>NC_138195.1:80555438-85467938 GCF_964194105.1 Spermophilus citellus
TTATTCACCTCCTTTGTGAAGTCTTTTCTAATTATCTTTCCTGTCATGATAGATTTACTTTACTTTCTACTCACCTTGGCACTTATATTTGTAACCTGTACAAACTTACACAGTTTCTATGTCAGAGCTCAAATGATTTTCACTTGCTTATTTTTATTACTTCAACCAATTATAAGATCAAGAGAGAAGACTGGATATTCTACTTAATGTTTTCTTTTTCTTCCACTTAATGTTTTCTGTATTAAATTAATGCTATACATAGTAAATGTTCAATAAGTGCATGTTAAGTTAATTTTAAGACCTAGAATGTATATTTAAAAAATATTTATTTTTCAGTTGTAGTTGGACACAATACCTTTATTTTATTTATTTATGTAAATAAATAAATGATTTTTTTTGTGGGGAGGGGGTATTGAATCCAGAGCCTGGGGTTTGAATGCAGAGCCTCTCAAGTGCTAGGTGAGCACTCTACCACTGAGCCACAACCCCAGCCCCCAGAATGTATAATTTTAAAACAAACTTTTTCAAAGAAGAATCGCTATGATAAGTGATAGGCACACAACACCAAAGTATTCCAATCAAAAAGTTGCATCTACTATGAATTGTTGTTTGAGCATAATTTCTCTTTAATTTTAGTGGAATAAAATAATAATGCCATGTGTTACAATGAGTGTTTTCTTTGTTCTGACTCCTTTTAAATTTCTCAGACATAGGAATTAAAATGGCAAAGAATGAAGTTTCTGAAATGCTCCATTGAGTCCATCTTTCCAAAAATGGCCGCGTATAGGAGAATGTGACATATTCATTGCTAGGAAAGGGCTGATAAACACAATTTGATGTGAGATTTCAGCAAACATTTCAATAACTTTCTGACATTTTCCTGTAGTTCTTATTTGCCTTATCAATAGTTATAGTGACATATGATTGTCAACTTTTATATTAAGACCAAACTAATAAATTAAACATGTTGTATTCATATCTGATGAAAGCTGACGTTTTGGAAGGGTGTTAAAGTGTACTGACAGGCCCTATTCATAAGCTCCTTTGGTAAAAGTATGCAGATGACACCTTTAGATATTGTTTGTACACATGCTGATAGACAGAAAGCGTTGACAACATAACAAATGCAAATGTCAATCTCACAATTTAACCTTTCTGTGTGGAAAAAGACGTTAGTTTTAAGTTACATGTATCTTTTAACTTTATTTCAAAGTTTTATATTATTTTTTAGCCTGTTATCATTACTGTTTCATGTACCACTGAAAGCAGCTGTTGCAGTAAGATTTGCACTTGAGAGTTTTTTTTTTCCTGTGGAGCTCTGACTTAAACAATTGCAACTGCATAAATATACGCATTTTTCTAATTTTGTGTGTGTATGTTTTTACATGTTCATTTGCTGACTTGAACCTTTTATTTAGTAGCATCCTTCTCTTTACCTATACAAAATGTCTTAGGTTAATAAACGAGCCTTAGGAAGATGTTGTGAATCCCTCCCTCTGCCTTACACATGGTTTATGCTAAAGCATTTTTAGAACATTTGGCACACTGAGATTTATGACAAGATTGAACAGTTGAGAAGGCCAGGTAGCACTGTAAAAAAAAACTTTGGACTGATCGAGGCTAATATGGGACATTAATAGGACAGAGAGCCCTGAACTTCTAGCTAAAAGGCCTGGATTTTTAGCTCTGCCTTGGCCACTGACATGTTTGAGAATTTTTACAGGTCACCTGTTTTCAAGCATCTGGCTTCATTTGTAAAATGGAAATAATGAGGTCTGTTCTACCTACCACACAGTAAGGGTAATTATGAAATAATACATCATGAAAATACTTTGGAAAATACATGGGAAAAAACATTTCTCCTGAAATTCTTATTATAATGCCTTCTGTGGTGGAGCCTTGATATCTTTTTATTTACTCATTGTCTCAGATAGTGTGGTGTTCTGCTCAGATCCAAAACTAGTCTTAGAAGTCTGAGTTTTGGACAACTTTGAATCCAAGATATTATTATTTGATAGGCATTGCAACCAATAACCATTAGAAATAATATTATGGTCTAAAGAATATACATATACCTGACTGAAAGACAAAGAGCCCATAATGTTCCCTATAATAACACACTCATATTAAAGACCCTGATCCCATAGTTTCTACATTCATACACAGAGCTGGATTTTGTTTGTTTGTTTGTTTTTTGAGTTTTGTTTTTGTTTTTGTTTTTGTGGTGACACCATTGGCCAATATCTAGGCCACAGTCATTTCTGAATTTCCATATCCATATTCTTTTATTTGTAGCATATTCTTGGTTTTGCCACATTGGTGCATTATAACGTGTCTGTTAAAACAGTGATATTGGGTAATGCCACTTTTTAAAAGGGAAAAGTGATCTAAGAATAAGGAGGATTGTGTAGGCATGTATATCTTTTTTTAAAAAATATTTTTAGTAGTTATAGATAGTTATAGAATATTTTTAGTAGTTATAGATGGACACAATGCCTTTATTTTATTTGTTTATATTTTATGTGTTGCTGAGAATCGAACCTAGTGCCTCACATATGCTAGGCAACTGCTTTACCACTGAGCCACAACCCCAGCCCCTAGCATGTATATCTTATAAATGTTCTGCACCTGGGTTGACAAACATTGAGCTAGAATTAACAAACTTAATGGGGTGGTTTTACAATACTGTGTCTTAGAGCAGCATGCAGGGTGTATCACTACCAAGTGGATCAAATCCAGTTTTCACATTCTAGCTTTCATTTCACTCTTGTTTCTCCCTCACCCCCAAGCCACATCTTTGCACGAGTTTCAATTGTTCTTATTTGTGTCGCATAATCAAATTAATGTGCTGTTGTTTTTGTACAGTTGATTCATTTGTTCTTACCTGGTTGCCTTTATACATGCTACTCTGTATGAAATTCTCTCCTCCTAGTTGAAATCTAATGGCCTTCAGTATGATTTAAAAAATCATTAATCTAGGTCTTTCCTGACTGATGCCCTCTCCTGTATTCTGTATATATCTTTTGTAACATATTTACCTGAAGGAAGAAAATGCTTTTGACCAAGTTATTTAACTTAAAAGTTGGCTGTCATCTCAAATTTAACTTAAATATATATGACTATTTGGGTAGTGATTAATTAGTACAGTCTTTACATTTCCTGCCTATGTAGATTGTTGAAGAAGACAAAGTGGTAATTATACAAAGAAACATTCAAAGAACTCTGTATGATGACTTGGTTTATTTAATCAGATTTCATCATGTAATGATAATAAACAATGTTGTGATAATATCAGAATACATACTTCCAACTTAATTCTAACTTTTTTTTTAACTACTTCATTCTTCATTCTCCTGGTATCTGTACTGGTAGGTGCTAAACCTTATGCTGCCCTATAGTTTCTTTGTTTCTACTCAAAATTAGTCTTGTTGCTCCAATTACATTATATTCTTTTAAAACAGCAGCCGTGACCTATCATGCTGTTAAGAGCATCTAAATTCTATGTAAATATTTGTGAATGAATAGATACATAAATGTATCAAATATGATATTCTACAAAGTGGAAATTGTCCATTTAGCTATTCTCTGTGGTGAGAATCAAGTTGGATTGTCTTATGAAACATATATTGCAATGCAAAGTTTTCCTTAGTTTTAGTAAAATGCCTGTATTCTTCTTGGTTAAAATACAGGACTTTGTTATCCCATGTCAACCAGAACCAGATCCAAAGTCATAAGTTAATGGGAGTGTAATCAGGTCATTGAGCTGATCAGTGGCTGAGCAAGAATTAGAAATCAATATTTGCTATGTTTAGTGCATGTAATACTATTTTGTTTTCTATAAACTGTACTTCTTACAGTTGTCTCTTATTTTAAGTCATGTAAGACTGACTTTATCTCATTTTTCTGATATTTATTTCCTCTTGGTTCAATATTTGTGGGCTACTATGTTTCAGGAAACCTTACAACCAATATCTAGAAATGCCTATGTACACTAGATTTCAAAAACCCATATGTATACCATCAAAGCAAAGAGCTGTTGGAGAGCTCAAGGCTTAGGAGTCACAGAAGTTATCTGATAGATCACAGTATTGTCTCTTACCTGTCAACAAAGTTTCTTTTTTAAATAAAAGGGAAAAAATAAGAGGAAGTTCTCTGAAGTCATTTTTTAATTTTTACTTATGGAACCTTTCTTCCAACTCAGTTTCCTCATCTATACACTGAAATGGTTAGACTAGACCACTTCAAGTGGTTCTTGAAGTCTGAGTCAAAGTCCTTAGACTTGAGGGAGGATCTCAGAATAGCTGGAAAGGTTTCCTATGCAGACTGCTGGACCTACCCTAGAGCTTCTGATTCATAAGGACTAGGAGGGACCCAGGAAGAGACCAGAGCTATGTATTTCTAAAGAGTTCAAGATGATGCTGCAGCTCCTGTCACAGGACCACACTTGGAGAGCCCCTGGAATAGATGATCCCTGAGTTCTCCTCAGCTCTAAAATTCATATGACTCACCTCTGTCAATTATCTGGACTGATTGGAAGGTATCTTTTATCTTCCACTTTGAAAATATAATCCTTGAATCTCTGCTTTATTAAATTTTGCTTGGTGCTTTTTCTGGTCATAGTTTAAGTTCCTTTCCCTTAGGACCCCCCACCCCCACTTCTTTGTGTACAGCCAAACAGAATGTTTGTTTAGGTAATATTAGTGAAATACATTTCCAGAACTGCTCTTTGGGGAAATTTAAATGAAATTTTAAAGTATCATTAAGAATGCAAACAATAAATTCTTTGATTAGCTGTAGGCATCTTTACATTGGGATGACTAAAAAAGGTTCTGGTTAATTAGAAGTAATTTGTTAGAAACCTGAATCCTCTTTTTTTCTCTCTCAGATTAAAACTCAGTTCCCAGCTGGATGCTTATAAGTGCAGGAAATGTAATTGTCAGATGATTAATTGCAAAAGATAGATAATTAGAGTTCATATGATGTGTCAAATATGGGTAACCAAGAGGTCGACTACATGTTGAAAGAGAGCAGCTAAAATCTAGATTGTAGGTTGTGGCTGTAGACAGGTGATTTGCCTCTCACCAGGGCTTGTGGAAAGAACACTAGCCTGAAACTTGCCTTTTTTATCCCCTTTGCAGCAAATTCCTCACAATAAAACTAGAAAAGAGTTCCTACTACTTAAAATCAGGCTCAGAAAACTGAGCAGTTTCTGAACTACCTTTCTAATGCCAAATAGAGGATTTGGGATTTGTGGCCTTTTTCAGTACCATTTTTTAAAAACTCTCTCCACTAAACTTACCTAAAATATTTTATCCCCAGTTGAGATGACTTGTTTATGTTTCTTAATTTTCAATGACCAAATCTTGTTTCTTTTGGCATTTGAGTCCTTTCTTCCTGGAAGTTAAGTGTTTTCATCATAAATCATTAGATCCCAAGGCAGAATCATTTCTGCCTTTTAAAATAAATGTTTTAATAGTGTTTCTTTTTAAACCCACCATCAAAAAAAAATTAATGAAATAAGAGGGAAAAAGTCTTACAACCTGTCAGTAATTAAATCAGCCATATCCAGTTTAGCTCACCTGTTGGTTTGTTTAAAGTCATAATGAAATAAAAACTAGACTTCAGTCCTGCATTTGTAAATAGGTCTCTTTCTTCATCTTTAAACTTTGTATTTTTACTGAAGAGTTTTTCAGCTCTCAGAAATACTGTTTTACAAATTCAGCTAATGACCCAAATCCAGCTTGTTTGTTGTGTAGGAGTTGTATTAAAATAACTCACTGTATGTGTATTGTCATTAATGATATGCTCATTTTGATAATGGGGCTGCAGATTCTTAGTCTATAGTCCTTGGGGAGATGCTACAATTTTTTTTTAACTAAGTATTGTTCTGGCTCCTTTCCTTGATTGGCCCAGAAATAGCAATCAGCTGGGGAGCAGGATGACATGCCTCTTAGCGATCCCTTTGATCTTTGAGATGAGTATCAACATTGTATGCTTCCTAATGGAAGTGTAATTTAATGAAATCTATTGGGTAAACATACTTCAGATGTTCAAAGGAGGTGACAAAATTTTTGCTGGCAGCCAGGACCTGGCTGCTTTCCAGCTTGCCTCTAGCTGCTATGCATATAGCATTGAGAAAGGCACTTAAAATAGGAGCACAAAGTATTATTTTCATTGTGTTTCAACCCCTGTCTACCCTTCCTTACCCATTTTTTCTCCTTAAGTTTATTTTTGTGGTGTTTCTGCGAGTGGCCTTTGACATATAACCTCTCTTAGTATAAAGTGGAATGTGTGATTTGATCTTTTTCTATTTTTCTTGGTTTATTTTATAACACCAAGGGCAGTACATTGGGTGTATAGCACCAAACTCAGGCGAAGATGTAGGCATGAGACTTACATAGAACATCCTAGAGGGAAAATGCACTCTATCAAAAGTACATATTTCAGTACCAGTTGACTAAATTAAACATTCTATTTTGAGAGGAGATGATAGACCCTTTTTGTTTTAACAATCCTTGAGGAAGTGTAATGGAAATAGTCCTATTCAGCAGGAGTCTGGGGACCTGACTCATCATGAGTAAGTCTCTCTCTCCCTGTCCCCCACTTCCTGTCTTCCTTCTCCCTCCCTCCCTCTCTCCTGTCCACCTCAGTTGCCCTATCTATAAGATGAAGACATTGAATTACCTAATTCCAAAGTTATGTTCAGCTCTGAGATGTTATGATTCTTTTTAAGACAGAAGAACAGCACTGCCCAATAAAAATATAATGGCAGTCACATACGTAACTTTATTTTTAGCTGCTTAATCAACAAATTTATTGTCTTTGTCTGAAAAATCTTCATCAAAAATTGTTGTTTGGTTTAGCTCTCAGCAGCCAACTACTGAGCTCTGAGGAAGTTTGTCTTCTTTTGAGCTACCTGATCTTTCTTTTAGGAAAGGACATTTTGGTGTGGCTCTGGGTTTTCGTTTTAACTTCCGTTTTAGGTTTCTTCTGATAGTCTGCATTCTCTCCTGTAGTACAAGGGGCTTTCTTGTTCCTCTATCATTCCTAGAGGCATGATGTTTATTTTGCACTGAAAGAATTGTTTCTTTCTTTAAAAACAAAACAGAACAATTTTATTGGTTATAGATGGACATAAATGCCTTCATTTTATTTGTTTATTTTTTATGTGATGCTGAGAATCGAACCCAGTGCCTCACATATGCTAGGCAAGTACTTTACATTGAGCCACAACTCCAGCCTGGGAATTGTTTCTTGTGATCATCTACATCTTCTTCCACTAGGTTCTACATACAATCTGCAATGTTCAGTCCCATGATATGCTTCTGATTTACTTCTGCATTAAATTCCTTGCTCTTAGAATGATTACTATTATGACTAATGCTGCTGAGAATCATTTGTGAGGGTCCCCAAAACTATTGTCAGTAGTAATTCAGGCAAGACCTGCTTCCAAATAGCAGGTGAAGGTTGTTAACCTCAGTGCTTTCCATATTGTATTCATCTCTGGTCACCTCAACATGCCTTCAGAGATCTTGACCTGCCAAAGCTATTGAGAAGCATGTGGTCCAGCAGCAGGCCAGTGTAGAGTATTCTGCAATAGAGTTTGTCGCCAACACCAGTTTTCGCAGTTCATGTATATATGCTGTGCAGATTATCACACCCCCTTCTATATGGGCATAAGCAACCTGACAAGCGATACCACTGTTAGCTATACATCCTATAGACAGGCATGTTGTACTTATTTTTATCCTGGTTGACCAAGCATTTCTGAGTTTAGTAATCAGTGTTGCCCTCTTCTAAATTTCACTTGGTGTCTCTTAAGGTTGGTCTTATTCCTGACAATGTTAATAACCCAATGGAAATAGTCCTATTCAGCAGGAGTAATTCTAGTAATCACATCACAAAATGCAAAAGGAAAAAGGTTATATTAATTTTCGTAATATATTTCATTAACCTCGTAGATCCAAATCTAGCTTCAATCTGCCATCGGAACTCACCCAGATGTGTGACACTTCTCAGGGGTCACCTCATGCCCATTGCAGTGGTGCTCACTCCTCCTTCCAGCCATGCACCAACCACTGGTCTGCTTTCTCTGTGTTAAAGTCTTTCTTTTTCTAGAAATTTCAAATAAATGGAATCAGATAATGTGTCCAACTTCTCTCATTTACTATAGTATTTTTGAGGTCTATTTATGTTGTAGTATGTGTTAGTAGGTTTTTTTATTATTAATAGTTCAGTATATTGGCATATGCCACATTTTATTTATCTGTCTACCACTTGATGACATTTGGATCAATTTCAGATTTTTTATTATTATGAGTAATGCTGCTGTGCAAAATTTAATTGTAATCCAGTTGTGGAAACGTGTGTCAGAGTGTTATTTCTCTTGGGAAGTGAAATTGCTGGGTCACATGTTACGTGTATTTTGTTTTTTAAGTATTGTGTAGTGAATCCGGGACACTTAACCACTGAGTCACATCCCCACCCCTTTTTTTGTTTTTTATTTAGAGATAGTGTCTCACTGAGTTACCCAGGGCCTCACTAAGTTACTGAGATTGGCTTTGAACTCACAATCCTCCTATCTCAGTCTCCAGAGCTGCAAGGATTACAGGTATACTTTTAAAGAATCTGTCATACTACTTCTAAAGAGATTGTACCAGTTCATGTTCTGCCAGCAATGTATGAAAGTTCCAGTTTCTCTCTGCCCTTGTCAGCACTTGATATTGTCAGTCTCCTTGATTGTAGCTAATTACTGGGTATATAACGGCATCTTGTAGTTTTTCCTCCCCTTTTAATATTTTTCTGATTGCTTTTTAATTGTTAATTTGTATATTAAATGATACATATTTATGAGATACCATGTGGTTTTTTGATACAGATATACATTATGTAATATTCAAATTGGGGTAAACAAATCTATTTCCTTAAACATTCATCATTTCTCTATAGTGAAACATTCTAAATCCTTTCTTCTAGCTTTTTAAAAATATACAGTATATTACCATTATCTGTAGTCACCCTACTGTGCAGTAGTACACTGGATCTTCTTTCTCATCTAATCATAACTTAGTGTCCATTAATCAGCCTGTCTCTATCCCTCTCTTTCTTCTACTCTCCCTAATCTCTGGTAACCTTTCTACTCTCAGCTCTATGAGATCAAATCTTTTAGATTCCACATGTGAAATTATGTCTTTCTGTGCCTGGCTTACTTCACTTACTGTGATCTTCAGTTCCATCCTTTTGTGGCTGAATACTATTCCATCGTGTATATGTATCACATTTGCTCTATCCATTCATCAGTTGATGGACCCTTGGTTTGTTTCCATTCCTTGACCCTTGTGAATAGTGCTGCAGTGAACACCGGAGAGCAGATGTCTCTTCATCATACCAATTCATTTCTTCTGGATATTTACTCGGTAGTGGGATTACTCGATCATATGGTGACATTTTGTGGTTTTAATTTGCCTTTCCATATTGACTCACAATATTGACCATTTCTTTGTCTACTTATTAGCCATTAGTATATATTTGGTAAAATATCTATTCAAATTGTGTGCTCACTCGGACTATTCCCTGAAGACCTTAAAAGAGCATACTACAGGGATACTGCCACATCGATGTTCATAGCAGCACAATTCACAATTGCTAGACTGTGGAACCAACCCAGATGCCCTTCAATAGATGAATGGATAAAAAAAAAAATGTGGCATTTATACACCATGGAATATTACGCAGCACTAAAAAATGACAAAATCATGGAATTTGCAGGGAAATGGATGGCACTAGAGCAGATTATGCTTAGTGAAGCTAGCCAATCCCTAAAAAACAAATACCAAATGTCTTCTTTGATATAATGAGAACAACTAAGAACAGAGCAGGGAGGAAGAGCAGGAAGAAAAGATCAACATTAAACAGATACATTAGGTGGGAGGGAAAGGGAGAGAAAAGCGAAATTGCATGGTAATGGAGGGAGACCCTCATTGTTATACAAAATTTCACATAAGAGGTTGTGAGGGGAACGGGAAAATAAACAAGGAGAGAAATGAATTACAGTAGATGGGGTAGAGAGAGAAGATGGGAGGGGAGGGGAGGGGGGATAGTAGGGGATAGGAAAGGTAGCAGAATACAACAATTACTAATAGGGCATTATGTAAAACTGTGGATGTGTAACCGATGTGATTCTGCAATCTGTATATGGGGTAAAATTGGGAGTTCATAACCAACTTGAATCTAATGTATGAAACATGATATGTCAAGAGCTTTGTAATGTTTTGAACAACCAATGAAAAAAAATTGTGTGCTCATTTGTTATTGCATATATTCTTGTGATTGAGTTCTTTGTGTATTCTGGACAAATCAGACATATGATTTATAAATATTTTCTCCCTGTGTGTAGCTTGTTATTTCATTTTCTTCATGATGACTTTTGAACTTATAAAATTTTACATTTTTACATCGAATTTACTAATTTTTAATGGATTGTACTTTTGGTGTTGTATCTTACAAATCTTTGCCTAATCAAACGGCACAAAGATGTTTTTTTCTTCTTGGGTTTTATAGTAGCTTTCATGCTTTTATTTAGGTCTATGGTCAGTTTGAGTTAGTTTCTTTGATATTGTATGAGGTAAATAATCTCAATTATTGTTGCTGTTGTTATTATTATTATTACACGTGGGTAGCCAATTGTTCCAGCATCATTTGTTGAAAAGATTGTCCTTTTCCCCAAAGAATTCATTTAGCACTTTTATAGAAAATAAGATGAAAATAATATAAGACTTTATTTCTGGATTGTTGATTCAGTTTCAGTGATCTGAATATTATCCTTAGGCCTGTACCGTGGCATTTTGATTACGTTAGCTTATAATAAGTTTTGAGATCACATAGTATAAGTCTTGAGCTTTGTTCTTTTTCAAAAATCATTTGTTAATTCTAGGTTCTTAGCACTTCCATCTAACTGTCAGGATCATCTTCTCAATTTCTGTGAAAAAAATTTGAGATTTTGATAGAAGTTCATTAAATAGAAACAATATAAATTGATTATGGGAGAAATTACCATCTCAACTATATTGAGTTTTTCAATTCATTCTTTAGTCTGTCTCAGCAGTGTTTTCTGAAAAATTTTTAGCATACAGATATTTCATTTCAGTTGTGAAATTTATTTTTAAATATTTTAATCTAGTTGATTCTATTGTGAATGAAAATTTTCTTAATTTTATTTTTGGTTTGTTCATTGTTACTACATAGAACTACAATTGATTTTTGTACATGGAATTTTGCTGAAGTTACTTAATAATTCAAGTTGGGGTTTTTTGTAGATTCTATGGAATTTTTCTACGTAAAATATATTATCTGTGACATATTTTGAATCTGTATTATATTGGAAATGTGTTAAATTTCACCAAATATTCTTTCTATATTGTTATAATCATGTTGTTGTTGTTTCTTATTGTATCCATGAGATACACTGCATTAATTGATTTTTAGATATTAAACCAGCCTTATATTCCTAAATCAAGTCCCACTTTGTTCATATTATATAATCCCTTTCATTTGTTACTGTGTTTGGTTTACATACATTAGGGTGTTTGCTATTGTGTTCAGGATTTTTATGTCTATGTTTACCAGGAGTAATGGTCTGCAGCTTTTCTGTCAAATCTGTATCTTGCATTTGCATGATTAGGTCACAGAATGAGTTGGGAACTGTTTCTTCCTCTGCTTTCTAAAAGGACTTTGTGTAGAATTTTTTTTTCTTCCCTAAATGGTGATGGAATTCAACAGTGAACCCATATGGGACTGGGTTTGTTTTTGCTGTTGCCTGGTAGAAAGATCACTTTACTAATTTAATTTCTTTACTTGTTTTGTGGGTTGGGGATGTGATTTAATGACAGAGCCCTTGCCTAACACGCACAGGTCCTGGGTTCCATCCCCAGCATGGCAAAAAAAAAAAAAAAAAAAGTAACAGAATATTATTGGTATATTATATTTCTCTTTCCTTTTGAGTCAATTTTTATGTCTTTCTAATGATTTGTCCCCTTTACCTAAGTTCTATAATTTGTTGATGATAAATTCCCCATAATATTCCTTTGAAATCTTTTTAATTTCTTTAGGGTTTTTTGACAACATCCCCTCTTTGGTTTCTGATTTGGTAATTTTGTGTCTTCTTTTTTTCTTAGTCAAACTAGCTAAAAGTTTAATTCTTTTTTATATTTTTTAAAAAATCTTTTGTCTCTTTTGAAATTCCTCATTATTTATCTATTTTCTATTTTATTGATTCCTACTCTGATCTTTATTGCCTTTTAGTTCCATTTATTCTTTTAGTTTCTTAGAGTGGAAGCTTAGATGACTGATGTGAGGTCTTCCTTCCTTTCTAAGATAAGTATTTCCCTCTACCAGCTGCTTTTCAAATTTAAACTCATGGCCATTTTCCATATTACTTTCCAGATTAATATTGCTGGACTATAATAAAATTTGAAAATAGGCTTGGGAAGCTAAGACTCAGAGATTTTTAGTTTTTTGCTTGTTTTCTCCCCACTAAGTCAAGTGCTGTTAAGGTCTCAGTAATCTTTAAGGGTGTATGAAATGCACAAGCCATTGGAAGTATATTTTTTCTGAGTGAAAAGGCCTGCCCATTCTGCCTGGTGCTATTACTTTAGAAACATTGGCTCAAAGCAAGAGCCATGTGCTAATGTCCATTTCATTGCAAAGAACAGTTCAGCAAAGGCTTTTTTAAAATTTAGTTTTTAATTAAAATAGTTTGTTCATACATCCTTATTTTTTAAAAAATCAAGCATATAGAAAATTTGGAAGAAGAATACAGCAATCAACTGTTCACCTCGCCCTGCATTCAGTAACTCTTAATTCTTACCCTCATTTTCCTTTTCTCTCTCTTTCAGAATCAAGGATAAACTAAAATAAAATAAAGGAATCAAGGATAAACTCCTAGGCTTGTAGCTTGAATAACTGATTTTTAAATAGAGAGTACCAGTTACTGAATTGGGGAAAACTGAGGGCAAGACAAGTTGGTTTTATTGTTTGTTTGCTTGTCTAGTGGAGGAATAGTGATTATAGGATCAATAATTGATTTTTGGATGGTTTAAATTAAAAGTATCTATGGGACACCCAATTGGAGACAAATAGACAGTGGGATTTAGTCAATTTTTAGTTCAGGGGAGAAATGGAGTTAGATCAGGATTGACATGAGCATATAATATTTAAACCTTTAGAAAGAGGTGAGAATACTTAGGGAGGAGAGAGAAAGAGAAGTGGTTCTTGACTAAGCTCATAGGAAGTATAGTATTAGAGTTCAAGTAGAGAATGAAGTGAATTGAATTCAGAAAAAAGTTCAAAGTGAGGTAGATCATTTCTACAGAAGAGACTATTTAAAAAAAGAGGACATTTCAACAAAGTGGAATACTATTGAGAAGATGTGGTCATGACCACTTAAAATTGTTTTTAGCAGAGTTCCTTATACTTCTTTTATTTCCAGCCAATACAGTTGTCGGTTGGCATAATGTTTAACATAAATTGCCTTAAAAATAAAAAAAGAAGCTGACTATTCTTGCTTTAGCAATAGGGGGTAGATGGTGGTAATACAAGAAGGGAAACACTTGGGGCTGGGGTTTGGCTCAGTGGTAGAGCGCTTGCCTATCATGTGTGAGGCACTGGGTTCAATTCTCAGCACCTCATTAAAAAAATAAACAAATAAAATATACTGTGTCCAACTACAACTAAAAATATTTTAAAGAAGAAGAAGAAGGAAACACTTGAATACATGTAATTAGATTAATTAAGTTAAGGGATTTACCTTAGAAACGTCGCCTTATTTTAAGTTCTTGCTTTAACATTTAGCTTTTTGAATTTGGGAAAGTTACTTGTTTCATCTCCATTTTCACATCTATAAAATGGGAATAATAATAACATCATCCTCTTAGGATTGCTGTGCAGGATAAATTAGTGTACATAGATGCATATTTGTAGCTCTTAGAATAATATATGATATGTAGTTAGATCAAAAAATATATTAGCTATTTTTCTGACACAAATTAGGTTGAATTTTAAATAATTTTTGCTAATTTTCAGGATACAGCATAATTTAAATTAGGCCAAACTTCCTTAGAGAGAAAGTTTCTCTGGCCTAAGACTTCTTAGATGCAAACCCACAAGTTGCTTTTGATTATTCAGTGTATTCAGTGACACCATTCAGTTACACTCAACCTGGCTTACCAAGATTGTATTTTTCAGTTGTAGAAAATCTTGATGAATTTGTAAATAGGTTCAAGTTCATCTCTAATGTATATCTTTACATAAACTAGCACTGAATTTACACATGGGAAAGGATAAAATGTATTTCATTCACTTCTCTTAAAATTTATGGTTTTTACAAAAAAAAATCATACCATTATTTCAGTCATGCATATATTAAATAGCATGAAATAGTCTGTTGATCACCCTTGAATACTTTCCATTATGATTCAAAATATTTGATGTTCCTTGATATGTCCTGTCTCTACTGGACATAGTTTCTCCATTTCTATGTTCTCCATAGAAATGCTTTCTCTTCAAGCATTTAGAGTAAACTTGAGTTTTTGGCCAAAACAGGCCTTTATCAGCAGAACATCCAAGTTTCTACTTCCCAGAGAATTGTTCTGCTTTATTAGATCACAATCTGCATTTTCCTCATCTGTAAGGGGAAGAAGTTAAGTTCTCAAAAACCCTTATAATTTCAAAGTATCATTATTATATGATTTATAAAATTCTAGTAAATAATGATGTTTTGTCTTGTAAAGATCACAAAAAGTGATCCATTGTGTTTTCAAATGTGCTTTACCTCTTACTTGATTCACTCATAGAGTCCAAGCACATTGGAAACCAACTTTCTCACCACCACCAATTGAACTCAATGCCAATTGATTTATTTTTAGAATTTCTAAATACTTCTGTAAATCTTTAAATATATATATATATATATATATATATATATATATATATACACACACATACATATATCTCTATCTATATATATGGTATGGCTATTTAGAAGAGCAAAATGACTATAATTTACAATTATTTTTAAACTAGGCAGAAAAGAACAAATAAAGCCTGTGGGATATATTCATCCCAACTATTGATTAGCTGTTTTTGAGTTTACTCATATGGGGCTTAAGACAAATAAAGATTGAGTGGACACAGTTGGAGTTTTGATCATTTTTGTTTTATTTTGTTGTTGTTCATATGACTTCCAAGTTTAGCATATTCAGATGAGCAATTATCTTAGAAATGCTGAGGCTTCAAGTGGTGGATGCTCTATTCGGGTACCTGTCACTTTAATAAATGTTTTCCTTCTTAAGCGTCTCCACCTGAATTTTTCTATTTTTACCCCAGGGACCAAAATATTATCCAGTAGAGTTTTGTCCAAAGAAAATGGGGACTGGAGGAATGGCATAATCCATCATTCATCTGTTGGCTGTCAGCAAAGGTTTAAAGTAAATGAAGAAATAACTAGAAAAGTGCCTTATGTGGTCTCTATACTCTACAAATATCCCAACATTTTGAGGAAGGGAGATGCGTTTTTAAAAAAATATCTATAATAAAAATTAAGATGCTTAACTTTTTTTTATATTGTATTGCTTACAACTATGATGGATATCATACCTCTGAAAGTATTTTGCTAAAATCACACATGACCCTTTTCCAGTTTGCATCTTACTTTTCATTCTTACTTTTCTTCTGTATAGCCTTGATTCACTGGGCACCACACTCCCCTGGTCTCTTCAGGCTCTCTCTTTGGATTCTTTCTCTCCCTTTCTCTTAATGTTTGTCTTTTCACATTGCTGTTTTGTCATCTCTATTTTCTCTGGTTAATTGTACTTATGCCCATGCTTTTTGCTAATGCCTAAATGTCGATGACTTTATAATCATGTATCTAGTCTAGACTTTTTCTTTGTACTCTGTACCCAATTTTCAAAAATTGTCCATTGCCTGTCAGGCCTATAGACATTCAAATACAATGTTAAAGCTGAATTCATTGAACATTGTCTTTTCTCTAATACAAATTCCTCTTTTTGAATTAATTATGTTGGTCGGTGCACATGCTGGTTTTGCTTGTTTATGCATCTGGACTCAGTTACCCACATGAGAAACCTAGGAGCCATTCCATACTTTGTCTTTATCCCACTTCTCTCTATCTTTAAGTCCCATTGAGTCCACCCCCAGAATCTCCTTCCCTCCCTCTTTGCTATTGCTCTCTTAAATAAGAATCACATGGCCTCTTCCTTGACCTGTAAGAGCGAACCTGAGATTTCTTCCTTCAGTCTGGTCCTCCTCCCTCTGTTTTTCACTTTGAGTATACAGGAAATGTTCTAAGAGTGTAAATCTGTTTAGATCAAGTTCCTGTTTTTGTTACTTTATGGTACCCACTCAAAGAAGTTTCAGTAGTTTCACAAGTCAAATCTAGCTAAAAGATATGATATCATTTGGCCTTGTAGTGTTTTTGATATATTGAAATTGGTGTCCAACATTAAGAGATTGAGAGATAGTATATCGATCTCTAAATTTCAGGCTTCTCCTGAAATTCTGGGAGAGCTGAGAGATTGGATCACACAGCTACATCTGAGTGGTGGATTCCCACACAGTGGAGCATTTTTATGTGGGTCCCGACAGCCGCTTGCTATTTGACTCTCTTTGTTGGTCTGACTCCCCTGAGCATGTTGGTTTGTTCCTACCATTTTCTCATGCAGTTCTTCATTCACCCTCTGTCTAGACATGCCAAAGTACTCCTGTTTATAATGCTCGGCATCATGTTTTAGGTCTTCATTCTTTTATATACACTGCTTCCTTCTCCTGGAATGCTGCTTCTCTTCCTTATCTGCTTCATGGATTACTCATTACTATGCCCCAGCTCAATCCTCTTCTTTGTAAAGCCACTCCTGTCCTGATCAAACCAAGGTGGTTCCTTCCTTTCTTTGATCTTTGATACCCAAGTAAACCTAATTTTGTGGTACGTCAAGTTGTACTTACTACATCTTGTTTTCTAAAATAATGTCTGAAGTAAGCATGTAGCTCTTTCTTGAAAGGGATAATGCATGAATTTAGAGTAGTGTTGAGCACAGTTTGAGGATATTTAAAGTAGATATTTACTTCAATTTCTACACTTTCATGTCCTCCAGTTTCTACGATCTTATGTCTTCAGGACTGTTTTACAAAAAGAAATAATGTAATTAGTCAACCTTGAAGTTAAGTAGCAAAATACGTATTCTAGATGTTTTATAGAATCCTTGCTCTTTAAAAAATCCAAAATAATTATTTTACGTGTCCTAGAAAAATCAGGAATTAGTATTTACAGCATATCTGTACCTCCCACTCAACAACCCCTCCAAAAAAATGAAAATGGAATCAAGTGGTTAATCCACATCCTAAGTGTGGTATGCTAGAAGCAGGCCTGCAGATTTTTATGTGTTGAATTTCCTGTGTGAACAGGACACTGACCCACTGTCATCAGGTTGTGCAATTTAATTATTTTTCTAAAAGTGCTCTGGACTTGGGTGCATCTCTCTGTTCTCCCCAGCCCCTGCTTGTGAACAGCAACATGCTCTTGTCTTCATGAGCATTAACTGTAGTCCCTGGAGTCTGGTGTCCACAGTGTCCTCCGGAGTGGGGAGATCTTGGCCTTTTCAAGAAATTCCAAATGGATATAACTCCATAACTCAATGTGCTTTTTTTTTTAATGGTAGTTTAGGATTAAACCTGCTTCTTTTCTTTCAACATAAATAACTTGGCTTCTTTTGTAGTATTTAATTTCTGGTATTGATACCCTGAAGTCAGCTGACTTCCATGTTTTTATATCTTGGTTCCTGAGGAACAAACAAAACAGTTCATTATGACAGTTTGGAGTATGCTTTTCATGTAAATTGCTCAGACTTTTTCTCATCCCTAAAAGAAAGTAAACCATTTTTCTTGTTGCCTATTGTTTTTTGTAAAAAGGTTAAGGATTCCCATTTGAGAAGGTGCTAATTTTATAATTCATGAATTCTAAAATTAAAATGTTGATATTGAACAAATGCTCTCTTTAAATACATTTTCTAAGTGTTCTTCCACTAGCAGACAGTGGCTTTGGGAGAGATTTTAAGAGAACAACCACTATATTAATGTTTAACTCCTATGGAGTATATGATAGAAATCTTCTTTTATTATTCAATTTCTTGATTTTGGAAGTTTTATTGTTTTTTGTTTTCCTATATTTTAGTTGTTGTCCATTACTTATTTTTACTCATGCATATAAGTTTGTTATCATAGGTTGTAGAAAATGGGAATGGAAAATATTCCTTATTTCTTCTTATAGGGGCCAAAGTGGGATTCCACCCAATGCTGCTTTTTTCCCTTGGGAAACTGGTCCATGGTCCAAAAGATCATACTGTTTTGAAATCTTTGGTAACCTCACGCCTAATATTTTCCCATTATTTGAACTATCCTGGAAAGTATCCATAGACAAGTGCTAAAAAGTTGTCCTAAAAATACAACCTGAAGTTCTACATACAATGTTGAAAAACTTTACATAGCAGATTGTGAAAGTGTGGTGCTGGTATAATGAAGATGATTATAATTATGAAGATTATAAAGATGTATAGGGAAAATCCTCTCTTCTACAAGCTACCTATCCTAGTTCCCCATTCCACCTTTCTCTTAAATCTTCAACCCAGATAACTACTGTTTTTAATGATTTACCTTTCTAGATTCTCTTTATGTTTAAACAAGCAAATACAAATATATACCCCCACTTTAAATAATAACAACAAAATGGCATACCATGCCAAAGAAAGCAAGTACTGTATATACTGAAGAGCTTCTTAATTCTTTTGTTTGAATAGCTTAATAGTATCACATTGTTTGGATTTACCAAATTTATATAGTCAATCTCATATAAATAAGCTTTTGCTACTGTACATGGCGCTAAAGTGAATAACTGTGTCAATTCTTATGGGAGCAAGATCTTAAGAAGTGTATACAGTTACAATATTGATAATCCTTTCATAGTTGCCCCTATGGAGATATGCTAATTTACACTCTCTTTGTCAGTGCATGGGAGTATTGATTACTTACACCATCTCACTTATAAAATGAAGTATTATACTTCTGGATGTTGATCAGACTGATAGGAGTAAAGGGGTAGTTCATTGTAGTTTTTATTAACTTTTATGAGTGAAATGGGATGTCTTTTCATGTTTCTTCAGGAACTCTTTTTATCCTTTGCTAATTAGTTTTTTTGTGGAGTGGTCGGCGGAGGTTGAATGTTTATCTTTTCCTTACTAATCTCTAGGGGCTTTTTAAGTATATGTTTTAAAGATTAGCCATTGCTAAAAATGGAATTTGCAAATTTTTTTTCCAGTTTATCATTTACCCTTTGGTTTGGCCTAGTCAAATATTAAATTTATTTTATCTTCATTCTAAATTTTGTCATTCAAAATATTTTATTTTTATATGGATAAAATGTATCAATCTTTTATAGATCTACATTTAGGATCATAATTTCAAATACTTTCTACATCTTAAGATTATAAAATAAGTTAAATTTATTCCTGGTCATTTTAACTTCTGTGTTTTTGCCTTATATAAGAACTTTTCTTTGACCATATCTTCTGACTGGTTGTTGTTTATATATGTGAATTAAATTCTGTATTTAATTTTGTAGCGTGCTACCTTATTAAATTCCCTTATTGTTTGCAGTTCAGTTTATTTTCTTGAAGTATTGAGATATATTGTTTATAAGTAGTGATGGTTGTACCTCTTCCTTCCCAATTTTATACTTATAACTTTTTCTCCTAATATGTTTTCTAGTATTTCCAGTAAAAAGTTAATTAATAGTAGTGTTACTGGTCAATTTTTCTTTCTTTCTTTTTCTTTGAAATGCTACTCTATCAGATACACTAGACCCCTGTAGCTGGGCATACGCTGTGGTGCACTTATTCTTTTAATCCTCATTTCTTGTTGTCTTTTAGGTAAATCACGTAAATTTCAGTGTTTGGTTCCATCTCCTGTGTTAACATTTTAATTATAACTCTTCATGTTATTTTGTGTTGGTTTATATAGAGATTACAGTGTCAATCTTTAGGGTATTATAATTCTCAAACAATTGCATATTACTTTATGGACAGTATAAGACCTTACCCAGTAGAATTTTATTTACCTGTCCCCTCCTTTTACTTTTGTTGTCTTATATTTTATTTCCACATATGCTGTGACCCTTATGACATGTGCTTAAAGCCTGTATACCCAAATATGTATTCCTATTGGAGCTCTTTATTCCTTCATGCAAATTTCAGTTTTCATTATTTCTTCCCAATCTAAAGATCCCTTTTTAACATTCAGGGAATTAATGTCAGAAATGAATTCTTTCAGCTTTTACCTAACCAAAAATTTCCTTTATTTATTTCACCATTGTTTTTGAATGATATATACACAGGATATTGAATTTTAGTTTGACGTATTCTCTCCTCTTTTTTTTTTTTTACTATAAGGTGTCATTATTTTTTTCCTTTTCATGTGCCTCAGAATTTTTATTGTATGTTATATATTTTATATAAAAGTAGAGTATCGAGCTAGTAAAATGTTATCAAAACCATGAGCCAGGTATGGTGGTGCATGACTGAGGCAGGATGATGACAAGTTGGAGGCTAGCCTGTACAACTTAGCAAGACCTTGCCTCAAAATAAAATATTTAGGGGTTGGAGTTGTGGCTTAGCATTAGAGCACTCGCCTAGCATGTGCAGGGCACTGGGTTCAATCCTCAGCACCACATAAAAATAAATAAATTAATAAATAAATAAATAAATAAATAAAGGTATTGTGTCCAACTACAACTAATAAATAAATAGATAGATAAATAAATAAATAAGATATTTTAAAAGTGGGGGGGGGGTCAGGCATGGCTCAGTGGTAGAGCAGGTGCCTAGCCTGTAAAAGTCCCTGCCTTCAATACCCACACTATACACACACACACACACACATACCCCAAACATATTAATGTGCATTTATGATAGAAAAATATTTAGAACAGAAGTAAGAAAGAACAGAAAAAGGACTGTCCTTGAAATTTACATAGTAGGAGTTAGACTGAGTACACTTTGAGATTCTGGAAGAATCTTTTGTCTATCTCTGCATCTAATTGGGACTACTATGCCTAAAGATAATTCAGAAAAAAATTCTGGGCTGTGCCCCTCAGATGATTAAAGAGTTGAAAAATTAGGCAGATGAAGAAAGGTCCTGGGATCATTTTCCCTGAATGGAAAGTTGTAGAGTTGTTAAGTGTCTTCAAGTCTGTGAAGAGCTATTATGCCAAGTATGGTCAGCAGCTGTGTATTGGTCTCTACCGTATGTGTAACTACAGTACTGTGGATTTAAGTTCAGTTTAGGGAAATAATTCCCGACAGTAACCAGTTATTGTTGGTAAGCTTCTTTGTGGAAGTTAAGAACCTCTTTTTCAAGGTCTTTGTAAGATGCACTTGGTGTTGGATGATGTAAGAGAACAAGGCACACTAGAGGACTCTCAAGGTCCCTTCTAGCCCTGAGGTCCTATTATTATTGCATATTTATAGAGCACCCAAATTGGCGGTGTTCTTTTCAGAGACCAGAATTACATTCAGTTCCTGTCCAGTGCTATCACAGTCAAAATTAGACAGATCAGCAATGCCTTAGTTGCCAAGTCAAGTCAGAGTTGAGTGGGCTTCTGTCTAACTACCTGAAAATGTGTATTCCTTCTTGAACATTAGAGAGTGACCTCTGAACACGGTAAAAGATCTTAGGTTCGTGTTATATCTCTCCAGGGGGATTTTTATTGGGTTACTCTAAGAATTTTTGTAAAATAATAAATAAATAAATCATATATTATTATGTGTTAAGCAATCTAATTTAGAATCACTGTCCTCACATCTTTTATTATAAAATGGAGAAAAAGAATTGCACTTTATTGCCAAACTATTTAAATGTTACATAATATTCTTTCTTTCTTTGGTTGGTTTTTGATTTTTTGTTTGTTTTGAAGTGCCAGGGATCAAACCAGGGCTAGGCAGCACTCTATCACTGACCTATGTCCCCAGCCCTAGTTTTTATTTTGTACTGATAACTTTCGATTTCTCTGACCATGGATAATATACTAAGGGGTGAATTAAAAACTAAAACTTTTAACTGTTTAAATAAAGTCCCATATTTTTACTGAAAAAAAAGGAATACACCATAATATTTGGTGAAAATGAATTGTTTAAACTGTCTGAATTTGAAAGAAAATTGTATTGTATTTTTGCTTAACATTAGCTATCTAATCAAGGATTCATTTGACATTCACGTAATCTCAAACATTAACTACTTGTTGAAGGTTAGCTTACCAGAACTTCTGTTCCTTTATTCCACTAATATTTAAATATTTAATTATTTTAAATGTAATATTTGGAAATACTTTTAAACTTGCAGAAAGTTTTGAAGAATAGTACATAGAACATAATATATTTTTACCTATTATTAACATTTTGCTCTATTTGCATTATCATCTGTGCATGCTTTCTCTTTTTTCTTTTTTTGTACACAATACCTTTATTTTGTTTATTTATTTTTACTTGGTGCTGAGGATCGAACCCAGGGCCTCACACATGCTAGGTGAGTGCTCTACCGCTGAGCCACAACCCCAGCCCCCTCTGTAAGTCTTTCTATATATTTTTTTTTCTGAGCCAAATAAGTATAAATTGCATAATCATGCATCTTTGCAAGTAGTTTTACAACTCCCTTCAAAATAAAAATATTATC
The DNA here is from genome assembly GCF_964194105.1 of Spermophilus citellus. Taxonomy (NCBI): domain Eukaryota; kingdom Metazoa; phylum Chordata; class Mammalia; order Rodentia; family Sciuridae; genus Spermophilus; species Spermophilus citellus. The sequence goes on from NC_138195.1 coordinate 80,578,227, forward strand.
TCATTACTATATTACTTAAAATGTAGAGGTAGCTTGAAGCATAACATTTGACCTTGCTTTTGTCCTCATCTATTTTAACTATCATTAGGGAGAGATATGTGTACATAGAGTATTTTTGTTGACTGTTCTTTAATGAAGCTTTAAGTTTTGACATAAGTACCTGTTGCTGCAATACATAATGCTATGGCTTTGCCATAGGACATATTACAGAATTTTGCACAGTGCTAAATTCTTGTTAATAATTTTGATAGAAGAAAACTCATTTTCAGATTCTAAATATTTTCATTTAAACAATTGAACTTACTCAATTTCTATCCAGTAAAACGACATGGGTTCAATTGAAGTTTTGGCCTGTAAGTTTATTTATTTTCTATTTCAGCTTAATTTGGAATCACAGAACTGAATTAATTTATTTGTTCATTTCCCTTGTAGTAGTTTATGATTGCATAAGTGTCAGCCAAGACTGAATTTCACTGTAGAATTAGCTATATCAGCTCCAGAATGAAGATGTGACTCAACAAAAATAATAAAGGGAAATATATTAAATAATTTTAGATATGTAAATCAATTTTAGATATGAAAATCAATATTCAATTGTAAAGAGTTTTTTTTTAATTTTTTTTAAAGAGAGAGTGATAGAGGGAGAGAGAGAGACAGAGAGAATTTTTTTCAATATTTTTTTATTTTTTAGTTCTCGGCGGACACACATCTTTGTTTGTATGTGGTGCTGAGGATCGAACCCGGGCCGCACGCATGCCAGACGAGCGCGCTACCGCTTGAGCCACATCCCCAGCCCTGTAAAGAGTTTTATTGCCATATTTTTATTCATTTATTAACATTGGTGATATTTAAGATTAATAGCAACTTTGAATAGATCTACTCTGAATAGTTCTTCAAATAGTGTGAGGTGTAGTGTTGCTCTGATGAGGTCAGTTCACTAAAGTTTTTGTTTGTGTTTTTCGGGTATTGAAGACAGAGTCAGTAAGGTCCAGGGAGAATGATGTCACTACTCATTGTGGGCAGACATACTCCCTGTCTTGCTGGAAGGCTTACATGGGCCAGAGAGCAAACAAAAGTACAACACGCGCTAACTTTTTCCACATAGCCACTTAATTTTGACCTGGAACTTTATTAGATAGCCTCGTTGTCCATGTAACTTTTAACTTCTATTTGTCATTGTTTCTTCTTTGTATTTATTAGTTTTTAGCTCACTGTGTGCTTGTTCAATGTTATGTGATTGCCAGGAAAACTAGACAATATTAGTTCCAAGAGGATTTTTCTTTCTGAAGCACCCACATGCAGGATATACAATCTATAGTAATTCTTATTCATTTGAAATACACCAATTTGCTCCTGTCAGTAGAGGATAGGTTTGTTGTTTTAAATTGCTGGGTTTTGTTTTTGTTGGCATGTTCCCCGATACAAATTGAATGGCTGACAAAAATCTATTCGTATGACAGTTCAATCTAGATAAGTGCCCTCTGTTGCCTAACAGTACAATTTGGGGTCTCAGAGATAAAAGCAAACTGAATTCCAGGCTTGTAGCACAGCTTCTTCGTGCAGATAACAGAGGTAATCCATATTCCTCAGGTCCACAGATCAGAAAAGAAGAAATATGCATGCACATCATCTCGTTTGAAATGGTGGTCTTTTAGCTTCTGCATAATAAAAAATAGAGATATCTAACATATGAGAACAATAAAATAGCTGATATGAAATATGCCTATATTTTAAATTAAAGAGAAATGTGGTATTGACATATAAAGTTGGAGAGGGTTCTGTTGCTTAGCATTTTCCCATAGTATATTGGCTTTTGTTGAATGCATGTACTTTCTATTTTAACATTCCCATTCTAAAATAAGTTATATCTTTAGGCGATGATTCTTTCATAGGTTTGATACTCTGCTGGAGATAGAGCTGAAGGAGTTGAGTCTTTATACCTATTGATTTACCTCTGCTTTAAAACATGTTAGTCTTTTTGCAGAAGTGCTTCCCAAGTATAATTCACATATAAAAAGAAGGACAAATGTGTGGTAACCACAGTTATGAGAAAAGAATTGGACTAATGCATAAGATAACAAACATCTTAGAAATATGGCCAAGGGCCTACATGTAGATATTCCGAAAAATAATGGTAAAATCTGCTGATTGATTGAAGAACTTTACCCAAGGAGAGAGCTGGATACTTTTTAGGTTTTTGTCTAAGGAGAACATGTGCATGGTAATACCATCCCTCAAATTAGAGAAAGACAGAGGAGGAATATTAAATAGAAGCAAGATAATACCTTGTTGTCTATGTTAAGTCTGAGATACCTTTAGGCTAAGATGCCCATAGGAATTGGATTTGTGGGTAGAATATTCCAGCTTCTAAGTGCTAGTTAGAATGATGAGAATAGATGATATCTTTCAGATGAGCAAGAAGAGGACCAAGAATGGATACCTAGGGAATATAAGCATTTCTGGGAAAACTAAGAGAATAGTTACACTGAAGAGACTGAGGCAAGACCAGAGGTAGGAGGAAATTCCATAGGAGGGTGGCACTGAAAGTGAGTGGTAATGTCAGATGATATGGAGAGATAAGTTGAAGAAAAGGACTAAATGTGATCATTAAAGCCAAAGTTGACACAATTTAAGCAACAAAATTAATGAAATAATATTAGATTATAAATCCAAAGTATAAAATCAACATCCATATATCCATATTGATATGAATAAATAATTGAATAATGATCAGTAGACAACTTCCCATGCATAAGAGTATCAAATGGTTTGTGTAGATACTCTGCCCTCAAGGAGATGGATCATAACTCCTACTCCTTAAATGTGAACCACACAAAGTACAGTACAGAAGAGGAAAAGAGCTTTACAGTAGAGAGATCTGACAAACACCACCTCAGCCAAGTGACCAAGGTCAACATAAGTAGTGGTGATAATATGTAACCTTAATATCATGTGATAAAAATGGCTTTTCACCTCTGTGGTCTTCCTTTGAAAAACACTGAACTCCAGTCTGGTTTTGAGAAAAACATCAGACAAATCCCAATTGAGGGGTAGTCTACAAAATACCTAATCACTGCTCCTCAAAATTGTCAAGGTCATCAAAAGCAAGAAAGTCTGAGAAAACCATCACAAGCCTAGAGCAGCATAAGGAGACATGACTAGTAAATATATTGAAAAATCTTGGATGGGATCCTAGGACAGAAGAAGAACCTTAGTTAAAAACTAAGGAAATCTAAGAAAATGATGGACTTAATAATAATAATAATGTACAATAATTAATGATTAATTCACTAATTATGATAAACTGGGTGTGGGTTATATGAGAACTCTTTACTATCATTGCAACTTTTATATAAATCTGTAACTATCATAAAAAGTTAATTTAAAAAAATGTGGTCAGTGATTTTGACAACTAGGAAATCATTGATGATCCTGGGGAGACCTAAAGAGCAATAGGAGAGTAGGCAGTTTGTAATAAGTTGACAAGTGACTGGAACATGATAGGTGGAGTTAGTGATGTAAAATACTCTTTTAAGAAGCTTGGCTAAGATGGGCTAAGATGCACACTGGTAATCTCAGCAACTCAGAGGATCTGGAGTTTAAGGCCAGCCTGGGCAACTTAGGGAGATCCTGTCTCAAAACAAACAAACAAAAAAAGGGTTGGGGATGTAGCTCAGTGGTAAAGCACCTCTGGGTTCAAGCCCCAGTGCCAAAACAAAGAAACAAAAACCTAATTAATTTATTTAAAAAAAAAAAAAAACAGCCGCTAAGAAGTAAAGGATGAAGAGGTTGATACACTTAGAAATGTTTATAAAGTTGAATGAAAGAACAAATAGGGACTGAAATGTTAAAGGTGCAGAAGAAAGAACATTTAATTGATAAAGTAAAGCCTCTGGCTAGGCAGGATTTTTTTTTCCATTTCAAAATGGAGAATCTTTTAGGATGAACATGTTTATGTATTTATGAATCTGGTATTAATATTTATACTTAGTTTATTATATTTTTATTTTGGATCACTCTGTTATAAAAGTAACCTTCAAAATGTTTTCACTGAAAATTTGGGCTAAAATGGTTTGTTCCTATTGCCTAAGCATTACAGCTTTACTGGCTGTATCCATAAAGCATTAGAAGACATCTTACATCTCTGAATTATGAACACTAAAACCTCACTGTAGCATAGTATACTACTTAATTATTTTTAATCTGTCACAACATGGGTCCAAAAGTAAGTCTCAGGGGTAAATAAAGCTGTAAAAATTGTTTGCCTATGAGATGGCTGGTTCCAGTATAGAATTTTAAGTTAACCATACAGAGAGTCAGCAGATACAATGGGTAAGCAGGAAATTCTTAACCCTTCTTAATAATCTGTGTGGCTCTTCTCTAAGCCATGTAGGTAGATTATTGTTGCTTTATAGTGCAGCCTTTGAAGATTAATCTTGAAAACCATCTAACACCCATAGGTGTGGTTATGACTCACTCTCTGAAATCAGACGTTTTATTCTATCAAATAAAACATTTTACCTAAGCATTTGCCATCCTTGAATTCTAAAATTTATTGTAGTCAGTATTCCAATGTTGAAAAATAATGTATAAGTAAAGGTTTATTATTCCTGCTGCTGTTGTTATTATTATTGAAGGAGGATGATCAGAAACAAAACAAGCTAAACAACTTTGTAGCTGATGCATTCACAGAACTGGGTGAATGGCACAGTCAACCTTGGCTTTGCAAAATGAAGGTAGGACCACTCCAGCCTGTCTTGGTGTATAGTCAAGTGAAGAACACAGAATTGTGAAGGGGGTTGTGTCCTTGTTCTTCCCTCACCCTATGGCCTCAGGTAGTAGATCACTCATCTGGTTTAGAACCCTTCATCTGTGAATCTGTAGCATGATCTAGGTGATGACTCGTGTGATACCTCAGTGTCAGTTACAGAATCCTCAGGATCTGTTCTCGAAATTATGGCTATGCACAGATTTTTCAGTGAATTATCACTTTTCCTTCCCAGTAGTAGGCAGTTATATAGGGAAAGTAGAATTATGTGAATTAATTATATTAATTGATATATTCCAGTTCAGTAATTTTAAAATACAAATCAAGCATCTGGTACATAGCATTCATTCATTTATCAGAGTATTATTTTTACAGTGGAAGTATATAGGACATTTATATATCATTAACAAACAAAATAGTAAACATTTTGATTATTTCAAGTAGAGTCTGTAGAGTTATTTTATTTTACATTCAGCAAGACTTTAAAGAATTAGATTTCTTCCATAGCATACTTTCACTATTCCAGATGCTAACAACAACATCTGGGCATTCTATCATGAGCTGATTTTCTGAATGAAGTAACTTAATTGCTGATTGACAAACTAACATGATTTAAGACACAGACACACTGTTCAATAGCAGTGTCAAAAGTCATAAACTACAAGCACATGCAGACAGATGGGGCCATGATACTAGCTAACTTATGATGCATTTTGAAACACTAATGCTAAACTTAAACTTCAGGCTAAAATTTAGAAATTCAGGGAGAGGAAATGAAGAAGTGCAGTTACCTGATTTTCTGGCTCTCTGTTTTGTAAATCATTAAATGATATAGCAGCAATGTGGTCAGAGTTCCTAGTCTAAATAAAAGTCTGTTCTAGCACTGTGCAACATAAATGGAGTTCTTTTTCCATATGGATTGCATATGGGTCTGTGAAAGTCCCTATGCGTGTCCACACATATAACCTCATCATATGTATATAAATATTCACATATGATATGTAATTAAATTTTTAAAATAATTAAGAGGCAGTATGGTATGATTTATCTCATTATTTACAGCCAAAAAATAAATATCCATTTCAAAAATGTCAAATGTGTTTGAAAATACAAACAAAAATAATAAATGACAGTGCTTATGATAAGGAAAAACTTTTTTTTTTAAATGTCAAGTCTCTTTTTCTTGTACAACATACAACAATGGATTATTTCGTATTCTCATGTTAGCCTGTTTTTGCAACTCTGGTGGTAGCTTGGCAGCAGGGCATGTTAGTATTTTCTCTCAGGTGGCTTGGGTATGGTCCATGGGCCACAGACTTATGATAGATAGAAAGTATATTTTCCTTTATTAATGTTACAGTATTGATGACATGTGGCATGTGCACTTCCCAGCAAATGGACTTGACCTTTAATTCTAAACAGTCTTTCTAGAGTAAGAGCAAGCCATGTTTAGTGGAATGATTACTTAGAAGAAACATATTGGAACTCACTTTCTCTGATAACATTAAAGAAATGCAATGAAGTTTTTACTATTGGAAACCATCCAAAAATTGCAGCACCATAAAATAAGGAATTGGACAGACACAATTTTACAGAATTACTGGGTTAAATAATAAATAACATGGACTTTTTAAAAGCTATTCTTGGTATATATTGGCAAATCATTTTTTAAGAAGGATGCACTTATATTCTTATCCATATATATTCAATATTATCAATTAATATTAAGATGAGCATGATTTGTAAGATTAATAGCCAAATTTATAGGATAGGTTTATATTTGTTCATAATATTTACATTCTCACAACAACTCTAGGAAATAAGTATTAGCCACTATTCTAGAGACAGGGAAACTGATATTCAAAAATCTCAATTTGACCAAGATCACATACTGAAATGTTATCTCTGTTCTATTCTTTCCATTCAGTGCCTTATGTTTTTTCATTGTAACAACTTCTAGGCATCAAACATTTACCTAAAAGTTTACTTTTCCTTTACTTAAGTGATATAGCATTATAATTTTAGACTTAAATTCCTTTTTGCTAGAACTTCATAGAGTACAAGGAGTACTGTGATGAGCAAGAATTCATAAATTCCTTTTTATTTATTTTTCTCCAAAATGTAAGTTTCTTGTCTGAATTGGTAAGTCATTTTGAGATTAAAAATGGAATACTTGGTGCCAATGATAGATACATTTTGAAAATGCCATCTGGGTCTTATAGTGCTATGATATTATTTAATTAGAACCAGATAAAATTAGGTAAGAAATGAATGCCAGAAATTATATGACTAGCTAATAAATATAATTTCACCATATTCTGTAGTTATCCCAAAGTGTTAATTATAACAGGAGCAGTTAAATTCTTTGGCTATGAAAGCATAGCAGTTTTTAATAGATGTATCACCTGGTAACCTTGGGCATTATTAAATATATGGGGACTGAAAAACATGGTAGAAGCAATGGGAAAGTCTGGCCAGACTGTGTAATTTGTTTTAGAACTACAGAGAAATCTATTAACCATTTCTTCGATAGACCAATTTGATTGGGAAGTAGGACAAACTGTTCTTTCATTACTTACCAAAAACGAACTGCACTTTGTATCAATTATTTGGCTGTCTGCAGCACATAGATTAGAATAAAGGGCATTCTTGGTGTTTGTGAATATTGCGGGTCCCTGATTAGTAATTAAAGTCCTGAATGAAGGAAACTAGGCTAAAATTGAATGGGAATGAGAAAGTCTTAATTCTGTGATGCAGATGTTAGAAACAGATTGTCTTGAGCAGCCCAGTCAGTGCAGTGACATTGTACATGGCCAGGGAGTATTCACTTCCCAGGTAAAACTCAAGTCAAATGCCTCCGAGATGCTTTCCTTTCCCATGCCTTGTGATGTGGCTGTATGGGTATTAATTTAGTGAAATATCCTGTCTGCCAGGTGTGGGAACTAGCTGATTTTATTGTAATACCAGATCATTACTTAATTCATATGCAACAGAGAACAGCACATGGAAAGCATTATAAATCTATTTACAATGTGGCTGGTGTGATGATAACATTGTATTAAATTCCCAGGTGAGGCAATTTAAGCAATTGCTTTGCCATGTGCATGCCGTGGAAATTAAATTCTCATATACGCTTTAGCTTTAGTAATAAACCAACTTCATTGTTATGTTTTTGCTTGTGGTGGGCTTTAGAATCCTCATTCTGGTTATATATACCCAGTTTCACATACAGAATCATACAAGAGACAGGACCACAGGTCACAAGTTTTAATTAGTTTAAGCTAAGTTAATTCATTTTGTCTCTAATTTAGCAGTGCCTGTCCATGAACACATTCAGCTCAATTGGGAAATGTTAAGGCTTGGGTCAAGTAGATAGATTATTTCAAGCCAAATTTCCAGACAGACCTGAAAAGTGTATCTATTTGAACTTGACTTTAAGAAAATCAGCCAATCGGTATGCAAAAATCCTATTCATATATGAGGTGAAAAACTGACAATCTCTTTGAATCTGAAATTCTTGCTTTTATAACCACAGACTCGATTTTGTCATGGGTTTAAAATAGTCATTGAAACTGTGCATCTAACTTCTTAGAGTTAGGTCACAATCAGTGGTTAATTTTTCATAGTTTTGTCCACATATGATCTGTAGATTTTCTAACCAACTGTATCTAGTCCACCATGTAAGTCAGAAAGAATAAGCTTTACATAAGCATACAAGTAAAACCTAAATATTCTAGTATTTAATACTGTTTGTGTGTGCACACCTGTGTGTGTGTGTGTGTGTGAGAGAGAGAGAGAGAGAGAGAGAGAGAGAGAGAGAGAGAGAGAGAGAGAGATTTGGCAGTTGAAGCTTTTTCACCCTTATGGTATAGACCAGAAACTGAAGTAGATTACAAACTGCATAGAGCTTCTGTCTTTTCCAGAGCCACATATAAAGCACCAGTAGACAGTGGGAACTGACAACTAAGACTAAAAATGTTGACAATTTCTTGATTTGCCTGGTTAGCTTATGTATAGAAGTCATTAACTATTTATAAAATGCATTATGAATTGGGTTCCTTCAAACTGTAGTTGAATATGTGACATTTCCAGCTCAAATTCTCATGCTTGCATTTGGCTAAAGTACAGATTTTATACTGTTGATAATGAAGTAAAAATATTTTAGTTATGTTTATCAAGATACAACAGAGATTTCAGTTTCATTAACTTTGAATCCTCTAAATTAAAATATTATTTAGATACTCAGAAGTGTAGCATGAGGGTTTTTTTTTTAATTCCATAAAAGGTAGCAGAACTTATTGATGTTTTGAAGGAAAATTATTCCTAAAATAAGCAGTCTGTCATTCAGAGGAATTTTGCCTTTTTTTTTTCAATTAGTTTAGTTATGGTCTTGCAGGCTAAATTATGTCTGATTACATACAATCAATCTGTTTACTGAAAATTTTAAACCGTTAGAAAATATAAGAAAATAACCAATGTTGGGCATTCAAATATAATTATTAATAAAACAAAGTCATGATTTATTTTATTTTTTATAAGACAAAACTCAAGTGAAAAGAGTTCTATTTTAGCATTTCTGTGCCATTTCCAAGGGGTAGAACTATTTTTGATATTTGAAGTGAGTTGTCTTTTCTTTAAGAAAAGTCAATCCTGTCTGAGAATACTTTGTTAAACTCAGCTATCATTTGCTTAATTGCATCTAGAAAAGCCATCCATCCAAATGACCAGTTTTTACCATCCCAGTGATAAAGAATGACATTGATAGGGACCACCCCTCAACTGCAGATAATCCTTAGGTCTCCTCTTGCTAAGCATGCATGCTCTTAATTGCTGGTTTTCAAAAGCAGTACATTCTGCAGTACAATCTAACCAAAACAAGATTAGATATTTAAGGGATACACACTTGTAATTTTCTTCCTCTTTTTTAGTATATTAAATCAAAAAAAGGTATAATGTAATTGAACAATCTATGCCAATTTGTTGGTATTTTGTTGAAAAAAGGAAAAAACAAAAACAATCTCCATATGATATTCTTGCATACTGTGGAATGTTTTAGTCCCCCATAGTGATGAAATGAATAATTAAAAAGGCAGCTCTGATACCACAGCCTGTTTAAAGGTTCTCATTCCCTTTAATGCCATAAAATACTTTTGCTTAGCTAGTTTGAAACTACTATACTGGAGATCTCCAAATGGGCAAAAGAAAGCTTTAGCTTGGTCTAAATGGTGTATTAAAGCCATGAAGTAGATTGTCCTTGTAACTTAGCATTTTAAAATGCAATTCTGCATAAAGTCAATAGAAATAACTAATTAATAGTAATTTCAGTAAATACAATAAGAGACACAACCTTAATATATGCTGCTTGTGGTGATAAAAATGTCAGGTTTGTTCATAGATGAATGAGTTGGGGCACTCCTAATTTTCAGGAGATCTGATATAGTTGTCTTTATTGATCTCAGGCTAATGGCAACTTCTCTAATTTGTCCTCCCCACAATATTGTGGTAGTTTTGTTTACCTCCTTACATATTTATTGTGAGTGCAAAGGTGTATGTTTGTGATAGTCTTGGAGCAGAGACTTGGGGCAGGAAGGGGATGCCACCATCTCCTTTATACTGAAACGTTTTGCAATTCTTGTGCTGTTTTTTCCCCTGTGTCTTTCCATAGGGTAATAGAATAGGGAGCAATTTTTTTTTTTTTAAACAGGCCTCCTAAATTCTAATCCTAGTTTGATCATGACCATACTATTAGAACTCCATGAAACTTTTTTTCCCTAAAAAGGAAGGTTGTAGGTTTTTTATTTTATTTATACTCCACTGAGCCTTTTTTAATTGTGCTCTGCTAGAACTGTAAGCCCCCAGTCTTAAATAGTATGTAATGAACTAAATTCTCTCTTATGTGCCATTCTTGGAAAAATTGAGAAAAAATCCTTTGGTTGTTCTTGTCTAAGGTCCTTTTAAATTCCAGTATGATATGATTTCATGTCTATGGTGTTATGATCTCTATGTGGCCAAGCAGTGTTACTTATTCACTAGTCTAAAAATGTAATGGAAATCTTATTGTTGACTTCTGCTCATGGATTATGGATAGTCCTTTTCAACTACAATGCTTTTTCAGACCACAATTGAACAGGTAAGAAATTTATGTCTCAAAGTGTAGATTCAAGTGAGAAAGAGATGACTCTGTTTTCTAACTGATCATTTTTGTTTAGTTCAGAAGCAGAAAAGCTTACAAAGTAACTTGTAAATCTGAATTTGGGTCTGAAATAGTGAAGATGCTGTAGGAACTGAGGACCATATACAGTTTCACAACTAATTTTCAGAGTCATTTACCTTTTCCAAATTGTATAGATAATTCATTAATTGTTTGCAGACATGCCCCTCCAACTTTACAAGTGCAGGTAGATTTCTTGTAAAACAAAGTTTCAGTGCATGAAACATTGACTCAGCCCACTTGTCTTTATTACTGGGATTGTGAAAGGCTGACTCATAGCTTACTAGCCTTTATTTACTGGGATTGAAAATTTTAATTTGCTTTACCAGACAGACATAGGCTGTGTACACACACACACACACATACTCCTTTTCATTAGGCCATAATTTATAGAGAAGTTGGAGATATTTAAATTATTATTTGGATAGGGGATAAGTTTTAAAATCCTTCTCTTTCTGGTTAGTAGCATCACAATAAAGAAAGAAATATAGATGTGTGAGGCCAGGGATTCCAGAGTAAAATTTGAGATATAATGATTATCCTAGAATTAGAATTTTAAAAGCTCTAAATTATACAGTCTATTTCCTGCTACAATATACAGTTTTTTTAAATTGCAATCTAAGGTTTATAAATATTCAGCTATTTAGCTCCATTTCTTTCAGTTTAGTAGTCTTATTTGAATGTTGATGTACAGAATGATATACAAGTTCTAACCCATTTATGAATATTAATAGAATATGTGCACAATGCAGTTTTCTTTCATTATTGACATTTTTAAAAACTTCTTATTTACATTAAATTACTCAAGTTCAGGAACTTTAGGCAACTTTGGTTTGCAGATTTTCGCCAATAGATAGGTTTCCATTAGGGGGCTCTCGAGGTTTGAGATGATCAGCCTTGATACCATAACGCTTCGAAGCCTTTACTTTCTAACGTTCCTCTCCTCTTTCCCTTTTTGTTTTGTTTTATAGAAAAGGTCACGGATCGCCTACAGTGACGAAGTACGGAATGAGCTCCTAGGGGATGATGGGAATTCCTCAGAGAACCAGGTAGAATGCTAATCAGGAAGGCCCGGTGGGTGGCTGGAGGGTGAAGGAGGTCACAGGCACACTGGGCTCTCAAGCTGCTCCTTAACAGTATTAGCAGCAACTCATGTGGAAGCGATACTGTTTAATGCAAAGCTGGAGTCTTAATCAACTTCAAAATGTTTCTTGGAGATCTTACATTTAACCCTTTACCTTGTGATCACTGTCTGCTATCTTTTAAAAAAATCTTTTCTTCTCTTTTCTTTATTATTTAGTACTTAAGGAATAACTTGAAACACACTGTTTGCAGACAAAGCCAAGGTCTTCACCTCAAACACATGTAAAAGGAATAAAAAAGTACATAATACAGCTTTGATAATAATGCAGTATAATTAAATCAACACTTGCAGCAAAACAAATGAAAGTAAGCTTTCAAAATTCAACAGCGCAGCTCAGTCTCCTATTGTGTAGCTTCTTAAAAATACATTCACCAAAATGCAAATTTTAAGTACCAGTGCCAACTTGGATACCCAGATAATGGTAATATTATCTTGCTTCTGTCAAATAATAGTAATAATAATAATAATAATAGGATAAGTCTTTTTTTGCAGTTTAAGATCTGTGTAGACAAAAAGTAAGATAGTTTCTTCTTAAAAGGGCCTTACAACTTGGGCTGTCAGTTCTCATTGGATCACATTCTAGTGTCATGAGTCTAATTAATGTCCTACTTCTTTCTTTGAGTTAATACTACAGACTTCATAATTTTACATTGATAATGTGTGACTTTTTAAAAATGTTTCAAAACTTGAGTATAGAGATGATTTAAAGAATGTAAAGATGATTTAGAGACTGAATGATGACAGGAAACTTCACAAGCAAGACTTGAATGTGTTTATTAATGTTATTTTGGAAAGTATGATAAAGATCTCTACTCTGCCTGAATAAAACTGAACATAAATCATTCACTGGAGAAACTGAAATTTTAATAAGATAGTTAAACAACATATCAATACACATTATAAAAAGTGCATAACTGTATTTACCATTTCAAATAGATTATATTTGCTGATACAATATCACCATATATGCTGATACTATATTCCTAGCTACTGTAATGTTAATATTGTAAACAGGGATGTTGCTTTGTGAGGAAAACCCCACCCCCACCTCTGTGCACGCACGTGCACACACACACATACAAAACCAGAAAAACAGGAGAGGAATCACTGAGCTGATGATGTTTGTTTTGGTGAAGTTCTCAACTCCTCCACTATTTGAGTTTGACATGTAAACACATTCAGATTTGACTTGGGATTTCAGCTTCCCTGATTGAAATGTGAGAATAGCTAAAGGAAAAAATAGCACATCAAACATAAAAGGGTGATGTGATGAAGGGGTTTTACTCATAATAGATTAAATAATGTGAGGATGAGAGAAAAATATTTTCTTCTTTTTTTAAAAGTGAGATTTAGATTGCTCATACTTCTTGAATGAATGAATGGTAACTTTCCTCCTACCTACTGCAAAAAAGCATTATCTTTTTTTGCAAAAAAAAAGTGAACGCATAGTTCCCATGTCAGTTCTTTAAAAAGCTATAGATCTTTCCCTCATTTGAAACTACTGCCTAAAGTAGAGGAAATAGAAAGGAAGGGGTGTTTCTGTCTAGCTCAGATTCCTTCATTGTAATGAATGTTGTAGTTCTGTGACAGGAATCCCTTTTTTTAAGCATGTTCACTTCTCCTAATGGACATTTTATGTGCCTAAAATATTTGCCTTGCATACATATAAGTATGATTTTTATGCCTAAAGAAAAATATTCCACAAAAATACATTTGAGTTAATGTTTTTCTGGATTTTGCAAATTAAATTTCTGTCACCTTAAAGTGATTATGCAGAGATTTCCCCTGGACTTGTATAAATCAAACTTACAAATTCTAAAAGTGCTTGGAGAACCTGGAGTTTAGTTGTAAGGAGCTGTCACTTTAATAAATAGAGTATGATAAGTTATAATCATGAGGATATATAACTGATAGATTATTATTTATGTGAACTTTCAAGTTTAAGATTTGAATGAGGCTTGAAAGTTCAAAGAGACCACACTTTGGGGAGGCAACTGTAGGAAAATTTCCATGTGATAAAGTCATTCAATTTTGTTTTGTGGCTCTTTGTTATAATATAGGAATTAAAATCTCTGAAAGTAAAGCACATCATTTACTAGGTATGGTCGCTTGAAAATAACTTTATTCTTTCCTTTATTCTTCGTCTTAAGCATTATCATTCTGTCTTTTTAAAATATCCTATTTGCCAGTTTTTATTTAGGCTGAATAATCACAATAGAGGCTTTTTTCCTGAAGAAAAAATATTTTAAATTGGTTCTTTATATTAATTTTGTAGCTCAGAAACTACGAAGATAGCTTTTTTTCTAGGAGAGATTACCAATAATTTATGTAAGAAAATAGTTTCTGTTTAGAAATAAGTTTACTTTTAATTGTTGATAAATTGATTTTCAGAACTTCTTGTTCAAGTATTTATGATAAACTTTCAATATACAGTAAAATTTAGAGAAAAACAAAATGGAACAAAAGTATCAAAAAAAGGGTTTGTTTATTGAAATTAGGTTATATCTGTCATTTAAAAATATATACATAAGAAAATATAATAAGAAGCAATAGCAATGATTGCAAATAGGTTAAAGAAATACTGACTAGTTATTTTCAATGCATCATACACATACTGCCTACATAGTGAGTTCTTTGTAAAGATTTGGACTAATATGAATGCAGAAGCTATCATTTCTCATTCGGGCTATTTGTAATGCAGGGTTTTAGGCACCTAGACCCTGACTGTTTAAGCATATAATTATAACCTTCCAATTAACTATAAATTATGTTAATTTACTCTTAAGTATATAATAAACATTTCTGCCATTATTGGAAATGCCAACATTTCAGAAATTTTCAAATGTATCTTTAAAGTTCCTCAGACAATGCACACTTTCACTATTTCCAGATTAATTGCTCATATCAGTTCATTTCTGATCTACACTTATTTCATTCAATCAAATATAGCTCTTCTGGTTTATAAGAAAGGAACAGAATTGAAGTGTTGTTGGGTTCTCAGCTTTCCAAGGGCTTCTGTCATAAGCATTATCATTCTGTCTTTTTAAAATATCCTATTTGCCATCTAACATAACAACATTTGTTTTCCCTGAGAGTTGAGTTCTTGAATGTAGTGATGCTACGTTTAGAGAGACACCTTAAATACTTCTTAACTTGATTTCCTTTCATAAGAATCTGTCCCAAAAAAAGGACAAAAAACAATTTATAGAATGAAACCATAAAGCCTTTCATAGTGGAGTGTGATAATGGGGCAAATAAAACGTGTAAGTTCTAGTTTTGAACTTAGTAGTCTCACAGTTACCGTATGCAAAATTATATTGATTGATAATTCTGAGTAAATCCGAAGCAGAAGATTCAAAAATATATAAAGAGTAGGACAGCTCTAAACATGAGGAAATTTTTGTGGTAAAGCAATATTTAGCAGATAATGATTGCTTAATTTTTAAATACAAGGTTCTCTTAAGTTCCGATTTGGACTTGCTGTGCATAAAGTGTGTCAAACTTCAGCTACAGACCAGGGGGTGAAGTCGGTCAATTTAATTCCCAAGATCTAAAGAAGGTCGGTATCATTTCATATAGCCCTGGCAGAGCAGATCATTACCAGGCACAAATCTGTTCGTTACGTGCTGAGGGTTTATAGCAAAATAAATAGACTGTCATCATAAGTTCAGAAAATTGTGTGTTCGACCCATGATAATGTGTAAAGGGCGTTTAATAGAGTTCAGCATTTATTCGTTATCTGTATGCGGACAGAGACGGCAGTCGTGTTATCAGCTTTAAAAAAAAATTCGGTAGTTCTGGAGGTCACGTGACGCACCTCACACACAGAGGCGCGCGCGCATGAACCCTCGCATGCTCTGCAGTGCAGGTTTGATTTTAGTCACTGCAGAAGGCTTAACCACAAGAGATTCCACTGGTTCAAACCAGCGTAAACCAGATTTTTTCAGCCCACAAAGGAACAGATTACCTCTTGTATCAAATTCTGCATTGGAGGGAAAAAAAAATCTTTGTTTCAAAAAGATTGATTATCATAACTCAACATTGCGGTATTACACACTTTCATGTCGCCTATGATGGAGCTAGTAGCTCGATAAAATACGAAATCAGTACTTACACTCTAGTCTGTGCGTTCGTTGTTAATTTTCAAAAATAGACCATCTTTTGTTTACTTGAATGCATAACTCTCGGCCTAACTGAAAAAAAAGATTTAAAAAAAAAAAAAACTTCCCATTACCTAGCTTAGCTACAAATCCGGTGTGGAGCTTGAATGCAGCCATGCAGCACAAACAAGATAGAACGTTTTTTGTTTGGAACCTATTGAAAAAACAAATGGGTAGCATTTTTAAACACTCATTGATTATGGCAGGGTGGCATGCCCCAAATGATCTCTATTGCTGAGGAGTAGTTTTAAACTTTGGCCCTTTAAGTATCATAGTCAACTGAAGAATGGTGTCCCCAGAAAGAAAAGAGGGCTGTGTGATCAATTCCCAGATCGTCCCTTTCTGAGAATTAATGTTTGCCTTTTTCTCCCATGATGTTCAAGTAGCAAAGAAAAAGATTCCAATATGTGATAGGCCAGGTGTCTTAGTTTAAAATTTCCCTTCTTCTGTGGAAGAATTTTAACTTTCCATGTGAGATGATGAGATGCTTTACTGGTACACAGTGGATAGCTGCTGAGAGAATGAGTGTATTTAAAAATAATGACAACTTCTTGTCTATTTTGAAAGTATGATAGTAAATTTTCATTTTTATTGAATGCACAGTAAGATATTACACAGTAAATTGTTTACCCTCTTTATAAAGTGTTATAACAATTTTGAAATTTCATTCTTTAGTACTTGAAATACTTTTTCTATAACAAATAAAATAACAGAATAAGCTGGAATGTATGTTGCCTGCCTGGATTTCTAGACAAAAACAGCATTAAGCATTGAGAATTCCAGGCTATAGTAAACATGATACTTTTGGACTAAGAGACTTATAGTGAGCAATTCATAGCACGTTTCTCCCAAAGCAATAGTTTAATTTATTGGCCTGCATATGTCAAGTGTTATAACAGATGTTACAGATATTTAGATGTTTAAAAATTATCAGTTATAGACCTGAATTGCTGAGGATGCAAATTTCAGACCTAGAATGTGGTTTATAGTCTGTAACAACATAGGTATCAGTTTCTGTTCATTTCAGAAACTGTGGTTGTCATCTCAACTATACAGTGATATTGTGGTTTAGAGTAGCAACACACACACACAGAATGAGGCAGTCATGTAATTATATTTTTTTCAAGCTTTTAAAAAGTTAAGTAAAATTTTATCTGTTATGTTTAAAGTGATAGAAAAATGTTCTATATAGGAGAATTAAAATGTTGTCACAGGAGAATTTTCTAACAAGTGAAGGGTATTTTTTTTTTATTATACTTTAGTGAAACAGAATACATTACAAATGAAGCCACATTTACAAATGAAGTTAGAGAGTTCATTACTTTAGCCCAGTTTACAAGATGAAAAGAATTGGAAAAAAAAGAAAGAAAGAATTAAAATGAAAACATGCCATTTGATTGCAGTAGTCTCTTAAGCAAAGTGAAATTCTAAAAATTGACTGATACATACAATAGTTCTAGGATAGTGGAATATTTTCTGATGTATGTCCTAAATAAGTATTATCCATACTGGCATACTTTATTCTGAATTAAAATAATTTTACCTCTAAATACAATCCTATTACTAGAGTGGGTTCACATATGATATTCACATCATAGTTTGTTGTTTTAGGTCCTTACTAGAACCAAAGCATGAACTATTAATCATTTTCATTTGTTGGTAAATCTGAAATCAGTTGTCAAGATTCCAAATACAGAAACATCCTGAAAACTTGTATATACAAAACCTCTTCAGTGGTACATTCTTAGAAGAGAGGAACAGTAAACTTGTTTTCTTTCTTTATAATATAGACTTCTATGAAGTCGTTCCCCTTTATTTCATGATGGTGTCTTAGATGTGCTTTAAAAGAGAATTTCACACTATTCTCTTTGTTTAATGTGACAGTGTGAGAAAGTGATCTTTATTCGTTCAAAAAACTCTGCATGTAGTCTATGTTTAGGTTCTTTTAATGTGTTTGTCTGTGATTTTTAAATGCTAAACATGTAAACAGATAAATTGTCAATGTTAATTCTGTACCCTGTCACACAACTGATCTTTCTTTCCTGCCATTTCTTTCCTTTTTATCTTTTTTTTGTGCATTCATGTTGCAGTTGATAAAATTACGTGAAGAGGTAAGTACTTTCTAGCTTCCCTTTTTTTTTCTTAAATTCTACTTTTCCTTATAAAATTGATTTTCTAAATCTGAAGTAGATCTTTGTATTCATTTTTCTTGGGCAATCTATACATAGCAACATTATTGATTTCGTTGTCCAAAACTCTTCTCTTCTAACTATCTTCTAAAAATCTACTATATCCTAATCATGCTTATTACAAAAATCATAGTTCATTGTTGACATTGGGGAAAAGTTAATATTTTAAAGGCCAAAAAAAGGAAGAATAATAAAGGAATATATTTGCACCAAGTATAATTTTATTTTAGGCTCCAACTTCAAGTTTGCTTTCTTTATTAACTTCTCAGAGAAGTTAATATGATTTATTTTTTTCCTGATATTCTAATTTACTTTACTGAAACTTTGTTCTTACATAATCTCTTTCCCTCACCCCAAATTTTTAGGTTCAAAATAAGACACCATGAATCTATTATCCTGTTGGGGAAACACACATGTTATAAATGCCCTACTTGTCCGTATACATAGATACCTAAGACTAGTCGGAGCTCACGTCATTGTTAAACACTTTCCTTTTTATAGGAAATAGTACCCAAATGAGTTCTCATTTTTCTGTAAGTTGGTTTCATAATGCAGCCCCAAATTATTTTGTGGACTAGCAGATATTTGCAGCAATGTTAATAATTTTATCCTTATATCAATGAGGAATGCTGAATGATTCTGTTTATTTCTTGGTGTTTTTGTTTTTCAGTTATGCCAAACATATCAAATATGCTCTGGTATTCTTTTTCAAAGGTAGTTATATTTTTTATTTAATTAGATTGAATTTTGTTATTTTTGTATCAAGACATAAAATAATGGACCATTTTGCCATTTAGAAATTGCCTAATTCCTTATAATAATCAGTGTACTTTGAATTATTTTCAAGTTTAGATTGACTGTATTGATTGAGGTTTTCCCAGAAATTCTTTATATTTGTAGATCATCATTCTCTGGGTGATGCAAACATTAACTTGGAATTTTGTAGATACTAGTTTTCAATAGCTCTTCTGATTTAAATTGCCTTAATGTTGTCCTTTCTTAGTAAAAGTAATGATGATATATAAACTGAAGGGGGGAAATATGCCCCAAACTACACCCTCACACTCACCAACTTTCTTGCTTTTTTTTTTTTATCTTTTCTGCAAGAAAGGAGATTATCTAGTAAAGGAATATAATTAACTATTATATAGAAGATTATTATTTTCCTGCAAGATAGCATATCTATTTGTATATATTTGCATATTCTCATGTTTAAGTAAAGAATCTGAATTTTCAAATGATAACAGAACTACCAATAGACTTGAAAACCTCCATATGAAGAATCTACACAAAGCTCTTGCCCCCAAATTTAAGCAATGAATATGATTAATAAAATCTTGTGTCTTATTACAAGCAGCATTTTTGAGAGAGGATTTATTTCTGTTAAGCTCGAATGCTGTGCATTTGGAGTTCTTAATTCCTAAAGCTAAAAACATCAACTCTGCATTTCTCTTAAAATATATTATTGTTAGTGGCTTCTTTTGTTGTCCCTGCAGCAGCAGTTTCATCAGCCATGGTATAGAGTTCATGTTTCAAAAACTGTATTCTGTAATAAAATTATAATCAGAAGAATTAGATTGTTCAAGTAATAGCATAATGTATTCTGAAATATTATTCTACAAATTCTTTGATATGGATGTAGCACTGGCATTTATAGACTTAGACTATGGTGATGACACTAAATTGGCATATGGTTTGCTCAGAAGTGATTGTCTCCCAGTCGGGATTCTAATAGTACAGTGAATGTTATCCCAGATTTCTTACTTGCACCTATGCTAAGAAGACAGGCACCCATCTGCTACAAAATATGATGTTTTGTTGTGTTTGGAAGCAAAGTATGCCCTATCCCTCCCTTGTGATGCTCTTTTTGGGCTTCTTTCTGGGAACGGGGCATGCTTGGAGGCAGGGCTGTAGCATAGAGGGAGCTGATCTGGCGTTGGCTGTGCCGAGCTATTTGAATCCTGCATTCTCCAGCTCTCCACTTTGCGCAGCTCCTCACACAAGTTGAGCTCTGTCTGAAGCTCCTGCACAGCTTCACTTACCTGCTTTGAAAAGGGCTAAGAAGTGGGTGAGAGAATGAGTTTGGGATGGAGTGTGGGGGCAAGTTGAAAGCATCAGCTGCCACTGTAGTGTATTTCTTTTCATTTACAGCGACCAGGGCAATGTACAACTAAGGGAACAATGTAAATAGCACAGCTGTTATAAGAACTTGGTTTTAGTTTGACTTAAGTGAAGAGATTCCAAAACTCCAAGTGAGATCCTGCAGGAAAGCAGCTGGTAAACTGATAGTCCTCTGAGTACAGATTTACTCTGATAAAATCGAACCCTCCCCAAGAAGAGTTACTCCCATTATTTGGAAATATACATTTCTTAAAGTTCTTTGAGAAATTCTGCTCCCAGGATGGATATAGAATCCTAAACACATTCTACATTTAAATGCTTTATTTCCTACATTATATATTAGCGTATAAGTAAGAATGTCTATTTCCAGTATTAACCTATAGTTTTTTAATCTATAGTAGCTGTGTGTTTTCTCTTAATTTAGGATTTCATCTAATTTGAAAATGAACAAAAAAGGTTCCTCTTTTCTTAGTCTGGATTAAAATTCAACCTTATATCTGCTTTCACAAATCTGATTAATACCTTTTTTAGAGAATCACCAGTTTGAAGTTAAATCCTTTGTTAAGGTAGAAAACAATATTCAGAGGAGAGAAGAGCAATCCTCACTCCCAGAACCTGCATGTAGGGAGAATTAGGAGTTATAAAGCTATTTTTGACAAGCTTTGGAAGTGTTTAATTTTGTTTAAAAATAGTCGTCACTGCCAAACACATAGAGCTCCCTTGCTCTTCTTTTTCTCAATTACAGCCTTCGGTGACTTGTTATTTCATGATGTAAGAAGCTTTCCTTCTATCCTCCATTTTATTTATTTAGTTTAGCTTTTTTTTTTTGGCAGAGGGAGGGGGCAATATTTCTCTTAATTTCTCCACTGTATATTAGATGACTCTATTAATTATTATAGACTGCTATTGCAGCTTCCTGACCTTCACATCAGGTCCTATCTGTCTGTTCTAAATGCATTGTTTTAATGATTCTCTCCACCCCCCTTCCCCAAAAAAAAATTTCAAGGAAAGCTTTGATGTGGCTTTAGCTGCCTCTAATGTCTGGCCGCATCTCAGATGTGTCACCTATGCCGGGAGGGAATAAGGAAATCACGTTTTGAATGGTAATGATAACATACTAATCACTTCCTTTCTTTGAAGATGGAAGCGAGATATTCTGTCAGCATCCCTGGCTGCTAGAGCTTGGAGGCACTGGTCTAGGTGTATTAGCTTAAGTGTGCATGTCAATACAGCTTGCATCTCCAAGATCCATGGGGGCTCATTAGAGCAAGGTAGATCATTTCGCTCGACAGCCACTCAGATAATGTGTGTGGCACCTCCTTTTTTATTATTATTAGAAAGCATTTCTTCGATTTTAAGTGACATCTGTCAACACAAAGTTGTAGTTGTGATTGCATTTTTTTGCTTTCTTTTTGACCAGACACTAAAACTGATTTGAGGGGGAAAGTACTAATTTATACAAATACATGTATAAATGAACACACACACACAAATACACAGGTACATATTCATATATTTCTTAAGTGTCTAGACATATATATGTTGATGTCCCTTGTATATATTCTCATTCATTCACAGCCATCATTAGCTTATAAATCTGTTTTGGCAACCTGAATAGATCTAGTGTATGGTTAAAAAAAAATTAAAAAGAAAATAACAGTTTCAACATAGAAAGAAAGTTTAGAAGCTGAGAATTTGGGAGAAATTTCCTGGTTTCCCTAAATAAAAGAGGTGCATGTAATTATTGTCATTTTAGTTCAGAGTCTAAAGCACTCTATATGAAAAGTTCACCTTCAATCTAGTGCCATATATTTGGGAATAAACCCACAGTTTTATACACGTGTGCAATGGAGAAACATGTGTCTCTTGTTTCTTGGTGGGTGTCCCAAGTTGTCTTCAAACTAGAAGTGCTGTTTAGTATTCTGTTTTAGTAGCATATGTTGTTCTATATGGCATCTTGCTACACATCCAAAATTGAGGAGCAGTCCCTTAAAAATAAAGTTCTTGCTTAAAAATTACTGTCTGCAGGAATCAAAGGAATAAATGGGTTTTTGAAATGACGCATTTTATTAAAAAATAAACAAATTGGGATCATAGATCTGTGCAAGTGTCTCATCTCTGATGAAACAGAAAAGATCCTGTTGGCTCTAGTCTTCATAACATTCCTCAGTGTTTTGGAATGAGATTCATTGTGGCCACTTTCAACATGAGTCTCCTTTTTAAACAAAATAAGTGGATGGTCCATATATGACTGATTGGAAATTTGTCCATTGTCGTGGTTCCTATAATGAAAGACTTACCAAAAATTAACTATAATAGATTGTGACAATTCCCACACTGCCCCCCCCCCCCCGCAAATGTTAGGGCATACAAAAGCATTATTTTTTTAAAAGGCAAAAAAAGAACATTGTAGACGGCCGTCTGATTTTTCCCCCTTTTTCTTTTTCAGAGGGCACATCTGCTCGATAACACAGAGAGGCTGGAAAGGTCATCGCGGAGACTAGAGGCTGGGTACCAAATAGCAGTGGAAACCGGTAAGAATTCTGAGAGTGAGCAAATTGTCTTGCTTATGCACAGCAGTCTTCACAACACATGACATTTCAGGGAAACTTCAAAGGAGAAGCAGAGACAGCAGCCCGAGATGTGGTTTACATATTGGGGAGACAATTGGGAGCTTATTTGCGCTTATCTTTTTTCAAGTTAAAAGGCATGACATCTACTGAAAACAGTTCCTGAGGTTTAAAAGTATACATCTGAAAAGAGATGGAATACTTTGTCTAAATTCTACATTTGTCTTAATATGCAGTTACATGTTGTCAGTTTACCCACCCGCAATGATTGCTAGCACACCGTGCAATCTCCAGTTGTCTGCTCCTTTACGTTTTATTCACATATGTAAAAATTAACATTTTAATCAAACTAAATGGTGTGAACTGGGGACAAAGAAATAATGATACCTAGTTTACTTTGCTTATTTTTCCTGGTAATGGAAATGCTTCCTAATGATCCTGTATTTTTTTTTTAATCACAAACAGAGCCTATAATCAGATATGAAAGAAAACATTTATAGTAAGCAGCAAGGCTAATGTTCATGATAATCTTATTAGAATTAGTTAATACTGTTTAAACTTTTGGTTTCAATCAACAGTAATTATTAATTTCAGAAATCATAGTCCTAATTTGATTTCTAAGACTAGTTTATTTAAAATAGACAAGTTTTTAAATTATGCATGTTTCATGCAATGAGTATTTTTACATGGTAAATAAATATCCATGAACACCTTAGTGATTATGGGTTTCTTATTATTTGGCTACCCTTTTTAATTTTGTTTTGTGAACGATAGACTGTATAATAAGCTATTTTGTATATTTTCAATAGCACTTGCCAGCATATAAATCACAAAAATATGTGATCGTAAATATTTCTGTAAATTATTTAAAAATTTGGTGTTGCCAAAATGTTTATGTTGGAAGAACATGTATGATGAAAGTGATTTCAAATAATTTCTTTTATGAATGACTATTGTTTTTCTTGCCCTGGGTTCATGGCTCTCTTAGCCAGATTGGTTGGTTTATGTGATGAATCCTAGGGCACTGAACAGGAAGTACACAAATAGCACTGGCATCGTATTAATGGTGAGAAAACTGAAGAAACCCACACTTCCCCCAGATGCTTAATACTAGGGGCTGTCCTTACAGTCCTTATTGATAGCTCTGGAATAAAAGCCAGTCTTTGTGTGTCCTTTTGGTTTGGGGGCTCACATTTAGTGATGACTCTTCTTGGGAAGGATGTAAATAATGGAAAGAGCCTGCACATGAGGTCAAAGGATAAGGCTTAGGTTCTAGCTCTCTTGCTTGTGTGACCCTGAGCAAATCACATAACCTTTCTGAGCCTCAGTTTCTCAATGAAATGTAAATATCATTGCTCATCTCATAATATTCTCTTTTTTAAATATTTTTATTAATTGATGGACCTTTATTTATTTGTTTATTTATATGTGGTGCTCAGACTCGAACCCAGTGCCTCACACATGCTAGGCAAGTGTTCTGCCACTGAGCCACAACCCCAGCTCACTCATCTCATAATATTCCTAAGAAATAATGGTATTTGATAAAGTGTTTTATATGTCATAAAATGTTTTATATGTCATAAAATGCATATATAAATATGTTATTATTACTGTGCCATCTTTTGGTGATATACAGTTATTATCCCATGTAAATAAATTTCGTGTTATGAGTAAATTATATATATATTAATGTATTTGGGGGAAGTCTACTTTTTTGACTATCCTCTGTTGAACATTATAATCAGTAAGGGGATCTTCCTTGACAAAAACATACATTGATGAGCTGCTTTCCCCATGGAACTGGTTTGGGTTTGGGACTGGAAGTAGTCTTGTTGTGACACAGATCACAGGGCATGATTTGGTTGGTTGGATACATAGTTGAGTATCCTTTTTCTCTTTCACTATACTATTCATGCAGTTCCTTCCCAAAGCTGAAGGAAGTCATCATAGATCACAAATACCAAAAGACCACACATTTATCACAGATGTAAGATTGGATGGGATTTGATACTTATTCCTTGTAGAGTATGAATACAATGGTGTGTAGAATACAATGGTAGATTAACTTTAAGGTTTTATAAGGTTAGAAGTTTATTTGTTATAGGGCTTGGGAATTTGGGGTAGAATATAAACCAAATCTGGGAATGAAGTAAGCAGCAGACCTTTGGGAGGTAAGGACAGATGCGGCACAGCCTCTGCCTGGATAGGAGTCACTGTGTTAATTCATTTCCTTGGATAGATTTGAAAGTGGAGTGAGAAGTGAGAAGACTTGGATAAAGTACTTTCCCTATTTTTTTTTAATTAAAATAACGTGGAAGCCATGCATTGTGTGGAGTACCAGGTAGCATCCACACTACCTGCTGCCAGCCCTCTCCTTCACGCTTAGTCAAGCTACAGCTCTGTTTTGATTATATGTAAATTTATGATACTCATCACTTTCTTACAGTAAGAGTACAGAGCAGCATCTTTCAAAAGGAAAAGCTGTCTGTGGCCGTACACACCCAATCTCATCAAAAGAAAAAGTTTTTCCTTCTTTTTAAATTTATTTTCTTTTTTTTTTTTTTTTTAATGTTTTGGGCTGGGGATCAAACCCAGGGCATCATTCATGTTAAATAAGCACTCTACCACTGAGCAACACCCCCAACCCTCAAAAGGAAAACTTTTAACACTTATTGATACCTTTCTTAAAGACAATGAAATACAAGAAGAAAAAGACATGCAAGAGCACAAAAGGCAAATAGTTTATAGGTATTGTAAGCTGTCTGAGAACTAGTTCTAGACTGTGGATCTTCACTAATCCACAGCAAATGAGAAAAGAACTAGAATGTAGTGACTTCCCCATACAGCATATTTTATTAGTTTAAAAATAACACTTTTTTTCCTAGAATTATGTTTTTCCTATTGTAGATAATAAAAAAAATGACTGTTTTATGACATGATGGCAATAGTAGGTAGAAGTTTTTTACATACACACACACACACACACACACACACACAATCTTTACCTGAAAAATAACTAAGTTTGCAACCCTATTTTGGGTTCTTCAGATACTTTTTGAAATTCTACTTGACCACAAAATCTAAGAATTATTGTACTGATTAGAGAGAGAAAATCCCTATCATCTGACCCTATCATTCCTCAGCTGCTTGACTTTGAGAAATCACTTAACCTCTGTGCATATGTTCTTATATTTGCAAAATGAAAACTTGACACTAGATTCTGTGTACCACATAAGGTAGTTATAAAGTAAAATAAGGTCATATGTGTGTGTGTTCATGTATTTGTGCATGCATTGCTCTTAAAAAGTACAGAGGGCTCTGAAAAATTTGATCATTTTAAAATTATCAGCCAAAGTGATTAACTTTTTCAAAATAATTGGCAGAGATTTTAACAAAAAAATATCTATAAGCTTTTCTATTTATTAACTTGATAACCATGGTGGGAAGGAAACGGAGGGGGCAAGGAGTTAGCAAGGATGGTGGAATGTGATGGACATCATTATCCAAAGTACATGTATGAAGACACAAATTGGTGTCAACATACTTTATATACAACCAGAAATATGAAAAATTGTACTGTATATGTGTAATAAGAATTGTAATGCATTCCGCTGTCATTTATTTTTTTAAAAAATCAATTTAAAAAACTTGATAACCATGACAAATTTTATTTTAAAAAAGTAATATACAGCTGGGGTTGTGGTTTAGTGGTAGAGTGCTTGCCTAGCATGTGTGAGGCACTGGGTTTGATTCTCAGCACTGCATATAAATAAATAAAATAAAGAAGTAATACAGAAAATAGGATAGGCTAGAAGAGAACAGAATGTTATTTTGATCACTGATATCTTCCTATCAAATGATAAAATTCATCTTCTAAAATTCTTGAGTCTTTTTGTTTGTTTTTTGTACTGGGGATTGAACCCAGTGGCACTTAACCACTGAACCACATCTCCAGCCCTTTTTATTTTTTATTTTGAGATATGGCCTTGATAAGTTGCTGAGGCTGGCTTTGAACTTGCCATCTTCCTACCTTAGCCTCCTGAGATTATGGGCATGTGCCACCATGCCCAGCTCATTGTTGACATTTATTAAGAGTTTGACAAATAGTTATTGTCTCTTCAAGAACAGGTATTGAGCAGTGGAACACACATTCAGAATGATGATTATTCTTAAGTGCAGTTTATACCCAGTTATGCATCGAGTTTAATATCAATCAAATTTCCTTCATAAATCCCTTTCTATTTCAGAAAATTGATGGCATTACAAGTTAATTGAACAGTTTTATTTAATAAAGGAGGGACAGTTAGAAGAGTACATGATATGAAAGATCTAATGCTAAGGACATTCCAACATAAAATTGGCATTATGAAGACCTATCATGCTCATTAACAAAGCTGCCTTGGGAGCCACCATCATAGACCAAATACTCTGCTGATTATGTGAGCCATTGGCTTGATCCAGTGTGCCATTTCTTGTAAGTTCTTGTCCTATAATCTTTCAATACAAAACTGGCTCTTTTTTCAGTTAGTGGTAGTCAGGTCTGACTTTCAGGTCTTGAGATATCCATTTTATTTGAGATAGGGAGTTAGTACTTAAAACTGTGGGTCATATGCCCTTTGTTTTACAATTCTTTTTCTCCTGTGAAGTAAATACTGCATAATTATAATAGGCACAAAACTAATCATATGATTCATAAAAGAATAGGCTGAAAGAGAAATTATGTGAGGGCAAAAGTGCAGTTCTGTCTCCTTTCAATATGTAAACAGAGAGTTGAAGTGCCCCATGACTATCCTGTCCTGTACTCTAGTGGGTCCTGGTTCACCTGGCAGTACATCTCTGGGCTCTGAGAGAGTCTATTTACATTTTAGTAGTCTCAGATCCCTGAGTTGTGATCTGTACCATTTACAGACCTTGCTCTTGCCATCTCTGAGCACCCATGCCTCATATGTTGGCATCTTTTTCTTGGGAGTTATTGCAAGCCATCTAGCCTTAGCTTCCCATTTGGCCATTTGCTAAACTTCTGCCCGCCTTTTAGTTGTGAAGAGGAGGTGTTCCATCCTTCACCTAGGGCCCTGTGTGAGATGACAACTGGCTATATGAGAAATAATACAGTGATAATTTAACACTTAATATGGGCCACACTGTTCTCAGTACTCCATACCCATTGTCTGTTTAATACTCCGCACATCCCTTTTACAGATGGAAAGGCAGAGTACAGAAAGGTCAAGCTATTTACCACACTTAGAAAACTTGGAGTACAAGGGGGCATTAAGGCGGAATTGATGTGGGTATGGGACATCCTGACATCCTGAGGTGCTGGCCCTGGATGTTCTAGGAACAGTGGTGCCTGATGCTTAGCATGAAGTTGTGTTTTAGCCTTGGAAGTTTCTGAGCACTATCTCCTCCTCCCTCCCTCTGGTGATTACAAGGCTGCTGCTCCCATCCCCAGCTGCTATGGAATAAGGCCATCTAATTCTTATCCAGTAGACCATACTAAACTATGAATGGATTCCACTATCTAGAGTTCTGAAGTGATCTCTTATAGTCAAAATATATCATGTCCTTATATCTATTAATTTTCTTTTTCCATAATTTAGTTAAACTATTAAAAAAACCATGTGCTATGTGTTAAGGATACACTAGTAAACAAGAACTGTAAGGTTTTTATTCTCAGGCAATTTACATATTGCAGGAAAAGGATGGGCAAGATGAGGTAGACATTTTAAAAATTAATATAGACCATTATATGTAGTGGTTAAGTAAAGCAGAGTCTTAAAGGGTACTGATGGTATAGCTTCCTTAGGTCAGCTATTCAGGAAGGACCCCCCCCTCCCCATAAAAGAGCCCTATGTATAAACTGAGTGGTGAGTAATGTAAAGAGGCCATCAGGAAGAAAATCTGGGGCAGATGATTCCAGGGTGAAGGCAGAGCAAGTACATGGACTCTGAAATGAGAAGGTTCTTGGGATGTTCCAGGCAACAAAAAGATGAGCAGAATGTCAGGAGTGTTAGGAGAGAGGAGGTGAGACACATGGTTAGGGTAGAATCAGTGTGCACGTTTGTGGAGCCATGAAGCATGGGAGGGAGTCTGGATTTTATTAAGAGTGTGATGTCATTGAAGGACTCTTGGCAGGCAGGTGGCCTCTTCTGAATGATGGAGAAAAAGGATTGTACGGGTTGAGGGATAGAGAAGTGGAAACAAAAAGTCAGGTTAGGAGGTTTATTATAATAATCCAAGATTGAGTCCTTTTGCCAATTGAAATTCCTGATGCAGGTATTTGGTGGGGAAGATGCAAGAGAGATTATAAGTATTAAATTTATTATTGATTCTTTTAACAATTGGCAAAAGTTGCCAAAAAAAAGTCTTCCTCAAGGATATCCCCAAACAAATGGAAACTTTTTAGTCTTTGTACTTGGAAGGATTTACACATAGACTGTGGCCAAACCATCAGGCTGGCAGTAATGAACATTCATGATTATAAATATGGGTTGGAAACCAAGTTTATGATAATACATTATTGATAATGATATCTTTTTTCTTAGAATTTCTGAAAAGCATACTAAAATTATATATATATATATATATATATAATATTTTATTTATATATGTGGGTTTTGCAAATTGCCTCACAAAAATGTTTTGTTTTTGTCTAACCATCTTAACTGCAGGAAGCTTCTGAATATAAACATACATTGTCATTTTGGTTAACTTTATATCCATCTAAAGAAACAGGTTAGCTTCTTGCTTCTCAGAGTGGGGTTCAAGACCAGCAACAGTGGTGTCCCCTGGGAATTTGTTAGAAGTGGACAATATGGGTCCCCCTTTAGGTCTACTGAATCAGGTCTTCATTTTAACAGGATCAGGTGTGATTCATGTGCACATTGAAATGAATGAGATGCTTACTTTGCAGTCTTAGCACTTAGTCTATGTTTACGTGAACTGGACAGACATCATTTCATCAAGTTGCGTATACATGTGAATATATTTATTTAAGTATATGCACAAAAATTTAGGCAGGTTGGACAGGCACCATGGTACACACCTGTAATCCTGGCAATTTGGGAGGCTGAGGCAGGAGGATCCCAAGTTCCAAGCAAAGCCCTGCAATTTGACTTAGTGAGACCCTGTCTCAAAATAAAAAGATCTGGGGAGGTAGCTCAGTGGGAAAGCACCTCTGAGTTCAATCCCCATCATAAGTAAATAAACAAACAAACAAACAAATAAATAATTCAGCTAGCTAGGTTCAGTTAATACCTATACTCCCTATGGAATAATAAATATGTATTTATGTAATATTGTATCTGTTAATCTAAATATTTGTGACATTGGATATGATGATGGTCTTATTTAGGAACTGTATTAATTGCTTTATTACTTAATTAGAAAAATATGAATAGTCATGACGTGATACCTAGAATTGTTAGTAATCTACCTAGTAATGGTACTCATTTTTCCACTTTATTTTTGTCAAAATAAATTTTATGCCTATGTTTAACACTATTTACTTTTTTTAAGGCCACATTAATTACAATTTCCTAAATAACTTGTTTTTATTAGGGAAATGGAAAGATAAACTTTCTCAATTAGAATATTACCAATGTTGTATATTTTATAAGTTCCTTGCATAAAGGAAAACATTTTCTACGTGAACTTTGTTATAGAATTGATAAGAGGAGATTCTTTACATCTCTGACTCAGGGTTCCCTTGGGTGTCCTGTTTCTTTTCTGTGAAGATTATCTCTTTTTGAAAAGTAAAAGTAGAGATTTCACTTTAATTTTAAGACTTCAGTGCTTTGTTATAGTTATCTAATGTTAAGCATTAGACATTTTTCCATTTTAGGAATATACTTCTGCTTGCCTGTTTTACATGATATGTTCAGATTATTTTTGTTCTTATGGTTGCCTTATCAAAATTTGAATTAATTTTACCTAATAATGTTAGCCAGAGAAACATGGAGTATTTTCTGGAAAACAAATAATTCTTAAATCATAGCATTTTGGTGAGAATTGGGTAATTCATTTACATCACTTTTTTTGTACCTATTTTTTTTAAGAGTTTTCACAGGAAAAGCAATCAATAGTGGTATCCACTTATCTTTTTTTTTTTTTAAACTTAAACTGTGCTTCATGTTCAGAAGTTTTTAAAGAATCTGTGTAAATACTTTTAAAATTTGGGGTGACTTCTGCTATAATTTGATCTTGAACATCCCCCATAGGCTCCTGTGTTAAAGGCCTAATCTCCAGCCTATGGCACTATTGAGAGGTGGTAGAACCTTCAGGACACAGGGCCTAGTAAGAGAAGTCAGGTCCCTGAAGGCAAACCCTTGAAGGGGATTTGGGGACCCTACCATGTCCAATCTCTCTCTCCACTTCCTGACTGCTGTGAGGTGGGCGGCTCTCTTTTCCATGCAATCCCACCTTGATGTTCTAACAGGCCACAGGCCCAACAGCAACAGGGCCAAGCAACCACGGACTGAACACCACTGAGACCATGACAAAACCCCCTTTCTTCCTTATAAGTTGTTGATCTCAGGTATTTTGTCCAAATGACAGAAAGCTGACTAAAATAACTTCCTTTATTTTTGTGTCAAAGTCTTGGCTGATGGAGTTTTCCTGAGCCATTCATAAGACTATGCAGAGATGATGGATATAAGAGCACAATACTGCAACTTTGTCACTGTCTTATCTTTTGCTTCTCAATACTTTCTTTCAACTCACTTAATTATTATTTCTTTAGTCAATTCACTATAGAAAGGAAATATTTATTAAGACAAAATATTTACCACACTTAAAGTCAGTCATTTTCTTTACCATTCAGGAGTTCCCTCCATATATGCTGATATTGTCTTCTCCCGCCTCCTCCTCATTATAGCCTTTTTCTTCTCTTCTTTTTCCTCTTTTCCCCTCTAATTTTCCTCTTTAAGAAACATTTTGAATGTTTCCTATGTTAGGTACAATGTAATAGCTTAATTAAAAACAAATCATTCAAAATACAAATCTAGAATCAACAGAAAGGATTAATGGGTAAAACAGTGCACAACAATAGAAATTTATGCATAAAACTATTTTAGTAGTTGTAAGCTAGCTTGAAACTGAACCAGCATCTGCTGCAGGAAATACCAGAGTTTGAATTTCCCTCCTTTTATGCACTAATAAGTCATTTTTAAGACTCTTGAGAATATATTCAAGAAAGTATTCATTGTGTTTTTCTTGCCCTTAGAGTTGTTGTAAGTTGGTAAAGAATAAACTTCCCATTCTCTAATATTGGTGAGAGAAGTTTAATATGATATGAAAGAAGGTAAATATTACATTTCACTCATTTAACAAACTTCTGTTGAGCAATGCAGGGTGCAGATTTGGCAAGACAAGTCCAGTATCACAATCCTGGGTTATCCAAGTAGGGAATGTTATGGCCATCAACACTGATCGATTATTAGCATAGGTAATTTTGTTTACCTAATTCAGAAAGGCACTGCCATCTGCCACGTTCACATTATTGCAGAAATAATAACAACACTTTGTTATTCTTCAATGTAGGAGGAGAAAATAGGATTTATATGATTGAGTCACTATTAACCATCTATTTGATCTAACCATAGATATTTTGGAGAAATTTCCTATAGAAATACTAAAATTTTTGACACAGAAAATTACCTCTACAAAAGTTTCTCTGTTCATTATTTTGGGTAGTAGGATGTTTTCAGAATTTTAAGGATGTCTCTGCTTGAATAGTATTTTTTAAATGTTGAGAATTATTATTTGACCATGTCCTGTGAATTTTTAAGTCTGCCCAGTTGTGTGAAAAAAAAGTCATTTTTAATGTATAGTTGTCACTTATTTTATAATTACAAGCTATTAAAGTCTTACCTCTAAAAGCTCTGATTCTGTTCTGGAAAGAAAAGAGGAGGTAGTCATTTGGGGTGCTCTTAAAGAATATATTTAATCTGTACTTAAATTTACTTTGTGAGGTTCTCTGAGATATTGGTGAGCTCCATAATGGTAAGAAAAGGATGTCATTTAAACTTTATTTGGAAAACCTCTCCTTAGGTGGTCCAAGGGAATTCATGGGGTTCATTTTTAATCCATTAAAAGTATTATACTCATTTTTAAAGGTGTCTTACCCCATAATGCCTGTCACTTTTCCAGTTGGTTTGTAAGGTACACATGAAGCCATCCTTATTCCATTGCCTCTCTGTGAGCTGAGAAAAAGAGGGACGACCAAAGCAGTTGGCTAAAATGCCAATTTACTTTCAAATATTGCAGTGAAGGACAGTTAAGCTTATGACCTTGTTGCACTGTACTTATATAACTTTCTTTGGGATTTTTTTTAATCAGGTTTATTTTCCCTTTGAGTCTGACTTCTAGTGCCCAGAAGTTTTCTTTTCAGCAGTGTTTATGTATTTAACAGAATTTTCTGAGGTGGGTGCTTCAGAATTTTCACAGCATGGGTTCGCATTGGACTAAGACTTTGTGTACGACTTATATCAAGTGGGAAACTTGATGGGCATGAGCTTTAAAAATGGCTTTTTTTTGTGTGCTCTACATTTGAAGCTTTCGTCTGTATTTCCTGTTGGGCTACAGTGTTTTCCAACGTTGCCACAAGAGAACAAAGTTAACATTAAAAAATAATTTTTTATTGAAGAAGACGTCTTTCCAAGTAAAGTCATTATCAAAGAGGCTGTCGTGGTGGGCCATCATTCATGTACGGCACTGTGTTGCCCTTTTGCATCTTAAGATATAAACTCTAAGTCATAGTTAAATAAATATCTATTTATTTAAAGAGAGGAAGAAACTACCCTAAAGCCAGACAAGGAAAAAAGCTTTTTAAAACTGTCCCCTTTGGAGGAAAAAGAAAGCATGTTGTTGGGTAGTCCTGCCATGGCTCTCCATGCCGCTTTCACTGCCTAAGATACTGGGCTGTGTTGAAAGGTCGATATTTGTTCACACAAGACACCTTTACAGTGGAGCTAATTTTCTTTATTTCCATTTTCAATACATGGCACTTAAATAGAGCACAGTGGAACCTTAACATTTATTCAACAAATAACTTTTAAGCCCTAAGAAATTCAAATTGCATTCATTAGACTTGGACTGGGCAGTGGTTCATCTTTGATATAGTACAAAAAATGCTGCCTTATTATTATTAGCAAAATTTGCATGAAGAAGTAAGATGGAGGAGAAATCAACCCACCTGTTAGGGAAAGTAGATTTTGCGTCATTAAGGAAGGAACAAATCCTGTCATTGTCCTAGGCAATTAGAATATAAGGTTCCTTTAAAAAGTTGGAATATCTTGGCAAAATACCTATGGGGGGCATAAGTAGCTATTGATCCCCTTTCCAACTGTCTTTATATCTGTTACTATATCCTAATAATGTATCTGAAATGGAAATTATTTGATCAGGTTGAGTAAACTGATCCCCTGATATTTCCCCAAATGCTAACTATTTTCACAAATCAGAAAGGATGTTAAGTTTTAATTTGGTTTTATAAAGGAATCAGGATTTTTTTTGTTTCTCTTTCCTTATTAACATATCTTTGAATGATCTATAATGTTCAGAGCTCTATGCAGATCTGCTAATGATAGGGACCTGTTATTAAAACAAACAAGCAAAAAATAAATTCTGTCATAAGAAGGCTGCACAAATTTAAAGGATGCACCAATTTTTCTGGCTGGTGCAGACTTTTACAAAGTCATCCAAATTTTTCATGTACGTAAGTTAAAGAGATTGACTGGAGTGACTTTGTTAATATGAAAAGAAGACCTTTTATTTTTTTTTAACACTATGACTCCAAAAGGTAAGCTTGAAGATGGGCCAGATATCTTACTGCCTTGCTGATATTGCCTGCCAGCTGTGAATTTTCTGACTACAATGAATCCCCTCATTTTTATTGCTGTGTGCAAGGTACAGTGTTTCATTTTTCTTCCTACTTGGGCTTCCTGTAGAATGCACACCCCATATAGTTCTTTAAATTCATACTGTTGTGAGAACAAGTAAGTCTTTCTGTTCTCTCCTTTGTTAACTGTAAACCTTGTGGAGCAACAGTTCTTTCGTGCCCTCGGTAAGTTGCTGGACTGTGCTCAAATTAAACACTGTAAGATTATCAGCAGGTTACAAAGGTGGAGTGTATCTTTCTCTTCCTCATTTTTGAATAGCATTGACTCAATCTGAAAAAAAAATGCTAACAAATTCAAACAAATTAATTGTCTCACACCCACTCCTGGTAAGTTGGGAGTTCATGTCTTTCACATTAAAAAAATTGGAAGAACACGTGTACAATTTGTGCAGTCCTTTGAGTATAAAAAGAAATTATACATATACATAGGAATTATTTTTTAATACATAGGAATTATTTTTTAATCCATGAGTCAAGTCAGATCACCTGTTTTTTTTTTTTTTTTTTTTTTTTTTTTTTACCTGCAGTCAAGCAAAATGGAATGTGCCTGGAACTTTGCATTTAAACAGGTCCAGGTTTTACTCTTGCCATTTAATAACTGTGAGACTTCTGACAAGATCAATAACCTTTCTGATTCATACCTTCCTAATATATAAAAGCCTCACAGGTCTCTTGTGTGGAAGTTATGATGAGAGATAGATGAGGTGAATATATAAATCTCCCACACAGTGTTAAGTCTATCATCAGCGCTCAGGAAACATGAGTTTCCACTTGTACTAGTTTGCATAGTAGTACTAGCTGCTATAACACACTCCAGTTATTCCAGGGGCTTGACATAGTGATATTTACTTATCAGTCTGGGAGCAGTCTATGCAAGGATTCCAAGTAAGCAGCCAGCCTTCCATGTAGTGACTCAGAAACCCAGGTTTCTCCCACCTTTGTGGCTCTGCTCTCCACTGGCTTTGCAGTCTCTACATTGGTCAGCAGGCAGGCAAAGAGAGAATGAAGACACACCCACTTTTAAAGGTTGACTTGATTCTGCCTACAGTCCACTGGTAATGGCTATGTAGTCTAATGGTGCCCTCTGGATGCAAGGGGGTGAGAATATATAGTGTCAACTGGGCAACCACTTTCTAATCTCAGTATTGTACTAAATAAGAGGAAGAACACATACAGGTGAGGAGTTGATCCTCCTAAGCTGTTTATTTCTTGCTCACTTCATTGCCTCATAAGCAATCAGTTTAAACCTCACCTATATTATTAAATATAATAGGAAGAAATAGATGGGTGGCAGGGCAAGGTTGTAATTTTCCATAATTTGTGACAAATGAGACTTTATTTCTCTGGTGTCTATGTTCTATTAATAGACACAGTAAGAAGTCTAATATTATTTGCTTTCTTTTCTACCAGGCATTTATCTTTATTCCCTTCTCATATTTATTTATATTTCTTAGATCTGTAACAAAAGATAATTCTTCTGCATGTGTTTGTCTAAGTGTTGACAATCTTTAGACCTTCACAAATTTATACATGCCATTTCTAAAGCATGTGCTGAAAGTACATTGCAATCTATCACAACCAACAGGAACTTAAGGAGACATGGTGACTAAATAGAATGTGTTATCGAGAATGGGATCCTGAAACAGAAAAAGGACATTAGGACAACAACTAAGGAAATATGAGGAAGATATTGATTTTAGTTAATAATGTATTAATATTGGCTCATTAATTGTGGCAAATGTACCATGATAATTTAAGATGTTAATAAAAAGGGTAACTGGGTGTTGAGTAAATGGTAACCCCCTGTACTATGAGAATAATTTTTCTATAAATCCCAAATTGTTCTAAAATGAAAAGTTGATTTAAAAAAAAATACATTTACAGGGGCTAGTGATGTAGCTGAGAGAACACTTGTCTAGCAAGTATGAGGCTCTGGGTCAATCCCTAGCACCAAAGGAAGGAAGGGAGGGAGGGAGGAAGAGGAAAAAAAAATACATTGCAGTCACAGCCTTCTTCATATTTTGAGTGCACATACCATTATACTGTTTGTTGCAGACCTGGCCTCTGCTTTTTAACTTTTTACTACCCCTGTAGATAACTTGTCCTTTTCAGTAACTAATAGGATCTATGTCTATGTGAAAGCATCTTGCCAGAAGTGTAGTACTAGAAGATGTTCTAGATTTATTTGCTTCTTTTCTTCCTTTTCCTTCTGGCCTCCCTCTATTTTCCTATGTTCTTCCATTAATTTAAAAAAAAAAAACAATATGAACTTTTATTTGGCTGTTGGAAGGAACAGGCTAATAAATTCCTCAATTTCATGACTCCAGGAAGTATTGGATGTATATAGGGACACAAGTCCCAACATTCATGTGGTTCATCCCCATGTTCAAGGTGTGCAGAAAGAAACAGAATAATTTACTTAACAGAAGAATGACAGTTAATGTTTTTCCTTTTTTAAATCTAGAAAAGCGTAATAGACCTAGTATAATAATAGAAATTATTATATAAGAATAATGGGGTTATAGGTAATTTTTCTTCTTTTGGATTTTCTAAAATCTTACTGTTTAATTTTACAGTTAGAAAAAGAACTTTATGTTTAATAGTGCCAAAAATTTATCCTAGAAAAATTATTTCAGATGATAGTTTCTCAAATACACCTATACAGACATGCATGCATGCATGAGATTTCATATGTCAATATCAATTATTTTTGTTTCTCTTTAACTTCCTAGATTGTAATAGTAGGATTTATATCTAAAGGTCAATGTCTCAAAAATTCTATAGCAACAGATTTTTAAAGCACTCTGTCTTTAACTTGTTGACCTATATCTTTGGAGTGTTCTGTCTTCATAATGATGATTTTCTGATTTATCCAAACACATTTGTACCCATTTCAGCAATATTTGTATGTGAAAGGAAGTGATGTTCCAATACAGATTTGTTGACACCTGAGATCTTATATTGACCTTAGTTGGTATTAACTTTTTAGATCAATAAAGAGCTTTATTGACCTCAAAGAAAAGTCAATATCTGCTTGTTAATTTGCAGCTTGAAAATGTTAGACATTTTGTTCTTCATTATTACCCTACTTATTTCAGCCTTAACAACAACAACAACAACAAAAAGTGTTTCCTGTTCCTGCTAGAGAACATCATGTCTGGATCAACATTTAAATTTTGATATTTAAGGACATAATCATTGTTTAAGGTAGTCATTCATGAAGGATTTATTTTTGTAAAGATTCTTAGAAAAGTACATCTGTCTGAAAAGCTATTCAGGAATGTGAAGTATACTTAATTGTATTTTATTTGATGTAGCAATTAACATTCGAAAAACAATTTTAAATAATAACTCATGGCAGGAATAATTTTACATTGCATATAAGAAATTAAAAGAAAGTTAAATTGGAAAGTTGTGGTCTGAAAGGGGTTCATAAGGTTTTGCTTTTCTTGTGTGTAAATGAAAAAGATCCAAGTAGAGGAATGTGTAGCACACACTGTTCACATGGATGAACATTGAAAGCTTTTTAGGTGAGGACTTCTTGTGTGGTTCCAAATCCTAGAAGCCTGTGCTTCTCAAGTTTTATTAAGTGTTTAAGTTTTAAAGTATTGGTAGAGAAGTGGCTTTTCACATCATCATTGTTTTGTACATTAACGTGGAAATGTCAAGTTTTGCATAACTTGAAATGTCTCAGAATTGCCTGTTGCTGAAATTCAAATGTCAGAACAATACTTCTGCACATATATGACTCTGATATTTCAACTCCAAAAACCTCATAAATGATTCAGTATCAGTTTGGCCTTGTTATGATGTAACTTTGAAAAAGAGTCAGAGTGATTTAAATCTGATTGAGAGAGTAGTGGTCTCATTCAGTCCAGGCATAAAGCATTAAATGTCTCAATCCATTAATGGTTGTTCATTTTTATGAAATTATTAGCCATTTTAATAAAGAATTTGAGTTTTCATGGGAATTCTTTTTAGTATTTTTGCACGATTGCAAAAATGACACTATTTCATTTTTCATCACAAATTTTACTTTAATTTGTGATACAAGTTAATTGTCATGGAGACCTCAGTCTTTAAAAAAGGCCACCTTTTTCCAAGAGATCAATGCTTTCTAGGACATAAATGACCAACAGAAACAAATGCCTTTAGAAATAGACCTTCTACTATTCATTTACTCTTCCAAAGTTTGCATGACATTGGTTATATTTAAAATTTAAAGTTTGAAATCTGAATGAGGCTTAGGGATGGCAAACCTGACTTTGTCATTTTACACAGAAAAATGAATCTCAATGTTTAGTCCCTAATTATGGTTACTGGTTTAAAATTTTTATTTTAAAATCTCATATATTATTGACCATACTAGTAGTTTGAATAAAATACCTTCACTGGAACCATATTTTGTATTAATTTCTTATCTTGCAGAACAAAAGCTTTTCCCAAGAGACCCTTATCACCTGAAGAGTCTTATTTTTATACATGTTCTTAATAGCCTATTTTACTTTCTCTTCTGGGATATAAAGTTTTGACAATTAAAATATGTCAGCATTTCAGTATGATAAAATTGATATGTTTGGGGGTCTTGCTATTCCAGAGATAAAAAAACACGTTTA
The DNA here is from genome assembly GCF_964194105.1 of Spermophilus citellus. Classification (NCBI taxonomy): domain Eukaryota; kingdom Metazoa; phylum Chordata; class Mammalia; order Rodentia; family Sciuridae; genus Spermophilus; species Spermophilus citellus. Next base: position 80,617,902 of record NC_138195.1, read on the forward strand.
GGGTCATAGCTTGGAGTGTGTACCTTGGCATGTTTCATTTTTTCTCTGCTAGGAGATTAGTGGAAAATAAGCTCTGTAAATTAAATTTTATTGCAAAATTATCTTCCGATGTTCAGCAGTAAAGATAATATTGAGTGATAAGGCTGGAGTGGATTTTATACAAAGCAATTACAGCATGAAGACTACAATGGGAATGAAAAATATTGCTGAAGGTTTCCTATAATCTGTAGAAAACTTCATTTTGGAATGTGTTTAAAATAGCCTCATTTTATGCAAGTGATTATAGTACATAAAGTATATTGCAGTTTGAAAGCAGCTTTACTGAATAGTTTTAAGGACCATTTATATATGGTGGGAGGTACAAATGGTATATATACTTATATGTACTCATTCATACTTGGACAATTGTTATCATTTCAAAAACTTTCTCTACTACTGGAGTTCTTTCTATAAAGCTTGCTTTATCCAGTCAGTCTATCTCTCTTTAGGTAACTGCATATGAAAGGGAAGATCAAAATGTCCACTGTGTATTTCACTCTCATTCTGGCACATGCATAGGGAGGGTACCATCTATTGCAGGGTTCCATCATGTGGTTGAAGAAGCATTTGGTACTTCAATAATTTTATTCAGATCTCAGCTCTTGAGTTTAGTCTTTACATAGCAATTACAGATAAGAACAAAGACATTGTTCTTGAATTAGATGGATGGTCCTTGGTTTGAAAGGGCCTCCTTCCAATCAAGTTGAAAAAGAAAATGTGCATGTATTTATCTACACCCCCACCCTCATTGCCAACTTCACTCCTGTGTGTTTCCTGGCCTTGTGTTCTTTATTCCCATCAATCAGTCAGTCAGTCAGTCAATCAGGGTATATTCAGCGCATGTCTAGTACAAGTAAGTGCCAGAGTAGTGAAGACAGCGGAGCCACAGTATATATCTATGTCAGTCTTGGAGTTAAAATCTGATAGTATTATACAGCAAAAATTAATAAAAGGATCTATTTTATCCTAATATGAGAAGATCCTGTCATTCTTTATTTTTTTTAAAAAAGCCATCCTCTTTAATAAATAGTCACTTAAAAGGAAAAATAATATTTCAGAAGTTACTTTTTACTTCATTCAGAGAAGTTAGAAAAGATAGCTTATTGATTCAGTGTGCATGAATATTTACCATAGACTTATTGTGTAACCATTACTTTAGGCAATTCATCCAGCTAAATCGCCTCTAAGGCCATCATGAATGAAGACTATGGAGGTTTTATCAGGATGAAAATAGCCCATTAAGAATTGATCTGAACCAGTTTAGAGAAGCAAAGCCCGCGACCTGGCCCGTGAGGCTTTGGCTAGTAAAAGTTCACTTGGTGCTGGGCATAGACCAGCACCACAGGCCCCAACTTTATTAGTGTAGAGATAAGCTGATTAGGTCTTGTCAATCAAAGGTGCCCATATCTCAATTGAGAGACACACACACTCTCAATTTTTCTTTAAGCATTGAAGCAGGCAACAAAGACAGAGATGTGTGGTATGCATCCCTACAGTTGTCACCATGCAGGGTGCAAGGGTCCTGTGATGATGTGATGACTGTATTAAAGAGTACATCAATTTGTTTTAAAGTGTTTTGATTTTTTATGGTGGCATTAAGAGAGAGAACATTGTGGTTGCAGCTTTACTAGAAAGCAAAGAGTTCTAGAAGAAGAAAAAAAAGTGTTTCTTTGAAGCCTACCAGGGCTTTGAATCTTGCTGTGCCAATGGGCGCTTAAGTGCTCCCGTAACTGGCAACCTCAGATCCACCATCAGCTTAGGAACTACCGTCCTCCAAATTATTCCTTTTAAAAAATAGGAAAAAAATGTGTAAATTGATTTAAGCTGTATTAATGATTACTGACCATAATTTTTTATTTTGTTAAGTGATTCAAGATTTTCTATGGACATATATATTTGTTTTACAGATATACACTGATTGAATAATAAATGAGCAATACTTCTAAATGTTCCCCAGGTACAGATTGGTAACATTACTTCACAACATTGTTTTATGCACAATAATGAATGCCTTGCCTTGTATATCTGGAAGATAAACCTGACTAATAAATGTGGACTGTCAAAATATAATTCTGTAGGGCTTCAGCTTGAGACCTCATCATCTCATCAGTATTGAGAAAAAGGTAGAGCGATGGTGTAAGGGAAAACCTGGCCTTTTGTTCTTCACATCTGAAGTTTGCTCACTGCAGGCCTCCTTCCCACTTCAAATGCAACCACAGAAAGGGGCCTTCCTCTTCTTCCCTCACCCTATGTGCACCCCCAGTGTTGCAGTCCTGCTCAGCCCCGTTTCCCACTGGATGATCTCTTCATCAGTTATTCTTCCCTGCTCTCTTCATCCATTTTCCACTGACCAATCAGGTAGTCCTCTTAGAAGACTGGTGCTCACTCCAGTACAAGTTAATTCTGTCCACACAGATGCACACAGCCTTTCTAGGTGCTGCTTGTGACAGGAAAGAAAGGTATAAGTGCTCCCCAGATTTGGAGTATGCCTTCAGGATATGTCTTATGAGAAAAACAAAACTTTATGAAGAGGTAGACAGTAATATTTTCTTTTTTCCCGTTCCACGGGGTATATTTATTTATTTCTTTATGGCTAATAATGTTTTCTGAACTAGAAAAGGTGTTCCATTTTACACTGTGCTGATCGGCCAGGGTGGACACACACATGTGTGTGACTGTGTCCTGCTTTTAGGACACATGATATGGTACCATCCAGTTTGTCCCTTGTAATTCTCATGGACAAAACAGGGATAACTGCAGCAATGACTCTGGTCCATTGGGTGTTTGACCTTGAAAGGCCTTCTGAGTTGTTGGAAAGTTTAGGAACAGAGATGCTTCGTAATAGGTGTACTTTAATATAGAGAGATTTTCTACTAGGATTCTTTGCTTGGAGGTATTTTATAACTGGACTTGTTATCTAAATAGCAAGAAAATCTTTAATATTCTAATCATTTTTTTAATTAGTAAAAGGATGCAACTTTCCAAAAATATCTTTTTAAAAAGATATGTGGATACATACACAATGTGTTTTTGTTTGGTTGGTTGGTTGGTTTGGATTTTTTTGTTTGTTTGTTTGTTTTGAATAAGGAACTGGCCCAGATCCTTCTCAGTGTTCAGGTTTCTAGCTTAATGTTATCTTTCAGAGGTGACCATTCTTATCTAAAGCTGGCTTCTCTTCCCATCTTATCAAGGCCCCTCCCTCATTGATAATCCATGACTCATTTTTTTGCCTGTCTTCTCCAAAAGAATGTAAGCTACCTGAGGGACATTTTGTTACATGATTGAAAGAAATAGGCAGCTATTTCTGTAGATAAAAAGTGCTTATTTCAAAAAGTTTCCCACTAACCTTTAACATTACAATAATTATAGTTGTTTCCCAGACCACCTTTATGAAGATATATTGTGGCTTTGTGACATTTTAGAATTTTGATTTATCTTTCCTTTTTGTGTTGAAATTCTTAATGCATTCAAGAAATTCTCTTAAAATATTGTTGTTGTTTTAAAGTCAATTACATCTTACTCAGCAGAGTTATAATTATGAAAAGAATACTTAAGCTAGTCCACCAGGCAGCTGGTGCGTACTCACTAATAAGCATTTGGAGGTAAGGATTCTAAGTCAATAATGAGTCTGGATTCCCTGTTTAATTTACTGCATACTTCAGTTGTTGAGCTTTTGTTTCTTCTTCACTGTTTACTAATTATAGTTTCAGAAGTTTATCTTTGTAATTGTTTTTAGGCTATAAAATTAATAGTGAAAATGAAGTTGCTGTATGATAATGTTATCTTGCTGAAATCCTGAAACAAAGGCCATGGGGAGAAGTGGTTGGAGGAAAGACCTTTGCTGATGGTGGCTTTGTCAGTGTGTGAACCTCTGTTTTCCACTTTATCATTTCATGAGTGAAGCATATTACCATTTATACTCAGTTGCTTGCAAGGATAATAACCGATACTTAAATTAATCAGCATTAAGTTATAGTATCATCAGTTCATCGCATTGATTTTTGGAATTTTGGTTACTTTGTTTTAAATTTAGAAGTTCAACTCAAATGGAAATAAGTTATTTTAACATGATTCACTGATGATGGGTATCTAAAAAATTCCATTAGAAGTAATATAGATGAATTGTATGCCAAGATAGATGTTCTTAGAACCAGCATTTGAAAAACCATTCTGTAAAAAAGTCTTTATAGAGAGAATTTAAGGAGACCCTAGAAACATATATAGAAGACTTACAAACTAAAGACTCCTCTTTCTTATTTTCCCCTCAGAATGGTTTTCCATCAATAGCGAAATATTTTTTCTGAGTTGGTTTTATCATCAACGTGTACCCTCCAAAAATTTAGAAATCTACCATTGAACTCTCTCTGTAATGTAGTAGAATTTTCCAACACCACTAAATATTGTCATCTCCAGACACAACTTACTATACTGAGGTTTGAAGTATCATTATTAAACTACCAAAATTCAGAAGCAGTGATGCCTTATTATGTTAAAACAATCCATATTTTTTCATATTTTTCCTTGAAGCATTCAAATCAGGGGGCCACAATTCTGGGTTTGGGTTTTTTTTTTTTTTTATGTTTACCTTCAAGTTCTGCTTAGCAAATGCTTATTTCTGAAGATATGAAATGTGAATATATTTAAGGTAATTGAATCCATATTACTTAAGTTTGATTTTCTTTTAGTGTCATACTTTCCTATCTATAACTTCCAGAAATGAAAGGGTTTAGAAAGCAATATTATCTTTTATAGAAAATGTGTGTGTGTGACTTTGTGTGTGTCTGTCTGCATGTGGGGTTGCGTTTTCTGTGTGCATGCATTAATACATATATATATATATGGATATAAATAGATTTTCTTTTATAACAATATCTAAGTGTCTCTTAATTCAAATAGTTTTATCATAGCAATCACATGTTGTGGGAGTTCTTTTATACCATTAATAATAACTAAACCACAATCATCTTTCTAAAGGAGAGGAAGAGAGAAGGAGGGAAAAGGTGGAATTTGAAAAGGGGGAAAATCTGTTCCTATTCCTTCCCTGAGGCTGAACTGTTTATCACTCTATCCTCATTCAATAAAAGTGAATTTTATAATAAAATTTTCCCTAATCGGGCACTGTCAGTGGAAGCGTCTTATCGCTGAGAGGAAAATGACACCGATCCTATCGGAAAACAGAAACGATGTCACTGTGTTCCCAATCACAGCTCTTCAGCCCCCATATCTACCTTCTCCACAAACACCAAGCCGTGCTTTTTTCATAAGAACATCAAAACCCAGCAAAGTCATTAAAATTGCACCCGCGTAGAGTTGCAGGGACCAGCCGCCCCAGCACAAAATGGGATGTGGGAAAACAGACCCTCTAAATGTGCTAATTCCATTGTCACGTGCTTACGGCTTAATTTTAATCAGTTAAAAAAGCCACACATTGCAATAAATTGGCATTATCTTCTGTGACACCAGAAGACACAGTTGGTTCAAGGATTTAGAGGGTCACTGGCAACAGTATATAGTATTACAGACAAAGTATTTTTACGCTTGAACTACGGTAGCTAAGGTACAATCCCCAGTTAAGACTGCAAACAAAGACTATAACCCACATGGTACTGAGTTCATCTTGCAGACCACCTTCTTCCTTGATAGACTGTGTATGCAAAACAAAGCATTTTGAGAATTTTAAAGAGTAATTCATTCATCGTATGAAAAAATTTTTAAGTAGCCTTTCAGGGCTGTAGCCTTATTGCATACTTGGCAGTAGACCAAATGGTCTTTCCATAGGTCCTCTCAGTGGACTTGCTTTCCAGACCTGGTGTTTCATTGACTGTGTTTACATTGACCATTCGACTAGTGGGCCTAAACAAAGATACATTAACACGCTCCAGGAAATGCAAACAGAGAATAGTGTCATTGACAATTGTTGAAGACCAACAATGAAAGACTGTCTCTAATGGTCTTAATTTATTAACGTCAAATTAACAGCAATATATTTTTACACAATTAAGTTGAGAAATTACTGGAGTAGAAATCACTGGCAAATTTAATTTTAATTTGTTCCATGGGGTTATTCTTAGGATATATGTTTCTCTTATTTCAAAGCTGAATGATCCCTTGGCATGGACTCTACATGAGAATATCTATGAGTAGGTTTGTATAATAAGATTTCTTTTTCATAGCTAGGTGTAAGGTAAGCACTTCATTGCTCACAATATTTGATCTTTGTCAATTGACACAACATTTAGAATGTGATTTTAAAGCAAGAGACATCAACGTTCATTGTAAACGTGGAGAATTGTAAAACTTCTATGGTTCATGAAGTAACAGTGAGTGGAAAAATCCCAATTTCATTCTGAAAATAGTCTGTGAGTTTCTTTCAATCAACAAACCTGAACTTCAGAGAGAAGAAAAAAATTGCAACTACAACTTTTATGGAATGAAAAGAGCTTTTTGAATCAAGTCATTTGGAAATGACAGAGAAAAATAAACATTTGAGTGACTTTTGTTTTAATTTTGGCGCACATTGTGTTGATTTCTTTATACCACAAGCAATAGAGAGATGAAGTAATAGTGAACCAAACAGAAATAATTTTCAGCACGTTGTGCTTGTGTTCATTGAGAGTTTATTTTTCTGTGGTCAGTGTCCGGTTGATCAGACCTCTACTGTGTGACTGAAGTACATTTTTAAAAAAATCTCATATTGAGAAGTTGAAACGATAAGTTGTAGCGTCACTAAGGCCGTTTTTCTGATTGCACCCGATTTGCAACAGAGGCCATCCGAGTTACTGCACTTCTTCTGTGTTGAAACAGCTTGAGTAAATTTACAGGGTCACCCTTTTTTTAATAATTGAGAAGAGGAATGAGTGTAAATTTTGAACACAGTTCTCCTCTCTGTTAGAATTAGTAGCCAGCTCTGCATGAAGGGAGGAAAGTTGGGGTGTGCAGAAAGGTCTTCCCTGTATGATGGCTGGCTTTTTAAAGGGACGATTACAAAAAATAACAGCAAAGTGAATTGTATACAGTGGAATGGTGGTTTTTGTTGCACATCTAAAACAAATTTTTTCACTTATTTTTAATTCACATTTTATAAGAGTCCATGAATTTTTCTCAATTTTTTTTTTGAGAAAATGGGCCAGTATAAAATTTTAAATATATATACATGCTTACATATTTATATAACCTTATTGTATGTTAATGTTCAAAAAATTGTGGGAGATGATCTTCTATGCTCCCTTGAAGTGAAACAGCTCCCCCTCTATACTGATGAAGAGGTGTGTATAGATGGAAGAAGTTTATGGAGGTTCATGTATTTATCAATTCAGACATGAGGAAGCAGAGCAGGTTTTATTCAGCATACCTGTCACCTGTACAGTGGGCCCCTACTTAATCAACCTAACACAGTTGTTTAATTATAATGATTTTTCCAATTTAGAATTTGTAGTATGGCCTGTACTTGGTATTTTTCCAGAAAGATTATTTTATAGAAATTATATATCCAATGTCATGTATTAACTTGACAGAAGACAACTATTGAAAATATTAATTCAGCCACAAAACACTGTGCTTCTTCAGGGTTTTTGGCAGTGGAGGAAACAGAAAGATTTAAAATTTACTCCATGGCCATTTAAAACCAATTGAAAACTATAATGCCTCATGTTTGGTGAAAAAGACTTTTTAAATTTATGTTTTATTTGTATTTAATTTTATTTTAAATGGTTGTATAGACAGCAGGAAAGTCACGATGCAGTAGAAACTAAATTGTTTCATGATTATTTTTCACAATTGTATTTTTAAGCCCTTATTTACAGGACTAGAAGTTTTTCCACATCATTTGACATTGTATTATACTTTTCTACACATAGGCTGCGCCATTGAGCCACTAGTCGAGGAAATGTTTCTTGTGCTGCCTATAGTAAGTGCCTGGAAATGGAAATGTAGAGGAAATGGAAATGAAGAGGACTATCAGTTTTTAAAGTGTTTACTACTACACTTATTTTAGCAAAAAAGAGCACATTTTTTATATACTAGACTTTTTTGTACTTTGTAAGATATTCTATAATTTTAAATTTAATGCTTTCAAAATGACACTCTTAAGTTTTTACTATTTAATATTCCCTACGGATAGCAATAAATGTATAAGAAAAACATACATTTAGAAAACATAATTTATAACTTTAGAGTGTGAAGTTATTTTAGTATTTTTGATTATTTAAAATTTAATGTCATTTAAAAGATAAGTAGTAAAATAACTTAAAGTGTCAGATACAGTTGACATAATATGTACTTAGAAATTTTACATGAAAATCTCCCATTTAACATTATCTGTATAAGAAATTTGTAAAGTTGAAATGAGTATTGTTTCTTATCTCATGGAAGATTTGAAACTTCAATAAATCTAGGTAAGAACTAGTTTGTTACTATTGTTACACACTGTATTTTCATCTTGTAATTCTGGAAGTAAAATTAGACTAGTTAACATATAAAAATCTACAATAATGTTTTTATTGCATTTTCACCCTTTGACTCAAGCATATATTAAAATAATAGATTTAAAATAACATTTCAATTACATTTCTCCTTTTTTCTTTTAAATATTTATTTTTTAGTTATAGGTATACATAATTATCTTTATTTTATTTTTATGTGGTGCTGAGGACCACATAAAAAAAAAAAGCCAGTACCTCACGCATGCTAGGCAAGCACTCTACCTCTGAGCCACAACCCCAGCTCAATTACATTTCATTTCAAATATTTCTTAGCTTTTGTGTGTAGGAAAACAAGTTTTAAGAATAATCAAATACTTTTGTTAAATATATGAGAAAATTTGACTTTCTATGTAGAATTAAATGCCATTCCTTGATCTTTGTGGTTTATAAATTGGCAGATTCTGAAAACAGATCACTCTGAGAGCATTTCTTTTCATAAATCCACTTTGTGTAAATCATTGTTTTCTTATTGATTTAGAGTACCTTATTGAGAAATATGAGCATTTCTCTATTAATGGAGAAATCTGTGAGTGAGATTTACAATTAACCAGTGGCAGAAGTTCCTGAGGCACTGGTGTTGTTGGCAAGTGTGCCTTCACTTGGATTCCAGCACACAGGTCCTCCCTCGCTTCTGCTCATAAACACCACCTCGTGAACACGCCATTGCTATATATGTGAATCTTCAGGGAGCAGTTTATATAAAGGACGTCAACCAGTTATATGTTGGGGAGGTCTTCCCCAACTGTTATCCTGGGGCTACCTTGTCCTTACTGCTGACAGTCCTTACTTACAATCTAAGTTTGTCATTTAAAAACTTATTTGGAACTAATAAAATTCTGTTCTCTGTAGTATAGCTTTTTTTTTTTTTGGCAAAACACCCTTTTATAGCTTATAATATTTATATCAGATGCCATAATATAATTTAGTTTATAAAGTGTGGTTTGTTAGGGGTGTAGTTTTTACCATTTTATAAATTCACATAAGTGTATGGCAGTTCTATTTTTCATTACAATGACTACTGTGATGTGAAGATTTATTATTGCTTACGGTTGTATCACCTTAATTTTATGAAGAAGAATAATAAGTCAGAATTAACAAGGTGATTTGAAATTTATAGCATTAGGCTAATATGTATTTGTTCTTAGTATATTTTATGTAGTCAAGTCTTTTTTTCTGATAGCTCATAATGATATCAAAGCATTAGCAGTGTGATTGCTTTGGATTGGGAATCTGCCAACTGGAATAATTGACATCATTAGGTTCTTATTTGTAGAGTACCTGTGTGGTATGATTTGGGGTTCTCAGCAAGTGATATATTGCTAACCTGTCAAAATCCACCAGTCACCATTGATTTATAGCACAGTTATTCTCGAGGGTATGGTAGTCTACATCTCTCTTAAATTACCTGGAACTCTGTAGAAAGGACCATTTTAATTGAAGAGGAGTACGAAGAATTAGTACTTAGGACACACATCTACAGAGGCAGAACAGGATTGGTCTTTATTTGTTACTGTGTCTTAAAGTGGCTAAAAAGATTTTCACTTTTTGGGCAATTATCTTTTTGATCATCTCACTTAAAATAAGGTTATGTAACATACTCAAAATCCATTTTGAAGCCCAAGGTGATATATCATTGCTCTTTCAGAGCAGCTGAAATTGGGTATCAGAGAAATATGCTATACATCTTAAGATACAATGGACAGAGGAGGAAGAAGGTATGTGGTTTCAAATATAAGCACCAAATGACAAGTCCTGGGAGGACTTGCACCAAGATGTGATGGAACTGCTTTTTATATCAGCTGCCTTGTGTAGCTGTGCTCCCAGAGAAGTGTTTAGCAAATAAATCTCCTTTGAAAGGTTGGAAAGTTCTAAATAAGATCCCCAATTTTATCTTACATAATTTTATCCCCAAAGCTAAAAATTACCAGGTACCATTTTATGTTCTTGCTTTGAAATTCATTTAATGGTCATATTTTACCTACTTGGAGATTTTCAAGGCTTCATGCTTTTCCTCCTGCTTTCTACAACTTTCCTTCCACCACCTCTTTATCTTTGTGCTTCTCTGTCATGGAGTAGACCCACTCAAGAGATAAATCTCAAATAAGTTAATTATATGCTTTCTAGAAACCCAAATAGATTTGTTGAGAAGGGGACAGCCATCTGTTACCTCCTGTGATCCAGGCATTCACTTCATTTTATCTTCACAATTATCCTAGTGGGTAGGTGCTATTGTTCCCATTTAAAAAATAAGAATACCAAGGTGCCGAGAGGTTAAATTACCAGTCTCAAGGAAGGGCCATATGTAGTCAAATCCTTTACTTTTTTGCATTATTGCATGCTAAAGATGTGTTCAGTTATCTCAAATGGCTTCTTGTATAGAAAATAGAACTGAAAGTTAAATTGGAACATCACTCGAAAAGATAGAGATGGGATGGAGTTTTGATCCCTCTGTGGAGCCAACTCCCAAAGCATTGTTATCTAGTGCTGCAGGTAGATAGATGTGCTTAAATGGGAATGACATGGACAAGCACAGCATGTGTCCAGGGTAAACTTGGGAATGTCATGACATACTGTTGCTAAGCACATAATTCTGAAAGTGGACAAAACCTTCCTTCACACCACCTGAGTACTTACTAAAAATGAGTCTTCTTGTGTCCCAACACTAATGGACCAGGTTAGGCTCTCTGGAAGTGTGGCTCAGGCATTGTCTTTCCAAAGCAGTAACTTCAGGTGCTTTTGAAGCACCTGAACTTCGAGGGTTATTGCTCTCATGTATGAAGCTAATAGAACCCATACTTTGAAATTTTTTTCGTACTTTGAAATTCTACTTGCCTATCTGTAAAGTTTTTTTTCCTCTAGGAAAAAAAAAAGTTTCTTATTTGTAATGTCCATTTAGTACCAAGTCCCTGCATTTTTTAGTGCTCAGACACAAATATATAATTAAGGGGATTTCTCCTGTAGAGTTATACTGCATAGTATTTCACATGGTCATATGGCTTTTTAAAAATTTGTATTCATCCTCTTTCAACTATAAAGTCATATGTTGCCCTGAACAGCATCATATTAAAATATGAATTTATCTCTTGTAAGAAATGAAGTCAAAGCATACCCCTGGGAATCCAACATACTCTGGCTGTGTAACAGGAAAAAAAAATTTGAGTTTGGAAACTGATAGCTACCTGAAGGTTGCATATTTAAGGTCAGTTTCCCTATTCCCTTCCTTTTTTTCCCCTGTGAAAAAGCAAAGCAAGGTTTTCTTTAGAAAAGAAAATGAAAGAAAGGAAATAAACTTAATATTGCCATTCTAATAGTAAAGGAGTGATGAAGCTTGAGCCTGGAATTTGTAATACTTTAGATATTAGAATATTCTAATTTCCAGTTGGATAAATTAGTATAAAACATAAGTTCAGTGAGGTTTGGAGGTGAGGCTCAGTGGAAAGAGCACCTGCCTCACATGTACAGGGCCCTGGGTTGGATCCCCACATCACAAAAAAAAAAAAAAAAAAAAGAGAGAGAAAAAACAGTTCAGTAAATGCTCTATATTTTGAGACAGAAGGGGGGAAAAAGCTTCTTTAATGAAAGAAAACAAGAGTATTTAAATAAAATGTTTAAACTTTAAAGTAAAATATTATTCATACACCAGTACATTTCTCTGAAGAGGCTAAAATACCAGATGGATTTTTGTTTTTCATGTTTTGTTTTATTTTTCTGGGGGATCAAACAGTGCTAGGAATCAAACCTGAACCTAGTAGTGCATGTTAAACAAGGGCTCTACCACTGAGCTGTGTCTAAAACCTACTAGATACATTTTCATGTTGGTTTTCTCACCACCGTCTAGAGTCCATAAAGGAAGTCAATATATAAGTTCTCATGGAAGTTGTCATCTGTCTCAGATATTTCCCACATCCTTTTTTCTTAGTTCACTGGTGAAAGAACTGAGGTAGAGAGTAGAGAGTAATAACAACTAATAATAACAGTAGTGGAAAACATTTATTGGACAGTTCCTTAATAACACAGATGCAGGCACCACGTTTAAAGAGCTTACATGAATTGCTTCATTTAGCTCTGAGACCCTGAGCACTCTTACTCTCATTTTACAGCAAGGGTGCAGGTATTCAGCTCATATTTATGAGCATCTTCAAGGTGATGAGTACTAGACTGGGCTATTCCTGTCTTATTTTCCAAATATTCTATTTGTGGCTTGGGATATTTTTTATTTCACATGTGAGGAAGTTGAAATTGAGAAACTAAGTTGCTGATTCAGAAACACAGAATGGATACATATGAGAAATTCCAAGCCTATGGGTTCCCCATTCTGCTTTGTTTGTTCCAAACTGCATTTGAAATATTTTTTCTTAGGGCTTGAGCTGGGGCTCAGCAGTAGCGTACTTGCCTGGCATATGTGAGGCACTGGGTTCGATTCTCAGTATCACTTATGAATAAATAATAAATAAATAAACAAATAAAGGTCTATCAACAACTTAAATAAATATTTTTTAAAAAATCTTTTCTTAGCTGGCATACTCCTGTAATCCCAGCAGTCAGAAGGCCGAGGGGATTGGGGGGCGCGTCGGAAGATCGCGAGTTCAAAGCCAGCCTCAGCAACTGTGAAGCTCTAAGCAACTCAGTGAGACCCTATTTCTAAGTAAAATACAAAATACTGCTGAGGATGTGACTCAGTGGTCGAATGCCCCTGAGTTCAATCCTTGGTACCCAAAAAAAAAAAAAAAAAAAAAAAAAAAACCTTTTTATTTTTGTTTATTCCAAGTTTATAATCTCAGAAAAAAATAGTAATAGTCCATGTATCCAGTGACCCATCATAAGGAAACTTGTTTCTCTTTTGAAGACAACACTAACTTTGGAAAGCTATCCCAGCGTGGTACCCCAGCGTGCTTTAAAAAACAACTAACCGAAAACCTCACAGCAAAAGCAAACATTGGAAGGTTGTGCTTGGGAACATGTGTTTTAGAGTTAGCTCTCAGCTTACCTCCTGCTCTACCACTTTACTAGCTCTGTGACTTTGGGGAAACTCATTAATCTCTCCATCTCTGTTTTATCATTAAATAAAATGAAGACAATGATGTATTGTGTGTACCTGATAAGCTCTCAATGAAAGGTTTAAGTGCTAGTGGTAATGTTGATGTTATTTCCACATTTAAATCCTTAAAAAGGTTTTGTTTGTTTGTTTGCTTACTTTATTTCTCAGCTATCTGCAAAAGGGTTCAAGTAAGGAAGAGAATTACCATTAAAGAAAGAGCCATGGACTTATTAAACAGGCCAGTACTGAGTGTTTGTATGAATAACTTTAGGTCAGTTAAAAAAATGAAATGTTATTTATTCTTTATTTAAGGAGCAAATTAAGTATATTTTAATGGTATTATTTTAGATGATTTTCATCAATTAATCAAATAAATGATTGCTGCTTAGAGTTAAATTAGCTTCAGTTATCTGGAAACTTCTCTTTCCTGAAACACTATCATGATACTAGATAAATGAGTAACTCAACTCCAGCATTGCTTTAGATTTATTCAGGGATGACTTATTCAAACGTTAAATGATCCACACCAGCAGTGTAGCAAGTGGTGTGAGTTGTTGCTGACCTTGAGGGAACACACCCCCATCTAAAAATATTTGGTGTTTAAAAAAATTGCACAAACAGGTGTGACTAGAGGCTGCATTTAGCTCAAAGTTCTTAGCCCCTGGAGTAACTTCCATTCATGGTCCTTAATGCTCACTACCTGTGTGCTTCTACTTGTGGGCCATCTGGCCCATTACCTGAAATGGTCTTGACTTCTTGGATGTCAGAAGCAAGGCTTAGAACTCCATCTCCCTTTCCCTGCCCAGTGCCGTACAGTCAGGTACTCTTGCTGATGACAGGAAATGTTTGTTGGAAAAATGCCTAACAGTGGCCACTGATTCATTATTAGATATAAAAGAATAATGATATTTGCACATTTGGTGAAAATACATGATTCCAAAAAAACAAAAATGAAGAAAACAATACTATATCAGAAAGTACCACAAAACTGAAGAGATCCAAACTTCATTTCCAACTCCACCATTTACTATCTGTGAGGCTATAGGGAAATTATTCATTCTGTGCTTTCTCCTAGTTCTGAAGATCCCCATTTTTCTAGCAAGTCCAGTAATGCAACAAAAATGGGTATTAGTTGAGGTATATATATATATATCCAAGATCTAGTTGTGAAGGGATCCTTAAGAACATATTACCTGATATGTTAAGGTAGTAATAGCCTACTTGAAAATGTAGTGGTCTAACAGCAGACTAATAGTATTGGCTTCTATAGGGAGTGTCTTGCTCTTTAACAATGTTCTGTGGAAGCCTCAGCATATGATAAAATATACTATTAGAATATTAGATTCTTTTCTGAATGTAACTATCCATTCTCATAAATCTCTGCAGGTTTCTAGTAAATATTATAGTTTTAATTTCATTTTTTTTCTGAGTTACTTAAGATGTAGCACTCATTGTGTACCCGAAATCAATGGTTCTAAATATTTGAATTTCAAAAACAGGTAAAATTTTAAAAATCAAATGAAATGAATTTAAGGAATGGCACATGATTGGTCGCTGTTTTTTGTTCTAAGTAAGCAAATAAAGAGGACAGAAGAAATGACCTCTACTAATTCTGTCACTTTAAAAGGAAAAAATAGTTTAATGACAAACTGAGCATTTGTATCTCAGAATAAATTATTATCCTAATTTGAGTATATTTAGTTTTAGGAAAAACCTATTATGTTGTTCTTATTTTTAGAATTTGAACCATCATCATTCTACAGACCACAGTTTTGGAGCCACTATCACAAAGCTTAATATTCATTGATTCCTAATTCAACCAACATTTATTAAACACCCATCTGTGCCTGGGTTTTGGAACCAAATATTGGGCTTCTTTCTATCCTAGCTTCCTTTGTCATGAGCTATGTAACTTTGAGCTAGTCACTTAATCTTTCTGAGCTTCTTTTTTTTTTTTTTTCCATCTATAATATTAGCTCAGTAAAACCTTACTTAGGGGGCTGGGGATGTGGCTCAGTGGTAGAGTGCTCACCTAGCACCAAATAAAAATCAGGTAAAAAAGGTATTGTGTCCAACTATACCTAAAAAAAATTTTAAAAAATCCTGCTTGGCTGGTTATTATTTAAAGCTTCTACTGTATACTAAGTAATAGATGGGATCTATCACATGACAAGTACTCTTATGTATTGATAAGAGCATAAACTCTAGGGCTAGGGTTGTGGCTTAGTGGAGAGTGCTTGCCTAGCATGTATGAGGCACTGGGTTCAATCCTCAGCACCACATAAAAGTAAGTAAAATAAAGGTATTATGTTCATCTACAACTAAAATAAATATTAATTTTTTTTAAAGAGAACATAAACTCTAATGGACAACCCAACAGCTTGAGAGGCTGAGGCATGAAGATCAGGAGTCCAAAGCCAGCCTCAGCAAAAGTGAGATACTAAGCAACTCAGCGAGACCCTGTCTCTAAATAAAATTCAAATAGTGCTGGGAATGTGGTCAAGTGGTTGAGTGCCCCTGAGTTTAATTCCTGGTACCTCCCCGACAACAACAACAAAAAATCTAATGTTCAAGACCAAACTAAATGAGTGAGTACAGTGTAGAGGGATATATCAGGCAGAGAACACTCCAATGTCTTGATCTGATTGTGCGAATTCCTCAGTATACCAGGAAAATGCTAGATGAATTTGAGTTTGCTGGTAGTAGACTTTATTACTGAATTGTTTGAATTTTCCAGGTTTTGTGGGCAGGAGTATTGGGGATTGAACCCAGGGCAAGGTCTTGCTAAATTGCTGAAGCTGACCTTGAATTTAAGATCTTCCTGCCTCAGCATCCTGCTTCACCTCAGCCTCCCAAGTGTGCTTGAATTCTGTTTTTGAATGGTAAACCCCACCCCACTGTTGAACCCTGACATTTGCATTTTCTTTTGAAATGGTTTATCTCAACTATTTCATTGTAACCCATGAAATAATGGAGACCCTTATATGGTAAGTGATTTGACCATGTTTACATAATCAGTTAACAGCAAAGGAAGATTGAGAGTCCAAATCATTGTTGTACTTTACTTTGCTAACATGCAATTTCCAGCCCACAGGGACCTTGCTCACCATGGTCTCTCGCTTTAGTGCTAATAGTAGGCACTAAATAAATATCTATAGAATGAATGATTGGTTTTCTCTTCAGCTTACACAGCCTTAAAATCTTTTTTCTTTCTTTCACCTAATGATGTATTTTCCCTGGCACTGGAAACCAAGTTAGGTATTTGTATAGTTCATGTAAGTTTCTGATTTACTGATAGGGCTAATTTAGGAGTTATTAGCATTTTTGTAGGTGTTGTCATAAATGAACAAATGAAGATTTTGATATTTATCTTGTCTTTACAATAGTGGATTCTGATAATGACCAGTGGTACAATGGTTTTTGCTTCCTTCAGTAAATGTTTGTTCATGTCCATCATATGTCTTCAAGAATATTTGGTGGTTCTTAATCCCTGCCATGTGTGCTCTACAGGGAAACCTGCTAGGTTTGTTTTATAGTCCAGTTGAATTAATATCACCTTTGTTTAAATTAGCAATTGATTAAGTACTTACAGACCCAAATTACCTTTTACTTTATGAAATTAATTAGTCTTTAATATGTAACTTGAAGAATTGTTTGTTAATTAAGTTTTTATTACTGTGACCAAGACACCTGACAAGAACAACTTAGAGAAGCAAGTTTATTTTGGCTTAAGATTTAAGAGGTTCAGTCCATGGTGGGCCAACTCCATTGCGCCATTGTCCAGATCCAAGGTGAAGTAGACCATTGTGGCGGAAGGGAGTGACAAAGGAGACTGCTCTATCCACAGTAGCCAGGAAGCAGGGGTGGGGAAAGGGGAACTGGGAAGATGCACCCTACCAGGACATACCCACAGTGATCCATGTCCTCCAACCATGCCCCACTTGCCTACAGTTACATCGTAGTCAGTCCATTCAAACTTGGATGAACTGATAGGGCCACAACTCTCATATACTAATCTTTTCACCTCTGAACATTCTTATATTAATACAGGAGCTTTTGGGGGACACTTCAGATCTAAACCATGCAGATGACATTCTGGTATTTGTTCTTTTTATAATTTATGAGGGAACATTCATTAAATCATTTCATTGCTTTTTTTATTTTATAGGCAGCACTGAAGCCATTTAAGTCATTTTTGCCTGACAGAGTTTATATTATTAACACCCAAACTGTTTTGTTAAATTAATATAATTTTATTATTTTAGGTGAAGTCTTCTTAATAAGTATGTATACCTATATCCTATTGTATGAGAAAATGTTAATGTGGCATTACTTTCATAATCAGAATAAGATTAAAAAACAAGATGCTTTCTGGTACCTAGATGAAGAAGTATTCCTTACCCTTTATCTTAGTGCATAATATGTATGCAATACTAAGCTATACATGTCAGGGCCATATTTTTCAGAAACTTTTATAATGACCTATAGTAAGGATATAAAACTTTTATAATGATCTATAGTAAGGATATGTATATGTACATATACACACACATATATGTATATGCTCACACATAACTGAGATGTTTCATAAAACAATACTTACCCTTTTGAACTATGAGTAATGTACACCAATATGTTCTAATCCTGTTTTTTAAAACAGAAATGTCAATCTTGATTTCTAAATTGATTTTGTAATCTATTTAAAGGTCACAGAATAGTTTCTGTTAGGAATGCACAGACAAATAAGTTTTAGCTCTAACTTCCATCTTGTGTATTCTAATAGAAACATAAAACATGCAAAAGAACTTTACTAAGACATAACGTCGTAAATGCTATAAGGCAATAGTTTCCAAATATTCATAATTTGTGAACCATAGTCACAATTTTTTTCTCATCTTTCTACTACCATGTAACTTTATTTATGTAACATATGTCTTAGCTTAGGTTACTACAAGAAAATACGTAGACTGAGTAGTTTAAACAATGGACATTTATTTCCCATAGTTCAGGAGCCTGCGAAATCTAAGACCAAGGTGCCAGCAGATTCAGTGCCTGGTCACGGTGAGCTTCCTCGACTTGCAGACAGAGGCCTTTTTTCTCATGGAGGAGAGAGAGCTCTGCTCTCTCTTCCTCTTTTATAAGGTCACTAATTCCATCATACAAACCTCACCCTCATGGTGTAATCTAAACCTAATCACCTCTGAAGTCCCCATCTTAAAATGCCTTCACATTGAGGGTGACTGTCTCAATATGTGAATTTTGGGAAGATAAAAACATTCAGCCAATAACAACATTTAAAATTTTTTTCATTATACAGCCTTGGCCTATGTGAAACCGTGAGTTAGATTTGCCAGTTCAGTTTTTCCTAATTTCAAACTACATAAGTAATTATATAAACAAAATGTTTTGTGCACCACCACCAGTGATACACAAATAGTCTTTGGTAAAGAGTTGAGTGACAGAGGTTTGATCTGGGCATGGTGGAGCATGTCTGTAATGGGAGGCTAAGGGTCACAAGTTCAAGGCCAGCCTGGGACAACTTAGCAAGACCCTGTCTCAAAATAAAAAATAAAAAGGGCTGGGGAGATAGCTCACTGGCAAAGCACTCCTGAGTTCAGTCCTCAGTACCAAAAAAGAAAGAAACAAAAGTGATAGAAATTTGAGGCACTAAGACTGGAGTTATAAAGAAGATAACACTTGGAATGGACCTTGAAGACAGAAGAGGTTACAGTGACAGCCATCCCCTGTGGAGACAGCATTGTACACAAATGCACAGTTAGTAAAAAGTTTACTCACTTTATTTTAATAGCTTCTGATTAAAGGTCTGTGAAGTGGGGGTGAGATCATGAGACCTGTACTGAAGGAACATGAACCTGGCAATAGTGAGGGAAAGAAACAGAAAAAGAATGAAGCTGAGTCATCATTTAATCAAAATTGTGTTTTTAAATTAGACGTAGAATCATACATGCATTGGTGAATCAACCAAACTGTCTTCCAGTCAAGATCACAAGTGGCATAATGCAAATCCATTCACTGTTTGACTTTCAGCAAATCCTCTTCCCATCCTCTATTCCCTCTCTGTAATGCTGTTAATAATGCCTATCTTCCCTCTCAGACTGGCTGAGAAAAGGTCTGAAAATACTATGCAAATGTAAAAGAACTTTCTTCTTATTTTATTTGAACCTTGAGTCAAAGAAGTGACCTGAAAATGATTGTGAGGAGTCTGGCCAGTGACACCTAGGACAGCTCAGAGGAGAAAGAATCCTAAGGAAGAGCCTGGCAGCAGGTCACAGAGGAAGAAATTGGCACTTGAATTTGGTTCATGAAAGCAGTAATGAAGCAAAGTGAGAGACACTGCTGAGGGAGACCCAGCACTGCACAGCTCAGCTGTGAGAGCAGGGGGGACACATGTGACAGGAGGATGGCCAGAAAGCCAAGAGTTCCAGGGTTCCTGGTTAACAGTGTGCATTAACAGTAAAGGAAAATCCAGAGAAGAAATATGTCTGGGAAGAAAGATACTGAGTTTAAGCCTTCAGCAAAGTGCCCGAGTGCTACTGAGCAGGAAGGTGGAAGTTTGGGGTTGAAGTTTCGGAATGAGGTGATGACTAGATATGCAGACGTGAATCATCCTGGCAGTGGTGTTGGGATCTCTGCATTCCAAGCTTTAGCGTCTTAAGTGCCACTTGTAAGCTTTTTGCCATATTTGAGCAACACTTATGCTCTAATCTATTTAATATTTTTAAAATACTTAAATTAACATGTTTCTTAAAACATAGCCACATCTTGAACAATATCTATGAAGTTTTGATTTTATACAATGGTTACAGTTTTATAATACCCATTAAAATAAATGGATAAAGAATAAAGTAGCCAAGAAAAAAAAAACAAGTTCGTGTACCACCTAAAATAAATGGATAAGAAAAGTTTGCATTTCATAGGAGGAAGAGGAGTCAGAAAAAGTAACTGAAGAGGGTTTTTAGATGGCTGTAGGCAGTGCAGCATCCTGGTTGGAAGACGTATATCTTTTCACAATTCAACATTTCTGAAACTAGGGTATTTTACAGTTAGTGGCATCTTACAAACTCTGCTAGCCAGTGATGCCTTTGCTGTGTCAGCACATGAGTTTTAACTGTTGTTTGAAAATCTTACCTTCTGGCATAACCAAGAAAGCACTAACATGGAAACATGCAGAATGGGTATCAGCAACATGGGAAAGAATCCCAGAGAGGTGCTCATCCCTAATGCTCTTGATAGTTCAGGAGACACTGATGACTGAGTTGAAAGTTACTTCAGAAGTGGACACTGATATGTGAGAAAATTTTAGGAAAACCTTAATCAATTTTTTGCTTATATTTTCATTTTTACATATGCAGAGACTAATGAATAAGAAAATCTTTTTGAGTCAAAAGAACTCTTTCAATAAGTTTAAAAACATTTTTTTAAGTGATGAAGCATTGTGTCTTGTCAGCCATTTTCTGTCTCCTGTATAAAAGATGGTACATCTCAATGGACACTGTCCGAGGTTAGATTAATCAAAGTAGCCAAGAAAAAACCAAGTTCATGTACCACCTAAAGTCACCTTATAAATATTACTTTATGGAAATATACTTAAGCAAGGGGAATAAAGAAGATCACAAGGATAACATTTATAAAGAAAGAAGAAAGCTTCAGAACCCTGAGAAAAGTTTGCATTTTGCAGGAGGAACAGGAGCCAGAGAAAGTAACTGAAGAGGGTTTGTAGATGGCTCTAGGCAGTGCAGCATCATGGAAACCAAAGGAGAAATTTTTTCAAGAAAAGAGAAGTAACTTAGAATAATCAGACATGGTGGAAGACCTGCAGAGGGTTCAAACAGGTAAGAAGTGGTGGCTTTGAGGAGTCAAAGCTGTGGGAAAATTAGCTCTATTTCTCTTTTTTAGGGAAAATGGCTAGGGGGGAAAAAAAAAGATGATTCTTGATAAGGATGAGGACTAAATATTTTTTCCTTCACTTGAAGCTAGAGAGCCTAGAAGTAGGACCTGGCACAGAGGTAGTGCTGCCAGCATAAATGTAGCCTGATTGATCACTTCAGGACCTGGAAGATGTGTGTAGGGATGGAATCAGCAGAACAGGTTGAAAATGAACCTTAGAAGAAGAAACACTTCCTCTGAATCAGAGGTGAAGGAAGAGCAAGATGAGTAGTTTGTGAATCATGTTGAAATAGAGAAGAGGAGAACTTCTGGAGGATCATCAGGATTCCAAATAGAAAACCAGATCACTCCTTGAAGGTGCAGAACAAGATCAGGGCTTAGAAAGAGGGTGGGAAAAGCTTGGAACCTGCTATAGCAAATGTCAAAGCAGCACAGCATGAGCTGGATCGGAAATTGCTGAACCACTGCAAAGACCCTGTAGAGGTTAGGGAGCATGAATTTGTAGTAGGCTGGATAGCGTGGTTTTACAGTTCTCCCCAGGATTGCTTGGCCAACCCGGAGTAGGAGCCAAGAAAGCAAACAGTGGAAAGTCGATGCCTGTTGAGAACTGGCAGAGTAGGAATGACAGGAGAACAAAGAGGGAGTGAGTGTAGGATAGCCCTGAGTGTGAAGTTGAAATGGCTAACTGTGGGAGGTGGGCCAGATGGGGAGGCAGTGGAAAGCCAGATCAGAAGATGGACAGGAAGAAAATAGGGAGGGGTTGGTGATTGACATTTCACAGTGTGCATAGAGAATGGAGGGGGGAGAGTGAAAGAATTTGGGAATGTAATTGACTGAATGGAAATTTTGAGAATTTGAAGACATTTTGAAAAAAAGAAGAGTTTATGTACTGGAATTGTAAATGCACATGTCTTCTTAGAATGAAGTATGTAGCCTGATTGGTTATTGTTGGTTATTATAGGTTCAGTATTCCTTATTCAAAATGGTCAGGACCAGAACTATTAGAAAGAGAGTGTAAAAAGCTTGAATGAGTTGTAGAGTTTGGATTTTTTTAAAAGATTTTGAAATATTTATATATGAATAATGAGGTATCTTGGGCATGATACCCAAGTCTAAACATGAAATTCATTTGTTTCATATATACCTTAGACACATTGCCAAAGGTAATTTTATATAATGTTTTTAGTGTACTTGAATTTTGACTGCAGTCCATCACATGAAAGCAGGTATAAAGTTTTTCACTGGAGGCATCATTTTGGTGCTCAAAAAGTTTTGGGTTTGGGGAGCATTTCAGGTTTTGGATTTTCTGATTAGGAAAGCTCAGCCTGAAGCAATAGATGAGGCTCTGAATCCAGGACTTACTGGCATTTACACACTGTGGATCATGCTGGACAGGAATTTTTTCTCCCCATGTCTACCCTGCTGAGTTCTTAGAAAGATCAACTTTGTGTGGACCATACCAACAGGACCCCGGGACTTCTAGGTTCCAGTTCAGTTCACCCAGTGAGGAGAACTGACTGGATATAGAACACAGGGAAGACAGTGAGGTGTAGGTCTGAATTCCCCTGTTCTCCTCCTGAAGGAGTTCATTCTTTCTGCACAGACCATCTTTTAGAGTGCTGGTAACTACTTCTGTCTTCAAGCCTAGGAGTGGTAATTTGCCCACTGTTACTTGCCCGAAGCTGTTGTGCCAGGCCTTGTGTTAAAGTCTGCTTAAATTGCTAATTTGAGTGTGTGGTCTGCTTTCTGTTGGGATTTTGATAAGTTGGGCAAGTTACTTAGGCTCTCAGCCTCCCTTTTCTAATCTGCAAGTTTAAGATAACAATAGTACCTACCTTATGAGTTTGATGGAAGGATTAGATGTGATAATGTAAAACCCTATACATAGTCACCTCTTGATAAATGATGTTATGATGATATATAGACTGGAATTTCCATGTATGTCTTCAGAGATTTACAGATCAGGGGCTGAGTCTATACTGCAAAAGTGCAGCTTTGTCAGTTTCCATATTGAAAGGACGTATTGGAAAGGGAGAAACACTAGCCACCTCCACTGATGTTCTCATAACTTAATTTGTGGAAAGAAGAAGTTAAATATGCACAATTCTTTCTGGGGGGAGGTGGTGCTAAGGATTGAACCCAGGGCCTTATGCATGCAAGGCAAGCACTCTACCAACTGAGCTATATCCCCAGACCCAAATATGCACATTTTTAAAAAATACAATTGGTGTATCTTTAATATACTGTCTAAGGGAACTGGGGTTGTGGTTCAGTGGTAGAGCGCTGGCCTAGCATGTGTAAGGCACTGGATTCGCTCCTTAGAACCATATTAAAAAACTAAATAAACAAAATAAAGGTATTGTGTCCATCCACAACTAAAAATATTTTTAAAAAGTATACTGTCTAAAAAAATAGGCTGAGCTTGATAGGTAAATGATGCTTCAAGATTATTTCTGTGACACACCTTTCTGTCTCACTACTAATTTCTGCCTCAGTTGCTTTGGGCTACTAAAACATAATACCACAGACCAGGGGGCTTAAACAATAGAAATTTCTCTCATTTCCAGAGGTTGAGAAGTCTGAGACCAGAGTGCCGTCTTTCTAGCTTGCAGATGGCCATTGAATCTCTCTGTCCTCATATGGCAGTGAGAGAGAAAGGAAGCAAACTCTTTCTTATCTTTCCTTATAAAAGCCCTAATCTCATCATGGGGATGCTACTCACATGATCTAATTACCTTCCCAAGGCACAGTCTCCAAATACCATCATTTGGGGGTTTAGAGTTTCAACATATGAATTTTAGGGGGACACCAATATTCAGTCAATAGAATTTGCCTCTGGTCCTCCAAAATTCCTGTCCTCCTTATATGCCAAATATACTAATTCCATCTTGACAGCCCCCAAAGTTACTGCTAAGTATGGAAATTTTGAAGCCATTGCTGGACCTTTTGATTGCAAAGCCTCTTGATATTAGTACTAGTAGTAAAAGGAAAAGAACTATTTTAGTGGTACTGAGGATTGAACCCAGGACCTTGCACATGTTAGGTGAAGGCTCTACCACTGAGCTACATCTCCAGCCCAGGGTCACATTATTTACTGTTTATTTAAACCATTGAAGGCATGTCTTTGCCTTTTAAGTGGTACAGAAGTAGTGGTTTTTAAAAGTTTTGGCCCCAAAGTGATTTTGATAGAAAAGAAACTCAGAAACCCTTACCTTCTTTCATTTATTATAATTTAACAAGGCAATACTTAAACTTTGTTAAGCATTATTTCTCTGTCATAGTTATGCCTTCTTACACATGATTGTGCTTGAAAATGTTTTTAGTCACTTTTCAAAAGTGTAGACATCATCATGTTGTAAACATGAATCCCTGTGAGGCTGTCCAGCTGGAAACCTCCATCATGGGCCAGAATTTAATGGACACCAGTGAGTGTCTTTCCTGTGACAACCTTCAGAAAAACAAGGCCCTCTCCAGCTCCATCAGTATCCCACTCAGGTGTCTACTGACTGTGATGCCCTGGATGGGAGGCAATCTGGCTGATGTGTGTATTCAGCGCTGGAGCAGTCGGTAAACTCTTCATGAAGCGTTTTAAGTAGTTTCATGTTTCATGTCCTCTATGCATGTAGGCATCTTATGGAGATAAAGGAGGGAAAGGGAAACGATGAAAGGATAAGCAGTGATCAAGAGGAGAGTTTACGTGGCTCAACTTGCGCTTTCATGATTTTCTTGTGCTTTTCGCCCTGGTTGCTGATAATAACAGCAGAGGATTTGTACGGCTTTGCTCACCTACACGCCATATGTAGTTCTCAGCATAGATAACCATTTCAGTTTGGTAATGTCTTGTCTTTCACTCTCTCGGGTCCCCAAGTTTGATTTAAAAAACTCTCAAGTGTGGAAGCCACTCCTGCACTGGGTGTATTTATGTGTATGTCTGCTCTATCAGGAATGTGGCTGCATTCAGGTCTGTTGTCCCAAGCGCCTTTGTTGGTAGCTGCATTCCATGCAGTTCAGTCTTTCAGTCCTATGTATTTACTAACTATTCAAATGCCTGTGGTATTCACACACAGATTATGTAAAATAAAAAAAAATACATTATTAAGGCTGTGGATGCTGTGAATGGATTATTACAATTTGCCTATCATGGTAATGGCACCTGTTAGAGGTGTGATACAAAAGGCAGTGACAGGCAGTGTAATTTAGTAATTGTGGCCATTGTACTGTATGGCTGGTCAGTTCACCAGGCAAGTACAAAGGAAGCAGTGTTATAGCAGAGCAGGGGTGGGTACGCTTAATAGAGAGAGCTGGTGTGTACAGAAAGAGACTTTTGGTGGAGGGCTAACTCCCAGGGGGCAACTTAGAATGAGTTGAAAAGAATGAACAAAAGTGCAAAAATGGTACAGGTTTTCCTATTTCAGCTCTTAAAGTGACAGACGAGTTATGTTGGTGCACATTGCCAGTACTTTCTCCTACTGCCAAAAGAGCTTTTTTTTTCAAAATACCCAGTCAAAGTTGCCTTGTCATATGGTAGTCACATATAATATACTCTTGTCTTCTCCTATGTAAAACACACCATGTCAAAGTTCAGATCTAGCTGGCGTAAAGGCAAATGCACTCACTTGAGCAAACCATTTCTTTTAGAGTGTACAATATATTTAAAGAGCATATAAGTAAGCACAGATTCAGAAGGGACATATACTTATATATCCTTTTCCTTTATTTATTCTCTGCTTATAGTAGTAGTAGTAGTAGTAGTAGTAGTAGTAGTAGTATTTTAATATCTTGGGTGATTTTGCTACTGATATGAAAATTCTAGGATACTACCAGTCACTGTAATTAAGACTAAACTTTGGCATCAGGGTGGGTAACAGAAATAAGTAGTAAGAATTTATGATGCATACTTTCTCCCTGCCTCCCTGCAAACTTGTGAAGTCCAGCCGTTTCCCAGGGTGCTACCATGAGATGCTTGAGAATGAGTATAAACCTGTGGAAAAGAACCAAACATGCCTAATGGATTTTTGTTTCCTAAGATAATAACATATTCCAGGTTCATTTCAAGAAAGATGCCAAGCTGACCACTGGGATTCACTCCCCTGTGATATGAGCTGTGCCCAGACAACATAGGCATGTGTTATTGGCAGTGGCAGCTTCCTCGTCCTGATGCTTTCATTTTCTGTCCCAATTAAATCATGACTGACAATAAACTGAGATTCTCCAGTTGGATGTTGACTATGTCTTGTGGGCCAGATGCTACTACAGTAGATGCTAGAAGCATTTCCTCATTTTGTACCAACCCATGGAGAATTTTTGAATGACTATTCCCACTCAACTGATGAGGAAACAGAGCCTCTGGAGATTCCAAAGTCTCACAGTGACTTAGAATGAGGTATATAGAGAAAGGTTAGGGTGGGAGGGAGATAATGGATATGCATGTAAAAAGTTAATACATTTAATTCTATAGTGTTTTGGAGCAAAGTAACCATGATATACTTATAATATTATTTGATGAATTTTAAAAACAGAATTGTGAAAATTAGTCAAAAGATTCTAGAAACCTATCACGGAATAGTATCTGCATTTTATCCCACCAATCATTTTAATAGCAAGGACTGCATGACTAGGTCTTTTATTAAGGGTGGAGCAACTTATGTAGAATATATAATGCTACTGGGAACCAGCCCAGTTTTAATAAAGGGCCACACAGAAGAAAATGTATACTGCACAATGTCAGTTCACATCTCTTAACTTGTGTAAATAGTGTTGCAGACAGTACTAGACATGAATGGGTGAGGTGTGCCACTGTTCTGAATCACTTTAGCTCGGCTTTGGCCATCAGCCCGATGAAACAGTCGTGCCACTTAGGAAGATGCTAACTGAATAGACGCAGTTGTGTGATATTTAAAACACGATTTTGTACTTCTGCTGCACAGAACAGCTATTACAGCTTGTTACTTTTCTTTGCACCAGTTTTGACATCTGAACATTCTCAACTGAAACAAGAATGTCATTTTCATGAAAGAACTTTCTGTACAATAAAGTTAGCATTTAGAGTCATCCTAACATATGCAATGATTTGCTAAGCTTGAATATTCTTATAGGCATAAGACTTCCTTTTCTGTTTCCCAGCGATTATTCCAAAGTTCACAGAGTGACCAAGGGGAAAGAAATAGGGTTTTACATATGGCATCAAGTTGTACAAAGAAACAAGATTGTGGAATTTTTAAAAATTATGTCACATATACTCCTCTTCCTCTGTGTATCATGTCAGTAACTTTGGAAAGAACTGGCATATTGACATAGTGTACATAAAGAGTATTCTACAATTGTAATATAGTATCAGTAGGAAAAGTGTTGGTTATTTTGGATAGATAGAGCTGAATTAGAGATCAGTATTCTCCAGCTGAAAGATTGCAGTTACTTCTGATAAAACCACCTGGGCTTCCTTAGAGGCTGAGGTCAAGGATGTGGCCACAAACCCATGTGCTCATCAGACTGTTGGAGACTAGTCCTCTGTTTGTATATGGTGTATAAATGGTAATGTGGATAAACACTGCCCTCTCAAACCGCGTAATTACTTCGATTGCTGGAAAAAAAACAGAAATGTACCAAAATATCACAGGAAAGCTATTTCCAACACGACTTTACTCTTTATGGCTAAGTGGCAGTCACTGTTTTTTTTTTTTTTCTCCTCCTAAATTATGTGTTCGTGTTTCAAGCATTTAGATGATGCAAAACAGATTTTTGTGGCAACATTCTTTTTCGCAGCCAAAAAAGCATTCAAGGAAGTTCTCTGTATTCCTCCTGGGTTGCTATTTATTCTGGACCTTTTGTGTTATCGGCATAAACTCATTTTATTTTAAAATGAGAAATAACCTGCTTCAGAGTTGTTTTTTTAGATGTGCTAATAATGCCAATAAAATGTATAATCATAGTGGGAAGCAGAAGTTTTTAAATGATTAGTTAAAAATGAATAGCAACAAATGAGCATTATCAGTGCAAAAGATAACAACCTTTTTCTTTATTGTTTTTTTCTGCAGTGCTCTGAATAAAGCCTATTTCCAATAGAAATACACTGGTTTTTCAACTAAATAAAATAAAGGATAGTTTTGAGATTGCATAGGACCTGGAAGCCCAAAAGCAAATAATAATTTTGTTTTCAGTCTTTTATCATCAACTTCCTTATCTCTTTCTGTCCCTCTAATTCTTTTCTTTTTCTCTGTCTCTGTTGCTTTTCTCTGTCCACTCTTTCTCCTCTAGCCAATCTCCTTAGAAACAATTGTGGTTAACAAGGTCGGAAGTCAAAACAGTTACTCTCATAGCCATGGTGAAAGAGACCAAAGTCAACAAATTCACAATTTCTCATTTCCAACATCTCCTTTTTACACATCCTATTATTATGGCACTTAGTTTTAGGGTAACCACTGGTGATTTAGTTATCTAAAAATGGCCAGTGGTTTTTAGCAGCAAACATGTTTTATTCTTTCATGGACCTTGAAATTTAAACTCAGAAATTCCACATCCATAAACTTAGCTTGTTCTAGCACCATCCATTTATATATGTGAGTTCACATTTTCATTTCTTTGCCTCTCATTCCTTAGACATTAGATTTAGGATCCGAGCAGCATTTTGTATGTCTTCATGGGTCCTGACACTGTATATGGGATACATATTCCTGTTAATAGGCATTCAAGTCACTTGTTGCAAGAGTACTTGAATTAGATAAAAATTCGTGGGAAATTATTATTTTTCTGTTTGTGGTGTTTCTAAAAACATATTTAGGATTCCTTAGCTCTATAAATATTCTGAGTAAACACTGTTTTTCAAAGATTTACTTAACAAATGTACACTTTCCATGCACATACCTGGACAGTAGTTACTATGACTTCGAACACATAGAATCTGTGTGTTCTTTGCCCCTCCAGAGTTTATAACATGGGGTAAGGAAAGTTAAACAATACCAGATTAAAGGCTGGGATGCAGACTGGCATAAAGAATATATAAGATGGGGGCTGGGGTTATAGGCTCAGTTAGTAGAGTCCTTTTCTCACATGCACAATGTCCTGGGTTCAATCCCCATCACCACAATAAAAAAAAATCATATAGATAAATAGATAGACAGACAGACTGTGACCAAGAGAAAGAAATTGGCAAGAATATTGAGAGACAAGGACCTAGCTCTGCTGTTGTACATTAATAAAGGGGAAAAAAGAGAAAGCTAATCAGTTTTTATGGAGAGTAAGTGGAATGACTGTTACATGGAGTTCCCTAAATTTTGATATCAAAAGTTTCCTCTACAGAATATGTTGGACATTTATGTCTCTAAACTACACTTTCTTGGAGAACTAATTGAAATGACATATTATCTAGGCCTCATCCCATAATTTAAATATTAAATAGTAAATGTACAGGTACACTAAGAGTCGGAATCAGAGTCCAGATGGTGTAGTTGGACTTCACAGAGCGTTACAAGAATGGCAGCAGAATTTTTCCAGAAGTTATTTTCCCTTCTGTGTTAGGGCAGAAGATGACGTCTGCCTTTCCTTCTTTCCCCCCTGCAAATTCTTCAACTGTTTTAAGTGCTTCTGATGCTTTCTCACATTCTCAATGAATTGTTTTAATCAAAAGAAGAGGTGTTCTATCTTTTAGTTGTGCTTGTTGGTTTTAGAAAAATGAGGTTTAAAAGTCAGTTCTTCCCCAATGAAGTGAAATTAAAAACCACGGCTGTTCTGATGTCATGAAAGAAAAATGAAGTGGATTAAGATGGGAAAATGTGTAAAGAAACCTTTATGGGGCTTTTAAAGGAGCTGTGCAGTGTCTTTAACTTGAACTGAGCTGCAATTGTGAGTTCAGTGTCTCTGAATTGAACTTAACTTCATGGAAAGGAAAAGATAGAAAAGCAACAGCAATATATAAGGAAATATGAGTGGCCTGGAGCTAAAAGCAATAAAATGGTTTGTTTTTCTAGATTGTCTAAAATGGTTGTAGTTTAGAAAGGCTATATCATTATGAAGTTTTTTGTTTTTTGTTTTGTTTTGTTTTGTTTTTTTTACCCTTTTTTGGGGAAAAAAAAAATGACCTGGAAATGACTAACTTCTAAAACAAGTCAGTACAAAAACCAGTAAATATAATAAATCCCATCAGGGTTATGTATTCAGGGGAAGTACTACTTGTTGAATGTTTGAAGTCATTCTGTGAAGTCTGGAAATAATACATTGTAGCACGTTTGAAAATTAGGTCTATCCATTTGATTTGGCACTCCCATGCATTTTCTTTTGAAATGAATGATAATACCCTCTTAGAAATTGAGAGTAGAAAGGACAAGACTGTGTCTCACTCCACAAGGTTTGAAGGCAGGCTGTGTCCTTAGTCTCAGAGCTATAGGTGGCAAATGGTGGGGGGTAGTAGTGTAGGAAAGGTGGGTTTTGTTACGTCTGCAAGGCCTTCTCCCTCACCTAGGCTGTCCTTGTGTGGGCCTTTAATGCA
Source organism: Spermophilus citellus (assembly GCF_964194105.1). Taxonomy (NCBI): domain Eukaryota; kingdom Metazoa; phylum Chordata; class Mammalia; order Rodentia; family Sciuridae; genus Spermophilus; species Spermophilus citellus. Next base: position 80,648,848 of record NC_138195.1, read on the forward strand.
GTATGACATGTGCCCGCCGCTTTTTCGTACCAAGTAGCATTAACATTCATGCGCGTCATCATCATGTCATGAGTCGGTTTAATCTCGTTGCTCCTTTATTCCAGGCCTTGTCTAGCTTTCTTATTTCTCGCAACACCTTGACTCACCTGCAGAACAGTTTCTGGCAGGGGTGGAGGTATTTATTTCAGTTAAAAGCATCAGTGTTATTTTCTATACCCACTTTCTCCACGTTTCAATGCTTTGCTGCTCCTGCTTTTCTTTTGTCCAGTATTTACAGTAAAGGTACAAATGCTCTTCTTCCAAAGAAGCAAAGATCTTCAACGTGTGTACCTTCATTGTTTGCTTTGTCTTGTGTCTGGAAACTGGTGTGTCTCCATAAAACTGAAACTTCTTTCCTCTTAAGAAATGGGGCCAAGGGTGGGGGGCAGGGAGAAGAGAAGTGAATTGCAGCGAATAACATCTGACATATCTAAAAATAATAGCTGTATTAATAGCTAACACTTGTCAAGCATGCACAATGTTCAGACCCTATTGCAAGTGTGCAACACATATTAGGTCCTCATACCAGCCCTTGGGGATAGAGATTTTTATTGTCCCCATTTGTAATAAGGAGACCACTGAGACTTTAATAATTTGCTGAAGGTAAAACTACAAGAAAATGGTAGAACAGGGATTTAAGCCAGTATTCTGACATAGGAATCTTAAGTTCCTGACAAGGGCATTGATTACTACACATACAAGTATTAAGTCAGACGAGAGAAAAATTTATACTAAGAAAGCCTGAATTTATTTCTTGAGAATTGCAATGTGCATTTCCTTAAAGATGATGATTTATAGTTTTCTTCCTTTTTATAGATTTAATGTGTACAGGGTTTGAAGGGCCAAACCTTAATGTTAGGGTGCTATTTAAGTGCAGGTTTCTAGTTTTCACGACACAATATTTTTGTACTCAGAATATGAGCTCAGTAACTGAACATAGCTTACTCTTCCACCCATATGTTTCTCTCCTAATCTCTATTAGGGATATTTTGAGTCTTGGCTATGTTTCCTGATATTTAGCAAGAGGTGAAAGTTGATAGCCATACAAAAGTTTATATATATTGTTGAGTTGATACTAAGCAGTTTTTATTACTCATAGGTAATAATGGAAATGTACATTTAGTGAATCAAAGAATGTTTTAAAGAAGAAAACAGAATAGTGATTGCATACATAAAAATATCTATTTCTCTCTCTGTGTGTGTGTGTGTGTGTGTGTGTGTGTGTGTGTGTTTAGCACAAATTGAAAACAAGAACAGAAGAGTTATCCAGGATAATAATTAGAGTGTAGTAAGATAGCCACACTCATGGCTGGCATGACTCTGTTGTGAGCTGCCTAGGTAGGAGCACAGTACGTAAAGCGCAGGAAATGGTCTTCCTATTGAATTTTCAGACTATGTTCCACAAGATACCTTTCTAAAACAATTTGTATTTCTTAGTGTATGGGATTTACCTTCTTAGAGTCTTTACTTCCTCTTGCTAGCAAAGATAAAATCCAGACATCTCAGGCTGCTGTTCAGGGGTCTCAAGCTTCTCCTCAGGTCCTTCAAGTCTGCTCCAACTATATCATGCTGGCTATCCTGCAGATTACTGAGCACAGTTAGCAAAATCTCCTAATTCCTGGAACCTGTGCATATTTTATATCACACAGCAAAATCAACTTTGTAGATGTAATTAAGGTAACAGACCTTAAGATAGGGATATTTTCTTCAATTAATCAAATGGTCCTAATCTGATCACATGAATCCTTTAATGTACAGAATTTCCTCTGGCTGGAGGCAGAAGAGATTCAGCAGAAGGAGTGGAGAAATTTGAAACCCGAGAAAGACTCAGCATACCATTGCTAGTTCAAAGATGGAGGAGACAAAGTAATAAGGAATGCAGACACCTAAGAAGGGAGAGAAGCCTCTGAAAAGCAGCAGGGAAACAGAGATCTCAGTCCTACATCCTCAAGGAACTGAATTTGGCCATTAAATACATTTAGAAGTGGATCTATCCCCAAAACCTTCAGAAATAACAACATAGGCAGGTCCTTGATTCTGGCCTCATAAGACCCAGAGTAGAGGAAGCAACAGTGACTGCTAGACTTCTCACCTCCAGAATGGTGAGTTAGTAAATGTGTGTTGTTTAAGGCCATGAAGTTTGTGGTCATTGGTTACAGCAGCAACAGGGAATAAGTACATTGGTCTATAACACTCTTTCTCTGCCCTTTCTAGCAACCACCATCTATTCATCCTCCATGCTAACCTCAAATGAAATTTCCTCCATAAAGCCTTCTGCAAAAAATCACTCCTCCATCAGTTGATATCACCAGACCCTTGAAGTGTCACTTCTTCATTAGACATTGTGCTGCGGTTACCTGTTTGCATGAGTTTCTCCCCAGTCAAATTACAGCACTTGCAATCTGTCTGTGCTTTGGTTTGTATTCACCTATTACTTGATGTAGTGCTTTCCACATAGAAGGTGCCTGATTCCAAAAATATGGCATTCCGAATGTCATCAGGTAGTCTAAAAATGATTAGACACAATACTCGTATACATTTGTGCAATTGCAAATTGTGAGGATATACCGCAAATAAAACTGGATGTTGTTCTTACCTTAATAGGTCTCATAGTTCACCGGAGGAAAGGAAGACATTAATTAAGTAAACCTGCAGAAAAAGGAAAATTAGACTGTGGCCATTGCCACAAAGGAAAAGAATATGGTGTTATAAAGGCTTATAATCAAGAGTATTGAATACAGGACTGTGTATTATCTGAAGAAAGACAATTGCAATCGAGAGTATTCAGGTTAAAGGAGAGAAAGCATAGGAATACTTTCAAATAGATATTAGAAGGAGATACACACATCTTATTCCAAAAGCAAAGATGATCTTCATCTTCCCAAATGATGCAATGAGAGGAGAAATTAAGCTACACTCAAGAGTTTAAGCTAAACCAGTAATCTCCAACCCTTGTTTAACATTAGAGTCAATCAAGCAGCTTTTAAATATAAGTGATGTTTGGGTCCCATCCCAGAACAATTGAATCAGAATCTCCAAGGACAGTGTGTAGGCATTGACTTTTTTTTTTGAAAGCTTCCAGCTATTCTGATGCCAGTGAAGACTGGAAACCACTGCTTTACCATTTCTGTGTATTTTTACAATTAGTGGCCAAAAGATAGCCGGGGCTGTGAAGTGAAGGCAGTGAAGTCGGTCCCTTTCTACAGAGAGAGCTCTACAAATTGGTTAGGAGCCTCTTTAGAGTGTGTTGGTGTCAGTGGTTCTGTGTCAACCCAGACTGGGGCTAGTTGTCTCCATCCTCCTCTCCCCCTCTCCCCCTCTCTTCTCTCCCTCTCCCCCTTTATTTCCTATCTCATATCAGTTATTGGATTTTTTTAATTATAAAAGTAAAGGTTTTTTTAATCTAGAAAATTTAGGGGAAATGGAGAAGCACAAAGAATATAAGACGTTACTTGTCCAACCAGCCATTCTAAACATGTGTGAGCATATTTATACATGACACTCATCTCCATTTTTTACAATGTTTTTAAAACGTTTTTCATTCCACACATTTGCTATCATCCTTTATAAGCATTTAAGTTTGCAACCCCTGAAATGTGTATCTTTTTTTAAAAGATTACATTAAAAAATTAGTATAGTATGAATACTCTTCCATATTATCAAATGCTTTGAAAAACATTCTGTGAATGTATCATAAATTTATTTAATCAAATCCTTTATTAATTTAACTATTCTAATGCTTATTATTGAACATACCAACTTTTTAAACTATTTAATGTTTCAATGCAGATACTTGTTCATAATTCTTTGCATAAATTTCTGGTTACCTGCTAATAATTCTTCAAAGTGGAATTGCTGAGCAAAGCACATGAATATTTTCAAGATTTTTTAATATAGTGTACAAAATTGTCCTTCAAAAAAAAAAGAAGAAAACATGAATTTGATTTCCCTTTTCCTAAATCTTTGCTCATACTGAGCACAAAGAATGATTTTGGTCTTTATTACATTTCTCTATGATACTTTTTCTTATGTTTATTCATTGTTGTGATGCTTTTGTTTATTTTTTCTTTAAAAATCAATCCTTTCTGTGTTGCTTTCCTCTTGATGAAGGTCTTCTGACCTTCTTCTGAGTGACCCATTTGCTTGTCTCTTGGTGGCATTCTCCTCTCAGGTTTGTCAGTGGACTTTTTCTTCTGTTCTTCAAACATTGATTAACATTTTTAATTTAATGTGATTAAATCTTTCTTATTGTTTTCCCTTTGGATTTATGCTCAGAAAAGCCTTCTACCAGAAACATCTCATGTTTTTCTTCTAATTCCATTGGGATTTATAATTTACCTATTGGGTTGTTGTCTGTTTCTCATTCTCTGAAGTGAACTTGAACTGGAGGCTTGAGAACCAGACAGATCTGGTTCCCTCCCTCCCCACTACCCTCACCTTAGGAAGTTTATTAAGCCTCTTTAGGGCCCTGTTTCTTGGTCTATAAATACTAAAAGGAAAATCCTATCTGTGAGTGCTAAATGAGGTGTCATACAAAATAGTGAACACAGGACCTGGCACACAGTAAATGCTTAAAAAAAAAAAAAAAAAAAATGATTTCTTCTGCTTCCTTTTTTCAGAGTGACAATATCCGACTAGCATTTAAAGTCCAGGACCATTTCTGAGTCAGTTCTTTTCCAGTAAGTTCTGTGATCTTGATCTTTGGCTGTCTTCCTTATGGGTCTCTCTGATTACCTAAAGCACATGGTTACATTGTCCCTCAGGCAGCAAGTTTCTTGCATCATGTAGTGAAGGAGCTCCTCCTTACCATCTCTCATTGTTTTTCTTCTTTTACTCTTCACGTCTGTCTTTCTACTCTTTAGCCTTTGACTGACATTTCTGTGAAGCATTCTGTGATAGGCATTTAGAACACTATGTAAAAATAAACTATTGTGTTATTTAAATATTTAGAGGCCTTTGTAGCCTTGTGGGCTATTTTTAAAATGACCTTTAAAACCATTTGCAAAGAAGACAAAGGTAATGGGAAAGTATAACCTTTTAATGCTTCCTTCATTAGAGGTGTTCCCTACCTTGGATGTACTACTTTGCTTTGATAGCTCATAATGTAGAATACATCAAAGACCCAAATAATGGAGAACAATGGAGAAACAAATTTTAAAAGCTGATTTTGTGTTATTGCTGCCACCATTAGATGTCAGATGGAAAAGATCCCTTTCTTTTAAATATCCTGGACTCGTGATTGATTTTCTATATGCTGTAGGACTCTTGGGTAATGCTGGTGTGTAAAGAAAGACCTGCTGCACATTCGTGTGTGAATTGGGATTATCCAGTTTTCCTACAGTTTTCTTTTGTGATGTGATTTTATTTTTGAGGGGAAAGATCCCATCTGTATCATAACTTTACAGTAATAATAACAAGAAGCCACATTACAGTAAGATTCTAATCTGTTCCTTCCCCCATTCAGTGTTCCATTCACCATTCTCCAGACCAGTTACTATTTGTGTTTTGTTGGTCTAGACCCAGAGCAAGAGTCACTGTTCCACAAACTTCCCTGAGAAACAAAAGTGAGAGAAAGGCCTGAAACGAGAGGCATCTAGGAGAGTAGGATTTGGGACTTGAGGAGGCTGAGCGAGGTAGGAAACAATCCAGAGGATAGGGCCTGAGTGGGCTAAGAGGATATTAGGGCAGAGAAGACTGGCAGCTAGGTTGCACTTCTCTGTGGAGTTGGATGGAGAGGTTGTAGGCAGATTGGACTCACTTGCTTTTATTCATTTTAAAATAGAGGTAAGACCTAGAGAAGATCTTTCTCTCTTGATCTTCTAGTACAATATAGTTGGGGCATATATGTGTGTGAAGTTAAATATCAGAACAGAGCAATATATGATGAAAGCCAATGAATGGGCAGTCAAGCATTGAAGGAGGCTCCCTCCCCCTATTTTTTTAAATATATTTTTAAAGTTTTTATGTGGTTGGTGCTAGGATTGAACCCAGTGCCTCACACTTGCAAGGCAAGTGCTCTACCCACTCCAGCCCCTCCTCCTATTTTTTTTTAATTGGTACATTATAGTTGAACTTGATAGTGGAGTTTTTTATTAATTGATCATGCACTTTTATTAGCTTCTTTATATTTTTAAATTTATTTTTTCTTTGTTCTAATTAGTTATACATGACAGCAGAATGCTCTTCAATTTGTTGTACACAAATGGACCACGATTTTTTACTTCTCTGGTTTATACAAAGTAGGGTATAATAATGGGATTCGTTGTTGTATATTCATAAATGCACACAATATAACAATATAATTTGGCCAATATCATTTCCCAGTATTTCCCCTTTCTCCTCTCCTCCCTCTAGTGGTCACTTTCGTCTATTCTGCTGATCTCCCTTTGGTTTTCATGGGACCTCCCTCCCCCACAGCTTTCTTTTCCTTTTTCCCCCTCGAGTGTCCACACATGAGAGAATACGTACAATCCTTGACTTTCTGAGTTTGACTTATTTCATCATTTTTCGGCAAATGACATAATTTCATTCTTCTTGATGGCTGAATAAAACTCCATTGTGTGTATGTACACATCTGTTACCCATTCATCTCTTGATGGACACCTAGGCTGCTGCCATAGTTTGGCTACTGTGAATTGTGGTGCTACAAACATGGGTGTATGCATGTATCACTGTAGTATGATGACTTTAATTCTTAAGGATAAATACTGAGGAAATGTACTGCTGGGTCATATGGTGGTTCTATTCCTATTCTTTTGAGGAACCTCCCTGCTGATTTCCATAGCAGTTGTACTAATTTACAATCCCACCAACAGTGTAAAAGTGTTCCTTTTCCTCAACATCCTCTCCAGCATTTATTATTATTGATGACTGCCATTATTAATTGGATTATTTGTTTGTTTATTTTTTTGGTGTTAAATTTATTGAGTTATTTGTATTTTCTGGGTATTAATTCTCTGTCAGAAGAATAGCTAGCAAAGAATTTCTCCCATTCTGTAAGTTCTCTCTTCATATTCTTAATCGTTTTCTTTGCTGTGCAGAAACTTTTGATTTGATGCCATCCCATATATTAACTTTTGGTATTATTTCCTGAGCTTTAGGGATCCTATTGAGAAAGTTTTTGCCTATGCCTATATGTTGGAGTGTTGACCTATGTTTTCATCAAGGAGTTGCATAGTTTCTGTCCTAATTCCTAGGTCTTTGATTCATCTTTATTTGATTTTTGTGCAGGGTGAGAGAGAAGGGTATAGACTCATTCTTTTATACATGGATAACAGTTTTCCCAGCACCATTTGTTTAAAAGGCTGTCTTTTCCCCAGTGTATGTTTTTGGCATCTATGTCAATGATCAGATGACTGTAGATAAGTAGGTTTGTCTGTGTGTCTTCTATTCTGTACCATTGGTCTCTGTGTCTATTTTTACATCAGGACCGTGCAGTTTTTGTTACTGTAGCTCTATGGTATAATTTGAAGTCAGGTATTGTGGTGCCTCCAGCATTGCTTTTTTTAGCTTAGAAGTGCTTTGGCGATTCCAGGTCTTTTATTCTCCCAAATGAATTTTAGAACTGTTTTGGGTTTTTTTCTCGTTCTGTGAAGAACCTCATTGGTATTATGAGAATTGTATTGAATCTGTATGCTGCTTTTGGTAGTATGGCCATTTTGACAATATTAATTCTGAAAGGAGAAGGCTTTTGTAGAAAGCCTTCAGTATCAGAAACTTGCTGTGATAAAAAGCATGATTATATTCCAGCACAAGGCCTGACACAGAGAGGGCAACTCAGTAAATATTTTTAAAATAAATTTCACTGCATGTTTTGCATTCATAATCCGTTAAGTAAATGCTATTATTATCCTCATCTTATAGAATCAGAAACTAAGGTTTAGAGAAAGAAAAAAAAAAAAACAACAACAACACTATGTCCAAGGGCACATAGCTGGTTTATGATGAAGCAGACTTTAAGTCCAGGACTGTCTGACCCCACAGAGCCTTAGTCATTAATTACCATGTCACAAACCATTTCTGAGAATGAAATGTTTGAAAACTGTGTGGTCCCTAGAATAATATATCCCTCCCTCAAACATAGCAATCATCCTAATCCCTGGAACCTGTAAATATTTTACCTACATGGCAAAAAAAGATTTGCAGATATGGTTGTTAATGACCTTGAGATAGGAAGATTATCCTGGATTATCTGGGTGGTCCCAGTGTAGTCTCAAGGACCTATAAAAGAAAAGCAAGCCAGGCATGGTGGCACATGTCTATAATCCCAGTGACCTGGGAGGCTGAGGCAGGAGGAATGAAAGTTTGAGGCCAGCCTCAGCAACTTAGCAAGACCTTATCTCAAAATGAAAAGGGCTAGGGATATAACTCAGTGGTAAATCACCCCTGGGTTCAGTTCCCAGTACCAGGGAATCAGAGTAGAGGTGGCAGTAGAAGCAGAGATCAGACAGAGAAAGAAATTTGAAGACACTGTGCTACTCATTTTTGAGGATGGAGGAAGGCGCCCTGAGCCAGGGAACATGAGTGACTCTGGATGCCGAAGAAGGCGAGGAAACAGTCGGCTCTAGAGCACTCAGAAGGAAGGCAGCCTGAGCCACAGCTTGATTTCAGCCTAGTCAAACCCATTTCAGACTTCCTACCTGTGAAAAGGAGAAATGAGAAAACATTTGTGTTGTTTTAATCCATTAAATTTGTGGTGATTTGTTACCACAGCAATAGGAAACTAATGCACAGTGTTTCACAAAGATCAAAAGATCAGTCCAACAGATCAGTTGACACACAGAAGGTGTCAACACAGAGAGGCTGAAGATAAGGTCAGTGAAGAGGCTGTTGCTACCATCCTGCCCTCTGGTCACCTGTGACTGTGTCCTCTCCTTATTTTTTTATTTTTATTTATTTATTTTATTTTATTTTTTTATTTTTTGCTTCCTTGTATTGACTGTGTTAGGGTTGTGCTTGGGGCTGGCCCATCTCTATTGGGACAGGCAGAGTTCCCACTCACTTTGATGATGATGATGTTGTTGTTGACAGCCTCACTCTAAAATAATCTCTGGGGAGTTGTAGACTTGGGAAGGACTAGATAATTATATTACCAGGGGGGAAATATGATGATTTACCAAGTCTCCCAGATCTTCCTTTACCACACGTACATCTGACATATATTGAATAGGTACCTATCTTGGACTGGCTTTTACATTGACTCTGAAACACAGAGCTGATCATGATAGTATAAAATATGTCTTTATTCTTTAAAGATTTTATGCAGTATAGCTTAGGAGTAGGGATGAGGGATAAAGAGAAGTATGGCTACATAGTAGGGAGGTAATGCTTTCAGTTACATGGGAAACTTGACTGCATTTGGGATTTCCAGAAGAAATCACAGACACACAATGTAACTAACACTCAATGGCAGAAGTGATATTGAAAATAAACTTACATTATCTCTCACATGACTATTTGCTGAAAAATTCATGGTAGAATATACTTTATCCTTTTTATAATTAAAAATGGAGTTATCTCCATTATTTGCCATCACTCGTATGCGGATATGTACTTAAAAGTCTTTCATCTGCTATGTGCAGTTCCTCATGCTAAACCTTTGAAAATGCAAAAATAATAAAGTGCAATCCTTTGCTTGCCCTCAAAACATTTATAATCTAATAAAAGAGGTGAAATTTAGTAAATGTTGGCTGACAACATGTTGTAGTAGATGCTGAGAAGGGGGAGGTGAGGGTTAGTCTGAGTTCCGGACAGTGAGTAGTGTTTAGATTTGTGAAACTTAAGGAAAAGGCATTCTGGGTAAGGGGAACTACTTTAACAAAGGTACAGAGGCAGAAAAGTCCAAGGTGCTTTTCTGAAGGAAAATATTGACCAAAGAGAAACCAGAGTCAATAATGCCCCAATGACAGTAAATATTGAAGTTCAATAAAAACCAGTTGGCATGTCTGCTATGCACAAACAATATTGTTAACATTCAGAAATTTCTAGGTTAAAATTCTGACTCAAAAACCATTTACTGTATTGTTTAGAATTTAAACATCTATTTCTATAGGGATATTTTATAAATGTATTTGCTCTGTTTATTTGGTGCTAACCAGATACTCCATGATTGTCAACACTATTTACTATTTCTTGGGAAAGCGGTCGGTCATTAGTTGTTCCATGCCTCATCAGAGCATAACCATTGACCTTTGAACTGATGTGCAATAGAATTCAATTCCTGTTCCATCATGAAACAAGGATTCTGTGTGTCCGATATTGTTGTTGTTGTTGTTGTTTTGTGGTGCTGAGGATTGAACCCAGGGCCTTATGCATATGAGACAAACATTCTATCAACTGAGCTATATCCCCAGCCTCAGATGCTGTTACTAAGGCCAGAAAAGAGAAGCAGCCTGTGCCACAAGGTACCGCTATCAGTTGTCAGCTCTGGTCCACATTTTATCTTTTTTAAGAGTAGTGTTTCTGAAGGACTCTGGGAAACTGAATAAACACATCTGAAATTGGATTTAGATTTTGAGAGAACTAGATGATCAAAATTAGGGTCCTTTGGTGGGCTGAGGCTATTCAAATACAGATTAAAAACAATGCATTTCCATAAATTCTTAAGAAAACATGTGAACATCCAGGCCATATTTTTCTGCACGCTGGGGTTAAAGTCCATTAAGAATGGGAGGAACATCTTCTGACTCAACCTTGCCCAGTGCCCGGGACTTAATGTTCACTGAATGAATGAATGAAATTTGTTTTTTTCTGAAATCTTTTGTTTATGCAGGTCCACAAATGGCCAGAAGCATATCCTGAGTATTGCTGAAAATGAACAGTTGACGTACAAAAGTTTGACAAAATTGAACTAAAACAATGCAGGGCTTAAACAATAATAACTCAGAAAATAAAGGAAGATGGAAACTTATCAAAGCAAACCATTTAAACCCTAAAGTAGTTTGATTGCTTTGATGATAAATTCTAAAATGCCTCAAGTAAAAGTAAAACTCTAATTGACTATGTTTTTAATAAAGAAATATTGGCACCAATGGATTTATAAGACATTCTGATGGACTTGACAGGAGTGTTTACGATCAGTTAGGCTTTCAGAAGTAGATACTAAAATATGTTTATAAGGGATGCATATATTGGGAAATTGTGGTCAAAATGTCAAATAGTGAAACAGCAGAGTTCAAGCTAGTTCACATCAATATTTATGATAATTTTGTAAACAGTTATTTGGATGATTTTTCATGATAGATATGGCTTTAGAGAAGATCTTTATGGAAACATATCAAACAAGGATCAATTTTTTAAAAAATCATTTGGTCACATAGAACTATTTGACAATATTATCGAGATAGCTTGATAAATAAATGTGCTGCTTACATGTTTTAAACCAAATTCGTGATTAGAGTATTCTTTATGTTAACTAAATAGTTATTTGGAGTCAAAAATGTTTATTGTTAATAGTTTTTTAAATTTTTAATCCATTAAATAAATGTGCAGTGTATTTTCTTCAGGCTTCTGCTAATTAATGAGGCTCTCTTCTGCCTCAGGAGCATTGCCATGCTGGCTGTGAAACTCAGCCATACCAGGGGTAAATGACTTGCTTAAGCTGATTTGGACCTTGTAGAATGTAATCTCAAGCATAACAGGCTAGGCCCAGAAGAACTGGGACACTGATTAACGGGGAACTTGTTGACAAGGTAATAAGATTAAGAGCCTGTTTCCTATATTGCAGAGGCTTTGAGGAACACTTGTCCCACTGAAGTCTTTTTGGTTCTAAGGATGCGGAGCTGTTCTTGACCACTGATGTATAACAGAAGTATGAAGGGTTTTGTTTAATTTTCCAGTAACATTTATTGCCTGTTTTTCTGAGTATAAGAAGTCCTTATTTAATTTTATTTTGTTTTGTGTTTTGGTTTTTAGCCCTGTCAATATTAATAGTACTTTTCTTTGTTGTCAGCATTTTTCTTTTTTCTTTTTCTCTCTCTCGGTACTAGGGATTGAACCCAGGGGAACTCTGCTACTGAGCTACATCCACTGTCCTTTTTATTTTTTATTTTGAAACTGGATTTCCTTAAATTGCTGAGGCTGCCCTCAACTTGTGATCCTCCTATCTCCACCTCTTGAGTTGCTGGGATTCCAGGTGTGCACCAGGTAGAATTTTTCTCATTCAGATACCTCTCCCACTACACACACCACCACTGGAACTAAATACTATTTTACTTCAAACTGACTTCTTCACACTTCGAATCTCAAAACATGTCCTGAGAATTTCTCCAACCCCTTCCTGTAGCATGAGATGCTCACAGATTTCTCAGGCAGTGAAAGGGGGCATTACATCTTCAGACCAGCTGAATAGGTAGTGAAGACTTGCTTTATGTCACCCATCTTACCAGCCTCTACCCCCTCACATACCTTATCCTCCTCCCCCAAGCCTGTGTCAGCACATAAAGCATTTCTGTGTGTCTAATTGCCTATAAAGGAGAAAAACCATCAATGTTGGCAGATGACAACACCAGTAACAGTCACAAAGACTTCATGACTCCTTCCCCCTGAAAAAAAACAATTTGGTCAAACCCTTTAGGCTCACAGTTGCCTCTGAGCTCTTTGCCTGTTGACCAGTGTGCTGTCATTTAGGATGGGGACGGCCAGTGTCAGACCCACATGCTTAAAAAATAAACTCTTTATTTTATTATTTATTTATTTTGGTCTGGAGGTTAGCTACTGCTTTAAGGATAAGAGTGAACTATATCAGGCAGAGGCCGAACCCTATAGTCCACGTGTTAATTTGGCATAGTGGTGCTTTGGAGCCAAATTGCCTGGGTTTGAATCCAAGCATTGCCTCCTCCAACTAGCTATGTTGGCTTAGGGAAGTTATTCATCCTTTTTATACTTCAATTTTCCTTGGTTACAGAACAGGATTTTTCACTACTCCGTGAAGATACATGCAAAGGGATTGTAGATGTTCAGGGCTAGAACAACACCTAAACAAACTAAGCTCTCAATGAATTTTATTTCTGTTTCTCTATCTCATTCTTTCTTCCTCTAACTCATTCTGTAATCTCCTGTCTACATTTTTGCTTTCTCTTGGTTCTAGAACAAATCTAAGGTGCATTAGGATTAAAACAAGTATATGAGAAAATCAGGGCAAAGAGAAAAATAAAAACTAAAATTAGTCAGAAATATACTAAGGCCCTATTCATTAATTAGAAGTAAATTAACCAGATATGGTGATGCATACTTCTAATCCCAGAGACTTGAGAGACTGAGGCAAGAGGATTGCAAATTCAAGACCAGTCTTAACAACTTGGTGAGGCCCTAAGCAACTTAGTGAGAACCAGTCTCAAAAAATAAAAAGGGCTGAGGATGTGGCTCATTGGTAAAGTGCCTCTTGGTTCAACCCCCAGTACCAAACAAATTCGCTCTGAACTTCCTTTGGCCAAAGAGGAAAATCTAGTCAGTTATAAGCATCAAAACATCCAACAGGTGAAACACAAATTGGTTTTGAAAAGCACAGCTTTCCTTAGCCCCAAGTTTTGAGTGTCATTCTTCTTCTGGGCCTTCACAACAGGATACCTGTGGGGTGGAACATGTCTTCAACCATATCTTCCATAGCTTCTCACATTCAGACAAATATAGGACTGGGGCAGTACTCACAGGTTTATTTGATCACAAGCCCTATTGGAGTTGCTAACCTAATATCACACCAGATACAGTACTTTACTGTGGGGGAATTGCCTATGGCTATTCACGGGTAAATTGAAGATTCAATAAAAGAGAAAATCTAGCTTTCGGAATAAAAGGGGTTGCTCTGTATGTGTGTTTACCTGTAGCCCATGGACATGCCTCTGAGTGTTCTTTGGGATTTGAAACTTTTGGAAACAATTAGACACTCCACTTATTTTGCTTCCAGACTTAGTCAAACTGTACCCCTCCTTCCCTGGAACTATTGGGCACATTTCTTCACACCAGGCTGCTTCTAGACATACCATTACTTCCCCAGTGCTCTTTCGATTACATAGACAACCCTGATACAGGTGGGAGGGTTTGTATAAGGGTGTGAATTCCCAGGGAGGGGGATCACTGGGGGCCCTCTGGTAGGTTAACTGAGGCAGCCCTATACAGTAAAGCCATTCTGTAATGGCAAGTACTCTCCCCATGGCTTCCTTCCTTGAAACTTTCCCTCTCTCCCACCCACCATGATGCCAGGGATTGAACCTAGGACCTTGCACATGCTAGGTGAGCTCTCTACCTCCTGGCCCAAAAATTTTCACTTTAACCCCTCTTAGAGGGTCTTAAAGAAGGTATCCTTCCAGTAGATTCCCATGTCATTAACAATGCAGTTACATGCATATATAAAACCCCTGTTTAATATTTAAAACAAAGTACATGCAGTCCTCTAGATGTGATCAGAAAAGTGCTGTGTGTATAAGTAGAACACTTACAGGGCACTAGAGGAGGCTGAGTAAATGATTTGCCAAGGAAAAATGATACACAAGAGCTACAGGCCACTTGGACCATAGTTTTAAGTTTGTAGGTATTAGTTCTTTTCTATATTTAGGTCATTGAAATAACCACTTAAACCACATGTAGACCTGCTGGCAAATATATTGAAACAGTGGTATAATTATTTATTTTATGAAGGGGAAATGGGCCTTTTATATAATGACCTTACAATAAGTGTCATTTTTATGTGTGGAAAAATAAGCGCCTGCCATTTTCTTGTTATTCTGAGGTCAGAGCCTACCACAGAGATTTTAATATTTGAAAACTATTCTATTCACTGGAATCTCAGCATTTAAAATAATGATTTTCTCAAGATACAGCATTCTGATGCACTATGTCTGACCTTCATTAGTCAGGAAAATAAATTCTTCTAACCCTCTTATTTTGTGTTCTACTACTTCTGTGTTGCTCGAACTGATGTTGGGTGATCAGGATGATTTTTCACTCCTTCAGCTTTAGTTAGCTTTTATCTGTTGGTGTAGCTATCCTACCAACAGATGTAGACACTTTTGCAGTCACTATGCCCTCAAATATTTGTACTTTAGAAAATCATTTTAACAAAATGTTCACTAGTAAAAACGGGTCAGAACTGGGTATGGTGGTACACGCCTATTGTCCCAACTACTCAGGAAGATGAGACCAGAGGGTAGCTTAAGCCTAGGAGTTTGAGGCCACCTGGACAATACAGTTGAGACCCCTAACTCAAAAAAAAAAAAAAAAAAAAAGATGGTATATGTAGTTAGGTTAGGATAAAGACCTAGTGAATCTTATTTAAATACCAGTGAATTTTAAGAAGTTCCTCTTATTCTGTGCTGCTTAATCTGCTGGATGCATACATTTTTTGGAGAAGGATTAAATAATGAGGTATATTTCTGCTCTTTGAAGGAAAAATTATTAAAATAATAACTTACTCTAGGAAAAAGAAGTACATAATATTGAACAAACACTTAAAATCATTAAATTAATGAAAGTAGCTTCAGCTTTAGAACAAGATCATTAGAAATATACAAAAATTTTTTTTGGGGGGGTTGTTAAATAGTTCTAAAAATTAATGATGTCTAGGGTGTAGCTCAGTGGAAGAGTAGTTGGCTGGCAAGCACCAGGCTCTGAGTTTGATCCCAGCACTGCAAAAAATCAAATAGAACAATTATGCTAATGATGAAAAGAACTCCAAAATAATTTAAGAGTATAAACTCTTGAGAACAGGAATCATATCTTACTGACTTTGAAATCCCCTCCTTGAATCAAATATTCTGTGTACAGTAGACAGACAATAAATGTTAGATAGTTCAATAATATGACAGATTTTAATAATTTAATTATGTTTTTACTTCGGCTTAGAGCCTGTGTTTCTAATTCTTAAAGACTTTCTTCTACTTTGTTGATTTAAAATTGCTTAAAGCGATCACCTAGTGTGCATCTTTCCTACCATATCATCACCCCTCAATTAAAAAAATGAACCTCGTGTTGGTGAATCAACTGCACTGGGTTTTGTTTGGCAGATTCAGTAGTGCCTCATGGACAGTTCCAAATCCCTGTGGAAGGGGGCTCACTAGTGAAAGCCCTGAAGTGCTCAAGCAATTCACACCGGAATGGGACCCTGAATCTCACTCGTGACAGGATGGAGAAGTGTGGGCTTCCCATCGCAGAGTAATGGCAGTTTATTCCCAGGCATTATTAAAGGCTACACCCTGGATTTATTTATTTATTATTATTATTATAAATTCTTTTATTTCAACTAGAAGGTACAATCTCTTGGGGGTTTCATAATTTTAAAAGCTACAATCACATCATGTTGAAACACATAAAACAACAATGCTGTAAGTGGAACTACTTGGCTTTGACCTCACACATTTCTGCACAGCCCTTGTGGAATCTGCACAAAGAAATTTCTTCTCCCTTTGCTCTAATAAATTGTTCTTGTATATAAGTTGCTTTCTATTCCATTATATCTAGAGTGGTGAAATAACAAGGCCAGCCATGTAGCCAAAGGTCTCTCCAAGCATCCAGGAGATGAGCCATGCCTGCCATGGTCTTTCCCAGTCCAGAGGAATAGGAAATACTCCAAGCCATGCTCCTATAAAACTAGAAATTGTAGTGATCAGGAGACTATATTCCCAAATGGATGTAACTCCATTTTTACTGAAAACTTTTAGCCATGCTTTGAGATTTGATCCTAACAAATATAAACAAGGTACAGTAGTAGTAAAACTAGACAAAAGAACCGCAAAAAAAAAATTGATTCCAACACCAACTCTATTCCTGGTGCTCCATATAGATCCATATAGAACAAAAATCACATGAAATAAAAGCAAGACATAATAAAGTAGACACAACATTTCAAAACTCTGGTTACCTTATGTGATAGTGAACTTCTTTTAGAGGATACATTTGGTTTTACTACCAAATATAATACTAGATTGACAGCAGTTCCAAAAACAGAACAGATGTACAACCACATCAAGTGTGTTTCCAATATTGAGAAGTTCTCCAAGAACACTAATGGAATGAAGATGCATAGAATAATTGAAAATATGCATAAAAGATGGGTATACAGTAGTCTCTTGATATCTGTATCCTTCATGGTGTTTTTGGTTTTTGTTATTGTTTTGGGGTTGTTGTTGTTTTTTTCCTTTGTTTGTTAGATAACTCTCCTGACCACACAGGGGAAGGGGAGGCACTGCCTCCCTCTCTAAGTGCATCAGGCTGCCATGACCCTCACTGGATTGATTCTTTTTATCCTGTGATACTGGGGATTAAACCCCTGTCCTTGTGCATGCTAAGCAGTCACTCTATCTCTGAACTACATCCCAGCTTTATTGTATTTCAAGGCAGGGCCTCACTAAATTGCCCAGGCTGCTTCAAATTTGCAACCCTCCTGCTTCAGCCTCCCAAGTAGCTGGGATTACAGGCATGAGCCACTGCACTCTGCCTATACCCTGGCTTTTAGGTAAAATATTTGCAGAAAAGTTGTGTTAAATACACAAGAAAAGAAAAATAAAGCCAGACTTTCACACAGATGCTGAATTCACAAACATATATAGGGTTGAAAGGTGCCAGACTGAGCACTTACAGTACACATGTAGCATAAATTTTAGATGAGGTGCACTGAAATATTTTTCCACTTAAAGTCATCTTCATTGTTCCGGGAGAATGGTGGAAAGCATACTTTTCTAGTCATTCTGTTTTTCAGGATCATCTGTTTGGGACCACACTGTGGCCAAGCCTCTGGAAAACATGGGCAGCCCTAGTAGTATCTCTAAGAGTTTTAAAGGGGCCATCGATTAGCTGGCGTTGCTCCAGGTAAAAGCCTCCCGAATCAATAATCTCAGGAGCCTCACAATCTCACTTTCCTTTCAGAAGCATTTCCCAAGCAAAATGTGGCATAAAGCCAAAGAATTCTTAATTTGGAAAGGAAGTTTGCAGTCTTCCAGTTTGATTTTTATCTCCTACCCAAATTTATTTTAAATAATTGATTTTAATTTTATAACGTAATGAGTAAGATTATTTTAATCAAAAGGAAAAAATAAATTTGTGTAGATTTGTTTTGCTTCAGGAGATTATCACCCAGCACTTGTGACAAAATGCCTGTGTAAGAACTTTTCTTCCTCTGAATTTTAGGATGAATCTAGATCATCTGGACTGTCCAACAACAACAACAACAACAACAACAACAACAAAACTGAAAATGTTAGTTGTCATCATACTGGTTTTTGCATTTTTCTTAATAGGGCAAATGAGCCCACTTCCTAAATTTCCTTATGTTAACTGTCAAGAAACCCAGAACTGTTTTCAGTCCCAGCCATTTGTAATTAGAGCTGTCCCAGCATGGTGACATTGAAAAACACCAATCTTCAACAAGCAACAATAGTGGAATGGTGTTACCAGGTTTGGCTAAATCCAGTGGTTCTAGGTGTGACTTGCAAATAAGACCTCCTGTCTTGTCAGACGCAGGTGGGGCAGAACAGGCTGTGGATCTTCTGGGCCTTTTGTCTGTGCCCTGTTGCTCTTCATTGTTTTCATGACCATGCTATTGAGCAGTAACTCATAAAAGGATTAGATGTTCCTATTGAGTGTCCAGGCTTGCAGTAGGTAAATTCCTGGAAAGCTCCCTGGTAATTTAGCAGCCTGTTGTGGTCATTTGTATGAAATCTACTTTTGCATGACCTTTCTCAATACATGTAATAAAAAATAATATGAGATACAGTGGAAAGTTTTTCAAGTTACTTAGAAGTAGTCAAAATGATGTCACCAGAAAACATTTAATTTTTAATGTCAGCACCCAAATTAATATCTTTGGTATCTAAAAGCCAAATCTGTTGGGGGCTGTGTGGGAGTGACTTATGCTTACTTAAATCTGACAGATTGTTGACTGTGGTAAAGCCAATTTGTACAGAAAGGTAATTATTAAAAGCTTTTTTTCCCCTACTTTTTTTTTGGGGGGGACATTTTTGGGGTACCCAGAGGTGCTTTACCACTGAGCCACATCTCTAGCTCTTTATATTTATTTGTTTATTTATTCATTTTTATTTTAAGATAGGGTCTCACTCAGTTGCTTATGGCCTTGCTAAATTGCTGAGGCTGGATATGAACTTGTAAGCCTCTTGCCTCAGCCTCCCAAGCCACTGGGATTACAAGTGTGCACCACCATCCCAGCAAAAAGCTACTCTTATTTGGGTACAAACTTATAGAAACTCAAATTATTTAAAATAGAAAAAACATTTTATTATAAATTTGAAAACTGAAATGTCAAAATTTTCATGTGATTAGAAATATGGCTACTTCTACATTCTAATATTAGAGAGAAGTTTGTCCTCAGAGAGGTGAGAAAGATCAACATGGTTTCAGTGAAGGTTAACAGAAGCAGACAACAGTGGTCAGTATCACTTAAACTGAATTTTCATAATATAAATTTGGCCCCTTGTACTTTTTTTGTAATCTTTTTTTAAAAAATTTATTCTTATTTGTTATATATGACAGCAGAATGTGTTTCAATTCAAAATATACATATATAGCACAATTTTTCATATCTCTGGTTGTATACAACATAGAGTCACACCATTCATGTCTTTATACATGTACCTAGAATAATGATGTCATTCTCATTCCATTGTCTTTCCTACCCTCATGCCCCCTCCCTCCCCCTCCCTCCCCTTTGCCCTATCTAGAGTTTGTCTATTCCTGCCATGTGCCCCACCATCCCCATTATGAATCAGCATCCTTATATCAGAGAAAACATTCAGCATTTGGTTTTTGGCAATTGGCTTACTTTACTTAGCATGATATTCTCCAACTCCATCCATTTACCTGCAAATGGCCTCTTGTACATTTAACATAGGGTGATTTCTTCCTCCTCTCCATTAGTTACAGTAAAGATGACATCTTTTAAAACAAGCCTTGGGTATACAATAACCAATAAAATGTGGGTGTCATGTGTGTAGTGTAATAATATATTTGGGCCTATGTGTTCGGACACTTAGTTCTCAGTTTTTACCAATTATTTTATACCTAAGCTGAACATTTCACAAATGTTGATGTGAGGTAGAAAAATAACTATTTTCTTTTCTGTTTTATGTATAATGGATGTTTTATATAAATTTTCCTTGGTATTAACAGTTATTTAACAGGACAAGCAAATATTGGGATTTCTTTCTAGTAAAGCACGTACATGGTATACATATTCATTCAGTCATTTTTAAAAGGCTGGCCCTAATGGAGAAATAAAAAGAATGTTTTAATGATGAGAGATACACAATAGTCTTGTAGTTGTTGATGGAAGGAGTCTCAAAATGTTTCAATTATGTGCTTTTTACAATTGCTAAAAATTTCCTTTTGCATTCGTCTTTTCACCCTTTATTTCCTAGAATTTTTATATTATTGAGAGAATATGCAAAGAATGTTTTAGAAAAAAAACAATACAGAGTATTTTCTGCTCTCCCTTGACTTCTTATGTTGGTACATGAATCTCTACAAAATTCCTTCTCCAAAGATGTCCAGAAATACTTAACTTCATCCACCATGTTTCTTATGCCCTCCACCTTCTTCCTCCATATCCACAGAGCTCATTCTCTCTTGGTCTTTTTCTCTCTCACCTCCCTCTGCCTTTTTTTTTTCTTTTTGTCTCCCCTCTTTTGCAGAGTCTTCCCTGTCTAACTTTAAATTGATTAGAATGCATTAATTTTTAAATAAGTGTCACATATCCTTAACTGAGCACTAAAAGGTTGAGAAGGCTTCATGGTGTAGAGTCTGATCCAAAACTAAGTGAGAAGAATTTTAAAAACAAGGGCTGCCCTTCATTAGCCCTCCTGCTATCTCCTGACAGGCTCCGTGCCCCTACGTGGCCATGCCAGGCCAGGGCAAGCCCCGCTGCCGTGCACCATTTACCCTCTGTCAGCAGCTTCAGTCAGAGCCAGGCGATACTGTACATGCGAGTCTGTCATGCGTCAGCCTCAATTAAGCTCATATTGCTGTGCTTAGGAAACGTAACAGCCTCCTGTTAACCATTTTTTTGTTGTTTCTTTTTTTTCCCCTCCTTTTTCCATTTTTTCTCATTCACCTCTCTTCAGAAACCCATGTTTCATTTGGTGAAAGTATGAACATGCTATTTTAACTTTTTACAAAGAGAAATGGGTTTTAAAGGAAGGAACTCATTTAGGTTCCAGTACGTTGCCTCTACTCATGGAAATGTGCTCAAATATGCCCAAATGTGTTAACACCTGAGTGTGTTATTTAAAGCAGGGAATTATGGGCAGCCCGACTGACATTTTGTACCTTTGCCAAGTTTGGTCTTGAGTCTTACAAAGCAGTTTGCCATTAGGTCTTTTAAGAGTAGAGGAGCAGCAGCCGTCCAGCTTTATCAAACGTTGAGGTGCTTCCTTCTTCACAGTCTGTCATTGACTCATGCCCTTGGCATCTAAGGTGGTGGTTTTTTTGAAAGGAGAATGGAATTGTACTACTTTTTTTTTTTTTTTGGTGGGGGGAGTGTAGACAGCACCAGTTTATATTTGGTTCACTATTTTGTGGTTTACCATAAGTTTATGGGAAAAACAAAAAGACCACCCGTGGCTTCTTTATGCTGAGTAGCTTGTCAGCCAAGTTAGTCTCTTATGAGCAATTACCTTTTAAAGGGAATTCTCAAAAAAAAAAAATCAGCAAGAAGCTTTTGGAGACATTTTTCTCTTTATTCTGATAACTATTGAACACTCAAAAGAGCTCCTTGTGTACTTGAGTGTATAGGTCGGTATGGAACTAGCTGGAGTTTTGAAGGATTCATGGAGATTTTATGGGCCTGGTCATTTTGTGAACTTCTGCCAACCTAAGAGGCTGTTGTCAGTCACAAGGCACAGTGTGACAGAAATCACAACACTGTAAATACTGGGAGGTTTGTGGCAGGACACAAGGTTCTTAGCAGAAAGCAAGGTCAGTTTCACAGATGAGAATGGAGACAAAAAGTATGTAGGTATTTTTTTCTTTTTTCCTAAGCACACCACCAGCATAGGTAAGTAGCTTTTAAATAGCATCATATTGATGATCAATCCATGGAAACGGATGGAGTATACAGATAATGGAATTCAGACTTCCAAAATATGGGGCCAAAGGATCATTGATGATTTTATTAATTGAAAAACTTAAAAATCCATAATTATCCAAAGTTCATATTGGCAATAGGTTAAGGATTTCCAATAAGATGTAGCAGTCCACAATATTGGCTTTCTGGGAGATGTATATTAGTATTAAATGTGAAGTTATTGAACGTCCTGAGTGAAAATTGTTTGCAAGAACCAACTGTCACAGTAGTTTAGCAGGGCAGGGTTTGCCTGAGATACTGCAGATTTAAGAGATTTCCATCTGGAGAATAAATGGCAGCAGAGAGGCTATATAAATTAATATTTATGAATATTTCTTTTGTACCCCAGGTCCTGATGAACATCATAGAAGGAGTCTTCAGTTTAATCTTTCCTAGCAACCACATTCTTATTTGGATAAGTCCCACACCAGTGACTTTTTAGGTTCATCAATTTAGTAAATATTTTTGAGCCCCTACTAAGTGGCAGATGCTTGTTAGGTACAAATGAGTCAGTGCTGAACAAAATAGACATTTCCACCCCTCATGGACTTTAAAGCCTAGTGGTGGAAATAACCATTAAAAATGTATAATTTTAAACCATATGAAATGGATTGACTGAAGTAGAGAAGGGTTAACGGGGATCTTGATCCTAGGCTAAGGGTCAGGAAAATATTCCCAAATAGGTGATATATGCTAGGTGATCTGTAATGTGTAGGAGTGTAGTACACAAAGCAGGTGGGGAATTCTGGGCAATGGGAAGAGTCCACTAAGAAGAAAGAAGAACATGCAAAACTTCTGGGGCCGGAAAGAGCATAGCATATTTAGGAACTAGAAGACAGTGTGGCTGGAGCTTAGGGGATGAGGTAGAATTGGTAGTATGCACCCAGAGCCAGAAAGGCAGCCATCATAGCCTCTTCATGGCCATATCTGGGTTTGCTCTTTATCTGAAGGGCAGATATTTTCCATCTGAAAAATGAGAAGGTTAGAATTCAAGTTCTCAACCTTGGAAGCTGTTGGAAATTAGTAACATTTTCATTGTTTCAGTTACCTGACTTTAGCAGGTAGAGGCCAGGAATGTTAAATGTCTTTGAGCATTTGAGAGAGCTCCAAGGGACAAGGATTTTTCCAGCTGAAAATACCAATATAGGGCCTCCAGAGAAGGCACTGTACTAAACAGTCATTTGAGTGGCTTGCCAGCCTAACAGTGTGTTATTCCATAAATAAAAGTAAAATGTAGACTCTAGAAAACAGTGAAGATAATGGCAATGATTTGATTTGATTTGATATGAAAATCTTAGAACTTTCATACCAAAACAAATGAATGCTACATTAGTTGAGATGGAAGAGGTGTCTCAATCTATATATAACTGGAAATTAGATAAGCTAAAACATGTTTGTTTGGTGCACTGGAGGCCTTTCAAGACAATAAGGGAAATCTAAAAGAGGAAAAAAGAGGGAAATAACAAGCTAAAGCCAGACTAGAGAGCCGTGAGCTAGACACAAATACAAAGACTAAGTTCTCTGGGACCAATGCCACCCCCAGCCCTGCAGTTGAGAATCTAAGGTACAGAAGTGCACACCCACTTGCATTCGTGCCCATGCACGTCGTGCACACACACATAATGGGACAGCTAAATTTGAAACTTCTATTTAGCCAGTACACATGAAGAGGGTAAAAATAGTATTGGGTAAATCATACCTACTGAGTTCCAGCAAAAGTAAGCAAATGCTTTTCTGGAAGAAAGTCTCTTTAAATTAGGCTCTCTGTATTCCCACAGATTAAACTGCAAAGTTATAAAAAAATTTACCAAACAGTGCACAGAAGAAAATTACCATAAATGAGAATCCACTTTAACAGCAAACAACACATTTTTATTTCCCAAGATTTTCAGATGTTGGAATCATCAAAAAAAATTTAAAAATTATATATAATTATGTGTATGTATGCAGAAAATAAAAAAGGAATTTGTGAATGATGAAGCAATAGTTGACTATTAAAATGACCATATAGAACTTTTTGAAATTAAAATCTGGATGAGTAGGTTTGTAAGCAAACAAGAGAAAGTTGGAAAGATACTTAGTGAATTGGAAAATGTATTATACAGAATTCAGCACAGAGAGAAAATTAGATTGAGAACATGAGAGACATGTTGAGACATGGAGGAAGAATGAGAAGATTCAAAGACATCAATTGGAGTCCCAGAAGGTAAAATTTAGAGGAGCAATATTTGAAAACAAAATAATAACTGAGAATTTTTTAAATGTGGAAAAAGACAAAAATCCAGATATACAATATAGACCAAGCAAAACAAATACAAAGACGTTCACATCTAGTCATACTGTTTTGAAACTGTAGAACACCAAAGTCAATGAGAAATAAAAGCAGCCATAAATAAAAGACTCATCACCTAGAAGCAAGCAATAAGTTAATTAAAAGTATCTTAGCAATAATCAAAGACAAAAGACAGTGGAATAATGTCTTCCCAGCATTTAGGAGAAGATAACTTCCAGCCTAGAACTGTCTTCTCAGGAAACCATCTTTCAATAACAAGAGCAAAGCAACATTTTTAGAGAAATACAAACTGATATTGCCATCCATAGACATTTCACCAAAGAAACTTGTACTTCATAAAGAGGGAAATTACTTCAAAAGAAAGCCAAAAGAGTAAGACTAAAAAGTGAACAAGAAGTTACTAAATCAAATGAAATCTTAAGTATTTTAAGATTTACACTTATAATCTAGATTAAAAATACCAATAGGAGTTAGGGTTTAGCTCAGTGGTAGAGGGTTTGTCTAGCATGTGATAGGCCCTGGGTTTGATCCCAAGTACTAAAAAAATGAATAAATGAAATAATAGTAATAACTAGTTTGAGGAAAGATGTTGTTTGAAATAATAGAAATGTTCTTGCTCTTGGTCTTATTGTTGAAGTTAAGAGGGGAGTGATCAGAGTTGAGATATTTTGAGATATTCTAAGCACCTGTAATCTTCAGGAAAGGAATTAACTTTAAACTCGTTTCAATGCATGGTAAAATTGTAAGTGTAACCATTAAAAGAATAAAATGAAATTATCTGAATTCAAAAAATTACTTGCATTTCTATGTAACAGTCAAAAAATTTGAAACAAAGAATAAAGGGCACCACATACAACTATAGAAGTTACCTGGAAATGAACATAACAAAAGATGTGCAAGATCTGGGGCTGGAGTTGAGGCTCAGAGGTAGAGCACTTGCCTAGCACATGTGAGGCTCTAGGTTCGGTCCTTAGCACCACATAAAAATAAATAAAGATACTGTGTCTATCTACAACTAAAATATGTATAGTTAATAAAAGATGTACAAGATCTAATTTTTCTACTTTGCAGCTGTGATCATGAGCAAGTTACTTTGTCTGAATCTCAATTTCTTATCTGTAATATAGCAATAAAAGTAGTACTTACTTTGTACTGTGGTAAAAATCAAGTAAGAAGTAACATTTAGCACAGTGCCCCATTGTCACCATCAACCTCATCAGGCTGAAAGCCATGAGAGAAGCCATGGCCCAGTGTTCATCTTCTCAGAGTCTAATAGTGATGATAATACAACAGGCAGATAGTTATCAGAAGCTTGAAAAGTTGTAAATGACAGAAGGTGACAATCAACCAACTGTGAAGAGAAAAATTTTGATCCAGGGAAAAGAGGGTGGGTCCTCAGACAAGACTTTGTGAAGTAGATGATTTTTGAGCCCAGCTTTAAACTACTGGTAAAGTGGAGTAAGTGTGCTATGATTTGGGAGGGCACTGTGTACATTCCTGAGTCCACCTTAGCTGAGTATTCTCAGGACATTCCAGAGGAACAGCATGGGAAGAACAGGGGTGCAGTTCTGCTTGGCTGACCGAGAGGAGATGAGGTTGAAGATGGGTTAGAGGAAAGACACTGAGGTAACACAGGTGAGCTTTCTCTGCACAGCCCATTGTGACAGTGAGCCAAGTATTAATTAGCTGTCAGATAAGAAAATGTCTGGAGGAATCTCTAAGGAAAGGTAAATCCAGCCTCTGGAACATTGCCTGGCACATTAGTAAACACAGTTTGGGGCTTTGGGGGTTTTGTTTTTGGTTTTTTAAAATAATGAATGCCTATAGTGCAGTGGGTACTGAAAAATTGTCTTATTGGTGATGTCATGTCAAACTCAACTAGGGTTTTTTTCCAATTGACTCTCATGATTGAAGGAATTAGTACATGCATGGTCTGAGCCAGCCCATTGCATCTGGAATGAAATGGTTCTTTGGGGAGAAGCAGTGGAAAGGGTGCTTATTGGGACTATGAATGTGGAAAGTGGAGACATGATAATGATGACTTTCTCTGGCCCAAGTGCCTGTGTGCGTAAGCACATGCAGCTGGGGGTGGGAGGGCTTTCCTGGGATGGGGAAAACGTGGGCCCCAGGATCTCAAATCGCATTTAGGAGCTGTACCGAATTTCCAACAGCTCTTGTTTGAACCACTTGCTGCCTCCACCTGGGAGGCCCCCAAGCTCCAGGGCTGGCCTGGTGCTTCTTTAATGTTGTTCCTGTAGAATATACAGGCTATGTTTGTTTCTTATTTCCAAACCATACCTAATTTTTACAGAGCTTTTCACTTTAATGTTTGGCCCAGATGCACATAATCATCATTCTGCTCATGACTAGACACAGCTGGGGGAAGAATGCCTGCTAGATGAGACTTTAATGAACTTCTTCCTTGTGAGTAGGGTCTGGGATAAAATGTACATGGATCTGTCTACCTTTTTTCCTGACAGTGGAACTGATTTGTTTGCCAACTAGTGAGTAGCAGAATGGATCCTGTGGATGGATGGAAGTTAAAGGTGCAAGAGGGGAAGACCCCAGCTGGTGAAGGACATAAGTGAATAGACTGTGGAACAGAGAATACAGCTGTTCAGGTGCCTGGGAAGGTCTTGACCTTTTGAATAGTTTTTTGATTTTTGAAACTGTTCAGCAACAATCTGGAAGTGTTCCCAGGACTTTAAAACTCTCCACTAAAGTAATTCTGGCAACAGTGCGGAAATCTTTGTGATAGGTAGAAGCACACTATGTTTTTAGGCCTGCTAAATAACTTTGTGTAATACTAACAGTGCATGTTGTTCCTTTCACTTAATTATTATTGAACTTTAATAGAATTTGCATCTCATTGTTGGCCTATAGTATCTGGCTCTTTGCAGTATTTCCATTACTGATCATTCAAACTATTTGATTCCTACAAGCATTTTATTACTTCTATGGTGGGAGACACTGTGGAGATATAAAGAGGAAAGACAGACTTTGCTCTTCAGGGGTTTTGTTTAGTGGATAAAAGAAGAAGGCTTGCTTGCTAAGCTGATGGTTAAAGCAAAAGTGCAAACTACTTTTTGACCATAGAGAAGAAGAAATGGATTCAGTTGAGGAATACTGGGAAGATTTCTGGTTGGGGTCAAATTGTAGGGTGTGTGTGTGTATGTGTGTGTGTGTGTGTGTGTGTGTGTGTGTGTATAAACACGTGTGTGCTTGTGACACCGGGGATCAAACCCACAGGCATTGTACCAATGAACTACATCCCAGACCTTTTTATAATTTTTAAGATAGGTCTCACTGAGTTGACCAGACTGACCTTGACTTTGTGATCCTCCTGCCTCAGTCTCCCAGGTCGCTGGGATTACAGGTATGCGCCACAGCACTCAGGTGAGGGTCAGTTTTGAACTGAGAATTTTAAGCAAGGAACGAGGGATAGGAGAATTCAGAGATGCTTGGGAAAAGCGACAGTCTGGGAACATGAAGTGCTTTGGAAGTATGCTTCGGGAAGCAGATGAGCCACACGTGCGGTGGGCTGGGGCCAACAGCAGAAGCCTTGCCTGTCGGCCAGGACTTGGGTCTATATAAGGCACTGTAGGTTTTCCTTGTTTTATGGACAGAGACTTCAGAGACCCTATTGGTTGCTATTTATTGTTCAAAGATGAAAATTTTTTGTTGGGAATGGCCTTTTCTTCCGTCTTGTTTTGGTAATTTTCATTTGTTTCAATATTCACCAATAAACTCTAAGTAGACTGACCATATAAGGACTCATCACTGTCTCCCAAAGTGTGTTTCCCTGCAAAAGGTGTTCCACCAAAAGAGGGCTTCCTGGTCACATGTCCCTGTGCTGCCTATTGCACTCCTGTCTTAGACGGTCAGGTTGTACATTACCATAGAAATGGTTCTGAGAAGAAAAGTCCTTTTTAACTGTCTAACGAAGAGTTGCTCAAATGTGTTTGGTCACAGATTCTGTTCATCTTATTAACATCTCACAAAACAAGTTGGGGAAAATGTTGGATTAGGGTACACTTCCTAAATAGTTTTTACTTGTGTTTTTCATAGTTCCCATAACATCCCAATGAGATTGTCATTATTTTCCATCTTTCAAATAAGACCTGAAATTATATGACTATCCCCAGTTTACAGACCCAAAAGAAAACCAAAATTTGTACTTAGATTGCCCTGACCTGAGAGCCATCCCACCCCATTATAATACCTCTTACTTTCATATACATCATTTCACTGAGCACCCCTATGTCTTACCTGGCTCTGGGTCTGTCCCAGGAGCCTTTTTTATGTGTGTCTTCCTTAGCTGGTCTAGTCGTGGCCTTAGCCTACACTCTTAATTGTCCATTGTGCAGCACCTTTCATGGTCTGCACTCTTCCATGTGGATCTGACCACTCCAAGTGCACAGTATTATGTGTTAGCCTCCCCACACACCTTTTTTTGTACACTTGTCTTCATTCTCCAGGCCTCATGCTCCTTAAATACCGGGTACATTTAGTAGGTTTGTGTCTAACGCATTTCTTGGCCCACCGTGTCTCTCGGTGCTGCTTTGCTGAATGAGACCATTGCTCGGGAGTGGGGATCTGGAGTGAGACCTGGGCACTTTTTCTCCCTCTGGTACTGGTTGTGCTGCTGGGTCAACTTGCTAAGAAACATAAAGGTGGGTTTTTTTTCTGTATGCAGGTAGTTAATCCACTGATAGGGAAACAGTTATCCCATCAAAATGTAAGCACAGAAATGTACCACAAAATGCAAAAAGCCAATCAATATATTTAAAAGCCAAATTGGAAACTGGGCTCTGTGCTTCTGAAAGAGACTTCAGGTACAGTTGTTTCTGTAGGTTTTAACCCTACCTGGCACAAGGCACACCCGTGCAATAGGATCTGTACTTCAGCTTCCTCTGCCTTTTATTTATGCACTTTTTAGCTTTGGCTTTGGAAAATCTTAATGCGAACCAACAGTGCTATTTTTATGTATGAAAATTTATATTTATAGAATAAATAGTGTCTTAAAAAAATGAAGTGTAATAAAACCAGGTAGAAGAGTCACAACTAAAAATAGTCACATATTTCTTTATAAGGGACCAAGGGAAAATCAGGAAATAAGTGCAAACTGGCCATGTTCTAAAACAAAATAAGACTTGAAAGATAAAATGATCGATTCCTATAATTTAGATTTTTTTTACCTAAGTTAGTTAGTTCTAATTTCTCTGTTCTTTTAAGAGTTTGGTGTAGCATACCTCTTTCGGACATCCTGAAACTTTTTGTGAAATAGCTGTAGTTTTTAAGGCTGGTTCAAAAATCTGAACTAAAAAATCCAAAGCACAAGTTAAGGGGTAGATTAGCCAAAAGTTTAAGCTATGTAAGTAAGAATAGGCTCTAACTTAAGTTTTCAAAATTCCAATTATGGGTGTTCAAGTGCATTTGGACAAGCTGGGTTTGTTATTTCTGGAGTTAATAAGCAATTTCACAATGTACTATATATCACTTTTAAAGACATGATAAATTGTCCCTAATGGTATTGTGTGTATAAACTAGAGCTCTTTCTGCTGTGTATATAATTCTCAGGATTGGGTGGTACACCTGAAAAGGCTTGGATTTTAATGGGGCCTTTTTAGCACTTTTGCACCTCGTATGCTCAGGATTATGCTTGATTGATGACTTTAAATGTGCTGGCATGAGAGATATGTAGATCTTAATGCTCTTAAACCATTTGTTTTCCAATCTCTGTAAAAGGTCCCTCTGTTTGGGGGTAACACTTTATCCTTCTTAAGTAAACAGAAATAGGTTTCTGGGATTTTGCTCTTTAGCATTGTAAATCCAACAGGAAAGAGACAAGCTAGAGGCTTTTAAGAGAAGGCTAAAAACACTATGTTCCCATTTTATTAGAGTAGCCAAAAAAAAATCAGGGTGTGTGTGTAGATATGTTTTTTCTTTCTTCTAAACAATATTAAAATAACTCTCTTTTTTGGCCAGAACACTGAATCTTCTCTTTTCCTCTGGGCTGCTCGATACTTCGCCATTATTCTCAGCCTGCTGGCTGAGAAGTCTCTTTGGATCCTGTCATTCTCTTAAAACAGCTACAGGGCTGGCTCCTGTGTGACCAAGGGGATGTTCTCCCCAACAGTCTTAGAACAAGAGATCCCGGCTATAAATTGTATCCTACTTCCCAAAAGGCATTGGGACTTACTCCTCAAGCCTGGAGGAGTTTTATAATCCATTCCTGTAGGATTCCTCTGGTCTAGACAGAATCTTCAGTGCTTCAGGAGGGGCTGAAAAAACTGCTGGTGAGGGTTCCCAGTTTCCGCTTCCCCATCTAGGCACTATGTGGGGGAAAGGGAGCAAGCTGCTTCTGCTGAAAGAACAGATTGTTTCAAGATTTTGAGATCTGATCATAAACAGTTTACATGGGGAGGCGCTGGTCAGCAGCAGCTTTGACTGCCAAGCAGTGAAACCCATTGCAGCAGATCTGTCTGCACAGGCCTTGGCCTGGGCTCCCAGTTGTCCATCATCTTTTGAGAAAAGAGACCAGCATGGTTCTGACAAATGCATTTTCACTTCCGTCTAAGATCTGAACTTCAGGACTCGAGAGTTGAAAGACTAGTGCATTTACCCATATTTATAATATGTTGCTAATTAGCAATCACTGTCCTTGTGATCTTATTCTTTGTCGTCCTCTTGAGGCATCCCATTTGTTTCATTTTCTTCCTCTCCATCATCAGACACACTAAATGGAATATGGATTATTCTGGCAGCAGGGCAGTTTGAGCCCCCTGATTAGTCTAGAATGAAATGTGAAGGGAAAAAATGTTTGAAATGAGCCATTGTGTCTCCTTGTTCTCAAGATGTTATTTTGAAATCTTCGTGGGTGGTGATATATTTACTGGTAATTCATTTTACCTAGAGACTTCTAGGATTCCTGGGAGGGCTTTTTTTTTTTTTTAAATGCTTTCTCTTTTTTTTTTTTTTTAATAGTTCTTATTAGGAAAAATGCTTATAGGTGAAATATGAGTATAATAGCAGAAAAGATAAAAGTTCCAGACATAATCTTAGAGTAACTAAAATAACTGACAGCCTCGAAGCCTTTTATCCCCAGTTTGTGGCTGTTATTTTAAGTCTGTGAGTCAGCAGTATCTGATACTTTTTCTGCCTAATAATCCAAAAATTTTTTTCACTTAGACTCTTGAAATTGTTTATTTTAATGAGTATTTTATAATAAAATAAGGCTAAATACATGCTGGACTTGGGTGTAACTTTTGTGACAGCGTGCACGTGCATGTGTGTGTGTATGTGTGTTTAAGACTTTGGATCGTTTGGGGTTTGTGGATCAGCAATAGAGCACTTGCCTTGCTCGTGCGGGATCCTGGATTTGATCCTCAGCACCACATAAAAATAAGTGAAGTAAAGGTATCGTGTCCAACTACAACTAAAAAATAAGTATTAAAAAAAAAGACTTTTGAAAATGTAACAGCCACCATTACATATGAAAACACAACATCAGAAGTACCTTGTGTAATATACAGGAAAAGCTTACATGAGTCTGTGTTGGAAAAATGGATTGATAGAGCCAGAAAAGATCTGAAAGCCAACTCTAGCTGCTTACAAAGGAGAAAACTGAGGCCTGGCGAAGCAGCATATACGATGGCCAAAGGAAACTAAAACCAAGGTTTTCAGCTGGTGGTCCACCCATCTTAATGTATACCAGGGATGTGCGGATGTGCTCTGACCTTTGTCTTCAGATACTGCATATTCGCCATTCCCATATAAACAGATGAAGACATAATGGAATAATTTTATTAAGTGTAACAGTATTTAAAATTTCACATAAATGGACCCACAAAGCCTGCATCATAACTGTTCTATTCCAAGGTATTTTGTTCTGTTCAGACTGTTAGAGCGTTTAACAACTTACAAATTAATTGCAAATGCAGCTAGCTGAAATCTTCATCCACTAATAGCCAATTAATTAAACTTATCTAATGTTTATCACGCATAATTGCCTGGCAGATAATTGGTCCTTGTTAAATATATGTTGTCTTCTCTGTCTCAGTTCTATCTTAAGCCAGTTTCTCAAATGGTGAACTTTGAATTACCTTGAGTGTGTTTTTTTTTTTTTTTCTGTTTGGTTGGTTGGTTGTTTTTTTGTTTTTTGTTTTTTGGTTGTTTTTTTTTTTTTTTTTTTTTTGGTACAAATTCCTGCTATCCAACTTCTATTTGAAATCTCTGGGGATTCTATTTATTTAGCTGGGCAGATGCTCTCTTCACACTAAAGTTTAAGAATTACTGCTTAACATAATGATAATGAAATTTTAATTGTTTAAAGTATATTCAGTTGCTCAATTCGATTAAGAATGTGGAAATACTGAAATATTATCACCAGACAGATTTTAGAGTAATTATATAAATTCAACAAACCCTGTTCCTTATATGACAATTGTTTTTTTGTTGTTGTTGTTGTTTGTTTTTTAATTCTATCATAATTATTGAAAATTATTCTGATAACATAGAAGAATTTAGAATAAAAAGTAGAGGGGTCTTCTGCTTTCCCTCCAGACATCCATCTCTCCCACTCCCACTGCCTAACTACAGCTACAGTTGGTGTGTATGCTTTGGGATTTTCACCCATGTATTTATATAGTTTACCTATATGTAAGTACATATTTATATGTAATGTGTACAGACATAAACACATCTGTGTCTGTGGGCATGTTTATATTTATTACTTATTCATACATTTGGCAAGTATTTGTGCATCTTCTTGTGCCAGGACATGCTACTGAGAAAACACCAGTGACCAAACAGATGACATCCCTATTCTGGTAGAACCTATCGTCTCCAATAGTGAGACAATAAATCAGTGAAATTGTAGTTTGGAATGTGCTTCTGACACATACTATAAAGAGACATAAAGTTGTATAAAAAAAAAGACCAGGGGTTTTTCCTTTAGATGTGGTGATCAGGGTGAGATGCTGAGATGTTGTCTAGGCAAAGACCAGAATGAAGTGAGGCCATGAGCCCTCTGTGTATACAAACCATGCTTTTTTTCTTTTAAGAAAACAAAATTTTATTTTGAATACTGTTCTGTGCTTTTCATTTTCCATTCAACTGTGATTTCTGTATACATTTCTATATATGCATCTAGATTATTCTTTTTTAGCGACTACTTATATTTCATACTATGTCTATGTCAAAATTCAACCATTAATATATTACTAGACACTTTTTATATTTATAAATACTGCATTAAAATTCTACAGATCATAATGTTCATGTTTAAGTATTATAGGATTAATATTACAGTTTGGTTACAAAGTAGAATTATTTTAAGTATTGGTAAAAGACAGAGTCACTTTTCAAAAATGAATTAATTTCACATGCAGATAGAGGTAAGGTTTACTTAACCATTTTGAATTTTAAATTGGGCCATCAAAAAATTCTAAACCAAGTCTTCTTTATACAATATTATATTTTACTGTTTTCTGTCTTTTAAGAAGTTATTCCAGTCAACTTTAAGCACTGGTTCTCATTCATAGCATTGTGACCAATTTAGGTCCATTTATTTTTATGTTGTCTGCTCTCTTAGTATTGGATCATTCATTTAATCTTCTGTGTTGCTGTCTTTATGTCATTCTTTATCAAAAAGTATTTGATCCAGTCTGTATTTTTGCTTTCAAATGTAAGATCTTCTTATTTAAACCTTTTTTTCTTAGCTATAAAAGGCAGATAAACACATATCATACAGAGAAAACTATTTTTGACCTTCTGGGGTGTATTAGTTGATTTTTTTCAGTGTACGTATTTGTACCACATATAGAATACGGTAGTTTTAGAGTTTCATTATGGGTTACCCAGTTCTATTGACCCTCTTTGATACACAACTTTCTCATCTGAAAGCTGGCCCATTAACCCTCCCGTAGCACCTTCAGTTGCTTGTTGCCCACTCTATGGGAACAATTCAGCAGGTTTTCCCCACTTGGCCAATTGAGTTGACATGTGCTATGAAGACTGTTTGCCCAGTGAATGCATCTGGGGTTACAAGTGGTGTCCCTGAAAACCCCAGCACCCTTGGACACTTGGTGTGTGCTTGTCATCCCGGCTATAACTGTGCCTGCCTTGGGATAGTTCTCGATTCTATGTGGGTAGCATTTGAATTCAGGATTCACATCCCTTCTTAGGGAAAGGTGCCAGAAAGTTCTCTCACCCCTTGTTATTACCAGACCCCTCAGAGAATTTTGAATTTTCACAGAGAAAAAGATTTTCCTCCCACACTGTTTCTCATGTCCCTTCATTCTTTCCATTCCCTATTTTACCACCACAGAGCTCCAGGGAGAATTGTTGGCTTTTAAGTGGAAG
This sequence comes from Spermophilus citellus, assembly GCF_964194105.1. Classification (NCBI taxonomy): domain Eukaryota; kingdom Metazoa; phylum Chordata; class Mammalia; order Rodentia; family Sciuridae; genus Spermophilus; species Spermophilus citellus. The sequence goes on from NC_138195.1 coordinate 80,683,608, forward strand.
CTTATCTGGGTTTTTCCCTCCTTGGAATCAAGAGGAAACAGAATCTTTAAAAGTTGAACCTTGGGGCTGGGGTTGTGGCTCAGTGGTAGAGCACTTGCCTAGCACGTTCGAGGCCCTGGGTTTGATCCTCAGCACCACATAAAAATAAGCAAAATAAAGGTGTTGTGTCCATCTACAAGTAATAAATAAATAAATAAATAAATAAATAAATAAATAAATAAATAAATAGTTGAACCTTGCCAGGTGAGGTGGCGCATGCCTGTAATCCCAGCAGCTCACAAGGCTGAGGCAGGAGGATCGTGAGTTCAAAGCCAGTCTCAGCAAAAGTGGGGCACTAAGCAATTCAGTGAGACCCTGTCTCTAAATCAAATACAAAATAGGGCTGGGTATGTGGCTCAGTGGTCCACTGCCCCTGAGTTCAATCCCCGGTACCAAAAAAAAAAAAAAAAGTTGAACTTTCTCTCCAGTTAGTCTTCCCCTAGGAAAGGGTTTCTTGTATTTGGATTCCTGCATAACAGTCTCAAATTTAGGAATGGGTGCTATTAATGCAGAAATTGATATTCAAAAATAAGACTCTGCAGCAATTTAGAATTAAAATTTTTGACTTGCCCTCAGTTTTCAGGAATGGCTGAAGCAACATTATGTTAAGTTTTCTGAGCTCCAAGTGACTGCAATCAGCAGTTTTGCTTTAAAAAAAAATGAGTAACTCACCAGTTTGGAGGTTAAGATACAGATAAATCCCATGTGATGCCATCCACATATATGCCAGATCTCCCAAATATGCCATATATAATTCATAAGTCCTTCTGTGTGGTACAGTACACAATTGTGTGACTATGATGTTTTCGAATGAAGATGATTTTTTTCAACATTTTTTCTAAAATGCTGTTTTATACTATTAAAACCGAGAATAGAGGTGAGAAGGACCATAATATATTAAAGAAACACATTAATTGTGCCTAAAGGTGTTTGTTTTTTCTTGAAATGCCCACTTAGTTCCTAATTGATCAAAAGATGAAGGTTCCAGAGAGTCTTTCTTCTGACAGACTTGATTATGTAGGAGTTCCCTTCTAGAGAACTTGTTATTTTATAAACACATGCATATGCATAATATATTCTGCCCAACACTCCCACTTTCTGATCTGCACAGTACAACAGAGCATCCCATGGAGTCACAGAACAAAGAAAATCTTTCCTCTGAAATTCTTTCCTTGAGCTGAATATGTCTTCTGCTTCAGAGAAAAAAACCCTAGCCTGGATTGGGTCGCCTCTCCAACCCTCTGAAGGAATTTTAGGTACCACCAGTGTGCTCCAGGAGAATGGTATATTTCTGTACTGGAGCTTAGGTTGATTTACTAATGTGGAATCAAGTTTCATTCTAGATGTTTTACCTGTATCACTGCAGTTAGTTTCTACATGATTAATTCAAAGCTGAGAGAATTTTAATCACTTGCTATAATTGTTTAGTTCTTAAGTGGTGGAGTTAGGATTCGAACATGAGCTCTTCTGACTCCAGTGTGCTGACATTTCTATTCAGCAGAACATAGACTCAAATTTGTACTAGCTGATGGATAGAAAATCACTCTACCCCATTCAAGGGAACTGAATTATCTTTTTCAGCCCACAATCAGTCACCACTAAATTCGGTTCATTGTGGATTTATGGCATTCACTTCCTTACACAATACCATAAAATGAAAAGTAATAAAATGGTATTTGTAACAATAATATGAGAAAGCACTGGGCTGAGGCTGTGGCTCAGCAGTAGATCCCTTGCCTGGCATGTGTGAGAGTGAGGCACTGGGTTCGATTCTCAGCACCACATATAAATAAATAAAATAAAAGTCTATCAACAACTATATGAATATATATATATATATATATATATATACACACACACACACACACACACGCACATATGTATATTTTTGAAAGCATAGGGAAAAGAAAATACTGCTGTGCTCTCTGTCCAGTGTTTCCCAGCGTGTCACCATAGAACCCTTTTTTTCACCTGTTTTTTAAAAAATATTTTTAGTTGTAGATGGATACAACACCTTTAACTAATTTATTTATTTTGTGCAGTGCTGAGGACAAAACCCAGTGCTTCACACGTGCTAGGCAAGCACTCTATCATTGAGCCACAACCCTAGCCCTATTTTTTAACATCATATGAAATAGTTCAGCATTCTAAGACACTGTAATCTATGAACCACTTATTGATGAAATCCCACCATGTGTAACTTTGCCAGCCATGTCCATGTTGACATTTTCTCTAAGTAAGTGGATCTCAGTTGGGGTGTTATTTTCCCCAGGAGAACTGGTGAACCTTTATTGAACATTTTGGTTATTTCTGTGGTAAGTCAAGGATAATAGGCATCTGCAATATATTGTACAATCATTTACTACACAGTCCCTGGTCCTACACAGACTCTCAAATGTCCTGCTAGTCATTTATTTAGATAAACATTCTGTTTATACTTATGTGAGCCTCGTTTTCCATGTGAACACCAAGTATTTTTGACATGGTTTTAACATATTCTGATTTTTTCAAGTATGTGATAATTGTGCAAAAGCAGGGTATATCTTTGTTTTTGTGTCTTTGTTTTTGTTGGTTTTTTTTTTTGGGGGGGGTCCTCTGTGCTAGGGATGAAACCCAGAGTTGCTCTAACACTGAGCTACATTCCTAGCCCTTTTTATTATTTAATTTGAGACAGAATCTCAAATTAAAAGTTACTCAGGCTGGCCTCAAATTTGCGATTTTCCTGCCTCAGCCCCCTGAATAACTGGGATTATAGGTGTGTGCCATCATGCCCAGCTGAGTATATTCTAAAAGAATTGTTTACTCTTATAAAATAGGCAGGATTATGCTACAGTGACACATTAACCTACAAATCCTGGTGCCTTAACACTAGGATGTTTTTTGTTTCTTTATGTTAAAAATCCATTCTAGCATTGGCATAGACTCTGTTCAGTTACTCAGGGATCTGGACTGATAGAGCTGCACCATGGAGGTTATTGGCAGCCATCTCAGCCAGAGATAGACTGCATTTATTCTTATATGCTTTCACCCCAAAAATTAGGCACTTCACTTTTGACTACAGCCCAGTGGCTAGAACTAGTCTCAGGGTTCCACTTGTAAGGGGACTGGGTAGGAAAGAGGGACAGAAGAAAATTTAGCAAGTACAATGTTCATAGTAGTACCATTTGCAGCATTCAAGTTCTCATTTCAATGCTCAGGTATTGATTTGTGTTATGATTTGAATGTGAGCTGTCCCCCAAAAGCTCATATGAGACAATGTAAGAAGGTCTGGAGGAGAAATTATTGGGTTATATCCTTAGTCTAATCAGTGAGTTAATCCCTAATGGGATTAACTGAAGTGGTAGGATATGGCTGGAGGAGGTAGGAATTGGGGCATGGCTTTGGGTATATATTTGTATCTGGAGAGTGGAATTTCTCTTTGCTTCCTGATCACCATGATGTGAGCAGCTTCCCTCTGCCACCCTCTCCTGCCATGATGTTCAGCGTCACCTCAAGCCCTGAGGAATGGAGCCAGTCTTCTGTGGACTAAGACCTCTGAAACTATAAGCCCTTCATAAACTCTTCCTCCTCTATAATTGTGCTGGTTGAGTCCTTTAGTTGCAGGAGCAAAAAAGCTGACTAAAACAATTTGCATGTTTATTTTCCATTTGGGTTCAAATATGTACCTACTTAAGTGTGTCTGTTGGTATAGTTTTTCTTTATATTACCTGCCTATCATTTTGAACTTTTAAAAATTCTATACATTTGTAGATTTGGATTTCATTTTAACACAGCCAAGGGACATTGATAAATACCTGTAACGTAAGAGGTCTAATAGAAATGAAAGCCACTTTCTGGGTCTTCAGCATCATCAGAATATATAGTAGATCCTAGGCTATATGACTTACAGAGAAATAGTAAGAAGAGAATGAGCTCTTGCTCACTGAGCACTCCCCGTGTGCTAGGCCTTATTCATTCATCCTGCTTTAACCCTCACCAAAAAACCCCGAGAAAGCCTCTGAATTCTCCATTGTACACACAAGCACTGCCTTACTCGTTTAAGCATGTTGGGAAAGCTGTAGTTCCCATTTCTGCCCCACCTATGCCACTTGTGAGTGTGAAGGGGACCCCATATTGCCTGCCAAGAAAGATAATTGATCTTCAGACATCGAAAGAGACAGCAGGCAAAACATAAGGGTTGGAACCAAGAGGATACTTAGGGAGCCTGAAAGGAAGTCGAGGAGGGGCTGGGGGAAAGTCCATTGCCCCCAGTGGAAGACCTCTACCAGAGAAGACGGGCATTACACAGATGTGTCCCTGAGAGAGACACCCCGATTCCTTAGCCACACTTTAGCAAATGCCTCTTCCATCTTAACCACACTCGGATCCTCCATGGACTGGTGGATCATCTCTTTTGAGAACCTGATTGTCCATTTTGGGGTCGGTGTCCCAGCAGTAGCATGTGTTGCCCTGAAGGCACCCCCTCGCCCTGTGTTGACCGGACTCTGCGGTGCTATTTAATTCTCGCTTTGGATTGTGCCTCGAGTTTTAAGATGGGCTCTCTGACAGGCATAAGCATGTTCACTTAGCAGTTTAATTAACTCTGAATTAGAAAATAGTTTTTTCCAGGCTTCCATTTTTAGTGGTGTTTCCAGCTACCTTTATTCCAGAGTGATGGGGTGTTTTTCCTCTTCTATTGAAAATAATTATGCAAGACTGGCCACTTAAAGATTTCCGTCGTGTCCTCACTTTTGTTCCTCAGTCTTATTTTCCCTTAGTCTTTATTGCTTGAGAAAATACTTCGGTGGCTTATGTTTGGGAATTGACTTTGTGGAATAGCAACGTTTTCCTTGCCTGTGGCAAGACCACATCGGTTCAAGGCTAAGAAACTAGACTGGTCCTACAGAGACCCTCTGGGTGACTCATCTCTTTTGAGAACCTGATTGTCCATTTTTGGGTCAGTGTCCCAGCAGTAGCATGTGTTGCCCTGAAGGCACCCCCTCGCCTAGTGTTGACAGACTCTGCTGTGCTATTTAATTCTCGCTTTGGATTGTGCCTCGTGTTTTAAGTCACTTGATAATATAGATGGTTTTTATTCCAAAGTTTATCAGTATCATCCAAGTCCCTCCCAGACTCCTTACAACACACATGCACACAACTATACACAGGTCTCATGTTTTCTTTCTTAAAACCTAAGTTTGATCTGTCCTTTTCAAGAGTCTGCCACTTTTTTAGATTTATGTCCCTGTGACCAGGTAGCTTGGCAAGCTGTTTGTCTTCATCACTCAACATTTCCATTAGACAAGCTATTTTAAAGCCTTCTATGTAATTATCTGTTTTGACTCTCACTCTTCCACATTCTTTTCTTTATTGTAAACTTTCTTATGACTTTTTTATATCCCTGCCATGTTTGAAAAGGCATTTAAGCCTTCTTATGCTCTTTTGTCTGCTTTTCATTAAGTTTGCCATCAACTCTCAATCCCTGCCCATCGCCTCCCGCACAGTCTGACTGCTTTTTTATGCGGGATGCAGTGAACCCTAAATTGGGTGGTCAAGTTTTGTTCTGTCTTCCTTACCCTTTAAAATAGGCAGAGAAACATGGCGCATTGGAGAAGCCGAGTCTCTGAGTCTGGTAAGGACACTTGCCAGTTGTTATTGCCCTGTTGCTGTGTATGACTGTGAAGTGGAAAAGGCTGAGCTGGGGCCTCATTCCTAATACCAGTCAATTTGGGGCAATAAATGATGAAACAATTCCTGCTTTCAGGCAGCTTTTGCTCTCATGCACCTAAATCCTATTAAAACAAGATGGAATGCTTAGGAATCTGAGGAAAAAGAGATCCTTCTTCCAGAGGCAAATGCAGCATGCATGGCTAACGCAGCATTTCATGAACCATGAGCAATGAGCAGGTATAAGAAGTGGAGATTGTTAGAGACATTCAGACAGAAAACCACGTGAGAGAGTCTCAGAGGTGGCCAAGTGCAACCTGACTAAGAGTTATGTTCTCAGCCAGGGTTGGTTTCCTCCAGGGGACACTTAGTACTTGTCTGGAGATGGTTTTGGTTGTCACACTTGGGGGAGAGAAGCTGCTACTGATCTTGCTGGTAGAGCCTAGGAATGCTGCAATTCATCCTTGGATGCATGAGGCAGACCTTCTCATGCAGCAGAGAACTATCTAGCCCAGAACTTCAGTGAGCACCAATGTTGAGAAACCCTGGACTGCAGCCTAGAAGGCATACCAGAGAGAATTAGGAAAGAAGCCTGAAGGAGTACATAGATATAAATTCTGGAAGGTTCTGAGGGCTAGCTTAGAGCTTATATTTTTCTTAGTAAGCATTGCCAGAGTACTATTTTGGAATGAGTTTAAAAGGATTGAGTGATCAAGATGTATTGATGATTGGAGATAAGACAGGAGGCTAGTTAGGAGGCTTTTGCACAAGTCTGTGTAAGAGGTTTCAACAAAGGGAGTGAACAAATATGAGAGCTATTTCAAAGTAGGATTTGAGAAAACCTGATGACTGTTTTAAAATGAGAAACAATGGGAGTAAAAGGAAGATTCAAAATGAATTTATTTGTATCAGTCCCAAGAGACCCCTGTTGATTTGCCCACTCTTATTGTATGAGAAGTAACACATATAACTTTTTTTAATACCTACTGAATTTTAAGAGACTTGTGAGACCACCAGAGTGAAATATTGAGCATGTAACAGGAAAGGGGATAAAGCCTGGAATAGGTTAACAGAGTAATCATAAAAACAGGGATGATATTTAAAAACCATGATAGTGCCAAACATGGTGACACACGCCTATAATCCCAGCAACTGGAGAGACTGAGGCAGGAAGATCACAAGTTCAAGGTCAGCCTCAGCAACTTAGTAAGGCCCTAAACAACTTAATGAGACACTGTCTTGAAATAAAAAAAATAAGGGCTAGGGGTGTAGCTTAGTGGTTAAGTGCCTCTGGAATCAGTCTCCAATATTAAAAGGATAACAATAAAAATTAAAATAAATTTTAAAAAAAGAAAAAAGAAAAGTGCCTGTGATAGTGAGTGAGGATCTCAAAGTAAATTAGAAAAGGGAGGGAGGAAACACTAGTAAGTACATGAACTGCCAATAATTCTGGGGTGGGATGAGGCAGTGGCATCTGCAAGGGGGAGAGACATAAAGGATAGAAGTGTTCTGATTTCAGTGGATTCTCCACACAAACTCATTTATGTAGAGCTGTCAGAGGTCAGGCCAGCCTTTCTCACTGCAAACATCTCCTCAGTGTGATAAGGCCTTATGTAAGGGCATTTTGTAGACCAAGGATCATGAGCTAATCAACTCGTGTCTTAGATTTGTTTTTAATATTGGTAATTTATATAAGGGTACACAATTACAATTAATATTACTTATATTATTATCTGTACCTATTGTCACTGCTAATTCTCTTCTACCATGAGGCAATGCGTTGGGGTGGGGGGAGTCCCCTCATTCAAATAGGTTACTAACTCCATGGATGGTAGGGACCATGTCTTTTGTTCTTTGAGGTTTTGCCACAGGCTATCATCAGGGTAAACTAAATACTGGAGACCAATTCTTTTCTCCCAAAGTAAAGGAAAAAACAAGCAAGCAATACAAAGCAAAATAAACCAACCAACAAAAAAAACAAGCTCACTCCGATTTACTGTCCTGGATATAGAATTTGGGGTGGGTCATTAACCAGAGAAAGCTTTTCAAATTTCTTATTTATGGGAAGGCTGGTCCTGGAGGCACCTAGAAACCTCTGTCAACTCACTGCATCTCAGGATAGTCTTAACCAAACAAATATGTTTAATTTAACTTAAAAAAAAAAAATGACCTGACTTTTTTGAGTATTTTCAATAGGAACATTAGAAATTGTTTAAGCCGAACTTTTATTTGGTTTTGTTTTCTGTTTTCTCAAAGCAAAGCAACTTGGGGCTCACCAGATTTCAAAGCTGTTTTCTATTTTGAAATTCTTCTTTCACAATGCTTATTCTCCCCCATCAAGGGTGCCATTGTCATGGGATACACTGCGAGGAGAACTGGAGCTGTTCCTCCCTCCTCAGTGGCATCCGTGTTTCCAGGGCCTCTCTTAAGGCTTCCTTGCTGTGAATCAGCAGGAAGTCATCATTAGGACTGCTGTGTCCAAGTCTCTTTCCTTTTTCAGTATTTAATTCTCCGAAAAGATGAAATTATAAAGTAAGATGAAATTATAAATACATAATTACACCTTTATTTCCTTGTTGCACATTATATATAACATTAACATAGGTAATATAATTGGCCTAAAAGACCTAAGTAAATAAACTGAAATCTGAATGTTAGGATTAAGGAGTAAAAAGGAAACACTGGAAAATTTCCTTGCATACAGTTGCTTTTGGGGCCCCGTAGAAATGGTTTACTTGGCACACAATGCTCTGGAATTAATCAGATATGCAAGCATGTTTGGGGGGGACCCCTTACAGTCTCTACATATGTGAATCAAAGATGGGATTTGTTTGAATTACCCTATAGCCTCCATTGTTAAAATCAGAATTAAGGTCTTTGTTTGGCGAAGCATTAGGAGCAATCCTTGAGACTTCGAGGTCTGGTGCTGGCAGAGAGTTCTCAGTGCATTATGCTGTTTACCTAAGGGTTTTATTCAAAAAGCTCTCTGAACAGCTGGGCTGATTATTGAAAATGCCTCATAGTAACTTCTAGCCTAGGCTGATCGATATCGGTGCAAAGCTTTACATGGGAGGGAGCTATTTAAACATTGAGAGCCCCGGGGATAAAAGAGAATGAAAAAATAATGCTGGACAAATATGCTGAAATGTTCAAAAGAAGAGAGAAGTATCTTGTCTGGTACAGGGGAAAATTCCCAAACAAACAAACTAGAAATGTGTCACTTTATCTTATAATGGCATCCAAAAATTTTAGTTCCTTTATCTTATAGCAACACTCTAAATATGTAGATATTTTGTCCTTTAATAGCATCCTAAGTGCTGAACAGGAAGAGGAAAGACTAATCAAAAACACTAAAGATCAATTTTATTTTTATCATTTTGAAATGCAACTTTTTATATAAAATTCCTTAAAATGCTTTTTAGTGATACTATAGAGAAACATTTAACTTCGTTATAAAGTAGACTGAACTCCTATATTTCAAACCTTTTTCTTAGGATCATTGGGAAAAAATCATAACACCAATGTACTTTAACAGCCAAATATAAGCAGAAAATTCCCATTTCTTTAATATTTTTCTACTACAGAGATCTAACATAGAGATGTTAACATCGCCCTTCAGCTTAGTCTTAGTAAAATAGGTTGGTTTTCTTTATTTTTTATTTTTTTTCATTTGTGTTTTTAAGCAGTTTGATGAAATAAACAGTATTAGATAGATTTTTGCATCCTCAAAACATGACATTGAGGCAAAAATATCAGCAATTAAAAGCCTTTTGGTTTCTACAAAATGGGAGAACAGAGACGTACTCCAAAAAAAGGAGGGGAAAACACTGAGTTTATCAAAGTGGAAACCTGTGTGAGAAACCCTGCATTTTGTTCTAGCCAAACAAACCCTGCATTTTTGTTCTAGAATATGAGAATTTCTTACTTTCACTGTGCACATGAACAACAGACAGAAAGTTCAGAAACACAAAGGCAATCAATATGAAAACTGTGAAAGTCTCTTAATTAATCAACTCACACAAACTCTCCAAGTAAGAGGATTTTACAAGCATTTCAATTAAGGCTTTCCCTTTTTATTACCAAATTTCATTGGCAATGTAAAATGAGTAATCAAAGTTGACATGATTATAAAAAGTAAAATATTATTTAAATACTGAGCTTTTAGACTTATAGGAGCCTTTGATATTCTGATGTTTATTCTTTTGATGAATCACATAGACAATTACTAATTGGATAGTTATTCTGTAACAGTGATGTTTTCAAAAATCTCAAAATGGGTAGGTCTTTGAACATGTTTGTATTTCCCTCCTCATGTTAGCATCATCATTTTAGCACACTCAGACCTAGAAGCTTCTCATGACTGAACTGTTAATGAACTTTAACAACAATCCATGTGCCAGGAACTGCCTTATGCATTGAAATGTTTAAGAACTGACATTTTGTGACTTTTTGACACATAAGAGCCCCAGAACAGCCTGAAAAAATAATCAACTTAGTTTTTGAAGGCCTGACAAAAATTCCATTTACCTATGAATTAATATTGGAATATAAGAAGCTTTTTGACATTGAAAACATTTGTAGGGAATATAGAGAATTTTATTAAAATACAAAGGTCATCTTAGTATTAACAGAATGTTTTTTTTAGATAATTTTTTAATATTTATTTTTTAGTTTTTGGCGGACACAACATCTTTGTTTGTATGTGGTGCTGAGGATCGAACCCGGGCCGCACGCATGCCAGGCGAGCGCACTACCACTTGGGCCACATCCCCAGCCCTTAACAGAATGTTTTTGCCATTAAGATAAATGTTTATTTGAAATCTTCATTGACTTTCAGGCCCTATACCTGAAAAATATAAGCATATGGCTTATGCTAGCGTTTGGCTTTGAAAACAAAAATAAATCAGGAGATAAAATATCATTTCATAACTCTATGACTCACTTATAACAGTAGAAAAGTAATTTAACTCCTTTGTACAGCTTTTCTTCACCATGCAATTAGGAATGAGCCTTGCCTTCCACCTTCTGTTGGGGACTTTGAAGAGTAATGATCCAAGGCCATTTGGGGTTAAAATTAAAAGATGAAATTATTTTTCTTTACCCAAAGAATTAAGTTGATAGAATTAAGTTGATAAAATATGAGAATGTCTTCTAAATAATTTTTAAATGTTCATTTTAAAATTCAACATATTAAAATCTGTTTTGTGTCTATATTGCAAAAATACTACAGATATGCTAGAGATGTTATATTCCAACAGCAGTATCTATCAATGCAATTAAAATATTATCTGCCTGTGAAGCATAAAATCTTACTATTTTAGGAACAAAACATGGAGGTTAAAAAAAAAAAAGGAGAAACTGCCCAATTTATGAGAAACGATAGCATTCAGGCTTTGAATCCAACCAAAGTCCTATGTTGCCCATAGCTTTCCCCTTCCTCCTCCTCCTCCGCCCTCTACTTCTAATGGAGACTGTGTGGACCAGCTCATTTGGGGATCAGACTGTTCAGAGCCTGGAGGTGAGTAAGGAGGATCTCATCACTTCAAGAAAAACAAACAGCAGCAACAAAAACCCAAAAAAAAAAAAAAAAGTCAGCTTCTATAGATAAATATTTAAGTGGATCAGGTTGTCCCACTTTGTAAGTGATTTGTTCGCCTTTATTAGTCCCTGAAATGATATAGACATGTACTGTGTTAAGGGCTTCAGTGTTGATTCCCAATAGAAAAATATAGCTAAAGCATTTTAATACTGGCCTATCGTTTGGCAACTATTGAAATAGGCAGGTGTTGTTTTATTTAAAGAGAATCAGTATTCTTTTGTGTATGAGAGAGTAGTAGCCCTGAGGGTAGTCTGAATGCAAAATACAGGGCTCAGTCCAGAAACAGAGCTTGGCGTCATCGATTGTTTGGGTTCCAGAAAGATGTTGACAAACACTGATTTAGCATCCTAATTACTCAAGATGAAGGAATGAGTTGCCATTTCTAGCAACAGTGAAATCAGGCATTTTATGGTTGGCTGTTTTTATACAACTTCAAAGTATAGTAAATATTTCCCTGTTGTCTTGTGACTATTACAGAAAAAGCAATAGTTTTTTTTTCAAGGTGATCATCCTAAAGGGGGGTTGGGCAGCGGTGGGGGCGGAGATGGCAGAAGTCACGGATTCTCTCCAGTTGGAAAAAGCAGTATCTGAGCTGGCTTGTTGAGCTGTCAGTTGGGCACTTCAGGCTTTCTCTCTGATCATGCACTTCGAAAGCCTTTGCAACTCTCCTTCCAGTCCTCCTGCAGGCTCCTGTGATCCCACATGTCCCACTTTACCTCCCTACTACCCCATTCCTCCAACATGCCAAGCTTGCTGTTGATAAGAGAAAAATACGAATAACCACTTTCCTTATTTTGTCCAATGCAGAAAGATTGAGGACCCCTACCAGGGCTGAAAATAGGGGATTTGGAGGGATTGCAGAGGCCAAAGCAAGGGACCAGGTGATGATGTGCATGATGATATGGGCTCAGGAGGGGAGCTGGTCCTATCAAGGAGTAAAGCCGCAATGCAGGTGGTGTGGACACAGTCCTGTGCAAAAATTTCCAGCAGCATTTGGCAAGGACCTCAACCTCACCACCAAAGCCCCACATATAGCTTGTCACTCTTAAATGTCTTCTGTATCCATCTTCTGCAGTAGCCCTGTCCCCTCTAGATGCACTTTCCGCCTTCGATAATTACACATTTTCAGTGAGACTACTAGATTAGCCCCATGCCCGGTTGTATTTTCATTCTGCCCAAAGTGCTTACTTTTACAAACCACATTTGGCCTGTGTTAGTCCACTGTGTAACTCACATTGAGTGTTCAGTCTGCAGGCCACCTCCTGCACTTGCACACAAATAGGCAACAAAAAGGGGAACTGCACTAGCTTCTGTAAATGACCTTCAGGACTTGGGTGCCACTGAGCATAAATTGATAGCACAGTATTAACATAGAAAGATTCTCAAATAACCAAAACCAGTCTTTGAGCGCAAGTTCACATGTATTGCATTTAAAACATAATAAATGCAGTATTCATAAACTTATATGTGCCTTGTGACTTTCGTGTCAGCAGGGTTTCTGTAGGCCTCTATTTATGTCAAATAAACTTCAAATATTCCAGAATGTAGACCACATCTGGCCTCATTTTTGAAGTGTCCCTCTAGGAACATTTCTAAAATAGTAGATTGTTCCAATTTTTTTCCTAATGAGGAAAATCCATGTGTTCTGTGATTATTAATAATAATGGCTTCAGATAAATTATTGACTGGTTGCAATGGAATGTACTTTCCAGCAGCTGAGGAGCTCCTTGCAAAATGTCCAGGTTGTGTTCCTCTGACATCCCTACTCCATCAGTGCCATCATTATCACCATCCCAGGCAGAGTTGTTTAAGGGCCAACAAGGAAAAGGTGGGACAGATGTGAAAAATTCATGGCTCAGGATTACAGTAACATTTAATAAAAATTTTAAAAGGAGTTGACAATTCTTATGTTTTTTAAGTTATGAAATCCGGAATTCTTAAAACTAAATCTTGGATTCACAGAATTCAGCATATCAGCACATATACACACCCTCACAAATATACTCTATGTGTGCGTGCGTGCGTGTGTGTGTGTGTGTGTGTGTGTATGTGCACCAGATGACTACCATCTATGAGGCTTCATGTTTAGGGAGATTAATAAGACATCTCCTGCTTTGGAGGAGTTGTTACAGTCTAATGGGGAAGGCACACATGAGGCCTGTCAGTCACTTTTTAGTAGACAGACATGGTATACACAGTACTAGGCACTCGGATAGGCTCTGGGCATAGAAGGAAGAAGAAAACACCAGGCTGGGGAGATGTGCCCCAGTGGTGATACACATGATGAATAGATCTGAGTCCAAGGGAAAGAGAAATGTTGCCCTCAGAGCTGACCATGAAAGGCTTCCAGGCGGTCATAACACTGAAACTGTATTTAAATGCATTTTCCCTTCACATGATACTCTGAGCATGTTTCCTATTTCAATTGTATTAAATTTTGAAACATATAAGTCAGTGATCATTTATGATTTTTGAATGTCTTGTGATTTTATAAGTAAATCTTTAAAATTCCAGCTCTACTGAAAATAATCCAAGACCTTTTACCATGACTTAAAGTATTCATAAAGCAAGGTGATTATTACTCTTGAGACCATTGTACAAAGCCCTGAAGTGTGTTAGACATAAGCCAGAAACCTCTCTCCTTTGTTATATCTTATGAGTCTGTTAGGTTAAAAAAAATGTCTATCTTTTTTGCTATTCTTGTTCTATGTTCGATAACTTGAAAAATAGAATGTTATGTACACAGTCTAAAAGGAGGATTATTGAGAAATTCTCTTTCTGTATTACATATGCTGCCAAAGACTTAGAAAATCCAGAGGAAAACAGACAAAAATGCTTTGCTTATTAGTGCACACACCTCCATTTTCCTAAAGTTGCATAACTAACTGAATTATGGAACAGCTGTAAACATCACAACACTATTGACATTGAACATTGCATAGCAAGAAAGAAAAGGATATATGTATTTTTTCCATTTGCTATTTCAATAGTCTAAGTCGTAGTGGCAAATGAAAATACAATTGAATCTCAAGTGAATGGCCAGGAACACCGTATATTTTATGAAATATGGCAGCATAATGAATAGGAGGTAAAAAAAAAATGTCCTGGCTTTCAAGTCCTGATGGTTGTGATGTGATTGAATCATAGTGCATTCTGTTTGATGTCTCGGCTTTGCTATTCAGATGCACTGCAAAGTGTGTGCATCATCCTCTCTGCAAAAGTGCACCTGGCAACCCGGCACGGATAGAGTTTGTTTTTCCTGCACCTGCAAGGAACATATATATTCAGAATAGAATTTAAGTCAGGGTATTTTAATTCTCCTAATTGTGATAGTTTCCCCACACAGGGAAAACTGTAAGCAGGTACAAAAGAAACTGCATAGGATTTGAAGGAATTTGACAATTTTGTTGTAGTTCCTAGCCTGGCAGGTGGTAATAATGCCTATGCCAGCACTGTCAAAATATGAAAATTAAAGTGACGATGGGTTTTAATGAAATCCATTTGACAAATATAATTAAGGTGTTTTAATATGAAGTCCTGTAATAAAGACTACCGGTGGACTCCCTGAGGTCCTGACTAATTGTGTAGATTGCTTTTAAGCTTTGAATAGTTTTATTGGATAATGAACTGTTAAGAAGTGTTAGATCTTTCTTAAGCAGAATTTGGTTTGAAAAAGAAGAGGAGAGACAGGCCTGAGGTGTGGCATTTTAAACATAATTAGAGGAGAGATTTAAGTTAACATCTTTGATCTTGCTGTCAGTTTTTGATTAGAGCTGTAAATGCTTTAATCAAGTGTAGTGTAGTCATTACATTTCTAACTGTTTTTTAAACTGCGAAATTACTGAGACATTGACATCAGTTTTAACACATTCTGAAAATTTGCAGCAGAATTGGGTTTCTCTCCCAACTGTTTGCACTAGAATATCAAATTATACTGATTTTCCAACCTTCAACACAATGACAAAATTAAACTGTGGTAAGGAGTGGTTTTGCTTCCATCATAGTCAGACATGGCCACAAAGCACAACAATTACTTGATATTTGTTGTGCTTTCTAGGAATGAGTTGGCAGCACTCCTGCGAACCTGTTCTCTTAAAATGTATAGTTGAGGAAGTAACCTCAAACAATTCCATCAAATGCATTCTGTAATAAATGTTTTTAACTTCCACTTTTCAAAGAACCATTGTTTGTCTTACAGCCAGCTATGATCCTCTGATGTCATATTTGGTTTTATATTCCCATCCTGGTGCATAGTAAGCATTCAGTAAATATTGGTTGAATGAATAAGGAATCGGTTTACCACGGCTACGTGCATACCTTGCTTGAATTCTTTTCCCAGAATTCAATGAGATTATAAATAAGTGAACTATGGGGGGAAAGCACATTTGTCTTCTCCTTTGCCACCTGTCTTAACCCTGTTACTCATTATAGGATATAAATGGGTATGTATTTGATATTTCTGACTGGTTTCAGATAGCATCACTAAAATGATATATAGGATTCTTCTTGGTAGAGATCAGCCTCCCTGGCATTTCAACTACGACTGCAGAAGTGCTGTGGCTATTTTAAGGAGCCGTGCGCCAGGGCCATCATTGACTAATAAGAAGGTGTCCACACTAATTACATGATCTTGAATTACCTGCTTGTGTATTGTGTGATATATAGGATATAAAATGAGGAGTTAAGAAGTCTGGATTCTAATCCACGCTCTTCCAGATATGCCATTTAGAAAAACCCCTTTTCTCCATATGACCTAATCCAAGTGAAATAAATAACTTCTGAATCCCTCCCAATTCTAGAATTCTATTGATACATGCCTAGCCCTCTAAATAAGTCTCTCTACGACCTTCACCCTTTAGACTTTCTCGCTTTTCGTGTTATGCCTCTTGTACTTTTGTTTACATTTCTACTTTTCATCAATCGATATTTCCACCATCCATCCATCCAGGAAGTATTTATTATATTATGTGCCAGGCATTAGGTGTAAAAGAAACAACAACAAGTAGCAATATACTGCTTTTTTTTTTTTTTTTTTTTTGGTTAACTGATGCCAAAGTATTGCCAGGGGTGGGGAGTTGTCTTCTTGTCATTCACTTTGATTTATGTGTCACTTGATAGATGTATGTTTGTAACTGGGAGTAGCTGGATAAGATGCCTTTCAATATTGTTACCAGTAAATTTTTTTCTAGAAGAAGAAGAAACGGAAAGGAAGAGAAAGAAAACCAACTAGGAAGCATTGTTTCTTCACTTTGTCTTGTAAGATTTGAAAAGAAAGGTGGGCCCACAGTAGTGTATCAGCCATAGGTTGTCAGTAGACACTGAGGTTTTATTTATTTACTATTTATTTATTTTTTTAGTTATAGGTAAACACAATATCTTTATTTCATTTTTATATGGTGCTGAGGTTTAAACCCAGTGCCTCCTATGTGTTAGGCGAGCACTCTACCACTGAGCCACAACCCCAGCCCCAGACACTGAGGTTTCAAATTATGTCAAAAGATGTCAACATCATTGTGAAGCAGATTCACATGAGTGTGGGGGCAGGAAGCTTGGGTGGGGGGTCAGGAAATGTGCCTTCTTAGTGGCTAGCAAGGATGATGAGAAATTTTATGAAAAGGACATTAGCTGATCTGGCAGTGACATATTCCTGTGTGCACTGTGAGGTGTTTCATGCTTTTTCCTACTGCTGGTGATTTTCATGTCACTCTATCCCACTTGGGTCTGAGCTGCTAGATGTTGGGACACACTTTTTTCTTTATTATATCCTCATAGCTCCTCCACATGGCTCTCAAAAATTATTTTATTGACTTGAATTCTAATCCTACCTATGACCTAAATTTTGCCTTCATGGGCAGATTGCTTAAACTTTTGGGGAGGATTCATTCTCCTTGGGAATTTCTAAGGGGGAAAAAAATAGGTAAAGAATCCATAGGATTCTTTCTTGAAAGTGACTTCAAAACTTTTCTTTTACTTCTATGGGCATCTTATAAACTGCTGAACTCTCCAGGCCACCCCCAAAATCAAATAAAGATTTTTCCATCAGGACCATGGCAACTCACTTTCAGAATAATTGGTCAGTGCTTTGAGATCGTGATGAAAGACCTGTAGAGTGGGGAGGGATTGTGCAGGCGTGATCCTCTGAATCCATAGATATAATCAGAGTCAGTCTGCTTATAAAATCATCAACACACCATTTCCCACCGTACTAGGTGTTCTTTTGAAGTCTCTCATACCAAGCTCTGACCTCATTTCTCAAGATGTATCCACATTTTCTAAATGGGAAATTTTGGCAAAAGGAAAACTGCCCCAACATGTAAAATGTTTTTGAATGTTGCCTTCCATTTAATACTTAAGGACATCATTAAGGTAATATATGATGTATATATCATATAGCATTAACTGACATTCCATTAAAGTTGTCAATACTAAAAGTCTTGACATTTATATGTAGATTTGTATATCACTGGTGTACAGTGTATAAGATCTCACTTAGAAATTTTCTTTGTCAGGTAATTACATGTTGTTTTTGCATTGATTTAAAAGGGAATATTGAGATTACACATTAGTTACATGTTTGAGTTATTTGGAAGCTTCTTATGAAAAAGCTAAAAGGATTTTCCTTCTCCATTGAAACAAGACACAAGAGTAAAAATTTGAGAAATGAAAATCAACTTGAACAATATTTATTTTTATTCCATCTTGCTCTCTCTTGCTCTCACTAAGGAATGAAAGTTAATGGTTTATGCCAAAGCCTACCTCCATGAAACTAGAGAATTTCTGAAACTTGTCAGAAGACGCTATTTATTATATTCAGTGACAGTCCTAGGACATGGTGTGCTTCTTTGTTACTGATGGCTTCATTGTCATATTTCTGAGAACAGTTCTGGTACCACTAAATTCTGAAATCAGTATCAACCATTATAAATACATTAAATCATCTTTAGGGTAAACCAGCATTGAAATCCGTGAATACATAGCATATGATTCAAAAATAGATATTTTCCTATGGTACTAAAAACGCAAGAATAATTTTTAATGCATTTTGTCTTATTTCCCATTTTTAAAGATTTGGGGGTTTTTTTGTTTGTTTGTTTTTTGTTTTTTGTTTTTGGTAGGGGCCTTAAACATTCTATCTACTCAGCAGTCTTTTTAAAAATTATTATTATTATTTCAGTACTGTGAGGCTTCAACTTTGTAACACAGTTTTTTTAAATGTGGCATTTTTGCTTTCAAACGTAAGTTTAGCAGGAGATAAAAATTTCTAAATAGGTGACTTAATTAATAATTCCTGGGCCTGGGTGAAATGTGTAGTAAGGGAATTTGAGTTTGTCAGTGGGTATAAGGTATACCTACTACATAACTTGTTTAATCATCTATTAAGACTTTGAGGTTTCTGGTTTTATTTGCTGTATATGTCAAATATTTTATTTTATTTTATTTTATTTTTGTCTAGTTGAGTGGGGTTTTTCCCTCCCATTAAGGCTTCAGTCACTTTTCCTGAACCCAAAGAGGAGAATGGGATTTGCCAGTGATAAATGGGGAAGTTGACTAGCTAACTAATAAAGATTTGTCTTAATCAAGTATGATTTGTCAGAACAGGAGCGCACTGGGGTCAGGGCGCGCGCAATGAATTATACAGCATTCACAGGAGGAAAGGACCCGGCAAGAGACCTCATAAATATGCTGCCATTACCCACTGCTAATTCGTATTCAAAGAGTGCTCCACACAGCCGGTTTCTAGGCTGCTGAGCTGTTCACCAGCTTCCTGAGCTTTCTGTTTGTGTGAAAAAAAAGAAGTTTTGTTCTATTTTGTTATCATCTGGATCCTCAAGCTGTATCAGTCCCACAAACTGAATTGGCATCAATAATTTGAAGTGTGGCTTATTATATCATGTATAATATTAATTTAATGCCTACTATGGACTCTGCAACATGCTAGACACAATGGGGAACCCACAGATATATGAGACACATTCTCTGCTTGAGGAGGTTTCAGATGATTTCTTATGATCTCTTCAAGTGTTGTCTCCATAAATTCAAATATGGCTACAATAGGAAAAACCATCTGCCTCTACACAGAATATGTCCTCCCAGTAAAGAGTTCTCAGATTAAATTACCTCTTGCTGTTTACTGAAGTTTGACTTGCATTAAATACATAGAAGGTATTTTCTTGTGTTTCTGCTAGTCCTGACTTTCTAACCTATGATTCATATTATTCTCATTGGTTTATATGACTCATTGCTTTGATAAGTTAAATAACTCTTTTTCTCACTTTTTCTTTTGTAAATTATTTTTTTGATTTGAAGAGGTTATTATTTTTCTTTCTCCGGTTAAGCAGTGTGAAGTACTATCCGTGGCTGAACCAACATTCAAGGCCTGTTCTGTATTCCTCCACTGAGCTGAGGAGGTGTCCTTATTGGCTCCAGAAAGTTAGCATGGGGGAGCAGTCCTGTCATCAGAGTTTCCTTTTTGCTTAAGTGTTCTAATAGATGGTTTAGGGATGAGAGTTTAGTTATGACAGAATAGTTCGTAATATCTTAATGTCTTGATTAGATAGAAAAGATACTGGTTTCATCTCTGTTAATGGAGTAGCCACCCTAGGAGTTGATGAACCCTGTCCCTTTTAGGTGAAACTGATAGACACGTTAAAATAATAATGATGCTAATTTTAAAAAACTGAGCCCACACCAATTGTATATCTAAGAGGATGCTGTAGTTCAGATGTTGAATGCCCCCAAAGGCCATTGTGTTAAAGGTTTGGTCACCAGGGAGGTGGCCTTTAGGAGGTGGAGCCTTATAGGAGGGCCTTAGGTCATTGGGAGTGTGCCCCTCAAAGAACTGTGGAGCTGGGGCCTCTTCCTCTTTTACTTCCAGGCCATGAGCTGAGTATTTTGCTCCATTGTGCACTCTCTGCCATTGCTAATACAGCAGCCCCTCCAGAGACTTAAAAAAACACATGTCCCTGATTGTGAACTGAAACCTCCAAAACAGGGAAAATAAGCCTTTTCTCTTTATAAAGTAATTATCTCAGATATTCCATT
The DNA here is from genome assembly GCF_964194105.1 of Spermophilus citellus. Classification (NCBI taxonomy): domain Eukaryota; kingdom Metazoa; phylum Chordata; class Mammalia; order Rodentia; family Sciuridae; genus Spermophilus; species Spermophilus citellus. The sequence goes on from NC_138195.1 coordinate 80,703,934, forward strand.
ATAGTGACAGTGAGAGGAGTAGGACAGAGGAAGTGAATAGACTTTGAAAAGCAAGTTGCCTTCCTACTTCCAAGGATGGACCTTCCAGGAAAGAAAAGGTTGAAATAGAAAGTTAAGAAATTCCACTTTATTCATTTCTACTTTATCACAGGAAAATTTTTAGCCATTGGGCTATTGTCTGTCATATTATCTGAAACTTCTCTAGAACATCGGCCTTGGCCAGGAACAGGGAAGGAGCACAGTCCTCTATTGGTCTCTTACCATTTAGAAATTGCCATGACAACTGACAGGATGTTTACAGAGGAGCATTAGCAAAATGTCAAGAATTCTATAGTGATGGGGTATCTTTACTTCAGGTGAAAAAGAAATACAACTCTCGAAATTAAAAGCAAGGTAAAGGGGCTCGGGATATGGTTAGTTAGAACAGTATCTGAACTTCAGTGTAGACAAACCCTCAGTGAAATCAAAGCCTGCCACCCCCATTGACCATGAAGATATTCACTAGGTGGTGCAGCCAGGGTGAGTGCAAGCAGAGCAGAGCAGCACTGCAGACCTCAGAAATGACCATTACATGCTTGTCATTGGGCAGTTATTCCTTGTCTCAGTGAGTATGCTGTTGGTGCAGGTCTCAGAAAAATGCAGAAAATGCTTGACAGAGAACTGGGTGCTCTAAAACCGAAGCTAGAGAACAGAGGTGGGAAAATAGGCCAACTGGGTTTGGGAGGTGGGTGACGATGTGTGAGTGTCTCGGGCCTTAGAAAACTCACCTTGCTTCTCTTTCTTCCAAGTAGAAGGGAATTATTTCTGATTTTTTTCATTTTTGCTTGTACTTCTGTCCTTGTAATTGATTTATAACACTTAAGAAGATATAAAAGTTCTAGCTTCCTCTTTTGTTAGTGTTTGTCCAAAGAGTAGCTCCAAATTGCTAAGCCAGAATGCCCATGATATTGGGCATTGGTGAGAACTTAGAACACGCCAGTGGCCAAAACATCTGCTTGGGGATCAGATTTGGGTTTAGAATACTGGCCAACTTTGGGCAAATTACTTAATCTTTCATGAACCTCATATTCCTTGTCTTAAATCGAGATTAATAATAATTTATTTAATATGGTGGTTGTAAATATTCAATGCAATGTCCATTAAGTACTTAGCATAGTGGCTGGCATAAAATGAAGCAATCAATAAATCAGAGCCAAAAATTATTTAAAAATATATAAATAAATACAATTTAAAAAAACACTTTCCCTGGAGGGAAACATTCATGGCGAAATTTTATACACAGCCTGTAAGCAATAAACTTTTGTTGCATATACATTGAATGAATGAACTCATTTTTTCATCCCCAAGGGTTTAAACCTGCATGCCTTTTTCCTCTACAAAAAGTCCCATCCCAGCTTGTTAATACTTTTATGCGGAAGTTTGGTAAAAGACTCAATTTTAGTGATTCCCTAATAGAGCCTATTCAGATATAATTAAAAATTCTTAGAATTATGCTAATAAGTTCAATATAGAGCATTGCTGATGAAGTCTAATAAATTCTCTATTGTATTTAGAAACAATAGTGGCTTTGTTTTATTCTGTATTTTAGAAACTCCCAATGCCTTAGTGCTTGCTGAGAAAGGCAAACAATAGTAATATCTTTTTGGAGTTTTACTAAAAGAAGTCTGTAAGTGCATATTTGCTTATGTACTGTCCTTCTAAGGTCACACTGATATTTCAATTTACAAAGCTGAATAATTCCTTAAAATGCTTCACCTGACATTGACCAGAAGTTCCCATCTGATGAGCTAGATTATCAAAATCCATATTTATTTAGCCTTTTCTTTAATATCATAAGAATAGCATGAATATTAGGAAATCTATAGCTCCTTTTTTTTTAAGGAGGACAATAATTTAGGCTCAGTTTGGATCTCTCACCTCCAAAAATCTCAGGTTTAGAAATAATACTAAAGTCACATCACCCTAAAACTCTGCCAAAATATAGCATAAAGTCATCCATTCTTTTTTATATTATTTTCTCCATTTGTTCACGAGGGTTTTGTTAATATCTACTTCTCAAAGTTTCATTGTTTGAAACATAAGGTTCTCTATTTTTGAGTTATTTAGGAATAAAAGGTCTTCATCTTTTCATCTTATGATATAGCATAAATTCCCTTAGATTTTAGTATTATTTGGCTTGCATGTGTGTTTCATAGTGAATAAAACTTTATTTACAAAAACAGACAGCTGGTTGGATTTGGTTTCACAGTCTTACTTTGTCAGCAGAACACTGGTTCTCAAAGCCTAGTCCCAGGGAACCACCAGCAGCAGCAGTAGCAGCAGCAGCAGCAGCTGCTACTTGATAGAAATGCAACTTCTTGGGTCTCACCCCAGACCTACCGGATTAGAAATGTGAGTGTGGGGCCCAGCAATCTGTTTTAACTATCTGGCCTGCTTTTGTTTCTTGGTTAACCTATGCACCACCTACTTCCACAGTCTTGAAATATCTTGTAATAGAATATCAGGGTGGTCTATCAAGAACAGGAAAAAAAAATTAACCCAGCACCAAAGACAGAAGCCAATGAGTAAGAAGAGGGGTGTGTGCATATGTGTATGTGTGTGCACATGTGTGCGTGGGGAGGAGTGGTGATGGGAGTGTTTGAAGAACTCCTAAAGAAATACTTTATTAATCAAGATGCAGATTCACCTGGGACTTCCTAGGATTCAGGCCAAAGAAAAATATATGTGTATTACATGGATTACATTGTTCTGTAATTCATATGAATTATTCCCTGTACTGTCAAAATAATTTTTTTTAATTAGGAAGGGGAAGAAGTGTGATGGAAGCCTTTGGCTAGAATGATCTAAGAGATGTGATGAATGCTTCAAATCAGCTTGACTAAAATAGCATAGAAACACTTCTTGCATACAAAGGCCCAGCATTAGAGGGATAAAGTTCTGCATCAAAGTCAAGTGTGTGGACCTAGAGAATGGAGAGGAATGGAAGTCAGTGGTCCAGGACAAGGTTCTTCACATGACTTAGGAAAAAGTGTGAGTACATGAGGTGAACCCCACCGCTAGGGATTCTATTAGCCAGGCTACAATAAAGTCTTTTCAGATTATTCTTGTGCATTCATTCTACCAATTGAGAATCTTTGCCATAGACTTTGATCAAATTTCAGTCACCTCACTCATACTTTTTAAGCAAATAAACGCAGAAAATTCAAGGATAGAAACACTACTTGGAAACAGAAAAGTGAAGGATTGACAAAATTATCAATTGTCAAGTTTCTGTTGTCAATTGAAAAAATTACCCCAGTGCTGCAGATCGAGGATGGCAAATAGGTCTTATCCACTGTGCTGACTCTGGTCAATTGGAGTTTGCCTAGAGCATTTCAAGGAGAGGGTCTGTTGCAAGACATGTTCTGGGCTCTGTGATGCATTAATAGTTAGTGCCTGAGAGCTGTTTTGTATTAATAGTGGTGGCACGTATGGCACATTATCTGTTGACCTTGGTGTTGGGCTTAGATAAGTACATAGAAGAAATGACATTTTGTTGGGAAATTAAAGAAACAGACATATGCCTCTGAATTTTTTCCCCAAACTTTAATCATTTCTCTAATTTCTTAAGCCACCCTTAATGTCAGTCTTCTCACTTCCTTAATTATATCCTCTTGTCTTCGACAGATGTCCTGCCTACTGTTCCTTGAATGTTTACCATCCTTTGGGTCAACACTTTGTGCCTCTTAGCATTCTAATTCAGCAGTGTTTAGGCACCAGGACTCTTCTCTGCCTGTACCCACAGTCCTGTATTTCTTCAGGCTCAACAACTTTTTCCCCATTTATTCAGTTATCCATGCTTCCTCCTCCTGTCTCAATCTAGGTATCTAGAAATACTCAGAAATGTCAAGACATGAAGAAATATTTAATGAAACATAATATCATTTACTTTGTAAATCTATGTGAGCGTTTGTCCAGGCTTTGAGTTGGGTAAAACTTCAGTCTTTTTTTTTAATATAAAAAGTATAAGAAGATGACTTCTTATGTATCACTCCTAAATATTTAATATGAATCAAAAATAGCTCTGTGGCCCTCTGCCTCACTTCACATACAAAAATTGAATCAAGGTAGATCAAAGACCTTTATGTAAAAACTAAAGCTATAGGACTGTAGCTGTAGCTCGGTGGCCGAGTGCTTGCCTAGCATGCGTGAGGCACTGGGTTTGATCCTCGGCACCACATAAAAATAAACAAATAAAATAAAGGCATTCTGTCCATTTACAACTACGAGAAAAAAAGTAAAAATTTTTTAAAACTGAAAACTATAAAACTCTTAGAAGATAATATAGGCATAAATCGTCAAGGCCTGGAAGTAGCAAGGGATTCTTAGATATGACAACAAAACTGGAGGCGACAACAGAAAAATAGATAAATTGAACTTTATCAAAGTCACAAACTTTTGCATATCAAAGAATACTATCAAAGTGAAAAGACAACTAACAAAATGAGGGGAATATTTACAAATCACATATTCTAATATCTAAATACATAGAACTCCTCCAACTGAATGACAAAAACCCAGCTTTTTTTTTTCCTCCAAAGATATACAAATGGCCAATAATCACATGAAAAGATGTTCAACATCATTAATCATTAGGGACATGCAAGTCAAAACCACAATGAAGTTCCACTTCACACCCTCTAGGATGGCTAGAAGCAACACAAAAATAGCATATGCTTCCAAGGATGTGGAGGAACTGGAGCCTTCATGTATTGCTAGTGGTAATGGGAAATGGTGGAGCCCCCTGGAAGTAGTTCTGCAGCTCCTCAAAAAATTAAACACAGAGCTACCATATGAACCAGGAATCCACTCCTAGACATAGAGCCTAAAGAATTGAAAACATTAAATTGGATAAATATTTGCTTAAGAATGTTTATAGCAGCAGTATTCAAATAGCCAAAAGGTAGACACAACCAATATACCCAAAATAAATTTGTAAACAAAATGTGGTATCTATGCAATGAAATATCATTCAGCCATAAAAAAAAGGATGATGCATGCTTCAAGGTAAGTGAAACTTGAAAGCATTAAGCTAAGTAAAAGAAGCCAGACCTTAAAGTTCAAATGGATTAAATTTTCTATCTCCTCTGATTCATTTATTAAGAACAATAGATTGACTTGCTACTATGAATAGAGTGGAGAAAGGCCCAGATGGACAGTCACAGTACAATAGGCATTTCAGCCTGTATGAGGGCCCACCACTCATTTTCTAAAAGAAAAAAGTTATATACCAAAGTCACAAAATTTGGATAAGATTTGTAGTCCTTCTGGCACTTTTTTGCCCTTTCTATCATTTCTGAGACACAGAAAGTTGTTTTATTCAAGAACCTGAAATCATAGACTATCTGTAGAGGCTGCAATCCTCACATGGGAATGATGGTGTGGAGGGAATGTGGAGGCTGTGTCCTGTCCCTCTCTTGTCTATGATATTGCAAAGGCCATTCTTGGGCAGTGAAGTTTTAACTGTGTAGTATTAGGATGGCTTCGCACCCACGTTGTGAGGAGTTTTGAATGAGGCACCTTTGTGAGGGGTTTTGGTGGTGGTTCTGGGTTTGTTTGGAGTTTTGTTTGGTTTTTTCTTTTTTAACTATGAAAATCACTGACCAAGGAGTTAGAGACTTAGTCCATGATTGCATCTCTGTCAGTCATTAGCAACAGAATCTGGGTGCTCCCCTCCAACACACACACACACACACACACACACACACACACACTTCCTGCATTCCAGTTTGCTCATCTGTGCAATTACTTCTGAAGCCTACATTGGTTCTAAAAGCAAAATAAAACAAAACAAAAATCTGTGATTCTCTTATAAATTTGTAGAAGACATATTTCCAAATTCAGTGATTCCCATGAGCCAAAGTTTCCTGAGCACCTGCATGTGAGGCCTACCTCTTAAAGCTGCACATCCACTAAGAGGAAGAAGCCCTGGGCTCTCTAAGTATTGCATTCCAAGGGCATGTGAGCAGGGAGTCACAGGCTCTGAGTCCTCCAGAGCCAAGCAGGCAGCAAGAATGAGTGAAGTAGGCCAAGGAGGAAGGAGCCAACTGGTCAGTAACTCACTGCCCTGAAGAGAAGAGGTGGCCCTGAGTTCTAGCCCTCTGGCCAAGGGAGAGTGGGAACTCCGTGTTGCCAGAGTCCAAGTCTCAAAAGAAACTGGAAACTCGTCTTTCTGTATGAAATCTTCCACTTAAGAAGTTTTTATGTTATTGCCAACTGGTTCAAAAAATTCTTTAGATAATGTTTCATAAAACAAAACATGGTTGCTAGCAACGTAAGTCCTGGAGTCTACCCAATAGTGACTTCTCGAGTATGCATATAATTAGAATGCTATACCTTCAGTGATGGAAGTGTGTACAGAGTTCACTAAGAGCACAGACAGCGACTGATTCAGCTCATAATGATTTCTAAAAAGGCTTTCTAATTACTATCCAGTCACTTGTCAATACTTTGCAGCACTTTTTGTTTTTTTTAGAATGAGTGATTCATTGAAGAACACATCTCCCTTGTCCATTAAGTAAATACGTGTTTGGTAAATTCCACAAGTGAGCCTTTGGAATGTGTTTTGACAGTTTTGCTCATTCAGGTTTTCTACTACTTCATCTCCTGGCTTGTACATTCTTTATTGAATTGTGAAAAAGGGATGTTTCTTCCTGCTGTTCTGGTCTTTTTCGTAGAATAGAAGGGATTCATTCTGATTTTTGAATGGAGCTGTAATTAACATGGTTCCTTTTGTTTAACAACCTCAATTTACATAGTACCTGCTCATTCCAGAGCATCATTATTGGTAGCACAGCTTCATTGACTGATGCCTGAGCACTCTGGGAATAGTGTTTGTTAATTATCTGCAGCAAACCAGGTAACTAAGGGGAGGTTCTGCTACTATGACTTTGATGAAAGTAGCACTGATGATTTTTTTAATTGCTTAATGATAGATGTGATCATCTCAAAGCAAAATAAAAAACATACTCAGCTGCTGAGGAGTAATGTTAAGTCATAATTGCTTTTAAATACACACACAGACACACACACACACACACACACACCCCAGGCCCTGCACACTCTTTTGCTATTTTTCTAAGCATACATACGTTTACCTTCAGTTTATATGAGTGTTTAATTGTCTTTAATAATGTCATCATCAAAGTGTTGTAAATATTTCATAGTACATAGTAAATGCAAATGTCCTCAGAGGCTAGGCGCACTACTGTATGAAACAGTTGAATGTTGGGGACTGAGGCAAACTAGAAACTATATGACCTGCTTAAATGCACTCAGTTTTGATTGCTGTGGGGGTTTCTTAGAACATTGTCTTGGGGACAGGGAATGAAAATACATCTGTGATCCTGATTTGGTCCTCCTGTTCTAGTGGCTTATATACTCTATGGAGAAAAAAGAGGCACTAAGCATTTAGAGTCCTGGTATTTTAGAGCTGGAATGAGCACCTCAGATCACCCTACTAAGACTTATTTTACGCTGAAGGAAACTGAGGCTTAAAGAAGGGAAGTATTTTCTCTATATTTAACCCAAGTGAATAGTTCATTTCTTTCAAGTGAGCCCTAAGATCAGGGAAATTTGGAGTTCGTTCTCTTTCTGGATGTATTTCTTCATCAACCAATACCCACACATAGTTACTGAACACTTAAAAAGTGGCTAGTGCTACTGAGGAACTAAAATTTTAATTTTATTTAATTAATTTTAATTTAAATACTCCCAGGTGACTAGTGGATGCTATATTGAGCAAGGAAACTCAGAGATCATACTTTCCATCCCTAACTCATCACAGCCTACCTTGAATAAATATAATGACGTTTTCCATATGACTTAAGTGCCAGTCAACAGTACAGTCACCCTGTGGTGCCCAGGATTCACTGAGATTGGTTCCAGAACCCCCACAGATACCAGAATCTGTGAGTGCTCAAGTGCCTTCTACATATAATACAGTGTTTACATATGACCCCTGTGCATCCTTCTGTATGCTTTAAATAATCTCTGTTTTACTTATGATACCTGGTACAAGATAAGTGCTATTTAATAGTTGTTGCACTGTATTTGTTGGGGAACAATGACAAGAAAAGTAGTGTGTATGTTCGGTACAGACACAAATCTTTATTTCAAGTATTTTTGATGTGCAGATGTGGAACCTGGGGATGTGGAGGGCTGACTGTGTACTTCTCTTTATTGTGCCTCCATCTGTTGTGCTATGGTTTTCATATATTTGCTGCTATATATGTTCTTTTTAAATTTTTTAAATTTAATTTTAATTCCTCAATTCATTGTTTGGGTTTTTTTGGAGGAGAGGTTGGTACTAGGGATCGAACTCAGAGGTGCTTTACCACTGAACCACATCCCCAGCTCTCTTTTTACTTTATTTTTAATTTTGAGACAAGGTCTCGCTAAGTTACTTAGGGTCTCACTAAGTTACTGAGGCTGGCCTCAAATTTTCAATCCTCTTCCCTCGGCCTCCTGAGTTGCTGAAATTACAGGCATGCACCACCACTTGTGGCTAAATAATTGTTTTTAAAGAATATAAGAGAAAAAGAAATACTGTTTTTTTCTTGGTACTGGGTATTCAACCCAGGGATACTTTACCACTGAGCCATATCCCTAGTCTTTTTGCTAAACTGCTGAGAGTCTCACTAAGTTGTTGAGGCTGGCCTCAAACTTGCAAGACTCCTTGCCTCAGCCTCCCAAGTCACTGGGGTTACAGGCCTACGCCACCACACCTGGCAGAAAAAGAAGTACTTTTACGTTTATCCACAGACTTACTGTTTCTAATGCTAATCATTCTTTTCTGTAGATCCAAGTTTCCATCTACTATCATTTTCCTCAGTCTAAAGAATTTCTTTTAAAATTTGCAATAGCGGTTCTGCTGGATAATTCTCTTCTTTTTCAACTGTAAAAAATCCCTAGCCAGGTGTGGTGGCGCACACCTGTAATCCCAGCTACTCAGGAGACTGAGACAGGAAGATTGAAAGTTCAAGGTCAGCCTCAGCAATTTAGTGAGACCCTGTCTCAAAATTTAAAAAAAGTAAAAAGCATTGTGTATGTAGCTCACTGATAGAGTAACCCCAGGTTCAATACCCAATATAGGAAGGAAAATAAAAATCTCTATTTCACCTTTTTTTGGAAGAATATTTTTGCTGGATGTGGAATATAAGGGTAATCTTGTTTTTTCTTTCCCTCTTCTTTTTAACACTTTGAAACATTCTATTGTCTTCTTACATTATTTCTGATAAAATTTCAGCATTCATTCTTGTCCATGTTCTCTTATATATAGCACCTTTTCCCTCTTTTATTTATTTATCATTCCCACTTTTATTTAGCTTTAGTTTTCAGAAATTTGACTATGACTGATTGTGGTTTTCATTATATTTATCTTGCTCTGAGTTTGTTAAACTTCTTTAATCAGTGGTTGACTTTTTTTAAATTAGTCTAATTTGAAAAGTTTTGGTTATGTGTTCTTCAAATGTTTACTTCATCCTTTGTCTCTAATAATCTCTTTTTCTGAGAATCTAATTATGTGTATGAAAGACCACTTCTTACTAACCAATAATTGATGCTATGTTCTTTTTGTTAGGTGTTTTTTGTTTTTGTTTTTCCCTTTCCCTCCAATTTCGAATATTTCTTTTTTTCTTTCTTTCTTTCTTTTTTTTCTTTGTACCAGGGATTGCTCAGGGGCACTTGACCACTGAGCCACACCCCCAGCCCTATTTTGTATTTTATTTAGAGACTGGTCTCACTGAGTTGCTCAGTGCCTTCACTTTTGCTGAGGCTGGCTTTGAATTCTCCATCCTCCTATCTCAGCCTCCCAAGCTGCTGAGATTACAGGCATTCCTTACCACACCCAGCTCGGTTTGAAAGATTTCTATGAACCTTTCTTCATGTTCCATGAGCTTTTCTACTACAGTGCATGCTATTCAGTTTGGTCCATCCAGTTAACTCATTTCAGATGTTCTTATTTCATTCTAGAATTTCATATGCTTTCTTTTTAGAGTTTCATATTCTTTCTTGAAAAATCCATCTCTTTACCATTTTATTTACCTTTTCCTATAAATTATTTTAACACAGAATCATCATTTTTAAACATTTATTTGCTAACTCTATTGATTAGGGTCAGTTGATCTGTTTATACAAGTGGTGTTTTCTTTTTATTATCCCCCCCACACACACTTTATTACATGTCCTGTAATTTTATGACATTTTAGACATTGTATAAAGAATAGTCATGGAGGTAGAAATGATAGTAGAATGAATCGGAGATTATTACCCTATGTACATATATGATTACATGACTTGTGTAACTCTACATCATGTACAACCACAAAAATGAGAAGCTATACTCCATTTATGTATGTGTCAAAAAGCATTCTACTGCCATGTATAACTAATTAGAACAAATTTAAAAAATAAATTTTCAAATACACACAGAAACAGAATAACAAACAGGAAAAAAAGAATAGTAGAATTTGAAATATAGCATATTGGGTTCAGTTTCCTTTCGAATCACTATACTGTATTGTATTCAAAGAATGATATGATCAGATTCTTCCAAAAATTGAGTTGGTACTGAGCTGAATCTCTCATTAGATTGCATTTATCTGAGATTACTATGCTCCCAACTGTGTTTGTGCTACTTTAAAGGGGGGAAAAAAAATCAGTGTTTGACCTGGGAGTTTCAGGTATTTTTTGGTTCACATTTAGACTCAACTCTGACAGTGTCTTGGAAGACAGGCTTCATAAGAATGGGTAGCAATCTGATTTCTCTTTAGGGACCAGCCTCTCCTCCGTTGCCTCTGGGTTGGCACATACAGGGATGAAGGGAGAATTTTCAGACCAAGCCTTGTGGTTTTGTCTGCAGACCTTATCTAAACTCCCTTCAGTCCTGTCAGCCCATGTTGTTGTGCAGGTTGACCGACTCCCTGCCCCTCTGAGATTCTCTCTAAGGCAGTCTGTGCTCAGACCCAGCACTTGCCCTCACTAGGTGTAAAAGTTGCCCCAACTCTTTGCCCACATTTGAAGTGCTAGTCTGTCTCTAGAATTCATCAGAGCTTCTTTGCATCTTCTGGACTTCCCCCAGAAAAATGTGGTCATTATTTTGTCTGGGTTTTTCTCGTTTCCATGGCAGTGGTCTTTTGTGTGCTTTCTACATCCTAACTGGAAGCAGAAGTTCCTCACATGTCTCATTTCAAATAATGGAAGCTGCTGAAAGAACTCTGCATTGCCCCACCTTTCCATTGTCAGGGACTCAAGAGACTCCACGCCTGCGCTACATCACTTGCTAAGGAGAACTTGTCTACTTAGGATGTGGTACCAGAGTCAGTGCCCAGAGAGGTGTGCTCAATGACAGTGACTGATCCAGCCACTCTGCAAGCAGATCCCTCCTGGGAAAGCCATTATGTGACAGTCTCTGCTTTCCAAAGCAGCAAGCCCCTCCTCCCACCCCCATTAGATGGGGAATGGTCAAAAGGTCCCAAGCCATGTCCAGAATTGAGTACTTCAAATTGTTAGGAACTTCCTATCACTCATGTTTGTCATTTGGTTGGTGTTCTGCCATCCACATACAAAAACTCATGCGTCAGAACAGCTCCTTATGGTACTGACAAGCACTCCTGTACTTCACAGAGGTCCCCACATACAAACAGTAGCTTGGTAATTGTAAACACCTTTCACCTGCTCCTAAAATTCTTATGAAGTTTTCCAGTGCCTTATCTTCTCCTAACAATGTAAAGAAGACTCAACTGGCTGCCTTCGCCTTCTAAAATAATTTGTTGGAAACCACATTCCAGTGATTGAACTCAGGGGCACTCAACCACTGAGCCACATCCCCAGCCCTATTTTGTATTTTATTTAGAGACAGAGTCTCACTTAGTTGTTCAGCGTCTCACAGTTGCTGAAGTTGGCTTTGAACTCGTGATCCTCCTGCCTCAGCCTTCTGAGCCGCTGGGATTACAGGCATGCGCCATCACACCCAGCTGGAAAACACATTCTTAACAAGTTTTTTAAAAAGAAAGTTAAATACAGTTTTGCTGAGGAATAATCAGTATCTTGTGGAGTGTGCACTGTTTGTAATATGATGATGGCAGGCCAGTGCTTCAGGAAGCATTTTGCAAGGTTGGTAGTTACCTGCTCCCTTCTAAAATCCTTTATGGAACTGGAAACTATCGAATGTCTGTTGTATACACCTTCCAAAACATGAAGGAAGAGAAGAAATGTTAGCCAAAAACCCTTTTCGAGTATGTGCCCCTGTAAAAAGGGCTATGGACCAAGGATATGATTGATTGTAGGTAATTGTAAAAACAACAGTTCATTTTATGTGTTTGAATGCTGTACTCCCAGGATAATTCCCAGGACCTCTGTGGAAAGGATAGAACTACAGGAAGGAACTCTTCCTTCCAGGAATTCATTTATCATGCCATACTGACATGTAGAATTCCAACATACAAAAATTAGTTTTAGTTTTCTTTTGTGCTTTCCATTGTTTCTAAATCACAGTAAGATCCTTATGGTCATCAAATATAGTATTTGTAAAATTTATTATATCTCAGATTATTTCAAAAGATGCAGTAGAGGTGTTCCCATTAAAGGACCTATGGAAGTTCAAAGAACTAAAAATTTTGACTCAGTAGGTTTAGGCCTGTGAGCTTGTATTCTTTGTTTATGAGTATTTTGAGTAGTGATTATGTATTAAATTATTCAAGAAAAAATAAACCTAACAATGTTACTAACTGTCTTATTAATGAAATAATCCCTAAATGTTGAATTCTAGTCTGACCAATGATAGTCTGAATAAAAGTCATACCTCTGATGTGGCTCAGTGGTAGAGCACCCATCTGGCATGCATGAGGCCCTTGGTTCAATCCCCAGCACCACAAAACAAACAAACAAACAAAAAACCTGTCATTTGTCATCTTGCTTTGCTTGATATGTAATGAGGAAATAGTAATAACTTTCTTTTTATATGAATTTTTTCTTCATTCCATAGGAATGACCACTTCTAATCTATCTGTTTAATAATTTTCTTTTTTAGAGCATTAAAATGAAAAGTAGAAGGGAATAAATGAGAAAAGAATTCCCAACAAATACATGGTATTTCAGTGTTAAGACCAAAATGTGTCCGGTCTTGCCAGTATCTCTTCTCTTGCCAGATAAGGTGAATACTGGGATTGCCACGCCATTTGGGGGAGCAGTGTAATTGTAGGAATAGCTTATGACTCCTAACAGGCCTCATCTCTTGGGCTCTTTTTTTTTCCTTACAAATCAGTCATTTTATTTTATTTTACTTCATTTCTTTTTTATTGATTTTTTTAAAAAATAAATGACAGCGGAATGCATTATAATTCTTATTACACATAAAGAGCTCAATTTTTCATATCTCTGGTTGTATATAAAGTATGTTGACACCAATTCATGTCTTCATACATGTACTTTGGATAATGATGTCTGTCACATTCCACCATCCTTGCTAATCCCCTGCCTCCTCCCCCTCCCTCCCACCCCTCTTCCCTATCTAGAGTTCATCTATTCCTCACATGCTCCCCCTCCCTACCCCACTACAAGTCAGCCTCCTTATATCAGAGAAAACATTCGGCATTTGTTTTGGGGGGATTGGCTAACTTCACTTAGCATTATCTTCTCCAGCGCCATCCTCTTTTTCCATTGATTTCTTCACTAGACTGCAGATCCAGTTAGGGGTTTTTCCCCAGCAAGTCTGATAGAATCGTGGCTCTATTATCTACTTTCCAGTATCCCTTCTCTAGCTCACAGACTGAGAGCAGGAAGAGGCTGCAAACCTTCCATAGACTTCATTTGTTAATTCTTTCCTTGAATACTTACTTGGGACATTACACTGGCCACAGACACAATAGTAATAATCTGTCTTCTATTTCTTTGCAATTACATATTATTATGTCAATCCTGATAAGAGGAGGTATCTTGCTGAAATAATGACAAGATTATTGATGCTCATAGATATTGGAAATTTTAAGTTAAAAAGTAATTAAAATTGCTATATTAAGTTGATTAAAGGAATTCAGTGTAGCGATAAAAACATCATGACAAGGGCTGGGGTTGTGGCTCAGTGGTAGAGTGCTTGCCTAGCACATGCAACGTTCTGGGTTCTATTCTCAGCACCGCATAAAAATAAGTAAAATAAAATAAAGGTATTATGTCCAACTACAAGTAAAAAGTAAATACTTTTTAAAAAACAGCATGACAAATTTGAAATTTGTAGTTTTTATTGTTAAAAAAAGAAAAAAGTTCAACTCTTATTTCCTTTATCTTCTTAAATTTGTATGAAGTTAATACTAAAGAGCTAAAAAGAAAAAAAAATCTAAGAGAAGGTACTTTACTGGGAATGTACTATATATACTGGGAAAGAATTTTCAGAGTTCATGTGGTGTCAAAAATATATTTATGATTATGTATGTAACCATTATTAGTTGGATTTTCTGTCATGAAAGTATTAAACTGTCTTTTTCTGATATGCCATGAAATACAGACTCAGCTAAAACACTCCTCTGTGCTGTCTTCATTACCAGCATAGTTCCATGAATATAGATGCTAGGTCTTGTCTTGGGCCAGACCCCAGCACAGGGTGGGGACCCGATGGTTATTTGTTCAGTGCTTTGAATCTTAAGATGTCATGCATCAGTATGATACTCTAGAGCTTCCACATTTTTACTCAGATTAGTTTATTTGACTATAATATCAAATTTGTGAGAAAGTACAAACATTGTATCATATGAATAAAATTGTAGTTCCAACATAACTAGAGTAGAAGCGGGTCTCCACAGGCCATTGATTGTTTTATATCATCAACATTCAATAAATGCTTATTGTTGTTATGGGCCAGTCACTGTGTTGATTATCTTATCGAACCCTTGCATTAACCCTATGATATAATGCTGTGGGTATTTCTCTCATTTTAGAGATTAAGCAACTGAGACATGACACAGCTAGCTAGCTAAGGCAAAGCCATGCGGTTAGTGTCAACACTGGGATTTAGGCTCCAGCAGCACAGGTTCACAGCCAGGCTCTCAGTTGGCCTGGTCACTGTCTTATGATTGTCAGTGTGAATACATGAGCCAAATTAAGTACCATGGGGATGTCCTGATGACTTTATTAAATTACCTGCTATTATTATAATGAGTGCTGTTTTGCGGCGTGGGGTGGGGGGGTGGGGGGTAAAGAGACAGTACCAGCAGGGAAAAAGGTGAGCAGGAGTGAGACACTGATGAGGAAGTCAGACAGGCTCCCTGGAAAAAAAAAGAAAGGCAAATCATCATTCTTCTTTTAGAGAATAAGGTAGCTCCCAGCTAATAGAGGATGACTCTGGAAAAAACAATCTATTGAAGGCAGCTGGATATTTGTGAGGTCGGGACACACCTACTGTCTTATAGAAGGGTCTACAGTCAGAGGAGAGACTGCAGTGCCGTTGTGACCAGGAAAGATTTCATCGGAACTTAGCAGTGTGGCTTTTAATGAATGTGCTGAGCTGTAGTACTAGCTAAATGTTTGGAAGTTCTGGGATGAAAACACTGTCTTAAGCTCTCCTCAATTACTTGTTAAGGAGTGCATCTGTCTTTGACTTGACCCAAGAATCTATTGTAGTGCTGTGGCTGTGGCTCAGCAGTAGCACACTTGCCTGTCATGTGTGAGGCACTGGGTTCAATTCTCATCACCACATATAAATAAATAAATATAAATAAAAAAGGTCTATCAACAACTAAAAATATATTTCTTTTAAAAAAAGAATATACTGTAGCTAATAACACATTAAACAAGTCTTTGCCTCTAGGTGAGTATAAAACTAGCAAAAGTTCCACTACCAACAAGCTACAGTTGGTGAGCATATGACCACCTATGCCAGGGGAATACATTGAAATCAAAATTGTTCTAAACACACATCGACTTACACAGGCAAAGCAGTACCATGATGAAGGGAAGATGGAGCGGAATCATTAACATTATTCTTCGCCCATAAAATCCAAAGGCCAAACTTCCCGGGTGACAAAATAATAGACCACTGTACCCGGTTTCTCCTCAATTTTTCCAGTAGTTTGTTGGAGTGGCCTTGTGCAAGTTGCATCCCCAATAAGTCATTACTGCTGTGTTGGTTATGTCCTTCCTATAGGTTGAATTATAACTTGTATCTAATCATACTCCAGATAGGTAAATTTACCAAATACTGTTTATATTTTTCAACTACCTGAGTTAAAATGTGTGTCTGATATATAATGGACATTGCTTCAGCTTTATTTTACCTCTGTTTTCAGTTTGGTACTACGGAAGGTTATTCTCACATGCACCCCAAGTTGTGTTTCCTGACTTTCATTTTCTTTTCAATAGAACAAATCGGCCAGGAGATGTTGGAAAACCTCAGTCATGACAGAGAAAAGATACAACGAGCACGGGAAAGAGTAAGTACAAATGACACTATCCTTCTACATATCTAATAGATGAGAAGACATAGAAGGTCCTTGGGACATGCACAGACAAAACCATGACGTAGACATAAGTAGAAATGACTAGGGAGAAAGGAACATAACATCTACTAGGAGGAAAAGGAAGGGTGCCAGAGGGGGCAAAGCAGCTGCTCTCCCCATCTGGAATGCCCACAGGGGGATTTTATTTAGCCCTCTGGCTGAGAAGAAGGTCATTGAGGGGGATTTTGGAATATGTCACTCTTTCAGTAAAAATACTGATGATTCCGCCCTCTTTGCTTCATTTATTTCCACTTTTTAGGAGTTGTACATTTTGTACATTAGAGGTTGATTACCAGATGTATGTTAAACTTTGTCAGCTTTTGAGACATTTGCTTTTATATTCAGTTCAAGTATCCAGTTTAGAGCTCCTGACATCACTTCTCACATGTCACTTTCTAAATCTAAGAATTCTCAGAATTTGTGTTGTGTATATAAACATTTTTCATTGTTTGGCTTTTATATCGTGAAGTAAAATGATAGAAAGTGATTGCTCGCCATGTACTTCAGAAATAATCTAATCATTTGGAGTTGAGTTGAGTTTTAACCCTGCTCTTCTCCTCCTAGCTTCGGGAAACAGATGCAAACTTGGGGAAGAGCTCCAGGATTCTGACGGGGATGTTGCGAAGGTAAGAGCAAGGTAGGGACCGACCTTCCTCTCCTGCCTCTTTTGCTGTTTTTATCTAATTGCAAACAGGCATTTTACAAGCTTGCAAGCTTCTACTCCCTTCCCCTGTGTCTAGACACTTTTGAAATAATAGAGCGCTGATTGTAACTCTTATTTGGACAGGAACACATACTGAGTAACTCCTATTAGAGAGAAGGCTTGAGCTAGTGGGGTTACCTCAAGCTATGGAAAAATTAGGGTTAGACATGAAGAATGTTTTCATAGCCTGAGGAAGGCCCCATGGCAGGAGCAGCCTGAGTTTATTTTCTATTTTGATGGAGGGAGCGCAGCCTGCGTCGGCAGGAGCTCACTTGGTCTCAGCCTGGCTCTCTCTTGCCTCGTTTTCATTTCTCTAAAAGGACTCCATTTGGGGAAACATTTTTATTTAATGTATATAATTCAAGATGATTTATAAAATGTCAATATTATCTGAATAATCTGAATTCATGTGTGCTAGCAAACAAATCTTTATGTTTTCTGTGTGTGACAAAACTTTGATTGATGGAAAATATTCGGGAGAGTATAAAAAAGAATATGAGTATAAAAATGAGTATAAAAAAGAGTATAAAAATGAATCAGAGTTGGTCATGTTCTATGTAAGTATTTTTAGCATGGAATGATTTTCCACTTGAGATCTACCAGGTAAGAGTATCATCTGGCACCAAGATGCCCATTTGGAACTGTGAATGGAAAAGTGAGTCACGAATATTGTAACTGATCTCTAGGAGAGCTTGACTGGAATGTTAAGGAAGAAAATCTTCATTATAGTTGATACTGAAGAAACAACTATTTCAAAATAACAAAGCCTTCCCTGATCATGTATCCATATACAGTAATTGTTAAAATTATCTCTTGTGTTGAAGATTTATTGTATAAGAAACTATTCAATGTACATTTGTTCCGCCATAAACGTTGATGTGATCTCTCAACCTGATCAGAAATGAGCCCAAAGTTCCCTGAGCACTGCCAGCCTAGTGTCCACATTGCTCCTTCTTTCCCTGGACACACTGCTCCAACTCAGAGCCATAACCACCAAATTCTCTGATCAAGAATAGTAAGTAATGGGGCTGGGCCTGTAGCTCAGCGATAGACCGCTCGCCTAGCACATGTGAGTTTGATCCTCAGCACCACATAAAAATACATAAATAAAATAAAGTATTGTGTCCAACTACAACTAAAAAAAATAAATATTAAAAAAAAAGAATAGTTAGTAAACGACTTGAGAAAAGCTCAAAACCTACAGAGAAGG
This sequence comes from Spermophilus citellus, assembly GCF_964194105.1. Taxonomy (NCBI): domain Eukaryota; kingdom Metazoa; phylum Chordata; class Mammalia; order Rodentia; family Sciuridae; genus Spermophilus; species Spermophilus citellus. The sequence goes on from NC_138195.1 coordinate 80,722,373, forward strand.
GAACTGGTGATTGAAAGGAATGCTTCAGTGCCTAAAGACAATAAAAAAGAAAGAAAGGGAAAAAACCTTCACTGCTTTCCTGGGAGGGCCCCTGCGATGTGAGCTGTAACGAATATTCTGCATATGTCTCCATTTTGTCAAATCTCATTAAAGAGTCCTCCTGCTTTATGTCAATTGAGCTGTCCAGAAATCATTCATCATTTTTAGTGTAAAAAAATCATGTGGTTATTTAAATAATATCATATTAATGTTAAAGTTCAGCTGTCATTTAATGGTATGGCTTAATCAGATGTAGCATTTAGGGTAAATAGTTTATTCAAGCTCTTCGTGGCTTTCAGGTTGGCAGATTCAAATAAGGATTTATGGGTTTCTAAACCAATGTATTTCTGTCCATGTTTCTGCTTGATGTACCTCACCCTTTAGTGCAGGATACTGCAGACAGTTATTTCAACAAATAAAGCATCCCCTCATATTGTGTTTGAATAAATTTGCAAGTCATTTAGAGAGGGTGAAGCACAAACGACTTCTGCGACCTTCAACTGGGCTTTCTGTAGGGACATGGCACTAATGCGATGGCTCAGAAGCCTGCAGAAGAAAATTACTCTGGTGAAATCTACTTGGGCTTCTCTTTGTAGGCAGACTCAGTCAATCTAGACTTATCTCCTCTCAGGATGTTTGTAGAGAACTCACAGGAATAAAATGCCCAATGGACATCACCTGGCTCTGTCTGAGCCAAAGCTCGTAAGTCCACCTGTGTGTGTGTGTGACAGTGTTTTTCAGTAGACAAGCTAGAATGTTGATATCTGCCAAGATTCCCAGGTACTTTTCATCAGTGGTGTAACCAGACTGAGTCTTTGCATAGTGGTAGTTTTGGTTTTGTTTCTAGTTGCTATCCCACATGACACAATTTATTTAGGACTTTGGAAAAATGAAAAAAACTAACCAGCTTCTTTACTTTATTATTTGGGTTATTCCTGAAAACATAGTCTTTTGAGAAGTAGAACCAGAACTTATATACCAAAGTCTTTTATTTCATTTTTTAAAAATATTTTTTAGTTGTCAACGGACCTTTATTTTATTTATTCATATATGGTGCTGAGAATTGAACCCAGTGCCTCACACATGCTAGGTGAATGCTTTATTATAGAGCTACAGCCCCAGCCCTATTTCACTTTTATTTATTTTATGCCCTCTGTCACCTCTCTCCTGTTCATGTGGCATTCACTCCAGCACTGGTGGGGGTTTTATTTAAGAAGAAGCCACATTCCCAGAATTCTTGTTCTTACCAAACTGTCCAGCTACATTGTGTGTCAACAGGTGATTATGATTTAAGAAACAGCACAATATGGAATCATGTGCTTATGTCACCTTCACAAATGTGTAAAAGAATTGAGTGTCCTCTTTGTGCAGTGTAAATATTTACCTGCAAGTAACATAAGCCTATTTATTTTCATATGCTAAGTTCTGTGTTTGAGAATAAATATAATACACCAAAGCAAGGAATTACTTTATTTGAAAGAAAGATTTGGGGATTTTTAAAATTTTTTAGACTTCAAGGTTTTTAAATTTGTGAAATGAACAGAAAAGGTACCTCATAGCCCCTCCTTTGGCTCATTTCACTTGCAGTGGTCAGTCAGTTATGAAGACAAGTGAAATCATGTTCACTCTGAGCCAAAGTCTGTGTATATGACCACTTGATCATTTGTGACACTGACCAAAATAAGAAAGCAACAAAAATTAAGTTTTTAAAATCCAGCAGCCACTAAATAATCATCTAACACTTGTGCTTTTTAAATCTATTGTTAACTTCAAATGAGGCAAAAATCCATTTTCTTCCTTCCTTCCCTTCTTCCTTCCTCCCATATGCCTGTAATAAAAGGCATAGTGATCCTGAGAGGAAACCACATTTAGCTTTGCCTTCAGAGTGCTTATGTGTGTATAAAAGTGTGCAGTGGGAATTCACAAAATTATCTAAATCTCATGAAAGCTATTAAGGATTCTACAACCTCAGTTAATCCTTGCTGATCATCTATTTTCATAAGGAAAAAAAAACAACCAAAACAAAATGTGATTTGAATGGCTTTAAAACCCACATGTTTGAGAAAAAATTAGGGAAATAGGAAATTATTTATAGCATCATAACAAATAAGTTTTAAAAAGAACTAAACTATGAGCCATATCTAGGTTACTGAATAGCAACTGGTTTAGTCAAAAAGAAATTATTTTTTATATAACTACACTATGTTACCAAAATAAAGAAAGCAAAGGAGAAAATTGGTCGATTCTGACATCAGAATAAAGCCTATAACTTATTTTCTAGAAAGTAATTTTTCTTTCTTCTTGACACAAGAAGGGGAGCCACCTAGGGACAAAGTGTTTATTTCCTGACTCTGCAGACAGTTTGAATAGAGTGGAATTCAGATCAAATGAAAATGGCTATGAAACAAATGACCATCCGTGTGGTAACTGGGGCCAAGAAATGGATTTTTCATTGAGTCTCACAAAACTTGATTATTACATTTGGTTGTCATAAAGTGTTGCAAGGATCCCTGGGAGGCTCCCAAGTTTCTCTTCACCTATGTACTGCGTTCACTCGCATGTGCGTGCGTGTGCGTGTGCGTGTGTGTGTTTCCACGTATCAGATCAGATTGGGCTGGCAATCAATGAAAATGAAAACAGAGATTTTCAAAATTCTTAGAAAAAACAGAAATAATCATTTATGATTATATTTCCTTTTACCTCTGAATAACTCTAGTAGTAGTTAATAATTAATCAGTAATCCTGTAATTTTTTTTCTGGAAGTATCTAAAAGAGTCCTCAAGGATATAACAAATTCATAAATTGAGAGCTCCATTAGCATAAATGGGAGAGCATATTAGAACTTCACTATGGACTGCTTTGCATATGATGCATATATATTTGGAAAAAAAACTTTCCTGAATGGTGACCTCAATGTAAAATAATTTTCTCTCTTCCTCAACTATTTCAACACACAAAATCAGAGTGTTCCCTTCAGAAATGAAGCGCTTATCCTTGCAGCGTGAGTGCAGTAACTTCTTAACATAAGTTGCTTCTGAGAGGTCTTTTGTAACCAACCTGTGATACAAACAAAGCCAACCGTAGTAAATGCAGTCGGCCTCGATAGCGCCGTTCATACAATACTATTTAATGTGTGTTTTTGTTAGAGTGACTTCTGAGTCAACCTGGGGAATAATTGCCAGCTATCATTGCTATCACATTTTACGTTTTAAACGTGGTCTTGTTGCTTTGGTAGAATGACAGGTAAAACATCTGGAAAAGTGAAATGTGCTGTCAGTGGCTCCAGAGGGAAAGTATAACAGAAATACCAGAGCAGATCTGTAAGCCATACAAATATATATTTTTAAATAAACAGACTTATTCGTAAATAGGCTGTGACTAGATGCTTAAGCTTCTTTGAAACTTCATTCTACATACACACACACACACACACACACACACACCCCATTTTGCTCAGGAAATATTTTATTATATTTTAATTGTTCTTATTACAATGGCTAAAATTCAACAGAGTTTTTAAGACTTGTGAAAAAATGTCCTTGAAAATTTACTCTCAGAATTCATGCCTTGAAAAGGCCCCTTCTCTCACAGAGCCTTGTGTTCATATGTGCACATTTTCTTCTCTTTTTTCCCCCGGTGCCAGGGACTGAACCCAGGCCCCCAAGCATGTCAGGCAAGCGCTCTACCACTGAGCTACCCTGCAGCCCTTGTTTTCCTTTTCTCTCATCTTGTTCCTCCTTTGTGGCTTGCGTAGCTGACTAGTGTTGAGCACGGGTCCTGACCTGAAGGTAGTGTAGCAAGGTCTCAGCCTCTAAACCATTTTTCAGCTTTTAATCAAGCACAGTTCTTTCAGAGTAAAATCGTTGAATTGCAGTTGATTCTTTGGACTCAGCAGAGTTAGGAGCTAAGCTAGATTAATGCTATAGAGAGAATCTTTTTTTTAATCTTGGTCCTCTTTGTGTGACTCAATTTATTACTAGAGCCTTGACTCATTGCCTTTGTCCTTGGACCTCTTCAAGGCCAACACGGATGATGCTTTTGCCAAATTAAACAACAATTCTGTACTTCCTTATTTATATTGTTCTTTAATAATATTCTTTATATTTTTCTTTAATAATATTTCTTTAATAATATTCTTTCTACATAGGATTTTGGCTAGGCAAAGCAGCATGTGCCTATCGTCCCAGCTGCTTGGGAGGTTGAGGCAGGAGGATCACTAGAGCCCACAAGTTTAAGACCAGCCTTGACAACATTATGAGACCCCATCCTAAAAATATAATAATAAAAATCAGAAACATAAACAAGGGCTGGGGATGTGGCTCAAGTGGTAGCGCGCTCGCCTCGCATACATGCGGCCCGGGTTCGATCCTCAGCACCACATACCAACAAAGATGTTGTGTCCGCCGAGAACTAAAAAATAAATATTAAAAATTCTTAAAAAAAAAAAAAAGAAACATAAACAAGTCAAATGCAGTATCTAAAGCTCCCTGCCACCAAAGACTACCATCTGCCTCCACTGATCTCTCAGTGCATTTCTGACCCCAAGCGAAGCTTTACACACATATGACCCAGTTCCTAACCCCATGAAGGAAGCAGTGTCATCCCCATTTCACAGATGAGCATAACTGTGCTTAAGGAAGCTAGGTAAGCCATCTGGAGTTGGCCAATAGCAAGACAGAGTCAGAATACAAACTCAGTACTTTCTTTCAAACGTACTCCATGAGGTTCCCAAAGGTTGCTTAAGTGAGAGTAGTTCTCACTGACCAGTGAGGAGAGGAGTGCGTATGAGCTGCGGAGTTTTTGGTTTTGCTAACTTTTACTGTTATTATGCTGTTATGCAGTTCCCTTTCTTCTGAAATAATTGTGTAGTAAACACTTTCCTTAAGCTGGTCCAAAATAAGTACTTGAAAAAATGTTCAGCAGTGGCAGTGTGTGCCAGTGTTCCTGCCTTCCCATGCCCCCTTCTGATTCACTGCTCTAGGAGATCCAGAATCCACACTGTCCTCTGGCCTTCAAGAATCCAAGGGCTTGTTGTGTACTCTCAGACTCCTCTTGGCTAGTAGCCGTGGTCCAAGCCTCTTGGTGTGTTAGTTCATCTTCCTGAGGACTGTATGCAGCACTGTAGGGAGCTGTCACTGGGTATCTTCAGGACCCCCAGGGCCTGGTTCTCCTGCTATACTGGTCTGAGACCCCTCACAGTGTCAGAGGACCAATTGGCCGGTGCAGGAGATAGGTTCAGAAAGTGATGAATAAACCCGAGGAGACCCACTGTTAGGATGGGCTGGAGGCCCTGGGCTGCAGCTGTGGGTGCAAGGAGAGTCCCAAGAAGGGTCTTCTTGAGGAATCCTTTAGAAATGGCTTGATTTTGAGCATTAACTGGAACCAACAGACCAGCAAGGAGCTGAAAAGCCTCTACCATCCTTACCTCCAGTGTTCGGCAAGTATCATGGTTAGGAAATTTCATTTTTATGTCTAACTCTGTTTCACCTGGGGCTTTATCCTCATTGGAGTTTTCTTTTGCCCACCATTGTATGGGCACCAAGAGGCATATGCCCGATAGGTAGGAGGTAGGCTCTGGAGCCCCATTCCTGCTTTCTCACCGTTAACCTTTGGTAAGAATCTCACCTCCCTGTACCTCAATTTCCTTATCTATAAAATGGAGATGATAGTAGTCCCTACTTTGTAAGTTTTTGCAAAAGTTAGTCAATACATGTAAAGTACACATAATAGTGCCTGCTACAAAATAAGATTTCAGTAAATGTCAGAACAGTAGTTATTATCATCACTGCTTTGAGAAAGAAAAAGGCCTAGGAGCAAGGACTAAAATAAAAATGTTAATAGTTATTTTAGGTTGGTGAATTTTAAATTGATTCTTTTTCCATTTCCAGAGTTTCCTAGGAAGTTTCAAAAAATGAGAAATTAAGCCAGGTATAGTGGCACATTCCTTTAGTCCCAGCAATTTGAGAGACTGAAGCAGAAAGATTGGAATTTCAAGGGCAGCCTCAGCAACTTAGTGAAACCCTGTCTCAAAATAAAAATTTAAAAAATAATAATAAGGGCTGAGGATATAGGTGAGATATATAGCAATAGAGTGCCCCTGAGTTCAATCCCAGTAACAAAAAATTAATAATAATAAAAATAAAATCCTCCCATCCTTTCCTGATGTCTCTGTGTCTGAAAGGGACCCACCATTCTCCCTCTGTCTGGGACCTTCAGTCAGCAATTCTGCAGCAACTCCCCAGAGCACTCAGAGTTCCCCAGGAGCAAAGCGTCCTCCAGCATGGATGCTTTCCCTCCCACTTGGACTGTCAGAGAGACAAGCATCCTGATTGGTCTCTGTGCTGCTTCTCCTCCTTTTGTCTTTCTAAATACGGTTTGCCAGTCTGTCTTCCATAATGCAAAACTAGTGCATTTTCTTCCCTGCCTACGAGCCTCCCATGGCTCCCATCACCTGCTAACACAAGCATGTCCTCTTGGTCCCATTTCCAATGTCTGCCTGTGGACTTCTGGCCTTATTGACTGCTACTACCTTTGGACAGACAGCAGACCCCAACCAAAGCCGACTACTTCCCATCTCCAAGGCTAGTTTGACTCTTCACTAATTCTATTACTTTGCTTCACCTCTTACTTCTACATATAATGCTGTCCATTTTCCACTTGTGATTCAAAATCTTCTGAATGCAAGTGACAGAAACCCGTATCAAACTGGCAATACATAAAAGAAGATAAATACTGCCTCATGTAACCAAATAGACCAAGGATAGCAGTGACTTCAAGCAGTGGAATCTGAGGGCTCAAATAATGTCATCAGGGCTGGGTCTTGCCTTTCTCATCTCTCATCTCGGATCTCTGTGTATGGGTTCTGTCCTTTGTCAGGGACTTCTTGTCAGAACAAAGCTTTGCCAGCCTCTCATTGAATTTAGCATTTTTTTTTCTTCCCAATAGTTCCTACAAAGATTATAGCATGGAGTCATACAGATTCTGATTGGTTCAGGTTGTATAAAAACCTTATTCATCTATGATCTGATGTTGTAGACAAGGGACCCTGTGCTGGGATTGGACAAATAGACTTAGAATGGGTGAAGCATAATTCCCTCAGAAGAATCTGAGAGCTTTCACCAGAGAGGGGAGTAGATACTGGGCGAATGAAAACAACAGATGTAACTTAGGAATGTTCCAGATGGATTTTTAATATCTGTATAAAGGACCAAGTTACCCAAGTATAGCCTCATCAATGACTAATCTTAAGAAGAATAACTGAGAATAATTTTAAAGTTGCTGTCTAGATTCATGTAATTTAGTTGAAAATCTGCAGGTTATTATCTGTTACAGTTTGGATACAGGTAAACATGTTCATTCAAGGATAAAATACGGCTGAGCTAGAAGTGTAGCTCAGTGGCACTTGCCTAGCATACGAAAGGTCCTGGGTTCCATCCCTAGCACCACAAAGAAAAAAAAAAAGTTGCTTCACAATAAGAGAATATTCTTGTCCATTATTTAATCACAATAAAAAAGCATCTTATAGTTTTCTTGATTGTGAGCCACAATTTGACCTAATTCTTGAATTACCTTTCTTTTATGATCTTCCTTTCTTCCCCAGGATACATGCCAGTCTTTAATGTGCAGAGGGAGCACTTTACCTTCACCATCAATGCCTCCTTTGAACACAGCCTTGAACTGTTAACTGAAGCAAGGAGCCTTAGGCCTTCCTTATAAACAAGTAATGGAGCCCTCAGCCCCCCTTGTAAATGGCTATTTATTAGCATACACCATCACCAAACAACGGTTTACAATTCCAGGCCCGCACCATCACACCACTGTCTGCTCCATTGTAAGTTGAGGGAGGCCTTTCGCATCTGTTTCATTAAATGCCAGAGGCAGTGAACAATAGCTGAACTTTATAAATTGAGGGTTAGGGCTTCTCCCCTCACAAATCTCCCCCTTCTGCTGCTGCTGCCACTGCCGCCGCTGCCACCACCACTACCACCAACATATTTTTTTGTTTGAACGCTCACATTGTAAATTAGCGTATTCACACATCAATTTTAAAAGGCTGGCTGTGTTATAAGATGGGACAAAGCAAGCTCAGTAACAGCTCCGCACAGTGCAGGTGGTTGGGGCTAGCTGCTCCCCAGATCAAAAGTCAAACAACTGTGAATCTGCTTTTAAAAGTGCAGTTCCAGAGACAAGGCGAGGCTTATCTGCCCAAAGAACGAGTTATAGATATACATCACAAACTCAGGGCACAAAAGGGGGCTTCATCATCCTGCTGGATAAGGAACCTAATGCTGACAATCTGAGGGCATCTCTGGAATATGTGGCTTGTTTTTGTTTTTGTTTTTCTATAAAATTAGTCTTTTATTATGTGGCAATTGATAATTATTATTTATGCTTTGGTGCTGTTCCTAAAGTAGCTAAGAATTTTTTTAAGCCACCTTTAGGGCAGGAAATGGCTCCTTTTCATGGTTGTGTTTTATTTTTCAGCAGCATTTAAGGACAGACTCCTATTTATACCACACAAGCAGTTTTGTCTGTTGTAAACAAAGTAAGTGGCTGGGAATTGTACTTTCCCAGAAATGTTTTCCAGGGAAGCCATAATAGGAAACAACTGTGTATACTTGAGACTTTGTCATCTAGGTATTAAGAAAGAATTCTTTGCTTTTATGGGGAAAAAATTACCAACACCGTTTGTTAAGGAGCATATTTAATATCCAAAAGTAGAATTAAAGTGTTTTAGATTGCAAGCACTAATTGAGGTTGTTTTCATTTGAAATTGTCTCTAGCATTTTTTGACAAGGCAGAAGTGACATAGAAAGAGGCCCAATCATAATCCGATATTCTTTTATAAAAGGCTAGTGATTTCTTTTGCAAAGTTATGTGATGAAATTTAGAACTAACTTAGGAATGTCAATGGGAAAAATGCCAAAGCAGTAAATTTGACAAAATTTTTAGAAAGAGGGTTGAGGTGGCTTGAAATTGTGAAACACACCAGTTTCCTCTACAGTTATAGTTTATCTAGGAGAAAGTCGTGCTATTCTCCATCTACTAATGCCCTAATGATCTTATGATCAGGAAAAAACCTGACAACTTTTTAATGCCCAATTAGTTAAAAGTGTCTGAATCAGGTCTCCAAGTGCTTTCATGAAACCACATCTCTGACTCAAGCCATAAGGCAATACTTCCTCTCCTGGGTGGCTTCACAGAGTCTGAACCACTGGAGTTTTCTGAAAATTTGTGTGTATATGTATATTTGCATCTCTCTGAATTTCCATTAAAATTCCATAACATTTTCAAAAGAATCTATAATCAACTCCCCAAAACTTGGAAAAATTAGACATTATAAAAACAGTATCCATTTTCCTGGCTAAATAATTATTTCCTAGCTCATCTGAAATGTGTTACCATACAAGAATTTGAATTTGTCCACAAAGTTCAATAAAAAAAACTAAAAATGCAGGGATGCCTTCCTCGGGAAATCAGATAATTTATTAAAAGTAAGACTTTTAATAAAGACCCGCCCCAGTGGCATGTACCTGTAATCCTAGTAACTCAGGAGGATGGCAAGTTCAAGACCAACCTGGGCAGCATAGCAAAACCCTATCTCAAAATTTGAAAGGGATGGTGATGTAGCTCAGTGGTAGAGTGCTTGCCTACTATGTGCAAGGCCCTACTATGTGCAAGGTTCAATTCCTTAAAGACAACCATAGCAATTAAAATGTATATGGGGCCTTATGGTGTCACAAAACACACATTGTTGCATTTAAGGTAATCTTCATAAGAACACTGTGAAGTTGTAGTGTCATGATTACCTGATGTTATTATCTATTTGTTTTTTTGTACTATAATAAAATACTTGAGATTGGGTATATGAGAATGGAAGTTTATTTAGCATATGGTTCTGGAAGGTGAGAAGTCTCAGAGCATAGCACAGACTCAGCATCTGTGAGGGTCTTCTTTCTGCAGCATATCACAACAGAGCTTCCAACTTTTGAAGGATGTGTTGAAACCATAGCAGTTATAGAGACCTATGGAAGTTGCATCATGCCCAAGGCCATTTCCCCAAGATAGGGGAAAATTTGGACAATTACCCTGGCTGTAGCCATAGAAATTGAGTTCTTAGCAGAATCTTAACAGTGACAGCATAAACATTTTCAATAGCAAATGTTCAATGTTTATTGTATATAAGGGAATATGGTAGGCATCTAAGATTCAAAAACCTCACTCCTGGATAGTTGAGTATCTAATTTGGGAGCCTCAGTTTACACATTTTGTTGTTGTTATTGTTTTGTGGTACTGGGGCTTGAACCAAAGGCCTTATGCATGCAAGGCAAGCACTCTACCAACTGAGCTATATCCCCATCCCTGGTTTATACATTGTTAAGAAACAGCAGTGCATAGAAACTTGTGCTACATAAGTGAGAACTCAATGCTCTAGGAAATTACAGGAAGAAATTCCTGGGGCCTAGGTAGGCAGGTGAGATGGCAGATGGCCACCAGGCCTGAAAATTACTACCTGATTCTTAACCCACATATGGAGTCTCTCCTTTCCCTTTTCATAGTAGCTTCCAGGTAATAGCTCCCAATAGCAGAATTTGACTGTTGGAGGTGGTGGTAGAGCTGTTTGGCTACAGCTGAGTTGAAGAAACACAGGACATTAGCAACTTGAAACCTCATTTACTCTCAAACTTAGCATGAGGCCAAAGCTTCACTTTTACCTTCACCTTAAATTAAACTTATTGAGAATATTTTTAAACTTGTGATGGAGTTTAAATTTTTGTTAAGCAAATTGGAAAGGTTTGAAATCACCTAATAGTTCCAATTGTAAGCAATTATGAAAAACTTTTTTCAAGTGTTCGAAAAATATTGAGAATTTTCACACACTTCACTAAAATTATATGTTTAGAAAACTTGATGGCCTCTGAAATAATACTGCATGTTGACCATACTGTACATATGATTCATAAATAGATACAAAGAACATTGGCAGAGTATGTGGATTATTTTATTAAAGCATATTATTTATTTGATAAGTATATCACTTAAAATACTGAATTATTTTATATATTCCAATTAAATCTTTCTCCTCAAATGGGCTTATAGAAATTTAGTTAGTTGAAAACTTGCCCAGCCAATAAAGAAAAGCATTCATTTTCTATTCTATATACATGATCTGAAGCCATAGCCTTTTAGGTCTTTTAATCTGTTTGTTCAAGGCCAAGCTATTTATATGAATAATTTTTAAAGCTTCTGCATAAAGAAAAAAGAACATTTTATTTATTCACTGAGGTTTTTATGTGCCTTGAAATTGCATAGATAAAGTATTTTCAAGCCCATGGATCTGGAGAAGATAAAAGGTCTCTTATTTTATAAGGCTTTATGTAAGCTTTTCAAATGTACAGTTTTCTCATGACTAGAATTTTTTAAATAAGACATTATTTTACTATTATCACTAGAGTTTGATGTGGGCATCTCTTTTTCCTTCCCTGCATTATTTGTTAAATCATGTGTCTAAGATTGTTCTTACTGCATTTTATCTTCTGGATTTTAACAGTTTTCATGTTGGATAAATTAATTTACCAATCTTTATATTTAGTGTCAGGCATCTACTTAATATGACTGGAATTCTGAATATTAAATATGAGTGAGAAATTAGTAAATTAGCTTTAAGAAACAAAGACTGAAAGTAAATTGTACTCTTTTTTTGTAACATATTAATATGAAGCTGAAAAATTACTTAATTCTTCCTCTTTAAGAACTTTTGCTAAGTCTGGTAGACTATGAAAAGAAGAAGCATTTTTTAACTCAAGGGCAACTGGACCCAGACCTGATTCCGGGTGAAATTAGCTGCTGTTAGCTCTGCCATGTCAGGGCCAAGAAACAGCTTTCCCTGGCTGGAGCATTCCCAAGCTATCACAGCCATCAGACAGGTGGGGAATAAATATTGTAGAATAGTGGGACATTGAAGAGCATGCTCCTGATCCCCAGGACTCAATTTGGACAGGCTTCAGTTGGAGCAAACAGGTGTTCCTGGGAGGAACTGTCCTCAGATGGCTGGGGGGTGTGCCATTCTTTCACACACATAAAATGTTCTCCTTCCCTCTGCCCGCAGGAAAATTAGAATTAACTACAGCTTTTTCTTTTGAAATGGAAAAAGAGAAATAAAAACATGGCACCAGGTTTTGGCTCTGGCTGGCTTTCCATGAAACATGCGATCCATGATGAGTGATGAGAATTCTTGAATCACAGCATCCTTATAGTTTTTAACATTGAAGATGCTGTAAAAATTAGATGAATGCAGTAGATCATTTTAACAAAAGATGTACCTATAAAATGGGGTAATCTCATCCTCTATTATTCATTTGTCCATTCATTAAGTATTTCTTGCAGCTTCCCAAATAGTGGACCAGGTGCTGGTAGAGTATAAGACATAGAAAGGTCCTGTCCTCAAGGAGCTTCTCTGAAGTTGTAATCATGGTAATTGGCTGGAACACAAAAGTCATCAGAGTGGCCTTTAGGAAACTGGGCAGAAAGTGCTGACATCAGAAAGATTTCTTTTCCTGCAATATCATCATGTTGAACGTACGCCTAACATATTTTATTTGGGAAGATTCTTTTAAAATCATATTTGTAAAAAAAATCATATTTGTTCTATAAAACATAAACTATGGAGAAAATTGTTCATAATCACACCAGCTAAAGATAGTAATAAAGTTTTAGCATATTTCAATCTGGCTTTTTTCTATTTATTGTATGTATTGTATGTATAAACGTTGTATATAATCTTACAGCCTGCTGTTTGCATTATATAACCCCCCCCAAAAAAAAAGATTTATTGAAAGCATTTTCCCACACTATCAAAAATTTTTATAATCATTATTTACAATGGATATTTAAAATCCCCTTGTAGACATATTTACTCTATTTAAAACATTTAAGTGTTTTTTTCTAACTTACATTGATGCTATGTATCTTCATTCATAGATTATATTATTTTCTTAATGTGTCACCCTTGAAGATCATAGTTGCTATCTCATATATGACTTCCCAATTCTTGAGTTCTTAGCTTTTTAGCAGTATAGTCATCTGGGATATACCTTCAAGTGACGTTTTCCAGAAAAATACAGAATTTGTATGTGATCTGGTTCACATGTAAGAATTGTTACCAGTTGCATATGTGGGATAGACACATATGTATATCTATGTATTTGGGCTGGGTATAATACTTTTAGACCCTTCATTTCTTAAAGAAATAGATATTGAGCTATTGTCTTCAGGCCTATAGAGTGTCAAAGTAGCAGGAGGGTAGACTAACTTATGGTACTCTAATCATGGGTTTTTAGTTTTGTTTATTTATTTGGGTTGTATGAATCTTTGAAATTGAACAGTCTGTCAGAATGTTTCTAGATATGACAGTCTTTCCCTCAGTTTGCATGCATCACAAGAACTTTAGATCTTCAAATTCAAGTCTTCCTTCTACCGCTCAGGAGAGTTTTCTTTCATTGTGTCAGATTATTTTTTCAGTTTTGAATTTTTTGATTTCTGGAAAATTTATGAGTCTCACATTAGACTTCTCTTTTAATAAAATAATCTTCCACATCTGTCATATTTTCAAATCTTTTTTTTCTCTTTCTTTTCTTTTTATTTCCACTGTCTTTGCTCCCACTCTACAGCATTGTTCTATTCATTATCGCTAGTTACTTGAATATTAAGTCTGCTGTTGCATTACTGGTTTCCCTAAACCCATTGCTTCATCTTTACATTTTTATCCTTTTTAAATCTCAGAAGTTCTCATCTAACAATTTTATACCCTCACTTTTTAAGGTTTTATTCTTATTGAGGATGTCAAACAATTTTCAAAAAAATTTTCAGTTTCTTTACTACATAATTTTCAGAATTGTGTGCTTCCCCAGATAATCAGTATGTTGTTTTCTTTCTCTTTTTTTTCTATAGTATCTTTTTTTTCCATCATCCTCATGTTGTTTTATGTTTGGGTACTTTTCCAAACCTCTTCTTAGAACTGCAAATGGATGTCAGTTTTACATGTTGAGCTCTATACCAATTTTTGTCTCTAGACTATCTTTACTGGAATAAAATGAGACTTTTTATACAACTTGAGTTTAGCATCAAAAATGTCCAACTTTTGTACATACACCTGTCATCTCCTTCACATCTCCACCATCACCGCACACAAACAGACTTCAGTGCATCTTGTCATTACCTACCCCGCAGCCACCCAATATCGATTGATTGTTTTACTGGGAACTCTAGTTTCTTACTCATATAAAAAAGAAACAAGTTGAAGAGTGTGAAGAAAAAGGAATGAATGCAGCAGTCCAAGTATCTCCTAGTTTTCTATATCTGCTCAGGAGAGAGTAAGCTTGTTAATTTGGGCTTATTACAAACCTTGTGTTTTTTAATTATGTAGATGACTTTATGGAAGGTAGATGGCTTATACTTTTTAACCCAGTTCACCTTTTGTGGTGGTAGGAAATCCTTCCAGACTGTTGCAATTTGTGGCATAAGTTTTGGTGGTGTAAATTTTCATTATCTTCTATTTTTTCATTCAAATTTAATGGGCACTTTGATACATAACAGCATCAAGAGCTGTGGACCAGACACCATTTTAAACTAGAGACTGTGGGTGATCTTTTAAAGTGCCTATGATAAGGGGGCCATACAAACCATTTCTATAGCTCAACCCTTGGGCCTGTATACCTGGGTGGTCTTGTTATAACTGTTGCTATTTAATTATTGATGGTTTACTGACACAAGGCCTGGAAGCCTTAGGGAAAATGAAATCCCATGTGCCAGTTCCTTCAGATGAGTCTTCTTTGAGGTTTAAGTGTCCCTCTAAGTAAAATTGTGAGGCAGGATTTAGGGGGCCATTCCAAATACTGCCGCAGCATCTGTGTTCAGTGATGGAGTCTGTGGTTGGATCTTGAAGATGAGCCACGTTTGCTCTTTTTCATAGCCCAGCAGCCTCCCACAAGCCCGCTCCTGCAGGCCAGGCATCCTCATTCATCTCTGGATGCTTCATTTCCCTTCTCTGCTCCTTGTGGGAAAAAGTCTGACCTCCAACAATAAAAGTGACTCACCTACAGGAACTGATTTCCTCCTATTAATGCTCTTATCCTGGGAAGCATTTATTAGGAAATTAGTAATTCATTCCACAAATATGTGCAGGGCACTTGGCTGGCTAGGTTGGGATGGAGGGTACGCTGGCCCTCAGGAAACTCACATCCTAATCAGAGAGAGTGTCGAGGAAAATGCTAATTAAGGATAAATGCTGACCAGAAGCCAAAGTTGGGAGATTATTACCAGTCTGGAGCAATCAGAGCAAAGTTTTGAAGAAGATGTGGCTTTTGTAATAGCCCTTAAGAAGGGGTGGGGTTTGCCTGGGCAGGTTGGTAGGGATTCCAGGGAACAGCATGAACTAGGAAGGAAGACCACATATTGCAAGGCAGGCACGGCAGGACTTAGGTTAGCTGGTTGTCAACTCTATGACTTCTGCCTTTTTTCCCAGATGTTCCCATGTTAATGTGGGTCACCTCATGGCATGCCTGCCATTGTACCCAACTGCCAGCCCCTTTCCATCTTAATCCTCCGCTGGGAAGATAAAAGCTTACCTAAATGAAACTGGCTTAAATAGGTTCCACTTTTTTTCCCACCCTCATTATTGTTTCTTGAATGAATACTATGTGCTCTGGGCAGGAAGAACCCTAGTAAAGGACCAAGTCGTTTTCGTGTAGTTTTGTAGTTTTCCCGTAGGCCACTGATATGTTTCTTTCACAAGTTCTCCCCTGCCCTTCAGTGGCTTCAGAGTGTTTTTCTAGGAATTCTGAAGGACACTGCAAGTTATGTGTGCAGGCAGACTAGACCTCCATTAAAAGGGGGGATTATCTCTACCTTTGAGGCAATCCCAAAATGCCTGTTCTCTTGACAGACTTCACTGTTTGAAGATACTGTTTGGGCACCACTGTTTCCTGTTCGCTCAGTACTCAGATTGCTTGCTGACACTTGGGGTGGGGGGATCTGGGGCTACATAGCAGAGAACTGTAGAAGTCCACACAACAGAGAACCTGGATGGGCTGGAGTCAAATCCAGCTTCGCCACAGGGATGAAACTAGCCTGGACGTGCCACGACTTTTTTTTTTTTTAACAGTAATTTTTCTTTAATAGGACTTGAATTTTTTAACCCAGTTTTGCTTTGGGGAAAAATGGATTCACCATATGTCTTGTCAAGATATCGCTTTTTAAAAATTTTCAGAATGAAAGTCACCCTTGGCATTGGAACTGTTTCGCTGGGCACACCTGCTTTCTTCATCAGGTTCCCTGACTTTTCTTATTTCCATTCACAAATGGAGACACAGCCAGCCTTGGAGGAAGAAGGGGCTGTCTCCAGCAGCATACTAAAGGAAGGGCTGGCGAAATCGGGTGCAGCTGGCAGCCATTCCTGGTCCACCTGGAGGAGGAAGGGTGGCCTTCCGGTAGTTGGTGGGGGCTGATGGTGGGTCGGTGAGATTTCTTTTTCTTCTTCTGATTTTTATTACACAGATATTACCAGAAAGGCAAAAGGAAACATTTTTTTAAAGAAAAGGAAAAAAGCGCTGGAGTTGCGGCTCAGTGGTAGAGTATTTGCCTGGCTTGTGTGAGGCCCTGGGTTCAATTCTCAACACCACATATAAATAAATAAATTAAATATGGGTTCATTGACAACTAAATATATTTATATTTTTAAAAAGAAGAAGAAAAAGAAGAAAGAAAAGGAAAAAAATCATAACATCATAACCCAATAAACCTGCAATTATCTTTTCCTTTTGATTTTAATTCACATATTGGCATTTTTCTTTATGTACCTTTAAATGCAGTGTAAACACAGTTTTACATTCTGCTTTTTTTGTTTTTATCTTAACATTATAGCCTGCACCACTATCATTGATTTGATATTGTAGTTAGTTGGCTTTTTTTAAATCATTACAGTTAATTTATAGAATCACAGGCGAGCCCAACAGTGTTTGTTTAGTGTTCATTTGTCTTTCAGAAAATAGGGCAGCCTCTAGCATGTATTCAAGTACGCACTGAGCTTGGATAATCAGGCTCTGAGATTTATTTGGACTATTTCATTCTTTCCATTCAGATCACTTGCACATATTAATTTTAAGGTATTTTAATGATGATATTGATCATGAAATACATGTGTAAACAAACCAGGAAAGTCACTCTGAAGTGGGGATATCTATGGTAGGTTCCAGCAATAGCCACCTTTCCCCAAAGTACTCCCTACCTGATTGGAAGGTCAAGACTGAACTTGGGCTTTGCCAGGTCTTTGCCAGGTGTCAGCACCTGGTTGGTCACATGTTACCCAGGTGAAAGTGCTCTGCCCCTTGTGGAGCAGAACAGGGCTGCTCCTGAGGGGAGGAGGTTGGGTGGAGACTAAGGGGAACAGTGGTTTGGGAATGACTCCAGAAAGAGGGTGTGTGGCAGGGGATGCTGGGCAGCCAGGGGGCAGCATGGGAGCATTTTGCATCTGATGACGGAGGAGACCGAGTTGGAAGAGGGGGATAAGCACAAGCTTCACCATCCTTCTGGCCCAGCCTGTGGGGATGATGGATGACTTCTTGTCATCTTTTTCATTTCTTCAGGGACAGCTAACATGGAATCTCTCTACTGAGACCAGAGGTTGAAAACTATAAATCTGTGGGCCATAAGCAGCCTGCAGAATTTTTTTATCTTAGGGATCTGTATAGTCTTGTTTGTTCTTTAAAGTATTATTTACATACAATCCAATTCACTTGATTTAAGTGTACAGTTAGAAGAATGTTGGTGATTGTATACAATGGTGTAATCACCGTGACACATCAAGATTTGAAACAGTTCCCTCACTCTAAAAAATTTTCACCATTTCCTTTGCACTCAGTTTCCTTCCCCCACCCACTTCAAGTGGCCCCTGATCTGTTTCTAATACTGTAAAGTTTTGCCTTTGTAGAGTTTCTTGTAAATGGAATTTGTCAGTAGCCTTTTGTGTGTGACTTCTTTCACTTACTTCAGAGCTTTTGAAATTCATCCATGTTGTTGCATGCATTAGTATTTCATCCCTTTTAATTGCCAAGTAATATTCCAGAGTTGGGATATACTGCAAATGACTTATCCATCTCTTGTTGATGCTCATATAGATTGCTTCCAATTTGGGACTTTTACAAATAATGCTGATGTGAACATTTGTATACATGTCTTTTTGTGGACATAGGTTTTCATGTCTCTTAGGTAAATATCTAGGAGTAGGATTGCTGGATCATATGGCAAGTATATGTTTCATTTTATAAGAACATTCCAAGTGGTTTCCAAAATGGGAGAACCATTTTGCATTTCTCTTAGAGTCTCAGTTGATCTGCAGAGTTCTTCTTAAAGCATTCCAAATAGCTGCCAAGAACTCAGAACCCTTTTAAAGGGCATCTGGTCTCCACCTCATCCCAGTTTCTATTTGATCCACTTTGCTGGCTTGTGTTTTCTACCTGTCACCTGTAGGTTTGTGGCCTCAGCCATAAAAATTCTTCTGAGCAACTTTCTGTCTCCTTCTATGGAGCAGGATATCATGGTTAAGAGCAGATCTGTGGGCACAGGAAGATTTAGGCTCAACAAATCTCAATGTCTTGCCATTTGTATGTTATCACATTGGGGTTCTCTGTGTGTCAGTTTCTTCATCTGTGAAATCCTAGGGATACTTTATTCAATAATTTATTCTAAAAATGAAATAACAGACGTCTATGAGAAGGTTAGGCCCATAGAAAATGTGCAGTGGAGGGTACCTTCTAACATCTGTGCTGTAGCTGGCGATTCTCCACATATGTGAATGCACACTCAGCAGAGTCACTGTGAAATTTTTTAGAAAACATTTACCCCTGTGTGCTTACTCTAGCTTTCCTATGAAATCAGAATATTTTGGGCTACATGTGTACATGTGCATTATTTAAAAGTCCCATAGATAATTGGAACGAGTCTCCATAGTCAACAACCATTGGTGGACAGGAAAGATACAGATTTTAAATTCCTTTAAACCCACCTGTGTGACTTTGGACAAAGTGCTTAACCTCTCTAAGGGAGCAATGTAGCCAAGCTCTGACTCAAACAAATTTGGTTTTTCACAATTGTTAGGTTCTTCATGGTAGACAGTTGGAGACAGATGAGTTGGAGGTAGTTGAGGGCTGTGCCTGCTTCCCAAGTAATGTGTCAAAATGAAGGCAAATCTCAGTCTGAATTCTGCCACACATAGACTTTGTGTGAATAAGCAGGCGTGAGAACAGTCACCGACTTGTCCCACAGGCACAGTGGCGTCCCTGTCCTCCTTCCTGATGGGAGAGTGCATTGACAGCAACTTGTGTGAAAGACTTACTTGAGGCTGATGTGAGAATATTCTAGCAACAAGAGTTAGCTAACTTTCTAGTCACAGCTAATGACAAAATTCTCCTTTAAACGGAGGGATCCTGGACAGAGCCGGACCCTGAGTCAAGGACACCGTTGCAGGGAGGCTGAGGGGGCCTGAGATTCTGTCCCCTTCCACACATGGTGTTGGAATG
The DNA here is from genome assembly GCF_964194105.1 of Spermophilus citellus. NCBI lineage: Eukaryota > Metazoa > Chordata > Mammalia > Rodentia > Sciuridae > Spermophilus > Spermophilus citellus. Next base: position 80,741,986 of record NC_138195.1, read on the forward strand.
CTGAGGACACTGCTTCTAGCCCGTCCACATGGTTCCAATACCATTTCTAATGTCTTAATTAATCATTATTAGATATGCTAATTAAGAGTAGCTAATTAATAAGGTAAACACAGCCATGTCTAGCTGCCTCTGGAATATGGCTTTTCATTAGTCTTTTAAATGTTAACTGAACACCTCGGAAGAGCGCAGGCCCATTACGCTCCTTGGGTCACAAACTCAGTACCCTAGGGTGTGGACAGTGTGGCAGATTATTTCTGATGTCCAATCCAAACCTGGCATTCACTAGTTCTGCCCATGAAGGATCCTAATAGATGTGACTGCTTTTCAGCACAACTTCTCCTTTAGTCTCCTCTTTCTAGAAACCCCTGAGCCCCCAGGACACGTGTACCCTCCCTTCCCCTCCTACGTGGAAGTGCTGACCTTGGGACACACAGCCAGACTCCAGCCTCTGTAACGTGGCATCTCTTTTGGTTACTTAATTGGCTGCCTTATTTCCCAAGCTTCAGCGATTTGAAGCATACAACTTTAAAAATAATAATAATAATAATAAAAATTTTTTGTTGTTTTTTGGCCATCTCTGTGTAACACTTACATTGTCCTTTTCCTTAAAATGACACACTTTATTTTATATATATCTAAGTATCTTCTTTAGTTTTATAATCACACATAGTACCCATGGAATCATGGTTTTACTGTACTAGCTGAGCATTTTTTATACCTTAAAATAAATATACTATTCAGTATCTGAAATAAACTGTTTAAGGTATTAGTGAATATTTTAAATAAAAAGTAACCATCCAGGTGCTGCCTGAAATCAGCTCTTGCCCCTCCAGTGGCTGCACACAGCACAGTGGGAACTTTGGCTGTGTTGTCCTTGTCGGGTTCCTTGCCCATCTCCCCACTAGACAGTGAGACCCTGGAGGGCAGGGACTGGCTTTCATCTCTGCATCACCCTGTCAGTGAGCTGGTGCAGAATATGCATCCAATAAATGTTTGATGAATGAATGCCTCCCTCATGAGCACAAGCAAAATACCATTAGCAAATACAAATATTGGCTGTTTTCTCTCACTTTGATTCCTAACCTCTGATAAACTTTTAAGCACAAAAACATGGAATCAAAACATAACTAAGTACCAAAACATAAATGAAGCAAGACCTATTTTCTACCCCTTGAAACTTTTTTATTTTTTTATTTTTTTATTTTTATTTTTTTTAGTTTTAGGTGGACACAATATCTTTATTTTACATTTATGTGGTTCTGAGGATCAAACTCAGTGCCTTGTGCATGCTAGGGAGCACTCTACCACTGAGCCACAACCCCAGCCCTTGAAACTTTTTATTATACAATAGAACTCATTTATTTAATTCCCCAGTACATGGGAGGTGGGGAGTTGAATGATTCAAAAATGTCAATAGTTTTTGGTTTTGTTGTTTTAAATAAGGGTTAGGAGTATAACACAGTGGTAGAGCTCTTGCCTATCACGTGCAAGGCTGTGGGTTTAATCTCCAATACTGAAAATAAAATAAAAGTTGACCTGACTCTAATCTTGGATCACCTTCACAATGTAAACTACAAAGGGCAGAAACTGAAACTTATTTTGCTTTGGATCCCCTGTGCCTGCTAGTCCCTGGGACAGAATGGACATGCAAGAAGTATAGGAATGGGTGGATGGATAGATAAAGGATGAATGGAAGGGTGGATTGGCAGGCTAATGCACAAAAGAGCAGGTGGCCCACTGACTTTGATTTACATAAACCTTGCCAGCTCAATTCTATGCATTTTAGTAAAGGCCTGGCAAAAAACACATTTAGGAGAAAATTTTCTAATGTCTGGAAATGGCAAAGTTAATCTCATTATTTTAAATAAATTTTTACTTCCAACCCTCTTAAAAGAAAATTCAATCTTAAAAAAAAAATTCTTAATTAGAAATTGCTCTCAGAAAGAAAAGGTTCCAGAGCTAGGCTGGAGATGTAGCTCAATGGCACAGCCCTGTCTAGTGTGTGCAAGGCTATGATGAATGAATACCTAGTACCACAAAAAAAGGAAAAAGAAAACCAACATTCCAGAGTAAATCAGTTGACTAAAAGTTATTTTATGTATTTATTTATTAGGGGGTGCCAGGGATTAAACTCAGGGGCACTCAACCACTGAACCACATCCCCAGCCCTATTTTGTATTTTATTTAGATACAGGGTCTTACTGAGTTACTTAGGTCCTCGATAAATTGCTGAGGCTGGCTTTGAATTCATAATCCTCCAGCCTCAGCCTCTCTAGCAGCTGGGATTACAGGCATGAGCCATCACACCCAGCCAATTGACTAAAAGTTATAAGCTCATTTTCTACTTTCTGGATTTCCTTTAAATCATACAAGAAATGTAGTACATGAAATTTTTCCAAGGTCTATCTTTTCATGCATTTTGAAGAATGAAAAGTTCCAATTTAGAGAAATATTTCTCTTAACATAGAGCTTACCTTGAACTTTTCTGCATGGTGTTTACAGTTTTCATTTCACATTGAAGCATTTGCATTTAATTACATAAAATACTTTAAGAATTCTGTATTTTTTTTATTTTGGTGTTGATTAATTTTGTAAGCTTAGTAAGAAACCATTCCAGTAGAAGAAAAAATATGTGTTTAAATACATAAAAAGCATCTAATTTACTTGAGCCTTTAAATGACACTTTTTGCAATGTTTAGGTGAAAGAGATAAAAGGAATTGTTTCTTTGCATTGATTTTACTTTTTCACATAATTGCTATGGTGGTTTTGTTCATCAAAAGGAAAAGGGGTGCCAACTTCAAAAGGCAGTTGCCTTGCCTCCATTTGGGATGTTCAACTTGTTCAAATTCTCCAGCTTGCTTTAAACATTCTCACTGGCAAATATGGTGCCTGTTTATCATGTACAGTTCCTTCTTACTCTGGAATCTTTGGTAGGACCATTCCAAGAACGGTTCAAAGCTCGAGGCAGGGGATGCACTGTGGGGGTCCACCATGTGCCCACTGGCAAGCGCTGCTTTCAGCTTGCCCCTCACCCAGCAGCGCTAGAGCAAAACACCCAGGGTTGTGAAACTGGGAAATCTACTCTCTCAGGAGCCCTTTCTCGCCACATTTGACCCATCCCCTGAGGTTAATGATGGTTACTTAAAATGGAAAGCAGAAGAAGCTAAAATTATGTTTCTAACCATTTCTTGCTGTGCTCTGCAAAGTTTGACTAGAAGTGCAAATTGTTATGCAAGATTTGCTAAGTACCAGGTTACTTTACATAACATTGTACAACATGCTCTCAGGAGGGATTTCTACAGAAAGAGCCATTTCCATGCCTCCAGTATGTTTTGTTTACTGAGTATGCCATGTCCAGAGAGAAATGTAATTAAGGGAGATGATTATATATAGTCAAATAGGCACATCCAGGGAAATTCAGATGTATTATCGTAAAGTCTGTGTCTCCATCAGGGCCATTTATCTTCTGTTTCCCTAATCTGGGGTGCTTGTTCCACTCAAGACTCCTGGCCTTCTGATAACCTCACCTGACTGACTAACCATTCTTGCTGGATCTGAGCACTCAGACACGCTGTCATCCTCATAGTTTTTACCTTGGCATGTATGGGATGTTTTCTAATTTTTGTAGCACAGGCCCTGAGCAGTTTTCCTTTATTATTCCCATGGTCAGAACCTCTTTTCTTGGTTTTCTTCATTTGCACTGAGTCTTCAAGAAACAACAATAATAATCACCACTTTGTCAGCATGCACTCCAGATTTGCTTAAGCACAGTCAGGTCACAGAAGCCAGAAGCCATGCTTTATCTGCTGAGGAATTGTATTTTCTGGAGTATGTACTGAAGCGCAAGAACAAATCATTAAGTGACACAAGTGAACAGAAAGAGATAAGTATTCAAAAATCCTGTGACCTCTGCTGCTAGGGTGTTGGCAGAAGACACTGGCTTTAATTGTTTGTTTCTCCCTTGCCAGTTTTCAATAAAGCATCCCATGATCTCAAGGCAAAGGTGGTTGGGAAGGCAATATTTTTATTCTAGTGGTCATATCAGGTTTTTTTTTTAAATCCAGAATAATAAAAAGTATTTTCCTAGGTATGCTTAAATAGTATTTATATATAAATCATTCTAGTGAATCAAAAACACCATATTAGTTCTGCATAAGAAATGGAATTTAAATACAGATTTGTAGATCTTTTGCTTTTCTTTTGTTCTTCATATTCTTTAAAACAAATGTTTGATTAATATCTACTACTACTGGGGAAATGTTTGGGCTTAAATAGGTTTACTGGTTTATTTTTATAGCTTTTTTTTAAAAGCAAGAAAATAAAGCAGCTATCTGAAGATTTTTCTCTATATCAGCATATGCATATTTATTTTATATTCTTTTCTTCACCCTGTAGAAATGTATCAACAGCACATTCTGATTTTTGTCTACTTTCATTTTTAAAAAATTATATCTGAAGTTGTATATTTATATTTTAAACTAAGAGGAGTCATTTGCTCTGGAATGAAAGCTTCTAGCAGCAATACAGATTCATAAGTTAAAATATTTAGCAAATAATGTCAGCTATACCTTAAAGCCAGTCTCTGTCACATTTTACTATCAATAAGAACTCTCAGAAATCCCTGTTCTCTAGAAAAGTGGTATGCATATTTTAAAATTGAAAACAGAAAGCAGAATCTGAGCTGTAGCCAAGGGACCCTGAGTTGGTGGACTGTCAACCTTGAAATGGGGCAGTGTGTTACCACGTCTTCCAAAACACTACATGTTGTCTCTCCATGCTGACAGTGGTTCACCCATCTCTGCTGCTTTCCTGTATGCGGAGCATTACCCCAGTTTGTGCTTTTACTAACAGAAGAGCACTATTGAAAATTTACATCTATAATGTAAATTCTTCATGGTGAAATCAAGATAGGAAAAATAATTCTAGTTTCAGTTTTTTTGTTAAGTTTTTAAACTTATTGTGTTGAGTTAGGATAACACAGAGCTATTGCTTAGCAACACTGGATTAGGCAGAAAATAATTTAAGCTCCCAAATGAGAAACATTTGTAATGGAATATGCTCTAACACTTGCTATACCACATGGCTTAGCACCCTCTGCTCACACATGGTTAAACACATGTCCAAACTGATGTTTTAACACTGCCTCGCACATCTTTATGCTCTTTGTTCACATGTGCTGGAACACATGCTTTGACACCCTTTGTGGACTCTGTGAACACAGGCGGAGTATTGTCTGGGGTCTCATTTTCTAAAGGCTCATTGGTTAGTGGCATTCAAAGATAGCTGCCTTAGAAACTCGGAGCTCTTTCTGCTAGGTGACATGCACTCTTGGGTTTCCTTAGTACATCTAAGGGAATCCTCATGGAGGTGACCATAGCCATGAGCTTCTATGTCCACCTCATCAAGCGGTGGTCTTCTCAGCTATTTCAGCACAAAGTATTGTTTTCCACCATGACAGTCCACTTGTATTTTCCCACACTGCCACCAGATGTAGAATGAGGGTCTAACATTTTTCTTCTATCCTCTTTGGTATTTTCAGCACAGATGGCAGCTGCCGTCACATCAGGCAAGGTGATTGTCTCCTCCTGTTTCTGATCTCCTAGATGACCATCAATGGCCGCTATCACAGAGTACCCTAGATTGGCTCACTCCACACAACAGACACTTATTTCTCACAGTTCTGGAGGTTGGGAAGTCCAGGATCAGGGTGCTGGCAGACCCAGTGTCTGATGAAGAACCACCTCCTAGTTTACAGCTAGCGTCTTATCGAACCCTCAGATGGCAGAGCGCAGGGAAAACCTCAGCTCTAACTCAAGTAGAAGAAAATGGTGATGGTAAACTAAATCTGAACAGCACTTTATTTGATTTATAAAATATTATTTATATATATGTTCATATATATAATATGTTTGTGGGGGGGGTTGAGGGGTTGGGGGGAATGTTTTTGACTGAGAATGGAACCCAGGGTGCTTTGCTGCTGAGCTAATGAGTGATTAGTATTTATTTATTTATTTATTTATTTATTTATTTTTGAGAAAGGGTCTCACTAAGCTGCCAAGGTGGCCTCAGGCTTTCAGTCCTCCCTCAGCCTCCCAAGTTGCTGGGATTACAGATATGTGACACCCCGCTCAGCTTATCTATATCTTTTTTGATACCTATTAGAACTACTGGGAAATAAAACACTGTTCCCCATTTTATGGATAGGCATAATAAAACCCAGATAGCTAAGAACTCTGTCAAAAATCATATAAAAGGTAATGGGACTAGATGTTGAATACTGGTCCTCTGACATCTAAAACAGTGTTTCCCTGCCCTGTTACATGGCTATCCTATAAGACGTACAGGGAGTACCAGAAGTATCCCTTCCCACTCAAGCGCTTACAGAGGAGAAAAGATACTTACAAATGGAAAGCAGCTCCCATTCATGGAGGCCTGTGTATGTACTAGGCACCTTACACTAAATCATCCCTCCTAATCTTCACAACATCACTTCTGACAGGTGAGGAAACTAAGGCCTAAAAACACAATAAACTCACTCCGAGTCAGAGAAGTAATAAATAGCAGAGCTAGAATTTGAATGTAAGCCTGATTTCTAAATAAAAGCCATACTTTAACCATTACACATATTGGCTCCCAACCAGCAGTAACAAATGAGTTCATAGGCAAACCACAGCTATTAGATGAGGCAGTTTAGGATGAAGGATATCCTTTCCCTACTCATTCGTGGTTTTGATACTTTGTGATTTTTCTCAACATTTTAAAATGAATAAATATAACAGGAAGTAAGAGTTATAGATATTATATAAACACATTTATACATGAAGCCCAGGTTTAGTCAGCAGCACCACCTTGGTGAAATGCAGGCCATAAATTGTGCTGCCCTGGCTGTATCTTAATGGAAATTTTATTTTATAGATAACTTGTGCTTACAATTATGGGACTATAAGAATCATTTCTGTTCTGTGGCTATAAGGTTCCAAAGATCTTAGAGGATGCTAAATCATTTGAAAATAAATTCTCCCTCATTGACTGAACACTAACAGGTCAAAATGAAGCAAACTATATCTATTTGGTGAGTCTGAATAGCCTTTTTCATAATTGTATTTTAATAACTCAAGCTACCTTCATAGCTGCCTTTAAAGAGAACTTAAAGGCGACTAAAATCCTCCAACTAACTTTCCATGTTGTGTTGGTTTGGACCCAAATGCAGAGAACAACGGTCAGACCATTTAATCACAGAATGGAATCAGCCAGGAATAGCAGCCCTTGGCTGCGGACTGGTAGATGTAAGTGGGAATTGGTGATTACTTCAAATGGTTGGAAGATCCCAGAGGGAAATTTGGGGGCTCTTCAGTCTGTTTTACCCTGAAAACAGAATTGTTAGTACAAATACCTGGCAACATTAAAATGCAGGTGCAGACTTGGAATATATAAAGCCTCACTTTGGTTTCTTTGTATTTTTAGTTGAATTTCACCATGATGAGGTTCAAGATCAAATAGTTGTACTTTAATATAGTATTTGCCAAATTTCCAAACCTCTAAGCACAAAATCCTCAGCCTTCATTTCTTTGCTTGCCTGGAAATCTAGGTAGCACTGAGCCAAAAGCAGAAGTTATGAAGTGAGATTATACTTGATTAGGAACAAAAAAATCCTACGTCCAGAAATGCAGATGTGCACAGCAGTCCCAGGGGAATGTTGGTATTTGATCTCTAAGTCTTAAAGGTTCATGTTCCCAAGGTTAAGCAATGCAGAGAGCCAACTTTTATTAGTAACTAATGCTGAAATTACTCAAGAGATTCTAGAAGTATTACATTACAAATCACTCAGCTTTGGAAATCCTACAGCTAGTGAGTTACAAATATCACTGTGTGAAAGAAAGGGGCAATAAGTGAAGGACATCCTTCATACACTTAATTTATACTGTTGCAGCATGTTCATGAGTTTATTGTGTGAAATTTTTCATTTAGAAAGAAAAAGAAAAGGGAGCATATGAGGTCTGTCCATTGAAACCCCAACTTAAAAGAACCAGGAAGCAAAGGCCTCTGTGTCTAGGGGAATTGGGGTGGGGACAAAGGTGGAGCAGTCCAACTTGAGCTGTAGTATCTTCCTGCTTTTCTAATATTTAACTTTATGACCTGGAGCAAGCTGTTTATTTATTGAGCAAGCCTTCCATTTTAGTGAAAGTTAAAGTCTAGTATTTGCAAAATAACAGCCATCAACAAACATGGTGCTGTGGCCATCTGTGAAAAAGAGACAGGTACCAGACATTTCACCTCAAGGGGAGAATTTTAATAGAACCAAATCCAGTATTAAAACCAGGAATCGTGGGCTGGTTGGTAGAATGCTTGCCTCACATGTACCATACCCTGGGTTTAATCCCCAGCATGTCCCCCCACCCTCACCCCCCACCCCCCGCAAAAAAAAAAAAAAAAAAAAAAACGGGCATCAATGTGTCAGCCAGCTTTCTTTGGTCCCTACTTGACAACTCTGGGTTTCCTTTTTGGCTTAACACTTCCTCTTTTAAACGTAAAAGTGATTTTGTTGTTCTTTTTCTAAATCAGTATCTTTAATTCTAATAACAATGAAAAAAGAATGAATAAATCTGTTTTGGTTACCAAAGTAATATCTTATAGGCAAAATTATGTCTTTTACGCTTTTAACCAATGATGTTTCCTACTCAATGTGTGTGTTTTCATTGTGAGGTTGATCTGCCCTTGATATGTGTTGGTAAGTGTTTTCTTCAGAAATGAAATCCACCAAACCATCACATCTTGGGAAGAGATTTTAAGGTGATCAGATTGTGCAGCCTTAAATTCGGCATATAATGCATGATATTTATAATTAATGTATATGTAATTGTAAGTATGTAGTATATTTTAAGTGAACAACATGAGAGTAAAATACAGGAAAATGAAACACTGCATACATACCATTTACATCACACCAAGGAATTCAAGTTCATGTTGTGGCATTTGAGCATTGCTGCTTCACTCATCCTCAGTAATGGTATTTTTCAGATCTTAGATTTTGATAGATGCACCGTGGAGTTTAAGAATTATTTAGGTAACTAAAAAAAAAAAAATAACTTGCCAGAACTGATAATGAAAGTTATTCACGATGTTCTGTCAAAATTCTTTCCAATTAGTGTTGAGGTCTTGAAGGGCCAGATTTAGAGTGTTATTAATATGTTAGTTTTATTAATGTATTTTTTGATATGTGCACGGTGTGACTGTCTAATGCATTGCATGATATTGTGTAATTATGGTGCTTTTAATTTGTTATACACCAGTCTGTTCTTCAGTCATATTTAAAATTCAGAATTACTTCATAGTTTCATAACTAATAACTCATTAGGAAGCTGTGCCATGTACTTGAGGTTACCTCTAAGGCAATCAATATTTAACAATAAACCCAAGAAATTCCTGGCTACTTGACTGTCATTGACCAGTTTAAATATTTAAAGTTATCATCTGACCCTTTGTCTAACCACTTATGGAAAATGAAATAAAAGTTGTATACAAAACAGAAGAAAGAGAATGTCTTTTAAACAGTATTTTCTGGGCTGGGGATGTGGCTCAAGCGGTAGCGCGCTCGCCTGGCATGCGTGCGACCCGGGTTCGATCCTCAGCACCACATACCAACAAAGATGTTGTGTCCACCGAGAACTAAAAAATAAATATTAAAAAAAAATTCTCTCTCTCTCTCTCCTCTCTCACTCTCTCTTTAAAAAAAAAAAAAAACAAAAAACAAAAAAAAAACAGTATTTTCTAAATTAAGAAAACTTGTATTAGGAGAAATTAAGTACTTAGGTTATATATATTACAATGTATAGAAAGAAAAAGAAAGGAGAGCATATGAGGTCTGTCCATTGTATATTATAAAAATAATCATTTAATATATGACTGTTATATAAATGTATAGTACATGTATAATAAATCATCTATTAATAACAATATATAATCCAAGTATTAATTATATAACCTGAATATTAGATTATATATATATTATATGTATAATCTAAATATTTGACTACTTCCAATTCAATTACATATATATAATTACATATATATAAATTACATATATATAATACATATATATACATATATATAATATATACATATATATAATTACATATATATAAATATATGTGTATATATCACAGCTTATTATTTTTTAAATAAAATATTCATTTTTCTTTTCTTTTTCTATATTTTTCATCAAGACATAGAAATTAAGCATGTCATCCTACAGTGGTCAAATTTATATTCATTGTTAAATATCATAATAATTTCCATTCCTATACTTTCTATTATATCTTAAAGATAGCTTTGGTTTATTTCTGCCTCCACTCCATATAAGAAATTGAGACGGTTCTTTTTAATGTCTTGCTTTGCCCAGATAAATGAACATAGTCAAAAATTATAGCCATTCAACCCCTGGCTTATTGAGATGTTTGTTACCTATATCATTTAGATCTTGTTTCATTACCTCGTAGGTATTAAAGTATGAATTAAGTCAAAGTTAGTCCAGCATACTGCTATGGTTATAGTACTGTGATAGTATGATTTAATTAACATTTATTCAATATCCACCTGACAGAGGTGTTGGGTTCTGTAGGGATACAAAGGTTGGGGGGGGGTGAAAATGTGTCATATAAGGTAATGAGATAACTAGAATTTGTTTTAGATTCTGCCTTGGCCAGGGTTCTTAGATTCAGGGGGACAGAATCATCTAGCTCATGAGAAAGAGATTTACTGGTGTAGCTTGCAGACTCTCTGGGGAGCCCAGGAGCTACCCAGCCCTGAATGACAGCAGCATCAGCCTCTTCTGAGAGGCCTCAGTCATACCTGGAATGGTGCCCATGATTTGAGGACCTGGACTCCATAATCTCTGCCACAGCTGTCCCAGAGGAACTAAATACAGCCCTCCCACACACACAGCTGCCTCCCACTGATCACATCCACTTGCCAAATTTTATATAGGCATCTGTTTGGCAGAACCTGGGCCACATCTAGAACCTGGTTCTCAGAGAATCTTGGGAACATAGACCTTAGATCTCTAGTGTTACTTGTCAAAGCTGCTAAAAAGAATCAGAATCTCTGTGGAATGAGCCATTGCACAGTGTTCCCCAGGGAAGCATAAAGTAGTGACTCTCAAATTATGTTCCCAGAACCCTAAAATTGTGCCCACCCACCTATAGGTTGCTAAGGAGAAGGAAGAGACCATACAGGCAGGACTTGATCTAGGGTATAGCTGCATGCCATCTGTTCATCAGTTGGGCATGTCTGTAATCATTGCTGTTAAAAAAGTTTTCTTTCTTTTGCTTTTAGGTTTTTGTGTTTGGGGTATTTTGGTTTGTGTGCATGAATGTTTAAGTTTCAAAACTACTGCTAACCTACAGTTTATATGCTTCAATCTTGTATCTACAGCCAGGGGTCGCAGTGATGCCTATAATCCCTGTGACTCAGGATGTTGAGGTGGGAGGATCCCAAGTTTTGGGCCAACCACAGCAACTCAGCAAGACCCTGTCTCATAAGAAAAAATAAAAAGAGATGAGGGGTATGACTCAGTGAGTAGCGCACCTGAGTACTGGAAAAAACAAACAAAACTTCTATCTACTACCTTTTGTATTAGGTCTGTTTTTGCAAATATAGAGTAGGGTTTGTTTCCATAATAAGCTTTTCAATTAAACATTGTCATTTTTGTTACTAATATTTGAAAACAGCTACAAATTCAACTCTTCTCCCACATGCATCGTTAGAGAAAGTGCTAACAGGCCCATTCATATCAGAGATTTTAATGTGAAGTCACCACCTCCTGAGAACATGCCTTTGAGTTGTTTCAAAGCCTTTCCCACATCTTCTCAGAAAACCTCAGTAGTGGAGGGCAACCCAGTCATCGTAGCCATAGGGATGAAGGGACTGGACACATTTAATTACTCTTCAGCTACTTTATTTCATTTGACTTCAAAAACAAAATTAGCAGTAGCAGAAGACAGTGGTTACATGGGGTTAAGTTAATCAATGTGTGCTAATTAAATAACTGTTGTGCCTCACCATTAATGCCTGTTTCAGATGGTGCAGAGCTCTTAGGAAGTCTTACCTACCTCGGTCTCTGTACTTTCTGTATTTTGCCACACAGACTAGATGAAAAGAAAGCAATCTCTAAAGTAGGACAGAGGCAGCTACAGGGTGAGCATGCATCCCTAGTCTGAAAACTCAAAATCCAACAATGTTATCAAATCTGAAACTTCTTGAGCACCAGTATGATGTTCAAAAGGTTTCAGATTTTGGAGCATGTTGGATTTTGGATTTTTGGATTAAGGGCACTCAACCAGTGAGTCTATGCAGATTCAAGATCTGATAAACTTAGAAATCTGAAACACTTCTGTTCCAAAGCATTTCAGATGGGGGACACTGAACCCTATGTGCACACATTGGTCCTGTGGAAGGATCTGGTTGGGGCTTCTCTCTTGTAGTTGCTCAGGAGTGGCTCTGACCTTGCCACATGTGGCCTGTCACACTCTGACCCTTGGAGTGTTCACAGAGGAAACCCGGCCCTCATTCCCCCTGCTACTTCAGCTCCTGTGTTCTTGGGAGCCCTGTTCTCACGCCTCCCTGTCATGCAATGTCCACACCTAGCCCTGTGGGTCAGCCTGGAAACAGACAAGCAGCCACACACCTTTCTTCAGAGAAGGTCTCCTGTGTACCCATGGCCATGTTTGCCATCTTGTTCCCACTTCAGTCAGCTTCAGAGGACTTTATTTTTGTTACGTTTTCCATAGTTTGTTATGCAAAACTATGGTGAGTTTGTTGAGCTACTTTTAATTAAAAAATAGAAGCCAAACATTTAAAAACTTTTACTTTCATATTTATATTGAATATCTTGAAAATTCAGAAAGGCATAAAAAACAGAATGAAACTCCTTTTAAGCCTCATCCCCAAGATGGGAGGGGAGGGGAGGGGGGATAGTAGGGGATAGGAAAGGTAGCAGAATACAACAATTACTAATAGGGCATTATGTAAAATTGTGGATGTGTAACCGACGTGATTCTGCAATCTGCATTTGGGGTAAAATTGGGAGTTCATAACCCCCTTCAATCTAATGTATGAAATATGATATGTCAAGAGCTTTGTAATGTTGTGAACAACCAATAAAAAAAATAATAAAATTTTTTAAAAAAACCAATTTCATATGTATTCTTCCCTCTTTTCCTGTGCATAGTTTACATACTGCTAACTAAACATTTATTGGTTTTTAAGTTTTAGAAACCTGTTATTTACTCTTACTTTGATTAAAATCTTTAAAGTTATTGTCCTAACTTGGCAGATGGTATATTTTAGCAAAAAATATAGAATGCCTGAGGTTTTTTGTTTGTTTGTTTGTTTGTTTGTTTGTTTGGAACCAGGGATTGAACCCAGAGGCACTTAACCACTGAACCACATCCCCAGCTTTTTTTTTCATTTTATTTTTTTTATTTTGGGACAGAGTCTTGCTGAGTTGCTTAGGACCTTGCTAAGTTGCTGAGGCTGGCTTTGAACTTGAGATCCTCCTGTCTCAGCCTGCCCAGTCAAAAGGATTACAGGCGTGCATCTGCCCAGTCAAAAGGATTACAGCTAGGGTACTTATGTTATTATGGGTTTCTTGAAATATAAAATTTGCTTTTTGAAAAAACTGGGCCTCCTCTGTGCCCCACTATACAGTACTCATGGTTTATACTGGACATATTTATATATGGAGTAACAGGTCTGTGTAAACAAGTTACATTGATTACAAGAGCTAATGTAAGCTTGGGAATGTTTGTGTATTGGGAAGGTTCTGTTTTTTCAAGTAAAGCCCCTTGTGTTCTTTATATAGAAGACCATTTCCTAAAAGTGATAAAGTGGAACACTCATCTTTAATGTTTTATGCTGTGCCAACTACATCTTTGACAAGATTCTTTGTTTTAGTTATTCTTCTTATCAGAGACATTTGTAAAGGGATGTGTTCTGCATACTAATTGAAGCATGAAGCAGTATTTTTGACAGAAAAGAGTTATATATTCCCATTAAGAATTGAGGAAATTTGGAGCTGGGTGCAGTGGCGCACACCTGTAATCCCAGCAGCTGGGAAGGCTGAGACAGGAGGATCACGAGTTCAAAGCCAGCCTCAGCCATAGTGAGGTGCTAAGCAACACAGTGAGACCCTGTCTCTACATAAAATGCAAAATAGGGCTGGGGATGTGGCTCAGTGGTTGAGTGCCCATGAATTCAATCCCCACTACAAAAAAAGAAAAGAATTGAGAAAATTTGGGATGAGGCCAGGCTCAGTGGCAGGGAGCTTGCCTGGTAGGTGTGAGGCACTGGGTTCCATCCTTGGCACCACATAAAAATAAATAAATAAAGGCATTCTCTCCATCTACAACTACAAAAAAATTTTTTTTTAAAAAAAGAATTAAGGAAATTTTTGCCTAATATGGCAGACTTCAATGTTTCTGCCATTCAGCAATCCAGTTTCTGGTGACCAAATACACCAACAGATGCTACTCACTTATACAAAAATGGAGTCGGGCGAACTTGAACCCACTTGACAGCTTGCTGTGAACATTGCCTCTTGACATTACGTATCTGTTTAATAGTTTTCTTCTCCTGAGAACGTGAAGAGCAGTTCTTGGTTTATGGGTAGCAGTCCACAGCTAGTAAGTTTGTCCACTACCATAGTGGCCAGTGGCTTCCTGTTCATGGCTTGTAGGCCCTCAGATCTCTGTAGTAAGACTTCCCTGGGCTTAGCCTGGGAAGGGTGGTGAGAGGGCCCCTGTACATCCCCTTCCCAACCCGCATCATGTCCTGGATTAGGCCACCTCTCCCCAGCGTCTTCTCTTCATCTTGCTCACCATTCTCCTGAATTCCTGACTGTTCTCTGCCTTCATTTCCTCGTCGTCCCCATTTCTTCCTCATGAGTGGTTTGTTATGTGTGTGCACGTGTCCTCTTTTCTCAGGATCTGGTTGCTTGACCTCAGGAAAACACCTGAGGAAAGGGGTAGAATGTTCAAGCCCTATATTTTTATAGATAATATGTCGACGAAGATTTTCAACCTAGCGCCCCTAACAGTGTCTGTCTTAAACAGAATGGTGGCCCTGGCACCTTCTGCAAGCCTCTGCTGGCTCTCAGTTCCCTGTGTCCACAGCCTCTTTTGCCCTCTGCTGCCACGGTCTTTCTCTTACCTGCATCCCAGCCAGACTAAACTCTGCCCCCTTCCCCAGAGTGCTGCTCTTTTTTTTTTTTTTTTGTATCAGAGATTGAACCAGGGACTCTTAACCAGAGAGCCACATCCACAGTCCCTTTTTAAATATTTTATTTAGAGACAGGGACTCTCTGAATTGCTTAGTTCCTTGCTAGGTTGCTGAGGCTGGTTTTGAACTTGCGATCCTCCTGCCTGAGCTCCCCGAGCTGCTGGGAATACAGGAGTGTGCCACTGTGTCCGGCCTCAGAGTGCTTCTTGTTCTTATCTCACTCCTTCCATTCCCCCATTCTGGACATCTACCTCTGCGTCTTTCCTCAGTCCTACCCATTTCATTTCTACATCTCAAAGGAGAGGTCACATTTTCCAAATCCGTCCAATAAGAAGGACTCCACTTGTTGTGACTGTCCTGTTCCTGTTGGACACACAGGATGCCTTACACTCAGTACCTGTCTCAGTCACCCCACGCACAGTAACTTGACAGCAAGAAGCACATCTTTCATATCTGAATCTTGACCGGCCCTTGACAGAGAGACACATGCACATAGAAATTGCTTGGTCAGCATTGGCCCGTGAGAGTTTTAGTCCTCTGATTTGAAACCATTGATTGTCTTCCAGTTAATGTCTTTAAATTCTATTCACTTAGCAATATTACAAAGCAAGTGTGGAAACTGCAAATGGCTTGAATGATCTAACTTGATAGTATTTTTAGGTAGTATCCAACAAGAGACCAATTCTAAGCTGGAGTTTACTCTGAGCTCATGAGGTTGCCTGATTTTCTCCAGAGCAGTAACCTAACTTACCTTAGGAATCTGGAGCCATAGCATCAGGTCTGATTTCCAGAGGCTTCCTTGGCTTCATTAGTCAGGCTGCGTTGTTGTTCTTTTGTGGATGTGTGCATGAGGACCTTGGCTTGTGGGATAATTTTACATTGCAAATCAAATTCTGCCTCAAAAGAATTTTTCTTCCACAATTTTCTGCATTTCTGTACAGGTTACAAAATGTCACAACTCAGTAGGGCCAATTATTAGATTTTTATTTAATGGGCAGTTTTAATGTTCTCAGAGAATCTGAATAGTAATAGCATTTTAAACCACTGCTTTCCACTTAGAGACCTGCAACTCGTTCTTCTGTCTTTGAACACACCTAGTTATATTTTTGGGTATCATTTAAATTCAGTCTCCCAATCTCTAGAAAAATCAATGAGTTAATGAATAGCTTCATTTTTAAACTTTTCAAATATTTTATCCTAATTATAAGGCATATCTGGTGACATTAATTTGATGAAATCCCAAATGATCAGATTGTGCAGAGTAGCCCTTACCAAGGAGCAATTTAGAGCATTTTCAGTTTAATAAATGTACCATTTTGGATCTGATTGTGGCTTTGCTTACTAAAAGAATAACTTTCCACTGTTAAGGTTTGGGAGTCATGTCAACATAGGATGAACTTCATGCTTTTATTCCTACTTGTCTTTGTTATTGTGTTTTGTCCATCAAATAAAGAGCATTCCTATTACTAATAATCACTCCTGGCATTTGAAGGGCAAATTCTTACTGACAAATCACTCCCACATGCACTGTCCCTGGCCTGGTGAGCTTCAAGGTTGTTTCCTAGCCACACAGTGAGTAATGCCAAAGCTAGCACCAGAACCAGAGCTAGCCAAGTCCAAGACCAGCGACCCTCCACACGTGGTGGGTGTGTGTTCATGTGAACCACTTTGTATCCCAAGGGGAACAACATGGAGAATAAGCCAACCAAGTGATTACTGGTGGAGTCATTTATTTTCTACTCTGTGGTCCACGCACGGCTCACAGATTGTGTCTCCTGGGACAAGAACAGAAAATGAACTCTAACCAGATCGAGGCTACAGATTGGGAGAAACCACGCAGCAGGCACCATCTCAGTCTTTCCTACAATCCAGTTTTCCTCTGTGGGTTTTCTATTTTAATCCTTGTCCCACTTTATCCTAATCAACTCACTGTCCATTCTCCAGCTGAGACACCTGACACATTGAGAGTCTCAGGAAGTAAAAATCATTTACAAGCCTTGCTTGATGGCTCCTCACAGCTGCCCAGGAAGATAAGTTGTGGCACAGATCTCATGCCCCTCACTGCTCTTCCCATATCTGAATGAGCACCCAAATTAGTCATGACCCCTACATCTCCCCATTGCCACTCAGCTTTTCTGTTTGTGACCTACACACTGCCCTGTCGTCTTCAGGGACATCTTCCCTGGTGTCTTCATTCTTCATACCTTCCCTCCAAGCTAGCAAGTTGTAGGTGTCACATTATATTGGGCTAGCCAGACAGTAATCTAAAATTTACTCTTGCAAATTTCCTTTTATGGGACTTGGACAGAAAGATGTTGGAGACCTCACATGTATATGCAGTAGAAACTCATAACTGTGGAGGCAAAAAATTCAGTTTTCCTGGAAATGCTCATCTTCATGAGGATTTGTTACTCTGGTAGACCCACAGTGGGACTCAACAACTCTATGGAGCCTAGAGGATAGAATCCAGCTAATTGATAAAAATTGTTCTCTCTCTCTCTCTCTCTCTCTCTCTCACACACACACACACACACACACACACACACACCACATTGGTTATACAAATCCAGCTAAATATGTACCCCAAAGGGGAAAAGAATAGGTTAAATTCAGAGGGGTAGAGAGGCATTCCTTTCCTAAAGAAGCTTTGCTTACGTGCAGCACATACCCTATTAAGGAAAATTGTGCATCAGGACTGACTTGCCCACCCCGATTTTCCACTTGCACTTCACTCTCCACCACCCGCCCCCCAAGCATGTGAACTGACTTGCTTCTGTTGCCCATGGAGACTGGTGCAGGTTCAAGGGATTTTGATTACATAACATCTCATTGTGCTATATGCAGATTTAATGGATTCAGACTGTCAGGATGTGCTCTCCTGTTGTTGTTTTTAAATTTGGGTTGGCAGATATTGAGTACCTTTAAAATTGCATGGAGCACAAGCTGCTGCAAATGTGGGAAGGCCTCCAAACCCAGCCCCCGGACGCTGGGGACACACTTCACTGACTTCACATCGCCTGATTCCTGGTGGGCCTTCAATTCCTGTCTTACGACTCCCATGGTAGCTTCAGGGAACCTCCGTTTGTATTTTCATGTCTATGGAGACTGCCCAGAGTGGCCCCCACTGCCCATCCCATTCTGGACCTTGTAGAATTGAGGTTGGGCTGCTGGTTCAGCTGGATGACCCCCACCACTAGAGTTCTAACATTCTCTTGCCAAGCTATTGTTTATTACTTAAACCTTTTAGGGATTTAGAAGCTAGGACTTTCCTTCTCAGTTTCAGAACTAAAGAACCTTGTATGTGATTTCTAAATCATCATTATCAAGATTACTGTCGTCATCTTAATTGCCATTTATTTTAAGAGCACTAAATGCTAAGTGCTATGTAATCACTATGATCTCATTTAGTTTCATTTAACCCTCAGGGCAAACCCATATGGGAGGCATTACTATTTTACAGATGAGGAAACTGAGGCTTAAAAAAGTTTATCACTTGCTCAAAATTACATGGTTATCAAGTCTCAGAGCGAGGATTGCAGCTCCTTGGGCCCTTCGGCCTTAAGAGCACTGCTGTCCTTGCCTGATACCAGCTGGTTCTCATCCCACATTCAGCCAACAAGAGCACAGGTACCCATATGAAGTCACATTAAGTCTTTCTAGAATCAGACTGAGCTTCTATTGATGTTGCATTTAGATTATCAATGATGTTTTCAGTCAATGACTTAATCAGATTTTTAAGAAACATTAAAAGCATTTTGACCAGTTTCTCCCACCTTTAATAAGGAGAAAAAGCCACAATGGTCCTAAATAGCTTGTCACTTTTGGTCACCTTCTGGCCTTTTTTTTTTTCCTTTGTACCAGGGATTGACTCCAGGGGTGCTTCACCAGCCCCGTTTATATTTTATTTTGAGACATGGTCTTGCTAAGTTGTTTAGGGTCTCACTAACCTGCAGAGGCTTTGTACTATCCTTTTGCCTCAGTCACCCTAGAGCCTCTGGGATTACAGGTGTACCCCATAGCACCCAGCTTGTGTGTGTGTGTGTGTGTGTGTGTGTGTGTGTGTGTGTGCGCCCACGCATGCTTGCTGGGGATTAAACCCAGGGGTGCTGTACCATGGAGCTGCATCCCCACTCCTTTTGATTTTTTATTTTGAGACTTGGTTTCACTAAGTTGCTGAGGCTGGCCTCAAACTTGCCATCCTCCTGCCTATCCTCCAGAATTGCTGAGATTATAGGCATGTACCATCACACTTAACCACATTCTGATATTTAAATCTCCCTCAGGAACCCCATCCAGGCCTTTCTGCTCCAGAAATTAATTCCCCAGTGAAAACTCAGTCCAGGAGAGGCAGTAATATCTCCTACTGAGAAAGCAGTCTGAGGAAGTAAACCATGTGAAGACATAATCTTGAAGAATAGTTAAGTGTTATAAGAGTGGAAATGAGCCAGGTGCCGTGGCACATGCTTATAATCCCAGCAACTCAGGAGGCTGAGGCAGGAGGATCACAAGTTCAAGGCTGGCCTCAGCAGTTTAGTGAGGCCCAAGCTACTCAGTGAGACACTGTCTCTAAATGAAATACAAAATAGGGCTGGGGATGTGGCTAGTGGTCAAGTGCCCCCGAGTTCAATCACCTGTACCCCCCTCACAAAAAATAGTGAAAATGGCACAGGTTTCTAGACCATTTGCCTCTGCTTAGAAGAGTCCACAGTGTTCTGTGCTATGTAATGATATGTAGTGATGCTCAAATGTTCAACCCATCACTTGATGTCTTTCCCCTGTTTTATTTTTTCTTGGAACCAATTTTGCTACCTGGGATTATATGATAGGTTGAGCATCCCTAATCTGAAAATCTGGAATCTAGAATACTTCAAAATATGAAACTTTTTGAACACTAACATGGAACCATAAAGGGAAAATTCTATACCAAGAAACTTTATTTTATGCACAAAAGCATTAAAAATATTATATATGATCACCTTCAGTCTATGTGTACATGAAACATAAATGAATTCGTGTTTAGACTTGGGTCCCATCTCCAGAATATCTCATTACATATGCGCACATATTTCCAAATCCCAAACACTTCTGATCCCACACAGCTCAGGTAAGAGACACTCCACCTGTATGTACCTCCTGGCTTATTGTCACTTCCTTGTTTTGAATGTAAGCTCCATGGGAGCAGGAATTGTGTTCGCCTCACTGCTGTAAACCCAGAAACTACAAGAGGACTTGGCACATAGTAGGTACTTAGTCAACATTTCTCAGAGATGAGGATCAACCTTGTCGTGTCTCTTCTGAAATGGGTAATTTTCCCTTTAACTAGCTTTTCCCCAAAGGAACAAATTTAAGAAATCCTCAAACCATGATTTTACTGTCATTATTGTTTGGAATGAGGTGAATTTTTAAAAAAAAAAACAATTTAAAGTTGACGTAAAGTAAATGCCCACTCAGGGTCTGGAAAATACTGTTAGATCAGAAAACACTGATCTAACAAAATCCACCATCACATTTAGAGGGTAACCTTCATGTGTGTAAAAATTTGTAGAAGTATATACACAATTTGAAATAAGTTTGAACTATCTTTTCCAGTCTCTCGTGATATGCACTGTATTCATGGTTCTCAGAATTATCACTGGCTTCAGGGTTTATAAGTTATGTTTTTAAAATTAAAAATAAAACTTACCCACGTTTGAATCTATATGTTTCCTCTTTTAAGTTGTACCCATAACTTTGAAGTCAGAGTTAAGCCACAGGTTTGTGTTTTCTTATAATAATTGTTTTAATATTTAGGTCCAATGATACCTGGTAATTGGGCATGTAATGATGGTGTAGCCTCCAGAATATTCAAGCCAGGTGCTATAACATACCTATAATCTCAGCTACTTGGGAGGCTGAGGCAGGAGGATCACAAATTCAAGGCCAGCCTGATCAACTTAGTGAGGCCCTGTCTCAAAATTAAAAAAAAAAAAAATTGAAAGGACTGAGGATGTAGCTCGGTAGTAGAGCTACTGTCTAGCATGTGCAAGTGCAAGGCCCTGGATTTGATCCCTAGTTCTACCCAAAAAAAAGAAAAAAAATATATTCAAGAACAGATTGTACCAATATTATTAAGTTCTCCCTAATCATACTGAAAGTACTAAATTTTTCTGCTTCCTAAGCCTTCTGGAAGGCAGAAGGAAGATGGCACTACTGAGTAATTTAAACTCTTGCAGTGGGGTGGGAAGAAGAGTCCCCAGCAAACCAGATTAGCCCACTTGTCATTACTGTTGTCTTTTTAAAAAATCACGGTTTTATGGGGAAAAAAATTTTTGTTGTTGTTGTGCTATGTTTAAGGGATCCTCTTTGTAAAAATCTCTGTAAGTGAAATTGTAAAATTGAGGCTAGTTTCTTTCAGAAGCTTCTGGGGTTGTGGAGGCGGGGATAAGGCAGATGGATAGACAGGGGCTGGAAACCTTGATTCATAAGAGCATTGTTTTTCCATATGTTAAAAAAAAAACAACGGCCTCTCACGCCCTCCATCAAGAACACCATGGTCAGGGAGCCTGTGTACTTTGTTTTCCTTGCCAAATATTTGTTCCTGGCTGGAAGACATTTTATGATATTTATTTGATGGTGCACACCTGCTGGGTAGATGAGATGCGACAGCTCCTGAGGATGGCCTACTTCAAGGGCACAGTAAGCTTCTGAGGACTTTGGCAGGTTGTCCTTAAATCACATGAGTGCATCTTCATGTCACCTGTTGCACTTTCTAAAGCTAGTGTGATATAGACGCGTTGGAGGCAGTCACTCACCCCGGGGCAGAGATTTCAGAGTCAGTAACTACTTTGTAAGTGCACTGAGACAGGTGGAAGCTGCCTTCTCCACCAGCCACATTCCAAGGATGTATAGTGCTGTTCTCAGCACTCAGGATGTGAGTGAGCCCAGGAACCTGCCAGCTTGGAGCAGCACATCCAGAAAGGGACCTGATAGGAACAAAAGTAAGACAGGCCAAGGCAGAAAAAGATGGGTCCAGGAAAGAACTTCAGGGTCCCCGAGGGCCCAAGGTGATGGAAGGTGCCAGGAAAGAAATTCTGATGAAGCATTCTCCTGGGAGTGTACAGGACAGAGATTCCAGTTGAGATCATGCCAGAGCAAAGAATATCTGAAATACACAGAGTCACTGTTACCACTCATCCTCTGAAGCCACCTGCCTAGACTTGTCCACTTCTGTCCCACAGACCTTTACTGAGCCTCAGCTGTTGTGATATGACGGGCCCCAAGTAGTCAAGATGCAGATAAAACAATTTGTGTCGCTCTCCCAACACTATGCAATTGAGTGAGAAAACATTCCTGGAAATTTTATCGCATCTTTCAGTATAACCTAACAGTAGGTGCACACAGGAATTCACAGCCGTGTTGGGCTTCCTGGAGTGGGTGATCCTGGCCTGAGTTTTGGCGAGCATGAGTTAGCCAGAGAAGAGAACAGGGACCTGGAAGAACTGAAGCAGTGTGGTGCTCAGGAACTGCACACTCAAGCAGCAAAGGAGCGGGGCCAGGTGGTGCCCAGAGAGGGTGTAGCTTCCCTACCCTCTCGTGAGCCCCTCATGGCTGCACTGCCAGAGCCATCCACACAGTGTGGTGGGACTGAGAGGACAGCGCTTGCTGCCTAGTCCCACTTCATCACAGTGCCCTGGTGCCTCTGGCTGCCCTGAGCTCTGCTCTAGGGAAAATCAGGAGGTTCCACTGAGGGAACATTGATGCACCTTTGAGAGGTGGTAAGCTCCAAAGCATGACTGAAGGACATTGCTTGTTGATTAATAGGAGTCTCCATGATTAATTTTATTTGCTTTTCTAGAGGGCATGGTGTGAATGACTTGGCTCCAAGTGGCCTATGTATTATTGGTTCAAGTCTCCAAGATCTCGTTGCCTCCTCCCACTTGTCTATTGCTGCAGGACACATCACCCTACATGCCCCAAACTAGAGACCCAGGAATGAATGAGTTCACCTTTCATTTCCCCCTCAATCAGGAGATTGATGGAGCTCTCATAACCAGGTTGGTCGGTGGCCTTGGATGGAATACTAGGTACTTTAGGGGGTGAAAAAAGAGAAAGTTAAAGAAAGACCTACACTCTGAGCTCAAGGAACTTTGAAATCTGAAACATTTGCATGTTTTTGGTAAGAAATCTTTGGATTTAAACTACTGATTTGGCTTCTACAATTTTAATAAGTTCTCTTGCAAGTGTGCTATCTTTAATGGGGACTTCAGTTTTAACAGAGATGTAATGAACAGAAGTTGAGTTATTCAAATATTTTCTGTTAAAAATATATGGAGGAACTGGGGTTGTGGCTCAGTGGTAGAGCACCTGCCTGGCATGCGTGAGGCCCTGGGTTTGATCCTCAGCACCACATATAAATAAACTAATAAAGTAAAAAAATCCATTGGCAACTAAAATATATTTTAAATATATATGATATGTATATACATATATATAGAGAGAGAGAGACAGGAAGATATGGGAAGTCCCCCCCCTCCTTGGATAGCCTAGAAAAGAACATAACTTGATTTTCAAATCCCTTCCAGTTCAAAAGTTATCCAAGCACATGGTATTGACCAAGGTGTTGAATGCACCAGTAATAACGCTTCCTTTCATAGGCTCAGTAATCAGGAAGAATGCCGAAAATAAGGAGACAGTCATTTATTTACTCTATTTAGCATTGTTAGCACTAATAATGCATTTCAACACAGAAGAATTGCTAGATAATGCTTTTGTGACTTTTATGCAGGTTATTGTTATTTAAATGAACAGTCCTCTGCGCTGTAATGAAGAAATGCTTGCTTTCCCCAACTCACTTATCAAGCAGGATTCCAGGGAAATGAGAATTTGTGTCTGCCTTCATTCACAGAGCAAACTGGAGGTCACTGTTTTCAATATGAACCTTTTTTTAGCTTTTCAACATTGAATAATTAGGAGCTGCTGCTTCTGAAATTACCTGTATTCACTGTAGAGAAGGAAAGACTTTTATCTTCCACGATGAAATGCATTTTCTCATTCAGACTTCGTCATTCGTTTTTTAAAATGGCATTTTACACCGCCAAGTCAGTCCTCAGGTAGTAAAATAAAAGAGATAGATTTTGTGTGCCACAGTAGCCTTGTTTATTATTTACTTCCTTAAATTTCAGCTGCTCCTTGAAAAATGATCCAAATGCAAAAGTGAGTTTGAAGCATTAGGACATATAAAAACAATTATTCACACAAAATGCTATTATACAAATATGTTCTTTGCAGCCCAACTTAAATTGAACTGATCATTGCTCCTTATGGTTTAATGACTATGTGCTTCTGTTGAGATTTTTTTAACAGCTTTATTGAGATATGATTGACATATTCACCCATTTAAAGTGCAACCTTCACCACAATCAATTTTACAACATTTCATCACCCCAGAAAGAAGTCCAGTATCCATTAGTATTCATTCCTTATTTCCTTACTGTGGGACAACCACTAATCTGCTTTCTGTCTCTATGGATTGCTTATTCTAGACATTTCATATAAACAGAGTCTTTTTATTTTATTATTTTGAGACAGGGTCTCACTAAGTTGCTTGGTGCCTCTCTAAGTTGCTGAGGCTGGCTTTGAACCTGCTGTCCTCCTGCCTCAGCCTCCTGAGCCACTGGGATTATAGATGTGCACCACCATGTTGAGCTACAGAGTCATGTACTATGTGGTCTTTTGTTTCTGGCTTCTTTGACTTAGCATAATATTTTCAAGGTTCACTGTGTGGCAGTATGTACCAGGACTTTGCATTGACAAATAATATTTCATTCTATGGATATACATATTTTATTCAGCCATATATCTGTCAACCGATGAACATTTGTATTGTTTCTACCTTTTGAATATAATGAATAATGCAGTTGTGAGCATTCATATATAACTCCTTGTGTGGACATGTTTTCATTTCTCCTTCCTGTATACCTGGGAATACAATTGCCCAGTCATTTGGAAAGCATAGTTTTGAAGAACTGCCAGCAGTTTTCTGTCATAGCTGCTATTTTATACTCCCACCAGCCGGGTGTAGGGATCCAGCTTCTTTACACCTTCACCAACACTTGTTATTGTCAGTCTTTTTACTGTAGTCATCCAAGTAGGATGGCCCTCTCATCATGGTTTTGATTGGCATTTCCCTCGTGGTTAATGAGGGAGAACATCTTTTCATGTGCTCATTGGCCCTTTATATTTCCTCTTTGGAGAAATGTCTTGTTTCTATTCAATTTTTACAAATTCCTGAGGTTCACTCACCTCAGGAATGTGGTTGGCAGAACTAAGTTAGAATCAAATAAATCCTCCTAAAGGGAGTAATTTTCAAACAAATTTACAAATTGAAGGCATTATTTTTACAATAGTATTATTTTGGGATTATGGAATAACTGAATTGTTCTCAGGAAACAAATTACTTCTGAAGTCTTCTGTCAGTTTTCTTAGCTATGTGGATATTAACAGTTCCAGAATCTCATTTAAAGAAAGGTTTAAAGATCAGCTTGTCTGACTAATTCGGTTGACAAATTAGGAAATCAAGGGTCTAACAGGTGAAATGTATGGATTTCACAGAGAATTAATGACAGAGTTGGAACAGTGTCCATATGGAGTCTAGGTGCCTAACATACTGTTTATCTAGAGGGAGTATAGCACTTTTCAAATGGGTTCTTGTAGATTTAAAAAAATATATATAATGGAAATGGCCAGCAGTTGAAACAAAATTTACTGTTTAACAAATAAAAAAAAAAAAATACTGGGCTGGGGATATAACTCAGTTGGTAGAGTGCTTGCCTCATATGCGCAAGACCCTGGGTTCAATCCCTAGTACACACACAAAAAAATTACTCTTCAGTGTTTAGCACTGTTTTTTGTTTGTTTGTTTGTTTGTTTTTTAATCCTGATAGTAGCACAAGTAAGGTTAGTATCATATGTAGGGGAAAGTAATTTTAGCTAGCTTGTTTAAGGGCACCTACATAATGAGTGGCAAATTCGAAACTGGACCTTCTTGGTTCTGAGGCCTTTGGTCTTTTGGTTTTTTCTGTCTAAAGACCAAAGGCAGCATCAGCATGTTGATACCCATACCATCTTGCAAAATTTTCTTTTTTCTTTTCCTTTTCTTTGTTTGTTTGTTTGTTACAGAGGATTGAACCTAGGAATACTCTGCTACTAAGCTACATCCCCAGCCCTTTTTATTTTGAGAGGAGTTCTTACTAAGTTACTGAGGCTGGCCTGGAACATGCCATCCTCCTGCCTCAGCCTCCTAAGGCACTAGGATTATAGGCGTGCACCCTCACACCCAGCTTGCAAGACTTCCCTTTCTGATTCACTAAGTCACTGAAGCAACAGAGAGGTGGCCTCATGGAGCACTCACTTGCATCATTAGCACACTTATTTAGCCACAGAACTGTATCTAGCTTCTGGAAGTAGAATACGTTTCAAGTGACCAAAGACTTTTTCAAATATAAAAATTTTGTACCTTAAAGTACTACTAATAGGGTGACTTACATTTGTAGATTACTTTTCAGTTACAAAGCATTTGACTCACACTTTTAATTTGATGCTCACAATTATTCCAGTTTTTCATTGTCTTTGTTTTTATGTATTTTTTATACAACATGATGAAAGTAAAACCTGAAGGGCTGTAGTTGCTATGATCACAAAGTCTGAGACAAAGATACACCTCAAATCCAAGTTTCTTGGCTCTGGCTCTGTGTAGTCCTGCATTTCCTCCAGTACACCATGCTCTGCTTAATGATGTGCTGAAGGATACTCATCTGAGAGAAGAGGGGACTTTCTGCCACCATTCCAGACAACAACAGAGCTATGGATGAGTAGAAGTTCCAGGGAGGCTAATTTTGAGCCCATATAAAGAAGACTTGATCTCCCAACAATGAAATGTGTTGTCTTGTGAAGGAGTGAGATCTCTTGTCATTCAGCTGTTCAAGCTGGGGTGGAATGACCAGCTGGGAGGGTGCTTTGGGAGGGATCTCTGCATTGGGTGGGGGAGGGGAGGTGGGAGGCAGGAGTCATATTAGAAAGCATTTAAGATTCCTTCCAACATGAGATTGTGGATATTTGTTCCTAGTGAAGAGAGTACACTGACTTAAGGGTCCTCTGTATACTTATTGAGGAAAGGGATGTTAGCTCCTATAGACTGTCATCCCTGTACAGATTTTTCTGTTTAAAAGAGAGTAACCAAATTTATCAACCTGGATTACTGGTTTTCAGATGGTTAGGATCACATCTCCTATCTTTGTTTGTAGATGGTTTGCACAACAAGGGTTCTATATCCAAATAAATTTGAATGTGAGCCTTCAACATGCCATTGCCCTTTGTGACTATCCAAAAGACAGAGAAAATACACAGCAATTCTAAGTTGACTTCTCATTTTTGCAAAGCACTTTAGAAGCACATCTGTCATTTAACCCAGTGGTTCTCAGCTCTGGTTGCTGATGAGAATTATCTGGGGAGCTTTGAAAAAAAAAAAAAAAGGAGATGCTCATTTTCAGAAGTGTTAAGAACATACATCGGGGGAGAGACTGTCTCTTCAATAAATTGTGCTGGGAAAATTGAGTGTCCACATGCAGAAGAACGAAACTAGACCCCTATGTCTCACCACACACAAAAAACAACTCAAAATGGATTAAAGGCTTAAATGTAAGACCCAAAACTATGAAACTACTGGGAGAAAATATAAGAGAAATGCTTTATAACATTGGACTAGGCAAGGATTTATTGGATAAGACCCCAAAAGCACAGGAAACAAAAGCAAAAATAGACAAATGGGATTACATCAAATTGAAAAGTTCCTGCACAGCAAACAATCGACAGTGTGAAGAAACGACCTACAGAACAGGAAGAAATATTTGCAAACTCTACATCTAAATAAGCAGTAAATATCCTGAATATATTAGGAATTCAACTCTATAGTCAAAAAAAAAACTAATTAAAAATGGGCAATAAACCCAAATAGACATTTCTCAAAAGAAGACATACAGTGGTCAATAGATAGAAGAAAAAATGCTCAGTATCCTCAATCGTCAGGAAAATGCAAATAAAAGCCACAAGGAGATGTCACCTCATTCCAGTTAGTATGGCTACTATCAAAAAGACAGAAGATAACAAGTGCTGGCAAGGATGTGAAGCCAAGGGACCCCTTGCACCCTGTGGGTGGGAAGGTAGTAGGACAGTCATGACGGAAAACAGTGTGGAGGCTCCTCAGAAAACCACAGATAGAAGTACCACGTGACTCCTCAGTTCTGCCACTGGGCATATATATGTTCAATGGAAAGAAGATCAGCATATTGAAGAAACATCTGCACACCCATGTTCACTGCAGTGCTGTTCACAGAACAGAGAAATGGAAACACCCAATGTCCATCAGCTGATGAGAAGATGGAGAAAATGTGAGGGTGGGGCTGTGAATACTATTCAGCCATAAAAAGGATGAAATCCTGTCATTTGCAGCAACATGGATGGAACTAGGGGACACTATAAGTCAAGTAAATGACTCATAGAAAAATACTTGATGATCTCACTCATGTGGAATTTATAAAAGTTGATGTTAGAGGAGTTGACTAGATTAGTGGTTGCCCGAAGCTGGAGAGAGCAGGGGCTGGGGACAGACAGGGAAATGTTGATCAACAGGCACTAAATGACAGGTAGATAGAGGAGAGAAATCCTGGTTATTTGCACAGTCTGGTGGCGCTAGATGACAGTATTGGAAAAATGGTCTGCAAACAAGACCTGGCCTTACTTTAAAGCTAAGAACCTGGCAGCATTAGTAGCTCAGTTCCTCACAACTTCCCAGTGAAGTGGGGAGGTTTGAACCAGATTTTCTTCAAGGTTAACTTATTTGAGTCAGGTAACCGAAAGTTCCTCCAGCACTTAATTCTAAAGAAAGATTGGGCCAGAGCTCTGCAAGCCAGGGGCCCTGCACAAAGTCGAATGCTGGATTTCTGGTTAACAACTGGGAAAGGCATGCACTACCTATGGCAGGCTGACCTCCTGAGCATTCAGGCCAATCTCAATTTCAGATGGCCCACCCCACTGATTGGCCAGACCTGTGATTCAGAGGGCATGGTTGCTATTGAATAGGAAGCAATGGCTAATTGTGCAAAAGTAAATAGAGAGAGGCTGGGGAGGTGGCTCAGAGGTAGAGCACTTACTTAGCATGTGAGAGGCACTAGGTCCAATTCTCAGACTGCATATAAATAAATGAATAAAATAAAGGTCCATGAATATCTAAAAAAAATTTTTCAAAAAAAAATAAATTGAGAACATCAGAGAATTAAAGAGCATAATTAGGCATAGTTTCTACTTAGCTTTCAGTTGATGAAGGAATAACTTGAAGCTGCTCTAACCACTGATGGTTCAGTAGCAAGAGTCCCCGATTCTCTGGCTTGGGCCAAGTGTGGACATTTCAAGGCTAGAATAAGGTTTTTCGCCCAAAGATCCTATCAAGGCAGCCACTTACTACAATTGTGGAAACTGTGGACTATTCCTATCAGCAGCTCAAAGGATTGCAAAACTGAATAACATCTTTGTCTCAAGAATTTATATGAATCCCCCTCCTTTTTTCTCTACAAGCATTCTGTGGTTCACCATTGCAGACACTGCATATCTTTGTATCCCACACAGTCCCCATGTTAATAGTTGTTTGCTAGTTGTGGTCATTTAATTGAAAAAGGCTGGCATGGAGATATTACAGGTCCCAATAAGGTCATTTTTGTATCAAGTATAGCATTATTGCTTTTGACTGTCCCCCTTCGAAGGTCAAATTTAGTATAGTTCTTTAAAGTGAATTAATAACATGTGGGATGATGAAGCACTGAAGAAAAGATGTGTGTGGCCTTGAAATATGCCCCATGTCCACAGTTCCAAGGTACTTGCCATGGCACATTGCCAGATGTACATTAGAGAATCCCAGATGGCATGGTTCTGTTGGTTCTTGTTTGGGATTTTCCCTGGGAATGGGGATCCTCTTTCTTGCCTCTCCCAGGGCAGGTCCTGGAAATCTCCATCTCAGAAAGCTTCCCCCACCTCCCTTGGGATTGTGGACTTAGCACAGATTGCTCTGTCCTGTGAGTTGCCAGGCACCTAGTAACCTTACAGAGCTCAGAGAGATGGAAGTTCCTCCTGTGGTCTGTGCTTGCCCTCCCTCAGACCCCATGCCTGAGCAAGAGTGGGCACGAACTCGGCGACGCAGTAGATAAGCATCATGTTTCCATCCGCTGGCCTGTCTTGTTGCTTTATTTTCTGTGAGATCCCTTTTCACAGAAATGAGATCCTCTCATTTTTTTAAAGCAGCCCCCCAGAAATTCATACACACAGAGAAAAGTAAATAGTGTAGTGACCCCCCACCTCTTTAACACCCACCTTCAATACCTACCAAAGTTGTATCTCCCTCTGTCCTTTCTGTTTTGTTTTGTGAAGTAATTTAAACTAAGTCCCAGATACCTGATTTTTACTTGTAAATATTTTAGTATGTGTCTCCAATACATGTGGCATAACTTTTTAGAAACTCAACCACAGTAGCTTTATTATACTTCATAAATTTAAGAATAGTTGCAAACCCATTCAGGATCAATTTTCCCTAATCATTTTAAACATGTCCAAAAAAGGTAGTATAAGTCAGGATCCAAATAAGGTGTACCTGTTGCATTTGGTAGATCTATCCTTAAGTGTCTTTTAATCTATTACAAATCTTCCTCCTTTTTATTTGTATTTATTTATTAAAGAAATCACATTATTGTCCTGTAAAAAATTTCAAGTTACGGATTTGGCCTGTTGCATCTTCATGGTGCTATTTAACATGTTCCTCTTTCCTCCATATTTCCTGTACACTAGAGGTTAGGTCTAATGACTCAGTGAGATGCAGGTTCAGTTTTATCTCATAAGGAGGCATATAGTGTCTGATTGAATCACTTTTATCTACATCAAATTCATCAGTGACTGGGCACAATGGTACATGCCTATAATTCCAGCAGCTCAAAAGGCTGAGGCAGAAGGATGGCAAGTTCAAGGCCAGTCTCAGCAAATGAGCAAAGCCTAAACCACGTAGCAGGACCCTCTCTCAAAAATAATGATGATGATGATGATGATAAAAGGGCTGTGGAAGTAGCTCAGTGGTAGAGCACTGGGTTCAATCCCTAGTACCAAAAAAAAAAAAAAAAAAAAAAAAACCAGACTGATCAGTAGAGCTAAGCATGGTGGCTCTCAGCTGTGATCCCAGCTACTCAGGAGACTAAGGCAGGAAAATTGAAATTTTGAGGCTATCCTGTGCAACTCAGAGAGACACTGTCTCACAAAAGGACTGGAGATGTAGCTCAGTCATAGAGCAACCCTAGAATTAATCCCCAGCATCTGTCTATCTCCTACACACACACACACACACACACACACACATTGATCAGTGGGTTTAATTATGGTCAGCCTGACTGATCCATAATGGCCTTCTCTATCAACCTGCTCATCAAATAGTTTTAGTAGTCATTGTGTTGGTTATGCCTATGCTCATTGAGGGTTGTGGTGTAGTGACTTTTGTTTCCTGTCATTCTTTCTGCATTTATTAGCATTTTTCTTTTTAATTGCTTGTAACTGTAGGTGGACAGTGTGCCTTTATTTTATTTGTTTCATTTTTATGTGGTGCCAAGGGTCAAACCCAGTGTCTTACACATTCTTGGCAAGCACTCTGCCACTGAGCTACAGCCCCAGCCCAGTGTTATTCTTTTATATAAAAAAAACTCACCATCATCAACTATTTGGGTACTCTGAAATATAGGTCATATAAGAAAAGCAGCATAAGTGGTTTATTTAATAATTTTTTATTTAATAATTTTTAGAACATCAAATTGTACCAGCAACCTCCAAAAGTGACCAGTGAAGCTTGTTTGTTTTTGTACATCATTAGAAACACCTGGTTTATCTCCATTTCATGTGTCTGCCCATTCTTTTTTTATTATTATTATTTCTGTAGTTGTAGATGGACAGAATGCCTTTATTTATTTGTTTCATTTTTATGTGGTGCTAAGGATTGAACCCAGCGCCTCACCCATGCTAGTCAGGTGCCCTGCCACTGAGCTACAGCCCCAGCCCCTGTACATTCTTATTTTTGATCCTCAGTGCCACTTTGATCCCTTCAGAGTACCACTGCACTGAACATTTTTTCTCCTTTGGTTTAGAGCTACTCCTGGTTCCAATCCATCAACTATTTCCTGTCAGTCTATGACATCATCAGTACACACATTAAGAGTAGATATTTTGGTCTGGGCTGTGGCTCAGTGGTAGAGCGCTTGTCTAGCAAGGCCTTGGGTTCGATCCTCAGCACCACATAAATACAAGTAAATAAAATAAAGGCATTGAGTCCAATTACACCTTAAAAATTTTAAAAAAGAAGAGTAGACACTTTTTTAAAAAGCTTATCACTTTGATGCTGCCTTATTGCCCCAGGACATGTCAGGGGACTTGTGTCATAGAATAGAGCCCAAGCCATTTAGGGTGCTGTCGAGTTCTTGGTGAAGTGCATGTGGTAGGAGCTGCATACTTGCCATGGAAACAGCACCCCTCATCAGCCTTCAACAAATCAAAAATGAAAAAACAAAACCTGGTCCTTCATTCAGATGGTCTGAGAAGCAGCAGCAGTCAAACCCGGGATGCCTTCATCCACCCCACTGCCATGTGGGTCTTGCCTGGCTCCCTCCACTGCACACCTCCACAGAGCACGCCTGGAGCAGGGCACATGGAGGCATCCCATGAACCTCCACTGAATCCAGGCAGAGCCTTGATTGCCCTCCAAAAGGAGGAGCCACACTCTTTCACAAATGATAGCCTGCGAGAAAAAGAATTCTGATAATTCCTAGGAAGTTGAAGTCACTTACAAGAAGAAACTATGAGAGGAAATTATTTTAAGCAGTTATTGCCTTCCCTAAAGATTCTGATAGAGCCAGGCACGGTGGCACACACTTGTAATCCCAGCAGCTCAGAAGGCTGAGGCAGGACCATGATAAGTTCCAGGCCAGCCTCATCAACTTAGTGAGGTCCAAAGAAACTCAGCAAGACCCTGTCTGAAAATAAAAAGTTCTGGGGATGGGCTGGGACTGTGCCTAAGCAGTAGAGCATTCGTCTAGCACGTGCGAGGCCCTGGGTTTGATCCTCAGCACCACATAAAAATAAATAAATAAAATGAAGGTATTATGTTCAACTACAACTAAAAAATAAATAAATAAATTTATAAAAAATGGGTCTGGGATATAGCTCAGTGGTAAAGTGCCCCTGGATTCAATCCCCAGTACCAAAAGAAAGAAAAAAAAGAAAATGTCTCTCATACAATAGGGAATAAATAGAATAACATTAAGTTGCTGATCCTCACTATAGGTGTCCTGAGACTCTTATTCCAAGAGTCCATATACACATTGTGCAAAATAACAAAGCATAGTAACAAACATCGTCCATTTTCAGAACAGAAAAACTAAAGTGGTCATGACACCATTGGGAAGAAAATAATGTGTTTCATCTTCCAAATAAGATTATATAAATGAAAGGGGGGAAAAGATAGTGTCATATACTCTCTGTTTTTTCCTTTCTTCCACCTTTTTCTGCCCTCTCTTTCTGCCTTCCCTGAGGATTCAGAATTCATAAAAATTTATTCTTTGAAGGAATCCAACATCTTGTCTTTTAGAAAATGGACTTTTGCCCAGTGCAGTGGTGCACACCTGTAATTCCAGGGGCTTAGGAGGCTGAGACAGGAGGATTGTGAGTTCAAAGCCAACCTCAGCAAAAGTGGGGCACTAAGCAACTCAGTGAGACTCTGTCTCTAATAAAATACGAAACAGGGCTGGGATGTGGCTCAGTGGTTGAGTGCCCCCGAGTTCAATCCCCGGTACCCACACACACACACACAAAAAAAAAAACTACTGCCATGTGTGGTGGCACACACCTATGACCACAGTGACTTGGGAGGCTGAGACAGGACGATCACAAGTTGGAAGCCAACCTGAGCAACTTAGCAAGACTATCCCAGTATCTCAAAAAAATGAAAAGATTGGGGATGTAGTTCAGTGGCATATCTTCCCTGGGTTAATTCCCAGTACCAAAATATAAATAAATAAAAACTGGCTTTGGAAAAGTCACCTTTAGCTCTTGAGACTTGTGGCAGCTGGAGGAACAACTGCCATAAGGAATTGAATCTGGACCTTGCCTCTCCTGTCTCAGCAGCCCTAGCCCCAGTGAGTCTATACCCCACTCCCAACATGCCCTGCTCCACCCAGCAGCTGGGGCTGCACTAACTTGGTGTGTCTCCTGGGGGAGAGGATAACAGTGCACACTCAAAGTCATCAGCTGTCTCACTTATCACAGGAAGGGATTTTACCTCAGGACATCTCAGATTCTCTGGAGCCCTGCATAAAAAGACAGGTTTCCTTCTTTGTTCTCTTTTTTCTTTTTCTTTTCTTTTATTATTATTATTTTTTGATTGAATACAATTTGAAATATAATCTGCTAAAAATAAAAGAAGAAAAATTGAGAATGTCTTACACAGCTGGTGAAATTGGTAGTTGAGGGTGTGCAGGTATCCGTTGCAGAACAACTGGCTTACGTTTATCAACAACTACTAAGTGAACTAGAAATGTCTGGAAACGACGGCTTTTTAACATCCCTTCTGATCAACACAGTTTTCGGAGCTCATAAAAAGAACATTGTCCGACTCACTGTACCTGAGACACTATGGAGCCTGTCCACTGTCTGTGGACCCAGAACATGCACAATTGCTGAAATCCCATGTGACCTTTGTCTTCACAAACAAAAGGACTGATAACCCCAGGTGTCACCACCCCTGTAAACACAAGGGCTTAGCTTAATGACTGTCCACTGCCCTCAGAAATGGGGATGGAGCCCAGGGGCACTCTGTCCCTGAGCTATATCCCCAGTCCTTTAAGGGTCTTGCTAAGTTGCTGAGGCTGGCCTTGAATCTGTGATTCTCCTGCCTCAGCCTTCCAAATCACTGGGACCATAGGTGTGTGCCACCACACCCAGCTTAATGACTATTTTTGAGTACAAACAAATTTCCTGAAGTGGAAGAAAAGAAAATAGTCATACTTAGGGGTGAGCAGGGGCTCCACTTAACCCAGATGTTCTCCACCAATGTGTAACATGAAGCATGCACCGATGCCCCGCCTCCAGTCTGGGAGTTTCACAGTCATAACCTGGCCTCTGATTACGGGAACCATTCCATGTACCAGGCATGGGACTGCGCACTTTATATTAGTGGGGTTTTTTCCCAAATCTTCACAATAGCTCTAAGAGATCAGTGTTTTTATTATTCTCTTTGGCAAGGCAGGAAGCAGCTGACTCAGATCCTGCCCCTCTTAAGTGGCTGTGCTGGCCTGAGAAGTAGGTCTGTCCAACTTCTCAGCCGTAACAGTCACACTGTCCTTTAGGTTTTTTGTTTTGTTTTGTTTTTCTCTTAAAAGTTTACGAAGGGTGTGTGTGTAGTCCTGTGCTCCTTGATGAGAAGTGTTTCCAAAAGACCCCTCGCCCTAGAACTCACAGAAGCTGTAGAAGGAGTAGAAACTGGCCACAGCTGTCACTGAAGGGTAATAATTAATGAAAAAGGTGTCACTTGAAGAGGTCAGTGACACGGAGCGTCTGTTTCTCTTGGATTAACTTTCCTTAAATAATGTGTTGCTATCAGCGGAGACCAAAACAAATGCAAACAGACCTGAACAGTTTAAACCTCTGGGAAGGAAAATTGGAAAATAAAGTGGGTTTCACAGCCTTAAACACTCTCACCTCTTTTCCTGTATTAGTAATTGTAATTACCATTGTTGTGGGCCTTTTTTGTGCCAAGCAATGTGCTCCCTATTAACTATCAACCATTCCAAAAGCTAGAAATCACTGTCTTAGTTTTACAATTGAAAAAACTAGGACCACATGAAGTTAAGAAGTTGTAGCTTCATGGAGAATCTTAGGAGGGCTTTCCCTCCATGAATTTCAGTAGATTCAAAATACACAACCAAAGTAACAAGAGACAGCACAAATAGATGACGATTCCAAGGAATCTCGAACAAATCACAGGCGGTTTAGAAATTGCACCTCCCTTGGTGTGTACACGGCAAGAACTGCAGTTAAAATGAGCCAATGTAGGTTTCTTCAGGGCTACTGTGATACTACCCATGCTAATGTCCTGTGTTTCTGGAGACTCTTCTAACTCTATGAGTTGCAAACCTGATACTTCCAGAAAGTTCCAAGGCCAAGGGCCAAGCCTAAGAATCTTGAATTCAGACGCCCCAACATCAGGACCTCTCTCCCCAGCAGCATCTCCTAGATTAGCTTTCTGATGTCTCTGGATCTAGGTCTCAGTGACTAGAAAGGAGAGCAGATTCCTTAGCAAAAGGACATAAAAGTGGTCCTTGCTCTGTGTCCAGGTCTCACTGAGCTCTTTAGAACACGTGAACAATCTGAGGTTGTTGGTGGTAATTTAGATGTTGTTGTTTGTTTTTAAGATGCTGGGGATTGGACCCAGGGCATTCTATTACATCCCAGTCTTTTTTTTTTTCCCCCTCGGCTTAAGACATTGTCTTCTTAAGTTGCCCAGACTGGCCTCAAACTTGCAGTACTATTTTGGTTTTTTTTTTTGTTTGTTTGTTTTTTTGTTTGTTTGTTTTTGTTTTGGCGGTGAGGTGGTACCTGGGATTGAACTCAGGGGCACTGAACCACTGAGCCACATCCCCAGCCCTGTTTTGTATCTTATTTGGAGACAGGGTCTCACTGAGTTCCTTAGTGCCTCGCTTTTGCTGAGGCTGGCTTTGAAGTCATGATCCTCCTGCCTCAGCCTCCTGAGCTGCTGGAATTATAGGCGTGAGCCACTGCGCCTGGCACAAACTTATGATACTCTTACCTCAGTCTCCTCAGTAGCTGGTGTTACAGGCCTATGCCATGGGCACCAGCAATCTGCTTTATTTTAAAGGTGGAAATGGGCCTTTTGAGAGAGAGAGAACAGCCACCCACAAACTAGAGATTTCCTTCATGCTGTGGCTCTCAATTCTCTGCATTCCTAAGGACTTTGTTAGATCTTGAGTCTTCCATTTCTGCTAATGAGAATGTCCCTCCCAAAGTTGATCGATAATCCCTTCTTTCCGACACCTTCATGAACTAGAGAGAGGGCCTGCCAACTGATAGTCACCTTGCAGCTTGAACTTGTCAGTCCAAAACAAAGACTGTTGCTCTGGCTTTTGATTCATTTACAGTGAGGGATGGTGAGGGGCCAGCGAACCAGAGTGTCACTTCCTGCCAGTTCACTAACACGTGGAGACCTTTGACAGGTGACATGTGGGCACTCTTGTCATCTCTTATCAGCCCCCGAGACTGAGACCAGGCATTTCTTCCTCCTGTTTATTACAGCTGGTACACAGGGGGAGCAGAAGCTCTTCCCCTGCCCCCTACTTCTCCTTTTCCTTCTTTCTCCATCTCCTCATCTTCGTTCTCTCCCCTTTTCTCTCTCTCTGTTCCACTCTTCTCAGCATCGCATTTAACCACTTTATGTGATAAATCCAGTCAGTAGCTTTGAAAAGACTAATTCCTACTGCAGAAACGGCTGCACAGCTTTGGCTTGGGAACAGACTAAAGTCGCTGAAGACCACTTAAGATACGAGGAAGAAGGGATTTGCTGGAGATGGGTTCTACAATGAAAATTCTGCTCTAAAGAATCCTTTTATTCCCCTCCCCCTCGGTACAGTCTGAATAATTTATACCTAATGCCAAGAAATTATATATAATTAGTCTGGGTAATGCATACTTTCCATTTAATTATATATATTAAAGTGATCAAGGAATTCTAGTTTTTCACGAGTAAGCCTCTGCCTCCCTTGTTGCACTCCAGGTCTGTGATGACTGTGTCAGGGTAGGACTCGTGCAGAACTGAAGGGGGCAAAAGTTGGAAGACTTTAGCCAAACTTGGTCAACTGGTACCTGCCAGCACAGGAGGTAACATGCAGTGAGCCACATGTAGGCAGCAAACGGAAATCTCTTAAAATCACCATGTAATTTTACATGCCTTTCCATAAGAAAATTGTATAAAACTGGTGTTTTATCAGTTTTTTCTTTGCTGTGACCAAAATAAGAACAACTTAGAGGATAGAAATTTTACTTTGGTTCATGGTTCCAGAGGTGTAGTCCATGGTCGGCCAAGTCCATCGCTCTGGGCTCAGGATAAGGCAGAGCGTCGTGGTGCAGGGTGTGGTGGAGGAAAGCTGCTCCATTCACAGCAGCTAGGAAGCAGGGAGGGAGAAGAAGGGGCCTCGAGGAAAAAGAACTCTTCCAGGGCACGACCCCCAGCTCTGCCGTGACCCTCTTCTCCAGCCATACCCCTGCCTACAGTTACTGCCCAGTCAGACCATTCAAAGAGGTTGCAGCTCTCAGAATCCATTTCATCTCTGAACATTCTCACATTAACAGGAGTTTGGGGAGAAGACCTCATATCCAAACCCTAGCAAGCGAAGATGGGAAGGCCCAGTTAAGGAAGTTAGTTGTGTCAGTGACATCGCCCACATCACATAGGATACAATGAAATTTTTGACAATTGATTACTTCTATTTGCTTTTGGTAGAGTACCTCTAAATGTTCATTCCACATAACAGGATGGATTTCACGCTTTATCTTTGCAGGTAACTCATCTAAGACAGTTTTATGTAAATGGATTAATTAATCAGTAGCCTTCACTTGAAACTTAAAAAGAAAATAATCCTTTCTGAGAGACATTAACGACTTTTTAATGCCACAGACAATTCTTTGCTTAAGCAACTTGTCACACAATTAGAAATTATTTGACAGCAGTAATCATAATAAAATGAATTTACCCTTTACCAGATCACCTTTTTTTTTTTTTTGAGGTAATTAAAGGAAACCATTCACTGGGAGACTGTGCAGCAACTCGTTAAAAAAAAAAAATCACATGTTTGGAAAGGCAAGGGTATATATTGACAAAACTTTTTGAGTAAATGACATCACAAGTTAAATTACCTCTACAGCTTTTCTGAGGCAGCATCTAACCACAGCAGTGTGCTGGATTCAAGGAAAGGCAGCTACAGCTGGCCTCCTCCAAGAGCCCTTAAGCCTCTCTGCCTTCCAGCCCTATGATTTATGCAAATCAGAAAGCTTTGGCGGTCTCCACTTCCTGGCCGGGCCAGCATAATCCACTTCCTTTGGGTTCATGTGACCATGCAAATTTGAGCACTCCTGAATAGTCCCGGAGGGGCTGTGCCTCTCATTATTCCTGCCCCATTCTCTGTGCAGTGCAGGCATTCAGACTATGAATGGACAAGGGTTTAATTACTCACCACATCTGTCAGATCAGATTCAACTTGAGAATGAAGACAATCCCAGACAAGCCCAGTCGTTTCTTTGCAATGTTCTTCATGGCCGAGGTCATCCAGCCCTGTCTTCTAGGGAATATTTTCCACTCCTTGTTTCATGACCCTTCTGGAAAACAGGGACTCCAGCTTTTGGAGATCCATTACTGGGCTTTTCACATTGTGTGTGGCCTTTACAAATGTTAATTAATCTTCCTGATGATGCACTGAGCATCAGGGAGCCCTTTATTCCCCCAGGGCTACTGATGACCAATATGAATGCCAGAAAGTTTTTCTTACTGTTTCCTGGCCCCGCTCCCCTCTCCTCTCTGTGTGCTTTGCTGCTTTCCCTCCTAGACCAACTATTCACATTACTAGGTTAGCCAGAGTTTGATACAGCAAAGGTGGAGGTCCCCAACTAGAGGGTGTACCTACAAAGAATGAGTTCCTGCCCATTCCCAAGTAGGCACCAGCCCAGACCTTCGGGGGGAAGGATATCATGCTCACCAAATGGGCACTAGCATGCCTTCCCCAGGCCTCTCTGCGCTGATATCAGTTGGGTTTAAGGGGAAATTCTTGGTCTGTGCAGCTCTGGAATCCGAAATTCCATGGGCTGCTGTGGTATTTTAGGGATTTCGTTTTTATTTTTGTTTTTTTTTTCTTGGGGGGAGGGGGTTGGTTTTGTTTTTTGTTTTTATTTTACTTGTTTGGTTTTGTGCTTTTTTTTTTAAATCGAAATTCACACAACACAAAGTTAACCGTTTTGAAGTGCACCACTCGTCCTTCAAGACATTCACAATGTTATCCAACCAGTTCCTCCAACTATCTAGTTCCAAAGCATTCTCCTTACCCCAAAGGAAGCTCTGAACCCGTTAAGTGGCCATTCCCAGTGCCCCAGCCCATGTCCCTATGGATTCACTCACACTGGATATTTCATATCAATGGAGTCATATGACATGGGACCTTCTGTGGCTGACTTCTTTCATTTAGCATAGTGTTGTTGAGCTTTGCCGCAATACTTTACTGTGGCATTTCTGGGGTGTGTGTGTGTGTGTGTGTGTGTGTTTATCATCCTGTCAGTTATTTCCTTCATATGTTCTCTGACTTGAGTGATGTCATCACAGGCCTCCTCCTCTGCTCTCACTCCTTTGTCTAGTTGTTCTTTAAGTTGTGTGGATTCCACCTCTGAAATACCCAGTCAGCTCCACTGCTCCTGCCCGTTTTCAGACACCATTCATTCCCCAGATGGTCTTTTTCAAGTGCAGACCCATCTGACCATGTGGCTGCCTGCTCTGCTTCATGCTCTCCAGGGGCTCCTGCCTGCCTTCAGATAGGGTGCAGGCCTCTTGCCATTGCCAGCTGCCACTCCCCTGCATCCGCACCACGCCCTCCACCTCACTCCCATCCCTCATCTGACTGGCTGTGCCTGATCCAGCCACATCAAACCTGGGGCTCTTACACGTGGTGTCCCTTTTGTATCCTGCTCCCTCACCAAAAAATATCCTTCTTTTCCCCCAACTGCAAGAATCCATTCCACCCTTAAGTCCTTTTACCTTCTCGCCTTTCCTCACCACTGGTCAGAGCGAGTTCCTCCCTTCTCTCTAATTCCAGCACTTTCCTTACCCCTGTTGCCTGTAGCTCACCTTTAATTAAATTTCTATCCTTTCTCCACCAAACTCTGAGCTTCTTAAAGGTCAATTTCTTTCCTTCCTCATTTCCATCTCTAGCACCAACCACTGCGTAGGTCCTCAGTAAATATTTTGTTGAGCAATTAGAATTTTCTTCTCCAAAGAAAAAAACTGAGGGCCTGCAAGGAGCCCCCAGTCATGGACAGAGCGAGTGTGAAGCACAGAACAGGGGCTAACATTCAAAATAGCAATTCTGATCTTCTCTTGAATTTAAGTTACCCACAGTGGTTTACCAGTTTCAATTAGCAGAAAATGCAACTTTGCTTTTTTTCCTCTCTCTCTGATTATGTTCTTCATTACAAATCTCAAGAGTTTCATATGCAGTTGCCAAAAATCTTCTTTTTGACAAATTGCACAGGAGGCATTTTGAGATTGTGTGATAGAGTTGATTGAATTTAGGCCAAGTTTTGTACATTTGTTTCACTCAAAACAAAAATGCAGATGTAGGGCTACTCAAAATGTATCTATTTATTTTATCCCAACCCTCCTAATTCATCTGTCTCTAAAAACAGTCAATTGGATTCTTCTTAAATTAAATGCCAAGTAAACAATGCAAATAAAACTGTTTTGTTTGCTGAGAAGTAATTGAAAATCTGCAACTAATTACAAATTGGCAAGCCCCGAGCCTACAAATAGCTGAAACACTCTGCCCCATGCATTGTTTACAGTTGGTTCAAAACTGGTTTCCTCACACCAGCCATCCACAAGTTATTAATCAATACTGTGCCAAGTTCTATACCTCACCTTCAAAAAATTGTAATAAACATTTAATTTTCAATATGGGCTTCATAAACAAAGCTGTTAAAAACTAGAGGAGGTTTAATTGGTTAGAACACACAAAGCCTATTCTTGGGTTATGTGAATTGGCTTTTCGTTAAATATCCTGTTCTTCCTCAACTACTCAGAAATCCTGCAAGTTAGTTGAAATTAATATTCTGTCAGTATGGTCATTGAGTCCCCCATGGCACTGCAACTACTACCAGACCTTCTTTAATTGAAATTCTGCAGAAAAGCAACATATTCTATGGACCACAGAGACAGGGATTGATGAATTTGATTTGGGGTTGCTCCAAGCAGGTAAAGTAGAATTTACAAATGACTCTATTTAGAATGGTTGCGTTTAAAACAATATAATTTTATGTATAAATGTATAGATAGGTAGAGATACTTATAAGATTATTTTTTTTTTCCTGGAAGGTTATTCCTCCAGATCTTCCCTTGGCCAGCTGTTCAACTTCAGTTATCAGTTTAATGTCACTCCTCAGAAAGTGTTTCCCAGTCTACCTTTCCTAAAATCTTATACTTTATTCTCTTTATTTATTTGATTATTCCGAGATCCTGCCACTTGGTTATAAGCCATACAGGGACAGACACTGTGCCAATCTTGTTCACTACTCTTGCCCTGGTCCCTGGAATAGTGCCTGATACATAGTTAGTCCTCACTGAGTGTCAGATAGGTAGACAGGTTGACAAGTGAGCAGGTGGGTGGGTGGCAGGTGAAAGGCATGGGATGAAGGAATAAAGTTATGTTGTTTGGGTCAGTCAGCCAAGAAGGACAGGAACTGGAGGCTAGGAAAAGGCCTAACTTTATTGATCTAATAGAAGTAAGGAGTATAATGGTAATTACCAGAGGCTCAGGCAGTTAGGGAGGAGATGGGCGGTGAGGGATGGGGAGATGTTAGTCAAAGGATTCTACAGGTCAGTGGAAAGAACAATTTCAAGAAATATACTATATAGCAAAGTGACTATAACTAATGACAATGTATTGTTGAAAATGTGAAGAAAATGGAAGTTGTGTGCTATCACAAGACTATGTGAGAGAATGTATGTATTAGTTAAGTTTACCTATTCTATGTCTATACATACTTCATAACATCATGTGAGAAAATGCATTTTCTAATTAGCTGTTTAATCACACTACAATGTGTGTGTGTGTGTGTGTGTGTGTGTGTGTGTATACAGACAGACCATAACATCGTATTGTACAAGATAAAACATACAATGATATATTTCAATTTAAAAATAAA
This sequence comes from Spermophilus citellus, assembly GCF_964194105.1. Classification (NCBI taxonomy): domain Eukaryota; kingdom Metazoa; phylum Chordata; class Mammalia; order Rodentia; family Sciuridae; genus Spermophilus; species Spermophilus citellus. The sequence goes on from NC_138195.1 coordinate 80,785,337, forward strand.
TTTTAAAAGTTATAAAAAAAAGACAAGGCATAACTTTAAAAGTGGCTCTTTTGATAAGAAACCAAAGTCTATTCTAAATTGCAGAAGTGGGGTCGTCCGTACAAATTGGGGCACATTCAGAGGTGAGCGATGGTGAGAAGCACTGTGTGACAATTTCTCTTCCACTTTCACAAGGGTTGTTCTGTAGAAGAATGAGACCTTTCTCTGTGGCCCATAGGCCTGATGCAGGGCTAGTGGCTGGAAGTTACCTGGACACATATTAGACCCTTCTCATTAAAAGAGCAGCCTCAGTTGGGAAGTGAGTAGACAGATGAGGTTGATGTTGGCAAAAGTATTTACACACACAGCACTTGCCAGGATGCTCTCAGAGCTGGTGCAACCTTCAGTGCTGCTGTGGTTCTAGGTGGCTTGTGTGGTCCCTTCCTATCCCAGAACACTGTTATCCTATAAATGATCAAGAGAAAAACCCACTTAATAGTTGACAGTTATTTTTAAAAGGAGAAATTCCAATGAGATGTGAATTATTCATTTTGTTCCATAAGGAAATAGATTTTTAAAATGATGAAAATGTCCTAGCAAGATAATAAGGCTGAATTGTACAAGTCTCTCCATCCTCTGTTCCCTGGATGCCTCAGATGGGGTATGCGGTATTTTAGGTACATTGTGAGCAAGGAGCCTGCATTCCCAGGGGGTGGCAGAGACAGCTTGTAAGGTCTTAATCCAGCCCTGTGATCTTAAGGCAAAGCCTCTGTGTGTGAAACACCCTGGTACCTCCAAAATAGAACAAGAGCACTCCATCCATGTGAAGATGACTGTCAAGGTCACCGAGACCCCAGTGATCTGGCAAACTGAAGCTGGCTATGGCCGCCTTTCCTTTTAGGGCATATTTCTGGGGATCAAAAAGTATTTATAAATTGATGTTTTTCAGTTGCTGAGTCATTTTTCTTTCAGTTTTTTTCTTCTTTTCCAATTCATTGCTTTGCTACCTGAGCCCTGGTCTCAGCGCCTTCTAGTGGGCATGAGGAAGAGAGCCAGGTGGAGTTCCACCCCTGTGGGCAGATCCAGGCTGGACCCGTAGGTCCTCCAAGTCCACAGGCGGCCAGAGATTAGTACTCGTCTGGTTGATGGAGTCTGGATGGGTCATGGCAGCGTGGTCCAGATCTGACCCTGTCAACTGTGCAGGTGAACAGCACACCCACCGAGAGTGGAGGACAGAAGGGAGTTGAGGTTCCTCTCCTGGTCTCTAGCTAGTGGGTTCCTCGTCTCAACAGGAGGCCTCACTGGGCCGAGTGTGAGGTGGGCAGTCCCTGGCAAGCTCCCTGAGGGTCCCCGAGCCTGGGCGTCCTTCATCGGGACAGAGCCCACTCACCTCACGGGGCCCCACTTGCACGGCACCTTCTCTGTGAGGCTCTCCCAAGCCCTCAGGCAGAGCAGCCATCTTTTCCTCTGCACTTCCTCACTCTCCTCGGCACCATATTCACCAGTCATGTTCTAGACTATTCTGTACAGACTTGGCTCTCCTCCAAGACCATGAGATCCTTGAGGAAAGGGATTTTGCTTCCTTTTTCTTTATATCTCCAGGATTTAGCACAGTTCCTGGCACATAATAGGTCCTCCGTAAATGCCTGACAAATTGGAAAAGAAGTGAGCAGACACTGAACTATTTATTAATATTAACATTTGTGAGTGGAGAGAAGTGAAGACGTGAAGTTCAGTGTGAAACTAATCTTTTCTCCCTGGTATGACCTATTATACAGTGACAGTTTCTTCCTCTCACAAGCCACCTGGATCTTAATGGTTATTTTCTTACAACCTCGTTGCATTTGCAGTGTGACAGAACTGTGTTTACCTTGGAAGGAGGGCTGTCCTATGTTAAGAACCTTCCAGCAGAGCCCGAGAGTCAAGTTATGGTGTTGTGGGCAAAAAGCCAGTAGGGAAAGCCTAGGGAGAAGCCCTCATGGAGAAGAAAGGCCAGATCATCCGGTCCCTGAATCTTAAGGAATTCAGCAGCGACCCAGCCAGATGATCCGTTCGAGGGCCTGAGCTGGCTTCCCAGTGGGGCGCGCAGCCCCTTGGGGTCAGAGGCCACCATGCTGCCAATCAGACGGGGCAGGTGGAATGTCACCCAGCTGCGCCCGGCTGCGTTTCCTAACACCTCCCAGTCCCACACTGATCACTCCTCACTGCTGTCTCTGCCACCTTGTCATGAGTCTGGGGAGTCACGGGTGTGTGAAGAGCCTGTCCCCAGTCCGCCTTCTCAGGACAAGCTCAACTGCACTTCCTCTGGCCTTATCTAACCCTTTGTTTCCAAAATTGTTAATCAGCCACTTGGGGGCTTGAACTCAACTCTTCCGCCCCTCCATCTTCCAAGCTGAAAATAATGAGAGAAACAAATGACCATGATGAATCTGGCCATCGTCCCTGTTTTCTGCAGCCCACTGGGACCTAGAGGGATAAGGCTGTTGGAATTGGTCAGCTGCATATCAGACATGCTGTTGGTGGTTACTTGGCCATCTCTGACTCAAGCTCAGCTTAAAGAAACATGCAGCCCCAGATTCTTCAATGCCACAGATATGTTACTTTCCCATGCTAAGAGAATTAACAGATGAAATATGGTTTTCCGAACCTCTTTTTCATTTACCGTCAAAATAACAAGCGCCGTCTTGTATTTCAACAGAGACGCTCTTTTCACTCAGTGATTCAAGGAAGAATGTGCCATTGTCTCTACTGTAGATTCTTATTTTATTTGTAAATTGTGCGTGCTGAATGCTACGGAATACTGAAAAGCCATACACCCTGGCTTGTTAGTTGACACACAGTATGTGTGATTACAAATTGTTTGAATAACAGTGGACTATTGAACTGCCATCCAGATGTGTGTGGAGTTAACTGTGGGAATGTCCACAAAGGAGGATTATCTTTCCTTGCTGGGGCCAAGCCCCCAGAAAGTAGAAACATAAGCATGGAAGTTACTCAAACAGAACAGTAGCAATAAATGACTCTTCAGAAGCAAGATTAGTATTTTTGTTTTAATTACATATTGCAACTAAGATTGAATGTATCCTCCTGAAAGTAAAATCATGCAAAGAAAATATCAAACAACCACCAAACAAAATCACAACTTTGAATGCTATTTGGGGAGGGTTTGTTTTATACTTTTAAATGTCTAAAAATTCAGAACAAGAGAGGTTTAACATAAGGCCCCATCATCCCAAGTCCCTGCATGTCTTGTTACCAGGTGTATATTTCTTTTACCCCCTTCCATCCTGTCTGCTGTACAGTGCCACACCATTAAGTAATTGTTCCTAATACTGACCATAGAAAGCAGAGCAACAATCCTCCTGTGAACATTTTCTTAAAAGATATTTGATCTGGGTCCAGTGGTTCATACCTGCAATCCCAGTGGCTCCAGAGGCTGAGGCAGGAGGATCGAAAGTTCAAAGCTAGCTTCAGCAACTCAGCAAGGCCCTAAGCAACTCAGCGAGACCTTGTCTCAAAGTAAATTATAAAGTGCTAGGGATATGAGTCAGTGGTTAAGAACCCCTAGATTCAATCTCCAGTACTTAAAAAAAAGATATTTGAATATCTTTTTTATATATATTCAGTGTGGTCCCACCTCCCTCATTACTGGTCCCAGCAACTCAGGAGGCTGAGCAGGAGGATCACAAGTTCCAGGCCATCCTGGACAACTCAGCAAGATCCTGTCTCAATTTAAAAAACAGGGTAAAGGATGGGGAGGTGGGAAAGATGTAGATAAGTGGTTAGAGGGCCCTTGGGTTTAATAACCAGTACCACCAAAAAAAAAAAAAAAAAAAAAGTTTGAACCACAGTGAGTTGCCATGTTCACACACTAGGAAATAAAAAAGGCTGACAAAAACAAGTGTGGGTAAGGATATGCAGAGATGGCCGCCCTCGTATGCTACTGATAAGAATGCAAAATGGAATAGCTACTTTGGAAAACAATTCATCAGTTCCTTAAAATATTAAATGTGGAGTTGCTATATGACCCAACATTTCTATTCCTAGGTTATCTACTCCTAAGGCAAATGAAAACCTATGTCCACACAAAAACTTGGACGTGAAAATTCATAGCAGCACTATTTATAATAGTCAAAAAATGGAAACAGTCTGAATGTCCATTTTCTATTGAATGGATAAATGTGGCATATTATGCAGCCATAAGAAGGGATGAAATACTGATCCAACGTGGATGAACCTGGGGAATGTGTTCAGTGAAGGAAGATAGGCCCAAAAGGCCACAGGTTGTATGACTCCATTTGTATGAAATGTCTGGAACAGGCAAATCTGCAGAGGCAAAAAGCAGATTGGTGGTTGTCTAGAGCTGGAGAGGTTGAAGGAAAATGAGAGGGACTGGTAATGGATATGGAGTTTCGTTTTGTTTTGATTTTATGGAGAGGACAAGTAGTGGGAATTGAACCCAGGATCTCAGGCATGCTAGGCAAGTGCTCTACCACTGAGCTGCATCTGAGCTCTTTTTATTTTATTTTGAGACAGGGTCTTGCTAAGTTGCTGAGGCTGGTCTTGAACCTGTGATCTTCCTGCCTCAGCCTCCCCAGTCCATGGGATTGCAGATGTGCATCACCAGAACAGGCTAAATTTTAAATTTTGAATGGGTGAATTGCATGGTGTATGTATCATAATTCGATAATGCTGTTTAAAAATGAAGATATTTTCTGGTAATTTTATTTAAAAAGCAATTGGAAAGTGATTTTTTTAAAAAAAAATACCTGAAATTAGTATTTCTTCAAAAATTGTGTATCTGAACTTTCTTGGCAACATGAAAAAGTAGGGGAAATGGTTTTAAATTTAGTAGCTCATATCCTTTTCTTTCTTTCTGGAATGAAAGATCTGTTACTTGTTTGACAGTGTCAACGCTTTCTATCTCTGGTAGGGATCTACAGCAGTAAGTTGGCATCCAGCCATCAAATACCTACATTTACCTTTGTGTTATAAAACGCCCGTTAGCGGTACATATTGAAATATATCATTTTGAATCTATTTTAAATTCTGTAGCAGACAAGTTTAAAAAAAAATTAAATCATGAAACATCAGGCAAGTCAGAGGAAACAAAGAAACGAATAGGAAATCCTCTCTAGATTCTGTTCCCACTCCACTTTCTATAGTTTAATCTAAAGAAAAATGTGGAATTTCCTGCAGAGTGATTAATAGGCTAGTGTGGTGACATACAGGAACTCTGAGCTTGACCTTGCAGGTAAAGGCTAACTGGTATGTTAAGTTGATTACACAATTTCCTCTAAATACGTTGACAAGTGGTTTGCACAGTTGCCTTGACTTTTGCCCTTATAAATGCACATTTATAAATGACTTGCTTTTTCAGCTAAAGCAATCCTTATTTTAGATGTGACACGTGTTAAGTAAACAGCCTGATACGGAACCCCGGTTTCCTAACCTTCCTAGCCAGGTCTGATTATCAGGGTAGCTGGAGAAGTGGTTGTGGGAACTGCAACACAGCTTGGAGATGTGGATTCACAGGGCATATAAGAAACCCAAACCTGTTTTTTTCCCTCTTGTATTGTGAGCAGACTACTGGATTTGAAATGTGTTCCACAAGTGGCTTGAAATATTCCAGGAGTAGAGGCTGCTAAATGGTTTGCATGAATGACAAGTAGGCTTAATTCTAACTTTCGGGTGGATCTCCTTTCAGGATGTCAGTCTGTAAGAAAATACAGTCTTTGGTATTTCTTCAAAAATATAATGGAGAAAAGGTTTCTAGTCAGCACTTCTGTTCTATGATCATTTTCACAGGAAGACAATGTAATCCTTTTATAGTCTGAGAATATAGTTTATTGAGATATTCTGTTTTACAGATGTAGTATTTCCTTCTATTTAAGGAAAAGTTACAAAAAAGCTACTAAAATGAACAGGAATTGCAGTTTCAGATGATGAATCAAAATGCTCTTCAGGAAAATTGCTGTTTATTTGTAGATTTATAAGTCAAGCACCTTTATTGAACCTAATATATCCTGATTTGATAAGCAGAAGGAGATTTGCTAACATGGTTGATTTAGCTGGGATCTATTCGTGTGTGTCTCTTCCTGAATGAGTTAAACATTTGGAAAATGAATTGATTTTTATTTGTATATACAAAGATAATACCATTTATGCTTTCCAGGTCTAGCGTATGACAAGCCTTGAGCTCATCTGGAAAACAGAGCCTCGTTAGGACTCAGAGGTTAAATGGAGCATCCCCCCCCCCATCAGTGTCTATGGATGCTCCTCTGAAACAATGTGCAGACCCATTATAAATCATCTTCATTCACGTTAACTCTTACATAAGATGAAACTCATCAGCCTAAAATGTTTACTACTTTCCAGAGATGACTCATGCAGTAATCTTTTTCTTTATTTCATTATTTCACCCAGTGGTCTGTAGTGCTCATAACAAAGGGCTTGCCTTCCACTTTCTGTCTGGCTGTGTGCTTGGGCAAGGACCGGAGCTAATCCCTCTTGCAGTGCGGTTTCTCCCTGCAAGTCGTCGATACTCAGTAACCATTAACTATTAACAATAACATCCCCCTCTTATTTCACTTCCTCCCCAGCTGGCCGGGTTTCGATGAAGGTTTCGAAAAAGTTTTTGCTGCCTCTTAATTTTCTCTATTAAGTACCTTCTTAAAAAATTAAAAATTAAATTTTCCTGTTGTATACATAAATAAAAACGTAGGACATCACATGATGAACATCCTTCTTTTCAGCAAAAGCTGAATTGATATTTTATAAAAACAAATGAAGTCCCTATTACACCTACAGAGATGTTCATCAGACCAAGTCTGCAGCATCCTGAAGAAATCCAGACCAACTATTGGGACCTCCCCTGTGAGAGGAAAGAGATGTGTTCACAGGGAGGGAGAATGGGCCTTCCTTTGTTTATTTGTGTTTTTAACATTCCAAATATCTGAATCATAATAAATGACCAATATTCAGTTATTTTCAACCTATAAAAATGACAGTTTTATGTGAGTCAGCCTCATCACGGGGAGACAAATATCTCTTGCACGTTACAGAGGAAACCAGAATCCAGCTCACTTCTTTTGTCTGGGCCATTGGCGTAAGCCTCAGAATTGCCTTCCCTGCCTTGAACCCACACCTTCCATTTCACCCTCCAACCTCTTGCCACAGCCATACAGAAAATCTGGTTACAATTAAATCTGGCTAAAAATTTAAAATATTTACATTTCTATTTCCTGTAAAAACATTAGTGTTTGATGGTGCTGCCTCATATTCCCAATGGAGACTTAGAACACATAACATATGCATTGCTCTCCCTTCTTAAAATCCCCAAAGTTCTCAATTCCAGACCCTGTCCAGACCCAAGGTTGGTCAGGGGTGGCAGAAGTGCAGTGGTGCAGGTTGGTAGCTTGGTGGTAGAGGTTAGGCAAAGAGGACTTGGAACGGCCCGAGGCAGGGCTGTGTGCCATGGCTGTTGTCACCTCACTACCCTCTCCTGGCCTCTTGCAGCACAGATCCTCCTGCTCCTGCTGCCTTGTGCTTTACACATGCTCTTGGCCATGATGCTTCTAAAGGGTAAAGATCTAGATTCAGTTCTGGTCTCCTTCCAAGTTTCCCGTGCCGTGCCTGGACATGGTCTGTGTCTGTCCACTGCTGCACTTTGGACATGTCCCACAACTGTGCGTCAGTACTGTTCCCTGCAGCACTCTTGCTGCCAGCCAACTGTGGTGCAGAAGCCCGCTAGGTACTTACTGCACACATCTTATTTCATTTCTTCCTCTAAAGAAACGATGAGATGGGGGCTGGGGCTGGGGCTGGGGCTCAGTGGTAGAGCGCTTGCCTAGCATGTGAGGCACTGGGTTCGATTCTCAGCACCACATATAAATAAATAAAATAAAGGTCCATTGACAACTAAAAAATACATATATTAAAAAAGAAAGAAATGATGAGCTGTCCATGGGCAGATCCAGTTTTGTGGGACTCGAAGGTAGAGGTACCCTCTGAGGAAAAAAAAAAAAAGTAGAATTCAAAGTTATGAAAATTGACTTTTAGGTCAAGAAAAGGAAGCACAAAAAAGATTTTGAAGCAGGCAAATATTAAAAACGTCATCAAGTCCAAGAAACTGACATAGTTTCATTAATTGCTTAAAACACATCTATAAGGGCTGGCCTTGTGGCTTGGTGGTAGAGCACTCACCTAGCATGCCTGAGGCACTGGATTCAATTCTTAGTACCACATTAAAATGAAATAAAATATAGATATTGTGTCTACCTAACTCTATATTTTTGACTGCAAAATTTTTGGCCATTTCTTCATATATAGCAATGATTTTTATAAAATTGTTTATGGATAGAATAGAGAAATATTTAACTTTTTCCCCTAGCATGATTGATCAAAACACGTTTTTATTAGAGTTTTTTTAAACTTCTTTTGCTCCTTGGTTCCATATTAGTTGAGTACACTCAACTAATAAGGGACACATTCTAAGACCCCCAATTCATACCAACCCTATTACCCAACAATACTGAACCCTACATAAGCTATATTTTTTCCTACACAGTAAGAGACTAATAATACAACAAATAATGAAATAGAACAATTATAACAATATACTGTAATAAGTTACTTAAAACTTATAAATTGTTTATGTCCAGAATTTTCTATGGAATATTTTCAGACCATTGAATAATTGAAATGGCAGATAGATAAGGAAGAACTACTATAATGTAAACTTTTAAGGTTGTCATCAAATGAAAACATCAGTTTTTTTCCATGTGTGAAGCAGAGGGTTTGGAATTTTTTTCTGCAGGCTAGTTTCTGGCTTCATATAGTTGGTTTTTCTGCCACCCACTTATCTCAAGAGGGGTTCACACTATCATGATAAGGACTTCATCCCTGCACCTACATGTCCCTGTACCAGGAGAGGTGACCATGTTCAGCCCAAAACGGCTGCAGTAATTTAATCAAACACAGGAATGACTGTGAGCATGTAAATGAATCCCACCACATTCAGAGTTACCTATCCAGGGACATTTGGGGTCCCATCTAAGGGGAAATTGAGTTAAGGATAGTTCACATATTTCTAGGGCCTCTTCCAAGGACCCACCAAGTGAGGAACTGACACCAAAGCACCGAAGGTAGAAAGTGTGTTACTGGTCAAATATTTTTGTAAAATTTTTTCAAATATTTTTCTAAAAATAAGATCTATCAACTGTAAAGCCAAGGGGAGTCAGAGTAGAAAGAAACAGTAGTTCTAATAATGCCTTACACTCAGGTAGCAAGTGACAGAGCTAAGGTTTAAACCCAGTCTTCAGAGGCCAAGGTTTGTTAGGTCTTGGGGGGGACTTTTTGAGGGGTTGAGGGTACTGAGGATTGAATCCAGGGACACTTAACAACTGACCCACATCCTCAACCCTTTTTATTTTTTATTTTGAGACACGGTCTTGACAAGTTGCCAAGGCTAGCCTTTCCTGCCTCAGCTTCCCAAGCCTCTGGGATCACAGGTGTACGCCACCCTGCCCAGCTAGTTCTTATCTAATGTCGCTAATTTATGACGTATTTTACAAGACCTTTTCCTTCCCTGTCCCAGCTTAGATCTGAGGTATTGGTCAATAGTAAGTTGGCTAATGGCCATAGCACTGGCCATTGGTCAACATTGGCAGTACATACACACATAACATGGACATCAAAACCCCAAAACAGGTTTGCTCTGTTCCTGAGCACTGCTGGAACAACTGTAAGATTCTGGAATTTAACTTCTGTGTGAAATAAATTTATCATGATGCAGAATTTCAGATAATTCTACACTAAAACTTACTGCCTCAGTTCCACCCATGTTAGAAAGCCTGTTGCTCATCATTTGGCTGGGAAATTTCCCAGTCCACCCCTAGGACCAGTAAACACACACAGTCCCCTCAGCTTTAGTCTGGTATCCCTAAGAGCCACAGCTCGGAAATGGTGGTGCACTCCTAATTGGAAGGGGACAGCCAGCAGGGGCCCTGCTTTCAATGCCCTGGCACCTGCAGAAGAAAGGCTTTCTGTCTGATAAACCCTCCCATGTCTGTAGCCCACGGCTGTACACATGGGCGGAACTCTCTCTCCCAGAACAAGTGTGTTTGCCAAAACAGGGAGTGAAATATCTTGCAAGTCCACTTGTTCCAGAAGAAAGACAGGATAAGGGAAGTGGCAGGAGCAGTGATAGGAAAGGAGTTTTTCACGCTAAAAAGCGTGAACTGATAAGTCTGACCTTACAGGCAAATGTGGAGGGTCCTAAGAGCACCTCTCAGGCCAAAATTAACTGAGCAAATTTGACCTGGCTTCCCATTTTATAATGGGAAAAAATCCTAGAGAGAAAGAAAATTCAACATTGACTGCTATCGTGAATGATGGATTTGACTTCTTATCTGCTAGACTTTCCTACTAAAGAAGTCAATGGAATCGCTCTCGTGTGCCTGAAATAGAAAGTTGCATGATAAAAATATAGTAATCACAATATTCTCATTCCTCCAGTTCCCGGGTCGAGTATGTTTCTATTGCTTATCTCAATTAATCCCAAGAAGCCTCTGAGGCTTCAATTTACAGATGAAGGCAGTGGGTCTCAGAGAGACTCATTCATATGCTCTGCCCAGTCACACAGCTAATAAGTGGCAGAGGTCAGATTTGAACCAAGGCAGCCAGGCTTGGAAGCTTGCACATTCACCTACTGATCCAGAGCTCCACCTGCATCCTATCCCATATGCTTCTACAGGACTCTACCCTGCCTTTGAACAGTTCCTATGAAAGGTGGGGGCAGGGGGGACCTGAGGTGCCCTCTGAATGTTCCTCTATAATGTGTATAAAGCAAACAAGGGCTATTTTTTATCCTCTGCCACAAGTTCCCCAATGAGCTATAATTGCTTTATTTTGTTTGTCTCTTAGGGTATCAGGAATAAAACATGAATATTATTCAGAGAGCAAAATAAATATTGGTCCCTGAAACCCTTGATGTAGGCTCGATTCTTCTCCCCTGCCTGGTGACTGGGGTGGTATAAGAGAAAGTATTGGAGAGAGGAGTGTGGCAAACTCAGGTTACTGCTCAGTAGCCAGAGCCATGGTGTTGCCGGCTTGGAGGCTAACAGTATTCACATGACCCAGCAGGCAGGCACAGTGGCGATCCAGTGCCCATACCAAGGGTCCTGGAGGGTAGGCCCTGCATTGGGCTTGTAGAGCAACATGCAAAGGAGGTGGCGGGCTGAAGTACACATGGAACCCGGGGGAATGTGGGCTCCAACCCTCATTTCATAGGTGGAGAGACTGAGTCCAAGGGGGAAATGACTCTCCAAAGGTCACTAAGCTAGTTGTGGAAACTGCCCTAGAATTCCTTCCACTGTAGGCCACTGACATGCCCCCCTCAGAGCCATGTCACCCAAGCAGACAGGTACCTCCCACGGTATACCCAGGTACACCATGTCAGTTTAATCATCCTGCCTGACTCGGGCTTGCATTTGAACATTATACTGAGAAGACTGACGGCTAGAGAGGGTGTGCCCTTTTCTCTCAGGTGGTTAGATTTCTCTGTGTAGGACAATAAAAGGTATTTAAATTTACTCTTGTATTCATACATCTCGTGACCCATCTACAGAACACACATGATTGTGTTACCTGAGCCAATCAAGTCTCTCTGCAGATTCACATTCCCCTGCAGAGATACAGGGAGACCGCCCCACAGGTTCTTTGTTGCTTGTTCTGAAAGCAGGAAGTGCCCTGCACGAATAGACACATGTACATACTTCTCCCACAAACAATACCTGTTACTCTTTTGGGGTTTTGAGGCACTTTAACTAAATATATTTGGAAAGAAGGAGAAAAGAAATACTGTTCACAGTGATTCATCTTTGCCTATAGAATATTTTTTAGGAAATGATTTTATATGCTTTAAATAATTCTTATCATGACATTACAAATTTAACTCACTCAACTTATGGAAACAGCCACCATGTGACCCAATTAGTCAAACCAGTCTTCATTGTCAAGTAAAACAACTGAAGGAGACTGATTTTCTGACGGAGCAAGTCTGACTTCATTTTTTCTGTTTGGATAAATGTGTTAGTTCGCAGTCTGAAGACAACGGTGTCGCCTCTGTTCTAGTTATAAGATAGGTGGGAAGCTAGAAAAGAAGACTCAAGCAGATGCATGGAGTGCAGAGCTTCAAGTCACTCTACACATTTGTCACTTGTCAGACATAGGTGCCACTGTGGTCAGAACTTCTTACCACACTGTTTCATCCTCACAAGATTCTCTCCCTAAAACTGCATTCTTTGAAAATAAGTCAGGAGATGGAAAAGTCATGGTCAGGGATTCTCAAAACTTGCACCACACCATTCTAGAGTATGCATGCTCCTGGACTTACAATGGAATTACCTCCCAATAATCTCATTGTGAGGTGAAAATACCCTAAGTCAAAAATGCACTTGATACACCTATCCTATCAGAGGTCCTGGCTTATCCACACGGTGCATGGTAGAGTGTGAGCCACTGCTCCTCAGGATCACGTGGCTGCCTAGAGGCTGCAGACCACACAGTGCTTGTCCAGGGAAAGATCAAAATTCAGAGTATTGTTTGTACTGAATATGTATCACTTTTTTGCTAAGCCAGCCACTGTAAATCAGGGGGCATCTGCCTATTTGAATTCAGACCCCCACCCCAGGCTGAACCCCACACTTCTCTCTTGACGGGAGTCTGTGTGAGAGAGAAGCATGCTGAAGGCTCTGGGCTGGCTCTGTGACCCTCAACTCCTTGCAGCAGTAGTTCAGAGTGTCCTTTCATTTGGTTCTGTGGAGGTTTTTGCACTTCAGGGCAGAGCACCTTGATAAAGTGGAAGAAGGCAGTTGAGGAAGGAGAGGGGTGAAGAACTCTGCCATGCCTGGAGCACAGAAATCTTCTTGGAAGATTGGCTTTAACAAATGATACACATAAGAAGTGAGAGACCTGGAAATTGATTCTCATAAACAACAGCAATATCCTAGCCTGAAGACCTTAAGAAAAATCCCCACAGGTGCTGGCTGGTCTGTAAGATGCCACAGACCAAGATGTTCATAGCAACACTGGAGTTGCAGAAATGTAGAACCAACTGAAATGCACATATGCACACTTTGAAACTATATTTTTAGTGATTCAAAGGATAAGTTATAAAATAACTTTTTTTTAATATTTATTTTTTAGTTTTCGGTGGACACAACATCTTTGTTTGTATGTGGTGCTGAGGATCGAACCCGGGCCGCACGCATGCCAGGCGAGCGCACTACCGCTTGAGCCACATCCCCAGCCCTATAAAATAACTATTGCATTGATTCAAAAGATAAGTTTCACTCCATGTAGAGTATTATGCAGGCTTATAGAGACATAAATATGAAGTAAAAGTATAAAATCAGAGACAGAACATGCCCCAGCTTCAGGCTAGAGGTTACCTAGAACTAGGGGTAAGTGGAAAGGAAGTACCACTGTATTTGAAACATGTTATTTCAAAATAACACTTCAGTCTTCCGCACTATTAAATCCATCACTGGGTTTGGGGAGGAAACAAAGAAACTGATTTTTAACTATGCATCTTACAGCAGCAGTACCGTGGTGAAAAGGGCTTTACAGTTTCAACTCGGGCTTCAGTGGATGAATGAACAACGGGCATGCCCCTTTTACCTAGGACACTTCTGCAGCTCCAACTAGAGGTTCTAGAGAATCTATCTGGTTACCCCTATGACTCTGCAAAATCATCCTGATCTTTTTTTTTTTTTTTAAATGAAATTTGACAAAGTGAAGGCTCCTGTAGAATGGCCTTAATTTGTGTTTAGGAATGCATAATTTTATCTGGGTCTCTATAATTAGATATTGTGCAATAGAAGAAAAAGCAAATACCGCTGTTCCATGGCAACAGAGGCCTTTAGTACCTCACTATCTTTGAGATAACGAAGGTTTCCATAGACACATATCACACGGGATTGTTAAAATACACATCCAAGAAGAAAATGAAAGTTTCCCAATTGGTTTTCCCCTGTACTTAAGGGTGAGTGTATGAACATGTGTTTTGTTCTCTTCTTTTTATATTGCCTCCTGGATTTGGGTTGTTTCCCCCTCTCCCTTATCTGTCTGAACTGTAAATGGTGGCTATTGAAGCTCTCATAATCCTGTAGAACAATACCAGTGTTCATACTGGTGTTGGGTGTGAAGTGCTTATCTTTTGTGGGAAGGACAAATGAATTAATAAAGTGGGTACCTTCTGCTTAAGAAATGAAGATAGTTTTGCTGTGTGTGTGATCTGTGTTTCAGCAGAGAGAGCGCTGCTGTGCCCAGGCATGAACAGAGAACAAGCTTCCAGAGGGCAGCGAGTGTACCTTAGTCATCTCTGCATCCTCACAGCTCGCATTGCCTTGCACACAGTAGGTACTCAATAATTAACTGCCTGCTGGTTAGCTACTCACATAGAGAAAATCGCTGTGCTCTGTAATTACTAGGAAAAGACCCCACAGGGGTACCTTTGCTTCCAGATCAGAAGCCAGATGCCTATAGAAGCAGATGGTCACAGATATGAGCAGGGTGAAAATGGCCAGATGTCACCTAGCAGGAAGAAGACAGCCTCGGCTGAACCAACCTGTGCATGTCCTATCTTAAAGCATCTAACCCAAGCTTTTCAAAGTACAGTAATTTGCATTTCTGCCTAGTTTATGAGGAACACTCATTGAAGTTGTGTATTTCCAGCATGAGATGATCAAATCCCAAACAGGTTAAGAGCCATACCTATCAGGTACCAGTTTTGAGCAGGTACCTCTGCCAGGGCCTTGCCCTTTACTCCATTCAGTAGTAAGCCTGGGGAGGCCAGCTCTTACTATTTTATGGAAGTGGAAGCACCGTGCTTCCAATCGCACAAGCATTGGTGTCTGCTCTTAAGTCTACTTGTAATGTCCACCAAGGACAATCTGGAGAGGGAAAAGAAAACTCAGCAAAGTAGCCTGCACCTAAAGAGGAAGGGTCAGAGGAAGGAAAGACCTGTGGGCTTGTGGTCCACTGTTGGTGCATGAACTACAAGCCATCATTTTAAACACCAGCTGATCAGCCACTGCCTTCTGTCCGGTCCACCCCTCCCTGAAATGATCCCCTGCACACTAGAGGACAGCCTGCTTGGTAGTACATAAACATTGCTTGTGCAGATCCCCTTGCTCACAAGATTGTTGCTGTAAGAACTTTTAGCCCAAGTATCTCCTGTTGGAACTCATGGCCTCAGACATTGGTAGATGCTGTGCCCAAGATACACCTAGGCTGAATTTGGGGAAATAGTTATTTTATCTTTATTTCTTTAACAATGTGATTGCAATTATTAGGTAAAGCCTTGATGCTAAATTTCAATAACATTAAGCAATTTTTATGTAGCAGTAAGAGGTGCAGCTTGAGAGAAATTTTAAAATTTTTAAGAGGTAAAGAGAGATACTGATATGTGGCAAGAGGGCAGAGAAACAGGCTCATTATCCCTGTATGCTCTGAATGTCCTTGTAGAAGTATAGAAGTCACACCTCTCCTCTGAGGTGTTATCTTATTTATCATCATGATCCATGAGAGCTAGGGAGGAGCCACTGTAAAGCCAACCAACTCTTCAGCACCCTGTTGCACATCACAGGGGAGTATTTAAGACATTAAAATGTTAATCTCTTTCTTCTAAAATTTACAGTCTATTTAGAGGCAATTATAGTTGCTTTTGTAATTAGGACCAATAAAAGAACTAGCCCTGTCCATCTCTCCACTGAAGAGAAGCGATGGAGTAAGAGTCTGGGACTCCCATCGTGCAGAGCAGATATTATGCATTTTAGAATAGGGCAAGAAGCAAGCCACGGAGAGGATGGATCTAATACCTCATGCCTGCAAAGGTAAGGTGTTGCTCTCAAGCTACTTTTGTTCGTGATATAATCCCTTTGAGCTACATAAATCCTTACAGGTGGCAGACCCTTTGTGCTCAACTGTGAGCCTTCATGGTGGTAGAATGAGCAGCTTTCTGTCATCGTTGCAGCTTACCTGGTCTTATTCGATCAGGTTCCAGGAGAGTAATGACAAATGTTGGGGTGCATCTCCTTAACGATAGCATTCTTTTAATTCAGAACTCAGGGAAGGTAGATCTCAAGTTGAGAATAGCCAAAGTCATGGTGTAGACATAACTGTACAAGGGTAACATAAATAATTGTAAACTGAAAGCAGACATAGGAAAGCCATGAGAATGTGCAGCCAGGAAAGACTGCAGGTGTTAATGAACAGTTCCTCCCCGCATGCTGACAGGAGCCACCAGGCCTGGGTCCAGCCTGGCTCACTGGGGCCCCTGCTTTGTTGCTTCTCTGACTCCCTTTTGCCCTCCCGCCCTCCTCTGGCTCTTTTCCTGGCCGTGCTATTTTGATTACACTATTGACTACTCGGAAGCAGAGCTGATACCTAATTACAGAGAAATCTGTCTCACCAGCCACAGTTGCTGAAAGGATAACTCGAAGGTCTTGTCCACTGCATTTCTGTTGCTCTCACTCGTTCTGACCTTTGTGCAATTTGAGAAATCTTTGAAAATGCAGAAAGTATGATTCTTCTTTGGGGGGAATATGCTTTAAATAAACGTATCTTCTCCCTGCTTCAGCTGTTGGGGTTTCAGAAAACCCATTTGTCTTAGGTAGATGAACAGCTTTCAGACTCAGTGTCCCTCCACCTGAGAAACCATGGGCTGTTTTCTGTATTACTCTATCCCAGTACGGTATTGGGAAGAAAGGACCCTGGTGCCTGGTTGGTGACCTGCTATTTACCTTAAAACCCACCACATGGGGGTTCTGATGCTCAGCTGTCTCTTGGGTACACCTCAGGCTTCTTTTAGGTCCCTTGGGTTCCTTGCATGGACTTTTCTTTTTCCAATTGCCCTTTTTTTGTATGATAGAGTTCTATGGTTTATAGACTCTGAAACCACGTTGTATAAATCAAGTAAGATAAAACCTAATTTTATGTGTATTTTACATAAAATTTCTCACAAATTAAATCAGATCTATTTATACATTGGGAAAATCATTTTTAAGGGATAAAATGATATAAAACAGTTGCTGCCCTCAGAAGATGGTGATATATGGACATTGTGCACATTGCAATAGACTGTCAGCTCTTAGACTCAACAACTTATTTTTACAAAAAGAATTCCTTGGACTGGGGTTATAGCTCAGTGTAGAGCCCTTGCCTTACACGCGTGAGGCACTGGGTTTGATCCTTAGCACTCATAAAAAACAAACAAATAAATAAAGATATTGTGGCCATCTACAACTAAAAAAACTTTTTAAATACTTATAAAAAATGAATTCCTTTGCCACGTTTCTATACATGAGAGAAATAACCAAGAAAATTCTCTCTTTTGAGTTTAATAATAGTAATACATCCCTTAATCCCCAAACCAGAAAGAACACATGTCCCCAAGTCACTTTGCTCAACTCTGGAAAGGGTTTGTCTCTGGTTTGGGTTTGGGTCTTTTCCCAAAGCTGCTTTTCTCAAGAGTAGTGGACTATATGCAAATCCTTGAAAGAGTTTATTCTGTTTAAAAAGTGGGCATTTTCCCACTAGGGTAATTGTTTGCTCTTGAGAAGAAACCTGTAATTACTGTTATCTAATGGTCTTTTAGCTTGCAAGGTGCACTACTGGCAAAGAATTTTTTTCATCATTTTTTTTTTCATTGCCCATTCAGAGGTACAATTTGGTGCTGAGAATTAGCTGTGTTCCCCTGGAATGGGAAAAAAGACTGCAAAGACAAAAGTAGACTCTCCCCACCCCCAGGTCTATGTTCTGCCTGCCCAGAGTGGGAGTAGCCAGGAGAAAAGTCGGATTATTCTCTGTGAATATATTTATATGAAAGAATTTTAAATTTCTTTCTCTCTGTGGTTAGGAAGGCCTCGATTTCGGCCTACATCCATGACTTTGTGGGGCTTATAAAAGAAAGAAAAGCCTCCTAGGAAGAAACCCTTTAGGTCACAGTGAATCAAACCATCAGAGAATTTCCAAGCATCCTTTCCACAGACAAGCCTGAAATTGTAAGAACACTGTATACAGCACAAGAAGGAATCTAGGGGCCTGGGAGGGACCTCACTGCAATTGGGTGTGGCCCCTGGCTCTCTAGTAGCATGTGAGCTGGACCACCAAATCAGGCTGGCATTGTTGTGACATTGCACTTCTGCATAAAGAAGGAAACTTTGCAAAAACATTGAGCCCAAAGTAAGAATGTAGATGTTCCTTGAGGGGGGACAAATAATGGGGAAGGGACTGTTTACTTCTCAGGAAGTTATGAAATCTCATATGTAAAAATATAGTCATATTTTTGTTATTACTTGATGTAACACTCGAGGAACCTAGCCCAAGCCAGCTGTGATTCTCAAGCTACTCTGTTCATTAAAATTCCCCTCTTTCAGTTCCAACTTCTTTCTACCATTACTGACGATCGTCTGGCCCATTGTCCCTTGATTTATTCTGTATATAATTCTGGAATGTGCCTGTTTAAGTACTCCCAGAAAGGTTCTTTATAATAGCATATTTTATATCTTTAAGAGTAGATGTTTAGGGCTGGGGTTGAGGCTCAGGGGTAGCGTGCTTGCCTAGCATGTGTGAGGCACTGGGTTCAATTCTCAGCACCACATATAAATAAATAAAATAAAGGTCCATTGACAACTAAAAAACACTTAAAAAAGAAAAAAAGACTAGAAGTTCAGTGTTCAATTCTAGAGAATCCTGAAAAGTACCAAGGAAAAGGACATGTCACAATAATTCCGTCAACTGTACATGATGTCATTTTAAGCATTCAAACTAATTCTGCAGATACCAAGAGCTATAGGAAATCACTTAAGATGGAAAATCCAAGGTGTCTAGACCCTGTCCTTGAGGACCAGAGCCATGTCTTCTCTCAGTCCCCTGCAGCTGGCCCCGGGTGTGGAGGCAGGGAACACCCCGCAACTGCAGCATCCACAAACCTGGGTTTCAGAGGAGGAGGAAGGCAACAATCTAGAATGATTTAGGAAAAGGTCACACCATAATACTTTCCTCAATAGAAACTATAAGATCTGTTTCTCAACTATGACCTTTATCTAGAAATATCAAAAATGTGTTCATAAGAAAGATTTGGGGGCCTGGGCTCCAAGAGAAGTTTTCCCAGACTCTGTTCAGAGATGGGAAGAGGCCATTTTCTGCCAAGGCTGGGGCCACATGACCTTCTGCAGTGCTTGATTTGAAGTGCAGTGTGATGTGAAGGATAGTGAGGGCCAGGAACACTGGCTACACAGGTCCTGCTAGCCCACCAGGGCCTGTGCATGGACCAAATGTCCCTGCACAGAACAGTGCCCATAAACAGATTACAGAACCGCCATTTGTTAATCCCAAAACTGTTTTTCAGTCATTTAATTAGAAAATTCATCTTATTTTGCCTCCAGGCCCTGTAGCCTTATTGCATTTGCACATATTTCAAAATGTTTCAAGTACTGACCAGATAGCATTAATGACTATATTAGATAGGCAAACGCTTGAAACAAAAAATAATAAACATACTTGTGTATATATATTAAAAAAATGTTAATTCCGTCTGGAGCCAAACAGGTAATTTTCCCTTCAGCATTTTCTCAGTCAACTAAGACAGGTTGGCCTGGGAGTGCAGTCAGCCTGTCTGCAGCCTGGCCTGACTTGCATACCAGGGCCCGAGTTTCTTCAGAAACAGACAGCGAGATGATCTGATTGGCTCGCAGCCAGAGCATGCTCACAAGGGCCTCTTTGATGAAAGGGTTCTTGGTAAGTACTGTACCAAAAGCAGCCTGCCACCCTCCTTTCAAAGATACCCATTTAGAGTAATTCCCAGAAAGGGAAAAAACAGCGAGAAAAAGAGAGGGTGGGGGAAGGCAAGGGAGAAAGGGCTGAAGTACGGGATTACCGCAAGAATAATTACGCTCCCTGGCAGAAGGAAGGGGGAGAAGTTATTACAAGCAAACTGCTGGATGTTGAAGTAGCCGGTTGGCAACTCTGCAAGAACATAAGGAATGTGCAATTAAGCTCATTAAAACATCATCATTATGCTTATCAATCTTTTTCCAAAAGAGGCGGGGTGGAGCAGTGTGTTACAGCACGACTGCTTTTGCAGATAAGGATCTGGGGCTACCTCAGTTGCTTCTCTCAGCAAACAAAATCAGCGAGTAGGTTCCAGACAGCATTTACAGTTAGGCAGGAGTCGTATCTGAACTCTAGGGGAAGCATGAGCAGGAGGCTGGCTCTGCTCAGTGGGCATGCTTCCTTTTGACGTGATCCCCTCAGAAAAGCAAGCCTTTATTAAGCACCTCTGATATGCCCAACACTAGTGAACAAGAAAATTCAGAAATCCTGTATGTGACATGAGCCCCACCTTATAGACACCGTTAGCTTAGTTGGGGAGGAGAGACCTAACCATTCATTCATTCGTGCAACCAATATTTATTGAGAAGCAGCCAAGTGTAGGCTCCCTGCTAGATGCTGTGGGTACGAGCATGACCAAAAGGGACAGGGCCCCCTCCCTCACCATCTAGCAGGGAGGCAGTCAGAGCACAGCTTCCATGATGCAGAGTCGCTACGTGATGAAAGCTGGGAGGGGCAAGGTCAAGGTGCAGCAAGAGCACAGGTGGGAGGGTAGGGTTATTACTGACACACAACTTGACCATTTTCCAACTTGCTCCTAGAGGAAAAGCAGCATCTCTCTTTTGCTTTGGTTTTTATTCTTGCTTTGTTGCTACATTTTTAATGACATTTTTAATAAGAAAATTGTGTTTCTTGGTGAAAATCAGTCACATACAGAATAAAAGAGAAAGAAAATAAAAATCATATGTAATCTGGCCACCCAAAAGTACCCACTCAAACATTCAGATATATTTCCTTCCAATCTTTTGTTTTCGCTCTTTACAAAAATCATATAAATAGAATTATTGTTTACTTGTTCCACTTGACATAATGTGAACATTTTCCATATTATTAAATATGCTTCAACCATTGTTTAGAATGTCTGCACAGTTTAACCAGCCTGTGTGTCTCTATGTGTATGCATACACACATGTGCATGCACACACGCGTAGAATCAAACCCAGGGCCTTATACATGCTAAGGACATGCCCCACCACTGAGCACATCCCCAGCTCAAGTTTAATCTTACATTGCTGGATATTTTGTTTGTTTACAGTTTTTTACCATCATAAATAACATTACTCTAAATATCTTTATATGTAAGAACAATCGCTTATATGTAAATAGCATTCATGCAATACTTACTGTAAAATTTTAAAAAGCTACATAATGCAACACAAAGTACAGCTATGAGAAGGCACTGTAACTGAACAAATTTGGAGACCAGGGAGTTCCCTGGGAATTAGCAGAATGGGGGCCCAGGCTTGAGCCAGGCAGTCCAACCTTCAGTCCTATGATACCAGGATTGCCAAACACCCCCAGCCTGCGCTCTCTCCTGAGCATCTGTAAGGAGCACCTTTTTCTCCACCAGCTCAGTCCTGGCATCTTCCATCACCACATCTACTGCACATCTCAAGTTCAAGTTCAGTTATCTGCAAATATTTCACCTGGGTACAGATTTAAAAGACAGTTTCCTGGCCCCCATCCCAGACCTGCTCAGTCAGAACCTGTGGGGCAGGATCCAGCCATCTGCATTTTTAAAATATACCTCAAGGCGATTCCAGGGCAAGGTGTGCAGGACCCAGTATTGCAAGAGGAAGTGCTGGTCACAGCCACAATGCTGGACATACAGTGGGCCAGAGCAAGAGAGTGGGAGTAGAGGTGTTGCTAAAACCTTGGTCTGCCCTTCCCACTGTGGTCTTGGTCCCATGCTTTGCTTACTAAGTCTGCTTCCTCTAAAGGAAAACAATAATAGAAGAGCCCTCAGGGAGGAGTTGTGAGCATTGAATGAGGGGCCACTTTTTAATAAATGTTTTTGGTAGTTGTTAGTTCTCATCATTCCTATATGCCGTTTCTCTCTAAAACACAAGAGCACAGGGCATCTCCCTTGGCCTTGCATCTGGGCTGCAGCTGAGCATACAAGTGAGTCCCTGTTTTGTGAAAGTGGTCTCAGAGATAGGTCTCCTGCCAGGTCCCCTCCCAAGCGTTCCATTCCACCCCCTTGCCCACCCCCAGAGGGGAGCTGTTCAGTGGCATCTGATTGGTAGAAATGCATCCTTGGTTGGGAGCCAAGTTAAGCTAAGGTGGGAGGGAGACTGATGTGGAGAGGTGTGACCTGAGAAACACCAGGACCCTCAGGGCTGGAGGAAGCAGCTTGAACTTCCATTCCTGGTTTGATCAAGCTAGTGTAAAAATGGACCCCAAAGATCTTCAGATGGAAAACCAGGTTTTAGGTTTCACTTATTAGCTATGGTTAAAGCCAAATGCTCATTCAACTCAAATCGTACGGGTGGATCACTTTCCTCCCACTGTTGAAGTCTGGTGTTTTGAGCTGCTAATAAACTTCATAAATCCATTTCTGATTCGCCGAGTGTATTAAGTTCACATGCACTGCCAAACCTATGTTCAGTGACACTGCATTAGAAAGTATTTTTGCTGGAAACAGACAACAGACACAGTTCGGCTGCAAAGCACTTCTCCAAAAGATGTCTTGTTTCTCCTGTCTTAAGATTGCAAAGAGCAACATGGCGGCGGGCGCAGAAAGATCAAGTCTCTGACCTCTTCAGCTGTGCAGGCATAGGGAGTCGTAAACAACCTAAATCTGTTTGCTCAGGATCACTAGGCAATGCTGAGCTGACGTGGATCTGGGGCGAACAGTCTGGGCCTCTCAGAACACACACTGAGCCCGGATTGGCTGAATTCAAGCTCCCGTTTGCCTGCTTCCCGCAGACAAACAGCTGTGACTCAGCACTAATCCATCCGGCTGAAACAACTGGTCAGCCCTTCTCATCCTACGGAGGTAAATGCCAACCGAGCCTTCATAGGTAGTTTGAAACGGGGCTTGGGAGAGACAGTAAGGACAGTAAGGACCCACCGGTTGCATTGGTCGCCCGGCAAAGGGAAACGAACTGTCGCCATTTGCAAGAGATACCACCATGGCAGAGAACTGACGTCATCAGACTGCGGCAGAGGAGATAACTTCATTGAAACCTGCGGCTACAGGTGTGTAATTCCCTAGCCTTCCCTCTCCACACATCGGGGAAACCTTAAGGGCCCCTCCCAGCTCTCCCGTAAGGGCCCCTCCCAGCTCTTCCGTGAGCACGATAGCCAGACCGAGGGAATCAGAGGTGGTGCGGGACCCGCGGTGTGGAACTACCGCTCCCACCAGTGCTGACAGCTGAGGTCTCTTGCACCAGCTACCGGGGACGTGGCTACTGGAGGGCAAGTAAAATTCGCTGAGGATTCTCAGCCCCAAGCTCTACAAACTTAGGGTCTGAGGGAATGGCAAACTGGGAGAGTGTGCCCAGTCGTTCATGAAAACAGGGCTCCCGGGAGCAGCAGACCTGGCATGTAGCCAGTATTGTGGTGAGCGGCACCCGTGAGAGGGGCCTGGCTAGAGGAAAAGTGGGAAGTGACTAGACACAAGAGGAGGCCCTACGCACTCAGGATTGGAGACTCCCCCAGTCTGGGAGGAGCTGCTGCACAGTGATTGGTTCCCGTGTATTGACAGGAGAAACTTGGCCTGGTGGGCACAGCGCCACCTACTGGAAGTTAATCAAACTCTAAGACTGCATTTATTAGGTTTTTTTTTCTTTTTTTCTTTTCTCTTTTTTTTTTTTTTGATCTGGGTTTTTCTTTCATTTTCATTTTTCTTTCTTGTTGTTTTTTTAAATTTTTTTTACAATTTTTTAAAAAATTTTTTTCTTCTAATTTTAATTTTAATTTTTTTATTTTTTTTAATTTTTTTTTTCTTTTTTTATTTCCTATTTTTTTTCTTCTTTTGTCTTTTCATTTCTTTTCAATTATCTTATCCCCCCTTCCTTGAATTCTACCTGCTTACTCTCATTCTCTTTAGTGACTTCTTCCCTTCCCTTCTAATACCTTTCCTCCCAAGCATCTAATAAATTTATAGGAGTAAACAGTAACTCAGCAGTCAAACAGAACAAGAAGTAACATGAGCAGCTTCAAAAAGCAAGGAAGAAAAGGAGTACAAACAATGCAGGACAGCCTAAATATTCAGGAGGACCTAGAGTCATCAGAAAAATGGTCATATAAAGAACTCAAGGAACACCTTAGACAGATGGAATGGAACCTTAAAGAGGATACAAGACAGCAAATTCAAGCAGCGAAAGAACACATTGAGAATGAATTACATAAACAGATAAAAGAAGAAGTTAAGCATCTTTATCAGGAGATAGAGATTATAAAAAATAATCAAACAATAATTCTAGAAATGAAGGAAACGATAAACCAAATTAAAAACTCAATTGAGAGTATCACTAACAGAGTGGAGCAAGTAGAAGCCAGACATCAGATAATGAAGACAAAATATATCATCTTGAAAAGAGTCTAGCCAACTCAGAAAGGCTGGTAAAAAAATCACGAGGAAAACATCCAAGAGTTATGGGATAACATAAAAAAACCAAACTTATGAGTCATCGGGATAGAAGAAGGTACAGAGGTTCAAACCAAGGGAATGAGTAACCTGCTGAATGAAATAATTACAGAAAACTTTCCAGAAATAAAAAAGGAAACAGATATACAAATTGAAGATGCATACAGGACACCGAGCACACAAAATCACAGTAGACCAACGCCAAGACACATTGTTATGAAGATATCCAATATACAGAACAAAGAGAAAATATTAAAAGCTACAAGAGAAAGGAGGCAGATTACATTCAGGGGTAAACCAATAAGGTTAACAACGGATTTTTCATCACAGACACTGAAAGCAAGAAGGTCATGGAACAATGTATTTCAAACACTGAAAGACAATGGATGCCAACCAAGAATTCTGTATCCAGCAAAACTAAGCTTCAGGTATGACAACGAAATAAAAATCTTTCATGATAAACAAAAGTTAAAAGAATTTGCAGCCAGAAAACCAGCATTGCAAAGCATTTTGAGCAAAACACTACACGAGGAAGAAATGAAAAACAATAACCAAAACCATCAGTAGGAAGTGCCTCGGTAAAGACAGAGGGCGAGGGGAAAGATAATCATGGAGAAACAAACTAAATTTTTTTTTAAAAAGGATAAATAATCAAACATGGATGGAAGTACAAACCATATATCAATAGTAACTCTGAATGTTAATGGCTTAAACTCTCCAATAAAGTGACATAGGCTGGTATCATGGATTAAAAAAACAAATCCAACAATATGCTGCCTCCAGGAGACACATCTGATTGGAAAAGACATACACAGGCTGAAGGTGAAAGGATGGGAAAAAATATACCATGCACACGGTCCTCGTAAGCAAGCAGGGGTGGCCATCCTCATATCGAATAAAATCGACTTCAAGACTAAGTTAATCAAAAGGGATAAAGAAGGACATTATATACTGTTAAAAGGAACCATTCACCAACAAGACATAACAATTATCAATATTTATGCACCAAATAATGGTGCTGCGACATTCATAAAACAAATTCTCCTCAAGTTCAAGAATCAAATAGACCACAACACAATAATTATGGGTGACTTCAACACACCTCTCTCACCATTGGACAGATCCTCCAAACAAAAGTTGAATAAAGAAACTATAGAACTCAATATCACAATCAATAACCTAGACTTAACTGACATATATAGAATATATCAACCATCATCAAATGGATATACTTTTTTCTCAGCAGCACATGGATCCTTCTCAAAAATAGACCATATATTATGCCATAGGGCAACCCTCAGTAAATATAAAGGGGTGGAGATAATACTTTGCATTTTATCTGATCATAATGGAATGAACCTGGAAATCAATGATAAAAGAAGGAAGGAAAAATCCTACATCACATGGAAAATGAACAATATGTTACTGAATGATCAATGGGTTACAGAAGACATAAAGGAGGAAATCAAAAAATTCTTAGAGATAAATGAAAATACAGACACAACATATCGGAATCTATGGGACACAATGAAAGCCATTTTAAGAGGAAAATTCATCACCTGGTGGTCATTCCTCAAAAAAAGAAGAAACCAACAAATAAATGAGCTCACACTTCATCTCAAAGCCCTAGAAAAGGAAGAGCAAAACAACAGCAAATGTAGCAGAAGGCAAGAAATAATTAAAATCAGAGCGGAAATCAATGAAATTGAAACAAAAGAAACTATTGAAAAAATTAACAAAACTAAAAGTTGGTTCTTCGAAAAAATAAATAAGATCGACAGACCTTTAGCCATGCTAACGAAGAGAAGAAGAGAGAGAACTCAAATTACTGACATACGGGATGAAAAAGGCAATATCACAACAGATGCTACAGAAATACAGAAGACAATTAGAAATTATTTTGAAAACCTATATTCCAATAAAATAGAAGATAGTGAAGACATCGATAAATTTCTTAAGTCATATGATTTGCCCAGACTGAGTCAGGAGGATATAGACAATTTGAACAGACCAATATCAATGGATGAAATTGAAGAAGCCATCAAAAGACTACCAACCAAGAAAAGCCCAGGACCGGATGGGTATACAGCAGAGTTTTACAAAACCTTTAAAGAAGAATTAATACCAATACTTTTCAAGTTATTTCAGGAAATAGAAAAAGAGGGAGCTCTTCCAAATTCATTCTATGAGGGCAACATCACCCTGATTCCAAAACCAGACAAAGACACCTCAAAGAAAGAAAACTACAGACCAATATCTCTAATGAACCTAGATGCAAAAATCCTCAATAAAATTCTGGCGAATCGAATACAAAAACACATCAAAAAAATTGTGCACCATGATCAAGTAGGATTCATCCCTGGGATGCAAGGATGGTTCAATATACGGAAATCAATAAATGTTATTCACCACATCAATAGACTTAAAGATAAGAACCATATGATCATCTCTATAGACGCAGAGAAAGCATTCGACAAAGTACAGCATCCCTTTATGTTCAAAACATTAGAAAAACTAGGGATAACAGGAACTTACCTTGACATTGTAAAAGCTATCTATGCTAAGCCTCAGGCTAGCATCATTCTGAATGGACAAAAGTTAAAGGCATTCCCTCTAAAATCCGGAACAAGACAGGGATGCCCTCTATCACCACTTTTATTCAATATAGTTCTCGAAACACTGGCCAGAGCAATTAGACAGACAAAAGAAATTAAATGCATAAAATTAGGAAAAGAAGAACTTAAATTATCACTATTTGCGGATGACATGATTCTATACCTAGAAGACCCAAAAGGGTCTACAAAGAAACTGCTAGAACTAATAAATGAATTCAGCAAAGTGGCAGGATATAAAATCAACACCCATAAATCAAAGGCATTTCTGTATATCAGCGACAAAACTTCTGAAACGGAAATGAGGAAAAACACTCCATTCACAATATCCTCAAAAAAAATAAAATACTTGGGAATCAACCTAACAAAAGAGGTGAAAGATTTATACAATGAAAACTACAGAACCCTAAAGAGAGAAGTAGAAGAAGATCTTAGAAGATGGAAAAATATACCCTGTTCATGGATAGGCAGAACTAACATCATCAAAATGGCGATATTACCAAAAGTTCTCTATAGGTTTAATGCAATGCCAATCAAAATCCCAACGGCATTTCTTGTAGAAATAGATAAAGCAATCATGAAATTCATATGGAAAAATAAAAGACCCAGAATAGCAAAAGCAATTCTAAACAGGAAGTGTGAATCAGGCGGTATAGCGATACCAGATTTCAAACTATATTACAGAGCAATAGTGACAAAAACAGCATGGTACTGGTACCAAAACAGGCGGGTGGACCAATGGTATAGAATAGAGGACACAGAAACCAATCCACAAAACTACAACTTTCTTATATTTGATAAAGGGGCTAAAAGCATGCAATGGAGGAAGGATAGCATCTTCAACAAATGGTGTTGGGAAAACTGGAAATCCATATGCAACAAAATGAAACTGAATCCCTTTCTCTCGCCATGCACAAAAGTTAACTCAAAATGGATCAAGGAGCTTGATATCAAATCAGAGACTCTGCGTCTGATAGAAGAAAAAGTTGGCTCCGATCTACATATTGTGGGGTCGGACTCCAAATTCCTCAATAGGACCCCCATAGCACAAGAGTTAATAACTAGAATCAACAAATGGGACTTACTTAAACTAAAAAGTTTTTTCTCAGCAAGAGAAACAATAAGAGAGGTAAATAGGGAGCCTACATCCTGGGAACAAATTTTTACTCCTCACACTTCAGATAGAGCCCTAATATCCAGAGTACACAAAGAACTCAAAAAATTAGACAATAAGATAACAAATAACCCAATCAACAAATGGGCCAAGGACCTGAACAGACACTTCTCAGAGGAGGACATACGATCAATCAACAAGTACATGAAAAAATGCTCACCATCTCTAGCAGTCAGAGAAATGCAAATCAAAACCACCCTAAGACACCATCTCACTCCAGTAAGATTGGCAGCCACTATGAAGTCAAACAACAACAAGTGCTGGTGAGGATGTGGAGAAAAGGGTACTCTTGTACATTGCTGGTGGGACTGCAAATTGGTGCGGCCAATTTGGAAAGCAGTTTGGAGATTCCTGGGAAAGATGGGAATGGAACCACCATTTGACCCTGCTATTGCCCTTCTCGGACTATTCCCTGAAGACCGTAAAAGAGCATGCTACAGGGATACTGCCACATCGATGTTCATAGCAGCACAATTCACGATAGCAAGATTGTGGAACCAACCCAGATGCCCTTCAATAGATGAATGGATAAAAAAATGTGGCATCTATACACAATGGAGTACTATGCAGCATTAAAAAATGACAAAATCATAGAATTTGCAGGGAAATGGATGGCACTAGAGCAGATTATGCTTAGTGAAGCTAGCCAATCCCTAAAAAACAAATACCAAATGTCTTCTTTGATATAATGAGAGCAACTATGAACAGAGCAGGGAGGAAGAGCAGGAAGAAAAGATTAACATTAAACAGAGACATGAGATGGGAGGGAAAGGGAGAGAAAAGGGAAATTGCATGGAAATGAAGGGAGACCCTCATTGCTATACAAAATTACATATAAGAGGTTGTGAGGGGAATGGGAAAATAAACAAGGAGAGAAATGAATTACAGTAGATGGGGTAGAGAGAGAAGATGGGAGGGGAGGGGAGGGGGGATAGTAGGGGATAGGAAAGGTAGCAGAATACAACAATTACTAATAGGGCATTATGTAAAATTGTGGATGTGTAACCGACGTGATTCTGCAATCTGCATTTGGGGTAAAATTGGGAGTTCATAACCCTCTTCAATCTAATGTATGAAATATGATATGTCAAGAGCTTTGTAATGTTGTGAACAACCAATAAAAAAAAAAAAAAAAGATTGCAAAGAGTCATTTGCTTTCAGGTAATCCTCCTGGTCAACCGTAACACCTACACATGGTATGAAGGAGTTTTATTTTATTGTTCAAGAAACAGATTCAAAGGAACTTCATGCTTCTCAACGCCCTCCCCCCCGCCCCCCCAGAAGGTCCCAACTGTCCTGCCCATCCCTTTCCTCTAGTACCCATGCCACAAATGGCCCAGTTTCCTTACTGTTCCTGCACTCCCAGGCTGCCTAGGTCAGAAGACTCAGGGTGCCTGGGGTCCACTAACCCCACTGTTCTGAGAGCACATGGTGACTGAAGTAGATGCTGTAATCAAGCAAACCAACCAAAATGCCCTCTGAGAAGTGGCGGCACAGCTCAGATGAGAACTGCACAGGCAGTATTGGAGCCTCGGTTGCAGAGAGCCAGAAATAAAGAGGAGACACCTTGACAATTCAAATGAGGGAAACACACGAGTGTCTGCACAGAGAAAGAAAATCTAGGGAGGTGAAACAGGTGTTTGGACAATTTCAAACTAACCTGTTCTATTCTAAAACATGGTGTTAAGTCTCCTCACTAGGACATATGTGTGTGATATGTGGATTACCCGTGTGTGTGTGCTGGGTGGGGACAGAAATGAGATTTTAAGAAAAACCAAAAAGTGGGAAAAATCCAAATGTCTGATAATCCATGATCTTAAGCTTTGTATTCCATTTAAGAATGCAGAAATAGGGTATAAAACCCTTCCTTGTCTGTCTGGTTCTATTTTAGTGGTAAGTGAACCAAGTATGTATGTGAGTTTTAAGGGTTTTTTTTTTTTAGTTATTATTTTTATTTTGAGTTAGGGTCTTGCTGTGTTCCTGGGCTGGGCTCAAACTCACCATTCTCCATCCTGAGCCTCCCCATCTTTTTTAAAGTCAAGAAAAACTTAAATCCACCTCTTACTCATTCCTATGCATACCATTACTGTATGGGGAATCGGCTGCTTTTTAACAAAGTGATGGCAAGATCTTTGCTCTTCTGTAAGGTGAAAAAGTAGGAAATCACAATGCCGTGCCCAGGTTTACTGAAGTGGCCACCCAGAGACTGTGCAGGGCTTATCTCTTCGTGTGATCAGCGTGGCCCTCTTAAATAGAGCTGTCTTAAAAACACAGATCCACTGGTAAGAAAAGTTTTAATTTCAGTCTAACAGCTTTAGGATTACCCCCAAGACAATATCATCAGGCTTTTGTACAAACAAGGAGCTTATACAGAACTCCCATTATTAACAGTGGCCTGGGGGTAGGGTGGGGGGGGGCTTGTTTGGCTGATTGAGTTATGATTGTATGGGAACAAATAAAGGCTTTCTTTTCTTAAACATAACGGTTATGTCTTACTCTCACTAATAATGCCACATTTTCTTTAAAAAAATATTTACACAGCCTGATGTTATTCTTAATGTCAACGCAATGTGTTACCTCTAGGTTGAAATCCAGTTTTAATCCTATAAGCTAGAAAAATAAGCTCAGTGCTACACAATTGAGTTTAGAAATTGTTCATTCTCTTGCTTTATTTCCTACCAGCATTTGGTCTCTCTTTGCTTCTTTCCCTCCTCCTCCTCCTCCTCCTCCTCCTCCTCCCCCACCCCTCCACACGAACACATGCAACAGTCTAGTTATTATAAGAAACTTTCTTATTCGTTTTCTGAATATCAACTCTGTGATCTCAGTGAACTCTTAGCGTGACTGCTTTACTCTTCCTGGCCCGGACAGTATTATATTTTCTCCTGCTTTCCTTTCCAGAGAAGTTCAGTGGCTATTCGCTGACAGTTTCCACTGGGTACATTACAGTTTTAGATTTTATTTTTGACTTTCTTAAATAAATGGATTGGGAAGTTCCAGAGCTATAGATATGTGCTTCCAGCTGAGGGGTGGCCAAGCACTGTCCTAAGAATGCTTTGCAGGTCCTATTTCCTGCAGCTGCAAGGGTTACAGCCACCTTCTGTGCAGTTGGCTCACAGGAATGTCGGAATCAGTGTCCCAGAGGTACCTCCATAGCTACAGGGTCTGAAGAGTGGGCCCCAAAAGACTTCAACAGTGAAATCAGAGGTGAAGTTGGACAAAAATAGGCTGAGAACTCTTTTTTTCCCTGAATGGAAAGCAGAGCGCAGTCCAGAAACAGGACAAGAGAGGTTCCTACCAATTGGAATGGGAGCTATAGTTAAGTCTTCTTAAAGTGAATTTGAAATGACTTTGGCCCGGTATTAGGTACTGGGTGCTTTTTGAGTTTGCCAAATCCATCTTTAAATGTAGATAGGCCCTGCAAGTGTATTTGGGCAGGAGATTTGAATTAGGGTGTTATAACTTCAACAGGACTAATTTTAATCAGCTAATTTGGCATTTAAAAAGGACTACAGGTCATTGTAATTATGCAAGGGATATGCAGTCATTAGCTTCTATATTCCAATCTCTCATTAATATCTACCCGGAAGAGAGTTGTTGAAGATGAGGCTATCACTATTGCCTGAAAATGAAAAAAAATTTTTTTCACTTAAAATTGTGGCTCATTTTGCTTTCTAGTTGCCTCCAGAATTGATTTAAGTACAGGGTTCAGGCAATAGTTCTCTTTAGGTGACAGAGCCACATTTCACACACATGGAAAGGACCAAGACATTTAAATCTCGGTGATCCAGACCAGCCTCACCAAAAGATCTAGGGCAAGGCTAGTTTAAAGGAGTGATTCTAAGAGTCTCAGCTAGAGGATGTTTTTGCATAGCCTCAGTTCCTGCCTTTGGGCATTGAAAACTCTGTACCCTGACATCCCTTGCCACTTGGCACCAGGTTTAGAAACCCATTAGCAGTGCCAGTTTGGTGCATAGAGAATCAGTGACTGAGCATGTGGCCCCTTGGTAGTCTTAGAATGTACCATTGGCCACTGTCACAAACCTCACACCAAGCATAATTTTACATGCCCACCTGTGCCAAGTGATGAGGCTGAAATGAGCTCTTTTTCTGCATGTTTGTGCTAAAAGCCTGACACCCTGCCTTGTTGTGCTGAGAAGTGAATTTAATGGCCTAGTGTCTGTGGGACGCTGCTTCTCCAAGTTATGAGACTGTACAGCCCTGTGTTTGGGAGTTTTGAGTATGAGTTTGATACAAGTTCTCTTTATTTACAGCTTTCTATGCTTAAACTTCATCTCAATATAGCTCTCCGGTACTAATTAAAATAGGCCACAAGGTCATTGAGGCCTTCGACCTTCAACCTCACCCTTTTACTACCTTCTGCATGTGACACCAAGAATGTGTGTTCAGATGCCGGCACCTTGACCTTTACAGCCATTACATAATCTCCATAGGTTTTTCCATTTGACTCATACCACGGCACTCTCTCTGGAAAACGGCACGCCAAGGATGTGTATGGTTTCAGGGAGAGGAAAAGAGAGAATTAGAAGGAAGGATTTTAAATAGTTGCAATCATGCCTGCAACGACAGTGTCTCTGCCATCCCGGGGAGCTACTTAGAAGCTCCCAATAGACTGATGCCCAACCTGCAGCAGTGGGGATTTTTGCTCCCCACCCACGGGCACAGAACCTTCTAGAATTCTTAGTTGAGGCTAGGGATTTTTCCTCTTCTGTGAAAGCAATTCTTGGATGCAGTTTGCATGCTTGCTATCAGTAACCAGCTACTTAATCCCAATCAGTGCCTGTAGGACTTGATGTATCGGTCACCGCAGCCAGCTGCAGGCAATTCTTGATTGTCTATGGGAATGGAGACAACTTGTGGCATGGTTAATCCAAATGAGTGAATAATGTAAGAGTCACATTTTGCAAATTATCTTAAGTTGGTTTTGTTTTTATACAAGTACTTTCCCATCCTAGTTACATTTTGCTTAAGCTAAACTTGGTGTTTAAAATGTTATTTTAATTTTTTACATTATTCAGAGTAATGCATTGAAAAAATAAGAAAAATATAGGAAATTGGGAAGGAAAAAAAACATCACCTATGTTCACACCATGAACTTTTCTTTAGCTGAATGTATGTCTAGACATTTTTCTTTTGATATATGCATGTATAGATACACATGTTTTAAGGTGAGGGTTCTTTTTATTTTACTATTATAATCATTACTTCACATCAGTTTATTCATCTAAACATCATTTTTGTTGGGGATGTGGTACTCAGTATTGTGAATGCAGTTTGCTTATATAAATCTCTATTGAATATTCACATTATCTCAAAACTATATAGCTACTAACAGTGTTGTAATATACACTCTTGTGCATCCATACACCTGTGTGCACATGGACTAATATGACCTTATTGCTGACAACTAAGGGTGACATTGCTGGGTCATTTTGAATTTTTGAAATGGTGCCAAACTGCATTCCAGAAAAACTGCACAGACCCACATTCCTATAACAACAATTGTCCCCATGCCCTGGGTGGGTATTCTAATTTCATTTCATCTTTGCTAACCTGTTAAGTGAGGAGAAATGACACCCCCTTATTTTACTAGTTGAGGTTGAGCGTGCTAAAATATTTACCACTCCTATTGCCTGCTTTATGAATTATTGGTTCATACTTTTAACCCATTTCTTCTATTACAATATATTTGTCCTTTTAAATATTAGATTTGTTTACTTTTAATTTATTGAAAATGTCTTATTGAGCACTTATTATGGGCAAATACTGCTTGGTAATGGAGAAACCACAATGAACAAAAAATACATAATATCAGTCTAAGCATTTCTGCCCTTAGTATAGCCAAGGGGACAGACACAGATCAAGTCATCGTGGAAAATTGAAAGTGATTGTGGGGAATCTCATGAAGGCGAGCATCATGGTGCAGAAGGACTGGATGTGAGTAATGCCCAGACTTCAGCAGGCACCAGCATCTCCTAGAGGGCTTGTTTAAATAAATTGGAGCTTCTGATTCCTTAGGTCTGGGTGGGATCTGAGAATTTGCATTTCTATCTTGTCTGGATGATGCTGATGACGCTGGCCCACAGACCATATATAAGAACCCTCTGGTGGAGGGACTTCACCTCCACAAGGAGGCTGAGGCAGGCTTTGGAAGAAGAGGTGCTTGAGCTGGGGTGAGAAGGCCTTCCTGCCCTAGAAAAGAGCTTGTGCAAGAGTCCTGTGGTGGGAGGGAGTGTGCAGAGGACAAGGGGCCCAGTCCAGTATGACTGGAAGAGCGGGAGGAGAAGGAGAATGCGATATGAGGTCAGGGCCAGACCTGGAGGTGGAGTGTGACGTGCTGAGGAATGCTGAGGCATTTTGTCAAGTTTAAGCATGAAGGGAGACCTTGAGCGGTAAAGAAAATCTTTTGCAGAAAGAAACAAAAATAGAAGTTAAAAATTAACTACCACATAAGCAATGAATGCAGTATATAAACTGTACATAAATAATGAAAAGCTCCACAGATGGAGGCTAGTACTTAAGACAATGATAACTATTACAGAATTGTTTATATTTTTGCCATTAAGATCTGGCTTATAAGATTAGGTTTGAGCATAATTTTAGGTTCAATTATTACAAAGAGGTTCTTGCTGCAGGTAGTTCTCACTTCCTGGTTTCTCTCAGGAACCTCACTGGAAGAGGAAACCATCACATTCAAATTAATAGTCAGTAGGAAAATCAAGAAGCAGATTCTCATTGAAAGGGAAAAAAAATTAGTGTACTTCAAAAAGAGAAAAATATTTGCTTCTAGTTAACAAAAAAATGCTCGAGGGATCCTGACATCCATAAAACTAAAATGTCCCATTTGATCCCTACCATAAGGAAGAGAGGAGGGGTGTTGGAAAACATGTTCTGTGTGCTGCTTCTTAAACCTTCTCCTTAGGCAGCTGGGAGAGGAGGAAACGGCCCAAGTGTACTAGTGTCCATAAGCATTTTAAAGAGCTGTGAGACTGGCTTAGTGGCAGGTAAATTGGATGAGATGGAAGCCAAAGGTTTCTTTCTTTGAAACTGTGATGGGAAAAATGAAATCAGACAAGATCCACACCAGCTGTGATTTAGTGCGAAAGATGTAGCAATTTTGCATTCAGGTGTTAGTTCTTTAAATCTTGCTCCATATATATTAAATATCCTTCAAAGCAGAGTTTAAAAGCTACTAGTTTCTTAGCCATGTGAGTTTTAGTCTTTAAAAGGGAAATTATTTCCATCAGCTTCCTAATATGTGGCTTAAAATTGACTTTTCAATACACATCGAAATAATAATAGTAGTAACAATAGCTAATATTTATTGATTGCTTTGTTATAAGCCAAGAACTACACTAAGCTCTTTGTATATGTTGTTTTAATTCTTTCAATCATCTTTGGGTACAAATTTGTGTGTGTGTGTGTGTGTGTGTGTGTACAGTACATGGTGCTAGGGCTTGGACCCAGGGGTGCTCTGCCACTGAGCCACATCCCCCAGGCCTTTTATTGTTGAGACAGGTTCTCTCTAAATTGCTGAGGCTGGCCTTGAACTTGTAGTCTTCCTACCTTATCATCCTCCTGCTTCAGCCTCCTGAATCCCTGGGATTACATGCATGTGCCTCTGCATCCAGTTGGAGTACACATTTTTCCATCTCCTATTATAGGTGGTAAAACAGAGGGCCACCTTCATGGGATTCTGGGATTTGCATTAGGTGGTCTGAGCTCAGAAACTATATCTTAAGCAGTTGATTTTTTTGCTCCCCCAAGTCCCTTCTTTACCTGGGGCAAACCCTAACTGTAGACTTGTGCCTAAAAGAAAATAAGCACCTGTTCAGTGCTAAGTGTGAAGTAGAATCAGACAGATCGAAAGCACAAGTAGAGAAACAGTTCTAGTACGTTGTGCACAGTATATTGTCCTCATCCTCGAAACATGCAGACATCAGCTAGCCGCGTGATGCACACAGACAGGGGAACACCTGAGCGCAGGTCGGTCTGCTGAGGGCTTCCCGCGACCAGGGCTCCCCTGCCCTCTGCCTGCCTTCCCACCTCCCTGATTTTCTTCCCCCCTTCCTTTTGTCTGGTTTCCCTGTGTTCTCCCAATTTTCTTAGTTACAGTGAAAAAGTAATAGTTTTTAAAATCATTTGAAGATCTGCAACATTTAATTAACTTATTTTAAGTACAAACTCCATGCAAGTTGCAGTGAGGGGGTGGAAAACCCAGAATGATCTGGCCTCGGCCCCCTTCCCAGGATCAGTCTTGGTTTTTTTTTTTTTGGTTTTTTGTTTTTGTTTTGTGTGTGTGTGTGTGTGACACTGAACCCAGGGCACTTTCCCACTGACTACATCCCTAGCTTGTTTTAATTTTTCTTTTTACAGGGTCTCCCTAAGTTACCCGGCCTAGTCTCAAACTTACAATCCTCCTCAGCCTCCCCAGTCACTGGGATTATAAGCATGTAGCACCATACCCGGCTCTCGGAGCAGTCTTGTCATCGGGCACCTTGGGGAAGTGACTTGCAGGTGTGTGGGTGACTTTTGGCACTTTTACTGAGTCTAGCAAAGGAGAAAGCAAATAGGGCAGCGGCAGGCATCTAGTGGAATGAGAACAGGTGTCTGCTGGGGCCTGTTGTCCCCCAGCATCTCACTATGCCTGTGCCACACCTTGGGGACACATGCCATAGCAGTGTCCAACATTCCTCCTCACTTGCATTCCCACCCCTTCCCCGGACTTCTGGGCCCCAGCCTCCCTCTCCACCGCCACCCCATGTGATAGGTGACCTCCAGGACCAGCCAGGCCTCCCTAGCCGCTCTGCCCCTATCCAGCATATCCCACATCCTATTTTGACCTGTGGTGACTTACAGCTCCCTGGCAGATATTTGAAAAGAGAATGAAGTGATTTCCATAATTAAAACAAATTGCTTGCCGAGTGTGAGGATCCATTGTTATGGTATAATGGAATGATTTAGATGCTTTGTGAGACGCAGGGCTGGGGAAAGCCACTCTGCCACCCTGAAAATGTAATTACTGCTGTACAAAGCTCTTTCTGGAGAGGCGTAGGGCAAGGGAGCAGGACAGGGCAGTTGTCTCTGGAAGAAAGCTGGAGACCAAAATAGAAGACTCTTGGCCTCGCAAGTGTGCCTTCTCAACTGAAGGCAGATGATGCAATCCCTGCAGCAACTGCTGGAGCCCGCCACATCTGGTATTCCCCCAGGACCGCCCACCACGTTGCCAGGGTATTGGTTTTTTTTCTGGGTGTTTCTATGCTCTTCTTCAGTCCGTTGTGGTTGTCTAACACCATAGAGAAAGCATCTTTAAAAATCAGTTCAGATTTCAGAATAAAATGGTTGTGCCAAAAGGCACAACCACTAGCAAACAAAACAGTCCGTGCTCCTAGATCGGATCCTGGAACAGGGAAGGATGGGAGAGAGCAGAAAAGCACATTATGAAAATCACTAGGCCAGGGCCCTGGACTCGGTGTGAGAACTGGGTCATGGTTGCATTTCCTGATTTGGTGAGTGTGTTAGGGTAAGGCAGAGGCGAGAGGTCTGCTGACTCTGGCGGCCCTCGGTGCCATCTGTGTCTATGCAGCAAGAACAAATGGTAAAGCTTAAGGGCAAAATAATGCAATCAGTGATGTGGTGGAGAGGATGGGAGCTCGTTCTATTATTCTTGCAGCTTTCCTGTTGTTTGAAATTATTTCAAAGTAAGAAGTTTTTGAAAATCACATTAGGAAGTAATTCCACCTTGTAGGACTGACAGTTACCCATTTCTGAAAAGAGAAACCTGGGAGGGCTGGGAAACAGAAACATCGTGCACACTCCAAACCATTTTTGTGTGAAGTAGGGAAAGCTGAAAAATCGCAGTTAAATATATCCACAAGATGAGAATCCAGATCAGCCCCAGCCTGCTGACTTCAGTGTGCAGAACACAGGCCTTGGCCATACCAGAGCACAGCCTGTGACCGACTCAGGGCCTCACTGTAAGGCTAACAGAGCTGGCGACTGAGCTGTGTGTGTGTGTGTGTGTGTGTGTGTGTGTGTATGTGTAGTCTGTTTCCCCTGGGGCGGTCAGGGAAGGCTATGCCATTTAATTTGCATGGTCCGTTCGCCCTCATTCTCATAAGGAAGAAAGCAAGTTGATGTGGAGGTCAGTCCACTTGGAATGTTAGATGAAACCATGGAATTTCCCTGTCTTCAAGCCATGGAAGACTTGCCAGGCTCAGCCTCCTCCCTCATACCTGGGTGCCCACCCATCCGTGAGCCCAGGGTCCTGGACAAGGCGAAGCAGTGGGGAGATGCCCTCAGCTGTCCCCCTTAGATCCTGTTCTGCATTCTATTTGAATCCAAAGTGGATTCACAAGGGCTTGCTGCTTGGCCCGGCACCAACCCCAGGTCCTGTTGCTCTGTGTAGGATCTGGAAAGATGTGTGGCAAGAGCCAGGTGTCTTCCTGCAGTTTTACCTGTCTGTTGGAACACTGCAAAGTTCAGAACGTGGCCTGGGAAAACATGCAGGAATCTGGGAGGATCAGGGTGGCTCACTCAGATCCCTGGGGAAGCAGGTGAGTCAGACGAGGCAAGACGTGTCAAGGGAAACCAGAGAGAGTGTGCCCCACCAAGAGGCTCCTCAGAATCCATCCCATGGCTGCCTGGGGAAATGTGGGCCCACTGGGGTCAGATCTGCCAGGTTTTCCAGAATGCCCGCACTCTGCATTACAAATCTCTCGTTTGTAAATGTTGGCAAGAATTTTTTTAAAAAATTTAAAACTGAGCAAGCCAAACCAACACATCTGCAAGCAAAATATGGCTGTGGGCTGCCAGCTGGCAACCTCTTATCTGATCCAGCCCACTCATGTTACGCATTTGACAATTTTCTTCCACAAACAGTTATTGGACTCCAACAGAACACTGATACCCAGAGAGGGCAAGTGACTGACCTAAGATCACACAGTAAGTTAGTAGCAGAGAAAGACATATTAACCATTTCAAAGTGCTAACTTTAGATAGTGTGTGTCCTGTTTGGCACAAAAACAAAATTTGGCAAAAAGATGTAACTTCATGAACCAGAAAGATTAATTCCAAATGTTCTTTAAAAAGAAAAGTAATTCATGGTTAAATACCATAAACCCTATTTTTTTGCCATTTTTATTGGTGCATTACAATTATATGTAATGGTGGGATTCATTATGCCATGTTTTATATGCATATTGACACCATAACACCCTATTTCTGTCACCTTTGTAGAAATACCTCCTTAAAACTCACCAAGTAGGTTTCTTTGCCACAAACTGTGTTTCATAACTAAATAGGTTTAAAGAGGAGCTTCAAAGTGTCAGCTGCAGGAAGAAATCATGCACTATCTCATTTTTAAATGACTTGTTTTAGAAATAAACCAGATAGACAGGACCTTGCTCTAAAGAAGTTTCTAATTTCTCTCTAGAGACTTCTGGCTCTCCCAGGAACACTGTGGGTAGTTCATTTAAAAAAAAAAAAATTTTTTTTTTTTTGGTACCAGGGATTGAACTGCAGGGCACTTAACCACTGGGCCACATCCCCTAGTCCTCTTTTATATTTTATTTAGAGACAGTGTCTTACTGAGTTGTTTAGGGCCTTGCTAAGTTGCTGAGGCTGCCATTGAACTTGCAGTCTTCCTCCCTCAGTCTCCCAAGCCACTGGGATTACAGGTGTGTGCCACCCCAGAGGAAGCTAAGCTTCTGTGAGTACACATGGTGCCACATCCAGCACAGTACCATGTGTAACAGATTCTGGAGGCAAGTAGACTTGGGTTCAAATGCAGACACTGCCTCCCATAATGTAGCTCAGGGGCCTTAGAGAAGTTGCTGCCTGAGGTTCTCCATTTTAAACTACCCTGTGTTCCCTGGGAGAATATTCGTTCCTTTTCATGATTAAATAATGTTCCACTGTCTGAGTACACCATATCCACGTTTTGTTTATCTGTTCATCAACTGGCAGGCATTTGGGACTGTTCCACCTTTTGGCAGTAGTGAATACTACTGCTCTGAAGGTTTATGTATAAGTTTTTGTACAGACGTATGTTTTCATTTCTCTTGGGTGTGTACCCAGGAGCAAAATCACTGGATCAAATAACTGCATGTTTAACTGTTTAAGGGACTGTCTTCTAAAGTGGCTGTGCTACTTCATATTCCCACCAGCACTGTAAGAGGGTTTTGGTTTCTGCACTTCATGATGGTGTGACTTTTTGATTCCAGTCTCCTACTGGATGAGAAGTAATCTCACCTTGTGGCTTTGATTTACATTTCCCTGATGACTAATTAAACATTCAGCATGTTTTCATATTGGTCCTTTGTCTGTCTTTAGAGAAATGTCTACTCAGTTCCTTTTTTTTAAATTTTTATTGTTGGTTGTTCAAAACATTACATAGTTCTTGATATATCATATTTCACACTTTGATTCAAGTGGGTTATGAACTCCCATTTTTACCCCGAATACAGATTGCAGAATCACATCAGTTACACTTCCATTGATTTACATATTGCCATACTAGTGTCTGTTGTATTCTGCTGCCTTTCCTATCCTCTACTATCCCCCCTCCCCTCCCCTCCCCGCCCCTCTTCTCTCTCTACCCCCTCTACTGTAATTCATTTCTCCCCCTTGTATTATTTTTCCCTTACCCCTCACTTCCTCTTGTATGTAATTTTGTATAACCCTAAGGGTCTCCTTCCATTTCCATGCAATTTCCCTTCTCTCTCCCTTTCCCTCCCACCTCTCATCGCTGTTTAATGTTAATCTTCTTCTCATGCTCTTCGTCCCTACACTGTTCTTAGTTACTCTCCTTATATCAAAGAAGACATTTGGCATTTGTTTTTTAGGGATTGGCTAGCTTCACTTAGCATAATCTGCTCTAATGCCATCCATTTCCCTCCAAATTCTATGATTTTGTCATTTTTTAATGCAGAGTAATACTCCATTGTGTATAAATGCCACATTTTTTTTTATCCATTCGTCTATTGAAGGGCATCTAGGTTGCTTCCACAGTCTTGCTATTGTGAATTGTGCTGCTATGAACATCGATGTAGCAGTGTCCCTGTAGCATGCTGTTTTTAGGTCTTTAGGGAATAGACCGAGAAGGGGAATAGCTGGGTCAAATGGTGGTCCATTCCCAGCTTTCCAAGAAATCTCCATACTGCTTTCCAAATTGGCTGCACCAATTTGCAGTCCCACCAACAATGAACAAGTGTACCCTTTTCCCCACATCCTCGCCAGCACTTGTTGTTTGACTTCATAATGGCTGCCAATCTTACTGGAGTGAGATGGTATCTTAGGGTGGTTTTGATTTGCATTTCTCTGACTGCTAGAGATGGTGAGCATTTTTTCATGTACTTGTTGATTGATTGTATGTCCTCCTCTGAGAAGTGTCTGTTCAGGTCCTTGGCCCATTTGTTGATTGGGTTATTTGTTATCTTATTGTCTAATTTTTTGAGTTCTTTGTGTACTCTGGATATTAGGGCTCTATCTGAAGTGTGAGGAGTAAAGATTTGTTCCCAGGATGTAGGCTCCCTATTTACCTCTCTTATTGTTTCTTTTGCTGAGAAAAATCTTTTAGTTTGAGTAAGTCCCATTTGTTGATTCTAGTTATTAACTCTTGTGCTATGGGTGTCCTATTGAGGAATTTGGAGCCCCACCCGACAGTATGTAGATCGGAGCCAACTTTTTCTTCTATCAGACGCAGAGTCTCTGATTTGATATCAAGTTCCTTGATCCATTTTGAGTTAACTTTTGTGCATGGCGAGAGAAAGGGATTCAGTTTCATTTTGTTGCATATGGATTTCCAGTTTTCCCAGCACCATTTGTTGAAGATGCTATCCTTCCTCCATTGCATGCTTTTAGCCCCTTTATCAAATATAAGATCAGTTCCTTTGCCCACTTTTTAATTAGGTCATTTTATTTTAAGTTATAAGTGTCCTTTATATACTCTAGATATGTGTCCGTCACCAGGTATGTGATTTGCAGATATTTTCTCCCAATCAACTCTTCTTACTTCCTTCTCCTTCTCTTTCTTCTCCTCCTTATTCTTTTGGTCTGAGGATTAAACCCAGGCTCCCTCTACTGAGGAGCTCCATCTCCAGCCCTTTTTATTTTTTGAGACAGAGTTTCATGAAGTTACTCAGGCTGCCCTCAAAGTTGCAAACCTCCTCTCTCAGCCTCCCAAGTTGCATGGCTACACCACAGTACCTATCTTGTCTTCTTACTCTCTTGATAGTATTCTCTGAAACACAAAAGTTTTTAATTTTGATGAAATTCAGTTTATTTTCTTTGGTTGTTGTGCTTTTAGTGTCATATCTAAAACTCTGTTGCTAAAAACAAGGTCAAAAGAATTATCCTTGTGTTTTCTCCCCAGAGTTTTATGGTTTGAGTTAGTGTTTGTCTGTGGTGTGAGGTAGGGGTCTGACTCTCTTCCTTTTGCTTGTGGACATCTAGTTGTACAATCATGTTTCTGAAGGAAGAACAGTCACTGTGGGTTGAAGTGGCCACTCATCCAGACACACCTCAGCCCAGTTCACCTCAGCAGCCCTTTGGCAGGGAGCAGGAAAGCACTTCCACTCTCAGAAACTCCAGTCTGCAAGCTATGAAGTCTAATTCCCTTTTTCTTTTTTGTTTTGTTGGAATGTAACATTTGTATGTCTTTATGGAGTATAATACAAGAATTTATATCTATTCAGCGTGTAGTGATGAAAACATGGTAATAAGCACTTCCATCTCTTCAAACTTTAATTAGACTTCCATGTGTTGGGAATTCAGCACATAGTTCAAAAGCTCTTAAAAGCCCATTTAGCAGATGAAATAACCAATGGGGAAATGGTTTACTTACCCTAATTTGTCTCTTACCGCCCTGCTGCCTCCTGGCCTTTGGGGCAAAAGTAGGATGTAATGGAGAATCGACCTTGTTATCTACTGACATTGTCTCAGAGCTGGATAGACACAGTGGCACATGCCCATAGTCCCAGCACCCAGGAGGCTGGGGCAGGAAAATCACTGGAGTCCAGGAGTTTGAAGCCAACCTGGGTAACATAGAGAGGCCTTTTCTCAAAACCAAAACAAACAAAAAATACCAGGGATGTCGCTGGTGGCAGGACACTTGCGCAGTGTTTACGAGGCCCTCAGTTCAATCACCTATACCACAGGAAACACACACATGCACACACACAAAACAAGGCTAAGAGATGATTCTTGGCCCTCCAAGTGATCTTAGAATAGTCACTTACCCTCTTGGACCTTTAGTTTTCTTATCTCTAATGCTGGATACTAATACCCAGTTTCTAGTACTATCAGATGGACCTAAGAAGCTTCCCAGGGTTCAGGAAAGCCCACCCCTGGTATCTTTTGTGCAAAACACATTCACTCTCATTCACCTCTGTTGCTGATTCTACCATCCATCAAGCTAAAGGCTATTATGTGTCAGTTGCGTCAGATCCTAAAAGCCAGAACCCTGGAATTCCGCACAACAGAAAATTCCAACCCACACCATAAACTGTCCCATGCTAACCCCCATACCTGCATCCAGATCATTAGCCACAGGAAGATTCAGAAAAGATTGCAACTCGAGAGATAGTGCCTGGAAGGTGTCCAGGCCTCAGGGTATCTCAGTGTTACAAGCGGTGTCTCCGGTGCCTGGCGGGAGACTGTGATTACAAGGAAGGACACAAAGGAAGGCTCGTGTCCGGGGATGAAGTGACTGCCTGTCCAGCACGGCCTAAATTCAGGAGGAGGGGGAGAGAGGACA
The DNA here is from genome assembly GCF_964194105.1 of Spermophilus citellus. NCBI lineage: Eukaryota > Metazoa > Chordata > Mammalia > Rodentia > Sciuridae > Spermophilus > Spermophilus citellus. The sequence goes on from NC_138195.1 coordinate 80,829,433, forward strand.
TGCAGGGGATTGGAGATTTGTCCCGGCCTGAGGTTGCTGCCAGCAGTGCTCTGCCCTGGGGTTAAGGCACAGTGTCAGGATCTGTGCCGACCAGGGACAGCAATGGAGAGCTGGTGGCCACGAAGACACCAGGAGGCACCAGCTGAGCTATGCAAATGTGACTGTGCAGGAGAGTCACTGAGGAACCACTGGCACAAGTCCACTCAGAACCTTCTACCAGTTCCCTCACGCAGCAAGGAAGTCAGCCAGGGATCCGAGACCCCGAGTGACTTGGCCAGTGCAGGTCAGCAGGCAGCAGCAGAGCAGGGCACACGGCACAATCGCTGTTGGGCCCTGACGCTGTGAGCCTCAGCCAACATCCGACATGGGGGATGCACAGAAGCATCACACAAAAGAGGCCGAGCGTCCAGATGTGCAGCCCAGGGCCCCAGAAAAGCAGCTCAGGAGCCATCCAGCGGGGAGAGGGAAGCCAAGACAGGCTGAGGCCGAGGCAGGGGCCTCTGCATCATGTCGAAGGTTCTTCCCGCAGGTATGTTCCAGCCCAGCTGAAATGAAGAGGCCAGAAGATGTCTGACCAGTGCCTGCCTCTGCCACTGGTCCTTCTAAACCTTGGTCTTATCCTCAAAAATTAGATAGGAGTCGGGAAGTCACCTCTGCATCCTGTGATCATGACGGTCTCCGAGCAGAAGGCCAAGTCTCACTTGGGAGAGCTGAGGATGAACAACCTGATGGCACGGATTTAGAAATAAGTTTGGGATGATGATCTTAAGTCCTGCCATTATTTTTAATGCACCTATTCAGGACACACATTTGGCCTGATTAGCAGAAAGGGCACACAGGCCTAATGTACACTATTAGGAGATAATAGCAATGGATGAAAGTCTCTCAGTCAATTTATTACCTGGAAACCATTCATAAGAGGCAGGAAGTTAAGGGACAACACAATTTGCAGTCCCATAATAAAACGGGTCTCACACAAGTGCATGTAGGAGCCCCCTCCCCAGGGCCTGCCAAGCTGAGGGTACATGCTGGAGGGGATCTCCATGTCCTTCTGTGTTCCCAGGAGTTTGTCCGCATGCGTATGGCAGACATACCACAGGCCAGACCAAAGCAGTGAAAGGAGCTTTCCATGCTGGGGACAGTGATGCCTGTGTCACTGCCAGGATGGCCTCCTGCCCAATCAGCCTCACCAAATGCTGGCCGATCAGCTGGGTGACACTGAGGTGGATCTTGCAATTCTGCTTAAAGACTGTTTCAAACATCTCCACCCTCTGAAATCTTAGCATTTCAAAAAGAACTTTTCCCATCAAATTATAGATTCTGTACTTGCAGGAGTAAAGTTAGGATAAAAAAAAGTTTTGCACAAAGATTCTAGAAGGTACCACTGCTGTAGCAAACAGACTTTAAGACTCCTGTTGATCCCTCGTGTTTGTTGTCAGTGTGTAGAAGATGGTCTTGTCCCCAAGCTGCCCACGCTTAGTTCAGGGAGTCTTAAGAGCAGGATCCTGGGCCCCTTGCCACTGAATCTACATGCCATCTGCTTATTAAGTAAAGAAATACCCTAGAATTCCTTTGCAATGATCTGAAATAATCTGACATTTACTTTCTCTGACCTTTTAGTGTTTCTATCACCTAAAGCATTTTCCCCCTCCACTGCTGAATTACGAGCAGGATTCAAATTCCTATCAGGGAAAAAAAAAAGAATCCAGAGCCCAACAACGTTAATGATCAACATTTTATTTGTATCGTGTTGATGATTTCGTCCACAAACTTAGGAGAATTATCAAGGCAGACTGCATTAGTCCAAATAAGCTGGAAATAATAGACTGGCCAGAAGTAGTGCTAAGAAGGCAAATTTATATCTTGAGTAACTGAAAATGTAATAAAGGAGGAAACACTTGCCTTAGAACGCGGGTCTCTCTCTTTTGTGAGTATATCCGAATGTGCGGGGCAGGGGGCGGGGTGTTAAATATCACCAGGTAATTTTCTGATAGTCTATCTGTGCCTTCTTCAATGATGACAAATGTGCAATCTGATCTTTTAGAAGAATAAACAGTTCCTTGTTAATTAATTTATACGGCTGTCAGTGCAGCTTTCTCTGTCTTCACACTCTAAGCGTTTCCCTGCCATAGATTTTCTTGCCATTCCTGGCAAACCTCCAGTGAGAGCCTGGGATTTATTAGGCTGACTTGGTGCAAAGTCTATTGATTGTGGCCCCCGAGGGTAATAACTAAATAGAGCCGGAGCAACAAGTCAATAACAGCATTGTTGCCGCAGCCTGCATTCGCTGGAGGAGTGAGATTGTTTTACAGCAGCCGAGGGTAATCATGGGCAGATCAGTGTGTTCAACAGGCGCTGCGCCGTGTTAGTGCTGAGGACTATTTGAAAGCTTTCAGCGGGATCGCTAGAGAATCGGGGTGGGGTACTGGGATTATGAACCCTGTGAACTCCTTCATTACAGCTTAAAGGTTTCAACTTTAGTTTTTAACATCTGCTGCAACCTCGGGGAGCTCAGGAGCAGGGCCGGTGCAAGGGAGTACGGGCTCTGGGCCTCAGCACTAGGCGGTCTGTTCTGGTCTGAGTCCCGGAAACAAGATGGTTATAAGCACAGAGATTGCCTCCCAGCTGCTGTTTGTCATCCATCCGGCCGAGCAGCTGTGGGAGGTGCTGGCCAGGGCACCGGCCCTAGGACCCCAGACCCAGAATGCGTTCCACACACAGCATCTGAAAGGCGAATGCTCACCTGAAGCAAGCCAGTATTACTGTTTTTCACTTCTAAAACCTGAGATGTGCTGACTAATTAACTTAATTAACTTTAAACGCTAGTTTCTTTCCTTTTTTTTTTTTTTTTTGTCCTGGGAATTGAACCCAGGAATGTTTTACCACTGAACTACATCACCAGTTCCTTTTATTTTTTTGACACAGGATCTCCCTAAGTTGCCCAGGGCCTCACTAAGTTGCCCAGAGTAGCTTTAAACTTGTGATCCGTCTTCCTCAGCCTCCCATGTTGCTAGAATGACATGCGTGCATCACCGCACCCAGTTCTCAAAGCTGTTAAGTCTCATTTAGAAAGAGAAACCAAAGCTCCTATCTTTCAAAACTCTTCTTTCTTAATTGGTAGAAGTTCAGTACCCTGACTTCATATACCTCATGATTGGTTTCTTAATTAGAGGAAGCAAAATCAAAGTCCATGTCAATTCCTGTCACTCTTTTGCCTTTTGAAGAATCCTCGCCATGCCTCAAGGTTGAAACCTGTTTTCTGTAAGGCCAGGACCAGAGAATGATGAGACAGGTTCCCGGATGGGGCTGCTGCTGAGCAGTCTCCCGCCTCCCTGCTCCCCTCACCCGAGTGTTTGAGTCTGCGAGGTGGGATGGATTTCTCAGGCCGACCACAGGAAGCTCCAGGACCTTTGACCCCCAGTTAAGGTACTAAATTGATCACCAACAAATAAATGCCTTTTCTTCAGGTGGGAGGGTGGCAACAGCCATGGGGAAGCCCTTTATTGCACAGAAGATTTATTCTTTGAATCTTTGACATAGAGTATTGTCAAAGGCTATCTCTGGAGCTATAAGTGAAAAACAAGATTTCACCCAAAGCATTTATTCTGGATGTAAAACCTGCACTGTAGAGACACCGTCTCCAGTGGTTCTTGATGATGGGCTCATTCTGACCCCACGCCTGACATTCATCACTGAGAGACTCCTTCGAGGATAGGGACCAGCCATCCTGAGACCAGGATTATGGGAGCTTTAGATTCCTACCCGGTCTCCACAGGTCTCTGTTTTCTGAACACTGTGGCATTTGTCCTCTGGTCCCTTATCCAGGAAGTGCTAAAGTTAAATCAGATTCTGCCTATATTGTCTTTTAACTTCCAAAGAAGCAAACAGACAGCATCAATGATAGCAGGTCCCATATTAGCCTTGTCAAGCTCACATTGTGCTACAAAGGTAAACTTTCAGATGTATGACTTGGAATTGCAAGTGGCCTGGGTCAGCACCACCTCATTTTTAATAATACCAAAGGCATTGTTTCCGTGTTGTTGACCTAGAGAAACACAAAGTAGCTTTAGTGCCTCTGAGCGGTCATTCAGATTCTTTTGCTGAGACCATTAGCTATCACCCTTACTCATCCCACTGATAAGTGATGGTAACGATTGTGATTATGTGAGCTGTGAACCAATTCTCCAGTAACAGCCACAAACTCTTAGATGACCCAATCTGGACCAAATGCAAATTTTTTCACAGATATTATGTATTTTTAATGTATATATTTTTCAGTTGTTCATGGGCTTTTATTTATTTATATGCAGTGCTAACAACCAAATCCAGTGTCTCCCACATGCTAGGAAGCACTCTACCACTGAGCTACAGCCCCAGCCCCACAGATATTATATTTTTAAAAGAATTATTCTATACAGTGCTAAGAATTTTCCCTGTTCACTCCTATTTTATGGAAAGAATCTCTGGCAAATCTATGGCAAAAGAGAAAACCTGGGAGGGTTTTTTAAAAAGTACTTGGAGTGTGAGTCATGGTAATGAAAGGTTTGGGAGGATGGCACGGTTCCCTTAGCTCTCAGTCCTCCAGGAAAGGAAATATATGAGAGTCCAGTCGGTATGAACATCCCCGTATGAGCAAAGATGGGGGCCTTTGTGCTGCTGGGACCCTGAAGTGGCTTTCTCCATTTTTTGTCTGAATGAAGAAATTCCTGTCAGGTCTGCTGAGGTTCAGCTCCATGATCGAGTACTTTGTGACATATCTAGATGACCCAAGAGTTGATAAGCTTTGGCAGAGGGAAGAAACTTGCAAGGGAAGTTGAGAAACTGGATAACACAGTTCCCTAGAAGAAGAAAATGATACCCTAAGTTGATCTGTTGAGCATTTTCACATTCACAAAGACGATGTTTTTGTTTGGGTGGCTGTGGAAACCTCACGTCTGCCTCATCACAGCTTGAAAAGGGACAAGGGGAGTCACACATTCACAGCTCTTTTGGATGATATTACGAGTATCTCATCTCAGGATTTCCAAGACTGAAATATCTGAAAGCCAGATATTTTGAGTATTATGTGTTCTTCTAAATGTCGGGGATAGTCAGCATCATCACGATGGAACAAATGAGGGATAAGCAGTTGAAAACAATAGTTGTGTGTATTTGCTGGATGCTGAGGAGTCAAAGGAAGTGGTGTGTGAGCTTGTAAAACAGTGGCCGCTGGGTTATCGTTTTTAAGGGAGACTAGATTTTGACACAGAGATAAGCACGGCAGGAGTAAACAGTGATTTTTTTTTTTTAACTGCAACCAATAAAACAAGTCTATTGTGAATGCATCTACATAAAGAGAGATTGTCCTTTCTTTTTCACCCTGTAGGTCATACGCAGAAGGCCAAGGGTATAGGAGCCGGACCTCTTTTCAGCTTTTTCAAATAGTCTAGACTTGAATTTAGAGAATGTCCCTTAGTCTGATAGATAGCACATGCTCACCCACTGTTCAAAACAAACATTCATCTCAGTAAACATGGTCTTTGACAGTCGAGTCAGCTCCAGCAATTCCAGCCAGCACATACTTTTCATCACTACTTTTTGTTTTGTTTTTGGTTTTTTTTTTTTTTTTTTGGTCCTGGGAATCACACACCCTGGGCTCCACACATGCTTGGTAAGCTCTCCACCCCTGAACTACATCCCAACCCACCTTAGAGTTTTTTTTTGTGTGTCCAGCATTTTATGGATAGGAATAATCTGAAAATAGGCGTTTGAATGATTCCTGCCATCACCAGGTGAGATTAGAGAGAGAGAAATTTTTTTTTCAATATTAGCAGTTTATAGACACTCCCATTCCCTGTATGACCGCATTCCTCATTTACAATGTGCTACTGTTGCTAAGAGCTCCCTGTTCTTTAGATTTCTCATAAACCAATGTTCTGTTGCAAGCTCTTTCTTTATTCCTTATTCAGTTCTGAACTGCAATGTTAATTGTTTTTAAAACTTATTTGTATGCCTGGAATTTTGATAATTGAAGATTTGGGTATCGCCGAGATCTTGGTGGAAAAGGAATCAAGCAAATTCTGTTGTAATTTGCTCCTAGTGTGCACAGTTTTCATAATCAAACTTTTAAGTCTTTGTAAGCCCAGTTTTCTCCTTTGCCTTCTTTCAGAAGGCACTTCCGGTTGAGCTTTTCTATAACAGCCAGCATTTCCCAAGTGTGGCTCACGTCCCAGGTAGTACTGTAAGAGCTCACTGTGTGTGATCTCATCAGACCATTCTGTGGGCCTTAGCCAGCATTCATTGTCATTCCCATTTTATGGATTAGGAAACTAAACATCAGTAAAGTCAGCAATTTCCTCAAAGCCACACGACTACTAAATAGAAGATAAAGTCCCCCAGGTGGCAAGGTCTGACCTTGGCTTCCTCTGCAGTTCACCACACTCCCATCATTCTCCGAGGCTCACTGCCTACTCTGTGTTCCTCCCACATGCCACTTCCAATAAAGGGTCTTTGCACATGCTGTGCCATCTGCCTGGAATCCCTCCCATTCCCAATCACCCTCCCACCCTTCTTACCTATGCAGCGCATGCTCCAGATCTCAGTTCAAGCTGAGGATAGTGGTGCACGCCTGCAATCCCGGCTACTTGGAGGGCTGAGGCAGGAGGATCTCAAGTCCAAGGCCAGCCTGGGCAATTGAGTGGGACCCTGCCTCAGAATAAAATAGAAAGGACTGAGGCACTCGTTGGTAGAACACCCACCTAGCTAAGGAAAACAATCATGCTTCAACACCATTGGCACTGAGGGAAGCCCTCTCCGGGCCCTAGACCAGCTCAGTCCTCTGGCAGCTGCTGACCATACCTGTCCAACTTCACGGCAAGTTGTTGGCTCCAGATGATGTCCCCTGGTCTTTCTAGACAGATAGGTCACATCAGCCTCTTTCACAGCACTCAGCACTGCGTGAAGGCGTCAGTCAGGTACATGCGACCATTTTGTTATGGTCTAGAAGCTCCGTGAAGACAGGGACCTGCCTGATTTTGCTCTTCAACACATTCCCATCTGGAGCCAGATCACTCCCCTGGCCCTGCTCTGGGGCCTACTTGACCTGACCCCCTGTGTCCAGGGCCACATCTCCAGCTGTCCCAGCTGTGTGCCGAGGCCTTCAGAGCACTGGGGGGAGTGGACACTAAAACCACGGGCCAGCTTGGAGGACAGGATGCTGCGATGACACTTGGATGAGGCCCTTGGCTTCTCTTTCCTGTGGGAAGGGCGTGCCCTGCTCCTTGAGGAGCAGATAGGACCTCAGCATTTCCAAGGCCTTCTGAGCAAAAACATCTGTATCTGATTTTTCCAGTCGCAGCGAATTAGTGAAGTCCTGCTAAAGAGCAGCTTGTAGTTGACAAGACTCTCATCAGCAGGTGTCACTGCCATCAGCCGGAATTACAGTGGGGCTATTAGAGCTGGCGCCCTCGCCAGATGCCAGTCTGGGTAATGACATGTGGTCCACCTAGATTCCCTCTAGACTTCTCTTGGGACACAGTATTCCTCTTCTCTGCTGAACTGCCGGGGAGCGTTTGCTAAGAGCCTTTCAGCTGCTGCTATAGTTCATTCCAAAAATGGCTACATTCCTGAAGGACCACTTGTCGGGGGTGTTGTCAGGGGGATTCCTGCTGGGAAGAGGGCTGGCCAGGCTAGATGGCCCCTATGGCCCTTTCCCCTTACCATTCCAGTTCTGTGATTCGGTGATCATCACCCTTGAAATGTAGTGTTCATGGTATGGCTAAGAGGCCCATAAATTAAAATACCACCAGTCCCAAAGGGCAGAACTTAGTAGGAAAGAGGTTTAAGCACACACACACATACACACACAGACACACACACACTCTCTCTCTCTCTCTCAAATATGGACCCAAATCTGTATATCCCCAGGACCCAGAAGCAGTCGCGGTTGTATTTCCTCTCTCCAGTAGATCCTGAAGCCATAATTAAGTGAAGACAAAAACATATATACATTGAATGAAAGGCGTGTAATCTTTGGGATAATTCTGATGTAATTAACACAGCAGAACTGCATTAAGGCCAACGTGCAATGAGTGGAATTTTCCAACATTGATTAAGCTGGACTCGAAGAGAACCAAGTCTTTGTCTGAAAGCTGCCAAATGAAAACAACTTTGGGATATTTAAATTCAAGTTGGAAATTGGTTTGAGTAAGAGACATTTAAACCACAGCTGTTCAAGGGCTGAAAACATATGAGCATATGTGCGACACACACACACACACACACATACACACACACACAGCCTCCTCCAAAAACAAGTTAGCCAAGGTGTGCATTCCTTCCAGGTTCTCATGATCAACAGATGTAAATGTTCACAGTGTTCAGATGAATTATGGACCCTAATGAGATTTCAATACTGAGCAAACAATAAAAATTTATGCATCGCATAGTTGCCGTGGCCTTTGGCTCCACGGCTAGAGTTCCACCTTTTCAACAGCTTTAGTAATATAATATCCAGCTGGCTTGGGAGGTAAGGAAAATTCGAGGGGAGAATTGAAATTGTGAGAAATAATTTGATGGATTACTTTGTCAGAGTAATGCATGGCCTTGGCATAATTACCGTGGCCACCTTAACCCTGGAGGCAGGTGGTGACAAAGGCCTGCAGTGCCTAGGTGCCGCGCCAGTTCCGGCATGTGCTCCTTGCTCTCCTGGTCCCCCGGGCCCTTGGGTCTCCGAGCTCCTGAACAAATGCCGAACAAGCACATTCCTGGCCTAGTCCAGCGAGCGAGGGGGACAGCCCAAGGGCTGCCTCTTCCCAAGAGCTGTCATCTGTGTCAGAGTGAAAGGGAGCAAACAAAAGGCAGACCAACCTTGAAACAAAGTGGGGCAAGACCGGGAAAGGGATGAATGATATCTTTTCAAGCAATGCATTTCTACACAATGGCAGACACAGGCACACTGAGCTATTTTCTCTTCTCATTTTTTTTTTTTTTATCAATTCAGACCTTGAACTTAATGCTTGTCTGCCTTGTACTTTATAATGTTCAAATCATAACATGTGATTAATAGCAGATTCCCCATGTGTACGTGTCGGAGACCACATCTGTAGCAAATCTGCCAGAGTATTTCTTATCCTAGTTTTACTTTGGAGTCATAAAGTCATTTCTGTTTTGTGAATGAGAATAAACCCATTATGCACCAAGATAGCTACGCCCAGCGCCTGCTCTCTGGGGACAGTAGTTGCCTATATGATAGGGGCAGCTCAAATTTCAGCGTCCTGAAGTGCTTTTCAGTGTGGCCTTCAGCAGTGAGAAAAATCACTCTGCCTATTTCTTGCTTTTATTATGATAACATAAATATATTTGCAACACGTTGACAAACTCATCTGGAGTAAACAGAGCAGTCTTAATTGTAAGTTCCAATGTTTTAATGCTAAATCCAGCCGATAAGTCAATGTTTCAATTTGGCACAGCCAACCACATGTTCACCAAAAATAGTCTTTGACACTTTTTAAAGCAAGTCGGTGGTGTACTTAACTGTTCACAAAAGGCTTCATTCTTGTCTACAAATGGCAAACCTCCCCTTCATCCCAAGAGTGCCCAATTCAAGTGAGGTTGGGGAAAAATAGACATTTCCCCTGTTTTCAGGCATTAATCCAGCTCTTATCCTAGGCAAAAATGAGAAGATTTGGGAGCATTAGGAGAAAGCATGCCTGAGAAAGGTTATCTTGACTTTCAGTTAACACAATCCCCCCAACTTTTTAAAAGGTCCATCATAAGTATTTCTGCTGAAAACACGGATTCCACCCTGGAGAGACTTCAGGGCTGTTTGTGTTACAGTCTGAAGCCATGTGTTTTCACGTCATGGCAAAACCCAAGATGCAGGCAGATCCCTTGGCCCCTGTTGGCTTTGGGTTTTAGTCTTTTCATTGTTCTTGGCGGTAAAGTTATACGGAAAAGACCTCTGCTCCCAGAATATAAGCAGAGCAATGATGTGTTCCCACAGAGGCCAGTGTTCCAGATAAGCCAGACCCTCCAGAGTGAAGGGAACAGGAAGAAAGAGGGGCAGAGGCTTAGGTGGGAGTGAGGGGCTCCCCGTGTAGACTAAGTGCCTTCCCAGAGGCAGCCATTTCCTGGGAGCCGCGTGGCCAGAGGAGTGGCCGTACTCGTTGGTGCACAGGCACCCTTCCCCAACAAAGGCATCTCTGAAGCATGTCAGACCCTGCCCCAGAGCCCTCCAATGGGACAGTTTCAGAAATCCCAATTCCAGCAGCTTATTTTCAGAGTGGTCATTTTGTGCCAGTCAGCTCCTGTGGTTCACCTCATTTCCTTCTTTCTCTGACCCTCTCAGATGGATATGGTTATTACCCCCATTTGACAGAAAAGGTACCTGAGGCTCAGAGAGGTAGGCAGTTTGTCCAAGGTCACACAGCTCTCTGGCCCCCTGCATGACTTCAGACTCTGATTTTCCACTCTCTGGAGGTTGCCCAGTCTTTTCTCTTGGCATAAACTGATCCAAATTTTTCTGCCTGGGCTGGGGATGTGGCTCAAGTGGTAGCGTGCTCGCCTGGCATGCGTGCGGCCCGGGTTCGACCCTCAGCACCACATACCAACAAAGATGTTGTGTCCGCCGAGAACTAAAAAATAAATATTAAAAATTCTCTCTCTCTTTCTCTCCTCTCTCACTCTCTCTTTAAAAAAAAAAAAAAAATTCTGCTTGGACGTATTCCCTTCTACTCTCAGTATTTTAGCAATGGGAATAAGTTTTTTTTTTTATTAGTTACTAACTTCATGTAATTCACTGTGCTGTTGGCCTGGTTTGCTTATAAAGTGCCAAGGTGCTTGTCACCATCATGCATCTGTGCAGCCCTGATACCTGGGGTCAGCAGACTGCTCAGGTGGAGTGTCCTGGTGCCATCGTAGCCCTGCTGCTTTCTGAGGTGAGACCTGGCCCAGTTCAGACAGTCCCAGGACTTAGAGCTTTCCAAGATTGCTCGCACATGGTGAACTCCTCCCGCATATTTTTCAAAGTGTCCATGGACCTCTGTGCCCTTTGCTTATTCTATATAAATACCATTCAGTGTCCAAGGGATCTGCCTGCATCTTGGGTTTTGCCATGAATTTTGTGGGTAGAAGGACCCAAATGCCTCCTTCTTCCTGTCCCTAGAACAGTGGGCAATTCTCAGACTTTGGTCTCAGCACCCCTCTGAACTCTTAAACTGAGAACCTCAAAGAGCTCTTGTTGATGTGGATCACATCAGTGCTGTCCAAGAACCCAGTCTGTTAGATCTCATTTCCTTATCAAGCATATGATGCCTGTCACATGGTACATGAATTTTGCTGCACTGAAGATAATAAAAATCCAGGCACATGAGCATGCTAATTTTTGTTCTTTTTAGATATACACGACAGTAGAGTGTACTTAGACATATCATACATACATGGACTATAACTTCCCATTTCTGTGATTGTACATGATGTGGAAGTAGAGTGGTGGTGTCTTAATACATGAACATAGGAAAGTTATATCCGATTCATTCTACTGTCTTTCCTATTCCCATCCCCCTCCCTTCTTTTTATTCCCCTTTGTCTAATCCAGTGAACTTCTATTCTTCCCTCCCCCCACCCTCACTTATTGTGTGTTAGCATTGTATATCAGAGATAACATTCTGCCTTGGATTTTTTTGAGATTGGCTTATTTCACTTAGCATGATAGTCATCAGTTCCATCTATTTATCGGCAAATGCCACAATTTCATACTTCCTTATGGCTGAGTAATATTCCATTGTGTATATATACCACATTTTATTTATCCATTTATCTCTTGAAGGACACCTGAGTGGCTCCATAGCTCAGCTATTAAATTGTTATAAACATTGATGTGGCTGCATCATTATAGAGTGCTGATAGGCGATAACTGGACAGGAAAACTGGGTCAAATGGTGGTTCTGTTCCAAGTTTTCTGAGGATCTCCATTGAGTATGCTCAATTTTAATGAAAATTTAAATAATTCTCTTGAACTCTTAAATTGAGAACTTCAAAGAACTCTTGTTTATGTAGATTATATCAGTATTTATCATATTAGAAATTTAAACAAAAAATTAAACATTAATTCAATTTTCAATCATGATAATGAAAGCATGTCTATGAAAATTTACTACATTTTCCAAAACAAAACTGTTTTACTTGGTTGCTCATTTCATTAGTGTCTGGCTTTATGGAGGACAGCCCGACCCAGTATCTGCTTCTGCGTTCAGTCTATTGTGATGTCATGACCACGTGCTCCGGGAAATTCCCTGCACACTCATGGAAGAAGGGGAATGGAAAAGATAACATCTTACTGTTATTATAGAAATTATTTTGAGTTTATGAGTAACTAAAAGGGTCTTGGGATCCCCAGAGTCCTGGGACTATGTTTTCAGGCCGTTTCTTAACATATGGCTGATAGTTGTAAAACAACACTTATCTGAATGGAGAAGCAGCAGATTGTTATGTGTTAAGGCAATGGTGACCCAGGCTGCAGATGAGATCACCTTGCAGCAGCATCTCCTGTGCTCTTCTGGGCGCACACCATGGCTCTCACCTCCTCTGTTCAGATTTGCTGTAGGCTGGCCCGGACCAGTCTTGCTCATCAGATGGAACAATACTGTGTCTTTTCCTCCACTAGACTATGAGCTTCTTCAGGACAGGAACCCAGTCTGTTAGATCTTATTCCCTTTATCAAGCACATAATCCCTGGCACATGGTATATGAATTTTGCTACACTACATTAATAATCCAGGCATATGAGTATGCTCATTTTTTATGAAAATTCAAACATTTCTCAACTTTCTTTATATCATTCACTGATTCACCAATTTATTTTTTCTTTCCATGGTGCTGGGAATTGAACTGAGGGCCTTGCACATGCTATGCAAGCACTCTACGACTGAGCTGCATCCTCAGCCCAATTCATCTAGTGTTTATTAATAACTATAATGTGCCTGGGATTGGTAAAGGAATATAACAAAGACCAAGGCAGACTTGTGCATTGACCTTATACAACTCCACGTCATAGAGGATGCAATCAAGGAAACAAATAAATCTGATATTTACAGATTGAAGGAAATAAACAGACTACCATTACCAGAGGAGGAAGAAGCATGATGATTGCTTCAATCTGGAAGAGTGAATTTACTACTATATATACTTTAGTTGTTCATAGACTTTTATATATAATTTTTTTCATTGTTTATAGACCTTTATTGTATTTACTTACATACAGTGCTGAGAATTGAACCCAGTGCCTCACTCATGCCAGGCAAGTGTGGTACTACTGAGCCCCAGCCCTACCCACCGTGAATTTACCACTTTATTGCTAGTAGTTTCTCTAGGTACCCAAGCATTCTTTCTCTTTTTTTTTTTTTTTTTAAGGCCAGTTGCTGATCTACAGATTTTTTTGTTCAACAGCTATATTGAAGTTTTTGTGTGCCATAAAATTTTCCCATAGTAAGCATGCTATTTAAGAACTTACAGTAAATTTATAGAGATATGATCATCACTGTGATATGATTTTAAAACAGTTATGTCATCCCAGAATGTTCCTTCCTGCCTGTTTGCAGATTGTGATCCTCCTTTTCCTTACAGTAAAGTTGCTAAGGTCCATCCCTACAGTAGTGTGTAATACTTTTTATTGCTGAGTAGTAGTCATTGTTTGGAGGTACCACATCTTATTTACTCATTCAACAGTTGATGAACATTGGGATTGTTGCCATGTTGGGGCTAATTGTGAGCATGCTGCTGTGAATATGGGCATACAATCTTCATGAAGACATACGTTTTCATTTCTCTTGTGTATCTACCTACCTCTACCTGAGAGTAGAATTGTTGAGTCATTATAATGCATGCTTGTTTAAGTATTTTTAAAATCTGCCAAACTATTTTCCAAGTCAGCTGTGTGACTTTACATTCTCACAAGTAATGTCAAAGGACCCCATGGAGCAGGAGTCATCATCTGTATTGTAGTCATTTAGGGGGTGTACTGTGCTATCTCATTTCAATTGGCTTTTTTCTAATAACTAATAAGGTTGATGATTTTTTCATATGCTAATTTTCCATTTGTGTTTAATCTTTAGTGAAATGTCTAGCTCTTTCGGGTGTTATTTGTAGAAATGTTATTGATATTTATATGTTCTTATACTTTGGGACCTTGTTAAATTCATTGATTAGTTCAGGTAGCTTCTTTATAGGACCTTTAGGTTTTTTGTCATCTTAGTTAAATGTTGATAGCTTTTATTTTTATGCCTTTGGGTACAAGTCTTTTATTGGCTATATGATTTTCAAACATTTTCCCCAAATCTGTGGTTTGCTTTTTATTTTTTTAATGGTGAATTTAGAAAAGCAAAAGCTTTCCACTATTAATGAAATTATCTTTATCAATTTTTCTTATTTTATGTTTTATGTTTTTAAGAAAGCTTTGCCTGCCCCAAGGTCAGAAAGTTTTCTTCTAGAAGTATTATAATTTCAACCTCTATATTTGGTTCTATGTTCCATTTTGAATTTTTATATATAATACAAAGCTCACTTTGTATTATATATAAAGGTCTAAGTTCATTTTTTTTTACTATGCATTTCCAGGGGCTGGGGTTGTGGCTCAGTGGTAGAGCACTTGCCTAGCACATGTGAGGCACTGGGTTTGATCCTCAGCACCACATAAAAATAAATAAAGGTATTGTGTGTATTTACACTAAAAAAAAAATATGGATTTCCAATTCTTTCAGCACTATTGAATTATCTTGATTCCTTTGTCCAAAATTAACTGACCATCAATGTAAAGTTTATTTCTAGAATTTTTTTGTTCTCTTATATCTGTCCTTGCACCAATACTACAGTATTGATTACAATAGCTAAGTTGGAAATCAGGTGGACTAAGTCTTCCAGCTTTGCTCTTTTTCAAAAATTATTTTGGTCATTCTAATATTCTTTCTATGTACATATAAGTTTGAGAATTCTCTTTCAAATTCTAAAACTAAAAAGCTTGCTGGATTTTGATAAGGATCACACTTAATTGTTACCCTAACAATATTGAATCTTCCAATCTATGAATATAGAATCGTTTTCCATTTAGGTAGATATTTAGTTCTAAGTAATATTTTATAGATTTCAGTATCCAAACCACCTTTTTCTTATTGTTGTTGCTCGAAGTGCTAGTACTAGGGATTGAACCCAGAGAGACTTCCACTGAGCTACATCCCCAGGCATTTTTTTTCTTTTTTTTTTTTAATTGGTTGTTCACAACATTACAAAGCTCTTGACATATCATATTTCATACATTAGATTGAAGTGGGTTATGAACCCCCAATTTTACCCCAAATGCAGATTGCAGAATCACGTCGGTTACACATCCACAATTTTACATAATGCCCTATTAGTAATTGTTGTATTCTGCTACCTTTCCTATCCCCTACTATACCCCCTCCCCTCCCCTCCCATCTTCTCTCTCTACCCCATCTACTGTAATTCATTTCTCTCCTTGTTTATTTTCCCATTCCCCTCACAACCTCTTATATGTAATTTTGTATAGCAATGAGGGTCTCCCTTCATTTCCATGCAATTTCCCTTTTCTCTCTCTTTCCCTCCCATCTCATGTCTCTGTTTAATGTTAATCTTTTCTTCCTGCTCTTCCTCCCTGCTCTGTTCATAGTTGCTCTCATTATATCAAAGAAGACATTTGGTATTTGTTTTTTAGGGATTGGCTAGCTTCACTAAGCATAATCTGCTCTAGTGCCATCCATTTCCCTGCAAATTCTATGATTTTGTCATTTTTTATTGCTGCATAGTACTCCATTGTGTATAGATGCCACATTTTTTTATCCATTCATCTATTGAAGGGCATATGGGTTGGTTCCACAGTCTAGCTATTGTGAATTATGCTGCTATGAACATCGATGTGGCAGTATCCCTGTAGCATGCTCTTTTAAGGTCTTCAGGGAATAGTCCGAGAAGGGCAATAGCAGGGTCAAATGGTGGTTCCATTCCCATCTTTCCCAGGAATCTCCAAACTGCTTTCCAAATTGGCCGCACCAATTTGCAGTCCCACCAGCAATGTACAAGTGTACCCTTTTCTCCACATCCTCGCCAGCACTTGTTGTTGTTTGACTTCATAGTGGCTGCCAATCTTACTGGAGTGAGATGGTATCTTAGGGTGGTTTTGATTTGCATTTCTCTGACTGCTAGAGATGGTGAGCATTTTTTCATGTACTTGTTGATTGATCGTATGTCCTCCTCTGAGAAGTGTCTGTTCAGGTCCTTGGCCCATTTGTTGATTGGGTTATTTGTTATCTTATTGTCTAATTTTTTGAGTTCTTTGTGTACTCTGGATATTAGGGCTCTATCTGAAGTGTGAGGAGTAAAGATTTGTTCCCAGGATGTAGGCTCCCTATTTACCTCTCTTATTGTTTCTTTTGCTGAGAAAAATCTTTTAGTTTGAGTAAGTCCCATTTGTTGATTCTAGTTATTAACTCTTGTGCTATGGGTGTCCTATTGAGGAATTTGGAGCCCCACCCGACAGTATGTAGATCGGAGCCAACTTTTTCTTCTATCAGACGCAGAGTCTCTGATTTGATATCAAGTTCCTTGATCCATTTTGAGTTAACTTTTGTGCATGGCGAGAGAAAGGGATTCAGTTTCATTTTGTTGCATATGGATTTCCAGTTTTCCCAGCACCATTTGTTGAAGATGCTATCCTTCCTCCATTGCATGCTTTTAGCCCCTTTATCAAATATAAGATAGTTGTAACTTTGTGGATTGGTCTCTGTGTCCTCTATTCTATACCATTGGTCCACCCGCCTGTTTTGGTACCAGTACCATGCTGTTTTTGTCACTATTGCTCTGTAATATAGTTTGAAATCTGGTATCGCTATACCGCCTGATTCACACTTCCTGTTTAGAATTGCTTTTGCTATTCTGGGTCTTTTATTTTTCCATATGAATTTCATGATTGTTTTATCTATTTCTACAAGAAATGCCGTTGGGATTTTGATTGGCATTGCATTAAACCTATAGAGAACTTTTGGTAATATCGCCATTTTGATGATGTTAGTTCTGCCTATCCATGAACAGGGTATATTTTTCCATCTTCTAAGATCTTCTTCTACTTCTCTCTTTAGGGTTCTGTAGTTTTCATTGTATAAATCTTTCACCTCTTTTGTTAGGTTGATTCCCAAGTATTTTATTTTTTTTGAGGATATTGTGAATGGAGTGTTTTTCCTCATTTCCGTTTCAGAAGTTTTGTCACAGATATACAGAAATGCCTTTGATTTATGCGTGTTGATTTTATATCCTGCCACTTTGCTGAATTCATTTATTAGTTCTAGTAGTTTCTTTGTAGACCCTTTTGGGTCTTCTAGGTATAGAATCATGTCATCCGCAAATAGTGATAATTTAAGTTTTTCTTTTCCTATTTTTATGCCTTTAATTTCTTTTGTCTGTCTAATTGCTCTGGCCAGTGTTTCGAGAACTATGTTGAAAAGAAGTGGTGATAGAGGGCATCCCTGTCTTGTTCCGGATTTTAGAGGGAATGCCTTTAACTTTTGTCCATTCAGAATGATGCTAGCCTGAGGCTTAGCATAGATAGCTTTTACAATGTCAAGGTAAGTTCCTGTTATCCCTAGTTTTTCTAATGTTTTGAACATAAAGGGATGCTGTACTTTGTCGAATGCTTTCTCTGCGTCTATAGAGATGATCATATGGTTCTTATCTTTAAGTCTATTGATGTGGTGAATAACATTTATTGATTTCCGTATATTGAACCATCCTTGCATCCCAGGGATGAATCCTACTTGATCATGGTGCACAATTTTTTTGATGTGTTTTTGTATTCGATTCGCCAGAATTTTATTGAGGATTTTTGCATCTAGGTTCATTAGAGATATTGGTCTGTAGTTTTCTTTCTTTGAGGTGTCTTTGTCTGGTTTCGGAATCAGGGTGATGTTGGCCTCATAGAATGTATTTGGAAGAGCTCCCTCTTTTTCTATTTCCTGAAATAACTTGAAAAGTATTGGTATTAATTCTTCTTTAAAGATTTTGTAAAACTCTACTGTATACCCATCCGGTCCTGGGCTTTTCTTGGTTGGAAGTCTTTTGATTGCTTCTTCAATTTCATCCATTGATATTGGTCTGTTCAAATTGTGTGTATCCTCCTGACTCAGTCTGGGCAAATCATATGACTTAAGAAATTTATCGATGTCTTCACTATCTTCTATTTTATTGGAATATAGGTTTTCAAAATAATTTCTAATTGTCTTCTGTATTTCTGTAGCATCTGTTGATATTGCCTTTTTCATCCCGTATGTTAGTAATTTGAGTTCTCTCTCTTCTTCTCTTCGTTAGCATGGCTAAAGGTCTGTCGATCTTATTTATTTTTTCGAAGAACCAACTTTTAGTTTTGTTAATTTTTTCAATAGTTTCTTTTGTTTCAATTTCATTGATTTCCGCTCTGATTTTAATTATTTCTTGCCTTCTGCTACATTTGCTGTTGTTTTGCTCTTCCTTTTCTAGGGCTTTGAGATGAAGTGTGAGCTCATTTATTTGTTGGTTTTTTCTTTTTTTGAGGAATGACCACCAGGCGATGAATTTTCCTCTTAAAACGGCTTTCATTGTGTCCCATAGATTCCGATATGTTGTGTCTGTATTTTCATTTATCTCTAAGAATTTTTTGATTTCCTCCTTTATGTCTTCTGTAACCCATTGATCATTCAGTAACATATTGTTCATTTTCCATGTGATGTAGGATTTTTCCTTCCTTCTTTTATCATTGATTTCCAGTTTCATTGCATTATGATCAGATAAAATGCAAGGTATTATCTCCACCCCTTTATATTTACTGAGGGTTGCCCTATGGCATAATATATGGTCTATTTTTGAGAAGGATCCATGTGCTGCTGAGAAAAAAGTATATCCATTTGATGATGGTTGATATATTCTATATATGTCAGTTAAGTCTAGGTTATTGATTGTGATATTCAGTTCTATAGTTTCTTTATTCAACTTTTGTTTGGAGGATCTGTCCAATGGTGAGAGAGGTGTGTTGAAGTCACCCATAATTATTGTGTTGTGGTCTATTTGATTCTTGAACTTGAGGAGAATTTGTTTTATGAATGTCGCAGCACCATTATTTGGTGCATAAATATTGATAATTGTTATGTCTTGTTGGTGAATGGTTCCTTTTAACAGTATATAATGTCCTTCTTTATCCCTTTTGATTAACTTAGTCTTGAAGTCGATTTTATTCGATATGAGGATGGCCACCCCTGCTTGCTTACGAGGACCGTGTGCATGGTATATTTTTTCCCATCCTTTCACCTTCAGCCTGTGTATGTCTTTTCCAATCAGATGTGTCTCCTGGAGGCAGCATATTGTTGGATTTGTTTTTTTAATCCATGATACCAGCCTATGTCGCATTATTGGAGAGTTTAAGCCATTAACATTCAGAGTTACTATTGATATATGGTTTGTACTTCCATCCATGTTTGATTATTTATCCTTTTTAAAAAAAATTTAGTTTGTTTCTCCATGATTATCTTTCCCCTCGCCCTCTGTCTTTACCGAGGCACTTCCTACTGATGGTTTTGGTTATTGTTTTTCATTTCTTCCTCGTGTAGTGTTTTGCTCAAAATGCTTTGCAATGCTGGTTTTCTGCCTGCAAATTCTTTTAACTTTTGTTTATCATGAAAGATTTTTATTTCGTTGTCATACCTGAAGCTTAATTTTGCTGGATACAGAATTCTTGGTTGGCATCCATTGTCTTTCAGTGTTTGAAATACATTGTTCCATGACCTTCTTGCTTTCAGTGTCTGTGATGAAAAATCCGTTGTTAACCTTATTGGTTTACCCCTGAATGTAATCTGCCTCCTTTCTCTTGTAGCTTTTAATATTTTCTCTTTGTTCTGTATATTGGATATCTTCCTAACAATGTGTCTTGGCGTTGGTCTACTGTGATTTTGTGTGCTCGGTGTCCTGTATGCATCTTCAATTTGTATATCTGTTTCCTTTTTTATTTCTGGAAAGTTTTCTGTAATTATTTCATTCAGCAGGTTACTCATTCCCTTGGTTTGAATCTCTGTACCTTCTTCTATCCCGATGACTCATAAGTTTGGTTTTTTTATGTTATCCCATAACTCTTGGATGTTTTCCTCGTGATTTTTTTACCAGCCTTTCTGAGTTGGCTAGACTCTTTTCAAGATGATATATTTTGTCTTCATTATCTGACATCTGGCTTCAACTTGCTCCACTCTGTTAGTGATACTCTCAATTGAGTTTTTAATTTGGTTTATCGTTTCCTTCATTTCTAGAATTATTGTTTGATTTTTTTTTATAATCTCTATCTCCTGATAAAGATGCTTAACTTCTTCTTTTATCTGTTTATGTAATTCATTCTCAATGTGTTCTTTCGCTGCTTGAATTTGCTGTCTTGTATCCTCTTTAAGGTTCCATTCCATCTGTCTAAGGTGTTCCTTGAGTTCTTTATATGACCATTTTTCTGATGACTCTAGGTCCTCCTGAATATTTAGGCTGTCCTGCATTGTTTGTACTCCTTTTCTTCCTTGCTTTTTGAAGCTGCTCATGTTACTTCTTGTTCTGTTTGACTGCTGAGTTACTGTTTACTCCTATAAATTTATTAGATGCTTGGGAGGAAAGGTATTAGAAGGGAAGGGAAGAAGTCACTAAAGAGAATGAGAGTAAGCAGGTAGAATTCAAGGAAGGGGGGATAAGATAATTGAAAAGAAATGAAAAGACAAAAGAAGAAAAAAATAGGAAATAAAGAAAAAAAATTTTAAAAAATAATTTAAAAATTAAAATTAAAATTAGAAGAAAAAAAATTTTTTAAAAATTGTAAAAAAAATTTAAAAAAACAACAAGAAAGAAAAATGAAAATGAAAGAAAAACCCAAATCAAAAAAAAAGAGAAAAGAAAAAAAGAAAAAAAAACTTATAAATGCAGTCTTAGAGTTTGATTAACTTCTCTTCCAGTAGGTGGCGCTGTGCCCACCAGGCCAAGTTTCTCCTGTCAATACGCGGGAACCAATCACTGTGCAGCAGCTCCTCCCAGACTGGGCGAGTCTCCAATCCTGAGTGCCTAGGGCCTCCTCTTGTGTCTAGTCACTTCCCGCTTTTCCTCTAGCCAGGCCCCTCTCACAGGTGCCGCTCACCACAATACTGGCTACACGCCAGGTCTGCTGCTCCCGGGAGCCCTGTTTTCATGAACGACTGGGCACACTCTCCCAGTTTGCCATTCCCTCAGACCCTAAGTTTGTAGAGCTTGGGGCTGAGAATCCTCAGCGAATTTTACTTGCCCTCCGGTAGCCACGGCCCCGGTAACTGGTGCAAGACACCTCAGCTGTCAGCACTGGTGGGAGCGGTAGTTCCGTGCCGCAGGTCCCGGTCACCTCTGATTCCCTGGGTCTGGCTATCGTGCTCACGGGAGAGCTGGGAGGGGCCCTTACGGGAGAGCTGGGAGGGGCCCTTAAGGTTTCCCCGATGTGTGGAGAGGGAAGGCTAGGGAATTACACACCTGTAGCCGCAGGTTTCAATGACATTATCTCCTCCGCCGCAGTCTGATGACGTCAGTTCTCTGCCATGGTGGTATCTCTTGCAAATGGCGACAGTTCGTTTCCCTTTGCCGGGCAACCAATGCAACGGGTGGGTCCTTACTGTCTCCCCCAAGTCCCGTTTCAAACCTGTGGCCACTACCTATGAAGGCTCGGTTGGCATTTACCTCCGTAGGATGAGAAGGGCTGACCAGTTGTTTCAGCTGGATGGATTAGTGCTGAGTCACAGCTGTTTGTCTGCAGGAAGCAGGTGAACGGGAGCTTGAATTCAGCCGATCCGGGCTCAGTGTGTGTTCTGAGAGGCCCAGACTGTTTGCCCCAGATCCACGTCAGCTCAGCATTGCCTAGTGATCCTGAGCAAACAGATTTAGGTTGTTTACGACTCCCTATGCCTGCACAGCTGAAGAGGTCAGAGACTTGATCTCTGTGCGCCCGCCGCCATGTTGGAATCAATCCCTTTTTTTTTTTTTTTTTTTTTTTTTTTTTTGAGACAAGGTCTCACTCAGTTGCCAAGTTTGGCGTGGAACTTGTAATCCTCCTGCTTCTACCTCCCAAGCCTCTGCATTAAAGACACATCTCACTGTACCCAGCCGGCTTTCTACTTATTTTGTTAAAGTTATTCCTAAATTTTACATTTTCTTATTCTATTATGAGTTACATTGTTTTCTCAATTTCATTCACAGACTGTTTATTGTATGTAGCAATATCATTGATATTTGTATGTTCTTGTATTTTGTGACATTGTTAAATTCATTGATTAGCTCAGTTAGCTTCTTTTAAGATCCTTTAGGATTTTATGCATACCGAATATGTCATCTGCGAATGATGACAATTTTACTTCTTCCTTTCTAATCTAGATGCCCTTTATTTCTTTTTCATGCCAGATTACATTGGCTAGTACCTCTAGTATGATGTTGAACTGGAGTAGTAAGAACAGATATTCTTGCCTTATTCCTAATCTTAGAGTAAAATCTTTCAGTCTGTTATTCCTAAAAATGATGTTAGTTGTAAGCTTTTCATAGATGCCCTTTAGTAGGTTGAGAAGGTTCCTTTTATTCCGAGTTTGTTGAAAGTTCCTATCTTAAGTAGATGTTGAACTTTGCCAAATATATTTTGTGTGTCTGATGAGATCATCACATAAATTTTTGTCCTTGATTCTGTTAATATGTTGTGTTACATTAATTGGTTTTCAGATGTTAAACCAGCCAGTGCATTACTGAGATAAGTCCTACTTGGTCATGTTGTATAAACCTTTTACTAGATTCAGTTTGAGATTCAGTACAACTTTTTTTTTTAAATACTGGGGATTGAACTCAGGGGCACTTGACCACTGAGTCACATCCCCAGCCCTATTTTGAATTTTATTTAGAGACAGGGTCTCACTGAGTTGCTTAGAACCTCACTTTTCTTGCTGAGGCTAGCTTTCAACTCGAAATCCTCCTGCTTCAGCTTCCTGAGCTACTGGTGTTACAGGCATATGCCACTGTGCCCCAGCTCAATTCAGTAATATTTTGTAAGTGATTTTGATGTCTGTGTTCATGATGGATATTTTTCTGATCTCTTTGTTTAGCTTTCATATCAGAGATATGTTGGCCTCATAGAATGGGTTGGAGTATTTTCTTCTACTTTATTTTCTAAAAGAGTTTGAATAGGATCAATATGATTACTTCTTGAAATATGTGATGGAATTCATTATTTAAGCCATCTAGTTCTAGCCTTTTCTTTATGGAAAGATTTAAATTATGAATCTGATTTATTTACTTATATTGTTCTACTCAGATTTTCTGTTTTTCTTTAGCCAGTTTTGGTAATATGGGTATATCTAGGAATTTGTCTATTTCAACTAAATCCCTGAATTTTTGGCATAAAGTTGTTATAATTTTATTAAGTTTTGTTATATTAGTTGGTAGAGTGCTTGCCCCACATGCATAAGATTCTGGGTTCAATCCCCAAGCACCACCAACAAATAAATTTTTTTTTGTTAAGTACACTAGTGACATTCCTCTTTCATTCTCGATGATGGTAATTTGGGTCTCCTTCCTTTATTTCTTAGTCATTCCAGCTAAAAATTTATCAGTTTTGTTAATCATTTCAAAGAGTCAACTTCTGGTTTCATTGATTTTTTTTATTGCTTTCTTTCTTCCATTTCACTACTCTATTTCCCCCTTGTTTGTGTTGGGTTTAATTTACTCTAATTACTTAATACAGTAGTTTAGATTATTGGATTGAGACCTTTGTAATTAGGCAAATAAATCTCTCTCTGAGATATGCTTTAATTGCATCCAACAATATTGATAATTATTGTTTTGTTCTTCATTTAAAAATATTTTCTAATTGTGATTTTTTTTACAAATTGTTTATTGTGATTAGTTTTTACAAATGGGTTCTTTCAAAGCGTGTTACCTAATTTTCTAAAGCTTGGAAATTTCAAAATTACTTTCTACTATAGTAATCCTGTTATAATCCTGTTATAATTAGAGAACATACTTTTATTATTTCAGCTCTTTTTAATTTATTGGTCTCTATGTGGTCAGTACTGGGGCATATTACATGTTATATTCTGCTGTCATCAAGTGGAAGTTCCATAAATATTGAATAGGTCAAGTTGAATGATAGTGTTGAAGTCTTCTAGAGCCTTGTTGATTTTCTATCTACTCATTATGTCAATTGCTGAGAATAGGATATTGAAATATACAGGCAAATGCCTGTAATCCCAGCAGCTCAGGATTTTCTTTTTTGGTCATATTTCTGCAAGTGCAATCGTTGAACTTTGTTTCTCTTTTCATCTGAAAGGTTTTGCTTCATTTTGAGATTTGTTGGATGTATAAATGTTCATAATTGCCATATCTTCCTGGTGTATTGAACTTTTATATTTACAAAATGTCCTTCTAAGAATATTCTTCTAAGAATATTTCTCATCTTAAAGTTCACAGATCTTTTTGTTCTTGTTATTTGTTTTTTGTTTTTGTGGGAAGGTCTCACTAGTTGACCAGGCCAGTGTTGAACTCCTGGACTCAAGTGATACCCCTTCCTCAGCTTCCTGGGTAACTGGGTCTACGTGCACATGCTACCCGGCCTAGCTCTCATCAAAGTTTATGTTTGATGTTAATATAAAGACTTTCAGCTCTCTTGTGGTTATTGTTTACATGGTATATATTTTTCCATCTTGTAACTTTCAAATTTTATGTGCTTTTAAATCTGAGATCTGTCTTATATAGACGGCATAAAATTGGATCATTTTTTATAGTCTCATAATCTCTGCTGTTTGATTTGACCATTTAATCCATTATCATTTAATATATATTTTTTTTCTTTTTTATACTACTGGGGATTGAACCCAGGGCCTCTGCATACTAGGCAAGTGTTCTACCACTGAGTTAAATCTTCATCCCTTTGTATTTTATTTTGAGACAGTGTCTCACTAAATTGCCTGGGGTGGCTTCAGACTGCCTCAGCCCCTGGAGTAGCTGGCATTACAGGCATGTGCAACCCTACTCAGCCTTCATGCCTCAGGTCTTTTTTGTTCTCCTGTTTCTCATTTTCTGTTCTTTTTTTTAATATTTATTTATTTGTTTTTAGTTATAGGTGGACATGATACCTTTATTTTACTTTTTTTTAAATGTGGTACTGAGGATCAAATCCAGTGCCTCACACATGCTAGGCAAGCACGCTACCTCTGAGCCACAACCCCTGCCCTCTTTTTTAATACCACATTTTGTTTATCAATTTAATTTAATCTGTTGATTTCTTTAGCTACAGTTCTGATTGTTTTTTTCTTCATCTTTGCTCTAGAAATTATAGTGTATACCTTAAATTTTCATAATATACTTCAAGTTAATATTGACTTAGTTTTAATAAAATGTAGCAACTGTATTCCAATATAGCCAATTTCCTCCATTTTTAATACTATGATTGACTCATAAATACATGTTATAAACCAAATACTAAATTATAATCATCATTTGTGCAATCTAATGAGTTTCCAAAGAAATTAAAGGAAGAAAGGAGAAAATATATATTATACAATTTTTTTATATTTATCCACATATTTACCATTTCTGGTGTTCTTCCTTTATTTGTGGATTTGTATTGCCATTAGTATTATTTCCTTTAAGCTTCAAGGACTTTGTTTAGTGTTACTGACAAGGCAAAACCTTTCACAAAACAATTCTCTCGCTCTGTTTAGAAAAGTCTCTATGCCTTTTTTTTTTCCTTTTAACCAGGGATTAAACCCAGGGGCACTTAAACACTGAGCCACATCCCAACCCTTTTTTGTATTTTATTTAGAGTCAGGGTCTCACTGAGTTGCTTAGGGCCTCACTAAATTGCTGAGGCTGGCTTTGAACTTGCAATCTTCCTGCCTCACAAGCCGCTGGGATTATAGGCATGAGTCACTGCACCCAGCAATGCCTGCATTTTTTAAAATATTTTTTAATTGTAGGTGGACAGAATACCTTTATTTAATTTATTTATTTATATGTGGTGCTGAGGATCAAACCCAGGGCTTCACACATGCTAAGCAGGCACTCCACTGCTCAGCCCCAGCCCCAGCCCCAGCCCTAGCTCTGCCTTCATTTTTGATGACAGTGTTGCTGGACATAGAATTCTTGGTTGACAGGTCCCCCACTCCTGCTTTCAGGATTTTATTTTTTGGCCATATTTCAGCAAGGATGTTTTCCCACCACTCTCTCCCTTCTCCTTCTTGGACTCTCACTACACATATGTTGGTTTACTGATATTGTCACAGGGAGGCTCTACCGAGGCTCTTTATTTTTTTCCTCTTAAGATTGGATAATTTCTACTGCCACATTTCACAAGTTCACTAATTTCTCTTCATTTGGTTTATTGTATTTTCAACTCTGGAACCTCCGTTTAATCTTCTTTATAGTTCCTCTTTCCCTGTTGAGATTCCCTATATGTTGAGGCATTGTCCTTGTAATCTCTTTAAATTCTTCAAGCAGAATTTCCTTTACTTTTAAAAAATTTCTAATAGCTGCTTCGAAGTCTCTATCTGCTAACGCCAACACCAGTCACACAGAATCAGTTTCTCTTAGCTTCTTTTTTCCCCTGAATATGAGTCACTTTTTTTTCCTTTTTTTTTTTTTTTTTTTTGCCCTGTATGAACCTGGCTTCCGAGGGCAGCCCCTTTGTGTGCATAGCTGAATGGTCAGCCCAGGACTGGGCGGAGGTTGTACTCAAAAACCTCGAACCTGCAATGCTTCCATCCTCTGCCAAGCCATCTCTGTGTAGCTGAGGAGCACATCCAGAGTTCACCCAGCTCTCCGGCCTGCCCAGCTGGGGGTCTGGCCTGGCCACTCTCAGGTCTCCACATCATGTCACATTTTCCCAGTCAATGGGACACATGGGAGAGCACATTTGGCACTTGTGTGACTCGCTCACCTCCAGGACCTCCCAGCATATTCTTGGTTGGTCTGTCACTTACCCCCACCAGCCCTGCGACCTGGGGCGAGCAACGTTGGATGTCCCCATTCCTTTTCCCAAGAGTTTGCTACTTACATTGAGGGTGCTGCTGAGTGTGGGTTTTACCCTCTACTCCAGATCAGCTCAGCCTCTCCTGGCATCCCCACCCTGGTAAAACCATCATTCTAGCCAATTCAGCTGAGTGGGGATGTTCTTACCAAAAGTTCTGGCAGCTTCCTACGAATAAACACTTCTCAATTTGCTCTTTCCCTTTGGTCATTATGCAGAGCCCCGAAAGGGTTATTTTGACAAGTATCCAGTTTTACACTTCTTATGGGGAGAGTGAATTTGCCAACCTCTTCAGTCATAGCTGGAAGTCTCGGGGAAGGATTTTTGCTGTTCTGCAGCAAGTATTTATGTGTTGTTTAGGATGTAGTTGCCATGAAAGACCTCATCCCCATCCCTTATGGATTTGGGCTCCTTATTTCCCCGAATTCCACGTCCCCCTCCTCCAAGATGTGCCCCGGGGTGAATACTGCGCTTCTCCACTGGCTTCTGTTCCACCCTTCCACATGGAGGCACGGCTGCGAGGTCTCCTCTGCATGTCCTCCCACCAGCTTCCAATCCAGGGCAGCTCTTTGCTCATTAGCTGACCCAAGGACAACAGGTGGGACCCGTTTTTGGCAGAACTCTTGAAGAAAAAATGCCCTAGTCATCAGCCTGTTTCGCTTTCATTCATCTCTGTCATATGGGAATACAATATAGATAGTATCAGGCCCAACAAGAGGTACATTCTGATATTATTTTCAGTTTTTTTGTCTAGACAGAGAAGACTAAGTGCTTGGATATCAGAAATACCTACCATGAAAAATAAGAAAGACATGCTCAGTGGAAGGCCAGAGGGGGTAGCACTGCTTGTTCTCTTTCTCTATATATATTCTTTTATTTTTTTTTTAAAGAAAAAAGTTTAAACCCCAACACCCACTCATCAGGTGATTGGAGACCGTAGTTGTAAAAATGTGCTGCAGGCAGAAGTTCTGAAAAATCCCAGAAAGTGTTGAAAACATCTCTAAACAAGGTATTTTTCTTCTGCACCTTTCTTGCTAAAGGTCCCAATTGCTGCCAAGAAAACTAGTGAGAATGTTAGCTGCCAAATAAAAAATTTATGACAGTGTTTGGCAAAGGACTATCTCGATGCTTGTTTTATACATTTCCACAAGGCACTTGAAGGCAGCCTCTTTTTTCCTTCCCCCACCCCTCCTCCCACTTTGGGTACGTAAACCTTACTGATCACTGTTCTGAGTCTGTTCTCTAATAAAAGAGCAAACTCCTATAAAGTAGGATTAAACAATGTAACTTTTTCCCCCTTCAGTAACCTCTGCAAATATGAGGAAACTGCTTTCAAATACAATGTGTTGCATAGAAGGGGAAAAGAGATGCTGGGATTTTGCTTGTTTTGAATAAACACATTTATAAGGAAAGGAGTAGGACCCCCATATTAACAAGAGTAGACCCTTCACAGTGAAGGGGTTTTAGAAATCCCCTGATCTGTGTATACCCACAGCATTTTTGCAGATAAGAAGTGGGCGCCCAGGAGCAGAAAGCATTCTGCCTAAGGTCGTAACAGCCAAGCAACCGCCCCCCAGGACCAGAGCCTGCCTCTCCTGGGGTACCACTCTCGGATCCCCCAGCACTGCTTTTGTGTGTTGGGGTTACAGCACACACACCCCTGTGGTATGCTTATGAGCATTAGGATTCTGGGCTATTCTGCTTTGTGAAAATTAAAACATTGGCTTCTCCTACTCTTTCCAGAAATCTAACACATTAAAACTGAATCAAGATAAAGCAATGATACGACTGAGATTGCATTGTCTACCTATATCAATTAAGCCTCCTGGCAGAGGCAGTTTATATGTCTTTAAAAGGAGGGAAGGTTAAGGATTCTAGAAAAAAAATTTTTTTTGTACTGAATTTGGATGTTGAAACTAATAATTACACAGGCCAGTGAACACCCTGAAATATTTGACTTGCTTACATCTTTGAGAAAGAAAAATTGTCTCCATGTTTTCAAATAATTAGTGCTGTTTTGCATATATTCTAACTGCCTCAGCCGCCTACGCTGCACCCTTATTTCTTGCTGGGCTTAGGGCTGCAGAGGCATCTGCAGTCCTTGTCGCACACTCGGTGATGCAGAAGCCCAGGGCCGGCTGCGGCTGCCTTTGGCTGTGGCTGTCTTTGGCTGTGGCTGTGTTAAGGAAGTGAGTGTTATTTGATATCAAGTATTGCAGACAGACCAGGAGTAAGCGGATTATTTCAGACAGCATTAGGAGGTAACCGGAGGAAGATTAGCTCGACATGAGGCAGATATCATAAGCAAATTAGAAAACCTCCCCAATTAGTGGAAGAAGCCCAGATTTGTGCTGTTTGTGA
Organism: Spermophilus citellus; assembly: GCF_964194105.1. Taxonomy (NCBI): domain Eukaryota; kingdom Metazoa; phylum Chordata; class Mammalia; order Rodentia; family Sciuridae; genus Spermophilus; species Spermophilus citellus. The sequence continues at coordinate 80,858,846 of NC_138195.1, forward strand.
TCTTGCGCTGAAAGGCAGAGTGTCGATGTTATGGGCTCCGGTCTGATTTAAGTTGAAATGTTGGCATTTCCTATCAGTGCCTGTTAGCATCTGAGGCTGTGTACGGCCTAATAAATGAAGTAAATCCCTGTTCTCGCTGCTAAGTAGTCCCCATTCCAAGGTTCTCTGCATTGGGTAATGTTTTACTTGGCCCTGGAATAATCTCTAGGGCATATTATAATGTTTCTATACTGGGAATATTCGACATGACTACACTGTACCATACTAATCTCTCCTTTGTTTGTTTGTCTTGTGGAACATGTATCACGCTAGAGTCATAAAAATGAAGTATGCAAAATGCCAGATGCTACGCATACAATCAGATACTTAAAATAGCTTCCTTGGTGGCAAGGCTTGAAATCTGACCTGGGCCTGGTTTCTACAAGCAGGGTGGCACTTTTCTGCTAAGCTACTGATTGTACACTCCAGTAGAAGTGACGGCTCTCTTCTCAGGCCACTGTGCAAACAATCAGGGCATCCTCAGCTAGTGCTGATGTCGTGTGACGTCACTGCAATGGCAAGTGTGTGTTATTTTTCTCTGAGTGCGCTGTGCTCTCTCCAGGTTTTTCTTTCAGTAAAAATAGGATTATAATGTACATACTAATTGCAACCTTTGCTTTTTACCTAATGTATTATGGGCAAGAAAAGTGGTCTTAATAATGGCTAGACTAGAGTCAGACCCTTAATGATTCTGATGCTTTCAGAATCATTAAGACCAAATTTGTTCAACATCTTACTACAGTTAAAGAATACTTTCTTTCTTTGAAAATTATCAGCACCCAAATGGCGTTTGTGACAAATCTCAACTCACCAGTATTAAATGAAATATTATCATACCACCATATCTTAAGCAGGATGTTGGATTTCCTCTATTTGCAAGTGTGTGATCTAATTTGAACATCACAGGAACTGTGAGGTGCAGGAAAAGACGGATATTGTCATCTTTGACTTCCTTCATCAATATAAAGTCCTTACCTGGAGTGATAGCACTTGGAGCAGGAGCTGGAGAGCAGGATGCACTTGATCTCTCTTCTCCCCATGGCACATCACCTGGCATTTGAAATTGGATCTGATTTTAGATGAGGACCAACTTTGCCACTCTGTTTTGGTGGTGTTAGGCAAGTTAATTCCCTAAGCCTCAGTTTTCTCCTCCAGAAAGTGGGAGCATTGATGCCTTTGTCATAGATTCATTAGGAGAATCAAATGCAAGAATCTGTGTGAAGTTGTTAGGATGGTAAAAGGTATCAAAAAATATTTTTAAAGAAATTCTTACCATTGCATTTCTTTTCCCTATATGTTCCCTTTTTCTTATAACATTATAAGTAAATCAACCTATTTTTCTTTTTTCAGTCTACTCAGTTCCTAGGTTAGCTTCAGTTTGAAGAATCATTATTATTTATGTAACCATGTAAAGAAAATATACAGATACATAAGGATAGAAAGAAAAAAAATACCCTACCCTCCAAAATACACTAGCACTCGGCTGCATTTCCTTCCAGTCTTTTTTCCTTTCTGTGCAAAGGCTTTCTGTTTGATCTTAAACATGCCAACTAGTGTTTTAGACTAACAGAATATGTACTGTCAAGGCGCGTGCAGCAGAGAGCGTGCTGCCCGCCTCCACACTCTGCTCCTACTTCTTGATTTTAAGAGGATCCATCTGTCATCAGACTGACAGTATGGGACTGGCAGGGTGAGAATGTCTCAAGAACCTGAGGTGTGGGCTGGGGTAGAGCTCAGCAGCAGCACTTCCTTGGCATGCACGAGGCCCTGGGTTTTCTCCCAAGCACCTGGGGGCAGGAGCCTGAGAAGCCCAAGTGCAACGAGGGGCTCCTGGCCTACTGATCCTTCAGTGTAGGAACAATTCACTGAAATCCAGCCCAGAAACCAGCTTCTCCCTCAGGCTCCAGGTCAGCCCTGCCACCGGGCACGGGCAACTCTTTGGAAGAATGATTACATTTGAGTACCTTCAACTACTGGGACGAAGTGCTCCTCCTGGACCCTTTAAAGATGTTCTGTACCCGCTGAAAGGAGAACTCCTACAGCCAAGAGCCTCCTGTCAGCTAATGTGATAGTTGTCTATCCCGTAAACCATTAGTGAATATGTTGACCCTTCCCCTTCCCCCTTTTTTGTAGTTCTGTCTCGGCTCTACCTAAGATTTCTCTGAACCAGTTGGGCAAAAATGATTTTTATTAGTTCCACTGGCCTTGTGGAAAATTATCTCATGAACTGGTTTTTATAGAAAGACTCAAAGCACAGCACAGGGTGAAAAATAAGCCTATAGCAGTCAAAACTGTTGTCTGAAATGTCTTCAGACTGGAAGGCTGAATTTATTGCACAAAACAAGTCCTAGCGAGGCGGAGGTGTGCAGTCCTGCTCATTATCACTGGAAAGGGGAACCAAAAAGCCGAGTAAAAAATTAAATTTTAATAATGCCAGTGATATTTTCTAAATCTTTCCTGACAGAAAGATTCTCATTATTTTTATCTGTCTCTGAGTAGGTTCTTTTAGTGCCATCTCAGAAATGGCCTCAGCTACAATTGTTTTCCAGGCTTTAAAGCATCTGAAAAACCAAATATACACAGAGAGAAATAGACTTTAGATTGTTCAAGGAGAGGCCATGATCAGGCTAACCCTTCGGCTGGAGTATCTGCAGCTACCGTTGCCTGGGAAAGCCTTCAGCATCCACAGGAGAGAGCCGAGCTAGGATGATGGCTGAAAGTTCCCCAAACAAAGGGGCCACCATCCACCACAGTGGGCCAAGGGAGGAACCCAGCCCCCAGTCCCAGTCCCAAGTTTGACTTGTCCTGAAAATCACCCGTGCTGGCCATGAAAGGAGATTCAAGAAAAAAAGTGGAAATGCCCTTTTGTTTTGGTAAATGTGAAAACATCTTCTAAGTATCCCATGGCACAGAATTGTTCAGGGTATGAGGGAAACTGAGACCTGAGTGATGAAAGCAGGCAACCCAGGAGAATAGGAATTGCTTTTGTTCTCTTAGTGCCTATGTATGCGCCTACTTGGTCCTAAAAGGACTTATGGCAATTTCCCTAAACATTTACAACACAGTGAGATTGTATATACCCAAAATGAAGTCAGAGGCCGCCAGCGCTCCCTGTGGAATAGTCTGCATTTATGAAACGTGGCCCACCTGCAGCCGACCTGAAGAGGAAAGTGGGCCGGCCCAGCTGCAGGAGCCAGTGTCCCTGAGATCAAAACTCGGCTCCGCCTCCTGCCTGAAGAGAGAAGGCCTTCCCATGAGACCTGGCTGCAGGGTAATAAAAGGTGTGCCCAGGAGCATCCCTGCAGAAGACACGAGCTCCACGGGTGGCCTCTTCCCGTCCAGCCAGTGGTATTGGCCAGGCCAGCTGAGAGCACACGTGCAAAACAAGACAAGTATCAGGTGTGACGCTCCAGGTTCCCTGCTCCAGGGAGACGCCAGCCTCTCCCGGAGGTGAGATGGACTGCCGGCCCTCAGGCTCCTCGCCCACACTGTTTCTCTCAGCTGGACTTTGGACAAGTCTGTAGCAGGAGGCAGCTGGAGGCTATTCTCCCCACCCACTGCCCAAAGTGCAGCCACCTTACATTAGTAGCAAGGGGCCATCTTGTCATCCAGCAGCCAGTAGGGGTCAGCTTACTGACCACCCATAGTCAGTCTGAGGATAGTGCCCCAAGGAAAGGGGTAGTAAAGGGTCCTTTTCTGCAAGACTCAGGCTGCCTTTTGCCGTAGCCCCTATACCTCCTAATTTGTGGTTGGTTTTCCTATTCCTTGCAGTAAATAAAGGACTGGAGAGAGTGTTCAGGGCCTCTGTGCGCCTGTCTGCTGATTTTTTGTAATTTTCAACAAGCCCACAGGCTTGGTCCTGGGATCCATCCTCTAGGGTGTCTGGGGCTCATATGTTTACTACCATCTCAGAGATGGAGAAACTGAGGCACGTTCCCTTGGGTTTCCCGTGATCTCGACCAGCATGGGTAGAGGCAATCCTACAATCCTCTCTTTGCCACTCACCCGCAACAGAGACCTCTTTGTTTCCTGTTACAGGCCTCCTGGCTTTCAATGCATCACATACAAAACATACAGCATCCTCCTCAGGAATCCCAGCCAGGCTTCTCCAGCCTCAGACTGTGCGAAGGTCAGGGGGCTGCACATGTGCAGTCCAGTCCTGACCTCTGCTTGTGCTTTGTGAACATCCTTGAATGAAAGCATAAGCTGGTTTGTGACCGTGTTGACCTCTACCTGGCCTTTGACCTTGTGGTTAGGAATCAGTTATGGGCTAAGTTGGATGTTCTGGGTGTGGACCCTGGTTATTGATGCCCACGCAGAGGCCAAACCTTAGACTTCTGAGAACCGCAGGGTCGGGAGAACTGGGCTTCAAGTCCCGGGTCGGGTAGGGCAGGGATGCACACCCCACCTCCCTTTTCTTTTAATTTCTCCCTCAGTCAGAGGTCACAGACAAGGCCTCAGGGTGAGGCTGCACTGCAGATGAGCTTTGCTTGGCCACCCAGTGTTTTGGAAAACTTTGACTTAATTACCAGCATTTAAAACAGGAGATTTCAGAGGGAAAACAATTTCTCGCTTCTCTTGGCAAATCATATCTCAGGCTCTGAGCCTGCTCTGAGTCCCAGCAGCAGTCAGGAGCAGCCCCATGGTTTGAAGAGGGCAAGCGGGCGGGGGCTGGGGCTCAGTGGTAGAGCACTTGCCTAGCATGTGTGAGGCACTGGGTTCGATTCTCAACATTGCATATAAAATAAAATAAAGGTCCATCGACAATGAAAAAAGATACATTAAAACATTCTTTAATAAATAACTAAAAAGGGCAAGCACCCTACTTCTCCCCATCTGCTCTCCTGCTGCCTACAACCCGCAGGCTAGATCTGTCCACCCTCACGGGGCTTTCTCCTTGCATAGAGAAGGACCATGGCCCTTCCCAGGCCAGCAGGTGACATGGATTCACCTGCACAAATCTGGGGACCCTACTGTCTGATTGATACACCCCCAACCCCCACTCAAGAACTATTGAGTCAGCCATTCGACTTTTCTGTCGGTAATGAGCCTTCCCAGGAGGCGTTAACCTGAGGTTCACCTGCACAGAACTGATTGGTGCTGCCAGGGTGTGCGAAGTCAATCTAAGATTGTGAAGGAGCTATTGCAGGTATGACAGAGTTTCAGGGACTGCCGTGGGGAGATTGGTAAATAGTAATAGTAATGGAGTAATAATCATTATTATAGTCATTCATTGAGCAGCTACTATTGCCAGGCACTCAACATGGGCTCTTTGGAACTCTCAGGTTCCTGTATTGATATTTTTCTAAAATAGAAGACTAATGGAAGATAATCCAATTTCATTTTGCAAAATAATAAAGAGCAACTTCCAATAAAAATGCATTTCCAACATCCATGTAAGGCCATCAGGGGACACTGCCATCTATTATTGCCATCACTCCATAAATCAGACAGCATTTTCACACCAAAGCAGTCAAAAGGACATAATGTCAGAGAAATAATAAAATAACTTGCTCAAGGTTGCATGGTTGTGTGTGACAGACAGACCCTGGACTTGAATTCAGGCAGCCTGTCACCCCCAGTGAGGGCAGCGGTCACCCTGCACCCAATGAACTCCATGGCTCCTCTGGAAGGTAGGGACCCTCAGCCAGGGAGGAGCGTGGGAGGTTGCTACTTCAGGAGGACAAAAGGTTTGTTCCACATAAAGGTTTGGGACCAGGTGGGGGTGGGGAGCCCCTTGGGCAGACCCTCGGGGAACACCCAGCAGAGCTGGGAGGGTGAAAAGCTCCTGAACTGGGGGCAAGGTAGTGCTCATTTTGGCCTAGACACCCCGACAGTCTGACCTGGGCTGACAGCTGAACCAGGGCCACCCCCAGGGTGGCTTCGCCTTCTCCCTGGGTGGGCCTGAGCCACCAAATCTGGGTCCTAATAAATAGGGATCATTGTGAGGGTTACATAACATCATTGTGCAATCAACATCCCAAACCAAGGGACAGTCCCTTGCTAAGACTGTCTGGAAGCTGCACTGCTCCCCACATGCATGCTGACAGGCTGGGGAGCGATTTCCTAGATGGGGAAATGAGAACAGAGACCTGGTCTTTTCCTAAGAGCGCACAACGAGGCAAGGCTGCTCACTTCTCTCATCCGCTTTTCTTTTTTGTGTAGCAGATACATTAAATTAAGCCTTCAGCAAACCTGTCCTGACTCTCGAGTGCCCTTGATTCATATGCAAGAGATCAATTAAGGTTAGAATTAAGGTCAGCCTTAGAACGCTGAAAGGACACAGCCAATACTATGAAAAAAGTGAATATTGATATTGTGTTTTCGTGAGGCGCTGAGCAGAGTTGGTTGGCTTTGGATAACAAGGGTACCATACTAGAGGCTGAGCCTCCCCTGTCTGAAATCCAAAGTGCTCCAAAACTTGAGTGCCAACTCACATAGTGTCAGGCTTGGGAGCATTTTGGATTTTGGGATGCCCAACCATAAAATCCATGCAAATATTCCAAGATCTGAAATGCTTCTGGTCCCAAGCCTTTCATGTGAGGGATGCTCAACCTGTACTACCCAACAGACCTCCTTGCCCAATTATGTCATCTATGGAGAAGAATAGAAAGATGCCAAAGACTCATCCTTCAGAGAACCAAGGAGAGTCTGGTGGAAAGCCCAGGACCGTCGGTTACACAGATACTGAGCTGTGTTCCCTGCAGGGGTGATAAGGCTGGAGAGGGAGGTTGGGGCCTCCGCTACCTTTCTGTAAAGCACCTGGTCAGGTTCAGTGAAGCACAGCGCACAAAGTGCCAGAACAGAGCCCGGCTCGGCACAGAACCCAGGGAATAGGAGCTGCCACATGGGTGTCGTTGCTGCCTCTGCCATGGCTGTCACTGTAGCTGACACTGCCATCATCGTATGGGCGCCACACTGGATGAGCCCAAGGAGTCACAGAAGTAGTGGAGCCGAGTGGGATGATCTAGTTCCATGGTTCACAAACTTCCAGGTTTCCTACATTGGGATTTTTTTTTTTTAAGATAGGAGATTGATGGCAGATTGTCCACTTATTATTTTGCCAAGTAAGAAAGAGTGATTTCCAAGGAACACGTACATTTCTCATGTGCGAGCGAGGATATGGAGAAAGAAACCTGCCACCTGCTATTACCATCACTTCATAAAACAAAGGACATGTTAGCACTAAAACAGGAGGAAAGAGGTCATCGCAGAGAAGAGGGGCATCCTTAGACTGAGTAACCTGCCTTTGTGAAAAAGGAGAATTTCTGTGTTCTGGGGACCACTCTTCCCAGCCATTCCATGCCCCCTCTTCCTGGTACACAGAAGTGGGATGGGGTTGAGCTCAGTAAGAGGTGGGGACTGTGGGTCAGCTTCCAATTGCCATCAGATACAGGCATTCAGAGTGGAACTGGCCACTCGGATAAGAATGAGCATCACAGTGACCCAAGAGCAGGCCAGAATACCTGGCAGCACCCCCAAACAGTTGGCCTTGGGCCCCATCCCTTCACCTCCCAGGGCCTCAGGGTCCTTAACCCTAACATGAAGAATCTGGGCTTGGGCATGAAGACCTTTCCAGCTGTAGCAATTGCAAGCCTGTGAGGGATTTCCAAGTCCACCTTGCATTTCTAGAGCATCGTTACTGAATTCTCTTCAAGTTCCTTCCAAGTCCTTTGATGGAAGCGAGCTGCCTTGATCCTATCTGAGAGCAGTAGCCAGCAAAGCCGCTCTCCAGGCCCCCTGCTGTTGTGGAGTCCATATTTAAGAATGGCAGTGGCCATGGTGCCCAGGCTGAAATTTGATGTACACATTTGGCAACGCAGAGTGCAATGTAACTACACATCACTGATCAAAACCCATCGGACTTATCAGTGGGCTCTGACAGGTACTCGCTGGCTGCCTTCCCAGGCTGGGGAGGTGTCCCTGAGCCAGCCAATGGGACGCCCTCCCTTCCCTTTTGATGTTCATGCTACCACCTTGGAGGGCAGTCTTAGCCCTGCTGGGGAGACTGTCAACACGAGGCCCAGATAGACACCAGCCTGTGGGGGAGAGGAGCCTGGTGGGGTGGGAAGGCTGTGGCTTCCTGGATTCCTGCCTCCCCCTTCCCCACCAGCCCTGGAAGTTTCCCAGGCAGCTTTCGGGCTTCTGGCAGCTGGTGCCTCTCACCTTCCCTGAAATGACATCTCCTTTCACAGCCTCACTTCCCCACCACACCCTGGAAAAGGCTTTGCCTTTGAGGGGGCTTTAACACCTTTAATGAGCTGCTTCTGTTCTCCCTGGGCTGCTGGTGAGTTGGCTGATATTGTTTGGGAAGAAACTGAAGCCTAAGTGTCACAGAGTGACTTGCTCCAGGTCAGCCCAGGCAAACCCAGGCTGGTGGGCGCACAACCAATTGCCCTGGCCCTGGCATTACCCTAAATACGGCCTTTGTTGTCAGGTTCTGTCATCGATTGCTCATTGTGACACCATAAGCTCCCATAAAACAGGGACTCTGGGTTTCCTTTTTTCTTCAGAGGGACATGGCCAGACCTTCTGCACTGCTCCTGCTGCTTGTGCAGTGTCCAGGGACCACCACACTCTCCACTGAGGAGGGCCTGCCCCCAGGAGCTTGAGGCGTGGACTAGGAGTGGGCAGATCGCAGATAGCAGGCCACATCTAGCCCAACGCCTGTGTCTGGGTGGTCCTCAAGCTATTGATTGTGCATTCTTAAATGCTTGAAAAGAATTCAAAAGAAAAAATTTTTGACATGTGAAAATTACATGAAATTCAAATTCCAGTGTCTGTAAGTGAAGTTTAATTGGAACACAGCCGTGCTTATTATTTACATATTGTCAAGGCTGCTTTCCTACCGCATGGGCAGAGGCAAGTAATACAACAGACGGTCCACGAAGCCCAAATGTTTTTTATTAGGGTTGCACTGTGTCTCCTGACTGCCCTCAGTTCATGTGCTGAAGTCCTGATTTCCATCACCACATCTTTATTTGGAACGAGGGACTTTTCTGATGCTCTTTGTTAAGATCAGATCATACTAAAATAGAGAGGGGCCCTAATCCAGGACCTCTGCTCTCCTTAGGAACACGGGCGGGCGCTCACACAGAGGGAACACCAGGTGAAGAGGAAGCTGGGTCTGGGAGATGCACCCAAAAGCCAAGGAGCCCCAGAGGTGGCTGCCACACCACCAGGAGTGGAGGCAGAGGCCTGGAACAGGTTCCCCTCTCCACCCTTGTGAGGGATGACCCACCATCACCTTGATCTCAGACCTGAGGCCTCCAGAACTGAGAGGCAGTACCTTTCTATTGCTTAAACCACCCGGTTTGTGGAATTTTCTATGGCAGTGCAGCAAACTAAGATATTACTCTTTCTATTCCCAGGAAAAGTTAGTTGATTCCCATTAAACTAAGTAGGGATTTGGAAACAGGGTAAAGCTGCTGCAGTCCTCACCTGATCCCTGACCTAGCTGTGCCGGGGCTCAGGTACAGGCACCTGGCTGCTCAGTTCCCTGCTGAAGAGCTTGCCGTGGCACCATCTATCCACACTTGCCCCGCCCCCTCAGCTTCAGGATCACTGACTGCATCTCAGTTGGTGTCAGCAAGTGTAGACTGTTAACGGCTAATGGTAGTTTCAAACACTGGCACAGAGTTACATCTGGTTCCTTCCTATTTTAATGGCTTATTCCAGGGAAGGAGTCTGTGGGGTGAGTGTGAGGACTATGCTCCCTCCATTCTCTTTCTCCTGGCTTTGGGAAGCTGCCTGCTCTTCTTATGAATGGAAGTTCTGCCCTCTTCTTGTTCCCCCCAATACTAGGGATTAATCTCAGGGGAACTTGACCACTGAGCTACATCCTCAGCCCTTTTTATTTTGAATTTTGAGACAGGGTCTCACTCAGTTGCCCAGGCTGGCCTCAAACTTGCAATCCTCCTGCCTCGGCCTCCCAGGTAGCTGGTACTACAAATGTGCTCCACTTGTGCCAGGCTCATGAGTGGAAATTCTTATTTGGAGATGAAAGCTCCAACAGCTCCTGGAGACTGTGAGCCCCTCGGCTGTCTGCAAAGCTTCCAGGGACCAAAGTGGCACTGTTCTGTCCTTTGGAGGAGGACTTTGTACAGATCTGCTGTTCAGTTACAATGCAGCAATGGGGAAGAGAGTGGAGATATGAAAAACAGTCGCCATGAAGCCCAAGACAAAATCACCAGGTTGATGAGCTGGTCTGATTCCAGGAATTCTGTGGATCCATTTCCCGGCACCTCCATAACCAGGCACACAAACTAAGTGGCTTAAAACAACAGAAATGGATTTTTTCTCTTACAGTCTGGAGCCCAAAGGTCTGATGGCAAGGAGCTGGCAGGGCCATGCTCTCTCCAAGGAGAAGAATCCTTCCTTGCCTCTTAAGGGTCTCCTGTCCCAAGGCACTCCTTGGCTAGAGGCAATGTGACTCCAAGCTCTCATCTTCTCAAAGCCTTCTTACCTGAGTCTGTGCCCTCTCTGGTTATAGGGACACCAGTCGATGGATTTAGGACCAGAGTAAATTCAAGCTGATTTCTTCTCAAGACTTAGTGAATCATATCACAAAGACCCTGCTTCCAAATGCGGTCACATTCTGAGGTTCCATGTGGACCAACTGGAGAGACACTGTTCAACCCAGTCTGATCAGTGAGGTTGAAAATGAGAGAATTCCCAACCAAACCTGCTCTAATCAAAAGGGAGTTGTTGGACTCCCGTAACTAGGAAGTTCAAATGTGACTCTTCAGGTGTCAGGCACATGGCAGGACCCAAGAGTTCAAATGACACTTTCAGGACTCTCTTTTTCTTCCTCCCTCAGCTTTGAGATCCCTGGCAGGAGGCAGCTTGCCCCTTGCCTGGGGATAGTCACAGCCTCAGAAGCTCCAGGCTTTCACTTCTCCCACAATCAGACCCAGTAAAGAGACTACTGTACCTTTTTCTTGATTTTCCAGGAAAATTCCCCAGGGGAATCTGTGGCTTGGGTGGCAGGCCAATTTTTGAACAAACGGTTTTGCAAGAAGAGAGCCGTAATTGGCAGGGCCTGCCTGGATCCTGTGTCCACCTGTGGAACCAGAGCAGAATCAGCCCTCCCTGAGTTCTTGGGTGATCCAGGACACCTCCCGGACACAAACACAGAAGACCCCGCGGACATTACCAGGTGGCATGGTGACCACCTAACTCAAGTGCCCAGCCTGAAAATAATGCTGAAGTAGACGTTGGCATTCAAGGCTTATGGCAATGGGCCGTTTCCTGCCACTCCTCTCTTCATTTCTCTCTGGCAAATACTGATGTGGAATTAGACCTAGAGCATTTGTCTTGGAAAGTACCAGAGAGGTGTCTGTAGGCTTCTCTTCCCAGAATATATCCCTGGCTGTCCCAGTTGCTATTGCTGTGCTGGCAGACCCCAAAGCGGGGGCATCATAGTTCAAGGCCGATCAGCCAGGCCAGAGGCAGCTGCAGGACAGGATGCTACCACACAGCACGTGCTCTCTCCAGTGAGTGGATGCAGCTTGTGAAAGAGCTAAAACATTCAATGGGAGGGAGGCTAAATCTTGACGCTGGTCTTGCAGCCCTTAGGAACCCGGAGAGCACTGGCTACGTGATCTCGGGATGAGCATGTGCAGCTGGACAGTTAGACTCCCTTCCCGATTTCCACATAGAGCAGGTCTCTCTATGTTGCCCAAGCTAGCCTCAATCTTCCTGCCTTAGCCTCCCAAATAGGTGGGACTACTGGCAACTACTGGCATGTGTCATGGTGCCAACACAAGCTTTTTTTTTTTTTTTGAGAATATGTATGCCAACCCATGCAAGATTCACTTCTTACTGGGGAAAACTTTACAGAAGCAGAAATCATAACACCATGGGGTTAGCTTAGTGGCAAGACAGAGCAATATAAGAGAGAGGTCAGGATTGGGCTGTTCTTGGAAAACGTAGGGAAAATATGCCACAGATAAAAGACTTGATTTTGGAATTAGGGAGACTCAACCTAAAAATGATTTTTGGTCACAAATGATAGAAGACCCAAATCAAGCAATCTTGAAAAATGAAATTAATTTTCTCATATGAGTCAAAGTTCAAAGGAAGGGTGGCTTACCTTTGTATTACCATGAGGATCACCATGTCTTCAGGGATGGAGTTCCATTTCTCTTGCCCTCTATGAGTCAACTTCTTTCGTAGGTTGACTTCCCTCATGGGAACCTGGTTCTGCTGCAGAACCAGACCTAACATCCACACACCAAACTGCCCAGATGACCTCGCATTCCCAGCAAGGGAAGGCTGGTCTTCACTCTGTTGGCCTGGCTTTAGTCATGAGCCTACTCCTGGTCCAGTTGGCTGTGGCCAGGGGCATGGAGTGTACTGCCATTTTTAGGGAGGTCGCAGCTCCAGTCCAGGAGCCAAGGATGGCATCGGATGTTTGGAATGGAGAGAAGAGATGAATGCAGTCAGTGTATACCTGCCACCCGCAGGAAGCAGAATGCCTAGTGGGGCTTGTGAAAACCTCATGTGGGAAATGTTGTGACCAAGTGGATAGAAAAGGATCCCAGCTTTTGAAAACGGAGAAGCAAAAACCTATCCTTCAGGGAAAGAAAAGTCAACCCTCATCATACCTAGCTTCTGGGATACATTAGCCAAGAGCCTCACGGGCTTGGCTAGAGGCTCCTCTCGTCTGAGGAGAGGAGCACTTGGGATAGTTGATGTTATGCTGCAGTAACAAACAACCCCCTCATCTCACTGGTGCTCCTGCATGTGAAGACTGGGGATCCTGGGCAAAAGGGATCTCACCAACGTGCAACTGCACTCTCTGGAGCATACAGCACCCCGAAACCAGAATACAAGGGGGGAGCCACTGAAGGGCCCAGCCCTACAACTCCGGTGCCTCCTGAGAGTGATGCTCTGCACTTTTGCCCACGTTTCATTGACCAAAGCAAGTCCCATGCCACACCTCGCACCAAGGAACAGGTCAGCGTCTGGTTCAAGTGGAGGGGTCTGGGGACTGTGAGGAGCACCCGCTAGAGTGGGATCGGGATCCCTGTGCTCCTCGAGCAGGAGCAGAGAACTGTCAGGTGGCGCGCCTGCCGCCTCCGCTTGAAGCAGCAGTCTCTGATTCCGGCTGCCACACACAGGAGCCTTTTTCCAGAAGGGGAGGAGACTGGCAATGGAAAGATTAACCGCTCCTTGGGTTCCACACAGGGATCAGTATTTTCAATAGTACTTTGTGAGTTCAGCCTCAAAGTAAATGGTTAATTCATCTTATATCAACAGCACTGTGATTCATAATGTAAACTTGGAGAATTTTTGATGTTTCGGGCCCACATTCCTTTTAATTTGGCTCTGCATTCTTTTAAAGCCACAGTGTGCTCACTTAATAGAATGCAGCATGCAAATGCACAAGTTTTTGCCTGGAGGCATTTAGCCTGGCTGTTTCAATGGATGTCTTCTTTCAAGTGTATACTCTTTCTTAAATTATTTACTGGGTAAACACACTTTGCATTTTCAAAAGGGAGATTAAGACTGCTTGCTGCAGACCTAGTTGAACATCAAGGCCCCGTTGCCCAAAGTTAGGAGGAAGTTTCTCCATCTCACTAGCTGGAGCCCCTCTCCTGGTTTGTTTTTCGGATTCTCTCCAAACTGTTCCTTTCTGCTTTGCTCACGGCTGTAATTACTCTGGGCTTCGTCACCGATGGGGCCACCACTGCCAACCTTTGCTTCCTCCCTCCAAGCTGGCTCAGATCTGTCCTCTCAAGTGCCCTCACAGCTCACTTTTCTGGTCTTTCAAGAGGCCCAGCCCCTTCAAGGTCCAAAGCTGGGTTGATGACTGGCCAGTCATGTTCCCTTAACCACCCTCTCTGTTCCAACTCTCTCTGCCCCTCGGTCCCCCTTGTCCCCAGTATCTGGAATCCTTTCCCTAGGAAGAAACCTCCTCAGCAGCACACAGCTGTGGTCCTAAGGACCAGGCCTTCTCCTGGGCTCAGGGAAAAGACCCAGTTGTCTCTGAGAAGGCGCCATGGTTAGAGTCCCATCTGCGGAGCTGGTCACACCATTTCCATGCAGACACCATTACATTTTCCTGCGTATAGAATGAGCTCAGCTCCCTTCTCCACTGCCCTGGAATGACCATCATGCTCACCAGGGGCAGCTTCCTTCCACCAGCATTCTTTGGACAGTTCTCTTTTGAATCCCTGAGTATCAACCACCGTGTGGTGTGCTGAGGCTTCAGAGGTGAATTCTGCTGGTTAGGTCCACAGAAGCAGCAGAGAGGGTGGTGACAGGAAGCCGGCAGTCCCTGTGGATGCACAAGCAGTGGAGAAGCCCAATTAGGAAGGCCAGGAGGAGCTGAGAAGTTAGGGATTGCTTTGTGTTCAGGTTCCTAACCATGTCTCGGATTAAACAAGTAACACCCACAGTTAATCCTTTATAAATTAGCATCATGGATGCCTTGGGGCCCTCAACCCACAAATAAAATGGTTGTCAACCAAGCCGTACCAGAGACACTACTGTATATTACTTAAGGCAGAATTTAAAAAGAGTTTTCATGCTTTTAATCTGTTTCACTGCTGAGTTTCAATTTTGCTGATTTCCTTTGCAAGTCTGATGCGGGTGACGGTGGTAAATAGAGATTTTGACAGCAGCTCGGGCAAATGGGATGTGGAGGGACTGTTCTGAAGGCTTCTGTCCCTTCCAGAGAAAAGGGGGAAAAAATCACTTTGAGTCTTAAATGAAGCCACCAAGTAGCGCTGATCAGTGTTCATAATTAGCCTCACTTCAATAAGTCGTGGAGCCCTGTTTTTATTTACTTATTTGGGGGACAGAGAATCTTCCCTCCTCGCGAGTAATCATGGCCTGTTAAGTCCGAATTAGCTGTCATCACAGAAGAATTAATGTCGGGGTGCAGACTTTCTTGTGGGGAAGGGAAGAAATGAGGGAGACAGATGTTAGCGAGCCCCGCGTGATAAATGAGGACAGAGCAGACCATTCATCTCCTGCGAGGAAAGCGGACAGAGGTACTAAGGCAGTTTTGCGGAAGACGTGTCAGCAAATGTGATCATTTTGTAACCTGTCAGGAGGAGTGGGAGCTGGTCCTGTTAGGGGCCACGAGGGAGCAGGTCGCTCTGATGTGACAGTTTCCATCCATCCGTTTAGATGTGGGGAGGCAGGGGGTGGTGAGCGGGACTCCTGCCCGTGCTCCAACCTGGGGTCATCCTTCTTCCAAGAAAAACCTCCAGATGCTAGAAAAGACTGCGGATGTCCTGCCAGGATTTCTTTGTGATGACACAAAGCAAGAGTAGGTCCCTTTCAGTTGGAGGCCTGGCCTGGTCCCACCGCGGTCCTCCCTGCAGAGGACCCTTGTCCAGTGTCCGGCATCTGGAATGAGGCACAGCCCTCCTTCCCACCCCTGGAGCTGCGGGACTGCTGGGCAGCGTTGGCGTGGGGCTTCAAGCAGGGTGGGTGGCCTGCTAGACGGCTGCCACTCTGGGTTTCTATTTCTGTGTGGCTCTGTGCGAGCAAGCGTGGGCGAGGCTGGTTGACCTAGGTTCCCTTTGAAAGTCTCAACAAAGCATTCTGATGTGCGACCTCTTTTCTCCGAATGAGGTAACAAATTATGAAACAACCTCATCGGAAGCTCTCTGCAGGCTTGCGGGAGCCACGTCCTCGCTGCTCCTTCTGAGGTCAGCTCAGCAGGGCCAGACCGAGGCGACTGACGATCCCTGGAGGTGAGGGCCACCCACAGACACTCGGCAGGCACCTCAAGGACTTTGTATTATTTTTCATTTCCGCCTCTGCTCGCTATGGAGCCAACGTAAGGTTTCCTCCTGGCTCGATGGAGCGCGAGCCACGGTGACAGGTGCCTGTTTCACAGCCTCAGCTGCAAGTTTGACACTTGCTTCTTAATCCTGTCCTTTCTTGCTAAGTCTCTCTTTTCCTTTTCCCTAGGTATTTTTGCACAGGTAAGTGCCTTACTGACATATGTTTCCTTGGAATCTCTTCCTTTCACGAGAAACAGTGCAAAAAAAAAAAAAAATGAGGCTTGTCTCACATTTTAAATTAAAAAGAGAAGCTCACCTGGGGCCCTTGATCACTTAAAGAGACTACATGGTTCTCGGAGCCTAGAAAGCCATTTGATTCGCGTTAACTTTGCCGTGTTTCTCAGAGTGCCGTGTGACAAGCGCTCTGGAGCTGTTCCTAGAACCAAAGCCGCCTGATCTCTCTCTGTCCTCCCTCCCTCTCTCTCTCTCTCTCTCTCTCTCTCTCTCTCTCTCTCTCTCTCTCACACACACACACACACACACACACACACACACACACACACGGCCCCCGACCTGTGAGGCTGCAGTTTCATTAGCCAACTTGGTCTTTGACTGATGGTTGTCGGAATGCCCTCCGTTCATCTGCCACGTTGTTTTTCTTTTCTTTCTCCCAGAATCATCCAGAACCGCATCCTGCTCGTCCTCCTGGGAATCATCGTGGTCGTCACCATCCTGACGGCGGTCACTTTTTTTGTCCGAGGACACTGATGTATCAGCTCTCCCTTGATAAACAGCAACCGAGGCTTGTTCTGAGTAATTAAGACAAAATGGTCACATGAATCATTCTTTTGCGCTGACAGGCCCTGGGTGACCCTGTCTCTCCCTCACCACTGTTCAGCTAAAGTGCAAAGAGTGTAAAAATATTTTCTATTCCTGTTTGCATGTGGGTTGGTTTCCTTTTCTAGATTTGTCTTCACCCAGATTTGCTTTTATAGGCAAAGGTGAATATTTATTTGCCTTTGGGTAATGTCATCTGTTGTCCAAAATAGCCTTGGTGACATTCTTCCTTACCCTGCGGACATGTGAGGGGTCATGGTTTGAAAGAGGGCATGATGAGTCAGTCACGAGAGTTTCTGTCTGTCACGTATCTCTTGTCACCAAAAAGTCCTTCTATGATGTCCAAGGATAAAAATGCAAAGTAAACCAGGGGCCAGGGCCAGGGCCCAGCTCCTGCAAGCCAGCCCTGTCCCTTCTCAGGCTTAATAAATACAGTCAACCTGCCTGAGCGCTTTTATTGCAAAGGAAGGTATTTAATGTCACTTGTACAGGAAATTGACTTAGCACTTTCCCTGTTTTTCTATTGCATAATTTTTTTAACCCAAGAATATTTTTGCTGAACCTGCCCAATATCCACTTTTCTCAACTTTGGTTACTAGCCACAAGAAATATTTCCCTGCCTTCTCCAAATCACACATACCCCAGAATTTGCTGGCAAAAGGAACCCTGGCACAGTATTTAATGGTGACCTCATCCTCCCTGACCCGTGTAAGCATCTCTGTATCCTTTCAGTTTTAATATCTGCTCTGCCAAAAGCAGCCCTCAAACATGCAAAAGGTCTGACAAGGTTCTCTCCACATCCATTCCAGTATGTAAAGAGAACATGAATATTTCAGTAAGAGCAAGAACATGACTGTCGGTGTGAAATTTCCAATGTGGTTATAAATCTGGGGGAGTCCTATAGGAGGATCCACTAGAAATAAACTTTGTGGAAAATGTTCACTATCCTCCTTTCAAAAAATGAGGGATTGCGGAGAGTTACAAAAGGACCACTTGGGTTTTTTACCAACAAATGTTAGTAAAGCCTTTCCTGAATTCACTGTATGCCAACCTCCAACATGCTCTGTGATTTTTCTTTCTGTCTGCGGTAACCGGGAATTGCGTTCAAAATGAGTTCATTTGTGATCGAGCTTAAAAGTTGCCCAAGCTGAGGTCATTTTCCCCCTAGTCATAAAGCAAAATGTGTTTTTCTTAAGACTTCATAGGCACTTATGGGGTCCCTACTATCTTTTGAATATAATTGGACGCTTTGAATCCTCGAAAAGCAAACCTGTTCTCTTCATAAAACATGCTAACCGCCTGTGCTCGTGGATCAAGATCATCCGAAGGCAGCACTTGATATTTTTCCCCAACTCGGAAGAGAGCTATTATTTGGAGAGGAAATGCAGACTTCACAACCCACCAGAGGAATCATATTTATCAAAACGGGCCAGGGCCTGCATGTGTTCGGATAAATCATTTAGTATTGTGTAAATAAAGCTGCAGCCTCCATGTCAGGGATGGGATGGGATTTTGGCAAAGTAGGACAGCAAAGGAGCAGGAAGCTGTGCTGCTGTTCCTCTCAGCTCAAGAGACCCATCTCAGCGAGGATCTCTCATCCTGACATCCCAATTCTGGACATTTCCAACACATGGAAGAAACCATTGAGAGCAAGGAAACACAACCCCTTCTCATTCTGGAACAGGGATCGTTGGGAATTGCACGGACCCTTTGGTGACTCCACTTGACCTAAGTGAAGGGCGTGACCTGTCTGAGCTGCACCT
Source organism: Spermophilus citellus (assembly GCF_964194105.1). Classification (NCBI taxonomy): domain Eukaryota; kingdom Metazoa; phylum Chordata; class Mammalia; order Rodentia; family Sciuridae; genus Spermophilus; species Spermophilus citellus. Next base: position 80,877,231 of record NC_138195.1, read on the forward strand.
CCGCCCCCACCCTTCACACTTGGTGCACCCTGGCCACAGCCACCTAGTGAGCAAGATTGAGCTGATGACCTCCACTCACTGGCTCCTAGGTATTTCCCTGAATCCCTGTGTTCCTGTTGAAGCAGATGAGAAAGAAGGAGCTCATTCCCTGCTCACATCTCAATGTTTTTTCCCTACCATGTCCTATCTCGGTGACTTTGCCCCAGATCAATCTTGGGATTGGTATAAACAGAGAACCCTTGACCTATCAGCTCCACCAAACCCCCTCCAGAGCAACCACCTAGACCAGGCCAGGGAGCGCTTGGTGAGGAAGCTGGTGAAGGTCCCTTGTGCCCGATCTTGGCCCTCCTGGATGCTGCAAGAGAAACTCAAGGGGCCCCAAGGGAGGCCAGGTGCATGCCCTCCCTCCTGCTGCACTGGGGAAGGAAGACAGTCCACACGTTTGAAGCAGGTCCTGGGTCTATGGAAGGTTCTAGGCACCTAATATGTAGACTGCGATTGTTGAATATTCCCAAAGTTGGCAGCCTTTGTTAAAAATGATGCTTGACGGGAGGGTGGAGGGGAGATGAAGATGAAGGCGTGGAGGAGGAAGAAGAGAAGGAAGCCCTGGCCATATAAAATTCATGCAGACTAAACAGTTTCCCTGGCAGAATAAATAAAGCGGATGCTACCCTGCTCCAGAATCAAAAGCAATTTAATTAAAGTCTCTTAAGTTGTAAAGAGTTTTAAATGTTCCGTGTTGAAGGCGAAAGCCTGCAAATGCAGCCGGCTGACGTCAGCGGCCGGGCCTGGGCTGGGAGGCCATTTGCTATTCTGTTTCAGGCAGGCTGGATTGTCTTATTTTGGAACCAGCTTGGTGGGGGGTTTGCTTTGCTACTGCTTCTGAGCCCTGAGCTTCAAAGGCTGAAATTAATGGTGAACAAAATTGTGCGGCTCTGGCCGTCCCATGCGGGGCAGGCCCATTGAGGGTTATCATTAAGTAAAGAAATAAAGAGGGGGAAAAAGGCTGCCTGTTCCAAAAACCTCATCAGATAATGACCTCGGTGATTGGGTTTTCATTACCAAACAGCAACCAGAGATTACCAACCCGTGGAAGAAGGGAGGGGGGGAAGAAAGAAAGGAAAAGCCACTGTCTTTCTCTCCCTCTCTCTCTCCTTTTTTTTTTTCCCCTGCACATCTTTTCTTTAAAACTGTCAGATCATTTCAGTATTTCAAATCCGAGGAAAACAGCCTGCCTGCTGCTGTATTTGAAGTTGTAATGGTGTCAAAAAGTCACGACTGACTGACAGCCGTCAGTCCCAGAGGGGCTCATTAAATCATAAAAACTTGACAAGGAAATAATTGCGCATCGCCAGCAACTTGGCGCCTGTTTAGACGTTTTTATTTTCTTTCATTATTAGTCCCCACATTACGTTCATTAACAAATTGCATTAAACAACTGTTAAGGGCTAATGATTTGTTTATCGCTTTTTTTATTATTATTATTTAAACATTAGCTGTGTCATGTGGTACCTCAGCAGCCTCTTGCCATCATCTGACTGAATATTTTTCCACTTCGAGCTCTGGGTACTGTTGGAATATGAAATAGATTATTCATTACTCTCCTCTTTGCCACTGATTTGGTTTCATGTAGCGTCTTCCACAGAGAAAGATGAAAACTTGTCAAAAATAGGTTATATCTTATTCGAAGGGGCAACAATAGCGGCAGGTCCAGGCACACTTTAATATTTAATTAAGGTTGATGTTAACCCCCTTTAAATGACTTTAGCTGTAAGTTATATTTAAATGCAGAAGAGAAAAATAATTGTTCTTAATTTGCAACCTGGTCAGCAGGCATTCTTCATGGAGTTAGCTGGAAATTTAGAGCAGAATTTTTAAATAATGAAATTTCCCATCATAAATATTTATGGCGGTTTGTCTACGTAGTTGAGAATTAACTACAAGCGATGATTTCCTTGTCTCTTTGGTGTGCACTGCTAGCCTAGCGGGCCACTCTGTGCTTGGGAGCCAGTGTGGCTTTCTTGGGAGAAACGTGTGCTTGGAGGGGAAGTCCAGCACCAAGGACGGCCGGCTGGTTGTGGCCAGCGCCAGTTTCAAAAGAACTGCTGTGAGTCCCGAGTCCGTGGGCCACTTGTCTTCCCCTTTAGCTGAGTGTGTGGTTGGAGGACTGTGGCCTGCAGTGAGACCGAGTAGAGCGGTCTTACAGGAGGACTTGTGTGTGTTCCGTGGCCCGCGCAGTGAGGCCGTGGTGGGGAGTCCTGGCGCCTCTGTCTAGTCAACCCGAGCTCATTACAAACACTGCTTCCCTAACAGGCATGGGAGCAGCACTTTGCAGGGATTGACCTTCCACCCTTTTTCCTTTCTGTGACTCACCCTTGCTGAACTGATTGGCTCTTCCATGGGCTGTGAGCTTGAGGGCCCAGAAGGGACAAAGCTCCATCACGGTCTCCGAATCAGAAGGCAGTGGCAATTCTTCGTGCCATAACTGCTAGCTTCCATGAGTTGACATCAAGCCAGTCGCAGAGGCCTGGTCCATGGGCACTTCAGGGAAGACTGCTCTGCTCTGGTCCAGGGAACGCCTTTTCCCCATCCTATTTCTGATCACACTCTCCATCCCCAGAACCCTTAGGTGACTACGTGAGGGGTACGTGTTCCTGCTCAGTGCAGCCTCAGCACCACTCACCTGAGGACAGAGAGTCCTGCAGGAGCCCTAGGCCAGCCCAGCAGGCAGCAGCCAGGCGATGCCTAGTTCTAAGTCCTACTGATCTCTACAGAGACAGAAATGGTGGACTTGCACCTGGAAGTTCCATTTTAGTCCAGACCAATTAACCGCATGATGACCCCCCTCCCTCAGGATGACCTCCACACTTTAGCAGAAGACAGGAAGGCTCTGTGGTGAGCAGGCCCCAGTGACATAGACAGGGAAGTGCTGCGGGAAGACACAGAGGGCTGAGAGGCTGCTAGCCTCTCAGGTCAGTGGCAACAGGAACTTTGCAGAGCCAGTTTACCAGGGACAGGTAGGGCAAAACCAAGACGGCAGGACAATTGGGGTGAGACCAGATGGTGTACAGGTGAAGACAGGGGACTCCTCACCACCAGGGGGTAGGAGGTGGCTGTTGGCTCATCCCAGTGAAGAGCCCAGAGGGAGGGGCCCAGGCAGGTAGGCCTCACCTTGTAGCACCCTGAGCCCATCAGTGCCTTCCTGAGAAGAAGCCAGAGAAGGGGAATGACAGGGTCCCCACCCAGGTCACACACCACCCCTGTCTGCAGCTGTAGGAGCTCCTGGAGAGCTGTGGGGAAAGCACTTCCTCTTCCTGAATCGCCTCTTACTCCTGCTACATAAATAACGAAGGCAGCCCAGCGAGAGGGGGAGATGTGGGAAGCAGAGCTCTGGACTCTGATTCCGTGAACCCGTGCCCCCTCCTTCCCTCCATCCAAACAAGGCCCTTTGGCGTGAATAACAGCTCAGCAGCCGTATTGATCGGCTGGTGCCTGGGCTTTTCCTAGGGCCAGATCTGCTGGAGCCAGCCGCCCCGCCCCTCCCCACCCCCTGCAGGTGTGCTCAGGAGGGGACAGCACCGGGAAGGTGGGAGTGGGGGGAGCCAGGCCCTGCTCTGGCTCAGCACGGCTTCATTGCCGCAACTTTTTTGTTTTTAACTTATTTTGGCAGGAAAGGTACCCAAGTTAGAAATGTTTCTTCATGACGAGGCCCCACGGAGTTGAGAATGAACACAACCTCCGGCTGCAGCTTCTCTCCAGAAGATTCTGCCAAGGACCCAGGCCACAGAGGCATGGTCAGCTGACACTTCCAGGGGCCCTTCTGGGCACTCAGCTTTGGACTAAGCCCTTGGGCCTATCGTGCTGCAATTCCCAGTTAGTTTCCCTGCCTTCCGCAATCAGGAGGGAGAGGGCCAAGCATGTGGCGCAGCCATCACCTGCGGGTCTGGGGGACTGTTGCTGAATCCAGTGGAGAAGTGCCTGCCATGGCCGATGACCAGCAGAGACTGCATCCTGCCACCCCATTCCCTAACTAATACTGACCCAACCGTCCCCTGCCCTCTCTGCATCTCTTCTGGACACAGGAAGTCACCAAGGCCTTAGCCCCTTGAGGGACACAGTCGTGAGGTCAGCAGGCCCCAGCACAGTGACATCTGAAATCTCACCCCTAAAGATCCATTCCTCTGGTTTCCAGGTTTTTTGTTTTGTTTTGTTTTTGTTTTTGGTACAGGGGATTGAACTCAGGGGCACTCGACCACTGAGCCACAACCCCAGCCCTATTTTGTATTTTTTTTAGACAGGGTCTCACAGAGTTGCTTAGCACCTTGCCATTGCTGAGGCCGACTTTGAACTCACAATTCTCCCGTCTCAGCCTCCCATGCTGCTGGGATTACAGGCGTGCGCCACTGCGCCCAGCTTGGTTTCTGGCTTTTAATGCTAGAGAAATGCAGGTTCATTTTTCCCTGGGCGGCTCCCATCCCACCAGATTTCTTTAGGTGAAATGTCTGACCCTTCCTTGGGAGCTGATTATGAGTTTGGGGAAGGGGGGACCCACCACCTGAGGGAGCACTTGGTGGTTTCTGGGAGAAGCATCCCTGCTCCCTGGGACGAGCTCCCTGGAGGTTTCTGGGCCCCAGCGGCCTTAGGTAATGGAGGGTCACCGGGACCTTGCACTACAGGTCCACGTACCCCTGATCAGGCCCAGTTATTTAAGAACTGTGCTGTGCCCAGGGCTGCATTTGGACAATCACAGGGTCAGAAAATGGGCTCTGCCAAGCAGCAGAGGTCCCCTGGGCAGGTCCCACCACGGTGTCCTTGTGGAGCAGGGTTGGGAGCAGGCAGGGAGGTCAGAGTAGAGATAGGCAGGTAACCCTGGGTCCTGCACATCATTCCCACTGAGCTGTTCCAGCCTTGTCTGGCCCCAGCCCTGCTGAGTGAGAAGCCCAAGGTCACTGTGCTACACAAATTGGCATTTGGGAAAGGCCCCAAACGGATTTTTTTATGCCCTGAACAGACCGTCCCACACTGTTCCCCCAAGTGTCTTGATACAGGGGACATCCTGGTGAACAGAGCCTCTCTCAGCTCTCTGCATCTCCTCTCATTCACCCCACCCCTCCTGGCTCCCACTTCCTCTGCATTTATAAAAGGGAAAGGCATTAGAGTGAGGAGAACCAGGTGGCTTCAATGAGCTCACCACAGTCCCTGATAAGACTTCGAAATCATCAGACCTTTCCCTTTGTGGAGGAGAGGTGTATTCAGATTTATTCATCCAGTCAATAAATATTTACTGAGCATCTACTATGTTCCAGGCCCCAAGGACACAAAACAAAGAAATTAAATAGGAAGTCAGAGGCTCGCTGCACTGGGGTGCGGAAGTCAGAAAGCCTTTTCACTCCTGGTGTCCTGACTCGCTTTCTGATCTTGGACAGGTCACTCTCGGTCTCAAAATCAGGTTGAGAGACCCTGCTTCTGCTGCCCTCCATGGCTGCCCCTGAGGTCAATACAAAGCCCTTTCCAGACACAGTGCTCAGTGTCCCTTCTTCTTTGCAATTCCCAGGACTGCCTTTGCAAAAGAGGATACAAATAGGGATGATAGCAGTGACGGTGGCCGCGAGTACATAGGTTCTCATCAGCACTGGCCCACACTCAGGACTGGCCCACAAGATGCCGAGGAACAGGGCTTTTTTTTTTTTTTTCCTTCTCCTTCTTGTTAAATGATAAAGGTCTGACTTGGCGGGCAATCAGAAGCCCAAAATATCATAAAAGGGAAAAAAGTTGCCGAGTGGCTAAGAGGTGCACCACGGGAGTGTCACGTGGGGCGCAGCCGGCAAGGTGGATGCTGAGCAGCGAGCAGCGAGCGGGGAGGAAATGCAGCCAGAGACATTTTCAAAGGCTTTTCTCTCCTTCTTCTCCTCCCTGGTCCCCATACCAAAAGGGGAAATTGAAGGCAAATCCAGATCTGGGCATGGGGCTGGTTTGTCCCACACATACCCTCCCCTGAGACGGTAGAGAAAACTTTGATGTCTGAGCACGTGGCATGGGAGCAGGGAGGAGCTGGGCATCCCAGCCATGTAGCTGGGCCTGTGTAAACCCCAGTGTGAGAGATGAGGCCCACGGGGCTGGCTGCAGCAGGGTTCTGAAATGGGGAAATGATCCCCGTCTTTCCAGCCACCCTGCCAACAGTTCTCACGTGGGAGGAGCGCAAATTCACAGAACCCTGCGCAGGCAGGCACCAGGGGTCATGTTGGTCAACTTACTTGTTTTCAGATAGAAAAATGGGGCTCAGGGAGGGAACGAGGCTTGCCAAAGACCTCTCAGCAAATCGGTGACTCAGCCACCAGTGGACTCTGGGCTTTCAGCTCCAGGAAGCTTCTTCCCTCCCGTGCCCATCCTCCCAGCAACCCCAGGTCAGGGCACCCACCCTTCTCAGGCTTACACGGACCACAGGGCTGGTGGCCTGGGTAGTGCTGGCTTCTACACCCCTGGTGCTAAAGTTCCCAACAGCCACGGGGAAGCTCAGCTCCATCCCTGTCCTGTCCGCCGTGGCTCCTTTCCCCCTGAATGTCAAGTCCTTGAGGGAGCAAGGGATGCCCTGGGTCTCTCCTAGGTGAGCTCCCAGGATCATCCTGGGAAAGCATTTCTACTGCACTTTCTTGTGATATCTTCTCAGCCACCATCGCTAGCTCTCTACTCCCCCAGGAGACGCTGTGAGAAATGATTAAGTAATAAACACCCCCCACCCCGACACTGAGCCCCTGGGGACTCCCAGAGACTCCGAGCCACCGATGCTAAGGGGAGCCCTGAGAAGACTCTCAGCCCCTGGTGGTTGTGGCTGAAGATGACTTCACCCAGGAGTAGCTTGGCAGGGAGTCTCGTGAGGCCTTGGTCTTTGCCATAACAAGTCAGCCTCAGGTCCCAGGTCTCTGACATGTGGACTCTGCAGGTCACACCCTGCTCTGGGCCAGTTTCCCCTCCCACAAAAGGGAAAGCTAGACTGGAAAGACTCCCAGGAAGGTAGGTCTCTGCCAGCTCCCCGGCATCCATGGTAGAAGAAAAAGGGGAAGTTCCTGACCCAGTGGGGAGGAAGGATCCCCACCGCAGCCTCTGGAGTGCAGACCCCTCCAGAAGATGAGGAGACTTGACATGCTGAGCTTCTGTGGGGTCTTGGATGTAGGACTGGTGTCACAGCTGTGTGATCAGTGCAGTCACATGACCCGGGCTCAGAGGAGCCCCTTCTGAGCTTGGGGGTTAATGTTCTGCAGTCCCATCCAAAAATTCCTAACAATTTTGTCTTTGTAATCTCACTTCTGGGGTCCAGGTCTCAGTGTCTCATTTTTCTGCTCCCTGAAGCCCCAGTTCTGCTCAGCCTCTGTCTTCCTGCGCCTGCCCAGCAACTGTTTCCAACAGGCACAGAGAGGGTGAAAGGTCAAGTCAGGCATGCACAGCCCTGGGATCTTGGGGTGAGGCACTGTGGCCGCTGTCACCACCCTAGCTGTCACTGTCATGGCACATTCAACAGGATGACCAGATGGAAGTGAGCCAGTGTGTCCTCAGAGCCCCTGTGGGTTGCTCATCTGAGGTGGGTTGGGCAGGGATCTTGTGAAAGGGGCAGATGCCAGGTTCAACCTCCTGCCCTAGGTGTGGGGTACAACATGCTGGTCCAGAGATGGGCAGGAAAGAACCAGCAACCGGGCTCAAATGCTATGCATGCCCAAATTAGCTCAGCACCTGTGAGGGCCTACAGTCCCCCTGGAAGGCTCTTCATGGACCCCATTCGCCAGCTCCATGCCTGAGAGGACCCACCTTCCTGGGTCTAGCATATCTCTTCTGGCCAGCCCCTGGCACCCTCCGGAGACAGCGTGCAACTCCAGTGGGTGTTAAATATTCCAAGATTTCCACTTAAAACTGGCATCGCACAATATAAAGATGAGCGGTAAGAGTCATCCTAATAACTTAAAATTTTAACTTAGAGCTTTAACGAGCAAATTAAAAACACCATGTTGAGTCTAAAGAGTCCAGGGAAAAGCAGGAAGACGGTGGGGTTCTTGCTGTTTTACAGGAGGCCCCACATTTTCATTTTGCAGCGTGTCCCACAAATTACATAGCCAGTCCTTCCTGGATGAGTCACTTTTCCTCTTGGACATACATTTCCCTATCAGTAAGCCTGATCCTTATGTTGTCCTTGTCCCTTCCTTGCGCCTGGGCGCATTAGGAACATGCTCATGGAAGGACCCATGGAAGAGATCAGGGAAGTAGTCTATGGGCCAGTCCTCAGCCTTGGAGTCACCGGGCCTCTCTCCGTTTTCCTTTTTTGTGCTGGTATTAGTGCATTATAGTTAGACACAATAGTTGGGTTAAGGCCCTTTTTCTTAAAAGGAGATCTGGACTGGAATCCAGAGAAAGTTCAGCCTGCTCATGAAGATCTAACCACCGTTGATAAGTCAGTCTCTACCGGAGGTGTTCCCCCTGGAAAATATGTTCTAAAACTGAGGCCCCCGTCTAAAAGTCTCTTCAGGTACAGAATAGAGGTATGAAGCACTCAGATATTCAATTTAACTCAGAAATCCAAGTGAGTTGTGAAATCAAGTCTTCATCTGGTCCAAGAACTGAGGCCTTACAATTCGCAAACCCCATCCTTGATCTCCACACCCATCCATTCAATTTCCAGATGATGTCAGGATGTTGGAGCTCGATCCAAGGTTGCCAACATGAAAGAGGCTGGGTGCCGGCCAGGTGTGTGTTGGCAGGTGTCATCCGCTTGGGAGTGGTGCAAGTTTTGATTCCACTTCCACTTCCCAGAAGAACGTGTCCCCAATGTGGAGCTGTTTTCTAAGCTATCGTTCATTAGGGTTTCAAGTGCAGCTTTCAGTCCGATTCATGTGACACTCCGGGATGCAACTGCCCAAGGGTTAAATGGGTCTGAAGTAGTATCATGTCATTCTGCAAAAAGTTCTGCTGCTTTATGGAATGAGTGAATGAGTCAGTGTAGACCAGGTTGCCTCCAGTGGAGCCCAAATAGGGCATTACCTACTCAGCAGTGTCATTATGGGATCAGGAAAAATTCAGTGATCCCTATTTGGTTTCTCTGGCTCTTCCCCAATATCAGATGGTCAGTCTCTCTCTTTTTCCCTCCCTCTCTCGCTCTATCTCTCCCTCCCCCCTCCTTCTCCCTCCTTCTCTCTGTCTCGTTAACGTGTTAGGGTTTTTATCTTATTTCCATATTACATTTTGCGTAATATCTCCTAACTCCAGCTCAGCTTCCTAAAGATAATTCATTAGGCTTGAGAGCTGCTCCAGCGTGGGATTAGAACCCGTGTAGGACACAGTCACGTTAAACTGAGATCCGCTAATTAATCGCTCTTCTCTGTGTAACTGGTGATAGCGCTTCTTCCCCGGGGAATTGCAATTTCATGGTTCCTAATGATGCTGCGATTACATTATCTGGACCGGGGGCTTAGGCCGGGGGTATCAGGAGCCGTGCCCAGAGCTTGTCTCAGGGATGGGAGAAATCACTCCGCAAACCCAGGGGGTGGAAAGAGGGAGCTGGAATTTCTGTTGCTGGTTTTCATTAATGTGCGGCTCTTGCTCACATCTCGCTCAGACATTAGCCTCGAGTTCCATTGTCTCTCAGCTCCACAATGCCTTTTGCCCCAGAACCCTCACATTTTTTTCTAGTATTCCCAGGGTGATTGTTTGTAAAAATCTATTTATTTGCTATATTCCACAAAGTAATTTATTTCAGCATTTATTTTCATTAGATTTCTTGGAAATGTGGTTCTACATGTTGTTAGTACAAGTAATACATTTTGATGGTTGTTTCCTGAACTACCTTGTATTATTGGATCAGTTAAATAAAATGCCTAACTCCAAAGTCTGCTGAGCCCATCTTTTGCATTTGAATTATTTATCTTACTTCCATTCCCTTTCTAATCCAAGGGGAGTTATAAATCTTCAGTTCAGTCTTCTGCCACAGTTTCTCTACTGTGAATGTAGACATTGTCACTTCTTTAAACAAGAAAACTCTGAAGGATCATGTTCAAGGTTTTGTTTTGTTCTTTTTATGAGACAAGGTCTCATGATGTTGCCCTGGCAGCCCTCAATATCTGGCACTCAAGTGATCCTCCTGCCTCAGTTTCCCACACCAGCCAAGACTGGTTTTGAATACAGGTTTTGTTTGTTTTCTGTTAACTGTCCAGAGAGAAGACAGACTGGCTTTGAGCTCCGAGTCTCTCTCTGGTGAGGTTGGATCATCTACCTACCAGTCTCCTCCCTGAAGCTCAGTTTCCTTGGCTGCAGAGAAAATATCACTCAACCCAAAGACCAATAGGAAGGTTCCATGAGGAAGCCCAGGGAGAGCCCCACCGAGCATGTGCTAACCTATCCCCATCGCATGCATTGTGACTGAGTCTGTTGATCACAACATGGCAGCAAACATTGTCAGAGGGAGGTATTGATGTTTAGGAAGGTTTTGATTGAAGTTCTGAAAAGATTTCTCATGATTATGGGCTTCAAATATCTCAAGGATGTACACATAGGAACAAAATTCTCATTTATTTAAAATATAAATTCTAAGAATTTTTTTCATATTTATTTTTTAGTTGTAGTTGGACACAATACCTTTACTTTATTTATTTATTTTTATGTGGTGCTGAGGATCGAACCCAGGGCCTCACATGCCTAGGTGAAGTGCTCTACCACTGAGCTACAACCTCACCCCTCTAAGAATGTTTTTAAACTATTTTTTACACTAAATGTCACAAGTGGCATCAGGGATCAGGAAAGTAATGGGGAACAACAGGAGAGAATCCCTGCCCTTCCTGATGCTCAAGGCTGCAGAGAAAGGCCCAGCAGTCACCTGGCACTTAACAGCCCCAGGAGTTCAGAGTCCTGGGGATGGGGGGGTGGGTGGAGGGGAGTTGCTCTGAGTGTTTGGACTGGCGTTGGCCTTCTCCATGCCAAACCTATGGCACCTGAAGGACATTCCAGGACCACTTGAAACATTTAAAACAATCTGTTGGTTGAGAAAATGGAGACTATGAGAAATGATAAATACTATGATATAATGTTTTCCAAGTGAATTTATATTAGCATCCACCAAATTTTGGAAAACAAGACGTTGTGAGAGTATCTACTGGGTCTGCACACAGCACTCGACTTAGTATGGAACCTGACCCCAGCATAGCTGAGTGGTCTCAGCATCATCCACTACCGTAGTGATGATGGGTGCAGTGGCCTCAGGCTCTAGACCAGGAGTCGTATGAGAAAGCCCACCAGTGAATAAAAACGGCGTCTTGTGTCCCCAGCCTACCACCAAGTGAAAGGAAAGCACAGAAGGAGCGACTTTCCTGTGCTCCCCAGGGACAGGTGGAGTCCTAGCCCACTCTGCTCCATCCCCACCACTCACCTAGTCCAAGCTGCCATCTCCCACACCTGGGCCACACTCAGCAGGTTGTCCAAGCTCACAATAGCCAGGGTGACAAACTGAAAATAAAAGTCAGATCATAGAAACTTCTGGTTCAAAATCCTTTGACTTGGCTTAACCCTTCTAATTGGATTTCCTTCCACAACCTCCCAGCACCCCACCGTAGCCTGACACACCTGTCCCAGTCTCCAGACCCAGACCCCTCACCTCCTTTCCTTCCCCAACATTCCAAGCTCTTTTCCACCCCAGAATCTCTACCTGGAAGATTCACACCCTTTTCCTCTCCCTGACTGACTCTTGCCGGTCCTTCCCGTCTCAGGTTGAATGACACCATCAGGAAAGCTTCACTGAAGCCCTCCCCCAACCTCAGGAAGACCCACCTGATTCTTTGTCAGCCTTCGATTTTTCTTATCACAGCACATACTAAAGTGTTCACCCAGGTATTCATTTTTTGCTCTGTGTACTTGAGATTGAACCCAGGAGTACTCTATTTCTGAACTACATCCACAGCCTTTTGAATTTTATTCTGAAACAGGGTCTCCCTAAATTGCAGTCTGACCTTAAACTTGCAATCCTCCTGCCTCAGCCTCCCAAGTAGCTGGGATACAAGCCAGTGCCACCATGCCCAGCTCATATACTTTTTTTTTTTTAATTGTAGTTGGACACAACACCTTTATTTATTTTTATGTGGTGCTGAGGATCGAACCCAGGGCCTCATGCATGCTAGGCAAGCGCTCTACCACTGAGCCACAACCCCAGCCTCTCATATACTTTTTAATATGCACACTTTTCATAAATAGGTGAACAAATGAGTAAATAAATGTGCGACTACTTCTGTCTTTCCAGTCAACTTGCTCTGCCAAAATTTCACCACCAGGAGGTACTGCATTGATTATTATTTATTCCCACCCAAGGAGGGAGGCACATGGGCTGCACCATCCTCCTGGGCAAGAGGAAGGGTGGTGAAGAGGTGCTGAGCCATGGGCACACCTGCACGGTGGCCCTGGCACTTGGTGCATCTCACCTGTTTGTGGCCAGACTGCCACCTTGGATGACATGGTTCTCTCCAGGAGTCTCTTTTTACCCATCTTATTTGGCCACCAAGACCTTCCCCCTTTTAAGAGGAAGCAGAACAACTTCCCGGGGCTCACCTCGTTTGAATGCACAGCACAATGAATTTGTACCCACCGAGCTCCAGCGCTGATATTTCAAAACCTACACTACACTAAACGTGAAACTTTTGTTCAAATTTCAAGGATTTTGATAGCCCAAGTGAATAGACACTGCCTATTGATTTTTCCCTTACAATGACTCTTGGATAACCTATTTTCTCATTTATTTTTAAAGACAGCTCATGAGATTTCATAGCAATTCTGCCCAACCTCCTAATATCAAAATCCCTCCTTGACCCTGAAAATTGTAATTCTGCTATAGATCACAGCTGCTGAATATTACCTTTTACTAAGCTGGTTAAATAAAATATGTCCAAATCACTAGATCCCACAAGCCGTGGCCTGCAAGTCTAATGATCCAGGGGCTGAGGTTCCTGCCGCTGCCCGATCACCCGCCCAGCGCTCTCGCTGGCCAACACCAAAGTGTGGGAATCGAGAATATCGGCTCAGGTTTGGAATTTAAGGAGGAGGTGAGGAAAAGGATAGCTCGGCTGGTCTTCAATGATTTTCTTGTAAAACTTTTACAAGGGGAGACTTAGGCCGTTTGATGTGTTCTAGACAATCAAATGCCCGCCGAGTCTGCGGCCGAGTGGCTGGGGTTTTCTCCCTAGTGGAGGAGGGGGCGTGTTTGATGTAGGGCAAGTTCAAAACCCCAAAAGCCTTGCCCGCTGGTAGGTCAGATTACAGTCACAGACCTGGAAAGGCGGAATTCTGCCACCAGCTGCCAGGGCCTCTTGGTTCGCCTCTGGTCTGGGTCTGGCTGGAGAGGACCTGGATGGAATTTAGAAGTAGGGGCGCCTACACTGCCTGAGCCCAGGTGACCCCTGCACTCCGGCCATGCCTGTGCTCCATCTGGTTCACCAAAAGCCTGGCTGCCATCTGCCCGCCTGCTGAGCAGCCCCGGGGTTCAGCCAGGCCCCTCTCGCCTTCTCTCTTTCTCAGAATGAAGGACAACACTAACCCGAAATTCCAGGGGAATTTTTAATATTTTTAAAGCCAAAGCGTAGGTCAGAAGTCATGACCTCTGACTTTTAGGTGGTCCTCTTCGATATCCTGGGTGGGTAGTGTCCCAAGCCCTCACTCATTACAGTGAATAGTCTGAAACAGCACGACTCAGTGGAAACGTGGGTCCCCACGCAGTGGTCACTGGAGCCCATTCTCAACCCAAGAGACCCAAGGCTCTTCTGTGGGCCTGTGGAACTCTGCAGCTCTGCTGTCCCCCTCCCAGGCCCACAGTGACACGGCTGGGCCCACTGCCTCCCACACAGGACGGATAGCGGGGCGTTGGCAGGTGACGGGTCCCTGCAACAGATGCAGAAATCTGCTGACATCAGCACCAGATGAGCCTGCGTAAGCTTGAAAAGCTCATGAAAAACAAAGTAAGGAAGACCAGAGCCTCCTTCACCCCCAAGTGACGTCTGTCAGGGGGTCGAAGAGTGACATGTCCTTAGGCAGCAGGAGACCGCTTCGTTCTCTGCTCCTGACAGACTTGCTCACTGGGCCAGGCTCCCTTCAGTCCTCAGAATCCCCTCACCCAGCATTCCCTGTGGCCTCTCCTCCTCAGGCAGAGCTGACTTGGGGGACTGGGGGTGACATTCACTCCACCCAGCCTCCCCGTCCCCACTGCCCACTTCCACTCCCAGGAGCTTCTGCTCCCCCGAGAGCCACCCATGTCCCAGATCCCCAAGGCGTCTCCTAGACCACTATTGTCCTCTCGGTCTCACCAGCCACTTCAGAGTGGGGTAGAGCAGTGAGTGGGAGGCCTGACAATGGAGACCTCTACGTTCTGGCCCCAGCTCTGCTTCTGAGCCCGCAGGATGCGCTGGACACGGTGCCTTCCTTCACGTGGATGGATGACACAGACTCAAGGGGAGTCTCAACCCCTTCAGGTGGGGTTCCTTTGCAATCACGGCTCTCTGAACCATCGAGCCATATGTGTCCCCCAAGGGCAGGAATCACGCCTGAGGCTGCCTTTCATCTCTCCTGGGGGCAAGTGCTGGGGCAGGGGACTCCAAACCTGTGGTGCCTTGTTCAGTCGCTGTGATGCTGATCTTCATCTCCCAAGGAATGAATCACAGTGACTCCAAGGGAAGCACTGTCCCAGAGGGCCAACTCCACCTCTGCCCCCTGCAAGGGGCTTTGACTCACTGGACAACTTAGGCCCCTGAGCCAGTGAGCGTGGGAGCCGAGGTCCTGCACTCAAGCTGAGGCTGAGACCCAGGAGCCTGCCAGAGTCTCCTCAACAGCCAATGGAGCCTCAGCAGACGGAGAGCCCCGCAGCTGAGCTCCCCGCCCCCGTTAACCTTGCTCTTGTTCCCCGGTCTGGGCTGCAGTGAGAGACAGAATCCCCCTGGTGCTCTTTGCTGGGAACCTGGGCGGTAGGAAGCTCTTGCTAAATGGGAGCATCTCTCACAGTTCTCCCAGGGACAGCCACCTATGAATGCCCCGCCCTTCCGGCCTCCAATCTTTCCAAGTGACCCACAGGGCCTGATCCCTCCATCCAGTTGAGCAGCTTCGTCCCCCGAGCCACCACTGCGCCAGCCAGGACTACCAAGCAGGGCGAGCAGTTCATGGCTTGAGGGAGTTGAGAGCATCCAAAGCAGTAACCGAATGAGGTCAGATAATTAGGTCCAAATTCTGACCCTGCAATGGGATGCTTCCCCACACCAGCACGGACACCATCCCCAGCCCTGAGCAACTCGTGGTTGGCCCCAGGCCAGGCAGCCTCCCTGGGAGCAAAGGCAAGGCTGGGGAGGCAGGCTCGGCCCAGGACACAGTGCCACCTGCCTCTGGAGGGAACACAAACCTCAGGGCAATAAATTTCAGCTCTTGTTACCGTCTCCATTCTGGGCCCTCCCTTCTGGGCCATGCCTCCCTCTTGATCTTCCTCTTCCCGCTGACAACAAGGTATGGATGGCATTCAGCTGGGGATTTGAAACCAGGGGAGCTCGTCCCTCCCTTCAGGCTGGACTCGCTGCCTGGCTCTCCAGGGCCTCACGGAGCTGGGCGTTTGGTGAGTTCCAGGAGGCCAGCTCCCGAAATCGGAAGGGGCCTGCATTGCTGAACCAAAATAGCAAACGTGCAACATGAGTCTCTTCAGGGGCCCTCAGCCGGCTGGCAGCTTCCGGTGGGTGCTCGACACAGGCCAGCCCGTGGAAGCAAACAGAGTGGCCCTCGCTGCTACTTGAGAGAGCCCTTCTATGTACATGCCTGCACTGTCCCTTAGCTAGATTGGTTCATCCAACTGCAAGTGGACTTTAGCTATCTGTAATAAAATAAATATATATATATATATATTTTCTTTTGCACATTCGGTTCAAATAAACCAAGCTGGTACGTAGGGCCCATGCACTTCCTGACTAGCAGAAATGTCCTCTGGGGTTTGCTGTCCCTGGATTTCCCAGGACAAAAGAGACCTCCCAGACCCAAGAGGACCCCCTTGGCATGGATGGCAGCCACACCCCCTCCCACCTGTGAGGCCAGAATGCAGAGTTCAGATGTCGCTTCTCTTCCCTGGTGGCGCCCGATTGATTACTTGTCAGTTTCCAAAATGTTTTCATCTCTGAAAGAAACAGTGCATGGAAAAGCAGTTCTGAAAGAGGAATTAAGAGCCTGTTAGACACGGGCCCTGGGTCAGGGTAGGTGGCCTATCTGGGGGGCCTTGGAGGAGGCATGCTGGGATTTTTTTAAGTCAGCCCTCTCCCCTGCAGTTCCTGCGTAATGAAGCTGGCGAACAAGCCCCTTAGAGAGCCCACATGCTCCAAAGTAGTACCAAGTGTCCCCTTACTGTAAGCGGCCTTTTATTTTTAAACTAATGCTATATTTGGAAAGCAGTAATCCTGGGGAAATGATACTGGGACTAATGGGGAACATATTACCTTTCATGTGTTTTTTCATGTTTAAGGTTTCTTTGTTATTATCTGAGTAGCGAGGCTCGGCACACACTCTTGGGCAAAAAATCAAAATAAGCCTTAAAGCAATAATATTTTAATAAGCATCA
Organism: Spermophilus citellus; assembly: GCF_964194105.1. Classification (NCBI taxonomy): domain Eukaryota; kingdom Metazoa; phylum Chordata; class Mammalia; order Rodentia; family Sciuridae; genus Spermophilus; species Spermophilus citellus. Next base: position 80,893,822 of record NC_138195.1, read on the forward strand.
AATGTCTTCAATGAGATAAAAGTATTATACGGTGTTTTGATATTGGGCTTTAGTTAAAACCTCATTAAAAAAAGAAAATTTCTCAGACGTATTGGGGGGTGGGGGAAGGGCACGATGTGTTTTTAAATTCAGGTGGAGAAAAAGTTCCAGTTCGGGTCAATTATGCTAATTAAATGCCACAAACGACTGAAATTGCTAGCAAATGGACTTCTTATTTGTTGCTTTCACTGTTTCCTATTGATCAAAAACAGCAGCTGATGACATTGGAGCTGCAAAGGCTGAAGCCCACTCCCAGTAAATCTCAGATGTGGGCCACCAGTCACAGCCCGCAGGTGGGAGAAGGAAGCTGTCCTCCGGCCTGGCCTGTGCGGGCCTGTCCTCTTCTCCAGTGAGGTTTGGTAGCCCAGGCTGCTGGCCACCTCCCCGAAACTCGCAGTGTGGCTTCATCAGTGAAGGCCTGATCTTTTCCCAGCTAGGAAGCTCTGGGGGGCCCAAGTTACGAAATGAAACCCAGTCTTCGATTTCTTCACTCATGACCAGAAACCCAGCTAGAATTATGTGGGTTCTTTGGTACTGAAACGGAAAGCTTTGAAGATTCTGCATTTGGTTATAGAAAATGAGGAAACCGAGGCTCAGAGAGGGGAAGTGACCTGCCCAAAGACACCCAGCCAGCTCACTGCGGAGCCAAGAATAGAAGGGCAATCTCCTGATTCCTCTCTTGTTCTCTCTCACGCCTCACGTGCCTCACGTGCTCCCCTCCCGGATATCCTAGAAGAGAACTCCGGCCTTCCTCCTTGTACCCCCACGGCCAGCTCTTCACAACTTTCTGTTGTAACTAAAGCAGCTTCAGGACTGGAGTCAGATTGCAGGTGGTCTGGCTCAAACTCCCCTCTTCATCTGGTTGGCTAAAAATGGGAGTCAGGGCTGGGGACGTAGCTCAGTTGGTCGAGTGCTTGCCTCGCATGCACAAGGCCCTGGGTTCAATCCCCAGCACCACCAAAATTAAAAAATAGGAGTCGAATTTCAGCTATGAAATGAAATGTTGTTGACTGTGTGTAGAGGGGACATGGAGGGGAGAGGTCTTCATCCCCCTCGGTTAAAGGGGACACCACACTTGTAGCTGCTATCAGCTGCTACCTCCACGCAGGTGAATGGTCTCATAAAAGTTGCTGTGGGATGGACCGAGACCAAGAACTGGGCGAAGGGGCGACTGAAGATGTCACAAAGACACCCCTCCATTTCTGTCCCTCTAAAGTGGGTCCTGAAGGCCTCAAGCCCTGTGCTTCCTCAGCTGCCTGGTTTTCGGGTGGCGTTGGAGGGGACTGTCCTCCACAACCTGAATCAGAGCTGCAGCTGACTCAGAGTCCTCCCTGGGCCTCAGGAACCTAGGGTTCTGCTCCTGGCTCTGTCCTAGCGGTGTGACACTGAGAAGTTGCTGTCCCCACTGGGCCTCAGTTTGCTGATCTGCAAAATGAGAGGTTTTGCCTGGAAGGGTGAGGGCAGGAGGGCTCCCCAGGAGCAATGGCTAGTCTTGGAGACATAGGGCAACCCTGTTCCTAGACACATTCAGATAATTCCCTGCCACAGATTATGCTGAACCCACATTTGGGGTCTTTGGAGGAACTTTCAGGTGCTTTGTCTTTGAAACAGTCGGGGCAAGTCAACATCCAAATTTGGGGTGCTCCAGTGTAGTCATGGAATAAAGCACCTGAGGGTGGCGGTAGAGAGCGGAAGGGAGGGAGCACCTTGGATGGTGGGTTTGGGGTGTGGAGAGCCCATCTAGCCGGGGACAAGGGTTTGGCCTGCATCATCCCATTAATTCTCAAAGTGGAACTCCCCTTCCTGTTTTCAGACAGGGAAACTAAGGCCAGGACCCGGGAGTCCTGCCGCTCTGAGGAACAAGCCTTGCAGATGCCAAGCCCAGGCACGGGACTGAACATCGCGTTCAGGGGGACTGGACCAGCCTAGAGTGGGTAGGGACAGACCTCTAGAGGGCTGGGACAAACCCCATAAGACGAGAGCCCCTCTGTGCCCTGCCATTCCACTCCCAGGTCTAGAGGAAGGGGTGAAGCTCAAGCCCAGGGAGCCGTTGGGACAGGACTGCAGGCCTTCTGGTAGCTGCCAGGAGCTGTGGAAACCTGGGACAGAGCCTTCTGCCCTGACAGGTCACGCTGCCCAACCAGGACATGCTGCCTGCTAGGAAGCAAATCGAGTTATTGAAAAAAAAATGCTTATAAACAGCACAGTGTTATGTCACACATGTTGTAGAAATTACAGCTGAGAACAGCCTGGTATCCAGATTTTTCTTCCCTGACTAATGGGTATTTAGTGTGTCCAATATTGTGTGGGGGACACTTGGGAATTCCCCCTTCACAGTAACAGGGCAGGAGGGGAGGTGGACAGGAAGGGAGGAGCTGCTTGCCCGTGGGTATCAGGTGACATCATGTTAAAAGGGACTCCCAGGGCAGAACGAGGGCACGGGCCATGCTGGGGGACAGGCAGGGCAGTAGAGGGCAGGCCTCAGGTCCTGGGCAGCTCCCTGCACACAGAGATCCGGAGCCATGGAAGCATGCTGAGCCAGAGACAGGCAGATCTGGGGGCCGTCCCCACTGGGCCTCTCACTGGTTAGGGCTTCAGACAAGTTCCTTCAAACCCTGAGCCTCACTTTGGCATCTCTGGCACGTGGACCATGGGAATGCAGATTTTGAGGGTTGCACCAGGGGCCGCAAGGACAGGCGACCTGTTCATCTTGTATCTTTGGTTGCTTTGGGAACATGTTATTGAGAGCGCCCCAACTTCTCAGCTAATGGCTACTTGCTGAGTCACCACCCAGCTCACCCCACAGAAGCTCAGCAGGTCACCTTGTCCCTGGCTCATGGGTCAGGGAAGAAGCAGGAGCACCCGTCTCAGAGGAGGAGCAGCAGCCACAGGAGGGCAGGTCCAGATTACTCATGAGTGCCTACCATGGGCCGACATCAGGAGCTCAGGTGAACCGGGCAAGCACAGCTGTGTCCCCGGGTCTGACAGTTGGGGTGGGAGCAGCTGCCAGCACCAACCAACAACAGCCCTTGTCCCAGACTCTGAGAAGTGCCACGGAGGCGATGAAGGGTTGTGGGATCCTGGCCTACAGGAGCAGATTCTAACCTGGAGCCGTGACACTTGAGCTGGTTGCCAGGAAAGGAGCTCTAGGCAGAGGGAGAGGCCCAGAGGCAGCCCTGGAAGGTTGAGATAAAGAGTGGCATCCTCTTGTTTAGGTCTCCAAGCATCATGGGCTGGGGCAGGAAGACGGATGAAAGGGGACAAATCAGAGTCACAGGTAGGCTCTTGGGGATGAGCCCACATGTCCCTTCCTCCCCAGAGGGTAACCTGAGATCAGGGCCCAACTGCGGGCTGGGCAGACCCAGGAATCTTCCCATCACGCTGTGGGGACTGTTTTGTGGATGGGGACCTTATCGTCATCCTCTTGGCTGGGAAGGGGGAGAGCGGCAGGGATGGGCATGGAGGTGAGAGGCTGCCTGGCATGGATGAGGCCAGCCTAGCTTCTCCACCCAGTCCAGCTGAGGCGCTCAGGCCACATGACTTGACTTCCTCGGGCTTCCGTTGCCCTATCTGCCAAATGGGCTGCCCTGGGGATCACACCACTGAGGCCGAGTACGCCAGAGACAGTGGCCAGACCTGGTGTAGGAATAGATCTCCGACCCAAGTCCTGCAGCAAACTTCTATCTACAACAAATAGCCAGGAATCCAGTCTGCTGGCCGACTTCCGGGAGACCAGTCTGCCATCGTCAGTGACAATCCAGGAAATCAAACAACAGCTTCAAAATAGCCAGGACTTGATGAATAACTGACTACCTTGATTAATAACTGATTGACAAATAACTGACAGCTTCCCAAATCCGGTCACTACTTCCAACCCAGGGCAACCAGAAAAAGCCAGATATGGGTGCATAACCAACCAGGTGGGATGCCTGCTTCTGGCCACCCCACCCCACAGCTCCCAGGCCAGCACCTCCACGTCCCTGAGGCTCCCTTTCCCCCTCCTCCACCTGTGACAAGCTCAGAGTGAACAGCCTCTGCTCCTGGCGGTCACTGGCGTCTTCGTTTATGTTCACAGCTCAGGGGGTGAGAAGCTCCCAGTTCGTTCTAGTGAGGTCATGTGCCTCCATCCTGCCCACTGACAGACCCCCCCCCCAGGCAGCCTGCTTGCCCACGAGTGTCTGACCCCTGAGCGGTCAGCCAGGTAGAGGTGCCCTGAGAACTGGATGTTCTAGGGACACTTGGACCCTGAGGAACTTTATTTCCTGGAGGTGGCATGAGGGAGGGGTCTAGCTTCGTCTTGAGTTTGAATCCCAGCCCCACACTGGCTTTGGGGGCCATGGGCAGCAGTTGTCTGATTGGCTAGTAGAGATGACTGAAGGAGCTAATTTGGGTTAGATGCCTGGCATCTAGGAAAGGTGCCTGAAACAGGAACTGGCAGCCAGTGGTGGTGACACAGGAGTGTGTGCCCGCCTCAGCCAGCACCACCTCAAGCTGCCAAAGGCTCAGAAAACAGTTGAGGCAGATATGCTGTGGCTCTTCAGTGGCATGGTCTTCACCTTGGCTTTCCTAGGGGACAGGAGATGTAAACTGGGTGACTCAGGGACCCGTGGCTATGACCCTGACCCCCAGAAGGCTCCCACCTCAATGGAAGCAAGCAAGGGTTACTACCCCAGGGGCTGACAGGGTAGATGACATTCCGCCAGAAGGTGTGGTTCCCAAAGATGCTAGTGAAGCGTTTCGTGTAAGAGGGCTGCACTGGGGTGTTCAGTACCAGAACCCAACTGCTGTTCACCCACACTAGAGAGAAAGCCGGCAAAGACGTCATCTCTATCCTTTAACAGGAGCAAAGCTCTGAGTCCAGAGAAACCACATTAATGTGGGCTTTCAGGCATTTGGAGAAAAGGAGGTGAGACTTGACAGAGAAGAGGGGCCTCTGACGCCACACCTCCAATATGGCACCTGCGATGGGCCTAGGCCATGTGACTGCCCAGCAGAGCCCTCTAGAGGACCCTCTAGCTGCCAGAGATCAGGGAAAGCAGGCATTTGGTCTCTAGATGCCCACGTAGACCTAGGAAGGCAGTGCGGAGGTGATTCTGGTGATGCCCACAGCCGCCACAGCCACTTCTAAGGCAGCAGCACCAGCAGGGGTTCCGGACCCCACAGTGAGGCAGTGGGAGCTGGGCCCCCAGGCTCAGAACATCCACTGTCCAGAGCACAGCTCCCAAGCGTAGTTCCCTGCCATCCTGGCAATCCTGTCACTCCCCAATGGTCTCCCAATCCCTCCTCCTCCCTACCAGTGCCGTGCCACCAGGAAGTTGATCTGATGCAGCCCACAACCCCAAGGCCCATGGAAACAAGGGATGATTACAGTAAGGAAAAAAAACAACACAGTTGATTTTCATTTCATGACATGTTTTTCAATAATTGGATACAGAAACAAGGACTTAAGATGATCGGGCTGTTACCAGATGGAGAAGTGATGGGGTTTCCCTGGTAGAGCTGAGAAGAGGGCATTGGAGCCAAGTGTGGTGGTGCACACCGGTAATCCCAGTTACTCTGGAGGTTAGGGCAGGAGGATCACAAGTTCAAGGCCAGCCTGGCAACTTAGCAAGACACTGTCTCAAAATAAAAAGGGCTGGGGACGCAGCTCAGTGGTAGAACACCCGAGTTCCATCCCCAATACTGAAAAAAAAATAGTGCAATGTGGTTTTCAGAGTCTCGGGTTTTCATGAGACCTGCCCTCGCTGTGTCCCCCACTCACATTTTATCACCCCACTCACCTCAGTCTCCCTTTACGACCAGGTATCTATCATCTCACACTGAAGCAGTCAGCTTGCTATGGGACACATTTCAGCATGGCTGTGCCTCACAAGCTCACTTGAATTCCCTTATTTGAGACCCTGGGTCCATGTCAGCTGTCCTGGCTTCTAGACCCAGCTCTGGAACTAACTAAAATAATTCTTCTCTCTAGGCCTCAGTCTTTCCCATTTTAAAAAAAAATGTAAAGAACCAACTTGTTTCTGTACAAAGGTCCTCCCAGTTCCAAATTCTATGATGCCATTATTCTGATTCTTTGGAAATCTGTCCCTAGGTGGACCACCACAGAAGTAACATAAGAAACAGGAAGAGCCGGCTAGGGTTGTGGCTCAGTGGTAGAACACTTGCCTAGCATGTGTGAGGCTCTAGGTTCAATTCTCAGCACCGCATAAAAATAAATAAATAAAATAAAGGTATTGTGTCCAACTACAACTAAAAAATAAATATATTTTTTAAAAAAGAAAATCAGGAAGCGCAAAAGCAAACCACCTTTCCTGTTCAGCAAGGTGGGAGATATCCATTTTGCAGTTAAGTTCATTCCGTGCCTTCCTGTAGCCATCAGGAGAGCTGGTCATGAAAACAGAAGCCCTTCTAGGTGTTTCAGGTTGGAAGGGTTCTAGAAGATCCAGGGAATTGGACACTTGAGTGACTGCTTAGGACGGCTGGGAGAGCAAGGTTCAGGCCAGCAGCCCCCAGAGGCAGGTGATTCATAGTTCAGCTGGATGTTGCAAAGGACCCATAATCTCAGCGATCACTGCAGCCACCAACCTCAGCTGCCAAGGCACCACACCATGCAATTTTCAAAGGCTTGAATTTTGCGCAGGCACTGAGCTGCCTGGCTTCTCTTCCTCCACCTCCCAGTTTTCTCAGCAATGCTTCTTATTGGAGAATCTTGCTTGGAGCTGTACAGGGAAAGGGATTCTGGGAAATGTAGTTCCAGTCTTCTTCCCTAAGGTATAGTCTGTATAAGCATGCAGCCGCAGTGCCAAGGGACAACAGACAATCAATCAGCAGGCCACAAACCAGGAAGAGCAAGGAGATTTCATCTTAAGGACCAGCTCTTAATTAACTAATAATGGCTGCCTAAAAATAATTTTGAGACTGTTTAGATCCAGCAGGGAAAAGTGCCGCAATTGATTAGTAATGCCTGTCCTGGGTATGGAATAAGAGTGGGGAATGGTATGCAATAAATTTGTTCTGGTGCCCTAAGCTGATGATTAAAGTGATTGCTATTTGCATTTGTTCCTTTTGCCCCTGAGTCAAGTGTGTAAGTTGTAATCATTCATAGGTGGAGTATTCATGGGTATTATCCCTACAAGTCTTGAGCTGAGAAAGCACCCCAAAAGTGGAACAGCTGGTGAGAAGCAGGGAAAAGACATTGGGGAGACTGCAGGGTCTCCAGCCTCCTGGTACCATGCTCTTCACAATCCATCTATTCACATTCCTCAAGGTCATCTCATGGTCATCTCTTTCACAATCATCACCAGGGTTCCTTGCCTTTCACCTCATTTCACTTCTAAGTTCCTAGGGCCGTCTCTGCCAGGCCACAGCACATGATCTTGGAGAAACCTTCCACCCCTTCTCCATGAATTACTTCCCCTTTCTGGACCTCAGTTTCCTCATTGGCATAATGGGGAGTTGGGTTAGATCTGTGGTTTGAAGCTATAGATTGTCAAGCTCTGGGGTGTTTGGAGAGGGAAGGTGAGAGAATACCAAGGCAGGGGCTCTGGGAGGCCCCATGTTATCTGTTTAAGATATTGTGTTCTTGCTTAAGATGTCACTTGTTCTGCTTCTACAAAAATAAATATAGACAAACCCCTAACTCGGGGATGGTCTGACTTACAATTTTTTTCAGCTTCACAATGATGCAAAAGTGATACATATTCAGTAGTAACTGTGCTTTCACTTTTGATATTTTTTCCTCTGGATAGCAATATGCAGTATGAAAGTTGAGCACAGTAGCACATGCCTGTAGTCCCAGTGACTTGAGGGGTTGAGGCAGGAAGATCGTGTGAACTCAGGAATTCAAGACCCTGTTTCAAAAAAAAAAAAAAAAAAACACATGCAGTACAACACAACACTGGAGAGTGACAGAAGCCCCACCTCCCAGTCAGCCACGTGATCCCGTGATCCTGAGGGTAAACAACTGATACTCTACAGAGTACTGCAGGGCTAAGCTCCTATGTTTGGTAAGTTGGCAGTGAGTGTTTTATACATTCTCATTTTACAATATTCTAACTTACAATGGGTCCAGTGCAATGTGACACCAACATAAGACAAAGAGCATCTGTAAATCAACAAATAAAAGGCAGAGAACCTCTGGATAAAGGAAAGATCCTTGGATTGGGTATGTAGTACAGTGGGGTCCTGGAGAGGAAGGCAGGCAGGGAGAGAGGAAGAAAGGAAAGGAGAGGAGAGGGGGAAGGAAGAAAAGAAAAAGATGGTTCTCTGTGGTTACTTCCAGATGTAGCACTCCTGGTACTGCTTACTGTACCCCCTCTGGTTCATAAGCCTCTCCTTCCCTCCCTGTCTCTGTCGCTCTCCTCCCACCTTCCCTTTCCCTCCCTCTCTCTCCACTTCCTCTGCCCTTCCTGTCTCCATCCTGTCTTCCACAGCAATAAGTTGCAAAGTCTCCGTCTTAACTTCCAAACTTGAGTTGAACTTGAACATTAAGCTTAAAGCCTCATTCTTGTAGGATGAGAGGCTGTGGGGTCATATAAAGACAAAGTATAGGTAAATCTCCCCATTTTACAAAAACCTTGGGTTAATTGCTTTATAGCAGTGTGTTTGAAAAGCACATTGAGCCACAGAAAATCTAGATGGTGACATCTTGGAGTGGAGAGGTATTCACACGTTCCACTCACCAGAGCTAAGCAGCACATTTTGGGACATGGGAACATGCTGTTTTGAGTTGTCACTGTTTTGTTTCTAATGATATTGCAATGACTGTATGGTGTTTTTATTGCTGCTTTTTTTTTTTTTTTTTAAGACAGGAGGAACCATTCAAATAGACTTTTCTGCTCAAAATGTTCTTTGGAGTTCCATCTTGGGGAATCAGGACCTTTCTGTTCCTCTTCCTGCTGCAATTTCACTTGGTTCCCTATGATACTAGCTTGAAGACTCTGAGTCAGGCGTAAAATATGACCAGTCAGGGAAATGACAAGTTCACTTCCATTATTCCCTGCTGGAGGGAAGGGACAGATTCCACAGGAGCATATCTGAAGAGTGGACATCAGAATCCGCCATTCTGCTCCTCGGGTCCTCCTGGGCCCTCCGGGCTTCCTGAGAAGGAATTGGCTGGAAGCCCATGCCTGGGCCTTTCTCTGGTGGCAGATGGGGCACTAGCGAGATCAGCCCATAGAGCAATAATGAGCAACCCGACTGCAGCCTCAGCACAGGAAGGCCCTGGCCAGGCTGGCAGGGAGCGTGCGCGAACCTCACCTGCCAATCAGCTGAAGCTCGAGGGGCAGAGCCTTCTCCCTTTGGTTGCTCCGGATTGGCATAGGTAGCTGGAGAGGGCGGAGTGTGAGGCTAGCAGAGCCACCTGTCCTCCCGCGTGTAAGGAGGTTGCGTGCACTTCACCAATGCCCAGCTCCAGAGAAACGCCTTCAGAACTGACCTGCGCGTTAACCACCCCTCCCTGGGAGACACAATGACCAGCATATGGCCTCCCCTTTCCTGAGAGCTGCTTGGGGACGGAGCTCTTAGGACACTGAGGGAGGGGTTGGAGGAAATGCCTCAGTGAGGAGGAGAGTAAAGTCAGGGTCATTGCACTTAGTACAGCCCAGGTTCCCCCAGGGCAGAGCTGCTTCCAGGGGACAGAAGTGGAGACCTTGATGTCCTTTGGGAATGTACCTGGCAGACAGAAGAATTTACCCCACGATAAGTATGGCATCTTTCATCTGTTTTCCGTTTCCTTTGAGGTCTTTTTCCCAGGTATTGAGGCTCGAATACTGTTTCCAGAACTTTCTGTCCTGTTGGTGCTCCTGTTGACATGCCATCTCCCCAGAAGGTCCCCAATTAGGAACATCTTAGGGAAAGGGAGACTTCATGGCCTGAAGGGTGGGGAAGTAACTGATGTATACACCAGCTGGACAGCCAGGAGGGTGGGCACTAACACACTAACTACAAGAACAACTCTGTCCCATGGAACTTTCCTTATGGTGCCCGATGGAATTAATTTGCACTGTGTAATGCTGTAAGCAATCCAGCATCTGCAATGTGGCAACTATGAGGAGCAAAATGTCTAATTCAAACTTAAGTAGCCACATTGGCTAGTGCCTATCATATTGAATAGTGCGGTTCTAGAAAAGATAAGGAAGAGACCCTAGATGGCCTTTGGTTCAGGGAGATCCACCAGATGACATGTTGTTGGACCTTCTGGGAAGGATAGTATGCAAAAGCCTATGTCTTGTAACTGTATATTTAAAAAATAGAAACATGGTTTTGCATGATGCAAGCATTCTGTATGGTTAGAGTTTTATGTTTATCAAAAGTAACAAAACCTTGCAGGTGGCAGGCACCTACAATCCCAACTACCTGGAGGCTGAGGCAGGAGGATTGCAAGTTTGAACTCAGCCTGAGTGAACTTATTCAGACCCTGTCTCAAAATAAAATAAAAAGGGCTGGGTTGTAACTCAGTGGTTGAGTGCTTGCCTGGCATGTGCAAGGCTCTGGATTCAAACCCAAGACTGAAAAGAGGAAAAAAGGTAACGAAACCTTTCCTGCCCTTTCATCTGAAGGCTGAGCCCCAGGGAGACGGTTCAAGGTCTTGCAGCAATACTGATTTCTCTGGGGTTGTCTGCCCTCATCCCAGCAGATCAGGAGGAGTGGAAGCTGCTAGATATCAGGCTCCCGAACACAACACTGGTGTCCTCCTGTCTTAGGAACACAGAAGGATGGGGATAATGATAATGGTGATTGACTGAGTCCCATTCAGTGTGGCTCCTGGGGACCTGAGCTCCATCCTGAGTCTTCTCAGGTTCCCAGAGGGCCCTGATGCTCACCGTCTGGCCCTTTCAAGGCTGGGGCAGCCACCCACTTCCATGCTGCTGTGGTAGATAGAATAATGGTCTCTTCAAAATACCCAGATCCCTGAAACCAGTGAGTATGTTACCTTGTATGGGAAGAGGGACTCTGCGGGTATAATTAAGTGAAGGATTTGTTGTTGTTGTTGTTGTTGTTGTTGTTGTTGTTGTTGCGGCACTAAATCCACGAGCACTGTACTCTGAGCTGCACCCCCAGCCCTTTCTAAAATTTTGAGACAGGGTCTGGCTAACTTGCCTGGGCTGGCTTTGAACTTGGGATCCTCCCACCTCAGCCTCCCGGGCAGCTGGGATTAGAGGGGTGCATCACCATGCCCCCACAGACAGGAAGTATCTTGAGAGCCAGAGATCATCCTGGATTATCTGGCTGAACCCGTATAATCTCGAGAGTTCTCATGGAAGGAAACAGGGGACCAGTGAGTCGTAGGAGATGTGATTATGAAGCAAGAGGTTGCAGTGACCTGCAGAATCATGACCTTACAACCTGGGTTGTATTTTTTTTTAATATTTATTTATTTATTAGTTCTCGGCGGACACAACATCTTTGTTGGTATGTGGTGCTGAGGATCGAACCCGGGCCGCACGCATGCCAGGCGAGCGCGCTACCGCTTGAGCCACATCCCCAGCCCACCTGGGTTGTATTAACCCAGTAAATTTATGGCAAATTTTGTTACAACAGCAATAGGCACTGATGAAGCCACCATCCTGGGGGTGGTTCCTTCTGCTTCCAGGATCCACAGACTTAAGAGGAATGGCTGACAGCAATTTATTTCCTCCAGATCCATTTTCCTCCTTCTGTTTCACAGCTGAGGGTCTGCCCACCTCGGCAGGCTTGACCGTTCGTGGAGCCTCCCAGCAGTTGGAGCAGCCTTCCTCTGTCTCCCCTGACGCTCCAGGGAGTTGCCATCTTTGCCCTTCTCCCAAGTGACCTTGGGCTCTTCAGGCAGCCCAGAAACCCCAGGACTTCTCTTCAAACCGAAGATTCTCTTCTTTGTCATCTCTTCCCTCCATCCCTTCCAAATTTCAATTACTTCCTTCCTCTCCCTCTAAAGGGTAGAAGTGATTTGTGACAATGGTTCGCTATCCTCTCGACCCAGAAAACCCCACAAAATCATGCAAATCCAGAGGTTCACATCTTGGTGTTCACTTTAAGAACACCCATGAAACTTTCCAGGCTATGGGGGGGAGCCTATCTAAAAAGCCATCAAGTGACTGAGAAATGTCACTTTAAAGAAACAATGTGTGCCGTTCTGGCATTACAGTGGTGGAGTTGGTAGGTGTGCCCAGACCACACAGTGGGGCTGGTGACAGAATCAGAGGCCCAAAAAGAGTGCTCAATTTTCACTGTACATTTTTCACTTAAAAATGGAGAGAGTCATACTGAAACTTAAGGGTTTCCCGATAGAGTCTCTGGTCATTGAACACACCCGGGTGAACCAAGCAGAAGTGCCCCCACACTTGATCCCTCTGGGAGCTCCCCCTGCCACAGGGAGATGATCCTCACTGAAAAGGAACAAGTTTTTCTGAAGCCAGAAGAGGAGGTTGTCAAGAAGAGAAAGATATCCCAGAAGAAACTGAAGAAACAAAAACTATGGGCACAGGAATCAATTTCAGCATAAAAATAAATATAAATAAAATTCTTAAAGTCCAGTAAGCAAAACCAGAAATGCATCGAAAAACAGGAATGAAATCCCTGTTGCAATTAAGAAGCAGGTCCAAGGAGGGCCTGTCTCATGTGCCTGAGATGACAAGAGACACCGGATCACTTTACCCAACTGTGCCCACTTGCTGCCAGGAAAGAAGACCAGGCCCCAGACCTCATCTAGATGTCCTTGGGGGCCATTCTGTCCAAATTTTCCTAAGACACTTCTTCCCAGCATAACACCCACCATTCAGCAAGCCAGGGACCCAGACCTAAGATGGGTATCTTAGCTGTTCTCTCTTACAAACTCCAGGCTTCTGTGGACACTCAGTTGTCCATTCTACCATTAAACATGTCCCTGGAATCTCCTAGACACTGACACTAAGCCTGTCCTCCAGTGGAGGCCTCAGGCCTCTGAGTAAAGCCGCCATCTTGATGTTCCCACAGAAGACACAGGGCAGAGTGGAAGAACCACCAGCCAAGCCCAGCTCAGAGGGTCACATCTGAGAAAGAGTGCTCGTGGTAGATGACTACAGTTTGGGGTAGTGTTGTTCACAACAAGAGCTAACCGCGGCACTCCCATACATGGCCCCGACCTGTGAGTGGAGGACTTGGCTCTCTGGAGAGGCTCTTCCTGACTGTGACCTGGCCCTCCAACCCCTTCCCTGTCAGCTGCTTGTGTTCAGTAACTGGCAGGAGCAGCACTGGGAGCACCTGCCCCACCAGTTCTTTGGCCAGGTGTAATTAATTAATTAGCTATTGTGAACCCTAGACAAGGGACGCCATTGATCTTCAGTCTCCTCCTTCCATCAAGAACCCTTGGAGCTGGAGCCATGAAGGATTGAGCAAGGATGACTGGGGCCATCCCTGTCAGTGCCCTGATGACTCTGTTGCCATGACAACAGAGCTACTTACTCATCCAAAAAAACCACACAGGCCAAGCAATCTGTTCACACCCCACGCAGAAGGCCTCAAATTGCAAAGAGTGGCTGGGGCAAGGGCAAGCAGAACGAATGACTGTCTCCATCTCGCCAGATCCTCCCTACGCCAGAGTAGCGGCTCCATGAGGGCAGAGACCGGATGCCGTCACCTTGGATGAACAGCAGGGAGGAAGTTAAAATGTTTTACCAGCTGTTCATGTGGACTGCAAATGAACAGGGCAAGCCCTCCTGGGGCAGGACTTACTCAGGAGAACATAAGTTCAAGGGCACAGATAAGTCAAGTAGGCACTCACTGTCCCGAGGGAAGGGGAACGGGGGTCGTATGCACCCGCAGAGGATTTACCCCTCCATGCCTCTGGCATCCGGAGAAGATTGCTGCGGATGAAGTAGGCAAATCTGAACAAGAACCAAGGAACCGGCGGCGGATCCTCGCTACCGGTGCCTCCGTCCTACATCCTCTCTGCTTCAGCTGGCCAAGGGCTCTCCTGCCGCCGCCTTGCTGCTTCTCAAAGCTGCTGCTGTCCCTCAAGCCAAGAGGCCTTTGAAAGTTCTTCTGGGCTGATCCAACATGGCCGCCGGCGAGGAAGCAGCGATTCCCATGTCTCCACATTAACGGGATCAGAAAGACCCATTGGAACAGCGGCAGTCTACCTACTGAGGAACTTCTAGCAAAATTCCGTTAAGAGAGGACCTGCCGGGAATTGGTAGGTTTATTAGAAGTGTCAGTTTGTCCCAGACAAGTGGATCTTGGCTGGCCACGCGGGCGCGAAGGTCCAATCCCGCAGCCACCAGCCGCTTCTGCAAGCGGCCAGCGGCCCAGAGCGGCGCGGCCCGCCTGAACCCGCAGACGGCACCCGCCATCCCGCCGTCCCGGGGAGGCCCTGCTCTCGCTCTGCAAACGGCCACCACGCCTGCCAGGCTTGTAGCCACGCGGCCGCAGCTGCCCGGCTCTACAGGCGGCCCCCCGGTGGGTGCAGAGGTACAATCCCGCGGCCACCAGCCACTTCAGAAAGCGGCCGGCGGCCCCGAGCGGCGCGGCCTGCCCGAACCCGCAGACAGCACCCGCCATCCCGCCGTCCCGGGAGGCCCCGCTCTTGCTCAGCGAACGGCCACCCCCGCCCGCCCGGATCTTAGCCATGCGGCCACAGCTGCCCGTCTCTACAGGCAGCCCCCAGCGGCCTGGCGCAGCGAGAAGTGTCCCCGCCTGGCCCAGCAGACAGCCCGTGCCCTCCCGGCTCTACTAACAGCCCCGCCCACCCGGCGAACGGCTCCCCCCCCCTCAGACAGCGTGAAGGGAATCTAACCAACCCTTTACGAAATAGCGAACTGGGAACTAAAACCAGAGATTGTGTCAGACCAGAGACAAGCCAGTTCCACCCCTCCCTTGGGACACTCCGGCAAGGAGCCAGGGGCCCGCCATAGCAGAGAGGGGAAGTCACCAAAGTTCGGCCAAAGAGATTCCTTCCCAGCGGAATCTACTTTAGCAGGTGTGTGACTCCCACCCACACCAGATACAAACAACCGGGAAACTTCAAAATCTCTCCGTGGGCGTGACCGTAAGGGCCAAAGGACTCTCCACCCCCAACTCCCCCTACTGCCAGTGACGAGGGCGTGACTGTAGGGGCAGAGGGAAGCAGAGAAGACTCCCCACCCCCAAATCCCCCAACCGCGAACTGAAAGGGTGTGACGGTAGGGGTGGAGGGAAACAGAGGACACTCCAGACCCCCAAATCCTCCTACTGCCAGCAGTGTGGTTGTGACTGTAGGGGCTGAGGGAAGTAGAGGGGATCCTCGACCCCCAACTCCTATTACCACCAGCAGCGACACCAATGGTCTTAGCTGCCAGACTCCGAAGGTGTGCCCACCAAAGGGGTCCGGAAAAATTAAACAATTGATTCCCAGACTACAGCTCCACAGCACTGGGGCTTAGA
Organism: Spermophilus citellus; assembly: GCF_964194105.1. Taxonomy (NCBI): domain Eukaryota; kingdom Metazoa; phylum Chordata; class Mammalia; order Rodentia; family Sciuridae; genus Spermophilus; species Spermophilus citellus. Next base: position 80,909,236 of record NC_138195.1, read on the forward strand.
TGAATGACAGCGAGAGTGCTCAGTAGTTAGGGAAATAGAGCACTCGGTGGGTCTGAAAGTGTAACCAAATCCTTGGGGAACTGCCTCCGGTGAGCAGGACCTGGCTGGCTGGCAGGAGGAAGGGGAGGAGGGGCCGTAGAAGTGAAACGGCTCTGGACCAACAAGATTGAGAGACTCCCATGAACCGCCTAACAGGGATTGCTGTTGACACATTGAGGGCAAAACTCAGCCCGGAGGGCACAGCTTTGCCTACGGGAAGAGAAGAAAATGGATCTCTAAGACCTAATTTTATTTCCTATTTCATTTTAATTTTTTCTCTCCCTTTTCCCTCTCTCTCTCCCCTTCCAAGTTTTACTGCTCTTTCCATTCTCCTCTATGCTGTCTATCTCCCTCCCCTTCTTTCTTTTCAAGAGCACCTACCTTCCCCTTCCCCCCAACTTTCATCCCAAGCATTACGTCCTCCATTTCGCGTAACTGTCTAAATACAAATAGGTGTGCGCCCTCCCCCCGCGCCTGCAAGGTAGCCGGACCTGCAACCCACCAGCAGGTCAGGCCAAGCAACCTGGGAGTGGCAGAGCCGCCCCACGCGCCTGCAAGGTAGGCGCACCTGCTACCAACCAGCAGAACAGGCGAAGCGGCCTGCCGATGTGGTAGGCACAGTGCCCCAATTGGAGGAGGAGCAGAGCCCCTGCCCACGCCTGCGCGGGAGACTTTGCAACTATACAAGAGTAATACAAATATATAGGGGGAAAATTCAACAACACAACAGTCTCAGTAAGCAGAAAGAAACGCGAACAGTATGAAGAGACAAGGAAAGAAAGGACCACAAGCAATGCAGGTCAACTCAACGTTAGAAGAGGTAATATCTGCAGCAGATGGAATGTCAGATAAAGAATTCAGGAGATACATGCTTCAGATGATCTGGAGTCTCAAGGAAGACATTAGACAGCAAAATCAGACAATGAAAGATCTCTTCAACAATGAAATACATAAACAAATCCAGGAAGCAAAAGATCAACTATACAGGGAGATAGAGGTTATAAAAAACAAACAGAAATCCTAGAAAGGCAGGAAGCAAAAAACCAACTTAAAAACTCAATTGAGAATACTACCAGCAGAGTAGAACACTTAGAAGATAGAACATCAGACAATGAAGACAAAGTATTTCAACTTGAAAAGAACATAGACAGCTCAGCAAGACTGTTAAGAAACCATGAGCAGAACATCCAAGAAATATGGGATAACATTAAAAGACCAAACCTAAGAGTCATTGGGATACAAGAAGACACAGAGCTCCAAACCAAAGAAATGAGCAATCTATTCAATGAAATAATTCGAGAAAGCTTCCCAGACTTGAAGAACGAGACAGAATCCCAAATCCTAGAAGCCTATAGGACGCCGAATGTGCATAATCATAAGAGATCCACACCTAGACACATTATAATGAAGATGCCCAACATACAGAATAAGGAGAGAATTTTAAAAGCTACAAGAGAAAGGAAGCAGATTACATTTAGGGGTAAACCAATCAGGATAACAGCTGATCTCTCAACACAGACTTTGAAAGCTAGAAGATCCTGGAATAACATATTTCAAACACTGAAAGAAAATGGGTTCCAACCAAGAATTGTGAATCCAGCAAAATTAAGCTTCAAGATGGAAGATGAAATTAAAACCTTCCACGATAAACAAAAGTTAAAAGAATTTGCAGCTAGAAAACCATCTCTCCAAAAAATCCTCAGCAAAACATTACAGGAAGAGGAAATGTAAAATAACAATGAAAACCAACAGTGGGAGATAGGACAGTAAAGGGGGGAAAATAATCAAAGAGGAAAACAAACCATATTCAGTAACATAAATAAACAAATATGGCTGGAAGGATAACCCATATCTCAATAATAACCCTAAATGTTAATGGCTTAAACTCACCAATTAAGAGACACAGGCTAGTAGAATGGGTCACAAAACATGACCCAACAATATGCTGCCTACAGGAGACGCATTTGATAGGAAAAGACATACATACACTGAAGGTGAAAGGTTGGGAAAAATCATATCACTCATATGGACTTCGGAAACAAGCAGGAGTGTCCATACTCATATCAAATAAAATAGATTTCAAGCCAAAGTTAATCAAAAGGGATAAAGAGGGACACTACATACTGCTCAAGGGAACCATACACCAACAAGACATAACAATCATAAATATATATGCCCCAAACAATGGTGCAGCTATGTTCATCAAACAAACTCTTCTTAAGTTCAAGAGTCTAATAGACCACCATACAATAATCATGGGAGACTTCAACACACCTCTCTCACCACTGGACAGATCTTCCAAACAAAAGTTGAATAAGGAAACTATAGAACTCAATAACACAATTAACAACCTAGACTTAATTGACATATATAGAATATACCACCCAACATCAAGCAGTTACACTTTTTTCTCAGCAGCACATGGATCCTTCTCAAAAATAGATCATATATTATGTCACAGGGCAACTCTTAGACAATATAAAGGAGTAGAGATAATACCATGCATCTTATCTGACCATAATGGAATGAAACTGAAAATCAACGATAAAAGAAGGAAGGAAAAATCATGCATCACTTGGAGAATGAACAATAGGTTACTGAATGATCAATGGGTTATAGAAGACATTAAGGAGGAAATTTAAAAATTCTTAGAGATAAATGAAAACACAGACACAACATATCGGAATCTATGGGACACATTGAAAGCAGTTCTAAGAGGAAAATTCATTGCATGGAGTTCATTCCTTAAAAAAAGAAAAAAACAACAAATAAATGATCTCATACTTCATCTCAAAATCCTAGAAAAAGAAGAGCAAAATAACAGCAAAAGAAGTAGAAGGCAAGAAATAATTAAAATCAGAGCTGAAATTAATGAAATCGAAACAAAAGAAACAATTGAAAAAATTGATAAAACTAAAAGTTGGTTCTTTGAAAAAATAAATAAGATCGACAGACTCTTAGCCATGCTAATGATGAGAAGAAGAGAGAGAACTCAAATTACTAGCATCCAGGATGAAAAAGGCAATATCACAGCAGATACTTCAGAAATACAGAAGATAATCAGAAATTATTTTGAATCCTTATACTCCAATAAAATAGAAGATAGTGAAGGCATCAATAAATTTCTTAAGTCATATGATCTGCCCAGATTGAGACAGGAGGATATAGACAACCTAAACAGACCAATATCAATTGAGGAAATAAAGAAAGCATCAAAAGATTACCAACTAAGAAAAGCCCAGGACCGGATGGGTATATAGCAGAGTTTTACAAAACCTTTAAAGAGGAACTAATACCAATACTTTTCAAGCTATTTCAGGAAAAGAAAAAGAGGGAGAACTTCCAAATTCATTCTACGAGGCCAACATCACCCTGATTCCTAAACCAGACAAAGACACTTCAAAGAAAGAAAACTACAGACCTATATCTCTAATGAACCTAGACGCAAAAATCCTCAATAAAATTCTGGCGAATCGGATACAAAATCATATCCAAAAAATTGTACACCATGATCAAGTAGGATTCATCCCTGGGATGCAAGGCTGGTTCAATATACGGAAATCAATAAATGTTATTCACCACATCAATAGACTTAAAAATAAGAACCATATGATCATCTTGATAGATGCGGAAAAAGCATTCGACAAAGTACAGCATCCCTTTTTGTTCAAAACTCTCGAAAAAATAGGGATAACAGGAACATACCTCAACATTGTAAAAGCAATCTACGCTATGCCCCAGGCTAGCATCATTCTGAATGGAGAAAAATTGAAGGCATTCCCTCTAAAATCTGGAACAAGACAGGGATGCCCTCTCTCACCACTTCTTTTCAACATAGTTCTCGAAACACTGGCCAGAGCAATTAGACAGACAAAAGAAATTAAAGGCATAAAAATAGGAAAAGAAGAACTTAAATTATCACTATTTGCAGATGACATGATTCTATACCTAGCAGACCCAAAAGGGTCTACAAAGAAACTATTAGAGCTAATAAATGAATTCAGCAAAGTGGCAGGATATAAAATCAACACGCATAAATCAAAGGCATTCCTGTATATCAGCGACAAACCCTCTGAAATGGAAATGAGGACAACCACTCCATTCACAATATCCTCAAAAATAATAAAATACTTGGGAATCAACCTAACAAAAGAGGTAAAAGACTTATACAATGAAAACTACAGAACCCTAAAGAGAGAAATTGAAGAAGATCTTAGAAGATGGAAAAATATACCCTGTTCATGGATAGGCAGAACTAACATCATCAAAATGGCGATAGTACCAAAAGTTCTCTATAGGTTTAATGCAATGCCAATCAAAATCCCAATGGCATTTCTTGTAGAAATAGAGAAAGCAATCATGAAATTCATATGGAAAAATAAAAGACCCAGAATAGCAAAAACAATGCTAAGCAGGAAGTGTGAATCAGGTGGCATAGCGATACCAGACTTCAAACTATACTACAGAACAATAGTAACAAAAACAGCATGGTATTGGTACCAAAACAGGCAGGTGGACCAATGGTACAGAATAGAGGACACAGAAACCAATCCACAAAACTACAACTTTCTTATATTTGATAAAGGGGCTAAAAGCATGCAATGGAGGAAGGATAGCATCTTCAACAAATGGTGCTGGGAAAACTGGAAATCCATACGCAACAAAATGAAACTGAATCCCTTTCTCTCGCCATGCACAAAAGTTAACTCAAAATGGATCAAGGAACTTGATATCAAATCAGAGACTCGGCGTTTGATAGAAGAAAAAGTTGGCTACGATCTACATACTGTCGGGTCGGGCTCCAAATTCCTCAATAGGACCCCCATAGCACAAGAGTTAATAACTAGAATCAACAAATGGGACTTACTCAAACCAAAAGATTTTTCTCAGCAAAAGAAACAATAAGAGAGGTAAATAGGGAGCCTACATCCTGGGAACAAATTTTTACTCCTCACACTTCAGATAGAGCCCTAATATCCAGAGTATACAAAGAACTCAAAAAATTAGACAATAAGATAACAAATAACCCAATCAACAAATGGGCCAAGGACCTGAACAGACACTTCTCAGAGGAGGACATACAATCAATCAACAAGTACATGAAAAAATGCTCACCATCTCTAGCAGTCAGAGAAATGCAAATCAAAACCACCCTAAGATATCATCTCACTCCAGTAAGATTGGCAGCCATTATGAAGTCAAACAACAACAAGTGCTGGCGAGGATGTGGGGAAAAGGGTACACTTGTACATTGTTGGTGGGACTGCAAATTGGTGCAACCAATTTGGAAAGCAGTATGGAGATTTCTTGGAAAGCTGGGAATGGAACCACCATTTGATCCAGCTATTCCCCTTCTGGGTCTATTCCCTAAAGACCTAAAAACAGCATGCTACAGGGACACTGCTACATCGATATTCATAGCAGTACAATTCACAATAGCAAGACTGTGGAAGCAACCTAGATGCCCTTCAATAGACGAATGGATAAAAAAAAATGTGGCATTTATACACAATGGAGTATTACTCTGCATTAAAAAATGACAAAATTATAGAATTTGGAGGGAAATGGATGGCATTAGAGCAGATTATGTAAAGTGAAGCTAGCCAATCCCTAAAAAACAAATGCCAAATGTCTTCTTTGATATAAGGAGAGTAACTAAGAACAGAGTAGGGAAGAAGAGCATGAGAAGATGACTAACATTAAACAGGGATGAGAGGTGGGAGGGACAGGGAGAGAGAAGGGAAATTGCTTGGAAATGGAAGGAGACCCTTAGGGTTATACAAAATTACATATAAGAGGAAGTGAGGGGAAAGGGAAAAATAATACAAGGGGGAGAAATGAATTACAGTAGAGGGGGTAGAGAGAGAAGAGGGGAGGGGAGGGGAGGGGAGGGGGGATAGTAGAGGATAGGAAAGGCAGCAGAATACAACAGACATGAGTATGTCAATATGTAAATCAGTGGAAGTGTAACTGATGTGACTCTGCAATCTGTATACAGGGTAAAAATGGGAGTTCATAACCCACTTGAATCAAAGTGTGAAATATGATATATCAAGAACTATGTAATGTTTTGAACAACCAATAAAAAAAAAAAGAAAAAAAAGAAAAAGAACCAAGGAACCTTCTGGAAGGAGAAAGACCTAGAATCCAACCACTTCCCTTTTGAAGACCACCATTCCATGCATCTCTCTGCTGTATCTCAAGGTCAGTGAGCAGGAAAGGCAAGAAAGGATGAGGCCCTGGAGAGGTCCACGTGAAGGGAGGGGGTGCGCACAAATTACCCTGGCCAGACCCTGGAGAGAGGAGAGTTCCATCACTCGGGGAGTCTCATGAGACATAAAGAGGAAACAAGAGATGTACCTGTCTTCAGCACCATAAGCTGGAGAAGCAGATACGGCAGTTGTAGGAAATCATGCATTCTCTGTAGACGAAGACATATGCTATGACCTCATTCCATAGCCAAGTCATTTATGTCACTCAGTGAATGTTTTTGAAAGCTTTGTGGTCACAGAAAGGGACATCAGATAAGCAGAAAAAGTGATACTGATGCCTTGTGATACATGCAGAGACAGAAGTACATATGGAGCCCAGGGACTTCCCTAGAGAAGAGGGAAATGAGAATTTCTGGGAGTTTCAGGAAGGCTTCCAGGAGAAGGTGACCAGGGAGATGCGTCTTGAAGGGTAAATAACAGTTCACTCACCTCCGCAGAGTGAGCGCTCATTTTTCAAGGTTGGCAGCCCATAGTCCACTCTGTTTACAGAGAGATAGCAAAGCTGACCTTCTGCATGCAGTTCCTGACAGCAGGCGCCTGGGCTTGATGGGGAATGGAAGCCAGCTCCTGTGGGAGCCAGGACTCGATCCTCTTCGGCTATGATAACTGGGGCTTAGAGTCACGAGGCCTGCCGTAAGGGACCTGCCACAAATTTGGTGGTTTTCTGTGAGTCTTTGTACACAGTGTGGCAAGACAGAACCAAGGAAGGACAAACAGAAATCAACCCCCGCAAAGCTGTGCATCAGCGAGGATGAGGGGGCAGTGTCCAACCAGGGCCTGCTCCCCGCTAAAATGTTTCTAACCATCTTCGCACATGAAAAAACTGAGTAAAGCTCTCTGCACCTGAACACCCAGCAGGGGTGCCAGTCCTGAGGTGCATCATGGAGATGGCCCCTCTGGGTGCTAGTGCCCATGCAATCCCTTTCCTTCCTCAGCAGGTGAGACAGACCGACCCTCCAGCATTGACCAAGATGGGCTAGGATGGCAACACCTGCCACCAAGGCCAGCCCTCTCTTAGAAACCCACCTACTGATTATGGTGGGCTCTGAGTGACGACTGAAGGGGGAAGCCCCGAGGTCGACATTACCCCTCTGCAAAGAGCTGAGGTCTTTCCTGTCACTTTAACTTCAGCTAAGAGGGACTGACAGAAACATGGACCTGGGTGGACTGTGTTTGACTGATACGCTGTCACCTATCGCGTGGGGTTGTGATCCACCACTCCTCCCATCTGCTGCTCCAGCCCGAGTCGGAATGCACCGGCTTGATTACCATATTGTCCTCAGAGTTCGCCTGTCGATGTGCACTGTGCCCACCTAAGAGGCAAGCTCTGGTGGGGTGGGCACCAGGGCAAGGGCATCCCTTAGTTCTCCCCAAGGGCAGAGCCGGGAAGAGCGGGGGCTGCCTGGAAGGCGTCCTGGCCCTTGCCTGGGAAGGTGCTCAGCCTGGAAACAAAGAGGAGGGTGGTGGATCAGGAGTAAGGAGCGGGATTAAGATCACACAAACCTGCAGCCCTTAGAAACTGGCTTAATCCATTTTATAAAGAGTTGGGAGGGTTTCTCTCTCCGTGAATATAATACCTTGCACATCTGATCAGCTATTTTCCCAGAACATTTCAAAGCTCTCTACAAATACAGTGGAGTCTCCTTAGATTAGAGCACGGCCTATTATTACCTGGCTTTGGAGACACCCTAGGTCAGCAGGTCACCTGGGGCCCTCTGAAATAAGAAATTCTCTACAACAAAAAGGTTGATGTGATGTGGTTTGTCTGACTAGTGGTTTTCAAACTATATGAGTCATGGGACACTTAAACAAACAAAAAAAAAGCCAAAGCACAATTTCTAATTCAGAACAAAGTGGAGCTATGGCAAAGGTCAGCGGTGAGGGGGCACAGCAATGGGTCCACTTGACACCCCCATCCACTAAGCCCCCAGGACTCCCACACTGCAGTTTGAAAACCACCATGCAAGTGATTGCCCCCCACCCCCACAGGCAGATTTTTTGTGGAGTTATTGAAACTTTAGTTTCTGCAGGGACCTCATTACCCTAGGTAGCAATTCCAAGGCTTGGTACCTAATTTTATATCTATCATGTTGTGTTGTTTTTAATGTTTCATTCAGGAAAAGTTATATAATTTGTGCAGCCAAGCGCAAAATAAAAACTCGGAGCCCTTTGTTCAAAAACAATTAAGAATTTCAAAGTGGCGACAGCAGAGCCTTAAACCAAGTCCAGGGCCCTTCTCAGTGCAGGACCCTGGGGGACGGCTCTGGTCACACAACCACAAAGCCAGCCCTGGACTCTGGTCACACAACCACAAAGCCAGCCCTGGACTCTGGTCACACAACCACAAAGCCAGCTACAAAACCTGGATCTGCCTCTTTCCTCAGCTTTCCAAAGAAACACCAATAGATTCAAATAACCTTCCACCTCCCCTGAGTCTGTTTTGTATCCTGGTGAGTCAGACTCCCTCCCGGCCCTGCAAGTAAGGGCTCCTCCCAGACTCAGGGCACCCTTCCCTCACCCTCTGCTTTCAGTGGGAGAAAGGTTTTAAGATGAATGACTGCATTTGCAAACAGAAACTACAATAAACCAGGGATTTGGATTGGAGCAGCACTTGAGAGACTTGTGGGTCAATCCTGAAAGCCCCAGGTGTTCCCCAGAACCATTTCAGGTGGCCCTGAAGGCCAGGGTCAAATAGGCCACTTCTCTCAGTGCTCCAGGATGGAGGCCACAGTAAGTCCTAAGAATTGAGTCCAAAGGCAGCGTCCTGATGAGCCTCTGATCTGCCCTCCTCCCAGCAAATGGCAAACCTTGGCACACTTTGTCTCCTGCCTAGAAAGGACTTCCTTGTTTGTCCTTCACACAGGCCGGTCTGTGTGTCCATGCTTTGGCCTTGCCTTCCGGTGGGCCCTCCTGGGAGCTGAACATGGCTGTTCTCTCTGGGGAGTAAGGAGCATCAACCTGGGCTCCTTGGGCTCAGGCTGAACTCCAGTCCTGGAGTGTGTCCGGGAGACTCTACCAGGAGGGTTGGAAACCCAGGGACCTGAGTGCAGTGGTCGGCTTTGCAGAAGATGCAGGAGCAGAGAGGACAGCGGGGCACCGAGACACGGAAGGATGGGCCCTGTCGGCAGCCATCAGCACCCAGGGCTGGGAGGCCAGCGGGAAGAGGCGGGTTACCAGGGTGAGCCCGGGACCCCAGCAGAGCAGGACCACAGGATCTGAAGCCAGACTGGGGCTGGGGCTCGGGGGTGGTGCACTTTCCTGGCATGTGTGAGGCACTGGGTTCGAATCTCAGCACCAAATATAAATAAATAAAATAAAGGTCCACAGACGACTAAAAATAAATAAATAAATAAAAGTAGTAATACATTTTAAAAAAAGAACTGAAGCCACAGAGGAAACAGGATGCCACCTGAGCTTCTGCCCGAGGAGAAGAGGATGGGGAAGAAGACCCCGGACCTCTTCTTCACGACATTCCCTCTCCCTCCAGGGCCACGAATTGGCCCCAACCAGCCAAAGCCAGTCCACAAAGGAGACCAAGAGATGCGGGGCATGGACGGGGTCTCAGGGCAAGTAGGCCCAGGCTGCATAATAGGGGTGCTAGGGGAGAGATGGGCTGGCCTTCTCAGCCCTAGGAAATGCTTTACTTTCCACAAAATTCACCTGACATTGGCCTTAAATATGATGTTTCTCATGCTTAATAAAATTATAGTGGAAAAAATCTTTCCATTGGTTATTTAATGTCCAGCGGAGTTGATTTTTTAAATAATTTAGGGGAAAAAGTTATGTTTTCTGACTTGTAGATTCACTTCTTTTTATGAAACAATGAAAATTATATATTTTCATATTCCTCTTTTCACATTAGCTGGTAGGAAGCTCTCAGCTAAATTTCAAGCTTCCCAAATACAGGTTGTTAATTATATTTCATTACATTTCTTTAAATCCATTATTTCTAGGGCTGGGGCTGTGGCTCAGCGATAGAGCGCTCACCTAGCATGTGTGAGGTGCTGGGTTCGATCCTCAGCATCACATAAAAATAAATAAATAAAATAAAGTTATTTAATAAAATAAAATAAATCCTTTATTTGTAGTTTAACCCTCTCACTGGTTATATGTTTATAATCTAAGACACCTCAAATTCTTTTTTTTTTTTTTAAAGAGAGAGTGAGAGAGGAGAGAGAGAGAGAGAATTTTTAATATTTATTTTTTAGTTCTCGGCGGACACAACATCTTTGTTGGTATGTGGTGCTGAGGATCGAACCCGGGCCGCATGCACGCCAGGCGAGCGCGCTACCGCTTGAGCCACATCCCCAGCCCCCTCAAATTCTTTTGAGTAATAGAGAAAGTATACCTTGGTTTTAGTATTTGGGGGTTGTTTGTTGTAGTGGTGGTTGTTATTTTCTTGGTGTGTGTGCTGGAGATCACACCCAGCACCCCAAGCATGGTAGGTAAGTGCTCTACCACAGAGCTGCATCCCTACCCACTCAGCTTCTTTTGATTAAGGTGACCCCAGTGGCTGGGCAAGGTGATGCAAACCTGTAATCCCAGCAGCTGGGGAAGCTGAGGCAGGAGGATCACAAGTTCAAAGCCAGCCTCAGAAACTTAGGCCCTAAACGACTTGGCGAGACCCTGTCTCAAAATAAAAAAGGCTAGGGATGTCACTCAGGGGTAAGGTACCCTTGGGTTCAGTCCCCAGGAACAAAAAAAGAAAGAAAGAAAGAAAGAAGATCCTCTCTCTCTCTCTCATTCTTCCCTACGTTTGGTCCCTGTCTGTTCCTCTCCCCCAGAAAACTTCCTAGTGATCTGCCATTTTCCCACGTTGAGAAAGCCGCAGAACCTTCCCACTTCTCCATGGCATCCTCTTGCTCTTAAATTGTCTCTGTATCTCTTTCGCTTCCCCTTCCTCTGCCCCCTTCAGAGATTTCCTCTCCAGCAGGGCATGACCCTTCCCACGCAGTGCCAGAATCACGGGGCCCACGGAGGAGGAAGCTGCCGGACTGGGCAGAAAGTCAGGACTCCCAGAGGCAGAGGGTCCACGGGTGGGCACCAGGGGGGCCCAGATGGGCTTTGGGTCACTGACCTGGGTTGAATCCAGCCGTGCCACTCACCTGCTGGGACCCATGGACGTCTCCTTTCCTTAAGGGTCCCTCTCCCTGGTTTTGGTAACAGTGCCCCAAGTTTTCTATGGGAATTGCTCCTCTCCCACTGCATTGACTGGAAAGGACTGCTTTTCCAAGAGCCATGTCTCCTGCCCAGGGTAAGGCCAGGCGGCCCAGCCAGACCCACCAGCTCTCCTCCAGGAGGGGTGACAAGTTCAAGCTCATTCATGCTGCCCACAGTCCTCTCGGTGAGCTTGTCTGTGAGCTCCTACCACCTCCCAGCCCCAAACTGACCACATCCTGGTCTTGCAAGGCCTGCTGCTCTGCTACTCTTGGGTCATTCTGAGTGTGTTTCTGCAAGCAAACTCCTAGAGCTGCAGGGTGCGAGAGCGGGGGTGTTCCATGGCCTCTGGACCCAGGTTCTGCATCTGTAAAAGGAGAGAGCAGGACAAACCTTGTGGGATGAGGGGTGACGTGCTGAGTTCACAGACACTCCACCCCTCCTTCCTTGCCCTGCTGAGCAAGTGACCTGCACTTTTTTTTTTTTTTTTTTGCCTTGTGGTGCTGGGGATTGAGGCCAGCACTCTACCAACTGAGCTCTATCCCCAGCCCTGTCCTGCAAATGTTGACCAAATGTGCCCACATTACACTGGTGGCAGGGACAGGCCCCAGTGGGTCAAGTCCCCTGAGACCTCCTCTCCTCCCCCTCAGATCTCTGCTTTTCAAGAGCTTCCTGGGGCCCCCCCCCCGGCAGGGTGAGGGATGGCTTGTCCTTGTCAACAGAGGAGAAGCAGCGCAAGCAGCACATACTCCAGCTGTGGCCCTTTGCTGGAAGTGCTGGCCTAGGCTCCTACAGAGTGCCGTGCTTGGCCCCCCCTCTCTGTGAGAGTGCCACCAACTCCACCTTAGAAAGATGGGCAAGAGAAGACCTGCCCCAGGAGAGTACAGAAGATCCACAGATCCCCCAGGGAGGCTCGGCTGCATCCTCAGGTTCAAGCCTCCCCCTCCACCAGGGGCAGCATGGACCTGGAGATGGATGTGGCTGGACCTGCCTGTCCCCCTGGCATTCCACGGAGCCCCATCTCCAGAGAGCACTGTTCCCACTTAGGGAGCAGGAGCAGTGACGTTCATAAGCCCACATGGCTCCATGGGGAACCAAGGGGCTCTTCCTTCCAAAGGGCTGGCTGTTAGTCTTCTTATAACAACTACCTGGGGTCCCACTGCCTATATTGATTCCTATCAGAGAGGAAGTTCAGCAGCCCTATCTTACCAATGCAGACACAGGTTTAGAAATTAAGAAATTTGACCAAGATCACACAGCTTCTAAGGGAGGAGGTAAAGAATCTCATCCAAGCCAGGCATGGTGGGTGGTTCATATCTGTAATCTCAACTACTCAGGAGGCTGAGGCAAGAGGATCACAAGTTCGAGACCAGCATGGGCAACCTAGACTGTGTCTCAAAATAAAATTTAAAAGGGCTAGGTTCCGGGGTTGGTGGTGTATGCCTATAACCCAGTGGCTCAGAAGGCTGAGGCAGGAGGATCACGAGTTCAAGGTTAGCCTCAGCAGCTTATCAAGGCCTAAGCAACTTAGGGAGACCCTGTCTCTAAATAAAATATAAAAAAGGGCTGGGGAGCAAGGTGCGGTGGCACATGCCTATAATCCCAGCAGCTCAGGAGGCTGAGACAGGAAGATTGCGAGTTCAAAGCCAGCCTCAACAATGACAAGGTGCTAAGCAGCTCAGTGAGACTCTTTCTCTAAATAAAATACAAAGGGCTGGGATGCAGCTCAGGGATTAAGCACCCCTGGGTTCAATCACCAGTACCAAAAAAAAAAAAAAAAAAAAAGGGCTGAGTATGCTAAGCACAAGGCCCTGGGTTCAATCTCTGGTACTGCAAAAAAAAAAAAAAAAACTCAACCAGGTCCCCCTGACTCCAAAGCCCTTAACCACTCTACTCTACTCCACTCTGGGCATCGCTAATGCTTCTGAGGAGAGGCCACCAGGAACCACTTAGAGTCTCCAGGTGGGCACCGGAGAGGAACAGAACTGATTTCTGAAACTGCTGCGTAGCAGCTCCGTGACTCTGAAAAGTCGCCTTCCCTCTTTGTCTCCCACTTCCCGCCTTCGCAGGGTGGAGGGCACTCTCCCTCCCAGGGGCAGGAGACGGTGCTCTGCAGGGAGGGACATGAAGGACACTGCAGCTCTGAGAAGGCAAGTGGATGGGCAAGCCGGGGACATAGGAGGGACAAGATTCACTGGGCTGATGGACCTGGTGCCTTAATGGTACCAGCAGAGTGCTCCCTCAGGCCTCCTTGAAGGCAGGACAGGAGCCAATAATTGATCAGTAACAACAGGATTCTATGGGGAGTCTTCCCGCTTTGGGCCTCCAAAGAGTTCTGCTAGTGTTTAGTCCCAAGCCAGCTCAGGCTTAAAGACCTTCCTGCACCAACTGAGAAACCCCACCAGTGTTCAAGGCCAAGCCCCGAGCTCCTGCTCCCCCTCTCTCCTCAGGCCCAGTGACCAGAGGCTTCCCCTCCCCCACCGCCTCCACCTCCTCATTACAGAACAAAGGGATCTGGCTCCTTCCCTCCGGTCCAGAGAGGGTCCCTAATTGGCTTTCCATTAAAGAGAAAATAGACTACTGTTTCCACCTCATTATTTATGAGCCCTTCTGGAAGTGCATTCCACGCACTCAGGATTACTCATGCCCATTTTGCTTGGCCATATTTTATGATCTGTTTTATTTATTCAGGGCCTCTATTGGGTACTCACATCTGAAACCAATTAAAAAACAAGAACTAGGGAAAAACCAAATAAACACCTGGAGATGGCCAAACCCAGAGTCTTTCTGAAGCTTGTTATGGGCAGGACGTGCGTGGCCATGCCAACAGTCCAGGCCATAGCAAGTGGCGGTCACTGTCTGAGAGACACCAGGCAATAGGCCACACAAAATGGCGGCTCAGAGATTGAAACACCTATTGACAGAGTGTGGGCTGGGGTCACCCATTTCTCTGGTTCGCCTGGAGTCTCCCTTCACAGGGCGAGGGTATTGCTTGTTCATCTTTGTGTCCCCCTCTCTGCCTGGCACAGAGTAGGAACTCAGTTGTTCGTTGCTCAGTGTGTGCCACAGCACATATGTACACACCGTCACATCACACAAGTGGAAAAGGATGATATGGAGAATTGCGAATTTTTTTGAGGAGGTACAGTGGATTGAACTCAGGGGCACTTGGCCATTGAGCCACATCCCCAGCCCTTTTTGTATTCTACTTAGAGACAAGGTCTCACTGAGTTGCTTAGCACCTCACTGTTGCTAAGACTGGTTTTGAATTCGCCATCCTCCTGCCACAGCCTCCAGAGCCGCTGGGATTTCAGGCATGTGTCACCACCCCCGACGAGAATCGTGAATTTAGGAATGGCTTGCCTTTTATCAACACTGACTCCAGCTCTCTCTGGGAGGATTTCTAGGGGTGGACAATTTCTGAGAAGCAACTGCCAGGCCTGGTTTTGCCAGACAGTCCCACCTTCTAGACCCTAGCTCTTAGTAAGGTATGGATGGGGTCTCAGAGAAAGGAAGGCCCTCCGTCTTTCTCAAGGGAGTCTGAAATCATTTCACACATCTTGCTAGGTTTTGTTCCAGAGTCTGCATCCGTGGGTACACCAGCTGCACCGAGTTTTTCCATATAAAGTGCAGGGAGGCCCCCATTCATTCCACCTGCTCCTCCTCTTCCTCCAACTGGAATCTCAGCTGAGTCTGAAGGCTTCTCTCTGCTCAGTTGCCATCTCCACCCTGGAGAGCCAGGATACTGGCCATTGGTCTCTGTCCTAGAGTCAAAGTCCTCTCCTGCCCCTTGGGACTGTGCTGGGCGTGTGGACAGCGTGCACGGGACAAGAGCAAGGAAACCCGCGACAGGTAAGTAGCACAAAATGCTTGTGCCCTCAGAACTCTGTAGGGTTTCCGTTGTGCAACACATCTGGGACTTCTTTGTCCTCTCCAGGATATTTGGGATGTTTGCTGTAACCTGACTTTGTCCACACATACACACACGAGAAGACGGCATGGGTCCCCGAGTTCTTAGAAATAATGCTGCCTACAGATTTATTCGGGCCAATCTCCAACTTTCCTCCATAATTTATATAAATCCTTTATATTAGTCAAGGTTCTCCAATAGTATACATGTATATGTGTGTACATGTACGTACAGACACTCACTGTATGAAAAGTGTGTATACAGTCACACATCACATATCGATGGGGTCATGTTCTGAGAAGTGCGTGGCTAGGTGATTTCATTGTTGTGCAGACATCACAGGGTGTGCTTACACAAGCTAAGATGATTACAACATCACCAGGCGATCCAATTTTATGTGCCACTAGGATATATGCAGTCCATCACTGACCAAAACATCATTATGTGACACACACATATGTATGTTACATATAATGTGTATTATGTTAAAATGCTGTTATTTTGAAAAATTTTTTAATTGTATTTTTTTTTGTACTGGGGATTGAACTCAGGGGTACTTACCACTGAGTCACATCCCCAGCCCTATTTTGTATTTTATTTAGACACAGAGTCTCACTGAGTTGCTTAGCACCTCACCGTTGCTGAGGCTGGCTTTGAACTCACGATTCTCCTGTCTCAGCCTCCCAAGCCACTGGAATCACAGGCGTGTGCCCTCACGCCCGGCTAATAATTGTAATTTGTGTACTACTTAAAAACTCATTTAAGTAACAAGTCAATGCATTTAAAACATAAGGGACTTTAACTTTCATTTTCAAAAGACACATCCACGTGAAAATGGTTGCTTCTTAACTTAGTCATGGTCAACACAACATGCTTGTCTTGGAAAGGGCAGCGCTCGTAATATTGGACCCTAGAGGTTGTTTTTTTTAAATTTTTTCGGTGGACACAATATCTTCATTTTATTTATTTTTCCTTTTTTATTTATTTCTTACATACATGACAATAGTGGAGTGCATTACATTCATAATTATCCATTCACAGCACGATTTTTTGTAACTCCGTATATAAAGTATGTTTACACCAAATTATGCCATTATACATGAGCTCTCTTATTTTTTTGCATACAATTCTTAATACACCTTTATATCACTATTTATCTCTGTTTGTATATAAGGTATGTTGACCCCAAATTCACATCTTCATACGTGTATTTTGTATAATGATGACCTTCTCCTTCCACCATCCTAGCTATTCCCTTTCTCTCTCCCTTTCCCTCCCACCCCTATTCCCTATCTAGAGGTAATTTTCCTCCCATGCTCTCCCTCCCTACCCCACTTTGAGTCACCCCCCTTATATCAGAGAAAACATTCAGCCTTTGTTTTTTAGGGATTGGCTAACTTCACTTAGCATAATCTGCTCTAATGCCGTCCATTTCCCTGCAAATGCCATGATCTTATTGTTTTTTGTGCACAGTAATATTTCATTGTGTATAAATGCCACATTTTTCTATCCAATCACCTACTGAAGGACATCTAGGTTGGCTCCACAGTTTAGCTATTGTGAATTGTGCTGCTATAAACATTGATGTGGCTATGTCCCTGTAGTATGCTGTTTTTAGGTCTTTGGGGTATAGTTCAAGAAGAAGAATAGCTGGGTCAAATGGTGGTTCCATTCCCAGCTTTCCGAGGAATCTCCATACTGCTTTCCAAATTGGTTGCACCAATTTGCAGTCCCACCAGCAATGTATGAGTGTACCCCCCCGCCCCCCCCCCCCCCCCCCCCCCCGCATCCTCTCCAGCACTTGTTGATTGTCTTCATAATGGCTGCCATTCTGACTGGAGTGAGATGGTATCTTAGAGTAGTTTTGATTTGCATTTCTCCGATTGCTAGAGATGATGAGCATTTTTTCGTATACTTGTTGATTGATTGTATTTCCTCTTCTGAGAAGTGTCCTTTTTTTCTTTTTTTAATTTATTTATTTGTTTTATTTTTATGTGGTGCTGAGAATCAAACCCAGTGCTTCATGCATGCTAGGTGAGCACGCTACCACTTGAGCCACATCCCCAGCCCCTGGACACTAGGTTTTGTTTTTATTTTGATGATTTCAAGGGTTGGGAATCCTGATTCACAGAGATAAATTATTGCAAATTCATTTTAAAAGTCCACAGCTTGTTTTACAAGGAACCCCAACCCCCCAAGGTTTCGGTCTTGACCCTCAATTGTGGGAATTTGCAGCTTCACCTTTTGGTGGCAGACCTTCGAGGCCCAGAGTTTCTCCAGAGTTGGCAAGATAGGTCCAGAAAGCGCATGCAGGCAGGAAGAAATATGGCAATCCGGGGCCAGCAGAGAACTAGAGTAATGTCAAAGCAGAGCTTCATGATGTTCCAAAGGAAAGTTCCTGATATTCCAAGATCTGCAATAACAGTAATGCCAAGAGAAACTCACTGGAGCAAACTTGAGGACGCACACCTGTGATTACGAAGCTCTTAAGGCTGAGGGAGGGGTCTCAAAACTTAAAAAAAGAGGACTGGGATATAGTGCAGTAGTAGAGCACCCCTGGACTCATTCCCAAAAAGAAAATTAAAAAAAAAAAAAAAAAAAAACAGTTTTCTCGTGGTGACAAAAATCACAGGTACAGCTAACACTCTTGTATTTTTTCCCCTCCATTCACAAGAGGAAATACTAAATCCAGTTGGAGGCTACCAAAAATCAAGAAGTAATTTCCTCCCATCCAAGTTCACAGACCCTGTGGATCATCTTGGAAGTCTACGGATCGTGATTAAGAACAGCTGTTCTAGAGGGAGACATGGGAACAGAGGTGAAAGCCAGACAGAAGGGAACTGGAAGATCCAAACGCAGGGCAGCCCAGGGAATGACCTGTGCAGGGGGAGCCCAGGAGCCCAGGGAGCCATCAGTGAACCTGAACATCCTCCTTCCCATTGCACTGCAGGGAGGCAGCCCTCTGCTCTCCATGGGGCCCTCCGTCTAGTGCCCCTCCCTCTCAAGTGCGCCTACAGTGAGCCGGGCTGTGTTAGATCAGCAGAAGGGCTGGATTTCGTGGTTGGTCCATCCAGCAGGATTGAACTCCATCTATAAATGGAACCATTCAGCGGAAGCAGGAACCTGGCTTAGAGACGGAAGCTCACCTGGGAACATGCAGACCCTCAAGGCAGGGCTGTGGACATCCACAGGTCATGGAGTTCAGGTCTGGGTTGGTCTCGTCTAGATCTCGGGGTCCTGGAGACCCCTGCAGACACTGGGTGGTGTCTGGAAATTCACAGGACCTTTCGCACAGGAGGAAGGCCGTCATCCATAGCTGCCGTGTTTGGGAGGCTGTGGATCCAGCTGCACTGGGAGCTCCCTGCCGGCCCACTTCTCCTTCCACCGCACACCCCTGCCATGTGGCTGGGACTTCCAGAGAGGCGAGGCCTGCCCGGGGTGGGGTGTCCCATCGCCATAGCTACGGGTTTGGCCCTTTCAGAAATCCAAGTGCAATTCTGGCTCCTGGCAGTCACCAGCCCAGACAGCGGTTGCTGAGGAAGCTTTAATGAGAAGTCAGCAGATGAATCCCCTTTGCCCTGCTCTGCCTCCAGCAAGCCCGCGCTGCCCGCGCCGCCTTCCCGGGCTGTGCTGGAACTTTTCCTCCTAATCTCAGCCTCCATTCCTTTTTCCCATTCTTCTGAATGTTAAAGTCACGACCTTTGCGGTTTATGGGCCACTGGAGACTGAACTAAATGTGTTAGCTCAGAGTCCAAACAAGTAATAGCCGGCCAATTAAATTAATAATCCATATTGTTACAATGTTTAACCACGGCTGTTTCCTCAGCGGTCTGTTTAAATCACAGCCAAGGCCTGACCTATTAAAATGAATAACTGGAATTATGAGAAACTCCATTTAATAAACACAGCAAGAAACGCAGCACAATTGGGCATGAAATATTTATTACCACTTGAAGCAGAGAACTGTTTGGGACTTTAAGATGGGATTAATGAAGGAGTTCTAATTTCTGACTCACAAGGTGGGAGGTGGGACTGGAACTGGGGACCCTTTGTTGGCATATTCCTGGGAAACTCAGTCCACCTTACGTTATCACATTCGGCCGGGACTGCTTGTTTACGGGGAGTCTGATCACAGTCTCCCAGAGACCTAGTACTTGCTCAGTAAATGTTTGCTGAATGGATGGATGGACAGACGGACTAATGATAGATAAAATATTTTGACATCTCAGTATCAATAATTCAGTAGGATAGAGCACACCAAACCCTTAGAGCAGGCCTGACAAAGAGTCCCGAGCAAATGGCCACTGTCACAGGAGAGCAAGTCCTGGCTAATGTACTAGAAAAATCCATTCTCCCATTCGGCAACTCTGGGAATCCCACAGCTGCTCCAGGACCCTACTTCCACCCTAACTGGTCCATTTATCTTTGTGAGTTCTTGGGAGCCTGTTTGGGATAGATGGGTTTGCTGGTTTTCAGCTTTTCTCAGAACAGTCTGCTCCTGCCCCTGTTTTCCTAAAGCTCAATGTCTCATGCCTGCATTTGTACCCATCCGTCCCCCATTCCCCGGGACATGGCTGCATTCCACAAGGTCTCTTTCCTCTTCCCAGACCACATCAGCTCTGGAGCTCGGATCAGGGGTGTGGAAGTGTGTTTCTGTGATGATAGCCCTGGGCAAGTCACAGGAGCAAGGTGGTCACTGGGAATCTATGAACAGGATAACAGGGGTGTGTCTGTAAGTAAAGGACGGCTCAACTCCTGCCCTGTGGAGCTGGCTTTCCAGAGAAAGGGGAAAGCGGGCCCCTGCAGCCAGACAGTGTGCAGTCAGGAGCGGATGGAGGGAGACACAGGGAAGCACAGCCATCGTCTCCCCTTTGAGAACCAGGACACCTCTAGAGAATACAACAGGACCCCACAGGTCCAGACACCACATCTCCAAGTTCAGGATTAAATGTGGAATGGGCCGGGCACAGTGGTGCACCCCTGTAATCGCAGCTACTCAGGAGGCTGAAGCAGGAGGATCACAAGATCCAGGCCAGCCTGGGCAACTTGGCAAGACCCCGTCTCAAAATAAAACTTCAAAAAGGGCCTAACACGTGCAAAATTTAATCTTCAGAACTGTAAATAAGGAAATAAATAAATGTATAATGAAAGCAAGGCGGGCAAGGAGAAGCCTCATTTTCGTAGGTAGATTATTGAGGTTGAGCATGGACGGGGTATGTGCTTTATTAATGGAGGGAGAGCCCTATATTTGAGGATGATGTTGGAGTTTTGTTGTTTTTAATTTCATTGAGCCTAACTATATGTGGGACATTGATTGGATCAATCTTTCCCACTAAATCCAAAATCAAGAATGATCCTTTGGGCTGGGGTCATGGCTCAGTGGTAGAGCGCTCGCCTAGCATGCATAAGGCACTGGGTTTGATCCTCAGCACCACATAGAAATAAAATAACAAAATAAAGATATTGTGCCCACTAAAACTAAAAAACAGATATTAAAAAAAAAGCATGATCCTCGCGAGTTCAAAGCCAGCCTCAGTAATTTAGCAAGGCTCTAAGCAACTTAGCAAGACCCTGTCTCTAAATAAAATATAAAAAGGGCTGGGGGTGTGGCTCAGTGGTTGAGTGCCCCTGAGTTCAATGCCCAATACCAAAAAAAAAAAAAAAAAAGAAGAATGATCCCCGATAGGATAAATGTCATAATTGGCCTTCATGGCCTCACGGGATGTGACCTAAGAAGAGTTTGCCTAATCCAAAGAGCCTTTTAAGAGATTGGGGCTTTGAAGGGCTCTATCTATCTGCAATCTGCAAACCTAATTTATCAATGTTGCTGTTAGGAAACTGTTTGGGTTAGATGGTTTGGTTTACTGGGTTTTCTTGTGTGTGTGTGTGTGTGTGTGTGTGTGTGGTGTTTCTGTTACATCACTCTCTTTAATCCCTGAAGGTATTTGCAGGGTGATGAATATCATGGCTGTGTTTTTCTGTACATCAGAAGACACTTATGTGAAATACGAGGTATCTATTCCAACCAGAGCTCCAGCCCTCATGTACAAGACTTCTGAATTAAAATTTTTAAGTAGTTTCTGCCTTGCCCATCCCTCCCCAACTAGTTTGTGAGTTCCTACAAAGTGTGACTGCATCTTTCTCATTTTTATGTCACCCACTGGGACCTGCACTGTAGCTTGCATCCTGTAGGTTCTCAGTAAATGTTTATGGCTAATAAACACCACCATTGTGGAGCCCTAATTCTGTCCCCCACTCTGGGCTCAGTTCGTGGACTGTGCTCTCTCATGCAATATTCCCAACGAAGCGATGGCTCCTAATTTAGAGAAGGGGCCACTGAGACATAATTTCAACACCTGTCCAGGATCACCTAGAGCATTCGGAATTTGAGAAGAAGGAATTTAAACCCTGCATCTCTAATTCCTCAGGCTTTGCACCCATTACCATGCCATCTGCCTCCAAGAGATGAACACACACCTCCACTGAGCCACAGAAACCCAGTGTCTGAGCATGATTTTGGGGTGCAGTAGAAGGGAGGAGTCTCAGAGTAGACTTGCCCCTCTCTTTTGTGGTTTTCTCTAGATCAGAAGGCACACAGTTTTGTTTCCAATCTCCTCCCCAAAGGGTTGCTGGGTTATGCCAGGTTACGTGCCTGCTGAACACATTGCTACCCGTGGATTCTCCCTTCCATCACACCTCTGTGATGCATCAGTGACACGCAGCCAGCAGTCCTGGAAGAGAAGGCTTGGTTCTTGCCCAGTTTGTGTCTAGGCTGGGTCACCCATGTGCAGTGCAGAGGTGGGAAAGCCATGGAGCTTAGTTTACCAAGTATCCTGGATTCCTGGCCACCATGAGCTGAGCCATGTCCCTCTACCACACCCTTCCGCCATGATGTTCTACGTCAACTTGGGCCCAGAGCACTAGAGTCAGCTAACCTGAGCTAAACCTCTAAAACCAGGAGCCAAAATAAACTTCTCCTCCTCTAAACGGTTCTCGGGTGTTTTGATCTCAGTGACAAAAATCTGACTGACACATCAGATGGAGTCCCTTCTTCTTAGCCAGTGTGCATTATGCTTCAAGGGCCACAAGATAACTGAGTGGCTCACGAGTGTCTGTGTTACTGCCTTTAGGATCCAAAAGCCAGGGCTGGCTGCCTAAGTCCAATCCACCAGTGGTGAGCCAGACCCCCCATGAACATGAGGGTGAAGCAGGGGCACTCCGGGTCTCTCCGAGGCCTGCCCTGACCAACCAGCCTCCCATCTGCTTTCCCACTCTGGGCTCTGCTTTCATCTGTATTTTGGGGATGATAAAAGATGCCCTACTTTCTTCCAAGACTATAGAAGGATTTAATAATATCACAAATGCTGAGAAAGGTCAGAGTGTGCAAGACAAATGTGAGCAATTTGATTATTAACTGGATCCCTCTCTGAGAAAGTTGAGATTCTTTAGTTAAATCAACTGCCTCACCCCCCCCCCCCAGGAACATAGATGATGACTTTGGTCATGTAGTATGGCCATCATTGGATTTGCTATTTTGTATCCAATCAGAGCTGAGAGCTCATCAACTTCACTTAGATATTTATTTCAACAAGGTCAAATTTTATACCACAGTAGTTTTCTAAAAAGTCCTTCGATAAAGAATGTTTAGATAAATTAAGATTTATCCATAGGGTGGAATGATACTATATTCTGATATCAGATGTCCGTGATAGATTGAAATGTGAAAAGCCAAATTGCTCTAGGAAAAAATTTGCTATATTTTATATTTATTATATAATCTTATTTGGAAAAAATTATATATATAATTATTACATATATAATAATTTTATATTTTAATATATATAAATAAACAGGCACCTGGAAGGGAATGTGTGTGACTATATATATAAATTTTTAAAAAAGAAAAGGTCTAGGGGTAGAGCTTAGTGGTAGAGTGTCCCTGGGTTCAATGGTAGAGTGTCCCTAGGTTCAATCACTAATACCACAAAAATGTTCAGTTACCCAAGTGACCTTAACAGGGCTTACCTGCTAGCTTTCATTACCTTTCCCCCCACCATCTTCCACAGAACCATGACTTTGCATTTCCCAGACTCCCTTGCAGCTAGGTGTGACCCTGTGATAGGTTCTGGTTAACAGGATGTGAGCAGAGTGATGCGGGAACAGCCAGTCTGTGGCCTTAAAGGGAAAGGGCTCTGGCACAACATCACCTGTACATGCCATAGACTGCTTAGGCCCTCATGGCTGCACAGGGGAGAGACGCACTTCTGTCACTGTTACTTCAGAGCCTTGTTTCAGCTGCTGAAACTTTAAGCTACCAGTGTACAGAATAAGTAAATTCACAGAGACAGAAAATAGATCCATGGTTGCCAAGGGCTGGAGGAAGGGGGGATGTAGGGAATAACTACTGACACAGTATTCTTCTGGGGTGATGACGAAGTTTTGAAACTAGAGAGCGTGGTGCTAACCCAATATTGTGTATGCACTAAATGCCCCTGAATTGTACCCTTTAAAATAGTAATTACATTATATATGAATTTCACCTCAACACAAAGAGAGAATTAAGAGATGTACCAACCACATGCAAACATGTGGACCTCATATATATTCTGATTCAAACAAGCAACTGTTAAAAAATTTTAATAACATGAACTGGGCTGGGGTTGCAGCTCAGTGGTAGGATACAAGCATAGCACAGCATGCATGAGATCCTGGCTCAAGCCCCAGCACCAAAAAGGAAAGACGATCAGATACATCTTAACACTGACTGTGTGCTTGCTGATATTTTAATAAGTCCTTGTATTTTTCATGTTGGTTAATGTTATTGGTTATACTATCACAGGAAAAGAAATCTTTTGTTTTTAAAATATATACTGAAAATATACCCTTGATATGATCTCTGGAATTTGTTTAAAAATAATCTAGTGGTTTTATGTGTGAGAGGAGGAAATAGGAAGAGCTAAGTGAAACAAAATTGCCCGTTTGTTAATAAATGTTGAGGTGTGGGTGACCACAGGGATCTCCTCTACTTTTGTGATTTTTAAAAAAATCTTCCATAATGAAGTTAAAAAATAAATTCACAAAACTGGTCAACCAACATTTTAAAAATAGTTAACCTCCCTAGCGATCAAGGAAATACAAATCAAATGACAAGACTTGGATTTTCTATCTATCAGAGTGGCAAAAGTAATAAAAATGTTAATATTCTGCCAGGTGGGATGGTGCACACCTGTAAACTCTGTAACTTGTGCAGCTGAGACAGGAGGATCATAAGTTCAAGGCTAGCCTCAGCAATTTAGCAAGACCCTGTCTCAAAAAAAATTTTTATTAGTTCTAATCAGTTATACATGGCAGTAAAAAGCTCTTTAATCATTGTACACAAATGGAGCAGAATTTTTCACTTCTCTGGTGGTTCATGAAGTAGAGTTACACCATTTGTGTAATCATACAAGTACATAGGGCAATGATGTCCATCTCATTCCACCATCTTTCCTACCCCCTTCCACCTCACCCACTCAAAAATTTTTTAAAAGGGAGGCATACTAGCTGGGCAGAGTGACCCATACCTATAATCCCAGCTGCTTGGGAGGCTAAAGCAAGAGGATTGCGAGTTCAAAGCCAGTCTCAGAAACTTAATGAGGCACTTAGCAACTCCGTGAGACCCTGTCTCTAAATAAAATATTTTAAAAGGGGCTGGAGATGTGGCTCAGTGGTTGAGCACCCCTGGGTTCAATCCTCAGTACCAAAAATAAATAAATAAATAACAGGGAGGTAACTGAGAATGTAGCTCAGTGGTAGGGTGTCCCTGGGTTAAATCCCCAGTACCACAAAGAGAAAAATGAAGACTGGACATTGGTGAGGAATAGAGTGACAGGCACCCATGTGTTCCTGGTGTACTCGACAAAGCCTTAATTTCTGTCACCTGACCACAGAGCATTCTGGCAATATACAAAAAAAAAAAAAAAAAAAACCTTAAATATGTGAGAATATAAATAAAAAGCCCAAACTATACTCTGCTTCAGAAATTCTACCTCTAGTAATTTATCCAAAGAAAGCAATCAAATAAAAGCAAGAGATACCTGTTTATTGTGGTATAATTATAACAGCAACAAATGACCTCAATGTGCACCAAGGAGGAAATGATTTTAATACAAAGGTGTGTGTGTGTGTGTGAGAGAGAGAGAGAGAGAAAGAGAGAGAGAGAGAGAGAGAGAGAGAGAGAGAGAGACATACAGCAACATTAAAAGCTACTATGCGGATTTGTATTTGTTAGCATAGGAAGATGTGTCAGAGAGATGTTAGCAAAGGGAATAATCAAATATCAGAGGTGTTATATGGTAAGACACTCTTTGATTTTTAAAATGTGGGAGGAAAAACTTTTTAACAATGATACTTGATGGTGAGGACATGGATTATTTTGATTATTTTTCTTTTGTTAACTTTATTATTGTTTGTTTTTCTGCTTTGAGGTCTTTTTCTCCTGAGAATGGAGGGGAAGGGGTTACATGTGAGTTTGGGGCTCTTTTTTTCTTTCATTCCCAAGGATCTCATCAATGTGCAAAATAATAATATTCTTTTAAAAGGGAGCTAAAATTAAAGTAGCACTAAGAATAAGAAGTCAATATAAAGAGCAAAGGGAGGCGGCAAAGATGTAGGAGAGCTTGTACTGATCTTTTTTTTTTCTTTTTTCCCCAAATGATTTTGAGCCATTTTGGCATTTTTATAAAATCAAAATCACCTTTGCCAAGAGAGTAGATCTTAAATGTTCTCAACACACACACACACACACACACACACACACACACACTAAATATGCAAGTTGATACAAATAAACAACATATCCAGAGACATGAACACTATCTGATTTGGATTCCTAAATTGGCTTGCCTCCCCTGTGGTCAGAAAGGCACTAGGTTTTTACTTGTACCTGAGAGGGTTAATTTTAGGTGTCAACTTGACTGGGCTATGGGATGCCCAGATAGCTTGTTAAACAGTATCTCTGTATGTGAGGGTATATGTGGAAAAAATTAGCATTTGAATTGTTCTCAGTAAAGCAAGATGTTCTTTCCAGTGTAGTTGGGCATCATCCAATCCATTGACGGCCTGAATAGAACAGAAGTAGAAAAAGGTTGAGTTGCTCTCTCTGCCTGACTGCTTGATCTGGGACATTCATCTTCTATCCTTGGATAGAATTACAGTATCAGCTCTTCTGGTTCCCAGACCTTTGGACTTGGATTTGGAATTTTTGTCACCAGCTTTCCTGGAACTCCAGCTTATTGACAGCAGATCATGGGACTTAGCCTCCACAACCATGTGAGCCATTTCCTTATAATTAATACATATCCTATTGGTTTTTTTTTTTTTTTTTTTTTTTTTTTTTGTTTGTTTCTGGAGAACCCCGACTCATACGATAACTCTCTGGCCAAGGGCACAGATTTCAACCATGAGATCCAGCAAAGCTAATTGTTAGCTGGGCACAGCGGCACACGCCTGTAATCCTATCAGCTCAGGAGGCTGAGGCAGGAGGATCATAAGTTCCACACCAGCCTCAGCAAAAGTGAGGCACTAAGCAACTCAGTGAGACCCTGTCTCTAAATAAAATACAAAATAGGGCTGGGGATGATCTCAGTGGTTGAGTGCCCCTGAGTTCAATCCCCAGTAGCTACTCACCCCCCAAAAAAATTGACCTATTAAGGAATAAACTCACAATCTTTCCCTTTTTAGCACCCCATCAGTCTGATTCCTGTGTGTCCCCACCTGGGATGGCATGCCTCTGATCCCGCACATGATTGCTGTCTCTTTCTCGCAGGAAGGAAGCATGAATCGGTCACTGCATTTGGCATTCTGATTTTTAAGGACTGGTTCTTTTCACTTGGCCCCTGCCTGACACTTTCCACCTATGCATTGGCTATAAAAGTGCCTGGAATGCAGAAATCACTATGAATATTCATCAACTCACATTATGAATAATACTTCCTTAAAAATGAATAGTCTTGTGGCTATTTGCCCTGGAAATTGAATTCTTCTCCCACACTTTGGGTCACTTGGAGATGTCAATAGCAGTGTCCAGCAAACCACAACTCATAGGCCAAAGGTAGTCCACCATCTGTTTTATATGGCTTACAGGCCAAGAGTGGCTTTAATATTTTTTAATGGTGAGGGAAAAAAAATAAAATGTTTTTGTTACATGTACCATCATATAAAATTCAAATTTCAGTGTTCATAAATACAGTTTCATGGAAACATAAACATACTTATTTGCTTATGTGTGCTAACAGCTGCCTTCAAGCTAGAGTGACAGAGTCGAACAGTTGTGATAGAGATCATATGACCCACATAGCCTAAAACATTGAGTTGGTGGACCTCCAGCCTACAGGCCACCACCGTTTTCCTTTAGTGCACTGGGTGATCCCTTCCTGTGGTCCAGTAGAAATGAACTGCAATGCCACACACTACCAGTAGGGGAGGCTGTCCATGCATCATGCCTGAAACCACCAGATCTAAGGGTTTGGGTTTGAGAAAACTTGTTCACCCATTCAATAAAGACTTACCCAGGGCTGGGGATAGAACTCAGTTGATAGAGTGCTTGCTACACATGCACCAGGCCCTGGGTTCAATCCCTAGCACCACCAAAAAAAAAAAAAAAAAAAAAAAAGACTTACTGAATGCCAACTTTGCCACACACTAATTCTAAGCTCTAGATTTATGGCAATACTAAAAAAGAAAAAAAAAAAGAAAGTACCAACCAACTCTGCTGTCTTGGAGCTGAGGTTCTACTAAAGCAAGATGACCCCAAATAAGATGAATCATAACACACTACATGCTAATTAATAATAGGGCTATGGAGAAAAATTAAGTCAAGAGATACAGAGGGTTAGGGAAGGAGAGAAGAGCAATTTTAAACCAGGTTAGGGAAGACTTCATTGACAAGGTAACAAGTGAGTGAAGATGAGGAGGTAAGAAAGCAAGTCATGAAGTTCTCTACAGAAAGAACATTCCAGGCACAGAGAACAGCAAATACAAAGGTCCTGAGGTGACCTGTGCCCAGCCTATTCAAATAGAACCAAAAGCCAAGAGAAGTAGGCCTTGAGATCAGGGAGGCAACAAGTGGAGAACAGATCATGTGGGTCTTACAGGCTATATTGTTGGCTTGTCTTCTATTCTGAGTGACCTGGGAAGCAGATAGAGTTTAAGAGCAGACAGAGAAGTAAAGTAAGTCTGATTTCCAATTCCTTTAATATCTGTCTGAAATATTCTACAACTCCTTTTGATGTGTTAAGGTTAAAATATTAAAATTTATGAGGCAATGTATAAGAAGTTGAATAACCGGGAGACAGCATGTCAGTGGGTGCTTCTGTTACCCATTGCCGTGTAACAAACCTACCCAAAGCTTGGTGGCTTACAAGAGCTATGCTTTATTCTTTCTTTTTCATGATTGTGTGGGTTCGATAGATCTGTGGGATGATTCTTCTACTTTTGCTTTGGTTGTGTTCGTTTGCATTAGCAGAGGTCCCTCATTCAGCCAAGTTCCAATGGCAGCTAAGCTGGCCTGGCAAGTCGAGGACTTGCCGCACTTACCTGGAACTGGGTTGTTCCTCCACGTGGCCTCTCCCTAGGGCTACCTCAGGCTTCCTTACAACATGGCGGTCCTGGGGTTCTAGACTTTCTTCTGTGAAAGCTGACTTTAAAAGAGAACACAGAAGCTGCCAGAACTCTTACAGGCTGGATGCAGAACTGGCATGACATTGCTTTCGTCATACTGCATCCATCAAAGGAAGTCAAAGGCCACCCCAGATTCAAAGACAGGAGGAAGACAATCCCCCTAGTGATGGTTGTTTGATGTGTGCATGTTCTCAGAGAGAAGAAATCTATGGTGGCCTTCCTTGGAGACTGTCAAAGTAGGCAAGAAATGCTGCTTTTCCCTCCTATATAATCTCGATGTTTCTTTTTGGCTATGCTGTGTACACATGTTGATAAGTTTGATTGGTGGGCTATAATTGATTAACTTTATATTCTCAAATCATTCATTTCAAAGTCCTGGAAATCATTCTGGGAAGATCCCTGCACCCTGTATGCCAGCTCCCATAGCCTGCGTTTGCTTCCCTCCCTGTCTGCAGACCAAGCTGTCTCACTGGGCCTTGTTTGACACAGTTCCATTCCTGGGTATCATCACACTCCAGTAGGAGTGATCTCAGAAAAGGGGCAACGGGGTCGCACTCTACAGAATTTGGGGAATATGACATTGTTCTTTCCTCAGAAACTACCCAGACGGGCCAAATGTGCAGCCCAGCCCCGTTGCTGCCCCACCTTCCCAAACAGAAGAGGAGTAGAGGATTGCAAAAGAGTTACGAGGACAGCACACAGACTTCCCACATACCTTCACCCTTCCACAGCCGTGGTCTATTGGTCAAAACTGACATTGACCATGAGTGCAAACTACTCACCAAACTACAGACATTCAGATTGCCCCAGTTTCTCCACCAATGTCCCTCTCCCGTTCCAAGATCCCATCCAGGACCCCACGTGACATTTAGTTGTCCTGTCTTCTTAATCTCCTCCCATCTGTGACAAGTTCTTGGACTGCCGTGACCTTGACAGCTTTTTTTTTCTTTTTGAAATTTCTCAATGTGAATAATTTATTTAAAAATACTGGAGATAGAATGCATAATTTTTCTTAAGATTAGGGACAATGTACTCTCAAGTCATATACATACTTACTTCAACCATACAGAACATAGGTTTTATAGTCAACTGGGTAATAAAGCATATCCTCAGCTATTGTGTAGTTATTGTATAATGAAGACTCTGATTACCTTTCATTTCCTTGACAGCTTTTGAAAAGGAGTGGCCAGGTGTTTTGTAGAATGTCCCTCATCTTGGGTTCACTGATGTTTCATCATTAAACTGAGGCGAAGGAGTCTGGGAAGCATATCATGAAGGCAGTGCATCTTGCTCTTTGCATCCAATCAGGGGCACGTGGCATCAACCTGTCTTATTATGGATGATGTTAACCTTGATGCCAGTCTTAGTCAAGGTGGTATTTGTGGGGTCTCTCCACTATAAGTCACTGCATTTCCATTCTGTGTTTGTTAGAAGCAGGTCCCTAAAGTCCAGCTCACATTCAAAGAGATGGGAATTGAGCTTTGGAGGGAGGATCCTCTAGGCATTTAAAAATACACAGCACATTAGGCAGGGCTGCCAGGAGCAGGGAGGGCCCCCGCCTGCCCGCTGACTTGCTGGTAACCTTGGATGAGTCACTCCATCTCCCAGAGCTGGGATTTCCCTCCCTCTTATGAAATCCATAATGGTATCCCTGCCCCACAGCTGTCTCTCAGGAGCCAGGGGGAGTTGACTGGTAACACTCTGGAGTGTGGATCTGCGGGGAAACAAAAGGTCCTTGTTGACAGCAGCTGGGGTCCCAGGCCTGGTCTGTGAGCACTTCCCAGTCCTGCTGCCATCCTCCCCATTCCAGGAGTGCCCCCAAAAGTGATGAGGCTATCACTATTCTTATAAAAGGGTCTCAAGTTATAAACATGCTAACAAGAGCCTCCTGTAGACAGAAATACCACAGGGAAATGTTTTTGTAAAGTGAAGCATTATTTTGCAAAGTGGATAATTCCCCTGAATTAGCCTTTTTTTTGTATAAAGTCAGCTTTTTGCTTATTGGATTTGCTTAAACCAAGGGGTTCTAGGAATTCCTTCCAAAATACACACTATCTTCGTGCAAATACTTCTGAACAGTCTCTCTCTGCTGCATAGAATGTGTTCTGTTTCTGTTTATGGTGAAGAATTGTGTTAGAGTTGTCAACTGTGGTAATTATTCCACATCCTTGGAGGTTGACTAGTGTACTAGAGGCAACTCCTGGCCAACTTGCGTTTCTGACACTTGACACTAGCAAAAACTAAATCCCCGGAGGACTGCTGTTTGGTGATTTCAGCAAAAACCAGGGCTGATGAACTGTTTTTCTGGGAGTAGATAAGCCTGCTGGGATTGGACATTTTCTTCCGTTTCTTTGCGAATCACACTGCTGTGGTGGGCCACCATGTCTGGGAGCCCAGGCTTTGTGTCCT
Organism: Spermophilus citellus; assembly: GCF_964194105.1. NCBI lineage: Eukaryota > Metazoa > Chordata > Mammalia > Rodentia > Sciuridae > Spermophilus > Spermophilus citellus. The sequence goes on from NC_138195.1 coordinate 80,940,682, forward strand.
GAACAACTCAAGGATATCATCTCCTGGGACTCTGATGTGGAGGATGTTTCCCAGAGTTCAGCAACATGGAGACCCTGTCCCCCACCCCGCAGAGACCTCTCCTAAGCTTGCCCCAAAGCTCACCAGGGTTGAGATCTCTAACAGGCTCAGAGCAATGCTGGTGTGGAGCAGGAGGGACACTAGCACAAGCTGTGAGCATTTATCTGAACTCACCTCCGTAGACAGTCATGGAGGTACTCTGGCCAGGGGAAGGAGAGGTTGCACCTACGTTTTCACTTTGTGGCTGTGGCTGGACCACTCGGCCTGGGCGATATGCAGCAGCATATTGACCCTCTGATTGACCCGAGAATGGCACAGTTGCCTGGGTTGTGTTGGAGACAGGGTGTCAAGTGTTTCTTTGCTAAATGTAAAGAATTAAAATAGAAAAGAATTTTTTGTGCTTGTTTGCCATTGCTTCATATTTTCCAACAAACAACAACCAAAAAAAAAAAAAAACTCAAAAATGGAAGTGACTCAGAGTATTTCTCACCCTTGAAAGGCTCAAGCCAAGAAAACCCCCCTCTCCATTCCATTCAGGGTTTGTCTGGAACTTGTGATCCTCCTGCCTCTGGAGTCGTGACAATCACAGGCAGGTGTCCCTGCCCCCGTCCATATAGGCCACAACCTCATCATGACAAGAGTTCTTTCACTCTATCGTTTCTTGCTACATGGACTGTAATGGCGGGCATGTGGCACTGTTGCCAGACCAGGTTTCACTCCTTTTTCTGGTCAAGGGTTTGGCTTGAAGGCACCACCTCTGTCTCATCTCTCTCCTGTCTTCAGAGGAGCACGTGTAACCTGTGCCAATCAGGCCTTCCATTCTGATCAGAGGTTTGGTTCTGAATCCATCAGGGCCACCATCCGGAAGTGACCCAGCCAGGAGGATAGCTGAGGAAGGAAAGAGTGGCAGCAGAGTCAGAGACAGGACAGAAACAGAGACGAGGACAAGGTCCAAGCCCCTGGATTCATTTGCACGTCGAGTGAGAATTATCTGTTGGGCTTTTGTGGCATCGAATCCTGAAAATTCCTCCTCTCCAAGAGCCAGTGTGGGTTCCTCACTTGCAGTAGAGTTCTTTGCCGGCAGGAATCGCGCCTTGTTTACCTTGACATTGATTCCCTCTACGGCAAAGCACAGTGCTTCGCGCATATATAGTAAGTGCTTCATAAATAGTTACTGCTGATTGAGAGGAAAATATGCTAGGTCAGCCAGTTCAGAAACAGAAATTTTTGCTTAATGAAAACCAAGCCAAGGGCTGGGGATGTAGCTCAAGTGGTAGCACGCTCGCCTGGGGTGCTTGCGGCCCGGGTTCGATCCCTTCAGCACCACATACAAACAAAGATGTTGTGTCCGCCGAGAACTAAAAAATAGATATTAAAAAATTCTCCCTCTCTCTCCCCCTCTCTCTCCCTCTCTCTTAAAAAAAAAAAAAAGAAAAAAAAAGGAAAAAAAAAAAAAAGAAAACCAAGCCAACCATAGTGGTTTGTCGTTTCTCACCTAGTGATATAAGGTTGAGAGGTAGCTTATAGCCCAGACTGCTTTCATTTATTTCCCTACCCTTCACTTCTTTCCTTCTGAATTTTGGCTTTTTGATTTAGATCATGAGCTCAAGTTTAGGTTGCCTGGCCTCAGATCAATATTTTGTCATTTTTTAAACTATTATGTCCTTAGACAAGGTAGTCTTTCTGATCCCAATATTTTTCAAATGGAAAAAAAATAATATTACCTATCTCTTGGGTTGCTTTGAAGACTAAATGAGCTATGACTTACTTTAGAAAAGGCTGATAATATTATTAAAATTCTTAAAATGCCAACATCTCCCCTCATCTGAACCTGTCAGCCTTTCCTAAGGCATCCTACACAGGACACTGGGGCCAGTCCATGCAGTAAGAAAAAGAATGGGGAAGCCGGGAATGGTGATGCATGCCTGTAATCCCAGTGGCTTGGGAGGCTGAGGCAGGAGGATCGCAAGTTCAAAGCCAGTCTCAGCAATTTAGTGATGACCTAAGCAACTTAGCAAGACTCTGTCTTAAAATATAAAAAGGACTGGGGATGTGGCTCAGTGGTTAAGCACCCCTGAATTTGATCCCTAGGGCAAAAAAAAAAAAAAAGGATAAGGATAATGTGAAAGTTGGGAGAGGCTTGGCCAGAGGAAAAGCTCCCTCTGCAAATTATAAAGACCTGAGATTCCCATAACTGCAGATAACTTCTACCAGGAATAACCTGACATTCTGAGACTGGAATCTTCTGTTCACCACAGAGGGGGACATAGCAGAAAGAATGTGAGTTCTGGGAAGAGATCAACTGATGGTTCAATGTCCAGCTCTGGGCTAGGGTTATAGCTCTGTGGTAGAGCACTTGCCTAGCATGTATGAGGCCCAAGTTTCAATCTCTTTGCATCTCTTATTAAAAAAAAAAAAGTCCAGCTGTGGTTCTTCACAACATTTCAACAGTTATGAGCCTCAATTTCCTCATGTGTAAAATGGAGGTTATATTACTAGCTTCAATAAGGAAACTACCTAGGATAGTGGATTGTTGAATCATTATTCAACACCACAAAAGCTGTCTGTGGAGCCTGGTCTGTCTCACAGGCCTTCTGATACATGGCAGGGTGAATAATACACTAAGGCACTCTACCCTCATGGACCTTAGACTAAGAAGGAAGAGAGTTATCACTCCACAAATTCTAATAAAAGAAGGTGAGTAATTTGATAGAGGAAGAACAAGGAACTTAAGAACTTAAAATGGGAAGTTCAACACAGGTTAAGCATCTAGGAGTTGAGTAGAAGAGAAGGAGGGGTTGAATCACTGATAAGAAGCAGAGAGCAAAATGGAAAAATAAATGAAAGGAGCCATGGAGTGGAACATTGTGACCATCTCTCCAACATCTGTTCTGTCTCTCAGCCTTGTGATTTGGATGGAATCCCTCTCATTCCTCACTGCAGGGGTAATTCCAACCCCTTTCATATCAATTAATTGAGATAGTCCAGATCTAACCCAAACAGCATATGGTATTCCTCTGGCCAAAGGAATTGTTTTAGGATGGTCCAATTAGTCCAAAGATAAAGACTGTTTCTCCCTTTGCATATGACTTAAAAAGCTGATTTGCTGGGCTGGGGATGTGGCTCAAGCGGTAGCACACTCGCCTGGCATGCGTGTGGCCCGGGTTCGATCCTCAGCACCACATACAAACAAAGATGTTGTGTCCGCCGAAAACTGAAAAATAAATATTAAAAATAAAAAAAAAAAAAAACGCTGATTTGCTATTAGCAGTCACTGAACAACCAAAAGGGGAAGCAGACTACAGACAAAGCCAGTACCTCCCAGAGGCCAGTCCAGGGGTTGCAGAACCAAAACCCCAGGCTTACTAACCACTGGGCTTTTCACTGACATGAACTGATCAATCCCCTTTGCTTTTTAACCCAGATTGAGCTGAGCGTTCTACATTTTTAATGAATTATTCTAACTAATACACAAGGAAAGAGTAGTTTAAGAGGGAACAAGTACCAGTACCTCAATAGCAGCATGTCAGAGACAAAGACAAAAATGTCCATTGATTTAACAACATGGAAGTCATTTGTGCCTAGGCAAGGTCAGTTTTTTGTTTTTTGTTGTTGTTGTTGTTTTGGGGTTTTTTGGTAGTAGGGATTGAACTCAGGGGCACTTAACCACTGAGCCACATCCCCTGTTTCTAAATAAAATACAAAATACAGGGTCTCACTGAGTTGCTAAGCAACTCACAGTTGCTGAGGCTGGCTTTGAACTCATGATCCTCCTGCCTCAGCCTCCCGAGCCACTGGAATCACAGGCATCTACAACTGCACCCAGTGCAAGGTGAGCTTCTTGCTTGTTTCTGCAGTGCTAGGGATTGAACTCAGAGGCACTCTACTTCTGAGCTACCTCCTCAACCCTTTTTACTTTATTTTGAGACAGGGTCTCTCTTAAGTTGTCCAGGCTGGCCTCAAACTTGTGATCCTGCTCCTGCCTCCACCTCCTGAGTTGCTGGGATTATAAGTATGCACCACCAACCCCAGCTGCAAGATCAGTTTTAATAGAGGGGGTTGGGGTGGCAGGGAGAACCCTAAGCAGGTTTCTGTTGTACCATCAAGTAGGCAAAGGACTCCTTAAGCCATCAAGTAGGCAGAGGACCACTTAAACCATGGATCTTTGTACTTTGAGGGACACAAGCAATCCATGGTCTCTGTTGTCATAAAAATGTTGAACATTGTCTTGTCCCACCATCCATCAAGACATTCCCCCAGAGGTTCTGTGCTGTTCTGAAAGTTTAACTTCATATGAGTCAGGAGTTAGAGTGAACCAGAGAAGTCTCCTTGGCAACTGACTGATTGGATTAAGTTTTGGTCTTTCTCCCTCAAGGTAGTTACTGCTTCTTACCATTTTGAGAGCAGGGAGCCTCAGAGCCCATGGAGAATTAGAGAAAAATCACCAGGCATGGTGGTACATGCCTGTAATCCCAGTGACTGAGGAGCCTGAGGCAAGTTCAAGGTTAGCCCAAGCAACTTGGTGAGAAATTATCTCAAAATAATTTTTTTTTTAAAGGCTAGGGTTGTAGCTCAGTGCCAGACCACTTGCCTAGCTTGTGCAAAGCCCTGGATTGAATCCTCGGGACTGCAAAAACGAAAACTCTAAGCCATCTCCCTTGGAAAGAAAATGCCCCCAATTCTGTGCCTGTTTCTATGGCTTCATGACTCCTCTGGAGCTAGCCTCGCAGCTAGATGGGGTACTGCCCAAGATTCCACCGTTTGTGAGCTCTACTGAGTCAGAGTTCCCCTCACGAGTCAGAGTTCCCCTCACTGGGTGCCGCAGTCTGGCTGAGCACAAAATAACCGAGCTGCCACATAGCCTTGTAGGTTCAAAACAGGAACTCCTTTATTCTCCTCACTCCCGAGAAACCACACACCAACCGGAAACCCCTCCTCCGGAAATCCCTCCTCTGGTACTTCCCCAACCAATGGGAACTCTCCTGGAATCCCCCGGAGAACTCCAAAGTAGCAGGCGGAAGCAGACAGCAGGTGTCTAATATACAATTGAATACATAGCTTAACATAACCATTATCATCTCAATGGCTTGCTGGTCACCTCTTAACCACTCTGTTCTGGCAAAAATGCCATTCCAACTGGCTATGGCTCTCAGCAACTGGGGGCTTGTTCCACCAAGTAAAAGATTCGAACCCACCAAACTAGCTTGCTCTTCCTGCCCATAACTTCTGGGACCCCAGCCTTCTCCTCCAGCCTTCTGGGATTGGTCAAGGAAGGGTTTACTGCTTTCTTGCCCTGTCAGAACCCACACACCAGCCTCACCTCCCACTTCTCCCTTCCAGTCTCTCCCTAGCACACATTTCAGGCCCTGGCCCTAGGGAAGCTTTTGGATCCAGGTGGTGTCTACAGTTATCATGCTAATTCATTCATCTCTTCATTCTGGGGATCTGACCGGCACAGCGAGCCAGCCCAGGTCTCTGGCATCTGTCCCATTCAGCCCCGAGAAACCACGCTCAAGGATCCAGAAGAGGTCCCTGTCCCAGGTGTGCACTGAGGTATTCCCTACCCATAACCTGGAGTTTTCTCACCATGGTGCCATCAGTATAAACGAAGTCACTTGTCCCAAAGAGCTGGATTCAGGGTGGTACAGAACTTGCGGGTGAGAAAGGCAGTGCTGGATCACCTGGGGCAGCTCTGGATTCCTGAAGTGGAACCAACTCCTCTCCCTCGTGCTATGCACATCCTACCTGAGCTCCCCTTGGCAATAATAATGCCCTTATTGTTTGCAGACCCACTAGTCCTCCTCACACCAAGAGGGTGTGGCCTTCAATAATTCACCCTCATGCCCCGCCAGAGTGACCATGCTCTGAGCTCACCGCCCTGAGGATGCAGGGAGGCACCCTCTCTGCCTGTGTCCCTCGCAGAGCTCTGCAGGACCATCTATTATACCCCATTTAAATTATTATTTAACCTTTCATTTTTAAAATAAATTCAGGCTTTTGGAAAAGTTGCAAAATTGCTGCCAAAAAAAATCTATAAGTGTCAATATCCTGTCCAATCACAATAATTTCCTGGTCAAAACCAGGAAATTAACACGGAGGCAATACTTAGTTAATCTATAGAATAATTCTACTCTATTCTGTATTAATTAATTCTAATCTAATTAGAATAGAATTATTATTATAACTAATAATAATTTAGATAATCTTACCCAAAATTCACCGATTATATCGCTTCTGTACTACTATTTCCAAGACAGAATTCAATGTTTCCTGCAGCATACAGTTGACATCTAGGTTCCTTTCAAGACATTTAAAGAGTATTGGCCAGCTGGAAATTTGTAGAATATCCTTCCATTTGGATCTGTCCAATGCTTCCTCAAGATTAGGTTCAGGTTATGCATTTTTGGCAAGAATACCAACAAAGTCATGCTCTGACCTTTTCAGAGCATCCTATCAGGCAGTACAAGATGTCGATAGAGATCATTACTGGGAATGTCAGCTTTGATCATTTGATTAAAGTGGTGTTTGCCAGCTCTCTCTAGAGTTACTGTTTTCCCCTTTGTAACTGATAAGTAACTTGTGGGAAAATTCTTGGAGACTACCTTTATACCCTATTTCTCATCTTGCTTTCGCCCCCCAATTCTGGCAGGGATTGGTGTGCCTTGCTGGACCACTCCTGTTTTGCAAATGCTGGCTCTATTTCCATCTATTTCCATCTCTCCTTCAACACTGAGACCTGGAATTGTGCTATAAGGAAGGGCTTGCATCCTCTCCCTTTTATAATTTTTTTGTTTACACCACTGTGAACTCATAGGCTCTTAATCCCATTTTTTAGGGGAGAAAACTGAGGCTAAGACCTGTTACATCACTGTCCCAGGTACCATGGCCAGTTCCATGGTATCCACCTATAATCACAGCAACTCAGGAGGCTAAAGCATGAGGATTGCAAGTTCAAGACCAGCCTCAGCAATTTAGCAAAAATAAATAAAAAAATATAAAGGTCTGGGGATGCAGCTCAGTGGTAGAGTGCCCCTGGGTTCAACCCCCAGTACTGCAAAATAATAATAAAAATAACAACAACAATGTGCCCAAGCCACAAAGCAAGAATGAGAGAGAACCAGGACTTAATCTTGGGCCATCTGATTCCTTAACAGATATTTTTTTCCTGAGAATGTAAATTTTGGAACTTAGCATGGTTACCTCTTTGCTTTGATTACTAGAAAGTTCAAATTGTAATAAATTTAATAATACTACCTTTAGACATATTGCTAGTCCTTTCAATATGCAAAATTTACTCTGACATCCTCTTATTGTATCTTATTTCTCTTTTGCTCCCACGTCTTTATTATGTTTTTATTCTTTTGATCGGTTTTATATATTTTTTTAATTACTTTAAATCCTTTTTAGGGATAAATTTAATGATAAATAAGCACATTGCTGAGGCTAGGACATGGAAGGTTTTAATTAATTTTTAAATGAATCACTTTGGTTACTGAAAGATTGTTTGCTGACAGTGGTGCCATGGATTTGTCCTCAAGACTTGTCCAACTGGACAAACTGATAAAATATTTAGAAACTGGGCTGGGGATATAGCTCCATTAGTAGAGTGTTTGCCTTGCATGCTCAAGGCTGGGTTCAATCCTCAGCACCAAAAAAAAAAAAAAAAATTTAGAAACACACACTTGCTTTTTCCACATTTTGTTTTGTTACTTGGGTACTGGGGATTGAGCTCGGGAACTCTATCACAAAGCTACACCCCTGGTTCTTTTTATTTTTTTTCATTTTAAAAAGGGTCTCGATAAGTTGCCAAGACTGGCCTCAAACTTGCAATCCTCCTGCCTCGGACTCCTGAGTCCCTGTGATTACAGGCATGTGTCACCATGCTTGGTGTTTTGAAACACATGCTTTCTCTCTGTGGCTTCCAATAAATGAGGGTATCCAGATAGGGTTACCAGGGGACATGACTGTGACAGTCAAGGGCTAAATGCCTAGCCTTGTATGTATGTGTGTGTGTGGTTTTTCTTTTACTAGAGTTTGAACACAGGGCCTTGTGCATGCTAGGCAAGTACTCTACCACTGAGCTACACCTCTAGCTCTTACCCCCTCCCCTTTATTTTGAGACAGGGTCTTACTAAATTGCTAAGGCTGGCCTTGAACTTGCAATCCTCCTGCCTCAGCCTCCTGGGAAATTGGGATTACAGGTGGGTGCCACCATGCCCAGCAAGTGAGGAACCTTTTTTTTTTTTTAATTTGGCTGCAAAAGGATCTCCCCTCCTTTTAGTTGTTGATAGACCTTTATTTTATTTATTTATATGCAACGCTGAGAATTGAACCCAGTGCCCCACACATGCCAGACAAGTGCACCACCATTGAGCCCCAGCCCCAGCCCCATGAGGAACCATTTTTGATGATGCCCTGTGCATCCTTAAGATGAAACTCTAAATGGATTGTTCTGGGTCTTCTTCCAGAAGACCAGATAGAAGGGCTACTGTGGGCATGCCAGTGTCACTTGGGAGAGGTGGACAGTAGATCTCTGGGATTGGCTCCCCACAATCTATTTTTCCTCCTCCTGGGAAGGGTGTCTAAAATTTAGAACTGCGTCTCTCCTCGGCTCTCAGCCACGTGGTCAGGGTAAACTGAATCCACCTGCAGCTAGTGATCGGGGTGGGGAAGCCAATCAGCTTCCTCCATCCCCAGCCAGAAGGACTGGTTGGGTGACAGGCAGATAACAAACTCAGAGCCAGAGACATGACAGCCAGCTCCTGGGACTCCCCCTCGTATCCTCCATGTGAGTTTATGGAAGAGACATTCTGCCTTCCCTCAATGATGGAGTCAGAGGCATGAGGTGGGTGGTGTGTCAGCCACCTGTGATCTCGTGACTGAGTTAGCCTGCGAGGGAGCCTGAACCAGAGAGCTGAGCTGAGAAGTGGAAATGCGATCCTAGCTATATGTAGCGCCCTCAGAAGCCGGATGATCTCCTCCTGGACTGCGGTTGCGTGAGCCAGAGAGTTGCCATTTTTTATTAAAACAGTTTGGGTACTTTTTTTTTTTTTCATTTGCAAAGGAAAGAGAGATAAATGTGAAATCTGGACACACGAAAAGGCAGCCCAGGCATTCTGTGGGCTTCATTTAAACACCCCCAGTGACTGATGCACACGCAGGCCTGAAGCCACTGATCCCTACTGCAACACTGCAGGCCTGGCCACTCAGAGGTCCTGGAGTGTCCCTTCTCCCTCCGTCCTCCTCCCTCCTCAGCCAGGTGAGGGGCCCCAGGGAGGAAGCGCTGGGGGCTTCAAGCTTTCTGTTTATAATGGGAGATTGCTTGCGTTTTCTTAGTTAGTGGCAGATCTGCCTGTTTGATGTTAATGAGTTTGTGAACCCAACAAAAACATAAAAGACAAGGCCCTTCCGAAGAAGGAAAATAGAAAATAAAGTGCCATCCAAAATGGGATGGGCTCAGAATCTGCCTTGAATCTCACCCAGCCCCTTTTTCTGTCTTCCCCACGGGGCCCCCTTTCATCAATTGAAGAAATCAAGATAAAATGCCATCCTGGTGAATATCCCGCAAAACCAAACCAATCTGATTAGTCTGGACAAAGAAAATGAGGAATTTGGCTGATCAAAGTGGGCTCCGCTCCCCCTTAAACTCCACCCACCCCATTAGGCCTCCTGTGGACAAGAGACACAAATTTCTCACACATCAGCGATGCTGCCATATTCGCTTTCAAATAGCCCCTTGCATCCTGGTGCAAATCCTAGCGGTCTTCTAATGACCCTCTTTAGGACATGGCTGTTCTGATCTGATATTATTAAATGGAAAGTGGCCGTGTTCTAATCTGGAGAGAGGCAGGAGCATTTGTAAGAGCCAGAATCAAAGGCCTGGTCTCTTTCTGTTCCTAATTATCAATAGTGTTTTATAATCTTATTAATATTGATATACAGTATACTGAAGATCTGTTAAGGCATAATGTATGTGGAAGATAATTAACAAGATCCGAGTCAGATCAATCGCCTATTTGACAGCCAACGGTGTGTGGCTTATAAATTATACATATTCTAGGTATTGCTCAAAATGTTTAAAGTTTCAGTCCAATCCTTCCGATCCAGCGCTGGGGGAAGGCCTGAACCTCAAGGTACTGTCCCCAGCCTCTCGGAGCCTTCTCTGCACACGCGAGACTCACTTTCTTACTTAAAAATCAAAGGGCTCCCTTAGCCGCCACGGTCCACACACAGCATAAAACACACCTTTTCCTTGTAAAGTGCACAAAAACAAAAGGTGAAATCTTGTAAGAAAAGAGATGATTAATAAAAGGAAGGTAATTTGCCTTTTGATTTCCGAGGGAAGGTAGCAGTTGGGCGTTTCAAATGGCAGAGCTAGTCTTTCCTCCTCCTCCGGTAGGGACCAGGGCGAGACGCTGAGTTGCACAAAATACAATTAATAATCCCAGTTAATGTGTGTGTCGGGTGGGTCCAGGAGTTTAAGCTGTGTTTTGGCCAAGTACTGTGTGTGTGTGTGTGTGTGTGTGTGTGTGTGTGTAGGCAGGGAACACTGTTTTCTCTGTGACAGCAACCCGTTAGGTCCAGTCGGTCATTGCCTGACACAGGGCTGCCTCAGCCAACTCACACAACCCTGGCTACAAACTTGTGAGCTGGAAATAGACACATCTGTGTGGGTGCTGCTGGGTCCTAGGAGACCTTGTTACACAGCGTTGTTGAATAAAAACCCAAGCAACTCTCAGGCAGGTGTTGAAGGGAACTTAATCTCATCCCCCTGATTTTGCAGATGAGATTATTTACTGCCTCTGTGACACAGGGCCAGGAAGTATCTCCAATAGGGGAATAGCCCACTTCTGGCCTCACTTCTTCCATCTGTAAAATGGAAACGTAGACCTGTCTCGCCCAGCTCCTAGGGATCTGATCAGGACATCGGGGTACCCATACCCTGTGTTACATCCACGATAACACAGCTGTGAACCCCAAACCATTGATGGCTCCCCAATGCCCACAAAATAAGGCCAGAATTTCTCCTCACGGCACACAGATCTCCCACGTCCCTTGCTGCTGGTAACCACTTTATTCCTCCCTGATGCTCACAGGCGACCCATTTGCTGTCCCCAGTCTGTTTCTGAGTTTCTCTCCTCATGCGGCCCCTCCCCTGGCAACACCTTTGCCCTCTGTCGCACCTTTTGGAACCCTCCTGGGGTAGCCCAGATGTCACACCCTCCAAATGGCAACCCAGTCCCTTTAGCAGAAGTTAAGTAGGAGTTCCTTCTGGACAAAGTGTACTTGAGTGACAGGCACTGGGCCCAGGTCCTTCCGCCATATGGAGTGAGAGCAAGAACTCTGAGAGCAGGACCGGTTCTTGTCGTTCCCCTCTCCATGTTCTCTAGCTCGTGAAGTACCCCATACTCGCCCAGTGCTTGGTGCCTCTGCCCAGCCCAGGAAGCAAACCACCCTCCACTCTGTGTGCTTGACTGTCCTCCACAGTGAAGAAGGAGCACGTGACACACACACCAGAGGTGACCCAAGTGGCTGCCAATGTATTGCACCCTTATTCTGGGGCAGCATCTGTGCCGAGCACTGTGTACTCATCATCTCACTTCAATCTCCCAGCAGAACCCCTCTTGTGTCTAAGACGTCCTCATCTGCCTGGGGCAATATGGCAGAGACTGTCATATTTTTTTCCTGAGTATCCAATTGAACCACGCTCCCTTGCAATTTGGTAAAAACATGTGGTGGGCTTCCTCTCAATGGAACTGAAGGGGAAATACTTGTGCCTCTTCCACGCCAAGCCCTCAAAAATCTCCCTTTCACGCCAGGCACAGTGGTGCACAGCTGTAATCCCAGCTACTCAAGAGGCTGAGGCAGGAGGATTGCAAGTTTGAGGCCTGCCTCAGCAACTTGATGAGACTGTGTCTCAAGATAATTCTAAGATTGTTTTAAACACAGGCCTAGGGATGTAAATCAGTGGTAGAGTGCCCCCGGGTTAAATACCCTGTACTGCAAAACTAAAAAACCTCCTCTTCAATGCCTCTCATCTGGGTTCTGCCCATAGACTTTAGCCAATGACCCTGAAGCCTAGAAGATGGTGGCACTACACAGAAGGTCGCATGCTGAATCTGCCTGTATTGAACGGGTAACATGATCATGAACTAAATCTCCACTCTGTTAAGCCCCTGAGATTTTGGGTTCTTGCTTGCAACTGTTGTATGTTCTGCTCACCTCACTTTAGGCAAGTTAGGAAGTTTAAGTAAGTTAGTGGCAGAGGACTGGGACTTTAACCCATACCTTACTGCCTCTGCTTCCTGTCATTCAAACGACTAGAGCATCCTGCCTCTCTTCTGCAAAGGAAAAAAGGTGAACAAGTTGAACAAGTGGAAGTAATGTTCTTACTGGGCAAAACCAAGGCTCCCCAAACCATGATTCCCCTGGAGTGGTTTTGGTGAAATTGCTGAATTGTCACCTAGTTTAAGGGAGGCAGAGGAGAAAGGACATGTCTGGGGTGCCAGCACGGGTCCTTCACGTGGGTGCGTCCCCTTTACTCTTCACAATGACCCTCTGGGCAGGCATTATTACTGCAGACTCAGAGATGCTCAGCAACCTGCTCCAGGTTCCGTGGCAACTGAGCTATGGCAGGGGGAATCAGATCCACCACACCCCTCTGCCTCTAATCTAGGACTAGTCACTCCATCACCACCCCAAGAAGGAGAGCATGTCAGGGTATTTTTTTTTAAGTACTGGGGATCAAACCTGGGGTGCTCTAACCCTGCATTACATCCTCAGCCTCCCCCCTTTTTTTTGAGACAGGGTCTCGCTAAATTGCCCACATGGGCCTCTAATATGTGATCCTCCTGCCTCAGCCTCCCAAATGGCTGGGATTACAGGCTTGTACCATCATGCCCAGCTCTGGGTCTATTTGATGACCTTATTCATTCATCCATTTAATACTGACTGGGTGCCTACCATGGACCAGGCACTCTACTGGTCTCCAGGAATCAAGGCTAGGGCTTAGTTGATGTAGGAAGGGCATCTAAGGTGCTAATGTAAGGAAGGCCCTGGTGCCCAAGGGCTCACCCTGCACTCCATGACCCTGAGAGTAATTGTCTCCTTCAGCACTGTGCCTGAAGCACTGGGCCTTCGTCACCCTAGTCCCAGCCCTGATGGGTGGTGAGCGATCCACACCTGAACTCTGCCCCCAGACTGACTCCAGCTCAGATCGGCTGCCGACAAGCTAAGGACATTCCAGTCACCATTACGGTCCAATGTGGGACTGTAAAACCACACCTACTAAGAGTCTGTGGACAAGAATTCAAAGGGACTCAGAGGGCATGCCTTGTCTCTGCAGAGAGCGAGGGGACAGAGTCACAAGGTTTTATTTATGTCACTTCTTCTGGTCTGAGCATCTACTAGTTTAAGAGGATGGGACAGAGCCTTCCCTCTCCTTGGAAGGAGTATCACAGTTTTTGTGGCTGTTTGTTGTTGTTGTTTTTTGTGTTGTTTTTGGTGCTGGGGATTGAACCCAGGGCCTTGTGCCTGGGAGGCAAGCGCTCTACCAACTGAGCTATGTCCCCAGCCCATTTGTGGCTGTTTTTAAAAACTTGATGACATATAATAAGAATAACAATATTTCTTCTATAGTAGAAAGGAAGCTTATTTTAGGACAAGATGTGGCTGAGGGTTCTGCAGGGGAGCTGAATTGGTAACGGCACATTCGTTCGTTCGTTTGTTCATTTGTCCATTCATTCAGCCATCCTCTATGAGCACGTCCAAGGCACAGGTCCTCGGCAGAGGGACTGGAATGACAGATGGTCACTGAGAGGAGCAGTCCACCTGGGAAAGGAGCAGGTCTGTGCTGGCTTTGGGTGTGGTTGTAAGCTGGTGCCGGCCCACTACACAGAGCTGGTTCAGATGTGGTGTGAACCCCAGTCCCGAGCCCTCCACCTGTGCTTGCCTGGGGAAGGAGCCAAGGGTGACAGGGACGGTGCAGTTCTTGTCCCTGGAGAACTTTGACTTTGTGCTGCTATTAGCGTCACCACCATCATCATTGTCAGGAATATGCTGCAATGGATGCTGCCTTAATGTCCTTAATAGCCCTACACACAGCCTTTGTAGAATGTATTAGTCAGGGACACAGAAATGTAGATGTATATGTGGAAGATGGTAGGGAGAGGTTGACTGTGGACCATGAGCCTTGGCTCACCCAATTCTGGGGGCTGAGAAATCTCACAATCTGCTGTCTGCAAACTGGAGAACCAGCAAAACCAGGGGTATTGTTTTTGTCTGAGTCCAAAGGCCGAGATTGAAGAGTAAGTACTGGTCAGAAACTGGAAGTCCAAGAATCAAGAGCTCCAATGTCCAAAAACAGAGAAGAGGGTGAATGTGCCTCACTCCACCAGCCTAGTCTGAACTCAGCGCTGATCTCTTCTGGAAACACCTTCCTTCACAGACACGCCCAGAACTAATGTTTTACCAGCTATCTGGGTATCTCCTAGCCCAGTCATGTTGACAAATGAAATTAACTACCACATAAAGGGATTATGGGTTCCAAAGTTCTTTCACATTCCTTACCTCAAAGGAAGCTCACCTCCAGCCTACAGGGCAGGAAGTAAGCATCTCCCACAGTCCCATTTAGCAGATGAGGAAACTGAGCTCAAAAGGTTAAACTAAGAGCATGCCCCAAATCTGGCTGCTGTTGATGGCTTCCAGACTGCATGGGCCTGGGACTGGGTGGTATTAAATTCTCAAGTCTCTTTTCACTCAAATCCTTTACTTCTCCTGCCATTTTCCTTTTAGAGCCACCAACTTAGCAATAAATGAATAAGAGTATTAAACACAGTATACATGTGTCAAAACATCCCACTGTGGTCTGGGGATGTGGCTCAGTGGTAGAGTGTTTGCCTAGCATGCATGAGGCCCTGGGTTCAGTAACACACACACAATAACACACAATCACACAATATCCCACAAATATTTGCTATTGAGATGTTTCAATTACAATTTTTTTTGGTGGGGGTACCAGGAATTGAACTTGGGGGCCCTTTGACCACTGAGCCACATCCCCAGCCCTATTTTGTATTTTATTTAGAGACAGGGTCTGTCTCACTGAGTTGCTTAGCACCTCACTTTTGCTGAGGCTGGCTTTGAATTCGTGATCCTCCTGCCTCGGCCTCCCAAGCCACTGGGATTATAGGCATGCGCTACTGCACCCAGCCTGAATTTTTTTTTAATTTAAAACAAAGGGTGAGCATCTGGGTGCCAGGTATCACGCAAAGCACCCACATGTACTAGCTCCTGGGATCCTCCCGGTACTTGGAGAGAGAGAGAGAATTATAACCATCCTCGACGGCTCTGGAAAGCAGGCTTGGGAAGGCAGGCTGACACTCAGGGCCACACAGTGACTAAGCAAGCTGTGCCACAGAAACTCAGTCCCCATCAGTCTGGGGTGCCACTGCTCCACAACCAGCTTGTGAAGTGGGTGACTTTGTCCCCAACGCTCGGTGACCCCAGACCAGTGTCCTCTGCCCTTGCCTGTGATGAGGTGAGTATTCACAGTCATTACCAGCTCGGGGAAACGGGGCCTCCTGATTCTATCAATTATGTATGGCGCTGGCTAAGCGCCTGCACCCTGGGAATGGAAGAGAAAGGTGTTTCCAAGGAACAGGGGTGGCACGGGGGTCTCCTGCCCCTCACTTAACCGTTTCCTGCCGCCTTCGCCCTGGTGGCAGGGCTGGGGTTTGGAGCTCTGCTCCTGTGTCTCTGCCAGGGCTGGTGTTGGGCAATCAACAGCACGACTTCCGCTCACAGTGTCCCAACACCAGGCCCCCGCCAGCTCGCCCTGGTGTGTCCAGCCACTTCAGGCCTCATTAGTGTCCTGACTCAGATTTACACAGATGTAAATCAGGTCATTAGCACCTCCTGCTTTGGCAAGGAGGTGTGGCCAGAAGGGAATTCAAGGGAGGGAGGGTGGGGGCAGGAGCAAACTTTGAGCCCAACTTAATATTTAACCTCTCTGACAATGGGATTGCCAGGCTCCCCACCCTGATCCCAGGCAGCTTCTGGGGTAAAAGAGTCAATATATACAGGGAGATAACAGATGGACTGGGTGGGAGGAGACCATCGCTGAATTATAGATCAGATGCCCGGGAGCCAGGCTGGCCAATGGGAAGCCACTCCTGCAGGGGACAGCCTTCAAGCTGTCTGGAGTCCCCCTCTCTGTCCCTCAGCACACTTTACCTTCCTTTGTGTGGAGGAGGAGCTCTGAATACCTCTTGGGAGAGGGGAAATGGAAGGGAAGATAATTTCAGGTGGTGGGGGCAGGGAGAGCCATTTCTGGTAAATAATTAACAACAACAACAAAAAAAGTTTCCCTTAAAAAAAATAAATAAATAAATAAATAAATAGAAGTGCCCAGCAGAACTTTCAACTTCTCTAATTTGGAAAGTCAAAAGTTTAACTGGGCGCCAGGAAGCTGATGCCAAGGCCAGTTTCCAGCCCAGTCATGCTGGCTGTGCCTGGGCTGTCACCTTGGCTCAGGCCACCTCCCCTGGAAGACATGGAGTCTGAGTGACAACAGTTGGTGGCCTCTAGCTTTCCTTTAGAGTCCTGGACAGGAAGACAGGGCTCTCAGGCCTCATGGGAGTGTTGAGAATCGCTCTGCAGGGCTTCCCCGAAACACAAGTATGTTCTCAGACTGATGGCCTGTCAGGATGACGGAAGCAACAGTTTTGAAGTCAAACCAGGGTTTCCATGTTGGTTTGCTCCTTAGCTGCTGTGTAACCTCATACAAGTTACTTAACCTCTCTCAGCCAGGTTTTTTTTCACTATAGATTGGAGTCATGAAACTGCTGTGGCACCACTGTCACCAGGATAGCATATGTCAGGGTTCAGCAAACTGTGAATTATGGACCTCTATTTGAAAAATACAGGCCTAAGTTTTATTGGAAAACAGCTACCCTCATTGAATTATTTATCATCCCTGGCTGTTTTGTGCTACAAATGCGAAGCTGAGGTGCAAAGACCCTGTGTCCTGCAAAACCTAGAATCCTTACGCATTAGACCTTTGCAGACAATTGTGCTGACCACTGGGATATGCAGCCTGGTGCTTCACAGAAGCGAGGCCCATGGAGGAGGGGCCGTTGCACACCAGCATGGTCCCTCTGGGTCTTGGAAGTTGGGCTCTTGCTCCTCTTTCTATTTTCCTACTTCCATCCACCACCCAACAGCCAGCGATGCCCTTGGCTGGGCCTTTCCCTGTGCCGCTGAGCCTGCATCAGGTGCTAATGACAGCACTTCTCACCCTTGCTAGGACCAGTGGGCTTCTGCCCTTGGGGACCACCAAGTCACTTGACTGATGACAAAGACCCAACCCCTCTTGGGAGCCAGCATTGGCCTCTGGATGAGGAACAGGGAGGAAAGCCCTGGAATCCAGGAGCCGCCTCGGCTGCAGGGGACAGCACAGACCCCTCCCCACAAGGCAACAAGACCGATTCGGGGCCAGGGTCCATCCCTTCACTCATGCCCTCCTGAAGGCATCCGCAGTGACATAGAGTGAATGTTTATGGAGCATCCTGTTGAATTTGGCAGACAGAGACTCTCTCTGTAAACAGGGGTTGATCGACAGCACCCTTCCTCTGCATGATTTGCCCTCTTAAGGATGCTGTGTCATTTGGCCCTCACAGCCAATCCAAGGTAACATTGTCCCTGCTTTACACTCGAGGAAACAGAAATGAAATCTGTGCTGTCCAGGACAAGGGAACAGGGCTCTGCCAGAGGCCCTCCAATTCTGCAGCTAGCTGCCTATCTTTCTTCCTTTCTTTCTCTTTTTCTTTCTTTTCTTTGCTTTGCTTTTCTTTCCAACTTGCTTCATGTGACTCACATGCACTGGCTTAAACTGCATGAATCACCATCTTCAGAGTGCCAACAGGAACTTGAGAATAGGCTGGCAAGTCCTGCCCACTGTCACCTCCCACCGGCCCTCAGGGCCTGTCCGGCTTCTAGCTGGTCTTCCCCATGGCTGCACTCTGAGGACCCAGCTAGCCAACCTTCTGCCATGTGCTCCACCTGGTATTTACCCAACAACTTCAAGTCTGCAAGACCCATGCACCTGTCCCAAGACACAGCCAGAAAGGCCAACTCCCTCACCCCTTCCCACTGAACTGAGTACCTACCATGCAGTAGGCAGTAAGGACCTCACATGCATTGGTACACTGGTTCTCAAAGTCTCTGAGACCCTTTCAGTGTGTCTGCAATGTCAAAAGTGTTAGGGACTGGGGATGTAGCTCAATGGTACAGCACTTACCCGGCACGCAAAAGGTCCTGAGTTATATCCCCAGCACTAAAATAATTTTTTTCATGATTCTTCATAATATTACTAAGGCATTATTTGCTTTTTCACTTATTTCTTTGTGTGTGAGGGTGTGTATGGGGGAGGGGGGTTGGTGGGGATTGAACCCAGGGCCTTATGCATATGAGGCAAGCACTCTACCAACTGAGCTATATCTCCAGCCCTCTTATTCTTTCTTAAGTATATAATAGAATTTTCCAGAGGATATATGATCCATGGTGATGTCATCACTTTGATGACCCATGAATATCTTTTCTAGAATTTTCCACGGTGAGGTCTTTGGCACACTCAAAACTTTCATGAGCGTGATTCTGCAATCTGCATTTGGGGTAAAACTGGGGGTTCATAACCCACTTCAATCTAATGTATGAAATATGATATGTCAAGAGCTTTGTAATGTTGTGAACAACCAATAAAAAAAAAAAAAAAAAACTTTCATGAGTATCCAGGAATCCTGAGATGAAGTTGTCTGAGAAGTGCTGAGCTTCTTTGGTCTTGGTTTGGAACCCTCACAACAACCCCTGGGAGGTAGATGCTACCGTAACCGGTTAACAGGTAAGGAAACTGAGGCAGTAGGAGGGGGAGTGACCAGCCCTAGGCCACACAGCTAGGCAGCTGCTGAGCTGGGATGGGAGGCTGGTTCTGTGGAGGGCCAAGGACAAGCTCTTTGCATCGGCTCTTGTCTGAACGGGTCACTCTGGAGCGGGGGTCCTGACTCAGGGTGCCCAAGGTGGGCTCTGTGGGCCTGTTGTCTGCTCATTCAAATAAGGTGAGACAAATGTTCCCTTAGGTGGCCCCTTTCCAGCTGGGCTTCTCCAGGCCCAGAGCTCAAAGTGCCAGCCTGCAATGACAGGTGACGGCAGATGAGGACAATGACCAAGGGGTCAGCGGGGATGGGGCAAGGAGGTCAAAGGAGCTGTCACATGTTTATGGCTTTTCCTCCGATTTCAGTTTTCCCTTTTTTAATCTGGATACCGAGATTCCAATCCAATGGCTTTGCTAAAAAGAAATTACTAAAAAAAAAAAAAAAAAAAAAAAAGAAGAAGAAGAAGAAATAAATAAACGAACAGAACTATTTCTACACTGAAGGTCGCCCAGCCTTGCCTTCCCTGTTCTCCAGCACTAATGGCCGCCCCCAGTGGCCTAGGCCAGGGCTCCGCTTTGTTTGGTGTGAATGAGGAGAACACCTGCTCTTCTCTTAAACAAACAGCGCCATTTAAAACAGTAAGGCGACATCTTTGGCTAAGGAGCCCTAAGAAACAGAGTCCTGGACTTCTACTGTGTGTGTGTTAGGTTTTGTTTTGTTTTGCATAATTGGCTATTCTGAGCACTTCAAAAGAGGCTTGGGTGGCCCAGGAAGGCCTGTATTCTTAGTTTGTTTCCTTCCCAAGAGGCTTTTGGGGACTAGCTCCTCCTGTTGGGCTTATTGTTCTTGTCCATGGATTTGGGCTATAAAATAAAGAGATCGGGTTCTTAAAAAGAAATAATGTGGCCAAGATGGTGGTGCTCTGGGTAGTTAAAGTAGACTCCTACAAACCCAGAGTCACTTGCCCCTGGGGTCTGTACTCTTTTTCTCAGGCAATGACAGAACCCCATCCACCAACTCAAATCAGCCTGAACCTTGGGCCTCATCTTGGACCATTGCTCCTTCTCACCAGACCACCCATTCTACCTCCAAGGTCTAGGGATTCCACCTCCTTAATTTGTCTTAAGCGTTTGGTATCATAGGAAGGAAATGAGTCTTGGCATGAAATCAACATGTATTAGAATCTCAGTTTTGTCTCCTCCAACTCTCAGCCTGACCTTGGGCAAACAAAGTGCACCTACAGTTCCCTGTTTCTGCTGACACATCTCCCATCAAGCACCCAGGTTTCTGCTTTGTGACCCAGACTTTCCCGGGGACCCTTGAGCAGGACAACCTGAGTTCCCCAGAGAAGACAGTCCCCCAAGAGGGAAGTGACTGATGGATAAGCGGCTCAGCTTCCTCATCCCTTTGTGGGAGAGAGATGGCACCCAGACAGGAGCCTCACAGAACATCCAGCAGGATTAAGCACCACTAGTCCACGGCGGAGCCCTTCCCTACTCCCTCCCTGTTCTTCCAGGATCACCTCCCAGATGAGCTAACTCTTCCCAAGTCCTCGTCATGGGATCTGCTAATACAGGTTGAGGATCCCTGATCCAAAATCAGAAATGCTCCAAAATGTGGACCTCTTTGAGCACCCACAGGAGCCACAAGTGGAAAAATTCCTATCTGCCAGCTGCCCCAATGCACTGGGTCACAGGCAAAAATGCAGGTTCACTGAAAGCATTGGATAAAATTACCTTGAGTTGACCTGAATAAGGTGTGTGTAAAACATAGACTTTTGTGTTTAGACTTGGGCCCCACCTCCAAGGTATCTTAGTCCATATATGCAAATATTCCAAAATTTTTTTCCCAAGAAAAAAAAAATATGAAATTCAGAACAGTTTTGCTATCAAACATCTAGGATAAGGGGGTACTCCATCAGTAAAGCAAATGACTTTTCCTCCATGAGCCTCAAGGTTTTTCTCCCCCTGGTAAGGAGGGGTTGGCAACAGCCCCCTCCCAGAATTTTTTTTTTTTTTTTTTTTTGGACTGGGGATTGAACCCAGGGGTACTTTCCCACTGCACCACATCCCCAGCCCTTTTTATTTTTGATTTCTAGACAGGGTCTCGCTAAGTTGCTTAAGTCCTTGCTAAATTGCTGAGGCTGGCTTTGAACTTGCAATCCTCCTGCCTCAGCCTCCACAGCCACTGGGATTACAGGCCCGCACCACTACAACCAAATTCCTAGAGTTGTTGATAAGTAACAATATGTCATAATCTTCACCATGGCAAAATTTGAAAATGCATTTGCTGTCTCCCTGAGACGTGCTCTCTGGAACTGAGTAGATAGTTAGGAAGCCTCATTATTTCATGATCTCTCTGGGTTAATATTCAAGGCACAAAGGCTGAGGTTTGCAAGATGCGTATTTTATGCTTGTATCAACGTTCTTACATTTTTCTTTGAGCCCCTGTGAAAACGGCTACTGTAGAAAAGAAGGGAAGTGGAGTTCTCTGGGTAAGAAGACAAATTCACCCTTTACTTGTCAGAAAGATTCCTGATCCCTTCAGAGGTGGCGTGGGAGAGCAGAGAGGCCTTGAATCCTGGCCCCAGCCCTTAATAGCTATGCAAGTCTGAACAATGTACTTGATTTTGATGAGCCTGTTTCTTCCTTGCAACATTGTCATAGTAAGAGTTAGAAATAATATCTGTGAACTTTAGAATGAGGCAATGATATCGTGGGCACAGAAATGAGTGATGTGGTTTCCTGCTTTCAAAGATCTCAGAATCTCATTGAGAGGAAAGATCAGGCACAGATGCAGAAGTAGGGTATGACTGGGTCTTTACCACCAATACTTACCAAGCACCTACTATGTGCTAGGCACTGGATTGGAGGTACCCACCACAGGAGAC
Source organism: Spermophilus citellus (assembly GCF_964194105.1). Lineage (NCBI taxonomy): Eukaryota > Metazoa > Chordata > Mammalia > Rodentia > Sciuridae > Spermophilus > Spermophilus citellus. The sequence continues at coordinate 80,962,540 of NC_138195.1, forward strand.
CTCAGGAGAAGCTCCCTCCATCAACACCCGTCCTATGAGCCTACTTCCCTTCCTTTCTCCCTTCTTTCTTTCTACCCTCTCTTTCCTCACTTTCTCCTTTCTCCTTCCTTTTTTCATCCATAGTCTTCAAATCCTTCTGGTCTAAATCTGTTTTCCCCTTTCTGGGTCTGCCAGAACCAGAAATCTCCACCAACAATATTGCTTGGCCTCTGGGGAGCTGCAGGTCCGAAAGGAACTGAATCCTGTAGATCCTTCCATCCAACAGTGTCAACTGGGACAGGCTTCTTCTACCCCCAAGGGACATGAATTTGAATGGAGGAATATCATAACCTCTGGATTGATCGAATATCTCTGCAGTATATTTAAGGCATTTAGCAAACTGGTGTGTGGAACAAGCTTATATCAGTTCAGAAGTGCCCATTATTATATTTCCAGGAACTTTTTATGGATTTTTTTTTTCAGTTTATTGCATGAAGGAGTTACACTAGTCCAAGCAAAAGCAGACCCCAAATGTTACATTATACAAGCTGTGAGGTTTTTGCAAGTGACCGACGTCACATTGGTAGCTTGAAATCAGCCCAAATGTGTGAGTATTGACACAACAGAAGTTGGCAAACACTGCAAATCAGGGATTGAGTTCCTCTGAGAGCTGTTTGTTAGACATCTACCAGCACACCCTGCCTAAATGTAGGTAACAAGAGAGGGTTGTGTAGAAACAGGCCCTGCCTTCAAGGAGCTTCATAGCACACTAGAGGGTGACAGTGTAGCCAGTGTCGCTGATTTATAGCCAGGAAATAAAAGTTCACATTCCAGCAAGGTAGCTTCCTTCTGTGAGACTCTGCCAAACGGGAGTCACAGAAATACCTCCCTTTCTTTCTTTCTTTTTTTTTTTAATATTTATTTAGTTGTAGATAAACACACAGTATCTTTATTTATTTTTATGTGGTGCTGAGGATTGAACCCAGTGCCTCACACATATGAGGCAAGCACTTTACCACTGAGCTACAGCCTCAGCCCCCTCCCTGCCTTTCAAACTGAATTAATCAGAGGCCCCCCCAGAAATGATGTAAATGAAAGGAAACTCATTTGTCCCAATCATCAAAGAAACGTCTGGAAAGTGTGAGAATGTCCCATAAGTATACCAAGAATAAATGCAACCACACAGAGGATCTGCCCGGTGAACAGAAGAGAAGCAAGACAAGCCACATCCTGGGGGCACTCCCCTGATTAGACTGGAGGCAGTTTGACAGCGTGGCCCTGTCTAGGCTTCTCTGCAGCAGGACACAGGACTGTGATTGATCCTAGTGAATGAACAGATGAGCAAGGAAGAAGGCTTGGAGGGGAGTTTGGGGCACGCCCTGCAAAGCTATACTCATGGTGGGAAGCAGAGAAAGGTTTGTCTTCTCCAATCCCTGGTATGAGGGTTTTGTTGGTATTTGAATGATGGAATGGAAAGTCCTTGCAGGTGAGGTGGAATGATTACTGCAAGTTCATGTCATGGGCTGCGATCTTTAAACAAAGGCTGGCTGGTGTGGTGGTGCACACCTGTAATCCTAGCCGCTTGGGAGGCTGAGGCAGGAGGATCACTAGTTCAAAGCCAGCCTCAGCAAAAAAAGTGAGGCGCTAAGCAATTCAGTGAGACCCTGTCTCTGAATAAAATACAAAATAGGGCTAGGGATATGCTCAAGTGGTCGAGTGTCCCTGAGTTCATTCCCTGGTATCAAAAAAAAAAAAAAAAAAAAAGGAGGAGGATCAAAAGTTCAAGGCCATCTGGGCAGCTGGGCAATTTAGCAAGACCCTCCTTCAAAATAAAAAATAGAAAGGGCTGGACATGTAGCTCAGTCATAGAGCATTCCTGGGCTCCATCTCCAGTGCCAGAAAGAAAAAATGCTGATCTAAAAGAAATAAGGGGCACTTGTTTTATAGACGAGGATTTCTTCTCCAGCCACTGGTTGAGCATCATCATTAAGGTCCCTCCACCAACAGATTATGCCTATCATCCTCCCAGTGCCACCTCCCACTCCTTCTTCTTTCCTTCCATGAAGATCCAGGGCCACGGCATTTACATATGGAACCACACACTGTGAGGTTTAATTGCAGGAAAGTATGTGTATCATTTTCCCTAATGATTTAATAGTCTGTCTTCTCAACCAAATTGCAAAACCCTGGAAGGTATGAAATACTGTCAACTGAATCTGTTTCACCTGAGCTTCCAGGTGCCCTGAGAGTGCCCAGAAAGCCATCAGAGCCACTACTGATGGAGCACTTGCGGGGGGAGGAGACCACAGTGTCAAGCTGACTCCTCCTAGGAACTCTCCACGAGGCAGCCAACCTGAACACATGTCGGCTGACTCCTATCAAAGAGGCAGTGAAGCCGGAGGTGTGAGCTGGTCCCCCTTTTCAGTTAAGGAATCTAAAGAATAGAGAGGTTAACAACACACTTGCCCCAAAGCACAAAGTAAGCTGCAAAGCCAGAATTCAAACTTGTCTACCTTAAAAAAAAACCATGCTCTTTCCAGACGCGGTGGCACACATCTGTAATCCCAGGGACTAGGGCAGGAAGATTGCAAGTTCGAGGCCAGCCTCAACAACTTAGCAAGGCCCTAAGCAACTCAGCAAGACCCTGTCTCTAGATAAAATATAAAAAAAGGTCTGGGGATATGGTTCAGTGATTAAATGCTCCTGGTTCAATCCCCAGTACCAAAAAAAGAAAAACATGCTCTTCACTACCATGTTATTAAGCAAAATGGAAGAAAAGCTGGGTGCTTAATAGGTGAGTCATATTATGGCATTTCCCCAACTTAGCAAGTAGTGAAACCGAGGCAGATGGTGGCTAAGGCAACTTACTCACATCGCAGCAGGCAGCCTGTACCTACTGGGAAAGTCTCACTAACCAACTTTACTAACTGTGAAAGGCTGCGGCGTGTAGATAGAGCGCCTCGCAGACATGGAACCTCTGAGGAACAGCACTCAGGTGGGCACCTGCGGCACACTCCCAGGATGACTTAAGGCTCCTCTGTCCTCTGATTAGGTTGGCCCTCCACCCACCGTGACTTCATGGGAGCCTCCATTCCGGATCTGGTTTTCCTTCTTCCTCGGAGAGCTCAGGGTGTTTTTGGTTTTCTCTCCTGCACTGCCTGACTGTGGCAGAATGTTCCAGGAACATCTAGTCAGAGAGCACTCAGTGTGCTCCAAGGCCTGGGTACACACTGTCCTCCTGGGCAGAGTGGCCACCAGGGACTATTAACACGGAGCTAGCCCCACCTCCAGGAGTGGAGGGTGGCAGGTGGGGGTATGGTGGGCATGCCCCAGTCACCAGAGGCTCTGAGAACAGACAGGACATCAGGCCCTGGGGGTGTTATAACCCAAGAGCATGAATCAGGCCTGAGGTGAAGGGCAAAGACCCCATCTCAAGGGCTCGCTTCTCTCCGGCCTGTCTATTCCACGCATCTCCTTGACTTCAGAAATAGCCATCAAGGTCCAGACCAATGCTGGTGACTTGGAGTGTCTGTGTCTGACTCTCCTCCCTTCCTCCACTCCTCAAAAAGCCCCTTATCAATGGCATTCATGGAAGACATTCTGGATCCCCCCTCCCAAAGGGTGGAGGTCGTGGAGAGGGTCACAACCTCAACCTCTGCTGCCATCTGAGCAGCCACTGTGTCACTCATGGAGCAAGGACCTTTTGCTCTTCTTCCTTCCCACAGTCATTCGCCCTGAAAAATCCTCTGGTCCTTAAATCAAGCTCCAGGCCAATGGGTACGCTGTACCCGTGATCCATACCGTCTGCCTATAACCTATAACCTATAACCTATAACCAGGTCCAAACACCAAATGGAGAGCATGTTAGAGAAAGTGCGATTTTGTGAGCAACAGTAGAAGGAAAAATGTTAATAAAGGGCATTTTGCTGAGTGGAGGTTAAATACTTTCATACTTCTCAGCTATTCCAGAAACTTCTCTGAATTCTCATTTAAAAAAAAAAAAAGTTCTCCGTAATCTGATGTTTTACTTCATTAAATGCTGCCATTTGAGAAGCAGGAAAAGGACTGAGTTGAAAATTGGCCCCTGGTTCAGGTCACCGTGTTGCCCGGTTCCCCCAGGAGAGGGCTCCGCAGGATGACAGGAAACCCCGGTGTCCGAGATTCCTAGGGCCAATCACTAGGCTTTTCTTAGCCCCCATCCAAAAACCCTATTCTGCTCTCTTTCTCCAACACCACACTCGGGTGTCTTTTGGCTGCGGGGGCGGTGCTGGGGATTGAATCCAGAGCCCTGCATACACCAGCAAGCGCTCCACCCCTGAGCCCAGCCCTGCTGGTTTCTGAATCCTAAAAGATTGAGAAATCCAGAGGCAGTCTTCCTTCTGTCCCTGTCATACTTTCTCCTTTTGTCCTTCTAACATTTCCTTCTGTATTTCAATTTGATTTCCTTCTTCAATAGCAATACTGACATTTCTACTAAGAAAATATAGAAACGATTTCTTGAAATTAGTAACAGTGCACCCCAAGCCATGAATTGTACACTTTAAATGGGCGAATTAGGTGGTGTGTAAATTATATCTCAATAAAACTGTTTAAAAGAAGAAGAAAATCTAAGAACCATAATCCAGTTAGACGGGAGACTGAAGCTACATTTATGTAGCTCGGTTAATAAGACTAAGGACCCTCGAACTACCCACATCTGGAAATAGGCTAAAGTGGATGGAAATTAAGTGGTACATTCACTCCACTTGAGCCACATTATGATTATTGTTTTTATTATTATTATTCGGTACAGGCTATTGAACCCAAGGGAGCTTAACCACTGAACCACATCCCCAGCCTTTTTATTTTTTATTTAGAGACAGTGTCTCATTGAGTTGCTGAAACTGACTTTGAACTCTAGATCCCCCCCCCCCCCCCCCCCGCCCACCAGGCCTCAGCCTCCGGAGCCACTGGGATGACAGGCATGCACCACCGCACCTGGCCACAATCATCCTTTTTCTTCCCTTCCAAAGATCAAAATGGCAGATGAGTTGGAGGTTAATAAATCTGGGTGCAAAGTATACCTCTGTGGATGGGAATATTTCCACTACTACACCAAGGGTCATCCGCTAAATATCCCAGTGCTTGGAATCTCAGAGGTTAAATTCAAGTAACGACGGCTTCTTTTTCTCAGAACAAGCTGGTTAGAGTGCATGTGACCCATTTGTCAGGGACAATTTGCTTTTCTATCTGACTATTTTCCTCATTGACCTCACTTCCTCCTCCTCTCCCAGGCGGCGATGGGATCTGGCAACAGGAGCTCCACTGTGGACAGGGAAGTCCTAGAAGACTGCTGCCCGGCTGGGGGCCAGCTCAGAGCTCCCCTGTGCTACCTCGGCCTCCACACCACCTGCCCCTACGGGCACACTCACGGCTCTGTGTAGGAAATTCGCCACTTTACGGTCTCGCGTAAAAGTGCCACTCTGAATAAACACAAAAGCCATCAACTGCTCTTGAGTTGTTGGTCTTAAATATCAGTCATGCTTCATCGCAGGCATAGGGGACCTGCTCTTTGCATGATATCGTCATATAAAGAGTAAGGACCTTAGGGGCATCTTAATGAGGTGGTAATGAGGGAAAAAATGTTCTGGGTTTGGGGGGGCCTGGTTCCCTCTGATGTTCAAAATGGGTTTAATCTTACATCAGACTCCTGGCTCTGCAGTATGGAGGAAAGAAGGAGAGAAAGAAGATGGTGTGGTACAAGAGGGTATGTGCATGTGTGTGTGTGTGGGGGGGGGTGTACAGCGTTCGAAACTTTCTTCAACTGCTTTTTATTGCTCCTGAAGACCAGCCCACAATATCCTGAGGCTCCTCTTTGTACACAGGTTACCTGCGTCCTGGAGGACAACGCCAAGAAGCTTCCTCCTCCGCTACCCTTCAGACCCCTTGATGTTCCCTGTCTTCTACGCACGCCGCCTTCCTGGTTGGGTTGTGCTGTTGATGCTCCACTTTGTGTTGTAAGATGCCCTTTGTTGCTCTTGAAGACCAGCCACGATTTCAAAACCTTTTCTCTTTATATCAACCACTGTGGAGCAATAGGGTGAGGGAGCTTCCGACTCTGTCAAACAGAGAGTCTTTATCCTCCCATTTGCTTGCTTTCTTTTCAGACTCCACATAACCAGATCGTTGAGAAAGTTCTTTGAAATGAGAAGTGACGAACTCTGTCCTTTGCTGAGTGATTTAGCCTCTTTGGGGCGGGGCGGAGGGGGGTGACTGTATAAAACCAAGGTAGCATTGTTACTTCTGCGGTCCTGTAACAAGATATGGCGATCATTCATTCATTCCTAACTAGATGTTCTCCTGGGCACATCAGAGGCATCCTGCCTATGTATGCCCTAAATTTTGTTTGCTGTGAGTCTTGACTCACTTTACTAACAGGATTCCATAGTCTTTTTAAAATGACTCTTCTATTCCAAAATCTTTCATCTTATCCTCCTGTTCGCCATTGCCAGTTAATTCAAACTACAATCGATCATCCATCCATCTGTCCATCTGTTTGTCCATTCATCCATTCATTCAACAAATATTTATTAAGCATTTATATGACCCAAGTCCTCAACCAGCTGGCTAAGGAAGGAGCAGCGAGTGTGGCTCCCCGGCCTCTGGGAGGATTTAGACAATTACAGAACCGTGTCCGCTTGAGCATGGAGTGGACTGGGGACACAAAGGAGGGGAAGCTGGCCAGAGCTAGCGACTCCAGGAAAATGCCCTTACAGAAATGCAATCTGAGCCCCCAAAGGATAAGAAAGAGGAGGAGGGTTGGGACTTTTCTCAAAAAGAAAAGTATCCACAGGTGTTTCTGCTACTCTGTTGAGCAAAGTAACTCGTTTTGCTGAACCCGGAGCCTCTTAAGTAATGATGGATTTTTGTATAGAAAGAACATAGACTTGGACTTAGTGATGTAGGATAATCGGCTGAAACTTTTCTAAGCCTCAGTTGCCTCATTCCTAATATGTGCAAGATAATCACCGCCGGACAGAATTGCCAGAAAGATTAGGTGTGTTGTAGACAAAGCCCCCAGCCCATGAAAGGTCCCCACAAACGACAAATTTTATTCCTCTAAAGGAAGAACAGAAACATTATCAAGAGGTTAAGGGCAGGGGTGGGGGAGGGTGGGGACTCCCAGGAAGCTTTAAACACACACACACACAAAAGAAGGACAAATAGTCAGGCTTCATCCCAGGAGGTCCTGAGTCATCAGGTCTGGGTGGGTCCCTAGCATCTGGATTTTCTTTAAAGCTCCATAGATGATTCTGATACAGGCCAGGGCTGAGAATTACCTCTACCCAGCAAACAGGGGCTTATTTACATATGTATAGCTGCCACTTTAAGTACCTGAAGAGAACACAGTAACCCTGATTTAAGATAACTATTGAACAGAGTTGGAACCCTGTGCTGATGATCTGCAAGGCATCTTGGTGGGTAACTGAGAAGGGAGCTATGAGTCAGTAAAAGTGGAACTGCAAAATTTCTCAGGCTCCTCGAAATGATGCCTGTAAAAATGTCTGGCTTGAGTCAGAGTGGAATTTAGCTGTCATATTTCTCTTGACTGACCATCGTCACCCGTTGGTAATTGATCTAGTAAATTAGTAACTCCTATCCAACAGCAGCTTCAACTTTCTAGGGTTCACCATTGCTTGCTGAAAACAGACATCTGGCCATAGAATTTCTAGCATAACTAGGGAAAAAAAAAACTCAGGCATTTTTCTCACCAAAAGTCTCAATATTTCAATGGACAGTCTGAAATTTCAGTGGTTTGGAGTGGAATTCTGAAGAGTATGTTTGTAAATGTTTTTCCCAGGGAGGGAGTTCAGGCTGGAGTTCAGCCTTGTCTCTGATTTACCTCCCTTTCTGTAAGACAATCCAGTACAATAATAAGGTGAAAGTTGGCATTTGCCTACTTTTTTCTTGGGGATATCATTACCTATGAATTGCTGGAAAAATCTCAGGAATAAGCAAGCTTTGATTTTCAAAGTTGATTTTGTTGTTCTGGAGCTAGACTAAGAGGTAGCTAAACATTCTTGATTTGGCCTAAATAATTCCAGAAAAAGAAAAGACCTTCTATCCAACCCTCTCCAAATGTGGTCCAAGGAATCTTCTGGGGGATCATTAAACATGCAGATTCCTGGTCCAGTGTTCTGAATTTCTAGAGGCCAGAGCCAAAGCTTCTCAGGTGGTAGTCACATCCATCTTACACTCATGTTTTGCCACAAAAGAATTCTATTTCTGCATTTAGATTAAAAAAAAATCAGGTTAAGAGCTAAGAGCATGACATCTGGAGTGGCCCATTTCTGTTCTTGCTCTTTTGCCAGTTCTCATGGACAAGTCCTTTGCATTTTTTAGACATCAGTTTTCTTTTCCCTAAATGGCAATATGTGTCATCATTTATAATTATTACTACTACTGTTATCATTATTACTATTTTATTTGCAATGCTGGGGATCCACCCTCATGGAGGCTAGTCAAGCACTCTACCACTCAAAGATGAAATGTGAAAATACTTTGAAAACTAAAAATACCTGTTTCTATCATTACAGTCATTTTCTATAGGAAGGATATGCAGGTCCAGATTCCCAGCTTGTGTTATTCCTGGCTAAATGTTATGTAGACTACTTAATTTGGCTGTTTTTATATTCATTCTAAGGGAGGAGGATATTTCCATACACAATGAGCCATGTAGCCCTGAGCATAAAGAAGATGGTTCAGATGTTGCAAAGGAGCAGACAGGGGTCATTAACGCCCTTAACATATCAATTGTGAATTGCATAATTCACACCTAGAGCAGCTACCAAGGAACAAGGGGAGCAGCCTAATACATTCCCCAAAGCACATTATTCCACATCCAGGAAGCTGCTTAAACCAGAGCTTTCTGGAACCAGAGCCATGTCCACTATGTTTGACTGCTTGCCTGCTGAGATTTTTTTTCCCCTGTTTCAGGCAAAAAAAAAAAAAAAAAAAAAAAAAGAAAGAAAGAAAAGAAAAGAAAAATCAAATCTGGCTGTCGAACAAGCCAACTTGATGTACTTCATGACAGATCTTTCCTAATGTTCTAATCTCTTAGGCCCCAGACATGAGTCCTCAATAGAGGTAGAACGACGAATCCTGAATTTAGTTGCTCTATTAGAACCTTCTATATCCACCTTAAATAATCTGTCGGAGGCTGCAGCCTAAGAAAGGAGGTTGTCTCCCTCCCAAGGTATATTCCTTGACATTTTCAGTGGACAGAGACTGAAGAGTTGTGTATAGAGCTGTTCATATTCAGTACTATTTCTTTGGCATAATCCTGTGGGTGCCTGTCCAACCATTTTCTTTGAATAGATTGGTTTTCCAGGCCTGGGGCAAATAGCCCTTGATGACACAATTCATAAAAGCCCTTACCTAGCCCCAGGAGAGAAGGAGGAAAGTCTGGTGGAGCAGGAAGAGAACCGGAAAAGGGAAAAGAATAGAATCAAATGATTGATTGTGTGAGCTGAAAGGAGCCCTTTCCTTCATTCCCTCACCCACTCATTCATTCCTTTAATTTGTGGGCACTAGTTACTGCACTGGAGGTCAAGCTGCCATGGTCCTGGGGGGATGGAGAGCTGTGCCCTCTGGGGTGGAAGTTGCTAGGCCCATCACCGTAGCCTGAGTTGGCAGCTGTAGTATTTACAAGTTTTGCTCTTGCTTTGCTTGGGAAAACAAAGGACTACAAAACAAACTGGGCTAAAATAAAGGAAAGAAACCCAGCTCCACCTGGCTCCTCCTTGAATGGGCTCCCCACCCCTTTCTGGGGCAGGTGAGGCCAGGCAGAGTCCCTAACCTCTGGCTTGGAAAGAAAAATCCTGGCGTCATTTGATCCAGCTCTCCATGCTGCTTTCTACCAGGAACAGGAAGGCACTTCCAGGGTGTTAACCCTTTCACCAACAGTGGTAGGGTGCAAGCCTTCAAGGCACTGAGAAGGTACAATATATGAACTTGAAAAGGATGATAATCCTGTGATGGTGGTGGCGATTATGATGATAGATGGCTCCTGTTTACTGGAACTGTACTGCTGGGTGGTCACTGTGCTTGCATTTACTGGTATCATTTCATTCCTTCTTCTCCATGGTGTGAGCACAGCTATCACCTTCCTTTCGGGAAAACAAAACAAAACAAAACAAAAAAATGAGGGTCAGAAAAGTTAAGAATGTTGTTCAAAGTCATACAGCTAGTAGGTAGTGGGGTTACAGCATCTGCTTGCTTCTTTCTCTGTTCCACTGGTCCTGTGTGGGATTGGAAAATAATCCGGGCTCACTTCTTTAAAAGTGCTCCCTGGAGCTCTTCTGTGTCCATCAGCTGGGAGTTGTCGGTGTGGCACAGTCTGCTCTGATCAGACTTTCTTGGTCCAGGACATCCTCAGATTTCTGTTACTGCAGAGTAAGGAAGAACACAAGGATATGGAAGCTGCAGGATTCCTCCGGCCAGGGTCTTGAGGCCACCCAAGGACCAGCTGCCTCCTCAGCCCCGAATACCTAGGGACTAAAGATCCCAATGGAGTAAACACAAGGCACTGAGTGACAGGGAGGGGAGAAAAAGGAAGAACAAAGGTGGAAGGACAAAGGACACAGGAGAGCCAAGGAGAGGGCCAGTGGTCCTAAGTACAAGCACTGCTTCTTCTTTTTTTTTTTTTAAGCAAATTCTTGGGGCTGGGATTGTGACACAGTGGTAGAGCGCTCACCTAGCATGTGTGAAGCACTGGGTTCAATTCTCAACACCACCTATAAATAAATAAAGGTCCATCAACAACTAATAAAATATTTAAATAAAATAAAAAAGAAATTTCCTTAATAGATGTATTTTTTAATTGTAGATGGACACGATACCTTTATTTTATTTATTTGTCTTTATGTGGTACTGAGGATCGAACCCAAGGCCTCACACATGCTAGGTAAGCCCTCTAGCACTGAGCCACCACCCCAGACCCAGCACTGCTTCTTACTTTCTGCAAGAGGAGGGCCACCTGTGTGGGATAGCCCAGTGCAGTGAGCCAGGATGGGGACAGGGGTGAGGAAGGCCTCTCGGTGTTAGAATGAAACAAAACAAACACAATGACAACTGATGGGTTTTCAGGAAGCTGGGAGAAAGGCAACATTCTGGAATGAACCTCTGCCCTCCATTGAAAGGACTCAGTGTCTGCCTGGATACATACCCTTGGGAGTCTCCAACACAAGACCTCCAGGTTCCACGCTGCTGGCGGTGGAAGGCTCTGTCTGCATCCTTGGTACCTGTTCAAGTGCCTGGAAGAGAGGATGTAGGGAGGAGGTGCAAATGGAACTGTTGAAACCTGAGCCCATGGTATCTGGGCCACTCAGTCAGAACCCTGCCTCAGACCAGGGCTTGAAAAGGCAAAGCCACAGCCATTTTGGAAAATGAAGTGAAAGTTCCTCAAAGAACTAAAACTAGGGTTTGGGGGCTGGGAAGGTAGCCCTGTGGTGTGGAAGGCTTGCCCAGCATGTGCTAGGCACTGGTCAGATCCCTAGCGCCACAAACAAAACAAAAATACTTAAAGTGGAATCATCCTATGATCCAGCAATCCCACTTCTGGGTAGATACCCAAAGGAACTGGAATCAACCTGTCAAAGAGATGTCTGCAGCATCATTCACAGCAGCAGAAACACAGAAGACGCGTTCAAGGCAGAATCCTTCACAATAGCCGATACAGACTCAACCTCCGTGTTCACCCATGGTTGGGAATGAGTAGGTTATTTTCCTTTTGTTTTGTCCTTTGGTATTAAGGATTTAACCAGGGATGATCTATCACTGAGCTAAATCCTCACAACTTTTATTTTTTTTAAATTCTGAGACAGGGTCTTACTGTATTGCCCAGGCTGGCCTCAAACTTATGATCTTCTTGCCTCAGCCTCCTGGGTTGCTGAGATTATAGGCATGTGCCCACGTGCCCAGAGCCAGATGAATGGATTTTCAATGTGGCTTTATATATACAATAGAATACTGTTCAGCCTTAAAAAGAAAAATCAGCCAGTTGCAGTGGTTCACACCTGTAATCCCAGTGACTCCCCAGGCTGAGGCAGAAGGATTGCAAGTTCAAGGCCAGCCTCAGCCATTTACCAAGGCCTTAAACAATTGAGCAAGACCCTGTCTCAAAATAAAAAAAATAAAATAAAAAGAGCTGGGGATGTGGCTCAGTGATAAAGCTTCCCTGGGTCCAATCCCTAGTACCAAAATATATAAAATTTTAAAAAAATAGAAAATTCTGTTATTGGTGATGATAGGAATAAGCTTAGAAAATATTATGTTAAGTAAGATAAGCCAGGCATAGAAAGACAAATAATATTGCACGATCTCACTTATATAAAAAATCTTAAAAAAAAAGTGAACTCGGGGCTGGGGATGTGGCTCAAGCGGTAGCGCGCGTGCGGCCCGGGTTCGATCCTCAGCACCACATACCAACAAAGATGTTGTGTCTGCCGAGAACTAAAAAATAAATATTAAAAATTCTCTCTCTCCTCTCTCACTCTCTCTTAAAAAAATAAAATAAAATAAAGGCATTCTGTCCATCTATAACTACAAAAAAAAAAAAAAAGTGAACTCATGGAAGTAGAAAATAGAAAAGTGGTTACCAAAAGCTGGGGGTAGAGTGTAGAGAGGGAGGGATTGGAAATTCTATGAAAAAAGAATTTCCATTAGATTAGCTGTTGTAAGCTCTGGTTCTATTGTAGGCCAAGGTGAAAATAATTAACCGCAATGTAACATATATTTCAAAATAGCTAATAGAGAGGATTTTAAATGTTCTCACCACAAAGAAATGATAAATATTTGAGAGACTAGATATGCTAATTAGCCTGATTTGACATTCTGCAATGTATATATTTAGTAAAATATCACATCATGCTATATATATATATCTACACATACACAAAGTTATTATTTGTCAATTCAAAATAACATAGAGCTGGGCACAGTGGCACACACCTGGAGGATCACAAGTTCAAGACCAACCTCAGCAACTTAGCTAGAGGAGACCCTGTCTCAAAATAAAAAATAAAAAGGGCTGGGCGTGTGGCTCAGCGGTAAAGCACCCCTGGGTACAACCCCAGAAACCCCCCCCCCCCAATGTTTAAGATTCACAGGCTTGGCCGGGCTTTCCTGGGCCCCCATGGCTCCTGGAAAAGCGAAATCCCTAACTTTGCTTCTGAGATTTGTGTGATCCACCAAGGACCCTACGCATGGTCGTGGAGAGTCCTGGGTTAGGACATAGTGAGGGCTGGAACCCTGCGTCACTCCAACAGCGGAGATGTGTGCCTCGGGTCCTTGTTTGCCCTGACGGGTGCCTTTTCCAGTGACACTGGGCTTACAAGTTCTGGGTCAGCCCTTGCCCCTTTCTCTTTCGGAGTCTCTGTTGGGGTCCACTGGACTTCTGTGGTTTCCCACAGCACTGTTATCTGTGGCTACAGAACAAACCCTGCCAATAATTAATGGCTTAAAACGACGATGACATTATTTATTTTGTTCACTAATCTGCAATTTGGGCACCCGCTTGCTGCGCTTGGCGCCTGCTGCTGCGGCTGGAGTCATGCGAAGGCCCTTTCCTGCAAGTGTCTGGAGGGCATGCCCTTTGTCAGCTGGGGCTTCTCCACATGGCTGTGTGGCTGCCTCACAGCAAGGTGACAGGGTCCAAGAAAACCTGGCAGAAGATATTCAGATTTAGCATGGTATCTGCAGACTTAGGTCCACCTAGGTCAAAAGGAAGAAAACATAGACCTTCACCTTTCCATGAATCAGTGTAGTGTCTGTTGTAAGAAGAGCCACTGGGTATTCACAGCGATGCAGCCATCTTTGGAAAACCCAGTCTGTTACACATACCTTTGCTACACCACAGGGCCTTTGTATGTTCTGTTTCCTCTACCTGGAACACTCCTTCTCTTCCTCCCCTAATTAAATTAAAATCTTCTTATCCCACACACCTCAGCCAAGTTGTCATTTCCCCTGGAAAGCTTTTCTGAGCTCTCTAACCAGGCAAGTGCCCCTTAGTTTATGTTTTCTGTTTTTTTTTCTCAAAGCTTATCAAAGCTATATTTTAGGGGCAGGGGTTGTGGCTCAGAGGAAGAATGCTCGCCTAGCATGTGTGAGGCACTGGGTTCAATCCTCAGCACCACAAAAAATAAAATAAAATAAAGTATTGTGTCCACCTACAACTAAAAAAAAAAATTTTTAACGTTATTTAAAAAGCTATATTTTACATATATATATGTGTGTGTGTGTGTGTGTGTGTGTGTGTGTGTGTATACATAGTTGTGTGTAATTTTGTGTTCTTTTACACACACACACACACACACACACAATCAATATCTCAATTAGGTAATAAGTTTCCTAAAAAGAGGCTCAGTAAGCAGGAACAGGGATGCATACTTGCCTCTAGCAACTCAGGAGCCTGGAGCAGAAGGAAGATCCCAAGTTTGAGGCCAACTTGGGCAATTTAACCAGACCCCATCTCAAAGTAAAAAATAAAGTGGGGGTGGGGCGCTGGGGATGCAGATCAGTGGTAGAGCCGCCCCTGGGTTCAATCCCCAGTACCAAGACAAAAAAAAAAAAAAAGAAAAGAAAAGAAAAAGAAAGAAAGAAAGGCTTCTATAGAGTTTTCGGTTTTACTCGTCTCTCCCCTCAGTGCCTTGTTAGAGGCTGAGATGCAGCAGGTTTCCTATTCGCTGAATGGAAAAATGCACGTAAGCCCAGGGCTGGCTTTTGAGGAGCCTGTGGCCCTGCTTTCCCTGGGGCAGGATCCCACCCTCTCCTGCCCCCCACCTCCCGAGGACCTGCTCACAAATGCTAATGAGTTTATTTCATTTGCTTTCCCTAGCAGCCCAGGTAGTTCCAGTTGACAAAAGGAATTAGGGAAAACTTGGAATAATGGGGAAAATATGGGACTAATGAGAGTTTCCAGGTGGAGCCACCCCCAGCTCCTTTGTCAGTCCCAGGAGGCAGGGACCTCCAACCTGTTGTGACTTTGCACCCGGATTAACAAACGTGCTCTGCAGGGGTGCAGATTCCCGCCTGGGCAAAGGCATTCAGGTTCAGGAAGTGTAAACCCTAATTATGGAGGAGAGGGAAGTGGGGCAGAGTCTGCAGTGGGGGTGGGAAGGCTTTCCAAGAAGGGCCTGGAGAAAGAAACAAAAAGGTTAATAATTAGGTTTGCTGTGAGATTAAAACTGTGGGACACATTTGCCACAACCTGCAGATTTGCTCACCTCTCTGCAAGAAGCAACCCACAAGAGAGGGTGCAGCCTGGAGACGGATTCCTACTATGTCTCCTTCAGAGGAAAACCCAGGCTCCCAGTGACCAGCTTATGTTCTTGTCCATGCCACAACTGACCACAGTTTCTGCCACTGCCCAAAAGTAGCACAGGCCTTGTCCTGTCTGCCCCAGGGAAAATCTGGGCATTCTGGAAAAGAGTGGGGTGCTTGAGCTTTTTTGTGCATGTCACGGTCCCCTCTGGTGAAGGTATGGACACCTTCTCAGAGTCCATATTTTGTTTTAAATGCATTCAATAGAATTTCCATAAGGTAAGTGGAGTGTTGTGTTGGAAGACAGGATTGTCTGCAGACTTACTACTAACCAAGATGGAGCGGAAGGGCTCAGATTTACCCTCCTGCCAGAAACAACTAAAAAGTCAGGCAGAGCCTGGTGTGGTGGCCCATTCCTGTAATCCCAGCTAGTCAGGAGCCTGAGGAGGATGGCAAATTCAAGGCCAGTCTGGGTACCTTAGCAAGACTCTGTCTCAAAATGAAAAGAATAAGGTTACAGGTCAGTGGTAGAGCACTTGCCTAGCATGCAGAAGGCCGTGGGTTCAACACCCCATAATAAACATACACCCCAAAGAAGTCTGACAAAGCATATAAAGCAATTATAAACAATGGCTTCCAAAGCATTGTCTACGGGTTATCAAAAAGAAGTGATCCAAAGAGATGAGAAAGAAACTAGGTTTGATATTGCTTAGCTTACTGCCTGGAGGATTTGTCCAAACTGAGGCTCAAGGAAAGGAAGCTGGCAGTCTTGCTGATGAGGGGGGAAACCTGGGGAGAAGGGGAAGCCCAGTAACTGGAATTTGCAAAACAGAATACCAAAGAAGAGAGATGCTCACAAAGAGAGCCCTGGAGATCTGGGAAGCTCCCTGGCCTTCTTCAGCTGAGTTCAGATCAGCAAGGGCTGGGGAGGAAACGGTTCAAAGCCAGGACAAGCTGCATCTGAAAGGAATGGCGAACAATTCCTGGAGCTCACAAGGGCTGGGGGGGAGGGGACAGATAGTTCCTGTTCTCCTCAAGCAGAGTAGAAAGCCTCCTCGTCCACAGTGTACCAGGTAAAGTACTGAGAACGATTTTATCTTGATTGTTGGAAAAATTTAGCGCCAGATCAAATGCTGTGGTAGTCTATACCCAACAAGCCTTAAAAATAGGTCTGAAAAAAAATCACACTGATTCCAAGTAACTTAAACATGTCCCAGAACAATGCTCAAGAGTATTCAGGATATTTGTAAGGATACAAAAATATCCAGCACCCGAAAGGTAAAATTTATGCCATATGATAAAAGATCATTGAGTCCTGTGGGGCTGGATGGCACAGGTCTGCAGTCCCAGCACTCAGGAGGCTGAAGAGGGAGGATCAACTGAGCCCACAAGTTCAAGAGTAGCCAGGGCCAAATCCTGAAATCCTGTTCCAAAACAAATAAAACAACAACAAAAATACCAGGCATACAAAGAATCAGGAAAACACCACCCAAACTGATATATATGGAAATCAATCAAAACTGACTCCCAAATGATAGAAACCGTAAATAAGGACGCTGAAACAGTCATAGTCAAGAAGTTAGAGGGAATATATTAGGTAGACCGTCGAGATTTTTAATAAAAGTTTCATATAAATAAACATGAAAACTATACTGTCTAAGATGAAAAATACATTACCTATCATTAATAGCAAATTACACACTGCAGGGACTGATTGATAAACTCATAAATGCTGCAGTAACATTCTAGAAAATAAAACACAAAGAGAAAAAGGCCTCGCATGCTCAAGGCCCCGGATTCTGAGCATAGTGGAGCATCCCTGTAATCCCAGTAACTATGAAAGCTGAGGCAGGAGGATTGTAAATTTGAGGTCATCCTGGGCAATTTAGCAAGACCCTAATAAAATAAAAGGGATTAGGGATGTAGCTCAGTAGTAGAGTGCTGGTCTAGCATGTGTGAGATCCTGGCTTCATCTACCAGTATCACAAAGAAAAAAAAAATTCAGCTCTAGGACAACTTCAGCTTCCAATTACAATATGTGTAGTTAGAGTTCTCAAATAACAAAATATTTGAAAAAAGTCATGGTCAAAACCTTTTCAAGGGGCTAGGGTTGTGACTCAGTGATAGAGTGCTTGCCTGATTGCCTAGCATGTGTGAGGCACTGGGTTTGAATCCCAGCACCACATAAAAATAAACAAATAAATAAAGGTATTGCATCCATGTACAGCTAAACAAACAAACAAACAAACAAAAAAAGCCCTTTTATTTTTTTTTTTTTAAAGAGAGAGTGAGAGAGAGAGAGGAGAGAGAGAGAATTTTGAGCCACATCCCCAGCCCCAAAAAAAGCCCTTTTAAAGTTGGGCATGGTGGTGCACACCTGTAATCCCAGCTGGGGCAGGAAATCATGAGTCCAAACAGAGCCTCAGTAATTTAGTAAGGGCCCTAAGCAACTCAGCTAGATCCTCTCTCTAAATAAAACATTAAAAAAGGGCTAGGATGTAACTCAGTGGTTGAGAGCCCCTCCCTGGGTTCAATCCCCAGTACCAAAAAAAAAAAAAAAAAAAAAAAAAAAACCTTTTTCAAATTTGATTTAAAAATATAAACTCAAAGATTCACGATGCTCAATAAACCCCAATTATAAGAAATAATAATAAAATTACACTAAGGCACATCCTAATAAAATTGCTTTAAAGCAGTAATACAGGGTTGGGGGTATAGCTCAGTGGTAGAGTGCATGCCTAGTGTGTACAGGCCCTGGGATGGAGCCCCAGGAACAGCAGATTGAAAGAACAGTGACTTACCACTACACATCTATTAGAATGGCTGACATTCAAAGCACGACAATATCAAATGTGGTGAAAGAAGCACATAAAAAGATGCTCCACATCATATGTCATTAGGGAATTATAGATTGAGATATACATTCTAGGAGCTAGGGGTGCAGTAGGTGGTAGAGCATGAGTGTAGTATTCATGAAGCTCTGAGTTCTATCTGCAGCACCATTAAAATAAGTAAATAAACAACATGTTGGCTGTGGAGTAACAGGAGCTCTAATTCATTACTGGTACTAAATGGAACTCAGTTCTCACTTGAACTCAAGGTCACTAAGCCACATTTCCAGCCCTATTTTGTATTTTATTTATTTTTGTGATGCTGGGGATTGAATCCAGGGCCTTGAGCATGCAAGGCAAGCACCCTACCAAATGAATTATATCACCAGCACTTGTATTTTACTTAGAGACAGGGTTTCACTGAGTTGCTTAGTGCCCCGCCATTGCTGAGGCTGGCTTTGAACTCACAATTCTCCTGTCTCAGTCTCCTGAGCCACTAGGATTACAGCCCTGGATCCCACAGAACTCTTGCTGGGGATGGGGAGGGGCATTGGGGATTTAACCTGGTGGCAACTTACCATGGAATTACATTCCCAGCCCTTTCCATTTATCTATCTATCTATCTATCTATCTATCTATCTATCTATCTATTTATTTTTGGTGGTGCTGGGGATTGAATCCAGGGCCTGTGCATGTGAGGCAAGCCCTCTACCAACTGAGATATGTCCCCAGTCACCCCACCCTTTTTATTTTTTAAATTTTGAGACAGGACCTCACTAAATTGCTTACGACCTCCATAAATTGCTGAGGATAGCCTTGAATTTGTGATCCTCCTGTCCCAGACTCCCAAGCTGCTGGAATTACAGATGTGCACCACTGCCCTCAAACATATTCTTACTATCCAACCCAGTAGTCATGTTCCTTGGCATTTGCCCAAATGAGTTGAAAACTTTAGTCCACACCAAAACCTGCACATAAATGTTTAGAGTAGCTTTGATCAAATTGCAAAACCTTAAAGCAATCAAGATGCCCTTTAGAAAGTGAATAGGTAAACTATGGTACAGTGAGACAACAGAATGCTATTCCTCACCAAAAGGAACAGAATTCTGGCTAGGCGCAATGACACAGGCCTATAATCCTAGCAACTCTGGAGGCCGAGACAGACAAGTTCAAAGCCAGCCTCAGCAACAGAGAGGTGCTAAGCAACTGAGGGAGACCCTGTCTCTAAATAAAATACAAAATAGGGCTGGGGATGTGGCTCAGTGGTTGAGTGCACCTGAGTTCAATCCATGGTACACCCAAAAAAACAAAAACAAACAAACAAAAAACAAGAGTTCTGAAGCCACGAAGAAGCATGGAAGAAACTTAAATGTATATTTTTAAGTAAAAGAAGCCAATTTAAAAAGCCTACCTGGATATGATCCCAACTATATGACATTCAGGAAAAGGTAAAAACTGCAGTTTTAGTAAAAGGACGAGGGATGAGGAGGGGGGAAGGATGACTAGGTGATACACAGAAGCTTTTTAGGGCAGTGAGAGTATTCTACTTGAAACTCTAATAGTGGATACATGTAATTATATACATCAAGTCCCATTGAGTGGGGAGAGTGCATCCTAACCCTACATTCCAACTCAGGGCGATAATGATGTGTCAATGTTGGTTGGTGAATTGTAACAAATGTAGCGCTGTGTTACAGGATGCTGATAGCGCCAGAGGCTGTGCCGGGCAGGCAGGAGGTCGAATATCTGTACCTTTGCTTGAGTTGGCTATGTACTGACACAGCTCTAAAAAGAAAGGTGTGTTTTTTAAAATGTTTATTCTTTAGTTTACACATTACCTTTATTTTATTTATTTAATGTGGTGCTGAGGATTGAACCCAGGGCCTTGCACATGCTAGGTGAGCACACTACTGTTGAGCCGTAACCCCAGCCCGAAAGGTGTATTTTTTAACGAAAATGAAATAAATACTTTTTCAGACATACAAGTTAAAAGAATTCCTCATCTATAGATTCATACTACAAGAAAAGGTAAAGGAAGTCCTTCAGGCAAAAGGAAATTTTTATCAGTTGGAAATCTGGATCTACATAATGAGCTGGGCAAGGTGGCACACATCTGGAATCCCAGTGGCTCTGGAGGCTGAGGCAGGAGGATCCTGAGTTCAAAGTCAGCCTCAGCAACTTAGTGAGGGACTTAGCAACTGAGCGAGACCCCTGTCTCTAAATAAAATACAAAAAAGGGCTGGGGATGTGGCTCAGTGGTTAAGCACCCCTGGGTTCAATCCTCAGTACCAAAAACCTAAAAAAAATTTTTGAAAATAACAAAACTGGGGCTGGGGATGTGGCTCAAGTGGTAGCGCGCTCGCCTGGCATGCGTGCGGCCCGGGTTCGATCCTCAGCACCACATACACACAAAGATGTTGTGTCTGCCGAGAACTAAAAAATAAATATTAAAAATTCTCTCTCTCAAAAAAAAAAAAAAAAAAGAAAAGAAAAGAACAAAACAATAATTAAGGGATAGCTATGTGACTTTTCCCTTATTATATAAATATCTTTAAAATATTTTTGGATATTTCAAGTGAAACTACTAACAATGTATTGTGGATTTGTAAAATTTGTGGTGGTAAACTACAATACACAAAGGGTGGGTGAGGAGACGGGCAGGGTGGCACATGCCTGTAATCCCAGAGACTCAGGAGGACTGGAAGTTTGAGTCCAGCCTGGGCCATTTAGGGAGACCCTGTCTTGAAATAAAATAATTAAAAGGGTTGGGAACATAACTCAGAGGTAAAGCATCCCTGACTTCAATTCTCAGGAAAGAAAAGAAAGCAGGTGTGAGTGTAATGAGGTTTACCAGGCTAATGTATAAAGAGACTAAATTTTGTTAAGATGTCAGGTCTCCCCAAACCAAACTATATCAGGGACAGGCAAGCTAGGGCCTGGAGGCCAAATCCACCCTGCAACCTGTTTTTACAAATAGTGTTCTCCGGGAACACAGTCACACTCATGTCTCTGTGTCGCCCAGGGCTGTTTTCTTGCTACAGTGCCAGAGAAGAGTAATTGAAACAGGGACTGTATGGTTAAAAAAAAAATCTAAAATATTTACTATCTGGTTCATTTTTGGAAAAATTTTTGCTGAATCCTAATCTAACGCAATCCCATTAAAATCCCATGATGGAGGCTGGGGTTGTGGCTCAGTGGTAGAGTGCTCGCTCGCCTAGCACAAGTGCGGCACTGGGTTCAATCCTCAGCACCACATAAAATTAAAATAAAGGTATTGTGTTCACCTACGACTAAAAAAAAAAAAAAAAAAAAAAAATTCCCACGACACTGCTCTGCAGAAATTGACAAGCTGATTCTTAATGCACACGAAAATGCAAAAACCAAAAAAAAAACAAAAATGACTTTTAAAAAGAACAACAAAGTTAAAGTAGTTGTAACACCTGACTTCAAGACTTCTCTTCTTTTTTGCCAGGGGGAGGGGGTACCAGGACCACTGACACTCTTCATCCCCAGCCCTATTTTACATTTTATTAGAAACGGGGTCTCACTGAGTTGCTTAGCACCTCTCTAAATTGCTGAGGTTGGCTTTGAACTTTGGATCCTCCTGCCTCCTGAGCTGCTGGGATTACAGGCGTGCACCACTGTGTCTGACCTTTAAGACTTATTTTAAAACCACATATATCAAAACAGTATGGTGTTGGTGTGAAGGCAGATAAATAGTCCAATAGAAGAAAATCAACAGTTAGAAATAGACTCACACATACATGACTAATTAATTTCCCACATAAAACCAAGGGCAATTCAGAAGGGAAATTATAATAAATGATGCTGGGACAACTGGATATCTGTATGAATAGGGAAATAGCTTAATAAATCCATACTATGTTTGTATGATATGCAAAAAAATGATTCAAAATTGGTCACAGACCTAAATGTTAAAGCTAAAACTACAGAACTTCTAAAGACATAGGAAACTATGTGTTGGTTGGGCAAAGATTTCTTAGATCTGATATGAAAAAGACAATCCACAAAAGAAAAAAAATTAATAAATTGAACTTCAATAAAGAATTTCTGTTCTTATAAACAAAAAAAAAAAAAAAAAAAAAAAAAAACAAAAAACCACACAGTTAAGCCAGTGGCACATGTCTGTGTAATCCCAGCCACTCAGGAGGCTGAGGCAGGAGGACCCCAAGTTTGAGTCCAGCCTGAGTGAATTAGCAAAACCCTGTCTCACAATAAAAATAAAAAGGGGCTAGGTGTAGCAGTGCACACCTATAATCCCAGTGGCTCAGGAGGCTGAGGCAGGAGGATCACGAATTCAAAGCCAGCCTCAGCAATGGTGAGGCACTAAGCAACTCAGTGAGACCCTGTCTCTAAATAAAATACAAAATAGGACTGGGGATTTGGCTCTGTGGTTGAGTGCCCCTAAGTTCAATCTCTAGTACCAAAAATAAATAAATAAATAAAAATTAAATAAAAAGTGTTGGGGATGTGGCTTAGTGGTAGAGCACTTCTGGGTTCAAACCCCAGTCCTGCAAAAAAAACAAAATACTGTCTTTTAACAGTGAAAAGATAAATAATGAAAGGATAAACCACACATGGGAAGAAATATGTTCAAGTCACACCTCTGATAAAGGACTTCTCTCCAGAACACCTTAAAAAACTCCCAAACCCAATGATAAGAAAACAAGCAATCTAATTGACAATGAATAGATGGGAACAACCATAGTACCAAAAAAGATTTGTAGATCGCACAAAAGCACATGAAAAAAAATTTAAAATCACTAGGCGTTAGGGAGCTGGGGATGTGGCTCAAGCGGTAGCATGCTCGCCTGGCATGCATTTGGCCCGGGTTCGATCCTCAGCACCACATACAAACAAAGATGTTGTGTCCGCCGAAAACTAAAAAAAAAAAAAAAAAAAAAAAAAAAATTTAAATTGAAAAAAATAAAAGTCACTAGGTGTTAGGTTAATGCAAACCCAAAGAGAATAAGTTGCCACCTCACACCTATTAGAACACCTAAGACAAAGAAGGCTGACCAAGCCAAAGCTACTAAGATGCTGCAGCTCATAGGTACTGCTCACTCATGGGAATGGCAGTGTTACCTGCTTTGGAAAAAAAGTTTGGCAGTTTTTAAAAAAGCTAAAAACAACCCCCCCCCCTTTTCCCCCTAGTGCTGAGGATTGAACCAGGGTCTAAGTATTCTACCACTAAGCTACATTCTTTGGGCTAGGGAATGACGATCTGACCTACTCACTCCAAGTCTAGGTAATTACCCAGGAGAAGTGAAAGCATGTGTCCACACAAGACATACAGGCTAACTCCCTGCAGCTTTATATATAATAACCAGGAACTGGAAACAACATAAACGTCTATCAACAGGTGAAAGGATAAACAAATCGATGCTTATCCATGTGATAGAATATCCCTCTGGAAAAAAAGAAATAGACTATTAATTCGCATAGCAATATGAGTGAAGGTCATAAAAATTATGCCGAAAATGCTAGGCACGGTGGTGCATGCCTGTGATCATAGCGGCTTGGAGGCTGAGGCAGGAAGATCAAAAGTTCCAAGCCAGCTTTAGCAACGCCAAGGCGCTACGCAACTCAGTGAGATGCTGTCTCTAAATAAAATACAAGGGCAGCTCAGTTGGTAGAAGGCTTGCTGAGCACGCACAAGGCTCTGGGTTCAATCCCCAGCACAAAATAAATAGATAAATAGATACATAAATAAATAAAATACAAAATAGGGCTGGGGATGTGGCTCTGTGGTTGAGGCCCTTGAGTTTAATCCCTGGCATATTAATAATAATAATAATAATAATAATAATACTGAAATAATTCAGGTTTGTGTGTGTGCATACCTTTGCTAGAGATTGAACCCAAGGCCTGGCTTATTATGTTAAGCAAGCACTCTACTGATGAGCTACATCCCCAGCCCTAGATTTTTTTATTTTGTTTTATTTTTTGCTACCAGGGATTGTTCTCAGGGGCACTCCACCACGGAACCAAATCCCCAGCCCTATTTTGTATTTCATTTAGAGACAGAGTCTCACTGAGTGAGGCTGGCTTTGAACTCTGATCCTCCCACCTCAGCCTCTAGCTGCTGGGATTGCAGGTGTGCACCAGGACTCCAGACCCCAGGGTCTGGGGATGTGGCTCAAGCGGTAGCACGCTGGCCTGGCATGCGTGCGGCCCGGGTTCGATCCTCAGCACCACATACAAACAAAGATGTTGTGTCCGCCGAAAACTAAAAAATAAATATTAAAATTAAAAAAAAAAAACCAGTATATCCAAGTCTGGGGATGTGGCTCAAGCGGTAGCGCATTTGCCTGGCATGGGTGCGGCCCGGGTTCAATCCTCAGCACCACATACAAACAAAGATGTTGTGTCCGCCCAGAACTAACTAACTAACTAACTAAATATTTTTTAAAAAAGAGTATATCCAGTCTGATTTTATTTATATGAAGTTCCAGAAAACGGAAACTCTGCTTTGGTGACAAAAGTCAGCTCAGTGGCTTCCTGGGGGTTGGTGTCTAAGGAGAAGTAGGAGGAGGAATTACAAAGGGCAAAGGTGAAAGCTTTGGAGGGTGAGGAAAATGTTCCTTATCTTGATTGTGGTCACGATTTCACAGGTGCATGCTCAGTCTACATTCACCAAATTGTACATTTTGTATTAGTCAGTTCAGGCTGCTATAAAAAAAAAAAAAATCCCTCAAACTGATTTCCTTAAATATTAGAAATGAACTGGCTAAATAAATAAATAAATAAATAAAATTATTATTTTTTTTTAAAAGAGAGAGTGAGAGAGGAGAGAGAGGGGGAGAGAGAGAGAGAGAATTTTTAATATTTATTTTTCAGTTCTCGGCGGACACAACATCTTTGTTGGTATGTGGTGCTGAGGATCGAACCCGGGCCGCACGCATGCCAGGCGAGTGCGCTACCGCTTGAGCCACATCCCTAGCCCCAATAAATAAAATTTAAAAGAAAGAAAGAAAGGTAAAAAAAGAAATGTACCTGCTGCTGTGGTGCACACCTGTAATCCCAGTGGCTTGGGAACCTGAGGCAGGAGGATCACAAGTTCAAAGCCAGCCTCAGCAAAAGCAAGGTGCTAAGCCACTCAGTGAGACCCTGTCTCTAAATAAAATATAAAATGGGGCTGGGGATGTGGCTCAGTGGTTAAGTGAGTGCCCCTGAGTTCAATCCCTGGAACCTGCCCCACCCCCCGCCCCCATGCCAAAAAAAAATCAGAAATGTATCTTCTTATAGTTGAAGAGGCTAGAAGACCAAGACCAAGGTGGCAGCAGGATCCGTTTCTGGTGAGGCCTCTCTCTCTCTCTTTTTAAAATTTTTTTTGAGGGGCAGCGGCTGGGGATTGAACCCAGGGCCTTGTGAACCTGAGGCAAGCTCTCTACCGACTGAGTGATATCCCCACCTGAGGCCTCTCTTCTTGACTTGTGGACAGCCTCCTTCCTGTTGGATCTGCAGGTGACCCTTCCTGGGTGTGTGCCTTCCTAGTGTCTCTTCCTCTTATAAGGATATTAGTTCTTTGGGTAGGGCTCAACTAATTTGCCTTAATGCCCTCCGTAAAGAGCCTATCTCCAAATATAGTCATATTGGAAGTCAGAGCATCAGTCCTTGAATTTGAGGAAAACTTAATTGGGTCCATAACAACTTTAAATAGCTGATAGTTTGTTGTATATCAGCTATATTTCAATAAAGATGATAACAGCAAAAATAATTTTTTTAAAAAAAGGAATTACAAAAGAGCCCAATTCTCCCCCTGACCCCACACCCTGGGGATTAAACCCAGGCTTTATGGGGCCTCAAATGTGATAGGTCAGTGATCTATGACTGAGCTATACTCCAGGCCCTGAAAGAGCCCAATTCTATTGAAATGTAACTATCAACATATTTTTAAAAACTGAAGTTGTGATATAATAATCTACATGTTTCTTTATCATTTATCCCTCAGTCTCTGGGGATTGAGTAAAGAGGTGCTTTACTACTGAGCCATGTCCCTAGCCCTTTTTATTTATTTATTTTAAAGGAAAAGCATTCTTTTTTTTAACCTTTGTTTTATTTATTTACTTTTATGTGGTGCTGAAGATTGAACCCAGTGCCTTACATGTGCTAGGCAATTGCTCTACCACTGAGCCACAATCCCAGCCCCTAATTTATTATTATTATTATTATTATTATTATTACTATTATTTTCTTTCTTGGTACTAGGGATTGAATTCAGGGGCACTCTACCACTGAGCAACATCCCTAGCCCTATTTTGTATTTTATTTAGAGGCAGGGTCTCACTGAGTTGCTTAGCGCCTCACTTTTCCTGAGGCTGACTTTGAACTTGTGATCCTCCTGCCTCAGCCTCCTGAGCTGCTGGGATAACAGGTGTGCACCATTGTGCCCAGCTTGTAAATGCTATTTTGAGGTATCCATAACTTTTACAAAGTGACATGAAAATAGCTGTAATTTCTAGCCGTATTAAACTCACTGTGATTTGTGGACCACATTTATAACAACAGGGAATGATACATTTCACTGAGAGCTCAATAGAAATAGAGGCAACACTTGTCACAATCAGGTTGGGATACCTTGGAAGCCCTTTTGGATCAATCTGTGGTAGAGGGTCCTCAGTTAATTTCTCAAAATGGCACTCAGAACTGGGCATGATGGTGCAGATCTCCTGGGTACTTGGGAGATTGAAGCAATGCGATCTCAAGTTTGAAGAGTATTTGCCTAGTGTGCATAAACCTCTGGGTTCAGTCCCCTGTACTCTTACCCGATCAAAAAAAAAAAAATCTGATTTTAAGGCTGGGACTATGGCTCAGTGGTGGAATGCTTGCCTACCATGAATGAGGCCCCAGGTTTTGATCCCCAGCACAAAAAAAAAAAAAAAAAAAAAAAAAAAAATCAAATTTGAGACCAGTTTGGGCAACTTAGTGAGACCCTGTCAAAATAAAAATTTAAAAGATCTGGGGACGTAACACAGTGGAACCCTGATACACACTGATACTCGGCTTATCTAGCAGGCACAGGCCTGGGTTACATCCTCAGCACTGAAAAAAAAAATTACCTATTTTCCCTTTGGTACTTTAGTGGGTGAACTGTTCCAAATTTATTAAACAAAACAAGGGGCCCTGGGAGCAAGTATTGGGGTGACTCAGTAGGATGAAGGGGGTATGCACACTCCGGCACTTGACCTTCTCTTCAAAGCAGATCTCAAGCCTTCCTTTCCTCCCAGCAGCCCCTAGAGGTGTCAGGGAGGAGGCATAACAAAAGCCACACCCTGCCGCTTCCTGGGAGAGCAGTCCCTCCCCCCCCCCCCCCCCCCCCCCCGCCCCAGGTGAGGTCTTTATCTTATAGAAATCAAGATAAAGTAGGTAGCTCAAGCCCTTGCTAGAGCCCCAGAGATCTCCTGCAGAGCTTAGGGCACCTCTCTTTCTTCTTTTTTAGTACCAGGGATTGAATTCCCAGGCACTGGACCACCGAGCCACATCCCAGCCCTATTTTGTATTTTATTTAGAGACAGGGTCTCTCTGAGTTGCTTCGTGACTCACCATGACTGAGTCTGGCCTTGAACTTGAGATCCTCCTGCCTCAGCCTCCTAGGCTGCTGGGATTACAAGCATGTGCCACGGTGCCTGGCCCTTTGTGAAAATTCTAATGGTGGATTAGTTTGTGCCACTGCACTGGCTAGGGCACCTCTCACCTTTTTTTTTTTTTTTTTTTTTTTTTTGGTACTGAGGATTGAACCCAGAACCCAGGAGTGCTTAACCACTGAGTCACATCCTCAGACCTTTTTTTTTATATATATATTTTATTTAGAGACAAGTCTCACTGAGTGCCTTGCTAAATTGCTGAGGCTGGCTTTGAATTTACAATCCTCCTGCCTCAGCCTCCCAAACTGCTGGGATTATAGACATGGGCTGCCAGGCCCCGTGTGGGGCACCTCTCTTACGGAAGTCCTGAGAGGCCTGGTTTTGCCAACAACAGGGGAGCTGGTGGCCAGGAAAGAGGCTGGCGGCCTTCAAGAGCCCAAGGGCTTGCTGAATGATCTAGAATCTGGATCAGCACCCAGGG
This sequence comes from Spermophilus citellus, assembly GCF_964194105.1. Lineage (NCBI taxonomy): Eukaryota > Metazoa > Chordata > Mammalia > Rodentia > Sciuridae > Spermophilus > Spermophilus citellus. Next base: position 80,990,739 of record NC_138195.1, read on the forward strand.
TCTCAAGAGGACTGATGCTGGACATTGAAACCCAGTTTGCTGTTCGTTTGCTCATAATAATCCACACTACTTTCCCAGCCTGCAGAGTCAGTAGCTGAGTGTTACTGATGTAATTGATGATTGATTGGAAGAGGTAGGGAAGGCCGAAAGCAGGACAGTTATGATATAATCAGGTCTTCTTAATTTATTTTTTGCCCTGTTATTGACATTTTGCTGTCACTCCAAGTGACTGGGCAATGGCATCTTTTCCACCTCTGACTTGACTGGAATGTAGGTTCTAACCTGGCACAGGGACCTGCATCTCACAAGTAATCCAGCCTCTGCCACCCTCACCTCCTGCTTACTGGGGACAGGACCTGGGATGCCCTATCATTGAGCCACCCCCGCCCCCGGCCTTTTTTATTTTGACACAGGGTTTTGCCAAGTTGTGACTGTATCACTGAATTGCCAAGGATGGCCTTGAACTTGCAATCCTCCTGCCTCAGCCTCCTGAGTAAGCTGGGTTAACAGGTGTGCACCACCGCACCAAGCCAGCCTCTGTTGAGTGCCACAGCCAAGTCGGGATGGCGCCTGGCATTTTGCCAGAAGGAGTGGTTGGGAGGTGATGCCAGCGAGCCATTAAGAGGATGATAATTAAGTTAAGCTGTGTATAATTATTAAGATAATGACTGATTGCTGAAATTGGATGATGCTAAATTGAAACAAGCTGTGTATTCAGTTGTGTATATAAATCTCTGCTGTCTGGCAATAAGGCGGCTCCTGCTACCTGGGGTACCCACTACTTTTGAGTTCTCGCAGAGTTCCCGTTGGTTCTCGTGGAGTTTCCGTGGGGTTCTAGAGAGTTCCTGTTGGGTTCGGTCAATAAAGTAGTTCCTGTTTGAACCTACAAGTGGCTCCTGACCTCCCAGTTATTTGTGCCCAGCCAGACTGCAGCATTTGGTGGCCCATATGGGGAATGCCTAAGGGTAAGTGATAAGGTAAACTGCTCGCCCCTGAGGGCAGGGCGAGAGGATGGGTGACCATTTTAAGAGACAGTGTATTCTTCTTTTGATTTGTTATGTTTCTGTTTCAAGCTGCCTGCCCCTAGAAATAAATAGGATGCTAGAAAAGTTGTTTAGCCCTGAGGAAGAGATAGAGATAGACCACCGATGCCCATGTCAAGAAAATGGAAAAACTGATACAACGAATTTTTGTTCTGTTTTTGTTTTGTTTTGTTTCAGTTTTGTTTTGTGTTATCTTGTTGGGTTGCGTTATCTTTGTAGCAGAAATATGAAATTAGTAAAAAACAAACCAAAAGAGTTTTAAGTAAATTGCTAGAGGAAGGAGGCACCCCAGTAAAACCAAGAACAGTTAGGGCATACGTTGATACAACACAAAAATGTAGCCCATGGTTTCTTAAGGAGGGGTTGTTAAATATATCACAATGGGACCATCATGGTGAAGATTTAAAAAAGATAGAAAAAGACAGCCCAGGAACACTGCCAGTTGGCACATTACCATTATGGACGTTGGTACGATCTTGTTTGCTTAGTCTAGGAGAAGACATCGTAAAAGAGGAAGTCTCTCGAGTTACTCAGACAGGGGAAGAAAGTTTAGAGAAGGAAGGGCTATCAGGGGAGAAGTTACAACGGGAGGTTGCTACTAACACCTTTCTATCACGGGAGGGTGTGGGTGTCCAACCAACAGCTCCATCTATGTATATGGAGACAACATATGCTGAGTGGCCCTCAACCCCTGTAGTTGATAGATGGGATCCTGAGTCAGGACCTCAAAGATTAGCATGCCCTGTATTTGAGGAGGCAGGAGGGCATCAAATTTACCATGCTTTAGATTTCAAAACGTAAAGCAGCTGAAAGAGGCTGCAACAACCTATGGTCCTCAAGCACCCTTCACTGTAAGTATGGTCGAATCCATTACCAACTTGGACATGACGCCAGCAGATTGGGCTACTATGTGTAAAGCTGTGCTAAATGGAGGACAATATCTGTTATGGAAGGTTGCCAATCAGGAATTTTGCATGGAGACAGCTAGGCGAAATGCAGCAGCCAGTTATCCTCAGTGAAATCTAGATATGTTGTCAGGAGAGGGACCTTATGAGGGTCAGCTGCAACAAATTAGATATGATCCTGCCATGTACTCACAAATCGCTTCAGCTGTGGTTAGGGCATGGAAAACTTTACAGGGGCATGGAGATTTACAAGGTCAATTATCTAAGGTGATACAAGGAGCTAATGAACCTTACACTGAATTTGTAGATAGGCTTATACAAACAGCTACCAGAATCTTTGGGGATGTAGAACAAGCGATGCCATTAATAAAACAACTAGCCTATGAACAAGAAAACAGATGGTGCAGGGAGGCCATTAGACCATGGAAACATGGAGATTTAAACACATATATTAAATTATGCAGAGACATTAATGAACAAGGGCAAGCCTTGGCAGCTGCAGTACAACAGGCTTTAGGTGCCAGGCCAAAAACATGCTACAATTGTGGACAAACAGACATTTTAGAAGGAGTTGCTCCATAGGAGGAGGGTTTAACAAAACTGGATATGATCAAAGGAGTAGAATACCGGGTATTTGCCCACGATGCCATAGAGGGAGACATTGGGCTAATGAATGCCGTTCTCAAACCACTATAGAGGGTACTCCATTATCAAAAAATGGACAAAGACTAGGTGTTTACCCACGATATAGTGGAGAAAAAACATTGGGCTCCATTGCGAAAAAACGGACAGGGGTGCCCAATGCTCCGGGGCCCACGACCACAAATATACAGGGCAATGGAGGAAACTAGCAACACCATTAGGGTAGTGCCCAGGACACATTATCCATTAGATCCCTCATTAGACAAACCAGAGGGAGCACAGGGGTGGATATCTGCGCCTCCACCAGAGCACTACTAACTCCAGAGAAGGGAGTTCAAACCATTCTCACAGGGGTAAAAGGACCTCTTCCCCAAGAACAGTAGGCTTTTTATTAGGACGCAGTTCTTCTACTCTAAAAGGACTTATGATAAGTCCTGGGGTAATTGATCTGATTATGAAGGTGAAATAAAAATTATAGCCAGTTCTCCAAGGGGTATAACAGTAATTTCACCAGGAGATAGAATAGCACAGTTATTAATAATACCCAGCCTACATGATAAATTTTCCAGTTGTACTACAGAAAGAGGTTCCAGGGGATTAGGCTCCACAGGTGCAGATTGGGCTATGCTTTCTTCAAATTTAGATTCTTGCCCCATGCTAAAACTAAATATTCAAGGACATGAATTTAATGGGCTACTGGATACAGGTGCAGACCTTAGCATTATCTCTTGTCAAGAATGGCCAAAACATTGGCAGTTACAACAGGCCACTCAAATGCTTCAAGGCCTAGGAGTGGCAACTAATCCCCATAGAAGTGCAATGGTATTAGATTGGAAGGATCCTGAAGGATGTGAAGGAACTATACAGCCATATGTATTGGATCATCTTCCTATAAATTTATGGGGACGAGATATCCTAGATCAATTAGGGCTAACATTAACAAATAACATCAATTCAAATGCGCCCACTAATATGGCTAGACAAGGTTTTAGGAAAGGAAAAGGATTAAGAGAAAAAAGACAAAGTATAGTGGCACCAATACCAATAGATCAAGAAATAGATAGACATGTATTGGGTTTTCAGGAGAGGTCACTGAGACAATAAAAATTACTTGGAAATCAGAAAGACCAGTATGGGTTCCTCAGTGGCCCCTGACTCAAGAAAAGATACAAGCAGCCAATGACCTGGTCAAACAACAATTAGCAGAGGGACACATACAACCTTCTGTATCTCCCTATAATACTCCCATTTTTGTCATCAAAAAGAAATCTGGTAAATGGAGATTATTGCAAGATTTAAGAGCTATTAATAATGAGATGGTTATTATGGGACCTGCTCAATCAGGGATTCCTCAATTGTCTGCTTTGCCAAAAACCTGGTATGTTTTAGTTATAGATATTGTTTTTTTTCAATTCCAATTCATCCTGAGGATAGTCCACGTTTTGCATTACTGTCCCTGCGTTGAATCATGAAGGTCCTGATCAGAGATATGAATGGAAAGTACTCCCTCAAGGGATGGCTAACAGCCCAACTATGTGTCAAATTTATGTTAACAAAGCAATCCAGCCACTTAGAAATCAAAATCCTGAACTACAAATATTTCACTATATGGATGATGTATTGTTAGCACACAAAGATGAAAACACATTGCTAGAATGTTATGCCACACTTACAAACTTATTAAAAAATTATAATCTAGAGTTAGCAACAGATAAAGTACAATTAAATTTTCCAATTAATTATTTAGGAGTTCTATTATCCTCAACCATGGTCCATCCACCAAAAATTCAAATACGAGTAGATCAACTCAAATCACTTAACGACTTTCAAAAGTTATTGGGAGACATAAATTGGATAAGGCCTTATCTAGGCATACCAAAGGAGAGTTGGGACCTTTATTTGAAATCCTCAAAGGTCTATCAGATCCAAATTCACCCTGCATGTTAACGCAAGAAAGACATTAAAAATCATTGAAACAGGGCTGGGGTTGTGGCTCAAGCGGTAGCGCGCTCGCCTGGCATTCGTGCGGCCCGGGTTCGATCCTCAGCACCACATACCAACAAAGATGTTGTGTCCGCCGAGAACTAAAAAATAAATATTAAAAATTCTCTCTCTCTCTCTCTCTCTCTCTTTCTCTCTCTCTCTCTTTCCTCTCTCACTCTCTCTTTAAAAAAAATCATTGAAACATATGGAAAATATGCATTTGGATAGAATTGATATAAGTTTGCCTTTATTATTTATTGTACTACCAACAAAAAATATTCCTACAGGAGTATTTTGGCAAGAAGGTCCATTATTATGGATACATTTATCTTATTCTCCTAACACTGTTCTTACTAGATATCCTGAGACTATAGGACAATTAATACTCAAAGGAATAAAAGCAGCAAAGGGAGTGTTTGGAATTTCTCCCAATAAAATTATTACTCCATATACTATGGATCACATTGATGAGTTAGCTAATGAGTTAAATACTTGGGCAATAATCATGTGCAAATCTAATGTTTCATTTGATAACCACTTACCATCTAATCCTTTGTTGTCTTTTTGGTCTTCGCATCCTGTAGTTTTTCCAAAAATGACAAGAGAAACACCTATCATGAATGCTCCAAATATATTCACTGATGGGTCAAATAATGGTACAGCACCAGTAGTTACCCCTGATCAAACTTTTACATTTTTAGTACCCAAACAATCAATGCAAAAGGTAGAGCTTAATGCAGTATTACAAGCTTTTGTGATGTTTAAAGATTCTGTATTTAATTTATTCTCCGATAGTCAGTATATAGTTAATGCTATAGAATCCCTTGAAGATGCTGGTAGGATTTTCCCTTCCTCTACTGTTTTATCTTTGTTTTCCACTATACAAAGTCTAATCTGGGACAGAAAAGATCCATTCTTTATAGGACATATAAGGGCACATACAGGATTGCCTGGAGCCCTTAGTTTGGACAATGATTTAGCAGATAAAACTACACATGACATACATATTTTTTCTAAGCTAGAAGAAACTACAAATTTTCATAAATCCTTCCATGTCAATGCAAATACTTTAAAAAAGCATTTTAAAATAACTAAGGAACAAGCTAGACAAATAATAAAACAATGTCAAAATTGTGTGACCTTTTTACCACAAGTTAATCTTGGACTCAATCCTAGAGGTCTGATACCTAACCATACTTGGCAGATGGACATCACACACTTGCCAGAATTTGGAAAATTAAAATATTTGCATGTTACAGTTGATACTTCTTCTGGATTTTTGATGGGCTCCCTTCATGCCAGAGAAAAAACTAAAGACATTATAGCTCATTGCTTACAAAATTTTGCCACTGTGGGTGTTCCAAAACAGTTAAAAACAGATAATGGCCCTGGCTATACTTCTACCTCTTTTAAACAATTTTGCTCATCATTTGGCATTACTCATTTAACAGGAATCCCATACAATCCACAGGGACAAGGCATAGTTGAAAGAGCTCATCAAACTATTAAAATGTACTTATTAAAGCAAAAAGAGGGAATTGGGAAGGGGCATATATCCCCCAAAGATAAACTTAAAATAACCCTTTTTACTCTAAACTTTTAAAATTTGGATTCATCAGGGCTTAGTGCTGAGGAAAGGCATATGTGTCCAAAAAAATGTACATAAGCCCAAGGTACTTTGGAAGGATATTCTAACAGGAGAATGGAAAGGTCCTGACCCAGTGATTGTCTGGAGTTGGGGGTCTGTTTGTGTGCTTCCACAGGGAGAACAGCAGCCAATTTGGATTCCAGAGAGACTAACTAAAGCGATTTCTACAGACCAAAAAGAAGATGACTTGGCTCAAATCCATAACAGCTGATATCCTTACATCTGCGACAGTGGTTCTCCCACACCTGGAGGCTAATGAATAATGAACATCATTAAGGCATATTTCAAATGTAAAAAACCTTGAGGCTTGTTTGTGGGAATACCTTCAGACCCATATGCAAGTTACAGAAAGAGGAATGGGATATCAATAGAAGAGTCAAACCCAGGTGGTAACCAGGATGCTTTTTTGAATATCTATTTTATTATTGCTCTCTCCCACATCATGAAGTTCTATTTTGCTTTTTGAGCTCATACAGACCTAGGTTAATGTTTTTCTGATCAGTTCTATTTTTTGACTGTGGAGTTTTTAAACATTGCAATGGAGATTTCACCTGTGAAAAGCTACAAGGCCTTTACTATTATGTGTTGTATGTATTGTGTTATGTGTGCACACTTCTGTTTTGTGTTGTATGTCTGTATGTGTGTATGTCCATATTTCTTATATGATGAGCGCTCATGAAAAAATGGATCCAAATTTTTTTTTATTATTCACGTGATTTAAACGGTTTAATTTAAATTAGGTAAACAGCTGTTGAGGATTGTTTTAATATGTGGTTAACAGATCTGTTTGTTTACTTTCACCTTTCCTTTTCATTATATCTAATTCTATTCAGGATACTAAATTGTTTAGAAAATTGCCTTTTTTTAGTGCCTGCTGGAATGTTACATAATTTTTTTTTTTAGCCATCATTGCCAGAATTCCTATCTTCATCCCAGTGCTGGTGAAGACAAAGATAAAACCAAACTACAGCTTCTGCGATAGCTATCACAATAAACTGTATAAACTGATGCATCAGTGAATAATGCAACTCAACAAGTGATGCTCAGTCAAGGAGTCGATTTACTTTGGGAGGAAATGGACATATTAAATGGATTCCTCTGCTTTGAACTACTTGCAAAACTTGCCTGGACTACGTATCACTTGTATGCATTGTGAATTATCTGTTGGTGCAGCGAATTGTGGTAGTGCCGGGGTATCTTTGCTGATGGTGTCATTGATGGTACAATTTTTCCAAAAGGAGCCATCAATGGCTTGATATCGTGGCATTTTGTATCCTCCCCTTTCTGCTTATAGCAGGTTGTTTATGGTGTTTGTGTAGAAACCACTATCCACAAGTATGGCTAAATGCTGGGCCGGTAGTCAATGACGGGTAAGATCCAATTGCAATGGTACCAACCTAAGACAGGAGGCTGACGCCTTGAGGTCAGCTCATCTGATGACTGGTAAGGACCATATGTAGTATTGGACAACCTAAGACAGGCATGGTCCCTAAGCCACATACTTGTTGTTTAATTAAACAAAAGGAGGGAGATGTTGAGAGCCACAGCCAAGTTGGGATGGCGCCTGGCATTTTGCTAGAAGGAGTGGTTGGGAGGTGACACCAGCGAGCCATTAAGATGATGATAATTAAGTTAAGCTGTGTATAATTATTAAGATAATGACTGATTGCTGAAATTGGATGATGCTAAATTGAAACAAGCTGTGTATTCAGTTGTGTATATAAATCTCTGCTGTCTGGCAATAAGGCGGCTCCTGCTACCTCGGGTGCCCGCTACTTTTGAGTTCCCATTGGTTCTTGTGGAGATTCCGTGGGGTTCTAGAGAGTTCCCTTTGGGTTCGGTCAATAAAGTAGTTCCTGTTTGAACCTACAAGTGGCTCGTGACCTCCCGGTTATTTGTGCCCAGCCAGACTGCGGCAAGCCTCTTACTTTTAACCTTGGATCAGAGCTTCCCTGGAGGAGCAACATTCACGAGCTTGCTTGCCCTCTCCCTGTTCAGACTCTAGAGGGCAGGCACCAAGCCTCAGCCTTAGAAGCATATTTGAGTCAGACTTTGCTTCTGAGGCCCCAGAAGCTGAGGAGACACAGCAGGTGTTAGCAGGAGCCTCGTGGGCGTCTGAGCAGACCCCGTGGAGCAAGTCTTCAAACCAGGAGCTGCCAAAGAATGACTGCCATGCCAAGTTCAAGTTTTAAGTCTCAGCACGTGTGAGTACACTTCAGCATTCTTTCTTGGATTGAAAGAAACTATCCAATGATGACGGTGGTAGATGCGAGCGTAGTTTTTATAGGATTGTGAAGGTGGAAAATAACTTTGGAATTAATAGGAAGGTAGGAATTTGAAGCAAGATCACTTTTAGAAGGAACCTACAACTTTGGGGCTCCAGTGAGGCCCTTCGTACCCTCTGCTTCTCTGGGTCGCCTTCCTTGCCCAGAGTCTTCTCAGGCTTAGCTCTCTCTTTTTGGTCAAACTTCCATGATTTTATCTGGGATCTGGTTTGGATGCCTTAATAATGAAACTTGTATCTTTTCTGACACTATAAAAAAATTAATAGGAAGTTACACACCTTAGACAACAAAAGAGAAATATAAAATATACATGCTTTTACAACTGTACAAAAGAGACAATCTTCCTGACCTTGGGGGGTAGGTAAGGATTTCTGAACACGTGTACTCACAAAAGCAATAATTTTTAAAGGTTTGCTGGGGGCAGTGGTACCCACCTATAATCCCAGGTGCTCAGGAAGCTGAGGCGGGAACATCCCAAATTCGAGTCCAACCTGGCCAATTTAGCGAGACCCTGTCTCAAAAATTAAAAATAAAAAGGGCTGGGGATGGAGTTTAATGGCAGAGTGCCCTTGGTTCAATCCCCACCACCATCAAAAAATTTTAAAACGTTGCTAAAATTAAATTTTTCTATTCATCAAAATACACCTTATGTGAGTGAAAAGGAAGCAACACATAGAGAAAAATGTTTGTAAAACTGTATATCTGCCAAAGGACACTTATCTAGAATATGTAAATAATTCTTAAAAATCAATAGGGAAAAAATAGACAATCTTTTTTTTAAATATGTACATGACAGTAGAATGCATTTTGGCAGAATATACATATATAAGTATGACTCATTCTATTTAGGTTCCCACTCTTGTGGTCGTACATGATGGAGTTACCCTGGTCCTGTATACAAACCCCAGCCTAGGTAAGTTAGGTCCAATTGATTCTACTGTCTTTCGATACCCCCCCTTTTTTTTAAAGCACCAAAAGATGAAACTGGGACTTGAAGAATTCGACCAAATAAAAGTGTAAAAAGATGCTTTACATTATTAATTACCAGGAAAATGCAAAGCCAGGCTACAATTATGTACCACTCTACATTCACCATGAAAGAAAAAAAAAAACTGGCCATACCAGCAAAGCCACTGGATTTCTCTGTATGCTCCTGTATAAATGGGCTCAATCACTTTGGAGAAGTTTGGTGCTATCTATTAGAGCTGAAAATATATCACTTGTCATTGGAATCTGTTCACTTAGAAATGCATTCATATATTAACAGAGACAAGTACAAGACTATTCATCGTAGCCCTGTTAGTATTGGCTAAAAACAACCTGAAGTTTTGCCTACAGCAGTGTGCATAAGTGAACTTACATTCATTGTGTATATGTGTGTATTTGTATACACAAACATACATATATATTTATACCTTTATGTAACCATTTTATGCAGCAAAATACTATACAGCAATGAAAAAGAACTACCATTACTTTGTTGAACCTCAAAGACCTAATGTTACATAGAAAAGTTAGAACCAAAATACCTTATGACTGACTCACTTGTACGCTAGACGAGAATAAGCAAGACTCATCACTATTTGCTAAATCTGGAAACCCCAGTTTAAGGGAATATTGACTTTCAGGGGACATGAGCATAGCTTCTGTGACCCTGATGCTATTTGAGACTGTAGTTACATGGGTGTGTCTATTTGGAAACATTCACCAAGGTGAGTGTTTGAAATTTAGCACTTTACAACCTGAATGTTATACTTCAACAAAAAGTGTTAAAACTTAAGTAGAGCAATAGAGGAAGAATCATGAGTCCTGGGTTCAACTTCCAACTCCTTATGGACTTGAGTGACTTTGGTCAGGGTCTTCAAGTCTCAGTTTTTCCATCTGTGTAATGGAAATAATTTTAGTAAGAGCTAATTCTACTAATAGTATTTTATTTCTTATTTTAATTTTTTTATTTTTTGTGGAGCTGGGGATTGAACCCAGGGCCTTGTGCGTGTGAAGGAAGCACTTTACCAACTGAGCTGTAGCCCCAGCCCATACTAATAGCATTCTATGCAAACAAAAGCAGAAGTGTTGGGAGTTTAGAAACCTTGCCCATGACCCAGCTGGGGAGAGACTTTGACAGGTTCAAAGGCATATCCTTCCATGCCTTTGATTGCCACGCCCCATGGCTTTGGTAATGGAATGTACTTCTTAAATTGTAAAAGACTCCACACATGTAAGACTTCACTTGTGACTATTTAAGGGGGAAATTTTCACAAAGATTCTAGAAATTATTTGCAAAAATTTAAGCATCTGGGGGCTGGGGATATAGCTCAGTTGGTAGAGTGCTTGCATGCGCAAGGCACTGGGTTTGATACCCAGCACCACAAAAAAAAAAAAAAAAAAAAAAAAAGAAAGAAAAAAAATATAGGCATCCATGCATTTTCCTGGTGAATTAGACTCCACCTAGCTCAAATTCTCCAAAGGCTTTCTTTTGTTGTTGTTGTTGTTTTGTTTATTTGTTTATTTGTTTCGTACCACCGCATCCCAGACCTAATTTGTATTTTATTTAGAGACAGGGTCTCACTGAGTTGCTTAGTGCCTCACTTATTTTTGCAGAAGCTGGCTTTGAACTCGCAATCTCAGCCTCCTGAGCTACTGGGATTACAGGCATGTGCCACCGTGCCCGGTTTAGAGTCTCAAAGACTTTCTGACCCCCTCCCCTCAAAGTGGAAGAGTAGATGATGTCTGGTCCGAAGGAGGCCATCTGGCCCAGCGCACTCCGCAGTTGTGGCCTCAACTGGACTAGTGTTACCTGGAATTCTGCTCTTGGCTTTGATCCAGTCTTCCTCCTTTCCTTCCCCTTTAGCCAGAGGCAAACCACTCTGCCACTGAGTTGTCTCTTTTTTGAAAGCCAGGATGGTAGTGGGAAGGTGCTCTTGCTTAATCAGTGTTTGCAAAGGGCTTTATCAAGAGGAAGCCTTGGGGCTTTTGAATTCTGTGTGCTGCCTTTGGGGATTGAGGGAGGAAGGGAATAGAGACCCTCTTTGGCTGGGTGGTCCCCTTCATGAAGGACGGCACCTCAAAGAGATCCTAAAGGATCCTTGGAACAACTGCTCAGCTTGTTTTGGGACTTGGTAGTCACTATTATGGATTTTTTTTTCTTCTTTCCTTTTTATAAGGAAAAATTTTACCTCTGGATGGAACAAGTAGGAGGAAGAAAAAGTGGTAAAAGCCAAAGCTCATTGGGCCATCCAAGGTGCAGGGCTGGGTTAAATCCTGGTATCCCATCCCCCACCTCTGGAGAGCGAGGCAAGAAAGGGCACCTACCCTACTGAAATGCTCAGCATGATCAAGACAATTCCTTCCAAGGGTTCTTTTGCTGACTCTTAACACCATTCACATGTAGATACTACATCCCCATTTTACAGATGAGAGAAGAGAGAATGATTTATGAAGGGACCCAAGGGTACACATCCACACCAAGGGAACCTAAGATTTAAACCCTCTGGTGAGGTCAAGATGCCCCTCTCATGGGGCAGAGATTTTCAACAAGGGGTGTAGGGGCATCATGGAAGGAAACTCCCCAGCAGGTTCCAATACAGCACCTCAGGGGCTGGGGAGAAGGGATAAAGGTCCCTCATCATTACAGAACTGAGTCACCAGAGTAAGTCTCCAAGAGGTGGGGACAGAGAGCAGTGTCTCCCAGAGAGGACAATGTCTTCAACCTCCAGAGACATTTCTTAGTGTCACAAGCAAAGGGGGGCTTTCCACTGACGGGTGGGACCCTGCTTGGTGTCCAACAACGCCGAGTGCAGTCCTCAGGTCACAGATTTCTTCAATTCAAAATATCAATAGGGCTGGGGCTGGGGCTCAGTGGTAGAACACTCACCTAGCAAGTGTGAGGCACTGGGGTAGATCCTCAGCACCACAGCAAAAATAAGTAAATAAAGTATTGTGATTATCTACCATAAAAATATTAAAAATATATCAATAAGCATAGAGATTGAGAAACTGGTGTAGAGGGGACTGTTTCAGGGGGCAGGGTATGACAGGGAGTAAGTTGGGGAAGAGCCCAGGATATCCCAGAAGCAGTAAGTGGTGGGGAGGAGCAGATGGACTTAGAAGACCAATGTTATCCCTCCCTCTTCAATGCAGCTGGGGCTGGGCGTGAGTTGCTTTAAAGGAATATATTAATATTTTTTCCCAGAATGCCACAGAAAAATCACAAGGCTGGTTCTGTGGTCAACTTGACCAGGATCCAGTAACTTCTTCAAAAGACCTGGAGGTGGAGTCAGTAAACTTGAATTCTAGTCCTGGCCTGGTCACATCCCAGCTACGGGACACGAGAACTGTTAGAACCTCAGTTTCCACTGGGTCCAGTGGTGCACGCCTGTAATCCCAGCAGCTCAGAAGGCTGAAGCAGGAGGATCACAAGTTCAAAGCCAGCCTCAGCAACTGAGTGAGGCCCTAAGCAACTCAGCAAGAGCTATCTCTAAATAAAATATAAAAAGGGGCTGGAGATGTGGCTCAGTGGATGAGCCCCCCTGGGTTCAAGCTCTGGTACCAAAAAAAAAAAAAAAAGAACCTCACTTTCCTTACTTTCAAAAACGAGGATAAATATATTTGCTTTCTACTTCATAAGGTGTTGCAATAGCAAGCTGACAATATACGTGCAAAAGGGCTGTGTAGGACAGTCCCTTGCAGGATGGTGGATGTTCCTGTGTGAAATCTGCCTGCAGATTTCCAAGCATATTTTCCATGGGTGAGGTTCATTGCTTATTTTATTTTATTTAATTTTTTTGGTACTGGGGGATCGAACTCAGGGACACTTGACCACTGAGCCACATCCCCAGCCCTGTTTTGTATTTCGTTTAGAGGCAGGGTCTCACTGAGTTGCTTAGCACCTTGCTGTTCCTGAGGCTGGCTTTAACTTGAGATCCTCCTGCCTCAGCCTCCCAAGCTGCTGGGATTACAGGTGTGTGCCACTGTGCCTGGCCATTGCTTATTTTATACTGAAGGAATGAAATTGAATCTTTTTCATTTGTGTGTGTGCACGCATGTGCACATTCTTGTGCTGGGGATTGAACCCAGGGCTTTCAGCCTGCTACAGACATGCTCTACTGAGCTACCCCAACCAATCCATGTGCTTAGAAACTCAAGTATAAGCCAGTTTGACAAAAAGAGGTTAAAATTACATAGTAGGTGCCCCATTAGCAATGGCTCCTTGAAATATCCCCAGCCTGAGTAGATATGGATACAAGAGAGAAGGTGGAAGAAAGAGTTTCTTTCTTCAAATACATTGTTGTCATTCTGATAATGCAAATAACTCATGCCTAGTTGTAAAACAAAAACAAAGCACACAGAGAAAAGTATGAAAATGGTAGTAAAAATTCCCCCAAATTCTATCATATGGGGAGAAAAAAAGTGCTGTTGATATTTTAGAATACATCCTTTCAAATGTTTTTAATGAACAATTACCTTTTCCCCCCAGAGAGCCCTGAAGTACATGCTATTTTATACCAAGCAACAACATGACTCGAAGCCAGATCATATTAGAAAGAGATTTTTTTTTCAATTTTTTTTTTTAGTTGTAGATGAACACAATATCTTTCTGTATTTTTATGTGGTGCTGAGGATCGAACCCAGTGCCTCACATGTGTGAGGCAAGCGCTCTACCGCTGAGGTATAGTCCCAGCCCCTAGAAAGAGACTTCTTGTGTAAAAGAGGGTGTGAGATCTTTCAAAGAAGAAAAGCTGGAAGGTGGACTGTCCAGGCCTTCCCTAAGGAATGCCCTGTCCCTTCCTGATAGGGCCACAGCCCTTGCCACCAGGGGTTGAGGGTGGGCTGGCTGAAAGGAGAGGGGTGCAGTGGGAGCTCTTTGGGTTCTTCTCCATTCAGGACGTGGGACCCCAGGGAACCTCAGCCATCCCTAGGAAGCATGGCTGAATCTGGGTGAGCGCACACGCTCAGACCTCAGGTTTCCACGAGGGTACCTCTGTTCCTTATGAGGTTTTGGGGTCATTATAACCTCTCACTCTCAGCATCCTGGAGCCTTTAAGAAATAACGATTAATGATTTCTCTCCTGCTCTAGGTATTTACAGTGCGCCCTGAGGCTACCAAGAAGCTGAGTTTGCTCAAGATGACAGTCAACCGGAAGCCTCTCTCTGTTGCTGAACCTGGCACTGCAGGCTGTTGTCTACACTGAGATCCAGACTCACTCTGGACTCCAGAACTGATTCACTTAACCTGCTTCCTTTGCCTCATCCAAATGAGTGTTCCTTAGGAAACATAATCCACTCCCACCACTGGAATTGACAGAAATAATTGGGGTTTTGCAAGGGAGGAGGGAAGAGCTATTGATTTTAATCCAGTCTCAATTGATTTGACCAGCATAGAGGGAGTCCTTCCTCAGAACACAGGGACTCACACAGCTGTGGGTTCCTAGGGTGACCAAACCTGAATTCTTCCCACTCTGGAGTCTCCTTGGATCCTTCGCCTCCTCCATCCCATAATGCTTTTGGTCTGAAGCAGGTGTGTCAGCCCACACCTAGATAAATTACAAGGGGGAACAATGGCATTGTCCTCTCCTGAAATTTCACCTGCTGTGTCCCTTGAACACACATAAGCCACCTTGTGAGATTGCTCAATGCTGGCTGACATGGTCTTTACCTCAATTTAAAGTGCCCCTGCTTTTGTGCAAGGTGCATTGGTATGCATGATGTTTTTGAACATAGCAATGGGTCCTGAGTAGGCAAAGATGCTCTGTAATACAGGAGGGGGTCACTGAAGATACTTTAAAAAAGGAAAGAAAGGAAAACCTCCGGCATTTTAATATGTTAAATAATACCCCATTATTAATTCTAAAGACTTCTACAAATCAGTCTAGATGAAACTTTTTTCACCTTTTTCCTGCCTTTTCCCCTTTCTCAGAAACATTTAGACCTACCCCATGGCAATGACTATCAGGAAGTCTCTGCCCTGTATATCAGGGTAGCACAAATAATTCAGCAAAAAAGCAGCTGGGATCCTGTAGCCTGGCATTAGGATAAGTATATCTTAAGAAAGTTCTTATGCAGACTTGGCTTCAGGCGATAAAACGTCATAGATGTATAACTGTAGCAAGGAAATTTCTAGGGAGCAAATTAGGCTGAAAACATCTTCTAGAGACAGCAAGAAAGGAATCGTACACCACCCCAAAATAAGGCAAGTTATGCAGTAAATGTTTCATTTATTGGCCTTCTTCCATCACCATTAGGGTTAAAAGACATCTTGTCGATAGGAAAAGTATATTTACGGGGGACTGATGTCTTCCGAATGCTGTTCCTGTCACAAATGCCTACAGCAGTAGTGATCGGCTTATGAAAGCAGGTGACGAAGCCTGCACAGATGTGTACATCTCCCCATTAACCCTTGGATCATCGGGCATTATTGTCACTTTAATGCCTGGACCTGCTGCTAGCTGAGCAACAGGATCAAGCCAGGTGCTTCAGAGAAGCATCAGAACCCACGATTGTTCCTCAGGGTTTCCACGAGGTGGGCGGGCGCGTGCCTTTCCAAGTCTCTTGATGGAATCTTTTGGGGAGGGGGGAAAAGGACGCCTATATAGTGGGCCCTTTTGCCGACCCCTGCCTCTGGCTAAAACTAAAAACTCTTGGGTGTCCGATTTGTAATGTTGCTTTGTTGGTGAAGGGAGGAGCTTTCCTCAAAGTCCAAATAAGGAACCATCACCCACGCAGAACAAAAAGCAAACAGAAAATCTCCCAGTGGAATCAGGACTTTGGGTTCTAAACATTTCCCCATTTTATAGCTTCCTTGTGTTTCTGGATTCTTTTTTGGCTTCCCTTGGCCAGGCTTGCTCCCTGCACAGATAAGTCTAACACAGTGGGTAACAGATCATCCATCTTGGAACCTGGATCTTTAAAGGGAAATCACACAGGAACACAAACACACACTTGGCATGCATGTACACATCACAGTCAAGGGTAATTTAGGAGACTCTTGCCGGGTGGTTGGGGGAACTGAATATGGCTGTCAACACGTGCTCCCTCCTTCTGGTAAGTCTAAGCAGACTCTCCTTGTTCTTCCTAAATTCCAAAGCCAACCTCTCAATATGGTTTGTCTTGTTTGCTGGTGTGCTGTGAAGCTCTCAGACATAACTGGGGTGTGGGAGGAGACTATGGAATCAGACTCCTTGAACGTTCAAAAGCACCCGAGAAAATATCCAGTCCAACCACTCTCCCCTCCAGGTAAGACCACACCAAGGGCCACGGGACACACGGCACACGGCAGCCTATCTCCACAGTCCCCAGCAAACCCATTCCACTATTTCAATGGGCCTTGAACATCCACCATAATGTCCTTCATAGGGGACCAATACCTGAAAGGGGACTGATAGGAACTAACTTCCTTTTCAGACTCACCAATAGGGATGAGGAAGGACATACACCCTGGGACAGTGACCTGTTCCCTTACCTTTGAAGGTAAAATGCAGAGCAGGTTACTAATAGCAACATACCTCCACAGAGGGAGATTTAAGGGAAGGAGGTTGATGGGGAGGAGTCAACAGAAGTGAATAGGCAAAAAGGGGTAGAGGATGAAGAGGAGGAGAAAAGGGGGCGGAGGGACCTGGGATCCCCAGGAAGGGGCTCCATGGGAGAAAGGTACAGCTGCTCCCACAGGCTATTGTCCATTTCCCATATGCAAAAGCCATGGACCCAGAATCCCTTGAGAGGCCCAGGCTAACATCAGAACCACTCTGTTTTCCCCCTTCTGTTTTTAGAATTTCTGCCACTTGGGCAGAAGTTTTGGTCTCATAAACCAAGAATTGTCAGTGTCTAGAGAAGTTGCTTCAACACTTGGATACAAGCCAACTGTTGTTTAAGATTTCGCACCAAATCTATAAATTACATGTCTACATTGTGGGCTAATCTGACCTTTTTTTTTTCTTTTAAATATTGTATTACCTTGTTTCCTGCCAATTGCAGTTCCAATCCTGCCCCTCCTCCTTCTCCATCTGGGCATCCCCATAAGCCCTTCCAGAGATCAGGGGTTATTGACCCTCTGAGATCTTGCTGGTCTCCCCACGCCTTTTTATAGCACAAAGCAATAAAATTAAATGTGGCACATGTGCTATCATAGAATAACTTTTAATTGCTTAATTAAATCAGAGGTTTAAGGAAGGCAAGACTCAAGAGTTCTTTTTGAATGAAAAAAAAAATAAGGATATGACAAAAAGGATGAGATTTCTAATCACTGGAAAAAAGCCCTTAGTATTTACATGTGATAAAAATGCAGGCCAGTACATTAGAAACAATCAAGACACTCTTTAAAATTTCTATTCAATATATTTATGAGTTTTTATTATACAGGTAGTCCCGTAAGGGACACAGAAGACCTCATTATCCAACTTAATTCAGATCAGGGTTAGAGTAAAACAACAACAACAAACCTACCCCACAGGACAAAGAAATTGCCATAAAACTGAGTTACTATAAATGTGTTCCAGTTCAAGTAAATAAGCCCCTAAACCAGGCCTTAGGAAAGTCTACACTGTATATAGACAGACTTAGCACAACAAGCATACAGGTGACAATTACCAAGTGTGCAAAGCTATGGTCATTTTGCTAAATGTGTAAATCTAAAGGCAACCACCTGAAAAGACCTAAAAAAGGAAACTGTTAAATCCATTTGTACATGGATTTAACAGTGAAGCATTTCATTCTTCATGTTTTTACTTGGTGTCTTGAAATAATCCCCTTTCTGTCTCCACTCTCCCTCTTAGACACTGTGCCTGCCTTATTTATTTATGAACTCTGAAGGTTACTCCTACCTGCTGAGACTAATTAGCCCTGTGCTTTGTATCCTATGCAATCCTGTCTGATTAAATGTACACATTTGTTTTACTTCTTTTCAGACTCCTTCTCACTCTACTTCTGATTTTCTGATTAATATTAAAGTTGGGAGTTACAGTGATTCTCCTCTGCCTCCCCCCAACCCATTTTTTATTTTGCCAGCATCTTACTCTTTCGTGTGCAAATGTGGTTGTGAATTTTTTTTTTCCAGTGCAGGGGAATTCGTTGGCCTTGTCAATCTCGGTATCATTATTTTTAGTAGTCTTCTTTCTGAGACCTTAGCCTATAAAACAGTTTTGCTGAAACCCCAACTCTCTAAATATTACATGGTGAATTTTGCTTTCTTTTGGAAATGTAGGTGCTGATGGGCCAACTGAAGAACAGGTGAGTTTATTTATTTATTTTTTATTTTAGGGAAGGGTGTGATAATTTAATACACTGTGGATTCCAGAACAAGGTTGCTCCTAATGGGCAATTTGCTAATTCCTATGGATTTATTTATTTATTTTCTTTTTTGTTCCCTTTTCAAGTTGTAGTTTCCGGTCCACTTCTCATTGGATACTTGCAAGAAAACCAATGTTTCTGTTCCATCATCCAGGAACACTGCTAAGGGAGCTGGGCCTTCCCCTTTAACATAATTCCTTTCCCCATTTTGTAGCAAATCAACTTGCTCCCCTGGAGAGAGCCTAACAATCAACAAATACCGGTCTCTCTTCCCAGGTTTCCCACCTCCTCCCTGAGGTCTTCCAGCATGGGTTTGGTGAGCAATTTCCTGCCAGGACTATCTACATCTTGATTATTCGGTCAGTCTTTAGGGACTTCATTTCAGACCCCCTTGGAGAACGACTCCAGCTCCACTGACCCCAAGGCTTGGTGAACTTTCAGTTTTATTTTCCCTGGCGCTGTTAACGCCCAAACTTTTCACCTCCCAAGTCAGAAAGGACTTTGAATCCTAGCTCATTTCCTACCACCTCCAACGTCAGTCGAAAAAAGAACGACACTTTACATTTAAAAGAATCATATTATTTTCCTTAAGGATATTTTTTAATGCTCTTGACAAACCCTACATTATTTGTTTTTTGGATAAGAAGTCATGTTGGCATCTCTATCCCAGTGGGGACTTTGCATGTAACAAAATGATTCACTATTAATAAACAAACAAACAAACAAAAAAAGACGGGGGGGGGCGGCGTCGTGGGTTAATAGTTTCTTTCACTGTAGATGACCAGGAACTTTGCCCAGCCCCTCTGCCTCCCCAAGCGCTCTCCAACTGGAGGGGTGACCCTTGCTTTTGACCACTTCAGTTACATGCCTTCCCGGGGCAGCTGACTTCAATGCTGGATTAATCACGAAGAACCCCCTCTCCTTGCCCAAAACACTCGCCTCCTTCGCCCCTACCCTAAGACTTATTTCTACTATTTCTTAAGTGCACTTTTTCTGGGCCTTTCCCCATCCCCGCCCCCCAAGTGGGCTTTCCTTCCGCCTTGCTCGGCTCGGATTCCTGCCTTGGTCGCCACCCCCTTCCCCTCCTCTCTCGCTCCGCATTGTCTTTCTGCAACCGCCCCCTCCCGGAGCGAGCGCCCGCACCCTCCAGACTCCCGGGCTCGCGCAGTGCGCGCAGGCCGCTCCCCCCTTGCGCGCCTCCCGCGCCGCCCTCGCCCCCGCCCCTCTCCTCCCGCTCCTCTCCCTCCTCCCTCTCCCGGCGCCCGAAAGGATCATTGTTGGCCGCCCCCGCCCCGCCCACCCCGGCTGTTTATTTATGCACACGTCACCGGGACGGCCCCGCCCCCCGGCATCTCATTAAGGCGAGTGTGTTCCTCTCGCCCTGTCAATAATCTCCGCTCCCAGACTACTCCGTTCCTCCGGATTTCGATCCCCCTTTTTCTATCTGTCAATCAGCGCCGCCTTTGAACTGAAAAGCTCTCAGTCTAACTTCAACTCACTCAAATCCGAGCGGCACGAGCTCCTCCTGTATCTTCGGCTTCCCCCCCCCTTTGCTCTTTATATCTGACTTCTTGGTTGTTGTTGGTGTTTTTTTTTTTACCCCCCTTTTTTATTTATTATTTTTTTGCACATTGATCGGATCCTTGGGAACGAGAGAAAAAAGAAACCCAAACTCACGCGTGCAGAAGATCTCCCCCCCTTCCCCTCCCCTCCTCCCTCTTTTCCCCTCCCCAGGAGAGAAAGACCCCAAAGCAGAAAAAAAGTTCACCTTGGACTCGTCTTTTTCTTGCAATATTTTTTTTTGGGGGGGGGCAAAACTTTTTTGGGTCTTTTTTTTTTTTTTTTTTGGATTTTCTTCCTCCTTCATTTTTCTTCCAAAATTGCTGCTGGTGGGTGAAAAAAATGCCGCAGCTGAACGGCGGTGGAGGAGATGACCTAGGCGCCAACGACGAACTGATTTCCTTCAAAGACGAGGGCGAACAGGAGGAGAAGAGCTCCGAAAACTCGTCGGCAGAGAGGGATTTAGCTGATGTCAAATCGTCTCTAGTCAATGAATCAGAAACGAATCAAAACAGCTCCTCCGATTCCGAGGTAGGAAAAGCCCCTCGGGCTGGTGGGGCTTTTTCTCTCTTTCCTGGGCTGGGCAGAGGTGGCTGGAAGGGGAGAACGCGGGGCCGGGGGCGGCGGCGGGGCGCCGCGGGCCGGGCGGGCGGCGGGGCGTGCGGTGCCACCATTGCAAAAACTTGTAACCCTGTTTTTCTGCCCCCCCCCACCCCGCCGATTCTTCCCCCCGTCCCCCCTCTGCGTGGCGTTTGCCCCTCGCCCTCCCCACCTCCACCCCTCCGGGAAGGCGGAAAGACGGCCTCCGCCTCGCTCCGAAAGTTTCCGAGATAAATCCCGGGAAAGTTTGGAAGAAGGTGAGTACGCCCCGCGCGCCCCGCAGCCGCCCCCGGGCCGGCCGCCCCGCGCGCCGGGCCCCGCGCCCCGCTCGGTCCGGCCCCACGCCGGCCCTGCCGGGGCGCCCGGCCCCTGGGGGCACTTTCTAAAAAGTTTCTCCTCGCTCTCTCCCGCTCCGCGCGGCCGCCGCCGTCCCCTCGCCGCCCCGCCATGTTAGCCGCCAAGAGGCAAGATGGAGGGCTCTTTAAGGGGCCACCGTATCCCGGCTACCCCTTCATCATGATCCCCGACCTGACGAGCCCCTACCTCCCCAACGGATCGCTCTCGCCCACCGCCCGAACCGTAAGTGCCTCCGCGCCCGGCCCCCGCTCTCCGGCCCCGCATGCGGCCCTGCCCTGCCCCCTCCTCCCCTCCCCCTCCTCCCGCCTCCTCCCCTCCCCCGCTCGTGGCCCAGGCAGCCCGAAACTCTCCAAACTTTTCTGCCTTTTGTGGACTGGATTTGTTTGCACTTCGCCATGTTCTTGCTTTCAGTTTGCTGCCTCGCGATGTTGGGGAGCCCTTTCTTTCCAAGCAGGGCTTGGTTGGGGGGGAAAAATCAGAAGAACTTTTTTGTGCGCTCTGATCCCCCCTCCCCCTTTGGTGGTGTTGTTTGTTTCTTCACCCTGGGAAGATGACTGACTGTGTGGCTCTTTCTTTTCTCTCTCTCTCTCTCTCTCTCTCTCTCTCTCTCTCTCTCTTTTCCCACTTCTGTGGCGTCTTGGGCTTTCCCGGGTTAACCCTTTGGCTGCTGCTGCTGCTGGGCCCGGCGTGACCGGGCTGTGCCCGCAGCGCGGGGTAGCGAGTGCATTTTCCTCCAGGCGTTGCACTTGAGAACTAGCGAGCGCGCAGTGCCCGGGGCCCTGGAGAGGCGCCTCGGCTTTCTCTTTCGGGCGGTTGTTTATTTAGCTTTCTAGTGGAGACCACTGACTTTCGGCCCTCCTTCCCCCTTTCCCTGGAAGGTCACACTAGGCTGGTCCCCTCGCACACTTGGGGGCTCTGGGCATCCTTTTCTTTGGCCACCCGTAGGGCCGCGAGCGCTCTGGGTGCCGAGGCGGGCTCGGCTGAAGGGCGCACTAGCTGCGACTCTCCCGGGCCGCGCGGGTGACTGGGCAGTGCGGGGTGGGGAGGCCCTTGTGGCCAGGGTACTTGGTTTGTGTGCAGCCTAGATGGCCTCCTCTGGGTGGACTTGATGTGTTTCTAGGGAAATCTGGTGGCTTGAGGTGTGGAGTGTGGTCTGCTCTCGATAGCTTCTGGAAAGGCCCTCGGGGGGCCTCGGGGGGCCAGAGACCTGTGTGCGCGGGCTCAAGGGATGCAGGGGGTGAAAGGCCAGGGATGTGTCTCCTTCAAGACAGTGGGCCGCTGATGGCCTGCGGTCCAACTTAGGGGGCCCCGGAGCAGCGCGGGGTGCCAGGCTCCCGGGGCTCTTCCTTGCAGCGTGAGTCGGGCACTCACCGCTGACATTTGTTCGAAAGGCTCATCCCCTCCCCCACTGGGCCTCTGTCCCCCTGCCCTCATCCCGAGCCCCTCCCCCATCCCACTCTGTTAAAAAGCCTGGATTAGGAATCATCTCTAGACACGCAAGATGTGTTTATTCCCGGCTTCGCGGAATTGTCATTTTGCACCTTTTCTGGTTTGGTCCCCTACCCCTTATTTACACACAGTACTTTTGTTTTTTTCTTTTTCGGTAACTCGAGATGGCAATTTGAAATAATGCACCCACTGTTGAGCAGTAGTGGATATGGTGCTCATGGCCCAGGTTTGCCGGGCTGGAGTTGATCAGATCTACAAGTGTTTTTAAGCATTAAAATATTAACTATCAGGTTTGGCTTGTTTCTTTTCTTTTCTTTCTTTTTTTTTTTGGAGGGGGGGCCCTGGCAGAATGGCAAGGGCATGCTAGACCGGTCATTTTTATGGCTAGGAAAGAAATAATTACCTGCCACTCTCTTACGCCCAGGCTTCTGCATGCTTGGGAAGCTGGGAGCGTGGTTCAGCCCGACCTCCTCCTGTAGGGCCCGCTCTTTCAGGCTTCTGGGCCAGGCTCTGGCTTGCAATGTAGGGGAAACACAGTCAGGTTATTTGGTATTTTTCTTGGGAGCTTCTGGCATCTTAAAAGGGACTATTCAGCTCAGAATCAGAGTGTCCTGTGCTAACAAACTGGACCAAGCAACATTCCAAAGTAATCCTGGGAATTTCTTCCTCTCCTTCCCTCCTCCCGAGGATGGAAACCTCCTTCGTATTATTTTAAAATCCACTTAGCCATCTGAAAGACCATCTGAATATTGAACCTTGATGGCTAGCTTGTTGGCTTTCTTGGCTCTTTTCAAACTCCACGTCTTTGACCCCTGACAATCTTGCCATGCCATCGCCTAAAACTTGAAGAGTGATGTAGTGCTGTAATTAGGAAACGGGGAAATTGTTAAAGGCAAATAAATTATTTCCCTGTGAGAAAAGGAAGGCTCTCAAACCTTGGTCCCCTTTGTGGGCATTATAGGAATAGACACATCTAGTCATTTTAATTGTGGACATAGCGGGTGGCCTTGTGCTGTGACATCAGATTGAGTCTGAGAGGACATTTCTGAACTCAGTAGGCAGTTTTAGTATTTGCATGTCAAACACCAGCAGACATCTTTGTGTACACTGCCTCTTCCTCCTTCCTCTCTGTTACCTGGGTTAGATTATGTGCTCCCAAATAGTTATTTATTTAGGCCGGTAAGCGGAGCAGTGGAAATGAGGACGGGAGGCTGTTGTGTGTCACTCTTGACATCTTCGATCAGAGGGCCAGCTTGCAATTCCAGATTTGATACAGCTGCGGAGGAATCTATAGGCAAGAGAGTGGTCATTCCATGCTCATCTGAAATTCTCCGGCGCTTTACATAGGGTCTGTTTTTGAGGGCAAGGTGTAAAGACAAATTATCGGTATATTTGATCCTCTTTCCCTTCGTTGGTGGTGTTTTTTTTTTTTTTTTTTTTTTTTTAACTACACTTTCTGTTAGTTAGGAGCATACCTGTAAAGCAACTGCATCCTTTAAAAAGCACACTCTCTGGAACTCTGATTTCTGCTTTTCTGTTTAAGAATGTAAAGAATTAGGAGTACCATTAAATCAGCTTATGATGAATAATACATTATCTCAAGAATAATGCTTTAATTGCTGACGACGCCATAAAGCTTGATAGTAATAATTTTATTTTAAAAGGACAAAGATTTTCGCATAACATTAATTTAGTCTTTGATACAGTAATAGGAATGGCTTTTAAAAAGACAGATTCAGATACAGAAATGCATTAAGGAGAGGTCTAGTTAAGGAGCCGGGAAGGGTTAGAACTGCAAATATTAGAACTGTGGTGACATTTGTATACTACAGATAAGAATGCTGTTACCACAGTAGAGTTGGTAGGAAAGAGTAGTTTTCCATTTCTTTTTCCCTCCTGGTCAACAAAAAATAGGGCTATAGTAGTGGAAATTCCGGTTAGATTTGAGATTTCTTTTAAAGGATTCGATTATTAGAACTCTTGCATCTTCTTTTATCCAAACTTATTTGCTTTTCAGCTGAGCTATTTGCTACTAGGTTGAGCAGATAAATTAGCTGCTGCTTTATTTATCTTGAATTCATTTTTGAACTTGGGATTCAGCAATTTAAAGGAAACCAAGAGGGGCCTATTCATTGGGGTTTTATTTAGCTGGGCAACTTCTCTTTCTGGCTTGTGAAAAATGGATGTTTTCTCCCCGCTCAAACAACATAATCCTTCCTGATACAAAAGATTGAGACCTAGGAATGTGAAGGGTTAATGTTGGTCCTTCCCTGTTGTCTTCCCACCCCCCACCTTCACCCCTGATTGTTTTGACAACACTTTTCAAAGTGTGACATTCCAAGCCCCTACATAACAATGTAATATTACTGTAATTACACAGGTCATTACATTTTAAATAGAGAACAATAAAATGCTTATCGCCCTGAAAAAGAACAGGTGTTCTTGCCCTTCTTTGGTATTTATGCTAATTGTTTTTCATCTCCTTCAGAAATATTTATGGCGAACATGTTTAGATTTCAATCTCAATGCAACAGTATTAATTCTGTGCTAATCTTTATAGGTTGGGGTTTAATGTCTGCAGTATGGATTATGGGCTCAACATTCACCCAATAAGTCATATTTGAATGATTATAAATTTAATGTGCCAGCGCTGTGCAGTTTGTGGATACTCGGGCTTTCTGAAACCCCAGCAACAAACTCTGAGAGCAGTTGGGAGCCTGACAGTGCTTATCTGGGAGAAGTGTTGGGAAACTTGACCCACTGCTTAGGGGCCAGGAGCTTTGGCTGATGCCCCCATCTCTGATGAAGAGATTTTGAGGAAAACAATCCTGGTTCTTGCTAGGAATTTTTCACCTTGATTTTAATTTTACTGATAGGGATTTCATTTAGAGTCCCTGCTGGAAGTCGGTCAGCTGTTTCTTAGCAAGCTGTGAAAAAGTTACAGGAAGGTTTCCGGGAGCTTATAGATCAAGAATGCTGTTCTGTTAGCTGTGCAGGAGCGTCGCAGTTCTGCACGCCATTAAAAAAAATATTTGCTTTAGAAAGCTAGCATTTTAATAGTTGCACCAGAGGCTGCGCTTTTAAAGATTACAGTCCAAGTCTTTCCAGGATTTGAATGCCTCCTAACATCCCACGGGGTGCCCGGGTGTGTGTAAAAAGTGCCTAGATTTCTCGGTTGAGAAATCCTGGTGCAAGTTCTGTTACACACTCGCAGTGGGTAAACTGGAAGGTATCTTAAGAGGATTTTGCACTTTGTCAGATGTTTCACAACAGGGGCCCCCGAATCACATTAAAAATGCACTGTAGAGAAAAGACAGCTGCAAATTTTTGTGTGGACGCGTGTTTCTGGACCATGACTAAAACTCCGAGGACCTTTTCCCCAGCTGTCTGGAAGTTATGTGGAAGTTGGTTTATTGGCAGTTAAGTATGGGACAACCTGGATTTAGCAAATGCTCTCTCCAACACAGGAAGTAGATGACATTATATTGAGGGAGAGAAGGAGACTTCAGGCAGGGAGCGATATACTGTTGATTTTTTTTTTTTAAATTGTGGAGTTGCCAAATAAATAAGCCCTTTCCAAGGAAGTAGGTGTAGGCTTTTTAGTCTTGATAAGTGGAACTAGATAATATCTTTGACCGCATTTATCTCTCTTTGGAGGTGACACATTTCAGCTTTTTGAAAGGGAGGGGAGGATGAACCAGATTCTTCCGGGGCTTTACTTTTTGAAGGGGGGGGTGGTGGTGGTGGTGGGAGACGTGGGTGTCTGAGTTTCTTCTGGGAGTAAATATTGGAAGTCATATGAATAAATCTTCAAGTTGGACTTATAATTGAGCACATTTGTGAAGGAAATGGTTAATTTTACAACCAAAGGCAAACTCGCACCTCGACAGGTCTGCTGAAAGAAATGTGCCCCAGTCCTTTGCTGGCAAGCACACCGGGTCATAAATCCACAGGCTTTATTTACAGCCCATAACACTTATGAATGTTAAGATATTTGACGCCACGTTGGCCTTATAATATTCAAGGTCCGCAGACATTGGCAGTAGCTCAGATTTCTCTCACTAATTATAAGCAACGAGATGGGGGGGCATCACAAAGGCCGCCCTCCCCCTCCCGACCCGCACCCCTGCAATCTGAGTTTCCCCTACACAAACCCCCCCCCTACTTGGCAGCTGACCTGTACTTTCCCTCTAGGCTATTGTTATACACGTTTATAAAGAGGACTTTGAGGGATGGAAATTCACTGGGGGGCTCTGTACAAATGCTTTTTTTCAAAAGCAAAGTTCTCTGCGTGTTTGCCTCCCCCCCATTTCTTCGATTTCCCCCTCCTTTTCCTTTCTTTTTCTTTCCTTTCTTAATCCCCTCTCCCCCAGTTTTTTTGGAGGCTCCTTTGCCTATATCGTGCATATTTCCCAGAATACTTAAGGAAACCTGATATAGGAGACTGCATTTTAATTTATATGATGTTCCACCAAGCTGGAAGGAAAAGACACACATTGCAAAGCTCTCTAGTGAATGCGAGGGTTTCAGCAAAGTGAGTCGGGGGTGAGGAGAGTGGATTAAAAGAATTTAATAGGCAAGGAAAAAAAAATCCTAGTTTACGCTGGGCATAGGAGGGCCACTCAGGGGGGTGGGGGGTGTGCTGGTATCTGGAGGAGGAGGCAAGTAACTGTAGCAGGAGGTGGCTTGACTTGATTAGAAAAGGGCTAGGAGGTAGGGCAAAGACTCAGGGCATGGGGGAATGGCTTGTTGGAAGTGGGGGGCTAAAAGTTTTCTTAGGGGCCGGAGGAACCATGGGAGGCGCTCTTAAAAACTATATTGCTTTGCTCAGCAGAGATTGGTTCCAATCCCCTCCCCACCCAGAGTGTTCTCGCTGGCAATAAATATGTTTCCTATCAGTTGCCCCCAGCGTCTGGAGGTGGGGGGTCCGGCTGGGGCTTTATCTGTGAGACCCAGCTAAGAGAGAAGGCTGATTGTCCTGCCGATTTTAACTTAGGTTTAAGAAGTGGGCTGTTCTGTGTTGCAAATAGACCAACACGGTGGTGGAGGGGGGCCTGGGAATCCGGTGTGTGTGTGTGACTTGAGCAGCGAGAGGAGCTGCTGGCCCTGTCATTCGTGGCCAGATCCTTCCCCTCCATCCAACCCAAACTTAAAGACCCAGGCTGAAAGGTTTTATTTTCTAATCAATGGAATGCAGAAACTTACTAGCCCTCAGGGATAGATGTGAATCCCTTAACAGCTCATTACAAAGATGAGGCTGTGGGATCTTTGAACGGGTTATCAGCCACGGTGTTCTTGGTTTTCCCAGGATAGGTTTTTCTTCCTTAGGCACATCTGATTTTGGGTCGGTAATTCAGCGCATTATATTTTATTATTTTTATCATGAAGTGGCCCCAGACAGCGCGGACTGCAGGGGAAGGGGCGGCTCACATGGCATCAGCTCCGAAGGAGTTAACGTTGCTCGCTAAAGTTTGGCATCATGAAAATAAATTTGAGGCCTGGTAGGCATTAGCAGGGCACAGCACATTTACAGAGCTTAATTAGTACGAACTGTAATTGTTCATGGTCTGCCAGAAGAAGTAATGTTCAGGAAAAGTGGAGTCCCTTTCTTGCAGTCTTCAGTTTGAAACCGATAAATCACTTGCATATTTGTGTAGTGATTCAAATAGAGCTAAGACCTCTCCCATCCCAACATGTGGTAAATTGTAAAGTCAATGAATTGCAGATGTAGGCTACAGCGAGATTCTGTAAGAAAATGCAGAATGAATGGGAAAGAGTGATGCTATAAATATTTACTGAGAAGATAACTAGGTTCCTGCGTGCTGGGCCAATTATGATGTACTAAATATATTAGTAAAATGCTTTAAAAAAATCGAGAGGAGTTGTGTAGGTCTTTGGGTGGGTTGGTTTGTTTTGGAAAGTGAAATGAAAGGCACTGTGTTATTGTCATGTCAGTTTTACTGAGCCTGAATCACAATGGCATGCCCAGGGAAGGACACATGAAACCCACATTAATGCAAATTAATTCGTTATGAGTTGCAGGGCTGTGACTGCTAAGTGGAGTAATGATGGGGCATCATTTTAAGAGTGTTAGTGTAGCAACTTTTAATGGAAAATGCTGTGTTAAGAACATGTCTCAGCACTTCAGCCCACATGTTTTTATATGCTAGAAATGTGTTTTATACAAGAGCAGGAAACTCAATTCACTTTATTATTTTTTTTCCTCCTAGTTTTCAGAACTTTTAATTATGTTTTGACGTTTAAAGAAAACCATTGTTTTTTCTCAAAAACTAACCCAGAGATGCCTACTGCCCTTGCTTGGTTCAATCTCAGCTTTTCCTTTTCTTTTTCTTTTTGCCAAGGATTGCAGCACAAAGTGGAAAAACAGTGAATGTAACATCCCCTGTAGACCTGTAGATAAAACTTTCTTGAAGTGATTCCTCCCCACCCCCCTTCCTTTTTTGCTTCTTAGAGGATTTTGGTCTCAGGCAGTGTTGCAAGTCAATACTTCTTTTCCCCAAATGTGAGTAGGTGGATATGTATGGAAGCTGTAAAAGTTAATGATCATTCTCTGACTCATAGCTGATGGTTTCAGGTTGAGGAAAAGAAAAAAAAATTAATGAGGGTAAATAGACATTTGATGGAACACTGAGACAGTAGGAGAGATTGTTCTTGTTTCTGAGGGCATGCATTTTGTTGAAGCAGAATTTCTGAAGGGAGAATGGGGCCGGGGGAGAAGGAGGTGCCATTGTTCCCTGGTTGTGTTAGGATGCTGCAAATGTTCTTGTGCCTAGATCTTTGCAGGAATATTTAAACCTAAGGACCCATGAGAAATCCTGGTTTTGCATTCTTCCCTCTTGAAGTTAGAGTCTCCCTTGGCACAGTCAGTCATCCAAATTCCTGGTCAAAAGTTTACTTCCCATTACATGGAAAAAAGCTCTTAGCACAGGACTAGGGGGCCCGTGCCCACACAGCTTCCCCTGGAATGTCCTGATAGCCTAGAAAAGGTCTGAAGATATACTAATAGAAGTATTTTTTCCTTGAAGCTAATGCCATGGAAATTAGACCTCAAGTGGCTCATAGAGGGTAGAAGAG
Source organism: Spermophilus citellus (assembly GCF_964194105.1). Classification (NCBI taxonomy): domain Eukaryota; kingdom Metazoa; phylum Chordata; class Mammalia; order Rodentia; family Sciuridae; genus Spermophilus; species Spermophilus citellus. Next base: position 81,020,587 of record NC_138195.1, read on the forward strand.
GAAAGTAGATGAAAAAACTCCAAGAAAACCAAATCTGCTTGGGAGATGGATCTATTAATTTTTTCACATGGAGGAGAAAGCCAGGTGATTCATAAAACCAAAAATAAAGCACATGTTCCACCTCACACCAATTTGGTGGAATGAATAGGCATCAAAAAGTCATCGTCACTCCCTCTGGAAGTTAACTCAGTGCTGGAAAAACTGGCGTCGGGTTTCAGTTTTTCTTGTGGTGCCTTTTGGAGAATGAGATTCCTGTGGTCGAAGGAGCTGCTTCCTCTTCCCCCATCTCCATAGCTCTGATGTTCTGTATCTGAAACACCAAATCCAGAGGCAGTAGTAGTGATTGGAAGTAAAATGAGAGGAATCAAGGTTTGTTAATAAGGAGAGAAGCCCTTCATCGGGAGATGTGGCCAGCTCTTCATGGCTCTTCCTGTGGACAGGTGGAGGGAGTCGGGGGCTGCTGGGTGGGTAGAATGGGGAGGAGGGGCTTGGCCAGTGAAAACCAGGGCTGAGAAAGGGAGAGCCCAATGGGAGTGCAGGGCTGAAAGGAAAGTGCCCCGGAGTTCTCCTTGGTGACTCCTGAGCACTTCAGGGAAGCACATGGTGAGGACGTGTGGGGCCACAGTTGCTGGATGAGGAAATGACTGGGGCTCTCCAGGTTTCCTGAACAGGTGGGTCCCAGGAGGTGAAGCACCTGGAAACCCAGGGACACCTTAGCCCTCTTGTTCTGGATCTCTCCACCTCTCATCCTCATCTTCCACGACCAACTCTTGCTTTCTCCTTAATGGTGGCTTCTAGAGGGGTAGAAAGGATCAGGCTGGTTTTAAGTGCCAGGTTTTTACTGGGTCTTTATCTTTTATACTTACATCATTTATATTCTATCTTAAAAAGCTGGTCTGTAACATCTTTTTGTTGCACAGGGAAGGCAAAAAACAACTCAAGGGTACATTGCACAAAAGTGTCTTTGGGGGAAAGCGGGTGGGAACCCAAAGGAGAAGGAGAAAATGTGAAGCCCTCTTTGCTGTGCTGTGGCTGCAGGGGGTGTAGCTCGGCTGGGAGTTGAAGACCTGATTTAGACACAGAGTGAGCTGATCTAGGGCTTTCTCTTTTGCTGGACACCCCAGGGAAGGTGCATTGCTTGGGAGGGGTGGGGTTCTGGTTGTATGTGTAGTTGAAGGTGAACTTCACTTGGTCCTGTGTGTTCCCTGCTAGAGCTTTAAGAAACTTGGAGCTGCATTTTTAGTCTTTTAATTGCTGCATTCTCTGCAGGATGGTTGGAGCTACTTGGATGGTGATGAGCACCAGGATTAAGAATAGCACTGGACAAGTGAAAATTGAATTTGGCTTAGCCACAGTTTCATTAATTTATTCATAAGACTGTGACTATATGAAATTATTTTCCACGACATACCCGTAGTTATCAGGTGTCCATTCAATTTTAATTGACAATATAAGATTCCTGTGGTTACCCTGAGTACAGATTGCCTAGGGCTCCGCAGGGTTTGTGGGAAGAAAAGCTTGGACAAGTTTCCATTAAGCTCTGAATCAGGCAGTTGGAAAGGAGGAGAATAAAACCCACTGTAAAGAGGGACAGGTTGTTAGTGTTGCCCACCCTGCTTAGGAAGGAGCGCCTCCTCAGACAGCGTGGCTCTCTGGCCAAGAATTCCAAACTCGCAGAGAGAGACCTGTCCCAGTCACAAAAGTTGTTTTAACATGGTGCAGAATTGTCACAGTAATTAGTGCAATCTCCGCTTACTGACTGGCAGCTTTTACAAAAGAGGGCAGGGAGACAAAGGGTGCAGATTCATCTTTCTCTTCTAGCAGTGCTCTTTGGATGCACTGTCTCCGAGGAGGGGGTGGGGGCTCTGTGCTTGAGGGGCTTGTCTTCATTTATTTGCTCATTGTTCACCTTTAGTTGTTTTGGGGAGTGTTTTCTTGCTTTGCTTTGACAGGTATAGGGATTTTTTTTCCCCTTTTATTTTTCTTTCTCGTGCCTTTAAAAATTTTGATTAATCTGCATTGGTACACACACACCGAGAGAGAACTATATATGTAGTGTTTTTGTTTGTTTATTTGAAGCAGATACTAAGTTTTCTCAAGAGTGCTCTATCCTAAAATGGATACTTATCAGCCTTATCACATGAACAGTATGGACTGAACACTATTTTTTTATTTGATCACTAGTATGTTGTGTATATTTTTGAGCTCAAAAGTTCTTACGTGAATTCTTTTTCCTCTTAAAAAAAATAAACTGTGGACTCCGATCCCGCCCCCCTCAGGGAGCAAGATGACAAATTAATTGAGCCTGAAACCCACCTTTTGTCCCAGTGAGGTGAAAGCCCTCTGGCAATAGTAACACTGTTGTGGCCAGGGATGGCTGTGGATAGGGCTGGTCTGTGATTAATGCAGGTCTCTTTGGAGATGCAGCTGATTTGCCTCTTGGTGACTGTGATTTCAGAGATCATCTGATTCCTCATCGTTTGTTTGTTTATGGCAAATTAAAGTGCATTTTTAGATAACTGTTGATCCTTTAGTGATTATTGTGTTGTTTATAAAATAAATTGGCAGATGCTGTTTGTTTTCTCAGTTGGTTGGATCCTGAGATAAACAAGTAATTATTTGGGAACATGGGAATTGGGTGAGGAATCTTGGTATTCCTTTCTGTTTGGGATAACCCCCTTCTGTGATGGGTGGTCTGCAGGGCTGTAAAGGGAGAGGCTGGGGCCCCTCTTGAGCCTTGTGCCTTGGAGGATCTGAATGAGCCAGTGACTTACCAGTAGGTGGTCCTTAGAATGCGGTGGCTCTTGGGCAAGCTTGGTCCCCTCTTGGGGGGAGTGTGGATTACTAGAGTGGAGGCTGCAGGGATGGCCTGGATGGCCTAGTCACTGTGAAGGAATGTGCGAGGCGTCATCGGGTGGCCCCTGATTCTGTTGGACAGAAAGAGAACTGTGCTGGAGAGCCAGGGCCCGGTTATTGGAAGTAGGGAAGGGGCTCCCACCTGCTGCAGTCCTGTGGCTTCTGATCCTTTCTCTCCTGTCTGTGTTCTCGCCTCTGTGTCGCAATCCTGACGACTTTTTGCAGCACACAGTCAATTTTTCTGCAGCCTCCTGCTCAGCACACTGGCTTCCTTTATGTCTTAATGGGCATCAGTCTTTCCTTTTCATGTCATTGATTCTCACTCCTGCCCCCTCCTCCCCTTTTTGCTTATTGAATAGGCGCTTTTTTTTTTTTTAACTTTACCTTAGATTAGTATGATCATCTTATCCATAGCAACAAATAAAAGTACACAGGTCTTGATTGAATGCCAAGGCTTCAGTTCAATCTAGGAAGGTTTGTCTGCTATTCATAAACTGCTTAAGATGTTTTCTTGTAGTTTGTGACATAAGCAGAACGCTTTGATTTGGTTTCTTTCTACAGCTCCATTTTCAGTCCGGCAGCACACATTACTCTGCGTACAAAACGATTGAGCACCAGATTGCAATTCAGGTAGGAAATGCAAGAGATTCTGAAGCTTGAATTGTCAATATGGAGGTCTCTTGTGTGTTTTATTCTCTGTCCCTCCCCCACCTAGATGATGATGATGATGATGATGATGATGGTGGTGGTGGTGGTGGTGGTGGTGGTACTACTTGGTGGTGGTGGTGGTGGTACTGGTGGTGGTGGCGGCGGCGGCGGCGGCGGCTGTATCCCTGGGGGAGGTGGGAAGCAAAGAAGAAAGAAGAATAGAAGAAATGCTGCTAAAATGATTTAAAGATACGGGAAGAAAGAGAAGCCTGTGTTTATTGTTAAGATGTCCTGATCAGGCTTGGTGGGCACCTGGACCCCCCAACTTGGTTACTGCTTTTTGCACAGGGGAGGGATCCTGAACTGAGAATGAAATGGGATGACAGAATGTGAACGAGAAGCGTTCAGTGGGGAGATGGGAGAGGAGGCCGTGTGACAGCCAGAGAGAGTTGTTTCCGGGGGATCAAAATCATGTTAAGTGGTGCTAAGAATATCACTTTTGACCTGATCGTCCTGAAATGTTGATTTCTCTTGGGCCTGTTGATATATGACACTGAAAGTGCCGGGAGGGAGAGGTGACAGATCCCAGCTTCTGATGAGTGTCCTGTTTCCTGCTCACGTAGTACTTCCATTCTCTTAAATCCAAAGGCTAAACAAATCACAGACTAATATAGACTCGGCTGAACTGAAGCCAACAGCAGTAGTGGGGGGGGGGGGGAGCAGACTAATAGGATTTTCGTCTGTCTGCCTGGCCTTGCTAGGGTGGATGTCCTCATGGTGTAACTGGCTGTACCAAAACTTCTCGAGGGTTCTGTTTTAACCCTTGGGAGGGAGGCTCTTGGAGCCATTTGTGTGGTGTGGGAAGGTTGGGTCTGGGTTTTCTTCTGCTTGTAGGTCGATGTGATGTGGTGGATCAGCCACGGTGCCCCACCGCCCCTGTTCCCACAGCAAGCTTTTGCAGATGGTGTGTGTGCATGTGTGTGTGTCTGCACGCTTCTGTGGGGGTGTGTGTGGCCTTTCCCACCTCCTACCACATCACCTCTTGGTAGCTTTGCTATTTCAAGTTCTGCATCGTCCTCGATAAGACTTTGAAATAGCCATTTGCCCCAGGTAGATGGACTTCTTCCCCCAGTGGAAAGTATGAGTCAGCAGACATTTTTATTTGGTGGATTCCTGGTCTTTTTTGTACTTCTTTCAAGGCTGCAGTAACTTAGTTTAAAAATATTTTGATTACTTCTGTGGTGGTGCTGCTGATCTTCTGTTTGTGTGTTTTAGGGGGAAATTGCGACTCTTGATTTTACCCCTCCACCCGCAGATACTTTCAAGACTGGCACGAAGGCGGTGGTACAGTTGTTCTTGCTGGCACACTTCCTGTTGGACCCTCTTCTCTCTTGATTAAGGCCTAGTACGTCTTGTGCTCAGAAAATGGCTTAGAGGCAGGCTTGGTTGGAGAACAAGCCCAGACCCTAACTCTTGGTGACTGGGTGAACCCATGGTGGCCTGAGGCCTACTACATCTCTGGGATTGCTGGAAAATCCTGTTCCCCTGGGGGTTACGAATTGTGGAGGCCCAATAGGATAGTGATCCTTATCTTGGTGTGGAAAGGCTGGCTGGGGCCATGTCACTGGGAGACCAGCCCAGACCAGACCAGCTGTTGAATCTTTACACCCGGAGCTGAAGTGCCCCTTGTTTGGCCGAGCAGTTCGTCTTTCTCCAAACCACCTGGCACGGTGCAGGCCATGTGAAGCTCTTTCTCAGGAGGAAGATGGAGTAAATTACAGAGCTCATTGTTTGGAGGACTGAAACCATCACTATTCCTCCATGAACAGGTAGTATTGTTCTCCCCTGCTTCTATTTGCTGAGGCTTGATGCCCATGTGGGCAAACAGAGGGACGTTTTATTAGAGACCCAGCACCATGCTTTCAGTGTTCATTCTCCCTCAGTGTCTGCTAGACCAGCACGAGGCCCAGCCAAATGGCATCGAGCTGTAATTTTAGTGTGATCATCAAAGGATAAATGGCCAAAACCAAACAAAAGAAGCAAAGGGAAAAATAAAGGGAAACCTCAGACAAATCGAAATTGTTCCCAGAGTACACCGGGCAGCTTGGTCGCAGGGTAGATGGGGAGAAGACAGAGTGGTGCCCCTCCCGGGCACCCCTTGCACACACCCCCCCCCCCGTACCCCATTCTTCACTTAAGGGTTTAAATGCAATGTGATTGTCGGGAGGAATTTTCTTCCCTGGAAACTTAGAACTGTCTCACCTTAATACATACTGTATTTCAGCTGGAGCTGGGCATGCTGCTCTCCTAAGCTGTATCCTAAAATAGCCTCCTAGTATGACACCGTGCATCACATGAGATTCACCCCCTCTCCCTCCCGTCTCTCCTGTAATCTCGGGACTGGCCAAGTCCACCGTTTGTATGAATGGCCTCTGAGTGATTCTGTAGACCTGGCGCGCTCATAGGTTTGGAGCTGATCTCAGTTGCCTTGTTGGGATCCCCCCATTTTTGACAATCTCCTAGCTCCCCTTAGGTTTGAAAAGACAAGGGCAATATAAATGAGCACATTCTCCCAAAAGAATAACACGTGTAACTGGAATGAAAATTAAAAGGGCTTTTAAAGAAGACCGCTATTTAATTTTGTCGCCTTTGTGTGTGTGTGTGTGTGTGTTTGGGTTTGGACCCAGGACCTTGTGCATGCTAACCTGCATTCTCAGCCCCCTGACTTTCTGGAAGTATCACTGAAGGGGAATATGAATACAGCTCATACACAGTTCTTCATAGAGTGGTAGACAGACTTTCACATGTGAACGTCCACGAGATTATCATCCAGATCAATATATAGATTGGAGTTGGAACATCTTTCCTGTAGGGAGCCATGTAAAAAAAATATTTTAGGCTTTTTGGGCCATATGGTCTCTGTTGCAACTGTTCAGTTGTGCTCTTGTTGTTTGAAAACATCTGAAGATAGACATAAAGGATGAAGTCTGGCCATGTGCCAATAAAACTTTATTTATAAAAGCAAACATTGGCTGGGTTTTCTGACATCTGGTAGAGAAAATCCCTAGAAGTCTCCCTTCTTTCCTTCTCTTCCCAGTCATCTGTCTTCTTCCTTTTTCCTGCTTCCAGTGAAAATTCTTTTTTTTTGGGGTGGGGTGGGGTGGGGGGGAGAGGGTTCCGGATTGAACTCAGGAGCACTTAACCACTGAGCCACATCCCCAGCCCTATTTTGAATTTTATTTAGAGACAGGATCTCATTAAGTTGCTTAGCACCTTGCCATTGCTGAGGCTGGCTTCTAGCTTGGGATTCTCCTGTCTCAGCCTCCTGAGCCTCTGGGATCACAGGCGTGCACCACGGTGCCCGCCCCTTGTGAAAATTCTAATGGTGGATTAGTCTCTCCTGGTTTTTGACTTCATGTACATGGAGTCATTCAGAACATACTGTTTGGTGCCTGTGCCTACGCAGCATTGTGCCTGGGAGTTACACCCCTATCATTGTGGGTGGCAATGACTTGCCCTTTTGCATTGCCACGTAGCGTTCCATGTACAAACATGTCCCATGCGTTTGTCCTTTCTCTGTTGTTGTATATTTGGTTTACTTCCAGGCTTTTGTTAGTATGAATAAAGTCCTAGAAACCCCCCCCCCCCCCGCCCGCCCCGTGCCTCCTTCCCACCAATCACCAATCACCAGGAGTGGATTTGGAAAGATGGAGGGGTGCATATGTGTTTAGCTTTTGAGTTTTATCTTTTGAGAGAGGTCTGAACACTGGACAGTTGTCATTGAAACGTACTAGCATAGTTATTAGAATGTGAGTGGAATGTGGTGGAGGGAAATAGAAGTATCTAGTTGTGATTGGAGGTCAGTTTGCCCACGTTTCACTGCTGGCCCTTTACGTAGTTTGACCTCTGGTTCCAGCCCTCAGGACCTCCTCCCGCCATCACCCTTCACTGGGAAGAGGAGGAGCAGGCTGGGTTGCAGACACCATAGAGCAGCTCCTCCCGGGAGGCCTTACAGGTGACTGTAGCTCAGTGTTTAGGTATTTCTGTTGCCTGCCCCAAGGGAGCTCTTCCAAAGCTCCTGCTATCATCATGATTCCCACCCCAAGAGAAGTGTTGTAATCAAGGTCAAGAGCCACAGAAGATGTTTCCTCTGGTTTTCAGAAGGGCTACTTCAACCAATTAAGCCTTTGTTTTAAGAGTATTTTGGCCAGAGGTTGATATTTTAACACTAAGTCAGATGTGATTTAAGGAGGGAGAAACTTCAAGCAGCAAAAACAAACTGTGTAGACCTTTCTTAGTTGTTTCTCTTCTAAGATGTGATGTGGTTTGTGTGTGCGCGTGTGCATATGCGTGCTTGTGTGTGTGTGCAAAGACAACCAGGAGAGGATCCAGAAGAAATGGACCGTTTTATTTGTTTACACAGCTGAGCGGTGGAGACTCTGCAGCTCTGCAGTGGGTGTTGCTTTCTTTCTTGTCCTTATGCCTGAAGATTCCTGCTTGGTCCTAGAACTCCTCTGCCAGGGCCACCAGGATTCTCCTCTGGAGCCTGAGTGGTTTTTGGAGCCAGGGAGAGGAGGTACACCAAACTGGAGGGTAAATATTGTGCCATGTTGATCCCTTATTCCTGACATGACCAGGATGTCTTGTCCACATCTTAAAGTCATTAAGACTTGAGAGGTGCTACAGCTCAGAGTTCCTCTCTTTGCCAATAGGATGGATAGGGCCAGAGATTAGTACCAGAAGATTTGACCAAAATTTAAGAAAGAGGTGGCAGTGTTTGCCAGGCTGTGCCCTACTTTGGGTTTCTGATGATGGTGGTCTCTGTGTTCTGGGCCTGTCTTCTCACCCACCCCAAGTTCTGGCCTTTCTGGGTTCATGAGGATTTGCAGATCTGGGCTGAATGGGGGACTCCCAGGAATGAGTTCAGTTCCAGGTGTGGTCGCCCTGTGCTTTCCCTTTAGGCTCTGGCTCTGAGGTTACACTCTCACGTTCCCTAAAGAACTGAAGAGTGCTGGGCCCAGTGGCGCACACCTATAATCCCAGCAATTTGGGAGTTCGAGACAGGAGGATCGCAAGTTCAAAGACAGCCTCAGCAATGGTGAGGCACCAAGCAACTCGGTGAGACCCTGTCTCTAAATAAAATACAAAATAGGGCTGGGGATGTGGCTCAGTGATCGAGTGCCCCTGAGTTCAATCCCCAGTACCAAAAAAACGAAAAAAAAAAAAAAACCCAAAACCAAAAAACAAAACAAAAAACAACTGAAGAGTGGGGCCAGGGGTGTAGCTTAGCAGTAGAGTGCTTGCCTAGTACGTGTAAGGCACTGGGTTCGATCCTCAATACTGTGTAATTATAAGTAAATAAAATAAAGATATCATGTTCATCTTAAAGAAGTGAAGGGTGCTTTATGTGGTGGTGTATGACTTAAATTCCAGCAACTCAGGAGGCTCAGGCAGGAGGATCACAAGTTCAAGGCCAGCCTCAAAGAGCTGGGGATGTGTCTCAGTGGCTAAGTGCCCTGGGTTCAATTCCCCATACTCCTCTACAAACAGAAGTGAAAGTTATATATATGGTGGTTGTTACTTACTTTTCACTAGAGAAGCTGCACAAAGCCCGTGGATGCCAGTAACTCACTCAGGAGGTTCACTCATTTCAGCAGCAGTGACTTTGGGCCTAATTGTTGAATCCATATTCAGAACCCTCATTCACTAAAAATACGTAGTGTCCATATGTGTGCCAGGCCCCTGGAGATTCATCAGTGACCAAAACAGGTGGAAATCCCTTTTGTCTCAAAATCCAGCGATGTTTCAAATGCCAGTTTTATTTATTTTTATTTTTAAAAATATTTTTTAGTTGTTGATGGACCTTCATATTTATTTATTAAAAAATTTTTTTAGTTGTGAATGGACAAATACCTTTATTTTGTTTATTTATTTTCATGTGGTGCTGAGGATTGAACCCAGGGCCCCACAGGTGCTAGGCGAGCAGGTGCTAGGTGAGAGCTCTACCACTGAGCCACAACCTCAGCCCCTTATTTATTTTATTTATTATATGTGGTGCTGAGAATTGAACCCGGTGCCCCCCACATGCTAGGCAAGTGCTCTTCCACTGAGCTTCAGCCCCAGCCCATCAAATACCAGTTTTAAACACCCCACCCCTTCAGTCTCTAGGTCTCTGGCACAGTCCAAGAGTGGTATTTTGTGATTCACGGTTTTGATTTTTCAGCCGGCTCAAGGTTGAGCATGGCTTCCTTAGAGTTTTCTGAAATCAATCAATTGATCGTTTATTGGCTGCTCATTCATTTTCAGTTGCTGAATCAAAATTGAGGCCTGGCAGGTTCTGGATTGGGATGACATTTTCTCATTTTGAATGGGAAAGTGACTGCTGGGCTTTCTGAGGCCTTTTCTCGGTGCTCACGTGCAGCGGCCAGCTACTCTGCAGAGCTCAAGAGGAGGCGTTTGTTGGTGAAGGAGCAGTGTGGACAGAGCGTTTGGTCTCGGGGTCAGAGGGGATAGCAACCGTTAATGATAGCAGCTTATGTTTATTGAATCCTTCTGATGCATTGGGTCTGATATTAAGTACTTTATGTGAATTATTTATTGATTCTTTATGACACATAGGGAAATCTGAAAGGGTAGTTACTGTTATCATCACCATTATCCTCATTTTTGTAAATTTTGTAAATGAAGAAACCTGTTTTGTCCAAGGTCAGTTAGGATTCAGAGGAGGCCTGTGAGTGGAGAGCTCAAGGCTGGGTGTGGCTCAGCGGCAGAGCACTTGCCTAGTATCCCTGCGATCTTGGGTTCCATCCCTGGCTCCAAGTGGGAGTGCTCAGGGGGGCCTAGGCAGAGGCTGCTACCCAGCTTTCTGGACTATATACTAGCAATCACTTGGTAACTGCTCAGAGATAGAGAATCCTGGTTCTACTCCTTGGAAATTTCCATCCAGGGGGATCCTGTAGGTCAGCCTGTTCTGAACCCAGAGGCGCCTGGGAGTTTAAGATGCATGTTGCTGTCCCACCCTCTTCCATGTTCTGTAGGCCTAGGGTAGGTCTCCGTGGTTGTGGTTTTAGTGAGTTTTTGGGTAAAGCTAAGGCCCCTTTTCTGGGGACAGCACTTGGAGAACCACTCGATGAGGACCATGGTTCCCACCTCTGGCTGTGTGTTAGTCACCTGGGAAGGTTGAGCAATGCCCAGGGCCAGGCCCTGCCCCAGAAAACTGGCTCACCATGCCTGGGGGCTGGTCCTTGCATCCCTGGTTGGCCAATGCTTTCCAGGCGACCCTGGGGAACTCCAGTTTGGGGCATCCGGGAGTCTGCACCCTTCCCTGCTCAGGGTCTCCTTAGAAGGCAGTTGTTGCAAGGCCTTTTTTTGTTGTTGTTGGGTTCTTTATTTTTCTTTGCTAAGGGGTGAAAAGAGGCCGTTGTTCTGAAGGATGGCTTGTGTCTGTTCAGGTGGTTGAACACTCATGAACAGGTAGTGGATGACACCCCGGTGGCCTAGGTTAGTACCGGTGAGTGACAGTGGGATCTGGTGTCAGTCAGGCCAGGGTAGGAGCCTGAAGGGGGAGGGAGCCTGGGAGTCTGGTGCGGCTCAGATTTGCAGGTCATGCCTAATCGCAGATTCAGGGTCAGCCGATCTGGGTGGGGCCGGGCTTCTGCATTTCTTGACAAGCTTCCCAGGTGACAAGCTTCCCAGGAGGTGCGGATGCTTACGCCCCAGACTCCTCTGGAGTGCAGCAAAGATAGTGCATTTTGTTAGGTCAGGAAACTGACTGGGGCGCAGGGAAGGGGTCAGGGAAGTGGATTGGTTTGTCAAAGGTCCCACATCTTGGCGGAAATAGGGCAGGCTGAGAATCCCAAGAGTCCACCTCCTGGTCATTTCCATCTTTTAAATAGAAGTTAGTGTCTGCCACCAGCAGTTGTCTTGCATTGGCGAGATGAAATAAAGCAATCCAGTTTTTACCGTTTTTTGCTCATGTCATTTTAAAACATAAATCTGCTCTAATTGTACCTTCGTATTTGCATGTATTGAGAGGTATCTGTTCGTTTTCCACCATGTTAAGGCTTGGTGGGGACCAGCCTGCCTGGTTTGGGAGAGGGCTGGTAAGGGACAGGGGGAATGTCTGTCTGCCATCCGTGTGCCCCTCCTGGGCCATAGTGCTGAGTGGCAGTCAGCTGGTTGTGTTTTCTTAGTAGAATTTGTAAGTTCCACTTTATAATATTTACTTTTTATTAAGTCCCTGAAAATCATGGAGCTGTTTAGCTGAGCACAGAAATTTCTAAATGGGTTATGGCTGACATTTGGAGGCTTATCAGGCTTAGCACTTAATTTGTTTCTGGAGTTTGATTTGGTTGAATGGTATCAAACCCTGATCAAACAGATAAGTGGCTGCAATTTTTCTTCTTCTTTTTTTAAAACCGGTTTACCTTGAAATCTCAGCATACTCTTCAATTAAACACAAATGGCAGCAGACCACATTATTCCTGAGGGTTTCACCAAAACCACTGGTGCATTAGGTACATGCACCGTGATTCTCTGTCGAGTGACGTGTCTTTGCATTGGTTGGTAGAGGTGTGGGTGGGTGGGTGGGATGGCTTGATGGAAGTTTCTCAGCCTCAGTACTGGTGCTGTTTAGGGCTGAGTAAGTTCTTTATCGCAGGGAACTAACTGTCCTGTGCACTAAAGGAGGTGTGTGTAGCCCCCATCTCTGACCTCCGCCCTCTTGATTCTATTAGCACCCAACAGAAGTGTGACAACCAAAATTGCCTTTAGAGATTGTCCAGTTCCTCTGGGGGGTCACAATGACCCCTGGATGGGAGCTGCGGGCTTTGTAGAACAGTGTCAGGAGTTGCCCTGCCCCCAATGGTGTGGTGGTGGTACCTTTGCATTTCCTGGACCCAGGTGGGTGGTTCAGGTTTTGTGTCTGTTGCCTTGGAGATAGCCTGGGTTTGTGGCTTAGTTCTGCTGAGTTTGTTTCGTAATCTGCAAAATGGGGAGAAGGGTAGTGCCTGTTTTCAGATGGGGGGGTCGGTGGGTAGATGAGACAAGGTGTAATGAGCTGGGCAGGGCCATGGTGCAGGGAAGAGCTTAGTGGCCGCTTTCCCTGCGGGGTCTGTGAAGTGCTGGCTTGCAGGTTTAGAGCATGCCTTATCCTGATATGCATTGTGTAGTTTTTATTTGCTGTCAGGAACATCACACATGATAAATTTGATAACCTGGACTATCTTTGCTGGGTAACAAAGATTTATGACTACTGTTGGTAGCTGTTTGCATTTCTCTCATGTCACTTAGAAATGTCTGCCTGGTCCTTGTTACTTTTATTTATTTATTTTTGCTGTGCTAGGGTTTAACCCAGGGGTGCTTTACCACTGGGCTCCATCCTCAGTCCCACCCACCCCTCTTTTTTTAAGATGCAGGTCTTGCTGGGCACAGTGGTGCTCACCTGAAATCCCAGTGGCTGGGAAGGCTGAGACAGGAGGATCTTGATTTCAAAGCCAATCTCAGCAACAGCGAGGCACTGAGCAGCTCAGTTGATACCCTATCTCTATATAAGACCCAAAATGGATCTGGGGGATGTGGCTCAGTGGCTTAGTGCCCCTGAGTTCAATCCCTGGTACACCCCCCTGAAAAACAAAAACAAAAAAATACAGGTCTTGCTAAGTTGTCCATGTTGGCCTTGAGTTTGCTATCCTTGTGCCTTGATTTCCTGAGTACCACTGTGCCTGGCTTCTTGTTACATTAAAATAAAATGTATGCTCTTCTGAAGGGCTGAGATTGATCATGTATGTGCTTTTCATGTCCCTGTAGCACACGTGGTGGTTTCTAGGACATAGTAGCTGTTCATCAAGTGGTGTGTGTTTAAATACATGACTGTAGGCAGAAGTGAGGTTGGGTGGGTGTATCAGAGGCAGCAACTAGAAAGTTCTTTTTGAATTTTTAAAAAACAGCTCCTGGGCTGGGGATATAGCTCAGTTGGTAGAATGTTTGCTTTGCATGCACAAGGCCATGGGTTCAATCCCTAGCAACACACACACACACACACACACACACACACACACACAAAATAGCTGCCAGGTTCAGTGGCGCACACCTGTAATCCCAGCGGCTCTGGAGGCTGAGGCAGGAGGATGGTGAGTTTAAAGGCAGCCTCAGCAAGGAGGTGCTAAGCAACTCGGTGAGATCCTGTCTCTAAATAGAATCTGAGATAGGGCTGGGGATGTGACTCAAGTGCCCCTGTGTTCAACTCCTGGTACCCCCCTTCCCCCAAAACAAAACAAGGTACAAACAAACAAACAAACAAAATCCCAGCTCCTTTCACAACATAAAATGTCAGTAATAATAATTGGGTTGTTTTTTTGTTGTTGTTGCTTTTTGTTTTTTGGACACTCTACCAAATTATTTGAGAAGGATGTTCTATTCTTTTGTCAACTTGATGTTGTTTTCCAGGTTTCAGGGTTTGAGATCCGCTCTCCGTTGGAGCGTTTGCAGTCTGTCTTAATGCCTGTGGCATTGCTCAAACAACCAGTAGACATGGTTGGACTGCTTTATATTTATATGATTGCCTTCCAGCTTTCCTAATGCTCAGAGGTTATTTGGCTTTTAAAGGTGATATTCTTATTCTTATTCCTTTTTTAAATTGCGAATAGTATTGTCCATTGGTTTGGGGGATTAAACCCAGAGATGCTCTACCACTGGGTTTTTGATTTAAGACAGGGTCTTGCTAAGTTGCCCAGTCTGGCCTTGAACTTCTGATCCTCCTGAGTAGCTGGGATTGTGGGCATGCGCCACCACACCCAGCACATGTTTTAGACTTTGATGTGGTTATCTATCATTCCTGCAGAGGACTTCAAAACGTGTAAACAAGTGTTTTCCTACTTGTGGATGAGCCTGCACAGTCATTGCTTTCTGTTCCCGAACTCTGTGCCTTTCTGAATTTTGATGTTGTGATGAAGCACCAGCCTAAATGGCTTTAGTTGAAAATTGGGAAATTTTCCAAGGCTTGAGAATGGATGTGGTGTGGCTGTGGCCCATCCTAAGGGAGCAGGAGATCCTTCCCACTGTGGCTTTGGTAGGACCGCCCTGCGGGAAGACAGCCTGTGTCAGGAGTCGCTCAGTTGATTCAGTAAGCATTGTTGATGATTGAAATTGAAGAATTGTGAAGACAATTCATCTTGAGGAACAGAGAGCATCGGTGTGAGCCAGGCTGCTGGGAGCAGACATTGACATACGGGCCGTCATCAAACTAATTGTTGTTTGAATTACCTGTTATGATCCGATGACAAATCTGCCTTGCTCCTGCCACTGGAGCAGAAAATGTAGCTTGAATTGGCGTGATGTTAGCAAGTGTAAACTGTACTTCAACAAGATGGATAAACCCAATTATGGGGCAGACCTGTAGAGAGAAAATCCATTTAAATCTCGTAATGTTAAGCAGAGCTGTGTTTAATTCATTTGGACCAATTTGGGAATGATGTATGAGTGTTGGTGAACATTAGTCAAAGGGGTGACCACTGGGGGAAAGGGATGTGCTGGTGCTGCGGCCACTCTGGGGAGGCAGCTGGGGTGTCGTCTTGGCAGCCTGCACTAATGGCGGGGAAAGGCAGAAATGACAAAACGATGTACTGACTGCCACGCAGGGAGCGTGTTGTGTAAATGAACCAATAAGGGAAACACGTGAAGCAGGAAGGAGAAGAGGCGCTGATGCCAGATGCCAGGCACAGTCTGAGGCGCACAGGAAACTTGAGGTTCCTGGTGTTTCCAGCCCCTTGGTAACCCTTGTGGGCTCTTCTGGGTCTTGGAACAGGCCTCGCAAAGCTCTGTCTAGAAAGCAAAAGAGTGATTTAAAAGAGACAGAGGGTAGCTCAATTTAAATTGATGTCCTGGGATACTTGATTCTCTCTCGGAAAGCAGGAAGGGACGATGATTCTTCTGACATGTCTATTATGCATATTTGAAAATTCTAGTTTTAGAATAGCTATGGACTGGTGGCCCAGCCTTGCACACAGTAGGTGCATTATGGGTGAGGTAAATGAAACGAGGGGCCTGAAGTCAGGGAGCTTTCCTGCCTGGACCCATTGGGTTCCCACATTCCGGCTCATTCAGGTATGGAAGGACCTCCTATCGCAGTGTCACGTAGTGCTCGTTCCTGGCTTGCGTTCTCAGGACTTCTGTGATTTTCACATAAAGATTTATGATTTTACTTTTTATCCTTGGGCTGGCTTTCCCAAGGATGTCCTTAGATGACGGTAGCCTCCTTTTATTTTGGGGAGGAGCTTGATGAAGCACCCAGTGTGAGTGGTCATTGTTTGCTTTTTTCCTTTTAGTTTGGGTTTTTTTCTTCTTTCTTTTCTTTGTGGAGTGGGCTGGACTTGGAAACTGCTGTTGAAAGGAGAACTGTAAAGACCAGCGTGTGTAAGGAGCTTGGCAATGGGCGGCTGAGAAGTTCATGGCTCTGCCCTCTCGCCCCAGCCCCCATAAATCTCACAATGTAAGTGGAGGTTGAAGCCCTGAGAGTTCTGCCACTGGGTACTGTTTATCATCCGGAGGGGGACATGGTGTACAGTGAGTGCCCGTTCTGGGCAAACCTTTTCTCCTAGAGGCAAAATTGGGTGGGATTTTACTTTCTAGTTTTCTCGGGGTTAAATTCATTTGAAGAAGCACTAAGGGGTTAACAATAAAAAAAAAATGTGAGACCCAACAATAACATTTCAGCACTTTGGGATGAATTGGGATATCCCAATCTACTTACCAGTAGAATGTAGGTAAAGCACTTTGAGAAAATCTACATAACATGTTCACTAAAATGCCCCCCGGATTGTGCTGCCCCATGGTAGACCCCCGAATCCCTTAGGAACAAGAAAGTGGGGTCATTAAATGAACTTGGAAGGAACATACAGGGATGCATTTTGGAATCTGAAGATGTTTGCAATGAAGGAAACAGCAGCCCTAGTGTTTAGTGAGTTTGATGAGAGATTCTTGTCTGCTTTGCTTCAAAAGTGGGTGTCAGTGGCTCAGAGGCGGAGCACTTGCCTGGCATGCGTGAGGCACTGGGTTCCATCCTCAGCACCACATAAAAATAAAATAAAGGTACTGTGTTCACTTATACCTAAAAAATAAATATCTAAAAAAAAAAAGTGGATGTCAGATTTATACTCCTGAGGGTGGGGTCACACATGGAAATTGGGCAGGTGGTGACTCCCCACCTTGCAGCCTGGAATGGGCTCTGTGTGTTGAGGGCAAGTCTTCTCAGGGCCCTTTGGGTGTTTTTCCTGGTTAGCTTCCTGCTTTCTGGAACTATCGCGGAGCTGAAATCTTGCTGTCATATGCAAAGAGGAACCTTTGTTCTTTGGATTAATCCTTAGGATATAGACATGTATCAAGACCTAGGACTGAGTAAGATGCAGACATAAAACAGTGAGGTATCTAAATGGGGACTTGACTGATGTGTTGAATGCATGAGGCTGAATGCAGAATTGTTCCAGGAGTCACCAAGTTCTGAACTTTATTCTTATCCTTAAAATCAAAAAACAAACCTCCCCCGCTTCCCTCCTTCTGGTTTTCACTTGCTTAGTTTTTATTCTGGAATCCAGCAGCATTTATTTCTTCATGATTCCTAGAGCAGCCTGTTAATTAATGTATTTAGACCTTTTTTCCTTGAAAGGAGACTTTTAAGTGTGGTTTAAAAATGCCCTTAAGCGAAGGACTTGTTTACCAAACCACCAGTGTGTCTTAGGCACCCTTATTTGGTTTGTGTTGTCTTGAAACTTGTCACTAGCCACAGTGTCATAATGAAACCAGATGACAGACGTCTTCCTGCAGAAGACCAAAGTGTGAAGCCATGTGCATTAGAATTTGTATTGGAACTGGGCTCAGGCTTGACTTGGCCACAGAGGAAAAAGCCTCAGGGATGTGGGGGCCTCTTTCCTTGGAGCAGAATTTCAGCCCCCACCCTGCCACCCCCCCTAAACAAAAAGGAGAAAAAAGCTGCTTTGCTGGGATCCCCTCCCCCGTTTTTTGGGGGGGGGTACCTGGGGATTGAACTTAGGGGCACTTGACCACTGGGCCACATTCCCAGCCCTATTCTGTATTTTATTTACAGACAGGGTCTCACTGAGGTGTTTATTGCCTTGCTTTTGCTGAGGCTGGCTTTGAATTTGTGATCCTCTTGCCTCAGCCTCCCCAACTGCTGGTAATACAGGTGTGTGTCACCATGCCTGGCCTGCCGGGGTCCCTTTTCACTTGTTCAAATTTGCCAATTTATCTCCACTAGAAAATAAATCCTACAGTTTTGCTTCTGTGATATTTGTCATTTTAGGGCAGCTCAGGAAGAGCACCCAGAGAGTTGTTCCTACAGGTTGGGTTGGGTGCCCGCCATCCCACGTGGTCTCTGAGAAGGCAACAGTCATTAGGTGGTCCCTACCCCGACGGTGAAATTTGGGGGAGTGACAACCCCCAGCCACCCTGGTTTGCATAGTTCGAGGAGCAGGGCAGTGACTCTCAATGGGACCGGACACGTAAGCAGTGCACACTCAAAACCACACACCACATGCAAAGCAGAGATGGCTTTGGTTTCGGCCTTCGTGGTTCTGTTATCGCTGCTTTGGCTGAGAGTGCATTTTTATCTCTCGGTCTGACTTCTGGTTCGGTTAGGGTTGTGGTTCCCACTTGCCCTCTGCAGCCTGTGCATGTGTCTGCTTTGGAACCAGGCTGACCAGGGCTGCTGGCCAGTGGAGGACCGAGGCAAGCCAGTCCATGCATGGTGTTCCCCAGGGGCCTGGGGACCCTGACAAGTGACTGCAGAGCCACTGGCTGTCACACGCCTCTCCACGGGGCTTCTTCTGTCTTTCAGCATTCCTTATGTAACAGCTCTAAGGACTGATGTGAAAACATCTAGAACAGCTCTGATTGATCTTCCTATTCTGTACACCACGCCCAGTCCTCTGCTCTCCTGTGGTCTCCTTTGGCTTTTCCTTATTAACTGGTTTCCAGGTCAGAATTTCCCCGGGAAGCATGAACTTTCTTTACTCTGTATTTCATTTTCATCACTTTTAAAAAAACACATCATGCCGAACATTTCAAAGGGGGCCAATCGCTGCACTCTTCTGCGCCTCCATTTCACACCTGTGAGAAATGGGTTCCACGGGGGACTTGGCTGTTTTGCAGGTCATTGTGAGACGGAGTCGGGGGCCTAGGCTGGTGCCTGGCACGTAAGGAAGGTTTATGGTGGGTGTCCCAGTGGCACCGTTGTCATGAAAACTTCCCTGGCAAGTTGGTGACATGGTACTGCATATCCTCTCCTGCCCTTCCCCCCAACCTCACAAAGGAATCCAATCCTGAGTTATTTCTCCTGCAGGAGAGGAGGCTGGAAGACCTTTTGAAGAGAGTGATGGCAAAAGAGGTCACGTTGTGACAATTTATCTCCCCATGGAGGGGAGAAAACAAAAACAAAAAACCTAGAGGGGGGACTGGACTTGGAATTATTCAGCCTCTGATGGGCATGAAATTAGTGACAGCAAGACAGGAATTTGTGGCTTTTTGGTCATAATGTCTGCTGTCTTCTTTGGTTCAATTCCTATTGCTTAGAACTTCATTAAACAAAAAACTTAAAATGTCATCCTTTACCGTCCTAAAAGGCAGAGTTGTGAGTTTGGTGACACTACTTCTTTAGGGGACTTTTCCTTGGGCCGCCGTGGTCAGGCTCTCGTTTGTCTGAGTTAGTAATAAGCGTGTAACTGCCCCGTCCTCCTCCAATTTGCCTCAGAGAGGAGCCTGCTAGTTGGTTACCAAGGCCAAGAGACCTTGGGGACTTGTGATTGGAAGCTGGCTGTCGCGGGGTCTCTGGGTGCTACCCCCCTGATGGGAGGAAGTGCTGGCCTCTCAGCTGGATGGGGCTCTCCTGAGCAAGAAGTGAGTGTCCAGCCAACTCAGGCGGTGCACGGGGAGCTTGTCCACAATGATGGATTCCCAGTTAAGAAGTGACATCGATTCTCCCAGTGACTTGAAGGCAGCTGTTGTTTCTTTAACACCTCCAGGTTCCAGAAGGTAGCCTTCAGCCCTCCTCATTTGCAGAAGGCTGAATTAAAACACAGTGCCTTGAGATCTGTGGGTTTATTGCTATCTTTCTTTAGCTTTTCAGAGGCCACAATAAAAAAGAGCAGGAGTGAAATGTGAGGTGTCAGCAAGCCGTCATGCTGTCATGCTGTGGACTCTCCCCGACTCTCCCGCTCTTGGCCTGGGGAGGCAGAAAATAATAGATGTGATTCCACCTTCCCACCCCTCCTCACCCCCTCATCGCAAAAGGACTTGCACTTCTGCAGGGTTTGTTAATCAGAGAGCTGCGGCTGGGAGGGGGCCTTGGCTGTCCTGTAGTGTCCGGGGCCTTAGGCTGAGGAAGTTGCTTGTGGTTCCCTTCCTTCTAACACTGGTTTGTCCTGGCCTGGGGGATGCTATTCAGCAAGGGCTGATCGTACCTTTTTAATTGGTTAGTTCCTCCAAGTGCTGATTTATTTCCTACCTATCAGAAATGTCTTAATTTACTTAATCTAATAGCCACCCCCCCTCCAATTAACACCCAACAAAAGTATTTCCCCAGGCAGCACTCGGTGAGGCGAGATATTTTTCTCCGGGGAGAACCTCTCCTTTGTGTATGGCGTAGGGAAGAATTAATTACGGGAGAGGATGAGGCTTAATAATTGGAGTTAGGGCCCAGGAGTGCTGAACATGCCTACGTCTGCCAGTTGTGGCTGTGGAGAGCTTATTCTCCAGGTCTAGGTTTGCTCATCTGTGAAATGCCCCCACAGGATGTATGTGGTGGCAAGACCAATTAGTAGCCAGAAAAGTGGCCCATGTGGTGTTGAGAGTTTTTGCTGTATGCTGGGAGTGGTGGTGCTTGCCTGTAAATCCCAGTGGCTCAGGAGGCTGAGGCAGGAGTATTGTGAGTTCAAAGTCAGCCTCAGCAAATTAGAGAGGTCCTAAAGCAACTCATCGAGTTCTTGTCTCTAAATAAAATGTAAAAAAGGGCTGGGATGTGGCTCAGTGGTATCACTGGGTGACCCTCCCCGCCCAACAAAAAAGTTTCTGCTGTGACAGAGGCATTCTGGGATGAAGGTACCCCCTTTGCACTGAAGTCTGATAGGCCTGGGCACTTGAGGCTGTGCTGTCCACTGATGGTGTGTGGTCCTTGGCCTGTTGTTTAACCTCCTTGAGCCTCAGTGTTACCTGTAAAATGGGGGTGAAACCTCAGGATTAAATGGACAACGTGTACAGCCGTGGCCCAGTGCCCTGCATGCCCAGACAGCAGTAGATTGTTTTATTTAAAGGAAGGACAGATGGTTGTGAGCCTGGCTGGTTCCCACAGTGGCTGGGGTACCTCTGACCATCCTTGTACTAATGAAGGACAAGTGGGCACGGTTTGTGGTTGATTTTGTTATGTCCACCTTTTTGGTTTAAATTTCTTCCGCTTTTCAGAAGCGGGGGTGAGCCACATTCTGCTCATCACATGGATATCATAATAGTGCTTTGAAATGAGCTTCAGGATCCTTCCATGGAATGAAACAAATTCATTTACTACTCGGGTTTTAACTCGTGTTTGAGATGTACCCTCCCCCAACATAAACACATACATTGATTTCTTTCTTTTTTCTTGTATTACTACAAGGATCAGTTTCTTCTGGCTTAATTCCAGAAACAACATGCCTGTCTTTTTTCATCGTTGAGGAAAAACAGTCTGAAGGCACCATAATTCCTTAAATTGGATTTCGGTTATTGATCCCCTTATGTTCAGTAAGCAGTGCTCTATGAGACATCATTGTTGAGAAGCAGGAGGCTGGCAGCCTCGCCGTTCCCCCAAGTGCTGCAGCCTCCTGGGCTGAGGCGGTGGGTGGGGTCCCCTTAGAGGAGAATGCTCACCTTCACTTGGGGTGGAAGCATTAATTCCTTTTGGAAAAACGTTGGCGTAAGTTGGGCTGGGTGTCTGGTTGTGAGCGGGGTTTGGCTTGGAAGAGGCCTGTGGGTGTGTGTATTCTTATTAACTCTATTAGTGCCAGGGGCAGCCGTCTCTTAGAAGCATTGGGATTCCTACATTCAAATCAAAGGCACCCAGAAGAAATGATAAAGTGTACAGTGTGATCTTCAAAGATGAAGGGATAAAATAGTAGTGGGGAATATTTTCCTGGGTAATTCTGCCTTCCCCCTCTTTTTAAGAAACATCGAGAGCGTCAGTGGCTTCCTCTTGTTTGACAGATTTCTGGGAACTTGGGCTCTGGAGCCATCAGGCTCTTTATGGAACAGGAGACAGATGACTTGCAGAAAGCAAAATGGAAATGTCTTGGGCTGGATCCGGGCTTGCTCAGGGGAGTGAGTCAGGAGATGTTCTGTCTTCCTCTCTTGTCTTTCCTCTTTTCTCTGAGCTGGTTTCACTGAGGGCACAAGCTTGGCATCCACTTACCCAAGAACTGATTAGTTCCTGAAAGAAGCAGTGGGTTGATTGCTTGCAGAGATGATGTAAGCTTTGCTCTGGGGTACATCAACTTGGATTTCTCATGCTTTATCTTATAAAGCCTAAATTAACAGCTGGTTTGGTTTGAGTTCTCCGGGATCTGACTAAGGGATTAGAGTCCATTCTCAAGTGAGTCAATCTAGTTTAATTTATTTCAGGTCTATCAAAAAAGATCAATCAAAGCTCTTTTGAAAGTAAAGCTATAATCGGTCTGCACACTTATAAGTCACTGTTGTTGCACTTGGTGTTTCTCTGGTGGAAAATGCTCAGGCTATGGCTAACAGGATGTATTAGAGCATTTTCTGCGTTCCTCCCCTTACCTCCCCCGGAAGATTTTGAGGAAGTGTCATGTCTGAAAGCTTGGCTCAGATGGGAGCTGCATCGACCTCCTGTTCCTGCTCCCTTGGTTTGAGGATGCTGGATCCCTGGATTGGAAATTTCTAGTTCAGTATAATTTAATACCTGGAGATGAACAAGTCCAGCCTTTTTCATGCGATTTTTGCTCATGGACTTCCTCTTACGGGTATTGGTGGGTGAAGACATGCATTGAAAAAAATTTTTCTTTTAATCGCATGATGTTTGAAGTGAAGAATTACATAGTTTGCAAAGTTTAAAGGTGGAAGCATTCTCTGCTATGGTGGACCCAGGTGTTTGTGAGCCTTGGCAGCTACAACCTGAGCTGCTTATTCTTATGTGTTTCTACTAAAATACTTCCTGAGCCTCTACTAATAGGTAAGAACTATTCCAGACACATTTCATATACCAAGAGAAATATCAACTGACCCCAGCTGGCATCATGAGATACACAGGAGGGACAAGCCCAGGATTCTTTTTCTAGGGATGCAATACACATGTACAAGAATAAGGAATTGGCTAAGAACTGGACTCCAGAGTCAGACCCATTTTTGAATTCTGGCTTTGCTGCTTAGTGTCTGCATATGACCTTGAGCAGATACCTCAGTTTCCTTGTCTATAAAATGGGCATTGTGAAACTGTCTCCAAGGCTTGTTGTGACAATGAAATGAAATAGTACTGTATCCTTTGCTTTTATTTAAAAAAACTAAAGCCACTTTGGGGAAGTTTCCAGGAAGCTGAAACTTTGTTCAAATGCATTCAACAGACACATCTTTCCGCCATCTTTCCGTCCCATGTGGTGGTGCACCTGAGTGTTCTGGCTCAGGCTCACAAGTGTATCAGCAATGCCTGGTACTCTGGGACGAATGAGAAAAGAAACAGAGAGGCAAGTGCCAGGTTCTTACTGGATTGTGTGCCAGAATCATCCTCGGGTTTCTAACTGTGATAATGAAGCCTGGGTACATTGGTCAGTTTGAAATCATAGATGGTCATGGAGCTGGGAAGGTTGTTGTGAACCTCACAGGCAGATTAAACAGGTGTGAAATGATCAGCTGCAGATTTGATGTGCTGTTCAAAAATCTAGTAAAATGGCAGAATATTCTGCTCCTGTCCAGACAGATAGGCTCCATTGTACTGACCCCAGCTGGCATCATGGGCCACAAAGAAGCTAGATGAAGATACACAGGAGGGACAAGCCCAGTATTCTTTTTCTAGGGATGCAATACACATGTACAAATAGAATGCCTCAGTGGGGAAAAACCCCTACTAGCAAGGAATATTTGCTCAGGGTCTGAAGTGTATCAGTTGTCCTGGGGATGCCTAGGTACAGCGATACAATACCTGTCCTTTAGGAATGTATAGTCTATTGGGAGAAGAAACACTGGGCAGGGGCTGGGGATGTGGCTCAAGTGGTAGCGCACTCCCCTGGCATGCGTGCGGCCCAGGTTCGATCCTCAGCACCACATACAAACAAAGATGTTGTGTCCGCCGAAAACTAAAAAATAAATATTAAAAAATTGTCTCTCTCTCTCTCTCTCTCTCTCTCTCTCTCTCTCTCTAAAAAAAAAAAAAAAAAAAAAAAAGAAACACTGGGCAGAGGAGGGTGTCTTGAACTATGAACCCCATGGCCTTTTTTTTTTTTTTAAAGCTCTGTCTTCTGTATCAATCATTTTGGTTCAAGGGATGCGTTTGGTCTTTGTTCTGTTTAACTAAATGAAAATAATGGTTCACTCTCTGCCTGCTTACCATTAATGATTCCGTTTAGGGTAGTCCAGTTGAGTTGCTTACTCTCCTGAAGGCTCACCAGATTTGAAAGTGTGTGTTGGGAGTGGGGGAGTCTCATAATTTTGAGATTCTCTTGTAGTTCTGTTGTATGTAGGATTTTAGGCGTTGTTTATTCAGCAATCATTATTACTCCAGAAATAATCTTAAGAACAAGAAAAAAAGTAGGGCTAGAGCTTATAGCTCAGTTGGTAGGGTACTTGCCTTGTATGCACAAGGCCCTGGGTTCTAATCCCCAGTACTACCATCACCACAAAAAAACCAAACCAAACCAAACAAAAAACAAACAAACAAACAAACAAAAACAAACCCACAAGAAGAAAAAGGTATTTTTTTTGAGCTCTCACTATGTGTCAGTTTCTAGATCGTTCCATATATTTTTCAGCTTAATGCTCAAAACAACTTTAAACCCAATTATACAGATAAACAACGTGAATTTCAAAAGCGTGGGGGAATTGGCCCCAGGGTACATCACTAGTAGATGGATGCCTTGAGGTTCACCTGGGCCTTGTCTGATGCTGGCCCTCTTGTGCTGTGTGGTCGCTTCACTGATCCGGGAAGGCAAGTGGGAAGGGGAGACTGCAGTTGGGACTTGTTGGCAATTTGGTTTGTCTTTCCAAATTAGGGACTCTGAAGAGTAATATTTTTGCAAGTAGGTAATCCGATGAGGGTTCTGGTGTCTCCCAGAGGGTGAAACAAAAGCCTCTCTTTTCCCAGGCCTGGTGTGGGTCTGGTTCTGGGATCCTCTAAAACTTCTCCCTCTTGGCGGGAATGACTGAGGCCTTACGTGTCAACCAGTGGCGCCTCACCAGGCCTTGTCAGCTGACATTGGTGAGGATTTGCAGCCTCAGGTCTGGCTCTCTTTAGCATCCTTTCCTTTCCATCTCTGCAATTGGAGTTTACCAGTGTAAAAAAAAAATGGCCAAAGCACTTAGGAAGTCACATGTTGGGTTTCCACTATGTCCTAGAAACTGTCTTAATTCATCTTCTCCTCTACTCTAAGTTGAGTAGAAAGAAAAAAAAAATTGATAGTCAATGCTAATAATTGTGGCATGTAATGTAATTGGCAGTGCTTCATTCACATGCTCATGAGAGTTGGAGGCTTCATCTTGGGCTCGGCTGCAGCGCTAGGCCTGTCTTGAGTGTCTGCAGAGCCTTTGATGCAGGTAGACCATATTATAAATAGGCGCGTTGCTATGGTGAGGATGGCAGTCCTAGCTTGCTGTGGGTAACCTTTCCTACCTTCTCGGACACTGTTTTAAAACACAGCAGTGTGATAGCATTTCATTTAATTTGGACCAAGGTGGGGTAGATGAACTGGTGAGATGGAGATCTAAATTTTTTTTTCTGTGTGTGATGATGTCTTTTTTTGGGGGGGGTGTGTTTCAGCTTCCTTAGCAGGACCGAATATTTTGCAGATTGGGTTTCCTCATGATTTATTTAGAAATATGTTTTTTAATGGATGGGGTGGGGGGTTGGGGGTGGGCATGAGGCCAGGCTTTCTCCTCCCCCCTCCTTCTTTCCCCGAGCATTTCTGTGACTGTTGGCTTTGATGCCCAGCAGCTCATACAGTGAAATGAAAGTCCAGGTTGGCATGATGCAGAGATGATTATTCCTGGCCGTAAGTCCCCATTACTGTTAATAATGTAAAAACAATCGCCTGCCTCTCAGGACTCCTGCATGTGGCTAACAGAGATCTTTCTCCATGGAATTGGACACACAGCAATGGGGAGGGAATGCTTTATTACTGATTGTCCTCCTGCAAAGTCCCAGGATAACTTAGATTAGACACATTCACATAGTTTTTTTCCTGTAACTTTTATTACGTCCATCAGGTATTAGAGCAGTTCAGGTTTGTAAAACTCATGTTCTGCCCCTCTTCTCCCCACCCTGTACCCCCAGCCCACCGTCTCTGAATCCTCAAGGTGATTGTAAATCTGCTTCAAGATCTCCCACGTTTCCAAGTTGGTTTCTCACCTTTAACATGGGGTGATGTTTCCTTACTCATTTTCGTGGATAGTTTTGAGTGCCTAATAGGAAAAAATTGGATGGAAGCCTTCTAGGGGAAATGTTCCAGAGACGGGCTTTTCAGTGTGCGACTGCTCAGTTTGTGTGTTGGTCTGTAGGATTCCGAGTCCCACATTTTGATGGCTTGGTGCTGTCTCTCTCCTTTTGAGCCTCCCCTCCAGGGTGAGCTCTGCGGCCTTCTCTGGAAACCCTTAGGAACCATCTGGGTTCCTTCTTGCTAGGTGAACGAGATATGCCAAGTTGAGGGTCAGACAGACGTCTGTGGCCCCTGGCTTCCCTTCGCACCTTGAGACTCAAAACACCAGCATTTTTCTTACTTTTCCAGTGATGAGGATGACACCTAGTGCGTCATACATGCTAGGCAAGTGTTCTACCACTGAGGCACACCCCCTTCCACAACCCCTTTGGGACTCTGTTTCCCTCTCTGGGTGCTACAGGGACGTTGCTTGCATGGTGCTGCACGTCCTGAGTGTGGTGTGAGTGTGTGCCCCAGAAGATGGCAAGCCCCTCTCTCAGGGTGAAGAGAGCCCCAAGCAGGTCTCTCCCTCTGCCACAGGGGGTCAGGCTCGGATGTCCCATGTCACAGGGCCATGGTCTCTGTTCAGGGTGGCCTGTGCCCCAGCCCGAGTTACCTCTGAAGCAGAGGGGGTGCAGGCTGCCATTTCCCAGCTGAAGGCCTCTGTCAGCTCAGCCACCGCCCACCTTCCCTCCCTGTGCTCTTTGGGGAGGGGGTTTGGAGGGAGAAGGGCACCCCTGGGCTCTGCCTCCCAACCCACACTAGTGGCCTGTGGGCTGTGTGTCTGATTCCTGAGGAAACCTCAGGGTGAAGGTGGAGTGAACTGCTCAGAAGAGGGGTGGTGATGAGGGCCTGGGAGGGGTGGGGTGCGCCATGGAGTGCATGGTGCCGGAAGCTGGGCTGCATATAGACCTCCGGAGGGGCTGGCTTAGGATTTATGGAGCAGTATTTCTAGAGGGTAACCTCATGGGCTTGAAAGCGTGTCTGAACAAGAGCTCCGTTGTTCATTCCCAGTGCTGTTGCCTGGGCAGGATGCAGGCTCCCAGCAGCCTTGTTGCTCAGGTCTGGATTCAGAGAGCTGAGGCCTGCGGAGGGGGCAGGCGTATGACTGGTGAGGGCCCGACTCCCCCGCAGGACACCCCACGCCAAGCCCAGGGAATGCTGTGTCGTCTGTCCCTTGGGCAGTGGGATTGAGCAAGCTGGAAGGCAGAGAGTGCACGTCGTCGGTAGCATGGATACCATTCCACACACCAGCCTCGCCTCCGCTCCTGGCCCTGGGAGGGAAACGTGCCCTCTGGGAGACACCCAGGCAGGACAAAGGTACCTTTGTTGGAGCTGGAGGTGAGAATCTGTGGGTGTTGGGATTCCTGGGTTCGAGTTCCAGCTCACTGCCGGTTGCCTGAGCGCTGGGCGAACATTTCTGGAACCAAAAGGAGCGCAGCCCGCCCAGCAAGACCTGCAGGGGCTGGAGGCGCCGGGTGCTAACGTTGCGTGATCCCTGCCAGTGCTTGGAGCTTCTGGAAGAGTCTGAGGCTCAGGATAAGCAGGAAGGCTCCCTGCATGGCCCTGGGAGCCTCTGCTGAAGACCAGAGCCCAAAGCTAAGCCCTCTGGAGATCCTGGGCTATGTTGTTGCTTTGTTAGACACACTCCCTACCTGTGTTCTCTGCCTTTCTGGGTCATGTCCCTCCAAATTGAGATTTACCCTGAGTCCTGTCCCCACCCATGCAGTGAGGTAGAGCCTTGTGGGAAGTGTCTTTATCAACACGCCGGCTCATCAGGATGCTCTTTCCAGGGACAGTCTCCTGCCTCTGCTTCGCATTGGCCTCTGGACCTAGATGGTGAGGTTCCCTGGGAACTAACTCACCAAGTTGTCCCACCAAGCCCTTTAACCTGGTCGGTGTATTGATGCTACAGTAAAAGTGTGTGGTGGTGGGGGGACCAGCAAGAACCATGCCTACCTCTGCATAAACACAACTTCAGGTTTATTCTTTTGTAAAGGCAAAGCTCTTTTGAGGTGTTTAGAAACCACAGAGATCACCTATTTGAAGTGCACACCTTAGTGATTCCCGGTGTATTCAGCATGTGCAGCCGGCAGTACTAACTCCAGAGCATTTTCCTGGCTCCTCATCCCTCCCGCCCCCAACCCTTGGCAATCACTGTGCATTTGCTTGTTCTTGACATTTCATTTGAATGCAATCATCCAACATGTAGTCTTTTGTGTGTGGCTTCTTTTACTCAACTTAAACATTTGTTTTCAAAGTTGATGCATGTGGTAGCATGTATCCGCCCTCCATTTCCTTTTATTACCAAATGATACTCCGTTATCTGGATATACTGTGTGCTCTTTATATTCATTGTTTGGCTATTGTGGACAGTGCTGCTGTGAACATTTGTGCGCAGCGTTTTATATTACAAATGTTTTAATTTCTTCTGGGAATGGAATTGCTGGTGATGAGAACTATGTTTAACTTTTTGAGGAGCCACCAAACTTGAAATCGTGGAATCTGCGATGCACAATTGTATTAGGCAAAAAAGCAAAGGGTGACTTGGTTTGCTGGAGACAGTGTTAAGATTGTGGGTTACAAAAAAGTGATCACGTGGGCTGGGGTTGTGGCTCAGTGGTAGAGTACTTGCCTAGCATGTGTGAGGCACTGGGTTCAAACTCCAGTGCCACATTAAAAAAACAAAACAAAACAAAAAAAAAACAAATAAAATAAAGGTATTGTGTCCATCTACAACTTAAAAAAAAAAAAAAGGAAAAGAAAAAAAGTGATGTATGAAATGTCACCCTCCCCATTGTTCTAATCGGGCAGATCCCCCACCTCCTGCGTTCCTCCCTCCCATAGTGAACCACCCTGGATGCATAAGAACATTTCCTGGGACCTGCTGCTGCTGCTGCTGCTGCTGCTTATGTTTTGCACTAGGGATTGAACTGAGGGGCATACCCCCAGTCCTTCTTATTTTTTTGAGACAAGGTCTTGCTGAGTTGCTGAGGGTCTCCTTAAATTGCTGAGGCTGGCCTTGAGAACATGCCATCCTTTTGTCTCAGCTTCTCCTGCCTGGGATCACCAGCTACCTAGTAGCTTTTAGGAAATAAAAGGTCCTGCTCAGAGTCGGTTCAGTTGGGCTCTGGGATCTCAACCTGCTCTTTCATGAACTGTTGTTTCCCATTTCTCTCCTTTTTCCCCATGGCTGAGGGGGGAAAAAGACAAGGGACGTGTGGGATTGGTCTAGTGGACCAGAAATAATTCATGGGCATAGTATTCGCTCTGCTTGGGAAGCTGGGATGTAGATAGAGACCCAGGCTCGGCAGGTAAGTGGGAGGCTCGTGAGAGGTTGGACTTGAGGGTGGGATGCAGAAGACCTCCTAATGTAGGCCGAGTTTGACCTTAATATTTCTTTCCAAGCAGAAGCTCATGATTACCCACAGAGGCGGGGGTGGAGAGATTTCTGGTCCCCTGACAGTGGCAGGAGTTTGGCTGTTTTGTTGTTGTTTCTCAGCCCTGGAGATGGCAGCGGGAGTGAGGCTGTCCTAGTTGGTGCTGTTCCCTGGGCGCTGGCAGGAGGAGGAATAACCTGGGAGTGCAGAGACCATGCCTGTGCTGGCTCCTGCTGAGTGCCCACGTGACCTTGGGCAAATCACGGGGCAGCCCCGCAGTTCAAAATGAGGGATGAGCTAGAGTGCTGTGTCCACGTGTGGGCTGCCGTCTCTTAAGCCCTCCACTGCCTGATGTGTTAGTTAAGTTGGCTCAGAAACATCCTGCTCTTGTCACACCTTGCCTGGGCCTCCTGGGTTTCCCTCAGAGGACTGATGGTACCTGATGGCTGAGGTACCTGACTGATGGTACCCTTCAACGGTCCCTTCCCTTTCCCCACGCAGACATTGGCTGCATGAGGGGAGGGATCGTCTGTTCATGACTTGATTCTTGTTATCTCACGGTTCCAGGAACACTTGTGAGGAATTGAATGAGTTATTGAGTCTTTACCTTAAGTGGTGATGTAGCTGGGCATGTCTGTGAGCTGAGATTCCTCCTCTTCTTCCTCCTCTTCCTCCCCCTGAATTCAAGAAGAAATAGTTAAACACCTTGAAAACTTGGTGCCCAGCACAGGGCACTGAGGACTTCGTATTCATGACCTCATCTACACCTCACAGCAGTCCTCTGAGGTAGGCCTTCATTTCACGGACTCCCATTCTGCTGGCGAGGAAGTGGGCCAGGCAGGGGTAAGCCTGGCTCTGGAGCCCACAGGGCTACACCCCCCACAGGGAAGGAGTAAGCAGAGAAACGCATGCATGCTGCGTGTGGAATCATGGCACTGGGAGGAGGGTGACCCTTTGGGACATGACACCCAAAATGACTTGGGTCTTTGTCAAGGGTAGCTCTTACAGCACCAAGAAAAGATGCTGTTTTCAGTGATACCCAGGGAAATCCTGCAGCCATGTGCACCTGAAGCCTGGGAAAGGGGCAGCACTGTGGTGCACGTGCCCCAGATGCCAGTGGAGGCCCTCTGTGGAGAACCAACCTTCAGGGCACTAGGGGCCTCAATGTTGATGCCTCCATGGCTAACCAGGGTGTACTAGCTGCAGCCGTTAGTGTTGAGCTGGATACAACCACATAAGCTTTGGTCAGGACCTTGGTGAAGGCCACCGTGCTCACTGGTGACCCTGGTTACCCACCTTTCCCTTCCAAAGCTGCAAGACAGTAGGTGCTAAGTGTTCAGCATGCTGTGTCCAAAACTTTCATTTGACAGGGGCCTGAGAGACAGTTGCCTTCAGACTGAGACAGGCGCAGGTCATGGCTGCCTAGAAGCTGAGCCAGGGCTAGGAAAGTCCCACAGAGTGGACCTGGAATTCCTAGGTCCAGATTGGACCTAGGAATTTGTGCAGCTTCAGGGGCTATTTGAGGGCATAGTCTTCCGACTGAAGGAAAGACCCTGGGTTCCTCAGAATTTTCAGCTTGGGGGAAGATAAAACACAAAAAACAGGAAGATCTTGCTGTGATGGTTGTGGGTGGTGGTGGTGAGCAGAGCTGAATTTCACGAGGTTCCGAGGTGCTTGGCGACCCTCCTGCTCAAGTGTCCAGTTCCCCATAAAGCAGGGAAGCCGTGGGTGTCTCAGGGTCTGGAAGAATATTTGTCAGGGCTTTTGTAGTTAAACGGCCACCCCCGAGTCCCCCATTGTGTGGGGTGACTTAGCCTTAGCTTTAGAAGTCTGAGAATCTTCCATCCAACCGCCACAGCTGGGGAGGGCATTTCTGGCCTCGTTGCGAGTCTGAGTCTCCTGAAGGCGTCGGGGCAGGCAGACTGCAGGTGCATCATCAGCATCGGAAAAGGCAGACGGAGAACTTGGGCAAGTGTTGATTGGAGCCGTGATCATTGGTTTTGAAATTTCAGAGAGCATTACTGGAGGGTTTGAGAGGTCTCCTGATCAGCTGAAGGGCAGCAGGTTGAAGGCTGAGAAACACCAGGCTGAGTGGGAGACACAGATGCCATCTATTGATAGGCGGAAAAGGGCAGAAAAGGGACAAGAGGCTCCTGGGCTGCTGCCTTCCCGTGAAAGTGTTGACATCAGCCCTCTATCCCTAGAGACCAGAGGGGAGAGTCCATCAAATGATCGCCACCCCGGGTGCCTGCCTCATCTCCTCAGGGAGGTGCCTGCTACCTCCAGCATTTCACTTCTCAGGACTGGGGTCCAGTGGAATCAGTGCATGTCCGTTTCTTTGCTTTAGAGCCTGTGTGTCCTGTTGAGGCTGGGTCCCTACTTTATGAATTTTAGTGCTGCCCTGAAGGTGTGGGGTGACCTCTTGGGCTGAATGACTTTTGTCAGAGGATTTTTGTTGTTATATTACAATAATCCAATGAGACCTGACATGATCCTTCTGTCAGTTTATTATAATTTCCAGTTATTGCAGGTAGCCAAGGAGGAGACAATGTATCAGTTGCTTTGACAGTTCATCAAAAAGGAGAGATATTGTGATGATACTCCTGATTTACCTTAGAAGAGCCAGAGGGCAGGGCTGGGGATGAGGTGGGAGTGGGGAAGAGTCTTTGGCGGTGGAAATAACCTTGGCCTAGGAGACCAGAGCTCAAGTCCCGTTCTTGGTTGGGCACACTGAGGTGGGGCCTCAGTTTTCTTTTGAATGGAGTTGGACTGAAACTTTCCAGTGATTTTTTAAAAAAAATGTGTAAAGACTCCCTTTCCTTTTAAGACACGCACAGGTTTTATTGGAAAGTCACACTAGTGAAAGGAAAGGGAAAAGGGATTGAGCAGGGGCAGCCATCAGGTAGCAGTGCCGATTTGAAGTCTCTGCCAATCCCATGGGAAGACTCATTTTTTTATTGTGAAAATTTTGTGGACTTTCCCTGCTTCCACATTGAAACAAGTGTCATTTATGGAGCAGTTACCGGACTGAGTGCTTTGCAGACATTATGCAATCTAACTGGGGCGCGAGGCCTGCTTGTTTTCCACATGAGGTGTCACAGGTCCAGGGAAGGCCAGGGCCTTAGTCGTGGTCACACAGCTAGGAGAGGTTAGAAGTGCTTTGGACTCAGGCCTGTTTGAGAAGAGGCTTGAAAGCTTATTGCTGCACTTTCTCTCACCAGTATACATTTTTCCTTTTTCTGTCTGCAGACTGGGAACAATACATAGTGACAAAAATGTTCAAATTTGGTAATTCCTTTGAGTAGCTTTGTGTCATTAACTGTAGCATCTCCATCAAATGAAGACACAGATTCAGCAGTGCGGGATTATTTCCTATGCCCCCTCCATTGGTAGCTGCTTGGGATGGATTCTGGGTCCTCTGTTAGCTCAAAGGGAGCTTTAGTCTTTCTGTATTTATGTGGGACTTTCCAGGCAATGGGGTCCTTGCTGCCCGGGAGCCGTGTTTCCAGACCAGCATGATGGACTGTTGGCAGTGTTCTACATGGCTGCATAGGTGGCCTTTTGGTGACTCGGTGACTCGGTGACTTGTGGCTTGTTTAGAAGCCCCATGCCCTGATTTGTGGGCGAGGCAGGGCCTCAGCAAGTCAGCGGGCTGCTGCTGTCTTTGTGGCAAGGTGACGAGCCCTCGTTATTGTAAAATGACAGTACCTTGGAGAAGCTTGGTGCCTTTCTTCTCAGGGAGCTTCATCTCCGTTTCCTTCCTGGGAGGAGGAGGAGGCTTGACTATGGGTAAATGGGATTGTTGGTTAGTTATTCTCTCGGTAAAGATGAAAAATTGAGTGGACTGAATATTTTGATTACTTGACACATCATCAGTAAGGCATTTGTAGAAAATGTCCTGGCCTCAGGGGTTCTCCATTTCTAGAATGTTCTACCTGATGGATGTTGACTGCAAATCTGGGGAACTGTGGGGATTCTGGGAAATGCCAGATGACTGTATGCATGTGCCATGCCTGTCTGTCTAAAAGTGCCTGTCTGTATTTGTTAAGTTCAAAAGGCGTCAGGCTGGATTCAGGAGAAGCTGGCCTGGAGTTAGGAGATGTGGGACCTACTCCTGGCTGGCTGGAATCCCCTCCCTGTGGCCTGTTTTTTCATCCGTAAAATGAGGTAGGGAGTCATTGTATATGTCCTCCAGGATACTAGTCCTCAGGGTTTTCTCCAGAAGTTCTGTCACTAAGTAGTTTCAGTGGATGCTTCAAATGGTCACCTCTTAGAAAAATTCACATGCTCTTTAGGATATTGAAAGCTCTGCGATGTCCTACAGCTAACCATAGTTAGCTATGGACCAGATCATGTACTCTGGAAAAGTGGGATTGGATGGTATCTGAGCAGCCTCCATAGCTGAGTCATGTCCACGTTTCTTTTCTCCCTCTGGGATGGGCCATGGGCGTCTGCTCAGTCAGGGGGTGGCCACATGGCTTGTTTCATTGGCTGCCTGCAGAGCATGGTAGCTGAGCTCTGGTAAGAAGAAGAGAAAGCAGACCCACCAGGGTTCTGATGGTTAGGGTTGGCTATTTTCGACTTTCAGTGGTGCTAACTTACTCCTTCCTTCCTTCCTTCCTTCCTTCCTTCCTTCCTTCCTTCCTTCCTTCCTTCCTTCCTCCCCTCCCTCCCCTCCCTCCCTCCCTTCCTTCCTTTCTTCCTTCCTTCCTTCGGTAGCACTAGGGATTGAAGCCACATGCTAGGCAAGTGCTCTATCACTAAGCTACAACACCAGCCCTTTTATTTATTTTGAGACGAGGTCTTCCTAATTTGCCTAGGTTGGCCTTAATCTTGGGATCCTCCTGCCTCTACTTTGTGAGTCACTAGAACTACAGGCCTTTGCCACTGGCAAACCGTTTCAGCTTTGCGTCTAGTATTCAATAAATAACACGAGATACTCAGCACTTTCTTATAAACTAAGCTTTGTGATTTTGCCCAACTATAGGTAATGTAAGTGTTGTGAGCATGTTTAAGGTAGGCAAGGCCTAGCCATGATGTTTAGTGAAGCATGAAATCGTTTTAGACATCATTTAAGTCAAGGAGCACCTGTACACAGTTGTGTGACTGGGAGGGAATCCGTCCTAATCTAGCCAGTCTCTTCTTCTTAAAGGCGAGAAATCTTTAGGCCCAGAGAGCATAGTGATATGCCTGAGATCCTGCAGTTACCCGGTGGCCTGGATTTGATGAATAGCTCATAGCAAGACGCCAGAGCTATTTAATCTGCCAAATGGTGTGAGGATGATGGCTTTCCTGGACAGTGTAAGCGTGCTGTTTGCTCAGGATGGCCTTTGGCAGTGCCGTTGTTGTCTTACCAATGGCAAACCATCTCCCGGGCCCGGAGGGGAGGCAGGAAGTCCTCTGTTAGAAGGCTGAGTACACGGGCGTGTCGCATGGATGCCCACTCTGCCCATGCAGTTCCCTGCAGGCTGACTGCACTGCCTTCGGTTGGATGGGCACCTCTGTTTTCTTTGTGGGTATTCAGTGTGGTTGGTCCTATTTCTCCTCCTCCAAATCCATCTGGGTTCTCCACTTGCTTCCTGGTCCTCCACCAGGCCCCTCAGCCATGGTCTCTGAGGATTCGGCTTCATCTTCGACTCCATGTGAACCGGGTTTTGGCGAGCGTGATGGACTGGTATTTTTGGAGGGCTGGGTGGGACGCAGCGTGCCCCAGAGGGCAGGTGTAGCGGCAGAAGGTGTCCAGCAGCCTGCGTCCCTGTCCTTGGATGTGGAACGTGCCAGCTGGAGGGCAGGGTTGCTGTAGGCGCTTTGAGGACTCAGGCTCTCCATGCTCTTCGGAAGACTCCTCTGAAAGTGAGGCCTGAAACTTTTATCACCACTGCTACAGGTGCAAGGCTTTCATTTGGCTGTGCTGCTCCAACAAAGACTATTTTATTTATGTGTTTCCAGGCCCTTAAAAATTCTTTTAGGGTACATCAGTGGGGAGTTAATAGAAACTTTGAAAGAAGAAAAATGCCTGCAGGGTAAGTAGCACCCCAGCCGGCCAGCTGGGAGTCAGTGCTGTTGGCTGGTGGGTTATTCTGGGAAGAGGCTGGCTGGGCCGGCGAGCGCAGTCTCCAGCGCCGAGTTTTCAATCATTCAGTGTTTTCTCCCCTGTTTCTTTTGCT
The DNA here is from genome assembly GCF_964194105.1 of Spermophilus citellus. Lineage (NCBI taxonomy): Eukaryota > Metazoa > Chordata > Mammalia > Rodentia > Sciuridae > Spermophilus > Spermophilus citellus. Next base: position 81,056,314 of record NC_138195.1, read on the forward strand.
GTGCAGGGAGGAGGGATCTAAACGCTTCTCTGCGGCACGTTAGCAGATCCTGAAAGAGTCCCCGTAGCCTTCTTGGTTTGTGTCACCAAAAAAACTTGGAGGAGTGTATATAGGGTACCGTGGGGGTGCGCCCTCACTGAGGACCAAGTCACTCTCCAGGGTACTAGTTGTTAGCAAAGGAGTTTCTGTTGTCTTCTGAGTGTTGAGTGAAGACTAAACAGAAGAGGTTTGAATCTGAGACTGACTTCACTGGAGTAGATTTGTTAGTTTGTTTCTTCTACCCTCAAGGAATTTCCTGCAGAATTAAAGACCTTTTGAGTCCTGTTTCTCCTCCTCCAAATCGATCTGTGTTCTCCACTTGCTTTGCCTGGTTTGCGATTGTTGGTGTGTCACAGGGGTCTGAGGTCGGACCCCAGCAGCCTAGAAGCTAGGAGACTTGAGGGGAGCCCTGGCATCTCTCTGAGCCTCAGTTTCTTCCCCTGTAAGGTGGCACGACAGTACCACCACTGAGGATGTGGGGGAGAATTAAATGGGTTGACAGGTTCCATTGCCTGACTTCCTGTGTTGAGGACGAAGAATGCCTGGCTTACGAAACCCATCAGCTGCACTCCGCCTTGGATGAGGTCCGGGACGGCATCCAGGTGGCAGCCCCAGCCAGATGTTTTCAGTTCTGTTACTGGTCCTTGAGCGCCTGTTGTGTGCCAGATGAGCTGGCCATCAGGGGAGCTGGCTGGGGACGCTGGTGTTCCTTGGGGCTTCTGGTCCAAGTTCAGTGGTTTTCACATGGAGGTGATTTGGCTATGTCTGGAGACCATCATTAGTGTGGTCAGTCTTTGTGCACTGCTCCTGGGTCTAGGGGGCACAGACTGTTGCTGAAAATCTACAGTGTGCAGGACAGGCCCCCAAGATAAAGATACTGAGTTATCCAGCCCCAGATGCGGCCAGTGCTGTGGTGCTTGGCTTAGTGCTTTGCTGGGGTGTGCATCTCTGCTGTTCTTCATCTGGTAAAGAAACTTCCTCTGGCTGCCCCGTGATCCCTGGGGGGATGTCCGAGTCCTGGTTCCTGGGAGCATCAGGACTCCGTCAGACTGGGGAAAACATCTTAGAGCCACCAGAAGAAAGGATTTTGTCTGATTTATTTAGAAATTCAGTTAAATTGTTTCCTCTTCTGTTTTGAGACCTTCTGTTTGGAAAACAAATATAAAAGAAAATAAAAATCACATTCTGCCTTCCCTTTGTGTTGGTGGAAGAGAGTATGTTGGAGAAATTGAGAGTTCACCATCCCATCAGGTGCAGGTAATTGCCTTTAAATAAACCTATACATTTTTTAAGTTTGTAAATTTCATGTTAGAGCCTGTGTTCTCCAGTTTATGTGTATGTATTTATATATAAATTAAAATCTGTAGTGGTTCTTATGAATAAATGTAGAAATTAATTAATATTTGGGATCTCAATTCACGGGAGACTTATGTAATCTCCAGAGGCAGGCCTGATTATGTATGGGCACAGCCTTTGTGAACAATGTCTCCATTGTGTAATCTACAAAACAAGCTTTTCTTCCACATTGGATGTGCAAGTCGGCCTTCTCCAATGAGGGCCTGTCTCTGCCGCCCCTCTCCTTTACTCTTTGAGCAAACCTTGTTTCTTAAGGCCAATGTGTGATCAGGTCTTGACTTGGAACTTGTTTTTGATGTTCTTACTTGGTGGCTCTCACCTTCCTGCCCCCGTAGACCCTTTGGTTGCTGGGACTCTTGTTTCCAATTACCCTTGTGGGACCAGTAGTGACTGCTTGGTGGTGAGCTGTCTCCAGAGCCAAAGCCTGGCTTGGGGAATGGTCTCTGTGATTGCACTTGAGTCTCTCCTGGAGATAGTTTTGGGCTTAAAGTAATTGCTGCCCTCTTTCCCCTCCCAGCTCCCTTTCCCAGCCATTGTTCTTAGCCTTGTTTCTTGTAACTTGCAAATGCTTTATAGGAAAGCAAGGGGAGGGCAAAGAAAAGGAAGTGGGCTCATCTGTCAAGGGGGCCTACTTTGTGTCAGCCCCTGAGCCCAGCAGCCGTCCCTTCTTCAGCCTCTACAGTCAGGCGAGGAACCTGGGTTTCTGTTGGGAACTTGCTTGAGATCCCACAGGCAGCTGGTGTCCGGGCTTGACTGGGACACTCCCAAAGATGGCAGTGAAGTACCTTCTTTTAGGTTGTACTTGGAGGGGCAAAGCTGGAGGACCCCATCATATGGGCAGGTGACAGGCACCGTGGATGAGCACTTTTTGTGTGGGGAACCTGGAGAATGTCCACCTTTGGATGCAGTTTAGGTACCCTGTGGCTGAAAGACTGAAGCCAAGCTGAGTTGACCATGGGACTTCCAGAGGGAAGATGGAGAGGCCTGTGGAGATAGGTTGGTGGCCCAAGATCAGCCCGGGAGTTTGTCCTTCATGAATAAGAGATCTCATCAGTTCCTTGGAGAGAAGGTGGGCTTTTGCTTGGAGGAAGGAAGAGTGGGGAAGGCTCTTGGCAGGGTGCCGTGGCAAGGAAGTAACCGTGGGACTCGCTGTGGGAGTAAAACCAAGGAGTCCTGAAGGAAGGAGCACGGTGCACCTAGGGCCAGAGGATATACGGAGCCTATAGATTCCAGATGAGCTCTGCAGCTGCTCCTCTGATCTGTGAAGGATGTCCCAAGACCCTTAGTGGGGTGCCTGAATCCATCCATAGTACTAAACTCTGTATATTTAGATTGTACTGTTTTTTCCCCTACATATACACACCCATAATAATGTTCAGTTTATAAATTAGGGTACAGTAAGAGATTAAGAACAATAACTAAAATAGAATAATTATAACACTATACTATAATAAAAGATACTTAAAACTTATGAAATGTTTATTTCTGGTGTTTTTCAGTTAATATTTCAGACACTGGTTGGCTGCAGGTAATTGAAACTGGAAAGTGAACCCACAGTGTGTGTGGGGGGGTGCTGTCTTAATATTTTGGGAAGCTGTGACGGAGCTGCTGCTGATATGGAGGTTTAAACTGGCTCATTAATCAGTCGTTCTGCTGCAGGATGTGCAGCTAAATGGACGGTAATACTTTAAGGCCCCTGCATCATTCTTCAGACCAAGAGATTAATAGGGTCCGGGTAGGTCGCCACCCAGAGATGGCAGCTGGATTCAGTGAAAGAATTCCCCTTTCCAAAGTCCTGCCTTTTAATAGGAGCTTCTATCCTGAGAAGGTGTTTCTCTTCTAGCTGTGATTCACCAGGTATTTTGGACAGTTCATGTGCAATTTCTCATGTGAATCCAAGCATGTTCTTGGGATTGGGTCTTGGCACAGCTCTATGCTTTAATTTCTCCTTGGATCCCTGAGAATGCCATCTTGGGGGGGGGGGCGTGCAGGGGACACAGTTCTAGCACCTGGCCTGCATTAGGTCAAACACATATGAATGGATGAATGACTGGATGGATGAATGAGATTGGTAGCACTCAGGTGGGCACTGTGCACGGCTTGATCAATGCACCGCTTGATCATTCTGGTGGTGCATTGTGAGTGTGTGAGTTACAGGACCCTTCTGCTACCCAGGTGTCACGGCACAGTTCCTGGTGATGTCCCAGGCAATCTTGGGTCTCAGGATGGACTGGAGATCTGTCTCTGTTGCCAGCCACTGGTGGGTAACTGGGGAAGAGGATTAGTGCACCAGCCAGATTCCATGTCCTTTTCTACTTCAAGATTCATCTTGGGTATGGTCTACAGGGCTCAGGTCTGCCTTCTGAAAATGTGAGGACATGTTGCATCAACATTCAGTTGGTGACCTTCCAACTGAATGCACTGGTTCCTAGGTGCTCTGAACTGCTGGCCCTGAGATCCTGCTTTGGTGATCTCCCCTTCCCTGCCCACCTCTGCCCCCTTTTTTTGCTCAAGGGTCTGGGATGGAATTGCTACTCTTATATACTCTTATATAGAGTGAGATCAGAGCAGTGGTCTGCAATGGGTGCCCTGAGTGGACCTGGATACCTGCCTGGACTGAGAAGGAAAGTAAGGAAAATCATGCAGAGGGATGGGAAGGATTTTCGATGATTTGGTGGCTCTTTTCTCTGAATTGTTCTTTTAAGCGTCAGAGGTCCCCTCCTCCCCCCATTGTAATTCTCTAAATGCAGAATGTAGTTGTTACAGTTTGCAAAGTAACAACCAAATACTGTTCCAGGGCATCCACAGAGATGGGAAGAAAAGGGGCCCAACGGGGCTGTGGTGCCCTGACAGGCGGGGAGTCCAGCTGTTAGTGACCTAGAGGCAGAACTGGCTGGATTTGCAGAGTGAGGATAAATTTGGCCCTCAGGGTCTCTGATTCCTCTTAGAGTTTTCTTGTAAAAAAATAAAATAGAACTCAGGAGAGCCAGCAACTTGGGAAACAGCACATTCTGTCCATAATGAGAGTCCCACAAGAATTTCTGTGTTTTATCCCTCTAGCCAAATTTTTGTTTCTAAAAGGGGAAAAGGGGCTAGAGATAGGCTTGTTTGTTTGCTTAGTTGAAACCTCAGTTTTTGTATCTCAGTCCATTCTCCAGGGTGAGAACAAGCAGGGCCCGAGGGTTGGTTCCGTGTGGTGTTCTGGAGCCAGCTCTGCGAGCTCAGCACAGGGGAGCAGGGTGCCAGCAACCGAATGCTTTCTCTCTTTCCTCTTGGTTTATTGACGCCAACTTACAGCAGAGTGCATGGACCTGAGGGCCCCGCCCGCTGACTGTCACACCTCATCTCTGCCCTTGGGAAACCAGTACCAGGTCAGGTGAAAGGGCCTTCCTGCCCCTTGCCAGAGGCTGGTTTTTCCTCTTCTGGAGCCTTGGGTACATAGATTCATCACAGGCATTTTAATTACATGCTCCAAGCCCCCACCCCCCACCCCCCTCAAGGCACAATCTTTTGGAGTCTTTGGATGTTTCTTCATAAGAATGCTTTTATAGCTTGTTTGGGTGCCAAAGAATTGTAGGTGGAAAGGCCACGAAAGCAGGTAGCTGGAAGCTCTGTGGGGTCCCTGGCCACACTGACCCTTCCTTTCCTGTTCCTCCTGTCTCTGGTATGCTGACCCCTGCACACATACGCTCCCTCCACTCTCTTTCTTCTCATCCACAACCTCCAGGGGACAGCTTCTTCCCCAGCTGCAGCCAGGGGCTTGGGTCTGTGCTTAACCCGCCCCCCCTTTCCCAGCAGCATTGGCACCTCTGTCATTTGCATCATCTGGTGTGATTATTTGCTTAACAAGTGCTTTCTCCCTAGAGTGGAGGGCCAGTGCTAGTGACCTAGTGGATGCCCAGTCCAGGTCTCTTGGAGGATAGATTGGGGTTCATTGTAAAGGAGAAGGGCCGAATGGAGTACCACTTGGCTCTTTTGAGGTTTGTGGGGGCATGCGATGCCTACCAAGGCGGTTTCCTTCTGGGGTTTCTGTGTGTTGCAAGCCTGCACCTTGTGTGCCCCTGATGTCTCTGTCACCGGTGACCTAGGTGACCTCATTCCTTCCCGGCCTCATTCTCCATGCTGCCTGCCTGCCTCAGGCCTCTCAGGAGCTGTTCCCGCTCCTGCCTGCTCTCTTTTGGCCAGGATTTTAACATATATCACAGGCTGCTAGGCTAAGAGCTTGGGACTTCCCCTCACCACACTCAAAGCCTTTGATCTTTTGCTTTGGAGGTAACATCAAAAGGAAGGCTGAGGAAGACAGCCAGGCTGTGAAGTTCAACGTTCAAGTTAATAGCTTGACTGGAGGTTGTGCTGGGTTGCGGCAGCATCACCAAGGCCGGGGTAAACATGGCCATTCTGGCCTGTTTTCCTGGAAATGCACCCCAACTTTGGAATCAGGCTTCATTTACATTTGCAATGAATTTGCCCAGTCTTTCCCCCTCTGCCCTTCCCTCCAGGTGTGAAGGAGAAGGTGTGTGTTGGGTGTAGGGAGGAGAGACGGAGCCCAGAGAGCGGCTCTGGGGAAGGGAGGGATCCCCGTGTGATGGGCACTCTGCAGGATTGGGGCTTGCCGCACACCTGCCTTTCTTCTGGAGACTGTGCCATCCACAGTTCTGATTTAGCTGGGTGTTGCTGAATTCTGATGGAATCGAAGAAGGTGGGGCAGGCGGGCAGTGTGGCTCGGGGCTTCGGGAAGTCGTGTGCAGTTGTGTGCAGCAACGGGGAGGGCCTCAGGCCTCGGAGCTGGAAAGCCAATTGCATCGGAAGCGAAAGTGAAAATGAGCCACCAGCCTTGGTCTCTGCTGAGCTTTGTGGTTTAGCTCCAACATTGCAGGGCTTACGACTCATTAGGGATGGCCATCTTGCCACACCTGCCATGGGCATTTTTTGGGTGTGCTTCTAGAGTGTCCTTGGGCACCTGCCCCATCTCTGAGCAGCATGGAGATCTGCTCTTCGTTGCTCTGTGCCCGACTCACCTGTGTCCCTGCCGCAGCTTTTGGGCTCTCCTTTCTGCTGGGTCTACGCTCCAGTAGAGCGTGGTCAAAATTCCTGCTGGATTTCTTGAGTGAGGTTTCTCCAGCCTCCCTCTTTGTGGTCTTTGGCATAACTAAATACCACGTGTGCTATTATTATTTATTTGAATGTTTGCATTCAAACATTCATTCATTCATTCATTCATTCATTCATTCATTTATTCATTCATTTTTGTAGTACTGGGGATCAAACCCAGTGCTTGATACTTCATATGTGCTAGACCAGCTTTCTACCCCTGAGCCAACTGGCAAACCCTGATTCTTTTTGTTGTTGTTGTTATTCTGGGATTGAACATTGGTCAGGCAGCTCTACCATTGAGCTACATTCCCAACCCCTTTTTTATTTTTCATTTTGAGATGGGGTCTTATTGCATTGCCCAGACCAGCCTCCAACATGAGATCATTCTGCCTCAGCCTCCTGAGTAGCTGGTATTGTAGAGTTGGCCCCTACCATGCCTAACTCTCATTCATTTATTTTAACTCAGTGTTGCTGTAAGCCTTAATACCTGTGAAACCATAGGTCTGTGCTATTTCTTTCCCGTAATGTACGTTAGTATAATCTTGAAACTAGTTGAGCAACTCCTTATACCATTTAAAGTAGGTGCTCGGCAGCTTCTCAAGTGAGTAAATGACTTGGCCTCCTTGGGACCTATGTTTGGGACTCTGATGCCTCCTGGTGATGTCTTGCTCATCTTCCCGAGGCACTGACCACTAAGCCCAGTAAGCCACTGCTCAAACTGTGAGTGGCCTCAAATCCCAGCTCCCAGAGTGGTCTCCGTCCGGAGGAAACCTTGTTTCATGGTGAAGTTCCGATGGGTCCACCCTTGTGGACCTTGTGGGTCTGCACATGCCTCCCCCGAGTCTTCCCGGTTTTCCTGGTTCTCACTGGTCTGGCATTGGGATGGTGAACCTAGACTGGGCAGTTCTTTCTGAGTGTAGTAACTTCCTGAAAGTTCTCAGCAAATCCCTGCCACCTCCTGATCAGAGTGGCTGGTGCTGGGCTCTGAGGTTCTAGGCTTTCTGCCCTGGAGCCTTGACTGCCTTCATTAGACGTGTCCATTTGGTGCCTTGTGGGAAAGGATGCTCTGGCCACCAAGGGGCGTAGGCTTCTGGAAATTCTTGGGAAACACAAGATGCCAGTCTTTGGGTAGGGGCCACCAAAGCTTCTGGGAAGACCCTTGGGCCTTGAGTCAATGACCCCCTTAAAATGCTCCCAGGGAGGAGTGTAAGTGCGTTCCCCAACCTTTGAGCTGGGTGCTCAGGTGACACTCCTGGCGTGGGCTTCTTTTGGTCCATGCTTAAAGCGGTAAAGGGCTATTGTCAAATTTGTTTAGTTTCTCCCTTCATGTTCCTTAGAGGATGGTAAATTAGAGATAGCATTCCTGGACAGAGCCTTTCATACATTTAAGGAAACCTGTTGAGTCTCCCTGGGGGAGCCTTGAGGGAGAGATGAAAGGTTTTTCCCCAGACCAGCTCTTTGGGATTGACGGGGGATAATGAAGGAGACCATAAAGGATGAGCTTAGCTTGGGAACTTTAAACCTTTGGCTGACTATCTGACCATATCTCTGTGTGTCACCCGTGGGCCATTATGTTCTTCCCAGCTGGCTGGGGGCTAGAGCATGGAATGTTCCTACAGTGTCCCCCAGAAGCTGACTACTGGGTGGCTGGGCGGGGAGGTTGTCCGGGTGGGGCAGCCAGGTAAAGGGTCACTGGTGTGAAGGGTGTGTCTCTTAGGAGTTGTTCTTGATGACCCTGGCTCCTGCTCATGGATGTCTCCTACATGCCGTGAGTTAGGACAGAGGTTCCTCCCACTGGTGGCACTTTAGAGTCACCTGGAAAGCTTTTAATAACAGTCCTAGAGCCCAGGCATCAGTAATTTTAAAAGACCCCTAAGTGACTCCATAGTCTGAGTTGCCTACGGTGTAGGATCGCAAGACCTGAGCCATTTGCTTTCCAGGGCTCTTGTGCTAATTCCCTGGCAGGTGTCCTCCGATGGTACCTCATATATCACCTCTTCCCACACAGGGAGATGTTTTATAGCTCACACACCTGAAACCCAGAGAGGTTTAAGTCCTTTGACCAGGGCCATTGAATTAGTCAATGGCGGAAGTCACCTTTGAACTTGGGTGTATCTGCTTATGGAGTCATGGTCATTGTCCACCGCGAGGAACCCAGTTTTGGTTAGGAGTGCTTAGTGGTTGAGTGCTTGGAAGGGGGGTCTGGGAAGATCTGTTGCTCCTGGGAGACTGGACAAAACTTGGTACCTGTGCGCTCCTGCCTTGTCAGATGAGTGACCCATTTTCATTCAGAGTGTAGGAATGGGTGTCTGGTAGAGGAAGCTGTGTGGGCAAAGGCTGAGTTCTGGCGGGTGACCAGATGTTTCTGAAGCTGGAAAGGTGTCCGAGGCTCTCTTGTGAAGAGCCTTGACTTCAGCGCGCTGCAGATGCCTCTCTGGGCTTTGGCCAAGAGTCAGGTTCTCAAGTTGAGAGAGCTCACATTTCTCCCAAGCTCTTTGCAGCTCCACTTTGAGTATGAGGCTTTTCCATGGTTCCCAAACTAAGTTCTACATCAGAATCACTGGGAATAGTTTGAAGCCTAATGCCCAGGTTGCACCCCATTCCACTGAGGTCACACTGTCTGGGGGACGGGGAACCAGGCACCAGTAGTTTTAAAGGGTCCCTAGGGGATGACAGTGCTGCTTTCCAAGGGTGGAGTAGGGCTGGTGGAATTTTCACCCTGAGATCAACTGGTTTATTCATAAATCTTAGACAGATTTTAACCCGGCTGAGAAAGCGTTGCAACCGTTTCTTTAATTCGTTGAGCGGGTGGTTTTTGTTGAGTGCCTGCAGTGGGCCAAGGGCTGGTCTGGGGTTGGGAGGCCGTGGAAAGGGAACAAAGTCAGGATTCTGAGTGTAGAGCCCTTTAGGAAAGATCCAGAACTTTGGAATTACAGGTAATTTGGTCAGAACCTAGAACTGAAATTTCTCTTTTCTGTGATGCTTGGCGTTGAGCCAGCAGAGGTCCATCAACCTGTATCCAGGTCTTGGGAAACCCTGTCATTTCCATACAAGCACCTGCCTGGCTGAACTCTTCATTTCTGCACTTCCTTGAGAGTCTATGTAGGGAATATTTGCTGTGCATACTTTGGGGTTACTTTAAGTGCTGGAAGGGAACAAAACCTTCTTCCTAAAATTTTGCAATTCATTGCGTAGTTATTAGTTTCGACTAATTTGTGAGAATTGGCAAAGCTCCCTGTACGTTCAGCTCTTTCTGTTACCTGTGAATGTGTTGCGGAAACTGGGATGCAAAAATGAGTTGAGTCAGCATGTGAGGACGGACGTGTGCACCGAGGGGCTGCACCAGCAAGAGCCTGGGCTTGGTGGGGAGGGTGGTGAGACAGGAAGCGGATCGTTTCTGGGTTGGCATCCAGCTGAAATGTGGGCAATGAAATCTTGAAGTATATCCATACTCTGCATCCTCTTCCCAAAGCTCTGTGATCCCGTAACTATAAAACCTCCTACCTTTGGCCCAGTCTGGGACTTTGGGACCAGGGTGGTGCCATGATAAGGTCATCTACCTGACTGGGACTGTCTTATGGTAGTTGTGCAAGGCTGAACTTCAAGGCCAGTGATGCTTGTAGAACCGAAGTTTATGCTTGGCATTTGGAGTTGCATTTGTTGATGGTGTCTGTGGAAAGTTTAGGAAGCCCAGTGCTAAGCCTTACTCCTGACTTGAGTACATTCTCCCCTGGGCCCTGGTGAGCGGCTTGGTTCTCCAGAGAGTTCGGAATCCTCGGACATCAGTGATTCTGAATTTTTTTTTCCCAGTCCGGTGTCTGTCCCTTTCCTCTGCTACCTCCCAGGATTCTGTGAGGAATAATTAGCTAATGTTTGCAGACCACTTTGAAATCCTCAGATGAAAGGCACCAGAGAAGCGCAAAGTATTATTACTTGTTATTAGCCCCGGCCAGAGTGGAGGAGCGCAGGGCCCGGGCAGTGAGCACGTCCTGTCTCTGCCGGTCTTTTTCTGCCTGATGGGCTTTCTTGATTAAAAATCAAGACTAAGGAAAGTGTAAGGAGTGGAATCAGTGAAGTGTCAGAGCCACGACTGACCAGTGTCATGCCGTGGTCACTGGTGGGACTAGGCTTAGGGGTTTATGGTCAGTCCTACTCACCTGACGGTAACGCACCACACAATAAAACCAAACTTTGTGTAGTTGCTTTTAACATAAATTTTACTAAATTTAATGAATGTGCTTCCTGAAGACCCAAATGTCCTGGAGAGTCCTCTGGACTTTTCCGGATTGGTTCATATTGGTCTCAGTGCGTGCCCTTCCATCTCTCTGTAAAGCCTGGCATCCAAGGCGGGTGCCACGAAGCTCTGGCAGAGCCAGGAGACGCAGCGGCAGCTCTCTGCTCCTTCCTTCTCTCCCTCACAGTGTAGACTGGAATTGAACCCACAGCTGCCAGGGGTCTACTTTATCGGCCCTCGTGGTGGAGAGGGAGGACAGGAAGCAGTGGGGCCAGGCCACTCCCCACTCACAAGCTCATCAGAAACAGTCGCACTCTCAATGTCATTGCTGCAAACTGGGTCTCCACAGCCTGGGCGCAGGAACTGCAGTGCTGCCCGCAGCCCATGACCACCTGCCCTACAGGTGTGATGGTGTCCTCGTCCCAAGGCTAGAAACCCGGACCACTGACCCCTTCCCAAGGCCTCCTCCAGATTGTAAGGAGTCCCAGCAAGTAGAGGGGATTTTTGTACCAGTGATGTCCCTGTCTTCCCCCTACACCAGCGTATCACCTTCTACTCTCTGTCCCCTCTAAATGTGGAATAGCCCGTGACACTATATCCTTTTCCTGCCCTGAAGCCAAAAATTGCTGTACGTCTACTGTCCCAGCCATTTCTCGTGGTCACCCTGGATTTTGGTTGTCATACTTTCCTGAACTGTGAAGGGTTCCATTCTAGCCCCGCTCAGCAGTAATACCTGGGAGAGGCCTGAAATCTCCTGGTGATTTCATTCCCTAGCCAGGAGCCACTGATCCAGCAAGGGATCCCGTGTGGTCGGCAGAGCAGCGTGACCCCATTTCACCCACGGGGAAGCGGGAATTACCCGGCAGTGGAGCAAGGGCTGAGTGTGCTTGTCCCTAGTTCCTCCTCGGTGTACTTTCCAGCCACCCACACTGTCTCCTCTGTGAGCCCTACTGTGGTGACTGAGATCTGCAAGTGGAAAATTTTGCAGGGATTTTGCTCCTGACTGGAGCCAGGCTGGGAATGAGGGTGTAGGGAACTCTTGGATGTGATCCATTGCAGTTAACCTGAGGGGGATGCTGGCCCCTGGAGAAACTCTCTCAGGTCCTTGCAGCGAGAGCCTCTTAAGAAAATGTATAGTTATTGGGATGTCTAAGCATTCGTGACCCGGTCACCATTTTTCAGAAAAGGGACAGAAAACACCTCTTTTTGACTCCTATTGCTGGGCTTATTAATTGGGTCTCTTTTCACAGCAGCTGTGCAAACGCTGCTGAAATATTCATTTTACAGATGGGAAAACTGAGGTCCAGAGAGGTTAAAATGTAGACCTGTGGTCTTTAAAATGCATTTCTGTGCTCACGAAGAGCTTTAGTGTTTGAGAAGACTGGTGAGAGCTGAGAAGGGAATACTTAGGCAGCCATTGCCTGAGGTGCTCACTGCAGAGTGGGCAGATTGCTGGGTGACGGAGGAACTATGGCCATTAAGAGACATTGAGTAATTTATCTCCCGAGTTCATCTCCTGACTGTTGAGATAACAGTATGAGATACACACACACATACCAGAGATTGAACTCAGGAGCACTCGTCCACTGAGCCACATCCCAGCCGTATTTTGTATTTTATTTAGAGACAGGGTCTCACTGAGTTGCTTAGTGCCTCACTTTTCTTGAAGCTGGCTTTGAACTAGCAATCCTCCTGCCTCAGCCTCCCGAGCTGCTGGGGTTATAGGCATGTGCCCCAACTAATGCATATTTATGTTGCCAGCGATTGTGAAGATGACATGAACTCTGCAGAGCATTTGACCAGTGCTTGGCACACAGTGGGTGCTCAGTAAAGACTGCCCTCTATTAGTGCGGAAGTTGCCTCTGTGGGGTCTGTTGCCTGTTCTCTGCTGTGTACTTTTTTGCAGTGCTGGGGATCTAATCCAGGGCCTCATGTATACTAGGCAAGCACTCACTGTACCATGGAACTGTCCCCACAGACTTTTTTTTTTTTGTCTTGAGATATTCTTACTAAGTTGCTAAGGTTGGCTTCAGAATTGGGATCCTCCTGCCTCAGCCTCCCGAGTCTCTGGGCCTCCAGGCATGAGACATTGCTCAGTATGGCTGCACTCTTTTTGTCCTTTGGGCTTAGAGAATGCTAGGATGGATAACAAAATGGGTTCTCAAGCCTGTGGTGGCATTTTTGGTAATGAGGATCAGTGACAGGGCCACTGGCCAGAGACAGAGCAGACCCTACTATAAGGCATTTCCTTGACTTCTTTTATTGGAGCCTATGTTGGCACCCCTCTTGCGGGGATGGACGGCTGGGGTCTCTGTGTCCTCCTGTGCACCCAGTGTTTTCCAGGTACACTGCTGGGAACTGAAAGAGGGGAGCTAGACATGGCTCTGGGGGGCAGCTGTGAGAACGGAAGAGAATAAAGGCATTACAGGTGAGTGGTGGACTTGGGAGCAGTGTCCAGTGGCGGGGAAAAGAGGGAGGACAAATCCTGGTAGGTTTCTGGGCCTGTGGGACTCAGCATGTGAAATTGCAGCTGTCTTAGCCAAAGCAAGGTGGTGCCGGCTGGCAGAGCGTCCTCATTCTCCTCTCTGAAAGTTCCCATGAGGGTAGGAACATGATACGCCTTCGATTGTGGACAGTGGTGTGAAGGAAATATTTGGGGCACGCTGTGGTGACAGAGCAGGAGTCTCTTAACATGCCTGGGCTGTGGTTCTTGTGGGGCTCAGGGCGGGGCCAGGTTTGCAGTGGGCTCTGCTTGCCTGATGGGAATAAGTCAAATAACGCCAAACCAGGTCTCTGTCAGGGATGTGCCCTGGTGTGAAAGCTCCACGTGAGGGTTTGGTGGCCCGTGAGTCCTTCTGGGCGAGCAGGTACAGTGGTGCCCCTGGATCACAGGCCTTCCTCCACCCAACTGACTGGCCCATCCTGTGTCTGTAGCCAAAGTTAAATGTTGCCCCCTTTCACCTGTTTTGTCCTGTGTAGATCAGGCTTATCCCATACTGAGAAGTAAATTTAACCGTTTCCCCACCCCCCAAATTAGAATATTGTTTTAGAAAGTAAACAAAGGAGTTGTCTGTAATCCCACTACCCAGGGAAAAGCACTGCTCAAGATTTGTTTGGCTTCCTTTTCTGAAGCAGTAAACAGGTGAGTGTTTTGGACGCACTGATTTTTCAGGTGCCATGAGGTCATGCTGGCATTTTTTTTTTTGGTCACGTGAACATTAGCCAGACACCTGCCCTTTAATGAAAGTCAGCCATCACTGTCTTGGCCTGACAGTTTGGTTATGGACGGCACCAGGGGAGTGGGCTTTCGTTATGTTAGGAACTTGACAACCCAGAACCCTCCATTGCTTTCTTTGTTGTAACCTTTGAGCTGGTGGCGTGCAGAAATGTCACCTTTGCCCTTCTTTAAAAGCAGGAGTAACAGGTGGAGAGTGGATGAATGCCTCTTATTGAGAAATGCTGTGGCCGGAGGGGAAGCTTTTTAGAAGTCAGTGTGTGTGCTGTTGTCTTAATTAATGAATCCTCTGGGTCTGAAGATAATGAGGTCAGCGAGGGCAGCAATGTGGCTTTTCTGCTCACCGTTGGGTCCTGGTCACCCTACAGTCTGGCCCCAGGCGGTGGGGAGGCCTCTGGTCAGGCAGGGTTGGGAGGAGCAGGGTGGCAGCAGAGGGCCGGCTGCTGAGGAGGCTGAGGCACCATCCTGGGAGCCTGCACAAGGCCCCGTCCCCTCGCCACGTGTGTGGGCTCTGGTGTGTGCCGTGTGGTCCTCCCTCCTGCCAAGGCTCAGCTCCCCGCTGCACCTTCCTCCAGCCCCTGCCTAGTGCTCCCTCCCACCGTAGGCTGGAGCACTCCTCTGGCTTTCCTCTGGAGTGGGCACGCCTGGCCTGGCCTGCAGAGACGGGCATCCCTGAAATAACAGCAACTGGGTTTTCACAATATTTTACAGTTGAAGTGATTTTCAGACACCTTTCTGCATTTAGCCGTCACCACAGCCCTCTGAGGGGAAGTCACCATTACCTTTATTCTGTAGGTTGGGGGATGGTGTAGGGGACACAGGGGAGGGAAACAGTGTGGACACCTGAGGCCCTGTCACAGGTTGCCACTTAGCTAGGTGTGGGTTAGTGGACTTTTCCCGTCCACCTTATTGGGGTGGAGTGACAGGAATCATTCTACAGTAACTGAGGGTCACTGAGACCAAAGCTCTGCTCACTTTCATGGAGCAAGTTGGGTGAGACCTGGGGTCTTTCATCCAGGTCATGTGCCTCTTAGGTCCTGTGATCTTTCCTTCTGTCTCTGGTACCCAGCAACTTGCTGGCATCAATATATACCTGTCAGATTTTCAGTGATGCTCAAAGAAACCGTAGGTGCTTGGCACAGGCACAGAGAGGTGAGCTTATGTCCTGAGCTGATACCTTTCACTTCTAACCCCTGTGACCTTGGGCTAGTTGTCTGAGCTCTTGCCTAGTGAAGTTTCCTGAAAGCTCATCTGAAAAATGGGTGGAATATCAGAGAGCAACATTTAAATTAAAATATAAAATATTCTGAATAAAGTATAAAATAGTAGGTGATTCAACTGCTGAGCTTCTCTTCTTATGTCTGCCTCCTAGAAAGTAAATCTGTGGTGACATACTGCATTGTTGGATAATGACCAAAGGCGTTTCCTGACATCATAGTCAAAGTCACCAAACGCAGCAAAGATCAACTTAATCATAACAGTGACAGTGTCCTAAGGGCTGACATTTCCCGAGCTCTTGACAAATGCTGGGTTCTGTGTGCACTGCTACCTGCAGTCATGGCTCAGCTTCCTCCAACAACCCGAGTTGTTGCTATCTCCCATTTGCCGTAGAGGAAACTGAGGCTCAGAGAGGTTAAGTAACCTGCCCAGCTCTCTTAGGAAGTACTTAGTGCCTGGGATTCAAACACAAGAATTGGTCTGCCTCCCCACTCTTCCGTCTGAGGTCCCCATGGGTGTTTGTTCACTCTGGGCCCTTTCCTGTCTCCTGGCTAGTTTTCAGCCTGGCTTGTCTTTCCTCATTCTGTGAGGACAGGGCCAGCGCCGAGGAAACCCACGGTGTCTTTGGCCTGATCTGGGGGCTGATCTGGTGCCAGATGGCTGACCCTTGTTTTTATGCCTTACAGTGGTAAGCGAGAGGCACCCGGGAGTTCTCCGAATTCTTCTTTCCCAGCTTTTCACCCTTCTTCCAGGCCATCTTTCTAACAGATTCTAGAGTTTAGGTTTAAGTCTTATTGGCCTTTCTGAAGGAGGAGGAGGAAAAACAAAAATCAACACCGGCTTGGGAGAAAAGCAGCAGGTTTTCTCCAAGATTTTCGTTTTCTTTTTCATTTTTATTTTGTGCCCATTGCAAAACCTCCTTTAGACGATGATTTTGTGTGGTTTCTGGGTAGTCTATGAGCAGATGCTGCCAGGCGTGACCCAGGGCACTGCAGCACCCTGCTCTGTGGGCCAGTGTGTGCCCCCTACTGTGTGATCATGGCCAGCTTCTCTGCTGTGTGCAAACCTACGGGCCAACCTTAAGGGCATTTAAAACACATCTCTAAGGTAGGAACCTGTTGTGGGGGAAGGCGGAACTCAGAACCCTGGGCCGGCCACTGAGTGGCTGAGCACCTGGGAGGAGCCCAAATGGAGTAACAGGAAAATTCCACTTAACCAGAAGGCTGGGGGGTGAGCGGGCTGGACGAACCTGAGGCTGGTTAAGTAGGAATGTGTTTGGTCACTTTGCTTTACTTAGCCCGAAGTGTTCATTTCCTTTTAAGCACTATACAATGTACCTATCTAGGGATTTACTCTTTGGATGATTTAGAATCTTACAATAACTCAAGGGGTTTTTTATTCTGATGATACTGATTATATTAATAGCAATATAATAGCTAGCTAATAATATAATAGCTAGCATTTTCTAAGCACTTACCATATGCCAGGCGCCACGCCAAGCCTTTGATCCTTACAAGGACTCAGAGTCGGCTCTTTGTTTATATTCCCATTTTACAGACAAGCAAACCAGTGCTTAAGGAGGTGAGGTCGTTTATCCAAGCTTACCTACATCTCTGGACTGTGCGTATCTTCTCTGGAAGAACCCAACTCTTTTGGAAGTCAGCACTTGGCCTGTGTTAGACCCTCCATAAATGTCTTGTTGAGTGAGTGGAGTCGCGGAGCTTGATGGAAATCAGGTCTGAGCTGGCCCGGAGTGCCCGGGGCCCACAGAACTCAGTGTGCCGCTTTGGGTCCTCCTGGCATTGAATCCCATTAACCCAGAAGGGGCTCAGTGGTCCAAGGAAACTGAGCGAAGAGACCTTGTGGGGCATTTCCTGGGCACACTGGTGCGAACTGTCACTCAGGAATGTGCTGAGGTAGCGATTTCCTGTCGCAGCCGTGTGTGCTTTCCTTCGTGCCCTGTGTCTGTAGAGTGAGCCGGTCTGAGTCCAGAAGCCTTTTTTCGGTTGGGGTGTTGGTACTCACCTGTGCCTGAGGAGGGATTGGGCTTCACATGCCGTTTTTCTCCAGCAGAGACCTCATTAAATTGACTTCCTCATTCAGGCATTTGGGAAACTTCAGGCAGTTGGAGTTGAATTCTCACAGCAAAGCCCCTTCCAGGGTACAGAAAGACAGGAAGAGGGATCTGTTCAAAATGCCCAAATGAATGGTTTCCAACTTGCCCACTTGCATGTGAACTAGAATGGTGGGTCATTGGGTGCCCCACCTGGCAGCCTCTGATGCTGCGTTTACCTTCACAAATCACACACTTCCCTCTTCTCCCTCTTACTCCTTGCAAGGAGGTGGTTTGCTTTCGAACATAAACCCCGTCAGGCAAGTCTTTTTTTAATTTTAGCCCATTCATCCCAGGGCTTAAGTGGTAGTGGGGAGACCCCTGATCCCTGACTGCTGCAGTCTGCAGGGTATACTGTTACGATCCCCATGTTATCAGCCTCATTTTATAGGCAAGAGTCCAGAGGCACAGAGAAGTGGAGCCATTTGTCCGAGGTCCTAAAAGTGCCAAGCTGCAGATCCTGGATTTGACCCCAATCATTCTTGCCCCTCATGTGTGCTCTTGAGTACTCTACTGTGTCACCAGGGTCAAAATTAGGGAGCTTTCACCTTTATTTTTAACCCATCTGCTCCTTGTAGAACCTTCCTTCTACCAGCTCTATGAGGGGAGAGAAGGTGGTGACCTGTGGGATTGGCTCAGGCTGGAAGAGTGTCAGGAGCTGGGGTCAGATGGGTAAAGTAAAGAGACCAGCTGGTTCTTGGCCTTTGCCACCCAGGCCTTTCCTGGGATCAGGCCCTGTTCGGGCTGAGTCATCCCCTCTCCTGTAAGCCCAGGCTTCTTTCCACATCTTTCACTACTATCAAAAAATGGAGAGCTGAGATTCTGTCTCCCAAATCCCTGGGAGCTCTAGGAGTGCAGATGGCCAGGTCCTGTGGTCAGGGCTGGTTGGGATTACAAATAAACCGAAGCCTGGGAAACTTTCTTGCTATTAATAGAGCAGGCCTGGGGGGAGGGAGCTTACCCAACTTGATGCTGTTGGAATTGATTTTGCCCGTCCGGATGACATACTAATGACTGCGTGGTTAGCTTCAGATCATTACTGTTCCTTCCCGGGCCAAGTTCTAGTAAAGACCAAAACCACAGCAGCAGAGAACAAGTTGGTTTAGAGAGGCGCTGGGGCCTGGGCAAGAGAAGAGAGACTGGTCAGCCGGGGCCCACAGTTGAGAGGAGCAAGGAGGGTCGCACCCTGTACCCAGTTAGTGGTGTCGGCCAGCTCGGTGCCTTCACCCGGCTACTCCTTTTTCTGCTTTATTAAGCAGACATTTGAGTTGGTGTCTGCATTTTGATAGGTGGTGTCTTTTTTCTTCCAAAGTCTTGGTTATTTCAGGAAGTTTCTCTTTCAGCCTGTCAGGAGTCGGGGAGTGTGCTGGCCACCATTCTCTCTCTCTAGGGAGAAAGTCTTGCTTAAAACAGACCTGAGATCTTATCTCCTTAAATCACCCTCTTTGATTATAACATCCATTGTTCTGCTCCTTGCTTCTTGGCCTATATTGTCAGGCTGTGTATACAGTTAAAAAATAACAAAACAGCCCTGTGTTTCCGAAGTATTTCAGAGGAGACTTGGGAAGTGGACAGAACTGTATTTCCTTCCCCAAATGATCTTATTGTGCTCGAAATATCTCCTGCTAGTTTATTAAGGGAAGCTGTGATCTGGGGACAGAGCAGTGCCTCCGCCTGCAGATGTTATGCCACCCCTGGTGTGACTCCCCCCAAATGTATGCCACTCCTGGCGTGACTCCCCCGAGATGATATGCCACCCCTTGGGGGCAGCCCCATGTCCCAGGGAAGCCCCAAGCCTGTGCTGCCCAACTCCCTCTGACCTGTCCTGGCTGGTCCCTCTGCAACACTGGGAAGGAATTCGGGGTGTGGACTTCCTTGAGTGACTAGGATTAGGGCAGTGGAGTCTGCAGTCAGACGAGGAGCGGAGCGTGCGGGCAAAGGGGACCATTGTGCGAGGCTGCTCGGGACAGAAAGCCGGCCTTCATCTTTTACTGTGCCTAATGGACAATTGAGACATTCAGCTTACGCCTGAAAGCAAAGTGGGCCGGAATGGTCTAGCAGACCTCCCAGACGAAGCTTGTAGGAGAAGCAAATAGAGACAGGGATTACCAACAGGGGGAACAACTGGGGCAGAGTCCTAGGAGAGAATGTTTATTTCCTTGCTCTCTAGGAGGGATTTGGAAAGAGCCATAATCCTGGGTTAGGAGTAATTTGTTACAGCAAGATGATACTTGAGTGGCAGGCCGCTTCTGGCTGAGGCGGCAAAACGAGTGTTCAGGGGGGTCGTGGGGCCCGCGGAGGTCAGCGGCGCAGAGACCTTCACCCGGGTCGGGGGTTCTTCTCCCCGAGCAAAATTAACCAGAGGCGCTGCTGACCCCTCGGCTTCCCCGGTGCAGCGTGATGAGGCATCTCCACCTGCTTGTCACAGCTAGAGTCTGACAATAAAAATTTGGCCGGGGAGACCTTGCTGGAGCCACTGACCTCTTTCAGATGTGACAAGGGAGAAGAAATAAAAGCAAGATGCAGCTGGGGTCGTGGCTGGAGCTGGAGCTGGACTTGCTCTGGACGTCTTTTGTCTGGGAAGGGGGGAACATGGAGTGGGGAGGGAGAGTCCAAGTCTTGAGCGCTCCCAGCCATGGAGATGGGAAGGAATTTGGGAAGTCAGTTGCCTCATGATTCCTGCATTGAAAAGAACCCTTCTAGGTCGTCAGGACCCCGTTACTCGCAGACTTCGTACCTCTGAAAGGTCACCTGGTGGCTGCATCCCTACCCACTTCCAAGACAGACCGGAAGTTTCTGACTTTTAAATCCCCCAAGTAGTTGAAGAAACAGCAGATCGCAACTGCCTTCAGCCTCCTCCGAGTTTCTCATTTATTTCATTTGCGTGGTTTATCCTTTGAGGTTGAATATACAGTGAGGAAGTCAGTTGAGAGGCTGCAGGGAAGTGGGTTTTCATGCCCAGTTTTTAGATGGAGGAACTGAGGTGCCGACAGGGGAGGGGACTGTAGGATTTGGGATTCGGAATTGGCTGTGGTTTTATTGACTCAGGGCCGTGGGCCTTCTGTGTGCTGTTGGCCGTGGGCCCCGACAGCAGTCGTAACACTTCTAGTCCCTCCTCAGTACCTTTAATCCAGGGGGTGCTGAGCTCTTTTCCCTTCCTGAAGTCCTGGAGTTCCCCTGCCTTTGTAGCTATTCCTCCCCGAGATCCAGAACCATGTTTGGAAATTGCTCGTTTCCCATGAAGCCGTGGAGGGCAGTTCTGTGCAGAATAGTGCCTGGGTTTTCTGTGCATCGTGACATTCCGGATGGAATTATGTGTACGTGGTGTTCGTCTCCTAAGTGAATGTGGTAACCTTCCGGTGACTTGGTGCCTTCTTTTTTAGAAAAGTCATTTTTAATTGAGATATAATTCAGACCATAAAATTTTTCCAGTTGATATGTAAATTCAGTGATTTTTTTTCCAAATATTTATAAGATTGTGCAAATATCACCATTATCTATTCCCAGTACATCTTCATCACCCTGAAAAGAAACCTCAGTTCCCAAAAAATGGGTGCTCCCCATCACTTTCCCTCAGGTCCTGGCAATCACTAATTTACTTCTAGGATTTGCTTATTTTAGATATTTTATATAAAAGGAATCATGACATGATGTTTTCGTCTGCCTTCTTTAAGATAGCATAGTGAGCCGGGCATGGTGGCACATGCCTATAATCTCAGCTACTCTAGAGGCTCAGGTAGGATGATCGTGAGTTCAAAGCCAGTCTCAGAATTTAGTGAGGCCCTAAGCAACTCAGAGAGATCCTGTCTCTAAATAAAATATAAAAAAGGGCTGGGATGTGGCTCTGTGGTTAAGCACCCCTGGGTTCAATCCCCAGTACCAAGGAAAAAATAAATAAATAAAAAGATAGCCTAGTGTTTTCAAGGCTCATCCATGATGTAGCTGTGTCAGTATTTCATTCATTTTTTTAACTGAATAATATTCCATTTTTTAGAAGTGCCATCAGTTAAGACTTGGGCTTTCTTATCTGAGAACACCCCATGTTGAGCTAAGCTCTGGGTGGGTTCTCATGCTTGCTCCCAAGGCTGCTCTGTGTTCCAGCTCATCTCAGGTTTGTGGATACCTTGTTCGACCTCCAGAGGCCGTAGAGACACCAGTAACAGCCAAAACATTCCAGTTAGATTGACTGCATGGGCCTTTTCATAAGTATGCTGACTGCAATGGTTGATTTTAAAATGAAAGGTTGTAAATTCTTCTCTTCCTAAAGGTAGATGGTCTCTAGTCCACCTCTTCATGGGAGACTCCTATAGTTCATTGTTTGTCACCAGCTGGGGGGCCCTGGGGCATGGGCTTGCGTGGCTCTGTCTGGAGGCTGAAGAGGGTCACTGTTGGCACAAGATGGGAAGCAGGGCTCCTCCTTCCGGTTCTTCTGTGGCTTCATGTCTTCTGACCCCTGGCTTAGGGACTTGGACACCCGGGCCTCTGTGTTGGGCCCAGTCTTGGGACTGCCTGAAGACGCCTAGATGGCTGGTCTCGGGCTGCTTTGGTCACCATGCAGTGGAACTGTGAGGCTGGCTTCCTAGCAGTCCCCCTGTTCTTCAGAGAAGGCCCTGTGCACCTCTTTGCCCTGCTTTTGTGATCTCTCTCCTGCTTGGGCACCCGTTGTGTGTCCCTCTCAGACTCTTCTGGGTTCACATGGAGTGAGCAGGAACTCTCAGAAAACTGGTAGATGAAAAAGGTCCATGTAGACATACCCAAGTCCCACGTTCTGGTTCAGAAGCAGCAGTGACTGTGTGTGTGTGGCTAAGCCACTTTTCTTCTTCTTCACTTTCTTCTGTTTTAAGATGGGTTTGGAGCTAATTGGCTCTGACCACCTCCAAAGGATGTCTCAACAGTCAGTCTAGACGTTGAAAAGAGTCTGAGAAAGTCAGATGGCATCCACACAAACTCCACGGACTCATTATGACTGCCCTAGCCCTGGTGGCTGATGGTAATGAGTGGTCCTCAGGGTTGCCTGGCGAGGTGGGGGGTGGAGTGGGGTAGACACCTCCCACCCGCCAGGTGGGCCCACTCTCAGGTATTTTGATTAAGCAGTTTCCGAGTTGATAAGGATAAAAGTCTTGTAAACCAGCCAGCGAGGTTTGGGAGCTGTGGGATCATGTCATCATTGTGAATTAAATCATTCTTTACACCGTCTCTGCCTCCCTGGTTTGTGTCCCCGTACCATTCATTAGCTTCTTGTCCCATTGACTATGTCTTAGGTGATTTTTCTAGGCCTTGGCCACCCCTGTGTAGAACATCTGCTTATTAGAAAGTGCCACGGGGGATGCTGACTGCCTGTCTAATTCTGGCTGCACTTGGACCCGCTAAGATGTCATGATGTCGTGTGCTATTTGTGAAGAACCCCACCTTACCTGAGGGGCCCCCCACCTCATTCCATGTTAGAATGGCTCCAAATGAGGCTAGACTTCAGCTCAATAATTAAAGCCTACACCTTGCCTTATGTATACCTTGTCCAGTCACTGCTGACTGCCACCCTGGACCTCTGGACTGTTGTGATGCTGAGTACCCTTCACTGTCCATGCCCCACCTGACAGAAAACAAGGACTTTGGGTCGCTTTCCCCCAACTTTACCCTCTCTCAGCGCGAAGTAGCTTGGAGATGTCATCCCCCACTTTTCCATAGAAGTGGAAGTTGACAGTGGGGAAATGTCATAGTGGTCCCTTCACCTTCTGAATGTCGTCCTCATTGCTCTAAGGTTTATTAAAAAAATTTTTTTTTCTCTCTTCTCTCCCCCTAACGAGTTTATTTTTTTAAAAAAATTTTTAGGTATTGACAGACCTTTATTTTATTCATTTATTTCTATGTGGTGCTGAGAATCGAACCCAGTGCCTCACACATGCAGGGCAAGTGCTCTACACTGAGGCCAACCCCAGCCCTTCCCCAGCCAGTGGTGGAGACAGTATCCTCTTTCCCCCCCTAGTTAACTGCCCTTGGACACACCCACTGGAGGAAGGAGGACTGGGAAGTGAGTATCTCCCAAATTAACAAGTGAATCCCAACAGCCTTCAGGGTGCCCTGGGACCCCCTGTTGGAATGTAACCCGTGTCCTTCCTGATCCAGAGACTCACAGCCTTTGGGACAGGAGTGCCCGCTATTTCTCCTTTGCTAGCAAAGCAATAGAACTTCTTTTTCCTTTTTCTCGAAAAAGGAAAAAAGAAAGTACCGCGGGGACCCCTGTGCCAGAGTAGAAAGGGATTTTCAGATCATGCTCCCCCATTTCCTGCTGAAGGCCTGGGTGCAGAGTGGGGAAGAGATTGCCCAGTGAAGACGCGGAGTAATGGGCCCAGTTAGTGGAGGTGCTGGGCCTGGAAAATAGGTCTCGACCCCGCACTGTGCTGTCCCAGGACACAGGAATAATTTTTTTTTTTTTTTTTTTTTTGGTACTAGGGATTGACCCCAGGGATGCTTTGCCACTGAGTTACACTTCAGCCCTGTTTTATTTTTAATTTTGAGACAGGGCCTCCCTAAGTTGCTGAGGCTGGCCTCCAACTTGTGATCCTCCTGCCTCAGCTTCCTGAGTCCCTGGGATGAAAGCCACCACACCTGGCCCACATGGTCATCATTTCAAGAGAAGGAGGGAGGCAGGTCTGGGACCCCGTTTGGCGTGGGAGGAAGTTCTGTACAGATGGCCCTTCTGTAGCCGTACCTTAGCTTCCCTGATCGGAAGCTAGCTCAGGGCCAGGACTGGGGAATGGTAGGCAGGGTAAAGAACGTCGAATTTCACGTTTTGGTCACTGGATTTTTTTTGTTGTTGTTGTTTATTAGTGATGGGCTCGTTTTGCTTTGTCTCCTCTTTCCTACTCGTTGCCTCCGTAGCTCTGGTGGAAAAATTTCCTTAGCAGAAAATAATTCATTGTTTTCCCACAGACCAGGGAGGCACAGATGATAGATGTGGGAGAGGGATGTGTACTACCTTGGGGACCCTGTGGGACCTGCCCTTTGCTGTTACTCTAGAGTCACTTTCACTGGTTGTGTTCAGGCCACCATACCTAAACAGGAGAAAACCAGGAGAGGTAAGAAGGGGTGGGGGGTGGCCGAACCCCGGGCACTGGGCCGCCACCTCAGGCAGACCGTGTCCTGCTTCACTGGCCTCAGTTTCTTCCTTGCTGGACGGTTAGTTCTACTTTCTACTCACTGATTTCATAGAGTTAATTGTGGATGTAGGTTCCAACTCTCAAAATATGAAGTGATACTATCAGGGCCCTTTAGATCCTTACAAAGAAAAAGGCTTATGAGAAAAAGGTCAATATGGTATTTCACTTAAAACTTAGAATGAGAGACCCTGGAGACAGGATGAGGCCATTCAATTGTTTCACCCAGATACCTGATCCCACCCCCACCCCCACCCTGCCACCATATTCTTTTTATATGAGAAATAGGACTTAAGGGCAACTTTTTCTGGATTCCTATACATCGTGCTTTCTTTAAGAAAAAAAAAAAAAAAGTCCAAACAAATAAGCAGCACCTAACCCTTAAGATCATACTGATCCCCACCCCTACCCCTACCCCTACCCCCATGGTGTTTTGTTCCTGGGTAACTGGTAGTACATACTCTTTTAAGCTAAATCCTAACAACCAGAAATCATATATTCTCTTTTCTAAGCTGCAGTCATGCATCATGGGCAAATAAAGCCTTTTAAAATAGAGCCTATCTGGATTTTTCTTCTTTGGAGTATATTTTCACCTAGGACAAGGCAGCCTGGTCTCCTGTACCTTCTGCATCTGGAGGGAGGTTGGTCAGATAGATTTTGTGGTGATACCCCTGAGGATCCTGCAGGACCCTGAAAGGACTTTTGCAATAGTGCCCCATAGTTTCAGCATTAGTATGTTTGATCAGCGCTAACTTTTGGAAAGAGAGTAGAACAGAATATTAAATCGACCACAATTCCTTAATCTATTGTGTATAAGTTGGGTTTTTCCTGATCCCTGAGAGCAAAACTACTCGTTTATAAGGAGATAGGCTGGATTTTCTGTGTCCTATTTCTGAGGAATGAAGTTGGTTCAGAAAGACACGGGCCTGTTCCCTACAATCTGTGAGTGTGCTGTCTCTTGGGTGATCCTCCCATCAGAGGTGCCAACAGTGTGTGACTGCTCTTGGGTTGGGTACTTGAGCACACTATTTCCTTACTTTTTCCTCCCTGCAGTGAGTGGCTTCTTCTCGCGCCCTGTGTTAGGTGCTGTGGAGTGATGTGAAAAGCGTGATCTAGTTCTTCCCTCTGTGCTGGGTATTTGAACCAGAGTTGGTGTGAGTGGCCCTCAGTGAATCAGGAACAAGCCAACTCAAAGGGGAAAGAAACCCAAGGACTGGACATGGTGGGCCATGGCTAGGTATATAGGCAGAGGCTTAGACTTCCCCTGTTATTAGAAATGAAGCAACTTTCTGGCACTAGTGCGTTAGGAAGACTCAGTGGTGGAAATCCATCATGAGGATGCATCCAAGTAATTTGATTTCCTGTAAAATGAATTTCCTAGGAAAAAGCACCCTGGTCAGAAACAGCGGGTGGAAGAGACACTGATGTTTGTCCTAGGAGCTCACTGTCCCTGGCTGGGAGGCCGCCTGGAGGACCTGGTTTTCTGGAAGAGACCAGCCCTACTGCATCGAACAGTCTGTCCAGACCCCATGCTGTCCCTCTTCCCACCTTGAACTCTGCTTGCCTTTGGCCGCGAGCCCTTGGCCGATGCCCTCTGTGGGTGGCTGACTTTAACCCAGCCTGTCGGAGAGTTCTGGAGGGAGGCGCTTCTGAACCTAGACAGTTGGTCCCACAGCTCTGGGATTGCTTCCCCCGAGGCTTGAGGAAGTCCGGTTTGCCATTGTTTGGGGGTGATCTGATGTCATGTCACCACTGTCCCCTGGGAAAGTGGGTGAGAGCTGCTGAACACGTGAACCTTTCCAGTCAGAATTGCTCAGGGGTCTCTAAAACTTCCATTTTGGAAAGGAGGGGTAGTTATTTCGGTGAGATTGTGGTCTAGTGGTTAGACCTTGTGACTGGGAGTCTCGGCCAGAGGGCTTGGAATCTTCCAGGCTATTCCCCCAAACCTTTTTGCCAGGGGTGGTTGAGTCCAAAAAGTTGCTTTCAGGCCGTTGAACCCACTTTCCTACTCGCCCAGTGAGGGCCGCAGCTTCTCTGGCAGGACCCTTTCTCTCAGCCAGGGACGGCCAGCTCACAGGCCACAGCTGGCTGGCCACCTGCTTTTGCATGGCCTGCTTTTGCATGGCCTGCAAGGGAAGAGCGATTTTTATTACTTTAAAAATGGTTGAAGAAATCAAGTGAGGCATAGTAATTCAGATTTCAGTGTCCTTGAGTACGTTGATTGGCGCGCAGCCACCACACAGCGCACCCATGCCTTGCCTGGGGGTGCATTTGAGTTACCAGTGGCAGAACCTAGTGGTCATGGCAGAGGTGGTGTGGACCTCAAAACCCAAGATACGGACTATCGGCGCTTCACAGGAGAAGGGTGCCAGCCCTGCCCTGAGCAAACACAGGGCCGTCCCCACTGGCCTGTCCATCTGTGGAACGGAGTGACTGAAAGGGTAGTGCCGGGAAGCCTTGCTGATGTTCAATCAAGTTTCCCGGCAGCCTTGTCATTCTCATTGCCACCGCCATCTGTGTTCTTTGAGTTCTTCTGTTTGTTTAGAGAAGAAATTTGCACGAAAGCCTGAAACCCTCAGTAGCACCCGCAGGTGGCAGGTTCCAGGAATGGAGGATTCCAAAGGACACAGGTGCCGTATAGGGACAGGCTGGGTCAGGCCGCCGGAGTAGGCGCTGACTGCTGCTAACCTGCCTCCCACCCCCCCAACCTCCATTCTGAAGGCCGGTCTCCTTCGCCTTCACTTTCCCTTTTACGGTGGGGAGGTGGCGGGGAAGAAATCAGATGCTCACCTTTTTCTTTTGCTGACAATTTAACAGGCTTTCCCACCACTTTGATTCTTGTCAGGCCCTGGGTGTTGTATATATTTGGAGACTTTGCCCACAGGTCCAAAGCTTAACTTAAGCTCCCTGAGACATATCATAAAATATGATTTGGGGGAAAACCCTAATGGGCTATGATCAGAACATGATTATTAAACAAAGGATGAAATGCTTAAGCCAGGATGGCCTTTAAAAAAAAAAAAAAGAAATGAAAGCCGAGCAGACTCCATTTCAACAGTTTTCAATGTCAGAATTCCCACAGCCCCGTTTGATTGCCGTTTGTTGAAAAGCTTAATGTTTTTGTAGGCAATTCATAATTTCCACGTTGAGCAGCCTAAGAGAAAGAGTGCTGGAGCCCGGTGTTGTTTTTATAGTGGGATGGTGGGAACTTTTTTTTTTTTCTTTTTTTTAAAAAACTTTCCCAAAAGGATGTAAAACTGAAGCCAAGCTGTGGGGAAAATGTAGCATAACGTTCCAGTCCTTTTGTAAATCTGAGATGCCTCCTCCTCCAGGTCTTCCTCTAGGACCCAACAGAATAGAATTTCCTGCTGTTTAATGTCTCCAGGAAGGAAGAGATTTTCCTCTAGGCTGTAATCGTACCTAATTTCCTTTTTCTTCCCTTTATTTATTTATTTTCCCCATTAATAAGGACCAATTGTAGAAGATGAAGGAACCTGGGGAACCCATTCCTTTTGGAGGAGGTTAATAACAACTTCCTTTAAAGACTCCTGTTGTACCCCTTACTTCCCCAAAAGGAGCATTGTCAGCCCGAATGCCAGTTAAGAGTCAAGGGAGGATCAGGGATTTGTGGGTGCCCAGCTGTTCTGTGGCATCAAATTGCACCGGGTAGGAGAGTTTGGGGCTGTCATTGTGGAGTTCCTGCAAGTCGGCGGGACCAGGGCTGTCTTCCTCCACCATCTGGATTCCGTTAGCTCTCTCTGGGCAGCAGGGCCGAGTCTCATTTCCTCCAACCAGTAATGTTATATAGGCAGTGATCCTGGGCTGCCCTAACATAATTGAAAATTATGCGTGTTGTAGGCTCAGAGCGCTGAAATGCAGGCTCATAAAAATATGTGGTGTAGGTAGCCTATGGAGATTGGATATGGCACACAATGAAGCTTTTATGTAAAATAAGAATTGTAAGTCTCTGCGTTAATATTGCATTATGGGCATGACAGTTCCTGGGTGGGGTCTTTGGGGCAGGTCTGTCACCTAAACCAAGCCTGAATTTCCTGATTCTATGGAGCCCGAATTAGAATGCAATCGAATCAGTTTTGCAGATGGCAGACCCTGAAGCTTGTCCACCCACTTCACCTTCTCTTTGGAGAGAAGCAGGAGGTGGGTGTAGGTGGGTCCGCCCAGCTTTGCATTTGGGCTCACGGGCTTTTGTGAGATGGAGAGGTGAGTGTTGGCGGGTGTCCATTTTGGTTGGCCTCAAGGAAATGACTCTATTGAGTGGTTTTGACCAGTGCAGCCTGTGTTTATGTGGCAAGTGAGAATGGGAAGCAGTGGGGGTGAGACAGGGCACAGCAGATTCCCAGAGCCCTCTGGCTCGGGTATAGGCTGAAGGACCTTGGGAACATTTGCTTCAGCGGTTCTCTCCTCAGGCGATACTGGTCCCAAAGACACTGGTATGTGGAAATGGTTGGACTGTAAGGACAAGTGGGAGGGTCCTGCTGGGATTCACTGTCTGGGGGACTGGAATCCTACAGTCAGTGTTCAGGGCGGACGTCCACCCACTCTGCCATCACAGACCAACATTAGAGACCTGTACCAGGGATTTAGTGCAAGGTCCGGGGTCATGTTACGCACAGAGCCAGGTTCCTTCACAGCCGAGCCTTCTCAGTAGAAGTTGTAGAAGATGCAGTTATCCTGTGTAGGTGTCAGCAGGATAAATCAACTGCATTTTATGCAGGTGGCTCAAGTCTAGGATCTTCAGCACCAAGGATTACTGGGTTCGGTTTTAATTTGTCCCACAGTTGTATCTCTGAGGAGTCTTGGATTGGCTTGTGGATAATTTTTACCCTTCTCTCTCTCATGAGGTTTGTGCAGTCCCTTCTTGCTGGACTGTTCTATGCTGTTCCTTTTCTTATCAAGGTTCGTTCTGGGCAGCCTTCCTATGTCTCTTCTCAGAAATTCTGTCATCCCTCTTGGTGATACTCGAGCAGCTTCCCAGTGATCTGCCTTGACTTACCCATGAGCTGTGGCCCCTTCAGGCAGGATAAGCTCCCTGGGGCAGGTGTCTTTGTATCCCCATAATGCCTAGATAAAGGCTGGGTTGAACACCAGTCACCAGTGTCATGGAATAAAAGTTGCTGGGTTGGGCTGGGGATGTGGCTCAAGCGGTAGCACACTCACCTGGCATGCGCGGGGCGTTGGGTTCGATCCTCAGCACCACATACAAACGAAGATGTTGTGTCTGCCCAAAACTGAAAAATAAATATCAAAAAATTCTCATTCTCTCTCTCTCTCTCTCTCCTCTTTTAAAAAAAAAAAAAAAGTTGCCAGGCAGTGAATATTTAAAAAAGCTCCTTATTTTGCTTTGGGTCTGTGAAGAGTTAAAGGTGGCTCATGATATGCTCTCGTAAGTATTATCTGGCACATTGGCCAATTGGCCTTTGAACCCTTAGAGGCTGATGCCAATGTGCTTATAAGCATCATGTCTAAGTTTCCTTGGGTTGTCTGAAGTTCTCCTGAGTGAAACTGTTGAGATTGACAAGTCAGTTGCCTGGGAGTTACTTAAACATGTGCTAAGTATCTCTGGGACTGGGCAGGCACCTCACTTCTGTTTCCCTTACTGTAAAACAAATCCAGGATGGAGTCAGTTGATCACTCAGGTCATCCTGACAGCTGATGTGTGACTTTGGACAGCAATGGTTTGCTTGTGCAGTATATTTATCCATTTCATAGTTCAGAAAAAGGCAGGGAGGGACATAATGGGCTCATGACTTTATATTTCTCTCTGGTGAACCTGTGCCTGTTTAAGCAGTCAGTTGAAATGGGCACGTAAATTACATTGTTCTCTGGGTGTGAGTCTGTTGCTGGGAAATATTTTTTTGTCTTTCAAGCTTTTGGATTGGTTGAGGAACTCTGTGTCACTCTTAGGTAAGCAGCTTCTATGACAGGAAGGACAGTTGTACATAAGTGCTCAGCTTTTCTTTAAATTTGGAGGATGGGGGCCTTTGAATGATGAAGGTCACTGAAAGAATGGATTTGGAATTGAAATGTCCTAGGACATTTCTGGCTTGAGATTTGCTTTTTTCTTCTGGGAGAACTCTGGGTTCCTTCCTTTCTTTCCTCTTCCCCTCACCAGCCCCCCAATTAAGGTGGTATCAGTAGACCCATTTTATCCAAAGCCACCGGGTAGTTTGACTGCAAAGATAAACTCCAGTTGCTTATAGCGTTAGTGATCAGTATTTGAGCGTTGAGCTCCAGGGAAGACCTTTCTGATACTGCATGCTTTTTCTTTTGTTGTAATTTGCATGTGTTTAAAAAGTTTCTGTCCTGTGGAAGAACAGCCATCGCTCGCCTGAGCTGTTTTGCATTTCTTTGTTTTAATTCATGGTTTCTTGTTTTCCAGTATCTCCAGATGAAATGGCCACTGCTTGATGTACAGGCAGGGAGCCTTCAGAGCAGACAGGCCCTCAAGGACGCCCGCTCACCGTCACCAGCACACATCGTTGTAAGTAATCCCCCAAAGACAGTTGCCTCCGTTACTGGGGGACAAAGACGAAAAGTCTCTTTTGGTGGTAACAGGCCTTGTTTGTCAGTTCTTTCTTTAATTTTTTTTTTTTTAATGGCTATGGTTTAAATTTATGAAGTACTTAGTTTTGCTGATGGCTCTTATTGATCGTATCCTAACTGAAAATTTCCCAAGTCCTTTTCCTGCCCTTTTCTCCACGTATTGGGTTAGGATAGTCTCGTGGGCTCCGGTTAGTAGGACACAGTCACCACGGTTGGGGAAACTGGAAATTGCATCAGCAGTCTAAAGGAAGGCCAGTGGGGGAGGCAAGGTAGGTACCAGGGCATTAGGATACGTACCGTGGGCCTGAGGCTCTCCAATCGCAGTGCCCCACGATTTATCTTAACATTTGTTGAAAAGTAACATTCTGTACTAGCATTAGGAAATTTCAGCTGTCTGGCTGATGGTGACCCCAGAGCAGGAATGAACTTAGGCTAAAATTAAATTTAATTCATGGCTTGGAAAGCGTGTGGGTTTGACATGGAGAACATTTGTTTTTAGTACTAAGAGACTACAACATACAGTGTGTGTCTACATGTATTTTTAATGCACTTTCTTAGAATTTTGTAGGCTCTGAAAGTTTGTAAATTAACCTCTTGAGAAGATAGTGCAGCCTTATTAGAATATTTATTCCCTTCTATGTATTTATATCATGAGCTGGACTTCAGACTTTTGAAATAATTAATGAAAGACATATTTTCATAATGAATCCACGACAGGTAGAGTTAGGCAAATCGTGAAACAATTCATGTATTTTTTATTAAAGCATTGCAAAATGTTACTCATTACTATATTCTGCCTCTCTATTTCTTGTAATTTCTAAAAATTGCAAAATAATTTTCTTGAGTCGTAGAATCTTACCATGCATTGTGTCAAATTGCAGGCCAGCTGCCTCCTTATTTTGTGGCTTGCTGTGCTGGAGTATATCTTATTTAATTAGTTATACCTCTGTGGTGTGGGTGTCCATCGCAACAATTTTTTTTTAAACTGCATGTTGAGTCATGATTAGTGAGAACGTCAGCTCCTCATGCAGGAAGAAGGATGACGTTTGCCAGATTCTTCCTTCTCCCTCCGACAGTGACGGATGCTCCTAGAATCTCCAGATTTCAGGGCTAGAGGAAACTTCAGATCATTTTAGGCACTGCCTGACCTTAGAAGAGGAAACTGAGGCCAGAGATGCCTTAAGTGAACTGCCCAACGTCACACACGGAGTTAGGAGCAGAGCGAGACCCAGATCCAGTTCTCTGCTCCCTTGGCTGGGCTTTGTGGTATATTCCCTTCAGGGAGAGGGAAAAGTCAGTCTCCGTGGCTGGCCCTGTTGTACTTACTCTAAGTTGGATCATCAGCAGGGACAGTGACAGAGGGGTAAAGAAGTCAATGGCTTGGGGTACTGGTGCAGGTTTCTCCTGGAAAATGGAATACCGTGTCTTAAGGAAAAAAAAAAAAGAATTAAGGTACAGAGATTTCAAAGTGTGACCCTCCTAGAGTCTTAGAGGCGGGGCGAGGAAGCCTGCCCATTCCCCCTCTCCTGCCTCCCTGGGCTTCCCGGTGTGGTACCAGGCTTTGGAATTTATTTCTCTGAAATGCTCACTGGAACTTTCCCACCTATTTTAACTTTAGAGAAATGATTTCCTCTTTATAATCTCTCCGGGGCCTTTGTGTCTTTGAGTGTGCAAAGGAGATTCAGGTCTTAGGAGTGGTTTCAGAGTGGACGCAGCCCCTTGTGGTTGTGTCGCAGGTCCGTGGGAAGCTCCTGTGGTGGGCAGCCCACTGTGCGAGAGTGGGGGTTGTCTGCTTGGAGAGGGCTGGTGGCCCCCGGTCTCCCCCAGTCCCACAACAGTTGTTGCAGCTTAGGTCCTCAGAGCCTTGTTTTCTCACGTGGAAATTAACGATCTGGACAAGATGGTAGGACATTTTTTCCAGAGCTAATGTAGATTTTGGCAAGGGGAGCAGAGTGGGGACTCAGGTGCCCTTTTCCTCTGCTGTTTAACGCAGGGCACATTTACCATAGCAACCACTTTGGAGCGCACATCACCTTTGAGATGGGGACCTTTGTCCAAAGGAGCCACAGCTGGCAGCGGGTACAGGATCTTGCATGATTCCTGCTGTGCCCTTGGGAACTTGAGGACCAGCCATTGTGTAGGGAATGCGTTGATGTAGGACGGTATACTCTGGGACCTGGGGAGAGGAGAAAAGCCATAAGTTTGGACAAAAGAAGACGATTTGTGAGATTGTAATGCTTGTTATGACAGTGAAAGGTGACTATGGCCCCAAGAGTCACCCCTGTTCTCTGTTTGTGCAATCTTCACCCGACAACGGAGGACTAGAAGAGGGAGTTTTAGGCAAGGAGAGTTAGAGGGAGATGGGAAAGCAGGGTGCACAAGAGACTGGGGGTGTTGACCTCCTCATCTCTCTGCTTACCTGTAATTTTTGGGATTGGGGAATCCATTTTCCTTGGGACCACATGATTATGTAATTACTTTTTCTCTGGACATAGGGGAGGGGGTCATTAGCGTACCTGGGCAGGTACAGAATGTCTGTCTGTGAAGGGATCTCTCTGAAGCACGGCTTCTGCCGCAGTGGAGTCTTTGTGGAGTTTCAGGTCTGGTTCAGGTTGAGGTTCAGCCATGATTGGCTAAGTTTTCTCCAGACACACAGGGCTCTTCCTCACTTGTTGGGTTCTATTCTGTTAAGCAGAATGTTGTCACATCACAGTGTTTTGCCAGAGTTGTTTCAAAATAATCATCTAAGGGTTGCTTCCTAATTTCTATGAAATTTGGATTTATTGTAACTTTTGAGCCAAGTTGTTTCATAATTATTTCCAATGTTTCTTTTTGAAAATAAGGAAGTGTTCAGGGTTTGTTAGTAATCATTACAGGCTAACAGCTCTCACAGATTGCTAACAAAATAACTTTCTCCAGCACCTGGTATAGGGCAGAATCCTCATGGGAATTCAGAACATTTTGTTGGAATATTTTAATCTGATTGGATTTTTTCCCATGTGATATGTGGGCCACCACATTGTAAAAAGTTGATATGTTCAATAAATGTTTTCAACAAGTGCAGTTTGCTTGTTTAGCCGACATGGGGATGTGCCCCAGGGCCTTGCATGTGCTAGGCAAGTACCTTACCACTTGAGCTGCATCCCCAGCCCCATCAACAGTGTTTAAGAAACAAACTCCACAGATTTTAGTTCCTGCAGCTGAAGCGGCATCCTGGTTGTCTGCTGGCGACTGCTGATCTGTGTTCAGGGGAGAGAGGAAATCATTCTCTGGGGATGGATGATGTCTTGATTGGCTGGCTAAGAAAAGAGCATTTACATCACTTTCCAGATCCCTTTTCTCAAGGGGCTGGGGTTGTGGCTCAGAGGTAGAGCACTTTCCTACCATGTGTGAGGCACTGGGTTCCATCCTCAGCACCACTTAAAAAAAAAAATAAAGATATTGTGTCCACCAAATCCCTCTTCTTGCCCCATCCCATTTTCTACTTAATATAACTAGCCCATTTCTTTGTGGTATTTCAAAACTTGTGTTTTAAATTCTTGACCCATTTGCTTCTCACTCACTGAGGGCCAGGACTGGCTTGTGCTGAGTGGTGGTGGGAACCTGGGCTGACCCACCTCCAGCGGCTGGTAAGCTGCGGGCTAGGAGCTGCTCCCTGGGTACCACCTCTGGTGTCTTTGCTGTACAAAGACTTTTCATTTAACTTCCTTTGTACTTGGCAAAAAAAGATTCTGGACCAAAAATGGTGGTATTTTGGAATAGTATGTATCTTACAAACCAGCAAAAGGCTTCAAAAGTTTTTACAATTTATCTTGGGGGTTTCCTTTTGAAGTCGATGTGAAATTTCACCTTGGGGTGGATTTCTAGAATTTCTGTCTCGGGCGTTTTGTTGTGTAATGAGCATCGAAGTGCGGGATAGGAGAGCAGACCGAATCCTGAGGAAGATAGCCGCAGACAGCGATGGTGCAAGTTTTTTGTTGTTATTGCTTAAATGCTGAACGCCAGGGGAAGGCTCTTAGGAAACAGCTTGCTGAATAGGACCCGGGATGGGGCTCCACCGCCTGCTGAGCGTTTTCAAGTAAGCTCAGGGCAGGAGGAACCTCTCATTTTGTTTCTGAAGAGTTAGATGCATGCAGTGCTGCCCCACTGGATGCTTGTGTGGACCTGGTATGTGCCGGTGGCTCTGCTTTAGGGCTGGCGAAGCCAGGGCAGCCCCTCCTGGAGTGGGAGGTGCTGTGCCAGGTACCATGAAGGAGTAGAGAGGGCTGTCCAAGGTGACCAGGGAGACTTGATTGTGACCGGGATGTTCGTGGGGATTTTGTGCCTTGGTGGCCACATGAGAGAGGGATGTTTCAGAAAGGGTGGTTGGTGGGTCTTCTGGTGTTCTACGGCACAGTGGGCTAATGAGGATTGACAAGAACTAATTGCATATTTCAAAACAATTTTCAAAAACAGGGTTGTGAATGTTCCCCACACAAGTAGAGGATGAACATTTGAGATGATGGATATGCTGTTCCCCTTATCTCATCACCGCACATTGTATACTTGTGTTGAAATGTCACACTGTACAACTCACATATAGATAATTATTATGTGTCAACTAAAAGTTAAAAACAAAAGTCAGAAATGGTATTTGAACGATTGTTGAAGTTGGCCAGAGAAGGGGTAAGAGTGGAAGACTGTTCCATGCCAAATGAAAAATGCACATGAAGGTCCTAAAGGAAAGAGTTGGCTTAGTGATAAGCAGTGTCAGGTGGGATGGCCAGGGTGGGTGGGGTGGGAGAGTGGGTGGAGGTGCAATATGGCAAGGACCTGGCATCTGATCCTAACCACTGGGGAGTCATGGCGGGGTTTGACTATCAAACCTGCCTTAGTGGCTGTGTTGAGCTCCTGGCGGGGTGGGGGGAGGTGAAGGAGAGCACATTGGGGACCATCAGCAGAACCCATGGGTGCTTTAGGTGTTGGCACTGAGGGAGCAAGCTAGGTGATGGGAGCCTGCTGTTGCCCAAAGGGGAATGCTGGAGGAGGAGTAGGTTTGTGGTATTTGCATGGATCGATTATAGGTTCATTCATGGATCCTGCCAATAGTGATTCCTTATGGTGTGCAAAACCCCCTCCTGGACATTGAGAGAAAGTGAAGTCAATGACAGGCAGTAATCCCAATGGTAGTGAAGGGACCTGTGACATTTCCTCCAAGGCAGGCATTGTTCTGGGGGCTTCATGGATGTTGCATTATTGCCACTCTGCAGAGGAGGAGCTGGGTACAGTGGGGTTCAGCCTGATGGCTCCTGAGCACCCCCACCCACCGCCATGATGGCTGGTAGACAAGTAGGTGGGATTCTAGAGCCATGTGTGTGTGGCGTGCCCTGTGCTGCCAGCGGGTCTTCAGAGGGAGTCTCCACCCACCCAGGCCCCGCATGGCTCAAGAAGACTGGTAGCTTCTGGGATATTCCCAAGACTGGCTGGGATTTGGTTTCTGGGTTGTAGGTGTTGTGACTCTACAAATGGCTCAGGCACACACTGTGGGAACGCGGAGTGTCGTCCTCGGTGAGGGGCAGGGCTTGAGAGTGTGAACCTATACTGGACGTCCTAAATGCTGTGCATGTGTGCGTGGCCTGTCTCCATCCCCACTGCCACATAGGTATGGACTCTCCTGGTTTTTATATATTTCTTTATTTTTTTAAAATTCATTTCTCCGTGACTCAGGCGGACTTTCTCAGCGTGTGTTTCCTGGTGGCAGCTGAGTCAGAACTTTCTCACTTCACCGACAGGGCCGTGGCGAGGTTGTCTGTTTTGTTTAAGGACATAAAGCCAGCCTGTGAGCACTGTGAAAATATTATTAGTGTTGTAAGTAGAGCTAGTTGTCCTAATATGGAGAGTCAGTCAACCAGGTTGAGTTTTTCTTTTGGGGGTGGGGGTGGGGGTGGGGAGAGGAGAAAGTGATGGATGGAATCATTGTGTGACATAAACCCCAAAGTGGACTTGGACCATTGTGGGGTTCAGGGTCAGTGAGTGGTCCAAAGTGTCCTGTCCCCTCAGTAGCTCTGTTCTGGTGAGGAGCACTGGGGTCCTTGAGGTCTGGGCTCCTGGGGTGGTGGCAGGACCTTGTCAAGAAGGACTGTCACCTTGGTGTGTCCCCTCTTGATCAGACCCACATCTGCAGGGCCTTAAAGCCCCACACCATCTCTTTTCCCTGCATCCCTCCTATGTCCTGTCATTCTTGGGAAGTTGACCATCATCCTGGCTGTTCTTGGATGCTTCCAGAACAGGGGAGCCTGTCTCTGTGGAGACCACTGCGGGGTCAGGGGACGCCGTGTGGATTGTTGGAGTTCTGCCTTTGTAGTGAGCTGAGATGGCGCTCCTGGAAGTGCGCGCTCGTGGGTTGGTGTTCTCTTCCACCTTTCTGTGTTCCCCTTACATGTCTTGACTGTTTGAAGGTGGCTATTGTACACCCACCCCTCCATCACCAAGTTGTCTGCGGAGAGTCATCCTCGATTGTAATACCTGAAACTAGCTCAGCAGTGAAATAGCAGGTTTTTTGTTTAAGACATTCTACCTCTAAGGTAGGTGAAACTAATTTTTAAATCAACATGGTGTTCTTCATTCATAAACTTTGTTCATTGTAGACAGTTTGGAAAACAGCCCATAATCTCACTACTCAGATCACATTAGGAATAATTTGGTAAATTTCCTTCTAGGCCTTTTCCTTTGAATATATTAATATTTATTTGTTTTTAACATACTTGAGCTCATAATTGTGCTCAATATTTCTAGTCTTGTATTTATTTAAAATGAAAATTGCTGTAGTTAATAAGCACTTCCCCGAGTCATTAAAATTCTTAAGGCTCTTTAATGACCACTAACAGTCCATAATATGATTACACCCCAATTTACTTAATCAATGCCATATTGTTGGCCTTTAGATTATCTGCCTTTGTTGCTGTTCTGGATAATCCTGTGCTGATCATCTCTTTGTGCATAAATCTTTCTCTCCCTCTTGCCTTTTGTTATTCTCTTGGGATAGCTTTCCAGGAAGAAAGGTGAAGAACAGAGTCGGATTTTTTTTTTTTTTTTAAATACATAGTCGCAAACTATTTCTGGAAAGTTCACCCCCATGGTACTAGGGATTGTTCATTCACCGGTGAACTATACCTGCAGTCCTTTATATTTTTAATTTTGCAAAGGGCCTCACTAAGTTGCTGAGGTTGGCCTCTAACTTGTGATCTTCCTGCCTCAGTTTCCCCAGCCTCTGGGATTACAGGTGTGTGTCTCCACGCATGCCTCTTCCTGCTGAAATGTTTCCATTTTTATAACTGTCAGTAGTGTGCAAGATTTACCATGATTGGACTAATTTTAACAAAAGAGTGAATTTCTGGGGCATTAACAAGAGAAAAAGATCAAACTTCCCTGGAGAGGTGAGCCCTTAATTCTACTTTGCCCCCAAACAGAGACCCAACCCATTGCCACCCAGCTGATCTGGTCAGCCTCCCCAGGCCTTTCACCTGCAAGGTAGGCAAACAAAATGCTTGTTTCCTAAATGATTAGCAGGTTTTAAAGTCGGCTGATGAATTGCTGTTTCACAGAATTAACCATATTCAGTTTAGGTAATTCATAGCATAGCAGCATGCTTTGGATGTACCCTAGACCCTGAATGTACTCAGTACTTCTAGGGTTATTTTAGATACTGAAGGTACCCTTTGTTTAAAAACTGCAAATAATTTCAGATAAAAGTTTTTTTCAGATAAAATATTTTTTTTCTTATTGTGTGTGAGCGAGGTCAGGAATGTGACCCGGATTAGGCGTCTGGGGCAGAGTGCCCACCATGCAGAGAACCACTGGCTCCTTCCTGTGTTGAAGAAGAGACCTCAGCTTTACATCAGCCTCTCTCCACCCTTTCCTGGTGCTTGTCCTGTGTGCCCCTGGGAGTCACCAAGGTTTGTTTCACTGAGTGTTTAATGAGATGCTGGCCAGAAGGGATCTTGCCTAACGGAGCCTGGGTGGGGCCCAGCAGAGGAGTCTCCACCTCTGGTTTGCAGCCCTTCCTTTCCCAGAGGAGGAGCAACCTCCCTGCAGTCTTTGCAGCTGAGCGACAGTGTTGGAACCCACTTTGGAAAGTTGTTTGAGTTTCAGCACCTGCTCTGTTTACCAGGCGTGGGAGCCTGGTTTAAATTAACATGGATCTACTTAGAGCTAAACTCATGGTTTCCACTGTGTTTATCTTTCCAGTAAATAAAACAAAAGTGTTCCTTCTGTCCTGCTTGTTGTTTCTTGTCTTGCCTGTTATCTGGGTTTGGGGTTCACTTGTTTCTCCAACCCGAGTGGAAGTTTCTTGAAGCCAAGGAGCCCCAGTTGATGTCTCTGCATCTGCCCACCCCCCACCTCCCCCAATTTGTGGCAAGGGACTGGAGCTGACTTTGTTTGGAACGAGTGTGACTCCATGATGACCGTATTGTGCTCTCAGCTTCATCGACGTGAGACTGTGGACAGGTGTCGGTCCCCTTCTTGCTGTGCTAGAGTGTTTTGGAGAAGCTTGATTTGGGGTTATGACATTGGGCATGGTTTGCCAATAACCTGATAACCCGCCTGTCCATTCCAGCTCACTGCCCAGCATGTCCAGGGCAGCAGTGCTGTGTTGTGTGGAGGTGGTCACAGAGACTCTGGGGAGGCCACTGTAGCCTGGTCTTTGGGACTTCTTGGATGAGACCTCTGGATTCTTTGTTTTTTGTACTGGGGATCGAACTCAGGGGCACGTAACCACTGAGCCACATCCCCAGCCCTTTTTAATATTTTATTTAGAGACAGGGTCTTGCTGAGTTGCTTAGGGCCTTGCTAAGTTGCTGAGGCTGGCTTTGAACTCACAATCCTCCTGCCTCAGCCTCCTAAGATCTCTGGACTCTTTTTAGAGAGGGTACTCAATAGAAAATTCAGAACTTGGTTATTGATTATGGGAAGTGGCTATATTTAAACCAATGTAGTAGGGTTTATAGAATTATTTTGTATTTGCCTTATCAATGGCTTGAAGGTCAGATTCTGATTTCTTTTAATAAGTTAATATAGAAGGTGAAAACTACTGGATTTTAGGCTTGTTCCTTGGTAAACTGGAAACTACAATGGGCGGGACTTGTGGGTTCTTTTATGGTGAAGTTTATTAATGCCTAACCAGTTGGCCAAGTTGCCCAGGAATCC
The DNA here is from genome assembly GCF_964194105.1 of Spermophilus citellus. Taxonomy (NCBI): domain Eukaryota; kingdom Metazoa; phylum Chordata; class Mammalia; order Rodentia; family Sciuridae; genus Spermophilus; species Spermophilus citellus. Next base: position 81,096,507 of record NC_138195.1, read on the forward strand.
CCAGGTAAGACTGACCGTATTTTTTTTTAATATCTTTATTTATAGACTGACCGTATTTTGGTAATTACTTGGGTCTTTATTGCAACCACACACTCCTTAAGATCCAGGTCCACTCTCCTTTGGATGCCAAACAGATGGGAAACTTGGCATGTCCAGAACCAAATTCTTTATGTCCACCTTCTCCACACCTCCAAACCTGTAACCTCCTGTGTTCAGCACTTCAGGAAAGAAGAACAGCATTTACCAGTTGCCCGGGCCCCAAACCTTGGAATTCATTTTTTAAAAAAATATATTTTAGTTTTATATGGATACAATACCTTTATTTTATTTTTATGTGGTGCTAAGGATCGAACCCAGGGCCTCACGTGTGCGAGGTGAGCGCTTTGCCACCGAGCCCCAGCCCCAGCCCCTTGGAGTTCATTCTTGATCTGACCTTTCACCTCCTCTCTTACTTCTGTGTAGGACTAGATTTCACTGTGGGTCTACTTACTTCTACTTTTATAAATTCCTACCATTCATCCTTGGTCCCTACAGTTTGTTTCCTCACTCATAGTGGACCTTGAAAGCCTTAGACAGGTGTATCGTCTACTGAAATTCTGAGGATAAGTTTTGTCTTGAAAGAGACCCAGAGCAGCTATGAACAGACACTGCCCTGTCACCTGATTGACAGGTGGGACTCTGAGGTTCCAGGGCTGCGATGGAGAGCAGGCAGATCAGTTAAGTCCAGAAACTGGCCATGCTTAGAGTTTCGTGTGGGCTGGAGCCCTGCAGACTGTGTGAGATGTGACCAGTGTCTGGTCATCATATCTTGAGCAGTACCCAGGTGTCCTGAGTGTTCACATCTGAGCCGTCCCCCCGCCCCCACCGCTGTCCATCATCAGTGTCCGGCTGCTGCAAGCTCTGGGCAGAGTGATGTAATCTATTTTCCAGCCCAAGCCCGCATAGCGGGTGGATCTGGGCAGTGATTAACTGCGTCACTGCAGCTGTTTAGCAGGCATGAAGGAGATAGGGGTCACCCTGTGTCCAAGTTCAGTGGGGCAAAGGCCTCTTGTCCTCCTTCCTCTGAGAGCACAAGGTACCTGTTGCCCAGGTATCTTTGAACAGGCTAGAGGAGGAAGGAGGGGGAGAAAGCCTGCAGCACAGTCTTGGGCCTGGCCCGTTCTCTGGTCCCTGGGCCATGTGGGCCCCCTTATCAAGGCCTGTGGCTGGGACCCTTTCTAATTCCTCCCCTTTCTGTGGCTTCTAGGCGTGACTCAGATGGCCTTGAGGTCTGAGAGTGGTGTATTTCCCCAGCCAGTTCAAACTCCTCAGGGATGTGGGTGGAGACAGAAAATAAAATTTGAAAAAATTCTCTAAATGGAAGGAGAATATGGCTGGGCAGAAGGGCTTCTGGGGAAGCCTTTAGGGTGGTTCAGTTGGAGCTCATGAAAAAGAAGGGTGTTTTTGAAAGAGGTAACAGCCCCCTTCAACCAAAGCCCACAGGTAAGGGAATTTTTAAACGCAATATCAACAGGATCAAGGCTGAATAGAAGTGACCACTCAGAGGTTGAAAATTTGACTGGTAGAAGCATTTCTGTTATCACAACACCATTTTTTTTTAACCCCCTGCTAATAGCAACCTCCCCTCCCCCCTTCACTGTGATGATGCGTGCGCCCCCCTCCCCCTCAATTCTCTTTGGTTCTGATGGGCCTGTGATTAGGCAAGGGGAAGACATATGATATAAACTTACGAGTCTTTATGTGGAGGGGTCTTTTGAACTACCTTCATATGCACACACAGATATGTCTGCTAGTCTCTGTGGACACATGCCCCTCACCCCTCAATGGAGGACCCTCCTTTGCAGAGGATTTAAAAGGAAGCCTTGATAGTGTCATTGATCTCTGTGTAGCCAGCTCCCATCCTGGACCATCCAGCAAGGAAGCCAATACTGTGAATAGTTGGAAGTGGTTTCTGTTACAACCAAAGGAGTTCTAACTAGTACAGTTTTCCTAGCCTTAGGCTTATATAGTAAAATAAAATTTAAAAAAGAATTGTTTTTTTCCTTTGGATTTTTAATTCTCTTTATCTAAAAGTGCTAAGGCGTGAACGGAATCTTCTGCCACTGTAAATGGGGTTGGCATGGGCAGAAGACTCTCACCTTCTTTAAGAATGGGCTGATTCCTGCTAGTCTTGAGAATTTGCTGTAAGGAGGATACATAGCATATAATCCTCTCCCAGGAATCATCTGTAAAGGGAGGCTTGTGTGAAAAAAGGAGTTTCCATGATTTGCTTCTGCGGTCATGGGGAATTTTGAAAATGAACTTTAGGTATTTTCATGAAATTCCTGTTTTCATATTTTTAGTTTCTTGCAGTTTTCTTTTCTGGATCCCACATAACATACTCGTCTTTGCCCTAAAGCTCTTATTTTTGTTCCTTGGGAACATTTACTTGTATTATTTTAGAAGTGTTGTTTTCTTATCGTGAATAACCGGTGGCAGGCTGAGTTGCAGTCGTTTCTGTTTGACTTATTATCACCACTTTACTATTTGAAGAGTCTACCCATTTTCCATGAAAGCCCATGTAAACGAGAACGGTCCTGCAACTACAAGGGGCTGTCCAAGGGCTGTGAGCGATCCAGCTTCTGCACCTAGAGTATACACTGGTTCGTGTCTGCTTGGAGCTGTGTGTGGAGAGAGATTCTGAGGCCTTGTCAGAGCTCCCCAGGAAAGGATGCATCAACAGAGTCATTTCTGCCCAGGGTAAAGGAGGAGCTTGAGGGACAGTGGAGGTTTCACAGCTGTCGTTTTTGTTTTGGGTTGTTCATCTTTTTGTGAAAAATGTCAGGAACTGAGCCCCCTACTGGGTCTGTAAGAGTCCTGTCTCATGAAGCCATCCCTGTGAACGAGAGTCATCACTTGCCATTTTAAGACTTGTCCCAAACGAAGTGCTGAGAAAGAGGAGCCTGGTTCATAAGCAGCAGGATCGAGACATGCGGTCTTGATTTCTCCCTCGGTTCCTCGGGGGCAGGGTGTCTCCTTACTGTCCGTGTGAGATGTGTCTGGGGGACCTGACCTGTGAGCCAGGTGTGACATGCAGTCATAGTCCACTTCGTCACTCCTGTGGACGCCCGTGGTGCACACACTTCTGCCAGTTCGGGTCTCAGGAGTGATTTCTCCTTTCCTCCCACCCTTCAATTAAAATTCATATATATATATATATATATATATATATATATATATATATATATATATATATAAATTAAGGTGTTTCTAAAGAGGGTGGTGACTTTAATGTTATCTGAACATTTTTAATTTGGAACGGCAGGGCTTTTTTTCCCCCCTATAATAAAAGCCAACTATTTTTTTCCTCCATTGTGTTTGGTACCTGATTTATTTATTTATCACACGATGTGAGACACAAGTGCAGGTCTCATGCCAACAATATCATGGTTAAGTTTCAAGAAAATAATTTAAAACTGCAGCCCGTGGAGAGGCGACGGGGTACACAGTGAGCCAGTGTGTGCTTGGACGTCTGTGTGGAATGAGTGAGTGGGCAGGGAGGACGTTGGTCAGGGAGAGGGAGGGTGGGCCACTGGCCCTGGGGAACTGGGCTGGGGCTCCGGGGATGGCCCGCACTGTGTGCACAGGCCAGCAGGGTTGGGCTTGGCCAGGCGTTCTGGTGTCTGGATGCCTGTGTGAATTTCCTCCCCAGGTTTTCAGTTGGCAGAGTAGAAACTGCTGGATACGGAGCAAGGGTGTGGACTGTCGGGATCTTGCTGGGCCCAGGCCCGTGATACCAGAGGTCAGAACAGAATCTAAAGGTCTCATAGAATTTTCTGTTGTGCTTCGTCCCGGAGCCTCAGTTACCACCAGATTGCAGATTCAAGACCTATTCTTGCTTGTGCTAAATATGCAGTTCCTGATTTTTCCCTTCTATTAGACTTCATCCCAGAATTTGCATGTTGGAAGATCTTGAGGTAGAAAGCCCTCATTGTAAACGGTAGCTGAAGTGCTGCATTGAGAAATGAAGAGAGGTAACTACAAGATCATGGTCATGCCAGCTGTTCCCTGAGCAGCCCCTGGATCCAGGCTCATTTCTGAGCAGTTCAAATGACCACCAGCTGAATCCTCACCACACTGAGTTCTCTCCTGTCACTCCCACTCCATAGATGAGGAGACCCAGGCATAGCTGGGGAGATTGTGTGCCGGTCACACAGCAGGGAGGCAAGAGTCCAGGGCCAGGGTGCCTCATGGGGAGCACACAGACATCAAGGGGTAGTTCCTGGGCATCACAGCAGACGGGTGGCCCTGGGGCTGCCCATGTTGGAGACCTGCCTTTTGTGATGCTGTTAGTTCCTGTTGAGGGCGTGAGGCTTTGTGGGTTCCTAGGAGGAAAAGGTGTGAACTCCCAGCAATGGACGGGAACAGCCAAGGGAGGTTCTCATCACTGCAGGCTTCCACTTACCCCAAATTATTACCCCCCCCCCCCTTTCGCCTTGTGGGTCCGTGTCTGCGGACTTGTGGGCAAGTTACAAATCTTTTTGGTAAGTCACAATGGACTGAGGTTTTTGTGAGCTTTGTTCTCAGATCACCAACCATGTGTGCTGTGCCTCTCACTCCTTGACCTGGGAGCGAACAGATTTGGATGCTTGGTGGTTCCCCTTCACAGGGTCTGTATCCTGGTCTCCCCAGCAGCTTTGGTGAGAGAGGTTCAAGGTGGGATTCCTGAGTTTAGTAGATCGTTATGTTGGCGTGTTCTTTTTATCCTCCTGGACAGGTGAGACTGTTGTCTAGCTCTTTTTAAAATTAGAAAACACAGGAAGGCACCAAGGACAACATAACACATCTCACATAACTAACAATTATTCATCTTCTCCTTAGTCCATCCATGATTTTCCTTCCCAAGCAATTATTATGTACAATTTTGGTGTCTCCTCAGTTCAGGTTTTTAATCACATACGTGTTTATGTGTGTGCAGGTGCATGAATGTGTAACATATTCTAGTTTATGTTAATGATGTTTTTATGATAGTGGGTTCATGTTTTGTACATCCTGCAGCTTGCTTTTCTTCTTCAGTGCTAGTTTACCCACCTGACTGGTGTGTACTATTCCGTCATGTGAATAGACCAAGTTTCCAGTTCTGTATTGATGGTTCTTTGGTTGCTTACAGTTTTAAGAGTGCAAACTGTGCTACAGTAACCGTCCCTGGGCAGGTGTGTGTAGGCATGTGTGTTTCTGTAGGATCTGTTCTAGGGAGAGGAATTGGTAGGGCATAGCTTGCAAGTTTTAGCCCACGTCCTCAGAGCTCCACAGGACAGATCAACAAGTACTAGTGTTGCCAATGTGTAAACTCTTCCATAGTCACCCCAACGCTTGGTCCTGCCAGAACTAAGTTTTTTGCCAATCTGATGGGTGTGCAGTGGCATCTCATTTACATTTCTTTGGCCGGAAAAAGTCGGAGACTTGGTTATATGTGTTGGAAATACTTTCTCCTAGTCTATGATGGTTTTCAACTTTGCATAGATGGGTTTTTGAGTAAAGCAGTTTGGGATTTTAATGAACTCAAAACCGTCAATATTTTCCTCTGTGCTTTCATTTGGTACGACTCTGAGTGGCTCCAGATTCTGCAAACAGCTGGTGTAGGAACCTGACTTTGTACATCTGTTCTGTAGTAGCCACATGTGTAGATTGGTTTTCTTTGGTAGAAACCTAAGCCAGGGTGTTAGTTTTAAACTAGGATTTAAATATGTTTATAAACAATCCACCTAGAGTAAGATGCAGAAATAGAGCTAGAAAATTTGGAAGTGCAGGGATAATACATTACTCCTGGATGTTATGGAAGAGATACTGAGTCCCTGACTCAGGGACAGTTTTCTGTGTTTTATCTCGTCATTCTTTCCAACAGTCCCTCTTGAAGTAAGTGACTTTATCCCCATTTTAGAGATAAGAAAACCAGAGCTTAACGAAGCCAGATACAACTTAGGAGGCAACTGGCAGAGCCAAGATAGAAATCCGTGTCTTTTGACCACAAAGCCCATGCGCTTAGAACTAGGCCCCATTGCCTTCTTGAAAGCTATTTGGAATTTGAGTCCAACATCTTTCTCTGTTAATTATAATTCAAATCTAATTGGCAAGGAAGAGAGGTGAGGGTGGAGGACAAGGAGAAGGGGAAGGGCTTGAGTTTGAGATTCAAAAATAGAAACCAAAGACCCATCACTGGGAGGGTAGTTCAAAGGAGCAGTTCTATATTCCACGGAACGAGAACGTTAAAAGCACAAATAATTGCATCATGCGGGTCTGATGCTGAGTAATCAGCCTCCCCTGTGTCACTGACAGGGAGGCAAGGAGCCTGGGGAGCTGCTTTTGCCTAAGGAGTTACATTCCAGGGGACTCCGAGGATTTAGGTAACCACAAAAGCCATTTATTTTGAGTACACGGAGATTTCTACCACTTTGATCCCTAATCCATGGCATAATTAATAAATGAAATGTGCTGTAGCTCGGGTTTTTTTACGAAGTGTACTTTAAAATGGCTTTTGGTCTGACATGATTCATTTGCCACTTGGCAGAGCGTCGTCACTTCAGATGGGCAGGCCAGGAGAGGACGCTTGGTGGGCAGGCAGGGGCTGTTTGCCTGGCCGCAGTTCCCAGTATCTCCCCAACTCTGCAGCCTCCAGGAAGGAGGCCACCAGGGCTGCAGAGGCCCTGCTCTGAGGACCACCGAGCACTCCTTGCAGTGCACATCTGTTTTATTTGTCTAATGAGGAAGGCTGCTGTGACGGGTGATCAAATGGAGGGATTATACTGTTCACCCCAACTGCAAAGCCAGCATTCCCCTTGGCCTCGCGCTCTCCTCCCCAGGAGGAGTCAGGATGGGAGTAGATGAGTGGGCAAAGAAGCATTCATGTCCTCATGGAGTTTCCATTCTTTGGGAGGCAGAGAGGGGAAGGATGTTACTGAGATCGAAACCAGCAAGCAGATAAATAACATGAAAAAACTCATAAATTAATACATAATAAAGTAAAAGTAATGTTTTGACCACTGACACGTGTGCTGGACTCTACGTAGAGCCGTTAATCCTTACGCTCTTTAGAGTGTAGGCATCACTCCCATTTTAGAGACAAAGAAACTGAGGCCCAGAAAGATAGAGGTGGAAAGTTAGACCTTGGCTGTATGGTTCAGTGAGTGGCCTGTGTTCTCTGCCACCAGAAAGTGGACAAGGCCATTTTAGATAAGATAGGAGCAACTGAGAAAAGAGTGGACAGTAAGACGAGGGATGCTGGCCCGGGGTCTGTTTTACTTGGGCAGTTAGGTAGGGTCTCCTGAGAAGCCAGTGTCCATGGCAGGTCCCTGAGGTGTGATGTGATCCTCAGTGAAGGGGACACTTGCAGGAAGGAGCTGATGCTCCACTGAGCCCCCCGCTGGCCTGTTAGGGACTTGAAGGGGGGAAGAAGGCCCGGGCTGTAATGTTCCAGTCTTAGCTTTTGGTCCTCAGATTCCTTCTAGTCAACTTCTGCCTACCCAACGGGGCTTCCTTTTAGGAGAGGGAAGAGAATGCCTTGGTGCATTCAAATATAGCATAAAAGTATCGCCGTTTGTGTCGGAGTCTGAGGGCCTGGGCTGGGGGAGCCTGAGGAGGCTCTGAGGGGTCTGAGGGGGTGGAGGGATCCTAAGTTCCAAACAAAGACAGTGGGAAGGGGGCCAAGCACCGAGGCTCTCAGAGCGGGCGAGGGGGAAGAAAGGTGGAGATGGCTGGCTGGAAAACAGGGCTTACAGTTTGGCTGTAAGTCCTGGCGAGGCATGGACTTGAATTCGGTCCTCCGGGGCAGCGGAGTACTGCTGCATCCTTTGGCGTGCTGGCCAGGTCATGTGAAAGGGCTGGACCACATGGCTTTCAAGTCCTCTTACCTGTGAGAGTCCCAGGTGTTAGATGAGGGGGACTTTGTGAAGAGCGCATCAGTCCTCCGTCCCTCCCTTCCTTCCTTGAGGTGGGCTCGACCAATGGGAGGAGAGACCCCAGGCACAGAGGGACAGGGCTGGACAGGAGCAGTGGGAGAGCACTGCTGCCTGTCCCTCAGGTGCTCGCTTGCAGGGGCCTTTGCCCATGGACGCCACAGAGGGTGTGGTTTAGTTAACGCCCACTCTGCACAGGACACTGCTCACCCCTGGAGACACTTTTCATGGAGGTGAAATGTCAGAGTGGGGCCCCAAACCTGCAAAGTCATGCTGCTGCCCACACCCAAAAAGGGTGTGTGTGTGCGGTGGGGGGGCGATGGCGAGGAATGGGGAAACAGGATGTGGAGGGAGCTTTGGGGCTGTGGTCCATACGGGTCATCGGGCAGTGGCATCACTGGGAGGAAAATATTGATGTGCCCTTTTTGTTTTTAATCCTGAAGTTTGAATTTTTTTGGAGTCAGCTGTGGATTTTGAAATGCTTCCTGAGTGCCAGAGTTTGGACATTCGGTCACCGTAGGTGCCCACTCGCCTATATGCTTTTCAGAGGAATATTTTCGAGACTCTGTAAAAACACACGACTTTCAAGGCTGGGCCACTTGTCCAGGACCTCCTCCCACCCCCCACCCTTTTTGGCTGAACCATGCAAACATTGGTATTCAAAAATATTTTGTTACTTTTCTTGGCAACCCGTTCCAAGAAGGAATTGCAACACAGTCTCAGAGTTAGGAGGCAACTTTGGGGGGGGGGGAGGCGGGGGCGGGGAGGTTTGGAGTTTGAATCAAAAACAGACACCGAAGCTTTAATAAAATAAATGAAGCGGAGCCCTTTCAGCTCACGGTGGACCGTGTTGGTGCGGGTCAGGCTTTAACGTGCCTGGTGGAAATTGACAGTCTGAGAACTGGGACATAAACAAAAATGTCAGTCCCTGGGAGTCTTGTTCACTGGACAATGTCTCAATTGTTTCCTTGGTTTTCAAGGCAGCAGGGGAGAGTGGAATATTAACTGTTTACTGCCCGAGGCTGGCTGGGAAATTGCTTCAAGAGGGAAAAAGAAAGACAGAAAATAGCATTTTTTTTTTTTAAATTCAGACACTATTAAACATGTCTGTGAGTGATAAGAGAAGAGCAGATTGCTTGCTCCTTAATTATGTTCTATAAACTCCCTGTTCCTGGATACTATTTCTGGGGTGTGTATGTGAGTGTAAGGGGCGGCAAGACATTGCTTTTGAAATTTGGATGTTAGCTTTGCATTTCGTCAGTTTTTAAAGATCTCTGTGCATGGGTCATCTGGCCCTGGTGGATAGGGCACTGGGGCTTAGGAAAGGAAGTGGGGAGGGGGGGGTCCGATAACACTTTTAAGTTTTAGCTTGAGCTGATGAATCCCGCTAGTGTTTGTTCCTTTGAAAAAAATGCCCCAATGGAATGAAAATCAAGTGGTTGGAATTTTATGAAACAGAACAGGGTTCTGCTCCGACCGTAGAGAGACACTTGGTGCTAAGGGAAGGGGGAAGAGCAACTTTGTCTTAGAGGGAACTGGAGGCACAAAGGAAGGCCAGGATTCTATTCACACTTGAACTTGGTCGATTAGAGAAACAAACAGCGCAGCCTGCTCTATCAGCCTTTATCTGGGCAAAGTTCAAAACTCAACTGGTAATTATGTCCTTAGAAGCTTTAAAAGGGCTGTGTTGTTTCAAAAGCAGAGACCAGGCTTACTTCTTCAGGACAGAATGCACTTGGGTTGTTTGTTAGATAAACTCGTTTTAATAAATAGGGGTCAGGGGAGAGGTTGGCTTCTTGGAAGACTTGGGCTTTGGCTCCCTGATAAAGAACTGACTTCTCTCGGGGAACTCAGGCTTTCTCTCCCTTTAGCTTTTAAGCAAGAGGTTTGCAGGCAGCTGAAGTCAGCTTTGGCTCCTGCTTCCTGTCAGACAGGAAGTCACTTCCTTAGCCAAAATTACAAGCTATGGCAGAACTCCCCAGCCATACCGAAAAGAGCATGTTTTTCCCAGAAGACCGTGTTTCTAGAGGCGGAAGCGTAAATTGGTATGCTGTGTGATCACAAAGTACCCAAAATACATAGGGAAGAGTGTCACTGGAAAGGAGCTGAGTCCCCAGGCAAATGTGCCACCCAGAATGGCAGGGTCCGGCTGCTCCCGGCCCTGTGCTGGGCGGTTGCTGCTTGCTGTTCTGTGAAGATGGTGTAGTACTACTGTCCTTGGGGAGCCATGGCTTGGTGAGGTCTCCCCTTGCTTGGGAGGCCTGAGGGCTGCATCCTGAAGCTCCTTGGTTGCTTCACAAACTCTAGAGGTCTTGGGCTCGGTTGTCAGCTCTATTACCTGTTTGCCCTCCTTCTCCATTTCTTTTACCCACTCCACTCCAGCACTCACCCCCCCCCCCCCGCCCCCGCCCCCGCCACCTTGTCTTTGCTTTATCTTCACCTTCATCCTTCCGGAAAGTTCTGTATCTCATGGCTTCTTTTTGGGAGACAAAGTGACTTTTGGGAGCCAAGTTCCTAGGCTGGCTGCAGCTTGGCATGATTCCCAGTGGCTGGAGTAGGGGCTTGTGACTGTCAGTCATTTCATAGAGGACTCCTGGGTTACAGAAGTGTTGTCCGCCCCTCTGGGACGGAGTGTGCCCTGGGGTCCTCTTTGCGCTGAAGCCTGCTCATTCTCTCTGTGGGTTGCTCAGCAGATAAACGACTGCTTTCCTGTGTTGCTCCCTCATCTCAGGGAGCAGCATGCACTTTGCCAACACGGTGGGTCAGCACCAGGACTTGTCCAAGCTCGGTCTCCTGTTACCCTCTTGTATCTAGGTACTAATGGTTATGTTCGTAATATACTCGGGTATTAGGGAGAAGGGGTCCAAGTCATAAATGTTTCACGCGTTCCTAGATGGACAAGACTGTAGAGGAGCAGGAAGGCTGTGCCACTAGGAAATTTGCTCTTCTTTGGAGATGAAAGGGCAGTGAATTAAGTGCCTGCTTTTTCTCCCTTTTTCCCTCTGACGGTTATTGATCCTCCCCTGGAACTGCACAGTTCACGTTCTGATCTTTCTCTCGGCAAAGGGAATCCCCAGTTTGTTAGCTGGCGCTCGCACTAGCTGCTCAGGAGTTAAAAGTTGGCCGTGCTCGCCCTCTCGAGAGTCCCAGTGTTTCCAGTCTCTCCCTCACAAGAGCAAGAAGATGCTTCTCAAAGACTCTTTGGTGACTTAGAAGTGGAGAGAGCTTCAGAAGCATGATATGAGGAAATAAGAGGGAGAAGGCAAACACTGTCCTTCTACATCTGTCTGTTTTGTTGCTAACAAAAGGTGACGAGATTTCTCTTAGCAAACTTTTGTTAGGGAGAGAGGAGGGCATGGAGCCCAGGAGTTTAAATGAACGCCACTGCTGAAACGGAGCTGGGATGGACAGGGAAGAAAGCAGGGACTGACACCAAGCCTCTCGGTCATTATTTATTGCCTCTTTCAAGGCTGAAGTCCAGAGCCACCACCCGGAGGCCCTGCTGGGTGCATGTGCTCACCCAGCCCTCCTCCCTCACGTGTGCCACATCTTGAAACTGGCTGCCTCCCCTCTGGACCAGAAGCCTGTCGGCCCGAGGAGTGCTGCGCTCAGCTAGTTTTGACCCCCCTCTCTGCTCTGAAGGGCTTACCAGTGCTTCGTGTTAGGTTCAGGAAGGAGCATGTGTGTTTCCCTACAAACCTCAGCCTGCGCCAGACCCAGCAGAATCACGGTGGACAGTGTCCTGATGGGGGCTTCTTTCGATGCCCCAGCCACAGTCCTCCATGTGTGGCTTTCTCTTGGCCGAAGCACTTTGTTTTGTGGTTGTTCATCTCCCCTTTCTTCGGGGGAGGTGTGTGAGTGGGGAGGAAATGACAATAGCAGATAATGGTTCAAAAAGTCCAATTTTTCCAGGCCAGGTTATGTAGTTTTTGCCATCTAGTAAAACTCAACCCAGTGCAGAGCACGTTAGGTGTGTGTAGAAGATGGGGAAGGAGTTGAACCGAGGCCCGGAGGCCAGGCCTTGGTTGTCTGTATCCCCACCCCCCGAACCTCTGCCTGGGACAGTTTGGGGTCTTAATAAATGAATGGGGGTTTCATGTTTAGTCTTTACTGAGTAATAAACTGTATGTGATGCTTTTTTCCTAAGCACCAGCAGCCACAAAGGTAGAGAAAGAATGTGTGTGTGTTTGTAGATAGACACTTGTCAGCCTTGCGTAACTTGTTAGAGACTTTACATAAAATTTCTCATTGACCGCCAGGAAGACGGGTGCACCCGCAAACTCTGACCTGTGAACTTTGCATCTCCGACCTCTCCCCTCCTCCACTATGGAGCCTGCAGACAGGACAGTGTTTCATGGTAAAGACAGTTCTCTCCTCTCTCTGGAGGTGGCCTTCCTAAGTTGTACTTCAAGATGAGGCTCTAAGCTCACAACTCTGTTCTCTGCCCCGCCAGGGGTGTACCTGTCTTATGTTAGGGTGCTAGTATTTGGGGGTGTAAATTTGACCTTAGATGATAAGCTTAGTGCTTATATTCACTAATAATCCTTCTGTTTGGCAGTCATTGGCATCAGGGGCCCAAACCAAGCTAATTGACTGCTTTCATGTTGAGCCCAAAAGCATGCTCCTCGTTTCCTCCCGGTTTCTTTCTTCAACAGTGAGGCAGCAGCACTTTCCAGGGCTGTGTGTATTGGTGAAGGGATTGCTATAGCCCTGGGAGGGCCATTGCTCTGGCTGGAGGGAGTGAGGGAGAGAGAGGATGAGATGGGACCCTGGGCGAGGCAGGAAGCACTGGCTTGGGCTAAAGGAAACTCGACCCTGGATGGGGCATCATTTTGGTAACGTCATTTGAAGCTATTGAATTTGCCCCCCAACCCCACCCCCCACCTTCTCCCGGGTGGCTTCTCAGGAGACCCCTCAGTTGGCTGATTCTGATTCTCTTCCAAGGGGCCAGAGGGTAGAGAAAGAAATAGGAAGAAAAAGTTGCCAAGAAAAGAGCAATGAAAGACTTTTTATTTAGGAAAAGGGAAACATGCCAAGAGATTTGGTAAATATTAAATAGAAGGGTCGAGCATTAGAGATGAGAGTGGAGGAAAAGCGTGTGGGGGGGGTGTCCCTGCATGAGTGTGCATATGAGCCCACCTCTGCATGAGTGTATACATGAGGGTAGGTGTGCCCCTTCATGGGCGCCCGTGTGTGTGCACTCTTGCATGTGGATGTGTTTTGCTGGATGGGGGCATGTGTGTCAGTCATCCAGGCAGGTTAGAGGGGTTCAGATTCCTGAGAGGCCGGGGGGCTCCTGGAATAGACACATCTAGGGAACACCTGGGAGGAAGGGGAGGTGTTTATTGCTATATGGGGAGATTGTTAAGGGCTTATTGGAGTCTGGCTGGGCCTGTCCCTTTTTGCTTTGCAAGAGGGACTGTGTCCTTTGGAATGTGTAGCGGGCTTCTAATTAGACACTAAGATTTTTGTACTTGGGGTTTTTTTGTTCTTTGGTTGCTGGCTGCAAGGACTCTAATACCTATCAGAAATGGGCCTCCTCAGTGAGAAAAAGGGCCCAGACCAGGGCTGGCTCTGAAGTGTGGCCGCAGAGGTAGTTTCCAGCCTGTTCCACTCTTTGCAGGAGGTTGGTGAATATTTAAATGGGGGCAGTAGGCTCACATCTGCTTCTATTTTTCCCCTTTCTGCAGGCCAGACTGAAAACTTAATAAATTGTATGAAACCCAAGTAAGCATGGATGTTAAAGAACATTAAATAAATTACATAAGTATGCCTACCTGTAACACTTTTATAAGGTAAATGCATGTGGGTTATTTTGCCATAAATGTGCACACGGACCAAGATTTAGTCTAAAGCCCCCTTGTTTCAGCCCTGCCGTCAGTGAAGGTACTACTGTTCCTCTGCTCTCTCCCGTCCCTGGCACACACTGTAGCTGGGCTTGGAAAATGCGATAATGATGCTGTAAGTACCCCTGTGCAAAAGTTGTTTTTTGTTCCAAAACATTGCCAGTTCACGGTGTATAAAACTACCATGGATGCTTCAGCCAGTTTTCTTTTTCCCCAAATAAGGCAAGCATTAATGAAGCAGCTGAGGGCCTGGGAAAATATTTTGTCATTCCTTAAAATGAAATTTCTTCTCTTCTCGAAGCAGATGCATGGATTGTTCTGCTGAGGTGCCAGTGTGTAGCCATACTTGCTGAGCTGCAGGCCCCGCCATGCAGCATGGCTCTTGCCACTGCTCTGCCTTCATATGTCCTCACATGTTCATGCAGTGACTGGAGGGGCTTTTGGAAAGATGGCCTCATCATCCCATTCTACAGAAAGAAAAGTCCAGCAGATTCCCTGACCTGCTGCTTGGATGGGGCAGAGCTTTAGTTTCTAGATGCTGCAGCCACCTTGGTACCAGACTCTCCTTCTAGAACTGCTTTTCACTTTGCTTTGCTCAATGTTTAGCAGGGGTTTGCTGTGAATACTTGGAGTGCTTTGCAAACGATATGTCTTTTGCACCAACAGAAGGCTATGATCATTCTTATTTAGTTTGTTTCAGTACATAAAGGCAAGAAGCAGCCAGGAGTATAAAAACACTACATTTTCTTAATATTATGAACCGTACAATATTCTTTTAATCCGATAACAAATTTTCAAGGAGAAAAAAAAAACCCTACTGCAATGTCACATTTTATCCACTTCTGCATTTAAATTTAAGAAAGGTAAGTTCATAGGGGTAATGTAAGTTTTGGAATGGCAGAGGTAATTCTTGTGTGAACGCAGACTTTGATTAAAAGCCATGTTGTTTGGAGCTTTAGATTTCAAAAGGATGCTACACAAGAGGCTCCCAAACTCACTTTGGAGCACACATGGGATCAGGATCCAAATGGACCAGATTCTTCAGCTCTCGAAAGTGGAATAGCAAACCAGAGTCAGTAGGCATGGTCTGGTTAGATCTGAGCACTGAGGTCACACTGACCAACTTTTCAGCCGGAGATTCTTCTGCCAGTCCAATTTTCACATTGTTTTCGACCCTTCAGAAGATTGCTGGTCCTGGAGGATGCACACCATTGAAAACATACCCCATTGCAGCCTCTCCTTAGCCCATCTCCCATCAGGAGAAGCTAGGCCGCTGGTGAATGGGAACAATGAATACAGCGTCTTCACTGGAAGGCGATATTTGAGCATTTAATGAACTGCTATTCCTGTGTATTCTGTTGGGAAGAATGGGCACCACACATTAACCTCACTGTAAAGCGTGATGCATTTGAACTTCAGCTCCATAGTTGAAGACTGTCCAAAGAATTGCATTCCTGCTATGAGTGGTTTTGAATAAATCAACATAATAGCATATGGTCATTAACACATTATATGAATTGGACAATGATATATACTTTGAGGACCTTGAACTAAATCCACCAGCTAAGAGCCCGTAGGATGGTTTCCAGAGGACTGGGATTCTGGGCATTGAGGCTGTCATATGAAGAAATGAACTGCAGACCACTCACTGGCAGAATTTTCTAGTAATACTCAACCCAAGTAAGTTTTCAAATGCTTGGACTGCAGCACAGAATTGACTGATGTCAGATTAATTGGACTTCTAAATGTGGGTCAGTTTGGGTTGGAAGTGATTTTATTATCCACAGACCTCTTGGTACCTCCTTCCCCCTAGAAACACTCAGCCATAATTTTTTTCTCTGTTGCCAAGGCTCTCTGGTGAAGCTTCTGAGAAGCAGTGTGTTTTTCTATTAGATTTCATGAGGAATAGTGCTAGCCTTTGATATAACTATGTTTAGATTTTACAAAAACTTTCGGTGTCTTGGAAGTTGAATTCCAGGGCACAAAGGAGTGAGTCCTGGGCTCAGACCCCAAGAGCCAGAGCCCTTGTTGGAGCTGTTGGAAACACCGTGTGACCTTGGACAAGTCTTGGCATGTTTCCCCTCAGGAGAAAAAAATATTTTGAAAAGGGAAGAAGGCACTGTGTGATCTTTTTTGGTCCCTTAGAACTTAGAGAAACATTCACCCTTGTTTCTGGGCAATGACCACAAGATGGAAAATAGAATGAACAGAGCGTTAAAATTGTTGAGTGTGATTCTTAAGAGAAGGATTTTCCTTCTCTTGGTGTCCATTAAAAATTACCTCTTGAACTGGGTACAGTCTTCCTCCGTGACATTTAATATATGTTTATGAACTTCAGTTGGACCCTGAAGTCCCTTTCAAGAGGTTGTTGTTTTTTAAAGTATTAAGTTCCTTGTTAGACCTTTTTTTTTAATCTCCCATGTGAAAACATTCTAGATATAGCCATCCTTTAAATAAAAAGATGCCTCGTGCAGCTCATACCAGCTTCCATATTGGCCTAAGTGCTTTGACCGGACAATATGTAACAACTCTTGTACATAGGACTTTGGCTTCTCTGTCCACTCGTTTGCTTCTTGCAGACACCCCACTCAGGGAATTAATTAGCAAAAGATGGCCCACCTGAAAGGTGGTTACCCAGAACCCTCCGCAAATGATCCAGGATTCTGGGAAAGGGGATGCAAGATGGGCCTTTGGGAGAGAGGGATCTAAATGAGTTCCTGACGGTCACGAGGAGTTTATCATACGGTGTATAGGAATCAGGGAAAGAGACACTCAGCTACGGTGCTAGTCCTCTCAGAGACAGATGCAGGCAGAATTCAGAGCAGGGGCCATGGCACGTTGGCCCAGAGGCAGGGACTGTGCCTGCAGCAGGAGAAGGCAATTACTTCTCACTCTCCCGTCCATGCCTGACTGAGTTTTGCTGGGCTGTTCACTTCTTGCCTTCTCTGCTCGCCACCTCCCTGTCTGCAGGTCACCTGCTCTGCTCTGTCCTCACTTCCTGTCTCTGTGCACCCTTGTGGCCACTCATGCTCTGCCTTGGCCCTTTTTACCTCGTGGACTCCCGTGAGTATCTCTTACCTTGGGCTTGCAATTTTTTTTCTGTAGTTTCTAATTTAATTAGAATTTGGTCTCCCTCATCTCTGTTGGCCAGGCAGAGTCACAACCACCGGGAAGCCTTGGGCTGGCTTTCCTTGGATAAGGTCCTGTGAGCACGTAGGGCTGTCACCTGGTTGAGAAAGGAACCCTGGGCTGACTGCTTCTTGGAGGGCCCCAGGTGGGCAGATCACCCTTAGGAAGGGGTCGGGGTTCTGTGTGCACTAGGAACAGCATTTCTGCGTTAGTGAACCTTGCATCATTCTGACCAAAAATACCTGACGAGAACAACTTGAATGAAGGAGGAAAAGTTTTACTTGTCTCATGGTTTCAGAGATTTCATTCCAGGGTGGATTGAGGCTGTCATGGCGGAATGGTGTGGCAGAGGAGAGTTGCTCAGTACATGGCAGCTAAGAAGCCAAAGAGACGTTGGGACAACGTGACCCATCTGCACATGGCCCCAGTACCTACTTCCCGCTACTCCCCACCTGCTTATAGTTTCCATCTAGTAGTCAATTTAGATTTTTAATCCATCAAATGACTCAACTCACCGTTGAGGTTACAACTCTCATCATTGCCGAAAACCGGCCTCTGGACCTTGCTGCATTAGGAACCATGCTTTTAACACATGAGCTTTTCAGGGGGACATTCTAACTTTAAACCGTGTCTAGAACAGAAAGTATTTCTTTCTGCTTGCCTCAGTCAAGCCTTCCAGGAGGATATGAACAGCCAACAACATCCAGATGTTATTTAGAGACCGAGTTAGGAAATGTTCAGAAGAGGTCGACATGCAGCGGGCGCGCAGATCCCGTTCACCGGGGGCATGTGGGCCATGGTGTTGGCGGCCACTCGTCCCTGCGGGGTCTCATGCCTATTTGTTCACTCTGCAAGGGCCAGTTGGTGAGCCCAGTGAGATTCCCTTATTAAACCAGGTCTTTCTGAACTCCAGATGGGACGCGCTGGTGACCTTCCTCGTGCTGGAGAGGTCTGTTTGCTGGGTGGTCACTTGGGTTCTGAGCTTGAACTCTGCTGAAGTGAAAGGGCGTGGTATTCCCTTGTCTTTGGCATTCAGTTCCACAGTGTAGAGACTGTGTTCCATCGCATCTACTGATAAAAGCATATGTGAGGAGCCTGGTTGGGGGAGATAGGTACATCCATTGTCACATAGTCCACAAGGAGTCCATGTTCACTTATTTTGGTGCTTACTTGGCAGAGGGGCCATGTTTGCAGTTGACTTGCTTGAATCTGCACCTGCGTATTTTGGGGACATCTGTGCAGTCTTGTAAGAGGCCAGCTTAGGGTCTCACTGAATGCCCTGGGTCCTGTCCTGGGGCAGAGGGTTTTGGTAGGAGTGGTGGGTTGGTGTAGAGTAGTGGAATGGACCAGCCCAGGCTTTGGAGGTGTAGGAAGGTCAAGGGTTTTGGTGCCATTGCTTATTACCCGTGTGACAAGAAATAGTTACTGTATGTGGTGGCCCCTCCGCTCTTCTTTAAAACCTGAGAAAAACAAAACAACAACAACAAAAAACTCTTCTAATGAAACTCTATGGCGCCAGGAGTCGGAAACCCAACCTGGGCAAGGTTAAATAGAACAGGGGAGTTTATTGCTTCTCATAACTAGCTACTGGGAAGGGTAGAGAGAGGTGGATGTTCCCTCAGGGTCACTTGAAATGCTGTCCCCTTTAGGGACATCAGGCCTGGTAGTGGCTAAGCGTGTGTCCTCTCTCTCCATGATGTCCTCATTTTCTCTTAGTATAGCTCTCAGGTAGGGTCATGGGCTACCTCAGCTGGGGGTTGGCAGAAAACAACATTTGTTCACTCCGCAAAAATTCCAGGGCAGAATTCTAATTGGCCCTGCTGAGTTGGGTGCCATTTCTGCCTGGGCCAGTGAGGCTAGGAGGGAGGGATCCAGGAGGAGGCAGGGATCCTATTGGATCACATAACAGGGTGGTGTCCAGGAGATCAGTAGGGGAATTAGCAGGAATCCAGTTGACTCAATAGTCATCAGTGAGTTTGTTCGTTCACTAGTGATGTAGAGTTCTGGGCCTTCCTCTGGTGTCTGGTCCCTGGGTCTGATGCAGTTCTGGGCATCTTCCTCCAGCTGCTTGCTCTGGCCCACCTGCAGAACAAGGCCCCTGGCCCAGGGCAGCACCCCAGGGATGGTTATGTGGCATATTTTCAGGACAGTCCCTTGAAGAGGCAGTTTCTGTTAAGTTCCCAAATCTTGTTTTTTTTTTTTTTTGTTTTGTTTTGTTTTTTTTGTTTTTAAAGAATCTGCCAAACTTCTGATCAGAGCTTTAATATTGAAGGTGAGGAAGGATGCCGAAAGGAGCAGCAGGGTTCAGTTGGACGGTGGCTAGTCTGTCAGTCCTGCTGCCCGGTGCTCCCTACATGGGACGGTGTTGGAGAGGGATCTGTGCTCTGCAGCACCTGCTGTGGGCTGGGCTCATTATGTGTGTCCTTCAGGGTAATCCTGGGACATCTTGGAGTAGATACTACTATCTCTCTGTGCCCTGGAGTCTCCTACTTACCCAGTTACCTTCTAGGTGATCTTTACTGTAGTCCAAGAGATAATATTTAAAGGTGACTTGGGAGGGTGAAAGTGCTGGGTGCTGTGGCTAAAGCTGGATGTGGCTTTAAAAATGTACATGAATGAATAAACAACAGATTTATTGAGATATGATTCACATGCTGTACAGTTTACCGGTTGGAAGCGTGCAATTTGCTGGCTATAGTACTTGGGAGGTGCAGCCATCCCCCAGTCAATGCTGGAACATTCCATCCTCCCACAAGCCTGGCTGTGTCCATTAGCACTCATTTCCGCATCCTGACACCCCCCAGTCCTGGGCACTGCTAACAGTTTCTGTCCCCTTGGCTTTGTGTGTCCTTATCTTACATATCAACAGAACCACAGGTGTGTGGCCTACAGGGTGTGGCTTCTTTCTCTTAGCACAGTGAGGGACTTTTGAGGGAATTCTGACCAAGCTGTCTTCTTTGTTTGGCCTTCTGGGGCTCAGTGTCCTTTTGCTTCCTTTTACTACCCTGGTTGCTACAAGAAGCCAGAAGATGGAATCCCCCTCCCTCATGCTGGCCCTTTGAGGAGCCTTGTTAGCATGGGTAGCAGGATGCATGGTGGATTGGACCTAGCACTGGGTGGAGGGCTTCCTTCCTTTTCCCTGGTGCCCGTGTTGGTAGGGAGAGGGTTAAGTGGATGTTCACCCCATGGGCACTTCCTGCTGTGGGGATGCATTAGGGCAGCTTGGCACTGATGTTTCCTTGGTGCTGACAGCCATGCCAGGGGAGCTCCAGTCCTTGGCTTTATTCTCGCTGGCTGCCCACTGTCCCTGGCTCACTCACCGGAGGAAGGAGCATCTCACTTTCCCCATCCAGGGCCCCAGTAGTCAAGAACGGAATCAGTGTTGGAAGTGGGCACAGGACCAGACCCTGCTGGTGCCTGGACTTAAACTGAACTGGACCCAAGACAGCAAGATGGATCGTGAGTGAGCTGGCTGCCATCAAGCTTATTGGCTCACCCTAGGCAGATGTCCTGGTCAGCCTGGCACCCCGGGGACCCTGACAACCGGGCTAGGTCACCCCAGTGCAGACCCAACATGTGTGGGTTCCTCTGGGTCAGGGGGCAGACTGGGACCCAGGATGCTGGAGGAGGTGGAGTCTTCCTCGCAGTCTGTCTTCTTCAGAAACCTTCTCCAAGGAGGACGAGTGTTCAGAGAACCCGCTGTGAATAAACGCGGCGAGTGCTTCCCTGTGACGCGCTTGCTTCTGCAGTGCTTAAGCAGAAGGTACCAACACACATCCTGGCTTTGGGATACCAGAAGTCTCCACTGGGGCCAGAGCAGGTGACTCAGTGCCGCCTGGCTTGGTTCTTGTCTTGGTCTCCTGCTATCTTGTTTCTTGCTTGACTTTTGAAAAGAAAACAGAAAGAAGCAGTGTGATTCTGTGGGTACACAATACCAATGCCGCACTGGGGCTGAGACACTAAACGCCAAGGCCATGCTTCTTGTGGTTTCTTAATAAAGTTCAGGTGTTAAGTACTCTCTGATGGGCCTGGCCCCTGAACCGGATAATGACACTGTTCCTGGCCCCAGGAGTGGAAGCAGCACCCTGGAATGCTGGTGGCCCCGCCACACTTGTATCGAGCAGAGCCAGGTGCTGTTGTGTGAGAGATGGAGGTGTGTGGCAGCTGTGACCCCTGTGGCGCCCACCTGGGTGGGTCTGTCTGTCCAGCAGTCCTGACCACAGATGGGGTTCAGGCTCCCTTCCTGCGTGGATAGAGTGATCTTGGTGGTGGCCCTACAAGGCCAGGTCTTGGTGATCACAAGTGCTTGGGCATTCCTGATGCTGCATCTGGAACTGCGTCCCTCCTGTCTGTGTTCGCTTCCCAACCTGTTGGCCTCAGTGTGAGTCACTTTGCCAGACTGCCAGGCCCCGCCGCCCTTCCTTGTGGCCTGGACGACTCCCTGCACAAGTTTCTGGCACAGCGTCTAGAAAACAAACCACACCCAGGGCTGATGATATGTTACAGTATTTCTCTGCTGGAAAGGAGGCCCTGGGGTCGTGCGCCGGGGTCTGGGGTTTGTCCGCCCCACAGCTGCGGCTGCTTGACCCTCGTGCTCCTCCTCGGCTGATCGGCTGATCCGCTATGCAGCCAGCGGAGGAGCGCTCACCCCTGGCGGTTGGTTGGAGAGGTGGTCAAGCTGACTCACGCACCAAAGGTCAGCGAGACTGCTGGTGCCAGCACCTCTCCTCCTTGGTCACACACAGCACCTTGGATTTTTTTTGGTGCTTGATGCAGAATATTTCTGGATTTATGAGCTAGACTTGGGCTCGGTTTATTATCTTGTACTTTGGATTCTTTCTGTAAGGAGATCAGAGATAAAAATAGGAAAGATTGGCCATCTTTATTTCACCAGTCTCCCCTCCTTCCACCAAGGGGGTAGTTGGCACTTTCCTGGAGTGACTGGGGCTGGTCCTGATGAGCATATTCCTAAAGCTGATGGCTCTAAGAGGCCTTCACACGCCTGGAACCTCGCCCCCATGCCTGGCTTTAGCCATACGAGTCTTACTAGTGCTAATCCTGTTGCTTCCTACCTTGTAACCTATGGTATTAGGGACACTTAGATTTGTGGAGCCTCGTGGAACCTTGGCCACACGCTGGTTACTGAGGAGTGGTGGCACCTTGATACCACCTCTCTCGTTTGGGTTTCCTGATCTCCACGGAGGCTTTGGATTTGAATTTGTTGGCTGCTCCTGACTCTGAGTGATCTGAGGAGTTTTTTTTCAAGCCAGTGTATGTATCAGCCCATGTCATAAGAAAAACTTTAGACCAGATCCTTAACTTAGTGGTTTTTGACTGGGTGACTTTGTTCCCTGGGAGACATCTGGATTCAGTTTTGGTTGTCACAGCTGGGCAGGGGTGCTACCTCATCTAGTGGGTAGAGGCCAAGGATACCGCTAGGGCAGCCCCCCCACCACAAAGAAGCATCTATGTGTCAGCAGGGCCGTGGTTGAAAAGCCCTGCCTTAATGTCCGTGTTTATTGAGCAACTGAAAAGAAGACTAGGGTACAGGAAGGAATGTTTTAAAATACGAATGCCAACCCAATCTGCAATTGTACATTTTAACTTGTCTTTTTTTTTTTCCAAGTTGTCATTTACTTTATGTGTTTAAAAATATCTTAGTAGTTTACTAGAGTATTCAAGAAAACACAAGCAATTAAAACTACATAAACATAGTGATATAAGAGCTGGTAGCATCTCATGCTGTGTTGGTTTGAGATGCAGAGAATAGCTCCCTTGGGCTGGTCCGGCAGCGGGTTTGGATCCTTCTTGGTTAGTAGAAGAGATAATGTGAAGTCATTACTTAGCATTTTTCAAAACCCTACTTTTCCATTTACCTGAGTCTTAAAAAGTGAGAGACCTGAAATCTCCAGGCTTCTCTCCAGAATACTGTTTTTTTTTTTTTTTTTTAAGGTATAGTTCCAGATTACCTCCTAGGATTCACATTTTGTTTTCTAAATCCTGTTCTTAAAAGGACCTGTCTATTGAGAGAACATCATATATTTCATGGCTGTTCCGTGACATTTCTGGGGAAGTAAATGAAAGGTGTAAATTAAGAAAAGCAAGTGTTTGTGGTTCCCACTTTAACCTTCTGTTATGTTAAATGGCTTTGTTGAAGAGGGCTGTCACTGCTCTTGAAAACTTGGGAAAATCCTCAGCAAGCTGTGCCATTAGTTGCCTTTGGGAGCACAGGATGTTTGATGTGAAAATTATATGGACACATCTAATTGGGTGTATTTTCACCCCACCAGATACCAACTGGAGGGGTGACTCTTTCCCTCCCCTGCTTTTTAAGCTAAATTGTTTAACCTGAGTTTTATGCTATTCAGAATTGCAGTGCAGTAATCCAAGTGCCATTTTCAACGTCCTTTGTTTAGGAGCATTGTCTGTTCAACCGACCATATAAATTTCGAGGCATCTGGAAAGAGCTGTCTATCAGTCCCTCCCTGATTTGGTGGATGATAAGACCTATAACCTCCATTCTTCCCCCATAATTTATAGTCTTCTTCCCTGGGTCCTGCAGAAGCCCAGCTGGCCAGTGAAAGAAAACAGGAGCTGTCTGGACCTCCGCTTCCTGTAAAATGGGAATAATAATTCTTGCCCTGACTGGGTCCCAGAGTGTCTTGTGTTCATCTCTAGTAAAATGTGCTCAGAGTTAAAATACAGAGCAGCCACTGAGAGATAATTTAATTCTGCCAATTTAAACTTTAGAATTAAAAAAAAAAAATCAGTTTATTTAGACACTGTAGAGCTCACCCATTTCAAGTGTAACATCAAAGTGTTTTTAGTATATTTACAGAGTGGTACAACCAATCACCACAATGTTCAAATATTTTATTACCCACCCCAAATCTGTTTACTCACACCTGTTCTCCCCTCCCCTTGCCCAGACAGCTAGCAATATTTTCTATAGATTTGCCGATCTGGGCATTCAACGTCTATGTGAAATCATATCATTTGTGGTCCCTCAAAACCCTACTTTTCTTTCACTCGGCAGTTTTTTTTCAGTGTTCGTTCGTGTTGTGCCGAAGTAACATCAGTACTTCTTTCTTTTTATGGCCGAATAACTTCCATTTTCACCTTTTATTGATGTGTTCATAGTTGATGGCAAGCTTCAGGATCGGAAAAAAATTAAGGTAGTTCATGTTTGTTTTAATTTTCAAAATGATTCCTTCCCTTTCTGGGTGTTAAGTGTTCTTAGGGTAATGGCTGTTGGGGACAAGGCTTTCCACGTCAGTGAGTGGTCCACAAACTTCAAGTCCTCAGGACTCACCCCAGTCTATATAACATTGGAGCCAGATGACTTCAGAGTTTGTGGTCCCTGAAGCACCAAAGGCTTTTAATCAATAGGGACTTCTCTAGTACTTTCTCTGTAGTCAGCTCAGGATTAGAACGTGTCTCTAGTGATTCAAGCATGTATATGGTAGGGGCTGTCTCTGGGCCCCTTTTTGTCCTGGTGCTGATCCTTGAGGCCATCTGACTATGGCCCCCAACAGATGTGGTCAGGTGAGTTTATTTGCAGCCTTGGGGAGTCTTGTTTTGTGTTTGGTTTTCTTCTTGGTTACGGTTTAGGCTGTTGTTTTGACCTGTTGTAAATATCAAGAAGCTCAGATATGTTTACATGTCTACAGATAGGAGGAACATTCCTTTTGTTCGATTTGCCTTGTGGTGGATGTGGCTGAAGGCAGGATCTTTCTGCTCAGGGTGGACCTGGCCTGGCCACCTACTTTCTAATCTGTTCTGATCACTACCCTCCAGGGCTGGTTTTGGCATTAATGTCCTTAAGTACTGAGGGAAAACTTTTGAAGGAAAACAAGAATTTCTAATTCATTGGCTATGCATGTTAGTTGAAGATGATTTTCACTTTTCAAAGTAGGGAACTCTCAACAGTCTTTAAGAGAACCCCCCAAAATGCTGGCTATCTCTGGACTATCCAAGTCTGAGAGTATGGGGCCTCTTTTCTCATCAGTGGGCCTATTCATTTACTGGTGGTAAAAAGTGGGAGACACTGAGGCCAACCCTTCCCGGTCACATGTGCTGTCTCTGATGCCTTCTGTACCTGATGTCCATGCACCACACACATACCTGACTTTTACTAATAAAGGTATAAATGTCTGGCTTAGAAGGAGATAGCCCAAGGCCTTGGTTATAATTTTTCCCAGATCTCATACCCCTTGTGCCATGATTCCTATTTCTCCTTTTAAGCTGGGAAACACCAAATACCATACTTCTGGGAGAACTAATTACAAAGCCACAGTCTCAAGCTGAGTCTGTCCTAAGTCATGAAACTCTATCTTGTACCACACCACCACAGCCCAGGCAAGAGCCACTGTGGCTGCCCCTGGCAGTGGCTCATTCACACATACATGGTCAAGTGATTGCCCAGTGGTCGATTTGGCAATCGTGTGATTCTGGGTCATGTGTTGGAACAGGTGTCTTTCTCCCCACCCCCACCCCCTTTGGCAGGCCTGGGGATTGAACCCACCAGGGCCTTGCACATGCTGAGCAAGTGTTCTGCACCCAGGGTCCTGCAGGTGTTGTTTGAAGGCAGGGATGTTGGTGATCGGACTGGAAGTCCTCTTGAAATTTTCTTGTATGCTCACTTTCTGAACATGGTGTCAAGATCTGTACTGTCTATGGGAATCCATTTTGTTTTTGAGTATTTACATCTTTATATCCTAATAATGTGATTTCTCCATACATAACATCTTGAGAAAACCTTTTTTTTTTCTAAAAAAAAAAAACATTTCAATTTAATACATTTTTATGCAATTAGTGTCTGTGGTGTGTCTCAACTAAAATGGGTTGTTTTCATAAACACCTGAGAAGGTTTAAATAACATTTTCTCATAAATTAGCCCTTGTTTGCACAATTATTCAGTTATTGCACCATGAAGACCCTCTGGAGTTTGATGCTGTCAGGAAACATATTAGCAGAAAATAGTATGTTATTATCTAATGCTAATAATTGTTTAGTAGAATTGAGAAAAGAGGACATGTAATTGGGGTTCCCGTGGCTAACAAGATGTGAATTATGAACACATTTCCAGGAGAAATTCCAGGGTAGTTCTAGAAACCTGCTATTTGCATTTTAAAACACCGGATTCTCAGCGAGAGGGAGCAGGGTGCTGTTCATTGAGGCTGGTTTCTCGCCTCGAGCAAAGTAATCTAAATATCCTGAGCAGTACCCGAGGTTCCCCGTGCACCTCAGTGTTTTGAGCACCTCTCACCTCTATTTTAGGCTGTGGTCGATAGGAAATATGTTGGTTTTTAAAGAGAGGATTGCCTAGAGGACACCACAGATCCTAGAGACCCCTGTGTCCCCTCTGGCCCCAGGTTCTGCCCAGCTGTTCATGGCATGCAACATGGGCCACATTCTAGCCTGGGACAAGTGTTGGCCTCACTGGCTGGCCTCGCAGAACTTTCTGCAGCCTGTGGTGCTTAAATGCCAGCGCCTGCTCCGCGCTCTCCCATCCTAGGACGGGCATGGCATTGGTGCTGGAGTGGAGGCATTGGCCCTCTTTTTTCCACGTCCTTGATGGGCCTGGGTTTTCCTGAGCTCTCTGGCAGTTTGCTCATCTGGAGAGATTACAGTGTTAAGGACAGGACTCTCGATTCTTCTCTGTGAAAGCCGTGGCTGTGAATGTGTAGGGAGAAGCTTCGCTTTATCTGCTCGAGGTCACACGGAACCATTACATCCCAACAGTATGATTTCTCCATACACAACCTCTGGAGAGAACCGAGGGGGCCATGCTGGTGTCAGCCGGTGTACAGGTGTGCCGGAATCAGGATCGCCTCCCGAGGACTTCCGTTGGTGTCCAGCCACGCCTGATAGAACTTCATTCATTATTTTTTGCACGCCTTGGCTAACATCCCAGGTCGGATGACCTTACGGTTAACCCCTTCACCTTTTATCCTTGGCCCTTATGTTCCGAGCTAACTTAGTGTTGATGGCAGCTTCAAAAGTGAAGGCATCTTCTTTGCTTGGTATTGCTCCAGTACCTTCCTCCTCCACCTTGTCCTCTTGACTTTCTCCCAAACTCTTTCACAAAAACTATTTTGTTCCCTCCTTACCTTCATTACGAACAGCGTGTATCTTGTTTCCAGCTTCTCAGTGCTTGTTAGGTAGAATTTTTTTCCCACCCAAGGTGTCAGGGTGGGGAGAAGTTATCAAAACTTTTGAAAAGATGAAAACTACCATTCATGATGCCTTGCTTGTAAAATTTTTAAAATTTTGATGGTGTGGAGCTTCCCTTGCCAAATAAATATTTATTACTTGTG
The DNA here is from genome assembly GCF_964194105.1 of Spermophilus citellus. Taxonomy (NCBI): domain Eukaryota; kingdom Metazoa; phylum Chordata; class Mammalia; order Rodentia; family Sciuridae; genus Spermophilus; species Spermophilus citellus. The sequence goes on from NC_138195.1 coordinate 81,123,732, forward strand.
TCACCTTTTCTCCTTAAATATCATGTGCTTCAGTAAATATACTCCCTTATCATATAATGGTCATGCCCAGGTGGTGGGGGGCGGTGCACACTGCTTCTGAATGTTTAGGCTTGAGGACCCGCTGTTCCTCTCATGCCAGTGAGCTCAGGAAACCTGCTCTTCTGTTTGCTGCAGCAGCTGGTAGAACAGGAGCCTGCGGGAGGCGGGCAGCCCCCGAGGTGTATAGCAGCCAGCTGCCTTGGGTGGTGGGACGGGGCTAAGCTGGGGGCAAATGGTAGTTAGTGTGGGTGGCAGTGACAGGAGGCCCCATATCTGTGTCTGTGCTGAGGTTGGAGGGGTGCAGACTGCTTCTAAGGGGAACATACCTTAGGACTTAGAATTAGTACCAATTATGTCCATTCTGTTTTGCCTTCTCTTTTGGGTCTGGGTCTCCTCCTCTCCAAGGCCAGGTTCTCAAGAGCCAAGGGAGACGTCATCTGTGTATCCCCTGAGAGCAGCGATGGTGATTCCTTGCTAGCTCATGCCAGCTCCAGCCAGGGTGGTTGAATGACCTGGGTACAGGAAGAGGAAGCGGCTGCATGTGACCTGGACATGTGCTGTTCTGGCTTCACATGCTTGCACACTCTCATACCAGGTCATTTTCTTGTGCTCACATTAAAAAAAAAAAAATCGTGTCCTGATTTGGGGGAAAACTGGGCCTGTTGCTAATGGTGCTCATGGTGGCTTGTCTGCAGCCCTGGTTGCAGTTTCTCTGCCTCTGCTGTAAGTTGTTAGACAACATGTTTCAATGTAATTAGTCCCCATCAAAGTTACCTCGCCTTTGGAGGTGAGAATTATCGATGGTGCCAGAAGCCGCAGCAGCCTGACCCACCAAGACCTTAACCCTCTACAAGGTGATACTTGTGGGGGTGTTGTTTGTTTGTTTTGAATGACTACTATTGCTTGTTTGTTTTTTAGTGCCCTTATTTGTACAAAGATTTGTATATAAAGTAAATAATTACAGGTTTTATCCTCTGACCAGTTAAAATTGCCTTTTACTAGTTTTTGCTTTTTTATCTACCATGGTGCTTGCCAGTGCCTTTCATTCAAATGGAGTCCTGATTCCTCCAAAGATGCAGCATTTTAAAAAGAAAACTCTTCCACGGTGCGCACAATCCCTGAATTCTTGTTTTGTAAAATCAAGGTTTTAGTTTCCATCGGTTCTAGCTATATGGACCTGGATGTGTCCTTTTACACCTAGACTTAAGAAGATTAGGGTTAGGGGAATGAGGTTGGGGTGGATGTGGTGCATACCTGTAATCTTGGTGATTTGGGGGGCTGAGAAGCAGGAGTATCACAAATTCAAGACCAGCCTCAGCAACTTAGGAAATCCTGTCTCATAATAGAAAATAAAAAGGGCTGGGGATGTAGCTTAGTGGTAAAGTGCCCCTAGGTTCAATTCCCAGTACAAAAAACGAACCCCCCCCCCCCAAAAAAAAAAAGACAAAAAGAATTAAGTGATTTCTAAGATTCATTCCATTTTAAAATTCTGATTTCAGAATTTTCATGCATCATCTTTTCCCTCTGCTTTAGATGAGAGAACACACAACCAACCCAAAGTATGTGTCGGGTTTCTCCAGAGATAGAGCAATAGAGTGGATGGGTGGCTATGCCAAAAGGGGCCTAACCTGAGGGATAGGCTTGCCCAGCTGTGCAGGCTGAGAAGTCCCAGGATCTGCCATTGGCCTGTTAAGTTGGAGCCAAGGCCTGAGAACTAGGAGAGCCAGGGAGAGAGAAGGCGTCTCAGTCAGGTCCAAAGGCAGGAAGAAACTGACGTTCCCCTCCATTATGGCGTCAACCTTGAAAGTCTCTTCTTGGGCCTTCAATTGATTGGATGGGGCCATCCACATAGGGAGGCCAGTCTGCTTTACTCAGCTCATTCAAGTGTTAAACTCATCCCAAACACCTCCCAGTAACATACACATTAAGGACCCTCTTTGTTTTTGTTGTTGGGACTGAACCTAGAGCCACTCTATCGCAGAGCCACAACCTCAGCCCTTTATATTTACTTAGTTTTATTTTGAGACTAAGTCTCTAAGTTGCTCAGAGCCTCACTAAGTTGCTGAGGCTGGCTTTGAACTTGGAATCCTTCTGCCTCAGCCTCCCTAGTCTCTGGGATTACAGGTGTGCACCACCGCTCCCGGCTGCACCTACTTTTTGAACTAGGGCAAGTGCTGCCAGTTCTTTGATAGCTTTCAGGGTAGTTCCAGCAGGTCTGTGGATGCCAAGTCCTTCTCCCCCATTTCTGGAGCCTGGTCGCAAGGTACATTCATTCTTCACCAAGTACCAGATGTCTGCTGCAGTCCTGTCATTGTGCCAGGAGCAGGACCTCTGTGGCCTTCCTTCTCTGGAACATCTCCAGTATTTTCCACATTACCACTTGGCTCACAGATGGACAGTTACTGAGGCCAGTCAGACGAAGGTGACTGGACTGTTTACTCCTAATTCTTCTATCTCCAAACCCATATCAAACTAGTCTGAGAAAATAAGTGTGTTGATCCATAACTGGGAGGTAGGAGGTAGGAGACCTGTCAGGCAATGGGCCTTCTGTACCAGGACCCCTTTCTACCAGCTCTTGGCTCTGCTGTCCTTCACGTTGGCTTCATTGCATAGAGGTTTGCTCAAGTCCAGAGAGATCTTATCTCCCCCCCATGTCTGTGACCTTGATTCTGGACTAGTGCCTTTGATAAGAGGCTACAGTGTGCCACATGTCCTTGGATCAAGTTAGCTGCTCTACAGCTAGAGCTGGGGGAGATGTCTACACCCACCTCAGCCCAGGAGTCAGGGTGGGGCCGCCTAAATAATGAGGAATTTCCAGAATAGTTATGAATGGCTGCTGAGAAGACTCGGACGTGAAACTGTCAATCTTCAGAATCTCATGTTCTTCAGAGGAGACTTAGTTATAGCTCTCATGGTGTAAAATGATTTTATATTCATGTATACATTCAAATAGTTTATATAAGACTTTTTATACACCCTGAAGTTTAATGTTTCTTAAGACTTTGCGTTCTGTAGTAGGATTAGAAATGAATAATTACAGATATCAAAATATAGAGAAAAGCAGGGTAGGCCCATTAGAGAAGATGGGGATAAGGCAAACCTTCAAGTTCAAAGCTGGTAGGGTTACTGATTGTGACCTAAAAATTGGGCTCTGAGGTTCCCAGGTTCCTAGATAAGAGTATCTAGGTCTCTACTGTGGCATGCGTACATGCCCATTTCCTCATAAGGCACAGGTCCTAGTGAGAGTGCAGGAAGTAGCTTGGGATGGTCAAGATGAGGTGGTCCCTGCGATCCTTGCACTTATCCTTGGAAACCATGTTCTTTGCTCCCCCAGCATTGTGTTAGAACACAGAGCAGGTAGGCAAAGATTGAACCCTGGTGTCCCTGCTTCCTTCTAGAAACAGTAGGAGGGTAAATCATGTTGCCTTGAAGGTGAGTCACTGCTGTGACTAGGCGGAGTGGGATCACCTCTGTCATAAAGTGGGCTGGTCCCTACACGGACTCATGACTCAAGTCTGGGTACCAGTGAGTGCTGTGCAGAGAGGCGGGCGGGGGTCTGTGCATCCCAGATGGGGGTGGGAGCCCACGGGGCAGGGCGCCTGCTCCCTCTGGTGCTCAGCTGCAACCTGGCCCTGAGAGGTCCAGTTCTCAGGCAGAGCAGCCCCTTCCCATTTGGGAAGCTCAGTTTGCCTATGGATGGTTTTAATTCACCTGGAAAAAACTCAGGGCACACTGGAAACTGTTCCAGAATTGTGCCTGCTATTTTAGAGATCTGTCCTTTGTTTTCTTTGATTCCCTATCTTCCAGAATCATCTGTACCCACCACATTCATTCTGATAGTGAATATCAGAGCACGGAAGTTGTTAAGCATTGTACTCCACCTTATATTCTTAGTCTTGAATTATTATTATTATTGAGAATTAAGGAGGGTGAAAAAAATTGTTGATGGGATTTTCCTTCATGTAAAAATCATAAAAAGCATAAAAGAGAAGGCATATATCTTTTATGAAGAGCATCCAGGGCATAGACATTGGCTTCTTAAAAAAGAAAATCAGAATGCTATTTCTTGTTTGTGAAGCAGCCCTACTCGGCCCCAGGTGGTTCTTTGCACCCCTAAATCATACCCCTGAATTCTCTGCCCTGCCTATGCAATCAACATCTGCCAAGCAGACGGGTGCACATAGCTGTCATACCTGAGTTGACTGAAACATGGTCCTCGTGTTCCCTCTGCCATTTACTAGCTCTGTGACCTTGGGCATGCTCCTTAGCGTCTCTGAGTCAGTTTCCCCCTCTGTAAGATGGGCACCACACTCCTCTCTGGAAGAGTGGCTGAGGACTGATGGAAAGAGAATCAACAGCTTCCGTGGAGGCTCTAGGTAGAGGAGGCAGGACAGCACGTGGAGGTGCCTGGGCTGGTCTCCAATGGGTGGAAATTTGAGGACTCCAGGCACGGGTGCCTGATCTTGTGAGGGGTCCAGGGATGGCGGTGCCAGTTGCTTCTTTCCAGAGACTAAGAGTCTGGCGGAAGAATAGGTGTTAAGACAGACAAGATTCCCAAACAGTGTCCAATGCAGCCATTTGTAAATTACTGTGTTTGGGGGGCAGAAATATGAGCCTATCACATAGTTCGGACTAACAGAAGAATCAGGAAGGTAAGTTAAGGGGGCTGTAGCCGGCAGGCTCCCCGAGGCCCCAGGAGGGAGTGGCCCTGTCTGTCGGGGTGGGAGGGCTGGGGACCGTGGGAAGGCTGCATGGAGGAGGTCGTATTGGTCCTCGGTGGGACCTCTGTCCGAATGGCAGGGAGGTGGAAGAGTTTTGGGTTCACGCCGGGAACTATCGCCCTGGTCATTCGGAGCTTCTAGAGAATCGTGGGTAGGGTAGGCAGTCAGGCTGGGGCTGTGCCGCGGGGACGGCGTCCCCTCCCTCCCGAGCCTTACTCTGTTCCCCTTTCTTCCTGGCAGCAGAGCCCCCTCCCTTGCTGCACTCAGGGACATGACTGTCAGCACTTCTACCCCCCCTCAGACTTCACTGTCAGCACTCAAGTCTTCAGGGACATGAAAAGGAGCCACTCCTTACAAAAGGTTGGGGAGCCCTGGTGTTTGGAGGTACGTCTCGGAGCAGAATGACGGTATGAGATGAGCCAGCTCTGAAATGAAACTGCCCATCCACAGTCTACCTGCACTAGGGCAGGGCCATCCCTCCGCCACCGGCCCGGGTCACTGTCATGTCGGGTGCCACGATGTCTGGTGTGCTGTCTGCTATCGGGATGTTGTCCCGTGAAAATGCCGGTTTACAAGAGCGGGGTGAGGGGGGTGCCACCGCGAGCTCAGGGTGCCCGCTCCGTAAAGGCACGTGACAGGACGTCGCGTCCCCGAGGGCTTTGGGAGTGATGAGCAGCACTGTCCCCTGAAACCTGGCCCCCGGGAAGGAATTTCCTGGGCTCCTCACAGCTGCCAGGAGAAGGAAGCTCTCACCTGAGCATTGGCTTTGTTATTAGTGATTTAGAAATTATAGATTTCCTTTTAAAATTCAGGGTGCTGAGAAATGCTCACTCCTCCGCAAGGATTCCTACTGGAGGCGGATGTGAATGGCGCTTCTCACAGATGTTGCTCTCCAAGGACAGGAAGCATTGTGAATTTCCTTTAAATAATTCAATACAGCGTCAATACCCCACACTGTTCTGTGCTTGGGAGTGACAGTTCTCTTCAAATTAGTAGTCCCAAAGAAAAGAACATCTAGAACATGCTTTTATCTTCAGGAAAGCAAAAGTCAATGCAGATAAAAAATTTTAAAGTAACCCTGAAACAGCAAATGACTTAGTACTACTGTTAGTTTTTCTTTTAAAGAAAAGTGAATATTCATGAGCCAATTAGTGAACTGTCTATCCTTTAAAAACAGTTATTGTGGGCTGTGGATACAGCTCAGTTGGTAGAGTGCTCACCTCTTACACACAAGGCCCTGGGTTCTAATCCCCAGCACCACACACACACACACACACACACACACACACACACAAGTAAAAACAGTTATTATATCCCTACTCAGTGCCGGGTGCTGTGCTATGTGTTAAGGCTGCTGGGACAGTCATTGTGCTTTCTCCCACAGGTAGTGTGCATATGTCTTACCTTCAGAGAGAGGTGTGCAGTCAGTTGTCTTAAGAGCTTGCTGTAGGGCTGGGGATGTGGCTCAAGCGGTAGCGCGCTCGCCTGGCATGCATGCGGCCCGGGTTCGATCCTCAGCACCACATACCAACAAAGATGTTGTGTCCGCTGAGAACTAAAAAATAATAAATATTAAAAAAATTCTCTCTCTCTCTCTCTCTCTCTCTCTCTCTCTCTCTCTCTCCCTCCCTCCCTCCCTCCCTCCCTCCTCTTTCACTCTCTCTTAAAAAAAAAAAAGCCAAAGGTGGCTTTAGAATAGCCTCAAAAAAAAAAAAAAAAAAAGAGCTTGCTGTAGTTTGAGTCTTAAGTATTCAAGAGAACTTCAAAGCATGAAAAAAGCAAAGAAAATGTAAACGTCCATGCTCTTACTTATTATCTATTGATAATCTATTGATTTTGGGTGCATTTTTTCCCTTATCATTCATGTGCGTAAACTTTAAAAACTCTAAAAGTGGGATTGTAACTTAATAGTGTTGCAGTTTTATCCTCATCTGGTTGCCATGGCACCGAGAACGCTTTTCTGATACCAGAATGGGTGTCAATTCTGGTCAGTAATTCTATGCATTGGTGTCCTGTGGAAATCCTTTGTTCTGACCCTTCCCTAACCCTAATCACTCCAGATGGGGATCTAGCAGGAGATGGCAGGGTGCTGTCTCACCTCTGCCCTGCCCTTGGACCATGCCTGTGCCCTGCTGACCCTGGGTACATGTACATATTCAGCCCTTGTGCAGTAGCCGTGGTCAGTGGACGGCTTTTCTTGGGCAGCCTGCCCCTGGTCAGCCTTTAGTGAGCATTGACAGCTGAGGCTATGGCTCTCCCTCCACCAGGACCTGGCAAGTGGTCACTCATTAATCTTTGGTCAGAGTTAGGAGGTAGATAAAGGAGAACCAGGCGCCCATGTCGAGTTTGAGGAAACCGAAACAGAAAGCCTGCTTTCTTCCTTATAACTCCAGATCTGCAGGGGCCGATTAGATCCCTGGCGCCAGTGGCCATGAGCATTTATCAGTCTTGTCCTTGGAACAGAGAAACATCTCCCAGGCAGGTGCCAGAACGCCACGTTTCCAGGATTAGGTCTAAATCCATGGAACTGTGAGTAGGCCAGGCACAGAAGTCATGCACAGACCCGACCAGCTTGGCCAAGGTACCGGACTGCTCTGTGCCTCAGTTTCCCCCCTCTCATGGGCTGCACATAAAGTGAGTGCTTGGGGACAGAGCCAGTGTGGACCATCAGGGTTCTCAGAGAATCCCACACATGGGGCGGGCGATTGCCTGTGTGTTTCTGTCCATATGGTTTCCAGGGGATTCAGATCTAGCATTCCTAGTACTTGCTATTTGGGGGATTTTGCTGGAGTGTGAAATTCCCAGTCTGTAGCATGAGTGGGCTGGAAGAGGCTCTGGGGAAGCCACATGGGATTGGCGTTCAGGAGAACCAGGTGTGAGCCCAGTGTCTGCTGCCTCTGCGGCAAGGAGCTTGCTTCGCAATGCAGTGCCCTGTGTGGCAGTGGCATCCCAGCCAGGCCTGCTCTACCCGGTACCTCAGCCAGGCTCTCCTATAAACTGTTCATAACCTGACAACGGCCCCAGGAAGGGGAGGCTCTGTAATTATTCCTTTTGCAAACAAGATAACTGAGCCACAGAGGGATTAAGCAACTTGCCTAAGATCACACAGTCAGAGAATGCAGACCATAAAATGCTGTTAATGAAAGACCATGGCTGTTGTCCATGGTCCAGGGCCTTCCCCTCAGCCAGCCATCCTGCACTCGCTAATGGAGAATACCTTTGTCCTCTCTGGCACCAGACCCCCTTGGGAGCTGGGGGAGAACTTGTGATTTGGGACATCCAAGTTTGTAGTTTCCAATCTCACGCTGGGAGATACCTTGTGCCCCATCCCTGTTTGAAATTCCTTGTCCCTTGTCCCTCTTTCTTTGTAGTTCAGCTTGGTCCTAACCCTTCAGCAGGTTATGGACTAGTCTAGTAAATATGACTAAGAAAGTCAACACCCACCTGGGCAGGCATGAGTCACCTCTTTTTAGTTAGCTATTCATGTACATTTTAAAGCCAGCCACACAAAGTCATTGCATTGGGGCTATTAACGTGCTGAATAGTGACAATAATAGGGTGTGACCCATGGCATAGCTACATTCAGATAAGAAAGAAAATGTTTTTTTCCTGTAATTGCTTAGTCAATACCATTTCCACTGAAATACTTGCAAACAAACTTTTAAAAAGTTCTTTGTCCAGCCCTTCCCTTATTCCCTGCTTCCTTCCTCTTTGGGGGTTCTGTGAACTTTTCCTGAGCAGGGGCTGGGGATTAGCAAGATGGTACCCTGCCCCTTTGAATTTTTTGGTTGTTGCCGTCGACCTGCCCCTTTGCCAGTGTTGGGGAGGGTGTGTGTGTGTGTGTGCAAAGACGACGTGTGAGCGTGTTCAGAAGGGGGCGCGTTATTGCTGCTACTTGCTCATTAACCGCCCAGCCTATCAAGGGGAAAAAGAGACTTCTGCTAAATTTGCAAAGCTAGTCACATAGACAGGGAGTTAACCAGTTTGGTGAGAGGAAATGAAACTTTTCTTAGGTTTATTAGACCACATCCTATAAATCTGTGGCTTATTATATGTCTGATTTCTAAAAAGCTTGGTATTATGGCCAGAGTTTTATTTTTGCTTGTTAGTCATTTGAAACAAATATAGATATTACTTCATTTCCTGGTTACTTTATTTCTCAGTACATGTTATGTATGGAAAATCTGGATTTACACAACATAGTGCATAATAAAGGAAGTTTTTGCTAATGTGTAAATCCCTGCATTATGGCTCTGGGTTAGCCAGGGTTCCACCAAGTTAAAACTTTCAGCTTGTCTCCCCCCCGAATCGAGAAATAGGCTGAGCACAGCAAGAGCACCTGTGAAGGGCAGAGTCAATGTTTTAACCTAACTTCCTCCCACTTTTCCAAAAATGTGCTTGAAAAGTCATAGGTAGGTTCCTGTATTGTACTTGTTTTCCATCTCTCTCTAACAGAAACACGTTCCCCCCTGAGCCAGGAAGACTCTTCCTGAAGCTTCAGTGGTTGTCCACTCTAGAATTGGTCACCCCTTAAGGCGCTTGGCCCTTGCCCCAAAGCAAACAGACCATCCTCCACGTTCTGCTGTCACCACGTTGTGGCCAGAGGGTGTGAGCTGAAAATAGGGAAGACAGTGTGCTCTGGAACGTTCTATAATGCTCTCATGACGTATGTGGCCAGGGCTTCCTTGGGTCGCTCTGTGAAAAAGTGGACCAGCAAAACTCCCCCTCCCACCTGCGCTCATTGTGGGGGATGGCCAGCGGGACATTCTCTGTTTGCAAAGCTTCTTGTAAGTGAGCGCGTGGGTTCTCTCCAGCTGCTCCAGTGGTGTCAGTGGCCTACAGGACCCAGCTGTGTGCTTCCAAGGCCTCAGTGAGTTCACGTTCCCCGTGACTGGGGAGCACCCCGTAGTTCCACCCGACTTATCAGGCACGGACCAGACAGGGAGGGGATCCGAGGCCTGTTTCTGTGTTTGCCATTCCGTGGACTGAAGAGAGGCCCCTGTGAGTGCTGGTCGCCTCGCTCTGTGCACTAGGTCGGAGACGCAGTGTGCCGAGGGGTCTTCTGAGCACTGTTGGTGGGGAGATGGCGATGCTGTCCCGCCCCGAGTGCAGGCCTGGTGGGCCCGCCCAGAACCTGCCACGGGCTGTATCCTTGGCTCTTATCTCAGCCGCGTCCATTTTCCCCATTCTTTGTGAGTCACATATTTTTCTTTGCGTCCATGTGACAAAGGTCATCAGGAGAGGAGCCTTAAGCCCTAGGCCTCTGGTGTGTGGCATGTTGTCATTCACACAACCTACTGTTTTGCATCCTCCCCTTTGATAAATCCCATAAGGTGGCAGGTTGGCTTTTAGTAAATTGGCCTTACGACTCTCCCCGGTCAGGCCCCCAACATGAAGATGTGAGGTCAGGACCTGGGGCCGGTGTGTGCTTTCCACGGGTGGCTCTCATGCCGTCCTGTCGGTTGGCCTCTCTGGTGTGGCAGCTCTGGGCAGTCCTGACCTCTTACTGATCCCTTCAACCATGTCAGAGAGGTTGGTATTCAGGATTTGGAAACGGGGAACCATATCTCAGCCCAGACTCTGGTATCTAGTTAATTCATTTTTATTAAGGGCAGTTGTTGTTATTACATGAGCAATGCAATGTGGAGGTCCTTGTCTTCAATCTTTCCTCATCCGTGTGTCCTGTGAACCCTAACGGCATCAACTAGTGCTAGTTTAGCAAGAGACTATACAGGGAGATACATCCCCTTTCGTGCTTTATCGATATGTTCCAGTTTTTCCTGTCATTTATTTCCCTGAAAGGCTATTTCAAACCTGTTTGCATTAAAAAAATTTTTCTTCCCCCCAGTTTAGGAAGCATGGTGGTAGAATACAGTCCCCACGATGGCCGTCCTTCCTCATCAACGTCTGATCCCCTGTACTTGGGCTGACAATGAGGAAAGAGGTGACCTTTGGACAGTCACACAATTTTAACTTCTCAGAACCTTCTGGTGGGGGGTGTGCTCCTCTGAGTGCCCCTCTGCCCCTGGCCAGGCCACTCTGAGTGAGCTCAAGTCAGCCTCGGTGGCCAGAGCCATAGGAGACCAGAGCGGTTCCTGGGAAGGTCTACATTAGGCCCCTTTGTGCTCAGAGAGAAAGTTTCTGTTTCGGAAAAGCTAGTTCCTTTCAGAACCTTGGGTGGGGACAAGGAAGGAACAAAGGACGCCAGAGAAAGAAGAAATGAGAGTCAAGGGGAGTGGGAAGAACTCTGGGGTAACTGAAGGACACATGGTTAGCCCACTGTTTTCATATCCCAAGCCCCTGGTCACCCGGCCTGTCAAGCTTCTCTGGCCTCCCCCATGGCCACCCTGTCCTTGGTGGCAGCTGCTTAGGAGTTGGTGTGAGATGTCACTAGATTGAACTTGATCTACTGAGTGGGTCCAGCGGGACTGTGGAGGCTCTCGGTCAGTACTGCTCGGTCCTGCTCCTGCCCCTTGGGTTTCTGGTAGGCCCCTGTTTTGTCTGGTGCCAGGGTGACAGGTGAGAAGTCCTCCTTTCCCCTGGAAAATAAGAAAACTCTTAAGTAGGAAGTAGAAGAAAATTGCAACCACTCAGAGGGACGTCCAGGTCATTGGTTGTCACAGCCCTGTCTGTTGGACAAGTTTCTTTGCTGTTGCCAGTTTCACAAGAACCCATGAGAAAGGTGGGCCGAGGAGAGAGGGAGGCTGGCGGGAGGATCGCTTATGGCCTCTTTCATGGGACTCATAGATGTGTCATTCCAGAGGGGAGGTGTGTCATCTCCTGCTCTGCCTCTTGGTGTGGACCGTGGTGTCTGCCATGGGCTTTGGCCCCCACTGCGTATGGATGTGTTTGTGTCGAAGAGGACACCAGTTTCTCCTGGGTTGTGTCCTGCTTAGGACAGCAAAATACACTCACACCAGGTTCAGTGGGTCTTGGATTGGCGCCTGCAGCTGTGTGCTTGTTGGATTTACACTCATTACATACACTCATTTACGGTTTGAGGACAAGGTTTCTTTTGAGATGTGGGATTTAAAAAAAAATATCATTTTAAGATATACCTTACAGTAAAAGTGACTTTTTCTTTTGCTTTACATTTCTATGAATTTTCACATGCGTTTGTGTAACTATCTCCTGCGCCATACGCAGGGCACAGAACAGTGACGCCTCCCTACACTCTGCTGTTTGGGCTGCCAGCTAGTCAGTTATGGACAATTCTTGCTGGGATTTTCCATGCCTCATTCTGAGCTGTTCTTGCCTCTACGCCTGGAATGCTCTGGGCCACCTTGTGGATTTCGGAGAATTAAACCTCATTCTGCAATTAGCTTTGCTGATGGTGGCCAACTAAAAACATAATTAGTGAAGGTGATATGTGATTGCTGACCCTAGAGGCAGCAAGGGACGTGAAATGTGTTTTGGAGCACTCTGCTTTGAATTATCTAGATTATTCTTCAGAGATGCAGGGCAGGTCACCCGGGTTTTGGCATAGTGGCTACAACGATGATGAAATGTAATCTGTAGATTTTGTTGACCCAGCTTGGTTCTCCCAGGCTGTCCTCACTTGTCCCATCACTTAGATGAAACCAGGAGTTAGGAGATTAGGGGCACTGGAGTCGCTCTCCCAATCCTGGTGCATTCCATCCCCACCCAGACTCTGGAACAAGCTGGCACGTGCTTGGGAGGCCAGAGTCTCCCTTTCCTGGCCTGTTGATCAGAACTTGGGCCTTGCTACAGAAAAGGGAAATGCAGAAATGTATGTTTGGGGGAGGATCCTCTTGTCATCCTCTTGGGAAATGATGAGAGGTGACCTGCAAGGTCCCCAGCTCAGAGTGTCACGCTTAAGTGAACTGAAGATGATGCTTCTGCCATGCGCTTTGCTGTTCAAGGTAACAGCAGTCACACACATGTAAATTCTTGTGCAATCTAATCCCTGTCTTGGTAATTGCTTGGAGACCTGCCATTGCAGCCAGTTGAGAAGTTAAGAGCAGTGACCCAGGCAGAGATTGTGGGGGTGGGGAGTTGTAGGGGAGGGGAGCAGAGGTGGCCTTCAGATCACCATGGCAGCTCTCCTACTTGCTTGGTGGCATCTAAATCACTAGGAAACAGGAGAAAGCATTCTCACCCAGCTTTCCCACCTGGGCCCCAGGGCCTGCCTCGCCCTTGCCGGACCGAGGGAATCTGGCGCGTGGTTCAGGGAGAGCCTCCCTGGTTACCTGGAGGAGGGACAGTTGGTGATAGGAAACGGCAGTTGTCTGGCAACAGGTTTCTGTTGGGGGGTGTCCTCCCGGTGGGCGAAGAATGGCTCTCATTTAAACACACACACACACACACACACACACACACACACACACACACTAAATGAAGCTTCCCAAGCCCGGCCACCTAGCAGGACAGAGCTGCCAAGCAGTGGCCTTCTCCCCATACGCAGAGCAGGTGTGACTGTGGGGTCTTGATTCTTTCAGAGGCGCCTCTAGAAGGCAGAATGCAAAATGATCAGCTCCACTCCGAATACATTCGCCATTTGTCTGATTGACATCGAAAACGTGATATCATTTCTACAAACACCCGCATGAGAAGGTGTTTTTTTGTTTTTGTTTTCTTTCTTATTTTGGTGACAGATTGCATGTTAGGGCACTAAAAGATGAAAGCACTAAATATTTGCTTTAGAAAAACACAGTGAAAGATTCTCTCATCCTACCAGCTGAAAACTGATGGGCTTAGAATTCCATTAACAAAAAACGACTGTCTGCAGTTCGAGTTATTGCCACCCTCAGGGCGTGATTAGCAAGGTGGGTAGCAAATGAGGGTTGGTCAGTGGAGGGGTACTGGATTTTTTTTTTTTTTTAAATGTGGTTTGGAATGGAGCCATGGAGTCGCAGTTGAAGTGTCCAGAGAAAGTCCTGCATTCTCTGAGACTTTTAAATGACACTGTCAATGGGTTTTCTTTCTCTCCATTTTGGTATTCCCTCTTTCAGAATTGGTGATGAAGTCATAGATCTTGTGAGTCCTTTTTTTGAAAGGAAATATCTTCCCCCATGGAAAGTCAGTTACGGCTGGGGTCTGCCCAAGGGGACAGTTGGGAGCATGGGGTCTGCACGCCAGGCGTTCAGCCTCAGTTTCACAGCTGCTGAGTGACAACTTATGGAGCCAGCTCAGGCCTGAGTGTTCCATCTGCAAAACCCGGAAATTACTGTACCTGCCTTCATTTATCAGGAGCACCTACAGCAGATGGAGTTCTGCAAACTGGCTGGCATCTGGACCTTTAATTCACCTCAGCGGGAGGAGAGAAACCTGAACCCCGTGCTGGTGGCTGTGGTCAGGTTTAATGTTAAATAGTGCCCTCCCTCTGTCTATGAAAACCCCTGGCTCTGAGGTCCCAGCTACTTGGGAGGCTGAGGCAGGAGGATCACTTGAGCCCCAGAGTTTGAGGACAACCTGGACAATACGTGGAGACCTTGTCTCTTTAAAACAAAACAAACCAGTCTGTTATCCCTCAGCTGCTGGGTGAAGCTTGTCATTAGTTCTCTTATTTCACCCTATAGCTCCACCACGAGGGAACCACGGATTATTCTAATTCTTCTTCTTCTTTTTCTGGGGGGGGGGGGTACCGGGGATTGAACCCAGGGGCACTGAAGCACTGAGCCACATCCCCAGCCCTATTTTGAGACAGGGTCTCACTGAGTTGCTTAGTGCCTCGCCATTGCTGAGGCTGGCTTTCAACTCACAATCCTCCTGTCTCAGCCTCCCAAGCCGCTGGGATTACAGGTGTGTGCCACCGTGTGCGGATATTCTAATTATTCTTATAAAAAAGAAAGTAGCTAATATTTACCGAGTGTTTACTGTGTACCAGGCTTTACTTCAAGAGGTTTTTGTCTTATCTGATAGCACCTATTTTCAGAGAGGGAAAACAGGGCTGGCTTCCTCCCTCCCTTCCTTCTCTGTCCTTGGCTCCACTGAGAGCAGTTGTTGGGACCAGGTTGTGCAGCCTGGGGCTCTAAATGTCTTCCAAAGCCAGAGACACCCCCGTCTCCCTGCTTGTTGTGCCACCCTGAGTTTGGGGGCATGTGAGTGGCCCAGCTGTGGGAGAAGCGCTGCGCACACGTGTGCTCCAGACCTCGGGTTCATGATCACTGCGGGGACGTCCTGGTTACCGGAAGTTGTGGCTTCTGAGTCTCTCAGCAGTTGGCAATGTTGAGTGTTGTTTTGTTTTGTGTGTGTGGTTTTGTTTTTTAAATAATTAGAAACAGTTCAACTCTTGTTACCACCCACAGCAAAAATCGCTTGGATCCCACAAATTACGAAAGAAAAAAAAAATTGGGCCACTTGGTAGAACCACGAAAACTTAGAACTCAGAGCCCAGAGTCCACTTTGAAGGGCAGAGCTCCTGTGCGCAGATGCCTGGGACCCTCGACTTGCACTTCTCTCTTTGCCCAAATTCAGAACCAACCCATGTTCGGGGCAGTTGCCAGTGCAGGGGGTGGGGATTGCCATGCCCAAGACGGCTGTGGGGAGAGCCGTGCATTTTTTTGTACTTATTAATGGATGTCTCTTGTGCGAGTGGGTGTGAATACTGAGAGGATGAGCGTGTATTTGCAGTGTGTGGTCCTTGAGGGTGCATTCCGCGGCCCATGGTGGTGGCTCAGTGAGGAGGAGGGGGAGGGGAAGGGAGGGGGAGGGCAGGGGAGGCGGAGGCCTTTCGGCGCCGCAGCCATTCCCATTGTGTGGATTGAATCACTGAGGCAGGAGCAAGCCTGGTCTCTTTTGACCTGGGGGCTGGGTCTTGGTTTCCTAGGGCTGTGCTCTGATGCCCAAAGCGGCCCCCACTGGTGTGCTGATAAAATCAGGGCCCTTGCATACTTGTGGCTCCCTCACCCTTGCCCCTCTGAAAACTGAGGATGGCTGGGGTCTGAGTTGGACACCTCTGGTCAAGCCAGATGTGCTGTCCCTGCGATAGCCCCCTCCCCACCCAGTTGCTGCAAGGCTGAAAGTGGTCACGTGAGCACAGAGGTCTGGGAGTCTGCGGGGCGTGTCTGGTCTGGGGAGGGACATGGCGCTGGAGGTGCTGCTGGCTGCGGCCCATTTCCAGCCACCCCGCTTTTGACTTTTCTGAGATGCTTCCCAGGCAGCCTCCTCTTGCCATCCTGACTTGTTTAAATTTATGGGTTGTTGGCAAGCAATTTTTTGATGCTATTCTTCTCATAGCCAGAGGCCAAGATCCCTTGTGGAGCAGTGCCTGAACTTAATAGATGTCATCTGGACCCTGGGGAGGGGCGCTGTGAAGCTCTGGGGGGAGAGCCTCAGAAGTGAGATTTACCCCTCCCACATCTGCCAGCCGCCTATTGTCCTTCCCTTTCAGGGCAATTGGAGCAATGTTTTTTTTTTTTTTTTCCTGGGGTGGGGAGGACGCTGTGTACCGCAGTGTTGTTTACCATCCCCTACTTCCAGGACAGAAGAATACAGTGCCCCAGTGGTCTTCAGGTGGCCGAGAATGTAGATGCGAGCTGCCGGTGGAGCTGGATCTGGAATGTCTCCGCACCACTGGGCTTTCCCCTGGTTGCTCGCTGGGTGACCCTCTGATTCCTTGTTCTGCTTCTCTGACCGGCTGGGGCCTGGTTCCTAGACCAGATGCTCTGGCAAGCGAGGTGGCATCATCTCACAAGCTTGGCAGATGAGGAGTGAAGGGACACTCAAGGTGTGGTGCCAAGCAGGCCACAGTTGGGTCCTCAGACCCTGCTTCTCCATCTGACTTCTGACTGGTCACCTCCCGCAGTGTTGGCAAGAGCCTGGGAATAGGAGGGAAAGGCAGGGGGAGCAAGATCCTGAAAATCAATCACAAAGGCCATGAACTTGACCCTACAGGTATGTGGGTTCCCTTGACCATTTCTGGAAAGAAGTTATGTAAGTACGCCTGCGGACCTGGCCCACTGCTCCTCTGCTGGGGAAAGGGCATGAGCAGAAGAGAGCCTTCTAGCTGGAAGTCGTGAGCTGTATCCTGCTGCTAGTGGGTCTCCCACAGAGGCCTGCCCTTCTGTGAGACAGTCCCCAGAAGGAACTACCTGCAGAGCTTCTGGTTTCAGACCTCTCTCCATGGTGGTGTGAGTTGGTTTTGAGGCTGCCAAGGAAAGCCATTAGTAATTCATTAAGTCCCAGATTTGAAGTCTGCAAATAGATATTTCAGTGAAATTGACACAGGTGCCTTAACACAGGTTGGGAATCCTGACCTGGAGTTCATATGTCCTTTATTATCATTAAAAACAAAATCTAAGTTGTCCTATTAGTAAGACACCTATCTTCTACATATTTAAAACGGTCTTATAAAGAGGACATTGTTCAAATGTGGGATCTGGGATGGTCGGACAAAATGGGTCTGTGGCCAATTCCACCTTTGAAGTTTGGGAGTTCCCCTGGATAGGGTTCCGCACACAGCCCGATGCTGTGAGGCCCATTTCTCTGTCTGTACTCTGTGCTTCTGCTTGGCCACCAGTGTCCCTTTGGTCCTATCCCCTACCCCCCTAGGGTTTCTCACTGCATTCTTGCTCTTTCAACATCAAGTCTTTGCTCTGTCCCTCTTCCTATCCGGAGATCTACCATACATACCTGACTGCCAGAAGCATCCCATCCAGGTTGCCGGCAGCTCAGGGTCTGTGAACATTCCAGCCTCTTAGAGTTTAGACATAGAGAACAAAATAATTTAAGAAGCGTTGTGAATTAGAGCTATTCAACATGGAGTCCCTTAGAATTTAGGCAGTACCTGTTTGTAATTAGAATCCTGATTTGTTAATAAAAGTTTCCCGTCTCCAGGATTGAAAAAAAAAAAAAAGATTATCTAGGGTGATTAACTGGGACTGTCTTCTGGTTGCGTAGATAGCTGGGAGATAGCAATAAATTGAATGTTACCTAATAGGTAAGGTCATTGTGCAAGTGGGCTGAGGTATTCCCTTGGGCCTGAGCTTGTGTTGCAGGACAAGTAGAATAACTTGGCGACCAGGCAAGTGGACATGTCTGAGTGAAATATAAATATTAATGCACATAGTCCCTGGAGCAGCTGTCCCTGGCCAGGGCCATTTCTTCACTATGGTTGAGGTGGGTTGGTAGAATCTTTCCAAATCTGGAAAATCTGAGAATTGACTCTGCCCTGCCCCTCCTCAGTTTTTCTCTCCAACCCTGGGAAACTGAGGCTCAGGGAGAGCGGAGTGCTATGTTGAGACCCTGTGGTTGCGTAGCCACATAGCAAAAGCTTCAAGATGAGAACCTGGACCTCTTGGTTTTTCTCTTCCATTGGTTTTTTCCTCTGCCACTCCTGGTGTAAGGCAGAGTTTAATTTTGTAAACTATTCATGTTAAGTGCCATTAATTTGAAGCTCTTTCTTGGATTAGAGTGTGAAATTCAGTGCGCTCAGTATGAATTCACTTATTTTCCACTTGAAATCCTGATTTTTCTCGGGTGCCCTGGGTGTTGATGTGATCTGGAGGCTCGTGGTGACACTGAGGAGGATTACCATGGTCATCTCCACTGCAGGAGCTGGTCCTCAGACGTAAAGAGTACTGGGAACTTTTCAATCAATGACTGTGCTTTTGGTGATATACAGAAAACCCAACCATAACTGTTGAAATATGTATTTTGAAGGATAAACTTGTACCCCATCTTTGGCAGGGAATTTAGTTCTCTTACCTACCATCTTCTTTCCCAGAGGACTGGTATCTGGGGATGCTTTTACAGTGTTGCTCTCTGGGCTTTTGTTAACAATGCCAACATAGAAACGTGTGAAAACGATCCTTGGAGAACAGGTTTGATACCGACACTGTGTGTGATAAAGCTCAGGATCACCACTACTTGGAGTCAGAGCAGTCCTGACAGAGGTGACCACAATGAGAACAGGTACAAGAGTTCATCTAATATTCCACTTTCAAAAAAACAAAAACAAACAAACTAAGAGCTCTGGTCTGCTGCTAGCAGTCAGTCCCAGGTCCTGTAACCAGGAAACAAGCTTGTGCCCTGGGTTGAGTTCAGCAAGTTTGTTTTGACTTGCAGCCCAAGATGGGAGCAGGCGCTCATTATGTAATGCTAAACTGGGCCTGGAATGACAGCTGGGCTGGGCCTGCCAAAGCCTGAAGAGTTGGTCAGGAATGGGCTGTGTTTAGGATGACTAGTCCCACTTGGCAGGGTGAAGGGGTGGGCGGATGTCCCTCTGAGGAGGGGGGGATGACTTCTCTCTCCAGTCTTCATGCTTCGTATAAACTTTGCAGTCCCCCACCCCAAACAAACACATTGGAGCCTTATTGACCAGCTAGAGCTCTCGGGGGCTTTGGACTATTGCTCCAACCTTGAAAGGCATGGTCGGACATCAGGGTATTTCACTTCTAATTGGGGTAGTAGCAAGGCTTTCCATCACATGATAGAAAGTAGCCTACATTGGTCAAGTGTTGCTGGCCTGGGTACTTAGTAATTAAAACAGTTCTACAAAATAAATATTAGATTTCTTAATAAAAATAGCAGTGAGCCCCAATAAAAATTTTAAAGAAAGAGGTGGCTTCCTTTCCTAATAAAGTGTCATTTAAGACCGTCTGTTGGCCTTTTGGGTCTTTACTTGAGAGCCTTTCTCTCCTTTGCCCCCGTCCCACTCCCCACTAGAATGTTTCCCTTGGCTCTTCTTGGGGAACAAAAGCGTGCCGTTTTTAATGCAGATATCTTTAGTTGGAAGTAAAAATAATCAGGAACCATGTTTGCACAACCATCCCTGAACATCGTGTGGTCCCCTCAATCCAGGAAAAGTTCATTTGGTAGGGACGGTGGAGCCCCCAGCCTCTGCCCTGCTCGAGGTGAAGTGGGGAATTGCTTTTGTCCCTTCTCTGATGAATGGATGCAAAGTGTTCACTGAACCTGGAAACACCTCCTTTTATGCCCAGTGCCCCCCTAACACAGGCTGTTAAACTTGGGGCAATCGCTCATGGTGGGGGATTGAATGGGGCCATTGTGGGGGGGAGGGGCTCACACTGAAGCCATTGTGAGCATAGAGATGCCATTGTTTTCTAAGTATTAAGAAAGGAGTAAGACTCTGGGGACCTCCAGGCATCAGTGTGCCTGGACACTGCAGTGTCTGCATGCCTGGCTTTGCGGTATCCTTAGGTTGGACCCTGTCTGCCCGGACAGGAAGCGCATGCAGCGCCCCCTGCAGGACAGACGTGGCATTCCCTGTGAGCGGGGCTTTTCCTGCCTCTACTCCTTCCCAAGCCTGCCCGCCTTGGTCCCAGCCATCATTTCTGCAGGGAGGTTGCTGTTTTCCTCCAGGCATCAGAGTTCAAAACATTTAAAAATCACTTTTTCCACGTTAGGAATAACAAACTCCCCTCATTCCCTGCTGGTGACTTTTTTCATTTAACTTCCCTTTTGCCATATGGTCCTTCAGAGGCACTTCTGATCTTAATTACAGCATTCAGCCTTTGTTTATTTAAAAATCAGAAGGCAGATAGGCTATTGAGGGTTTATCTATACTAACTGTGCCGCTATACTTGCCAACTGTCCCTTCAGTTAGCAAAGGGAACCGCTACAATCCCTGCCCCTGCAGTGTGTACACACACACACACACACACACACACACGCCTAATGTTACATGTTAAGCAGAGGCAGGACTATTTTATTTTTTATTTTTTTAAGGTTCAGAATTGCTGTGCAGGCATTTTCCACCCTAAATTTGAAGGACTGGGAGGAGCAAGGCTAGGGTCAGAAGACTCGAGTACAAACTCTGACCCTGGATAAGTTAGACCCCTTAACCCCAGGAGCCTCAGTTTTGCCATCTGTAGAATAGGGCCAGTGGTATCAGCATTCCAGGAATGATGATGTGTTAGGCATCCTTGCAGAGGGCCGTGTGAGGTTCAAGGGCATAAAGTAAAGCTCCCACCCAGCCTTCGGAAACAAAAGAGGCTTAGATACACTGGCATGGACTGTCTTTTGAAAGAATGTGTGTAGCTCATTCTGCTTCTACCTGTGTCTTTCTGATAGTTTTTACTATCCTAATTAAACCATGGTGTAGGTCAGAGTGTATATTTTTATAGAGTTTTAAAAGTGACTCTTCCTTGAAGATTACAACAAATCATTTCACACAGAAAATAGCTTTTCTATGCTTACATTTTTGAAAATCCCTAACTTGTTGATGGCAATCAAGAGGCATGTTTAGAAAACGTTAAAAATATTAGTCAGCCTCATCTTAACAAGCATGGTAATTCTTGGCTCCTTCCTCTGAATTTAAGAAGCTCTTCTCTTAGAGAAATCAATTCTTATAGAGCTGGATCAGATTAAAAATATGTTTTTAGGAAGTAGTAGCTTTTTAGATAATAAAATGAATATTTTTTTAGTTATATATAGTAGGTTCGAATACCTTTTTTCATTAACTCATCACAGTCTGAATAGCTTTTTAATAATTTTAGGAACTATACTTGAAGAATTTCTGATTTGAGCATTTTCTTTGAGATATTTTGAGATTGTCTACTGAGTCTTTTTTTCTTTAAAGATATGTTTTCCCCAAAATGTCCCCCCCCCTACCGTAAGTATCCTACTAGTACTAGTGTTTTGATATGTATATTTGCAGCCCACATTTATTGTGCACTTTCCCAATGCTTAATTGGTTCTGTGTGTTTACACTTAGGACCCAGCAGTAACTTACCATGTAATATATACACATCTTTGGTAGAGGTAGCACTGGCTCGAAATTATAGGGGAGGACCAAGTAGATTCTTGACCCTTACAGCTATATATTTTACCTATTTTATAGTTGGAAAAGCAGCTAAAAAAGTTAAAGAGTTCGATCCAATAGTTTGATATATCATTTTATAAAGCCCTAGAATCAAATATGGAAATACCAGAAAGCCTGTAGTAAGCATTGGGTCAAAGAGGAGAAATCCAAATTAACATGTTAATTGGTATTCCTGCTTACTCCCTGAGTGCTAGGAACGTTTCTGTCCCAATCATAGACTAATTTGGCCAACTGCGTGGGTCACACAAAATTAACCAGAAGCGCTCTCTAAGTTTCGGGTGGTATCAACATAAGGGTACCTGATCGCTAACCCCAGGTTCCCCAAGTCTGTAATGTCCTGATCTGTGAAAGCAGCAGTTCGTGGTTAGGTGATTTAACAGCATAATTTATTGAGATTCTTTAAAAAAAAAAAGGTGGGAATTAAAATTTGTGCTTCTACTCTAGCATGTAAGTGAAACAAGCTTTTCAGTTTTATTTTCTAGGGAACAGAAGAATCAAAGTGAGTTGAACACGAGGCTGAGTAGTCATGGAGCTGGTTTCGGTTCTCTGTTAGTTGACTTTAAGTGAATGACACCATCCAGGTACTCCATGAGAGCTTGTCGACAGTCCTAAGTAGTTGAGTCCCTTTCAGGCTCTCTGAGGGCAGAGCCTTCTTCATTTGGGTCACTGATACAACCCTGATACCAGAACGGTTGCTGAATAAGTACGAATAGAATCAGGGAATGATGTCCTGGCACTCTCAGGAGAGGATGCGGGAAGGTTCCACTGTGTGCACCACACAGGGTCCCATTAGTCCTCCTCTTCCTCCTATTCGTTAGCTCAAAGTCCCGACCAACCAGCCTAGGGTCAGTTCTTCCAGATCCTCCAGGGTTGTTTTTCTGTCTATCAAGCGGGTTGTCACGTTAGGCTTTATTTGATTAGGAGAAGTAGAGTCTCTCTTAAACTTCCTTGAAGAGACGTGCTAGACAAAAACAAGACGGTTTTGAAAAAATAACACTGCAGTCCAGCCTGCGAGGATGCTTGGTCGTTTTGGAACCAGCCTCACCGTCTGCTCTGGGCGTGCGATTGCCACATGCTTTCCTCCTGGGCCTGGGCCGAGCGCGTCCCTGGCTCCACACTGGCAGCGCTCTCCCCAAGTGTGCCAGTGGGTGTGGCTGTGGCAAGGAATGACATAATTTGATTTTACTTGATTATTCACTGGATGTGCCCATCATGTTAGCCTCTGGGTGTGTTTACAAGGACTTGGGAAAGAGGTAGAGGCTGTCATGTTTATAAAGGCTGCTTTGTCATCCTGAGAGTCAGGCATGTTCACACACGTGCATGCACGCTCACGCACGTGTGCACACACCCCGTTCTTCCCTGGCATTGAGTACCAGTCCTGGACCTTGGTGAAATCTCCCTCCAGCCAGTGTCTGACCAGGTTCAGAAGGAACCTGCCATCCAAAAAGCCCCCTCCCCTTAGTCCTGGAATTCCCTGTGGCAGTCTGGGGCGTGGGCATGCGTGTGTCTGATTTCCCTGAGAACACACACATGTCGCAGTCTTCAGGCTCAGTAGAGTGTAAGCCAGCTTGCTGGATTTGGGTGACTCTCCTGGCAGCCTTCCTGAACTTCCTGTGAAACACAACTGCTCAAAGTCCACAAAATGAGAACCAAGGAATTTCAGGATGGGGTCCATCTTTTTGTGCTGTCTCCTTGACGCTGGCCTTTGGCAGAGTGTGCTGCTTCTCCACTGGGGAGCAGAGATGCATTCTAAGCATCCTAGGCAGGAAGGGCAGGTGAATTTGACCAGTGTCTACATGTTCAGGTCCCCTTCCTTATTGGAAGTAGAAGTGTTTCCCCTTCCTGCATTCCGTTTGCCATGGCTGTTCCTCCTTCCCCTTGCAGTTCACTTGTGAATTTTAACTCTTGGTTCAGGCAGAATCACAGTGACCTGAAAAGTACATGCCTTTGTTTTTGTCATAGTGCTGCAGCCGTTGCAGCAATACTTAATTAGAGGCCTCGTGAATGACAGGAGTCTTTTGATTCAATAACCAACAACCAGCCCCAAACACTGGCCATCCAGGTCAGGGAAATCGGGCAGCCTGCAGGTGCCTAAATGTCCCTTCTCGCACGGAGATGCACAATAATAGTCCTGATTCACATATCCCCCCACCCCCGCCCATCAGCATGCTATTTTGCAGTACTTTCCTATTAACATCAGGTCAACAACTTCTAAAGCAACTTGATGACATTATTTAATCTTCCCTCCCCTCCATACTTGATTGACTGGTCAGTGGCATCCCAGAGCCTGAGCCTGCCCACTCCCCAGGAGGGCTGGCCTGGGCAGGCTGCACTGCCTGGTGGGTGAGTTCCCTTGAAGGATCCTCTGCGTGGCCAGCATCTTCATCCTGAAGAAGGTGTGGGACATTTCCTGGAGCAGCCATTTATTTGCCCACTTTAGAAACTGCAACTCCCTGGGCCTTTTCTCAGACTTCTCTAAAGCCCGGGACCTCTGTGGCTTCTCTCCTTTACTACCAGCATTTAAAGAAATTAAGTGATTTCCTTTGTTCCTCACTAGAGATCAGTGTCATTGTGGATCTCACAAACAAAAGGATTTTTGTGCTAGATGGCCCAAAGATATATATAATTTTTTTTTTTTTTTTTTAAGAGGGAGAGGGGAACTAAGCATTTGAGTCAGATGAGTCTAAAAGCCAGCCTCCTCAGAATCAGCTGTGAAGCCAGCCAGTTACCTTCAAACTTCCCACTGCATTTCTGCTTTTCAAAACCTGGGCTGAGACCAGCAAGGTGTGTTTAGTTTGACCATTGGTTGTCACAGGTCAAACGTGGCCTTGTGCTTGTTAAAATCTTAAGAATGCCCTGTGTAATCCTATGAGTTTTGAGAAGGAAATCCTGGAATTGCTTCATGTGGTAATGTCTTTATTTATCAACAGCATCCCCAGCTGAGCTCTTGGCTAATATGTTTGCTGTGGCACAATTGTTTCTGTTTAATCAGAAATGTTTATCAGGAGGTTATGTGGTTGAGGAAAATGGCAATCCATTTTGTAGCATTTCCCCAAAAAGCATTTCCAAGATTTTTCTAATACTAGATAGATTATGTTTGGACAAGTCCAGTTGATACTCTTTGGCATCCTGAAGAGAAGCCCTGACTCTTTGGTCCTTAGCAGAGAACACCTCTCTTGAGAGCTTGTAGGCCCCTGGTGCAGGCAGTGGTGTGTGGTCGTGGGAGAAGTCGGAGCATTAGCAGGTCTGTTTTTTTCCTGCAGCGTGGAGTTTTGTCATTTCTAATGATGACAATCCATCAGTCCACACAGTTCAAAATGAAGATAAATTGAATTAATATATGTGAGTTAAATGACTCATTGATATAATTATACTGTGAAGATTTCTTTAGTGTAACCTAACACATTTAGTAGTGTTAATTCCAACGGCTTTGCATGGGAGCATTTAATTTCATAAGCAAACAGAATAATTTATTAATTCTCAAAAAGCTATTTCAAAGGCCTCGACTCAGAAAGAATATGCATTTAACGGTGGCATTAGTATGCATTGGCTTATCAAATTGGAAACTGTTAAGAATTTCCTTCTTTTCAATCCCAACTTTTATTGGTACGTATGTGCCCAATTCAATCTTGTATCGAAATGAAAGTAGGAAACAGTTTCCGTCCAGTAAATCTTAATAAGTTATTGAGAATTGAAGAGCACTGAATAATAAAGCAGTTCTAATTGCAGTTAAAACTGTATTGGCGGCAGATATGCCTGAACAAGGACGATGAAACGGTCAAGGAAAAGCATCGGATGGCAGAATCGAAGAAGGGCAGAATTATACAGATTGAGTGCACAACTCAATTCAAATATTTTGTGAAATGGAGGCATGCTGTGTATACCCATTTTTTGCTGAAAAGCATGTTTTCTCTCATGTCAGAAATGATCACAGGAATCCTTTTAATATTCATTTAAATAGTTTTTAATTGGCTTCAGAGAGTTTAAAGTTCAGCATGAAGGTGAGATCTAAGCTTACTAATTAGATCGAATGCAGTCCGACTTAAAGAGCAGATGTGATAATTAAAGAATTTCATACCAAATATACGTTTTGAAAACATTCCCTTCCCATCCTTGAGGTGAAGTCTCTTCCATTCTTACAGAACCATGGCAAAACCTTGCGTCGCCTGCTGGAGAGTGACAGTCAGATCTGCAGCGCAAACCTCTCCTGTGTTTGTCCTTAGCTGACATTCTGTGTTCTGGTTATTCTCCATTTTTCCTCCATCTAAGTAGGATTTGACTTGCCTGGGACGTTAGGATGAACACAAGTTGTTGTGTCTTGTGTTTTCCCCCCACCAGGTTGTTTGATGCTGTTGAGATGGAAGGCTGAAGTAGACGGGGGCACTTAGGCAGTGAAGGGTTTTTCTTTGTAAATAATAGATCAAGAGCACTGGATGGGTATCTAATGGAGCTGTGTGCGGCCTCTGTTTCAAGGACAGCGCGCGGTTTTAAAAACCACAACCACCGACCATCCCGCCCGCAACCTGTGGTCAGTTCTGTGAACGTGTGTGTGTGTGTGTGTGTGTGTGTGTGTGTGCGCGCACGCGTGCGCCTGCACCTGTGAGTCCTTCCTGCCCTGCCCCTGGGAATGGTTTGCTTGGGCACCGTATTTTGCTTCCTGAGCTAAAGCTAAACAGTATTAAACTGTGTGATCTCTCTGCACCTATAGCTCCCTCCTGTCTTCTGTGCTGCAGAATGACTTTAGCACTTCGGGTCTTTTCACTAAAATGTTTGAGAGAGCCTGCCTGATGATGGTACGTGCTCTACCATGAACACACAGATACCCGGAGCTGACATTAATGCAGAAATTAGTTTGTCAGCAGCAGAAAAATCGTCTTGGTTAAGTCATGTTAAAAATTTGGTGAAAATCTTGATTTGCCACTCACTACTCCCTCTCATTTGGAGTTTACACATTTGCTGTTTTGTGCCCATATTTGCATGTCAGGGTGATTTCCTACAGTTGTTGAAAGCTTCACGTTGCTTTGTTCCCCCTGAATTTGAATTATTTTATTACTTAGGTTCTAAATATTATATGTAATTGATATTTTCCCTTGCATTGTGAAAGTCCAAACATGCCCCAGTATCTTTAATGTTTAGTCTGTTAGAAGCATAATTGCAAATAGAAAAGTAAACATTAAATGTTGGATGTCAAGTAGGAGTCTTTGTAAATATAATGGACATAAAAATACAGAGTAAATCTGGAGAGCCTTTGCTTAGTTCCCAAATAGTTGTTTATAAATTATGAGGTGGTAAACATTGAAACAGCTCTTTCTGTTGTCTCTTTTTTTTTTTTCGCTCCCTACATGCACCCGACTCATTTGGGCCCTCTTTTTAAAAGAGTTAAAATAATTTCTTTATTAAACCATTTTCCACAGAAGAGATCTAGGTAAATACGTCGGAAACCAAACATTTTTATTACATACAAACTATATGTTGAAAAGCAATGCTCCTAACACGCTGCTTCCTTGAAAGAAAATCATTAATCTTCTTAAATGCAAGTGTAAAGTTGATCCAGTTTAGCCTTCTTGTCTATAAATTGTTGATTATTGGTTTTGAAGGAGAACGTACATATGGGTGTGTTTTGAATTTTAACTGAAATCATAGATGTACAGCGTGTTCATTGCCGTCAAATCACAAGCAGAGAGAACCCATTTGAAACAATTTTTTAAAGCATTCCTGTCAGGGCATTATTTAAGGGGAATGATAAGTTTCAGATTTTAGGTTTTAGAAAGTTGAGGTTGGCTGTACTTCAAATCCACAATTTAACTGCTTTGAAAAAAAAGGGCTTTGCTTGTCTTCGGAGGGAAACAAATAACTTAGGGGACATCAGTTCATTCTTTTACCGTCTTTCATCCCTAAGTAGAACAAATTGTTTCTTTTATTAATGTGGTACTTGCACTATGCCAGCAGTTCTTAGGGGAAAATGATCAGGAAGATGTGTTTGCCTCTCACATGCTGCAACCTGAAATATGTTACTACCTTCCTTGAAGGGACTTTCTTCCCCCTCTCTCTCTCTCCCTCTCTCTTCTCCTCCCAACAAATCTAGCTAACGTAATAGAAATTACAGAAAAGGATACAATGAGATTTCGTTCCCTTGTCTCGCAGCATGTTGTGGTTGGCTAGGAGAACTCAAGGTACTGGAATATGATTATCCCTATTTAAGGGGGGAAAAATGATACAATTTGTCATCTTACCAGTTCTCGGCTCTTTGTGGGGTGCGCTTAGTCAATGCCGGGAAAGCGGCGGTCTGACAGCTAATAGATATCTCTGCCCTCGATTGTTCAGACATTTTTGTCTTTTGTGACATTGAAGAAAAGACAAGGAAGGGAATGGAGGCAACTAAAAAATGTCAAAAGATCAAAAAATCAATGGGCCGCAGGAATGCGATCTGTTTACCAGGGTGTAGCTGCTCTTTCTGCTCCGCCAGGAGTCCAAGGCGGCGTCCAGGCCAGCCACCGAAGTCACATCGCCTCCTCCCTGGGAGACGCCAAGCAGCACACAAAGCGGACACATTAGCTGGCTCTCTCACCACACCTGCCCCCGCCCCCAAGATAAAATAAATTAAAAAAGCTTTTTCTCCTAAGACTACAAAAATCGAATATTTTGGTATTGCCTTTTGCTCTGTTTCCCACCACTCCCAGCTTGGCCAGACTCAGCCCAGATGGGTCAGGAGCTTTCCCAGAGTTCTTTTGATTTATCTGGACAGGAGCAAACACTCGACAATTTTGTTATTTATCTGCATGATTTTGGAGGGAAAAAGTCCAAAAGGATGCAATGGGTAGCTCTCGTGGGGCAGGTGAACTGTGGACAGGCTTACCCACAGCATCTTGGGGTAGTCAGTGGGGGAAGTCGGGATTTTATTTGGAGACTTGCTTCTTTAGAGAAGAGACATGGATAGGAAGACATTTTCAGTTTTACAGCGAGGTGTAGAGTTGATTGCTTTCCAAAAAGACCCTCTGAGTTTTGCACTATAGACACGGGTTGTGTTTTTCCTTTTCAAAACTTTCCCACCAACTGGTTTTGTGTGTGTGTGTGTGTGTGTGTGTGTGCGCACACACACACACCATTTGTTCCCCTACACATTTCCCTCACAGTGACAGCCCAGAAAAATAGATGGACCCTACCCGGCAAGGCTGCAATCTGTTGGGGAAGTTTTTTCTAAGCCTTGTAGTTGCTATTTGATAGTGAGCGTGGTCCAGGCTGCATATTTTATAAACTTTCTATTAAAGTTGTGGCATGTTATCATAAAACTCAATTGCGATACTTTGTATTACGCTCTGGGATTGAGAGATAGACATAGGATTAAAAAAACAATTTCTAGGCATTTCTAGATGATAAATTTAATTTTCTTTGCTATTTGGAGGTCTTCTTTGAAAATGCAATTGTAATGAACGCATTCAGAACTGGAGAATAGATTTACCCTTGGCTTCAAATAGTCGACGTTATCAGGCGCTGTCATTCGTTCCTTCCTATTTTCGGGCTGCTAATTGATGTTTTTGATGTCAGCAAGAAAATTGAAGAAAATGTCATGTGTGAACCAGTGCGGAAGTTAATAAGATTGACTTCGTTGACGGAATTTACAATGAGAGCAGAGACCGCATAATGGGACCACTGCGAATTCGTGTGCTCTCTTTGGAGTCAAAATTGACACCTCACGCTAGGCCAGTGGTCGATAGGAGAGATGGAACATTTGGGAAAGTTCCTAATCTCATTTTTCCCCCCTTACCTTTTTGGTCTCCGATGGTTATTTAGTTTCCCCGGCAGCTGTTTATCCAGAGGGCTATTGCTGCCGACCACGCCAGGCCCTTAGTTCAGGCTCCTGGTGCCACCAACAATGGTTATTTTTTATGCTGTTTTGAGTTTGAAAGCAAAAGAGTTCTTAAAAAGGTTAGATTGAGATGTGTCTTAAGGAAAGATACACTGATATCGCGCAGGGTCATTGCAGATGCTTGGGTCATGTGCAAGAAAGCCGGAGCGCAGATCCGGCCCTGAATAAAGAAGCCGTGTTGGCACTGAGATCAGCCCTTGAGCCTAACAGGAGGCCCCACTGCTAGCACCAGGAACAGGGTTCTGGGATACATGCCCCAGCCCCTGAAAGAAGCATTTTAGCTGTGATGCCCCTTCAAGTTTTTTTTTTTTTAAAGTTATTGGAGGTTTCAATATAATAGTTTAATTTTCCAGTAATGTGGCAAAGTTTATTGGATTTGTGTGTATAATTATGGATTGGATTAGTTGAGTTTGGTTCAGTGCATCTGATTATCTTCTGGCCTTTAGGGAAATGCGCTAAAACCCTAATATGTCCAGTACCCCCAAGCGGTCTCTTTTTGAAGGCGCCGCACAAAATGTGGTCTCGACCAGCGCTCGGCCTCCAAGGATCTCCAGTGAGAGACATTATTCTTGGAATATCCAATTAATTCCACGGGCAGTGATCAGTTAGCGCTTCTTCTTCCTTTCTCGCCATTTGAAATGCTAACACAATGAATATTTTCTCATTGGTCTGTGTCCCTCGGCTAAGCTGTTGCCGCGGGCTGAGAATTTCATCGACTGATGAGACCAGAGGCTCCGCCAATAAAAGGTTACAGTACGTGATTTGCATGCCAAGTGGGGTTTGGTTTCATGAACTTAAAAGTTCTTTAACTTTTATTTGACTTTTTTTCTTTTGTTCAAAGTGGATTGAGGGGTAGTATATTTGTGAGTGTTTAAAGTACGAAAATTACCAGGGACAGTAGGTCACTATGATATTTGGAACCATCCTCGCAGAGAAGATAGTCTTTGTGTTATTAGCTTTTATGGAGAGCAACCATGTCAACTCTAAGATCAGGTCAATGAGAAGTGGTTTTTCAAATGTTGCAATTTAGTCTTGAGTCCTTCTAGTATCCTCCAGTAGCTGGGCATTTGGGGGATTCATACTGCTAGACCATCTTGCATTATGGATCGTTGGGTACAGCATCTTTTCAGACAAGTTAGGGAGCCATTAAGTAGGGTGTCTGGAGGAGGAAGGAGTGCCCTTTCCTTTGGAGTGGTTGGTCATCTTGGGTACCAAGAAAGTAATACTTCCAGAGGAGCATTCAGAGGCGGGACATCTGCTATTTTCAAGGGTCCATTGGAGGTGGCTACGGAATATTGAGTTGCATTGAGCACAAGAAAATATACAACCAGAAAACGGTTAGCACCACTTTCAATAGAGGATACTGATGGCAGCATAGGTTATGATGGTGTAGATCATCTCTAAAACCCTGGTTTCAGGACCGTTTCTCCACTGGACAAAGCCTCACGAAGTAGGGGCCATCAGTAGTTTTGCATTCAGTTGGCTAAATGCTTGACTCAGAGAAAGAACATCAGATCTTGTCATCAGTATCTCTTTCGTCTTCCAGAACCTTCCAAACATGGACTCTTACTAAGTGGGGATGCTTCTTGTTGATTTAAAGCCACAGTAGATGTCTTCTGATCTAAGGAGTGTGGGTTGACAATAGCGGGGAGGGACTATGGTGATGTAAAGGTACCCTGATGCCTTTGCAAAATGGGGGAAGAGAGATTGAGGTAAAAGAAGAGCCAGCCTTCAAACCACTGTCGTCCGGGCTTCAGGAAAGGGTAATGTGGCTGGAGACTTGACATGTTTCAACTGAATGAAAAATCATGATACCTTTACCAAAATTGTTAGCAAAAGGGAGCTGGCAGGGAAGTGGATGGAGAGCGGCTCCCCTCTTCTCCCCCTCCCGCCTCTTCCTTCCTTCCTCTCCTAGCTGTCTGTGAGGAGCAAAGCAGGTGGCTCCCTGTGGCTGACTTTTCATGACAACATGCCATTAGAAATTGCCGTCCTGTTGATCAATCCTCTCGACATGACAGATTTGCCGCAAGGCCTGGCTCTTTGAGCGCCAGCACTGTGGCTTTCCCTCCTTTTTTCCTGCACTAATTGGTGAAAGTTTTTTTACTGTGCTAGTGGCAGAGGAAATTCTTTTGAACGTTGTCACAATCAAGTGTTGACTTCTTTAGAATTGCAAGTAGGTTAAGTGAGTATCAACATTGGGGGTGGGCAGGAGGAAGGAAAACACCAACACAAAGTCACTACTCCCTAAATTTTATGATCAGAGTGGCATTGGGAAAGCAGCTAATTGCACCTTCCCCTCCCCCAACACATGCACGAGAACGAAGGCAAGTATTGAAATTGTGGTCCTTTTATTATTTCCATTATGTTTTGCCATGGGCAGGGGCAGCTCTGACATTTGGAATGGCGAAGGCACTTTGCCATATTGATGAGGGAAAATATATCCATTAGTTTCTTCCTATAATTAATAGATTCTGAACCACAGTGACCCAAATATTACGAGGCGTAGTAGAATCAGAGGGTCACATAAAGTGTCTGTTAGTCAGGTACGTCCTTCTGTCCAAAATCAACATATGGAGAATAACCTTGGCAGAGGGTTCGTTCTCAAGTACCAAGACGCAGTTCTGGGTAAATTTTGCTGTTCCGGTTACACATGAGATTTTTTTTTTTTTTTCCAACCTAGAACATGACATCTTTTTATATTATGTAAATCCAAACTTCTTGATGAAACTGATTACTGTGGTTTCTCTTTTCTGTTTAGAGAGAATCCAAACTTGAAACCTATTTTTAATATCTACGATTCAAAATATTTACTGAAGAAATTTGTAAGTGTAATCTACATTTACACACATATTCCTTGGTGATAGGAAAATTGGCTTTGGATTAAAAGTTTTGTTGAGGCAGATCAAGAGAGGATATGTGTATTTAAACGTGCCATGCCACAGAATCAGATTCTTGTCTGAATACCACTTTGGATAATTCCTAATTGAAAAAAGTAACAGGGGGCACAAAAATCCTACAACCTTATTACAGGTTTGTGACTGTCAAGAGGAAATTCTACACACAAGAAAAGATTTTATACTGACTATGACATAAACACAGAAACCACACATCAAAAAGAGGCTGCTTCTGTTCAACTGTAGTTATTTACTAGGAAGTGAGAATTATAGGAATAAAAGTTGTGAGGATCATTAGCCACATTTCTAGAAATGACTTTAGATTTAGGTGCACAGTGGAAAGGTAAGAGAAGGCAGTAGTAGATCCTTGTCGGGAATTACCTGGACCTGGTATCCTCCTGAGCCACCACAGTTGCTTCATTTGTTATGGTATAGGGGAGAGAAGAGCAGAAACCCCTGTTGCAAGAAACATCAGTTCATATCATTAATTTTGCCATTGTAAAAATCATTTGTAAAATTTGCATTATTAACATTATCAAGTCGCTAGTTGGTGAGACATCAGACATGACGAGAGTGAAGGGCAGCTTAGGGAGAACTGGGCTTTAAACCCTCAGTAGATCGGAGTTAGGATCAAAGGCGCTTGCTTTATGTGGCTGTGCTAGACTTTGAAGTCATGACTGCACCTACAGCACTCATTTCATCAAGTTCACTGGTGTCTTAATAGCAGATCAATAAGTTTCAAAGTCGGAGAGTTAATTTGATACTAGTGCTGATGCGGTCGTGCTGGGGAAGCCGAGAGAGAGGCAGAGAAAGCTGCCTATTAGCAACTCTGGTATAGAGCGCACAAAGATGCAGATTAAGGATATGTGCATGGCCCTGGAAAGGCAGGCTCTGGCTAGGAATGGGGAAGCCGTGGATTGCTAATGCAAGGGGTCCTTAATTTAGACATCTCAGGCTATCTGGAAGCTAGTCCGTGCTTGAAGAATCTTTAGTTAGATATACAATGTGTATGTGTTTGCATGTATCTCAGTTCGGTATAAACAGGTTATGGGGGAAATGCATGCCCAGGCCTTTGTGAAATAAAGAGGCATAAGGACCATTTGTAGGTTTCATGGGATGATGGGAAGAGTAAAAAGTCTGGGGTTTTTGAAGGGCACTTTGAACTTCTGCTTATTACATTATGAGAATGAAGTTGATTTGTTTAAAAAGTGGGAATCTCTCTTTCAAGTTTATAATACCTGGACAATGCTAATTTGTTACCAGTCCATTTTGATCCAAGGAAGTCTTAGTCCCCAATTCCTGGTCTTTAGAGCATAACTCGGTGTGTGTGTGTGCAAACAGATGGGATTCTTTATTGCGCTCCATCTCCATTCCCCTGTAAGATTTTCTCTCTCATCTCCCCACTTAGAAAGTGATACATTTTTATGATCTGTTCCAAAGACTTGTTGGACATAAAGAAACCAGTGGGCAAGTTACTGGTAAATTGAAAGAGAGAAGAAGACAAGTTGGGGACAAGGTGGCATGTTTGTATGTGTGTTTGGGATTTTTCTTTGTTTTCAGTGGTTTTGCTTTGGTCTTTCTTCGGGATAAGTATAAACATTGTGGGTGTGTGGTAGATGACATCAGTGGCTGTTGCAGGAGGGGGTTTGGGAGGGTGCTTTTTTTTTTTTTTGGTGTAAGAGGAGGTTGTAAAGATACAGAGTTCAAAGATGCAAATCACAAGAAAGTAGAAACCTTTAAAATTTTTTTAATAAGAACTTTGCCATCTGTATGTACAGCACAGGCCTCCCAGCATCGAAGGTCAGATTCACACCCTTTTCGAACAAAACTCTAATTTAGAATGTTCATCTAAGGGTTGATAATGGTATTAGAGGGCTGGTGGGGTGGTCAGTGGGTGTTGAAGATTAGCTCAGTGGCCATTTCAGCTTTACCTAGACCCCCGCGATTCATTGGGTAGATTAACCGTCACATCTGTCATTTTATCCCTTTTACCACATTTAAAATACGAAAAGGGGGGGTGGAAATATCGTCTCGAAGACAATTTATATGGAGCAAGCCAATGAAGCACGCTATTCCTAAAATGCCTAAGAAATCGCTCTATATTTGTATCTGTGTGTCTATATGTATATTATAGTTATACATGATGTCACTCTGCATGGCAGATAGAGATGTTGAAATGATTTGGGTGTATTCATGTAAGTTGGTTATGCCAGGTAAGCTGCAAGTTTTTAAACTTAAACCTTTTTAATTAGTCTTTTGCCTGTGTAGAGAAAGTCTTCTACTGTAGTCATCATTTTCTGCTTCTGGGCTGATTGTTCATTAAGCTGCTGTTGGTTGGTTTAATTCCTGAGAAAAACTTCCATTTCCGCTCTGCGGCACCCTAACTTGGATAGCGTCGGCTCCTTTGGAGGGTACTGGGCACTGTCTCTTAATGTCATTTCAGGATCTGCGGCATGTGCAAGAGGGGCTTTCGTTGAGTTGTGTTGTTTCTTGTGTGTTGATGACAGAAAGATGTCACTGTGAAAGGGAACTTAAGAGTTTCAGTAAATGTAATGGTTCATTCTGAATAAAGTGAGAGAGACAGTGCTTGGAACCTGGGGAATAAGGGTGGAAGGAGCCGAGCTGATGAAGGTGTTTCTTGTCAAATTTGTGTAGGAATTATTTACCGTGCTGTCTTTGCTGAGCCGCCACAGTAAAAGTGAAGACATGGAAAATTATCCCAGATGGGACGAATCGCTCGTTCTCTGTTCTTTTTTTAAAAAGGAAAAGATTTCAGGGAGGGGGGAAAAAAGTCGTCTTTTTCTTTAGAAACAGTATGAATAAAATCTGGACAGCTGTCGAAAAAGATATGCCGTCTGCATTTTTTAAAAAATTTCTAGCCGCCACCATAACTAAATAGCTTGAATAGTACATCTTTTCTTTTCTTTTTTTTTCCCCTTCATACATAATGATCTCTACTTCATTAAAAGCGTATTAATCTGGTTCCCAGTCTCTTGGGAGACACCTTAAGATGATGATATTGTGGGTTTTTCCCCCCGAATTGTTTAAAAAAAAATTCTAGCAGATTTGGTCCCTGTCAGTCAGAAATAATTGTGTTCTTAATCTTGTCCCTGATGGATGACTTGGAGTTCAGCAACGGACCGGCTCCAATGACAAATACAATATTAATATTCATTAACTGCTTTGACAATGCTAATTTTGATGCAGTAGTAAAGGGCCTTCCAAAGTTAGCGGCCAAAGCATCAGAGCTGCGCAAGGTGGCAAGATAATTTGTGCTGGTTTGCTGAGCTGAAGGCTTTTAAAGTCTATAGCAAAAAGCTAGGTACCACAAACAAAAAAGAGAAAGGGGAAAAAGTTCTGAAGCATTGGAAGGCAGGGCTGCGGAAATAATACGATCACAGTCCGCTAAAAAATTTGACACCTCTGATGCAGTTTCTTTGAGTGAAATTTCTACAAAGTTGCAACAAAAAAGCATAGCATGGTAAGTCAGCACATTCTTGATTTTGTTTAATCTTTTTGATCTTTTCAATTATCGCTATTTGAAGATCAATAGTCATTTTTTCCTACTATGCTTAGAAGACGCGCAGTGGTGGTTTAATATGTGTTAGGACCATTTGCTTTAAAGGAACACATCCACAAGTTTTGGTAGGGTTTTTTTTTTTTTTAAAGTTAGTCATGAGAAAATGTTATACAGTAAATTGTTCTGAATTCTCTGACATATGGGTGTTTTTAATGGTCTATTTTGGTTTTTGTATCCCCCCCTGCCCTCCCCAAACAAGAATTCAGCAAGATAATTAAGCTCTGGATGTTGTCAAGAATTTAGAGGGTACTTTCGGCTGGTAAAAAACTTCTTCCGAGTGAAGTGGTCCTCTAACTTTATCTAAATTCAGCCAGTTTCCTCCCCTTCTTTCTCTGAATGGCATCAGATAGCTATTAAAGCTTAATTTCGCTGGAGAACTGCAAAGCATTACTTTCACCAACTTAGGTGAACTCCTTTGGACTATTGAAATTGCCTTTATGTTTGCCAAGTCGGCAAACAAAATATCAGGCTTTGTTCTTTTGATTGAATGCCGGGTTGGGGGGAAAAAGAGAAGAGTAAGAAAGCCCTGCCTTTTTTTTTTTTAACGCCCCCTCCCTTTTTTGGGGGGATGGATTGTTGTGGAACCGGGGAGATCCCGGTTATTGTGCGCTTCCCCGTCAAGCGAGATAATTCTGTGAATGGAACTGTGCGTGAGCATCTTGTCTGGCGGCGCTGCTGGTGTGTGCTGCTCCCCTGTGCTGCGGGCGTGCGGCGGCGGCGGCGGCGGCGGCGCGGGCGGCGCGGGCTGCAGGGCGGGCTGCAGGGCGGGTGCTGCCCTCCAGTGGAGCCCGCGGCCGGCGCGGCCCGGCGGCCCTCGGCGCGGCAGCATGCCCGCGAGCCGGCGGCGGGAAGGGGAGCGCCGCGACCCGTTCTAGATGGTAAGCGGCGCCCGCGGGCTGTGCAGGTGCGCAGCGGTGGCCAGCCTGCTGCCACCAGCGCTGCGCAGCCCTCCGCGCCCTCGCATGCTCTGCGCGCAGCCCGTGCAACGTCCGCTGTCACTTCGCAGTAACTTTAAGATTGATGTCCCTTGACTGGTAAGGTGCCTGATGGATGGAGGCTTTTTTTTTTAAGGTCCTTTAAAAAAAAAGAGAAAAAGGGATAAAAGAAATGGACAATACCGTTTATTCCGTACTTTCTTACCCCCGTGCAACATGTTTTATGATGATTATTGTCTAACTTGGAAGGGAATATCTGCGCGCACGGGGGTGGGGGGCACTTGGATGCTTTCCGTTCGCCGAGTTAAAAATCATAGAGCTCCACCCTTTTGGCTCCCCTCCTCCCCAACCCCAAATATTGTTATGAAGTGTCTGCATTTTTCTCCTTTTCGTGTTTATAGAGTCTTCCAAGACCTGTTTCCCCTTCCAGTCATCTCAAACCTCTTTATTGAAAAAAACAAAACTTCGCTGATACTGTGAAGAAAAACAGGAGGATGTAAATAGCACTCCAGCTCCCCTTCCACATGATCATAATTTCGTGCTAAAAGAAATGACTCTCAGGTGTTTTTTTGGGGGGAGGGTTAGGGTTTTTCCCCTTGTTAATTCCACAGAACTTTGCTGTGCTCCATTTCTTTATAGCAATGTTCAAGGCACTGCATGTGGGTGCCAACAAATTGGGGTGCTCTGAGGATGAATTCAGGACAGTATGATGGGACAGCATATTTCTGGAAAGAGTGTCTTTCCAGTCTTTAATTTGAAGAAACTCAAGAGGTTTCCCTTTTCCTTTTAAGGAGGAGGAGGAGGAGGAGGAGGAGGTCTGTCTGGAATGTGTTGGCTCTTCTTGCTGTTTCCATTTTTCCTTGTCTTTTGAAAAAGCCAGAAAATAAATTCCTAGTCAAAGTTGCCCGTCATGTTTGCAGCACTTTGCTGAGTGTTGCTGCTGTGATTGGGAGCTGTCCATCAGCAGGCAGAGAACTTGCAGTTTACTTAAGAAACTGCATGTGCGACAAAGGCAGCTGCCAGCAGTGTGGTGGTCTATGTGAATAGAGGGAGGGAAGGCAATTAGGGGGCTGTGTGGCTGGGGCTTTTTACTTGTCAAACTGGAGGCTCATTGCTTTTGTTAGCGCCATGTAAAGGGAAATGGCAGGGTTTTGTTTTGGTATTAAGGGCCTTAAAGATTGCTGCCTGACACTTACACAGGAAGGCCAGATAAGTCCAGAAAGAGGGGCCATGGAGCAGTATTTTAAAAAAGAAAATCAAGAATTCTTACTTT
Source organism: Spermophilus citellus (assembly GCF_964194105.1). Taxonomy (NCBI): domain Eukaryota; kingdom Metazoa; phylum Chordata; class Mammalia; order Rodentia; family Sciuridae; genus Spermophilus; species Spermophilus citellus. The sequence goes on from NC_138195.1 coordinate 81,161,788, forward strand.
TTTTGTGATGTTTAAGCCCTTCCAGCCCTTGTTTTTGTTGTTAGGTTTTTTTTTGGGGGGGGGGGGCAGGGGTTATTAACTTGGCCCATGTATTAACATCGCTTAAAGATCTACGTCATAAATAGTCCTGTGGGGTTGGAGATGAACGGTCGGCAATCAGTGCAGTAAATTAAAACCACCTCCTTTATGTTAGGGGTCCTGCCGCCAGAGAAACCAAGTTTTGGCCACTGGTCTTGTTTCCGGTAGGACAGGTGTAAGATGTCTTCTTACCTGCGTGTAAATTGGAGCTGTCGCCTTTGGTTTTTGAAGTGGGTGAAATGACTTAACTCTTGGGGTGGGAAAAGACCAGAAAGGAATTGTGGATGAGTTTTGTCCTCGGGACTTCTGCTCTCTGGCTTAACCCCTCCTTGAGCAGCAGCCTCCCGCCCACCCCCCCTCGCTGCATTGTAAAAGACGATTTCAGGCCTGTGATGTCTCAGGGTCTCAACTCAAATTAAGTTAAACCCACACGAATGTACCCAGCCCTGGATCCTATGAGAGCCCCGGGAAAAGTAAGTTGGGTTCATGGGATTCCCCCACGCGTCCCTATCTCTGCCTTTGCCTCCCCTCTCCTCTCTCCTCCCTTCTTCTCCTCTGCTTTCCTCTTCCTCCTCCTTCTCCTCTTCCTGCTCTTTCTGGGGACAGCTCACAAAACTCATCAGCCAAGAAAGGAGTTGGTCAAAGGTCCGACTCTCTCAATGCTAGTGAGCGCACGAAGCCTGGTCGCTCCTGCTTCCAGGGAGGTCAGTTGAAAACCTTTCAGGCAGAATCTCTCACTCTGGAAGGAAGAGAGGGTGCGTACGAGTTGCAGGCGAGGCCCTGCAAAGTGTCACTTCCGTGTCACTGTGACAAGAAAATATACTTTCCTCCTCCCGCCCCCTCTCCCATCGCAGCCCTTTCCCTAAGAAATTTGTTATGAGGGATTTGACAATCTTGCAGATAAAGTGCCTGCCTACTGCATCTGGTTGATCATTTCCCTCATGGCTGACCGTAATTTCTTTGCTACTCTTAGCGGCAGCTCTGTCCCTGCTGCCCAAGGTAACGGGTGAGGGAGGGGGACTTTTCTTAGGTGCCCTGAGCTGGCTGGGGAAAATGGGCCTTCCCCCTTCCTTCATGGATTCTGCCCTATTAAAGATTAGGAACTAGAAGGAGTTTAAATTTTTTTTTTTTAATCTGCAACCAGTTGAGTTAGATTATTGGTAGTTTTTTAAATTTTAAAAATTTCTTAGGGATGGGTATGCAGGCGGAAGAGTTAGCAAAGTAATTATAGGCAACATGAGTGGAGAACTTGGAGCATTTTGAGTGTATCTGGCCAGAAATCTGGAGCCTTCTCCATCTTTTAAGATGTTTTTTTCCAGCTCTTTCAGTGAGCGGTATAAAAGGAGGGGAAGCCGGGAGGAGAAAGAAAAGTGAGAAAAGCCAGGAGGGAGGAAAAAAAAAAAAAAGCTGGCCCAGGCCCATAGTGAAGGTACAGGGAAAGTTTTTTCAGAGGTGGAGAGAAGGAAACCCGAGCTGTTATGTACCCCAGGGATGCAGTTCTAGTGGGGATGGAGGATTTGAGTGGCAAGGGGGGCACAGTGGCCTCCGGGGTCTCTCTCTTGCAGCAGTTGGGCGGTTGGCACCTCAATTTGAATTGCTGGGTGAGTAGCGGTGTGTGTGTGTGTGTGTGTGTGTGTGTGTGTGTGTGTGTGTAGTGTGTCTGTGTGTGTCACCACACTCATGGTCTTTACCACTAAACTTATGCTTTCTTTTCTTTCTTAAATAAGTTTTTTTTCTTTAATTAAAAATAAATCCGATGGAGGTAGGGGGGCGGGGACAAGAATCCCTGGTCACCTCGGGCTGAGTCCTTTCCCTGTGTCCTTTTCACAGCACCTTTTTTTGGAGAGGGAGAGAAAGGGTTAAAAAGAAGATGGGGAGGAGAGAGACTGACTTTCATCGCCCTCCTTCCAGTCTGGCAGGCTGGAGTTTGGGAAGGGGTGGCAGGGCTCGGGATTTCTTCTAACACACCGTTTTGTTCCCCCTTCACCCACCAGAGTGGGCTCCCCTGCAAGAGGGAGAAGGGGAAGCGGCCTGCCTCATCGAGGGGCACGCTTTCGGAGCTCGAGAAGGTCTCACGCTCCCAGCTCTCACAGTGGCGGGGCTGCTGTCACGCTGAATGCCCACTTGCCGGGACGGTCTCTGGTTGTATTTATTTTCCATCTCCAAATGTAGACGTCGGCCTTGCCGGGTTCTGGTGATGCTGGTGGTGTCCGTATTTTCTGAACTTAATAAAACAGTGTGTTTGGGAGACCCGAGCACACGGCACTGCTGGACAGCTCGCTGTACTCTGGTGTTTGGGGAAGGAGGCGCTGCCCAGTCCAGGTTAGGAGTAAAGACGTCGTCGTCCTCTTCCATGGTCAAGTCAAATCATTTGCCTAAAGCAGGAAGAGAATTCTCTTTGATTTAGAGCCAGTTATTTTATTATCTTTATGTGACTGATAAAAGTAGTAAAATTTTTGTTGTTGAACGTCCAAACAGAAATATTTGCAGTGGTTGACCAATTCAGATCCACTTTTCGGGGGAGAAGGAATGAAATATATCACAGACTGGTGAGAATCCATAATGTTTTCAGAATTGTGAATTAAGCCCCACATGTCATATTAAACATTTTTTTAATATTTATTTTTTAGTTGGACACAATACCTTTATTTTATTTATTTATTTTTATGTGGTGCTGAGGATCGAACCCAGGGCCTCGCACATGCTAGGCGAGAGCTCTACCGCTGAGCCACAACCGCAGCCCATATTGAACATTTTTAAAGCCCAGAGCGGCAGGTGATTGAGTGCAAAGCAAGGACAGGTGTAAAGTCTTCCTCTCTGGTTGTGCTCAGCTTTCTAGTTCATTCTGAGTGCAGTGCAGACTGGTTACCGCGGATTTCACACCCAGCATCAGCCCATTTCAAGGTTTCCGAGGGGTCCTAGGCCCTTGTTTGGTGAAATAGCTTTGGGTTACTTACTAGCTGTCCTGCTGCTTTGGGAGGATAAATCTCCATTCTTGACATCTTCCGAGAAGGGAGTTGCTTTCAGTGGGTGAATTCCTGACTCCAGTGATACAGATATCATGATCTTTGTATTGTCACAACAGGCTGCTGCATCTGTGTTTTCTGGAAGCAACAGGGCCTCCCCTTGGTGGTTTGGAGTTGGTGGGGGGCCCGGCTGAGCTCTGTAATGGAATTCTTTCCTTCTGCAGTGGAATGTGATGACATCCTGACATGCCCTGCAGATTACGTGTTTCTGCACACATTTGAGTATTCTTAAAAATTGAACTTTGCCTCGGTCATTCCCTCCTGATCTTGAACTTCCAACAACCACATTCGGCCCTGCTGACCTGTTGGCAACACTGTCATCATCCCGGAACACAGATGCCCTTTAACGGATGCCCGTATTTGGGGTCCTTACAGGCAGAATGCAGCAGTAGAGCACGGTTTACTGACCTCTTGCTGAGATCCCAGGATTTGGACATTTGCACTTTTGGGGCCCATAAATGAAATATCTGTTCCTCCTCTAGGTTTACCTGCTCTTGTCTAGAGAGAAAATGTGCCTCATCTCTGAAGGAAATAGCTGTTTCTTGAGCTTGTGTCTGGCTCCACAGAGCCGGCATGATTTCCAAATACAGACTAAGATTGAAAAGTTAGGCCCGGGGTTCAGGAGAACAATAAAAGACATTTTAGCAGCTGTTCTTACGTGTCAGTTGGGAAGGTAGTGTCGGATTCTGCTTAATACTATTTTCCTGAACTCCCAGGATATAAGAACCCTTACCGGCTTAAAATTTCCTCTCAATCAAAATTGGTGATTTCCTTCCATCATACTTAGGAATCTCTAGGTTTGGGGTTGTTGTGTTTGCTGTAGGGTGGGGACTGGAAATCATTATTATTTTTAAAAGTCGTTTCAAATTTGGGCTTTTGGAGTGCTTCATTTGGAATAGGTTAGGTTTATCCCTGGTTCTGTTTTGAAAATCAGATCTCCTAGAAACAGCTGTACCCTCTTACCCAGTTCCCAAACATTTTCTGCAAACCCGGATGCTCAACAAGATTGATTATGCTAACACTAATCATTTAATACCCAAGTAGTAGAGAAATATTTGGAGGGAGGGAGGAGGTTGCAAATTCCTGGGAAATTACTTATGGGTGAAGTGGCTGGTCCTTCATCGCCATGGCCTGGTAGAGGATTAGGACAGTCAGTGGACCCTGTGGTGCACCCTCTTGCTGACCTCTGGGTTGCAAAGTTTGGTGCAGAGGTATGCCACTGGAGAGAGGCCGGCAGGAAGGAAGCCCTGGAAACCGGCTGGCCAGGGGTGAAACTGGACCAGTGGGCCTAGACTTAAGCTCACAAGTGTTTTAAGAGTTAGTTGGGGAAGGCACAATGGGATGCTTTCTTTTTATTGGAAAATAAATGAGAATGAGTGGAAATAAATTATGTTTAATGAACTTAACTGGAAGTAATTGTTCAAGAGCCTGTGAAAGCACAGCTTGGCTGGTTGGCCCTTGGCTGCCGTCTGCACAGAGCTGAGCAACTGGAGCACATCTTCCGGATTTGAATGCCCCCCTCATGTGCCCACCCCGACACCTCCAGCCCTGTTCCACTGCTGTCCACCTCCCTGGTGAGAATTTGGAAAAGGTCGTTAAGAGGAGCTGAACTTGACCTTCTAGGCCCTCATCGCTTGGTGGTCTGCTTGGCATGTGCCCAGCTGGGTGACCGTATTTTAGAAGCCCCTGCCCCCAACCCAGGGACTTAAGATGGTTCGAGTTAGTTCTCTGTATATGCGTGTGCGTGAGAATTTGGATGAAAACCGACTGCCCGTTTATCCTCTCCTGCCTGCCAGTTCAGTCATTTCCTCCGGAGGAGACTGTTACTGCCTCTGTGAGTCCCTGAGAAACTATGAGCCTGCAGAATTTCCCAAATGGCAGGGAGAATTTGCACCCTTCCTCTTCTTGCTGTTGGAATGGATTTGATCTAGAGGGGCGGGGGAGCCAGCCATAGATAATTTAAAAACCAAATAGGCAGCACCTTCCTGGCAGGCCCCTGGGTGGTGAAGATGGAGCCATGTGGCCTGGACTGGTGGGCACTGTCTGCGGCACCTGGTGGCCAGAGGTGCAGGCGGAGCGCTGCCGCGGCAGGGGAACATTTCATTTCTGCAGCTTATGGTAGATCTCTTCTCTTCCCACCTTGTTTCTTTAAGTAAAAACTCAAAACTGGAGAAGGCTTTCCTGTTTTATATTATTTTCAACAGTAGCTATCAATAGACATTTTGTCATTAAAAAAAAAAAAAGCCCCATTAGCTGAAGCTGTATGTGTTGGGGGCGAGGGGACCCTGCCCTGGGGCAGAGAGGAAAGGGATGGAGGAGGCAGCCCTGTTGAGAGGAAGCCTACCTGGGGCCTGGAAGGAGCCCCTGCCAGCCTTTGCCTCTGTCCATGTAGCAGGCGTGTTGGGGGGGTGGAGACCTACGCTGGCCTCCTACAGGTTGCTTGCATCGCCCCCTGTGGTGCTTCCAGTGGCCAAGGGGGTTGCCCAGCATTGGGGGACCCCTTGCTGGGTAGGAGGGCCACCTTGGCTGACTGTCGCACCACCCACTGTTGCAGAGCCTGGCCAAAGCAGGACGGGTCGCATCACCAGAGGGCTGTGGATGACTGAGAAGCAGCACCCCTCCTCGGTCACCCCAGCCCCTCCTCCTCCCCAGCCTCTGTGGCCGCAGTGACGTGAGACGTCTATTCACGTTTTACTAGTCGCCATTGGCCTCCTTGCTGCCATAATAGACGGCATCTGGAAAAACACACGGATAAACTATAAACCCATTTTTTATGTAAACCCGGAGTGAGCGGTGGCCCTTCCCAAAGCCCTTACCAGCCCCTCGTAATTTAAGACCACTGAAGACCTTCCGTATCCACCCGAGGAGGGCAAGAGGCTGACAAATGCTCCTCTGTGTGGCTTTTGTTTTATTGTGCTGGGCTCCAAGGCACTTTCTGGCCCCATTTTTCTTCTGCAGAAAGAGAGAGCCAGGGGGTGGGGTGCTGAGGAGGAGGCCGGTGGAGAGACCCACTAGCAATGGCTCTATTTGTTTTCAGTGTCTGTTGATTAATAGGTTGCGGAGGTGAAAGGCAAGCTTTCATTCCCTTCAGGTTGCCCCTAGTTATGGGAGGTTGAGGGGCTGGGGTTAGAGGGGGCTGGCAGAGGGATGGGGAAGGGCCTTAATCAATCTTTTACTTGCCAAGTCCCAATTTATGAGTAGCATTTGGCGGGTGTGTGGGCGCTGGGCGATGAGGGTGGCATGGCCAAGTTGCAGAACACTACATTTAAGGGTTCTCAAAGGGTCAAAGGTCAGCCATAGGGGCTGCCCCTCCCACTCCCCCCCCACTGTAGTTCTGTGAATACTCGAAAGGCTTTGTGTGCTTTGAGGGCCGTTAAAGGACCTTTTCTTTATGATTTAACTATTCAATGCTCAAAACCCAGGGAACTTAATGAACAGAGCAGGGGAGGGCTTTGCTTTGGAAATAGCAGTTTCTCCAGGTAGAAAGCAGAAAGCCCTACTAATTTGAAGTCAGGTGAGGATTTGGGGCTTCTTTTAAATAGATATTGTTTGCTTCACTTAATGAGTTCAGTTTTTTGAGTTTTTTCTTAGTTTCTTGGAAGCTCAGAACTGACCACATATAGAGTTTTTATTATCAGAATCCCACTGGGTCCTAATACTGCATGTTTGTATTGGGCAAGCAGAAGTATCCTAGTAGATGTCTTAACCCCCCACCCCCCAGCCCGCTGTGCTCCTCCACAGCCAGCCTGATGGTGGTTTTTCCTTTACCCCTGCTCAAGAAAAAAAATCTGCACTATGGCCAGGGTGAGCCTGGAGGAATTGGGGAGTCCTGATCTGCTCTTAATGTTGGGCTTGGGGATCGGAGTGTGATGGGCAGGGAACATTGTTTGGTGAAACTGGGGTAGGCCCAGGGGGAGTCACTAGGAGATTTGAGGATTGATTTCCGCTCAGAGTCCTGGAGTATCTGCATCCAATTGGGAAGCCTGTCCCTGGCTGATCTCGTGGGGGTGCCTCTCACTCCAACAGCTTGGCAGCCAACCCCATCCCTCTTGGGGTGGCTGCAGTTGCAAGATGTGGAGGTAGGCATGTGGGGCTGCATGGCTTGGAAAAGCCATCTCCCAAGGATGTGACTTGGGAGACACTTACTGCATGGAGCTAATGCCAACTGCTCCATAGGTTTGTCACGAGGTTTCATAGAATAAATATGTCACATGCTCAACATGGAGGCTGACCACAGCCCTGGCTCCCTGAAGCAGGGGCCTCCCTGAACGGGGCTGGGATGGCACCTTGGGTCTGGCGGTTGGCCAGCCCCTGTCCTACCCTCAGACCTTCCAGATGAGGGCCTGGAGCGGTGCGCTCCTAGGTGAGCACCTGCTGCTGATGGTGCTGGTGTGCATGGGCAGCTCTGGATGGTAGTTTGGGAATATGTGGGGTACTTTATGAGAATTTGTTCCTGTGCTTAGAGAGTCATAAATTTCCTCATTCTGAAAGGGTTAAATACTGGTACCTTGGGTGCTTCCTGAAGCGTCCCTTGGCTGTCATTGATTGTGTACACCCTGGTAGTTCTGAAGGCATGTTGAAGGTAAGGCGATTCCTAAAAGGCTCAGGTTTGGGGTTGCGGTTGTTTGTATGGCAGGCATTACCACCCCGCTGCAGGGACCCCAGCACCGCCTCTTGACTTAGCTTCTGTGCTGCACATCTGGAGGGTGGCCTGTGTCCCTCCCCAGCAAAGTCCCTTGTCGCATGTGAATTTTCCTAGAGAGGGGCCAGCAGTTTTGAACACAAGACTGCAGACCTTTTTTAAGAAGTAGAAGCTGTTCAGAAAGAAAGGGAATGCTGGGCGGGGCGGGGGGGGGGGACACATCTTGCTATTTGAATTTTTTGTTTTATTTATATTAGCTCTGACTTCTTCAAGGTCCTCACTCACCCAGATTCTCCGGGGATTTGGTCATTTCCAAGTATCTTCCTCTTCTTTTTGTTTTTTTTTTGTTTTTTTTTTTTGAGGGGGGGTCTTTGTTTATTTTCAAAAAAAAATTTAGCTTCTCTTTGACAATCTTGTTCATTGGCACAATGAAGCAATGAATTTCTCACCAGAGATATATTTATTAATGTTACATTTTAAGAAGGGCACGTGACTGAGGAAGGTTGGCTACACATCTTCCTGTGCAGCCTTACCTTTGAAATAAAGAGTGCTGTTTGTGGCTGCATTTTATTTTCCTGTGAATTTAATTAGAGGAGACTGGAGGGGCAGCTGACTTCATCATCATTCATAGCCACTTGATGATGATGATGATGATGATGATTAATATTATTATTTTATGGTACCTGAGATTGAATTCAGGGCCACTTGACCACTGAGCCACATCCCCAGCCCTATTTTGTATTTTATTGAGAGACAGGGTCTCACTGAGTTGCTTAGCACCTCTCCATTCTGAGGCTGGCTTTGAACTCGCCATCCTCCTGTCTTGGCCTCCCCAGCCGCTGGGAGTATAGGTGTGAGCCACCGTGCCCAGCTTTAATTATTTTTTTATGGTGTGTTTAGCTGTGCACCAGGCACTGTGCTGAGCACCTTACATATGTGATCTTACTCAGCTTTCCACAACAACCTCTTGAGGTAGACACTTTTTTATGTCATTGTTCCCCTGGTCACACAGACCACTGGAGCAGAATTTACACCTGGGTTTTCCTCGAGCTCACAGCCCTCATTTTTGGACCCTGTGCAAATCCAGTGGGCTCTGAAAGCATTTTACAGGCACGGATTTAACTGAGCTGGTGTCTGTGGGACACTGGGCTGCGTGGTTCTTAAAGGGCCAGCCAGCCCGATGCCTGATTCTAAGTAGGCTGTGTGTGCAGAGCCAGCTGCCCTTGAAGCTTGAAGCCAGCGTCTTGTGAGTGGCTTCCTGTCCTCTTCCTCCACCAATTGCAGTTTCTGATTTTCAGGCATTTTTTAGATGGTGCTCACGGCTCCCACAGACTGGGCATTGCAGAGGATGCAACGTTCTAGAAGACACAGTAGTCCTTCCTTAGGAAACAGTTTTAGTGGGGCTCTGAAAGATACATATCCAACCCCTGCCATGGGCAGAATATGATAAGAAAAGGAAGAACTGTGGGGTCTGAGACTAGAGAGACACAGGCATTTGCAAGATGAAAATCCTCTCATCATAAAAGCCATCCAGTTAGCTGGGTGGAGCACCAGATAGACCCTGGCCTTGGCAGAAATGACTGCAGAGTTCTCTGTTCTTGGTTGGGAAGCAGTTGTGGTTATGCTGTGGAGGGGCACCATGCCCTAATAGGATACTTATTATTATCTCCCAGAGCCAGGAGCACCTGGTCCCCTGGTCCCCCCGTGCACTCCTGCTCCATCACCATGCTCTAGAGTTTTGAATGGACAGTAAAAAACTAGTTGGCTAGGCTCTGGTCTCCGAATCGCACAGGGCGCTGGCAGCCATCCCGGAGCTCAGACTGGGTTAAAATTGCTTTTGTACGTGTATTTAAGAGGAAGGGGGAGACTTAAATTTTAAATCTCTACACCCACTTCTCTGTTGCCAAAAAATGTGGTCTTCATCTGTGTCTGTGCGAGTGGAGAAAGAGTCGTCCCCCCCCCCCAACTTCCCATCGGTCTTGTTTGAAAGGTGGCTTGGGACTCGTGCTTCTGAACCGCAGACAGAGCCATGTCGCCAGGCCTCTCCTCCCTAACAGTGACAGTAATAACCAGCCACCATAATTCATAGCCTGACCCGTGCTAGGTCCTGTGCCAGCGCCCCTGTGGGTTCTCGAGAACTGGGGCTTGGTTCATGATTAGAACTCGCACCCCATACCCGCTTTGCTTGCCTGGTCCCTGTGGTTCTCTGGCTGGGGCTTCTCACCATGGCGCTCTGCAGCAGCCCAGGTGCCTGGTCCTGAGCCTAGAACTACGGGCCAGGTTCCCCCTGGAGATGGCCCAGCCTGGGGATCAGAATTCACAGAAGGCCTCCGAGAGTTGCCAGTGTCCGTCAGCCTTGGCAGCTGCTGGCTTCCCTGCCCCCACCAGCCCCTCCTCCTCCAGTTGCTTCCTTCCGTGGTCCTACTTCCTGAGCAGCCCCCCACCCCCAAGTGGCAGCCTTCCCCCCTCGGTGTGTGTGGTTCTGCTGGGACCACTGTTTTTCTACACTTGCTTTCTTTCATGTCAGTAGGTGCCTATCTTTCCAACCAAACTGGGAACTTCTAGAAGACAGCCACAGTCATTTCCCTTTCCTTCTGGTGTCCATTCTCTACCATCTCTGTCTTCTGCCTGTCTGTTTCTCTCTCTCTCTCTTCTTTTTAAAGTACTGGGGATTGAACACTAGGCCCCTGCAGAATTAAGCCACCTCCCCAGCTCCTTTTAATGTTTGAGACAGGGTCTCTCAAGTTGCTGAGGCTGGCCTCAAACTTGTGATCCTCTTGCCTCAGCCTCCTGAGACTCTGGGATTGCAGCATATGCCAGTGCACCTGGCGATGTCTGTCTGTCTCTCTACTCCCTTCTTTCCCAACACCCAGCACACTGTGGGGAGTCATCTCTTCATTCCTTCTCTAGTTGTTCTGAATGTAAATGTTTCCCCTCCAGGTCCCCTCAGTACCTCCACAGGTACTGCCACTGGCCCAGGCACAGGGGCCCTTTGCCTGGTTGTACACCACCTGGCCTTGACCTTCTAGCTCCTGACACTAAGGATATGTTTGTTCTCAAAAGCTCCCTCTGCTTTGATGGCTTTTAACTCAGTTATTTTGATTGCAAGATGGTAACCAGGTTTCTGCAAGCGACAACTAGCCCCTTTCTGCAGAATCCTGTGGTTTATAGGAATCGCCAAAGCAGGCTGTTTGGAGGTGTTCTTTTTCAGTAATTCTTTCTGGCTCATCTGGTGAGACATGTGTCTTTCTGTGCACGCCCCCCATGGTGCACTGTGGTAGAGTGTTTGTCCTTCCTGCATCCTGTGCCTTCCTCACCCATATTTAAAAAAAGAAAAAAAAAAAAAAAGGACAAGAAGAAACCTGGTGAGAACAGACTGCTCCGTGGTCCCTGAGCTCAAGAGGCGCTAGTGGGCAGCATGGAACCTGACTCCTTTTCTTTTAATGCAGTTCCTTTTCCTTGATGTTAATGCAAGTTGCGCCTTCCTAAAAGTAATAAAAGGAAATGAAGACACGTTCTGAAATGAAACTTGACTCTAATCCATTCATCATCTAATACTAGCCTCTTTATCTTCGCTGGTACCTAATCTGGTTAAATGTCCCTGTTGTAGGATTTTAGTGAAAATCCTCTATTGGGAATAGGGTTTTTTGCAATTGGATTACTCTCAGTAAATGGCCCAGTAGTTCGCTTGTTTCAGCTTAATTTTTTCTTTGTGATCTTGCTGGGCTGAGTTATAGCGTAGCATAGAGGAGGGGAGTGGACTAGCGTGGGCTGGGGGAGAGGAGAGCCATCGGAGAGAGCTTCAGGATGCGCCTAGAAACATACTTTAAATGCTTTTCTTTCTTTCTTTCTTTTTTTCCCCTTTCTCTCTTCTGACCCACCCTGCCCACACACAAAAATACTTATACTTTGTTTGCAAGAGCCGGCTGCCCATTTCTAAAATGCCTACCTTTTATTAGCCCAATTCATCATCATCCAGTTAATTTATTAGTGGTCCCTGATGACTTCCTAATGAAACTCCTAATGAATCAGTGCTGCGTAATCTGCATAAAATATGCAGGTGCTTGCCGGGCAGTTAGAGCTTTCTGGTAAAGTTCACACTCCTACCCAGAGCCCAAGTGGGGATTTTCATCCCTGAGATCTGTAAAGGCTTGTAGAGTGCCCGCCTTCTGAAGGGCGGGAGGAGGCAGATAGGGAGGCTCACTGGGTGCATTTGGGTCCTGGCAGTTTTCTTGTAGATGAAGGCTTTCCTTGCTGGTCCCTGCAAAGCCCTGCCTGCCTCGCAGAGTCCTGTGGTGGGGGCCTGAGTGGGAGACTCCTCCCCCGTGGGTAGGAGCACAGTAGGGCTGGGAGATGACAGCCCCCACTTGATGGGAAAAGTGCAGTCTCTGTGCTGGGTGGGGATGGAGAAGACAATGGGGAACTGGGAAGTGGGGGACAGGCAGAGTTGAATGCATCTCACAAAATTGAGGTCTGGGGGCATTGCAGGGCCCTACTCTGAAGGCTTGGCTCGACGTGTCACTCTGCTCTCTCCCTCCCTGCAGTCGAACAAAGTGCCGGTGGTGCAGCACCCTCACCATGTCCACCCGCTCACACCTCTTATCACCTATAGCAATGAACACTTCACCCCGGGAAACCCGCCGCCACACTTACCAGCTGACGTAGACCCCAAAACAGGTAGGCCACCGGCTGCGTGCCAGGGCAGAGCACCAGGCGGGGGTGGCGGGGGGTGGCAGACCTGGGAGGCTGGGAGGGGGCTGGTGGGAGTGGTAGTGGAGGGGCCCCGGTTCCCTCTTGTGAACTGAGCAGGACGCTCTTAGAGAGGCCAAAGCCTGGTGAGGGAATGAGTTTGCCCTCCCCGCTGGACAAGGCCACTTGCAGAGGTATAGACATGACTCTATGCAGGAGTGGTCATAACTCCAACAACACTAGAGCCCCAAACAGATGTGGGGGTGGGAGTCGCATTGGCCTCCTTCACAGTTCTGGGAGGGAAGAAGCGGGGCTCATAGGCCCCAGTTCTCTTGGTGGCCAATAGACTCCATGATGGACAGCCTCAGAAGACCCCGGAGTTCTGCCTTCTCTTTGCTGGTTCAGCTGGGCTCTTCTCCCCTGCAGTATTGTGGGTGTTTAGCAAGCCCATTTCACAGATGTGAAAACCCACATCCAGGATCTGTTTCTTATTCTCCCATAGAACAAGCAGTAGGGTCCCGGGCAACAGCCCCTTTCCTCATTCTGCTTGTTGCTGACTACTTTTTTTTTTTCTTTTTGGTACCTGGGATTGAACCCAGGGGGGCTCCTAACCTCCCCCAGCCACATCCCCAGCCCTTTTAAAAAATTTTTAAGTTTATACAGGCTCTTGCCAAGTTGCGGAGGCTGATTTTGAACTTTCATCCTCAGCCTCCGAGTCCCTGGGGTTACAGGCGTGCGCCACCACACTTGGCTTGCTGACTGTTTTTTTTTTTTTTTTTTCTCCCAAGGGGAGAGGGCAAGGAGGCAGGGTTACTTGGAGCCCTCCCAAGGACAAGATCCAAGGGGGGCGGGCAGCCACAGCTCCCAGGGGGGTGGCCATGGGAGATCAGCTAAGGCCAGGGTGCCGCTTGCAGGCTGGGGTTCCAATCGTAAGAGTGGTTTAAAATGGTGGTTCCACCTCACTTGTCAGAGGGAGCAGTTGGTGTTGGGTGAGGAAGGCTGCCCGGCCAGGCGACCTTTACTGGCCCTGAAAGAAGCCACACATGAGCGGTTTCCACTCCCTTCTGAGCCCTCTTTGTGCTGGTGCAGGACCAGCCTGGTACTTGCATGGCTGGAGGGGGCTGCCAGCCAGCCCCAGGCTCTGCGAGTGAATGGCAGCGTCAGCGTCTTATTTAAATAATGGTAGTACAGGGAATAGCTTTTAAATGGTTATCGTAAAACATATGATTAACGTCTGTGGACTGTTTACTTTTCTTCTGCGAACATTCTTTCAAGTGTGCAAATGGCTCGGTGTAGGGTCCAAGCCCAGCTAATCTGTTTGAGAGAAAGCAATGTCTGCATGAAAATGTCACCCAGGGAGACTTCATTTACATTCATCCTGAATGAATTTTTAAAAAAAAATGAAATAGTTTTTATCCATGAACCCGCAGCTCGTTCCCTTCCATGTTCTGTTGTGACTCTGCGATGCTGCGCACTTGGTTTCCCACCTCAACTGTACAGAGGAGCTCTCTGTCAGAGTTGCTCCCAGCACTCCCCTTCCTGGGACTTGGTTGCAGGGTGTGCTCCTGTGCAGCCTGGCAGAGTGCTGTGGTGCCCACCTTCAGCACTCACTCCTGTGTGCCTCGGGAGGGCCCTTGGCCTTGATGCACGGTACCTATCAGCAGATAGGATGAGGGCCTACAGCCCCTCAGGAGCAAGGCCTAGAGCTGAGCGTGCCAGGCCTCCAGCAGCTCTGTCTGTTCAGTTCTGACTCTCCTGGGGACAGGGCACCAGTGGCATCTGGTAGTTCCTGCAGCTGACTGTCTCCATAGAGGTGCTGCCATTCTAGAGGGGTGACCTCTTTTGAAAGAAGTCAGTGTAACCTTTCCTCGCCATAGCTCAAAAGATGCTGTAAATCAGAGGAGGAACTGTCCGCAGGTAAGTTGTCAGAATTAAAAGGGCAAAGGGACCCATTCTGAGGGCAAAGTTAGTGTAACTTTGTTCACCTGCTATGTGCGATGCTCTTTAGATGTTTTTTTTTTAATTGCATGAGTCACGTAAGGCTGAAATGATCAAGGTGACATTTGCTATATCTGATTTGAGCCACTATACCAGTCCCTCTAGAATGAGATAATTGTTTAAACTTAGACTATTAGAAAATGAGACAAATCCTAGTGACGTTTTGCCATCAGAATCATGAATGACCTCATGCTAGGGTTCTGAAGAGATGCCACTCTGCATCCTTTTCCTGTCCCCATCTCTAGCTCTTGCTCCTCCCTCCCCTCCCTCTCCTGTACCTAAAACACTGCATCTTCTCTCAGGAATCCCACGGCCTCCGCACCCTCCAGACATATCTCCGTATTACCCGCTATCGCCTGGCACCGTAGGACAAATCCCCCATCCGCTAGGATGGTTAGTACCACAGTAAGGAGTTCCATTTTTTTAATTTCCTTTTTGTTTCTTACATGGGCATGTTTATTATTTAGTCTGTGTGTGTGTGTGTTTCAGAAGGACAGGGTTGGTGGGAGGCCAGGGGAAGATGTTCCACGAGAACACAGGAGAATGAGAACCCTTCAGATAGGTTTGTAGAAAAGGGATGTGGAGACTTGACCTTCTGAACCCACAGTCCCCAAAGGCCCTGTGGACGAGGTGCCCTCAGGATACTTGGAATTGCAGAAGGCTGCTAGGGCTTCCAACTGTTGAAGTCGATTGTCGTCTTCTGCTGGTGGCATCTCCAACTGTGGGGTCAAGTCACTGGGGTGACATGCTGAGTACTCTTTTAGGTATTGCTTCACCCAACTCTGAAGAGTGGCGAGGGGTGGCTGAGTCCTCTCTGCAGTGGGTGGGGTCTAATGTGGGGCGAGGGCGTGGGAACAGAAACAACCTGGTTGTGAAATCCAGGAGTGGGGTGGGGCTCTTCTTTTATAGTCCCAGTGACCCTAGCCCCTTTGCTCCCATCACTTCCAGAATCTGACAGTGGAAAGTGTTGTGTGCTGAAGCTCATGTGATTCTTGGCCTGTTGGGAGATTTCCCCCAACTGTGAAGGATGGGGACAGGCCACTGGAGCACTGAGTGTGTCACACAAGGCCCTCCTGAGTGTCCGCCCTCATCCCTGTCACTGCAGAGGTGATTCACCTGCCCTTTGCAGCCTAACATCATGATATTTTAGAATCTGAGCAGAAAGGCCTTTCATGCCTGCTGTGTGTGTGGTGTACAGTGTGCATGAGCAGGTGTGTCATGTCTAGTGATTGTATGTACGTTGTGTTTCTCCATGTTTATCGGTAACTCCTGCTCTTCAGAAAACATAGGACAATTGTTGAATGCCAAAAGAAATCCTGGGGGCTGGGGTTGTGGCTCAGTGGTAGAGCACTTGCCTAGCATGTGTGAGGCACTGGCTTTGATTCTCAGTGCCACATATAAACAAATAAATAAAGGTCCATCAATAACTAATAAAAATAAAAGAAATCCTGGCCGAACTCTCAGATTTGGACCTTAGGGAGCTAGCCATTCGTAGCCTTAAAGAAAGTTTGGGGCTGACTCACCTCCCAGTTCCCCTTTATTTCTCTAGTTGAACAGATTCTGCACTAAAAATAGGTTGGATTATGTATTAGCTATACCAAATATCAGCGCTTGCACAGTTTCTGTTTTGTGTTCTTTTTGTTTGGAATAGAAGTGATTTTGAGATTATGACCCATTTCTTCTTAAATAGATGTGATCCAGTCCTTGATAGTTCTCAGTCATCCTGGGCCTGGTTTGGCTGATGGGAAGATATTGAAAGCTAGATAAAAAGGAATAGCCAACTCAGACAACCCTCTGTCAGGAAAAGTTGTGTGTCTTTCATGAGGATGCTATTTTGCATGTTGCTGTATTTTTTAATTATTGTAATGAGGTGTGATTGTCTATTGGTTACCCACAATTCTTCTTGGGGACTCTCCCCCCGGTAACTCTTGTCAACACTTGTTAATTTGACAAAAGGCTACAAATTAAGCTCTGTTAATTTAATGTTTTCTCACCGAGATCTAAATACCGAAAGAGGCCCAAAGCGCAACTGAAGTCCTTTGATTCACTGTACTTTATTTTGGTATAAATTTACATTCATTATTGTTTTCCTTTGGATGTGTAGCCCTCAATTAGTGTGATGGCTCCATTAAAGGAAGCTAGACTTCGCCTTTAATTATTACAACAAAACACCTAGTCTCAGCTTGGGGAGAGGGTCTCTATTGACATAAGCAGAGGTTATAAAATTTAATTAGCCATTCCTATCAGATTTATGGCATTCAAATTGTTCTGTGTTTCTTCCCTTTGATCCTTGCTGTACAATCCCCAAGATTTTTGTTCTGATCAAATGAGAATAAAGCTGACTGTGCAGAGAGAACTTTCCCCAGTTCTTCTTTCTGTCCCCACCCCCAGCCTCACTTTCAGTCTCTCATCGTGTACCCCTTCTTTGTAGGCAAGGTCAACCAGTGTATCCTATCACGACAGGAGGATTCAGACACCCTTATCCCACCGCGCTGACCGTCAATGCTTCCATGTCCAGGTGAGTTCCAAGAGCCAGGGCCCTGCAGGACCGACTGCAGGCCAGTGCCCTGGCCGGCCACCGTGTGGGTGCATGTGCAGAGCAGGTGTGTAACTAGGCTTCGATCCTAGAAGACACTGAGCTATCGCCTGAACTTCCGGGGGAAGTGATGCCTTTCTGGCTCGAATCTTTGTGACTCAGCCAATGGGAGCTGTGGATGTTCAGAAATTTAGAAGGCAGGATAAAACAGTTGGGGCATGTGGAGCTTTTAAAGTTTTCTTTCTCTGTTGTCCTGAACTAGTGAGAAGGGAGGGAGTGGAGGTCATTTTATTATGGTACAAAGAAGAGTTTTGCAGAATGGTTATTATCGGTTGTTTCAAAGCTCAAATTCTGATTGAGTCAGCAAGAAAGCCCAGCAAACAGCCCCCACCACTGCCCCCCCAGCTCAAAGCAGCACTGCCCAATAGATGCTGTGTGAGACACCGAGTGACTTGGGTGTTTTCTGGTAGTCATATTTTAAAAAAATATTTTTTAAAGTAAAATGATGCTCAATGATATATTTTATTCATCCCAATACAGTATGGCTGAAATATTGTTTAACGTGATCACCATATAGCAACTGTTTATGGTATTTTACCTCTTTTCCCCAAATTTAGTTTTTATAATCTGGTCTGTATACCTGGCCACATTTCTGGTACTCAGTAGCCACATGTGCTGGTGGCTACCATATTGGCCCATGCAGCTCTAAATCCTTGAAAGATTTTTTAAAAGACCCAGGGCATGTATACATTCAGGCCTCTTTCTATTTAAGCATATAAATATATATACAACATACATACATATCTCCATGTTCTCATTTTCCTTCCTCTAATTAATTCTGGCTAATTTTTCAGTGACTGTTAGTTTATTTACAAACCGGTTGGCAGCAGTATGTTTAAGTAGTCACTAATTGCTCCTAATGATAGTTTTATTTTCTGTTCATCTGATTTTCAGTCAAGTTAATTAAATCGGTGGAGGTTTAGACTTTCCTGATGGGCTGAAACAACCAATCCATTTTGATGATGGCATATAATTAAATTAGCATGCATTACATGGCAAGGATGCTGTCCCCAGTCCCTTCCCTTCTTCTCAGTGGCTAACATGGGGCACCAGGACCAGAGACAGAAAGCCTGGCCATGATGCCTCTTTTCCTACGTACAGAAGAGAGGATTTTGGTGGGAGAGAGAATGGGAATCAGACCCATTGAGAAAAACCAACCGTAGCCTGTGTAGTGGGTGTAATTGTGCTGTGGGTATGATAACAAGATCATTTCCCACGTGTGATGACATCATCGCAGTTTCGAAATCCATGCCAATAGGCATTAGGCGGAAAGATGCTTTTTTTGGACTCTTTGGACCAGCAAGAGGGGAGACGTCACTCTCGTTAGGGACTGTGGTCCGTGGCCTCACAGAGTGCAGGAGCAGCGCCGGAGCCTCCCAGGAGGGGCGCTGCTTGGGAGCCTCAGCTCCCCTCCCCACTGCCCCGCATTCCCGTTGCACCCCATTGTTTTCCGTGTTTATTTATTCTGTGCGTCCAGAGGTTGAAAGCAGTGATGTCGTAAGACAGGGATTGGGGTTAAGCTTATTGATTGAATTATCATTAGGAGGTTAGTCGATGATTTATAGGTGGGCAGGGGGTGGAGGAGAAGAAGGGAGCGGTGGGAAGAGAGAGGTTAGGGGCTGGAGGTGCGCGGGAAAGCGGCCGATTCCCCAGGTAGGCCGTATGAAAGGTAGCTAGTTAAAAAGCGTATACAGCAAATTAAATACATTATTGTGATAATGGGGTGACAGAAGTATGGGTCTATTATACTTATGGCAGTTATAGCAAATGTAGGCAGCTTGCCCTGTTCCAGAACACCCTTTGATATTCATTCTATTCAGCAGCGGGGCCAGGACTTCTCAGAATTAAGTGATGGGTCATTATACTTTAAACACCATGGAGAAGCCTAGATTGGCAATTAAACAGCTCTTGCTGACACTCACTTGTGCCACCCTGTGACCCCCTTTAGATTGAGATGTTGGAGCTCCGGGCCCTCAGCCTGCTAAATTGGTGCAAGGCTCTCCTCCTGACGAGAGCGGGCTCTGAAATCTGCCGGCTTCAAAGGGAGCGAGATCATGTATAAACCATAATGTGGGTGCACCGTGGCTCACAAAAAATAAGGCAGGAAGAGATGAAATGTTACAAGTGCAAGGGGGAAAATGAGAGAATAATGACAAACCTAATGCAACTCAAAGCAGGAGTGTTGCACGGGAAGATGCATCCCACTGCTTGTGCATAAAATCAAGGCCGGCAGATGACATCCAGTTAACAGAAGCGTGTCAACAGTGAAGTAAAGTGAGAGTGAGTAAGAGAGAAGCCCCTGAGACAGCCAGAAACAAAAATTAGTTGTCCTTAACAAGTTAAGGTTCATCATTATATTCTGGCTTGGAGCCATAAAAGCAGACGGGGGTATATAATGAGCTGCTTAGAATTTTTAGGGTGTTTATTGCATTTCATGAAATAGTTGTCTGCAGAAGGGGATTTCTTGAGCGAAGGAATGCACACGGGCCACATCCACGTCCACACGCAGTTGTTCTTTCTCGATGGTACACTTTCTAGATCTCTGAATATGTGTTTAGGAAGAGGAACTTAGAAGTGTGTTCTTTATGTCTGCACCCAAAATTTGCCCCCACCCCAAAGTGGCCTCATCATGGTGTCTGTCTTCCTCTGGTATTGCGTGTCTGTATGTGTATGTGTGCGCACATATACACACACTAGTATTCACTCCCTCGTGTGTGTGCATGTATTCTATAGGAAGGGAACGTTTGGTTTTCAGGCATGTCAGGCCTTTAGAACTCACAGTAAAAGCTGCCACTCCACTCACCCCTTCACCCAAAGGGCCTCCAGGAACACAGGAGCACTTCCAACAGTGGGAAGGAGCAGGGAGTAACTTGGAAGCCCAAATACCTCCCAAGAGCTTGCTTTCCCTTTTATAAATTTTTGAGGGGAAGGTGTTAGAGGTGGATTGTCTCTTCACCCCACCTACCCCTTTTGTCTACCCCCATGCCCTAAAAGTTCTTAGTTAATCCTATTGAAATAGTCAAGTAGAGCAAATTTCATCCCATGCATGCATGATTATGTCAAAATGAACACTACTATTATGTATGGCTCTGATGCACTAATAAAAAGATTAAAAATAAATAAATACATAAAATAATCACATCATTGTTACCAAACTTCAGCATTAGTTTGAATTTGTAAAGGCAGCTCCAGAAGTGGACCATCTCAGGGTGGATTTTCTGAGTCAAGTGTCCATAGTGGCTCTGGGGCCCCTGCAAAAATCACAACTGTCATTGGTGTCTATATGTCTGTTGATCTGGGTAGATGCTGTTTGATTTTTAGTTTTTCTTATCATTTAACATTTGTCAGATTAACATTCCATTTTGACTAAATGGAAACTAACTCTGATCCACCTATGGGAAGAACTTTGTAAATAAAGGTTCTTTCTAAGTAAGTGTCATGGTGAAGGACCTCTAGTTCACACAAGAGTTGGCTTTCTGAAGGAGGAGGTTATTACTCCTTGGGTAGTGCTTTCGTTGGAAAGCAACCATTGCCAAGGTCTGGGCTCCCCCTCATCTGGACAGCCTCCCTGTCCCTGACTGGCATGGCCTCAGTGGGTGGAGCAGGAGCTGCCATTTTGTGACCTTCTGGGGATCTGCCCTGTCCGCCCTGCGCCCTGCTTTTGTCAACAATGTGTGCTGCTCTGAAGGCGAGGGAAGGAGGGCTTTTTGCACTCAAGCATGTCAGGATCGCTCACAAACCATTTGTCCTGTCCAGTTGTCACTCTACAGATGGGCCCCAAGTGCCTTGAAATCCACTCTTCATGTCCTGGCTCATTTGCTTGGTTGGGAAATGGTAATTCAGGGACTAAAATGTGTTTCAGAGTCTTTCTCAGAAATGAATAGTATTAGAGAAGAAAACACAGACTTTCGTCTTTATAATTTTGATTGTTGCAGAAGAGGCTTTTTAATTGTGTACAGACCACATAGTAAGTAAAGATGACTTAGGAATTGTACTTTTGAGAGGAGAAAGGGCAGTCAGTACTGAAAACTACGTGTGTGTGTGTATGTGTGTGTGTGTGTGTGTGTCTGTGTGTCTCACCTTTCTGTGAAATGATACAAACATCTTGCGTCCATAACTTACGGGAGCCAAACAGAAAACATTTGAATGTTTCCCTATCTTTCTTCCTCACTCTCTCCCATTCCTGTCAAATGAGGGGCATAGCAACAAAAGAAAAATAAAAATTTCATTGCACTCTATCAACAGAATGAGGCCTAATGAGGCCTGCATAGCATTGTCAGAAATGTATGTATATTTCAACCACGTTAATATTTTATTTAGCTGTCAATATACAACAAAAGAGTTCACCTTTCATTCTACAGCAGATTAGGACTTAGGAAACTGTCTTCTTAGATGCCACTAATAATGTCTCAAAAACAAATGGACATGCCATTTCCAGCAGGTAGCCCAAGCCCGCCTTTCCGCCCAAGTACATCAGTTGGATTTGTCTTTTGCTAAAGATGTTAAAAATCATAATGTCTCATGTCAGTAGCAATAATGAAGGGGAAGATTGGCTTTAATGACATTATGAGAATCATTATGTTTAATTTATCACTAATTAACGCTGACAGGTTTCATATGCCGTGGGTGGCTTTCATGTGCATGTTACGTGCTGGGTTTTTTTTTTTTCTCTTTTTAAAAAAATTTGTGTGTACACATCCCTCCTCATTCATTCATTTTGATTCTGACGATTTACACAGCTTCCTGTCTTCTAGGTTCCCTCCCCATATGGTCCCACCACATCACACTCTGCACACCACCGGCATTCCCCATCCGGCCATAGTCACACCAACGGTCAAACAGGAATCCTCCCAGAGTGACGTCGGCTCCCTCCACAGCTCGTAAGTGTCCTTGCTGTTGCTCTTCTGTGGCCACAGTGTCTAGTGGTTGGTGGCGGATGCTTCGTGTACAGCCCCCAAGCCACCTGGCCTGTGTGGGCTCCCCATGAAGAGAGAGAAGTCCTACCGTGGTGGGCTTCACCCCTCATACCCCTGTGGGTCAGCACAGAGCTCTGTTTTGTGTGTGTTTGGATGGCTTGGGATCTGTAGCCACTTCCCTGCCCTCTCACCCCGAAGTGGGACATTTGGAGCTTTGTTCTGCAAGCTACGGAGGCGGGGCCGTGCAGGCTGCTTCCCACGCCTCGGGAAAGTGGTCTGTCTGTGAAACTCGCAGTGATTACAGAATCTTGCCCCAGCCCCTCCCCTGGCTATTTTTGCTCCATTTTCCGGGTGGAAGAGACCGAAAGTGGAAGTGTGCCTTTTATTGGAGACAGCGAGGCTCGGGTGTGAGGAGTCGGGGCAGCGCGCTCTGGAGGGAAGTTGGACCACGTGGTTGTTGACTGGGCTCTGTGTCTACTTTGTCTGTATCCAGAAAGCACCAGGACTCCAAAAAAGAGGAAGAGAAGAAGAAGCCCCACATAAAGAAGCCCCTCAACGCATTCATGTTGTATATGAAGGAAATGAGAGCAAAGGTCGTGGCCGAGTGCACGTTGAAGGAGAGCGCGGCCATCAACCAGATCCTCGGGCGCAGGGTAGGCGGCCCCGTCGTGGGGACGAGGGGGAGGAGTGGACACGTCGAGGCCCCAGTGAGTGGGATCCCTGTCTCCCAGCTCCATTTTGAAGTCTTCAGTGGGCTCCACTGAGGCAGGCCCAGGCGTTCCGCATAGAATGACATTCAGAGAGTTATCACCACATTCAGGCGTCCCCACCCCAGAGAGGGAGACCGGATAGATGGATGTAGACAATGCTTTGTCTGAACACTCCTGTGAGTGCTGGCTGTGTCTGGCCCACTCTCTGTGACTGTACCTGAGGCCATCTCTGGACATACTCGCCTCCCAAGGAAGTGTCAGTCCTTTATCGGCCATGGTGTGGTTGATGATGTTTGTGCATGTCTTTCTCTGTCCCACCCTGTGTCCCCTCCAGTGGCATGCACTGTCCAGAGAAGAGCAGGCGAAGTACTACGAGCTGGCCCGGAAGGAGCGACAGCTTCACATGCAGCTGTACCCTGGCTGGTCCGCGCGGGATAACTATGTAGGTGGATCATTTGCCATAGGACACTTTCCCTAGAGACGTGTTCTGTGTCCAGTGGGCAGGGAATCGTCATTTGTCAGCTTGAATCTGGCTTTAGGACTCTTTATCCTGCCCGCTTCTGGGACCGTTACCATCTGGCCTGGTCACTGGAGGTGTGTGTCTTGGCTTCTAGTCTAGCTGTGGCAACATGCTGTCTTTCTTCAGAAAAAAGGAGGAAGCTGGTGTCTGGTGACCTAGCTCAGGACCCCTGGGATCCACTGGGGGTTCTGCACACCTCCTGGACCACTTGTTAGAGAGGCGAGCCTCTTGGATGAGTGTGTAGACCTTGGAGAAAGGAGATCACTGGGCTCATTCAGACGGTGCCCCAGAGGGGGTTCCTCAGCAGCCCTCCGTGGTGTGGCTTTCTAGGGCAGACCCTAGGGGGTGGGGGGGGGGGAGAGTTTCACTCCTCACAGGTCTTGCAGCAGGGCCTGCAGCCTAAAGGAAAAAGAAACAGTGGCCTTACACCATGGTGTACTAGAAGTAGGAAGCCTGCCTCACCCAGAGAGGGGCATGATGGGAACATCCCTGAAGGTAGCCAATGGAAGTCACCCTTGCCAGGATAGAGGAAATGGTGTGTTCCTAGACTCTGGTGGCTGCAGGATTTGCCTCATTTCCTCTCTGAGCTTTTGGGGAACACCCTAGTTGGAGGATCATTTTACTGATGGCATCAGCACCCCCATTCCTCTCCCGAAGGCTTACTGTCCTCTGGAGATTGTCGCTGTCACCATCATCCCCACCCATACATCTTCCCTAGTGGCCCATGGTCTGGGCTCTCTCCCCCTATATGCTGTCACTTTGTGTGATGCTTTTTTCCTTCCATAATGATTTGCTCTCCACTCTGAGGGGGACCAAACCATCTTGATGGCAGCACCTTCCCTCCCGTTTTGTGGGGGTTGTGGACCAGTCCGTGCTCTCCACTTGGCGTCACCCAGGAAGCTCTCTGAGGTCATTAACTCATTGGTGATAGAGCCTTACCACACACGCCACGTTGTGGGGATTCGGAATCCGGCCCAACACATTTGCTCTGAGAACTTGGTTGGCGTCCACCAAGGAAACCATGAACATGCGCGTGACCGCACGGCCCTGAGTGCAGGCGGCTTTCTGCTTGTCCTGGCCACCTATCTCAAGTTTCCACCCTTGATATTCTTACACCTTTAAGCACGTTCTTGCTCATCTGCTCCTTGCTGTGTAGACCTTGGAGAAGGGAGACCACTGAGATTAACTGCCACACCCCTGCCTGTCTCCCTCTGTCTCCCACTGGCCATAGCTGGCAGCACAGCACCAGCCTGCATTCCTGATGGGGTTGAAGCAGGAAGGAGTAGTACTGCTTGGATGACATGGCTGCTCCGCTGAGAGCCCTTGTCGCCTTTGGGTGGGCATAGGGTGACGGCCTGGGACCTCTGCGTACGCCCTCAGCATGTGTGCCAAGGGGAAGCCTTTCTTCTGGAGCTGAAAGGAAGAGGATGAGAAAGTGAATGCTTCCCGCAGGCTTGCTGTCACCCCGCCTGACCCCCAGGTGGAGCGGGCAGCAGCAGGCAGCGTCCACAGCCTGCACACAGCCATGCGGTTTCAGGACAGCTACTCTCCTGGTTGCAGGTCGGAAGTCGTTAGAGTTATCCACAGCTTCTACTTGTTGCACACCCAATTCTTGGAGTAATCTAGAATGGTACCATCCAGTGGAATTCAGCTTTTCTACAGATACCATGGCCCTGCTGGACTTCGGGGTCACAGTAGGGCTTCTTGTACAGCTGTGCAGGCCAGACTCTGCAGTTCAAGGTTGTGCTGTTTATATCAGGGTCTGTGGCAGTGGTGCCCCCTGGAGTTGTGCAGGGTGAACTCTCCACAAAAGGATAAGTTCAGTTTTGTGATAGCTTCATAAGAATGGTGTGTTGGACTTTCTGGGAGTCACTTAGAGTGTTCCCCAAGACTTTCTGTGATGTGCTTCCTAGGTTTTAGAAAGTCCCAAAGTCATTTGATGTGACTTCTGCTCAGTTCCACATTCGGAATGTGGCTTAGTGTGATTGGGAGCTCCCAGGGAACTTGAAGAGGTTTGGGAGAAGGTCGGGATTTAGGGCCATGTGTCTTCCTTGAGGTGCTGTCAGGTTCCTGATGTGAGGAGCGTGGATACACTCTGTCTCTGTCTTCTTCCACACCTGGGGAATAGTCAAGGGGCAAAAAGTGCGGAATCGAAGGTCATGAGGATTTGGGGCTGCTGGGAACTTTTCTTCTTTAGCTCCCTTGCACTAGGAGTTTTTGCAAATTACTTTTGTCCCTGAAAAGTCCTAACAGTTCTGAAAAATGCCTTCTGAGCTTGCCCCTTCCACAGCCCTGATGTCATCCAAGGAGTGACGGAATCTTTTTATTGCTATCTTAGGAAAAAATAATTGAGTGAAACGCAGTCAGGTTTGGATGCCCAGGCTTGGTCCATTCTCTAGAATAGAAGAAGAAATAACTTAGTGCCATAGTAATGCCTCACCCCAGCTTCATATCAGAACATGGATTTCTTCCCGCCTCTTTGACGTTAGGTTAAGGAGATAATCCTTTGCCATTTGCTCACCAGTTTCCTCTTTCTTATGCCTTATGTTGGGCCTTTTCTTTCCTTTCTTCATTGAGCAAGGTCCTTCAAGACTGAACAGTGTGTATTAGCTTCCTCATGTCCCTTTCCTATTAATTATGTCCCTGTCATCTGAATCCCAATTTCCTCATCATAGATCTCAATCATGCACCCTGCACAGATAGCTCCCCCGGGTCAGAGGTGGACACGGTGCCTTTAGAATCTTTTGTGGGGCATTTGAATGGGAAATGGGTACTAAAGCAAAGGCCTGGGGGTGCAGATGCTGACACCCCTTCAAGGTGAAACCTTTCTACGTTAATTGAAACTAGACCCAGCTACTGGATCCCAGACAACCACCTTGTACTTCACTTCATTCTCGGTTGTTTTTTTGTTTTTGTTTTATAATCATACACCAAGGAACATAACATGCTTAAACAGAAGTGCTGATCAGAAGCCAAAACACATTTCCCCAGTGGCACAGGCCCTGTGCCCCAGGAGAATAGAGCTACCTTCTCAAAACAGTGCTCTCAGCTCTCGGATGGAGCAGAGCCCCATGGCCTCTCTCTCTGGAGGTTCCTGCAGTGCCTAACCCAGTCTCAGTTCCTGTCCATTATTGTTCTTTTCTCTTTGACTGTGTCACCATTCGTGAGAAACTTTACGCAAAGGTAGCATTTAGGTATTATGGAGCACCCAGGATGTAAGGCCACTGGAGTGCAGTTCCCGTCCAGCAGCTAACTCATGGACAGGGTTAGGGCAGTCCAGGGACGGGGGAATGAGCTTCAGACATTGGCCCACAGAATTATCTCCAGTTCCACAGCCACCCTAGCAGGCTGCCAGGATTCCAGGGAGGCCCAGGCTGGAGATATGGATGGCTCCATGCAGGGCCAGTATTGTTATGTAGCGGGCAGCAGAGCCCTGAGTCGAGGGTTGGGGTGACGAGACTCCTGAGTTTCCAGGCTGGCCCTCCGTCTTGCTGTGCCACTTGAGAAAAGTCTGTAAAATTGGAATGGCAGTGATGCCTGGTGTGTAGGTTGTCATGAGGGTTAAAGGAGTCACTGTGCCCACTGGGTGCTGGCCACTGTCGCCAGGCAGTGTTCACCATCCTCTTTACCCGGCTGGTTTGACTTAGGATTTTTCAGCTTCTTGTCATGTGAAGACACACCCGTACAACCATTCTGTTTTCTACTTTCAGTAAAGACGTGATATTCAGTGCTTTATTATGATGGTGGGCTTGAGTCAGATGATTGGAGACAGCTGTAGGCTGTTGCAGGTGTTGAGCACATCTGAGGTAGGCTGGACCTGAGCTCCAGGGCTCAGGAGGGAGGTGATCAGATGCACTTAGACTTAGCCACATTTTTAACTTATGATGAGTTTCTTGGAGTGCCCACCCCATCATAAGCCAGAAGCCAGGGAGCCTCTGTATAAGACAGGCTAATGGGGGAACTTGCCTTCTCTGTGGATGTCTACCCAGCAGATAACTCCAGGCCCTGTCCCACCTACCACCCAGTCTCTTCAACCTGTGCCCAGGAAGTGCCCACTATAGCTGTCCTTCTGGATTCAGAATGGGGGAGGGCAGCTCTCTGCCCAGCCTATCACGGAGAGTGTCTAGCAATCTGCTCCTTTCTGAATGATCCCTTTTGTGGAATCAGATGCCCTGGCTCAGGTCTGAGATGAGCAGAGGTATCTCCGCCATGCTCCACCACCCACTCATCCCTCCTCTACTCCAGGAAGCGCGTATCCCTCTGGCTGGAATCAGAGCTCAAGGGCATTGGGGTGAAAGGGGTGGGAGGTTGGACAGACTCCAGGGGACAGGTGAGGGTGGAGATGGCAAGAGGGTGCCCCCCTCTGCCTTCTTCCAGGGGAGCCCAGACGCCTTCCTCCTGCCTTTCTTGAACTAAGCCACTGTGTTTCATCTGTTCATCTAGGGGAAGAAGAAGAAGAGGAAAAGGGACAAGCAGCCAGGAGAGACCAATGGTAAGTCAGGATACTCAGGATGGAGGAGGAAGCGGTAGCTGGAGGGCCACTCTTATGCCAGGCTTCCATCTGGGGGAGGCAGGAGAAATTCAAGGCCAGGACATGGGGTGGGGCATCTTAGGCAGCCTTTTTGTTTATGCATTTTAATTAATTGCTTCATGACTGCCCTTTTAAAGCTAGTAACATCCATTGTTGCATGAAAAAGCACATTGTAATTCTAGTGGAATGTGTTTTTAAATAACTGCAAAGCCTGTAACTGGAGAGCAAGCGGCAGGCATGCCTCTGCGGGGATTTAGGCAGTCTGCTTATTTTGTATGTGTCTGAGGAGGGATGAGGAGGGGCTAGGGGAGTAGGAGGGGTGTGAGTGCGGGGGTCTTAACTGGGCTGTTCCTGAATGTTCCGATGCATGCCTTTACAGTGGTAAATTGCACCCATTTTAAATTAAGGAGGTTTGTCATTCTCTAGATGGAATTAGAAATACTGCATAGGCAATCTCAGAGGTCCCTGGGAGAAGACCAGGCTTTTACAAACAAACAAACAAAATTCTTGAAGGCTTTGTATAATTTGTTCTTTTTTTTCAGAACACAGCGAATGTTTCCTAAATCCTTGCCTTTCACTTCCTCCGATTACAGGTGCTAATGTCATTTTGAGTCATTAAAATAGTTGATAAACTGTTTTTTAATTTTTCTTGCCGTTATAGTTTTATTAACATTAAACACGTATGACATTTGAACATCCTTTAAAATGACCATCTACACGGTTTCGTATGTTTTGGTAGATTTTTTTTTTCCAGTTGCTTTTGTTGTTTTTTTGAATTTAATTTAACTTCTGTTTTGTTTATTTTTTCCATAACAGTTGTTTAAGCAGCAATGACAGTGATTTAGAGCTGAACTAACTGTGCAAATTGAATATGCAGTATTTCTTTAAAAGAGACTGGTAAAGAGAAAAAAAAATATGGAAGGAATTCAGTAATAAACCTCCTTAATCTAATGGCATTTTTTCATGGCTCCCACTAAGTTTTCTCCCACAAGCATGCATCCGCAGTATGATTATTTTTTTTCCTTTGCTTTTTTATTTATTTTATTTTATTTTTCTTCCCTTTTGCTTTTCTGCTTATAATTTGCAAATCCACTAGCATTTTACTGACCATTGCCTGCTTCAATGCTGCTGTGAGCTTCTAACTAACCCTTAATGGCTCATCCACACAGCCTGTTGACCTCATTCTGTTTCTCTCTCAATATTAACGAAAAGAGATTAAAAAGAAAAGACGAACATTCCAAAAGCTGCAATATCCCAAGACCATGACCCTTTTCTTTCTTTATTTCTTTCTGTTTTGTTTTGTTCTGTTCTTTTTATTATTTGTAGTTTTTTTTTTCTTTTTTAAACTGTTGTCCTCTGAGAAGAAAAAAGCATGTTACAACTTAATTCCCTCCTTCGATTTATTTTCTTCTTAAAAAAAAAAGAAAAGAAAATTGAGAGGAA
Organism: Spermophilus citellus; assembly: GCF_964194105.1. Lineage (NCBI taxonomy): Eukaryota > Metazoa > Chordata > Mammalia > Rodentia > Sciuridae > Spermophilus > Spermophilus citellus. The sequence continues at coordinate 81,190,937 of NC_138195.1, forward strand.
AAAAAAAAAGGAAAAACAGAACTAAAATAATAAGAAAAAAAATAATTGAACGAGTGAGTTCTCCAAGGCCTAACTTCCCTTTGGCAGCTCAAACCGAATCTGAGACACAGTCCTTAAAGAAGGGATACTGCAGCTTTATTTGCAACAGCTAATTTCACAAGTTGAATAAGAATGTGATTTTTACCTTTTTTTTTTTTTTTTAAGTAAAGAAAGTTAAAAAACGAAAGTCAATATTTTGCCATTAGTAACCAGGTCATTGATTTATTCCCTTTTTTATTTTTATTTTTTTCTTATTTGTATCTCTCTCTCCCCCTCCCTTCCCTTCCCTCCCTCCCTCTTCTCTCTCTCTCTCTCTCTCTCTCTCTCTCTCTCTCTCTCTCTCTCTCTCCCTTTCTCCCATGTCCTCCTCCTCTGCTCGCTCCTTTCTTGAACTCATTCAGACCTGAGCGCTCCTAAGAAATGCCGAGCGCGCTTTGGCCTTGATCAACAGAATAACTGGTGCGGCCCTTGCAGGTGTGTATAGTCTCCCAGATTCGCTGTGCTGGTTTGCAGCTGGTCTCTTCCATCCTTCCCCCTTCTCTGGCCTGTTGCTTCATAGCTCTGTGTGTGGATCGTAGGAGACACGAGGGAGTGGGACACTGCCAAGTGTGTGGGCTCCATGAGGGATGTGCTTGTTCTCCCGCTGCTGCTAGCCAAAATGCCACTGTAAAACAGCATCACGTGTGCCTCCTCGGGTCAGCGACTGCAGACCCCAGCGCGCCCTCCCCCAGGGAACGTTGCCTGCCAACCCCCTTGTGACAGCCCAGGATCCTCATCCTGGCCTAGGTAGAATTCTGCCAATGACGTCACCTGCTCCCCTCCTCTTCTCTCTCTATTTTTATTTATTTTTTATTGTTGTTTTTTGGTTTCTGGTTGTTGTTTTGTGTGTGTGTGTGTTTTATTGTTTTATTTGATTTTTTTTTTCATTTGACTCATAGAAGTCCTTTCCTTTCATGCCCTTGGTGAGGGACGATTATCAAATAGAGCCAAGGTGCTGTAGAAGACAATAAGCTGTAGCTGAGATCTCACATCCGACTGAGCACGACCCACCATTGTGTTGTATTTTTTGTGTTTACCTTATGCTAACAGATGCAAATACTCCAAAGAAGTGTCGGGCACTGTTCGGGCTTGACCGACAGACTTTATGGTGCAAACCGTGCAGGTATATTACCACTGCGAGGCCTTTGGGAAAATCAAATAACTCTGTCCTTCTGGTACCTTAGTGTGACAATTTATTTTGACCTCCTTCCCATCTACTTCCCCCACTGGCATCAATGACTAATGATCCTCATTCTTCAAAATTTTCTTGCTAATTTCATGCTGTTTCCTGTCTCCACTTTCTCCTCCTCTCTTTGTCCTCTGCTCTTCCAAATAACGTGTCCCTGGTGGCAGGACTGAGACCACAGCCTTGACAAACCCTGACAGGCTCCGAGACTTGTCCTTTGCAAGCCAGTGTCCTGGACTGGTTTGGCCTAATGAGTGCCTCGGTTGCCTGTGTCCCGAGTGTAGAGAGCCAGCAGTTCCCAAGTTTGGACCAGTTAAATGTGGCAGCGAGAGCATCCCTGTGCCCTTGGGAATTGGACAGGCTTTTCCCCCACTCTTCCTTTTTATCCCCATCTCCCCTTTGTTGTTTTGTGTTTTAAAACCACATATTTCTGTACAGAGGAGCTTGTGTAGCTGACATTGTTTTACAGTGCTAAAAAAGAAGCGTGGCATTGAACGGCATGCACAGCTGAGGGGCTGTGGGCAGCGAGGCCTGCAGCTGCCCGCTGCACAGAGCCGCAGCGTTAAAATGTATGCATACCTGTCCACCATGTAGCAGTGGTTCCTAAATGAATCAGAGCAGCCCAGAAGCGTCCAAATCACGTCCCATGTTCCACCGGCAGGTTCCCACCCCACCTGTCATCTCAGGGAAGGTGTAGGTACTTCTTCTTGGTGGAGGGCTACCAACTAGTTCCTGTCTCCTTTCCTTTCCTTTAATGACCACCTTTGGTTAAATTTGTTGTTTCTTTGTTCTGATACAAGCAGTCTTTGAATTTGGAATATTATGATGGTAGGTATCTCAACACCCCAACACGCGTCCCTGTTTGTAGTGCCTCCTTGTCACGTGTCCCTCTCCTCCATGCCTCTGCCATGTGCTCCATGTCTAGACGTTAGAACAGATGTTCATCCCATCACGTGCATGCCGACGAGTCTGCTGTGTCTCTGACCCCCTTCTCTGATGCCAGTACTGAGAGATGGGTGAAGTGTGCCTCGAGCTGACCCAACAGATGACGAGGGAGAAAGGGCCCAAGGCAGGAGTGATGCAGGTGTCATGAGTAGGGACTTGGGACCTTAGATGGAGTCCTAGCAGGAGAGGAAGGCCCTGGTCCTCAGAGCTAGCAGCTCTCACAGAGATGGCAAGTGTCCTTTCAGCACATCTCTGGGGTCTTCCCTGGAGCACAGGAAGGAGTTCTGTGATGAGAGATTGTAGGTATATCATCAGGATGAGCCAGGGAAGACGGGGCCCCTGCTGACCCTATGGAGGCAGTGGGTCTGTCAACACTGGACACCTGCCAAGCAGGGGGATCCTTGGCCGTGGGAACTGCTCTGAGACACGGTGTGGTGGCAAATCACTGGCTGGTGGGAGCGTTCCTCCTGAGCAGTGGACACGGCTCACTGGGCCTTACAGTGAGGGTGGCTCATGTGCCTGTTGGTTTATACTGTTCATGGGGGAGGGGTTTATAGCCCCCCACCTTTTGTTTGTGTTTTTGTTTCAGAAGTAGTTGCTGCATGTTAGATTTGGCTCCCCCCCCCCCCTTACAAGTTACTACTAACTACTACTAACATTGACCTGGACAGATATCCTGTCCTCATCCAGCCCACGCTTGCTGAAAGCCAGGGTGGAATATTTCCTCAGAGACCAGAATTTTCTTGATATTTTTACCAAAAAAAAAAAAAGACTGCCATCCTTTGTGGCTCAAGCCTTTGTAGCTAGCTGTCCCATGTTTTACAGTGTGGTTTCCCACACGCAGGTTTGGGGCTGTCGATATGGCTGTGGATGCTGAGGGGCCGTGGTCATAAGAGCAGTTTGACAGGCCCTCTCCCCAGATATTCTTCCTGCCTCAGCCCCCTTAGAACATTTCCAGCAGCTATTTTTTGGGGGGACATGAGTTCATACCTTAAATATATTGAAAAAAGTCATTCCTATCTTTTTTGAGGGTATTATTTCAAAACAGGATCAGAAAGAGTCTGTAGTTTCCTTTTGGAGTAAATATGGAAGACGCTAGAAATGGATGGAGATGCCTAGACGGGTGGGTAGGAGTTGGGGTTTTATACAAGTAGTAACCTGTCCCTCTTCCCCTGCCCAACTCTTCCTTTTAACTTGGCCATGACCACATGTGGCTTGATGGGAATATCAATAGGACAAAATGTGCTTTTAAGAAAAGGGGGTGGTGGGGGGACAGAGAAAAGCAGTTGCAAACCGAGGCATTTCCTGACACGTGTGTCCGGCTGCCTTTCCCTCAGCCCTGTTGGGAGCATCGCTCTGTCACCATCATCTTCGTGTCCCATGTTCAGAGTGCCCCATGCATCCCCGGGATTGGAACCTTCATGTCATCAGGAGGGCGGGAGGGGCAAGGAAGGCCCTGAGTCCTCTGCCAAGCAGGGCTCCTGAGTTCACTCAGGAACACCCTAACCAGCCTCTGTTTTGAGCCCACCAAGTTGCTCTTCACTCTACCCTGAGAGAGCCTGGAATGCTGCTTGATGCCACCCCTTGTCTAATGGTCTCCCCTCCTTTCCTTCACCTGTCCTCTCCGCTCTCATTTCCCCCATTGCTTTCTCAGTTTTGCATATGCCTTTCCCCGCCCCCTCTTCCCCTCCCCCCATTTTAAAAATGCATGGACATCTTAGTTTCTGAGCATGTTTGGATCTGCAGGCTAAGATGGTTTAAAATGGAGAGGCTTGATTGTTTACCTTGGTTCCTGGGATGGGAGCAGAATCCTGTAGTCTGTGCCAGTCTATCCCAGGGAGAAAAAGGAACTTCACCAAACTGAGGGTGAGAGGGGGCTGCCCCTGCTCCCCCAGAGTTCCTTCTGACCCAGTGGGGACAGACAGACTTGAGCCACCAGCCCCGAATGGGTCTCAGCCTCTATGAGGCTGGCAGGACCGAGCGTGCTCCCTTCCGCCCTCCTCTCCTTCCCTTCCCTTCCATCTTGTGGAGTCCACGCCCCATGCACTGACAAGCGTGGGGCTCAGAGCAGAGGAGGAGCTCAGTACACCCCTGACTCAAAGGCCAGTGACACTGTCTAGCCGGGGTCGCCTTCAAGTGGGCAGCATCTTGGCCAGGTGCTCACACCCTTCTTTTCAGGTGGAGTGTTGGGGCCCTGGTTCTGACTGCATATTGAAGGGTCCTTGGATGAGCGTGCGCACATCCTGTATCTGCATTATATTTATAGCATTAGTGGGTTGATCCCAGGATCACCTTTCCTACCAAGTGTGATCCCATCAGACTGGGATTAAGGGTGGGAGAGGCTTTGAAGTCCAATCTCTCGGTTGATTTTCCCTGACTTCATCCTTTGATGATAAGCAAGAAAGGCTCTGAAATTCACATTCCTATTCCTTCCATAAACAGGCAGTGGAGAGGGGAGATTCCGGTTTTGGTGCAGGGTAGAGTGTCTTTGTGGTTCAGACATGAGGACCCCAGCCCCAGGAAGGTCCCTGCTGTGATTCCCTGGCACTTCTTCTTGGTGGTCACTCCTCTGTGACTGGCTTGTGCTGCGCCCTCCACTTCCTGGCCTCAGCATTTTGTCAAGGCCATGATGCCCCTCCATCCCATCCTCACAGTCTGTCCTTCCAACCTTTCCACCAGGGGGTGGGGGAGGGGAAGCCCCAAATCTTCAAAAAAAAAAATGATCAATGAAAATTTTTTAAAAAATCAAGTTTGAATCTTAATTTAATCCACAACCTGCAGGCCATACAACCAGTTATTCTTGTTCCTTTGGATCATTTTCTGTTTTTCTTATTCTCGCCCCTCCCCCACCTTTGTTTTTCCTCTTCTACCTGTTTTTGGTGGTTTTCTTTCCAGTTTTTTTTTTCTTTTGGTTTCGTTTGTTTGGTTTTTTGGTTTTCTTTTCTTTTTTAGTTTATTTTGTTTTATTTTCGTTCCCCCTCCCTTCTCACCTGATTCTGACCTCTCTTGATTTGGTGTGGTTCTTAACAGACAAGCCCGAAAGCTCTCTGGGCGCCCGCAGCCTCACGGTGGTGGTGTGTTAAACCTTTAAGCCTCTTGCTAGTGCTGCCTTCAGCTATGTGGGCTCAACAGTCAGCATTCTGAGAGTCTCATTGATAAGAGGCGGCTGGGGAGGGAGCTCTGTCTTTCTCTTTTTAGACACACACACATACACCATTGGGGGCTGGGGGTGGTAGTGGTGGGATTTGGGGAGGGAGGGCAAGGAAATGTGGTGGGAAAGTGAAGGAACGTCTAAGCCCAGGGAGAAATAAGCGTTTCTGTTAATATCAGTTTGGATGAAGCCATTTTGGCAAATCGGTGCCACCCTACGCAGGTGACCCCTGCAGTCTGCTCACTTCTAGCTGGGCAGGGGTGGGACCTCGGGTGGGCGAGCAGGTAGGGCATCCTCCCAAGTGTCCTAGGTGTCAGAGCAGACCTAGAGAGGGCCATGTGGTCAAGGGAGCCGGGCAGCCTGGCACCGGGAGTGCCATGCTGCAGGGTATCAGCTAGCCGATGTCCCCTGGCCGCTAGCATTAGATGAACTGTCCCTTGGCATCTTTGCCTGTTATTCACAGATGACTCTCTCCCCTGTTTCTAGGAGAAAAAAAAAGTGCGTTCGCTACATACAAGGTGGAGGCAGCTGCCTCAGCCCACCCTCTTCAGATGGAAGCTTACTAGACTCGCCGCCCCCCTCCCCGCACCCGCTGGGCTCCCCTCCCCCCGACGCCAAGGCACAGACTGAGCAGACCCAGCCGCTCTCGCTGTCCCTGAAGCCCGACCCCCTGGCCCACCTGGCCATGATGCCCCCGCCGCCCGCGCTCCTGCTGGCCGAGGCCACCCACGGCAAGGCCTCCGCCCTCTGTCCCAACGGGGCCCTGGACCTGCCACCTGCCGCCCTGCAGCCACCCCTCGCCCCCTCCTCGCTCGCACAGCCGTCGACGTCTTCCTTACATTCCCACAGCGCGCTGGCCGGGACGCAGCCCCAGCCGCTGTCCCTCGTCACCAAGTCTTTAGAATAGCTCTCGGTGTCCCGCCTGGTGTGAGTGTCCCTCCGGTCCTTGGTTTGCCTCCCCCCACCGGAAAGCTTTTGTTTTGTACTCTTAATTTTGTGCCACGTGGCTACATGAGTTGATGTTTATCGAGTTCATTGGTCAATATTTGACCCATTCTTATTTCAATTTCTCCTTTTAAATATGTAGATGAGAGAAGAACCTCATGATTCTACCAAAATTTTTATCAACAGCTGTTTAAAGTCTTTGTAGCGTTTAAAAAATATATATATATACATAACTGTTATGTAGTTCGGATAGCTTACTTTTAAAAGACTGATTAAAAAACAAAAAGGAAAAAAAAAAAGAGAAGCAATTTTGAAGCAGCCCTCCAGACGGAGTTGGTTCTGTATTATTTGTATTAAATACGAGCTTGCGAACCAATCATTTTACACCTGGTTTTTAAACCACAGGGGCACGGTGAATGCAGTGCCATTACCTTTTTTTTTTTTTTTTTTTTTTCCTGTGTGAAACAACTTTTATTGTGATGTTACTTGTTATTGTTTAAATGTACAGAAACAAAGGGTTAAAATGTGTTAATATACCTTGTTCCATGGTGTTGTTCTTTTGGGGGGAGGGGGATGCTACTCAACAATTAATGGAATCACAACGCTGTTGGACCAGTAGTATTTATTGCTTTAGAGATTGCTTGTACCTGTACGTCGTCCCTTTTTAAATATGTTTTCCTTTTTCTTGAAACTGTATAAAGTTTTTTTCCCCCTTAGCATAAGCATCTTATATATAACAACTCATTTGTACAAGGTTTTTAAGTTTATATATAAAATGTGTATATATTTTTTTGTTTCCCTTTTTTGACTTTTATTTTTTTTTCTCTCTCTCTCTCTGTATGAAACCCAGACACCGCCAAATGGACATTCATAGTTGCATTAAGGATCAGTAGCATTAACAAAAGTTGCTTTAAAAGCCATTATGTAAAACAAGACTTGAACATTAGTGAGGGAATCCTAGCGAAGCTGTCTGAGCAGCAGTGGGAACCGCCCGTTTCCCCTGTGAACTCCTAGTCAAATGCCCTGTGCCCTTAGGACATGGACTGACCGTGTGCAAAACTTGATGTGCCAAAATTCTCAGTGACTTTAGCTTTCTCCCTCTTTTTGATGCTGTACTTTCTGTTCACCATGTTTTGCTGTGATGTTACATAGGTAGATTTGTATGTAGTTTTAATGTCACCTATAACAAAATGTGTTTGGTAGCAGATTGTCCAGAAAGCATTTTAAATGAAGAGGTATAAACCCTTAAGGGCCAAAATTCTGTATATTAGATTACTCTTAAAATGAAAAAACCAGCTGCCGCTTTTATGTACACACAAGACATACAAGTAGGTAGCGAACTTTAAAAATAAAAAAAACCTAGGCATGTTGATGTTGCAAAATGCTGTATAAAGCTGAAACCTGTTCATTCAGTGCCATTGTAGTTGACATGAAGCGATTGTAAAACTGTCTCCGATTTTTCTCTGGTTTATTAAAATGCTAACTATAACATTTTTTGTGAATACTTTGAATGTTTCCTAACAGTTGTGATGTTACTGTTCCGTTTTATGCTCTTATTCCAAGTTCATTTTTAATGGTTTGGAAGCCATTTTTGTAATGAATAAATGTTCATGCTGTACAGTATCTGTAGCATGCCGTTCTGGATTAATAAAAGCAACTTAGTATGTGCAGATAAAGACTGGTCACTTGTTTCTGTGATTTGGATTTTTATCTCTTTGGAAATTGGAAATTTGGAAAATGCATTCCCAGGTTGGGCCCTGAGACCGTGTGTGGGTGTTGGGTGGTGACCAGATAACCAAAAGGTGGTCTTGCACTCTTGGAAGGAGGTGACTCCCCTCCTGCATCCTGAATGCCCATTTGGTATGCCTGTGTACCTGGTTTGTATCATGTGTCGTTTATAGTGAAGATTATGGGGAAAAACGGGTCTCTAGGGCATCTTTCCCCGTATTCAACTGTGCCACTACCAGTAAGTTGATCAATCAGCAGTAGATGTCACTTGATTGGCTGCAAAACAGTTAGTCTGCTGTGTCCTGTGTGTCCCTCTCACAGTGTTGAGCAGGAAGGATTTAATTCTGGTGAATGACACTGCTCACCAAGGGTGAGTTTAGGAACCATGGTTACTGCCTGGCGACCATGGATGTAGAAGTAGCCTAACTTCTTTCCAAGAACTTTCTGTTGAGAGAGCTGCAAGCAGTTACCCTGAAACCCTTTCTTTAGCAGCAAGCAAGTGGATTTCCTGAAAACTGCACCAAGGTGATTCCCTTAGTGGGTATGCAAGGGTCTTGCTGTCTGTGGGACCCTTGGCTGTATGCTGGCAAGGATGCCCGTTTGTTACCATCACTGAGGAGGGCCACAGTAAAGATCTTCCCAAGGTTTCCACAGGGTGGATAAAGTGGATAAAGTGGATGGATGGATCTGTTGTTCTGGGAATCTAGGACATCTGCACCTTCAAAGGATTGTGATTTCAATGGGCACAGAAGCGGTTCGTGTTGCTGTTGTTGTTCCTTAAGGTTACCACGGTGTCGCATCAAGGACTTTAAAGCTCCTTGGAAACTGCCTTGCCCGAGCTAGTTTTTGTTCTGTGAAATTTCAGTATTTTGTTTTTGCTTTGTTTGGTATTCCCGGTGAAGAGTGTTTCTGGTTGTCCTTTCCCATTTTATTCTGCACACTGGGCCCAGAGTGACCTTTGAAAACACAAATAAGAGCACTGTGTGTTATTGGTGGCTGTGTGCCAAGCCGTCTATGTGCATTTTCTCATTTAATCCTAACACTGCCACCTGAGGAAGACATTATTCTCCCCCAGCTCCCTCTGCCTTTTTTTCTAAAAATGGATTTAGAAACTCAAAAGTGTTTTTGTCCAAGACCTCATGAGTTGGGACTTAGATGGAGACCTGACTCCAAGCCACCTTCTTAACCAAGTGAAGCTGCCTCTTGTAGAAGAGATGGTCCTTCCACTCCTACACAGGGTGATGGGACACTCTTTGGAAAGGCTTCCGTGTGTCCCCACCCCCTCCTCTGCCTCACATGCCCACCTACCCACTGTCCCCTCTGCTAGAGACCTAAGCCACCTAAGAGGACATTTGCTCTCCTGCCTAGAAAATTCTTCCTCATGTTCGGGACTCTGTAGGACATGTTCAGGACACCTGCTCACAGGCCTGCCTGTCACCACCCCATGAGGGTGGCTGATGTCTCTTGCAGCCCTATCTTTCCTCGCTTTAGCTCACCATGCACCATGGCACCAACAGACATTGCCTCCTTAGGCCACTCAGGGACACAGTGTATCAGCCGGTGCTATGACATCTTGGACCTGTACATTGTAGGACGTTCATCAACATCACTGGCTTCTACCCATGGGGTCCTAATAGCACCTCTGCTCCTGACTATCATGGCAACTAGAAATGTGTCCAGACATTGCCATATGTCCCCCGGAGTGGGGAGTATGGCAAAGTCACCCCAATTGAAAACCCTTTCTCTCTTTGTCTCTCTCTCTCTCACTATACTAGGGATTGAACCCAGGGGTGCTCTGCCACTGAGCTACATTCCCAATCCCCCCTCCAACCCCATTTTTTTTTTTTATTTAGAGATCGGGTCTCTAGGTTGCTCAGGCTGGCCTGGAACTTGCCATCCTCCTGCCGCAGCCTCTGATGCCACTGGGTGAAGACCCTTTAGAGAGCCCTCTAGAGCGGCAGGAGCGTGACTTTCATGTTCACTGCCATATACAAGGGTCCTGGTTCCGTGCTGGGCACACAGTGGGTGCTCTATTCATGGGAGAAAGGAAGGAGTGAGCCAGCTCCACGCTGTGTCGTGAGAGAAGCAGAAGGACAGAGACCTTCCTCAGGGCTTCCCAGTGTTCTGTTCTCACAACTTCCCGGGTGTTGGTGACCTCCTTAGCCCTTTCAGCCATGTTGGGAGGTAACTCCATACAAAGGCCAGGGGAAGGGCAGAGGGCGGCGGCCCCCCCTGTCATCAGCCAGTCTGAGGGCAGACCTATTTCTAAAATTCACAGTGCAGGTCACCTAGCCACATGCTTTATTGCCCTCCGATGTTTGATCCGTACTTTGAGGCTCTTTCCACCTAAATATGGAACTTTCTTTTCTCGGCTCACCTTGTTCTCAGCAGTCCGGGTCCCAGTCCCCCAGTCTTGCCCTTCACCACCTGCTCTCTGCCTCTGTTGGACGTCTTCCTAAAGAGTTGAATTTCAAACTCAGCATCTTCTGCTTTCATCTGTAAAAGTGGATCTGAGGGGTTTTGTTCCTGAGAGACCCGGAGACAACATCTAGGAGACCAGGATCCACTCTCGCCATCTCCTCTAGGAGTCATGTCCTTCCTGGCTGATGGACCTCGCCAAATCTGTTTGCACCAAGGACACACAGGATGTGGGAATTGCCAAGCTCAGACTCGCTTTCCTGCTCCATCCTAGCCACATGCTTTATTGCCCTCCAATGTTTGATCCATACTTTGAGGCTCTTCTCACCTAAATATGGAATTTTCTGTAACTGCTGTAACACATTCCCACAAAAAAAAAAAAAAAAAAAATGGATTCCCTCACAGTCCTGCAGGCCAGAAATCAGAAATCAAGGGATGGCAGGGACATGTCCCCTCTGAAGGCACTGAAGATAAACATTCCTTGCCTGGTTCAACTTCAGTGGCCTCCTGCAGCCTTGGCCTTCCTTGAGTTGTAGCCACACTACTCCGATCTCTGCCTCCATCTTCACCTCTCCTTCTTTGAGTCTGTCCCCAAATTCCCTCTGCTGCTCTCTTATAAGGACACCTGTGATTGTAATCCAGGCCCACCTGGGTAATCCTGGAGGTGTCTGTTCTCTTTTGATCCTTAATCATATCTTTTGACATATAAATTCATACTCCTAAGTCCTAGGGTTAGGATGAGGACATTTATGTTTGGGGACCACCATGCGGCCTATTTCATTGATCCAGAGACAAATGCAGTCTTAGCACAGAGCCCTCCAGAATGGGCAGTTGGAACTGGTCTCAGGTAGGTCCGTGAGGCAGTGACGATTATAGTAGGTGGTCTTCCATTTCAGATATTGGAAGGTTCAACTGGAATGGTAAGTCATAATGTTATGACCACAAAAGCCAAAGGCCAGCCATCTATCTGTCTTTATTTTTCCTTGGGATTCTGCAAGTCCCGCTCTTCAACCCCCGAGTTAGAAAACCACAGAAATCTAGATGTGGAAGACACATGCTCATGGCCCAGGGACATTGTAACCCCTCCATGGCGATTCATTTTACCTTAATGGCTCTCTGAAAATGATTTCCCCTGTTGGGGAGCCGCAGCCCTGGCTAAGATGCTTCTGTGGCGTAGAAGTGGGTTTTTAATTAAAACTCTTTGGAATGCAACTAAGGTGTAGCCTAAGTGTCTCTGTGAACAGTGCCCAAGGTAAGTGCCACAGACCAGAGCTGGGATCACAAGTGAACAGGGAGGGCCTTGGACTTGATTTCCTGAGGAATGCCCATCTGAGGTTGGCCTCTGGTCTCCCACCCCAAGTCTGGTTTACCATCCCCAGGTTGGGGCGCTGGTCAAGACCTGCCATGAGCTCTGGCATGCTGTGGTTTTGACAGGTAGTACTGTTAAGTTCTGGCTTTAAACCTGGCTTTTTTAAAAGCTAGCATCTTGCAAGTACGTTTGATGTAGCTGCACGTAAGCACCTTCATTCATTCATTCGACAACTATTTCTTAGGCATTTATTTTTACCAGGTGCAGTTTCAGGCACTGGCACAAGTGTGAAAACAGGTTGGTCCCCCATTTTGCCCTCTGAGTTCAATCCTGTATCATAGTACAAAATGCAACTTTAAAAAAATGAGTTTATGCAAGGATAATATTATTTACTAAGCACAAATCATATGCCAAGTGTATTTGTCAGCTAGTTCTGCAATAATGCTGCATAAAGAGCAGCCTAACATCAGAAGTTTACAAGAGCAAGCATTTCTCTTTCTTGTGAAGTTGAGTGGCTTTCACAAAAGCACATATGTGGGGAGACTGAGGCTAAGATTTGAACCTGGAAACCTGACTCAGGAGCCTGTGTGGCTAAAGGCCATTCTGTATTTCTTATGACAAAAACACAGCATCTGCCCGGTTGGTGAGAGGCTGTGGGGGCGATGACGGGGAGGGCTATTGGAGCCAAGCCCTTGGGAGAGGCTTTTATTATGAGACCACCAGGTGTACTTGCATCCTCTGTGTGCAGAAGGTTTTGTTTTGGTTTGGTTTCTCATGCTGGTATATAATAATAAAGACAAGTGATAGTTACTTAGATTAATTTTGGACTCAGCACCAGAATTTAGAGAATCTTAGAAATCAGAAGAATATTAAATGTATATGAATATTTATTATGGTATCATACATTCAAATTAAATAGCGTTTCAAATTATGGGTTGCAACCCATGGATAGGTAAGGAGAGCAATTCAATGAACCTAGGCCAGCATTGTAAAGATATAAGATAGAATGAAATGGAACACAGATTGTATTGTTGTATGTGTGTAATGCATTATGTAAAATTACTCTTTCTACAAGAGAAAAACAGTTTAAAAGCCAGGTCTGAACAATAATAATAGCTGTAATATGTTGAATAATAATAATAATAATAATCTTTATATTTAAATGTAATATCATGATGTATAAAATGTATTTATTAAAATAAAGTTTATTGATGGGCATTTTACTAAGGATATTTTGCCAGCATTTCCCCAAATCAGCTCCATAAAGCCTTAGTACTATGGAGTCATCTAGGTCAAATCTGTGGGAAACTTGTTTTTTTTTTTTTTTGGTACTGGGGATTGAACCCAGGGGCACTTATCCACTGAGCCACAACCCAGTCCTTTTTATATTTTATTTTGAGACAGGGTCTTGCTAAGTTGCTTAGGGCCTCTCTAAGTTGCTGAGGCTGGCTTTGAACTCACAATCCTCCTGCCTCAGCCTCCTGAGCCACTGGGATTACATGTGCCACTGCACCCGGCTGTGGGTAACATTTTATATTGTACTTCCTCTTAGCATTTCAAAATGCTCATTAATTTATAAGGTTCCATGAAAGGCTGTTGTGAAGACTCTTCTTTATCTTAACCAACAACATTTCCCAAATGTAATTGACAATGGAAGATTGTTTGAGAGGATAATGCCTGTTAACATCCTCCTGAATAATTGCTATGTGGACTACAACTCTTTACAAGTCTATTACCTCTATTAATTCTTTTAACAGCTCTAATATAGTTTTAGCTGCAATTTTCAGAAGAGGAAACTAACACTTTAGTTAAATAGTTACTATTTATTAAGCATAAATTATTTGCTCAGTGTATTTGTCAGCTGGTTCTGCAATAATGCTGTGTAACACTCTATCCTAATATCAGAGCTTACAAGAGCAAGCATTTCTCTTATTATCAGGTCTGAGCTGACTGGGATTCTAATGGGATCAGCTGTGCCTGTCTCCAGGCTAACCTGAGTTCAGATCTGTTCAATGTGTCTCTTTCCCTGAAAGTAGTGGCTTTCCACACACCAAGAAGTTGGGAAAGTACACTCTGTCCATAGTTGACCGATGAAGTCAAATGGCAGAGGGTGTGGTTGTATAATTCTAGGATCATATCAGAAGAAATCATTGGGCACAAAAAATACAATCTACCAAGCTTTGCACCAATCATATTTCACATCTCATTTAATCTTTACAAAAATTCTGCGTGGCAGGTATAATTATTGTCCCTATTTTATATAAGAGTAAACTGCGGGTTAGAGATTTCAAGTCTTGCATTCTGGCAGGAACTTCCAGCAGGATGCTGGTCACCAGTGGCTTCAGTTTTCGGAGCTCGGAGGGAAAAGCAATCAGTGTCTCACCATAAGTATACCATTAGCTGTGTTTTGTAGAGAACATGCTATCAAGAACATTTCTCTGCCATGTTCGTGTGCTACAAGGATCACAAACTCACTTACAGAGTGAAAAGACAAGCTGCAGTCCAGAAGACAGTGTTTGTGACACATTTATCTGGCAAGGGACAAATATCCAACAGTATAAAAATTCCCAAATATCACAAGAAAAGAGTGCGATCCATTAAAAAAAAAATGAGCAAAACACAACCCAAAACTGGGACTTGCTAATTCACAAAGAGGAACACCCAAATGGCCTATGTTTGACTTTGGTAGACGGTCATAATAGCTTCAATCTTGATGGCCCAAAACTGGGCCATCAGTAGTAGAGGAGATGGGCAGTGTGGTGGTTCTCATCCAACACCCACAGATTGCTCGGGATTTTTCTCAGGTTATGCATGCCCTGTGGAGGTGATATTTGAAGGGGAGTGAAATACAAGGCCACTAGGCTCTGTGTTGTCTGCACAAGCAATAAACCCTGCAGCTATGGCTTCCCTGGCTCTGTGGAGTGGGACCCCGGTGGGGAGTCACTGTGGCTGTCGTGACACAAGTTTTTTGGGGTGGGGGGGAGCTAATGCCCCATTCACTTGATTTACAGCATTGTGAAGGACCCAGCTTAAGCGACACTAACTTCCTGTGCATTCGAAAGGAGTGATGGTTGCTATGTACCAGACAAGCTATGTACTGCCAAAGCCCTCACCCTCATCCCTGTTGGCTTTATGTGACTGGGTATGGCAGAAAATTCACAGCAAAAAAAGGTAGGTGGAGTGGGGCTTTCTGGAACGGACTTTAAGAATAAGTAACAATAGCTGGGCGGTGGCGCACACCCATAATCCCAGCAGCTCTGGAGGCTGAGGCAGGAGGATCGCAAGTTCAAAGCCAGCCTCAGCAAAAGTGAGGTGCTAAGCAACTCATTGAGACCCTGTCTCTCAATAAAATACTAATTAGGGCTGGGGATGTGGCCCAGGGGTCAAGTGCCCTTGAGTTCAATCCCTGGTACTTCCCCCCCCCCCAAAAAAAAGAAGAAGTAACAACAAAACAGATTCAAGTTGTATCAATCACTTCCATTTAATTCTGCTAGAAACTGTCCTGGTATCTATGGGGTGCCAGGTGGATGGGGAGAGCAGGAAGGGTTAGTCCCGGCATGGTAGTGAAGCTAGAGCTGCCCCTTGGTGTCAGGGTGTGGATGGAACTCACACAGTGCCTGGAACTCCCTCGGTAGTCCCCATCCCTGGGGCCTCAGAACTCCCCAAAGGAGGACATCTAGGCTCTCTCCTTCGGGATAGGAATTCCAGGAGAGATTTGTAGAAGAGCAGCGTCTCTCAGCAGAGTCAGACTGCTGAGTCTCTAAGAGCTGGAAAGATGGGCCACAGGAAACTGAAGCCCAGAGAAGCCATTCCTGACGCCCGCGCCCCAGGGGACCTTGCCTGAAGCCACCAGGGGGGCTGCTGGCAAGGTCTAGGCTGGTTGCAGTCTAAATAAACCAGGGCCCTTCCTCATAACTACATGCTGCCTGAAATTCTCCACCGCTTGCTTTCATTGGGGAAATTTAATCCTGCTGCCAGCTCCAAGACTGGGTTCCTGCTTTTGGATGAATATCCGGGCTTGGGGACTCCAATGCAGAGGTGAATTTGTGGTGCTCCCAGAAACCTAGCAGCACCTGTTAGCCTTGCCTCTGATGTGCCTGACGGGGCCTGCAACAGCTGTATTATTTTATTCATTCTTAACTCAGGTACTAGGATGGAACTCATATTTCTATTGTCATGGGAAGGAACTAAGTGGCACGTTCAGGATCACTCAAAAAGTGGCAGCTGTGGAATTAAGATTAGGCCTAAGACTCTTGAGCCAATTTTCTTCAGTTACCCTATGAATAAGGATCTTAAGAAGAAACCGAGTCCCCAGATTCCTCTGTGGGAAGCTGTCAGGCTAGGCTAGACTATGACATTTATCTGCTTGGGAGAAACAGGCTCATTTGGTATCTCATGAGTGGTGGGAAGGTACCAGTGGCCAGGCTAAGGGGGCCTGGGTGCTCCTATCTGTGGATCCAGGAGACTTGACCTCACCCAGCGGCCCAGGTGAAGTGGGATGTGGGCTCAGGTCACAACCCAGATCACCCCTGATTGCAACCCCCAGTTGGCCAACTCTTGAGGCCAGGTGGGTACATGATGGATGCCAGTAATTGACAGGGCCTGGCACTTGGGGGCTGGTGATTGCAGCTGGCTGAGGTGATCCTGGTGGGACTGAGTGCCTCAGGCTGGTGTTGGGCATCTGAGGTGGTGCAGAAGGCCCTCTGCAAGGCTGTCTCTGTTTTCTGCAGGAAGGGGCTCTGCCCATCATGCCTCATCCTACCCAGCCCCCACCCCCTACCCCCCAACTTATATAATGGCACATTATACAACGTCGCAAAGCAGGTGGTATTTTTAAAGACAGCAAGTGAGCATTTTTTTGGCCTAAATTTGGGAGTGAAACAGATGGATTTTTAAGACTCTGGGCTTTTCCTATGAATAGTAACCGTTGTTCTCTCTGCTTTTAAACACCAGTTTCTAGACCACCTCCAGCAACCAATCAGCACTCTGTTATTTAATTATAACAAAATTCTTAGCTCTGTCTGCTGCTGCTCGGACAAGTGGGGGGGCACTGGATCAATTTCTGGAGCCAGGCAGACTTGCCAACAACAATTTTCCTTTTCCCAGAGGGCCTTGGAGGCCTGGAGCAGGTTCCAAGTTCCTCCTTCCCCTCCCGCTCCATGTGGGCTCCCTGACAGCGCTTGAAAAGGGTTATAGAGAGGCAGATCAATGCCCGCTTGTTGCAGCCATTCCTGACAGCGGCGACCCCCACGCCAGTGAGCTCATGCCTGCCTCATTACGGCTGGTGCCAGATTTTTTCCATTAACAGGTAATTGAGTAGAAACTAAAATAAGCGAAGTTTGTTTCATCCCTTGAATTTTTCTTGCTGGGGTTTGAAAGAAAAACACTTTAGCATCGTTAGTGGAGGAGTGTCCTTGAAAACGTATTTATGTTTTCCAAGTGATTTGTCGCTTGGTAGGTGTAATTAGCCCGTTCCCTGGCCCTCCCCCTTCTAATTTTTTTATTCTTTAAGGGCCATGATGTTCAGAGAACAGGATCTGATTTCCTGGGCCCCTTGCTGTCCTACACCCTGTTTTAAGAGCGGATGGGTTAAATATGTTCTTAGTGGGTAACCGGTTCCTCGCCCTCCTCTCTCTGCCTCAAGTGCTGGCTCCCACCCTCCCTCCCTGGAGAACCTGCAGGAGCAGCCCCTTATCACAGGCTCAGCCTCTACCCACAATGCCCTGAGCCCAGGCCCCGCCCTGCCCTCTGCCTGCCCGTCTGCCTTGGCAAGTGCTCCAGGTAGGTGGCTGAGGGGAGCCTTTGTCTCACTTGATCTCTTTGCAGCTGTCTTTGTGTGTGCGCCGGTCCCACCTTCTTATTTTCAGCTTAGGCTAGGAAATGGCTCCTGTCTAAACTGATCTGATTGAAGTTTCACCAGATTCCCCAGCACTGCCCTGCCTTAGTCCTCCATTCGGATGAGAGAGAGAGAGAGAGAGAGAGAGAGAGAGAGAGAGAGAGAGGAGATGGGGCGGGGCTGGGGACAAGGCATCCATAGGAGGAGTTTTCACTTCACCTGGGGCACCAGTGAATCATGACCTTCTCTCCCTCATGAACCCCTCGGTGACTCCAGTAAGTGCTAATCACCATCACCCCCAAAGAAAACGTGAGAACGTGCATATTTGCACACACACCGCATGCTGCATGTGGTTCCGGAGTTTTCTGAGCCCCTTGGTCCCAGGATAAGAATCATTTTTACACTAAGCTCGCAGAGCAAACGAATCAATGGCATTAGAGTGATCTTCTCCCCAGAGTCGTTCACCCCTTCACGCACTGGATGTAGAAGTCTATCTAAAGTAAAGAAACCTCCAGAAATTGGTGATTTTCCAATGAACAAATGTAGTTCGTGTGGCCACATTCATGTGAGGCTGCACCCACAGCAGTACTTACAGCTAATATCACTATGTTCCTCTTTTGTGCCTCGCAGGAGGATGGCCTCATGACAAGGACAGGCCAGGAGCTAACGTTCCAGTGAGGAGGGGGACACTTGAGATTTCATTGAGCACCACAGAGATGAACATGCTGGGTGACAATGTCCGGGGATCAGGGACGGCCTCTGGAGGAGCTGCTATCTTACTTGAGGCCTGAAGATGAAAAGGAATTCTCCATCTGCTCAAATAGAGTGTCCTGAGGCCGTCCGCCTCGGGCCTCACATCACAGCGCCAAGATTTGGGTTTCTTCTGTAGTTTGGGGATGACTTGTCCTCCAGGGGTTCCTGTGCCGGAAGGCTGGTCCCTAGTGTAATGGTATGGTGGGGGAGGGTCTTTAAGAGGTGGGGCATAGGGGGAGATGATCAGGTCTCCCTGCCCAGCTGAGATTCATGCCCTGCTCACGGGAGTGAATTAGGTCTCTTGCCACCAGGTTGGTGCTCTGGAGAATGAGTTGATCTGCAGTGAGGCCACCCCACATGCTGGGTCCATTTGCCTTCTCTGCCATGTTGTGATGCAGCCAGGGGCCCCTCGTGGGACATCAACATACTGTTGGGACTGTCCAGCCATCTAAATCCTGAGCCCAAAAAGCTTCTTTTCTTTATACATTACCACCATCGGGAATTCTGTTATGGCAACAGAGTACAGACTAATACATCTCATGGGATCCTCAGAGGCTCCCCAGATGCTGGTTAAAGACCCCATTTTATAGATGTGAACACTGAGGCCTGATCTGCCCGGGGCCATGGGAATGGGAAAATGGGAACTGGAGCTGGGCTTCTCAGATTTCCAGGCCTGTGTTCTTCCTTTTTTAAAAAATAACTTTATTGAAGTGTGATGTAAACACCAGAAAACTCACTCTCTTTCTCTCTCTCTCTCTCTCTCTCTCTCTCTCTCTTTTAAATGCACAATTCAATGATTTTTAGGTGATTTACAGAGTTGCGCAACCATTACCACAATTCAAGTTTAGAACATTTTCATCACCCCAAAAGAGGTCCCTCTTGCTCAGTGGCAGCCACTCCCTGTTTCCACGCCCAGCCCCTAATGTACTTTCTCTTTCTACAGATTTGCCTTTTTGGACACTTAACATGTATGTGGTCTTTGGTGTCTGGCTTCTTTCATTGAACAGTTTCTCGTCTTTTCTTTCATTAACATCTTTTCCTCCCCCTAGGAGAAAAATTTAATTTTAATTCTCCCTAAAGGCAGAAATTACATGTCAAGAAATACAATTTTGTTGGGTAGGGTTGAGCTTTCAAATCATAGTAAAAGCTAAGAATTTTTTTTTTTAACTCCAAGATGCAGTTTTCTCCCCTCTTAGGAGTTTCATCATCCCATTTGAGAATAATTTTGAGGTTCATCCATGTTGGAGTTTGAATCTGTATTGCTGCCCTTTTGATGGTTGCGCCATGATAGGCACCTGCTGCAGATTGAGTTTACCTGTTCAACAGGTAACGATGGACTTTCAGGTTGTTTTTATTTATTTATTTTTGGCACCAGGTATTGAACCAAGGGGTGCTTAACCACTAAGCAACATCCCCAGCCCTTTTCATTATTTTTAACCTAGGGACAGGATCTCATTAAGTTGTTGAGGGTCTCACTAAGTTGCTGAGGCTCGCTTTGATGTGTTCACTTCTTGACACTTAAAGCCTGGTCCCTGAACCATGCAGCCCCCCACTCCCTCATTTGAGGAAGAGTCTGTGGATGTCTCAGCTGCTCCGAGGGGTGCCTCAGTTTCCTCATCTGCAGACTGGGGGTCCTAATCCTTAGCCACAGGGCTGTCATAGCAGTTATCTGAATTCATATGTGCCCCGTGTCTAGGAGATGACAGTGGCTCAGTGTATATCTATGGTCCTTCCTGCCCCCATGGCTTCCATGGGGAGCGTCGCCCCCTTTGAAATTTGCCCCACTGTGGGTGACCCTGCTCCAGCCCATGTCTCGGTGGCTTATGCAACGTCTGGCACTCCTCTTTTCTCTGGTGTTATTCAGGTCAAACCCAACATTGTTTCTGAACAGGAATCTCAAGTATTTCTTTCCTTTGGCACTTGTCTTCCCGTCTCAGCAGTTGACACAGTTCCAGGGGCCAATTGATTTCATCTGCTGCTAAAGAACCGGGCCTCCTGTGAGGGTGAGGGTGTGTCTGCTGCAGTAGTGAAGAGAGCCCTGGACGGGAGCCCCGCGACTCTGCTGAGGGCTGGGCTGCACAGTGGTTTGAGCTGATGTCTCCTTTCTGTGAGAGGCGTCCTCCTGACGTGTGCTGGCCTCACAGAGTTATGAAGAGTAAGTGAGAAACGGACTTTGAAAGCATCTGGTAGATGGCAGTGCCCTTGGGGAAAGGAAAGACCGCGACCTGCCTCATGCTATGGGGGCCACCCAGTGACGCCGTCCTCTCTGGAAATGGGATGGGAGCAGGTGTGACCACAGAGCCCCTAGGCAGCCCCCAGAGCCTGCCACGTGCCCAGGGCCTCAGGGTTCCAGTGGTTTCCCCTTACAACGTGGAGTAGTTCAAAGTGAGTAGGTCCTGAGTCCTTGTGTCAAGAGAGGAAGAGGACTCTAGACTGGCCTGAGTGAGCGTCGCCCTGAGGGGACTGGACACCTGTGGGGACGCCCAGCGGGGTGGGGGCAGTCAGCTTCCCTGCCCACATGTTAGAGTTTGTCCCCCTTCTGGCCTCCCATCCCTCTCCCCTCAGCCTCCCTTCCTCCTCCTCGTTTTTCTTTTCCATTTGCCAGATGTGGGCCAAAGGGAGCCAGCAGGATTTGTGACTGGGTAAAAATGGCCAACTTCCTGGGAACCAACTGAGACAGCGGTTAAGAGAGAGCACCCTCTGAGGTCAGAGCGCTTGCCTTCCGGTCTCAGCCTGGATTGGAGTCCCAGCTGTGTGGCCTCCTGGCTGAGCAGCTTAGGCCACGTTAAGGGACTTCTCTAAGCCTGGGTTTCCTCAGCTAGAAGATGGGACCAAGCCACCCTTTACTTCCGGGAGGCTCAGATGAGGTCGAAGGGCTTAGGCCAGAGGTTGACACTGAGGGCCTTGTTCATAAACATTTGCTATTATTACTGTTCCTATGGCCTTGAGTTCTCTGGGGCAGAGGAGAGAAGGACCCTGACCAAGGGAAGCCTTCTAGAAGGAAGCAGTCAGTTGCCAGTGTCACGTGTGTTTGGAAGGCCACCAAACTTAAATTTGCAGATCACTCCCTAGGCCTGAGATCCCCCTGTGGTTCATTGTGCATGGCCCTGAAGACCCTTCCGTCTTCCAGATCCCTGTTCAGAGATCCATGGGAGGGTCCACAGCTTCAGCCATCTCAGCTCAGCTCCACAGGGAGGCCACATGAAGGCTCAGGTGGGTCCAAAGGGAGGTGAGGTTTCCCCAGAGCTGGAAAAGAGTCCCTCCTGCTTCCCCTTCCTGAGTCCAGCACAGTCTTTAGTAACAAATATTCATCCTCATTAAAAACAGACATTGGACCAAATTGTTCATAAAGAGTGTTGGAGTCAGAAATTATTGTCCCCCTTGATCTAACATGTCTTTTAGAGAGAGAAAAAATAGGATGGATGGATGATGCCCACACGAATATGAGGTCAAGAAGCTCAGAAATTTGAGCTTAATACTTTCATACAGTTTGTCTTCAAAGCAACGTGCCATTCCCTCTCTTTTTCCTCTCTCCATGGTGACTAGTTTCTGAGAGACACTAACTCAGTCCAGTGACTAAGGGACTGGGCCACCCCACCCCCTAACTGGTAAGCTGGTAAATATTTAACAACTAGCAATTCAGGGGAAAGGTTCCTGGTCTGTGTCATCTGCCAATTTCTGTGCTGCAAATATTCCATCATGGCTAATGTCCAGCTCCCGATGTGACATCACGGAACGTGGAGTTGGGAAGCGATGCTCAGAAGTGCGCCCTCATACCGTATTCCCATCATTTGCAGACAATGAACATACCTAGCCTCAAGAGGATAGGTGACAGTAAAATAATTAAGAAGCCATGAGCTTTGAGTATTTGTTAACTTTGTTGTATTTACTGGATTTTAAGTTCACATAGCTTAATTTTTAAAACCTGGCTTGCAAGACTACTGGAAATTTAACCATCAACTATAAACCAGTGTGAACTGAACCCAGAATACTACTGCTCCCAACTGGAGTCCCTGGAGTCTTTGAACCAGCTCTGAAGCCTTCCCTTTGCTGGCCTCTGGAGCATGACATGTCCAGAGAATCCACCCTGCATGTCCAGCCAGGAGGGCCACTCTCGCTGCCCGTCTTTAGGGTCCAGAGATGAATGGAGACGAAGTAATGTACAGATGCATCCTTTGCCACACACAGCCTCCTCCAGGGAGGTCGGGCTTGTCCTAGCTGAATCTGGGCTGTGTCAGATTCAGAGACCCTTGAGTTTTCAGCCTATTGACAACTGGTGAAAATTCTAACTCTCACCAAGGGCGTTTCATGCGAAAGGAAAAGTGCACAGAGGTCCATGGAAATCAGAGTGGGGGAATTCCACTTTCCTTCAGGGATTCTGCAATCTGTTCCCTGACATTCTGTCAGGAGAGCAGGGCATTGTGGGTAACCTGGTGAGAGCCAGGGCCCCATGCAGGCTGGAGGCCAGCTTGCTCCTGAGCACGGTGCTGGGCCTGGCTGTTAGAGGTGGCTGGCGAGGAGCTACTACCACTTTCAGTCCCCTGTCCGGCAGCCTCACCCACGACTCCCCTGGACTTCTGCATGCTCCGGGGCCCATGGGAGCATTTTCCGGGAAGAAAGGCATCCGGCCTGAATGGGCAGCGCCCGCTTTCTGAAGGAGGGGCTCTGCTGCCCACCACTGCCCGGCTCCTGGCCCCGGGCCATTGTGGAAGGACAAAGCAAACACACACAACAATCCCTCCACCATCTCCTCTCCGCCTTTTCTTCTTTATTATTGTTATTATTGCCTTTCAAGCACTCCGGCTCCTTGGGCTCATGATCACTGGCGAGGCCTTTGGCCACAGTGTGTGGGGGCCACCTCTCCCTCCTGGCGCCCCTGGCCCTCGCGGGCCCGGCTTCGCTGCTGTCTCTTTGACAAAATACATAAAACCGATACTGATCGGTTAACATACATGACATCTTTAAACTTTAATCCATTTTCCCTCTCTCGACGCGGCGGGCCAGCCTCTGAGAGGTGCCCGTCCATTGTTCCCTGTCAAAGCCTTCTTGAGTGGGTTTCCCACTGAGTCACTTTTGTGTGACTCAAATCAAGATTACAGGTAGCGGAGAAGAAAAAGCAGAGAAGAGAAGGTTAGCCCCTCGTTTCAGACTTTAAGAAAAATCTGCCAGCAGGTGCCAGTCGGAGTG
Source organism: Spermophilus citellus (assembly GCF_964194105.1). Taxonomy (NCBI): domain Eukaryota; kingdom Metazoa; phylum Chordata; class Mammalia; order Rodentia; family Sciuridae; genus Spermophilus; species Spermophilus citellus. Next base: position 81,214,473 of record NC_138195.1, read on the forward strand.
GGTAACGCACATGAAAGACCAAGTCCAAGCTGGGTCGCCCGTGTCACAAGAGGAGTTTTTCAGGGAGAGGCACACAAAACACACATTGTCGTGGTCGCACACAGAGACATAAATTTAGGAACATGTTCGCCCTTCGCCTGAACATAGTTAGCTCTGATAATGAGGAACAATGAGCCTCCCAGACTGAGGGGCGAGAGCACTGTACTTGCTTGTTCTCCCACAGAAGTGGCTTCTCTCCTCTTCCTCCTCTTCCCTTTCCCAGCACCAAATGACCTGAGCTGCCCATCTCTGTCCTCCTGAACCCTGCGTTGGGGGAGTGGAAACAGCTCACACCTGCGGGAGGCCAGCAGACCTCTGGCTCTTCTGAGCTGGAGAGGAATCCTTTTTTGGACTCAGTCCCTTTTGGGGGAAGCTCAGTAGAGAGGGCTTCTTTCATAGTGGGCAAGGTGTGGGGTTACTGATTGGGGCTCTCAAGATGGCAATGGAAAGTCAGGATGCGGGTGGCTGGAGAGGTGAAGTAGCAAAGAGAAGACCACAGGTTCTGGAATTCAAGGCCTGGTTTCAATCCCCGGCTCTCCTACTTTTAGTCGTGGGACCTTGGTCTGTGTCTCTATTTCTAAGTACCTCCCTTTCTTCTTCCCAATGGCTCAATTGCAGGGTGAAGGTCCATGAACCACATAGCACATTGTAAGCACTAGGTGTCCCCTAATGTCATTGCTGGACAAATATATCTACTCCAGGACGAGGGAAAGCAGTTGATTAGATCACAAAGACTGAAAGCTGTAGGTTTTCTGATTCTCATCTAAACTTCCCATTGAATCTTGAGCTGGACACAGTGATCCCCTTCTCATAGACAAGGAAAGCAAGATCTAGAAAAGAGTGAGTGGCATATGCAAGGTGGCCCAGCAAATACCTCCGAAAAGGGGAAGAAATGTGACTACATTACAGGGAATATGAACCTGCAACTCTCAAACATCACCGAGTCTGTGACCTGAGTAATAAGGCATGACTATTTTCAGACAACTTACAACTACAAGTAGCAAGAGGAATTGAAAGAAAAATGGCTGGGAGATTACCCTTCAGTTAGTATAAAAAAAGGCAACTCTCTGGAACCTACCAATCCCTAAAGATTCTGGAAAGTCCATGTAAATCGTAAATGAGGTTTGGACCAGATGGTCTCTAGGGCAACTAGTATTATGGTTTAGCACAGCAATTAGACAGTGGGGATTCGTCTTAACTCTGCCGCTTCCTGGCTGGTTGCCTTTGGGCACGTGATCTCCTTCAATCTCTGATCCACCCCCCACCCCACATACACTTAAAAAGAATTAAGATTTAATTTGCATATAGTACTGTAGGTGTCAATTTCTAGAAGTTTTCACAAACATAAGGTGGTGGAATCACAGTCACTATCAAGATATACATAGAACATTTCCAAACCCTCTCCAAACCCAGCTCTGCCCCTTCTGTCAATCCCTTCCACCCAACCACCCCCTGCCCCATCAACACTGATTTATTCTCTCTCCCTTCGGCTTTCCCTTCATAAGGATGTCATATCAATGGGGTCATACAGTACGAGACCTTTTGGTTATGGTATTCTTCTACTCTCCATAATGCATTTGAGATTCATCCAGATTTTTCAGGTATCAGTAGTGTATTCTTTTAATTGCAGAGTACTATTCTGTGGTATTAAAGAACCTAATTTGTTTATTTATTCCTCAGTTGAGGGATATTGGGGTTGTTTCCAGTCTGGGGTGATTATGAACAAAACTGATATAAACATTTACTTACGAGTTTCATTTCATTTGCATAAATACCTAGGAGTAGGCTGGCTGGTGATCCTGGGGCCTCTGGTGAGCGTAGGTGTAACTTTATAAGAAACTGTCAAATTGTTTTCCAATTTATGTTTCTACCAGGAGGCAGGAGAGTTCTGGTTGCTCTGCATTCTCATTAGCATTTGAGGTTGTCCGTTTTAAAAAATTTTAACCATTTTAATAGGTGTGTGAACCTTGGTTTCTAATGTGTAGAATGGAGACCAGACTTGTGCCTCCATGATATTCCTGTAGGAGCTGGTGACATGGTTTGTGTAAAGCACTTAGCATGGTGCCTACTGTACTAGGAGGGTTTGCTAAATAGAAGCTACTTTATTTATTATTCTGTCCCCAGCCCAACTTTCTTGCACTTGATGGATCTTGTATATCATGCCTCCCGAGGCCCCTTCTCCTGCAAGAAAACACCAGTCTGCGTTGGTCCCAGTGGCTGCCGGGTCTGTGAAGATACCACTTCTGCGTCTCTGTTTTAAATCAGGCTCTGTTTTGTCTCCCTGGCTCTTTGCAGAGGGACTGAGCAGTGGCTTCTGGCACCAGGCCAGGCCAGTCCCTGCGTTCTCTGAAGCTGGGCTTTGCTGAGCAGACCACAGGGGCGAGCCCTCCTGCACAGCCTGAAGCCTGGGGGTTTTTCTTGGCCTGCTCCCACCCCTGCTGCTGGGCTTCCTTGCCTGCCCGCCCTGCCAGCATGGAACTCCTGGCCAGAGGCACAGGGGAGCTACACACACGGCTCCCTATTAAACATGGATTATCAAAAAAAGAAAAAAAAGAAAAAAAAATCACCAGGGTCAACAGGCCTGTCTCTGGGGGAAATGGCCTTGGGGGTCTCGTGGAGAGAAACAAACCACACAAACGCGCCTTTCAAAGCAGGAGTCGCTGGCCTAATCACAGTGGTCACCACTGGAGGCCAGAGAGGCTAGCATTCATCCCCCCTCTTGACAGCAGCCTCCCAGGGTCCTGTTAACATTCCAGGTAGCCATGATATTCAACAGCAGCCCAAGTTCCCAGGGTTTTGGGCAATCTGGCAGCAGCCCCAAAGATATGACATGACATGCTTAAATAATCCAGACGGCGAAACTAAAGAAATGTGGGGTGGATACTGTACACCAGGAGGCCCGCCCAGGCATTAGACCGTGTGCCAAAATCATGCAAATGGAAGGCTGAAAGATAGTGAGCAGCAGGCCCAAAGATACCAGGCGGTGAGCTCAAAGAAGCTGAGTGTCAGGAACAAGGAATGCAGGTGACAGATCCAAAGGAGGGTTGCAGGCACTGCTTTGATGAGCAGGCACATCAAGACTGCATAACAGCCCCTGGTCCAGGGCCCTTGCATTCCCCAGTACTCCTCTGGGTTTCTTTCCAAGTGACTTCTCATGGCCATTGGGTGGACCCCACCTATGCATTATGCCCCGAGAGTAAAGTAATCCCAGTGATCCTTGTCAGAGATCGGCATTGTCTCTAGGGAAGAAAGGCCCAACAAGAAGAGGGCTTGAGCAAAGCCCAGCCTAGGAATCCCTTGTTGTGGGAAGGGAGAGGCTGAGCCTGGTACTGGTGCAGGGAGGGCTGTTGGTGAGAGACCACCCCTCCAGCCTCCTCATTTGTCCCAGGAAGAACCAGAATGAGGGAGGGCCTGGACCTGGCAGAGGCCACACAGTTATTTAGTGCCAGGAGCCTGGGAGGGACTGTCCTGTGCCATTGGTCAGCAGGGTGGGTGTGGTACCACTGAGAGCAACTGATCCAAAGGCCAGGAGGGAGCTTCAGAACCCAGCAGGCTATGGGGTGGGCCCCAGGGAAGTTTTAGGAGATGCATCAGGGAAGCTGAACTGTAGAAGAGAGACAACTGGGCCCTCTCTTGCTTAGTTTCTGGAATTCAGAATCTCCTGGTTTTCCTCCTGCACCTATAGCTGATCCTTCTTGGTCTCTTTGTGCTGCTTCCTCCTCTTGTATAGACTTCCTAATACTGGGGTGCTGGGAGCTGTGTCCTGAACCTTTTCTTCTATCACACATTTTCTCCCTCCGGGTAATCTCATCCAGACCCATAATGGGAAATGACACTGTCTTAGCCGGTTTGGGTTGCTGTGACAAACTAAGTGGGGGTGCCTTAAACAAGGGACAGTTATTCCTCATGGTTTGGGAGGTCAACAAGTCCAAGATCAAAGCATGGGCACATTCGATATGTGGGGAGGGCTCTCTTTCTGGCTCACAAATGGTGATCTTCTCATATCCTCACGTGGCAGAGAACAGAGAGAAAGCAAGCTCTTTTGTGTCTTTTTATAAAGGCATTAATCCCATGGATGAAGGCTCTACCTTCATGACTGTAACCAAGTCCTCCCCATATTATCGTGTTGGGGGTTAGGGTTTCAATATATGAATTTTGGAGGAACACACTTTCAGTCCATAGCATCCTACATACACATTTTCTCTGTCCAGGTAATCTGATCTAGACCCACATAGTTAAAAGTCATCTGAATGAAGCAGGTGATCTTCAAATCTGCATGCACAACCCTGATCTACCTTAGGACTTCAGTCGTATGTAGCACCAACTATGAAATGATACCTCCTTGGAGACCTAATAGGCATCTAGAGATGAACAGGCCCAGTAAATCTTGATCATCTGTTTCAAGGGCTTTCTTTCTCCACTCTTCTTCTCTGTCTGTAATAAAGGGCTTTCCATCAACCCAATAGCCTCCTTTGATCCTCTTTACCCTTATCACCACCTTCCATGTCTAATCCATGAGCACTGTCTATCCATTCTATTTTCTGAACGTAAACAAGTCCAAACAACCGTCCAGCATGGACCCACCTGTGTCTTACATCACTGTGTCCATCCCAGTTTAAGCCAGTACCACCTTTGGCTTTGACTGGCAGGACAACTTCCTCTCTGATCTTCCCACCACTACTCTTTTCCCTACATCCTTCATTCCATTTCTACACAGAGGCCAGCATAACCTTTTAAAAGCATAAATTATACCACTTCACTTCCAGCCCCAAATCCAACGGCCTTCATTGCACTGGAGAGAAACATTATCATGGTCCACATGGCCCCTTCCAACTTCACCAGCCTCTCCAACGTCCTCCCCTTCGCCCAGGGAGTTGCATCACACGGACTTTCTGTTCAAACCTCCCCATCTGGAGACACCTCCACCCACTGTCACTCTTCTGGAATACCACCCTTTCCACCCACACTCACAAGACTGGCTCTCATTCTCTGCCACTGCCTCTCAGTTCTTCCCCATCCATCCAATCTAGGGTACCCTCCGCCTCAAGCTCTGTTTTAGGTGTCCAGGCTGCACCCATCAGTCTGATTGCTTTTCTAATTATCTGTCATTTCCTGTCCTTTCCTGCTAGAATGCCAACTCCCCAAGAACAAAGAACTTGCCTTTCTCCCCACTGTATGTGCAGCACTTCGCAGGGTACCTGGTACATTAAAGGCTGGGTCCCATTTTTTAGCCCAATGTCCCTGAAAAACACCTACTTATCCATTCAATCAGCTCATGTTTTCTGAGCTGCTGCTTTAAGGAATGTTGATAGTTAAGACGCTGACCCTGTCCCCAGAGATCAGAGAATCCAGATGAAAGACAGATATCATGGAACCAGGGCACTAGAAGAGGCCACCAGAGGGGCCCCCATCCCAGCCCAGAGGAAGAAATAGATAAGTGGAGACCCCAAAAAAGTGAGCAAGGGTTGCAAGAGATGTCCAGAGAGTGTCATGGCAAGTGCAAAGGCCCTGGGATGACAGAGAGAAGAGGAGGAAGAATGGAGGGGAATCATCAATGGCTGCAGCCACATGGCAGAAAGTGGGAAAGAAGGAAAGAGGGAGAGGCAAATGGCTGGAGAGAAATGGAACTTTGAGTTCAGGACTCTTCTGTTAGGAAACTGGAGGGGGGAAGAAGGCCTGATTCTGTTCACGACGTTCTCTTGTGCTGGTCACCATGACAGTTGCCTTTTGGTTGTCCCTTGTGCTTGATGATAGTAACAGAGAACATGCTGGGTGGTCTCAGGCTACTGTATCTCCAACCCCCACCCCCCACTCATAGCACTTTGAATCTTGTACTGTGACCTCCATTCACAGTGAGAAAACTGAGCTCCAGAGCCAGCGGAAGACGCTGGAGCTGCAGAGCGGGGAGAGAAGGGGCTCTTTGGCTCTGGGCAGGAGTCCTCCAAGCTGTACCGTGACCCCTTCTTCTGACCTGTGTCTTCTTGGGCAGACTCTTCACCTCCACCCAGGAAGTGCGTTCTGAAGGTCCTGGAGGGCCTGACCTGGCACCTTCCAAGGGGCCTCCTGCCACATTCCCTGGGCTCTGAGAACCTTCTACAGGACGTTTGTCCACGGATGGCTCCGGGCCAAACTGACAGCATCTGTTCTGACTTAAAGAATTTATTTGGAGAGTCAAGAGTGCTCAAGCTGCATGTTTTCTTGGCAGGGCCTGGCTGGCAGGGAGCTTGGCCTGGGTGGTGCCTGGCTCTGTGAGCTGATGCCTGGGCTATTGAGAAGACCCAGCCGTGGCTCCTGTCCTTCCTGAGCTTCTCACAGAGGGTGTAATGTTCATGACACACTATTAAGGGATGTGAGATGAGGGAGCCAGAGAGGGACAGTTCTACTGAATTGGGCGAATTTCTCTGTTCCTCTGGGCCTCCTGTGCCATAAGAAGACAATGCTGCTGGCTTCACAGAATCCATAAGAATTATGGGCAGAGACCTGGGAAGTTGAAGAAATGCCAATTGCCGTAACCAGAGGGAAAGACAGTGGCGTGTCAGGTTGTGAGTAGGGCAGCCTGGGTGTCTGTCCCATGACCCTGGCCCCGATGTGCTGATCCAACTCACTGAAAAATGGGTTCAGGAAGCATCTGTCACTTACCCTTGGCAATGAGAACCCCCATCTGAGCCTTTAATATTAATAAGAATTGTAATGGTTAATGCTGTCACAGGCCATAGCGCCAGGCATTCTGCGTGGCAGGGGTGATCTTCTGTAATCCACATAACCAGCACTGGAGGGGAGGATATATCCTTAGGTTCCAGATGGGGAAATGGGGCTCAGAGACATTGAGGGATATAACCCAGGCTTTTAAATGGCAGATATGGGCTTTGAACTCAGGTCTGTTTGATTCTAAAGCCCCTGTTCATAACTCATATTCCAAATAGCAAGAAGACCTTGGGAGAATTACTCACCAACCTGAGGATCCACTAGTGACAGAATGCAGAGTATCAGTGGAGTGTGACCCACAGCTGAGTGACCCTGGACAGTTTCCTTGGTCTTTCTGTTTGGTGTCCCTCTATTTGGAAGGGAGTAGTCTTGTCAGTGACTCCCACTGCTGTAAGCTGATGTATGTTCCAAGGAGACCATGGAAGAGGCCGAGCTTAACTCAAAATCTTGAATCCTTAGTGCAGTTGACTCAGCAGCCCTTACCCCTCCCCACCATTCCTGCAGCACACACACACCTGATGGGATTCATAGGCCAAAGCGGAAGATGATCCCTCCTTGGTTTCTCTGAGGTGTGGCCAGGCCCACCCCTTTAGCTGACGGGTTCCTACCCCTGATATATCTGCGTTAGCCCTTTGACAGATGGCACCATGGGATTTCCCCATAGGTTAATAAAACCCATTCCATTTTCCCTGGAATCAGCTATTTCTTACGTAGGCTGAGAATGGGTTGGAAAGAAGAGTAGGTAGCAGAGGCACTCGGGAAAGACCCATAAAGTCTGCTGTGAGTGGTTGAGGCCTCCTAAAGAAACAACCTTGAGACTTGGAAACAACCTTGGAAACCTGCAATGCAAAGAAAGGCCGGGGGTGTGGAGAGTAGAGAAGGAAGAGAGGGGCTGGGATGCTGACCACCAGCTCCAGGCAAAAGGGAGCTGGAGGAGGGCTCGGGCTGTTCTTGAGGCTCTCGGGGATGGAACAGCCCAAGCCAAGAAGGTTTCTCTGCTATGAGAGCCTGTCTTATTCTGTGCTGCTATAACAAAATACTACAAACCAGACAATTTACAAAGAACAGAGATTTATTTTCTCACAGTTCTGGAGGTCAGGAAGTCCAGCTTCTGTTTTCTGGGGAGGGCTGCTCTCTGCCTCTAAGATGGGTGGGTGGGAAGGGAGGAACACCATGTCCTCAGGTGCTGGAAGTCTGTGGGGCCAGAAGAGTGAACTCCCCCTGTCAAGCCCTTTTATAAGGACTCCTAATCCTACTCATGATAGTGGAATCCTCAGGGCTCAGTTGTCTCCCAAAGGCCACACTTCCCAATACTGTCACTTTGGATTAACTGCCTACTTGAATTTGGGAGGGGACACCCTCATTTAAGCCTTTGTAGAGACAGGTGATAGTGGAGGGAGTTGATTCAGGAGAGGCTGAGCTGAGGGGACTCTCATATAGCCTTCTTTGAGGAATTTCTTACAACCAACCCTGACAGTAATGTGAAGCAAAAGCAGAAGATGGCCAAGTGATTACGGCCTGTGAAACCCTTGAAATTCTGAGCCAAAATAAACCTTTCCTCCTTTAAGTTGTTTTTCTCCAGCATTTTGTCACAGTGATGAGAAGCTAACATGGTTATATTATTTTATATAATATTTATAATGTACATTCTTTGTGAAGCAACAGTCAAGTTATGTCATAGGTATTTTATAAACCAATCAATTGGCAAAAGAGCTTAAATAATATCCAGGTCATTACTGTCTCTTGTTTTCTAAATATACCTTTTAATGACTGCATAGCCACTATCAAATAATCAACACCAATGTACCCATAAACAATTAACAAAGTTCACATTTCTGGACATCTAAAGTGCTTTCAGTCTTTTTGATATTATAGATAACATGGGGGTGAACAACCTTTTGTTTAAATCTGCGACTACTTTTTTTAAAAAAAAATCATTTCTTTAAGATCAATTCATGGAATTGATGTTACTACCTGAAAAGAAATGGACACATTATTTTTTTTTTTTTAATTACCATGTTCCCAGGCTGGTCTCGAGCTGGTGGGCTCCAGTGATTGATTGTCCTACGGGTGTCCTGAGTAGCTGGGTCTACGGGCACTGCTACCACCTCTGCTAGGAATGAACACATTTAGTAATGTTTTTGATATGTACTGTAAAATTGTTTAAAAAAAGGTTAACAAGAATATATCTTGCTTTAAAATCTTTGTATATTAAAAAAACACACAATTCTATTTTTTTATTTTTTATTTTTTGCTACTGAACTTAAGTTTTTATTTCCATAACTTCCACCCACGGGTCCAACTTCACACAGAATAAATTCCACAGATAAAGAGAAATATCATGTCCCAACCCCTTTTAAGAATCATGTCTTTTTCAAATATACTCTTTTTCCCCTGACTACACTTTCTCATTATTTAGAACTTCCCTCAGGTCTTTCACCATCCTGATCATCATCTTTGGGATTTGGCTCCGTTCGTGCCTGTCCATCTTTCCTGGGCTTGGTGCTTAGAGAGCAGCAGGGCAGGCAAACAGCTTCTGTCTCCTAGAGTTCTCTTCTTTAGTTCCCTTATTGTCTGAGGTTCATTCAATTTAAAATTAAATGTAAATTCATTTCTCTTGTAAAACACCCACTTACTCCAAATATACAAAGTATCCAAGTTCCCATCAATTTTCCCCTTATTCCTTGTCTCACTCCCCCGAGTTCATTTCTCTTCACTAGTGTATGTAGATATATATTTAAGCTTTTAAAAAACATAAACCTATTTATGGCTACTTCATTCTGCAGTTTTTTTTCTTTCCACATTTTTATTGGTGTATTATAGTTATATATAATGGTGCCATTTGTTGTTACATATTTGTAAATTATGATAATATAATTTGGGCAATATCATTCCTCAACACAGTTTGTTTGTGATATAACTGTATTTATGGAAATTTCTCATACCAGTGCATGTATATTTTTAAAATGACTACATAGTATTCTTCAGTGTGGGTCTGCTATAATTTATCTTTTCTTAAACTTCCTATTTATGGACACTTAAGTTGTTACCATTGTTATTTTTACTGTTATAGAACATGCTTCAGTGAACACCCCTGACAAGCATTCATTCCCTTATTCTAGATTTCTGGAAGTGTCTATTTGGATTGAAAAAGAAATGTGAATTTAAAATTTTCGATGATTACTGCCAAATTTCCTTTCAAAAAGACATCAATAGCACTTGAGTGCCCACTTAAATTGCATTCTTGTTGGCACAGATATAATCAGTCTTCAATTTTTATTAAACTGGTAGATAAAATTGACATATTAATAGTCTAATAATTTTTAAAACCAAAGTCAGGTACCTTTTAAATATGATGTTTTGCTTCACCAGTTACATTTCTGCTGTGAATTTCTTGTTTATGTTAAAACATAGCATTTCTCTTTTTCTTGAGTTATTTAAAAAACCCACATCCTTAATATCTTCCAAATTCTTCCCTCCCTTCTTTTCTCAGACATATCCCTCCTAGAGTTCCTCCTGAGCCTGCCTATAAATGTGATTGCTTCTTAAGATTGAAGCTGGGCTGGGGATGCAGCTCCATGGTAGAGAGCTTACCTAGATAGAATGCAAGGCCTTGGGTTAGAGCCTCAACATTGTAAAAACAAAAAAGATGGGAGCATATCTGTTTTTCTGGCATTTCCATTTAATTCCCTATTCAGTTGGTTCCATCATTTTCTGGATCCCCTGTTTAATTATTTCTTATTATTCTCCTGCTTTGTTAGAGCATGACTCAAAGAAGAAGTGCAAGAGAGGTGAAAATGCTACATCCTTGCATGTGTGAACATGTCTTTATTCTACCCCTTATCCTTCAATGATAGTTTTGATGGGTATAAAATTACATAAGGAAACTATCAAAGGCATTTCTTCATGGCATCTTGGTATCCAGTGTGCTGATGAGAAATATGACATCAAGCTGATTGCTTCCCCCTTAAGCTTCCTTTTCTGAGATTAAATATCTATCTTTTTTTAAATTTTTGGTGTTCTGAAATCTTATTTTTTTTGTCATCACGTGATTGTCCTCCTCCCATTATTGTATCCTTATAATCTGAAGACTTGCACACTTCAACTTTGGGGAATTCTCCTCTATTATTTTTTTGATAATTTTTTCCTTTAATTTTCTTCATTCTCCCAGTAATTTCTTGCAGCTTAATGTTAAAAAGAGATTTTTAAAATTAATATCTATTGTATTGTCTCTCGTATTTACAAAATAATTTGAAAAATTCTCGTTTTGCTTTATTTTTTGTCAGAATTCCTCCTTTCCTGTTGGTATTTTAATTTCAATCATGATATTTTCATTTTTTAGGAGTTCTTTTGTACCTGGTTTTTCTTTCCTCTCTGTGTATGTAGGTGCACATGAGTACACACTACTAAGAAAGCAACTTTTTCTCCTATGTCCTAAATTTATACATTTTTCTTAGAATGATTTTTCTTGTTACTTACTTTGATCCTTTTTATTTTTGTCCTTTCCTTGAATATTTGATACTATTTAATTTTTAATCTCATATTTAAGAATGACTTACCTAAGTTTTTATATTTAAAGAAAAAAATTAATAAAAGTTACTTTGCTCTATTTTTTATTAATTTTTAAAATTTATACATGATAGCAGAATGCATTACAATTCATATTACACATATAGAGCACAATTTTTCATATCTCTGGTTGTATACAAAGTATATTCACACTAATTCATGTCTTCATACATGTACTTTGGATAATGATGTCCATCTCATTCCACCATCATTTCTAACTCCACGGCCCCTCCCTTGCCCTCCCACCCTCTGCTCTGTACTTTGCTAGATATTCCTAGTTGGATTTTGTTCACTTCACTTCTTTGTGTCCATGCCTCCATGACTTATCCATGGAGTCCCCCTTCATGAGTCATTTCATCAGCACCAAAAGATAGAAAATGCCAACTGTTTTAGGGGCTCTGTAGACAGTGATCAGATATTTACTTATTTTTTTTTTATTATACCTTAACTTTGATCCATCAAGTTTTAAAAAGCATATTATTTAATTATCAAATATTTGGGGACTATTCTGGATATTCTCTGGATTTTAGTTTCTCATTCCATTGTAGTCAGATAACGTTCTGTATAATTTCAATTCTCTAGTGTTATGGAAACCTGTTTTAACTCCAGCATATGGTACATCTTGGTGAAAATGCCACGTACCACTGAAAATAATGTGTGTTCTGTTGTTGCCGGGCTTAGTGCTCTTTGAAGAGTCTAGGTTGGTGCAGTTGACCATGTTGTTCCGAATTTATGCTTTATTTCCTGTTTAGTTATGCTTTAAATTGAGAGAGAAATGGCAGAGAGATGGTGATGCTAACTCTCCAGTCACAATTGTGAATTTGATGCCTTCTCTCTGGAAATCTGTCTATTTTGCTTTATATACTTTGAAGCTTTGCCATCAAATGAATACATAGTTACAGCTGTTTTGTTTCCTGATAAATTCATACTTTAAACCTTGGTAAAATTTCCACCCTTTCCCTTATCATACTCTTAACTTTTGCAGTCTACTTTATCTGCTGATAATATATAAAAACTCTACCCTTCCTGGGCCTGCTGTTCGCATGATATAACTTTTTCTATCCATTTGCTTTCCACTACTTAGTATTTATACTTAAAGCTTGTCTCTTATCGATAGCATAGAGTTGGGTGGTACTTTGCTATTATTTTCATGATCTCGTCTATGAGAGTGGCTACTCCTTTTATATTTATTGTAGTGTATTATGATTGCATTTTGTTTTGCCATTTTCCTATATTCTTTCAGTTTGCCCTATCTGTTTTTTTTTGTTTGTTTGTTTGTTTCTCTATTCCTCCTTTCTTGGCCCTCTTTCAGATTTATTGACTATTTTCATTTCATTTCATTTTTATTTTTAATTAATTAATTTTAGTACTGGGGATTGAACCCAGAGGCACTTTACTACTGAGCTACATCCTTAGTCCTTTTTTAAAAATAAAAGGACTAAGTTGCTGAGGGCCTCATTAATTTGATGAGGCTGGCCTCAAATTTGTGATTTTCCTGTCTCAGCCTCCTGCATGGCTAAGACTCCAGGCCTCAATTTAGTTTGTTATTTCTTCACAAATTTGAGGCTTGTCTTATCAATTTGGAACCTGTATGAAAATAAAACAATAAAAAGGTCTGGGATATGGCTCAGTGATAGAGCACCTTGGGTTCAATGCCCAGGACTACAACACAACAAAACAAAATGATACAATGTAAACCAAACCAAAAAGGCCCATGTGCTCTAAAGAAATTAAGAAAAACACAGTCTTTGATGTTACCCATATATTTACTACTCTTGGTGTTGCTTATTCCTGACAATCCAAATTTTCCTTCAGCCTTATAATTTCCTAAGCCTTTCCTATGGCTCCGGTCTGCTGGTGATGGATTGGTTTCTGTTAACCTGTAAATGTTTTTATTTTACCCTCATTCTTAAAATATATTTTTGCTAGATACAGAATTCTCATTATCAATTTGTTCTCAGCACTTTATTTTTTGGGGGGGCTGGGAGTGGTCGAGAATGTTCTAGCATGGATGAAGTCCTGGATTAAATCCCCAGCAGAAAAAAGCAAAGCAAGCAAAAACCTTTCTACTCTCTTCTGGCCTCGAAATTATCTACTGTCTGCAATAACTTATATTATTATTTCCCTCTGTTTAATGTGTCATTTAATTTTGTCTGCTGTTAATTTTGTTAGATTTCTCATCCATTTTGTTGTGATATATAAAGTGTGATTCTTTTTTTGTATTTGTGTTTCCTAGGATTTCTGAGCTTCTTCAAGCTGGAAGTTTATCTTTTTTCACCAAAAGGAAATGTGCAGTAAAATCTTGGCCCTTTTGACTGTACTTTTTTTTTTGCCTCCTCCTTTCTATCTGCCCCTTTTGAAAATTCAACTAAATCATATTAGATATTTGATACTGTTCCAAATAAATTTCTGTTTATTTAAAGAAATCTTTCTCTTTTTGTTCTTCTGATTGGATTATCTCTTTGCTCTATATTCAATTTCACTATTCCTTTTGTTATTTTCAATCTGCTGTTCACTTCAGTTTGGGGGCGGAGGGGTGACTGGGGATTGAATCCAGGCCCTTACACATCCTAGGCAAGCACCACACCACTGACTGTTGACATCTTTTAGAGAAACTTTAGTTTTTCGTTGTTGTTATAGGATATCCATTTGATTCTTTGTTTATAGTTTCTATTTCTCTGCAGGGATTTCTTACTTTTGCGAACATATTTTCCTTTATACTCTTGAGAAGTTACAATAGCTGTTTTAAAGTTCTTGTCTGCTAATTCCATATCTGGTTCATCTTCCAGTAGGTTTCCAATGATTGTCTTTTATTTTGGGTATGAATCACACTTTCCTCTTTCTTCATATGTCTAGTAATTTTGGACTGAGTCCTGGACATTTTGAAAGACAGACAGACACACACACACACACACACACACACACACACACACACACAGACTTTTAACTTGATCGGACACAAATTTCAAATTCTAAATCCCCTGTGGTTGTTGGCATAACTGAACTTCTGGTCAGAGGTCAGCACAATGTATTTGTGGTGCCTTTTCTCTGTTCTCTACTTTCTCAGACTTTTCTTCTCATTCCTTAAGTTCCACGAACCAGTTCTGCCCTGTGCATCTTCAAGCCTTACCCTTGGTCCAAGTATTGACTCCTTCAGTGTTTGCCTGGTTTTGGTTACTCTCCGACTCCTGCAGATAACTGTTTTGTATATTTTGTACAGAGTTTATATTTAGTCCCTGAAAGAAGTTTATATCAACAGAAGCTATTCTGACATTATCAGGGAAACCTCATTATACTTTTTAAAAAAAATTTTTTTTAAGTTGTAGATGGATACAATACCTTTGTTTTATTTGTTTATTTATAGTTTTTTGGTGGTGCCAGTGATCGAACCCAGTGCCTCATGCATTCTAGGCAAGTGCTCTACCACTGAGCCACAACCTCAGCCCCCACACCATACACTTTTAACACAGGAAAATTAGTCTTGTATTTTTCTGTTAATGTGAAGAGCGCGCACATACACACACACACACACACACACACACACACGCCCGCACCATGAATCTTGGCTTGCTTCCATTTTTAGTCCTCCCCATCTCCTCATGTTCTAATGATGACATAATTTGAGATTTTTCCAAATACTACTAATTTTTATGCATAAAATGCTTTGAATTTAACTATACATTAAGCAAAACTGGATTACAAAATGGAAAATCCAAAAAAATGGATGTTCATCTGTGTTTTCCTTTATCTTTTTTTTAAATTCTAATTTGTTTTATATGACATCAGAATGCATTACAATTCATATTACACATATAGAGCACGATTTTTCCCATCTCTGGTTGTACACAGAGTACAGTCACACCATTTGTGTTTTCATACATGTACTTAGGGTAATGAAGACCATCGCATTCCACCATCTTTCCTACCCCTGTAACTCCTCCCTTCCCTCTCTTATCTTTGTTTTTGCTGAAGAAATTCTTTCAGAGAATATAAATGTGGCTATACTTACAATTTTCTGAATACAGACAAAATATTTATTTTATCTTCCCAGTTGAATGTAATTTGAGTAGATAAATGATTCGAAGTGAAAAGTTAATTTCCCTTAGAATTTGAAGATATTCTTTTCCTTTAGCACTACGCTGTTGGGAAGTCTGACTCCATTATTTTAAAAAATATTTTTATTCTATCTTATATTTTTTAAACTTTGCATGATATGTTTAGTTTAAAGTCATTTTTTTCTAGGAACTTAGTGGATACCTTCAAGATAGAGACTCAGCTCTACATTTTTTAAAAATATTCTTTTAGTTGTCAATGGACCTTTTATTTTATTTATTCATATGCGTGCCGAGGTACCCAGTGCCTCACACATGGTAGGCGAGCACTCTACCACTGAGCCACAACCCCAGCCCCAGCTCTACATATTTTTCTATTAAAATAAGACATTTTTTTCTTTGTACAGTACTCTCCATCTTTTCCATCAAAAAGTCCTACTAGATGAAATAAAAATCAAGGGCAACCTTTTTTGGGGTAATTTTTGATTCATCCGTTTATACTATATTCTATGCAAATACCTCCTCTCAATTTTCTAAATGATTAAGTTCATGCTGGTTTTCTGCCCGCTTATTCATTATTTTTGTGGCCAATTATTTTGATTCCCAAGATTACTAATTGTTTTTTCCCTCTTGCAGATCTATTAATTTTTAAAATTTCTTCTTTCTAGTTATATATAACAGTAGCGTGTATTTTGACATATTATACATACATGGAATATAACTTCCCATTCTTGTAGTTGTACATGATGTGGTTACACTGGTCGTGTATTCATATATGAACACAGAAAAGTTATGTTCTGTTCATTCTACTGTCTTTCCTATTCCCATCCCCTCCTCCCCTTCATTCCCCTTTGAACTTCTATTCTTCCCTTCCCCACTCCTTATAGTGTGTTAGCATCTGTATATCGGAGAAAACATTCAGCCTTTAGTTTTTTTTGGGATTGGCTTATTTCACTTAGCATGATAGTCTCCAGTTTCATCCATTTACTGGCAAATGCCATAATTTCACTCTTCTTTATGGATGGGTAATATTCCATGGTGTATATATACTATATTTTATTTATTCATTCATCTGTTGAAGGGCACATAGGTTGGTTCCATAGCTTAGCTATTATGAATTGAGCTACTACAAGCATTGATGTGGCTGTGCCACTATAGTATGCTGATTTTAAGTCCTTTGGGTATATGACAGGGAGTGGAATAATGGGGTCAAATGGTGGTTCATTCCAAGTTTTCTGAGGAATCTCCATACTCTTTCAGAGTGTTTTTTTGTTTTTTTCAGATCCTAATTATACAAATTCTAAAACCTTTTTCTATCCTGAGTAAATCTGTTAGTTTTCAGTCTTATGTTTGATCAGCACTTCTTTGGCCATTTTCAGTTTTTCTTTTCCTTTGTCTAACACTCTACACCTACCTGCCTATTCTTTTTGGTTGTTACTTGGGAAGGATGTTCAGGAGACACCACTATGCTAATGCCTTGTCTTGGGGTTGAAATAAAGAAGCTGTACTATAAACGTGAATTATGTGTTTGACAAAAATCTTGAAGGACCTGAAAAGTAGACATGTGAATCGCTTCAGTGCAAATGGAGTGTGGAAAGTACGCATCTAGAAAAACATCTGAAAACCTTGACTGTCACCTGCACTGGGAGAACGGTACAGGCATGAAGGTCCCTAAAACTAGGATATCCAAAAATCAGGATGGACTTCCAAGAGGGAAAGCTCTGGCCTTTGGCCAATGATTTTTCTTATTTAGAACCAACACATACTTTAATAACCCAGTTGTAGATGGCGTTGAATCTCCCAACCCAGGAGCTTAGCAGGCTTGGTGGGTGGCATAATTGGTGGCTAGGGACCCGAGGATGTGATTGTCTACCACTTTCTACCCTGGCATCATCTGTGCCTCTCAAGACCTAAGATACAATGGAAATAAAATGGATGTTGGAGCTGAATGTCACCAAGGGCAGTCTGCTGGAATGGCATTATCTCTCTTGGCCTGGTTTCCTGGGGCATATTGTAACAGGGCCTAATTTCTGTGCTTACTTATTCTGCTGGGACTGCAGACCTTTAAGACTACAGAAAGAACATAGGCAGTGTGGGATGCGTAAAAAGCCACTCACCACACTGATGCCACTCTCCTGTAATACGGTATTTCCCCCAGGATAGCATCTAATTGCCACCTGCACAAACCCACAGTCTTTACCTCAACAGCCTTGCCCAGTGGGCCATTGCAAACATTTATTATTCTTTGAGTGACAAAGCTCTTCCCATCTGTCTCTTCTGAATTTGTTTTTTTTTTAACTTCTACTTCTTTTCTGCCCCGACTTCTGTCATTGAGGCAATATCAAAAGTAGCAACATGCATTGATATCACCCACTCTGCTAAAGATCTTGTGTACCGCAGTCTACCCTTCAATGTCTTTTTTGAAGTTTAGAGAGAGCGAAGATTTTTTTTTTTCTCCCCAACCTTTCAGGAAGTTGCACAATTTTCTCAGGAAATTAGCATGAGAGAAAATATTTGCTAACATCTGACTTCCCTTCAACCAGACCCACCTGCTCTGCAAAAGCTACTGGAGGAACACGTTTCCAGAAGGTTCGTTTTGGAGACAAAACGGTTGTCTTATTTCCTTGATTATTGTTTAATGCATTCAGAAGAAAGGAAAAAAATGTCAAGTGTGTATTTTAATGATTCAAAGAAGGATCTGAAGCAAGAGGAAGGGAGTTTTGAGGGAGTAAAGTTCCCTCTCGATAGGCTGATTAAGGTTTTGTGGAGTGGCCTGATATCCTAGGCCAGGACCTCTCCTGTTATATCGCCTTATATCCCAACAACTCCACAGAGTAGGCCTGGGTATCTTCATTTTCTTCTTATAGGTGAGGGATCTGAACACAGAGGTCACAGTGACGATGGCTTCCATTGCTGAGCGCCCACGAGATGCCGGGCACCTCTCACTGGGCTCCACCTCCTAACACCGCTGTGTTGGGGAACACACCTTATTCGTGTAGGTCTCACTTGGTCCTCATCCCAGCTCATCCGGTGGTAGCTCATGTGATGGGGCTGACACCTCTCGGTAGCTCTGTTTGCCATTTTCTTATGCTTGCTTGCCTTATGATCCCGTCTCTTTTCATGGGCTTTCTTGCTTGCTTGATTTCCATGGATGCCTTCAATCTCTTCCAATCCTCCAGTGCACTGAGAGGCTGAGAAAGACCTTTCATTTCAGAGGTCCTTGCTGTCCATTGTCTCAGGTCAGAGAGGTTGGTCAGGTGCTGTCTAGTTGGAGGCTTTAAAAATCCCTAATGTCAATCATCTTGGCTACCTCCCCTTTCAAGGTAGGACACTTGATCCTTGCTGGCCAGTTAGGGTCTTCCTTCCCCCTTAGCTCTGATTAGTTTGGAGCTGGACATGGGACTCAGAGTTAATCAGAATCTTCTAAGTATTTTTTTGATAGATCCAACAGCAGGATAATCTTCTTCCCTTGGGTTTATATTTTGAGTGAATATGAATACAGGGAAGGTAGTAGTTCTTAGTTCTTTTCTGTTGGTATGACAGAATACTTAAGACTGAGTAATTTTTAAAGGAAAGAGGTTTACTTTACTCATGGTTCTAGAGACTGAGAGGTCCAAGAGCGTGGTGCTAGCACCTAAGCAGCTTTTGATGAGGGCCTCCTGCTGCTTCAACTCAAATTGGAAAGCAGAAGGGCCAGCGAGGGTGGGGGTGAGTACATGGAGAAGAGTCAAGACACAAGGGTGGACTTGCTTTATGACAACCTTCAGTCACAGTAACCAATCCAGTCCTGTGAGAATGAGAACTCACACAGGCACAATCTGTGAGGCTCCGCCCCCATGACTTAAATACCTCTCACTAGGCTCCACCTCCTAACACCACTGTGGTGGGGAACAAACCTCAACATGAGCCTTGGTGGGGACAAACCATATTCCAACTGTAGCAGTTGACAATTTCTTTGTCAACACAAAGTGTGTCTACAGATTAAAATTAATGCTGAAACATAGACAAAGATCTGACAGTATCTTTTAAGCCTTTGAATCCAGCCCTCTCTAAAGGCAATTCTACCCCTGGACTTTCTAGTTACAACGACAAATCAATTTCCCTTCTTACTTAAGCTGGTTCAAATAGTCTGTCGCTTGTAACTAGTAAACTGGTTTTGTGGAGGAAACAAAACAAAACAAAACTTTCATTTTTAGTGTTTGTCCCTTACTGCAGTGTAACTGCTGCCCATGATGGCCATGTTAAATGGCCCAGATTTAACAACCAGCTTGAAAACTTACTATTTGACTCTTGGCTTTTGTGAGCAAGTACCAGCCAGCTGCAGCCCACCATGGCTTGCAACTTAGAGTCCCAGTGAATTGGTCCCCTGTGGAGCTGCTCAAGTGAGAGAAGTGGCCATTGGGCCCCTTGGGTGGCCTATTGCTGCCCCTTCTGCTTCTTGGAAAGTACTCAGCCCTCCATAGTCACCCCGGGTGGGAGGACAACACACTTGAGTTTGAGGAATTAACACTTCTAGGATCGTGGTGTTCCAGGTGTGGTTGGTGGCCATCTCCGTCTTCAGAGCCGTGCCCTGACCCACAGTCTACAAGTGTACCCGTGTAACACACTCCCCCCTCCACAGACGCACAGGGGAATCTGTGCTGCCCCTTGTCCTCCGGTTTGGAGCATGTGCTGTGTGCACCAGTAGGGTTGGGGCGATGCTCCATCCTGCATGTGACTCCAGTGTGGATCTGGAGAGGGCCCTGGGACTTTCCTGATAGTGCAGTGACCTCTGCCTTGTTCAGGATCTGTGATCCCAAGGGGAAAGGGAGGAAACCATGGGGAATGTTTCATAGATCAATTTGTTTTCTCCTCTCGTGCCCCACCCTCCACTTCTGCCTCTGCTTGTTCCCTTGGGTTTTTCTCCTGGCTTCATTTTGTTTATCATCTCTGACACTCAGTTTCCACGGCTGTGGAATGGGGGCAGAGTGCTCAGCCCATAACGTCACGGGGAGAAAAGCTCCCCGGCCCCACCCGAGCACCCCACCTTACCTTCCCCTGGCCCTCTCACCGGCTCCTGGGAACGGGCTGCTCGTTTAAGTTGCTGTCAGAATCCATCAGGCCGGAGCACCGGGAGGGAAATCATTTAAATCCATCTTCAGGTTTCTGGGTGATGCCCTTTGTGGACCCTGACTTGGTTTTTCTGCAGCGACGTCATCTGATTGACCTGTTTCCTGAGGATGTTGCCTTGGGTTCTGCAGATGGTGAGGAAGAGGAACTGCTGCTGGCAGAGCCGGGGACCAGGCTCCCTCTGAGCTGCAGCAGGCACCCGCTTCCACCAGGGTGGTGACTCACCGGTATTAATTGCACCGCAATTATCCTGGGGAGCCTGAGTTTCCTCTTGATGTCTCCTGTCTGGTTTCCTTTTGACCCGCACAGCTGTTTCATAGAGATGGCTTTTGCGATTTCTTCGTTAATGCGGTTCATTACTTGCAGCGCTGCCTTCTGCCTTCGGTGGCTGGAGGTTTCCCTGCTCTGACTTGGAGACTTTCATGAGTTGTTCTTCAATCGGGGCTCGGCGCTGCCTGCATTGTCTGTGGGAGAAATTTCATTTGCAAATCAGAAGAAGTTCACGGAGCGTGTCGCGGTGTTGCTGCACGAGATGGTGTTTTCATCTTCCCTCGTCTCTCCCTAGTCACCCCCACGGGCCTCGGTTGAAGAAGAAGTCCCCGTCTCCCAGACCTCCAGGAGCCCGTGCAGACAGCGGAGCAGCAGGCAGGGGTTTGTTTGCTCCTCAGCTGCGCTAATTATCTGCAGAGGGCTGCAGGGCCACCCGAGCCTCTTCTTTCGGCATCGTGCCCCACGCTGGGTCACGCCACCAAGACCCAGACGTCTGGAACCCTAGAAGCTTCTGATGTCAAATGTCTTTAGGAAATTACAAAAATCACCTAAAACTTTTTATTCCCCCCTAAAAACACTCGGCATAGGCTGGGATGGCTCGGGAAGTTTCTGTGGCTCACGTGCATCCTTTATAAGCCGAGGCCAGACACAGCCCTGAGCAGTGGTTTCTGGGTCAGTCACTGCTTTGCAGAATCAACCAACTGCATCGTTCACTCTGCCAGGAACCGCGTGGAGAGGGCTCATCAAGAAGGGGAGTGGAAGCACTGCTTTCTTGTCACCGTCCAGAATGACACCCACCTGGGTGAAAGGACAGAAAGAGGAAGCTCCTCGGGGGGGGGGGGGGGAGATAAACTCGCAAGAGGTATCCCAAAGATCTAGAGCGGAGGACCCCAGACCCTCTGGCACCAGAGAGGAAGAGCTCACAGTGCCCATCAGAGACCACCCATTTCTACATGAGGGCCAGGATGTTTGAGAGGAGACAAGCAGGGAAAGAGTTTGAGAGAAGTCAAGAGCATCAACGGTGGAAGCCATCACAGGGGCAGTCAGAGGGTTTGATGGGGTGACGCAGAGCCAGGGACTGACTCCCAGTGAAGTTGGGGGGGAAGGGAGGGATGGGGGTCACTCTGGGGTAGGGGGCACAGAGACCTGCACACCCCTGGCAGTCCCGGAGACCCTGACGTCAGCTGTCTAGACTCGGCTGTGTGTGCCAGGGTTCAGTGGAACCTCAGTCAGACGGAGTTCCTGAAAGAGGATCTGTGCGCCACGCTCAGAGTTAAGCCCACAGCCACCTGTAAATCCCCGCCATCTAGACCCACCCACCTCCCAGTGATGAGGAGTAGTTAGGCTCTGCTCCCGAGAGCAGGGTCTCTGCCTTCAGGGGTGGCATTGAGTCGAGGAGATGAGCACTAGTAAATGCCACAGGACGGCTTATCAGCGACAGTCCTGATGAGCTCTGTGTGGGGTGTTTTATTTACACTGTCAAGAATTTCCATAAAACTTCACGAGGCAGGTCTGGAGCTGGCTGCGGGGGTGCAGAGAAAGAGGTGATAAAGGATGGATCGCCTCAGAGGACCTCCTTCAGGGCATGAGGACTCAGAGGAGGGTAGGGGGCACTCGAGAGTTGGCTTGTGGAAAATCAACTCGTTCTTCCAGACTTTAGTTTTCCTCCCAAATAGGAGGAAAATCTGTTTTCCTCCCCCTGTGTGTCTGAACCACTACCCAATGGTGGTGTCCGTCAGTCCTTCCTACACACACAAGAAAGAACCGCGTTTCTCTAGCATTGTGAGGGAAAAAGAAATAATAAGGGCTACAAAAAGAAGCTAGGCTT
The DNA here is from genome assembly GCF_964194105.1 of Spermophilus citellus. Taxonomy (NCBI): domain Eukaryota; kingdom Metazoa; phylum Chordata; class Mammalia; order Rodentia; family Sciuridae; genus Spermophilus; species Spermophilus citellus. Next base: position 81,237,045 of record NC_138195.1, read on the forward strand.
CAGGGGCCAAAAGAAAAAAAACAAATCCTTGCACATGGGGCTCTGAGGCTTGAGGACGTTGGACGGGGGTCCCAGTCGAGATGACTCTTGGGAGTGGAAGCCTGATACTAGAGGTTGGGGTGACAACATGGGCCACATTGGTTTCAATCTATGACAGCTGATGCTTCCTAGCCCGGGGCCCAGGAGGTGACGTGTTTGAGTAAGGGCTATGCATCCATTTCTTAGGTTTTCAAGAATGAGGATATACTTCTTTTCTAGGGACAAACATCCTTAGGAAAACTTGATTGCAGTCTTTGTATTCTGGGTCAGTATTGCTAAGGATCTCTTGAACTCCCTAACAAGGAGGGGGCAGAGGTGAGTTGGAGCCAGCTTCCTCTTCTGAAGAAATGAATAAATAAAAGTTGTTTGAGGTACTTCTCTTCAAGCTAGTTCCCTGAAGAATTATATTAAAAAAGGAAAAGAAAAAGAAAAAAGGTCCGCCAAGACATCCAGCATGACCACTTTGGGCATTTAGACTGTCTGGTTACCGACCCGCTTAGCCATGAACCTGAGTGTAGAAGACCACGTTGCCTGGGCTGAGACAGGAGGCAGCCCTGGGGGAGGGGCACAAGATGGACATGACGATGACTGTTCCAGTAGAAAGAAGAATGAGCCCTGGGCCACAGTGGAGGCTCCAAATGAAGAGAAAGTTACATCCAGTTGGTAGGAGTCAGTGGTTGGGGGACGAAGCCCGCCATCAAGGCCTGGAGGCTTGGAGGAGAGAAGAAACTTTGAGATGATACTTGAACATTGGTGGAACTTCTTTTGTTTACTGTTTTATAGATGATTATTTATAGGACTTGTAAATTATAGAAAGCACCATGTTAATTGTAGAAAATATTAAAAAGCATAAAGAAGAAAATTAAAGTGCGCATGACCCCAGCCCTCAGAGAGAATACACGTAGCATTTTGGTGCACTTCCTTCTAGACTTTTGTCTCTGTGTACTCAAGTCTATATATTCACACATGTGTGCACATTTCACAAAATTGGGCTTATACTGAACAAATACTTGTGAATCCCACTTAATAAAAGAATGGGTTTCAGCATATCATGAAACATTTTTCAAAGACACTATTAATAAAGGCATTGCCTGCTTGTCCAAGAGTTTATTTAACTATTTTCCAATTAGACATTCAGTTTGTTTCTCTTTTCTCACAATCATGAACAAGGTTTTGCTGAATCTTCTTATATGTAAGTTGAATGGAAAGCTTTTACTCTGCAGCGATCGGGGTGAGGGTGGAGATGATGGGTAAGGGGTGTTCCACAAAGAGCCCCCAGTGGGAACAAACACGCGGAGGAGGAAAGCTTAGGAGTCTGTGAGGAGCAAGCCGGGCTGTTTGGCTGGAGCACAGGTGCATTTGGGGGTCAGGCAGAGGCAGGCTGTCGAGGGCCGTGACTGGCTGGCTGAGAGGTGTGCCCACTGGTGGGTTCTGAAGAGGCTCAGGCAGTCAGAGAAGTGCTCATGCTGAGGAATACCACAGTGGTAGGAGAGGACAGTGGAGGGAGGGGGAGAAACTGGAGACCCGGGAGATGGGCTGCAGCCTGGGTAGGGGTGAGAGCCTGCACTCCCGGGAGGGCGGCTGGAACGAAAGTGGCGGGGGGTGGCTTGGAGGCCATGACTCTGAGACTTAGAGGCTGGTTGGGAATAGAGCCAGCAGACTGAGCCATTGATAGCCTTCTTGCTTGGAGTCTCCGTAACGGGGAGAATGGAGAAAACATGAAGATGTCGAAGCCCCGAAGGGCTAGTGACTCATGCAAACCTGTGACCTAGTCAGGGGTTAAGTCAGGCCAGAAGCCAGATGCTCTGTCTTGCAGTCAGGAAGCCATTAGCATGGCGGATGTTAGAGATCCCTGCTCCACGAGGATTAGACGCCGTGCATCCTGGAGCCTGTGCCCCAGAGATCATCCCTAGGTGAACTCCTGTCAGCTGTGACTTTGGACCTTTTTTTGCTTATTGGAACATGGGTTGGACACTGCCTGTGACTGAGAAATGGGCAAAAAGAAAAAAGAAAAAAACAAACCTCAAACTTCTTGGTTTATTCTTCAAACTTAGCTCCTCTCTAGGCCAGGTTGACTGGACAGAGTGGCGAAAGACACACACACACACACACACACACACACACACACACAACTAATCCCCCTAATAAAATCAACCCTCTTTTGGTCATTCCAAAGGATGGCTCTGAGATTCGTCTGTTTGCTTGGAAAGCTCTCTTTGCATCTCTTGCCACAGCTGGTCCCTGGTCCTTGGCAGTGCCTCCTCTCCGAGGGCTGCTGGGCTGCCGGAGGACACTGGGCTGCCCTAGAAGGCAACAGATAGTTTGTTCCATCGGGTGACTGCCTTGTTACACATGCATGCACAGTTCCTTTTCATCTCACATTTTAAATTGTAGCTTTCCTCCCCTGATTGGTTTTGTGACATCAAATAGTTTTCAACAGTTGGAAAAATCAAGACCAGTATATAATAACCAAAATAAAAATAAGATAAAGAAACAAAAACCAAAAAAAAACAACAACAACAACAACAAAAAAAACCCTCACCTGATCTCTCCAGCATTTCATTGCTGCTTTGGAAATTGAGAGCTGTGCGTGGGATATTGGCGGCTAACAACCATGGAAATAAAAAAAAAATGATTTTTGATCTTGAGGCCTAATATTATTCATATTTTTTCATAGCCTCAAACAATGTCTTCAGATAATTCAGGTAAAGGCAAGCCAGAAACAAAACAACATCATAAAGGCATTATTATATACAGACACTTTCAGCTACGCTACACGCCTCACAGTGCCTTTGAACCCCGGATGATGAGAGGACCGGCTTGCACTCCTGGGGATACTCTTGGAGCTGTTTTGACTTCAACAGAGGGTAGCGAAACAAAATTCTTTGGCTTTAGATACGTGTTTGTCGCTGGCTCCACGGAGCTCTGCCTCTTCTTCTGTGTTTACCATCCATCAGGACTCCGTTTGGGAGGCCATGAACGAGCTGTGACATGCAGGTGTGCTCCCCGCCTGCAGAGCAGGGCCTTGACCTTGGGGCCTGGAGGTCTGGGCCAGCTCTCGGTGTGGGTGGGGATGGTGAAGTTGCGAAGGACAAGGCTTTCATCAAGAAGAACTTGGCAAGGGAGCCTTTCCCAGCCCTAGATTCTCCCAAATAACACTGGCCAGCATCACTGAATTGGATGAGGGCTGAGGACTGGGATGCACTTAGAAAGGACAGAGGGAGCAGAGGAAGGGAGGGGGAGACTGTTCCCGTGGGAAATCACTCACTCCTTATGGAAGCTATCTGTTCTCCAATCTGAAGGTGCCAGTAGTGTTGCAGCCAAGGAATGCACCTCCCCCTGCTCCCCACCACCCTACCTCCCCTGGGCCACACTGTGGAGTTCCTCGCCTGCAGCAGGCTTTTGGTGTATCTACCAGCTTTGATTTCAGGTCTTGCATTTTTAAGCTGGTCTTTCCAGCAGCCAGGACTTCAACACTGACCACTGTGGCACCCATTTGGTACCTGCTGTATACTTCCTATGGTTGTCAGGCCTGGCTGGTGGGGCTGGTGGGGTGGTACACACCCTGATCTTTAAGTTGATTGCCAGCTGCAGATGTTAACTTGGCTTCCTCTTCTTGTTTTTTGCAGCCTCTATGCTTGGACATCTAGTTAATGTTTGCAGGTCAACTGATCATGCTTCCTCCATCCCACAAACAAAGCAAGGCCTGAATGCCAAGGCAGGAGTTCACAAAGTCAGCGTGGAAGGTAGGACAATGATTCTGGGTGTTACAACACACCCAGGGTCGCAGGGACTTCCAAGGACTTAGTTGGTGGTGGTTTCTCTAGCCATCATTGTTTTTGACAGTCCTTGCCTTGAAAAGCCAAAGGGGTTTTACCACCTCCACTGAGAACCCTCTCATTGCATTTGAACCAAAAGCAGTTTTCTTCATGAATTTCCTCTGTGCCAAAGTTGGCCCACACCACCCAGCATCCGGATTCGCTCACCAGTCTCACTCTCCCTAGGCCAGTTCTCCAGGGGCATTCACACATTGGTCCCACAGTTGTTCCTTGTGTGTCAATCATGACTCTCTTGTACCATGTGCTCCTAACAATAGTGTGGAATACGGCCTGGTGTGCGTTAGTCCGAGAAGCCTGCCGGGATTTTGTAAAAAGAGAAAACCATTTACCTAGACAGTGTCCAGAAACCCCTGGAAAAGCAAGAGAAACAGTTTCCCCCATTTCTGCCCCATCCTATCTCACTGAATTGGCCTCCCCCACGCCCCCTGGCTACCCCCATCTATCCAATGGGCATGGAGCATTTTAGGCTTTTCTTCCTGGGCAGCACATCCCCCTACCCTGGACTTAGTGTACATTGAGCTAGGACAATCACTCACTGGACTCTAATTTCAGTCCTTTAAAGGTTAATTTATCCTTTTTCAGGCTATGTACTCATTTAAACCAAAATTACCCAGCTACTGGCCTTCTTGATAGCAATTACATCCAACGAAAGCAAACTACTGAGCTTCATGTATTGGTAATGGCCTTTCTTTCTATATTTTTCCTTAGGGATAAAGTTGAATGGGGAAATTAGTCACATTAAGCTAGAAAAATAGTGAACAAAATACATATTTTATATTTTTAAAAAATATCCTCCTGTTACCAATTATGGTCTTTATTAGAAACAGGTATTTTCATATTATGGAGCTTGTCTTTATATTAAACAGAGCAAACCCAAATGAATAGTTACTTAAGAGGATCTTTTTAATAAATACTCAAGTCCATTTTAATATCTAATAATAGTGGCTGCCTCAAGTATTCAAATTTTAGCATAACCAGCAGGAAAACTGTTTGATATTTTAATTATGTCCCTGAGAATGCTGAATGGGTTATAAAAAGCAATTTAGAGAAAATAAAAAAGGAGATTTTTCTTTATTATTAGTGTTTTGGGGGAAAAAACATTTTCTACATCCCATTAGAAAACCTTTCTGCATTGTAAGAACACTATCTGCTGATAAAGTAGGCCAAATAAGCAAAGGATTTGCATCTGTTGTAAGTGTTCTCATTTGGGGGAAAATTGTGGGAAGAAAAAAAAAAGACCCCAGAGGAAATATATTCCAAGAAGGGGGAGCTATGGAAATTGAGCATGTCTTGGAAGAAAGGAAGAAAATCTTTTAATTATATTTAAAATTAGCCAGAACCTTGTACTTGTCCCAGAGAGATTCCTGGGAGGTTTGGAAGTTTCTGATGAACGGCTGATGTAATCACTTCAAAAGCCCCACCTGGAAGTCTGGACCGGGGAGGAGGCTGTGGGGACATTCCGGGGCTAGATCCTGCTGGCCCTGGGTCATTCTTCTGGGCAGGAATCAGGAAAGCGCTCCCTGAGGAGAGGGGAGCAATGAGAAGGAAAGACATTTCCAAGGAACGGAACCAGATGTACAAGCTACGAGGTTGCGAATGGGGCTCAGCAGAGGGTGGATACACAAAAGGGGGAGAGATCAGGCAGGATTTGGGGTTAACTCTTTCTTCCTCCAGAAGGTGGAGGCCCAGCCTGGTGGGGGCCTGGCCCTTGGGTGACATTGAAGCCTTCCTTGCAGGGGCCACATGCAAGGTACCATGAGGAACTTCCGGAAACAATTCTTCTCCTGCATTCACTGCCTTGGGAATTGGGCAGGGAACCCGAGCTGCAAGTTAGAATTCCTTGCAAAGGTTCTAATCCCTCTCCTCCTCAGCCACCTCTTCCTCCTTCTCCTGCCCCTTCTTTCTCTTTTCCCCCTCCTCGTTCTTCTTTCCTTTCTTTCCCCACTCCTCTTCCTTCCTCTGATCTCTTTGCCCAAACAGCCTTCCAGACTAACCACCTGAGCATCTTGAAGGAGGAAACCAGCCCTCAATATTCTTTAAAACCCCCCAGATGATGTGCAACAAAGTTAGAAAACGGTGTCAGCATGGCCCAAACTTGAGAATTGGGTGGGGGCTTGTGAGATGTAAATCTGGGCTGGGACTGAACAAACCCAGTGATCCTGATGTCAGCAGGTGGACCACACCTGAGCAGTAAGACTGATTTTTCTGCCATTAGTTCTTCCTTATATTTCTGCCTTTTAAATTTAATAGTACAGAGTCACTCCTCACTATCCAGGTGTTGGGGGACTGATACCAAAACCCACAGATGCTCAGGTCTCTTACCTAAAATGCTGTCATCCTTGCATAGAACCTGTACACATACCTTCCTGAATACTGTAAGCCAGGCCTGGATTACTTACAATATCTAGTGCAATGTAAATGCTGTGCGAATAGTTGTGATACATATTTTTTAGGGAATAGTGACAAGAGAATCTGTACAGGTTCCAGAGAGACATTTTTTCCCAAATATTTTCAGTCCTTGGTTGATTGAATTCAAAGATGCAGAACCTTGCAGGTGGGAAAGCTGAGCACATGAGGCCGACCATTTTTAAAATGATTAGGAGCTCCAGCGGTTCTCTTCAGAATAGGGCTTATTAGTTCAATAAGTTGTATTTGTAACCCAGGTAGATTCTAGCCTTAGGAGACATTATATTCTGTTTTGCTAGAACATTGTTGAAACAAGGACTGCCCAGCTGCCTGGTCATTGGGTATCATGGAATAGGAGGGTATTTGTCTTCAAGGATCTTAGTTTTGCCTATGTTTCTTCTTTAAAGTGTTGCAATATTATTCTGTTCAGAAAAGGAGGCTGGATTTGCTTCATTTATTTATCAACCAATATTGATAAAGTCTGGATTACGCCCAGGTGCTGTTGGGAGTGGAGAAGGAACAGCAGAATAAGGCTCCGACGTGGGCGTCACAGTCCTGCAGGGCCTGTTCTTTCATGTAAGGTGGAAGTGCTGCTGGTGAGCTCAGCTTCGTTTATGGCCTGTTGTGTCATTCTTTCACTGCACAGAGATCTGAAATGCTTGGCCTTTTAATGCCCCTTACCATATTGAACCCTGTGTGTCCTAGAGATGGTGGGAAGGATCTGATGATGTTGAGTTCCCATCACATGCCTAAAGTGCTGTCTGCTTTGAAGTTTAGCAGCAGCCTGCAGGTGGGTCTTATCATGCCCATTCTACAGATGAAGAAGTATAGAAGGGTTAAGAAATTTTTGCAAAATTTTGTAGCTGCTAAGTGGGCAGAATCCATAGTTAAGCACCGTTATACCATAATAACACAACTTCTTCATAATAGGAAGCTCTTCCTGCAGAGAACAGTTGAAGGCGGGAAGGAGGTAAATGCTAGAGGGCACTTGAGAAACAATGTTTGCAGCAATTATTGCAAACCTGCTTTTTGCTGACGAGGTAATTGGGATGCATTCTCAGTGAATATTTGCTGGATGAACAGATGAATGGATGAAAGCCAAAGATTAATTAAACATGTCTACACCTACCTTTAAAAAGAGCAGGCATTCCTTCCCCTTCCTAGATCCTCAGTCTGGTGAGCCTTCTAGAACATGAGAAACCCCAGAGTAGACAATTTACTTCAGGTAGTAATTTTTATTATGTTGATTACCCTTAGTAATGTGCCCAGCATGAGCAATTACAACACAACAGTGAATTTCATCTTTAGTGTAATCTTTACAGACAGAAAAAAAAAATAGGTTCAGAGAAGCTAACTCACTCTGTGGCCCAGTCAGTAAAGGGCAGACCCAATGGATATTCAAGGTCAAGATTTGGATGTCAAAGGTCTAGTTCTTCCCACAGCACCACAGGCTCCAAGTGAAGCTTCCTTAGTGGCCCTTAGGACTTTTCCCTCTAAGGCATCAGAACACTGTAACGGATTCTGCTGGACGCCCTGCCCTCAGCCTGGCTCCTTGGACCCCATGAGGTCATCAGCAGCCACATTTCCAACGTCTCTGATGGCTCCTGACTGTGTGGGCCCAGATGACAGGCCAGGCCAGAAGTGCCAGAGTTAATGTTCCCAGAGGCATCCTCAACCGAGGAGGGATGGGAATTGGTATATAAAGGACCCCCCCCCTTCCTTCCTTGCTTTGCAACAGTGGGGCAGCATGCCCCACCCAGTTTCTCAGGGTCTCTTGTCTGATTGAGTCCCATCGCCCACAGACAGTTTGCTCACAGGCCTGGGCTTTCTGGGTCTCCCTCCTCTACCCCCTCGGAGCACTTTCTTGGCTCAGCTCTCAGGTCAAGTGCTTATACCTATATTTTCCCCTTAGGTTTTACTTTTGGGGAAACCAAAACTAAGGAAGGCACCCCCTCCTCAATGCCCAGAAATTAGGGAGCCTCTGGGACCATGACAGGGACAAGAATAAAAGCATGGTTGTGATTGAATGTTTTCTTTAATAGAAGAAAGACGTTTCCTCTTCTGCCTTGTTCCTCTGGAGGGAAGACTGATGGTGTGAATTGACTCTAGGTGTGTTCTCACTCCTCGGAAAGGATGGATGGGTTTTCCAGGGTCACATGACTTCTATGAGGTGGGGGACCCTAGAGAGTTTGGCAGGTGATGAGACAGGCTTAGCTGCAAAAAGACTCTGCTCCTGGTGCCTACTACAGGCTGTGGCTTTTAGTGCCCACGCAGGCAGGTGGTTGGCCTGTGTCTGCTGTAGTGCGCTTACAGGCCTGAATGGGGAATGGGGATGCTCAGAAGAACCCGTGGAGGACTGCGACCATGACAGCCCCCAGAGCTTGTCAAGAAAGCCCATGACACCAGCTTAGGGGAGAGGAGGGTGAAGGACAACAGGACAAAGCAAAGAGGATAACTCACAAGGGTAGAAACACTAGCCTGACATTGTTCTTGGAGGTAACCCATGATTATTAAGTTCACCGGGTGCAGGCTAGAGCAGTAGTCAGAACACTGAGCTATCAGGATCTGAGGGCTGTGCCAAATAGTACCCTTTTAGTTGCTGGATGAAAGGGTGCTCTGAAAGGTCCAGGGGAGGGCCTGGTCAGGTGATGGACATGGGGCACTGGAAGGTTTGCAGCAGTAGTTAATTATAGTGGCTGCAGCCACATTTCAGTTAATAATTGTCCCCATCATGCAGGTGCATAATGACAATATATGCCTGGTGTCTGGCACGATGCTAGGTGCTGGGAAAATAACAGTGAAACCGAGCGATGTCTCGGGAAATAGACTGTCCTCAGTTCATCACGCTAATGAGCATACGATTATGAACTGGGATGGAGGCTCCAGGAAGGAAGCTTTGCTATGAGGGCGTGAAACACAGGCGCCTCCTCAGCACAGGGCCAGGGAAGACTTCCTGGAGGATGTACACGAGTCAAGCCTGCAAGTGAGGAGCAGGACAAGAACTCTGCCGAGAGGGAAGAAGCTTCAGGCAGAAGTCCTCCAGCGGAAGAGGACCCAGTGTATTTGAAGGAGAGGAGGAAGACCATTGTGCCTTAGCTCCAAGATGATTTTAGAGACTCCCACAAGGGCCAGGCCAGGCAGGGCTTGCTTGGTGCTGGGATTTGGGGTTTTATCTTTAGAGTCACTGAAGGCTTTTAAATGGGCAGTCACATCCTGATAATGATCACTGTACCTGTGGCTCTGGGAAGGACGGAGAAGGGGGACAATGGTGGACAACCAAATACAGTTAGAAATCAAGCAGAGGTAAGGACAGCCTGCTCTAGGTGGTGGAGGTGGCTGAGGAAAAGGAGGGGGGCCCTGGAGAGGACAGTAGGGGATCTGTCATAGGGGGGGGGAGGCCCACTTCAAGGGCAGCCCCTCACATTCCAGTTCCTTGAACAGGAGGGATGGGGCTGGGCCTTCACTAGGATTGGATTAACTACGATTAGCTCTGTGATTTTAACAGGTCTCATCTCTCTGGGCTTTGGTTTCCTCTTCTGTGTACGCAAGGGATGGGTTCTATGATCCCCCAAGGCCGTGATCCAGTTCTCTGTTGCTGACATTCACGGAGGAGAACCATCTAACCTGCAGTAAACACGGCCGCCATCTTTGAGAGGAACTTCTAAGAAGTGCTTCTCTAGGTCTCTAAATTATTAGAACATAAACATCTCAGGACCTTCCTGTCCTGTCTCATTCCCGATGTCTTAGATGATGGGATTTTTTTTTTCCCCTGAGGAGGAAAATTCATTTGAGGCTCAAAGCTCATAGGTGGCTGACTCCACAACTCTGGTCCCAAGTTTAGGCAGAAGGTCATGGCAGAAGGGCGTGGAGAAGGAAAGCAGCTCAGGACACGGAACAAGGAAGCAGACAGAGCAGGAGAGAGGATTCTTACGGGATATTCTCTCATTTTTCCTGTGGGGGAAAGAAGTGGAGTTATACGGCTCGACATGAGCCAATGATGTAAACCTGTAGGGTTGCCCACCTCTGGTGCTCCGTGTCCTTGATTTTGAAAGGAGGGTGTTGGCTGAGGAGGAGCCCGAGGTCCCTTCCTGGGCCCACATTCTAGACTTCTTTCATGGTGTTATCCCATGACAGTGCTCACTGAAGCGTCCTGGGGGGCTTGTAAACACCTAGGAAGGTCTGCACCACCTTACCTGGCAGGTTGGGAAATCTCCCAGGATGCTCTGCGCACCTGGGAGGGGGAGAACTTCCAAAGTCCTGGTTCAGGTTGGGCAGGAGGCTTACTTGTCCTGAGGCCCGTGAGAGAATATGTGCTGGGTCTTTGGAGAATTTGAGAAGCAGATCTCAGCCCAGGCCGACTCAATGGGGAGGGCAGAATTGGGTTGGATGCCCCTTTGTCCTTACTTGAGGGACCTCCCGCCCCCGCCTTTTAAAATCATGTCCTACGATGTTCCAGAAGGCGATTCTGTTGTGAGCTGCTGCAGTGGCTGGGTGGGGCCTCTCCCCCTCTTCCCTTTCATGCTACTCAGTGTACAAATCCATTAGCATTGCTTTTTCTTGAGCATCCAAGATGTTACAGCCCATCGTTGAAGTCATCTGCCTGGCATTTCAGCCTTTCTTTAGGGGACAATTGTGTCTTCAGTCAAAGACCTCTTGACAAGAGAAAATGGGAACCTGGGATGGAATAATGCGGCCAAGTGCCTGCTGTCCACCTGCAGAATGTGACTCTGTGTCATTACTTCCCAAATTGTTGTGTTGAAAGATTTCTCTTGTTTACATCTCTTTATGCCTCAGCATTTAACCTTGGGGTTCCGAGGACTCTCCCCCTTCCTTCATCTTACCACAGCAATTATTTCCTTTGTGGCCTTCATTTTAGGTAATTATGTTGGACAGTCTTCATGAAAGCATTTACTTAGTGCGAGACTCTTGCCTCCAATTCCCTCTGCTCCGGGAACCCGCATGGGTCATTACCGACTCCAATCTTTGGATTTTTTTTTCTCAAGAGCTATGCCCCCAAATTGAAATGGAGAAGATACATGCCTAACAGCCTCACAAACAAGGTGGTTTTGAAAATGACCATGGGCTGTGGTCTTATCGCACAGTGCCCATGTCAGTAAACGTGACCTAGGAAAAGTTGCAGTTGCTGACATAATGATGATATATAGGTGGTTTTCAGGCTGTGAAGATAGGTTTTTAAAATTCTTTATTTTACCATGGAAAATTCAAACATAGGAACACAGACAGGATATTGCTGGTGGGATTGTATAATGGTACTGCTACTTTGGAAAACAGTTTGGAGGTTTCATAAATAGTAAAATGGTTACCATAAGACCTGGCAATTCCACTCTTAGGTATCCCCAAGGGAAATGAAAACATGCACACACAAAAACTTACACATGGATGTTCATAGCAATGTTATTCATAATGCTCCAAAGTGGAAACAATCTAAATATTCATCAACTGATGAACAGGTAGATAAAATGTGATATATCCACAAATTAGAATGTCATTTGGTCATAAAAAAAAATTAAGTGTTGATCTATGCTGCCACATGTATGAACCTCGAACGCATTATGCTATGAAGATGCTAGTCTTCAAGTATTGTAGCACTTCGTTTATCTGAATAGTCCAGAATAAGCAGATCTATAAAGATGCAAAGTACATTTGTGGTTTCTTAGGGGGTCTGGTGAAATTGGCAGATTATGGAAAACGGGTTCAAGGTTTTCTTGTTGGGGTAATGCAGATGTTACAGAATGGACTGTTGATGAATGCACATCTCTGAATATACTAAAAGTCATTGAATTGTATAATTTGCATGGATGACTTGTATAGTATATGAATTATACTCGAATAAAACTGTTTGTAAAAAAAAAAAAAAGAAAACCAGTAGAATAGTAGGGTGAAGCCTGGATATCCCATCTTGGCAGCTTCAACAATTACTGGTTTTGAGCCAATCCTATGCTACCCTATATTTTTACCCCTTTCTTCCAGACATTTGTATCATCCCATCTATATTTCAGAGTGTACCTCCAAAAGGTAACAACATTACCACCCACAACCATTACCACAGCTAAAAATTTCATGATAATGTCTTAGTATCTTCAAATGTCTAGTGTACAGATTTCTGCTTACATATTTTACAGTTATTTAAATCGGGATTCATATTAAGTCTGCACATTGCAAATGGTTGAAATGTTCTTAAGTGTCTTTTAATCTATGGATTCTCCCTCTGTCTCTTTTTTTTCCCTACCTTTGAAATTCATCTATAGTATTTAAGAGACCAAGTCCTTATCCTAGGCTGTGTCCCCCCGGTCTGGACCTTGCTGATGACATCCCTGTGGTGTAGTTTAACATGTTCCTCTGTCCTCTATGACTTGAAGATTGACAGTTCCTCCCAGGGTCTGCCTGCCTCAGATTCATGGATAGTGTCTTGCTCTTCCATCAGGAAGCTCAAGATGCCAATGGTCCCTCTTTGTTATTTTAGCCACTAGTAGTCATCAAGGCTGAGATCCATCAATTCATTAGGAGAGTAGGATTTAAAAAAAAAAAAAACAATGCAGAGGATTCCTTCCCCATGTAATAACTGGAGCCAGGCTTCTTTATCTGACTCTCCTGCACTCATCAGGGACTCGTCACATCCTAGGTAGGGATGGGAGGCACTTCCCTGGAGTTTCTCAAAACCCCATTGCCTCACCCCAACATGAGTGAGAGCAGATCCAGCTGCTCAGTGTGGGATCAGAATGGCAGAGACCTGCCTGCCTCCTACCACTCCACCCCGTCATCCACCCCGTCATCCACCCCGTCCTCCTCTAGCACACAGTGTGCTCACCCATCTCCACGATTTCACTGGCACGGTTCTCGGATTGCTCATTTATTCACCAACTATTTACGGAACACCTGCTGGGTGCCCAGTACCATGCCAGGGACTAAGAAGAGAAGAATAAACGAGACTGTCCTTACCCTTAAGACGCTCCAGTGGAGGTGGGTGGCTGACAAGTGACTGGGTCATGTCAAATTCCTTGCATCCTTTAAGACTCAGTTTAATTGTCACCTCTGATGCATGGTCTTTTCTTCCTCTCCTATCCCTCCAGCATAACTGCAGCTCCCTTTGCAAGCTCCTTCTGCCTCGGCTGCTGGTCAGCGCTCATCACACAGAGGTCGAGTTGGGAATCTGGATATCTTCACGGAGCCGGTGATTGTGACTTCATTGGGAGAGGATCTGTATATTATTAAACTTTGCATTTTGGTTTTATTATTTACTAGCTGTGGGATTTGGGATGAATTACTTAATTTCTCTAGTCTCAGTTGGGATATGGGTCTAACCCTAGGACCCACCTCCAAGGGTTATAGTGAAGATTGAAGATGGAAGAACTGTTGCATGCATGGTTTTTAAGTACCTATTTGCTGAATCTCTGACTTATTAACGAATGGGATATGATCTCTAATCTTCATTAGTTTATAAATTAGTAGATAAGTGTGAAAAGATAATTAACAGGGCAATGTGCTAGGACTTGGGGTCAGGAGGTAGAACTCTCAGGTGCCAAACATGAGCTTTCTGTCCTCTAGAGCAGTGGTGCTCACCTGGGGTGATTGCTCCCCCATCCCAGGCATTTGGTGTTGACTGGAGATTTTGGTTGATATAACAGGGGAAGGTGCTGCTGGCATCCAGTGGGTGTGGGGATGTTGCTACACATCCTACAGTGCATGGGACAGCTCCCTCTGAATCTCTTCCCAGAACAAAGAATTCTTCAGCCCCAAATGTCAATAACTCTGAGGTTGGGAAATCCAGTTTCAAAACCTTCCTACTCAAAGTGTGGTCCTCAGGAAGGCAGCATCAATATCATCTGGGAGCTCATCAGAGATGCAGAATACTGAGTTCTTTCCCAGACTGACTGCACCAGAATCTGCCTTTTACCAGCTCCCTGTGCAATATGCACGCACACTGCAGTTTGAGAAGTAGTGTTCTAGAACATTGTTTCTCTAGCTTGGATGCCTATTAGCATCACCTGGGTTGTTTTTGGTGGTAAAAATCCTAATACCCAGGCCATATACCCCCTGCCAGTGATATCGGAGTCCCTGGAGAGGATCCTGGGCATTGGTGTTTCGTAAATTTCCTCAGGCAATTCCGGTAGTCATCCAGGGCTGAGATTCATTGATCATGACACTGCAGTCTAATGGGTGGAGAGACTTGTCAGGAGGCCACAGTGCATGGTGATAACCAATCCTGGAAAGAACAGAGCCCAAGTAGGGACCCATTTGTTGGAATCTGTGGGAGCCCAAAGGCCTCAGGAAGATAAGTGTGACCTCAGGTCAGTCACTCCCCATGCTCACCTCCCATCCCACCCATCCCCAGGGTTGTCTCAGTTTTGGGGTCTAGTGAAAGAAGATTTTGGAGGTAGAACCTTCTGAGTGGCCCATGGTGTGGCTTAATGAAGCTTTGGTGAATGAATGAAAAAAGTGAATGAATGATCTTATGCTAAGGGTCAAATAAGTGGTGTGGACGACAGATCCTCTAGGAGATCAGGAGTAGTGAGTCACTCGTCAGTAAAGGCTTCGTGGAGGAAATAGGATTTTGGCAGGGCTCTGGGGCCAACCCTCCAACAGAGAAAGAGCCCACATCTGTTTCTTTTGTTCCTGTTTGGGGAGGAGGGCCTACTGAGGCTCAGCATCTCCATGGAGATGCATCTTTCCTAGAGATCTCCCACCCAGATTTATAATTAACATAGGCTCCTCTTTCAGCCCAGCTGCAGATCATTAGCCATCATCTTTAGAGCTCAGAATGTAGGGGCTTCTCTTCCTGAGGCAGTCAGGAAAAAAGGTTCTAGCACTTTCCACAGCCCCTGCCTCCTGGTGTTCTGTGTAGAGCAGGAGCCTGGCTCCTGTATCCCCTGCATTAAAGCCATTCACTTCTTAAAACTGATGGTTTTAAATGTGAATAAAGGGTTGGAAATGGAGTTAACCTCATCAAACACTCCCATATCTGATCTTACCTTTCGAGCTGCGGATCATAGGCAACATGAAAGGGTTCTGTTTGCAGGCTGATTTTCAATGTGTTTTTTCTCCCTCAGAGTTTTGCCGATCATGCTAGGTTGAGGAGCCGGGTGGGTAAGTAGCAGGCGCTTGGTGGCAGAAGGTTTCATTCCTGGTATTTGGAGAGCTAGAGGGATAGAAAATGGCCCATATTAGGCCCTGTTGGAGGGGTTCTGCCTGCACCTTGGGAAAGCAATGAGTTCAGTTAAGAGGAAGCTCCCTGCGCCCCCCATGGAGAGCCAGCTCCTGAGACTCCTGTTTGGAGAATTCTCCACTCCATGAGCCTTGGAGGAGAGCAGACATGGCAGGGGTAGCATCCCCTTCCTGAGCCTCCTGGCACCTGGGTCTCAGCCTGGCTCCTGAGCACGTGACTTGGTTACAGTCGGCTGGCCTCACCCATCTAGGAAAATCCTGCTGCAAACTGTAGGGTGCTGAGGCAAAGTGACAACTGCCTCACCAACTCCATCCCTTCCGTTCCCTCCTCCACGGTGTCGGCCTTCACAGTGTTGTGACTTGGAAATCAGAGGCTCTGCTCGGAGGGGTAGCAGAGGCACACTGTGGGCTATGGTGGGAGGAGAAAGGTGCAGAACAGATGGGCCAGGCCTGGCTCTCCTATTCTGAGGCTTGACCTTGATCCTACAAACCCTGGGAAAGTTCTAAGGGGTGGTGGGGGTTGTGAGTGCACACTGAGATTTTATGATTGAAGCTGAGCTTTGAGAACGTCACTGGTATCTGTTGGAGGTATCTACTCGGAGGCAGGACAGCCAGGGTGGTCCCTGGACAGGGTGGTGACCTGGCCACCTCATGGGGCCTGCCTTCCAGAACCTGCATCCAAACACTTCATTCGGATCCCCAGATCCCCTGCTACCCCCCAGTACCTGCATGTCTCAGACATGGATGCTCTAAGTCAGGCTCTGAAGAGGATCTGAGCCCTGATCTGGGTAGTGGGGGAGATGGAGGCTCTGGCTGTCTTGGTGCTACGGGAACAAACAAATGAAAATAAGACCTGGCAAAATATTATACTGCCTGAGAGGACCTTTGAGGGTCCGAGCCTAGATGCTCGAGTGAGTCTTGGCTCTGCTTTGCCAGACCCATGTTGGGTGGGAACATATGTGGGACAGGAGCCCCACCTTCTGCCCAGGGCTTGGGTTCTCCTGGGGTTTTCTTTTTTCCTTGTGCAGCTTGTCTTTGCTGCACAGCACAAGCCCCGACAAGGGTGCATACAGGGGCCTGGGGTGTCCTTTTGGTGTCAGGGCTGGGGCCAAGATTAACCTCACTCCCGGGGCTACAGGGAAGCAAACCTCAGTGTCAAGTGAGACTTAGCCACAGCTCCTGCTGCCTGGCTTAGGGGGACATCAAACCGCTGGACATTGTTCTCGGCGCCTTCCAAGCGGCCCCTCCTGTGGTGCTCAGCCCCCCTTCTCCTGGGAGAAAGGCTCTGCTCCAGAGTGAATCTGAAACAGAGGGGAGGGTGGCTGGGAACGACCTTGGGCTGGAATGACCCCCACAGGAAGCCATCAACCCATCAAATCACCTTCCTCTTGGGCTCAGGCTCTGATCTCTTCCCAAATCCAGGTCAAAGGGAAGCCTCGGGCATCTTTTCCAGAAAGCTCTAGCCCAGGCACCTGTGTCTGCCTCCCCCAGGCCTCTGGACAGCACTGGGTCCTCTTGGGTCCCCACACTCCTGCCCTGTGACAGGGAGCTGCCCGCTGGCACCTGGGCTGAGCAATTAAGAAACTGCATTTTTCTCCCGTTTGCTTCCCTAATTGTTATTTTTGTCCCTGCTTTCAAACCATCCCTGCTTCTCATTTCATCTTGCCCCAGCCCAGTGCGCCTGGCAGAAAGAGCCAGGCTGCTCAGTGGGAGGCAATTTTCCCAGCGTGTCCAGCGATAATTCCAACACGACCGCTTTGTACATATAATTATAAAACCAGGGGCCACCAAAGTGCACCCATAGAGCAGAGTCTTGACTGTTCTGGGTTCTGTTTTAATTATTAAGCCTTAAAGCAAAAACTAGGTTTCAAAGAAAACTTTCTGTACAGTCCTCAATAGAGTTAAAGGAGGAACATTTTAAACTGATGAGCTGACACTTGTAGAAGCAAATATATTAAATAAATCATGATTCGTTTTGGGGGCAAAGTCTGACTTACATCAACTCTGGAAAAAATGGATCTTAATGAGTGACAGTTGGGTGTTTTCTGTCACTTCCTGAGGTAATGGCCGCAAGCTGACATTGCTCAGTGGGTGTCTCATACTTCTGAACAAAAGTTTTTTGGAGAGAGATAGACAAGGTAGAAATCCCAAGGTGACTCGGAGGAATGTCTAATGAGTGGAAAGACATATTTACTGGCAGTCTGTATGTAAGCCGTGACAGTTGACAGGACTTGATGGTAACAAATATAGTTGATGAAGAAAAGGCTGACAGACGGAGAGAGGGGGCCGTGGTGGGGGGAGAGCGAGTCAAAAGCCCTGCCTCGGCTGAACCCTGTTAATGGTAAGTTGGATACAAAGCTCCGAGTCATGAAAGGGAGCCCGGATCTTGTGCTGATGTCTAAACACAGAAATGTGTCGATCTTGCAGGAGGTGGTAATAGGTTCAGATCTGTTGACCTTTTTGCCTATAACTTTAGAAGCTGGTGTTTCTGGGAGCTTCTAGGGCCAGTAGATGACCGCAGCTCTGGGGACATATATGCAAGTTCTGTGACCTTGGGGCCCAGGTTTTCTACATCTGGGGCATAGGCAGGGTTGTGCCTCCCCTGGGAGACCGCCATGACCAAGAGCCCCTAGGCTCTGGCTGGTCAGCCCCACTGGGCACCCGTAAGACCCAGCTGGGGGTAGGAGCAAGGTTGGGCAATAAGACATTTCTAGAATCCTCATTTTTGGTGCCCCTGGCCGGCTTCATTCTCCCACTCCCATTCCCCTCTACTCCATTTCACCTCCACACCCACTCCCACCCTCTCCCCAGCACAAAAGGAGTGATTGGCCTTGAAAAGGCAGAGCTGACTGGCATATTAAATGATGGTGCTCGGTAACTGACTGGTCAGGGCTTCAACAATCAGATTGCCAATGAGCTCTGCACTTCTTCCCCCAGGCAAATGTCACACTGAAACTAAACAGGATCTTTTTTCATCCTACATGCTGTTTTCTATGCCACATATTATTTTATAGTTGAAAATAGGCTAACTCTTTAAAATGCACAAGCCTGCGATACTTCTATCTGAGCTCATCTTGAAGGAGAGACCAGCTGGGGGCGGGTAGTGGGAAGAGTGTCCAGTGGTGATGAGGGATTAGCCAACATCTTGACCTTGACTTTTTTTTGAATGAATGAATGAATGAATAAATGAATGAAGGTGCAAATTTGAAATTTTAAAGACTAAAAGAGAGATGGATGGTAGTGATCAGAGCAGAGGAGGCTAACAAGCATTCAGCCTTATTTATCTAGATAGGAGGGTGACATTCTTCCCGGTCCCTGCTCATCAGCACCTGTGTCTGGCCTAACCCCTGTGTTTCTTCTTTTGATTGACCAGGGCAGATATTCCTAACCACTCTATTGATTTCAGGTCTGCTTTGTATTTGGTAAGTGGCATCTACTCCTGTTCATCCTTCAGGTCTCAAGTGAAGCATCTGTTTCCTGACTTTGACTTCACCCCACTTATATGGAAAGCCCTTTCCAATGGTCTTGGCTGACCTAACCCACCTTCTCCAGGTTGATTGGTTCCTGCTGACTTGATTCACTTGGGGAAGATGAAGCTGCATGGAGTCTTCTGGGCCATAAAGTGTGGCCTGCACAGTGTCTCGGACACCAACGAAGGTCTATAGCTCAGTGGGCAAGTGTGTCTCATGGAATCAGCAATTCCTGAGAACTCCCCGCTATGTGTCTCAGCTGGTTGGGATGCAGAGGGGTAGAAGCTAGGCTTCTTACCAACAGGAAAGCAGTTTTGAGAATGATATTTGATAGAAGGGGAATTGAGGGGGAGGGGCTTATAGCTCAAGAAAGAGGCTGCATTTGGTTCAAGATGAGGCAGTTACCATTGGGGAAAGAGTGAGTTCGACTGTTCCTCAGGGGCACAGGTCTATTCTTATATATTTTCACTTTTTCTTGACTTGAACAAGTTATTTTTTTGTCTTTGAGTTTCAGCCTCCTCGTCTGTTGAATAAAGTCATTAGTCTAGATGACCTTGAATGTCCCTTTCCACTCAAAACCTTTTGGATTTCATGACCCACTATTGCAGAAGGTTAACAATGAGAAGAGAGAACAGAGGAAGGGATTTCCGTTAAATACCCAGAGGTCATTACTGTATGTCCAGCGCTCTCTGACAGAAAGATATTTTACTTCAATCAATTAGGAACATCCTCAGGGCCAGCTAATTATTCCAAAGCTATGACTCCAGGCTGGAAAGAGTTGAGGGATGAGTGCTCCACGGCGCCCAGCCAGAGTCAGGCCCACCTGGTTTGACTCCCCACAGCCCCTAGCCACCCAGGCAGGGAAGGCTCCTGGTGAGAAGGACCCTGGGGGAGTCGTGTCCTAGAGCTGTGGGTGGGGTCTCCAGGCATGGCTGACCCCTACTTTTCCACTGGAGACAATATCTCTGCATTGAGATAAGAGGCAGAGGGGCCAGGGAGGTCTAGGCGGCTGAGTTTAACTGCCCATTTTAACAATAGGAAAAAGGTATCATCTGCCGAGACTTCTCCGACTCTGATTTTTCTCTTCTATCCCCCAATCCTTTTCATGTTGGGTCCCCAGTCTGCCCTTCCACATCCACCACACAGATGCCCTAGTGCCAGATAAGGGCTGAGTTCTGGCCCCTCCGTGGCTGGTAATTAGCTGTGTGGGGAAGTCATGGAGGCTTCCCTAGGTCCCAGCCTTCTCCTGTGTGAAATGAGAGAAATGGATAAAATTGGTATGTTTCTACTTTCACTAGGAACTTTTTAAAAATGACTTTCCACCCCCAAATAAAACTCTCCCCAGGACTCTATGGCATTTATCCAACTGGTAGTGTTCTGATTGTGGTGGGGAAGGGGCTGGTGTGCCACCCTTCCAAACTGCCTCCCCACATCCAATTGGCAGGTGTCCCTCTATGGGGACATCAGAGGTCCCGATGGCTGCCACGGCTCCTCCTGGCCCATGCCCCCAGCTGTACCTGACGTCCTTCACTATCTGCCTGAGCTCCTTCTGAAGTGAGGAGAGTTCCAAGGTCAGCAGGCAGGAGGCTCCTTGTGCAGGGCTGGGGGTCTCCCAAGGCCTGGAGCATGCTGGGATTTTCCTTTCCTTGAAGTCTCAGATTAATGACTCAGGAAGGAACCAGATTTCCGCTTTCATCCCAGATAAGCACATTCTAGTCATGCTGGTGGCATGTTGGTGTCCTTTGCTGCTGGGTGGAGAGGGGACAGTCCCCACTTGTATTAACCCTTTGCCTTCTCCAGGGAGAGTGGGCGGAGAGGAGGGGACAGTCACAGGGCTGTGCTGGGGCTCTGGTCTGGCCACTCCTGGTTCTGGAGATTGGGTTGTCATCACCACCACAGTTTGGGGCAGCACCTACGGAATGCTGGAAGTTGGGGGGGATTCTAGAAAAAAAAAGATTCCTTCCCCTGTGAACAATCTGAATCCTCCTTAGGAGAGTTGGTGGTTGTGGATGGGGGAACAGATCCTCTTTGAAGTGGGAGGCTTCATGGGGCTCCTTTCCCGTGACACCAGCAGGTGGCTTTAGTCCTAACCTAGAGACCCCAGCAGAGCTGAATCACCTTGCACCAAGGGCACCACAGCATGTTGCACTTAAACCAGCCACACTGTGGCAGCCTCTCTAATGTCCCTGTTTCACAGATGAGGAAACCGAGACCTAGGGGGCTCAGGAACTTGTCTGTGGCCACCCAATTAGTAAGAAATGGAGCCAGACTCGGACTGGGATTCTGCAGCTCCGACTCTGGGGTCCCATCTACTGTCCTTTCTCAACTACCACGTCTCTGGCACAACCGTGGGTCAAGGAGAGGGACGGCAATGGATTTCTGCTCTACCAGCACACCTTCTAGCTGAGCTACCCTGGGGACAATGATTCCTGCCACACAGGGTCGTTCCAAGGGCGAACGAGACACCGTGCACCCATCCGTGGTGCTCACCAGTCCTAAAGCACAGGGCTGGACATCGGGGTGCCGTCGTGTCAGGCATGTGCAGAGCATTCAGCACCAAGCACTTCTCTTAAAACTCACAGCAGTTGTATGGCTTACTCATGTTACCTCCTTTTTTCCTGATGAGAAAACTAAAACACAGAAAGGTTAAGAAACTTACCTGAAATCACACAGCCAGTAGGTATGAAGCAGGGCAGCCTGACTACAGAGCCCACCCCTAGAACACTAGGTCCTCTTGCTTTCTCCTTTTAAGTTACATAATTACTTCACCACCGACTTATGGAATGTTCATTATTTACCTAGTACTGTGCTGAGGTCCAAGGCTGAGGAAAAAGTAACAATCAGATGTGGTTTCCGCTGTCTTAGAACTGAGATCCTAGAGATGGAGACAGACGGTACACCTTGGGTGTGGAATGGCAGTGGCCACCGCTCTGGGGGAGAGGAGCATGGCTCTCTCAGAGCTTCCAACAGGGAATCCAGCCCAGTTGGGGAGGGCAGGGAAGACTTCCTGGAGGAAGCCGCAGTTGAGCTGAGACCCAGGGATGAGTAGGGGTGAGGTAGGTGGAAGGCGGTGTGAGCAGTGGGCACCGGGAGTGCAGAGCGGTCTGTGTGGAGTCGGGGGCGGGGAGAGCCGCATCCACAAGGTTTCTAGCAGGAGGACGTGAGGGACAGTGAGGCGGACAGAACAGGTTGCAACATTTGGGAAATGAAACCGTGGACTCCTTGTTAAAGTTATTAGGAATTTCCAGACAGAGTGGGGGCCTTCTGTGTGTGTGTGTGTGTGTGTGTGTGTGTGTGTAGGGGTGGCCTGTGCAACTGACCAGGTCACATACCCATAAAACCAGCCCTGGAGAAAGAGAGAGAGCGGGGGAGAGTCTGGGCAGATCACAGAGCCCTCAAGGCCAGGTTCAGGATGCCCGGGGGTATTGGAGCCAGCATGGTAGCCTTCTGCTGCAGGTGGACCTGCCTGGTCTGCCTCTCAGGGTCCCTCAGTCTTCTGGGTGGGCAGGTGGGCAAGGGGGTACAGAGCTGAGACGGGGTAGGGGGGCTCCTCTGCCTCCTCAGGCCTGGCCTGGGTTTCTTCTCCGTGGAAGGGGTGACTCCCAGCCCTTGATGGCCAGAATGCACAGGCAGAAAGCCAGGCTGGGCCCCGGAGCCCTTTCACGGCCAATTTGCATGGACCTCACACAAAAGCTCGGCTGATCATGTCCCTGTGTCCTCGGGATGGCTGGTCCATGTGCCTGACTCCCTAGGCCGTCCAAAGCCAAGGGAGGTGGGGCAGCTTGGGTGGGGGGCAGTTTTTGAAGAACTTTTAAAAAAGGGGACCCCAGAGCTGAGGATGTGGAGGACTGAATTCCGGGAGCCCTTTGCCTTCATGTTCCATTTCAATGTGAGACAGCTGTCCCCCCCCCCCCCACCTGCGTTCGCTTATCTGTATAGATAGACAGATATACATGACAAAGCCCAACCAGCCAGAATCGTCTCTTCTCTGAGCCACCGAGAGCTTTTCTGAACACCAGAATCAATGGCTGTCCCCCCGACCTGGTGTGTTGTAGACATTTTACTGTAACAATTATAGGAGCTCAGTTGGAAATTACTGTCTGGCGAGGTAGTTGAATTCGTGCCTGGATCCAGCTTCAAAGGTATCAGGGGCAAATTAGCACCGACATCAAGTTTTGGATTTTATCAAAAGTGCCAGGTTGGGAGAAGAGTAGCTAGTTGTTCCTGTGGTCTGGGTGAAGGTTAATACTCGGGGCCTTGGCCGCCTCGTCCGGGGCTCCCTTAAACCACACAGCACTCTCTCTAAAGACTGCCAAGCGCTCTGAGGCTCATTATGTTTTCTGTCTTCATAGAACTCCCCCGGAACACCCATCCTGTCTTTGACTGCTATGGAGAAGGACCAGCCACCCCGGGGCCCCCAATGTCAGAGACCCATCGTCCCTTTCCAGCACCCCCCTCCCTCAGAGGCAGAACCCTGCCCCTGTCCAAGGGTTTCTGGGACTGAATGACCGAGACCCCAGTATCTTTGGGGTCTCTCTGTTTAGGTTAATTACCCAGACATAGGCGTCGATGCCTCCTCTCCAGGATGGTTGGCAAACTTGACTAGACTTAAAATGAACCTCTTTGATTCCATCTGCAAAATTAGATCAGATTTGATAAAGTAAAGATGTACCCTTTGAAGTATTCCCTATCAACATAAGTGCTAAGAACACTTGAGTGAAGGAATTTGAGCAGTTTTGAAAGCAGCAGCCCAGGAACTTCAATGAGGACTGCAGCTGAGGGCATGCCCAGAGGCACGGGACTAACTGCATCTATCCTGCAGGCAATAAGCGATCGCTAAAGATTCCAGACTTCTCAAAGTTCAGAGTTCAGCCTGGAGAAACTTTGTTGAACTTGTGATAGGCCGGGCTCTGTGGTTTGCATTCTGTTTTCAGAGGCCCTCGGAGTCCGGGCAGTTTTTCTGTTTTTTTTTTTTTTTGCGCTGCGTCTCTGCACCGCGGGAACAGGCTGTGTCTTTCTCTTTAGCTTCCACACTGAGGTGTGCATTCAAGCTCCACTGCTTTCCCGGGGTAGGGTCCCTCCAGAGCTATAGGGCAGGACATCAGCAGGTGAAAAATGTCTGTTTATTTAAATGAAAGGCAAAAGATCTGTGTCAAAGCCCAGTACTGTTACCATCTAGCTGTGTGTCCTTGATGGAGTCCTTCAGAGTGTCCGAGCCTGGGCTTCTCTCTCTCTCTCTCTCCAGTGCTTTCCTATAGTCACCAGTTCCCCGAGTCCCTTCTGTGGACTCATAACCCCTGTCTTGCAATTGAACTACCCCAAACCCACTATGGGGCCCCTCTCTGCACCAGAGCCCATGCTAGGTGCTGGGGGGACGATGCTGAGTGAATCACTGCATGGGGCCTGCAGGTCGAGAGCGCTGAGCAAGAGCTTTAATAGAGAGCGCTGAGTGTGGCCACAGGTGTACTAGGGAATGCTGTGGGAACTGGGGGTGGGGGAGCAATGCATTCTGCTGAGGGGAGTCCAGCAAAGGCACAGAGGTGAGAGGACAGAGTCTGATCTGACGAGTCAGAGAACAAGAAAGCTTTTTGGAATTTGTGAAGAGTTATGAAAGGTGAGCTCTTATTCTGATACCGGGTAACGTGAAACAGTTTGCAATTGGCTGCTTTTCTCTTAGCTTGGAATGGATTAATGGTAACTTGGGGAGCTCTCTAGCTTCAAAAGAATAAAGGGATGCTGTGAAGGTTTGAATGCAATCACCAATGCTAAAGGGAAATATTCTATTAAAAAATATTAAAGCTTGTGAACAAGGCTGGTGGAGGGCCCGCAGAGGGACATGCTGCCTCTGTAGGTAGCATCCAAATGCAGGGTGGGGCCCACACACTGTGTCCCCGAGGTCCTCTCCTGCCTTGGGGGACCTGGAGGTCCAGATGTTGGCTCCTACTGTTGGGAAATCCAGGAAGGCCCTGCAAGCATGCTGTTTTTTCATAAAATAAAGATCACTAGGCACGGTGTATTTTTTTTTTTTTTAACCGTTGCATTTGATTTGCTAGGACTTTGTTGAGGATTTTTGCATCTAAGTCCACAAGAGATACTGGCTTGTAGTTTTCTTCATTTGTACTGTTTTTACCTGGGTTTGGTGTCAGGCACACTCGCCAACACTATAAAATGAGTTGAGCAGTGTTCTGTTGCCTTCTATGTTCTGGAAGGGATTTTCTAAAATGGGTGCCAACATATTCCTTCCCCCACACCCTGTTTTGTTAGTGAACTATAGTTACACATCATAGTGGGGTTCACCTTGACATGATCATATGCGCATGGGATGGAATCCACTACGTTTTAATCCCTAGTACTTTCTTTTTCCCTCTTCTCGGCCCTACCTCTGTTTCCCTTCCTCTATTGGTTTTCCATTTATTTCTTGTTTTTATAATTGGTGCTTTCTAGACACATACAAAGGTGCGATCTACTGTGGTGTATTTATGTCTATTCAGCCTCATCTGGTCAATTTCATTCTGTAGCTCTTTCCTGTCCCTCCTCCCTCCCTTTCAATTGCCTTTCTCTGAGCTCCCTTCTATTTTTAAGGGGGTCCCCCGCCTCATATTTTCTCTAGTTTCCATATAAGACAGAAAACATTTGACCCTTGACTTTCTGGGTCTGGCTTATTTCACTTAGCATGATTTTCTCCAGTTCCATCCAGCAGATGCCATAATTTCATTCTTGTTTATGGCTGAGTAAAACACACACACACACACACACACACACACACACACATCACATTTTCTTTAAGACACTCTTTTTAAGGTCAAGCTTGATTAACCTCAGTGAATTTTCTACACCTAACCCAGAATCATCTTCAGGGAAGATGGCTTAGCACCACACTCCAAAACCAGAGAGAATCACTCAGCAGGTTCCTGCCCACTCTAACCTCACCTGAACATGGTTTTTAACATTTCGTGGACTGCCCTTTGTAAGTCTTCCCTGTTTTATTGTACTTTTTCCTCACTGCACCCTGCTGTGCCGGTCCTCAGTTTCCACCCCTGCGTTTGTTCACTGAACACATCTGCAGCACCAGGCCCTTTGCTGGACACGAGGGGCAGGTTTGCCAGCTGGTCGGCCTCCCTCCCTTCCCCCTTTGTTCCTTTGCTTCTTGCTCCCCTCACCTCAGGCACAGAGTTGAGCTGAGCCACGTCCTCTGTGCATGTCCTCTGTGGTCCATGCCACCTGCCTTCATTTCCAGTCTTCCCCTCAGTCCTCCTCTTCCATGGACATGGTATGCATGCAAATGTGTTGGACGTTGCATTAGTTTCCTAACCTAATGGTTTAGGGTGACTCTAAACAATAAATCTTGGTTGTTTTACAGTTCTGCAAGTCAGGGATGTGGGAGGGGTGAGAGGTCACACTGGGCCCAGTCATTTATTGGCAGGGAAGTGTTCCTCCTGAAGGCTCACTCTAGAGTCACTCTAGAGGAGGATCTGCTTCTTGCCTTTCCCACCTTTTCAAGTCTGTCCATGTCCGGCTCCTGGTCACCTTCCACCTTCAAAGCCAGAAAAGGCTGGTCCAGTCCGCCCTACCCATACCACTCTCGTACGCTCTCTCCTGCTCTATTCCTTCACACCCAAGGATCTCTGATTGTTATACCCGAATCATCCAGGAGACGCCCCCCCCATCCCCCATCTCAAGGCCATTTTATTAGTAATTCTATCTACTACTTTAATTCCCTCTTGCCATCCAACGTGACCTATTTACAAACTCTGGGGATCTAGACAAGAACATCTTTTGTGGGGGGCACTTTAATATAGACATGTTGGAAAAGTGGACATCGCTGCAAAATAGGCCACCTTTAGCATGCAGGTGTTCTTTATGTGAATGGAACTGGGCTGTCGTTCTTGCTGACTTCTACTTTTTTACTTAAACTTTGAAACTGCTTTTAACTTCTGTATGTGTTCTATATGTACATGGAAAATTACTTCTCATCCCACATTGTATTCCGTGAGAGACGCCCCCCGCCCCTGCCTAATCTTCTTATTCATTTCCAAGTGATGGACATTCAAATGTCTTCTAATTCCCCTCCAATGGATGCCAGGGGCCCATCCGCTTATGGATCTGGTTGGATTTTCTTGCTGGGTTTTCACGAGGTAGTTGAATTCCCCACAATGGCTGCCCTTACCTACACCCCCACCACCACTGCATGGGAGGGAGGCCCTGGTTCCCCATGAACTTGGGCCTATTTTTGTTTTGGATGCCCAGCTTCACCATTTCCATGTGAAAAGCAGCCAGACAGTAGAAGGAAAGCAATATTAACTGAGGGACTACTGTGTTCCCTACTGGATGCTGCTGTGTTGGATGCTTTCTGTACTTTATCCTCCGACATTCTGAGACAATCCTTTGTGGTCACTAGTTTCAAATCCATTTCAGAGGCAGGAAAACTACAGCTGAGAGGGATTGAGCTCCTTGCTGGGATTGTCAGGTTTAGTAAATGGTAGATAGAATGGAATCCAAGTTGGCCCAAGGCTCCACCCCCAGTACTTGCATTTGGCCCTTCATATGAAGTTAAATCGCTTGCAGAACAGGGTGGGTAAGAGCATGGACTTTGAAGACCTCTGTATGTGCCCTGGCTTGACCAGCCTTTAGCTACATGTCTTGGATAGGGGTGTGGCTACTTCAAGTCGTGTTTTTTCACCTGGACAGGGGAACAGGGCTTTCGATTATGTTTGTGAAACCCTTAGCAATGCATGATGCTTAGACGGGCTACCTGAACGGGAGTTATCGCCCCACTGTTATATCTGTGTCTCCCCACCTGCTCTGCGCCCTAAGATCCTCAAGGGCAAAGTCGGCTTCGTTCCTCTTTTACCAGCTTCTTAGCAACAAGTTCCATGCCTGGCTCATCAATAACTGTTGGTGACAGTTCTCAGCTCGGAAGCTCTAACTAGAGTTGAAGATTTCCACAGCCTTCAGGGTGAAGAAGGGGTCTTGGATTTCTAGAAGACTCATGGGGGTAGTGAGGAAGAGGGTCTTTGACTCCCATCTCCTTAGTGAGCTTGGCTAGACCCTCTGCATTACAGCTATTCTCCTGGTCCCCGCCCACCCCCCTTCTCTTAAATCCCACTTTCACTCCCTCTGGGAATCGAGGTGCCAGGCCCCTCTGTGTGGTGGGCTTTCCTCATAGCCCACCCCTTGTTTTCCATCTCTGCAGGGAGGGGGCTCAGGCCCGCTCACGCCTTGCTGTCAATCAGGCATCTTGGCACCTGCGCACTCTCCTCCTCGAGCTGAGCACTTCATAAAACCTGGGTGATTAGAGAACGGCAGGCAGCACTTTCTTACAGTCATTAAACAATCATTACAGATGGAAACAGCTACAACCAGCCGCTAGGCCGAGTGTGTGGCTCCTTACACCGTAATCCTTTTTCAAGTCAGAATGAATGTGTAATCAAAGTACAAAAGGGAACAGTTTCAAAGTTCTGAGCCTTCTCAGGCAAACCTATAATACATCAACCAGCCTAAATTGCTGTCCAAAATGCTCAATGGGAACTGACACATGGTGTAATGTTCTAAGTAATTCACCACTAATGTCTCTCTCTGTCTCTCTCTCTCTCTCTCTCTCTCTCTCTCTCTCTCTTTTTTCTTCTCTCTTTTTAGGGATGTCTTCACAGCCTTTCAAGTTTGAGAAGTTGTGATTAAGTGATCACTTGGTGTTTGAAGTAAATCCTCAGGAGGCTTTTGTTAAGACTGCCGGGGTTCCAAAATCCAGGTCCAACACTGAAAAGCTGTGTGATGTTGGGGAAGTTACTCAATCATTCTGAGCTTCAGTTTTTCCATTGTTAAAATATGGATGGTAACAGTGACTGCTGTATAATGAGCATTTGTTAAATGTGAGTGGAATTATTTATCCCTTTCTTTTGATGTGGATGCTTCTGGAGTGAAGGCTTCTCTGCTGAAAAGTAGCTACTTTTGAGTCTCCACCAGTTGTCAAACTTTAGGATGCATTTGAATCAAGAAAGCTTACTTTAATACAGATCCTAGGATCCTTCAAGAGAGACTGTGATTAGATAGGACTGGGGGCCCAGAAAGGCACAGTTTTAATAAGCACCCAGGTGTAGCATTCTAATGCAGACGGTCCATAGACTGTGCTTTAAAAAAGACAGAGTTAGTATCATTTAAAAGATACTCATAGGAGAAAACTTTTGACCTTTGCTTTTTGGGGGCTGGTTTGTTTCACTTAGCATGATAATCTTCAGATCCATCCATTTGCTGGCAAATGCCACAAAGTCACAAAGGCACAGGCATGGCAGCCCATGTGGGAACCGCTCACGTGTGACCCTCTCAGAGTG
This sequence comes from Spermophilus citellus, assembly GCF_964194105.1. Taxonomy (NCBI): domain Eukaryota; kingdom Metazoa; phylum Chordata; class Mammalia; order Rodentia; family Sciuridae; genus Spermophilus; species Spermophilus citellus. The sequence continues at coordinate 81,266,310 of NC_138195.1, forward strand.
GGCCATCCTGTCCCCTTCTCCCCAGGGAAGACGGAGAACAAACCCATCATCTGTGGCTTTGCTCAGGACCCTAACCAGATCTAGCCATCCCTAACTGGGGTAGGGGCCTTTCTTTTGCAGAAGATGACCACTCACATAGTCAGTGCCAAAAATAATTTGGGCATTCTTCTTTATGGCTGAGTAATACTCCATTGTGTGTATGTACCACATTTTCTTTGTCCATTCCCATGTACATATATGAAAGCCACCCAGTGAATCCCACCACCAGGCATACCCATAACAATAGGACTCTAAGTAGAATAAGATATATTCCATGTTTGTATAATTACATCAAAATGGATTCTGTTGTCGAATATAACTAAAAAGAACCCCCCCCCCAAAAAAAGATACCCACAGGGAGAGGTAGAGCTATAGTCATTCAAAGCTTAATATGAATAATTCAATCAGATTGCTGTCCTATTAATGTCTCCAACCAGCCACTCTTCAAGGAACAGTGTTTTTCTCAGCTTGGGAGGAGAGAGCAGCGATTTTGGTCCTTAGACATACCTGAGAGGGTGACCCCTAGAAGCTAACCTGGGACAGCCAGAAGCATCAGCTGGTCGAAGTGGGGTAACGTGGAGGCCCAGTCACTGACAAAGAAGCATGGCTTTGTGGCAAAGGTCACCCTTTATGCCGCTAAAAATCTTCCTGTGTCCTTTGGGTTGGTGATGGCTGGTTCATATCAATCAAGGCTCTCTTATCATTTTGTGGTTTTTCAGACCTAGAAGATGATCTCTTGAAGATGCCTTGGGCTTACCTAGGGTGGGGTGTCTTCCTGAAGGCACAGGCTGGGAATTCCCAGTGTCTCTCTGGTGATGGCTGCCAGGTGATTTAGAAAGGTCCCTGGGTCAGGGTCCTGGCAGGGTGTTCCCCCGAGGGATGGGATGACCACCATGCGGACGAGGCAAGTTCATTGCCTTTATGCGCAGAAGGACAGCATGCCCCAGATCATACAGGCAAACACGCGGATTTTATCATGAGTGGGCAGTGCGAAGAATATGCAGTGTTACAGGGAAAATTCCACAGCTGCAATGCACCATGTGATAAAACTGAGTCTTGTCAAGGTCTGGGCCTTTGAGATGTGGCCTTTTGAGAGCTGAGAGTAATTACGGGCAGAGAAGATCAGTCAGGAGAGAAGGCAGCATCTTGGCCGTTGACCCTCTGCTTTCATGGCTGAAGAAGTTGATTTCACTTTCTTAAAATCTTCATTTATGATTATAGAAACAACATGTATTCATTGGGGACAATAAACATTTGTGGATAGCCTTCAAATGTATGTTCTAAGTCACACACACACACTCACACTCACGTGCAGATTTTATAAAACGGAAATAATATTCTAGAAACTCTTTTGTAGCCTGACTTCTTTTCCTTTACCCCTATAATATGGAAAAGGTTCATTATTATTATTGTTAGTAGTAGTAGTAGTAATAATAGCACTCAGGATAGAACCCCTGGGCACTGAGCCGTGTTCCCAGCCCTTTTTATGAATCTTAGTCCCTCACTAAGTTGCTGAAGCTGACCTCAAACTTACCAGCCTCCTGCCTCAGCCTGCCAACTTGCTGAGATGACAGGCATGCGTCACCAGGTCCTGCAAAGTTCTCTGTTTTAATGAAAAATGATTCATTCCCTATTTTCAATGGCTCTGCTGCAATATCTCATTTTTTTTTTAAAGTGAATCCTTCTTTTGAAGCATTCAGGTTGTTTTTCTTTTTTTTTTTTTCCTATATTTCTGATTATTTCCTTAGATTCTTACAATGGCTGAACTCAAGAGTATGCACATTTTCAGGTCTTTGGGATGTCCTTGCCAAACTGCCGTTCAGAAAGGTGGTTCCAGTGCTCATTCACCACCGTTCAGGGGAGTGCCGTTTCCCGGCCTCCTGGTCACCACCACACATTACTATGGATTTTTAAAAAACAGTCAGAACTTCCTCAGCAACTCACATTTTCCACCCCATTTTCTACTGGCTGGCTGCTATCCTGGGGCTCAGATTATGCAAGGGCCCAGTTTTCCAAGGCACAGGCATGGCAGCCCATGTGGGGACTGCTCGGGTGTGACCCCTCTCAGAGTGGACCATCCTGTCCCCTTCTCCCCAGGGAAGACGGAGAACAAACCTATCATCTGTGGCTTTGCTCAGGACCCTAACCAGATCTAGTTAGGACTGGGGGCGGGCCCTTTCATTTGCAGAAGATGACCACTCACATAGTCAGTGCCCAAAATAATTTGGGCATCTCTAAGCGCACGGACAGGTGGACGTGCGGACAGAGCTCCAAGTGGGATCGGACAAGAACTGTGTAGTTTGTTACCTTCCCAAAGCGCTGCCCTCTTCTGCTCACTCACGTCTATTCCTGACACCCGAGTGGCTCAGATTTGTAGCCTGGGAGTTCCAATCAGTGCTCCCTGGTCCGGAGGGGAGAGTGAGTGGGACGGGGACAACAGGTGCACTTGCTCAAGCAGCAGAGCAGCTGAGGACACTTCCGTTGGCGGCAAGGAGGCTTGAATCTTGGTCCCAGCTTGGCCACTGTGGTGTGGTGTGACCTCAGGCAGGTCTCAGACCCGTCAAGGCTTCACTGGTTAAGGGAGAACATGGGGGGTAGGGTGAGTTTCTTCTGGTGGCGTTGACTGTCTAAGCCTGAACAAAAAAGGGGGGTGGGGGATGAGGGAAGATGGTGCAGGATGAAGTGTAATCTCCAGGCTGGACCTCCCGGGCTTTCTCCTATCTTGATGCAAATCCAAATCCTGCTCTTAGCTGCCACCGCGCGGGCAAGGGGAGGAGGCTCCCCGGAGCTGGGGGCACCACCCCAGGCTCTGCCTGCCTCCAAGGTGGAGGGCGACTTCTCTCAGGCACACCAGGGGGATGTTCAGAGAACCAGGTCCTGAGAAATCTGGGTGCACATTTCCAACTAACTGCATTCCGAAAAACCGGCACCATGATAAACCCAGAGTGGCAGGCGCCCCCACTGCGCCCCGCCTTGGCTCAGAGCGACTTCTTTGATGACTTCTTGGGAATCATCAGATCCACTCCTCAAACTTTGCTTCCTGCTGCCACCCCACGCCTGGGCTTGTCCTTCCTAATGGTGGGGGTAGTAGGGGTGAGAAGTGGCCAGGAGATGAGGTCCCCAGGAAAGTGGGGACACAGGGCTGCAAGGAGGGAGGGGAGCGGAAACACCTGACTCTTGACATCTTCGTTGGTGTTTCATCCAGAGAGCACGCCGATCCTCTCCAAGGTGGGGGGCAGCTCTTGGAGCCCCAGGCTGGTGAGAAGGAGTCTAGCTTTCCGCTCGCGGGTCCTGCTTGTCTCTTAAGCTTTTCTTATTTTGTAATAACAACATTTTTAATGTGTCTTATTTATTTTTTTCCACTCACCCCGAGAAAGCGTGAGGTAACCGGACCCTGATAATTGCTGAACACCTGCGAGGCGCAGGCGGGTGCGCGGGAGTGAACGCAGTGCTGGGCGCACCGCCCCAACCACCTGCACAGGCCTGTCACTCGGGACAGGAAGGCCTAATAGGGCTCTTGTAATTGAGATGGGGTGAGGGAGTTTACAATGACTCCAGAGGGGGGGAGAGGAAAAGAGCCGGCATGACAGGAAACTGTCTGTGGGCTTCGTGGAGCAGACTGAGGAAGGTGGCCTGGGTAATGACGGGGTTGGCTAATCCTGATAGTAATAAGGGCAGCAGAGTCCGTCTTCCTAATCACGGCTAATGGGTTCCAGATGGAGAAATGTAATTGTTCTCATTAGCCTGGTTGCATAGGCGCATGCACACGCACGCACACGCATACCCACTTGCACACTCGTGCGTGCATGCACCGAGAGTCCTATCCCACCCGCATCCCTGACTTTGATAAGTACTGTCCGATAAGAAGAGCCTGACCAGCAAAGCTAGGTGGAGAGATGGTCAATTATGACTCCCTCTGCCCCCTCCCACAACATCCGTGCATACGTAATAGTTTCATTAACCTTGAGACTTCTGCAGACAAGTTGAAAACCCCAGCTTACACGGCCAATTAATTGGCAGTACATTTTGCACAGAGTATGAAGTACCTTTCTCCTCCCCTAAATGCTGCCTGACTTTTCAGCTGTATTTCATAAGTGTTAATGTAATGTTGCTGAAAGGAAATATGGCCCAGAGCAGGAAACTCCCACCCCCTTCCCGGGGATGCAGCTGTTGGTTTGGTTGGGTTGTTAATTCAAACCAATCCCAGGTGCCTATTTCATATTATCTCTTGTTTAGAGTAAAATAAAATGAAACTGTCAAAACCTTTCTGCCTCGCTCAGCCCTGGGCTCCCTGGTCCCATAAAGGGACTTGTGCCAGGAAGCAACTGCTACAACTGGTCTTTCCTCAGTGGGAAGTGCAGGCCTCGGTGCATCCCTGGGCCTTGCAGGTGAGACCCCGATGTGGGGCTCGTAGACCTTCCTGTGGAAAGGTCTTTGTAGTTGTCTGGCTACGGATCTGCAATCTGCTTCCAGGTCTTCACTCCTGACCTTCCTCCCCAGGAACACCGTTTCCACCTCATTCCATACACATCTTGCAAAACCTCCCCCAACAAACTTCCCCTGAGCACTCCAGGTTTTCAGTTTGGACATATAGTAAGTGCTCAATAAATGCTAGCCATCATTCATGTTTCTAGTTCATGAAGCAAGTCAGTTGTTCAGTGTGCTCATAAAATATTGAATAGCGTAAGAACTCTCCAGTGGCTCTGCTTGTGATTTGCATATATCCCAGTATGCTATTTATAGCTCTGCACTTTTTTTTTTCTCCTTTCTTTCATAGTGAATGCCTCCCTAAGGGGGACATTGATATTCTTTGCCATCTGCCCTTGGCTGCTCTGCCCGGTGCCAGAAGCAGGCGCTAGAGAGGCACAGATCCCAAGGACTAGGGGAGAAGCTGGGGTAGGGGTGGGGGGTGTCTTCTTGGAGCCCAGGGTCCTCCTCCTCTGGTGGGTATGTGGCTGTTCAGTTCCATGCTGTTAAGATGTTCCATCATCGTTTCCTTTCTGTCCAAAGTGATCTCTTAGTTTTGGTGGCATAGGGAGAAGGGTTCCTTGGCGTGACTTTGCTTTTTTGCAGTGTATTTCTGGGGCTCAGGTGGTATCAGGGTCTTTAAGTAGCTGACACCCCCCTGCTAGTAAGAGCCGGTCTCGTTGACTGACCGGAACCCTGACCCCCTTGACAATGGGAGGTCTGTCCTGGAGAACCTTGATTGATCGTCACAAGACGGGAGAGCTCCATCTCCCTACCTGGTGGCTTTCTGAAAAGGTTACCCCCAAAGAATCCTGCCTCCCCTCTGCTCACAGTGCCCTGCTTTTCTCTCTCTCTGGAAGTCCCCTGGCTTCCTTTCTGCACACAGGGGAGGATGAAGCCAGAGCCACCTCACTGTGCTCCAGTAAGTGGGAGGAATTTCTGGAAAACAGGATTTCAAAAATGGCAGCCCTGAGCTGTAAATCAATGTGGTGCTGCTGTTGTTTTTAGTTGTCCTTAAAAGAATCTGGCCACCTTGGACTGATATCTGCCCTGCTCTGAAACCCCCCCCCAGGACAGGGCACCCATACTCTGGAGTCGGAAGCTCCGTGGCTTGTGTCCAGGAACACATTTGGTATCTTGAGGCACTTCTTCTGCAGCCTGGGGTTGCACTGATTTGGGGTTCAGCCTCACATCTTGGCCTGGGATCTTGTGGCGAGATGGAGGGAGTTAAAGAAACAATTCAGACCTAAAACCCCTTGGTTTTTGAGAACTGACCTCCCATCTGTTGACAATCAAATACTGAAACTATTAAGAGTGGCGGGTCCCGGAGCAGGGAGGAAGGAAGGAATTTCCCACAATCCCCGGAGACAAAGGACCTTTTGACTACACCTGGGGGTGAAGGGTGACCAGCCCGGGTCAGACCATGCTGGGGTCAGATGAGCAAGACTGCAGCTGGTGGGACAGGAGCTGCGTCCACCTCGCTGACTTCTGATTTGCCTATTGAATGGGAAGGAGAAGATAATTAGCCCAGGGAGACCCTGGGGCCCCTCCTGTCTCCCTGCGCCCACATCTGTGCCTGTGTGTGTGCCCATCGTCACTCCCACCAAGCCCGGCTCCTCAGAGCAGAGACTGTGTCTTCTCACCTTTGAAAGGCCTGGCACTAGCAGACAGGGTTAGGGTTAGGTATCCAAGGAATAAATAGGCAAGGGACAGACAGGGGCGCTTTAAGTAGGGCCCCCAACTCACTCAGCCAATGCTTTTGCATGAATTAGAAAAGGGGCCCCTTATGGCCAAACAGACCCACGGGCACACGCTTGGCAGGTGAAGGTCAAGTGTTCCTGTCCAAGGCTCTGGGAACACTTGCACACAGAGGGACGCCCTGGGCTGTGCGGGAAGCAGGGGGTGTCCTGAAGGCAGCTCCCACCCAGGCGTGCTCATGGACAGGCTCATCCGGCCTCCCCTTCCATGCTGTCCTCTGGCTAGCCCCCCTCTCCACTGGGAACTTGGTCCCCATCAGGGCTTTCTCTGACCCCACTTTACCCAGAGTTCACAGGAAGGGCTGGGTCCACACAGTCCTGGGCTGGAGTCCTCTGTCCCTCACCCACTGTGAGCTGCACAATGGGGCACTGAGGTTCTGTGGGGTTGGTGGGGTCCTGGGTGGGGTGGACACAGAAGTCCCTTCCTGAAAGCTCAGCCTGTCTGTACCGGAGGAGATGGGGTGCCGGAACCCACCGTAAGCATCCTGCTCTGTCGCTGCTGGAGCTTCCATTGCTTGGGTGGCCCTTCCTGGGAGACTTCTGGAATGAAATCCTAATGAGCATCCTCCGTCAGACCTCTCTGGAAGTGGGGTTGGAGGTGCTTCCAGACTGTAGCGCATTCCTGGAACAGCACATGGCCTTGGGAGTGGTAGAGCCAGCTGATTCGAATGAGGTTGGGTCCCTTTCACAGGCCTCTTCCTCCACCCACCCTGAGATCTCTTCCTCTTATCAAATAAAATGAGCCAAAATTATAGTGCAAGAGATTTCCTCTGCCTGAGGAGAACCTGGCAGTCATGGGTCGACAGGCCCTAAGAATGCCCTTGTCTCTGGATTACAGATAAGAATGATTGAGGGGCTTGTGCAAGGCCCAGTACACCTTCTGCATATCCCAGGGTCTCTCTTGACCATAAGATTATGTAAACTCTACACTTGGGCAGCTGGGTGTGTGTCAGGGAAACACAGTCCAGTGGGCACATGAGTTGGCAAGTGAGGTCCCCTTGCTTGCACAATTGTTGAAAACGTGCCAGCAATCCCTGTCTGAATTCCTGAGGGGCTGGCATGCAGGAAGGCTGTGCCCCAGCCAGCCTCTCCCCCATGACCACATTTACCTCCATCAGCTTCACACACACACAGACTGCTTTCTCCCTTGTTCCTAGGAGATTGTTCAAGATGATGCAGGGACAAGAACCCAGGGAAGCAAGGGGACCAGGGTGGACTTGGTGTTCACTGTGTGATAGGCATCAGTCTGCATTCCTCAAATGCATGAATGTTCTCATTTTCTTTCTTTCTTTCTTTTTTTTTTTTTTTTTTTTTTGCTGCTGGGGATTGAACCCAGGGGCACTCTACCACCTAGCTACATCTCCATCCATTTTTATTTTTTTACTTTGAGATAGGGCCTTCCTAAATTGCCCAGGCTGGCTTTGAATTTGCAATCCTGCTGCCTCAGACTCCAGAGTAGCTAGAATTACAAGTGTGTGCCACCAGGCCCAGCTCAGCGTTCTCATTTAATCTTTGCAAAATCCTCAAGGTCAGCTGAGAATTGTTGAACTGGGTGGTTATGCAATGAGTGGATGGATACTGGCTGTTCTTTACATTTATTCTTTCTCTGTTTTCTAGACATATCTCATTCTGTGTTGCTCTGAAGGATCTTTACCCTGATAGAAGGCTTCTTCTCTTCCTGTTTCCTTGTCCTTTGGTGTCCTCTCAGAATGACCGTGACCCTGAGGTCCAGTGAGAGAACCAGTCATTTCCCTGTTGTCTTGAAGGTCACCAGGAACCCAGGTGCAGAGTACCAGAAGTAGATTTGTTGGATTTCTCGACTCAAGCTCACAATCTTAGCCTATAAATGGTGTTCTGTATATTTATATTCTTAGAGTTCTGGAGTAACAGAGGGGCAGGTGGAAGGAATGTTAGATTCTTGTTCTTTTCTTCATGGGTGTTACATTCTCGTCAAGCGTGCAGATGGAAAATGATCCCATACTCCAGAGACAAGCAGAATAATGTGCTCTGTCTGGGTAAGACGTGCTTCTGTCTTGACCAGCTGTTTGTACGCCTGATTCTGTTTCAGGTTTTTTGGCTGTAAGATGGGACTATCCTGTCTCTTAGCTGGCTTCCAGGTAGCGATTTTCAAAAGATTTTGCCTGGTGTCCGCTGTCTTGTGTGGCACCCTGGAATAGGTGCATGGGAGAAGGATGAATTAGCTAGACCTTTGTTCTCTTCTCAGGCACAACTTCATACCTGTTTCTCTCTCTCTCTCTCTCTCTCTCTCTCTCTCTCTCTCTCTCTCTCTCTCCCCTCTGTCTCTCTCTCGGCTCTGGAGGTCTTGGGAAGCACATGGTGGATCTCATTCCAGAGAGCTCCCTATGGAGACCTACCCCACAAAATGGGCCAGTCATTTCTCTCCTTGCAAAAGAAAATCCTCCGTTCTGTCACCTTTTATGAAAATGAAATGAGTTGGTAGAAATGAAAGCATTCTGAGAATGATAAAGTGCTCCCGGGCCAAGTTAGTTAGTTATAACAACAGTAATGCCAATTTCTCATTCTGCTGAATTTCTTTAGCTTATCAGTGACTCATTTGAAAATGCAAGTTCTGTGGTTCTGTTTGTGTGGTTCATATTTTGTGATTTAGCTCTCAATTTGTCAGGCACAGGTGACTCAGGAGCGTCCAACGGTTTTAAACAAATAATGTTGTTTTTCTCCAAGCCCTACACTCTGGGAAGTTTACAAGGTTGGTACCAGTTCACCTATAATGGAAAGCACCAGTTCACCTCTAATATGAAAGTACCTCCAACCCCGCTTCCAACCCTCAGAGAGAAGAGAGCCTTCCTCTCCAAGGTGGGGCTGGGGTGCAGGAAGAGAAAGAGGAGACACAGGCTTACACATGGAAGAAGGCCAGAGATGAATTAATCATGACATCCCACAAAAAACCAAACAAACAAGAAACCCCACAGCAAACAAGAGGGCCTGGCTTTCATTTAACAGTCACTCAATGGTGAAGAAACCTCAGGCCTCTGGCTGATGAGGAAACCAGATATTTCATGCAGTCAGGTCTGTGGTGAGTCCGGGGAAGAGGCAGTGTAATGACCAGGCTCGTCTGCGACCATTTGGCTTGTGGCAATCTTCAGAGCCCAGGACCGCAGTGAGGAAGGAGCTGGGGATGAGCAGAGAGCCACACGCGTGGCCTCATGCTCTGTGCAATGTAAACAGCAGGACATCTGGGCACCTCATGTTCTTATACCTTGGAGTGGGGAAGAAACAGGCTGAAAGATGAGCCAAGCCTGGGGAGTGACTTGGGAGAAGCAGCAGAAAATGTTTCGATAGCGCAGTGTCTCCTCCAGGCCCGGGTGCAGGGCTGCAGGGCTGGACTCTCCCACAGATTCACCCCTTCCCTCCTTTTCGCTTTGTACTCTTTCTAAAGCAGCACGCTCAGGTCTCAGGCCGTCTCTGGCAATGTGGGACGAGGGGTAGAGTTGAATGGCAGGGGTGGCTGCGTGGGGGGAGCCTTTTGATCAAGGCAAAATGTGGTGGTAGTTACCAGTTCTGCTTGCCTGGCACGGATGCTGTCTTGGTCCTCCTCCCAAGTAGCACAAACTCCTTCCCTGGTGACCCAGGCTCCATTAGTCATAAGACTGCTTCTTCCTAGCCACGTGATTGGTTGAGGAATTAGCATATGGCCCAAGCAGGGCCAATTGGAGTCCTGCCCTGAGATTGATGTATGGATCCTGGGAGAAGGAAAGCAGCCCTCCTGCTGGTGGGAGAGCTCAGCTTTGAAGCTGAGATTTTGGAGTTCCTGGTAGCTAGCTCTCCCACTTTATGAAGAAAACCTCTCTACGGCAAGAAAAACCTAGTTCCTCGTCCACAGATTGCAGAGCTGAGGGGTGGAGAAAGAGCCCGATGACACCATCTGAGCCTGTGGGTTCCATCGGGACGGAAGCCAGATGCACCCCTACTGTCCCAGTTCCACAAGCCCCTGAAGTCTTTTTGCACTAACTTGAGCTGGGTTTTGGAATGTCCCCTGAGCATGGACAGTCTGGAGGACAGTGCAGGCCGAGGGTCAGGGGAAGGAAGGCAGGACGGAGCAAGTGAGAAGTCAAGGTGAAGGAAGTATTGCCTCGGGCCCTCTTTGGGGAACCCACGGGGTTTCTGAGACTCCCAACCTGACCTCCGAGAACACTCACTATAGGAAGTTCTGCTCTTGCTGGGGAATCAGCCCTGTGACTCTCATCAGGAATGTCACTAGCTGAGATGCTGAGGTTTAGCGTGTGGGCTTGGTGGTCAGACTACTGACTAGCAGGTCTGCCTTGGGCAGTTTGCATAAGCTCTCAGGTTTTTTTTTTTTTTTTTTGTCTCTAAAACAGGACCAACCATGATATCAGTCCAGGGTCTGCTGCGAGGCACCCAAAGCATATGAAGAGCTTTGTGCCACATCCAGCAGCAATATATTTAATGTGATGTTAAGATGTTTTAGTTGATGTAAATGTCATTAAAAAGTCGACTTAATTAGAAGAACAGTTAGAAGGTAAAGATCCAAAATAACTGCCAGGAGGGACAGGAAGAGATTTTGACGCATCCCTGTTCATAGCAATGCTAGTCACAGTAGCCAACAGGTGGGGGCGGCCCACGTGTCCATCAGAGGATGCGTGCAGAACCTGATGTATAAGGCACATTATTCAGCCTTAAAAAAGAAGGAAATTTGGACAAAAGGGATGAAATTCAAAGACATTGGGCTGAGTGAAATAAACCAGACCCAAAAGAAAAAATATTACATTATTTTACTCATGCAAGGTACTTACAATCAGTAAATTCAGAGATACTGAAAGTAGAACATGGGTTGCCACGTTGGGAAGGGGTGTCGGTGCCCTTTCGGTTAGTAGGCACACAGTTCCAGCTGAGAAGAGGGAAAAGTCCTGTGGGTAGCTGGTAGCAATGGCTGCAGGATCACGTGTATGGACTTAATGTCACCGAACAGTTTACTCAGAACTGTTGAGAACTGGTTTAAATGGTAGTTTATCACTTTTTGACAAATAATTTTTAAAAAAGAAATTAGAGTATGGTAAGAATGTATTTTCATTTTAATAAAAGCATCATGAGGTGTGTATACATACAGATAGCCTGCACTTTTATTAATATATATGGAGCAAAAGAGAACAGGATGGAGGAGTTCAAGAACAGGTTGGAGGAGTTCATGTTGAGCGGTTTGCAGAGTTTCTGTGGGGAGTTAGTGGGGCTGGAGGGGGAGTGTTACTTTAGTCACTTTAGTATTGTCTAAATTATGACAATGATCAAGTAATGTTGCTATTTCAATGAATAATAAATTATAACCATTTGCATCACACTTTTATACTGTCAAAAAGTGTCTTTGTGGAGTAGAAAATGGTGCCACGGTTTTGGAAAGTTTGGCAGTTCCTCAAATGATTAACACAGAGTTATATAATCCAGTAGGTTCAGTCCTAGATATATACTGATGAGAACCGAAAACATATGCCCACCTAGAAACTTGTATATGAAGATCCATAGCAGCATTATTCATGAGAGTCAAAGAGTTGAAACAATCCAAATGTTCTCCAACTGATGAATGGATAAACAAAACGTGACATGTCTATTCCAGGGAATATTATACAGCAATGAAAAGGAAGTGCTGATACATGCTTTAACACAAATAAACCCTGAAAACATACTAACAGAAAGAAACCAGACACACAGACCACATATTACAGGATTCAATTTTATGTGAAATATTCAGAATAGGTGCCTCTATAATGACAGAAAGCAGGTTAGTGGTTGCCTAGGCATGGGGCACTAGAGGACTATGGATGACAGCTAAGGGGTGTGGGCTGTTTTAAGTTGCAGTAATGAAAATGCTCTAGAATTGACTGAGGTGGTGGTGGCACAACGCTGTGAATATGCTAAAATCCACCGAATTGCACACAAGCAGTGATCTGTATGGTGTGCGACTTCAATCTCAATGAAGACCAACAACCTCATACAACCTTTTATAAGCCGTCGAGTTGGTTATTTATAGCAAACGTGGGAGGCCAACATTAAATAAGGAAATAGACCTAGAAAGCCCTTCGATCCCTTCAGGAGAAAAGGTTCCCCCAAAGTTGACCTGGCCCGACTTGCTTTTTTCATAACCATCACCCAGTACAGACATGGGATCAAAAGGAGGTGAGAGAAAGTGACCCAGACACTCCTCAACTAGGGAACAGGCTGACAAGGACCTTGCCACACACTGCGGACTCTGCTAGGCCCCCAGGAGAGCGGTCACCCGCATGCACAGCACCTCAGTGCGCTGGCCGAGGGGGGCGGCGGGTGGGGGTGACCCTCAAGGAGCAGGAGGCCCTTTTTGGATGGTGGGACGCTCCATATCCTGATTTGGGTGGTGGCCCCACAACTGCACGCATGTGTCACACAGAAGCTGCAAACTGGACCCTTTGTCAGTGACCAGAAAAAACAGGGGGAAAAGGACATGAAGAGCTCAGTCGATGCTCAGGTGGGAGGAGTGACCATGACACTCTGACCTTGAGGTGACCCACACGTCCCCGGAGTGTCCCTGCACCGTGGACATCCAGGCTGCAAGTCCCCAAGGCCAGGCGGGCCTCTGTTCTGGCTGTGTCCTGTCTTCCTGTCTCTCCCATTCCCTCTCTGGGTTTGCTCCCCGGAGCTCTGATTCCTTCCCCTTGGACCCCCCCTACCTCCCAGACCCCCCAGATGGACTCAGGTCCTCGGGGCACCAGGCCCTTCTCATTCGGGATCCTTAGTGTGTAGGGCCACTCTCCCCTGGTTCACGTTTGATGACTGGCTCAGGACAAACCGTTCCACGCTCTGAGTTCCAGTCCTCCCAAGAGCACTGAGGAGGCACCCAGCCTCCACTCAGGCCTCCCTGGGCTGGCAAGGCTGCCATCTGTCTGCATAGGCCAGGAGAGGACGGTCCCCCCGGGGGACAGGCCCTGTTTTCTCCGACCTCCGAGAGCCTGCCTTTAAAATTCATCAGGGCCATATGCCGGCCCTTCCTCTTGCCCTGCTCTCCTCCTTGCTCACCCCCCTCACTTCCTCCATTTGTCATCTCTGTCAGAAAACAGGCCCCGATTGTTTCGGGCTCAGAGCTTCAGCCCTGGCAACGGCAGCCAGTCCCCATTCCTGGGCTAATTAACGGCTGGGCTGCAGGAACCCCAGTCTTTGCAGGAGGGGCTGCCGGCTCCTCAAGGAGGCCACTCTCCTGGGCGCTCTGGAGGCACCACCACTGTGGCACCAGGCCCTGGCTGCCCCTCGTGAGCCTGGGCCCGCTTCCCGCTCCAGGCCTTTCCCTTGTCCCTCGGCAAGTGTGAGACAATTTCCTCTTGTCACAGGGCTCCGTGGCAGGCAGATTAATGGACTCGAGCCCAGCACTGAGGCCGGCCTGCCAAAAATGTCTGCAGTGCCTTCAGGGGTCCCCACGGTGGGCCGCAGGAGGGACAGTCAGAGGCAACAAAAGACACGGAGCTGTGTGCTCAGGTTCCCAGCAGCGTCATCTGACCCCAGGGTCCAGGGTGGAAATGATCTTCCACCTCCAGCTCCTCGGGAGCCTCCATCCAAGGCCGTCCTCCGCAGCCTCCCATTCTGAGACGCCGACTCCGAGTCTCCTGGATGGCTTCGGAAATAACGAACCAGCCACAAGCCGTGGCCCAGGCCATAAACACCCAGTGTCTAATGCCCACTGAGACTTGGGCGTGGGGCCGTGATGACGGGAGCAGAGATGGCAGGACCTCTGCTCCAGGCGTGCCGGCAGCCCTCGGCAGCCCATGCTCTTGTTATAAAACCACGGTGCTGGGGCAGGACCAGTGGGTGTTTTTCGGAGGCTGTTTCTTTTCTTTCTTTCAGTTGCGTTCTTAACAAACTGGTGTGTGGGACTCACTCCTCCAAATGGGAAACAGATGGCCCAGGCGTGGACCTTGGGGATATTTGCTTTGGAAACGCCCAGCAGGACAAGGGCTCTGGAAGAATTCTTAGCAGCTGGGGTCCCACCAGGCTCAGCCAAGTGTCCAGGGAACCAGTGGCTCCCTGGGAAGGTGGCTGCCAGCTCTGGAGATTCCCTAGAGCTCGGGTTGACTGTGAATTACCCTGTCTCCATGGAACCAAATTGTCACTCCTCCTTTGTGGGACGGTATCCCTATCTCCAAGGCTGGTGCAAAACATGGAGGATTCTCCAGCTTGTGGGCCTGGGTGCTCCTGCCCGTGGGGGTCTGTGTCTGAGCCGGTCAGTGCCTAGAGGAGAGGGATGGTACCAGGGTAGGTGTTTAAAAGGAAGTGCGAGGGGAGGCGGTTATAGAACCCAGAAGCATTTTGGTCGCATAGTCCCTTATACCCCAACATGTGTACATACCTCACATGTATTTGCATTTGATCTTTGCCATATTGGACTCTTTAGATAATGTTAGTTTTGACTTGTCCTTTTCTTCCCCCACCCCTTCTCCTCCTCCTTTTCCTCCTCCTCTTCCTTCACCTTCTTATTTTGTGGTGCTGTGGATTTAACTACTGAGCTATTAGACTCTTGCTAAATTGCCCAGACTGGCCTCTAACTGTGATCCTCCTGCCCTAACCTCCTGAGTAGCTGGGATTACAGGCCTCTGCCACTGCGTCTGGCCAAGTTTTAACTTTACTATTTAGTAGAGTGATTCTTTCTATGAGGAAAACAGCCAAGCCCCCAGTTTGTCTTATTTAATGCTTTTAAATTCTTATTTTTGTTGGTATCAATATTAACATATCAACTCTCCTTTTATTGGCATAGGATGGAACTGACTTTTATCATTCCTTTATCCTTTCTGTATCTTTTGATTTCTAGGTTGAATTGTGGGTAGCATACAACTGGATATAAAAATAAATCTGAAAGTCTTGAGATTTTCATAAAAGAATTTTATCCATTCACATTTATTATGGCCATAGATGTACTTAGACTCATTTTGGACATTTTATTTCATGTTTTCTACCGACCACAAATTCTTGGTGTCTGTTGTTTGCTTTTTTTGTATATTTGGCTAAAATTTTTGATTTTGGGTCCAACTCGTTTTTCCCTTAAGCTTAGAAGTTATGAAGACTATTTTTCACATTCTAGGGCTAAGAACAGCAGTGGACCAGGAAGCAGGAGATAAGACTCTATTCTTAGCCTGGTCATTAACTTTTGTGACTTTTGGGTGATTTATTTCCCTTCTTTGGGCTGCAGGTGCCCCCTGCCATAATGGTTGGATTAAGTTATTTTGAAGACATCTACCTAGTGTTAACATGATATGAGTCAGTGGTTGAGAAAGTCTAGAGAAAGCTCCAGTCTGTCTAGGAAATGTAATCCTTCAGAGTGGGAGGGAAAGTGAGCAGGATCTTCAGTGAGGCATCTGGCTCTCAGGTGTACCCACACTCAAGCCTTGTGGACACAGTTGGTCTTCTCAGGCGAAGGCTGGACCTAGCTGATTGAGTCTGCCAATGGAATGGGAACGCCAGTGATTTCCTGTTGTGAAACATGTTTCCTCCTGGGTTAAAGAACTTAAGAGCTAGTATCTGCCCCCTGCTGCGGTATAGTCAGTGCAGCTCATCTGCCTGGGTCTCAGAGTGACTGTGTGGATCAGAGTTCTCTACTGACCCCTTTGAACAGGCAGCATTAGCAAGAAATAAACTTACACTTAGCCACTGGAATTATTTATTAATTTATTTTTGTGGTGCTGAGGGTGGAGCCCAGGGCCTTCTGCATGCTGGGCAAACACTGTATCGTTGAGCTATGTCCCCAGCCCTGGGCATTATCATGGTTGTGCCTGTTATGTCTTCTCAACTTGAAAACAAAGGGTTCGAAGGACAGGTAATGGCAAATCTGTTTTTCTTCCTCCTATCTTGGCACTGACAGCTGAAGCTGCCAAAGCTCTAATCACAACTCTGTAAAGTCCCCACTGTGGGAACGTACCCCACCTCAGCCCGGAAGCCCTTCTCCTCTGGCCTGTCCTTGTTTACAATTCCCCACCCGCCTTCCACCCCGCGTGGGATTCAGTTCAACACCCCACGTTCGCACGCCCAGGCTTTGGCTCAGACCTACTGCTCCCTGTCCTCCCCAGGTGCATTTTGCCGTGTTCACACCTGGCCTCCCTCAGCTCCTGACGGACACGGAACAGCTTCCTGCCTCAGGACCCTGGCCACAGCTCCCCTCTGTGCCTAGGAGGCTGCGTCCACACTGCGTACCTGATGACTCCTCCTCATCTTCCAGGACTGGCTCTCTCAACTGTTTTCTTCTTCAGGATCTCTCCAAGCTGGTTCCTGGTGCCCAAGGCAGCCTCTACTGAGGGCCGCCCTCAGGGCATAATCTCAACTGTAATTAAATAATGAGTTGTGAAATCGTTTGCTTAATTAATGTCTGTCTGCACATTGGATTCTCCACTCCAAAAGGCAGGGATGATGTTCACCCGGTGCCGCGCACAATTTCTGGTGCACGGAGACACTTCGTGCAGAAAACATGAATGATGAGCCCTTAATGCTGAGATGAATGAGCACATGGTCAGCCCTCAGCATCAGGCGCAGTCGTCTCCAGACTTCAGCGTGCATCAGTCAGAATCACCCACTCGGCAGACTCTGGAAAATATGTATTTATTTCAAAATCGAAGCAAAATGTGCACAATACGGAATTTTACCACTTTAACCATTTTTAAGGGTGCGTTCCAGGGGCGTGGTGCAAACATCACCACCTTCCAGCCACAGAATATTTTTCATCATGCAAACTGAAATTCTATACCCACTCAACAAATCCTCACCCGCTGCCTACCTTTGACCCTCCCAGCTCCTGCCAACCACCATGTTGTCTCCAGGAACCTGCCTCCTCCTGGGGGGCATTTGAAAACAAATTGCAGGGGCCTGAATGCCAGAGTTTAGTTTCCTGATCTGCTGCTGCAGGTCTAGAGGTCATGCGTGGAGCACTCTGCAGAGGGAGGACCTTGATGCCTCCCACCAAGTTTCCATCCTCTCTTCTGCATATAGGAGGAGTTCAGAAAAGATTGGTGAAGTGGGGTTAGTACACCCAGCTGCCCACGGAGGAACAGATGAGTTCTTTGGGTGAAAGCCTGCGGGATGTCCACCCTGCTTGTTATATTCAACTGGGGAGATTTAAAAAAAAATACAGATGCTTGGGCCTCACCACAGATAAATAGAATAGAATCTCGGGAAGTGGAACCCGGGCATCTGTATTTGTTGAAATTTTCCAGGTGATTCTATTGAGGAGCCAGGGTGGAAAATCACTGGGGGTAAGGAAAGCAGCTAAGAAAGAGAAATCCAAACAGACACTGGAAATCAGAAAGACAAACACCTCCAGGGACAGCACCCTTGATTTTTGTAGAAACACCCTGTGACCTCAGAGTGAAAACGATTCTTTGTGAAACCTGTGGGGAGGGGAGACACCTCCCGGTGTGTTCTCTAGGGATGGGTTATGCTGTCCTCAGAGATTTGGATTCATGGGAAAAGACTGTCACGCCGAGGCTGACCTCTTCCTAGCCAGCTTCCCCTCGGGCTATTATTTCTGGACATCACCTCGTATTTCCATGAGTGGACAAAGTTATCTTCGGGTGTATCCTGCAGATTTCTGATATTGCAAAACTCAGCTCGGCTTTTTCTCTACCACTGGGGACGGAAAGCTCTTTTCTCTCTGTGTTGGTTTAAATTAGAAAATCCGTCTGCTCACACGAAGCCCTCCTCTCTAAATCAAACCTGCAAAGGCTTCCTTCTGCCCAGGAGTCTGCTCACCAAGCTTTCCAACTCTGAACAACTGAGTCTTGGCAGCCATCATTATAGATCACCGCGACTCAAAGTGGGGTCCACAGACTGGCACCAACCGTGAGCTGCTCCCATTGTGCAATGAACTCAACATGGAATATGAGACGAAGTATTCAGAAACATCTATAGCAACCTGACAATGACGTGACAACCACAGGCGTCACAGACCTGTCTTGGTGGACAGGGGATTGGCTAACTCAAGGAGCCATTGACCTGGGCGGCAAGTTGCAGGTGGACTGCGTGTTGGTACAGGAATGTGTGGTATTCTGTTGTGAATTCCTTTTGGGGTTCCCTGATGATGACTAATGTTGAAATTTTAGCTTATTTTTAAATTTTTTATGTTTTTTGTATATTCTATTTAAGGACCCGTTCAAGTGTTTTGACCATTTTTTCTATTGGGCTTTGGTTCTAATAAAAAGTAGGAGTTACTTTTTCTGGAAATAATAATTACCTTAATATTCTTTTATTGAGTATATGGTCAATGGGAATTTAAAACAATAGCAATGACTAAAGGCCCTTCACTCAGTTCTAGAAGCAAGGCCATTGGAGATTAACCCTGTGGCCCTATCTAGGATAATACCTGGTGGGATTCCTTTTGAAGATCAGAGAAATGAGTTTAGAAACTATCGCTTGATTTTCTTGGTCAGGACTTTTCACATGGCAAGTAGCATATGCCCAATTCAAACTAGCTCAAGCAAGAGGGTATCAGGGCTAGATTCAGGTGTGGCTAGATCCAGGTGTTCAAGGTTTTCCCCACCCTCATATCTCTTACTCTGCATTTTCTGTGTTGGCTTTGCTCTCTGACGGTTCTCTCTGTGTGGAATCACCCCAAGACTCTCTAGCCTTACATGATTCTTGCTTATTGTAGTTCAAGAGATAATGTGTCTCCCCGTGTCTACATAAATTCTCCCAAAGGAATTTGGTGGACCACACTTTGGGTGACAGGCCCACTCTGAGACCAGTCTGAGTTTGGGAGCCCCCTGTACCAGGGGAGACAGAATGCTGGGCCTCAGACCTCAACCTCAGATCCCTACCAGAAAATGTGCAAAGTTAAGGAGGGAGTATTACTGAAGGTCGGGCCCACACATAGTGGGTGTTCACAGCCCCAGCTGGGACTCCTCGGCTGGAAAGGTCTGGAGCAAGGCTTAGTGATGGCCGAGAAGGAGGGCAGTGTAACCAGGGTGTTGAGCTGGAGAAAGATGAATTGGGCAGTGCCCAGTGACAGGTGAGGAGAGACGTTAGGTAATTATGGATTAAATATTCGTTTATTCATTTCTGTACCCAGGCAACTAATTTTTTGTTTTTCTCCCCCGAGTACTGGGGGGGGGGGGGTCGGACTGGAGCCAGGGATTTGCATGTGCTTGGCACAAATAGGTCAGTCATTAAATTTCTCCAAAGTGTTTTTTCCCCCTAAACAGATAATGGAGCCTCATTGCTACGACAGGACACGGAGCAGGACTGGGCCCTGCAGAAGTCAGCTGTTTTTACTGTGAGATCAGAGACTAAAGATGAGATAATCCTTGCTAATAGGCATGGAATTCATCTCTGGGCTTCCTGGTAGCTGAGGAAAAAAGGAAAAGCTGAGGCATTACTTCACTTTCATTGTCTGATGCCAATACATTTTGGAAAGACAAGCATTTTCCTAGGTCCAAATATTTGGAGGAATTTATTAAGTGGGTTCATATGTGGAATACATTGAGTAATAACTCATATCCCCCAAACTGATAGAATGGCCAGGACTTCATATAAATATATCAGACAGTAGAATTTCTTGCCTCATCCCTTCAAGTTCTTCCCAAACCAGCATCAAAGAATATGCAACGAGAATGACGTCACATTCCGGGGTAGGACATGCTCTTAGGGAGGGCTTCTCTGACTTCTGCAAAGACTTTATTTTTCTTTCCTTCTTTTTGTTCCTCTGCACCTGCAATCCAGTCTTGACATCTGCATGACTTTGAATTGTGACAATTTGTCGGCATATCCGTTCTCCTCTTCCCGCCCCCGTGAGACTTCAGCCATGGCTCGTCAGAGACTTTTTTCCGATTTTGCATGCCGACTATCTACCGCTCTACCCAGCCAAGAAGGTCAGTGTGTTGGGAGTGTCTGGAAGGAAGGGGAAAAAGAGAGGGAGGAAAAAAGAAGAAGAAGAAAGAGGCAGAGGGCTCTCTCCAAGGACAGGGAAGAAAGTGAACTCTGTTCAGGCCCCAGGTTCAGGCTGAGAGGCCAATTTGTCTCGTGAAGCGCAGGCAGAGGTAACATGCGGAGCCTGTGTGAAGGCTCTTCAGGAAGGAGCGAGGAGCCAATGAGAAGAATAAATTAAAGATCGCTTCATATTAAAAAGACTTTAAGAACTTAAGCATGTTCAAAAAAACGGGAAAAATCAATGCCCAATGGAGATTTCCACCAATCAATGGTGATAAGAGAAGTGGAAGTCCTTATTTTCATCGGCAAAATCTTTCTCTTGCCCCACCAAGAGCCGTGGTGGTCCCTGGGGCTGCTGCTCAGGGCTAGGGAAGGAGGGTCCATGGGCATGGTCACCCCAGTCTTGTCACCAGCAGCTGTGGGCAGTGGGACAGGAGGGGGCGATGAGCCCCATGACCTTCTGGGTAACTAGGGCCATTTTGGTTCTTGGTTATCCCTGGGCACTGTCTGATTTTGATCAGTTCACCTCACATCGTGTCAAAGTATGAAAGGCACCCACATTAGAGCAACATTTATTATTTTTTTTTTGCTATAAAAAACTTCAAAGGACTTTTATGATTTTGCTTTTGAAATTATATGGCTCCAAGTAACTCATTTATTTTGTGATTAGCCATGACTTCTCAGGTTTTGCTGCTAATTGTGCATGGCAAAGCAAGAAGACCTAACTTACAAATTGCATCCAAATGCTGTTAAATGTTAATACATATTAACTTTAATAAATAATGACATTTGTACATATTAATAGCATTATTTATTTATTTTCAGTTTGCACTTGGCTTTTAGTTATTTTGGAGCCATTGGTATTTTGGATCTCAAGCACCTTTGTGAGGCCTTGCAAAGATGGTGGGCCCCAAGCATAGCACCCCAAGGGCTTCCTGGCTCAAATGGCCTCCTAGACAGAGGACTGGCACATATTAGGTAGGACAAATCTCTCATTAGATATTAGGGATTTGACGTTGGAGGAAAGACACAGTCACTTTACTCCTGAACTGGGGACTCACTAAAGCCTCCCAATCATTGAAAGCCTCATTAAGAAGGGGTGGTAAGTTTTTTGTTTCATCTTTTTATTTTTTAATTTAATTTTTTTTAAAATAATTTTTTTTTTCTTATTAGGGAAGAGCTCTTGTTCAGGGACACCAGACTTGACCTCATAGACCAACATTCCTCTCTGGGCTGTGCTCTGAGTAAGCAGGTGACATGCAAGAGTCCTTCGAATGCTCAGGGACTTACTTTTCCTCTACTGTGAAATGGGTCTCATGATGTCAGGCAATCCTTACTCCTGGGGTTGTTTTGAAGATCAAATGAGATAATGTTCAAGAGAGTTCCTTCTTGAAAAACACCAGAGATCATGATCGTGCAAGACAGCTTAGGCCAGCTGCTCTCCACCCTGGCTGCACTTTGGGAACATCCCGGGGGCTTTGAAGAAGTTCTGAAGGCAGAGCCCCATCCGAGACCAATTAAACCAGAATTGCAGAGGAGTGAGAGAGATGCTGGGTGTTTTCAAAAGGCAGCTCCTGGAGATTCCAACACACAGCTGATGTGGAGGCTGGAGGGGCTCAGAGAGGAGCAAGGTGCCCACAGTGGGGAGTGGCAAGTGGGGGGGGGCGTGGCTTCCAGGTTACCCGGCTTGTCCTGTGGTGTGATTTGAGCCTGTTCTGGCTGCTTGCTGATTCTGGGAATTCGGTGGAGATTGTTTGGGCTCAGAAACATGCGTGCTTAAATTGTGGATGTGTAACCGACGTGATTCTGCAATCTGCATTTGGGGTAAAATTGGGGGTTCATAACCCACTTCAATCTAATGTATGAAATATGATATGTCAAGAGCTTTGTAATGTTGTGAACAACCAATAAAAAAAAAGAATTAAAAAAAATAAAAAATAAAGGGCTCTCTCCTTCTACTCTCATAATTGAGTGATCTTAAGTGATATTTAAAAGAAAATACCACTCTGCTGAACTTATATGTAAAGATGATATGCGACAGAGCAATTGAAAATTTTCAAGTAGAATGTATTCCAACCATGTATTGGGTATGTCATGAAACTGAATTCGTGGATAATAATAATGTCTTAATATTCTGTCCCATGGCAACCGAGGAAATGAGTTTTTATTTTTGTTTGTGCAGAGCAATAGCTGAAATGCTAATATTTGTGTGATGCAATAAAAAAGATTTTGTCTAATGAAAAAAAAAAAAAGAAAGAAAGAAACATGCGTGCTTTCCTGGCACATGGCCCGGCTGGGCTTGCAGGCTTGCAGTCATCCAGGGCCATGAAAATGAGTTGGGACCCATGGTCTGTGAGTTGGGGAGAGAGGTGCCACTTCCCAGCCTTACCCACTGTGGTCTGTAGGGCTGTTGTAACAGTGGGTGTAACTGGGGTGACTTTCAACAACAGAAATTCATTCTCTCACTGTTCTGGAGGCCAGGAGTCTGAAATCAAGATGTTGGCAGGGCCATGTTTTTCCTGAAATCTTCTAAGGGAGGCTCCTTGGCTTGGGGCACATCACTCTCTGTCTCCACACGGCCTTACTCCTCTCTCCTCTTCTATCCAAACTTTTCCCCTTCTTGTAAGGACACAAGTCATTGGATTTAAGGCTCACCTGGTTAGTCCAGGATGACCTTGTTCTGAGTTCCTTACCTGAATCATATCTGCAAAGACTTTCCAAATCAGGTCACACTCAGTGGTGCTGGGGTTAGGATTTGGACCCGTCCTAATCCAGCCAGATCACTTGACCTGGAGGCAGATGTCCTTTCTACCATCATCTTCTCAGTCCTCCCTCCAGTTCCTTGCTCTCCTTCATGTTGGGATGGAGTGAGGACTTATTTTATCACCCAGTCTTGGGGTTTGGTGCCTTGCTTACAAGAAACGCACATTTTTACTGGTGCTGAGAATGCACCATAGACCTCCACTGTGCCAGCACCGCCAGAGGCATTATTTCATTTGGCTCTCAAAATTACCAGCAGGTCGTTTTCTGCTCTCACCATTTTTATACATGAGAAAGTTTAGGGTGGAATCCTTGGTCCAGAAGACCCTCAAACGAGGATAAGAGGGGCAGTGATTCACGAAAAACTAGAAGGGAGTGGAGAAGTGAGATGGGGGAGATGCAAGAAGCCAGACAAGTATGTGCTGAGGACCAGAACTGGGTTGCAGGCAGCTGGGGTTCAGGCCCACTGCAGACCTCTGGGAGCTGGTCTGGAGCCCACCTCAGGGGGTGAGGAAACCCAACCCTGGATCCACCATCTCCATCTGATGCTGGTTCCAGGCTATTTCCAGAGACAGACTGTAACCCCCAGGTCTTCCAGCCTGCTTCTGCTCTGCTAACAGGCAGAACAAGCTCTGACGGCCCGAGAGACCCTCAGACAAAGAGGTTGCAATAGGAAGTGCCAAGGAAAGAGACCAGGGCTGAGGGGCTGTGGGCAGGATGCACACGATGCTTGTCCCACGACTCTGGGGAGCAGACCCATGCTCTCATGCCTGCCCCATGGCCTGCCCTGAATCCATTGGCACCGAAATCCTGTGCTGTTTGCAAGATGTCCCAAAGCCCAAAGACTTTGAGATCAAGTCCAGAAGATTCCTCTCTTGGATGCTTCTGCAGTGTGTGTTTTTGTGTCATGGGCTCTGGGTGACCCAGTGACATGCATCATACTTGAAATATTTCCACTGCTGACAAAATAAATCAGCTCTGCCCGCCATAGCGCTTGGCTTATTAGGGGAAAATGGAAAAAAGGCATTAAATATTAATGCTGCATATTTTCCTCTTCCTCGGAGCCTTCTGTGCAGCTGATCGCTGCCCAGCCAGTGCAGCCTTCTGTCTTTTTTCTTCCAATAATGACAGGGGACAGGAAGGACCTTTGAGAAGGTGGTGAGAGGCAGGTGTATAAAATGAGGCTCCAACTGGCTTTTTAGGTCCCTGTTTGGGACTGTCTCTGTCTCCTTTGAATGCCAAGGGCTGTGGCACCCTGATATTTCATCTCTAGAAGAAAGTTCACCTCTCTGCCTGTGCAGCCGGACAGATCCACAGCGAGGACAGGGTGTGGCTTCTGGAGGAAGATGGTTTCTGAAGAGGCAGGTTGGGCAGAAGGAAGCTTCTGGAAGCAGCTGGTACATCCCGAGCTGCCGGACCAGCCTCTCGGATTGTTCACTTTTAGCAAACATCTGGTAGGGATGCCCTCACTTCTAAGCCCGGGCCGGGGAGGAAGTGTGGGCCGGCAGCTTGGAGGCCTCAGAAAGACATTCTTCCCGAGATGTCAGCGTTTCATTTGGCTAATCTTCGAAAACTCCTGCACACAAATCAAAAAGGAATCCCTAAGAGGAATTCTCTTTTAAAAAGCTGGGAAGTTTCGATTTCTTAGTTGTTTTTTTTTCCTTAAAATTAATTTTTCATGACACAAGCAATGCATTAATCCAATTTTGTAAAGATTAAATCATTACACGCAAGGCGAGAGTGCTCCCCGCCCCAGGCTGCCCGCCCCTTGTGGCCCGGGAAGCCAGGGCTGGGGGCTTTGCGGCAACCCGTCACCAACATGGCGAGGTGCCTGTGGTTTTTCTGTTTTCCTGTCTGTGTTTCTGAACCTCCTCCTGAAAAACGCTTCTGTCATATGAGATTCACTGTGGTTTGGACTCCCTTGTCCCTGCGCCCCCCCCCCACCCCCGTGCCATCTTTTCAGGGCTGTGGCATTCTGGTGGATGGCCTCCTCTATGTCTGAGCTCAGGGAACTTGAGGGCTCCTGCATCCTATGCCATCAGGCAGAGCTTCTCTACAGGGCTTTTCCTTATGTCCTTCCCTGCTCCACCTCTTCTGTCCCCAGCCCTTGTGGATGTAGCTAGGACTACTGTCCCGGGCAGCTCAGACACCTGGCTGGGCAGTCCCCTGGCCTTTGCTCCCTCTGTTCTTTCTCTCTCCCTCTCTCTTGATCACACACCTCTTGTGATCCCCAACCCCCGTGGAGCCTGTCCTTGTCTGCTTGTGGGCGTTGCCTCTTAGAACTCAGCTGCCATTAGCACCGGAGTTTTGGGAGCACCATTTCCCAGACAGGTTGCGTTTCATGTGAACCCCCGCAGGGCACACTGTATCTAGGTCAGTCTATCAATCAATCAATCCATCGATCAATCATCATCATAACGGTTGTTAAGGACTGTTGTCCCAGCTTGGTTCTAGGTACTTCATATCTGTCAACTTACTTTGTGTCATTCATGTTTATGGCTAAGGACCTGGGACCAGGGGACATTGTGACCCTTGCCCAAAGTCCCATAGCTAGTACAGGTCAGAAGCAGCATTAAAACCCACGCGGATGCCTAAAGGCGCGAATGAGAATGAGCGTGGGATGACACCTGCTGGTGTGTGTCCCCTAATTCGGCTTGATCTGTGCCCTCATCCTAGGTGCCCCACATCTGTGTCCATGGAGAATCCCTAAGTCCTCAAGTTCATGGCCCCCTCTGCCGCCCTTTGCTCAGGGGCTTGGAGAGCTAATCTCCGAAAGGGGAGCAGGAGGGCTGCCTGTCAGGTGGGCTGAGGCCCCCAGGGACCCCCACGCGAAGCTGTCAGCAATTTAGGTTGAATGAGCATCCCAAGGCCAGTGCGGAAAGATCATGGGCAGACATTAGCCACGGCTGTTTACAAGTGAGACGAGACACTCCTCCGTGGCTTTCTTGAGGAGGGCAGACATATCCCTTGAGGGAAAATTAGGCAAATCGTGTACCCGTTTAGGCTAGGTGAGCTCCAGTCCCCACCGGGGAAATTAACTTGTCACCGGCATGGCTGTCACTTGTGATCTGTTCATGGCCTCCTTGCAGCTGCAGGGAGATGCAGGGGCCTGAATCCCCGGGCTCGACACTCCAGTCTGGGGAGACAGGCTTCATTGAGGGTGCTTCACAGTGTGGCTGGACTCTTCCAACCGCTGCTCTGCTGATTCACCTCAACCCACAGAGGACACCATACCTGTCCCCCCGTCTGTCCCATCGAAGCCTTCTGACCCTGAAGGCTTCTCTCTCTCTGCTGTTGAGCTGCTCTGCATCACATCTAGTCTCTCCACTCAGGTGCTATGAGAGCTGGGAGTTCCTGGTTCCAAAGAATGAGCGGACGGTATGTGAAAAAAATAAATGGCTTAGTGTTCATGTGGTTGGTGGATACGTGGAAATGCTCTTCTAAGTGTCTTGCTGCAGGACTTAGCAGAGCCTTCAAAGTGCTAGAAAGGGGTGGGCATACTGGATCAAAAGCCTCTGGTCATGGAACACTTTGAGAGTAGAATATCCATCCCGAGTGTCCATTCCTCTCTCCATTAACAGGATGGTGTGGGGAAATAATATTCGAGACCTCCAGAACCCGCAGGACCAAGGAGGGGTGAGGGTCTCCTTTAGCTTGATGGCATCTAGATCTGTGGCCTCCTAGGTGCCTGTTTTCTCATCTAAATGTGCGGGGAGTAGAGCATCTTCAAGGAGATGTGGAGAAGGTGAAATGAGGTGTGGTTTTGGAGCGCAGTGGGGGTGCGCTCACGGCTGTCTTCTGATTCTCGCCTGGCCACTACCTCATACCCCTGTGACTGTACACCTCTCTGAGAGGACCTTGTCAGACTGCAGCATGGCTGTTTTTGTATGCACTTCCCCCACAAGATTGTGAGCTACTTGAAGGCAAAGGTTGTGTCTTAGTCCCCTTACGTCTCAGCCAGACGCAGAGAGGGTGCTTGATGTGCAATGATTGCATCCACATTGAATCTTGACATTGATCCAGTTTTGTGGCATCATAGGAGTCTAGGCATCTCTTGGAAAATTTTCAGGATTGGGTGGGGATTATGCCTGACATACTTGAGCTAAGGAGGGCTAAATGGATTTTTTTTAACTCACTAAAAACTTGCTGTGTATAGATAATTTAAATTTTTTTTCCTATAAAAATCAGTTGCTCCTTGAATTTAGAACATATGGATAAGCATAAAGGAGAAAAATTAAATTAATAATCCCATGCACTGATAATATTTTGATATGTATCTTTTCAGTCTGAATTTGTGTGTGTGTCTATATCTATATCTAAAAATCTCATGTACATGTCTTTACTGAAATGAATTATTTCCTAATCTGCTTTGTCCACTTAATAATATGTAGGAAACATATGTTGACATTAGCAAATCTTCTACATTATTTTAAATGGCTGCCTGGTGTTTTGTTGTGTGGACATAACATGATTTGTTTAACCATGATTTATTTTGGTGGTTTCCATTCTCCTCCGTTACAAACAATGAAGCAGTGAACATCCATCACGGATGTTTGAGAGCATTCTTGATTATTTATTTAAGATAAAATCTTAGAAGTGAAATTGCTGAGCCAAAAGTTAACAATGTACAACTAATTCTTTTTTTTTTTGTGGTAGTGGTGGGGTACCAGGGGTTGAACTCAGGGGTACTCAGCCACTGAGCCACATCCCCAGCCCTATTTTGTATTTTATTGAGAGACAGGGTCTCCCTGAGTTGCTTAGCACCCCACTTTTGCTGAGGCTGGCTTTAAATTCATGATCCTCCTGCCTCAGCCTCCTGAGCCGCTAGGATTACAGGTGTGCACCACTGAGCCCAGCAAGAGCTCATTCTTCACCAAGAAATATTCATTATCTGCCAAGCATTATTCTGGACAAGAGGTCAGCAAATCATAGTCTGTGGGCCAAAGCCAGACCCCTGCCTGTTTTTCAATAAAGTTTTATTGGAGCACAGCCATGCCCATTCATTTACCTCTGTTCCACTGTGGCTGTGGGCTCAGTGGTGGAGGAGCCGAGCAGTTTCAGGGAAGGCTACATATCCCGCCACGCTCCCTGCACTTACTCTCTGGTCTTTGCTGTTCTAGATGCTAAAACCAGAGCAGCAGGAACTTACGTGGTCCCTAAACTTGTGCCAAGTTTTGGAAAAAACAGCAAAACCCACCCAGGTGGGTTTTCATGGACCCTCCTAGGGTAACCGCCTGCTTGTCAAGTTCAATGCTGAACTTTCAATCCTCACCCTAGTGCTCTTACATATTCCCAACAGAAGTCCATTTCCTCATTATCGAATTTTGTCTCTTCTGTCTTCAGCAATCTCCTTCCCCAATTCCTGCAGAATTTCTTTCTTAGCTGTCTATCATACAGTTTGATGGTTAAGAACTTATACTGTGGAAATGGACTGGTCTGACTTTCAATACCAGCTTCTTTGTTTAATAGTAAGTAATTGATCTTGAGCCTCAATTTCATCGTCTGAAAAAATGAGTCAGTCAATACTTATGTGTGAGAAGTCCTTCGCTCAACACCCAGCACATACTAAGTGTTCAATGAAGAGTGGCAGGTGTGTCTGTTTCCTTTCCCAGCATCTCGTCCTTGTTGACTTTGAAGTGATGGTGTTCTTCTGCAGGGTTCTTATCTTTCTATTCTGCCTCACCTTGGTGGACAACCACTGCTTAGCTGGCTGGACCCTCCTCCCCTACCCCAGGTCTCACGTATCATCTTCCCACATGACACCTCTGTATATTTCAGATCATTTCTTAGTGGCCAATAATACCCTGTTTAGAAACTCAGCAAGAGTTTTGTTCAAAACCACCAAAAAGTCTTTAAAATAATTGTTAGGCTCTCCCTTGAAACAATCCAAACTTCTATAAAACCTGTATTTGATTTAAATAAGACAATCTGTCTTGGCTCAGTTACCCTCCCCATTCCCTGTCCTCTCCCCACCTCCCACACTGACACCAGAAATCATCAATTTCTGGTAATGTCATAGGATTTAAATTCAACAGGAAAGACACGAGTCCAGTTCCTTCTGGCCAAAGGACGTTTCCAGAAGATTTGAAGGCATCCATCTTCCAAACCATGGAACATCCTCCAAAATATGACTGTAGTCAATAAAGGAGCTTTTAAAATGCTGCCTGATTTTCCTTCCTAAGGAGAAACAAGAAACAAAAAGCAAATACATAGATACGTATTCCAGGAGAGCTAGCCCCGCTGACTGTGAGCCACTTATCATGATCCAAAAGATTTACTCAGAGGCATAATTAATTGGAACTTATTTCAGTGGAAGTTATTTCCCTTCATCTCATTACAGAAACAAAAGAAGATTATAGGCCAGGGAATCCATGAGGTTTCAAGAGAATCTATTGATGAATGAAGTTGGAAGGAGTTGACACATGGTCAGAGATGGTTAACATCCAGAAATTCCTACAAAGAAACAGCAATTCTTTCCCATTAATCCTGCCTTGCCTCTTTTGATCTTGATTGGTACCATCGCTGCAAGCCAGGCACAAAGCTACCCTGGTATTAAAGGCCCTGAAGATCTTGCCCTGCAGAAAATTCTTCAAGAGCTTGGAAGATTAAAAATAATAACGGCAATAGTAATGATAATAATAACAAACTCCCAATCAACCAACAAGACAGAAACTAGAGAGATGTGAACAAGCAGAGAATCTTTAGGAAAGTTCTAAAGCTGTTGGGTGGTAAATATGCCCTTGGTATCAGTTAGGACAAGTACACTTGTGTTGATTTGCTTTCCCAGTGAAGAAGAGCGCTGGGGAGGGTGCAGGCAGTTTGGGGACACTTGAAGGAATCCTAGAGACCTCCCACTGACTGTTTGCTTGACCTCATCTTCCTGTGGTTCTAAGGGCTTCTCGATGGCTCTCAGATCTCCACTGAGGAAGCACCGTGGAACATTCGTGGCAACTCTTGAGATTCCTGAAATTAGATGGGCCTCCATCTCTACTTTGTATCATCTTCTGACACAGCAGACAGATTCCCGGATCCTTGGACAGTGAGGAAGTGACCGCCTCGCACAGCTGGTGGTCAGCTCAGTGCTTTATGTTGTCCAATTAAAGAAACAAAAAAATTAGGTTTTGTTGGGGAGAAATGCAGATAAGGTGGCCTCAGGGTTAAGATTTTGAGTGGTTCCGTGGTTAAAGTTATGCTCTTGTTTATGAGAGGAAATGGATTTTTAGAAGAAGTCTGTACACAGTCGAGTGAATTCGGCAACCACTTATTATGCAGTTGAGTAACAACACAATCCACTGTGCTGGGTGAGGCCAGCCGAGGCCTCTGCACACTGCGGGCTCTGGACTCCTGCTTTCTCACTCTTCCTCCTTTAGCTCTTGGAAGAGCAAGGAGTTGGGGGTATTCAGCCTCCTCTCTCTTCCTCTCCATCTGTCTCAGAGGGTGACGACCAGCTGTGCTTTCCCTGGGATTTGAGTCCTTGTTTGTGGTAGAGAGCAAAGGCCCCCTTGACGCAGCACCTGTCTCTTTGGTCCTCACGGGAGGGCTTGCGTCACCTGGTTCTCTAGCTGGATGTTGTCCAGTGGGAATTGTTGGGACAGAGGAGCAGAGTGAGGTTTCTACCAAGACTGTGCAAACTGGGAGGCAAGGTGTTGAGGCCACCGGGCCATTTTAGGTCACACCATTGAGTCAGAAGGGATAACCTGCTTCATCTTCTAGGTTCTCACAACCAGTCAGCTCCGTGGAGTTCCCAACAAGAGGGAGCCTCCTTCTCCCAGTGTCCTAGTTAGTAGGGGATTGAGCGGGCTGCAGAGGCCTGGGCAGGGCAGGGCTGGGGGAGAGAGAGAGAGAGAGAGAGAGAGAGAGAGAGAGAGAGAGAGAGAGAGAGAAAGAATGAGCTTGCACCATGCACATTCCAAAGGCTACTACAGAGGACACCATGGTCCTATCCCCAGGCCCCTTCTGAGGCCCAAGGTGTCTACTGATCCAGCTGCTGACAGTGTTGGTCAGCCAAAGGGAGCTCTTTGCTCAATTGCATGTCCTGTCCTTGGAACATCCTGCATGAATGACTGGTCCCTGTGGCTACCAGGCCTCAGCCCCATGTGCATTCAGGTCAGCACTGAGGGCCCTGCCTGGTCCAGAGCTCCCTGGGAGACCAGCTGAGGCCTCAGAGCTCAAGTTCTCCCTCGGCCCAATCCTGCTTCCCTCCTGCCCCTGCCACTGCAGGCCCCGGGAACACCCTACACACCAATCCCAGACCCAGCCTGTGGACCAGGGAAACTACCCACTGGCCAGGCGTCGGCTCCTCTTCATATCAAGTGGTTGAAAACTGGGCATTGGCCAAGGCATTGCTGAGCTGCTGTCTTGTGATCACAACGGCTGTTGGCTTCACAGTCACTGGATGCTTCTGGAAGCAGGACTAGACTTCTCTGGACCCCGAGATTGCTGACTAGAGCCATGCCGCCTTAGGGTTTGGGACGTTTTCTCTGTTTGCCCTGTCATTCTGCCTTTTTGCGAATCAGTTTTCTTCTTACCTGAGGAATTTTGGGGTTTCCATTGCAAATCTCCTGGAGTTGTGCCACAGTTCTGCAGAGAAAGCACATGGTCAAGCCCCAATTCTACCATTTACCAGCTGTGCCATCTTGGAGTTGACAACGCACCTCTCTGGGCCTCAGAGTTCTCGTCTGGGATGTGGGGCTTCAGGACTATCATGTGCCCACTTTGCAGAACAGATGTGAAGTCCAACAAGAAGGTGTGTGGACACTGGGAAGGACACCAGCAGAAGGCCAGGCTGGGCAGGGAGGATAATGCCTTAGCACCTCAGTCCCCACTTTAGCAGAGACTTATCCTCCCGGCCCAGTCAGGTCCTGCCAGAAAGAGGCCCTGGAGAAAACTCAGGGTGGACGCTCCAGCAGAACCTCTGGTTTCAAGGCTAGGTAGAAAGGGGTTCAGATGCCAATCGTCTGAGTGAAGTACTTAGCCTTTTTGTTCTTAGCTTCCTTACCCAAGTGTTAGCACGGCCCTTATCATAAGGTTTTTGTTGTTGTTGTTAGGAGTGAATGAAGAGTTTAAGCAAAGGACCCAGAGCACAGGAGCTCAGTAAGTGCCAGCCTCTGCTACTGGCAGAGTGGAGTGGGCTCCATCTGTTACTCACCAACCACAACAAAGTATTTACTAATTCTCTGAGCCTCAGTTTACTTACCTTGAAATGAGTGATACCTCTAACTTCACAGGGTCACTCGGGAGGCTCAAGAGAATGTAGATAAAGGGCCTGGTACTATACCTCTTACTGCCGCCATTATTTCCTGAGGGTCCCAGATAAATAACAGCAAAACAACG
The DNA here is from genome assembly GCF_964194105.1 of Spermophilus citellus. NCBI lineage: Eukaryota > Metazoa > Chordata > Mammalia > Rodentia > Sciuridae > Spermophilus > Spermophilus citellus. The sequence goes on from NC_138195.1 coordinate 81,298,583, forward strand.
GCCCAGAGAAGTCAAGTGGATTATTCCCCTGGTGAGCCCAGAATGAATGGGTCTGGGCCTTCTCACTGAAGGTGGGAAGTTCCCAAGTGACTTCTCTTGCCAAGTTATTTGTTTTCTTGCAGGAAAATAATACCAGGAACTTGGCTACCTGAGGCTTGAGCCTCTGTTCTCTGGGAATCACCTGATGTCAGGATTTGCAGCGTGAGTTCTGGCCCAGACCGGGGAGCTCTGCCCGGCTCCAGACAAAGGCTCCTTTGGTTCCCGAGCTGGCTCTGGCCATTGTCCTGGCCAAGTGTCTGCTGGTTGGCTTTCAGGTGTCACGTGTCTGCCCCTACTTGGAGATCTTCAGATGGACACTTGAGTCCTTGCTGGGCACTCGGTCACCTCCAAAACCTCATGAGGAGAGGGCAAGCTTCTATGAAATGTTCAGAAAGACCACGCCCCATTAGCACCAGAGGACTCTGCCTTATCCACAGAAGGAATCAGGTGTTGGGGGCTCAGGCAGAGCCTTGGGTGAGGAGGCCATTTGCCATGTCATGCTGGCCTCGAACCTCCCTGGTGACTGGGGTTCAGCTCCTGTGACCCAGGTGTGCCCCACGATTCACCAGCACACTGGTGGCCAAGCATCCGTTTATTTAAAAACCAAGGCTAGAGAATGTGACTGGCTTGACTTGGGTCAGGTGTTAGCTCCTGGTCCTATCAGCTGTGAGGAGGGGAAATGGGTCCCCTGAGGCCACCTGGGACTCCTGCAGGAGCTATTGGTGGAGCAGGATTTCCAATAAGGGGGTGTGAGTAGCAAAGAAATAATGGACATTTGGAAAATTTGGTTCAGCTTTCTGCACCTTATTATTTTTTTTTAACTGAAAATAGCAAGAATTGGTCATCAAGTGTCAGATTAAATCATTTTGCATATGAAACCCAGTTCCTTCCCCTCTGTTTAGCCATCTGTGGCCACAGTATAAACCAAGCCTTTTCTTTTTTTGTGATAAGAACACTTAACAAGAGATAGGGCCTCTGTAGGCACAGAGTTGAACAATAGATTGCAGAGGGCTGATTCATCTCACTTGACTTGTCTCACCAGTTGATTAGTGATTGTTTCCCCTCCCCATGGAAACCTCCATTCTACTCTTTGGTTCTAGATGTTTGATTGTTTGGATATCTCATATATGGTATCTTTCTGTGATTGGCTTGTGTCACTTACTGTAATATCTTTAAGGTTCCTTCCTATAGCCTGGACTGTAGCATTTTCTTCTTTTAAATGGCTGAGTAATATTCCATTGATTGTAACACAACATTTTCTGATTTAAAGTCTTTGGATAAGTTCTCAGCAGTAGAATTGTCGGATCATGGTGGTTCTGTTTTTTTGTTTTTGTTTTTTTAATTTTTTTTTGAGGCCCCTCCACACTGTTTTCCACAGTGGCTGTGCCATTCAGCATTCCCATCAGCAAGGGTTCCAACTTCTCCACATCTTTGCCAGCATTTGCTGACTTTTGTTTATTTGACTTTTTGTTTGTCTCGTGTTGGTTTTAATTTGCTTTTCTCTGACAATGAGTGACATTGAACATTTTGCATACACCTGGTGGTCATGTTTATTTGTGTGTCTTCTTTAAGGAAACATTTTTTAAATTGAATTATTAATGTTTTTTCCCTGTCTTTTCTTTCTTTCTTTTTTGTTTAAAAAAAAAAAACAAACAAAAAAACTGTTGGCCTGTAGGAGTTCCTACCGGTCTTGGAGACCAGCCCCTCATCAGACGTTGATTGTAGTGATTTTCTCCATTCTGTACTCGCCTTCTCACTGTTCATATCCCCTTCGCTGTGTAGAAGCCTTTTGGTTGGACAGAGTCCCACTTATTTTTGTTTTATTGTCTGTGGTTTTTTTTGTGTCCCAGCCATTGAAGGAAGTCCATTCTTCTGGAAAGTTCTCTTCTCTGCGGTATTTCTAGGAGTCCTGAGGAGTGTGTCTGTATCAACAGGTCTGCACAGGCCACCGCTGTTCACTCCTCCAGCCCTGGCTCTGCATCCTCACTGCCCCAGAGCCCAGCTGGGAACCCCTAGCTGCTGTTCTCCAGGCTATGACACTCACCCTTGGACATCTTTCTTGCTAACATGCGTGTGAGCCCATGGAGAGAGCTCTAGTCTCCAAAGCTGAGTTAAGATAGGATGGAAATGGCCTCACTTTGCCAAATGGTGGGGTCAATAAAGTTTAATTTGCTCTTGTGTACCTTAGACTGGGCTTCCTTGAGGCCACAGGACCCAAAGGACCTTCTGGACATCTCTGCAGATGAGTACCAGTCATTCTGAGAGAGGGGAAGAACTTCATCCCTTCCAGCCCAAAGTCCCCTCCTCTCCTTCACCAGGCTTCTCCCTCATTTTCAGGAAGCCTCGCAGCTTCTATCCCTTCTAAAGGAGACCCTCCTGCCTACCTGCCACCACTGTCTGACTCACGACCTGAGCTAGACTTTCCCAATCACCACCCACCTTTCCCCAAGTCTGACTCCTTCTGCTTAAACAGCCCTATAAATCAAGAGTCTGGGTGAAGATTTGAGGGCCAAACCTGGACCAGAATTTTCTCATAATCTGCCAACATTTGGTGAAAAGAAAATGGACTCGCTTCGCCCTACTGGTGGGGTGGGTCTTGCACCGGATCACTTGTGAGCTCATTCCTGGTCAAAAAGACCAACCGATCTCCCAAGATTATACAGTGGTTTTCGGGACATTGAAGTTGCACGTTTCACAGAGAAAGAATTTCTTTCTTCCGATGTCATCGAGTGAGTCTCCAGTTGATGATGGCTAATGTATGCCTTGGAATGAGAGCTGGCCTCAGGGACACAGCCCCTCCCTAAACCAAGGCAGTATCTCTCCCAAAGATAAAGTCATTTGGTTTTCTTCAGAGACTAAAGAGATGGTCTGAAATTCCCAAGGTGGCTGTTCTCCAGCCTTAAATATTGAAAGCCCCATCTCTTCCAGGTGATTTGTTATGCAAATGATCTCCTTTGATTCTCCCACGACTGGAGGAGGTAGGGTAGGACTGTGTTCATTTTACAGGTGAGGAAACTGAGGCTCAGAGACAGGTGAAAATGCAGGGTGGGTTCAAACCCAGCCTGGACTGTTCTCTTTGTCCTACCTCAGGCCTCCAGGCTGTGATTCTGAGACTGGGGTGTCTTTGTCCCTAGCATTGGGTAGAGAGCTGGTGGCTCTGGATCACATGCCCAAGCACAGGACTGGCTGCATAATTTGCACAGCCCATTACAAAACAGAAACGTAAAGCCCTGTTCAAAGGTTACCACAAATTCAGGACCATGACAGTAGAGCATTAAATCAAACACACGGTCCTGGACACTGTATGGATTACCCGCTTGTTTTGACCGGCCACTTGGACGGGTCACCTTGCTCCTAGAAGCAGCACGGGCAGTGGGGTGACCTGGTGCTGCAGGAAATGGGCCAGTTTTCTATCAGGCTTCTCCACCTGCTGCCCTGTCATGTGGCATGATTGTCAAAGAGTGCCAGACACCAAGGGGTTGAGCGTACCAGATAATTTTTGCAGTTTAGCTGCTTTTATATCTTCCCCATTGTTGTTGTTTTGAGTAATCTGTGTGGCTTTTGAAGAAATTGCTTCAACCGGTTTGAGCCTTAATAAGATATGAAAAAATCGGAGGCAGAGGGGCCGGGTGATAAAAGCGCAGCTTTCATTTGGCGCCGCGGGCGCTGGGAGCCGAGGAGCGGGCGCTGCGTGCGCATCAGAGGCAGGTGGGCACCGCGTGGAGGGGGCGGTCGCAGCGCTGCGAGAGAGCGAGGTGCTGGGCTCTCCACAGCGGAATGACAATTGGAAACATAAAAGCCAAGGCAGAAAGCAAGAAGGAAATAGGGAGAAACCATCCCCCCGGCTCCATGACAGCCACCTGAAAGAAGCGGCGGGTAAGGACTGTAAGTGGTTAGCAACCCCTGCTGGAAGGAGGGGTCCTCGGCTGCCTTTCCAGCCACAGAGGCATGAGGACAGCTGGCTGGATCTCCCCATGAGGCAGAAAAGCTAGAGAGGGTCCCATGTGGACCCAGGCCTCCCGCATTCCCAGGTGATTGGGGTCTGATCAGTGCTTGGAACGCAGGGTCTGACTTGGGGATTCATTCATTGGTCCTTGAGCATCCCAGGTGCAGCCCAGTTAGCTGGGAGGACAGAAGGGCCACAGACTTGCAGGGGGTTGAGGGGAGTTTCCAGGGAGATGCCTTGTGCACAGAAGAAGCTCCCTGGAAAAGCACAGTCCAAAGTAAATCTGAAGGAGGGGCAGAATTTATCCATGTGTGGGGGATGGAGGAAGGGGTTCCTGGCTCAGGGGAGAGCATGGTCGAAGGTGGGAAAGCCTGGCGGCAGAGGAAGCACTCCACTGATGGCCCCTGATGACCAGGGGAAGCTTTCTGTCAACGAGGAACCTGCTCAGTCCTCACCCCACCCTACACACTTGACTGTGCCACTGCCTATTGCTTCCATCTGGCGGAAAAGACCCGTTGCTTCTCCAGGAAGAGACCCTTGCCTTCTCTCTATTCTTTCCATTCATTCATCATGGGGCTTCCTGCCTTGGGTCCCCCCCCCCCCAGTACAATCAGAATGCAAATTCAGCTGCTGTTTCAAAGACCAAAATGTCAACTTTTAAACAAGAAAGAGGGAAGTTAATTTCACTGTACAGTTGGCTGTTGAGGGGACTCCACAGAGGTGAGGACCCAGAACCTCACTTTCTCATTGTTCCTCCTTCCACGAAAGGTAGTTATTGAATGTGGGCTCCCAGATGGCTCTCCACTGTGTCACCTTGCCCTGAGGCAAGATAGACAGAGGAGGGTACTTCCTTACCCAGAAGGCTGTGGGCTAGATGTTATGTGCATCATTTCTGCTCACGTCCCCATTGGCCAGAGAGCATAGTCATGTGACCATACCAGATGCAAGGGAATCTGGAAAATGTGTTCTAGCTGGCTTCCACATCCAGTGAAAACTCAAAGGTTCTCTTACTGCTGCATGAAGGTGGAAATGGATATTGGGGTAAACGGTAGTTTCTGTCCTCTCCCAGTTCTGGTTTGTCACAGATTAATATTGCAGTAGTGAGTTTCCAGTTTGGTTTAGCCCTGGGCTCCTGATCTTTCATGCGGATGCAGAAAGGCAGAGAATTTCAGTGCTAGAAAGCCAGATATCATCCTGCATCTAAGCAAAAACTTACAAGAGTTGAGTCAAGGGGTAAAACACTCTGGAGATGTGGTAGGTCAATTTAAAAAACAAAAAAAAATCCTCAGAGTAGGGCCCGGAGGCCTACTCCCTTTACTTGAAAGAGCTTTGTTGATTAGATGGAATGCTGAGTTGGTCCTCCTTTGGGCCTTAAAACCTCTCAGTTGGAAGAGACCAACAACTTGGCCATGAACCCTTAATTAAGGCCCAGCCCAGATTCCTTAGGTAGGGTGGGTTATTCCCTGGCAAGGCAGATTGGTAGGCAGTGAATGGGTCCCCCCCCCCCCCCCAAAGCAGCCTTTGGGAGTGTGAGAGGTGGGCCATCCCTGAGAGAATAGGTTCAACCAGACAGACGATCCAGATAATCTAATAAAACGCTTCTTGTTTTTGTGACTAATCCGACTGTCATACTCTGTTTCCAGGAGCTCAAGATGTCAAAAAGTGTTTCTGAGCCTTACTGTTCACTTTCTGGTTTGTCCAGAATTCATTTGCTTCTCCAAGCTGCCTGCGCCTGTTGCAGACAATAACCTACCAAGCAAGAAATGAGGGGGAGAGCCAGACAGAGTGTTTCCTGCACTCCAGAGCTCAAGGCTCATCCGCTCAGGTGTCATCTGCTAGTGTGGGCTGTGTGTGCTCACTGCCTTCTACCCCTTAGTCTCTGATCCTGTGATGGTGGTTCCTGTATGCGCCTCTTCCCCCCAAGGGAGAGGTTTGGAGGAGCCGGGCTCCATGCTGGTTTGTATGGTCTTCCCAGCATCTGGGTTGGTGGTAAATCATGTTTACCTGGCATGTGGTAAATCAGCGTTAGCTGACTTGTTGACTTCGTGCCAATAATCAGGGTTGACCGTGGCTCTTTGGAGTGCCAGCTATAAGTGATCAGGACACCATACCTGTCCTATTTCCGTGCTTTCTAGATGCGACTCCAATCTCTCCCTCCTCCCACCTTCCCTCTAGGAGTCCATTGCTGTCTTGAAAAATGAAAAAAGTGCTTATCAGAGATTGGCGAGAGTCTTCTCATTATAAAAATTAATGATATGGGAAAACTGTTTGGCAATTTCTTATCAACTAAGCATACACTTGCCTTAATTCCCAGTGGTTGCACGGTTGGACATTTTTCTTAGAGAAATAGAATTCTATTTTCAGACAAAAACCAGTACATGAATATTCATAGAAGCTTTATTTGTGATAGCCTAAAACTGGAAATAATCCAAGTGTCCTTCAGTTAAAAGAAACTCTCATACATTCATACAGTGGAACCCTGCTCAGCAAGAAAAAGGTGCACTTATTTTTTTTTTTTTTGGTCTCACCTTTTAAAATACAGCTAGCATTTAGACTACATATGTGTTTGCACCGAGGACACATTTCTGAGATATGCAATGTATTAGTTTGGCAGGGCTGCTATAACAAAATACTACAAACTGGCCTAAATAACAAATTTTTCTTCGATTCTGGAGGCTACAGGTGTGAGGTCAAGTGGTTGAGATTAAATGTCAGAGGAGATTGGGGTATGTTTGCTCTGATGGTGCTAGGGAAGGGTCTGTTCCAGGTCTTTTTCCTAAGCTCTGATAGTTCCTTGGCTCATGGCAGCCTAATTCTAATCTTTATGTCATGTTCTCTTCAAGTGAGTACCTGTGTCCTCCAGGGTGGAAGGTCACAACACAGATATCTGTTCCCTCTAGACTTCTCCCCAGGACTTGATTTCCCACGTTTCCAGATTTGCTATATCTTCTTGGATGAAATCGAGCCTGGAAGCCCCTCTGCAGGGAGCTCAGATCAGCTCTTCTCTCACCCGGAACCCCTCAGCTGCCCAGTGGTTCAAGGGGCCTGGCTCCTCTGCCACTGAGTAGGTGTGCTCCGTCCTGCCTCCAGCCCCACTCTGTCACCTGAACGCAGCAGGGCCACACCCCCAGGCTCCACCTGGATCAGATGCTGAGGAAGTTGGCTGGCTCTAGTGCATGGCCCCAGCAAGGCCCTTCTGTCTTTGCCTCGTTTTCTCCACTGCCCAGGGAAGGAAACCATTTCTATCTCTTCCTTGAGTCTGAGATACCTTAGAGTTGAAGGTTGAAATTGATGAAGATTTCACACATATGCAAGGTCATTATAATGCTGTTATAATGATAATCTAAAAGTGACTGATTTTTAAGCATCTCCCCCATGCTAAATGCAACATGGCCTCTTAATTCTAGTAAAATTCTCACAAGGTGTCATCAGGAGCCTGGGCTGTCCCAAGCACATTCCCCTGAATTCTTCCTAACTTGAAGTAAATTTAATCCAAGATGGTGAACTTTTCTTTACTCCTAAATACCTCCCATTATCCCTGCTATTTAGTGATTGCAGGATGACATCTATATCTTTGCAATTCTGTCACTTGTAACTTGTCACAGGTTTCCAGGGACGCTTTCCTACTATTTCTTGTGGGTCATGCCATCTCAAGACCCTCCAGGACTCCCCATTCCCAATGAGCATGAAGCCTGAACCACTGAGGGTCCAGATAATCTGTACATTTCCCATCCTCTTCTGTGCAGTCCTCTCCTCTGTCCCTGCTCACCCCATTCCTAATTCTCTGACATTTTAACCTTAAAGACTTTCTCTCTGATATTCCCTGGACTAGAAAGCCATGTCCTTCATCCTTCACAGTCCAAAGGCTGTGCGTCTTCATTTGTTGATCGTAATTCTCAAGGTTCAGCAACACCGCAGCATGCATCAGAACTTCATTCTTTTTTTATGGCTGAATAATATTCCTCGGCAGGGACGTGCCGCAGTCTGCCCATGCCTCCGTTCACAGTGAACACGTGGGCTGATTCCCCCTTCTGGATCTGGTGACTAGCCAGTAGGCGTTCTTATGCATCACTTTGCTTGGTTTATGTCCCACAAAAACTTCCCCAAAGGGATGTTGACGCAGAGAGTCCGTGTACCGGCCCATGGGATCATTTGGGCAGCAGGGAGGAAACAGATGGCCCACTTCCTCGGGCAGATGAGGAAAGGTTCATGAAGGCTTGTTGATGAGGCTGGGAGCTGGGATAAGAAAACTAGCCAGGGCCAGGGGTGCCCCCAGAGCTTGCAACAGTAGGAAGCCGTCACCACTGGGCGGCTTTCAGGAGGGAGGGCGGGAGCGGCTGCTGGGCTCCAGCAGGGGCAGGGCTGGCTGGCCGGAGCCCAGGCCTTCAGAAGGCAACCCACAGACTGGGGGTCAGGGAGCTGGGAGGGAAGGTACCAGGGCCTCCCCTCCTGCCTCCCATTGGCTAAACCCAGGAGAAGTCTGAGGCCAGGGAGCCAGCCCTCTACGGGGTAGCGAAGATGGAGGGTGAATCTGGGGGGGGGGGTTGTAAACTGAGCCCACTCAGGATGGCCTTGGCCACCCAGAGTCGGGCTGGACAGAGGTTTTCAGACTCAAGACCCCAAGCTCCTTCTAGCCCTGGAGGCGTGAGCCGTTGGCCCATCTCAGACTCTGTCCTGTGCCTCGGCTTCCCTACAGAGGCCCTTCACTTCCCAGGGATCTGGGAGGCTGGGGTTTGCAGAGGAGCGGCCTCTGGCCTCCTGCCCTCTCCCCACAGGACTGCGCTCAGCCTTGAACCTCCTGCTCTCGCCGCTTTGCTGTGTTCCCTGCATCAGCAGCAGACCAGTGGGCCCCTGGGGACTGGGGCTTTTCTTCTTTCTCCCTTGTTCGTGTTCATTTTCGAGCCATAAGAGAACCAGGGAGAGAAAGCACTGAGAGAATCAGGGGCCGGGAGACTGTCGTGAAAAGAGTGGCGGGGACAATGCCCAGCGCTTGGCGAGGTCCTGAATGCGGGGCTTACGGCCGTGTGGGGCCTTCCAAGGGCCTTTGTGCTGCTCTCTATGAACTGTTACTAAACCCTTCAATGGGCTCACATTGTGCTCAGGATGAAATCCACCCCCAGGCCCCCAGGGCCGGGGCCTCCTTGCACACCACTGGCTCCTCTCTCACCCACTTACCTCCCTGTAGCTCCTGGCACCCTGCGCTCGCACTTCCCACCTTCCCACCCCTGCATCCCCCGCCTGGGATACTGCTTCCTCCTTCCTCCCCAGGGGTGAAGCCTTGTGCTTCAGGTTGCAAGCATGTCACCTCTTGAGAAAGGCTTTTCTTGCCCTAGTCTAGATACCCCTTCCCCCCACCATGCATTTGTTCTCTTGGTCCCTTTGGGTGGCATGTCTTTCACCTGGTGGCTCACCAGGAGCTCCATCCAGGGAACCAAGCACGAGGTGAACCTTGAAACATGTGCGGGGGGGGGGGGGTCAGCGGAAGCCGCCCCCATTCCTCCTGGCAGAAATAGAAAGTAGGGGAAATGTTTTAACACTCCGTCTGTTCAGACGTGACCCCAGTTTGCATTTCTGATCTTAGACAATCTACAAAGACGTCTCTGAGCATCTGACCTGGGTGAGGCTCACGGGCGTCTTTTGTAGGAAGAAGTTCTGGACTTTGTTCCCTGGATTCCTCTGTGGTGGCAGGGACAGGAATATCATCCGTCTTGTATTGTCCCGGTGAGTCTGTCTTCACCCCAGGACTCAGTGGCTTTGATTTGGGCTCCTAATTAGTTATGCACCTTGTGACTAGGTCCTCTCTCCCCTCCCCCCTCCCTGGTTTCTCTCTCCGTAATATCTGGTAAGTCCTCCTGAGTTATTGGATGATTTTGATCGACTGAGCTATTTTGATTTTGACTTCAGCTGATAAAACGTCTCTGGCCGGCCCCTGTGGCTAATGTCCCTCCTGCGTGTGAGTGAACCGCTGGTCCTGATGCCAGCCTGTCCACTCAGTCCACGTCACTGTTGGCACCCGAGGTCTCTTCCACAGTGGACTTGCATCGTTTGAACAGTGACCCGAGGGTTTTGTAATGTTCAAGGTGGCTGTGGGGCACTTTATCACAGGATGACCGTGGCAGCCTGGGACGGGCAGGTGAAACTTTTCGGGGGTGCCCCCTCCCAGCCGAGAGGACAGAGGCCGCGTTTCACTTGGTCTCCACAGGCTCCTCAACCCCCTTGGAAGGCCGTGGAAGGCCGTGTCCTCCTGTTCCTCCCTTCCTTGCTCTGTGTGGCTGCTCTTCTGACTTTACCCAATTAAGAAAGGTCCCAATGAGGGGTGCCACCATCAAGATGCCAAAGGAGGAAGCAAACCAGGTGGACCGGCTGAGACCCGTGGGACTCATCTCCATCCACGAACGCAGCCCTTGAGTTTGTTCTTATCTTACCCACCGCTCCCTTCTCTTTCACCCTCCTCCTCCTCCTTTCCTTCTCTGGCTCCTTGTCCTTCTTCAGTTCGAGACAGTGACAAGCACAGCCTTCTGTCTGCTCTGTACTCCAAGTGTCCTGCTGGTGGTTCAGCTGTGGGCAGCAGAGAAACTGTGACCAAAATGATGGGGACTGAGCTCCCCCTGAGAATGCAGAGGTTAAGGTGTGGGTCGGGGCTTATAGGCCCTTTAAGGTGGGTTGGATTTTGGTGAAATACCCCCAACTGTGGCCTTGACTGCATTTTGACTTAGAATCCAGCTCTCGGTTCTCCAGGTCCAGATCCTCAGGGCAGCTCTTAGACTGTACTGGGGTGAGGAAGGCAGTGGATTGGTGCGACATCTTAGAAACAGGATCCATTCAGCCTGTGCTTTTAATGATCTGCAAAGACCGCCATTTCCTTACTTGAGAAGATGCAGTAACCTGATTATCAGCTAAGGGGGTAACTGAGTTGGTAAATGCAGCCACAGGTACAGCATATGTGAATCATCTCAGCAGTTCACCGTACTGAAGTTTTGTTTTGAGTTAGGGGGAAAAAACCCCACCACTCTGTCATTGGGTGAATATCCACATTTCCGAGATGAGGAGACCAGGATCCCAGAGGCTACTGACTTGTCCCGGGGTCACCTGTCAAGAAGGCTTTGATCAGATTGGTCCAGTGATCTTCGGTGTTTTGGTTGATTCAGCAGGAAAGCTTTAGTTCAGATTTCTTTGTTTCGGTGGGGATTGCACAGAGAGAGGCTCAGCCCTGTCACCTCCAGCCTCAGGTCATTTATCAACCCTCTAACCTAATCTTCAGTTTCCTCACCTGTGAAATGGGAACAAGGAGGCACATGACAGAGGCTCCCTCTGAGGGGCCAACAAGGATCCAGGGAGGCAAGTCTGACACTTAGCTTCACTGATGGCGGGGCCTTTGATGAAGTTGTGGAATCCATAAGGCTGCTTCTTGGCCACACCTTTATTGACACATATTAGAGTCTGTAAACAAGTCGGGATGGCGCCTGGCATTTTGCCAGAGGGAGTAGTTTGTGAGGTGGCGCCAGCGAGCCATTAAGTGTGGAGATTCCTTATTGGTTGACTGCTGTATCTAGTTTATGTTAATTAAGATAAGCTGTGTGGAATGTATATATACCCCTCCTGTCCTACAATAAACGGCTCCCACTCCTGCTGTATCAATGTACACAAGTTGTTCGTCACCCCCCCCCCCCCCCCCCCCGGTTATTTTGCCCAGCCAGCCCGGCTGCGGCAGACACAGAAATTCAGATTTTATAGAAGTCAGCAGACCCCGAGGGAAACTGACCTTCTGTGTTCTCATGTGCTGCCACTAGTCTGTGTGTTGGGCTTTTAGAGGTTAAAAAAATAATGTGTGGGCTTACCCTATATGGGCAGTTCATAGTGAAAGCCTTCAGGACGGACTTTTCAGCTGAGCCAGGATTCATGTTTATGGTGGCCAGATGGAACGATCCTAGAAATGAAAAGCATTTTTGAATAAACCTCGTAGGCAGTTATATCAACAAATACCTGCTGGCGTTACGTTGAACAAGTAGGCAGGGAGGTCTTGCCACCAGATTTAACAGAATCCAGAGACACAGAAACTCCATATAAACCTTCTAATCCCAAAGAGCAGCAATGACCACTTTCAAATACCACTTTCACATCCTACGCCTTGGGCACGCATCACTAATCCATGCCAGTGCTCTTATCTCCAAGCCTTATGTTCATTTGTATGTGTGTCTCTCTCACTAGGCTCTAGGCCCTTGAAGAGTGCTGACTGAGTTCTGTTTCTTCTTTATCTCTGCAATTCTCACATAGAATAGATGGTTAATGCTTGCCGAGGAGGTCAGCTCAGAGGAGTTAAAGAGGTGGCCCCAAACCACACAGGAAGTAAGTCTGATCTGTAGTCACACCTCCTTTCCCAGGCCAGGAAAAGAGGAGGGAACTTGTGTAATGGAGTAATATTGTGAAGTATTGATGGGAGATTTTTTAAAAAGTATTTTTGCATTGAAATATAAGTGAAATATAATTCACATAGTAAAATACACAACTTTTTTTCTGTGCAGTTTCCCAAGTCTCAACAAATGGGTTCACCCATAAAACCACACCCCACCCAGGACATCTGTTGTTCTAGATATCTCTCTTGTGCTTTTCCCTGGTCAGTTCCTCTCCAGAGGTAGCCACTGGCCTGTCACCATGGAGGAGACTGGCCTGGTCTACATCTTCATAACATGGAATCGTGAAGTGTGGGCTCTTGCGTCTGGCCGTCACTCAGCATGAGGTTTCATGAGGGTCACCGTGGGGTTGGGCCTGTTAGTCATTTGTCCCTTTATGCTGCTTAGTGAGCATACCATGCTTTGTCTATCTGTTCGCCTGAATTCTGGTTTAGGCGGGAGCAACCCGCCTGTGGTGAGCAGCCTCTGAAATGGCCCCCAGGGACCCCTACTCCTTTCTGATCTTTGTGCCCTTCCACAGGCTCCTCTTGTCCCTGGGCTGCACCTAGGGACTTGCTTCCACCAAAAGAACAATGAGCAGGAGGGACGAGAGGTCAGCTCTGAGCTTTGGAGGTGGGGGGCTGCAACTTCGGCTCTCTCACTCATTTGTGCCTTTCACTTGCCCCCACTCTGATGGACGCAGCTGCCGTGTCATGAGGCAGAAGCTCATGTGACAACAAAAGCAAAAACAGAAACAAAACAAAAAAAAGAGGAAGGCCTAGTGCCAAGAGCCAGCCAGGAGCCCGGGCCCTCAGTCCAGCAGCCTGCAAGGAGCCAAATCCTACCAACAACACAGGAGTGACTCTAGAAGCAGGACCTTTTCCAGGCATGCCTTGAGTGACTGCTGCCCTGTGTGGCATTTTAATTGCTGCCTTGTGAGAAACCGTGAGCCTGGGACCCAGCTGTACCGTGCCTGGATCTCTGACCTACAGACACTGGGACATGGTGCCTAGCGCTGCTCAAGACACTAAGTTTCAGAGGGAATTTCTCACACAGCCATGGATGACTGACACGGGGGTGTCAGGAAAATACTGCTTCCCAGGTTCTTGGACAAACGTTTTTTTTTTTTTTAATTTTTTATTGATTATTTAAAGCATTACATAGCTCATGATATATCATCTTTCATACATTAGACTCAAATTGTGTTTTGAACTCCCATTTTCACCCCAAATATAGATTGCAGAATCACATCTGTTACATATTCACATTTTTACATAATGCCATATTAGTGTCTGTTGTATTCTGCTACCTTTCCTATCCCCTACTATCCCCCCTCCCCTCCCCTCCCCTCCCATCTTCCCTCTCTATCCTTGGACAAACGTTTTTAAGGACACAAGTTACACATGCTTTAAAAAAAAAATGCAACAATCCCCTTTGACTTCGCCATCACCACTACCCACCTGACCATTCAAACTGAGTGTGAGGCCTCTTGGCCTTGGGGAGGTGGTCACCCTCTGCAAAGCAGTGTCACCTCTGCCAAGCCATCACATTTCAAACTCTTGCGACTCAGAAGCTGAGGTCCAGGAGAGGGAGAAGACCCAAGGGACGGGCTTGTCCTCACCTAGACAAGGTCATGGTTCTGGGGTTAGAAAGATGCTGAGGCCGAGGGGAGAAGTTAGACCCTGGTGTGGCTCTGAAAAGCGTCCTTGTGTTCCGCTGTCCCTCCCCTGGATGACCTCCAGGTACATCTGGAGATCTGGGACAGAGGGACTTACTCTGCCCATTCCCAGGTGCGGCCCAATACAGCCTCCAGTCTCTACCTGTACCAGGTGGGCATAGGGGCAGTAGTAACCATGGTGACGAGGCTGCAGAGGCAGAGAAGGCCCAGACAGCCCCAGGGAACTTTCACAGCCTCAGGAAGGAGAACTATGGGGACCAACGTTGACCTTGGTCAGAGACTTGTTGAGCGACGGCAGGGACAAATGCCATCCACCAAAAAAAATCCCACAGGAGCAAGAGTACACAGCACATGCTGAAGAAAACAGGTGGTAGCCAGCGGGTAGAGGCACCCTCCCCTGCAGCCCCCAGAACTGGAATGCAACCCCAAAGAAGGCAGGATAGGAAAAGGCTGAAGCCAATGAGTTTACCTGCATTGGCTAAAATTAATTTTCTTCTCTCAGGTGCCTGAGGCCCTCAAGACAGAAATTAGATTACACTGAATTGATGCAACTGCAGACAAGAACTTTTTATTTGCATCTGAGTTTGCAGCACGGGGGTGTCCTGTGGCTGGCCGTGCCGGCTGTGTGGCCCTGTTCAAGCTGTTCCTGCTGCTGCTAAAATCAACACCGCGGTAGGAGAAGGGTTTGGAATGGAGTTGGAGAGGTCATAAGTCAACTGCTTCCTCTTCATGCTCCAGAGATTTATCTTTGAAAAACCTGACCCTGTCGGAGTTTATCAGCAGTGACTTGCTGGGGTGGCTACTGGAGGTCCCAAAGTCGTCATCCTCCTGAGCGGCATACTCACCTTAGTTCTTGCTGCTCAGAATTTCTTGTTTTCCCTTTGAATTTGCCACTACGTCAACGATGCCCTGCATTCTAGGGCCACACACGGCTCCTTTGTTCAATGCTGATCTTAGCATTTGTAGAGGTTGGGTTTGTGACACGGTCTTAGGGCCTCAAATCATCTTAGCATGCAAAATACCAATAAAAAATTAAAATATGGAGCCCCCCAGGCAGCCCAAAGGAATGAAAAGGGCTGATGTTTTGACATCACACAGGTTGGATATTTGATGTCCTTGTGACAGATTCTTTAGGTTTTTTTCCCCTAAGATTTGGATGGATAAAACCCATTGTGTGGGCTTGGCATGAGTGAAAATAAGAGGCAAGACAGATTAATGATGCAGGCTCTAGAATCATCTGCGAGCAGGTGCTCAACTTACTGTCCACATTTCTTTGGACAAGTGACTCACTCCCTCTCCAGCACCAGCATCTAATACAGGGTCGTGTTGGGGTTTGGAGACGTACAGGTCTTTGTTGCCTAACACAGTTTGACCGTTTGACCCTAACTGAGAAATACGCCCTGGAGTCCGACAGAGGGAGATGGGATCACCCCCTTTCTGACCTTCATAGGCGAGGTTGGTGGATGAGGCTGGGCTTCATGGCCACTAGTGATAGTGAGCTGTCAAATGGTGACACCCGGATGCAGGCACAGCTGAGACCCAGAGCATGCCTCTATTGGTGGCCTTGGAAGGAGCAGAGACTGCCTCGCTTAACCTTAGGGAGAAGGACAGAACAGCCTGGGGACTCTCTGCACCCAGGTGGAACCCAAAGAACGGCAGGGGAAGAAGACAGCCAGATGAACTTTGTCCTTCAGCCCCAATCCCCCATTAATAAGTCTCTCCTCTGCTTTTGGAGGGTACAAGAAGAGGAGAGAGTTCAGGAATTGTACTCAGTACCCAGAGATTCTCCCCAAAGCATAAGGAAGAAATGGATGTCCCCCTAGTAGATCATGCAACTATAAATCAAATATTCCCCTCCCAGGGCTTTAGCACAGCACCAGGTACAAATGCTACAAATCTTGGCTCCTGCCTCACATTAATGCTCTAGAATTTTATAAAATACTACGACTTGGAAACATATGAAGAGGTCCAATATTGCTGGGTCCTCTCAGTGTCTCTTTTCCTACTTCATCATCTATAAGAAAAGGAAAACCCCATTTTCGAGGAGCTGGATTCCCAGTGTGCTTGAGGTCACTTTGCAGCATGTCAAGCAGATATTGACTTTCGAGCAGGTGCTAGCGCAGTGCGATCCATAGACGCCGGTCCTGCCCCCAGCGCTTCCCCTTGCAGGGCCGGCTTGGCTCTTAGCCCAGGGCTTCGGAGGGCACCGCGTCTGTTGTTCTCCACTGCACAACAATGTCAGCGTCCCGTGTACAGGTGGCGAGCTATGCAGATGGAGCAGGGAGCAGCCCCCGGGGGCCAGGAGGACCAGGGCTTTCCCCCCAGTCTGGCCTTTGCAAGGAGCTCTTCTGGGCTCCTTTTCCAGATCCTGTTCTTGGCTGGCATCGGCAGCCCCTGGAGAAACAGCACGGAAAGTGAAATGATTTGCTCCTTGCAGCATGTGTGTGTGTGTGTGTGTGTGTGTGTGTGTCTTGTGCACTTCTGTGTTCACCTGTGATGGCTGGCCAGCTCTCATTCTAATCTATCAAGGTCAACAGCACAGCAAGCAAGATCCATGAACTCAGGATCCAGACTGTCACCAAACTTGACCACTAACTGCCCTTGTGACCTTGCATAAGTGGCCCCTTCCTGCTTGGTTCCTGCGTCTGTAAGATGGGGATGAAAATACCCGTCTCCACAGTGCTTACGATGTATGTAAAGCGGTCAGAACTTGGGACACAAAAATAGTCAGTAAAATCTAGTTCTTCCTGTTATAATGTTAATACTATCAATTTTGAGTAATTTTGAGGTATTCCACAGGAAGTATACATAATAAATAAATCATGTATTTGAACTGAAATTGCCAGTCAGAGAAACGGGAATTAAGAAAAAAATAAAATAAAAAACGTGGACAAAGGCAGATGCATGTTAGAACAGAAAGGGTGGGCTGTGGTGGGAGAGGAAGAAAGAGAATAAAATTTTAAAAATCAGAACATAAGGGCATATACCATAATTATAATAAGATGTCAATTTGGCTGTGAGCTTCCCGGCAGCCAGATCAACAAGGGAAGTAATTCAGACCAAGTGGTACAAACTTTGCTAAAAATTTAAACTTTAGAAGATCTAGCTCACTTTATTTCCCAAAAAAAGCAGATCACAGAGTAAGATTCTGGACCCAATCAATATTTCCTACCAAAAGTGTGTGTGTGTGTGTGTGTGTGTGTGTGTGTGTGTAAATAGGCAGCAATAAATAGTTGTTTGCACAATTGAAGTTCCCAAATCATTATTACTCATTATTCTCAAAGCTGGAGGCCCTTTCATTGAGTCCGGTTACATACGTCGTATTTAAAGGTTACTAGTGCTATCCTGTGGCCTATTTTGTTCCTGATCTTGAAATAGTCTGTAGAGGAAAGTTGGTCTCCTTGGCTCTGTAACCAAAGCTCTCAGAGAAGTCTGTTCATCCTGTTCCTCCTGGAGGTGAGTTGAGATCCCCGAGGTTGTCCACGGTGTTTACTGGCCCCTCCTGCTTGGCCCCAGGTTGGTTCTGTGATGACTGTCCCCCTCCTGGCCTCCTGAGCCTTGAGTCTGCCTCTTGTGTGCAGCTCCTGGGTCTTCTCCAGCAGCACCGGTGCTTGGCCTCCCTGTCTCCAGTCATGCTCCTCCTTGGGGCTTGTATTACAGTGACCTTGTTGACCTGGTCAGTCTCAGAATGGGAGCTCTTGTGAAGAACCACGTGGAATCCAGCCTTGCACTGGGACACTACTCCTAATCACTAAGGGATTCAAACAAATGGAACATAGAAAGATGTGGGAAATCCACACAGATCCTGGGCATAGCTCTAGGAAGGGGGGATGTGGGATGCCTTCTTCAAACGGCTCTGGGTGCTCCATTTTCCATCTTATACCCACAGCAATCCAGTTATTCGTGATGCCTAGAGTGCAAGGGGCCCGCTGTTCTGACAGAAGGC
Organism: Spermophilus citellus; assembly: GCF_964194105.1. Lineage (NCBI taxonomy): Eukaryota > Metazoa > Chordata > Mammalia > Rodentia > Sciuridae > Spermophilus > Spermophilus citellus. Next base: position 81,316,582 of record NC_138195.1, read on the forward strand.
CTGTCCTTGCTTCTGCTGAGTTGAAGAATCTGCACTCAGAAGCTGATGGGTGCTGACATCCATCACCATGTTTGTTCTGAGCCCACACTGCCCATCGGCTGCTTCTGGCCAATGATTCACAACAACCAAGTTGGGCATGTTCCTGGGGATGCAGAAGGCCTCTGATGGGTGAACGCACCAGCAGCCTTGCCAAACTTTTCTTAGACTAGACAGCAATATAAGATGCCATCACCCAAACCTCCTTCCGAAACACCTACCTGTCACTCTGTGGGTAGCTTGGGCTTTCTCACAACATGGCCGATAAGTTCCCCAGTACGACATCTTGACAGAGAACCAGGCAGAAACTGTGTTCCCTGAATGACCAGGTTCTGGACACAATATGACATTACTTCCACCATATGCTATTCATCAGAAGCAAGTCACTAAAGCCAGCCCACAGTCAGGAGGGGAGAATGAGACTCTACCTCTTCCTGGGGAACATGCCACAGAATGTGTAGACACGTTTTAACCCTCCGTCAACATGCAAGGAGCCCCGTGGAAGGGCTGGACTCCCTGGGGGTCTGTAGTCACAGGCTGATGTGCTTTTGTGAGGGATGTGGTGGTGCCCAGCTCTGAGTAGCTGGCAGATGGTCTTGTTGCTGGCTTGCGTGTCGCCTGCATGCTCCTCAGCAGCGTCATTCCCTGGTACCCAGAGCAGCAGGTGTCGGCTGGAGGAAGCTGCAGGACTAGAGCAGGGCCTCCTCATTCTCATCCTGGCTCCCTCCCCACAGTGCTGGGATCCACTTTGTCATTCCATCTGTGCTTCTTCCATCTTTTTCACTTTCCAGAAAATGTGACCAAAGAGAAAACACAGGGCCAGGGCGTGACCTGCGCTAGGCACCCGGCTGATAACCTCAGGGACCACCCTGTTCTGCTCTCCAGGTGCAAGCTGGAGGTGACTAGGGCCAGCCATGAACGAGCTCATCCTCAGAACCCACAGGTGGGCCTTTGTTGCTCCCTGTTCATTTTGCCTTTTCTCTCCCACGAAGACGTTTTACCAAAAGAGCAAGAAAGTGAAATTAAACCACTGACGGGTGCCACTCAGCCTTCCCCAGGACCTGGCTCCCTAGAGGTTTCTGGGCAGATCTTGAGACTTCATTGTTACCAGCTGGTACTCTCCCTCTTCTGGAGGACCAGGGCTGGGACGGTAACGAAGGGGAATGTGGACGACTCGGCCAGTCTGCTGAAGTTCCTCTTCCCATGAGTGATGAGAACTATTCTAACTCCTACTTGATGAGATAAAAACAAAGGAACCACTAAGGTAAAACACACCAATGACATAAAGACACTGTATTACTTTATTAAAGTAGAGAAAAACTCAGGCACAATTCTTCTTCTCCTCCTTCTTCTTCTTCTTCTTCTTCTTCTTCTTCTTCTTCTTCTTCTTCTTCTTCTTCTTCTTCTTCTTCTTCTTCTTCTTCTCCTCCTCCTCCTCCTCCTCCTCCTCCTCCTCCTCCTCCTCCTTCTTCTTCTTCTTTGGTACTCAGATTGAACCCAGGGGTGCTTGGCCACTGAGCCACATCCCCAACCCTTTAATATTTTTTTATTTTGAGACAGGGTCTTGCTAAGTTGCTTAGTTGCTGAAGCTGGTTTTGAACTTGCAATCTTCCTGCCTCAGCCTCCCGAGCCAGTGGGCAGAATTTTTTTATAAATAAAATTAAATTGACTTAGAAGCTACCTCTTGACACCTTCTTCTCTTGAAAGACAACAACTTGACAAAACCCAGGGTGAAATAGCCTTTAATTTCACGTTGGGGGCCACTTGGATTTTATTGTGCAGTGCTGCTGTGGTTAGGCCCCCACAGGCCACCTCTTGTAACACTTGCAGATGTCATTCTCGGGTAAAAGAAGAGAAGATTGTTATTTTTTTTTTTCAGTCGTGACAGTAATTCTCAGTATGTTCAATGACAAACAGGAGACAACTGCTAAAAACGAGCTCATAGTGAATCTCCAGAAAATCTGGCGATCATTATTTTGGAACAGTGTACGTTTTTCAGTTTGTTATGCTGTGATATCTGTTGTCTGTGATAGCCATATTTTTTTCTCCATTCGAGCTGCCATATGCACAGGCAGTCGCATCTGTGCACAGAAGGCCACTGATTGCTCTTATATGGGATTCTCCCGAGTCGTCCCATGCTGCCCTGTCTTCCAATCACACCAGTGTTCTGGTGCCTCAAGATTTTTCTGGCTGAAGTCTCATGTGTCAGGAGATGCTCTTTAAAATCACCAGGCAAAGTGGGCACAGGGATGCACCCCTGTAATCCCAGCCACTCGGGAGGCTGAGGCAGGAGGGATGGCAAGTTCAAGGCCAGTCTCAGCAATTTAGCAAGACCCTGTCTCAAAATAAAAAAATAAAAAGGGCTGCTGATGTAGGTTGGTGGTAAAATGCCCCTGGGTTCAATCCCTAGTACCAAAACAACAGCAAAAACTAGGAGTGGGTGGCGTTGAGTGTCTGTCTTCTCTAAGCTCTGAAGGTGGCCCCGGGCCACTCTCTGAGTGCACATCAGTGGAAAGATAATGAAGGAACCAGGCTGAGGATCTCAGGTTTCTGGGGGTTGCGAAGCCCACCCCCTCTTTTTCCCCCAGGTTGGTTAAGTGAGTACCCTTGGGAAGCACCCAGGTAAGCAGCAAAGTGAGACCAGGGCCCAGGTGTAGGCCGTGGACCTGGCCTCACCCATATGCTCAGTTCTGTGTCAGTGGCCAGAACCCTGTTGGGCCAGTGCTCTTGTGGGGAGACCCCTGCTGGGCGGGAAGGACAGGCCTTCTCCCTCAGGCTCAGGGGTAGGAAGCAGAAGAAGCAGCAGGAGGAAGTGAAGGACAGACATCAGAGACTCCCCTGCCGCTGCGGCTTCTGAGGCCCAGGAAGCAGCATGTGACTGACAGGTTGGAGCTGAAGAATGGTGGAGATGGCTTGGAGCCACCACAGCCTGGGTGATTATTCCGCAAGACGACGAGCAGCCGCCCGTGGCTGCTGGCCTGAGCTCTGGACTGGTGGACAAGCCTGAGGAGGAGCGACACCTTCAGAGTTCAGCTGGGACTTGGGAAAGATAAAGATGAGTAGCAGGCCTCCCGGGGCCCTGCCTGCCTCTGCCTGAAAGGCTGCCTGCTCGCACGGCCAGGGACAGCAGTGTGGCCTTCCCAGACAGCTTTGTTTTAAATAGAATCATAAGGCCTCGTAAGGCTGTGATGAGACATGGCTCTACCTTGTCCGTAGACACTGAGTCGAAGAAAGGCAGCCTGAGTGGTCAGGCCTTCTTGGCTGGGGCTGGGAAACTCACCACCTATAGGCCTCGGTGGCTTGACTCCTGCTTATTCTTCAGGACTTGATCCACCTCCCCTGGAAGGCTTCACTGAAATGCCCTTCTTGCCTCCCGGGACACAGGGGACAAAGGAAAATCCAGAAACTCCCAGACCCACAGGTTAAAAGATATTTCTCTGGCCAGAAAAATATTTTCAAATTAAAACACAGCCCTAGGACAAACACCAACGTGAGACCTTTTGTATTTGTTATGACCTCTGAGCCCTTCAAGTTTTCCCCTTGGCACAAGTGTCTCAGGTTAGTGAGTCCTAAGCTGTCCCACCAAAGCACCTGTAACTCAGTTTGTCTAGAGGCAAGTCTGGAACAACTTGGTGGGCTATTGGCCATGGAGCGGTGTCCTGGAGTCCTGCAATCAAACTGGTAAAAAATCGACCATGTCAACAAAAAACAAACCAAACAGATTCTCAGAGCACTGTAGTGCTCAGAGGGTCACCAGCCAGGAACAAAAGACACCGTGATTATTCAAGGCATTAAACCACTCTTGGGGCTCTGGTATTTATGGGCGAGACACTCAGAGAAGATAGGAAGTACTCAGGTCTCAGCAAGGAGCATTTCTGATTCTAAAGGTTGGGCCTCCCAGGGATGGTGAAGATTTCAGAATCTCAGGGAGCCTGACATTCACTAGGGTTATCCAGAACCAAGGGGGCGTGTTTATTTGTGTGTGTTTACAGGAATTGGCCCATGAGATTTGGAGGGCTGGCAAGTCCAACATGGACAAGGAATTCTAACAGGCCAGAGAACCAGGAAGAGGTTGCAGATGACCCAAAGGCCTTCCGCTGACAGAGTTCCTCCTTCCAGCTTGGGGAAGGTCTGCAACCTCTGAAGGTTTTTAACCGGAGGCCCACCGACCTTATGGAGGGTAACCTGATTTACCCAGAATCCAGGTGTTTGTTGCAGCTGTTTGTCCAAGTGTTGTGTGTGAGTGGAAGGGGTGTTAAAATTTTTGGTTTGTAGGTATCCAAGGTCAGAGGAGCCACATCCAAGTCTGATATAGATCATGAGATCTTTGACTTCAGGCCTGAGGCCATGATAGAATAAGCTTTTAGGGTAGGTTTTTTGCAGGGGATGGGGGAGATGAAAATAATTTTATTGTGGAGGAAAGTAAATGTTAGTGACCGAGGGGAAAACTGGTGGACTGGATGGTGGTACCCAACTATGTTCACTCTCTCCCATTCTCTACATCATAGGTTCCTGTCTCTTTGTCTTTGGTCTTGGCCATTTGATGTGCTTTGGTCAATGAATGGGAGCAGAAGAGACTTTGAAAGCCATCACATGCCTCCAATTGTTCTCTTGAGCGTTTGTTCTCCATGAGAATAGAAGGTTCCTTCAGCCTGATCTCTGAATGAGAAGACAGGTTGCCAAGGCAAACCCAGCTGAGCTCTGCAGAGCCACACCTAATCAACAGCCCTCACTGTTTCTGAGCAAGAAACATGTGTGGTTTAAGTTATTGAAATGTTGGGGATGCTTGTTACTGCAGCAAAATCAGACACATACCACTGACGTCTTTGACTAATTTGGATAATTCAGATCAGGTAGACAAAGACCTCCTTTCTAAAGGGGAAGGTTTTCAATTTGAATTATGCAGACACTATCCCATTTCCTTACCCTATATTACCTTTACAAAGGATATTTGAAAGGTATTTTAAAGGCTTTAAATACTCTTATTACAGGATTTTGGATGTCATTTTGAACCCTGGAAATCCAACATATGGCTTAAGCCTTCCAGCACTGAGGGAATTAAGGCCGTCCATGTTTACCAGGCTGCAAAGAATCCCCAAGCAGTATCCACAGTGGAATCTCCAGGATGTCAAAGCTCAGGGTGACTCTGATGACCTCCACAGCTCTACTTTGTCTCATATTTCCTTCCTCCTCTTTCAGTTAGCATTTGGGCTGGTTAAGAAGAAAAGAATTTAGGATTTCTCTTAACTGTGCCACCAAATTCCAGAAGACATCTTCAATTAAAAATACAACTCGAGAAAACACAACCATGGCTTAAAGCCCTTGGGTAACTTTTATTTTCTGGAAATAATAGAAAGCCTTAGATCCCATTCACTTTTTCCTACTCCTTCCTCCAGTTCTTTGCTTACTGGAAAACTAAACTAGTCCTTCTAGCACTGATTCTTAATGCCCAATTCCTCCATAATTGAGTTTAAGTTTCCAGCTCTGTGGGAGGATATAAAATTATTTTTGCTTTGGTAACTTCGGTTAAGTTTTTTTTTAACTGAGAACATTAATTCTGAGTAATAAAAGACTCAAATTCAGTAAACATAGGCAGTGACCTATTCAAACAATCCCGATGCTGGATCTTACACAACCGATCTGGATATTTTAAGAGTAGGGCAGACCAATGAGTATTCATGCAAAAGGTCGGATAAGTAGGTTAAAGGAAAAAGTACTCTTCTCATCAGTGTGACTCATCCACCCCCCTGAGACTGGCAAAGTGACTCAGGCTTTCAAGTAGGTGACAATGCGTAGAGAAAAATATGACCTAGCGGTTTTCATCGGGACTTCTCAGTTGGTCGGTGGTTACGCTTTTGATTCTCCCGCATCCCTGAGGAATTTGGGGTATTTTGGGCTTTTTCACAGAATGGTCCAAAGAACCCTGCTGACAGTTCACAAGAAACCATCTGAATGTCTAGATTCCAACCTTGACACTCACAAAGGCTGTGGCAGAAAGAGCTGAAGGAGATTTTGAATTTAATCACCACCCCAGGGCTGTGTCTACAAGTCCCCGAGGCCTGCTGGGAATAGCACCTATTCATGTCCAGAATCCATGTTCGTCTCAAGCCAAGGTCAGCTCCAAGTGGACAGCCAGATCTCCAAGCCCCTTGCCTCTACTCTGCTGAGCTGGGAACAGGTCCTGGAAGGCAGGAAGGGGTCACCAGAAGGCTGGGCTCCTGTTTCAGGTTTGCCCAGGCCAAGGCAGGAGGTCACTTCAGGTTGCTTTCTTTCTGGTCCTTGTTCATCAGCTGAAGGGGGATGGTCCTGAAGCCTCCTTCGTTGGGTTGCAGTCAGAATCTGTAAGATTAGATGCTTGGAGCCTTTGGAACCCTGGAGGACACAGAGATGCTCAGAATGTCAGCTCTTCCGCTGTCGATGAGTAGGCCCACTGTTAGGCATGCCGATGGCTTCCAGGCAATTTCTCCGTCTACATAAGCATTCTCAGAGGGTTCACGGACAGAAGAAGACAAAACTGGGATTAGATCGGTAGACACACACATGCCCACAACACATTCCCTAAAAATGGCAATTTGGACGTACTCTGGTGACGTCCTCCACGCCCAAAGCCCTGTTGGAGGCTATGACATTTTCTCAGTCCCTACCAGTGGCTCCTCTTCCTCTTTGGCCTTGAATATGGCAGATTCAGGGCTGGGGATGTGGCTCAAGCGGTAGCGCGCTCGCCTGGCATGCGTGCGGCCCGGGTTCGATCCTCAGCACCACATACCAACAAAGATGTTGTGTCCGCCGAGAACTAAAAAATAAATATTAAAAATTCTCTCTCTCTCTCTCTCTCTCTCTATCTCTCTCTCTCTCTCTCTCCTCTATCACTCTCTCTTAAAAAAAAAAAAGAATATGGCAGATTCAGATTTGGGATCCTCACTCTGTCCCTCCCTCCCTGTTTGGCTGTAGCCGATGCCTGTTGTTTATCTGAGGATGAATCTCAGATCCTGTCTGTCCAGTGTCCCGACTCACAAAGGGACTTGTTTCGTTACACTTAGAGCTGGTTGGGTAGGTTCCACGGGAGCACCATTTTGAATCCAGACACCACCAAGGGTAAAATTTTGTAGATGAGATTTATTGGGAAGGGTTGCAAGGGGGTCCAATAAGCTCACCACCCACATTACTTCTTTATTAAAATGCTCTTTGCTCATGTGGCACCCCCACTCACTGGCTACTCCCAAACTCAAGCCAGTTCTCCCTCTCAGTACTGTCCTCTCACCCAGCTTTATTATGTGAACCAACTTACTTCCCTATGGTTGTTCTTATTTGCATATCTACCTATTACTTAGGTAAAAAATGGTGCCCACAAAGATCTCCCTGGTAGAGTGAGATTTGGGGATGTTGGAGGTCATTTGATTTGACTGGTCATACACGACCTTGGTCACCTCCACTCCCGCCTCTGTCTCCCAGTGATAAAGGGACTTGGTGGCAGCATGAGTTCATTATCTGATCTGTGGATCAGAACTCAGATGAGGAGAGCCCTGGGCTGATCGTTGGACATGGGTTGGGTAAGTAAATTTTGCTTGTCTCAGGACCACAGCCTGGACCTCCCAGTTTCCCATACTTCTCCAGAACTTGCTATTCTTAAACCAGCTATAGTAAGGGGCTCAAGGACCAGTGAAAGGGCATCTGTCACTCAAAGTAAGATGCAGGTGTTGCTTATCCTTGTCAATCAGCACAAACCCCCACAGTAATCACACTTGGCATTGGATGATAATTTCTATGGGACACAGTTTAGAACTCTTGAAGCATTTTTATAGCTATAACTTCTTTGATCTTGCAACAGCTCTGTGAAGGAGTCACATCTTTCAGTTATTCAACAAATACTCGCTGAAAGTTCTGTTGGGGATGACTGAAATGGTTCCCAGGACATAGGGCTATTGGTTTTAAAACCAGGACTGCCCCAGACAAACTGGTATGAGTTGGTTACCCTTCTGCCATTCTGAGCATTGAACTCCCAGAGATGAACAGGGTGGGAGTGGTCCTATTACACATGGTACCTACAAGCTGGCTATTTTCATGTGTTTGATTTCCTGCTGGGTGTTGGACAGAGCTGTTGCCATCTGAACTTTCAGAAGTTTTGATATCCATTCTTCAGACTTCTGACTTGTTCATCAGGCTCAGAGCTAGTCCCTGGGCAAGAACACAGAAAGTCACATGAGATGTTGTCCTGGCTGCTGTGGTTGGGAAAATATTAGGAGAACTATTACCAACTGGGGATTCCAAGTCTGTGTCTTTAAGGTACCACCCGACTCCTTTTTTCCTTCTCTCTTGATTCTGGTGCCATCTCTGCCCATCATGACCATGTGTCCTCAGCCCCCTACCTTGACACTGCTTGCTCTCATGGTGACCAGATCCTCTTCTGTATATTTAATCATTACCTCTACTGGATGCATCTGTAAAATTGAGATTAAATAACTAAATCGATTGAATTGCGGTTCTGTACATATGCTGAGAAACATTGACCACAAACAGTCACCCCAGGAACTTCCTCCTGGGGAGAAGCTATTCTGACCAAGAGATAAGAATTCCTTCCCTGTTGTCAGGAATATCACTGAATTGCTTTTCTGGGACAGATGAGCATGGGGTGAGTTGGGGCAACAGGAACCAGATTCTATTGTGTCACGAGGCTCTCTCTAAAAGTCAACCACTTCTCCCGTGTTTCAGAACAACCAGGAACCTTGCTAATTGAATAGTGTCCCATTATGTGACAGATCATGCATTTCCAGGAAGGACGAAGTAATCCAATTTGTGTTGAAATGTCAACTCAAGCTGCAGATACTCCTTCGGTATGAGCTGTATGTAGCATTTTCTTTGGCCGTTGTCAACAGTGCGGTTAACTCTAAAAGCTACCTGTGGCATTTGGCATGGACACTCATCTGCTCGAAGCACAACTCTCAGCTCCTTGTTTTTCTGTAATCATGCTTTCTGATTTTTCTCTGTTGTCGTTGGCTGGGAGTTTGGAGGGTGTGGATTGATTTCTCCCAAGCTCGATGAGAACCTCACAGGAAGGATGAGCTTTGTCGCCCTTTAGGGTGTGGCTGTCCGCTGAAAAGCTATGTCAGTTGTGTCCAGCTCTTTATTCATCCATTTCTCCATAATCATCTGTGGGGAACTTACCAAGTTCCATGTAACCTTCTGGGTACTCTGAGAGGTCAAACCTGAGTTGAGGTACAAGTGATACCAGTGAGTCAGACACACAAAGGTCTGGGTGAGGAATGTTCTAGTCAGAGAGAACAAGTGCAGGTACCCTTCTGGCATCCTATCGGTCTCATGTACTGTCAGCTCAGAAGTCAATTTCTGGTAGACTATAGGAAGAAGTCAATGGAGACGTGGACATTTCCTTTTGAGGACAAACAGAAGAGCAAGAAAAAAACTGACCATCTACTGACAGAGCATAAGCAGAGAACCACCTAAGATGTCACTTCTGAAGTACAGGTTTCTTACTGTAATCACTGACAATAAAAATCATGATGATAACCAGTCTTGAGTGAGCCTTTGGTACACGCCAGGTGTGGTTCTGAGCGCCTCACATGGATGAGCCCACTGCGTCTTCCCAAAACCTAGGAGGGAAAATGGGCACTTTGCTCCACTTTTAGATACAGTACCTGCTCAAGGTCACACAGCAGGGAAGTGGCAGAGCCCAGGTCTCCTGGTCCCTGGCCTGTACTGCTAAGCCCTGGGCTCCCTGGTTCCTCTCTGGGCCTTGGCTGGGATCCCACTCCATGGGGCTAGGCCAGGTGTGTCACACACACGGGATGGAACAAGTACCCACAGGCACCTGTATGCATCTCAGCCATGGTGACAGTCCGTGGTGGTTGAGTCTCCCAAGAGAAGAACACACCATGAGCGCGAGGAAGCAAGGGAAATCATTACGGACTGAGGCAGCCGGAAAGGCCTTTAGTTGGAAGTGGGACAGTCCCCCTGCCTGACTCAAGGAGAATTTGGAAATGTTTGGAGGTGTTTCTGATCAACACAGTGAGCTGGCGTTTAGTTGTGGAGGGAGAGGGGGCAGGAGTGCTGAAGAGCCTGGCATTCACGGATGAACTGTCTCACCCCCGATGCCAAGGTCACCAAGGAGACCCTGGGCTACCAGATGGGCCTCTAACCTCCCATTCTAAATGGGCAGCATTTTTCCCATAGAAGAGTCCAGAACACGTGGATGGTAGTCAACTGTGCTAATGGAGGCCGGATTCAGGACTTGGATTGAAGATCTACCTTTGAGATCGGAGATTCTGTACCAGTTTGAGCGAGGTGAGGTATTATGCGTGTTGGCTGGGGCTGGGTGGTTTTCCCCCTTTCCGCCACTACTTTTTAAACACAATTTTAGGCCAGTGAGACAAGTGCTTAACTGGGAGGCCACAGCCGGCATGGCTGGTATTACAACCCACGAGAGAGCCCTTAATGAAGAGTATCTGATTATGGAAGGAAACTAGAATCTGTTTGTTTTCTGTTCATTTAATTTGATGTTTTAATGATGCTGCGAGTTATTTGAAATATTCTATTTCAATATACCCTTTATTTATTGTGCTTGTGCCCTGAGGCGGGCTGGCAAAGGGTGACCTGTTTAAAAGTCTGCCCGCAAATCATAAATTTCCACTGGAAACCAGGAGCAGAAAATTTTACATCAGGAATGCTTTAGAGTTTTTTTTTTTCCTTAAATCAGTCCAAATTGGATTCCAAGTTGGAGATAAGCAGGAGGGACTTTTCTTTTTTTCTTCAAAAAGTCTAATTTTTGAGTTTTTTTTTTTAATGTTTGTTTGTTTTGTTTTTAAATAAAAGAACAACTGAAAGCAGAGTTCTATTTTGGGTCAGATAAATGGAGACAGTGGCGTTAGTTCCAGGTGTTAGGAAGTGGGAAATCAACAATAGTATTTTTGAAACCTGTAGCACAACTGGTTTAATCTCCCCCTCCCCACTTTTGATTCCATCGACTGAGACTCTTATCTGTTTTCTTCTTTCTACATTGCCTCCCCAGTCTGGGTCACAAGACCCCTGATCCAAAGGGTCTTATCGATTCACCCTCTTCTATTGCCCCTCCGCTCAGAGAGACCCTGGCACACAATAGTTACTCAACAAATGCCTGCCTGGCAGGGTAAGCAGAGTAGTCATTTCCCAAAATATCCAAGTTCTTGGAACCTGTGAATATGTTATGTTACATGGCAAAGGGGAACTCAACTGCTGGATAGAGTTAAATTTGCTAATCAAGTGACTTTAAAATAGAGAGATAATCCTGGATTATCATTTGGGCTGGATGTAATCCCAAGGGTCCCTAAACATAAAAGAGGAGGCAGGAGGTTCATGTTGATGGGATGTGTGAAACACTCAGCGGGCGTTTGCTGGCTTTGAAAATAGAACAAGAAGGTTCAAGGGCAAGGAATTCAGGTAAAGTCGAGAAGGTGGCAAAGGTCAGGAAATGGATTCTCTTAGAGCTCCCAGAGAAAGAAACACAGCCCTGCCTGCAACTAGATTTTGACCCAGAGAGATCATGACCAGCCACTAACCTAGAGAACTGTGAGATGATAAGTGTGCACATTCTTTAGTCACCGAGCTCATGGTAAATTGTGACAGCAACAATAGAAAATGAGAGCATTGTGTGGAGCGGAGCTCTTTTGTACCCCAGGGACTTTGTACCTGCTGTCTCTCTGCCTAAAGCTCTACGGCCATCTCCCTGCTTAGCTGACTCTCCTAGATGAAAGAAGCATTTCCTTAAGTTCCTCCCCATCCTGAAACTTCTCCCTAGAAGCTTTGTACAGCTGATGATATTTCAAAATGCATGTCATTCAGTGTTTTTACCTTTTCCCTGTAAAATGTAGTTCAGACAAAGAAAACCACAGGGGAAGTGTTGCTCTGTGAACTGTCTTAAGGGGAATGACCACTGGATATTCAGGTCCACAGAGGTGTTTTGCCCCTCAGCCCCAGACCTTCCACAGGGCGGGTCCCCCGTGTGGGGACAACCCTCCTGACTTCTATGCTCACCCCTCCTTGTTCCAGGACCTCCCTCCTTCCTCCTTTTATTTCCCAAGGGTGGATCCTCAGACCCTCTGGTTTTGTCTGTGTTTTTTTTTCTTTTTCTTTTTTTGGATGTCTTTTACGATCTTGTCTCTCTACAGGTCCCTTCTCTTGTAGTTATTGGTGACAAACTCAGTTTGTGCTTTCAGGAGAGTTTCCCACAGTGTAGATTTCCTGATGGCGTCCCCCTGGTGTGATTTCACATGTCCCTCTATCCTCCCTGTCTCCTGTAAATTGGCTCTGTGGTGAGTTGACCCCCAAGAGTTTGATTGCACTAAGGTTCAAAAGTCATTCTGGGGAAGACTACTCCATAGGCGGTGGTGTGGAGCATCAGAGGACCCTGCTCATCGTCCTGTGTGATGTCAGCAGTCTTTGATGCTCAACTTCTAGAGCCGGGTGGTGATGTTCTCCCTAATGTCTTGTCATTAATTGCTTAGTGTCTTCCTTTCCTCTGCCACTTCCCCAGCCTTCAGGAAGGCAGGGCTTGGGTTGTTTTCAATCCCCATTGAACCCAGGGCCAGCCACAGGCCTGTGATATGATAGACTTTTTTTGTGAGTGTGTGTGTGTGGGGGGTGGTACCAGGGATTGAACTCAGGTGCACTGAACTACTGAGCCACATCCAGCCCTATTTTGTATTTTATTTAGAGACAGGATCTCACTGAGTTGCTTAGTGCCTTGCTTTTGCTAAGGCTGGCTTTGAACTCACAATCCTCCTGCTTTAGCCTCCTGAGCCGCTGGGATTTCAGGCGTGCGCCACTGTGCCCAGCTGCCTTTTTTGTTGTTAAATTTTTAAATTTGTTTTAATTAGTTATACATGACAGTAGAATGCACTTATGAACTTTGATATAGCATGCATAGATGGGGTATAATTTCTCATTTTTCTGATTGTACATGTTACAGAATCACATTAGCCATGTAGCATATATGTACATAAGGTAATAATGACTGTTTCATTCTGCTATCCCTCCTATTCCCATATCCCCTCCCCTCCCCTTCCTTTACTCCCCTCTACCTAATTTAAGAACTCTGTTCTTCCCTAGTGACCCCTCCCTTATTGTGAATTAGCATCCACATATCAGGGAAAACATTAGACCTTTGGTTTTTGAGATTGGCTTAGTTTGCTTAGTATGATTCTCCAACTCCAACTCCATTTACCTGCAAATGTCATAATTTTATTCTCTTTTAATGCAGAGTAATTTTCCATTGTGTATATATACCACAGTTTCTTTATCCCTTCATCTATTGAAGGGTATCTAGGTTGGTTCCACCATTTAGTTATTGTAAATTGTGCTGCTATAAACATTGATGTGTCTGCATCACTATAGCATGATAGATTTTTGTTGGGTATTTTTTGAATGAATGGATGAGCACTTGGAGGAGCTGTTGACCTGAGTAGTCTAGTGGTCACTCCCCTTAAGAAGGTTCCTCTACCTTCCATTTCACTGCCCCCTCAATTTCTCCACCTTCTCTTCTCACTTTATGCAACTAAACCATGGGTCAAAACAAATTGGATCAAAAACATAAAATTAGTGAGGAAATACACTCAGAGGCTCAAAAGTGTCTGCTTTACAGTGGCTCTGACATAAAAATACTAACTTAGAGCATTTAATGGGAATACCTTGTAAGAGACCCAAATGGGTGTTTAAACATCTATTTATTATTATTATTATTATTATTATTATTATTATTACTTTTCTTCTAAGCAATTATACCTTAGGGGCCTTCCTAATGAGATTCCTAAGAGAATTAGCTCCATCACACAGAGTCTGCCTTTTGAATGGTTCAAAATGATTCACACTGAATTTTACATTTGTCCTTCAAAATACCCCCATGAAGGGCCCAGCCTCTGAGGTATGCAAGGTGACACAATGAGTAACATTCTCTATAAAAAGTTGGCCTATGGAGGTTGGAAGACCCACCCAGGTCTCATAGGGGACACATTCAGGGCTAGACATTTGTACATATGCTGGGTTAATCTCTCTGTGGCTGGTGGAATCTGAGCTGGAATGGACCTTAGAGATTATTTAACAGCAGCACGTGTATCACTTACACATTGCCATGGCAACGCTGCAGGATAGACGGCCATGACACTCCAGTGGCACAAAATAACAAGCACTTGTCGCTCTCCTGCTTGGGGTCAGCAGTGTTGCTGGTGTTGGCTGAGGTCGCTCATGTGTCCTGGGGTGGGCTGGCTGTTGGCTGACCATGGCTTGACCTTGGCTGGGGAGACCGGGGTGACTTGGCTTTGTTCTGTGTCTCTTCCCAGGATGATAAGTTAGAGAGCAAATAAAAACACCAAAGCCACCAAGGCCTCCACTTGGAGAAGGCACAGATTGTCACTTATGCTGCATTCTATGGGCCAAATGGTAGGAGCAGCCCAGATGCAAGGGGTGGGGAAATGGACTCAGCCTCTTTAGTGAAAGGAATTGCAAAACCCACCGGACAAGGGACATGGATTCAGGGAGGGATGAAGAATTGGGGCCCTTAATGCAATCAGTCAACCTCCACGCCATCTCATCTTACAGAGGGAGCAAACTTGTTTCATGGGATGGCCTGAAGCATGCCCAAGGTCACTCAGCAGAATGGGGACGAGAGCCCAAGATTCTTGCCTCTCACTCATCAAAGCACAGACTCCAACTAAAGGCAGAGGCTAGTGCCTTTGGCATTCACCCACCCGCCACTCATTCAGCACATGACCCTCAGTGTCCATGGCTGTGCTCTGTGCTGGGTAGCCGGAGCTCATTAACAGCTGAGCGTGAATTATATGAAAGGGTGACTTCTCCCATTCACCCCGAGGTTTGCTCCTGGATAATAAAGTCCCAGGCAGGAGGAGAAACAGGTCTCCCACCTGCCCCTTCCTTGGCATCCTGGAAGCCACACATAGAAGACACCCATTTCTGCTGATAGAAGGCGACCCCAAACTGCGGAATACAGCTCCTTGTTGTTCAGCTCTGAACGGAAGCGGTCATCTCCATGTCCCCTGCAGTGATATCCCTTCCCTTATCACCCAACAGGTGGTTTTGCCAAAGTGGGTTTTTATACCAGTGTTTCCCACTGCCTCAAGGGGAAAATAACACAGCCATTTTGGGGGTCTGTTTAGTCTCAAAGGGAAACAACTTACTAATTAGGGTAAGAGACTTTACAAAAATATGTTTTCGATTTCACTGATGGTCAGTTACAAGCGATAACACTGTTAAATGTAGTGCCTAATAAATCTGGAAAAACTACCCAATAAATGTAAGTAATAACAATGATTAACAATAAATTAAATGCAGAGAACCAGGAATGTACCACATTATTTTTAACTAGTTTGGGCCATCGGGTTGTGATTATTCAGTTTGTCCTGTACACCTGGAGTTTATTAGACTGTAATACAAACTAAACGGTCCCTCAGAGAGGCCACTGAAAGGGCTTTAGTATAAAACAATATACAAGTTTAATAGTGGTAACTGACCTTTCTTTCTTTTACAAAAACATATCTTTGTAACTTGAGCCCCAAGGAAATGTAATGCTTTTTACCTAATCCTGATTGTTAATTTTTCCTTTTATTTAATTTAGAAGGTTTCATTTGTTTCATGAGATAGGAAGATACAATTTATATTCCATAATTCTTCCTGCTCTGGAAAGAGATCCAAAATGGCTAAATATTGCTTTCCTTCTGCCCGTGTCTATTACAAGAAGAGGGAGAAACAGGCAGTACACTCGCTATTAGTGGCAACTGGTTAAAACCCACATTTTAAAATAGCCAAAATGAAATGGGTCCATGTGTTTATAATCAAGGTACATTTGACTAATTTTCCCTAAACCTTTAAATATTACTCATTCTCAAATACCAGAAAATTGGGTTCTCTCTCTGTGGAGGACAGGAAGGCAGAAGCGGGCTCTTGGTGGAGAATTTTCCGTAACTTTCCTAAATGCTTATCTTCCAAGACCCTGCAACAGGAGTACCATATTTATTTCAATTACGAAATCCTCTGCTTTGGGCACGTCTCGCTGGGTAGAGGCTGTTCTCATTTTGACACTGCTCTGGTATGTTTTCTGAACCTTTCTACTTGGGTCTGTCACTTTTCCCATTCTGCACTCTATTTCCTGAACCAAAGGCATTTTCCACAAAGGGAGTCTTAGTGGGGGTCAGCTCTTGTAAACGTCTGAAATCTGAGGTGCCCCCAACAAAGCTGAGGTCTGGTGAATAGTCCATAAAACTCTGCCTTAAAATAATTAAATGAAATGGTCACCGGGGAGGGCAGGAATGGCATGGCCCCAGGGGCCAACAGAGCCGGAGACCCTTGTCCTCAGTCTGCTAATCAATATGGTCGGCCTGAGGCCTGGTGCACCCCTGTAACAGAACCCCAGGTGACATCTCACTGGTAACCAGCAGCCTTCATCTCATAATCAAAACCATTTTTTGTCCAAAAGCTGATCTTTATCTCAAAAGATGGAGTGAGTTTGATTCCATTTGGAAGAGGGAGTTCACTCCAGGGGGGGAGGAGGTGTGACCTGCTCAACAGGGGTGGGGGAGCCCAGTGTGAACTGACGTCTCTGTTCTTTAGGGAAACTGGACTCTGGGCGAGGGGAGGTCCGAGTTCTTGAAGGCACATCGTGTAACTCAGCGTGGCTCTTTGTGTGGCTCTTGCTGTGGCTCTTGCCGTGGCTCATGGGGCTAGAGAGGAGGGGAAGGGCAGGGAGGGCTGGGGTCTTTCGATGCCGGGGGACTCTCCCCTGGGAGAATGTAGGCACTGTGATCCCAGGAGGGATCAGAAGGGAGTGTGGTTCCCACGAAGCCATCTCTCTTCTAAAGTGTGTAATCAATGACAGCTACTCTTGGGTGCCCAGCGCTGTGCTAGGTACTCACAGAAGTCTTCATATTTAATCTTCACAGTGACTCTGGGGTGTGCTTTGTAATGCCTCCACTCCACATCTCAGGGGTTCCTTGCCCTTTTGGGGGGCCAGCAAGAGGATAGCAGGTTGTGGTGACATGAAGAGGCACCCCTAGATGGATAGTGCGAGACCCAGTTGACCGATGGCTCGGCTGCTGTCCCTCCATCCATCCATTGCCCAGTTTGCACAGAAACCTCCTTTCCTGTGAGCCCCCACCCCGCCCTCCAGGGGCTGGGTTGGGAAGCAGCGGAGACCTATCTCTGAGAATCTGAGACCCTTCCAACAGGAGGCTCTGGTTTCAGGAGTCCCCGTCAGCAGGGCTAAGCCTTTCTTCTTTCTTCTCAGGGCTGAGGATGGAACCCAGGGCCTCACATGTGCTGGGCCAGGGCTTCGCCACCCACTGTGGCAGCTCAGGCCAGCCCTCCCCGAGCTGTGCTGCTCCCTGAGGCTCTTCCACCCTATCTTCCACCCTCCGTCCCGGGCTCCGATGGCACTGCAGCCTGAAGTCCCCCTTCCTTTTAGGTCCCCTTCACAAGTTTTCCCCCACAGATCCGTCAGATCTAGTCCTGTCCTTGGGGTCTGCTTCTCAGGGGATCCAAAGTCACACCAGTCAGTAGAGCAAGAGCCATCACCATGGACAACGGGCGCTGGACCTTATGTTCCATCATTGCAGGCCCCACGGCAGCCTGGGAGCCCACGGAGGAAGCCATGACTCCCTCTCCAAGCTGATGGCTCTGTCTGGAGGTGACACCTGCTTCCTGATCCTGACTGGTTCAGCTTCCTCCAGGGCCTATAATCCCTTGGCCTTCTTCTCTGCTGGCTTCCTGGGACTAACTTCTGACCTTGGTCCTGCCATTAACCTTTCTCCACCTGGGGCCCAACTGCCTTCTCCCTGGCTCACTTGGGAGGGGCTCCCAGTGGGACCCTGGCTCTGCATTTCTTACATTCTACTCTGGTCTTCTTTGGCTGGAAATTTTCCTCAGTCCTCCAAAGTTTGACTGTAATCTCTGCCTCCCTTGTCAGATTTGGGGAAGCCAACAGTTCTGAGGACAGGACTGGACAGAACTGGTGTAAGTTCTCTGACTTAGCTGCTGTGTGATCCTGGCAGGTTACCTAACTTCTCCGAGCTTTAGTGTCTTCGTTCATGACATAAGAATAATAGTAGTATTTAATTCACAGGGCTCTTGTGAGGACTACATGAGTCACGTAACGCAAGGCATTTAACGCCCAGCCTAACACATATAATGCCTGATAAAGGGTTGCTATTTCCTGTGGTTAGAGCTCTTATTATCTAACCAATACCTTTGGGAATCAAAGACAGGAGTTCAGACCACCATTTCCACTAGTTTTATAGTTCAATTTTCTTCTTAAAAAATCAGAGGGTCGCTTATTAAGTGTAATGTCAGTTAGAATCTTTGTATTTAGGGTGATGTTTTCTTCCATGGGATTTGAAATTTTAGGGGTAATCACGTCTATTAGAATCTTGGGGAGACCTTGGCAGTTTGAATCTGAGCTTCAGTCTGGGGGCGGGTGCAGCTCCTCACCGACAGGCTCCAGAGGAGAGAAAAGGCCCCGCATTTAAAAGCTCGCTTCTGGGAAGGACTTGAAACATCTTTCTGGTCGTCCAAAGAAAATACAAATGGTTGTCCCCAGCCCTTGCTCTCACTTGATTTTTGGAGGTTTCTGTTTATTTTTTCGAACAAGGTTTATTAAGGAGAATCCTTTTCCTCCTCAGACTTTGGAGGCGCTTGGACTCGTTCCTCTAGGAATTTGCTCAGCTTCCCAGGCAGAGGGCGTGCCTTTGCTGATAAGCCACGGAAGGCTCCTGAGACTTGGCTGGTCCCTCTGTTTCCAGACTCGGTGCGACTTTATGTTGGAACCATTATTTCCTGTACCTTGCAGCCAATAAAATAATCATGGAGAGATGATTTGGTCTCGGTGCTTAAGTCAATGGAGCCCCCGGCCATCAGCGATGGAGGTTTAACTTTGAGTGACATTGGATGAGAACCTGGTTCTGGGCTGCACTGGAGCCAACCAGCTGTCCTTTCATCGCATCCCGAGAGCCAGCCCCACGTTTCCCCGGCTCATCGGTGCATTCTTGATCCTGCCTCTAACGCTTTATTTCCAATTCCCCTGATGGCCTCCGCGAAAGTTCCCGGCAGAGATTGATTGCAGGGCATGACCCAAATTTGTAACTGGCCACAAAACGCTGTAAAACAAAGTTCACCGAATACCTTCCAGCTGATTGTAAGTGATTTTTGAAAATGATCTGGTTACATTTTCCTTCTTCTTTTTTTCCCCCCACACAAAATGTCTGAATACAAGGACTTTTCACCAAGCTCTGATTTTTGTCATAGGGGACAAAACAGATTGCATGCACCCATCTGGGGGCAGTGACAACTCTGGAGCAGGTCAGGTTTTGTTGGCTGAGATGCAACTGTTAATAGGGAACAAGGACAGAGTTGGTGTTCTGGCCAGGGAGGCCGGAGACCTGGGCTCTTAACTCTTGGAAGATTTCTTAGTCTCCCAGTGGGTATTTTTCCTCCTTTGCAAAATGCAGAAGAGCATTTGTCAAGCTGTCTTTGCAGAATCCTGGAGCTCTCCACCCTGGACTAGGAGAGGGTTTTTCCACACCTGCAGGGTATAGCCAAGTGATTTGAGAGAAGTGTCTCCGTGGTAAGCTTTGTCTCACACATTTCTGTTACACCTTTGACACCTGCTACCGGCTAAAAATGAACAAGCATCAAAAATGCTAAAGAAAAAAAATTTCAGAAATGTGCCTTTGAAAAAAGAAGTGACTTTCCTCTGGTGGCCTGAATCCATGTAATTGAGTCCTAGTTTTTCAGTGAAGTCATTCTTGGTTCATGCCACAGAATGGAAGACCTCAGAAAGCATTTGCTCTAGGATTCAAGTGCTTCTGAGCCTGCTGGGTGGCTGCGGGGCTGTTCCCTGCCAAGATCTGCTGCTGTGAGGAAGGGAAGAGCTTCCAGGCTACAAGCTCGTTCTAGGACAAGGGTCACAGGAGCCACAAGTGAGGGTCAGTGAGCAGTGCTGGGGTGGGGGCAGGATTCTTTTGTTCAGAGGTCCGCTTGTTCCAGTCCCCAAGCTTTAACCTCATGTCTCCAGGTGTGGGTGCTTTGCAGAAGCTAGCAGAGAAGGCACCGAGCCCCCAAGGCATCGCATCGTACACTACGGGTGGCACATTGAGGCTGTTGCAGGAACTTGGCAGTGTGGACATCACTGGGCAAGGGCAACAGGTAGCCTGGGGGATAAATGAGCTCAGCTGTTGTGAGGGTCTTATGCTGGGATCATGGAGAAGCTGTCATTTCATTCTGGGGGCAAGAGGGAGCTGTTGAGCTGTGGAAGGAGAGCCTCTTGGAGTTGGACTTCAGGATGATGCTCTGGCCTTGGATGGGTTGGCATGGGGGGAGGGAGGCGGGAGGGACCAGTGGGAGGCTGTCGGGGATAGTGCACTTCAGAGATTCCTACGGAAGGCCTGGGCAAGGCTGAGTCTTAGAGGAGTCAGATCAGAACCTAAGTAGGCACTGCATCTGGCTAAAGGGCTGTCTCCTTTTACACCAGTGGGTGGCTTTACACCAAAGAAGTCACGGCCCACACAAACTCTGGGTTTGTGCCACACATCTGGCAAAATGAACTAGAGTCAACCAAACCCAGCAAATGCACGACTAAAGCCCAGGCACTTGCCCCGTCCAGGTGCTAAGTTACCTGCACATGGGGGCTTCTTCAGGTTGGAAGGGATGAAATATGAGGCTGAAGTGACCTATAATCCATGGGCAGGGGACGCTGTGTCTCCAGGGAATTCCCTGGGCCTTCCTTGGAGTAGGATGGACCAGGACCAGTATGGCCACCAGGATCCAGCCCCTCTGTGAACATTGCTTTACCTTCAACTGGGTCCCTGTGGAAGTCATCCAAGGTGAGGCTCATCTGCGCTGCTTCCCCTGGAGCTGTGACCTTACTGTCCCCGTCCTGGGCATCAACACAATCTCAACCAGCTCGGTTCATTTTTTTCTATTTTATATTGGGACAAAGGACTATATTTCTAGCACCCAGAAGAATAAAAAATGAAGTAGGAGAGATAGAAATGGAGGCCCATATTTTAGTAGACAGAGCTCAGGGCAGGCAGGGAGCCAGGAGTCCTGAGTCGCACCCCGGCCCTGACACTGACTTAGCTGTGTGACTTGGGCTTTAGTTTGCTCTCAGGGATGGTGAGAAGCTCATATTTGGTGACTGTGAAGGCCTCTTAACAACTTGAACTCTCTGCATTTTAGCTCCAGGAGAGGAAGATTCTGCCTATGGTTAAGGAGAAATGCTTTGAGCATTCCAGGTCTCTCTAGGAAGAAGTTGTAGGAGAACTTGAGAGTTCAGGCTCTGGGTTCAAAACTTGATTCTGTAACAAAGTAATCGTGGCCCTGGGTAAGTTCCTTAGAGTGTCTGATATGCAGGGCCTTCATCTGCAAAATAGGGCCCCAAATGCATATTTTGAGGATAAGATAAAGTTTACACAGGACATGGCACAGGGGAGGGGCTCATAGAGTGATGCTGTCTGGCACTGCTCTTGATGGGGTTGGACGGGCCAGATGTGGGCAAGTCTGGATCCTGGATCTGGAGGGATCACCTGCACCTCCCACGTGTGCTCCCTCTCCAGGACAGTTGGGCCATACTCTGGGGGACAGTCCTCTTTATCCTCTGCAAGTTGAGGCTCATCAATGGGGAAATGTAGCATTCCCAAGCAGGAAGAAAAACATACCACTGTGCTTTTAATGTTAAAGAACCAGTTTAGACATCATTAAAATACATTGCACCCAATATGATTACCCACAGTCATCTGTATTACCTGGGCAGGTCATTCATCAGCTTGTCAATTTAAATGGATTTCTATATAGAAGGGACTCTCTAACATGCTGGGAACTCTTGAGAGGAAACTTATAAGTATATAGTACCAGCATAGGAGAAAAATGCAAATTACCCAAAGCCTTGCATGAGAGCACCATCCCTACCCTAATCAAATGAGCACTACACTATTTTCTGTATAAAATCAGAGAGCATAGAGGGGCAACACTGCAGAAAGAAGCCGAGTTCCACTGTGGTGCCCAATTACACCACCCACCCACTCAAAGTTGTCTACGTTCTCATCCCCAGCACCTGTGAATTTGTTTCCTTATAGGGTTAAGGGATTGTAAAAACGTGATTAAGTTGAGAATCCTGAGATGAGAGGTTATCCTGGATTGTCTGGTGGACCAAATGTAATCACAAGGGTCATTATGAGAGGAAGCAGGAAGGCCAGAGTCTGAGAAGGTGATGTGTGATAAAAGGTGATGTGTGTGGTGTTGGAACAGAGGATGGAGTGATGTGGTGCTGTGAGCCAAGGAGCGCAGGTGGCCCTTAGAAGCTCTCTTAGCACTTCCTTTGATTTTTGAGCTTAGCGCAACAAAAAAGACCTCTGACTTCCACAACTGGGAGATAATAAGCCTGTGTTTTTTTGAATCCACTTTGTTGTAATCTGTCACAGCAGCAAGAGGACATGAGTATATGCTGTCCCTACAAAAATCACTGCTATCATTTTACATATGTGTGCACATCCTTCCAGGCCGTTATGCATGCACATGTGTAAACACACATATAAACACGAGTGTGCTTGTGTGCAGAGGGAGAGGTGTTTCTTTTTTTAGTCAATATGAGATCATACTATACACTCTCTTTTGTAATCTAATTTTGTCAAACAATTTTCATCTATTTTAGTAAATTTCCCTTTCTTATAGAAGTTAGATGATATTTAAATTTCCCTGACTCTAAGATGTCCATTATAGGGCTTTGCTCAATCTTATAATAAGTATCATGCATCACATTTGTTGCTATGGCTTTCTCATCTTTTTCATCTTGTACATCTTCTTTCGATGTCACTGGCTTGTTGCAGAATGTCCTCTCATCTAGACTTCAGGTTGCTTCCTTGTGGTGCTGTTTAGCTTGTTCTTCTACCCACTGTGTTTCCCGTGAGCTGCCGACTGTATCTAAAGCCTGAATGGACTCAGTTATACACTTTGGGCTAAAACACAACAATATAAGTGATGCCATGTACTTTACATTGCGTCACATAATTGCTGTTGCTAGACTATTACTAGATAATAATTGCCAATTCTGGTTTCTAGGACTGGAACATGGAGTTACATGGAGTTACGTGGAGTTTAGAGGCATCAGAAGAATGAACGATTTGCTCTGATTCTGGGGGACCCGATTGCTAGTAAGGAAAACAACTTCCAGGAACCACTTAAATTCAAGGCAACTCATTTGCCAGCCTAATGGATTAGAGCCCCAACCCCCCCACAAGGGGGGGGACAAATAACAGGAAACATAAGCTTGCAGACCACATTCAGACTCATAAATTACTGAGAGTGGGCTCGAAGAAAACAAACAGGTTCAATTTCAACAGACCTTTCTCAACTAGGTGTACCAACATCTGACGGTTTAGACATCATTAAAATACATTGCACCCAATATGATTACCCACAGTCATCTATATTACCTGGGCAGGTCATTCATCAGCTTGTCAATTTAAATGGATTTCTATATAGAAGGGACTCTCTAACATGCTGGGAACTCTTGAGAGGAAACTTACAAGTACTTATAGTACCAGCATAGTAGAAAAATGCAAATTACCCAAAGCCTTGCATGAGAGCACCATCCCTACCCTAATCAAATGAGCAATACACTATTTTTTGGTCTAAACTATTATTTGTATTTTAAGTCATTATTATCATCATCATCATCATCATAATAGTGATAATAATGCCATAAAGAGTTTATAGACAAAGCTTCTCTTGGTAAAAATTCTGAAATTGTCATGAACATCTTGGTTCATGGATAAATTATTACATTTTGCACATACGGGGTGTGAGTGTGTGGGCACGTATGGGGTGTGTGTGTGCGTGCATGCTCGTGTGTGTGTGTTTTCCAGTCGTCCTATCCAAACCTCTCTCTCACATAATCAAATGCATCATTGACACCACATAGGGTTTTGATCCAATCTTTTGGGTTATATTATTTCCAGGAGATTATAAACTAATTCGAGTTTTCCAAAGCCCCACCAAACCCGAGGTGCTCTCAGCAGGAATATAGTATTTCGAGGCTCATTGCAATGTGTAATGAGAAACTCTTTGTGTACAGCTCTTTCTGCTCTCTTTCTCTCTCCCTCTGCTCAGCCCTAAAGCCTAAAATTTAGATAGGTCCTAGTGAAACCCTTGTAACTTAAATAAGCGTGCTTTGGGCAGAATCCAGAAAACAATCTGTGTATCTTACAATCTGGGGGGGGGGGAGACAGAAAGAAGAAACTTCCATTTCTGTTATGAGCAGAATGAAGTGAACAGAGGAATGTTGGAAAGGTTTTTGAAAAAGAAGATTTCTGAAAGATACCGGAAAACAGTGTATTCTTCACATGACCGCACGGCTCTTAGCATGAATTAAAGACATGGTGAGCCTGTGAATGGATATCGCTGTCTTAATGAGAACACCAGATGCCCATGCTTAGGAAATGCAGGGAAAGCGAGACCCTTGTAAAATTTTATATATTATCCCTTTCACCAAAATATGAAAAACAGATTAGAAGAGGGAAGGAAAAGTTCTTCTATAAATAAATTTGAAAAAACACTGGACCAAAGGAGACACTTGTTTAAATACAACGTCCAAGAGAGAAAAATTGTCAAATAAACAAGAATCCGCACTTTGGACGGCACAGCTCAAACATTCTCTGTCACTAGGCACTAAAGCAGGGCCTCCCTCCTCCCTCCCTGGAGGCCGCCTTGCTGAGCGCCATCTTCCCTGGCAATCACAGTGGTTCAGAATAATAAATAGGATCTAGAGCCTTCTTGCGAAGACGCACAGACACTACGCAGGTATTTTTATCAAGTGTCTATTGAGATCTCTGGGCTTGTGTTTGGCCTGGATTTTTGAGTCACTTGTTGCTTCTTCTCTGCCTGCCGCCCCCTCTTTCTCCTTTCATTGCGTCTTTCAGTGCATCTTGGATCTGTGCTGCTCTCAAATCATAAACAATTTGCCATTTGTAGAGTTGTTCCTGAGCCATGGGGAGGATAGATCCTGTAGGCTGGAGACCCCTGTTACAGGCCTTGCTGAAAACCCGAGCCTGTGACACCCAGCAATAAAGAATACACAGTATTCTGTACAAAAGGGGGAAACACAGTGGAGTGAAACTCAATTTTTTTTTTTTTAATTACTACTCTCTGTTCTTGGAAAAACCAAAAAACATAACCGCAGAGACAATCTGTTCCCCGATTTGAACCTGCGTAGGAAGGCTGGCTGGGTGGAGTGAGGGAGCAGCCCAGGTCCAGGCGCGTGGCTTTGTGGATTTGGTGATTGACAAGTGGGAATTCTCTTGTGCAAGTCCTTTAACCACCCAGAGCTCCTGTCTCCTCATCGGGAAAAGGAGGACGACAAGCCTGTCTTTCTAAACAGGTCCCTGCCTGCAGTGCTGCCTGGGACTGAGGGGGGTCTTCCAGAGTCCTCTGTCCCCACCCCCTTCTGGTTTCAGAGTCGGTCTTGTCTAAAGCCAACTTGCAACTCTTGACTTAGCGACCAGCCTGGTCCTGACTGATCCCTGGGAGTGGGATCCGTCAGATTCTCCTGGGCTCTTGCTTTCTGCTTTCACACAGATGGGCCCATGGCTCCAGTCTCAGCCTCCCCTGTCCCATTGCTCCTGACCCCCACACAGTAGGCACTGTAACTGCTGCCAGCCCCACTGTGCTCCTGGGCATGCCCTGGTCCTCTGGGAAGGTAGCTCTGTGGTGGCAGCTAAGTGTAGGGTCCTCCCCAGCCTTCGGTGTGTTGCTGCACTTTAATCTCATCAGGTGCATTGAGATAGGTTTCATCACAGCCCTCTTCCAGCGGAGGAAGCTGGCAGAGATGTCCCCTCATCTTCCCAAGGTCATGAAGGGCACGATGGGAGGAGCTGGGATTTGAACGCAGGCAGAGGGTCAGCCATTTCTTCCACAGAGGGTCTGTCGTAGACATCAGGCTGTGCCTGCGGTAGCCGCTCAGCTCTGCCCTGGTAGCTCAGAAACGGTGACAGACAATATGTAAACAAGGCCTAGATCCCAATAAAATGTATTTATAGAGTCAAAAACTTAAATTTCATGTGTCCTGACATATTACTACTCTTTTGATTTTTTAAAAAACACATTTACAAATACAAAAACCAATGTTAACTCAAAGGCCACACGAAAACAGGTAGCCGCCGGAGTTCGTCCGTGGCTGTTGTTTGTTGATCTCCACCCTGGGCCATCAGTTCTAGTACTCGTGCCCTTGACCACCACCTCTCAATAACACCACCATTGCTCCTTTTGCAGATGGGAGAGCTGAGGTCAGACAGAGGGAGCAAGAAGAGGTCAAGGGGACCCAGGCTTGCCAAGTCCAACGTCTGGGCATCACCATGAACCCCCAACAGGGCTGAGGTGAACTGGAGCTCCTTGGTCTGTTGCATGGAAGGACAAGAAGACCAGATGTGATCATGGCCCTGGCCCACATGAAAACCTCTGCCCCATCACAGGTTTAAAAATATGTGGACGCTCTCGTCAGCTGTGCCGTCAGCTGTGCACTGTGAGCAGGTGAGACGAGGCTCGCCTCTAAGAGCCTGCCCCGTGGGAACAGTGTGTGTGGCCTGGGGACAGTGAGCAACAGGACCTCATTCAATGGAGAAAGAGAAGTCCACGATTGACCAGGCTTCAAAGGGTTGAGTGCCACCGTGAACGGGGAGCAGAGGACGCAGCCACAGCCACAGCCACAGCCACATCCAGGGGCTTCGGGGCAGGAGCCTGCAGGGGGCCTCCAGGTAGAGGGGAGAGGCCTGAGGTGGGGGACAGTCTGTGCCAAGCCCTGAGGTGTGGCAGGTCCTCATGGCTGCCCTGGGGGACCTGGAGGCAAGTGGCAGAGATGAGGCTGGGCGGAAGGCAGAGCTGGCAGGCCGGGGACTTGTTCCAAACCTGAGACTCAATAACCTCGAGAGTTACGATGTGTCCCAGGAGTCCTCAAAGGAGGTGCCCTAAGGAGTACCCAAAGTCAGAGGACAGAGATGGGCAGACCTTGAGGATGTCCTTTTTTTTTTTCCAGTACCAGGGATTGAACCCAGGGACCCTTAACCACTGAGCCACATCCCAGATTTTTAAATATTTTATTTAGGGATAGAGTCTCATTCACCTGCTCAGGGCCTTGCTAAATTGTTGAGGCTGGCTTTGAACTTGCCATCCTCCTGCCTCAGCCTCCTTGGCCATCACACCTGGCCAGAATGTCCATTTTAATGAAATTCTTTTCAATTAAAATCATTTCTAAGAGAAAAACAAAAAACAAAACCAACAAGTGCATACTGAGTGTCATGAAAAGTCCATATTAAAATTTAAGATAAAACTTGGGATTCCAAAGGGTTCTACTCCACACCTCTGGAACTTTCCTGTTTGGTGGAGAGTTCTGTGGGCAAGTGGCAGAGCATGAAAAGAGGCTGAAAGCTGCTAACAGTGCCAGGATGTCGCTGAACTTGGTCTTGTAAAGTTGTCATGCAGGAGGTTATTAGAGGTCTGGAGACCAGTTAGGAACCTACTGCAGGAATTAAGGGAGGGACAGTGGGACAAACAGCCTAGTATGGAGGGAGTCTGATTTCATCATCAAATGTGCACTCCCATTCCATCATGAAGTCACGGAAAGCTTTGGGGTCAAAGTGCCAAGATTTGAACCCCCGAGCACTGACAAGCTGTGTGACCTTGGGCAAAGCACTCAGCCTCTCTGAGTTTCAATTTTACGATCTTCCAAATGAAGATAGGAAGGATACCCATCTTACCTACCTCTAGGAGTCTTCCTGGGATTGCCTCAGAGAACGTCTCTGAGGGCTCTGTGTAAATGGCTTGAACATCACTGGTGGGTTTCCAGGGAACCAAAGGCCAAGAGATCTTGCTGCTTGGTGGCCTCTCCAAGAACAGGCAATTGCTACCCCCCCCTCCTTTTTCAGCTGTTGGAGCTGCGGATCAATTGCAACCAGGCTAAACACACACACAAAAAAGGTAGTCATACATGATCAGCAAAATGGTCCAAATGATGTCATCCATCAAGATGGACACTGCAATTTGCCAACTATTTTCTCATAAATCAAACCGAGGTCCCACAAGGAAGAGGGGCAGGGCTGGAGGAGCAGCCTGGCAGCGCTGACTGGTGGACCAGACGCAGGGAAGCGCTCCCTTAAGGACACAGTAATTATTTTCACTGGATGGGAAATAAAGAGGGGCACGATGGGAGGGAGGGCTGGAGAGTGTCTGCCTCACTTCATTACTGCCCCCCCGGCAGGGGACACAACATGTGCTTTTCATTGGGAAGCCAATAATTTTGAATCGTGGGACAGGTGAAAACCTAAATGACATTTGCAAACCTTGATTTATTTCTCTGCTTAACTCCAGAACATGCTGGAGACTCAGCTCTCGGAGTTCCCATAGATTAGTGGTCAATGTCAAGTATGTCCAATGACATGTTCGAGCGTTTCCTGTCCCTATCAGTTAATTAAATATTTTCAGTACTAATCTCCTCTTATTGAAATGGTTTCCCTTCTTTTAGTTATGGCTTTGGAAAACAATGCTATGGAGTATGTGCTTTATGGAAAACAAAATAGCAAAAATAGAAAAGAAGACTATTTTTTTTTGCCCCATGTGCTATTTGACTCACTGGAAATCTCATTAAAAGTTATTTATGAGCTGTTAGGGATCCCATAAGGATTACACCTAATTCAGTCTGTAAAGCTTTGGAGTTTCTCTTACATGGAGGACCTCCTTCCCCATTATTCTACTTTCGTTTGCACCCAAATAAATACTGGAGATTAACTTCTTGGCAGAAGAGGGCTCCTCACTCCCTAACCTCCCATTATCCAGGCAAAGCTTGGGCCTCCCTCCCCTTTCTGCCGGACTCACTGTGATCTGACCAGGGCGAGAGGTCAAACTTGTGGCCATTGATAAATTATTGTTTTGTTATCACAAGTGCTGCAGGGAGGATGGCGGGGCTGTGGGTATCACTGACATCCCTGGGGTGGGTAGACGTTGCAACTCACCATGCAGCTAGTCCTAATGGACTGTCCCGTTTCCTTCGACACCATCTCCCCATTTCCCTCCGAAATAAGAAAATGGAATTTTATCAGAATGAGTGATTTCCCAGTCCCTTGATAGAGCCCCGTGCCCATTTCCTGGAGTTTCTAAGAACTTGTTCTCAGACAGCAAAGACTAAAATGCCAATTTAGGCATCTTTTGTCCTTCCGGGCTCTTTAATAAAATATTTGCGAATCAAGGCATCTTTAATTTCCAAAGAATCTGCTGTGCGTTCTTTACTTCTAGGACGCAAAGAAGAATGCCATCACCCGAGTAGCTGAATACTCTGAATTAAATTTTTGCATGTAGAAAATTGGCATAAACATTTAACAGTAATAGGGACGCTGTCACGGCGACGATCAGATGCATGGTGTACTCATGGAAATGTGACGTATCATTGTTACCAGTGTTCCTCTGTCTTCACCCAATGCCTGGACTGGGGCTTGCTCGTTTCTGCATTTCCCCAGATACCACACCTTTCCCTGTGAAGAGAAAGATAGGTGATGCTTTCCCTGGTCCAAACACAAGACATCTGTATTTCCATGTCCACACTGACTGGCCAGCCAGATTGAGGATGGGCCCGGGATGCCACTCACAGAGATGCTGTCTTCATGGCCTATGACATCTTCCCTTCTTGCATCTCAAAACATTTATAACTGAAATGTTTACAAAAAACATTTACAACTGAAATGTTCAATAGGGACTGAAGCCTCAGCCTCTACTCCGTTTGGCAGGAGGAGTTGGTCCTACCGGAGTACACAGACATGAGGGCCATCTGGAGAATTCTAACATTCTGTATTCTTTATAGAATTCTATAGAAGAGGTCAGTCTCAATTTTTAAGAGTCATTCAAACATCCTGAGTAACCCTAAAGGTTCTCAAGTAAGAAATGCCTCTCAGGCTGGAACAGGGAAAACAAGTGGGTTGTTTTTGTGTTTAGTATGATACAGTGAACCTCAACCTGCCTGGACCTTTAAAAAAAGATGCCTGGGTCCCACTGGCTCTATCTTTCCCACCTCCAGAATCATCGTTTTTTTTTTTTAAGTAATGTTAATTATTTTAATTTTTTTTTTCGTTGTAGATGGACATAATATCTTTGTTTATCTCTTTATTTTTATGTGGTGCTAAGGATTGAAACCAGTGCCTCACACGTGCAAGGCAAGTGCTCTACCACTGAACTACAGCCCCAGCCCCAGAATCATTCTTCTTTTAAAATTTTGTCTTAAGGATTGACAGATGATTATGATGGGGCTCGAGAACTTGTTGGTCCAGAATTCTGGCTGACTTCGCCTCTGACTCCTTAGGGCTGTCCCCCAGTGGCTGCTCCTAGTGTCATGTATTGAATAACATCTGTCCTCCAGTTCCCAGCCCCACCCTTCTAGAAAACAGATGTCTAAGTCCTACTCCCCAGGACCTGTGGATACGGCCTTACTGGGAAGTAGGGTCTTCGGGATGTAGCGAGGGGGATGACCAAGTTAAGACGAGTTCATGTAAATAGTTGTGTCCTGGTACAAAGGGCAAATTGGACACACAGACCTGCACGCAGGGAGTGGGCCATGTGGAGACAGAGAGGCGACGCCTTCCGCTAACTAAGGAACACCAGAGATGGCTGGCAAGCTCCAGAGGCCAGGAGAGAGAGGCTTGAGTGACTGCTCCCTCACAGCCTGGGGAGGAACCGCCTGCTCACACCTTGCCCTTGATCTCCCGGACCCCAGAACCACGAGGCAATCCCTTCTGGTGTGGAAGTCACCAGTTGGTGGTACCTTGTGACTGCACCCCAGGAACCCCATCCAGGTAGCAGTTCAGTTCAGCACATTCTCAGCCCCCAGGGAGATGAAGGTTACTGACCCCGGGCCTCAGCCTTGACTGCGTACCGTGTAGCTCAGAGTGACCAAAGGTCCAGTCAGCTCTAATGGTAGTGAAGGGAGCGCTGGAGCAGGGGGCGGGTCTGCCCTGAGTATTGGAGGAGTATTTTTTATTTTTGGCGAGAGTGAAGTTAAAGACGAAGAAGCAAAGAAATTCCACAGCGAGGGGCTGGCAGGGAGAGCAAGTCAGGGAGCCTGAGAGAAGGCATGAAGGGAAGCCTCTGTCCTGGAGTCAGAAAACTTCTGTGGGAATTGTACCCTGAGGTCACTGTGTGTGTGTGTGTGTGTGTGTGTGTGTGTGTGTGTGTGAGAGAGAGAGAGAGAGAGAGAGAGAGAGAGAGAGAGATTGCTTGTAATTGGGGTCTTGTCCAATTGATCCAATTTCATTGGGCAGATTCAAACTCACTGCACCAAGAACTGTCCTAAGTTGCCCGACCCAGTGTGAATGTTCTGTGGCTGTTGAGGGCCACTCTGAAAACCATAGGTATCACAGGTTACTAGAGGACATAGAATAGAGTAGAGGATACATCCGAAGCAAGCACTGTACTACATCGTATTTAGTCCTACAAGTGACCCAACTGGCCTAGCGGCCACTGTTATCCTCACTTTACAGAAAATAAGAGGGACACTCTGAAAGCTGAGCCAGACTCCTCAGTTGGCACCACATGTTTACCACTACACTCCCTTGCTCACCCCCCGATGCTTGGTTACCACTCCCGGGGCCACTGTCAGTGGAGATGGAGAGATGAAGAGGGACTTGACGCAAATTCACGTCTTTGCTTGACTGGTGCAGAGATCCCGGGGCTAGAGCAACCCTGGTGTCTCCATATTGAGTGTGGTTACGAGGCCGACCACGGAATGCTTCCTGTTACAGTCCCCTTCTGGAGGTTACCGATAGGGAAATCCATACAGAGCAGAGTGCGCTCTCCAACTGAAATCCAGCTTTGTTCTTCCACTCAAGTATTGTAGGGGAAAGAAGAGACGGGAAGGAAACAAAAAGTTTCAGCATATGAGCAGCATTTGCAATGTAATCTGCTTGTTTTGAGCCAAGTTACTGTACACGCTCTGGGGAGAATTACAAATAAATGACGAAACGTTTGAAACATGGCTTATACCTAATTAATCATGGAACTTAAAGAACAAAGAAAGCATTTCTTCAAAGTTTTCAACATTTTCCCATTAAGTGGAGAGGATGGGGGAGGGGAGGGGACTCTCCATGCCCCATAATGGATACACTATGCAGTTGATTTGGAGGAAGGAATCTCTTAATCTTCCTTGGCCTCCTGCAACCTCTGAATCCTTACATCTTTAATACTTCATGTTGAACATTTTTATATTAAAGGAGCTGAAAGTTTCCAGATCATGAAATATTTCTCGGCATTTTTTTTCTCTCGATCCCTCAACTCAAACAATGCACTGGTGGAGATTATGAGATCACCAGGCATTTCTTAAATATCCATGATATTGTGCCCTGGGATTCCTTTGTCATGTTTACGTGCCGTTGCCACCCAGGGACATCTGTGGACACATCCCACTTTGAAAGCAAATCTCCAAGACCCAGTTTCATGCAATGTTCATTATTCTGTGTGTCCTTGACTTCCTTATTTGTAAAATGTGGATGCAACAGCTCATCAAAAAGGAAAAAAATACTCCTCCAATGTTTACAATGCTAAACAAAATAGTGCCAGCTATAACACTTAACCTACTGCCTACAACATGAACATGCAATAATAGTGTGACCGAATCTTCTAGAAGTGATTCTCATTCTTTCCTTGTCCATGGACTTGACCAAGCCACCATCTTGCTTCACCAGCCAAGGTCCGTCTTCAGAGTTCTTCCTCACCAGTGATAGACCTGGAAGTCAAAGGCCATTGCAGTTGGTAGCCAATGTTCACTGCTTCCATTCCCTGAATTTTGTCATAGTCCCTCCATGAGCTGTTACAGGCACAACGAATTAGTAGCTGGATATATATGTGCTTTCATTCTAAACAGTGTCAGTTGTATGCTGCGTGGCTCTGGACAAGTGGAACAGGCTACGGAAAGAAAGTTCTCCCTTCCCCTTTGTTGAAAAGGAAGCAAAAAAGAAAAATGGACTATATAAAAGGGGTTGAGAATAAAAGCTGTTGCTCTGCCTCCCCAGCCCCATGTTAATCATGAGAGTGGAGAGACTACCTGATGGAGAACTTCACCATGCCACGGGCCTGCTCTAAGTTTCCTGAAGTGCTCTCCTTCCCTGATCTCCAGCACTGCTTGTGACCTGGGGTTGGCTAATCAGTGATGCTGTCTTGCACTCTGAACTAGGAGAGAGAGTGAAGCAGAGGCTCATGGAAGTCTGGAGTCCAGAGTGGTTCTATGGCCAGTGGTGGAGATAAAGTGCAAAGTCACACGGTAACCAGACAGCGTGCAAAGTCTGACTGTTACTATGTCCTTTGCTCTTCAGCCTTCCTGAGAACCCTGTAAGCTACCCAACATTTTTTTTTCTTGTAAATTCTTTGAGAAAGTCTTCTTAAGTTATCCATCAGGCTACTTTGCTTATAAATAAGAACCTAGATTGAGAAAAAATTTAAGATGTGCTCACTCAGCCACTATTATATGCTGAGTACTTTACAGGTGAGGAAACTGAGGCCCAGAGGGTTACGGTAACTTGTCAATGCTGCCAGGCTAGTTAGTGGTGGTCCTGTGGTTTTTAATCCCCATCTGTCTGTTTTTTCCATTAAATTCTTTCAGCAAAGAGAGCTGGAGGGTAAACCTGGAGCACATAACCATCTATACCTCACTGCACTTGCCTTCCAGGTGGGCCCTGTGGAAGTTTAGTTGTGGCCAGGACACCACCCCAATTCCCACCCCCCTCCCTGCTCTAATCTGGTGACTAGCTGTTTGTAAATTGCACCTAAAGTAAAATGCCTACCAGTTCCGAGAGTCACCGTGGGTCTGTGCCTGTGAACCAGGAGCGGTATGGGGAAGGGGACCAAGACCGCTGAGCTTGGCTTTGTGTTCTCTGTAGCAATTCTGGACTGTCTGTGTTCCGGTCTCATCCTCGGTTCACGTCTGCTCAGCCGATGCCTTCAGATGTGAAGCACACGAGCTCCGCTCGTGCGGGGTGAGTGAGAGGCTTGCCTGGCTTCCGTTCTACCCAGTGCCCAGCTGGAAGGATGGGTCCCCTCACTTCCCAGCCTGTTGGATCAGCAGCTGGATGTTGCCATCTGCTTTCAGGATTGCAAAACCCACTGGGGCTTCTCTGCAGGGGTGGTAGCTTGCCAAGGAGCAGGAAGCCACCGGCATGGACATCCATGTGCCATCTTCTCCTCCTTAAACCAAGGAACACGCTTACTACTCTCTGGGCACTTACAACAGACCCCACCAAACCCTTCTATCCCTGGCCTCCCTCCAGTGTATCTGAAGAACATCCATCTGGCCAGGACTTGGTCATCTTTCTTCTTCTCCGTGGACTTTAAAAAAAATGAGTTACTGAAGGTCTAGGGTAATAAAAGCAGCTTGAACTTCATTACCCCCTTTCCAGTGTAGACACCCAAGGCCTTGGTCAGTGATACTGTGTGTGAAATACAAAGCAGTGAATTAAATGCAACTTGATGGTACACGTTGTCCCTTAATGAAAACAAAGACCGGGGAACGCTATTTGTGAACGTGTTACCCAATAAAGTGCTAGCAGAGGAGCTCATAAAGCTGCCAGCAGGACTTAGCCATTGCGACAAGCACTGTTGGGTAGGGCTGGACGCAGAGAGTGAGGTCTCTCCACTTTATCACAGACGCTGGAGGTTTTTATTTGAAACACATGGAAGAAAGACACTTGGGTTTGGCACCAACATGTCTTGTGGTAAAGGAAAAAAAAACGAGAGAGAGAGAGAAAGGGAGAGAGAGAAATATCCAAAAGTGCTTAAAAAAAAGAATCTAGGGGGAAAAGAGACCAGATGTGAAGAAATTAAGTCGGGCTGACAGGGGGTGCCACGTTCGACGGTTTAAAGGGATGGTGAGAGGGAAGAGCAGCAGGCTTTCTCTGTGGCAGCTGACAGACACGAGCAATTGAACAGTTCATACCCTCTCTGTTGTCCCTGTCACGAGATTTGTAGGTCGTTCTCAGCCAGCCACTGGGGCTAAAGGGCACAGGTCATGACCTGCTGATTTACCAAAGTATGATCAACTCACACAAATTATAGGCGTAAGAGAGTCCTGACAACTTCAATATGATGCGCAATGAGCACAATTATTTGTGACATGTGAAACCAGTGTGAGACCATAATTCTGTCACTGCGTGACAAGGCATTATTAGCTGGGGCAGGCAGCGGCTTGAACCAGCAGCAGCTGGAGGAGAGGCGGGGAGAGAGAGGGCTCCACGGAGAAGGCCCGCTGGCTCTCTCTCCCAGAGTGGCAAATCGCCACGGCCCCTTTGTGGAATGTGGAGCCCAAGTTGCCCTGTTGCTGTCTGGTCTGGTGGACAATAAAGAAGGGTTTGGCCAGAAGGGCAGAGGGAGCCCACCCATTGCCTGGTGGCCGCGTACACCACGGTGATCTCTTTGACTTCAGTGGTGGTATTTTTCACGAGGCAAAAAGGGGCTGTTGTTTCTAGTGGGCCCAATGAGGTGGGCTCTGGGCTGGAGAGGAGAAGGTGGCCTCTGTCCTGCTGGGTAGAGTCCCCTGTCCATCAGGCTTCCTTCCTGTCCGTTCCTTTCTGGAACCTACAGTCTGGCAACCAGGCGAGGGGTAGACAGCGCTTACTTCCCCCTCTCGTACCTCAGTGGGAGGTTCGGCTTGAAGCGAAGTGTGGGTATATGTCTCCTTCTGATGATGTTCTAGAACTTTGCACCTAGTGAGGTGGATGGCTATTCCCAGCAACTGGCTCCAAGTAAAGCAGGGTTCCCCAGGTCAAGCAGGGAGGTTCCCAACAGGAGGGGCATGGCGTGCAGAAGGGGCTGGAAGGTGTTCTACAGTCTCCTGCAGGGGTGGCAGCGACACTGGGGCCTCCTCAGCTCAGTGACTGTGACTGTGATGGTGGTGGAGGGGGGCCGACCTGGTTTCACCCGGGAAATGCGTACACACAGTCAACAAATGCTCCCTGAGCACCTTCTGGGCCTCAACCACTGCCCAAACCACGGAGGATCCGCCTGTGAATGTGCTCAGTTAGCATAGATAAAAGCAGGTCGTTAAGATGCCCATGGAGCTGGATGTCACTGTGGGAATCCGGGGTGTGCGGGGACAGCATCCAGATATCTACCCAGACTCCTCAAGCAGAAGCAGCCCTTCTGACCACATGGTCTAAAATAGGTCCAGTATTTTAGTCTCAGTCTCCACTTTCCTACCAGCTTCCTTTCCCTGGAATTCCTGGACCAAGGAAAATGAGCGGCACCCAAAACAAGAGAGTGTTCAGGCAGCATCTCCCCAGCAGTCATTCGTACTTGACGCTGTCTTATCTTGATGGTCTGTCGTTCCTCTCTTACAGTGAAAGCTCCAGGAGGGTGGGGACTTGGTCTCGCTCCCCTCAGTGTCCCGATTGACCTTGAGCCCCGTTGGGCACGAAGCACTTGCCCAATAATCACAGGCTGAATACGTGATGTCAGATTCGGCCCCAGGTGTTCTTGCTTTTAAACACATTAGCCTGTTTAATCCTCCCCACAACCAGTGAGGTACGTAAATATGTCAGTTATCTCTTGCTGCATAACAAATCATCCCCCAGAGTAATGACTTAAAATAACAATATTTATTATTTCTTACAATTCTGTGGCTTGGCTGGGGTTCAGCTGAGCAGGTTGCTTTGCTGGTCTTGCTTAGAGTTTTTCATGAGGCTGCATTTAGTTGGGAGTTTGGACAGAGCTTGAACATCCAAGCTGGGCCTCTAGTCATTCCCCAGTCCAGGCTGAGCTTCCTTAAAGTGTGGGGGCTGGGATCCCCGACAGACAAAACAGAAATGTTAGGTTGGCTCTTGGAAGTTTGAGAATGTCACTTCCTCCTGATTCTTTTGGCACCAGCAAGTCCCAAATCCAGTCCAGATTCAGGGAGAAGGAGATAGAGTCCTACTCTTGATGCAAGGAGCAGCATTCATGTTTAAGGGTGGAGCAGCTGTATTTGGAGACGTCTAGGATAATTAGCCTTGCTTTACAGCACAGAAAACTGAGACTTAGAGGGTTAAAGAGATATGTATGTCCAAGAGCACAGAGGAAGAAGGTGGTGAAACCAGGATGTTAGCCCTGCACAGTCTAATTCCAAGTTCAATGTTCTTTGTTTCCTGGTGATTGTTCTAAACAGCCCCTCCTGAACCTCTGATAGCACAATGATTTCCCCCAGGGCCAGCCCAATGCATTTCACTTTCTCAGCATAAGGGCCAGGGTTTGGGGAGGGGTAGAGTACCCTAGACTGGAATCTCATCCAGCCTCTGCAACTCACTGACCATGTGACCTTGAATAATTCTAAGCCATTCTGAGTGTCTTCTCCTCATCTGTGAAATGGGATAATGATGGCACATGCCACACGGGATTTGGGGGAGACAGGAATGAGCCCAGATGTACAATGCTCAGTGCAACACACAATACCTTATCTTTAAGGTGTCAGGTCACAATCTCCTGCTAGACCCAAATTGAGCTTTTGCAGACCAGTTTCCCATTCGCATTTAAAGTGTAAGAATTCCCAGGTCATTGAGCCCACATCTAGATTTAGGGTTAACCCATAGATATGTTCTGAAATCAGCAAGAATTGGTCTCTGGTCTGGCCATCATGCCCGTTGCTACTGGTCTCTGTCGAGGCAACCTACTTCCTGTTCCTATAGGAAACTTTCCTGTAGAAAAAGGGGTGAACAGGAGTGTATTCAGCTCTGAAGCCAAGATTTAAGACAGATGTCAATAAAGAGGCACAAGTCTCAGTTGCATGAGAAAGCCAGCTCGCGCGGCGGGGGGGGGGGGGGGGGGGGGATCAACATCCTCTGGGGTCTGCCTGGGCTTTGGCCCGGAATCTCTGGTTTAATCAGGACTCTGGGTTATTGGAGGTGAGGTCCCAGGACTAATTTCAGACAGCTTAAGCAAAAGTGGGAATTAATGGTCAGGCATGGCTAGATTCAGGGATGAATATGGTGCTCTCAGAAATCACTTGGTCCCTGTAGCTCTGTTCTCTTCTCTCATGCTCTGTTCTGTAGTCAAGCTGCTTCCTGGGCAGCCTCTGATTTGCTGTTAGCTCTATGACTTGAAGAGTGCACTCTTCTTCTGCTGTTGAAAAGGATCAGCATCAGCTTGCCAGAACCACATGAGCGGCTTGACCAATCATGGTGCCCAAGAGCAGAAT
Organism: Spermophilus citellus; assembly: GCF_964194105.1. Lineage (NCBI taxonomy): Eukaryota > Metazoa > Chordata > Mammalia > Rodentia > Sciuridae > Spermophilus > Spermophilus citellus. Next base: position 81,354,839 of record NC_138195.1, read on the forward strand.
CCAACGGCTGTCCTATATCAGGGCCTGCCTCTGTGGCCCAGGGGTAGGAATTCTGTGACTGCTGTGTCTGTGGGTTGAGGGACAGTTCTGCAGAGGGGTACTCTCAGCAACTTCTCCAAAGGCAGTTCCACTGTAGGTAAGCTCTGGATTTACCGAGAACCCTGGAAAAAAAACGGTCAGTATGAATACAGCCCAAGTGGCTGCTTCTACGCACAACCTGGGTGTGGAGTGTTTTCCTGCTGATAATTCCTTTGTGCCCTACTTGCTGTGTTTATTTGTGGATATTTTTTTCCCTACCAGTATATGGAAATGCAAAATACACACATAACCAGCAACCAAATTTCTCCACTTCTAATTTAACACCCCAAAGTCACAATATTTAATTCGCAGCCCTTGGATTAACCAACATTTACTTAACAAAACCAAAATTTGTGAAAATAATTATATTTCTCTTATTTGTTCCCAAATGTTTCCATTGTATACAAAAAAATGAGACAGTGTTCCCTTTGGGGAGAAGGAGTTTCTACTTTGGGTTTAAACCAAACAAAATAATATTTAAGGAAACATTAAATAAATTATTTATCATGTTGGTCAACGGGTTGGGGAATATAGCTTAGATAAACACATTTTTAAGGTCAGCTACTCTAAGGGCTGGGTTTTATAAAAACAGCCTCTAAGGAGCATTAATAAATCTTTTAAAAAGAAAAAAAATAATAATAACAAGCACTTGTTTCCATTACTGAACTGTTTGCTATTGCTGAAGAACTGTCATTCAGGAGGTGAGGTTGACCAGGAGGCCCCAACAGCCATGCTGAGAAACACAGAATATGAAAAAAAAAAAAAAATCTATGCTGATGGCAAGCACCGTCAGCCCTGCTTGGATTTCTGGTAAAGCAGTCCAGGCTTTTGGCTGCATTTTAAATCAGACAAATGGACAGAGCCGGCTGATTGGGGTCATAAAATTGTCAAATGAAGACAAATTCATTTCTCCTCCATGGGAGACTTCACAGTAGAATTAGAATAGATGTAAGTAAAAAAAAAATAATGGGTTTCTCATGCCTCGAAATAAACAGGATTACCAGATTCATCAAGTATATTGGATTCACCTTGGGTCCTCCATCTCTTCGAAACTGCAGCCAGAGGCATCTCTGGGGCTCATTTCTACTGCTAAATGGCATTCCTCAGCCCAGGAGAAGGGTGGGAAGAGAAGAAGGGACCTTTGAGAAGAGATGGACATGGAAGAGTAGAGGCTCACGGGAGAAGGGGAGGGGGAGAGCAGCCCAGGTAGGGCAGCGAGAAAGGGAGGGCTCAGGGAGGAGGGAAGGAGGAGCAGAATCAGGAAATTCAGAAAAGCCACCTTTGCAGGGGCTAGGGAGAGCTGCTCACTGTGGCTCTGGTTCCATTGCTGGCGTGGCTCCTAATGCCATCTGTCTGAATCTTGAAGGGCTCACGTGATCTCTGCAAAGAGGCAACAGCCCCAGATGTGGCCCTGAGCTCCCCCCTGGGTCTTGGAAGGAGAGCTGGGCCTGGCAATGGGCTCCTGGGTTCTGAGTCAGCCTCTTCCAACGGTGGAACCTGAAACAGAATTTCATGCCTTCAAAAAAGAGGATCCCACTGTTGCCATGTCACTAAGGAGTTGGAAGGGTTGATGTTGCATTACCATAAAAAGCCTCAGGGCTTGAAAGTTCAGGAGAAGAGAGCCAGGCTAACCACATCTGGAGCTTGAGGTTTTATTGAACTGGTAATGAAAATAATCTTTGCAAAATATTTTTAAAATATTTGATAAACACAGACTGAGGCTGCTGCCTATATACATGAAATTAAAAAAAAAAAACATATTAAAAGACTTGAATTCAGATTAGCAACCTGTTAGCTACCAGGCTGGGCTTGGGTTGGGCACAATGCAGAATGCTTAGAGAGGCAGGTTTCTGAGCACCACAGAACTGAGTCCAAACCCCAGCTCTGCCACTTCATGGTGGAACAACCATGGGCGCTGTACTTTACTTCTCCATGTCTCAGTGTCTTCACCTGCAAAATGGAAATAGTGTTCCTTCTCAGGCTGCCATGAGGACTGAACCAGGTAAGTTGTATGAAGATGACAGTATGTGTGACAGATTGTAAAAAATGGTGCAAATACTTTTCCTCTTTGCATCCCCTGTGAGTTGCAGGTATCCCATTAAGACAAAGAGTCGATTTCTCCACCCCTGGAATCTTGGTTAGCCACATGACTTGGGGCATTAGCAAATGTACAGCAAGCAGAGAAAATGGAAAATCACTTGCCCAAGGAGCTTTCCTCTCTTGCTGGGCCTGGAAGCCAGAGACTGGTATGGAGAGGAGCCCAAGCCAGATTCCTAGAGCCTGAGAGGCCACATGGAAGAGAACCCAGGAATCCTGGTTTATAGCCTGTCACCTGCCAGACATGAGAAAGGTCATCCCAGGTCATCTAGCCCCAAGTGCACCTATTAGCTGACTAAAGAGGCATGAGCTTAACTCAGCACAGATCAACCAAGCCAGTTCAGAATACAACCATAAAAATACAGCTCATAGAAATGCAAGTGAAATGCAAGTGAACGTTTGGGGATGGTTTGTTACACAGAAGAAACTAATTGATACAGGTGGTACCCCACCTCCCATCACTCTTGTTGATCAACCAATCACTTTAGTAGAATTTTTAACTTGCTTTTGTTCAAAGTGAATTCTCTCTTGTAGAAATAGTCAGGGGGGTGGCAGGAATTCCGGTGGCTATTTTGTGCAGTCACGTGGTTTAAGATAAATCGTAAAAGGCAAGAAGATTTAGGATATCAGTAAGATTTTTTTTTTCTGAAAATAACTGAAGCCTTTTTTTTCCCCTTCCTTCGTATTTTAAAAGTTTGTCGTCAACATGTTCAAAGCCAGAATAATGTGCAAAGTGAAGACCAGACACCGGAGCCCGCTGAGGTTCCGTGCTAAGGCTGGTGGAAGCACAAAGTAGCTCTATATGGTTCTGAACCCCTGAACCCAGGGAACCCGGAGGAACTGAAGGGAATGAATAGAATTAACAGGGAAGACACTGGGTCGGAGGAAGGCCAGGGCCCTGGAACACATCCACCTTCTCTGGTGGGAGTGACCAGTTTTACCAACTCCCCAATTGTAAAGGAGATAAAAGAGTTTATGGATCAAAGCAAACGAATTATCTAGATAATCTAGGTCAACTGAACACCCTCACCTGAATTCACTGGTGATCTGTGGCCACAGCATGTCTGAAGGCTCTTATTATCTGGACAGCTGTCTCATTCTTCCACTCCTCTGAATACATAGGTCCTTGTGAATTCCAACTTCCTCCTATGGCCTGATTCTTCATCCGGCTTGTTGTTCTCTGAGGTTTTTGAGAACAGACACTTGAGTAAATTCTGGAAGCAAACTTTTGGCCTGAAGAGTACAAAGAATCCATTCATTTAACAAGTATTTATGATTCGATGCTTAAGTGTATTAGACCTTGAGGATGCGGAAGTGACTGTGAGAGGCGAGGGGGCCTGTTTGCCTACCAGCTTAGGTCTAGTGGGGGGAAAGACTCACAGCCGGGAGTTCTACAGCCTGAGCGGTGCTGGGATGGGGTTGTGCAGAGCGTTGATGGGCAACTTGACAGATCAGGCTCGGTTTAAGGGTCAGGAAGCTCATCACAGAGGAGGTGGTGTCTAAGACGGAAGGCAAAGGTCAAGTTTTAGGGAATGTGAAGAAAGGATAAAGAGCGTTAGATAGCCTCGCCCGAGACAGTGCTGGGGAACTGAGACTTCACACGGTGACGCCTGAATGAGCACCAGGTGGTCAGTAGAACTTCAGTGCCTCTGAGCAGAATGATGGTCATCGTTAAAATCATGGTTGAAGCATGGACATGGCCTGCCCCTTCAGTTCTACCCTGGAGTCATGGTTAATTTCAGTTAGGGTACTGGTTGGTATGTTTAAAGGCTGTGTCTGTGTGACCAGAGGACAAGCAAGTGGGAGCAGACTAGCTGGCAGCTTGTTTGCTGAATACAGTGCTAAGTATACCTAGTGCTAAGTATACCTAGTGCTAAGAATACCTAGTGCTAAGTATACCTAGCCAGGCTCAGCACAACCTCTTACTTCCAACCAGTTGACATACAAAAGTAAGGTGAGGCCCAGAATCCAAAGCAACAGGCCCATCATGAGAAAGGAAACTGAGTTTTGAATTTTATGATTCCTTGTAACAATGACATGGGCTCAGTGTATGCTCTATAGATGAAGAAAACATCTCTATTAGTCACCTAGTGCTGCAGAACAAATGACCTTGAAGCCTAGCAGCTCACAGCAGCCAGCGTTTATCATCTCTCAGTTTCTGTGGGTGAGGCCTCTGGACGCAGCTCAGCTGGGTGCCTCTGGGGCCACAGCCTCTGGTGAAGTTGGAGTCGCGTTCTCGGCCAGGGCTGTGCTACTGTCCGCAGGTCTGACGGGGGAGACTGCTCCCAGGCTCACTCGCCTGGTCGTGACTGAGTTCAGTTTCTCATGGGCCTTTGGATGGAGGGCCTAGGTTTCTTGTTGGCTATTGACCAGAAATGTTTCTTGGGTTTTTGGTCATGAGGATCTCTCCACAGGGCACCCTACAGCCTGGCAGCTGGCTTTGCTTGGCTGGGTAAATGACAGAAGCCACAGGCTTTCTATGGCCCAATATTGAAGATGACATCTCATCACCTCTGCCCTGTTCTATGTGTAGAGATAAGTCAGTAGACAGAGTCCACCCCCAACACAGGGATTTATACAGGACCTGGGATCCTTGGGGTCCAATTTAGAGGTCACCTACAACAGCCCTCAATGAAGGAGATGCTTGTGTATGTTCTTCCTTGTGAACATGCTGACGTGTTTTGTCCTAAGCTGGTCTCAGATTAGGGGGAATCAGATCATCTGTTCACTCCCACCGACGGCATGTCTACCACTCTCTCTGTCAACTTAGCTTGGGGGACTCTACATGGTCCTCTCTGGTGGGAAGGGCTGGGAGAGCCAAGATCTAAGTGCTGGCAGACCCACTGTCTGGTGAGGGCCCTGTCTGGCTTCCTGCTGCATCTGCACTGTCTGGAAGAGCCAGGAGTCTCTTTTGGAAAGACACTAATTCCATCCCTGAGGGCTCCACCCTCATGACCTAACACCTCCCCAGGTCCCACCTCCTAATGCCATCGCACAGGAGTTAAGATGCCAACATATGAACTTTGGGAGGATGTCCACATTCAGACCATTGCAGGAAGGCCTGGGACTTATTCACATCTCCTCTGTTTTGTTGTGTTTTGTTTTGTTTTTGGACACCCATGAAAGATAGAAGATTATTTTCATTCAGTTCAATATAGTCCCCTTTCTATGCCACATGTTGTCCAGGCACTGGGGATGCTCTTGAAAAGGAGCTCCTGCCAGGAGAAGCCACCACACGACCTCATCATCATCCATGAGAAGCACAGGAAGACACAGGGGAGGGGGGGAGGTAGGGCCTGCATCTTCAAGAAGAGTCGGAGGACGCATACCAAGAAGGTGGGTCTCCAGCTGGCTCTGGCAGAGGGAGGAGGAGGCCTCGTCTCTCTTCAAGGTTTTCATGGCCTGACCAGCTCTTCCTTAGCCCCCTCAGAATCGCTCCTTCAATATGAAGGCAAAAAAAAAAAAAAAAAAGAAAGAAAACAAAGAGAGAAAAAAAAGAAAGAACAAGCCAATTCCAGTTTCCTTTTCTTCTCTCTTTTCTTTCTCTTCCTCTTTCTTCATGAGAAGCTCAGAACAGTCCACCGGGCTTTTCATCTGGCCCTTCCCACATCCTCCTTCTCCCCGGCTCCATCTCTGGTCACATAAGCCAGACCTGCTCAGCCCTGTATTCCAGCCCCCAATGTCTCTGGTCTCTGAGCCCCTGGATGAATCACCTTCCACTAAAATGGCAGCATCAGTTCATGGAGAGCTTCATCTTAGCAAGAGACAAGCCAGCCCAGAGGGACTGGACCCACAACTGCTCACGGCATTCTCTCCTCTTCACAGAACAAAACTTATCTTTCACTTTTCATCCAAGAGAACTTTCCTCCCAGGTTTACTTTTGAATGAAACACATTTAGGGCCTGATTATTTGTCTGTGGGTACCTCCCATGACCAGCTCTGCTTTGCAATGGCCACAACCAGAGAGGTGGGTTGGAGTTGGGAGTGGGATGAGATTTGATGGTTTGGAAAGAGTTCTAATGTGTTTACAAACCACCACCGACAGGGATTCGGGATACTCAGATGCAGTCACACCAGATTCCTGGAAATATGGAGGGGAGAGTGAGCTAAAACAAGGGAGACTGCAAATAACATTCAAACAAGAGCTGGAGGAAACCCCAACTGAAAATTCTGGCATCTGGTAGATTTCAAGCTCAAGGATTAACATCTCCAAGTTAGGAGGCAGTAATTTTCAAGGAAAGGTAGCTCATAACACAGAGCATAATATTAACATAGCAGGCTGCTTGCCCAAACTTATTTTATTTTCATTTGTATTATTGGTTTGAAAACTCCCCTGAGTCTCTGATCCATATCATGTTGGCACTTGTCCCTGCAGAAACTAAAATGCTGAACCAGCATCACACTCCCACTATTTTTCTTGACTTGGGAGAGGCCCAAAGAAATCTAGGTTGATACAGGAAGAGTGATAAAACTCTCAGCCCTATTCCTCAACAGATCATGCCCCTAGGGGGACATTTGGAAGGCTGGATATTTTTCAGTTGAAACCCAAGAATAATGGTTATGCAAAAGCCTCCATGATAAAACCATGCATGTGGGTATGTGCGTGTGTGTGTGTGTGTGTGTGTGTGTGTGTTAAAACATACATACATGTTTTTGCAAGACAATTGTGGGGAGAGTTTAGTTATAATCACACATCAGTTTGGGTAATTGCCAATGGGTGACCTCCAAAAGACATAGCAGTATCCACTGGCATCATGTTTTTTTAACCACATTTACAATTGTGACTTCTTTGTCTTCTCCCCAGCTGCTTAAGTCAGGAGAATGATCTTGCATGACTGTTTTGCGCAGGCGGAGACTGAGGGCTCACCTTATGCTACGGGCTAGACAGTGGAGGACAAAGCCAGGACTCTAAACCCTGTGACTTTCATGTTTATAGTTAACTCTCCTTTCCTCTTACTCTGAATACCCTAAGTTGGGAAAGAAAACAGCCACCTGTGTTTTCCCAATCAGTCCAGGGGGTTCAAGCTCATTGGCTTCAGAGATGGAAACACACAAGAAAACCCCCCTCAAGACTCCACTCCAGCCCAGAAGCTCACGGGGAGCCTCCTGTGATTTGGACACAAAGGCTGTTTCACAACCAGGTGTGGCCACTGGTGGCCACTGGCCCGCTGAAGCCTTCTGGTCAGACCTAACCTGTGGCCCATTCTCCACTGTGGAAGACATTCCGATTCTGGTTATTTATAGTATCTTCAATTTTTTCTGGGCAATTACCTTCTCCTCCATCTGCCATTGTGTGAAATATCAGCAAGGATGTAAGGGCTAGTGTACACCCTTAAGGACTGGGGGCAGCTGAAGGAATGGGTCCTCTCTCTGGCTGCCCTGTCATACAGATTCTCTCTCCTGGCACTTGGAAGACAGTGTGGGCTGTCTACTGTGTCTCCAGCTTCCTGATTCCTGCTTCCTACTGCCTGCTTTCTACTTCCTGTGCTCCTAGAGGCAGGAGACTGCCTGGAGAGCAGAGAGCTCTTCCTGTTTCACCATACTTCCTGGACCACTCAGAAGAAGAGCCAACATTGTGTTTCCTAGAGATCTTTTAGATCCTGGGGGCTCTCTGCTTGGCTTTAAGGAAAGAAGAAGAGCTAGTTGTTGGATCTTGGAGGCTATAGATGGCTTTCTAGATGGTTGGAATGGCCTGAATAAAGGTATGGAGGTAGAACCGTGAAGTGATGTTCGGAGTACCATATGTGTGTAGGAAAGGAGTACACGATAAAGTTGAGTCTAAAGGTTTTGAATGGAAAATTAAGAGTTTGGAAAGCAGGGCACAAGGAAGATGGGCACTTATGCAGTCATCCCTGAAGGGATGATTAGATCCTGTTCTACTCATCTTATTCCCTTCTAATCACACCTTCCTCCTTGGCTGGGGTCAGAGAACCAGGTTGGAGCTCCATGGATAACTCTTCATTTCTGGTAGAAGAATGGACTAGACCTTCTCATTTCCACAAGGAGAGGCCAGGAAAGCCTGGTGATTACTGCTGAGTATGATCACCCTCTGAGCTTTCTCTGTAAACATTATCTGTTCACTTTCCTCTGTAAAAGCTGATGACCGAGTCCTGCTAATTCTGCTCTCCAAATGCCTCTCCTGTCACCCCCCACCAAGTCATGAGCTCAATCAGTCATCATAAGCTCTTGGAACAATGCCTCAGGTATCTGATTGACCTTCTGGCCCCGGTTGTACTCTTCCTTCTACAATGGACTCAGGGTCTATCCACCACAGCCCACCAGAGAGAAAGAGATCTCTCCAAAGTGCAATTCCAGAATGCAGGAAATTTACTTAATGTCTCACACTGCCTCTGGGTGCCCTGTGCTCTGTGTGTATATACCTCTTCAGTAGCATTCCTAATGTTGTGTTATAATCTTTGCTTCCCTCAACACACAGAAGCTTTCGTTTCTTTTTTCTAATAGCATTTTCTTCAAGGACTACTCAATCACTCCAAAGAGTCCTCCCCAGGTACTTTCTCTTATTGGCCAATAGAGTCAAGCAAAGGTTGTATAATCCAAGTTTGGCTAATTAAGTATAATAGTTAGTCTGCATTATCAATTTGATTGGGTTGAGAGACTCCTAGGGTTAAGAGACTTCTGGGTGTGTCTATGAGATATTTCCAGACATGATGGCAAGTTGAACAGCAAACCGGGGGAGCAGACCCACCGGGAATGTGGGTGGCACTAACAGGCTGGGGGCCTGACTGGAACAAAGGCAAAAGGAAGAGGAAGCTTCAGGGGCTGCAAGGTGATTTATCTTGAGTAGGCGCCATTACCCCTGGACAGGGGACACCAGCACCTTCACTCTTCCAGCGAGGATCCACACCAGTGTTTCTCCAGGGAGCCTCCAGCCTTCCGCCTAGACCAGGGCTGCACCGTTGGTTCCTCCTGCTCTAAGGCTCCAACTGTTTGCACTGAGCAGCTCCTAATGCTTCCAGGTATCCAGGCTGCGGATGGCCAGTGTGGAACTGTCCAGCTTCTGATTGTGTGAGCCATTCTCATAAATCCCCTAATAATCATCAGACACATCTGGTGGCTTTCTGCCTGTCCCTAGCTGGTTCTGCAGCTTTTCTTCCCATTTCTATGTTCCTCAAATCCTCCTGGTAGGTTCACTTAGTTGTTTTTGCTTAAGTTCACCAGTGTCAGTTCTATTGCTTGCCACCCAGATAACCCTTACTGATGTGGTGGGATGAGGGAGAAATGCGGGTGTGTTTTCTGAGATTCCAAAGCTCTGTGATTTCTGGTAGTGCAAGTGAGGGGAAGTCCTTTCTTTCTTGTATAATAAGCAAAAATCCATCAGCTTCAGGAAATGGAGGAGGTAGTTGTAGAGACAGAATCTAGGTTAATATACTGTTCCTCCTCCCACCCACTCATCATTTTAGCTTGCTCAGAAATGAATTCAGTGGTGCTCTTGGCACCTGGCACAAATGCCCTCTCACTTAGCACTTCTGGGCATAACTGTCCGGGTCTAAACTGCCAACTCATATGATTCTTTGCTGTGGGCTTTCTTACAGGACAGTCTGGAAGCACTAGGGACTCAACACCCCTTGTGAAGAGTCTTCAACCAATAATTACAGGCTGATTACGCCCCCCTTTCCCCTTGGCCAGAATAACTCTGAGGTGCAAGTCCTGCGCTGGCTGTCAGAGTTCCCCAGCAAGGTTGTGCACCATGGGAACATGCTTGATTGACATGTTTCTTTTCTTGTCTCACTTCCCCATTCCCTGACCAGTGCTCACCTCCCCCATCAACTCAAGGGGATACGTCTTGGAGATCACGGCCCTGGCCCAGCATTTACTGACTATGTAGCCCTAGCACCCATAGCTCACCTGAAGCTTCATTCTTTTTACTTAGATCAAATTTCCAAGAGATCTTCTAAGCCCATCTTTTCAAATCTTGCTGCATTTAGAGGTGGCCAGTATGTGCATGGATGTCCACTTGAGGTTAGATGACCACTCTAGTCAATCCTCTCTAGCCAATAGGAGGAGTTATAAGGTTGGCTGTCAGTCCACAGGACAGTGGACAGGGAGACTCCTGGACCTCAACTGGGGCCAATGATCTTTCCAGCAATAATCACATGGGTGTCTGCACAGTAAATTCAACAGGAAAGGCTGTTGATGAGATATCCAATAATTATTTTCAAACAATAATTTGATAGGTTAAGTGCAAAAAGAATCAGAGCCACATGGATTAAACTATAGTGGCAATGCACACTTAAGTTTGAAAATCGACAGGATACATGCTTAGTAAGGGATAGCCACCCCCAACCTTATTTTTGCCAAATTAAATTATTTGGAAAATAACTCAGGAATTCATCACAGCTCGGGCTTGCTCACGCTCACTCCTGCATTCCTTTGCTTTAGTTTTCCTGACACCCAGAGTTAATTAATAAAAGCAACATCTGTCAAAGACGGCAAGTCAGTCATATGGTGGCATGTGTGTCATATGGTGTCATATGGTGTTGGGGATGGGTATGATAATCTGCAAGATGGATCCATTTCCGGGAGAGATGAATGATGAATGTTCATGGCACACACACCATGTGTCAAGGCCCACATGGTGATCACTAAGTAAGATGATCACTTAGCTCCTGGAAGACTCCCCAGAGGAGGTGCTATCACTGTTCTTCATTTACATGTAAGAAACTGCAATTTAGGTTAAAGGTTCGTTTCCTAGGTGTAGACAGTAAGTAGCAGACAGCATTTGAACTCTCTCCTTCACCTTCAGAAACCTCTGGGTGATTTTGCCCTCTGTGGGTAAGGATTCACACAACCACCACATTAGAGGGGGTTCTAATACCATTCCCTTAGTTTTACAAAGCAGCACACTGATGATCTGAAGGCCACCGGATGGCTCACCAACCCCCAAATATCCCTCCCAGTGCTTGCCTCACTCTCCAGTGCCATCTTTTTTGGTTCTTCATGGTACTGTGGGCTTTCTCCCAGTAGTCCAAGACCTAGTGAATAAAAAGTTGCCAGGTAAGAAAGATTTTAAAACTCTGAAAGAAAATCAACTGGCTGGGTTTACTAGCCTCAGAGGTCACAGTCTTGAGGAATAGAGGTGTGCTTTTTTCCCTGGCTGGGAAGACAGGACAAGGAGACCACAGAGATGACTGGTATTACCTGGTCAGACCCATAGCCACACAGCCAGGTGTCACCCAGTAGGTTCTTCTGCTTAAAAACAAGAGAAACCCACTGAAACTGGCTTACGACAAAAATGGAGGATTTTTATAAGGTCTTGGGGGTTCTCATGCAACCCAAAGGAAGGAAGTGCATCTGAGCCCCAGAACCATAAAGGCATCAGGTACGCCGGTGGCTCCTCTCAGGCTTTCCCTGGTCCAGACTCGCATGCCTTGTCTGCTTGCTTCCTTCTGGGGTTCTGCAGCCCAGATCTCCACTTCCAGACACATGTGACAGAAGATGGCCACTCCAAAGCATCCAGGATGGTTCCTATTTGAGAGACTAATGACCATTGCTTTGCTAATTCATTCCAATCTCCTAGCAGAGAAAATAAAATGGATCCAGTTTGAGTTTTCTGTAAAATCTCAACCCGATTCACTGTAGTTGAGCATCGGAATCCCTACTATGACCGCAGCTGTGCGAATCTGCTCCCGAGGCTGACAGGCAGTGGTGTGGCCTGGGAAGAACCTCCCCAAAGCTGTGGTATCCTGAGAATGTGGCAGAGACTCGTAGATGTTCACTAACATCTCTTTTCCCCCTCTTTGATAACCATCAAACTAGCTGACATTGGCTAAACATCTGCCTCCCCTCACCCCGTGTAATGGCTACATTCCCAGCTTCCCTTGCAAATATGTGAGGCCTTGCACCTTACCTCTGGCCATGGATGTAGATGTAAGTGGTAGATGTAGACATTAAGTGGTAAGTAAGGGAGGGGTCCTTAAGAGGAGGGGCCACGCCACCGAAATGTGGCCATGATAATGAAACAACCCGATTGACACCCTTCCCCCCAATGGAAACCATGTGTGGGGATGGCAGAGCAGCAGTAATGAGAGAGGCTGAGACCCTTTCTTTTCCCACTTTATGGCCCAAGTGACCTCCATACCAGCCACCGCAGGACCAGGAAGGAGGGTGCATCTCTGGCTTTCAGACTCTTCTTCCTCATCTTTCCTCTCCCCTCGGCAGCAGGGCCTAGGGCTCCTGCCATCTCCTCTCTGTGGGCGTTGGACAGTCATTGGGGGATTATTTGGGGGAGATCATCAGTATTTCGGGGGTGGGTTTTCCTGCTAATGGACAGATTCTTCTTCCTAATAATGACGGAGAGCTTCTGGAGAGCAGCAAAACCCTTTGCTCTTTGTTCTCAAGGAGACAAATTATTATTTCTTTCTTCTAAAGAAGCTTTTCCTATGATGGGTGAAATATCACAAATAATTAGGCCAAGTAGCAGCACAAGTCCCACCGGGAAGAAGGCATCGCTACTTCACTTTCTGCTTGGCGCCGGAGCTCCTGCCAGATTTAAGCTGGTGTGAAGATAGCTGTGGGTATTCCCCGCCCGAGAACTCTAATCATGCTCTTTACTGAATATTTACCATTTCTTATTTGAGTCTTCCTCTCTTGATCCGTTGTTTCACAATTTAAAAGTTCTGCTAGTATTTTGATCTCGTGTAAAAAATCTCTGTAGTTGTGGAGATGCCTTGTCACCAAGCCTCCTTTGTGTCGTGGGGAGGGATCTGAGAGCGGGATTGAAAGGCTAGCATGATGTGGTAACTCGGGAGGCTTAATGGTCTCACTGAGAAGGGGCTTCCCACAGAGTCACCCAGGGGTCTGGGTAAGAAAACGAGCCACTCAGATACCAGGACAGAGGGGTGGCTTGAGGGCCACTGGACCAGTGTCTCTGCCCAGATGCCAACAGGTGGGACTAGATGAGGGACGTGGAGGATCTAGGCAGCAATTGGCTCCCAATAAATATTTTTATTTGCTGATGGGTGGAATAAAGTGTGTGAGATTTTAAAGATAAATATTCTGCTGCTGTTAGAGACAAGATGTTGATTAAATCTTGCAGGAGGCAATCACAAGAAATCAAGATCTAGCCTGCTTTATGCTTCCGTTCTGAACCCCAAGTTATTGCTTCTCAGGAAATCCCTGTGATGTCATCAACCAATAAAGGAGTAATAGGTGAGTCCCCACTATGCGTTCAGCACCGTGCCAGATGTCATGAGTCATAGAAACATGAGATGCATTTCCTGTCCCTGGAGGTCCCATCCAGGCTCAATAAGAGAGTAATCTAACAAGGACCCATGACTATACGAGTACGTGTGTAAATAACGAGACTGACTCCACAGCAAGCACATCAGTTACCTAACGGTAAGGGACCAGCTGAAGGTAAGGTAAGAGGGTAGAGATGAGAGGCAAGGTCAAGGACTTCTTAGGGGTGTTAGATCTTGTACCAGGTTGTCTGGGTAGACTATATAAACAGAAGACAGTAAGTGAGCAAATATGATAAGCAACAAGATAAATAATTATATGGTCTAATACATCAGCCCGTTTACTATTGCTATGGTAGAATACCTGAGCCTGGGTAACTTATGAAGAATAGAGGTCTAATTACTTCACAGTTCTGGAGGGTGGGAGGTCCAATTCCAAGCTGCCAGTATCTGGGAAGGCCCTTCCTGCTTCATCATAACATGGTGGAGGGTATTACGTGGTGAGACAGAGCAAGTGTGCCAGCCAGTGTCCCTTCTTCTTATAAGTCCACTAATGCCATCATGGGGCTTCATATGAACTTACCTAATCCTAATTGTCTCCCAAAAGTCTCACCTTCAGCATTGGAATATGGTGATTTCATGACCTAAACGGTTTTAAAGAAAGATTAGGGGAAATGAGCATTTGGATTTGGGGATTAAGTCTCCAACACATGCATTTTGGGGAGGACATATTGAAATCTTAGCAATAATATAAGATGACAGTGGGTAGAGCCCTTGAATCAGGTGGACCAGGGACACATCCCAGGTCCTCTGCACAATGGCTGTGTCTGCAAGCTTGGCCGAGTTATTTAACTTCTTTGCTGAGCCCCACTTTCTTCTTATGGAAAATGAGGGGGCTACTAATAATAGAACCAAGGTCATAGAATTTTATGAGGATTAATAAGATAATACACACAGAGCATTTGGCTCATCATGACGCCACTGGAGCTCAGCTTTGTACACATTAATACTGATAGTAATAAGCCTAAGGCTAAAGTTTGTAGTGAATATGCATTCAGCTAATCATCAGTTCACTCAATAGCTATTTATTGAGACTCTGCTTTGGGTCAGATGGGGTGATAAATGGAAAAGGATGCCGGCTCCTCTTTCACTAGGGTCACAGCATGAAAGGAGAGATTCGAGGGAGCAGTGAGATCCACGAGCACACACCTGGGAGGAAGTACAGAGAAGTGCCGTGAAGGGAGGAGCCACAGTTTCCTTAGCGTGAAAAGCAGAAGAATCTGACCAAGTCCAGGGAAGGCTTCCGGGGGAGCAAGGCTTGAGGTCAAGGCTGAAGAATGAATAGGAGCTTGTGAGCAGGAGGCGAGGGCAAGTTGCCAACCATAGAGACGGAAGGGCAGGTGGAAAGGGGCGGCGCCCCCAGGGAGGCCAGGAGGGAAGACGTGGGTGGGTGTCCATGGAGATGTCAACGTCGGGGCTCAGCAGAGGAAGAGCTCACTGTGGGGACAGGAGGGGCAGGGAGGAGATGCCCAAGCCAGGTGGGCCCTGGAGTCCCCGTGAGGCTGTGATCTTCAGATGTGGGGACACATCTGAAGTCATCTGGTCACATCTCTCGAGGTCAATGTGCCTCCTCTTCCTCTCAGACCCCTGAAACCACTCTCCTGTGCCACATCACACCTGGTTACATGGTGGCTTCTCCTGCTTATGTCTTGTCTCGCCGCAGAGGCAAGGTCTTTGTGGGACCTGAAACGTGCTCCATAACACACAGAACCTTGAAAACACCAGGGCTCCAGAAGACGGGATGTGAGTGTCAGACAAGCCCCCAAACAAGGCAGGTATGACTCCTTCTCCAAGCAGAAGGTCACCTCCAATGCACAAATGCTTCTGAAGTAGTGAGAAGTCTACTCCCCTGCTCACTGCATCAATTTATTTGCATGTATCTCGTATTATATAAAATAGTGCAGACATTGAGGCTCGTCATTTCCCCCAATCTTTCTTTAAAACCATTTAGGTCATGAAATCACCATATTCCCAATCTTCTCATGGACATTCGTCATCTGGCTTAGTTGTCACCAAAGCCATGTTTGAATCCTGTGCCTGTATTCTTCACTGAGCATCATATCAGCATCTGAATTATTCAGGACCCAGCATTTTGAATCCATGTAAGAGGCTGTCACTGAACATCTTACTCGAAGCCCCGAGAATTTTTGTCCTCTTGGTGGATACTTATGATCTCCACAAGGTCTCCATTTATAGGCTCTAAAAAAAAAAAAAGTGAACTTTGAAAGACTTGCTTAAAATACCTTCAACATTTTCAATGATGAAGTCATGGCTTCAGAAATAACAGTCAAATCTGTGTTAAAAGTTTTCACCTCTCTTTTTCCTCCCGATGTGTTCAGGTGATGCTGTGGCCTCCCAGCCTGTCCCCGCCACCAGCACTCATCCACTGAGGTCACTTCTGACTAATAGTGCCTTTCTCTAAACACTTGCTCGATGTTCAAAATGAAATAATTGAGAAAGTGCCAGGAATGAGAAATCTATTAATACTCGTATGCTCTGGGACAGCTTCGCCTTACAATCAGATGTGTACACTAACTGCTTGTCAATTGAATATATGTGCTTACCTCACCTTCGGTCACAGCTCAAGGGGACGCAGGATAACATGGAAACTTTCACTGAGAAAACTACTGTGTCACTTTCAGGAATACATCTCATTTAACATAAGCCAGTCCTTCTCAATGGGGAGCATTTGGCAGCGTCTGCAGATACTTTTGTTCCAACCAGGGGACGGAGCACCATTAGTACCTAGTAGGCAGAAGCCAGGGATGTTGTTAAATATCCTTTAGCCCACTGGGAAATCCCCACAACATGTCAACTGTGGCAAGATTGAGAACCCCAGTTTACACTGGATCAAGGAAAATTGGTTCAAACTGACCAGGGGCCTCAGGTGGCCCACCAGGGGCTATCTGCCTCCCAGGCCCCTCACTTCCCTCCTTTGAGACATGGAGCATCAAAGTCATGTGTTTTCCGTGTTTCTTGAAGATGGGTCTTGAAAATAATCCTGCTCTGCCTCTACTCTGCTTCCCTCTCTCACCCCCGCCCCCCCCCCCAGGTCTGTGTGAATTCGGGGATGAAGGGCTGGTCAAGAACTTGCCTATTCAGATTATGCTAAGTGAAGCTAGCCAAGCCCTAAAAAACAAATGCCAAATGTCTGCTTTGATATAAAGAGAACAACTAAGAACAGAACAGGAAGGAAGAGCATGTGGAAAAGACTACAGTAAACAAAGATGAATGGGGGGAGAGAAACGGAGAGAGAAGGGAAAGCATATGGAAATGGTAGGAGACCTTCAAGGATACATAAAATTATAAGAGGCTGTGAGGGGCAAGGGGGAGGGAAAAAAAAGGGAGAGAATTGAACAACAGCAGGGGAGATAGAGAGGGAAGATGGGAGGGGAGGGGAGGGGAGGGGGGATAGTAGGGGTTAGGAAAGGTAGCAGAATACAACAGACACTAATATGGCATTATGTAAAAATGTGAATATGTAACAGATGTGATTCTGCAATCTATATTTGGGGTGAAAATGGGAGTTCAAAACACAATTTGAGTCTAATGTATGAAAGATGATATATCATGAGCTATGTAATGCTTTAAATAATCAATAAAAAATTAAAAAAAAAAAAAGAACTTGCCTATTGCTGGGATGATTGCATTATGCCATCTGCCCCATCTCTTGAGAGCCCTCAAAATTTCTGCTTACTAAACGTTTTAAATATCTCTGTTCAAAGTTTCTCCTGACTGCAGGGCTTAAGGTACAAAGTGAACAGAAGTGAGGGCAGTCGGAGGAAGGGCCATGATCCCCCTGCCCGACCCCTCTGAGAGTGGCCACGGAGGCCACCCCACAAACCCCCGGGGCAGAGATTGTGGCTGTTAACTGACAACCAGTGAAGACTGTTTGGCTAATGCTTTGAGCTGGTGGGGGAAATAGTCAAATAGCATTTTAAACACTTCATTCTAGACTTCTGAGTCCCAAGAAACATATCCTCATGCCATAAAAAATATGGAGTGCTGAACCCCTCGTCCCTCCCCTCCATGTCACGGGTAAATGCACAACCTGCAGGCTGAAGGCCGGGATGCTGCCCCCCTCCCTCTCCCCCGTGTGGGGCTGCATCTGGCTGCAGGTGTGGTAGGTGCGCCGTGCATGCTGGCTCGGAGCAGCCTGTGGCGGTCCTCACAGGTGAGCAGTGGACGGCAGGGGGAGGGGGGTGGATCAATTGTCAGCCTTGAGTTAACTCCCCTTTCACTCGAGCTCTGGCCTCAGATCATTTGAACACTCTTCAAGGAAAAATTGCCTCTCCCTTTCCGAAGTGATCTTGATGGCTACTGATGTTTTTATGATTATTAATAAAATCTCCAAGACAGGATTTTATGGGCACACAGAGACTCTAAAAAGTCATTCTTTTGCCTTGGAAAATTGTGTATGTTAAGAACGATGAAGGAAATTTTAAATAAGAAATGTTTGAGTGAAAGTCAGGGTGCAAAAGACAGAATTTCGAGAACCCCTGTGACTCCTTTCAATGTCGAATTTGCTTCCTGCAAAGGCCTTCGCGGGATGTGTTTCCTGAAGATAGTGCAGCCCCCGAAGGGTCAGCAGTAGCTTCAGTTTAGGTGGGTGGCCAGAGGTCTTCTCAGGAAAATGCACCGCTCAAGATTCTTTCATTTGTTTCTTATCATCTGCTTTGCTTCCCCCTCCTCCCTCTCCCTCCTCCACTTCTATCCTGTCAACATATTCTTTGGGGTTTCACAGACCTGTTCACTGAAATTGTAAAATCAAAGCGACTTAAAAAGGAACCCCAACTCTTTTCTAACCTCCAAATGAGAGTGGGTTGAAAAATGAGCCAAATGCAAGGGGCATGATGAGTTAAACATGGATGCATCCCGAGCAAACAGGAAGGGCAGAGCCCCCGACATCTGGTTGGAAGTCAGCTTCATAATTCATGCAGATATTGAGAAGAAAATTCCTCGGTGGAGCCTAGAAAATTTGAGCTTTGCTCAATGCAAGGGCATAAACCAGCATGTTTCCATGTCCAGTCTTTGCTTGAAAAAGTGAAAGGGGTACATATGCTCCTTCTCCACCTGCTCCTCCTCCTCCACCTCCTCCACCTGCTCCACCTCCTCCACCTCCTCCACCCCCTGCTCCTCTACCTTCTCCTCTTCCTCCTCCACCTCCTCCTCCTCCATCTCCTCCACCTCCTTCTCCACCTCCTCCACCTGCTCCTCCTCCTCCTCCACCTCCTCCACCTCTTCCACCTCCTCCCCTTTTAGGAATACATCTCAGGTCTCTATATAAAGTTCTGTGTTTAAACCAGGCTCCTGGAAAACTTGGTCATTACCAGAGCATAATGACAGGTTGTGCGTTCAAAAATGGGAGCAGGACCAACAAGGAAGCTAATTTTGATAATGAACAGATTCGAAGCACCCAGATGACAGAGCCTACCGTAGGAGTTCCACGCCAGCCATGTTTTTGTTTAGAAACTGTAAAACACAACACGCCAAATTGGTTCACTGAAAGAGTGCTACTTCCCAGAGGCTAACAATCTGTTGTCGCTTGCAAGAGAGGAGAGGTTGCTGAGGCACACGCGTTCAGTTGTGGCAAGAGTCTCCATGCAAACGGGTGACCCTGGACAGTGGCCCAGGTGGTTCAGGGCCTCAGTTGGCCTGAAGCTTCGAGGGCTTCCATTCTGCTCTCTCTTCTGCATATTCCTTCATTCCTGTGTGTATGTTTCTATTTATGGGTTCAATCCATTTTGCCGGTGTAGACTCAGGCCGTATTTTGATCTGGAACATTGCCTTTTTAGTCAAAGTTATGTAGAACATTTTCCCTAAAGACCCGTCAAAGAAGTTGGCCATTTCGAATAATCTACAAATATTCATTCCTGAAGGGATATTGAATTTTTATGGACCTTTTAAACCCAACAACACCCAGTTGCTGGGTTTTTAATATGGGAGGAAGGAAAGAGAGGGGATGGAGGAGGCAGGGGGGAGATGGATTGGTTTGTGCTTTTAAATCCAGACACACTGAAGAAACACTTATCCTTTTCCTTAAATAATAAATGCTGGCTGCTACATTGTTGGATTTTAAATCATATGATAAAGTGGTGCTTAAGGAGGCTCTACGCAATAAAGATAAACATTTTTGCTCCACAGGATTTCTATTTAAAAGTAGGGAAGACTATTTTAACATGAAGCAAATGCAATATCTGGCTTATTATAAAATTATAAATGTTAATTCTGTAATGACGGTTTCAGAAAGTTGATACCAAGAATGGTTAAATAAGGTTTTTTTGTTTGTTTGTTTTGTTTTGTAGCAGGTCACTGTCGAAGTCTCATAACACCAAGTATAATTTAATGGGAATTAAAACAAGGCCCTGTTTTAAGGGGGAACTTTTGCTGGAGAGAAAAATCCCCCCAGAATATCAGTGAGATACTTCACATAAACATTCAGAATTACCTTCTGGCTAACCAAGTAAGCCAGGAAGAAAGAAAAAAAAAGAAGAAGGAAAAAAGAAAAAAAAAATCCCAGATCCCTGTGGCGAGTGGAAAGGATTTGGAATGGCTCATAATTTGAGCTTTTAGTTGTTTTGCTGTCTCGTTAGCTATTTTCTACGATTCATTTTATCCAAGAACCGTTCTGGGTTTTAAAGCATCCTTCCTTGTTGCAAAGAAAAATAAATTTATATATTCAGGGAGAATCTGACTTTTATATCCTTCCTCCTCATTAGAATCTATTTGGACCCTCCACCCTCACCCCCTCTTCCAGCCTTTCTGTTTTGTGCTAACTCTTTAAAGGAAAGGGGAAAAAAAAGCATAAAACAAACACCAGTTAGAAGCAACCACCCTCGCACCTTGTGCCGGAGGTTCCTGTTTAGAAACAAAACACAACCCTTCCTTTTGCCTTAATAAGCATTTAGGAGGCTCTACCATCAGCCAGCTGGTAATGAGAGAGAGAGAGGCCGAGTTTTTATTTACTATTGTAGTTTACATAGATTTTAATCCAGTGGAATTATTTTGTTCTACTTCTTCTCTCCCTTGTTTTCTCAGTTCACTGACTTCTCAAAGAAGGACATTTCCCAAGGAGCTGGCAGTCTCCCAGTACGATAAGGCCAAGCGGGGAGAAAGTTGTGTTGTTATTTTCTTTGTCTTGCTTTTCCCCCACTGCAAGACCCTGAGGCCCCATGGAAATCCTTGGAGTGCATTTGGCAAGTATGGACCATTATAAATGGAATGCAAATCAAAAGCGTCATTTCACTGGCTCCTTTAGGTTCTTAAGCAGAAGAATGTTCTGATCATTGAAGCCATTTCAGGGCCTGAAATTAGAAAGTAATAAAAAATATCACACTCTCCCTGGTGGGCAGTACATTTAATTGGTTCCCCAGCCGGAGTCCAGATCTAAGTCAGAAATGCTTACCCTGTCGATCCCTGTTCTGGAAGGACCGCATGCAAACACTACCGAATAAGTAAGAAACCCAGCAAAGGAAAACCAGGGACAAATTCTGAAATAAATAGCTTGGGGCTTAGAAAGTATAAAAGGGGGGGAAAAGGCATAAACCTCAGATTTCTTTGAACGCATTCCAGACTAGACAGCAAGTTTATGCGTTTAGATCAGCTTGGACCTACGTCCCTGTATGGGACTGAAGTTATGCTAGAGACTGAATTCTGGCTGCAGGATATTCCTTGGGAGCAAATGGACTGTGTTCACACACTCCTGGCTGTTTGGGATTTGTCTTAAAAGACCGGCCAGAGCCTCGATTCACAGCTCACTCTTGGCTTAAGCCAAGCATTCTGGGCTGGCCTGTCCGGTTTTGTGCATTCGGAGTTTGGATGCCGAATAGTTGGGACTTGCTGCATTCTCCAGAAGGACCGCTCGGACCATGGAGCCTGGTGCTCTGCTGCCACCTTCTGTCCCAGCTGTCGAGCAAGAGACGGCTCAGTTCCTGCCTGTCCAGAAAACCCGGCTACTGATCCCATCTGCCTTGGAGAGCCAGGCTCCAGGGAACCTGTATGTTCCTCAGGCGGGGATGTCTTCTCAAGGGCTTGGGGTTTGGCCTCTGAAATGGCTTCTTCCAGAACGACTGGCAGCCTGTTGGCTTTACCCTCCTCCCTCCCCGCCTCCCTCACCTCCTCCCTCACCTCCTCCCTTTCTTCCTTCCAGATCTGAAAGTTTCTATAGATAGAAGGATCTGGAAAAATGAATGGAAGGCAAAGACAAGCCTTTTGTTTTCAAACATCAGGACACTCTTGTTTCTATCATTGCCAAAGACAAATGGGATGATGTGGAGGGAAGGAAAAATGAGATTGAATAGCGGGGAAAAAGCCCTGACAGCAAGATCTATTGCCCTGCGGAGAGGCAGCCCCAGGGGTGAGCGATTGGTGGAGATATTTAAAACTTGAGTGGACAAAACATTAGACCCTTCACCACAGGGAACAATTCTTCAGCAGCTCTTGGGACCTGACCCCCGTGAGCACACAGGTCCTTCCCAACTCTAATTTTTTATGATTTCTCAATTGACCTCCCATTCTATTAAAAAAAGTATTCTGTGTCACCGAGGAATCCAACCGCTTTGACGTTCGGTTTGAGGTCAGGATGGTTTCGGTGTGCTTTCCTTTTTGTGCAGCATTAAAAATGCCCCTACACCTATTCTCTTTGAGCCAAAGAAAAGCAAATTCACATAATTAAGTCTGTAAGGCAGGGGATGAGGGAGTTTGTCCTCAACAGCTGGACGAGGCACTGGGATTCGGGGAGTGGCACTGGGCAAAAGCTTACCCCCGATTGTGGTTTGTTTGTCTCATTGGTCAAGATGATGATGTCTGATGCGAGTTGGGAACATTTTTGGAAGGATGGGGAGGGCAGAGGAAATAGGTTAGCCTGCATCTCCTTGTGATCATTCCTTCTTGGTGTGGGTTCAATACTTCTTACCCTCACCCTGGACTGGGGGAGACAAAGGGGAGGGTGGGAGAGGGGCGACTCGCCTGCAAGTTCTTCTCCAATGTGACTTGGTCCTCCACCTAACTGATCATCGTTAGACTCCTATTAATTGCCAGGCACCGGCTGGGACCTGTTGTGTCCAAGCGGAGGTGAACAACGGACAAGAAAACAAATCGAGCCCCCGAGGACAGATCTCTCAGCACTTCTAACTGTTCCTAGGACAAAGTTTAAACTCCCACAGTCTGTAGGGCATCATGTGACCCGGCCCCTTCCTGCTTCTCGCACCCCCACAGCCTGGGCCCACTTTCCTGTCCTGGGTGAGCTCTGCTCCTTCTCATCTCAGGGCTGCCGGGCGCTCTCTCCAGCGCTGCCGCTCCTCCTCCGCCCACTCCCCTCACCTCCTCGGAGCTTCTTCTCAGCTTCCAGTTCCCAGCCCAGAGGTCACTTGCACAGAGAAGGCTTCCCAGGCCTTTTGGCTTGGGTCAGCTCTCTGGAGCTCCCTTGGCCCTTGTCCCATCTCCATCAGAGCATGTGCTGCAGGATGACTCACCAGTCCAGGGCTGGTGATGTGCTGTCCATCTCCCCCCGACAAAGCAGGCTCCATGGAGCGGGCACCTTACTGTCTGGTCTTGCCTCCCAGGGCCTCCCAGGGCCTCCCACAGGGTGGCTCCAAGTGCACCTGCCGAATGGATGGATGAAGCACCGAAGACCTAACCTAGTCCATAACACGAGGACGACGCACAAGGCACTGTCACAGAAACAGAGAAAACACGTTCCGCCTGAAAGGGCTTCCCAGGGAAGTGATGTCGTAAGGAAAAGGAATTTCCTGTGGAGTGGGGTCTTTCTACAGGGCACACCGCCTGGTTAGCCTAGGAATGAGGTCGCTGCTTCAGTGTTTTAGTGTAATACACATCGTGGTTAAAAAAAAAAAAAAAAAAAAAAAACATTACTGAGATGTATCCTTAGTGACTCTCCTTACTCCCATCCTTCTGGGGGTGGGATCCTGAATCCTCCCTCCCTTCCTTCTAGGTTACCTTTTCTACCTTTCTCCCAGTTGTGAGTCTGCAAGCTTCTCTATGGAGCTCTTTTGGCATCTGGCTAGATTTAACACCGGGGGCGGGGCTATGGAATCAGGAGTCCTTGCTCTACGTCCTCTTACCGACGGGAGCTGGAAATACTTGAATTTCTCCGAGTCCCAATTTCAACTCTTATAAATGGAGATCATCCCACAGGATTGTCATGGCTACCACACAGAATCAAACGTGCAGTATGTGGTCAACTCTAGCACGTTGTGCCCTTTCTGTGAGCTCCTCTTGGCTGATTTCACAGTGACACTTCTCAAGATGGCTAAGGCTTGTTGATATCTCGCAGTACAATCGCCCCCATCAAAGCTGTGGGTGGGTGAAGGACAGCGGCCTTCCATCCTAGCAAGCCATCTCCTCCCATTCCCACCCCCACCCCCAGCTGCACAATCATCACAGATGTCGATTTGTGTCCTTGGCCGTCCTTAATGGGACTTTTCCTCCACAATTTTATTTATTTTTTTGTCTTTATCAAATAATTTGTGCATAAAGAGTCAAATAACACAGAATAGTAAACTTAACCATAATTTAAAAATGCCCACCTCTGTGTTTTCAAGTTACTTTATTTATTTATTTTTTGTTGTTGTTCTTGGCACATGAATGACAAACTATTATCACGAAGAACCAATTTTAAAAATAACATACAAATACATTTTTTTTATTTCAGTACTTTTAAAATTTTTAATCCTCCTATTTCTTTAGTACAGTAGAAACAGGTGTCATGTATTCTGTGATGCCCTCTTTCTTTTTTTTAATTTTTTATTCTAATCTGTTACATATGACAGCAGAATGCATTACCATTCATATTACACATATAGAGCACAATTTTTCATGTCTCTGGTTGTACACAAAGTATATTCACACCATTCGTGTCTTCATACACCTTCTTAGGATAATGATGTCCATCTCATTCCACCATCTTTTTCGCCCCCTTGCCCCTTCCCTCCCTCCCCTCTGCCCTATCTAGAGTTCATCTAATCCTCCCATGCTCCCCCTCCCCACCCCACTATGAATCAGCCTCCCTATGTCAGAGAAAACATTCGCCTTCCTCAGTCTTGTTGAAAGTCCTGTTGTGAGATGCAGGTTGACAGGGTCCCTAAGGAGAGAAGAAGTCTAGGAGGAATTGGTTGGCCCCTCCCAGCCTGAGCAGAAGGGAATCGAGTTCTTCTGCTTGTGGTTGTCTGGGTCCCAGTGCCGTGCAGGGGGAAAGCGGACCTCCATTTACAAGGTACCCTGCGAAAGTCAATTTTTTTTCTTTAGAAATATCCAAACATTCTCAGAGAGTGTAACTGTGCCCCCTCTTGTGCTCCAAGGCCTCTTTCCTCCAGGACACACGTGTGAAATCTCACACGTATTCACGCTCAGGGAGGCCAACTGTCTGATTCCACAAGCCTGTTCTCCATGTGTCTGTCGGAGGCGCCAAACGTCAAAGGAGACCAGATGGGAAACCACCAGGCCAGGCCTCTGCTCCTCGCAGGGTGTTGTCACCTCATCTGAGTGTGCAACCAAGAAGACCAAGGGGTCAACCCCACCTCTGAGTCGTGCTCAGCAGACGGGATGGCTTTCCACTCTTAAGTCACCGTGCATCACCATCCCTCGGGGCTCCCTGCCTTGACCTCCTGAAGGTCACTGGCTCTGTCCCTTTACCGTTCACCAGCATTACCTCCTGCTACAGAGCAGAGCCAGGGAAGGAGCAGGGTGCACTGTGGGGAACCCAAACAGCCCAATAGCAATCGATTATGCCATGTGCCTTCCTGGTTTTCTTGGTGAGGTGAGTGGAGACCATTTGCACATCTGCTGGAGTCCTTGTCCTAGTGGAGAAAGAGACAGAATAATAGTCACCCACGGCACACCTTCAGCGTGTCACAGAGTGCCAAGAGCTTTCACACGGTGCTCTCCTTGACCCTCTCAGCCACTGTGCGAACAGCAAAGCTCTGGTTCCTTTTCCACAGAAGAGGGTACTGGGGCTCAGAGAGGCTGAGCAGTCTGTGCAGACATTCCGCACTCCACACTCCACCCAAAACATGCCTCGAGAGCTCCAATCCATCCTGGAAACGAAGATGAACCTGTAGGAATGACGTGTAGCCACCAGCTGCTGGGAACCCCGATTCCCGAGCACACTCTCCCCTTCAGACCCCTTTCCAGCTGCCTCCTGGGATCTGTGCAGAGGCAGCATATGCCCAGGGCCTTGCACAGTCACATGGCCTCCTTCTGCTCACCATGTAGCAGTTTGTCACAGTCTGAGCAGGAAGTTGACAGTGACTGGCGGCTGATGTGTCTCTTTGAGGATGGCCCAGAGCGGGCAGGCTGGCATTTTTTGGGGGACTGTCCTGGGTGATATTTCTCAAACCTGTTTTTGAAAAACCAAGAAATCAAGTCCGGTTAGTGTCTCACTGTCACAGAAGGGGTGGCTGTGGGTAGCATCAGAGGAAGTGATCCTGAATCGCCCCGGGGTAGAAACAATTGCTGAGAGAGACACATGGTTTTTGACCTGCAGGAATTCGAAGAAGTGACACATAAGAGTTGTGTTGGCCCTTAGTTCCAGCAGTGGAGGCTGATCAAAGACCCCTGTGTTTCCAGTGACCCTGGCCGCTCATTTCCACTTGGATTTGCTGGGCAGGGGCAGGGGGGTGTGGGGGACCATGCAAAGATGCATGAAATCTTTCCACAAGGGCCAGCCTTTTAGTTGTGATTTGCATAAAATCCCACCAACGGAGGTCCTTAGGTAGTAGACAGGCTTCAGTTTCCAGTTCTAGAGGAATGGCACCCTCTTTTCCTGTAGAAGTCTTCTCTGCGGCCTTCCCAGTCATTATGGTCAGCCTATGTCAGAAGGTGTCAAATGTGAATCAAATGGGGAGTTGGCATAGGGACAGCCATAAGCCCCCTCATGTATTCACTCTGCCTGCTTGTGGCTCAATCTGAAAAAAATATTCCATTTATAATAATAATAACAACAGTAACCCAAGAACTATGCCAAGAACTTAATAAACATGATCTTACTTGATTCTTGGACTAATTGATTAGGCACCAATACGTTAGTATCCCCCACTTTATAGATGAGAAAGATGGAGGCTTAAGGAAGTTAATAAACTTGCCTAAAGCCATGCACTGGCAGGAGGGAAGAAAGCCAGGCCCAGGACTGGTTCAGTCTAGAACCTTTGGACCCTGTGCCACAGAGGCTAGTGACTCCCAGACTCCAGGGCAGCCTGGAGGCTAGATTGATGTTTTGGCCTCCTCTGCCCTTCTGTAAGTAAAATTTTACATAATGAGCTCCCCCCAGGGACAGAGCCTGGAATGCAGAGCCTTTCTCCTGGCTGATTCTGGGTTCGTTTTATTCTACAGTCAGTAATAGACGCGGAAGGTTCAGCCCTGACTATATGAGGGCTCCATGCAAGTACTATGGGGAATAAAAATCCTCAAGTACAGAATCCATCTTTGGAGCTGTTTTAGTCAACTTTTTCGCTGCTGTGACTAAAAGACCTGACAAGAACGAACTTAAGGAGGAAAAGTTTATTTGAGGACTCACGGTTTAAGCGGTCCATAGACAGTCAGCTCCATTCCTCGGGGCTCAAGGTGAGGCAGAACATCATGGCAGAAGAACGTGGCAGAGGGCAGATGATGCTCACATGGTGATCAGGAAGCAGAGGGACCCACTCAGGTCACCAAATATATACCCCAAAGACACGCCCCAAGGGACCCACCTCCACCAGCCATACCCTACCCACCTTCAGTTACCATCCAGTTAATCCCTATCAGGGGATGAATTCACTGATTGGGTTAAGGCTCTCATGACCCAAAACATTTCACTTCTGAATGTTCTTGCATTATTTCACACATGAGCTCCTGGGAGACACTTCACATTCAAACTGTATCAGGAGCCCAGTATCTCTAGATAAAATACAGATATCCGGTTAAACTTGCATTTCAGATAAATAATGAATAAATATTTAAGATAAATATATTTGGGTTGTACTTACTATAATAACTGTTGACATTTATCTGAAAAGCAAATAATTGAATATTTTTATTTGCTAACCCTGACATCCCAAATAAAATTCAAAACAAATGTATCTGAACTAACCAACAAAATGTGATGTGAGTCTGATGCCCAAGAGCATCTCAGAGACATAGTCAATGTGGTGGTAATAATAATAATAATAATAATAATAATAATAATGATGATGCACTGGAACCCTGAGAGTTCTGCAATCTTTTATATTTATGAATCCTACATAATAAGTTAATTCCAGACTTAACAGATATTTGAATTAGAATTGGCACCGAAAGAAGGGGACAAATCATTAGGGTAGTTTAGACAGGTGACTTCTGATTTATGATTAGTGTGATTTTTCAATCCTGGCTATATTTGGGGATCACATAGGGATCTTTAAAAATACTGATGACTGAGCCCTGCCCCAAGAGGTTCTGGAGTCATTGGTCCAGGGTGTGGTCCAGCCATGGAGACAACAGGCTGAAAATAAATAATCCTTACCTTCCAAGGCTTCACACATGGGGTGGACAAAGAGTGGTCAGGAATTTGGAAGAAGGATTGGATGCTCCACACTAGGAATGGCCCCGCAGCTTCCATGGGGAATGGGAACCCAACAGGTGGAAGGATGGGGAAGGACTGGATGGGCAGGGAGGAGCAAGGAGATTGGGCCAGGTAAAGGGAGTGGCTGGGATCAGAGGGTTAGGAATAAACGTGCCAGCCAGGTACAGAGGACAGGTCGGTCAAACTAAAGTGGCACATCAAAGGAGGCGCAAAAGTTTTTATTATCTGGTTTTGTTTCCACACATAAAAATAGTGCACCAACTTGTGAGATTTGTGAAAAGTACAGTAAAATAAAACAGGATGAAGGGGAAAAAAATCATTGATGATTAAATAGAAATCACTTGCAAGTTTTAGCCACTTTTCTATGCCTTTGGGTCATTGTTGAGAATATACCATACCACAGTTTTGTGCCCTACATATTTTTCGTTATATCACAAGCATTTCCCCAAGTTGTTAAGAAATTTTTCATGAACGTCTATGCCAGCTGAAATGGTTACTATGTTATTGATGTGACCATAGCCTTTTTCCTAAAGTTGGACATTCAGGTCGCATCCAATTTTTCACATATTTGGAGGGTTGATTTGGGACTCATAAAAAGGGAGCAGGAGAGTATGAATGTGTTTTCCTACGAGTCCGTGAACTAAAAGAATTTGCAGGTGCCTGTTTCAAACTGTGCTCCTTCAAGTCCTAGAGAAGATCCTCAAAGTTTTTCAACATCCGCACTGAGCTTCAGGTTCATCCCCAAATTCAAAATGGTGCCCACTATGGGGTATTCTAAGCGACGTGTTCTGATTTCTCTTTCCAGCTCCAAATCACAGTTCCTTAGCACAGAGGTGCTACTTCTTCCCAGTGCAGACCTCTGTCTGGCCAAGGAACTACTGTTGGGACCTGAGATATTTTTAACACCCAATTAAATTGGCGTAATTGGATAGAATTGCGACTTCTTTGCCTCCAGCTGTGAGCCATAATCTGTTTCACACCTGAGTGTTGTTTCGCTTGATTTTTGGGGACTTTCCCCAGTGTTGGGGAGATGAGGTACAAGGAGAGAGTTATTTCTCACTTTTCAATATGTAGATTGTTTCCCCACCATTTTGGATGAGTCACAGGTGGCTGAACCATCATTGTCAACTTCCCTGGGTTAGGACTCTACTGTGAGGCTGAGATTTTAGCACCCAACTTATCTCTGGGTCTTGCTAGTTAAAATGTCGAAGCAACACAGAAACAGCCCGATCAGGGAGCAACAGCCTCCAAGCTGGACTCTCAGGACTAATGCCAGCTGTGAACAAGACTGAATTGTGTTCCAGGCTCACCAGTCCCAAGTCCCCAGGCTTTGGGGATGACACGTTGATCGTGCTACGATGTTAAGTCCTGATCAGTTTTAAAAACATGGAGCAGATACATATGCTGTGGGCTGGGAAGTAAACTCAATAGGGGAGGCCAAAGAAGAAATACTCTTAGTATTTCGTGATTAAAAAAAATCAGGGTTCTACAGCTGAATTCAGGTTAAACGGCGAAGAGTTTTTCTGACCTTTTTATTAGTCTATGATCTAGACCCCTTTTCTGCCTTGGGACACCCCTTTCTCTCATGATTAACCTGAACTTACTCCTTGCCTTGTCGAACAGTCGTCAATTCTGTAGAAGTCCCGTATGCTGGATTAAGGCTTCTCAAACCCAAGTGTGCAGCAGAACCACCTTGAGGGGTGCATGTTAAACTCTGGGTTGTGAAAACCCGACTCTGATTCAGGTGGGAGTCTAATGGGTTCCCGGGTGAGCTGTTGCTATGGGGTCCAACTTCAGGAATGACCATGTTAGATTTTGAAGGTCCCCTTGTAAACATCTAGACTGAGTGCTGGAGAGCCAGTCATTTGCCTCCCTTGTTCCCAGGATTATCATCACTAAACAATCATGTTTTTTTTTTTTTTCTTTTTTTCCCATGGGTCCAGACTTAGCCTCAAATTTTTTCCAATACAGCAGTTTAGAACCTTGCAACTCAAAAGGCACTTCACAGACCAGCAACATTGGCATTGCCTGGGAATTTGACCAAAATTTAGAGTTTGAAGCTCACCCTAGGTCTGCTAAATTTGAATCTGCATTGAACAAGATCCTGGGCGATCTTTGTACACAGTGCATTTGAGAAGCACGGGTCCAGGCAGCCAGCGTTACACTGAAGTTGAAGCCCATTTTACTTAATATGACCCAGCCATCTCATTAGAGTTGAGAAAACAAGAGTCCACAAAAATCAAGTGATGCACCCTCTTATAAGAAGCTGATTTTTCTGGGCTTGCCAGGTCGACAATTTACTTAAGGTGTTAGCTAATAACCTCAAAAACACTTTGGAATTTGCCAACCTTTCTGACTCTAGAAATATCATTGCACATGAAACAGGTCTTAAAAATGGACATCTGGATTTGAGGAGAAAGTTCTGTAAGAATTGAGTTCAGGCAGAGGGTCAAGGTGAAAGCCACTCTCAACCAATGGATGCTGCTGGACACCTGCTAGAAGCTCCTAGGGTCTCGCTGGTCTGCCCACCTCACCCTGGCTGGAATCTTTGGCTATAGGCCCAACATCTACTCACACAGATTCTCTGCTCTGAACAGAAAAGGGCAATGGGGCCTCACTTCCTACCCTCACAGTACCAGTGACACTGGAATTCTTTTTCTCAAGAACATTCCCCAAAGCCAGAATTGCAGGCAGATAACAAGAGCGTTGGTTTGGGATGTAGCAAAGCTGGTTTGTGCAGTGTGGTCCACTTGATGAAAGACAGGAGGAAAAAGCCAGGTACAGGCTTGAACATGGAAGGGTCCATGGTGATGAGCAAGCCTCCAAGTCCTCAGTCTGTTTAGTTTTGGAGGCATGGGGCGGAGATAAGAGAATGACCTCACAAATCAGCGTGGATGAGAACACAGGCAGGGATGGGGGCTGGAAGGGGTGCCCTGGGCTAGTAGTGGGGTGTGCAGTGCAAACAACCTTGATTTATGTGCCAAGCTGGGCTGATTGAATCTGTCCCACTACCATCCCTGATTTCTAAAGAAACGGTGATTTTTAACTTCATTTTCATTATAGAGTCCTTAGAGGGTCTAGTTAAAGCTATGGAATCTCTCTTTCACCAGATGTGAGTGCACATTTGGGCTATGCACTTCCGTGTACACAATTTCAGGGGTCTCGTTGCCCCAGAGCCTGACCCTCCAGGGGATCCAAGGACCTTGAGTGAGGACCTTTGATTAATGCTTTAAGTCAATGCTTGTCCACAGTCACACAGCTGGTGAGCAGGGCTTCCTAGATCTCTGTGCACAGCTCTCTACAGGCCCCCAGAGTCTGTCACTGTGAGACACTGAAGGTAACACCTACTTGGGAACTTAACCTAGCTGAGTTTAAATCTCAAAATAATATCTTGCTGATGATACATCTTTGAAAGTCAAATGAAAAGCCAAGGCCTAAATCGATGTGTTCAATCTATAAATATGTATTAAGCACCTACTATGTAAAAGAGTGCTCTAAACACAAGATAAAGCAGCCAGATACCAGCCCTGCCCTCGGGACATCGATGGTCTAACTGGGGAGACAGAAAAGGAACAAGTACTAATTATTACAAGTTGCCGCTTAATGAGCATTATAAAGGTTATCTTGAACTCTTTTGGAGAAACTGTGCTAAATAAATGATTAACTTTAATACTATAAATAGTGTTAAACCCTCATGTTGATGAATAATTAAAGGTGCTTCCATTATAGACACTCAAGGCTCAGGGCACCTCCGTTTAGCTGTTCATTCTCCGAGCGGTGGTCCCAGCTTGCAGCCGCCGCTCTCTGAGGTCCCTGTGGGTAACACATGCACAGGGGCTCCTGCCTCGCCTGTGGGGGAGCCCTATACAGCCAGAGCCAGGCTCTGACTGGGGTCCTCCGTAAACATTTACAGTGTTTGGTGCACTCCCTCCTGACATCAAATGCCAGGGATAATCAGAAAAACTACTGAGCTCAAGTCAACCCTGCACGACACTATGATAAATATTTAGATGGCATGTTTGTGGGGCTGGTTATGGAGCTATGAGGAAGTGCCTGCTTGTTCCAGAGGAGATGCAACCAACATGGCTCCATTTCTGATCATCCAGAACAGAATTGGGAGCAGCCACACCCTGGCTGGGCTGCCTTTTTTTAAAAAACTATTTATTTGTTCTAATGTGTTGCACATGACAGCAGAATGCATTTCGATTCATAATATACAAATGAAGCACAATTATTCATTTCTCTGGTTGTACACAGAGTCTTCACACATGTATGTACCCAGGGTAATAACGTCCATCTCATTCCACCATCTTTAGCGATGCCCCTTCCCTTTTCCTCCCTTCCCTTTGCCCCATCCAAAGTTCCTCCATTCCTCCCATGCTCCCCCCTCTCCCCCCCCCCCAATATGGATCAGCACCCACTTATCAGAGAAAACATTCAGCCCTTGGTTTGGGGGGATTGGCTGACTTCACTTAGCATGAGATTCTCCAACTCCATCCATTTACCTGCAAATGCCATGATTTTATTCTCTTTTAATGCTGAGTGATATTCCATTATGGATATATACCTCAGTTCCTTTATCCATTCATCTACTGAAGGGCATCAAGTGATGCTTAGACAATTTAGCTATTGTGAATTGTGCTGCTATAAACCTGAAGGCCGCCTCTGGTGATGAGAAGCTTGATCTTCTCACGAGTCTTGTGAATTGGTGGGGAGCCTGTATGTCCTGGCAAAGCTGTTGAATCCGTTAGAGATGGAGGACTGGGTGAAAGGAACTGTGTCCCTCAGCCCCCCCCCAAGGTGTGTCGTCAATGTTGTTGGCTTTAAAAAGTTCTAAGTGGATAAGAGGCTGTCACTGAATTGGTCACTGCTGTCGTTCAAAATTCACGTGTAGAAATTTATATATGGGTATTTGGTGGGGGGTCCTCTGAGGACATGAGGATGGGGCTCCCATCATGAAATCGGTGGCTTTCTAAGAAGAGAAAAGCACACTTACTGTCTCGCCACACGATGACTGCCACCACATTCTGATGCAGCAAGAAGACCCTGGCCAGATGCAGACCCTCCATCTTGGACTTCTCAGTCTCCAGAACCTGAAAAAAAAAAATAACCTATTGTCTATAAATTACTCAGTCTCAAGTATTCTGTTACAGTAACACAAAATGAGCTAAGACAGTCACCTGCCTATGGTGTGAGGTGATAACTTGGTAGGCTACCATGGTCACAAGAAGACCCACAACCCCAAACTTGTGTTGTCCTGCTGAGAAAAGGATCCAAGAGCTTCCAAATAATTTTCTTACTTTTTAAAAATGTCCAGGTGAGAGAGTATGACTCTGTGCCTGCCTATCTGTCCAATGGAGTCTTAGCACTCTGGTGAGGCTGCACTCTCCAGGATGCCTCTCCCTCACTGTCCCCCTGGCCTGTTGGACACAGCTGCCCAGGATCTTGGGGTATGTGGGGAAGTTGGCTGAGGTCCCTGAGGTCCCTCTTCCTGCGACCACTTTAAATCCATTTCTCTCCCAGGAGCAAGACAGGTGGGGGAATTTCCTGCCATTCCTTAAAAAAAAAAAATCCAATCACTTCTCCATTTGGATTCTTTCTGATCTATAATATATGTGTGAACATATACTATTTGTACAATCATACACCCCAACTTTGGTCATCTGTACTTAGGTACTAACACACAAGAGACAAAGATGTCTTTAACAAAAAAATTGAAAAAAATTTTATTTGACTCTTGGGAGACTGAAAAAAAGTACAAACTCAGTCCAGTTTAAAGATAGCATCCACCATTCCACCAAACTCCAACATCACCAGGTGTAGATGTGGGCACTCGTACCTGGTCACGGCCTGGAGTGAAGGAATCAGCACTTGGTCAGGGTGTCTCCTTTTTTTGTGATACCTCCTCAGGTGGCTCTGACTCCTCCAGAGTGGCTCTGCCCCCAGGGGGAAGCCATCCTCCTGCCAGTCCCTTGGAGACTGCAAACTCAAGCCCTGGTGCACTGTAGCTGTGTGCATTTAGGATTTGCTCCCCAGCTTCGTCTCGGATGGCTTGAGGAAGCTCGCGCACTAAAGGACAGTGCTGAGCCAAATAAAAGAAACTGGGACATCTCATGGAAAAGGAAAAGGTGGCATTGCTTTGAGGGACATGGCTGAATAGGTTTTTGGATGTGGCTATGACATGGGCCAGACATTTTTAGCAGCAGAAACCAAAGAGGATCTGCCTGGGTTGAGCCCGTGTTGGTTTACACAGCACAGAACCCGCCACTTGTCATCAGCATCCCTTGCTCAGTGCCGGGCTGACCTTGGAGAAATCCAGAAGTCATCACAGGAATGGGCAGTAACTGTCAGTGACATGGTGGGTTGTCGCCATTTTCCATGATCATGTGAAAAGCCAGGGGATGATTTCATTCTAATTCTGCCTCCTAAACAATTTTGACTCTCCACTTAATACCAAGCTACCATCTCTCTGTGGCCCTGCTGTTGAAGACCCTCTCCAAGAGTTTGAGGTTCTGGGATCTCCAGATCCTCCCGCCAACTTAGTCAAATTGTCAAAGGTTCACAGTTGTATGAGACACACACCTGGCGGGGCAGGTGGGGCGGGTGGCGGGGCAGGTGGTGTAGGTGGCAGGGCAGGTGGTGTAGGTGGCAGGGCAGGTAGTGTAGGTGGCAGGGCAGGTGGGGCAGGACATCTCTAGCAGCAGAGAGCAAGAGTGGCCTATTCTTGGGCTTCCTCCTCTGTGTAATGGAGATGACTTCCCATCTTTGGAATGGTTCAAAGCACGCAGTGAGGTGACCTGTGTGAGGCGTGGCACCCTGTGCTACTCTGGCCCAGGGGAGGTGCTCAGAGAAGTCCAGGATCTTTCCTCTGTGGCAGAGCAGGGCGCTGCTGTGGGAGGTGCTGGGGAAGATGGAGGGCCACAGGCCGTTTTGCAGGGTGGGCTTTTCCCCTCTCTTGTTTAGTCACTTAGAGGGGAAAGACCTAGGGTAGGGCCACTTAGCCCTGTTATGAGACATGACCTTTCTGAGAGTCAAATAAAAACCATGGTCCCTCTCCATATAAAAACAGTCATGTGAGCGGCGAGATGGCGACCTCTACGGAGCACTCAGCACGGGCCAACACTGTGCTGAGGGCTTTCACAGGGTGTTTAATCTCTGAACAACCCTAGCAGGCAGGTACTATTGATTATTACCAAATATAAATAATAAAGCATTGAAAGGTAAGGAACTTGGCCAAGCCACACTCCACGCATTAGACTCCTAGAGCTGCCATAACTGAATTTAACTGGTGGCTTAAGCAACAGAAATTCATTCTCTCACAGTTCTGGGGACTAAACCGCAACTAGAGGTCCAAGTGTGGGCAGGGCCATGCCCCCTCCCAGTCTCTAATGGGGCGTCTGTCCATGTGTTTCTCCTGGCCTCTCTAGTTGGCTGCGGTTCTTGGCCCATCTTAACTTGCACCCGGGTGACCCCAGTCTCTGCCTTTTCATCACTCCTATCTCTCTCTATCTCCCTCTCTCCGTCCCTCCCTCTCTCCCTCCCTCATTCTCTCTCTTTTTCTTCTTCTTAGAAGGACAGCAGTCATATTAGGTCAGGGCCCAGCTGATGACCTCATCTTAACTTAATGATACATGCAGATATTCTCCTCCTAAACAAGGTCACATTCTATGGCACTGGAGTCAGGACTTCGTATACTTTTGAGGAGAACATAACCCACAACTCTTGGTAAGCACAGGATGTCCTCACAGAAATTGATGCAAATCCTCACAGGCAAAAGGCAGAACTCTGGAGCCCCCACCTCGGTGAATGGTCCTGCGTGTACCTTGGACTGTGGGCACCAAACTCAGAGGAGCAAGCCAGTCTCACAGTGAGATTTCTTTACCACCATTATTTTGAAAGCACCTATTGTGTGTCCGGCTTGGTAGTGGGACCAGGGACCCTAAGGAAATTTAGCAGCCATCTTGGCCCTCCACAATTTAGGGCCTAGTCGTATAAAAATAATTAAGAGATGCTATAAATAAGAATCACAGTGAATCGACAAGAGTCGAACAGACAATCACATCCAAATCCCTCAGAACAGAGATCCCAGGAATGTATGTAAGGAGGGAGGAATTCAGACCAGCCATTGGGCATTGAGCTGTGAACACACCCCCAAGGTAGGATGGCTCC
Source organism: Spermophilus citellus (assembly GCF_964194105.1). Taxonomy (NCBI): domain Eukaryota; kingdom Metazoa; phylum Chordata; class Mammalia; order Rodentia; family Sciuridae; genus Spermophilus; species Spermophilus citellus. Next base: position 81,390,998 of record NC_138195.1, read on the forward strand.
TGAAAGCCAGGCTGCTCATCTTCCTGGTATCCTAGTCCTTCATGCCTCTGTGTCATCTTGCATGCTGTGCCTTCAGTCTGGAGGTCCCTGTGCCTCCTGCTGTGTCTACAAACCCCTCTTCACTTTCAAAGTTCCTAGAGACTGACCTTCAGTGCCACATGCCCAGCAGTGGTGGCTGCTGCCTGCTCTGTCCCTCCACCTTTGTTCTGTTTTCACTGGGGGCTGTCACATCCCTGCTGCGTCCTGCCTCACCCACAGATCTCTGAACCCTTGAAAGCAGAACACTTCTTGGCCCTTTGATGCCCAGAGCACAGGGTAGTGCTTGTCTCCTCATTAGACAGTCAGTGTGAGTTTATTTGGGCTGCTATAACAAAAATTCCTTAGACTGCATAATTTATAAACAATTCAATCTATTGCTCATGTTCTGGAGGCTGGGAAGTCTAAGCCCAAGGTGCTGGCAGATTCAGTGTCTGGTGAAGACCTTCTTCCTCACAGCTGGTACTTTCTTGTTCTCACACGGCAGAAGGGAGAGAGATGGAAAAGCTCCCGAGCCTCTTTTGTAGGGCTTGAATGCCATTCTCTTTTTTTTAAAATTATTTTTTAGTTGTAGGCAGACACAATATCTTTATTTCATTTTTATGTGGTGCTGAGGATCAAACCCATTGCCTCACGTGTGCTAGGTGAGCACTCTACCACTGAGCCACAACCCAAGCCCCTTGAATGCCATTCTTGAAGTCATACCTGAATTATCTCCTGAGGGTCCCATCTCTTACTACCATTATTGGAGATTAAGTTTCAACATATGAATTTTGTGGGGACACATTCAGACCATAGCAGTCACGGGGGTAACGTCTGTTGACGGGGTATGTGAAGGCCCAAGCTCACAGCTCACAGGGAATTGGGCCCAACTGGTGAAAGAAAAGGGCCCGTGAGAGCTAAGAAAATCAACTATCTCTCTTTGAAGTTTATCCTTAAAGACCTGTGTTTTGGGTTCATTAAACCTTTGACTCTTAAACCTCTGTGCATCTTCCGGCAAGTTATTTGACCTCCCTGATCCTCAGTTTTCTGGTTTGTAAATGGTAAGATCTCTGTCCCCCTCTTTGGCAGTGGGTAAGACTGGAGGGTGCGTGTGGGGCAGGGTGAAGTCTGTGACATATTTAGTCCAGCATCTGACGCATACCCAGCACTCAATGAGAGCAGTGGCTGTGAACGGCGCTCTTGTCACCACGGCGGTCATGATCCAGGTTGACAGCCCCTTGGCGGGCCAGGGCCACAATCCGGGGCTGGCTTGATAAGCCACATTTAACCCGAACCCTTTCACTGGGCTCAGCTCCCAACAACAGCTCCGGAAATCCTTTCAAGATCCGCAGGAATGTTCTTTCAAACGATGCAGCCTCTTGACACAAGGTGTATTTTCAAGACCCAAATGTTTCTTGAAAAATCACATTTTCAGAGGTCTATTACCCTTTCAACAATAGTTCATGGATCCCGAAAGTGAGGCGTTTGATCCTTTCTCCTCAGAAGGGCAGAGAGGAGGAAATAATATCCGCGGTCCAGTCCCTGTGAAATCCAGGCAGAGCAGAGGGCTCTGCAGGAGGCCTCAACCTGACCGGGATGAAATGAGCCCGGGAAGGACGAGGCTCTCCCACCCTTCTCACCGACAGACCCTCGGAACCTTCCTTCGGCACATTTTCTCTCTTCCTTTCAAATGCATGTTTGTATTCCTGAGCCTCGGACACTGGGAGGCCATTTGGAAGTGACCCGGCACCGTGCTGTAGCTCTGGACCCTGGTTTGGATCCTGTTATCAGCTCACTGGGTGTCTTTGGGCAAGTTACGCAACCTCTCTGAACAAAAGAAGCATTGGACTAATCAATGGAGGCATCCTCCGGCTTTGGCCTTCACGGGAGTCTATGTGTAGGAGGTTGCTTTCTCTCCACCAGGTTTGTGTCCACCTCATGGTGTAAGACTCCTGTCCGCATTGACAAGGTAGACCAGAGCTGTATCCAATCATCCGCACAATCAGCTCCCCAGCTGAGGGGCTTGGGCATGTCTCCTACAATCACCAAAGGGCAGTCTCCTCTTTTGCAAAGTGGGAGAAGCCTTCCCTGGAATGCCAGGCTGCAGGGGGAAGTCACTGAAATGGGGGCTAAAGTTTCTGTCCAGCCAGGTCTGCAGAAAGTCAGTTTCCCTGTTCTTCCCTCCAACACTGTCCCCTCCAGCTTTCCTTCCCTTATGGGGTGCTCTGCCATCCCCACCCCATTCCCACGAGCCCAGAAACCCTCCTTCTCCCAGGGATCCCTGTTTTCCACCCCTTCCCAAGCCCAGGACACTCTCCTGAGGATGCTGATCTGAGCCCCTCACTGCTGTGGCTCGGGCTGGAGTGCTTAGTGGTGTCGTTTGCATTCTCTTGTTCTCAATGCGGATGGTGTCACTCACTTGACAGGGAAGGAAACCGAGTCGAAGAAGGTTGGGTAACTTGTCCATCAGGCAGCAGCTGGGCAGAACCCTCGCTGCGCCCCTGGGTTGGGCTTCCTGTCTCAGGACAGCTGAGTATTTGGGTGGTTTCCACCAAGGCCTTCAGCTAGGCGGGAAGGAGTAGGATTTCGTGTATGGGGGTCAGGGAAGGCGGGCGGTCTGGAGTGGGGTGTCTTCTGGGCTGGGGGTGTGGCTCCACCTGGTGGCCCCCTCTGCCGGCCCCCACCCACCTTGCTTCTGTGACTGCTGCAAGTTCTGATTGGCCATTTGTCCCAGCAGTCCCGAGAGCTGGGAAAAGCAAGGCATGAGGCTTGGGTCACTCACCAGCCACCTGTGACCCTGGGAGGCTCGGCTTACACCCCTGCATGCTCCTGCCTGAGACAGAACTGGGCAGGGGGAGTGTGCAGCTGGGAGCTGTCTCCCTCCCCTGTGGGCGTGTGTTTTGTCTGCTGCCAGGTGTTCCCGGGCCTGCAATGTGAGGAGGGTCTGGAAGTGATTGTGGCTCCTCTCTGGCTGAGAAGAGAGGGAAAGAGGAAACAGAGAGAGGAGACCATTAACCCCGAGGCTGGAGAGCAAGCTGCCAGCTGGGGCGGGGGTGGGGTGGAACCCTGGGCCAGGGGCGAGTCAGTCTGTGACCCTCGAGCACTCTGGGCCCTGGGTGTGCATGGTCCGCCTGTCCCTAAGGGCAGAGCAAGGTTTCCCACTCAGGACCCAGTCCTGTGCTGGGTGGGAATCTAACCACAAGAGAAATCAGAGGTTGAGTTAGATTTGCCTGGGTTTGGAGCCTAGTGCTGCAGGGTCAGCTGGGTGACCTGAGAAAGTCACTGACATGCCTGACGCCTCACTTTCCTCCTCTGTCAGGGGGCACAAAAGTAGGACCCACCTCTTAGGTTCATTGTGTACCAGGTGAGGAACATAAAAAGCCACTCAGTCCCAGCTCTAGCACAGGGTAGGTGCTCATTTATTGTCAGTAAATGTCTAGAATCCTGATTGGCAGCAGATCCTGCCTGATCTTTTAGACATGTCCCAGATCCAAACACGTGCCCTCTCAGACAAACAGGTTGGCCACTGGCCATCATCACACTCCATTCAGCCCTGCTGAGGTCCAGGCACAGCTATAACAGCACTGTGGTTGACGAACTCAACCTACCCTCCCTGTAATGCCAAGAGGCAGGCACCGCTTCATCTGCAACCTCTCCAGTTTGGCAGGATGAGGTCGTGAGCTTGAGGTTGTGCAGCCAGCAGGAGGATTTCAAAGAGGGGGTTTGAAAGGGGAGTGCTCTGGGTCATTTCGGACAACGCCTCTCCCATCGCCACTGTACAAACTCAAGCCACTGCTCAGCTCCTCTGCCCCATCGTCTTGAGGAGGAGAGGGCCAAAGAAGGTTCTGGAAAAATGGTGAGGGGGAATTTTGTCCAAAATTACCCTTGGGTGGTTGGATGCACAGCCTGAATGTCTGCAAAGGGACTTAGCTTCTCTTGCATCCTACAAGACAAAGCCGGTTACCGTGGAGCCAACACAAATGCCAAGTTCTGCTTCAAAATCCATAATTCAAAGTAACGGGAGGATAATGTACAATCACCTGACTGGGTTCAATAGTGTTCCCCTTAAAAATACATGAGATAATCCCTAACACTGTGAGTGTGAACTTATTTGGACATAGGGCCTTGGCAGACATAACCAAGGTAAGAAGAGGTCAGACTGGATGGGCCTGGTGCTACTCCAGTGAGTGATGTCTTTAGAAGAAGAGGAGATTTTGGACAGAGACACAGGGACGGTGGCCCTGCAAGACACGGGAAGAGATTGCAGTGATGCAGCTACAAGCCAAGGAAAGCCAAGGATTCCTGGTCACAGCAGAAGCCAGGCAGCCGCAGGGGCAGATTTTCCCCCGGAACCCTCAGAGGGAGCATGCCCTGCCTGCACCGCGATTTCCAACTTCTGCCCTCCAGGGCTGGGAGAGAATACCTTTCTGTTGTTTTCTACCACTCAGTTTGGAATCATTTGTCACAGCAGCCTAAGGCAGCCTCCTAGAAGGGAAATGCTGGGGTCACCTTGGAAACCATTCTCTCTAAATGTACCTGACAGATGGGAAACTGAGGCCCAGACTTGTGCACAGGCCAAGTGAGCTCAGAATAGAGCAGAAGTCCCATGGGAGAGGTCAGCACAGGTGGTGGCTGGGTATTCTCAGGTCCTCTGTGAACATGGCTAATGCTCACTGTCACCAAGCACAGTGACCTTTCTCAGCAGTGTGTGGTTGGGGCTGCTTCGCACCACACCCCAGGCTTTCAGCCTCAACCTTTGGTAAGAGAGTGGTGGCTTCTAGGGCAGGTGGCCTTCTCGGGAAGACTCCAATGCCTTACCACAAGCTGTATTCAGAGCTTCTCTAGGCACGGACCCCTCCCCAAGGCAGACTGAGGCTGGGGTCAGAACAGACTTGCAATGTCACTCTCTGGGCTCCATCGTTTGTGCTGCAGGGAGCTGGGCCGGGGTAACGTGTAGTGTGTTTGGAAGGCTTCCTCTGCAAAGAGGCCGGGACAATGGCATTGACTTGGCATTTCTCTCTCCTAAGTTGGAATATTGAGTATACCTGAAGTCTTAGCTATTGATCTTTGTGGGAGAGGCATTAGAGATCTTGACGAGATTTTCCAATGCACTGAAGGCACTGTCTGTCAATAACCTTCTGGGGTCACCTCCTCCCACCACCTTCCCCTGCCAGGGGACAGCAGAGTCAGCTTCCTGGCTGATTATTTGGGTTTTTGGTGCTAACTGGGAGTCCGGCAGCTACTGCAGATTATGATTCTAAAACCAAGCCCTCTCTCTGCCCCACTGAGGGAAGTGCATTTTGTGGCTCCAGTTGTCTGAATATTTGGGGAGATGGGATTTGACCACACAAGTGATTGTCTCGTTGTCTTAACTCTGTGGTGGTAGGTACACCCCCTGACCCCACGTCAACACATGGCCCAGCATTTTGGGATATGGGTGAGTGTATCTATTTCTTTCATTCATTTATCTATAATCATTCCTCAGTGCGCTGGTACATTTTCATTCTTCATACACAGGCATCAGATGTTCATTTGGAAAATTCACTGTGAGTAGTTGAATCTTCTCTTTTTTGTTACATTTTCCCATCTTTTTTCAACGATTGCAAGTAATAATTTTTTTTCTTCATAAACTCCATGGACATATGAAATTACTGCTATTTCCCTCCTAATAAAGATGACAGGATTCAGTGATTGACCTTAAGGTCAGATATGATTAAGTTCAAATTGCTGTGGGACCTGTAATCAGAGTGAACTGTGCTGAGCAGGTGGAGAACTGGGATGGTTCTAGAAGCTTCTTTCCTGGTATAGGGAATTTGAGGAGATGAGGTAGGTGGTGGTACCCTGGCCAACTTTACCTGTCTTATTTTTTTTTAATTTATAAATTTTACTAGAAAACAAACCAAAATCAAGCGGATGTCTTTGTTTTCAATAGGGAGGAATGCTGAGCTTCCCCAGCAGACAACAGTTGAGGGAAACTTCCAGAAATGCAGACATCACGGAGGACCGGAGGATGCTGCTTCCTATGGCCCTTTGGGGGAGGAGAATTGATCTCCTTGACGGAATTGATTAGATTCTTGAAGAAAACCAATACCGTGAGTGGGGTTTGAGCCTTCCCCATTAATTGCCAAGTTTCTGGACAGTTCTTTGGACCATGTTCCACCTCCACCAGGTGGACCAGCCTCTGAGTTCCCTGGAGGATTTAAGATCAGGAGAGACGTTCCCAATGACTGCCATGAATTTTTCCAGCTCTCCTGTCCTCTCCCTCCCTCAGCCCTCACCATGAGGCAGGTGACAACTTTACAGGAAGGACCACTTTGGTCCCTTCCCACGAAGGGTCTGCCCTCCCTCTCCTGTCACGGGGCTGCTCCGGCAAAGCCCCTGCATACAGTTAATTTGCAGGCCCCAGGCAGTTGGGTGCCCTTCCTCACCAGCCCCATGAGCACAGATGAGCTAATTCTGCACAGCAGCTTTGGTCTTGACCACTGCCGTGCTGGCCCTGCCAGAGCAGAGCCCACGATGACCAGGAGCAGCCTGGCCCGGTGCCGGGCAGGGAGCCTCAGCGTGCTTGGGCCACGCCACCCGTGCACTGTGTAAATGATTTCACACTCCAGTGGCCAAATCAATGGGGTGTTTCTCTGCTTAAGAATCGCTGGGATGAAGTGTTTCCTTCTCTATAGTCAGGGCATGTTCTGGGCCCTTCAGGGGGCCTTTGAAAAGGGCTGGTTTTGTATTTAAGAGGAAAGCATTGCTATCAAGAATTTTTAATGTGTTCTCCAGCAATTGAGAGACAGTCTTCGCCTCGGAACTCCTTGACCGAAATGTCTCTCGAGGGATGTAGAGGCGTCCTGAGGAGGAGGAAGGTTGCTGGCAGGCCCTTGGCTGAGGTGGGGCAACTCTGGGCTGGGGAGTGACGCTGGAGGTGGCAGGGATGGTAGGTGTCCAGGAAGACAGGAGAAGGAGGGCAGAGCACGTGGGCCCCAAGGGGAGCTCAGGGGCACCTGGAGCAGGAGGCCCAGCCCGTGACAGTTGTATGATCGACTGTCCAGAGGAGGGGAACTGAGTTTCTCCTCTGCTGTGGCACCTACATGCCCCCCGAGGTTCCTCCCTGCCTCAGAGCACCGATTTTGTAAGACCTGATGCAAGGACACGGTGCGGCCTGCAGGGCAAGGCCAGGAGTTCCGCATGGCCGGGCTTAGGGCTAGCTGGACTTTGGTAGTGGAGAGGACGTAGATGTGGTCCCTTGCTTTATTCCGGGGCATCTGTTGAGGGTGAGGGACCCCAAGGGCTGGGTCCTCCCTGGAGCATCTTCAAGACCCTTCGTGGGAAGGGACCAAAGTGGTCCTTCCTGTAAAGTTGTCGCCTGCCTCATGGTGAGGGCTGAGGGAGGGAGAGGACAGGAGAGCTGGAAAAATTCATAGCAGTCATTGGGAACGTCTCTCCTGAAACTTCTTGATCTTAAATCCTCTACCCTTCCCCGGGCCCCTTCCTTCTCCAGTGGTCACCTTCTACATTCACGTTGTCGTTTCCTTCTCCTTCTAGATTCCACATATGAGAGAAAAACCTGTGACACTTTTCTGAGTTTGGCTTATTTTGCTTAATGTGATGATCTCCAGTTCCATGAGTTTTCCTGTAAATGCCATGATTTTGTTCTTCTTTATGGCTGAGTAATAATTTCCTTGATCTGTTCATCCATTGACGGGCACCTAGGCTGATGCCATAACTTGGCTACTGTGAATAGGGCCTCCGGAAATAGAGGTCTGCCGGTGTTTCCACTGTAGGTCGACTCCGATTCCTTCAGATGTGTACCCAGGAGTGGTAGAGCGGGATCATACGGTAGGTCTAGCTTTAGTGTTTTGAGAAAACTTTATTCTGATTTCTACGGTGGCTGTACTCGTCTGCGTTCCCACCAACAGTGTACGAGTTTCCTTCTTCTCCCTTACATTCTTGCCAGTGTTTGTTATTTTTTTTTCTTCCTAATCGTCATTCTGACTGAGCTAAGATGGAATCTCAATGTAGTTTGGATTTACATTTCCCTGGTGGCTAAAAGATGCTGAAAAAATATATATTTTAAAAATTCATATTGTATAAATTTAAACATATATTGTATAAATATAATATTTATATTGTATAAATTTTTATATATATCTCTTCTCTGTTAGATGAATAAGCTGGCTGAGCTTTTCTTCTGTTCTGTAGGCTATCTCTTTGTTGATTGTTTCCTTTCTTGGGCACAAGCCTTTTAATTTGAGGTGGTCTCATTTATCATTTCTTTCTATTATTTCCTGAGCTATTGGAAATTGTTGCCTTTACCAATATCTTGAAGTGTTTCCCCTGTGTTTTCATCTAGTGGTTCCTAAGTTTTATGTCTTAACATTATAGCTTCTGATCCATTGGAATCAAATTTTGTGCAGGGTGAGAGAGAGGAATCTAGTTTCAATCTTCTACATGCAGATAGGTATCTAGTTTTCCCATTTATCCATTTGTTGAAGAAGCTGATTTTTCCCTAGCATGGATTTTTGGCTTCTTGGTTGAGAATCAGATGGCTGTAGACGTGTGGGTTTGTCCTGGGTCCTCTAGTCTGGTCTGTTGGTCTAGTTGTACTTTTACACCAGTACTATGCTATTTTGGTGACAATGGCTCTGTGGCATATTTTGAAATTGGGTGTTGTGATGTTCTATTTGCTCAGGACAAATTTTTATTGAGAGCTGATAAGCTGTTGTACTAGGTATGAGGGAGACTCACCAAAATTTAAAGAGTGAAAGAAGAGATAGCATGAAGGAATGAGAGAGGATGGAATAGGAGAGAGACGGGGCCTGCTGTAAGAGGTCAGGGAAGGCCTCTTCTAGGAGCTAACATTGGGTCTGAGACATTGAAAAGGAATCAGCAATAAAATGAACAGAGAGAGCAAGATCCCAGGCGGAGGGAGCAGTAAATACAAGTACTGCGAGTTAGGAATTGTTCCCTGTGGTGGCTGAGCCCTATAACCAAGGGGAGCCGGCAACGAGATAAGGCTGGACCAGCTGATGGGGCCTAGGCTCTGCAAGGCCTTGAGAGCTATGGCAAGGAGATGGGGGTTATTCTAAGAGAAATGGAAAGCTACTCGAGTGCTGTAAGTAGGGGTGACATCATTGAATTGGTCCAGTATAAGCATCTTCCAATGGGGTACCATCCTTTGTCATTGTCTCTTCCAAATGATGAGAAATTATTTTCTTCTCTTTTCTTTTTTTTGCAAGCGTAGACCAAGGGAGAAAGCGAAAACTCTGCTAATGAGTCCATGGAAGTAGACATAGAGACCTGAATCCTGTTTTACAAATGAGGGGTGCTTTGAAATGCCTTGAAAATATTCCCAGCCGATTCCTGACTCTTTAGGGCTGCTTTCAGCTCACTTGAGCCGTAATGAAGGTGGCCCTTATCAGCCTGAGCTTGAGCTGCCTTAATTAGACCCAGATTCTCTATCTTTAAATTGGTCTTACATCAAAGCTCAAGTTATAATTGCAGGTGATGTATTTGCGAGCTGCATTGTTATGTAGAATACGGCTGCCAGCAGGTTGCGCTGGGATTATTGAAAAGCAATTTGCAGGAGAGGTCTATGGGGGAAAGGTAGTTCACCTCACTAAGCCTAAAGAAGAAAAAAAGCAGCCATAGATAGCTGGGGGTCTTGGAAAAGCATGTTTAACAAGAGGTATTTAAAAAACACCTTCAATATTTCACCAGCTCTATTTTTCAGGCACATCTGGCCGGAGCCATTCCTGACTCTGAGACATGTGGCTCTTTAGGTCCCTGTTGTTAGAGGTCATTGCTGGTCTGCATTTGATATAGCTGAGGGATTGGCCTGCTGGGGTCAAAACAGGTTATCGGGAAAGCACAGGCAGCTGGAGGCAGCCCCCACCCTGGCCCCAGCTGTGCACCAATTTCTCACTTGGTTTTGGAACCAGGAGACTTGAGACTTACAAGGTGTTCATAGAAGGTCGGTGTCTTGGGCTGATTGTGTAACTGGGCTCTTGCGAGCAGTTGCTGCCACGCACACAGGAGGGCAGACATCTCTCTGACATGATGATTTCAAATCTTTTGGGTAAATATGCCCAAGTGGGATGCGGCAGCGTGGATGAACAATTTACTAGGAGAACAATTTCCTATTTACCAGGTGCAATAAGCCAGGCACATAGAGACAAGCATGAACGTGCTCACTTCTTTGTGAAAGCTAAAAAAAAAAATGATCAAACTCAAAGCAGTGGAGAGTAGAATGGGGAGTGGGGAGGACACCATCGAAGTGGACAAAGCCTCAACTAGACAAGAGAACTAAGATTTTATTTTCTTTGAAAAACATAAATGCAGATATATTTACATCGTCTCACCCTTTCCACGTGTCCTTGATGCTGGAGCCTTTGGCAAATGTGAAATCGCTTTTTCACTGTGACCATGAGGGCCATTGATGGGGCTGTGATGTCCATAGCTGTGTGTGCTGCCCACCCACAGCAGATCATCCGGCCAGCGGAGGTTTGGAAACACCCACTGTGTTAGCTGAGTTTCTGTTCTGGTGATGAACAGTGTTGGCCTCCGGGGAGGGAGGTGACCTCTTGCCTCTTGAATTGAGATAGTGTCCCCCGGCAGGAAGGCAGCTCCATTCCAAGGGGCTCGGGTTTGGGGAAGCAGAGGTCAAGTCAGCCACCAAGGACAGGGGTCCGGGTCTTCTCTCAGACCACATGAACTTTTCTAATCAAACTGGCTCATGTGATTCCAATTATTTTTCCATCCTCTCCCAGGGCAGTGGGCCACGGGGTAGGCTGATGACCTGTGAAATTTCAATTTTAAAAAATGAAACTGGCTTTGATTTATTAAAAAGTCAGCCCATTCCTCGGGTCCCGTGCAGATGGGGAGCAGGCAAAAAGAGCTGCCAAAAGCCTGGGTCACATTTGATGGTGACGTCCCCCCACCCCAGCCTTGGCAGCCCCTGCACATGTGGAGCCCTCTCCTGTGACGCCACAGAGAAGTGACCTGCAGCCCCAGGGCCATCCACACACTCCCGATGATGCTGGCAGTGCAGGCCGGGTGGGGCTGGTGCAGCTGGGCCACCGCAACTGTGCTGGAGGATGTGACCCTGCCCGGGGGGGAAGTGGCTGGGTCAGACCCTCTGTGCTGTGACCTCTGCCTTTGGCCTGTTTCCTCCCCTTGTGGCTGGTGGACCTGGTGGGAAGTGGTGTCTGTGGGAGCTGGGAGTCTGCTCTGGACTGCAGGGTCAGGGCAGGCCGGGGGCAGAGCACCTGAGTGCAGGGCTGCTCCCTGGGGTGGGGAAGGTTCCGCTTTGATCTCTCAGACTCTGGCGCTTTGTCTCCCGGGCCTTCACCCTTCCTTAGAAAACTGTTCCGCTGAGGGACGTGGCAGGCTGGCTGCAGTGTACACACACCCGCACCGATGGATCTTCAAAACGTGATCAGGAGTTAAAAGAAAGGAAAAGAAAATAAACCGAATGAGATGGACGGGACGCGGCGCTCAGCTCCAGAACGGGCGCGCGGGCCAGCGACACGTGTAAAACAAAAGGGTCACGTTAAACATCAGAAGCGCTGCCTGTGGGAGGAGAGGGACGCAGGTAGGATTAGAGAGAAGGAATGAAACCAGCCATGAACGACGGGGTCGATCCACCAGTGCCCATGTGCCAGGAGCTGGAGAGCATTCGGAGCTCAACCGCTCGCACTAAGCAGAAAGAAAAGCGACGTCCTTTTCATGACCTTCCTAGATAGGAGGCTGAGCTGGGTGATGGGTGGTGCCAGCTCAGCCCTGATCTTCCCAGCACATGGCAGGTCAAGAGGCCAGGGAGCTCACTGGGGGGGGGGGGGAGTGGGAGGACAGCTCAGGGGCCAGCACCTTCCTGAAGGCAATGACTGCTGCCTCGGTGACGAATGAGCGTGGACGCTCATGCCGGGCACTCAGCCTATGCCAGGCTCCTCTGGGGGTGCTCACCGTCATTGTGAATGTGACCACTCTTGCTAAGAATAATGGCACCATCACAGTCCAAATGGCATTGATAATAAACCTCGCCACCAGTTCTTATGTTTCCAGTTCTTATGCAAGCCTGGCTCTGACGGCCCAATTTGGGAATCATTCTGCAGACCTTGGCATTCGGCTGACAATGTGAAAATACCAAAGTCAATGAGGCTTCTGAGATTCTGGAAGACAGAGTATTCTTTGTCCTCTGTTAAGTGTCTTGAGAAACCTTCAGGGCTGGGCCACCACAGCGGGAGCCTGGCACCCAGATCAGACAGCAGAACAGAGCCCTGAGGCCGCAGGGAGGAAGAGTTGAGAGAAGAACCACAGGCGCACGTGGAGAGTGAGTAAAGGCCACCCGGGACCCCAGCTGCATGTGGCAGCTGCCTACTCACGCCTGGGGTGTGGACGCTTAGAGTCCATGTGGGCTAAAGGGCTTTAACACTCCCGATCTCACGGAGCCTTATGACTCTCCTCTGGGAAATAGCACTCCCAGTTTACAGACAGGAAAACTGAGGCCCAGAGTGTCCTAAGGCCAGGGGGGACATTAGTTGTAGACCTAGAACTGAGGCACATTGATTCCCAGTCCAGTGCATTATATAGTAATGATAACAACAGTGACAACTACTAATCATAAGTGTCCATGTGAGCCAGGCATTTTTTAAAAGGGTTTTATATTTCATTTAGACCTTACAACAGAATTATGATGTGGATGTGGTTATTGTCCTCATTTTACAAATGAAACAGCTAGGATGCAGAGAGGCTAAGTAACCTACCTAAGGTTGCACAGCCTGGCAGCGGTAGAGGCAGGGCATGAACATGGGCGTGTGACACTCCTCTCATCAGCTTTTGTCACTCTATTACTGCCTGGAGGACCCATCTCAGCTGCTCCAGGGCCTGTCAGATAAGACCCCCTATAGTGTGCCTGAGGGCTGTAGAGGAAGAGGGGGCTGTGGTTTCTGGAGCCAAGAATTTGGAGACTCGGCCAACTAGAGGTCTCTCTGCTATTGTTCACAGCTTGGCTGGGGTCCTATGGAGTTTTTAGGGGTGCTAGGACTTCAGGCAGTGGCCCACGCCCTGGGTTGTCAATCTGCAATTTCCCAGACTTCAGCTGGCCATGGGGCCTCCCTGCCCCCAGTCCTGTCCTTCATAAGGTGCCCACTTCAGACCTTGGATTCATCAGGGGGACAGGTGTGAAGTGCTGGAATCAGGTCCCCACCAGCCTCACTCTACCCGGACAAGTTAAGATGGAGCTGAGTTTGTCTTGACCTGGTATTTGATACTAATCCAGTTCTTAAATCTGTTGTTTTCTTCCCTTTCACCCCGTTACCCTCAGCCTGGAATGCAGAGAGAAGCCCTTGGGGAGCTAAGATGAAAATCAGATGCCCGAATCTAAGAGCACAGTTCATCCAAGGGGCCTGGGAGATGACAGGGCCATCAGAGAGCATTGCTCTCCTTGCTGTATCCATGTCCCTCTCCTCACGCCATTACCACAGCCTCCCTTCACCCTTGCTGGCCAAGGGCTGGGCTCTGCTCAGCAGGAATAGCTCTGAGCTGCATAAAGCCACAGAACCCCACTTCCTGACTGGGGAGGCCCTGAAGGATGCTGACCACTGACTTTCATTTTGAGTTTGGAAATTATAACACCAGTCAGTGGCTCTAAGATGCTTTGAAGACATGAATCTGTTTGAAAATATGTTGAAAAGTTATGAACCCAGTTCTAGATTGGGGGAGGCCATAGATGCCTACTTTATACACAGTATTAAAGGGTTATCCCAGATACAGAGACCTGTCCGTGGATTCTCTGCTCATACACACATTTGAGTATCAGGTCCTGGGCGGTTGCTGCCATGTTCCTTTTGTGCTGGATTCTCTTGGATGCTAAGTGGGCAGCCCTGCGGGCTTGCTCACAAAGTTAGTTCTGCAGCCCACACTTGACCTCTTGCCTTGTAGATCATCCAGACTGACCAGCTTGAAGTCATTTTCCGGGGTGGTAGTGGGAAGAAGCATGGGGAGACTTCCAAACTTGTTTTTAATTCAACATCTTTGCCTTCATAAACAGAGAGGATACAGATGGAACCATCTGCTTCAGACTTCAGTGCTTTTCTACCTACTAAAGTTGGAGGGGGTGAATGCAGGAAAAGCTTTAACATGGAATTGGCCCTGGAGATCCCAACCAGGACACGTTTTTCTAAAAACTTTTCCTCAAGGTCACCTTGAGGGTGGAGACAAGCAAGATATATTTTTAAAAATCATTACTTCTCAGAGATAGGGAGACAGGCCTGGTAGTCACTTCCCCTGTTACCACCCTCTAGTCGTTTTAACACCTGTTTATTTTTAACCTTCTTATTTCATTTTATCTCAGGTATGTCTTCTAAGTACCATACACCCAGTTTGGGGCTACCTTCAATCCCATGTGGAAATCTTTGTCCTTTAACCTGAAAGCTTTGATCCATTCGCATTTATTGTGTTCACTCACCTGCTTGGATTTATTAAAGTCAACTTCTTGGGTGTTGTTTTCTTTATCACATCTTCCTATCTTCCCAGTTTGCTTTGTATCAAACCTGAGGGATGAGAGAAGACATTCGGCTGCCTTTTTACCTCCTATAAAGAAGATGCATGTGTTTTCCCTGATTCCTTTGGAAATTCTCTTCTTTGTATCCTGAGTCTTCCAGGCTCGTTGGTTTCCCTGAAAGTCTGGAGGAAAGAATAGGAAGGAAAAATCTGGGTGCTGAACCAAGGAGAGAATGGAGTGCTACTCCCCTCATCTTCCTGCCCACATAGGACGAAGGGAATGGGGGAAAGGATGTGCAAGAAACAGAAGGTGGCAGCAAGTGGCTTACAGATCTACCACAGAGAGCTAGATAAAACTGTGCCCTCTCAACCATAGAGCTGATTCACCCAGTTGGGAGCCCTGCTTTGGTGGCAGGGAGATGTCACCTTCTGAGTCTTGAGGACTGGTAATGGAACTAGCTTTCGCTCTGTCCTGCTTTATTTAATTGTCAGGACTTTTCTTTCCTGTGACTGTGGCTAATGCCCAGATTTGGACCCCACCCCATAGTCTCTGAATGTCAGCAGTTGTCTTTGGTTTCCAGCCTCCAGCTCTGCCAGTTCCTGCCCTGGCTAGCCCACTAGACCAGTGACCACACACTGGCCCTCAAGTTGGCCAGGCTCTGGGGGAAAGTGGCCAAAACTGTGTGGAACAGATTGTGTGTCTACGTGTGGCCCAGCCAGAAGCCCTGAGAGCCTGCTCCGAGGGACAGAACCCATAACGAGCAGCTGTAACGTGTTCCATCCTTATGCCTCCAGTCAAGGGTCAGGATTTTTACGATTCTGTTAATGGAAGAGGAAGAGTCCAGTGTCCTGGTGCTCCCTGATAGCCTGGGAGAGCATTTTTTTCACCTATAAACCTACCTTAGAAAATTGAGTGAATATCAAATAAGATGCCAACTGTACTAAGGGAGAGTGTGGAAAAATTGTGTGCAGTCCAAGACAATATTTAAGCCCCAGCTGAGGACTTTGGTGTGGAAAGAGACTTCGTGAGACTAATGTCCTTCACACTGGGCAGGCCAGCACTCAACAAATGAAAGCCCTTATCCCTCCTAGAGGAAGCACTTAATTCCAAGACCTCCAAGGGAGCAGAAAGAGAATATTTAAGGGGAGAAGAACAAAGGGCACAAATACAAGTTAATAAAAAGAGACAAGCTCAGAAATCCTTTTTTTTTTTTTTTGCAAATGGGGTGGGGAGATGGGACTTCCATGCATTTAATAAATACTGAGTCCCTCTTGGTGAGGCAGTGAGGGTACCATGGTGAACTAGACTGAAGTAACCCTGTTCTCACTGGATATTGTTGGGGGAGGATTAAGGGAGCGTGTTGAAGCACTCTGTCTAATCCAAGACCCTCTCTCTACTTGGGACCCCCCTCCAAGACAATACTGACGTCAAAGCTGAGGGCTTTGTGCAGCAATGTTCATCACCATGTATTTTTCAATATTGTGTTTTTAGCACTTCATCCCTAGAGGTCTCATCATGCAGAATGGTCTACAGAATTAACCAACACTGTGGGACTTTCTGGACCCCCTGGAAAGTCATAATGCCCTGAGCATTAATCGCCACCTACCGTGGGGGCCTCCCACCTGGCTGAGCGGTGGAAGGCGAGACCAGCTCCCTGGTGTGCACCTGCTCTTCCCCTGTGGAGGGCAGTCGCGTGGGTCATTCTGTGAGTTGACCACAGATCCCCAGGGACAACTTCATCCTTCTGGCAATGACAGGTTCCAGAATGAGCACGTGACTCAGTAGAAGACAACGCAGCGTGGGAACAGGTTGATCACACTCTTCTGAGAAACTTTGGCCTTCATTGTTTGGTGGTGCTGAGGAGCAAACCTAGAGCCTCCTTCTTAATGGAGGGCTTCGAGAAGTATCCCCTGTGTTGGCTCCTGATGGATATAACAGAGATGGCTCATTTGACTGCTGTTGCCAGTCATACTACAATCAAGCAGGAAGCCACCGTGGGTAACACCAGCTCTGTGGACAGCAGAGTGGAGAGGGGAAGAACACTGTCCTTGATGAGCTAGGTGTTCGTCTGGACTTTCTGCACGGGAGATACAACACGTTCCTGAATGTTTAAGCCAGTTTGAATGGATGTTTCCATTGTTTCCAGTCTAATGCATCCTAACAGAACCTTGATAAACAGAAGTGAGAATCTGTTATAATGACTATAGCCCCATTGGTTCCGCAGGGCTCCGTCCTCTGCAGGGGACATGTGGCCATCTAAACCCAATCCCTGCTCATCCACAGTCTGCCCCATGCTCTCGGACACTCTGGTTCTTGTGTAGAAAGAGTTCTACTAGAAACACGACTTGTGGTGCTATCAACCTTTGGATCAAGTCAGGTTGAATAACAGCAAGCACTTTTCTAGAACCTGCTGTGTGTGCCTCAGGGATTTGTCTGAGCAGTTCGCATAATTCATTTAATCTTCTCAACAACCCTCTGAGCTGAATGCTACCATTTTTCACCTTTTCTCACTGAATAATCTAAGACACAGACATTAAGAAACTGTTCCAAAGGCACAACAAGCTAATAAGTGGCTGAAGCTGGATTCACATTTAGTTGGTTTGGCTTCAGAGTTTGGGCCACTAGCTATCTTGCTTCTCAAGTGAGGTGGGTCTAGATCCATGGATAAAAAGGGTAATTGGGATTTTAAAAGGGAAAAGCACACCTTTAGGGTCCTATGAGTCTACAGGGAAGACATGGCAACTTTGAAGAATAAGAGTGTTGGTTGCTGGGCGATGAACCACGCTTGTCTTGCATTACCTCACTTCTCTGTGAACGCCTCTCTCCATTTCTCTATGACCAGCCCACTTTTCATCACTCTGTCTACAAGAAGAACAAGAGAAACAGCAATCTGCCATATCAGAAAAATCCTGCAGACTCTGGCCACATTACCTTGCCAAGATCACTCTGGTTTCACCCATCCCCAGGCAAAAGGAAACCTCCACTGTACAGAGGGGCCCTGGGCGAGCCCTGCACGTCTCTTCCCCTGGGCTCAGGCTCACCCCCACCTTTTTTATTTTGTAAAACATTCCTGCTGCCTCTCCAATTTCCCACAGCACACTCGCCAGCCAGTTAGAGGAAGGAAGGCTGTGGGGATGAGGTGCCTGGCCTGGCCACCGGGGTGGGCTGCAGGTGCTGGGGAGGGCTGGCCAATGGGACATTCTTCTTGGAATAAGCCTGACAAGTTACCACTGGCTCAAACCTAGGGTCTCCTCTCCCTTAGCTCGGCCCCAGGTCACCAAAAGGAAATGCATTTAATTTTCGAATCCCTCCCAGAGCCAAAAAGAATTCCAAGAAAACAGCCATAAACATTGAAAGAGTCTTGTCTGATTTAGGAAAAACATTCCATTGGGTTTAAAATGAAATATCCTGTGACTAATCTCATGTACGACTGGGAACGGGACTAACTGTTCAGTTTGGTGGTCAGCGAGGGGACTCCAGAGTGACTGTGTCCCTCCCCACCGCCACTTTGGGAAAGGCAATCGATCAGCCAGGACTGAGTTTTCAAACAAGGATTGTGGAGGGTTTGCTGTTTGATCCCCAGGATCCCCCCCCTCCCTTTTCTCAATTTGTCATTGATTTCCCATCAAGAGAGTTTGTGCAACTGAATCCCCATACAGTCCTGGCACTTTGTGAGCCAGTAAATAAAACCCAAATGTTAATTCTTACGAGCACGGCGTCCCTGCCAAGATATGAATAATGCACTGTGCAAGAAACAGCCTCGCGCATCCTTGGGGTGGGGGGGGACAAGGAACAGTGGGGCAGAGCTGGGAGCAGGGGGATTATGAGGGAGGGAAAACCAGAAAGAGACCTGCAGAGGGAAGAGGGAAAAGGAACTAACTAGTTTTTAAGGTATTAGTCCCATCTCTTCTACTTGAGCAAAATCTCTATGGCCAGGACCAGGCAGGAGCAATCATAAAGGGTTATTAGGTCCCACATCACTGTGCTGTGTGGAGCACTTTCCATGATGTTCATTTTGTCCTCACAGTGATCTATGAGGTTGGCTCTGCTATTATCCTTATTTACAGATGAAAAAACTGAGGTTCAGAGAAGGTCAGCAATTTGGCATGAATAACAGAGAAGGCATGAGGCACCTTCTGTGGTTTGAGTGTGTGCTCCATGAGTTCACCTGTTGGGATCCTAATTCCTCCCTGAAGCAGGGTAGGGAGGTGGAGCCTGGTGGGAGGTGTTTGGATCATGGGGGCGGAGCCTCATGAACGAATGAGTGCCTTTCTTGAGCAAGTGAGTGAGTTTTTGCTCTCGTGGGCCTGGATTCTTTACAGTGAGCTTGGGTTGTTATAGAATGAGGCAGCCCCTGGTGTTTTGTCTCTTCTGCCTGTGCCTGCTTCCCTCCCACTTTCCTTCTAGGAGTTGAAGCAGTATGAGGTCCTCACCAGCAACAAAGAAATTGCTGGCCCCATGCTACTGGGACTTCTCAGTCTTCAAAACAGAACCAACCTCTCGTCTTTATATGTCATCCAGGCTCAAGTATTCTATTCTAGTAACAGAAAACGGACTAAAACAATGCTGATTACCCGAGTCTAGAATTATGCCCACTGCTGTCCTGACCCAGAGTGGGAAGGCGAGGGGTGGGCAGGGTGAGCAACCACACCAGTTTTCTTAGGACTGAGGGGGTGATCAGGAGGCAGGACTTTCAGTGCTAAAACCAGGAACATCCCCAGTAAACTGGGTGGAGTGTGGGTGGATTGACACTGAGTATCCTCTGCAGATGTTCAGGGCAAAGAACGTTTTCAGAAAAGCAGGCCCTGGTGCCTTCACTCTGTGTCTACCAGGTGAGCTGGTAGACACTGGTCCTGTGAAGGCAAGTCCTGGAGGGCCCCTAACAATACCCTCCTCACATAGGACAAACGAAGAAGGAAAGAGCAACAAGGGCCCTCGCTGTGGGGCACCCTCCCCTAACATTTCCCCTCGAATAATCTTTCAGGCAAAGAGGAGAGGATATCATCTTAAATTTCAGGCCCAGAAAGTCTTGTAAGTAACTTGTGATTTCTGCTTATTATTTATTAACCATCAGGCCATTTTAAAGGCACAGAGGGACTCTCTCTGTTTAACACTGGGTCTGTGTGAGGCAAAAGAAAATTCCTCAGTGGAGACCCAGTTCCCATGTCTGAACCCCACTTTATAAGCTGACGCCTCTCACTCTAGAATTATGCTACCATCTAGCCCCTGGAGGGGTTGGTCTTGGAATTCACCCAATAATAATAGTTCCTACCACAAACAAAGCCACACATTTATAAACAGCGTCCTCCTCTATGTGATCTGACCAGGACTCCTGAGGGGTGATGAGTTGCATGTCCCCCAATGTAGGGACAGAGGTCAGGAGAGTTAAATGATTTATGGAGGATCATCCATTTAGGGCAGATGGAGTCAGAAATCAAGTCCACATCCTACCTTCCTTCTTGGCACCCTATTATTAGGGTATCAGGATGGCCGAACTATTTTTTAAATCAAAAAAAGACTAACTAAAGGACGCGTCCATCTTTGTACCCCTCTGTGTTCCTCTCTGTATTCCCCAAATTGATCAAGTTCTTGGCACAGAGCGGGTGATCGCTTAGGTTCCCGAAGCAGAGGGAGTCTAGGGAAACATCTGGGCTCCGACATCAACCAAGTTTAAGTCTGAATCCTAGCTTACCCGCCCTCAGTGTGACTCTGGCAGAATATCTAGCCCCTCTGAGCCACCCAAATCATTTCCAGGCTAAAGGGCAGGCAAAACCACCCTTGGAGCTGCTGTGAGCTTGTGCTAGGGCCAAAGAGGGCTGGGCACGCAGCTAGCGCTCCATGGGAGATGGCCGCTGTTGTTTCCAGGACCCAGGATTCGGGGCACTTCTTTACTCCCACGCCGGTGGTGGCAATGCTGTGACCCAGGGAATGTCCTCTAATCTCTGGAGGCGAGTGGCTGTCCCAGGTGCTACCCGTCAGGTTGGACTTACCTCTCCCACCAATGTGCCAGGCAGCGCTTTGGAGGCAGCCACACATTACAGTGCTGCTCCCGACCCCCTCCGTAAGTGCCTGGAGCCAAGCTACAGGTGATAATTAGCTCTCAGAAAGCAGGAGGACATTAACTTCAGCATCTTGACTCCATTCCAATTGAGATAATTAAATAAAGTGCCCACAGGTGGATCCAGTTAATGAGGCATTGACTGGGCCGAGCTGCACGAGGCAGGTGGCAAGCCAGGGCTGGGGCGGGAGCTTAGTGTGGAGGCCAAAGGCTGGCAAAGCGGAGCGTCCTCACCTTCCCCATCCCGGCCTGCAGTTTGCTCCTGCCTCAATACCCCAGGCCCACGGGTGTCCTCGGGTGTCACCATGCAGGGAGTCCGGGGTTAGTGTGCCTGGCTCAGCCGTTGGTGTAATGCAACACGGTGGGCAAGGGGCTTCTTGGCCTGTGACTCAGTTTCTTCAAGTGTAAAATGATGGAAGCAGTTAAGGGCACAGCTCAGGAAACTGAAGAAGAGCTTGGGGACAACTGGAGACAGCCTCGGTTCCTCCTCCTCCCCTCCCAGCTGCTGCTGGTCTCTGCTGCTTCTCCTTGGCCTCATTCCTTCAGTGACCCCCATTTGCTGCCCTTCAGTGATGAGAGGAGGCACCAAAGGACTTCTACCCTGGGTCCCTTGTTTGGATCCTTGAGAAGGTCACCATGGCCCAGCTTAGGTATAGGGTTCTCTGTGGACCCATCATGGTGGCTGGAAGAGGAGCTGGCATTCATCCAGAAACAGATCTATTGATTTGTAACCAGAGAGGGGGACCCTAAACTGAAAAGCCACCTTAATTCATATATGGATGATGCAATGTCATATATCCCGATTCTTCCTCTGAGAATAGAAAGAGTTTGTGTTCCTGGTGCAAGTGGTGGTGGTGGTGGTGGGAGCTTGTGTATGTGTGTTCCCATGCGTGTGTATGTATCCTGGTCATCTGGAGCAGAAATGCACATTTCCCCAAAGAAACAATGCCACGAAACGTGGTTCATCTTCCTGAGCAGTCCAAGAAGTTAACCCGGTGACTGTGGACAAATTGCTCCTGTCTCTGCCTCTATTTCTGCATCTATAAAATGGGAGTAATCAAAGCACTAGGTCACGAGTTGTGGAGGTAATTAACAACTCAGGTCCTTGGCATGCAGTGGGGGCTTTGGTAAGGGCTCAATAAAAGTAGCCCAAGTTATTATTAGAAAGTTAAACACTGCACACAAGGGCCTAAATAAATAGAGGAAAATCTCACTTACAATGAAAAAGAGACAAGCAAGACCCCTGAGGATGACACCTGCTTTCTTTGTCACCTGCTCTGGTGGATGTGGAAAGGCAGGTTCACTAAAGAACCGAGAGAAAATTCCACGGTGAGCCTTGGGTACCGCAAACAGGGCCTGGGCTCCTTCTGGCTGATTTTGCTCGTAGCCTTCTTCGTCCTTTCCAGGCGCTAACACTATCTGCTTGCTTTTGAGTGGCATTTGAGACTTCTTAGTGGGAAAGGGAAGACCCCATATAGGACAGTGCCAAGAGAGATGAGATGAGAAGAAAGAGACCAAAATAAAGGTGACCTTGATGTTCCTGGGAAAGTAACGTGGACAGGCCAAAGAATGGAGGCGGGAAGAACTGGCCAAGCTGCCATCCGGTGAGTTCCACGGGGCAGAAGACAGAGCAGAGCAGGAGCTTGGATCATGCACCTGCCTAAGGAGGAGGAGGGGAGGACACACGCTCTCCCGGTGTGGACCCCCAAGGGGTACAGGAGGCCTAGGATGCCCTCCCTGGCTTTGGAACTGTCAAGAGCTGGACATCTCAAGGGTAAAGCTGCTGAGCCTTTCCTGGTGCTCTGTGAGTGCCCTTCGTTGACCTGAGGGACACCCTATTCTGCAATGTACCCTGTTGTGATAATCACTGCCCACATGTCCATCGTAGCGCTCAGTACCATGCCAATTCCCCAGGAGGTGACCACAGCCGTCAGCAGGGCGAGCACACAGAAACCACAGCTGAGCTGCTCCTGACCCTTCTGTCTGTGGGTCAGTCAAGATGCTCCTAATCTGTTGCTCCAGGACATCCTGGTGCATTCAGTGGGAAGGGAAGGCGATTTGGTCATTCATTCATTCATCAAACATGTCCCGAGTCCCTGCTGTCTATGAGGCTGTGATGAGCACTAGGGATGTACTGATGAACAAGACAGAAAAAATCCCCACCTCTTGGAGATAACATTCTGTTGGCAGAGACAAGGGAGAGACCACCAACTCCCTGTCCCGTGTGGTAAGCGCTACCAGTAAAAACACTGGCGTGTGCATAGAGAGGGCCTGATGCACCATAACCAGAAGTTAGTATCTCAGTCTCTGTCTCACATCCAAGATCCAGGTCCTTTTGACTACTTTGGTTATATTTGTAGTTATGAAGGAAGCGTATTCTGATGATGGAAAACCTGGAAAATATAGAAAGCGTGAAGATACAAAAATCTCCCATAAACCGCTGTTAAAACCACACTTACTTTATGCCTACTTGGGATCATATTGCAAATAGTTCGTAACCTGCTTTTTCACTTCGAATTACATGGTGAACCTCTCCTCCAGCCATAAAAATGTAATTTAGAACAACATGCTAAATAACTGCATCACATGCTATTATGTAGACGGGCCATAAATTATTTAATCATCTCCCTATTGTTGAGCATTTGGTTTATTTCCACTCTCACAAATAATGGTTCGATGACTCTCCTTATTCCTAAATCTTTGAGATTCTGTTGGTTTCTTAGGACAGTTTCCTAGTCAATCAAAGCCCAAGTATTCATTAAGCAATTACTATGTACCAGGCAGAGTACCTTTGCTTTTTAGCCTGATTCTTTCAGTGCTGTGAGGCATGGTGATGATGCAGCCCTTGGTTCTGTTCCCCTGATCAGGAGCATCTTACCCTGCCTCAGTTGAACTTCTGGGCTGAGACATGAGAGGCCCCTGCCTCATTTGGCCTATTTTTATTATTGTATCTGTTTTGATCCTCCATCCTTCCTTTCTTGCTACCAATCTTCCTGGGATCATGTTCTGTGTGAGAACACCCATACTTACCCCTTATTTAGGGGGCTGGAGACTGGTGAAAAGTGTCCCCAGAAATTGGGCCAGGGCTGTTTTGAGTACTTGCATGTATGCACTGAGTGGGGACAGAGGGTGTGGGGAAGGTCAGCAGAGGGAGGTCCAGCTGCGGATGGCTGGAAACTGGCCTCACTGCTTCTTAACCATTTCTTTGAAGGGACTGAAAACATACTTGGGTTAGGGAAAGTCACAGACCTGTCCCATCAACTGTTCCTGGTCTGTGAACTTGAAAACCTTTGGAAAAGTCCAAGGATACTGGAGTAGAGGGATTGTTTCAATGGCCCTCATCAGTGGCCTCCCTTAATATATGCCCTTTGCCCTGAAACCCTGCAGTCCACTCTCACGCTAATTCAGGGTTAGCCATGAGATTTGCTTGGTCAATGGTATTGATGTAAATATGAAGTAAATATGTTGAAAGTAAATATGCTGAAAATAGAAGCTTGAAAAAAATATCTGCATGCTTTTTGCCAACGCTTTTGCACAATTGAACTTATTCTTTGTCATCAGATTTTACGGTGGCTGGCCAGTTGAAGGGTTGTAAGAGCCGTGAGGATCCAAGACCATCTAGACCAGCCAGTCCCCTGCCCATCTTCCAGCCGACTGCAGACACACGAACAGACATAGACAGGAACAGCCAACCTCCCCTTAGATCAGAGAACTGATATATAGACTTAAGATAAAAATAAACTATACATTGAGTTTTAGAGTTATTTGTTACTCAGCAATAGCTAACCGATACAGTCATGATATTGAAGAACAAAAAAGGAGTACAACAGGGGAAGAACAGATGGGCAGAGGGGATAGCAACAGGTCAAGGCACTCAGAAAAACCTGAGCTCTGAATTCACCCTGGGCATTGTGACATAGTAGGTCTCACCCTGTGGCTGAGCCTGCTCTTTGATCTACAGAGTTGAGCATGACTACCCCTTCACATTGGGCACCCTCACTTCTGAGTCTCCTGACTAGAAATTCTAGGAACCAAAGTTGTCAACTCCTGGGGAGCAGATGTCCTAAGAGAGCTAGCACCTCCACATTTTGAGGAAAGTTCCAGAACTTTCCACAAGAATCTCTACCTAGGAACACAAGGGGCCTTCCCAGGTCCTCTGATCTGGGGCACTGTGCAAGAACTTATCTCGTCCTGAACTCATTACAGCCCTCCAAAGCCAGGCAGTGCCAGTTTGCAGTGATCGGTGGTCCTGGGCCTGGATCAGTTCACCTCCAGCACAAACCCATCCCCGTTCCCACACTGAGGGTCTGAACCTCATGCCGTGGGTGCACGTGGAGCCATGAGAGGCACCCCCTCGGGAAGCTGAAGCAACACATACAGCTCCCTCAGAGCTAGTAAATGGCCATCCCCTCCCATTTCTATTTCCTCCGAGCTGGCTTCCAAACCGAGAAACGCAAGTGGCCCTCCACTCCTGCCTCGATATTACATGGTGGTTTCAGTCTCATTATTATTGCATTATATGTAGCACATCTGTTACTGGTCAGGAGCCAACTATTTAATTCTATTAGATACATCTATACAGCAAAGTGATAATCTACACCAGGTTTGTGGAACAAGCACTTAATACTTGGCAGAGAGCAGCCAAAGGCTCCCTACACAAGCCAGAGAGTGCAGGAGGCCCATCTCGCTGCGGGTCGGAGGCGGCCAGAGCGCTCCGCTACATTCTTCCCCAGGCGGGCACCTAGTGTGGGAAAGAGGCAGTCAACCCCTGGTTCCAACATCTGCAAGATATTGATGGAGAGCGGGGAGGCGGGAGGGAGGGCGAGGGGAAACGTTTACCTAACCAAATGCGAACTCCTCCAAGGGGATGCATGTCAGCACAGACTAAATGAAGTGAGGGCTTGAGGCACATGTGGTAGTATTTACCCCCCAAGAAACGGACACAGATCCGTGTCTTGTTCAGTAACTCCAGCGCTGAGACATGCCTTCTGCAGTTGTCCTCGGGTTCCTGTTTGTGTTTCCTGGCTTCGTGTCTGCCCAACGCAGGATGGGCTTGCTCTCCACCCCCAGGAGCAAGAGCGAGCACTGTGTCATGTCAGAATCTCTGGCCACGGCACTGACCCCACAGAAACGCAGCCTGGACCAGCTCTTCTAGGACCTCCTAATGCCGCCCCCCCCACACCAGGACCAGTGAACAGCCATCGCCATGAGTCGCCCCGAGCTGGCCACACTGGGTGTCAGCTTCTCCCTCGGCTTCTTCACCCAGGGGTGGAGGGATGAGGAAGGAATGATGACAGGCTCACAGCCACGTCTAGCTTCCCCCTGATCCAGTGAAAGGATCATTTCTAGACCTCAAATTGACGAGGGGAGACAGGAAGGGCCAGGTTGAGAAGAAATCGGGTCTCCTATTTCATCCATTCTAAGTGAGATGTCATCAATTTTAAGATGCTCCATTATTTCACATGCAATAAAGAAAGAACAAAGTGCTGAGCCTTCAGCTCTGCTCTCCATCCATGAAAGACAATCCGATTTCCAAGATGTTAGATGTTGGGAGCCGAGGGCGCCACTCATCTTAGGATGCCCAAACCCAGGGCTCTCCAGGACGGGCCATTTATGAACTGTGTAATGGTGAGTGGGAATATTGGTGGCACAGTGACCCAAGGATTAAATATTGATGTATGTAAAGTACTTAAAAGAGCCTATGTAAGTGTTTGTCATTTACTTTTTGTGTGACCTTGAACGTGCTGCTTAATATCTCTGTGCCTCAGTTCCTACAAAACACAGGTAGCAACACTTTTCCCTTTCTTTTCCTTTAGTGTAGACTAGTGTCTGAACTTGAACTGACAGGAGGGTGGGTGGACAAGGGGACCTGGCTAAAGGAGAGTCCATATGTTTGGTGGGCTCCCTTGCCACCATGCTGACCTGTCCCTTCCCAGTCCTTCAGACATTCCAGCTGCAGCTGAGGGCTCTTCCTGGCTGAACCCACTCACCACACCAGGCTTCCCTCCTTCCCAGGAGTTTGGGGGAGAGTCTGGGCCCTGTGGCTGTGGAAGGTCCTTGGACAATGCCCCACAGGCCCTGTCTGGCCACTGGCCTCCTGTCTTTGCAGTTGCTGGGCACCACGTCTGCTTCCTGTGTAAAGTTATGCCTTTTGTTTCGGGGCTTCTCTAAGAATCATTTGCTAAGCAGTTTCATATCGAGTGTCACTTTCAATGTTTACCATATGCTGTCTTAATGACGTGATTCCCGTTAAGTAAGTGAGGAAACTGAGGTCTAGAGAAGTGAACTGAAGCCCAAAGCTTCACGAAGCTGCTTCTGAGAGCTCCATCTTGGCCGTGTATATTTATGAGGTACGTTGGACTCCTGGCCTCCCCGTATTTGGTTTCTCTCCCCATAGTGGTCCTCCCTGCAGAAGGATCATGCATTCCTGCCTGTTGACATCAGATTTGGCCATGTGACTTCATCTGGCCAGTGAACTGCGAGCTTTGTCCAAGAAGCAGCCCTCAGAGCCACGCGTGACTTGCCACACATCTTCTCCTTCCAGAAGGTTAGCCAAGTTCCACATAGAGGCTGCTTCATCAACCTGAGTCCTGTGGTTGGAACAATGTGGAGAGGAGTCATGGATGGCCTCCAGGGGACATGACACATGAGCAAGAAGCAAATCTTTGTCCTTAAAAGCAATTGAGATTGTGGGGTTGTGCTTTACCACAGCAAAACCTGACTATCCCAACGACACAGTGTATTTGCTAAAACAAACCCTCGCACACAGGACCCCTATCCCCTGCTCGTCCTCCATGGAGTGCCTGCTGTCTTAGAGGGAGGCTGTTCAAGCGCCCAGATGACCAGGGCTCTGCTTCATCCTGTAGCGCTCATAGCTGTCCTTCCCGGAGCCCTGATGGGCACCGTGAGCACAGAATCAAACCGCTCTGATCATTTGCTAAAGCACAGCCAAGGTTAGTGACGTCAGGATCTCAATATGCAGATGTAGTCACACTTCCTCTTCCCCCCTCCTCCCATCTGTCCGTCCTCATCTGAGAAAACGTGCTCCATGCTCCAACAGCTGACCCGGGGGCAGGGCCTCCGCACTGTTTGCTGTTAATCTCCCTCCAACTCCATCCAGACTGACAATAAAGGATGGAAGCGAACATTCTAGGCCAGTCAATTCTATTCGACTTGGAGGCCACTGTTTCACATAGAGGCACACCCTGTCTGCCACACAGTGGGCACTTACTGGGCATGTGTCAAATAAATGTTGGCAAATGTGTAGAAAGTCCCGCCAGCTTTGGGAGCCATTGCAGAGGAACGCTGGTGGTAGAGAAGGGTGCAGAGGAGGCAGAGAGCTCCGACTCTCTTGTCTGGATTTCTATTGCCTTTGCAAAAGCCAGAGATTCCTCTAGGCCTCATTTCCCCACCTAGAAAATAGCAGAAATGAAGCCAGTAGATGTCAGAGAGTGTCAGGATAATGTGATACAAGGTCCTTAACCCTGAGTTCTGTTTCCACCCAGAACTCAACCTTGCCTCTCCCAGCCTCAGTTTCCCTACATGTGTAAGAGTGGATTGGGCTGGAGTGTCCATTAGGCCTCCTTCGGCTTTAACAGTCCATGCCTCTCGTTGTGAGTTGAATTGTGTCCCCCTCCCCACCAAATTCACACTTGGAGGTCCTAATCGCCAGCACCTCAGAATGTGACCTTATTTGGAGACAGGGTTTTTACAGAGGTTAAAATGAGGTAATAACAGCAGGCCCCAAACAGGAAGACAGTCATGCTTACTAAAAAAGGGGAAATTGGAACAGAGACATATGGCGGCCACACCACATGAACTTGAAGATGGTCGCCTATAATCCAAGGAGAGAGCCTGGGAACCATCTCTTCCTCACAGTTCTCAGGAAGAACCAATCCTACCCACACCTTGATTTCAGATGTCTAGGCTCTGGAAGCATGAGAGATTTATTTCTGTCACGTAGGTCACCCAACTTTGTGGCACTTTGTCATGGCAGCCCTTGAAAACTAACATAGCTCTCAATTTCTTAAGGTCCTGGAAGTGGTAACATATAGTCTAGAAGAATCTGGTAAATTAAAAATGGGAGTAGGGGGCTGGGGCTGTCGCTCAGTGATAGAGCACTTGCCTCACCTGTGTGAGGCACTGGGTTCAATCCTCAGCACCGCATAAAAATAAATATGTAAAAAGATATTGTGTGCATTTACAACTAAAAAAATATTTTAAAAAAATGGGAGTGGGAAGGAAGAGTGGCATTAGTGAGATCGAAAGGCGGCCCTGCCTAGTGTGTCTGAGGACTGGCAAGTGCCCTGCTATAGCTCTTGTGTACGGTTGGAGATACTGGAAGGTGGATTGGGGCCAGCTCATGGAAGATCTTCTATTATCAACAGGCTAACATTAAATGCTTTTATTTTTTGACAATCAGGAACTGTTACAGCTTTTGGAGGAAGGATTCTCTGTTGGAGTGAGGGAAGTCAACTAGACAACAACAAAAAAATACAGTCATGAGTAGATTTCTAGACCTGTTGGCTTATGCGAAGGAAATAGATCATCCTCTGACTTCAAAGCTGAGCATATGCTTCCTGAAGCTGTTTCGTTGTTGGTCAAGCTCTGATTCATGTCATCAACCAGTGGTGACACTTCAGTCACAACCCGGGTAGTGGGCCACTCAGTTGTGGCAGGGCAGGAGCATCCAAGTGGATCTGTGTCTCGTGGACCCTGGTATGAGCCCTGCTCCCGAGTCAGGCAGAATGTGGCAGCGCCTGACCGTAGGAACGTGGGGTCTGCGTGATGGTGTTGCCAAGAGGACCTCAGTCTTGGCCTGACCTCACCATGTGTGTTCCTTCCACGTGGCACAGCTCCTGTCCACCATCCCGATCTTTATTCCCGTGTTCCCACCACTCTGGGTGTGGAGCCTGGAATGTTAGCCTGGCTTCCTGGACTGTTGATCTGCTGACCTCAGCTTCTGGCTGGGATCCTCCTTCAGACTGATTGCATGGCACAATTGGCAGCATGTCCCACGCCCCAATTCTGCTCCTGTGGACGCTGATTCCAACCAGTGTGGGCTCACTCTTCTGGTCTGTGTGACTGGACAATGGGCTACCCTTCGGAAAGATGATCAACAACTTCTAGCAAGGTCCATGTCTCATTAGCTGTTCCCCTTGGACTACCAAGGACCCTGAATTCCTGAACGGTCCCTTCTCAAGGTACAACCCCGCCCTTTCTTTTCTGTAGAGAACAGGGCAGGCTGACCTATTCCTGATCCTCAAATACATATGGAGGGCTAAATGTCTGGATTTGAAGGTGTCTGGGGACCTGCAGATAAATGATGTCCCTCAGAAGCGAGGGGCTCGGGTTACCGCAGAGCTGCCCACAGTGGCTGTCCTCGCTGTAAGTGCTTTGGATCAGGGTCCTTTCCAGCTGAATATCTCATGCTTACTAGGGAGCCAGTCCAGGGCTCTGGTGCATAGGCCTGAGCTCCAAATCCTACTCCAAAAGAGTGAGTGACAAGCAACTAATTTCCAAAGTTGTGCAGCGGATATTTTTTCTTCCTTCAACCCTCTGGGAGAGAAAATGATGCAAATGAAAAACCCAAAGGGAGAGCAGCTTGTTGTAACTTATGATTAATCTTGAAAAAAAAAAAAAAAACCACATGAGCTAAGCATTCCAGTCCTGGCGCTAAGCTAAAGCCAGGAACATGATCCTGCTCCCTCACACACTCCGGGCTCCCTGGTTCCCAGCACCCTAGGTCATTGACACAGCGCAGCTCAAACTGGAGGACCTTTGTTGGGGCCAGCTAAGGAAAGAGAGGCCGCAGGGTCTGTCTTGGGGAAAATATTCTCCAATTAGAATAATAGATTGATGTATTTTTATAGATTTTTCTCTTTCAGGTACTTAATCTCATTGTTCTTCATGACAGTGCAATGTCATCTTTTTCCAAGGCCAATAAAAATGCTTTTGCAAGACGGTGGGTCATGGCTGATTATGGGTAAAAACGATGATAGTAGAAAGATGGTGGGAGCAAAAACAGGCCACCCTATCTCTTCAAGAGTAGGGCATGTTTGTGCTCCAAAGAGGGCTCCCTGCTCGCTGGTCAATGCCGACTTTCAGGGAACCATTACCCCTCCAGGCTCTGCTATTCATGTCAAACCTGGGACTAGCACTGTTTATGTTCCCTCCAAGACTTCTTGGGAAAACAAAGTTGCTGTAGTGATAACCTAATATACTCATGTCTCCATTTTCTTGGGGTTTTTATGAAAGTCAAATGAGCTAAGGTATGCAAAGTGCTAAAGGTGGTGCTTGGCACACAGCAAGTGCTAAATACATGCTGGCCACTATTTTTATTGACTTTCAACAAAGCCAGGCTAAAGATAGAGAAAGGCAGAAAGCAGGGCACCAAGAAAACATGACTTATCTCCCTACTGGGCAGCTCTTACGACACCTCCTTGAGTCATCAGCTGGACAAGTCTTTCTTTAGGTGAACTGCAGCCATCTGCCACCCTCTCATACCTGGGTGGCCCCAGCAGTGCGATGGGACCTTTGGACAGGGCTAATTTGAGTCAGGATAAGTTTGGACAGTTTGGTGTTGAGCCATCATAGTGTAAAAACACTTTTTCAAATTAATGAGTAATGAGGACAAGATACAGCCTTGTCCTTCCCTGAGCCCAACCTTGTCCTTGAATTGACCCTCTTGGAGTTTAGGAGGAATTGCGATTTCCCACATTAATAATATGTTCAGTGTTTTTTTTTTTGTTGTTGTTATTGTTGTTTCTTCCCCCTCCTATTAAAACTTGAAGCATTTGCTTTCTAGGCTCCATCAGAATATTCTGGTCTAAGTGGAGGTGTCGGAAGCCTGCCTTCTCCCACAGCCCACCCAGCCTTCTCAGACACGACTTCCCTTCTGGACAGACTGGGGGTCACTGGCCTGAGAGGCTCTGCCAGGGGTAAGCAAAGGCAGTATTGGACCCCATTTTATCCTAAGAGGAAGAAGGCAGCATCATTGGCCACAAGCATTGGAAAGCCCAGGTTGGGGTGCTGGGGTGCCCGGGATCGGAAGGCTTTTATATTAATTGGCGACCATTTACAGCTTCATTCTCAGCTCTGATTTTAATTAGGTGCTTCCGGATGGAATCACCAAATGTTCTGCCTCCATCCTTGTTTAATCCTGCAGTCTGATGGGCCCTGATTTATGCACATCAATACTGTTTACAAACATGAAAGCCGCCCAACCGTGTTTGAACTTTAGGCACCACCATTGGTTATCGATAAGGGGAGGCAGCTTGGCAGGTGGCGTGTCAATACCACCAGGTCAATATTCCGTGCACAGGCAAGATCCAGGCCTTTCTGAGTGGCTGGGGGAGGAGGCTGCTCTTGGCTGAAGCTCCGGCTCTCTTGTTATTGCTTCTATTGTGACCATCTTCTTCCCCATCCCGAGTCCCTCAGTGAGGCGCTACAGGGTTGATCTGGTGATTTAAGAGGTTTACTTTGGGGTAAGAGGAGAAAGCCACCATTTTGGAAGAATGTATTTTTTTTTTTCCAGTGGACAACAGAACCAGGGTTCTCTTAGGATGCTTGAGTTGGAGTCTGTTTTCTACCAAGACCCACTCTTAAAAGCTGTATATTTGGGGCAGAACATTCCTTGGCCTCCCTTTTTACATCTAGAAAATATGAAAACTCAGTGGTGAAATGTAAGCTGGGGAGGACCAAGTGGGTTATGGGAAAGTTTAGCTTGCAGAGCAAATCGTTGGAGGTTCGAATCCTAGTTCTGCCCCTTTCTAGTTGGGTGTTCTCCAGTACCTTGCAGGATCTTGCTGAGCCTCAATTTGTCTCTGTGTTAAATGGGTTTAGTAGAAGACTGAGGATTAAATGGAATTAAACATAAAGAATATATTCTGGCATCCAAACCTAAGAAATACTTAATATATAGTAACTGCTGCTCCATTATCATGGCTATTTTAATTAAGTTATTATTCTCATCATTATTATTTAGAGGTCCCAGGTTTGGCACTTCTCAACTAAAGCAATCTTGGGAAGGTTACTTTCCCTCCTGGGCCCTGGTTCCTGCAGCCACTGAATATGGATCCTAACAGTGACCTCTGTAGATCCTCTAGGGCTAAATGGAGCTGGTGAGTTTTGGGTGCCCAATGCCTGTGAGCTCTCTTCCCCTAATTTTGGTTGTCTCCCTTTCTTACTGTGAGAAATGTGAGCCCCTTCTTTTTTTGTAAATCTTTTTGCAAATTCTTTGTAAATCTGAGGCTTCTCTCAAATCAGTGTGGACAGATCAACCTGGGCTGGGGAGAGCAAGTTTCCAGGACCTGGCAGCAGGGGTGTGGGGTGTGGGGAGTGTGTTGGGGGTGTCTCCTCCGCATGGTAACATCCAAGAGGCTCCTCTGGGGTTTCGTTTTTGTTTTGTTGACTCCTGAGCATCTCCTCCTCGGCCCCTCTCTGTACCATAATGTAATTTGTGGGAAGCAGCTTAGTCCATCCAGGACTTCATTTTCCCAAGTTCCCATGAAGGAGTCCAGTTTCCAAAGCAGCAAATGCCATGGCCCAGGTTCTGAGTGACTAGGAAATTGTGTTTCTACGACTTTTGCAAAAAGAGTCCCCTGAGCCGCACATATGCATTTAGCATCTGTTGATGTAGAGAGGCCCCAGGTTTTTACTGAGTTGGTTAACTTTTGGGGTGGTTGGGGGCTAGTACCTCCCCCAAATACAATGACTATTCTAAATAATCTGAAAATGTTGTCTTCCAGGAGGGTGACTGACCCATCACAATTTGGGAGTTTCCTTCTTTGAGAACTCAAAGTCCCATGTCCCAAGCTCCTTTGGTCCCAGGCAAGCTGGGACAACTGGTCACCTTGAATTCCAGTGTAGCCAAATGATCTTCCTTTCCTACAGATGATGGAACAGAAAAAAAAAATGGGGATTAATTGTGGAGTTTCTTTACCAGAAAAGAACAGGGACCCCCGCCCCCAAGAGTCCCTGAAGCCCCTGCTTTAGCAAACTAAGCCTGAGTTGCCACTCTTGCCCCAGAAGACACATGAGGCAGCTCCTTCCTCCTGGAGGAAGGAGGGATTCTGTGGCAGCACTAGTTGGGAAGAGTGGAATGAGGGGCACCTATCATTCAACTCCAAATGATATTGTTTTATCACCATGGTAACCATCTCCCCCCCCCCCCCGCCCACATCTCCCTTTTTGAGTCTTCTGTGAGCATCCAGGGGGCAGAGCAGTGCCCAGTATAAAATCTAAAGAGAATCATCTCTTTGGGCTTAAAAGTCAGAGCAAAAGCCACTCCAACAAATGAGTAAAAGAAACTTGAGAATGATTTAAGTGTCACTGAGGTCCACAAGTGAAGGATGCTGGTGTAGCTCATGCTCCTGTGGACTGCATATTTTCAAAGACTGAGAGAGTAAAGCAGCTACAGGCTTCTGGGCACTGGGTGCTGCAGACACCGTGCTCTACATGCATGTGCCTCACCATCTGTCCTCTCAGCATCTGCGCCAGGAGGACAATAGTCTTGTTCCGGGCATTTCCTAGAAAACTGGTCTGAGGTTGCACAGCAAGCAGGTGGCAAGGCCAGGACTTGGGCCCTGGTCATCAGGATACAGAGTCACACTCTTGACCAGTGTGCTACACCATCTCCCTCTGTCCTGGGTCTCCTTCAGCACACAATCAGCCTTGCCGGCTCTCACTCCATGGATTGTTACCGTGATCTCCTGAAGACCCTCCCGAGGTGCTCTGCTCAAGATGAACACAAATGGTCACTGGTATTAACGCTGACTGGGCACATACACACACACCTGCCAGAGACATTCAGAGACTCGGGTGGAATTTCTGCATAGTGTGCAGCTTTTCTTTCGATTGCACCTATCTCAGTGATTAATTATTAGACAGAAGTTGGGCGAGGTGAAAAGGTCGTCTAGGTCTTCGAAGGACTGAGGAAGGTGCTGGGGTGATGGAGGTAGGGCCCCACAAGGCCCCCACCCTGCCCTGCCTGAGTGTGCTGGAACATGGCACTGCTGTGATCAGAGAAGCTTCCCCCAGGAGCAGATCCACAGGCTTTCATGAGGCGCAGGGCTGGGAATTGGGAGGAACCAAGAGGGGGGCTCTGGCTCCACAGTTTAGCTGGGAGGGCAGACTGCAGCTTTGGAAGAGTGAGTCAAGTCCAGCCTAAATACATCAGGGGAGATGGCTGCAGCTGAGTCTGGGTCACACACATTCCTCAAGTCCATGAGCTTCTAACCACATGTTTTCAGAACCCCAGACCCTTCCAGAGCAGGGCTCTGTGGGGCCTACTGAGGCCAGCATGGCTTTACCTTAAACAATGTCACTCCAGACTTTTCCACAAAGGTCTTTTGAGTCTCCTCCTTTCCCTCCCTGCTACCTCAGTTTCCCCACTCATCCCCGCCCATCCTGCCTCCCCCCAACCCGTGTGTCGACTGGTTTGTCCGATATTTGGGGTTTGCCAGACGGCAGGGGCAGTGTGAAGAGGAGGAGGAGGTTGGAAGATTGGCGTCCCCTCGGTGCTCTTCCGTAACTGGACTGGGGAACTCGGGAAAGACAATGCCAGTCACACGTGGCTGACTGTTGGGAGATCCTTCCTGGAGTCACTCCCATCCAACTCTAAGTTTCCAGAGTCCTCCATGAGCTACAAGTCACATCCCTTGCCTTGGTGGCAGGTTATTCCTCAACGGGTCAGTGGAGACTGTTCTGGGGCTTTTTGCCTGGGCCTGGGTTCTGTTCTACAGAATTCCGGGAAAGTTTTCATGGACATCAGTAAGTCACGGCTGGGTGAGATAGACGGTTACTGCCTCTTCATCCAAACAGGAGGGACTGGATCGCTTTTGAACATGCCATCTTCACAAGGAGACACGTTGGGGCTGCAAATCTGGATGTCCCCCCCCCCCCCCCGCTTCTACCTTTTTTTTTTCCTTGCTAATTGGCAGGAAACTAATGAACGAGGCTCTGCCTGAGCAGATGCTCCTCGCGGAAAAAGGCAGAATTGGAGTTTTTCTTGCCTTTTAAAAAAATTTTTTGAACACATCAAGAAGGTAGTAACATGTGGCAGGTCAGAAATTAAGAGAAGGTAACAGTACAGATTGTAAAGAACACAAAGGAGTCAGGGTGTGTCTGTGTGTGTGTTTGGGTGTGAGTGTGTGTTTTTCTCTTTTGTTTTAACTTCCTTGCATCTTTTTTTTTTTTTTTTTTTAAGCTCATATTCGGCTGTAGCTCATAATTAGCAGCTAGGCCTCTGGGACCTAATTAACCAATTCAATTAACAATAAAAAGCACACGACTCACCCTGACATTTGTCAGCCATTAGGAGGGATGTCAGACTGGCAGTTTCAGCCGACACATTAATGGTGATTAGCTCATTTGTGACTCACTTTTACTCCACCATCCTCCTGGAGAGACAGCCTCTAAGCCACACTGCCCAGAGCTGTGGGGTCAGTCGTTTGACCTTCAGAGGTCAGGAGGAAGCTCCCACCCCGCTCTCCCACGGGGTCTAGTGCCCCTTTGCAGCCTTAGCCGAGAGGCCTGAACTTCTCCCAAGTTCCCATGAGAAGTCTCTTGGCTATTTCTCCAGGATGAACTCAGCAAAGGTTTCTTCAGTAGGGAAGAAGCCTTTTAAATTTTATGGCCATTATTATTTGGGGCCCGACGGTTCCCATCTTTAGTTCCCTGGCTGGGCAGGGCTGCTGCGGTCAGCTCTAGCAGGCAGCTTCTTCAATGCGGTACTGCCTTTGTTCTTGGGTTGATTACCTCCAGTGCCTTCTGTGATGTAGACAGGTATTTATATAGTGCCAGGCTATCTTTGCCTCTGATCTCCCTTAATTTAACTCAATTTTCCTGGAAGCCCTGGTAAATAAAAAGCAAGAAAGCCCAGGTAAATAAAAACTCTGGTTCAGGGGTTGGCAGGTAAAGGGGAAAGTCCTGAAGAACCAGAGACCTGACAGATCTTCCAGTGTATTCCTCCCCCAAATCTGATTTGTTCTCCAAGGAGCTTATCAAGGGCTTGTTTTGCTGGTCTGAAGAAATAACAATCCCCAGGTAGCCTTTGGAGATTGTGCTTGGCTGCATATAACAGAAAACTTCAGTAGCTGTGACTTCGACACATGGGGATATATTGTTCTCACCCAACAAGGGGTCCCAAGACAGGCAACAGAGGACAGCTGTGCTGGCTCCCTCTGTCCTTCTACCCCACTTGCCTTAGTACCTGCAGAGTTTGTCCTTGTGGAGGCAAAATGGTGGATAGCAGGCTTCCAAGCCTAATATCTACATTCCAGGAAGGAAGAAGAGGACAGGGAAAAGAAAAAAGTGTTGTGAAGTCTGCCTTTGTCTTTAAATCAAGGAATAGCAGCTTTCCAAAAAGGTCTACCCAGCAAACGTCCACTTTTAACTGACCACAACAATGTTGTATGGTCACCTAGACTACAAGGGACAGTGGGAAATTCAGTTACTCTTGCTGTCCTGAAAAAAAATTGGGGGAATCTATTGGTAAGGAAGAAGGAAAGGAGAGATATTGGTAAACTAGCAACATCTACCAAATACATTTATTGAGTACCAAGGAGGGGGACATATTTTCCTTGCAAGAACCATTCAGGGAAGTGATGATACTCCTGTTCAGTGGAGGGTCAAGTGTGCTGGGGAAGGCTGACAAGTCTACAGAAGTCATTCTGCTAGTTAATGATGATGAATGACAGGTTTTCAGATGTGCTGGATACAAAGCTTCTTTTTTTTCCCCTAAAAAAATTGTTTATTTATTTTGAGACAAGGGTCTCACTGTGTTGCCCAGGCTGACCTCAAACTCATGATCCTCCTGCCTCAGCCTCCCAAATACCTGGGATTACAGGTATGCCAACCTGCCTGGCTCATGAAGCCTGTTTTGCCCCCAGCCTCTGCACTGGCACCACACTGCATTATTCATGATTTCTCACACATGGTGCAGCCACATGGTGGGTATCCCCAAAGATCAAGATTTTTCCCACCTGAACATTGGGCTGGAAAACTCAGCAGTCGCCATTGCTCTTCCGGCCTGCCCGTGTGGCTTGCCTGGTTCTGAGCCACATGCTAACTCAAGCATATGGGTTTCATTTCCCCGGGAGCTAGCCCAAGTAAACCTCCAAAGAAATCTTGCTTGCCACCCTCTGTCCCTGCTTGCCAACCCCCAATCCCCGCTCACATACAAAGATGACCCATTCAAGTTGGAGACACCCTGGGCTGCACAATTAGGCTGGAGGAGAAAACAGACCTCATTTCAAAAGGTGACTCCCTACCATTTTGAAATAAGACTTCATTAATTGCAGGCCCCTGTTGATTCATTACCATCAAATGGCTTGGACGGCTTGCATGTCGCATAACCTTTCTCAACAGAGGGTGCCGGACATTCTTTGCAGGTAATCTACAGGGCCCAACAGCAAACATCTAGAATCCCGACTATTCATGCATGAACAATATAGCAGCTCCTTATTGTTACACCCATTGTTCCCTCACAAAGAGCATCGAGCAGGTTAAATCTATTTTAGCTGAGAAGGCTCTACAGAAATCCTTGCTACTGGGCATTTGATACTGATCACAGAGTCACATCAGGGAACAGCCACTGAAAGGAGAAAGTCATTTTATTTCTGAACCTTAGAGGAGACAACCTCTCCTCTGCTCTGGCTCTGCAGGACTTAGGCCTTGGAGTGGGCGTGAGGATTTTGTTTTGTTTCTAATGATGCTCAATGAGAGCGTGTGATTGAGGGGGGGCAGTGGGTGGGCAGTCAGGGAGCAAGTAGGAAGGTATTAACAATGTCATACTCAAGCGACATATGTGAACTCTGGATTCATTCAATTTTAAAAACATGTCCCCAGGGGAAGCGAATCAGTGAGCTGTGAATTATAACGAAGGGCGTGGTGGCTCCTCTTGGAACAACAGAGCTAATGTGCATCGCAGGAACTTGATTCTGCCAAGGTTTGTCTCTGTTCAGCCAGGCAGAGGGGACACACTGGCTTGATGTGTCCTCCTTCTCCAAAAGGGAAGTTAGGAACGGTCCTTCAGAGACCTATATAATGTCCAACATGCTTGAGGACCAGGAGACTTTGGATAGACCACTGAGAGTGTCAGGTAGAGGAGGGACTTCAGATGTTATTTAATCCAGTCTTTCTATACAACAGCAGAGAAGGCCAAGGAGGGGATGTGGCTTGCCCTGCTAGTTAGTGCTGAGATTAGAGGCAGCCCGCAGCACTTCATCCTCAGAGGGGGTCTTCAGTGGGAAACATGGTGCAGAACGAGGTCAGGTGGACAGCAGCAATTTAACCTGGTGTTGGGGGAGAATACCCAAAGTATTTACCAATATTTAGCATAGGCACTCCTAGATCAAGAAGGGCACAGAGCAATCAGAATAGACACCAGCCACAAACCACCAGTCAAGCCCTACTGGGGGCCCTGATGCTGTCGGGCATGCTCTCGACCTTGAGAAAACCATCATGGCGCCTGCCAGGAGCCGAGCCTGCAGGGGAATCTTCTTCACAGGCAAAAGGGGGGACCAGCCATTAGTCACCCTTTTGCTGATGGACGTGGTAGGAGATGGAATTGGGAGAGAAGGTAATTCCATTAGTTGCCTGAAATTATTTATTCCATAAAGTTCTAAAAAGATATGTGGAAATAAGAGCTATTTGTTCTGAGCTTATCATAGCAAAGGAGTGAGCCACTGTCATTTGTGTTTGGCAGAGGCGCAAAGACAGGTAGAGAAGGGCAAGCTTTATTGTGAAGGAAAGAGGGCCTCGGGTGGCCCAGGTGGGGCCTGCTGGCCAGAAGCAGGCATCTCATCCAGCTGGTTACGCACCCACCATATCTGGCTTTCTCTGGTTGTCCCTAAGCTGGAAGTATTGACAATTCAGGAAGCTGTCAGCTATTAATCAAGTCCTGGCCATTTGGGGGCCTTTGTTAGGGAAGTTACTGTTGAGTTTTCCTGGGTTGTCACGAGAGATGGCAGTCCAGCTTCCTGCAAGTCTGATTTATAGCAGATGTTCAGAAAGGACTACAGTTCAGGGTGATTTTCTTTGATGAGTCAGAAGTTATCTTTTTTGCAGGATTCTGGCTTCCTGGGTTGTTTACTGTAGATAAAAAGTCAGGTTATGGGTCAAAGTTCTATTTTTATGTATGGTTGGGCCATTGTTTGTTGGTAGAGTGAGCTTCTGGGTCACATAGGGCCTAGAGGACCTCGGCCCTCAGTCCTCAGGTTGTCACTAGTTTGGTTCAGTCATTTCTCCCCTGCCATTCTTCTCCTTGGAAAAAAAATGAAAAATGATGGTTTAGATTTGCTCCGATGTACCCGCTTCATAACACAACCCACTCCTCAGAATGCTAAACCTCTGCAGCTTCAAATTGAAACTGCTTCTTCATGTAGGAAGCACCCTGTTGCTTTGCTAGCTACCCTAAGAAGACAAAAGGGGGGGTCTCATAGGTGTCCTTTCTTCCCATACAGTCAAGCAGGGTCACCAGCTGGTGTGGAGAAATCTTATTCTGCCTTTGGCACTGGGCTGTCATTTCTGTGACCTTGGTGCTAAAGCTAGCCACAGATGTTCCTACCATGTGGAAAGGTGGGCGTGTCCAGTTCCGTACAATATCCTCATACATGCAGATCCATGTTGTCACTACCAGTCAGAGGACAGCTCTGTCACTGCAGGACCCCTCGTTTCCTTTCTATGACCCTAAACATCTCCCTGTTGTCCCCACTCCCTGTTGCAAACCCTCATCTACCACTAGTCTAGTGCCCATTTCCATAAATTCTAGAATGTTATGTAAATGGAATCACATAAAATATAATCTTTTTTTTTGACATGGTCCTTGTTCACTCAGTATAATTCTGGGAGATTCATCCAAATTGTTTTGAGTCCTGATGATTTCATTTTCCAGTCTGTTTTGCTAGTCACCTATTGAAGAGTATCTGGGTTTTATTTTTTTCTATATCTGGAGTTATTAATGAATAAAGTTGCCGTGAACATTTTTGTATGGGTTTCTGTGTGAACGTAACTTTTTATCTTTGTGGAGTGAAGGCCCCACATTTCAAATATGGGGTCACATGGTGATTGCATGTTTAGTTTTATAAGAAACTGCCAAGCTGTTTTCCAGAGTGGCAAAACCATTCCCCCCAGCAATGAATGAATCATCTACCTCTTCTCCAGCACTTAGGGTTGTCCCTATGTATTACCTTTGCCATTCTGGTAGATGTCAGTAATACCTCATTGTGGTTTCAATTTGCATCTTCTTGTTGGCGCATGATGCCGAACCTCTTTCAAGTGTTTATTTGCCACATGTTGTCCTCTTTGGGGAAGTGTCTGTTGATGTCTTTTGCACATTTTCTACTTGGATTGTTTACGTTTTGTTGTTGTTTTGGGGATTTGAGGGTTTTTTTTAATGTAATTTAAAAAAAAATACCTCCAATAATCCTTTTTTAATAAATGTGTTATTGGACATATTTTCCTTTAAATATGGCTTTAAGAGAAGCTTCTGTCACCTCTGCTACAAACCCAATTTTTTTTTCATTGAAGACCTTAACGTCTTCAACCATAAATTTCCCAACCATAAGCCTTTTGGGGAAGATGATTTTTAGTTACAGAAAGATCACCACCCATCTACCCACTCAGCTCAGCTGTACGTGGAGGTGTAGTTGAGTGAGCAGGCAGTGCGACTTAAGCCTCATCTTTCTCAGGCTACAGCCTCAGCACCAGCTGTTTGGAAGTTCTCTTTGAATTGATGTTTACTTCCTGTCCCCAGATCTGCTTCCTACATAACATGCTGACTGACTGCTGTTCGCTTCCTTCTCTGCTCATTGAAACAGGCTGAGTGAACCCTTGCTCCTACCCAAGAAAGGCTTGTGTTCCAGGTCTCCCAGATCTCATGTCCTGGAGAACAAACTAGGCCTCCATAGTTTTCCAAGGGTGAAAGTAGGAAGTGCTCATCATGAAGGCCTCATCATCCTGACTGTAGAAGATGAGCCCCCTCAAAGAAAGAGCCATGTACTTGTGGACATCCCCTGAGAGAATACGTTTAGCCTTCATCCATGCTGACATATTTTTGGAACATATCCAAGGGCCAGGCTCTGTACTAAATGTCTCGGTGGACAGAGCAGAGATGGTCCCTACACTCAAGGAGAGTGTGGAACTTCATGGCCTGTTTCTTCTCTAATTTCCTTGCTTCATGAAAACTCTTGCAGAAGGCTCAGAATGGTTTACATAAGAATGGTCCTGGCTCCCATGGATCCTGACTCTGATGGGCCCAGTGACTCATCCTTAGATGCCAGCATGTCTTTGGGTTATGTGCAGAGGTGTGGAAGCTCCTTCCCACTCAGTGTGTCATGCTGGTTGCCTGTTCCCAGATGTAGCTCTGCTTGTGCCCAGAGCCACACAGCCTGCTCTACACACTTGCAGCTCCCAGCCCTCAGCCCTTGTTTTGAATGTTCATCTGTGAACTTTAATGCTAACCATAGAAATCAGCACCATTCCCCGACAGCTACCAGAGGTCAGCCCTGCTCTTCCCCCGAAACAATCACCCATTGCACTTAGAAACCCAAGGGCCATCCAGTTGTCCCCACTCCTCCCTTGTGGTAGCTAGAGAAGGCGATGGAATACTTTTGGAAAGATGTTGGAGGCTTTCCTGGGCAGAGTTGAACCTGGAAAAGCAAAATGCTTCCAGTTTCAAAAGGGAGGGAGGGAGAGAGAGAGAGAGACAGACAGAGAGAGAGAGAGAGAGAGAGAGAGAGAGAGAGAGAGAGAGAGAGAGAATTAGGCAAGGTTTAAGGTAGGAAAAGACCGGTAAGCCTTTGTGGAAGGTTCTTAGAGACCATTCCCACTTCCCCACCAGCTGGAGATGGTGAGTTTAGCCACATTCTCCCAATGGCGAAGGCTGGGCTCTTGGCAATGAAATTAGACCATGAAAAAAGTCCACCGCATGCACATTTTACCTAATGTGTTTTATTCCCCAAACTATTTCCTGAGAAGTTTTCAAATATAGCTCATTGTTCCCGCTAAGGTCTTGAAGATCTAGAAACACAGTGTGTTCACCAAAAAAAAAAAAAAAAAAAAAAAAAGATCTCATCCATGGAAGAGACTCTATTTCATTCCTCTTTGCCTCCTCATTCCTGTTCATTCTGATATAAATTAGATATAGCTGGAATATCCCTAATCTGAAAATCTGAAATTCAAAATGCTCCAAAATCTGAAACTTGGAGCACTTACATGATATGCAAAAAGTTCCAGATTTTGAAGCACTTCAGATTAGGGGTGTACAATTTGTGGGGTTTATGCAAATATTCCAAATTTGGAAAAATTCCAAAATCGGAAGCACTTTTGGTCCCAAGCATTTTTGGATAATGGATCTCAACCTGTACTCAATAAATGTTCTTTGAATGAAGACAGTATTTTTCTTGCTCCAAATTGAGGAGAGAGTTGTTGTTAGGACACTTTCCTCAACTGTGTCCCAAGAAATAACAGATAGCAGTAAGTATTTGAAGCCAGTAGGATCCTATGAGCACTTGAAGTTTGGTCTTAGCTACAATAGACATTAGCCAAGTAAAGGCTCTAAGAAGTCCTGTGGCAGGTACAAAGCCTTTAGGCTTTTTCTAACTTCACACTTTTGAAAACTCTATTGACCACGGAACCCTTTATTCCGTGGAACAAAATCTTCAGAAGCACCTCACAGAACCCATTATGTGAGAACTTGAGTTAATTAGTCAAAGAAGGATGGAAGAGACATTGCACGAGGAAGAGAAGAGAGAGGAGAGACCATGGGGTGCAGAGTCCTGGGGCTAGGGGCACTTCTGCATTTTTAGGGTACGAGGGGTCAAGTGGAGAGGTA
The DNA here is from genome assembly GCF_964194105.1 of Spermophilus citellus. Lineage (NCBI taxonomy): Eukaryota > Metazoa > Chordata > Mammalia > Rodentia > Sciuridae > Spermophilus > Spermophilus citellus. Next base: position 81,434,408 of record NC_138195.1, read on the forward strand.
TGAACCACAGACTTGGGGGGAAGGGGGCCCTGTTCCTGCAGAGGGCCCATTGCCATGCTGTGGAGCCTGGATTTCGCACTTGGGAGCCCTGGTTCTCTGAACAGTAGAATGACATCATCAGATTCTGATGGTCGGGTGGAGAATGGATTGGAAGAGGACACCAGGGATGTCCAATCAGGAGGCTGCCTTGGATTTGGTGGGAGAGGTCGGGGTCTGATGAACAGTGTGTTAGCGGGTGCCAGTGTAGATGATCTGTCGTCCAGTATGTTCCCAGCCTTGATCAAGGCCTTGCGAAAATAAATAGTGCCAGTTAGCCAAGCCTCTCAGCAAAGACCCTGGTGTCTTGAGGGCAAAGAAGACACCGAGAAGTGGCAGCAGAGCAAGATGGCATCATGGCATCAACTCAGAGGTAGAGGGGCAGAGAACCTGAATCCCTCCAGAGCGGGCACTCTTTGTCCTCTCTTTATTCTATTTTTCTTTGTCTCCCAACTTCTGACACAGATCAGAGTCTCAATAGATGTCCTTTGAATGAATGAACCAATCAACCTGTTGGCTCAAGTTTTCTCGACTTAGTCCATTTTCTGTTGCTACGACAGAATATCTGAGACTAGGTCATAATAAGAGATTTCCTTAGTTCACCATTCTGGAGGCTGGAAGTCCATGATTGAGTGGCCCCATTTGCTTGATTTATGTGTGGAAAAGAGGGAGAAGAGGGCAGAGGGGGACCTACCCTTGTAATAAGTAGCCCGCTATCACAGTAACTACATTAATGGCTTCATGAGGGTAGAACCCCTGTGACCCATGTCTCTTAATAGCCCCACCACCTCCCAGTACCATCGCACTGGCAGTTAAATCTCACCATGAGTTTCAGCAGGGACAAACCACATCCAACCCACAGTTGTTTACCACCTTGAACAAGTGTGCCACTTTTCAAAGAGAGCCTCTCGCAGCAAGAGCAGCCAAAATAAGATGCCCTTGGTTAGTTGAATTTTTCCTCTAAGGCCTCATTAAGTTCCAGCCTAAGCTTGTTGTTGGCTCATCTGTTAAAAACCGAGTGTGAGTTAGGGGGTCTGGGACTTTGGGGGTGCGCACACTGTGGAACAAATGGCCCTGTTGCTAAGGGACACAGAGGATGTTCCAAGTCAGACCTCAGCTCTCCACCCCACCCACCCGCAGTCCATATTGTCCCTAAGCATTTGTCCTTAATGGTTAATGCTGAGTGTATTTCAGGGGAAATTTAATCCATATGGTTTTGATTCATTTACACTTAACTCATCAAAACACTTATTCTCTTTTTTTTCTAGGAGAGTTTGTTGCCATATGGGAAGTGTTTTCAGATGTGATAAAAGCTTTTAAAATGATCAGGAAAGAGCTAGAAATTGGTCATAAAAATGACGGATTCGACGTGGAAGGAGGCCCAAGGCCAAGTTCAGAGATGGCCACTTTTGGTCACAGTGTTCTTCCTTGACTTTGGGAATGGACCAGATTAAAGGAAGATGGGAAAATAGGGAGAGAAGACCAGAGCAGGAAGCAGAACAGAGGGGCCAGTGCAGCCCCAGCCCTCACTTGCTGGCTGGCAGCCACCTTGCCCAGCCACCCTCTCCTGGGCCAGGCTGTCGCCTTGGCCCCCTGGGTTGTGAGAAATGGCTCTGAACCCAAGCTAACACTTGGACAAGCCCTTAGAGACCACATATACCCACTGGGTTTACACAGGAGCAACCAAAGGGCAGGAAGCAAGAGGCTTGCCTAAGTTCATGCCGAGCCTTGAGCCAGGCTTCTGGCCCACCCCACACCTGTGTGCCTTGTTACGGGGTGCAAGCTTGGGCCAGTTTTTAAACTTCCTTTATCTTAAGAGATAGTAAACATGGTGGCCAGGAGAGGGAGACTGGAGTCACTATGCCGGGGCTCGAATCCCAGCTCTGCCTCTTATTAGGTGGCTGATCTTGAGCAAATTACTTTGCCTTTCTGCTTCTCAGGCCCCATCTCGTGGATGTGTTTGTAAGACTGGGTGTTCTTATTATTTAAGCTAGTCCCCCATAACTGCCCAGTAATGGAGCTACCCTCTAAACCTCCTTATGGTAGATAAAGAAATGGAGGCCCATGGCATTTGTCCAAGGTAACTAACAGAGCTGGAATTCAAACTCAGAAACTTCTGGGTCCAGAGAAGCAAGTCTCTGGGGTTTATTTGATAAGTTTGTAGAATATGTTTATTTAGGCTTTCCCCCTCACCATGATATAACCTAGGTGTAACAGGATTTCTCTTATATCTTTAATATACAGCATAATACAATAATGATTGACATTAAGTATCAAGTAAATTTCAAATAGAATTTCCTCAGAACCCATTTAGTAACTGGTCTCCTTGTGAAATGTTTCTACTTTACCCGTGATACTTGCAGATCCAAGAGACCAAAATTCAACTCAAATCTTGCAACACACACCAAAAAAATACGTCAACTTGTATAACTGGAAAAGTCCATGGTCAACTCCAGCTGCTCAGAAGATGTCACCAGGAGCCTTTGTCTCACCGTGCCTTCTCTCTCTCTGCTTTCCTCAGGGCCGGCTTCCATCTCAGGCGGCAGTGGGGGCAACATGGCCACCTGCAGTTCCAGGCTGATGGGCCACCAGCTTAGGAACCTTGGCAGAAGGAGAATGTGTTGTCTGCTAATTCCAGCAAAATCCCAGTGTTGATTCTCTTCTGGTCTGGCCGGGACCTCCCTCCACCCCCTGAAACAATCACTCCTGCAGGGTCCAAAACCCAAAGCTTACTCAGCCCTGGTCATGTGATTGTCCCCTGAGCTGGTGAACACAGAAGACTGAGGCGAGGGAGGGGTGGCCCCCATAGAAAGCTCAGAGGGGGGATGGAAGCTGGGCTCATGGAAACCTCAGATGTGTGCTCCGAGTTGCCAGACAAGTATTAAGAAAAAAATCAGTCTTGGAATCATACTTGACACCCCACTGGACAACATCTCCATCCTCAAACATTCTGCCCACGAGTTTTCCTTTGTCCGAGAGCCACTCTGGCCAACGCCCTGCCGGGATGTCTCAAGCTCCAAGGTGGCAAGAAGGGCACAGCAGCCCTGTGCAGGTGGGGTAGGTCAGCTCCAGCCTCTGGCTCTGCAGGGCCAGGGGATGTTATTGCTGTCCCAGGAGGGTGTTAGTGTTTCCCCTCTCTGGTGAGGACCTAAAACTGGCTTTCCTCAGGATCTGAACAGGGAGAACTTCACCCTGATTGTCTTGGGACAGTGAGATCTTGCTGAGAGCCATTAGCCCAGTAGGTATGACAATTTCCTCTAAGCAACATGGGGTATGCTGGCAAGGAAATTGTCATACCTACTTCCCAAACACTCTGGGAGCCGGCGTGCCTGAGGCAGCAGGAAGATCTCCCTAGAGGTTGGCTGTGGTGGGGACGGTATTGGCATGAGGATCACGTCCCTGGGACTCCCTGTCCACAGAGAAGCCACCCCCACCCCCAGTTAGCCCGCCTAGGGGCCTTGAGGGTGGCTGGGCAGAAGCTGTCAGCACCCTGTGAGCTGGTAGAGAAGCCAGTGAGTCATTTTCTAGAATCCTATGCTCATCCACATGTGGTGCTGATAAACAGGTCCTTTGGGCTGAGCCAGCCATTGGCCCAATCCAACAGCATTTACTGCCACTTGTCAGCCTAGGGACAAGCATAGCTGTGGCTTTCTAGTCGATGCCATCAAACTGCTCAAGACAGCGTTGTGCCGTGGAAAGACTGCAGGCCAGGAGTCAGATGGGACCCACAGGCTTTCTGGGGGACTCCATTTCCTAGTCTGTAAACAGGGACACTGTCACAGAGCCTATGTCTCAGGGCTGCCCCGAGGGTTCCATGAGGAGACATCTAACAGGCCAAGTAGCTGGAGAAATCACTCAGGAGGTGTGGCCTCCCTTCCTCCCTCTGTTGGAGGATTCCTGCTGATGATTCTTCCCAGATGACAAGATGGAGTGCCTTCTGGTACATAGAGGTGGACACGTGGGTACTCAGAGACAGCAGTGTGGACACACTGACTTCCGTTGGTTCAACTCTCTTCAGGCAGTAGGAAGAGGAGGGAGTCACCAGGTGAAAACTGGCCATCTGTTAGCCAAACACACACCTTAGTGGGCGCCCTGGGTGTCTCTTCATGGCTCCAAATGCAGAGTTTAGCCTTTGCAGTTAGCCTTGATGGCTGTGGCATCTAGATCTGATAATGATAACAGAAGCCGGATTAAATACCATGCTCTTCCCTTAGCTCAGAGAGTCATGACGATATCAGTATTGTTATCTCTTTTTACAGATGAGAAAATGGAGCGTTTCCTTGCAGGCAGCCACCCTCAGTCGTATGTGAGGTCTGTGTGACAGCACCCTCTGGTGTTGCGGAGGTGCATAACAGTCATAAAAATAGCAGGCATTTGTGCAAGGCCCGATGTCTGTCACATGCATGCACATCTTAATCCTCACAACTGTCCCATGCACAATCAGAGACCACATACAGAGACTCCTGGCTAAGGAACTCACCCAAGGCCAAGAGCTCGTAAAGGAAGGGGCCTTCTAGAGTCCCTGCCACACACCCTACACAACACCTCCTGTAATCGTGATGGACTAATTCTCCTCCACTCCCCACACACTAGGTGGGAGCTCTGCAGTGGCAGGACAGCCATTCTTGCATCCTCAGGATATAGCAGAACATCTGGTTGATAGAAGGTGCCAGATAAATATTAATAAGAAAGTGAATTAATGAATGGGGTTTATAATTCAGGGAGGGTTTTCATGGCAAAAATGGCCCATGATGTCACAGCAAATGGTTGGAGCAGGTGTGTGTGGCAGGGTGAGTGCTAGCTTCGATGCCAGGTGGTGCAGAACAGATAGAGACCCCTGTGGAGTCTAACACAGATGGAGCCTAACAGGGCTGTGTTTTCTCAAGTGCCCCAACTTTCTTGGCCCCCTCATAACATCTGGTCTAATAGACACGTTTCTCAGAAAAGCGAAGGCACTCATTCCAACATGCCAGTGGCCCCTGGCCAACAGGCACTGAGGTCAAGGCTGATTTTGTTGAAACAGCTGAACGCGGGCCACAGATTCTCAGCCTTCTGCTCTGGCTGGAGACACAGCATCCGGGGTCGGAGTCGGACTCTTAATCCTCCTGAACACCAGAGAGGATGTGCTCCTGACTCAGCTCCAAGGCACCCGGCGCCTAAGGGGCGGCCCAGGGCGAGCTGGAACATTCAGAGACACTGCCATCTAGTGGTGCCGTCAGGACAGGGCAGGGTGCTCTCTGGGCAGCTCCTTCAGTCAATCAAAGCCTAACTCCATGTTCTCTTTTCCCTCATCTTTTCCCAGCTTGATATCACTCCCCCAGCTCAAGAGTAGTGACAAAATCATGTCTGGATACGATTTGGGCATTTGAGTTCTTTCTTTCTGAAAAGAACACAACCAGAATGCACTTTTGAATTCTTAGGAAGCTTTTGGAAATCTTTCTTTGTACAGAGCATTTCATGGAGGATGTGAAGAGAGTCCCCTGGTGTTGGGTGTCCTCCTGGGTCCAGCTGAGGCTGCACACTGTGGAGACTGAACACAACCATGCCACCCCATCCACCAGGGCTGTGTGTCCTTAATGTGACCTCGTGAATGTGGATATGTCCCCTCAGTTTCTGAAAGCTCCACTCACAGCCTGGATAACATCCTGCATGAAAGATTTAATGTGAACTAAAGGGATTTGCATTAGTTTAGTCTCTGTGACCTAAGTACCTGACACAAACAACCTGGAGGAGGAAGGGTTTATTTGGGTTCACAGTGTCAGAAGTTTCAGTCCATGGTCAGTTGGCGCCATCACTCTGGGCCTGAGGTGAAGCAGAGCATCATGGCGGAAGGATGTGGTGGAGGGAAGCTGCTCAGCTCATGGCAGCTGCAGTTAGGTGGGGGGGATTGGAGCATGATATGGTCCCCATGGGCACCCCCCATGCCCTACTTCCTCCAACCATGCCCCACCTGCCTACAGTTTCCACCTCTTCCCAGTAGTCCATTCAAATTATTAATCCATAAAATGGATTAATCCACTGATGAGGTCAGAGTCCTCATGATCCATCCATTGTTCATCAAGGACCCAAACAAGTGCCTCAGGTTCTAAGCAGAATAGACACTTGACAATTCCAAGGTGACTGCACTGTGACAACAGAATACACGGCATCTCTTGTGCCCCCGGGAGTCTACAACATTGTAAGGGAGCAAAGCTACAACTGGATGCTGAGAGGTGATTCCTAGAAGATGTTGCTCCAAGTATGGCCACACAGACCATGCACCCTTGCACCACAGTCCTGAGTCACCTGCCTGGCCAACTTCCTTCTACCATGGTGGGGTGACTCCTGGATGCCAGGCTTGATGACATCATCAAGGTGAGAATGATCTTTGTCACCTCCCAGCTCTCCTGGAAGTTATCAGAACCATGCAGAGCAAGTCCCTGGATGAAGCAGGTGAACAACAGGACAGTGGAGTGAAAAACAGGACAGGAAACAGAGCTGTGTTCAAAACCTAGGATGCTACTAAAAAAAGGGGGTGAACACTGCCAGAGTCTACTGAGCACTGAATGGAACTGCCAGATTCAAAAAGTGATAAGGGACCCTCCATGCAAGGGCCATGGAACCCAACAAAGTGGAGTCGAGCTCTTTACCTAAATTCAAGTTTCTGCTCACCACCTGGTAGTTTTGTGACCCTGGAGAAGTTACCTCACCTCTCTGTGCTTCCACATCCTCAACTATAAAATAGAAGGAAATAATATTTATGCCCACAAAGGGGTTCTTCTAAGGATTGAATTATATTTATAAAGAATTTAGAATTTTGGTGCATTATAACTGCTTATAAACAAACACCACGAACATTTGGAAGCAATATTAATTTACCCCACACCCTTTTTATTCAGCACCCATACCCACGGCTAGGTGTCAGAGGTGCAGAGGGGTGGAGTTCCAGTCCTGGCATGTGTAAAATTCAGAGGGTACAGAGGTGAAGGTATGCTGAGGTTTAAGCCACCAACTTGTCACTCCCTGGCTGTGAGGCACTAGCAAATGTCCCTCACAATTCCGGGCCTATTTCCCCATCTTTGAAATCTTGTGTGTTGGACCACCGACCTCAGTGTTTCTCCAGCCTGGTGGCTCATTAGGACCACCTGGGGGGCGTCTGATAAACAGCATGGCTGGGCCTCACTTCTCTCCTCTGCTGCGGACAATTGTGCCTGAGAATCCAGGCAGGGCCCAGCCTCTGCCAGGCTCTGCCCTGAGAGGATGCCATTTGTCCTCCTGAAGTTCTTAGTCTACGCCAGAGAACGGCAAGCATGGGGGCGACTTACTGGATCCCAAGTAGCCAATGAGCTTGTCAGAAAAGAAATCCCGAGCAGACTCAGAGGGGAGAGAGGAGAGGCAAGATAGAGCTCGATCACCTTTTGGGCTTGAAATAGCTGCTGCAGCCACCACCCAACTTAGCCGGGGAGACGAGGCCTGGCGGACTGGGAGGATTTGTCCACTGGTTTTTAACACAGAAAAGCGACAAAGACAGAAGCGGAAGCACAAACCAGCCTGCTCTCCCGGCCTCCACCTGGGGTCCAGGCAGGATGCCCTCTGGGTAGGGGGCGCACTCCAGGAGGGTGAAGTGATCTTGGATGTGAAATTAGGGACCTCTCCGGAACCACAGCCCCAAGCCTGAGGGGACCCTTTTGTTCCAAATGGGAAAGCCAAAGGACACTCCTGTCATGCCACCCACAGAAGCAGCCTCTGCAGCCCAGCGTGTGCGCTGGGACTTGAGCTTCCCACTCATCCCTCTACAACTCAAAAACAAAATTCCTTCTTCATTCCCCATGTGTCTAGGCAAGAGCATCACAAATGGAACTTTCAGGAAAGCAGTCTACGGGGATACGGAGAGGCTTGCAAGGGAGGTAATGTGAAGGGAGCTGGGACTTAAAGGATGGAAGTGATGGGCAATATTGTAAACACCAGATATTTTCTGCTCTGCTGCCCAGGGGCATGGTGGGCTTGAACTTCCTTCCCTGTCCCTGGATAGTTGGCTGTAGCCCAGTGGTTAGTTCTGACCAATGGGAGTGAGCAAAGGTGACCACTTTTAGGCCAAGGTGTTAGACTTCCAAAGGGCTCTCATTCCCTCTGGTAAGGTGATCACGTGATTTGAAATGATGGGTGTTCTGTTAACCAAATTGTTTCCATGACTTTGATGACCAGAACCTTGTACCACCAACCCATGATGGACTTGGAGGATGAGTGACAAATGAGACTTTTGTTTGAAGTCACTACAATTGGGAGGATGTTTGTTACTGTAGCACAGCTTATCCTGTTGTGACTGATACAGTGGGCATGATTTAGATGAATGACTATGGTTACCAGAGAAGGACTTCATTTTTTTTCCCCCTGACATGATGACTTTGTCTTGGAAGGTTGGGCTCTGCTGGGTCCACACTCAGGAATGAGGGAGAAGAAACAGAATCATTTATGCACCTGTAACACTCAGCAGTTTACAGAAAAGGTCCAAGTAGACTCCCTGTGTGCTCCTTATACAACCCAAGGAAGTAGGCAGAGCAGGAGGATTTCAAACTTTCAGAAGTTGGAGGAGGCTGGCTTCTCTGCATCCTGGTTTGCCACCTGTCCCCACCCATGCCCATCCTACTTCCATACCCAGCACAACTTGCACGTTCTTGAGCTGCATTTCCCATGTTGGATGTTCATCAGAATGGCAACTGTAGTTGTTTTTTATTTTACCTTTTTATGGACCAAAAATTTATTTGTGTATTTTAAAACAAATTCTTGGCTCTGCCATGGTCTCAGTTTAGATTCATCCTGATGTCCTAGATATATGACAGCCTTGTTCAAAGAAAACTGAAGCTCACTACAGTGGCCCTGAGATGGAGTAAAATCCTTAGGTGCCTTCAGAAATGAAAAAAAAAAAAAAAAAAAAAAACAACTGTATGTGAAAGACCTTGAGTTATGGAAGAGCCTTAGACATCACCGAGTTCAAGATTTTTCAGTTATAAATGAGAAAAATTCAACCCAGAAAGATTAAATGACTTGCCCCAAGTGATAGAGAAAATGATAGTCATTAGAAGAATCTAGACAAAACCCTCCATCTCCCAAATTTCTGGTGTTCTTTTGAAGTCTGGTAGTTTGCAGGGCCTTGAATGGTCTCAGAATCAGCAGGCTTGGGATGGGGCCTGGGATCCTGTCACCTTCAAGACTCCTGGGTGATTTCTCTAAGTTGTGAGCATTGAGTTGTGCCAGGCATATAATTGAAGTTCATGATACTGACTTAGAGCAGAGTCCTCTCAGCTGGGCTAAGCTGAGGTTGGCATGGCGGGGGTTTGGCAAGACAGCTGTAGCTGCTGCCTTAGAGAGCATGGGGCCAGCGCCTTTGTTCTCTCAGGAATTTGCAGAGAAGAGACCTGCTGGAGCCCACCCCTGCAGCAGGCAGGGGACAGAGGCACACGTTTGCGTTTTATTGTTAAATGGACTACCAGTCCCTGCAGGCTGGCAGGGCCTAGAGTGGTTTGAATTGTAAAAAATGAGTATGTCCCCATTTTATTGATGAAGTCACCAAAGCTCGGAAAGAGGGCAATGACATGGCCAACGTGTTAGAGCAAGTAAAAGGCGGATGAGGAGCCGGCTCTGTTAGTTTTCTATGCCGCAGTAACAAAGGACCAGGCATGGAGTGCCTTACACAGCATAAATATCGTGTCTCACAGCTGGAGGGGTCTCACTGGGGTAGATCGGGGTGTCGCGGGCTGGCTCCTGGAGACTGGAGGGAGAATCCATTTCTCCTGCCTCTTGCAGCTTCCGGACGCCCCGGCATTCCTTGGCTCATGGCTTCCTTCTTCTATCTTCAAAGCCAGCAGTTTTGCATCTTTCTGACAGTTCTACCCCCACCCCTACCCTCACCCCTCTCTCAACCGCCAGGAAAGGTTCTCTGCTTTCAGAGATTGGAGTGCACTCACCCAGAAAAACCAGCATAATCTCCCCATCTCAGTGTCCTTAACCTGGATTGCAACTCCAGCCCCTTTTGCTCTGGAAGGTTCTCAGGATCAGGCGAGGACATCCCCGGGGGCTCCTAGTTTAGAGCCTAGGGTCAGACCAGGCTGTGAGAGTGGCTGCCCTTCCTCCCTCACCCCCTCCCCTACTCCCCTCCAACACAAGGAGTGACTTCCCCTCAGGCTACATCTGCTTCCAAACGGATCCCACAGTTCTCACCCAAACCCACCATTTGATTCAGAAATTACATGCAGGACTAATTGTTGCTAGAGGCGACTTGTGAAATGGGGGTAGTTTGTAACAAAAAAGCCCAGCATAAGGCTTCAAGGTAGGAAGTGAGCTGTTCTGGGAGGAGACAAGAAATACAGAGACAACCCTGCAAACTCTGTACTCTTTACCAGGTTTTCCCCAGTGGTAGCATTTAGCAGAACTATAATGCAACCTCTCAGCCAGAATATTGACAGATACAATACACTGATTTTATTTAGAATTTCCCAATTTGATTTGTAGGTTCACACATGGTTCTGGGCCATATTATTTTAGGCTTGAGTTCTCGTGTCTACCACCACCCAAAAAAGACACTTTGTTTTTTCACTATAATGATTTCTCATGGAAAAAAAAAAGTGGTTCTTTTAAAAAAGAGAGAAAATATAAATAAATGGATACATAATGAAAACAGATGAATATCTATAGATTCAATGAAAGAGCAGAGAATATAGCTCATCGCCCTATCCACAGGGGATGTACTCCAGGAACCCTGAAACCACAGCTAGTAGCAAACCCCACCATTGCCCATTCCTGAATCTGTGTAGCCCTCTCTTGTTTGCTGTAAGTGGCTCGATGTCACTGGATTCAGGGGTCCCTTATTGAAGACTTCATGAGGGCTCGATGCTGTCTTGTGAAATATGTTGCCAGCAAAAGGAAGATGTTTTCTGTTCCTGTGTTCCACTCACACATTCAGTGCCTTTTCCTTTTTAACTCTGCGCTTGCCAAACACTGTGGTCATAACTTGCACGTTGATGTGCGATAGAAAAACTAGAGTGAAATTTCTTTTTTTCTTCTTCCCAATTTCATAGGTGATTCATTCTTAGCAAACTCTGCATAGGATCCCCCCCCCCATCCTTATTAAGTTAAGAACTTTCACCTTTAAAGGAACTTTGTATGGCTTCTCTTGGGCATGTCCAAATGGCCAGCGTCAGGAGTCCTGCCCCTTGGGACCCTGATTAAGTGAGGTAAGGGTTACCTCAACACCAGCACTGTGATATGGTGACAATAGATCTGACTGCCAAAACAGTCCTCAGGGGCCAGCAGGTGGCTCTCACACAGCACAGGTGTGCACACAGTGTGGATACAGGTGGTGGCTTCCTGCTCTCAGCCTGCATCAGTTCTGTTACGTTGTCCAGTAAAAAATAATCCCTACTTTATCTGAGTTGTTTCAGAAATCAAAAAAATGGGAAAAGCTGTCTAATATATTTTATGAAAGGACCATGCCTCAACTGAAGAATTATATAAAAACAAAAATTAGAATATAATAGAAAAAAACTTGAGTCAACTAAATCTAATGATTAACTGCATTAATAATGACAAAGTTAGGGTGCATTCCACAGTACACAGATGCTGAATCTTGGAAATCCTATTGTAATTCAACATATCAATGCACTAAAGAAGAAAAATCTGGTGCTTTTCTCAATAGATTCAGAATATGTTCTTAATAAAGTGATTATTATTTTTAACTCAGAAAAAAGTTTTTTTTTAAATTTTTTTTTAGTTGTAGATGGACACAATGTCTTTATTTATTTATTTTTATGTGGTGCTGAGGATTGAACCCAGTGTTTCATGCATGCGAGGCAAGTGCTCTACCACTGAGCTACAACCCCAGCCCAGAAAAAAAAATGTTTTTTTAAAGTTTTCTTTAACTTGAGAAATGCTAGATATAAAACACTTGTGCAAAAATTAAAACTGAGAAAAATTCAGATGTAGTCCATTAAGACTACCAAAGAAACAAAAGATATATGCTTACCTTTTACTAACCAGTATAGCACAGGTGTCTATCCAATGCTGCAATATAACCAAAGGAAACAAAATATGGAAATTGAAATAATGGAAAGGAACACTGTCCATATTTGGAAGTGATAATGGTCATTTCCATAGTGAATCCAACAGAACCAGTTGGAAAATTCTTAAGAATCATCAGAGCCTGGCAGATTGCCAGATTTGAGAGTAATTTACACACCTCAATGAACGAACACATCTCTGACTTTTATGGTCCTGGTGATGGCACTGGGACTGGACTTGCCATCCTAAGAACACCAACCCAAAGCAAGTTAAAATTTGAGACAGCTGTTTCCAGGAAATGAACAACAAGCAACACAAGAGCTCTGATCCCTGAAAACAAGGAAAACAAATGAGGTAAGCCCTACCATCCCTGGGGGAATGTTCTGGAATACAGTACAGGGATTAGGATCCCAAGCAGTCCATGGCTGCATCCCTGAGTGAAGAATAAATAAATCATAGTCTGATGAGGCTGAGGAGACTAGAACTTGTGGAGGCAGAGAACCAGAGGAGGGAGACACATAAAGAAAGAATTCCAGGAGTTTCTATGTGACTCCTAAGATGTGCCCCAGTAGAATGAAACTCCATAAGGCAGCACAGGAATGTTGACCTTGCAAAGCCAACAACTTCCAGAGACAGACACTTGAGAACTCACCAAATGGAGAAGAGGGTCCTTGAAACTCAGGAGTTTTCAAGATAGTGGCTAAGGGTCACATGTTAGCTAGACTAAACTAGCCCAGAGTAAAGTTTACTCTAACTTACTCTAATAACGGCTTTAAAAAAAAGTATCATCATAAAACTGATGGATCAGTAACTAGACTGCCTGCCAGAACAAATCCAACATTCCAGAAGGAAAACAACAAACCCAGCAATATGAAATTCTCGATGTTCACCATTCAGTAAAAGATTACGTGAAATACCAAGAAGCAGGAAAATACAGCTCGTACCCAAGGAAGAAAAAAATCCAAAGAAAGAAGCATCAAAATGCCATGAATGATGAAATTAACAACCCAAGCCTTTAAAGCAGCTATTATAAATATGCTCAAGGACTTCAAGAAAAATGTTAACACAATGAGAGAAATGGAAGATATATAAAATATATAAACACAACAAACTCAAATCTGTAGGGTATAATTAAAGCAGTGTTTAGAGGAAGATTTATAAATTTAAATGCTCCTTTGGATAGATCTAATGTATAATCTCCCATTATAAAAAAAATTAGAAAAACAAGCCTAAATGAAATAGAAGGAAGAAGTCAATAAAGAATGGAAACCCATGAAATAGAAGCAGAACAAAACTAGAAAAAGACTCAATAAAACAAAAGCTGGTTTTTAAAAATTATTAATAAAACTAATAAACTTTTAACCAGATTTGTTAAGAAGAGAGAAGACAGGAATAACCAATACCAGGGATAAGTGAGGAGACATTTTTATAGCTCCTATGGATCTTAAAACCATAATAAAAGGATATCAGAAGCAACACTGTACTAATTAATTTAACAACCTACATAAAATGAAAAAAAAATAATTTGAAAGACCAAAAAATAAAATAAAAATATATAAAATAAAAATAGAAGAAATAGGAAACAAATTGCCTCAATGCAATTTTTGTAAATAATAAAATTTTTTATACTTCCCACAAAGAAAAGTGCCAGCCAAGATGGCTTTACTGGGGTATCTATCATATATTTAAGAAAAAAACAACTTTAATCTTAAACATATTCTTTCAGAAAACAGTAAAAGAGAATAATTCCCAGCTCGTGTGATGAAGCCCATATTACTTGAATATCAAAATGAGGCAAAGGCATTTTGAAGAAAAGAAAATTGTGGATCAATATCTTTCACAAATACACATGCTAAAATTCTTAATAAAGTATTTAACAATTGTAATCCATATATATATATATATATATATATATATATATATATATATATATGATAAATCATATTACACATTGTGACCAGATAAGGTTTATCCCAGGAATGCAAGGATGGCTCAACATTCAAAATTCAAATTTATTAATAGAACAAAGGAGAAATCTCATATGATCATTTCCATAGATACAGAAAAGGCATTTGATAAAATTTAGTATGATGCTCATGATAAGTACTCTTCACAAACTCAAAGTGCTAACAGTTTTCAAAAAAAAAAAAAATCCTACAGCTAACATTATACTTAGTTGTGAAAGAGTAAAGCTTCTTTCTTAAGGTTTGAAGTAAGATGCCTGCTTTTACTATGTCTGTTCAGTATTACATTGAAGGTCCTAGGAAATACACTAAGAAGAAAATTTTTAAAATATAAGGTATACAGATCAGAAATGAAATGATATATTCTCTAGGGATAAGCTCCTGAGAAATCTATCAACAAGCAACTGAACTAATAAATTGATATAATAATATTTCATAAAACAATAATTAATGCAATAATTAATTGTATATCCACATTCAGCAAAGAAAAACTTTGAAAATGAAATTATAGAAAAGGCAATTACAGTAATAGAAATCTCTGTTGTTGCCTTGGGTGAGCAGAAGCATAGGAATTGAGTACAGAAGAGGCAAAGTTTTGGGGGGTGATGGAAATGTTCTGAATTTTGATTGTGGTCATGGTTACATGGGTAAATATATTTGTCAAACTTATGAAATCCTACAATTAAAATGAGTGTCTTATTTACAGATTTTTGTTGCAATATGATTGATGTTTGAAAAAGTACAAAAAGAGAGGGAGCATAATTCACCACACCCCAACAACATCCTAGAAAAATACTATAGAACTCAACTCACAATTTAGAATAATCTCCACTCCGGGACTATCTAGGAATTAACTGAAAAACATACCAGACCTTTACAGAGAAAATTCTACATAAAATAAGACTTAAATAAACAGAACAGAACAGAACGTGTTTATGAGTGTATTGACTTATCAATTCTCCGGACATTAACTCTTTAAATTTTACTCAGTTCCAATAGCATTTCATATTTTTTGGATACTTAGAAAAATAAAACAACACAAACAGCTAAGATATTTCCTGAAAAATAAAAAAAAAGAGCAAAGAAAGAAACATTTGCCCTATTAGATATGAAGACACTGTGTAAAGGTGTGGTAATAAAAATAGTGGGACTGTATGTGGGAACAGACAAATAGACCTGGGGAATAAATAAAGGAACTCAGACAGAGATCCATGATCTAGATAAGGAGGCACCAGAATTTGGTGGAGGGAGGAAAAAAATGAATAATTTAGTAGATTCTTGTTGGGGTAACTGGTCGACTGGATGAAAATGAAGACGTTGTAGCTCTAATTCAAAACACATTCAAAAATGACTCAAAAAGACCTCAATGTGAAAGAAAAATGTGAACTATTCAATAGAAGAATATGTAAAAAGAAATAATAATAATCTTTTTGACCCTAAGGTGGTAGTGGTTTCCTTAATAAGACCCCAAAAGCATAAACCGCAGGACAAAAAACTGGTGAACTTGAAAAACGCCCAAATTAAAAATATCTGTTCAAACATGGCCACTAGTGCCACAGTTAACTAATGGGCAGGAGATTGAACACCATGGAGAGCAGCAGAGGAAGAGACCCTAGAATATAAGATTCTACTGATCAGCAGGACAAAAGCAAGAGAGCTAAGGGGAGAAAGGGGAGGAAAGAAACTAAATAGCTAATACATTTAGGAAGAACTGTTTAAGCTCAAAGTAAAATAGCAATGGGATGCCTTTACATTAAAATAGCAATGGGATGCCCTTGGTAAAAACTGGAAAAGTGAGAAAGAAGAGACTGAGTATTGGCCAGGATGTGGGGAAGATGCAGATGAGCAGTGCACAGTGAGCATGTTCTCCAGACGTACAAGGACCCGATGTCCTCCGGAGACAGACCAGGGTCGGCAGCCATGCCACCAAGAGCTCTGGATTGCTAGATGGGTCCTTGGGCAGGAAGAGCAAGGAGCCATTGCCAGGGGAGCTAGATGGAGCCCTGAGTGGACTGCAGGGCGTCTCCAAGGGCTGCCTGGATACAGGCCAATAGGAGAGACAGCGGTGGCATTCGGGTCCTGCTGTTTGTCCAGGTGGGATGCGGCAGATGCCAAGTGCAGGGTCTTTCCGCTTGGCAATGCCCAGGTGGGACACATGCAGGTCGGTCGTAGGGTGATGGGAACGAACATGAACACCCAGCCCCAGGTGACTCTGTGAGCTGCTCCACCTGGGTCTCCTGGTGCTTCCGCCACCGTGCTCTTGGGCCCTCTGAGGGGGACCTCCTTGCCTCTTCTGTCTCACAGGCCAGGTTATATAAATACCAGGTCCTGCAATCTCACAATGCAACCGGTGGGCTGGACCATCAGGAGGAGTGTGCTGGGCTGCTTTGAGGTTTGACCTATTTATTTTTTGCCAGGAGCTTTTTTGAAAACTCTCTTTGTTAAGGTTTTTCCTCCCCTCTTCCTTTCTTCCCTCCGACTTTGACGTCAACACAAAAGCCAGTGTGGGCAGAATGTGGGCGTTTAAGGACACTGCCGAGCAGCGAGTCCGCTCCTGATACCTCCTCGCTCCCGAGTCCTGGTGGCTTCAAGAGTTCCACTGACCCCCAAAGACAGAGGGCCAGGTTCCTCCTCCCCTGCCTCCGGAGGGCTCCCTTTCTAGTCTGTTTAGCAGGTCCCCAGCAGAGGCCTCAGGGGCCAAGTTTTGCCCTGGACCCTCTAGGCCCAAAGCTGACCTGTCCTTCTCCAGCCTGTTACTCCATGAAGAACTTTGGTCTATGGAGTGTGCGCCCATCAGAGTGTTCAGGAGGCCGAGGGGACTGGTCTGTGGGGCAAGGCGTCAGCCACCAGCTTTACATGACCTATAGTCTCCCCACTTGGCTGGCAGAGGTCTTGGGGTTTGTCATTAGAACTCAAAACCTCATCCCAGTCAGAAGTAGCTCATCAAGTCTCATGAGTCGTTGATACCTCGGTGTAAATTCCATGCACAGGGTGGGCGAGAGAAGATTCTAGAGCCCTCTAGAACCCCGCCAGGAAAGACAGGGACTTCTGAGGGAGAAAGACACACAGACAGGCAGGTGGGTGTTGAAGACCAACCTGGACGGCTCCTGACCGGCTCTGGTTGGGACAGGCCTGCCCAAAGCCTCCCATGCCTTCAACAGGCTAACGGGTCCCCTGCCAGGCCCCCTGCCAGGCCCTGCCACCCCTGCCAGCCCCAGGGTGAATCTCCTGACATTTCCTCTCCACTAGCTCGCTCTCTCCCTCTCTCTCTCTCTCTCTCTCTCTCTCTCTCTCAATGTCTCCTCTGTTTCACTGTCTCTTGAACTTTTAATTCCTTTTCTCGGTTTCCCCTTTGTCCTCTCTCACTTTTGGTCCCCACCTCTCACACTGCCCTCCTGTCCTTCTCCCACCACGTGGTCTTCTCCTGCCTCCGTTTGGTCTCCTCTCACGTCTTGGTAGCCACACTCTGTCCACTGTCTGATCAACGTGGTCCCCACATCGTGGGGTCTTTCTGGTCTGACTCTCCAGGAGCAGGGGAGCATGCGATGGTTTTCTTCTCACCCCTCTCCCCTTCCCCACACCCTGCACCCTCCTCCTCTGGGTGAGGACCCTCCTCCTTATCCCTATACCCTGCACCCTCCTCCTCTGGGCGAGGACCCTCCTCCATCTCCCTCCTCCTACCGCATCTGTCTCCCACCCTCTTCCTTTCAGGGGGCTGAACATCTCAATCGCCCCATGTCGGCAGATCCTTTGCGGGTTGATATTTTATACTAGGTGTGTCTGCTTTAACTCTTCCACTTAAAAATTAAACCCATCTGCCCCAAACCAAAAACAGTCTCTCCCCTAGTAGGGACAATAAATATTGATGACTTGAGGCATGATTGGCTTTTATGATGTTTGATGACAACTGGTATCAGTTACAGAACTTACATCATTTTTTAAAAAAATACAAAGCCCGAGCAGGGATGTTGCATGTCCACAGACATTATTAAATGTCAAAAGAAATCCATTTCCTTCCAGAGCCCCAAATCTAAACAAGGTGGGGGTGCTGGAGGGGGCTGCGGTGGGGGAGGTTTGGGCAGCTTTCACGAGAAGAAAGGAGAACATTTCTTTGCATGTCCACCCTCATCTGTGACAGTGGAGCTTTCCTACAGTCCCACTGTAGTGACCGCCACAAGTGCTCCTCCTTGTCCTCACTGGAGAAACCGAGCCCACTTGACATCTCTCCTTCCCCACGGGATGCTCTCAGATGCCTCCAGATGGGAGAAAAGAGACCAGGAGAGCTGGGGAGCCGGAAGCCAAAGAGGAGGTGAGAACACTCATGTCCCTCTTTATTTTTGTTGTCAGAACAAAATCAGAGCTGTCTGGCGCTGAGGTTGAAAGCAAATAAACCAAAATCTGGTGCGTGAGCCTCCTGTGCTTCTATTTATATCCGCGTGAGTTAAATATAAATAGCTCTATTAAAGGGGAGGCTGGGGGGGGGGCTGCCAGCATTTCTATTTAGAGCGTATTCAAAGTCATAAAAAGAAAGAAGAGTGGAAATATTTTACTGCTATTTTAAATGTATTTATGTGTTTTATGGAGCTGGATTCTGACTACCTAAGATACTTCCGGAGACTTATTTGGGTATTTTTGGAGGAGTCATACATTCTTGTGGTCTTGAGGGTGGCTTGGTGAATCAAACCCCTAAAGGCTTTTGTAACTGGAAAGGGCAACCTGGTTTCTTCAAGTTCCGAACTGATCTCCCTCTTGCCCCCGCCCTCATAGTTTATGAGGTGGGAGAGGCAGACTCCTTTGTCATTCCAAAGAAGGTTCTGGAAAAAGAGAACAGAGCTGCAATGGGAATGCAGGGATTTCTCCTGGAGCCTGCATTTGCGAAGCAGCGTTACCATGAATATCCATCTCACAGGGTCCTTGAGGAGGTCACAGGAACATTGTTCATGGAAGTGGTTTGGAAGTGGGAATGGGTTGAGCGTTCTCTCCTCTAGAGAAGCAGGGTGCCACTTACTGGGGGCTTTGGACCAGTCACGTACCCTCTCGGACCCTCTATTTGCCATCAGTGAGATGGAAGTGATAATCCTTGGGTCTGAGGCCTTTGGTGGGAAGAGGATGAAGTGTGTCTGCAGCTGCTTAGGAAGCAATGAAACGCCAATGACACTGACCGCGGGCCAGGCCCGCTGCCAGGAGCTGCCCATGGAGAGACGGGCGATGGGAGAGCAGTTTCCACCATGAGGGTACCAACCACTGGGCAGCTCCAGTCTTGGGACCTGAAGGCACCCCTCCTGCCTGGGGGCATTTCAGCAGGGGGGGGGGAATGGGAGGAGAAAGTTGAGACAGACTGTGGGACAGTAACTGGGCCCACTAGTTGTCCTTTATCCATTGAGTGGGCCAAGGTCAGTGGAAAGACAGGAATGGTGCTGAAAGGAAAGAATGAGGCCGAGTTTGGATCAAGGAGGGGCACAAGGCTGGAACGACGTGTTGCCAGGCCTGGGATGAGGAGCAGGAGAGAAAAATGCGAGGTCCCTCAGGACTTCTGGTGGCATTGTCCCCGTGTTGACATGATCTGCGCTTTTTGCCCAGTTAAGGCTGGAATGAAACGGGAATGCTTGGAAGGTCCTGTCCGGGCTCAAACAGGCTCTCTTGGGAATCCAGCTCGTTATCTGGGTGATCTTAGCCATCAGGGGGGGGGGGGGGAGGTTGGCAAGAGTCACTCAGAAATGACTTTCTTGTGATCCATGCAGCAATTCCGTTCCCTCGGCCAAACCAGAAATACCACTGACCCTGAGGTATTTGGTGTGGGTGATGTTCTGGATCCTTGAAGGGCACAGGGTTATGAAAAGGAAATGGTTCCCTTAAAAGTCCACCTAGTCCTTGGAGTGTGAGTGCATGCGTGTGCATGCGTGCATGCAGAGGAGGGGGAGCAAGAGGCCTCACCTTTTCCAAAGGAGCTTCCCAACCTAATTAAGAGCAAGTGCAAACAGAAGGGGTGGATTTCATAACAGCTGTGGGTTCTTCACCACTGACCACCGTCAGATTAACTGACCCCCCCCCCCACACACACACACACACCGGAAGTTGTCCCTTTAAGTGAGGTGGGCAAGCTCCAAGGAATTTAAGAGAATCAACATGTTTTCTTTTCCTGGTTGCATTGCTTCAAATATTTCACTTCTTAAAGTAACCTTGGTTTGTTACGGTTGATTTTTTTTTTTTTTGGTTTTGTTTTTTTGTTTTCTGTTTTGTTTGGGCTCTTTTTTATTTTTTTCCTTGTAAATTTTTGTTGTTGTTGTTGTTAAGGTGAGAAAACCAGCTCCAGGAAAAAGAAAAGAAAGAAGGGGGGAAAAAAAAAACAACACAAAACCCCACAACTTGGAGTTGTCAGAGTCGGAATGCATATCAGTTATGCTAGGAGACAATGAAAACTTCAAAAAGAGCATACAAGCCATAAAAAATTCAGGTCCTCTGAAGCAATGTGGGACACGCTTGGCTGTGCTCCTCATTTGCATGGCAGTACCCACAATGCTCTGCCGCAAGCTCCCAGATCTTTCTGAGCAGCCCCAGTGTCTGAGCTCTGGGGAACAAAGCGAAAGGTTGGAGCGTGCTTGTGGGTAAGAGAGGTACTTTTGTGTCTGCTCCGAGGAACCGTGGCGGGTGGGGGCACGGGAACCTCTCCCACCGTGGTGATTAGCAGGCAGCCCTGGAGGGCTTAATCACGGTCCCTGGCCCTTTGTTTTGTGGTTCTGTTGTGGGTTTTTTGCCTTCCTCAGCTGGGCTGTCTTCCCTGTGCCCAGATGCGCTGCACCGCTGTGCCGTGCGATGCGGGCAGAGGAGGAGGCCCAAGCCCTTCTATTGCACTCCCTGGAACTGGGTTCGTGTGCAGTGTGTTTCCCAGCACTGGTCGTCACCTCAAGGACACAGGTAGTCCCTGCTTGGTCAAGGTGAAAGCCGGATGCCACCTTGGCCGGATGCCGAGAGCCAGGGGTTCCCTCAACCCTTGACCTCCACCTTCCTGCACCCACTGTGTTTTCCCCTCCAGAACTCACTCCTTGGGTCCAGCAGAGCTCCTTGGGTCTGGATGCTCCAAAGCCCAAGGTGGTTTGGGGTACAGGCGTCAAATTAAGAGCCGGTGCAAGAAGAGCTGGGCCGAGGCCCCCTGGGTGTGTCCCGTGCACCCTCTCTTGTTCCTTGCCAAGTCCGCCCCGTGGTGTCCGGGGCTGTGGAGGGCCTGGTGGCTATTATTCCACTAGTGATTTTAGCATGGCCAACCGTTCTGGGGCATTACAAAATACATTTAAAAAAATAAAAGTAAAGCTCGATCTTTGAGGTTGCTACCTGGAAGGTTTTTGTCTGGGTTTGTACTTTGATTTTTGAGCTTGACTTTTCTCAGTGCTCAGTAAAAGAGTTCTTAGGCTAGATTAATTTAGCAGTAGGAAGGTCTGGGCAGAAGAGTTAACGTGGGTACGTGTGGGCCCTCAACTGCCGCCTGCAACCCTGAGCTTCAGAGGTAAGATGAAAGTCAGCCCCACCCAGAATTCAGAAGTGGGCTACCCACGAGCTGGAGCCAGCAGACTTGTTTGTGCAGCCTCAACAGAGCATCGCAACTGTGTTGAATCGCTTGCCAACGTTTTAAAAATCAGGAATTTTGATAGCATTTCTTTAAGGCTGTGAAGATTGGGTGCATTCCTCATGGGAACCACCGGCCGGGGTTGGTTGACAGTGCCCCCTACAGGCAGACTCCTTTCCCACTAGGTCTGCAGTGAGCTCCGCCCCAGACCCCCAGGTCTCTGCTCTTAGGCTGCACACTCCATGCCCCTGAGTGCCTGTCTTGCAGGCCTCTGAATGCTCAACCTTCTGGGCTGCACTCCCAGGCAGAACCCCTGGGCTTTTCCATTTGCTCTCTGTAGCACTGGTCCAGGGCTTGCCCAACCTCAGCTTTCCTCCTGCGCACAGAGAGAGGCAGCACCCGGGCTCTTGACTCAGAACTCCCAGCTTTTCTGTCCCAATTCCAAATCTAGCAAATGCATTTTTCACCTGCTGTCCCTCCACGGGTCCACTCTGGCCTCCGACTCCTCTTGGCACATGTTTCTCTTCTACCTCAAGTAGTCTGGGGTGAGGGGTGGGATGCAAGGTTTGGATTTAAAAAATTCTTTCCCAGATTTGTTGTGTCTAATTTGGGCTGCAAGTGGTTTTCGGTGTCAACGACTAACCAGTGTTTGGTCTGCACAGGCATTTCTGTTGAACTTGGATGGTGGTGAAAGCCCAGTTTCCCCAAATAAAGTCTAAATACATTCACACATTTATTCCCAGGTGCGTCTTTATGTTTCTGCCTGTCTCACCACACCTCAGACGTTCCCATGGAAGGGGAGGGTCCTGGAGAGAAAACGGGCAGGTAACCTGAGCTTCTAATGTAAACTTCGTCAAGACCAAAACACCAGCACTGACCCAGGACAAGGGTTGGTGGTCAAGATGCTTCCAAGCAGATGTTCACCTGAGCGATGGGGTTGGAATTTGGTTCCCTGAAGACCTAAAGGATGGATAATGGGAAATCAAATAGGGAGATCAGAAACATAGTTGAAAGGACCACTTTTAAAAATGGTCCCCCCCCCAAATCTAACTGGACCCTTCAGCCACACCTGCAGCACACCAGTGTACGAGACGGTTATTCGCCACAGGTTTTAATAATGCTGATGCTGTAGGAGCCATGGATGAAGGGCTCATTGTGTTCTAGGGTCACTGCCGAGGGCTCTTACACACAGACTTCCTTAATCCTCAGGATAACTCCATGAAATCGATGTTGTCCCCATTTTACAGATAAGAAAACTGACTCGTGATTAAGTGATTTGCCCAAAGCCCAGGAGGAGGAAAGGGACAGGGCTGCCGGGCAGATCCCCACTGTCCTCTGCACATCCTGGGCCTGGACAGCAGGACCGTGCCCCTCCCCCACAGCTAGCCAGAGCCAGGATCTGGTGGACAGCCTGCCCAGCAAGGAGCTGGCCCATTGCAGAGCCCAGGGGGACTCATGGTGTGCTTGGCCCACAGTCTCCTTGCTGAAAGGACCCCCAGGGAGGTGGCCTGGGACCTTCAGAGATGGTTCCACCCAGGCCCATTGAGGGACTGGGCCACTGCCGGGAGACCCGGGTGAGTTTCTTTACCTGGAATCCACATGACCGGGCTGGGATGGGTGATGCGTGTTCACTGCCTGGGGGAGCGGCCCTGGCGGGACAGACAAGGCCAGGCCTGAGGCCAGGCCAGGAGGGACAGCAGAGACCCAACCAGGAGGAAGCCCTGTCGGCCTTTGTGTTGGATTCGAGGGCAGAGGGGGTGGAGAGTTAGCTCACACCACCCTGAGCTAACTCCCAGCCCCCGGGGACTGTTGGTCAAACTGTTCAAACAGGCGGGGTCAGGCTAAGAGCTTAGCTGCCCATGTCCCTGCTCAGAGGCACCCGAGTGCCTAAGGAGGCCTTGTGCCAGGGGGCTGTGGGGACACCTGGAAGGACAAGGCACCATCTCCACTCTGGGCAGATGACATGCATCCTCTCTTGGAAGGCAGCTGTAAGAGGGGCTCGAGGTCCAGGGGGCGGGAGCAGCCCTTTCTAATTGGAAACGGCAGAGTCAGGGTACTCTCACTTCTCCAGGCCACTGGACCACAGAGCTGGGCCTTTAGTAGAAGTTAAATAAGCGTCTTTTGATTGACAAATGTGTCTGTCAATGACTTTAAAGGTTCTTGGAAGGACTTGTGGGAGAGGTGGAAATTGAGTGTGTGTTGTATCTGTTAAACGTGGACTCACTTCTAGAAATATATCTAAATTAACAGCTGCAAAGCCTAGAGGGTGATTGTGTAGCATATAGAACGAAGTCTGGAGGGTTAGAATCCAGGGTCGTCAGGGATTCCGCTTGTTTTCCATCTTTCTGCTCTTTGATCTTCTGCTCACAAATGAGCAGGCTTAAGATTGCCTCATGGTGAAATGCAAATCAAAACCACCCTAAGATACCATCTCACTCCAGTAAGATTGGCAGCCATTAAGAAGTCCAACAACAACAAGTGCTGGAGAGGATGCGGGGGAAAAGGGTACACTTGTTCATTGTTGGTGGGACTGCAAAATGGTGCAGCCAATTTGGAAAGCAGTATGGAGATTTCTTGGAAAGCTGGGAATGGAACCACCATTTGACCCAGCTATTCCCCTTCTCAGTCTATTCCCTAAAGACCTAACAAGAGCATGCTACAGGGACACTGCTATATCGATGTTCATAGCAGCACAATTCACGATAGCAAGATTGTGGAACCAACCTAGAAGCCCTTCGATAGATGAATGGATTAAAAAATGTGGCATTTATACACAATGGAGTATTACTCTGCAATAAGAAATGACAAAATCATAGAATTTGGAGGGAAATGGATGGCATTAGAGCAGATTATGCTAAGTGAAGCTAGCCAATCCTTAAAAAACAAATGTCAAATGTCTTCTTTGATATAAGGGAAGTAACCAAGGACAGGGTAGAGACGAAGAGCTGGAGAAGAAGAATAACATTAAACAGGGATGATAGGCGGGAGGGAAAGTGAGAGTTAAGGGAAATTGCATGGAATTGGAAGGTGAGCCTCAGGGTTATACACAATTACATATAAGAGGAAAGGAGGAGTAGGAGAAAAATTATATAAGTGGAAGAAACGATTTATAGTAGAGGGGATGGAGAGAGAGAAGGGGAGGGGAGGGGAGGGGAGGGGTGAGGGGACAGTGGAGAATGGGATAGACAGCAGAATACATCAGTCACTAGAAAGGCAATTTGTAAATCAATGGAAATGTAACTGATGTGACACAGCAATCTGTATACGGGGTAAAAATGGGAGTTCATAACCCACTTGAATCAATCTGTGAAATATGGTATATTAAGAACTATGTAATGTTTTGAACAACCAATAATAAAATTAAAAAAAAAAAGAAAAAAAAAAGATTGCCTCATGGTAACAAGATGGCTGCTGGAACACCACATAGGTCTCACATCCACTTTCTAGGTAGAAAGAAGGAGAACAGGGATAAGGGACAGCCTTCCCAGAAGGCTCAATTGATTTCCACCAGTATTTCACTGACCGCTTCTAACTGCAAGGGAAATTAGGAAATACGTTCATTTATCCTGACACATCCTTGATCTGAATAAAAATCTTGCTTCCGTTAGGAGGGAGGAAGGGAAGCACAGACAATGGGGAGACAACCTTAGACTCTGTTTGAAGATGGAGTCTTCTTTTTGGAGAAGGAGAAGGAAAAGAATTCACCGAGGCAACGCCTGTCTCACTCCTGTCCGGTGAGAGGCACAGCTTTGGGATGTCCTTTATCGTGACGTGACGATGTGGCCAATACCAGGCACCAGTGCCTCGGCACATAATCAGTTCCTGCTCTGTTCAAACCCTCCTGCCCTGCGCTTGGTTGATTGCCCTGACTTCTCCTTCGTTATCTGCAGCTGTTTAAAGTGCCTGGAAGAACACTCGCCCTCTATTTGGCAACGAAGCCTCCTCCAGTGAAAGATGGAGTCCAACAGGTATGAGGATAGGAGCTGGGCTGCCAGGGAGGTAGATGGACCGAGAGGTGGCCGCGGTCTTTGGTAAACATTGAGAATCACTCAGCGGCAACATCACTGCCTCTGGCTGACGCAGACCCGCCCTTCCAGAAGAATCACTTCTGCCAAACAGAACACGGGAGTTTCTCGCTTTTAAAAAAAGTCTACAAGAATCGGAGCTCCTGTGGAAGACAAGTGCCAAATCCCCACTCATGTGTTTGTTCAGCTTTCAAACCCAACCAAACAGAAGGTGCCAGTTCTCCCAAGATGGCAGCCCAGCCGCCCGCAGGTGCTCTCAGACAAGGAGGGCGCCCTGGACGCGGGAAGCTCTCTGTGTCTGGGATACTTTCCAGTTTCCTTCACCCCAGGGTGGGGAACCCAGGTCTGCAGAGGGGAAGGCCTAGGGCTTCTCCTGCTCCTTCTTACTCTTGCACAACCAGCTGAAGGGGTGGGTCACCTCCTGAGGAAGCCACCAACTTCCAGCAGGCCTGCTGGTCTCGGCCAGTCCTTGAAGGTGGTGAGAGTATCCAGGACACCGACATCCATCCCAGTCTCTGCAGGAAGACCCACTCAAAAGCAGATGAACGCCTCATGTCATCCACGCTGGGAATTTTTACAGACATCTTCCATTCTGGTTTCACTGCAAACTCCATGAGAGCCAGGAATGTGTCCTGCTCTGTTTCTCCTCACTCCTTGCCCAGAATCTAAGCAGAGCTCAAGGTGTCTGAGCTTAATGATCATGTGGGAAACACCACCTCATTTCTTTCTGGAACCATGTGCAATTTGGCTTCTTCCTTCCCTTTTGTTCCCAGGTTCTTGACATATTTTCTCTTGGGCAATTTTTTTTTTTTGGTATCCTTTTAGTGATTTAGATTATATATATAGTTAATTGCATGTAATTGTAGATGACGCTCCATCAAACAGTATTATACAGGGTAAGCATGTTCCCACATGGTCTCGAATAGACTAAACTGCTCTAACAAAGAGAACTCAAATATAGAGACTTCATTAAATAAAGTAGAATGTAATTCTCACCCACATAACAGTCTAAAGGAGCCTGTGGCAGGTGGACAGTTCTGCTCCACAAGGTCACCCTGGCTGGAGGACTAGTTCTCGCTTCCTTAAAACATGACGTCCATATCTTGGTCCCAGTGGCTCCTCTAGTTTTGATCTCTCCCAAGCCAGGGAGAAAGGGAGAGGAAATGGAGGACAAGTAACTTCCCCATGGATATGCAATCCACGAGGTGTACATTTCACTTCTGCTCACATCCCTTGCGTCCCAATGTGTGGCATGACTCTAGTTAACCTGCAAAGGAGGTTGGGAAATGTAGTTTCTGAACAACCAGATGTCAGGAGTTGGTGCTTCCAAATACCCAATGTTAACCTTCAGGGTTTACAGACAAGAAGTTGAAGTCCCTGGCAAGACTCAGAAGTCCTGAAATCCTAAGCTATTCTTAGAAGACGTCAATGGACTTCGTACCGTTGGCTTCTTACAATGGATAGCTAGCAACGTTGGTTTAATAAATGAGAAATATTCAGTGTAACAAATTTACAGACAACTATAGCCTGTAGCAAATAATTAAGCGTCAAAAAGAACTGGTGAATATTATTGTGTAATATTCAAAATAAAATAACATTTAGATCTTTTAGCAAAGTTCAAGTGCTACAGATGGAAATTGCCAACCAAGGGCTTATTTTACTTCCCAAGTTTGTTATTTCTGAGAACATTGCTAACAAGATTTGCGTAAAGCATACCTACATATAAATTTAATCTTGATTTATTTCCAAGAGTGACTCTCCATTTCCAGTGGTCAGGACCATCGACATGCACACTTACAACAGGACCAGAGCCATGTTCCTAGCCAACTATGATCCCCTCTCTCCCATGTGCTCCTGTCCTGTCCCCATGATGTCATCCTTAACCTTCAGCATTTCCAGCTCTTACCTTTGGTTTGACGTTGGTGGATTGAGCCCGTGTTGCCTCTAGGTTCATGGTTAAGCTTTGATTTTTGCAGGACAAATACTTTTTCCATTAATTTCTTGACTAGTTTTTCTTTTAGCATTTAGAAAAATGTAAACATTTCCCAACAAATACTAGAAAGGAATTCCCACTTGGAAAAACTAGTCCAGGTGAGTAGATGTGGGGAGTGGAGTGGAAAGCCCTATCCTCAAAGGCAGGAGAGGATGAGCACTGAGAGATGCCTCTCCTCTATGAGCTATTAGTGAGCTCAGTGCAAAATGAAATGTGGGGGTTCTTCATTAAAAGTTATTCAAAACAGCAAGGTGGTGCCCACGGAGCACTAAACCAAGTGTAGGTTCTTTTTAACTGTGGCGTCCTGTACATGTACACAAGTCCCACACTATAAAGCTGACCCTGTCTGATACAGCACATTATTTTAAAATCCTTGTTAGTATCCTTTTCAATGACAGCCTAATGTTCTACTGTGCCAATATATTATATATTCATATTAATAATTCTGTGTCCTTGAAAAGTTTGGTAACTTTTAATTCAGCAGTCTTTGCTACTGTTTTTACTTGAACTTGGTGTTCTCCCTGAGCTGTGGAGCCTCACCCTGGACACCCCAGAGGAACTTTAGACCGCTGCTGAGATGTGGCCTGCTACCTGCATGGCTTAGTGAAGGCCGGACTAGAAGACCCCAGGACCAGATGGGCATTCTCAGGAGGAAGGCAGCCAGTCGTGGGCAGTATTAACAGGAAAATCAAATCCAACCCGGATCAAGATACATCAGGAAGGGCAGAATGGCAGACAGGCAAATGAGGGCTCTGCTCAGAGATGGTCCGGGGCATGTTGCCCAGCTGAGGACAGTTGCTATCCTTTGCTTGGGGCAGCCTGGTTCTTCTCAGTGTGTCTCTGAGCTGATCTCTTTGGGTTTTAAAGAGCCCAGGCCTGCTCAGGCCATCTCTGTCCCTGGTGGGTGATTGTCTCTCATAAGCACTGGGCAGACCGGGAGCCCAGGGGTTGGGGGCTACAGAAGGAGGGGATGGGCTGGATGACACATTTAGCAGAGCCAGGCCAGTATGACCAAGTGGGAGGCACTTCAGCAGAGAGAGGAGAGAAGCCCAGGGGTACTTTGGAGCCGAGTCCTGCCCGGCACGGGAATTCCCAACCTGGATGACCTTGGGCAGCACACTTAGCTTCCTGTGCTTCTACTTCCTCACCTGTGCAGTGGGTTGATGGCTGACCTCGGGGCCATTCTTTCTTCTGCAAAGGGCTACACAGTAAATTTTTAAGACTTTAGGGGCCACAGGAGTTTTTCATAACTACTGAATTCTGCTGTCGTAGAGGAAAACAACCACAGGCCATCTGTAAATGAATGGCGGTGGCCATGCTCCAAGGAAACCATACTTACAGAAACAGGTAGCTCGCCATGCTTTCCCGACCCCCCAGCTACTTCACAGGACGGATATGCAATTAGAGATGGTGCAGGCGAGCGCCTCCCCCAGGGGTGGGCACAGCCAGACAGCCAGGGAGAGGGAGCGCCGTCCACTGACCCTCAGGCTGTCAGGACTGAGTTAACACCACATTGGAGAAGGCTTCCGCTTCCAGGGAAAGAAGATAGCCAAGAAGGACTCCGACAGCCCTTCGGACAGACAGAGTGACACACTTCTGTATTCATGACTCTTTTAATTATTTTTGAAGATGGACGTATTCACAGACGCAGGGCTGAAACAGGAGAAAAGTCTTTGAGAACTTTCCGGCTCTTCCCCCCCCCATATTGTACCTCCTTTTCATCTCCCATTTGTTCCCTTCTTGAATGTTCTATTGTGGTGAGAACACTTAACGTGAGATCCATACTGTCGACGGATTTTGAAGTGCACATTGTAGAACTGTGATCTCTGGGCACGAGGTCGTCAGCAGGTCTCCAGAACTCGGTCATCTGCTGTCACTGAAACCTCATGCGATGGGTGAGCCATGCCCCATACTCCCCTCCTCCTGGCCCCTGGTAGCCACAGTTCTGTTATTTGCTCCCCTAAATTTGATTATTTTAGACACCTCTAGGTGATCGTAAAAGAGCCTCTTTCTTCTCCTACATCATCAGTTTGGGGCTCCAAGGGAGGGACACTGCAGCCCCAGATCCCCTGGGTAAGGGACAGGTTGGCAGAAGCTCAGAATAATGGCGCCCAGATGCCCACCCCCGCCGTTGCTTGGTCTGCCTCTGTTTTTTTTGCAGGCTTGCTCTGTTGGCCAGAAGGCAGGGGACACGGCAGCACATGCCCACCTGCAGCGATGGCTCCGTGCTCCCTGATTTCCCGAGCGTTTCCGAGTTTCCAAGCCAACGCTGAAGGCTCGGGCACTGATGGATGGGAAAGCCATTGATTTTTCTCGAGATAATAACTCCAGTGTATTTGTTCAGTGTCTTTCAGAACCAGAGCCTTGTCTGATTTTATTTCTGTTTTGTTTTGGTTTTAGTTTGCTTGCTCCGAGAGGAAAAAAAGTGAACTGACTAAAGTCAAAAATCTCAGTGTTTTTTGTTCGGTGGCTCCCGGGGTCAAACGGTTGATGTCTTCCTGTCAAAAGCACTGGTTCTGCAACATGACTGTAATGAGCACCTACTGTGTGTCGTCGTGGGCAGGGAGGGCTTTGGGAGGAGCATGAAGTCTGGTGGCTTCTGAGAGGGCAGCCTGGCTCTTGGAGTCCATAGTCCCTCCCCAAGTGACCTCTGAGTCCCGATGACAGTCCTCTGTCAAGAAACCAGTCAGTCCCAGACAAAAATTCCTTGGGAAACTCAGCCCCAATACTCAGCAAATCCCACGTGTTGTCTGGCCTGATGTCTCACTTCCTGTCTCCAGTTCTTGCCTGATTCCCAGAAAGCAGGTCTCTTCCCTTCCTGTCCATCAAGGGAAGGAAGGAATGGGAAGCCATGGAACACGGCGCTCCAGACTTTCCTCCTGCGGCAGGTTTCGTCTTCCCACTGCCCCAGAAGGCAAGACGATGATGCCTGTGTGACATGGGAGGACTGAGACCCCAGAGAGCGTTGGCCTGGCCTGTGGAGCCAGTGGTTGGCAGCGGAGCCTGCACCCCTCCCTCTGCTGAGTGGCTCCCACCCACACCACTCCCTGACTTCTGTGTTCCCCGAGGGCATCTCATCTTCTCCTTTGGGCCCTCCACCCAGGCCTTTCAAAACCAAGTATCCTCTCACCATGATGTCCTTGGTGGGTCAAGAGTGCACTGGTATTCAAAGGACCCCTCCTCTCCCTCCAGGTCATCCGTCTTCTGGGAAATCACCAAGTTCCGTGAGGCCATTCCTTCTCCCAATATGGCCCCTGGTCCAGCAGCAGTAGCAGCAGCCCTGAGGAACTTAGGGGAAATGCACGTTCCTGAGTCCACCCCAGACCCACCAGCCCAGAACCTCCCAGCACAGATGCAGGAATTGTGTTTGAATCTCCTCTCTGGGTGGCTCTTGCATGCTCTGAAACAGAGCTGCTGGCTCAGACTTGATGCCCCATGTGCTTGGATCATAGAAAGGGAGGGAAAGGGGGGGTCATTTTTGTGTTCAAAAATTGGTAAGGAGTGCATGTGCTATTGCAGTCTTAGAAATTCATAAGGATGCCGTGTATTCAAGACCAGGAAGAGCTTTGCAGTGGGAAAACCCATCGGTTTGACTAAACTGGCTCCTTCTAAGCTAAATTTTTCCCTTAAACATATTTTCTTTTGCAAAATGTATGTGGTTTTTTCAAGGAAGCAGTGATGATCAGCACTTGAGGAGGTGTTGATCAACGTGGTCCCCAGAGCTGCATCTCCAAAAGCCACAGCAGACACTCAGGAACATCATGAAGATTCTTTTTTTTTTTTTTTTTTTTTTTGAGAAAATCACTTTGGGATCCGCCCAGACCCCAGTGTTGCACAACTCTAAGGGACAGAACCACACAAACAGGGCCCCTGCAGCCGGGTGGCACTGCAGCCTGGACCTATCACCAAATATTGAATTAATGAGAGCCTGAAAATGTTTCCACCTATCAGAGATAATTTAGAATCTAGGGGTTTGAGGAGCCCAGGGAGAGAGATTCCAAGATTTTTAACTCTTTTAACTATGTGAAAAAAATATTTCAGGATGAACTTTGCCAGTTGTAACTATGACAGTAAACACCATTGCATCGAAAAGAATCCTATTTTTCTCCTTGAAGCAGAGTTTATCTTACATTTTCAAAGCACTTAATAAGATCACGTGGTATTTAGTAGCCTCTTTCACCCCCACATCTAAAGACAACCAGAGAGAGTAAGAAAATTTCCCAACTGGGAGGTCCCTCCCCTCTGGTTGGGATGGCAAGTATCTAACAGAAGAAGGGAATTTGTTGATACCAAAGTCAGTGGCCAAATGTTGAAGATGATATCCAAGCCCATTCACCAGCAGAGGAGCCGGAATGCAGATGTGACTGTGGGCTTTCTATTTCCATGAATTAACTTAAGAAAAAGAAGAGAAATAGGGATTTTGTGTCTTTTTTGTGGTGCCCTAAGAACTACATGTCTAATCAGGAGATGTTTGCCATTTCCAGGCCCCGGGCATGCCTGAGAAGTGCCCCAAATCCCTTTGCATTAGATGCTGGTTCCAAATGCAGCAGGGAGCCAGGAATATTAGACACACATAAAAGTTGATCATGGGGGAAGGTGAGCAAGGCCACCTTTGAGTTCCCTTCCTCCTGGCAGGTGCCTTTCTTTTCTCTTATTTTCAAACAAAGTTTATAATTTTCTCTTTTATAAGAAGAATATAGTCTCATTACAGGAAATTTCAATAGAATCATAAGAACTGAAGAAACCCCCCTTCACCCAAGGAGCATCACTATGAACAGTCTCAGCTATTTCCTTCTAGTCTTTCTCCCACGCATTTTAGAAACAAAATTAAGGTCACACCAAACATACAAACCTGATGTCAGTGTGTGACGGTAGAATCTAGGAAGATGACCTTGGTCCTCACAGTGACCCTGGGACCTAGCTCAGAGCCTAGCAGTAAATGTTGCTGAACAGAATGGCAGGGGACAGTATGGCACCCAGAAGATGCACCCAGTGCTCCTGGAACCTGCCCTTGGAATCACCGTGACGGGCCATGCTGCGATTCTGCTCTGCTCACTTTTTCTATACTGGGATTGTCATCTGTTGCAGATCCTGTCATCGATCCCACCATTTCCCCTCAGCTTTCCCCAGAGGCACCTGCAGATAGTCCCTGGACAGTCTGCTGGCTTCCGGTGTCACCTTTCTGAGCTTGTTGACTGGCCATGGGGGCATGCTTGGTCTACGTACATGTGGGGTAGCCTGGGTGTGCCA
Source organism: Spermophilus citellus (assembly GCF_964194105.1). Classification (NCBI taxonomy): domain Eukaryota; kingdom Metazoa; phylum Chordata; class Mammalia; order Rodentia; family Sciuridae; genus Spermophilus; species Spermophilus citellus. The sequence continues at coordinate 81,467,270 of NC_138195.1, forward strand.
GTGATATTGTCCCCAAGCAGTTCTCCACCCATGGGACGCAAGCCGATGGACAAGTGTCCCAGTTTCTTGCTGTCCACCACGTAGGCTTTCCTCTTATCCTTGCTGCCCACAACCCCCACTTCCTCTGGAAATGGCTCTGGGGATCACCTTCCAAACGAGCCATTCGCACCAGACCCTTATCTCAGGCTTTGCTTCTCAGGACACCAACCAGGTCATGGACTTTGCACCGAGACTCCCCAGCAGAATTGCTGAGCTAAGCGAGGAGGAGTTGTTTAAAGATGTAGGATGCATGTTGATTGGCAAGTAATTTCCAGGTGGGGGTTTTCAAAGCTCTTCTACTAACCCTGGACTTTACTCCGAGTATCTGGACCCTGATCTGAACCCTGAAGAAGAGGAGGGAAAAAGTGAAGCCCGAGCCCTGAGCCTCCGGGGTGCACTGGAGGACGGTCCCGCAGTTCACTTGAGTTCGCCCTGGATGTTGTTCACTTCTCTCGCTGGTTTTCCTGGCTTTGTTTCCCTCCGTGTTCCTGGACAGAGGCCAGTGGTTATAGGATTTTCTTCTTCTTTTTCTGTCTTTACAAATGGGAGAGGAGGGGGAATGGAATGCAGTGGAGAAAGACCCTGGGGGGGAAGGACAAGCGAGAGGTTGCTTCGGAGCATCTCAGCCTTGGGTCTCCGTAACAACCAGAGTTCGGTGTTTTCAGGAAGAATGAAAAGAATGTAAACTGGGATTTGTCATCATGAAACCCCTGAAGTCAGTGAGGAGGGCGCACAGTTGTGTTCCAAAATACGGCTGCATGTTTGGGGATCGTCATGGTGACCTGAAAGCACGTATCCTCCAGGGACACCTAGGAAGGAAGTTTCCAGCTGGCTTCCCTGCTGGGGCTGGGGATGGGGATGGGGCTGGGGCTGCACGTGGAGACAGGACCCGGCCTGTTTTGCTGAAAATGACCAACAAATGGCTCTCTTTGGCCCAAGATGGCCTGGACGTTCCAAGAAAGCAGGGTCAGCCATTGCTGGAGGGACCTGGAAGATAGAAACTTCAGCACTTAGCTTTGGTGTCTTGGTGAGGACCCAGATTTTGCTATTTGTGCCCCCCTCTCCTGAAAACCTCTCCCTAAACCCTTCTCCCAAAGCCTGTCCCTAAACCCAATCCAGGCGGTCCTCACCTTCCCTTTTCAGAGCTACTTTCTGGACCCAGTCTATACGTAGCCCTCTCCCTACTCCTCTGAGAATAAACTGCCCATTCTGGCCTCACTGTTTCCTGCGACAGCTCACAGGCTCCCCTGAGTTCATCAGAGACCCAGAAAGGTCCACAAATGAGATCAGCTTCTTCTCAGGGGGTGACATTGAGGGAATGGCTGTGGATTTTCATGCACTATCATGACTATTTTTTTTTTAAATGGCAAATGGGTTGTCAACGCAGCTATTTGTGAGTTTGGTGATGGTTGGGTAGATCCTTTAAGATCCCTTGACCTCATTTTCCTACCTTGCCCAACAGGGTCTCTAGCACTTCACAGGCTCTTGGCTGGGAAGCGAACCAGATGCACTGTGGTTTTCCTGGACTTGCAACATGTTTGCTCTTTGTGAGGAAGTGGAAGGTGTGGGCCCAGCCCCACGGCACAAAGGAGAGTAAACTGAGGCCCGAGCAGCAACAATCTGGATGCCAAATGCTCTGGATCTCCTTCTGGAGGCTCCCAGTCAACTTTCAAATGACCTTGAAGGAAGACTTGCGTTTCCTGGGGGCCGCCAGCTGAGCGCTCCCACCACAGGGAAAACCCACCCCCTGTCCCCCAGGGTGGGTTGTGAAGGTTAATGAATTGGTATTTGTGAAGTGCTTTGAGATCCCCGGATGAAAGGGCCTATGAAGTCAAAAGCATTCGGGTGATTATTAAATTGCCTTGCCCGAGGTCAGACAGCGCAGGACTAGGGAGTTAGAAAAGGAAGACACGCCGCCTTTCTTCCCGTCCCCTGCCAGAACAACTAAGACCGTAACCTGCTCTTGTTAAGGCGGGCGTCCCTTGGTGGGTGGATGTCCTCGGGCCTCACATCCTGCCTCCTTTATTCCCGGGCACCCTGTTAGGACCAGGCTTGCCTCTCGCAGGCCTGGCTCATTGGAATGCCAGGCAGCTCCTTGGCTCCTGGGGAGGGCTCTGCTTTCCAGGGCTTTCTGAAGCTCAGGGAAGCTGTTGAGTGAGGGACGGAGACATACACTTGACCCCGAGACCCTTCTTGAGAAAGAGGGGGCCGTTTCTCTGCTGTCCACTGGACACCGAAATGAAGGAGGAGCCCAGCGCCGGCTGCCTTGGGGTCGGTTCCACGCACACCCGCTCTTTTCTGTATTCCATAATCTTTTCTCTATTTTTTTTTTCTTTTCCATTCAGCCAGCCTGGCAGTTGCAATATTTGTTTTACAAACATCTCCTCCATATTTCTGTCTTTTCCTTCCCCCACGGTGGCTGTTGTATAGATAGCTCATTACAATTCAGACACCTGTCACTTTCGGATGTCAGTGTGGCTGTTGCCACACTGATTAGTTAAGATGAAGAAAAAAAAATACAGTGCCATATAAATAAAAAATTACAGGCTGTCACATTGTTTAAAGAGGGCCCACCTCCCAACGCCAGATCTGGGCAAAGTGGCGTTCCCTCTGTTTCCTGGGTATCACCGCTAAGAGGAACGCTTAGAACGTCTTGTTTTTAGTGATTAAGTGGTTAATGATTTAATGAACTAAAAAAAAAAAAAATCTCATTTGTTGCTTCCCTTGGACTTGGAAAAAACCTCAAAGAGCTGATTTTCTGTGTACCTCAGTCCAATATTGCTACCTGCTGGGTTACGAACACAGTCTCTAAATAAATTGCTAGTGGCCTTAGGCGGGTAGAAGAGTCTCTCTTTGATCCGGCTGGAGCGGATGAAGTCAAATGTTCAATCAATCAATCACATTCATAACTTGCAGCTACAATCGGGCTGACAACGGCCTATTATTTATTTTTAAAATCATATATTTCATTATTGCAAAACACACAGGCTCTCACGAGGGGGAAGAGACTAAATTATTGATAAGCCTTATAGATGACGGAGTTTGTTGTTTCTGACATGCTTGTCACTAACTATTGTCAGGAAGAATTTACTAAGATGTAGAGTCGGGAAAGTTGGCCAGGAATGTATGTCGTGCCGAAGCAGAGATGGGAAGAGGAAACTCTAATGGTCCCTCTCTCCCTCTTATTGAATTCTTGTAGGTAAGAGGCAGCTGAAGGCAGAACAGGTTTCTATTGTAAAGCAAGACTTGAAAAGCCCCCAATTTGATTGCTACAGAGCAGGAGATTTGGTTCTCAAAATAGCCATGCGTTTGGGAAATGAATTTTTTTGCTGGTGTCTGTGCATTCCTGGAAATAACAATTGTAACTCTCCAGAATTCCCACATGGACCAGGGCCAGGCATATTTATTCAATATTGTGTGTTGGGGTGGGGTGGGGGTATGGGCGAGTGCAGCCTCAAGTAACGGGCGCCCAGAGGAGGCCATCTGGACTCCCCTTGCTTTGGAGGAGGAGAAGAGGGTAAGATTTCCTGCTGCACCCCCATCATGCTCCCTGAGATGGCAGGGCACTAGGAATGAGGCACCTTCCCTGGGCCTGCAATTAGACTTCTCTAATGGGCTTAGGGGAAGGAAGGATGGTCAGGAAAATGCTGACCACTCCTTTCCGTGGGTGTCTTCATTTTCTGGGTTCTGGGTCATGAGCAAGCTGAGATCTTAAAGTTGTACAACCCCTCATCTGAACAGCAAGGGGCTGGAATGGAAGACCCCCCGGGGCCCAGCACTGTCACTTGGCTCTCATCTCTGTGATAAGGAGGACACCATCCCTGGAGGTGCTGGAAGGAAGAGCCCTCCGGACTGAAGGAGAGGGAGGTTTTTTTGTTTGTTTGTTTTTGGTTTTTTACGGGAACTTCAATGCTCACTCATACAGATCAAATCTTATTAGAATGAGTTCCTTAACATTTGAACAAAAACAGCTGTGGAACCGAACATTTCTAATACCCAACCCCCACTGGATACCCCCTGGAACGTGAGGACAATGAACATTAAATCGAAGCTCCTTCGGAGGTCTGGTTGAGATTTGACTGGTATTCCTAACTTATTTGCTGAGTACAAGCTGATCTCCCAGTTGCAGGGATGGGTGGGACAGGGCTGTGTGGGTACCCTGAACCAGTCTCCTTAAAGCCAAAGTGGCTTCAGAGTCCACTGTCCAACTTCTCTCCTCTCAGCTGCATGGAGAAGAAAACGAAGGGTCAGAGGAATCGGAATCTGACAGCTAGCATGTGGCAGGTGGATAAGAAGACCCTGCCTGCAACCCTTTCCCTAAGGTAAAGCAGAAACCGAAACACACAGGAAATAAAAAAAAGAGGCATCAGGTTGCCCAGCCAGGTGCTCTGTCTTCTGCATTCCCCTGCACTGGTTTGGTTTTAAATCAGTAAACTCCATTTAGAATCCAAACAACGAGAAAGCTCAGTTAGCGTGTGTTTTTTATTTATCTTTTTAAAAATGTATTTTTTTAATTGGTGCATAATAATTACTCAAATAGGAGTTTTACTGCGGCATATTTAAACATGCACATAACATAATATGATCTCATTCCCCTGTATCACTTTCCCTTCCCCCCTCTCTGCTCCTGGTCCCCTTTGTCTGCCCTACTGGGCTCCTTATATTCATGAGACACCCCCCCCCCTTCTGACATATACACTTAAATTTTTTTTAAATCTCTAGCTTCCACATATATGAGAAAATATATCACCCTTGATTTTCAGAGTTTGCCTTATGTTATTTAACATGATGTTCTCCAGTTCCAGCCATTTTCCTGCAAATGACATAATTTCATTCTCTTTATGGCTCTATAAAACTCCATTGTGCGTATAGATCATTTTCTTTATCCATTCATGTATTGACAGCACCTAGGCTGGTTCTACAACGTGGCTCTTGTGAATTCTGCTGCTGTAAACATGATTGTGTATGCCTGTATCTCTAGAGTATGCTGACTTTATTTTATTTTTGTTTTGGGTAAAGACTGAGGAGTTGCAAAGTTGGATCATATAGTGGTTCCATTCCTAGTCTTTTAAGGAACTTCCATGCTGGTTTCCATAGCAATTGTACTAATTTAGATGCCCACCAACTGTGTTTTTTTTTTCTCCCTTGCATCCTCACCAGCATTTATTGTTATTTGTATTCTTAACAATTGCTGTTTTATCCGGAGTGAGATGAAATCTCAGTGTAGTTTGATTTGCATTTCCCTGAAAGCTAAAGATGTTGAACATTTTTTTCATATATTTATTAGTCATTTGTACTTCTTCTTATGAGAGATATTTGTTTATTCTTAAGAATAAATCTAATCAAAGATGTGAAAGACCTCACCAAGGAAAGTTACAGAACATTGTAAAAAGAAAGAAAAGAAGACACTAGAAGATTAAAAAAAAAAAAAAGACCTCCCATGTTCATGAATAGGCAGAATTAAATTTTTTTAAATGGCCAAAATTACCAAAAATGATCTAGAGATTCAATGCAATCCCCATCAAAATACCAATGACATTCTTCACAGAACTAGGAAAAACAAACAGCCCTAAAAATCATATGAAAGAATAAAATACCCAGAATATCCATAGCATTTCTGAACAAAAAGAACATGCTGGAGACACCACAACCCCCAATTTCAAATTACACTACAGAGCTATAGTGACAAAACCAGCATGGTGTGGGAATAAAAGCACACAGACCAATGGAATAGAAGACACAGATACAGTCATCTGATCCTTGATGAAAGTGGTCAAAAAACACTTCTGAGAAAAGACCACCTTTATAAGAAGGTGCTGGGGAAACTGGATATCCAGATGTAGGAGAATGAAACTAGGTCCCAATCTCTCACCCTGCACCAAAGTCAACCCCAAATGGATCAAAGACCTAGGAATTCGACCAGAAAATCTGCAACCGCTAGAAGAAAACCTAGAGGAAACACTTCAACAGGCAGCTGCAGGCAATGGCTTTCTCAACAGGACACAAATAGCTCAGGAAATGATAACAAGAACCGTTAAATGGGAGGGTACCAAAGTATAAAACTGCCCAGCAAAGAAACAGTATAGATTGAAGAAAGAGCCTACAGAATGGGAGAGAAATCTTTTCCAAGCAATCTTTTGGCAGACGATTAATATCCTGAATATATAAAGGACTCAAAACACACAACACTAAAAAGTCCCCCAAACGAGTCAATGGATAAAGGGGCAAATGTACTAAACCCGTGTTTTCACAATCCTGAGTCCTGGAAAGGATTGGGGCAGGTTATGATAGGCTCAGGGTTGGAAGGAACGTCTGAATCCACAAGAAGACGGAGAACCAGCCTGGGAGTTGGGAGCCCTTGCTTCTAGCTCTGTGCTGTCTCAGCTCCATGGTGTGTCGGGCTCTGTGGGTGGAGCCCCTTCTGAGTTTCTGTCCATGAAGTCAGGAGTGGGCAGGGCAAAGAATCTTTCCTTGACCAAATTTTAGTCAGGCCCCTCCCAACCCTCTTCTCAGACATTCACCATGGCCCCTGTTCTTGCTGAGCCTGTGTACCCAGTTTTAGAGAATATATTGCCAAATCAGTTTAGAATCTCTTGCCTTTGATATCTGATGACCTTGTTCTGCCTTCAGCAAGAATCTTCTGTGATCAATGTAGCAAGAACCCTCTGCCCCCGATGAATCCTATTGGTAATTTCCCACCCATTGATCCTGTTCAACCCTTGCTCATGAAACCTGCTCCTTGACTACACATCCCCACCTCCTGTTGTATCTGGAGCAGTTCCCAGTTCTGGACTGAGATCTCTTTTCCCCTATTGCAATAGTTCCTGAATAAAATCTGTCCTTACCACTTTACTCTCCAACCCTGGTTTTCTTTGAAAGTCTATACAGGATTCAGGTCCACTTCTAGCTCCAAAAGTCTACATAGAACCCTACGTAAAATCCTATTCTGTAGCATTTTCCTTTCAATTTAATTTTTGAACATCTCGTTGCCTGGGTTGGCACAGGTGGGGACGGAGTCCACCAAAGCAATCAGAGCACCAGGAAAAGCCGTTCATGAGAACCTCCTCATGATACAATAGAAATAACTCCTCACTGGGAACAAAGAAACCTGTCCTCACAGGCCTGGCTCTGCTGGACTTGGGTGAGACACGTTGTCTCTCTGGATCTCGTTTTTCTCTTCGGTTAAATGGGGATATTGGTGCCATTGCTCCCGCCCAGCTGGGGCAGATTGCTATGAGGATCTAAACCCATTACATAAGTTTAGGGAAGGGAACAGAAGTTAAACTTCACTACAGGTGTGGAGTAGCCGTATTATAGGGCGGTGGGAATTTACTCTAGATGAGACAGCCTGCTGCAAGTATGAGATTACATTTTAATTACCTTCAGATGCTGACCTATGTAAATAGGCCTATTGTGTTTCGTTGGGAGGGGGCAGGAGAAAGGGGTGAGTGGGACTCATTAGCTTCTTAGCAAGCTGCTGTTTTCATTTTTTGCTGCAGGTTCCAGGAAAACCTTTAAGAGAGGGATAAAGAAGCTGCCTCTGTGCAGTTTCACAGAGATGCAGAGTCGGGTCCTTTTCTGGTTTTGGGGTGCGAGGTACGTTCATCCAGCAGTACACTGGCCGCTCCTCCTTGGCAAGGTCCATAAACATTACAGACTTCTCCTGTGGGCAGTTTTTTTTTTTCCTTTTGAAGCTTGTTTGCTGTGCACATGGGTCAGAGTTGCCACCTCAAGGAGGCCTGTAGGACCTGCCAGGGCTTGGACCGAGGGATGCCAGACAGATGGGTCCCCCCCCACCCCCGGGCAAGATAAGACTCTATTAAGTATGACTTTATTAATAGCCTCTCTCCAAGTCCTGGCCCCTTGGGAGCCTCCCGTGATTGGCCAGTGGTACAATTATAATGGGCACTAATTATACCTAGAAGCCAAGGAGAGCAGCCCACCTTTCAAAGCCCTCGTTGATACGGATTTAGGTAATGCAATGAGCTAAAAATGACTCCATCTTTCCAAAAGCACAAAGGAATCGCTCCTCAAAAAAATGAATAACTCAGGAATCCAGTTAAACAGGGAAAGGGGAAATAAATTAGAAATCACTCCAGGTTTTTACCAGTCAGGGGAGAGTGGGCCCCTTTGGATTAACCCTGGTGTGGGCCTGAGTGACATTTACTTGTTCTGGAAGACTCTAGGAACATGGATTTCACAGCAATTCCCCAAAGAGGGCCCTTTTCTTTATATCCCAGGTGTGTACACTGAAGCCAGGAAGCAGCCTTATTCTACATCCAGATATAAAACTCCCTCTGAAGGCTCCATCCATTTCCTCCAAATGACCCATCGGAGCCATCCCAAGGCGGCGGAACTGGCTGTGAGCCAGTAGCTCTCCCTCTCCCCCAGGGGTTTTCAACCAGGAGTGCTGGGCAAAGTCTGAATGACTGCATGATTGCATGCTAAGAGGCAGCATGTGCACAGAGCATAGCAGCAATGGAGGCCACTTCAGGTCCAGAAGGAGCTTCCTGGGGAGAGGAGTGCTCAGCTGAGTGGCTTATTTTCAAGGAAAGTGGACTCCAGTGTCTGCACAGGGACTTGGCTTTTCATTGACTTCGTCTCCACAGCGCTGTTGCTTCCTCGTGGCTTCGGAGTGACCAGGGAACCAGGTGGAGCTGCCATCACCAAGCTGCTCCACTGCTCTGTGCCTTTGGTGTATCTGGCCACACCGACCAGGACCCTCCCCAGCCCTGCTCTGGAACTGACTCTCCACGTGTTTCACGTCTGGGGAGCAAATGGTTTGGGGAGCAAATGGTTTGGGCAGCAGATGAGTTCATTTGGTTCAGTGGCTGATCCAGTGAGTCCCTGATCTCAAGTTCAGTGTCGTGGACTTGTCCTCAGCCCCTTGTGGTCTGACCCTCCACTCTTCTGGCCTTGGTTCCTCCTCTTCTGCCACTTGTTCTCTCTGATCCAGCCACGTGGCCCTTTGCTGTCCTCAGGCAGACCTGGCTCCTGCCCCAGGACTTTGTCACTTGCTCTTCCCTCTGTCTGGGACTCTCCCTGCCACTAGACATCTTCACGGCTCCCTACTCCTTCCTTCAGGTCTCTGCTGTAAGGCACTGTCTTTGACAAGCATCCCTGGACATCTTGAACCTCCTTCCACTCAGGTTTCTCCCTCCGTCGAGATTTCTTGCATTTATGAACATATGGAACAATATGTTCACTTGTCTATGCACCTGTTGTCTGAACTCCCCACTTAATAAAGCGCCGTGCGAGAGAGGAGACTTGTCTATTTCATTCATGCTTCCATCCCCGAATTTAGTGCTCACAAAAATATCTGTGGGCCTGATTTTGAATTCCAACTTCCACATGGACCAATTTAGCTAAATCTCTTCTCGGGCTACATTCAAGGGCAGCTCCTGACGACACGTGCTCTGGGGGATGTTTAAAAGGTCCAGCCATTTCTTTGCTACAATAAGAACATGTATCTGGATGGTCTTGAAAGGATGTGATTAAATACTAAAAGTAGAAGATTCGGATGACATAGACCTTGCCCTCCAGCAGCCGGCGAGTAGAGCCTTCAAAGTTTCCATGTGTGGGTCATTCTCACTTTTGATCTATTTTAGCAGAAAGTGGTTTCTCTACTTTTTGCCAGATATCAATCAGTTCACTGGATTCCACTTGCCCAAGTTATCAGAGAAGGAGAAGGGATGTTGTTCCGTTTTCCGACGGGAGAAGTAGACAGGAATGGGCAGCCCTGAACTTGGTGGCACATCCCAGCTGTACCCCTGGGCCTCCAAGGCGGGCGCAGTGAGGGCACATTGAGTTTATTGTTTATTCACAACTTTTCCTATCTTTACGTCATTCACATGAGTGGAAGTGTGTGACCCCCCCCCTCCACTGATGTCAATGGAGGCCTGGTGACTTGTTGTCATTGTAAATCAAGGGCAGGAGGGACAGTGTGCCGGCACTCTGAGCCCAGGCCCTCAGAACAACCCCCTTTTTGTTTCTACCTGCCCCCCCTCCCCACCTTGAGGGTCTGATATCCATGTTGACAAAAGCATGCCCCTAAGACTAGTCATCAGCCCAAGATGAGTGAGAGACACAGGAGGAGACTGAAACAGACCCACAGCTTGAAGCAGAGCTGCCCCGGCCAACCCACAATTCCATGAGTGGGAAAGTGACTGCCATTTATTAAAGTTTGACACTGTCTGTTCCTCACTGACCAGTCCGCGCAGTAGGAGAGCGTTCTAGCGATCCACACTTTCCAGGGTTTTGCTACACCTCAGTCTACCCTATCCTGCTAAGTGACCAGGCTCTAAATGTACATTTTCCAGTTGCCAGACCAAGAAAAAGACTTCAACTAAGAGGAATGGGAAGGTAAAGGAGAGACAAAGCCGCTTTGAGGTTTGGACCGGAGCTGTCCCCCCAGAATGCTTGTGTTAATGCAGGAATGTTGAGAGCTGAAATGATTAGATGATGCGAGCTGAAACCTGATCTGTGGATTCATCCATTTGAAAGAAATACCCTACCGTGTGGTAACTGGAGGTAAGTAGGGTGTGGCTGGAGGAAGAGGTCATTGGGAGCATTCCTTGGGGATCAGATGTCTGTATCCTGCCTCCTTGCTTTCTTCCTGTCCTTCCCCCGCCCCCATGCCCTCTGCCATGAGGTCCTGCCTCACCTTTAGCCCAGAACAATGGACTCAGCCACCCATGGACAGAGAGCTCTGAAACTGGAGGCCAAAGTAAACTTTTCCTTCTCTAAGTTGTTCTTGTCAGGTGTTTCGGTCCCAGTGACAAAAAGCTGACCAACACTGAAAGGTCTAACAAAGCATACCAGGAGATGGGAGAAAGACTGACAGGTGCATTTGGACTTCTGAGGCGTCACTGTGGAGACAGAATGGCTTTGCTGGTCTTTTGTCCTATTTTCAAAAGCAGGTCTCTAAATTATTGACAACTTTAGCAAACTCAACACTTCCTAATTAATGATCGAAGTTTTCTTGGCTGAAGGAAAAAGGCTTTGGCAGAGTGAAAACTCAATGTGACTGTCTTTTCACTTGGTCATCATCCTCCCCACTGAGCATCATAAGACAGCCTCACACCCTTCCACCGCACCACCCAGCAACTGTACTAACTTTGCCTGAGCGCCTACTAAGAGCTGGGTGCATGAGGAACGTGTCACCTGGGCTACCTCTCAGAGGCTCACACAGCCCTGTGAAAGGAATCTCATTGATTCCTTTCATTCATCAGAGGGTAGATCCTGAAATATCAATCCCCCCAAAGCACACACCTGGTGAGTCGGGTAGCTGGATTTTGACCCAGCGGTCTGCTCCCTGGCTGGTGCTCTGAATCACTAGGCCCCAGAAGCTTCTCTCTGAGTCCTTGATCAAAAGGATATTCTCCAAATCCTGGCTCCTCCCTGACCACCAGAGACCCGGCCGAGCACCTGAGGATGCACAGCCCCCTCATTTGCTCACATACACCAAGCTTGTGCCTAAATGAAGAAAGTGTGTTGTGACATCAGAGAAGCATGGACCTTGGCCCTTCCTGATGACTTGACCAAACTGCTCTTGAGTGCAGGTGGGCCATCAGCTGACACTGAGAATGTGGCATGAACTGGCCATGCCACTTTGTCACTTTGTATAGGAAGGATGTCACCAAGGGCATTGTCCCCAGCATGAGGACTCACAGGAAAAGGTCCTCTTCAGGTTTAACCTCCACCCAGTGGGTAGAGATGCACCTATGGACACAGTGAATCAAACAGCTCAGTCCTTCTTTAGAGACAAAGGTCTGGCTCACATCTAGCATGTGAAAAGAGTGCCACAGCCCAGATTTGTGAGTTGGCCCCCTCTGTGGGCACTAGGTGACTCTGGTGGCTTTGGTTTCCTTTGCCTTGCTTTTTTTTTTTTACCTGTTTTTAACGTTTGTGTGTGTGTGTGTGTGTGTGTACATGTCTGTGTAATTGTATGCTTCTCCTGCTTAGGATGCATATGTAGTCACACATCACTTATTTCCCTATACCAGCAGGATGTTCATTTTGAGGGCTTCCTCTACCCCCATCCATTCCTGAGCCCTTGTGTCTCTAAATGAAGTGAAGTTTTTTGTCCTGCTCTAATTGCTGAATGAACCAAAAGAGATTGGGGTGGGGGTGGGGGGGCGCTGAGAGGTGCTCTGAGATGTTGCTGTGGCCACTGCCTCATGGTATCCCTCCTGGTCCTTCACAATCTGCTCCCGGTTCAAGATTCCTGCTAGGATTTCAGGGTGTTCCACCAGGGCCCTCAAAGCACGACACAAGCCGGGGTACTGACCTCGTGGACACATCTTGCTGGGCCAGCCCCTTGACTCTCAACAAAACTTCTGGGACCCTAGGAAGAGCCTGGACCATCAGCCCAAGATGACACTCCATCCCCCGATCTCCACCATCAAGGAGTCCTTGTCTTCTTTCTTCCTGAAGAATTATGGCCAAAGTCATCCTATCTGATGTGCCTGACCTTGAATCTCACAGAGCAGTGTGTGAAGTTCTAATTCCATTCCTCCCAGAATGTCCCACACTCCTAATGCACTTGAGCCCTCTCCAGAGCTGTGCATCCCACCAAGGACCCATGGACCCCCCAAACTCAGGGCCTGGCTGACCTCACACCCATTGAATGTGCTCCTGAATGTTGGGCCACCTGGTCTTGTGCATCGTGACTGCCCGACAGCCACATTTCCCATCATTCACACTTATCCATTCAGAAATGACTTGCCAAGTGATTTCTGTTACATGGGCTAGAGATACAAGCCTCCACAAGAAGAAAATTGTGCCCTGTTCTTACGAAGCTTATAGTCTATGAGGGAAAATAGACAGGGTGCTCAAAAGGACAAGTATTCACAGTGGTAAATGAGGTGGTGACTGGAAGAAACACCAGTGCCTCAGTTGGGTCCAGGAGGAGCTGACAAAAGAGGAAATAGAAAATGGGAAGGGCATCCACAGATCTCTGCCACTGCGGGAGTCTCTCCCCAGAGAAATAGCCGGGAGGACTTTTGTATAGAAGGAACCAGAAGCCTCATTAGTGAGGTTCATTCTTACAGCCTATGAAAAGAAATTTAAAGAGGTAAAGTCTTTATGGTTTTAAAGGGCCTTGGGGACCCTCAGAGGGAGGAAAGAACCAAGCCAAAGTCAACACAGCAAGCGATGGAAAAATTAATCCCATCCTGCAACCTAGAAAGGCCAGGTCCGCCATGATTGCTAAGTCTGAGGCCTCAAAGGAAGAGAAGACCCTTCCAAGGGATTTTATCATGAACGAGGGAAAGTGGGCAGCTGTCCCCCCTGGCATAGATGGCCCTAATTGAGAGAGAGAGAGAGAGAGAGAGAGAGAGAGAGAGAATATGAATGAATCCTGAAGGCCTTCTCCAGCCAGGCAACACCCTGTCTCTCACAACAATGGCTGCCAACAGGCCCAAGCAGGTGGAACCACGGCTGTACTCAGAGCTGCTGTCTGTTAGGTAAATATTTCCCCAGAGGAACAACAGAACTGTTTCCCAGTCTGAAAAAATGTAGTTGGCACCCTGTGGTAACTGAGGAAAGCAGCCCTCAGGCTTTACCCGGTCCTTCCCCGTCTCCACTTCTTGTCCCAACACTAGGTACCCCACACTGGGCCAGCCCACCAATAGGAAAGACCCACATGTCGGGCATTGCTGTTCTTGACCAATGCCCAGTTTTCTCCTTGTGGGACGTGGGAGGACTCCTTGATCTTACCTTTCTTGGAGCCATATTACTAATCCGGTCGTGGGCTAACGTGGCACAAGCCACTCTGGGGCTGGAGCATCAAATGGCTGGCACAGGACTGCCGGTGCTGTCTTTCAAAAATCAGCCAAGTCCGGACAGTACCGTTGCTGTCAACCTGAGGCTCTGAGCAAGGATGATATGGAGCCAGCCTCCCCCATACTAATAGGCAATGAACATGCAACGTGAGCAAGCAATATGCCACTACTGTTTACATCATTGTTACTCAGGGCCTCAATATGAAGGCAACACGACCTAATTGTAGATCATTTTTATCATTCCAAAGAGAAACCCCATACCCACTAGGCAGTCACTCCACATTTCCTCGACCTAACTCCCTTTCACTAGGCCCCACCTCCTACAGGCTCCACCCACTAGCTGGAGGACCACAGCCTGGCAAACAAGACTTTAGCATCTGGGTCTTTAGCGGATATGTACAAACCAAACCAAAACACTAGTAAGGGGAGCGGTTGAGGAGAGGGAGAGAGTCCCACTATAACAGAGATCAGATTTTCCCACCAGTTTTAGGACTTGAACTCAAATTTACATTTTAAAAAATGATGCTTCTTGTATCCAAGCATTCAGGTGGATATAGTGTGTGTTTGCGCATACATATAGGTCAATGCTTAGAACAAAGGTCTGGATAGACACCTGCCTACTCGTGATGGGTGGTCACATCTGGGGAGGGGTTCGGGGTAGAAAAGGATGAAAGGAACACTTGATCTTTATTTTATATACTTTCATATCCCTTTACATTTTATACAGTGAGATGCTATTCAGAGATTATTAATTGTTACACTATAAGCATAATAATGAGGTGCACCTTATTATTTTTCAAAACAGAAATGATGCCACTCTGCAGTTAAATTAAACACTACAACTTTCTAAAGGGCTTTACACTCATTTAATCTCATTTAACGTGTGCAATCTCACTTATCAGTGGGAATATTCTTCTTTTTAATTATCAGTTTTTCTTATCTCTAAAATAGGATGATTTATTCCAAATTACCCAACCAATAAAGGCAGAGAGAGACCAAAAGCTTTAACCCTGCTGTCAGGTTCCAAATCCAAGATTCCTCCCTTACACTGTGGATGCCTCTAAGCACCATCTCCTTCCTGGGTATTGTGTTGAAAGTCGTGATATTGAGAGGCGAGATCAGGCTGCAATCAACTCCTGGGACTTACTATAATGCTCACTGTTGGATCTCCTGTCTGGGACAACACTCCTATGACAAGGATGGTAAATATAGACCATACGAGCTGCCATTTTCCCCTCTCTGTCCACTGAAGACATCAAGAATCAACTTAGGCATTGAGTCTAGTATAGACCTCAGAGTCTTTCTCAACACAGTGTTCCAGACAGCCACTACTCATCAATCAGAGAGAGCAAACCTACTTCCTTCCCTGTCCTAAGGGATATTTGATCTCCCTGGCAGTCATTGTGATAGTGGAATACAATTGTCTTTTATAATTCCACTTTCTGTGCCCTCCTCTGATAGATGTTGAAAAACAAAGTCAGGTACTTGATTGCCATCTTCTTTGCAGTTAGGTGTGGCTATGTGACCCAATATTAATTACCAGTGGGAGGTACTAGGGACTGACTGCTGGGAGATGTCACTTTCCTGATGGAAGGGACATATGCAAAAGGAGCTAGTGACAGCCCTTCCCCTTCTCTAGCCTTGAACACAGACATAATCGTAAACACTAAGTTACTCGTTGATGACAGTGTTGTGCTTCCAGACCACTTACCTAAAGCCACTTACAGTTAGCAGTTCACTAAATAGTAAATGTCCTTATGGTTGAGACACCACTGGTTTAACTTTCCTTACATGCAGCCAAATGCATTCCTAACAGATGTAGTTCCTGTTACAGGACAGCAGAGACATTGTAGAACTTTGATCAGTAAATGGGTGAATATTTTTTTTTAATTTACATAACAATGAATGCATATTTTTACCATTTTAAAGTGTACAATTATGTGGTTTTTAGTATACTCATAATGCTGTACGATCATTTCCACTATCTAATTGCAGAACATTTTTACCATTCTAAAAGGAAACTCAGGCCCATGTAAGCAGTCACTGCCTATGGCCCCTCCTCCCAGACCCTGGCAATCACTAATCTCTCTGTCTCCATGGATCTGACTTCCCTGGATATTACATATAAATGGAATCATACAATCTGGGGTCTTCTGTGTCTGGCTTTTTTCACATAGAATATTTTAAGGTCCACCCATGATGCAGTGTGTATCACTTCTTATTTTTTATGGCTGTCCTATTGTAGAGATGTTCCATATCTGGTTTGACAATTAGTCAGTTGATAGATATTTGGGTTGTTTCCTCCGCAGGGATTCTATGAATTATGCTGTGATGAGCACTTGTGTACAAGTTTTGGCCCCAACAGATGTTTCCAATAGTCTTGAGAACATACCTAGGCGTGGAATTGTTGGATCCAATGGTAATGCTATTTTTAACATTTTGGGGAACTGCCAAGCTATTTTTCACAGTGGCTGTACCATGTACATTCTCACCCCAAATCTGTGAAAGTTCTAATCATTCACGTCCTCACGGATTCTTCCTTTCCTTTTTTCCTGTTGGAATTTTAGCCATCCTGCTGATTGTGAAGTGACATCTCACTGTAGTTTTGATTTGTGTTTTCCTAATGACTGAGGATGTTGAACTGTGCTAGGAGCCACAAGCATATATACGATGTATGGCACCTTTGGTTGTAAAGTGACGCCAGCTAGCCACTGAGATGATTATGTTAAAATTTACATTCATATGCAAACTGGACTCCCGCTGTTCACCTTGGCCTGCTACCGGACTCAAGTTACGGGACTTTACGGGACTGCTGGAGAGTTCCCATTGGTTGGGGAAGGATAGTAGGAGGGAATTCCGGAGGAGGTGGGAGGAGACGGGGGGGTTCCGGTCGGCGCGGGGTTCCGGTCGGACACCCTCGTGGGAGGACCGGTTTTTGACTTGCTGGCGCTGAGAGTGTTAGCGGCTTTTTCAAAATAAAGTTTTGTTCCTGCTTGATTGGCTCGTGATTCTGTGCCCAGCCAAGACTGCGGCATTTGGCGGCCCGTGCGGGGAACGCCTGAAGCTTAGAGGTGAGTAAATTGCTCGCCCCTGAGGGAAGGCGACAGGATGGATGACCTTCTCAGAAAACAATGTGTTCTTGTTTTGATTTATTTTGTTTTCATTTCGAGCTCCCTAGCCCTAGAATTTTCTCAGGCGAACTGGAAAAAATGGTTGGCTCAAGGTTTGAAGTTATTCAGCCCTGAGAAAGAGAAAATTGATACAACCATTGTCTGCTCCGTCTTTGTTTCATTCTGCTTCGGCTTTGTTTTATCCTACCTTATTGGGTTAGGTTATAGTAGATTAGAATCCAATAAAAAACAAACCGAAAAACTGTTAAGTAAATTGTTAGAGGTCCAGACTATGGTAGAAAAAACGCTAGGTCAAGCAAAAGAGAAGGTCTCTCAAGCTAGTCAGACAGAGGAGAATTTAAAGAAAGCAAGCTTAGAGGACAAGCAGCCATCAGGTGGAGAATTACAACAGGAGGTTGCTACCAACTCCGTTCTATCACCAGAGGGCGTAACTCAGCCAACAGCTCCATCTACCGCTGAGCGGCCCTCAACTACCGTAGTTGATGGACGGAATTCTGAGGCAGGACCCCAAAGATTAGCATGCCCTGTACTTGAGCAGGCAGGAGGGCAACGAATTCACCGTGCTTTAGATTTCAAAACAATAAAGCAATTAAAGGAGGCTGTAACGACCTATGGGCCGCAAGCTCCCTTCACAATAAGCATGGTTGAATCTGTTACCAACTTGGACATGACACCAGCAGATTGGGCTAACATGTGTCGATCTGTGCTAAACGGAGGACAATATTTGTTATGGAAGGTTGCCAATGAGGAATTTTGCATGGAGACAGCTAGGCGAAATGCAGAAGCTGGGTACCCTCAAAGAAATATGGACATGCTTTTGGGGAAGGGACCTTATGAGGGTCAAAGACAACAAATTGAATATGACCCTGGTGTGTACGCACAAATTGCTGTAGATGCAGTTAGGGCATGGAAAACTTTACAGGGGCATGGAGACTTACAAGGTCAATTATCTAAGGTAATACAAGGAACTAATGAACCTTATGCTGAATTTGTAGATAGACTTATTCAGTCAGCCTCTAGGATATTTGGAAATACAGAACAGGTAATGCCATTTATAAAACAACTGGCTTATGACCAAGCAAATCGTTGCTGCAGAGAGGTCATTAGACCATGGAGACATGAGGATTTAAACACATATATTAAATTATGTAGAGACATTAATGAACAGGGGCAAGTCTTAGCAGCAGTACAACAGGCTTTAGATGCCAGGCCAAGAACATGCTATAATTGTAATCAAACAGGACATTTTAAAAGGAGTTGCCCCATAAGAGGAGGGTTTAACAAAGCTGGATATCAAAGGAATAGAATACCAGGTATTTGCCCACGATGCCGTAGAGGGAGACATTGGGCTAATGAATGCCGTTCTCAAACCACCATAGAGGGTATTCCGTTATCAAAAAACGGACAAGGACCAAGTGTTTACCCACGATATCGTGGAGAAAGGTATCAAGCTCCATTGCCAAAAAACGGACTAGAGGGCCCAATGCCCCGGGGCCCCAAACCACAAATATATGGGGCAATGGAGGAACCCAACAGCCCCATCAAGGTAGTGCCCAGGACGCATTATCCATTAAATCCCTCATCAGACAAACTAGAGGGAGCGCAGGGCTGGACATCTGCGCCTCTGCCAGAGCAGTACTAACCCCAGAGATGGGAATTCAAATCATTCCCACAGGAGTAAAAGGACCTCTTCCCCAGGGAACAGTAGGCTTATTATTGGGACGCAGTTCTTCTACACTAAAAGGACTTATGATAAGTCCTGGGGTAATTGATCCCGATTATGAAGGTGAAATAAAAATTATAGCTAGTTCTCCAAGAGGTATATCAGTAATTTCACCAGGAGATAGAATAGCACAGTTATTAATAATACCCAGCCTGCATGATAAATTTTCCAGTTGTAATGTAGAAAGAGGTTCCAAGGGATTAGGCTCCACAGGTGTAGATTGGGCTATGCTGTCTTTAAATTTAGATTCTCGCCCAATGCTAAAATTAAAAATTCAAGGACATGACTTTAATGGGCTGCTGGACACAGGAGCTGACCTCAGCATCATATCTCGTCAAGAATGGCCAAAACATTGGCCATTACAACAAGCCACTCAAACGCTTCGAGGCCTAGGAGTGGCAACAAATCCCCATAGAAGTGCTATGGTATTAGATTGGAGGGATCCTGAAGGATGTGAAGGAACTATACAGCCCTATGTATTGGATCATCTTCCTGTAAATTTATGGGGACGAGATGTCCTAGATCAATTAGGATTGACATTAACAAATAACATCAATCCTAACGCGCCCACTACTAGGGCTAAACAAGGCTTTAGGAAAGAAAAAAGATTAAGAGAACAAGAACAAGGTATGACAGCACCTATTCAAATAGATCAAGAAATAAATAGACATGAATTGGGTTTTCAGAAAGGGCCACTGAGACAATCAAAATTACTTGGAAATCAGAAAGACCAGTGTGGGTTCCTCAGTGGCCCTTGACTAAAGAAAAGATACAAGTAGCCCATGACTTGGTCAGACAACAGTTAGCGGAAGGACATATACAACCTTCCGTATCCCCCTATAATACTCCCATTTTTGTCATTAAAAAGAAATCTGGTAAATGGAGATTATTACAAGATTTAAGAGCCATTAATAATGAGATGGTTATTATGGGACCTGCTCAATCAGGGATTCCTCAATTGTCTGCTTTACCAAAAACCTGGCATGTTTTAGTTATAGATATTAAAGATTGTTTCTTTTCAATTCCAATTCATCCCGAGGATAGTCCACATTTTGCATTTACTATCCCTGCACTGAATCATGAAGGTCCTGATCAGAGATATGAATGGAAAGTACTCCCTCAAGGGATGGCTAACAGCCCAACTATGTGTCAAATTTATGTTAATAAAGCAATCCAGCCACTTAGAAACCAAAATCCTGAACTACAAATATTTCACTATATGGATGATGTGTTACTGGCACATAAAGATAAAAACACATTACTAGAATGTTATGCCACACTTACAAATTTATTGAAAAATTATAATCTAGAGATAGCAATAGATAAAGTACAATTAAATCTTCCAATTAATTATTTAGGAGTTCTATTATCCTCAACCATGGTCCGTCCACCAAAAATTCAAATACGAGTAGATCAACTCAAATCACTTAATGACTTTCAAAAGTTATTGGGAGACATAAATTGGATAAGGCCTTATCTAGGCATACCAACAGGAGAGTTAGGACCTTTATTTGATATTCTAAAAGGTCCATCAGATCCAAATTCACCCCGCATGTTAACGCCTGAAGCAAGAAAAGTATTAAAAATCATTGAAACATATATGGAAAATATGCATTTGGATAGAATTGATATAAGTTTGCCTTTATTATTTATTGTACTACCAACAAAAAATATTCCTACAGGAGTATTTTGGCAAGAAGGTCCATTATTGTGGATACATTTATCTTATTCCCCTAACACTATTCTTACTAGATATCCTGAGGCTGTAGGACAATTAATACTCAAAGGAATAAAAGCAGCTAAGGGAGTGTTTGGGATTTCTCCCAATAAAATTATTACTCCATATACTATGGATCAAATTGATGAGTTAGCTAATGAGTTAAATACTTGGGCAATAATCCTGTGTAAAACTAGTGTTTCATTTGATAATCACTTACCATCTAATCCTTTGTTGTCTTTTTGGTCTAAGCATCCTGTAGTTTTTCCAAAAATGACAAGAAAAACCCCTATCATAAATGCTCCAAATATATTCACTGATGGGTCAAACAATGGTACAGCAGCAGTAGTTACTCCTGATCAAACTTTTACATTTTTAGTACCCAAACAATCAGCTCAAAAGGTAGAGCTTAATGCAGTATTACAAGCTTTTATGATGTTTAAAGATTCTGTATTTAATTTATTTTCTGATAGTCAGTATGTAGTTAATGCTATTAATTCCCTTGAAGATGCTGGTAGGATTTCCCCTTCCTCTACTGTTTTCTCTTTGTTTTCCGCTATACAAAGTCTAATCTGGGACCGAAAAGATCCATTCTTCATAGGTCATATCAGGGCACATACAGGATTGCCTGGAGCCCTTAGTATGGGCAATGAACTAGCAGATAAATCTACACATGACATACATATTTTCTCCACAATAGAAGAAGCTATAAATTTTCATAAAAGGTTCCATGTCAATGCTAATACTTTACAAAAGCGTTTTAAAATAACTAAAGAACAGGCCAGACATATAATAAAACAATGTCAAAATTGTGTGACATTTTTACCACAAGTTAATCTTGGAGTCAATCCTAGAGGACTAATACCTAACCATATTTGGCAGATGGACGTCACACACTTGCCAGAATTTGGAAAATTAAAATATTTACATGTTACAGTTGATACCTCTTCCGGATTTTTGATGGGCTCCCTTCATGCCGGAGAAAAAACTAAAGATGTTATAGCTCATTGCTTACAAAATTTTGCCACTGTGGGCGTTCCAAAACAGTTAAAAACGGACAACGGTCCTGGTTATACTTCCTCCTCTTTTAAACAATTTTGCTCATCATTTGGTATTACTCACATAACAGGAATTCCATACAATCCACAAGGACAAGGCATAGTTGAAAGAGCTCATCAAACTATTAAAATGTACTTATTAAAACAAAAGGAGGGAATTGGAAAGGGGTATATATCCCCCAAAGATAAACTTAAAATAACCCTTTTTACTCTAAACTTTTTAAATTTAGATTCATCGGGACTTAGTGCTGCGGAAAGACATTTGTACCCCAAAAATGTACATAAGCCTAAGGTACTTTGGAAAGATATTCTAACAGGACAATGGAAAGGCCCGGATCCAGTGATAGTCTGGAATCGGGGCGCTGTCTGTGTTTTCCCACAGGATGAACAGCAACCGATTTGGATTCCAGAGAGATTAACTAAAACAATTTCTACAGAAAAAGAAGATGATTTGACTCAAATCCATAACAGCTGACATCCAGAGCTCCAGCTTGGCTATTCTTACATCTGCGACAGTGATTAACCAAGGTTTTTTTTTTCAGTATCTATTTTATTATTGCATTTTTCCACATCATAAAGTTCTATTTTATTTTTGAGCTCATACAAACCTAGGTTAATGTTTTTCTGATCAGTTTTATTTTTTGACTGTGTTTTATTTTTTATTTATTTATTTATTTATTTATTTATTTATTTATTTTTTTTTGACTGTGGAGTTTTTAAACATTGCAATGGAGATTTCACCTAAGTATAGTTACAAGGCCTTTATTTACTATTGTCTTATGTGTTGTATGTTGTGTGCACACTTCTGTTTTGTGTTGTATGTCTGTATGTGTGTATGTCCATATTTCTTATATGAGGAGCGCTCATGAAAAAATGGATCCGAATTTTTTCTTTATTCACGTGATTTATATGGTTTAATTTAAATTAGGTGAACAGCTGTTTATGATTGTTGTTAAAGATGGTTAACAGATCTGTTTGTTTACTAATTTAAATTTGGTAAACGGCTGTTAAGGATTGTTTTTAAAGGAGTTTAACAGATCTGTTTGTTTACTTTCACCTTTTCTTTTTATTATATTTAATAATTCTGTTCAGGATAATGTCTCTTTACCATCATTGCCAGAATTTCCATCTCCATCCCAATTCCAGTGAAGACTGAGATAAAACCAAACTACAGCTTCTATGATAGCTATCACAGTAAACTGTATAAACTGATGCATCAATGAATATAACTCAACAAGTAATGCTATCAAGGACTTGATTTACTTTGGGAGGATATGGACATATTGATAGACTCCTCCAATTTGAACTGCTTGCAGAACTTGCCTGGACTATATATCAGTTGCATACATTGTGAAATATCATCTGGTGCACCGAATTGTGGTACTGCTGGCATATTTTTGCTGATGGTGTCACCAGTGATGCAATTTCCTTGCCAGCTCACCCCATGTTTATTGTGGTAATACTGGCATATCTTTGCTGATGGTGTCACCAGTGACGCAATTTTTCCAAAGGAGCCGTCAATTGGCTTGGTGTCGTGGCATTTCTGTATCCTCCTCCCTTCTACTAGTGATGGTCTAAATTTGGGGGCCAACAGAGGTGAGGCAAAGAACCTCACCCCCCCACTGGCACCAAGGCTAAATTTGGGGGCCAACAGAGGTGAGGCAAGAACCTCACCCCCCCACTGGTGCATAGGCCTATCCACAAGCATGGCTGAATGCTGGACCGGTAGTCAGCGACGGGTTGCTCTGATTACAGTGGATTCAACCTAAGACAGGAAGCTGACGCCTAAAGGTCAGTTCTCCCATGACGGGTAAGAACCATATGTTAAATTGGACAACCTACCAGGCACGGTCCCTAGCCACATTGCTTGTTGCTTAATTAAACAGAAGGGGGCAGATGCTAGGAGCCACAAGCATATATACGATGTATGGCACCTTTGGTTGTAAAGTGACGCCAGCTAGCCACTGAGATGATTATGTTAAAATTTACATTCATATGCAAACTGGACTCCCGCTGTTCACCTTGGCCTGCTACCGGACTCAAGTTACGGGACTTTACGGGACTGCTGGAGAGTTCCCATTGGTTGGGGAAGGATAGTAGGAGGGAATTCCGGAGGAGGTGGGAGGAGACGGGGGGGTTCCGGTCGGCGCGCGGTTCCGGTCGGACACCCTCGTGGGAGGACCGGTTTTTGACTTGCTGGCGCTGAGAGTGTTAGCGGCTTTTTCAAAATAAAGTTTTGTTCCTGCTTGATTGGCTCGTGATTCTGTGCCCAGCCAAGACTGCGGCAGAACTGTATTTTCATAAGTTTCTAAACCATTTATATATCTTCTTTGGAGAAGTGTAATTTTCATCCTTTGCCCATTTTGAAGTTGGGTTGTCTTTTTCTTGTGGAGTTTTAGGAATTCTTTTTATATTCTGGACACTAAACCTATATACAATATATGATTTGTCAATATTTTGTCTCATTCCATAGACTGTTTTAGATTAATAATGTCCTTTGATGCACCAAAATTTTCAATGAAGTCCAAGTTATTTTTTTTTAATTTAGTGACATCTGTTTTTGATGTCCCATTTAAGAAATTGTTGCCTAATATAAGGTGTTAAGGGTTTGTGCCTAAGTTTCTTTCTAAGGGTTTTAAGGCTTTAGCTTATAATTAGGTGTTGGGTCCATTTTGAGTTATTTTTCGACATGGTGAGAGGCAGAGGTCATATAGTCCGGCCTCTCAGCACCACTGGTTGAAAAGACCGTTCTTTCCCCCACTAAAGGGTCTTAGCCCTCTTGTCACCAATCAGTCACCAAGACCTGGGTTCCATCCTACTAGTCTATAGGGCTGACATTATGCTGGTCGCCATTTGGATTGTCACAGCTTTGTAGGAAGTTTTGAAATCAGGATGTGTGAGTCCCCAGCCTTCTCTTCTCCCCTCCAAGATTGTTTTGGCTCGTTGGTGTCCCTTACAATTACATCTGAATCTTAGGATCATTCTGTCCATTTCTGTAAAATAATAATAATAATAATAATAATAATACCACCAAAAGTTTGATACTTTCAACGGTCTGAATGTTTGTGTCCTCTCCAAATTCATTGGTTGAAATCCTAACCCCAAAATGGTGGTATCTGGAAGTGGAGCCTTTGGGAGGAGACTGGAACATGAGGGGAGAGTCTTCATGACGGCAGTTAGCGCCCTCATCCAAGAGGCGTAGGGAGTTAGCTCTTCCCTCCCACCACATCAGGACAGAGCAAGTTGGCACCATCTGTAAGCCAGAAAGTGGGTCACCACCAGGCACTAAGCCCTCATTGATTTTGAACTTCCCAACCTCCAGAACTCTGAGAAATAAATTTCTATTGTTTATGAGCTGCCCAATTTGTGATATTTGGTTATAGCAACCCAAACAGAACAATAGGCATCACTTCTTTAATGTCCTTCTGTAATGTTTTGTAATTTTAGAATATAAGTTTTACATTTCCTTAAATCTATCTCTAAGTATCTTTCTTTTTAATATTGTTATAAGTAGAATTGTTTCTTTTATTTATTTAGTTTTTGTTTGTTCTATTGATTATACATGACAGTAGGATATACTTTCCTACGTCATATATAGATGGAGTATAATTTCTCATTCTTCTTGTATAGTTATATATGTACATATGATAATAATATCTGATTCATTCTACTGTCCTTCCTACCCTCATACCCTGACCCCTCCCTTCACTTCCCTCTACCTAATCTCAAGTAACTCTATTCTTCCCTAGCCCTCCCCCAGTTATTGTGAATTAGGCATCATATATCAGAGAAAACATTTGGCCTTTGGTTTTGGGGGGATTGACTTATTGTGCTTCGCATAATATTCTCCAGCTCCATCCATTGATTGGCAAATGCCATAATTTCATTAAGAACTGAATAATATTCCTGTGTGTGTGTGTGTGTGTGTGTGTGTGTGTGTGTGTTGTGTGTATCACATATTCTTTATCATTTCATCTTTGAAGGGCACCTAGGTTGGTTCCATAGTCTAGCTATTGTGGATTGAGTTTCTATAAACATTGATGTGGTTGTGTCACTGTAGTATGCTGTTTTTAAGCCCTTTAGGTATAAACCAAGGAATGGGATAGCTGGGTCAAATGGTGGTTCCATTCTAAGTTTTCTGATGAATCTCCATACCACTTTCCATAATGGTTGCATCAGTTTGTAGTCCCACTAACAATGTATGAGTATACCTCCCTTATTTCTTCAGGTGGATCTGAGTTACTATCTGAGAAATTTTGGCCCCAACATCTTCTTTTAACATTTCTTTTATGGATGATATAATAGTAACTAATCCTCTCCATTTTTGTTTATCTTGTAATGTCTTAATTTCTCCTTAAGTTTTTGATGATAGTTTTGGCAGACACAGAATTGTTTGTTGGTAGTTTTATTTTCTTTCAGCACTTTAAATGTGTTGTTTCACTCTCTGTCCTCCATGGTGTATGAGAAGAAGTCAGTTGTTAATCCTTTAGGGATTTCTAATTATACATGATGAGTTGCTTCTCACTTGCTATTTTTAAGAGTCCTTCTTGGTCTTTGATTATACCATTTTATTTTGCTGTGTATCAGAGTGGATTGCTCTGAGTTTATCCTTCTTGAATAAAGTTGAGCTCCTTGAGAGTGTAGATTAATATTTTCAGCATAACTGGGAAGTTTCAGCCATTATTTCTTCAAATAGACCTTCTCTTTCTCTCTCCTCCTGGGACGTATTAGTATATTTGATGGTGTTCTATAGATCTCTTTGGCTGTTATTTTATCCATTCTTTTTCTTGCTGTACCTTAAACTGGTTATCTCAATTACTCTATTTTCAAATTTCTTGGGTGTTTCTTACATCAAATATGTTTTCAATGGCATCTACTGAATTTTTCATCTCGTTTATTACACTTTTCAACTCCAGAATTTCTATTTGGTTCCTTTTTATAATTTCTATCTCTTTACTGATATCTTCGGTTTGATGATACATCATTCTGATGGTTTCCTCTAACTTTTTTTGTACATAGTTGCTTTTAGGTCTTTTAGCATATTTAAAATGATTGATATAAAATTTTGATCTGATAAGTTGGATATCTAAACTGATTGCTCTTCATCCTACGTATGGGCCATAGTTTCTTATTTCCTTGTGAGTCTCATCACTTGCTGTTGCCGTGGTTGAAAACTGGACATCTGGAATATTGTAATGTGATAAGTCTTGAGATCAGATTTTGCCCCTCATCAGATTTTGTTTCTTCCATTTGTCATAGTGGTTGTTTGTGTCATATCTTCTCTGAACTAATTTTATGAAGTCTGTATTCCCTGTCATTTGTGACTACTAAAGTCTCTGTGCTATTAGTTTAGTTGTTACCTAGTGACTGAACAGAGATGTTCTTAAATGTCTGGAACAAGATCAAACAACCCTGAGTCTTTGAAGATGGGCTCTGTGGGTGTATTGAGGTGCCCTCAATATGCAGGCAGACAGTGTTCTGCCTCACCCTTAACTTCCTGCCTGTGCGGCATCTGACTGCCACAGGGGAGAGCTCAGGGCCTCCTTGGGACTGTCCTGAGCAGGCAACCAGCCCTGGGCTGTCTGTCACCTTCCAGATTCTCAGGAAAATGCAAGTTTTCAAAGACCTCGTTTCCCCCAAATGTCTCATTGCTCAGCTTTTCCTTGCGAGCACATTTGCCCCAACTGTTGCAGGGACAAAATAGAGAAGATTAAGACCCTAAGGATATCATGGCCCTTAGGATGGTTGGAAACTCTTGGCGAAACCCTCTAGCTCTACCCAACACCATCAGTTCTGGATGCTCATCAGTTCTGGATGCCCCCTCCCTCCCTCCCTCCCTTCTCTCCTTCCTTTCCACGTTTTTCCCTCCTCTTCTTTCCTCCCGTTTTCTTTCCCTCTGTCCACCAACATAAGATGGGTGAGGCACTGCCCACAGGGTCAAAACAAAGCACTAATGAAAACAGACTTGGTTTCTGCTCTTGTGGGCCTTTCAATCCGGTAGTTGCACCAGAAATTCAAAAGACAGTCACAGATGATATTAATCACTGTGGCTCTAAGCAGTAACAGAGGTTTGTGGCCTAATCTCAGGGGTCATGAATTGTGTGTCTGAAGAAAAGACATTTAATGTAGGAAAGAGAAGGGGAAAATTCGAGTGATCTCAGAAAAGAAGCCAGGGGGATGTTCAGGAGGAAGAACCAGGAGACGTGCAGAGGCCCTGAGGCAGGCAGAAACCTGAGAGCAGCAATGGGAAGCAGCCCAGTGGGTGTGCTGGGCCTTTTAGAGGGAGGGGTAGCAAAGGCACCAGGTGAGATTGGGAAGGGAACAGTGTGGGGGCTCTGCCACCTAAGGTCTTGTGGTACTGATTTGGATTTTACCCTGAAAGCCATGTGAGCTGTAGCCATGGCAGTCCCCAGCAGGGGAGAGATGTCCACACTTAAACTCACATGTTTTCTGCAGGGGTGCAACCTTCTTCCTGTACCTAACGTGACCTGACTCTGCACCCTCCCCACAGAGAGGTAAAAAGCCAGGCCTCAACATCAACATCTCAGTTGCTTCCATTTAAAACCATCTCTTTAAGATGAACTCTTTGGCACAAAATTATTATCTTTCCAGAATATGATCTAGGTGACCTCTGGATTCCCTCAGTCCTTCTTTAAAACTCCCTCCTGCAGAGGAACAGGGCTCACTGGGACTGTGGGAGGGGTGCTGCCAATGGGTCCTCCTCCCTGGGCCACCCCGGGGTCCTCACTAGTGCCCCCAGGCATGTTGTTCATCCCTGGTCCCAGGTGGTTGGTGACCCCTGAGGTGGGACCAGGACCCTCATTCCTGCCAAAATCTTCACATTCAACCTTCTTCCTCTCCCTCCCCTCCTTTCCCTAATAATGCAACCACGTGGTAAGTCATCTCAAAATTAAAGGTGAGCCTCTTAGACCCCGGTCCGTGCATTCTGACCCAGTCATTGGGATGGGTTACCTGGATGCACCCAATACCCTCCTCTGTGTGAGACTAACCACTTTATCCCAGCCTGTCCATGGCTCACCGGTTTTAAAATTGACGGGTCCAAGCCTAAGCAACCCCAGTCTCAGGCAGAGCTAGTCAACTGGTCTCCCTACCCCATTCCTCCTTGGCAGGAAGTCAAGAGGCCAAGGTTAGAGTTTCCAGATAAGAAAATAAGATGGAACCACGTCTAGAAAGTATGATGCCCCGAGGCTGCAATGGGCACTCATTCCACCTCGGTGAGAATACAAAACCCCCTCCTCACTTAGGTATTTGCCCAGGAAGAAGTTATTCCCAGCATAAGTGGATTTGATTAAATAAATAAATTTATAAATAAATAGCATGCTTAAAAAGTGTAGGGATTAAGTAGCTAAGCCTTATGCTGAAGTCAGAAGAGAAACAAGCATCTTAGGTCATGCATCCAAGTTTAAACAAACATCATCTAATTCTTATTTATTTGGATAACACTTTGGAGCAGGGGAGAAAAGTCAAATGTTATAGTTTCGGCATCAAAAACATATGTAAAGAAGCTCTCACTCGCCCACGCGGTTGATGGGAACTGCCCTTTTGGAAGGGGTGCGCGAGAATGCTTTTGTGCTGCTGGGTTTTTATGTTCTTGACTTAGCAGATCAAGGACAGATGTGAATGCATTTTCTGACTTCACAACCAACTGGGAGAACAGCAACCCAAGGCGGCTGGGGAAGAAAGCCGTGTGCAAAGCCACGCTCTTTCTGGAAAGACTGTCTTTAAGTGTGCAAACTGGGAGGCATCGGGGGTGTGTATATTTTGACTCAATGTAAGAAATAATTTGAGGGTGCCGGGGTGGGAGGGGTGTCTCCGCGTTTTTCCTGGTGTTGCAAGATGTCTCTTTTGCTCCCTTATGGAAAAGGTCCCTCCTCCAATCAGCTATCTTCTGTCCGGAAAGCCACTTGGCGGTAGGATCTGGGCACAGGTTACTTACAAGGTGGGTGTTCTACAGGTGTCATCTCATTTGATTTTCAGAACAATCTTTTGAGGAAGCTATGGCAGGTCCCCAGGACTTACCCAGAAATGCTGGGAACCTGAGATGTTTTCAAATTGAGCCTTGCTTTTCCTTTCAGATTTTTAGAAAAGGAATAATTTGGGGCATAGATTACATGTTACATAACTCCCCCTGGAGGATCTGCAGAAACTCCCTTTGATCAAACACATTAGTACTTTTGCATGAAAAACTATGAATATTCACATTTGGTGGGACACATAAAAATCATCATTTGCCTCACATCAATTCAGGTCAGACTTCACTGATAAACGAGCTTCAGTGCTGAACTTCTGGAGAGAGAGGACAGGCTTTCTGCTGTCACAGCCTCTTGGATTTCAGAATGGCAGGAAGGAGGCTGGACCAGATGCTAGCGTTAGATAATGCCCACGTAACAGATGACACAGCTGAGGTCCAACTGGTCCGTTCTCTGCACCTCAGTCGTTTCGAGATGAACTCCAGCTCTTTGGGGACTGCTTAGTCTTTTTGGAATCTGAGTCCAGCCAGTCCTGGCTTTGCTCCTGAAGTCCTTCTGCCCAGGTTCATCCATCAGCAGCTGTGGCTGAGTGTCCAGCACTTGCCCAGCTCCCCAGCTGCATGGGACTTGCCTTCCTCCCTCCCTGTGGCTAAGCCAGGTGCCTCCTCTTTGTATTCTCAAGAAAAAAGACCAGTGGGCAAACCAAGCGCAACAATATGGCTTCCTTCTGCAAAAATGGAACATGCATGGACTCCTCTGCCTGGGACCCCCATGGCGTGGGAGCTGTAATTGGTGGTTCCAGAACATTCTATGTCTGTTGGACAGTAAACATGTTCAGGGCAGCAGGGAATGGCCTCTATCCATCTGCACACATTTGTAATAAATACCTGCAGATAGATCTGAGGTGGAACTGTCAGCCCTGTTTGAAAGAAAATAAGCAGTGGCAAAAGAGGTGGGCGGGCATCACCCTGACCCCTGAGGTGCATGTGGGTACACACAGGATGGGCGTATCTGTGGGCGAGACCCAGATGAGCTCTACGAGCCAAGAGCAGGGGTCAGATGGCAACTGAGTCCTTTCACCATGTGAGTGCGGGTGGCTCTCTGAGAGGCAGTGTCCCAGCAAAGTCCTGGTCAGCCCTTCTCAAGACCAGATGCGTCTCAGAAGGACTCAGCCCTCTCTCCTCCCTGACATCTGGCTAAGGAGACACAAGGGGTCCAGAGCCAGGGAGGCCACAGCCATGGAGAAATTGTGCGTGTGTACGCTGGCTGGGCATGGTGGCCCTGCCGGGACGCTGTTCTCCTGGGTGATGGATGACAGCCAGCTCCCCCATAAATCACCAGTTACAGGCGACAGGGGCTCCCGGGCTCTGGCTTGTTGCTCTGCAGGGCTGCAGCGAGTTGGAGAGACCCCAAGTTTGACTGTGGCCTGGTCAGGCAGCTGGGGGCTGCTGCAGCTCAAGGAGAGACAGCCTCGCTGTTCAGAGAGGGCGCCATGGAGAGCTGGGGTGAGCAGAGCTCCAGCACCCGCCTCTGCCTCGGAGAAGGAGAGCTCCACTGGGCTGCGGCTGGGCTTTGGTGAGCGATCAGCGGTGTGCTTGGCTCCCCGCTGGCCCAGCTAATGTTCTAACTTTCAAAGAACCAGGTAGGAGGCTGACAGGCTCACCAGAAAAAAAGAAAAAATCAAATCTTCCCTGAGAACTTTTCAAGTTACTTTCTTCCCTCCATTTCTGAAGGGGCCTGGGTCCAAGTTCTTGCCTGGGAAGAAAGTACTCTGGAGACCCCCAGGAGTGAAAACAGAGGTGCCCCCAAGGGCAGAGGGAATTCCACGGGTACCTGCCCATGGCACAAGGGTGATACAGATAATGAACCCCATTCTGCATGGGCGACAGCCTGAGCCAGGTACTGTGCTGAGCCTCTATGTGGGGACTATTATGTCATTGATTCTGAACCAAACACATTTCAATATCCTCAAAATTCAGGTGTGTCTTACAACTCATGGCACCTTAGCATTAAGTCACAGTTTAATTGGCAGCATATTTATTTATCTTTTACATTTTTCAGTGACTTGAAAAATAATGGAGCATCTTATAACCTGTGGCAGCCTAGATCTGTGCAAATAGGGTGTTACTCCATCTAACAGATGAGGACATTAAGGCCCAGAGAGGTTACACGACCTGCCTAAGACCACACAGTCTCCACTTGAACTTGAAACCAAGTGTGTCTTGCTTCCAGTGGGGCAGGAGCTGGGAGACCCATCGCTGTAGGGCTGGGATGTCCACCTCCAGGCAGACCTGAGGAGGGAGAGGGACATGGCAGGACTTGGCCCAGCCTGAGGGCTGTAGGATGGTGGGCAGGATAAGAGGAAGACACAGGTTGGGTTCTGTTTGGGGCTCTATTTTCTGCTTGCAGTGAGGATTCTGTTTGTCAGCTCCAGAGCACCAGCTGGCTTGGGGAATCTGCCTCTGAGTTAGACTCACTTTGATTCAGACTAACAAATTGTTAAGGGAAAAAATTAAGGGGGCCTTTTCCCTCCAGCTCAAGAGTGACTAATTCTTTCAGAGAAGCAGCTGGAAAATGAGAAGAGGCTGAACTTTGAAGTTAGATGCACCTGATTTTAATCTTGGCTCTTGCGTCTTTTTAGCATGGGGGGAGTTCCTGAGACCCTCAGAGCCTCGGTCGCTTCATCTGTAAAATGGGAATAATGAAGATGCTGTCGTGGAGATTTCACATGTAGAAAAATGACCGACATGACCCATGCTAGCTAAGTCAAAGTTACTATTCCAATATTGCCGTGACATCACGGTGGTGATGAATGGACGCAGCAAGACCTTTCTCTAATCCCGCACGTAGCTTCCACTCCCTTGCACCCCATCCGCTTGCCCCCACCCCTTCCCGCAGGTGCAAAGCTGCGGTTGAGGCCCCCTCCTGCCTCCCCCCCATGAACAGCGGTGCTGGGGAGGCCTCCGAGAAGGCCAGGCTGTCCTCTAGCGCCCCCAGCGGCCGGCTCGTGCATTGCACCCTCCCTTTGCTCCAGTCACTTTGGGTTAAGGGACTCCATCCCAGGAGGTAAAAGTTTCTGGGAGTTCTTCCTCAACATAGGTTCCCCAAACCGAAGGAAAGAAGACACCTGACATCCCCCAGGTGCTCCTTACACCCCGACACCCCCCAGCGCGCCTCAGGCATGCTAAATCCACAGCTTAGGCCTTCACATGGGATGCAAGGTCACAGACGTTGCCTCTGACTTCTCACCTCAGCCTGGGTAGAAGGGACTATGACACCCTTCCCAGACAGAGCACAGAGGCCAAGAGAGGTAAAATGTCAAGCTCAGGTTCACACAGCAAAGACGTTCACAGAGCCTAGATTTGAACTCAAGGCTACCTGCCCTTGGCTCACCCCCAGAGTCTCCTATCAATTGCCAGGGCCTCAGGTGGGGCTTTAAGATATGGGCCAGGAGCAAAGGGGGGAGGGCCATTTGGGGAGGGAAAAGGCTCATCAAATAGAGCAAGGCTGGAAATCCACGTGCCCAGGGACCTCAGGCTGTTCCCCCGAGGAGACAGGACTCCCGGCCATCAGTGCAAAGGTGGGCCAGGAGTGCCTCGTGTCCTGCCCAGCCTCAGCCTCAGCCCGGGGGGCTTGTCCCAGAGGAAGGTCCTCAATGCCTTCCCTGGGAGTGCCCAGGAATCTGCTCAGGAGACCAGGATCACAAGAACTTTCTAGAAAATATGCTTCCAATTGTCCCTCTTCCTCCAGAGCCTTTAGTAGCATTCCATGGAGACTATAAATCTATCTCCAAATGTGGGAGAATTTCAAGAGTCTCCATCTGAAGATAGCCATCAAATTCCAGCCCAGAGCAAACAGTAAAAAGAATCATTTCTATGCCAGTCCTGTTTGTGGCTGCCCCTCTCCTGTTGACTTTACCTGGGATGCCCCACCTGCAGCCTGGTTATCTGGTGAACTCCAGACTTCTCCAACCCAGCTCAGACATCACCTCCTCTGAGATGCCCTCCTTGTTTCTTTCAGACATGCTCTGTGCTTCGGGTACCTTTTATAATCTGCTCTACAGATGTTGGTTTACACATCAATCGTCCTTCTCCTCCTCCATATATACCAGGGCTTATAATACCATGATGCCTAATATATGCAGGTAGAACAAATAGATGCATGATCAAATGCCCATTCTACCTTAGCTTATGCCAGAAGTTGCAAGGAAGTCATCCATGAGATCTTTGCACCATCCTTTTGTGGTAAGATTCATTTGGAGACTAATCACAGTGGCCATAATAAACAATAATTGCTGCCAAGGACTCCACTAGCTCGAGGCCTGGACTGACAGGCTGCTGGGACTTGGTCCTGGTAGCCTTGTCTTTACTTCCCTCTTGTGGCCAAAAATTGCTGCTGCATCTGGAAAAAAAATTTCATTGCAACCACAGAGCTTGGGATACTTGAGTCTCTTGCTGCAGTCTTTTTTAGGATCCCTGTGCTATTTTGAGCCCAGGACCTAGGCCCTGTATGTATCTGTGATCTTTACTCCAGTGCCTTGAAAATGTGTTAATAGAGTAATAGCTACAGTGTATTAATAACTAGGTATAAGTGTTAAAGAGACTCCACCAACTCTGAGTGTGAAAGGCAAAACAGACTAACATGTGACAAGTTTCTGCTTAAAGACCTTGCAGTCTATTTGTAGCACCTTCACCCAAAACGAACACCACCACCGCCTACCAAGAAACTTAGAAATACCTGGCAGTCTAATAGCCAATTTGTCTGAGCCCAACATCCCTGATGCATGCCCTGGTCCCACACTTGTGCCTAGGTGTCCTTGAAAAAGTCATGTCATCTGCACAATGGCCCAGTAGGTTCCTGCTCCACAGAACTCGGTGATCAGTGCAAATGATGTGCCTCGTCCCTCGACCTCGTGCTGCAAGCAGTGAGTTCCATGAGCAAACCACAGGTATTATGAGTAAGGTTCTAAATTATCTGGCACAGAGAGAACAGGTGCAATGTGATAAAAAGCTGGACAGGTAGACTCCTGACCATGGCCTTCTTAGAGACAGAGCTCACTATTTTTTCAATCCTCAAAATCCATCCCAATGTGTTTATTGATAGGATGCTCCATCTTGAGCAAGGTTATCCATAGGACTGCCATTGTCACAGGCTGCATGGAAGAGGGCACCATCCACTGGCTCTAGGGAGTCTCCTCGCTTCCATCTCTCATGGCAGACATCACTAATCAATCATCTATCTCTCCCTCCAAGACCCACAGCAGACATGACTAATCAATCACAGCTCTCTTTCAAGCCCATCATGGATATTATCTCAGAATTCTCATTAGAGAGCTCCAGACAGTTAGAGCAATGGAGCCGGGTGGGAAACTGGCGTACAGTCTCATCTGTCTCTCCAGGTCTTGATACCCAAGTAGGTTAGAGATGTGTAGAGGAAGGAGGAAGGTATTTTAGCCAGAGGAGGTAAAGAAAATTGAATTCTAAGTGAGAAGACAGAAGGGAAAGGGGAAGGAAGTGAACTAGGAAACCTAGAGAGGGGCTGTGTCACGGAGGCCCTCGCCTGGCTAAAGCCACAGGCAGCAGGGACAGACGATTGTTGGGAGATGAGTGTGTGGTGAGGTCTTTGGGGGCAAAATCTCTCTGTCAGGGCCAGGGGAATGTGAAGTGGGCTGAGCGCAGAGGCTGGCCGAGGAGACTGGGACTCAGGGGGCTGGGGAGGCCGCGGTGGACTCCCCCACCCAACCTCAGCACACTGGGAACGAGGAAGCAGAGCCATCCATGTGGCTTCCCTGGCCCGGGACACCAGGGGCTCCGCAGACTGAGGGACAACGGCACCTGCCACAGGGTGGGGACTAGGCATAGAGGAGAGAGAATATGCTCACTTCAGGCTCAGGGAGTCGGAGGTGCCTTTGGGACAGACATCCAGTGGCCATTTCCTGTGGGCTGCTGGGAATGGGAGCCTGGAGCCACAGAGGGGAGAGGGAAGAGAGAAGAAAGTTGGTGCTTCCTGGGTCCAGCCTCGTTTTCACTCAGAGCAGTTTGGGTAGGAAAAGAGCAAATGGAGAAACAGATGAACTGGGTAAAGGTCGGAGCTTAATTAAGAGCTGTTCGCTGCGACTGGGGGGTTCCAAAAGACACTGCGTATCTGGGTCAAGTATCCTTTTCACAGTATCACCTAAAATGAGTAGAAAAAGAATTTTTTTGGTAATAGGGAACAGTAAGTCTCATGCACAGGACCCCTAATGTCCCTATTGCTAAGAAAAAAAGTATATATTTAGCTGAAATGCCCAAGCAATCAGAAGAGGGGTCAAAGGGGTGGTTTCTTTATGAGAAGACTCCTTTTCCTAGTGATTTATAAAGTCACTTGGACTGGAAGGTAAAATAGACCTGGATTTGAACCCCAACTCCACCACTTCCTAGCTGTGTGACCTTGAACATTATACTTAACCTCTCTGAACCTTGGTTCCCTTATCCATCCAGTAGAGATAACAGAGTGTCTAGTTCATAGGGCTGTAGTGGTAATCAAATAAAATAGTGCATGCAAAAGGTTTAGTTCAGTACCTGACACATAATCAGCATTGAATGGATGAGAACTGTCTTTTTATCCAATCATCTAACGTTCTTTTAGGAACAGATTTTAAAACAGCCAATATACCACTTTTCGTTGCTGACATGGCTCCTTGCATCTCCTCTAGGGGACACAGGTGGGACAGTCCACCATTCATCAGTAGGGTAAGTTTCCTGTGTCCCGGGATGTAGGTGAGTGGCTGCCCCCACCTGCTCTACAGGAAAACTGAGAAGAGGCAGAAGCAGAGTAGCAGGAAAGGTATTGTGCTCTTGGGTCCCAGCTTGGGGACCAGGGGACATGATGTTTGAAGCAAGAAGACACAATAATTACACAAGTAAATGAGGCCCTTGGTGTAAATGTCTGACAACGGGTCTCAGAGTCTCAGGACAAATCTCAGATAGAAATAGTAGCCACAGGAGCATGAAAAGGAATCTCAGGTCACAGGGGCCTTTGGAGGCTGGGCACACAGAGACCTTCGAGGCTCTCCCATCCCTGGGTCCCTCTGAGCCAAGCTGGGTGCAGGAACGTTATGGAAGGAGAGACTGCAGCCCGCTTCTCCCTGGTCTTGCCTTCTCGTTCCGTGAGCATTCTCTGAGCGCTTTCTCTGAGCCCAGGACCAGCTGTGAGCTGGGCCAAAATGGACAGTCCCCGAGGAGCCTGCAGCCTGGGGAACAGCAGACTGGGGCACCGCCCTGGAGGCCCACACAGTCCCAAGTCATCGTACGGAAGCTCAGAGACCCATGGGATCCTCTGCTTCTGCCTCCGCTGGGAAAACACCAGCAAAGAGACCCCACTTAGGGCTTGGGAGGAGGTTGGTGGCAGTAGGCACCATGGGGGTCCCTCTGAGTGAGCTGCCCACTGCCCTGTGGTGGCCGTCAGCTAGTTCTCTCCCTCCCTCACCCCAGGAAGCTTTGGGGTTGGTGGGGCTTGGCTAAGCCGAACGTGTGGAGACCTCCTCCTGTCCTCTCTGTTCCCACTGTCACCCAACCAAACAGCTTCTGGCCATGGGGACACATGGCCCCAAAGTCGTGCTTTGAGTAACAGGCAGAATTTCACAGAGGTCAGACATCAGATTTGGAGTCAGATACATCTCAAGTCAAACCACTAGCTTTGCCCAGGGGACAAGTGACTTCATGTCTCTGGGCTCCAGAAAGGTGCACAGAGCAGAGGACAAGAGGACCTCCCTCCTGGGCCCTTGATGACAATGAAGCACAGTCGTGGCTCCAGGGCTCTGAGCCAACGCCGGCCCCTTGGAGCCCACAGCAAATGGCAGCTGTTCTTCCCACGGCATTGGGCACGTCCTCCCCAGCGCTGATTCTTCAAGAATCGGAGTGAATTTAGAGTCAGAAGACCTGACTGAGATCTGGGTCCTCAACCACCTCACTGCTCCTTAGGTCCCTGAGCATCCCCAAGTCTCTCCATCCTGGTCATCGTGGGCATGGCTGTCCGCCCCACTCTGTTGTGAGGATCAAATAAGACAAAAGAGGGGCAAGAGCTTTGCTCACCAAGTGCCACGTAGCTAAGGGGAGTGTGAGCTGGGGGCTCCTGCGGCCTCCGTCCCTGGGGGCAGCACAGCCTGGCACCCGGCTCTTCCCCTCCCCCCACGGCCTCTGGCTCCTCCCTGGTGTTGAGCATCCTACCCTGCTCCCATCTGTGAATCGTTCTTAGATGAGATTCTAAGTCCCCTGAGGACCAACCCTGCATCTCATCAACCAAGTCACGGTCCATCCCACTCAGGGTGGAACGGCATTTTGCAGAGTCCACTACAGGCTCCCCTCCCAATGACCCTGGCCAGAGAGTATGGTTCCCATTCCCATTCTCTAGATGTGCAAACTGAGGCTTAGAGGAGCTGGGCAACTTGCCAGTGCATGACTTTTCCCAGGATGCATGGCAGCAATGTGAGCCGCGTCACTCTGACCCCAAGCCAAGGGCTTAGCCCCATAAAGAGCTGGGCCACTTGGACCCCAGTACATACGTTGTGCTAGGTCCCCTCTAATTTCAATTTTACACCTATAAGAGGGGATACTGCCTAAGGAGTCAGTAGTCATACCCCCAGAGGTTCCCTTGAACCTCACGGGAGGCTCACTATTGACCCATGTAGACGCCATCCGGGTCCTAACCCCAGTAGCACACTTCTCAGCCTGGCGATTGAGGAAGTCAAGTTTGTGTTCACCGTGGCTTTTATTACCTTATGATGTTTGGGCATTTGGGGTGTCTCCTGGGCCCCTGTGGAAATTGTCCCTTCCAGAGCTGGATAGTCTCTGAAGATCATGACAACGTGTGTTCATGTCTTTTATTAGCAAACCAACCAGCCTTAGCCCCAGTCACCTCCTATCTAACACACCGAGCCCAGGCTTCCCTGGCCTGACCACCCAGGGGCAGGCACCAGGCGATGGGAGACCACCTCTGTAGCCAGACCCCACTGTGATTCTTCTCATTAGCCAGTACTAAGGTGTGGCCCAGCCTGCCTCCCCTTTCCCACAGAAACCCCAATAAAGTCTCTGGCCTGGGCTGTGCACTACCTGTGCCTCCTAACCAAACTGGTGCGTCTCCACGCAGCATGGTGGCCCTCTTCCCCTGGGAAATGAACATAATGAAAATCTTCTTTCAATGGCATTGCTCTCTCCCCAGTCCTCTCCATAAGTTAAAATCCTGCAGATACATTTTAAGACAGCATCTGGTGACCGACTGAGCAACTGTCCTTGTGAAGCCTGTGTTCCGAGGAGAGAGATGGGGGCAGGTGCACAGTGGCAGGCAGTGACAGAACCACAGAGAAAACAGGTCAGAAGGAAGGACTTAAAAAGCCATGGGGTGTGGAGCCTGAGGCGTTGGTTGGTCGAGGATGGTGCCTCCAAGGAAGTGACATTTGAGATGTCGGCGCAGGTCAGCGGAGAAGTGAAGATGTGAGGAGATGAGCAACGTGGATCCTGGGGAGGAAGAAGTGCAGAGAACATTCCGGGCCAAGGGAGCATGCTGGGTGCATGTGCGGAGAGCCTGGAGGCCAGCATGACTGGCCCTGAGCCAGTCAGGTGAAGAAATGTAGGGATGAGGAAGGACAGGTGAGGCCCAAGGACACGGGGCACCATAGGGGACTCTGGCTTTCATCCTGAGACAGGAAGCCACTGGAGATTTTGGTAATCAAACAGAGAAACAAAATTCACCTTTGTCTTTCCCAGTGTAGGTCAGTAATTTCCAAATGGGGACATTTTAGCCCCTCTCCCCATTCTGGGGCCATTTTGAATCGCCAAGTATGTGGGGAGTTGCTGGAGGCATTTCAGGGACGAAGTCGAGTGTTCTAAGATACACAGGACAGTCCCTCACAATGGCACATCCTCTGGCCTACAGGGCCAACAGTGGGAGGTTGAGAGACCATGGTTGAGAGACCCAAGGCCAGCAACTCGCTCTCGGGAGGGTAGCAGCCATTCACACACACGGCATCTGAGTCCCCGGAGCTCTGAGTATCCCCAGGGTAAACACCCTGCCTGACTGTTGGCATTTCCTTCTCTACCCCAGGACTCCTTTGCTGGGACACAGTCCAGGCCACTTCCTGTGGTGTGGCGCCTGCTGTGTGTCAGCCGAGGATGATGGTCCTCTGCGCTCAGAGCCGTCAGCATATGTATGCAGCCCTGACGGGTGTGTATCCTGCGTCCTGAAGTGTAATTTATTAGGTCTTCCCTGTAGACATCGGTGGGAGGAAGATACGCCCGTTATTATTCCATCAGGACTCCACTGGGAATTCCAGCTGTCCCTCATAGGGATCACATGTCCCTTGGATGATTTAGAGTGGATGTCCTGGGGCCTCGCTCCTCCCGAATCTCAGGAAAAATATCCACCGATTTCCATAAATATGTCCAGCCTCTCTTCTGATTTTCAAACTCCTTCTTTCCACGTCATGCCAATGTTGGGCTTCCACTAGGTCAAATCTGCAAATGTGGGGAAAGAAGCCCAGGACACTGACTGTTTTCTCAAAAATGCAAGTGACGGATTTGAAGGCTAATGTCAGCGGCAAGGTTTCCGACCTCACAACTGGTGTTTCCAGTTTCCCTCTGGAATTATCATGGAGGGAGGCTGCTGGGGCCAGGTGGCATTTCACGAATTCTCTTTCCTCCTCCAGTCCGAATGTGCAGCATAAAGAGCAGGCGCAGAACGGCCAAGAGTCTTCGCCTCTGTTCCCCACACAAGGAGTCAGCCCTCTCTCAATCGTCCAACCTTCCACCACTTCCCAAGTGCAAAGTCAGCTGTACCCAAGGTGGCGCTGAGGTCCCTGGATTCCAACCCCCATGCATTAAGGTCAAGGCTCATTCCACGTTCATTTCCAGGCTGTTACATCCTATGGCGTGGAGGCTGCTGCTGATCGCGCACTTGGGAATGAACCACAGAGCTCTCTCTTCTTGATATCTAAAAGTGCCCGCACCCTGCCCACGGTCACCCACCATCACCCGCCCTGCTGCAGCTGCGTTCTTCACTGTGGGAAGTGGCTGGGCCCAAGAGGGTTGTGGAGCCAGAATCTCGAATTCTAGTCCTACTGCTCCATCTTGGTACCTGAGATCCCTCTGGTCAGCCATGTCCCCTTTCTAAGCTTCAGTCTCATCGAGCACATGGGAACCTTGGTGCTTTCCCCATTGCCTTGTGAGCAGTCAATGAAATCAGGCAGCGAAAGCAGCTTTCAAACTGCCCAGGGCAGCTCGGATGCTGTGGTTCTGTCCTAATGGCTTGCTTGGCTGTGGAGAGACCAGTGAATGATGGGAAAGAGCACAGTGCCTCCGCTCCAGGTGAGCTGAAGCCCCGGGCTCAGGCTGAGCAGGGAGAGGGGACAGTGTATGGATCCTCACCCCCAATCAGCTGAGTGGGGGAGGGGAGGGGCTGGCTCCTCTTGGAGGCCCACAGTCCACCTTTGCTTGGAAAGAGAATACTGTGACCACCTAAGACAGTAGTAGGCATCCCTCCCCTTCTGCCTGCCATACCTCAGTGCAAGAAGCAAGAAAGTTCTCACACTAAGTTTTGGAATCATTGCTGTTCAGCTCGTCAATAGTTGCCTTATAAGAACAACCTTATGCCTAAGAAGCGTTTTAAGCCTCTCTAAGCTGCAAAGATTAGAGTCGGGGTGGGAGAAGGACAGAGAAACACCAGGCCGGAGAGTGCTTGCCATGCAGAAAAGCAGGCACCGCACTGGGGGTAGATCAATCCCCAAATTGGAACTGCCGGACAGGGTTCTGAGAAAGGAGAGCAGGGATCAGAGGAAGCCCCCGGGGCAGAGCCCCTGCATTGAACTGCGTGTGGAAAAGTAGGCTGTGTCCTTCGCCTAGAGCTGAAGGACAGAAGACCAGCCGTTGGAGGACAGACAGAGGGTGGGAGTTTCACAGGACAGGAGGAAGGAGAGGAGCGGTTTCCTGGGTGCTGTCCCTGGGCTGTCCCAGCGCACGGCGTCTTCCCTTCTCAGTGGGGACCACAGCCCACCATCCAAAACACAAGCAAGGGGCCAGATCCGGCCACCTTGTTCCATCCCGGGCAGAGGGACCCTCACAGAGGGCCCCACCAGGAAGCTGTCACTTTTGGCTGGCAGCCCTGGTTTTCGTCCCCCTAACTGTGACCTTCTAGATAAAGGTAGGCTTCCCTGAAAACACTCCAGTCCAGGGTGGAAGGCTGGGAACTGCGTCCGAGGGCTGTGGGGACATGGGCCCACGAGGTTCAATGGCAGCTTGGTCAAGACCAGAGGGTTTCTAAGAGGACAGCGCTGGTTTGGAGGTGTTGGTGGCTTAAAATAACAGTCGCATGATTTTATAGTCACCTCTATAAAGCCTGAACCACGGATCCCGCAGGCCCTGTCAGGAGCAGGGACGTGACAGACTCCAGTGCACAGGAGGTGTCCTGCAGAGCAGGGCTGGCCAGGAAGTGGAGCTGCAGGGCAGCAAGGAGGCCCTCGGCTTGGCTGTGTGAAGAAAGAAGAGGGAGGAGATGGGGAGGGGGGAAGGGGAGGGGGAGGAGAAAGGGAAAGGGAGGGGAGGGGAGGGGAAGGGGAAGGGAGTGGGGAGGGGAGGAGGCCCCTTCCCCTCTGCCGAAGGCCCTGAGGACTGCAAGGTAGACATCAGAGGAGCCTAGTGAGGGGTCAGGAGGCCCTCTGTGGGAAGGTGACCACCGGGAGGCCACGTAGGGGCTGCCCCCAAAAGACGCTGAGCTCCTTCCTCTGTCCTCCAGGGCCCGTGGGCACTGCTCTGAGGGATGGACGCCTTCGCCCCTTACTGACTCCTCTCAGAGCATCTGGTCATCTCTGGGACTGATCTTCTCTACCCACAGGTGTGTGCTGAGGCAGGATGGCAGGCATGCTCCTGTCCAGGGTCTCAGCCACTCCTAGGAGCCCAGGCAGGCAGGACTGGGGGACACACCAGCCTGGGGAAGGAGGGACGGGGCGTCCTCAGAGATTTATCCTTAGCCTGTTCCCTGGGTTCTTACCCGGCAGCTCCCAGGCCTTCTTACCTGTTGCCATTTTACCTGTCCTTAAAAAAAAGTGCTAATACTTTAGAAAATATAAAATATTTAAAATGTCATCCAAGCCAGTGGGCCATATACTTAAAGAAAAGTAAAACTCTTTAAAAATCGTATCAAAGTTATATGAACACACGACTGAAAATGGGCTTCTAACGAAAACAACCCTGTGCTTCAAACCTAGAGGAAAATGTTTGGAATCTGTCATCGCTGTTGTGGCTCTGGGGATCCCGCCCTGTCTGCAGTGATCTGCTCCTGACTGTACCAGTTCCACACTCCCCTGCTGTCTCTGGACGTGGGCACAGGAAGACCTAGCTCACTCAGGGACCCACCTCTTCTCTTCTTTTTCCCCTACATAGCTACGTCAGAGTTCTTAGTTCCTCTGTTGGTTACCTTTCTCTAAATAATGCATTTATATGTATTATTATTATTATTATTATTATTATTATTATTATTTTATTTTATTTTGCAGGGCTGGGGATAGAACCCAGGACCTTTTGCCAGGCAAAAGCCACACCCCCAGCCCTATGTAAGTTAATTTAAAATACAGTCATGTGTCACCTAACAGGATCTGTGGAGAACAGTGTCCTTAGATAATCTCACAGTTGTGGGAACATCACCGAGCAGCCTGGCTGGCCCGGTCAGTGGCTCCGCACGATGCACCCAGGAGCCGCAGTAACATCAGACATGTGAGGCCACTCCATGAAGGATATTGAGAAGGGAAAGAGTGGACCTCTCTGCTGGACAGGAATGCTCTGAGGCCTGTAAGCTGAGTCCAAGGATGCAAAGGAGTCAGGCTTACAAAAAGCAGCCTTAAGGGAGGTCCTAGAAGAGGAAAAGGAACATGCAAAGGCCCTGTGGTAGTGATGGGGAGCAGTCTGTGTTTAAAGAGCTGAGAGGAGGCTGCTCAGTCAAGCTTGGCAGGCAAAATGGAGAGTGGTCCAAAGAAGGAGAGGTATCTAGAAGGCAAGCACCAGAGAAGGGCCTGGCATGTCCCAAAAGGAGTGAGGATGTTTGTTTGTTTGTTTGTTTGTTTGTTTTTCCTAGGCACAATAGAAAGGCAACTGAAGGATTTCAACAGGGAAGCAACAGGACCCAATTTTTGCTCTGGAGGCATCCACAAGGCTCCCTTTTCCCAATCAGAGACACAGACGCCCTGTTTTTCTGGGAAGAAGGGTCCATCTTCTCTCCAGATGTCATCGCCTGTGGCTACCAAATGGCTCCGGGATCTGAAGAGGAAGGGGTGTAACCGAGGGCCACTGGAGCCAGGATGCCTGTGTGGCCACACTGAACACAGGACTCGCCTCCCGGACCCACAGTGCACCTGGCTCTGGGCGTGCTCTCCGGTGCCGGTGCCGGGTCTGGCCGGGCAGAAGACGTGGCAGGGGCCTGACAGTGTCTGTCCCCAGGAGTTCCACCCGGGATGGGAGGCTGGTGGCAGGCAGTTCCACTTCAGTCCTCTATTAACTTATTTTTTTATCACCTGAACTCTTTGCCGGGCTCCCTGGCTCCACAGCAGGGGTCCCCATGTGACTTCTGCCGGGATCCACCCCCACTTTCAGGGAGTGGGTTGGAGGCGCTGCCGTCCACTTTTCAAAGCCTTTCCTCTGGTCATCAGAGACAGTCTCCTCGGGGTTGGTCTCTGTGAAATGGGGGGCTTTCTCTCCCCGCGCCCTCTCCTCCTCTCCCTCCCGCCCCCACCCCTCCACTTTTCCCTCCCCTTGATGCTGAGCCATCTGTTCAAAGCAAGCCATCTCCTGGAACAGCCCGGGTGGAGCTTGTCTCCTTCAAAGCTGTGCCATCCTTCGCTGGCCCAGCTCCTTGTATCTATGACAACTAACTGCCATGTCACTTAGGGGTGCTTTCTCCCCCCTTGGGGCCTCAGGGCAAGACGCTGCCCCCACCGGCATGGGCGGTGTTCAGGGTGAGGGTTGGTGGATGACAGCGAGGCCGGAGCCAACCCAGGATATCCTTCCACGCTGGTGAGCAAGATGAACGTCAGGCTGTGGGGTTCGAACGTCAGGCTGTGGGGTTCTCACTCTGGCTGCACCAAGGCTTAGTAGGGGGATCTCAGTGGCCTGGTTAACCTCTCTTGTGCAAGGGCCCTGTGGTAGTGATGGGCAGAAGGCTGTGTTTAAGGAGCTGAGCTTTGCAGTCCTCTATTAACTTTTTTTTTTTAATCGCCTGAACTCTTTGCCGGGCTCCCTGGCTCCACAGCAGGGGTCCCCATGTGATTTCTGCCAGGATCCACCCCCACTTTCAGGGAGTGGGTGTGAGGCGCTGCCCTCCACTTTTCAAAGCCTTTCCTCTGGTCATCAGAGACAGTCTTCTCGGGGTTGCTCTCTGTGAAATGGGGGGCTTTCTCTCCCCGAGCCCTCTCCCTCCTCTCCCTCCTGCCCCACACCCCTCCACTTTTCCCTCCCCTTTATGCTGAGCGAAGGGAGAGAGTCTCTTGTGTAGCACCTTCTGCAGTT
Organism: Spermophilus citellus; assembly: GCF_964194105.1. Classification (NCBI taxonomy): domain Eukaryota; kingdom Metazoa; phylum Chordata; class Mammalia; order Rodentia; family Sciuridae; genus Spermophilus; species Spermophilus citellus. The sequence continues at coordinate 81,512,237 of NC_138195.1, forward strand.
CTCCAGTCTCTCACCAGTGCCCCCACAGTGGCCAAATCCACCTGGAGGCTGGAGAGTGAGTGCAGTTCCCACCAGTACAAAGCAAGGCAGGGGGAAGGGCTGAGAGAGCCTCTGAGAACTGTAAGAAGGGCCTGCAGTGGGCATGCCGGACAGAGCTTCCCACTCTGGTGCACAGTGTAGGTTGCACATTCATAAATATAATGCATCAAGAAATAACAGCAAAGTACTTTACATAATATTCCCCAAACCCTGTAAAGTCAGGAAACCGAGGCTCAGAGGGATTGATTTATCGGAGGTTGTACAGCTTTAGGGAATAATTCCAGAGCGGCTGCCCAGCCCTCCTACTTGATGCCGGAGCTCCTGCCCAGGATACCACGAGCCCCATGCATTGGCGTGAGTGAGACTTTTGGTCAAAACTACCATCTGGTCACCTTGTGGTAGAAGCTGGCCTGCTCCTTCCGAAAGGCAAGCCCTGCCAAGGGGAGGATCCCAGGCAGCCTCTCTGCTTTGATTTTTTTCCTACACGTGCATTTTAGCACTTAGAATCGCTTCCTCAGCAACAATCTAGTGCTATAGGAAAAGTAAGAGGAATCAATTGCCCCAGATAGATAGAGAGATAGTAGCTTGGGGGAAGAAGAATATCGAATTCTGTTCTGCCTAAGAAAGTAGAAATTAGTTCCCGACAAGGCATCCAAATAATTGCCCTCCCTTTTGCTCGGCCCTCCCAAAGGCTAGAGAGGTAAGTCTGGACAGGGTGAGGGCAAAAGGGGTGGGAGCAAGGCTCGGGGTCGGCCGTACCCCACTTGTCCTCCCATCGGCCCAAGTGCCAGCCCTGCTCCAGCATCAAAGGCCAGGGCTGAGGGGGAGGTTGCAGGTATTCAGCAAGCAGGTGAGAAGCTGTGCAATTCCTTCTTCTTTCTATTCCTTTTGGGGGGAGTGGGGTGGAGGGCAAAGAGTGTGGGAAGAGGAGGGATGATCTCATTTCCTGTTTATAATGACGCCCTGGGCCCAGAGCAGCGGGAGGCACAGGCTCCGCCCCCACCCCCAGGCCTCCCACCTCTGAATTCTGTCATCACCCTGAGGCCTTAGTCCAAAGGAAGAATCGATATGGGACCCAAAAAGCAGGCGAGAGAGAGCCAGGAACCGAAGGCGAAGGTCAGAGGCTGGCCCATGCTGTGTTCCCAGAGGCACCTGTGACGTTGACCCCATGGATTAAAAATCAGTGCGTCAGTCACCCACTTTTAGGTATGAGGGGGACTCTGGATTCTCGGGTCCTTTTGACTACACGCTAACCTGGCCACCTAGACCTGCGTTTCTGAGCTCAGGCTACAGGGCGCACCCAGCTTCAGCATCCTGCCCTGCAGCAACGCAGGTCTAGTGGCCAGGGTTAGCATATTCAAAAGGACCCGGGAATCCAGAGTCCCCCTGATATCTAAAAGTGGGTGACTGATGCACTGATTTTTGATCCACGTGGGTCAACGTCATAGGTGCCTCTAGGCCTGCCTCTGACCTTCGCCTTCTGTTCCTGACTCTCTCGCCTGCTTTTTGGGTCCACCACTGCCTAGTGATCCCCACCCCAAGTTCACTGCCGACCTCGCCATCCTCCCACCATTTTCCCTCCTCCCATGCGCTGCTCATTTCAAGTGACCCGCCTGGCTCCTGCAGACATCTGCATTTGCAGCCCCAGACTCAGTGGCCTGGGACTTTGTTGCTTCTGTCCCTGCCACTTGCCTGTCCCCTGCCCTGGTCCTACTCTGCTTCCTCTGCAGCCTCCCTGAGGACAGGGAAGGCACTTGCTGTCCTTTGAAAACTCCGGGCCCCTCCCCGGGCAGCCTTAGCCCAGGCTCTGGCCCCTGCCTGGCTGGTCTTCCTCGGCTTCTTGTAGCTACTTATTCTAGTCCCACTACTGGCATTTTATTTAATTACCTGCCATAACAAACAACCCCACTCAGTGTCTTAAGCAACACAGGTTTATTCTTGTGTCCTTCGTGGCCATGGGTCTGACATGGGTCTCGACAGATGAGATCAAGGTGTCCGCCGGCCTGCAGTCCTCGCTGACCTCTCTTGTCTTGCCAGCTGTCAGCTGAGGGCCGTTCCGCGGCTTCGAGAGGCCACCCACATCCTTGATGCGTGGCCCCCTTCCTCCCTCTTCAAAGTCTAGGCTCTCACCCTTTGAATTTCCCCCTCTTTTTCTCCCCTCTCATCTCTCTGACCCAGTCGGGAAAGGCTTTCTGCTTTCTTTTTAGGACTCGTGGCTTTAAATAATCCAAAATAACATTTTCATCACAAGGTTTATATCCTTAACCACACCGACTGAGCCCCTCTTGCCAAGTGAAGCTGGGGGTTCAGAGGCTCCAGGGAACGGGGCCTGGTGCTGCTGTGGAGGGGGTGGGGCCTGGTGTCATCGATCTCCCCACCCGTTCGTCCCTCTATTATTTCTATTAATACCTTAGAGACCCAGATCAAGCCTCACATTTTCTAAAAAGCTCTACTTAACCATTTCTCTCCTAAATCCCTGTGCTGTGTGGCATTGAGAGTGTCACTTATCTTTCTGTTTCTAGTCCCCGGAGTGTGGAGGGGTGGACTGATGAACTTCAAACAGCCACCCCGAGAAGCCCTGATCTTGTAGCATTTACCAATCTATGTTTTAAATATTCCCAGGTGATTGATTTCAAGTGCCCATGTGATGTTCCCCAAGTGGGAAGTACACAGTGGGTCTGGTGAGCTGGGCTGAGCCAGCCTCACTCCACTGCCTGCGCGCAGAACCGGGAAACCACTGCCTCGTCCAAGTATCACTGGTGGATTAATAATCTCCCCAAATCTGAAAACCTCCTGACAGCTCCCCATTACCATCTCCCGAGTCAATGTTCCAGACACCTCTGGAAGCACATCTAAACCCCAAATGAGCTTAGCCTCCAGAAAATAGATGGTTTCTTTCTAGCAAATACTCCAGGCGTGTGCATAACGGGTTCCATTGTGATTTCTTCAGGTGCCTGTCAGGAGGCATCCAGTGGAGAATGTCAGCTTTGGAAAGAACACAAAGTACACAAATGCGCTTCACCTACACTGTGTGTGCTCCCTGGGGCTGGGGAAGGTCCTTCTTTTAGGCAGCTGTGAGAAGAGAAGCAGCCGCCACTGGGTGCTGGCCACCTGGGAGGCCCGTGCCAAGACCCTCATGCCTGTGACCAGTTAGATTGGCCTGTTATCAGGGGGTTGAACAACCAGTCCCAGGTCATTGTACTAGAAAGTGGGGGCCCTCAAGACCCAAGCTCCAAACATCCCAGCCCCGTTGTTCCTGCCCCCGACCTCCAGGCCAGGAGATGGGCTCCCTGTAAAGATCTGGGTGGAACCAGACCCTCGGAGCACAAGCAGAGGGAGGCCTCGCCCTCTGAGAGTCAGTTCCCCTTGACCAGAGCTCCCTCTATTTACTGGCTATTGCTGCCCCTTCTGTTGACTTAGCGCTAGGGACAGAGGTCAACGCTGACCATCTGAATAGACTCAGACTTGATTGGGGGACCCACCATCTTAGGGGCTGCTACGGCTTCCCACTCCCCTCTTTCTCCTTCCTTTCCCCCTCTGAGATCTCACGTAGCCCTAAGCTGATGCAGACCCATGCATTTCATTCAGCAGACAATTATTGAGCACCTATTATGTGCCACCTGCTGGAGATTCAAAACTGAGGTAATCAGAGTCTTAGACCCCACTTGTCCCCAGGAGTGACACATCAGGCCTGAGCCGTAAAGATTTAGATGCTACAGGAGACCTCAGGACGCAGAGCTGACTCTGACTCCTGGAGGAAGAGCCTCAAGCCAAGTTCTCAAAGAGGAAGAGCAGAACCGCCCAAGCCCCGCAAGTGGAGGAGACTCTGGGGAACCAGGAGGGGGAACAAATGAAGGCCCCAGGCTTGGGGGTGGGAAATGGCAGTGAGGAACAAGCGGGTGGGGAAAGGGAAAGCCAAAGCCACCAGGGGCCCGATTAGCATGGCCTCTCATGTTCATGAATGGGGCTGGACTTTGTCCCAAAGGCAATGAGACAGTGTGGGCAAGTTTTAAGCAGAGAGTGACACCCCAGGGTGGTGTGTCTCCTGGCTCATCCACCACAACGAAGGCTGGGTTTGTGGGTCAGGCTGGGACTGGAGGCTACTGCACCGTCCAGGCAAGGGTGCCCAGGGCCCGCGCCACAGGCTTAGAGAGAGGGTGGGGCTGAGAGGGCCCAGGTGAGAGCCTTCAGCAGGTGCACAGCAGGTGAGCTGCTAGCACAGGACCCCTTCGAGGATGCCTGCCTGGGGCTCAGTAGTCCCTGGGAGCTGGAAGATTCAGCAGGTCAGGGGGCAAAGTGAACTCCAGAGGACAGGAATGATTCAAGGCCAAAGCCACCTGTCACTGGGCCAGCTGATAAGCTCCGGCCACACAAACACTTGTAGAAGGGCTGCTGGGCCCAGGGCATGGTGACAACACACAGGTCCATACGCAGCAGTTCAGGCAGCTGGATGATCAGCAGCGGCAAGGAAATAAGAAAGCCTTCTGTCTGAGGAGGCTGCGCCACCCTGAATCCCTGAACATCCACTCTAGGCCTCAGGCCGCCAGCCTTTCCAATTCTTTTATTTTTTTAGGCCACGTCAAAAGTGCCTCTCACTTGAGTCAACCCTCTGGCTGAGTATTGCTCACATCGTCAATAAAGTGTCTTTCTAACATCCTTTATGCTAATGAACTGAGCCCTTGGTGCAACCTCAGAGCAGGACAGGAGGCTTGGCCATAGACAACCTGGAAGCAGACCACCTGGCGAACACTCCAGAGCTCCTCTGTGCTGCATGGCTCCAAGCACCTTGACCTTTGCCCATCTTAACCCAGGCAGTGGCACCCCTTATAAGGTGGAGACCAACATCATCCCCATATCACAGGTGGGGGAACTGAGGTCCAGAGGACATAGGTGAGGTCCTCTCATCTCCAGCCAGTCTCAAACCCTGTGCTGGGCATGCAAGAAGCATGTGTTGGTGTGGTAGCAGGGAACAATCGCCCAAGTGTCAGCTGGCTTTCCGGAGCCCCCAGAGACGGGGGTGTGGCTAAGGATGGGTCAGCCGAGAGCTGTCCTGTCCTGACTGATGGCACCCATCTTCTTCCTGGGCTTCCTCCAATTCCCATGCACCCTGTGAGGCTGGTAGTTGACCTTGGCAAGGACCTGGGTTTGCAGGTATCTGTGGATTTGCCTGTTTGGGCTTTTCTTCATGGAGACAGTCTTTATGCATCTTTGGATGCCCTGGTATCTAGCACACAATGACTTCTAGAACAAGAGAAAGGATGGATGATTCAGTGAGAGGAGTCTCACAGTTCTGTGTGTGTGTGTGGGGGGAGGTGTTGCTCTTTCTCCACTGTTGTCTAACTTCTTTCATATAAATTTTATTGATTATCATGCCAATTTGGAGAAAGATATATAGTCTCCATAAGATTTTAGGAATAAAACAAGCACTGGAATAGAAAGAGAGAAAAATAGATTAAAACAAATCAAGTATTTACTCTGTGTCAGGCACTTTTGCACATATCATCCCATTAATCCACACAAAACTTGGGTAAGATAGACTCAGAGAGGTTAAGCAACTTGCCTAAGATGGCTCTGCAAGTAAATGGCATTTCTTTGGGTTCTAATGCCAACCCAGGCTCTTGCTAGCACTGTGCAGAGGTAGTATGCAAATATGCTCAGGGAAGGTGGCCATGCCTGGCAGTGTCTAGAACTACATTTTAGAGAGGCCCTCAGAGGTCTCCCTTCCCTAGAAGCAAAAGGGCTTTTGAAAATATCACAGCATCGTGTATTCAGAAAGCCGACAAGTCTAGACAGAAAGAGACACCCAAATCTCAAGATCCCTTCTGTTTCAGGTATTCTATTACGTGGGGTGGGGGCAGGTGCTTTCCAACATGCAAAACGTATGCAGAATTTTATTCAAAAATGTTTAATAAATCAAAGACGCACTTAGAACAAGAAGCATCACACAGCCCAGGTGATGGCTGTTTGTGAGGCTGGAGATCCAAGGAGGCAGACTGTGTTTCCGCAGAACTGATTGATGGGATGGGGGAAATAGGGGGAAATGCACTCTCCCTGCTATAGACAACCACCGAACAGAGGAAATTAAAATGCCGGAGTGAAGATTGAAGCCCCACTGAAAGATTAAAGAAAAGAAGCAAGAACAAATGGGCAGATTAGTCATTGTGTGAAGATTCCTGAGGTGTTCAGCTCACATTGGGCTGGGTCGCACTTGGGGTTTGCAGGGTGTGTGGTGTCAATAGTTCTTCTGACTTTCCAAATCTTCTACATCGAAAGAGTCAGAATGACCAACCCAAGGACCAGGGCCCATGTGATAAGAGGAGTCACCTCTGAGTCTGGAGTCCGTAGCTTGGCTGTGAGCCCCTGCCAGTGGAGGGTTTCTGTCCCTGATCCAACATGGCTGCCCACAGTGCTCTCTTCCATCCATCCACCCACCCATCCACCCATCTACCCATCCAACAAATATTTATTGCTGCTTACTTGATACAAGGCCCTAAGCAAGAGATGAGGATTCAGCAATGACTCTGACAGACACGGTTCCGTCCTTATGGAGAACAGTGCATGGGTGATAGAGTCACAAGATGAACCTGGAGAAATAAACAGAGGTCAGATCTAACAGGGTCTCAGTAGGAATTTGGGTTTTGTTCAAAGCGCACAGGGAAGACAAAGAATTTTAAGTAGGTGGGTGACGTAATATGATGAGTGCTACTGGATCTTGGAGAATGGATTCAATGGGAGGCAGGGGGCCAGGCAGGAGATAGGCAACAAGCGTGGAAGGTGCTGGAAGGATCTGAGTTGCATTCTGGAGATGGAAACCTGTCCGTGATTTGGACTGGGGGAGGAGGAGGAAAGGAAGAGATCAATGACAATTTCCAAGTTTCCCACTTGAAAAGACATGTGTGCCATTTTCTAAGATGGAGAGATGTCACAGAGGTTATTCATTCCTTCTGTCCCCCAGCTGGTGTTTCTTGACACCTACTGTGTGCTGGAGGAGCTCCTACTGTGTGCTGGAGACGCACCACCTGTGAGGAAGACAGTAGGGATCATGGCTCGTCCAGAATCCTGGCTGCCAGCAGAGGGGCACCCTTCCGCTGGCCATGCCGAATAGCCATATGGCTCAAATGAGATCTTCACTGTCTCTGTGGGATTCTGCATCCTGTTTACCCAACTCCAATCCATGCTCAGCAGCTTGGAAAAAAAAATTCAAAATTAACCTGGGATTGACCATGAGGGAAAAAAACTTCATTTTTCCTGTGAAATGGATGTATGTCTGATGTCAGTGGTGCCCAATGGTCCGATTTCTGTATTTCCTCTGGGCCAGGAAGGAGCACCGCTCTAACCTAAAGCTCAGGTTCTCACTGTGTGGGGTTCATGTCTTCCATAATGGCATCCTAGTTCTCTCTCAATATTGATTAATCTAACTAAACATCTGCCGTCGTCTGCCCTGTGGACCAGCCTGGCTGCGTTCGTGCTTCAGCCGTCTCTGATTAGACCATGGACGGCTGGAGATGTTTGCTCAAGGCCTGGCCGAGTCATTCAGGCTCCTGAATTGGCACTTGACCCTCGGGATGCAGAACGAACGTCCGGCTCAGGGGTGGGGCGGGTGCTGCGCTGCTCCAGGGGTGCCCCGCTTCCCAGCCACCCTTTCATTCAGCTGCCAGGTGGGGTAAGGTCCTCTCTACCTCTTGCCCTTAGAGAGCTGCCCGCTGTCACGTCCTTCCGTGAGGATAGCCCATGTCCAGTGAAGGGGCCATCCCAGGACAGAGGCCCAGCCCCCTGGGCTCAGGGCATCCCAACTCTGGGACTTTCCACGGGATGGACTCTGTCCTGACTTCCCAGCAACCCGACTCCTCCTCTGCTCAGGGCCGCCCGCCTTCCTCCTCCGGGGAGGACTGAGGGGAAGAGGCCACATCCTCCCGCACACCACCGCAGCAGCTCTGTCCGTTTCCCAGGAAACCCAACCTAGGACAATAGTGGCTGCGTTGCTGGAAGGACGTGATTGCTTTAATAAACACTAGCCACTCGCCACCCACCCGACAGGGAACAGTAAGGAGGAGGAGGAGGAGACGGCATTGTGGGGACAATGGGCCATCCTTGCTGTTAGATGTGTTTTCTCCGATAAGAACCCAGGTGGCCTTGCCCTAACAGGGGAGCCCACGCAGGAGAGTCAGAAGGCCTTGGCTTCAGTCAGAAGACTCCAAATCCTGGCCGTGCTTCAAGCTATGTGACCATGGACAAGTTATTTAACCTCTCTGAGCTTCACTTGAATATAAAAAATGGGCCAAATTACCTTGCACCGTCGTTATGAAGAGAGAGATGAGCTCAGGATTACAGAGGTGCCTGAATCCCAGAAGCTGCCCAATAAATTCTGGCTTCCTTCATAGGCCGGGGGAGGCTGGTGCCCTCCGGGTCAGAGGATGGGCTGTGCCACACCAGGTCTCCAGCGCAGGTGGACACACTGACCTGGCTGGGGGCCTGGGCAGAGTGGGAGGGTCACACACACACACACACACACCTGTGCCAGGCTGACAAGGTCTTTCCACTGCTCCATTCTCCCCAGGGGCCCTCAGAACACTGGGAAAGAGCAGGGACATTTTTCTGCACACTGTCTTCTGTGATCAGAGGTGGCTTTAGGAATTTTCCGGCAGACCATCCACATGACCCAGTGAGGCTCCTTTTAGGGAGATAACTGCACATGGCTTTACCAGCTAGAGCCCTGCTAGGCACAGAGTAGGTGCTCAATAAACACAGAATGAATGACTACATGCTCTTTGGTCCCCACCCTACACAGACTCTAGCGAGGCCTAGAGGGGAGGGGGGCATGCTTCCTGGGTACACTCTCTGAAGTGGCGGTATCACATCAGTCCAGAGCCCTGTGTCCTATTGTCCAGTACCCCATTAACTCACGCAATGTTCTGCTGCATCCAGGTGACATTCTGCAACAGTAGGTAGGGGTCTGTAAATTGCGGCCCTCTTTTTGTAAATACAATTTTTTTGTTTTTGTTGTTTTTGTTGGGGACCAGGGATTGAACCAAGAGGTGCTTTACCACTGAACCACATTCCCAGTCAGTTCTTTTTTAATATATATATTTAAGACAGGATCTCACTAAGTTGCTTAGGGCCTTACCAAGTTGCTGAGGCTGGCCTTGAACTCACAGTCCTCCTGCCTCAGCCTCCTGACTGCTGGAATCACACTCATGCATCACTGTGTCCATCTATAAATATAGTTTTAATGGAGATAATCATGCCCATTTGCAAAAGTACGTGCTGTGTCTGCTTTTGTGGTACCATGGCAAGATGTGCAAAGTTGCAACAGAAATCGTATTTACTCTCTGGGACGTTTAGGAAAAATTGGTTGATCCTGGTTCTAAAGAAGCCAAGTAAGACAAGAATCCTTGCCAAGAAGGTGATCGTTCCTTTCCCTGTTTGCAGACTAGACCCACTGGGCATCCTTTCCTCCCTGTGGGGGCTCTGCAAGCCCAAGCCATAGAAACCCCTCAGTGGTGTCAAATCCAGTGCACCTGCAAGCCTCTGCTCCCTGCCAGCAGCTGTGTGAAGCACCCTGATCCCTCATGCACGCCTGTCAATAATAACATAGGCAGGAACTCTATCAGAGCACTTTACAGTTGAGGAAACCAAGGCTCAGAGTGGGAAAATGACCCAAAGTAGGTGCTCAATAAACGCATACAGAATAAATGACTAAATGCTCTTTAGCAGGGATATGGCAGGATGGGAACTCAAGCCCGGGTCTGTTTTGAGTCCGGGCTGCTGGCCTTGGGCACCCCTTTCTGCTGCCTGCCCCCACACAGAGGGAAGAAGACTGACTTAAAGACAGACACGACACACATTCTTTCAGGCCCAGCAACGGGCTGCTGTTAGAACAATCCCCAGCCCAGTGCATCCAAAGGTGGGTCTCTGGCCAGGGTACCATGAGGACGCCATTTCTGAGGGTGGAGAATAAGCCCACTAGAAAGCCAGGCTGCACAGGAGCTCTGTTCAGCAGTGTGTAACCCGACACATGGGAAATGGCACCCAGAGCACCCCGGGAACAGAGGATGGGCAACCGTGGAAAACCCCCAGGGAGGAGCAGACAGGCTCTGAGTTTGCATTTAAGCCCCAGAGAGCCCCGTAGGTCTGTTCCCTCTCCCCAGATAAAGACATATTGCCTGACAAGCCACCCCCCCTTCTGTCCTTCTGAATCAGAAGGATTAAGTATCCTTTAGAGAATTCTCTCCTTTAGGACCAAGAATAGGAGTTTATTCAATTTCACATTGTCAGGATGACAAAACTTTAGGGAAATAAGAGACAATGGGGGGGGGGTGCTTGGAGCCACTACAAAAAGAACAAAATCGTTCCCTTTTTGCTTGAAATAAAGGGGATTACATGTCAGGAAATTAATCCAGATCACAAAGCTGAACAGCCAACCTGCCCGGGCCACTTCCTGTGGACACAGGAAGAAAAGCTGCTGACCTGTTTTCTGGGAGTCTCTCCCCTGAGCCAGAGGCCACTTGTACATGAGGTGGGGGGGGGAGAGACACCTGGTCACACGAGGGGTTCAGTGGCAAGGCTCACCTGAACATGGCCACAGATGGGTTTTCACTGCTGAGCAGGAGCCGTGAGAGCCGGGGAAGCAGCCAGGGCCTCCGTGCCAGCCCTGACCTCTCCTCTGTGATGAGCACCAGCATCCTCAGCCACGGGAACCACCTGGGCCCCCACCATCCCCGCCTGCGGAAACCTTCCACCTGCCAGGATTTCCGACCCACTCCTGGCTCTTTTCTTTTTCATAGTTAGCAGTAACTGAAACTAACCAGTTCACTCTTTCAGCCAGAACTTGGGCTCCTCAGAATGAAGTTCACGTTGGCTCCCTGCAGCCCTCTGTTCTGATGCCCAGCTCATAGAAGCCCCTCAGCGGGTATTCGAGAATCTTAATGTCGTGTCCACCAATAAGTGGAAGGATGCTCAAAATTTTTACAAAGGCTTTTTTCCATGTCCTGTTTTCACATTCGTTGGCTGTGTGGTCGAAGGCATCCTGGTTATAAAATGTCCAGCTGTCACTTTAATAAAGTGGTTTTGTTCATTTCATCCAACATAAGTTTATTCAGCCTCTGTCAAGTGCTGGGCAAGTACTTGGTGTCTAAGGTGGGAATCCCATGCCTGATCTCACGAGCTTTCCATCTGATGCGGACGGTGTGCGAACAGATATCAATGAAGTAGCACCAGCAATGCATCATCACAACCGTGATCAGTGCTAGAGGGAAAACACAGGGGGAGTTTCTGAGGAAGTAATGTTTGAGCTACTACCTAAAAGATGCATGAAGTAGGTGAGTTGACTAAATTGAATTTCTCAGGAATGAATAAGGGCAGAGTTAGGGTTGGAGTAAGGATTAGGGAAAGGGTAGGATAAGCTACTGAAGAACTTTCTAGAAAAAGGGACCAGCATGTACATGTGTTATAGGGGTCAGGTGGAAGTTGATCAGAAGGGAGTCCATGGTTTCCTAAGTTAGGGTGGAGACAAGAGAACAGGAGAAAAAAACCAATTGAGGGTTATTTAGGCAGTAAAGTGGCAGGACCTGATAGGTCCTTCAAGACCCACTTGGTTGCTGGGACACTGACTTTCGCTTTCTTCTGGGCTGGGACATGAGGGGTCCTCACAGCTAGCAACCTGATTTCCAAAGGTGGGAGTAGCCACCGAGCAGACTGTGTGCATGTGGCAGAGGGGGTTGACAGAGGTGAAAGGGGCAGGCACAGGTGAGACGTGGTTCAGATGTGGGCAGTATTTCAGAACCTGAATATAGAACTCAGGTCTAGAGAATTCCTGGAGCCTGTGTATAGATTACTGTGGGCAGTCAGGAGTTTCTAGGAGCTCAAGATCACACCTATTAAGGAGATCAGTTGTGTCCACAGGAACCCAGGCTTAATAGGGAATCGCTTCTTTATATAGCCCTACCTGCAACCCTGTCTAAACAAGGAACAATTGTCCCCGAACCGGAGCACCCTGTTTTATCCTCTCCTCTTCATCAAAGAATGACTCCAATGAAAGGGGGGAAATAATTAAAAAGCAAAAAACTTACATAATGAGATTTAAAAGAAAACTTTAAAAGCCAACAAACGACTGTGGGCAACACTTCAAAGGACCCAGAATCAATGTTTGTCAATAGCAGTTTTGCATCTTTTAATTTATCTTTCATGAATATAAAGTGTGATGTTATTAGGAGCCCATCCAGGCCTTAATTCTGTTTGAGATTTGAAGAATCAGAAATCTATCAACCTTCTCCCCCAGTCAGCAATGGAAGCCACCTTGACGTGGCCTCACCTGGTCTGGAGTCTATTCATCCTGTGGCTGAGATGCAAAGAGACACCTTCAGCTCTCTGCACTGAACCCTCAAGTGCACCCAGGAGCTAGGGGGCTCTTTATCTCAGCCCCTTTCTTTGGAGACTTTTCTTCCCAGAAGAGAAACTACCCCATGACTCAGCCCAGCCCCAAAGTTACCATTTGTTTAATCAAGATAGTTGGTTTGCAAAACATTAAACCGTATTTGATGCCTAGTTAATAATTTGCATCCTCTTCATTTGTTCCTGAATCCTTGGAGACTGACATTTTTCCCCCCTGAAGGCAAAGACAACCAAAGAAACTGCATCGAGAGCCAAGCCCAGGCCTTCAACTGCCAGGATGTCGGCCAGGAGGCCTGCCCTCCATGTTCTGCTGTTAACTGTTCTTGTGGGAAAGTCAGCCGTCGGGGTGAGTGTCCTTTTCGAAGGTCTACAGTCCAGGGATCCTGAGGTTATTGGGAAGACGAAACCAGTTGTGCAGGGAGCGAGGACAGACGTTAGTTGGGAAAGGCAAACATTGCCAAAGTGAGTATGTCCTGAGTCTGAGAGGCCTTGGCACGGGCTGCTAGTCCAGGGTGACATGCGTCTGACTTGAGAGCCTCCGTGAAGCATTCCCACAAAGGAAGAAAATCCGCTAAGGCACCCGTTGTTATCTGGCATGGATCTCAGAGGCCCTGTTGAGAGGCCACCGAGAGCCACCAGCTCTCTCCCCAGAACAGTCTGCTTATGTGCTGGTGACGACACATCCAAGTTTCCTGCCTTTAGGAGCCAACGCTGGGATTGGCTTTAGAGAGGAATCCTGCTGGTCCTGGCAAAGGATTTGCTTAGATGGGTTAGGTTTGGGGAGAGGCTTCGTGGTGGCTACCTTTTCTCCTTTTTCTCCATGACCACAGTGGCTGGGGCCCGAGGGAGGTTGAAGGGCGTCAGGCAGGGAAGTCCCATCAGGGGGTCTTGAACTGGGGACTCAGAACCTTTGGGATGAGATGAGAGGTGGAGATGTTGGCCCCTGCTGCTGTGTGCTGTTGTGGTCCCGGGGTCAGCTGGATCTCTGCAGGCAAGGGCAAGGGAGCCTTCCACAGAGGTGGAGCCTCCTGGGAGTTCCCTGCAGGACGTGGGCTGAGGCATGAGTGTGGCTCTGGGGCCAGGGGTGAATCTCAGCTTGGCCCCTCTGTGGGTAAGGAATGTGGGGCCAGGAACACCATCTCTCTGAGTCTCAGTGTTCTTGCCTGAGAACCAAGTGCTAATCTCTCACAGATTCGGGAAAGGTCACAATTAAATGAGGTCATAGATGAGACTTTCAATAAATGTGAGCTCTTTTTTTACTTAAAATTTCCAGAATGAACACAGCTTCCCTATAAAAATCAGAGAACGTTCTCCTCTGTTAGGGAGCGGGTGGAAGAGAGTGGGCAAAGGGTAAGAACTGAAGTAACAGCCGGAGCCTCTGTATCTTATTAAGTACCTTTGCAGCTGATGTCCCATTTCATTCCAAAGACTGCTTCCTGAAGGAAGCAGATTAAATTACAGGATTTCTCATTAGCGTGTTTTTTAGACAACAGCTTTGCCTCCTCCTCAGTAAACTCTGCTCAGACACCTCTCTTGGCCACATAGTCAGCTGCCAAGTGACTGACTTTGGTTTCTTTTCAAATTATGATTCGGGCATGAGCAGTGGCTGCAATTACAGATTGCTATCAGCCCCCCTGCATCATTTGATTGCTTGTGGCCGGTCTGGGCCCAACACATGGCAGAAATCCCACAGGTCTACAGAAAGATGGTGGAAATTATCAGAGGCCCCTGAGAGGCCTAGAGAAAGTACCAGTCGGAAGGAATTAAGCCTAAAGTTTGCAGGCAAGGAGAAGGGCTGATGCAGTCTGTTTGAAGTTCACAGAAAGGATAATGGTCCCGAAAAAAAATCCCTTTTTTGCAAGCCCCAGTGAATTTTTAGGGCTAGCGATGAAATTATAAGTCAATAATGGATAAAAGAGAAAATATGAGAGATAGCCTTCGGGCAATGAGCTTACTCAATTCCAAAGAGAGGACTCGGGGCTTTGGAATGTTTTCTTACCCAGATGTGTGCCAGACAGGTGGTCGAGAAGGCGGCTCAAATTCCATAGGCCAGCGCATGGGCATCCAGAGGAAAGTGGCCAAGGCACTCAGATGCTTTGGAGAGTTTGGGGCATCACTGGGGGACAGAAGCCACAGAGCCAGATGGGCTAGGAGGCCTCTCCCACCCTTGTAGCTAAGAATAATAACCAAATTTAGCCTGGAAAGAGGAGTCCTGAGTGCCAGGCCTGAGGTTTCTGCAGATTAGTTCATCTCCCACAAGAATCCTAAGTAGTAGGTATTGTCCTTGGTCTCATTTTACAGATATGGAGCAGGATGACTTGGCTCCAAGTCACAGAGCTGCGAAGTGGAAGAGCTGAGCTTTAGATGACAGGCCTTGGGCCCTGGCTAAGTGTGAGACCTCTTTGGTCCTCATCACAGGGGACAATCCTTTCTATAGGTACCGAGGCTCTTAGAACAGGGCCCATTGCTGGGTGGAGGGTAATGGGTTCCATATGCCACTGAAATTCTGAAGCAAGGCATTCGAAGGATCTGTGATTGCTGTCCACTGGGAAGACCTTTGGGCACTCTCCTGTGAATTGGGTCACATGGTGAACATACTGTTAACTGCTCTTCAGGATCGCCTTTAGCTTGGATTTTAACTTCAATATCTGCTCATCAAAGAGCTATAGGTCAAGTATCATTGCTGTGAACTCTGGGGCATCCTTCCCAGGCCTTCCTAATCTGGTCTAGATTGGTTTTTCCAGAATTATCAGATTTGAGCACCTGAACCCAGCATAGATGAGTACGTGAGCCCTGTTCTCGGGTTAGAAATAAGTCCTGTGATGCTCAACTACTTTGCCAACCAGGACTGGGACACAGGCCTGTCCAACTCCTCATCCATCATGGGAGGCCCACTTGATTGTAAGAATGATGGGGACTGTCCAGAAATCTCATTCTACTATAGTTCTTGGGGTCATTTAGGGCACACTGGGCTGGCTGCAATGGGATTTGGCCTCTTGCAGGATCAGAAGCAAGAGAACAGTGCTCGTGGGCCTGTCCTGCTTATCTCAGTCCAGCCCCAGAGAGAAGCAGAGACAATGGCTTTTTATGTCCCTGACAAAAGGGTCTTCAAATTAAAATGCCTGCTTGCTCACATTTCTGGGCTTTTTAAATCCTGGAACTCTAGAATCTTCCCAGGTAGAGAGCTGCAGAAACGGCTGCATCAGCCAAGGGTTGTGACTTGGCCACTCGGAGTTCTTTCTGCTCGCAGCCCAGGTTTTATTTGGCAGGTAGAAGGTCAGCCTGCTGAGTGCTCTAGTTTTCTTTTAGTTGCCAGCCAGCATTGGAAAATCAGAACATTTCTTAACGGACTCAGGTTTCTGAGTGTTTTGAAAATGAGACATTCTGGAGACACTGGACTCACATTCATACCCTGCACCATGAAGGGAGGAGCGTTCTGAAGTACGAGTCTCCAGGTCCTGTGGTCCCTCCACTCTCTGTGCCCTTCCCACGTGACAGATGTGCATGATCTGCCTGGTTCTGTCACAAGAGAGAGAGAGAATGAGAAAACATGCTTGTCTGGTTATTGCTCAGGGACGCCCAGCATCTGATTGATTCAAGCTCCCAAATCTGCATGGGCTGTAGGACCAAAATAAGGCCTTTGATGGGCAGATGTGAGCCAAAGTCTCAGCTCCCCAGAATGCCTGTCTCGTTCAGACCTCGAAGAGATGGCCCTTTCTCTTGGATTCCACGTAGTCTTCCCAGAAAGGGAAGGATTGAATTTCACCGCAACTTCTCCTAGATCTTTTTAAAAAACCGATCCGAAGCACGAGTCCAGCTCATTAGCTTTGGCAGTGTACACTGGTATTTAGGGAAATCAGGTCGCAGGAAATCACATGTGTGTATAGGCACAGACACATTTACATTCTGAATTCATTAGGGTTTCCTAAATGCAAAAGCAATTTTGCTGCCACAGAGAAACAGCATGGCAGAATACTCGGCAGCCAGGATTTTAAATAAAACATGCTTTTTCTTCATAATTAATATAATAAGGTTTCCTGGCTTAGGGCTTGGCAAAGATCCCAGGGAAAATAGTGGGGGGAGGGAGCCGGTGTGATGTGCCTGTGACCTGACAAACAAGTTCCAGGAAGACTTTGCACTGAGTGAGCACTCCTCAATCTGCCCCTCCCCCCGGGGTGCACTCAGCAATCTGCAAAAAAATACAAATCATCATCGACATCAATGGCTAACAATGGTATCAATAACAGCAGCGATCAATTTTAAGTCTTTATCCTATGCTAAATACTGTGTGTTTTATGTTTATTATCAGACTGAGGCTTTCCAACAAGTCCAGGAGGTAGGGATTAGTGTCCCTCTCCTCTCACAGATAAGAAACCACACCACAGAGAAGTTCAATAATCCATCCAAGATGGCACCCTGGCAGGTTACCGATAAACCCATCTGCCCAATGCCAGTGCTCTTAACCACTGTGGCATGGATCCTCTCACCGGACCCTGCCAAGGACTGTGGGACTGTTCAGTGTGGAACCAGGGGTGTCAGACGGGGCAGTGGCCTCAGACTCCATCAAGTTGATCCCACCTGAAGGCTCCTCAGGGCCCCTGAAGCTTTCTTTACCTCTGACCCTGGAAGGATCAAGTCTTGCCAGTTAACCAACCAATTAGGTCAGTGTTTGTCATGAACGAATCCCATCTTGAAAACTAGTTTCCCATACTTTTGTTAAACAGACTCCCATTTTCTCTATCTATACTGATCTACTTTTAAAGGACAGTGACTCTACCATTAATGGAGAACCCAACAAAACACGGGGAGGTGCTGGATTCTAGCTGGCTGTCCTCAGGCTAGAGCCCTGCCCTGAAGCCTGCTTCTCCTTGTCGGAGAGCAGATCAGCCAGGGATGGAGGACAGAGACCCACCAGCCACCCGAGTCTCTCCCTGAAGTGGACCTGGGATGGTTGACAGTAAACTTGAGACTTGTTCAGACTGCATTTCAGTGTCATTTCATACCCTGGCCAGGCACCACCTAAGTCAGCTCAGCTTTGGTGGTGGAGTTGGTTTCCAGCAATGGGCACTCACTTTGCTGAAGCCCTGGGTGGTTTGCTGAAGTTACCTGGCCAAGAAAGTTAATGTGAGGGCTCCTGTCCGTGGAGGACCCAGACTTGGCCTACTCTTTTGTTTTATCTTCTCCTTGGTGCATTATCACCTCCAGAAATGAGGGCTCGTTTTTCTCCAGTCTCTACCCTGGACGGGCTCACTCCCTCACTTTTAGCCCCACCTCTTCCTAAGTCTACTTGACCCAAGTCCCTGGGATGGCCCATTTGTACAGATACTTCTCACCTAGTGCCCACCTGAAGAGGGATCCCTTGCAAGTCCTATACTTGCCCTGAGAAACAAAATGCTCTCAAATAAGAACCTCAGAGTGGGTAAGGAAATTCTTATTTTTATAATTGAGGAAACTGAGGAATGGACTGATTCAACAGCCGCACGGGAACAAAGATAACCCTCCTTCCGCCAAGGGCGGAATGGGCTGCACTGGTGGTAAATGCACATTCTGGACCCAGGCAGGCCCATGGGAGCACAGCGCTTGCAGGTGGCCCAGGGTCTGTGCTGTTACCAAGCTCTCTCCACAATCCCTAGGCACCTGAGGTTGGAGAACCGGTGTCTTTAAATAGCAATTTCCCAGGTCCCCAGGTGGGACACTCTTCCTCCCTGCCCCTGCCCATCCCTGCTGTGGCCCAGCACCCAGGTACCTGGGTACAGCTCTGAGGCAGGCACAGAGACTGGTATCCGAATAGGGGCCTGGGCTCCAGTCTCTCCCCACCTGCCAACCCACTCAAGTCCCCACGCGAGCCACTTCACTGGGCCTTGGCTCCCTCCTTTGTAGGGGTCCGTTCCTCTCTGTGAATAGCTACACCCAGGGTCTCAAGAAGGAAACCCCCTGCAGGCACCACGGACCTTCGTCTTCTTCCGTGGTATCCAAACTTTCCACCAAAGTCTTTCCCTCCAAACTTCCCTCCTGCCCTGAGCCCCAGGTGAAAAGATGGAAGCAAAGCCACAGTGGACCCACCAACCCCAGGACAGCTCTGAGCACCTGTGAGCTCAAGTGAGAAGGGCGAGAGTCCATGGGCATAAAAAGGACAGCCCAGCACGGCCTTATTATTGTCACAATGGCTATAATTCTTAAAAATAAAAAATTAATACTTTCTATGTTATTGGTTTCCCTGTTGGTGGGGAGGTGAAGACATTGGAACCCTTCATTCGTTGTTGGTGGGATCATAAAACACATCTGCCCTGGAAAACAGTGTGGGGATTCCTGGAAAAATTAAACATGGAACTACAACATAACCCAGTGGTTCCATATCTAGATGGACACCCAGAGGGATTGAAAGCAGAGACGCTAACAGATAACTGTACATCAATGTTCATAGCAGCCTAATAGCCAAAATGTGTGGAGAACCCAAGTGTCCATCAGTGAATGAATGCATAAACAAAATGTGACAGAGACAGATAGACAGGACAGTGAAATACTATTCAGCCATTAAAAGGAAAGAAAGTTTGATATATGCTACAATATAGACAGACCTTGAAAATATTATGCATATGAAATAAAGCCAGTCCCAGAAGAAAAATGTTGCAGGGTTCCTCTTATATGAGGCACTTAGGAGAGGCAAGTTCAGAGAGACAGAAGAAGGAGGTTATCAGGGGATGCAGGAAGGGAAGAAGGGGGTGTTATTGCTTAATGGGTGAAAGTCATGTTGGGGAAAAGAAAAACGTTTTGCACACAGATAGTGGTGATGGATACATTGTGAATGCAATGAGTGCCAAAGAACACCACCCTTAAAAGTGGTTAAGGTTATATATAATGATACATATATTTTGCCACAATTTAATGGATCAAAGGACCAGTGGGGTTGGCTTAACTGTTCTTTTCATGACGTGGCTAAGGTGTGAGCAGAAGCAGAGAAGGAGGGTGGTATGGGGATAGCACTTGGGCTAGTGACCTGGACACTCTCAACTGCTTTCTATCACCTCCACCAGTGAATGGTAGCCCCAAGCTCTGCATCTAGCAGTGGGGACTGGTCCTACTGAACTGTATGCACATGTCCCTGTCACCCCCCCACCCCCCGTCCAGCAGCTGCAGACCCACTTGGCCACAGTGCCAAGTTCCAGGCTGCCCTTGGGAGTAACGCGATCCTTCCCTGGTGGTCGGTGACATCTGCTCCACCAGGTACCTGGTAGAACATCCAAGAAGGAAGAGATGGCTGAGATTAGGGCTCCAGCCTCTCACCTACTGGGAGAAAGATTTCTCTGCTGTAGGCCCTTTCTAGGCCCCTGGCCCCCCACTGCCTGCCCATCGCCTGAGAACATTTCCACTGACTCCATGTGATAGCTGGAACACAGCAACTCAGCCTTTCAGCCTCAGCCTTTCGGTCTTGTCTTCCAGAAGGTTTGGAATTCTGAAAGGCAGAGCGAGAACCTAATTTAAATCATGACTAGATTAAAATAATCACTAGATTGGACAAAATAGATTAGAGCATCCCAAGAAAATTATGCTGTAAATTTTACACTAGACCTTGAGACAAGCTTGCTGGTGGCTTGGGGAGTTTAATGTTGCCAACGGCCTGCTCCTGACCTCTGGAAGGTCAGAGTCCTGAGCTGTGGAGCCACTGAGAAAGTCCAAGTGTGGAGCGGAGGGACCCTCGGCTGGATCCATTGCAGAACGCCACCTTCCTTTGTGAGCAGCAGCTGAGTCCAGCCACCTAGGAGGAGCTGGTCAGTTGGGACACATGGAGTTTCAGCCCAATCGAAACTAGGAATGGAGGAGGTTGGAGAAGTGGACAGTGTCTTGTGTGCCTTCCCATCAGGGTAGAGAGTTGGTTGAGATGTGTTCGCCATAGGGGACCAGCTGGGCTCACTCTTGTGCTTCCCCCTGGGACCAAATGGCCTTTTATGTGGTCTGCCAGGCCTGAGCCACTGCAGATGGACCTCTTATAAATATACAGCTTATATAAAGCTTTCCAAGAACAGGATCCTGGTATTTTAACCTAGCTCAGCATCTGCCCCTCTTAGAATTCCGTCTCCTTCTCCTCCACCCTTTCATGACAAGGTCTGCATGCCTGGATTCCCTGGGCCATCCCAGTGAGGACAAGTAAGAGCAAGGACACCCATGTAAGGCTGACTCTCTGTACCCAGCTCCAGCATTACTAGCTGAGTTATTTGGGACAACTTAATATCTGCAAATCTCAGTTTTCTCACCTCTAAAATGGACATACTTATTGTACCTAAGTTATCCAGTGTTATGTGAGACAAACTAGACAACATGTATTGCACCCATTGAGCACAGTCTGTGGCTCATGGTTAGCTCTATATAATTGTGAACTGAGATCCTTTTTCTGGTCTCTTCTACTTCTTAGTTATCACAGCCCTCACCTCTTATTCCTCCTCCTCTCCTCCTCTTCCTCCTCCTCTTCTCCTCTTCCTCCTCCTCCTCCTTCTCCTCCATCAATCTTCCTTTATAGATTTGCAAGTCCAAGAGTAAGAGTTCTTCTACCATTTTGCTGTCCCTGTGGAAAACGGAGCAGACTCATGGGACAAAAGGAGCAGGTTCTGTGTCCGTCATTCTGCTTGCAGGCCTGTCCTGGTCAGTTTCAGGAGTGTGGCCCTGAAACTGCCGTGGTCCCAACTCTGAGGGCCCCCTATAGTATTCCCAGATCCGCAGCCTGGGTTCCAGCTCCCACGTCCCATCGCAGCCTCTCTGTGGGTGGACACAGTGAGTCACAGAGTGACTTGCCTCTGCTGCTCAAGTGGGCAGCGGCAGTCAGCCTCCTGAGAGGTCAGCTCTGGGCAGGAAGTCAGCTACATCCTAACCTGGTTACTGCCGAGCGCCGCCTTGGAAGGGCATGCCTGCCACCTGCTGGCCGAGGGCAGCACGACACTTGGGTGTCCCTTCAGCTCTGATTCAAGCTCTGACTCAGGCCCAGGTCCTGAAGACCCTTCCCTGGTGGGGTCCAAGAAAGGGTGTCCCCACAGTCCTCTCTCCTGTCCTGCACACTTCTCAGGGCTGATGGTAGCCAGGCATGGGCCACCCTCTCCAGTTCAGAGAGAAGAGTTCCTGCAGTGCCTCCTGAGGAGAGGGCATCCCTGTCCTCTGGACAAGGTCAACGGAGGGCAGGTGGAGCAGGGTACAGTGCCCAGGGCCAAGCACCAGCCAGCGGCTGCAGTGAGGCGAGGTTGGAGGAGGAGTGATGTCTGTCCCCAGGGCCCGCATGCCCCATGCTGACACCCAGAGCGTCCTCAGGTGCTCCCTGTACCTGACACCCTCCCTAGGCAAGACTCCCAGGCCAGCCCCCAAACAAAACACCTGTCCCCGCCTCACTGGTGAAGAAAATGGGGCAGAGGCACAGGCCCAGACCTCACAGGACCGCCCCTCTTTCCTTTTTTCCTTCTTTGGCATTCCTTTCTCCTCCCTCAATTTTTATTTTGTGAGTTTTCAAAACTACAGAAAAATGGAAATAAGAACAACACAGTGGACATCCTTCACCCTCCGAGATCAATTGTTAACATTTTGCCACTTTTATGCTCCCTCTTCTGTATGTGTATGAGTGTGTGTGTGAGTGTGTGTGTGTGTGTGTGTTTTCTGTTGTTTGCTAAATCATTTGCAGATAGAGAGCAGACACCACCCTAAATACTTGAGCAGTCACATCTTAGAATAAGCATTTTCCTATGAATTTATGGCAACGTTATCCAGGGAAATTCGACACTATATGGTGATACCATGTAAATATTGTAAACTACTCAGTTGTCTCAGTCATGACCTTTGTTGTGGTGCTTCTCTTAAATTCGGGATCCAATCAAAGGACCACACACTGAATTCAGTTGCCAAGTCTCTTGAAACAAAGGACAGTCCTCCATTGTTTTTTCTCCTTTGAGGCTGACTCTGGAGGAGTGGAGGCTCACCCTTCCGTAGAATGCCCTGGGGTTTGGATCTCCACTGGGACCCGTGTGTTCCCTGCGGGGGGATTCGAGAGGCGCCTGCTTTTCCACAATGCTCTCTGTCGATGTCGCTGCCTGGTACTGCACATCAGGAGGTCATCCCTGTCTCTTCTTATCTTCCTTTCTAATTCGTCATCTTCCTACTTCCCAAAGATGTTTAAGGAAACCAACAGCAAAACAGAAAATTAAAACTTCAGCCGAAGGTGGAGGAGGCAAAGCTATTGAGCTGCCTGCATCCCCTGGGTCCTGGGAGGGAGCACTGGAGCTCAGCTTTCCTGCAGCCAGGACCCGAGGGCAAGTCTGCCCAAGGATACAGCTCTCATTTTCTAACCAGAGGTCAGCAGACTTTGTCTGTAAAGTGCCTGATGGTTTTTTTTTCTGAGCTATGCTTTCTCTGTCACAAATATTCTGCCCCGATTGGCACAAAAGTAGTCATTAAAAAAAAATGTGGGGCTGGGGTTGTGGCTCAGCGGCAGAGCGCTCGCCTAGCGTGTGTGAGGCCCTGGTTTTGCATCTTAGTACCGCCTGTCAACAAATAAAATAAAGGTCCATGGACAACTAAAGAAATAGATTTAAAAAAGGGAAAATGGTCATGGGACTATTTTCCAATAAAACTTTATTTATAAAGCCCAACGGTGGGGCACTGCCCCAGGGCCTTAGTGTGAGGCTCCCTGTTTGAAGGGAAGGAACCTTTTCCAGTTATGGGGCGAGTCCAGGTTTCTTCTTCTGGTTAAGAACTGCCTTCTACGGGGTAAAAATGGGAGCTCATAACCCACTCGAATCAGACTGTGAAATACGATATGTCAAGAGCTACGTAATGTTTTGAACGACCAATAAAAAAAAAGAACTGCATTCATATCACTCGTCAGCAAAACCTTCTGAGGAATGCCGCGGGCCAGGCACATGCTAGACATTGAGTGATGCGTCCGTGACAGATGAAGACCTCCACAGAATCTAATCTCAGAGGCAGAGGACATGCAAACATGAACAAGTGTAAAACGAGGCTGTAATGAGGACCGTGGTGGGGATAAACAGGTGTAGTAACAGAAAAACAAAAATAGGGTGAGGGATGTCCTACTGATTGACAGAGTGTTTGGGGAAGGCCTTCTTAAGAGGATGGCATTTAAATTGAGACCTGGTAGACTGTGGGGAAGGAGGTCCAGGTAGCGAAGACAGCCAGTGCAAAGGCCCTGAGGTGGGAGGAACTTGGCTTGTGCCAATTAGAAGCCGGGTGTGGCTGGTGCTTAGTAAAGGGCAGGGGGAGGAAGGAGTATGGGAAGCGGTTGGAGGTCCAGGTGGGTGCTCGTAATTTATTCCAAGAACAAAAGAAATGTCTGGAGAGTTTTAAGCCTTTGCCCATCCCCAATCCCCAAAGGCTGTCACTCAAGGAAATCACTCGGACTTGAGCCTAAATTCAGACCCCGTCACAGCTATGTGACCTGAGTCTGCCTTTCCTCCTCCAAGGCCTCCCCTGGGGTTGTTAGAACATAAGGGGCAACAGGCAGACAATCATTTCAACTGGCCGGAGCGTCAGGACCTGGGCTCCGTGGGCCCACAGGTGTGTGAGGTAACACGAGTCTCTGCTGAGGAGGAAAGGGGCATCGACAAATAGACCCCACCCCCAGAAGGCGCCCAGTGCTCCTGTGACCTGGATCTGGTCCTCTCTGGCTTTCGGAAGCCCAGGGAGCACCCTGCTGGCCTGGCCTGGCCTGGTCCAACGTGCTATGTCTGTTGCTTTGTTTTTCAGTTCTCCTTGATGCCTTTCCTCGATGACCTGGATCCAGGTGAGTGCACTGACCACCCTGTGGCTTCCCACCCTCCTACTGATTCCAAGCTGGCGGAAGGGCAGGTCTTACAGGGCTCTCAGGTCCAGCTGGTTCAGGGGGGTCATAGACCCCTGAGGGAATTTGCCCAGAAACATTCCCCTCACCCAGTGCTTTGCACAACTTCAGGTTGCCCTGGGACACCTCTGATGGCCAGTCTCAGAAGCCCAGGGGGAAGCTCCCTCATCTTACAGAGAAAGAGACCGAGACAACTTTCTCCTCGTCACACAGCCCGTTGGTGGCTGAAGTGACTTACAAAGGCTAAGCCAGGGTGTGCCTGAGCGATGGCCGGCTTCAGGAAGGCGGGGAGCCAGGACCCCATTTCCTCCACCCGGTCCCCACAGCCATACGAACCTCCTCCTGTCATCCTCCTGTGGCCGCTGGCTCTGGGTGCCTGTCTCCCTTGGTTCTCAGAGTCCCGAGGAGGAACCTGGGATCATGGCTGTATCTGTCCAGAGGCTGACACTCCCATGATAGGGACCTGGCACCCCCTGAGGACGGGAACCAGACACACGGAGGCCATGGACACGTCTGAACTTTGGATCAAGGGCTGATTTGGAGCAAGGCAAACAGTAGCCAGGTCAGAAGCAGCTCAGTGGTGACATTCTCCAGCAGCCAAGCCCAGACAGACATTCGGGCAGACAGACATAAGGAGCCCAGAGCACGAGGCTCCAGGACCCCATGGGCTCAGGGAACGCAGTGGAAATATTCATGGGGCCTGGGTTTTGAGAGATTTTGCATTTTCCCCCAAAGCTAAGGAGAGTACTTGGTGGTGTGGGATCCAGATCCTCCGGAAGCCACACTCCCTGGGCTGCCCTTGTGACGGTCATCCATCGCCCACACGCACAGCCAGCGAGAGACCAAGGGGCTGGAAAGGCTGCCTCTGGCTCAGGCACCATTAAAGGGCCTGGGTGTCAAAGAGACAGGGCTGCAGAGGTTGTGGAGCGACACAGGAGGAGACAAGACTCGAGAGCCCTCACTGTCTTCAAGAGCCTGAAGAGCAGCCCCTCCCCTGGTCTAGGAGGCAACTTTGCGGAAATCACGGAGTTTCTCTACCACAAGACACTTTACTGCCCTCGGCCAGAACGCTGTCAAAGATGTCTACAGTGAGTTTAGACATCCTGGAATGGTGCAGAGGACAACTTGAACAACCCTACTTCACAGAGATCATGGAGAAGGAGTGGATTCATTCATAAGTTTCAGAGCTGCCGTTCGGTAGATTGGAAGCTGTAGGGTCAGGTTTGATCTGCAGTCAGGAAGAACTTCCGAACCAGCAGAATTCTCCAAAAATCTGAATGGGCCCTCAGAACCTTGGGAGTTAATAGGTTCCCCATCCCTGGGGGTGTTTAAGTAGAGGATTGAGCACCCCGTGGAACTGGGCTCTACAAGATTTCTGCTAATGGCTTGTGGGAATTTGTTGAGAGAATGAATGGGCCCTGGGGCAGGCTGCTCCTAAGACCCACCTCGAGGTGCTCCAAGAGCCTCTGGCTGGGGGCAGGGGGACACGTCATGCAAAGAGCAGGCTAGATGTTAAGCCATGCCTGTCAGGTGTGTGATTGAAAGGCACGGGGTTGTGCTTTGATGGACTTTGTTGTCTCCTGCAGACTCCAGACAGCAGTGTGGGGAGGGGACACTTTGCTCATGCCCACAGGCAAGCCGCTTCTTTGGTTGGTCTTGCTGGAGACAGTGCACAGCGAGGGCCTGGCTGGAGCAGAAGGTGTCCAGTCCCAGTGGGCAGTGAAGGAGGTGGTCATCAAACAGCACAGACTCTGTGCATCTCCCCAAAGCAGGTGACACAGCAGCCAGCAGGCCTGCGGAAATGCTCTTCAAAGCTGGCTGAGCTCTGCCCGGCAACACAGGCCAAGCCCATCCATCAGCTGTCCTTCCGCCTGCCAGCGAGGCCCTGTGCTGCGCTTGCCCCGTCAGCCAGAGTGGAAGTGTCAAATGCAGTCCGACAGGGCTGGGCCCGGGGGAGGCCCTCGGAGGAGCTGTCCGTGCCGCCGTGATGGATGACGCCAACAGGGACGACATTCCGGGGATTTTTATTCTGTTCCGCACATCTGGCAGGCTCTTTAACCAGAGCAGCTGCGAAGCCCCCATTGCAGGACCTCTGCGCTTGTTCTGAGAGATGCTAAACGTGGACACAGTAATCTTGGTGGAAGGACCCGGAGCACGTGCTAAAGATATCCCAGTGCATGTTGCTTCCTGAAAGCTAAAACCCATGGAGTTTCTGAAACATAAACCCAAACGAGGCTCGTAAAGAGGCAAACACGGCTTGAAGTTAGGTAGATCTGGGCTAGGAGGCCAGGTCCTTCTGCTTTGGTTTTTCCTTATGTGTGGAATAGAAATAGTGTCACATATGCCTTGGGGATGCTTCAGGTTAAGTAAGATTGTGCACAACCACAGGACTGAGCCTAGTGTGACCCCTAGGAAGGATTCAGTATGCAATACCCTGTCATTAGGGCTTTCTGGTTAACTGAGCATGACCTCACCATTCCTCCTGGTAGTCCCTAGAAACAGACTCTGATACGTAGACAAATCCACAAATTTTTCTTTTTATGCCTGAAATAAAACACTTCTGTCAGTTGCCCCTTTCTTCGCCAAGTCTCTCCTCTTTCTTGCAGCCCAAATTTTCATGTAATTGGAATTTGAACCCAAAGTTGTCCACTACAATCTATCAATGGACTGAGAATCCACCTCTGGCAGCGATCCTGTCTACTCAAAAAAGCATCTGGACAAGTTCTGAGATTCCCGTCAGGAGTTTTCTTCACTAATTACTTATGACCCACATCTCACGAGTTTCTCTCCTGAACTCACCATTGCTCTGCCTCAAGCAGGGGCCATCTTTGGGGGCAGAGCTGTGTGCTGGCCAATCAGAAGGCAGGAGGCTCAGAGGCCAAGGGGGAGGTGGGTCTGCCCAACACAACTGCACACAGGGCTCTGCTGGGCACCGTGAAGTCGAACATGGCCCTTGCTCTTAAGAAACCAACTCTCTAGTTGGAGGAAACATATCAGATGGACTAAGTGAATCCCAGAGTGAGGTACCATCATCCCAAACCTAAATTCTGCGGCCAACTCGGCCAGTAAGGGATGTTCCTATACCTAAAAGATCTAGAATTGTTATTCCGCTAGCAACCCGACATCAATCTATCCTGATGTCTGCTGTTGTTATTAAATAACACAATACCCCAGACTCAGTGGCTTCAACCATTACCTGTCTATTTAGATATTTGTTCTTGGGGTTAGTCGTTTAGATGGGGCTTAGCTGGGTAGTTCAGGTCTGGACCCGCTGGGTGATGTGGGCTGGGCTCCGGCTGGTAGATGGCTGGGGCTCTTGTTCCACTGGCTTCCTGGGTCAGTACCACCCTTTGATCTCCTTGTGACTGGCTTTCTCCTCCAGCCTACCCCGCCCAGAGCTTCCTCTGAGGACAAGGCCACATCCCACTCTTATTTGTATAACTGGGTAGCTCTCCATGGTCCCCCGTGCCTTTCAGCCCCTGGCATAATCCTTGTCTGATTGCAGATGCACAACACGAGTTTCTTGTATAGATAGTGCCAACATGAGAGGATAAACAAAATAGGCATTAAGTTTGGAGTGGAGGAAGCCTCCTGCGTGATGCTCCCACAAGACCTTCAAAGCACACTGTGGCTCCCCCACACGTGAAGGACCTCCGTGCCTTCTTCGCACAACCCTCTATGAGGTGGCTTCTGTTCTGGTGGTAGGGCCACCGAGTCTCTCTCTGATGGTTCTTTCCCTTTAACCAAGGACCCAGGACCCTGGCGAACAGGAGGCACTGTTGGTGTTGCTCAGCGGGAATGTGATTCGGAATCCCTGAGAGATGAGCAGCCCTGGCAAACAGAGCTGGGTTCAAGTCCCAATCCTCCCACAGACAGTTCACCCATCCCCCATCCCCTGGAAACCCCACACCGTCCCCTCTAGGTAAGAATCTCCCAAAGGACTTCCAGAGATCCTTGGGGGAGGGATCCCTGATAGTCCAGTCAAGGTTGGCCAGTCGGACCCCTGACCCGTGGGAGCCATGGGAGAAACCATAGGAGCAACCTGAAGGCTCTTCTCTGTAAACACCTGTCGGAAAAACAAAAACAAACTCTCCAAAGAATAAAGAAATCAAGAATTGATGTCATCCTCGCATTGTCTCTTCCAAATGTCCCTTTGAAATCCTTCGCGTCCAACTCAGAAGAACCTTTCCTTTGTGCCTCTTCTTGGTCTTTCTCGGCGGCACTGGGATGGAAGGAGACTTCATTTGCTCCAGGGAGACAATGGCCTTGTCTTCAACCTGGATCCTCATCCCGGGAAAGGTGGCCTCCTCTGGGACCATTTTCACAGTGGGGAAAAGCAGCTCAGGAGAAATAATGAGCAAGCAAAAGGGAGTCTGGACTTGACACTGAGATATGATGGGAAACTTTGCCAAGGAGCCGGAGTTGGCGTATTCAAAAAGGAAATGAAAAGACGGTTCCGTTTTAATGGGAAAGATAAAGTGGCCATTGTGCAAAAGTGGATTTTTCAAAAGCCAGAGACATAAAGACTCTAACGCAATGAGGGAGGGGATGGTGAGATGAGGTGGCTGATTATCAGGCGTGGGTGGAGTGCCGTCCTCCACGCTCCAAGCCGTCCATGGGCTCTCGGCTCTGCCTGGTCCCTTTCAAGTCGCCTGTCTGCATGGGCTCAGCTCATTATCATACGCATCTCTGGACAGCTTCCCTGACTCGGCACACCCACCAGCTGGAAAGCACAAAACTAACCCAACTTCTCCCCATTCCAAACTCTTCTCCTCCAACCGCAGAGCCACCAGCGTCTTCCAAGGCCCCAGACAACAAAGGGCTTTGTGTCAAAGTCTGGTCTAGCGTGAGATTTACACCAGAGGCCAACTCCACGCACAGCCTTCCTGTTTATTAGGCAAGAGCCACGACCTTATCAAGGTTGTACCTGGTGAGTCCTAGTTGTCAGGCAGGGTCTGGAGAGGGAATGCTTGGAGACTCTCTCCCACGGCCACGTGTGGGTGTAGCCAAGGCCGTGGACGATGCCCGTCAAGGCAGTGGGGCCCTGAGGTTGAGATCACTGCTGAGATTTAGTGGTTACATGGACACAAGTTGCGTCAGCTGAAACCCGCCCTGTATTAGTATGTGACCTTGAGCAAGTGACTCAACCTCTCTCAACTTCAGGTTTCTTAACTTGAAGTCGAGCAAATGATACACCTGCTAGACGTGAGTGAGAATAAAATGAGACGGTGCGTAGCAAGGGCTCAGTAAACACCACCTATTTCGGTGGCTCTGTAGACTCAGCTTGGGAGAAGCCTGATGCTGGGACCCAAAGGAAAGTGACTTCATGAGACTAAGGTGACGAATAAAGTCTCACGAAGAAATGCTGCTCACAGAGCCACCCAACCAGGCGCTCCAAAGCTGCAGAATCTGACCTGGTCCACCCCCCACGGAACCATGGAGGCCTGCTAGACCCCGGTCCTGCTGCTCTCAGAGGGGAAATCGAGGCACAGAGAGGACAGTTAGTGCACAGCCAAGGCTTGACCTCCCTGCACTCTCAATCAGTGCCCTTGGCCCTGCCAAATAACGACACGGCCTTGCAGGGTTGTAACACCCCTAAGTGAAAAGCCACAAAGCCTGATCCCGGCTACCCACCCCCATCAGTATGCAGAGCTGGAAAGACACGGGATTCCTCCTTGAGGATTTTGAACTCTTTCAGGAAAAAGTGTCCAACTAAATAAGATGCTGATGCTGAGGTTTCTTCTGTGCCGTTCCTGTCCCTGCAGATTGGACTCCCGACTACTACGACTACAGCTCCGAGCATCAGAACCCGGAGGAGAACACCACCTCGTGGTCGACCTACGCGGAGAATCCCGACTGGTACTATGCAGACGACGGTAGGTACCAGATCTGAGTCAGGGCCCTCCGGGAAGGAGGCCACAAGCCCAAGAGGAATTTACCTGTGACCCAAATGTAAGGGCTTCTCTTCCCTCCTCTCTGATGAGCACCATAAATAGGTATTAAAAAATTAATTTAGACTGGATCTTTCTCTTTTTTTTAAGTTTTTAAAAAAATTTTATTCATTCCAATTTGTTATACATGACAGCAGAATGCATTTCAATTTATACTACACATATACAGCATAATTTTTTGTGTCTCTGGTTGTACACAAAGTAGAGTCACACCATTCGTCTTCATACATGTACCTAGGGTAACGATGTCCATCTCATTCCACCCTCTTTCCCACCCCCATGCCCCTCCATTCCCTTCCCTCCCCTTTGCCCTATCTAAAGTTCCTCCATTCCTCCCATGCTCCCCCCTACCCCCATTATGGATCAGCATGAACATATCAGAGAAAACATTTAGCTTTTGGGTTTTTTTTGGACTGGCTTACTTCACTTAGCATGATATCCTCCAGCCCCACTTATCTGCTAATGCCATGATTTTATTCTCTTTTAATGCCGAGTAATATTCCATTGTGCATATACACCACAATTCCTTTATCCATTCCTCTACTGAAGGGCATCTAGGTTGGATTCACAATTTAGCTATTGTGAATTGTGTTGCTATAAACGTTGATGTGGCTGTGTCCCTGTAGTATGCCATTTTTAATTCCTTTGGGTATAAACCAAGGAGTGGGATAGCTGGGTCAAATGGTGGTTCCATTCCAAGTTTTCCAATGATTCTCCATGCAGCTTTCCACATTGGCTGCACCAATCTGCCGTCTCACCAGCGATGTATGAGTATGCCTTTTTCCCTACATCCTCACCAACACTTGTCATTTGTATTCTTTTTTTTTTTAGAGAGAGTGAGAGAGAGAGAAGGAGAGAGAGAGATAGAATTTTTAATATTTATTTTTAGTTTTTGGCGGACACAACATCTTTGTTTGTATGTGGTGCTGAGGATCGAACCCGGGCCGCACGCATGCCAGGAGAGCACGATACCGCTTGAGCCACATCCCCAGCCCCATTTGTATTCTTAATAGCTGCCATTCTGACTGGAGTGAGATGAAATCTTAGAGTAGTTTTGATTTACATTTCTCTAATTTCTAGAGATGAACATTTTTTTCATATATTTGTTAATTGTTTGCATATTATCTTCTGAGAAGCGTCTGTTCAGTTCCTTAGCCCATTTATTGACTGGGTTGTTTTAGGCCCTGACTTCCTTAACAAGACTCCTATAGTGCAAACAAATAAAATCAATAATCCATAAATGGGATGGATGCAAACTGAAAAGCTTCTTCTCAGCAAAAGAAACAATCACTGAGGTGAAGAGAGAGCCTACAGTATGAGAGCCAATTTTTATCCCACGCACATCAGATAGAGACTAATGTCCAGGATATATAAAGAACTCAAAAAACTTAACACCAAAAAAATGATAATAATAACCCAATCAATAAATGGACTGGATCTTTTTCAATTAGAATCATACACAATGAGGCCTGTGGTGGGGAGGGTCTTGGAAATCATCTCCCCAGCTCTTGAATGGCAGATGGAGTCAGTGAGACCAGGAGAAGAACCTGTCTGGCCAAGGTCTGGTGGCAAGCTAATGCCTTACACTCAGGGCTCCTGACTTGGGGACCAGTAGTCATGTTCAAAGTCAGTTCTGAAGCTTTGATCTCAGGTTGGGTCTGAGTTATGCAGAAGGATCTACGTTATCTTGGAGCCCTGAGTGTGGGATCCACAGCTTGGCTTTGAGCCTCTCTTTGAGTCCATGTTTGCTGTGTTTTTCTTTGTCCTTCGCTCTTCAGAAGGTTTAGGTATGTTTGTGTGTGTGTGTGTGTGTGTGTGTGTGCTCACACATGTGTGCTTCCACCACACTTGTCTTGCAGCTTCTTAACCAGAGCAATTGGGGGCAGAAAGGGAAATAAGAAGCTGGGTCCAGGCAAAGCCACGTGACTGAGCCAGGAGAAGGCACGGAAATCAGGGAGCAAGTGGAATAAAAGCTGTGTTAACTGAGCAAAGTGGCCTGGAAGGCAGGGCCAAGATACAGGGCATCAGGGGAACTTCAGAAGGGACCATCAAAACAAGAGCCAGGCCCAGGGATCCGAGTTCCTGAACCAAAGAACAATGTGCGTGAACAGAAGGATAAAGAATTCCCCAAGGGGGAGGTCCATTCAGACAACCATGAAAAGCCAAAGGCACAGATGAAATATGACAAAATCTAACTGAACAAGTAGTTGAAGAAAGATGAAGGCCACTGGGTCATTTCCTCCTTGCCGTCAATCCTTCTGTCACCCTCCGCCTTTGGTCTTCTCTCCTGATGTTCAGAAGCCTTGCGTTTCATGAGGGGTGGGTTTTCTTCCCCCACTCCTGACCTCCACCCCTGGGCACTGGGAGTAGGGAGGTCTCGGGCTTGTGAAATGCCTCCAGCATCAGAGACAGACCCCGCAGCACTCCCAGCGAGATGGGAGGAGAAGGATACTCGCGGGGGAGATGGGGAGTTTCGCAATGAGAAAGGCCGGGTCCACGGTGGGCCCAGGGGCTCCAGTCACCATCGCTCCGTCTCCCCTCTTACGAGCCTGAATCCCTGTCTCTGGTCGCGTGGCTGCAGTTTTCCTCGCTCTTTAAGGATGATGCACACTTTTCTCCTTTGCCCCATCCCTGGCTCTGTTCTTTCTCTCTCGTTTGGGGCCGGAGACTGAAGTCCGATGAAAAGTGGGGGTTTCTTATTGGCTGACCCTCACTGACCTTGACTTCTGCCCATGTGTCTTAGATCCGTGCCAGTCCAACCCCTGTGAACATGGCGGGGACTGTGTCGCCAGCGGGGACACCTTCACCTGCAGCTGCCCGGCCCCCTTTTCTGGGAACAGATGTCAGAATGGTAAGTGCAGATTCACTCTTCCTTGGAATGGAAGGAGAAGCCGTTCCTCCTCCAGCCCTAGCTGGAGGGCCAAGTGACCCCACGGGAGGGACTGTGGCTGCCCCTGTGGCATCATGCACGATGGATTCCTCTGCATGGTCACAGGCAGCATCTCTCTGCATTCTCCTCTCACACGGTGAGATGGGACTAGCATGTCCACTCTACAGATGAGAAGACCGAGGCCAAGAGGGAATGAGGGCTGGGATCTACCCAAGCTGCCTTCCAAATTCAGGACTCAGCTTTCAAAACATTTATCATAACATTTAATCATACCAGAGAAATACTGTCCCCAAATGAGACAGCAGGAAGACCCTCAGGGCACATCAGGTGCAACCCAGGTAGAGAAAGGAAGCCCAGAGTGCAGAGACTTGCTCCAGCTCCCACAGCAAGTTAGGAGAGGAGCAGAAACGAGAGCCCTGGTACCTGGCTCTCAGCCCCGGGCTCTTTCATCTTTGCCATCCGCAAGGTGCCGTCCTTCTGTAAGCTCTTGAGGGCATAACATGGAGGCATTTCCGTGGGATACCCATCAGGACTAGGATTCCTGTGGGTGTTGCACCCCTAGAGAGAACCTGGACTCTGTCCAGTCTAGCACTGCCAAGAATCTCTTGGGATGTGGGGAGGTAGTGAGGGTCTGGAGCATAGAGAGGACCTTGGAGCCAACTTCTTTCCTTTGTGTCTTTCCCACTTATTTCCTCCATTTTCAAACCTTATATTCCTCCAGTAAGTGTCTCAGGGTGGTCAAGGATACTGGACATGGACATTGCATTTGAGTTCATCCCTCGACTTCTCAGAAGAAAGACAAAACTGTGAAATGAAATATGAAATCAGTTATAAGATGCAGAGACTAAAATACCAGCTGTTTGTTCAAGGTGTAAAAATGTATCGAGGTTTTTACTAAAAAGAGGACAAAACAAAGACTCTGAGCAGTGAAAGAAGCATAGGAAGCAATCACCCTTGACCCAGGGATGAGAGAGCAGCCATCCAGTGCAGCAGGGCATTTCAGAACCATGGACAAGGCCACAGACAGCTCTTCTGCCCACCCCACAGGATGCCCCATGCAGGTATCCCTCTAAACAAAAGGTGCCCAGACAACGTCTTGTGTCTCCCCCGTTTCTCTGTCCATCTCCTACAGCACAAAACAAATGCAAGAACAACCCATGTGGCCGGGGTGAATGTCTCATTACGCACAGTCCCCCCTACTACCGCTGCACCTGTAAATACCCTTACACGGGTCCAGACTGCTCCAGAGGTAGGTGTTTTCTGCTGGTGCCTGAACCACTGCATCTCATTGTGTGCTAGTGCAGACGTAAAGTAACTGAAGTTTCCGTAGCATCCATAATGGCCTTCTGAACTAGAATTTTAAGACTAATCCTCCCTGGAAAGCCCAGTGGGAATTGACTGATCTGTGTCCCTTCCCATCCAGAAAGAATCAAAACCCACTCCCCCTGGGGAGTTGGCACTAAAGGATTCCTAAGATGGGCCATGCTGGGGGTTTAGTCTACCTTGAATCACTGCTGAGTCAGGTGCTGTTCCAGGAGATTTGCAATCTCTTTCACATTCTCCCAAAACTTTGCAAGGAAGAGTTTTATAGATGAAGAAACTGAAATCAGACAGGTTCATTAACTTGCTCATGGCCACACAGCTATGCAAGGTGAGAGCCAAGTTTCAGCCTAGCCCAGACTCATCCCCAGTTTCTGCTCCGCCTATGCCTCCTCTCCTTGCTGGGTGACCCATCTACACACATGTGCTCTTTTTGCATGGCCTCCACCTGTGTTGCTTCTTCCACATCTGCTTATGTTCCTAGAGCTCATGTGTGCATTTACTAGAGTGTCCATGGGTCTGCCTCTCCCCTTCGGTGATCCATCTGTTGTAAAAGGTGACAGCAGAAAAGTGCCACCAATATCCCCTGGTCATCTCATAGGGAGGCTGCAGCTCCTCCTGAGGAGCCCTCCTGGCCCCGCTTCCTGTGTTCACAGCGGCTCCCGTGTGCAGGCCCAACCCCTGCCAGAACGGCGGCACCTGCTCGCGGCATAAGCGGAGATCCAGGTTTAGCTGCGCTTGTCCGGAGCAGTTCAGTGGGAGATTCTGCGAAATAGGTATGGGTCTCAGCCACCGCTTCCCCGGAAACTCAGGGCCACCAGGGAGGCCTCTGGAATCCTCTTCTGCTAGGGTTTTGTTGCCAGAACGCAGTTCAATTGAGTTTTCCAAACCCTACTCCTGCCTCATCCTCCCAACCCAAGGCTGTGTGTGGCTCCCGGTAAAGATGGTATAATCTAGGACATATTGCAGGCAGGTGGATCACACCTGGGCATACCTGGGCTTCAATTCACTCTCCACATGTCCCTTTCGAGGCCCCAAGTTGAGAATCTAACTTCCTACCCACTTCCCAACCAGTATTTTTCATGTTTTGAAGTTGGGTTCAATGCGGAACTTTCTAGAACCTTGTGATGAACTCTCCAAGTG
This sequence comes from Spermophilus citellus, assembly GCF_964194105.1. NCBI lineage: Eukaryota > Metazoa > Chordata > Mammalia > Rodentia > Sciuridae > Spermophilus > Spermophilus citellus. The sequence continues at coordinate 81,547,800 of NC_138195.1, forward strand.
ATAACGACTCAGGCCCCTTGAAGCAGCACACCCATGACCCCCTGTCCTCACAGCCCTGTCGCTCTCTCCGAGGTCCTGACGACTGCTACGTTGGTGACGGCTACTCCTACCGCGGGAGTGTGAGCAGGACAGTCAACCAGCAGCCCTGCCTCTACTGGAACTCCCACCTCCTGCTGCAGGAGAATTACAACATGTTCATGGAGGAGGCAGAGGCCCACGGGATTGGGGAGCACAACTTCTGTAGGTAAAGAGCACCACTTTCTCTGGGCCCAGTCTTGGTTGCCTGATTGGGAAACGGATCCTGAGACAGACTGGACATCTTCCAGGGAGGTTTTCCACTCGGCAAAGTGCTGGGAAGCTCCCTGTCCCTCTTGGGGCTGCTCCCTTCCTGAAGCCGTCTTCGTGGGGCCTCCTGGCCGGCTGTTCTCAGAGGATCTTGCCTGGGATCCAGAGGTTCGGGCTGAAGAATCTGACCCTCGCCATGTTTTTGTGACCATTTTACTTCCCTGATGAAGAAGGGTCTCCTTGGGGATCTCATTCTTTTCTGAGAACAACTGACGTATCCCACGGGCCTGGCGCAGGCCTGTGAATTCCCTTTCTGGTCTCTGGGATTCCCGTACCCCGAGCTCTGCTAACCGGTCAGAGGGTTCAAATGGAGAGTTGTCCCAGGGGAAGCGCAGAGCTGATCCCAAGGGTCTCGGAGGAAGTTGAGGTCTTCCAGCCTTGGCTCTGAGTGACTTTTTAAAATTTTTACCTTAGAAACCCAGATGGAGACAAAAAGCCCTGGTGTTTCATCAAGGTCAACAGTGAGAAGGTGAAGTGGGAGTATTGCGACGTCCCGGCTTGCTCAGCCTCAGGTAAGCAGGGCTGTCATAAGGACCATGGGGTGGGAGGTGACATTCCTGGCACCCGGTTCCAGCCAACCCTGTTCCCCCTCCACACCTGCTTTGCCAATCCCCCTCCCACCTACCCACCCTCGGCAACTCTTGGATTCTCCACAAGCTGGACACTCTCCCACCCAGGCCAGGTGTCCAGCCTCCAGCCTGTGATTCTGGACTCCGGGTTGGTACACCCAGCGGCTAGGTTTTGATCACCTGCCACGTTCCAGGTGCCAGGCCAGGCCTGGGGTCTATGGTGGTGATTAGTTTCTGGCTGGCCCCCAGCCTCTCAGGAAGCACGTGGTCTGAATTCCAGCTCCAGGGCTCCTGCCAGCCCATCAAAAACTGGGCCAGGTCCAGAACATGTGCTCTCCTACCCTGACGAGCAGGGGTTCCTCCTGACCACAGTTTCACACCTGTGCCTGGCTCTCAGGGTCACCTCTGGTAGAACACTTCATCCCATATCTGCTCTTGGCCATTTCCAACCATTCTTTGAGAACCAACTCAAGTGCACCCTCCTCCAAGAAGTCCTCCCTAATCTCCTGAATGGAGCATTCTCTTCTTCCCTACGCACCCTCAGGACCATTCATGCAGCACTTACCACTGTCCCTCTGCGTCCCAGTTGTCTGTGCAAACATCTTATCTCCCTACTCTACATCACCTGGACATTGTCCCCTCTGCATTGATCAAGGCTCCAAAATACAGCGTGGGTTCATTAGCAAAGAGCTCAGTGATGGATTTATACATTTGCACACACTTCCATGTGTATATGCGGGTAGATCCCAGGAGCAACTCACTTTGAAATGGGAAGGAAAGTGATGTGTTCGATGCTATTTCTATGGTAGACTTGTGTTATGTGAATCAAGATGCAGAGGCTGGAGTCGTGTGATTTGTTTTCTTGCGTCCTGCAGACGTTGCCAACCTAGAGGGGAGCCCCGCAGAGCCCCCAGCCAAGCTGCCGGGGTTTGACTCCTGTGGGAGGACCGAGATAGCAGACAGGAAGGTCAAGCGGATCTACGGCGGCTTCAAGAGCACTGCGGGCAAGCACCCGTGGCAGGTGTCCCTGCAGACCACCCTGCCACTGACCACCTCCATGCCCCAAGGCCACTACTGTGGGGGTGCGCTGATCCACCCCTGCTGGGTGCTCACCGCTGCCCACTGCACTGAGTAGGTGTCTCTGGGAGCAAGGACCAGGTGACTTGTTGGCAGGGGGGGTCTCCCTTTCCCACTGGAGTGGCAGCTTGGCCGGATTAGGGGCGAACGTTTCAGAGGCAAAGAGTGGCTCTTAGGACTAGAGAGAAAACAGCCGCCGCGTGGTCAGTGCGGGCCATGGGAAGACAAGTCGAGGGGGGCTGGGGATTCCTCTCTGTTTTATTAATTGTGGTGTCCTCAGTGCCTACAGCAGGGTTTGTACACAGAGAGCACTTAGTAAAGACCTGGAGGAAAAGGGGATTTTTTTTATTCCTCTTTTTATAAATGGAGCCATGTGGGAAGAAAGAGGGAAGATGGGAAGTGAACTGGCATCTGTCTCCTGAGCTGTGCAGTCCTGCCCTGGACAGAGAAAGATAACCCACTCCATTGTCCGATGCCAGTATCAACGAGCCTCCCGGGTCAGGTGTCCTTGGCCAGCTCTCCTGTGTGCTTCCAGAAGGAAGTGACTTCTGGGAGCTCAAGAGCTGCCCCCTCCTCCAAAGGCCCCAAGTTCATGGTCGGGGCTGGTCCCAGTTTTGGGGGGACCTTGAGGGCTTCCAGTCTATGCTGTCATTAAATGGTTTATTATGGGCTTCTGGAAGGTTCCTCCCAAGAGAGGCCAGACAAGTGACCATTAGTACCTACCAATGAATGTCAGCAGATGTGTTCACAACCCCGACGGCTGTCCTGCAGCCACGCCCAGGGAGAAGGGGAAGTCTCCCGGAAAGATGGATACAAATGACAACATGGGTTTGGAGTTTGCTTCCATTAATAAAGAAATCCCCTCATGGTGTCATATTTGGAACCCACAGTAGGGTCCTGTGCAGACGACAGGTGAGGATGCTGAGGCTGTTGGTCGGGAGTCTGCCGAAGGTCACCCAGCACCCCAGAGCAGAGCTGGGGTGTGGCTTCCAGGTCCCATGGCCCTGGGCAATCTCCCCATCATCTTATTTTCCCTTCCAGCATAAAAGTCAGACATCTAAAAGTCGTGCTAGGGGACCAGGACCTGAAGACGACAGAGTTCCACGAGCAGACCTTCAGGGTGGAGAAGATATTCAAGTACAGCCACTATAATGAGAGAGACGAGATTCCCCACAACGACATTGGCAAGTCTCCTCTGTTGCCAATCTCCTGGGGTCTCGTCCTGGGTGGGTTTCTCCACTGATGGAGAGCTGAGGTTTGGTCCTCGAAAGTGTTCTTGATCATTTGGTCCCCTGTGGGTCCTATAAGGTAGAGAAATTATTTCAGAGCTTTTTAGATCTTAAGAGTATGTGTTCGTGATCTTAATAAATGGGCGACAGGTCTTAAATTGAGTGGAAGAGATTCAGGGGCATTGTGTTGTGGAAAGCACTCAATCTTGAACCCCAGGTCCCCTGCTTACTGGGAACTGGTCACCTCCCTGAACCTCAGTTTCCTCTTCTATAAAATGTGGGCACTGTTGTACAACTCTTAACTTCCTACGTTTAGTGACATGATGAACCAGTGGCCGTACCTGGCACCTGGTAGGTGTTCATGAGCAGACACAGCCTGCTTTTTAAAGTGGATTAGAAGTGGTTTCAGACTCAATTATGATTCTTGATATTATTCTCAGCCTGTGTTGCTACTCCTAGGTGTAAACTTAAAAGGTGAAATGACTGAGGAAGAAATCTTTCAGGCACAGGGTGTGGGAGGGCTTGACCATGACCACCTTTCACACCAAGCTGAAGCTGATGCTTCTCAGACAGAGATGACGTGGCCTGAGCTTCCTCCTCTGTCTCCACCCAGCTCTGCTCAAGTTAAAGCCCGTCGATGGTCACTGTGCTGTGGAATCCAAATACGTGAAGACGGTTTGTTTGCCTGACGATCCTTTTCCCTCTGGGACTGAGTGCCACATCTCTGGCTGGGGTGTGACAGAAACAGGTGAGTCTGGCACGAATTCTCCTGAGACTCAGGAGAGCCACATCAACCAGAGAGAAAAGGGCCAGCCTCACGTGTCCTTCTGAACTTGAAATAATTGGTTTAAGGTGCATTATCAAAAGGAAGAATCGACCTTGTCATCCCAGATCTAGCTAAATCTCACCATCAGCAAGGAACCTTCCCTGACCTTCCCTGATCTCTATGTCCATCCCTGGCCCTGCCCCTAGATGCCTGGCTTCTCTCTCGCCTTGATCCTGAACCTGGATGACCTGTCTCCTTCCCTTGGCAGAGCAGAAAGCACATGGATTGTGGTGTCAGACGGGCTTGTGGTAGATTCTTGCCTTTGTTGCTTGAATAACTCAGTTTTATTTACTTATTTATTTATTTTTATGCTTTAATTTTTATTTATTTCAAAATATTTTTTAAAAATTGGTACATCTTCTTTGGCCTATAGAACATTGTTTTTTTAAAAAAAATTTATACATGACAGTAGAATCTATTTTAACTAATTACAACTCAGTTTTAATCTCCCAATCATCACACTTATCTCCAAGGCCTGGAATCTGCTCAGATACAAAGAAATTCAAAGGAGGTAGTTCAAGTTGTCCCCCAAACACTCAAAATATATTTGTCGTCTCTCCCAATCTCATTCTTAACAATGGAAAGCAAGAATCATTTTAAATCGGTCTGTATTCATGAAGAAAGTGAAATGTAATATGCAAATTTGTAGGAGGCTTTTGGGAAAGGAGATTTCTGACCAAATGGACTTAGGGTCTGCATAAAACTTTTTGTGGCCATTTTCTTTGCAATCCACCTGAGCCTGACCTCCTCTCCTGTGCTCAGTGCGATCGGGTGGGCATGATGATGTCTTAGTTAGGGATCTTATGGGGCCTTGGGCTATAATGACTTTCTTTGTCTTGAATAGTCCTCTAAGACTGTATGTTCAAAATCAATGACATGTTTTAGCTGATTTCACTACTTTAGGGGATCTCTGGGAAGCAGGTAATTTAGTGCCCGGGGATACATCTGTGCCTTCATCCTTGCATCCTGAATACACTACATGGCAGCCCTTCCATTAGAGATAGGAAATTTAAGGATGGTACCACACCACCCCTGCTCTCCCAGACCTCGTGGTGCCGTTGGAGAGACGGGAGGGCACCAGCGATGCCCCTTGGCTGCTGTCAGGCAGCTCTGCGCTCTGCACAGGTGGGGAGGCTGAAGAGAAGGGAGTACGGGGCCTCTCTGCCATCTCCTGGAATCCTCCTTCCCTCCTGAGCCGAGGGCTGATGGCCTTCTCCTTACTCCTGCGGCTTCTGGTGTGGTGGGTGCCCCCCCGGTCCCCGAGGTAGTGATTCTTGTCACTGTCCCCCAGGAGAAGGGTCCCGACAGCTGCTGGATGCCAAGGTCAAGCTGATCTCCAACACTGTGTGCAACTCCCGCCGTCTCTACGACCGCACCATCGACGACAGTATGATCTGTGCAGGGAACCTTCAGAAACCTGGGCAGGACACCTGCCAGGTCAGAGACTCCAGTGGCACTCAGGGGACAGGCCGGCAGGAATCACGCTGGGCACAGAGGCCCCTTAGAGCTCTGTGAGGGGAGCCAGGGGCCACCTGCCACAAAGTGGAGGCCCAGGCAGGGGACCTGTCTCCCCTGGTCCATCTGAATCTACATCCAGCCAGACGAGTGGGCGTAATGGCCGCAGCAGGCCTGCAGGGTCTAATGTAACTCTCACAGCCTCAGGTGCAGGGGTGTCGTCCTCACCACCTCACGGCTGCTTAGAGAAGTTACCTTGGCCGAGAGAGAGAGAGAGAGAGAGAGAGAGAGAGACAGAGAGACAGAGGGGGGGAGGTAATTGATTTAGTCCTGAAAAGTAAGCGGTTCCAGGGCCACAATTAACCCAGGGCCCTGATGACATTCTTCCTACTGCAGACTTTTGGGAGCCCCAAGCTGCTAGGTCTGTGGGGACAGCTGGAGGGGAAAGGGTGCTGAGGAGACCTCAGGTTCCCAAGTCAAAGCCCCCTCCCGGCAGCCCCTCTCCCTGAAAGGCTCATATCACACATTACATCCTCCCCAGATTCCCAGGAACACCTCAATTTAGGGTTCTCTAGTCATTAGAAGCCACCCCACTGTCCTGGAAAACCCAGCAGGGCCACATTCAAATCCTGTCTCTTAGAGCATCCCTACAAAGGAACCCAGCAATGACTTGCCAGCCTCGAGCCCACTGGGGACGGGAAACTGAGGTTTCTTTCTCCAGAGTTTGTGGCTCTCCTGCTATCCTGTGCCTTTACCAGGAAGCCATGATTTCCACCTGCTCAGAGGGGGGGCAAGGCAGGTGGGTGCAATATTCACTGAGCCTTTGGAAGGGGAGTGAGAAAGGCAGTTGCTTAGTTCTCTAGAAAATTCAAGGGCTTTGGAAACCAAAGTCATGGGTTTCAAACCTGGTTTAATCTCATGTCAGGTGACTCTTATCAGTTTCCAAAGTAATTCTCCAATCTCAGATGCCTGAAGGGACTAATGTGTCTCTCAGATGGTAAGGTGGCAGCTCCCGTCAAGAGAGAACAGTCACTGCTTAAACCCTGTTAGTGGCAGAGCCTAAGCAGGAGTGACTGGGAGCAGCCTGCGTCCCCCCCACACCCCGTCTCCTCCCCACCCTCCTCCTCACCACTTCCTCCAGGCCCAATCTATGTACTTGACAAAGAATCCTCACAAGAGCCCTTGGGAGGGGTGTCTGTCACATCCAGAGGACCAGGAGCAGCAGGTGGGAGAGAAGTGGGGGCGTCTCTGATGTCTTCTGGCCCAGGAGACTCATCTCCGCCTGCTCTTCCCCTCAGGGTGACTCTGGAGGCCCTCTGACCTGTGAGAAGGATGGCACCTACTACGTCTATGGGATCGTGAGCTGGGGACTAGAATGTGGGAAGAAACCAGGCGTCTACACCCAAGTCACCAAGTTCCTGAATTGGATCAAAACCACCATCCACAGTGAGACAGGCTTCTAAGATGCTGTCCTCAGGACCCCAGAACCCGTCTGCACCAGGGGGCCCTCCTGGGCAGTCAAGGACATTGCTGGAGCCTCCAGGAGGCCACAAGCCAGAGTGTCCAGGCTCTAAGCAGAGATAACTGCTATCCAGGCTGGACCTGGTGGGACCAGTACCATCTCACGAGGCTCCCAGGAATGATGGCATCAACGTGAAATGCATGACGTTTGCTTCTGTTCCAACAACTGTGCCCTCTAGAAAATGAGCATTCACAGAGTCTGCCTTCACCGGGGACATCGGCAAATGCGAGATTGCAGGATGCCCAGCGCCAGGGGCAGTCACCTGGACTCTCATTCCAAACACTGAGGCACTCAACACAACCAGCCACCCTCCTGGGGTGGGGTGGGGGGGGGTGGGTGGGAGAGACAACCAAAAAAATACAACCTCCTCCGTTGGGTTTCAGAATTGTTATTTTAATAAAGGCAGCTCTGGGGATGGGCTGGTGTGCTGTGTTTCACAGCTTGCCCAAACCAAGGCCATCTTGAGCACGGATGTGTCTGGCAAGCAGACTTCCTCGGTGGGGGTGGGCTGCCTGCTCACATCCACAGAGCCTTTTTCCTTTTGACGTGCAGAATCTCAGTGGCATCTGGGTTCACCTCCCGCCTCGGGTGACCTCCAGCCTCCACCACCTCCGGCTCCCCCTGCAGAAACCAAACATACTTCCCTCAGTTGAAAGGAAGCCCCTGCCCTGCTCCCGCAAGACGTACCAAGACGCCCCCAGAGCCTTGAACATGCTGGCCCTCCCCTCCCCCACCCTGCCCAAGAAAAGTGATCCTCAAGGCAAGGACGGGAGAGCGGCAGAGCCCATCTCTCATTTAGCCATGGAATCTTTCTTCTGAACAAAGTAGGGTTCAAAACGCAGACTGTTGCAGCCAGAGAGTCCCTGGCCCTTCCCACGCCTGTAACGAGCAAGCAGTCAACGCAGCCCGGGCTGCCCTGGCCCGGGATTGATGTCGCCCTGGTAGGTTTGCCTCTGCAGAACTAATGGCTGCGACTTCAGAGAAAACCCTGCAGGAAGTTTAACCCACATGTCATCCGCCCGGTCATCTCAGACCCAGGAAATTAGGCGCCTCGCTCGAGCTGTGTTTCACACTTCTTTAGCGCCAGCTGACCTTTGGCCAAAAATAAACTTTGAAAAGAAACAATGAGTTTGTCTTTCCCATGGTCTTGCAAGACGGGGGGGGCAGGGTTTACTTGCTACTCACATAAGCCCCCGGGAGACCCAGGCCCCTCATGTTGGCCAGTTCTGCAGCCCGCCGAGCCATTTCCACTTTGTAGGAGCCGGGAGGGGTCCAGCCGACACCCCTAGTCAGGTTCAAGTCTGATTTGTACTTGACCTTGGGGGAAGGAGGAAGCAGGAGGAACAAGTCAGCAGGGTTTGGGGTTCTTGGACCACCTGGCAGATAGAATTCTTTCTAAAAGGAAGCCAGATGAAGCCGAATACGTAGTTGTCAGCAAAGCCAGGAGCGGAGAGGAGCGGAGTCATGTTAAGCAGGGGCTCCCTGCCTGGGGACCTTGAGCTGGCCAGCTGCAGCTTCCCTCATCTGCCCACTCAAGCAATGAGGGTGAGGAGGATCTGGGGCCTGCTCTAACTCACTAACTTAACTTTCCTCCTCTGAACTTTAGTTTCTTCCCAGGAAAGTGCAAGAGTTGGGTAGGGTGACTACTAGGACACACTGGAGGTAGTACAGTGATCGACCAAGAACTTGGGCTGTCACATCAAGCCAAAGGTGGGTCACATCCCAGGTCTGCCACTTAATTGCTGTGTGATCTTGAGTAAGTTATGTAACCTCTCTGAGTCTGGAGTTCCTGATCTATAAAATGAAGCAGTCCTGGGGTCGAGGACAATGGGACACAATGCTGGAAAAGCATTTGGCACAGAGCATGGCCACCAGGAGAGATTTGAGAAATGGTAATTACTGTTCTAGTCCTCCTGGTACTAAGGTGTCTCAGAAGCTGTCTCAGCCTGGCTCGCCCCAGAAGGGAACATGGGACCTGTGAAGGTACTCACGTCACTCTGCAGCTGGTGGGCCTTCTGCGCGTGCTTCAGGCCCAGCTGCTCGGGGTCGCACGTGGGCTGGGGCAGGGGCTGCCTGTAATGCACGTTGCTGGCCAACTGCTGGCTCCTCTTGGCCTGGAGGAAGCCAGGCTGGTCTGTGCGGCTGTGGAACTGGGACCGACTCTTGGCAAAGTCCTTCTTGTACTCATTGTCACTCTGGAGCCTGCCGACGTTCAGGAAATGCTTCATCCTCGGGTCATCGTTGATGCTGCGGTAGCCAATCTGCAGGCCCCGATCCCGCAGGAAGGCCTCTTTATACCGGAACTGCAAGTCAGAAGAGCAGAGGGTCACGAGCCTGCCTCCCCTCCAGGGCCAGACTCCAGGGAGCCCACAGGATTCTCAGCAGGAAGCACACAGTGGCTAGAAACAGGCTTTGGATTCAAGTAGACCTACCTCTGTGGCCCTGGATCATTGGCTGGGCCTCCCCCAGCCTCAGTTTCCCTATCTGATAAAAATGGAAGGATGACTCTCCACCCCATGGGATGTTGAGAGAATTCAATGAGATGGGGGTGGGGCTTCAAGTCCAGCACCAATTCAAGCCCACCGATGGTGGCTCTTGATACTATTGCTGTTGTAATTAACACTCCAACAGGACAAGAAGCATGCCCTTTCTTCCTTTGATCCCTAGTACCAGACCCAGTCAGGTACTTCTCAAATCATTTATGGTGAGGGACCTGTCTCATTTTGTGTTGTTAAATTTCTACTCCGTCAAAGACCCGTGTGCGGTTGGATCACGCGCTCTTGATAATACCCAGATTGGCTGTTACCCTGTTGAGTGAGAAGAGTCCACCAATCAACCACACCTCACACCCTTTGCTGTCTCAATGTCTGTTGCTAAGAACGTTTATGATCACCAGCTCTTGATTTCTGTACTTATCTCACGGTGGACTGGCAAGCAGCTGGCCGTGGGGTGAGCCTGTGCCTCCTGTCTATTCACTGAAGCTCTCCTCTTCACTAATTATGGCAGCTGGGTTTTGAACATCTGCCATGAGCCAGACACTGTAAGCCATTTCATTTCCATCCCTTCATCAGTCCTAGAAGACAAGTATTAAGTCTCCATTTCGTAGACGTAGAAGTTTGAGTTCAGAGAATATCAGCAACTTGCTCAAGAAAACAGCCAAATCCTAAGTGGCTGAGCCAGGATTTGAACTCAAGCCAATGTAGGGTACAGGCCCAAAGGCTTTCTCCTCTCCACATGCACTTCGGCTAAAAGAGGTCCCTTCACTGTACACCAACCAATCACATGTTCTCTGACCTCCAGAGGCTCATCCGTCCACTCTTAAGACTGCCACTCTTAAGAGAGAGAGTAGGAAGGCAACCTTCCCCACCCCAAATTTCTGGCTAAGATCCTAGAAATCAGGCCCTGATTTGTCATTCCTTTGAAATCCACGTTCAGTTTGATGTGGAGAGGGGGGCACTTGTGACAGTCCTGGTGCCTGTCCTGTGCCTTTCAGCAGAGCCGGGGAAACCAAGCAGCCCTATCAGCAATGCAGAGCGCGTGGGGTCTTACGTCGCTGGCGATCTCCCTGGATGCCCGGGCAGTCTGGAACGGGATGGCGTCCAGCCTGAAGTCGTAGCCGCCAGCGCGGGTCTGCTCCCAGGAGTTTCTGTAGACTTTCTAGATGGGGAAAGGAAAAGCGTGGGTAAGTGGGGGCGACTCCATGGTCATTGTATTATGATTCTCAGCAGGAGGAGTTCCCAAACATGGTTCCCATGGCCCCCTGGCATCCTGGGGACTCTCCAGCTCTGGGATCACTGGGGCTGGCCATGAAGGCCTTCAGCTCTAAGCCCCCAACCTGACCACTGGATCTCGCTCTTGTGGGCCTGGGTCTCAGACACCCCTTCCCCCTCCTTCCCATCTCTGCCTTCACTCTCTGGGTCCGGGGTCTGCAGTGCTACAGGCCAGAGCTCAAAGTGCAAGAACTCTGCCTTCACCTGGATTCAGTGTATTGTCAAGAACCTGAGTTCCTGACCCATGTGTTTCATGTCCCTTCTTTCATTTTTTCCCTTTTCAGGTTGTCCCCGGGCCCCCTCCAGGAGTCTGGAATCACAGCCTCCGTCCTCGGGTAGACCCACACCACCAACGGAGGTGTCAAAATCTCCAGCGCCTTCATGTAGAGATTTTTTTTTTTTTTCAAGGTAAGGGAACGACTCCATGAAAGGCGTCCTCGGGAGGTCCCAGTGGAGGGCTCGCTTTTATTCAGCCACAGAGAAGGGAGACAGCAGGAAAGCCACACATCACCAACAGAGGACAAAGTGACACCCCGGACCTCATCACGACTCGCTGGTTTCATCAGCCACAGCGGGGCAGGGCCCTTAAAGAATCTTACTCTTGTCACCCGGAAATAGAGGTCAAGGCTGGTCCTCTGTTCCACGGGGGGTTGGGAGACAGAGCAGAGCAGGAAGGGCAGAAAGCAACCAAAGCCAGGCTGGGCCTGGCACCGGAGGGAACCATGAAGCCCTGGGCCAGGCAGGGAGGGTCTGTCACCTGTGCGTGCCTGTGTGGTCATCACCCTCACTTTCGCCCCCACTTCCCCCTCCAAAATCCAACAGCGCAGATCAGGAACCAAATATCTACAGTGTCCGAGGGCCTGGAACGCAGAGCCTGTCCTGCTGGGGAAATCACCTAATTGATGGATACAGAGCCTAAACAATTCCATTTACTGGGTGTCACCCTCGAGTTTGGCGGCAAGCACTGGAAGACAGAAGGGAGGAGCCTTCAGATAACAGCAGAACAGCGATCCCCTTCAGCATGATGCTTCCTATTTTGGTGGCCCCATCTCATCAGATAGCAAATAGTCAAAAAGCCCTGTCACCTTCTGTGTCGGGGACACAGTGCCTCTCTGAGAAGAGCCTCCACGTCAGGCCCGGGCCGGCTAATGACAAGCTTTGCACAACCTCCAAGCCCAACGTCATCCCACGCTGGTGTCCCATGCACCCAGCTTCCGAGTATTGGTGGCTCAGGGGCCATCTGGCCAGAGAGTGGCCTGAGCTCCTTCTCCTGTTCTTCCTCCTGTCTAGTCTTTGCCTGATTGTGATCACTTCTTCCTGAGTTTTTTATTCTGTTGAGGTTTTTGCCTTGCCACTGGGATCCTTAGATTCTGGAGGCCCTTTGATTTGGAACCCTGGGCGCTCCTCTTCTTGATCACAGTGGGCACAGTCTTGTCCTCGTCCTCACGCATTAGAGCCATTTGATTTTGAGTTATTCCGGCTGCCTTGCACATCTCAATGGCTTTCTTTGCCCAGGAAGGTCACTTTGCCTCCACCTCCTCCTCGCAGAGCACTTGATCCAATTGTGCGTATTCCACACGCCCCCAGAGAAGCGCTCTTTCAAATGAGGTCCATGAGTTTCACACCTGCATGCCCCGGCAGCTAATTTCAGCTCGAGGACTCTGTGGGGCTGGCCCCCCATGAGAGGGAAGATGCTCCCACCACCAACCTGGGGTGGCTTCTTTCCTCCTTAAGCTGGGCCCCCAGTGGACTGGCAATTTGATACAGCTTCCATGGCTGTGGGCCTCCGGAAGTCCCTCCAATGGAGGCCCTGCCTCCCCACCCTGGCCGCTTAATGAGCTAGATGTCCTGAGCCAGCTCTGCGGAGGGGACGGTCCAGCTTCCCCAGATGGAGGTCAGCCCACCAGAGCTACTGTTCTAAAATTATCCCTTGTGCATCCCTCAAAAGCATCAAATGGTCATAATAACTCATATTTACAAAGCAGCAGCGCATTCACTGCGTGGGATCCCACAGGGCTTTACAAACGCAACAAACTAATACACACGCTAACTAGAAGGCGCCTCTTGCCAACCCCTGCGAGGCGGCCACCTCTGGGGTGAACGGCAGCAGCTGTTGATCCGCACGGAGCCCCAGGACACAATGGCCAGGCCAGGGAGGGAAGAATGGCCGGGCTCTGGGAGGCCGCTCGCTGCCCCAGGCTGACACACTCAGCCTGTGTTATTCCAATCTGAGAACGTCTTTTGATTCCAACGCCTCTCTACCTGTTATCCAGGGATCACAGCTTTGCTGGCCGTGCAGCTGCCTATTCTATTACTACCGGGGGGTGGGGGGGCTCAACCCCTGCTAACAACAAGCCTGGGTCTAGGAAACAGCATCTTGGTCATGCAGGCGTCCCAGGGAAACTGGAGTGTTGCAGGGGATAGACACACACACAGAGGGGAAAGTGCATTTGGACAGGAGAGGCTACCATGGGGCGTCTCCCCAAGGTGCAGGGTGAGGTGGTGCCACTCTATCTCCATGGCTGCCCTCCTCTGGATGGCTGAGGGAACCAGGATGCAGAGACCTGCGGGGGCCAGGAGAACACGCCCCTGACCACTACCTAGCACACACTAAGGTCCGTGGAGCCATGCCCAGATCAGAATGTTAGAGCCAGAAGGAACCTCATGTCACTCAGCCTCAACCCAGTTTTACAGGTGAGCAAACAGGTCCAGCAAGGAAAGTGACAAAAGTCACACAAACAGTGTGTCCCACTCTCAGTTCACTGTTCTTTCTCTTCCACCTCCTCCTTCCCAGGACTCTTCTATTTCTAATGAGTAAAATCCACTTTGGGCACAGGTCATTTTAACAAAGTAGGCCCACAGGACAGGGACCAGAAGCTCACTTACATCACTCAGGTGCAGCGCGTTGAGGCGGGCTCGGGTGAACTCAGGGTGGTCGGGGATCAGGGTGTATCTGTGCAGGGCCTCTGCATCCCCCAACCTGTACAGGCGCTGTGGGTAAGGCAGACTCATGGTCAAGGGTGAAGCCACAAGGGAGAAGCAGCTGATTCTCTCTCCTGCCCCTCCCACACAACTGCCCACCAGATGGAGCGAAACCCAGCCCTGCACAAGGAGAGGTCCTTCTAGAATCTTGTGCCTGGAAGCAGCAGCCTTTGGGACCAGGGTCAAGTGGAGGTGGCTGGTTCCACATAGACCCTGTTAAAAATATTCACCAAGATCTGCTCCAAATGGATCACAAATCAACATACTGGCTGGCCACACCTGCAGTCTAAGGTGTGTGGATATTTCAGAGGGTTTTTGCAAGGGAGCATGACACATGATTTTTACTGGTAATAAGATACAGCCTCAGGCCTTTGTTGTTTAATACTAATAGAAATAATAATAATACACCTAAGAAGTTATTCTTATTATAAAATGTCAACATGTATTAAAAAAAATTTAAGCTTTTCATAGTTCACCCAGGACCCAAGCAGATACAATTTTAAAACTCAAACTACATCATGATTGCTACATCTAAAGCAGCAAATGAAGACTTGTAGCCAGGTTTGGTGGCACACACCTAGAATCCCAGGGAATCAGGAGGCTGAGGCAGGAGGATCCCAAGTTCAAAGCCAGCCTCAGCAACTTAACAAGGCCCTGAGCAACTTAGAAAGACCCTGTCTCAAAATAAAATATAAAAAGGACTGGGGATGTGGCTCAGGGGTTAAGCACCCCTGGGTTCAATCTCCAGTACCAAAAAAAAAAAATTGTGAACAATTTTAGAAAGTATTTGAGTCTCATATAATTTCAAAGAGGAAGATACAAGAGTCTAATCCAGTCTCAAATTCACTATGGACTTTGCAAATGTGAATATACTGGTCATAGAGCAACTGGGCTCCCTGTGTGGATGGGGCAGCTCTGTCCCCGTGCTTACAGGATCGATTCCTTGACAATCCAGGAGGGGGAAAAATAGGTTCCTACTTCTTGAAATAAATACAAGATAGAGGAAATGGAGCTAAATTATACAGGGAGCAAAAGAAAGAAGCTTTGAATGTAGCTGCTTTTCCTTTTCCTTTTCTTTTTCTTTCTTTTTCTTTTTAACCTAACTGGGTTATATTAAGCTTTTAATTCCATTGCCATTCATCAGCAATTAAGATATATCTGGTCTCTCGCAGGGTAAGGGATCATCAATAATACTTGGCATTATTATCATTATGATTATGGATCAAGCCATAATAAGGGGCATTTATACAGTACTTGCCGTACTCACTAAAAGCTTTATTTGCTTTTATTTATTTAATCCTCATTTAATTCACTTAATCTCATGAAATCATTGCTCTCATTTTTCCCCTGTCCCACAACCCCCTTCACATAAGACACCTGAGGTTATAAGAGTGAAAGCAGCTGACCCACAGTCATCTAGACAGAAGATTTGCAAGCTCAGAAGGTTTCCATTCCGGGAGTTAAATAATGGACCAGGCCTATGATACAGGAAGCCCCCACAAGCAGGATTTGAACCCAGAGCCTGTGTTCTTCAGCACTGACCACTGAGAAGCTGCACCCCCACCGCGTGCCCAGGATGAGTGAGGAGAAAGAACCCACCTCGTTGCAATGCACGTAGCTATTCTTGGCATGAACCAGATCTGGGGAGTCAACCACTGTGGTGAACTTGATACTGTCTGGTTTTTTACGGTATTTGGTCTATAAGAGAAAGACAAAGGTTTCCACCAGACACAGCAAAGATACCAGTGACATTATTGGACAACAAATCTTTCTGGTGGGTACCCAAATCAATAGCATGGGAAAGATCCAAGCTCTCTTCTGTGATTAGGAACATTTTACAGGTATCGACTCTCTTAAAGAAAAAGACTCTTCACAATAAAGGAATAGAGCAGAGGACAATGTTCAGCATTAATGTGATCCTGCTTGGACCCTGACCAGACAAGTTCCATTATGAAGGACACAGAGAAGGCAGAGCCACCCATAGGGGGATTCCAAGGGAGGGATCTCCAGGTCATTAACCTGGTGGGGAATTCAGTGAAGGACACTGTGTGCCACCTTTAACACTCTCTGAGACTGTCTGGACACTAGACACTATGAGTCAACTCAGTGGGCAGGTGCAAACTCCTTGCCTCCAATAAAATAATGGCCATATTCGATCATGATTGTATATACCGTGTTTACTGAGAACCTTCTAACATGTTTGCCTTTAGTTCCCCAATAGTGATTTCCTTTGGTGGGAAATCTCATTCCGTTTTAGGATTTTGTTGCAAATGGTCCCAGAGAAAACACTGGGAATCCAGCAGCCCTGGATCCCGTTGGGATCCCTACTCCATGAACAGGTTCTCTCTTCAAAGAAATGTCACTCTGGAAGGGACAGGTTGATGGTACCTCGCTGATGAGTTCTCCCGCCTTCCTGGCGCTCTCTATCTGTGGAGATCTCAGTGCTAGCCATCCTGTCCCCTTCATGGCCATGAGGTCCGACTTGTAGCGAAACTGCAGAAAGAAAATCGTGGGCTTTCTCAGCAGAGTGCCCAAGACTCTTAGGGCACTTGAAGAAGGTCCTTGACTTGCAGTGGCATTTGCAGTAAGACTTCCTTACAACAGTTCAGCCCCTCCCTCGGGAGCGCGTGCTGCGGGTCATCGAGTCCAGTCATTTGCATTGTGCATTCTGCCAGGAGGTAAAATAATGAATCCTGCACGTGATACAAGAAGCCCCCACAAGCAGGATCTGCAGCCAAAGGTGATGGTTTCTGTGAACTCTCACTTAAAGAAAGAGCTGAGACATGTGCTCAGACCCAGGCAGCGGCCAGGATTCTTTCATGTATTCTGACCACCTGCCCAAATCAAATCGCTCCACTCACTGTTGGGTTGATAAAATTGCTTTGAGCTCAGATCAAACCTGCTGTAACTAGGGGCAGATTTTACCAAGATGTGACTCAGTTTCCCTCTGTGACACTGGAAGGTCATGACAACCCCTGTGTTCTCATGAAAACATGTGAGAGTACTTAGGGACAAGAGCCAGTTAGAATTTTGTTCTTGTGGTAGCAAAAGTGAAGGGGGAAGGAGTCAATGAAAGCCAGGATTTAAAACAAATTTAGACATGAATGGGCTAAGAGTAAGCCATTTTAATTCTTCAAGCCTCAGTTTACCTCGTCCCACTGTTTCATTATGATTTGCTTATATTGCAAAAATGGGCTAAGCTTCGTTCTCTTTCTTCATTTTAAGGGCTCAGAAGACTAGGACTACAGCACCATTCCTTGGAGAAAATAATAAGAGGTGCTTTTAAGACAATGGGTTGATTAGGAGCCCCCCCAAAACATCAAACCTTATGACAATTCCTTGATCTGCCCACCATTACCTTCAATGAGACAGTCACCTGCATCCCTTTCTTCTTCTCTTTATGGAAATTAGGCATTTTTAAAGGTGGAAAAGCTTCTCTAAGGAAATCTAAAATTTGGATCTAAACGAAGTCGATGGCATTTCTCTAATTTAGATATAAGCTCTGCTGTAACGCAAAATATCACTCTGGAAATCAGCCTCTCGGCCTTTTTAGTTTTCTTTCATTTCAGGATTCACAGGGCTCCTCACAGCTGGCCTCAAAGAGAGTCCGTTTCTGATCTGCTGTCTGCTGGCTAATGCCCCTGTGCCAATTCCACTCTGCCTTCCAACTGGTGGAAGGAGACATCACTCAGGCTTGGGAGCAGGTTTCAAAACCCCATGTCAGTAAGATTGCTTTTTATACCGCGATCTTTCAGTCTACACCGGCAAAGCTTTTGCCTTCTACTCTGATAAAGAACAGAGAAAATTGGATAAATTTCTAAGTTGGAGAGAATAATCCTACAGGGCCTCTTCACAGCCAGGCCTTGCTCCTTTCATAAGCCAGATGAAGTGGGGAGCGCTCTTTCAACTCGCCTTTTGTTGAGCTGAACAGTAGGATCGCAGGTAAGTCAGAAAGCAAGATGCAGGTTCCCCAAAGATCTGACTGTACCTCACACTCTCTTATAAATGGATCATCTATTGAAATCTCAGCTCCCAGCCCAGCTTTGACTATTCACCAGACCCTAAAAACAACACACCTGCCCCAGACTTCAGGATAAAAGAGGGGAGAGGGCGGGGAGTGGAGAAGAATCAGCTACCCAAAGACGGCTTCAGAGAATGAGCCTAAGATAATAATAGACCTTCCCAAACTGCCCATCCAAATCTGGCTTCAGCAAACAGCAACCTTGCTATTTTCCTTCCATATACTAAGACCTGGAAGACACCTGCAGAGTCATAAGTGGGGTTTGGGGGCACCCCCATTTTGGAGCACTCTGTTGCAAATACACTAGAGGCAACATTCAGTCTCTGAGTTATGATGAGCCTGTGAGTGAATGATGTGAGTACCCAGGTGCCTAGAGGAGGGGGTATATGTACTAATTAGAAACATTATCATGTCACCTTGTGTGCAGTGGAGCTTGCTCTAGACCCACTATCTCGTTCCACCCTCACACCATCCTGCAAAGGGGAGGTTCTTGTTCTCATCTGCAGAACACGTTTGGTGTTTCAAAGATGGGCTGGATTCACCGAACAGCCTTGAGCTGCTGCGCTCTGGGTAGGTGTTATGGTTTGGATCATGTATCAAAGCATAGTCCCCAAGTTCAGGGGTGGGGCTTTTAGGCTTTTGAATCATGGGGGTTCTGACTTCATCAGTGAATTAATCCACCCCAATGGATTAATCCATTAATCCACTGATAGTTAATGGACTACTGGGAGGTGGGACCTAGTTGGAGGAAATAGGTCAATGGGAGCATGCCCTGGGAGGGTTGATCTTCTCTCTGGTCCCTTCCTCTCTCTCTGTTTCCCAAATGCCATGAGCTAAAAGTTCTCCCTGCCATGTCCTTCCGCCATGATGGAGTCAGCTACCCATGGACTGAGACCTCTGAAACCATGAGCCAAAGTAAGTCTTTCCTCCTGTAAATTGTTCTTGTCAGGTATTTTGGTCACAGGAACTAAAATCTGACTAACACAGTAGGCCACACTTGTAGTCAGGAGCACAGGCTCAGAAGCCAGAGATTGGGGTTCCTAATCCAGCCACATGCAGAAGCCAAAGAGACTGAACCAGGGGTCAGGAGACCAGAGCTGGAATCCTGCTTCACTTCCTCCTAGCAGTAGGTCTTGAGCAAGTCACATCCCCGCCAGCCTGCGAAGTGGGGCACATTGTTACTGAAGAGTATTCATGCTTTATTGCTGCATCTGTAAAGATAGGAGCAATACTAGTACCTATCTAGATCTTAAATAATATGGTGCAAAATATTTATACTAATGCCAGCCCAGGGCAAGGGTCCCACATGTCTTAGCTATTGTTACTGTTGTTGGGGAAGCTGAGGCATGGAGAGTTTCAGGAGTCTGCCCCAGGACACACACCTGTAAAGGGTGGGGCATGTGCTTTCCAGGGCCTCCCATGGTCCCAGCATGAGATCATGGAGGGAGTATGGAATAGCAGACTTGAAAGGGCACAAAGAGGCAGCAGGACGAGCAGGTGTCCATGATGGACATTGCCAGGGCCAGCCGGGGTGTCTCACAAACTCCTGAGGAAAGAAGGGCTTGGCCCTGACCTGGGCAATCATGGCCTTGAGGAGCTCAGCCCCAGCAGCAGGCACCTCAGCCCCCTCTGGCCCCTCACAAGGCTTTCCTTCTGGCCTGGGTGGGAGAGGGCAAGGCAGCAGCTCAATTGAGGAGGCTCCTTCCTGGACTGCCAAGTTGAGGGACCTCCCGTTAAGCATTTGTCTCCTTCTCTACATAATATAACGACGTGAAAATTGATTTTTTTAAATAATAACAACAATAAAGCTGAAGGCTCAAAAGCAGCTGGACATTTTGAGGTCTACTATTCAAACTATCCTAGAATCGAGACTCCCAAACGAACCAATTTATAATCAAAAGACAGTGCATGGAGCATAACATGGTAGTTTAAGTTTTTAAGCCATAATTTCTTAACCTTCAAAAATTTAATACAAACCCTGGTCTTAAAATGTCAGGATGAGATTGCCAACCACTGTTTCTCCTGTTTAGATGATGTCCCATTTTTTCTAGTGTTAAAGTTTCCTTTCTGTTTAGAAATAACAGTGACATAAATCATACCTTCAGGTAGCATTTAGGGTTTTTCCCCCCTTTTCCTTACTTAGTAAAACAAAATATGACATTATATGGACCCTGCCATTTAAAAAATAAATAAACATTTTTCTAGGAATCCCAAAAATCTGGATCATAGCAAACCTCTTTGCTTTTCCAGTGCACAGACAGAGGCCTAGAAAGCCAGAAAGGGGCGGGGGGGGGGGGGGGGGTCCTGCCCTGAGCAAGGACAGTGGCTGCCTCCAACACACACCTCCTGGCTCAGACTGGCGTCCTCACCTCCCCCAGGTGGCCTCGGAGTCTTCCCTGAGTGCCTGTCCTGTCTCAGCAGTTTCTTTTCTCCCCCAAAATAGACTATTGACCAGTTGGGCACTGGAGAGTCACATTTTGAGCTTTTCTTGTTGGTGGGTGGGGTTCTCAGGGTCACCTGCTTGCAGTGACCCTGAGAGTGGAAGTTGGCGGCAAGTAAAATTTCCCTCTGCAGGACCCAGTTGGCCTTGCACACTCCATACTCTCTCCAGTGGTGAACGATGTGATATTGCAAATCATAATTACTAACGTAATGATTTAATAAGACCATTACCATAATAATTGATAACCAAGTATGTGTTCATAACACCCCTTTATTGCTATATCTAATTAAACTTAAGAGCAGGCATTCTGCCCTGAAGGCTCCCAGGATGGGAAGCATGTTGGGGGGAACATTCTAGAATAGCTAACACTTGCTCCAGTGTGCTACGGGCCAGGCTCGGTGCTAAGTGCTTCCCATGGACCAGTTCTCAACCAAGAACCAGATTCTCAACTAGGGCTAATTTTATTCCCAAGGAACATTTGGCAATATTTGGAGACCTTTCTGACTGATGCCATGGGCAACCATAGGATAGAGATCAGGGACCTTGCTAGATATTTTACAGCACACAAGACAGTCCCCAACACAAAGGAATATCTGGCCAAAAGTATCACAAATGCCCAAACTGGGAAACCTTGGTGAACACAGTAAGGACTAATGTGCCAATGGCCCAGGGTTCACTCTCTGAAACAGGACCACCTTCCTGCTAAAGGCCTGGAGAGACGATGTGTGGCCCCGTGTCTGCCACTCTGCACATCCTGCGTAAGCACTGGCCATGGTCACGTTGTCATCATTACTAAGTCCCAAGTCAGTGTTTCCATGTCCAAGGTTTTGCAAGGACAGGGACTGCCCAAGCTCACGCAGCCAGGGTGGAGGACCTGGGATTTGCATCTCAGGAGTTATGACAGGGGAGGGGCTGCTGCCCCTGCCACCTGCTCACTGTCCTTGCTCAGGGCAGGACCCTCCTTTCTGGGCCTCAGGGTCTACAGTGCACCATAAGGGGCATGACATCCTGTTTCAGGCTCCCTCCAAGGGAGCAGGATGGCTGAGAAAGTGGGCTCTGGAGCTAGAGTTTGCTTGGTGCCTCCCTCATGCTCTCAATCTATAAGGCAGGAGTGACGTCTGTCCCCACCTTAGAGCTGTGGCAATGATACAAGCAACGGGCAGCAGTCAGCAGGTGTCATATCCTCACCTCCATCCCTCGCATCCTCAGCCTAGACCCTGTGCGCCCTCTGACCCCTTCTCCCATGACAGCCCCCCACTTGCTTCACTCGGGTCTCAAATATGCCAAGCCTGTTCCTGCCAGGACCCTGGCCTTTGAACTCACTGTTCTATTTGCCTAGAATTCTCCATCCCCTTCTCTCCTCTCCTTTAGGCCTGTGAATGTCACCTTTCCAACAAGAGCTACCCTGATGCTGTCTCTTAGATTGTGCCTGTGCATGAACACACACATCCACACCCCCTACCCACTCCCCTGACCCATTTGTCTCCATAGCATGTTGCCATCTAACTTGCTATAGATTTGCCTTATCAATCATGGTCTATCTCCTTCCAGGAGAACAGAAGTCCCATGAGCATGAGATTGTTTTCCTTTTTTGTTGACTGTTACACTCCCAGGGCCTAGCACAGTACCTGGTATGTAGAAGGTGCTCAGCAGTATAGGTTGAATGACTGAATGATGGATTTCAACTTAGATAAAGCAAGTCATGGGACTTGAGGGTCCAGAAGCCCAAGGAAGGGGCAGTGGTGGACACCAGCATGTGGTGGAAGGAGGAAGGAGGGGCTGGTTTGCATTCCACAAGGGGCCTACCTCACTCTGCAGGGCGTGGGCTTTCTTGGCCCAGGCCAACTTCAAGTCTTCGGGTAGCGCCGTGAACTCGTGGTACTGAGTCCTGTAGTCATGGTCACTGGCCAGGGCCTGGGCCTTCCTGGCATGGACCAGGTGCACCATGTCCATGGGTAGGTGGCACTGGGCTTGGCTGCCGGCTGCCTCCCTCTTGTACTGATGCTCACTTTGCAGCTGGCCCATGAGCCGACAGTGCCGTAGCCGGGGGTCATCGCTCACACTGCGGATCCCAATGAGCTTCCCTCGCTCCTTCACAAAGTCGTGTCTGTAGAGAAACTGGACGGCAGCACCAGCGGGTCAGGGTTCTGTACCCAGCTGCTTAAATTCCATCTGTGCTACCTCCAAGACCCTAGAAAAATCACCTCTTACAAGAGGAGGTGAAGATGATAAGAGCCACCACGGTGGGGCTGGCCTGAGAGCGTGCCTTCCTCCCTGGGGAAGGAACAATTAAAACATTGCTCCATCTTTCCATCTAATTAGAATCAGATCCTTAGAGCCAAAGCAAGGGTCCCACTCCCCTTACGTGTCCTGTGGCCAAACGGAATTTATCAAAAAGGGTAAAAGAGAAACTCGTGCTTCATCTGTTTGCGCTTGGCAAAACATTAAACCCAAAAGACAGGATCCATTTATTTGAAGTCCACGTTTTCTGTGATTTGTTTGTGGGAAAGAGAAAGTCACCTTCATGTCCCAAAGCTACAGATGTTATCAACAGAGTGGCTGCAACGCAGCTGGCAGACCCTAACACCGTGGCAGGAAACTTCAGGGAGCCAAGGGGAAGGCATGTTAGGGCTGCCTAGCCGTCTCAGGGGAGATCCGGTTCCAATTCTGGGTGGGGTTTCAAAACAGGCAGTTCACACATTACAGGGCGTCCCCAGACGGCCCAGACTCTGCAATTAGAAATAAACCACAAGCTCCTTCCTGCTGGAGATCAGTTGCCTGAATTTAGCTCCCGATTCACAAAGCATTTCTTTCCCTCCCTCTGTCAAAGGATCTCATTCATAACTAATATATTCTGCAGGTGACATCCTGTCTCTCATGGTTATAGATTTGCTTTAATTCAGGGAAATCAGCCACAGACATTGTTTTACATGAAGTTAACAGAGATTAGGCAAGATGGAAGGTCAGAACATTCCACTCACATCACTGGCGATGTCCCCAGAGGCCCTTGCAGCCTGGAAGGGGAGCGCATCTATTGTCAGCTTGTAGCCTTGAGCACGGAGATTATGCCAAGACTCCTTGTATTTTGCCTAAAGTGGGAACACATGTACATCTTTAAAAAAAAAATAAATTACATGAATCAGTGAACAAAGGCTACCCCTTTCATTTGTAGCACAGGGCTCCAGAACCAACTTCTGAGAAGCAAAGACTTCCTATTTGGCAGAGAAAAATCTCAGCACATCCTGCGGCAGGCTCTGAGCACACCTATGCACCCGACGCATTTGGGCAAAGGTAGGTGGGTTGCACAGGGGCATCTAAAACATGCATTTAAAACATGCATCTGAAATATGGCTCCTATGAATGCCAGAAAAGTCACTGTCAGGGCTCCTCACAGACACACAAGCATGCATCGCTGGGAGCATGCTCAAGTTGAGCAGAAGGACAGGCTTACGTCGCTCAGAATGGCCGCATTTGTTTTTGCTCGGACAAACTCGGGCAGACCCAGGGTCATTGTGTACTGGTGTCTAGCATCCTCTCCAGCTGTTTTATAGAGACGCTGCCCGCAACCGGAAAAAAAAAAAAAATTAAATAAAAGAAAGGAAAGAAAGAAAGAAGATAAGTGCTATGCGTTTCTGAAGTGCTAGACACTCCTCTTTTATAACTGGGCAAACATGACAGCAAAAGGTCATTCAATGTCAGAGGTACATCTGCGACCTCCAAGGAGACATTTCCTCCCATTCAAGTCTTTATGGGTCAAATCAGTGAAATAGGAGAAATATATAAAAAGCCTGCTATTTTCTTTGCTCAATAGTAGGCCAGGGAATGACGTAAATTTAAGAATGCTATTGACATTTCTCATGACACAGACCTTGTCCTTGGGGACAAAGTATAAGATGATGCTAAGACCTGAGAGATTTAGAAGAAGCCCTGCCTGAAGGAAGGGGGCGCCCAATCCTGGTGTGTGTCCTTTCCTGACACCAGGGATCCTCCCCATGAGCAAGCCCACGCCAGGGCTGCCCTGGATGGCCTCGCCCTCTACAGAGCATCGATCCTGACGGTTAGAAAGGGGGCTAAAGGGTTGCTGAGTTCTCCGAGGCCAGAAGCCATCATAAAAGATATTGTCACTGCATCTGAAACATGCATCTGAAACGTGGCTCCTGTGAATGCCACATTTCAAGATGGCAGGAAAGGTTAAATAAGAATTTAAAACTGATAACATCACTGAACAAGACCATGAATTCCACCTCTCCAGACTTTTTTCTCCAGCTCACTTCTTACTTCTTAACTTGGGGTGAAAGTGGAAATTAACAGTATCAATTCTATTCAAGCAGGGCAGGATGGCACATGCCTGTAATCCCAGCTACTTGGGAGGCTGAGGCAGGAGAACAGCAAGTTCAAAGCCAGCCTCAGCAACTGAGAAGGCCCTAAGCAACTTAGAGAGACTCTGATTTAAAAAATATATATATCATATCAATAGTCAAATTTCACTTGACTTCTAAAAGTCACAGTCAGGAGAATCTTAAAACCTAAAGACAACTCAATATTTACATCTCTGTCAGCACACCTATGTCAGGTCAGTGAAAGAAGTAGGATCAAAAGGGTGGGAAAGTCAACTTATGGAGTAACATTCTTTTCCTTTTGCTAGAGCCAGGTAAATGGCAAGTGAGAAGGAGAGGAGGCAGGGATCAGGAAGACTGATGAACCCTGAGCCTTGGGACCGTCCAGGCAGAACCACAGATCCTCCCCACAGTGACAATATAAAATTGGTTACTCCATATTTGCCTAGATAGAAGAAAGGAATTATAGACCAGAAATTCTCAGACTTTAATGTGCAAAGGAATCATCTGAGGCTCTCATGACATAACCTTTGGATTCAGTGGCTCAGGCCTGAGCACTCCCAGGGGACACTGCAGAGGCTGGTCCAAGCCAGCCCTAAGGGAGCAAGACCACAGACTAACCCAACTGCTCCTCTTTCCCTCTGGACAATATTCAGACTCTGCACATCATGCTCTTTGCTTTCTAAGCCTCCGTACAAACACAGGCTCTTCCTCCTCCCTCAGCCCACAAACATCAGTTTTTTAAAAGCCATAGGAGAGTTTACCTCGTTGGTAATCTGGTTGCTGAACTTTGCATGAAGGAGGTTGGGGGTGTCCGTCACAGTCGTGTACTTGATCGACCCAGGATGCTGACGGTATTTACTCTAAATCCACACATGTGAAAGGAAGAAGACGACTCCGTAAGGTTTAAACCCAGAGGAGAACCAGTTCTTGGAATACTAGTTAAAGACTCATTTGGCTGCAAGCCTGTCGCTCCAGAGTCCAGTCGGTCCCCTGCTCTTGTGACCTCCCAACTTACGGGAATGAAGAAGCAGAGAGGAGGACAGGACGGCGGACTGAACCAGACACTCACGAGGGGGAAGGGGAGAGCTAGCCTTTGCCATGAAAGCAAACGAGACTATTGAAATTTGAAGTTTGCTCCCGAACAGAGACCCGGTTGCCCTGTGCCTGAGGTGACACTAGGGCCAGCTTTGTAGCCTCTGACCATGCACCTGCCACACGACCCAGGAGACCAGTGATCCCAGCTACTGGGGAGGCTGAGGATCAGAAAGTCACTAGTGGGGCCCACATCTCTGGGTTTTCTTTTAAGCTCCAAACAGGGTTCTGATGCATCATGAGCTTAAGAAACCTTCATTTTAGTGACTTCCTTGAAGAAATGGAGCACAAACAAGACCTAAACTCCCACGGGATGCACACTGGGAACCCACTGGAGCTCCTGGGCTGCACTCTGACACCTTCAACTCCTGTGCCTCCATTATGTGCCCCTGTCCTTGCATAGACTGTGGAAAGAAGTCCTGTGGGCTACATTACCCAGGGGTGCAGAATTCTAAGCACTGCATATTTTTTTTAACCAAAAATCACCACCAATCTTATAGTGAACACTTTGCATATAGCTGACACATGAACTGTGCTTAGATTAGTGTGAGTCCTCACAAAAGCTAAATGGGGAGGCATGAGTATTCCCATTTGACTAATTAAGAAACTGAGGCTCAGAGAGAGCTGGTCACTGGTCTGAGGGCATACAGCAAATGAACACTGGTCTGAAACTTCCATCTCTTATCTATTGGTCTCCAAAGCCTGTTGGCTTTGCATTGTACCACAGGGCCACTTTTCAAAGGGACAGTGGATAATCGTTACATGTTAATACAGGAACTGACTCCAGGGCCACAATGACATCTTCAAGGGCATCTAACTGCATGGAAGAATCAGTGAGGACAGAAGCCAGGTAAGAGGCTAGGTGGTGAGCCACCACTCTGACAACTTAAGTTCCCACTGGCCTTACAGCCCCACCCCAGTCCCAGTCACCTCACTGATGAGCTCAGATGCCCTCTTTCTTCCTTCAATCTCTAACGTGCCTGGAACGACGCAGGCAACGCCTCGCATGAAGTTCAGGTCTGAGCGGTACAAATTCTGTAAGGAACAATACAAAGAATCAGAAAAGCTGAACCCTCAGAACAATAGCAAGGAGAAGCCAAAGGTCTGTGACATAGCATCTGTCATAATTAGAACTCAGGGCCGCGTCCATCTCTCAGACACACCATGCTCAGCGATCGCACAGATGCTTCTTGGTAAATGCTCACTAGGGGGGAAAATGTAGGTCAGAAGAAGATAATTCTGCTGTCACTTGTCTCAGAGTAGCTGTGGTATTGACGCTAGACAGATTTTCATTTTAATGTGAGCTATCAAAAAATAAACGCTGGGGTGGATTGCGGGTAGGAAGTCAGTCGTCTTGGGGCGCGCGTGCAAATGGCTTAACAGGTCTTCTAAAACAAAACCCGGCAGCAGCGGGTGCCATTAATTAATTATGGGTTAAGAAAAAACGAATAAACGAATCCAAAACACTCTGGCAAAGGCCTGTCTGAGCCTGCCTGGATAGGGGCGAGCGTGTGTACCAGAGTGATTTGGGATGACAGTTTAAAGTGTCCCCAAAGTCACTCCCCTCAGCCAGCGAGGTGGCCCCTGGGCCTTCTGCCTTCCAATTGCCATCACGACAGGAGGCAGGGCAAGCGAGGGCTCTGTGCAAGTGACAAAGGGGCCCGGGATGAGCGTGGCAGCTCCCTGGTTCCTACAGCTGCTCTCAGGTTCCTGACAGCTGATGTCATTGAGTAAACACGTACACAGGCATAAAACTCCAAGAGACGACAGATACCAGACCTGAGCGCCGCTCGGCTCGCTGGCACCGCCAAACCAGGAACGGGGGCTCGTGTGGTGTTCTACTCTCCTACAGAGGCCCGTTACCTGCAAATCTCAGAGCACGCACACCTGGCAACCTGGGATAGAGGTGTGAGCAAAACAGGCTGCTGTTGCTGCTGCTGCAGAGGAGCGTTAGCTGCCTCTCCTCCAGAGCCAGCAAGTCCTCCCTGGCCTGCCGCAGAGGACAGGCACCAGGAGAGGCCTAAAGAAGGGGCTCTGATGCCCCAGACCTTCCCCTGCGCTCGCTTCCCCTGACGTGGGTCAGCTGATGGATGGGCCCTGAGCAGCGTCTATAGACACATCTTAGTGCTCCCCAGAAGGGGGGACAGGAGTGGAGAAAGCTCCAAAAGGAACCCTCCATCCAATGTGCAGCCAGAGGCAAAGCCGCTGGCAACTCCTGAGTGTGAAAATGTCTGAACCCTAGGGGCGTCTCCACCACTTAAACCTCAAGTTCAAATCCAGCACCCCCCTCTCTCAGGTACAGTTGTGTGATCTTGGGTAAGCCGTTTATCTTCTTGGCATCTCACTGTAACTTCTCTGTGTGGTGGGGATGAAGACCATCCCTTCAGGATTAGTGTGAGGATTAAACAAGAGAATGTGTGAAAACACGGTTGCTTGGAATTGAGCAAAAATACTCAGTAAGTGGTGGTTGTCCTTATTGACTCATGTAATTGTGCAGGAACTCTCAGGTTGAGTCTCAGAAGAAGGGGCACGTTTAGGATCCCCAATGTCTGTCAGGAGCCGCAGGCCAGTGCTTCACAATCAGACCTGGGAGAAGAAGGGCCTTGAGGGAGAGGCCGGGCCTCCTTACCTCGCTCTGCAACTTGTGAGCTTTCTTGGCACAGCGCAGCCTCAGGTCTTCTGCCAAGGACGTGTGCTGGGGCAGTGGATGTCTGTAGTCCTGGTCGCTGGCCAGGGTCTGAGCCTTCTTGGCGTGCACCAGGGTTACCATGTCCAACGGCAGATGGAAGTGTGCCTTTGAGTGTTCAAAGCCTTTCTTGTAATTCACCTGGAGGGGCAAACAGATCAACAGCGGCTATTTCAAAGCCACCATTTGCAATGGGACTGTCAGCAAGAGCTACTGCAGTGTAAGTGTCCCAGGTCAGCCCCAGGGATGTTCCTGGCAGGATTTGTGCTCCTCACTTGTGGGGAATGGCCTAATAAGCAGGGCTCAACTCCAAGTCCTGCCATTCACCACCCCAGCTCTTGGAGGTCATTGATCTGGGTAAAGAAGGCCCACAGCTCCCCTGTTAGGGGAGAATACAAGGCCCAGATAGAACGTCAGTGATCTCCTTGCTCAATTCGTTAGATCTAATTTTTCCAGAGGTATGAAGATGCACGGCCACCCTGGACCCTGTCCACTTTTTACTCTTTTTCACACCATCCACTCAGGTTCAGGGTTTAGACACCAAGGATCCTCATCTCACAGTAACTAAGGAAGAACTTTCTCAAAATATTAGGTGACTTCCTGGTCAACCTGAGGGCCAGGAGCAGTAGGGTGGATGCCTGGACAGCAAGCCCTGACGGATGGACATTCCCCAAACCCCACGCATATCCTGAGAAGGTAAGGGAAGCCCACTCCAGACCGCTGGCTCCATACCCTCCTGGAGGAGCTGCTGGAAGGCCTGTGAATTCAGCCAGGGCCCTCTCGGGAGTCAGGTGCGTAATCACCACCTTTTCTTCCTCGTCCTCCTCCATCTTTCCCATCGCTTCCCTGAAGCTCCATCACCCCACCCTAAATTGCCACTCCACTTATCCTGCCCTCGCTCTAGCACAAGGCCAAGCACAATTCATGCCCAACCCCATAGTCACAGGACAAAAAGAAAGGGGGGTGGGTATTAGAAATGGGGAAACCGAGACAGAGAATAAAATAGCAAAGAACGTGTAAAGCTGTGGAAAGAGAATGAGACATGGAGTTGGCGCCACTTCCTGGCCTTGCTCCTCTCTAGTTGACCTTAAGTAAGGGACTGAACCACCCAGTCTCTAATTATGACTTGGATATGAGGTGTCCCTCAAAAGCTCCCGTATTAATGCAAGAATGTTCAGAGGAGAAAAGATTAGATTATGAGAGCTGTAGCCTTATCAGTTCATCTGAGTTTGAATGGTTCAGCCAGGGGGTAACTGTAGACAGGTGGGGCATGGCTGAAAGACGGGGGTCATGGAAGTGAGCCCTGGAAGGGTGCATCTTCCCTGTGGCCCCATTCTTCCTTCTCTCTTTCTGTTTCCTGGCTGCCAGGAATGGAGCAGAGCTCTCCCATCATGCCTTTCCGCCACGATACTCTCCCTCACCTTCAGCCCAAAGCGATGGATTTGACTGAGCATGGACTGAACCACTGAACCATGAGCCAAAATAAACTTTCCCTCCTCTAAGTTATTCTTGTCAGGTATTTTGGTCACAGTGATGCAAACCAACACAGTCTCCATCTCCTTATCAGGAAACCAGGGTGAATAACAAGGCAGAGTTAGTTCCCAGAGATGGTTTGAGGTTTTATGAGACATTGTACATGAAAGCATTTGGACTTTCGTAACATGTTGAATGCAGATGTTACCAATGGCGTTAGCCAGCTCACAAGTGCAAGGAGACAGCATGTACACACATGTGCCAACACCCAGGGGTCAGGATCAACTCTAAGGGTGGTGGCAAGCTCTGATGCCCACATTTGTGCAGGTAGCACAAATAAGTGAAGGAAAAGGCAGAGGAGGAGGGGCAGCTGCTGGCCAGGAGAGCACAGACCCCCTCTGTAGGGAGCTACCAGCAAGCTGTTGGTAAGCAACCTCAACCCACGGTGGCCTTCAGGAACCCAGTCTAGCTTCTCAAACTTTTATGTCACACTTTCCGATTTTAAATGTTTGCAGCTAATTCACTCCACAGACCAAACAAAATACCTCTGCAGGCCATAGGCCACCATTTGTGGTCAGTGTTCCAAATCAAAGAATGTCCTGCCTGGAAGGGAACTAAGAGGTCAACTCATCCAACCTCATTTGACAGCAGAAGAGGCTGAAGTCGAAACGCAATTTAACAACAGAACCAATGCCCACTTCCACAAGGACAAGTGACAACTAGTGTTGGCTGTGCCATGAGCATGGTTAAGCGGGGCCCCCGGCTCCGGTCGCATTTTCTCCTACTTACATCACTCTGCAGTGAGGTCGCGTGCACTGAATGTGCAAGGCTGAGATCATCTTCCAAGCTCCGGGAGCCAAGCATCTGTCCTTTCATTTTCTCAAATGCCTCTTTGTATTTGTACTAAAGGGAAAGAGAGCGGGAGAGAGTAACAGCTCGGGGACAAGGGACACGGAATGGAAGAGGTGGGTATTGGGCAAAAATGTTTTGTTCTTTTGACAGTAACTGGGTGAGTTAAAAGAAAACGCACGGGAGTTGTCAAAAGGTCTATTCTTTCATATGCAAGACTCCCAATGACTAAAGGGCTCAGCTATGAAATGGCAGGACACATTAGCACTTGGGCGGCCCGGGCTGCAAGAAGGTGCACGCATTGTTAACGGTCTCTTCACACAGACTCCCTTTGTGAAAACTCTTGGTGGAGGGTACATTTCATCTGCCCGGGGTCCATGTTTACAGTCCAGCATTTGGCTTTGTACCCCCGGCTAGGGAATTTTTTTTTGTTGTTGTAAGGTATGTTCTTTTGCACTGGTCATTATCTGATTGCCCTAACACAGTCAGTTCGGAGAGGAGAGGAAATTATCCACAGGCAAAAGAAGGCAGGGGTTAGAGGCAAAAAAGAGCTAAAGCTGGGTAGGATGAAACATTGTCATAGTATCGGATGCTCACATCACTTATGATTTCACTAGAAGCCTTTGCTGCCTGGAACGGAATGGCATCCAACCTTAGTTTATATCCACCGTCTCGAAGTTTACTCCAGGATTCCTTATACCGTGTCTGGAAGAAAGATGTGTACAAATACAGACCTTCATGTGACCCGGTGGTTCCTAAACTCTGGTTTACCAAAGTGGGAATCTGGTTTGTGGCAGGCTTCTCTCCCCCCACCCCAATCCTAACCCCAGTTGGGTTTGGAGATCACTGGGGCTTAGAACAAATGTTCAGAGTGGGCTCCTGCCTCCCACCCACTGTTGGCAGATAAACCACAGAGAAAGGGGTTAAAAGCAAAGAGTCAGATCCATATTTTTCTGACCAGCATGTTGACTGGAAGAAGGGGGTGCAAGGCTGCATTTGCATAGCTCTTCATGTTAAGATAAAGAAAAACCAAATGTCTCTATCAAAGAATAGGAGTGGCATGTAGGAATGTAGATAGAGATTATGGGGGACGGGAGTTAAGCCCCCAGGCATCTCCTTGGAACAGCCCCGGACGTACTCAGCTTTACTGAGATACTTCCATACTTCAGCTCCTTGGTACATATCCCTTTGCTCTGAGGCAGGTAGGTTGTCTTCCCTGGCTCATTCTCTGCAATGAACTCAACACTTATGCAGAATCAGCTACATCATTTGCAGAGCCCAATGCAAACCAAAGTGTGGCTCTCCTTGTTCAAAATGGCCACACGTTTCAAGAGGGTGAGAGCAGAGCTTAAAACCAGCCCAGGACCTTTTGAGCACTGGGCATGGTGCATGCCCATGAAGGTACTCTGACTTGCATCAGGTCCCTAGTGGTTCAGGTCAACCTCACCTCGCTGATGTTCATGGCATTCAGCTTGGCCAGCAGCACCTCAGGCAGGTCTGTGGTCTGCGTGTAATGATGCTTTATGTTCTCTCCTTGTTCCCTGTACAGCCTCTGTGGATGGAGAGAGGGTTTGCATTAAACCCAGAGCCTCCCCATGCACTGGCCACATTGCACTCCAGGAGACCAAGGTGCTGTAGCTACCATGTCCTCATGGACACAGGATCGCGGGCACCCTGCCTGCACCCAGATTTATAGCTGACATGGCAACGTGCACATCATTCTCTCCCCAATTCTACTTTCCAGCTCGGAATATGACAGCTCAGAATATTCCCCCTCTGTGAATACGCCACTCCTAGCACACCTCTGAGGTGAGTGCAAACAAGAAAACGAAGTCCAGTTTCCATCCAGTGATTTGGTTATTAAGTAAAAGTGGCGAGAGGGCATGAGGAGGCAGAAGCCTGTCTGTGGGGTTCCTCTGCCTCCATCCCTGTCCCCTCTCCCATCTCAAGGATTCTTGTCCTAATAAACCTCCCCTGGGTGGGTATGGGGCTCTTTTAACCCATAGCTCTGATTTTGGCTTCTGACATCCTTGTAGTTTGCAATGGCATGTGGAGTTGGCATCAGTCACCAGAGAAAGTTTCTAAGCCAGGCTTTTCCATCCCAAATCTTAGCTGCTGTGTCCAACTTCCTGCGTATCACAGCAGTGCCCCCTAGAGGTGATTAGGATAAGGAGGAAGCAAGTATTGTTTTTCTCCGAAGAAATTCCTATTTGACCATCTGTGTTTCTCAGAATTCAATTTGATTTTGATGGGCTGATTAACAAGAAATTATAAATTCCTGAGCCCATAAGCTTGGAAATCATCCCATTGCCTATTCTGACAAGCGCCCAGCCCATTTCAGAATTCCTGTCAAATAAGGCACAGTCGGAATGATGTGTTGGGACGCAAGGGAGAGAATTTTAAAACCCCTACCCATGAGGTTTGGGAATTTTCCATGTGGCAAGTTGAACGATTTGAAGAAATTTAAAATGTAGCTCTGCTTTACCCAAAGAGCCATGGGCTCCTCTCAATTGAATTGGCCAGAGCTAATCCATGTCCCAAAGTGAATTTTTATAGGAACTTGTCATTCTGTTTAGTCTCTTGTGAACCCAGCACTGAGAGGGCAAAGGGTCAAACCTTGGTTCCACATTATAAAGGGAATATGGGAAATGTCTTGAAAGCCAGGCTAATGCCCATAAATCAGATTCAAATCGTTTTCAAAGTCTGGGAAACAGAACTATTCCTGCCCTTGGGTCCTATAGACCCCTAAGCATGGCTTCGGTATTCCAATTAACAAGAATCTCACCCCAAGTTCCCTTCTGAAAAATAACACTTTCAAACAAAGGAGGGGGGGAGGACTCATCATGGAATCTTCAAGACATGCAAATGGGCAGGAAGGAGAGCATCTTGGGGCAGTGGGGTGCGGAGCCCCACTTGGCATCCTAAGTGCAGGAACGCCCTGTTTGCATCCTAATGAGGACGCACCCCCGCTAAAGGGAGACTCGGCAAAGGACAAGGAGCTCCTTCATCCTTAGGACGACAGAAGGAGCAAGCCCAAGATCCCCTCCGCTTCAATCGCACTGTTGAAAGAAGGGCCCACTCTTAGAGTCATAATGTATATACATTATCACTTACATCCACTGCTTGGGTATAACTAATTCTGGCCTGGACCATCTCCGGAGTGTCTTTAATACTGGTAAACTTCAAAGCATCTGGATGCTGACGGTACTTCTTCTGTTGAGCAGGAAAAGATCAAAGCTGTGAATTTTGTGCTGCTCTTTCATGCCATTTGAAAGAGAAAATCATAGGTTGCTTGAGATTAGAGTGAATTTGTGAACATAATTATTATTCTGCTTCCTCCATCTTTATATCCTAGGTGCCTTCAGGTTAATATTTGTTTCAATTTAAGAATAACCTCATGTCAATTAACATTAAAGTATTTCTACCTGGTGCAAAGACAACATCTCAGAATTAGGTTATACCAGTAAAAAAACTGTAGGATTCACACTTAGGAAAGGATTCCTTTTATAGGGCTTCAAATACTATGTCGCAGTTGTTTACATATCTTAGTTCGGCTCTGAGAGCGTTCATAGTTACTTATCCATTGAAGCTTTCTATTTTCTTTCTATAAAAGGACTTGGCACACATTATCACAGTCAAAACCCTGGCATTTAACAGTCAGGGAACGTACACTAGCCAATCACTTAAGAGGATGGTTCGGTTAGCATGTGTAATAATTCTTTAAAATATTAAATAAGAAAAGGGTGCTATGATTGGAATGAGTCACCACATAAATTGAGAGACACTGAAACAAAAAAAAAACTTCACATGCTGGCAAAGGCCTTAGAACCCAATTTTGAAGTGTTTTGAAAATCATGCTTAAATTAATTCCTTTTTCCTTTAATCAAAGTATTCTTCCCAGGAACTGAAATAGTTGCTATTTTAATAGGACTGTGTAGTTTGTTTTCCCAAATCAAATAATTATTTAATAAATATCCCTTTATTTATCCTAGTTGGGCTTTTGCGTATGGTGCTAGGTCAAATTAGATGCAGTCAAATGTAGCCCATTACCCATTTTTGTAAATAAAGTTTTATTGGAACACAACCATGATCATTCACCTATGTATTGCATATGGTCATTTTTCAGCTAGTTGTGACAGAGTCCATAAAACCTGCTGGGCTAAAAATATTTACTATCTGGTCCTCTCTGGTCCTTTGCAGAAAAGGTTATCTGACTCTTGCTTTATACCATAGGCATGCGGAGGGTGTGTGTGCAGGTGGGGGTATGGGTGTATGCCTGCATGCCCACCTGTGGCTCTTTCAACAATGCCTGGCACTCTGACAGTTAAGAAGTCAACTCAAGGGAACAGTAACTTAAAAACCTGGTGGCCTGAAGTGATAGTTGGGAAAGATTGTTGAGTGATGTTTTCCATTTCTCCCTGAAGTTTGAGGGCTGGTATGAAACAAAGACATTAAGAAAGATAACCAAATCCCTTGAGAAAGTTTGCAAAATGATGTCATAAATTAAATCACCAAGGGATAAGTGGTTGCCAAAAGATTTCTTGGCTGCCAGACTTAGACTCATACCAGAATTACTTTGAAGCCCAGTTATGCAGATGGCGGTCTTTACTCTTCGTTTCCTTTTATGAGTAGGCCCCAAATTGAGAGGTAAGGATCATGAATCATCAAACCCAAATGTTTGTTCCTCTAAGTTTTGCAGGTTCATCTGCCTGAGAGGGTCTCTCCTTAATTTTACAGAACAACTTAGGGCAGTACTGTCCCCACTGAGATCTGAGGACCTTCTGAGCCTCAGGTGTTATTGAATAAGGTCCTGACGCTGATCTGGGTGAGGCCACTTTTGAAATCAACCCTGCTGTGTGTCATGTAACTAGAATGCTCTCCCCTGGGAAAGTATCAATGCAGAGCAGGTGTGCTTGAAAAACCAGCATGGGTGTCCCTCTGTGTGGACTGTGCGTTCAGTCAGAAAGTCTCCTCAAAACAGCGTCCCAGGATGCTCATTGCCAAAGCTTAAGCATTTAAGGGATGTGGCCATTGTGATGCCCACAAAAATCCAGAAAGATCAGAGTACCCCAAAGTTAGTCGAATGCTCACCTGCCTCCTGAGCAAGCCCCTCCCCAAACAGACATGAAGAGGGCCGGGTGGTGTTTGATGGGGGCCTCTGCGTGAGCAGGAGCCACGGATGACGCGGGGCA
Organism: Spermophilus citellus; assembly: GCF_964194105.1. Classification (NCBI taxonomy): domain Eukaryota; kingdom Metazoa; phylum Chordata; class Mammalia; order Rodentia; family Sciuridae; genus Spermophilus; species Spermophilus citellus. The sequence continues at coordinate 81,583,671 of NC_138195.1, forward strand.
CCCAGTCCAGTGGCGATTCTGCCTCCTGGAGGACATCTGGCCATGTTTAAGACCTCTTTGGTTGTCACAGCGAGGCAGAAGGTGCTATGGGCATCTGGGTTTCAGAGAGGGTGCTAAACACCCTGAGAGAGACACAGGCAGCTCCCTACAGCACGGAGTTAGCAAAGTGTCCACCGTGCTAAGTCTTTAAAATTGCTGCTCAATGAACTGTCCTGAAAGGTGGGGAAATGGCTCCTTTTATAAGCAGGAAAGCCCTCGGGTCCAGCCAGGGTGGCTATAAGTTGGCAGGAGTGAGATTTAAATTCAGTAGAATCTAATCTACTCTCACAAGAAAGCACCAACCATGTCACCACGTCGGACACCACGTGAATATTCAAAAACTATTTACACTGTGGCCGAAAGAGAGAAGGAAAACGGGCGTAAAGTCACACAAAGCGCTTTCTGGGTGCAATAAATGTATCTTTTCATCATCTCTCCTGTGCTGCTTCATTAAAAAGGTAAGTTGGTGGGTAGCAATTGAGCTCCTTTTGATTGTCATTATTATTCATAATGTCATTTGTCACCCACTTTGTTTTTGCTGGGGCTCTATGGGCCCCCACTGGTGTGTGTTTGGTATGTGGTTTCCCTCTAATTACCAGCCCTAGTCCGGGTTCGGAGGCCTTTCATGTGGCTTTGCCTTCTTCTTTGCCTTTTGAGTGGAAATTATTTTAATTTTATACAGAAACGCCGCACGCCTAATGCAGCCAGGCCTGGTACACGCTGTCAGGAAATCTCACCTCGCTAATGAGTTCTCCTGCCTTCTTTGCCTGCTCCACATTTAATGACCCGGTGGCGACCCAGCCCGTGCCTTTCATCCACTTCACATCTGCCCTGTATTGGTTCTGACAAAGGAGAGAGAGAAAAAAAAAAAGAAAGAAAGAAAGAAAAAAAAAGGCAGGCCATTGTTGGTGCACAGACATTTAAAGGGCTATTAACGGCTCCCGATGTCCCCTTGGTGCCAGCTGAGTCAAATCATATGCCACTCTTGTCTTATCCATTTCTGCACAGTCACAGGTAGGGCTTCCAAATGTAAATTAATTTCCTCTTTAATTGGAGCCCTCCCAGTGGAGCTGGGCTTTAGGCCCCACCCACACTCCTGGGGGTAGAGCAGGAGGGACCAAACCCACCTTGGCCCTCATTACGGGGACTCAGGTCTACCTCGGAAAGAAGAGCATCCTCATTGTCTGCACTTCCAGTTTTCTTGTTTAAAATGACACGAAGGGGAGAAATAAATGAGAATTTGTAACAGAACTCAGGCGGGAGCTACTGGAGGGAATTTCACAAGACATCCAAGGCTTCCCACGGTGCCAATTCCTGCCCTCCACCACGGTGGGGGGCAGGAGGAAGATGTTTCTCATTTCTTTACTTGCCATTGAAGGAGTAGTTTTAATGGACAGTTATTTAAATGGACACTTCTCCCAACTAGCCTATCATCTGTGGATCATGAAACAGTCCTGCCCGGAAAAAAGTGTGAGTACACACACTCACACACACAGACACATGAGCACACACGTGTGTGGAACAGTCTGGCTGCAGCTGACCCGCCTTTTCCACTCACCCACATTTTTGCACAAGAGCCTACTAAAGACAGAAAACGGCACCCGGTGGGTAATAAGGGGGAAGGAGAAGGTTGTTGAAGGCTGGCCATCTGGTCATTCCCAAACTGGGGAGCCATGGTGACACTCTCCCTTAGCCAACCACAGCTAAGAATGTCACAAATACATTTTCCCTAGTGGTCAAAAGAAACCTGGAAGACGTATATAGATCAGAATCCAAGAAGGAACAAGTAGCTCTGTGATTTTCTGTGAGTGCGGAATTTAAAATGGGCATAATTTCTATAAAGGTTAATCCAGCAGGAAGCTAAAGTGTTTCCACTTAGGGAGCCAGAAACAGGCATCCCATAGCATCACCTTGTCTTGAAGCGTGGGGGGGGGGACACACTTGCACCAGCACTAGCACCCACGTGTACACGTGCACACACACACATAGAGCTTACATCACTCTGCAAGCCATACGCCTTCTTGGCCCACTCCACCTTCATGTCCGTGGGCAACGCTGTGAAGTGATGGGACACTGTCCTGTAGCCTATGTCTGTGGCTAAGTGCTGAGCCTGGCGGGCGTGCGCCAGGTGGATCATGTCGAGGGAGACGTGGCACTGGGACTTGGTGTCTTCGAAGCCCTTTTTGTACTCCAATTCGCTCTGCAGTTTGGACATTTGCAGCGAGTGGCTCATTTGAGAATCGCCCTGTGCACCCTTGGCCCCAATGAGCTTCCCTCTGGACTTCTCATAGTCCTCCTTGTACTTCACCTACATGAGGGCAGCAGAGCAGCAAGACGTGAGAATCCCCTCTAGGAGCTGTTCAGATTCAAACTGGAGGCATGTGAGTTAGAACAAAGCCTTTGACATAATCCTAAAAGAATTAGAGTTTGGACAACTGATATATTTCCTTTCATCAAATGAGGAGATAAAATATTATTACCCATTAATTCCATTTTTTTTTACCTTGTCTGCCCAAAAGCTCTGGCAGCTTCCTGAATGCTCAGCCATTATCAGTCTTTTACCAATTTTCTTATGAAATTCCAACTCCTCTCTAATAATTTGAGATCTTTCGGGATTTATTTTTAAATGGCCTGGGTTTATTATTTTCTCCCACAAAAATAACCTTAAATTTTTTTAAAATTCTTTTCTTTCTCAGACATAGAAGTTAGGCAAGTGCTTCACCACTGAGCTATACCCCCACCCCTAAATCTTTTTAGAGAGTGAGAAAATTGATTTTAAAAAGTAGTCGTGAAATGAAAAAGACATAGAATAGGCAACATATAACTGGTATTTAAGAAAGGAGCTCAAGGAATATGGGAATTAAAAAGAGTATGTTTCCTGAAAACTGAAGAATTCACTAGGCCAGGAGCAGAGACAACCAGAAGGAGAGTCAATGGGAAATGCTTGGGCAACCGCAGCATGTACACTATGTGGCACTATTTTCAACTTTTTGCTACTCCATTAGGAGACCTGACACTCATCTCTTGCCTGCAACATCATCAACATCTGCCACTATTTATTGCACACTTACTGAGCCAGTCATGGGGTAACCAGGTGCCACTCAAAGTGCATCCACAAACTGGTTTGCAAAATGTTGCTTGCTGACTACAAGGTAAGGAGCTCATGTCAGAGTGAAAACCAACCATGTGACCAAGCCACTGGCTCAAATGGTGGTTTTTGTTTTGTTTTGTTTTGTTGTTATTGTATTGTTTTTAAAGCAAGACTTCCATGATGGAGGAAGCAGAGTTTGACTTATGCTCTGACCCAAACTCCTTATCTCCCATCAGGCTCATAACAGATGACGTTGGACTATAAAACAACACACATCTCTGCACGCAGTGACGCATGCCTGTAATCCCAGTGGCTCAGGAGGCAGAGGCAGGAGAATCACAAGTTCAAAGCCAGCCTCAGTGCAACTCAGCAGGGCACTAAGCAATTTAGCAAGACCCTGTCTCAAAATAAAATATAAAAAGGGCTGGGGATGTGGCTCAGTAGTTAAGTGCCCCTGGGTTCAATCCCCAGTATCAAATAAATAAATACACATCAATTCATTTCATTTCCACATGACCATTTTGCAATTAGCTGTTTACCAGCAAGTTAATTACTGAAGGGTTAAACAATCTGCCCAAAATAACAGTGCTGAGAGGTGACAGAGCTGTGGTTGTAGCCAAGGTCTTACATCAGAACCTATATTCTGTTTCTTTTTTTGATTCCAGAATTGAACTCAGGGGCACTTGACCACTGAGCCACATCCCCAGCCCTATTTTGTATTTTTATTTAGAGACAGGGTCTCACTGAGTTGCTTAGCGCCTCACTGTTGCTGAGTCTGGCTTTGAATCCGAGATCCTCCTGCCTCAGTCTCCCAAACCACTGGGATTACAGGTGTGCACCACTGTACCTGGTTAGAACCTATATTTTTAACCATGGCTACAGCAGATTTAGAAACATTTAGAACATCATAAATCACATTAGAAAGTCATGGACCATCTCTGGACATCTGTAAAGTGAGGACCCTGGATTCTTGCTCTTACTAGTACTATTACTAAGTTACCACTTACCAACACAGAGGCCCAGCAAGTGCTTTCCCAGGGAACTAGCAAGGGTAGCCATGCTTGTTATTATCCCCCTTTACACATAAGAACTCTGGGGCTCAGGGGGATAAAGAACCTGCCCCAATTCCTTGAGACCCTCCCAGACATTAGGCAGCAGGACCCCACACCCCCCGACACTCTGGGGGCTGACTCACCTCGCTCGCCAGGTCCCTCTTGGCTTTGGCTGCCAGGAAGGTCAAGGAATCAAGACTCAGCTCAAACCCTCTTGCCTTCTGGTTTTCCCAGCTGCTCTTGTACCGTTTCTGGGGGATTTAGGAGACAAGAGATCATCCTCTGTGAGAGGGCTTCTCTAGACTCTGAAATGACCTTGCTAACAAAGAAACCACAATCACATCTTCCCTGGAGACTGAAAGCCCCAGGCTCACACAGACTGAACACACGCAGGCCTCCTTGCTGGTGGCCGAAGACCCCTCGGCACACAGGGCTTCAATCAGAAGACATTAAACTCCAGAAGCCTTGAACATATCAGGAATATGTGAAGCCCCCAAAGACAGGCCACAGGCAGAGCAGCATTGCACGACACAGAATTTGGGGGAAATCTGTCCTCTGTGTCTGTCCACGTGCCCCTAGCGGCAGGGCTCTGGCTATACCCTTTCTCCATCCATTGGGCCTTTCCTTCCTCCTGTTCCCTGTTCTACACCCACCTCCCGGTTTCAAAGTCTGTTTTTGGGAAGCCCCCCTCCCTTTCTGTGTGGGAATCAATTTAGCATTTGTTTCTCCTTCCAATCCTCGCCACCACCTATTCCCAGATCAGAACCCCAAAGCCCTAGGAGCTGCATGGAGAGCTAAGAGTGGACCCTCCTTAGAAGAGAGAGGCAGGGGAGACAGGACTATGGATACTCTTCCACCTGAGGGAAGCCACTGTGCATGCTCCTTCCAGTGCCTGATGCATATTTGCCCAGTGAACCCTCATGAAAACCCAGCGAGGAAAGGCTAGCCTCGTTCCACTCCTGGGACAACTCAAAGTAAAGAATTTGTCCAAAATGTATGGAACTGGAGGTTATCATGTTAAGTCAGACAAGCAGACACAGAAAGGTAAGTATCACACATTTTCTCTCCTATGTGGAAACTAAAAAAAAAAAAAAAAAAAAAAAAAATCCAGACAACAGAAAACAGAAGATGGGCTAAAGGACAGAAGAAGTGGACCTGCGGGGAGAGGAGGGCAAGAGGGGGCACCTGGGAGGCGGCCGGAGTCAACAGGACAGACACATGTATGGGAAAATGTCACAGTGAAGCCCACTAATTGGACAGTTAGTATGATTGAATAATTATAATAAAGAACAACAATAAAAAAGAATTTGTCTAAGGTCAAATCCCTGGGACAGTGACAGATCGGGGATCAAACCCAAGCAGTTTAGGGCCAACTTCTGAGCTCTTCCCACTCCCCTCTGCCACTACTCAACTTTGACCCCTGGAATAACCACTCCCTGTGACCCCAGGATCCACCCAGAGCCTCAAGTCCGCCATCAGCTCATCGCTAGGGAAGGTCGCCAGCCCCTCCCCAGGAACAAGGCCCAGGAACCAGATGTGCTAGGGAGCAACGTTTAGAACCACCCCATGTCAGTCACCTCGGTTGGCACAGACACCACCAATGGGGCTGGTGGGCTGCGTGGCTAAAGGCACAAGTAGCAGAGCCCATGGCTGCCCACACCCCCTGCGGTACCTCGCTGAGGTGAGCAGCATTGGCCCGGGCCTGTAGGAAGAGAGGCTCGTCTTTGCTGATGGTGTACTGGTGGATAGACTGCTGGTTCTCTGCCTTGTAGGCCACCTGTTGGGAGAGAAGCAGGTGGGGGTGATGGGAAGGGCATTACAACTCCTGCAGCAGGTGGGGAACTAGGGGACACTGCGCCAAGTGAAGCCAGACACAGAGACAAGTACACACGATGTCACTCATCTGTAGGGACCAAAACCAGCAGCTCACATAGAGAGTAGAACAGAGGTCTCTGGAGGCCAGGAAGAGTAAAGGCTAGGAAGGGAAGATAGAGGATGGGTAATGGGTCCTACAATACAGATGGCACAGGGTAGTTCTAAAGTTGTATACACAAGGGCAAGTATGGTCTAGGACAACTAATTGTATATTTCCAAATAACTAGAAAATTATTTGGAGTTTGAAAATTCCCAACATGACCTTGCTAACAAGGAATGATAATACTTAAGGAGACGGAAATGTTAATTACCCTGATTTGATCATTACACATTGTACATGTTATAGTTTAGAGATGAGGTATCCTCCAAAAGCTCCATGTGTAAGACAATGCAAGAAAGTTTAGAGGTGAAATGATTTGGTCATGTGAGCTTTATCTACTCAGTGCTTTAATCCACTTGAATGGATTAACTGGGTGGTAACCACAGGCAGGTAGGGTGTGGCTGGATGAGGTGGGTCACTGGGAACATGCCTTTGGGGTATATATTTTGTCCCTGGTGAGCTGAGCTTGTCTCTCTTTGCTTCTTGTCCACCAAGTCCTGAGCGGCTTTCTTCCACCACACCTGTCCACCATGGTGTTTTGCTTCATCTCCAGCCCAGGGCAATGGAGTTGGCCCTCTGGGGACTGACATCACTTTTCCTCCTCTAAAAATGTTCTTGTTAAGTCTTTTGGTCACAGCAGCAAAAGAGCTGCCTAAAACAGTACCCATGTATCAAATTACGATACTGTACCACAAAAGTAGGTACAAATATTCTACAATTAAAAACAAAAACAATTTAAAGAGAAACACCACCAGGCCAGACACTAGGTGGCAGAATAGAGTAAATTAGGTTTAAATTAGGGCCCAACCTGCAGACCCCTCTAAGGTTTCTATTTTCATACCTTTGTTCCCCAGAAGCCACTGACCTCCCCAAGCTGTTGTCATTTACACTGTGCATGGCCATACAGAATAGCCCACCAGGGGGTCAGATGAGCACAGGAGGGAGGGAGAGATAAGGAGCACTCTGTCCTCTTGTGCCTTCATGACCTTGATGCATGGGGAGGCACTGATACCAGGAAGGGAGCAGTGACCAAAAGGACAGTAGGAGTGAACTTCTCCTCCTGTTGCTCTTTCTCTCTCCCTCCCCCCACCATGGAGTTGAGTTTCCAAACAGTGGCTTTCCACTGACCGAGTGACATTGCTGGCATCCTTTACAGCAGGGGGACCTGGACCTTTAGGAAGGAAAACTAGAGAGGGCCTGGCCAGGCTGTAGAGAAGAGGGCATCCATTCAGTGCTGGACACTAATCTGTAAATAGTGTACATGGCGCCTCACTGTTCTGCCGCCCATATTTGAGGTTAAATGAGCGTGACCGGCACACATCTCACGGGCAAATGTCCTTCTCCAAGATTTAAAGTCTTTGATGAGAGAAGAAAGAGAAAGAAGAAAGAAAGAAGGAATCCTGAAGGCAGAAAAGGGTCACAGTCCCGCACCTATCTCTAACACTTGGGGGAAAAGGGGGGTGAGCAAAGCAGCAGGGACCAGTGGCCAGTTCCCAGATGCAGCCTGGAAGCATGAGGAAAGCCAGGTCCAGCCTGTTTAAGGGAAAGGTCCTTTGGTTCCTGAGTCGTGCCTGGGCAGCACCTGCTGTTGTCCCTGAAGACTCCCAGGCCCATGACACAGCAGCCTGGTGGAGAGAGGGCAGCCCGGGACTCACCCCACTCTGCAGCTCCTGGCTCTTCTTGGCGTGCTCCATCTGCGCACTATCAGTCACACTGGTGAACTTCAGCTCATCAACCCTCTGCCGGTAGTTTTTCTAAAAGGAACAGGACTCCACAGCATTATAATTGGGCTGCCCCCCACCACCATGCACACAGCACATGTGTGCACACACTTTCTGTGACCCAAGCGTTTCCCTGGGAAGAATGTTCTAGTTGGTCCTGCAGCTCCAGCAGGACCACATGGCCCCAAGTCAGCCTGCGCTGGTGTTTTCATGGCTATTACTGGGTGGGAACTTTAGTTTTTCCTGGGGCAGAGACTGTAATTCACTGTGTGCAACCAAGTATTTCCATTTTATAAATCTAGATCTGACATAGGAGGGTTAAGTGGAGGATACTTGGCCTTTGCAACCACAAGGACCTGGGTTCCAACCTCCCCTGTGTCTCTTATCAGCTCCATGGCACGGGGCGTGTCCCTACAGACCTGCACCCACCGTGCTCTGACTATACCATAGGGACAGCAGAAGCTCCTTCACTCTGGGGTGGGGCAGCGCTTCTGCGCGATTCCTCCCACGTGAGCCAAGTCCTTGGCAATGTGTTTAGAACTCGCCATCGCCACTGTCATTGTTGTCACTACGATTGTCCAGGAAGCACTGGCTACAGAAAGGAGGAACACCAGGGGCCACAAGCAGAAGGCTGGTGCTCAGGTGCGATTCACCCTCACAGTGTCTCGTCTCCCAGATCACGGAGGTCTTGTTCTTATCGTGTCCCCGTCTCACAGCCACAGATTCACTGGCAAATTGTCAAATGTGCTAATTCTGTCCCCCTGTGGGAACTTCTCGTCTTTCCTGAAGACTAATTAGTTCCTCTGGACTTTCCACCGGAACTGCCAAAGTGGAGGGAAAGGTGGCCTCTGAGGATGGCGGGTTGTGGCCATAGCTTCACGTGGTAGGGGGGACACTAGAGATGAGCTCACAGCCCGGGGCCACCCAAACTCTCAGGGACGTTAGCAAGAGCATTATAGAACAACTGGACCCAAAACACTGATTGGAACCCTGGGAGCTCCAAATTTCCTCCCTTTTATATAAAAAAAGGTCTAAAGAAAATATGCTAAAGAGTCTTCAAATTTTCCTTCCTTGTTTCACTGTGTAGAATAGGAAAACCCCCTCACCATGTGATGTCACATTGCTCTTCCATTCTTGACATTTCCAGTCCCCCCAGACTCTGCCTTGCTCAAATTTACTTACTAACTACTTTCTAAGGAGGCAAAAATCTGTTCTGGCATATAAAAAAGAGTGAAGGGGAAAAATCCTCTTGGCCCCAAACAGCTTAAAAATCTGTAGCCAGCACAAGAAGTGAGATAGAAACTGATGTTCCTGAGGATAAAGGACCCACTGCCTGGGTCCCCCTCCAGACTGCACCCCTATCCAAGACAGAACAGGCTTTCATTGTTCCACCCGGAAATGAGCAAGTCTCCAGGAAGCTAGGAAGTGGGAACCTCAAAGGATTATTTCTCTCTTTCTACCTTCCTTATTTATACAGACTGGCTCTAAATGTCTTTGTCTGAGAGAAGGGCAGTGGAAAGGTAAGAATAAATGACAAAATATGCTTTGGGCAACATTACCTGTTGCCTAGTGGACAACAGTTAGGGCACTAGGTCTTCCAAACTGGGTACAAACCCCAGGTTGCTACCCACCTAAAGTTTGACTCAAGTCTCACTTTACTCATACATAAAATGGTAATAGTAATAGGATCATCATATCTACCCATATAGGACAGTCGTAACCTATAAATAGCAGTTTGCATTAATGCACTCAAAGTGGTCAATCAAATGCACCAGTGATTAGACAATTATCATCAGTCCATAATGGTACCTATTTGATCACTATTATTATCATTTGCAAGAGATATGCCGACTCAGCCTTCCTGGCACTGAGACAAGAATCCCTTTTGAAGATCCCAAACAAAGTTCCTGAAATAGTCACACTTCCAAATTAAATGTCCTTCCAAAGTCCTCTTCTGCCTGCTGCCATTCCGTGGCATAAAGAGATGCACAGGCTTAGGGCTCCAGGGCCCTTGGGGACAGTCCTGTTCAACCTTCTCATTTTAATACCAGGAAAAAGGAGTCAGGATAGTGACGTGTCTGAAGTCAGCAAGGCAGTTAAGGCCCAGGCATAAAGAGAATGCTCACTGCAATTATCAGACTCTGATTCAGAAGCAATCACATCCTCCTCACACAAGAAAAACATTACCAGTTGAGTTTCCCTTAATCCAAAATGCCTTTTCTGGATTTCAGATGTTTTTGGATTTTGGAATATTCACATAGACATAAAGAGGTATCATGGGGATGGGACCCAGATCTAAACAAAAAAAATCATATATGTTTCACATATACCTCATCCACATAGTCTCAATGTAATTTTATATAATTATTTTGTGTGTGTGTGTTACTGGGGAATGTATCCAGGGGATTTTGAGACAGGGTCCCACTAAGTTGTTGAGGCTGACCTCCAACTTATAATTCTCTTGCCTTGGGCTCCTGAATTGCTGGAATTACAGGTATGCACCACTATGCCCCAGAGTATACAATATTTTAAATAATTTTGTACGTGAAACAAAGTTTCATGGTGTGGAATTTACTATTGGGGCATCATGTTAGTGCTTAAAAACTTTTGGATTTGGGAGCATTTCAGATTTCAGGCTTTTAGCCTAGGGATGCTCAACCTGCACAATCTTTCTGTATGAAATTACTCTTTGGATAATTGTAGGCTTCTTAAAAATCCCTCTCCAGGAAGTTTAAGGGTGTAGAAAGTTAGTTTCAGGATGTGCTGCAAATGTAAAATGAAGAAGTACTCTCCCATGAATCACATCTAAAATAAAAGCTTGGAGTGAGGAGGAGGAATCAGACGCTAAGGTCACTCTCGGTGACTTGGGCTGAGAACGACTGAAAGCCAGGCGCATAAGCTCAGGTTACCTCGCTGACCAGTTGTCCAGCCTTCTTGGCCTGTTCCAAATTGAGACTGCCCTCAGTCAGCCACCCGACTCCCTTCATCCACGCCAGGTCAGATTTGTACTGCAGCTGCGAGAGAAACACCACCGGCTCTCAGCACAGACACAGGTGCAGACAGGACAAATTTGGTGCAGGAGTCAGGAAGCTCTCGATGCTGCGTTTTTTCTCCCAGAAGAACTGCCCCCTCCTCCCTTATGCCCCCTCCTCTCTGCTTGGGAGGTAAAGCCATTGGGCCTGCCTCGTAGTAAGAATATCATGTCTTGGGGCTGGGGATGTGGCTCAAGCGGTATCGCGCTCGCCTGGCATGAGTGCGGCCCAGGTTCGATCCTCAGCACCACATACCAACAAAGATGTTGTGTCCGCCAAAAACTAAAAAATAAATATTAAAATTCTCTCTCTCTCTCTCTCTCTCTCTCTCTCTCTCTCTCTCTCTCTTTAAAAATTTTTTTTAAAAAAAGAATATCATGTCCTACTTAAATGTTCAAACACTACAACCTTAACAGAAAGGCCATTTCTCCATCCCAATTAGAATTAATATATATTCCATGCTTACAAAAAATATATCAAAATAGATGCTACTGTCATGTATAACTAAAAAGAACAAATATAAATTTTAAAAATTTGATAAATTTGAAATTACTCTTTGAATAAATTGTAGGCTTCTTAAAAATGTAAATTCTAAAGAATCTTAATAAATTCAAAAAAAATTTAATAAATTTTTAAAGACCATTTCTCATATATTTTGACCAAGGACCTTCTTTGTCAACCTACTGAATTTCCAAGATTTGTTTCCCCTTTGCTTGTGCCAACACATTTTAACTTTCCCCATTGGCCCTGAGCCCCACACCTCCATCCATCACACCTGAGTCTGTGCTGTCATGATTCGGCCTCCCTCCTGTCCTCCCTGGGCCCAACATCTCCAGAAGTTCCTCCTAGTCCTCTAGGTTATGTAATAGTCTCATGTACAAGTTCAAACTGAGAGTGTATCTAGTTGTGAGATGTGGGCACAGCTGGCAGTGAGGGAGGGCTCACCTGGCTCTGGAGCCCGTAGGCTTTCTTGGCCCACTGAGTCTTCATGTCTTCAGGCAGCACGGTGTATTCGTGCAGTTTCTTCCTGTAATCCAGGTCACTGGCAAGAGCTTGGGCCTTCTTAGCATGCCTGATGTTTACCATATCCATGGGCAGGTGAAAGTGGGTCTTACTCTCTTCAAAGCCTTTCTTGTATTCAACCTGGGGTGTACCAAAGCAAGGCCCATTACCTAAAGGCTGCTCTTGCAGAAGTGATGTGAGAACACAAGATTCCCAGGCTTTCAGGAGGAATGGGTACTTTCGATGCCACCCATCTCTAAGAAAGGTCTGATTCAGAGCTTAGCTCTGTAAGCCAGTGTTGTAGGCTGCTGTGGCTCCACCTGTCTCTGGGATACCTCTCTCTTATGGATCTTAACTCTTTTTACCTGGCTGCTCCAGGAGGGCACTCTATCTGCAGAAGCAGAATAACAAAGCTCGGGCTTCAGATCCAGTTACGCCTAAGCTCAAGCCTGATCTGTCCTTTACCAGCTGGGAAACCTCTGGAAAGGTATGTCACCTCCTTGAGGGTTCATTTTCCTTGAAACGGTTGTAATAAGTATATGAAAGAGGAGCAGAAATGTGCTTAGTCCAGGGACTGTCACACAGCAAACACATGATATATGTAAGTGATGAGGATGACAGTGACGAGATGCAGTAATGATGCGATGATGATGTTGGTGATGACTGATGAAGGTGGTAATGATGCTGATGATGGTGATAATGGTTGCCATGATAGTGAAGATGGTGGTCCTGATGGTGATGATAGAGGTTGATGGTGGTAATGGTTGCCATGATGATGGTAATGGGGATCCTGGTATGATGATGATGGTGGTGATGGTGAGGATGGTGGTCTGGTGGTGATGGTGGTAATAAAGAGCTTGGTGGTAATGGTGGTGATGATGGAGGTGATGATGGTAGTGTGGTGGTAATTATGGTGGTGGTGTTGGTGGTGATCATAGTGATGGAGGTAAGAGATGAGGATGGCATGTGGTGGGGAAGGTAGGGTGCTGGAGTAGAAGGAGGTAGGCCAGCTAGCACGAGCTCTGGGGTCTAATCTCTATCCTGACTACCTATGACTTTGGGCAAGATACCATCTTTATGACCCTCAGTTGCTCCAAATGCATAAAAATACCAATTCATTCTCTGTCTAAACTAAGCCAAATTCTCCATGCCTCTTTATGCTTCATGACTGCATTTCATAGGGCTTGTTCTGTAGACACATCCAGAGGCCAATGCACATATTCCATTCAAATCATGACCTCTTTTTGTCAGGATGGGAGGGATACACCAGGATGGAACTCTGGGGCACTCAACTACTGAGCCACAACCCCAGCCCCTATTTTGTATTTTATTAGAGACAGGGTCTCACTGAGTTGCTTAGTGCCTTGCTCAGGCTGGCTTTCAACTCACAATCCTCCTGTCACAGCATCCTGAACGACTGGGATTACAGGTGTGTGCCATGTGCCCAGCTAAGCCACGGCCTCTTAAGGGCTTTGTGGGGTAATTATGTCCACCTGTACCTTCAGAGCTGCATAAGCTGGCTTTGCAGCTTTGAGCAGTGGTCATAGAGCAGGAACTCAGTGCTTGAGGGCCCTTTCGGCCTGCTCAGTGTTGGCAGGGAAGACCTTATTAGAAACTAGGTGTGTCCCTTCTAGCCACACTCTCCTTCCCCAAAGGATTTCCTCCCCCGTTTGTTAAGTGATAAATACCACGATTAATCTCCAGCCACCAGAGTTGCTTACAAGCAGCATCATTCTTATTGGTTGGAGCCTGGGCTGTCCTGGTTGTTTGGTAAACACTTTGAACACCATGTATGTTGTGATTGCAGGATTCTTCCAGAACATTGCCACAATGAGTTAGATGTTTACTGCCTAGCTCCCTGCTAGATTTGAACATGGTTTCCCATCACCAAAACACATTTGGAGGCTTAATCCCTCAATGAGGCAGTGGGGAGGTGGGGATTGGTGGGAGGTGTTTGGTCATGGGGGTAGAGCCCACGTGAGAAGACACTGTGTCTCAGTAGGGAGCTGGTTCTCCCCCTCATGGGACCAGACTAGTCATCACAAGAATGGGCTACTACATTGTGATATAAACATCAGAGATTATTATATAGACTAGCATGCTGTATTCTGCTATTCAGATTTTATAATAATACTTATAAAATATGTACTGATACTTATAACTATGCTTATCTGATTAATAGATATTTGAGCACTTAAAAAAAAAAAAAGAATGTGCTATGAAGAGCAAGGCCACACTTGTGTTCTCCGTGTTGCAGGTACTCTCTTGCCTGCCCACTTTTCCCACCACGGTGATGCTACATGAGGCCTTCACCAAATGCAGTCTTGAATAAACCACCTCTTTCTCTATAAATTACCAGTCTCATATATTCTGTTATAGCAAAAAAAAAAAAAAATAGACTAAGCCACTTTCCCAGCAGAACTAAGCTCCATGACGAAGAAACTCATTAGGAGCTCCCAGTGTCTCCTAAGTGTTTTGCCCATAGTAACTGCTTGGTAAACCTGTGTGGATTAAATAACTGTGGCCAAACGTCTCTGTACCTTGATCGGCAGAGGCTGTCACAGTGAGGGCTACACTCTTCCTCTACTTTAAAAGAAGAGCATGTTCAGTAAAATAAAGAAAGTGAGCAAACCTCTTACACAAGTCAGGAAAGAAAAGAGTTGCAGACAGAAATCAATACTAAGAAGAAATCAAAAATACGGTTTGCTGGTGCTATCCTAAATGACCAGGTGAAGTTGCCAGGAAAAACTTTGAAAGTAACATAACTTTAGGTAAAGGGCTGGGGGGGCAGGTGGAAAGGGAATCTACCTCGCTGCTCATCTTGGCCACCTGCAGGGAGTGCAGAAGCTTCGAGTCGGTTGTTCCCATGGCTTTGCCTTTTGTTTTCTCATATTCTTCTTTGTATTTAATCTTGAGAGAAAAAAGCAAGTCTACTGTGAGTGCGAGAGAAACCTTGCCGTCCAAGGGGCTCGGTTTAACAAATGCAAGAACTGTTCTGAGAAAACACCTCCCCGTCTTCTGTGGATCCAGAAGAAGATTAAAGTACTGCGATGTTTACAATGTTAACAGTCATTATTTTTTTTTCAGCAGGACCACTGACATGTTATTGGAACCATTCCTTATCCATTTCTGAGTTAATGAGAGAAAACCTACATTGCTAGCAAGCTCCCCCGAGGCTTTGGCGGCCAACAGAGACATGGCATCCAGCTTCATCTCAAATCCTTTCCCCTTTGTCTTCTCCCAGCCTTCTTTGTACTTAACCTAACAAACAAAAACACAGGTGAGCAGGAATTGCTATACCTACAGTCCTTCCAAAAGTTGAAGACAATTTTTCTTTAAGGAAAGTAGGTTTCTTTAACAACTTACAGGCCAGAGTCCTTGGGTGCTATTATAAAAATAGTAATAATAACTATTAACACAGTTCATTGATTCCTTAGCTAGAGGGCCACATGGACAGTGCAGGACAAAGCTCTATTATTTCTTGGTCATGTGACTACAGGTAATTACATCTTTGGGCTTTGATTTTACCATTTACAAAAAAAAGAATATCATCTCCTCTTTCTCAGAGTTGCTGTGAGAATGACTTAGATATGGTATATGGAAACAAATGCTGACCTGGCCAAGTGCCCTTGTCATGGAAGGTATTGATATTGCCATGGTAACAGCAGCTATGGTTTGCTGGTGCTGACCTAAATGCATTATCTCACTAATTGCAAATCTTCTCATTAGGCCTTTGAGGCTCAGAGAAATTAAAGAACTCACCTAGGGTCACCCAGGTAAAAACTGGCTGTACCTACAACTAAACCCAGGTCTACCAAATCTCAAAGCCCATGCCAACAACTGTGTCCCTACAACAGCTCCTGAGGGTTATGCTGACTCTGTATCCTATCATGTCACATCATACCAGCTACCCCAGTATAGAACTGGTTTTCAAAAAACATTAGTTCTGGAGTTATTTTCTCCTGTCCCACAAATCCAATCTGGAATGAGAAGTCTAATCACAGCCCACCAGTGACTCTGCAAGACTCTAGCAATTAAGATTGTTCTTAAAGTCTGTGTTTTGTCCACACAGCAAGTCACCAGTCAGAAGTCACCAGGGTGATGGCGATGATGGTGCTGATGATGGTTGTACATGTTCTCACAGGCCATACATGTGCTTGGGTAATGAGAATTGAGTTGCTCTGACCAATTCATCCCTAGTGAATGGATGCCACAAGATGGCAAAGTTCAAAATTAAAATGCGATGGATGCCTTTGACAGACCTCTCTCAGGAATAGAAGGTTCCCTGCTTGTTGGACCATGCCGGATCCTTCACGTTCACATCCACCCACGTCCCCCTCCGTGTCCCCCCCATTGCCTGCTCACCTCACTGAAGAGTTCAGCGTTAGTTCTGGCCTTCACCAGCTGAGGCACATCCTGCGGCAGTGTGTAATTCAACTTGTTTTTCTCATAGTCAGCGCGGTAGTTCACCTGATGGATTGAAAATGCAGCTGCAGGTTTTTATATGGGCAAAAGGAGAACTTGGGGGGAGACACTCTTTCCCACTTTCCCCTGAGATCCATCACTAGGAAAAGGCATTTTACAAAGATTTGGGGAATGTTTCTAATTAATAGATAGAAGGGGCCGATTGAAAACATAAACAACTCAAAGGCACACTCAGAATTGTGTATTTAAAAAAGAGATCCCTGCGACAACTTCACCAACTCCCTTTACAAGCCCTTGAAGGTATGAAACTAATGTTTGTAACTTGCTGTGGTGCTGAACATTTTGCCATATGTAGGGTAGATCCTCAATGAGAAATTACCAAATGCTTATTTGAAGAAAGAGCCATCTTAAAACACACACATACACACACACCCCCACACACAGGCTAGCCAGTTGTGATTCCTTAAGGAAGGACACAGCATCATTAAAGATGTAGTCTTGACCCAAAACTAACTCTGAACTTTGGACACTGGTGACATTAAGAATTATTGTTAGGACATCTTGTTTGTTGTTTTGGTGTGATGTATTAAAATGGTATAAAAATGTTTAAACTTTTTCATCTTTTAAAGATTCACATATGTAAAATATTTATGATTAAGTTATTTTCTTCAAAATAATGGGGGGGTGTGGGTGGGTCTGTAGATGAATCAGGATGTGGCATGAGTGGGTACTTGCTGAATCTGAGGGTCAGGTACCTGAGGATTCATTATGTTATTCTCTTTACTTTTGAATGCATTTGAAATTTTCCATAATAAAAATTTTTTGAGGGGGATCATTTCGTGGCCAAAATAAGACATGATGCTGTTAATAAAAGTCAAATCTTTGGGAGTTAGATGTTCAGAGGCCTCACAGTGATCACAAGACCCCTACCTCCAGCCGGGCTGGGGCAGGTGACTTACATGGCTCAGTTGCTGGGCATTGATTTTGGCCTGAACAATCTGCGGAGTATTGGTCACAGAGCTGTACTTCAGCTTGTCGATGCTTTGCCTGTAGTTGACCTAGGTAAAAACAGGCACAGAAAGATGTCACTTGGTTTTTTTCTTTTTCTTCTCTAATATTTGCTTGGGTCCCTTCCCCAACCCAACCAATTGGTGATTCTCAAATTATTACAAAAAGAACCAAAGATTTCAACTGGACACCAACAGACATCCTGAGCCAACAGACAGGAAAACAGCACACTCAAAAAAAGAGGGCCCCCCCTGGTCAGTGGACACAGGAAGAGCTGCTTGTCTACATTATGAACCTGAGATATGCACACTAAAATCACAACAAGATATACTTCCACACCCACCTGAAGAGAGAAAATTAAAATTGCTGAGAATATCAAGTGTTGGCAAGGACGTGGTGCTACAGAAACCCCCATAATGCCACAGACAGATGTTCAGATTGGCATAGTAGCTTTGGAAAACGGTATGACATTTTGGCAAATACACATATCCACGTCCCAATAATATGATTCCTGGACTTATTCTCAAGGAAGATCTGCACACAGCCACTTTATAAAAATTCAAGGTGAATATCTGCACTTGCTTTTCTGTATGTCTTATGCCTCACAAAAAAAGGGATGTTTAAAAGAAAAATGAAAGAGAGAAAACAAGTCCACCCACATTCATGCACGTCTCTGAGTGGGAAGCAAAGGAGCATCAGTGGCCCCTCACAGGAACGGCCTAGGGTGACTGCAACTGTGCACCAGCCCCTGCCTGGCGCTCACTTCCACTTGGTGACAGTCCCCAAGAAAACTGCTCTTAGCTCAGCACTGCAATGGAAGCAGTGAGTTCAGAAGGGGAGGAGGCGGGATTTCCAGCACCTGGCTTCCCATTTCAAGATATTTGGGACTAGTGAATTTTCTCTTTTGAGAATGCAAATTGCTTTTTAGGGAGTGAAGGGTTACTAGCTATTTGCACATGAAACCGTATTCATCCAACCATGTCTTCCTCCAAACACACCTGACCAAGATGCACCTCCCAGGCAAAGGGAACTGGAGCCAGGGAGTGAAGGCCCAGGTGTGCAGCTGAAAGCAGGTGGGCGGGGGATGTGCTGAGCTGAGCGGAGCAGGAGGCCCCCAAACCTATTTAGCAGGAAGGAGATCTGGGGTGAAAGAAATGAGGGTAGGTTTGGATGGTTAAGGACTCTTTTGAGTAATTGCACATGCAGGCTAGCTGGAAATCCAGGTAAAAGAAGAAGTCAACTCATCCCTAACCCTGTCCTTCTTCCCTTACACCTTCCTGGTCCCTCCCATCCGTTCACTTGTTCATTCATTCATTCCTTCAACTGTCACAGATGCCTGTGCAGAGTGAGCACGTAAGTATTGCTGATGGGTCCTTGCTCCCAGGGCCCTAAATGACACAGTCCCTCAGAACACTTGAGCCTATCTGACACTTGAGCCTGCTAGGCCCTGGCTTGGCTTATGGGACTGATCACCACCAAACTTCCCCCAGGCAGATTGCACATCTCTGGTGTATTCCCTGAAGCCCCCAACCCCACCCAGGATCCCACAGTAGATGACAGCTGCTGTGGGGCTGCATCCTGCCTAAGAACCCCACACCCGTTACAGTGTCCCCACTGTCCACTGCCATCTCTGCTTGGACCTGTAGTCATGGCCACCAGCCTGCTCTTAGCAGCTGGCTCTGCCCTTCACAGGGGCCCCACCCCATCTCCTGTCTATCTACGTGACAGCCCTATGTCTCTGTCCTTTTGTCCACCTGTTGCTATCTCTGGGTGCTGCCTCCCTGAGATGGTAGCCCCTGTTGGGGAGTTGC
Organism: Spermophilus citellus; assembly: GCF_964194105.1. Taxonomy (NCBI): domain Eukaryota; kingdom Metazoa; phylum Chordata; class Mammalia; order Rodentia; family Sciuridae; genus Spermophilus; species Spermophilus citellus. The sequence goes on from NC_138195.1 coordinate 81,602,827, forward strand.
AGCCTGAAGGCCACCAATCTCTGTGGGACATTCCAATTATTCCAAAGAAACCAGAAATCCATATTATCATGAAAAATCCTGCAGTATTAAATACCGGAAAACAATTCAATATTTTTAAAATTCAGAGATGCAAATGAAATAGACTTTGGGTCCGCTGGCTGCTGCTCGTATGCCACTGTCTTCCCTGGTCTGTACTCCCTTCATTCTTGTCTGTAATCATGACCAACACCAGGATACTCACTGTGTCCCCGGCAGTGCTCCAAGTCTCTCATACATAACTTATTTAATTCTCCCAACCACCCTAACAGTAGGCCCTCTATCATCCCTACCTTATAATGTGCCAACTAAGGCACAGAGACCTCAGGTGACTTACTCAAGGCCACACTTACTAATGACAGAGCTTGGATTTGAATCCCAGGAGTGGCTCTTAATCTATGCACTAGAAACCTGGTTTGCCAAAGCTAGTGTGCTGGGACTGTTCACCTGGTATATGGATGAGAGGTTCCCCATAGCCAGAGCTAGTATTGCTTTAGACAGGGAAATGTGTTCCATGTAAAAACGGATGACTTACAAGTTGACCTCTAGAACAGGATCTAGGAAAAATACACTGGGCCTCAGAGTGGGTTTTTTTTGTCGGATTTGGAGTCAAGGATAGCACCTTTTTATAGTTTTTATTCCATGATTCAAGGAGAAAAGTTTGTCTGTGTCCTGAGTGCATAGGAAAAACTAGGAAATACAAAGTCATTTCAAAGTCAACTAATAATGAGATTACAGTTCTGTGACTTCCTAATGCATTAATTCAGAGTGAAAACTTATCAACTCATAATGGAGTCTATTAGAATTCAGAATTATGCATGATAAAATGTCACGAAAACTATATTTTTTAAATGGCATCTTCCTTCCCGATAATTCTGCATTAAGTAAGTCACAGAGCACAATTACTTTTCTCTGCAGGACATAATTAACAGTCTCCATGATTAATCACATCTTTGCAACATCACAAATGCCTGGCCATTGCTCCAATCTACATTCTGAAGGGTTTCTTTGCTAAATATAGAGTTTCATTTTAATTCTATTAGTGTTTATAAAATCCATCCAAAGGGAATGCTCTCTAATTAAGGGCCCATGCTTTATTTAATTTCATAGTTATTTCACCATTTTTAATGCTATCAGACTGAGAGGACACAAATGCTCTTGCAAATGGATTCCCCCAAACTTCCTGAACACTAAAATCCCCACATTAGGGACAATAAACTCAAATTCACACCAGAGCCAGGAAGGAAAGGTCAAAGAGATTAAGTCACATAAAGGGAACAGCCACCATTCAGTCCCAGACAACTGCCACCATGCAGAAAGTGGGACTTCTTTTCCCAGGCTTTTCAGACTTTTCAAGAAAAGATGAAAATATGAATTCCCCTAACTCAGAACTTCAATTTTTTAAAAAATATGTGTAGCCAAAAACAAAACAAAACAAAAAAATACTCCTGAAGCCTGCTTGTGGCTCATGCCCTGCCAGTTTAGTACCTGTCTCTAAAAGCAACACCCCTAATTCAGTCTAAGTTAATTATTTTATCAGATGTCCCAAGTGGGCTAGCTACATTTCAGGTGTACAGTTTGATCCAGAGTCTTCTATGGAAAAATGTAGTTTCGGGTCATGTTATAATGGGATAACAAAATTGTAGGCATTGATCTTGTTTTGTTTGTGCTATTTATTAGGCATGATTTCTAGAACTCTGCTGCACAAGCACACCCTGGAGGTTTAATGAAGTACTCTTAATTGGCAAGTGTCTCAGGTAATATTTGCAGCTAAAAGAGAAAGTAGCTTTGGTGATGGCCAACTTTAACTTTGGCTTCATTGAGGTGAGATGAGTAAGTCAACCCAATGACACTTCTGGGGAAAAAAAGAGGCTGACATTCCTCTGCTTCCCATCTCCTTTCATCCAATACACTATCCTTTGCTATGCATGTGCTCTGATGTTTGGGACACTGTGTTAGACCCAACCAAATCCTACTGCTCCAACTGTCATCAGCAAGAGAGAGAGCAGGGTGAAGCCTTATGTACCAATGGGGAAACCCGAGTCAAATACTGGAGTCATGCTGATTCCAAAGGAACTGAAGGAAAGTAATGCTAGGCATTCAATAAATATATGCAGAATTGTGTATTAAATTGTTGATCAGAGACTACCTTCACTGACCAAGAATGATGGTACCCACTCACTTACAGACCACCTTAAGAACGTTTTAAGATGGCAAATGACTTTTATCTTTTTCTTTGTACTTTTCTGTATTTTTCAGAATTTTTCATAATAAACATGTAGTAAAATTCTTATGATCAGAAAACAATAAATTGAATTGTACTAGTTTGTTTGGGGCAAGCCAAACTTTTAAAATATTCAATGCTGTAACAATTAGGGATAAATAGATAGATATGGCTATCTACATATACATACACACACCCAGATATATATACTTTCCAATCTGCCCCTGAGAAAAAGTTCAGTCAACGTTATCACTTACTTTCAACTTATACCCATCTACTCATTTTATTTGACTTCCTTAAGTTCTTAACATACTATACTCAAAAGCTTAAAACAAAAATCATCATTGCTAAGAAATAATGATCCTAAATGCCCCCAGCAGTTCATTTCTAAGAGAAGAAAATGAACTTCAGGGTATTTTCAAGACAAAAACAGAGTTGGCCCCACTTTACATTGAAAACCTGAATTTTCAGCCATGCATGGGTGGACTTCCCAGGGGCAAGAGCCCCCTTTCTCAAGTCCCTTCAATCTCTGCCAGCGGTCTATCTTGTCTCTGTCCCTCTTCCTGCCTAAGAATCGTCCCAAAGGGAGGAAGTGGCTAGTAATAAATAAAAGTGCCATCAGAAGAAGACTTACATCTTTCAAGGGAACCAGTTTCATTGTTGTTTGATAGGCAGGAGTAAGGGTGGCTGGATAGTTGTAGTCCACAATATCGTGTTTATAATCAGCCTTGTAGGCAACCTGAAACCCAAAGAACAAGAAAAAGAAATCAGTCCCTATTTTCTTTTGACCTCATTTGAAAGTCATAAGAAATACTTTAAAAATAGCCAGAAACAAAATTAATTCAGTTGCATCACCTCCAAGGAAAATTAAGTTATGTTCACACGTTTGCCTTTAATTAATCTGAATTCTTCTTCATTAATCAAACATTAGTTAACTTCCATCTGTAGTGTATTTATCTTTCTTTTTAACGATGAGACTCTTTGTCATTTTTGTTAACAAAGAGCCCGTGCTCATGGGTAAACCATGAAGGTACTTCTTAGCTCACCCCCAGAAAAGGAATAAAAAGTTGAGTCTTCAGAGTATTTATTTATTTTTTTCTTTAAGGTCAAATTGGATATTCTCAAGCAGAGAAAATTGACATCTGCATAATGAAAGCAGTTTCCTTTCAGTGTCCTTGACCTCCAAGATTTATAACCTCGAATTTGAAACTCTGTGAATTGGATTGATAAAGCCAAAGAGAGATTAATAATTACATGCTACAAGGAACAAGAACCTGTTCTATTCTGTGATCCCATTACCTTGCCCAGTGCCTAGCCATGGTAGGTCTTCAGTGAACATGAAGACTGGATAAGCAAATAGACAAACAATCACCTAACAAACTCCAAATAAATCACAAAAGCCTTGGAATCCTGAGGGGGTTTCAAATATGAGTCATGATCATCCACTCTCTTTATCACTCAGAAACCGAAAGTTCTTTTCATACTGGATCAATTACAATAGATCTAAGTACTCTTCAAACCAGAGAAAGCTAAAAAATATATACTTTGAGTCTTTAAAACATTTAAGGGATTATACATATTTTTGGTTGTGTTGGTTAACATTTAGAAATTCTTATGGGTCTGTCTTTACCCAGGAGAATGTAGTATTTTAGAGAGGTTAAAAAACATTTAGCTGAGTTTGTGATTCCCCAAGCCTCTCCACCCCCAGAGGCCCTTGCACAAGCACTCACATTGCTGGCCAGACTGCCAACTTTCAGAGCATGAAGTGTGCGTCTGTCCATGCCAACTCCTTCGTAGTGGCCTCTCATGTGGTTCTGGTAGTTTTCTTTATATTTATTCTATGTAGAAACACAAAACTTTTAGCAAAAGCTTCCCTACTTGTTGAAGACGAACTACTTGTCTTAATGCACAGAATCCAAACTATAAATGATTAAATAGAACATATTTAAGAAGTCAGTGCACCAGTGAGTAAAAAATAAAGCAAACTTCTTTTCTAACAACTTAAATTTCAAGCGAGCACAAGAAGTTGGAGCAAGACAGCAGATAAGCACTCGGGAGCATGGGTCTGATGGGCATTGGTAGCACAAAGCAGATTTGACTTACTTGTTTATTTTTATATTTTTTGTTTTAAATTTGCCTTTTGCAATGTGAAAACTTACCATGAGAATGTGGAGCTCATTACTGGATAAGCTCTGATTGTATGGATGCTGTGGACACAGTCCCAGGCTGGGGACTGGTACAAGCCACTGCATGAAATAACTTCTACTTCCACATATAGTCAGCCCTCTGCCTCCATGGAATTTATAACCATGTTTCAATCAATCATAGAATGAAAATATTTATTTAGAAAATTGCATCTGTGTTATACACATACAGACTTTATTGTCACAGTTTCTTAAACAATATGGTATAAAAACTATTGACATCGTACTTATATTAGGTAGTATAAGCAATCTAAAAATGATGTAGAGTATATGTGAGGATTTACACAGGTTATATGCAATTACTAAGCCATTTCATATAAGGGACCTCAGCATCTGAGGATTTTGGTACCCAACAAGGGGGTTCTTGAACCAATGACCCATGGATGCAGAGGAATGACTGTATATGAAGAAGACCAGACCTTTGCCAAATTCTGTGATATAAAAGATGGTCACTGCAACCATGTGAAAGAATGATGCTATGTCTCAAATAACATCAAGTAAAGAGAAGATCAAAATGGAATGAGGCAAAGTCATAAATAGGAAAATCTGGGTAGCTTCATGACGTTTCATTAAAATTACCCACCCTGAAAGGACATTGAGTTTCCAGGCCCACGGTGCATTTAAGTAGAATACTATTGCTATTTATTAGATACGATTCTATTTATCTCAGTTAACCTTTGCCAGCCACTCTATGAAGAAGAAGGATTTATTATCATCCCCATTTGAATGACTGGCAAAGTAGCTCAGAGAGCTTAACTGACTTGTCCACTTGGGTAACTATATGGCACCAAGTATGTTAGTTCCAAAACTGGTCCTCTTAACTAGAACCTTCACACAAAATAAATTTCTTACTGAGCCTTACAAGGTCACTTGGGATTGCGAATTCTACTATTAATATAGCTAAGCAGAAGTAAAATCATACACTCTAGAACAGGTTCTTGATATCCTCAAGCCTACATCGCCAGGCTTTCTCTGAGAATGTCCAGACTCACAAATGCCACTCCAGCATGTATCTGCTCATCTTTGAGGTAGGGAGAGAATGTCTGGCTCCCAGATGACCATGAGAGTTAAGTGAGATCATGCATTCACTCAGAAGCACAAAGTCCCATGCTCAGCCAGGTTCCCTCACCAGCATTTGTCATTAGGAGCAGACACTGGGCTGTGTGCAAGGGATTCAGAAAGACAGAGAGGAGAGGTCCTGCCCTGAGGATTCAAAGTCGAGTGTGGGGAGGGAGAGGAGGGATGTGACAGAATTTGACATGGCCCAATCCCAGCAGGCAGCCTTAACCAAAACTCATAGGTACTCATGCCTGGGAGCCCCTGCTTCTCCAAGACACAGGGACACATGCAAATGCTTAGGCATCAGCAACTCACATCGCTGGTGAATTTTGAGATCTTGCTCACGTTCCTGAACTGAGGCGTTTCACAGTAGTTGATACTGTGACCTTTACTACTTTCCAGATCCTTCTTATATTCCACCTTGGGAACCAAAACACCAGATGCACAATAGAACCAAACCCCACGTCCCTCTTGAAAACATTTCCAGAACTTCATTGAGGTGGTTTTAGAAAACTTTCAACCCCATATTTTAAAATACCAGGCATAGGATGCTGTAAGTGTTTTCCTTAGTAAAAAAAAAAAAAAAAAAAACCACAAATAATAAAGTAATAATCAATTTCACTCTGCAAAGTAAAAATATATGGTCCTTTTCAAGAACAAATACTATAAAAACATACAGCTGAATAAAATGGCAAAACTGGGGTTGGGGGTGACGCTCAGTGGTAAAGCACTTTTTGAGCACACACAAACCCCTGGGTTTGACACCCCCCAGCACCACAAAACAATTTTTTTTTTAAAAACAATGGAAAACTAATTTTAGAAATCAGGTGGTCAGTCTTAGAGGGAAAAGTATAGGAGAGATTATGAGGATTACTATTACACAGATTATTACACAGCCACCTGTAGAAATTCTTCCTACTACACACTTGTGGTATATTCACCTCTCTATATATACATCACTAAAATTTTACCCAAAAAGGCACTTTATTAAAGAATATAACAAGGGAGATCACCCTGATGAAGAGTGTCTTCAATTTAAAGCAGCCTGGCTATCTGAGCTCCCCCGGGTGCCTGGAAGAAGCCATGAGGCTGTAGTTATTAGATTAAACTCTTGAGTCACCCTGAGTAATTGCAGAATGCAGCTGAGGATGATCACTATTTATAGAGGCAGAGCTGGCTGGTCTTACTGGAAAAACATAAGGCAAAAAGAAATCAAAGGTTTGCTTGTGGCCTCCTACCAAAGGAAGTACAACTTTATTTGTTATCGTATTATAAAACTAGAGTGGGGATATGTCCTTTAAAATATGCAAAATGCATTATAATGTTCACACTATGATTTTAAGTTAAAAATATATAAAACTGTATATATAGTTGAATCCTAACTGTAGATGTATGTCTTTATATTCATATATTCGGTTATTTATATATTTGAATAGGAAAAGACCAACATGTTAACTGTGCTATTCCAGGGTGACAGAGATGTACCACCAGGGGTCTCACTCCACCTTAGTCCCCGAGAGTCTCTATGAATCAGAACCCATGACAAAGTGAAGGCCTAATCTAGAGCTAACAAAATGAGCAGACAGTACATATTTTAGGCTTTGCCACCCATGTGGCCTCTACACCAATTGCCTAGGTAGCCCGAGAGCAGCCACAGACAATATGTAAGTGAATACTATGTGGCTGTGTTCCAACAAAACTTCACTTCTAAAAACAGACTGCGGGCTGGATTGGACGCTGAGGTTGTAGTACGTCAATGGTCTTGCACATCAGAATCGGCTGGAACATTTGTTTAGATGCAGATGCCAAGGTCTCCACACCCATCTACTACTTCCAAGCATGATGAGACTCAGGAGTGACACTTTCCCAAGTTGTCCCAAGTTGCAGAACCATGGGTTAACAAACAGTTTGGGGGAAAGGAACAGCCATTAGAGGTTAGAGAAGAATCTCCGTCTCTGAGGTGCAGATGACTCGTTAAGTGAATCTTTTAGTAGCCATAACTCTCCGTGTTGCCGGAGGTTGCCAATTTGGGTCCAGAGAAGTGATGGGGGTAAGAGGAGCTGCTGGGCAGAGACGGGGGTGCAGAGAGGACACGGTGGGGTGTTTCCTTGCCAAGTAATCCTAACAATCCCCCAAAGCTTAAGCACAGGCTAGACCCACACCACGCACCCTCGGGCAGCTAGCTCCGCCTGAGAGGTAGGAAGTCACAGCCTCTCCAACTCTGGCTACAATAATGGGAGAAGGAGGGAAGTGTGACTTTTCAAACACTCTTTCTGACCTTGGATTTCCACTCTATAATGACATCTTACTGTTTTCAAAGTCCTGCACTCTTTCTGCCAACCAGAAATTTGCTACCTGGCACTTTTGACTATCTACAGCCTGGTGAGGACTTGGGAAGACATGTTTGAGCCACCAAAGAAAAATTTAATTTGCTTGACTCCTGGTGTTCTTGTTAATTGTGTTTTACTACATACTCTTCAGACACTGGAAACCCACAGATGGTATGTGTGGTGTTACTCTCTTAATGGCCCATTTTATTATAGGGTCACCCCTTTACTGCCTAGGAGGCAAAGGGGTGACAGCGCGGGAGTGTAACCCCCCATACCCACCTCGCTCACAAGCTTGTTCACACTCTGGGCCCGTTTGAGAACCAGGTTGTCTTGGGCTGGAAGAGAATGATAATGCGCGGCGCCCCTCATCTTGTGTAGGTCCTGCCTGTATTTTATCTGAAAGAAAACACACAAAGAAGATCTATAGTTGCCATTTCCATGCTCTGTGAGAAACATGTCTCCAAAATAACCCCAGATTTAATGTCAACATTTACTGAATAGAATTTTCTAAAGGCAAAGAATTCACGTGGACTTCTTCTTCCATTACATCTACAGACTACTTGGTCCTTCTTGAACTAAAATGATACTGGAACTTTTCACACTTCTTACGCATTACACTCTAATTCTGCATGAGAAAAAAAAATGTAGTCCTAAAACGATCATGTCATTCCAGCCCAATTCTAACCCAGGTTCCAGTACCCTAACTCTACCCTGGTAATGAGGCCATGTCTTGTACTTTCTTTCTTAGGCAAAAGTGGCGCCATTCTGGCAAGTGGGTAATTGACCCTTAGCAGAGTCAAGGTGAAGGGAAAAGGATCCTTTGAATATGAGGTCCCTGATTAGAGGTCAAGTTCAAGTCAGCCTGTTAAGGTCTGCAGTGAAGTTTCACTTTACCAAGTTTAATTATAGCCTATCTTTCAAGGACTGCATGTTGGCTAACTTTCTGCAAATAAAAATGACTTTATCGTTGGGTTACACCCAGTCTGATAATCATATAATCTATTTTAATCAGCTCTTCCGTTAAAATGCTCAACTTCTAAATGGGTTCTGGTTGAGACTCTTAATCTCTGCTTATCTGGCTGGACCAGCATTTGTACTTGCTTCAAAAGACCTAAAGTGAGTTGTGCTGTTTGTCCACATCAATCTGCTTGCAAAGTTGATAAATGTAAACAAAGACTTAACAGAAAAAAAGGAGACATCAGAAAATGTGGATGGGAGTCGAGGGCTAGGCGAACATTCCCCTGTGGCTCAGTTCTAAGAAATGTGCCTGTGTGTAGGTTTCAGTCAGCACAGCTTTCAAAGTCTCATTGCTCCTCTATCTCTGTGGTGCCGCCAGCTGACCCTGCTTGATGGTACTTACATCACTTGCAAGTTCGTTGGCCTTCTTGGCATTCTGATAAGCTGGGGTGATCATGGCTGGGAAGCTGCCCTTTCCCCTGGGCTCCTCATACTCCTCCAAGTCACCCTGCTGAGATAATCAAAACTTTGGGTGGTGATCAGAAATGATTGGTCCCAGAGCCTGTTCCCACAGAGGTCCATCCGCTCCAGCATTCCAGTGACCACCGCAGGTGCTGTACCTTGTGGTGAGCAGGACGCCAGGCCCTGGGGTCAGGCCTGCTCACGGTGCACAGTACACAGCAGTAAATAAATGGTAACTATTATCATGATCATTATCTTTAGTTCCACAAGATGAATCAAGATACTCCCAGTCTCCCAGTGCCGTGGTGCTAGGGACTGTTCATGTCTTCACTGATAGCAGGGAAGTCCTTTGTTTCCCCCTGGTCTCGAACACTATCTTACTCAGGTACCATGGCAGATCTGTGCACAGAGATGCTTTGACACCCCCTATACTGTCTCCCTCGGTGATGTGTGTCATGAAACCAGAAATGGGGTCTTTTGCCAGTTTTGCAATTTGTGAGGGAAAACTTCACATCAGTTATCTGAAACGGGAGTCACTGAGCACTGAAGACAGAGGGCAGTAACCTGCATCTTAACTTTTCCCTTCCTCTTCCCCACGCCACCTGTCCGCTCCCACAGAAACCTTCTCTTTGATGAAGTTCCCGTCAAGTGACTGGGGCCACCCTTCCCTGGCAGCCAGAGGCACTGCAAGACCAGCTCAGGTGAACTTTCTCTCGCATGTCCCCGATCCTCCCTCATCCCAGACCCACCCCGGGCAGAACCAGCTGCGCCCTCCTCTGCATTCTTGCTGCTGGATGCCCATCACTGTGTCCCCCAGCTCATGACTCCATCTTCCGGGGCCTCATCCGGGGAAGGACCCACCCTCCTCCAGCACCAAGACTGGACTGTGGCCCACACATTTTCTTAAGTAAAAGAATTGGGTCAAATTAAAATGTCCAGGCTTCCTTTTGTCCAGTCATGAAAACTGTTTAGCCTGAATGCTCCTTTTTGCTTGACTGCCAGAATATTCTGGGCCAAATATAATAAGCAAAAACAAAAAAACTCTCAAATCCTTTAGAAATCTGCTTTATGGGGTTTTTCCCCATCCTGCTCTACAGTTTTGTGCTGGTGGTTTTATGTGTGTGGTGTGTGTGTGAGTGTGTGTGTGTGTGTGTGTGTGTGTGAGAGAGAGAGAGAGAGAGACAGAGAGAGAGAGAGAGACAGAGAGAACCTTTTTGTAAAATACCTGATCCTGTTGGGGAGTTGATTGGTTACAAATGATAAATCAAATACACAGTATAGTCATTTTAATGAGTCTAATTAGATGTTAAAAAGAAGCATGGATTGCTTGGCATTTCAGGCATTACAGATATTTATAGCTATCTGTCTGCCTCTCTCACTCCATCCTACCCATGCCCTGGCGAGTCACGCTAAATCACACAGTGAAATGCCACACCAGACTGAGTCCCCTCAGCATCTGCTAACAGTGCAATCTAACGACACCCACTTTGATTCTTGTATTTGTTATTATCAAGACTGGAAACTTCCAAGTGTCCTAAAAATCAAGAACCAACTACGATCTCAGAAATTATATTTCATCCATGTGCATGGGCGTGCCTCGATGCTCACACTAAACATGTGTTAGAGCTAGTGGTGGAAGGACTGTCAAAATACAGAATAAAATATTTTGACGGGCACAGAAGCCAGATATTTCTTAATAACACTCATTTTTAAAAGTTGTCTCAAGCCTTCTAGACAACATATTTAACATATGAAACCAGTAGAATCCATTTTTGTTGAATATAAAGCACGAAGAGAGTATGTAATCAACCTGTAGAATTTAATAAAATGGTCTTTTGAACTGAAAACCAAGCCTTCTTTTCCTCAGGCCGACATTTGCAAAGGGGTCACTACCCATGTCCACACACATCCTAAGACACATGAGTATGTGGCCACAACTGGCGACTTGTTTTTCTAAAGAAGAGAAATAAATTCTTTTGTCATTTAATTTTATAGGTCATGTATGGGGTAGAGTCAACTAATTCGTTGCCAAATAAATCAAACTATGCAGCTAAGGAAGACATTCATTTACTCACTTAAATTCATTGAGTGTCATGATGAACTAAACATAACCAGTCTTAATCTTTGGGTCTGTTCTTCAATAAATAGATGAGAATGGCTTATTCTTGGCTGAGCCACCATATTTGTAGAGCTTCTTAAAGAAAACAGTGCTTCAAATCGAAACCTGTGTAATTATTTCCTGGCTTGGAAAATCCCCCATCCACACACAGGGCAAAGATAATCCACAGCCCGTCCCCTGGTTAAAGGGACATAGGCTATGTCACAGCTAGTAGGGGCCAAACTGAGAACTGGCCAGGGGCAGGCCAGTCTCCCAGGAAGTCATTTAGCTCATACCTGGCCCTCGGCTCCAGAGGCTGGACCCGCCATTCCTCTCATTTCTCTTTGATATTGTTGATGGTATCTCACCTGTTTGAAGGGAAAGGACAAACTAATTGAGTTGAGCCTCCCATGCACAGGAACCAGAGGGGGGGAAAAAATGAGTGTTTTATGGAATGTTCTTTTTCTGCTTGAGTCTAGGGAATATGTCTTAGACACAGAAGTACCAGGTCATCGGCACGGCAAAAATGACTGAAAACTACGAGGGAAAGCTACTTCTTGGCTCCGGGATGCATGCGAGAGTAGACAGGAAGTTGGACTCCCCAGGCCCAGGTTAGCTGTCTGCTTCCTCCTGAACATGACAGCATTGCCACGGCCACTTACGTCACTCGCCAGCTCATTGGCCCTTTTGGCTATCTGATAAGCAGGCGTGATCATAGCAGGAAAACTGCCCTTCCCTCTCTGCTGTTCATAGTCCTCTGTGTATCTCACCTGGGAAAACAAGAAAAAGAAAAGACTGACTCACACGCCACAATCCCACTGTCTACCTGATGGTCTCAGGGAGGTGCCTGGCTGAGGGCTCCTGTGAAGGACACTTTGCTCATCCCCTGTCACAGCCCATGTGGCACATCACTAGCTTATGGCTTGATGGCATTGCATCTCATTTACCTATCATTCCCAGCACTCAGCAAAGCACCTGGGGCATGGAGATGCTCAGCGTGGAGCTCAGTGCCTAATTGTGTTGCACCTGCCGTGGGCCAGGTGCTGGGGCTGGGCTGAGTGAGATCTCCAACCCTTGACCAAGAAAGCCCCTCAATCCAAGATCCACGACAAGGCAAGTGGAAATGGCTTATAAGGGGAAGCTGGATTTGTGCTTCAACCTCCCATTCAGAACACCACATGCTTGGGTCTCAGTAGGCTGTGGGGCACTTAAGCTATGCCAAGGCAAGTGGTAGAAATTCTTTAGAAATTATGCTTTCTACTTTGCAGTGGCAAGAGGGATTTCTTTCCAGTTCATCGGCTCTATCTTCTTTGGCACTAACCTAATCTAACATTTTCTGTTTAGAGTTTTGGGGAGGTCTATGCTAACTGACTCATGGACTTGACCATCCTTGACCTTAGGAAGCTCTTGCTGGCACTGTTGTCCCCTCCCAGGGCTGGGATGCCTCCTGCATCCTCCCTCCCTCCTCCATGTCGTCTTACATCACTCTGTAGCTGTCCCCCTGCCTTGGCCCGCAGCAGCTCAGGAGTATCCGCCACCGTGGAGAACTTGGAGATGCGCTCCTCGTGCCCTTTCTTGTATTCCACCTGGTGAGGAGACGGCACAGAGTCAAGTTTACGCCCCCTCCCAGCCTCTGTGAGGACTTCACCTTAGAGCTCTCCTGAATCTACACCATCAGGCCATGCTCCACACAGACCTGGGACAAGTCTATCATGGTCACAAAGGCACCTATGCACCATGCTAAATTCCAGAGAGCTCCAGGCACTGCGAAGTGTTAACCAAAGAGTAACTTGGTGTCCACAACTACTCATCTACTGGGATTATTCTTTTCCTTGCTTTTCAAATGAGCAGCCAGAAGAATAGAGAGGTTAAGTAATTAGCCTGTGGCCACACAGGAAATATGTGATAGAGCTAGGCTTCAAATCCCAGCATCCTAGTTCCAAAATCTGAGCTCTTAACCAAAAACTACACCAGTCTTCAGGAGGACCTGCCATCTGGTTGATAAAAACGAGTGTCCTTAATACTAAAGCAACTTTAAGAAATCATTAGGTCCATTCTGGATGAGCTACAGACATGGTCTTTTCTCCATTTTGGAGATGTGGCCCAATAGAGGCACAGAGGATAAGTGAAAATAGTGTTTTATTTCTCCCTAACACAACACTAATAGTTCCTACTGCACCAAAACACCATCTTATATCATTTTTTCTTAATAACAGAGCTTCTTTAGTGACAAAATTGAGGACAATCAAAGGTGAATCAACTCAGGACACTCACCTGGCTGGCCAGCTGATTGGCTTTCTTGGCCCTCTGATAAGCAGGTGTGATCATGGCCGGAAAGCTCCCCTTGCCTCTCTGCTGCTCATAGTCTTCTGGATACGCCTGTTGGCCAGAAGCAAGGGCAGCGTGAGAATCAGTAAGATACCGGAGGAGAACGAATCAGACCAACAGAGCGGCTTCAGAAGAGTACTAGGAGAACACGTCAATCACTTGGAATAGGTTTGAAAATGGTGCTTGAGTGACACCATCAACACCAAGGAGCTCACGTTCCCTAGGTCAAAAGGTATCGCCTGCAGGGTTTACACCAAATTGTGGGGAGCCTGGTCCAACCCCACTGGTGTCCTTTGACTCCCAGGCTTGCTTGGCGGCAGCACAGCCATTCACACGGGAGACTTTGCGGGAACTGGTGTGCTCCAGAGAGTTCTACCACACCGGGAGAGGGAGGGCTCACTTGCCCCTCCGCGCTTTCAGATGGGATAGTTTTCCTAATAAAACATCTCACCTTAGTGATCATGTTTCTATTGCTTTCTTCCCACTCTCTAAAGGAAGAGTCACCAAGACTAATGGTATTTTCCAAAGTGACTCTTCAAAGGGTCGGTGTGTGAGAGGGCCAGGGGCACGGTGTGCAAACAGTTGGGGACTTCTGCACTGGGCTACAGATGCCTTCCTACTGGAACACTTTCTAGGGTCTCACAGTTTGGAGGGGGGTCCTGGCCTAGCATGGGCCAACAGGGTGACATCCCTGTGGTGGATCTAGGGAGAATCTACTTCTTTTCCTTTTCCAGCTCCTAGAAGCTCTGACATAACTGGGTTCCCAGCCCCACAACACTGTGACCTCTCTCTGTCCTTAGCATCTTTCCTAGAGTGGCCCCTCCTGCCTCCCTGTCATAAAGACCTTGTGGTTATATTGGGCCACCCGAGAATCCAGGTTCTTCTTGTCTCAAGACCCACAACTTAATGACACCTGCAACGTCTCTCCCACATGTAAGGTGACACGCCCTCAGGCTCTGGGAATTAGGACAGGGGACTGTTTGGTGGGTACACTATTCCTCTGCTGCATTTCTCAAAACAAAGGGAGATTTCAGCCAATTGCTAATTACTTGCTAAAGCAATCGCTAAGGTGATTCCTAGGGCCCTTACCTCACCAAGAGACTGTCGGGCCTCAACCATCCTTACGATTTCGGGGTCTGGCAGAGCTCCTGGGCACCAAGCATTGCTTTCCCCATATCCTGGCCAGTAGGCTCTCTGCAAAGGAAGCACAAGATGCTACAAACACACGCCTTGCATACTTGGTTGGCAAGATCCCTCCATCCACCCCGCACTCCCAGCAGCAGTCACATACACTGTCCAAATAACATCTTCTTGAAAAACCATAAGCTCCTACTGGTATGTGAGAAGTCTTCACTAACTAGCATGTTCGTTTCCTCAGACTAGAAGATGACCTAATATCCTAAGTGATAGAAATTTGTGAAATGCACTGATGTTATAGAAAAATGATCAAATATAACTTAACATCTTTTGCTCTTCTTTGCACTTGACTGGGCTGTGGGGAAGGAAGAGGGTCCCTGCAGACAGCCAACCTGAGATTAATCAGTATTATTCAGACAAACTTCAAAAACCTACTTTGTGTTATGTGCCTATTAATAATTTTTTAAAAAGGAAAAAAAAAGATAGAAGACAAAGTTTCTTTTTGAAGGTATTTACCGTTGCCGATAAAATTAACATAGGAAAAAACAATTAGAAATTATTTATATGTCATCATGTTCTGTAAGGATGATGGACACACTCTGTATGAGAAGGCCCCTGCCTTTGGGAGGAAGATGAAATTTTAGCTGGACCTTTAAGGTCATGGTCAGTTAACAGGGCAGAGGGAGAGGGAAAGGCCTCTCCTCTAGGTCAGTTCCATGAGACAGGGATGTTCATGCTCCATTATTAATGGATCCCCAGTGTCTGCAACAGTGCCTGGCACACAGTAGACCCACTAAATAATTTGTTGAGTGATTCCCAGGAGTGTGGGCAGCCATGAAGGAAAGTAGAAGGCATGTGGAAAAGACCCAGGAGCTGAGTTGAACTGACATGAGGGAAAGAGATAGGGAGCCAGTCGGGCAGGGCAGGCTGGACAGGCTGGGCAGAACCAGCCTCTGGAAATCTGAAAAAAAAAAAACACTTGAAAATATGCTCAACTGCACTAGCAAGCAGCAAAATCTCGATTAAAACAAAATACAGATGGTCAAAATATCTGGTAAAACCAGGTATTGATGAGAGTATAGGAAAATGGGTCATAGTCTGCCTGTAGGAGAATAAATGCACAGCTGTTTTAACTCTGAAAATTAAAAAGGCACACACCCTGGACCTAGCAACCTTATTTTCATTATCTATTCTATATAAATACTCCCTTGTATCCAAAAGAGGCCATGAAAATGAGTGTTCATTGCCACTCTGCAATAGGGGAAATATCCCTGCCCATCAATAGGATGCCATGGTACAAGCCTCTGACCCATGCTCCACGCTACACCCGTCCACCACAGCTTGGAAGGCTGCCAATGTGGAAATGTCTCCAAGATATTTGTTGAGTGTGAAAAACAATGCATGTTGTTTCATGAGAAAATAAACATAGGCCTTTCAAAAGAAATGTGTGTGAAACTAGCAATAAAAATAATAATAGCCAATATTTATTATATCTACCACTGTCCTGATATTTTTGTAGGTACTTTATCTTAATTTTCACAATAGGCTCCCTGAATTAGGAAGTTTCTGAAGTTCATTTTACAGATCAGAAAACTGAAGAAAAGAGTGTTTAAATAACTGAGTCAAGGTCCTTCAATAAAGATAGGTATGTTCAAATGCAAGTAGTTGAAAGATAAGTGATAGGCAGATAGTTAGATGATTGATAAAGCTAAATGATTGATAGATAGAAATAAATAGAAAATAGATAGACAATAAATAGCTAGATGATAACTAGAGATAGGTAACTGACAAATAACATATGTAAACAAAAAAAAAAATAGAGTCAAGTCTAGGATACCCAAAAAGTGATTACAGTGGGTTCTTCTAAAGTGAGGGAACTGGATCGGAGGTGGTGGATAAAGGGTTAACTTTGCAGTGTATGATTGTTTTATAATAAGAAAAATGCAAGTATCATGTATGTAATTAAAAATAGATGACTGAGGGATTCTGAAACGAGGAGGCTGTCAACAGAGAGGGTGGTGGGACCAGGAAGTCTGGAACATACAAGAAGCGGTGCGTGACCAGTGTGGGCACAGGAGGCTGGGGAAAGGTGAATGTGCACAAGGCAAAGCCATCGCAGGAGGCCCTCACAGAGGTCCAGGTAGAAATGATGAGGATCCCAGTGGAGAGGGTGGCCAGGAGGGAAGGGCCGGGGCAGAGTGGATGACCAGAGGAAGAGAGGGCAGCGCTGGTTGCAAGCCGGGGTGGGGGGGAGGGGCTATTTCCAGGGACAGGAACATAAGATTGGAGGGACAAGAACTTGGACTGGAAAAGACACAGCTGAAGTGCTGCCAGCCATTGATGGAGGTCTCTTTCATAGCTGGTTGAATTTACAGAAAGGACAAAAGAAAACTTAATTGATTTTCTGTAGAAGTGATATTGCTATTCCTACTGCTAACCGTCATCATCGCCATCATCCAACTCATTTGCATAGCCTGCCATTTCTCTTTTTCCCAAGCTCTCCATCGCTCCTCTCTCACCTCGTTCACCAGCGGTTGCCTGTGAGGTGCATCGGGTCCATCCTTGGATTTCATGTCCCAGTGAAAAACCGATCTCAACTGCTCACCATCTTCTTGGTCATGGATCTGAATGAACATGGCAAAGATGAACACGGTGAAGATGTTGTTGGTAACATTTCCATTCAGAGAAGAGTGAGAAAAATAAATAAATAAATAACGCGGAGCTAAATTGAGGGGGATCTTTCCCAAGTCTTGACCGTAAAGCGTCTTCCCCGCACCACAAGGCACACTGTGCTGCCCATCTTGCTGTGGTCTTATCTGTGCCACCAGCTAGGTGGCACGTATTGTGCTCCTGCTCTGTGCCAAGCTGTGTTGAGCAGGGTGATTAACAAGACTGAGGTAAAGTCTCCATGAGCTTAACACACGACACATAGTATTCAGGTGGGAGTGACCGCCGAAAATGTTGGACCACAGAGTAATGTTCTTTGCTTCAGTCTGTGTGACCATCACCCAAGGAGTTCACTAAAACGCTGGCTCACCAGTTTCATGGGAGTACTTCCTCATGGACAATTTTACCTCTAACATCTTGCTCTATAATATACTTTGAGTTGATTTTTGTGCACAGGTGTGAGGTAGGAGGCAAGGCTTATTTTTTTTCCATAAAAATATCCAATCTCTCCATTATTTTCTTGGAAGATCATTCTTGCTACATTGAATTGCAGTGGTGCCTCTGTTGTCATTTGAGGGACCACATCTGAGCAGAGCAATTGCTGGGCCTCATATTCAAGACCACCCTGGTCTGTCCATTTTGGTACCAATTCTCCACTGAATGAATGAGTACGGCTTTTATAGTAAATCTTGATAACTTGGGATAACCTAAGTCCTTCAATTTTGTTCTTCAAGACTTAGAATCAGTCTGCCAGTGTCTACAAAACACACCATGATTTTTGATTGAAATGGTACTGAAAGATGCAGCAGCACAGATGGTGCAGACACACGTATCTCAGTTTGGTCAGAACTGACACACTGTCAACATCTTCATCACTGGGGGTAGGCAAAGATTTCTTCAAGAAAACATGGAAACTAACCACAAAAGAGGAACTTGGGTCTTAGGTCCAAAAGAAGGTAGCCCAATTTATCAGGTCTGAGATAGATAGGCCCAGATATCTGCAATTCTTAAAAGCTGAAGTTTAAATCCTTAATTTTATAGATAATAAGGAAACAGACCTGGAGGAAAATACACCCTCAGGGATCCTAGTTTCCCATCAAGGGACCTTTTTCTTGCCTGACTTTCCCGGCCCGCTACTGCCTACTGCTGCTTCACGCTGCTCCAAGGCGCATATTGTTAAACCCTGTAAATGCTGACACCTTTACCCGCTGCTTTCCGAGTATTTGAAGGAAGTACCATGAGCATCACATAGACTTAAGGCAGCGTTTCTGATATTTTGGGGGCCAGTTAAATCTTTTTTGTGGGAAAACTTCTTGAGCATTGCAGGACATTCAACAGCACCCCTGGTTTCTACCCACCAGAGGCAATAACTGCCCTTCCCAGCTGTGACAATCACAAATGTCCCCAATTCCACTGAGGATGGACAAGGGGAGAGCCCTAGTGTGACCAGTAACATCCAGCATTTAGGGCTACATTCTCTGAATAGGTGAGAACACAGATGCTTATTCTTCTAAATATTCCACTCACACCTATCAAACAAGACATTATGTCTTAGTAAATATTTATTTATTTTTCAAAGAAGGGCATTTTGGAGACACAGAAACGTAAGTCTGCTGCAAATGCCAGCTTAGAATCTGTGCCCTCTTTTCTCCTTCACCACCATCCCTGAAGCATCTCTTTCTTTCCTCTGTTTTCTTAGCACATGCACAATGATTTTTTTAAAACTTTCATTGACAAAGTCTTTCAGAGACATAAGGGGCATAAAAAATAACCCATCACACCCCCTAGATCGGTTGCATAAAAGTCTTGCGGGAGCAGATCTGGGGCCTAGAAGGGACATAGCTGACCATTTAAAATTTTCCCTGGTGGGAAAGGAGAAGAAAGGGATCTCAGTAGTCATTTGTACATACACACGCACACATGCACACACATACCATTTACACATCTGTACACATGCACACACATGTACACGTGTACATGTATACCACACACGCCTGAAGACAGTGTGTGCACATATATATACACACCACACGCACACACATACATGCAAAGGCATATACACATACATATTCACACATACACATACATACCTAGCACACACACATATACATATGCGCACACACACACCATGTACACATATGCGATACACTTTAATATGTAGACACACATACACCCATGCACATATCACATGTACATATATGTGTGTGTGTGCCCACATATTCATACCTGCATACACACATACACGCACTCCCCACATACACACATATGTCCATACACACACAGTCGTATAGTCACATAAATTCACACAAATAGACACGCTCAGGCCTCCTGGGATGCCCACATGACTGCCTGTGGCTGGAAGCAGAACCAGTGATAATCCTAGCCTCAAGCCAGGTTGGACCTGTCACACACAGTTAAAAGAAAGAGAGTTCAGCACTGCAGCAAGGTAAATCCTGTGTGACCTGTTGCCTGACTGTAAGGTGGAACTACCAGCTGCAGCTCGGGTAGGGTTGGAAGATGCGACACGACACGACAGTCTTTCTGTAGAGAGTGTGATACATGCAAGGGCATTCTGTAAACACATCTCCTGTTCACAACTGTAAAACATCTGGATATGTGCAAACATCAACAAGAATTTTTTTGCTTCTGGAAAGTTTGCCACCTTCTAGGTAGATATGGAATTGGGCCGATGACAAGAATTCTGCAGTCAGAAAGATCTGGATTTGTACCCACCGAGCTGGATGAACCTGGGCAGGTTACTTCACTTCTCTGAGTCTCAACTTCCTCAACTGAAATATGACACTAGTTCAGAGGGTTCTCGTGAAGAATACATGAGAAAACAGAGAACTCAGCCGAGTTCCTGGCACTGTTGAAGTAAGAGCTAAATTACACTTATTGTAATTTCACAGAGCTGCCCGCAGACATCAAAAGATAAAAATCAAAGTTCTAAGAGGCTTAGTCTTCTTAGTAACCTAGGACTGCTTGTGGATTTTTAAGGCTTGTGGATCTTTAGAAATCAATGATGGATGACCAACTATCTAGGCCTCAGTTTCCTCACCAGTAGAGTAGGATAATAATAGGATCTTCTTCATTGGTTTGTGATGTGTAGAAAGTGAATTAAGCAAGTCTATTATGCTTGTTAAATAAACATACTGTAAACTGGCCATTAGTGTGAAGCACTTAGTGACATAAAGTTTTCCGGGAGCAGATGTAAAGAGTCACAGGGCAAGGGCAGCCGCTCTGTCTAATATAGATTCTCCTGATAGTGAGGCCACTGTCAGTATAAGGGGTGAGGGGTAACACCAACAAGGGACATGGGGTAAGGAGAGATTATTAGAGAGCCCTCCACCTCACTGGTAATTTTCTAAGTTTAGAAAGTTGCTAACCGCTGTCCCACAGAGCTATTTCTCACCCGGCCAGGGCCAGAGAACTCCAATGATTCATCACTTTAAGAGATGCAAGAGTTCCATTAACGGCTAGTTATTTGACAAAACTTCACTGTTGATGTTTCAAAAGGGAAAAGGGGTCAGGCTCATCAACACGGCCTCTGCATCCACCTCCCGCTTCCCCTCCCAAAGCCAATCTCATTTCCAAATCCAAACATCTTTGACCTCCCCCTACCCGCAGGGGAAAGAGAGGCTGCACATAATCTTAAGCAATTAATGAAAGAGAGGTTTCAGAGTGTGGAAGTGGAAGTTTTGAGAATGTTCTGTACCAAAATATTACAGAGGAAAGAAAAGAAGGGCCCTTGTAATATTTTCCAACGCTGTAAATTTTGCTTTAAGTATTAAGCACTAGCGGATGCAAGGCCTATTCAACTAACACCATCTGCCCAGAGTGGGTCAGACAGAAAGATTATATTAGAATCAAGGATCAAATACTGAACCCAGATTATCCTGTGTATTGGCCCCAAATGTTGAGGGAAGACAAAGAGCGACATGTGCTATTTAAATACACTTTGCATGTGTCTGTGGAGGAAATGAACCAGCCCCTACAGAGATCCACTTAGAAACCTAACAGGTGCCTGAGCAAAGGGATTTTCTTGAAAGGCTATTTTGAAATGTAAACATTAAGTGACTTACCCCACCCACGGCTCCTGGAATCTTCTTCGCATTTAGATTTAATGGCGTGTGATAGACACTAGTGAATGTGTTGTTCTTGGGGTTATGGCTACAAAAATGAGATATAAATCAAAATCAGAAACGCCCCGTTATCCAAGATGATTGAATGATTATTGTTAATGGTACAGTTGTTTTTTAAAATCAGTAAATATAAAATTTAATAATTAAGTTCATAGTTTTCTGGTCAAAAAAAGTCTTAAAACAAAAATAAAACCAATTAAATTCAGCACATAAGGACTTAAAGATAAGCTTTAACTGATCACTTGAGAGCTTTCTAAAAAAACCTAGGAAAGGATTTGAAAGTGACTTTGAAAACCTGAAAGCGCTCTCTGCCTATCTGCTGGCAGTTAAACTGCACCACACTTAACAAGTGAATAAGAATTTCTTGTAGATAGATTTGATCTTTAAGAAATTTTGAATCCTCTACCCACTGCATAACACCGCACTTTAGATCTTTGCCGTGATTGGATGTGAGTGGACGCTTTGGGGACACTGCTCGGATTTAACCGTGGAGGGCACAGGTTGTTCCTTTAGGAGACCTACTTGTCAAAAAATGAACAAAACTCAAGCGGCAGGGAAGGGGCATCAGACACTTACGCGTGACAGTAGGGCTTTTTCTGGTGACTCACGAAGTTATTCACAGACAGCATCATCTTGCACACTTCACAGTGGAAACATGCTTTATGCCAGATCTAGAAATCATAGAGAAGACTCCGTCATCGTTTATCCCCCACCCCAGGCTCAGGATTCCTATATATTCTAGGTTTAAAGATTGAGATGTAGGAATACAATGGTGATTAAAAAAATTAAAAACCACACACACACACACACATGATTATTTTATGTTAAAGAAATACAACTTTTTTTTTTTTTTTTTGAGGCAACCTAGAAGACATGGAAGTGGGTAGAACTAACAAAGGTAGAAAAGTACATCTTTCTCCTGTGGTTCAGAAAAAGCCACATATCCATATGTAAGAAGACAAGTGTCCCATGCTTGTCATTATTCCCAAAGGCCACGCTGTGGCTACTGACCTGGTCGATGCAGCTGATCTTCTCAGCAGGATACACCCCATAGCCACACCTGGAGCAGGCCTGCACATTCATCTCGGGGTCTGAAGAATGAAGACTGCGGGCAGACAACAGGCGAGAAATCCAAGGAGAACCCCCAGGCTACTTGCTCAAGTCTCCAAAATCCCCACCACTACAAACTCCTTTGGGCTCCTTGATCCAGCGTTCAGAGTCCAACGTCCACTTTCCTCTACTGACCTTCTGGTTTGAGTCAGCAGTTGGTTGGTTTTTAAAGCCACCACTTACTCAAGGGGCTATTTTGGCAACTCACTCTCAGCACGCATGCGTCTGAGAAATAAGGTGGAGGTATTTCTAGCTGACGGGCTTCTCTAAATAGAAGAGTGAACTCACAACAGCATCATGTTTATGTGGACAGCCAAACCCTGGGGTAGGACCAGGCAGCGGGTAGTAGTAGAACAGTAGCTGTGATCACAACCCAAGAAAAGAATCTGGAGCCTATGCCACGCACCACCCGTGATCCAATTAGAAAAGCTGGCTGTAGGCATTCTGTGACTAATGCCAAGAGGCCAGCTCCCGAGAACTCAGGAAGTCAAAAAGGACTGATTCACTCCCCTGGAAGGGCAGAGCTCATACGTGAATTTTAGCTTTATCTACTAGAAACACTTAAACATCAAACATTTTTACTTAAACAACAGTATAAGTGAAAAATTAGTAAGATAAATTGTGGGGAGTGTCTAGTGGGATGCAAAATGGCAAATGAGAACTCTTAGTGCTCAGGCCTTTGTATTCTGTCCTGTTCCAAACAGGACTTTCTGCTTGTTCTCTTGTGTCATGGGCCTTCAAAAAGTGTAGCTTGAGGACAAAAATCTCTCCCCCCTCACTTTGTGACATTCTCACTGCCTTCCATCTCAGCTTAAATGTCACCTCGTCACCTTATACAAAAATGCTCCCTTACCTGCCACCACCCCCCCCCCCAAGCTCATTTACCTTCTATTCCCTACTTCAAGCTTTAGGATCTTCACTGTAGTTATTACCACCTTAAATATGAATGTATTTATTTTTAATTCTATCATCCCCATCAAAATACAAGCTCCACCAACACAGGATATTTGATCCTTGTTGCCACGTCTATATTCCCGGAACCTACCACAAGTTCTGATACCTAAAGAGTATGCGATGAATATTTATTGAGGCTGGACACAGTGATGCACACCTGTAATCCAAGCAGCTTGGGAGGCTGAGGCAGGATGAATCTCAAGTTCAAAGCCAGCTTCAGCAAAAGCAAGGTGCTAAGCAACTCAGTGAGACCCTGTCTCTAAATACAATACAAAACAGGACTGGGAACGTAGCTCAGTGGCTGAGTGCCCTGAGTTCAATCCCTGGTACACGCAAAACTTTTTTAAAAAATGTTTATTTAGTTAATGAACTAAGTTAATACTCATCCTACCATGCCTGTTGAAGCCAGGTTTGAAGTCACAGGACCTTTCCAAATGGAGGAGAACACACCCCATCCAAAAATCCCCAAATCCTCAGACTCAGCCATCTTTTGTCACAGGGAATTAGTAACCAGTGTTCCCAAATGTTCTGATATATCCAGAGAAGCTGAAAACATGCATTGACACACAAAATTACCTCTTTTATATAACAAAAATGGGCATAAAACCATTAAACAGGGCCATAGGTAGTATCTTTCTGGCAGGCTACCAATTAGCAATCTTTGATCTCAATGCTCTGAGATTAGGCTGGGTGTCACCAGGTCAGGTGGAGAGAGGTCAGTAGTATTTTGGTGGGACATTGGGACATCCACAGGAGAGAAAGTAAGTGAAGAAGAGTAATGTTCCCATGAGAACAGGCGAGTTTCAAGTTCTCCCCTGTGGGCACAAAGCTGCTGTGTGCACCATGGGAAGGGGACCCATCAGGGACTCCAGGCTGCGCAAACTCTCTTGAAATGTAGCTTGGGTAGGTGATGAGGCAGCAGGGTTGCCACGAGCCAGAGCAGATGCGAAATGCAACTCCAGATGTTTTGCTCTCCACCAGATTTACCAAGTCTTACCTGGCTATGGGGTGGGAGCCCCCAAAATCACTGAGAATGCACTTGCCCCCAGTCTGGGGGCCTGGGGGACTGAGAAATCAGGGTCGACTGCATTCAAGGAAAAAGCCGTGAAACATTTTTTTCCTTGCCAAAGGTGGTGATGCAGCCCTCAGCTGTCACCACTTCTCGGTCACACTCGGGAAAACACAGATGCTCCAAGAAAGCTGCTTAAGTTCACTTGCTCTGTCACTTCTGCTCTGTCAGATGTCAGAAATCAAGAGGAGAAACCCCCATCAAACTGGAAACGAGATGGTTTCCACTCACTGCCAGGCAAGATAGACACAGCCCACCTGTCGGGCTGATGCTGTGCTTTGGATGGGACCACGTTTCATGTGCTGGAAACTTCATCCTCTATGCCACAGGATTGGGAGGTGGGCCTAATGAGGGGTGGTTGGTGGATTAATGTCATCGCCTGAGTGATCTGCTCCCTCTTGCCCTCTGGCTTCTGTCATGAGATGACACAGCATTCAGGCCTTCCAACTTCATGCTGTCGGACTTCCCAGCCTCCAGAACTGTGAGCCAAATTCATTTCTGTTCCTTACAAATTACTCAGTCGTAGGCATTCTGTTACAGAAGTGAAAAAACAGACTAAGACAACAGACACTGTGCGTGGACCACACTCCTCTCCCATTCTGCACAGCCCCCTCCCTTCCTGGGCCTCCATCCCTCCCCTTTGACACAGGTTACAGCAGGCCATTGGAGACCCAGTCGATGAGCACACCAAGGGCTCCTCTGGCCACAGGGATTGGTTCAAACAACATGTGGCCTTAGCCTGGATTCTCCAGGACACAGAGCCCGAGGTCAAGGCTTACGCGGCAAGGACTTTACTATGCAGTGTAATCCAGGGAGCAGGAATAAGTGGGCAGGAAATGAATGAGGGACATGGTCAGTACGAGGTTTGGTTCTCAAGGTGAACAGCACCTGCTACAAGTTGAGTATCCCTCATCTAAAATGCCTGGGAACAGAAGTGGTTTGGATTTCAGAGGTTTTTGTTTTTGTTTTGTTTGTTTTTGTTTTGGAGTATTTGCATATACATAATGAGATATCTTGGATTTAGGAAGCAAATCTGAACATGAAATTCATTTATGCTTCATTTACACCTTATACACATGGCTGGAAGATAATTTTATACATTTTTTTTTTTTAGATTTAGTTTTTGAACCCAAGACCTCACACGTTTGGCAAGTGCTCTACCACTGAGGCACATCCCCAGCCCTACACAATATTTTAAATAATTTTGATCATGAAACAAAGTTTCACAGAATAAAATCTTCTATTCATGGCATCATCTTGGTGCTCAAAAAGTTTCCTGTTTTGGAGTTTTGGACTAGGGATGCCCAATATGTGTAAGCTATATTAGGTCACTTTATCTCCATCTTCAGAAACCACATAAATGACTGCTACCCAGTCTGATTGGCTTCTGTCTCCTGTTGGTGAAAGATTTTGAGCATTAAGTCCTTTATTCTTCATGCTGTGTATGTGTCCAGGGAGTCCCAGAGCCTGTCGTGTCTCAATGTCAATGGGAAAACCCCAACAGCAGCAGAACCCTAAAGACACTGTGATTTGTGCCCATGAGAAGATGCCAGAGCCCTCACAGAGCTGGGTGCCACCAGTGCAGCTGGGTTGACATAAGTAGGCACAGGCCATGACAGGTGAAGCCAAGTGGGTCTGAAGGAGCAGCTGAGAGGCATGTGACGCTGTCCCATCAGCAGAGTCCAGGATGGGGGCCTGGGGTGGATCAGGTAGAGCTTTGTGGAGCCTCCATCTGGATGCTCTGCAGCACCACCCCATGTTGCTTTGACTGTTTTAAGTCTTGACTCAGGGAGCTGGTGACCAGTGAAAAGCTGAGCAGCCTTTTGTTCCACATGAATGACTGTTGCATTCATGGGGCACTCGGTTTCCCTTTGAACTTAAATGTAGTGTTCCCTTTTTACCTCTTGATAAATAAAAGAGCGGACCCCTTGAGTCAGCTGGTCAAGATCTTTTTGTGTCTTGATTGCGTCATCTCGAGCATGAGGCAATTCTTCCCAGCTCCAAAATCATTTCCTGCACTCTCAGGGCTGCATCTATGGCCTGGTTTTGAAATTACAGAGGTGACAAGGGTCAAGTGAGGGGACAGCTACTGACCCCTTATTCTATCACTGCTGCTCAGGATAGACTGGGGTTGTTCCTCCCATGCCAGGAGTTCGTGCCTGCCGTGGTTCATGGTTCCAGCAGAGCTAGAAGCCAGAACTTGGGTATAGATAGCTTGTTTGGGAGGTAGTCCCACGGACTAGGGAAAGAAGAGTCATTAAAGTGAGTTTATTACGGCTACAGGCAGCTGGGGCTCAGTCTTGCTGGGGACCCTTTGGGAAAGTGTATAGAATGTGCTCAGAATCATCCCACTGAAGGATGGGGGTCTGGGAAGCTTGCCCATTCATGTCTCATGGCCCATTGCTGAGTGTTACCCCTATACCTTTAAATCCCCCTTTGCCTTTAGAGTAGACAGGTCTGCAGGAGCTGCAGGGACTTCTGGGGTGGGCAACATGCATGGAAGGAGCTAACCTTGGTGAATGGAGGGGAAGACGCATGGGGTATTCAAGAGTCGCTCACTCAAAGAAGCTGGACGTGGGCTGGGGAAAGGGCATGCACTCCCCATGCCGCTCTTCAGAGCCCATGGTGTCAACTCGGTTCCCTCCTCTGCACCCTACAGTCAGTACTGTGTTCCCACACTTGCTTCACAAAGCAGAGCCCTGTTTCTAGTGCTCAAGCTCTCTCACCTACCCTTACCCCCGTTCCTGGGCACACAGGGCCAAGGCTGAATAATAAAACCCAACTGCTGGGGCTGCCCTTTCCTGGGCCAGAAGCCTACCCTACTGAGGCCTCTCTCGTGGGTGGCAGTCTTTCCCCTGTGTCCTCTCATGGTCTTGTGTTTCTGTGTCCAAGTTTCCACTTCTTAGAAAGAAAAAAGTCATATTAGGTTGGAGTCCACCCTTATGACCTCATTCTACCTCTTTAAAGACTTTACCTCCAAATACAGTCCCATTCTGAGGAACAGGGGGTTAGATAAACTCATACAAAAACATAACAACAGAACATGCCACTACCCCTGGAGCTGAAATGGGAACCCAAGAAGGGTCCCATCGCCTCCCTTGTTTTCCCACCAGGGCTGAGGTCCAAACCTTGTCGGAGGGAGCACGGCTGTGACTCACTGGATGGCAGAGAAGTCACTGTGGAGTCATGCCAGTGGAACTTGCTGGAATTGCTTTCTGGAACTTTCTGGAAGTCAGCCCTCTAGATGCCAAAGAGAGAAGTTCTTGGAGAGGTGTCTCAATAGAGGTACTCTGCTACAAAACCACCTAAGGGGGTGCCAGGGAAAACTGCTGGCTGTGTGGTGCTCTGACCACGAGCCACTCTATAAGAAGCTGGTGCTGAGAAGCCAGCCCCTCTGCAGGCACACACCAGGCAGAGAACCAGGAAACAAAGCTTTTTCCACCCGCAATGTCTCTCCAGCGCCCCCTACAGACAAAGTTTAACAAAGGGAAACTACTAAGGGCCCAGATAATTTTTCACAGAACAGACAAAAAGGATGATTTGGAAGTTGAGAGGCCATTAGTTGATAATAATTACAACATGAATTGCTCCTTTAGGGAAGAGTTTCTGCCTGAGCTTCCCATGCTCCACACGTGGCAGAAACCTGCTGGTGCAGAGCCTGGTATTTCCTTTAAAAAAATTTTTTTAAGTTTTTTTTAGATGGACATGGACACAATATATTTATTTTATTTATTTATTTTTATGTGGTAACGAGGATAGAAGCCAGTGCCTCACACTTGCTAGGCCAGTGCTTTACTAGTGAGCCACGCCCCCAGCCTGAGCCTGGTATTTCTGAACATCTAGGGACATCCTTCAGTGGGGGTCCTATGTTAAGTCATGGTTGGCCTGAGCTGGAGAGAAGTGGAGACGGAATGGTTGGTGGCCAGCAGGTGATGTGCCGGTAGAGACAGAGAACTAGTGAGAGCCTGGTCAGCAGAGCAGAAGGCTGGAGGGAAGGCCCAGAGGGACCTGCCCAGGAGCAGCTGCAAGGACAGCCCTTGGGAAACCATCCAAATAGAAGGGGTTGGGGATGTTTTGAGAGGGAGGGGCAGGATTCTCATGCTATCCTCCTGCCATTATAGAAAGGAAGCATGGAACAATTACATGAAGGGGGCTGGGGTTGCAGCTCAGGGGAAGAGTGCTTAGGGCCAAGACTTGAGTTTCATCCCAGCACAACAAAAGAAAAAAATTAAATAAATTGTTAAAAATGACATGGTCCAAGGCTGGAGACACCGAGGAGGTATATTCAGAAGACAGTATTGTGTGGATTCAAAATGTCAGTACACTTAAGGAAACATTCAAAATGGTTTCTTTCCTTCCAACTTTCTGTGACTTTGCTTATCGATACTGTGATAATCCAGCCTGAGAACAATAACACTGGAGTTTCACACACCCACCCACAATAAAGTACCAGGGGTTAGAAAAGGTTCCCCTTTCAAGCCACCTCTCCATTTGAACCAGCTATGAATTCCTGGTGGCCAACCCAACATAACACTTATGGTGCAGCTTTCTTGGGGGTGGAAAACTCAACTGTTTTTCTAGGAACCATGATCCTTACCACTAGCAAGTTCGAGTGTGAGCAGCTTCTCTGCCTGATTCCTCATTATCAAATGAGCAGAGATTAATTGTTATGTCCCCTTCTCACTTCTAGCATAGTTTCATTGTATGTCAGAAAACCCTCCAATATCCCAGCCTTGCAAGTTACATACATCAGAGTAACTTATCTGCTTTATCAACAGGATCCTTGATTTCTCAAATGATTCACAACCAATTTTTTAAAATAAAATTATCTTAGTATCTAAAATGGTTTAACTCCAAAACTTCATGAACACTGGTATTAAATAGGAACGTGGGCACCTGTATTAGGAATCATGTTAAGTGCATATTAAAAATACGGGGACTCAAATGTATGATATGTCAAGATCATTGTACTGTCATGTGTAACTAATTAAAACAAATTAAAAAAATAAATAAAACAAAATTCAAGTGGAAAAAATAAGTGGGAATTTAGGAATGTACAGCAGTTGATCAATTATAATTATTCCCTTACTCTTACTCCAGTCTTTCTTGAAACCAAGTGATCTTACCTGGTGAAATTTTAGAGATAACACTGACGTTTCAGGCACAAGGGAGAGAAAGCCGGCAAGCAAAATCAGCTGAGGTTATTGCCTGATGTCAACCAAAAGGGGAAAGAGGGTGTGTGTTGGAGGGTCTGGGTGGAAGTCAATCTCTCTGCATTGGGCTAACTCACGGTCACACACCCACTGCTGGCACTTGGGGGCGCTCCGTAAACACTTCTTGAACGATTCTGGCACAACATCTAGGCAAACTGTCTGGATTGCGAGGGGCTAACTTGCTGGAGAGAAAGCAGAGTTAGCGTCCGCGGGAAGGAGGGCGCCCTCACGAGTGGAAGCGACGTCTGGAGGCCTCTAGACCACAGCGACCTAGCAGCTGGCCCAGGGGCTCGGTCTTGGGGGAAGGTAACAACATCCTATGAGGCGCGGAGCCCCTGGGGGATGCGAACTGCACATGCTGGGGTCAAGGGTCTGGCCAGGAGACGAGCCCTCCGGCTTTGGGAACTGAGCCTGGCCCAGGTAGAGGTACAGACTGGAGGCAGGGTAGGAGGGAGTGACAAGACAGAGTCCCCATCGCTGCGAGTCAATTTGAGCGCGGCTGACTTTGCAGAATGGGCTTTCCGGGGAACTGCGCACGCGGCGGGATCCTTTAGAAGTCTGCAAACTTCATCCGGCACGCTTTCCTGTGAGCGCCACCAGATGAGACGGCGCGGGGGATGGCGCGGGACCACAGTCGCAGGGCGCGCTCTCCCAGGGTGATGCGCGCGGCCAGCTTTGCAGAGGGCGACCTCCCAGGACAGTGCGCACGGTGGTCGGGGCCACTTTGCGGGTGGCCCGCTGCGCTACGCGCTGTGCCAGAGGTGTTAACGCGGCGAGGGGCCCGTCCTCCGCCAACTTTGCTCAGCGCACAGTCCCAGGCGCGGCGCACGCGGCCTGGCCGGGTTCCGCGTCCCGTCTGGGTGGCTCCGCCCCCTAAAACTTGGGACTTTTACTTTCGCTTTCGCGAAAGCGGCCCCAGATCCTAGCAGCTGTGGGACGAGACCGCCGCAGGTTCTGGCCGCCTTGGGAACGGTAACCGCGGCCGCCGCTCGCGCTCCGCAGCCCTTCCGCCGCGCGCTTCCTGCCGCCGCCAGCCGCCCTGCCCTTCTCCCCCCTCCCGCCCGGGTCCCCTCGCTCCGCCCGCCGCGCTATGGGAACCGGTTTTCGCGTGCGGAGTGGCCCAGACCGCGGGCGCCGAGTCTGGGGAGAGGGAGAGCACTCTCCACGCCCCCCTCCTGCTGGCTTTGCTGAGCTTCCCGTCCCTTTTCTCCTAGAGCCTGGGGCCTGGGGACACTGCCTTCGGGATTGGGCGGGGAAGGAGGGATGGCTTGGAAGGGAAAGGAGGGAGGGCTCCCTGGTCAGACTGGCCTGGGTTCCAGTTCCCACGCCGCTGCTTTCCGGCCGTGGGACCTTGACCCTCTCCGTGCCTCGTGCCTCGTCTGATAGGTGGAATCGCAGCGATCCCGGGCGGATTGTCGCTGTGCGGATGCAGGAGGGGATGGTGGTGCCCAGCAGCCCTCTGTCAGGGTGAAGAATGCTGGCGTTCAGCTCACTGTGGGCTACCCTTTGCTGCAGGGCTCTTGGAGGTATCTTGAGGGGGTGAAAAAGAGCCAGGTGACACTTGGCCCTATGTGTGGACTCTTGCGTCCGTTCACCTTTGAATTCAGCTTTCCAATTTATAAGGAAGTAAAATTACTTGTAGATGGTTTGGGTGGATTATTCCCAGGCCTCTTCCCATGAACTCCTGCGCTGGTTGACGTGGCCTGATCTTTGTGTACTCAGACCGTTTCCTCCTTCAGAGTCTGCTCAGCCTGACCTTACTCCTCCTCCGTAACTGCTATTGCCTAGGTATACAGTCCACTTTCTGCCACAGCAAACTGTGTGGCTTTGGGCAGCATACTTAACTTCTCTGAAGTTTCTTAGGCAAGACAAGTGTCAAGTTTCCTGTCTCCTAGCAACCTGTGAATGTCAGGTGACATAGTGGAGCGCTTGAGTGCCAGGCAGAGCCCAGCCCAGGTCACCAGGACTCTTTCTCTTTGGACCCTTTAGGAAGAATGTCTTCATTGGGGCAAAGAAGTGGGATGCAGATTGTGTGATGTCACCTGGCAGGGAAAGTAACTGCTATTTAGTCAGTTTCCCAACTTCTAGGAGGGAAAACACAACAGTTCGAGTAATAACTGGGAGTAATTCCCCCACCCAGCTCTGTACCAGTTGCCCCAACTTGTGCGCACCTGTTAAGCCTGTTTAGAGATCGCTATAGGAATCTTTTTTTTTTTCCAGTCTCCACAAAAGCTGTTTTAAATATGGGTGTTGTTTTAAAATATCAGTGGAGTCTGACATTGAATGTTCTCTCAGTCCTGGGGACAGAGGTGATAATGGAGAATATTTGTAAATATTCAGCATGTGCCATGCCTTGCTTGTCTCTTTGGTCCTCACAGCTGCCTGAGACTTAGGCATCTCCGTTTCCCATTTTACAGACCAGGGTGCTGAAGCTCAGAGGCTGAGTACTTGTTCCAAGGTTCTGTGGCCAATACACACAAGAGCTGATCTGCTGGTGGCCACACCTGGGCTCTTAACCATCCTCCTGGGTCCCTTTGGTTCAGTTGTTTGATATGCAGTTTATTCAGTTAATTTATAAAGAAATATGTATTGGGTGCCTGCCAATTTTCAGTGATTTTAAAAAAAAAAAGGCTAAGGTGAGCTCCCAATCTGCATACAGGTACAGTCCTGGTGAGTTATGGCAATAATAATAACTAAGACTTCTTATGTGCCTGGCGTTGTTAGTGCTTTGGATGTGTATTAGTCAGTTTTTTGTTACTATAATGGAATACCTGAGGTTTGTCCCTTTATAATGAAAAGAGGTGTATTTAGCTCACAGTTCTGGAAGTTCAAGGGCATGATGCCAGCCCAGCATCAGCTCCCCTTTGGTGAAGGCCTCATGGTGAATGCCACCACAGCGACAAGAGCACATGCCAGAGAAAGAAAGCATGTTGTAAGACAGGAAGCCAGAGCAGCCAGGGAATGGCCAGGCTCATTTTCTAGAGAATGAACTAAGGTTCCTACAAGAGCTACCTTGATCTCTTCCAAGGGGGCAGCTCCTCCGGCAAGTCCTAATAACCTCCTGCAGGGTTCAAAAGTTCTGTTGTCTCTTACTGTCGCTGTTCTAGGGATCAGTTTTCCAACATGTGAACCCTTGGGGAACAAACCACATCCAGGCCATTAGCAGTAGGTATCCTCTATTAAATCATTTAAAGAGACATTAGGCACGGTTCACAGATACAAGAACATAGTGCCAGGTGCGCCCTCTCCAGGAAGCAGGCAGAACTGAGCCCAGCCTGAGTTTTCTCTGTGGGTGGTGAAAATGAAAGGAAGCCAGGGGTCAAAACCAAGGGTTGGCGTGCCTGGGAAGAACCCCACCAAGGTCAGGAACTGCACCTTGGGCCCTTTGGGTGTTTCCAGCCATCAAGCCCAGCCTGGTAGAATGAGGAAGAAACTGATGCTGAGCCTTGCAGATTCAAGAGTCCAGTCCAGTTGTTAGCAGAAAGGCCCGCCACTCTCAGCTGAGGTCAGAGTCAGCCAGAGGTGATGCTTAGGCCTCAGAAAGAAGGTCTCCTAGCCCAGAGGGAAAGCTCCCGCCACGGAGCTGTAACGCCCAGCCTAATCCTGCTTCTCTGTAGCTGAGTCCCAAGCCTTCTCCCTGGGGCTGGGAAGGTGGGGGACTGTAAGCCTTGCTTCTCCTTGGATGGAACCTACCGCTGTTTAAGGAGCACAGAGCTCCCTGTGCCTGTACCGCCTGCCCTGCCCTCCGCTTCCCCTTTCAGATCTCAGGGGAGTATGTTTCGTCCCTGGAGAACTTTCCCTCACTCCTGGGTGGCTTATCAAGGTCCCCTGTGTGGCCACTCAGCGCTTGCCTTCCGGTACCCACCACAGTTGCAGGTCAACATTTGAGCCATCTGTCATCCATGTCTGCCCTTCCACATGGCAGGACAGGGTCCCCCTTCTCACAGGTGTGTCCCTGACTCCTAGACCAGGCCTGGGGCTTTGGACTCCCAGAAGGTATTCACTGAATGAGTAACAGGGAGTCTCCAAGATTCTCAGCTTTCCTGATAATATTAAATATAAATGTTTGATTTTTTTTTTTAGAGACATTTTGGCTTGAGGGATTTTCTTAAAAAACAAAATACTTTATTATGGTATAATTGATGTGGAAAAATTGTGCATATTTAATATACACTTCTTAAGTTTGGAGATAGTATGGGTGTCCATGAAACCTCACCACCATCAATACCCCATCACCTTCTAAATTCTCACCACCCTCGCCACTGCCCAGCTGTCTCTCAGGTCAGCCAGAAGGTAGCTCACAATGACCTTTGGAGCTCCAGGCCAGCAGGCTGTCACTTGGCCTCTGTGGACATCCCTCTCTGAGCTGGATTCCTTCTCCCCACCTCCAGAGGTCATTACTTGTACTCTGGAGCACAAAATGTTCTGTAGAATGATGCCTTCTTGTCTTCCAGCCATCACCAGCTAGCCCTGGAAGGGGAACAGAACTGGCCCCAGTGGCTGGGGCCTGCTCAGTGAGGTTGAGAGGCTCAGAGGTTGAGAACAGGTACAAATGCAATCTGGAGAGGTTTCCCTCTGTTGCTCAAAGAGGATCCCTGGTCCCTTCGTGAGGAGTAGAACAGCACTAGATTGTGAGAAGTCATCCTCATGCTCCAAGAAGAGCATTGTCCTCAACTAATTCTTTTCCCTGGGGGATTCATTTCTCCCAAACTTCCACTCAGTATCTATTTAATAAGCACCTTTGGTGTGCCAGACGCCTTTGACAATAAATTTATATTGCCTTCAGACCCAGGCTATTAGCAGAGTGCAAATCAGCAAGACCAAGACAAGGGCTTTGGAAGGAGTGAGCATGGGGTAAACAGCCAGGTAGTAAATATTTTTGGCTCTGTGGATCATAATGACTCAACTCTGCCTGCCGAGAAAACAGTCACAGATAATGCCAGTGAATGGGCTGGGCTGCTTTCCACAGGAACTCTGTATTCACGAGATCGGGTGGCAGGCCATAGACAGGAAAGCTCTTAAAGCCCAAGGAGACAGGCTAAGAGCTAAGCTTGTGGACACTGCAGATCTCTTGACAATTCCTGAACAGGAAAGTGATGTGATAGAAATCCATCTTGGTAGAGCCCTGTAAAATCATCAGAAACAGAGGACTTGGTGGCTTCCAGGTGCTGGTGTTCTTGAACTGTGTTTGAGCAACAACAGGCAAAGGATGAGCACGCTATGACCCTCCAGGAATTGTGAAGATCCCAGTTGATTGACTGTATGCACTGGACAGTGAACAGACACTGTGAAGGCTGAGAATCTTCCTGTGGGCAAGGCAGGGCTTTGAGTCCTTTGCTGCTCTTTGCTGTGTCTCTGGAATGAGGCCTGGAATAGACTTGGCACTTGTGTATTTAATTGATGGTGTCGTCATTCTGGAGCTTAAATATGCAAACTGCTCACCCCTAGGCTTAATTGGAAACGGTGTCACCTAGTGAGTATCATTTAAAAATATCACAAGGCCAGCAATGCCACTGAATACCAATTGCCTGTTTGGTTTTTTTTTTTTTTTTTTTTTCCCTCCTCTCAGATGGCAGATGAACAGGACCACGCTGGGGAGCTGGGAGCCGGGGATTCTGCAAGTGCAGATGTCGTGGATGCTAGGCCAGACCGGTCCTCGTTTGTCTCATCCGTCTTCCGGTAAGTTTCCTTCCTTGCTGAGTTCATCAGGAACCCTCAGCCACTTGAGCCTGCCACCCTCTGCCATCTCCACCCACCCATGGGGAGGGGACATTTAGGGAAGGAAGCTCATGCGTGCATTAGAGGTTTGCATAGGATCTTGTGGATTGTATGTCACAACACCAGGGTCCCTTGTGCACCCTCCTGTCTCAGGAGTTGGGGGACCAAGGTATAGGGGTCTCCTGCTCTGTAGCTGTGTGTCTGGGGGAAGTTCCCAGGAATGAGGGGCTGTTCTCATCAGAGGTGACATGCAGGCACCTGCAGGGTGGAACTGGGCCTGCTGCTGCCAGTTGGGAAGGGACTCCAAGGCAGGGCCCAGGAGCCAAGGGACGGCGGTGCTGGGGGACTCCTTCCTGCCTGGTGCATGTTCTGGACCACTGTTCCCATCTCTTCCTTCCTTGAGTCCACTTTCAAAATTCTAAATTGGACATTTACTACTAATAATAGTTACCTTTATTAAACTCTCATGTGCTGGCTTTGTAGTGTTTTACCCAGGCCACATGGTCCCAGGGACAGTTCTGTTGTCCCCACCATTTAACAGATAAGGGAACTGAGGCACGAGGAGGTTTAACCGTTGCTTTTCTGATGACAGCCAATCAGTGGTGCAGCTGAGATGAGACTCTAGAAGGTTCTTGAACCTTCCCCTGTGTGCGTCCATGTAAGAGTAGGGCCACAGGAACACGGAGAGACCCTGCCCCCCCTTCGTAACTTTGACCATGGCTGGGTCACGAGCGGAGCTTCCTGACAGGAAACAGGAGCCATCATGGGTCAGAAGCACCTGGCTTCTTTGTCCAGCAGCCCCACCCACACCCTTATCCATGGTTTTATTTTGGAGATTTTGATTACACATGGCTAATCATGTCTAAAATATGAAGTGGGAAATTATAGAATAAACCATTCATAGGTTTTAAATTGCATGCCATTCTGAGCAGTCCCAGGGAGTCTCGCACTATCCCGCGTGTGACTCATCCCTTTGTCTGGAGTCTGCACACTTGACCTTCCCGTTAGTGACCTGGCCGGCCAGGTTGGTGACCACACCCTCGGTGGAGGTACTGCAGTGCTGTGCTCAGCTAACACAGGAATGGTGATGGCCATGCAAGATGCCAGAGAGAAGCTGCAGAGTGCCTCTTTAAGTGCAGAGGGTACTGAGGTCGCTCAGATCTGTGGTTAAGAATGGATCTGTGGCCGGGTGTGGTGGTGCACACCTGTAATCCCACCAGCTTGGGAGGCTGAGGCAGGAGGATCTTGGGTTCTAAGCCAGTCTCAGCAACATCGAGGCGCTAAGCAACTCAGTGAGACCCTGTCTCTAAATAAAATACAAAATAGGGCTGGGCATGTGGCTCAGTGGTTGAGTGCCCCTGAGTTCAATCCCTGGTACCAGAAGAAAAGAATATCCTGTGAAATACTTGAAAAATATAGCCCCAACCCCTGGGAACTTTCAAAAGCCAGGAGGTAAATTGGCTTACCCACCCCTCAGGAAGGCTCCTCGGAGCAGCTGCCTTCAAGAGTTGAGTAATGTTGCCAAACTACCTGGTCCCTTGTATATTTTCAAGTGACATAGAGACTTTTTGTTAAGGTAGCCGTGAATGATATATTCTACTTTTCCCATCGTTTTTGAGGATTTGGGTCAAGCAGGTTGCCTCTAAGTGAAAAGAGAAACAGGAATTGTTTGATCAACATTTCAGAAGTCTTTGTAAAGCTTTGCTAAACTCCCCAGAAATGAAGAAAAAGAATGGTGTGTGTAAACATTGATATAAAAAATATTTCTTTAAATATATCCAGGGAGATCCAAATCTATAGAGATTAAAAAAAAATGGACAACTCTCTCAACAGCTAGTTTTTAAGTTGTTTCTTGTTTCCCCCTGAACTCTGGTGTTCTTTTATTTTTTAAATTCATCCCCCTACATTTTATTCTGATAGAATACAGAATACATCCCTGACGTATTTATGTGTGCACATGTGTGGCTGTGTGCATTTAAGACATTTTCCAGGTATTGTGAGTGTTAAAAGAAATTTATCCTAGACTGTTAACTATTTAAGCCATTATTAACTCACAGTTGATCTAAAAAAAAAAAGATGTTAACAAATAACTAATATTTTTAAGTAATTCCTTACCAAAATAATTCTAAATGGAAATTGCAATGCATTTTCAACTATTAATGAAGCAGATGGGCTTTTAAAATTAGTTTCTAAATAAATCTTTAAATAATACTAGTTGCTGGAATAAGAACAAGTTTGATATTTTGTCTTTTTTCCTATTTTTCATTTTTAGAGCTATATGTACTGAAAAATCATGAGTGAGTTCATGGGAGGGTAGGAATTTTGTTATGGTAATGTATCTTAATTCTTCCTTCTGAGTTCTGTGCCAAAAATGACAACTCGATTGGGTCCCTTTCGATTATGTTGAAAAGAAGGAATTGGAAATTACCTGACCTACAAAGGCCTTGTTATCCAATCTTTAGAGGTATTGTTCTTTTTTCAGTTTCTGGGAAGTTCTCCCAGAATGCACTCAAAAACTTCCCAAACAATTGTTTATTAAACCCACTCCCCTTTTTACGTAGGGACAAACCTGTTTAATTCAAAACGTTCAACAAAAAAAAAAAAAAAAAGATTTTTAAAGTAGCTTTAGTAAATATCTTATCATTATCCTTTTAAAACAAATGTCAAGACCTGGGAGCTGTCAGCGTGACTTGCTCATTTATGGAACTGCCCCGCCCCCCATGTCACCTGCACAGCCAGCTTCTGCACCCAGGTACCCTGACTGGACTTGCTTTCTGTCAGTGAAGATCTGATTCCATTTTTCAGTCCAAGAAATGCTGATTAGGCATCCTGTGACGATCATCTTGTTTCTGAATTCTAAATTCAAATTCTTGGATGGATGGATGGATGGATGGACGGACGGACAGATGGGGAGGGTGAAAGGAAAGGATATAAAACCCAGCCCTATGTTTACCTCCTGGAGTCAGTGTTGGTTTTGATTTCACAGACTCTAGCTCAGCACTGATGAAATTTGGGGGGACAATCAGGGGATGAAAGAAGCAAGGTCATTAAACAAGAGCCAGCTTTGCTTTCACTCCATTCCAGGGTGTGTGTGTGTGTGTGTGTGTGTGTGTGTGTGTGTGTGTGTGTGTTTCAATACATAAGTGAATTTGGAACAGCTCAAGGTGGGGCCCTGAACACCCCATAATGTCGTGTGTACTTCACTCTTCCCAGACTCCTGTGTAACAGGAAGACCCACCACGGAGCTTGATTCTAGGAAACCATGGATAGGATATTTATGTGTTCCTTCTTAGGTGACTGGAGGTTTGGACAGCAGGTAGAGAGGTTCAGGTGGGTGCTGTGGAGGTGGGGGGATTTGAAAAGGTAGTGGTGTTTTGGACAGACTAGTTTTAGGAGAAAAACATATAAATGGAAACTGAGGATGTGGCCGTGTCTGCAGCCCTTCCAAAGTCGCTGAGTACCCTGTTTGAAGACGTTGGCCTAAACCCTACTTTGCCTAAGCGGTTGTGATTCGTGGTGTGATTTCTGTCCCCCTCAGTCCTTACATTCTGGTCCATTGTACCTGTCTGACATCAAGTTTCTTATTATCAAAATAAGCCCCGAGTATCTTTGCAAAATATTTAAATTAAACGCCACTTTCTGAATCTGAAATGCTTATTTTAGTTGCATGAAGCATAAGACATGCTTGTTGAATTATTAAAGAATATTGAGCTACAGTGGATGGTAATTCAATGTCTTATTCTTCTAGATGGCGAAATGTTGGTTGCTTGTTTACATTCTTTAGCCATCTGACCCTCTCCACCTATTAAGTGGTAACACGACCAGGAGGAAGTCAGTTTGAATACCATTCAATTAGGATTTATGACATACCCTGAGAATTTAGAGTTGTTATTCTATTTTTTTAACCTCATTTTGAACCTCATTAAGGTGTAATTTTTTTTGTCTAGGAAAGTATCAGCAACTTTAAAATTAACCACTCTAGATGCCCTTTTTGGTCGATAATTTATTATGTCATTCATTCATGAACTATTTGAAGTGACAGAGAGCAAGTAAGTCCCTTGAGCCAAGTCCCATTGTTGATCAGCTGAGCCCAGGTTTGAACCTGCGTTCACCTGCCTCTCAAACTGAGCTCTCACCCAGGGCCTCTGTTGCCACCTTTATGCCCCAGGTTCTGTGTTGGCCCCAGGGCTGCAGTGGGAGCCAAAGTCATGGTGGCCCAGCCTTCCTTCCAACCCTTGCATTTGTGGAGGGAAGGCGGCCTTGGAACAAGTGATTTAGAATCAATCCTAAGGACAGTGGGAGTCACTAAAGGGTTTAAGCAGTAGAGTGATGTGATCAGTTGTGTCTTTGTTATGTCCCCAAAGGTGCATGAGCTGCGGGCCAGAATAAATCTTTCCTTTTCTAAGTTGATTTTCTCAGGTATTTTGTCACAGCAACATAAAACAGACTCACACAGCCTTTTAAAAAATGATGCAGGAACACTTAGCTACAGTGGAGAGGGAATCTATGAAGATGGGCAGCAAACCAGGAGGCTGGGACAGTCGTCCAGGCTCAGTGGGATGGGCAGGTGAGGCAGGGCACTCAGACTCCAGAGGGGCCGGGTAGGTAAAAGCAACAGGACTCTGTGACCAAGTGGAAGGAGAGCCTGAAGAAGAGAGCTGAGGAGAGGTGGCACCTGGGTCACAGAATAGTCGTGCCCTCTGGTCATAGACGTAGATTGTGATCTGAGGCACAGAGTGGGTGTCCAGCGTCACTTCGGGCTCCTGGACCGTGTCAGGACTCTAACTGGGGTTGTTTATTCTGCTAAGACATAAGTCACTGGGGCGACCTGAGATGGCATTCAGGGGTTGGTGACTTCTAGAGATCTAGGAGTTGGAGAGGCACCAGGTGTCCCACCACCAGAGTGGGGTTGGCTCCTCAGATGCTCCTTGCAGCTAGGGGCAGATGGCTTCCCTCTCATTCCATCCCATTCCCTGGCCCAGAATGCTCAGCACCTCCATCAGGGAGACAGGGAGGGAGGCAGCAGTGCCCCACACCTGTTTCTAGTTCATCAACAAGACAGCCCACCCAGCCTCCCCTGGAAACCTTACAGGATTCTCAAAAATGAAAAGAAGCCCCCATTTGCCCAGAAGCCTGGGTAAGACTCTGGCCCTGGGTAGTTCCCAGCTCTCTTGACTTTTTTCTCACGGCCACTAGGTGGCAGCACAGCATCGTTTTCTTTCCATTCCAGGGGCCCTGACTAGTCCAGGCTGCTCTGGACTCTTCTTAAACTTTATATATATATATATTAGAAATGTGTTCCTCATTCTCTGGTTATTGAAGAATATCTAGAAAACACAGATAAAAATTACCCAAGATAGTTTAAAATTATTGTTTTGTATTGTTAAAAATTTATTTAGGGCAAATAGGTATGGGTACAGTCTAAGTTCATTATGTGCCAGTTTCTAGCTCAAGGCCCGTGTGGTCAGTGCCCTTGAAGAGGGATCTTTTTTTTTAACATATTTATTTAGATACAGAGGCTCACTGAGTTGCTGAGGGCCACACT
This sequence comes from Spermophilus citellus, assembly GCF_964194105.1. NCBI lineage: Eukaryota > Metazoa > Chordata > Mammalia > Rodentia > Sciuridae > Spermophilus > Spermophilus citellus. Next base: position 81,644,080 of record NC_138195.1, read on the forward strand.
GAGTTGCTGAGGCTGGCTTTGAACTCGTGATCCTCCTGCCTCAGCCTCCTAAGCCACTGGGACTACAGCCTGTGCCACTGCACCTGGCAAAGAAGGATCTCACTTGATGTAAAGGTGACCCTGGATCACCTAGCACAGGTGACCTGCCACCCCCATGAGCCATGCAGTCCCTGCACTGGATATAAAGTCAAATGTTTATTAAATGCCCAGGCTGGGACTGCAGCTATTGAGTAGGCTTCTTTAGGATACAGCCTGGTTGCTGGGGGAGGCTAAGAGGGGAGGTAAGGCAAGGAGCCGGAACTGGACCTCCACTTCTCAGAGAAACAGTGCTGGGGGTCCCAGGAGATAGGCAGAGCCACAGGGCCATGGCAGAAATGGTGGTTAGGCTAGGCCACCGACCCAGACTCTGCTGGGGAAGGTGGGTGGAAGCCACTGGCGGGGGGAGTTGGGTACTGATGACAGGAGCCACCAAGAGCCCTTGCAGCCCAAGCCCCGCAGCAGCTGCCTGGGAGAGGTTCCCCTTAGGGCACCTCGCTCTCTCTGGGCTCTGCTCGGAGTCAGAATTCAAGAAAATAAAAGCAAAGTGGCAAACAGATCCCCTGTCCCCTGTCTCACATTTCTGGCCTGGTGGGGCCCTGGGGGACCTGCTGAGCTGCTGACAAGTTGATCCTTCCAGCTCCCCACAGAGAGAGGGCAGGAGCAAAGGCTTATTCTCCAAATGTGACCAAGTCCCTGTTTTCAAGGCACAGGCTCAGGCCACATGGGCTGCTGCTTTGGCATCGTCCTTGTTTTCCAGTCTGTCCCCTGGAGGGTGCTTAGTAAATGCCACTTGGTTATAATTCTTCCTCCTGCCTGCAGCTCAGGCTTCTCCTCCAGGGCGTGTTGTATGTAAACAGATCCCTGTTTTTAAAATGTGTTATTTGTGTAATTATAAGAACGATCAGGTGGCTACCTTTTCATTCAGAAAGGAAGCAGTGCTCTGGAAAGAGGCCAGACCTCAGCTCATTCAAAGAATTCCTTCCACATGAGGCCGGTGCTGTGCCGTGACAGCTGCTGACTGAGAGAGGGCAGGTCTGGGCCCCTAAAGACATAGGAACATGAAAATCCACCCAGAGCATCTCCTTTTCATTAAAGGAAGATGTCACATTGAGCCTTCAGACTCGTGGGGGTCTCAATGGCTGAACTGTGGAACCAACCCAGATGCCCGTCAGTAGATGAAGGGATAAAGAAGCTGTGATATATATTCACTATGAATATTACTCAGCATTAAGAGAGAATAAAATCATGGCATTGCAGGTAAATTGATGGAGTTGGAGAACATCATGCTAAGTGAAGTCAGCCAATCCCAGAAAACCAAAGGCCAAATATCCTCTCTGATAATTGGATGCTGATCTATAATGGGGGGAGAGGGCATGGGAAAAATGGAGGGAGGAATTTTAGTTAGGGCCCAAGGGAGGGGGTATAGGGGTAGGTAAGATGGTGGGATGAGAAAGGACATCATTACCGTAGATGCATGTGTGACTGCACAAATTGTGTGACTCTACATTGTGTACAACCAGAGAAATGAAGTTGTGCTCCAAAATAAAAAGAATAATAGATGTCTGTTCCCAAATTTGCAGTGTCATATCAGTGCCATATTGAAGCAGCCATGTTATCTAACTAAGTAAAATAACAGTGGAGGTGGAGTCCAATTGGACAACCTGGGATCAGATCCTGGTCCTGCCTCCCACGCTGTAGTTGAGGGCCTACTGCAAGTCATGTGACTTTTCTCAGCATTAGTTTCCTCATCTGCATCATGGGGACATCCATTCTCACACCATTGGATTGGTGTGAGAATCTAATAAAATAACCCGAATGTATCTAATGAGGAAGAAATCACAGAATCATATTGTTAAAATTGGAAGACTCCTTAAAAGTTCATTTACCTAACTCCCTTCTGTTTTGAGCAACGAAAATAAGACCAGAGAGGTAAAGTAATGTATCTGTAGTCACCCAGCAGGACTGTACCAAGATACAGGCCTACTTAACTTGGAGTCTAGTGTTCCCACCCTGATGTCAAGTGCCACCCACAACTGTGGTGGCATCGAGCTGTTCAACGACATTAATCCTCCAACAGCAGTTTTTTGCTTCCACCCAAGTGGGTCAGCAAATTCAATTCTTCATACACACTGCACACTTTCTGCTTCACTTCAGCTGTGGGACGGTACAGGGACAGCTGCTGCAGCAGGATAGCAGGGACCCTCCCTCCGGTCGACAGGGCACATTTCAGGAGTAGTGAACCACATGTCACTAAAATGAAACATGGTCAGAGTTTAGGAACTGTGAAGCTGCGTCCTCTATGCAGATAGAATTTCTTTGGGTATTTTGGGTTCTAGCTCTTCCAGAAGGGAAAAAAAAATCAAGATGAAAAGAGTGAGAAAAGGAGGTAAATCATCAGATTTTCAGAGTGTCTTAGTCCACTTCCTGTTGCTATAGCAGAATGCCTGAGTCTGGATGATTTATAAAGAACAGAGGTTTATTTTGGCTCACAGTTCTGGAGGCTGGGAAGCCCAAGCACATGGCACCAGCTTCTGTTCGGCTTCTCGTGAGGGATTTATGTTGCTTCAACTCTGTGACAGGAGACAGAAGAACAAGTGGGCATCTACAAAGAGAGGGGAACGTTAGAACCACCCTGTCCCTGGAGAACGACACTGATGCCTTGGTGAGGGCAGTGTGTCCAGGACACAGTCACATCTTCAGGTCCCACTGCCTCTCAGTGCCATGACACTAGCAGTTCAGCTTCAACCTGAGTTTTGGGGGGACCCACCACATCCAACTGGAACACGCAGTACTAGAAATTTAGATGCTGTTAGAATAGAGTGGTTAAGTCCAGTACTAGAAAAGCTGCATGAGAACATGACCTGTGGCCTCCGCAGTGAGGAAGGCCGGGGATCCCAAGTGAGAAACATGTTCGAAGGCCTTGCCTGAGTGATTCTGCCCTGAGCTCGCTGGCCCTGCGTCTGGCGAGGGCCTGTGCTGGCGAGTTTGTGTGTCACTCAGAAAGAGAAAGGAAGGGTGGGGTGACGCCAGGGTGTGGACCCAGGCACCTTAGCTGTTGTGAGCTCTGGGCCTGCCCTCTATACACACAGACACCTCCTGGGTCTTCCGCTCCCTCTCCTAGGCTATTTGAAAATATGCCAGCCTTTATTGCTCCTGGATTTTTTTTTTAAAGTTCTTTGTCCATTTTTTTATCATCAGAGAGAGATCTGATCATCCCTTTTTTGGGGAGAAAGAAATGTGGATGTGAATCGCTTTAGGGGAAAGGGATCTGTTCTTCTCCTCGGCCTCTTACACTGGGTTTCAAAGAGGTTTAACATACCCCTCTTACAGTATGTTTCTGCAAACTTGAGTTTCAGAGAAGAACTTAGAGTGCCAAGTTCTGTCTTGCTCCCAGAGCTCAGTTCACGTGGGGAGGGCCGCAGGGAACAGGGTGGTCGCCCCTCCACCAGCTGGCAGTTAGCATGGACTGCAGGTCCCCACCCAGACACTGGGAGAGGCATCTCCAAACTGGGGGCCGAGTGCGTGCTTTGGTCCTGTGTGTCTGCGTCTTCCTCCACGCACTTGGGGTCGAGATGGGAAAGTTCATTAACCCCAGGGCTGTCCCCTCCATGCAGGACCCCAGGAAGGGTTTACATGCTGCTTCTGCAGGTCCAGGCATTGGGCGTGTCCTGGAGCCTCCTGATGTCCCTGGTGTTCCTGGTCTGACTACCTTTAGAAGCAGGGAAAAAAACAGCCTGGTGAACTCGAATGTTTCGATTTAACACAGATTCACTTCCTGTCGTCGGTGCATGTCCACGGATCTTGCCACGCATGTGCGTGCCGTGTGCAGGCTTCAGTCGACTTGGCACTTGAGCGGTGGGTCACGTGTGCTTGCTCGTCATGTCACAGAGCTGCAGGATGCTGTGTTCCGTGGTCACTCCGCCTCCTGCTCGGCCTTCCCGGCTGTTCTGGGTTTTGCTTTTAAGGCTCCTTCTGCTGGCTGCCTGTTCACGGAAGGGGTTTCCCCTCCCCCTGGACCCCGAGCTCTTAGAAAGTTGCCTTTGCCCTGGGGAGGCGCCCGGGGTGGGGGCTGCTGCAGGGTGGAGGCTGGCCAGTTTCTGCCGGTCAGCAAAGAAGGGAGAGGCCAGTGTGACCTTCCCAGCCGGGGTTTGAATGGTCCTATGGAAAACTCCAGCGTGCAGCTCACTGCTGATTCAGTCGCAGGCCCTCAGGGCCCGCGGGGCCTGTGCCAGTCTCCCGTCCCCTGCGGAGCTCGGAGCATGTTGAGTTTTTATTATTACAGAGAAGAGGGAAACTCGCTCCCTGTCGTCGCGGGGCGAAGTCTGCTTCTGCTGCAGAGGGGGCCCCTTCCCGATGGGGACGCCAGGTACCGCCCTGCACCTCCTTTTCCTCCCTGCTCCGCCCTGGCCTTGGTGTGCTAAGACCGACCGTGGGGATGCCCTCTGTGGAAGCCATGAATGAATCATCCCCCAAATATTTAGACAGAGTAGCTAGCAAACCCGAGCCCTGGGGAGGCGCAGGCCCAAGCTCTGCTTAGTGTTTGCTGAAGAATGTCTGCAAACACGAAGCAGCTACTGGGAGTCCTGTCCACAGAGGCACTTTAGGAAACAAACAGGAGTCTGTTTGCAAGCTTCTCTTCCCTTCCAAACATAGAAAGGCGTCATTCAGGTTGTGAGCAGCCCAGGGGATCTGGGAGAGCATAAGACCTGTATTTATCTACTCCAACGACGGTACCCAGAGGGGATTGTAAAAACTCCACTGCTGCTCTCTGAGGCTTGCCCCCTCCTTGTCAAGCAGGCAGAATACTTTTATTCTGTAGTGTTTTGAGGGAATGAGCTGCTGGAGATTCTTTAAGGAGGATCTTTCATCTAAAAACCCAGCAGAGCTTGATTGTAAATTTTTGACTCTTGGTTGTGGTGAAAACGTACCACGCTGGCCTCGCACTGAGATTAGAGGTTGCAAGAACTGGCTCTGGACCTGAGAAGTTGGGATAATCTGGTTCCTTCCTGGTAGCTGATCAGGCACGATCTGTGTTCCTGGCAGAGGTTTGCACTCACCCGCAGGCCCCCAGGAAATGAAGATAAAGGACTTGCCCCGTGTTGGCCAGGAAGCAACCCCAAGAAGCAGGGTGGTGGGGCTGGCCGTCTCTTGGTCCTGGGGATGGACTTCCCAGTGCACTTCAGGGCACACTTCAGTGACTTTCTAATCATCCCACCAGGATATCAAGTTTGTTGTGATCTTGCCTGTTCCACGCTAAGCTCAGTGACTTAGTGGCCAGATTTATTATTATTCTTTTAAAATCTGCAGCCAATTGTGGGATTCCTGAGCTTTTAAGAGGATTTTGAACTTTGAATTCACTGGTCTGATTTATCGTGGACTTTGCATTTAACAGCAGCTTCCAAAGCAAGAACCCTTTGTTTCTTCTTAGCAGAATGATCTTGGGGAAGAAAGTCTTCCAAAAGTAAAAAGGGCCGAGAGAAAGGCAAGGTTTATCTGCAGACAGTTGGCTGAGGCAGAGTGGAGGGGTTGATGGGTAGAATGGGAAGCAGTAGAATCTGGCTTATCAGAAACCTGGGGCCAGTTTTCTACCGTGGTCCATACTGGGCAGAATCAAGGGATAAGGACTGTCTGTGCACGTTGTAAAGCCTGAGTCTATGAAAACATCCATGATGCTTGTTCACCACCTAAGAAATCCCTGAGGAGGTCCCTCTGCCCAGTGTCCCATTTGTCCCATTTAGGAGAAGGACATGCATGTCCAGGTCTTCTGCAGGAAGTTCCTAAAACAGGGCCACAAGAACAGCCACGTGTAGGAAGTCGTATGCCTGGGATGATGGTCGGCTGAAGAAGGTTCTAATCTGGACCTTTGAAAGCTGCTTATTTCCTCCTGGGCCCCTCCCCAATACCCTGCGGAGCCCCGCTGCAGAGCTCTGCCATCTTCTTGCAGTGGGCTAGTTAAGGAGTGCAGTTCCCCAGCCCCCAGGCCCTTTCTTCTTTCCCACCTGGTTGTTAATCTGACCCCAGCAGCTGATTTCTGGGCAGATGCTAACTCCTTTTTAGCTGCTAGAACCGGGACACAAAGCGTGCCTCTGCTGACTGAGCCCAGAGGGAATTTCTGCTCACACCCAGGAGACCCCAGACAATGTGTTACACACGAGAAATGTTCTAGGATGGCGTTGCCTGGGGTGGCATCTCCTGGGAGCCTTTGGTGATGGTGTTACTGTAGCTGTGACTCAGTGCTGGGCCCTACTGTCTGAGCTGAGTGAACTTATCAGGTTTCAGAGTCATGCATCTCACCCTCGGCCTTAAAGACGCCATGTGCTGCCCAGGGCTCCCCCCAGAGGGCCTGCACCCTGCAGCTTGGTACGTTTGAGGTTCTGGTCCAGAGCTGCAGGGCTGAGAGGCTGTGTCCACACACAGAGGTGATGCTATGGTGAGGCCAGCTACGCTCTGTCCTGCACGGGACCCAACACCATCCTCCAGGAGGCTCTTTAAGCAAATATGAGCCGCCAGAAAGGGGTGGGGAGGGGGGGCAGCACCCTCTCTGCTCTGATGGGCCCCAGAAATAGCTGAGGGGAACAGAAAGGTCAGAGGCCACGCTGTGGGCAGATGGTCTGTGCCATGGGCCTCAAACTTGAGAGTGTCTGAGCCTCTGCGGGAAAACTCGCCAGCCTGGCTCCAGTTGCTCTACGTCTAGGGCAGGATTGGAATCTCAGTGCGGCCAGCCGCCGGGGAATAGGAGAATGGTGCTCTTCCTCGGGGTAAGTCGGGCCCTGCCCTGCCCTGCTTTGATTAGGACGAGCTGACGTAATCATGCTCTGTGAAGTGGGGCGGGTGCCTCAGAATTGCCGGGGTTAAATGAGAAAAATGCCAAGGGGTAAGTGAGCAAAAAAAATCAACTGTATTTATGATTGTGTGAGTGTTGACATGGAGGAATGAAAAGTTTAAAATATTAGGGAGAAGGTTAAAATTGCTCAGGAAGATGGGGTTTCCAGGGAGCCCTTAACAAGTAGCACAAAAATGTACGAAGCCAGTAATCTTCAAGACAGGCCAGATCTTGAGGTCCTGTTGTAGTGGCAAACGACTTTTAACTCTTCAAATAGTAATTTTTAGGTTAATGTTTAAAATAACGCATGTAATTTAAAAAGCTGTCCCGGGAAGATTCTTTCCCTCTTGCCTGCGGTCCTGCTGCTAGCTGCCCATAACACAGGTGACCAACCACTCTTGATGATAGACAGTAATAGCATGAATCTTGATGGTGACATTTCTTTCCCACTTACTCCATGCCACGCGCTTTTAGTGCTTTGTGGCTGTTCACTTGTTTGTAAGTCTGAGGTAGCTGCCGTTATTGTGTCCTCCTTACAAGTGAGGGAAGTGAGGTACAGAGAGGTTAAGCCACCTGGGGTGTGATCACACAGCTCTGTGGTGGAGCAGGGATTCAAACCCAGAGGTAGTGCGACCCCAGAACCCAGGGATTTATCCACAGCACCATCCTCCAGGAGGCTCTTTGTGCAAATATGAGCCAATTAAAGAAAAGGGTTTTATTTTCTTCTCAGTTTCCCCCTCAGGCAGCCTGCGCCTGTGGGTCTGCACTTCAGTCTTGCTCCCTGGTGGGCTCTGCTCTCTGGAGCCCGTCCACATCGGCACAGCCTCGTTCTTCGCAGGAGTGTGATGGTGATTTAAGACCCACCCCCGCTTCGTGGTCCAGCCACAGACTGGACCTTCCTGCTGTTCTGCTGGCTCTTAGAGGAGTGAGTCCCTAGGTGAATAATCGAATTGAGGCCTGTCATGAAGGTGCGAGATTGGGATTGAGAGGGGCAGGGAAATGCAGGAGGAAAACCTGGCCTTCCTAAAGGGCTTCCAGGTAGGACCGGATCTCACCTCAGAAGGACTCCACAAGAGAATCCCCATCCAGGGGCCACCCCGAAAAGCTTCCCTCTCTGTAGTTTTTTCCTCCTGACTTGGGACCCTTGAACCTGAGTGGATACCTAGTTAATGCCTCTGGAATGCTCTGCTGGCCCGAGGGTCACTGGTTGGGGGCAGGCGGGGCCTTGCTCTATTGTATTTTGTTTTCATTCCTTTATGAAATATTACTGAGTACCTACTGTGTGCAGCACTTTGTAGAAGCTGGGAAACATCTGTGAACCAGGCAGACTCCGCCAGACCAGGTGATGTGGGCCGCCCAGGGTCCTGCCAGAGCCAGCAGCAAGATACCCTGTGAACTAGGGTGGTGGTGCTCAGAGACAGATCAGCAGGGCGTGCGTGACCTATAGGGCTTTTCTGGGTCCGCCTGTGCCCTGTGAGCCTCCACAAGCTGTCGAGAGGGCTGAGCCTGTGCAGGGGAGCGCAGCCCCAGGGACACCGTCACAGAGACCTTGGTCTTTGCCAACCTGTCCTCTGACTTCCTCAGGTCACATGGTGAAGCGTGGCTACCAGCAATTCTCAGTTAGTCCTTTGAGAGAAACTGATTTTTTCCCTCAATTCCAGTTTCAAATTCCCAGGCAAGAGGACTGATTGGCCCAGCCTAGAGATCAGGAATCCTTGGGACACTCAGAAATGGCCATGGGGTCAGGGGACCTCTATGGGAAATCACTTTCTGCCAATAGGGTGGCTCTTGCCACAGTCTTGAAGGGAGACTTGGAGAGTTGGGGTGGATTATCCCCCAGAGAGAAGGTGTCCCCCACATCTGGGAGCTATTAGGAGGGGGACTAATCTCGGAGGCTCATTCCTGCAGAATGCGTCTGTCTACAGGGGACTTTGGTCTCCCTCTGTTTGGCCTGGGTCCTCGTCAGTGGGTCTCTCCAGGTACTGCTGTGGCGATCACCGCTCTGGCTTGGTCCCCCAAAGCTGGCTCTTCTTAGGAACACAAATCCGATCAGACTGAACTGATAATCACACTGTAACGCACCTCTGTGGCATGGGAAGACCTGAGTTTAACGAAAAGCTATTTGGGTTAGAAAGAAACGTTAACATTGACTGACTCAAATCCAGAAAGAGGAAGCACATATCAAGTTCACTTTGAAAAATCAGAGTTCAGTTTGAGGGCAGGAGAGATAAGGGAACTTTTGAGGTATTTATCAGGGCTAAAAATTACATTGTATGTTTCATTTTAAGGTACACATCATAACTATGTGTATGTATCTTTATTCCCCCAAATTAATTAATTTCACAAAATTAATTTGTAACTAAGAAATTAATTAATTTTTGATTTCCATTGTGATAGAAGCAGAGACCTTTCATTTTTTGTGTAACCTGTACCCACCTGTTTTTTTCTTGTAAAAGACGTTTGCTGGTTTTATTTTGCTCTTTGCTGAGGATGAGCTAATGGCACCTTTAAAAAAGTCACAGCTTGTTTATTACTTGGTGGTTGTCCTGTAGATCTGAATCTCAGAGTATAGAAGTAGAAATTCATCTCTTCAAAGTCCCAGTGCATGACACGTGACTTCCGCTGGCCACACTGGCTAATCCCTTTAGGGTTTTCAAATGGCCTTCAGGGCCCAGGAATCTTGCTGTTCAGTTTTCTCTCCTTTTATCCCTTCCTGGTCTTTTCTTGAAAGGTTGAGGAGAATGCTGGATGAAGCCCACCCTGAAGCTGCCTTTGGTGGAAAGGTTCGGTCAGTCAGGGGCCGGGTATAAGAAAAGCCACAGCTTAGACACCAACTTTCCCGAGTAAGCTGGGAGAAGAGTAAGTCCTGTAATGAATTTCCCTATCAAAGACAGAGTTTGATCAAAGAAAACCACTCTAGTAAAGCCCGCTCTGGGAGGCATGCCAGCCCTGAACGTCAACTTTCCTGTCTGTGCAAATGCAGAACAGGCAACAGGTCACTCAAACGCCTGCCCGTAGGTGGCCAGTGCCAGTCTGTGCCCACTCACCCTGAGCCAGTTACTTTACCACCCAGGCCTCCCCCACTCATCCTTAAAGCAGGGGTTGTGGTGGTACCCACCTCTGTCTTTGGGGTGCTCACAGAATTCAGTGAGAAAATGCAGCTGGGAGCTTTCACCCACGGCAGGCACTGACCGGTTGATGGTTATTATTACCTGTAAGGTGGGCCTCACCCTCCAACCCACCTACCTCCAGGTCCTCTGTCGGTCGTCGTCAGTCCTGCCCATGAGCTTGTCCTTGGACAGAGCCACAGAGCCTTTTGCTGACGCTCCTGTCTGCAGGGGGCTGCACCTGCTGCCTGTGAGCAGCTCCATGGATAGGAGAGGATGCAGGTGCTCTGAAGGGCAGGGATTCCCTGGCCAGGTCACATAGGGGGAGTGGACACAGTTCTGCCATCCCAAGTCCAGCGCTCCTGGGTGCGGTGCTGCCTTCTGGGGACACGGTGTGAAGCAAAGCTGGCATTGCTGAGCACAGAGGGGTGGGGGAGGAGCCCCGAGAAGGCAAGAGAAGGGATTCAGGATATTCTCCAAAAATACAAAGGCGTCTCGGAAGAAATGGGACCTCGGGAAGGTGGAGGACCAGGTCACAACAAAGTGGAGAGATGGCAGGAAGGAATCGGACGTGAGACACACCCAGCCCGTCAGGAATCCGGGCCCAGGCAGAAGGGGAGGGAGAAAGGCCTCTTCCCCTCAGAATTGCTGAGAGCACCTCGGGGTGAGAGCACCGCAGCAGGATGGTGAGTCGTCCTGACTGATGCTCCCGGGCGCGGGGTCTCACTTCTCAAAGAGCACATCGGAGGCCAGGTGAGGGTCCTCTCCGCCCGTCCGTCACTGCCTGAACAATCCCCTGCCTCCTGTGGACCTCGGTTTCGTGCATACAGTGAGGGATAAGATTCAGTCAATCAACCTATTCACTTATGAAGTATTTATTGAGCACCTACAAGCCAGTCCTTGTTCCGTGTGTTGGGAATTCAGCGATTTTCAGAACACATGAAAGTCTGTCCCCTCCTGGTGCTCGTGTTGGCCTGGAGAGTGGCAGGGCAGCTTCCCACTCTTCCTTGACGTGGGTCCCCTGCCCTCCGGGAACGGCTTGGGCTCCCACCACAATACCTGCATGCCAGACTTGGCAGATTGGACCACCAGTCATCTGGAGATAAGCAGGGCCCTCCTTTCTTCTTTAAATTGCCCTGTTCCTTTTTTTCTTTTTAAATATGCGTTATTAAATTATAACATTTCCACATGGAAAAGCACACACGTGAATTTTCTCTGACACACGCATGTAACCAGCACTTATACCAGGGAACAAAACATGACACACACTTGAGAGACAGTCCTTGGGTCCCTTCTGGTCCCTAAGCCTCCGACTGCGGGAAAAACCATCTGCAGACGTCCAGTTCCAGGTGTTAGTTTTCTAAGCGCTGCGGGTGCCTTTTCTGTTTGGCTCTTCACCGACCATTGTGTTTGTGAGGTTTGTTCTCGTTGCTCCACGTTGTCAAGGTCCGTTCCTTCTCAAGCGTCTGTTTCACAGCATGAATGGTCAGCAGTTGAGACACTCTGCTGTGAATGGACGAGTGGATTTATTTCCTGTTGGGGGCGATTGCTGGGAACCTTTGGGTAAACCTGTCTGCGCTCCAGGCAGTCCCTCTGTCCTCGGGTGTGTGTGTGAGCTCAGTGTTAGTGGAATCTGCCAGTTTTGCACAGTGGAAGTACAAAGTAGGTTCCCCCAGCCATGTGTGATCATTCCAGACGCTGAACACTCAGTTTCTTTCACACGGTAGCCATTCTGGTGAGTGTGTCCTGATCACATTGTGATTTTAATTTGCATCGCTCTGACATCTAGCAGAATTTACCAGGAAACCTGTTTTAAACATGACAGTTCAACAGGGCCATCTGTCCACCCCAGGTCTGCACCCTGCGACTTTCCTAGGCACAAAGGGCCATGACTCTTCCACAGCCCTTAACTGGTTTTATATCTTTCCCAGTAAGAAGAATAAAAATGGTTCCACTCGATCTGTCAGGATCCCCCGGGACCGCGTGCCGACGTATCAGTACAACATGAATTTTGAGAAGGTGGGCAAATGCATCATCATCAACAACAAGAACTTCGACAAAGTGACAGGTGGGTGCTGTGGCCTGGGTTCCCTCTCCCATTCCGTTCCATTTTCTCCAGTTTGTGTTGGACATTCAACAGAGAAATGCTGTGATGCTGTGCCCACATCCTGTCACAGTCAGCTCTCCTCCAAAGGTGGCCTTCTTGGAGGGGCGGGGATACACAGAAACCAGGAACTTGCAGTCCCATGTCCCACCGTGTACATTAGCTGATAAGGGACTTTGACCAAGGGCCACCGAGGCTAGGAATCAAGGGGCCTGTCTGTCATTGAGTGGGCTGAGAGCTACAGGAAGAGGGCAGGCGGCGTCCCCTCTCCTGTGCATTTGCTCCTCATTTCATTTGCTTATTGAAATCGTGACCTCGGAAGGTGTTTTATGTACTCAGAGGATGTACTTTGGAGCTGCCACCGGCACCTGGGCACCTGGCTCCGTGGTACCCTGCACTCAGCACTGCCCATTGGTGGCTCTGCTCGCTTCCCACAGGTATGTGCGTCCGAAATGGAACTGACAAAGATGCTGAGGCCCTCTTCAAGTGCTTCCGGAGCCTGGGTTTTGACGTGACCGTCTATAATGACTGCTCTTGTGCCAAGATGCAGGATCTGCTGAAACGAGGTGAGCGCTCACCCTCCTCTGCCTTCCTCCTCTGTGGAGAGGAGCTGTGTCCGGCTGGTCTCGGGAGCACAGAGGATTTGCCGCCTGGGGATGATTCTTCCTCTGGCCACTCTGTGCCTGTGCTGCTAGAGGCGGGTCTCTTTCAGAAAACTGGAGTATCTCCGGAAAAGCAGCTTAATTAAGCTCTCACAAGAGAAACAGGTGTGAACATACAGAATAGGTGTAGCTTCATAGGACTGATTCCTAGAGAGGCAAGAAATCTATAGCCCCCAGTGCAGAATGGAGTTGAGATGGAAACTTTTCCCCGTGGCAGATGGAGAATAATAATCCCCATATACTTCAGAACTGCAGCACGTCCACGATTTCATTTCACTAAATCTTTATCACAAACCCTGCGATGCTGGCTCCCAGCAGTACCATGCTCATTTTATAAATGTAGGGATAGAGACATACTGAAGAGGAAATTATGGACGGAACCAAACCCCAGCCCGTCTTCCAATGTGTTTTCTATATCCCACACCATCTAATGGATGTCACTTAGGTTACTCTGGAATTTAGGGCTTGTTTGAAGATCAAGTTGTACAGATTCATTTGACAGTGACCCAGAGGGAGTAGACAGTTCATTGCTGCTTTTCTTAGCTGTGTTCTAGAAAAGAAGATGACTCTACCCTCTTTTTTTTTTTTTTAACTAGGCATCAGTTTTAATTAGGCTTTTTTCTAATTTCTTCAAACTTGAGTCTTATAATTTGAACTCCTCTGCCCTAGTAGGTCGTGTAATAGAACACCCTAGGAATCGGGAGTTCCATTGTGGGTCTGGTACCAGTGCCAACAGCTGGGTGCCCCGGGCCAGGCAACTGTACCTTTCTCATCTCTTTACTTTCCTGAAACGTGGACCATGCTCCCAGCTCCGCTGGTTTCCTGGGGTTGGAGGATTAACTTTGCCAAGTATAATAGCCTCCATAGGCACGAGGGCAGGTGTTGGTTTCTGTTCTTGGGAAAGGTGAATTCTGCCCCAGCCCAGAGCAGGTCACGTCGCATCCTATCAAAACAGTAAAGCAGGGATTTTCCTTGACTGTGTGTGGTCTGGGTCCCAGGGAGGATGAAACTCTCACTTTCCAACTCTGTCCTGATTCATTTTATCTTAAAATAAGCTAAGAATTCCAACATTCATCACCTTCACCTTGCCCCTCTATTATCAAAACTAACACAGAAGTCACCGGGCAGATCCTCGCACAGGTGACTCAGTGATGGGAACAGCAGAGGCCACGCCGGCTCTCTGGAACCAATGAAGCAGAGGGCTTGGCAGCACCATTGGAGCGTGGCTCCCAGGCTCCGATGCTTGTGCCCTCTGTGGCCAGTGCTGTGGCACCCCTGCGAGATTCCAACCATGTTTCATCTGTGAAAGAAGAAAAATGAGACCTTCTGCATGGGGCCCAGTGAGAATAATAAGACGGTCTGTGTGAAGTACCTGGATAGGTGTCGGCACAGAGTAGGTGCTCATGAAATGTTAAATATCATTCTTCGCCCCCTCACTGATTACAGAGAAAAATTTGTATCATGTAAAAGCTGCCATTTTAATCATCTTTAGGTGTGGAGTGCAGTGGCATTAAGCATGTCCACGTTGCTTGCAAACATCACCATCGTCCACCTCCAGAATTCTCTTCATCTTCCGTAACTGAAGCATCAAATCTATTAAACACTAGCTCCCTATGTCCCCTTCCCCGCAGCCTCTGGCCACGGCCATTCGACTTTCTCTCTGTGCACTTTACTACTCTTGGTACCTCGTCAAAGTAGAATTACACAGCATTTGTCCTTTTATGACTGGCTTATTTCATTGACATAACGTTTTATTTTCTCTAGCCAAATGCCTGCATGAGGCCCACTTGACAAATATTAACTGATTAAACAGGTTCTGCCACCTCTACTTACAAACCAGGAAACCAAGGCATCAATGGTTAAGTAACCTGCCCGTTGTCCCAGACCCGACCAATGGCAGGGCCATGCCCTTCTGCTCCCCAGTGTGCTGCCTTCTGGCAGCTACTTGGCTCCTGGTCCTTGGGGTCACTCTTCGTGAAGCCACTCCACCCAGGGTGTAGACCAAGTGAGAATTTCAGAATTCTCTAACTTCCTTCCACTGGTCTCCACTCAAGGGTCACCGCAGACAGTCCCGTGCTTTGAGCAGAGCCCTATCCCTGACCACCCTTCACCTCTCGCCGGTTCCCCTCCAGCAGTCCTGGGCGGCTGCCTGCTTCCCTCTGGGGGTGCCACATCAGAGGTCCACAGGGCTTCAGTCTTAATTTTCAGTGTTCACATTGCTTGCCTGCAGCTTCTGAGGAGGACCATTCCAACTCAGCCTGCTTCGCCTGCATCTTATTAAGCCACGGAGAAGAAAATTTAATTTACGGTAAAGATGGCGTGACACCAATAAAGGAACTGACGGCCCATTTTAGGGGAGATCGATGCAAAACCCTTTTAGAAAAACCCAAACTCTTCTTCATTCAGGTAATCACTTTTCAAAGTCAATACGACTGCAAATGGGAAAAGACTGTAGGGTGACTGGGGTGGCACTGTCTTTGCAAATCTCCGTCTCTATGGGGCATGCAAATTTGGGTTTGGTTTTTCCGCTCTAAGTGGTTGGTTTATGTATTTGCCTTGGATCCCAAAGGAAGAAGGTTTCTTTAAGACTTGCAACACTTTGCCTCGCTGCCTAACTGGGATCATCATTCATTCACGTACTCATTCATCCGAGGACCACTGAGCTCCTCGTATGGGCCTGATATCACAGTCCCTGGCATCTGGACACAGCAATGAACGGCCCGTGCCTTTCTGTTCCCAACACCACGAAGTGATCTCTCCTTTCATTTTTAGGCTTGTCGAGGGACAGAGCTCGATGACGGGATCCAGGCTGACTCAGGGCCCATCAATGACACCGATGCTAATCCCAGACATAAGATCCCCGTGGAAGCCGACTTCCTCTTCGCTTATTCCACAGTCCCAGGTATCCAGTCCGCTGCCTCTGCTCACCTTACCAGACAATTCCACCATCAGACCGAAGCCTCGAGGCCTTTCCCTGTTTCCCGTTGCTGCGTGAATTAATTGCAGTTTGAACATCCCTCATCCAAAATGATTTCAATCTGAAACTTTTTGAGCCACCAACATGCTCAAAGGTTTGGATTTTGGAGCGTTTCAGATTTTGCGTTTTTCTTGTCAGGATGCCCCATCAGTAAAGACCATGTAAATGTTCCAAGACCTAAACACTGAAATCTGAAACACTTCCAAGCATTTTGGATGACGGATACTCAACCTGTCCTATAAACACAGTGGCTTATGACAAATGCGTTGTTCGCTGTTCTGGCAATCAGAATCCCCAAATGAGTTGTCAGAATCACCTTCCTTCAGGAAGCTCAACGGGGAAACCCATTTCCTTGCCTTTTCCTACCATGTCGGAGCTGCCTGCGTTCCTCGGCTGTGGCCTTTCCTCCATTTAAAGCCAGAAACCTCACATCTCCCTGACCCTTCCTGTGTTCTCACGTTGCTCCCTCTTTCTGACCACAGCTGCAAAGGGCTCTAGTGATTAGACTAGCGCACCTGGGCAACCCGGAGTCCCCTCTCATCTCAGTTCTATAACCTTAATCACATGAGCAAAGACCTTTTTGCCACATAAGATAATATGGTGACAGGTTCCAGGGTAAGGATGTGGACATCTTTGGGGACCGTTATTCTGCCTGTTTACTTTTCTGTCCAGAAAAGCTGAATTCTCTCACTTGTTCCTATTATTATTAGGAAGTCATTATAAAAACAAACATTTCTTCGGTGCTTTATAATTTACAGTGGGACTTTGTGTCTTTTACATTGTGTCATCCTTATGATAAAAGTGTAGTTAAAGGTGTTATGTAGAAAAGGTGTTATGGTGTCCTGATTTTACAGATGGAAAAATTAAAATGACCTTGAGAGATGTGCCCAAGGTCAGGCAGAGATTTCATACACAACTTCTGGGCCAGGATTCCTTCACACTCACAGGTACCAGAAAATGCCAGTTGTGAGCAAGCCTCCTCATTATTTACCAAGCACCGTGCTTTCCTGAGACTGTTCCGTGAAAGTCCTTCCTTTATTTTGGATGTAAACCATCACTGAGTTAGAATTCTCCCAGCTGCAATGACAGTTTTGTCAAATGGTTGGTGCAGTGGTTTTGGTTATAGTAAATAGATTGGTGTTTTTGAAAAAAACCAGCTCTGGCAGGATCTACAGATGGGATCTTAAGAGAACCAATAACTTCACAAGTTTTAAGGATCATTTAAGATAGAAAGTAATTTGACCTTCCTGATCTTGGGAAGGAGGCAGCATAAGGGCAGTCATATGTTACTGTAAACAGACATGGTGGTAGAGTTGTAGGTGCTCTGAGCAAAGTCTCAGGGAACTCAGGGAAGAAAGATGAACTCTTCTAGGGAGGCAGGCGAGAGAGTTGTTCCTTAAAAGGAGCTTCTGTAACTGAGTCCTGAAAACTCAGAGAAGGGGAAGAGAAGGATTATTTGCCAAGCAGGTCAAATAACCGAATGCATTTAGCTAAACTTAAGATTGTATCAGGATTTATCAGTTAACTCAGGCTGCTATAACAAAATGCCATGGACTGGATGGCTTAAACAACAGTTTTAGAGACTGGGAAGCCCAAGATCAAGGTGCTAAACGATTTGGTTGCTAGTGAGGTCTTGTAAATGGCTGTCTTCTTACTGTATCCTCACATGGCCGGGAGAGATAGAGCATGAGTGGGTGAGGTCTCTGGCGTCTCCGCCTATAAGGACCCTAATTCTGTTGGATCAGGGACTCACTCTTGTGACGCCATTTACTCCAAACTATCTCTATAAAGGTCCTGTCTCCAAATACAGTTATATTGGAGGCTGGAACTTCAACATATGAATTTTGGGGTGGAGGGCATATTTCACTCCATAGCACAGCATGTGACAGGGCATGGCAAGAGGCTCTGTTGTCTTGGGCCCTGTGTGATACGCTAAGCAGCCTGAACTTAATTCTGATAAAGAGGAGCACGGAAGCTATTTGGGGTGCAAGTCACAAGATGACATTCGTACTTTTGAATGATTACCTTGGAGCCCCTGTAGGCCAGAGGTCAGAGGTCACAAAACCAAGGAGATGGTAGTCTATGCCCAGCCTCATCAGGATACCATATTGAATGAGATAATGTATGTGCCCTACTAAAGCCCTAGTTCAGGCCACATGCAGGTAGTTACCAGTACCTTGCACTGCAGGAGAGAATTCTAAATCACTTTACACAGTAACTTACTATGTATTGACTGTTATTCTGGAACTGGTTGTTATAAAAATTATGATGACGGGCTGGGAATGTGGCTCAGGCGGTAGCATGCTTGTCTGGCATGCGTGCGGCCTGGGTTCGATCCTCAGCACCACATACCAACAAAGATGTTGTGTCCACTGAGAACTAAGAAATAAATATTAAAAAAAAATTATGATGACCTAGTTATCATTCACCTAGTGTGACTCAGTGGCAGTAAGAGGAAGAAGCACAACTCATCATGGAAACCAAAGACAACCAACCTTATTGGTCTTGCACTCTCTTTTTAAATGAAGGTGGGGGAGTGGGGGGCCTGCAGGGAGTGGACTCTTCCCTTGTCTCTGGATGAAAATCGCAGTAGGTCCGTAGATTTGCTGCTATGCTAAGACATGAGACAATACCGTAGAAACTTTTTAAAAGTCACAGACAGCTGCAAAACTATAACCAGAATGTCCAGTCGGAGATAATAACTAAAACTCCAAACTCAACTTGGCTTTAAAGTTCTCCCAATTCCTCAGCCCTGCTGTAGGGCTAAATGGCTAAAGGGGCCTTGATCTTTCAGCTTTTTCAATAGCTTTCCATTTGAAAGATCTATTTTTAGATTCTTCCAGAGTCAAATATAAGAGGGAGTCTGGGAAGGAAGGAGGCAAGGTTAGGGATAAGACGTGAGTCCCATGGTCGGTCATCTGACCTCTCATACCCTGGCCAGGCAGACGATTGGAACACTCAGTGCTGCTCTGCATCCGGGGTTCCCTGGGCCCTGCTCCTCCTCCTCAGCCCTTGGATTTGCATCTCTATTCCTGATTAGTCTTCCTGGTTTCTTCCTCAACCCCTAGACATCCTCTAGGGCCCTGGTGTATCCTCTCTCATCCAGGGTCTTCTTGCTTCTTCAAGAAGACCTGTTGGTCAAGACCCAGGACAAGCCTAGAGCTAACTTTCCCGCCCATAGGCGTGTGGGATCCATGAGGAACACATCTTTGCCCTGACAGTGCCAAGCCCTCGGGGCAGCAGGCTTTCCTGCCTCAGCCCCTAAGGTATTCAGCATCCCTTACCTTTGCATTTCTTCAGCAGCATCCAGCTCTGGTTTTGTGTCCCCCCTCACCCCTGCCAAAAGCAAGAACACTCTCACAGTTCTCTGAGATTCCTTGCAAAGCTCTCTTCTAGGCTTGAATTAGAAAGTTGCACTCACCCCAATTGTATGGTGAGGAGTTGCAGGGTTACAGCCTGGGCCTCCACCTTTCTTATGGAAATCTCCAGAAGCAGATGTGTCTCACTCTCACGTAGGTATCTCCTAGGTATTATGTGGATAACTCTATCAAAACAGATGCAGGAGAGTGTTCTGGCAACATCCACCAACACTAGCCCTGAGTAATATTGTCTGTTATTGGATTTCCATTACAGAACACCCAAAGCATTCTTTAGCATCTTCATAAAATTTTCTCCATCTAAGGTGTTTGTTCTCATCAACATGATTCTCATTAGTGACTTGTGTACAAATTAGAAGGGAATCATTTCCAAAAAGCCAGGCATGAAGAAGATCCCAGAGACTGACAGCTCATGCTTATTGGTGAGTGAACTAGCTACCACAGTTAACTGATTGGATCTTCTCATTTCTCTCCTCTCAAAGGCTATTACTCATGGAGGAACCCCGGCAAAGGCTCCTGGTTTGTGCAGGCCCTCTGCTCCATCCTGGATGAGCACGGCAAAGACCTGGAGATCATGCAGATCCTCACCAGGGTGAATGACAGGGTAGCCAGGCACTTTGAGTCCCAGTCTGAGGACCCGCGCTTCAATGAGAAAAAGCAGATCCCCTGCGTGGTCTCCATGCTCACCAAAGAACTCTACTTCCCCAAGTAGCCATTTCTTCTAGCTGAGAAGCTACGAATCATTCATTGATGAGTCAGGTTATTATTGTTATTATTTTGAAGCTCTTGAAATATCCAGAAATGTTATGAGATTTTTAATTTCAGGAAAATTTATTGATTCAACAGGGAAGAAACTTTCTGGTGCTGTCTTATGTTCTCTGAATTTTCAGAGACTTTTTTTTTACAATGTTCTTCATTCAATGACTTTGTAATTTCCACTTAAGATTAATTTTGTTTGTATTTCTCTTACCTTGTTGTTGTACTTAGTACATGCAACAAAAATGACCTCTTGGCTGTGTCCACTGTAATTGATGGTGACATTGGTAGAGAGTCAGGGTCATGTTTGCAGTTCACAAAAAGAATTCCAGTTTTTGTCAGGAAAAAATCTGAGGGGATACTCATTGGCCTGTATTGCAGAAAGTGGGCATTGTGTGGTTTGAGTGGATTTTTATTGGCTTAACGCAGATTCTCATGCAGACATCCCCAGGTAAGTGAGAAGAGGAAAATAATTAATGGTTCTAGTATGTGTCAGTTAGGATCCAGTCCAGAAAATAGAAGCCATTCTAGGTGTTTCAACCGAGGGAATTTAATACAGGAAATGCATCTACATCAATGACAGAAGAGAAACCAACAGCAAAAAGCTGTTACTACACTTGGGATTGTGAGGATAATGGGGGATGTGTGGTTTCCGGAGTCCAGAAACCAGATCAGTCACAGGAACTGGCACCATGATGGAACTGCCTACTGAGAGCTGGATCTACCAAAGGACTCTGGGAAATGGAGTCATGGCAAGGACAAAACCACCACCTGAGACGGAGACAAGGACAGAGCTGAGTCAGATACCCAAAGATGCCCTGGCCTCCCCTCTCTGTCTTCCACCAGCACCTTACCATTCCACCTCAACTGGAAGCCAGCTGGTGGCTGACCTGGGAAGGGTGACTTCCCCCGACACAGAGCAGAGCAAGGGATCATAAGGGAGGAGAAACGAGTGTCGACCTGGTCCATAATGTGAACATAGTGATCATATTCCCTGGTGTTCAGCAGTTCACCCGTTCAATCATTTATTCATTGAGCTGTCGGATAATCTACATATGTACAAAATAATCTGTTTCTGCTTTATGTGCAAAATAATTTGTTTTCGTATGAAAATACACCTGGAACTTTTTAAATTATTCCAGACCTTATTCTGAGTAAATTTTTTTTTGTTGTTATCTCTAATTCTATAAGTGAGGAAGTTTATAGCAAATATTTTTAGCACTTTGTGTTCAAGGTGATATTCTCTTTTGAGCTCTTTATACATTACTTTATTCTCTCTACCTAATAACTGGTTAACAAATGTTCATATTTATTGATTAAAATGTGGTTTCTTAATTCTTAACCGGCTTGGTTTGCTTTCCTTTTGAAGTGATTAATGGCAGTGGGAAAATGTTAAGACAAGATTAAGAATTGAGCCTCCTTCTGGGCACAGTATCACACCCTTGTGATCCCAGAAGCTCAGGAGGCTGAGGCAAGAGGATGGCGAGTTCAGAGCCAGCCTCAGTAACTTAGCAAGGTCCTGAACAACTGAGCCAGATCCTGTCTCAAAATAAAAATATGAAAGAGGCTGGGGATGTTGCTCAGTGGCCAAGTGCCCCTGGGTTCAATCCCTGATACAAAAAAAAAAAAGAAAAAAGAAAAGAATTGAGTCTCCTGACTTGATCTCAACACAAAATATATAATTTTATTTTGAAGCTGGAACACTAATAAAGTAAGTATAGTCATCTTTGTAAAGCTGTTTGGGACCAGCTGCTGTCATTAATTTTGCCAGAAAAAGAAAATCAGATGGGGTAAAAGTATCTTCTTTCAAATAAGAAAACTAGTTTCAGGGACAGTTTATTGGACTTGTTCCTGGTCTTCTGCCATCTAAAATATACCAAATGTTCAAAATTTAAGTGGAGATCATAAATCAAGAATCAACAAGCATCAATTCTACCATGCCCAGAATTCACAGGCTGTTCTTTGGAAAGTAGGCTGTCTTTTAAAGGCCCCTTATTAGAAATAGATGATCGATGTGCTTAAATACATTGCAATTCAAAGTACAAACCAGAGCACTCTAATTTGCTTTGTTAGCTTCATTGGAAGGGAAAGAAATGATCCCAAGTGTTAGAATTATTTTTTTTAAGTTATCCAACAGTTATGGGTAATAAAGAGTGAATATCACAAGTTCAGCATCAAGATTTCTATGAAATTTGGATTAGGCATGATCAGCCAGTAAAGCTGGATGCAAATACCAAAATCTGAAAATCTCTGAAATCTGAATTGCTTCTAGTCCCAAGTATTTTGGATAAGGGGGTACAATTTCTTATATCCATTAGACTAGAAGTATAAATCACAGTTAAGAAAGCATCTTCAAGCCAGATGTGGTAGCACATGCCAGTGTGGCACACCCCAGCAGCTCCGGAGGCTCAGGCAGGAGGATCACAAGTTCAAAGCCAGCCTCAGTAACTTAGTGAGGACCTAAACAAGTTAGCAAGATCCTCTTTTGAAATAAGGACTATAAAAAGGACTGGGGATGTAGCTCAATGGTTAAGCACCCTTGGGTTCAATTCCTGGTACCAAAAAAAAAAAAAAAGAAAAGAAAAAAAAAGCATCTTCAGGGACTGGAGGGTGTGACTCAGTGGTATAGTATTTGCCTAACTCTAACTCGTTTGAGGCCCTAGTTTTGATCCCCAGTACTGGCAAAAATAAATAAATAAATGGATACATCTTCATCTTTATATCCTTGTGTACTTATGGCCATGTTCATCAAGATTGAAATCTTATTTCAACCATGTACACATAATATATATATATATATATATATATATATATATATATATATATATATGATGTTTTCCATATTTGATTGGTGTACTATAATTATACACAAGTGATATTTGTTGTTACATATTTATGCACATACATGATATAACAATGATTTTTTTTTTCTGGGCACTACTGGGGATGGAACCCAGGGCCTTACATGTGCTAGGCAAGAACTGTACACTGAGCTACATCCTTAGCCCTTCAGCATCAGCAATCTTCATCCAGATTGGGCTCCTGCTCAGCCACACCTTCCTGTTTCCAGTTTCTGAGCATTTCATAGCCAGCTCTGCCCTAGGCAGAACTCAGTCTAGATGAGTGTGCCTTCCCAGATCTCATTGTTATGAAGAGTCCAAGATCCCCCTGGCAGGAATATGGGACAGTGCCCTCCCTCATCACATGAAGAAGACGTGTCATCCTTGGGCACAAGGAGCTCCATCTGGGTTTCGATTTCTTTTTTTTTTTCTCCAGGTACCACTAACTTACTTAAAGTGTTAGCTATTGATACATTATCCCTAGTTTTTATCAATACTTTGTCCCTAGTTTCTTTTCTTGAGAAGATTTCCATAAACCATCGTAAGCCCATTAAGATTATGAATTGCTCAAAATAGATCTCAAAATGAAAGTGCTGGGACCATTGTATACACGATTTAAAACCCTGAAGCAACTAAGTCCTCTGTGTGAGAAAGAAAATTAACTTCACTGAAGAGTCACAGATGCTGATTGACAAATCTTTTATTTTGTCCAGTCTTTTTTTTTTTTAAAGAAAGAGAGAGGTAGAGAGAGAACTTTAATTTTATTTTTTAGTTCTCGGCGGACACAACATCTTTGTTGGTATGTGGTGCTGAGGATCGAACCTAGGCCGCACGCATTCCAGGCGAGCGCGCTACCGCTTGAACCACATCCCCAGCCCATTTTGTCCAGTCTTAACAGTGCATTAGCAGCTTCTCTGGTCACCAAGAGTTGCTTTTGACTTCCCTCCATCTTTCCATCTTTCAGGCCCTTTTTCAGGAAACATCTGGCTAGGTAAGACTCTGTGGCAATCACTAGTTTATAGCAATTCTTTTATGCTCTTCAGTGTTACTGTGGTGCCTGGTGTCTGCAGGGAATTGGTTCCAGGAACCGCTCCCCCCCCCAGGATGCCAAGACCTGTGGGAGTTCACGACCTTCATATAAAATGGCAACATGCCAGGTGCAGTGGTACACACCTGTAATCCCAGTGGCTCAGGAGGCTGAGACAGGAGGATCATGAGTTCAAAGCCAACCTCAGCAATGGTGAGGCACTAAGCAACTCAGTGAGACCCTGTCTCTAAATAAAATACAAAATAGGGCTGGGGATATGGTTCAGTGGGCCAGTGCCCGTGAGTTCAATACCCAGTACCCCCCCCCCGCCAAAAAAAAAAATGGCATCATATTTGCATATAACCTACAGATATCCTTTAGGATGAATCATCTCTAGATCACTTATAATATCCAATACAATAAAAATGTGAATGTAAATAGTTCTTTTATATTGTTTAGAAATCATGACAAGAAAAAAAGTCTACATGTTCAATACATTCTTAGTAACGTGAAGGTTAAATGAGAGGTGAAGAGCTCAGCTCACTGCCTGCTCAGAGCGACAGGTAAATGATAGATCTCAAAGATGCTGATACTATGAAGATGGTGACGGTGATATAGTGATGTCACAACCTTGCAATTTTTTTTAAATTGTTATTATTTTAGTTGTAGCTGGACACAATACCTTTATTTTATCTATTTAATTTTGTGTGGTGCTGAGAATGGAACCCAGAGCCTCACACATTCTAGGCAAGCTCTCCATCACTGAGCCACATCTGCAGCCCCAAGATGGCAATTTTTTTCAAATATTTTTAATCCTTGGTTGGTTGAATGTGCAAATTCCAAATCCATGGGTAAGGACAGCTGACTGTGATGGGCCAGGGACAAATAGCAGTTTCCCAGGGATTTCCAGAGATACTCCCTAGGTTGCCCCAGACCTACTGAACAAGAATCTGCACTTTAATCTGTTCTTCAGATGATCCATTTGCTCATTGGACTTTGAGAAACTCCGTTTTCGGAGCATGGACCACATCTTATGTATTCCATAAAATGGAGAGAGCAAAACTCTTGTGAAACTGCATGATAACTCTTGTTTCAGTTTGTTTTCTGTTACTACAACTGAATGAATCATGGACTGGGTAGTTTATTTAGAAAAAAAAAAAAGAAGTGTAATTTAACTCACAGTATGGAGGCTTGGAAGTCCAAGAAAATGGTGCCAACATCTGATTATCATCTGATGTGGGCCTTCTTGCTGCATCATATCATGGTGGAGGGCACATGTGGTGAGTCTAAGCAAGTGTGCTAGCTCAGGTCTCTCATGCTAGCCACTAATGCCACCATGGGGCCCCACCCTCATGATTCATGTAACCCTAGTTGCTTCCCTGAGGCTGTACCTCCAAATACCATTAACGTGTGAACTGGGGATTAAGTTAACAACCCATGAACTCTGGGGATATGTCCAACCCATAACATACCCTTAAGGAACATGGCAAGCTTTTCACTTTCTCTATCTCCGTTTTAAAATAAGCCTTTGCTGAGTGATATAATAGGGTTGTTTATGTGTTCTCAAAGTGGCTGTGAATGTGAATTGCAGACTTTAAAATGTCTTCATAAATAGATGGGAGCCTGCACTTGGGAGTGTTCATTGGCAGCCAGAGCTGTTGTGCCCTGGAGCCTCAGGACTTGTCCCCTCCCACCTGCCCTTGGAGCCCACTGGGAGAATTATTACCTCTCCTTACCAGGATATCCTCAGGCCATCGATCACTTAGGTTTTATTTTGGATCAGACAGCTAGTAATTCTTTTGGATTCATAAATCATTAACACAGACACACCAAGGACATATTTGGAAAGCCGCCGCAGCTACCACGGCAGGACTGACATGGACGTGGAAACTCCATTAGCTTGTAGGTTCATGCATGAAGAGCCCTCTAAAAGTACACGAACAACCTTGGAAAACCCAACAGCCAAATATGAGTTGGTTTTGGCATTCGTTTTGTTTATCTGTCACTATAAATATTTATGGCACGATTGTTTTCCTAACAAATTTGTTTTAATCATTGAAAGCCAAACTATGTCAAGGGATTTGAATCTGGAAGCGTCAGGCTGCAGATACGCAAGGCTGAACACTTTTTGAGCTTTGCTGGTCCAACCCAAGCAAATAGCACAGGATTCAGGAAGGATTTGGGAAACATGTCAAGGACCAAATAGATTTGGTCTGGACTATCTGAGACATAACCTCAATCAGCAAAGCATCCAACTTTATAGCAGAGGTGATTTTAACCCTCCGTGTTTGAAAATGAGGCTCTGTGTTTGACCCAAGTTCTGATTCTGGCTGTGCCATTTGACCACTTAATACCCCATGTCACCTTAAGCAGCCCTTCCTTCAGTTTCTTAGTAACGTGAAGGTTAAATGAGAGGTGAAGAGCTCAGCGCACCGCCAGCTCAGAGTGGCAGGTGAATGATAGATCTCAAAGATGCTGATGCTATGAAGATGGTGACGGTGATAGGGTGATGTCACAGCTCCTGGAGAGGCAAGAATGGGTGATGGCCCCCTAGGCCCTCCACTTGCCCTTTCTGCCTCCAGGACTCCTTGATCATGCTGTCTAGCGTGTGCTTTCACACCGAGGTCTCCCAGAGATGCAGGGATGGAGCCAGATTGAATCACAGTGAATATTTACTGAGTCCTAGTATTTGCCAAATGGCATGTTAGAGATGGGACTGGAAAAGATACCCAAGAGACGGATGCTCGCCCTAAAGGGGGTGAACCAATCACTCCAGTAAAAGCAGCTGAGACAGAGTGGCACGTACCTGACTCTGGAATACTTGCTCTCCTGCCTAGGGACCCAGAGACAGGTTGCCACAAGAAGTATCATTTTTCATTATTCCAACCTCTTGACTGGGCTGAGGGGAAGACAGTGGAGAGGAAGCTATGGCAGGTAGAAGTTAGTTCCTTTATGATTCTCAAGTTTTAGGTGCCTGAGAATCCCTGGAGGAGCGGTTTATGAGGCAGATTCCTACCCCATCCCCATCCCCATTGCAATCCAGTAGGTCTGGGGTAGAAACCAGGAATCAGAGATTCCAATGAAGGTGGTCCCAGCACAAAGAACAGATACCAAACGTCTCCCTTGTAAATCTGCACAAGTGACAGCAAAGCCTAAATTAAGCAGCTGGCAAGGACACCCAAGGGCCAGCAGCGTACTGGCTGTTTGCAGACCTGCAGACCCATCGCAACCCCACATCAAATAGCAAAGGATTCAGGGCCAAAGTGTGCTCAGAACTGGAGCACTCCTACCCAGGAGTTTCCAGAGTCTGCATGGGATCTTCAAGCCCAGGACATTTTGTTAAGAAAGGCCCAGTTGGACCCAGGTGCACCGGCTTCTCCAGCTGGTGTCAGCAGGTGTACCTCCTCGCTTCCTCTCAAGTAGATCACTTAACCATTCACTTAGCAGGTCACTCATCCCCACAATGCAAAATGTTCCCTTTAAAATTACTGACATTGTTCAGTAGGGAAAGGAACAGATAATTCTCAAGCGAACGTTTTTTAACGTTAGGTATAGGACCAACTCTTAAAAGCTTAGGAAAATCAGCTTTTGCAAATTATCTTTTCCAAAGCTTTCAGCTTTAAGTGCTGACAGTTTAGAAGCACTGAAACTGAAAGAGACCAATTCTTTTTCTTTTGTGTTGCTAATTAGAATTTTGCTTGGCATTATAAAGCCTGCTTTCCTCTTGAGATATTTGCCAGCATACATTAATTGCACAAATATTTACAGAAGGCTAAAGCACAAACAGCAGCTTATTCTAAAAACGATATGGAACACTTAGGAAATAGCCTCTGTGATACATCTCCACGGCTTGGTAACCAGAATCAGCAAAAACTCTTTGCCCCTTTAGCTGCAGCAAATGTGTTTAAAGAACATCATCCCTGGGTTGATTTAGAGTTTACTGGGTTGGCTGTGGTTGCTGACGTCTTTCTTCAAAAGCCTTTCAGTGACACTTCTTTTTTTTTAGGGTTAAAAATAAGGTTTCCAAGAATATGAATATGGATATGTCTTATGGATTGCTATATTGCCAATATTTTTAATCTCTAAGCCACCCACATGGAATAGAAAAAGTTTATCCAGTGGTTGTTCCAAATCCCAGGAGCTTCAGAAAGTCAAACTAAATAAGCTGAAAACTTGACTAGCAAAGTCACAAAGGTCTTAGAACTATTGTCTTGTTTCCCCAGTGTACTAGCTAAGACAAAAAGACTCTGGTGTCAGACAGCACCAGGTTCAAATCTCAACTTTGGCTCCTCCACATCATACAAGCTTAAGGAGTCTCTTAACCTATCTAAACTTCTGCTTTTCCATCTTCAAATAGAGATAGTCCACTGCAGGTACCCCCTCCAAAAAATGGTACCTACCTCCAAGGGTCTTGTGAGGAATGCATGAGATAATGAACACAAAGCACTTAACACGATGCCTACACACAGAACATATTCAGCAAACCTGGGATTGTGTTTTTAAACCAGCCTGACCTCATAGAAATCAGGCCACAGAAAGAGATTAGGAAAGTGGGAAAGGAGATGCAACTGGATTCTTTTTTTAAAAAATAATGTTATTATATTTTGTATACCTTTATTTTATTTATTTTTATGTGGTGCCGAGGATCGAATCCAGTTCCTCATACGTGCTTAGGGCAAGCGCTCTCTACCACTGAGCCACAACCGCAGCCCCCTGCAACTGGATTCTAAAATGCAGAGGAGGCTCTCTCTGAGCAAAGTGATTACCCACGCAAAGGAGAGGAAGGATGCAGCCCAGAGCAAAGCCCCTGGGTACTATAGGAAGGTCAGAGAATGGCAGAAACTTCCCAGAAAAGGAATCGGCACTGAGGACCAGAGTCCCCAGATAAAATACAAGATGCCAGTGTGAGAGTTGTCAGAAATCGTAATGGAGTCACTTGTGCCAACCCTGAACAAAACATAAACAAATAAGGCCAGGAAGTCTGAAGGAGGGAATTTCATACATAATGTCATCTCATGTCTGATAACAAGAACTGTCGCACCAGAATCACAACTTTGCACAAAGCCCACTACAACGGAACAGCAGTAAAATACTCCTGTGAGGACATCTGCCCAGCAACTGCCAGTGCAGCCTTGGACTGATGCCATCCTTGTTACTGATGCTTGTCGTCAAGGATGACTATTTAAAAAATACTTATGTAACCCTCTCTATTTTAGAAACTCTTGCCTCCCCTTGTTATAGATAAAGCTTCATCCCGGGGTTTCATAAACTGACTTCCAGACCACTCACGTATAATCGAAATCAAGCCTTTATTGAAGCACACCAGTGGCGGCTGACCAGAACATAAAGCTGTTCTCCTGATCAGCCCCGAACAATTGCACGGTCACTCCTTATAAGCCTGAAAACCACAAAAGGGACGTTTGTGGGTCCAGCCAATGCAAACAAGCCAGGTTACAGAAGCGGGAGAGTGCAGTCAACGGCGGGAAGCCTAACCAATCACAGTTAGCCCAGTTACAGAACCGGAGGGCCCCCCCCCCCCCCCCCCCCCGTTACCCTAGTTACAGAAACAATGCCCCATTAGGTAGTTCCGTGTTCTTAAAGGTTTCTACAGCAAAAGGAAAAGAACATCTTGCCGCAGTCATGACCCTTCTCCTTGGCATGGTTGTTTTACAGGATGAAGTCATAAAACAAAATGGAGTCACATTTGCTTTTATTATCACACCCTTGCCTCCCTAAATAAGCGCAGAGTGTTATTTATCGCAGCACGCATATTCCCAACGCAGTGTTCATTTCCAAATAATTCCATTATCTTTGGAGAAGCTCTTTCTGTTGTTACTTAAATTGACACTGACTAAATTTGAATATCAGATAAAACAATTGCTCAATATAAATATATCCCAAATAGGACATGGAACATACCAAGAAATTACTCATGGTTTCTCTGAAATTTCAATTTAATTGTACCTCTTGTTTTGGTTGGATAATTTTGGTTAGGTTTGTTTGTGAGACAAAAATCTGGCAGCCAGGTTGTGCTAACTGTGCAGACCATCACTCCAGCACTCTGGCTTTATCTTGGCCCTGAGGGCCCACCTCACAAAGATGTTGGGAAGAGTCAGAGAAATAACACGTAGAAAAGACTTTGACATCGCCACAGAACTCTCAAATCACATGAGGAGACCTCTCCTTTGGTGGGTGTTGTTACAAAAACTCAGTCATCAAGCAGAACTCAAATCCTCATGAGTTCCAAGAGATGTATGAAAAATTCAAAGAGGACTTTGGAGGATCTAGCAGAGGGACTAGATGTGGCAGTTCTCTACCTCTACCTCGGACACCTTAGAGCTTTTCCAGTGCCAATACCCAGGCAGCATCCCAGTCCACCCAAGTCAGGGTCTGTGAAGCTGGAACTCAGGAATCAGTGTTGGAAAACTCCTCCATTCATTTCCATTTGCAGCCAAGCTGAACAACCAGAGGCCCAGGGCCTGGAACAGGGGGAGATGGACAGTTGAGAAACTGTGGAGCCAGAGGAGGGCCCTGGGGGAAACCTATGCCATTTGGTAAGACTGGTTCAAAGAAGGGGATAAGGAAAGAAAAGAAAAGAAAAAAAAGAAATACCAGGAAGGAATTTATTTTTAAAAAAGGTATATTCAATCAACTTAAAAAAAAAAAAAACTTCTTACAACTTTTACATTTTAAGATAACATTAGTAACCAAGGGCAAAACAGCATGGACAGCTAAAGCACTAAGAGATCTGGATGTAAGCTAGAAATAGTAGGTCAGGTTAAGAATACCAGGTAAGAATTTGCTGTAATTAACCAGCCAGCATCTAATAGCCAGGTATCACAAGGGGAACAATGGTCCCTCTCATCTAAGAATGCAGAAAGATCCATTTGTGATTGAAAAGGTCTGTGTTGGAGATTTGTGCTTGCAAATCACAGTTGGTTCACAATTTCTCTTCTGTTGGCAGGGCTTGTGGGAGCTGATGACCAATTTCTTTTTCAGGCATAAAGATATAGATGTGGGTGGTGATGTAAAAATGCACAGCTCCGTGTTCTCAGGAAACCACAGCTCTGCGGAAAGCCACCTCTTGTCCTTCACTATCCATGATACCTAAAAGGAAATAACCATATAAATTATACATGTTTCTTTTCAACAACAAATATTTACTGAGTTAGTGACAAGTGCTGCTCCTGGCCTTGGGGAGAGGGCGGGTTACCAAGTAGTCCTAGTCCTCCTAGAATTTATGTTTTAGTCAAGAAAGCAGTTAATAGCATTTCCTGTAGTGATAAAGTAGCACTTGAGGCTCACAAACAATGAGGTGGGAAGGAGACGGGCTGTTGGAATGGCCGAGAAAGGCCTCTCTGGGGAGAGTAACTTCTGAGCAGAAATCTGGGTGGAATGAGGGAGGCTGTGGGGACATGTGCAGAGAGTTCTAAGAAGAGCAGCAGCCAAGTGCAAAGGCCCTGAAGCAGGTACCCAGCCGGACCTGTATGAGCAACATCAAGCACACCAGTGCTGTAGAGTCGGCCGGAAACAAAGGTGAAAGGTGGGCAGGACCAGATGATGACAGACCCTCAACCATGATAAAAGCACATGGATTTCATTCAGCCAAAATGTAAAACCACTGGGAAATTTGCTCAGGGAAGTGATGGACCTGTCACACTTTGCAAAAGACACTCTGAAGAATGTGTTAAGGAGAAAAAGAAAAACGGAGAACCAAGTAGAAGGCGACTGTGGTAGCAGCCCAGGTGAGAGATGATGGTGGGTTGGAGGAGACCTCTATGCTCAATAAGGGGAGGGGAGTCAGATCTGGGCTTGTTTTTGTTTTGTTTTGTTTCTGGCCACTTTGTTAAAAAGTATGATTGACATATAAAGTGCTGCACAGATTTAGTATATACCACTCAATGAGTGTGAAGATAAGTCTATACCTGTAAAACCATCACCGCCATCAAGAATTTGGGCCTTATTTTGAAGGTAGAGCCTGCCAGATTTGCAGTCAGAAAAGACTAGAAATTCAGGCTGAGTCCTGGGTTGATGGTCTAGGCAGGTGGATGAAATGGTTGTTTCCTGCAATTGGCAATAGATTTGGTGGGAAGAGGTAAAACTGTGAAAATCAAGATCTTATGAAAGTTGTTTGAGATGCCCACTAGATACACGGAAGAGGCTCTTCCATTGGACCATGTAACCTTCACTTTCTTTGGAAGAAATTTACTTTCTAACACACTACAACAAATTTAGCACCTGAAAACATTGCAAATGAACTCTCTTCCCGTTATGGAAGTCATAAATTTAAGATCAAGGTGTCTGCAGGGCTGACTCCTTCTATAGACTCTAGAGAAGAATCCGTTTCCTTGCCTTTTCCCGTTTCTAGAAGCTGCCCCCATTCCTGGCCCCTTCCTCCCTCTTTAGAGACATCACTGTAGCATCTTCTCTCTCCCCTGACCTCCCACCTCTTCCTTAAGGACTTTGTGATTACATCAGGTCCACTTAATAAGCCAGGTTCATCTTCCCATCTCAAGATCCTTAATTTATGTCTGCAAAAGTCCCTTTTGCCATGGCAGGTAACATCCACAAACTGAAGATTAGGCTGTAGACTTCTTTAGGGAGTGGGGCATTATTTAGGCTACAATATGTTCCTATTTCCTTACCCTCGAAATCCTGATTGAATTTAGAATAGTCATATGCCCAGCCAAAAACTCTATTGTGAGGCCTGTTTGCAGGTAACAGTGACAAGGTAACTGCCCATATCCCCCCTGCCAATTGCATCAGTCACTGGCCTCCTCTCAGCTGCCAGAATACACATGGCTCTGTCTGGAGGGTTCTTCTGACCTCCAAAGCCCACTTTGACATGTCCCACACGATAGTCATGCGTATAAATTAATGATCCCTGATGGTTGGCAGGAGGTAGTATATAAACATCAGAGTTCCCTCATCCCGGGATAGACCTGACTCGGAGGCAGGTGTTATATACCAATGCCCAGCTTCCCAGTGGGATTCAGCTGCTGTTACTCTGGTGGTAGTTTACTTAGCATCAAACCTTGTAGCAGTTAACATGTTAGTTTGTTTTTGTCACTGTGACCAACATACCTGACATAATCAACTTAACGGAGGAAAAGGTTTTTTTGACACACAGTTTCCGAGATTTCAGCTCATAGTCAGCTGACTCCAAGGCAGAAGCATCGTGGCACCAAAGTGTGATGGAGGAGAGCTTCTCAGTTCGTGGCAGCCAGGAAGCACAGAGAAAAAAAGAGAGAAGGGGGCCAGGGACAGGATATAGTCCTCAAGAACACACCCCAGTGACCTACTTCCTCCAACCAGGCCCCACTGCTATAGTTCCCGCCACCTCCCGTTGTCCTTTCAAATTAATCCATAAGTGGATTAATCCACTAATGAGGTTAGAGCCTTCATGATCCATTCATTTCCTAAAAGCCCCACCTGTCAACATTGGTGCACTAGGAACAAATCCTTCCACACATGAGACTTTGGGGAACATTCCAAATCCAAGCCAAGGTATCTAGCTTTTCTTCCTGGATATAAAATAGGGAAAATAATGTCTTCACTGTGCCCCTAACAAGGCTTATGTGTGAACAGAGGGAGACCCTATGCCAATGCTTTGTAAATGGTAAACTGAAGTGCAGGAAGCCATCCGTGAATTACTTGAGGGTCTTCTCTCAGTATGGTAGCCAGGGAGACTGAGGTTTGGCTTTGTGAACTATCCATGGCTCTCCCGAGACAAGATTGCCCAATGCACATGGCCTTTATCTCAGCTCTTCTAGGAAGATCCCTCATGGTAGCTCCGGAGATGGGCGTAACCCATTGGGAACTGTCAGCCCACCTTTAACCTATTTTGGTGAAGAACATTCTATGGAAGGCCTTTGATGTTTCCCAATATAAATAAAGCTGGCGTGGGCTCCGTTTTGCCAGAGTCTAGGAGCCTGATCCATCTGATGGGCTTACCCATCCAGCCCATTTCTGTGTCCTGTGTTTTTTTCCCATAATTCTAGTTTTCCTAGCTTTTATTTCTCAGCCAGCCCATTCCACCAAGGGGAACCCCATTTCTACTGCCCATGCAGGGCGTGGGCGAGACTGTAGACTCAATTAAGGTGGTGTTATGAGACTTGGAGTTTATCAAACTCCTTAGGTACCTGAAGGTCACCTGGTCACCACCACCAGATTCCCCTAGAGGGAGCAAGGGGACAGGCTTGAGTCTCCCATGAGCTGAAGCAGAGCAGAAGCATGAACTCCTGTCCCATTCTTGGTCTTCATCATGGCGTTTACTACTAGATTCCCCCCCCCCACCCCCGATTATTTTGATCCTCCTAGGACCTTTATTTATACATGTAGGATAACAAAAGAATGATGGGCATCCCCAAAAGAATGACTTTGTCACCATGTAAAAATACTTTGACACTTCGAGGGGAGCCCAGCCCCATTCTCTAGAGGTGAGCTTGGTTATAAATTACAGACACAATGCCTTGCTTATAAAGTGTCACCGCATGCCAAGAACTATTCTAACTCTTTCCAAATATCAGCTCATTCAACCCTCATAGTGAATCAATTAAATAGGTACCATCATCATCCCCATTTTAAAGATGAGGAAACTAAAGCATGGAGAGGTTAAGTGACTTCTCCAAGATCACAGAGCACATCAACAACCCTTGGAAGTCTGACTCCATGCTAGCGGATACTAGGCCATCTTGACTCACCTTCCTTTTGTATCCTTTCTCTGAAGTCCACTTTGCTGCATGTTAAACAGGTTAGAAGTGACAATAAATGAATGCCTCCCTGATGAACAATTTAATAAAAAATACTTAAACAGCCAAGGAAATTTCAATTACTCATAGTGGGAAAGTCCAGAGGCAAAATGGAATTCAAGCAGTTTGGTGCCAAGTTGGCCAAACCCTCCAGACTGCTGCTCTGTGTCTGTGATTCTTCAGTGTTTCCCTTTCCGGGTGTCATCCTTGTTATCAGGGTAACTTCCCCATGAAAGCAAAATGCTCTCCTGTCCACAAAATGCACTGCTCAAGGAAGAGAGCCATCAACCAGCATCCTGGACAGAAATCTCAAGATGCCTTCTGCCTTAGAGCCTTTGACCGGGGCCAACACTACAGTCATGTGTCCACCATCCAAGAGCAAGATGAGTACCAAGGGTAATTGAGAAGTGGAGGGGTGCGGGGAGGTAATTGGAAACCTCATCTACTCCAGCCCGTGAGACCAGCAGAGATGTCATCTCCTCCCTGTGCCTCCCTGGCCACCTGTGCAAGGTTACACCATCGGTCAGTACAGAGCAGGCTGAGAGCCCAGGGCAACTGGTCCCAGCCAGGACTCATATATTACAGAAAGTGTAAAAGAACACATACCAGCTTCGGAGTTAAACAGATGAGTTTGATTTCTGTCACTCACATATGAGCGGCATGACTTTTTTTTTTTCAAACCATTTCATCTCTTCAAATTTCAGTTTCTTCCTTTTGAAATTAAGGAATAATATTTATCCTGCAAAATTTTGGGATTAAAAAATATTCTAGGTAGAGTAAAAATGTTCCAGTAAATAGTAGGCATCTTCATGCAATAGAAATTGAAATTGTTCAGTTGTGTTTTTGTTAAGAGGCAACAGAAAACTGAAGAGTAATTCCATGATAAGGAAGCATAATTAGCCAAGTCATGAAATAACTCATCTGCTGTTTCAAGTGAGCAGGCAATTGCTGATTTGCAGCAGGTATTTGACCACTGCCTTCTTCACAGGTGGATGGAGATAACTAAAAAGGAAAACAATGCTTGCCTTTCATCCATGTGTTTAGATTTCACAAGTTTAATATTCAATGTCTGAGCCAGTTTTTGTTTGTTCCTAGTTCTTATTTTACAGGTTGCATCTACAGTACAAATAGCTTTCCTAGGCACCTGTAGAATATATGAAATTCTTCCCCAAAGAGTTTTGTGATACTATTGGAAAACAAGACCCCTCAAAAAATGGCTGGAACAGGGTGGGATAATGGATGGACATGTGGAAAAGTGGAAAGTCTATTTATCTGTCTAACCTTTTATGAGCATCTTTTCCAAAGGAACACAAGTCTTAAAATCATATTCTTTTGTCTAGGTCTCTGTACTACAATGATGGGCTGTCATAGCTTGGTAGTTACCAAGTAAGTGGACATCAGCACAGGCTTTTTAAGAACTACTCAGACCTACAATTACTAATATCTAGTTAAAGACCAGATGTAAGGATATGAGACTATTTTGAGAGTGGCCAAAAGCTGCCCAAAGAAACATTCAGGAAATAATATCATGAGAAATTGTTTCTCCTAAACCAAGCAAAACCAGTCCTGTGCAGGAGGTAAACAATAAATCAAGCATTTCTGCATACCTGAGGTTCAATTAAATTAGACAAATAAAGAAATCAATAAGACCTGCTCTCTTCACAGAGTGCAAAAGAGACAAAGACATAACCTCTGTGAGATGCTAACTATGGATCCAACACTGTGCTAAGTGCTTTTTATATGTGAAATCTTTAATTTTTAAAAGATTCCATGAAGTCAGAATTATCCATTTCATTCTGTTGATGAGGAAATAGACTCAGAGGGGGACTAGGGTTGTGGCTCAGTGGTAGAGCACTTGCCTTACATGTGTGAGGCCCTGGGTTTGATTCTCAGCACCGCATAAAAATAAATAAAATAAAGGTCCATTGACAACTGAAAATTTAAAAATATATAGACTCAGAGAATCTAAGTAACTTTGCAAGACCCAGGCAATGGATGCAGAGCACAGCTGATTAGATCCCAACTATTCTAATGAGG
Source organism: Spermophilus citellus (assembly GCF_964194105.1). Taxonomy (NCBI): domain Eukaryota; kingdom Metazoa; phylum Chordata; class Mammalia; order Rodentia; family Sciuridae; genus Spermophilus; species Spermophilus citellus. Next base: position 81,680,580 of record NC_138195.1, read on the forward strand.
ATGAGAAGGATTAAAATGAAAGACAATGTATTTTCATTGAAAGGTGATTTAACAGGATAAAAATCATTAACACCTTTTTCCTAACAAATACATAAACATACTAAGGCCTTTGGTGGCCAAACACCACTCAGTAGGTCTCAGGATGGCCATTCGAGCAACCTACTCACTGTTATAAACTGTTGGATGGCTACGCCAGGGGTTGTGCCCTGCACCACCCTGTTGATGAAATACCCCATCACGGATGAGGGAGCAGCTAGCTCTTCCTGGAAACCATTGGCATGCATGAGGGTGTTAGAGAAGCCAAGCTTCTGTTTTCTCATCTAGTACGAAGGAATCCTTCCTACCCTCCTCAGGAAGATGTTGGTAAGATATGGTTGGGTGGGAATTGAAGAAATTGTTTCAGTGGTAGTCACTGCAGAAGGTCAAGGTTGGGTTGGCACTATCCTCAATAAGAGTTATTGTGACTATGGTCCAAAGTCTCGCAGGACTTTTTTTTATTTGTTTGCTTTTATTTTTTGGTGTTAGATACCTGAAACACCAAGGGCAGTTCTGTGCCAAGCCACAAGAAGAATGAAAGCCCAGGACTTCCCCTAGGGCACCAGCTTCCATTTGAATTTGAGGCAGTAAAATCTTCCCAACAGTTATAGTTTGAGAACTTCCTGCTGGTTCACATTTCAAACAGAGCTCACACTTAATCCCCAACCTGGCACCAGAGCTCACATTGAACAGGTGGACTGTAGGAGACCCAGGGACAAGGCACTTTCCTGAGAGCTGGACCAGCTTCCAGTAAGTACTATATAATGTTACTGGTTTGGATTCTCAAGACTATTGTGATTTGAAAGTTCATTACCATGGAGCAGTTGAAAAATTGAAAATCAAAAATTAGAAATTTTTCAATTGAGGCATCTTGCTTTTATGAGCTTTTTTTTTCATAATCTTCTTGGGCTGTACAGAGGGAAATAAGACCTCCTGGTATCATAGTCCACAAATCCCAAGTGACACTATAATGAACAGCTGAGGCAATGAATATGGAGTGCTGTTCCTGAGTGAGAGATGAATGGAAAGGTTTTTCTGCTTGTTGATTTGTTTGGGGGCAGCAACAAGAAATGCAGACAGAACTAGGGAAAGATTTTATTTGTTTTCCTTAGATAGGAAGGACAAAGTGGTAAAGATTAACTTTCAAGTTGGGAGGCTGGCTCAGCTTCTTTTTAATTGTGTGCTCTAAGGCAAGTTGTTTACTCTTTCTAATAACTGTCTCCTTGTCTGTCACTTGGTATTATATCATTGTAAAAAGAATATAAGCTTCACAAGTAGTGTGATGAGGCTCTCTCTATATATTGCTTACAAGTTCCTGTTATAATCAATAAATGCAGCTATTATTAAGCAATCATAGAATATCAGAGCTGGAAAGGATCTGAAAACTAGCATTTATTGATACTATTGGAAAACAAGATAATATCTACTGAGTGCTCTCATCAGATTATTTCAACTGAGGCTCACAGCAATTCTAGAAGGGTGACATTATGCCATCCACTTTATAGATGAAGAAATGGAGGCATGAAGGGGTACTGTCATATATTCAAGATCACATCTCTCATAACTGATGGGGATGAAATTGAAACCCAATCTCCACTGTTAACCCACTAAACCATCAAACCCTGCAGCCTTATCTGTCATCCCATTTTGTAGTTGGTGGAGAGAAGAGGGAGGAGTGGTCCCCACAGGTGACTTTGGAGCTCTTCACAGACCCTGGAAGCCAGAGATGTCCTTCAAAGCACACTTTGATATTCACGGTACACAGGAGAGTGGAAGTCATCAGGAGTGTACTTGAGCATCAATCAGGTGCCCTGAGGGGGCTCCACAGGAGACCTAGGTGCAAGTCACCTTACTCCTCCTCTCTCAAATGCACTTTTCCATTTGTAAAACAGGCCACCTCCAAATAGAACGGTTCTGAGACACAAAAGAAACAGCACTCACTGGTGCAGGCATTAAGTGCCCTGCCCCTGGGCTCCCTGGACGCCACCTGCTCATTCTGAGCTCTGGTGGCAGGGTGAGATTAAGTACAAACTCTGAAATGTGAACCTACAGGAAGTTCTCAACCTGCTCTCCTTGGAAGGATTTTACTCTTGACCTTTATCAACAATACAGGCTTTAAAACAACTAGTGACATATTTTATCAGAAGAAATGATGTGGGGCTTTTGGACAAATAATAGCCCCCAAACAGCTTGAAGCAAACACGGTGCACGGTGCATTAAAATATGTCCAACAGAGCTTGTCACTTCTGTTCAGTCCTCCCAGCTGAGCTTGAACTCCATTGCTCACGTGGGAGGGCGACTGAGTCTCATGTGCCTGGGTGGCCAGAAGGATGACAGGCTGGAAACCATCCATTCCTAATAATCATGCAGGCATGGATAGCCCAGAATTGGAAAGAAGCTCATGAATTCAATACCAAATCTCAGGGGTAATTTTTTTTTTAATATTGTCCCTGCTTTGAGGGGGATGGGCAAAGTTTTAAGTAGTTTATATCATTCTTCTTCCTTGTACAGAACTGCTATTCAGGGAACAAAGGCCTTTGACCTCAATAGTGTGTCTTTCTCCCCAGGCATTGCACGGAGTAGAGTGTGTCCATCGGACCAGGCAAGGGACAAAGGCATTGTTCTTCAACATACATCTGCACATGCCCCGGAAATTCGCCCAAATCATCACTACTGTTATTGCACAGGATGCCCCAAGAAAGACAATTTCCCCAGGCAGGATAGGTGTGATTTTAGGATTTGGGAAATCTCCCCCACTGGTCTTCAAATAGCTCTTCCACGCATCTGACAAAACACCAAAAGGATGCTGTGAGGACATGTCTAAATCTTAAGATGTTCCTCTCTGTCATTCAGAGATGAGTCATTTCTACTTTTGGAAGAATGAATAAGTTTATGCTGAAGAAAGGGAGATGAGGAGGGGGTGCCCATGGCAGTGGGAGGCCCTGCGTCTTCTCCCCGGTTCACCCCGGCTGCCCTGGCCTTGCTCGCTAGTTTCCCTTGGGAGAAGGCAAGTCCCTGTCATGGGGAAGGGCTTCTTTCTTCTCCAATCTTTCCTCTCCTCAGCAGTGCTTCCTCGCCCGCATTCTGTGGACTCCTGCCCTCTGCCCTGTTCTTATCGCTTCTCCTTGGTGTTGCTGCCACCCAGGGCTCTCTAGTCAGAAATGCTCTTGACACAGGGACAAAAAAAGCCCAGGAAAGACGGCTCCTTCAGTCACCTTTCCAACACGTCCACAGACCACCCACTTGGTAAGCACAAGCTGCCTGGACTTGTCCACCAGCTTGCCATGGCCATGGCCATCACCAGCTTCAGGGATAAGGAGGAAAGTATTAAAGGAATGAAAAGGGGATATCAGAACCCGTCCCCCCAGCATTTGTGAGCACCATCCCGATACTCAGTGCTTCCGTGGCTGATGGAAAGGGGCATACAGTCGTTTGGAGACCAACTGACACTTTACCCTTCTTTTTGACAGGTGAGAACAGACGGCCGTAATGGAAACCAAATCTCCAAAGAGTCCAGGTACCTGGGGGCATAATTTCAAAAGGAAAAAAATCTTTTTATCAAAAAATGAAAAACAAATCCAATCAAGCTAACCAGGATGCACACATGGGTTTCAATGGGGGGAATAGAGGGTGGGCACTCTGGGATCATGATTCTTGGTTTGGAGAATGTAGCACAAACTTTGGATTCACTCAATTATCTTGTAAGAGCTGACGTGTCTAGAAATTTCACATTTTGTGATTTTTCGTGGGCCAAATGTTCCATTTGTTACTTGGAGACAGTGCTCATAACAAACGATGGCCCAGCAAAAACAGGCGTGGATTTCCATGATTTTGCATGAAATTCTCATTAGAGAAACTGCCTATCTTGTTATGAAGCTTGTTGTGAAGGTAGCTCAGGTACATTATTCTATTATCATGGCTCCTATTCACATAATCCACTAAAGGCAAGCGGTTAGAAGAGCAGAGTTCAGGATCAAATAACTTGGAAACCAAATTCTTCCATTCAACTAAAAAATATTTACAAAGAACCTATTACTCTCAGTCTGTGTGCTTCATATTGTGGGTGATATGCCAGTAAATTAATAATAGAGTCATTGCACTTAAGGAATTTATCATTTCACTGGAAAGTTAAGAGAAGCGCCCGCAAGTAGCTGTATTGGAAAACACAGGCTAGCACATGCAGTCAGGCTTTGCTGTGATCAGGAAATAGGGACAAAATGCTGTGGAAACCAAAGAAGAAAAAATGTGTAAAGAGTCGTAGAAATCCAGAGAAGCTTTATGGAGAAGGCATTTGAGCTGAACCTTACAGGATGGGCAGGGTCTTAAAAGAGATTGAAAAAGAAAACACATCTCAGCCAAAGAAATGGCAGGAATAAAAGCAGTGAAGTCACTCAGAGGCAGGATGTGTCAGACAAGAACGGGATCCTAAGGTAGGTTGGGGTAGGATAGAGGAGGAGGACACAGAAGGGTGGCACCACACGGGGCCAGACCTTTACCCCATCTTACTGGGAAACCTCAAAGTATTTGGAGCATGGACCTAGCATGGTCATGAATTTCAGATTGGTCATATTTTTAATAGCTTTATTATCATCTATTACAATTGTCATGCAATAAACTGCACGTATTTAAAGTATACTATCTGAACCAGGCGCGGTGGCACACACCCGCCACTGGGAAGGTGAAGGCAGGAGGATCTCTAGTTCAAAGCCAGCCTGGGCAACTTAGTGAGCTGACCCTGTCTTAAAATAAAACAAAAAGGGCTGGGGATGTTATTTAGTAGTGTAGTCCCCCTGAGTTCAATCCCTAGTATACCACTAAATAAGTAAACAAACAAGAGAATGAAATGAAGTGTAATACCACAATAAGTTTTTAAATATATTTCTTAGTTGTAGATGGACACAATACCTTTATTTTATTTATGTAATTTGTATGTGGTGCTGAGGATCGTACCCAGTGCCTCACACATGTTAGGCAAGTGCTCTACCACTGAGCTTCAACCCCAGTCCCCCATGATAAGTTTTTTTTTTTGCTTTTTTTAATTATATTTATTGTTTTAATTTGTTCTACTTAGTTGTACATGACAGCAGAAGGCATTTCAATTCATTGTACACAAATGAATTGCAACATTTCAATTCTCTGGTTGTACACGGTGTAGAGAAGCACCATTTGTGCAAGGGTAATGATGTCCATCTCATTCCACCATCTTTCCTACCCTCATAACTCCTCCTACCCTCCCCTTTGCCCAATCCAAAGATCCTCCATTCTTCCCATGCCCCCCCATCATAGATTAGCATCCACTAATCAGAGAAAGCATTTGGCCTTTAGTGTTTGGGGATCGGCTTACTTCACTTAGCATAATATTCTCCAACTCCACCCATGTACCTGAAAATGCCATGATTTTATCCTCTTTTAATGCTGAGTAATATTCCATTGTGAGTATATACCACAGTTTCTTTACCATGATAAGTTTTGACAGATGCATTCACCTGGGAAACCATCAAGATAGTCAACATAGCCATCATCCTCAAAAGTTTTCTTAGACCTGTTTGTAGTTCTTCCCTCCAGCACGCAGTACTGCCTCCCCCTCCTGTCTTTGGATTTGCCTGAGTTTTACACAAATGGAGTCATATAGTACCTTCTTATAATGTATAAAGTCTGACTTCTTCCACTCAGCTTAATTCTTTGGAGATTCACCCACAGTGTGGCATGTATTAATAGTTTTTCCCTCTTATTGAGTAATATCCCTGTTCCATGGATGTGCTGTACTTTGTTACCTATTGTCAATATTCCTATTGACAAAATGATTGGGTTATTTTCAGCCTTTGCTTATTACAAAGAAAGCTGATATGAGCATTTGTCTATAAATTTTTGCAAAATCATATATCTATTTTACCTAGTAGAATGAAGGAATGAGATGATAAGAAGAGGTTTATTTATTTTTTCCAAATTTATCTTTTGATTTCTTAAAAAAAAAAGCTTTATTGAGGTATAATTGACATACAATAGGCAGACAGGTTTCAGTTAACAATTTGACAAGTTTTGACATATGTATGCACCTGTGAAACCACCACCCAATCAAGATAATGCACCTATCCATCAACTCCACAAGCTTTCTCATCCATTGTCTCCCACTCTTCCACTCACACACATTTCCCCAGACAACCACTGCTCTGCTTTTTCCATATATAAACTGGAATATTCTAGAATTTTATATAAATATCAAAAAATAAATATATATATATATATATACATTTTTAAATATTATTTTTTAGTTGTAGTTGGAAACAATACCTTTATTTTATTTATTTTTATGTGATCCTGAGGATCGAACCCAGGGCCTCAAATGTGCTAGGTGAGCGCTCTACTGCTGAGTCACAACCCCAGCCCCATATAAATTTTACATAAATATCATCATGCAGTATCAACAAGTCATCTGGATTCTTTCACTCAGCATGATTTTTTTGAGATTCATCTCTGCTGTGGCATATATCAATAGTTTGTTCCTTTTAATTCCCCAATAGTATTCAGTTGTATGGGCACAGTACAATTTGTTAATCCAGTCACCTGTAGGTGGACATATAGATTGCTTCCAGTCTATAGGTATTACAAGTAAAACTCTATGAACATCCATGATAAATCTTTGCATGGTTGCATATTCCTTTGGAGTGGAATAGCCTTTTAACTTTTTAAAACAGATTTTAAGAAAAAGTAAATGAACTATTTTCTTCTATTTTTTGTAACACTGGGGACCGAACCCAGGGCCTTGTGCATGCTAAGCAAGTGCTCTACCACTGAGCCCCACATCCTGAGCCCTAAATCAACTATTTTAAAGGAAATAATTTGATGGCAGTTAGCATATTCACAGTGTTGTGCAGCCACCCCTTCTATACAATTCTGAAACATGACCTCACTCCTGGATTAAAGCCTTCACCCAACTGAGCAGTGTCTCTCTGTTTTCCCTTCTCCTTAGTCCCTGTCAAGCACTAATCTGCATTCTAACTCTAGGGATTTATGTATTCAGGACACGTCAAAGAAATACAGTTATACAGTATGTGACTTTTTGTTTCTGGCTGCTTTGTTTCTGTAAAATGTTTTTAATGTTCATCCATGTCAAAGCATTTATCACTACTTCATTCTTTTTATGACTTGTAATTTTCCATCTCATATATATATATATATATATATATATATATATATATATATATATTCCACAAATTGTTTATCCAGGTCCATGATGGACATTTGAACTGTTTCCATGGTTAGCTCTTGTGAACAGCACTGGATATAGCGTGTGTGTAGGTGTCCTTGTTTGAGTGCCGTTTTAATTCTTTTGAATTTATGCTTAAGATTGGAATTGAGGGGGTCATATGATAATTATGTGCTTAACTTTTTAAGGAACTACCAAATTGTTTCCCACGATGCCTGAATCATTTTGCATCCCACCAGCAGCGTCGGAGGGTTCAAATTTCTCCATATCTTCACTGGACACTTACTTTCCACCATAATCATTACTAATGAAGCCATCCCGGCAAGCACAAAATGGTTTCTCATTGTTCCCACTTCATGTGGGACAACTTTTTGTGTGTTTATTAGCATTTGTATATCTTCTTCAGAGAAACGTCTATTCAAGTCCTTTGTCCATTTTTTTTTAAATTATTTTATTGTTGGTTGTTCAAAACATTACATAGTTCTTAATATACCATATTTCACAGATTGATTCAAGTGGGTTATGAACTCCCATTTTTACCCCGTATACAGATTGCTGTGTCACATCAGTTACACTTCCATTGATTTACAAATTGCCTTTCTAGTGACTGATGTATTCTGCTGTCTATCCCATTCTCCAATGTCCCCCCTCCCCTCCCCTCCCCTCCCCTCCCCTCCCCTTCTCTCTCTCTATCCCCTCTACTATAAATCGTTTCTTCCACTTATATAATTTTTCTCCTACTCCTCCTTTCCTCTTATATGTAATTGTGTATAACCCTGAGGCTCACCTTCCAATTCCATGCAATTTCCCTTACCTCTCACTTTCCCTCCCGCCTATCATCCCTGTTTAATGTTAATCTTCTTCTCCAGCTCTTCGTCTCTACCCTGTCCTTGGTTACTCCCCTTATATCAAAGAAGACATTTGACATTTGTTTTTTAAGGATACCGAGCAGGGAGAGTCTGGTGCGGCCAGGCTTGGGCTCCCGGGGCTGCTTTGTCCATTTTTTAAATAGGGTTGTTGTTTTAGTTAATGCATTTAAGAGTACTGTAGTAAGCACCTATCAGATATCTGCTTTGCAAATATTTACCCATTATTCTGTAGGTTGTTTGTTCACTTTTTTGATAACGTCTTTTGATATGAGTAAGTGTTTGATTTTGACGAGATACAATATATCTATTTTTTGTTGCTTTTACTTTGGGTGTCATTTCTAAGAATCTGCTGTTAAATCCAACACCATGAAAATTTACCCTTATGTATTCTCCTAGGAATAGTATGGTTTTAGCTCTCAAATTAAGGTCATTGGTTTTTGAGTTAACTTTTTTGTTTGATAAGATGTATGAGTCTAACTACATTTTTTTTCATGTATGGATTTCCAGTTGTCCTAGCACAATTTGTTAAAGAGATCATCGTCTCCTCATCAAATGGCCTTGGCCATTGATGTGTGGGGTTTTTTTTGGTTTTGTTTTTGTTTTTCCTGGACTCTCAACTCTATTACACGGGTCTGTATATTTATCTTTGCACCAGAACCATGCTTTTGATTTCTGTAGTGTTGTATTAAGTTTTGAAATTGGGAAGTCTGAGTTCTCTCTATTCTTCATCAAGATTGTTTTGGCAATTCAATTGGAATTCCAATTGAGGATTGCCTTTTCCATTTCTGCAAAAAAGTCACTAAAATTTTGATAAGGAATGTGTTGAAATTTTAGATTACTTGGGATAGTATTAACATATTAACAATGATAAGTCTTCCAATGCATGAATGTGGGATATTTTTCTCTTTTTTTGTTGTTTTCTTTAATTTCTTTCAGCAATGTTTTGTAGTTTCCAATGTACAAATACTTCACCTTCTTAATTAAATTTACCCCTAGATATTTTATTTATTTATTTATTTATTTTGGATTCTACTGTAAATAGGATTACTTTCTTAATTTTATTTTCAGATTATTTATTGCTGGCTTATAGAAATAAGACTAATTTTTGTGCTGATCAAGTAAGCTACTGAATTTTCTCCTGAAGCTTTTAAAAAATGTACTATATGAGGATTTCTATATAGATTCATATAATCTCATAATAGAGATAGTTTTACCTCTTCCTTTCCAATTTGGATGCATTTAATTTATGTTTCTTGCCTAATTGCTCAGGAAAGACCTTCTTATACAGTGTTCAATAGCAAAGCTGAAAATGGGATTTTTTTGTTGATATTTTCAAAAAGATCAACTTCTGGTTTCTTTAACTTTCTCCACTGTCTTTCAGTTTTCTGTCATTGAATTTCAGTTTTATCTTTATTTCCTTTCCTTTCTTTAACTTACATTTAATTAATTCAGTGTTTTCAAGTGTCTTAGTGTGGAAGCTGAGCTAATTGACTTGAGATCTTGATCTTTTCTACTGTAGGCATTTAGTGCAATAAAATGTCTCCTAAATACTTTTTAGTGGCATCCAAAAAAATCTGATTTATTGTGCTTCAATTTTCATCCAATACAAAAAGTGTCTTCTGCCACAATCTGGCTGGGCACGATTCAGGAGCCACTTGTCAAAAGAAACGAACTTTAGTTTTAGAACCACACACGCCAAACAAAACAGCTCCTCAGGAAAAACCCTCAGAGCCCAACTGCCACCACTGGCTTCCCACAAGCCTCTCACACAAACACAAGCCTCACCACCTCCCACAATCCTCCTGCTCTTGAGGCCGATTGGCTGGGTCGTGTAGGCGGAGCCAAAGAAGTCCCTGGCAGAGGAGCCAATCAGCTAGATGTTGCTGGGGCCGCTGTGAGCCAATCATCAGCTGGCAGTCTGAAAGTTTGCTGGCAGCTGGAAGTTTGCTGGGGCCCCTTCGGCTGTGGCTCTCAACAGTCTTCTTTGATCCAGGAGTTATTTATTTCAGGAAATTTTATGGTGGAAATTTTCTTTTATGGTGGAATGAGATGGACATCATTACCCTAAGTACATGTATAAGGACAGGAATGGTGTGAATATACTTTGTATATAGCCATAGATATGAAAAATTGTACTCTCTATGTGTATATGAATTATAATGCATTCTGCTGGCATATAAAACAAATTAGAATAAAAAATAAATAAATAAAATTTTTTTATTGATTTATAATTTGATTGGAAATTATACTCTGGGAACACAATTTTATAACTCGAATGTTTTTAAATTTACTGAGACTTCTTTTACAACTCAGATTGAGTCTATCTCAGTAAATATTGCTAGTACCCCTGAGAAGAATGTGCATTCTGTTGTTGTTGAGTGAAGTGTTCTGTATTGTATAAATATCACTCAGGATAAGTTGGCTGATAATGTTGTTCAAGTCTACTATATCCTTGCTCAGTTTTTATTTATTTGTCTTCTCAGTTATAATGAGAGGAGTATTTAAGTCTCTCAGTATATTGTAAATATATCTATTTCTCCTTGTAGTTTTATTAGGTTTTGCTTCAGGTATTTTGAAGCTCTGTTGTTAGGTGCATATATGTTTAGGATTGTTATGTTCTATTAGGATTAATTGAACCCATTATTATTATGAAATTACCTTCTTTATCCCTGGTAGTATTCTTTGTTTTGAAATCTAGACTGATATTAATACAACCATTGCAAATTTTGGCTGGGTTAGCATAGTGTATCTTTTTCTATGATGCTCCTGCATCAGCCTTCCAAGTATTTGGGATTACAAGTGTGCACTGCCCACTCAGCTTTGTATTGATATTTGTTTTCTATTTGTCTTTTTTTCCCCTTTGTTTTCTCCTCTTGTCCTTTCTGCCTTCTTTTGGACTAGCTGAGAATTTCAATAATTCTGTTTTATCTTCCTTATTGGCTTATTAGTTATCATTATGTGATTTATTATTTTAGTGATTACTTTAGGGCTTATATACATTTTTAACATATTATAATCTAACTTTAAGTGATTTTATACCAATTCAACAATAATACAAGAACTTTACAAAAGTGCATTTCCATTTTTCCCTCCTGGACTTTATGCTGCTATTGGAATGCATTTTATTTATATATCTATTATAATGTGCACAATCATTGTTAGTTTTGTTTAATAGTCAATCTTTTTTTTTTTTTTTGTAGTGCTAGGGATTGAACCCAGGACCTTGTGCATATGAGGCAAGCACTCTACCAACTGAGCTATATCCCCAGCCCCTCAATGGGTTTTTTAATGTGTTAAATAATAAGACCAAAGCTCACATATTTACCTTTGTAGGTACCATTTCAGTATTCTTCATTCCTTTTATAAATTCAGATTTCCATCTGGAAGATTTCCTTCTGCCTGAATGACTTCCTTTAACATTTTTATAGTGCAACCCTCCTGGTGATGAATTCTTTCAGCACTGCATATATGAAAATGTCTTAAAATTTTTTAAAAGATATTTTTAAAAATTTTAAGACATTTTTTAAAAGATATTTTTGCTGCATAGAGAATTCTGGATGACAGTGTTTCTTTCATTACTATAAGTACATTGTTCTATTTTTCTTGTTTGCATTGTTTCTGACTAGAAATCAGTATCATTGTTCCTAATCTTTGTTCTGTATACATCGTGGTTTTTTTTTTCCATTAGTTGCTTTTACGATTTTTTTCCTTTATCACTGGTTTTGAGTAACTTGATTTTGATCTGCCTTAGTGTATTTCCTTGTATCTTGTGTTTCATATGGTTGGGGCTCATTGACTTGCTGGAATCTTGGGATTTATAGTTTTAAGTTTATAGAATTTATAGTATTATTTCTTTGAATTTTTTTTCCTGTCTTCCTCCCCCACTTTAAGAAACTCCAATTACTTGTATATTAGTTCACTTGAAATTTTTCACAACACTCTGGTGTTCTTTTCACGTTTTTAAATTCTACAATGTTCACTCTCTGTTACTCCTACCCACTGTATTTCTTTTTCCCCTAAAGACATTGTCATTTTCATGTCAAAAAGTTCACTTTGGGTATTTTTAAATTTTCTATCTCTACCCAATTTCTTAAAAATGCAGTGATAATAACTGTTTCAGCGATCTTCTCTGCCAATTCTAACATCTGTGTCAGCTCTCAGTCTGTTTTGATTGTTTGGTTATGCTCTTCATCATAGTCATGTTTTCCTGCCATTTTTGCATGCCTGGTAATCTTGGACTGATTGCCAGACTTTGCAAATTTCACCTTATTGGGTACTGGATATATATATATATATACATATATATATATATATATATATATATATATATATATGTATATATATATATATATATATTTTTTTTTTACTATAAATCTTGATCTTTGTTCTGGGATGCAGTTAAGTTTCTTGAAAACAACTTGGTCCTTTTAAGACTTGTTTTTATGATTTGTTAGGTGAGTTTGGCACAGTCCTCAGTCTAGGGCTAATTATTCCTCAGGACTCTACCTAATGTCCTGTAAATTATAAGTAAATTATAGGTCTTTCCAGTATGGCTGAAAGGAATGGGTGCTTTTGCTGGCCCTGTGTGAACACTGAACACTGTTCCTTCTGATCTTTTCTAATGGTTCTTACCCTGGCCTCAGGTAGATTCGGCACACCCTTATGCTAATTACTATTCTTGAATATTTGAGGACTCTGTGTATTGCCCTTTGGTCTAGCAAACCAAAGCAAAGCCACTTGCTATTAAAAGGAGGTAGTGAATATGATTAAATCAAGAAGCTACTCATACATTAACTGTTCTCTGTAAGTATTGGAATTATAAGCATTTTTAGTTTTTTCTGTGTTCCAAGATGTCTACAAGAAATATGTACTACTTTCATTATTTAGAAAACCAAAGTATTGTTTAAATAGTTTTTTAAGCGATTGGTTTTACTTTCACAATCAAGATATAAGTCTAATTTGCACCTGGCTTTGGAAATTTGAGAGCATCTTTATTAAGTAAGTAAGTGAAAACAGAATCAAGATTCTGTAGTACATATGTTGGGATCAGCACCCCAGTGTCCAGTTATTCTGGTGAGCAGCCGTCCTGACTTTTCCTCTCTCTCCAAGTTCTGCAGACACTCCACCTGCCCCTCTCCCCCACCCCCCCCAAAAAAAGCACTTTTGCCACCTCATTTTTAATAGCAAGTGGTTAACTTTTATTTGCAAACAAAAGAGAGGTACAGAATTATCTTGCTCCTGCAATGGGAATGGTGACAAACCTGTGCTCACACCTAGAGAGTCAGTGACATATTCCAGAAACAGAACCAGATGGGGGTGAGCAGGACAAAGGTACCTCGAAGCATCCTTTGAATGACAGCCCCAGCCGTGGATGAGGAAGAGTCACACACTTGCTCCTTTTTTTTCTTGGGCTGACATAGGACGATCTTATGAGTAAATGAATGGTTTGAAGACCTTTCCAGAAATAAACAGTGTTATCTGATTGAAGCAGTTCTCTTCTGAAATTTATGAGAGAACAAACTGAGTCTTGTTCACTTTCTTTTATTAGGCAAGCAACTCACATTTTATTATGAAAATGAAGTCTATAAACAAGATTACTTTATTAAGTCACCACCTCCTCAGCTTTTCTCCTCCGCAGTAAGTATTCCCTACAGATTAACAAGCCTCCCACCAGCATCATGAGCATTTTTTTTAATGCTCTCTCTTTCTCTGAGATTTAACTGAGATGCAAAACTTCTTCTTCTTTTTTTTTCTTCACCTTTCAGACCTCTTGGAAAAAGCGTTTTTGTGTCCTGTCAAAGAATGGGGACAAGGGTCTTACTCTTTCCTATTACAAAGACCATCACCAACGAGGTTCCCTCGAAATTGATCGGTGTGTATCCAGAGCAAGGAAATTTATAATACATCTTATCAAGTCAGATACTAACAAGTTGCATGTAAATTTAAACTTAAATCATTGACAGAGGAACTATGGACTTTAATCCTATTATGATATTTGAAAGGGAACTAAAATTATGAACACGTAGAGTAAAAGGTAGTTAAATGTTCATTCATACTATGTTACAGATGATAAGTCTTTAATTAATAAGCATTCATTTGGAAAGGAGTTTCACTTAATGTGTGGATGGGAGGGAACAGGTGAAATTGCCATTTTATAAAGCCGAGATGGGTTTAAAAAAAAATTAGGTCAACTTTTTTGTCTTCTCTTTTCAAAAAAAGTATGTACAAGAAAACAACTTGAAAAGATGATTTGGTCCCCTTCTCAGTGGCGCACGCCTGTAATCCCAGCAGCTCAGGAGGCTGAAACAGGAGTATTGAGAGTTGAAAGCCAGCCTCAGCAAAGGAGAGGCTCTAAGCAACTCAGTGAGACCCTGTCTGTAAATAAAATACAAAATAGGGCTGGGATGTGACTCTGTGGCCAAGTGCCCCTGAGTTCAATTCTTGATTCCAAAAAACCACAAAACAAAACAAACAAACAAAAAAAAGATGATTTGTGAACTCAAGAATCCAACTGAGCTAGGTACAGTGGCACATGCCTGTAATCCCAGTGACTCTGGAGGCAGAGGCAGAAGGATCACAAGTTCAAAGCCAGCCTCAGCAACTTAGCGAGGCCCTAAGCAACTTAGTGAGACCCTGTCTCAAAATAAAACATTTAAAAAAGGAGAGAGGGATCTGGCTCAGTGGTTAAGCACCCTTGAGTTCAATCCCTAATACAAAAAAAAAAAAAAAAGGAAACAGCATCTTTTGAATTAAATTTCAGGTCAAACACAGTGTTTCAATTAATGATGAACCCGATTCAAAGTGCACATTTATTTTCTAAAAAAATAAAATAAAATAATAATTCAAATAATAGCAATAATAATTCAAATTACTGCACGCTCTTTAAAACATGGATCAAGCAGATCTTAAGTTTTATTCAAATATGCATCCTAA
Organism: Spermophilus citellus; assembly: GCF_964194105.1. NCBI lineage: Eukaryota > Metazoa > Chordata > Mammalia > Rodentia > Sciuridae > Spermophilus > Spermophilus citellus. The sequence goes on from NC_138195.1 coordinate 81,695,625, forward strand.
TGTCAAACATTAGTTTTTTTTCCTCATTTGGTATGTGCATTGGCTTAGTACTTTGTGTCTATATCTAACAGAAATGCCAGCGTCAACGTGGGTATAAATAGCCAGGAAAAGCTTCAATCTGTGCAGAGGATGTTTAAATGCCACCCGGATGAGGTGATGTCCATCAGAACCACTAACAGAGATTACTTCCTCATCAGCCATGACAGGTAGGCTGTAAGGAGATAGAGTCGTCTCCTGGGTGTTAAGCAAAAGCAAACCGAAATCCAGAACATTTTAAACCATGTTTAAATCTCCAATGCCATCCTGGCAGCCCTCGCTATACTAATTTCCAAAGGCTCTGTAACGAGGTGTCACAAACTAAGTGGCTTAGAAGAACAGAAATGTATTGTCTCACTGTTCTGGGGGCTAGGTGATGGAGACCAGAGTGTGGGCAGGACCGTAGTCCCTCTGAAGGCTCCAGGGAAGGCTCTGTCCCAGGACTCTCTCCTAACTTCCCTTGGCTTATGGCAGTGTGACTCCAGTCTTCACATGGTATTCTCCCGGTGTGCGTCTCTCTGTGTCTAAAGGTCCCCTGTTTGTAAGGACACCAGTCACATTGGGTTAGGAGCCACCTTTACTCCGGTATAACCTCATCTAAACTAAATATATCCGAAACAAGCCTATTTCCAAATAGGGTCACCATCTGAGGACTGGGAGTTAGAACTGGAATGTCTGTATCCTGGACAGATTGGGGGATATGATCCAACCCATAATAGTCACTATTACCACAGATGCATCCCAAGTAAAAGGACCTAGTACAAGAATACCTGTATACCCTACATGTATAAGGGAGGGACCGTGCTCACCCCCAAGGGGTCTTCTCTTTGAGGAGCAGCTCCTGTAGCTAGTGAAGGTGCCCACTGAAGTTTTGCACACTTTTATATGCTGGGGGGGGTGAGGCCATGGTGAAGGGAAGAGGCTATGCAGAGAAGGCCGGGAATATCGAAGCATGAGGGACCTTGATCTCTTTTAGGTTGACCTAAAGATCCAGAGCTTTCTTTTAAACTGTTGTGCAAGTCAGCAGTGAAGAAGATGGGATTTATATACAGTCTTTCAAACACGACTCTTCATGAAGACCTGCCTTCCCTGAGGGGAAGCTCACTTGGATAGTTGTGCCAAAATGGCGCTGTCAGGCTAGGAGGGCACTTGCTCCAGAACACCATAGAGCCGAAAGCCCCAAGCCCTGGGATTACTCCTCTTATTTTCTATTTCCCATTTCGTTTCTCTGAGCTTTCCTCACCGGGGTGGCATGAGAATTCCTTCCAGAGTGCAAATGGGGAGGAGGTGGACCTCTGAAGCTACTGGCAAACATATCCATATTTACCAGATAGCTGCTCCCATGGCCTATTCTAGCCACAGTAAAAGAATCCTCTGGTGAAGCGAATAGAGAGCCTACAGAATGGGAGCAAGTTTTTATTTACCAGTAGCACATCAGACAGAGCAGTAATCCGTAGGATATATAAAGAACTCAAAAATCTTAACCCCCAAAAAACAAATAATCCAATCAATAAATGGGCCAAGGAACTGAACCGACACTTCAATCAATCAACAAATATATGAAACCATGTTCAACATCTCTAGCAACTAGAGAAATGCAAATCAAAACTACTCTAAGATTTCATCTCACTGCAGTCAGAATGACAGCTATTAAGAATGCAAACAACAATAAGTGTGGTGAGGATGTGGGGGATAAAGGTACACTCTTACGTTGCTGGTGAGACTGCAAATTGGTGCAACCAAAAGAAAGCAGTATGGAGATTCCTTGGAAAACTGGGAATGGGAACTACCCTTTGACCCAGCTATCCCACTACTTGATTTATACCCAAAAGACTTAAAAACAGTCTACTGCAGGAACAAAGCCACATTGATGTTTATAGCAGCACAATTTACTATAGCTAAATTGTGGATCCAACCTAGCTGCCCTTCAGTAGATGAATGGATAAAGAAAATGTGGTATATATATACACACAACGGAATATTACTCAGCATTAAAAGAAAATAAAATCATGGCATTTGCAGGTAAGTGAATGGAATTGGAAAATATCATGCTAAGTGAAGTAAGCCAATCCCCCAAAAAACAAATGCTGAGTGTTCTCTCTGATATAAAGATGCTGATGCGTAATGGGGATGGAGTGGAGGAGCATGGGAGGAATAGATGAACTTTAGATTGGGCAAAGGGGAGGGAAGGTGGGTATGGGAGTAGGAAAGACAGTGGAATGAGACTGATACCTTACCCTAAGTACACGCATGAAAACACGAATGGTGTGGCTGTACTTTGTGTTCAACCAGAGACATGAAAAATTGCGCTCTATAATATGAATTGAATTGCATTCTGCTGTCATATATAACTAATTGGAATAAATAAAATGATCCTCTGGTTCAAAATGAGTGAGTTCAGGTGCTGCTGTTGCCACATGTCAGCTCAAAGTTTGTTCCCATCAACAGGGAGAAGATTAAAGACTGGGTCTCTTTCATATCATCGTTCTGCCATGGTGCACGAGCAGCTCACCAGAACACCCAGGTGACTCTCTATCATTCATAAAATAACAGACATCTGAACACCACCCTCTTTTAACAGGAATAATGGTAGCTTTTTCTTTCTCCTTGGCAACAGGCATTAATTCTAGAAATAAATAAGTGAGGAAATGTTATGTTTTATGATGAACAAAAGGAAAAAAAATACTTTTCATGTTTTGCAAGAGAGCTAAAATACGGACAATTCAAATGTCTGTTCTGGGGGGAGAGTGAAAGGAAAGGAAGAGATTTTCAATAGTAGCTAGAACTATACTCTTTTCCATCATTGTTATTCAGGCTACGAAAGACATTCTCTTTTGAATGACTACATCTAGGGCGGTTTCTGTAAAAATGTTTTTTCATCTATCTTGCATTTTAATATACTGCCAGTTGTATAAAGGCTGGTAGTTTAAAGTTTTTAGTTTGCTTCATAAGGGTCTTCGTCAGTCTTGTGTTGGTGCAGGCCTTGACAAGTGGAACTTTGCTCTCTAGGTGACTTTATTCACATATTTTCTAGATTGTTCCATGCTTAGAACAAAAGCCAAGGTGCAGGAGAAAGCAAAGTCTATCTATAAGTAAACTTGAATGATAGAGCAGAGCGGGCAGGGTTCAGAGGGAGATATAGCTGATAAGTTGAGGAAGCTCAGGGCCTCCCTCAAGGCCAGGCAGAGTGTCCTCGGGTTTGGGAACAGAGGAGGAGCCAGCTGGCAGGATCAGCCCTGTCTTTGTGAGATAGCACTGGCCCGTGGCAGCCCAGCGCCCAGACAGCTGAGGAGGTGCTGAGGGAAGAGCCCACAGGAGGCTCTTCTTTCATTCCAGATAAGAGATCAGCTGTGTCCTGATGATATCATTCCTTTTTCCTAAGCAGGAGAGACCCTCACTGGGTGATACAAGGCCGGTTTCCTACCCCAGCCCTGTCTTTGGTCCTTCCAGTGTGATGGAGACTGTGAGCCCCACCTCGCCACGAAACAGCCTTCCACACATGGTAAAAGAATCACCTTCTCTCTTGGGACCCGTCCCCTGCTCCCTCTGTCTTCGTTCCATTTACATGTCCTGGACACACGCCTGCGGCCCCTCTGCTAAAGCCAAAGCCTGCTGGCCTGGCACCTTGCCACGCACAGGCACAAATGCCTCTGGAGAAAGTCTCCCTGTGATTTCTGACGGTCCAGCCTGGGCTTCTCTTTTCTTACTGATTTCCTTCATTCACCTTCATGGGTCTTGCTTATCACTATAACTGCTGTCGCCTCATCTTCGTTTCTGATGAAATCCATTCAAATGCTCATGAATTTCAGGGAGTGAGGTAAACGCACTGCCTCTTGACAGCCACTCTCGATCTGCCCTCTGCTGCCTTGCCTTTCCATCTCGACAGCTTTGGATCTCGGTCCTAAATGGGCTGCCTGGGTTTGCTGGATACTGTTTCCTCCCCTAGAGACTTTCCCTCTCTGTGGGTCTCAACCATCCCTAAAGATGCACAGCCTCCCAGTTTATGGAGTTGGTAGCTCTTCAACTATTTAAAAGCTTTTCATACCCTGTCTCACTCACCAGGCCAAACACCTCATCTCGTTTATCCATTCAGTAAGTGGATACGGTCCTGTGAACCTTTTGAGCAAAGACCTCTTGCTTTTCACTCACGAGGTCTCCTTTTCCCCAGGGAAAACATTATTGATCACTTTGCCTTTTTCTGCTGTTTAGATCCAGTGATTTTCTAACCAGCTCGAGTTAAGGATACCGTAGTTTGTTGGTTTCTGTCATTGTTATTTAACCTACTTTCCCATTATCCCAGATATTAAAAATACATTCTATAATATAGAATTATGTAACAGACTCATATAATTATAATATAATAATTATGATATAATCTTGTTAATTAATATTAACTAATATAATAATATATAAGCTCTAGATTATGATTTCTTTGTCAGTTTGGCTGTAATATTCACAGCATTGAAAACTTGGGACTTAACAGATTAAGGGGGACCCTTTTTCACCCCCAGCTCAGCATTTGAGTCTGTGAGTGTCTGTGAGCATCTGTTTTCAGGTGCTATAACAGAATACCACAGATTGGATAGTTTGTAAAGAAAAGAAATTTATTTTTCAGAGTCAGGAAGCTAAAGCCTAAGATCAAGGGATTGTGTCTGCTGAGGGTCTTCTTGCTGTGCCATAACAAGAAAGGAAGCACCTGTAAGACACAAGGGAAATTAAGCCAAATTCATCTTTTCTATCAGGAAACCATATTCTTACTGACATCAGTGCATTCAGGAGGGCAGAGCCCATGACCAAATCATCTTTAAAGGCCCCACCTTTTAATACTGTTACAGTGGCAACTAAGTTCCAACATGACTTATGGAGGGTACATTTAAACTTAGAGCTAGAAAATGCACATAAGTTAAGTACAGATGCACTTGGACTTACTCCAGGCCTATATCCTAACACACCTTCATAAACAGAAAATATCATAAGTTGAAAGTACATTTACTTACACCTAATCTCCTGGACATCACAGCTGAGCAGCACAGAACAGTAGCTGTCCCCCCCCCCCACCCTTGGAATCGAAGGGCTGACTGGGAGCTGTGGCTTGTGGCTATTGCCAGAATCACAAGAGAATATCATACCATATATCACTAACTCGGGGAAAGATCAAAATTTAAAATTTGAGGTATGCTTTCTGCAGAATGTGCATCATTTTCTCATCATCAGAGAGTCAAAAAATCATAAGTGGAACCATCATAAGTTGGATCATCTGTACACATTTTTTTTTAAATCACCTTTCAAGGACTTCTCAGAGAACATTCAGGGTCTTTTTGAAAACCCCAGCCCTAAGGCTTTGTTCTTGCAAGAATTAAATTGAATTCATAACAATTCTCCTGCCATACAAAGCAGTCATTTTAGTGGAGTAAGTGGTATCTAGGGGGAAGAGAAGGCAATAATTAATTGGTTGAATGTCTATCACCTTGACTCCTATAATCCATATCATCACGTGATCGATGCTGCCTAAGAGCATTGCTATGGAAACAGAAAGAGGTGAGCAAAACACAAAAGACAACTAGGAACAAGAAGAGGAAGGGTGGTGTGCCCTGCCTCCAGTTAATTACCTGCTCAGATGGCACCAGCTGATAATGAAAAAGGTGGGAGTGGGGACACCATGGCAGAGTTAAGTAAGTAAGAACGCCACTCCCAGGACAAAACCGCTTATTCTGATTTAGGCTTCAAGTAGTCAAGAAAGCAGTCTGAACGATGTGCTTATGTATTTACAACATCGGAGGCGATGCAGACTCCAGAGGCTAGGTCAAGGTGTGTGGGCATGCATGGGTGGGCACTTGGAAGGTTCTTTGATCTTGAAATCCAACTACTCTACTGTGGCTTTTCCAGAAAGCATGTGGTTTAGCTCGGTCTCTGGAAAATAAAATCATTCATTCCTTCTGCATCTCTTTTATGCAGTATTTAATGGAAAAAAGTTCTCCAGGATTCAAGCAGGCTCATCTTCCACGTGATTTCTTGACAGAGACCACTCAAGACACACAAGAAGAAAGTTATTATCTTAGTCCTCGAAGTGTTCTTTTAGAGGTAACCCTTCCCATCTGCTAATGGCTCATTTCTTAGAGAAGTGATTCCTGAGCCCCTTTCCTGCGCTGTTTGTGGAGAATCAGGATAGATGATGAGCTCATGGCTCTGACTCTGGTGGAGGAGTTGCCACAGTATAAGACAGAAAGGGCCCCATGCTGTAGAGAGATGCTTATACAGTGTCCCAGGGTGTGCCAGTCATAGGAAGAGCGGGGCCTGATTTCCAAACGGAAACCAGAGAAGGATCTATAGAGGAGGTGACATTTGACCTTACTTGATGGCTAAAATTTGGACTTGGGGAATTGACTTGGGAAGCTTGTCAATATTCTGAACTGAAAGAAAAGTGAGAACAAGAGGTAGGTCCTCGGGTGGTAAGTTGTGTGGTGTGTATCAATAGCCTGTTGGTACACTGGAGCCCTTCTGAGTGCTAGGCACTGTCCTGTCCCAGGCGTGGTGGCCTCAGTAATGGACTTGAGGCTGCCCCTTCCTTCCGAGCTCACAGTCTAATCGTTACCACATGATAATGTTACACAAAGAGGCACAAAGTAGCCTGGAGCATCAGAAATGGGACAGATTTTTCTCTCCATCGGAGTCAGGGAAGAAAGATTTGGGGGATGGAACAGTATTTGATATGTGTATGATGAATCGTTCAGTTAGGTGGCCATTCAGAGTGTGTGGGGACAAAACAGAAAAAAGAGCCAGTCCATGATGGTTCTCAAACACCGAGTTGACTTCATTCTGTAAGCAGCATCAGGGCAGAGCTGGCTTCTAGGCTGGGAAGTAGCGGAACCTGAATTGTCTTCCAGTCACATGAACCCAGCCACTCCATCTGCGATGGGTGCAGAGAGAAGAGAATGGGAGACAGGAAGTCCACATGACTGGGGGCATGGGGTGCATCGTTTCCTGGACCTGGGGTTTTCTACTAGAGTATGGTTATGGAAGTGCCAAGTTATACAAGCTTTTTAACAGCAGGGTCCTCAGAGCCTCTAAGAGGCAGTGGTGCCTTATAAATAGGTGAGTGGCACACAATGCACAGCATTTCCCAAGCTTATCTGAGTGCAGAAGCCTTCTTCACCAGGAATATTTTTGTGCTAGGGGACAGTCTTTCATGATAGTTCAACCAACCAACCAACCAGGTGTTTTTTGAGCATCAGTTGTAATTTACGCTTGTCTTTTGCTAAATACTGTAAGGGATGCAGAGTCCACAAAGCAGATTAATCTGTGCAATAGAAATTCAGAGAGCCATCCACAGAGGTGGGGTGATCAGGGCAGGCTGTGGGACTTCAGCCAGGCCTGAACACAGTGTCAATGGACAGAAGAGAACAGGGACATCCCAGGTGAAGCAAACAGCATGAACATTGGGGACCACTGGTGAGAGGCAGCCACGGGGAAGACCAGCTTGATTGGCGGCAGTGTTCCAGGGTGAGGTTAGTGGTGACCTAGGCAGGTAAGTCTTGGGGTTTGGAGCAACCGTTGCTGTCAATGATGCCTAGTTCTAAGGGACTGGTTGAGCATCTCCCGAGGACAGAAGTTTCTAGGACCCTTGGGGCCTCCTCAAGCAACTGGGGCTGCCTGTGAGCACTGTAGCCTATGACCAGCTCCACATTATGTCTGGTCTTTGACCTGCCCACTTCTGTGATTCTGCAGTAGGATTGTCTGGGGACAAGGGTTCATGCCATTAAGTGCATAGTGGTGAAACATGAAGAAGGTAAATAGCAATTTAGTCCAATAGAACACTTGTATCAGAAAGCACAGGGCACCCAGGAGGACAGAATGGACTTTGAGTCTGCCAGGAACTTCACTGGCTCAAGCTTGTGTAGGTGAGGTTGGTTGACATTCCCTAAATGAGAACCATTATTCATCCAGTGGCAGATGTACTTACTAGTTCAGGGTCCAGGTTAATGTCCAGGTTAGGAGTAGAAGGTTCCTGTCTGATTGGCAGACTTGCATCTTTACTTTCATTCTTCTTGTCCTTAGTTGGATAATGTTATTGATTCCAATGATTCTGGTGAATCCATCGAACCTGGTAGTGAAGACCAGGACCCCAAGACAATTGAATGCCATTACATGTCAATGAAATCCTGGTAAGTAAAACTGCCATTTTAAAAATTGATTCTTGTTATCCTAAAACAACTAATGTAAATTCTTTTTTTTTTTTTTTGGACACAATACCTTTATTTATTTACTTTTATGTGGTGCTGAGGATCAAACTCAGTGCCTCATATGTGCTAGACAATCACTCTACCACTGAGCCACAACCACAGCCCCCAAATTCATTTTTAATAATTGACAAATTGAAAGAAATGTTTTCACAGACTGCATTTAACCCAAGTAAAATCTTATTATCCAAAATGCTTGGGTCCAGAGGCATTCCAAATTTCAGATTTGGGAACATTTGCATATATATAATAAGATATCTTAGGGATAGAACTCAAGTCTAAATATGAAATTCATTTATGTTTTATGGACATCTTATACACATAGCCTGAAGATAACTTTATGTGCTATTTTTAATTTTGTGCATGAAAACAAGTTTCATGGTGCAGAGTTTTCCACTTACAACATCTGGTTGGCACTCAACATTTCATATTTTGAAGCATTTCGTATCTCAGGTTCTTGGATGCGGGATGCTCAATCTGTAATCTCAAAACCAGAAAAATGGCAATGATTTCTCAACCCACAGAAAAGCATTTGTGACAACCTCAGGACGTTTTCTGTCTGGGAAAATTGTTTCCTATTTTGCATTTATGTCTCTCACACTCACAGTCTGTCCTCCAAGCCCTGTAAAGGATTATTTTGGTTCCATATCCATTTTTAGAAGGAAATCTTATTGGATTTGATCCTAACTGCAGCTGTGATTCGGAGGGTTGGACACGCTTCAAGACCTTGTTAGTTTTCACGTGGCTGTTGGCTACTTAAATCTGACACACACCTTGGAAAGTTGTAAATAGACATGCTAAAAAGGGGTTTGTTTTAACGTCTTCTACTCTATAGTTTTTTCAAGGATACACTCAATGCATCTGCTGACTGCCCAGAGAAGGCCCAGACCTTTCCAGAGCCCCAGGATGGAGGCCCCCAACTGCAGGAACCAAATTCAGGAAGTGATCTGTGTCTTTCACCTGCCAATCCAGAAACACAGGCCACAGATGATAAGAAGGGATCGGCCTCACTGACTGTTGTGAAATTGTCTATATTACTCAAGTAAAGCTCTAATCTTTTAAAAACTCATGGGTTCTGAGGGAAAGGCAGGCCTTCTGTTTTTATTTAGGATTCAAATTTTGAAGCAGTTCCTAAAAATCTCCAAGTTAGCCAAGAATCTGACCAGCTTCTCCCTATCATTGATGTTGTGGCCAAGGACAGTGAGTGACAGAGCTGGACAGAAAACAGTCCCCTGGACTTGGGGTGGCATCTTCAGCTACTTTTAAAAATTCTTCCTTGGCTAGTCTTTCAGGTCCTGGGACTTTGGATCCACACTGATCTGAGTAGTATGTCACTCGGCTTCTGCCATTAACATTGCTAACATCACATGCAGGTCACAAGAGGCTTGGTTTATAGACAAGGAAGGGGATGTTCCGATTTCAAGTGATGCCAAAGGCATTTGACAAGATGGTTGTCATTTTAAGGATGCTTACTTATTCAACCAATTTAATGTGTTCTCTCTTTCTCCATTGTCTCCCACCCACAACCACATCCCAAGAACGATGGGGAGGGATACTTAGGAGTAATTGTCTAACTTAAATTCACATTTTTCTCCACATGTTTTTGACAACCATTAGCTGGAAACTGTCTCAGAAACAGGAGGCCAAAAATCTGCTCAGAGAGGACAGTTCAAGAGCCAGGGTCAGTCGCCTGAAGTGACTTTTACAAATGCTTTCTCTGTCAGCAACATCCCGGATGAAAGCCACTTGGAGACACTCGACGTGTTCCTTTCTCCGCCAGATGTCATCAACTATCTTGCTCTTGTCGAAGCGGCCGGACGGATATGGTAGGTGGGAGAATTGACTGTTGTGGACTAAAAAGGAGATTCCAAGACAGGAAGGGAACAGTCATTTTGACAAAACTGACCGGGGACTTGGGCTGTCATGTTGTTACAAAGAAGACTCAAGGAATCCTTGGCCAGGCCGTGGACTTCTCTTAAGGCGGAGCTTGCTCATTTGTGAATTTGCTGATTTGTTCTTTAGTTGTGCGTTGTGTAACCTCGAGGGCTCACTGCCCACCAACACTTACTGAGCATCCTCTGTTTACTTGAAACTGTGGGGTTATAAAAATCTAAAACGAAACAATAGAAAGGTGGCACCACAGGGCCCCACAGCCTGGTGAGAAAGACAGCTGCCCAGACAAGCAAGTGCAAAATGCATTTTATTTAAAAGTGTAATGAATAAAGTGCTCTCACAATGCAGAAGCCCAGAGGCAGGGAGATTAACAATAGAAAAGGAAGCAGAAGGTCAGAGTCCACAGGGCTTTGCAAGGGTGAAATTATTTGCACAGGTTTTGGAGGAAGGGATAGACTCCGACAGTAGTGACCGAGGAGAAGTTACTCGAAACAGAAAAAGGAGCTGGTCAGCTTTAGATGAGGCCCAGCACAGCTTGAGTGAGGAGTCCCTGCAGGCCCGGCCCCACCCTCCCTTCCCTGAGAACTGTGTCATGTGCTGGTATTGAGCCCTGTATTTCTACTGCAGTGTGGCCCGGTGGGAAGGCCCCCCACAACTGGGATGCTTATTTTGCCATGGAGATCATGTCTTGGCTGTGAATGACCTGAAACCCCAAAGCCTGGAGGAGGTCTCCTTGTTTCTTACTCGGTCCATACAGAAAGAGGTGAGTCCTACTAACCAACCCTGGCCAGGGCAAGTCAGTGGCAGGAGGAACAAGATCAAGGTCTTCACTGGAGTCTGAAAAGTATTTGGGATACAAATGAAACTCTGCCTTTCACATAAGGTAGTATTTGCAAGATACTGGGCTAGGAGACAGAGTACCTGGGTTTGTGACCTCAGACATAGCATAGTGTGGGAAAAAGAGTTTGCATAGAATCAGGCTGGCTCATGGATTGCAGACGAGCTACTTGAAGAAGTCTGTGCTTCCATTTTCTCTTCTGTGAAATCAGGGATACTGATAGTACCCGATGTTGGAGAATTAAATGAAATAATATGTGATCATGTGCTTAAAATAGTGACTGACACATACTAGGTATTCAATGTAGGTACTATTCTTTTTGCTTCTTTTATTGGCCATGGATAGGCTCAGTCTTGACATCATCATACTGTCCTCATATAGTTATTATAAGAATTAGACATAATATGTAGGTGTGCAGAGTACATGTGGTTTTAAAAGGTTAGCCTATTTTTAAATGGTCTCTCCTATTTAGTGTAGTTTTCATATGGCTAATTCTATCCTGGTCTAATTTTATCTCTAACTTTTAGCCCTGTGACCTTGGGAAAGTCACTTCCTTCTCTGGGCTTTAGTTTCCTTTCTCTAAAGTGAGAGGGTCCATTTTCAAATTCTGCTTCTTGAACTTCTAGGGTGGTAGTTGGGAGAGAGAAGAGGAGGGGGGACAGTGTGCAGGGGCTTCAGTTAGAGAAGTCCATGGTTTTCATTTATGTTTTATTAAACAGACAAGTCCCCAAAATATTGGCCTGTCTTAGCTTCCCTTGAAAACACAGTTTCCTGACTTGAAATTTCTAAAAGCCATGCTACTAGATAACCTTTCTTCCAACTCTGAGGGTTTATGACTATGCATCATATGTATATTAGGGATATTTCTTCTCTCTTCTGCATCACACAGTAACCCTGCTGGCTCAACAAATTGTCCTATCCCGGTTATCTAAATGGGTAAACCCAGTAAGTATGAGAAAGTTGGCTAAGACACCTCCCTAGTTAATGGCAGAGCAAGGACACATGTGTTCATTCATTCATTTATTCCTTATTTATTGAACATCTGCTTTATGCTGGATACTGTGTCGTGTTGTAGGACTGCAAAAAAAAAAAAATGGCCTTCCCTTGAGCTTAAGGAGCTCATAGATTAGTGGATTGAAAAAAGCATATCGGGGCTATTTAGCATGTCCCTGAGACATGAATAGGGAGGACAAGAGAAGAATGGAGTAAGTTTATGGAGGAAGACCAGGGGGGTGTCTCAGAGGAGGTGAAGTTTGGCTTAGGTATTGAAGACTGGATAAGAGTTCATATGGTGTGTGAACTGGTAACTAATGCGTTAAGTCTGCCAAAGATCCACACTGGGGCCAAGTAGCCAAGATAACCTTCTGTGCTGTTCTGGAAGTTTCCAACCCAGACATGGGCTCAGATGCCAAGAAAAGGGTTTCTGACTGGGAGCAGATCCAGGAACCTCCACCTGGCTGTCTCTGCCTCGCTTTCATCACGAATGTCCTTCCGGACTGGAGAGTCACCTGCGTGGGCAGGAATACCTGCATTTCCCTTAGGCTCACCCCATGGGCTCCCCTTTCTGTCTGCAACTCCTAGGTGCTATTGACAACTACGGGGCGCCCACCAACATGATTATCTGGAAGATTAGGAAGTGGCCCTCCTTCTCCACTATTCCTGACTTCTTTCTTTTATGTAAAAATGTGTATACAATTCTCTTAAAATTCAAATATCTGGTTCCTGGAAGGAAACAGAATGTTGGAAAGAAAGATGTGGAGCCAGAGAAGGAACAATGGCCCCTGATATTGTAAAGCATCTGAGCCCATCAGATCTACCTTTCTTGTTAGGCTACAGTTGATTGGTTGGGGTAGAGACTGTGATGGGGAGAGGATGTAAGATCTTTCTTTCTTTCCCAGAGGCATTTAACCTCTGAGCCATATCCCTAGCCCTTTTTATTTTTATTTTTATTTTTTGAGACAGGGTCTCACTAGGTTGCTTAGGGCCTTGGTAAGTTGCCAAAGCTGGTTTTGAACTTGCAGCCCTCCTGCCTCGGCCTCCCAAGCTGCTGGGATTCCAAGCGGGTGCCACCACGCCCAGCTGAGAATGTAAGATTTTTAAAGGTGGCGAAATGTGAGTGTCGAGGGGGAGGGCCTGCTGGGTTGAAGGAGACACTCATCAAACGTCAATTTCCTCCCAGTTTTGTCTGAGGCTGGTCCTGTCTGATGGTCTTATTTTGATTCGCTGGTTTCAAGAGGTCCTTTTAATTCTTGGTGCATCTGGACCCTTCTGGGCATCCATGAAGCTCTCTGGAATCTTCCCTAGAGGCTCAGGCCAGTGACTTCCAGAAAATGAAAACCATCATCATCCCTGGCTTCCTCTGGCCATCTTGTTCATCTCAGGATTTTCTTCCTAAGAGCTTCAAAGGGTGTGAAGGAGGACCAAGTGAGGACCAACTAAGGATGATCTTCAGTCATTTAATTTTCTTCTTCCTCATATTTTAGAAAGTAAAGCTGTCCATCGGGCGGATCCCAAATTCAGAGAAATTTCATGCTGAGGCCTGTACCTGCCTCTTAAAACACCAAGGAGTTGCACTGATCCAACAGGAGAAGTCTGGACTGCAGAGGGCACCAAAGAGGAGCCCAGCCATTAAAAAGGGCCAGCAGAAAGGGACTGGGGAGTAGCCAGCTACCACCTCACTGCAGCAGAGGATAGAGCCCTGGACTGTGCCAGGCGTGGCCACTCAGGCCGGTGATATGAGACACACTAGCACACCTCTCTCAACTGCTGCACCTGCACCTTACCTGGGGGACAACTGTCACTGCTCTGACTATGGCATCAGGGGTGTTGAGAGGGTCAAGTGGGATAATGACTAGGGAACACAGTGAAAATGGAAGGCCTTGTTATCTGAGACTCTGTCCCAGATACTGCAAACACAGACTGGGTAAGTCCCTCATCTTATTAGTACACACTGTTCTGTGAGGTCCTTGTCACACAATTGCTTCTTTGTTCAGGAACATCCATTTGGAACTACTCATTCCAGGAAGGCAAGATTCCCCGGAGACATGCGAGACCCTTGCAGCCTTCCCAAACACCTCCTGTGACTCATCAGCCCCAGAGTCCAGAATGTGGACCGGGTGGCCACTTGGATTCAATGCATCTCTTGTTTGCTTAAAGACCCAGAAATGATTTTAGAAGTCAAAGCAGTTTTAGGTTCCATCCAAGAGTGCCCTACTTGCTATGCAAATAAAAGGAGAACTACTTAGCGCTTCTAATTTGAAAGCTCTTAGCTAATTGGTGCAGTAACAAATTGATCCTCGGAGGCCAAAAGAATCAAATGCTTTTTCATAAACAAGCCGAGGGCGAAAGCTGAAGCACTAATCAAATCGGGGAACATTAGAGCAAAAGGGGCTTCAGAAAGTGAATCTTACCAGGCTGTCATTGCACGTGGAAGAAATGGAGGCCCCACACCGTGGGTGATGTGCCTTCTCCACAGCTCTGAGGCTCACAGCTGCTTAGTTGCAAAACCAGCAATCTACAACCAGCTCTGGAAAACAAATATCCTAACTTACACCTTTGATTTGGATAAGATTAGAAAAGACCTTCAGTGCTTAGAAGACACATTCAAATGTTTCACTTTCTAATGTCCTGATTGTCTAGAAAGTAAAAATGTTCTCATTTACATTGCCTACTTGACAACTGCTTCTACTCCTAAAAAGGTATCCTATAGAAATGCACACACAAAGATATCAGTAAAAACCAGAAAGTTTATTGTCACATTGTAATATTGCTTGTGGTAATAAAAAATCATTTGGAGATTGCTTAGTTATGATTTCATATAACTGAACATAGAAGATGTTTAAAAGTTCAGCATAGACAATTATGAAAAATATGCACAAACTATTAAGAATCAAAGAAGCAAGTTGTAGCCAGGTGTGGTGGTGCACACTGGTAATCACAGTGATTCAGGAGGCTGAGGAAGGAGAGTGGCAAGTTCAAGGCCAGCCTCAGCAACTTAATGAGGCCCTAAGCAACATAGCAAGACCCTGTCTCAAAATGAAAATTTAAAAAGGCTGGGGATGTAGCTCAGTGCTAGAGCATTTGCCTTGCGTATGTGAGGCCCCCAAGTGCAATCCTCAAACTGAGGGCGGGGTTGGGGGATAAGGCAAGTTGCAGTTTGATAGATAAAACATCCCAATTTAGTAGTAATGTTGTGTTTGTGTAGCTATAGATCTAAAAACTCCCCAGCCCTCGTTAGGAGAGGACCACCTCCCTCCCTCCTGGAGAGGTTGTGGGGTTGACATTTAGGCAGGTAGCCTTCCTTGTGAACACCCTCTCAGGTGCTGTGCTGCTGTCTCTCAGCCCTGCTTTTTGTTTTTGTTTTTTATGTTTACTATAATGCCCGTTAGATTGACAGTAAGAATTACTTCTGAGAAACATGATCGGGTAGATCCTGGGGCAAGAGACATATCTATGTTTGAATTTGTTTGTTTTCTCTTTTCCATAGCATATATTGCTTTGGTAATAAAAAAAAAATATTAGTATGAGAAATAAACGTGTGTGTGCATGTGGGTGTGTGTTTGCATGCACACGTACGCACGTGCTTGTGTGTGTGTGTATGTCTTAAACCTTCTTAAGTGAGAAACCAAGCCACCTCAGTACAGGAAATAAAAACCTTCAAGGTAAAACCACCTGGCAACCAACCATGTGAAGCCAAAGTTCCTCCCCCTGGTTTGCTCACGAGGCCAGCCTGCAATTCCTGGAAAAGCCTCAGTGAGGGAGAGGGACAAATGTTAGCCCAAGTCCTTCCACCTCCTTACTGAGGCAAAGAGGAGTCAGAGGACTGAGGGGCTGATCATCTGTCCGGCACATAGATGGGCTGGGACAACACACCACAACCCCTGGCCCTTCCCAGTGTGCCACAGGGAATACAGCCAGCCTGCCCCTGCCCCCATCCGATCCCCAAATTCCTTCCCCCCATCCTCACAGCAGGGTCAGCTGGATACTTGTTAGGTGCACAGGCTCCTGGGGCTTCTCCCACACAAGGGGCGTGTTCTCAAAAGGAAATCTCAGGGTGGATTCCAAGGCCCCCAACCCAAGGATTCCGACATGGTGGATCTTTTGTGGGGTCCTGGAATCTGCATTATCATACTCCCAGGGGAGTTATCTGCTGGTCCACCAAGAAACGCACATTTTGGCAAAGAATCTTTCCAGGGGTCCGTGGGGAGGCTTGTGTGTCCCCAGTGAAGCTGCAGAACATGGAGTGTGAACATGGGCATTCTCTAGGGGGAAGGCCAAGCTGTCAACAGCTCTGAAAGGCAAATGAGCCCACCTCCTCAAAGGAAGCTGGATCCTGAGGCAGCAGCCTGGCTCTCAGTCCTGCTCTCGGCCACCAGCTGAGTGGCACAAGGCCTTCTGGTCTGGGTGCCGCCACGTGCTTTTCGGCAGTTGAGGCGGAGAAGCTCTGTCACTTCTGCCTGCCATTCCTCAGCATCGGTTCCTGGTTGTCCTCTGTGCCTCCCCTTTCCCAGTGCTGGAGCAGCCACACATCCCCGACATACAGGTTCTTTCTCCTAACGATGCCAGTGGGCCCCCAAAATGGTCCTGACAAAACGGGTCCAAAAATCTGGGCATTGAGGCCTTTGTCCCTAAGCATGACTTTTGAGGTCCTTTTCTGTGACATGGCAAAAAGCTCTGCAAGATGAGCTGCTGAGAGATGGGGAGGTCTCTGAAAACAGTCTTGTTCCTTATGGTGTAGACTTTTTCCAGTGCTAAGAGGCCTTCCTCACGCTTTGCCTGTCCACAGTCACAAGCACAGCCAGCCCCGAGGAAAATGCCATCGGTGACCTTTATCCTTCCAGAGCTGCCCTTGACGTTCATCGCAACCCCGTTCCAGGTGGGCATGGGAGACTGGCCCAGCTGTGCCTGTGAGGGATGGCCCTCTTCCATGTCTACTCCATATGGACCATAGCCATGCTTGGCCATCGCATCTTTGGCCTGAATCTGGCGTGGCTCGGTTTGGCTGGGGGAAAGCCAGCACAGAAATGTGAAGAGACTCCCCCCAGGCTTCCCCAGCTCCATGCCAGGCCTGTGGCTCCTGGGCTGATATCTTTTCTGCTTTTGCATGACTTTCCTGCGAGGCATTTGGAGATGTTGCTCCTCCAGCCTGCTCCTGGTTCCTGAAGGGCACCTCGTGCCTCTAGAACAGGCCTCAGAGGGAGACTGTGTTTCTGCTTTGTTCTCTCTACTGAGGATGCAAACCCTCCACAGTGAAATGCAGAACACAGCTGGTAAGGTAGGAACTGAATGCACAGGGCCAGGGACATCTGTCCTTAAGTGAAGCCGTCAACCAGTGAGCGCGGTTATATGTATGGATGTGAATGTGTGTGTGCATATAATGAGGGACACGAGGAGACAGATGGGAGTCATAGGAATTCTTTAATAAACTGAGAAGCTGACACACCCAAGGCTCCTCCCCTCACAGCTAGTTCCAAGTGACTTTCTCTTGGGACAATGACAAGAATTTAAAGTATCATAAACAGGCCCAAAGGAAGAGGTTTTTTCAGATTCAGCTGGATTAAATCAGGGTTCTTTTGTGAAACTGGACTTGTAGATATGGAAGAAATGTGTTTTATTGAGAAAGCCTTTCAAAATGTCTGAGTTAGAGAAATATTTGTGTATAGATCAACAATGTGGTAAGATCTTGGGGCCATTGTCCATATCAACTCTGGCTAGGTGGTTCTGGAAAACTAGGTGCTTAAGAAAACTTCACACTCACATCAGAGAACTCTGGAGCTGAGCTGCCCCAGTATGGTAGCCACACGTAGCTATTTCACTTGAAACCAGTTAAATGAAATTTGAAATTCCATTTCTCAGAGGCACAGGCTACATTTGAAGTGTTCAATAGTCTTGTGTGATAATTGACTACTGCATCTAGTAGCACAGATATAGACTGTTTCTGTCAACATGGAAAGTTTTAGTAAGCACCAAGAGGAGGAAAAACTCACCCCCGTCTATGCACACATGTGTGTACTTATGTGTTTATTCCCAGCATGTAAGGACAATGCTCAGCTCATAGCAAACACTCAATAAATACATGTTAAAAAGAAGAAATCACTGCATTTTTATGTTAAATACTAATTCATAAATATTATTCTATATTGATAGTGTTTTCAAATAAAATATTCACATTAATGACCCTAGTAACATTTCTTTTTCACCTTTCTTTCTTTCTTTTGGCCTGGGATCAGATATAATTAACTTGAAAAGCAAGCTACGGACCTTTTTAATGCAAGCTGTTTTCTCAACAGTTAACAAGTTTTTGTATTATAGCCAATAGACCTGGGAACTGTTATGAGGACACAAGAGAAATGCAAGGTCTAACACTCTCTAACAAATTGCTGACCACACAGTGAGGAGGAGAAAATGAGCATATCATGATCCCTTATTCCCCTGATGTCACTTGAGAAGGCACTATTCTGGGGTCTAGTCTTTAAATTATCATAGGCTTTCCAAAATGTAACCCTTTCCAGCATCCTTCAGGTCTCTCTACTCAGGGACACACTCATGGGCATTCTAAGTGTACACCACTCTACGTACAAGATGAACATCCCTCATGCAAAATGCTTGGGACCAGAAGTGTTTCAGACGTTGGATTTCAGGATATTTGCACATGCAGAATGAGACATCTGGGGAATGGGATCCAATTTCTAACCAAGGAGTTCAATTATGTTGCATATGCACCTTATACATATTGCCTGAAGACAAATTTATACATTTTTGATAATTTGGTGCATGAACAAAGTTTCAAGGTGAGGAATTTTCTACTTGTGACAGCACGTCAACACTCAAACTGTTTCATATTTTGGAGGATTTTGGATTTCAGATTTTCAATCTGTGTTTCCTAAGGGTACAAAGATTTAGAGGACATTTTCCCCTTTCCCCAATGAACTTGGGTTGCTTTTGTTGATGCTATGGGCTGGGAAAGCAGATACTGTGGTTGTTATAGCCATGTGCACACTTAGAGTCAGTAAGCCAGGAGTGTGGGTGTAAGAGGTTTAGGAGAAAGGACACCAGTTTTTATCCAGGGTTTCTGGGACGTGGATTTGGGGCTCAGCTGCCTGGGCGGGGTGATGATGGTGGTGGAGGCCAGAGAACTCCTTAATCTCCTTTAGTGACCACCATCAGCACTTTTTGAGCATCTGTGGGTATAGAGCACTATGCCAAACACTGGCAATATTAATAAGAATAAAATATTTTCCTTGAGAGAAATGATAGCTTAAGAACATGGGTAAAAAAAAATTGTTTAGGGATAAACATTTCCCTTATAGAATTGAAATATATTTCTGCACATAAACCCATACAGCATCATTGTTCATGACAGCCAAAAAGTGGAAATGCCAATTAATTGATGGATAAAAATAAAATATGATAAATCCATTTTATGAAATATTATAAACCATGAAAAGGAATGAAACACTGATGCATTGCAATATGGATGAACCTCAAAAACATTGGGTTAAGAAGTCAGACATAAAAGGCCACATATCATTTGATCCTATTTATATTAAATATCTAGAATAGACAAGTCCCTAGAAGCAGAAAGTAGATGAGTGGTTGTCACGTATGAAGGGAGGAGAGAATGGGGAATGATGGTCGTTGGGTTTCTCTTTGGGGTGATGAAGATGTCCTGAAATCTTAAAATTAGCCCAACAACCAGGGTCCCAATTTGTATAAGGATATACAAATTGCCATGGTTTGGATATAAGGTATCCCCCACAAAAGCTCCTGTGTTAAAGAAGAAATGTTCGGGGGTGAGATGATTGGATTGGATTGTGAACTGTACCCTAATTGGTCTGTCCTAGTTTGAATGACTCTCTGGGTGGTAACTGTAGGCAGGTGCGGCAGGGCTGTAGGAGGCGGGTCACTGGGGGCATGCCCTGTGGCCCCTTCCAACCTCTCTCTCTCTCTCTCTCTCTCTGCTCCCTGGTCACCATGAGCAGGGAGTGTTGCTCTGCCCTGCCCTCTGCCATGATGTTCTGCCTCACTTCAGGCCCAGAGGAATGAAGTCAGCTGACCACGATGAACTGAGACCTCATTGTGAGCCAAAATAAACTTTTCCTTCCCTAAGTTGCTAAGTTGTCCTTGTCAGGTATTTTGGTCACACACGTGTCAACTCAGGCAAGAGGGCATGCAGTGGCTAGCAGGCAGGATTCACAGAGCTAAACCAGGATACCAATGAAGCACTCACGACAAACAACGCACCTCTCAACTTGTCAATAGCTAACTAGATGCTGGTGGCTCTCCTCTAAGGCCTTCTTCTAGGAACTCCTAAGCTACCATGATTGCCAGTTTTGCATATTCAGGACTGGTAGGGCTTTCCTCTACTCCAAGGAGAGCTAACTCCTTGATCGATTGTTTTTGTCTTATATGCTAATCCAACCTTGATTTCTCAGAGGCTATCTGGCAATCCCATTATCTTGTCATACAAAACTAAAAAGCCTAAACAATAACCAGATCATGAGGACCCCAGCTAGGAGACCAGATGCTCCAGCATGAGCTACATGGGGCAGGCAGAGGACTCCAGCTCAGAAAGAGGGAGACTTAGGAAGAAATTGGTCTTCATCATCACAGGCAAGCTGCCAAGAAGCTGCCAACTCAAATCAGGCTGGATGCTGTAATCCAGCTTTTCTTTAATTAATATCTCACACTTCCAAACAAAGTGTGTAAAACTGCAAGGGACTCTGCCAGAATTCCTCCTGGCTTACATAAGCCTAACTTGAGCTGGGCTGTGGATTTATTAGGCAATGCTGTGAACATTTTTAATGCAGTATCTATTTGCTGAGCTATATAAATAGACCTGATGCTAGTGTCACTGTCTGTTTAGGAAAGATGCTTCCCTTCCTATGGTCTTATGTGGGCTCTTGAGCATTTGCCTACTCGTTATGATCTTCAGAGCTTTCTCATACCCATGATTCCCCTCCCGCTATGATCTGTCTCTCCTAACTTGCTAGATTTGAGTATAAACCACTCAGACCATTAAAACCACATCAGAATGCCCTGGTTAACTCTCTATGATGTAGGAATGAAAAGAAACATAAAGGGAAAGTAAATGGCGGTGCTGTGGACACTTTTTAATAGAGTATGCATCTACTTGGCAAACAGTCAACCCAGGAGGTCCAGCTAAAATATCCCCTTTTTCTGTAGCTTTCTTCACTTCTCTTCCAGGCAGAATTGATGGCTCCATCTATGTTTCCATATCACTTTGTATCCATTTCCTCTGTAGCATGCAAATCTGCAAATGTTCTTTATAACTAGGCAGTCATCCCTCAGTATCCTGGTGACGGCAGGGGGGAAGTTGATTCCAGGATTCCCTGTGGACACCATCATCCCTTATATAAAATAGTGTAGTGTTTGTATATAAAATATGCACACCTCTCCCTCCATAGAGTTGAAATCTTCTTTAGATGTCTTATAATACCTGAGTCAATGTAAATGTTATGTAAATAGTGGTTATACAATATTGTTTAAGGAATAACAACAAGGGGAAAAATCCACCAAGGCACCATTTGTTTTCAAATATTTTCAATCTGCAGTTGGTTGAATAGACAGATGTGGAACAGGTGGATACAGAGGGCCAACTCTACCTGTTGTTCCTGCCCTGATTAACTCTGTGGATTCTTGATGCAAAAAAAAAAAACACATATTTTTGGTAATTTTTATATTTCATAGTTTTTAAGAGTGCTCAGAATGATAATAAATGCATGTCAAGTTAAATGAAAGAGGAAGTCATAATCTCACAATGCAAAGGCTTCCAACCAAGGCTCCTCTTGGTTTTGGTCACATAGATAGATGAGTTCTTAAAGCCACATGGGTCAGAGCCTCTAGAGAAAACAGAATTTCAACATCTATCACTAATAAAATGACACTTTGCTTTTTGGGCTTTCTTTTTCATACTAGGAATTGAACCCAGGGGTATCCTACCACTGAGTTACATTTCCCAGTTCCTTTTATTTTTAATTTTGAGACCAGGTCTCACTAAGTTGCCCAGGCTAACCCCAAATTTATGATCCTCCTCATTCAGGCCCCCACTTGGCTCTCCAGTCTGGAAACCAGGTATCTAAGCAGCACTGCTCAATAAAGGCTCACTTAGAAAATGTAGAAGACACCTTTTTATTCTTGAAGTTACAGAAAGGAACCTGCTCGGTAACACTGTGCACTGTATTAAGAGCTTTAAAACATTATTTCATTTAATCTCAACAATTCTTCAAGTTAAGTACTACCAGCCTCACTTTACAGGCAAGGAAAACAAAACTCAGAGAGGTTAATGAACTGTCTCAAGGTCACAGAATAAAACCTAGGTTGGCCTGCCTCCCAATCCCATTCACCACTATCAGGCACGGTCTTTAAGGTCCTACTGAACTGTCACCCAACTGCTGCTTGACCTTTGATCTGAAAAATTTGCAATTGGTTCTCAATTACTGCATCAGTAAAATGGGAATACTAACTACTTTTTGATAAGTGATAATGTAATCTTTTAAGGATTAAAAGATTACATTATCACTTGTAACCTTAAGCCCTATCATTCTAAACCCATTCAGGAAGATACCTTTAATTATCAAGAAAAAAGTATTGTGTGACATAAGAAAGAGTGTATTCAAGTGCCCAGACCCACCATGTAAACCATTAGTGACACAGCAATTCAGAGGAAGAATTTTGCCTAGGAGCTAATGGGCGCACAACAGATGGGGCTTAAACTGGGACAAAAAGAATGAATGACAATGTGAATGAATGGAAAGACGAGGGAGGCAGCAGATTGGCCATGGAGGGTGGGGGGAATGAGTTTCCATGAGCACAATAGGGAAGAGAGCACTGAAGTCATGAGAACAAAATGACCAAATGACCCCTCATTGCAGGTTCGCAGCAGGAGCACACCAGGCACCTCTTAAGGGTGGTTTCATTTAAGCCTCCCAGCAATTTTTATAATGTTAAGTGTTAGATTATCTCCCTTTTAAAAAAATATTTATTTTTTAGTTTTGGGCGGACACAATACCTTTATTTTATTTTTATGTGGTGCTGAGGACCGAACCCAGTGCCTCACACATGCGAGGTGAGCACTCTACCTCTGAGCCCCAGCCCCAGCCCTAGCCCTCGATTATCTTCCTTTTACTGAGGAGGAAACTAAGGTTCAAAAAGTAAAATTATTTCCCTGGGTCACACAGTTAGTAAGTTGTAGAACTGAGGTCTGACTCCATGCGCTGGACTGGCTAGGCTTATGGAGAGGGACATGCAAAGCCAGGAGGCCTCTGTAATCACCGGGAGCATCCGTGTAGATAGCCAAATCTTCCTTATAAAATGTCAAGTGGGGGTCTATCTTAAACATCCCCCCCCCAGATTCCCAAACCTTGCCCTACTCTGGTGGAACAAGTCTGACATGTTTGATTTGATCTCTTCTGGATATTCAACTCATCATTGTATTTTGGCCAGAGTTGACAGATTTCCTGTTTAGTTTGTTATTTCTTGACATCAGCAAAAAATCAAGGTGGTTTCCTATACTTATTTTTCTTCCCTTTTGAAAATTTTCCTTTCTTCCCCTTTTAAAGTTAATATCTAATGACTTTTTAGAGCAATGATTTGTCTATTATTCCATGTGAAAAGATCAACAAGAGGCTGGCTGATCAATGAATAAGAAATTAATTTCCTTAATTCCATCTGATAGACGACAGCCGTGTGAATACTTTCAAGAGACACATTTCCCAAGGATTCTTTAGAGGAAGATGGTTTGAGGTCTTTGTTCTTTTTTTTTTTTTTTTTCCATTTCATTTTGTCATACTTAACAAAGAGTTCCAACTTCGTTATTGTTATTATTTTTGGTGGATATTCTCATGTGTTCCTTGATATTTTCCTCTCTTTCTTACTCCTGTTTTTTTAATCCTTTGCACATTTCTTTGAGCCCTTCAGCAAACACAGCTCATTCTGTATATTACTGTATTGGAGAGTGTCTAGGCTACAGGCTTTGGTTCTCTCATATGGTCAGCTATGCCACCAGCAATTCAAGAATTTAAAGCAAGAATTCTAATATAGAAATAATGTGATCTTAAGAAGTCATTGCCCTCCAGAAAATAAAACAATCAATGTTCTGTGACTCCAGGGGTCTGGAAGTGATCTCGTTTCAACTTAAGCCAACTTTGGTCATTGACTTTTTTACGTGCAGAGAGAACTCCTCTTTAGAGGGCCACCACTTCTTGAAGGGTCCACACTGGCTTTTGTTCATCTGTACAGTCAGTGTGTCACCCAACTGCACTACATGAAGGTAGCTTCAAGGTTGGGGCCCCCAGCATCCAGGAGGGAATCAGAGAAAGACTCAGGGACTATCGGGTGAAGCTGCAGTAGCCATACACTGTGTTGACTTTCTTGGAATGCCAAGTGATTAAAGACCAAAATGAATACAGCAAAAACACAAGTGTTTTCAGATGAAGAAGTTCTGGATCCCGTGACCCTGCACCTGAGGATTCCATTTGGAAAGGCAGTAAAGAGCATTGCAAGTCAGCATTCAGTACTAATCACTTCAGTACTAATTCAGTACTAATGCATTCACTCTGAAGAACACGTGCCCACAGAGGAAGGTGTGCGAGGAGGTATTCAGCACACCCACTGCCCCTGCTCCCTGAGTGCCCAATCCCACCTGGTGAAAATTCATCCTGTAGTCTCCCCAGCTGTGCAACCTGAGTCCTGCTTAGGCAGTAACAGCATAGAGCAAGCTTAAGCTAGTAGCCATCAATCCACATGGCCCTTGGAGTGCCTTTGTATTGAATGCTTAGTAACCAACGTATCTTCATGCAATGCAAATCCAGGGTAAAACCACCCGGGGAAAGTGTGCAGATACAGTTTTCTCTGAAATGACCAGCAGATGGAGAAAAACTGTCAGCATTTTCCATATGCTAACTGCTTTTCATCTGGGGTCTGAAAATAAAACCAAACTTATTAACAATACCTCTGATGTTGATTCTTGCCCAGGTTGACAGTTGCCAAGAAAAATGGAAAGCTATACTTACAGCTTAAGTCACTCAGTACAATGCAACTCTATTAATAACTGTATTGAATGTCCACCCTGTGACAGACACCTTGAGGACATAAACGTTAAATAGAACCTTCTATCTTGTCATCTCTGGCAATTCAAGCTATCAGTGTGAGCAAGTGGCTGCAAATACATGGACGGAAGATTTGGAAAACACAGATCAATGTCAAAGTCAAAATTTCTTCCCGACTTCCAAATGGATGACCAGCCTCTGACTGAGAGAGAGATTAAGATCCAAGAAGTAAAAGCTTTTTTATGAATCCTCCAAAATTTAAGTCTCAATTACTTACTACCAATGAAGAGTTGTTCATTCAACACATATTTTTAGCACCTGATACCTTCCAGGTACTATTCAAAGCACCAGAGCCATTAGCAACGAACAAAAGAAGCAAAAATTGCTACTCTCATGAAGCTTACATTTTGGTAAAATCATCAACTCCAGCATAGAAATTATAATAATAGATCTGTTCTCCATATAAAGTTGTTAGAGATTATATATTTTCTGCCAACTTGTAGAAATTTTTTATTGACTGATGTTTGAATTGAAAATAAATTCTTCTTAATAATATGCGAACTGGTTACCATTCAAGTTAATTATAGACTTATTTTTAAAGTTAATAGCATACTAACACTAAAATTAAGTCTAACCATGCTATGGATTAAATACCTGATTTTAAGTTAATCTCTAAAATTTTTAAATATACTTCACATGCTGACAACATCAAAACACTTTTGTAAATTTGCTGTTATTCCTAAAATCTTTGAGTCTTGCCAGATTGTCGTTCCTGCCTGCCAGAATAATCTTGGCTTTCTTTTTCCAACAATGTCATCTCTTGAATTCTTGTTTTGTCCTGAGAAATAGCAATCCCACATGTGTGTACTCTTATAAAGGCCCCAAATATTTTTCACTTCATAATTTTGTTGCATTCCTGCAAGGTAACTGGAATGGATCAGACGTTTCCTAACAACATCTTTTGGATATCTGGAGTTCTGGAATTTTCTTGCCTGTTTGGGAAAGGCAAGAAAATGATAAAACAAACAAAAAACAAAACAAAAAAACCTAAACAACAACAACAAAATCCAAAATTGAGAAGTTTTCATTTATCAAAAGAACTAAAAATAAGGCAATGTCACCAAGGAATTCAACTATGGGGTTCCCAAGGCAGTGACTAGTAACCAAAAAATACGTTTGAAATTAGTCTGACCTTCATTACTGACTCCCTGTATAGCCTTAAATATCGACAAGGTCCCTATCCCCTTTCCATTTTAAACCTAAGGTGTCTTTCCTCCCAAACAATATGGTGGTGTTTGAATTCAGCAGACAGTACCTCTGTGAGTAATCCTATTTACTTTTAGATAGAACCAGCCACAGCAATTCATTTTAGTGATAACGTTTTGGTTGATATTGACACTAATCTCAGGAATATAGAACTGACTGTTTACTGCTCAGTATTAAGGGACACTAAGTTGATTTCCTTCCATGTACAAAATATTTTTAAACGAAAGCTTTAAATCACCTTGTCATCCCTAAATCTGTTCCGAATGATCGGAACTGGAATCTTGGCTGAGTCGAAAATTATAATGTTGGGAAACTCACAGAACAATAATTTCATCTTCTAGATAAAATAAGGGTTGTTTTCATATTATTTCAAGATCGTATCTCCTTAGTTTTGTAACTCGCTTCTTTAGCCATGAAAATAAATGATTGCACATTTTTTTCAGAACTTAAATCAGGTTGAAATCAGGCAATAAGGCTAAAAACAACTGAACTTACCCTGCCTCTCTTTCACATTTCCTTTGTTTTTGTAAAAGCTATATTTATAGGAAGACTTTTAAAGTTCAGTGAAAATTTCAGATCCACCAAGAATAGGTTATTATTCCATTATTTAAAAAAAAAAATTCGGGGCTGGGGATGTGGCTCAAGCGATAGCGCGCTCGCCTGGCATGCGTGCAGCCCGGGTTCGATCCTCAGCACCACATACAAACAAAGATGTTGTGTCCGCCGAGAACTAAAAAATAAATATTAAAAAAAAATTTCCCCAATAGAAATTGCCCTTAGAACTAACTGGTACATCTTCCTCATCAGACAGAGGAAATGCTCCTTAACCAGCGTGTAAATTTGTTGCATGTTCCTAAAATAGTTAAAGCTAAGAAAAGATTAAGGTGAGTCTTTTGCTTGATTAGTTGTTTTTTGTTTTGTGAAAACATTGCAACTACAGTTTCTTCAATACCAGCAGGTCAAGCAGGCCAGAGGGCCAGGCCCTCTCAGGAGCTGATGAAGAAAAGACTGACATTCTGTGCCCACAAGATAGGAAGCAGCCCAAAAAAGGGGAGCATCCATGAGAACAAGCACATCAATTTCCACTGGGGCTGATGAGATCAGGGTTTGCAGGAGAGTGGAGAAGCTTCCTGACATGAAGGACGTCTACTGGGAACACAGAATCGATGCTTGTTTATTTTAATGGATGTTCTTTGAATCACTTGTTAAATTCACTTCTAAGAAAACCAAACCCTTATTCCCAGTCATTTGTAATGTGGTATGTGAAAACATAAAGAATCTCTCTCTCTCTCTCTCTCTCTCTCTCTCTCTCTCTCTCTGTATGTGTGTTTGAAACTTATATTATTTCCTCCTGCAAAGTTTCAGTTCTCCTCATGACTAGACAGAAATTCAATCTCAAATAAATTGCCTTTTCAATTCACCTGCTTTCAAAAGTAAGCAGGCCTCTGGTTCCTTGATCTAACACGGAACTCATGGTAAAGGAATGCTAAGTTTATAAAAACATTAATATGAAATGCAAGCCTACTTCTTTCTGAATTATACATTCTTCATAACTCATTTTATTTTTAGTATTTGTTTATATCATAGCTTATAATATGAAATGTGATCAAATAATAGAGCTGACTTATTTTGGGCTGGATTCCTGGGTAGTCATGAGGAAAATCCTGAAAGCATGCAGAGAAAATAATTGATTTCAATTTTTCTTAATCCATAAAAATCACAGAGTTGAAATGAGTTGTACTAAGGGTATGGAATAAATTGAAGAACCGGTCTAGATATGACAAAATGGAATGCAGATTTTTCTCACTTACATTAGCCTTTTGTTATATGTCCTAGTGAGATTTGATTTCTTGGGTCAGTGATCCTCAACCCTGTCTACATATTGGAATTCTTGGGTGAGCTTTTCAAAAATAACAATGACTCTCCCCAGACCCAAATGAATCAAAATCTCTGGAAGATTCTGGAAGAATCTCTGGGATTTGAGTATCAGTATGTTTGCAAATGTCTCATATGATCCTAATATGCAGCCAGAGTCAATAATCATTGATTTAAGTCCTATAGTCTGACTACAGGAACATGAAAGATCATGTGGCCTGTGTTCTGGAAGTTGCCATGCATATCTCCTACCAGCAGAGAGCGGTAGAGGGGAATTAAAAAACAGGCGGGCTGCCAGACCAGGGTTAAGCCCAGCCAATGCACATTGAGCACCAAAAGGAACCTTTAAGAATGGAAGGACTTGTTACAAATCATTCTCAATGCTGTGCTTTTGGGGTTTTGCTAAAATTTATAATTGGATTCTGAAATCTCAACATGTGGAATCCACACAAGGTATTCAAAAGACTTAGAAAAGGCTAAGGGGGGAAAACCTCACAGAATAAAAGATTTTTTCTTTCTCAATGACTTCTTTGCCTCCAAAGAATGCAAAGTTATTAGGAGAAATACTTCTATCTATCTCCTTTTATTTTACAGTGTGCCACATGATATTTTGATCTATGTATACATTGTGGAATGATTCAATGGAGCTAATTAACATAACCATCGTTTCGTGTACTTATATTTTTGTGATGAAAAGATTAAAAATTGACTCTTGGCAATTTTCAAGTCTCCTAAGCATTATTATAATCACTTGCTGTATAATAGATCTCCAAAATTCATTCGTCCTAACTGAAACTGTACCCTTGAACCCTCACCCATATCTATCTATATTGATGTCTGTATTTATCTTTGCTTCACATTGTTATGACCTTGGAAAGACCATGGAATTTGAAATTAAAAGCAGAGAAATCTTTATGTCATGAAAATGTGATTTTTTTTCTTTTTTTAAATTTGTTCTTTATGACAATAGAATGTATTTTGACATATTATACATTCATGGAGTACAACTTCCTATTCCTCTGGTTGTACATAATGTGTACAATCACATTGGTTGTGTATTCACATATGAACGTAGGATAGTAATATCTGATTCCTCCTAATATCTTTCCTAGTCTCATTCCCCCTCTCTTCTCTTCATTCCCCTTTGTCTAATCCAAAGTACTTCTCTTCTTCCCTAACTTCCCCTGCTGTTATTGTGAGTCAGCATCCATATGTCAGAGAGAACATTCAGCCTTTTTTGGGGGGAAGGGGATTAGCTTATTTCACTTAGCATGATATTCTCCAATTCCATCCATTTACTGGAAAATACCTTAATTTCATTTCTCCTTGTGGCTGAGTGATAAACCATTATGTATATGTACCACATCTTCTTCATCCATTCATCTGTTGAAGGGCATCTAGGTTGGTTCCATAGTTTAGCTATTGTGAATTTAGCTGCTATAAACATTGATGTGGCTGTGTCATTAAAATACACTGACTTTAAGTCCTTTGGGTATAAACCAAAGAGTGGGATAACTGGGTCAAATGGTGGTTACATTCCAGGTTTTCTTAGGAATCTCCATACCGCTTTCCTTAGTGGTTGCACCAATTTGTATGAGTACTTTCCCCCCCACATCCTCACCAACATTTATTGTTACTTGTATTCTTGATAATTGCCATTCTGACTGGAATGAGATGAAATCTCAGTGTAGTTTTAACTTGCATTTCTCTAACTTCTAGAGATGGTGAACATTTTTCCATATATTTGTTGATCAATCATATTTCTTCTTCTTTGAAGTGCCTGTTCAGTTCCTTTGCCCATCAATTGATTGGTTTTGTTGTTGTTGTTGTTAAGTTTGTGAGTTCTTTGTACATCCTGGAGATTTATGCTTTATCTGAGGTGCAGGTGGCAAAGATTTTCTCTTATTCTATGGGTTCTCTGTTCACCTTCTTGATTGTTTCCTTTGCTGTGAAGGTTGATAGCTTGAAACCACCTCATTTTTTGATTCTTGATTTTACTTCTTGCACTTTAGGAGTCTTGTTAAGGAAGTTAGTTCCTAAGCTGACATGATGTAGATTTGGGCCTACTTTTTCTTCTATTAGGCTCAGGGCCTCTGGTCTAATGCTTAGGTCCTTGGTCCACTTTGAGTTTTGTGCAGGGTGATTTCAGAAAATGTGATCTCTATAAGCTTCAGTTTTGTAAATTATAAAATGAAGTTTAGATGATAAAGTAATGGAAATACAAATCATATTTAAAATTCTCAAATGTGTGTTACTTTCTGCAAAGATGGCTTTGGGGTATATCGGAATCTCAAGATCCAAATATTAGCAATATTTTTTTGAGGGCCTGTTTTGTGCACAGCCCTAAACCAAGGGCTCTTGTTTAATGAGAACCTTGTTCCATTATCAGGTATGGACAAAATACACAATAAAAATGTGGCCATTGGTCTAAATACCTGTCTGTGCCTTGAGTTTTCTTGGTGTTTCAAGCATTGGCTAATAAGGAGTTAATGGCTCACTTCAAGTTTCTTAAATGTGACTCAACAGAACATTATTTTTTAGCAACTAGAAAGAGAAATGCTGCATTTTGGAGTGCTAGCCTCTGGAGAGCAGCCGAATTTTAAAATGTTTATATCCCCGTGTCCTTCCGCCCCAGAGGGCTTAATAAAGATTCTGGTTGGAATTAAATTTACAATATGGTGACTAGACATTTCATTTTTACTGAGATGCAGTATAATCCCCCTAGAGTATTGTATTTCATCTATGTAAATATCTACAATTTGCAGATGTCTGTCCCTGCTCCAACAAATTGCAAAAGACTGTTGATGATATTTAACCTCCCAAGAGCTCACAGATTTGTTTACCAACTACATTCAGTATTACTTTCGAGCTTTGTAATCAAAATTGTGAGCCTCAGCAGACAGCTCTTTGGGCATTTCATAACACATAGCCTTCCACTGATAAAACCTGATTCTTTTGTGTCTGCCTTAGCTCCCTGACTGCACCAAAGTCACCGAAGAGCAAGCTCCAGCCACTCATAGCAAATACTCAATGGTTCTTTATAATGAAGAACTGGGAGTAAAAGGAATGTGGCGGGGGGCATCCAATCTAACATTTTCATCTGCAAAGTGAGGCTTAACAACCCCAGGAAGTTGAAAGACTTGCCCAAGGTTGCTCAGAAGCAAAACAAGGACTTGAACCCAGGACTCCAAATTCCCAGATCTGTTGGAAGGAAGAAACATTAAGAAGCTCTTAGGAGATTGGATGGTCTGAATGACTGATCGGAAATAAAAGGTGTTGAACCCACTCCCCATACCCCTGCCCAGACCCTGCAGGTTCCCGATGATGGAGAGACACTGGATTACAAGTCTCAACAGAAAACATGGAAGCAGAGTTAGTGGCATTTGGGGAGATAAAATAATATGGGGAAAAAACACTGGAGAGTTCTACCACCCCAACTGACTCTAGGAACTTTCCCTCTGGTCCAGAACAGTTCTGGAAAGAGGACCAACTGGTCTACCAAAGCTCTGAGAGGACTTTCAGATCTCCATGTGTGGTCTAAATCTGGCTAAGTGGGCTGAGTCGGGAAGAAAAGCACCACTAGACAAGCAAGAGGGAGTTCCTGTCCCTCATTAATTTTAATCCAAGAGAAACTTAGCTTTCATTGGTATTGTTGGAATTGAAGTCAAAACAAAACAATAGATAATATTGCAGACTTTGGTCTTGGCTTTCAAAATGCAGAATGGCCACACTTCGTGCTGTCATAGGAGAGAGCCAACTTCCTCTAAGCAAAGGATCCTAGCTGTTTCCTCATTCTAAGGTTCAAAAACAGAAAACACATACCTCTGACTGGATGTAGATCCACACAGGTTAATATCTCAAAGGCTAACAAAACACATTAACAGAAGGGCAGCTTCACTAGTAATCCTTGTGCACTATGGCGAGTTGAAGGCATTCTGGCACTTGGAAGCTTACGAAGTTAAATATGAGTTTCAGCTAGATTGCTTGATTTGTGACAAGAAATCTCTGAGGGGGCTGGGGATGTGGCTCAAGCGGTAGCGCGCTCGCCTGGCATGCGTGCGGCCCGGGTTCGATCCTCAGCACCACATACCAACAAAGATGTTGTGTCTGCCGAGAACTAAAAAATAAAAATAAATTCTCCCCCTCTCTCTCTCCTCTCTCACTCTCTCTTTAAAAAAAAAAAAAGAAAGAAAGAAAGAAATCTCTGAGGTAATAAAGACAGTAAAACAATTAGGATTGTAATTCATGTTTCTTTAGCACAAAATCCAGCGTGTGTTATTGGCACCATGCCCAGGAGTGAGAGTGAGTAGAACAGCTAATGGGTGCGAGCTTGGGGGTCAGAGAAGGCAGGTTCCTGAACTGGAGGACTGTGCTTATCCTCAGCACTGGTCTCAGAAGCCAAGAGCCAAATGTGCAGAAGCCAAATCTCAGCTACAAACAGAATGGCCACCTAAAACTAACATGCAACTTAGCTCAAACCAATGGATTTCATACCCAAAACAAAGCCAATCCAGACCAGAAAAACTGAGAACTTGATCAAAAATTAGGGAGAGATGGATTATTCTTTTCTAAATGGGAAACTGAGGATATTAATGACCTCTCAATCATCAATACCAGACCTAGAATTGAAACCTGCAAGTTTGTACATCATGCTGATTTTCCTAGAAATAGAATGCCAAGCTAGTAAAAACAAGTGGCAGATTCCGGGCGTAGTGGCCCATACCTGCATTTCCAGCTGCTCAGGAGGCTCAGCCAGGAAGATTGCAAGGCCAGCCTCAGCAATTTAGTGAGGCCCTAAATAATCTAGTGAGATCCTGTTTCAAAACAGAAAAAAAAAAAAAAAAAGTGGCGGCAGCTGGGGATGTGGTTCCATGGTAAAGTGCCCTGGGTTCAATCCCTAGTACAAAAAAAAAAAAAGGTAAAAAAAATTTTTTCAATGTAAGCAAGAGAATAAAGGAAACCATGCTTAAGTAATTATGGGCTCCCAAATGTCACTTAAACCACAGGAAGGTGGTCCTTATGAGGTTTTCAGAAATTGTGAGCTCAAAGTACTAAAAGTAAAACCAAACATCATCAAAATGTGAAGCATCCTCGGGAAGGATGTGCAAACCAAACTCAGCCCAACTGTAATGAACCCAGGGCCTTTTAGCAGTTTTAACTGTCTCATCCCGTGACCTATCGGAGTGGGATCAGAGCTGCCAAATTAGGATTCCTGGAGATGAAACTTGGGGCTCAGAGATGACATTCTGTAAAGCAAGAGCATGGCCTGGGAGGAGAGGAGTGAGCAGTCTGTGCTGAGCAGCCACATGCATGATGCTTCTTGTTTCTTAGCCATAGTCACTCAGGAAGTGAAGCCTATTAGCCCACTTTACAGAAGGAACTGAGGCTTAGAGGGTTCAACAACATGCTATTAAAGGGCAAGAGTTCCAACCAAAGCTATTTGACCTCTGACTATACTAAACTGCTTTTCTTTAGTTGTTTTTTAATTTATTTACTTATTTATTTTTAGGTACCAGGGATTAAACCCAGGGGCACTTAACCACTGAGCCACATCCCCAGCCCTTTTGTTTTTTATTTTAAGAGTTTCCATAAGTTGCTTAGGCCCTCACTAAATTGCTGAGGCTGCCCTGGAACTTGTGATCCTCCTGCCTCAGTCTCCAGAGTTGCTGGAATTATAGGCATGCACCATCATGCCCAGCTAGATTGTTTTTTGACATTTTTGCCAGTCATTGTGTTACATGCTTGTAATCCCAGTGATTCATGAGGCTGAGGCAGGAGGATGGCATTTTGAAAGGTCAGCTTCTGCAATTGAGTGAGACCTCATCTCAAAAAATAAAAAGGGATGAGGGTATAGCTCAGTGGGTAGAGGACTCACCCAGAATATGCAAAGCCCTATGTTCGATCCTTAGCACCAAAGCAAAACAAAAATAGAAAGGGCTGAGTGTGTAGTTTAGTGGTAAATCCCTCTGAGTTCACTCCAATAAATACTATCAAATAAATAAATAAAATAACATCTTGATCTCCTTTTTCTTGGGGAGTCCAGACTGTAGACTTTGTAATCAGAGTCTGGGTGGTCCCCTCCCTCAGGTACCCCTCCACAATCAGCCTATCTTTTAGGACTACAGAAGTTCTGCCATGCCGTTCTTCCCTCTCCCTGCAATGTCCCCAAGGAAGAGTGACCATAAGAAACCAAGCTTGGGGCAGACCGAGAATAGAGAAGTATTCAAATTTTAACAGTATAATTTGAAAGAAATGAATTTAAGATAAATAAATTTCTGAGAGCCTTATAAAAATAATCCACTAGGAGAGACAAGTTAAAAATGTAAATGAATTCAGTCAAGCTTTAAATGAGCTCTTGAATGGTGTGTCCAAATGACTTATTCAAGGACACTGGGAATGTCTGAGGGACATCTCTAATCCTTCAGAAATGATAGAGCATTGAAATCAGGTCCTTTAGTATTAAAATCCAAGGTCATTTTTATACTGGATGAATTATAGTCTAATGTGATTGGGAAACTTTTATTTAACAAATTTTAAAAGATTTCCAAGTGTCAACAATTTGGGGGGGTTATCTCAAAAATTACATAGTCACCAGCTCTGAAATTTAGTGATATTTTATGACATCATTTTCTGTCATTTCCATTCACTGTAGTCAGATTTCCCCCTCAGGGAACTGTTTGAATAACACTTTATAGACATTATTGATTCCCATTCATTACCTGGGCCTCTTTCTCATTCACAATAAATATCATCAAGCATCTAATATGACTTGCTCTGTGCTAGTTTCTTGACTACATTTTTAGTTATCCCCAATGTATGGTAAGTTTCAAGTATTTATTTATCTCAAAACAAGATGTACTCAGTTAGCAGCAGCAAATAATCAACTAAGAGTCAAGATAACAAATATGGACTATTCTATTTTCTTCTGATTCTATCTTTATTCATTGTAAATTTTGAGAAATAAGTTTAAATGCTGAATATATGGATCCAGTTATTCCCGGAGTCCTCTGAGCATCTTCCTGAGCACAGAACCCCATTTCCCGATCATAGTCGGCCAATCTTATATGACAGCATCTCTGCCAGCATTGTCATTGCCCCTAAGTCCCCCACACTCCACCTACACTGTTTTTTGTTTAGCTCCCCAGATGCTCCATGCCTCACCCACAGTGAGACATTTGCACATTCTGTTCCCTCTTACTGTCCTGTTGTTTCTTCGTCTCCCTTTACCAGCTAGATCTTTCTTATTTGCTGCTCTTTAGAAAAACAAAAATGCAAAACCAACCTAAGTACGAAGGGTCAATACAGTGTGCATTTTTTTGTCAAAATCTATCGGAACCGAGTAAAAATAGTAAACTCCCTGCGTTACTCAGCTTTGGGTCGCTGCGACCAAAAAAAACCTGAGAACAACTTGGAGGAGGAAGTTGATTTTGGCTCACAGTTCCAGAGGTTTAGTCCATGGTCAGCTGAGTCCATTGCTCTGGGCCCAAGGTGAGGCAGAGCTCCATGGTGGAAGGGTATGGTGGAGGAACAGGAAGCAGAGAGAAGGAACCCTTTCCTTCCAGGTCACACCCCCAGTGACCCTTCTGCCTACGATGACCACCATTGTGGAATGAATGCCAGTCATTCCATTCAAACCACAATGGACTGATTAGGTCACATCTCTCACAGTCCAATCCGTTTACTACTCCTGAATATTTCTGCATTAACACAGGAATTTGGGTGGGGGGACACCTCATATCCAAACCATAGCACTCCCTAATTTATCAACATAAACTTTATTAATTGAAAAAGATGTTTTTCTATCCAATTCATTTCTTCATAAAATGTTCATTTAATCTACTCAGAGTCGATTATTGACCACTAAAATCTTTGACTGCATACTAAACATCCACTACCATTCACTTCTTGAGTTTTCAGTTCATCTCCATTGCTTATTTAAAATGACCCTATTTTAAGTTTCAACAAATATGAGGATTTCTTTATTCTACTCCTGCCCATGAAAAATGAAGTTTAGCAGTGGGTTATTAAGGAATAGAAAATGGAAAATCTGAGGGCTTTTGGGTTGTTGTTCAGTGGGTTGGTTGATTGGTCGGTTAGGTTTTGCCCTGCGCACACTCAATGGTGGGTGCATTCAATGACGCTCTGTCTTTCCCCACCATGTCAGCTGGATGGTCCTCCTCCCACAATCCTCACTTCCCTCCCCTTTAGGGTGTTTTAATGATCACCTTCTGGAAGCTTCTGCACATTAAGCCCATGGCAGAGGAAACGCAGCCACACGGGTTTGCATGTGTGGAAGTGGCCAACCGCCTGCTGGGCCCTGGACCCCAAGCATTTTCCATTTTCCATCTTGGATTATGTTACAATTAGAAGTTGGCTGTACTTCCCGGTCCCACAATATGCAAACTGTGGGTAATGAGCCGTTGCCCTCCACGGGGCCATGAGAGGGCTTCCAGCGTGGACAGAAGGCAGCTTACACTAGAAATGCAGTACAGTGAGGTGCACCAAAAGTCCCAACAGAGTCACTCTTATTCTCAAGTACGTCATCAAATATGTACTTTTTTCAAGTATGTCATCTCTTTACTTATCATCCTCATTTTCTTTTTTTTTTTTTGGTACCGGAGATTGAACTCAGGAGTACTCAACCCCTGAGCTACCTCCCCAGCCCTATTTTGTATTTTATTTACAGACAGGGTCTCACTGAGTTGCTTAGCACCTTGCCGTTGCTGAGGCTGGCTTTGAACTCATGATCCTCCTGTCTCAGCCTCCCAGCCGCTGGGATTACAGGCATGAGCTACCATGCCCAGTTTATGCTCATTTTCTTAAGCAGATGAATTTCCTAATCTTATTCTTAAGTGACCCATCATCTTTTAGGATGTCCAACTGAATGACATAGCAATGCAGAAACTCCTTTATTTTTCAATATTTGTGCATACAAAATTCTTTAATGTTTCAGGGTGCTTAGAGTTAAGCAACACCCAGCCTTGAGCAAAACAGTTTCCGAATCCTAAGGATTAAAGGGATGATTCACACATTTTTGTTGGCATTAAGAACCATCTGGAGCCCTTCCCTAAAAAAAAAAAAAAAAAAACCTGTAGACTGCAGAGTCTCAGAACCCATTCCTGCAAATACCCACCTTTCTCTTCTTCTTCTTTTTTTTTTTTAAAGTCTGGAGCCCTAGTCTTTACAAAAAGAATTCTGAGAAAGGCCCATGAATCTGAGAAACCTTAGAATAAAGAAGAGCTGAAACAGCTTCTTACTACTTGTCAAGCTGTCTTCTGGAAACAGAAGAAACCCAGCAGGAGTTAGGACGCCCTTTTGGAACGACTCTGCAGTGAGAGGTTTCTGAATATCTTGGGAACTGACAAAGGAAAATACTTTGTTGAAAAAGCATTTCTGACTGGAGTGGGATAAAATCTTAGAGTGGTTTTGATTTGCATTTCTCTAATTGCTAGTGATGATGAGCATTTTTTCATGTATTTGTTGATTGATTGTACATCATCTTCTGAGCAGTGTCTGTTCAGGTCCTTGACCCATTTACTGATTGGGTTATTTGTTTTTTTGGTGCTTAGCTTTTTGAGTTCTTTATATACCCTAAACATTAGTGCTCTATCTGATGTGTGAGAGGTAAAGATTTGCTCCCAGGATGTAGGCTCTCTGTTCACCTCACAGATTGTTTCTTTTGCTGAGAAGAAACTTTTTAGTTTGAGTCCATCCCATCTATTGACTCTTGATTTTAATTCTTGTGCCTCAGGAGTCTGATTAAGGAAGTTGGGGCCTAATCCTGCATGATGGAGATTAGGGCCTACTTTTTCTTCAATTAGATGCAGGGTCTCTAGTTGTATTCCTAAGTCCTTGATTCATTTTGAGTTGAGTTTTGTGCATGGTGAGAGATAGGGGTTTAATTTCATTTTGTTGCGTATGGATTTCCAGTTTTCCCAACATCATTTGTTGAAGAGGCAACTATTATGCATATAAACAATAATAGTGTTGGCAAGGATGTGGGGGAAAAGATACACTCATACATTGCTGCTGGGACTGCAAATGGATACAGCCAATATGGAAAGAAGTATGGAGATTTCTTGGAAAATTGGGAATGGGAACTACCATTTGACCCAGCTATCCCTCTCCTTAATCTATACCCAAAGGACTTAAAAACAGCATATTACAGGGACACAGCCGCATCAATGTAAATTCACAATAGCTAAACTGTGCAACCAACCTAGATGCCCTTCAATAGATGAATGGATAAAAAAATGTGGCATATATGCACAATGGAATATTACTCAGCAATAAAAGAGAATAAAATCATGGCATTTGCAGGTAAATGTATGGAGTTAGAGAAGATAATGCTAAGTTAGCCATTCCCAAAAAAACAAATGCTGAATGTTTTCTTTGCTATAAGGAGGCTGATTCATAGAGGGATAGGTTCGTGGGAGCATGGGAGGAATAGACGAACTCTAGATAGGGCAGAGGGGTTGGAGGGGAAGGGAAGGGGCATGGAGTTAGAAATGATGGTAGAATGTGATGATCATGACTATCCAAAGTCCAGGTAAGAAGACACGAATTGGTGTGACTATACTATGCATACAACCAGAGATATGAAAAATTGTGCTCTATATGTGTAATAAGAATTGTAATGCATTCCACTGTCATATATAAATAAAAAAGAAACATTGCTAAGAAGAAGAGAAAAAAAGAAAAAGCATTTCTGACTGCCCTGTTTTCTTTCTCCTCCTCCTCACCCTCCTTCTCTTCTTTCTCTCACTCCACCTTTTCCTTCTCTCCTTCTTCCCCCCCTTTCTTCTTCCCTGCTTCCTTCTTCTTGTGAATTTAGGCAGATACTCCCTTCTGCTCTCATTATTCAACCTCCTTTTGCAGAGACTGATGTGGAGTCTGCCAGGTAACTAGGTAACTATTTTTGCAAGCTATATATATATATTTTTTTTTCATTGCTGGGGATTGAATCCAGAGCCCTGTGCATGTGAGAAAAGTGCTCTAACACTGAGCTATATCCCCAACTTGCAGACACCTATTTTTAAGAAGAAGAAGTAGATACAGATCAACTGTGAGCACAAATTAGACATGGGCTTCTGAACTCCAGAGAGCCATGGGACCACTGTCTCCAGATTTCTTGCATCAGTTGAGAATAAATGACAGTTCTTATTTTTAAAGAAGAATATGGTAGGCATGATGTTAAAATACTAGAGAAATTCAGTTGCATGCCATTGCTCAGATCCTAGCAAGACAGCATTCTTCCTTGTCCCACTCCACCCACATGACTTGAACTTGAACAGGCAGCAGTCCACAGAATCCTACCAAGTTCAAAGCCATCACACGCAGGACCTAGGGAAGAGGCTGTCACAGGCTCTCAAGCATCCACAGTGGAAATCTCCAGGAACTGATTATCAAGATTGGTAACCAGGGTAACTCTCAGGCTAGAAAAGGAGCAGTTTTTGAAGCAGCTGTTGAGAGACACAAGGATAGCAAGACTAATTTAAGAGGTCATAAACATAGTTGTGAAGATAGTCAAAACTATTTACCAGCAACGTCTTTCATTCTTTTATCACTGAAGAAAACCAGCTGCCCTGTCAGTCTTGACACTGTCATCTGGGCGTGAGATGGAAATTGGTTAACAAACTCTCTCACCAAGCCAGGGGATGATGAAAAATGTCTCCATGAACCCTGAGGGATAAACAGGGGAAAATGTTCATTGTCCTTTGGACACTTAGCTGTTGGAATGGAAAGAGGGGAGCTTCAAAAACGGGTGTATGATCCAGAGTGGAGTTTGAATCCTGGCCGGATTTGTATTCACCTCCCTGCAGTGGAAGGTGTCATCCTGGGAGAATAATCCTGGGAGAGAAAAGAGAATGCACTTTCAAAAGCTATTCATTTTTACAGAAACAGGACAGCCCTTTCCTCTATACTCCCCTCCTGGAGTTAGACGTCTGTAGTGCCCTTCCAAATAGGGAATTAGCCCACTTCAACCTGGAAACCTGGCCCTCCTAAGCCCAGAGAGGGAATCCTGAGTAACAGCAGGGAATGGCCAGCAGAGCGTCTCCTATGAGTAGGAAATGGGCAGTTCTTACTCAGGGGCACTCCTGTAAGTCAACTCTAATTCTTCCCCCAAACCACCTGAAATTTTCAAATATCCTTTTTGTTGGTGCCTCTTAGATGATTGATTTGTTCGATGTCAGGGGAGGGACAGATACTGCAGTGGATTGTCATCCAATAGGAATCACCAGAGACGATCCATAGAGCTGCCAAAATATGTTAATCTATTGTACATTAAATTGAATCAGGAAATTGCAGTTCTGAGTGATAAATCAGTACTTCACAACTGACGTAATATATAGAATTTACCAATTGTTTGTATCAACACATTGTTTATCAAAATAAGTGATTGGCATGGTGGAGTTGTTCTGCTCCTGGGTGCCCTCTCTATGCTGGGAATACTGAAGAACTAATGTGCTATGCATGCCCAGTCTTCGATTCACTTACTGATGGGCTTTTCCATTGCTATTGGCCCATTTTATTATTTTATGGCTAACACAACCATACTGCAGTTAATACCACTGTAAGGTATAAGATTCTTCTGTTGCTCTACCTCTGAAGTCTAAGCAGGAGGAAATTCAGCTGCTCTCATAAACACACACACAAATAGGTAAGTAAATATTAATAAAGAAAACAAATAAATGGACTCAAAGCATTTTTTCACCTGACATATTTTAATATTAGAGAACATATTCATTGTGATAATTAATTTGAACATTATGATCATAGCCAAGACCTGGTAAAGTGTGAAGCACTCTGAAAACAAATAGCGGCTGAACTCACAGGCTCATAGAAAAAGCAGGACCTAGAGATCAGTTAGTTTTCTCCTTCTAGTGGAGAAAAATGAGACCCAGGAAAGTGAATTAATTTTCTCAATGTCACAAAGTTAGTGGCAGAAATTGTACTAAATTGTAGTCTCTGGACACTAAGTTAAGACTTTTCATTACTGTACCTGTTGCCCAGCAATTTTTCTTCTCAATGCGTTTTAAAAGACTGACAAGTTGCACAGAGATAATGTCAATGGCCTTTATTCCAGAGCTCACCCCTGAGTCCTCTGATCATCAGGAAATGGCATTAGCATCCTGCTGTGGTTTGAATGATGATGTTTCCTCCAAAATTCATAGAGGAAATTCCAAAACTTAACCTCCAATGCAAGAATATGAAGAGGTAGGCCCTTTAGGAGGTGGTGAGAGTTCCTCCCTAGTGAATGGAATCAAGGCCCCCGTAACAGAGACCTCACACAGGGTTCAGCCCTTCCTGAGCCCATCCCTGGCCCTTGTCAGACAGTGAACCTAATGGTGCCTTGATCTTGGACTTCCCCACCTTCAGAACTGTGGGAAAACATTTTCTGTTTTTTTTTTTTTCATAAATTTCTCAGTTATATAGTATGGTGGCACCAACAGGTGAAGATATGCTCCCAGCTCATTTGCTTAATGTCACCTTGTTTAACTGAAGCTGGCAAAATTCTCCTCTTCATTGGTTGGTGAAGTCTCCCTCCAAGAGGGGTTCACCATCTAAAGAGCTGTGCTGGGGACTGAGGGTGATTTGCCCACTCAAGTGCACCTTTAACAGGTTCCAGGACTTTCCATCTATCACTCATCTGGCCCTGTCTTGGCAGCTATGCAGAGGCCACCACCTCCCTGTGGATTGCTGTCATGGCTTTAGCTCTGGGGCCTTTTCAGTGTGGGTTCTACCCTGGTCTCATCCCTTCCCCCAAATCCTGTCCATTTCAAAGACAGCTTGAGGTGTCTCATTCATCCAGAGACCAGCTGAGTAGCTAGCTACTGAGTGACAGCAGACCCCATATCTGCCATTGATACCTACAGCACATACATGGTGCCCACCACCCAGAAGGTACTCAGGAAAGTGTTTCTAGCATAAATGTTTTGATGACAAAACAAGTAATAGTGCAGGAAAAACATGTTGTTTGAACCTGGTCCATGCTACCACAACACAA
Organism: Spermophilus citellus; assembly: GCF_964194105.1. NCBI lineage: Eukaryota > Metazoa > Chordata > Mammalia > Rodentia > Sciuridae > Spermophilus > Spermophilus citellus. Next base: position 81,737,847 of record NC_138195.1, read on the forward strand.
TTGTGCCCTTAGTATTTCTAGGGAACTTGCCAGGTCACCAACGAGCAAATCAAGAAACACAAGATGGGAAAGATGACAGAGAGAGCCTTCTTGTTGCTCCAACAGAAGTCAGGAACAGGCCCTGTTCATTACACAGGGGAAGTGATGATATTCTGGAGTCCTGATGAAAGAGAGAAGCAATGTTCTGAGGCAAAGAAGAAAGAGGGGAATAAAGTCGGCCCTCAGGAAAGAACTACGCGCTGAGCACATCCTGGGCCAAGGAAATCTGGAAAAACACACAACTGGCTACGAAGAATATGATGGCAGCATCGTTTTCAATGTTTCTAGACCTCTTACCCTTTCCTGGAGAGAGAGGGGATGGGGAGGGAGAGTCTTTATTCTAGAAAGGATGAGAAAGATACACAAGAACGGCGGATGAAATCATAAAGCTGGAAATCCAAGCATTTGGAGGACTGGTGTCCCAGGAGCCATGGTCTGAACGAGAACAAACAAGTCTCTGTAGCTTACTGATAGTGAACTGATTACGAATGTGACTAAGTGGAAAAACTTTCCTGCTGCCAAACAGTTCCAAAGTCATTGGAACTTTGATAAGAAGGTGATAGTCCAGAGGTGGGTACAAACAAGTTCAGAGACCCATTAAAAATTAGGGGAAAAAAGTGAAAGAACATTCATTGGTGCCGAAACCCAGGAGGGGGAATGCCTCGATGTTTGAGGGCCCCCTCTTTCAAGGCTTGCTGACCTCGTCCACTCTTTCGAGAGCTGCTGCTACTCACACAACACTGGCTCTTCAGTAGGCTTAAGCCCGGCACTCCTACACCTTCATCAGAAGAGCCAACGATCGTCACCTGTCATTAAGTACTCTTGTCATCCCTCCCCACAAGATCTCCTCAAGCTCTTCCTCTCCCGTGTCTCTGTTCTTAGCCCAATGTTCCATAAATGAGTTCTGCTAATGCTCCCCCTCATTTCTGGCCCCTCTTGGGTCCTCTCTTTGCCCTATATTCAAGGCAAGCGACCCTAAGGGCTCCCTTCAGCCAGACCCCCTTCTCTTCCTTACAGACCCCCTACTTGCTTGGATCTGGCCAGTAGTGGGACCGTTGTGTGTTGTCCTTCTGAAAAACCACTTAGGTGTCCAGAGCATGGTAACCCCTGAATAAGTGTGATCATAAGAGAGCACTTTACCAGTTGTCTTTTGGGACTAAGAAGGAACATGTGTGTTTTGTTTACCCTCCCAGTTTCGTAAGAATTTCAAGTATCAGTATTTAAAGTTGAGGTGTTTCACATAAACCTGGAGAGATATGACTGCTCTCAAAGGGAAATATGGTAACAATGGGCCACCATCCTCCTTTGGCCGCCTTTGAGAAAAGCAAAGAGAGAAGCAAGCTAGTACACCCAGTTAGGAGAAAGTTTGAAGAGCAGCCTTAATAGAGAGGGGAGGGAGCTAGATTGGACTAGGAATGAATAGTGGAATTGAGGGTGTTAGGTGCAGGACAGGCTGGTCTGCAGGTCATGCCAAATAAAGTTAGCTGCAGGATGACCTGGCTTCTCAAACCCTCTGTCTGGTTCTTTATCATCTGTTTGCTTCAAGCCCAAATGCCCAAGCCCCTGCTCAAGGCTGAACACTTAACCCCCCTTGTGCCAACAAGGCAGCTTGCAGACCCAGAGACCCCATTAGATTTGGGCTATAAAAACTCCCTGTGCCTGTTCCTTCCCTTTATCATAAAGTTCATTCAGATTCAGGTGGGTAAGAAATTTCTAATCAAGCTTTTAACCAGCTTCTCCTCAGGAATTACCAACTCCTGGCTACTGATGGTACCTCCAGTCAAGGACCTATGCTGAATGGACTGACGTCATCATGGATCTGTGGTGGCAAGGACCCTTCGTTGATCTGGTTCCTGAAGTTATACCAGTCTTCTCTGCCCTCCTGTGGGGGCTCTTTACTTCCCTCCTCCCTTTCTCCCATGCCACCCTATCTCAGCAGGAAGCAGCCAGAATGAGTTTGACACCCACTCTCATTTAATAACAAAGAGGGGGGAATGTTGGGAATCACCCCAGCTCCAAAGACTAACTTCCCCAGCCCCCAAGAAGAACCATCCAATGGTGAGCCCTGCTGGCTCACATGATCCTTACCCACCAATCAGAAACTGTCAAACTGTTCAACCATTAAACTGTCATACTGTCAAACCGCCCCTGGCTTTATAAATATGCAGAGCTATTCCTCAAAAAACGGGCATTTTCTCCGGAGGAAAAAAAAAGTGAAAGAAAAGATTGCTCACTCATTAATCTCCTGAACACAAGAAAATGGTGCTCAAGCTTGGTTTGCCTGGACATTCCAGAACTTCCCCAGTGATCACCCTACCAGCTTCCTTTTTCTAAGTACAACTGGCATTTTCAGAACCCATCTCTGGGCTGTGTTGGCAGTGTTTCCACTGCTGACTGTCCCCTCAACTGCGACAGCAGGTTTTCCCTCCTGCCTCTCTGGCTGTTCTTTTTTGTTCTTCCTGGGCTCCCTGCCCCTTAATTTGGAAGTTGCTTGGAGGTTCTGTCCTGTCTTCTCCCCTCACCCTCCTAATAAACCATTGCTCACTGTCTGGCTACAGGTATCTGTACACTGATGACCCTCAGGCCTTTCTCTAGCACAAGTCTAAACCTGGACATCCACCTGTTCACCAGTGGCCTTCACTCAGGTATCTGTAACCCAATATGGCCTCACCGAGCTCACAGGTACCTCGGCCCACACTAGCCCTCCTGTCACTGCCCAGAGGACAGCCTGTAGTTTGTCCAGGCAATCTAGCCAGACTCCCAGGTCTCATCTTTCCCTTTTCTTTAAATCGTAAGTATTAACTGAGTGTCAACATGCACCTGGAAACCATTTTAGGTGGGCCCCTGGGATGGAGCAGTGAACAAGGTCAGAGCTGTCCTTGAGCTCCTTGGACACTTCCTGACTCTGACTGCTGTTCTTAAGACTGCCCTCTCTCTTATCCAACCACTGCTTTCCTACACTAGGTGTCCATAATTTCTTATCTTGATGGCATTAATAGCTTCCTACTTCATTTCTCTGATTCAAACCATTTCCACAAATCTGCCTGAAGCCCAGCTTGTCACACCACATCTACTTAACAGACTCCATTGACTCCACTGTTCTTAGGGTAAGGGTGAAACTCCGCATTAAGTGGCCTAAAGGAAGAACTGACCCAAGGCTTAGAGAAACCCTGGGAAGAAGTCCCACCTGTGTCCCTTCAAGCCTAAAGTCTTCAAATATTCATTTAATATTATTAATCATTTCCTTATTGGAAATGGAATACTCACTTATATCAAAGGCAGGAATTTGTCATATGTATTAACTATAACACAGCATCTTTTTATGCAGATGTGTTTCCTACAAGTACAAAAATGAAATCCTGTTCTATATAATGATACATAGTTTTTCATTTTATTTTTACATGGTGGATGTCCTTTCATATCAATAAACATTATTCTACCATACCATTTTAATGAATGCACAATATTTGTTTATTTTAAAATTTGGTGTTTTTCAAATATATATATATATATATATATATATATATATATATATATATTTGTTAAAAATCCAATAGTATCAAAGGAAATGAAATTGAAATACATGATGAAAAACAATTGTGTCCTGTGGCACCTGTCCCCACTTTAGTCTGGTCCCTAGAGTAGCCATTTAAGAATATTTTAGCTGCATTTCTCCTCATTTATCTCTGCATTTCTAAACACTGTGTGTAAGCTGCTTTTTAAAATTGATGTATCTATTTTGAATACTGACTTCCCAGAATGATGCAGTCAATCAGTCAACAGATACATAATGCTCACCTACTGTGTGCCAGCCACTGTTGCAGGATTTAGGGATCCAGCAGTGAGCAGAACAGACAAGGATATCCCATTCATGAAATTTGGATAACAGAGAAAGACAATAAAAAGCAAATCATTAAGCAAAACAATTTACTACACTGCTATACGCTATACAGAAAGTCGGGCAGGGATAGAAATCTGAAACACTGACTTTCAGTAGAGGGATCAAGACATTTGCAGTGACATCTGAGTTGACCCTGAATCATGGGAAGGGACTCAGTGTGAACATCTGGGAGAAGAACATCTGCTGTGCAGGTTGAATGCACAAAACCGAACCTCTGTAACAATGGCTTAAGCAAATGGAGTTTATTTCTGCCTTCCTGGGCTCCTTTTATCTTTGTGCCCCTCCAGCCCTTCATCTGGAAGGGCCCAGTTGGCTGTAAGTTCCAAACAGCAGGACGGAGGGAGGAGGAGCAGGGCACACTCCTCGGTAAGAGCAGGACTCAGCAACCTCCTGTCTCTTTTGCTCACCTCTCCTAGGCCAAACCTTAGTACTAGACAAACCACGCTGCACGGGAAACTTGAAATGTGGCTTCCACTCGGGGCAGCCACACACTGAGCTGAAATGCTCTTACCGTGGAAGAAGAGCAGAATGGGTACAGGGACCAACCTATTTTCTACCAAAAGAACATTTTACACAGAGGAAAGATCAATGACAAGGGCCTTGAGGAGGTAAAGAGTTGACTTTCAAAGAAGAGAAAGAAGGCCAGTGTCACTGAAGGGAGGTTAAAGAAGGCAGAGTCGGAGGACACGAGACCAGGAGGGAGTCGGAGAACAATGACAGGATTTTGAAACTGAAGTAAGGCATCTCACTTTTATTCTAATTGCAACTGGAAGCTACAACTTGGGAGATTTTCACTGGGAAACTTGATTTGAACATTCTCCCATCTACTTCTTTCCCTGTTCCTTGGGAGCAGTAGATCACTCATTCTAATTAAATACTTTACCACTCACTATTTAGACAGGAGTATATAAATATTGTTTATTGCAGAAGTAGAATACTAGAATTACATGCCCTTTCTTGTACAGCTTTTAGTTTTCTTCAATTAATAATGCCCTTTGCTTTTCATATGTATAATCATATGGCCTCCATACACTCCAGATTCTCCATTGTATCCTCTCTCAAATCATCTTTTCTGAACATTTGGTTCTTTTCCTGTCTTCCAAAATTTGGTTAGCTCTTCCATCCCCTGATGTCTCCCCTGTTAACTTCTGATCTTTGTAAATCTATTCCTTTTTAATATCTTTTCTACCATGCTAATGAATTTTGGGATGAAGTGGAGGAAAGTTAGCATGATTTATCCACGAATTTAGTTGCAATTCCATTATTTTTGCTAAAGAATTCTCTTCTTTTATAATAACTTTTAACCTTGTAACATACATTGAAAATGAGACTCACATTTTGATATTTTTGACAGGCTACAGAAAAGGTTAAAATGACCTTCAATAGGTCTTTGTCAAACTTTTCCTTTTTTTAATATTCCTGAATGCCAGAAGGGGACAATGAGGTGGCTTTGCTTTAATGAGGCCATCTATGCTTCCGCATTCAACTCCTGGCTGTGACATCACCTCTGCCCACACAGTTCTGCTAACCCTACAATATATTATGATTTATGACTTCCTGTCCACTTCTGTATATCTCAGTAGCCCCTTAAAGGCTGACATTTCTGTCTTATTTTTCTTTTCAGTACTGGGGATTGAACCAGGGGCGCTCTCCCCTTGAACCACATCCCCACCCAGCCCTTTTTATCTTTTATTTTTGAGACACAGTCTTGCTAAATTGCCCAGGTTAGTCTCCAACTTGCAATCCTCCCACCTCAGCCTTCCAAATTGCTAGGACTACAGGTGGCACGCTTACACTCAACATGTTGGGGTTTTAGCTGCTCAATTTATTGCTTGAACTATGTTAGTGAGCTCTATCTCAAATGCTACCTTGTCCCTGAAGATTTCCCTAAGGAATTCAAGCACAGTGTCTCAACATAATTAGCATTCAGTAAATACTTCTTGAATGAATATACAAAATCACCCAAAGAGGATTCCAATGACTTGCTTTTTATAGTATATATTAAATTTTTTTTCAGCTTCTATCACTAAATGTTGAACAGCTGAAAAGGCTAACACTGTTATCATCGAACATTCCTCGCCTAGAAGCAGATATGGAGCTAAAAGATACTTAATGTTTTTCCCAACTGTTTACTCGGCAGAGCAAGGATAATGTAACCAAACCCATCTGTTTCCTCTTGTCCAGGGATTGCAGATGGTCACCAAAAAAATGTGGTGAACTTCAAACCCCTCCTGACTTATCTCACCTGTTATTTGTCAGAAACTATTAAATATTTTAATACATATGAATAAATTACAGGAACACAACCTGGAATAAGTATAGGACTCTTATATGTTTCAATCTTCTTTCTTGAAACAAAAGGAGAAGTTTCTTAGCTGATTGTTTGCTTCCGTGACATGAATAGCTGGGTTGTTTAAAACGATAATCTTTTACTACACATGTTTAAAAAAACTTGACCTTACCCGGGAATTATGTGATTATAGGCTTTAGAGCTAAAGGGGACCCAGATAAGTTATCTATTTTATTAAAATCCAACTTTCAGATATGATCTTTGATACATGTTACAATTTTAAAGTGTAAAAACTGGTTAAAGATTTGCCTGTTATATATGCACATCAGCATCCTGGAGCAGCAACTATTTGGTGACACCTGGAATGCTGCTATGCGTTTTAAGTTTGTCCTGTTATTAATTCAAATAATTCTCACTGGGCCAAAATTGCAAGCTCATTGTTGTTGCACATCATCATTTTCTGGTAAATCAAAGTTAAAGTCTGTAAAACAGACTATTTTGCTTAGGTTTCAAGCCTATATTTTAGAACACACATTTATTTGAACTTCCTGTATATTATTCTTTTCCCAAACAGAGTTAGTAAAAAAGATGCTCAATGCTAATCATTAGTCATTAGGGAAACACAACTAAAACTACAATGAAATCCCACTTTGCACCCACCAGGATGGCTGGAAAAAAAAAAAAAAAACATAGCTCGTGTTGGGCAGAACAGGGTTCTGGAAGCTCGTCCGTTGCTGCTGGGAATGTAAAATGGCCCTGCATTTTGGAAAACACTTTGGCAGTTCCTCAGAAGGTTTAACATGGTTAACATGTGACCCAGTGATCCTGCTCGAGAAATGAAAATATACATCCACACAAAGACTTCTACACAAATGTTCACAGCAGCATTATTCATAAGAGCTCAAAAGTGGAAATAACTCACATACCCCCAATAAATGAGTGGATAAACAAAATGTGGTATCTTTAAACAATGGGATTTGGTCATAAAAGAATGAAGTATTGATATATGGCAAAACATGGATGAACCTCAAAAACACTATGTGAAGTTCAAAAGTCAGTCACAAAAGATCATGTAGCATATGATTCTGTTTACAACAAATGTTCAGAAGAGTAAATCTTTAGAGATAGAAAGATCAGTTGTGATCTAGGGTGGGGGGAAGGGAGGTGAGAGAAAATAGCTAACGGGCCTCAGGCTTCTTCGTGGATGATAAAAATGTTCTGAAATGGTGCTGGGTGCAGAACTCTGAATACACTAGGAACCACTGTACTGTATACTTTGGGTGAATTTTATGATATGTGAATGATAACTTGATAAAGCTATTTAAAAACAAAGAAGCAAAAAATAAAAGAAAAAAAAACAGTTTGGCACTCTTTTCTTGGATAAAAGACCAAAATATATATATATAAATTAATAAATAAATAAAAAGCTATGGCCGATTTAGCAAAACAAGGGCACTTGGCTTATATTCCCCTTCCAGACACTGTTGCCTTTAGTTCATTTACAATTTTATCTGTGTATCCCATGTGATATGTAATCGGAGCTCAGAGCCTCAACAGGAAGTCTGTAATAGTTCTTTGAAATGGACTTAAAAACAGTTTAATAACGTTATCTAACAGCATATTAAAGTCCAGCTTTGATGCCATTTTATGATCTTAAGCTCTTGCTTTCCATTTTGAAATAACAGAAGGGCTCATACAGATAATGTAACTTGTCTTTACTAATCTTTTTTTCCTGAAAAAAGTCAATCATACTTGGGACAAAGCACATAATATTCTCGGGTGTCTTTGAATTCCCATGCAAACTACTGCACTTTTAACCAGAATTTGAAACCACAAAATTCAGTCCAAAACATTAAGAGTAGCACCTTCAGAAAACCATGTTTGATTTAAATCAAGCCAGTTGTTTAAAGACAAGTCAGATTGACCACCATGAACTCTTGATGTATTGTTGTTTGTAAGTGGCTTCCTTGTGTGTCCTATTTCACCAAGTGGGTCAGCAAGCTTGGCCCACCCCAAAGTCACCTTTGTCAGGATATGAAATCACACCAGTTCATCTCTCAAAGATCATTTTCTTAATCGTTCTTACACTAAATTGGACTTACCTAACGGATGCTTGAATGTACTAAAACAATTCACTGTGTTTCGTATATTTTTATTTCCAGTGGTTCTTCTGGAAATAGTTTCACTGGAGGAACACACATAAAAGAAATGTGGAAGTTGATTATTAGAATGTAGATGGGGTTTTGTTACTGTTTATTCAAGATGTGTTCAAGCATCTTTCATTTTTGACAACTGTCCCTGGGTGGGACTTAAAAAGGTACTGGGTCATAAGATGAATAAGATATAGGTGTTGCCCTTAATATATTTTGTATTTACAAAGGGAAGGACCTCAAAGGAATCTGGATTTTAATGCTTCAGAAAAACTGCTATTGATTAGCTTGATATTGATGAGTGCTTTTAAGAGTGCTTCAAAATGCACTCTTAAATTCAGATTAAAATCTTTGTGTTTCCATATATACTAAAGACAAAAATAAAACAAAATTTTCTTTACAAATCAATTTTTATTCACCCAAGAAGCAAAAGAACATAATTAGATGCTCTGACTCAGGGTCACTCTGTGTCTTGTAAGGGAGCACCTCTTAACTTATGCCTCCACCTCACCTTAGTTCTGGCCCAGCTATGAATCGTTAAGAAAATAATAATTTTGTGTTATACATGGTTGTGTATACTTGGAACACTACATAAAACAAATAATTTATAAAATATTTGTTATCAAAACTTGAACTGAACTGTGAGGGCTAGGGATGGAGTTCAGTGGCAGAGTGCTTGCCAAGCAGGTACAAGATCCTGGGTTCCATTCCCAGCACGGTAAAATAATAATAATAATAATAATAATAATAATAATAATAATAATAATAATTTTTAAAAAGAAAAAATGAACTGTAAAACCATGAGGAGAAGATGTTACTGCATAAAGAATATGTCTTTTGGGAGGAAAGGGTAGACACTTTTGAGAGGAAGGGGAAAGATGAAACATAATTAACATATTAAAATGACCACCAAATTAGAAGCTTCCAAGTACTCAGATTAAAAGGAAGTTGTCATAGATGAACTATTCTATTATCCATGACCATTAATTTATGCTTTTGCTGATTTCACATAAATTCTTTATTGGCTTCTAAGATCAATACCAAATGAACTAAATGAACAGAGTAAAATAATTAGGTAAGTCATAAGCTAATATGGATTCTGAAGTACCTGAAGATGACTCACTTCTTAGTTCCTTTTTTATTTTTTATTTTTTTATTGTTGGTTGTTCAAAACATTACATAGTTCTTGACATATTTCACACTTTGATTCAAGTGGGTTATGAACTCCCATTTTTACCCCGTATACAGATTGCAGAATCACATCAGTTACACTTCCATTGATTTACATATTGCCATACTAGTGTCTGTTGTATTCTGCTGCTTTTCCTATCCTCTACTATACCCCCTCCCCTCCCCTCCCCTCTTCTCTCTCTACCCCCTCTACTGTAATTCATTTCTCCCCCTTGTATTATTTTCCCTTTCCCCTGACTTCCTCTTGTATGAAATTTTGTATAACCCTGAGGGTCTCCTTCCATTTCCATGCAATTTCCCTTCTCTCTCGCTTTCCCTCCCACCTCTCATCCCTGTTTAATGTTAATCTTCTTCTCATGCTCTTCGTCCCTACTCTGTTCTTAGTTACTCTCCTTATATCAAAGAAGACATTTGGCATTTGTTTTTTAGGGATTGGTTGGCTTCACTTAGCATAATCTGCTCTAATGCCATCCATTTCCCTCCAAATTCTATGATTTTGTCATTTTTTAATGCAGAGTAATACTCCATTGTGTATAAATGCCACATTTTTTTATCCATTCATCTATTGAAGGGCATCTAGGTTGGTTCTACAGTCTTGCTATTGTGAATTGTGCTGCTATGAACATCGATGTAGCAGTGTCCCTGTAGCATGCTCTTTTTAGGTCTTTAGGGAATAGACCAAGAAGGGGAATAGCTGGGTCAAATGGTGGTTCCATTCCCAGCTTTCCAAGAAATCTCCACACTGCTTTCCAAATTGGCTGCACCAATTTGCAGTCCCACCAACAATGAACAAGTGTACCCTTTTCCCCACATCCTCGCCAGCACTTGTTGTTGTTTGACTTCATAATGGCTGCCAATCTTACTGGAGTGAGATGGTATCTTAGGGTGGTTTTGATTTGCATTTCTCTGACTGCTAGCGATGGTGAGCTGCGACCGACCGGCAGAACAGACCCAGCGGCCCGCCAGCGTGGTAGACAGATCACGCCACTTCTTAGTTCCTTAGCTATTAATGGTTATTCAGGACCAAATAAATTCTAGACACACTTCATCCACGGGAATATAACTCAATAACAGCATTATTTTAAATTAGATGCCCCGCAAAACAATCTTGTATTTAGGCCCATTTTAAATAGTGATAAATTGGAATTAAGAGGCATTGACATCAGGGAGAAAGGTTTTCCTATTAGCTCAAAACATGTATGAACCTCAAAAACACTATGTGAAGTTCAAAAGCCAGTCACCATCTTTTCAAGCATCAGTGTACCTGGTTACACAACGTTCAATGTCAGGTAAGGCTATAAAAAAGCTTTCTGAAAAGTTCCAAGTAGAATGCAGTAAGCATTTCCCCCAGTATCGGCTTCTTTCTACTTCCCCTTCTAAGTCACTTAGGATGTTAAGAACTGCCAAGCTGGGTGTGGTGGTGCATGCCCATAATTCTAGTGACTCATGAGGCTGAGGCAGGAGGATGGCAAGTTCTAAGCCAGCCTCAGCAACTTAGTGAGACCCTGTGTAAAAACAATAAAGAGTTGGAGATGAAGCTCACTGCTAGAAGCACCCCTGTGTTCAATCCCCAGTACCTTAAAAAAGCAGTCATTCGTCTATTTGGGGTTGATGGTAGATTTCTTCGTCTTTCATTTCAGTATTAATTTTTTTTAACTTACCAAAGCGTTGGGTATTAGAATTAAGAATTCATATACAATTCTCAAGACAGCCTAGAAAAATTTGGTTGTGGTTGTGACCTATTTGTAAAACTATTTGGTATGTCCCCTAAATGAGGCTATGCATGTTTCCAGGAATAGTAACAAAACAAAATCATTCCAAGCTGCCATAAATTGTGATGTTCATGCGGAAAGGTATCTTTGCACAGGATAATAAAAAGGCTGGTACTGCTCTTAAGACAACATGGCTACCGTGTGCAGTGATACAGGCCCACAACCCTAGCAATTCAGGAGACTGAGGCATGAGGGTCACAAGTTCAAGGCAAGACTCAGCAACTTACTGAGGCCTTAAGCAACTTAGCAAGATCCTGTCTCAAAATAAAACCAAATAAATAAAAAGAGAGAAAATGACAGTTCTAGGGGGGAAAAAAACTAGTCAATAAATTTAAATGACCCTGAATGACTTGACCAGCTCCCCTATGTTAAAACCTGTAACTATGGACTATATAAATTTTTTCTAATTATAACTCTTCATTAGCAACTTCAAAAAGTTTATAACATCAAGACAAGTTAAAATATTTAAAATTTGTAAATGAAGTAAATGAGGATAGTTAAACACTACGACCATGCCTCCTAAAAGCTTTTTTTCCCCACTAAACGTGATCCTCAGAAGTTTTACCTCCACAATGAAGTACAAGCCAAGCTGATAAAATTCTGAAAAGTTCCAAGGAGAATGCAGTAAGCATTCCTTCTCATGATTAAAATAATTATTAAAAATTTTGTGAGTGTTTCTATGAAAGCTTATCAAGAAATACCCCAATTAATGTCATTGCTGGAGTTAAAGCCACGCACGCACGCACACACACACACACACACACACATTCATTCCATATATAATTTTCATATTTAGGTCTCATAAAAGCATTTTTTTAACTTGCATTGGCCCAAGTTTTCACTTTGGATCAACTACTCAGTCTAAGTTATAGAGATATAGATCCATAAATTACATAATTCCACTTTAGAAAATAATAATACTGCAGTGTAAACTTATAGTTAACCAATCTTTTGAGTAAATAGTTCAGATAAACACCATTCATGCAAACTTTTCTGCATCCTTCATTATGTGACTACGTAGGCTCTTTGAATCATCTTCTTAAAGTCAAATGTTTAATTCAATTGAGATTTTGTAACACTGCATGAATATTGCAACTGTAAATCCTAAAAGCCAAAAGAACATAACATGGATGAAATAGGCCAATTCCTTGATAGATTCAATCTTCAAAACTCACACAAGAGGAAACAATGGTACCAGGCCCATATCTATTAAAAGAAATTGAATCAATAATAACTTTCCAAAAACAGAAAGTACCAGGCTCAAACAGGTTCACTGGTGATTTGTACCAAATATTTAAAGGAAGAAATTATTGGCTAGCATGCATTAGGCCATGGGTCGAATTCCCAGTACCAAGGTGTAAAAAAAGAGAGGGAATATATCTTCTCTTTCAGAATATAGAAACAAGAAATATTCCTTAACTTGTTCCATGAAGCCAATATTACCCTATTATCAAAACTACACAGACATTATGAGAAAACTACAGACCAATATTTCTGATGCATATAGAACCAAAAAAAAATCCTTAATAAGGCTAGGCATGGTGGTGCATGCCTATAATCCCACGATTTGGGAGGCTGAGACAGAAGGATTGCAAGTTTGAGGTCAGCTTCAGCAATTTAGTGAGACCCTAAGCAACTTAGCAAGACAACGTCTCAAAATAAAAAATAAAAAAGGCTGGTATATAGCTTGGTGGCAAAGCAGCACTGGGTTCAAACCACAGTAGCACCCCACCACCACCACTGTTTTTTTATACATACATACATATACAAAAAACTCTAAAACTCAGCAATAAGAAAACTAACAACTTAATTTAAAAATTGAGCAAAAGACTCAACAAATTCTTCAACAAAGAATAATACAGATAAGAAACAACCATATGAAAAAAATGTTCCACACAATTTGGCATTAGGAAAATGTAAATTAAAACAACAATGAGAAACCACTATGTACAATGACCAAAATCTAGAATGCTGACACCACCAAATGCTGGCGGGGTCAAGGAGCAATAGGAACCTCATCTACTCTTTGCTGGTGGGAATACAAAATGGGATAACAATTTTGGAAGACAATTTGGCAGTTTCCTATAAAACTAAACATACTCTTACCATGTGACCCAGCAATTTCAATTCTTTATATTTACCTAAAGGCGTTCAAAATTTTTGTACCCACTACCCATAAAGACCTGCATACAGATGTTTATAGCAGCTTTATTCATAAGATGTGCTTCCACAGGTGAGGGGGATTGGCAGATTGTGGTGCATCCAGACACTGCAATAGAATTCAGCATTAAGGGGTGGGGGGAAGCTATCCAGGCAGGAAAAGATAGGACACCAGACCAGCGGCTTAACCTTCAGCCTCTGAAGACTCTAGTTGACTCAAAACAGGCCTTCCAACCCTTCTCTTTGGTACCTGATCTTTAATAAAGGAGATATAGGGATTTTGAGGATTTCATCTTTTTTTTTTCTTTATTTCAATTTTTTTTTTCAGTTTTCAATGGACCTTTATTTTTTTTATTTATATGTAGTGCTGAGAATCGAACTCAGTGCCTCACACATGCTAGGCAAGTGCTCTGCCACTGAGCCACAGACCTATCATCTTCTTCTAATTGTAGCTTCTGTGTTCACTGTAAGGAATTCCTGAATGACCAATGTAAAGACATGGTCTACTAAATATCAAACTAATAAAAAAGTGCTCTCCTTCCCCTTCCCTCTCCCACTATCTGCTAAGTGAAAAAAGCCAGTCTGAAAAAGCACATGGTACATAACTGCAACCGTAGGACGTGTCGGAAAAGGCGAATCTGTGGAGACAGTGGAACGATGAGTAACTCTCAGGGCATAGGAGGGAGAAAGGGATGAACAGGAAGAGTGCAGAGAACTTCTAACACTGTAACAATTCTGTATGATACGGTAATAATAGATGTGCTCTCATAGGTTTGTCAAGACCCACAGAATGTACCTAACCAATAGTGAGCCCTAGTTAAACTGTGGACCAAGGTGTTTCTGATATGTCAATATAAGTCCATTAACTGTCACACATGTACCTTCTTGGTGGGGGATTGCTCTTAATGGGAGAGGACATGGGGGTATGGGGGTATGGAACCCTGAACTTTCTGCTCAATCTTTCTCTGTGCCTAAAATTGTTCTTAAAAAAAAAGTTTATGAAAAAGGAAACAAAACAATGACAAAACCCACCAAAAGACACTCTATCAAATTTTATAGTAATTTTTATTTAAGAATATATATCATATAAAAATTTTATTTCATAATTTCAAAGATACATAATTACTTGTATATAATACTTTCGGTATAGTTTTTCCATCACTATGAATTCTTTTGCTCACCAAAACTGCCTTTGTTTTCTCCCCTAAACCATAATGTGAAATATAAATGCCTCCAAGGAAGAAGAGGCAAGAAATTGAGGATATTCAGTTATTTTTGATGAATTTTTTTTTTTTTGGTTCCAGGGATTGAACCCAGGGATGCTTAACCACTAAGCTACATCCCAGCCATTTTTGAGGCAGGGTCTCCTGAATTGCTCAGGGCCTTGCTAAGTTGCTGAGGCTGGCCTCAAACTCCTGATCCTCCCAAGTCACTGGGATTACAGGAATGTATCACTGTACCCAGCTACTTTTGATGATTCTGAGAGGCATTCAGCACCATGAATATCTTATTCAAATATAAATGAGAAAATAAATTATGTGATCTTCATGGGGCAGTTCACATAAAATGTATTTCATACCATTTAACTACTAACTACACCCAAGGAACTTAACTACTGCTGAATCCTCTGTGGTGGTATCATCAATATCCAGCTTCCAATTTCCACTCTTTAAAATATTTCTCCATTGTGTGCCGAGATTTCAAGGTGCCAACATTTACGGTAGGTATAATTTTCTGCGGTTTCAGCCACTGGACAAAACGCTTCATCTCTAGGTAGCTGCTGTGTTCACTGTAAGGAATTCCTGAAAAGACCAATGTGAAGACATTGCCTACTAAATATCAAACTAATAAAAAAGTGCTCTCCTTCCCCTTCCCTCTCCCACTATCTGTCCCCTTCCCCCTACTGATCTTTCTTCTATTTACCCATAGTTATTTTTAAAATTAATTTCTTATGGATGTACATGATGGTGAAATTCACTGTGGTATATTCATATATGTACATAGGAAAGTTAAATAAATAAAAACCAAACAAGCTCTCGAGTACAAAATAAAACAGAAAAGTAATCCTGAGCATTCTTGTCCAAATTTCTTGGTGCGTTAGTTCTCATAAGAAAATTTGGTATTTTTATAGAAAATAAAGATTAAAACATTAAAAATATAAAACTTAGAACATTGAAAAAAAACTCATTACTTTTCTATGCATATACTTAATAATATCCATTTCTAGAGAGTCCCATTTAATTGGGATTTTCTTATTTTTATTTATTTATTTAAAACACTCAGCTATAGATTTCAGGAAAATCTTGAAGAAATACAAGTCAAATGTGAAGAATGGCAGGCAGGAGATTTGACTTCTAGAACAAGTAAGCAGGTTCTAGTCCCAAGCTTTACATACATAAACAATTAGAAAAAGATGAAACCCTCAAAATCCCTTATCTCCTTTATTAAAGATCAAATACCAGAGAGAAGGGTTGGAGGACCTGTTTTGAGTCAGCTAGAGTCTTCAGAGGTTGAAGGTTAAGCCGCTGGTCTGGTGACACCAGCCATCCATGGAACTAAGCCAGCTCTGCGGGCAATGGTGAACTCCCTCCAGGAGAGGAGAACACCAAAGTCAAGTCTGTCCCTCCTGCTGTCGCCACATCTAAGCCATTCTCCTCCTGCTCACAATCTCATGCATAATCTAGACTTCCATTTATAGACACTGAGTTCCTCCTTTCAGTAGTTCTGCAATTTCCTCTAAATATCATTGATCACACAAAGGAAATAATCTGTCAATACCTATCTATTGGTTGAGCTCCTCTGTATCAGTGTACAATGGACTAGACAGAGGTTTAGAGTTGTAGAGAGATTTAAAACTCCTGAATTATTGCTGGGTGCAGTGATCCATGCCTGTAATCCCAGGAGAGGCTGAGGCAGGAGGGCTGCAAGTTCATGTTAAAGATCAGACTCAAAACCTTAGTAAGACCTTGTCTCAAAATAAAAAATTAAACAACAAAAAAGGACTGCAGATGTAGCTCAATGGGAAAGCTCCTCTTAGCCCTAGTATACCCTCCCCAAACAAGCAAATAAACAAAAAATAACCCTCAGGGATTGTTAAATTATTTTGTGCTTGGTTTTGTTTTGGCTTTGGGATGTTGATTTTAAGAAATGCAAATGATTATAAACATTAAATGTGAGAAAATTTAATAATATACCATATATTGAAATGTTTCCCTTGGTCTGAGGAGTAATATCTGCTATGCTGGAGAACTTGCTAGAGTGCGTCCATCCCGTGGGTCGAAAAGCCAAAATCCGATCATATTTCCCATCATACTTCTTCAAATGATTCTGCAAACCCTGTTTTAAAAAAAAAAAAAAACAGCACGTTGATTCAGCAGTCAATGGAGATGGGTCATGTGGAATTAAGCAGGATGATTACAGATGTCACATTGGCATGGTCACGAGAAGCTTTTAGTTGCTAAGACTGGCTTGCAACGACCTTTCAGCCATGTTTCTAAAAAAATGGAATCATTGAATAGATTATCAGCTCTTCTTTGCTTATCTAAACAAGTTCAGGTACTGTTAAAAAATATGAGGAAACAACTTGAAACACCGAGTAATTAAATGTAAGCAAATTACAACTCAGATAGTTAAAAAAAGCAAAGAAACACCTCTCTCCAAATTCTACTGCAAGAGACTCTAATATCACTAGTGGTAAACATCAGTGCCCACACGACTCCATACACATAAACTGACAGAGGATTGACAGAATTTTGTAAGGATGGCGACATTATGCTTCTAACAGATATATATTTTAGGTGGATACAATATTTTTTACTTATGTATGATGCCAAGAATCAAACCCAGTGCCCCATGCATGCCAGACGAGCCTTCTACCACTGAGTCACAACCCCAGCCTCCAGATATATATTTTAAAGATCACATTAGCATTATTCTCAGGTGTTCATACCTTTCTACCATTTAAACATGAACTAAATTTCAAACTCTTTATGCCACTATAATTGGAAGTAAAATGCCCCTTTTATAAATCTTGAATAGAGCTGGGCATTACCATGCTCATACACATGCATAATCTCAGTTACTTGGGAGGGTGAGGTAGGAAATTCACAAGTTCGAGGCCAGCCTGGGCAATTTAAGGAGAGCCTGTCTCAAAAAAACAAAAAACAAAAAACTAGAAGTGTGGCTCAGTGGCAGAGGGTCTCTGGGTTCAATCCCTAGTATTGTAAAAACTATATCTTGAATGGAACTCCAAACCAAAGTCACAATAAATGATATTCGATAAAACTCTTAGAAAATTGATAACCAAACTTCAATCTTTGAGAGCTAAGAGAAATCCAACTAAGGATAATAGTGGCATGAGAGATTTTTTTAAAAAAATCTTAATACTTTTAATTTTAAGAATACCACCCAGTTTCAGTTTTTTTTTTTTTTTCTGGTGGGGCTGGGGATTGAACCCAGCATATGAGGCAAGCACTCTACCAATGGAACTATATCCCCAGCCCAGAATAACATCCAGTTTCAATTATTCAATAATTCATTAGAATGGATTAATAATAAAATACACTTCACCGATGAAATGAAAATCCTTGGATTTTTCTTTTGTATCAATTACCTGTTTATTAATTTGAGGTCAATACAAGAGCATCTACCACAAAACAGTCCTATTTCTAACCAACTACTAGGAACATCAAAAAAAAGAAAAAAGAAAGAAAGGAAGGAAGGAAGGAAGGAAGGAAGGAAGGAAGGAAGGAAGGAAGGAAGGAAGGAAGGAAGAAATTTGCATGGATGGATGTACAAATAAGCTTCAATTACAATATTCTCTGCAAAGTTTCAAGCTGCTGCCTTGGTGTCTAAGCCTGAGCTAACCCAGTGTCTTCTCCCTCCCTTGCCTTCACGGAGAAAGGACAAGACAGGAAACTGGGTTTTAGTGTAATTATACATGAAATGCCATTAGCTCAGAGTTCAATTTTCAATCTATGTCATCAACCCAATCATTCCTATTTGTTACTTCAAAACACCCAGGACAATTTAAAAAGAGAACTAATTTCTGCTTTTTATGAAACAAATCAGTGACCACAAAAACACCATGTGGTGCAGTCTAGTGCCACAAACATAAACTTAAGATGTTATACAAGCCATCCTTCAGAAGAGACCGTCAACAGTTACCAGTTGTCCATTTACCATGATTTCAGAACAACTCTCATGAGGAAATTTATTATAAACAGTTTAGTTGACACAAAATCTCTGTTCTATGACCATTTCTGCTTATTGAACCAATTTGTGAGAAAAGTCCTTTTGGCAATGTCACCAGAACTATTTTTCAGTATGAAGACAATCATCTATAGCATCATTGTTTTTAAAATGTTTTACCACATTTGGCCAATCAGGTTTAAGTCAGCAGTGGTAATCAACCATATAGCATAAATAGGACCCAGGGGTTACTTTTTATAGCTTTTCAGAGGGTTTTAGGAAGACCATGGATACCCAGAAAACTGTATTAGGCTTATCTTTTCATAAAAAGTCATTACCTCTGATGCAATAAAATTATTTTTGGCTGATTAAAAAAATTATCTAATTACTAACTAAAATATAACACCATGATAACCAACAGCTTCTGCTACATCTGTGTTTTGAAGAAAAGAAATCTTCAAGAAATATCATCAATACCAGGACACTTTAATGGAGGAATCATCTGCTCCAGGATTATGCCATGTAGATCAGGAGGAGCAGAGAGGATATAGAGGTCACCTTCTGGAGGCCAACAGGCTCCAAGGCAGAGGATCTGTTAAGCCCCGCCCCCTGGGTCTGGTTTAATGGAAATCCTCCGCCCTTTCTTAGCTTTCTCTAACTCCCATCATCAGGGAGCTTCACAGAGGAATCTTGTCACAAAGGACTCCTTTTTTAGCATAAGTTCTTAGAAGTGGCAAAATACAGATAATGAGTATTAAAAATATAGATTTAATGAACATTTCTGAATCCTTAAAACCAGTTTGAATTCTTACATAAAAATTCTTGAGTTTGTAGCTGCTTGAAGATTTAATTCTTGTTTCAGTTTGGACTCGTAAATACAAGCTGTCTAAAAGAAGACCACATATATCAGAAAATAGCCTGTAAAGCCGTGGGCTGGTGAATCTACCTGTGTTCCAAATCTCACTCAGAAACCCTACTTCATCAATAACTGCCTTCCTCAGTTATCTTCCATTTCTCCCTGTGACTCACAATATAAAAACCCTTGTTTCTAATAAACAAACAAATCCTTTTTCTGGGCACAGGTTCTGTATTTCCTGTCTTCATTTCCTTGACCCTCATTCTTTTCTTAACCCTCCTTGGCTTCCAGGCAGATAAATGCCCCACCCTTTAAGAGTTCAATTCAGCAGTTTCTAGTATTTTCACAAAGCTGGGCAACCATCACCACTATCCCCTTCTGGAACAGAAGCCTTGAGCACTGGCAGTCATTCTCCATTTCCTCTCCCTCAAGCCCTGGGAACCATTAACCCACTTTCTGTCTCTGCGGATTTAATGTTCTGGACAATTCATGTAAGTGGATCATACAATAAGTAGCCTTCAGTGTCCGGCTTCTTTTGTCTGGCATAGTGTTCTCAAGGTTCAATCATATTACAGATGCATTAGTACTTCATTCCTATTTACAGGTGAATAATATTCTGTTTTATGAATAGATCTATTCATAGATCGAATTTCATTTAAACATTCACTATTTGATGGGCATTTGGGTTGTTTTGACTTTGGGGCTACTATGGGTAATGTTCTATAAACATTTCCATAGGAGTTTTGTGCAGACGTGTGTTTCAATTCTCTTGGGCATATAGGATGAAATGGCTGGGTCACATGGCCACCCCACATGATATGGTTTAAGGAATTACCAAACTGTTTCCCAAAATAGCTACACCAGTTCAAATTCCACCAGCAAAGACCCAGGTTCCAATCCCATGTATCCTCATCAATCGTTACCATCACTTTTATTACAGCTCTCCTAGTGGATGTCAAGTGGTGTCTTGGTCTGGTAACGCTTTGCAGTTTCCTGATGGCTAACCACAGAGACCCTGAGCCTAATAGAAGAAAAAGTAGGCCCAAATCTTCATCATGTCAGATTAGGCCCCAGCTTCCTTAACAAGACTCCTATAGCATAAGAAACAAAATCAAGAACCAATAAATGGGATGGATTCAAACTGAAAAGCTTCTTCTCAGCAAAAGAAACAATCAGTGAGGTGAAGAGAGCCTACAGAATGGGAGCAAATTTTTACCACATGCACATCAGATAGAGCACTAATCTCTAGGGATATAAAGAACTAAAAAAACTTAACACCAAAAAAACTAAAAACCCAACCAGTAAATGGGCCAAGGAACTGAATAGACACTTCTCAGAAGATCATATACAATTAATCAACAATATATGAAAAAACATTCAATATCTCTAGCAATTGAGAAATGCAAATCAAAACTACTCTAAAATTTCATCTCACTCCAGTCAGAATGGCAGCTATTAAGAATACAAAGAACAATAAGTATTGGCAAGGATGTGGGGGGATAAGGGATATCATACATTGCTGGTGGGACTGCCAACTGGTGCAACCAATCTGGCAAGCAGTATGGAGATTTCTTGGAAAACTCTGTATGAAACCACCATTTGACTCAGCTATCCCACTCCTTGGTTTATACCCAAAGGTCTTAAAAACAGCCTACAGCAGTGATGCAGCCAATGTATATAGCAGCACAATTCACAATAGCTAAACTGTGGAACCAATCCAGATGCCCTTCAGTAGATGAAGGGATAAAGAAACTGTGGTATATACACACAATGGAATATTACTCAGTATTAAAAGAGAATAAAATCATGGAATTTGCAGGTAAATGGATGGAGTTGGCGAATATTAAGCTAAGTGCAGTAAGCCAATCCCCAAAAACCAAATGGTGAATGTTTTCTATGAGGATGCTGATCCATAATGGGGATTGTGGGTGAGGAGCAAGGGAGGAATGGGGAACTTTAGGTAGGGCAAAGGGGAGGGAGCAAGAAGGGAAGGGGCAGGGGGACAGGAAAGATAGGTGAATGAGATGGACATCGTTACCCTAAGTACATGTATGAAGACACGAATGGTGTGACTCTACTTTGTGTACAACCAGACATGAAAAATTGTGCTCTATGAATTGAAATGCATTCTGCTATCATGTATAACAAATTAGAATAAATAAATTTAAAAATAAAAAAACTATAAAATAAAAACAAACTTGGAAATAAAACTATAAAATAAAATGATTACAATATGCTATACCCTTTTCAGGATATTACTGGACATCCTTATGACTGATGACATCTCATTAGTCTTCACACTAATTGCCTCCCACATTTAAAATACATCTGCAAGTCTCGCTTAAACATCAGGTGCCCGGCCCAGTGGTGCACGCCTGTAATCCCAGCAACTGTGGAACCTGATGCAGGAGGATCCCGAATTTGAGAAAAGTCTCGGCAATTTGGCAAGACATTCAGCAACTCAGTGAGATCCTGTCTCAAAATAGAAAATAAAAAGTACTGGGGAAATAGCTCAGTGGGCACCCCTGGGTTTAATCCTCAGTACCAAAAAACAAAAACAAAAACAAAAACAAAACCATCAATGGACAATGGACAAGCCAGGCACAGTGGCACATGCCTGTAATTCCAGTGACAAGGTAGACTATGAAAGAAGATCTCAAGTCTCCAGCCAGCGTGGGGAATTTAGCAAGACAAATTAAAAAATAAAAAAAAAATTAAAAGGAATAGGGATATAGCTCAGTGGAAGAACACCCTGGTAGAGCACCCCTGGGTATAATCCCCAGTACTGGGGTAGGGGAGAAATAATGGACAATACTCTGGCTTGATTGTGCCTGAATTGTTGGGTTTTGGGTGTGTGGGGGGGGTTGTACCAGGGATTTCACCTAGTGGCTCTTTATCATTGAATCACATCCCCAGCCCTTTTTTAAAAAAAATTGTTTTACTTTTGAGACAGAGTCTTGCTAAATTTGCTTAGGGCCTCATTTAAATTTCTGAGGCTGGCCTCAAATTTGCAATCCTCTTGCCTCAGCTTCCCAAGTCCCTGGGATTACAGATGTGTTAGGACAAATGCCAGGCATGCCTAAAATTTTTATGGATTACACATACTCATGAAAATAGGCCATAAATAGTTCACCTTAGTCTCACAGAAAAAAGTAGTTAGACCAGAAAGAATTTCCCTAATCAAGAATTAACATTCATTTTCTTTACACAACGTATTATTATTTATAAAACAGAGATAGCAATAGTAATTAGCATCCCATTTCAAAAAGTTCCAAAAAAGTTATTTTACAAATATTAGAGCAAAAGTAAAAACATATTTCTTTGTGCGGTATGTTCTGAATTGTGTTTAATACAAAATATCAGTATTTTTCGAAATATTCCATTGACAAGTATCAAAATGTAAATATATGGAATAAACCTCTTTATGTGAACAAACCTGACAGACAAGCCCCCAAATCACGGTAAGGCTGTGTCATATGTGCCTCAGTTTATAACCAAGAACTAATGCTAGAACTTCCTCTCAGGAACTTCCACTATTTGATCTAATCCTCAATAAGTAAATTTTCAACACACACCAATGTTACAGAGGTTTAATATTAATATTGGAACAGAACAGAACAGACCTGAAGTAAGAACTCAGAACTCTCCCCTCACTTCCACCACCCACCCAGAAAGAACTGGAAAGTGATCTTGACATGGAGGATTCAATGAACACACATGCATTCTTTTCTATTTCTGTTCCTTCCTGTATGACAGTTCTTTATTTTCTAAACACCTGGCACACAAACTACTTTTTAGAGTTACATATTCAGAAGAACTAAAAACATTTAGAATTCCCTTGAAAGACTTTCTAAGGCAAATTTTAAAATAGGTGATTTCATTATACCTGAATTTCTTGAAGTTTATATGCAAGTAAAATGGGATTCTAGTTTATGATCATTAGATCTTTTTCTGGTTCACCCTAAAAAACATTTCTCTTGAGTCCTTACCTTAAAATTAATTTGCATCATTGGGAGAAGGTGGACCAATGAACTCCACATGTCTGTGGTGATGAGGGGATTAATGTCAGGCATATTGAGGCACCGCAATGTTTGAAACTTTTCTCGGGACATGCCCACCTTTGAACCTAAAACATCAGCAACAGCTACAGGCAAAACAAAAGGTTAAAGACAGAAACATTACGGCATATGGAAAAATCATAAAATTGTCATTTAATCACATTTTAAAATAAGAATTTATCAAAAACAAATTCAAAACATTTGTACATTTACTATATCTCTAAGTGGCTGAATCATTTAATTGTTTATCTGTGTGAAATAAATTGTGATAATGCCAAAGAACTTACTTTTTATTTTATTTTTGGTACTGGGGGTTGGGATGCTCTACCACTAAGCTACATCCCCAGTCCTTTTTATTTTTTATTTTGAGACAGGACCTCACTAAGTTGCTGAGGCTGGCCTGAAACTTGCAATCCTCCTGCCTCAGCCTCCGGAGTTACTGGGATTTCAGGCGTGTACCACCATGCTAGGCTAACACTTCATATCTTAATGATTGAGATAATGTGATCACACTTAAGAAGAAATCGAAGTACCCCACAAAAATAGAACAGTATCTCCTAGACAAACTAGTGTAATATATACATAGATAAAGCAACAAAAGTTAACTAGCAGGTATCCTCAAAGGATGATACAACTATGCATTACTCATCCTTCAAAGTTAATGAAAATAATAATGTCACATGGGCACTTGTTTATAAATATCTTATAAGTACTAAGATAAGCATATTCATGTTTCAATAAAGTTAAGCCTTTCAAAGTTTAAATGTATCAAATATTATGAATCTTTCTTCAACTTCAAAGATAATATGGAATAATTTCAGAAAATATGTACAAATGCAGGAGTAGACACTGACAGGGCTTTATGCAAAAAGAATCTGGTGTTTATAATATGTTAATGTAAATTAGATACAGCTACCACCCACCTAGGAAGACTTTCTCTTTTCCGATACTGTAAGTGCCACAGACAACCAGAGTACGGGGGTTTAGAGTTACAGCCTCAAAGGCGGTGTTGATGGCAAACTGGATAACTTCTTGCTGAGATGGAAAGGTGTACTCTGGGCTGCAATAGCTTAATATGGAAATATGGTACTTATTAAAAGAGCAGAAGAAAGCTATGGTCTTAACATAGATGCTATTTTAGAAGATAAGCTGCAGCAACTCACATATGACAACAGTATAATATATTAAAACCACAATGGTTAGGTCACTTCCTGGAGTTAAAGTTATTTGTCACAAGTTATGGCTAATTTATGATGGGGATTGTGAGTTTTCATTTCTTTTTAAGGATTTTTTCCCTTTTTTTTTGTTCCCCCCGCCCCCTAGTAACGGGAATTGAACTTAAGAGTGCTTTACCACTCCCTTTATTTTATTTTTCCTGTTTTGAGATAAGGTCTCACTAAAGCCAAGGCTGGCCTCAAACTTGTGATCCTTCCCCTTAGCCCCCCAAGTTTCTGGGATTATAGGCATGTGCTCAAGTACATTTCTTTTATCAACTTCAAAGAAATTGCCTTTCTCAAGACTTTTTTCCTTCTAAGAATATTTCCAGCCAGTCCCCTATTTTAGTTATCGATTATGTATCTCAGTATCTTTTCTTTCCAACTCAAATACTATCAAAGAAAATACTACTGATAGGGATTATATGTGGACTAAATAATTTAAAATAATGAAACATGAATTTAATGTTTAGATCAATTCATAGTTTCATGGTTGATACTATCTCTTCTTGCACATACAGAAATATATATAGAATTAAAGGAACACAAAAGATCCAGTTGGGCCTAAACAGACTAACACCCAGTGAAAGATTAATTTTAAAATACTATCTATACATATTTTGAGATGAAAGGTAAGCACTATTTCACTAAAATGTAATAAATTACAAATACCCAATAAATACATTTTCCCCAATTTTCAAAATCACTTTTGCTAGTCAATCACCAGAAAAGAGGGAAAAATTCAGTCCTTTCTTCTATCAACACTCATGACAAAATACACAATTTTCTTTAGAACTATGTAACAATGTTTTTTAACTTCTTTTCGTTTCTTTCTTTTTGGGGTACTGAGGATTTAACCTATTGGTGCTTTACCACTGAGTTACATCCCAAACCCCAGAGTCTGGCTAAATTCCTGAGGCTGGTCTTGAACTTGTGATCTTCCTGCCTCAGCCTCCCAAACTGCTAGGATTATAGGTATGAACTGCCATGCCTGGCTTTCACTTATTTTCTTAATTTATCTACTACTTAAAGTAGACATAAAAGAATGGAAAAAATCAGTTACTATAAGAAAACTGGATGTGGAAAGGCCATTTTTTATTAAAATATCCCATTTAAACTTCTTCCAACAGGTTGAACTAGTTAATAGAATTAATTTATAACAAATTGATGAGGTATTATAGTACATAATATCACACTATATACCAGAAATATATAGTACTTTTATCTGTCAATTATACCTTGATCTATAGATTACATATATAATTAAAATGTAATGATTTGTACTACTATGTTTAAATTCAAAACTATCACTTATAAGTTACCTTTATAAGCAATTTTCAATACTCAGAAACAGAATGGCAATTTGGCATCATTTTCCTGTTTTTATCTGATATGTTAACAGACACTTTGGAAGAATAACCTATAAGGGTATTTTTCTTCAGTTTTTCTTCCTCCTTTCAGTAACAGGGTGTCCTATAAACATACTCAAAAATAGCCAGGTGTGGTGGCACATGCCTGTAATCCCAGCGACTTGGAAGACAGAGTAGGAGGATCTCAAGTTTGAGGCCAGCCCCAGCAAGATAGAAAGACCATGTCTCAAAATAAAAAAAATACAAAGGGTTGGGATGTAGTGCAGTGGTAAAGCAACCCTGGATTAAATCTTCAGGACAAAAAAAAATTTTGTTAGAAGAACTATGAAAAAAATTAGCTATCATCAATTATGTAGTAATTATGTAGTCCCAAATATGCTCTTTTTCAAGTGTATATTTTCCAAACAGCATTCCTCTGCTAATACTTTAAAATAATAATCATCATTAAGCCATCATTTTAATTACCAAGCAAATTCATAAAATACAGAATAAATGCTATCAGCAGGAAAAGGAAGCACTCAATGAACGCCTCTCTTACGTGGTGTCTAGGTACAGTGTGTGGATTTTCTGGCCTGCAAGAAGAGACCGCTCCATGCTGGGATCCGCTCTGAAGTCTCCAGTGTGCAATACAACAGCACCATTAGGAAGGTAGAAAAGGATCATGGTGGCACCTGGGCAGCTGAACACAAACATGCTTAGGGAAGATTACAACAGACTCGCACCTAAAGGGAGGGTACCTTCTTCACAAGTTAGCAAACCATTAGCTGACCACAGTGACACAACACTGTGCTCAGAGGGAATGCAACACTCAGAACTCAAGGAAACTTAGGTTGAAGAAAGAAAGGTGTGCAGGAAAGGCCTGACTCCCCAGGCAGGAGAGGCTCAAACCTTGCACATTCCCAAGAAAGGCCAACTTCAGGACTGGTCATTGGCCTGGGGAATGAGCTCTAAGCCCCTGGTATATTTTGTCTGATAAGACAAATATTTGTATGCTTGAGGCACAGGCTACACCATACTAGCTTGATCAGATAGTTATGCTAATTATGTAATCTATGGTGAACACCTCAATAAAGCTGGCTCAAAAACTCAGAACTTAAAATGATGTCTGAAAAACGAAATAGCAGAGCTAGCAGACAAAACCTTGAAGGAAAGCAACCCCAAGTATAACATTGGCCTGGATTTTAGGAAACTTGGATTTAGTCTTACTTCTTTCCCTAAACTTCTCTGCTCTCAACAGAACAGGAGCTAACTAACATTCTAGGAAAAGTGAAAAGAAGCAGAGTCATGTATTATGGGAACATGAGTGCTGATAGTGTTAGGTAGGTTAGTTAGCCATGAACAGGTGGGCAGAGGGAAAGGACAATGAAGGACACATATCAGGCCTATGCACCAAGAAAAACAGGAATCATAAAATAGGAACAGCAGGAAAACGTATCTAAGCCAGCAGCATTTGAATGCCCAACCTTCCCCAAGCTGTAGAGAATTATAATCCCTTGGGGGAATCATGATTTAAAATCCTGGGGATCCTAACTGAAACAGAAGAACATCAGAGAAGAGGCGTCTGGTATGTCAAGACCTCCCCTCAGCTCAGTTAATGAACTCCTAAAGAGGGACCACGGTTTCCAGAAAATGTCACCACCATCTCCTGCAACCAAGTTACTGGAACCCTTCCTTATCACCAAAAACCATTTCACAACCACCCAACTGCCCTGTCAGAATATGAAGACCCCGACAGAGAAAGTTTGCTAAGGGTAATGAACCAATTAAAGGGGACAGGAAAACTGAGGCAAGAATAAAGGACGCAATTTCCTTAAAAACCCCAACTCTGTGAGCACCGCACGGCCCCTCTCCAGGCAGTCTGTGTAGTCCCCATGCTGCACACTACCCAGCTTCTCACGCTATTAAACCTTCACTTCCTACTGTATGTTTCACTCAAATTCTTTCCAGTGGAGTCACAAGAACTGGCACCCAAGGATTAGTGGCTTCCAGGCCCCCACCCCTAACATCAGCACTTGACATTTAAAAGTGGGGGGTGGGGTTGGGGGAGTTAAAATAATTTCCAAGAAAGAAAAATCTGAATCATTTTTCCCCCAGTACTGGGGATGGAACCCAGGGACTCAACACACACTAGGAAAGCGCTCTGAGAGCTATATCCCAGGCCTCTTTACTTCTTATT
Source organism: Spermophilus citellus (assembly GCF_964194105.1). NCBI lineage: Eukaryota > Metazoa > Chordata > Mammalia > Rodentia > Sciuridae > Spermophilus > Spermophilus citellus. Next base: position 81,766,214 of record NC_138195.1, read on the forward strand.
TTTAGATAGGGTAGTTAAGTAGTTGCCCAGGCTGACCTCAAATTGTAATCTTCCTGCTTCAGCTTTTGGAGTAGGTGGGATTACATGAGTGCAGTACCAGGTCCAGTTTACATCTTTAGTATCTAAAGCCTGGTGGATTTCTTAATTTAAAAGTGGCAGTGGGGATACTGGGCATGGTAGTGCAACTAAACCCCTAGTAGGTAAATGGAGGGTGAGCTCTTGGTTTACATAAACGATATTAAAGAAAATTGCAAAAGGTATTTATTTATTTGTTAATTTTATTTGGTACTGGGGATTGAACCCAGGAGTGCTTTACCACCAAGTTACACCCTCAGCTCTGAATTTTTTATTTTGAGACAGAGTCTTGCTACGTTTCTTAGGGTCTCCCTAAATTGCTGAGTCTGGCCTCCTGCTTCAGTCTCCCCAGTTGCTGGGATTTTAGGAATGGGCCGCTGCTCCTGGTCAAAAGGTTATCTTTTGAAGACCAACATGTGAAAGTATTAAAAAAAAAAAATAAGATGGAGTCTCATATGTCAAGGATAGTGATTTGGGAATACAGTTCAGGGCAGAGTGCTTGTCTGGCATGTGCAAGGCCCTGGGTTCAATTCCTAGCACTGAAAAGAAAAACCATTAAATTAAAATAAGGTTAGGCAACATTTAGAGGATTTCTCTATATTTACTCTCTGATTCTGTAATTGGGGACATTTTTTTAACAAGTGGAAACATGTTTTACTGGAGTTTTAAGAAGCACCAGGCATTCCAGTTCTAACAGAAAAGGTCTTAAATACCCATGCCAATGTGATTTCCTTGTGAATATTTTTTTTAAAAAATGAACCATTATTAAGGTGACTGTAATACTCACTGATTGGCATCAAGTAGAACAACCCTGACACCATCCACCAAACACTCAGTGTCCATCGGCAATGGATGGACATATTGTTCTTGCACATGAAGCTTGCTCTTCAACAAGTTGCCAGTTATCTACAAAACAGGATGTGCTTACTTCTGACACAGCAAAACACTACATATTTTGTTTCATATCTAATTCAGAATTACAACATCTTAATAATCTCCCGATTTCACACTTTTATTCATTTAAACCCTCCACAATGTCAGGAAGGCCTTTCTAAAACAACCTGTCACTTTTCTACTTGAACATCCACACCGGCCCTCCCTCACTTGTGAAAGGCCCATCATTCCCAGCACCATGCACAAAACCCTTATCTGGTCCCTGCTATTGCTATGGGCTTGTCTCCTGAGGTTCCCCATAGTGTGTTCCAGACTTTCTGAATTTTCTGAAGAGTCTAGAATAGGTAGACTGCCTTTACACAGTCTAGAATAGGTAGACACCTTCTGAGGTGTCTGCCTTTACACAAATTCTCCTCTCTCATTGGAAAGTTATCTTCTCTTTCCTCTGCCTCATTCTGTGATCAGACATACCTTCATTTAAATTTGGGCTCTGCCATTACTTGCTGTGTGACCTGGGCATGCCACTTAACCTCAGCAAGCCTCAGGTAGCTTCACTAAGAAAAACAGGATACTTAATAAATTCTGTGAAGACTAAATAAAATCCCAGCTAAAGCCCTTGCGATAGGGACTAAAGTCTTCACCTTTTAATAATTAGTTCAAAGCACCTCTTTCACATGAAATGTCATTCTCTAACCTTGGCCTGTGACACAGTTCTCTTCTCCCTAGTCCTAGGCACTCCATTTTTTTTAATTACAACACAAATTCCCTGCAGGCTTAAGCTCTTTAAAGTTAGGTGTTTTGCCTTTTATACCTATTTAGGCACTCAAAGAACATTCACTGAATGAAATCTTTTTTTTTTTTTTTAGCGCGACATGTCACATGGTTTATTCTCCTCATGTAACAAAACGCATTTTTCAAAAATGGACTATAACTGCTGATTTTAACTCATTTCATTTTAAAACTTTTAAAACCTTGGAATCTGTTTTTTATATCTTTCCTACTACAATGATAGGTCTTAACCATTTAATTAATCCTCTTGTAACCAAAATGCTTAAAAATCTGCAGCAGTCTATAAAGTTGGAACTTAGAATACAAAAACTTACCTCACTACAATAGACTGGAAATGTGAAGTTTTTAGACAATCCGGCATAATGATCAGAATGGAAATGGGTGAGAAAATAGGCCGTGCAGCCTTCCACCACACCGTACTGAAAGGCGTCAACTGTGAAGCTGGTTCCTGCAAGGAAAGCACCACCAGGCTGGGTGAACCAACAACGGGGATATCAGCGACACCTGATCTGACCACAGATGCTGAACACCTATCCTTTTCACACCTCATTTCCTATTAACCATAAATTATTTAAAAACTTATGCTGCATAAATTTAGTAAAAGGTGAGAATAAGTCTTGTAAGTTTCTCCTAAATATTCCAGTATAGTGACTTTCATGTGTGTATAACTCCACCAAATAAATAAATTTTTAAACAATTTAAACCAATCACAAACCAATTAATTCTTTGTTAATACTTTTACAACATTTACTGGGCACCTGAAATCCTTTACTTCTGCAAAACAGCAAAAGGAGAATGTTTTGGAAATTCTGAAAGGTGAATTTTCAGCAGGTGATATTGATATGCTTCTAAAGGGGCAAAAATGGTTGAGGCCCCAAATAATCCCAAATCTTACAAAAGTTTGTGGCCCTCTAAAAGCCACAGCACTATATAAAAAAAAAAAAAAATATGGGGCTGGTGTTGTGGCTCAGTGGCAAAGCACTGGCCTCGAACATGTGAGGCACTGGGTTTGATCCTTAGCACCACATAAAAACAAAAACAAAGTAAAGATATATAAAAAAAAAAAGTACAGACGTAATCTGAACTTCATTATGGGGTTGGAATGGAAAAAAAAATGCCTCAAAAGTTTTCTCATAGGGGAAACAAGGAATACAGTCTTCAAATGTGTTTAAAAAAGAAGAGCCATGTGTGAGGACAGGTGACAAGCAAGTAAACAAGCAGCTTTCACACTTCTAGAGGCTTTTGACATGTGGGTTAGTCGTCCTGGCTTACTAAAAGTCCAGAAAGGTATTAAATAATACAATAATGATTAAAAATAAAACAAACACATTGAACAAATTATAGCTCCAAAACATCAATAAAGCACCTCAACAGAAATCTTCTAAAACCCAGTATATTTTGGCTGCTTTACTGTACATTCTTCTAAGAATAATTATGGATTTCTTCAATAATAAAATTCATAGTTAGATGTGGTGGTATGGGCCTGTAATTCCAGAGACTCAGGAGGCTCAGGAGGAGGATGCCAAATTTGAGGTCAGCCTTGGCAACTCAGTGAGGCCCCATGCACCTTAATACTTTAGTGAGACCCTGTTTCAAAACAAAGTAAAAACAGAAAGGGCTGGGAATAAGAACCCATGGGTTCAATCCCTAGTACCACATACACACATAATAAAAAATTGCTACACATTTTTCTATGAACTCATCTGAGAAGGTAGAAAAAAATTACAAAAATATGAAAAGGCAGGGAAAGTTCTAATATGGTTTTAGAATGTTTGGCTTTTATTTTGATAGGTACAACCTGTAGGATTTTTCTTCTTTGAAGGACTTCATACTTCTCACAAGTGCTTAGACACTGCCTCTTATCCATAATAGTTACTTAGAGCCTTTCCTCAATTTCTACTCGTCTTTCTATAATCTGTAATATCTACCTAACTAGCATAGTAACTTGTATGCAGAATATATTCAATAAAAGTTTGCTGAGTTAAATGGAATAACAATATAAAGCAAATAAGAAAAAGGAAACTAACAGGTGCAGTGGCACAACCCTGTAATTCCAGCAACTAGGGAAGCTGAGGCAGGAGGATTACAAGTTCAGGGCTAGCCTCAATAACTTAGTGAGGCCCTAAATGACTTAGTGAGATCCTATCACAAAACAGAAAATAAAAAGGCCTGGGGAAGTGGCTCAATAATGAAGCACCCCTGGGTTTGACTCCGAGTACCAAAAAGAGAAAAAAAAAGAAAATTATATTAGAGACTCATGACGTATCATGAAAAGCAAACACAGAGTACACAAATCGTTTCCATAAATATATACACACACATAAGAAAATGAATGTTAAGTTAAAAAATTGGGGGTCTTTGATAAATTGAGCACTGATGTTCCAACTTACCAGGTATTTTCTTATAGAAGGGACATGTCTTTTTTCTTAATTCCCCTGCATTAGCTGAGTCCGAAAATCTCATGTAACCTCTTTGCAGCCTTCCATGAGCCGATTTCTTGAAGGTATTGTCTTCAATGGAATTGGTTGTTCCCAATTCTGTATTGTTAATAAGGTGGCCTGACCTCTTCCCACGTACGCCTTCCTGTGGTGAATTTGACTTTTTATGTCTTTTTCTTTGCCGCTGTGACCTTTCAGCAGGCAGTTCCACAGAAAGTTGACTCTCATTTAAGTCCTTTGCATCAAATTCTAAATCACTTAAAGATTTTTCTGCTTTCCTCTTGTACTGCCGGGACCTCTTTCCATTAGGACTTACAATGGGATTTAAGTTCATCCCATCTATTGCACTTTCCCTCAGTGATTCCTCTTCTTTTCTTTTTGGTGGTAGTCCAAAATACACACCTATATCCATCTGCTTCATTACCTTGGTAGAAGGATTTCTTTCATTGCACTTAGGATCAGAGGGCAATATCTTCAAAGGAAACTTAGCAGTAGTAGGTGTACTTGATTTTTTTCCTGTATTCAAAACTGTAATGCCACCATCTAGCATACCATCCAATACCTTTCTGCAGAAATGTGGTGAGTTAGCATCATTTCTAGTACAGAAGTTCTCACTTGATAGTTGTCTAATTTTACTTTGGGTCAAAGGAAGATACTCTCCTCCCTGGCTTCCAAAAGGTTCTGACATCTTTCTCTGAAGTAGTGGTACAGTTGGGTTTTCAATCACCTGTTTTTGTTTATTTGGTTGAGATGCGTGAAAGTCTGGCTCACCAGGCTTTGCTTTAGTGGTCTGACAATTAGAAGCAGCAGGCTCCCCTCTTAATGCAGGTGAAGACAATAAAAACCGTCTATCAGCATATTCTGGATCATCATATAAAATACTACACTCTGTTTGGGAGCTAAGTTGAGAAGAATTTAGAGCACTGCACTTATACAATTCTTTAGTGTTATTCTGCTGGGCTAAGAAGCTATTCACTTTGGGGCAGCTCTCCTCCAGGTCCTTCAGGAAGGGACCAGGGAGGTTTTTAAAACTGGTAGAACTATCATCTTCTTCTAGGCTGCCATCTTTAGAACTCTCAGAAAAAAATAGTTCCTGTTGTGAATCATCCAGCTTTTCATCTATATCATAAGTTTCTTCGTCACTCTGAAGTGGAGAATAGGAGATTTCACAGCTGCCAAAGTCATTTTCTGGCAATGGCAAATGTGTGCGTTGTAAGTTGTTGTGGCTGTCTAATTCTGCCCCAGCAAAAGGCAAACCAGCTCTTACCAGTTTGTCATTCTTAACAAATGCTGTAAAATGTAAAGCTTGCTTCGAGGTCTGACTGTTTGTAGAAGAAATCTTTTTATTGGTTTCAGTTGGAGGCTGAGACTTTTTTAGACACTGTGTCATCAACAAGGGATCATTTGAAATGTTTTTTAAGTTCTCAGTTTGTTTCTGTTGCAGAGACCATCTTTCCTCTAGGCTACAAGAAAAGCCTGGCTGGGTCTCACTGAAACTCCCACCTGCCACATGTGACGGGCTGCTAAATGGATCAGTACTAGCCCTACTTTGAGCAAGCAGGAAGTGAGTGTATCTCTTATAATGAGAAGGAATTGTTGAGGTACACAGAAGGCCATCAGGACACTCTGAAAATTTCAATGAAGAAAAAAGTATTACAGGGTAAGTTTTGACAGTATCAATACTACAAAGTAACCTACCAGTGGAAAACCACCAGTCCTCCTTTAAGGACTTGAGGATTTCCAAGGATAGCTATTGTTAACTGCACAATAAAGAGATCAGCATAAAAATACTGATACAATTCAGCATCATGTTGCAAGCTACTATTTATCAATTTATTATTTTAAAATCAAATACTCTTTTAAATTGCTTTTCAAATAATCTTTTCTTAAAAAAAATAAGATGACCTTAAAATATGTCATTCAACTCCTTCAGATATTTAAAGTAGAATTTTCTACACATTAAATATGACCTTCAAGTTTAAAGATAACGAACACATAGCATTATTTCGGTTATTTGGCACATTTTTCGTTATTACATCTTAATCAACTAAGACTCCTTCCTATACACTAGCCTGATGACTACAACACAATCATATTTAGAAACAAGGATGTATTTTCTATACAGTTCCCCAAAAGATAATAAGTTGGCCAAGATATTTAACTTTTAAGAGCCCTTATCTGTAAAATTTCAGTATCACCTACCTTATATGTTCATTGTGAGTCAAATAAGTATAAAGAATGAAAGTACCTAGTGCAGTAAGGGTTCAATTAACATTTATGAAAAATAATTGAGATGTTCAGACACCTTTATGAAAAAGTCAAAATATATTTAAACTGTATTTAGGTTTGGTGTCGTGGTGCACACCTATAATCCCAGTGACTTGGGAGGCTGAAGCAGAAGAATTGAAAGTTTGAGATCAGTCTGGGCAATTTAATGAGACAGTGTCTCAAAATAATAATAATAAAGGGCTGGGGATATATGGTTCAGTGGTAGAGCTCCCTGGGTTAAATGCCCAGTACTACCTACCTTCCTCGCCTCCCCCTGACCCCCCAAACAGACACATACAAACACACACAAGCAAAACAAACAAAAAGCTGTTTTCAGGGTTGTAACTTTCTTTGCAATGATATCATCACCTGGGATAGTATCTCATCTTTCTTTTGGTTTATTGCTTGTCTTGCTCATTTCACTGAGCAGATACATCTGACTTCATACAGGCCTTTTAGACCACTTAGAGACTCTTGCATCTTTTTGTAACCTTACCTGTTTCAGACAATGGTGGAGAATCCAAACATTCAAAAACATGCCATCGAGGTGTTTGGCCTAGCAATGAGGAAAAAGGCATCTGGCAGTACGGGCAGTACCCATCATGAACTGGACGCGGCTTTGGGGACACTTGCTTGAGCTTTTGAGTTCTTCGGTGCCTTCCTGGAGTGGTCTCTTGGTCTTGGGACTGTTGACTACCATCTCCACAACTTGAATTCTGACTAGAAGATACAGGAGTCTGGGAACTGGTTTCTCCAAAGCACATTTCACAGTCCACCCTTCCTTTAGCTTCTTTGTTTCTCTTTTTGTTTCCTTTTCGTCTTGACTGGTATTTCCCATCTGTTGCTTTTTCAACCGATTTTGGAATATTTTCAGAGCAATTATTTGGATGTCCTAGTTTTGGTTTTCTTTTAGATTTGTATTCCCAGATGTCTTCTTCCGAAAACATGTCTTCTATCATGGCAAAATGATTTTACCATTACAGAAGCATTAATCTTTAGTAAATCAAGTCCATTTCTTGTCACAAATTTTTTAAACTTGTTACAATTTTTTTTTTTTTGGCTGAGGAATAAACTGAATGTAATGAAAAATCTACTAACTCAATGGGAACCTAAAGCTTTGGCAACTAACACATTGGCAAGCTACAAACCCTGTGCCCAAGAACACCTTCTGTTCTATTAATACCACAGCAAAACTCAGAATACCCACCACAGGAGTAGCACCTGTAAAGTTTTCACCTGCGGCTGTTATTTCATTCTGGTATTTTGGTCCTTTCCAGAACTTGATTCATAAAAATAGAAATACTTTGAAAATTAAACCCTAATGGAATGTATAGGTTCAAAAATATCCTAAAACAATCCTTTGTAGAACTGTTATGCAGTTACTGTCAGTTCTCTTTCAAGTGGGCAATTGTTCAAATAGCACAAGTTCAGGTACAGTCTCTGGGCAAGGAGCTCAGCAAGTGTCCCAAACACTAACTGGCTACCTCAGTTTACTAGTGAAACTTGACACACCGTCATCAAGTAGGTGTGTGATTAGTGTCCTCATCCGTGACTCCGGGATGTTCAACATCTGCAGTTTGCTGGGTCCGTCCAGTATCCTCCTCCTTTAGCAAGGTACAAACCTTGAACAGTGAACAAAGTGTAAATATGGGTAGTGATGCTTCATTGAGGTCACACTCGGGCGCTCCAGACCACAGAAGCTCTGTGTCCCGCAGTGGGGGCGACCCTTTCTCCACCAGCCTCCTCTGGAGGTCCTTGCCAGAGGCCTCCCACCCTCCTCTTTGGACTCTGGAGGTTGCGAGGAAGCAAGTGCGGCCTTAACTCTCCCCACGTTAAGCGCAGCCAGCTCCAATACTGCCGTCAAATCTCTCCCCTTCAGAAGTCCCTCGTGGCCACCCACCTGCGACGGCACCCAGCGAGCAGCTGCAGCTGCGCCAGAAGCCCTCCGCGCCTCCACCGCCCGCTCGGCTGGCAGTCTATTCGCGCCCGCACTTTCAGCACTCCCAGAGGCACAAAATAGCTTTTGGTTACAAGTCAAAGCCACTGGCCAGTCATTCCCAACTTAAAAAGCTTTCTCCCTCGAGGACATTCCTATCCCTTTACCTTTGGTCCTTGGCGGGAACTGCTTCTCGCTGCCAGAGCTGTGTCGAATCGGCTGATCTTAGTCTAAAAGTGGGACTCTAAATGAAGATTTTTAAGTGCCCTTTTAACTTCTATGGATTTATTTATTTTATTTTGTTTTGAAACCTATTCGTTTCCGAAGTGGAGGGTTGGGGAGGGGTCCCTTAGCGAGCAAGAAGCCCCCCCATCCCAGGCTTTGCCCCTGTTGAATCTGGCGCTCTGAATGTCCAGACTCGGCCGCGGCGAGGGGACCTGGAAGGGGCGGGGTGGGCAGCGACTGCAGCCTAATTACAAGCCCGGGAGTTGCGGCTCTCTGGACTTTGGCATTGAAACGCATGCTTGAAAAAGAAAAGCCGTGCCTGGCGGTCAGTGGGGCTGGCGGGGCCGAGGCGGAGGCGCCGCTCTGAAGCCCGGGGCCGGGCGGGAGAGCGGGGCCGCCTCGGAGCCCGCGGAACATGGCGGCGCCCGCATCGCGGGGCGGCAGCCTCTCGGGCCTGCTGTCCGCGCAGACCTCGCTCGAGTACGCGCTGCTGGACGCCGTCACCCAGCAGGAGAAGGACGACCTGGTCTACCAGTATCTGCAGAAGGTGGACGGCTGGGAGCAGGACCTCTCGGTGCCCGAGTTCCCGGAAGGTGAGGGGCCGGCCAGGGACGGGGCCGCTCCCGGGACCTCCCCTTCCTCGGCGCGGCAGCCCCGGGCTCGCGCGCTCCGGCCCTGGGTGTCCCCGAGAGGCGGTGCGCGGGGGGGTTTCTGGAGGGTGGGGACGTGCGGCGGCCCGCGTCCGGCCCGAGTCCGGCGGCAGCTCCGGAAACTCGGTGGTTGCCCGGTGCTTCCCGCCCGTGGCCCGAGCCTGGTGGCCCTCAGCTCTGCATCCTGCTGGCTGCCTTTTACTGACCGCGGCTTGCTGAACTCTTAACTCTTAAGGGGAAGTTATCTGAGCCCAGTAAAGTGCTCTTACAAGTCCTGTTTCATAGTGGAGGAAACTGAGGCGCAAGAAGGCCGGGTAACTTGCGCAGCTAATGACCGCCCGAGTTTAGTTACGGTCTGCAGGCCCCGTGTTTGCTGGTTTCCTCGGCCCAAAGTCGGGAAACTTATAATTTTTAAAATCTGAATCATTTATAGCCTGTCTCCAAGGGTTTGCATCCTGGCTGGGTGCTCCTTTGGAACCTAAGGGGAATAGATACTCCCAGCAGTGCAGTTTGAAATGAAACCGTTCCTTACCTTCTTTGGGAGTGGCATTGTTTTGTCTGGTGGTGTTGGCATGTGTCCGGGCATGACACTGAAACCACATGTATAGTTAATTGGTTAGCTGTGGCAGGGTTCGGTTATCTCTTGGAAGGGATAGCTAACCTCTTCTGACAACAGTCTTTGGTGTCTTTGCACACCTTTTGCACTCACCTTCAAAAGTGCTTTTTTTTTTTTCCCCCCCTGGAGATTGAGCCCAGGGGTGCTTTACCATTGAGTTACATCTCAAGCCCTTTTTATTTTTTGAGACAGGGTCTTGCTAACTTCCTGAAGTTGGCTTTGAACTTGGGATTCTCTTGCATCAGGCTCCCAAGCTGCCGAGACTATAGGCGTGAGCCACGGCCACCACCGGCTTCCTTTATTAATCTTACATTGGATTCGAAATGTTGGGGAATACCTCCAAAAGAATTGGGTGCATGAGCTGAGTGCATGTGGTGCAAGACTGTAATGCCAGGGACACTGCAGGCTGAAGCAGGAGGATTACAAGTTCAAATCCAGTATTGGCAATTTAGCAAGATCCTGCCTCAAAATAAAAAAATAAAAATAAAAAAGGCTGGAGGTGGAGCTCAGTGGTGAAGTGTGCCTGTGTTCAGTTCCAAAAAATGCAAAAAATTTAAACACTAGAGATTTTTTTTTTAAATTAATAAATTCTAAAAAGGGCTAGGGATGTAGCTCAGAGACAGACTGCTCCTGGTTTGAATACCCAGGAAACCACCCCCCCGCCCCCCCCCACACACAGAACTGGGTACATGAATGCTTGAATGCTTATCCCATCAGAAACTTCAAAAACATTGTATGTATATATGCGCAAATGTATGCATAATTTGTAAAAACCCTGTAAAAAAGCAGCTATATAGTTATAATATAACTAGTTATAACTATAGTTATAGCTATATAGTTATAACTAGGAAGCCACCAGCTAGGGTTTTGGAGTGTTTTTGTTTTCTAGTCTTGTTTATATTTATAGTAATGTGTATATATATATGCATGTTTTATTATGAAGAGGTTTGGCCTCTGTGACCCATAAGGAATACACATAATAAAGGAATCAGACTTTGTCAAATACAAAGTCTAAATTTTCTACTGAACCTCATTATTGAGAACATAATGCTAGAAATGAATATTTTCTTGGCTTATTAGTATACTGTAATCAAGTCATAAACATACTTTATCTCAAAAACTGAGTTCTTGGTCCATTTTTTAGAAGAAACAATGTTTATGGGAGGTCTTGCAGTGTAATGGATGGATTTAGGCAGGTCTGGGACTAAATTCCTATTACTCTGTTAGCTGTGCGATTTCTGAGCAATTTACTCAACTTCTCCAAGCCTTTTCTCATTTGTGAAGTGGAACTAGTATTATGTTTCAGGATATTATATGGAGGGCATATATGTAAAGTTCTTAATTAACAGGAGAGCTTACTAAATGTTAGCAGCTTATTGCATTCATTTTTATGATAAAATGCATTTAATATCAAATACATTAAGCCATTATTATTAAGGACCTAGCACAACAACTAAAATATAATTTCTTCCCTAAGCTCTCAACTTAAGTACTCTGGACAATATATAGAAAAGGCATTGAAGCAGATTTATAAATAAATGTCTTGCAAGTAGAATATGAAATTTTCATTAATTGTTAGGTATAAACTAGGCATGGTGGTGCACACCTATAATTTCAGTGACTTGGGAGTCTGAGGCAGGAGAATCACAAGTTTAAAGCCAGCCTCAGCAACTTAGTGAGGCCCTATGCAACTCAATGAGACCCTGTATCAAAATAAAAAAATAATAATAAAAAAAAAGAAGGGGTTGGGGATATCTCAGTGATTAAGTGCCCCTGGGTTCAACCCCTGGTACTACCCAAAACAAAAGCATCCCTGTGTTCAATTGCTGCCTTAAAAAAATTTATATGATTAGTAGGTATCTAATAGTTCTGTATAATTGCTTGATCTGACACATAATTAACACTTTTATCAAAATGGATAATAGAACTACCCTGAAACCTCACTAGTTAAGCCTATTGATAGAAATATTGGTTTGATTTGGAAATTTTCTTCTAGAATTTTATTTTAATTAAGTAATTCCTGTTACTATTAGTAGTAATTTGTTTTTACTATATTAGGCCCCCTTGTATGAGGTTTCGGTTACCTGTGGTCAACTGCAGTCCAAAAATATTAAATGGAAAATTCCAAATTAAATAATTCATAAGTTCTAAGTTGTGTTCTGTTCTGAGTAGCTGGATGAAATCTCATGCCTTCCTGCTGTGCCCTGCCCAGGATGTGAATCATCCCTTTGTCCCTTGATGTGAAACATCCCCTTGTCTGTATCCCTGCTCTGTATTCTGCCCACTCTCTGACACTTAGTAGTTGTCCTGGTTATCAGATTGAATGTAGCAGTACCGCAGTGCTATGCTCAAGTAACCCCTATTTTAATGAAAAATGGTCCCTGAGGGCAAGAGTAGTGATTCTGGCAATTCAGATATGCCACAGAGAAGCTATAAAGGGCGTTCTTTAAGTGAAAGGGTGAAAGTTCTCAATAAGAAAAAAATCCCATGCTGAGGTTGCTAAGACCTATGGTAAGAAGTAATCTCTTATCTGTCAAATTGTGAGGAAGGAAAAAGTGATTGGTGCTTGTTATTGCTGTCACACCTCAAACTTCAGAAGTCACTGGGGCCCAGAACATGATGTGTTCAGTTGCAATGGAAAAGGCTTGAGATGTTAAGGTTCAGTGCTGTTGGTATTTTCAGGTGTCCACTGGGGGTTTGGCACACAGCTTCTGTGGATAAGTACTGTATGTATTTATACCACCTAATTTTGGTTTTAAGTTGCTATAAAATATTTTCCAATTCAATATGCAATAAATATTTTTAATAGCTACCTTTACTTATATGCAATGAATTTATCTTTATTTTCTTAAATTGGTTAAATGGGGATGCTGTACTTTTAGTATTAGTTTAACAAAATCATCATAGTACAGAGTTAAAATTTGAATCATAGTCAATTATAAATTCTGTTTTACAAAAGTACAGATCAATAAGATCCTATTTTTCTTTGAAGGGAAGGGAACTCATTCTTCATCAATATTAATGTTACTTTCAACTTTGTATTTAAAATATTTTATTTTGTACTTCCGGTCTCATCTGACTAAAACATTTCAGCTTCTCTTATGAGATTGGCTTAGGCATTTTGTATGTTATATTTTATGTCAAACATTTTGCTCCTGTTTTTGGTTAGTCCTGTCTTACTGTTTTTAAGCTTGAGCTGCATTCTCAATATCTCATTTATACCTAATTGTGTATGCAATTAGATCTTCTTAATATTTGATATTTCCTCATTTCTGCCTAAACATATTTTTGCCCCTTTCACAGACTGTTACACTACTTCTGAAATAATGTAGTAGCTGCTGCTTACTATATTTGCATACTTCCCCATAAAAGCAGCTTTCCCATCCTCTGTGCCTCCTATTCCCCTACCTGGTCCTCATTCCCTCCTTTCCTTCTTTCTTTCCTCTTTGGACTTTAACCTCTACAGACTTGCCTTATTGATTGGTAGAAAAAAGTGGTTTTTATAAACAAAATAATGTTTATTTCAACTGCCACAGACTTTGAATAGTTTCATCATCTCCTAAGGTGTTTGACTATTTACACTAGTCTTAGAAAAAAACAAAGATTCACATTTGAATGGAAAGTTTCAGATAAATTATCTGACTTTTCCTTTAACTATTGTAATTTTTTGTGTAAATTTCAGGGTTAGAATGGCTGAACACAGAGGAGCCTATTTCTGTCTACAAGGATCTCTGTGGGAAAGTGGTCATCCTTGATTTCTTCACCTACTGCTGCATAAATTGTATTCACCTGTTGCCTGATCTCCATGCTCTGGAACACATGCACTCCGATAAAGGTATCTGCTCTTTGATGAGTTTCTAACAGATAGCCCTGGGGTAGGCGAGTTGCTGACTCATTTGCTCATGGGAGAAAGCATTTGAAAGACTTCAGTGATTCTAAATGCTGTCTCTAATCTATGGATTAAGAACTCCCTGTGCCTTTTCATGAAGGGTTAACTTAGTGATGATGGTTTGCCTAACTCAGAAACAGAATTTAGATAAGTCTTATCTCTGAGGATAAGGGCACAACTTTCTTTTTTCATGATCAGATGTCTGAAAAGATCTTTTCGTATGTCTAAAAGAGTTACCTAAATTTGTTCTTTGAAAAAAATGAAACATCTGGCCCTGATTGTATACTATTCTCACTGTGATATAAGGTTTAAATTTTTTATTAAGAAGTGCAAGTTAGGGGCTGGGGATGTGGCTCAAGCGGTAGCGCGCTCGCCTGGCATGCGTGCGGCCCGGGTTCGATCCTCAGCACCACATACCAACAAAGATGTTGTGTCCGCCAAGAACTAAAAAATAAATATTAAAAAAAAAATTCTCTCTCTCTCTTTCTCTCTCCTCTCTCACTCTCTCTAAAAAAAAAAAAAAAAAAAAAAAAAAAAAAGAAGTGCAAGTTCTAGCTCAATTCTCTAGAAATATCTGTTAATATCAAATGACAAGAACTACAGTGGAATGCAAAAGAACATACTTTTTCTTTCATCCTGCTTCATTAAAAAGCCATTTATTACAGTTAATGTTTTTCAGAGCACATTAGAAATCCTCCTTTATGGTATTACAGATTCCAAAAGTGAATGAGATTATATTTAGTATTTTCTGTAGAAGTTTGAAAAATTATCAGATTTTTTTTACTTTAAAAAAATAGTATGAGAGGGGCTGGGATTGTGGCTCAGCGGTAGAGCATTCGCCTAGCACGGGCGGAACCTGGGTTTGATTCTCAGCACCACATAAAAAAATAAAATAAAGGCATTGTGTTGTGTCCATCTACAAAAAAGATTCATATTCTCTCTCTCTCTCTCTCTCTCTCAAAAAAAACCATGAGAGTAAATGAAATTGATTAAAGGTTTCATTTAATTAGTTTTTAACAAATTTAATTACTATTCTTAGAGTCGATCAAAAAAGAGAAAGGATCACAGATCTTGTGGAGTAAAGATGGAATAGACATGTACAAAAATGAAGAATATCTTGAAATTTAGTTTTTTAAAAATGTGATTATCTAGATGTACTTTAAATGCAAATGAAACTTTAGATGCTTTTTTTTTTAAAGAGTGAGAGAGGAGAGAGAGAGAGAGAGAGAATTTTTAATATTTATTTTTTAGTTCTCGGCGGACACAACATTTTTGTTGGTATGTGGTGCTGAGGATTGAACCCAGGCCGCATGCATGCCAGGCGAGCATGCTACCGCTTGAGCCACATCCCCAGCCCTTCAGATGCTTTTAAGTTATACTAGATTGTGTCTTAAAATTACCAATCAAAAGATTTATCAAGAACCTTAAATATTCCCAGTGGCTAAATCCTATTTTCAAAAATTCATCTCTATGAAGAAATATATCATTATTCCCTGAGCTTTAGATGTTTGTGTCTCTTATTCAAACTTGCACATTTATAAAGCGTGAATTATGTGCACTGTACTCTGCTAACTGATGAGTAAATATGTAACAAAGTTGAATAAAAAGCATTACTGAACTCCTGAGGAAAGGGATATCTGGCTTTGCTTATAGACATTAAAAAGTCTTCTCAGAGAAACAGGATTGAGCTAGAACTTGAGAAGTGAGCAGGGGTGCACCTGCGAATGAAAATAGGCAGAGGGCTACGCTGGCCCAGGGAGTGCTAGGCCAGACAGGCAGGGGAGCCCAGAAGAGTCAGATTCTTGCTCCAGGAACAGGCGAATCATTTAATATGGCAGGATCATAAGGGCTTGTCATAAAAATAAAAGGAGACAGAGGCAGTTTAGGACCACATTGTGAAGTCCTTGTGTAGCATTCTTAACTGTTTAGACTTTTGCTTCCTTTGAGGATCTGGAGATGTAAAAGCTTGTTTTTGAATTCTTTGGTTTTTTAATGGGAGGGTGAAATGATGAGTTTGCATTGTAGAAGGGTACCGCATACTGGGTTAAGAATCCCAGGGTTAACCATTTCCTACCTAAGATGGTCTCCTGAATGGCATTTGGTAAACTTAATTGGTGAACCCCCCATACTTACAGCAAGTTCATTGATTTCCTCAAATGGAAACCCTTAATTGCCTACCACTTTATTGGAAACATTATTTTTATGAAAGCGTGTTGTGGGAAATTATATTTTTGTGTGCAAATACACTTCTGAAAAGTAAAATACATTTTAAGTAGAAAAAGAACTCATGGGAGATGGTGGAGTAAAAAGTAACAAATTTATGTCCACCTAGACAACATTTGCACTGGCAGAATCTGTCTGATTTGGAATTCTGGAATCTGTTAAAGGCTTCCAGCTTCCAGGGAGGCCTTGGACTGCAAGATGCTTTCATTTTGATCACTTTCAGCTCTGAGCACAGTAGCAGCTACCCAGCCCTCAGCTCCAGCACCATGGCAGATATCTGATCTGTGCTCTGCTTGCTGATGCCCCATCTGGTCACAGAGGTGCAGACAAGCGGCAGTGCCCACTGTTGTTGACCTTTCCACTTTGTGGCAAGCTCCTTCCCATACGACTGAGGTGACTTCTGGTGGATCTTAGGGGCTGGTGCCTATTTTTCCCCCTTTATTTCTTGTTGTGGGAGGCTGACATCGAAGACTAAGATATTCAGTTCCAGCTGTATAATGAAGAAACTTAGAAAGTCATTTTTCTTGCCCAAGGGAAGATGCAGACTCAGAAGGGATCCAGAAGCCCTTAAGTTTACAGTCAGGATGATCTTCAACAGAGACACCCTAAACAATCAAAATAACAACAGACCATGAATCTTGGGGAAGGGAGAATTACCATATTATTTGATGCAACTATTCGGTTTCCAACCAAAAAAATTACAAGGCATGCAGAGAAACAGGGAAATGTGAAAACTGGAGGAGGTGTTGTACACCTGTAATCCTAGCAATTCAGGGGGCTTAGGCAGGAGAATCAAAGTTCAAAGCCAGCCTTGGCAATTTGGTGAGGCCCTAAGCAACTTAGCAAGACCCTGTCTCAAAAAATAAAAAGGACTGGGGATGTGTCTCAGTGGTTCAGTGCCCCTGGATTCAATCCCCAGTGCACCCCCACCCCCCCACCCCGCCCGCAAAAAAAAAAAAAATACAAAGCTCCCCCAAACTTACCACTTCATGATTTTAGATACACAGTGTTTAAAGATGTTATTGTATGATCTCAAGAACTGAAAGGGATGGGCATGGAATTGTTACTGTTAAACGATACTTTTTTTGTTATTGATGTTACCCTGGTACAAATTCAGATTGGAGTAGGATAACTTTCGTTGTTAAATATAATTTCCATGGTAAGTGCGTGCGCGCGCGCACACACACACACACACACACACACAGCTAAAGAATATGCACAAAAGGAAATAAGAAGGGAATTTAAACATTTACTTAAAAAAAAATCAATGCTGAACACTAGAAAAGTCACTGGGTATAGTGACTCATGCCTGTAATCCCAGCGGTTTGGGAGGCTGAGGCAGGAGGATCACAAATTCAAAGCCAGTCTTGCAAAAGCAAGGCTCTAAGCAACTAACTCGGTGAGACCCTGTCTCTAAATAAAATACAAAATAGGTCTGGGGATATGGCTCAGTGGTCTAGTGCCCCTAAGTTCAGTCCCTGGTACTCACTCCCCAAAAAAAGGAATATGTGAAATGAGGGACAAAAAAAGCTCTGAGGTTGTGTAGGAAACAAATAGCAGCATGACAAAAGTCATTGTTCCCTTATCAGTAATTACTTTAATTGTAAATGGTTTAAGCTCTCTCATCAAAAGGCAGAGGCTGGCAAAGTGGATAAAAACATAATCCACCCATACGTGGTCTACAGGAGGCTCACTTTAGATCCCCAGATACAAACAGGTTGAAAGTAAAATGATGGATGGGGCAATTCTTGCAAATAATCTCCCAAAGAGCACAGAGGAGACTGTGTTAATATTGGACAAAAAGGACCAGAGGTCATTATGTGTTAATAAAAGATCAATAGAACTAGATAAAAACTTATGCACTTATTAACAAACTATCAAAATACGTGAGACAAAGATTGAGGGGAGAAACACATGTTCTCCAGTGGTAGTTGGAGGAATCAGTACACCACTCTCAGTAGAGCAACCAGATGGAAGATGAGGAAATAAAAGACTCCAACAGCACAAGAAACCAACCAGATCTGACAAGATTAAACAATTCTTTTCAAGTGTATGTGGGACATTTTATTGAAAAGTGGCCAGCACTTCACTAGGGTAATTTTTCCTGTTCAGGAGGAGATAAGCCCCCTGAGAAAATAAAGTCTGAAATAATTAGTGAAGAAATAAAAAACAAAGACAGAAAAATAGTTTTAAATGCAGAGCACCTGGTAGGTTCAGCCCACATAGGAGCTGGAGCTGAACAATTTGAAAATGGCTCTGGTGGTTTTATTTAAGAGGGTGCATCAAAGGCAGGGATAAGGTTTCAGGGGTGGAGTCTTGCTTCATGATGTCTTGCAGTCTAGCAGTTTGATTGGCATCTTGACAGGCTACACTCATCTTGGAGAGGCTGTGTGGCCACAGCAGGTCACCCCATCTCTGGTGCTGTGTGGGACCTGGTAGAGTCAGGTTCACATGTATCTGGGTGATCTTACTAGTGGGATTGACACTGGAAGTTCCCAAATACCACATTTTCCTATTCAGTGGGTTTCCATGCCGATTTGGACCACATATAGTCCACGGATGGCTCTCCACAGACATTTTCCAGGGTGAATCATATATTAGACCACAAAATAATTTTCAGAAAATTTAAGAAGATAGATACTTTACAAAGTATGTTCTCTGATCATGATAGAATGCAGTTGGAAATCAATAACAGAAGTAAAATTGCAAAGTTAAAAAGATTTATGGAAACTTTTTTTTTTTTTTTTTAGTTTTAGATGGACACAATATCTTTATTTTATTTTTATGTGGTGCTAAGGATCGAACCCAGTGCCTCACACGTGCTAGGTGAGCACTCTAAACTTGAGCCACAACCCCAGCCTGAGTTATGGAAATTTAAACAAGACACTCTTAATAACCAGTGGACCAAACAGGAAATCACAATGGCAACTAGAAAATATGAAGAGAAAATTTAGGGCACATAGTAAAAGCAATGCTAAGAGGGGAGTTTGTAGTCACAAATGCTTACATTAGGAAACAAGAAATACTTTAGATCAGTAACTGGCTTTCAGGCTTAAGGAATTAAAAGAACTAGCTAAACTGTAAGCTAGCAGAAGGAAACAATAAAGGTTTGGGAAGAGAGAAGCATAGATAGTAAGTAGAAAAATAATAAAGGTCAAAAATTGGTTCTTTGAAAATATCAACACATTTAACAAACTTAACTAGATGAACTAAAATTTAAAAAAAAAAGAGGAGGCTCAAATTGCTAAAATCAAAAATAAAATTAGGGACATTTTTTTTTTATAGAAATAAAACAGATTATAAGAAAATGCCAGACAAATTGGGTAACCCAGATGAAAAGACCAAACTGAAGAAAAGAAGATCTGAATAGACTTCTCAAGTAGCATTATTCATAACATCTAAGATATGGAATGTGAGCTATGCATGCATTGAAATATCATTCAGCCTTAGTTGAGTGTGGTGACACATGCCTGAAATCCCAGCTACCAGGGAGGCTGAGGCAGGAGGTTGGCAAGTCGAGGCCAGCCTCAGCAACTCAGCAAAATCCTGTCTCGGTGTAAAAATTAAAAAGGGATGGGTGGAGATGGAGCTCAGTGGCAAAGTGCTCCTATGTTCAATCACCAGTACCAGAGTAAACAAAGCTTACACACTTGTGCACACATACATAGAATTCAGTCTTAAATAGTAAACAAACAGATGATACTTGAAGGCTTTATGCAAAATGAAATGTGGAGTCACAAAAAAAATTCCGCATTATTCTACTTACATGAGGTACTAATAACTGTCAGAATCATAGAGACAGAAAGTGGAGTGCTGTTATTGGGGGAGGGAGAATGGGAATTCTGTTTAATGGGCACAGCTTCTGTTTTTCGAGATGAAAAGTATTCAGGAAATGTATGTAATGGCTGCCCTCAACAGTGCTCTGAATTGTATACTTTAAAATAGTTAATATAGTAAATTTTAATGGAAAAAACATAATAACATAAATATGGCGTTTTAACCCCTATTTTAAAAATGATTATTTTAAGGATGCATTTGTGCCCTCTGTGGGGGCGGGAGGGGGGGCAGGTCTGTGCAAGCAGTGCATCAGCACTGATTGCTACAGGCACGTGAAGGACATTTGTTGAATATGTAAGTCTGATGAGCCAGTGTGAGCTTGAAATCTTCCATACTGGATGTATTTACCCCACAGAATCAACAAGTGCTTCAAATCAGGGTTTTGGTTTTTCTGAACTGTTTTTTTATTTTTTTATTTTTTTGGTTTCATTCCTCTCCCCGCACTTTTAATGAGCTAGTTACTAGCATACCATTGAGTAGGATTTGTTACCCAGATAGCTCATTTGATAGAGTGGGACAGTAGACTGACTGACTAATTTGTTTTTCTGCATTTGGCTGTTAGAATATTGTTTGTGAAATAAATTTTTAAGCATTTAAAAAAAATGCTTTGAAAGTGGTCTCAACTTTGTAATTTCAAAGTAACATACTTCAACAATATGCTACTATATGGAAATCCTGGGTAACTTAAAAGATTTTTATGTTGTCAAAAATAAGTTAATTCATATTCACAAAAGAAGGTATACACAGAGATTACCACATGAAAGTTCAGTAAGCTGTCACTTAATTAGCTGTGCTTTCTTGTAGCTAACTGTCTTCTTCTATTACTACCTGATATGTTTCTGAACATATCTGGTGCAGTGCTATTTATGTTCTTGAAGTGTCATTCTGTAGTGTATTTTAAATTCTGTGGAATGTTCTGTTCATCTTCTGAGTAAGCCAAAATTTCTCTTCCTAATGAGGAAGTGCTTATTAATTCAAAACACCTTAAAAGAGACCCAGTTTAAAACCCAGTCTCTTTCCTCTGTAAAATAGCTTTTCAACTCAGATTTACCTGGACATGGTGGAACATGCCTCTAATCTCAATGTTGGCCAGACATTGTGGTACACGCCTGTAATGCAACTCCAGAGGCTGAGGCAGGAGGATCACAAGTTTGAAGCTAGGTTGGTCAGTTTAGTGATACCTTGCCTCAAAATAAAAAGGCCAGAGAATATAGATCAATACTTGCTTAGCATATGGGGGGCTCTGAGTTTAATCCCCAGTACTGCAAAATAAACAAACTCAGGTTTGCAGTTTCTCATAGTCTATGAGAAATCACAGATGCAAAGAGACTTAAAGAAAAAGGTAAATGATGTTTAATAGTGATGAGTCATTCTGATACTTAAACATTTTTTAAGAATGTAACTGTCCTAAAGTCACTAATTCATAATACTTTAGCACATTATATATTAAACTTCAGCAGTTTCTTTTACTACTAGAGAGTTTCTAAGTTTTTTAACTTTATGCTTTATATATTGGTATGTTATTCTCTAGCACCCAGATTTAGCACAGTGCCTTTTGTTTTATAAGAAAACATTTATCAGGGAGGGGAAGATGGCAGCGAAGGGAGTGCATCACCCCAGTGCGCCGCGTCACTGTGCGGGAGAAAGACGAAACAGCTGAAGGCTATCTTGTTGGGAATTTCCAGTGAAATTGAGGTGCTCCAGAATCTAGTGGAAGGATTTCCATCGCGCGAGGTTCGGCTGCGGGGGCTCGGACGCGGGCGATTTCTCCGCATGGAGGGTCACATTGCCTGATCAGCGGATTGCCCCGCAGCTGGAGTCTGCGGCGCGCGCTGGGAAGCGGCGAGGTGCCGGAGCGGGGGTGCAGCGATGCGGATTCTGGGGGCTCCTGCCAGTGGTGCAATGGCCGTGCTTAGTGCTGAGTTCCGGCTTTGAGACAGATGAGAGAAGCGGTCCAGATCGGTTCTCAACACCGGTCGGACCACGGAGGAGGACAGCGGCCGCCATCTTGGAGAGCTGATGTAATCATCCCTGTTTTCTACTGATCACAGCTCATTCAGCTATGGAACAGGTGATTTCAGGCTGGTATTTGCCTGCGTCTCGCAGACAGATGGCTCAGGCTTGGGGCTGGAGAACCAGCGGAGAATACTCCTAGGGGCTTCCTCCTGGCAAGGCGTGCGCCGGCCTCTGAGCGGCCGGATTCTGGTTCCCGGGGCTGCTTTGGCCCAGGGCTGGGGAACCTGCGGAGACTGCGTGTTGAGGCCAGCTCCAAGTGGAGCGTGCGCTGAGCTCGGGGCGGCTGGGTTCTGACTCCCGGAATAGTTTTGGCCAGGGGCTGGGGAGCCCGCGGGGACTGTGTCTTTGAGCTTGCTCGCAGCGGAGCGTGCACCGAGCTCGGAGAGCTTGGAGCGGCCGGGCTCTGGCTCCCGGAGCTGCTTTGGCCTGGGGCAGGGGAACCTGCGGGGGTCGCTCCTTGGAGCCTGCTCCTAGCGGAGCGTGAGCCGGGATCAGAGAGGCCGGGTTCTGACTCCCGAAGCTGCTTTGGCCCAGGGTTGGGGAACCTGCGGTGACTGCTTCTCGGTCCGGGTCCTGCTGGGTGCTGTGGGGGCCAGGGGGGCAGAGTGGAGCTGCCGCCTGCGCCCAGAGCAGGCCAAGTGAACCGCCGGCATGGTATCACGACACCCCAACTGTAGCTGGGGCCAAAGAGAGTAGCCGCCTACGCCTAGAACAGGACCAGCGACCCGACGGCGCGGTAGCCAAGTCACCCCATTTGGAGTAGGGGCTGTGCAGAACCGCCGTCTGAGCCTGCAAGGTAGGCAGACCTGCGACCCACTGGCAGGACAGGCCCGGTAGCCTGCCACCGTGGTGGACACGTAGCACCGAGGCAGTCACGTCGCACTGGTTGGAGTGGGGGTGGAGCAGAGCCCACGCCCGTGTCTGGAAAAGGCCCAGCGACCCGTTGGAGAGGCAGTCAGGTACCCCCATTGGGAGTGGGGGCTGAGCAGAACTGCCGCCCGAGCCCGCAAGGTAGGCAGACCTGCGACCCACCAGCGGAACAGGCCTAGAGGCCGGCCAGCGTGGTAGACACGTCACACCAATTGGAGTAGGGGCCGAGCAGAGCCGCTGCCCACATCCGGATCAGGACCAACGACCCGAGGGCGTAGTAGTTACGTCACCACAATTGGAGTGCGGACAGAGCAGAGCCGCTACCCGCGCCCGCAGGGTGGGCAGACCTGCAACCGACCAGCGTGGTAGACAGATCACCCTAATTAGAGGAGGAGCACAGCCACTACTCGCCCTGCAAGGGAGAATTTCCAACTATACAAGAGCAATATAAATAAATAGGGGGAACATTTCAAAAACACAACAGTTTCACCAAGCAGAAAGAAATGCGAGCAGTATGAAAAGACAAGGAAAGAAAGGACCACAAGCAATGCAGGTCAACTCAACTTTAGAAGAGGTAATAGCTGCAACAGATGGAATGTCAGATAAAGAGTTCAGGATATACATGCTTCAGATGATCTGGAGTCTCAAGGAAGACATGAGACAGCAAAATCAGACAATGAAAGATCACTTTGACAAGGAACTACATAAACAAATCCAGGAAGCAAAAGATCAATTACACAGGGAGATAGAGGTAATAAAAAACAAACAAATAGAAATCCTAGAAATGCAGGAAGCAGGGACTGGGAATGTGGCTCAAGCGGTAGCGCGCTTGTCTGGCATGCGTGCGGCCCGGGTTCGATCCTCAGCACCACATACCAACAAAGATGTTGTGTCCGCCGAGAACTAAGAAATAAATATTAAAAATTCTCTCTCTCTCTCTCTCTCTCTCTCTCTCTCTCTCCTCTCTCCTCTCTCTCACTCTCCTCTCTCTCACTCTCTCTTTAAAAAAAAAAAATGCAGGAAGCAATAAACTAACTTAAAAACTCAATTGAGAATACTACCAGCAGAGTAGATCACTTAGAAGATAGAACATCAGACAATGAAGACAAAGTATTTCAACTTGAAAAGAACATAGACAGCTCAGCAAGACTGTTGAGAAACCATGAGCAGAATATCCAAGAAATATGGGATAACATTAAAAGACCAAACTTAAGAGTCATTGGGATACAGGAAGGCACAGAGCTCCAAACCAAAGGAATAAACAATCTATTCAATGAAATAATACGAGAAAACTTCCCAGACTTGAAGAATGAAACAGAATCCCAAATCCTAGAAGCCTACAGGACGCCGAATGTGCAAAATCATAAGAGATCCACACCTAGACACATTATAATGAAGATGCCCAACATACAGAATAAGGAGAGAATTTTAAAAGCTACAAGAGAAAGGAAGCAGATTACATTTAGGGGTAAACCAATCAGGATAACAGCTGATCTCTCAACACAGACTTTGAAAGCTAGAAGATCCTGGAATAACATATTTCAAACACTGAAAGAAAATGGGTTCCAACCAAGAATCGTGTATCCGGCGAAATTAAGCTTCAGGATGGAAGATGAAATTAAAACCTTCCACGATAAACAAAAGTTAAAAGAATTCGCAGCTAGAAAACCATCTCTTCAAAAAATCCTTGGCAAAACATTACAGGAAGAGGAAATGGAAAATAACAATGAAAACCAACAGTGGGAGGTAGGACAGTAAAGGGGGGAAAGTAATCAAAGAGGAAAACAAATCAGGTTTAGTAACATTAATAAACAAATATGGCTGGAAGAACAAACCATATCTCAATCATAACCCTAAATGTTAATGGCTTAAACTCACCAATTAAGAGACACAGGCTAGTTGAATGGATCACAAAACAAGACCCAACAATATGCTGCCTACAGGAGACTCATTTGATAGGAAAAGATATACATAGACTGAAGGTGAAAGGTTGGGAAAAATCATACCACTCATATGGACTGCGGAAACAAGCAGGAATGTCCATACTCATATCTAATAAAATATATTTCAAGCCAAAGTTAATCAAAAGGCATAAAGAGGGACACTACATACTGCTCAAGGGAACCATACACCAACAAGACATAACAATCATAAATATATATGCCCCAAACAATGGTGCAGCTATGTTCGTCAAGCAAACTCTTCTCAAGTTCAAGAGTCTAATGGACCACCATACAATAATCATGGGAGACTTCAACACACCTCTCTCACCACTGGACAGATCTTCCAAACAAAAGTTAAATAAGGAAACTATAGAACTCAATAACACAATTAACAACCTAGACTTAATTGACATATATAGAATATACCACCCAACATCAAGCAGTTACACTTTTTTCTCAGCAGCACATGGATCCTTCTCAAAAATAGATCATATATTATGTCACAGGGCAACTCTTAGACAATATAAAGGAGTAGAGATAATACCATGCATCTTATCTGATCATAATGGAATGAAACTGAAAATCAACGATAAAAGAAGGAAGGAAAAATCATGCATCACTTGGAGAATGAACAATAGGTTACTGAATGATCAATGGGTTTTAGAAGACATCAAGGAGGAAATTAAAAACTTTAACTTAGAGTTAAATGAAAACACAGACACAACATATCGGAATCTATGGGACACATTGAAAGCAGTTCTAAGAGGAAAATTCATTGCTTGGAGTTCATTCCTTAAAAAAAGAAAAAACCAACAAATAAATGATCTCATACTTCATCTCAAAATCCTAGAAAAAGAAGAGCAAAACAACAGCAAAAGAAGTAGAAGGCAAGAAATAATTAAAATCAGAGCTGAAATTAATGAAATTGGAACAAAAGAAACAATTGAAAAAATTGACAAAACTAAAAGTTGGTTCTTTGAAAAAATAAATAAAATCGACAGACCCTTAGCCATGCTAACGAAGAGAAGAAGAGAGAGAACTCAAATTACTAGCATACGGGATGAAAAAGGCAATATCACAACAGACACTTCAGAAATACAGAAGATAATCAGAAATTATTTTGAATCCTTATACTCCAATAAAATAGAAGATAGTGAAGGCATCGATAAATTTCTTAAGTCATATGATCTGCCCAGATTGAGTCAGGAGGATATAGACAACCTAAACAGACCAATAACAATAGAGGAAATAGAAGAAACCATCAAAAGACTACCAACTAAGAAAAGCCCAGGACCGGATGGGTATACAGCAGAGTTTTACAAAACCTTTAAAGAGGAACTAACACCAATACTTTTCAAGCTATTTCAGGAAATGGAAAAAGAGGGAGAACTTCCAAATACATTCTACGAGGCCAACATCACCCTGATGCCTAAACCAGACAAAGACACTTCAAAGAAAGAAAACTACAGACCAATATCTCTAATGAACCTAGATGCAAAAATCCTCAATAAAATTCTGGCGAATCGGATTCAAAAACATATCAAAAAAATTATACACCATGATCAAGTAGGATTCATCCCTGGGATGCAAGGCTGGGTCAATATACGGAAATCAGTAAATGTTATTCACCACATCAATAGACTTAAAAATAAGAACCATATGATCATCTCGATAGATGCAGAAAAAGCATTCAACAAAGTACAGCATCCCTTTATGTTCAAAACTCTAGAAAAATTAGAGATAACAGGATCATACCTTAACATTGTAAAAGCAATCTATGATAAGCCACAAGCCAGCATCATTCTGAATGGAGAAAAATTGAAGGCATTCCCTCTAAGATCTGGTACAAGACAGGGATGCCCTCTCTCACCACTTCTGTTCAACATAGTCCTCGAAACACCGGCCAGAGCAATTAGACAAAAGAAATTAAAGGCATAAAAATAGGAAAAGAAGAACTTAAATTATCACTATTTGCAGATGACATGATTCTATACCTAGGAGACCCCAAAGGGTCTACAAAGAAACTATTAGAGCTAATAAATGAATTCAGCAAAGTGGCAGGATATAAAATCAACACGCATAAATCAAATGCATTCCTGTATATCAGCAACAAATCCTCTGAAACGGAAATGAGGACAACCACTCCATTCACAATATCCCCCCAAAAAATAAAATACTTGGGAATCAACCTAACAAAAGAGGTGAAAGACTTATACAGTGAAAACTACAGAACCCTAAAGAGAGATATAGAAGAAGACCTTAGAAGATGGAAAAATATACCCTGTTCATGGATAGGAAGAACTAACATCATCAAAATGGCGATATTACCAAAAGTTCTCTATAAGTTCAATGCAATGCCAATCAAAATCCCAACAGCATTTCTTGTAGAAATAGATGAAACAATCATGAAATTCATATGGAATAATAAAAGACCTAGAATAGCAAAAACAATGCTAAGCAGGAAGTGTGAGTCAGGCGGTATAGCGATACCAGACTTCAAACTATACTACAGAGCAATAGTAACAAAAACAGCATGGTACTGGTACCAAAACAGGCAGGTGGACCAATGGTACAGAATAGAGGACACAGAGACTAATCCACAAAACTACAACTATCTTATATTTGATAAAGGGGCTAAAAGCATGCAATGGAGGAAGGATAGCATCTTCAACAAATGGTGCTGGGAAAACTGGAAATCCATTTGCATCAAAATGAAACTGAATCCCTTTCTCTCGCCATGCACAAAAGTTAACTCAAAATGGATCAAGGAGCTTGATATTAAATCAGAGACACGGCGTCTGATAGAAGAAAAAGTTGGCTATGATCTACATACTGTGGGGTCGGGCTCCAAATTCCTCAATAGGACACCCATAGCGCAAGAGTTAACAACTAGAATCAACAAATGGGACTTACTCAAACTAAAAAGTTTTTTTCTCAGCAAAAGAAACAACAAGAGAGGTAAACAGGGAGCCTACATCCTGGGAACAAATCTTTACTCCACACACTTCAGATAGAGCCCTAATATCCAGAGTATACAAAGAACTCAAAAAATTAGACAATAAGATAACAAATAACCCAATCAACAAATGGGCCAAGGACCTGAACAGACACTTCTCAGAGGAGGACATACAATCAATTAACAAGTACATGAAAAAATGCTCACCATCGCTAGCAGTCAGAGAAATGCAAATCAAAACCACCCTAAGATACCATCTCACTCCAGTAAGATTGGCAGCCATTAGGAAGTCCAACAACAACAAGTGCTGGCGAGGATGTGGGGAAAAGGGTACACTTGTTCATTGTTGGTGGGACTGCAAATTGGTGCAGCCAATTTGGAAAGCAGTATGGAGATTTCTTGGAAAGCTGGGAATGGAACCACCATTTGACCCAGCTATTCCCCTTCTCGGTCTATTCCCTAAAGACCTAATAAGAGCATGCTACAGGGACACTGCTACATCGATGTTCATAGCAGCACAATTCACGATAGCAAGATTGTGGAACCAACCTAAATGCCCTTCAATAGATGAATGGATAAAAAAATGTGGCATTTATACACAATGGAGTATTACTCTGCATTAAAAAATGACAAAATCATAGAATTTGGAGGGAAATGGATGGCATTAGAGCAGATTATGCTAAGTGAAGCTAGCCAATCCCTAAAAACCAATATGTTTACTGAACCTGATCTGTGAGATTGGTTGTTATACTAAGCACTGTGGAAAACCATAGAGGGGTTTTCTCTCGGAGGGCAGGCATAATCAGATTCGCATTTTTTAGAAGTTCAGTCTGACTCCTGGGTAGATAAGTCAGTGGTGGAAATAGCAAGAGTGGATATAGCAGATCTGTAGTCCCTCACATGCTAGGCAAGCGCTCTACCACTGAGCTACAATCTCAGCCCCTGGTTTTGTTGGGAGAGCCTTTGAGACTTGGATTTCATCCCCAGATGACTTCCATTGCCCTGAGGCTGAAGATCTAATCCTTTTTGACTTCAAGGTTGACCCTCTCTCCTTATTCTCATCCATCCCTTGCTCACCTTTTGTTTTCTGCTTGGTCACTTCTGTCTCTTCTTCCTTCTGACCTCTTTGCATGTGCTGACTTTCCTCCCTGGAATCTCCTTCACTCTCTTCACCTAGTGAACACCCCCAGGAAATGTTGAGGTATATTGATTAGGAAAACGTACAGTGGATTGTGATGGATAGTAATTGTTGCAGATATGTAATATGTATAAGCCTCAGCAACTTAGGGAGGCCCTAAGTGACTCAGCGAGTTGCTGCCTCTAAGTAAAATATAAAAAAAGGGCTGGGGTGGCTCAGTGGTACCCCTGAGTTTAATCCCCAGTACTGAAAAAAGAAAGAAAAAGAGAAAGAAAAATACTGCTTACATTTCTCCATTAATTAAGGGACTGGTTTTAGAACTCAATTACATTTATTTAACCAGTGAGCAATATAAAAGCTAAAACATACTTTAAACAAGAATCAGTCAGTGCTACTTCCAGGTTTGGAGAATGTTGGCCACCTAATTTTAAACCTTTCCACTCTCCTTCCCTACCCTCCCCAAACATAAAAATGACAAGGAGAGCAAATAAAACAATATCTGACCCTGCAGTTTATAATACTAGGAGACAGAATATCATGGCCTTCACATCACATGTAAGTTGGGAAATAAACTAAATACCAGGAAAGGTCCTGCTGCTACAAGCCTGCAGGTGCTAAGAACAGGGACAGAGGAAACTTAAAAGACTCCTCAAGAAAAAATAAGTGGATTAAAGGACTCAAGCAAACAAAGCAAAAATAGAATAACCTCCTCACTCCCAGAAAGAGAAACTCCAGTATGAAGTGTCCAGATTCAACACAGATTTGAATGTATTACCAGCTCTGAAAGAATACAGGGCAGGGGCTGGGCATATAGCTCAGTTGGTAGAATACTTGCCTTGCATGCGTAAGGCCCTGGGTTCAATACCCAGCACCACAAAAAACAAAAAAGAATACAGGGCTAGGATGGAAGCATTTCTTCCATGGGAGGAGCATTGCTTTGGGGAGAGAATTCCATATGTTGCAGATTTGCCATCCCTTGAGATGGGCAGCTGAAGGTAAAGAAGGAAATAAGAGGGAAAAGTTTAGGATCTAGCAGAAACAAGACACACTCCTCCCTTCAGAGATGCTATCCATCAATAAAACCTCACAGAAAAAAAGAAACTGTCAGAAGAGGGCACTCTCAAGCTGGGAACCTGCCCACAAAATGAAGAGGAATAGGAAACGCAGATCACATCCGTATAGAACCGTGGAAAGCTGAGAATGCAATTCAGAGTTGAAATGTTGATGCAGAGTCTCACTTTACCAATCACAAAATTGACAAAAACTGTAACACTTCCTCCATACTGAATTAAATATCCTCAAACAGCATTTAGGAATAATGAAAAAACAACTGCATTCAGAAATTGAAAAAATAAGAAAAAGACAAAAAAAGAAGAAATGTGTGTTGATTGAGATCAGGCAAGAAAAGAAAGGAAAAGTTCAAAATTATATTATAATTGAAAACTAAATTATAAGGCACTCAAGGGACAATAATTCATATAAAAATGTACTAAGGAATATTTAAGTAAAGCAGGGGAAAAAGGAAGCCTGGAGACGGAAAATGAACTAAACAAAAAAGTTCAAAGATTTAGAAAAAAAATGATTGAATTGGTAGGTGGACAAAGGAGGTCCAACATAAGACTACTTGGAGATACTCAAGAAAATCAAGACAACTGGCCAGAACCAGTGTAATAACTAAAATTAGAATTTAAGAAAACTTAGTGTGAATGAAAGAAAACTTGAATTTACATATTGAGGGCTCCTACCAGGTACAAGGGAAAATTGACCCAAAACAGTTCAAGCAGTATCCCAATAAAACTATTCCATTTTAAAGATTGAAAGAAAAAAAAAAAAAACTCAAGACCTGGGACAAAAAGATGACTTGCAAAGAAGACATGTTATCAAGACTTGTCAGACTTTTCACAGACAGGATACAAGCAAGCATTTCAGGAGTAAACCAAGGATACTGTATCCAACCCTGTGTTCAAGCATCAATCAAAGCTGTGAAAAACAGTTTGAGTGTCCAAGAACTCAGAATACCGTGCACATGTGTCCTTCCTGGTGAATGTACCTTAGGGAGAGCTTCATCCAACTAGGGATGATAGGGAAACTGCCTGTGGGTAGCTGAAGATTTCATACACGTAATAGTAGAGGTAGGACCAAAACAAGGATGTAGGGTTTTAGTATTAGTCATGGTTTGATAAGAGAAGCAGAGCCATTAGGAGTAGTGAAAAACAGGGATTTATTGAGCGTATGTAAGTGCGGACCTCTGCATGAGGCTGTTGCTTTTGTGTGCAGCAACTCAGCTTGAAGATGCCAGGCAGTTGAAAAGGAAGGATGGGTTTGAAGTAGGGAAGAACAAAGACAATTTGGAATTGGGCTATCCTGCAATAGCCCATGAATTTGATCACATGTGTTTTTATATAGAAATACTTTCATAGGCTTCCAATTTATTTAATGAGGTGAAAGCAGAGTCAAGTTCCTCTGTCAGGGAGCTGAACGCTCTACTGGCCCAGGAGTCAGAGAAGACGTAATGCCGTATTCCCCTGTGTTCATTATTGCCTGCTCTACCTTTGCCTATCCCTTATTTGTAGCCTGATTCACTTTATTTTAGGTGTATCTCTTATATCCAGTGTATATAAAACTTTTTTCTTTTAATAGATGAGTTGAACCCATTCATATTGATTCCTATGATTATTGTCTAAAAGCATTGTGCCATTATGTGTATAACCCAATACACATATTATGGGCATGACCTAGTAAACACAATAACACAGTTCTGACACATAATAAGTATTGCTGTGTTTCCCAACATCGTGTGTCATTAATTTATTTTGATGATTTGAGAAGTTTGTTTGGTTATCTTTATACTTACAACTTTAAAAAATAATAATAGCTAGGTTCTTTGAGATTTTATTGTATACTTGGCACTATTCTAAATGCCTTACACAGACTCTTTTAATCTGCCTGACCTAGGAAGCAGTTAGTGATAGTTCCCTCATTTGCAAAAACCGATCAACAGAGAGGTGAATTAACTTGCCCAAGGCAAGAAGTATTCAGCCCTTCCCATTTCTTTCCCTATATCCAGCTCTCTGGCAACCATTCCTCATGTATCTTTATTCAATATGCTTTTGAGATGTATTTAATCATTTGTTTTCAGCCATTTGTTTGTGATGTATCGAGGCAGGACTTTCTTGTAATTTGTCTTTTTTGTTGCTTGCTGACATTAAATTCAGTAAATTTATATCTTTGGCCAAATTTTAGAAGTTTATTATTTAGTTAGATATTCTTCCCAGTCTCTTTCTCCTCTTCTTCTGGGATTCTAGTTACATTTTATGTCTTCTGACCTGTTCCACAGATCTCCGAGGTACTGTTTATTTTTATTCAGTCTTCTTTCTCTGCATTCTTTCGTTTGGATCACTTCTGTTGAACTATCTTAGGTTCTTTGACTTTTCCCTCTGTCATTTTATTGCCATTAAGCTCATTCAATGAATTTATTTCAAATAGTATTTTCATTACTGCAGTAAACAAATACTATTTTTTAAAAGCTTTTATCTAGCCAATAGGCATGAAAAATTTTAATACTACAATAGCCCATGAATTTGATCACGTTTTTTTTTTTGTTTGTTTTAGTCTTTTTTTTAAGTTGGACACAATACCTTTATTTATTTATTTTTATGTGGTGCTGAGGATTGAACCCAGTGCCTCACACATGCTAGGTGTGCGCTCTTACCACTGAGCCACAACCTCAGCCCCTGATCACGTGTGTTTTTATATAGAAATAAAGATTATCATTAAATTTTTTTTTTTTAAATGGGGTGTTTTACCACTGAGCTGCATCCTTAGTCCTTCTTTATTTTGAGACAGGGTCTTGCTTGCTAAGTTACTGTGGCTGGTCTTGAACTTGTGATCCTCCTGCTTCAGCCTCCCAGTTCCCTGGGATTACAGGCATGCATCACTACACCCAGCAAAATATGTTAATTTTTTTAATATATTTTTTTAGTTGTAGATGGACACAATACCTTTATTTTTTTATTAGTTGCTCAGAACATTACAATGATCTTGACATATCATATATCATACATTTGATTCAAATGCAGTATGAATTCTTATTTTTCCCCACATGTACAAATTGCAGGATCACATTGGTTGTATAGTCACATTTATACATACTGCCATAACAGTACCTTTATTTTATTTATTTATTTTTATATGTGGTGCTGCTGAGGATTGAACCCATACCTCACATGTGCTAGGCAAACGCTCTACCACTGTGCTACAGCTCCAAATAATAAAAAATTTGTTAATTTTTTATACATGTGTTCTATGCCATTAAAGATACTATAGTTGTATTTTTTTAAAAATTTATCAACTGTTTATACCTCTTAATGACCTGAAGTCTAATGTATAGATGATGCTGTGTAATACTTAATAATATTTCTTGTATGCTTTCTGTCTTTCAGATGGTCTTCTGATTGTTGGTGTCCACTCAGCTAAGTTTCCAAATGAAAAAGTCCTGGACAACATTAAGAGTGCTGTTCTCCGATACAACATCACCCACCCTGTGGTCAATGATGCAGATGCCTGCCTTTGGCAAGAGCTAGAAGTTTCCTGCTGGCCCACTCTGGTCATCCTTGGGCCCCGCGGAAATATGTTATTTTCTTTGGTTGGAGAGGGACACAAAGATAAATTATTTTTATACACTTCAATAGCTTTAAAATATTACAAAGAAAGGGGACAAATCAGAGATAATAAAATTGGAATAAAGCTCTATAAAGATTCTTTGCCACCTTCACCATTGCTGTTTCCTGGCAAAATAACAGTGGACCATGCTACTAATAGATTGGCAGTAGCAGATACTGGACATCATAGAATTTTGGTCATTTGGAAGAATGGACAAATTCAGTACAGTATTGGAGGTAAAGTTTCCTTTTAATTATGCTATATAATATGTTTTGTAGTTTAAAATAACTCAGGTAAATGTATTAAAATTGAAATTTATAATTAATAGCAAACTGTAGAAAGACAACACATTAACTTACATTACAAAATTATTGTTATTTAATGTATATGAATTAATCTTACTTCTTCAAAAAGCAAACAAAAATATCCAAAAAAGTATTTTCAAAGCAGGAAATCATTAAGTTATGTATCCTTTCAGTATAATTATATATCCTGTCTTGTTTTTAATAAACTGTACACTTACTTATGAAAATACATATGTTTTGGACCTCTAATATCTTAAATAGAAGTATTATACTTTGTAATGTTGTGAACAACCAATAAAAAAAAAAAGAAGTATTATATTTTATTTTCCAACAAAATCTTCTTGAAGACCAGGAAAGTGCCTCAAGAACTTGACATTTAGATTATAAAATTAATAAGCCAGGATTTGTACGTAATTTTACTTTTCTCTCCTTTTTTCCATAAGAACTTAAGCATACTTCTGGATCCCTTTGAATGTAGCAAAATAAAGAATCATTTAAGCATAAATCATTTTGTTCCATATCTTCCTGGCCTTACGTTTAAAAAAAATAAATAAAGCCTCTTGTTTAACATGTACATAATTAATAAAATCTAAGTACATCCTTACTAATTCTGCTTATCCAAGGCTGAACTGAAATGTAACAACATATTAGTCAAAGAGAAAAGTGATTCATGTCTTTGGGTCATGAATCAAGATGCGCAACACATACGGCCTTAGACATAGGGTAGGAGCACCCGAAGCACAGGTCAGCCAGGCCTACTCCTGAGCCATCATGCTGTTCCCAGGTTGCCAAGGTACTGCCTTGCCTCTTGAAGAAGTGATGTCTTTTGTTTAGTGTTTTTATTTGAGTATGTGTTATGTTTTGTTTTGGCTACTTAGTATTTTTGTGTAAACCAAGCATTTATGAGAATTCTTTTGTCTTTTATATCTAAAATTATATAAAGCAGTTTTTAATAGATTCTACCATTTTCTTTGCTAATAAATTAGGAAACCACCCGAAAACTATATTTCCCAAATATTTCTAAGAATAATGCTATCTGATGATATATTAATAGTTATTCTTTAATATTTTAAAAATAATTATTTGGTCACATACACTCAGGAAGCACTAATATATGATTTAACAAATTTTTGTGAGTCATCTGACACCTTGTATCTTACTCTGTTAGTGTTTCTCGAATATCCAAAAGGGGACTACAATACACAATATTTTCTAATTTAAAGTGACTACACAATTCCCCCACCACGTGCTTTTTTCCCTGGGAACTCTTATCAACATCAACAACAGTAGTGTCATTAGTAATATTGTATGCCTGACATTATTCTAAGCATAATACCTGTATTAATTTATTTTTATTCTTGCAATGCTGTAGGTTAGGTACTATTAATTCCATTTTATAGAAGAAAAGCTGAGGCACAGAACTTGCCCAAACCATTAGCTAGGAAGGGGCAGAGCTGGGATTTAAGCCATGTGTGTAGACTCCTCAGGTCATTTCCTACCTATCTCACATCTAGCACAGTGGAGTTCTGCAGAGCAGTTTGTGGCTGCTGACTTAAAGACTTTGAATTGCTTTTCCCCAGGACACAGAAATAGCAACTGTGTTTTATCATCTTATATTCCCCACCCTTGGAACTCTTCCATCCCTTGTAAAGTCTGAGTAGGCCTTTGTACCAGAATCTTTAAGTATGGATGAGATGTTATAGGCCTAAATTCATGATGAGGTAAAACAGAGAGCAAGGACTCAGCTGAGGCTGTTGCACTGTTTGAGATAGTGTGGGGTATGTGTGCTTTTCTAGGGAAGAGGGGCATAATTTTCACTTTATTATAAAGGAGTTTATCTTATTATTTTGTTGAAAATAATTCAGCTAGCTGTTGAAAGGTTAAAATTGTTTTTAACTTTTTAGTTTAGAAAGTTAATAAGTAATTAAAGTGCTTTTAAAATTTGTTTCTTCTGTGTTGCTGAAGTTCACTAGTAACTATTACATCAAAAGCCCTGTCATTACCAATACTCACTCTTGAGAAAAATAGATACCTTGGGAAACATTTTCATTTTGAGGGAAGAAGTATCATGTTGTTTATTTTAAAATCGCAGCATTAAATATAAACTTTAATTTTCATTTTTGTTGGTTTTACTTTGAAATTACTTCTTAGTCAGAAAATTTTATCTTATGAGTTATGTCTTGTCTTTTAGGACCTAACCCTGGAAGAAAAGATGGAATATTTTCAGAGGCAACTTTTAACTCCCCACAGGGTGTAGTCATGAAGAATAATGTCATATACGTGGCAGACACTGAAAACCACCTCATAAGGAAGGTAATTTCCCATTTTAAGTTTTACTACTTCTGATCAGAAAAGCTTATATTTATTTACTACATTAAATGTTCAAGGTTGAAGGGTGATGTTTAAGCATATCAGATCATCCTTATTCCACCTTTTCAGGGGTACTTGCTTTAGTTTTATTCTTAAGTATTTTGTTTTCATTTGTGTCAGTTTATAATTGCCACAGAAGAAGAACCCAATAAATTATTTGTTTATCCTTTGTTTGAAAGTTACGTGCCTGATTACCCAAAAGCTCTCATTTTGAGGTTTTTCTCCTAACCACTAGTTCACACAATGATCCTTTGTCCTTTCCAGTTAAATTTTCTCCAATCTAGAAAAAAAAAAGTCCTACCACTCCAGCCTCTCCTCAGCTCTGAACTTGTTGGCTGGTAACACTCACTGATAAATTAGTTTTAAAATTTATTTCATCTCATTAAAAGTAATATGTGTTCTTCATTTTTTAAAAATTATTAATACAGAAAGAAAAAATTAGTTAATAAAAAAGTTTACTGTTTATCAACTCCAGTTCCTTAGAAGTGACCAACCACAGTTAAAAATTGTATCTTTTCAGAAATTTGCTACTCATATACAAATAAATTTATACTTAAAAGATTATTTCTATAGAGAACTTTTAAAAAACAAAGGGATTCATACCATATAAATACATAATGTTTTGCGGGTATTCTTTTTTTTTTTTTTCAAATTAGTCACATGAATGATGCGACTGTCATATTCCATTTTGGACATACCCACTTCCTTTAAATGTTCCCCACCTGTAGCTATTTGGGCTATAATTCCTGATCTTTAAATTGCCATCTATTTGGATGATAAGTAACTAAGTTACTCTGACCCATCCTGATAGATGAACATATTGTTTGAGGAACTTTCTTGCTTTAGTCACTACTACTTTCAGGGTTGACATTTGTCCTCATTTATTCAATAATATTATTAGGTTATTGCAGATACATATATAGAATATATAATATTATCTTCTGCAATGTAAATCTCCATGGAAACAAGAAATAGGTTTTCTTTCTTTTATTTATTTTTTGGGGGTGTTCTAGGGATGCAACCCATGACCTTGTGCATGCTAGGCAGGTCTTCTACCACTGAACCACACCCTGTTGAATTTCCTGTGGAAATTCTAGCACCTAGAACAGGGCCTGGTCTATGGAAGGTGTTCAGTAGACATTTGTTAATTTATGAACAAATAACATCTGCCTAATGAAGCATTTTTAAATATATATATATATATATATATATATATATATATATATATATATTCCTATTAATAAAAGAAGGTATTATGTGAGAAAAGGATTTTAGGGATTAATAAAATAGATGTAATTTTTGAAACTCTTTGAGGTTGTCTTCTCAAATATGATAATATATTGCTGAGTATGTTAGTGATGGCATAGTCGTGTAATGTTTCTAAACTTACTGCTGAAGAACCTTTTTAGGCAGAGCTTCTCATGGGACTGATGTTTCCATGATACCTACTTTGTAGAAAAGTGGTTTTCTATTATTGAGCCCTTAGAGATCAATATTTCTTCCTCCTTTTTGTGTTGGGGGTTGTATGTTTCTGTAATTCTCCAGAATGTCATGGACATAAGCCATCCATTGAAGTAGCAAGAGGGCTAGCCCAGAAATCCAGAGGACTTGTTCTTTTTGAAGTGTGCTCTATCCTTCTGCTTTATAACTTAGTAGGTTTTGAAGGACTAACCATAGTGTTGCATTTCAAATGCTTATGCATTTAAGTAACATAATCACAACAAAGTTAGGCTTTCTAACTTTTCTCTGTTATATGACTTAGTGTAACGTCTGTAAAAATAGGTAGCAAAATTACTTCTTCCCTTCCTTTTTAAGAATATTTATTACATTGTTTTTAAGACCTCATTTGCAGAAGATTAAATTGATCATAGTCCTATTTTCACACACATGAACATCATTGTTCCAAGCAGAACCTTGTTTGGTCTAGAACATATATTAACTTGGAAATTTCCTACATCCCTATTCTCCACTCCAACTGCCATTCCCTTATGTGAACAAGTCTGTAGGCAGCAGTCTGATACATTTAGTGCATGTCTTTTGTACTTACATGTGACCTTATAAAACAGTGTTTTATGTGCATAGCTATCTTAAATGATACTATTTTGTTATATTTTATGTATCATGAAACTCACCAGTTAAGCGTACAATTCACTAAGTTTTTAGTAGATTTAACAGATTTTGCAAATGCTCTACCACTGAGTTATATTCCCTGACCCCATTTCATTCTTTTGTATGTGCCTATCCAGTTACTTCAGAATCATTTATTGGAAAGAATATTCTGCCTTCATTAATTAATTTTGGTAACCTTCTTGAAAATCTTGATTATAAACGAGTGGGTTTATTTCTGAACTTTAAAGTCTGTTCCATCAACCTATATGTCTGTCCTTTGGCCAGGACCACATCACTTTTGTTGCTATAGCTTTAAGTGTTTTTATATCAGCAAATCGGAGTGCTCCCACTTTTCCTTTTCCAGGACTGTTTTGCCTCTCCTAGGTCATTTGTAGTTTCATATGAAGTTTTGGATCAACTTGTCCATTTGTGAAAAAAACGAAACAGAAACTTTTGAATGCTTTGTATATAAATGTCTACATAAACAAATTGTTTCTGATTGTTAAACTTTCTCTTCCTTTTTATCGTATTGCTGTCTAGGACCTCCATTGTGTCTAAGCATTAACAGAGTAAATGGGTATCCTGTCATGCTCATGATCTTAAAATGTGTGTGTATTTTCTCCAAAAGTTTAATATTTGCTGTAACTTTAAAAACAGAATATCTGTTAAGTTAGAAAAATTTCTACTCCTAGTTGCTGAAACTTGTTTTATTACTACATTTATTGAAATGATTGTATGATTTTTTTTTTTTTTGTCCTTGGTCTGTAGATGTGTAGAATTGGTAGATTCTTTTGAGGTTGAGCCATCTTTTTATTCCTGGGATAAACCTTACCTTGACATTAATTTTTTAGGAATCAAGTTGATTTTGATTATTCAAATTTACATTTAGTATTTTAAAATTCATGTTCAAATTTAAATGGCTCCAAAACTTCAAGTACTCTGCTCATCTGATATTAGAATCAAGGTCACACTAACCTCATCAAATCAACTAGTTTCATTTTTCTGTATTTTGGAATAATTTGCCTAACAGGAATTACTGGGTTTTGAACATTTGTTAAAACTCTCCTGTAATATCACCCAGGTCTGATTTTCTTTTTTAATAAGAAGAGTTTTTTAATTTTCTTGTCTATTTCTATGATGTATTTCTGAAGTCAAGATCTATTTCAAGTACCCTTTCCAAGTTGCCTATTATATTTTCACAGATCAGGTTCAGTAAACATATTGGTAAGGTTAAATAGAGGAGTTTTCTATAATCTCAGACAGCTTAGAGAAGACACTAGAGAAATAATGCAAAGAGGTATTGCCAAAAAAGATTAACATAAATTTACTGTGGTAACAGAAGAAAGGATGACAACCTTAAGATTGTTTAAATAGATGAAGAAAAATCTTTGAAACCATTTAATCTATATTCATGATGAAATGAACATGCTGGAAATGGAAATAAATGCCTTTAATATGATAAAGGGCATCTACAAAAAGCCTCCAGCTTCACTTAATGCAAAATAGTGAATGTTTTCCCCTCAGTATTGGGAACACTTTTACTGCAAGTTCTAGCCATTGTATTAAGGCAAGACAGAGAAATAAGAAGTATAAAAAAGTGAGGAATAATTGTCTTTATTTGCCAGTGACATGTATACACAGAAAATTCTAAGAGATCTATTAGTAGCTATTATAACTAAGAAGTGAATTTAGGAAAGTCATAGAACATAAAACCCATTTAAAAAGATCAAGTCTTTTTCTTTCTTTTTTTTTTTTTTTTTTTTTTGATATTGAGATTGATCCCAGGGGCACTTAACCACTGAGCTACATCCCTAGCCTTTTGCTTTTTTAAAGACAAGTTCTCACTGTGTTGCTTAGGGTCTCATTAAATTGCTGAGGCTGGCTTTGAACTTGCAACCCTCCTGCTTCAGCCTCCTGAGCTGTTGGAATTACAGACGTGCACCATGGTGCTGGCCTCTATTTTTATATACTAATAACAATCAATTGGAAATTAGAATTTTAAAATTCTATCTACCTAACAGCAAAAACATAAAATACTTAGAATAAATTTAACAAAATATGTGCAAGACCTGTATATAGCCTGTCCTCTCTATCCACAAGTTCTGCATCTATAGATTCTGCTAACCAAGGATTGAAAATATTCAGGGAAAAAAAATTGCATCTGTAGTGAATATGTGCAATCTTTTTTCTTGTCATTATTCTCTAAACAATACTGTATAACTATTACATAGTATTTTTATTACATTAGGTATTATAAGTAATCTAGAGATGATTTAAGGTATACGGAAGAATGTATGTAGGTTATGTAAAAATACTGTCATTTTATATTCAAGACTTGAGCATCCTGGCATTTTATTGTACTGGGTGGGTCCTAGAATCAATCCCCCATGGATACTGAGGTATTTCCAACTATAATATATTGCTGAGAAAATTAATTCCATGTTAGATATTATATGAATGTATCTAATAGAATTAATATTGAAGGCTCAATATTAGAATATTTGTTCTCTCCAAACTGATCTATATATAAATCCAGTACAATCCAAATCAAAATTTCACTAGGCTTTTTTTGTAGGGGTTGACAAGTGGATTCCAAAATTTACATGGAAACACAGAACAAAGGGTATATAATGTCTAAACCAATCCTGAAAAATAACAAAATTTAAAGACTTATGCTACCTGATTTGAAAACTCCTTATATTGCTACATTCATCAAGAAAGGCAGGTTCTTACACAAGGGGTAGATATAGATCAAGAAAAATGAAGGAAGAGCCTTAAGTAGCCCCATATGTATACAGTTATTTGATTTTCTTTTCTTTTCTTTTCTTTTTTTTTTTTTTTTTTTTTTTTTTTTTTTAACCCCTGGGATTGAAACCAGGGGCACTTAACCATTGAGCCACATTCCCTGCCCTTTTTATTTTGAGCTAGGGTCTCACTAAGTTGCTGAGGGCCTAGCTCAGTTACTGAGGCTGGCTTTGAACTTAGGATCCCCTGCCTTAGCCTTCCGAGTTTCTGGGATTACAGGCATGTACTACTGCGCCTGGCTAGTTATTTGATTTTGAAAAAACATCAAAGTACTCAAACACAGAAAGAAAAAATAATTTCAGCAAATGGTGCTAGAACATCTAGATAACCATATGGAATTTTTAAAACAGAATACACTTTTCTAACACAACATAGACAAACATCAATTCAAGATGTCTCACAGACCTAAATGTAAAAGTTGCCTAACAGGAATTACTGGGTTTTGAACATTTGTTAGAACTCTCCCGTAATATCACCCAGGTTTGTTTTCTTTCTTTCTTTCTTTTCTCTCTCTCTCTCTCTCTCTCTCTCTCTCTCTCTCTCTCTCTCTCTCGATAGAACCCAGGGGTGTTCTACCACTGAGCTACATCCCCAGCCCTTTTTTACTTTTTTGAGACACGTTTTCTCTAAATTGCTCAGGCTGGCCTCAAACTTGTGATCCTCCTGTTCAGCTTCCTAAATCCTTGGGATTATAGGCTATGCCAGTGTGCCTGACAAAACTAAATTTTTGAAACATTTCTCAAATGGCCCATAAACACCAGAAAAGATACTTGTCATCCTTATTAAGCAAGAAATTGCATATCAAAACTACAGTGAATTGGGAGGCTGAAGCAGAAAGATCACCAGCCTCATAAGCAACTTAGACTGACTCTCTTAAAAAATAAAAAAGGCTGGGGATGTGGCTCAGTTAAGCACACCTGGTTCAATCCCCAGTATCAAAAATACGTACAAACAAAACCCACAATAACAAGCCATTTAATACTCCCATAGGATGGTTGAAATTATCTTTGTGATTTATAAGTAGACAATTATTAAGATAGGACACAAAAAATAGTAATCATAAAAAATGATATCAAACTTTATCAAAATTTGAAATAC
Organism: Spermophilus citellus; assembly: GCF_964194105.1. NCBI lineage: Eukaryota > Metazoa > Chordata > Mammalia > Rodentia > Sciuridae > Spermophilus > Spermophilus citellus. The sequence continues at coordinate 81,808,326 of NC_138195.1, forward strand.
CTGCTCATTAAAATTTACCATTTTAAAAAATTAAAACACAGAGTTTCAGAAACATTAACAAACAAACCCACAAAACATCTATTAGGGGTCTAGTATCCATGATACTCAGAGGTTCCTACAACTGAATTAGAAGACAGCACAATTTAAAAAATGAGCCAAAGATTTGAACAGAATCTAAGAAGATAAAGGAATGACTAGAAGCATGGAAGAAGGTATTCAACATTGTGAGTTAAGAAGGAAATGTAAGTTAAAGCCATTTGGTCAGCCAGGCATGGTTGCACTTGATTATACTAGGAACGCTGAGGCAGGAGGAGCGCCTGAACCTAAGAGTCCAGACCAGCCTGGGCAACATAGTGAGACCCCTGTCTCAGGAAAAGAAAAACAAAAGCACATGAAGTGCTGATCTTTTAATAAAGACAGTATGCTGATGTTTGCAGTTGACTTTGAAATGCATCAAAAAATAGAAATGGATTAATAGCTAGAAAAAATATATGATAAAGCAAGTAAGTGAAGTGTTGATACTAGGATCTAATTAGGTGATAGGTGTATGGATATTTGCTGCAAAATTTAGTTTTTCTATGTGTTTGAAAGTATTCGTGGTAAAATGTTGGGAAGGTGTTGGGATTTGAAAGCAGAGTATCTTTTTTTTAAATCAGTGGAGTACATTTGTTTTATGGTGGGGTGTGGCTCAGTGTAAAATGCCTGCCTCGAACACAAGGCCCTGGGTTCAATCCCCAGTGCCTAAAACATTCTTTTTGTTTCATTTAAGAAATAGAGTCATCGACTGCATCCATTCAAATCCCAGATCTGTGACATACTAGTTGTGGGATCTTGAGAATGCTGATTGGCTGGCTCATTCTTGGATCAGTGCCAAGCAAAATTGAAATATAGACATTTAATTTTAAGAAGCATGCATTTTGCTAGATTGTGTTTTAAAATTTCACTTCCTTTTAAAATATTTTCAAGGTAAGATGAGGTCCAGGCCAGTTCTGGCAGAGGCATGATGAGGATGGGAGAGGAGGAGTGAAGTGGGGGGTAGACAGGTGGGGAACTGAGAGGCACTGATTATACTGAATAGAAAGTTCCTTATAATCAATTGGCCTTTTCAGAAACACTGTGTTGCAAATACTGTCTGTGTTCTGTTGGAAATCTCTACATCACAAAAGAAAAAAAAAGATAGCATGCTACGTGTAACATATCCATTAAATTTTTACAGATTGACCTAGAGGCTGAGAAGGTGAGCACTGTAGCTGGCATTGGAATTCAGGGAACAGACAGAGAAGGAGGAGCAGCAGGAGAGCAGCAACCCATTAGCTCCCCATGGGATGTCGCTTTGGGAACATCAGGTATGTGTGGTTTCAATATTCAATGGGAGTAAACTTTGCTTAATAATAGTTAAGGTTTAAAAAAATATTCTTGCATTACTCATTTGGATTAATTGTATTGCTGGTTATTTTATACTTTTGTACTTATGACTTGGAGTTAATTGTATACAACAAAGGCAACAGTAATATATACAGGCTAGTATAAATGTTACACACAACAATTATATTTTATATACAAGATGGAGTATATAGTCCTCTAACTTAAAGTTTAAAATTTTTATCTTAGCATTTTCCAGTTAACATATTTAGTTTAAGAATACTCAGAAAACTGAAAGGATTATAGTTTCAGAACTTGGAGACTATTTATGAAGTATATTACTTAGTGTCCTTGTTAACTCCAGTTTGAAAAAGAAGTCAAGAAAGCAAAGAGGGAGTTACTTTTTCTTTAGATTTTAACAGTTTGTACAGTATTGAAATATGGTAGCTTCTTTTGAGCAATTAAAAACATTAACCCTACTGAATATGCAAATATTGATAATAAACAAGACTTAACATTGTTCATATGTTCTTTTCTACCTATATTAATTCACTCAAAGAAATCCTGGAGTCCTTTTATTAGTACACTTATTTTTACTGGCCCTTAGTGGTACAGAGATGGTTATTTACATGTCTAAAATCAGATAAACAAATAAAGAGTTAGCAGAGTCCATTAAAAATGGAATTTGAGAGGCTAAATGGTTCATGAGGTCTTAATATAGTCAAAGAGTCAATACATGCTAGCTTTGTTGAATTGCTTTATATTTGAGATAATTTTCTATTATGTTGCCAATTTAGTTATAATTCAAAGGCATTTTTTCCATTGTGATTAGCTTTTGTAAAGCTTTTAATATTAAAGTAAATGAATGGGTTGGTACCATGCACATGTAATATATTTAACTTAGTGTGACATGGAATATGTTTTTGAGAACTCCATTTTTGGAATTCCTGTTCTAAACAGTAATGAGTTGTTTTGTCATCCTCTAAGGGAGGCAGCACTGTGGAGCAGTACATCCCAGGCCCAGGCCAAAGGGGACACGTCATATGTAGAGAATTTAAAATTATAATAAACTAATTAAAACTCATCTCCATTTTATTACCATGCATTCGAAATTCTAAACAATTTCATAGTTAAATCCTTGCCAACATCTATCACGCTGCCTCCTTGCCTTTGCTACAACACTGAGCATAAATCTTACAGATGGCAAAGCAGAACATAAATCTTATGGATGGAAAAGTAGTCTGAAATGTAGCTGTCAGTAACATAGTTAAAGTGAATGAGAATTTCTGCTTTGGCATGCAATTTCCAGCTCTCAGGGGGAGAAAAAAGTTCTGCACTTAATATATAACATCCCCTAACCCCCAAAAGTTATTTACAGCCAGGAGTCCATACAACAATGTAGCTACTGATGTTTGCATTTTGCCACTTTGTATCATCTTTGTCTATTAGTAATTGCCTCAATAATGCCACCAAGAAATCATCACAAGACTCACACAAACCTAAACTAACCAACCTTTCTTCCTTTTCCTTTTCCTTTTCCTGTGTGTAGTGTTAGAAATTAAACCCACGGCCTCTGTTGTGTTAGGCAAGTGCTCTACCACCGAGTAACACCTCCAGCCCTTTTTATTTTATTTTGAGATACGCTCTTGCCTATCTCAAACTTAGGGGTCCTCCTGCCTCAGCCTCCCAAGTTGCTGAGATTGCAGGCATGTGCCACCACATGCAGCTCTAAACCTTTATTTCTTGCTCACTTATGGAGTTGGGGTTTAGCTGATCAGCATGTTTGGGTATAAATCTAGTCCATGTGGTGCTCACCTTCCATGGACCGGTAGCTATCTGAGGTATATTCTTCTATTAACAAAGCAGAAGTGCAAGAGGGTAAGCCCAGTTATACACATTTTAAGCCTTTGTTCATGCCATACCTATTTACCTACTATAACATCGTACCGTTTGTTAAAACGAGTCACATAACCAAGTTCAAAGTCAGAGAATAAGGATATATACTTTGCTTACAAAGAAGCCATGGCAAGTGAAGAATTGAGAACCATAATTCAGCTTTCAGTATGTACTTAAATTTTGTCTAGGCTAAAATTTTTTCAATCATACTTTATGGTGTAGGATTTCTGGTTGTCAATCTCTGTAGTGAGAAGCCACCCAAATCAATCTCCAAGGAAATGCTGGCTCCATTGTCAAGCACTCCATCAGGTTTCTTCTCTTTGAAACTTACTTGTTTATTTTGCTCAGTTTTTAAGAAAGGAGATGAGCTCTGCCTCAGCTCAACAGAGCATGGCTCTGCGTTTAACTTAGAGTTGAAAATATCTTCACTCAGGCACTTGGCAGGAGAAGCAGGAGGTAGGTAAGGTGAATGTACGTAAGCTCAGTCCCTTGCAGAGTACTGGCTAGGAGAAAGCAGCTTCGGCTCTGTGGTAGACCTGCAGCCACAGTGGTTACTCTGGCCCAAGACATTGGTGGGTAGGCTTTATAAGGTATGTACACATTTCTGTGTATTCCCAGAAATTCTATTTAAGATTTGGAAGAATTATTTAGATTCTCATCACATTTTCAAAGTGGTGTGTTACTCAACACATTTTAAGAACCTCTGCTTAAATTACTCTTAATTTAATTGCATGAATCTAATTCTGAATTAATGTATATTGTCAGAATATGGAAAATTGGATTATAGGATATTTGCTGTACTTGTCTTTACTTAATTGCATTTTAGCATGATGCCATTTATTTAAAAATATATCAATTCATAAACATAATATTCATTTATATTTGTAATGTGTGTATATATTCACGTTACTTATTTCCAAACACAGCCCTGTAGGACATAGAGTTTCTACTATAAATATTTGCTGACATTTTGAGTTATTGCCTTATAAGTGACCTTTGTCTACTGGAGAAAATTTTTCTGGTCTTTGTATTATGGGTAACTATACTTCTTTTTCCTGAGTATTAGGTTGTTTATGTTTTCTCAGGTTTGTTTTTAAGTTAAATCATAACTGTTTGCCTTGTTGTATTGATTGCTGGGAAACTCAGAGACAAATTTATCCTTAGTAAAGTATAATGAACAACATGACATTTTTTAATATTAACATATTTACCTTTGCTTCAAATTTTTTATCAAATTTTATTTATCTCATTAGAGATAGTTTCTTTCTAATCTACCAATGCTTTGTGAAAGAAAAACAGAAGTACATAAATACAGTAGAATCTCTCTTTACTGTGGTGAGTCAGTACAATAATTGACCATATAGGAAAAAACCTTAGGAATCTAAAAAATTTTTAAATACTGTCTTTTAAGACATATAAATGTACACTTGTTAGCCAATATTTTGATATGAGAATAAAGCCTTTTCCTTAAGCAGCACCTGACAGTCTTTCTTTTACTACCCAAAATGTGTTGTTTTGATTTCCTTAAGTGTGATGAGAATTTAAAAACACATGTAGACATCTGAGAGCTAAAATCGACTCAGTTTTTTTAAAATATATTTTTAGTTGTCAGTGGACGTTTTTGTTTTATTTCCTTATTTGTGTGTGGTACTGAAGATTGAACCCAGGGCCTCACACATGCCAGGCAAGCACTCTACCACTGAGCCACAACTCCAGCCCCTCTACTCAGTTTTTATGAAAAAAAAAAGTTTTAACTCATTCTTTCTGTTTTCATACTTAATTCGACAATTTGACTTAACTACTGGCCTTTACTGAATCTTTTTAAACTATTCTACTTCTATTCAAAGTAGAAACAATTTTTTGCTTTTATTTGCAGTGGTTCATATATATTTGAATTATTATTGGAGGCTGAGGCAAGAGTATCTGGAGTTGTTACTTAGCAGGGGACATCTAGCAAGACCCTGTCTCAAAATTTTTAAAAGGAGGGAGGAGCTAGAGATGTACCTCCAAGGTACTTTGTCTGGGTTTACTCTTCAGTATTGCAAATAAACAAACAGTAAAAGAAAGTAAAGATGAGGTAAAGAGAATGAAAAATAACAAGGACAAATCCATAGTTGCACATATATACTCAACCAAGGGTTCCAGCTTAATAAACAACATACTTCAAGGTGAAAATAGAGAAACAGATTTGAAATCCTCTGAGTACTTTAAATATATATGTAAGTTGTGAGTGTATGTGTCTATTTTGCATAGAGCCTGCATATGTAACCTTGGTGTGCTGTCACAGTGATAAAGCATAAAAATGATTAACATAAAGTGATTTTTACAAAAGTGAGTTTCATCTTTTTTCTTTTTTTATTTGATTGTCACTCTAAATATGGCCAGAACTTTATCATGCACTAAAAATTATTACTGACTGCAATAAATACATTTTTTAGCAGATAGTTTGCCATATTTCTAAAATGTGTATCAGATCTGCATTGACTCCACTGACGCCAGACAATAACCTGAAAAATGTTTTATCACAGAGGTCAGAACCCCTGCCAGTCTCTAAGTACTTTAGACTTTACCTGATTTAGAATCATTTATAAAAGTATAATGTGCCTGAATCCCATTAACCTTCCTTAGCCCTTTAATCAGCATTTTTCCCTAGATAGAAATTTAGTTTTTCTTATAAAACCTCTAATGATTGAAATCCAGTTATTTAGCCTGCTGGTCTGATTATCTATAGTGTTGGTACTTAGTGCTTAGGTAATACATTTTTATTACTTCCATGAATATTCTATAAAATACCATAAAATGTTTCTGTTTTATAAATAATTAAGTGATCAGAAATTTTTGTAGCATTATTTTATGCAGTGACTAATAGATTTTTATTTTGAAAAACAGTTGTTGCATCTTTATATCTAAAATTTGAGGGAAGATTTTATACTCTTGTCACATTGACTTGATGTTGGTAAGATTATTTTCTTAGGTTAGCAAAGGTATAATTTGCATAAAGAAAATTTGCTAGGTATATAGTTCTATGAATTTTAACAGATGCGTTCAGTCTTGTACCTATTAACCACAGTCGAGATACAGAGTTGCTTCCATCACCCCAAAAAGTTGTCTCCTGCCCCTTTGCTCAGTCTCTCCACCATCACCAAGCCCCTCCCACCACTGGCAGCTGCCTGTCTGCTGTTCCTCAGCAGTGTCTTTTGTCAAGTTTCTTCCCTTCAGCTTAATGCTGTGGAGATTCCTCATTGTTCTACTTATCAGAAGTTTGTTCTTCTTTGTTATCAAGAACTAGTGCGTTGTCCTCCTGTGCCCAGTTTCCTTTTCACCCTTGATAGACATGCGATTCACAAAGCCCCCATAAAAGCTATGTACAGGAGTTTTTTGTTGTTTTGGGTGTGTGTGTGTGTGTAAGTGAGAGAGAGAGAATGCATATTTACTTCTCTTGTGCAGTGTGTAGGAATTAAATTGCCAGCTGTCTTTCCAAAGTGGCTGCTTCTTAGAGGTCCAAGTGTCTGTCAGCATTGCTTTTACCTGAAGAACTGCCTCTAAAGTTTCTTTTCATTCAAGTCTGCTGCCATGATTTATTTTGCCTTTATTCTGCCCTGAAAAAGTGGTTAGCTTGTATATTTTTAAAGATATTTTTATTCCATACAAAAATCTTGATTGACAGTGTTTTCTTTTGCTATTCTTTAAGGGTGTCCCTTCTTGGTCTTCTGGCTGGCATCGATTTCTACAGGAGGTCTCTTGTTCCTTTACATGTAAAGTATATTTTTCTCTGATTCCTTCAGGCTCTTACCTTTGGTTCCCAGAGTTCCATATGTCTAGGAGCTATCCCGCCTGGAGTTCTTGCATCTCTGGTTTGATATCTTTTATTTTCAAGCAATTCTTAACCGTTTTTACCTCTTCAACTAATTTTTTCTGCCCCTGTCTCTCTCTTCTTTCTGGGACTTGATTCGCTCGTACATCAGGTTCGTCGATGTCATATCCACCAACTCTTGCATGTTGTATTCTCTTTCTTTCACTCTTCTTTCAGCCTGTGCTGGTTTGGTAGTTCCTATTGATTTGTTGTCAGGTTCACTAACTAACTCTCCTCGGCCTCACTTAGTCAGCTGATGAGGAATTCTTCGTCTCCAATATTATGACTTCTTTTAAAAGTAACTTTTCCATTTTATTCTTAGAGATTCTATTTCTCTGATGAAGTTTCCCAACTATTTCGGTACATTGACTGTGTTTTCCTCAATCTTTAACTCAGTAAGCATTGATGTTTTAACATCTGGGTTCCATAGTTCCAAATTTCACATCTTCTCTGAATCTGGTTCCACTGGTTTCTTTATCACTCCAAAATGTGTAATTTATTTTCTTACCTTTAAGAGTGTCCTCTCATTGTTTCTTATATGCCGGCCATTTTGTGTGCCACTGTACATTTATGTCACATTACAGGAGGCTGTCACCTGGGGCTGAAGCTTGAGCAGGCCTGGGTTTCATTACTGCTGTGGTTACTATCAGTGTACCGCAGCTTTCTGTTTTCTGTACCTGGGCAGCTGCTCCCTTTTGTGCCCCTAGCGCAGGGAAGGAGGGCTGAGGTGCCCCACCGTCAGCTTCCAGCTACCCAGCACAGCAGAGCCACACAGCACTTCTCTCCGCACACCTCCCCCAGGGACAGACTGCTGCTCTGGTCACTTTGCACTAGGCTTGTGTTGGGGATGGGGTGTGTGTTAGGCTGGTCCAGCCTCATTCATAGGAAGTTCCTGAGCACCTGGATGCTGTCTCTCCTCTCTGGCAGCTGAATTCTGTTTTGTGTCTGTGACTGATCTAAGTGTTTCGCTTCTCTCCCAGCATGAGACCTCTACTTGTGTCCCTAGGTCTTTGGCTGAAGACCAGATGGCCTCCCGAGTCTGGCCTTCCTCCTCTGCCTTCCCACAGCTGTCATGGGGTTGTCACGGGTCTCTCCTCTGCACTTGCTGCTTTTCCCTCCTGGCTTGAGGGTTTGCTTCGTAGAAGCTGTGGACGAGTTTGTCTGTACCAAGGAGGATTTCAGAGGCCACCAAGAGAGTACAGTCGTAATGGCTTAAAACAGCTAAATTTATAAACACTGAATTTCAGATAGTTTTCACATTTGTTGGTTTCATTCCTGTTTTCTGAAACTATTTCTGTAATATTTATTGAGGGTTATAAAAGGTTTTCAGTTTTGGTATCGTCTTTATTTTTACTGTTTTACTTTTCATCATGAGTCTCTAAATGTCAATAACACCAAGTACACTGTTAATTTAAAAATGGAAATGTTCTTGATTACTATTCTTCTTAGAAGGAGCAGAAGTAATACCCATACCTAGTGATGCATCCATGTGCTTTAGAGATTCTAAACTCTAGGGAGAACAGTGTAAATCAGTAACATGACTCTTTACTAGTTGGAGAGTCATCCAAGGTGACATTGGCCACGTTTCTCTTTTCCTTTCTTAAACACATTTTATTTACAACAAACTCTTCAGCTCGCAGTGAAACAGATCACCAGGCAGGTGAAAACTTCTTGCAAGGTGGACCCTCGTGGTGCTGTGGGGCATGGACTCTGAGCCAGCCTGCCTGGGCTCCGAGTCCCTCCATCTCTGCAGCTATGGACTTGAGACGAGCCCTATAGCCTCTTCATGCCTGAGTTTCCTCATCAGCAGGGAAGATACAGGTAGCACCCACCCCAAGGCCAGGAGGATTAGGAGCACGAATGCGCATCAGTTCATAGAAAGTTCTGTGTGAGTCTTTGCGGTTGTCATTGTTTGCTACAAGAGAGTTTTGTCATGAAAGTCACAAAGAGATACTGATGATATGAACCATAACAAAAATGGGAAGGCAGAGAACTAGAAAATATATCGTTAGATTATCCAACCATACATACACAAGTTGTAGGGTCTACAGAGAGAAGGGCAGACAGGGTCAGCCTAGCTGCACATCCTGCCATGGGAAATGTGGTACATTTGATTTATCTATCTGATCACACTGAACACAGATGTGGGGACATTGTCCAGAGCCATCTGTGGGTCAGAGCAGAACAAAAGGGGCCAACCAAAGAACTGAACAGAAGAGTACAGGTTCACCTCTGTACTTCTTTCTTATCACAACACTAATAATTCAGCCAGACTCACTGATGAACTCGTATTCCAGATTTAGCTATGTGAGTTTTAGCAACTTATTTAACCTTGTAGAATTTTAGTTTTTTTATAAAATGAATATGATGATAACAAGACTTCTCAAGGTTGTAAAATAGAAGTAAGGAACCTGTGTACAGCACTTAGAGCCTTAAACATAGGAAGCGTTCTAGGTGGTCACTGCACCGCCTTTCTCGTCGCTTGATGTGTAGAATCCCAAAGACCTGCCACAGCCTCACAGCCTGGCTCTTCTGCTTTTCTCATTGCACTGCTTCTGAAGGAAGTAAGTTCCCAGAGACTAAGGTTAAACAAGTGCTCACACTTCATTACTATGAGGCTTTTGCTGGTGTGTGTAGTGAGCCCAGCTGAGCTGGACTGACCTGTTCAGAGAACTCGACCACGGAGGCTCTGTGTGGTTGGCCTTTCAGATGTGCACCAGCATAGCTCTTTTTTACCAAGATGGGGCTCTTAGGCTGAGAGCTAGTTTTGCCTAACTCACCCTGCCCCGGTTTTCCTAGGGGAGGACATTCATGTGGAGACAAGGTGATAGTCCAGCTAGCGGGTGCTCCTTGCGGTACTCCCTGATGATGGCTTAGAGCAACGAGGTGGTGACAGGTGCTCAGATTCTGGATATATTTTAATGAGGAGCCAACAGGATTTACTGAGGGATCATGTGTGCCCTGTGAGAGAAGGATTAAGGGTGACTTCAGGCTTTGATCTGAGAAGCTGGAAAAATAGTGTATCAGTAATTTTGCCACCATGATAGTGATTCTTGAAGAGGACACATACATCCTTCATTAGATTTGCTCATAGGTGTTTGGTGTTTTCTAAAACATTATCATTATAAAATTGTTTGTATTTGTTTGATGGTATACAAATAGAATTCATTTTTATGTAGGCTTTATATCTAATACCCTTACTAAATTTATTTATGGCTTCTAATAGTTGCTCTGTAAAATTTTAAAAGTTGGCTGGTGTGGTGACGTATGCTTGTAATCCCAGAGGCTCAGGAGACTGAGGCAGGAGGATCAAAAGCTCAGGGCCAGCCTTAGCAATTTAGCAAGGCCCTCAATGATTTAGTGAGACCCTATCTCAAAATAAAAAATAAAAAGGGCTGGGGATGTGGCTTAGTGGTAAAATGCCCCTGGGTTCAATCCCAAGTACCAAGACAAGATCTTCTCATTTGACAGATGAGGAAATTGAGGTACACAAGCTGGACAAATGATACAACGGGAATTCAAAGCCAAAGCCACCTGGTTCCACAGCTAAGGAAATAGAGAAAGGGTCCAGAACTCTCTTCTTTCAGTGGCCCATCACTCTATAGCATAATTAGTTCTATTCAGAGAAATGGGAGGACTGAGTGGTGGACTTGAAACCGTTATCTTTTATGATGCTTCATTCAGATAGGATTCTAAAAATGTTATTGAATAAATATGGGCTTTGGAAAATTAGGATTAGAAAACCTTCCAGATTAAGTTAAAATTCATGAGAATTGCTCATTTGGTGGACTTTCTGTGCCTTTTGTTTATGCTACTTACTCAAGTTTTTGTTTTTTCTGTTTTGGCCATTTCCTTAGTTCTTATCACTGTCATCTAAGCAGGAGCAAAAACTCATTTTCATTGCTTAATGCTGAGAAGTTTATAATCTTGGGTTCATGGTAGATTGAACACAAATAAGCAGTTGTAAACCAAGCCCTTTGTGAGTATCCTCTGTTATGAGACAGGCTTAGTAACGCTCACTGTAAAATTAACAAGTGCTCATGGAAGACGTGTCCTGCTTTTTACCCTCAATGCCATCTTCTCAAGGGCTGTTCAGTCTGTAAATGCCTTAGGACTCCCCTAAAATGACATGCTATAAAATTAAGGTCCAAAGTCATGCAGTAATGGTTGTGGCTGACATTTGAGTGTCGCTGCCTCTCAGCATTGTCCCAGTGCTCCGCAGGCCTTGGACCTTTCAGTGTATCTAAGGTAATGGAATGTGGTATAGCCTCAGTGTTGCAGTCATTCTAGTAGTCCCAGAGTGTAGCTCTAGAGTAGCTGAAGGAGCAGTGTGGAATGTTAAAAATTAATTGTGGAAAGCTTTTGATCTAGTTTTAAGGTAGGTAAGTAGAGGCTCAGTTCCCAGAATGTATGGACACCAGTATCATTTTTACCATAATTTATGATTATAGACATATTTGAGTATGAAATACTAAATTTAAATGAATTGTTTTTCTTTAGATTTTACTGGATAGCAATTAAGAGCGCGGAGAAAGAAGTAGCATGTGAAATGGTTAAGGGCATTGATGTTTCCGGCGGACTGCCTGGGTTCAGAGTCAGCTCCTTCACTGGCTAGCTCTGTGAGGCTGACAAGTTTTCTGACCTCTTCGAGCCTGTTTACCCAGCTATAAGTCAGCTATTAAGCATCTCTCTCACGGGGCTTTTGAGAAACTGTAATGAAGCTCTGGAAAGTGCTTGGCACATGGCAGCCACAGTTATTTGAGGACGATCCTCATCATTGCATTTTTTTGTTTGTTTGTGGTTTTTGTTTTTGTTTTTTGTTTTTTTTTTTGGGGGGGGGGTTGGTTGGTTGTGGGATTTTTTTTTCTTTTTCTTTTTTTTTTTTTTTTTTTTTTGTTAAATTGAAAGAGATACCAGTTAATGAAAAAAAAAATTTCTCCTGGATACAAACTACATAAAATTAAAGGAAACATAAATAACATGACCTTTCTAAGACATTCCTTTTATTATAAGATAATGTCTGAGCAAATTATTTTAGTTATAGTGCCTCAATTACTTTAGAATACATTTTAAATTAAAATAATAAAATATCTTAACAGTAGAATTAATTTGAGAAGTAGACCTTTGTCCCATTGTAATAAGTTGTGATATCATTCACTTTCTAAAAAAGAAAATTATGTTTAGTAAAAAGCTGTGTTGTCATATATTACAGTCTTGGTTTTATTTTTTGTATGTCAGTCCTAAATTTTTTTAAAAGTTACAACCAATTAACCATGGGTTTTTAAGTAGTTGTTTTGATTTGTGTCTGAATTACAGACTCTGATGGAAATACACATTTCTTGAACTCTTAAAAGTTCTGTTCTTTCATGGAAATTGTTCAAAGAAGCTATTATTAACGAGTAAAACCTAGAGGGTTTGTTCTAGATATTTGAGAATTTCTTTGAAGAGTATGTCAGCTCATTTATTTTGTTGTATATGATAAGAAATCAGATAGTTAAAAACATTGTGCTCAGAATGCAGAGAAGCATAAGTCTATTAAGAATACTTTAATTCCCCTAATTTAATTATTACACATTGTATACATGTATTGAATAATTCTAGTGTATCCTAACACTTTGGATTCTCATGAAATCTTACAATTCCAGATGAAATTATAAGTCTGAGTGTAGTAGCGCACGCCTGTAATCCCAGCCACCCAGGAGGCCAAAGTGAAAGAATCTCAGGGCAATTTAGCAAGACCCTGTCTCAAAATTAAAAGGGGGGGGGGGGCAGGGATGGAAGGACAAAGTACAGGAGTTAGCTCAGTGGTAGAATGCCCCTGGGTCCAATCCCACTACTGAAATAAAAAGAAGAAAAAGAATGTATAAGTGAAGAAGTAAACCTCTCACAAAACAGAAAAATTTCAAAAGCAACATAAAACATATTTTTTCTTTTGTGATTTATAAATATATTGCTATTGTTCATGAATTTAAATTTCTGAAACAAGTGGAGTGTTTATATTACCAGATGTGAATATAGTAATTATTATTTTTTATAAAGGTTCAGAGGTCCAGAGAGATGACATCCTATGGATAGCCATGGCAGGGACCCATCAGATATGGGCACTCCTGCTGGACTCTGGCAAACTACCGAAGAAAAAGTAAGTCTCTGCATCTTTCTTTGAGTGGACTGTATTCTAGGGGCTCAGAGTTCCCTCCCCCAGGGTTGCCATGCTCATCAGGCCCACTGGACTAGGCAGGACACTCTAGGTTATGCTACCAGGGCAAACAATCCAGTTCTTGCTGGCTCAGAGCAAGACACTTTCCTTGCTCACTGTGCAGATTCTCTGGGGAGCGCTGCTCTGCCACCCTGGCTGATGAAGCCACTGCCTTTTAGAGCTTTGCCCATCATCAAGGCAGATCAGGAGGGAAGGAGGTGGCGAGTCACTCACTGGTCCCTAAACTTCTGCAAAGTGACATACATCACCTATACTCACATTTCACGAGCCAAGCAAGTCTTGTGATCACATGTGGCTTCTAGAAGCCCAGGAAGAGCTGTCCTCCTGAGCATCCAGAAAAAGAACTAGAAATATTTGGTGAGCCCTTAACTAATGACACATAGTTCCAGTAACTGCTGTTCTTCCTTCAAATGGAGGAGCATCGCGTGGCAGAGTGGTCACTAAGTGCAGGTTTTATAGTCAGGCCTGAGTTGAACCCTAGCTTTGCCGTTGACCGACTCTGAGTTTAGGAGAACTCATCTGTTTGATTTCTAAGCCTCAGTTTCCTTACTCATATTGATCTCCTATGCTTTCTTTGATAATGAATAATCTGTGAAGAGCTCAGTGTAATGCCTGGCACATACCATAAACACAGGTCAATTTACTGCCAACATAGGGTATATGAGAATGGAAAGGTGGTGTCTCTATAGATCTTTTCCCATAGAGCCTTTCTGCCTCTGCCTGACATTCCAGGTATAGATGGCCACACCCTTCTCTGTGGCCTCACTATAATCCAGATATCGTTCCATCACTGTGCTTGTAAGTTTGCCCAGCCTTTCTTTTTCTTCCTGTCTCTCCCCTCTTTAACTAGGTCCTCATACTAGACCATCTCTTAAAGAAAGAAGCTCTGTCCCATTCATTGTTGCATCCCCTGTACCTAATTATGTGTCTGGTACTCAGTAAGGTTTTGTAGAATAAATGAAGTATAAAAGTCAGTAGACCATAAAAATCATTAAATCACCATAGAAAGTAAGGTCCTCTCAATTATCTTTATCAGTAGAAAGGAGCAGTTATATAGAAAATTGAAAATATCAGGTATTCTAAGTATTATGTATATGTGTGTGTGTGTTGCTTTGAAACATTTATGTAATGTTTTACAACAATCATATAAAATATTTATTAAATACACTCTGTGCTAGGTACTAGAGATGAAAGGATATGCTCACTAAATTAAAGATAAAATGAAAACATGCAGTTGCCGTACTCGGTGGGCTACAGAGGAAGAATCAGATCGCAAACAATTCAAAAACAGTGTATGTAGAAAAGAATCACTGGAGCGGTCTTCATGTTGAAATTATCCTGAATATAAGTAAGAGGAACACCCATTACCAGTAAGAGTTGAGTGTCAGAGAAAGCTTCCTGGAAGATGCATACTGGACTGAGACCCCATGGAGGAGCAGGGCTTCCACAGGGACAGGGGCGGTTTCCAGGCAAGAGCTGGCACTGGTGATGCCAGTGGCAGCTGATCACCCAGTGCCTTGTGAGTCCTCTTAAGAGATTTGGACATTCTGCAAGCCTTTATAGAAAGGGTCAGGCTGGGAGTGACATGATTAGTTCTGTGATTTTGAAAGAACCCTGGCAGCATTCAGATTGGGACAAAACTGGAGGTAGAGATGCCATCGAGGAGACTGTCAGTGCTATCCAGGCTAGAGGTTACCAGCAGCGTGCGTGAGGCTTAATTGTAAACAGCAGGCAGAAGTAATGGAGCTTGCCAGAATATGTTCTTCTGGGTGACGGTTATTTTGGACATAAATGGTCAAGGGCTGTCTAAGTTTCTTAATTAAGTAAGATCGTCATTCTTGTTCATAATAGGAAAATGAACACTTGGTTCACATTGACCCTCACCTTAGTTTCAAGGATGTATTATCTTTATTCATGGCTGGTCCTCAAGTAGTAATGACCCTTAATGTTTTAAAAGGTACTGCTTTTTCTCACTCTTTTTTATTTGATTAAGGGGGTTCATTTTTTAAGTGTTCAGACTTTTAATAGTAATTACCTTTCAATTTATTTGTTTTGAATATTACATTTTAAGTCAGCTTTTTCCCTATGCATGAATTTAGAAACTAACCTGTAAAACTTTCTCTATATCACAAAAAGGATCATTCCAGTATCCTGAGTGGACATTTCCCTAGTGTATGTAAGAAATTGATTTGATGTGACTCAGTAGTCAATGCAGTAAGGTCAGCCTATGTCATTTTCCTAAAGTAGTGATGCCTGCCCTGGCTCTCTTTCAAAAACTATTACTTAATTCCTTTTGTTATTCTCTACTTTTACACAAGAGCATAAACATTTTTAATGAAAATGTAAGCTTTAAACTATCACGAATTAGGTAGTCTTGTTAGTTCCCTTTCGGAACTTAATGTTTCATGCAGCAAACCAGTCAGGACATTAAACTGGGAATAAACTTTATCAAACAATCTGACCATTATTTTTATAATTCCAATCCTGTCGGGGATTTCCTATTTGGCCTTTGAGAGGGCTTTCAGTTGTGTGTATGTTGAAGAAAAGTAGGAAGGTTTCTACCCTGTGGCTGAATAAGTAATGGTTTGGAAAATTACAGAGAAGGCTGACTAGCACAGTTTCACTAGGCCAAGATCACTAATTTTGATTTTTTTTTTTTTACAGTGCTATCACCATTGATTAGATCATTTTTATTAATTGTTGGATGACTATATTGGACACAATATCCCATCTATTGATGCCATCTATGACCTTGTCTTTCAGTGAGCTAAAAAAAGGAACCTGCCTTCGGTTTGCTGGAAGTGGAAATGAGGAAAATCGAAACAATGCGTATCCTCACAAGGCGGGCTTTGCCCAACCTTCAGGTCTTTCTCTGGCCTCTGAAGATCCCTGGAGCTGCCTATTTGTAGCAGATAGCGAGAGCAGTACAGTGAGAACCGTCTCCCTGAAAGATGGAGCAGTGAAGCACCTTGTAGGAGGAGAAAGAGATCCCATGGTAAAGAAAGTCACTTTTGCAGTGTGCCCAGTCACTGATCAAGCTGTCAGTTTCCTGAATTGTGCAGAGTTAATGAAACTTAGGAGAAGTCATTCTTGGCCTGTTCATGAGATCAAATGGAGGTCAAGCCTAAGAAAATATGAGTATAAAGAAAAACAAGCAAAGCCAGCTAAGAAAAGTAAATCAGTGCTACTTGATGATATGTAACCATGTAAACGTTAAGGCTTTAGAGAGAAAGAAGGGATAGAATGTTGCTCACTGAGAAGAGAAGAGCGCATATTAGATGTTGGTTGAAAAGGGCACCAGCCTCGATGATTTAGCCTGTTCCTCACCAGGCGTGGGTAGAGTGGCGATGCACCGAAACCAGCCCAGGCCACAGTCCTGTGAGTTCCTGCCAGTCTACAGCAAGTGTCCAGCCCTGATTGTATGAAAGACAGGCCTTTTCCCTTTTGACTGTAATAGCACATACAGCTATATTAATTTTCACTTTATTTTCTAACAAACATTATAAAAATTAATAACTGCTGTTTCTTTCTCTTTAAAAAAAATAAAAGAATTTATTTGCTTTTGGTGATGTCGATGGAGTAGGCCTCAGTGCAAAGCTTCAACACCCACTTGGAGTAGCGTGGGATAAAAAGAGAAATTTGCTTTATGTGGCAGATTCCTATAATCACAAGGTGAGTCTTGACAGAATTATATAATGTCTTGCTTTTGCCTGTGGTGTTTAAAACGCTGAAAGATCTGTGTACCTCCTACAAGTGCCACTCCAGAATACAGAGGAACAACAGCCCTTGGCAGCTATGTACCAGCTTGTTCTGTGTTTCTTCTGGTCCTTTCTTTGGCAAGATATTATGATGATATCTGAAGCAGGAAAAGCACTAAACTTGGCTATAATAAAAAGTTATGAATTGTGTGGGTTCAGCAGCACGCACCTAGAGTCCCAACTTCTGAGGAGGCTGAGACAGGAGGATCTCAACTTCGAAGCCAGCCTGGGCATCATAGCACAAGATCCTGCCTCAAAATAAAAAGGGCTAGTGATGTAGCTCAGTGCTAGAGCACCCCTGAGTTCAATCCCCAGTACCCCTCCCCGCAAAAAAGTTATGAATTGTGATCCATCAAAATATGTTCAGGAAATAAGGAGAAAGCAAATAGCGTGGAAGATGATGTGTCAACTAGCAGGCGAGGCCTTCTGAGCTCTCGTCTCACAGTGCCTGCTGCCACGAAATCCCATCTCCACCAGCGTCCCCACTTGTCTTTTTAGTGGCTTTAGTTCCCATTGCATGTTTCTTTTTTAGAAAGCATCCATAGATAACAAATGTTAACACTTTGTAATAAGAGATCATAAATTTAATATGTTTGAGACGTGACTGATGTCATTAAAGAAGTTCAAATCTTCTGTCAGTGCTAGATGCTCGTGAGAAAAGGGTCAGTTCAGTTGTGAAAGTATGTTCCACTGTAAAGAAAAACAATAGAAATATTTATTTTTAATTATAGAAAAAAATTTATCCAAGATTACACCTAGAAAATACACAGTTTTTAAGTTCTTGGGGTGGAATACCTCTTCTTAGATTATGAGTGTTGGGCTTTTCAAGAGAATAAGGAAATACCTACTTTTTTTTAGATTTATTGATAATTTAATGGCAATCCAAAACTCTAACATTTTCTGGATGCTATACCTTTCCATTATACAAGCCTGAGGTGGATCTTCAGATACATAAATTTTGTTCTTTTTCTTTAGATTAAAGTTGTGGATCCAAAAACAAAAAGCTGTACAACATTAGCAGGAACCGGAGACACAAATGATGTTTTCAGTTCCAGTTTTACTGAGTCAGCTTTTAATGAGCCAGGAGGCTTGTGTGTTGGAGAGAACGGTCGGTTATTGTATGTCGCAGATACCAATAATCACCAAATTAAAGTGATGGACTTAGAAACAAGAACAGTTTCTGTGGTAAGTGAACTGCAGCATAAGTTGAGGGTGTGGTTTTAAGAACAGTACTCAGGTGCCATGGCACTGACAGAGATGCTTTGAGTCAGACCATGTCCAGTGGCTCAGGTGACACGTGGAGGTGGTATAGTAAGCCCTCCTCCGCTGTGTTCTGTGATAACCAGACCAGCAGGACTGCTTTGAGGATATCCTGTCATTCCTAAAATATAAGTTCCATCTGTGCTGAGAGTTTGAGAAAGAGACTGGGAGTTGGAGAGAATTTGATGAACCTTCAAGAGAAAAAGAAGGACTCAGATCTGTTTTTAAATATATAGATACACCAGCACATACTACATACACACGGCACGTGGGTTGGGTGGTGTTACGCAGTGATCCTGAGATTATCGTGTAATCTTTGTTCCCTATGGTGAATCCAGGACCAAATTATCTGCCAGAGGAAGTTTTAGAAGCCACATTTTAAAGATGTGGACATGGTCTATAATAGTTGTAAGAGAAGTGTCTATCATAGCTACCTCTTGATGAATCACCTTTACCTGGAGAAAAAAAAAAAAAAAGATTTGTTTCTTCTAAAATTCTAGTAATCTGCAAAGAATATGTTTTAAAATAAAAAACAGTTTACCATCAAAGCTGTCATCTTTCTTCACATAGATCTCTGTTATAAGATGAACAACATACTTGGCTACAAATTATAAGGGGATGGATATATCTACTACATTTAAATTCATAAAATCTTGCTTTGATTTCCTGCCACCTATAAACATAATTGGACAATTACTCTTTTATAAGTATTGGTTCTCTTTTTTGCTAAGATGAACATTTCTCTCTACTCACAGAATAATCTGGAGGGCATCAGGACAAACACCTTCTAATTCAGACTAGAATGACAGTTTCAGTGATAGAGAAATTCATTTTCCTACTGAAATCTAAAAATAAACTCACTCTCAATTGCTGTACAGTACTGGTGCTTTAATAACAGATTTTTTGATTTCCTAGCTCCCTGTCATCAGATCTGAAAATGCCGTGGTAGATGGCCCATTCCTAGTGGAAAAACAGAAGACGGTACCCAAACTGCCTAAATCTGCCCCGAGCATTGGGCTTTCCACAGTAACTGCTTGTCCTGGGCAGACGCTGCAGTTCAAGCTCAGACTGGACCTCCCGTCAGGAGCAAAGCTAACTGAAGGAGTATCCAGTTGCTGGTTTCTAACAGCTGAAGGTATGAAAATATTTAATAAATTTTTTGTGTTTAATACAATAATTTTTGCTCATTTATCATGTGTTATTTTTTACTCAGTGATTGAGGAAGATTATATGAAAAAAATGAATTTAGATCTAACCCACATTGGCAGTTTTCTTTGATCTCAGAGGTCCTTTCCTCCATTTTATTAAAGAACAGTGTAACTCACTGAATTACACCTCAGTTGTTAGCAGTTTCTTAGAGAATGGACTTGCCTATACTTCTTCCCATATTCTAAGCTTGTTCTTCATTTTTTCTTCATTTTTGTTCCCAAAAAGAACCTTTTAAAGTTAAAGTCTGAAATAGAGAAATGAAGTGGCACCTCCTTATTTAACAACTTTTTCTGTAACTCATCTGTCTAGTCACCTTAATGCAGTCCCTGCCCTTTATAATGTGAGCTAGCTTCTTGTTTTATTCGTGGATGCTATGGAATAAGCATACCTCTTGGTTTTACTAGAGTTTTTCTAGAGCTTTCCATCATCTGTAATGTAGCGGACAGCAGTTCTACAGTGGGATAGTAGTGGTCCAGAACTTCTGAAAGTAGGACTTCTTGTCTCAAATGATCATCCTCTGTCCTAGTCTCCCACGCTCTTTCACATGTTCTCACTCAATCTTCCATTTCCTCCCCAACTCTTTTTCCCTCATACCCTCTCACACACTTTTTTTTTTGTACATTACCCAAATCCTGGCTTCATGCCTTCCTACCTTCATACATTCTCAGAACAGAAGCCACTCAACAAGTCTAAATCAAGAGGACAAAGAGAACTTGGTGGGCCAGCTGTGTAGATGCCAGTTAGAGACTGGGAGGCTGACTGGGGCGGGCTGACTGAGCCTACAGGGAAACCACCCCTCTCACTCCCTACAAGGAGCGGGGCAGCCATGCACTACTCAGAGAGTTGGAGCTAGCTTTGTAGACAGAAGAGTTGTCCCACAGCCCTCTGGGTTCACAGCAGACCCTATACTGCTGGTTTAACTGTTGTGTCTGTGCCCCCAGGTCTGAAGTGGTGCATCAGCTGGATATCATTAATCTCATTTCTCTCTGTGTAATTGTAGAGCAGCGTATTGATTTTTAAAATAAAATGTTGACAGATTAACATTTTTAACTCTGCTTTGTTAAACAGATGAATTACTCTCAAGTCATTGGGATATAAAATACAAATGGTACTAAAGTGAAGTGTCTGTCTCTTTCATCACTTGTCCAAGATATTTGTGCCATTTTTATTACATACAGGCAAATAAACTTTTAGGCAAGATTTTGAAAATTATTTTATGGAATACATTTGTACACTTAGGATTAAAAGATATTTTCTCTTTTGGGCTGCTTTTTGAGACAGTTAAAGTGATTAGCATATGTGAAAGTTTTTTTTTTGTTTTTGTTTTTTTTTTTTTTTGAGAGAGGGGGGAGAGAGAGAGAGAGAGAGAGAGAGAGAGAGAGAGAGAGAGAGAATTTTTAATATTTTTATTTTTTAGTTCTCGGAGGACACAACATCTTTGTTGGTATGTGGTGCTGAGGATCGAACCCGGGCCGCACGCATGCCAGGCGAGCGCGCTACCGCTTGAGCCACCTCCCCAGCCAATATGTGAAAGTTTTAAGCCAAAAGAAAAAAAGCAGAAAAAAAAAAAACCTCTGGCATATATTATAAATTCACAGATCCTTAATGTCATATATATGAAAATAGGTAAAGAAATATTTTCTTTTATTTCTTGATTTGAATATTAAAATAGAGCAGTTTATTATTTTCCCATCTGGCTTTAAAATTTAAGAAATTCTGTGCTAATTTTCTATCAAGTGAAATCAAGGATTAAGTAGAGCATACTCCCAGTCCAGAACTAAGTAAAGAAAGCCAAAGAATTTTCAAGAGAATTGTAGACCTGTTGAAAAACTCCTGCATAAACTCTCTGCACTTAACTCCAGTTCTTCCCTTTCACCTTCTCCTTATTCTTCTTAACTTTTTTAATTGCAGTTTCTAGAACTGAACAATGGGGTGTCTTAAATTTTCTCAAATTTCATTTTTCAGTCAACCGAATATTAGAAGCAATCAACCAAAGGGGAGAGGAGAGAACACTAATAGAGGCAGGCTCTTGAGTCTGTGGCTCCTCAGGAGGCAAAGAAAAGAGACAAAAAGCTAAAAAGTGTCTCATGGCTACTCAGTGGAGGACTCAGCTTTTGTACAAAGGCCAAGTCATTGATGAATCGTGAGAGATGTTGAGTGTTCTCTAGCAGGAAGACTTTCTTGCTGTGTTTCCCAAATCTGACTCCTGGTGTCTGCCCCTGTGAGCAGAATGTCCCTGCAGTACTGCTTCCTCAATAGGACACAGGCCTTCCTCAGAGAGAAGGCTCGAAATGAATACAGATGGTTAAGAATTTTAATACTAGAAGGCTTAAAGTTCTTTAGTGGTTTATTGAATGTTTGTTATATAGATGATCTTAGTATCTAAGTCTAAGATGAGTTTTATCTATTAAAATGAGGTAGAAAAAAAATCTTAGTTTCTGTATTGTTTGGACTCAGAGATTGTATATATGGCATTATCTGTATTTTTATTATTATTACTCTGATATTATTACTCTGATATTATTATTACTCTGATATTTCAGAATTTACCATTATGTTAACTAAAAAGCCACTGTGGAGTTGTACATACACTTGTATTCTCTAGATGAAGTTCTTTTTGTACTGTGTCTCTGTGTTTCTCTGTGGTAAAATGTTCTGTTATCTCACATAGCTTGTGTTTATTTAAAGCCTGCTTAGATTTCATTTTGAAATTTGGGGCTTAAGGATCTAGAGCCATATTTGTAATATTCAGCTTGATTTCAGTAGAATTAAGTTTATGATTTATGGTGTTTAAACAAAGGAAGAATTGTAATAATTACATATAGAAATCACCAGATGGGGCTCATTTGTGGTCATTATGTCTTATTTATATTTATGCCTCTGCCCCAGATTGCAGTGCCCAGCATTAGAAACTCTCATCAATATTAGTTGATTGAATGTATCTTGTCTCCCTGAGATTTTTCCAGTCTCCTACTTGTCTTCTTATACAATCTTAACAATTTATTTCTTTTATTTTCTAGGCAATGAGTGGCTTCTTCAAGGACAGATACCATCTGGAGACATAGAGAACATTTCCAACCAACCAACGATTTCACTGCAAATTCCTGGCAATTGCTTATCACTTACAGCAGTTGTAACTATCAGCGTGTTTCTCTATTACTGTAGTGCAGACAGCAGTGCTTGCATGATGAAGGGAATTTTGTTCAGGCAGCCTTTACAGATAACTTACACACAACCAGGGTACATAGATCCAGTAGAGCTCAGGTATGTATTCTAGCAAGCCAGCTAGCAGCACTTAGTCACAAGCCCTGTCCTCCATTCCTTTCATTACAGAAAACATTTTATTTCTGCTTCTGGATTCAAGACGCCCATTGCTCAGTTCTAGCAACTAAAATTAAAATAAAGCTATGCTTATTTATTATTGTACACAAATTCATTCTGCTTTTATATTAGCTAAGTCATTGACCATCATTTAGACAAAGATATGAAATCTCTGCAGCTATTTGGCAAAAGACTGAAGATTACACTATAAAGAATATTATAAGATAATTTGCAGTGCTGATATAATCATACCAAGTATTTTAACTAACTTTTTCTACCTTTATTAATAGAAATAAACACATTTGCATATGTAAATTTTATAGTAACTTTAGATAGACCTAAGCTCCAGTCTACATGTTTGTGTAAGGATACCTGCCATTTAAGGCATAAGGTTTACTTTAAGCCAAAAAAGAAAAAAATATATATTATTTTCTTTACAGTAGATGCTTAGAGCATGTGGTGGTTACATATATCTTTATTCCCTTCTGTGATTTTCTCAGCTGAAATATTTTTAAAAAGAGTTTTGATCTATTTTTAATATAAATTATTTGTTGTTTTAACACAGCATTATTAATGCCTTATAACTTTATACAGAAAAAGTTGAACATATAGGCCTGTTCCTTAACTGTTTTTTGGTTTGGTTTGGTTTTTGAATGAACACATTATCACTAGATAAAGAATGGGTCCCAGAAATAGTATAACTTTCAAGGAGAAGGGACTTAGGACACATTACTGTCTGTGGTAAAAAATTTATTGTGACAGCTGAATCTAATATAAATGGGTATGTATGTTGTTTCAGAAATTTATATTTTACTTGTAAGCTTTAAATGCAGATTTGTTGGTTTTGGGGTTTTGATTCCCATATTTAAAATTTAAATTTTGATTGTTGATTGTGATGTTTTTTAAGATCACATTTAAGTCTTCATATTGAAATTTTCAATGTGAAGTACTTTTGTGTAATTCACAGGTATAGTATATCTTAACTGCTTTTTAAAATATTAGAGCCAAAACATATACTGTTTTGTTGGTTTTTGGTTTTTTGAACTCCAAAAAAAAAAAATAGCTACTGAGAATACTGGAGATTTTTAGAAAAAATTACTGTTATCACAATTATCTTATAACTATCTAAAAACTTACTCTTGTTTTTCCAAAAGTAGATTCAACATGTTTGTGATTTAATCAGCTTACAAGATCTTAACCTCAGGCGGACTATGTTTATTTATTTAATAAATATTTATGAACAATATGGAATAATATGCTTCCCCTCCTTATATTTTTAGAGAATATGACATAATATGCTTCCCCTCCTTTAAAAACAATGCTAAATTTGAAGTGTAATCTTTTAAACACATTGTCTACCCATTTATGTATATTTTGGGAAATACAGTTTTGAAACATAGTATTTACTTGTTTCAGAAGGTTGGTGAAATCTCTTAAGAGAATGTATAGATCATGACTTTGATTAGTTAATAGCCTACAAAAACTACTTTTACAGAAAAATATAAAATAAAAAAGAATTCTGTTTAAAATTGTATGTAATTACCTCATTAAACCTTTTCCCTCCACAAACAACCAAAACATAATTTTCTCTTTTATGGAGAATAGACCTTATTACTTTTTAATGTCATTGACTTATCATACTTCTCATTTCCACTTGGACAGGATGAGAATATTTTGGCTCATTTCCTGTATAAGGACATAAATAGTCTCACTCTCTAAAAGAAATAGAGTTTTAACTTGCTAATGTAGAAATAACTGATGACTTATTTTTTAGTATAATACCCAGAATATGTTTATATATTTTTGTGTACATTAAAAATTCAAAACTACTTTTTAAGCTTTCCCTTTACTTGCCTAGGTAGAGTTTTGGATTAGTTTTAAGCAAATACTTTTCTTGATTTTCAGAGTACTCTTTTATTGAACATTCTTACTCTTACCCACTGCCAGTCTGCATTGTTTTATACACTAAAAATTTTATTTATAATGGATTAGTATGATTTTGAATAAATCACACTAAAGCAATATAAATGTGATTCTAGAATTTATAACTAACATAAACCTCTTATATAAGAGTAGGCACTATAAAGTTTATTTTTAAAACTTCTTGATCCATGTCTGCCTTCTGTTTATCGTTAGGGCTCTTATTTTTTTACTTTTGCTTTTCTGTTGCACAAGTTATGTCCAGTGGGTTTCAAAAGAGTTAAAGTTTCAGTTAAGTCACCTTAATTAAAATGCTAGTAAGATAACATTACACACATTTTGACATAATGCCTGGATTTTTACCCTGAATTATATATTTTTTTCTCCTTGCTGTGATATCATTTTACAAATAGTAAGATTTTTTTTTTTTAAAATTATACTCAGGATTAATATGATCCCTGGAAAGAATTTTGCTTATCTTGAGTATTCTATCTCAAGCAAATATTTAACCTATTCACAAGAGAAAACCTTGTGTTTAATCACCTATAAGTGTAACTTTGGCAAAGTTCAAAGACTATGAAAAACAATTTTATCCCTAACTGTCTAATAATGTATTTAGTTAGAGTATTATCAGGTCTTCAAAAAGCTACAGTAAGCTTAATATATAGGTCTTAATGCAGCCAAAAACTGTATAATATGTGTGGATGAATGTGTGTGTATGTGTACATGGATATGAAGATTAGTTCAAGAAGTTCTCACATTTCTTTTATGGCCAGTCTACTTTTGAGCTAATACCCCTGAGATAAGTTATTCTTTACTTGTTTTTCCAAAGTTGGAAAATTGGGGAAGATAATAAAAATATGTACCTATAGCATAATAATTTTTTTCTTTAGCATTTAGTAAATAATGAAACTGCTACTTAAAGGCTTAGTTAATAATAATGATAAGTTGACCACAGACACACATGGCTTGACATTTTCTTTGCAACTGCAAATTTACAGGAAAATCTTTATCTACCAACTATTTGTTATGTTAGTATTCTCCATAGAGCTGGGGTTGAAGAAGAGAAAGTTCTGTAATAAAGCATATCATTGTTTTCCAAACAGTACTGTAGTTATAAAGATGCATACCTACAGTCATATTAAAACTTTAAAAAGATATTCTGGACCCATGAATAATCCACTTGCTTCAGAGAAGGTCCAGACACCCTGAACCATACTCCAACAGCACGTGCCTAACAACTTGCACCAGGTTACGTGTTTTAACCTGAAGTTTCACTCTGATGGTGCCTACAGGATCTTCAAAGTGCTTTAATAGATACTGCCTTAATTGAGCTTCAAAATAACCTTATAAACTAGACAGGAAGATTATTGTTTCCTTTGTGCAGATGAGGGAACAGCTTTGAGATCAGAAAGCTCCCAAAATGACGTTGATACCTAGAGCAGGGCTGGGTGTCCACAGTTTCTAGGTGATGTGGGATGACGAGGGAGGAGAGTGAATGGTAGATATTTTGTCCTGGCTCAGGTCTCCTAATTCCTGGCTCTGCTACACTAGGGTATAAGGTTAAAAAGCCGAGATGCAGAACACTTACTTCTGTGAACATTTTCTTAGGCCTCCAACTAGGTAGTAAGCATTTCCCAGTGCTTCTTCAAACGCTTTGTAGAGTAACTCAGGATCGCCTTAAGAGGGAAGGACCAGAAGCTGAGATAGGGGTGAGCAGTTATACCAGCAGAGTCAAGGTCACACATTCAGGAAGTGGCATCTTTCCAGGCTCTATGTAGTAATTCGTCAATCCAGAGAACCCAGTACTCTTAATGATTATTTTTGAAGTTTAAATCCATTTAATTGCATGATTTTTTTGTTATAAACTATTATTCAGGCCTTAAAATGGTCTGAATAATTGTTTCCCCAAAGATTTTTATATACGACTCTTCTTTAATCCACAAATTTTCTTGGCAGATGCGTGTATTAAAGAAATCCCAGTGCTGGTCCCACCTGTGTGGCTTCAGTTGGTCTGCAGACAGTAATGAAGACCATGGCCGCAAGAGTTAACAATTCTTAGCACAGGACTGTTTCAAACCCTGATAAGATCATTTGTATTTTAAGAAAATTTTGTTTCCTTAGCAAATTAGCTCTAGTAATGTAAAGTCTAGTGTTTTCTTGCTTCATAAATACTGGTATGTAGATCATTCCACAGTGACACAAATACATGCAATTCAATTTCAGTAAAGTTTTTGCCAGGGTCAGCCTATGATTTCAGCAGTAGATGCTATTAAAATAAATGAAGCAAAGTACTAGCAGTGATTATCTGCCAGTGATTCTGATTAATGATCATTCTTATACAGAATGCAGTCATCTTTTCACTGTTAAATGGCTTGCTTAATAAATACTAACAGTAGCATGCACTAAGGAATTTATTAATTTTAGTATAAAATCCCATTCCTGAAATCTATAAGGTGATGTATGTCCATTTAAGAAAGTGATGAATGTTGACATATTTTAAAAGTGGAATTTACCATTAATCACCAAGATTGCTTTTCCACCTGTGGCACATAGTTTATGTGAATGAAGAATTAGCACTAATCTTAAATCACTGTTTTGTCCCAAATAAGTAAAAGTTTGCTTTTCATTCATTTCTTTGCAATAGGTTAGTATAAAGAATAGTACTTTAAGTGAGAGGCTCGAGTCGTCTATGTACATTCCACAGCCGACAAGCCCTGGCCCTTGCACATATTCAACCTGCAGTTTAGCCTGGCCTCCTTTGGCAGAGTCTGCATACAGAAGAATGGAGGCGGCCCTACTCGGCTTTTTGATACAGCCCTTCCTTTTCTTAGTGTGCTGGTTTGGTTTAATCATTTTCAAAGGTTAGAGGTGTAAAGTTAAAATACTAGCCACATGTCATGGACCATTTGCCTAGATAGAGTTAGTTGTTGTTTTGGTGTCCTTCCCTGGCATGCCACTCAAGAGGACCAAGGGATGTTTTGTTCTGTTGAAAGCCTCAGGACCAAAAGCAGAGTATTGCAGACATCTCCAAGTATTCCTCCCCCTGGACCATCCACCTTTCATTAAAAAGCACTAAATAAGCACAAATGAGTACTCAACAGTCTTGTACCAAAAAGCATCCTTGTAACTGTCCAGAAGTGGTAAGGATTCCTTCCTCTATCAGTCTTGGTTAAGAAACACAGGGTTAGGCAACATTGTCAGATTTTTAATGTTAAATACTTGAACAAACACAATTTACCCCTTTTTAATTTTAATGTGTTTGGTTACAGGTTTCCATTTGAAATAAGGGAGAACTCAGTGCTAAGAAGTAGAGAAAAAAAAATCAGCCCTCAGATTTAAGCAGACCAGTTTAAGCAAAATTTTTGTTATTCTTTCTTTACGTAGTTTGTGCAATGCTCATGAAAAATATGTTGAGATAAATAGGACAAAGCATTAGTCAATAAATTATGTTTCTTAAGGGTAAAAATAGACAAGTTCCTGACTCCACCATGTAACTGTCTTCCACTTTTAAAATTTCATAGTCATTATTCTTAGTCCCACTGGGAGGGAACACCAGCCGATTTGTGTTGGGATGGAGCTGCGTGTGACACGTTGTGCTGTATCCATGCCTGTGAACCGTCGTCATTGGCATCATCTGGAAAACAGAAACCACCATTCCCCTGCACACTACCTCCCGCTCCTTAGAAACCACAGAGTGTGTGTAGAAGCTTCAGGGAGGAACTGTGGTCATGTCAGTAACCATAGATAGGGAAGAATGAGTTTCTTGTGGGGGGATTTTTTTCCTCCCCTTAAATTCCTATTATCAGTTTTCAAAGTAGGGGAGCAATACCCTTTGTGACTTGAAATTAATTTCTCTGTCATTTGATCTATATGTTCTAATTATACTTCCCTAGGTTAAAATTTTCAAAAAAAAATTTTAAATCTCCCTCTTAGGATACATTGAGAGCCATTTTAGGATCACTGTCATTACTTTACATGTGGTTTGTGGAGAAATCAAAATTTGCTGTGTAATTGAGATTTACATACATTTATCACTGCTTCAAATTATAACATTTCATAAATACATTAAATTATAAAAACTCAGATTCTTTCCTATCTTTTGTGTGGAGAAAGTATGTGGTTTTATTTCTGAAACTAGAGCTAGTCTGCTGTGCTGACTTCATCCTTACAATTCCAAAGTATAATTATATTTATTTTTTCTTCATTGATTGAAAATGCAATGAAAATTGTAAATTACAAGTTCAGATGCTGATATTTGTAGGTACGGTCTAGTTCTAAAAGAATTTATTTGTGCTTTTTTAAAGTATTTAATGTAGACAGACATATATTTTTATACAACACTATTTCTACTTTTATTTCAAGACCGTATTCTTCAGTGTCTTTTCTTTGAGTGCATGTATTAATCGTTTGCAGTAAGCACAGTGGCCTTCAGAGATGCAAAAAAAAAGTGTGGTACATGTGATCTTAGAAAGCGAAGGTATGTTTATACTGCATGTGGAAACCTACTGCCTCTCTTTCTAAAGCTGTATACTTTTTTTTTCATGAAATAGATTAAATATTTTCTCTCAAGCCATGTTTCTGGGTTTTTTTTTTTAATGTGCTTTCTGTTATAAATATATAAGATAATTTTACTACTTAGAAACCTGTAAGCCATGATTTATTTGAACTTTGGGGGAATAAAGTTATTTTTAAAAAACTGAACAAACACTTCAAAATAAAATCATGCTGTCATAATTACATACCGATTTTTTAAAACATTGGGGGTGCTGGGGTTGTGGCTCAGTGGTAGAGCACTGGCCTAGTATGTGTGAGGATTTGATTCTCAGCATCACATATAAAATAAAATAAATGTCCATCGACAACTAAAAACAAAAATTAAAGAAAAAAAAACATTGGAAAGGAGTGACCTGTTCAGTAAATGGTATTAGGAAATTTGAAAAGAACAACAAAATTTAACTCTCTACCTGATACTGTGCAGATAGATTGGAAAGGAATTAGTGACTTAATGTGAAAATAAAACTACAAAAATGCCAGGAAAAGATAAAGGAAACAATAGTGTGGAAGGTTAGAATGCCATTCCTGGGAGTGACCTGAAACCCAAAAGCAGTGATGGGAAGATTGACAGGTGTGACCACACAAAAAGTGTCAAGAAATGAAAAAGGAAATGACAAACTTAAAAAATATTTTCAAAACACAAAACAGACATAGAAATACTGTGTATAATATGTGAAAAGCTCCTATAGGCAATAAGAGATTCCCCAGTTGGAAAAGTCCAAGAAATGTGAGCGTGCAGTCCCCAGAAGAGACAGTAATGAAAAGCTGTGCAGTCCCACTGTATCAGGAGGTGCAAAATGATTCACTCAGCTACTCGCTGAGTGGTGTTTTGTGCTCTTCTAGTCCAGTAATGAGCAGGTTAGACAAGATGTCTGCTCCAGACCTTATTTTATAGTTGAGAGGAAAGTCAAGGAGATAAGTAAACAAAAAGACTAATGACTAACAAGGTCTACGGGAGATACCAGGCCTCAATTGCGTTGGTGTGAAAAGAACCCAGTTCCTACAGGTACCTATGTGAAGTACAGGAACCACATTGGATAGTGTTTCTCAAAGAGGCTCTCTGAACTATACTAATACTGGCAAAATACTTGAGAGCCAGTGGACCCAGGTTCTCTCCAACTTGGTACTGTCAGAGTTGAATTTTGGCCATTCGAATGTAAAATGTTGTGGTGTTGCTTTCTATTGCCATGAACAGTAGTGAAGGTAAATATTTTTCTTATTTTAATGACCCACTAGTTGCAGAAATTGCCTCCATAAAATACTTGAATATGTGCATGAAAGTATGTCAGCATTGTAATAGTGAAAAACTGAAAACAGCCTATATGTCCATCAGTAGGAATGTTCTCTATACAACTGTCTATCCATGCAGTGGAATACAATGCAGGCATTAAAAAGAATCACATCTACTTGCACTCACATGTTATAGGAAGAACACAAGTTTCAGAAGGAACGTGAATATGCTTTTATTTTTTAAAACTGATTCTATACCTACACATATACACATACATAGAGTCTTTAGGCAAGACCATAAAAAATGACCAGGTGAACAAACTGCAAAACAGTAATCATTGGGGAAAAATGATTGTTCCATGGCCTTCAAAATCATATGTTAACATATTCATTCTTGAAGTTTCAATTATAAATGTGTGGAGAAATGAAAAATAGTAAATTTAATATTTCTTTAGTATACTATAAGGCATTTCCGATATTGAGAATTCAGGGTTTTATTGTCAAAAACCTAACGAGAACATTCCAGCTGTGCCTGCTTTCTTAGGATGTAAGTCATGATACAGGGCAAGTAATTCCTTTCTATTCCTTGGCAAATTGTCACATTCCTTTTTCTGCTCTCAGGGTTGTGAAATGGCTCCGAGAGTTTTTGAGGTGACGGTTTATGCCAGCACCACTTCCTCTGGGACATCTTTTTATTAAGTTCCCTTCACTAAGTTTCTCTGGCTTCTCACCCATGTCCTATCAAACCGCAGCAGTGTCAGCACCCCACGGTCCTCTCCGATTTCACTTCCATTGTTATCACTTTTAATTTCTTTGCTGTACTATTTGTCCTTGTTGGCCAGTGCCCTGTGCTGACTCATCATCTTTGTAAAATGTCACATGGCTGTATCACTAGGAAACAAAGCAGTGTCACTACACGCTTTGCTCTCTGCAGGAACTGAATGAATTGCAGATGCCCAGTGACCAGCCATAACAGACTTTGAAAGAAGTGACATTACTGGTTTCGAGTCATGGGGCACATAAGTTACTACATGAGTGATTTGCAGACTGAGGACAACAGTCTAATTTCTAGCTGGAATTTGAACCGTGCTCTTGGAGGACTGGTGTTACTTAAACCATAGTAACTGAATTGTGCATATGGGAATTGTTCAAAGCAAAGATACATATGTACATACACACACACACATGTGGAAAAATAGATACATAGATGGACACATGTTTAAGGGTTCATATGAATAGAAAAAAAGGAATTGGAAAGTAGGACACAACAGACTCCTAATAGCTATATAGAATTGAATTTGGGGAAGAAGATAGGGAGGAAGTGGTATTTATTAACGTATGCATTTTTGTATGGCTTGAAAATTTACAAGTTAGCAATTTTTTAGAGCAAAATTAAGAACAATCTTACTTCTGTTTCCCTTAATTATGGCTTGTTGTGTGCACCCTGGAAAAGGTAAACAGGTAATGAATGGTACAAGAAATAATGTGAATAAATAAATGCTTGTTGGACTGGGGCTATGATGGTTATGATGAATATGTGCAAGAAAAAAATTGCAGAATGAGAGTAGACTTGCCCCATGGCATAGTGTCACATCCAGGATGTGCCAGCTGACCTGACACTGTCGCCTGACAACAGAATGACCTTGAGCAAATTACTTCATCTCCATTGATATGCACTTTCCTGTCTGTACAACTGGATGTTACTAACTGTACAGAATCGTGACCATGTCAGAGAAGCACTCAACACAGCGACTAGAAACTAGTAAATGCTCAAAACATTGCACGATCACACCTGCTGTAGAGAGAATTTTCTGCCAATGAATGTCTCAGACAGTCCATAAGGTGATCTATAAGCATTTATCACACGGGGCCGAGGTTCTGAGCCATTCTAAGGGTATGTTTTACAATATATAAGGACAAATCTGTTTAGGTGCATTCCAACATGAATTTGTTTTTTATGCCCAAGTCATAACGTTACAAACTAATCAAGTAGTACACTTACACAGAAGTTTACAGGACTCAGAATTATTTTAAATGTTTTTAGTTAACCAGATACAACCTTGTTAGTGGCGATAATTTTGTGTAACTCCAATCTAGCTAATTTAACTTACATTTTGAACTCCTAACTAGGTCAGGACCTTCAAACTTGGAAGAATTTTTTAAAAAAACCAATTTGGTATTCACTTCCCTCTCCCTCTTTTTTATGAATAGTCCATGAAAATCTTTGAGATAACCCTTATAGATATAAACCCTTACTTAGGCCAGACACAGTAGCACATACCTGTAATCCCAGCAGCTGGGGAGGCTGAGGCAGGAGGATTGTGAGTTCAAGGTCAGCCTCAGCAACTTAGCAGGACCCTAAGCTACTCAGCAAGTCCCTGTCTCTAAATAAAATATAAAAAAGGGCTAGAGATATGGCTCAGTGGTTAAGCACCCCTGAGTTAATCCATGGAACCAATAAATAAATAAATAAAACCTTACTTAGAATATTTTAAAACTCCATTAAAATAAGATCTGTAAAAAGTATCTGATATACAATAATCATGTAATATTTTATAGAGTTGTAACTTTAATCTTGACAATTTTCTAAAGAATATATTTCTCTTTGAGCTTTTTTTCCCATGACACACAGATTACATCCAGACCTTGTAATGTTCTGTGCTGGTTTCTCCCCTGGTCAGCTGGTCAGGGCAGAGGCAGGCAGGGAGCCTCACCGACTGACAGGCAACTCTTTCCCAGTTCCTCTGACCTCTGCCTCTAGGCCTGTGAGCTGCAGTCATTAGCACCCAGAACCTGATTGTTTTCCAAGAAGGGATAAACCCCTCAAAATAAAATATGGGATTGCTTCAAGTGAGCTTTTAAGTCGGTTTTAGTAAAAATAAAATGGGAATGTCTTTCACATGAAGGAATGCTCTACTTCATCTTGCTGTTCGCCACGGCACTTTCAGTTAACTTAATTACAACAGGGTTTAGCTTTTTTTAGCTTGAAGATGACCCCATAACTTTTAAGCCATACTCACAGCTCTTGTGAGATATATGCACACACACAAATTGTGTAGACATGCCCAAATTTTATATAGGTATAGTGGGGGGGGGGGGTGTGTCCAGCTGCACTTTCTAGCCTCTGAAATCAGATTCTAGCCATTCTTAGGATGTAATGTTAGTAAGTAGTAATTATCTAATCAAACTTTGTAAATGATTTTAAAATAGGTCGAGAACGTTTTAATTTCAGTTGCTAGGAGAAGCCAGTGGGTAATATTGCTGTTACGAGTCTGCTCTTATTTCCCCTTATTGAAGCAATCACTGAACTGCCCCTGGCAAAGTGGAAAAATCTCTCAGAAAGGCTAAGTTCTCTTTTCCTGCCAACACACAAGAAGCTTTCATTTCCTTTAATAGGTTTAGGATTTTAATTGGAGTCATCCCATTCAATAATATCTATCTCTTTAATTCTATATTTAGCGTTTTATTTGAAATGTCACCACAATCAAGTCCCTTATTAGAGTAGACAAGATAAGGAGGACAAATATTTGAAGTATAGCTTATCTTCCCATCCTGGAAAGGGAAGAACAATGGCTTGCCCAGTTCAGGAAGCTGACATGACCTCAGAACACAAGCAATGCCGGGACTCATGAGGTTGTTTACCCCGGCCCCCCGTCTTTGGGCAGCTTTACCCAAGTCACCCTTGCAGAAAGTCCTGGAGGAAAAAACAGCTGCCTGTATTTGTTTAACTTTGGGGAGGAAGAACAGAATGATCACCCACACGGCCAACAACCTTGTTTGGTTTCCTTGCACCTTGCTATTACAAGCTTTAAGACACGCTTGGGTGTTTTCACTGTGGGTGTCATGGGTGAAAGGTACAACACTGAAGTCATTTTAGTAATTCCTGTTAATGAAGTAAGTGCCCCTTGAATCCTACTACAGTGCATGAAGGGAGAGACAGGCTGCAGCTTAGTACTGATGAGATTAGCCATGGAAAGATAAAGATCTATGGAAAGTACATATTCAACTATCTAGCAACCCTGCCAGGAGATGAGTCCCTGCTTCTAATCTATGTACCTTGCTCTGCATCGCAAGCATCCCACGTGTTCAATGAACACGGCTACTGGTTCTTTTTATAACTTTAGCCTTCTGACTTCAAAGTTAACCACTCCAGTTTTTAATGTTTTTTCAATTCAATATTAATTCCCCACATTTTATGCCTGCAGTGTCTCCTTCCCCCGTCTTCCGTTCGGTTAGTCCTACCCAATCTGTTCACAGCCAGCAGAAGTTATGAAGTCAAGAATTAAACAGCACATTCTGTGAAAAGGATGACCAGTGATGGATTAAGGCATACTTAATGTCACATCACACGGGTGGCACACAAGGACCTCTGAGCTCCCTCTTTCCAGTGAATAATCACAACTAGTGAAGAATATTTTTAAATGGCCATTTAAAGTCTCTGGAAATTGTTCCAAGAGCATGCAGCAAATGGAACATTTATTCAAGAAAATCTTAAGTCTCAATAAGAGCTGTGGGCATCTGTGGCATGGGAGTCCTGAGCCCTGCCTCCCACCCCTGCCCCAGGTCAGTGTAATGGAAACTCCACTCAAGTGGGGCCAAGAAGGCGGTACTTCCTCCCCCTGAGTTCCCAGGAGGGGAAGGCTCCTGGAGAACCAGTCCTTTCCATAAAGACGAAAATGACTGAAAAAGACTCAAGAAGAAATAGAAAGTCTGAATACACCTATAAAAATAAATAGAATTACAATTTTAAAAACATATTTTAAAAATTCCCCAAAATGAATGACTTCACTGGCAAATTCTTCTAAACATTTAAATAAGTAATACCAATTCTCCACAAAATACTTACAAAAAAAAAAAATAGCACAAAATACTTCCAATCCGTTCTATGAGCCTGATACCAAAATAAGACAAAACATCTCAAGAAAACTAAGAACCAATGTCTCATGAGTATAGATGCAAAATTTCCTAATAAAAGTATTGAAATTATATTTAGCAGCATATAAAAATACTTATGATTACTGTTTAATAAAGGCTTTGGTGTTTTCCAGTATTCTTGGTGTGGAAACTTCAAAACCCTTGGGATTCCTTGAGTGATAGAGATGTATTTGTTATTTATGAGTTTCTTAGATCGCACCTGGATTTATACCAATGAAATGATTCACTGTATGTCCCTAGAGAGCTTCTGGATGGGAGCTGGGAAGACCCACTCTGTGATTCGAAGGTCTGGATTTTGAGACATGCTATCACCCTGACCTTCTAAACTCCAGGGAGGAGAGGAAGGATCTAGAGGTGGAGACCAATCACTTGGCCAGTGTTCAATAAATCATGCTTATGTAATGGAATCCCTGGATCCAATCAACAGAGCTTCCTGCTTGGTGACAACATGGATGTGCAGGGAGGGTGGCACTCCCTGATTCTAAGAGAAGAAAGCACAGAAGCTGCATCCTAGACCTTTCCAGACCTTACCTTACATGGCTTTTGTTTGGCTATACTCATAGGTTAGCATTTTCCTGAGTTCTGTGGATTGTTCTAATAAATTATTATTAATTATCTAATAAATTAATCCAAGAAGCTCATGGGGACACTGCAGGTTGGTAGCAAGTTATTCAGAAGTGAGGGCAACTTGTTGTGTATCATACCCTTTACCTTGAAGGATGTGAATTAACTTTGGTTGGTTCATGCCAGAGTTGAATTGCAGCACACCAGCTGATGTCAGAATAATGTCCAACTGGGATAAACTGTAGGTCAGCAGAGTTGATTAAACATCCAAAAATCAATTAATAATATACCATATCCATGGAAACCAATTCCTCCCTGGAACCTCAGAGGTAGTATGGCCCTACCAACACCTTGAGTGTGGACTTAGAGCCTCCAGAACTGTGAGAGGCAAAAAAAAAAAAAAAAAAAAAAACAGAAACAAACAATCAAAAAACCAGCTGGGGCTGTGGGTATAACTCAGTGTTGAACAGTTGTTGCTCAGAAACTATATGCACAATGCTCTGGGTTTGATCTCCAGCACTGCAAAAAAAAAATAGTTTTTAAGTCATCAAAGTACCACTATTTGTGGTACTTTGTTACAGTAGCCCTAAGAAACTATTACAATAACTATTTAAGTCTATGCAAATATTTACTATATTTTAAAATACACAATCCAATATTAAATTCTAACTTACTAGAGTTTAAATTTTGTTTCGAAAATATTATTAGAGATGTCCCAAACCTACAACCATTGTTAGTATCAGTGAATTAAATCATTTTCTCTTTTTAAATATCAGATTCTCTAATTAATAATTATATTTGTTTCTTATTGTAAAAAATGCTTATGAATTTAGAATAAAATCTGTATTCTATTTCCAGTCCAGATACATTTTTAAAATTTTTAAGCATGCTGAATTTACTTATTAGTTCTAGCAATTTTTTGATAGAGTGTTTAAGTTTTTCTCTCTATGTGATCATACCATCTGCAGAGACAACTGTACTTCTTTCCTTAGGATCAAGATGCCTTTTATTTCTTTTTCTTTCCTAATTGCTCTGGCTAGGATTTCTTGTACTTCATTAAGTAGGAATGAAAAACTGTGCTCTATATGTGTAATACGAATTATAATGCATTCCTCTGTCATATGTAAATTTTAAAAATTAATAAAAAATAGAGAAATGTGGGGTTTTTTTAAGTGTGTTTTTGTCTTTTTCTGATATTAGAGAAAAAGCATTCAGCTTTTCACCATTAGGTATGTTGTTACCTGTGGTGCTTTTCTGTTGAAATTTATTCTTTTCATAGCTATTTTGTTGAGAGTTTCTAGCATGAAAGGATGTTGAATTTTGTTGATAGCCGAGATACAGAAATAATCTAAATGCCAATGATAGATAAATGGATTTTAAAATGTGATATATTCATACAATGGAATATTATTAGGCCTTCAAAAGAGAAGGAAATCCTGGCACTTGTGACAACATAATTATAGAAAATGAAATAAGCCAGATACCAATAAACCAATACTTTACAATCTCACTTAAATCTGGAATCTAAAATAGTAAAACTCACAGAAGTAGAGTAGAATGGTAGCTACCAAGGGCTAGTGGGAGGGGAAAATATAGAGACATTGGTCAAGGACACTTTAGTTATGCAAGATGAGTAAATTCTGGAAATGTAATGAACAGCATGGAGATGACCAGTAGTGCTGGTTGTCCACTGGAAATTTGCCCAGAGTAGATTCTACATATTCTTACCATCAAAAACAGGGGAGTAACTAGGTAAGGTGAAGGATATATTAATTAGTTCGATGTACAGGTGCTTATCAAATCGACTTCTATACCTTAAATACATGCAATAAAACAGATACTGAAGTTCAAAATAAAGTAAGAATTTATTAGACAAAAAGCATTGTTTTCAAATGTTTATGTCATTGGCACATTTACTTATTTTTTTCTCATTTTCTGGCATTGTCTGGCTTGGGCAAGCTAGTACTGCAAATACAGTCTTTTAATCAACTAATCCTTCAGAAACAACATACGGTAACCAGATTAAAGATTAAGAGGGTGACATAAAATTGGAATTTGTCAAAGGACTATTAGCTTGCCTTTCCCTAACCTCAAACTTTATTCCAAATGAAGCTTTATCCAAATGCACAGGCATCCCCAAAGTAAAAAAGGCCTAGAGGAAAGTCATGAGCATTTTCCCGGGATGCCTTCTTTTTAAATATTTCTGTAGAGACCGTAATTCTGTGGGGGGTAGAAGGAAGAAAGTTTTTAAGGGCAAACTTAGGCCACTGAAAAACAATATTTTCTCTAAGAATATGGATCATCCTGAAGGCACAGGAGCATCTCTGCTGCTCTTGGGGTAGTGCTGGGGGGAGGGGTGGTTGCCATTTGTTTTATGAAGGGAAATCCAACAATGGTCTGTGTTTCGGGAAACTCTTGATTTTATTTACTAGAGGGCAAAGAATAGGTGCAAACAATGGTAAATAAGGGCAGGGTCAAAGTAAATTCAATAGCTTGGTGAAAACTCCTTTTACCAGGGTTAAAAGTTCTCTCGGTCTGGAGTAGAACTTAGTGGTGGAGTGCGTGCCTAGCACACAGGATACCTGAGTTTGATCCCCAGCATGCGCACATGCACACACACACACACACACACACACACACACACACACATACACAGAGTTCTCCTGGATATTTTGTGTCTCTACAACAGGCACCGACCCCTTCCCTAAACTCTTACCTGAAAAATTCAGAATCTTGACTAAAACTGTGAAGAAGAAGGGCTAAATTCAACAGAAATACCTTTATTTTGTTTTCTGGGTGCCTTCAACTTTATAAGCTGGACATGGTTATCCAGTGGACATAGTTATCCCAGCTACTCGAGAGGCTCAGGCAGGAGGATCACAAGTTCAAGGCCAACCTCAACAACTCTGTCTCAAAATTTTAAAAGGATGGGATGTAACTCAGTGGTAAAGCACCCCTGGGTTCAATTCCTAGTACCAAAAAAACTAACTAAATAAAGGAAGATATGATAGATGATTTTTATATCTGTATATATATTTATAGACACTTGTCACTGTAATGGCAGTTGAGTTAATATTTGAACTATGTGGTTTTGTGAAAAGAACCCAGAATAATGGCATTTGTCCAAATCTAGTCCAGAGCCCTGGCCTGCAGGCTCACTCAGAAAGTCAAAGTCAAACCTGAGCCTCGCTTCCACTCGGTGACCTCCCAGCTCCCACTCCCCAGGCCCGGCAGCCTCAGCAATTCTGGTTGCTGAGTGGGCAGAATAATGCCCCCCACTAAAGACGTCTGCAGCCTGATACCCTGGAGGCTCGGAATACGTTACCTTATGTGATGGAAGAGACTGCAGATGTTATTAAAGACCTTGAGGTGGGGGAATCATCCTGGACAATTGGGGGGTCCCAATGTGATCACAGGGGTCCACAGAAGAATGAGAGAGATGGGAGCAGAGCAGCAGAGGCCAGAGTACAGCTATTGCTGCAAGGGACCACAAGCCATGGAACAAGGGTGACTTCTGAACTGCCACCTGAGGTGGCTTGGTCTCCTGACCTCCAGAACTGAGACAATAAATCTCTGTTGCTCTAAGCCACCACATTTGTGGTAATTTGCCATAACAGCAAAGAAAACCAATACAGATGGAAAGTTCTGGTTTAAAAAAGGAAGGGCAGGAGGTGCTGAGAGCCATAGCCAAGTAGAAATGACACATGGCATTTTTGGTTGAAGGTAATGCCAGCAAGCCATTGAGATGATAATGGTTATGTTAAGAAGTGTATTCAATTGGAGATCAGACCCCTGCTGTCCCCCTCGGCCTGCTACTTTGGAGCTCTCCCGCGGGAGAGTTCCCGTTGGTTGGGGAAGTGCGGTAGGAGGGATTTCCGGAGGAGGGAGTTCCTGTTGGTGTGGTGTGTCCCAGGACAAGACCGCGTGCCTGGCGTTCGCGGGAGTTTTGGAAATAAAGTTTGTTCCTGCTTGAGCTGCTCGTGATTTTGTGCTCAGCCAGACTGCCGCAAGGAGGGAGAGAAGGAAGGAAAAGCAAAGCAGGCCTCTCTAGTCTTAGCCCAGCCAACGTTAGAGTAGGTTAACAGGACGGCTGTCCCGAAGAAGCCCAGCACCAAGGCCCGCAGATGGCCTCCACTCACTCCCAGATGGCCTGTCGGTATCCCAAAGTCTGTGTTCTTTTACCCCCATCCTCCATTATATAGTTGTGCCACTTAGAACCTTCTATTCAACTCCAGCTCTTAGCCCATTAAATAAAACCTCCTTTCTTTTAAACTTGAATCTTTTATAAAAAGAGTAAATATATGAACAATTAGGAGTGGGAGAACCCTCATTTAGGGGACGGGGCTGGTGAGGACATCAGAGCAACAAAGCCTGGGGCTCCTGCAACTCCTTCCTCGGGTGTCCTGGGAGCTGGGGAGCAGCTCAAGCCAGACAGCTTGTTCAGGGAGTGAATCATGAGTGGGCATGTGGGGGAGTCATTCTTCAAATTGAGTCTCAGGGTTTGCTCCCCAACTCTTGATCTGTTTACATGGCACTTGAAGATGTTATCTATATCTTGACAACTAAGCAGTCCTACCAAATTTGCTACTTAAATGGTGGCCCATTTTCAAGCTTCACAAAGCAGTTTCTCATCTAAAAAGGATAGAGAAGGGCATTTGATTTTTAAGAGCTTGTTGTGTCGGGGCAGGTGGGCTTGGCGCAGGTGGGCTTGGCCTGAGAGAGACGTCAGGAAGAAAGAGCAGCCTGTGCTCCCACTGAGTCACCTGAGAGGACCAGACTCCACTGGGGACGAGGATGCTCCAGTTGGAACTAAATATGGAAAGTTCCAGAACTCTGTGTAAAAGACCTTCCATCACTCTGATCAAATGTTAGGTAAGCTTTGTTGGCCATCTGTATAAAAGCCAGAGGGTTCACCTGCTGAGGGCCATTGTCTAGTAGGAATGACGCATCGAAATTTCCTTGCCAGCGTACCCCATGTTAAATGGACTTGCCTTGGAATTTCGCTGTTGACATTGCATGTAAGGTGACCTTGCTCAAGGACCAAGGCGGATCTGGGTTTAGAGCTGATCAGGTTTGAGGAAGTATCCCGGTTTAGGATAATTTGGGTTTAAGGCGTTCCCGGTTTAAGACTTGGGTTTAGGGAAGTTCCAGGTTTAAGGTGTACCCTGCGGGGGAATAGGGCGTATCCTGCTGCCTCAGGCACGCCCGATCCTTGAGTTCCCGTTGAGTTCTCGTGAGATTCAGAAAGTATTAGGAAGAAAGCCTCGTGGAGTAGGTGAATTGGGCGGCGGCAGAACTGGGATTTCCCCAGAACGTGTGTAGAGGCCGGTGTGAGTTCGGGAATAGAGAATTACTGTTTGAATCTACAAAGCTGTGAGTGGCTCGTGATCTTGTGCCCAGCCAAGACATTGCCATTCACCTGAATTTGTTTCTTCACCAAGTAGTGAAACCCTCCCCCCCTCTCCATTTAACCACCATGTCCATGGGCCTGATGGTGGGCAGCAGTGCTGAAAGGCACATGCCCAGTGAATACCTGTGGAGTCAAAGCTGGCACCTATGTCACCCCAGTGCACGGCTGGGAGGGGTCTTTCTCCTGGGCATAAATATCTGGGAGGAAAGGCACATCTTGCCGCGAGCCTTTTTGCAAGGTAGGTCTCATTGGATGGCCCAACACTGTTAACTACAGGCTTTGTTAACCCCCAAAGAGAAATCACAGCCAGTGGATGCTGGTGGTGGACTCAGGAGCCCAAGAGACTGTGGGGACCAACTAGTTGAGACATCACCTCTTGAGGGGAAAGAGATCCATGGAGTCTCACTTATCAGCAGTGCCACTGTCCGTGACTGCTGTGGTCTGGATGTGGCCAGAGTTCGCACATGGATGATAAAATCCCCCATGCAGTAGTGTTAGGAGGTGAGTCATGAGAATCCCACCCGCACAAATGGGACTGGGGCCCTTATAAAAGAGCATGAAGGAGCTCCTGTACCCCTTGTGGGGATGCCACAAGACATCAACACCCATAAAGAGCAAGCCCTCTCCAGACTCAGAATCTGCCGGCACTTTGATCTTGGCCTCTGGAATTGTGAGTGATAAATTTCTTAAATTACCCAGCTGAAGGCGTTCGCTACAGCAGCCCTGAACAGACGGCGACAGACGTAGAATCCAGGCGTCCAGGAAACCCAGTCAGGTCTCTTCCCCCACATGGACACCAGCATGGTCTTATTTATCGTACCACAGGTGCCTCGAAGGCTGCTCAGACACTCACACTGCCGTTTTCTCACCCTACGTATCAGAAAAATTGGAAAAAATGACATCCTTTCATCTGCTGTTGACTTTGCCTGAAGACTGATAAAATGTTTCTGTACCCATAACAAAATGCTCTTGCTTCCCACGAGATTAAATCTCTTATTTACTTAAGGCTTAAACCTGGGCACAGCAGGAGGTGTCCTTGTCATCTGGTTTCCTCCTAGGAAGGGTGGAAGAGAGCACAGGGACCCTGTTACAAGTGGCCATGTGCATTTTGTCCTCTTCTCATCACAACATCACCAAGAAGTGAAGATTGTCATTATTCCCACTTACCAGTGAGGAAACAGAACCCAGGAGAGGTGCGTGGCATGCCCCCAGCCACCCCTCCCCCTAGGGCTGTCAAGCCAGGGCTCAAACCCAGGTCTGGCCAGCTCTAGAGCTGCTGGTCCTGCTTCATCGAGGACAACCAAACGCTTTTTATAAAGTGTCACCCAATGTAGAATCTGACAGATTTTGGATCAAGATAAACTATAAAAAGATCATAGAAGGTAATGTTAAAACTGCCTATGAGAATGAATTCAAAACACTTCAAAGTCCTTCAAAAGACAAATGACATATTAATTACAAAAGTTATTTTTCCCTTTGAGCAAATCCCAAAGAGACCGTCCTCTCCAAGCAATTTACTATTGCTCTAGGTCGAAAGTAATGAAACCACATTCCCTTTAAAATAGTCTGATTCTGACCTTGCATGCATTCAGGCCAACCTTGACTTCTTACCTAAAAGACTACTTTCGTTTATTAAAATGCAAAAAGAAATTGTAAAGAGCAAGGAATAGACAATCAACACACCAAGCATCCTTCAGAAATAGACTCACTCACGTAGAGTTAGAAGAGGGCATACGGAAACCACATCCAGTTCTCATTAAAGTCTCTAATTGTCCCCACCTACAAATATCAGCCTCAAAAAAAAAAAAAAAAAAAAAAAAAAGCCAGATGTCTTCAATGCCCAGGCCAGGCATTTATTTCTGTTTGTCATCCAAATGGGTCCTTTCTTTGATGTCCCTTTCTGCTGCCCTGGGCAGGTACAATGTAACTTAA
Source organism: Spermophilus citellus (assembly GCF_964194105.1). NCBI lineage: Eukaryota > Metazoa > Chordata > Mammalia > Rodentia > Sciuridae > Spermophilus > Spermophilus citellus. The sequence continues at coordinate 81,851,750 of NC_138195.1, forward strand.
TTTGAGGCTCAGCCTGGTTTTTAATAGCAACTCCAGGTAATACTGTGGCTGTACTCTACTGTCAGGATTAGGCACTGGAAAGCCTTCTTACATTTCATTTGAAAATTGATCTACGGTGCTTTCTCATAATCCTCATTACAACTACTGGGAATTGAAAAGAGTGGGATTGCTTTGCATTTGGAGGAGAGGGTAGGCTGGTTGGTGGGAGGCTGTGTTTCCAGGCTAAAGCCGTCTCTGAATGCAATGCTCTCATTTAGCCTGACCCTGTGAAAAAGAAAAGGAGAAGGGGAAGGAGAATTTAACTGGAGAACCAGAAGATAGACACCCGCCATTCGGGCAGTTTAGGGTCCTGAGATCTGTCTGCTGATGTGCTTCTAATTCAGGGCAAGAAGGGGTGGGAGACGTGGGCTGGTGAGAAAACGAAAAGTACATTTTAAGCCAGGAAGAGTTCCGAAGTCTTATTTCTGCTCAGTGGTTGCAGAAGCCTTAAAAATCACTGCAGTGCTTGGGAGAGTGGGCAACAGGGTGACGCAGCAATATCCTTGGGACTCTAGGACTTAATACTGCCTTGGGCCCTAGGACTGTCCCTGCAACAACCAGGATCTAGCCAGGAGGAGCTAGGGGCTCCAGGCTCAGATGTCCTTGAAACCCTGCCTGCAAATGCTGGGCAATGGGGTGAGGTGGGGCGGCCACACCCTGGAAGCATCCAGATGCTAAGTTCAGGGAGGAATCCTTTTAGGACTTGGAGGTCCAGGCCAGTGTCCTCAGGACACTGAAGAGGCCAGCCTGAAAGACAAAGCAAACTAGGACGTTCCCCATGGTCTCATCAACAGAACTCGGAAGGATGTGAATTTTTTTTCCTTTATACAAATCCAAATAGCTTTAAAAAGAACATTTTTTTTAAAAATGCCTGGGAATTCATAACTCCCCTGGAATCTGGAATCGTGGTATAGAATGTGACTGAGTAATTGCCATCATGTGAGCAGGACATCTCTGAAGAAACCTCCTTCAGATGATGGGCTTAAATCTGGACCTGAAATGAGTATTTCCACCTCCCACCTCTCACTAGAGCAAGAGAATTGAAAGTTCATAGAATGGGAATGTCCAACTCCTTACTACGAATACGGCTCCAAGTCTCATTTTCTCTTTTGTTTAGAAATCCTCTGCAATATCATTAATATCATTAATCCAGGCAAAGCTAGTGATATGGTAGTTATGCAAAATGTTCATAAAATCACTTAGTCCTTAATTTTTCCTCTTTCTTCCTTTTGAATTAACTTTCAAAAAAAATTTTTTTTTCTTCAAACGTCTCCCACTGCAGGAAAAAATGTGACAACCCCTCATAAGCCTGCATGTTTTGTGACAGATCTGTGATTATATTTAAGCAGCCTTGTCAAGAGACACACAAGCTTTTTCCATCGCCTTGCTTTTAAAGAGGGCAGTGAACTCACCCGCTGTTCTAATGAGGGCTTTCTGCACCTCAGGAAAGGGGGAAGGGAATGGGTGGGACTTAGAACAGGTGGTGGTTATCATTAATAAACAAAAGCAAAATAAATAAACACTCCAACGGTCAGTGTGGACCTCACTCTCCAGGGAACTAAAGCAGGGGAGTAAATGGTCCAGATGGGTAGATGCTGTGGTGAGGGTGGGAGCAATACTCCTGGGATCCAGAGGACACCAAGTTTTGTTCCGGAAGCTCTGGAATGCAGCTGTCAGTGGATGCGACAGGAAGGCAGATTTTGTCTGATTATGGAGAAGAGCTTCACAACAATTAGACATGTCTGTAAATGGATGGACGGAGAAAAAAAAAAAAAAAAAACCCATTGTATTCTCCGTCACCGGAAATGTGCAAGCCCAAGCCCGGTGATCATCTGGCAGCCAGTGTGTGGAAAGGGTCTCTCCTTGGGTTGGTGGCTGAACTAGATACCGAAAGGCCTGGAGTGTCCTGCAGCTCTAGGAATCCATGATTCCAAGCTTTATGGATCAATAACCCATTCCGGGCCGTAGTTTCTCTGAGATGTAAGGTCCTTGGCACAAAATAGGTTCTCTTAGGTCCATCCCAGCGGGAGTGTGTATTGTGACCTGGAACACAGGCTGAAGGTAATGCTCGCCATCCCAGCTCACCATCTGATCCAGAAAGGATTATTGAGCTCCTCGTCCCTGCTCCAAATGCTTTCCTGTAATCCACAGGCGAGATGGAAGTGGGGGGGAAACAGCCCCCCAAGTGCTTAAACCACCTCCACGTAAGACAAATGTAGGCGAAACGCCTGAGGCCAAAACATTTTTAAGACAGAAGGTTTTCTGAGTATTATTGCAGCTAATGCCACTTTAGGAGAGAGCTGGACAGTGCCTTGGTGTCCTTGTGGTGGAACTGAAGGGAGCTCACTTGCAGAGTTATGTTGGTGACTGGCAGAGTAGGTTTCAGGCCCCAAAGTCTTGTTTGTTTCAAAAGAGGATCAGCCCCAGCCGCAGGAGGCACAGTACCAGCCTGACATCAGCTTTTTAGCCCCAGTGAGTGCCTGGGATTCAGTTGCCACCCAAAGTGTGTTTGAAAACAACGGCTTATAACCAATCTACTCTAAACGTGTACATCCACTTCAAATGTGCATATGATATAGAATATTTTTGAAATTTCCTTGATAATTCAAATTGACGCACCAGTAAAGCAAAACCTTTGGGGAAATAAACTCCACATCCATGGGGCTGGCAGGGAGGATGAAGGCCCAGGTGATTTGGGGCCATTCCTAACATGCTTCCTAATTTCTGGTTAAATTTGTCCTCAATTAATTGGACATTTGTGTCTCAGGGAGCCATGTGTTTCCATATATGGAGAGATGTGTTTTCACTATAAAAAGATGTTGACTTAATTTTTTCCTCCGAGCTGTTAAAGAAAGAGAGAGTAGGGGTCCTTTTACCTATGAAACAGAAATGCAAAGACTTTAAGACTCTCCTTGCTTATGGGGGTCTGAGCCTTCAGGCCCCAGCCCTTAGTTCAGCAGAGTTCATGCTGGGTCAAGTATTGGATGAAAGAATCACTCTGATTCTCTCCTACCTCCTGAGCATCTTCTCCAGGCTTTCCCCCACTCATTCCCAACACCCACTCCAAGTTGCATGGAGAATTCCCCAGAAGCATTTGTTGGTGCCTACTCCAAGATCTTCATCACATTCTCTCATTTGGCTCAACAGCCCAGTGCTCCTTGACTCTCTCACGCAGCTTCTTGTCACCTGTGCCCATCTGAAGCAGGCTTCAAGTAATTGAAGTAGCTACTGTATGGCTCAGGTGGTTACTCTTCTGGGTATAGAAATGGGGTAATGGGAGACACTGGAATTGAAAATCCTAGGATCCAATCCATCCAAGGCAGAGAATGAAGGTGCTCAGAAGAATGTATGGATTCAGAAAACCCTGACAGCATGGCATCCAGCATTTCCTAACTGACAGTCAGAACACATGAACTAAAAAGAAAATAGAATCTTTTGCAGCAGAGCTATTTTGAAAAATTCAGGATACACAGTTGCCAAGGTTCATTAAGTTTTCAAATTGTACAGATCAATAAATGATCCCTACTTATAAGACTGGCTATATCCTCTACTAAAATCTTTTTCTCTAATTCTTCAAATGCTTTGCTAGATGGGGAACTACTCTTTGAAGAAGGCTGGTTTGTGGCTCATTACTTGCATACTAGTTTTATACCTCTGATCAGATTACAATCTCACTGGTAACAGGGATCTTGCCCTAATGATATCTACATCCCTGGTGCACAGTGGTGGACTCATAGGAGTTTGCTCAGTAAGTATGGGATGGAGGGATGGATGGATAGTTGAGTGGATGGATGGGTAGTTGATTAGTTATATCCCACTGAAGCCCACAACTCAAACTACAAATGATGTAGGGTCAGAGACAATGCAGACGGAAGTGAATTTAAGGAGAAGATAGCAAAGGCAAGCAAAGAGAAAAACAGAAGGCAAAGTCCTTTGTCCCCCTGGTTGGGGTGAGGCAGGGAGGACAAGGAAGGGACTGGAGAGGGTCTTCCTGCCTACCCTTCTCTGTCTGCCAGAGGAGTGTGTTTGGATCAACTCTGAGATTTCTTCCAGCTTGAGAGTCCACTGGACCACAGATTGTGAGTCACTGGTTATTGGACGCTGGTGGATGTAACACAGCTGCTTTCACCAGGAGATCAGTCAGACTGTGCAAGGCATTTCTAGCACTATTGTAAAGAAAACCTGAAACTTTCATCGTGATTCACATGCTAATCTATTTTTCCTCCCATAAGAGGAAACTCTTGCTTTTCAAAACCTCTACAAATTTGAGCATTACCCCTTTGCTATAGCATGGGTCTGAAGAACATCCTTTTAGCTTTCCTCTTCTTTCGTATGACTTTGCAGATTCCTCTGTGAGAACATCCTGACTTGGATGCACAGAACAAGTCCCACAGCCATCCTGCGGCACCCACTCCCACATCCAGCTGGATCCTGACCTCTGTTTCTTACTGTAAGCCAATACAATTACAGGTAGCAGAGACTACCCAAAACTCTACACGCACATACCTGGGGTTGCTCTGAACAAATTACTCCAGGGCGTTCTGGTTCAAGAGCTTGAGTAGGACAAGGGCAGAGAGATTTAAATCTTCAGCCCATCACACGGAAGAAGACCATCTCATGCCCCAGTGCCCGGGTCCTGTAATGTTTACCAACTGGGATGGCAGGAAGTGGATTCACCATGGTGTCCCTTTTCCTCCTGGGTCCTGGGTTAGAGCTGTTGGTCTGAATTAAAGAAGACAGGATGGATGCTGGCCAGGAGGGGAAGAGGGAAGACTGAATTCTAGATGGAGCCTCTGGGAGCCTCTAGGGTGTCTAGGCATCTCGACTCACTACCGAAGCCCCTTTCAACACTCCATAGACATCCGGGAAGTCAGTGTTGGACTCCTTTTCAAGAGAGATAACACCTGTTTGGGTTTCCCAGGGCTGCTGAAGCGAATTTGGCAGCTTGAAACAGCACCAATTTATCCTCCCTTTGTGGAGGCTTGGAGTCTGACTCGGGTTGCCAGCAGGGCTGAGCTCCCTCTGAAGGAAGCAAGAAAGCAGCCTTCCGTGGCCCCACCTCGCTTCTGGCAGGCGCTGGCCATCTTTGGCATTTCTTGGCTTGCTTTCGCACTATTCCAAGTTCTCTCTCCCTCTCCACGCGGACTCTCCCTGTGCACATCTCCTTGTCTCTGTGTGTTCTTATGCCTTCTTTTAAGGACATCAGTCATCAGATTTGGGTCTAATATGACCTCTTCTTTACCTGACTAATTACATCTGCAAACACCCTGGTTCTTAATGATTCCCTATGAGCAGGGGTGGTGGGTAGTGCTGTGGCAAAGGACCACCATCACAGCCCAGAAGTCAGGAGATCTGGGTTCAAGGTCTGACTCTTACTTACTAGCTCTATGAAGTTAGAGAAATCACTCTCAATGATTCAGTCTGCTCTGCTATAAAATGAAAGCAATAATAATATCTGCATCTTGAACTTGTTGCCAGATAGTGTGAGAAAGACTGAGGGCTGTGGGGGTATCTAAGGTAGTCAGATGCAGAGAAACTGAAAGTAGAATGTGGTGGCCAGAGTCTAGGGAGGACAGATTGTGGGAGCTGCTCTTGTTCCACGGGTCTAGAGTTCAGATTTGCTTGTTGAAAACATTCTTGAGATCTGTTGTACCATAATAATACTGCAGTGTGCACTTAAAATTCCTAAGATGGTAAATTTGTGTCATATAACCATTTTAAAAAAGAGAGCGGAATGGACTAATCTTCACAATCTAAAAATGGGATTCTACAATGGGATTCTAGAAATAACACAAGACAATAATTTGTATGCCTGATATATATTATTCTTGAACCTGCTGTGGGTTTGAAAATATCTAAGTCCCAGTCTGGTAGAGCGCTCACCTAGCATGGGCGGGACCTGGGTTCGAGCCTCAGCACCACGTAAAAAATAAAGGCATTGTGTTGTGTCCATCTACACCAAAATAAAATAAAATAAATATTAAAAAATATCTAAGTCCCTCTGTATCACCATCACCATGGGAAGTAACAGGTATGTTTAAGTAACAGGTATGTGGTGTCCAGGTGTCTCCCAAGGCACATGGGGCATTTTGTACTCTATCTTTTTTACAGCTGGACAAATTCTTTTCTTGTGACATAAATGTGCGTGTACGTGGTTGACAAGGCAAAGGGATGACCTCACATGGGGCATGTTGGAGAGATCTGGTCACCTCTGATCCCCACCCAAGGCTGACCAGTATCCACTGCTACCTAATCACCCTCTGCATGGCCCAAATCCAGACAAGTGCCCCTCCCAGATGTACGGGCTTCCTTTCTGACTGTCGGCCCTACCTCACGTACACGGACGTAAGAATTCCTTAGAGGAATGAAGAATCCCCTTTCCTCCTCAGCTTAATTTTGTGAATTAAATATTTTGTGAACAGTGTTTTCAGAAGGCAGTGTTCCCTTTATAATCACGTGACAGTCTGAAGCTCCTGTGTGAGGAAGCTACCCTTGGTCACCTCCTACCTGCGAGAAAACCTGTTTTCACTTTACCCCTTATTTTGAAAAAGGAGAGCAGCAGACGTTTAAGATGGGGTCAAATGCTAACCAGTGACCAGGTTTCCTTCAAGAGCCCTCACATATGTTTTCTCCTGCTTCTCCCCAGTGTCTACAAATCAGGGTCTCAGAGTTTCTTCTGACAGCTTGGACTCAGGCCTATGCCGAAACCACACTGGTCTAGAGTAACCCTGAACCGAGTTTTAATCTTCTTGAGAGGCTGTCAATTGAGGTACTTGTGTCCTCATTTGGAGTTTCGGGCTCTGTTTCAAATGAGCTGCATCCAGCTAAAAAGAGAAAGAAAATACTTGATGCATTTATTACTGCAGGATCCAGCCAGATATGGACCAACCTTTATTGTCAGTGGCACCAAATTCCGAACCATCTGTCCAGCCTGGAGACTCCAAGCAGCTCTCCAAAGCCACGAGCCTTGCGTAGGCTTGGGGTTTAGGAAAGGCCAATTTGGATCTCACAAGTGCACTTCAGGCCACCTCCTAAGGCTGAAAACTTATCAGAATGGTTTTTAAGTCCAAATTAACATCAGATGATTTTAGCTACGGTGCCCCCATTTATGTCATAAGATCACGTGTTTATAGAGCTGGAAAAGATCTAGCCCAACCCCCTCATCCTAAGAATGTGGAAATGGGGGAGGCAGTGAGTCCAAGAGGGTCATTAAAGGACACGCTGGTGGTTGGTAACAGAGATCGGGCCAGAACCCAGCCCGGTCTCCTGACTCCCCGGGATCCATTCTCTCCACTACAGCCCGTCAGAGTTTCCAGATAACCAAAACATTGGCAAGACCCTGCCAGCGGCCCACCAACTTGGGTCAATATTTGCTACAACAAAATTCCAGCAGAACCTAGAGATTTTGAAATCTGCATTCATGAGAGTTGATGTGTCCAACTGGAAAAAGATGGTTTTTGACTTGCCTATAAGTGATCAATGATGTCTGTCAATTTACTTTGTCCATGCTGAGTGTTTTATACTCCTTTACCAGATTCACACCCCACAAATGTTCCAGAAACATCCAACCCCTTTCTCCTGCTTCTTCACCCCCCAGAGAGGACCCAAGTGGCAAACATTTTCCGGTCCCTGGAGGCAGGCTGACGGAGGTGTAGCAGATTGAGAATGAGGATTTTCTGTGATTTGGTCCCAGGGGGCCTCACTTAGTGCAGCAGTTGAGCCACAAGTCGGCGCACCTGGATGTGAGTTGGGTCTGACTCCTTTGGAAAGGACTCACTCCTGGCCCGGCCTGCAGAAGCTGGGGGGATTTACAGGCTCCACTCTGGGCTCTCCTTCAGGTCGGGCTCAGGGCTTCTTTCCTAGGTTTGCATCTGTGCTTAGTTCTGGGCCTGGGTGGTCACCTGGCATCCCTGGCTGGTTCTGTGCTTTGCTTTGTCTGAGCTCCCTCCCCCACTCTGCTCTGGGACCAACAATAGACTTCCTAGTGCTTAGATCTGGTTGCCCCATTCTTGCCCCTCCCACCCCCTGGGGCCTATGATAACCTCGGGCCAGACTCTTCAGGCTGAAAGCTCACTGAGGCTGGATTGGGGCAAAGCCCCTGGTTGTTCTGATTCTGGATCTCTGTCCATGCAGATCCCCATGCTGATGTCCCTCCAGGACTGGGGACCACTCGACTAAGTGACTCTGGCTTTCTTTCCAGTCTTAGATGGGTCTGCCTCCCCTACACACATGCCAGCCCTTCCTGCACCCCTTAATTGGCCCAGTTCCAGAGTAATGCTACCCTGTCTCAGTGAAATCAAGAGGTCCCTGTTGGACACAATAATTTCCAAAATGCTGTGCATCCACACATGTGCAAACACAAGCATTATTTTTCAGGTTGTTGGCCTGAGAGGCATATAGGACAGGGTGAAGAATGTCACCGGTAGAAAAGCAAGGCTACTGGATCTCATAAGGTAAATTTGATCATTTGCTAATATCTTTAAAGCCATCTGACTTTGAAAGGGAGTTGAAATGTACTCACCAAATGAGGAAGATAAACACTCTGAGGATCTGAACATGGTGACTATCCTGTCCCCAGGCTCACATGGATGTCACTAAATTGTGGAGATTCATCAGCCATAGTGGAGATCAAAAGACTGAATTTTGAGGACTTACTTTTTAAGTGTGTGTGTTTCTTGTTAAAAGCACTAAATCCGGTAGCATAATGAATGGCCTCCATTTCTATTTAAGTCTTGTTGATCAAAAATCTGGGTTTATGATTTGTCCCCTTGACAATTACCCAAAGCATGTGCCTTCCTTATACAGCTCTCCAATGCATCTCGCCTGAGCCTTGTGCTGCACCGGGGACTTGGTCTCTCTCCCAGAGCCCTGAGAAAGGTCACACAGGGAGCGCAGTGGGAATTAGCTGGCGACCCCTGGGTGGAAAACAGTGCAGGCAGCTCAGCCCCCAGAGGCCTGGGGAGTTGAAAGTTCCCCACTGAGCTGGTGGTGGGCGGCAGGCACAAAGCTGGGCGTGGTCACAGTCGCAAACCAGTGATTTACAGTTGAAGTGCCCTCTCCAGGAACCAGAAAGGAAGTGAGAAGAAACAGGACCAGGAGGTGGGAAGAGGAGAAGCAAAGGTAAGAATTCTCCCAGGAGAGCACAAAGGACAGGCCTTTGGGGCAGGGGCTCGGGGTAGGTGGAATCATGGACTTCCAGGATCTTATGGACCATTGCCTACAGGAGAAGCAGCCCCAGTAGCCCAGGAGTAAGTGCTCAGACAAGGGCCCAGGAGGGAACCTTGGGAAGCAGAGTGCCCAGAACTGGGGGACAGTCATGCAGAATCAGTAGGAGGGTCCCATGAGCCTGGCAGAGCACCAACAGTGTTGACTCACTTCATCCAAACATTGGGTAGGGGATAGCTACACCCTTCATCTGCAGAATGGGGAAACCAGGAAGAAAGAGAAGGTGTATCCCAGTCTCCACTCAGTGTAACAGGCGACAGCCACTGTATCTCAGGCCTGCCAACTCTTCCCTCTGTGTCACACAAGTGGCTTTTTCTTTTTTCCACCACAGTTTCCCACCTGGCCCAAGAGCACCTGTGTTACAGGGCTTCTACAACTAGGAAAGTTTGATGCATATAAAGAACTTAGAAGGCTGTAGAAGAAGCACTCTGAATAGACTTACCTATTATTGTTATCATTGCTGTTTTATTTTAGAGTCAGAAGTTTAAGGATTTCACCTGAACGTTCCCCAACTAGGAAGACTGTGCCCGGATGACAGCTTGTCAGCCAGGTCTTCACAGACCACCCTGTTTTGAATGACAACCCTTCCCTTCTCCACATACCTCATCCCTTCTCCTCTGCTTGTCACTTTCTAACCTACGCATTATCTGTTTCTCCCCCTGGGAAGGAAGGCAAAGGTTGAGTACTTTGCTCCCTGCTGCATCCCCCAGTGGCTGGAGCAGAGACTGGTATGCAGTAGGGACACAAGAAAGATCAATGGAGTGATAAAGTGGCAAATCTGGCACCCAGGGTTGCCTTGGTGACTGTGAGTACCACCACTCACTGGCTTGGTGACTGATTTGGGTGTGGGTGCGGCTCCCGATGATGCACAGCCCTCTCTCTCGAGGCCCCGCTCCCAACACCCGCAAATACAGAGGGACATTTCAGCATCTGCTGAATTACAGCATGAATTATGAGCAAGAGAGGCTGGCTGCCAGTCAGGGACACATCCAGCTCCAGCTCTGCCTTTACCCTGCTCTGTGGCTTGGGACAAGGCCCTCTGCCTTTTTGGATCCTTCTCCTGGACTTGGAGGTCTCCAGGCCTCTCCATATTCCTTGGTCCCTGCTTCCAGGTCTTGTCACTCGCACAGCCCAGGAGAGTCAAGTCCCTGGCCTTCCTAGGCGCCCTGCCCTAATCCTCCAAGGGTAGCAGTGGTCTCAACATCTCTAGATGCAGCGCTGGCCAAAGCGAAAGGAAACAGAGAGCAGGCCTTTCTGGAAACCCTGTGGCTGTCCCTGGACTGGAACTGGGCCTCAGGCAGCTCCAAGCAGGAGGGGCTCTGGGACAATTGCTGAATCCTTTGAAGCTGGGACAGTCCCTTGGGCAGGACATGTATGGATGGGGAAGGTTTTTTCTTATTAGCAAGAATTTCCGCTTCCAATGGTATTCATCTTTTCAGGGAACTCCCTCAGCTAAAAGAGAAACAAAAAAGCAAACAAAAGCCACCCTCCCTGAATAAGGAGACTTTCTTTCTCTGACTGTGAGTCCCTGATAAGAAAAACTCTCTGCCCAGGGCTCAGGCTGCCTCTCCTCTCCCTGACAAGTTCTCCAGGGCGTGATTGATGGCTATAGGAGGCAGGGCAGCCTTCAGGTGGCTGCCACAGGTCAGCCGTAGGTGAACCCTTGGCACTGGGGACGTGAATTCAAGCTGTTGGCCAAGTGTACAAAATCGTCCAGCTGTGAATGATTGACATCTCGCTCTCTCCCTTTTTACCCCTCCCTCTCCTTCCCAACATCCCTCCCTCCCTTCCTTTCCCTCTCTCTGTTGTGCCCAATTCTTGATTTTTTTGTTGTTTTTGTAGTTTGTACTGGGGATTGAGCCCAGGGGTGCTTTACCACTGAGCTACATCCCCAAACTCTTTTATTTTTTATTTTGAAACAGGGTCTCACTAAGTTGCTGAGGTTGATCTCAAATTGTGATCCTCCTGCCTCAGCCTCCAGAGTTGCTGTGATTACAGGCTTGCACCACCATGCCTGGTTCTAGTCTTTACTTTTACTAAAGTGACTATTAGAAAATTGGAAATTACATAATGCTCACATTATATTCTGTTAGACAGTGCTGGCATAACATTTTGTTTTTTTTTTAGAATTCTAAGTGTCAGATCAGACAAGGCAGGCAGCGGCCAAAGGAGGCAGATTTAAAAGGGCCGCTGAACAGGCTTTTATTGAGATATCACTCCCGGGCGGAACTCGATCAGACCCACAGAGGGGACAGAGGAAGGGTCTGAGGAGAAACCGCATGGGAGCTCAACCGGACTGGACTTTTATGGGGCTTACAGCAGGAAGGGAAGGGCTTGGGACCGGAAAAGGTGTTCTTAGAGTCCCTTGTCCCCTTGGAGTTGGTCAGGGGAGTTGGCTGAACTCCAGGATTGGCCAGGGGGTCCTGCTGATTGACAGGCATTAGTCAGGAGATCTGGCTGATTGACAGGAGATCTGGCATTTGATTGATGTTCTTTTCCGGCTCGGGCTGCTTTGTTCTAAGTTGCCACTAAGTCGCCACCAAGTCGCGGCCACCAACCTAACACTAAGTTTTTAAATCCAAACCAGGAGACCAACATTTTTCCTTGCCCACCTTCCTTGCATATGAAACCCATGTTTCTGAGGTTGCAAGGGAAGCAAGGGAAATGCTCTGCCTCTCCCTAATGGTTCATTTCAAAATCCTGAGTAGGGAAGGGAAGGTAGGACTTTCATCAGTCCATCAAAAGAAGGCATTATTAAATTTTCATTTTCCTCTGAAGAGAAGCCATAGTCAACACCTATCCTCTTTGCAAACCACTCTTCTCCTAATTAACCAATTATTAGAAGGTGCTTTTATTTATTTGTTTTGATTGCTTTTATTCTTTAAATTCATGAAAGCCCCTTGTTAGTTAGGGATATCCTTATAGGAAATGACCAAGAAGCAGTCATGTATCATTATCGCTATGTGCCATCCTAACTTGAATCTCCTAAGATAAGTTTCTATGGGGAGGACCCAGGAGACATTGATACCAAAGTCAACTCTGATTAGACTTATGACCTAGGGAGTCCACCTCCCTAGGCCTCAGTTTTTATCATTTATAAAGATGGCAAGTGGTTCCTAACATTCCTTCTATCTTTTATTCTAGATTTAAAATTCTTCAGTTTTAATCAACTTTTCATTATTACATCTTGATTAGCACAAGCTGAATGATTTGTACCATACATAATTCAGATGCAATAGCAAAAAGTTGAACTTCTTGTAGCCAGCTTTCCAAAGGAGTTTTCTGATCATCTCATGAAACTTTTTTTTTTTCTTTTAAGTTTGGGATTATCAGTTCTAAGCAGAAGTTCCTTTATACCTGATTATTGTAGAGTAAAAACTATGTCCCGTTTGTACAATCACTCCATGGTGGCAGTTTTGTGATGTCTCAAGAACTACAAAGATCCTCTCCTGTAATCCCTGTAGTTTCTTTCTTGGAACTTACCATAAGGAAATTTTCAGAAAATTGAACAAAAATTTATATGAATGATCAATAAGCCAGGCTACTTAGCATAGCAAACCAATACTAATAATAATTTGAAAGAGTCCCATTGTCTAGAAATGGGACTAGGTGAATGGTTTGATAGAGGGAAGATAGATAAAATGAATCCATATGAAAGAATGTTGTTACGGCTTTAGCGACAATTTTAAAAAGTTGCTTCATGACATGAAGAAATTCTCCCAATATCTATTTTTCCAGTCAGATTGGAGGAAAATTCTTAAAACCTTCATAGCTATATCTCTTCTGGAAGAAGTGAATTTAAGTAATTTGATCATATTTTATATATATTTTCTGCTGAGAGCCATAGCCAAGTCCGAATGATGCATGGCATTTTTGCCAGAACGGAGTGGTTGAGAGGTGATGCCAGCAAGCCATTGAGATGATAATGGTTATGTTAAGCTGTGTATATTAGACCCCTGCTGTCCGCCTCGGCCTGCTACTTTTCCCGGAGAGTTCCCATTGGTTGGGGAAGTGCCAGAGGAGGGATTTCCGGTTGCTGGTTCCTGGAGGAGTCGCAGTCGCGTGGCATTCGGGAGAATTCCCAGGGAGCGTGTGTGGAGTGTGCTGGTGGACTTCAGAAATAAAGTTTGTTCCTGCTTCAGTGGCACGTGATTTGTGCCCAGCCAGACTGCGGCAATTTTCAAAATTCTTGTATATTCATTTATTTATTTATTTGATTGCGTTTATTTTTTAAATACATGACCGCAGAATACATCACAATTCTTATTACATATATAGAACTCAATTTTTCATATTGCTGTCAAAATTCTTTAACAATCCCAATTTCTTCAATAATTAGAAAAATAGTGACTTCAAGGAAGAAAACTCAGGCTTTTCTCAGCCCACCTTGTTGTAGGCTTTGTTGACACCTCTGGTGGATTTGTGGCGAGCCAGCCAGCAAACCAGGCGACCCTGACTGTCTCTAGAACAGCACCTCACATGTAGTCGTGTTCGATGAAGATTTGGTTGGTGATGGATTGAAAACTTGAAGAGAAAAACAACAAGGCATGAAGAACCGAGCAAAATAACTTTAAAATTTCAGGTTTCCTTTTCATATGAATGGGACGGGAAATAACTGGGATAAGTTGAGAGAAACAGGGTCACAACGAACTTAAACTGAAGAGACAAGAAGACTCCCTGGCTCCACCTGGGGACTAGTCAGCTTGAGCTATGATAATGAGACCACAGATGGTGTGGCTGAAGGAACCAAAATCTAATTTCTCACAATTCCAGAGGCTGGAAGTCCAAGTTCAGGGTGTCGGCAGTTTTGGTTCTTCTGAGGTCTTGTTCTTTGCCATCATTCTGACAGCCACCTTCTTAGCTGCATGTTCACCTAAATTCTTTTTGGAACAGGATAAACTCGGCCCAACAAATGATCTGGTCTTCCCTCAGGTTTTACCTGTGTTCAAATCTGTTCTTTTTTTTTAATTGATTTTTTAAAAAATAAATGACAACGGAATGCATTACAATTCTTATTACACATATACAGCTCAATTTTTCATATCTCTGGTTGTATATAAAGTATGTTGACACCAATTCATGTCTTCATACATATACTTTAGATAATGATGTCTATCACATTCCACCATCCTTGCTAATCCCCTGCTCCCTCCCTTTCCCTCCTACCCCTCTGCCCTATCTAGAGTTCATCTATTCCTCCCATGCTTCAAATCTGTTCTCATAAGGATGCTAGTCACTGGATTAGAACCTGCTCCACTGACCCTGTTTTAACATAATTATTTCTTTAAAGGTCCCATCTCAGATACAGTCACGTGCTGAAGTACTGGGTTGAGCTTCAGTGAATGACTTGATGGGGGGAACAATTCAGCTCATAATGCCACTCATCCTGGGGCTTCCACTCGAGAGGCTCAGAGGCATTTGTACATCACCTGCTGTCAACAGTTGGTTGAAGGTGGCTGGGAATGGGCAGGTTGGAGCGACATTAATTTCTCTCTCTTTCAGCCAAAGATCCCAGACTGCATAACTGAGGTGACAGGTACAGACACCTAGATCTGAGACACCAGGTCAAGATGGTCCCTTTAGGAAGCTTTTGGTGGAGAAGTGAGATGCCAAGTTACAAGGGCCAGGAAGCAACAAATCCTTTTACTCTTGCCTAAGACATTGGACTTGACCCTGTAGATAACAGGCTCAATCGTTAGAAAGTCTTAATGTAATTCTTGGGTGGTTTTCCTCTTAACTTCCCTTTTTGTCATTGTTGTGTGTTTTGTTTTTTAACTCTGGAGGCTAAAAATGACTCTTGTACGTGAGACTGTAGAGGTGTTGCTTATTAATACAGAGCATTTCAATAAAGATAATCTTGGCAAACAATTCTTGGAGTTGAAAGAAAAGATAGCCTTTGTTCCCCCAAATGAAAATATCACAGAACTGAATAAACACTGCTCTCTTTCACTGTGCCGACCCAGCTGAAGCAAAAAAGTCAAGTCCATTATCCAGATAATTCTGCTTTGTTTATGGAGCTTTATCTTCAGTGAAGGATGCCTACCCAGTTTGATTCCCTTCTAGAAAATCGTTAAGTCTGGAGCCATTTAAATCCCAAGGTGAAAAGAATTGTTTCCTCCAGAGTTTTCTTTTTCAATACGTGGAGTTCCTGTATTGAAGGGCCCGTGCGATTCTCTCTTAACCTCTGACTTCCTCTCCCACCCCTATAAGTTGCCAAGTTCCCCAGGAAAAAAACCCGAGAGGAAGGAGTTACAAGACCACTGTCAACTGGCTGTGATGGAGCCCACTTTCCTTATTGAAATGGAGATTTTAGGTCAGGGAACCAAATAAAAAAACCAAACAAAACAAACTCATCGAAATGCAGGCCCCTAAATTGAGAGGAACACACTTCACTCCAAATTTAAAAAGAGAGACGTCGGGACAGCATGCCATTGGCCTCCCAGAAAACATGGCACTGTTCCCTACTTGAGCAGAATAGATTGGATTTGCTTCTATTTTAAGGTCTGGCCCATATTTTGTCCCTTCCTTTGTTTCCCGATACCTCATTTTTCTCACCAACTGCTAACTCCTTTATCTTTGCAAGGCACCTAAATTCTTTTTGGAACAGGATAAACTCGTCCCAACAAATAATGTTTGAAGGCCCTCATTGATCACACCATGGCTAAAGCTCCCCTGACGTCCCCCCTCCCTGCCGCCTAAAAGGCTGGAGTGTGGGAAAGGAAATAGCCTGCTCTGATTCTTAACCGGGGGTTGGCGCGAGTGAAGCTCCGAGGGCATCCCGCAGAGAACGGCTTCTGTGTGTAATGGACTGAATGTTCAGATTCATATGTTGAAGCTCTAACCCCCAATGTGACCGTATTAGGAAGTGAGGTGATCAGCTTTAGATGAGGTCATGAGGGTGGGGTCCCCATGATGGGGATTAGTGCCCTTGTAAGAAGAAGAGAGGCCCAAGCTTCCTGGGTGCCATGTCATGACACAATGGGAAGGTAGTTGTCTATAAGCCAGGAAAGGTCTTCACCAGGAGCCAGATCTGCCTGCACCTTGATCTTGGACTTTAGCCTCCAGAATTGTAAGAAATGACTGTTGCTTAAGCCACCCGGTCCGTGGTATTTGACCATAGCAGCCTGGGCTGATGAGCAGACTGTGGCTGTGCTGGCCCTGCCTTGAAGGTAAAGCAGCAAATGTCCTAGCAAGTCCCTCTGAGCCACCTGGCCAGTCCTGTGCATGGACCACAAACAGCTTGATGGTTTCCATCAGCTCTCTCCTGAGTGCCTGGGACCAGTGTGGCCCTTTTTCATCCTTAAACATACCACAGCCTCCACTGAGTCATTTGAAAGCACCGATGCTGGTCCACCTGAAGCTCACACCCGCTTCATACATTCCTGACATTGGAGGAGCTCCGCAGGGAGCAAAATATCCCTCCTGTCGGTCCTCTTGGGAGCTGGTCTTTTGTCTTGCTGTTAAAGTCGCCAAATGTGCCATCTCTCTAAATTTATGGCTAATTTATTATTATTTTTTTGTTCCATTCAATAAAACCAGTCACAATAAATTACACATTGTGTTTTTGAGCCAGACAGACATGCTAAGTTGAGGACAATATGTTAATTACAGAAGCTTGTCCTGTTCATCTAAATGAAGACCGATAAGGGCCTAATTGCCTGATGGGGGAGGGGGAGGGGGGTGATTATAAAACCTGTACCCTTGCCAAGATTTTTGCTGCCTACTCAGCAAGCAGATCACGTCTCCCTGAAGCAGTTTACACAGCACAGTGGAGTGCAGTTAGGATAATTACTCTGAAATTAATCTATATGAAAACCTCCTTCAACCCGCGTGACATTTGAATTGTGATCAAAACACTTTAACTGTTCCTCTCTCTTCATGTCTTCAGATTTTACCCAGGAAGGGTGATATTCACCTGCAACTGGGTCACTCAGGTCTTTTGGCATTAAATGCTAGAGGTAGAAAGACCCAAGCACAGTTTTGATTTAGTAAATGAAATGTTCTCCCTCCTTTCCCAGCTTGGAGCAATTTTTGAGTAGAAAACCTGCTGGCTTCTTTCTGATCCTCTGTCTCTCCTCGGTCACCTCTTCTGTGCAGGCCGAAGAAATAAAAGCAGAGACAGAAGACAGTTCCTATAATGCACAGTGACTCCTAAGCTGGGCTCTGCTCCTGAGCCTGGCAGATGGTTAAGGGTGGCCTTCTCCCAGGGCCCTTTCAGAGATTTCCAGCTGACCCTCTCTCTTGTAGTTCCCTTGATGGGGTAGATACATCTCCATTCCCAGTGGCCCTCAACAGCCTAGGACATCCTCAGGGTTGTACCTCCAGTCTCTCTTGCTGGAGCCTCCTGATCCCACCAGGCTGTCATTTGGACGAGATCCAGGATAGCCCCTGTCTTGGTTTGTTCCCGCTGCTATAGTAAAATACTACAGATTGGATAATTTATAAAGAATAGAATTTATTGCTCACTGTTCTGCAGGCTGGGAAATCCAAATCAAGATGCCAGCAGGTTCAGCCAATGGCGAGGGCTGCTCTCTGGTTCCAAGATGGCGGTGTTAACTTGCGAGAGGGGCTGGACTACTATGTCCTCACATGGCATAAGAGACTGAAGGGCAAAGAGGGCCTGGCCAGTTTCCTATGTTCCTTCTATAAGACACTAATCCCCCCTATACGGGTAGAGCTATGTGGTCTAGTCACATCCTAAAGGCCCCATCTCTTAACATAGTTGCATTGGGGATTAAGTTTCAACATAAATATTGGAGAGAACAGAAGCTTTTAAACAGCCCCACAAACGTGGGGATCAGGGCGCCCCAGTCCAGCAGCTCTCTGGAACCTCTGAAACAGTCTTCTCTGGCCTACCAATTTCTTGCGGTGCTGAGAAAACCACAGTCCATAGAGTCAGAGGCCAGTCCTTTGTGTCCCCCCCACCCCTGTCATCCCCTCAGCACTTTTTGTGCCCTATCTGAACCCCACTTTATCATCTTGTTCTGGCTTTGGCATCCTGGGGCTGTTCCCAGGGTCACATCCTTTGGGAAATTACAAATGGGGAGGGATCTATATCTACACCACGGCCAGAGGCTCCCACTGGGAAACATCGCCTCTGGGAAGCACATGGAAATAAATGTGGGGGACTTTTTGGAGAATTGCTAAAACAATGGACTGGGGATTCTTCCAGAATTTAGTGCCTAGGAGCAGAATTGTTCACTGTCCTGAAAGTCATGGAACACCCCTCCGCACTGAGGAATTGTCCTGTCCCAAATGTCAGTAAGGACGCCCCTTCCCCCACCACACTGAGGAAACACTGGTCAACCAAGCTAGGGAGAAGCACTCCATTCTAACAACTAATATAATCTAAGTGCTCTGGACAGGCAGCTGTGCTGGGCTGGGAAGAATGCTTCTGCTTACTCTTTTTTTTTTTTTTTTTAAGGATTTTTTTAGTTGTAGATGGACAACTAATTTTATTTCTTTATTTTTATGGGGTGCTGAGGATTTTAACCCAGTGCCTCAAACGTGCTCCGCAAGCGCGCTACCACTGAGCCACCACTGCAGCCCTCTGCTTACTCTTTGTGATTTCTTTTCCCCAGACCATAAGCCTCTTGAGGGCAGATGCCGTTTCTGATCTTTTAATGGCACCTGTGAACGGTAGGTTTCAATACGTCCTGTGGAATTCAGTGAACTGAATTGCTGTACCACCTCATGAGAGCATGAACAAGGACCCAAACGGAAGCTGAAAAATAGAGGGTAAAAGCCCTGATTTGACAGGGTAAAAAATACTGTATGGGAAGTATTTTCACGGCCTCATGGAAAGGATGTCCACTGTTCCTTCCCTGATTGTCTCCATTTCTATCCTTACCCATCTCTATCCCCTAGGCTGGCCAAGAAGAACTCAATAAATACCCCCAAATCAATCTCTGAGCCTTATGAGAGCCACAACGAACGAGAAGAATGAAAAAACATGACAATGTAGAAGGATGCCCTGAGGCCGGAGCACGGTCAACATCCTGGAAGGAAAAGTGGAATCTGAAAGGAGGGAGGCGACCAGAGACTGAGAGAGGCAGAGCAGGATGGGAGAGTTTGGAACCAAGGACGAGGCAGGTTTAGGAACGGCTCCATACTGGGAAAATTCTCAATACGGGAAAATTTTGGAATACGGGTGGATTTAGAAACAGTCTGCTCTATTTTTTTTTTCCTTTTAAACTTTCCTCTTAAGTTTGGGAAAGTGCCAAAGGAATGAGCTCTGCAAATGAGTCAGACAAATAGTTCCTGAGAATTAACTATATGAAAAGCTCAAATTATCCTTGAAGATCATGCATTTAAAAATATTTTTAATCATGATAAAAATTTACCATCGACCATTTTTCAGTGTTCAGTTCAGTAGTGTTAAGAATATTCACATTGTCGACCAACAGATGCCCAGAACTTCCCAGCCCCTGGCAACCACCATTCTACTTTCTGTTTGTATGAATTGGACTACTCTCGGTACCTCCTATCCATCCATCGAAGCATATCATATTTGTCTTTGTGTGGAAGAGCAAGCATGTTGAAATCCTATGTGTCCATCATTGCATGTGACCCTGAAAGAGGAAGGAGAAGTTTAAAAATGACTATTGTCACCCTGCTATGGTTTGGGTCTGGGGTGTCCCTTCCAAAGCTCTTGTTTTGAAAGCATGATCTCCAGTGCAGCAAGGTTCAGAGATGGGGTTTTAGGCAATGATTAGGGTTCTAACCTCATCAGTGGATTGATCCATTTGCTGGATTAACCCATTGATAACTGAATGGACTACTGAGTGGTAACTGTAGGCAGGTGGGGCATGCATGGAGGAAGTAGGTCAATGGGACTATATCTGTCCCTGGTCTTCTCTCTCTCTGCTTACCAGTTACCATGTACTGAGTAGCTCTCCTCTGTTATACCCTTCTGCATGATGTTCCGCCTCACCTTGGGTCTAGAGCAATGTAGTTGGCCAACCATGGACTGAGACATCTGAAACCACAAGCCCAAATACATTTTTCCTCCTCTAGTTGTTCTTGTCAGGTATTTTGCTTAAGTGACGAAAAGCTACTAACACATCACTGACAACATCATTGGCAAACTGGAAAGAAGCCAGACCTTGGCGATGGTTCCTTGAATCACCCCAACCCATGGCAGAGGTGCCTTCACCCCACTTTCTATTCTGATCCTAACTTTCCTCCCTGCTCACCCAATGCTGCCCAGAATAATCATCACATTGGACTCTGGGACAAAGTAATTCACATGAAACTGCTAACAGCTAACAACATAATAAGTCACATTGTATTCAACAGAGGGACTGCATCTCTAACAGGGAATTTCAGTCGACATCTGTGGTCGGGGAAGGGGAAGCCTCTCACGTAGGTTTTTACACATCTGCCCAAAGCAGATGGGTTCACTTTTGCCTAAACCCATGGTCTTTAGGTCTGGAACACCTTCCTGTATAGGTGCATCCCAGGAGGAATTTGTCTCCTGAAACCAAGGTCAGTTGGCAGAGCTCCTTCCGGGGATGTGACCTGCTGTCTCTCTGGTCATTACTTGCACCTGCCACCCAGCAAAACTATGAAGGAAACAGAGCTGGCTTGGGGGAAGCCATCTATGACACCAGGTAAAAGACCTGGGGACCCAGGCTCTTCAGGGCCCTTGAATTAGGGATCTCTGTACCGTCTCTGTTCAGGTTCCAGAAACAGTCTGAGAAGGCAGCTCTAGGGTGTGTGATTGGTGAGGTCATGCTCTCCAGGAGAGACCTTGAAGGGAGTCAGAGGAGGAGGGGCTGGGCCAGCATGGCTCCCTCAGGTAAAGCCGAGCTGTGACCCTAGTTACAGGGCCACTGGAGCATTTCCACATGGCTGTCATGTTGTCCTTTGAGGCAATGAGCCTGGCCTTTGAACCTTCTCATCAATAGGCCACTGCTTGAAGTGGTGGGCCACTTCCCAGGCCACAGCATCCTGGGATGAAGGTGCCATCTGCTTAGGCGGGATCTTGTGGAGGAGCAACATCTGCAGGTGTTATCATGAGAACCACCCACGTGCCCGCCAGCCAAAGGAACTGCTCCTCGAAACAGAAATAAACTACAGTCCCACTGTGAAGAGGTTCCCCTGGCTTCAGGACAGCTCCAGAGGAGAACATTCCAGCCTGAGGAGTGAGATTGAGGTTTAAGGTAACGATTTACAAAACGGCAACTTAGGTGGCCATTGGTCAAATATGGGCTCAGCCCTTTTAAAGAGTGAGAGAAAAATAATTCCGTATCCGAGCTAGTGACTGCCTGTAAAACCCGGCGCCATAACATTCCCTCTGATAAAAATCGACACCAGGCAGGCATTTAAATATTTAGCATCTTCTTCTGCGATATAATTACTACTCTGCTTTGTACATCTGTGTTTGCTATACCCTTCCACTAGAACAGGATGCCATTTTACTGATTTGGCAGATTTATCCACCTGGCTTTTAGGCAGTTGGTCATTTTTCAGTCTGGTGGGGAATGCCTTCTCCTGACCCCTCCCGCACACCAGCCCCTCACCCCTACCCCATAGCTCCCACATCAAGAGAAAAGCTCAAAGAGAACTCAACTGAGAAAGGTTGGTTTCTGTTAGTTGCCCAATTTCTGATCCCTCCAGAATATGCAATGGCCAGTCTTTAGAGGCAGCTCAAGAATCCAGAAATGACTTATGTCTAAGAAGCTGAGGGCCAACAGCTGCTTGTTGATATAGTGGGTGGATCACATGAGGAGTGGAAGGAAAGGACTGGCTTGGACCAGCTGGGAGGGCTTGGCACACAAAACGGAGTCAGAGGGAGGTGGGCATGGCCACCACCGTCCTCCAGAGCTTGTCTCTGATCTTCTAAGCCAGCAAGCCAGCTGGGTTTCTCTTGGCTTCTTGTAACCATCAAGGTAGCATGGATTTCAAGGGGATAGCTTGAAACCCATAGCTTATTTATGGCTAAATAATGTCAGCCAATGGTTTGCCCAGTCCATAACTCCCAGGGTGACAAGACGGTGCCCTTTGGGGTTGGGTGTGGCTTTAACCCCTTTCAGCTTGTGCTGTTTGGGCGTCAGCTTGTGTGGGTGAATTTTCAGTGCTTCCACCAGCCAAAGGATCTAGATGCCTTAATCACATGGGAGGAAAAAAAGGAGCCTCTGCTTTAAGTTCACTGTCAGCCTTTCTTCTGGGTCCGAGTAGCACTACCTGTTCCCCGACTTTGTGTAGGACCTCGAAATGCTGGGTCTGGCAGGAACATGGGGATCATGCAGCCCAGAGGTCTTCACACTTGCTTCTGCTCAAGATCTTCAAACAAAGGCAGCTCAGGTTGATGCAAAAGGAGACCTGATTCCTGGCTCCCTCACCTGGCCATCGTCCCTGATGGAATTTGATGGATCCCTCTGGAGTCCCCAGAGCACTTGAGAATCCACTGATCCCGTGCAACCCTTTCTTACACACGAGGACACTTAGACCCAGAAGTAGGAAAATTCTGTTGATAAGGTCCACGGGGAAGCTAACCCTACTCCAAAGCAGGTAGTCCCTGGCCCTCCTGCTAGACCAACATCCTCTCCCTGGGCATCTCTCCCTGGTCACTGCTCAACACCAAATGCCCTGTGTGGTTTGTAGCTGTCCTCAGACTCAGGCCCCGCCCCTTCAGTCCTGCACGCCAAGACCCCTGAGAGACCCTGATCCCCATCCCGTGCATGTCCTGAGCGGGAGGCTCCGGGCCAGGCAGGGACTGTATACCATGTTGATGCAGTGGACAAGAGTGACTTCTTTTGTTTGATGCTGCTAAGTTAGAAAAAAATAAGTCATAGGTCTGACAAGGAGGTCGATGGCCTAGTGCCACCTTCCAGGGCCCTGCGGTTGGAGACAGGGCTGAGGCTCCGTGGCTGGAAGCACATGGTCATGGAGACAGCAGGCCGCACAGCCCCTCTATGACAACGAGACAGAAAGTGCCAAGAGGTGGCATGATTTCTCTGGAAGCCTTGGCACCCACCTGCCTCCACCAACGAGGCATTTCCTACGCCAGAAGTGGACCTCTCCCTGGCTTGTGTCGAGAACTCGGCCTGCGCTCCGCTCTCCTCTGTACTTTCACCTCCTGACTCATTTCCCCTCTCCCTGCTTGTTGCACTCGCTCTTGGCTCTGCCTTCCATACGTCTATTTCTGTCTTTTCTGCTGGCTCTCTTTTCAGCTGTCCCCCACTCTCCCCTTCTCCCGTTTCTCCTTCAGCTGCATCCATGAACAGACACCGATGTGCACACAAACACACGCACAGCCCCATACCCCTTCCACCTCCCAGAACCACACACGGGGACACGCAAACACAGGATTATCCTCAACCACGCCCACAGACAGTCCCACACAGCCCATTCAGTCACACACACACACACACACCCTCGGCCCTCCTTTCTAGCCAAGCTAAGTGAACTTAGAAGAGACTACGCTCACAGACCTGTTGACGTCTCTTCGTCTTACAGTGATTGGCAACCACAGAGGGATCTCAGATGAGCAAGTCAGTCTAGTGCTCAGGGCCAGTAAACTGGGAGCTCTTGGGTGTAAAACTGGACCCAGTCATTTCACCCCCTGGAAAGGAGCCTCCTGTCTCAGCCATTCCAGCAGGTGGTGACCTCAACAGCTGCCACCAGACTGCTAGGAAATGGGACCTCTTAAATGCCTTCCAAAGGTGGCTGTGGTCAGAGTTGGGAGGACTATATTGGTTAGATCTTTTGAGACTGGGTGGAGAGGAATAGTACTTGGAGGAGGGAGATGGTGATTGTGTGCGTTTGTGTGATTGGTTTAAAGGGTCCTTGGAAGAAATGCAGGGTTTGCTGCTCAATCTGAAGGCAGGATGATAGGTCTCCCAGGTCCAAGAACAGGAACTAAGGGAGCCTGAGTTTTCACCATGTCCCTGCCACAGATCAGCCGCTGGACACCAGAGCCAGTTAACTTCTCATGGCTTCATTGCCTAATCTCACCCTGCTGGTAGTTCAAAAGTTTACTAACTAGAAAATATGTGTACAAAACACTAGGAGTGGGGCTGGGGATGTGGCTCAGTGGTAGAGCACTTGGCTAGCA
Organism: Spermophilus citellus; assembly: GCF_964194105.1. NCBI lineage: Eukaryota > Metazoa > Chordata > Mammalia > Rodentia > Sciuridae > Spermophilus > Spermophilus citellus. The sequence continues at coordinate 81,876,075 of NC_138195.1, forward strand.
TGTGTGAAGCACTGGGTTTGATTCTCAGCACCACATACAAATAAATAAATTAAATTAAGCTAAAATAACCCACACTATCGGGATTAAAGATTGCAGGGAGCTGAAAAACGTGATTTCTTTTTAATATAGTCAAGGTAAACACATGGTTTAGGGTTCCCTATTAAATGGCAGTTTGGGAACATTTGTTATGAAAGTGGTAGTAACCAACTAGAAACCACAGTGTCTGAGCCAAATTTCAGGAAAGGTAGTCTGAAAAAAATCAGGAAAGAAGGACAGAATATTTTAAATTGTCATCTTTAAAAAAAATCTGCAGCATTCAGTATCTTTCTGTCATTTAGTCATCCCCAAGGACAATACTTTAATATTGGATAATAATTAATAGTCAAAGTAAGTTCTCCCACATATTATGAAAATGTTAACTAAAGTTTAATATATTCTGCTTAAGGAGAAAGAAATATGAATATATATGCATTATATATGTATGCATATGTATTATATCTGAATAAATAAATATGTGGAACTAATGGACACATCTTATATATGAAGATATATATTCTATATGGAAGTATAATATTTATATTACGTATCTATCTATCAATATGATTTAGAAAGGATTTAATCTTCTTGAAGGTTTAAAATGTTCACCTTACAAAATGTTTAAGATTAAAAATATACTTTGAGTCTTTAACAGGTAAACACTCAGCTATATGGAAAAACTCAGATGTCACCATGACTCATTTTGCAAAAGTTCCAAATTTCTCTATGCATAATTTATAAACAGTTCTCTAGTACCTAGTCATTATGAGAAATCAGCTGCTTTTAGATCTTTTGGGGGCCTGCCAATCTGGACCAGGGCCATGAATTAGTTATCTAATACATTAGTTGTCAAATTACAACAAATTTAAAACAACACACATTTATTATTGTAAAGTTCTGTAGACCAGAGGTCTAAAATGGGTCATACTGGGCTAAAATCAGACAGGAAGGACTATGTTCCTTTTGTAGGCCTTTTCATCTTCTAGAAGCCTACCTGCATTCTTGGCAAATGTCCCTGTCCTCCATCTTCAAAGCCACGGATGGCATTTCAGTCTCACATGTGAATATCACTTTGACCCCTTTCTTCAATCGGCCCAGAGTTGGGAAAGTCTCCCTTTTTAAGGATAGTATCTCCATCTCAAGTACTTAATAACATTTGCAGAATCCCTTTTGCCATGTAAAGTGACATATCCATAGGTTTTTGAGATTAGAAGGTGGACATCATTCTTGGATGAAGAGGCCAAGAGTCAATTCTTGGAATTTACAGATCAATTCAAGTTTAATTAAGTAATAGCAGCAATAATTGTGTGGCTAGAGTAAGGCATGGAATTTCTCTGAACTTATGCTTTCTCCTCTGTTCATAAAATTAGGAGAGGCTCTCTCCTTGCTTTGCCAAATGATTTTGACAGCAATTCAAGGCTGTCACCCTGCTAAAGCATTATATGAAATCCTGGGACAAGGCTGCTTGCAGGGTTCTGGGGGAAGCAGGGCACAGAGAGCTCAGTGCAGGGCAGAGCACTTCACAACCAGTTTCTGATCCAGGGACAGTGGCACACACCTTTAATCCCAGCTGCTTGAGGGACTGAGGTAGAAGGATCAAGAGTTTGAGCCCAGCCTAGGCAATACATCCAGAACCCATCTCAAACAAACAAGTAACAATAACCCGCACGACAACAATGAAATCATCAGCTTTTGAGAAAAGTCCTACCCGATTAGTATTTGGGGTTTGATAACTTGGAGGCCATGGTGGCTCACCTGTTTTTGGAGCTTAGTGTTGGTAAACATGAGTACTTCCCAGTTGTCCAGCTATTTCCAAGGGGCTATATATGCTTAGCGGTGTGCTTGTTAGCCATGCCGGGATGAAACCTTTCAACATGGAGTTGTTGTGGGTTTGTTGGTTTGTTTGACATAGTCAAGCAGATATAGCAATATAAAGGCGAGTCAAAGATGATGAACAGCCATAAGGGTGAAAGGTGAGTGGGAGGAGAGGTATAGGCGAGGATGAAGATAGATCAAAACCTCTATCACACAAACAGAAAAATCGGAAGATAAAAGGGATGGTTGATGGTACAAAAGTTGGGGGTAGAGGTATGCACTTGAAAATTTGCAGAGCTAACTGGTGGATGAACCCAGATAATGTATTTAGCAGGGAAGAAGTGGAAGAGGGAAGGCAGTGGGGAGGGGAGGAGATGGTGGGAGGCGACAGTATATGGGAGCAGATCCACAGGGGCAGGAAGTCAGCAGAAGATGTCTAATGCAGATAAAATGAGTGGTATAAGCATTTCAGTTAAGGCAGAGGAATAACCACCAGAAACAAAGAAATGGAAGTGATCAGGTACAGCTAGCTCTGGGGAGCAGGATTAGAGATGGAGAATGAGGAGCAGGGGTTAGTTGCTATTTAGTTCTGCCTCAGTTGATTTTCTAAAAACTGCTGCATGTGTTAGCTGATGAGTTAATGTTGAACAAATCAATGCAAGGAAGAGTCCTTCTTTTTATTTTCACAATATTCTACTCATTCAAATCATGTTAACTCTTTTTAAGAAAAATGGGTTATAAGCTGGACACAGTGGTGCAGGCCTATAGTCCCCATACTCAAGAGGCTGAGGCAGGAGGCTGGCTTAAGCACGAGTGTTTGAAGCCAGTCTTTGCAATGTGGCAAGATTCTATCTCAAACAAACAAACAAAAAGAAAAATGAGTTATATTAGCTACATATGCAGTATAAGTATATAGAGGGTGCATAAATATAAATCTTAATTACTACATGATTTTTCATTCTTAATATTTTATTGTGAAAAAATTTTTAACGTTTTTTTTTAATTGTCAATGGATCTTTCATTTTAATTTGTATGTGGTGCTGAGCATCAAACCCAGGGTCTCACCCATGCCAGGCAAGTGCACTACCATTGAGCCACAACTCCAGCCCTTATTGTGAAATTTTTAAGAACACACAAAAAAATTAAACACACATACACATATATGGTGCCTTGATCCTACAATGAACATTTTAATTATTTTATTGCCAATCTGTCCACCCATCCCTCTATCTATGAATTAGTTTTAACTTTTTAAAACACTAATTAAGTTTTTTCTCTATTGTGATAAAAACCACATAACAAAATGTTCCACGACACACAACTAAATCAGTCAGGGTCACTCCAGGTGAATTGGGCTGGCACTAAATAATCACACAGACACAGGAAGTACCTTTTTTTCTTGGGGGTTCAGTGACGGCTCCTTGACCTCAGCCCCACAAGGGAGACAAGAGAGGCAGGCCAAAGAGACAGCAAACCTGAAACCCTATTTATTGAGGGGGGAAAACACGCAAGAAAGTTCAACCCAAATAAGGTAAGGGATTAGGTTTCAGGGGGTTGCTTGGTGATGTCTTGTGGTCAGCAGGTTGACTGACAGGTTGGGAGGCCACACCCACCTCAGGTGCTGTGTGGGATCAAAGGCAGAGGGGCCATGGGTAAAGGACACCTACAAGGCACCTCCCAGTCAGAGCAGGAGTCAGTCCTCCTGTGCTCAAATGCTCACAGCTCACACACACAGCCCATGGCTGGCTCATGACAAAAATGTACCATCTTGACCCTTTTTAAGTGACAGCTTAGTAGTGTTCAGTATATTCACATTGTTTTAAAACAGGTCTCCAGAAGTTTTTCATCTGATAAATCTGAAACTCTCTATCCATTAAGCAACTCCTTTTTCCTCCACCCCCCAGTCCCTAATATCTACCATCTCACTTTCCATTTGTTTAACTACTTTGGATTCCCTATGTAAAGGGAATCACCCAGGGCTGGGGATGTGGCTCAAGCAGTAACACGCTCGCCTGGCATGTGTGCGGCCTGGGTTCGATCCTCAGCACCACATACCAACAAAGATGTTGTGTCTGCCGAAAACTAAAAAATAAATATTAAAAAAATTCTCTCTCTCTCTTTAAAAAAAAATATATATATATATATAAAGGGAATCACCCAGTATTTGTCTTTTTGTCACAGGCTTATCTCCTTAAGTTTCCTCATGTTGTAGAATATGACAGGATTTTCCTCATTTTTAAGGCTGAATAATATTCCCTTATGTGTGTGTATGTGCCACATTGGTTTTCTTTTTTACTTTTTGTATGTATGTTTGTTTTGGTACTGTGATTGAACCCAGGGATGTTTTACCACAGAGCCATATCCCCAGTCCTTTTTGTTTTGAGACACTTGCTGAGGCTGGCCTTGAACTTCCCCATGTTCTTTATCCACGCCTTCAGTCAGGAGACATTGGGCTTGCTAGCACATCTTGGCTGTGGTGAATAATGCTGCGGCGAATATGGATGTGCAGCCATCCCTTTGAGATCCTGCTTTCAATTCTTTTGGATACATACCCAGAAGTGGGGTTGCTGAGTCATGTAATACTTCTACTTTCAGTTTTTTGAGGAACCTACATACTGTTTTCCATTTACAATCCGTGAACAGCGCCTAAGGGTTCCAATTTCTCCACATTCTTGCTAACCCTTGTAAGGTTCTGTTTTGTTTTGTTTTGTTTTGAAATAGTATCCATTCGATTAGGTATGAAATAGATACAAAATGGATTTTTGGAAAGTCCCTATCAACCTTGTTCTAGGTAACTGAGAAAATTCCAGGAGATTCCAGGGAGACATAGCAATGCTGACTACTAGGTCAAGCTGGACTTTCCTAAGTGGGAAACTTTCCCTTAGAAGTAAGTGACCACTCCAGGCAAATCCAGAGACGAAGACATTTCTCTTCAGCATAACTTTCATCCTAATTCCCCTTATTAAATCAGTGTCACTTCATAGGTCAATTTACAAGACCACAGATTTTGCAAGTGACAAAATAACCGCAAAATCTTCCTGTGTATTAATATAATATGGACTCTGTTTAATATCTTGATTTTTCCAATTGATCCTATGCTGTGGGGCCCTTGCAGAGCCTACACTAGATTAAGGCTCTGTTTCCTACTGGAACACATACTGGCTTTTGAGCCACAGTTACCTTTCAAGCTTCTGGAACTTCATCTCCATTTGCCTTATATGGAAATGTTTGTCCCTCTACTGGACAGACAGGCAGTCTCTTTCTGGTTCTGTTCCTGTGTGGTAGCCTGGTGATCACCTTTTTAATTAACTCATGAAGAACTCGGAACAGGAATGCACTCTGGCCTCAGACTATTACCACCTTGGAGTTGCATTACAGTAGTCTGACCCACACTGGACATGACCTTGGGTGTTTGTGAAGCTAGTGAGGAGATTAGCAAACAGAAACCTTGAGAACAATTAATCCTTCCCTGCATAGCAGAACAGCCCAGGCTTTGCAAAGACAACTCAGCAAACGGATTTCTGAGTCATTTTTAGCAGTCCGCGTGCATTTTGGCAGATTGAAAGGCTGAGGCTGATTCCGTGTGTGGGAAAGCAGGTGATTACTGCTCCCCAAATACTGTGTGCCACTCAGTCACCCCCGACAAATCAGTGACAGAGTAATCCCACCATAATTGGCTGACCCTCGGCTAATCCTGTTTCTGCATCCTATTTCCTTGGCAGGTCATTTGGATCATTTAATTAGCATTCTTCAAGGTTATTCCACCACCCCCCATGGAGTGCTTTGGGACACCATATGCACAGTGGCTCTGAGAAGCAGCAGCAAGGTGACTCTGCTGATGGTACCCTTCTCTGTGTATTAGCTGATGAATGCTGGGTAGCCAATAGGGCACATGCCATGCTGTTCTGCTCTATGCTCAGCAATGAGCAGGTGGCTCTTAATTCTCATCATCCTCTGATGGTGGTCCTGTTGTGTATTTCCTCTAAATGAAAGGTAAAGTGAGGCTTAGAAAGGTTACGTGACTTGTCTAAGAAGAGCTAGCATTTGAGCCAGGTCTTTTTGAACCATCACCTGAATTACCCTTCTTTGTGCTCCTGAGTTCTTAGAGCTGGTCACACTCCAATGGGCTAGCTGGGCTCTGGTTCCATGTTGGGAGTTAGTTGTGGATTCCAGCCAGGCAGTCAGCTCTCTGGGAAGGAAGCCCGCTTCCTCTACTCAGCCTGCTTCATGCAGCATGGTCCTGGACTTGGAGTGGTGTGTTGTGACTGACAAATGTACCTCTTTCGGATTCTACACTTAAATTTACTTAAGTTTACTGGACTGCTGCAGACAGCAGCCCAGATGTGGTAGGCAACTGGGGCTGCAGTTACTCCCTGTCCACCACATACAGATCGGCCTTGGTGAGTGGCTCAGCCTCCATGGGCCTCCTTTTTCCTTTCTTGCACTTCAAAGATATTAGCCATATGCTGTCTCTGGAGGTTTCCTACAGTGAAATTTGCATTTGTAAATGTAAATTATAACAAGGCCTGGCCCCATGTAAGGCCCCACTGGTAACAAGGGCTCATAGCTGAAAACAGAGTTGCTAAGTACCTCATCTCCTGGAAGAGTCCTCAGACGCAGGGGGAGCACCCACTGCAACATTTACGAAGATACCGCAAAGCCCTTCCTCCTTCCTGCCACCCTTGGTCCATAAAGGGGACACAAAGGACAGAGCCACTGTGGTCTTTGATCCTTGGGGAAGTGCAGTGTTTGGGAAAGGCAATTTTTCTTCCCTCCTTGTCAGGGAGGAGTGTGAATGCTTTTCTCTGTGGTGGCCTGATCTAAGCCAGTCGGATGGTTCATAATTACTGAATCATTCTTTCAAGTGTTGGTAGCTTTAAACTGTTTGAAGTAGGGGAAGGCTAAAGTTCTCTCACCCACAATCCAGAAGTTCCAGCCAAATTCTGATGCACATTTTTTTTTATGAGCAAGCAGACAAAAATAAATCCATAAGCAAACAAATCAATCCATCCAATCCACCTATGAACTCGAGAAAGTCCCAGCAATCTGTCCTAGATTCTATGAGTACCTGGCACAGGATTCTCTTGAAATGATTGCAGGAGTGTTCACCCGGCAAGTTTTAGCCAATCGTCTCGTCATGGCCAACTTTCCTAAACAGGTGGCTATTTGTCCCAAAATGGCAGTTCAGAAGGAATTGCCTGGTGGAATAGATTCTAATACTCTATTTTTTGCAAGAGCAATAGCTAATTAATTCTACCATCTTCAACACCACTCATCCACATAAAAATTGTTTTTAAAATGTTAATTAATAAAACTTCTAGAGTTGACTCGAGATAAAAGTACTTGTATTTGTCAAAATCCTGTGCAGAAAACAGATGACACACTCAAACAAGGTCATAGAAGAAAGTGCAGCGAAGGGACCTTTGCAAAGGTGTGGTCAGGATCAGAGGGCACTAGCAAAGGACAGTGAAGCACGCTGGGCCAGGAACTGTGAGGAGCTTTGCTACTCTCGCAAGCCTGAAGGGACGTAGGAAGAAGTGGTCTTCAGAGCCTGGAGGGAGCCATACCTGAAGCAGAGGGCTGCCAGGTAGTAGTTGCAGCCTCGGAGTGAGGGGTGGGATCACTGCCAACCTGTAGCCTGAAAAGAGTTGTGTGGCTTTGGGAGTTGGGGATAAATCCTCAGCCTCTTTCTTCCTCTGCCCTAGTCACCTGCTGGCACCTTTCCACAGAAAACCAGAGTAGAAGGGCTGAATGATGTACAGTTTGTAGAGTCAGATCTTGGGGTTCACATATAGCATGTGGAGCAGCACAGAACATGAATCTAGAGGTCATTCAGCACACTTGTTGAAATCTCAGATGGCCTTTACAATTTCCAAATGCAAACTCATCATCCCTAGACTGTGAGTTTCTAAGTGGAGTAGCCCAAATAGTCACTATTTTTCCTGAGGATACAGTTGGACACCAACACACATGTGTATATCATGGGAGAGTGTTGTAAAGTAAGTTATAGATGATGGAAGCCCTTCCTTGAAGCCAAACATATCACTCCTGAAAATTGGGAATACCTGCAAAGGGCAGACACTGGCATCTCATTCTCCAGTTGGACATCTGCTTGTGGCAGTTGACTTGGTGATCTGCACTGGAATAGCCTGCTTCCAAGAATGTCAGGTCAGCCTTTCAATGCTATAGCTGAGATGCCAGCTCAAAGGACACTCCCTGGAAGGGTGGGGAGCATGCTTCAGGATGCACTATGTTTATTAAGCCAGAGACTCCTCTGTGGGGTTGTCTCCAGTAGGAAGGACACATGTTTTCAGAGACCAAGGGGTGGGAGTAGGAGGGCCCTGTTTACTCTCATTCTTGAAGATCCACTGGGGGATTTCATGCTTTCTGTCCTTGCAACTCTGGATTCTGCCTGGCTGAAGGCCCTGGTCCCTCCCAAAGGAGCAACTCTCATCAAGGTGCCCAGTAAAGGGCTCTTTGAACTACAATTGACAGTCCATTTTGCTCCTACTTTAACTGAGCTAGAAGCTGACTTTCAAGTTGGGCCTATACCTGCCCATTGAGCTATCTGACTCTCTTGGGCCTCTTCCTGAGGATTCCAGACCCCGAACTCCGTCAGAGAGGGTGCTCAGAGTCCCTTTTGTCTTGTTATAAGATCTGGGCAGATAACCTGGCTCTTTTCTATATCAGCTCCTGCAATCTTTTAAATGTGACCATTTGGTGCCATGGGACCATAAGTTAACCCACAGCCATCAAAGGTCATTGCACATTTCTAGGAAAACTCTTAAGTAAAACCTACAAGTCCCATTCCTGGAGGCACCTTCACCCTTACAAACTCACCTTCCAGCTCAAGGTCTGATGTCCCCCGTGACCCAAGATAAAGAACCAAACTGTGGGAAAACTGTGATTTTTTGTTCAACTGGGGTCGTCTTTGTTTTCACTATGGGAAATGTAAACCATTTCTCCGGCTTCCAGAGCAGAGGGTAACTGGTTCTATGGAGGAGAAAAGACTTACGTTCAGCTCTATGTCAAAATGTCTCCCAACCTTGAGATACTATCTAGGACAGTCTATATTTTCAAACTTTAGTTCAAGTTCATGCCCTTTGATTGCCTTAAACTCAGCATTTGCCCGGCTTGCTGACGCAGGGGGAAACATGTGCTTTGCTCTCAAAAATAAAAAGGGAAAAAAGAGGAGGAAGAAAAAAAAAAGGTTCACATCTCAGTGGTTGGGTTTGTTCTAGGCTAGGTACTAAATTCAGAAATGTTTTGCTTCACGTAACAAAGGTAATTTGGATTTCTCGTTACTTTGCAGTCTATTTCTGTCTCCTCTCTCTGTCTGTCTGTCTGTCTGTCTCTCCCCTCCCCCCAGCTTAATCAATTGATTTTACCTGCATTTCATTGACTTGTGTCCCTGTAAAGGTTGGTCTCATACCAATGGGATCCAGAGAATTGGTAGAAAGCAGGCATTTTTTTGTTGAATTGAGGTACAACTCTGTTCAGTCTAGTTGATTTGGGGACTTCTAGTCCCAAGTGGGCTGTTGATTTAGGTAACAGATGGTGAAAGGCTCAGCAACCACAGAGCGGAGTGAAGAGCTAGCTTTCTAGTCCAGGGAACACTTCGCGTAGGGAAACAACAAATAAAAACAGATCACAGGGAGGGACTGGGAGGGCTTACCCAACTCCCGCCTCCTCCTGCTTCAACCAAAGCCTCCAGTTGGGCGCTGCCACCCCCAACCCATAGGTGGGAATGTGCTGTCAGGTAGAGAAATGTCCCTGGCACAACTGTCATTCTATTTGTCCCTTGTCTTCTTTCCTGCCTGAATTCTCCTTCACAGTTTAGTGCTGGTAGACTTTCCGTAAATAAGAGAAAGTATTAAAACAGCTCATTTGCTTTTGAACCTTCACACTGAGCCCTAGATACAAATAAGTCAGGCCTCCTTCAAAGTAGACACCCTGGGAAGTTGTACTTTTTGAACAATGCTATGACTCCCCCAAATAGTTTGAGAATTCCTCTTTTGGAAGTACTTTGAAAGGCAGCTCAAACAGCCTTGCAGGGCGATAGGCTTTAATAACTTGCACCAAATCTCTTAGTAGTCTGCAAAACACCCGTCCTCACCCACCAGAAGCCTACACATTTCTGTCATTGCATTTTATGTGCAGAATCATCCTATATTTATGTTTCTGATTCTGTTACCTCCAGGAAGGCTTGCATGAGCTGCCTAGCCCATTTCTGGTAGAGGGAAGATAAGGTTAAGTAGCAATCAGTAACTTATAAACCTTCAGAGTGAGAGTAAGTCAGAAGAAAACCCAATCCCTCCGCACCTTCTGTTAGGAGACCACCCTGTCTCCAAGAGTCCCTGATATTTCTGCACATCTTACAGGCCGTAGCACTGACCACCTTCATCCTGAGCTGTTTTCCCTAGGATGTTTGTCTATGACCAGCCTTAGAAGACAGTTTTTCCCTCCAAAGCAAAGAACAGATTTGCTTAGTCTTGGAAAATGGAAATAGTGTCTCCCTTTAGAGCAAAGGGCTTGCAGGTCTACTGTCCAGTATAACAAAGATGCCATCTCCTTGTGGCACCACAGGAGGACAGGTTCAACTTGTTCACTAAACCCCAGATTTCTTTCCCATAAAAAAAAAAAAAAAAAACCTATTTATGTGCATTATTTGAATTCCTTCATGTCACTCGATGGGAATTAGAGGTTGGGAACTGACTCGAATGCTGATATTCTGGCTACTGCTATTGCTGCGAGTAATAAGCTTTCCTTTGTTTCTGACCTGGGAATCTTAAATCTTCCTCCAGCATCCAGGAAACGGTGGCAGACTAACTTGTAGTCAAATGCCCTTCCCTGTTTTTGACATTCTTTGCCCCCAGGGGACAGCAAGGAATGTTGTCTCCCAGCTGAGCCAGGCAGGAATGAGGGAAGGCCCTAGAGGAATTGTCATAACAGGTCAACCCTCGTGTGGATTTGGAGCCCACGTTGACTTCCTGTAGCTGCTATAACAAATTACGCCAAACTGGGGACTCAAATCAACAGAAATTTATTTTCTGACGGTTCTGGAGGCCAGGAGTCTAAAATCAAGGTGTTAGCAGGTGTGGCTCCCTGCAAAGGCTCTAGAGGAGAGTCATTCCTTGTCTCTTCCAACTCTGGGTGGGTGGCTGTCAGCAGCCCTTGACCTCTGCTTCTCCTCTGTTTGTCCTTCTGATAACATTTATTGTTGGATTGAAGATTCACCAGACTATCCAGATCTCATCTCAAGGTCCTTTATCTTAATTATATGAGCCGAATCTCTTCCAAATAAGGTGACTTTCCTAGATTAGGGAATCAAGTGGTGAGCATATCTTGCCTACCATTCAGTCTGCCCCAAAGTCCCCAATTCATGTAACCTGGGTGGTCAAAATAACCCTAAGCCATTCAATTAAACTAGAGTCAAGTCTCTACGTACTGGGCAGAAACCAGCACAATTTCTTTCTTTTTTTTTTTTTTTTTTTGAGGGGGGGAAGAGGGGAATGTGTGTGACTCCAAGCTAGCCCCAAACAAGTTCTGCAAATGATTTCCCAAGGAAAATAAGTAGGTTGTGATAAAACAAATTTAAACACTCACAAGAAAACAAGGCCCAAGGAGAGAAAAAAAAAAAAAACGGTAGAAAAAGATGTCTGTGGGCAGTTCAAGGCATACAGGTGTTGCACTATAACTAAAATACTAGATCCTATAACTATTAGGGTTTTTATCCAGGGCTTGGTGGTTCTCTAGAGGTCTCAGGAGTGGTTGAAAATCCCCTGGAATTTTATGCAAAAGTAGCACACATGGAATATGTACACTTTCCTTGAGAGAACTCATAGATTTCATCAGACTTTTAAAAATAATACTTAACACAAAAAAGAGTCTTAAAAACTATTCTAGGCCTACCATGTACCAAGGAAAAGCTAAAAGAGTTTTGGAAGCTGTTAAAGATTGTTGGGCTACTGTATTATAGGAAGAGCATTTAAAGCATGGAAAAATAAGATGTTATGAAAATTTAAATTATGACTCCTCTTATTACGAAGATTTCCTACTAGGAATGGATTTCTCAGTACTGTGGAAGTAATAAGAATACCACTGGGTATTTTCAGAATACTAACACTATCCTTCTTGGAGTTTACATAAAACTGTTGTAAAGATTGTTGGTTATGGAAAGGATGAAAAAAGAAATAGTTCACATTCTAAAGGAATTTCCATTTGAAAACATATAGATGGAATCAACCCTTGAGAAGATGCTAAAATAGTGCTGCTCATCCACACCAGGATCATTCTTATGCCTTTCATCATTTTATCTTCTGTCCCTCCTCAGAGTAAAGGTTTACCACCACGAAGTCTTTCCTAGATTCTTGAGCCAGTGTACTCTTCCCCAACCCCTTTGAATGTCCATGCATTTCAGAATTTTATTCATAATCTAGCAAAAATTTGTTTAGCCTAAATGACCAAATTCAGCATTTGTATTAATTCAGAACTTCCTTGGTGGCAAGAAAAAGTCCACTTGAACTGACTGAAGCAAAGGAAGGAAAGGAGGGAGAGAAAGAGAGAGGAAGGGAGAGTTTATTCAATCTCTGAATCGAACAATGGGAAGAACAAAACAAGGGTAGACTTGACCTTCAGGCATGAGGAGTTAAGAGCTGTCTGGATGCTCTCTGAGCCTGTCGTCCCCACTTCGGACTCATGGCTCATTCTCTCCAGCTCATGATGGAGAAAATGTCTGCTGCAGCAGATCCATGGTCTCAGAGGAGAAAAGGATTGCTCTCTTCCAGATTCATTGTTAAAATCTCAAGGAAGGACTCTTCCTGGCTTGGTTTTGCTCACCCTTGACCCAATCTCTGTGTCTGGGGAGCTGAAGTTCACCCATTAGTCCCCTCTGAATCACATGTACTCTCCTGTGGCCAGGAAAGATGTCTTTTCTAGAAAGAAGGGAGAAAAGATGGCTAGATCATGCAGCAAGGCAGACATTCAGGGACGCACCAGGTTCTGTACTGATTAGTGTGAGTCTGCCTTTGGGGTTTCTCTCTCTGATTACAGTAGCTCTTTAGGGGGAATGTCTTATTTTACCAGAGAAGTCAAACATTGCCTGCTACACACATACCTTTTTCCTCTAAGAAATTCCCCATGCAGGGACCTATGCTGACCAGGAACCTGTTTTGAACCCATTAATAGTGACCTTTTGCCTCCACTTCAGCTGATGATCAAAGTGGGCATCCATCAGACTCAAGGGTAATCAATCTTCTTCTGGTTGGCTCTTGACCTGTGACCTGATGCAAATAGATGAGCTGATTAATTGGTCATCTCTCTCTCTCTCTCTCTCTCTCTCTCTCATCTTCCTCCACTACCTCACTCAACAATTTGAACCAATAAAATAGAATAGTCAGTGGTGGAAGCTAATCCCAAATCTCATGATGTATAAAAGAGCATGATGGTCAGGTGCAATCTAGGTTATGGGAGAAAAAGCGAGTAAGCAGAGGAACCAAATGAGGTCAGACCTGATAGAAGCAGATAGAGTTAGCTGGTTTTTCATATGGTGGTGCTTAAGGTGAAGATCCATGAACTCATTGGAAACACAGGGAGTACTTTGCTGGGTGTTGGGGACACTGCTGTGGACAAGATTAATACTTTTCTTGCAGCCTAAAAGGAGTGTAGAGCTAAGTAAATAAACATTCAAACACACACACATTTCCAGCAAATGACTTGAAAGAGGAAGCGACCTACTATTGACGTACCTGGAGGGAATCAAGAATCGTCTCCGGTTTCCGTTTTCTGAGCTCAGTGTGCCCTATTCTTGAATCTTCATGAAATTGTCCATATGATTCCTTACCTGAACTCACTTGCAGGCAAGAGTCAAAGCAAAATGCTGAGTTTCTTCTTACATTTCTTAGCACAATCAGCAGTCAAATATTGGCTTTTTAGCAGTGCAGGTTGAATATTGTCAAATGCTCACTCCCTGGAATCTTGGGAATAGGTGGTTTACTGAGATGGAAAGGGAAGAATTTTTAATTACATCTCTTTGCTGCATCGACCTTAGCCCCAATGTAAGATTCGAAGGCCGTAGGATCCTTTTCATTCCATACTTTTGGCCTATTGCCAATCCTAATTCTTTCGTGGGCCTTGATCTACCTCGAATAGGCATTAGACAGATCAGGATTTTCACTGGGATGCACGCCATGTGCCCAAGGTGGGAGAAGTTGAGTTGAGATCAAACAAGAGGTCCTGAGTGGGAGGTGGCCCAGTGGCAGCGAAAGCACCTGGGAGAGGAAGGGGAGGGAAGAGGGCCCAGGCACAGGTTGCAGTAGACAGTGTTACTTCTGCCTACCTTGCTCCTCTTCCCCATTCTTCTAGAAACAATTTTTTTAAAAAATTCTTTTGGGAGTTGTCTTTTCCTAGCTCATAAAGTGCTTCAAAGTTGCTTTCTGTCACTTGCTGCCAAAAAGAATTAGGAAGGCTCCTCTTGGTCCCGTCTCTGCCTCAGGACCCATGCACTTAAGCTTAGGAAGCCTAGAGCCCTGTAAGTGGAGAGTCCCTATGGGGTTAATAAGGGATTGGCTGCCTGGTGGACAGCATCCATCTCGACTCTTACGCCCAAGGTGTGAATGTGAGGCCTGTGTAGGCAACATGTTGACATAAGAGATTAAGTTGCCCCGGGAAACTCTACTTAAGAGCCACCTTGATTGAAAGAACAAACTTAAAAAGTACTAATAATAGTAATTATGAGTCATTTCCCTCACTAAGTTCTATCTTTTTATGAAGGTGACTTGAAAGCAAGAATCTCCCCTGTGTGTGTACACACCATGGGTCACGGCTTATGGCATTTCCTTGTTTGCTGTCTTTATTGCTCTCAAAAGAACAGAGCACTTGCATTTTTCCTTGCTTATGTCACAAATCCCTTATCAGTAGTTTCCTTTATTTGATTCTCTATCTATTCTTAAAGACGTCAGGGAACATCAAAACCAGCTTGTAACTCTGCTCACCACTAAGTGTCCACTCTTGCTGGTGCCCTTCAGCCCGGCCCTGGTTTCCAGGTGTCTTTCTTTCTCTGACCTCACCTAGCATTTTTCATAAGAACAGGCTGTGAAGAGTGAGGCCCCCAGAAAGTCAGAAAAACACTCTGACATGCTGTCTGGCAGAATCTCTCAGGGACTGTGTGGAGTACAAAGTCCAACCTTCCTTCCAGCTGGAGTGAAAGAGCCCAGTGGTCAGGGATGGCCACTTGCTGCGTCCTGGACAGCCCTGCTGTGACCAGTAAAGGCTCCCTTCTGTAAAAATGGTGGTGCAGCAGGGAAATGCTTGTCTGGCCTCCCGGGTAACTCGCAGCCAGAGTCCCTCACCCGCTACTGGGTTGAGCCGGAAGTCCAAGAGGGAGTCTTTTCCAACTCGGGCCAGGGCCACACAAGGCCTGCAAAGCCACTGCAATGCTCCTCAAAGAGCATAGAGCAGCCATTGTCATGGAAAATTAGCCTGGGCAAAGTCCCAGCAAACATACCCTTGGATGCCATCCTGCTCTCCCTGCACAAGGGCAGGTGACAGATAAAGACTGTTCCAGCCCCTGCTTCTGGTCAGCAGCATGTTCCCAGTTCTTCCTCTGCCACTCTTCAGGTCCCTCCTGTGCCCGATTCACTGATCATTACGTTTCTCCCAGTGGATGCCCAGGAGACAAAGTCTCCCTGTGACCACGGGGACAGGAAGAATCCAAAGAATGAATCCAGTAGCTGCGTATTTGCCAATGCTCCATTGAAACTGCACCGCGGTTTAGCAAACGGACTTGGCTCCCCTTCCAGGCTGGCCTCTCTCTGTCCAATGTGCGCTTTGCCTAAGATCACCCTTCGGCCTGATAACACAGAACAAGGGCACCGTCTGGATGCCCCCCTGAGGCCTTTCATTTGAAGCCAAGACCACTGACATGCTGCATAACACCTTCCCCAAACAGGGCTTCAGCCTTCACTTCGTGCCTGTGGAGAACTCGGAGCTTGCCAATAGTGGACACTCCTGGTGGAGCCAGGCAGGGGGCTGAAGCACGCTCAGGTCATGCCCTGGCAGTGAAAAAGCAGAGTGCTAAATGGAAAGTCCATTCTCTCCCCCACCAAATTCTCCAAGAGCCGGCCCCACAGGCCAGAGCAAGGATCAATTTGAACACTGTCATTTCTTGGCAGCTCAGGCTCAATTTTCCAGGACACAAAGGCATAAGGAGTTTCATCACCTTGAGCATTTTTATGGCCTGTGGGGAGGGAGAAGGGACATGTCATCTACTGCACAAGCTATGGAACAAATGACACTGAAATGCTCATGATAAGACCTGAGTCAAAGTGACTGATTCTGAGATGGGCCAGAAATATTGTCTTCCTCAAAATAAGAAACGAAGACGGAGCTTCCAGATGTGGGTCTAAAGTGAGTCTTGCACAGGTTTGAAGAACACAGTGTTGCCCAACTACCATCCAACATTCAAGAAAAGCGTCACCTAAGAGATTGATATGTTGGATCTCCACACCTGTGATCCCAGCAGCTCAGGAGGCTGGAGAATCATGAGTTCAAAGCCAGCCTCAGCAACGGCAAGGCACTAAGCAACTCAGTGAGACCCTGTCTCTAAATAAATACAAAAAATAGGTCTGGGGATGTGGCTCAGTGGCCAAGCATCCCTGAGTTCAAACCCTGGTACCTATCCCCCCCAACCCCGCCAAAAAAAGAAAGAAATTGATCTGTTGGAAGGAAATGAATCAAAATAAACATATGGGTTGTGCTAGAATGATGGGTATTTCTTCTCTTTATTTTCCCAACTTCCTGTATACCATAAATGGTTTATAACATATTTTTTAGTTTTTTAAAAAGCACTCCCCACTTTTTTTTAAACCAAATGCCCAGTTCAAAAATTGAGCCCTCATTATCAATTCCTTTACTTTCTTCCCCTTAAGCACCTCGATTCCTGTGTCCTCTAGTTCCTGTTTCTACTTTCCCTGGCTTTGCACAGGCACTTGGTGCGTTGAACTGCTCTTTGGTCTCTGACATCCTCCCTAACCGGCTTCTAGTTGTTGGTCTCACTAATCGTCTACTTTATCCTCCACCAGGAGCCGGAGTAAGTTTTCTAAAATAGAAAGCTGGTCACGTCACATTCCTGCTTAACCTCTTCAATAGCTCTTTGCTGCCTCCAGGACACAACATAAATTCCTTTCCATAACACACACACACACACACACACACACACACACACACACACGGCTCTTCAGAATTCACCCTGGCTCCCATTTGCCCCTCACCTCTCCCTCTTACAACTCCGTGACCCCTTCTTTCTCCCAGGGCCCCCTCTTTTAGCAAGACTCAACTTCTTGCAGTCAACCCTGTAGCTTCCTCCAGCCACCGGCCTTCAGCCTTGTGAGTCTCTTCACCTGAAATCCCTCCTCCCCACAAGCCTCCAAAAACTGCCTCCCAGGCCTCCATGAAGCTCAAGAATCCTACCCACCCCTACCCAAGGAAAAACCAGTGGCCCCATGCTTTCCTTGTGGTGGGTCATGGTTTTGGAGTTGGACATCCACACATTTATCTGTCTTGCTAGATTGTGGGCTCCAGGAAGAGCACCTGTATCCTTAGCATCTGGTTTTTATAGTGCCCAGCATAAGAAGAAGCTTGGTGAATATTTGTCGACTTAATGCAAAAGTGAGGGCAAATTAAGGAATTAAAATGTGACTTTCTGCCATACTTTCAGTTGTATACGAAACAGTATTGTTTAAAGCGCTCAAGAAAAAAAAATGATATCAAAAGCCTATTGGTTCCTGGATTCTTGATTCTAGAACTGCCTCCTCCTGTGCTCCATTCTAGATTCCAGATCCTAGATTTTAATTCTGTCTTATTGCTTATTACCACCACCCTCAGCCTCAGACAAGTGTCTGTCTGTAAGAAAATTTAAAGAAGTACCTAGCGAAATCTTGTGGCATCTGACTATAGATATGCTTAGGACTTAGATGGCAAAAAATCATGGATGACAGAATGGGTGTGGCCAGTGGGTATTTCCTGCACTAGATTACAGGGAGAGTCATTTCCTGAAAAGTCTTCTCCTTACAGAACTGTCAAGTACAGTGACAGCAGCCTGCCTTGCTCCCCTCTTTGGGCATCACACCTCATTAACTACCTGACAGAAGGTGAAGTGAACAGATAGAGAAACCTAAGCCAAAGTGGTAGAAACCACTGCCCAGTGCAGACTAACTGGAAATGAAGATAAGACATTCCTGAAACCCTACTGTAAGTCCACAGGAGACAGAAGTTTGCTAATGCACAGCCCAAGAGTCCAGAGTCTGGGTTCTATTCTGTAAAGCCATGAGCTGTGCTGTGACCCCGGGCCAGTCGCCTAACATTTTAAAACTTGTTTCCTCATTTTACAATGAGAAAGAGATTGAAGTAGGTGTCCTGGGAGTCTTTGAAATTTCTTCAGAATCTTCAAAATCTATGCCCGATTCCAAGATAAGAAGCCGGCCATGGAGACAGAATTGGGTTCTGTCCTAGCAGGGCTGAATGTAACTTGAATAACCTTGACTGTCCTTAGCCAGATTTCTTAAACTCTTTGAACTTCAGTATCCTAATCTGAAAAATGGGGCTTCTGTCATGGAACTTCCAGAGCCCTTAGAGGAACAGAGAGTAACAAATATAAGTAAAAGGTCGCTTCGACTGTTGCCGAATTTTGAGTTCACATAATATATAACAGTGAGGAGCCCAGACACGCCTATTTTCAAATCTCAGCTGTGTTGTGTGACCATGGGCAAACTATTTCCTTTCTCTGAACCTCTGTTTCATCCTGTGACAAATAGAGACATTAGTCCTCAAAGGGTTGTTGAGAGGATTACATGAAATAAAAATGACAAACACATTTAAGGAAAGTGCTCAGGATCCGGCTGACAATGTTTTTGCCCATTTTTCTATTTAATCTGAGTCCTCCCCACCAGGCGACCTCACCACCTCAGACTCCTCCGAGGTCAGAAGGCCCTTCCTTCCCATCCAAAGGGAAGAGGAAAGAGAGAAGCAAAGTCCCAGTGATAGGAAAAGGTCCCAAGGTGACCTTGGAGGAACAGAGAAAGCCAGCCTGGAACTCATCTGCCTGGAGCCCACGGGTTCACCCCGCCTCACCTCCCTTGGTTTCTGAAGCTTAAAATAGCCTGAACCGGTGTGGCTGCATTTCACCGCCACTGGAGAGAACCCCTAGGGTGTTTTCAAAGCCAGCTCCCAGCTCCTCAGTAGCCAGGCTCTGTTCTAGTTCCTTCACACAGCCTCAGGCTCCACCTTGTCTGCTGCAAAAATGTGCTCTGAGCCTTCTCTGCCAAGGCCATTCTCCAACAGCTCTGCTGCTCAGGGGCTCAGACCAATCACCACTTCCCAGGCTGGCAAACAGGCATTGTGTGACCTGCCCAGAGGTGGGTGGGAGGGCTGGGACCTTGGGTTCTAAGCAAAGGCCAGGGTCCAGGTGATGAGTGAAGGCCTGGAGGGGGAGTCACATGGCTGGAGTTCTAGCCCCACCTCCATCCCTGACTGATATGTGACCTGGATAAGTCACCTCCCCTATCTGACCCTTCAAGTGGTGTCATCAACGAGAAGTGTCTGTAGGTCTCTCCTTGGTTCCTTCTCACTGTGTGCTGGCCTCACCCTCCATCCTTAGAGGTTGTTAAATGGCTTTCCGCAGCGACCAACTGGCTTCTCATTTTCACACCCTGCAAGAAACAGAGAGCTTCCTGCTTCCCGCTTCCCATGGACCAAACTGAAGTCCTGCTCTGACTCTCGTCACTTGAGTTGGGCTATGTGCTTGTCAGGGACATGGTGAGCTGGCCCACACAGCCCATTCTGACCCCCTGTACAGCCAAGGCTGGAAAACTAAAATCCCAGGTAGGGTTGTGCGAGCAGGTTGGGTCCTACCCGTCAGATGCTCTAGCGTGAGGTTTGGAAGGCAGCCGTGAGGGGGGACCCTTTGCTCATTGCTTTGGTCATGGCTCCGGCCAAGGATAGTGCTTTCAGTGTCCAGTCTCACCTTCGCGTGCATCAGGAAGCTTTGGAACCCTGGATGGCAGCAACTAGGTATGTTCTTGAACATAGGAGTCCCCACGGGGGCCTCCTCACTCTCCACCTGCTTCCTGCATCCTGGCTGAGAAATGAGCATCTTTCCTGGAAACCAGAGCGTGCTCCTTCGGCCCTTACTGGGGTTTCATGAGCACCTGTTGTCCTGCATTGAATACCTTTTGCTTAGAAGCTGCAGGAGTGGTTTCTGCTCCTGTACCTGGCCAAGGTACCATCCCTGGGCCAGTCACTGGGCCAGAGGGAGAGAGGACTGTTTTGATTGCCTGGACCCTGCATCCATGCACCCACCCATGGGATCTGGGCTAGCCATCTCTGCCAAAAGATACAGAGTAAGAAGGAGAAGAAGGATTTCTTAAAATTACTATTACTTTGGTTTTCCTAAATTACTTTAATCATTAAGTTACAATGATGAAGGGGAGAATAGAAATTGGGCGACACAAAAGGTCAAATGTCCATTACCATCTCAACCCAGAACTCAAGGTAAGGAATCCTAGGAGACAGAGAAGTAGAATCATGGAAGATGTCAAGGTTCTGTCCAGCTAATAGAGTAGAGAAAGGAGATGGAGAATGGAGGAAAGGGGGGATAGGGAAGTACTGGGGAATAAAATCGACCAAATTATGTTATGTCCATTTATACCACAATGAATCCCATATATACAATGCATTAATAATAATAATAATAATAATAAGAAGAAGAAGAAGAAGAAGAAGAAGAATAGTAATGAGATCAGTACAGTAGAGCAAGCAGATCAGGGAGAGGGAAGAGGGGAAGGAAAGAGAAGGTACTGGGGAATGAGATTTATCAATAGATGTTAAGTGCATGTGTGGATACAGCCTAATGAATCACACCATTATGTAAAATTATAATGTACCAATAAAAAGAAGATTCTACCTAGGCTCAAATTATGGTGCAGCAGACACTGATGGTACCACCCCCAGTCTCCCAGCCCTTTCCTGTTTCATGTGTCTATCCTTGGCCAGAGGTGAACACCTTGCCCAGGTTGGCCCTTGTCCAGGGATTGGCATCTGGGGGATGAAGGGCAAGCCTCCCTGCCTCCGGTGAAGACTGACGCTGAGGAATAACTTACATTCCAGAGTGGGGTCAGGCTGAGGCTGGCACTTGGCCAGAGATTGGACCTGCTTGGCCTTGTCCCTGTCTTGTTCCCCTAGTCCCTGGCAGGATTTCTGAAATCAGTCACATGCAATAAATCCTCATCCCAGGGTCCGCTCTGAGGAGCTCAGACACACTGAAATGGCAGGAGTGGTCAGCAGCCAATGGAAACCCAACCTCTACTCTGGCTCGCTTGTGACTATTATCAATATTGAGGTGAGTCTGACCTCTGAGCAAGGATTCAGGATGCAAACTAGAGTCCTTCTGTTTAGAAAATAGATCAGTACATGAGGACCTTCTGTAATTATTTCTTTGCCCTTCAACTAGATTAGGGCATTGGAAACTAAGACAGCACCAGTAAATCTTGTATTTGGTTTCGCTGCTCCTTGATTAGAAAATGCTAACTGGTTACCAGAGGTATCCACTTAAACCTCAAGTTTCTAAATAAATATTTGAGGAAGAAATCACTTGTGTTAACTAAAAAAAAAAAAAAAAAAAAAAAAAACAAAAAAAAAACACGCCCCACTCTGGTGGAGAGGGGCCTCCTATTAACACATAGAGGCTCCTAGGGAGAGAGGCAGGGAAAGGAGGGGAGAGGCAGGCTGTGGGGAGTGGTTGGCAAGGTACAGAAGAGGCCTCTTCTCCACTCAGCTGTTGAAGGACAAAATGAACAATTTGTGGGCTACAGGACCACTTGGAATCCGTTTCCTCATGGATAGAAATGACTACTGCCTGGTTCTTGCTGGCTCCCTCCTCCAGGGAGGATGTTTACACAGCTACGCTGCATTTTATCTTTATATATATATATTATTTTTTAAATAAAAATCAGAGGGCAGTAGAAACAACTTTTTAAAGTGTCGTTTGATTTTTCTCAAAGTGAGCAAATTCACTGCACGACCAGCAGATAAATAAAGGCTCACTGCCGGCCTCACATCGTCCAAGAACAATCCGTGGCCCCAGCCAAGATGAACATTGAGAATTTCCTTCTTCAGCAGCGGTTCAAGTGTCCAAATCAGTAGCTTCT
Source organism: Spermophilus citellus (assembly GCF_964194105.1). Classification (NCBI taxonomy): domain Eukaryota; kingdom Metazoa; phylum Chordata; class Mammalia; order Rodentia; family Sciuridae; genus Spermophilus; species Spermophilus citellus. Next base: position 81,898,127 of record NC_138195.1, read on the forward strand.
TTGTCTTGGACCCATGCAGCCCACAGTCTCCCTCCCTCCTACCGAGAGGGACCATTATTTGGAAGATGGTTATATTGTAAGAAAACTTCTGCCTACCCAATTGGAGGGCTGGGTAATTGCAATTCCAGGACTTCTCATAGGTGGTTTCTTCCTAGGTCTTCATTTATTTGCTGCTTAATGTAGAGGAAACCTCATTTATGCAGTTTCTCTTTCTCCCAGGGAGGATAAGAGCTTGGTACAGCTAATGGGCTGTGTTTCACTGACTTTAACATAGTTCCAGGAAATTAATGCTAAAGCAATTTGATGATTTGATATGAAAAGCATCTATTTTTATTGGGGACAGAAGATTAAATACTTGGGCATCCGTTCAGAAAACAAAGTAGCTGCTAAAAGGAATTTGTTTCTAGAAAGAAAGGAAGGGAGAGAGAGAGAGAGAGAGAGAGAGAGAGGAGAGAGAGCGGGAAGAAGAAGACAGAAAGCTAGAAGGAGGGAGAGATGAAGAAAGAAATTCATTTATCTATACTGGTAACTCTTAAGGCCAGCTCTGTCCAATAGAAATATGATTTGGGCCACTTGTACAATTTTAAAGTTTCTAGTAATCCTATTTAAAAAGTAAAAAAAAATCCAAAACCAGCAAAACTACTTTTAAATAACATTTTATTTGACCTAATATAGCTTAATTTCTCCTAACATATTTAAGATAAAATTATCTTTTTTAATACGTGATCAATATAAAAATTGTTGATATATATTGCATCGGTTTTTCTAACTTTTCACAATTTTTAGAGTCCAGTTCAAGCTCTCAGCAGACACAGGTGGCCACCACATGTACAGCACAGGTCTAGTGTCTTGGCCACGTGATTAAAACTCCTCTCCAAAAGGACACCAGTGATCCCCAGATGACCTCTTCTCCTACCCAAGCCTCTCTCACATGGCCTTTCCTGTCTTTGCAATCTGATCACCTCCTCCCTGGTAGGTTCTCCTCCCTCCATTTACAGAACCTGACTTTCCAGGTTCCTCTCCTGTACTCCCAGCCCTCCCCTCAGTGCTGTGACTGTCCTCCAAACCCAAGTTCTCTCTCGCCCTCTCTCTGTTCTAAACCCAGGCTGCACCTGGTCCCTCATTTCTAGCCACTTTCCCCCCTGCCTGGGATCCCACTAGGCTCTGACAGAACATGCCTGACCAGCTCTAGTTTCTCCTCCTACCCAGGCTGACCATCTTCCACGTCACCAGGATCAGTTATACCATTGAGGAAATATTTAATGAGCACTTACCATGTGCCAGCTGCAGGAATACCGCAGGGGACAAACCAGACAAAAGTCCCTGCCTTCATGGAGGTGACTGCAAGTGAGGGCAGTCCAACGATAAAACCTAACCAACGAGTACCATGACCTGGTGTGCTAGGAAGAGGAGGAGGATGGAGGCTGGTGAAATGGGCCTCAGGAGAAGGTCAATGGAGGTCAAGAGGAGAGCAGATGTGCAAGTGGCCGGGGAGGAGCTGCACACCAGGAGGACCCCAGGTGCGAAGTCTCGGGCTGAGTTAGTCCAGTGTTTGAAGTTTGAAGAAATCACTGTGGCTGGAGCCTTGTGAGCAAGGGGGAGAAAAGAAAGGGACGAGGTCAGAGGTCAAGGGAGCTGGAGAGTGGCAAGCCATCCAGGCCATTGTGAGGGCCTTGGTCCCCAAGGTTTGGGACATAGAGCTGGTCTCTCCTGTGTCTCTCATTCTCTCAGTCTGCAGGGCTTGCCTTCTGGGCCCTTCTGGGCCATTTCCCACTCTCCATTTTATCCTGCCCTGCTACCACCCCTAGCATGGTGACTGTCCCCAAGCACAGCAGCTGTCCTATGCCCCCTCCCAACGCCTATTGCATAAGGTTTAAAGCCTGGAGTGGACCCTAGCCCCCCTGCAGGCCCTCCCCATCCCCTGCACTGGACCTCACAGCTAGCTCCTTTGGCTGCCTTAGCCCTCCCAAGCCCTGGCTTCCCTCTCCTGGAACACACTGGGTCACCTCTGGCTTAAATGGATAAACACGGTCCCTCCCAAGAAGGCATCCCTCCGCCAGTCATCAGCTCCCAAGCATGGTAGCGTCTGGGCCACCTCCAGGCCTTTCCCACGGGCCTCCGTTAGCTCCTTGCCCATATTGGACCTGTATGGCCATTATCTTTGACTTATTTCCTCTCCTAGTTTGTCCAGGGAAAACTTTTTGGTCTCGTAGACTTCAGAGTTTCAGGGTGAGGCCTCCTCCCGTGATGGGGGACCGTGTTTGGTGAATGTTCTAGTGAGTGAATGAATGGATCCCAGTCGTAGAATGAGCTGCTGTTATAGGGCTGCATGAGGGCAGTGGAACTGGCCATTTTCTGTCACTCCTCTCATCTCCCAAATGGTAGCATCTGTTTTATTATTAATATAAAATATTTATAATTTTATAATTATAGTCATGCTGGGTCATCGTTCAACAAGTAGACAATTAAACCTCTCTGAGCCTTTCTCTATCACTGTAAGAAAGGGACAAGGATTCTCACCTTATAGGGTTGTAGGAAGAATTAATGTGAGGTCATGCGTGGAGGGCATTCTGTACTAGCCTGGCACAGAATAGGTGCTCAGTAAAAGACAGATATGGAAGTGGTGGTGGTGAGGGGAGTGATAACGGTGATTATGGCTTTGAAAGAGCTAAAAACAAAGTGGTTAATGAATAAGGTCCCACCTAGGTGGTCGAGTGACCCTAGCCCTCAATGTAAGGTAGTTGAGTTTTCCATTTATTTGATACTATTTACAAAAGCAGAGGGCGCCTGACATCATCACACGAGCTTCCAGACATATCAGTCATACATCACATATTTATTCCTACACTTGAGGCTTTGAAATAGAACAATTTCATGCTAGGAGACTATAGATGATTAACATGGTAAAAATCTAGTTAGTATGGCTATTTGGTGTGATGAACTGTGTAAAACTGGTTTGTTGAATATATATGCAGTTTTTTAAAAGGAACAGATATTTTCTTGTAATATTTGTGTAGTTTTTATTTTTATAACGTAAAATAATGCAAGTATTTAAATTTTGGAAAGCAAAAAAAAGTGAAAACAAGACAATGAATCACATAATTTCACAATTCAGAGGCAAAGACTATGTATCATGAGGTATATTTTTCTAATCTTATTTATTTTTTCCTTTATAATAATTTACAAACATATAATGTATCTTCTTCTTATAGTCCTGGATAACATTAATTTGAATTTGTTTTTATCTGTCTGTGGCAAGAATTAAATAGTACCTATTACCTTTATCTTATACAAGATACAAAAAGCACATTATTTTATTTACTATCTCCCACTTCCAACCATTCCCAGATTTGGCTTATTTATTTAATATGGAACTTTGGACTTAAATTGTTGTTACCATATTGTTACTTATTATTATACATCTTCTCTTTCAATAATTACTTTAATATCTACATTAAGTTTTATGTCCTCATTAACAACATATTTTTAACTGGTTTCCAAGTTTAACAATCATACACTGTATCTATATCACTTTTTAACTGGTTCTTGTTAGTTTCACATAACAGTAGAACCCATTTTGACATAATTTTACAAGCATGGAATATATCTTAGCCTAATTCAGAACCCAGTACCTCTCTTTCCCTTTCCCCACCCCTGCTTCCTTCCCTCTATTCATCTTTCTGCCATTTACCCATAGTTATTATTATTTTTTAAATTAATTTCTTGTAGGCATACATGATGGTGAGATTCACTGTGGTATACTCATATGTACATAGGAAACCTATGTCAGATTCAGTCCACTGTCTTTCCTTTCCCTATCCCTTCATTCCCCTTTGTTTAATCCACTGAATTTATATTCTCCCCCAATCTTATTGCAGATTAGCTTCCACATATTAGAGAAAACACTCAACCTTTGATTTTTTTAGGATTGGCTTATTTCACTTAACATGAAAGTTTCCAAATCCATCCATTTACCTGCAAATGTCATAAAGTCATTCTTCTTTATGGCTCAGTAATAATAATACACACACACACACACACACACACACACACATACACACACACATATATATATACACATACATACACATATATGTATATATATAAAATATATACATATATAATTAATATGTACTATAATACATAGTATATAATGTATATACTCTCTATATAGTATATAATTGATATATAGATATATATCATAATCTCTTTATCCATTTATCTGTTGAAGGGCACCAAGTTTAGCTCTATAGCTTAGCTATTGTGAATTGTGACAAGGATGTGGGGAAAAGGGTACACTCATATATTGCTGTGGGATTACAAACTGGCACAACCACTCTGGAAAGCAGTATGGAGATTCCTCAAAAACTAGGAGTGGAACAACCATTTGACCTACTAATCCCACTCCTTGGTTTATATCCAAACAAATTTAAATCACCATACTTACAGTGACACAGCCACATCAATGTATCTACCTCATTCTTAGTGATCTTCTTTGGATAATTTTTTTTCAGGCAGGATGTGTGGTACTTGACTTTCTCAGATCTAGAATATCCAATTTTTTTTTTTTTTTTTGTGGCTGAATGCAGAATCAGTGGTTCATACACATTTTCCCTTAAAATTGTCAGTGTTGCTCAGGTTAGCTTCTAAAGGTATGCTGAAATTAACCCATTGGTCTATTTAATAAATTTGCCTGATACGTCATGATCCCTTTTTCATCTCTTATGTATAAGAAATTTAAGGTCACTTTGTTTGGTAGCAGTGTCAGAAATAATGGACTTTAGGGTGTAGGAAATGCAGGCAAGTTCTAGGCTTTTGTATGCATGTGTGTGTGTGTGTGTGTGTGTGTGTGTGTGTGCGCGCGCTCATGCATGCATGCCTGGAATAGAACCCAGGGATACTTAGTCACTGAACCACATCCCCAGCCCATTTTATTTTTTTATTTTGAGGCAAAGTCTTGCTAAGTTGCAAAGGCTGTCCATGAACTTGTCATCCTCCTGCCTCAGCCTTCTGAGTTGCTGGGCTTATAGGCATGTGCCACCACACCCCAAAAACTCCAAGCTTTTTGAATAGCCATGTAGTTGCTGGACAGTGAGACATGGTGGAAGGAACTCGGCTTATTATTTTTGCAAATAGTTAGCAGCATGACCTTGAACATGTTACCTGATTCTCCCTGAGAATCAGTTTCCTCATCTGAATATGGGGATAATAAACTCCCTGGAGACTTGTGGTTTAAGATTTACAAGGCACCAGGCAGGGCCTCCGTAAATCATATTATTCTTCTGCAAGATAAGGAGAGTAATTCCTCCCCTAGACAAAGGCCAGGGACCTTTAGCTCAAGAAAAAGATTCTGTCTTGGGATTCAGAGTTGCTCTCACTACCAACTGGAAGGGTCTTGGAGATGTTGTTTTATCCTTGAAGGCTGAGAATATTCTAGGGGGGCAGGATGTCTGCCAACGGAGAGAATGAGCATCAGCTGCTCAGACCCAGTTGTAGGAACCTGAACTCCGGCCTTGGAAAAAAACAGGGAAAAGAAATGCTGCTTCCCTCTGGTCACAGATGCATGTCTTTTGTCCTTGTCTCAAGTGTTCCTGTTGTTCTTGTCCCTTGCATCATGACTCCGGACTATGGGTGTGGTGTTGATAGACGCCATTAGATCATGGAGCCTCACCAAAGAGTGGTTCCCATGCCAGCAGCTTCGCATCACCCAGGAGCTTGTCAGAGATGCAGCATCTCAGGCCCCAGCCTGGAGACACTGGCTCAGAATCTGCATTTGAACAGATCTCCTGGGGACTCAAGTGCAGGTCAAAGTTTGAGAAGCTCTCTCCTCTAGACCACATGTTCCTCAGAACTGAAGTTTTAGGTGTCTCCTTTGTCACTCCTTTGTCACTCACCAATAGTCTTTTTTGAAAATAGAAATGGGAGCACAGAGGAGTGTCCTGGGAGAAATGAAAGTAAAGCCCATAGAATTTTAAAACACAGGATAAAAGTCCAGCGGCTTCTCACACAGTTTCCTGGGAGCAGAGGAAGGGCCTGCCTCTCCTCCCGGAGGCTGGCAGCCCAGGATGGTTCTTCCCGTGTTCTCAGCCTCTCTTCTTGGCCACAGTCAGGACAACACAACAGCTGAGAGCCCCATCATGGCAGCCATGGCTTTTGTGGTTCTCCCTGCATGTAACTCTGGGGATCCACAGTGTCCACAGATGTGGTCGCAAAACACACGGCACCTGATGCTGCTGCTTCCGTGTGTGTTTGTGGTTCCAGCCTTGACTTCTCTCTGGGCCTCAGGTTCTCTCCCATCTCTTCTCTAGCCATCACCCATGAATTGTGTCCCCAGAAGTGGCCGCCAGCTCCTGGCCAGAGGCAGAAGCAGAGGCTTGGACTGGTGAACAGAACCAAGGCTCCATCTGGAATCCACTGAGCCCTTGGAGCAGACTCCCCATTCCTGGTGTCGGAATGGGGATGGGCCCTGAGTCAGGGAGCACCACACAGTCGGGAAGGGGGACCCCAAACGCTGGAAGATTGGAATTCCCTAGTGGCTGTTTCAGGGGCTACACGGGACCCTGCCCAGTTCATAGAGCTGTCTCTGTCTTCAGGGGAAGTAATTTTTTTTTTTTTTTTTGTCTGTGGAAGCAGCCAGCCTATGACAGAGTTTTAGTCCCAGTGTTGTAAAATCTCTCTGGAGACTCCTGGTCGAAAGTGAGAATTGTCACTGTAAAATGACAAATGAACCAGGGTAACCAGGGTTGGATGACCTCGCTGCTTCCCATGATCTGTAAACCCCCCCTATTTAAAGGGACAGAGGTGCTGGTTACCCCAGAAACCCACCCACCCCAGGGTTTTCCAAGAAACCCACCTGAGTCGGGCTTTATGGCTGGATGGAAAATAGGAATATTCACAGTGGTGCCGTGATGGAAAATAAACGATCTTATTACTTGGCGAGAACTACTCCAGAGAAAAATTATACTTAAAAAACCAGATGGTTCCTTTGTTTCCAATAGCTGCCTATAAATTCTCTATTTTTCTGTTCTGTGGAGTCGAAATTGATTGAAATTGACATTTTTTGTCATGAGTCAGTTGACAAGAAAATTGGGAAAACAAAACAATCAATGCCAGCAGGATTTTTTTTTTCCCTCTTTCTCTCCCAAACAAGTAACTGGAGGTTCGAAGAAGTTTAAAAAAAAAAAAAAAGGGGAAAAAGAAAGCGAAGGAAGTCAACGATCTGTTTTCAGAAGCTGCCAGCAGTTGCCTTTCAGAAGGTGCTGGGCAGATTAGTGGACACCCAATTGATCCAGCTGCTGTACATCTGGAATCTTGAAGTGGCCTCTCTGGTTCTCCATGCAAAATAGCGAAAAACCACTTTGGTTGTTCTGCCCCATGTGGTTTCATAGCCTTTTCCAAGAGGCGAAATCCAGACTGGGGCTGTGGAAAATTGCTGCTCTTGGCTTGGAAGTCACCATTTAGCAAGTAGGGTGTTTCAGAGGACCGGTGAGCCTCAAGATTAATTCGTGTTTGCTGTCTCCTGGGGCTCCCACTCAGCCACTTGGCTCCAGAGCCGCCAGTCTCTGGTGTTGCAAGGCTCACCAGGGGCAAGAAAGAACGCAGCACAAATGTCACCAGTGAGAGCTGCCTCCATGTCTGGATGGATGTCTTCTGGCTTGAGAATTTCCCCACAGATCACCATCCCTGTCTTTCTTTTCTTTTCTTTTCTTTTGGGGGGGGGGGCATTTACCGGGGATTGAACTCAGAGACATTCAACCACTGAGCCACATCCCCAGCCCTATTTTGTATTTTATTTAGAGACAGGGTCTCACTGAGTTGCTTAGCACCTTGCCATTGCTGAGGCTGGCTTTGAAGTCGCCATCCTTCTGTCTCAGCCTCCTGAGCTGCTGGGATTACAGGTGTGCACCACTACACCTGGCTCCATTCCTGTCTTTCAATGATCAGAGATGACCTCCTGACCAGGAGCCTTGCAGGTGATGGCGCTTTGATGCAGCTGTTTGGGGCTTCATCTCCCAGCCATGTGACTCACCTGAGGGCTTCATGCCAGCTCTGCTGATGAATATGTACAACGAGGCTGCAGGGACCAGAAGAGAACCCCCTGAAAGAGTAGTAAGTTTGATCTATTTCTCCAAACATGATATACACATAGGAAAAAGGACACTGGACTATAAACATGGTAAATAAGCTTAGCAAAGAGCCCCTTTCCCACCCCTTAGCAGAAATGAGTCCCAAAGGATGATGCATTTCTTGTAGAAATTGACTTTTAGAAAGGGATGAAAGTTCGGGTGGGGTGCAGGTCTGAGAGTATGGCATAGATATACATAAATAAATCTATAGGGTCTGTCTTTGTTTTAAAGCACAGTCCTGAGGTCCACCGCATTTGCTGACCATTAAAATGCTTTGGAGAATGGTGTCTTCTTTGATACAAACTGGCAAAAGAAAATGAGAAAAGCAAATGGAATCCTAGCCCAAACTTTGAAGGGTGCTCAGCTCCTGCATTAACCCAGAGTCCAATCTCACTTTCCCTGTGCAAACCTGTCTAGCTTTGTCTATTGTGAATTCCTGTAGCATCTACCAACTATCTCTCAATTTACATGGGAAATTTAGAAATATGGAATAATAATAACCTTCCTGGGTATTCTTTCTACTTATTTCAACTCTTGTATATCACTGGAGGGAAGATTTGTGCCTTCGTATCACCAACATCAAGTTCAAGGCTCCCAAAGAAGGGCTCAAAATAATTTAATGGTGCAGAGCCTCATATATCTCATATATAAGTGGTTAGGTATATGGCCCAACCTAAATGAGGACAAGAATCCTACAGTAGGAAATGACAAGGACAGCAGTCCAATTCAGAGAACACTTGCTGATATCTTCTTAGGGTCATGGCTAAAAGAGTCTGTAACAGAGGAAAAGCTCCTAACACCAGAGATAAATGTCATTGTGTCCTGCATCCGGCCATCTTCGATGTAAACTGCAGGCATGGAAGCAGGCATGGAGAAAATCTGAGAAGCCACAGGATCAGGGCTTTGAAAGTGTATTCTGGCCATCATTATGGGGAGAAATAGGCTGGTGTGCTGGAGCAATATTAAATATCAAGAAAATTACAGAAATTTTGAAAGCCAGTTCTTAAACCATTGGTAACTTGCAATCAACCATGGAGGAAGTATTTACACTATGAAAATTAGTGAACACTACAAATCAGTGCTCCTCTCCCACCTCATCCCACCCAGAGAGCTGGCTTGCTAGACTCCTACTGCTATCATTTAACTGTCTGTGGACAGGCAAGAGTAATTTTTAAGCACAAGCCTGAAGCTATGATCTTGAGTGGTTTTTATTGCACAAAACAGAAGCCTCTGCCAACAACAGCCTATGATTCCAGGAACAAACTTGGACTTCACCTGTTGCTAAGTGTGCTGAGACTCTCTGTTCACTTCTTGGTCTCCTCAGCTACATCTGCACAACTGACACTGCTTACAGTCACCACCTTGCTTCCAAAGGGGTACCCTATGCTTACTTATACAAGGTGCATTTTGAAATTGCAAATTTATCTCCTGATGGACCCCCAGAGCATTGCACTTGAGTTAGATGAAGCATTACTCCCCGCAGTGTGAAGGAAGAAGAACCAGGAAGCACTCTGATGTCCGGAGCCTCTGTGCAGGACACCATCTTGGATTTTTGCTGCCTTCATTTGCCCTTCTCTATAAGGTTTCTCTGGCTGAGCTTATCTAGTCCCTGGCATCTAAACACTGTTGTCCACTGATGTCCATAGAACCAGCTATGATATCCCTGCCTGAACTCCAGACTCATATCCATCTTCCTCCTGGGTGTCTCCACAAGGATGTCCAATGGCATCTCAAGACATAAGTTGGCTCATGTCATGCTTTTCCCACTGGCTCCCTACCTCACACCAAAGACAAATCCCTGAGATGATATCATGTCCATCCCCAACCCGTCGCTTCTCCGTCCTCACTCCCACTGCCCTCCCACTTGCCATGTTGGTCTCTTTGCTACTTCTCACAGATAGCTGCAGCCTCCACCTCAGAAGAATGCGCTCTTCCATTTGCCTGGGAAAGCCTTACCAGGTGTCTTCATGGCTTCCTGTCTCACCTACCCCTTTACCACCTAATTTAAATGAAAACCTCCCTTCACCCTCCTACTCTTTCCTCATTCTTACCTTTTGCCATTTTGTAACTGAAGTATCCTGACTTTCTGACTCTCTTATTTATTGTTTTTTTCCTCCCCAAGAATATAAGCTCCCTGAAGGCAAGTCCAGCTTGTTCCCTGATGCATCCTCAAGACCTAGCCCAGTTCCTAGCACATAGTAGGAAACCAGTAAATGCTAGTTGAATGAATAAATAAAAATCTTGATTTCTGTCCTCAAACTTGTTCCGCTTCCAGCTTTTAATCTCTGCTAATGGGTTTGCCATTTCACTCAGCAGCTCTGGATGAAACCCAGGGATATCTTCATCCTCTCCACCCAGCTCACTGGCAAGTGTGTAGACCTCCACCCTCAACGCAGATCATGGGTCTGCCTGCAGCCTCTCCTTCTCTGCAATCACCATAGCCCAAGCTGCTCTCATCCCACCTGGACAACTGTCGTAGCTTCCTCTCTGGTTTCTCCCCTCTCCCATACCACCACCCCACCCCTTCACACTCACTGCCAGAGTAATCTTTAAAAATTTCAAACACAACATTTGGGTCCTTTACTGAAAACCTCCAGAGGATTCTCACTACACTTAGATTGAAGTCCTCAAACCATGCAACCTGGTTACTGCTGACTCCCAGGCTCACCTCTGGCACTTTCCCTATTCTCTCTGCTTTGGCCACGTTCATCCTTCTATTCCGCAGTATGTATTAAAGGCCTGCTACGCAGCAGGATAGTCCTAGGTGTTTGGGGAATACCATGGAAGGGAAACAAACAGCAAGCAATAAGTTTAATGATAATTAATTATATGGCATATAAGAAGGTGGTGAGTGCTATGGTGTTGGAAGCCATGTATGAACTATGGATTTTGTCTGAGCCATTAAGGTAGGGAAGCTGCTTTTCTGGGAACTCCTGGGTGAAATTCCCTGGTTCGAGAAAAACCTAGATCATGCTGGTGCCCTGCCTTAGCTCACAGCCCTAGGTCAAATGCAGCACCCTGGAGATGGGTGTAACCTGCCAAGCACCAAACAACCTGTTTTCCCAAAGAAGCTCCTTACTGTGTGTACCGCTATAAAGAAAGCAGACACGGGCTTTTCTCTTTGTTAGGATCAGACCCATCAGGTCTATCTACCCATCAGGCCTCTGCTTCAATTAATTTCCTGAGTTTTTGACTTTAATTTTTAATATTACTTTCATGGCTTTTATTTCCAGCTGGCCCACACCTCTGACAGTTACCCACTCCCTCCCCACGCAGGACTATGGAAAAGAGAGTGAAATTGAAGGGGACCTGGAAGGGTTGAGCTGGGGCAGGGAGGGAAGGCTCCAGTCGTAAGCAGGTGCACACTGAGAAGGCAGGATATAAGCAAAGGTGAGGTGGGTGGGCTACCCTGGCACCCTCTGTTCCTAGCTAAGCTTGGAACTCCATTTCTCAGAATTCCCCTCCATGCATAGTTCCAGATTACTGTGGCTCCCAAGGGACACTGCACAAGATTTGGAAGGTGGGATCAAAGCAGCAGCACTTTTTTTTTTTTTTCCCCCAAGGAAGACTGGGACAGGGTGGCAGGTCTCATCACAGCTTGCTTATGTTGGTGCTTATCTGAGGGCTCTTTTGCTGACAGCAGCTGGGCCACGGCTCTGATGGTTCCCATGGGCCCTCTCTTTCAACTTCTCCAGCTCCTGGTAGGGTGCACACTTAGCCATGCAATGACCAGCACCCAGGCCAGAGGCTGGAAGGCACAGGGAGACCAAGCGAGTTACATTTTATCGTTGTCCTTGTGATCCTCACTTCACGTCCATCTTAACTGCTCAACTGCCTGCCCACCTCGAGGACTTGGGACAACAGCCTCATGTAGACAAGTTAACCAGCTCCCACTCTGCTGGTCTAACAGCTAACTAGCGAACTAACAAACTAATAAAATAAGGTAGTCATGTCTGAATGTTTGCTTGACCTTCCTCTGGAGTCCTAGGTTGAAACCCAAGGGAATGGTATTAGGAGGTGGGGCTTACGTGTGATTGGCGCTCCATCCTCAAGTACAGAATTAGTGCCTTATAAAAGAGGCCCAAGTGAACTCATTCTCTCCTTCCACCAGCTGAGGCACAAAGAAAAGGTGCCATCTATGAACCAGGAAATGGGCCCTCACCAGACACCGAATCACCTGGCACCTTGACCTTGGACTTCCAGCATCCACAACTGTGGGAAGTACATTTCTCTTATTTAAAAGCCACTCTGTTCGTGTATTTTGTTATTATCAGCTGGAACAGATTAAGACATACACATATTAATGGATTTTCATTGGGATTTTCGAAGGGGAAAGTATTTTTATTATATTTACTATATATGTAATGGTTCTTCCTTATTTAATCTATGAATATATGCCACTACTTATAAAATCTTACCTAAACATCTAAAATAGAAGCCTCTGCAGTCACTCATATCACCTTGTTTTTTAATGGCATATATTTTTCTTTAGTTCTATTTTTTATTTTTTTGACTACTTGTTAACCAGGGCCTATACTATTTATTTCTTCCTTCCCAGTACCTAGAACACAGACTAGACACAGTAAGAATTCAAAGAAAACAACCAAATAAATGTGTTTGATGTATTTTTTTGTGGCTGTCAATAGATTTCTAAATACTAAAATAAGCTGAAATTATTTCATCTCAAACGTTTTACATGGAAATCTCACTAGAGCTTAATAGAAATCCCCAGTATTTGATCATAAACTCTATAAATGACAAATCATTTTTAACTGATTATGCTAGTCAAAATTACTTCTATTAATATATTTTAAAAGCACAACAAAATGAAATGCAAACCTTTTATTTATTGTACCATGCTATTCATTTTGAAAAACAAAGTTCACTCTTTTCTTAGGTTAAATATTGAAATGATGACAAGATAGTGTATTTTGGTAGTAAGTTTCACTCAATGCTAAGGAGATTCTGAGTAAAATTTAATATTCAGTACTAACAAGCTAGATATTGAACTACAGGATTTTTCCCTAGCAAAAATGTTTAGGGTAAGGAGAGTTAAAAATTGGACTAAAGCAAAGCACTCTAAAATCATATCTTGTTTTACATTTTAACTATTTTAAACACAAGAAACATCTAACTTCTTTTGCCAAATCTGCAATGGAATAAGGCTCCTAATTTTTGCCAAGTGACTCATTGCAATTGTCATTAATTACTCCTCTGAACATGAGGCTGCTATTGGTTCCCTTTGCCTTTCTTTTCTTTATAGTCTATGCTCTGAGCTTCCTGCTTGGCTGCAGATATTCTGTACTAGCAGGACTCATGCTTTCTTACTAAGGGCTCTCTTGACATCATCTTCAGTTCCCTCCTAAACAAATTTGTTCATGCATTTGACCAAGGTATGGATCCTCTCCTGGGTTCCAGAGGCTGGTTTAGCTTCAAGGTCATTCTCTTGGAAAACTCCTTTCTTCTCTAACCCATAAATGTGGCATCAACCCGAAACAGCAAATCTGGCCCTTCCTTGGTTTCCTGAACATTATCCTTTAGATTTTTTGGGGCGTCAACGCTTCCTGCTGCGATTCCTACAATTCTCAGCCACTGATCTCTATTTGTCCTTGGTTAAGTACTCTTCCTTCCCAGTTTTGTTTCTGCCCTTATAAAATCTGAGAGCATCGGGGAATTTCCTGTGCAGCCTCATGTTTTATTAGCTCCCTTCCCCCTTTTCCTTCTGCAGCAGGAACACTTGCAACTGCAGATGCTGAGTGACATTTCTGAGAGCATCCCAACCCTCTTGAGACACCATTCATTACAAAGTCCCTGACCATGACATCTGGCCTATCTCTCTTCTGATCTTTGGGAAATCTGCTTCCCTAAAATCTCAAATGCAAGTTTAACTATAAAGCTTTCCTCATCCTAAGCTATCACGAGCTCAGAAATGAATTTGGGATCCAAGTGGCCATGGATTTGAATACTGGCTTTATCACGCATGGGCAATATCACCTCACCTAGTCATTTGTACCCAAGTTTCCTCATCTGTTACAAAAGATTATATCTCCCAAGATGGCCATACCAACAAATAAATAAATAAATATGTATTCCACTCCATATGTTTTTCTTACAATGTGACGTTGACAGTCCCCTGTCTAGGCAGGCAGAAGAATGCACTTCAACTTCTGAGATTAAACCATAAAAGGCAACACAGCTGCTACCTGGATCTCTCAGGGCATGTGCCTTTGGAATCGGGTCTCCAGACTTAGCAAAATACAGGACACACTGCCAGCTTTCTCCAAATCTACTTCCTCTTCTCCTAGGTACAACTAGCATTTCTCAGGCCACCTAGTAGTTAGATGTGTCCTGAGACAGGTGTGGACGATTCGAGACACCATCAAGTTGCCCTCTCCCCCCGGCCCTCTGCCATGCATGTTGCTCCCTGTTCTTTACCTTCCAGTGGCCTGATGCAGATAATCTTGACAACCTTGGAGCCCCCTATTAAGTATACCACAAAATGCAAAGAGCCTGGGTCCCTGAGTCACTGGTTGGAAGAGAATGACCAAGGGATCAGGAGCATCTGTTTTGGACTTGATGTCGCTGAGAAGTTAACTTCCATTTCATTGAGCCATCATACATTGAGGAGATATTTATCACAGTAGCTAGCCCTATTGGAAGGCTACACACTACATAAATCCCAAATATTTGGGGTAAGCACAGTCTGTTTTGCGGACAGGCACACCATGGGATGCATGCCACCTATGAGAAGCTGACTGCGGCTGAGGTTTCACTGTGGACACAGCAGGTTTTATAAACAGGCCTGGAAGAATGCTTCCTTGCAGGTTTCCCTGGCTCAAAACAATTAAAGCCACTGCTGATGCAACAAAGCCTTCTCTCAATGCATTACGTAACTTCTATTAACAAAAACAACATGGTTTTAATATTTTCACTGTGGTCTAAATCTGAATGAGGAAATCATTTAGAATACTTTGGATCTGTCCAAACAGTTCTCTGGACACAGTCACACAAATGTTCCTTCATGTCCAAGAGAAATACCACCTGAAGTATACCCTGGACCTGAGATTAGATGACCAACCAGCCCAGTGTGCCCAAGACTGAGGGGGCTCCTGGAATGTGAGGCTTTCAGCTGTAAAACAGGGACAGTCCCAGGCAACGTGGGGAGAGTCTATCATCCTACAATATATACTAAGGTGCTAAAAGCAGGTTTACATACATAGGGGGAAATCCGGGAGAGAACAAAGAGGGATTCCCCACTCCTCCTCCCAGGAAGGCATCCTTGAAGTTTGGGAAATGATGTTGATCCTTTTGGGCATCACCAACCAGAAAAATCCCAGAGTCTTCAATCCCAGTGGTTGTACCCAGGCCTTCACAAAGGTCAAGGGCCAATGCTGAAGTTAGACAGTTCCAGACGTGTCCCCAACACTCTCTCCTGCACAGCAGGACAGCAGGTAGCCCTGAGTGCTTCCAGAACAGTCCTGTAATGAATGAGAGAGGCGGGTGCAGGTGGCCAGCAGGGAAGACTGTCAGCAGGGAGGGGACCGCTGGGGCAGGAGGGAGGGGCAAGCACAACACAGCATAGTATGGCCATCTGCTCTTCTGCAGGGGGTCTCTGTCACCCTGCGACCTCACAAGCACTTGCCATCAACCTGGCCCATCAGGTGGCTCCTGGAACATGGAGCTATTAATTCATTAGGAAGATTCCTACCCCGTGAGCTGCCCACCCCGCCTGAACTGCTTCGAGACTAACTTCCCGGAGTGAAAAGAGCTAACCTCTCTCACCCCGGTGAGAATCAGGACAGGCCACAAGAGCACATGTACTACTATCCCCCGGTTTTTCTACATCACTGTCACCATCCTGGTCACCTCCCCATGCTCCCTATATAGTGATCACCATGGGTTTCTTTCTATATTGCCTCACTTTTAAAACTCAATTCATTCTATTTTTTAAATAAATTGCATATCACCAACATAAATGGACAACTGGGATCGCTTGACAGATATATGACAGTCATAAAAAGTAAAAAGTCTGATGAAAGCCCAGCAGTGTTATTAAATTCCTGAGGGATGTAATTGCAGATGGAAAGCTCCAAGTCCAAGGCCGGTTCTACTGTGACTTAAAAAAGACATTAGGGGCTGGAGCTGGGGCTCAGCGGTAAAGCGCTCCCCTAGCATGTGCCAGGCCCTGGGTTCGATGCTCAGCACCACACAGAAATAAATAAATAGAATGAAGGTATTGTGTCCAACTACAACTAAAAAAATAAATATTTTAAAAAATTTAAAAATTTAAAAAAGGACATTAGCAGAGGTTAGAGAGATGCTGCGGACAATATTCACGTCTCATTGACACTTTCTTCCTAGTTAACTGAAGGAGAATCGGAAAAGGACCTGGCAGTTTTGCTGTGAGACTCACTGTTATCAAACCCTGAGTCTTGCACCACTGAAGACCACCTGTCAGTCATCAGGTAATTGGATTTCACCTCAAATGAATGCTCTCGAGTGGTCTTGAGCAGAGCCTGGTATTCCAGGCCTTTCTTTCCCTCGTCAGTGTATTTTCCCACTGAACAACGTAATATCCCCAAAGCTTCTCCTGTCTGTTCTCTCTACACAATGCTCGACTGCTAATCTTGCCTCCGACATACTTTAAAAAAATTAAAACAATTAGCCAGAGACGTCTTGGTGTTTCTACTTGAAGTCTTTGCCCCTATTTGCACCAGTCTGAACCTTCTCCTCCCTCTCTGCCCTTACCCCCGAGAAAGGGTCCATCTGCCTATCAACAGCCAGGCCCAAACATCAGCCTGTGAGTTTTCAGGCTCCACTCCTCCTGCTTCTCTCTCTCTCTCTCTCTCTCTCTCTCTCTCTCTCTCTCTCTCTCTCTCTCTCTCGTCTCATTTCATCCCCATTCAGCACACAGGGAATGCTCGTAACTCTTAACAGAAAACCTCCCTTTTCATCCCCCTCCAGCTGTGTCCCCATGTGTCCACTACACCCACATCCAAGTTTCTCAAAGGAAGTGCCCACACACCCACCGTCTCCACCTCCTTCCACTCCTTACCCCACCACAATCCAGCTTCCTCTGACCACCCTCTCACTCCACTAAAATTGCCCTGGTCAAGGACTCAAGACCCCCCCCCCCCTGCCCGGGTTGGTCAGCTGTTCATCTCTGTGACAAATACCTCAATCAATCAACTGATAAATAGAGAGGTACACTTGGGTTCATGGTTTTAGAGGCTCCAGTCTTGGATTGGGTGGACTGGTGGTTTCCAGGCCTCTGGTGGGTGTGCCAGATGGCAGTGGTGGGGAGCAGGTGGCAGAGCAAAACTTTCACTTCCTGGCCAGGGAGCAAAAGAGAAGAGGAGGATGGGGCCCACCATCCAATGACCGGAAGCCCTCCTGCTACCCCCACATCCTAAAGGTCCCAGCACCTCCCCAGAGCACCAAGCCCTTTGGAGGACAGGTAAGATCCAAGCTGAAGCTCACCCCTCCCAGGACACGAGTCTTGCCTGCTTCTCTGCCACACACATGCTTGGCTTTGATTCTGTTTTCTGTCCACCTCTCTGAGGCTCCTATGGGACACTTTCTTCCTACATCTAAGCTCTAAATGTGAGAGTCCACCAGGGCTTGGCCTGGAGCCCTCTCCTCTCCTCCCTCCACACTCTCTCCCAAGGTGACCTAGGTGTTCCCACAGCTGCAGGTGTCTTCTGTAGACAGGAAATGCCCAGTTTGCCCCTTCTGCCTGAGCCACACCTTGGGAGCAACACACAACGCCCATCTGCCTCTCCTGCCGGGTGTCTTATGAGCATCTTGTGTTCCATGTGGCAAAAACCAGACTCATGATTTCTCCCTCCATACCTGTCACTGCCCAGGTTTCCTTATTTTGCTGAAGGGCACCATTGTCCACCCTGGCCCTGAACCAGAAGCCCAGAGTACTGCTTGATTTTCTCCCTCTCTTCCTGTCTCAGCTTTTATGGTTTTCCCCAAATATATCCCCAATCCATCTTCTTCCTTCCATCTGCACTGTTGCCTTCTGAATCTAAGCCACTACGATCTTTATTAAAAATCATACAGGTGATTTTTATTGGTGCATTGCAATTATACACAAGTGTGGGGTTCATTATGCCATGTTTGTACACACACAAACCATGACTGTGTCAGTCGATTCCCCAGGACCTTTTCTCTCCCTGTCTTCCTTCCTTCCTCATCTTCTTGATCTACTGATCTCCCTTCTTTTATCATTATTACTAGCAGTAGTATTTTAATTAGTGAGATATATATGATTTACATGATCCATTTGGTATATTCATCCATGGACACAGCATAATTTGACTTATTTCCTTCCACAGAATTTCCCCATGCCCTTTTGATTCCTTTCCTATTCTATTGATTGTCTGAAGCATGTATCTCCTGAATTCTTTATCTGACATTCCATCTGAGATGCTAGGAGCCACAAGCAAATAATATGATGCATGGCACTTTGGGTTGTAAGGTGACTCCAGCTAGCCATTGAGATGATATGATTATGTTAAGATTTACATTCATATGGAAATTGGACTCCTGCTGTTCACCTTGGCCTGCTAAGGGACTCATGTTACGGGACTCCTGGGGAGTTCCATTGGTTGGGGAAGGATAGTAGGAGGGAATTCAGGGGGAGGTCCGGCCCCCCCCCTTCCGGTAGACGCGCGCGTGGGTGGACCGGTTTTTGGCTTGCCGGCCGCATACGGAGTATTGGCGGCTTTTTCAAAAATAAAGTTTTGTTCCTGCTTGAGTGGCTCGTGATTCTGTGCCCAGCCAGACTGAGGCAATTGGTGGCCCGTACGGGGAACGAACCCGCGACCTTGGCGTTATCATCTTCCTTATATTTCTGTGAGATCGTTTTTAAAATTCCTTTGCTGTCATTGTTTTCTCTAGCTTCCACATGAGAGAAAACATTAACCCTTGACTATGGATCTGACTTATTTCACTTAGCATGAGGTTCTTCAGTTCTAACCATTTACCAGGAGATGACATAATCTCATTCTTCTTTATGACCAAATAGAATGTGATTGTGTGCCAGGTGTGGTAAGGCACACCTGTAATCCCAATGACTGAGGAGGCTGAGGCAGGAGGATGGCAAGTTTGAGGTCAGCCTCAGCAACTTAGCATGGCCCTAGGCAACTTAACAAGATCCCATTCCAAAATTTAAAAATTTCAAAGGTCTTAGGATGTAGCTCACTGGTGAGGTGCCTTTGGGTTAAATTCCTAGTGCCTAAGACAAAACAAAATAAAAAACCCAAAATTCCATTGTCTACATATACCATATTTTCTTTATCTGTAAGTCTATTGCTAGGCAGCTGGGCTTGTTCCATAACTTGGCTATTGTGAATTGTGCTGTGAACTTTGGTATGCATGTATCACTACAGTATGATAATTTTAGTTCTTTTGAATAAACATCAAGGAGTGGGGTAACTGGGTCATATAGTGGTTTCATTAGTCTCTTGAGGAATCTCCCTAGTGTTTCCATAGTGGCTGCACCATTTTGCAGTCCCACCAACAATGTATAGATTTACCTTTCACCCCACATGCTTGCCAGTGGTTATGGTTCTCTGTACTCTTGTTGACGGCCATTCTAACTGGTGTTAGATCTGCATTTTCCTGTTGGCCAAAAAAGTTGAACATTTTTTCATATACTTGTTGGTAATTTGTATTTAATCTTTTGAGAAATCTCTGTTTACATCATTTGCCTTTTTTATTGATTGGAGTGTGTGTGGGGGGGTGTTGAGTTCTTTATATATTCTAGATATTAATCCCCTGTTCAAAAAGTAGCTGGCAAAGATTTCCTCCTCTTCTGTAGGCCCCCTCTTCATGCTCTTAGTTGTTTCCTTTGCTGCACATAAGCTCTTTAATTTGGTGCATCCCACTTATTGATGCTTGGTTTTCTCTCTCAAGCTGTAGGTGTCTTGTTAAAGAAGTCGGTACCTGTGTCACTATGTTGGAGTGTTGACTCTGTTCTAGCAGCTGCAGTGTTTCTGGTATGATCTAGTTTTTGATCCACTTTGAGTTGACTTTTGTGCAGGATGAGAGCTAGGGGCCTAGTTTCATTCTTCTACATACAAATATTCAGTTTTCCCAGCATCATTTGTTTAAAAGGCTGTTTTTTCTCAAATGTATATTTTTGGCAACTTTGTCAAGGATCAGATGACTGTATCTATGTGGATTTGTCTCTGTGTCTTCTATTCTATTACATTTGTTGGTCTGTTTTTATGCCAATAGCATACTGTTTTACTACTATAACTCTATAGTGTAATTAAGATTATTACCCTTGTTGTTCAGGATTGCTTTATCTATTCTGGCTCTTCTTTTGACAACATTAACTTTGCCTGTTCAAGTACATGAGAGGTCTTTTCATCTTGTAAGGTCTTCGATTTCTTTCTTCTGTATCCTATAATTTTCACTGTAGAGGTATTTCAGATCATTTCTTTTTCTGATTGTTTCAATAGCACCAATATCCTCAACATTCTAGAGGTATCTTTTTAAATGTATCACATCACCTCCTTCCAGAGACCCAGTTTTGGTTTCCCAGTGAACACAGAACAAAACCCCAAATCCTTATTACCAGACATACAAAGCCCCACAAAATCCACCTTTGTCCACTTC
Source organism: Spermophilus citellus (assembly GCF_964194105.1). Taxonomy (NCBI): domain Eukaryota; kingdom Metazoa; phylum Chordata; class Mammalia; order Rodentia; family Sciuridae; genus Spermophilus; species Spermophilus citellus. Next base: position 81,918,886 of record NC_138195.1, read on the forward strand.
CCCCCATTAAAGATTTCTGTTTTGATCTCTTTGCTACTACCCTGAAACCCATCAGTTTTCAATAAATGAATGGATTTGAAAGAAAGAATGAAACAAACAAATGAACGAATAAAATGTCAAGACTTACAGGAGAGTAATCCTGACACAAGTTTTCAGATAAATGTTTTTAGAAGCACTAAAAACTTTTACAGGGAAAGATAAAAATAAGAATGTGATCTTAGAACTAATAAAAAGTATTTATTTCATAATTCCCCAAAGGTACTTGGATAACATATATACACATTCCTGAAAACTACAGAACTCCTTAGTTTGAAAGCGTTCACACCTACCTACTTGAGAGAATACATTCCTAATTGGTACACACACACACACACACACACACACACAGAAGCGGTGGGGGAGAAAACACTGCCAATATTCCCAGGAAGAATAAACAGAAAGAGATTCCTCATGATAAGTTAGAAGGTATTTGTGTCCTGCCTCTTTTGAGTCCAGGCTCAGCAGTCAGGTGGTCAATACCTTATTCAGGCCACTGCAGATTCACTATGACTTTTTATAAGCAGCTCAGCATCTTGGTGTCTCTATTTGCCTACATCTCTCCTCCCCTCAGAGTTGCTATTACAAGAAGCAAAATCATTTTCAAGATGTTACATTATTTTAAAAAGAAGCGTCACTCACATATATCCAAATCAATTTAGAAAAATTCTGGTACTTGGCAATGAGTAATTTGTTATGTGCCAGGAGGTCTGAACTGATTGCCTTAGTAGGGTGAACTATAGTTATAATAAGGGCTCTGATGACTACCTGCATGACTTATATATACACATATGCTGGATCAAATATTTAAGAAAACATCAATGTTATAATTAGAAGCTACTTTTACTCAAAAGGTTAAACATAGAATGACTATGTGACCTAGGAATTCCATTTCTGATTATATACCAGGAGAAATGGAAACTTGTCAACACAAAGATTTGTATGCAAATGTCCTCAGCAGTATTATCAATGATAACCCAAACGTGACAAATACCCAAGTGTCTATTAACTGATGAATGAATAAATAATATCTGATGTTTTCCTGCAATGGAATATTATTTACCAATAAAAAGAAAAGGAGAACTAATTTGTGATACAATATTACAAATGATACAAAATACAAATGAATCTTAAAAATATGCTAACTTCAAGAAGCCAGCCACCATAACTTATTTCAGTTTATATGAAATATCCAGAATAGGCAAATCTATAAAGACAGAAAGTAGATCAGTGATTGTTTAAGGCTGAAAGTGATGGGATGAAAAGGGAGGGGCAGATTAAGGAGTGACAGCTAAGGCTGGGGTTCCTTTTCGAAGTGGTGAAAATGTTCTATAATTGATTCTGACGATGGTTGTAGAACTCTGTGAATATACTAAAAATCATTAAATTGCACATTTTAAATGGGTAACTTATATGACATGTCAATTATATCTCAGAACAATTGTTAAAAAAAACATATGTTTTTTACCCTAAATTATTTTTCTTTTCATTTTTAGAGGATGCATTATGTTAATCGATGCTGTGTTGTAAAATGCCATCATAAAAATTCAGATTTTTTTTAATAACATGAAAATCCATGAGCAGAAATTGATTAAACGGGTGATGTTTATACACTATGGATTACATTGCAGAGACTTTTATGCATGTGTTCATTTGTAATGACCTCCCTTGGTCAGTCTATAGGATTGACCTTCAGCGTTAGACAGGAGCCTGCCATCTCAAGGCTGTCTGAGTCAATTTGGTCTGCTATAGCAAAGAACTGGGTGGTTTATAAATTACAGAAAAGTATTTCTGACAGTTGCAGAGGTTGGAAATTAGAGATCAGAGTGCCAGCATGGCCAGCTTCTGGTGAGGGCCCTTTGCAGGAAAGAGGGTCAGAGAGCTTTTCCAGATCCCTCTCATAAAGACAAAATCCTAAACATAGAACCCCCACCTTCAGCCTAATCACCTCCTGAAGTCCTGAGCCTAATACCACCACCTGGGGGGTTAGCATTTAGCACGTGAACCTTAGGGTCCACAAACATGGAGTCCATGCCAAAGCTAGAGGGGCCTTCCGGGGTTTCCCTGTCTGTGCCCTCCAGAAGATAAACATCCTTCCTGCTCCAGGAATCTCACTAACTCTCCCCACTGAGCATCCTTTTCTTTTACAGTTTTAAATATTTAAATTTATTCCCCACTTAGGGACAAAATGTCACTTTGATTAAAAACTGTGTTCTTGCCACAGAGGTATTCAGTCACCAGTCACCATGACCCAGGGGTCTTAACCTGTACTTGTTTCTTGTCACCTACTCAGCTGTAGCTAAGCTCTCTGGTATAACGTGAACTTCACCTTGAGACAATGACAGCACAAGCATGTGGTTGGCTTAATGTCATGTCAGAGCTGGGATCAACAATAGCCATAACTGTGTCCAAACAGCCTTCGTATTCCACAATGTCAAACAAGACTCTCAAGGGTTCCTGGTACCCTTGAGACTGAATTGGGTGGCGCTGGGTATTCATTCTATCTATCGAGTATTCTGGATCCAGGTTCATTTTGGGTTTTGTTCCTCTAAATGTTTCTGTAGGAGTGCTGTAGGTTTCAGACTTGTAGAATCTCTGTGTTCAAGGTAGACAATCTTTTTAATGGCCTGGTTTCTTCCCTTTTAACCCAGAAAATGCCTTGTTTCCAAAGTCTTCAAAGAACGGAGTCCTTCTACCTAGAAATGGCGGCTCTCTGAAAGGACCAAAGAGCATGCTGCCATTACTGCTCAAACAAACGACAAAGCAACATTCCCCAGGGTCATTGCAAGCATGCATTTTACTTTGAGTTCAGTCATTGTTGCCCAATCCCAATTGACCCGCATGCTTAACATTCTAAATGTTCCAAAAGAGAAGATGCTTAGGCTCGGTTGGCTTGTATTTGTAAAACACAAAAGTGCCATTCCTGCAGAATCTTCAGTGAGTGTCCATCAACAAAATGGCCCAAGTCCGTAGTATAAAATGCCACTTGTTTTGAATTGCTGATCTAATCTTCCCTTTGTCATGGTGCCTGTGATGTTAGCTCCAGGAAGCATGTCGCCAGCTTCCTTTTTCTTGCAGTTTAAGTATTCCATACAATAGCAAGCTGGGAACACATTTTATTGGGGAAAAGGGTAATCTATTCCTTTCCGCAAAATTCAAACCAAGATGAATTCAAAGAGTCCCCAAAATAACTGTTCTGTGGATTGTAAACAAGCACTGGAATTCCTGGGCAGGACCCACTGTGGGGCCCGGAGGGGAGGGCGGGTCTGTCAGCTTCCAGGACCCAGCAGCAGGTGGGTGGGCTCTGCAGTATAACACGGACATGTGACAGGGGAGAGACCTTCGTGATGACAAAAAATGTAAGTGACATGGAGAAATGGAACCCAGACACAAGATGCTGCAAAGGAGGCTGCGTTCCCATCTCAAATCAGTGACAAACAAAACAACCAAGGCACCTCCTGGGTCCTCTGGTCTTGAAACTGCCACTGGGGATGCTCCCGGCATACAGGACAGCTGCAGACCCAGGCCAAGGTCAAGGGTCAGGGGTCAAGAGTCAAGGCCTTTGGTCCCAGGAGTGCTAGGGTAGACTTCCTCTGTGCGCTAAAATCAGACCACCTCACTTTCTTCAACAAAAAAAGAAAGAAAGAAAGAAAGAAAGAAAGAAAGAAAGAAAGAAAGATTAGTAACATTTCATTTTCCTGAATATAAGAATAACAGGCATTATAGAAAAAAAAACAAAGTATAAGGAAAAAAATTAAATTACTCATCTTCTTTCTGTTCTGAAATAATTACCATTACCATTTTGGCATTTTCCATATAACAATTTTCCATACAAATATGGTTATGACAAATGGAACCATGATGAATTTCCAGATTTGTATCCTACTTTTTTCACTTATGAGAAGTCACTTAATTTTACATTGTATTTTCTACATCATTAAATATCTTTAGTAACTTTTTTTTTTTCTGTTTTGATTTTGGGAATTGAACCCAGAGGCACTTTACCACTGAGCCACATCCCTAGCCCTTTTTTTTTTTTTTTTTTTTAAATTTGGATGCAAGTGCTTACTAAGTTGTTTAGGGTCTCGATAAGTTGCTGAGATCCTCCTACCTCAGCCTCCCTGGTCACTGGGATTACAGGTGACCACCACAGCTCCCAGCCCCAGAAATATAAATTTTAATGGCTACACAATATTTAATGGGGATGCATCGTGGCTAACTATATCCCTACCTTAGGCATTATGGTGCTTTTCAACTTTTATTACAAATGTTTCTGTGATGAACTTTTCGGGGGGGGGGGGAGAAACCTTTGTGTGGGTAGAATTACTAAGTGGTAGAAAAACTATAGAATCACAAGCTTGGGGCAGGGAGTCTCAGGAGCGCAGCCGTGGGGGGATCAAGGAAGCTGCACTGGATAAGCACCCAATCAGCCTCCCTCCCGTCACTGATATGGGACATGGTTCCAACTAGGCTTGAAAAACACTTTGGCTGCACCCAGATCTGTCAACAGCTACCTTTCTCTGTAAAGGGGCCACCGAATGTCACCTGCATGCAGTGGCACACGCCCTCCTTGTGAGGCTTGACATCATGGGCCGGCATTATGTTAATGACCATGACAGGGGGAAGAAGGGAAAAGGAACCTTTTCTCCCACCCTTCTTTAGTTATTTAGTGATAAAAGACACGTAACATAAAATTTACCCTCCTCTTTGAGTGGACCATGCAGTGTCAGTAAGTACATTCCTGGTGTTGGGCCACTGTCTCCAGAACATTTTCATGATCCCAAACAGAGACTCTGCTCCCATTTCCCCCTTTCTCTGCTCCTGGTCACCACCATTCCATCTTCTTTCTATAAATTTTTCTCATTCCAGATTGAGACTCTGCTTTCTCTCTTTGGGGATATATACCTAGGGACAAGATTGCGGGATCATAGGAACATTCTCTGTTGGGTTTTCTGAGGAATCACTGAACTGCTCTCCACCATGGCTGCATTATTTTTCATGCCCACCAGGATAGCAGGGGGCCTCCAATTTCCCCACATGCTTTTGACAGCACTGGTCACTCTCCTTTTTAAAGGTAGCCGTCCTAATGGATGTGAAGAGGTATCTCCTTGCAGTTTTGATTTCCATTTTCCTAATGACTAAAGAGATCGTGGACACCTTTTCATGTGCTGTTGGCCATTTGCACATCTTCTTGGAAGAAATGTCTATTCAAGTCCTTCGCCCACGTTTGAATTGGTGGCTTGAGGAGCCTGTTTTGATTGGGTGGACAGACAACAGCATCGGAGTACAATCCACAAAGAGCACTCAGTGGGAATGAATATTGATTCCCAAAACAAGCTCAGGGAAGGAGGTTATTACAGGGTAAAGGGGGCTCCTGCGGGGATGCCGATGCCGGAAGCGCCGTGGGCCTCCAGGGACCTGGAAAGGCGTCAGGCTGCTCCCCGTCCCTGACCCTCTCTCAGGGACAGTGTGCTCCTGTCTCCATCTCTGCACGTCTGCCCCCGCTGCAAGGGCTCGACCTCTGCTCCTGGCCCACCCCAAGCTGCTAGCTTCCCATGATACAGGCCCAGGACTCATCTTCACATGAACTTAGGACCCCAGGGGTCCCATAGACGAGTTTCTCTCTGAGGTTAGGAGCCTGCCCTGCCCCATCAGCTGTGGCTGGAGGGCCAGTGACAGAAGGCAAATCAGATAAATGGGCTCCTGCCTTCATCGAGGGCTGCCAAGGATAGGGGGACCTCAAGGAAGAGCAAAGCATCTTGGGGTTGATAGCAATGGCTATGCTTAGCCTATGGAGAAAACATTTAAAGCTTTTTTACACTTTTACATTATTTATTAAACCCATTTCTCAAACACCCAGGAGCGTCCCACGCTTGACATTCTTTGCGGTTGACTGGATGAACTTGTTTACGGGGAGTGGTGCACTGTTCACCTGGTGAGATCCTGGCGTGTCCACTGCCGAGAACAATCACCAAGCTTTCGACCAGGCTTTCATTCCAAAGGCGGGATGAGATCCAGAAGATTTCTATACAAATGTGCTGGCCGTCGATCTCCCTGGTGTTAAATGAAAACCATTTCAACTCCTCATCTTTTCATTTGGCTCAAAGGGAACGGCGATCGTCTTAGTGTGGAGCAGCCGGCGCTGCAGAGCCTCACACTCAGTGCCGGTGCCTCTACCACCAGGCTCTGCAGAACTCAGCACATTTGTGAGGCTCTAATTCTCACCACCTTCGGGTTACTGAGGGCCTCTGGGGAAGACAGCAAGGGACGATGCCTTCTGATGAGGATGAGAACCTACCGTGTGTGGTGTGTTTGGCGTGTAAATCAAGGATAAGTCATGAATCCTCTCCCTGCTCTTCCGGGTCCCTGGATCTTTGGACGAACCTTGTGTTTAAATGCTGTTCACGTTTCTTCCTGTGAAAAGGGAGGTGGGAAGTGACTGGATGCCACTTCTCCACACTCCAACGGGCAGACTGTGCTGTTCTGCGAGATGACGATGGATCTGACAGAATCCCTTTCCCGATATATGGTGCTTCAGGAGGAAAATCCTGGGAGGGATAAAGAGGGAGAGGGGCACAGTGGGAGAGAAACTAAGCACCTCTTGGCAGACACACTTGGAGGACTTGTCTGCTCTAGGCTGGGCCCTGAGGTGGGCGGGATGGCAGATATGTACCTACATCCAATAAGCATATGAAAAAACACCCAATATCAGTAACCACAGAGAAATACAAATCAAAACACAGTCATGACCTCACTCATATTAGGAGGACTGTCATTTAAAAACAAATAGGACATAAGTGTTGATGAGGAGATGGAGAAGTTGGATCTTGTGCATTGTTTGTGGGATTGTAAAAATGGTTGGTCCCTGTGGAAAATAGTATGCAGTTTCCTCAAAACCCTAAAATTAGAACTATCACAAAATCAATAACCTACTTCAGAGTCTTCAGAGTACACATGCAAAAGAATTGAAAGCAGAATCCCAAAGCCATATTTGCACATCCACACTTATAGCAGCATTTTCATGAGGCAAGAGGTAAAAGCAACCCATATGTCCATCAAATGGAAGGTGAGATTAACAAAATGTGGTATCTACACATTGGAATGTTATTCAGCCTTAAAAATGAAGGAAATCCTGTTGCATGCTACAACATGGATGAACCTTGAGGATACTTTGCTGTGTGAAATAACCCAGTTATGGAAAGATAAATATTGTGTGATTCCATTTCCACGAAGAATCAAAAATAGTCTAAATTCACAAGAATACAAAGTAAAACAGTGGTTGTGAGGGGCTGGGTTGGGAGGAGGGGAAAAGAGGGATTGTTGTTTAATGGATGCAGAGGTCATATTTGTAAGATAAAAAACCATTCAGAGGTAGGTTTTACAACAGTGTGGATGTATGTCTTATTGCTGAGCTGTATGCTTAAAAATGATCATAATGGTAACTTACGTCATGTGTTTTCACCACAAGGAAAAACTTGAGGACTTGGACAGCTATCTGTACACTAATGTTCATTGGGGTGTTATTCACAGTAGCCCAAAGGTGGGAACAACTCAAATGTCTATCAGCTGAAACATGAGTGAACAAAATGGGATCCGTATATACAACAGGGCACTATTCTACCTTAAAAAGCAACGAGATTCTGCCACATGCAGCCACATGGACAGACAAACCATCATGCTGAGTGAAATAAGCCAGTCACAGAGGATAAATACCATATGGTCCCACTTCCTTGAGGTACTTAGAGTGGTCAGATTCAAGAGAGAAAATAGAATGGCAGTACCAGAGGCCAGGAGGATGGGGAGTTGTCTAATGGGCACAGAATTCCGTTTGAGAAGATGAAAACGGTCTGGAGGTGGGTGGTGACGAGGGCTGAGTCTACTTAATGCCACTTCTTACTTAACGGTCTTAACATACAAGATGAACAGTTGAATATGCCTAAAGTCGTACATTTTGTGTTATGTATTTTTTACTATTTTTTTTAAGTTACCCAACTTGTTTCTTTTCCTCAGAGAGAAGTAGCCTGTTGGGAAAGCTCGCCTGGCCTAGGGAATGTGCCCGGACAAGAGCAGCTCAATTTGGAGACTGTTGCTCGGTGGCTTTCCCAGAAGCCACAAGTAGAATCAAGATTGAGGCTTGCAGGTCTCACCGTCAATGGATTCCAAGTTTTGTGAGATGTTTCATCTGAGAGGAGGAATAAGCAACTGGAAGAAGGCAGTCTATGAGCAAAGGTCTACTTCCTTAAACCTCTGGGGGCCCCAAAGTTTCCTGGGGTTCCAGGAGTTGTAAACGTCGCTCACTCAGGGCCCACAACAACCCTGTGACAGACTGAGGCAGAGGCACCGAGAGGGTAACTTGCCCTGTCAGTCATAGACCTCGTGAGCAGGGCCAGGCATCAAGCCCTTGAGAGTCCGATTGTGAAGGCCACATTCTCACCCACTGGGCTGTTCTGCGGATGCAAATGTAGTAAGAGAAAAGGAAGGAGGTGTCCAGGCCAGATGCAAACAGCAGTTCAGGCACCCACTTCAGGAGGTAGCTACAGTTGTTATGAAATGCTGTGTTATTCAAAATGCCCACTTTACAGACAAGGAAGGAGCCTGAGGCCCAGAGACTGTTAAATCAGCCTCCCCAAATTCCACAGCCCGTAAAATTCCATTCCAGCTCCCCAGTCCTATCTCCTGGTTTGTCTATCACGGTTGCAAAATCCATAGAAGGCTCTCTGCACACTACCATTTCTCAGAGGTAGAACTGGTCCAGATTCTAAAGCTGTTTCCTAATCTTTTTTCCAACTTTTAAATCCCAGTGATTCCTAATTGTGGGTGATGGGGGTGTGGGGGGTTAACTGTTTCACCTCTTGCCTGAAAACTTGGAGGCCACTCAAAAACTGGAAGATGGGCAGCCATGCCCAGAACCCACCAAGGTCAAACTGATGGGCAGTGCTGGTTGGAGCCCTGCGGTTTTAGAAGGCTCCATCTTGAGTGAAGGAAGTTGTGAAGCTAGGGGGAAACGTTGAAAATGGGAAGCCACCACCGTGGAAGGCTTTTCTCAAGATTTTTAAAGCTAAATAGCGTGGGAAACGGTGGCAGATGGGAGAACATACTGCAGGGATTGGACTGCACAACTGCCGGCACCGTGTAACTTGGACCAAAAGTGAGGAAAATCACAGGCTCCAAAATAGCTTTAATGCAACTGGGGAAATGTGAAATGGTGTGTTGTGGGGAGAGCAGTTAAACTTGTCACACACGCTAATGAGTTCAGGACACCCAAGGAAACAGACCTCCAGTCAAGGTGGGCAGCAGCCAGGGCTGAGAGCAGCTGGGATTCTCCCTGTTGCAGAATGAAGCAGGCAACAATAGCTTGGGGGACTTTTCTAAAAAGGTTATTTTGGACGGTCCCCAAAGGGGCTGCTTTTGTCAGCCACCATGGTGAAAGAATAAATATGATGCTTTCTTTGATGCCTGGACAGAATCAGCCACCAAGTCTGGTCTTGCTTCCTCCCACATTCTCAGCATTCCTCTCTCCCTTCCCACCACCGCCTTCCTGGGCCAGATGCTCAGCACCTCTAGGCTGCGGCCAGATGGAGCGGACATCTGCTGGCCAGAGCCTCTCCTGCTCAGAAACCTCCGTGGGCTCCCAACTTCCTACAGAATAGACCTCAGATAAGAATAGCTTAGCTCCGCTGTTAAACTGCCAGAGCTTCCTGCCGTGCTCTGTGATTCCATGAGCTAGCCCTCAGGACAGGGGTGATGCCCCTGTCATCTTTATGTCCACAACTGCTCTTCATAATAGTTCCTCAGTTAATGTTGCTGAATCAGTACCACCAACTTCCCATGCTTTAGAGACAGAAGCCTTGAGTTAGAGCTGCAGCTGCACCAATGACTAGCTTTATGCTCCTGGGTAAGTTACTTAGCCTCTGTGAGCCCCATTTGTTATAGAGGTTGGGTATCCATTATCTAAAATGCTTGGAATCAGAAGGGTTCAGATTTCAGATTTTTTTTTCAGATTTGGGGGTATGTAAGGCGATGTGCTGGGAGTTGAGACCCCGGTCACTCGATTCATTCGTTTATGTTTCATATGCACCTTATACACATAACTTAAAGGTGATTTTCTAGAGTATTTTTAGTGTATCTGTATGTTGACTACAATCTATCACATGAGATCAGGTGTGGAGTTTTGCATATGTGGTGTCAGGTTGGCACTCCAAAAGTTGGATTTCAAAGCATTCTGCATTTTAGATTTTTCAGATTAGGCATACTGAGCCTGTATTCGAAAATGGGGGTAAGGGTGTCTACTTTGTTGGATCACTTTGAGAAATGAATAGGACAAACCATGTAAAATGCTTAGTCAATGACAAAACTCTCAATAAAGGCTTTTTTAAAAAACCACCTCCTACCTGTGGAAAAGTTGCTTGTGCCCCAAGACCCTGCTGCAGGCTGGCCATCCCCAGCCACGGAGAAGGAGAGACTGCACAGACAGAGGATCTCGCGGCATTTACTAGAAGGAGCTCTTTGCTGCAGTGCCTAGTTTTAGTTATTTTTTTTAAGAAAGACAACTGAGAAAAAACAGGCTAGAGAAGAATTTTTAAAGGGCTGGATTAAGGAGGCAGGGGCAGGAGCAGCGGGTGATGAACCAATGAAAGTCATTGATGCAGAAAGAGAAGGACATTCAGCAGAAGCTTCCAGCCTTCCAGGGAACATCTTAAGGCCAACTCAGTTCCTGTGAGTTTCCGCCACTTGAAAAGAATCATCAGATCCAAGGACAGTAAATTTAAACAAAATGAGGACGCATTTACTTTAAGAAGTTGGACCACTTCTATTAGCAGTGAGAAGAAGGAAAATTCCTACCCAGAGTTACTGAGGTGACAGCCATCTCCTCAGTCATCGGCTCGGCTAAGGCAGAGGCCTCGCTTCTTACACACACAGGATTCAATGGGGGTGATAAAAGTCCAAGTTTGGTGAAAAACAGACCAACAAGTGCTTTGGAGCTGTGGTCGATGTCACTGAGAAGGCCTTCGTGCCACCTCTGTATTCTGTGCACACACACGAGTCAGGTCCCATGCTGTTTTCCCATTCTCTGACCTCTCATGTGGTGGTCAGCATTGTATTCTCTTCTTTACCTTAAGAGATTAATATTTTAGTGAAACTCTTAAATTGCAAGATGCAACCTATTTACAATTGGCAATATCAGTTCAGTGGGTTGCAATCAACTATTTAAAAAAAAAATGCAATAGAAAGCTGGGCTTGATGGTGTGTGGTATAATCCAGTGACTTGGGAGGCTGAAAGTGGAGGATAGCCAGTTTGAAGCACCAACCTTAGCAACTCACTGAGACTCTGTCTTAAAAATAAAAAATTAAAAGGGGGACTGGAGATGTAGCTCAGTGATAGAGTGCCCATGGGTCCAATCCCTTGTACCACAAGAAAAAAAGAAAAAGGAAGAAGGGAGGGAGGGAGGTAGGGAGGGAGAGAGAGAGAGAGAGAGAGAGAGAGAGAGAGAGAGAGAGAGAGAGGAAGAAGAAGAAGAAGAAGAAGAAGAAGAAGAAGAAGAAGAAGAAGAAGAAGAAGAAGAAGAAAAAGAAGAAGAAGAAGGAGGAGGAGGAGGAGGAGGAGGAGGAGGAGGAGGAGAAAATAGAAATAGAAAAAAACACTGCATCACATGAAAGTTTCACTTAATGAAATTTTTGTCTTGGGTATAAATGTAGAGACAATACATGCTTCTTATTGGGAACCTCAGTTAAAAATGTTTCCAAAACAGACTTACAGACCCATGTAGAACCAGTTAAAATCTTCATGTATTTTTTTTTTAATTTCTGTCTTAGCACCTGGTATCATGACAGAGGCAATGCCCACTATATTCTTGCAGAAAGGACAGGAATGGATCAAACATTGCTTGAATGAATGCAGTGCATGGCAGCCGGAGTGAGGAAGCCCTTCAAGAGCGAGAAGACTGAAATGCTAAAGGGAAAAATGTAAGAGTGTCATTGGGTAAATTTCTTGTACCTTTGGGGAGAACTAGCATAAATGAAGTCTTCAATGGCAAAACATCCACTTGAAAACTTCCCACTTTCCTGTGTACTTTATATTGCATGAATACATATAAGAATCCTTTTGGAACTGGCACTATGATGTGACCAACCCCAAACCAGAAATGGATGAATTGTCGTTTGAAAATTATTGTTGTAGCTTACTTAAAATGATCAGTAACAGTGGGTGTTCCATCTGATGAGTGAATTAACAAAATGGTCTATGCCTACAAGGGATCTACTTAGCAATAAATGAATGAAATACCGACACACGAAGCAGCATGAATTAACCTTAAAAATATGCTAAATGAAGAAGACAACATATTGGATGATCCCATTCCTATGAAATTCCTAGACAAAAATTTTTTAAAAATTGGTTGCTGGGTCTGAGGATGGGAGTGGGGTTTGAATGCAATTGAGCTAAGGGAGGAAAATTTGGGGGGGGGCAGTTGGAAGTATTCTCCAACTGGATTGTAATGATGGACACACAGCTGTACAGGTTACTAAAACTTAAACTGTACATTTGCAACAGGTGGATTTTATGCTAACAACCTCAATGAGCTGTTGCTTAGAAAACTGTTGTTAGAAAAATTACAGATGCCTTGAAGTGCCTCCCAGGCCTGGCAGTACAGGAGAAAACTTTCCATGTCCTTCTCAGTTGTGGCTTTATTTATAGGAACAGGAGCTGGACTTGTTATCAAGTCAAACTGTTATATAATCTGGATGCCTCCCCTTCTCCAGGAAAACAGACAGAAGTTCTGGGTCTATCTCTCTGCCTGCTGGTCAGCCTCACGAGCCTTAAGAGGTGGCATGATACCAACTGGCAAGCCTGGCCTTGCTGGTCCTTTGCCCACCCACTCAGTCTCAAAGATGCCAGGGAGGAAACAATTCCCTTGGAGCCCTTTCTATACTGTCGTACTTTTTAGAGGACAGGATGTAGAGTCCTTTCTACGCTGCCAAAATCAGCAGAGATTGTCAAGAGAAAACTCCAGACCAGTATAATAAATTTGTGGACTTTCTCTCCCCATATAACTCATTTTGTACTTGGAGAGTACAAAGCAGTTATAATATTTCCAATCTTGTAGCCTAAAATCATGGAACTATTCAAAGCTAACAAGGCAGACAGAATCTGAAGGAGACAATTGCCCTTAGCCCCCTTAACTTGTTCACATGGAGAAGGAATGTGTCTTAAACAACCCCTCCCTCTCCCCTTCCCCTCCCAACAGTACCCTGGAGCTGTGCTAAGTGCGTAATAAGCTCTGGATAAATACTTGTTGATTTGATTGATTCTTCATCTACCCCAGTGACAATGGCTAGATTAGAATTGATGGGATGGTTCCCGAAAGCCTGCAGGGAACGCCCTGTACACCACAGTCTCCGTGGTTTGATTAATGATGAGTGTTTTACAATGATTACTTTCCAATCTCAAACCTCCAGAACTCCTTCAATCCAAACCAGGGGGAAGAAGGGGGAAAAAAAACATAGGAATATCATAGCTCTCATTAGTTCATGTCAAAACTACACACCAAATCCAAGTGGGTGAAAGTTATTATAACTCACAATTATAAGAAAACCAATTTTAGCTTTGCCAATGTTTAAAACAGGGTGACACCACTTTCAATTTATTTTTTGGTTTGTTTTATTTAAAATGGCACTTGAGTTTTCATGTGGTTTATAATCCTAACTCCAAAATGTCCAAATATTCATGGCTAAATCCTTGTCAAAATGCACAAAATGCAAACTAAAATGAACAATAAATAGCAACTTGATATCAAACTGGGAATTATATTTGTGCTTTAAAAAAAAAACTTTTCTTTTTTAAAATTCACTCCTGGGTGGCTACCAACCCCCAAACACACACACACACACACACACACACACACACACACACCAGATAAAGGAAGAAAGACACAAATGGCTCCTGTCCAACCCACTCAGTGGCTGAAAGTGAATGTGATTCCTGCGTTCTCTCCACGGAATCAGGAGGGGATCGTCCCTGGCGAGGCATGCAGTAAATAACCCTCCCTCACTTGTAGTGAAGACAGCCTTGGCCGGGGGAACTGGCCCCATTAAAGGCTCCAAGCCACAAAGCCGTTTTCTCTGGAGATGATGAGGGTGGGCTAGAGAGAGGGGCCAGAGCCACCTACGTAGTGCAGCGATTTCCCCCTGACAGCCCAAAGTCGGACTCCAACATCCTGATCCTTGAATGGAAAAGAAGAGGAATATATAAGCAGCATCTCTTGCCACACACCTGTGGTTTGTTTTTATTGCTTTCATGCAGTGTTTACTAAAATGCTGCCATCTGCCCAACCCCAGTGGAATTCACTGAATTTTGAACATCCCTTTTTTAAAAAAATTGTGTTCACTTCCCTGATGCTTTGCCTGACCCATGGGGAGTGGGATTGAGCCTTTCTATCTTTGTAGCTTTGGCCTCCAGCCAAGGAGCTGGCAAAGAGTGTACATTCAATCAATATTGGCTGAATGGATGGATGAATGAATGGATGGACAGACATAGATGGATGTGGGATGGGGTGGGTGGGTAGGTATGTAGGAGGGCAGCTGATTGGATGGATGGATAGATGGAGAGATGGGTGGTTAATAATGTAATATCAGCTAATAATGTAATATATGTAAGTCAATATATGTGAAGGTGTCCTGGCATTAGGATTGTTATATAAATGTGTGATATTATCATTAAGTTCCTGTCATCCATCTGTCTTTATGATAAGCCTCATAAGAATATACAGAGAAAGAGTTCCTGGCTTCACCGATGCTACATGTGGAAAGCTCTTTGCCAAATGCGCTATTTGTCACCTGAAAGCTACTCTTCCTCATATCTCATTCCATTTATAGATTCTGGCTCTAGAGTGTAAGATTTTATTTTTTGAATTAAAATGTGATAAGAGACGTTTCAGTTCCCAGAGTTTCTTCTACTTGTCTGTAGGTCAGGAGTTATTGGCTGGATTCCCAGCATCTCCCTTGAGTTCACGCAGACTTCTGCTGACCCAATCTCCTTAGCCCTCCGGCCAATGATGTCATACTCTTCATGGCATTTTCCTGACATATGCTCACCTATGTTTGGTTTCCCACGCTTACGGAACTCTCAAGCAGGCGTATGCCACAGGGTGTGGGCTTCAGAAGTGTTTTTGTTCATCATGCTTAAGATAATGTGTTGGCTTTTGTTAAACTGACCCCTGGCAGCTGTACGGTTTTGTGGCATATTATATAATGTCATGTGTAATAATTGAAGGAAAGATGTCCCTGAGAGATACATACTTCTAACACAAGACGTTTATGATGATAAATAGCTAATGGTATTTATTAAGCACCCACCCAATGCCAGGTACTATGCAGGAGTCTCACACCGAATTAGCTCATTCAGTTCCCATTACAGTCCCAGAAAGTAAGGAATACTGATTCTGTTTCTGCTGATGAAATGATTACATCTCAAAAAAATGAAGTGTACTGTTGAAGGACACATAACTTGTATGTGACAAGTTAGGATCTAAACCCAAGTCATGTCAGTATTCTTTCTACTCCACCACATGGGTAAGATTGTTCTAGAGGAAAAAAATTTCTCTTGCATATTACACAGGACATTGTGGCACTGTACCTGTACTGAAAGACATGCTCAGAATGAATGTGGCTTTAAGGAAAAAAAAAAAAAAAAAACAAGGTCAGATGTGTAGATTTTCTTCAATTTTGGTGCAATGTAACTTCCAAAAATAATCATCCTTAAACTTCAAGACCTGATTTCCACACCATGCATATTCACACACACTCTGAGATGATTGAGTAGCAGAGCCTAGTTGATTGCTTCCAGAGCAATAAGGCCTGTCCCAAATTACAAGGAAACCACAAGATGACATTGGACAAGGCTGGAGGGACAGTAGGATGGGACATCGCAACACTTGGTCAGGTTTGCCAACATTTGAGTGTCTAGGCTAAGAATGCAGGGCACATTTACAGCACCTCGTTCAGTTTTTGCTTTATGGGGTTTTTAACACAGAAGCAGACAGGGGGAGGTTGCCAGCTGGCTAGGATCTAGGGTTACTCTGAAGGTCACAGCCGCCTTTGACATATGCTCCCCCTCTTCACTCCTTTTCAACTTGTGCAGCCACGATTCTGCAAAGAACATTTCTGTTCTTGTGCTCTGTGTCTGTTCTCAGTGCTGTTGAGGTGCTCATGTGGCTTTGGGGCTCGGTCTCAGGCCAGCCTGGCCCATGTTCATTCCATGGCTCAACGGGCACTGGGCTTGCGGTTCCTGCTGTGCGTACTCCAGGCTGAGGCAGGGTGCCCAGGACTGGGAACAAAAGCGCTCAGTTTCCCGACAGTCCAGCCAACCTAGGCGGCCTCCCCCATCCAGGTACCTTTAGGGACCTCCCTTACCGCCTTCTCCAGCCCACAACTCCCACCCAGGCTCCTTCCTCCCCATCTCCCATCTCTCCCCTAGTCCCCATAACCCCACATTCTCTTGGTCATTCAGAAAAATTTAATCCTAAAATCCAGAAGCCATTGCTTCCTTCTCTACCCCACCTCTAACCTGCCACTGAGTCATTTCCTAATTCTCTTTGACAAGACAGTTGACTCTTGATGGGGCTTAGCGGTTATTTTTAACCTGAACCACACACAAGGAAATGATGCAATAATCTCCCTGAGCCAGCTGAGTGTTTCCTCTTTTTCGGTCTTTGAGTTAATATGCCTCTGAACTTTAAGTTGTTTCTGGCCCTCAGGAGTAATTTCGTAATCACAGAGCAAAGTCCACGTCTTTCAATTTAGAGAGCTAGCTAGGAGTGACTGTCATCTAAGTTACAGGTGTTTTTATCAGACACAGATCCTGATGTCAGAATGATTTTAAGTCATCATCGACACGACTGAAGACCTTTTGGATCCCAAGGGATTCTGAAAGACCCTCTTTATCCCTTTTACAAAATCTCCTCCAGCATTGAAGAAAGGTAATGACGCTGTCACCTGGGGCCATCGACTGCTTGCTGTCCCTCCAATCTCTGGTCTGGACTTTCTATGTAGCACATAGACATTTCTAAAATCCACCGTTATCATTATTTTTAACTATTTGTGCATTTAAGTCTAGGTCTATATCAGGGTTTCCCAACCTCAACATTATTGACATTTGGGGCCAGATAACTCTGTCGTGGGAGCCCATGCACAATCGGATGTTGGCAGCATCCCTGGCCTCTACTCCCTGGATGCCAGTGGCACCCTCTTCCTCCCCAGTTTGGACAACCAAAAATGCCTCCTGACATCAGCAAATGTTCTCCAGGGATGCCGAATGGCTCCGGTGGAGAACTGCTGGCCCGTGTGATATTTTCAGTATGAGTTTCTGTTAGACAGGAACTCATCTAATTTGTACCAACTTCCGCACAATAGGAAGGTGCTTAGAGAAGGCTGCTTAATGGTGATCACAATCTCTGAAAATGTCCCCAGAACTTTTGGCTCGAGTCTAAAGAAAAAGGAAAATTCAAACGGATGATCAAATAAAGAGAGGCCCATTTGTCTTCGGCAGGCTCCTGTTCCTACCAACGAGATTAAAACAAGGCAACAATACAAAGCTCTCCCTCACTAACCTCATGGGGGAACTGGAAGTCTGTGATTAAAATTAATTAATCTGTCCCCACAAAACAAGATAAGAGGCAGGTGAACTGAAAGGTCTCCCGACAGCATGAATGACCGCCGCCCTCCCAGGGTCCGTCTGCCTGGAATAGGCATTCCTTTGGCATTACTGTTCTGGGAGACCAGGAATGCAGGGCGACACCACACCCCAGCAGGACTGGCCCCTTGTGAAGTATTTCAAGTATCACTGTGGGTGAAAAGGGCAAAACAGAGATACGAACCGGTACATCGTTATAACTGCTGCTGTTCTTCATCCATTCTAATAGCATGAAGCTCTGGGAAGGAGTGATTTCTTTGTAGCCCTAAGAAAAGGAATGAGACCTTTTATCAGTTAGTCTGATGAATTGCATGGGTTATTTTTATTCTATTTATAAAAGACAGGCATGTCGACCCTTCTCGTTCTTGCGTGCATTGGCTAACAATGCAATTTAACAAATATTTATTTAAGCCGGGGGAAGGCGGTGTGATAGCTATCAGTCGTGGAGATGGAAATACCCCGATGAGTAAAACGTCAGGCTCTGCCCTCCGACAGCTTTCAGTTTTGATTTCTAGAGCATATTTGCATGATGTTCTCACCTATGCATGCCTTTGAAGACCTCAAAGCCCAGAACTCTTAAGTTCTAGGTGGGGTTAAAAAAAAAATCTGGAGATCTTTCAAAGTCCTGAGCCACTGCAGCTGATGGTATGACCAGCAAAGGGTTTCCGGTGAAGTGGGTGGGTATTCAGCACAACATTAGTGGTGAGGGGTTTTTTTCCCCCTGATTTTAAAATTAATGCACTTTTCCTGTGTTTAAAAGAATACAGGAGGAAAAAAAGAAAAGCCCAGGGAGAATATTTTTCCCAAATGCTGTGGAAGGCGTGGACCTGGCCTGCTGAGGTGGACAGAGCCTGAGGAGCTATGGGAGGACATGGGATGGGGTCCTGAAGGCCAGACCTAATGAGGAAGGCGATGGGGAGCTATTGATGCTTGAGTGTTCTAGGCATGGCCTGATTCACCCTCAACTACAACTCTGTGAGGTCGCTGGGGTCCGCTCAGTCTTCAAATACAGAACTGGATGATTTCCGGTGTGCAATAACGTGCCCTAGATCATGCAGCTAGTAGATGGGAGAGGTGGGCGCTTCCAAACCCCACGGCCCCCATATAGAGTAGGAATCGAGCGGGCAAGCCAAGGACTGCAATGGTCTAGCGCAAAAAGTATGCCTTTGACGCAATGGAATGGTAAAGTCACGGATCAAAAGATTTCCTAAGCCCAGGAAAAGGATCTGACTTTGTGGATAGAAGACCACTTTACAACCCAGAGACTGCTACACACACGAGCAGGTGCCCAGCAGTGCTCCGTGGAGGAAGGCGCCTTCATCAGCCTTGAGGTGGCAGGTCACTGCTGAAGACCCTGCAAGGTCGGGTCCCCTGTGGTTGCACCCTTAAGAGAGCTCCCTTTGCCCTTCTGGTGGGAGCTCATGATGCTGGCCTAGCCCAGCTCTTCTGGGCTGCTGGGCAAAAGGGCTGAGTGGTGGAAAGCCTCAGATACTTCCCCAGCACTACCTGGGAGATTGCAGGATGTGGTAGATCTGGGACTCGTGCCAAGGCAGGAGAAGCTTCCTAAAGAAGATGAGTGGGTGTGAGCAGGGTCGGCAGTGTCATTGCTACCGAAAAAGCACAGAGCACAGGACACGTGGGTCTGACTTTTAGGAAGTTACTGGGCATCTTTGAGGAGGCATTTTTGAAGGGGAGTAGTGGTAGCACTGGATTGTTCAGGGTCACACAGAAAAGGAACACTGAAAAAATGCCTCAGGTATCCTCTACTCTTTCTAGAAGTAAGTGGGTAAGAGGAGGAGGGACGTAGGAGGAACCATTGGGATCAAGAGGACTTTGTTTAAGGCCAGGTGAGAAGTGAACTTTTCTTCTTCAACAGCAAACAACAAATATTTTTTGGTGCTTTGTATATGCCAGGCACTCCTCTAGGCTCTGGAAATGACAACCACGAATACGATGGGTGACATTCCTGCTCTTATGCAGCATTTACTTGGGGGAAGTTAGGAAAGGAAGACACAGATATGAAAATAAACACTCTGGGAAGGCTGTGGAGGAGGGAGAATTCTTTTGTTTTGTTTTTTAAAAATATATCTTTAGATGTTGATGGACCTTTATTTTATTCATTTATTTATATGCAGTGCTAAGAATCAAACTCAGTGCTTGATGCATGCTAGGCAAGTGCTCTACCAGAGCCACAACCCCAGCCCAAGAATTCTTATACACTGTCAGTGGGAATGTGAATTAGTACTGCCACTTTAGAAAGTGGTATGGCAGTTCCTCCAAAAAAAACTAAAAATAGATGACTGTATGATCTAACAATCTCACTACTGGATATATAGCCAAAGGAAATGAACTCAGCGGGTCAAAGAGATAACCCTACTCCCATGTTAATTGCAGTGTGATTCAATAGTGTCTATTAGCTGGTGAATGGATAAAGAAAATGTGGCATACATACACCATGGAATATTATTCAGCCATAAAAATGATGAAATTCCATGTTTTGCAGCCATAATGGATGAACCTGAATATTAATTCTTATTAGTTCTTTATACAGAAAGACAAATACCACATGACTTCACTCATGTGTGGAATCTAAAAAGGTTAAGCTCATAGCAGAGAGCAGAATCAGGTTTACCAGAGGCCAGGAAGGATAGGGAATACGAGGCAATGGGGAGAGATAGGTACAAAGTCACAACTACATAGGAGAAAACAAGTTCTAGTGTTCTATTGTAAGGAAGGGTGATTATGGTTAATAATATTCCATTGTATAATTCAAAATATCTAGAAAATCCAGGCATAGTAGCACATGTCTGAATCCCAGGGGTTTAGGAGGCTGAGGCAGGAGGATGGCAACTTCAAGTCCAGCTTCAGCAACTTAGCTGGACCCTGTCCCCCCCCCCCCCCCCCGCCAAAAAAATTAAAAGGACTAGGATGTAGCTTAGTGGTAGAGCATGCTGTGTTCAATCCCCAGTACCAAAGGAAAAAAGAAGAATCAAAATAACTATTAGAGAGGATTATGAATGCTCTCACCACAAAGAAATGATCAACATTTGAAATGATGGATAATCCAAATACTCCAAGTCAGGCAATGCACAATGTCTACAACATAGAAGTACACTGAACCATCACACTGTCTCCCATAAAGCTGTACAATTATTATCTGTCCATAAAAAAAAGCAGTCAGAATGGCAGCTATTAAGAATACAAACAGCAATAAGTGTTGGCGAGGATGTGGGGGAAAAGGCACACTCATACGTTGCTGGTGGGACTACAAATTGGTGCAACCAATATGGAAAGCAGTATGGAGATTCCTTGGAAAACTTGGAATGGAACCACCATTTGACCCAGCTATCCCACTCCTTGGTTTATACCCAAAGGACTTAAAAATGGCATACTATATAGACACAGCCACATCAATGTTTATAGCAGCACAATTATGGAACAAACCTAGATGCCCTTCAGTAGATGAATGAAAAGAAACTGTGGCATATATACACAATGGAATATTACTCAGCATTAAAAGAGAATAAAATCATGGCATGTGCAGGTAAACGGATGGAGTTGGAGGATATTATGCTAAGTGAAGTAAGCCAGTCTCCCAAAAAATCAAACGCTGAATGTTTTCTCTGATATTTGGATGCTGACCCATAATGGGGATTGGGCAGGGGGAGCCTGGAAGGAATAGAGGAACTTTAGATAGGGCAAAAGGGGAGGGAGGGGAAGGGAGGAGGCAAGGGAGTAGGAAAGATGGTGGAATGAGGTGGACATCATTACCCTAAGTATATGTATGAAGACACAAATGGTGTGACTCTATTTTGTGAACAACCAGAGACATGAAGATTTGTGCTCTGTATGTACATAGTACACACTATGAATTGAAATGCATTCTGCTGTCATGTATGACACATTAGAACAAATAAATATATTGTATAAATAAATAAATAAAAATGATCAGTGGGGCAAAATATCCAAATCAGGGGAAAGGAAGGAGAGGGGCTACTTGACTCAGACCACACCTGCCTCATCAGCCACGGAAATGAACTTGGATTTAATTCTAATTGTAATGTGAAATCATGGGAGAGGAGAGTTAAGTGGTCCTGGATGCATTACTAAAGGGTGCCTTTGGCCACAGAGTGGAGAATGGACTCTAGGGGCAGGAGCGGGAGTCCCTGGCTCCTGCTACAGAGTCTAGATGGGAGATGATAATGCCTTAGATTAAGGTGGTGACAGGGGAGAAGGTGAGATTGTTGTGGCCATGGTGGTGTCAATAGCACTATAGATGGATGTGGGGAGAACGTGAAGAGAGGGGTCAAGATGATCCCTCAGGGCCTTTTCCCAAGCACCTTGGGTGGCTGGTAGTGCTCTTTACTAAGATGGGAAAACTGGAGAAGGAACCTGGGGTGAGTCTGGAGTAACGAGTTCAGTCTTCAACAAGTCAACCCTGCAAGGACGATGATGTCCCGGAGATTTGAAGTAGACAGCTGGGAGAAGTCCTCCAGGGATACAGATTCTAGAGTCATCTGCATACAGATGTGAAAAAGCAATTGGATTAGCTGGGTGCAGAGGTGCATGCCTGTAATCTCAGCAAATCAGAAGGCTGAGGCAGGGGGATTGCAAGTTCAAAGCCAGCCTCTGCAACTTAGTGAAACCTTATCTCAAAATTAAAAAAAAAAAAATTTAACAAGGGCTGAGGCTCAGTGGTTAAGTGTCCCTGGGTTCAATGCCCAGTCAAAAAAAAAAAAAAAAAAAAAACAAAAAAAAACAGCACTTGGAGCTGGGCATGATGGCACACAACTATGACTCCAGCCACTCAGGAACGAAGACAGTAGCACTATATGTTCGAGACCAGCCTGGGAAACTTAACAGAACCTTGTTTGTTTGTTTGTTTGTTTGTTTGTTTTTAAAAAAGCAGTGGGTGTCAAACACATTCTATGATCTGAATGTTGGTAAGCCCCAAACTCATGTTGGAACTTCACTCCCCATGAGATAGCATTAAGAGACAGCCCCTCTAGGAGGTAATTAGGCCATAAAGGAGCAGCTCTCATGAGCAGAATTTATGAAACAGGCCTGGGGAAACCTTTTCTCCTTCCTTCTGCCAAGTGAGGATGTAGCCCTTCAGCAGGTGCCATCCTTGAAGCACAGACCTGGAATCTGCTGGCACCTTGATATTGGATTTCCCAGCCTCCAGAACTGTGTGATACAAAATAATACAATAAAACTGTATAAAATAAACTTCTATTAATTATAAATGATGCAGCCTAAAGTATTTTATTAGGGCAGCCTAAGTGGACTAAGGCAACATAGAATTACTACATGGCTCATCAATTCTACTCCTAAGTATCAAACTGAACTCATTGAAAACAGGTTTTCAAACAAAAAATTGTACCTGCATGTTTGGGGAAGCATTATTCACAATAGTTTGGTGGAAACAAATACAAATGTCCATCAACGGGTGGATGTCTAAACAAATTGTGGTACATCCATACAAGGAAACATTATTCAACCATAAAGAAGAATGAAGCACTGGCTAAATATGATGTGGAGGAACCTTGAAAATATAATGAGAGGTGAATGATTCCATTTATAAGGAACACTCAGAATAAGCAAATCCACAGGGACAGAAAACAGAATGAGAAACAGTTTCAAGAAGTTTAGAGTGACCAGCTGTCAGAGTGTGTGTGGCTCAGGTGGACATTGCAGGGTTCCTCAACACAGACCTGGAACCACCCTGAGCTGTGATCAGCAATGCACAAATGTCCTCATTTCCCCACAGCCTTGCCAACAGTGGATTGTCCAGGCCTTTGCTGATCTGAGAGCTGACAGATGGATCTCAGAGTTGCTCTTAGTTGCAATTCCCTGCGGAGGGTGAGCCTGAGCACCGCTTCAAGCGTTGAAGGCCATTTCTTTTCCGTTTGTTGAGAGCTCTCCGTTCATGATCCTTACCTCGCTTCTGCTGCACCATAGACTTTTCTGCTCTTGATTTTCAGGAACCCTCTAAGGAGCAGGGAGTTGGTGCCAGGTGATATGTCACCCGCTTCTTGGAACTCTCTCCTGTTTGTTACTTATAATGTCCTCTCTCCTGCGTCTGCTCACCTTTCAGGATCTTGTCTCTGCATTTTGTTTTTTCTTCTTTTGTCTGTCGTCTTCCCTTTGAGCCTTGTAAATGTCAGTATTGCCTGTCTCTGGCCGGCTACCTCCCCTTGCAACACGCTCTTCTCCAGGGTCCCTTCCCTCCATCCTCCCACCCAAACAGTTCCAAATTCAACTTATGCTCAGGCACCAAATCTGTATGTTAAAATAGGACTTTCTGATGTCTGTCCAGGCTGGGACCCCAAAGATGAGAAGGAGCCGTAGGTGGTGCCCACACGTTCCCAAGGAAGGTGTTAGAGCTCTCATGCAGACACCGCAGAGGCTGCCCCTAAGACACTGCCCAGGGGTCCCTTGGCCTCGCCCTAGGGTCTCAAGGACATTGTGGCAATGCTGTGGCTCTCGTCCCCCTCAAACCAAGCAGGGCTTTAAGAGACTCTTTGGGAGACACTGGCACCTGACTCATGTTGGAGAAACGCTGCAGGTGAGAGGCTGACTTGCTTCCCCGGCAGCAGAGAGAGGACAGGGCCCCAGGGGAAGGAGCGGACTCCCCCCAGCACTGTTTCTGGCGGTGGGGCCTCTGGGGGAGGATCATTTTCTCACTCTGGGTCATAGAAAGTTGGAACAAAACCTTCAAGGTATTAAAAGGGCAAAATCGATTTTGCAGGAGGTTGGGAGAGGAATGTGACATGAACACAGCAGAAGAGAGGAAATGACAGACAGAATTTGGTAACTCTTGGGGAGTTGGTCTCCAATGTTCATAGACAGTGTCCTTACAAATAAGTTCTCACAAAAGATAAGCATCAACAAAAATTCATATAGTAACATTGCACAATATTCACTTAAGATTCTTGTGTGTGTGTGTGTGTGTGTGTGGTGCTGGGGACCAAACTCGGGACCATGGTGGGAGAAAATAAATGTTGGGAGAAAATAAAGTGAGACTTTCTCTTTAACAAAGAGCTTTGGCTGTGGAATCACAGAGACCTGGATTAGAAGTCCAACTCCATCATTTACTAGTTGCAAAACTTTGGGCGAATCAACTTCTCTAAGCTTCTGTTTCCTCCTTTAGAAAGTAAAATTAAGATCTGACGGGACTATTACAAGAATTAAATGACATACTGTAGATGACACCCTTAGCACGGTGTCCCATGCTTGGCCATTGGTTTTAAAGGAGAATGTGAAGAACTATTTCCATTAAGCATTGGAAAGAACAAGTAGTATTCAATGATTCTAATCCGAGTCTTTTCATTTTGGTTGTTTGGTTTGTTGTTTTCTGACGGATGCTACTACCTGCCTTCATGGAAGCATTAGGAAGTTTCCAGAGAAAGTTTGCTGTAATGTGTTCTGAAGGAAATTGAGAGGAAAAGAAACCAAACTGAAGTATGGAAACACAGCTTGAGCGTTCAGAAAAACTATTTGCTCATCATAAATTAAGTTAAAAATACAGTGGCACAAACAGATGACTAAATAATTCTCAAATCCACAGATCTGAGCTTTTAAGTGCCATCTTATATAAGATTGTTCAACTGAACTAGCCCAGTCATTTAAAAAAAATAAACCTAGATACGACATCTTTAAAAATAGAATTCATATATATCTAAATCCGTGCTGTTTATGTAACGCAGAAATAGCAAATCTATCTGGAAGGAGGAGTTGGCATCAGGCCATATAGAATTGCGTACTATGTTAGCGTGATCCCTGGATTCCTCCTGTTTGGTACCCGGGCATCTGCTGGCACGTTCAGCTCCTGCCAAGGAGGGATCCAGGACACCTTGAGCCATACTTAGTATCAAGTAGTGAAAAAAATCAACAGTGTGACTTCTCCAGTGGCAGTCAGGTGAAGTTTGAGGAGTTCTGTTCTTTGGCATAAAAAGTCAGGTTGACTTGGTCCATGGCCATGCACAGGTTAAAACATCATCAGCTCCATCCGCACACAAAGGGCAGCTAAGTATACAATTTAGGACCACATTAGATCATGATATCCATTGAGTTCCACATTCTACAATAAATGAATCAACATAATGAATGAAGCGCTTTCTTGATCAAACCTCTGCTAGCCAGGATCTCAGGTCAAAATCGGAACTTCAAGGTCATAAAAATCCTGTTTTTCAATGGATTCTATGAGAGAACCTGGTTTTCTCCTGCCTCAAAGGCCAGCTTTGTTCTTTGCTTATAAAGGTTTGTTGTATCTTTCCTACGTAGTTATTTGCTGTCTGTTATACTAATTCTTACTTGGGAAAAATAACAGTCATGTGGCCGTGGGGGGTGTGGGTGGAGGGGGTTCTGACAATGTCTGTGCCGTGTCAAAATAACCCTGTTGCAAAGTGGTCTACACTCTCAACTGGGTTGACTGATTTTTACCGTGCAAGTCTGAATTACTAAAGTGAAACTGAAGTTTTCTACTCCATTTGCAAGAAAACAGTTGAGTGTCAAGGTGTGTCATGAAAGTCAGAAAACAGTAGTGTGTTTGTCCCCACGTGCCTAGGAAGGTTATGCCCCACTTTTCCCATTGCGAAGTCTCTGGCTCCTTACCCACAGCACGCCTGGGAACCTGAAGAGAGAGCAATCAGCTTGTGGTATTCACGACTTCATGGCAGAATCGAACCTCTAATAGATGGTTTTCACCAGGATTTGGGGAGCTACCCTTAGTGTGATACAGAAGTCATCAGGTGCCCCTTCTGTTCCAGGAGACATAAAAAATATGGCATGTATGAGATATGGATGCGCATAAGCTTTCTTAAATAGAGTAACACCTTGTTATGGATTGAAATGTGTCCCCCCCAAAAAGACATGTTGGAGTCTTGGCCCCCTCGTAGTTCAGATAGGGTCTTTACAGAGGTGGTCAAGTTCAAATGAGGTCAATAGGGTGGATCCTGACCCGGTATGACAGGTGTCCTTATAAAAAAGAGAAACTTGGGCACAGAGACAGATAAACATAGAGGGAGAGCTGGCCCTGAGCAACCCAAGGAAAGAGGTCTGGAACAGATCCTTCCCTCACAGCCCCGAGGAACCAAGTCTGCGGACCCCTGGAGTGTGGAATTCCAGCAAAATACTGCATTCCTCGTTGATCCGGCACCATCCAAGAATGCAGAGATGGTGTACCTTCACTTTCTAGACACAGAAGTATTCTGGGAAATAAGTCTAAAACTTTCATTCTAGGGCTTTTTTGTTTTTTGTTTTAATAAAACGTTTTTTTAAATGCACGGACCACATTCTCAAACCTCAGGCTGGGGAACTGAATCTAAACTTCTTTAAGAGACACGGGGTTGTGGGGGCTGCTGGGACACAGAACGCTCTTTGTTTCTGGGTGAATGGCATCTCTGGTTCCCTGTTTTCTGCTCTGATGTGAAGTTCCCAGATGGCCTCTCTGCCTCCAGCATCATCCTCATTCCTTCACCCCAATTTGCTTCTCCTAATCTGTTGTGAAAGAACAGAAACCGGACAAATAAGACATTAAAAGTTTTTCTGGTATAAAATGAATAGCTCCAAGTTGGAGTCTGAAAGACTTTCATAGGGGTTAAACCACACGGAGTTAGAGAAACCTCTTTTCTTGGGTTGCCTCCCTGTTCTCAGGGTGTCAGATCCCTGGAATGTTGTGCTAACACTCAGCAAGCAGGTCACAAGAGTTCTGCCTCCTTGACATCTTACACATTTATATCTTAAGGAGAAACAGCTTGGATCAATTAGAGTTGGGGAGAGACGCTTCCCCACTAGGTGCCCAGTGGTGGCTTGTTTTGTCCTTGTTATTATTTCATTTATTTGAAATATGGTTATACCATAGAGTGGAACTCCTTGGAATGAGTTTTCCATGATGCAAAATTAATTTGGGAAATTCTAATTCCCCAAACGGAAACAACAATCAGATGAAATGACCACCAAGGAATCAACTTGCCTTTGAAATCAAAAAACTACTTACCAAATTACATTCTTTATTACATCCTCTCACTTTTAAAAAGATCACATTTACTTGATTCTTCGATTTCTGCTGCTTGAATGCTTTGTTACCACTGATTTTGTATATAGAATGAAGATTTTCCTACTTTACGTCACAGTTTTGTTGTTGTTGAAAACAAAACAGTGAGATAAAAGCAAGCATTTGTGAAGTACGTTTGATGAGTCAAGAACTATGCCAAATGCCTTATATGCCATGTCTTACCAAATGTACCAAGATAGGAATTGTTCCCATTTAACAGATGACAAAACAGAGGCCCAAGGTATTCAGATATTTTGTTCCAAGTCCTCCAGCTACAAAATGGCAGTCTGACTCCGGAGCCTATGTTCTTAATCATTAAGGTATATACAGAGAGGTAAATGTCAAAACTAATTACTAAAATTAGTGTAATCTTGCTAAATTGCCATCATTTGAAACTATGCAATAAAAATAATCTAAAATGAGAATGTGTGGGCCCAGAATGTTTTCAGAATGTCCCATCAAGACTGAATATGCTCTAACATACTGATGATTTTCTTGCAGGACTAATTGTGGGTTTTTAATTTGCTTAATAAGTAACTTTTATTCTAAGTTGTCTCCCAGACGAGCATGGGTGAAAACAATACATGGGAGTATAGATGCGTGAGCATTTTTTTTTTTTAAGCCAAGACCATTCTCCTTAAGAGAAAAAACTGTGAATCCTTTCTGTTAATTGGTGATGGGGGGAAACGTCAAAGCCCTCAGCTGCAGAGTGACTGATTGGCAGCAGGAGCAAGGGAAGGTGGGCAGAGGAAATGGTGACAAGTTGGGGGTAAGAAAAAAGGATTGGGACATGCCAACCCCGGTTGGTATCATCAGTGGGCACACCAATGCTGAGAGCATGCTAGGCCTTTTTAGGGCTTGAGGGCTTTTCAAGAGCCTCAAAGCTCAGTGCTCACGGCACCTAATTACCTGGTTTAGGGCAATACTTATTAGGATGCAGAAATGACAAAGCAAGTCGAATTTGCTTTTTAATGTTCTGTTCCAAGCTCCCAACAGCTCTATTTCAGCTCTTCAATGAACCCCCCAAGGTTGTCACCATGTTTGAGCCTGTGATTCTCAGTAAGAGTTTTCTATGAAGTCTCTTTCCAGTTAAGGACTAAAACACAAAACAAAAACACTCAATTACTTAATTGCTTGGCTTTTCTTTGGCATTCTTTTGTCTTCAGAGTTTGTATTCATATGGTACTTCTGGAAATTCTCACTCAAACGTATCAACAATGAGAATTTCATTTGTGCAGATAAATATGATTGTTGTTCCAGATTTATTGCATTTAAACCAACTGAAAAATAAACACTGCCTGGTGGAAACTCTTCAGTCGCTTGGCACAATTTTATTTTAAAAAATTACTCCAAGATTTGCTTCAAGCCCCAACATATATCATACAGTTAAACTATGCTGATAAGTAGTAATAGGTGGCCCAATATCTGTTAAGGATGCAGGTTCTGATGATTAAAGAATAGCTCAAAAGTTAAAAAAAAAAAAAAAGTCAAGAACTCTTTCTCTTTTCCTTGAAATTTTACACTTGTCTCCTTATGCTTCAGTTTCTCCATATTCAAATGAGAAGAAAAAATACATTTCTCCACTAGTGTGAAAAGTAATTTATATTTAGATGTCTGCGAAGAAGGTCACTGCCCCCTTAACATTTTATTAAGGGACAATGCTTTGGAAATAAAAAGCTATCACTGGATAAATGTCTCCCACAGGTTTTATTCAAGGAAAGGCAGGGCTGAGACATTATGGAAAATAAATGTCATGTCAAAGGTTTGAAATTTATTTTCAAAGTAAGAAGCCTGACTGTCATGGTTATCAAAATCAAAGTCATCTTCAGACTCTGCCCTTCAGAGGTGACAAAGGATGTGGCATGCCTCAATTTACTGAGGACTGATGAGCACGGTTGCAGTATGTAAACAATGAGTAAGTTAACTACAAAAATATCTACACAATACAAATGAGTGGAAAACTTTATGAAAGAAGATACTGGTTTGATTGACTCAAACTAGTGATTGAAAAGAAAGAAATGTAAATGATTCGTTCTGTCACCCAGAAGCAAAGCAGAAACCCAGCCTCTCCCTCAGGCTGGCCCATCCAGTTGGATGGCCCAGGTGCCATCTCCTATGGCCGAATGTAAAACACAATGTCTTCTTTCATCATAGAGAACCTACTGGACATAACCTTTTAAGTAGTTCCTCTAGTCCACAGGAATTTTGTAAATACTTAGCCAGGACGAGGGAGAGACAAGATGTTTAAAAGGGATCATTCCTAATCTTCTGAAATTTAAAGCAAAAGGCTTGGGAATTCTTGTTGCTATAAACCCCTCAGCTTCTGACAACACGATTGTTTTATCTGGAACACACTAAGGCTGTTAAAGTTAAAGCTCGAGTTTTCGATAATTAGCACAGCTTGCTGTCACGGCAAGCTGTGGACTTGGGCAAACTGCAGGACAACTCTTAGCCAAAATGCTCATCAACTCTAAGCCAAAAGTGGCAATTGGAATACTGTAATAGGAAGATTACTTCAAGGTAAGATTTCAGCTGTTCCATCAATTTTTATTCATTACACAATTGAACGAGGACAGAATTTTTGAAAGTTGGTTTAAGTTTTGTTTTGTATTGCCTTCCTTTCCCCTCCCCCTTTAAGTTACAATCATGGCATTAAATAGAATTTAAGGGAAAAGAATCCTTTCTTTGCTGATAATATCTCACTACTGAAATGGAATTTATTTCAGAGAATCACATTAACAAGTACTTCTTTAAAAGGATAGGGTACATATTAAGAAAGGGTGTAAAATAGAATGAACATTTTCTTTTAAAAAAATGACTTGCCAATGATAAGAACATTTAAAAACGATTCACTGTTACCTAGCCTCTGAGTCATAATTATTATCTAGTGTGAGAAAGAGAGGGGTCCAATGGAGCAAGTGCAGCTTAACTAAGCGAATTGCCTCTTCTCATACAGCCTGTCCTGACACCACTCATGGTTTGACTCAGGAAGCCGAGGCAGGACCATCACAAGTTCAAGGCCAGCACTATCAACTTAGTGAGGCCCTAAGCAACTTAGCGAGATCCTGTCTCAAAATAAAAAATAAAAAGGGATGGGGATGTGCCTCAGTGGTTAAGTGCCCCTGAGTCCAATCCCTAGTACAAAAAAAAAAATAGTTTTGATGGTTGCATAAGAAGAAGCATTCGATGCTTTTCAAATATATAAGGGGCTTCTAGAAGCTTTTGCACACATTATCGATTTAATTCACACACAATCCCGTGAGGGAGAAAAAAGTGAAGCCATTTTAAAGGTGAAGACACTACCAAAGGTCAAATAGGAAAACAATAAAGTCAGGACACACACCTGGATCTTCTGCCTCCTGGGTCTGAACACTTTCCAATCATCCAAATTTTGGAAAATATTATTATTGGCTCCAGCATTGTTCAATGTACCTGTTAGACACACAGAGAAGGCGGCCGCAAGAGAAGCCTGGGGGGAAGGGGGTTTCGAATGTTCCACCCTGCTATGATTACTGTGTACCTCCTCTGTGCTTGTTGTGATCATCACAGCTGGAGCTGCTTGGCTTGGTGTAAATTGTGGCTACAAAACCAGTATATGACCTTTGGTGCCAGTACCAGTGCGGGCTGTTCCTTGGTTAGCACTAAGTGATCCTTGTACTAAATTCATTGCTTTATGTGAAAAGTTGTGTATTTTTCCTCCAGAACAGCCATTTGAGCTCAGATTAACAGATGCTTTGATTTGTGATAGCTTGATTTCAAATAGTTTGAGGCTATTATTAGGCTCAAGAAAAATTTTGTTAACAAAATTCTTGGGGTTTTATTTGGAAATTCCTCCAGATCTCCTCTGGCCTACCTTCCAGCCGTTGTCTGGTTAGGCCGCTCACCTTTATTTTTAACTCATTTTCTAGCAAAGTCAACTCAAGAATGGAATGTCTTGGTAGGGCTCATGGCCTACAACCGTGGATGGGTTAGGTGCCTCTTACCTACTGCTCTGCCAACCTTTCCTTTCCTCTAGAACTTGAAACCAGATTCAAGTCATGAGCAATTCTCCCAGGGCAACAAGAGCTGGATACGTAGTATCACAAATGAAGGCTAAGAAAAAAAGTCGTTGACCTTGGTCATGTATGAAGAGTAGGTAGGACTTGTATGGCCCCTTGGAAAGCCTCGTACCCATGTCCCATTTATTTATTATTGAAGTTTATTTTTTTAATTTTTTTTAAAGAGAGAGTGAGAGAGAGAATTTATATATATATATATATATTTATTTTAGTTTTTGGCGGACACAACATCTTTGTTTGTATGTGGTGCTGAGTGCGCTACCGCTTGAGCCACATCCCCAGCCCTA
The DNA here is from genome assembly GCF_964194105.1 of Spermophilus citellus. Taxonomy (NCBI): domain Eukaryota; kingdom Metazoa; phylum Chordata; class Mammalia; order Rodentia; family Sciuridae; genus Spermophilus; species Spermophilus citellus. The sequence continues at coordinate 81,951,010 of NC_138195.1, forward strand.
TTATTGAAGTTTATTGATTGATTGATTGACCGAAGGTATGATATAAATTTATGTATCTCATGAGTCTGCCTTCTATCCGTAAAGTGTGTTGAAATGCTTATGTGAAAATATTAACAAGGCTATAGGAATATGAATTATTATGTGAATAATAAGCATGAGTGAAGGTCGTAATGCCCCAAACTCTCATTTACCAAATGTGTAAAAATGAGAAAAAGCTAACCAATTAAGTATCACATATTTATGGATCAAAATGAAATGTTAATAACTATTAAGTAAATATTAGTAGACATGGGAGATTGTTATCATATGAATCTTAAGTGTCCCTCAAAGGCCACGTACTAAAGGCTCAGTCACCAGCCTGTGGTGCTGTTGGGACATGGTGAAATCTTTAAGAGTTGGGGCCTAGTGGAAAGAAGTCACTGGGGACACACCCTTAAAGGGTCTATTGACACCCTAGACCTTTTCAGTCTCTTTGTTTCCTGGCCTTCAAGAAATGAGCAGAGTTGCTCTACCATGCATTGACGCTAACTAACAGAGATACAAAAATTGATAAGCAGAGCTGAGCATGGTGACTCTCGCCCTGTGATCCCAGCTACCTGGGAGGCTGAGGCTGAAGGATTGGGAATCTGAACCCAGTCTAGGCAGGATAGTGAGACCTCATGAACCATTCCTGGATCCCAGTGGGCTTACAATCTACAAGGGAAGAACAGAGAAAAGCAATTAGTACGCAACTGCTCACTAGGTCAGAGGAAGGGAAGATGTTTTCCAGAAGCAGTGGGCAGAGAAGAATAAGAGAAATGGGAGTTCAGCCAGATCTCTGAGGCTAAGTCCATGGAGACAGAAGAGGAGGGGGAGATTCTTGGTGGAAGGAACCCAGGGAGAGGAGACTACACATTCTACAAAGGAAAGAAGGGGATCCAAAGGTGGAAAAAGAATACAGAACTCCAGGTTACAGTGATGTGGAGGGTTCCACTAGGAGAGAGTGTCGTAAAGACCATTTGTACCTGGACTGAGAGGGATCTGAATGTCAGTTGAGGAGAGGGGGCTCTGAACCCAAAGCCACTTGGCTATAGCAACATTTTAGAAGGTTAATTGGCTTCAGTATGTTAGAGTAAGTGGAGCAAAGAGGAGTAGTGGCAGGATGATCAAATACGACTGACGGCAAGTCCAGGTGTAAGAAGGGTCGTGGGGCAGGAGAGGAAGAGGCAGGGCAGCCAATCTGAGGAAGGAGCATCCCACCTCTCAAGTGTGCTGATCAGCATTTATTGTCAGAGCTTCTGTTGTTTTCTAAAGCCAAGTCAAGCCTATGGGTTCCTAAGAACTGATTCACTTTAGGACCTCCAAGTGGGGAATGAGGAAATAGGAGAGTTATTCACTTGGAACTTGCAACATCTAAGACCCATATAAGTTGATGCTTTGGTTTGTTTTGTCCCCACCAAAACTCATGTTGAGATTTAATTGCCAAAAATAGCACTACAGAGAGGCAGTGGGGCCTTTAAGAGGGTCATGGGGCTCTGCCCTCATGAAGGGATTCATGTAGTGACCATGCCAGTGGTTTAGTTACCTGGAGAGTGTATTTGCTACAAAGCAAGGTTACTCCTCATGTTCTATCTCTTCTGCACATGCTTCGGCCATGTGATGCCATCTGCTGTGTTGTGACTCATCATGAGTTTTTCACCACCTGATCTTGAACTTCCCAACCTTCAGAATTGTGAGCCAAAATAAACCTCTTCATACATCACCCAGTTTCAGGTATTCTGTTATAGCCACAGAAAACAGACTAAGGCCGTTGGTAACTTAAATCTTTTATTTTTGACCTTGTATCCTTATGGAAGCAAGAAAAGTGCTAGCTAAAAAGTGTTAAGAAAGAAAGAAAAGCGGGAGGGGGCTCCCCAAAATGTAGAAACTAAAGGATATCTTAGAATATTTTATTTTACCAGAAAGCTAATTAGTTAAATATGGACTATCCCAAACTTTTTTGTCAGGACAAATGAAAGAAAACCCCAAGATATTCTAGAAATAGAATCCCTTTCTGCCTGCAGCCCTGTGTTGAAGCTCTTGTTATAAAAATCCTCCTGGTTTTGAATGTTTATAACTTAATGAGTTTATTCCACAGAAATTCTGAATGAAGAGGGAAAAACATTTTGGAAGGCTTTTCAACAATTCAAATGTCAGGGCCCTGCTGCCTAGTGTATTCATACATACATGATACAGTAGTTAGGGCATCCAGCTTCTGCCCTGAACCTCTACAAGCAAGTTCTGACCTTATCACTCACAGAAATGCAATGGCTTCAGGGGCACTTGAGGTTGGCACACTCCATTCCAGTAACATCACTTGACAGAAAGATGGCACCGGATAGAACACCTCTTCCCCACATTCCCTGCAACCCCCAGCACTGAGAACCCCTTTCCTGGACAGCCACAATTTCAGTCCCTTGGCTATTTTAAGATTACCCCTGATTCCCCATCTGGCAAGGAAGCCTGAAGGGAGAAAGGAAAAGCAAGAGGAGATGCAGGCTTGCAAAGACTGGGGTGACTAAGGGTGCAGTCTCCTTTCTCCCCCTTTGTAGCTCCTGTTTCCTGGCTCCCCCTCTTCAACCTCTCCAAGTTGGCAGAACTAGGCTGATAAGTCCAGGGCAGGGGTGAATAAACAAATAAATCACTCCCCAGTTGTAACACTCAAATGGTCAAGTTTCGGCCTAAAGCAAATTCATATGTTTGGAATTACGTAAGAGAAGGTGGTTAAAACTGCTCAACTTTGCAAACTTAATCAGTATTACTTTCTGCTCTTAACCTGGTCATCTCTGGAAGCCTGTCTCTCCACAAGGTGAGAATTTGAATTTGGTCCACAGGTTAATGTCCTACCAGATCCTATTCTTATTCAAATGAAAGAAAGATGTATATTATATAATATTATATAACACCATCATGCATTTCTACACTGACAATTAGAAGCTGTTTACTTCTCAAGGACTTAATCACAGAATTTTGTTTTCAGGCCAGATTCAAGAACATTACCAATAGGACCAAATTATGGAAGGGGCTTGCAGTCCTGAGGGCTATCCAGTCTGCCCTCCATAGAATCCTCCTAAAGCTAGACTAACCACTCATAAGTTCCAGACCCATTCATTGGCCAACTTAAAAAATCACTGATATAACTTTAAATTTTTTTAATTTAATCCCCTGAGTATTTATATATTTTCTTCTCTCATCCCTCCAAAACTAATCCCAGAGTAGAATCTGGGAACTTGGGCAAAGGAGAAAACAACCACGCAGACCAAGAAATCTGAAATCTGAGTTCATTACGTCATTCAAAAGTTATATTACTTTTTGTTTATATTGCCCCAGCTCAAATTATAAAATCATATGAATAATAAGACCCAAACTGCAGATGCTATTATCCATGTGAAAAGTTTAAAATGTCATTAAAGGCAGGCATTCTATGTGCACCGGAGGTTTCCTCTAGACATCAACACTGTTTCCCTAAACTTTCTCCCTTTATGCTGAGAATATACTATTGCATCATGCATATTCATTAGCTGGGGCGGGGGAGTGTGTATGTTCTCAGCGTGCGCAAACCTTGCTTGCTTTCTACATCTACTGCATTTGCGGTACAATAAGCTCCTTGCAAGAACAGAGCCCAGAGAATGTCCCTGACAGATACGCGTTTTGCTCCTGCAAACCAGCTCTGCTGGAGTTTCCTCTAACCACCAACTCCCACCTCGGATTCCCCAAGCTGTCAGGACACAGACTGGCTGGGTGCCCTCTTGACCGGAAGAGGGTTTTACACACACCCTGCTAGGCTGCCTGATTTGAGAACCTGTGTCGCAGCCAAACTCCTCCAACCTCAGCGGACAAACTGTCCAAGGCGCTCTGGTGCTTCAAGAACATCAAGGTCCCCTCCTTACTAAAGGGAGCATGATCTTCAGAGCTGCAGGAAACCGGCCACTGGAGGTAGAAGACTGCGGGGGCAAGGGGGGACCGAGGGGAGCAGGAGCGAGCCCAGCGCGAGAGCCAAAAGGGAGTGGAGTGTAGGAGCGAGTGGGGGGCTGCAAGAGGGGTTGGTGCTCGGGTGGGAACAGATCACAGTAGGGGGTGCGGGTAGCCGGGCGTTGGAACTAGCCGGTACAGGGAGGGGCGCGCCCGCAGCAACCGGCGGGTGCTGGGGAGGCTCCGGCTGCTCGATCTGCACGGTACTCTCCTGAGCGGCTCAATTGTGGGTGGGAGGGGGTGCGGGCAGCTGTGGGGGAGCCCAAAGTCGGGGGCGTGCCTTTGCAGCGATTGGCTGCAGGAGCCTGACGCGCGGCCCCGGGGGTTGGCTTGGGGGTGTGGGAGCCGGGTGGGGTGGGTGTTGGGTGCCAGAGCTGCGGGACCGGAGCGCTCAGAAACATGCTGAGGTCCCGGCGGTTCTTCCAGCAGCTGCAGCAGCTCCAACAGCGGCGGCGGCGGCGGCGGCGGCGACAGCGCTCGGCTCCGGTGGGGAAGGCGCCCGTCGCCCATGCCTTCGGCCCCGTGCCGCGGCTGCCCTGACCTGGCCGCGACCTCCTGCGCGCGCTCCGCCGCCCCGGCTTCTGGGGTGTTCCCCAACCACGGCCCAGCCCCGTCACACCCCCCGCCCCCGGCCTCCGCAGCTCGGCATGGGCGCGGGGGCGCTCGCCCTGGGCGCCTCCGAGCCCTGCAACCTGTCGTCAGCTGCGCCGCTCCCCGACGGCGCAGCCACAGCGGCACGGCTGCTGGTGCCAGCTTCGCCGCCGGCCTCGCTGCTGCCTCCGGCCAGCGATGGCCCGGCGCCGCTCTCGCAGCAATGGACAGCGGGCATGGGCCTGCTGATGGCGCTTATCGTGCTACTCATCGTGGCAGGCAACGTGCTGGTGATCGTGGCTATAGCCAAGACACCGAGGCTGCAAACGCTCACCAACCTTTTCATCATGTCCCTGGCCAGCGCGGACCTGGTTATGGGATTGCTTGTGGTTCCATTCGGAGCCACCATCGTGGTGTGGGGACGTTGGGAGTACGGCTCCTTCTTCTGCGAGCTCTGGACCTCGGTGGACGTGCTGTGTGTGACGGCCAGCATCGAGACCCTGTGTGTCATCGCCCTGGACCGCTACCTCGCCATCACGTCGCCCTTCCGCTACCAGAGCCTGCTGACACGCGCGCGGGCGCGGGCCCTCGTGTGCACCGTGTGGGCCATCTCGGCCTTGGTGTCCTTCCTGCCCATCCTCATGCACTGGTGGCGGGACGAGGGCGATGAGGCGCGCCGCTGCTACAATGATCCCAAGTGCTGCGATTTTGTCACCAACCGGGCCTATGCCATCGCCTCATCCGTCGTCTCCTTTTACGTGCCCCTGTGCATCATGGCCTTCGTGTACCTGCGGGTGTTCCGCGAGGCCCAGAAGCAGGTAAAGAAGATCGACAGCTGCGAGCGCCGCTTCCTCAGCGGCCCAGCACGGCCGCCTTCGCCGGCGCCCGCGCCCCCGTCCTCTCCTGCGCCCGGGTCCCCGCGTCCTGCCGCGGACCCCATGGTCAACGGGCGCGTCAGCAAGCGGCGGCCCTCGCGCCTTGTGGCGCTGCGCGAGCAGAAGGCGCTCAAGACGCTGGGCATCATCATGGGCGTGTTCACGCTGTGCTGGCTGCCCTTCTTCCTGGCCAACGTGGTGAAGGCCTTCCACCGCGACCTGGTGCCCGACCGCCTCTTCGTCTTCTTCAACTGGCTGGGCTACGCCAACTCGGCCTTCAACCCCATCATCTACTGCCGCAGCCCCGACTTCCGCAAGGCCTTCCAGCGCCTGCTCTGCTGCGCGCGCCGGGCTGGTTGCAGGCGCCACGCGGGACACAGCGACCGACCGCGCGCCTCGGGCTGCCTGACCGGCAACCGGCCGCCGCCGTCTCCTGGGGCCCCCTCGGACGACGACGACGACGACGTCGGGACCACGCCGCCCGCGCGCCTTCTGGAGCCCTGGGCAGGCTGCAACGGCGGGGCGGCGACGGCGGACAGCGACTCGAGCCTGGACGAGCCGTGCCGCCCGGACTTCGCCTCGGAATCCAAGGTGTAGGGCTCGGGGCGCTGACGCCTGGCGCGCGGGTCCTCGCCGCCCCAGCCCGGACGCGGGATGTGCGCCCGGGTGGGGAGGAGAGCCCGCTGTGGAGCCCCTGAATGGCTTCCCGGGCCAAAGAGGAGATCTGTGTTTACTCAAGACCGAGAGAAAGCAGGTGAACTCGAAGCCCACAAACCTCTTCTGCATCATCCAAGGCAAACCGAAAAGCCACGGACCTCGGCACAAAAAGGAAAGTTTAGGAGGGTTGGGAGAGTGGCTTGCTGATTTTTCTTGGGTTCTTTTCTGTTTGTGGTTCAGCCTTCTTTTGTATGTGAGTGCGATGCATCTTTAGATACATATATATATTTTTTTTTCAGGTGGGTTTTGACGCTTTCTGCGAGGACCCTAGTGGAAATTGGGCGGGTAGGGGAAGAGATATAAAAGTCTATCAACTTGGCTTCCATCCTGTTCCTGAGAATGGGAGCAGTCAGCCGGGGGTGGGGGTGAGGGTGACAGTTTGTCAGGACGTTTCCTTTTGCTTTTCAGAGAAATTGCATTTTAATTCCTGTGTAATGATTTCTCCTGTTCTCAAAGCAAAGAGAAAGGATGGATGCAAAAAAAAAATCTAATTTTATGAAATGTTAAGCTATTCTTGGAACAAGCTTCACCTTGCTTTCCTTCTGTAGGACAAACTCTTGTCCCCTGCGCGCCTCGGAGGTCCAGCTGAGGGTTTTCTACCTCACACTGTGCATATTGCACAGCAAGATAGAAAGTCTTGTTTATATTAAACAGCTTATTTATGTATCAATATTAGTTGGAAGGACCAGGCGCTGAGCCTCTCTCCATAACATGTGACTCTGTCAATGAAGACAGGACAGGAAAAAAAAAAAAAAGGAAACAGTTCAGATTACTTACTGCACATGTGGGTAAAAACAAAAAATAAAAAATAAAAAGGAGTGGTTCAAAATGCCATTTTTGCACAGTGTTAGGAATTGTTCACAGATGTTACTTGCACACAAAAAATAAATATTTTTAATGGCGTGGGGAGGAGGCAGATCTTAAAAACTAAAATAACACTCAAATTCAACTTCTGTTGTCTGTTATGTTATTGAGCTAATGAATTATTGGGAAAATGCCTTTTTATACTCTTTTATCATGGTACTGTAACTGTATCCATATTATAAATATAATTATCTTATGAATTTTTTATTATTTTTTTATGTCCAAGTGCCCACGTGAATCTGCTGGTAAAATTTAGCACTTGTGTATAAATTCTATTTCCTCTGTGTTTTTCCAAGTATTTATACTCTGGTGCAACTAACTACTGTGTGAAGAATTGGTCCATGTGCAATAAATACCAATGAAGCACAATCAAGATCATGTACTGTGAGTCTGTACCGGGTCAGTGATAATGAAAAAGACAGTTTGTTTTGTTTTAAAGTGTAGACTGGATTTCTCATAGAGCTCTTTTAATAGCTTTTCATGACTCGATAACAGCAAAATGCCTGTACCAAATAAGGCGTTCACCTACTGAGCGCTGCAGATTTGCCCTCAGTCTTCACAGCCAGATTCAAGGTATTGCAGACTATCTGTAGGCGCTCTCAAGATCCCATCTGCTGCACTTGACTTAAGAAGTAACATTTGCGATGGTGTGTCTTCTGCAAACAATCAGAAAACCCAGTGGATCCAGGTAACTTACCTGCAGCTGCCACACAGAAACGCAGGAAAGAAGACTAACTACCAGTTGCCTACCAGTTGCCTACTTGAAATTCGGTAAGTGGCTTTCACAGCTTATTTTTGTTTTCCAGTCAAAAAATCACAGCCTACAGATGATCAGTGTGCAGATTTCTCCAGTGGCTGTTTAGAATGAGAAAATATTTCCATGCTTAAGCAAAAAATGTATAAAAGGGCTTCTGAAGTAAATGTTATTTTTCTTGTGTAATTAAAGAGATCGTTTCAGCAGAAGTGCTGGGTGGGCAGGTCACGGTAAAAACAAATGTGAAATCACTTAACTTCCTAACAAATTTACAACACCCGGTGAATGAGGTATTTTTCATAAAATTAGTTCCTAAGGAGAGTACAGTGAAATTCCATCTGGAAATTAATTGTTCATTCTCCAAAATAAACTGATTTAATAGGTTTATATTTTTGAACAAGATCTTCATTTCATGAGTGTACAGTATAGAAACCAAAGTAAAGAGTATAAAGTTTTAGTTCAGGCTGTACTTTAACATGAACAGACTTTTCTCATCTAGGCAAAATCAGGAGTCTGTCTTTTTTATTTTTTTTTTTCTCAGTGCTAGGGGTTGAACTCAGGGCCTCTCCTGATCCCCAGCCAGGAGACAGTCTTCTGAGAAAGGTTAATGACGCTGGTGTTTCAGAGCCCAGCAGAAGGTTGCACAAAAACAGCAGCTTCACTGAATGCAGCCCCCAAATTTAACCCCTTTCTCCAGCCACAAGAGAAAAAAAAGATGAATGGGAGGAGGACAAAGATGGCAAAGCTTTTTACTTATTTATTTAAATAAGTAAATAAATACATACATACCAAAACTTATTTTGGAAAATGTAAAATCCATCAGGATGGACTATCATTGTAATTTCCCTAAGAGCCAGTCCATTCCTAGTCTCTCTTCCCGTCTTAAGTACGTGAAGTGCATTTTCTTAGGGATTTTGCCCCTCTTCCTTTTAAATTAATAGACTTCACATCTTTAGTTTCATCTGAAGAACACTGAAGTTCCAGGTTAACACTTCATTTTCCTGGGTTTCCCAATTATTGACTTATTCTAGATATGTCTTCACATTTAAATAAATACTCCCAGCCTGAAATGTGTATACAGGTCCATCAAACCTCAGGTCTTAAAATCATGAACGTCTCCTCAACTTCAGGAACAAATATGCCAAATCTAACTACCTAGTAGATAGGTTTACTCTCTTTGGTGGATTAGAGGATATAATATATAATTACATAGATATAATATATAAGCTTAGGACTGGTTTATATGTTTTAATAGGAAATTTTTAAAGATTTTTATATTATTCCCTGGGTTCTCCAACTGGGAATTACAAGGATTCAGAGACAGACCATGACAGTGATTCCAAATACTCATGAAAACTACTTTCTGTTGTTTTTGAGGGAGAAAACCATTACTTTACACTAAGAAACATGAAAGCTGGCCTGCCAGTCTCAAAAGCCATGGCAGTGGGACGAGAAAGCTGCCCATCCTGCGTAATCCACGAGATAGTTCACTGCAGAAATGGCAGGAGAGGGCCGCAAGGATGCAGAAAGTCACCCTCCCCCTCTGGTTTGTGTACATCAGAGTACCAAAGGCATAAGACTTAAAATCAAAGCAATGAACTAACGTGTAATCAAGATTCATTGATTTGCCACATTGGAAATTTTATTTAGATTGAGCACTGTAAAGTTCTCTAACGTGTAACAAACACAGTTTCTTCTCCCCGTTGTAGAAATATGGTATAGCATCTAGCTGGGTCCTTTGGTGAGCTTGCCAATATAAAACTTTGCAAATAGAGTCTATTTTTTGCCTATGATTTTTTGGAATTGGAATTATTAATAACTTCTAAGTGGCTATTGTGAAACCTTTCCTTGTTAAGCACATTCTCCTAGCTTATTTTAAAATCACATTTTGTTGAACATGCTGACTTCCTCTGACAATATGTAAAATTGCCAGGCGGAAACTCTGCACCCACAGTATCTGGGTAATATTAACATTTAAGTTTTTAGCAAGATCTTCTAAGGAAGGGTTTAAAGGAAAATTATGCTATAAACTTTTGCTGCCAGTTGTGAAAGACTTATTTTCCTTTCAGTGTCTAACAAAACTGGACCCGGTCATTCTTTTGAAGGGGGAAAAAAATAAAATAAAACCTTAGCAGTAATTCAAATGAAACACATTGGCACAGATAATGTAGTTTTATTTGTACATTTCTGGCATAATGTGCTGAGAAATACTAATTCTTTTGACTCCCCGCCAATTTTCTACTAATCAAAATGGAGAAGATATGCACTGTTTGGATTATACCTAAAAATAGTTGTGCTACAGTCACATCAGCAAATGGAATTAAATTAATTTCTCTTTCCTCCCCTTCATACACACCCTTCACATTATTTAAATTTCCATCTAAAATATTGCTCCTGAATCTCATAATTTTTGATTCAGTGTGTCCCAAAGAGCATTGCTACACTGAAACTCTATTGAACCACTTTCCAGGGGAGATCCCCCTGAAACACCCACATTTTCTCTATTCTTTTTGGAAGAGTCTCTACCAGAGAGCACTACTAATGTAATCATATTTATATTTATATCTGGATTAATATATTAATATATTTCATCAATAGTTTTTTAACCTTTTGTGGGAGAAGAGAGAGTGTTTCTGAATCAGATTTGGTCATTTGGTCATGGAGTGGAAAAGAAGCTTCCAAATCCAATTGCTCTAATGACAGACCGCAAAAACAGCAGCCCGGAGAAGCTCACCCTAGGCCGATCACCAGAGTGTGATCTTTGCAGTGATGTTAGCAACTGTTAGGAACGGCCTTTCCCTTCCCTAGGATGTTGGGCAAAGATCACATTTCTACCTTCTGCACCTGAAGCCTGTTCTTGGCACCACCATCTTCACAAGCCCTTTTTCTCAGCACTTCTTCAATTTTTCTTGAATATGCTTGAAACCTGTGCAACATCTTGTTCTAGATAATTATCTTCATAGCAGCATTAATTTCTCATGAATGGTTTCCAAAAGCTCTGATTTTCAGCATCTTTCAGAACATTCAATTCCATTTTTTCCTCTCTCTTTTCCACATTCCCTGGCTCACGGTTGGTAATTAGTAGTGGTGAGAGCACACTGTTTTCTTCCCATTTATGACACAGAAATTACCTATGCTGCATTTTAGATGTTAAGTTTGGACTTCTTCCTGAGAATTTAGCAAGATCTTCTAAATTAAGTTGTTGTTTGCACCTGTAAAAGTTCTTCATGATGGGTTTGATATTGGGGGTGTGGGGCCACCTTAACAGGCTTTATCTTTCTGCCGCTGTCACTTCTTAACCACATGGCCTTGTCAGTCTGTCAGTATCCTGGTTTCAGAGGGTGACAGTCGTTGTTCCACCTTCAGCTGTTTGTAAAATAAAGTAGTCTCACTAGTCATTATTAGACTAGCTGATTTGTAGGAATTGTGGGCTCTTGTGGAAGGACAGAAAACTTGTTCAGGCGAATGGTCCACTTTGGCCACTCTGGTTCCTTCTCTAACTAGTTCTCACAATGCCCTGTGACCTTGGGAAAGACAGTCCCAACTTCCTTTCCCTTTGATTCAGGTTCAAGTCCCCTAAAGCCTGATCAGTAGTTTTGCTTCTAAATCCCTGAGAGGAGTTCTATGCTTGGCAAAGTTTATCACTTCTGATACCTCCTCCTAACCTTCTTTTCCCTTTCCTAGCAACCGAACCCACCTTTTTTAAGGTGAAAGAGAACAACTAAGAATAGCAAAAATATATATAATACCCCATGCATCCAAACAAATAGTCCTTCACTTTTTATTGCACTTTAAATTCCACAGAAACCACAACTGAATAAAGTAATCTTCCCAAATATCGGATTAAAAAACCTGTTTGCTCTGTGCTGTGCAAAAAGAGTTGTTTAATGATTCTTAACCCACAGCCCCTTTGAGAGAAGTCAGTCAATTTGGATAGTTACTCAACTCTACTATTTTGCACTGAGTTGTAAAAGGTATCTAGATTGTTCTATTTTTCTTGGAATAGCAATTCAGAGATGAAAAGTGCTGAGAGTCATGGAGTTTGTGTGTTTGTGTTTTTGCTTACCTTTCTTTTGAGGTTTGCAGGCTATCGGGTTTCTTTGTTCCCGATTTAATGAACAGTGACAAATCTACAGGAACTTTACTGACTTAAAATATCTGTTATGTTAACTACAGGAACTCACCTGTAATATTTAGGTCCTTATTAAAAATGCATTTAAAGAGCAAACATTAATAGATGTTCCAATAACATTTTTTTTTTTTGCTCTACAGGGAATTTTTAAAGCCATTATAGGTAACATTTTAGTAAGATACTCTTTTTAAAGAACTCATTGTGCTTAAATGATTCTGCCATCAATCCTGAGATAATGCTTTTCCCCCTTTAAATAGGCATACCTAAGTAAAACTGAATCACTCAGAAAAAATTCCAGTCTGTCATGTGAAGGCTATTAATATTCCTAGTAAACAGTACCCTATCCTCATGCAGGGTCATACCTAGATCCATGCAGACCCCACAAGACTGATGAGATGCACTTTGAGATATAAAAACCTGGCCTACCATTTAGCAGCTGATCCTATCAGCAAATATTTCTCGAAGAGCAAAACCAAATTTCTCCTGGAGTGTTGACTCGTGGTGGATCCCAGTGGCATCTGAAAACTGATGACTGAGCCACTATTCTGCTTTAAAATCCTTGACGTCATACATAGGAGAAACAGTGACACTCCTTCTTCAGTTTCTATGCACTAAGTCATTCCATTTGCTCTTATAAGTAACTTCCAATCCTTGAATTCTTTCTGTTGTTCAGTTCAAAATCATCTTCAGTTACAGGGATTCCTCCTAGCTAGAGACTAAAACAAACACAAAAAAAGGTCAAGTTCAGCACCTGGAGTCCGGTGGCATCAGCAGGTCACCATTCCCAGAATTGTGCTGGTAATTTTTTTCAGTATCACCAGGGCCACAAAACACTGGAGGTCAAGAAAAAAAAAATACTGTACTAAGTGAAAGGATGTAACATAAAAAATAACAAAGTTTTGCAATACCACAAAAAGCATCCTGCATGCACAGGACAAAACAGGTAATATCAATTTTTTTCTCAGACAGCTGATGCACCCCCCTTCCAGTATACAACTCTCTTCAGATCTTTTGTTTGTTCCTAGACCTAAGACAAATACATTTTTCACACTGGATGAGCTCAGAAGACAGAGAGCTGACCCTTTAGAGGTGTGCTGTGATTAGCCTCCTATGATTCATGGGTTCTTCTGTTCTTCGTTGATGGCGCTCTGTGCTGAGTGCTGTAGGAGACACACCCAGCCTGACACTCTGAGACATCCACCTGTGAGATGTGACAGGCAGGTGTGATGGAATGCCAGATGTATGGGCTAGCGGTAAGGACTCTAAGCCAGCACTATCCAACAGAAACAGAAGGTAAGCTATGCATTGCATTTTACACTTTCTAGTAGGCTTTAAAAATAGATTAAAAATAAACAGATGAAATTAGAGTTTCAACCTATAATAGATGTAAAACATTATTCATGAGATGATTGACTCTATGTATACATAGGTCTAAATATAATACACACATACACGAAATTTTGGAAATCTGGTATGTATCTTCTGCTCACAGTTCATCTCAAATGCAACGGGCCACATTGCAAATGTTCATCAGAAGAGGGGATAGTGGATGGGAAGGTGACATAAACTGGGGGCCTGATGACCATGTGGATCGTGGATAAAGAGATAACAGTGGCATGAAAGGCCATTCCATGGAAAGTTATAGGAAGAAGAAAACTGTATGAACAAAAACAGAGACATGTAGGTCTTCGAGACCAATATTCAGTGAACATCCAACTGAAGAGAGTTGATGTCTCTGGAGTAACTGGGGATGAGAACAGATCAGAAGGTTTGTGTAAAAGTGCTGAACTCTGAGCTTTCTGAAAGCGTAGAGACCTAAGCAAGAGTGTCAGTATTAAAACAGTGTTTTAGGTAGATGAATCAGCCACGGGAAGGCACGATAGGTGCATATACCCTCTCACTTAATCTTCAAAATAATTCTGTGCAAGTAAATTCAATAATCTTATTGTACAAATCAGAAAACATAGTTATGTAATCTCATGAGGCATATATGAGCTCATTATTAAATTGTTTCTTTGATGTTTATGTATCAGTTTCAGAGCTGACCCAGAGAAGCCAAGCAGGTTTCAGAGTGCCTAAGGCTAAGGCCGGGTAAGTGCCTGAAGGTCATCCCTCCCACCTGGGCAAGACCTAAGTTCAGGCAGCTCGTTCCAGACAACAGGTAAACAGGGATCAAGTCTAGGTACCCGACCCCTAAGTTAGTCTTTTATTCTTGTCACCAAGCTGACTAGGAGTTCCTTTAGGACAAAGCCTTGTCCTTTTGCCCTGTCCCTCCAGCACATTGCTAGGCACATCATCATGTGCTCTGGGCATTGATTGGTTGAATTCTAGAGTCAGAGAAATAAGTTCTCTGCCTTCTCAGATACATAACTGAAGCAAGCCCGTTCCTTGGCTATCACTACAAAAAATGCCTGAGACAATCAACTCATAAAGAGAGTTTGGGCTCAGTTTTAGAGATTTCAGTCCATGATCCACTGGACCTGATGCTTTTGAGCCTGGGGGGAGCCAGCACCTCATGGAGGGAGCATCAGTGCCTGGAAATGAAAGGGCGAGCCCAGGGTCCCACAGTCCCCTCAGGCACCATGATCTGAAGACCTTCCACTGGGCGCCCTCTCGTGAAGTTTCCACCACTTCCCAGCAGTGCTGAGCTGGGAACCCAGCCTTTTACTTCATGAACCGTTTTTTCCAGATCCAAACTTACAGCAAGGCCTAATTAGACCTGTGCACTACAAGAAGATGTGGCATAACCTTCTGTCGTCTTTGAAATTCCAGGTACTCACCACCTGGCCTAAAGAACAGTTTCTCCCAGAAAGGTGTTAGGCCTGAAACTGCAGCGCACCGGGGCACACTGCTGGTGTCATAGGAAATGAGGTGGTTGTTTTCCAGATATTTCTAGGAAATGAGTTTATTTCTAGAAATGGCACATGGGTTGCTGGAATTCTGCACCTGAGCAACATGAATTTAGCTGAGTAGGAAAATGTACATCTTTATTCTTGAAAAACAAGCATTTCACTGACATTGTTAAATGAAAACTACGTGTTCTGGGTTCTAGGTCAGTTGTCAATAAATAAAATATTTGACTTCTTTGTCACATTGTATTGCATCCCAAATGGGATTCTCTCCTTTCCAACGGAGAGTTCTAGATCTATTTTCTCTGTGTATTCTATTGGGGAAAAGCCCTCAGCCTCGCCCAGGTGTTCTCCCTTGACCCAGTCAACATGGCTGAGAGAATCAGGTTCCTATTCACGAATGTACAGATGACTGTTTTAACTCTTATTTCTACATGTCCATTCTAAAATGTTTTCAGAGCAGATGTCACAGCACTTCTACGTTCTACTCAGGGCTTGTCCACTTGAAACAGATTCCTAATCTTTCCTTCTCAACAAAAGAGAGAATTCATGTGCCATCTTGAGTTGTTCCAAGGGAAATTATGTTTGTCGAAATGGCTTTTGATGAAGCATTAAGACCTCACCTGTTGTCTTCTGGACACTGTGTGTATGTATTGCAGAATTAATTTTAAGTAGCATTGAATTTCATTGCCTTCCTGTAATTTTTGTTTGCCATGCCCTTGTCATGAAGCTTCAGACCAGGAAGGCAGAAGCAGAGCAGGGCTGACAGAGGAGACCCCCATCGGGGACAGGACTTCTGGGCATTCATAAGTTCTCTGCCTTAAACATTCAAATCTATTTGGCACAAATGCATTTTCCTGCATCAGTTCCTGAGACTGACAAATGAAATCAGAAAATCACTTCAATAACTCACAGTGTAGCTGTCAAGATGCCTATTCTATACCCTTGAGCATGATCAGATGTTTTCTCTCCTATACCCAGGAAAGATAATTATAACAAAAAGGTTCTTAGCAAGCATGAGGTCAGAGCAAAGAGCTGTTTGCAAAGATTTATCAGTACAGCCCTGTCTGCCATGGCCTGGAGTGTTGGAAGTCTTCTGGCTTTGGAGACCAACCCTCCTTTCTCCCCTAAATAGGAGAGATGAGCAATGCCAGCATTTGACTCTGTGCCCCTCTTCCATCACCAGTAGTTCCATGCCTCCCACCCTGCCCCACTGCCCAACAGAAACATTCTTCCCTTATGGAAGTCAAGACACCTCTGCAGTCACAGTCAAGACTTGTTGACCTGCCTATCTCTTATGAGGACCACACATCTCTGCTCACTTCCACTATTTCTGGAAGCCTCTTAATGGAGACTCAAGAGAGAGGAGGAGGTTTTGCTACCTCCTCTGCAACACTGAGGTCTAAAAACACTTCCCGTAGAAATGTTCTTGGCTCTGTTTCTACTTTATGGGAACCAGGTATCTGATTCTGCCAATTTTGCTAATGGAAATGGCATTATTTCCATTTCATTTAATGAGACAGTCCTGTTCCTGAAACATTGAATGTATGTCTAGGCAGCATTCAAATATTTCTTTCTCTGATTTGACTACCAGATGACTGTGAAACTCTTGAGTGCATTTTTCTGATCCACAGTGCAGAAACATCTCGGTGAACTGTGCCTCTGGAAATGCCACACTCATAAAGGGCCCTCCTAGGTTGGAACTGTGGCCAGATGTCTCTGAGTAGATCTTGTTTATCCAGGGATGTAAAAGGATGTTCTTTGTGATGGCACTGAGGAGTCAGGTTCAACCTGATGCATTCTAGGATACAATTATAGAACAAAGTTTGACATTTGTGGCTTGAAAGATGATCTCAGTCTTGGACTCTTTGTTTCCAACCAATGTAACAATATATTATCATTGGATGGATTACAGATCAATGTAGAATAATTTATTTAGTTATTTTACCTACTACATGCTATGCCTTATAGGATATAGAAAAGGAGAGTCAGCCTTCGGAATCAGGCAGGTACCCTTTTCTGTTGTTATTTTTTTTAATCGATTTTTCTAAATTTTTATTACTTAATGAAAAAATAATAATGCTTATGGGGAACGCATGTTACATTATGCAGTGATTACATCAGGCTAACATCCATCGCTCCACACACTTGTCCTTTCTTTATAGTGAGAATATTTGAAACCAAATTTTTTTAAAAGCAATTTTGAAATGTCCAATATATTATTATCAAGCATAGTCACCATACTATGCAATAGTTCATCAGAATGTATTCTTCCTGCTTATCTTGAAACTTCATACCTTGACCAAAATCTTCCCTTTCCCTGTCAGACCCTCTGCACCACCCAGGCCTTGGTAACCACCATTCTAGTTTCTACTTCTGTGAGTTTGATTTTTTTTTTTTATATTCTGCATATACGTTTGGAGATGTGGCTCAATGGTAGAGCACTTGCCTAGCATACAGGGAACTGGTTTCAATCCCCAGTAACACACACACACACACACACACACACACACACACACACACACACACAGTAAGGTTTAGATTCTACATGTAAGTGAGGTTTGTTTCCATAGACAGATACTCTTGCTTATCTTTCCACCACCTGTACTTTTGACACATCAATAGAGACAAAGTACACAAGTACTTGAAGAAGTCATGTATCAAAGATCAAGAAGTAACTTGCTGTGTGTTGGTCCAGTTTGGAAAGATGAGAAAATATTTTGTTCCTTTTTTAGAGTGACTATATGAACTCAAAAAATATTTAAATTGAAAATATCAAAGTTTCAAAATTAATATTATATATTAACATATTACATTTATATTACATTTATATAATATATCAATAGTATATATATTTAAATAGATTTATTTAAATATCTTTTTAGGCAGAATACTTGGAGGAGATCTACAAGATCTTACCTGCATGCATCCAGATGTATTTTGGAATTTGGAATGTTTTTTATTTTAGGAAGTTTATGCAGTACTACTATGTTACATGACACCCTGAACAGGGTCCAAGTCAGCATTTAATAATCAAACATTAATGTCTCTACCATGAAATGTGTGATTATTTCTACTAAGTAGATTTAAAAAATGCCTATAAATAGCCTCACAGCAGCTCAGGTCAGATTTTGCTGCCAAATGAGTTCAAGTAAGGTCATATTAACTGCTGAATGAGTTATGGAAAAACTTTATCTCTTCAGTGCTTCTGGATTTGGGAACTTGGAATATGAAATCACAGACATGTGCAATGGAATGTCCCTTTATAGAACATCATCTACTGATTAGCGATGGCAGTTAAACGTACTTAAACCTAACAAATAATGTTACATCGAGTAATTTATAAGTAACGTTATTCAATAAATACTTAAAATGAAGGCTATACACAATTAATTTGAACAGAGAAGATTTTTGGAAAAACTAAGGCTGCAACCTCTTAGCAAAAGCATGATGGTGATTGCCCACCATCAACAGAATCCAGTATGTTATTTAGGCAATCTTCCATGTGCCAGAGATCATCTATTAGCTAAGAAAATATCCTTTGTTACTACAAAACTGATTGCAGAGAATCTCAGAATGGAAGAAACCTTTAAAAAGCACTGTAATGAGCGGGCACGGGGAGCACACCTGTAATCCCAACTACTCAGGAGACTGAGGGAAGAGGATCACATGTTCCAGAACAGCCTGGGCCACTTGGTGAGATTCTATCTCAAGATAAAATAGAAAGTGCTGGAGGTGTAGCTCGGTGGTAGAGTGCTTACTCAAACCCCAGTACTTGGGGTGGGGGAAATCACTGTAGTACTCTAGCCACCTCTGAGAGTGAAGACTCTTCTTCACTTGGTGAGATTCTATCTCAAGATAAAATAGAAAGGGCTGGAGGTGTAGCTCAGTGGTAGAGTGCTTACTCAAACCCCAGTACTTGGGGTGGGGGAAATCACTGTAGTACTCTAGCCACCTCTGAGAGTGAAGACTCTTCTAATCCTAAAGTCAACAATGTTGTAAGATTACAAAAGTAAAAAAGTCATGGTCTTTACCCCAGAATGATTCACATACATCTATGTGTGAAGTGTCATGATCATTTTCAAGGGGTCCACTAAGAACTCCCACCTCAGATGTTTACCATATTGGATAACAACGAAAGTATGTTAAAAATTTACAGCAGTTTTAGTATTGCTCCTTTATTTTAAGCTGCTTCATAAAGTGACTGTGGTCTTATGCCTTCAGTAACTTCTGTAATATTTATCTCAACTTATGATCTTCTATGCAATATTTATAAAATAAACATTTTTAACTCATCATGATCCTCTTTCTTCATCTTAAAGGTTAGAAAGAGGAATAGTAAAGACTTTTTTTTTTCTTTTAGTTTTTCTTTTTGTAGTTTTACAACCACATCGTGCAAAACTCAGAAGGGAGGAAAGAAAAAGAAATCCTCTAAGTAAAAGGCATAAAATTTCCTACTGGTAAATGTATCATACTTCAATTTTCAATTTGACACTAACTGGGAAAGGAAATGATGAAGTAAATTTTCTAAGTGTTGAGCTGTCACTGGAAGAAAGATTTATATTACTTTTTGGCATCAAATCATGATTTAGATTTGACAGTATTAGGCACACAATTTCTTTTCTTTGACATTTTTAGGAGCCTGGTAGGAGAAGATTCTGGGTAGTTGCAGGATACAGTACCTTCTGCGCTCTTATCCGAACTATCTACAAAAGCATCTTTTTTTTTTTTTTTTTTTTTTTTTTTTTTTTTTTTTTTTTTTTTTTTTTTTAGAGAGAGGGAGAGAGGAGAGAGGAGAGAGAGAGAGAGAATTTTTAATATTTATTTTTTAGTTCTCGGGGGACACAACATCTTTGTTGGTATGTGGTGCTGAGGATCGAACCCGGGCCGCATGCATGCCAGGCGAGCGCGCTACCGCTTGAGCCACATCCCCAGCCCAAAAGCATCTTTTTCAGGCTTAGTATCTGAAAGAGGCTACTACCCTCCAGCTGAGACTGGGCAGACCCACAGGAGACAGGCCTGAGCTCAAGGTCACATTGAAAAGACTGACTTCCATATTTGCTGGAGAAAGTAAGTGAACAATGGCTCCCTCCTAGGGGGCAGGAAACCTTCCTAGCAGTTTCCTTCTATCCAGTCTGGCCAAATCCAAGGTATAAACTCTGCAAAGTGTAAGCAGGTCTCACCTGAAGCCTCATCCTGTCACTTGGCCTCATCCAACAGCTTGCCACCTTGTCTTGGTATACATATGAGTGCTGGACAAGGAGAAGGCCCAGAAGGCTGACAAGAAGCCCAGGTGACCACTCCTCGTCCATCATGCAATCTTCCTTATCCGACAGGGCACCCGGCTGCAAATGGCCTCAGCCCAGAGCCAGGGGACAGTGATGGAGAGCCCCTCCTCAGGTCAAGTGGCCAAGGGATATGGAGGGCTTCCCTTCCCATTGTTAACTTTGAGGACCACTTCTCCCCTGCCAGGACTAGAAAAACTCTCAGTCCTAATAATTAATGTCCTTGGCTTGCTCTTTCACTGCCAGTCAGTGTCTGAAGTGTAACACAAACATTACAGAACACAAAATCCGATGCGACCTGGAAAACAGGGTGCCAAGTTAAAGAAGCCGGACCCCAAAGCCCACATATGGC
Organism: Spermophilus citellus; assembly: GCF_964194105.1. NCBI lineage: Eukaryota > Metazoa > Chordata > Mammalia > Rodentia > Sciuridae > Spermophilus > Spermophilus citellus. The sequence continues at coordinate 81,971,419 of NC_138195.1, forward strand.
ACCCCTCCATTTATAGGAACAGCAGCCGTGCACTGCTAGACCATCTGAAGACATTGTAAGAAATGCGTCCTCACACAATTTCACGGCCATGTGAACATCATGGAGTGAATTACACAAACCACGATGGCCATGTCATTAGGTGCTATAATCTTAGGGGACTGCTGTCAGCTATGCTGTCTGTCATTGATCCAAACCTCATTATGTGGCACATGAATGCATCCAGAATAGAGAAATTCACAGACAAAAGAAGGCTAGTGATCACCTGCAGTTTGGAAGAGTGAGATGGAGAATAACTGCTGAATGGGTATGGGGTTTCCTTTTGGGGTGATGAAATGTTGTGGAAGCAGGTTGTGGTGATAGCTGCACAACCTCTGAACGTACTAAATGTCACCAAACTGTGCACTTCAGAATGGTGAAAGTGCTGAGTTACATTACGAGTCTTGACTGCAATAATAAAAGAAAAATCAGATTGGGTCCTTTTCTGCTACACTTGTGATTTATATAGATAAAATCACATAAAACAAAAGAGATATTTTAACAAAACAGAAAAGAGAGAAGAAGAATACTGTGACTTCGATGATGGTTAAACTGGTTTTCTCAGAGTTTAAAGCAAACAAGGCAGAATATTAAGTCTTCATGAGGCAACATGAATCCCTCCTTGTCCAGACAAGGCACTGAAGGGCTCTGCAGGAATGGGGCTTGGAGATGGGAGCTCTAGAGCTGAATCCACACCTGTCAGGTCTACTGCCTATATGACTTAGTCTCTCTGAGCCTTAGTTTCCACATCAATAAAGTGGGACTGAAATACCTCCTATGAACTCCTCAAAATGCCAGGGAATACAACAAAGCCCATTACTGCAAGGAACCCCACCATGAAGGAGTCAGAGCAGTGTCTCAGAAAGGGGAAGTTCAAATGGCTATTTAGAGGGCTTTGGGGTGTGCACGCAAGTGATTCCTGGCAGGTTTTTCAAGGTGGAACTAATAAGACTGGGCAGTCTTTGGAACACAATAGTGTAGGGTCGGTGGGCGGAGCAGCACAAAGGTCCGGAGCAAGTCTGGACTAGCAAACTGTTTGCCTGTCGTCTCGAATAAATACTCTGCAGGAATTTCCTGAAGCATACTGGGCAGCTGTTTATTGGTTTACAGTCTTATGGCTCCAAAAGGAAGAGTTCATGGAAGTCACATCAATGTGAAAGGTCTCTCTTCCAGGCCCCAGTTCTGCCGGGTTTGATGCAGGAGCTTGGAGTTCCCAGAGATGCTGAGGTCCTACGTCGAGCACAGGACCCAGGCATCAATACCTCCTTGCCTCCCACCATCACTCCTGCTAAACACTTAGTGCGGATCTCAACCAGAAATAGGACCAAGGCTTCTGCCCAGCAGATCACCACTCACTTCTCCTTCTTCTGGCATCAGCAAATTAATTCAGCTATAATTAAAAAGTCCTAAGTCTTTTCACCACGGTGAAGGAAGCCACAGGAGAACAGAGGCCTTATCCTGCCCTCAGACCTGGGTCACTTGATCTGTAACCCTGGGCCAATTATTTGCCATTTCAAGTCTCACTTCCTCATCAGAAAAAGGTTCTCAACCAGTCCTTAGCATGTAGTACATACTCAGCCAATTTTTTAAATTAAAAAAAAATATTCTTATTCCCAATTGTTTTTACTTGTCCCTGGCCTTCCAGTAGGACCTGGGGAGACACTCATATAAGACACGGAGAGAGGGGTCTTTCCTGTGAAATCCTGAGACTGACTTGCTCAAGGAGGAGTGTGCAGTGGCACAGGACAGGCTGGCCACAAGGGACCTGTGGGCGGATTTGCATAGTTTGGATAGGAAGTTTAATCTGATGATCTGGATGTGATCAGGCCTAAATTCTCGTTCTTGACTACTCTCTTCTCCTTTGCTCTGACCCCTAGTACCCCCTGTATACAGCACTGTTGAAACGTGCTGTCACTCCCTTCAAACCAATTCGCTGGTTTAGGGGACATGTGTACCACAGTTTCTGTTTCAGTTTCCATATTTAGCTGTAGACATTAGCAGTTTTCTGACTTGCAGTATTACCCAGATCCACTGGACAGGTTACATCCATGGCATGAGAGCATCATGAATAATTCCTATCACGGACACTCAAATGGAGGCATAAGAAAAGGCCCCTGGACGAGAGATTGGGACCTACGTGGGTTCCAACGCCTTCTGCTCCCCGTAAGTTGGGTGGAGTAATTTTATATCTGCTAATGGCAATGTGGAATGTGTAAAGGCCACTGCTTGAATCAGGTCACTGCTAAGGTCTTTTCCTAGTTCTGATTAACTGGAACTACCTGACTTTTTTCCACCATTGATGTGTTCTTGAAAGTCCAGTTTGCCCTGGAAGGCAAACTCAATCACCTCCTAAGTTTGTTTGTTTGTTTGTTTTCTAAGAGAAACTTTTACGAGAATCTGGTTACTCAGTTCATTTATATTTTTCTATCAAGAAACATTTATTGAGCTCCAACTAGATGTGAGGAACTAAGTTACGTGTCGGAAACCCAAGGTTACCAATTCTGCCCAGGGCGGGGCCGGGGGTGGGGGGGAGCGGGGCTGGATGCCTGCTAGAGGAAGTGACCAATGAAAGTCTCTAACTCAATGATGTGGGGTTTACTGCCCAACACCACAGAGGGGACAGATTGTCAAACCAGCCAGGACAATCAGGAAGGGAATCACTCACAAGTTTTGTCAACTTGGAAAGGGCATTCCAAGCAGAGGGGAGAAGCTTTCAGAAGGAAGCTAGAAAGAGCAGATTGTATTCCAAGGACAGCAGGAATAGTTATATGACTGAAGCAAAAGACTGACGGGACTACCACAATGGGGAATGATTCCCCATGAACAGCCAAGGCCAAGACTGGAAGGCGTTCACACCTCCTAACAAGAATCTGGGATTTTGTTCCATAAAGAAGAGAGTCCCTAAAGGTTTTAAGGTAAAGAACAACCAGGGCATCTTTGAGTTTTATCTCACACACACTCCACAATCAGAAGGAGGACAGACTGGTGGAAAAGAAATAGAGAAAAATCCACTAAGAGATTCCAGATGAGGCAAGAAGGTCATAAATTATGAAAAGAGAGACAGGCCTAGGCGTGGGATTCCTTGGGGAAAATCCACAGTTCGATGTGCGGTTTGAGGCTCCTGGGTCTGCTGTGGACATGCTGGAAGAAAAGTCAACCAAGCAGCTAGGAAAATAAATTTGTGGCTGGGTTGGGGCGGGTACAGACACAAATACAGGGCTCGCTGGCTGGCCTCTAAGGGGAAGTAAACAGTGAAAACTTCCTAATCCACTAACAAAAGCACCACAAAATGTCAGAAAATACCAACAGGGAGGAGGCAGATGATAGGAAAGGGACTGTCATTTCTACCAGTTTTCTTAAGTCTGTTTTCCAAACTCAGAATATTTCATTTATTTATTTATTTGGTACCTGGGATTCAACTCAGGGGCATTTGACCCCTGAGCCACATCCCCAGCCCAATTTTGTATTTCATCTAGAGACAGGGTCTCACTGAGTTGCTTAGGGCCTCGCCATTGCTGAGGCTGGCTTTGAACTCACGATCCTCCTGCCTCAGCCTCCCTAGCATTATCACAGGCGTGTGCCACTGCTAACAGTATTTCTTATATTTTTGAGGATACGTATCTCTTCTTTATAGCCAATTCAGATGTTAGAAAGCAGATAAGAAAATGATAAGTTCTAGTGTTATTAAATATATATATGCAAATGCATGCATATGTCTGTGCACATTTCTTCCCTTGTTCTAGGAAAAGATGGGGCATCTGGTCCATGCCAGGTGCGTTGCCCGAGAACAGCTCCGGAAAGTTATGTTCTCCTTCAGAATTTCAGTTTGTTGTCCTCATCTGCCCAATTTATGCAGGACTTTCCCCTCCATCATTGAAAGAATGTGTTTGGCACAGGGGAGCTGGTATCAGGCAGACAACATATTTCTTACTTTAAAAGTGCAACTGGTAGAATAAAGGGCCTGAGAACCGGAACTGCTGCCAGAAATAGCAGGGCAAAATCACCCACTTCCAAGAAGGTCATTCAGCTTCAGAACCGGGTGCAGGCAGATTGAAGCAGATTCTTGGCACTGGCACGGTCATGTCTGCCCGTTGCATAACTCACGGCCCTTGGTTCCCTTGATGGAGAGCACTGTGTTGACCCGGCATTTTCTGTTCCCCTCTGTCATACCGTTTTTTCAGCCACGTCATATTAATCACTGTTTATCAGGCGACCTTCCCTAATAAGTCACTCCCCCTTCTCTTTTTAACAGCTACCTGTTGAGAATCCTATTTTTAACCAACAATTACAACCTAAGAGCTGTCATCTGTCAGGTTTTAAATGTTAAAAATAGGAGTCCCAGACATGTAGTCATTAGACCACAGAAAGCCGCAAACAATAGGAAAAGCAAGCAAGAGTGGGAGATGTTAATTACGTCTGAATTCATCACTGAATCTCAGCTTAGGAGGGGCTACAGCCGGTGGCCAATCACGAGATGGAAGTCCATCGTCCTTCACAGAAACAGTGGTACTGACCTTCAGGAAACTACATCCCTGTGGACACTGTTCATGCCATAGAGGAGAGCAATGCTTTTTTTTTTTTTTTCCAGACCTGTAAGAACTGGAAAATAAGATAATATCTCAAGAGTGATGCGTAAGTCAAATGGAGAATGCTTTGAACAGTGATTATTGCTCCCTCAGTCTTTCTTGTTTTACTCAACAGGACACTGACCGCTTGTGTGCATCAGATCTCTTGATAGAGAGAACAGAGGAGATCAGTACTACTTTGTTGCCACATGTCGCTGATGAGGAAACTGAGGCTTTGGGAGGTCAAGTAACTTGCCCAAGAATGAAAAGCTGGAAAATGGATGTATAGGGCTTTAGGGACCTAAAGCTACTTCCTTGGGAACCCACCCTCCTAACCCCTCTCCTGGGACGCTTACCACAGTCTCCATCCTACAGTTCCCTTCTATGTAACTCAAGGAGGAGCACCTGCTCCCATCCTGTGGCTGGGCTTTGTGATCCAAGCGACAGATGCTTGGAATCTGATGAGGTGGTAACACCTTGGGTTTCAGTCAAGAATCACCTGCATGGGGGAGTGAAGGTTGTGATTTGTTCCGTGGCCCCACTCTCCTGACTCAACCTTCTGCCATGATGCATTGGATAACTATTGATTCTCAGAATGTGAAAGATGCAGGATCTGAGGATATATCTGCACAGGTCGATTAAAGATGACCTTTTTAACATGAATAGCTTCTTTTGTTTTCCTCTAATTTCATTTGCAGGCCCATAACTCTTTTTCTTCTCATGCATGATAGAATAATTCATATTTTCTAATATGTACTTATAAAAATTGATTTATTAGATTGGCTCACATAACCAGAGGCTGGTAGTTCCACAACAGCCAACTGCAGGCTGCAAGGCCCTGAAACTAGGAGCTGCTCAGTCCAAGAAACTGGAGCCTCAGAACAAGATGGACCCATCATGGAGCCCCAGTCTAGTCTGAAGGATGGAATTTCCCTGGAGAGTCAGTGGTGCAAGTCTATGTTGGAAAACTGAAGAAGCTGGAGTCTGATATCCAAAGGCAATGGAAGGGGCAATCGATGTACCCACTCAAGAAGAGTCAAGCTTGCTCCGGCTGATAGGTTTTCTCCTCCTTCTGCTTTTGTCCCATCTGGGACCCCAGTCCAGTGGGCAATGCCACCCACATTCAGGACTCCACCCTCAATTTGCTGTGCCACATGCCAAACATCTCTGGAAACATGCTCACAGACACGTACACACACACACACACACACACACACACACACACACACACGAATTTCCTAGGCATCTCTCAGTTCACCCAAGTTGACAATCAATATTAGACAACGAAAATACCCTAGGGTTAAGACTGCTTCAAAAGGCCTAGGGCTGTAGCTCAGTGGCAAAGTGTTTGCCTTGCATGTGTGAGGCACTGGGTTCGAGACTCAGCACCACATAAAAATAAATCAATATACTGTGTGTTCATCTATAACTAAAAAAAAAAATTTAAAAAAAGACTGCTCCAAAAGGCAAGCACATAATCTGTCGTGGAGGACCAAGGAAGTGCTTTATGTTAAAAAGGTGATCTCCAATCGACTCGTTCTGATGTATCCTCAGATCTTGCATTCTTTATATCCAGAGAATCTACACTTCCCAGGCCATCATGGCAGAAGATTGAACTCTGGAGAATGAGACCATGAACAAAATACAACCTTCTCTCCCCCACGTGAGGTGATATGGACAGGGTCCCTCTTGACTGAAACTCAAGCTGCCACCACCCACCTGACCAAGTGTGGTTGAATCAGAAAGCCCAGCAGCAGGGTGAAAGGGAGGCTAAGATGTGTGTGTGTGTGTGTGTGTGTGTGTGTGTGTTTCTCTGGAGAACTCTGACTACTATACCCTGACTTAGGGAAATTGAAACTTCCACATCCACCAAACCCTAGGACATGATAGACATTAAATTCAACAGAGCAGAAGACCTTTAAATAGCGTCTTCTGGTATGTCAGATTCCACCTCAGCAACAGCCTGGGGGAGGGGAACAGAGTCCTGCTAATTGACAATCACACAGTAATGACTAGCAAGCATCTCTGAAATGCTAATTGTTACGTGTTTATTGAAGCCTATCCATATGCCTGTGCTGAATACTTAAAGTACAAAAACATTCCCGATGAACTTTCTGTCTGATTGCACTCAAAAGAATAGGAGAAAATATGTATTATATGCAATCAAGAGTTCAAATGTGCAAAATGTGGTTCAATTGATGAAAGTCTGTGATGTAATCATGTTTCAGACACACACCTACAATATTAAGTGAGCTATTTTTTCCACGACAATTCAAAAAAAAAAAAAAAAGCCCATAATTTTCTATGGGAAGCTCTAACATCTTGCTAAAGCTGTCAGTCAGGGGTTTCTTTCTGGAACTTGTGTTTTCCTTTTTGACATCTTTAAAATATTTCATAAGAAATGCAGTTAGTATAGCCACAGATAGTACTTTTTGTTGCAAATAAGAATTATTTTTCCATTACCTATCTCAGATGTTATTTCAAAAATGCATTCTCTCCGATGACACCTGGAGATGGTGAGGATTTTGCTTTTGGAACCCTCTCTTCTCCCAAAATGCATGTACTGGGAGCCCTGGTCCCACTGAAAGAATTCTTGAGGTCTACAGAGAATGCTTCATAAACTTTACAGCCAACATCACACTTTGAGGAAGGGAAGACAAGTCCAGTGTCAGGGACTGCACAGAGGCCTTCTAAATTCCTTTTTCAGTTTGCAGAGCGGCAGATAAGTTTTTCCATGGAGCGGTCCAATCCCTGTCTGCTGCAAGACCTGTTTTTTTTTTTTTTTTTAAACAAGTCAGTAAACTAACTGGAACTTCTGTCAAGTCTGGTGTCTCTGTATAAATGGGCACAAATTTAACTTGACACGTTAATTTCTTTCTAGAAAACAATTTATATTCATAGAATCATGGAATCCCAGAGTTACAAGGGCTTTAACAGTCATCCAGTCCAAACACAGTTCTCCTGCTTGAGTTGCTCATTTCTAAAGAAGTCTGTTTTCAGAGCAGCTGCTCTGAGTTCTCAGAGTCGGACACCTTACGTGTCCTTGCCCCATCTGGACAGCTCAGCAGGAACGTCATCTCCTTAGTGACTCCTTCTTGCTGGGTAGTGTGGCCAGATTCTGAGCCACAGGACAAGTAGAGATTATTTTGAAAAAGTTCTATATTTAAAGAAAGATGCCAATATCATTCATTTTATTTTCACCTGAGGAAAATAAGACCCAGAGATACTAAGCAGAATTTGAATCCAAGTTATTTGAATTTCTAAACCTATACTCCTTGGATGCTCTTTCTGCTATATCATACTGCTAGAGTATTTTAACAAACCCAAGAAAGAGTGAGGGATAACTTAAAAAGAAATTAAAACATGGGCCAGGGTTTTGCTCAGTGGTAGAGCGCTTGCCTAGCATGAGTGAGGCACTGGGTTCAATCCCTGGCACCACATAAAAAATAAAATAAAGGTATAAAAAATTGTTCTTGACATTAAAAAATTAAAACATAGTTAATATGTTTTGTCACCCAGTAGCTACATGTATCTATTTCTATTTCTATAATTTTCTTTGTAAAAAAGTCTGTACTGAAAAATCCTCATGTGTTTGTAGTTTTAAAGTCCTCCAAAAATATGAAAAGTCCCTCTGCCATCCACCCATGAAACAGAAGGAGCAGTTTCAAATCACAGGGCTGAAAAACCCACCAGAACAGAATGAAGGCTCCAGCGGGCAGTGCAGCAGGACACAAAGACTCAAAAACCAGGAGCAGCAGCTCAGAGGCTGGGAGGATGTGTCCTGGCAGGCAGGTGCTCAGGAAACGAAAGACTCTAAGTCAAGGGGATTGCTGTCCACTGACGCTTAGTGTCAGGTCTGTCTGGAGAGCAAGCTCACAGCTGCCCAGCTGCCCAGTGCCCAGTGACCAGGAGAGTTAAGAGTTGAGAGAGACCTGGTCAAGGCTGCAAACGGAAGTAGGAGAGCAAAATCTGACGTCAGAACAAAGGCCTGATCAGCAAGCTGAGATATATATTTTTAAATTTTATTTTACTATGAATCATGATGTTGGTCTTACAGAAAACACATAGAAGAAGAAAACCCAGAAAAGAGCAAGAAGAACAAGATTCATGGGTAGTGACGATCAGAAGTTAACTGTAACACCAGGTTTTAGGTTGGGGCTGTCTGATTCTTTTTTTAAAAAATTTATTCTAATTAGTTATACCTGACAGTAGAATGCATTTATGCACTTTGATATATCATACATAGATGGGATATAATTTCTCATTTTTCTGAGTGTACATGTTGTAGAATCATACTGGCCATGCAATCAAACCTATACATAAAGTAATAATGTCTGTTTCATTCCTCCATCTTTCCTATCCCCATATCCTCTCCTCTCTCATCCCCTTCCTTCACTTCCTCTACCTAATCTAAGGTAACCCAATTCTTCTCAGTGCCCCCTGCCTTATTGTGAATTAGCATCCAAATATTAGAGAAAACATTCGGCCTTTGGTTTTCGGGATTGGCTTATTTCACTTAGCATGATATTCTCCAACTCCATTCATTTACTGACAAATGCCATATTTCATTCTTCTTTAAAGTTGAGTAATATTCCATTGAATATATATACCACATTTTATTTATCCATCCACCTATTGAGGGACACCTAGGTTGGTTCCATAGTTTAGCTATTGTGAATTGAGCTGCTATAAACATTGATGTGGCTGCATCACTGCAGTATGCTGATTTTAAGTCTTTTGGGTATAAACCAAGGAGTGGGATAGCTGGTTCAAATGGTGGTTCCATTCCAAGTTTTCTGAGGAATCTCCATACTGCTTTCCATAGTGGTTGCACCAATTTGCATTCCCACCAGCAATGTATGAGTGTGCCTTTTTCCCCACATCCTCACCAACATTTATTGTTGCTGTATTCTTGATGATTGCCATTCTGACAGGAGTGAGATGAAATCTTGGTGTAGTTTTGATTTGCATTTCTCTAATTGCTAGAGATGTTAAATACTTTTTCATATGTTTGTTGATCCCAAAATTAAACAGAAGATCTTATACAAGGATCAGATTTTATTTTCTGTTGTGGAACTTTGTCTCCCTCCAATGACAGCTACTTTGTTCATAGTTGGCACATTTATCCTTCCATTCCATTGAGCTCTATTGGGTTTCCTCTCCTTTAACATTTTATATTTTATTAAACAGAAGGGTAAAGAGAATAGAAAAGTAACCATGATTAGAAACAGACAGCTGTCTACCACCTACTAGAATTGATTAATCTTAACATTTGTTCATATGCACTTCCATCTTTTAAATATTATGGTATTTTAGATAAGATGTAAAATTCTACATATATTTAAAATGATACAGTTGAAGCCCCTTGGTCACCTACCCAGGGTCATTCTCCCTTCTTCCTCCCCAGAGCTAATCTCTATCATGAATTCAGTAGGTATCCTTTACCAAGTTGTTATACCTGTGCCATGTATTTAGACACCCAGATATGCCATAGAATATTCTATTGTTACTTTTTCAATTGCTAATTTTATTTTGTTGTAGGTATCAACTCATCTTTATATAATATTGTAGGTGTGAATCTACAAGTAGCTATTTTTTCAGCCATCTGTTTGGAGACCTTAGTCTCCATGACCACTAATTTCAAGGAGAGAGAGAGAGAGAGAGAGAGAGAGAGAGAGAGAGAGAGAGAGAGATACAGATGATTCTCATAGGACAAATAATCCTATTAGATAATCAGAGATTAGGGAGGTGAATATTATTCTGGATAAAAGAAGACATTAAAAGGACTTAGAATATCATAAGGATCTTTGATTTATGAAATTAAAAGGCATATTTTTTAAAATCGCAGTGAGAACTAATTAGCAAGGGTACTTTTGTTTTTGCTTCATGGAGCTATTTTATTCAAATGGCACACACAGTTTTTCCCTCACAGAATTAAATCATTGTGTCCATCATCTCACAAAGTTTATGCATGTATTTTTTTTAAAAAGTAATTAGTTGTGTTTTTCCCTTTTCATGGTGTTTCAGCTTACTTGTGTTGGGGCATGCTTCAATTCTCTGTCCTTATTTCTTGTCAGTTTGCAGTTTCCCTGCACTGAGACCTTTGCTGTCCCCACTCCTTCGGTCGGGTAGCGAAGTGGTCTGGAGGGAGGGCTCACTGACCTTATTTTTCTTGCGGTTTCCTCTCATTATTTTATTATTTCACTGCAAGGCAATATTTTCTGAAAGACCTCATGCTGGCAAACACAAGCTGACCTAATGGGGCATAACAACTTTTTTGGAGTCTCAAGGTCTGTGATGTGAATACCCCAGTTTGTTTTTAAAAGATTTTCATAATCCACTGTGTAAATATACATATCTACATAATTTCCAAAACATGTACTTTGAAGCCACAGTCCTCCCAATTTCCTATCTGTTAGTAACAAGTCGCACACAAATGTGGATCTGCAGTCTTGAATTCCAATATGTCACTCTGTCACTTTCAAATCTTGTAAGAGCTGGAACTCAGAACAGGGACTTGCCTGTGTTGCTTAAGAAAGCAGCCTAAGCTTCCACCTAGAGGGGAAGAAGACTCCTGAGTTTTGATAAACTGACCTCTATGGAGTTAGACCAGAGGGAAGAGGAAGTGCGATGAAGGTTTTGGTGCACTGACTTTAAACTTGCCCTTCTAAGTAGCATTTACAGCTCCTTCTAGGATGCACTTTTGGTTTGGCCCCTTAACTTCCTGACCAAGACCCTGGGTATTGAAGTGGAAGTCAACAAAGATAGCACATAGGTGGTTGAAAATTAGAGGATTTTTAATATTTGAGCAGTTTCCAGTGGGCTCGATCTACCCTTGCTTAGGACTAAGGAGCTTAGAGAGGGAAGGAAAGAGTTGCCAACCCATTGGATTTTGCTTAATTTTGGCTGAATTTTAAGGTAGGGTTGGAACATCTAAAGGAAACCCATCTGGGTATCTCTAGATGCCCAGCTGCAGCTGAATCCAAAGAACAAGGAAGCTCAGAGACATTTGAGCAAGCCCTCTGCTAGGCCTTTGGTGGAACACTTTAGGCTTCTCCCAAGAAGAATCCTTTTTGGATTTTTTGCTTCAGCAGCCTGGGTCATTTGCTGGTGTCTTTTAGATTTTCCACTTCAAGAAGGATTTTCTTTTGACCTTAGGTGGAATTTTTATTTTTATTTTTTTACTAGATCGCAATTTCTTTTTGGATGTTACTTTTTATTATCACTTCTCTTATGCAAATTGTTGCACTAATATTTTCCCCTTCCTTTTTATCTTTTAGAAATTAAATAGAGAAGAGTAAGATCAAGGAGAGGAATTTCAAACAAGGGCTGCCAGATGCCATTTGTCCCCTGACGAGCTCTGCCTCCTTCAGTCCTGCCTTGCCTGTCAGTAATCTCTCATTTCGGTTCCAGATGGTCTGTTTGACCTTAAAGAAAGCCCTCTGGGAGAAGTTTTTTTAGTCTCACACCTAAAATCATTAATGTTGGCAGCTCAGTGGAGATACAGGCTAAAATATTCCCTCTTGGGAACTGTAACTCCAGCTCCAAAGATGGCTTAGTGAGGCCAGTAATGCGCTCTTATCTCCAGATGAGTAAGCTTACCAATTAAAATTCTTGGTTTCTCATATGCATAACTTTCTCATACTGAGGTGATGGAGAGGAGTGCTGGGCCATCTCCTTCCAGCCCTCTAATCTGGTCTTTTAAAAATTCCATGTAGACAAAAGTATATTCTTACACTAGATAAGGACTAGAAAATCTGGTACCTCCTTCCCACCATTGCCATCATCACAATTCATCAAGCACCTGATCTTTGGGGGCCCAGATTATACGCAGAAGTATAAAATGCAATCCCTCCCCCAAAGGCATCTTGAACGGCATGTGACCACAGAACATGCATATATTTGCATAAAATGGAAACATAAATAGCTTTCAGGGGAATGACATGAGCAATAAATACTGCAGGAGCCCAGAAACAGGGGGCAGAGATGATTGCAATCCCGGTGAGACAAAATGACCTCATTAAAGAGGTGGCACTTGGAGAAGGGCCCAACTAAGATTAAGAGAGGGAAGAGCGGTCCATTCTTCCAAGAAATACTGTGTGAACGAGGACAAAAGGGCAGATGCTGAAGATGAGTTTTACCTGCAGGGTGAAGACTACCTCCTCTCTGTAGGCGTAAGGTAGGGGTGGAACATCTAAAGGGGGCCCAGATTACAGTCAGGCCATTCGGTACACATGGGAATATTAAATAACAATGTCTGGGGCTCTGGCAAGAAAACAAAATTTACATTTTGTCTTCTCTCCAGGTTACTAAGAGCAGTGTGTTTTTAGTTTGGAAAAGACTGAGAACTGAATCTATTTTAGGTGACATGTTTTTATTTATTCTGGTAACATTGCTAAGCTTTTGTCATGTTTTAAAATTGATGCAATAGTATGCTTGTGGTATACACAAAATAACTTACTCTTTTACCACACTATGTTTTGTTGGTTTGTTTTGCGGATGTGTGTTTTGTTTTGCTTTGCAGTAGTGGGGATGGAACCCAGGGCCTCATGCATGCTGGGCAAGTGCTTTACCACATCTTCATCCCCCATCATATGAATTCTAGCAAAAGCATACAGTCATTTAACCATAACTACAGTCGAAATCTTGACCTTTCATCACTTAAAAAGCTTCCCTGTGATCTTTGTAGGCAACCCTTCCCCCCTTATATTTGGCAACTTCAGATCTATTTTTTTTTGTCTCTACAATTTTGTCTTTTCCAGAATATCATATAAATGAGATTTTAAAAATGTAGTTTTTTTTAGACTTTCTCCCACTTAGCACAGTGCACTTGAGTCATCCTTGTCACAAGTATCAGCAGGTGATTGCTTTCGGTTGCTGAGTGGTATTCCACCATATAGACATACTAAAGTGTGTTTTTCCATACCCAGGTTAACTACATGTGGATTGCGTCTACCTTTTTCACTATTAATAAAGCTGCTATAAGGCTCCTCTTTCAGGTTCTGGTGTGAATCTAGGTTTTCATTTCACTGTGTACATACTTAGGAGTGAGCCTCACTCATACTTAGGAGTGAGCCTCATTAGATGACAACTGCTGCGTCATCTAATCAGTGGGAGTTTGGTTTTATAAAAAAGCAAACAGGCTATTTTCCAAACTGATCCTGCTCACTTGCAATCCTACCAGCAGTATATAAGATTTCCAGTTTCTTTGCACACTTGCCAGAATTTGGCATTGCCATTTAAGAATGTTTTAGCTATTTTAATAGGTGTGGGGTGATACCTCCTTATTACTTCCGTCTGCGTTTTAGTTTGCATGACGTTGAACATATTTTCATCGAACCGATGGGTTTTTAACTCTACCACAACTATAAGAAACTGTCCCACGGCAGCGCTGGTTTTCCACCTGAAATAATTTCACACCCAGGAGTACATACAGTGAGGTCTGGCGACCCTTTTCCAGAGTCACAATTGCAGGGGATGGGGTGGGGCACAGCATCTAGTGAGCAGAGGCCAGGAGGTGCTGCTGACCATCCTACAGTGCATGAGTTAGCCCCACAACAGATTCCATGCCAAAATGTCAATGCTGTCAGGGCTGAAAGGCTACTAGAAAAATTCGAGGTACGGGCCACCCTGAAGATTATGGGAGCTCTGCTATACCACATTGACTCTAAATAAAAACAGACCTAGAAAGCAATTTCCCCAGTTGCTGTTAAACCTGGTTTTGATCTTCAGTGTGCACCCAGGTTCATAGATTCATAGCCCTCAGCTTGTTACTTTCCAAGATAAGCTGTCTCAGGTTTAGATACATGCAATTGCTAACATAGGTTTTTGGCCCTCCACTTGCATGAATAAACGTCAATTCACTGAGGTTTTCCTTTGCAACTGAGGTCATTTTAATGATGAGCATTTGTGTTATCAAACTGTAGCCCAAAGTAAATTATGTTTGCCTCATAAATCCTTGAAATTGTTTATAATTTGTTACCCAAGAGGCAACTCTCTTACCCTCTCTGCATCTCAGTCCTTGACTGTGAAATAGGAGATGAAGCCGGTGACACTGATGGCTGAAGCTACTGGGGATCTCAGGGACTCTGCTTCCCACAGAGACCCTTGGGTGCCCCGCTGCTGTCCAACGAAGCAGTCATTCATGAGTCATTGGTTATGAAGTCATTCATGAGTCATTGGTTGGCACCAAATGTATATATTTATTTGAGAACCCTTGCCTCCAAACTCCCAGAAAATAAGTTTTAATAAACAATTAACAAACAAGACCACAAGATTTACCTAGGAGGATTTTGGCTTTCTTTGAAGACTTCTTATAAGTTCCATTTTTCAATATAGGTGTTTGCATGAGCTCAGAAGTGAAGCCATCTCCAGACCGTGTGTATGACCCCAGAAGTTGATCTTCAGAAGAGATGTAGAAAGAGTCGGGAGGCAGAAAGACAGAGGACCACCTACTTGCTAGGACCACATACTACTCTGAAATTTTTTCCTCATTTTTCTTACCATTAATGCAAAGTAGGATCTATATTCAGTGACTCCTTACGGAAAGTCTACTCCCTTTCTAGCACTGTGCAAGAGGCAGTGATAGACACCCAAGATTAGGAGATGGCACCTTTCCTTCTGGAGTGAAAGGAGGAAGGATTAGATAATCATCCTCAAAGCATCCGACTGTTAACTGACAATTTACAAAGGCTGGATTATCAGCCAGCCCCTTGCAGGATCATGTGTTTCCAGCTGACAAGTGCACATAGTAGGCCCTGAGTAAATATTTTGTTGATGAACCTACAGAATACAAACAGTGCTTCTCAGACTCTCTGTGATGAAGGACCTTTTTCAAAACCCCTAATCCACTGGAGACGAATTCCCCGATAAAACACAATAGAAATGTGCTTGGATGTCACAAGAATGCCAAATCGTTACGCAAGTTTTTTACATGCTTTCTCTCAATTTCTGTGGTTTCGTCATTGTTGACTAATAATAAAATACCCCACAGGCGGGTCACAGACCACACTTGGGCAATGAGGAGGAAGAGGGCACTGTGTGCCTAAAGTGATCAAGGATGTGTAAACCCACAGTTCACCCAGTCCACCCACTAAGCCTGGGGGTGGATGCAATTTAGAAACCAAAACAATCTGACTCCCTGTCCTCAAACCCCAACCAGATGTGACTCTGCCTCCCCAGTCTTCTTCCTCCCAAGCTTAGGTTTCTTTTTTTTTTTTTTTTTTTTTTTTATTGGTTGTTCACAACATTACAAAGCTCTTGACATAACATACTTCATACATTGGACTGAAGTGGGTTATGAACCCCCAATTTTACCCCAAATGCAGATTGGAAGCTTAGGTTTCTATTCAGCCCTTGGGGTGAGGGCCGGGGGAGGTGGATGGCAGAAAAGGAGGAAAGCAGAAAGAAAAGAGGCAGGTGAGGAAGGGGCGTGGCCAAGACCCGCTGAACTGACAAAGGCCCCGCCCCCCACCCCCTCTCCCCTGGGTTCAGGCCACTTTGCTGTGCTCACACCTCCGTGAGCTGAGATGCTTGGGCCTCAGGTTCTCACGCCTCCCTTGTTAGTCACTGGGTGGTACCTGTCATATAGCATCACAGTCAGGCCATTCAGGAGACATTCCAGTGACCTCCAGCCTAATGGTTCTCTAATTAGTGTTTCTAGCTCACTGAAGCATTCCGTTTCCGGTGATCGAAGGCTCCTCCCCTCCCCTCCCTCTTGGCCTTGGCTCCTAGCAGCCCCATAAGGTAGCCAGATGTGATGTTCTTTCTGGCTCTGTTTGTAGCCAACTGCAAACCAATGACCTAGAGAGCACTCACCACCACACCCTGGGCATGAAGCTCTCTGTGGAAAGCATTTTATTTTAAGAAACAGCAAACTGCCCTGGTAAGAACTCATCTAAGACAGGGTTTGAAACTTTATCACAGGACAGAGTGCCCGCTGAAAGAAAACAGGAGAAAGGGGTCAGTCTTCTCATCTTTATGGCCAGCCTGACTTGCTGAGAAAATTAAAAAATGACATGTGGAAGTTCCTCTGCATATCTCAACATTTGTAAGTGGTGCTGAATATTTTTTTGCAGGACTTGAAAACAGAAATTCTCTGCTGAGTAGTTATTTCAACTGTTCTCATAAAAGAACACAAAGAAAAATATTTGCCAGACTTAGGTCCCTGATATAGTGTTTTCAGTGACTGCAATTAGCACCGTATTTAAAAAAAAAAAAAAATTCCTTCAAGAAGACAGGAAATGAATTTGCCCCAGAAACGAAGTTGTCCTGTAGAGGCACCAAACTTTGTGGTTTCTGACACTTCAACATAAAACTCTGAGTAAATAATATTAAAGTTGAATGACATCATTCTGAGAAAGAGTTACTGGAATTGCCTCTCGGCCATTCTTTCCCCTTCGCTCTCTTCTGACTTCCAACCACCCTGCATATTAAGTTAACCTTCCTAAACTATCTAACCCTCTTTTGAGCATACCCCATTGCTACAGACCATCTTTTCTCCATGCCAGTTCCCAACTGGGCTCCCTCCTGTGCCTCACCTTCCCTAGACCCAATCCACCACTACTCCACGAAGCCCAGCCCAAGGTCTCCAGAGCTCGTCTCCAGGTGCCTGTGCACTCACTGCCTGTGCTCCGTGCCTTGGCACACCTTTGTGTTCCTTGTTTCTTGAGTGTCTTCTTCTTAATTAGCATCACACGTTCATGGGAAATGAGTTAGAAGGTATGTAGCAGTCATCCAGATCCACCCTGACGTACCCGTGATTGTCTTGGACCACAGAGCTGGCGAGCCCTCCCAGGACACCACCCAAAAGGAGAAAATTAATACAGGGCCCCAAACTGCCCATTTCTAGTTAAACAGCCCTCCCTTAGATGGAAACAAAAATATTCTTCCCACCAATCTCCACCCAAATGGGCCCTGTTTTTATTCCCCTGCCTGATGCAGAATAAATCAAGTCCTTCTTCCCATAGCATCTTTTCAGATTTTTAAGATAAGGTGTGTGCATCCTTCCTTCTCTTAGCTCCTTCCATTTTTCAGGAGTCTTTCTTCTAGTCCAAATAATCCCATTCATCCCACTCGCCCATGATACATTTTTAGCATCTACATATGATGCCCTTAAATTATGTCCCAAAATATTTGAACACAGTACCAAAACCCTGAACTTCGGACAATAGTCTGAAGAAGAATGAACAGGGAGGCCTAACCACCTCCTTTGCTCTAGTAGTACACCTTTACTGATGTTTCCTCCACCTCCCTAGCTTTCTGGAGGCCATATGACACTGAGAATCAAAGATGAGATCATTATCGTCAGGCTATATATTCCCTCTTTGGCTTAATGTGCAGTTAGGTTTTCATATTTCTGCAGAAAGTTACTTTTTTCCTATTTATTTAAATAATTTCTTAATGTTTTTATTCAACAAGTCATTATTGAAATCCTCAGAGCCCAACGAGAAACAAAAAAAAGTCAGACCCTGGTCTTTGATCAGAAAGTTTTAATAATAGGTGTCTTCCATCAAGACTTTGATGCCAGTAGAGACATTAATTGCTTTTAACGACTATCAGCGACAGTTCTATGGAAGTTCAGAGAAAAAGACACTGCTTAGATCCCAGGAGAGAGAAGAGAGAGGCCCTCCTGGAGAAGAGGCAGGATTTAATAAGAAGAGAGGAACTTCTCCCGGACTAGAACAGGATGGAGAGGGATCCAGAGGCCAGAAACCAGACGATAAAACTTCAGAGGGATGAAGGCAGAAATCGGGCGTTTCTCTGACACCTCGGATTGCAACCCAGTCTCACCAGGTCCTCCTGGCTGCCCTCCCTCCTGCACATGTGCATCTCTCCTTCCCAGCTGAGGAGGCTCCAGCTTCCTAAATGTGACCCCATTGACTCATACGCAGTTCTGGGATGGCTATTGCCACCTTCCTGTTGCACGAAACAAACTTACCAGAAGGAGGTCAAAGCTTGACTGCACCCTCCTTCTTTCCTTCCTTCCTCCCTCCCCCCCAACTCTATTCATCATGGTTGTCATTCCTTTGAAATGCTGTTGGATCCCTGTGTTTCTGTTTGTATTCAGAGTTCTTTCTCCTTACCGTTTGTTCTTGACTTAACTTTATTTCCCCAAATTCTTAGTACACTCATGTGCTTGGCCAGAGACTTTATTTTGTACCTCTTTGCTAGCCTATCAAAGGCAGTAGTAGGTTTGTTTTTTGTTTTGTTTTGTTTTGTTTTGTTTTTTGACTGACTAATTATCAAGGATAGCTGGGAAGTGAGTTTAACAGAGATTGCCCAGGGGATTTATTTTTACATCAAGGTCCTACAAGGTCATGCCTCTGATACCCATTCATGACAAATCTGATATGCCCCCAAAGCCTTAAGCCATCCAAAGGCATAAACCCAGATGGCAGCTCTAGGATGCCCCAGAGGACAGGGACTCCATCTGGGTGCTCATCAGCAGCACCCTGAATGAGAAGCCTTGGTGTAGTAGCAGAAGTTGAATTTTTAGAAACAGCCCTTGCAAAATAAACTATCTCAGGTAATTGCTGCTCCTTCCTCTCTGAGAAAGACTGCAGGAAGGAAGAAAAGACTCCACTTCCTTAGAGGTCTAGACAACTCTGTGCACACAGGGCACTTCTGAGGTACAGACAGGGCAACTATTTCTGTGAAACCTCTCAACTGAAATGCAGCCAGGGTGGCCTCTCCATGGAGGAGAGATAAGAAAGATATGCATCATTAAACAAATCATTCTAAGAAAAAGGGATCTAGTTAATACACAGTCTATTTGCTTCACTTCTTAATTATATTTATCAGTCATAATAATCATTAACAAATTATTTACATAATTGGCTATCACTTGCAAACCCCAGGCCAAACTCCTTTTTTTTTTTTTTGAGCATTAACAAAAGACATTACCTCAAAATTACAAAGTTTTGTTTTTCCCTAGAAATTCAGATAGAGTGCCATGTGTTTAGCATGGCTTTCCTCCTTTCCTCTCCATGGGAAGAGAAGAAAATGTTGCGTGTTCATTGGTGGCATCCCGGAATGTAGTCTGCCAATGCCTTGTGCCAGATCTGTCTGGTGAATTTTCCTGCTGGGGAGGAACAGGGCTTCTGGGAAGTGAACACTCTGATAGAGCAGCTGGTACACGTTCCTCCCTGAGCCCTCAAACCATCTCACTGGGGAGGGAGCTGCAGGTGGGGAACTGGTGAACTCCTCTACTTTGTTGAGAAATACCTTGTTGACCTCCTGATGCAATTCCAGGACAATGGATCTCATCAGTATCATCCATGGTCACCTAAACCTGGCAGTCTAGGACAAGACTTCCAATCCATGATAAATCAGAGTCCTAGGGAGATTATATGCCTAACTCCAAACAGCATGAGGTCCAGATCCAACTATTCCGTACTTCTCTTTATTCTCTGGTTCTGCACCTCCTTACATAAGGGCCATAGAGGACTCATTTATTGATCACATATTATGTGCGGCAAATGCATCAAGAAGCATTTGACATGGTATATCAATTATATATCACGGTATAATAAACCATACAGAGATGTAGTGATTTAAAATGATTTAAGTCACGGATCTGCTCAGGACTCTGAGGGTCAGCAAGCTGCTAGTGGTTCCTCTCCAGATTGTGCCTGAGCAACTCATGCAGCTTAAGTCGCCTCACTGACAGTTCAGTGGGGACTGGGGTCCCAACAGCCTCACACACATCCGGAGGTTGGTGCTGTCATGTTTCTTCACCCGTGGAGGCCACATTCTAAAAGGGCGAGCCCCAGTACACAAACGCTTTCCAAACTGCTTCTTATGTTTTCTGGCACCCCATTGGCCAAACCAGGAGTCATCATGGGGGGCTGTTGCCATGGTGGAGGTGGAATTCCCTGGGGACCACTGTGATAATCTACCACCCAAATTCTGGTAAAGAGAAACCATGTGCTAAAATCAAAACCAGAGCACAAGTCTTGCTCAGCCTTCTCAAGGCTCAAGGCCAGGACTCTGTCCTGCCCGATGTCCTCTCTGTCCTCACCAGTCCAGTGCCACTCCCGGGTTGATGAGCTGTTCATGACAAGCTTCAGTCAACTCGGGCATCCTTGAGATGCTGAGACCTCCTCTCCTATACCCTGAGCCTCGCACCCCATTTGTTTTTGGTCAGTAATCTTCATTTGTCCATTTTATTTTATTTTTTCTAAATAACTTAAAATACAGTAAAATAAAACAAATACCCAGTAAAATATATAAATACTATGTAGAATAAATAATCAAAACTAAAAGTTCTGCAACCGCATCTTCAGAATCCACTCTTCTAGTGGTTTCTTCTGAAGATGTTCCAGCGTTATCTGAGGTCTCAAGTCCTTCCCGTATCCCACAGGGGACTTCAAAGCTACAAGAATTCTTTGGGTCTGCATAAGCAGCAGGGACAGAGTGGGTGACCAGCCTCTGTAATGTTCTGCAGTCTCCTGCTTCACCCGCCCTGGGAGCCTGTGAGTCGGTCTCTGTTCTCTTTAGCCCTCTTGACAGGGTCACCTCCACACATGAGCTGCTTCTCTGGAGCTGAGGACCTGGTGACTGCAAAACTGAGCCAGGCTTGTGCCTACGTGAGTACTGGCATGAAGTACTCATTGGGTGACTCTGGAGCTGCAGAGGCCAGCAGGGCATTTAAGGTGTTATGTGGGGAGTGTCATGGAGCCCAAGTGTCTGCTACCTGGGGATATGTTTTCATCTCACAGTTCAATTAGGAATTATTTTCCTCACCATAGAAGGCAGAATCAACCCATTCCATTGACATAGTCTATATCATTCCAAAGAGCTAGCAGACATGGGGCAGAGTGCCCAGATCAGGAACAGGCCAGCATGCCATACCAGCCTTGGTGTGGGGACAGTACTTAAAGCAGACTGGGAACAAGGGCATCAGCAGAGACTGGGAAGTCCAGCATGGAACCTGCAATAGAGGAACACGGTGCAGAAACCCAGGCCAGAGCAAAACCAATGCCATTTTCTCAGCCAGCTATTCAGTGGGTTTTCACCAACTTCCCTGTGCTCAGAGGGTTAATATCGTAATCATCAACAGCAGATGAAATGCATTTGCACAATATAAATAATTCTTCAACAAATGGCAGTAAACTTCAATTGTCACATAAGAAAAATGGTCTCAGTAATTCTTAGCAGATCTTCTCACTGTCTTCCTGAAGTCCCAGGTTGGAGAACCCGTGTACCATCAATGGAGGACAGGTGTGACAGCTGCCCTCTGTTCAGTTTTTCTTTAATGAGGCTTATTTCCCTGTGTTCTTGGGACAAAGTGCCCTTACTTTCTGGTAAGTATGAATTTACCCTTTCTAGGAAGGTCCTCATCCCGCCTCCTTAAACAAACAAACAAAATATCTACAGCAGTTCAGAACATCTTTTCCCAACCTTTTTGCTCCCGTTTTACCCTCTATTCCTCAATTTCTTTTTGAAATAATATTTTTTGTTGTTAAGTTTTTATATTTATGTATTTCCCTCCGGAGAATTTCTGGAACTCCCTCCTGCTTTGCTGATTGATTGACGTTTCGGTGGTGTCCGGAGCCCCCACTGGGGTCTGCAGCTTGGCATCTCAGTTTCCTCTCCTCGCCGTCTTTCCTGCTCTTGGATGTGTCTGCTTCCCTGGCTGCCGTGTCCTCTGGGATCTTACTGAGAACACAAATTCAAACTTTGCCCTGAGTCTACTTCCTGGGCAGCTATTTGCTTCATTCCTTGGAGAGGTTTTTTTCTTTATTTTTAGGTTTGTATAAGTTTTTCAAATTCATTTTTTAAGTTGACTGATAAAGTTGCACGTGTCTATTGTGTACAGTGTGGTGTTTTCAAGTACATGTGCTCAGAGGAGTGGTTCAATCCGGCTAGTTAACATGTACCTCGCCTCCCACGGCATACAATATATATCATCATTAACCATAGTCACCGTGCCCTACAACAGAGCTCTTAAACGATTCCTCCTCTCTAACCATAATTTCGAATCCTTTGACCAATGTGGCCCCCTTTAGAACTGGGATGTCTCTCATGGATGATGCATTCTGCTGAGCCTTCCAGAGAGAGATGGATGGGTGTTTTTCCTCTGCTGTTAGAAGATGTCGTCCCATCAAAATGAAGGACTACCTTTCTGATTTTTTTTTTTTTTTTTGCAGTAAAGAGATTCACTCCCCAACTCTGTTGGGTTAGATGTCAGAACCTCCACAGAAAGCAAGGTGACGGGGAGTTGGAGGAAGAAAAAAGAAGAAGGCAGCAAGCACACTTTGCCGATGCAACTGTCCTCCTAGCAAGACACTGACTCTGTCTGGTACAGCTGTCCACCTCAAGTGCTGAAGCTGGAAATAATTGCTCCCCACAGATGCCAGAGTGCTGGCTCTTTGCCCTCCCTAACCTGCCCCTCTCCACCCCGCATGCACTCACCTGTCTAGCTCTGACCCTGTAATTTAGCAGATATTGGTAAGGATCTATGGTTTGGATATAGTTTGAGTGTCTCCCCCAAAGGTTCATGAATGGAGCTTGGCCTCCAGGGTGATGATGTTGGAAATGGTAGCACTTTAAGAGGCGGAGCCTACTGGAAGGTAATTAGGTCACTGGGGTGCTGCCCTCAGACAAGATTAGTGTAGTTCTCTTGAGACTTCAGTCCAACAAGACCAAGTTGTTATAAAAAAGAGTAAGCCTGGTCTCCGAGAATGCCTCTAGCTTCATGTCCCACTGTGTAATATCCCCTTCCTATGTGCACTCCTACTGTGATGCCATTTGCCATGTTGTAATACAACTAGAAAGCCCTCACCAGAGCCAAGCAGATACTGGTGCGTCCTCTTGAACCTGCAGAACTGTGAACTAATTAAACCTCTTCTATTTATATATTATCCAGCATCAGCTATTATAGCAACAGAAAACAAACTAAGATAGGACTTAAGTCACTTCCATTTTTTTTTTTTTAGATAAGGGGTTCCTTTATGTGTGTGTCTAATAACCGTATTTACCAGAATTCCTCTCAGGGAATGCAAGATATTTGGAAGAGATCATTTAACAAGGTACTTGGTAGAGTGGACCAACCTTCAAAGCCATATCTGATGACTAAGGATGACTGCTTAACTTTAGGCCAAGACACAGGAAGAGGAGCTTGCTTTAATCCTGAGAGGTAAAAGAGCAAGATAGAGAAAAAGCAGAAAGAGAAGTCACAGAGATGGCAGAAAGCCATGCACTACACCGTGTGGCCAGCTGCTTGTGAACTTCATGTCTTCAGCTTCTCAGTGTCAATTCTGTTGACATTGAGGTTGGATAATTCTTTTTTTTGGCGGGGGGTGGGGGGAGGTTTCCCTCTGTACTGTAGCATCCCTCCTCTCTCCACCCACCTGATGCAATAGCATTCCTGCTCTAGTTGTGACAGCTAAAAACATCTCCAGATATTGCCAAATGCCCCCAGAGGGGTAAAATTACCACAGTGGAGAACCATCAAGTTAAGACAACTAAACCCATCAAGAGCCTGGGATGAACGAATTCTTTGTGAAAAGCGTTGAAGGGTTTGCATTTCTGGCCAGGCTGATATGGGGCCAAGCAGAGGCAGCCTGAGGGACAGAGAGGCTGGAGTCAGAAGGCATCCTGAGAATATAAACCCCAGGAATTTGCAGAAATGGTGAGCAGGGCTTTGAAGTCTCTCAGGCTGTGATCCCTCAGGGCAGGGAGTTTGCCTGATGTCTACATCACAGAGCCAGTCCTGGATCAGCCCATCCTTTCCTTTAATCTGGCCAGGTCTGGGCTATGCAAGATAGGAATTCCTCTGTGCTCCTGGCACTTGGCTGTCAGTCTTCCCTAGTGTACGGCTCTAAGTCAGACTGTTCCTATTTTTTTTTAAGTGGGAATCTGGGAGGAAACTCTAGCTCCCCACCCAGGAGGCTCCATGAACCAATGTCTCCACACCAGCTTGGAGTGTCCTCCTGGAGGCAGGGACACAGCAGCCATTGATGTTGGCACATGATGAGCATCTCAGGCAGGGAGGCAGGTGCAGAGCACGACCTCAGAACATTTCATTCCAGGTTCAGGAAGCCTAAGAGTTTTGGTGGCTTCTGTCCAGAGAGATGTATCCTGAAAATGTCTGGGGCCCGCTTCTGGCTTTGCTTCTGTCTGCGTTTTGGATTAGGATGGTCAATGCTGAACTCTTAGGCATCCAAGGATCCAAGTTTGTGTCCCACCCGCCTCTGCTCCCTTCTCCCACTTGAATACGAGGCGAGGTTTGGTCCACATGGTACCCAAGCAAGCCCAGAGACCTTAGAATGTTCCAAAATCACTGCCTTGTTCTCTTCTGCCGGAGTCCTATTCTCTACCAGACTCCTAAACTCATCATGGTTTAAAGAGATGAGAATCAAATTAGCAGCTCCATATTGAGAGGCAGGAATAGAACGATGAGGAGAGGAAGACCATGACGCCGCCATTCACTGAGCAACTATTGCCTACCTTCCACACCTTAAGGAATCAATCTAACATAATCCCATTTTGAAGTCTAAGAAACTGAGGTTTAGAGAAGTAACTTGCCAATTGTCCAAGTGTTAGTGGCTCAATGATCTGACCACAAAACCTTTTTCTCTTCTCAATACTAACAAAATAACATAAAAGGGGAAGTATCTGCTACAATTTTTGTAGTTTCTGGTCACTGTTAGCACACATTTATGGAAGAAGTGTGCTTTTATAAATGACCATCATTTTCTAAAATTTAGCCTTCAGAGAGAATTCTAAAGGTGATTTTTGAAACCAAAGGTGATGAACTTTTTGCAGGGCTTATGATACCTTTTGACAAAGTTCCTGCTTTTAAGACCTTTGCCACTCCTATGGGTAGAAATATGGCATCTTAATGTGTCATTGTGCATTTTTTATCTCTAAACAGAGCATTCTTTCAAGCTTGTTGGGTGTCTGCATTTCTGTTCATGACCCATTTCTATTTTCGTGTTGCCCTTTTTCTTAATATTTTGTAGGATTTTCTGATAAAATAAGGATAATGATGCTTTGTCATAGTGTTGAAATGTTTCTGCCAGCTCACCATTTGCATTTTTATCATTTAGTGTTTTTTTAGATACACAAATCTTGTTCTTTCTCATAATAACTTATGCAATTGATGTGGTACTTAGAAAGTGTTTAATTTTGAGATTTTCTTCTGCTTTTCAAAAGCTATGTGCTTTACATTTATGCTAATCCATCTGTGATGTATTTTAATTTTTCAGATGTAGCTGTAATTTCTATCTTTTACAAATACCCAATTTTGTTCCATAGCTTTTTGAATTATTCAAATCTTCCTCCATTGGTTCCATTATGATATATTAAGTACTTAAACGTTCTTGGGTGTCTTCTAGGTTAACTACTCTACTTATCCATTTATCAATGCTTATGCCCATGGCATGATATTTTCAGTAGCTTTCCAATCTCCTTGGATATTTAGAGTCCCTCCTCCCCCCATTACCCTTTTCTGAACCTTTCTTAACTCTGCTGTCCTGTTCAATGTTCCAAATGAAATTTAAAATCATGCCATGGTTTTTAAGAGAAGAAAAATCTCATTGTTGTTTTGATGGAGGGTGGTTGGACTGCAGTTCTGCAAACCTTCCAGGGGCTCTAGAATGTCCTCCCTCCCCTACCTTGTCACCTGAGTAACTCCAACATCTGGCTTTGTTTGTAGTGCTGGGGGTAGAACCCAGGACCTCAGACATCCTAGGCAAGATCTCTACCACCGAGCCACTTCCCTGGCCCTTTTTATTTTTATTTTGAGGTAGGGGTGTCTCTAAGCTGCTGAGGCTGGCTTTGAACTTGCAATCTTCCTGCCCCGATCTCCCAAGTCACATTACAGGTGAATGCCACCAGGCCCAGCCCCAGTCACAGTTATAATTGCCTAGTTGTTCACTGTCTATTCCATGTCACCCTCCCCGTGACTTTACTCCCTCTAAGCCATGGGCCTCCAAGGAGCACAGGAAGCATTTCCTCATCCTCTGCCAAGCAGCCTGACATACACCAAAGGTGCTGAAGAAGAGGAAAGATGGCAGTGGAGCCCGGTGGGGGCAGGTGTGCCAGGCTGACCGCAGCCTCCACCTCCAGGCAGCCTTGGCCTCAGGGAGCTTAGTTTGGCTGGACCTCCAGAACTCAGAGCTCCCCAAGGCCCTGTCGGAATCTCCAGTCCCTCAAAAAGGCTTCCGCCCAATCTGTCTCCCCCAACCTTCTGCAGAACCATTGTAACCCAACTCACGCTAAGGGAACATTATGAGCTGACTTCTGTCAAGGACCCAAGTCGAAGATTTGCGGAACTGAATTCTAATTTTGACAGCAGAGTGTGAATAAACATTACCATGCTTTATTGCTCTAAATTTGTTGCTAAATTCATTGCTTCTCCATGAGTCAGAAGCCCAATAAACAACTATAATGTTCCAATAACTACTCTGACTGTCATTTCACATATTCTGAATGATTCATAGTCTTTTTGCTGATTCCAATCACAAAAGTACCATTCGTCTAAAGCATTAAATCTGAAAATCTGTGATTCTCAGGGTCATTGGAAACAGTTGGGGAAGTGGAAACTAGCAGCGATGGACCGTGGAAGCAGCACCTTTCTATGCAGTGACAATAAATACTGAGGTATGGTTTCTTATCCATCTACCCTTACGTAGCCTCCAATGTCAAAGGCATGGGAAAGGTCTTGCTCTTGAAGTCTACTGACCATCCCATTGCACCTGAATAGAAAGGGACTCTATTTGTCTTTGATTGTGCTGCCTACCAAAGATGGTCGATTTGTCCTGGGTAAAAAATAATCAACGCCCCTTCTAAATCTGCGCTCAAATCCTGCATTAGAAAACAAGTGGGTAGGAGGGTCCCTCGCATGTGTGTAGGAGTGTTTTCAAGTCTGTACCAAGATTTTATAAACAGGGCACCCCATGATCTATCCCTATATTTAGGCAGAGCAGGGCACTGCCTGAGTGGCAGGATGGAGAGCGCTGCTTACGTTTGTCACCCAAGCCCACACGCCCACGCCCAACTGTCACAGAGCCTGAAATTCCTACCATTAGTTACTACATTTGGGTGAGGAAGAGGGCTTCACAAAAACCCTGTCTGAGTGTGACTATGACAGGCAGGAGGGTTCCATGGCACGGAGCTGCTGGGAGCATCACATTTCCTTTTTTCTCTAATGCAAATTTAAAAGGATTAGTGTGGCTTATAAAAAATAGAATAGGGAAATTGAAAATAATCCTTTACTCTGGAGAAACCTGGCAGATCTCCCCCTAACCAAGAGAGGAGGGCACCATGCAAGGCCATGTCTCGTGGGAATTGCATGCCTTCTAATGAGAGGGGCCCTTCACCCTGTGTTACTCTTCTGCAAATCCCATAAACCCCACCGTGAGAAAATATTGACAAGCCCAGCTTTGGGAACATTCTATGAGATGTCTGGCCCAAACTGGTCAAGACTATGGTCATGGAAAACTAGGGAAGACTGAGAAACTGTTAGAGATCAGAGGAAACCAGGGAGACGTGACAACGCATGTGATATGGTACTCTGGATTGGGTCCCGGAACGGGTGACAGTTAAAGGAGAAACTGTTGACATCCAAAGAAAGTTCCCTATACCCAGGATGGCATGCGGGTTTCGACAGATGCACAAAGGAATGCCCCAAGGTTAACAACAGTGCAAGCTGAGAAGGGAGTTTCTGTAAGTCTAACATCATTCCCAAGTATTTTTTTAAAGGGTCAAGGAGAAGTCCAAAATCCATTTTGCTCTCTGGAGCTGCCACCTCCACTCTTGGGGCTGGAACTTAGCGATACCCTGAACGATTCTCTAAGTCTGGGGTTGTGGCCCAGCTGCTATGCCTCCTGTGGCTTGTTTTTGTGGGTGGGACCCTCTGCATTTTCCCAGTACTGTGGTTCTGTTGGAAGCAAGTCTCATTCGCTCCTTGAAACCAGGCCGACCTGGTCCTGGTGCCAGCCAGCAGGTAATGCTGATGGTGCCACCCCTTGTGTGGGTCTCAGAGATAGTCCTATGCATTGGATAAGATAACCAAGGGGTGGGGGAGACTTTCACAAGGATCTTAGGAGAAGGAGGAACATGAGGAATCTGAGAGGACTGGGGGATCTTGGTTAGGATCTGGGGGGCACACTTGGAGGAGCATGGCCACTGCATACCCTGTCTTTGACTGACTTCCAGGTAACCATTCCTCATCCAAGGTATCACCATAAGGTGGTGCCTGCAAGCTGGGCCAGGTCTTCACCATTCCAGAATCTTACCTCCTTCCAACTGGCCAGCCTTGGGGCTCCATTCCTGCCTGCTCTCATCCAGTCTGCAGAGCCCCTCCAGTGGGCTGAGTCCTGTCTCTTACAGGAACTGTCTAAAACAAAGGCTTCTAAGAGAAGCCCAGATACCTAGGACATAGAACCTGGTTCCTGACTACTCATTCTATCCTGATGAGGAAAAAATAGACAAGGTGACTTCTCAGCTAGTCATCCACCACATTAAATATCCACTATATGGCCCTGTGGAAAGTCACGTGTTCATGGTACCATGAAAAATTATCACCAGCCCAAGAAGAAGATAGGGGGGAAGGAAGGGATGGAAGAGTCTTCTCATATAGGGTCAGTCAGGAGCCCTGACCAGGCATGCCCACAGAAGCAGCCAACAGAGAAGAGTGTGGTCCTTTACCATCCTGGAGGAGTACATGGTGGATATTTGGCATTAAAAAAAAAAAAAAAAAAAAAAAAAAAAAAAAGATTCACAGACCCTGCTGGACGAGAGCCTTGCAGTACACAGGAGAATCTTCTTCGCTGGGATGAGCGCCTGAGGCTCAACGCGTGTTCCTCCTTTGGAGACATGTGTGAGCTTGCTCTAAGAGGCCAAGCAGCTGAAGAATCAGGAGTGTCTTCCAGGGCCTGGTGGAAATTGGGAATGAGGAGTCACAGCTGGAGGACTTAGTACCTGTGGGGTCTGCACAAACTCTCTGAACATCCCTGATCATCAAGCTGAAGTCTCAGCTACCATTAAGATGGAACAACTTCAACCTAGGCAAAAGCAATTGGCAAATGTGTGTGTGTGTGTGTGTGTGTGTGTGTGTGTGTATTTCCAGAGCATGGGTCCCCTTCCATTGTATATGATAGCCAAAGCAGGTAGGGAGAGGACAAGGAGATCCTGGTTAGGATTTTGAGATACACTGGCAGGGGGGTGAGTGGCCACTATGGCCAGTTTATTGAGGGTCAGGCAGCTTGTGCAGTCGGGGGTGTGGCCTTGAGGCAAGCTGCCGCTCCTTTGCCCAGAGTGAGGTATCCACCAAACCATCTCTGGAATTGACTTGAGGGACGGTCACTGATTGCTTTGCCTCCAGGCTTCCCCCATACCTCCCGGGAGTGTCACCTTACATACTTCAGTACTTTTCTTTTCTGCTCAGACTTCATCTCTGTTATTTGTCATTAAGAACCCCAATTAATACACATGAATTCTTTTTATTCCAGATTTATGCAGATAAATGCCATGTGGAAATGATGCTCTTGAGCCCTGGAAGCACTAAATTAAATGGATGTAACGGGACCAGGCTGCTGTTCAAGAGCACAAAAATGTGTTTTTGTTTCCTCCTTCCACAGCACATATTGAATAACCCCATCTCACATGATTCTGAACCCCCCCCCCCAGACCCAGAAACCACTAGTAAGCACCCAAGGGCTTGTGAGTTAATTATAACAGCTTTTGCTGGGTTTGGCTTGTGGTTTTCCTCTCATGATGAAATGTCAAGAATGGGGGAGGTGAGCTCTGTCGTGTGCTGCTGCTGATGTTTTTAACCAGCGATCTAAGGCTGTTTGATATTTTTGGCTTCGTAATTCCCATTTCCAGTCCTGATTTGGAAATAAAGCAAGATTGAAATCCAAAGGAAAAAAAGAGTTTCTAAGCTACAAAACAGCCTGGTGGTTCAAGGTAAAATGCTCAATTTCTGAGGTCCCTCTTCTCATTTTTTTTTCTTTTGCTCTTTTCTGTATTTTTCGTGTATGTAGCAGGTTGTCCTCTTCCACTGCTCTTTTTTCTCCCCTTTCCTGATTTATTACTATAGGCTAATCTCTGCCTCAATTTATCACAATATTTGCTATAGACTTCTTATTTCTTCTTACCCTCCCATTGAACACTGAGACTTCATACTCAGGACCAGGCAACAGGAAAAAAAAAAATCAAGGTGTTCCTTCTGCTTTTGGATGTCCAAGGAGGAGGATAGCAGTATTTTTCATCTTTCTTATACCTTGTCATACAAAATAGAGCCCAACAGAGAAGGGGTTTCCATAGCCAAGGGAGGAGGAAAGCTAGTTATCATGACTTTCATTCAACTTTGAAATTTCAAAATGCAATAGAGAGGTCAAAGTAACCTGAAGATACTTCAGTGGTCCTTCCATATCTGTGGGTTCTTCATCTGCAGATTCAATCAACTGCATATAACAATATTTAAAAAAAAAATTCATCTGGAGTCTGGGGATGTAGCTCAGTGCTAGAGTGCCTGCCCAGCATGAGTGAGGCCCTGGGTTAGGTCCCCAGGGCCATCACCAACAAAAAAAACCCATCATCTGTATATAATCATCTGAACACCTACATTTTTTTCCTTCTCATTATTTCCCAAACAATACAGTACAACATCTATTTACATAGCATTTCATTGCAGTAGGTATTAAAAGCAATCTAGAGATTATTTAAAGGATATGAAGAATTTGTGTAGGTTATATGCAAATACAATGCCATTACATAAAGGGCTCAAGGATCCTTGGATTTGGGCATCTGAGAGGATCCTGTACCAATCCCCACAGAATCCTGAGGAATGACTGTATTTTGCCTTCTATGAGCATTAACTCTTCAGCATGGGTCAGAAATCCGTGGGCTGGGCATGTGGCTCAGTGGTGAAGCACTTGCCTAGCACGCACAAGGCCCAGGGTTCAACTCTCAGCAAACAACAACCAAATCCTAACAGCAGAAACTACTAATGCTACTTTCTCTTCCTGAGGTCATGTGCATACTCCTATGGCCTCTGATCGTGTGTGTGTGTGTGTGTGTGTGTGTGTGTGTGTGTGTGTGTGTTGCTAGCCCTTGTTTTTCATAGAACCCAGGATGATCTCACTGTATCAGATATCCAGTCTCTGAAAGTGACAGAACCTGAATTTTGTTTCAGTCTGAGTTTGGCCCATGTGGCCCCAGTCCCAGATCCAGGGTGACCTCCAAGTCCTTCTAAACGTCCAAGTCCTGAGCAGCCTCTGTGACTGACGAAGGGTCAGAGGAAAGCTGCTGAAGGCAGGAGATATTTTCAGTGAGGCTCTCTGTTAGTTGCATGGGGAGACAAACCAGGGCTCCCCTCCCTGCTCAATTTCCTACTGAATTTATGCAGCTGCTTGTCATTTGCATCATCTATGATGGCTGCTGCAATGCCCAGCCGAGTGTGTGTACAATTGATGGTGATAGAAAAGTGCACAAATTATTTGCAGTATCACTCTAAGCTCAAAGACCTATGAAGGCATGACATTTGGTAGCATATTTGCAAGTTTGTCTTTTCCCAGGGGACTTGGTCTCCGAATTTTGAGTGTGTAGAGCGAATAAGATGCATTTCCTATCCCACCTCTATAGGGCACCAACTTGCTTTTCATAGCACCCTGCCAAGTCTTTTTATCTGACTTTATCTCATTTGGGTCTCAAAACAAGAAAAGGGGGGAGGTTGTGGGGTTTTGTTTTGTGGTACTGGGATTAAACCCAGGGTGTTTTACCACTGAGCCGCATCTCTAGCTTTCTTTATTTTGAGACATGGTCTCCCTAAGTTGCCCAAGCCAGCCTCTAACTTGCAGTCCTCCTTCCTCATCCTCTTGAGTGGCTGAGGTTATAGGGGTGGACCCCTGCTCCTGGCTAGAAGGAAAGTTTTATTCCAGTTTTACAAATGAGGAAATTGGGACTCAGTTATGGGCTGAATTTGTCCTCCCCAAATTCATTCACTGAAGACAATAACTTCCTGCATTGTACCTCAGAATGTGGCTGTAGTCAAGATAGGGACTTTAAAGAAGTAAATAAATTAAAATGGGGTAATTAGGGTGAACTCTAATCCAATCTGATAGTGTACCTATACAAAAGGATCAGGATGCAGACACAGATACAGAAGGAAAACCTCTGAATACCTGCAAGACAGGAGTGAGGCCCTAGAGAAACCAACCCTGCTGACAACTTGATCTCAGACTTCTGGCCTCCAATACTCTGAAAATTAATTGTTGTTTACACCACCCAGTCCATGTGGTGTTTTGTTATGGCGGCCCTAGCAAACTAACATAAGCTCAAAGAGATCCGCAACTTACCTGAGGTCTCACGTCCAATGAGGGCTACGGTGACAGGCCACATGCCCCAGTTTGAAAATCTTTTGTCAAACAAAACAATTTTCATAGGAGGAAAACAAGGTTTTCTTGTAGCTGCCAATGCATAGTTGGTCTCTGATCGACTTACTTCTGCATTGTTTAATTGCCGGAGGGGTAACACATACACAAATACCAATTATAATGTTCCTTTGATTTCAGATGACTCTGATTCGATTAGTATTTATAGAAAAATGTTCCTAGGCAGCACTGGAAAATAATGCAGAGTTCCTTGTTCCTATTTCACGTTCCCTGAACAGGAAAGCTAAAACCTCCCTCTATCTGCCCTTATTTGTCTAATATCTATGCGCCCTATTTGAACAACAACGTGGAGAATGACAACCATTCTGAGAAAAATTCGACTTTGTTAGGTAGATCTGATTCCAGTTAAAACAGTCCTTTGACCGGGACTGATTTCCTTGGGATATCTGCAGTGCACGCCCCTCCCATCCACTCCGGCCAGAAGCTGCCCAGCGCTGGGGAGGC
The DNA here is from genome assembly GCF_964194105.1 of Spermophilus citellus. Classification (NCBI taxonomy): domain Eukaryota; kingdom Metazoa; phylum Chordata; class Mammalia; order Rodentia; family Sciuridae; genus Spermophilus; species Spermophilus citellus. Next base: position 82,004,873 of record NC_138195.1, read on the forward strand.
CACTCCTGGCCCTGCGCTCTCCTTTCCCTGCCGCTCACTGGCGCTCCGGTGTCGGTGTTTGGCGCGGTGCTATTTGGCTTCGCATTCGGATGCGGAACTGAAACTTGGGCGTGAGAGGTTTTGCATTAGGAACCCATTTCCCCTTTCCCTGCTAGCCTCGGGAGGCAAGGCTCAGACAGTCCAAACAGAGCTTGACCTCTGGGGGAAGTTCTCAAATCAAAGAGAACAGAAGTCCCTCATAGTCACGACAATGGCCAAGGAGCCACCCTTTATTCTGGGCAGGTCACTCCCCCTGCTGATAGGGCTGGAAATACATTTGTCCCCGCTGGAAGTGGGGCCAGACGGGAGGTCGTGGCTGACTTTCCCAGCAGGCAGACATCGCAGCACTGTCGGGTTAAAATAGTAACTGCTGAAAGTGACAGTGACACAATCCAAATGTGCAGCCACCGGGGTGATCACATTCTCGGTTCCGGAGCCAGGCTCCCCCTAAGGACGGCTCTGGAAGACGATTTTGCACCCTGCCCTGCTCCTGGACCCAAACTAAACCTTCTGAGAATTCAGGGTCCTGCTCCTTCCTTTAGATAACGCATTGCACTCATTCAAAGTGAGCCTTGTGTCTTCATTATTGCCATCTTTGTAGTTTTCAGGATGATCATTAGGTCCTTACGAATACCCGCACAATTGGCAAGAGATCCAATCGTGTCAATGAAGGCCAACTTCAAATCTGTGATCTTCGTGCCAAGTGGAGGGGTTGGCACCCGGCCCAGACTGTGGCATGGTGGCTCAGGAGGTGTGTGAATCTTAGATATGTCAGGCTGCAGTGACTCTCTGCTAGTGACCTTCAGAGTAAGGCAAATTTAAATCTGCGGATCCCGAGGCAAGCATCATAAAATGAGGCACAGGGGTGGGTGGTGGGTGACTGCCCCTCTTCTTAACAGCCCCCAAAGCACAACTCAGTTCTGGTCCCCACTGTACCATAACAGAACCCTTCATAGGAGAAACTGGATTTTTCATTCAACACTAAAAGCAAGCCTGCAAATATCTATACAGAGCCCATGCTGCTGCTGCTGCTGCTGCTGCTGCTGCTGCTGCTGCTGCTGACTGAACCCAGGGCATCAGGCATGCTAAGCATGCTCCCCGCCACTGGGCTCACCCCCAGTCCCCCAGCCTGGTATTATTATCATCAAAGCTCCAGATATGTACCCGCTACCAAACCAAATATCTGCTCCAACAAATGAGAAAAATTCCCTGAATATCAAGCCAGAAACCCATCAGGAGGGGGAGAGGACGAAAACTGGGGGCGGTTTTCCTTCCTGGAGGGACAAGCTTTGAGAAGGCACAAGTGTCCCCACGCAGGCAGAGGAAGCCTAGCCCATCCTCCGTGCAGGCTGCCAGGAAGCCCCGGGCCCACCGGGGGAGGCGCGGGGAGGCAGGAGCGCCCACGGAGAGTCCGTCCCTCGGAAAGTCCTCCAAGCAGGTGAAGTGTGGGCTCTGGAAGGAAACAGGGGCAGCCCCGCGGCTCACCCCGGGAATCAGAGTTGGCGGGGGAGGGGAGGGCGTGCCGCGGGGCGAGAGACGCGGCTGGAAGCCCCAAGGGGACCTGCTCCCAGCTGGCTCTCCGCTTCCACGGCACCTTTCAAAGCCATGCCTAGACCCTGGGATAAAGGGATGAGAGGCCCTGCGACCAGGGTGCGGCTCCTCCCCCGCTTTTTTTCTTCTTTTTTTATTGTTGGTCGTTCAAAACATTACATAGTTCTTGATATATCATATTTCACAGTTTGATCCGCGAAGCCGAGGCTCCCGCAGCGCCCCCGACCGCGGGCAACCGGGCTCGCTGACCGCGGTCGGTTCATTCATGGATGACTCGGGGTCCATGACCCTTTCGAGGAAGCAGAAGGAACTAAAGGCCCAGCCGGGCTTGCGAGAAAGTCAGATTTCTTCATTAAGGTTTAAGTCAACTTAAGTAAGTCGATTTGACTTAATTCGAAAGCCGAGGAACCCATCCTTTGTGGGAAACTTCCCTCCAGCTGCGGCCCATGGCCCGTGCCCATCACTTGCAGAGGGCCTGGCTGCTGACATCCAAGGCTGGTGGTTCATCATGGATAAAATCACACCCTTGTCAGATGGAGACCCTGAACAGCTCCCTGACCTGGAGGGCTGTTAATTGACAGTGGCTTAGGGCCCAGATGGGAGGAGGGGATCCAGACAGGACAGTACCTCCCTAGGTTATCCTGGGTGTGCTGTCCTTGTCCTGGCTCCTGGACTGTTTTCAAGGCCACAAGTCCTGTGGTCACAGTTGGCCCTGCTGCAGTCTTCAGTCAGCATCTGTCACACGGGGATAAGGGATTTAGTTCCTAGGCTAAGGGTCCCAGCATTGGCTACCTTGTTTTTTTCTGGAGAAATCAGAACTATTAATTGGATGGTTATAAATTATGGGGAAGAGAGGAAGAGTTTTGTCATACTTAGACACATGTTAAATATGATAAAATTCTGAATCTTAAAGCAAACCTTCATGTGGTGGTAACATGACATCAAAGCAGCTCTTTTTCGAGGGGGCAGTTCCTATCTGTTTACTATACTGCTTGATCAATCCTATCCTGAATTCTCTCCACATAGGAAACAGCTCAGAAATGAAAACAGCAGCTTCCAGTTCAGACTCAGAACCTTGCCTTAAAAAAAAAAAAAAGAACAATAAGCAGCTTTGAGAAGATCACTCAAGATCAATGCAAACTAGCATCCCAAATTTTGGAGTGCCAGCAAATATACTAAATGTCAAAAAATGATTTTTTTCACAAGAAATGTCAAATATTTAGTGACAAACACCTCAAACATCACAACATCTCCTAAAGGAACCTAAGGTTTTCTTTAATAAGTTATTTTCAGGATTCTTTGATAAATTTTCCCCTACATTTGCTTTTAGAAGCAAACTCTTCAATTACTTCTTCATATGATAATGTTTGAGGAATTTATTCCATAGACAGAATGGAAAGATAATCTAGTCTTACCTCTACCATGACTGACTAAATTTTGTGGTTTTTTTAAACAATTTTTCACACTGGGTGCTGTGGCACACACCTGTAATCTCAGCCACTCCGGATGCTGAAGCAGGAGGATCACAAGTTCAAAGCCAGCCTCAGCAATTTAGCAAGGCACTAAGCAACTTAGTGAGACACTATCTCTAGATAAAATAAAAAATAGGAGTTGGGAGTATTGCTCAGTGGTTAAGCACCCCTGGGTTCAATCCCTGGTACAAAAAATAAAATAATAATAAATCTACTTTTTAAAATTGTTGCATTTTAGTTGTACATAATGATGAGATTTGTTGTTATATATTCACACATGCACACAATATAACAATATAATTTGGTCAGTTTCACTCTGAAGCACTTCAAAGGCTGGGAAGCTCTTGATGTTTTCTGGGTTAGGGATTTGGGGCACAGGGAAATCACATGTGACATGCTGTTTTTTGTTAGTTCCTGTAGCCAGCGTCAGACTCTTCTGGGAACAGAGTGTGTGCCTTTCACCTGGCACTGGAAAGATAAGGGCACAAGCTCTAGTCACAGGAAAATCTCTCAGGATCCTGCCGGCCTGTAGGCAGGATGGTAACAATGAAAAGGGCCATTTCCCAGTGCTAGACTTCGATGACTAGTTGGTTTAATAACATTCCTCTGCCATCTAGTGGCAATTAGAAACTGAACTTAAATCCCACAGAAGTTTCTAGGAGCTCTTTTGTAGGGGAGGATCAATCTCCAAGATTCAGAAATTATATTTTTCATTCAAACATTTTTTTTAAATCCATCATGAGTCTTATCAGAAAGAAGCATTTCAATGAGAACTGACTTCGAGTCGCTGCCATGTTGGGCAATGATAGGAAGCTGCTTTATCTAGGACACTTTGCCTGATGGTTTGTGGCAGGTGACAATTTGCTCCTTCATACAAATGTGATCCACAGCACAAAACACACACACAAACAAGTAGAAAACATCCTTACCATTTACAGTACTGGAGACAAAGAGTTCCACAATAATGATACGCCTGTGTGTTTACTATTTATGCTGTTTTTGAATTTTTTTTTATAAGGAAGAGGCCAGGTCTTTAATTACATCATGCATTTTGCACCACTAGTCTCTGTCTAGTGCCTGTGACCTTGAGCTGTCGTCTTTAAGCCTTCCTCTGTTATTGCAGTACCTAACACTTACTGAGGGCTCCTACTATGTGATGGGGGCCGTATATGGTGCTTTATGCTCATTCTCTCACTTGAACTTCACAATACTATGAGGAAGGTACCTACTATCACCTACCATTTAGCATATGAGGAAAATGAGGTCAAGCAATTTGATCAAGTGACGATGGTGCCAGGGCTCAAATTCAGGCATTCTGTTTCCAGAATATCACTCATAACCATTTTACCCCAGCTTCCTTCAGGTTGCTATGGTACCCTTACCAGTGGAATTTTTGATGATCTGAAACATCTCCTCTCTAATTTTTCAGGTGATCAAATTGTTTGATTAACAGTTTAAGCTGTTCACCACACATAAAAATACGTCAGGTCTCCCAGCATAGAACTCATAAGTGAACAGACAAAACCCCCCTGGCCTTATTCCAGGAAGGGGGGTGGCTGTCCTTTGCAGGCTGCATTGTTACACAGTGTCAAGGACTTCTCAGCAAAAAAGCAGAGGCCTGGAAGTGAATGCCACCTGGGACCTGCAGCACATTTCAACTAGCAAAATCCTGGTTAAGATTTCCCAGAACTGTGCCAGAAAAAGAACTTGTCATCGGAAGATGGTATAAAAAGTGGAAATGAGCCCAGGTCCGGAGTCCGAGCTGAGCCCCTTGTAGGCAATCAAACCAATTAGGAAACAATTGAAAAATATATTTTGACAACCCCTCCCAAATACATTAAACAGGGATGATAGGCGGGAGGGAAAGTGAGAGGTAAGGGAAATTGCATGGAATTGGAAGGTGAGCCTCAGGGTTATACACAACTACATATAAGAGGAAAGGAGGAGTAGGAGAAAAATTATATAAGTGGAAGAAACGATTTATAGTAGAGGGGATGGAGAGAGAGAAGGGGAGGGGAGGGGGGAGGGGAGGGGAGGGGAGGGGGGACAGTGGAGAATGGGATAGACAGCAGAATACATCAGTCACCAGAAAGGCAATTTGTAAATCAATGGAAATGTAACTGATGTGACACAGCAATCTGTATACGGGGTAAAAATGGGAGTTCATAACCCACTTGAATCAATCTGTGAAATATGGTATATTAAGAACTATGTAATGTTTTGAACAACCAACAATAAAATAATTAAAAAAAAAAAGAAAACTTAAAAATCTTAAGCAAAGTGTGACAGCACAGAAAGAATGCTCCTATTTACACATTTCCAAGGGAGCAAAGAATGGTCTTTAAATGACTTGACACGAACGCAGTTTTGTGGCTTCTGTTTTTTTGAAGATATTTGAGGTTTTTATGGTAAGTGTTGCTAACATATTCTGTCATCTGTCATCCCAGGGTGCTCCTTAAATCATTTGACATTAGTTTGCATTTAGAAAAAAAAATACACTCTGCTAATTAATGGACCGCAAAAAGGGTCAAAATCAATAGTGTTAAGGGGATCATACTCCTGTAAAACTTATGTCACTTGAGGTTGTTTAAAGTTTTTTTTTTTTCAATTTTTTAAAAATATTTTTTTGGTTGTCAATGGACCTTTATTTTTATTTATTTATCTGTGGTGCTGAGAACCGAATCCAGGGCCTCACAAGTTCTAGTTCCTCCACTAACCTACAACTCCAGCCGTTCAATTTGTTTTTGTTTTTTAGTGGTTGATGGAGCTTATTTTATTCATTTATTTATCTGTGGTGCTGACAACTGAACCAGTGCCTTACACTGTGAGGCAGGTGCCATGCCACTGAGCCACAACCCCAGCCCTCAATTTGTTTTTAATGGTTACGTCAAAGGCAGTTATTGGTTAAATTCACAATGATTAATTCTACAGATCCCTACTTGAATATTTCTTTTTATCTTATGTAAATATGCCTCTTTCATAGGCATTTGATCCATGTCAATTAATTGGATTAGAATAGGAAATGTCAGTAAGTCAATTGTACTTGGCCTTGAAATCTTGGGTCTATATGAGCAATATCTTTATTTTATAATGTGTAACGGGATTTTAAAATGTTAAACTATAATCCTTTCCCCCCAATAGACACTGAGGCTGGGGGAGCTATTCCACTGGCTCTCAGTTGTTAACTACAAAAATCTCTTCCATGTCATTGGATTTTAAACAAAATTTCTGCCAAGGGAACTTGTTAGTTCAGGCCACAAAATTTCTAAAAATATAAAAATATGTTTGTAAATACATTTAAATATATAATTCGAAGCAGTCAGTGCAATGTTTAAGCTCTACTTCCTTTCAGTTCAAATGTGGCCCAATATCAAAGGGCAGCCCACTGCCAGGAGAGTCTTTGTTTTGCTGAAGCTGAGGCCAATGTCTACTCCCTTATCCTGCTTGTTAAAAAGCTGGCAAAGAACAGAAAGCTTTTCCAGAGAAAAGCAAGAAACACACGACATTTTTGTACATTACAATAATCCAAACATGGAATTTTTTTTTTCAGTGACCTGTAGAGTAAATTGTATCTTGGGCTGCAGAATTAATCTGAACTACCCAGGGAAAATGTGATCAATACAATCTATTGTGACACTGCCTATATGCATGTATTAAAATTTCTTTTGGCACTGTGAAATTTGATCTCGCAACTGCTTAGAGAACACTGAATAGTTTATAACTTAATAAATGATGACTGTCAATTCTCTTAGTTATGCCTGGCACAGGGTTGGGATTGAAGTTCCTGGCGACTAAGAATTTGGTGATGTGGCTCAGAGTTTAAACCCTAGAGTCAGGTGGCCTGGGTTCAAATTCTAAAACTTCAACTAGTAAACTAGCTGTTTATTAGCTGGGTGACTGCTGGGTGACTTGCTTAGAGTGCTCATCTCTAAAATGAATCTTTGTTTGCGAGAATCAAGTGAGTTAACATGAGTCATCTAAAATAGTGCCCGACTTACAGTAGGCACCCGCCATTTTTATTGCTGTGGGTTAACACAGCTGAGCAAGGGGCATGACCTCTGCCCTTGTCAGTCATGAAAGGAGAAAGGTAAGTATGGAATCGCTCCTCATAGTCCTCTGTCAGTGGTGGGCTGTGGGGGTGATTGTTTGCTAGGGTTTTCATACTTTCTGATTTTTAGAAAATTTCCTTTTTCAGGGCCATGATCAATACCACTGAAATTCTGATCCACATGAGCCTCTGAGTGCAGCCCACAGCCCTGTTGCAGTGTACTCCTTGTATTGGCCATCTTTTGATTGCTGATAGATGTTTACTAAAATTGGCCAAAGGTGCCCTTGTTCTGACACCCCCTTCTGCCACCCTTTGAGACACTGCTGTTGCCGACCCCTACCATTTATCTCACTAGGTCTCCATTTAGCTCACTTGCTGTCTGTAATTAGGGACCTTTCATCATTCTTCTCATGGTCCTGGAGAAAACTGTGAGACTAAAGGACGCTTCATGGCAGATGGTCAGAGGAGTCGAGATGTACTAACCAGCCCTCTTGAGTCTCTCACACTAGGTAGGTCCTGGGAGCTGAGGCCTGGGTTACTTTGTGGTTACCTTGTCTGCTACCTTACTTACATTTTGTGCTTATTTTTTCTCGTTCCCACTCCCAGCTATGTGCCACTTACTTTATGTAATACACGGGGCATTTAGAGCTCAGCATTTCTCTGTATATTTGATAGCAACTGAAGGTAACTCCCAGGAGCACTCATCTTGACCTGGATGACAATTAGTTTGTCAACTCAATCCAGAAACACATTCCTCTCTTTGGGGAAAGTCATTTCAAAATGACTTCTCAAGCCATTTTGAAGTTTTGCTTAACTTCAAGTTAATCATTGATATAATGACTGGATTGTCAATTCATAGAAGCCTCATCTATGGCTTCTATTGAAACAGCTTTTCTGGAAAATCCAGCTCAGTTTATTGTATGCAACATTCAAGGCTATTCACAGCCAGTTGGTTGATTTTTTTTAAAAATTATGGTACTGGGGATTGAACCCAGGGCCTCATACATGCTGGGCAAGCACTCTACCATTGAGCTACACCTCTGTCCCTAATTAGTTAACTTCTGAAGTTCCCTCCATTCATACATGTCTTACTGCTTCTTCCTGAAGATGATCAAGGTTGGCAATGGAAGAAGAGACATGTCTTTTTGTGGCAAGTACGTGATCCAGGTGAAGTTCTAGCCAAACAGAGTCACTACTATAGTTTCATGTTACCAGCTCGGTAACTATCTTAGCATGTAGTTCTTGTCCCACCTTCTTCCAAGTTATGGATTACCTCCCATGGTGCCTTGCTCATAATGATGCTGGATGAACTTGTTAAATAATAGAATGTGGGGCTGGGGTTGTGGCTCAGCGGTAACCTAGCACGTGTGAGGACTTGGGTTCTATCTTCAGCACCACATAAAAATAAATAAATAAAGGTATTGTGTCCAACTACAACTAGAAAATAAATATTAAAAAAAAAGAACATGAAGAAATGATCTCTACAATTTTTATTTCTGGAAAGTTTTCTGTAATTATTTCATTCAGCAGGTTACTCATTCCCTTGGTTTGAATCTCTGTACCTTCTTCTATCCGATGACTGGTAAGTTTGGTTTTTTTATGTTATCCCATAACTCTTGGATGTTTTTCTCATGATTTTTTACCAGCCTTTCTGAGTTGGCTAGACTCTTTTCAAGATGATATATTTTGTCTTCATTATCTGACGTTCTGGCTTCTACTTGCTCCACTCTCTTAGTGATACTCTCAATTGAGTTTTTAATTTGGTTTATCATTTCCTTCATTTCTAGAATTATTGTTTGATTATTTTTTATAATCTCTATCTCCTGATAAAGATGCTTAACTTCTTCTTTTATCTGTTTATGAAATTCATTCTCAATGTGTTCTTTCGCTGCTTGAATTTGCTGTCTTGTATCCTCTTTAAGGTTCCATTCCATCTGTCTAAGGTGTTCCTTGAGTTCTTTATATGACCATTTTTCTGATGACTCTAGGTCATCCTGAATATTTAGGCTGTCCTGCATTGTTTGTACTCCTTTTCTTCCTTGTTTTTTGAAGCTGCTCATGTTACTTCTTGTTCTGTTTGACTGCTGAGTTACTGTTTACTCCTATAAATTAATTTGATGCTTGGGAGGAAAGGTATTTGAAGGGAAGGGAAGAAGTCACTAAAGAGAATGAGAGTAGGCAGGTAGAATTCAAGGAAAGGGGGATAAGAAAAATGAAAAGACTAAGGAAGAAAAAAATAGGAACTAAAAAAAGAAAAAAATTAAAAAATAATAATAATAATTAAAAAAATTAAAATTAAAATTAGTAGAAAAAAAATTTAAAAAATATTTTGTAAAAAAAATTAATAAAACAACAAGAAAGAAAAATGAAAATGAAAGAAAAACCCAAATCAAAAAAAAAAAGAGAAAAGAAAAAGAAAAAAACAAACAAAAAACCTAATAAATGCCGTCTTAGAGTTTGATTAACTTCTCTTCCAGTAGGTGGCGCTGTGCCCACCAGGCCAAGTTTCTCCTGTCAATACGCGGGAACCAATCACTGTGCAGCAGCTCCTCCCAGACTGGGCGAGTCTCCAGTCCTGAGTGTCTAGGGCCTCCTCTTGTGTCTAGTCACTTCCCACTTTTCCTCTAGCCAGGCCCCTCTCACCACAATACTGGCTACACGCCAGGTCTGCTGCTCCCGGGAACCCTGTTTTCATGAACGACTGGGCACACTCTTCCAGTTTGCCATTCCCTCAAACCCTAAGTTTGTAGAGCTTGGGGCTGAGAATCCTCAGCGGATTTTACTTGCCCTCCGGTATCCACTTCCCCGTAGCTGGTGCAAGAGACCTCAGCTGTCAGCACTGGTGGGAGCGGTAGTTCCGTGCTGCGGGTCCCGCACCACCTCTGATTCCCTCGGGCTGGCTATAGCACTCACAGGAGAGCTGGGAGGGGCCCTTACGGGAGAGCTGGAAGGGGCCCTTAAGTTTTCCCCGATGTGTGGAGAGGGAAGGCTAGGGGATCACACACCTGTAGCTGCAGGTTTCAATGAAGTTATCTCCTCCGCAGCAGTCTGATGACGTCAGTTCTCTGCCATAGTGGTGTCTCTTGCAAATGGCCACAGTTCGTTTCCCTTTGCCGGGCGACCCAATGCAACGGGTGGGTCCTTACTGTCTCTCCCAAGCCCCGTTTCAAACCTGTGGCCACTACTTATGAAGGCTCGGTAGGCATTTACCTTCGTAGGATGAGAAGGGCTGACCAGTTGTTTCAGCCGGATGGATTAATGCTGAGTCATAGCTGTTTGTCTGCGGGAAGCAGGTGACCGGGAGTTTGAATTCAGCCAATCAGGGCTCAGTGCGTGTTCTCGGATCACTTGGATTTTAAATTGTCACTCATCTTATCCGCTGTTTCATTTAACTCGGCAGCTCACTTGCGCGGTGAAGAGTCTGCTCTATGGTGCTCCGAGGGAGGCGGCGGCGGCGGCGGCGGCCTTCGGGACCCCCAGGGAGGGGGTGCGGGTTGGGGACCAAGAGTAAATCTTATTTCTATTGCTAGGTCCGAGACGGCTCACCTCTCTGGTTCCCACCTCTAGCCGCCCAGCAGGGCAGCAAGGATTACTCAGGGCTAGCAGGAGAGAGAGCCTCTACAATTTTTAAACACTAAGCTTTTGAGTGTCTAACAGTAACCTCTTTTCAGAAGGCTGCAAAATGCTCTTTACATGGAACTCCAGCAGCAAGCAGTTTGGGTCCAGTCAGGAGAAAAAAAACCACCCAGGAGGTTGAAGAGAAGTTTAATATGAAGAATTGTGAACTGTGGTAAGGGAGTGTCTATCAGATGCCAGGATGTTCTATACAGTACCCAAGGAGGCACAACTTGGAAAGAGTCCAGCCCACTGGACAAGTAGAGGTGCTGAGTTGGACTGAGTTGCTAAATAAGCACAGGCCATCGTCCAGAGCAGGGCAGCCATCATCAGTGTGGACATGGGAGGGAGTCTGGACACTATTGGGCAGAGGCTTTCGGAGCATGTGGGCTACTTGGGAACTTGCAGAGAGTAGTGACCCTCTGGAGCAGGTAGCTGTGTGTTGGGGGCTTTGGTTTGCATGGTTATTGCCAAGTAGAGGCTGAGAGGTCTGCGAGGTTGCGTAGGGTGAGTGTTCTGGGTCATGGCTGGGCCGGCTCCACTGGATGTCCTCAAATGTACAAGGCTGACATCTAGTCCCTACAGAAATTTTGGAAGCCTCTTCAACCTGTCATGTGCCTCCATTGCCTTCTGCTGAGAAAGCTGAACGTCAAGCTCAATTTAATGGAGAAATGCTCATAGGAGCTCTCTTATCCCAGGGCAGATCCTGAAGAGCGAATTTGGAGCTGGGAGGCAATAAATCCATAACCAACACGTCTTCCATCTTCAGAGTCTGTAATCCACTTAGTTCCAAGGAAGAGTATTATATTATAGATACTATCAGGGTCATCGGTGTCTACAGAGCCAGGAAAAGACTGGCTAGGTGTGACCTCAGGCAGATAGCTTCTTCCTATAGGTTTTTTGCCTCCTCTTCTAAGGGCTGGACAAGGTCAATGGTTTTCAATTATCAGGTCACAGTGAAGTGAGAAAAATACAGTATTTCCTAGAGCTAAACTCAATTTAAAAATGAATCTCTCAACCTTTTTCCTCCATAGTGTTAAAACATCCTGTCTTTTATGAGGTTATGGTGATAAGTGGGAATTCATTTCTTAAAGCTTGAAAAATAAAAGATCAGAATTTTGTTTTCTGAATTTTCTTAGTCTGTGGAACCTGAAAGTCTGGTCACTGCAACTGTGTACTCCCTCTAGAGGGCTCATCCAGGTTTTGCTTCTTGTAATCCAGCAAGAAAATAGGCAGAAAATCTAGAATGAAGTAAATTTGGGTCTGTCACAGACTAGCATGGCCCTTTCCTGTGTTGGCTCATAATGCATGAAGCAGTTCATAATTTGAAGACATTTCGTAAACTCTAGGACAATCACTAAAGCATATTCAAAAGAGGCACAGCTCATGAGCCATAGTGGAAATAAAATCCAATTATATGAAATAATCCAAACACACAAAAATCTAGAAAAAAAGATGGAAAAATTATCTTACCTGTGCATCTTGCTTAGCATTATGATTGAGTTTTAGTGGCAGCAATGACTCTAAATTCTATCAAAACAAAAATTGAGGTAGAAGTAGTACTTGTCTATATTGCTTTGAAAGCAATGTAGCCTATGCAAAAAAAAATATTGATGTTGAAGCTTTATTAAATGTAGCAGAAGCCAGTATACACAGCAGAGACACCAGCTCGTGTATGCCCTTTTATATTTATTTATTAGTTTGTTTGACATAGGTGGTCACAATATTTTATTTTTATGTGGTGCTAAGGATTGAACCCAGTGTCTCACGAATGCTAGGCGAGCGCTCTACCTCTGAGCCCCAGGCTCAGCCCCGTCGTTTATGTCTTTCTCTCACCAGCACTGTGTGCTGAAAGTGGGGGCTGGAGAGTCAACACCCAGACCTCCTTGCCAAGGGCACTGGTAGGATGCAACTCATGCCAATGCTGCACTTTTACTAGAATTGGTAAGAATCCTAATTCCTACAGTGCCTTTTCTCCGCTTTCTGCTCCATTCCTACAACGGGGTAAACCACCCCCAGTCTATTTGCAGGTGACCCAGGCCCTGAGGACACAGCTGTGTGAGAACATAGAACATTATTAATGAAAGAGCTCCAGCCATCTGAACACGTGTCCTCCTGACACTCACGGCTGTGCAGAGGATGGGGTGGGGTTGGAAATGAGTGGTAAGTGCATGCAGGGTGCTTTCATTCTTCTAGAACATTCTCAGGAACCAACTGATGTCCCCACCAATCCACTGCAGAAATGGGATTAGGCTGCAGATGTCTTTAGATTGGAAAATGAAATAGCTAGAATTGGACTCTAATCTTTTCCGGGGATGCTGTTTAAAGGAGCGCTGCTCCCTTTCAGCAAAGTGCAGCAGCATCTTCTACTTTCCAGACTCCATCTCTTCCAAGGGAATCAGATAATTGAATGGGATCTTTTCAGAGGACAAATGTAATCACAATACATCCTCTCCTCTCCCCCTTCCTTTTATTATGCACTCCTATAGTGCTGGGGGCACAGGACATGATTCTTAGAATAAAACTTCCAAAGTTAACTACAACAAAAATACCTACTCACTGAAGAACATAAAGTGTGAAAGTCCAGTACTCTCCGGGGGAAAGCACTGTTGTATCTGGCATGTAACCATTCAGAACTTTATCTTTATATATTCACAAAGATCTGGGCAAGGTGGCACACACCTGTCTGTAATCCTTCTGTTGAGGCAGGAGGATTGCAAGTTAGAGGCCAGCCTCAGCAATTTAGCGAGACCCTGTTTCAAAATATGAAATAAGAAGGACTGGGGATGTATGTAGCTCAGTGGTAATGTGTCTCTGGGTTAAATCCTTAATACCCCACCCCTCAAAATGTAGACACACACACACACACACACACACACACACACACAGTATTTTTCACTTTGTCATAAAGTCCATGCTATTAAAGCAACAATTTTTACAGTGCACATACATGTGCACCCTACATTTTGAATAATCTTTTTTTTTATTTGCAATACTGGGGATTGAATCCAGGACCTTGCACATGCTAGATACTCCACCAGTGAGCTATACCTCTAGTCATATTTACCTACGTAAATACCTAGTTGTATTTACAGAAATAAATTATCCCTTTATTTCTGGAGATTTAGCTTAATAATCCAGAGTTTTGCAGTTTCAAAGTTCTTGCCCATGCGTTATCCCATGTGGTACACGGAAGTGCTCTGCAAGGTGGGTTCTATCATGCATCTATAGAACGGAAGACTAAAGCTCAAAGAAGTGACTGTGTCAGGTGTCACAATAGTGGCAAGGCAGTTCCAAGTCCAGAACACTTCAGAGTCCTCTGTGTTCTCTGGCTGCCTTGGATGGAGCAGGCAGGACCAGGTGTCTCTAGGAGTCATCAACAGAGTGGAGCATGGCAAGTGTAGCCACATGTACTCCAGAAGCTAAAGCAACACCAATTCATTACCCAGACTCTCAAGAAAATTATAATGTGGACTGTTAACTGATTCCCCTCCAAACATTTACTGGTTGGTTTTATTTCTCTTCTCTGAAGTCAGTTAGAGGAAGAAGAAAGTCAGGCAGTCAGGAGGAAGAGAGGTACCAAGCCTCCTATCAAGAGATCATTCATATCACACACTCATGGGTGCACATCTTCTTTAAATGGATGTATTATTTGGGCTTTTTCTTAAAACTATATTACTGCAAAGAAATCTAAATATGTTTTTAACCCACTTACTGAGATATTAGAACTTTTGATTTTGGGACACTGGAAACTAAAACCAAGTTCAAATTCCAGCTCAACAAATCCCTAGCTATAAGATCTGGGAGAACAACTGAGCTTTATCAGTTTTAGACATGGGATGGTCTGAGCCTCAAAGCAGTTAGTTAGGAGTTCCCCCCTCCCTCTTAATATGTTTATCTTTTTAATTTACTTGTGCTCTTTAGCATCTCAAAAGGAAATGAACATTTTTAAAATACCAAGCAATAGCCTGCTATTTTTAATTTTTGACCAGAATAGCTCCTAAACTCTACTTTGCTTTCTAAATAAATATAGCATTGAGCAAATTTATAAAACACATAACAGCATCTCCAAGCACATAGATGACCACAGATGTAGCTATTTTATTTATGCTGAGAGCAAGTACTCAGAATTACTCAAGCGCTTTTGAAATTCATTGGGGGATGGAATCAGGTAGACAGCTTTATAGGAAGTGAGGATCATGGCTCTCCAGACCTCCCCTGCATTTGAACTTTGCCCTTAGCCTACCTACCCCCAGAACAAAACCAAAACAGGTAAGGTCTCTGCTTCCCATTTCCAGAAACTATGATACTCTGATATGTATTATCTGTTAACGAGTATCTGAGGTTTATCTGAAAAAAAAATCTCAGTATACTCTTCAGTAATGGGTTCCTAAAATGGATTGGCTTTTTTTTTAAACTTTCAAAAGTCAACTTTAAATTACATAATATGTGAATATACTAAAAAAATTACAGCAGCCATTCCATAAAAAGCCCTGTCCCTCCTACCCCTTCTACCCAACACTCCTCCACCACACACCAAGTTGACCACTGCAAGGACTTCAGCACAGCAACCCTCTCTTTTTAAAAAGCTTTTATATATGTAAGTATTAAACTGCCATTTCTCTAGTTTAACTATATGAAGGTATAGAAGGAAACTGGAGTCATCATGGATCCTCTATGGAGCACTCCCAGCTCTGTCAGCTGCCAGCCCTGCCTCAGGTGGCAAGCAGCATGAGTTAGAGCGTTGTCACCATCTAACCTGGAATTTGACAAATGTGAACTTGATCAATGAGGATTTTGGTCAAGTTTTGTCCCTTTTCTATTTCATCTCTTCCTCAATTGTCTGACCTGGTAAAAGCCCATCCAAATGGGATGAGGAAGGAAGGGACCATTACAACCACACCTGCTCTGGACAGTTGAAATGTTCTGTTGTTCCTTTGGGCATTAAGTCTATTGCAGGGGCGCGGTTAGGTGGGTCAAAAGGAAATAATTTCTTCCTATTCCATACCTCGCGCATTGAGAACCACCAGCACACTTGTGCTTTGCAGCCATACAAGTTCCTAGTACTCACCACTTAAACCTGAGGAACAGCTTTGACAGTGGATCATTCAGTTTTGTGAAAGGCACCTGGAACTTCTGTTTCAACTTTAAAAAAATATTTTAGTTGTAGATGGTCATAATACCTTTTATTTTTATGTGGTGCTGAGGATCAAACCCAGTACCTCACATGTGCTAGGCAAGCACTTTACTACTGAGCTACAGCCCCAGCCCTTCAACTTTTGTGTTTGAAAGTTGGTGCCCTGTGTGGAGCTTAGAAGTCATGTAATTATATAAAAGAAAAAAAGGTAATAAATGTTTTCAAGCAAGCACACAAAGCTTCGTGTGTGTGTGTGTGTGTGCGCGCACACATTCTGCGGTGCTACAAATCAAACTCAGGGCCTCATGCATGCCAGAAAAGCCCTCCACCACTAAGCAGCATCTCCAATCCCTGGCAAAGCTGCTTTTATCCACAAACTGCAACTAATTCTTAAGAAAGCAGCCACTATATATAATGCTATTTCTGTGAGCTCTGAATTTCAACTAGAGACACTAGGAACAGACCTTTCCAACAGCTTGTTCCACCCACAAGCTCTCCCTACAATTCTCTGCACCCTCACCGGAATTAACACAAAGCACAAAATCCAGGAACAAAGTAATTGAGACCCAGAGACGCACCCTCCTTGGGCATGGACCCTGGAGACTTGGCTTCTGGGGAAGAGAAGGGATTTACCTCTAGGGTTCCACTGGGAGCCAAATAGATGCTGACCAGGCTCTCCACTGGAGGTGGCCAGCAGTACAGTTCCAGAACAGCATCAAGGGCAGCAGGGGGCATTTGGTGGTGTTCATACCAAGAACAGGAAACAACACTAAGTAGCAGGGCAGGTTTAAAGAATGTTTATTTCTTGGGATAAGCACACAGCCCACTTTTTGCCCTTGAACTTTTTACTAAAGACAAAAACTACAGTGAAATAAATATGGAAAGCCAGCCTAATATTTAATATACTGAGTTACTCTGCTAGAAATTAACATCCTAGCAAATGACTATCAACAAGTAAATTTGTTATTTCAGTGGATCCTAGACTGCCAATAGAGCTACTTTTGCACCTTTAGATAGTAGAGATTCTGTCTCTTGAATATAGCATCCCGTAGTTTATTGGAGTACAACTAGGGGCAGTAGCCTTGCAAAAAACATGGCCCTAAGGCAATGAGGAAAAAGAAAAAGCCCTGAAATTGTTCAGAGATAGAATATTTCTTAAATGTATTCTTCCCTCCACCTCCAGTTTTGGAAAAAAATATGAATCTAGTTTCTCAAATAAGCAATTAATAGAGCACCTCTGTAGGGACAGAAACATCATGTATGGGGGCATTGTTCTCAGAATCACTAAAACTCAACCATGAGCAGTCAGCCAGAGCAGTCCTCCTGAGCTGCCTGCCCTAAAGCAGCAGGTCTCATTCTGTATTAATTTAAGGTGACTCCATTAAGAAAAACCCGACTTGGATATAAGAAGTTCATCCGAGTGAGCTTCCAATTTCCTGACTTTAGCTTCTGCAGTCTAATTAATGGGACTCAAATAGTTAGCAGAAAGGAGAGGCATTGATAAAGCCTGTGGGAGACCAACCTTGCACATGACTGAGTCACATTCCCGGGCTGGGTGCTGAGGTGTCAGGCAGCATTCTGCTAGACTTTCCCCACCCTTCTTGGGTTCCAGGGGCAGTGTTTGTGCATGGGTGTGTCTTGCTACAGCCCCATGGGTGGAGCTATGCTCACCTGTTCCTTTGTGATATCACCCCTTGCCCTGTTTGGGATAGAATGTTCCATGGAAACACCTTTTGTGTGTCCCCTTCTCTTACCGTGCCCTTAAGTGTGGCCTACCTAGATGTCAGTCAACCTGCTGACAGTGGACATCATGAAGATAGACTCAGCCTCCTGAAACCTGACCCCTTGCCTCATTTGAATAGCTCTCCTCAATAAAAGGGGTCAGCGCGTGCTCTCGCTCTCTTCCTGTGGACCCTTAAGGTCAGAGGAGCCATCACAACGACCCCAAAGAAAAAGGTATTTCTGTCTCTTGTGTGGTTATTTCCCACAGCCCAATTAGACCAGTTCCCCTGGAGTGACTCCTGAGTGTTTTAGTCTTGAACAGAAACCTGGCAACTGGCGCCCAATGTGGGGGCAAAAGGTCTGAGTCTTTAAGCCTCCAGGACAAAAGCGACAAAAGCCTCCTTCCTTCACTATACCTCCAATTCAAGTTTCCTCCTGCTCTGTGGCTTAAATTAAGAACCACAGGCCAATAGCGCTTTTCTCAACTGATGCTCCTTGCCTGGGTATTCCTTTCTCTTGCAACCACAGGCTCCAGAACCAGAATGTCAGGAAAGCCTTCTCCACTTCATTAACTGCCCATATTCTACAGATTCTGACTTCAGGGAACTCTTTCTAAGAATTACCTCATTAGCATAATTAAAGTGTACCTGAGCTGTTAGAGATAGAATCTAACACCTTGTGATGTGAAAAATATATCACACACCATCACACATATTAACTTGATTAAATTAATGCCATTTTAGCACATAATTAGTTCTTTATTATTAAAATCAGACATCGTGGGCAAGTAAGTTCCACAGTTTGTGGAAAATCTGAATATATCAAGTAATTAGGTTCAATAAGAAAAGTTCACATGTCTGCAGGCCCAGAATCTTTTAAAATGCTGAATTTTGTTATGAACAAAAATTTAAACTACAATCTGGCATTCAACTTAATCCCTTTATTAGTGTTGTTCATCCACTCTAATCATGACCTAATCCTATTGGAAGGATCAAGTTTTTATAGAAAGTGAAAATTCCCAGTCCAGTTTAAAAAAGAAAATTCAAGCAATCTGAATCAACTTTGCCAAATAGTCTGGAGAATCAGTCTGTTTAGTGAGTGATGCATGAAAACAAAGATGCCATTAAAATACAACTTGGTAACCAGGCATTACCTATTTAATTGGTATAATATATATACAGAGCAATCTTAAAAAGCTTCATTTTATACAGAAACATTTACAAAATGAACAGTGTAATTAAATTAAAGATTATCTATACAATGCACACACATATGTCTTCTGGAAGATAAAGGATTTTCATCATCACAGTCAAAATGGACAGCCATATGCATTTAAAAAAAGAATTCCATTTCAGAAGAAAAATACATTTTTTATATTCAATTATATTTTTGTTTTTCTGAAAATTCATGTTTGGATACTTTTTTCAATTGTTTCTCTTGTTCAGCCTTGAAAAATTTCAGGTTTCTAGTGTCACCAACTGGTGTTAGTTTAAAATTAATAATCTCAGTGTTAAAAAATAACATTTTGTTTAAAAAAAAATCTTAACTGAAAAATAGGCTTCTAGAGTCAAAATTCATGAAATATATGAATGACAACATGATTTATAAAAATATTTTCACCAGGGTAGCATATATAACATTTATAAAATTAATGGTTGCTAATCATCTTGTTTCCCCGCCCTCTTCTTCTTTCACTGGTAGGTAAATCTTGGTCTAAGTTTGTATGTAGAAAGTGAAAAAAAATCCTTAGAAAAAAATAGTACACCACAAAACAAAGCTTGGAAAAATGCGTGACAACAATTAGATTCATCTTTGAACATCAAATAGGCATTAATAATTTAGTACAATCGTAAAAACCTAATGTCATTTTATGGTGCTCAGATTTTTTTCCTTTTTCTTACTAATTAAACATTAAACTGTGACAAAAGTCAGGAAATGTGTAGAACCACCATGAAAACAGCAATTTGTTCTCAGTATACCTTTGCAAGGATTCAGTTTCCCAAGTTTCATGGCAGAGTGAAATTTCTCAGCCACCTACACGCCCAAGTAGAGTAAGCCTCTTCTCAGCCAAGTAGGGCTGGCATAAGCTAAGAGGCCCAAAGGCCAGTTCCTACTGCCTCCCAGCTATTTTTTTTTTAGACCATAAGTTCTCTATGATGATGTTTAATCGCAACATAATACCTATAAGGTAGGTTTACAATGTGTTTATTAAGTGAATAAATAACATGTTTGTATCCTGAATCACTTTAAATGATAATTAAAAACAAAACCAAAAAACACAAAAACCACCAAAGTTCAAATTAATTCTTCTGTCCAAACCCACCATTTTGATCCTTATAACAGACTAAAGTGTGTATGGGATGAGAGACTGGGAGTCACAGCAAGTATTCACTTTCAAATCAAACCTATGAGGTGTACATACACACACTAAAAATTTCCTGCTCAAAGATACCAAAATATTGCTAACCTAAAGAGCTATTGATGTGTACAATATCAAACATAAAACAAATTCCCTGTAGGTCTCAGGTTTATTATTCTCCGGACACCCCATTCTTCTCTTTCTCTATTCAATATAGTAACTGGTGGAAGGCCCTCCAAATCCTTACATCAGGAGCTGTTCGTAAACCAGGACAGAAATGGGTATCGCTAATACATGCATATTTTTATACAGTACTTTGCTCAGTCCTGATCCATGTATAAAAGGAAGCAGTAGATAATGAAGAACAAAAAGAAAACAAATTATTTCCTTCAAAAATTTTCCATAGTTTCTTAAGTTTATCAGGAAAAATGGCAACAATACCGCCAAAATATGGCTTTTAATAATTTTCCTCTAAAATGGCGGCAAATGGTGGCACAAATATTAATACTGAATGCTTCATTTTTGTCTAATGTATGTATGTGTATATATATATATATATTTGAAATATATGTAACTATATCAAATATATATGTATATATATTTGAAAGTGTATAGGCATAGAATACGATGAATCTGATCACTATTTGGCCTCCATTATACATTTTGTACCCTAGAGGGAAAAAACTTTAATCTTATAGTTTATGAATCTATAGCATATGAGAAACCAGGAAAAAATTAGATATGTTGCCTATTGTAAGTAGACTTTTGGAGTGTCAACCATATGTCTAGAAACAAATGGGAAAATAATTGATTTTATTGCACTTACCCTCTTATTTTTTTAATTTGATAAATTATTATTGATAAAAAGCAAGACACATTAAAACTAATACTTTTTATAACTATTTTAAAAATAAAACATCTTTGTGCATTTTCATTCTGAAATAAAAAGGATATTTGCTTTTGGATGACAATGTATAACTTGACATGCACAAAAATTAAGACACTACAATAAATGACCTGATCTTTACTAAATTATCTTTTAAACAATGTTAAGTTGATTTAAAAAAAAAGTTAAAACCCATTAAAAGGACATTGCCACAAGTCCAACTTCAAAAGCCCATACAGTTCTTTGAAGGCTTTTAATCTGTCACCCCCAAGGCTCACTTTCTTTTCGTTGCACAGGGATGGGGGTGGGTGGGGTGGGAAGGATGCCAAAATCTAAGACAAAAATGAGGTTTGTGGTAACAAACCTGCAGATGAGCTAAGGTGTCCTATTATACAAAGAATCCAAACATAATGCAAAGTCAAAGAAATTATAATAGGTGAGAAATAAAAGGAGGTAAGAAAAAATCTGATGACAAATATTGATATGACTACAACATTTAAATCTACATCTAAAATAAATATTGTAAAAATCCAACAAAATATCGAAAAATATCTAAAAATCCAACAAAATACAATAATTTGGCTTAAAAATTCCTTTGGTTTTAGATATATAATTATTTTGTGTTTTAAATAAATATACTAAAACATCACATTTGGGGGAACTTCATGATCACTCCAATTTGATATATATTTATATCAGTATTGAAGAATGGTGCTCAAATGGTTAACAAAGCCATATGCTGCTTTCTCTTGGGAAACTGGTTCTTAGTAAGTACCTTAAAATACTAGTACATTTTATCTTTATATAATGTTAGTAAAATTAAAGTATTTCCATGTCTAAGAATTATTCATTTCGCTGTTCTAATGATTGGATCCACTTCACATTTTAAAATATAACTGAAGTCCACAGAAAATTTTTCAATAAACATGTTATTTTAAACCGTATTTAAAGTAACTAAAGATTTTAAGAATTCAACTATTAATCCAAATATGAAAAAAAAATGGACCTACGATAGACAAGGAAACCTGACAAGAGACATTCAATGTCCAACTATTGCCATTTACCAACAGCTGGCTTTTCTATTAAGTTCAGTTTTCATTAAAACAAAAATTTAAGTACTCAAATGCATCCTTAAAAGACAACCAAATATTATACTGGAGTGTCAAAACATTTTTTTAAAATGTATTTTGAGATGGGGTTTTGCTATGTTGCACAGGTTGGCCTCAAACTCCTGGTTTCAAGTGGTCCTCCCCCTGGCCTCCTGAGTAGCTGGGACTATAGGTACACACCACTGTGTCTAGCTTGAAACAAATATTTTTATGATGTCTTTACTTTTCTTGGTGTTGTGCAAATTGTAAATCAATGAATAAGTAACACTTCTTTGTCTTTTCATGAATCATTTTTAAAGATGAATAATTTTTGACATATTTTAAAGGGAAAAAATATGAAGAAGGGGTTTTTTTTAAAGCCCTTTTAGTAATGTTCAGCACTTAAGACTATGAGCAAATTAAGTTGTTCAGACTCAATGATAGGCTGTTGTATTGCACCATATAAAACAAATTTCTCAAAGCCTACACTCTTACAGTATGCACAGCAATGCATCCATTTTTAAAAGGACACTTTTTTATACAGATGAAGCAAAACAAATTTTGACTGGCTTATACACAAAGTAGGGAAAAGTTTCCAACAACACTGGTCAGTGGCACCTGCTCCTGGGTGGCTTTTATCTGTTTACTGGGCAAGAACTTTGTATTAGGTTTTCTTTGTCCTCTGCTCTAGTTCATGCTGGTGTTTAATAAGACGTTCTATTTCTGTTCCAAGTGTTTGTAGATTTTCCTTTAATAGTTAGGGAAAAAGAGAGAAAACAAAACTACTAAGTATAATAAATAAAAAGATTCAATTTGAACTATTTTTGCCTAAATTTTGAAACTGAAGGAGTGGTGATTAGTCCAAAAATGCTAAGTGAATTAGTGAATTGAATTAGATACACAGATGTTTTTAGTAAAGTAGACCTGTCCTTTTCAAAGTTATGATATTGGGAATTAAACCCAGGGCCTTGCACATGCTAGGCAAGTGCTCTATCCCTGAGCTACATCCCCTAGCCCACTTTTCTAAAATTTTATTTTGAGACAGAGTATCATTAAGTTGCCTAGGCTGGCCTTGAACTTATGACACCCTCCTCTCTCAACTTCCCAAGGAGCTGGAATTATAGGTGGTTTCATTATGCCCAGCTCATATTTAACCTTTTTATCATAGCTATAGCAATTCAATACATAAAATGATTAATTATTAGATTTAAAAATTATTTTTAAAACCCATTACTAATTATCAAGGCCCATGTTCAACAAATAGATAATAGCTGCAGAAAATAAAAGAAAGCTGGAAAATATACTAGAAACTCCATAGTCTTAAAAAGTGTTTCAACAATGACCTGTAATAGCAATGTATGTCAAAGGTCATCCATTGCAAAATATATAATTCATCCTACTATCTAATAACTAAACTTAGTTTGAAAATTATACTTTCAAAATAGAAAAACATTAAATTTTTATCTCTTGAGTAACAGAAACCTATCAGAATTAGCCCATCTAAGTGCCAGATGAGACTAAGAAAGAGGCACCATTTTACTTATTGGTAAGTGAATGAGAAACACAAATACCTTCAAAGTAATATTTTTTAGTAATGTATCCTCCAAAACAGCCTGCAATTTTCGGTTGATTTCCAAAGACAGTTCCAGTGTTAATCCACTATCAGCAGGATGAGATGTATATAAAGATGCCATGATGCCACCTCGTCTACTTAAATGGACTTTGTTAAAATCAGAAGCCTCTGAAGAAAGTGTGCCTGATTCTTCTCGTAAAATGTAACTCTGAATTATTCTGCAAAACAAAATGACACTATCAATTGTGTACCTGAAGAATTAAAAATACTGGAATTTGTAAGAATCAGCTAAGCAGAAGCATAGAGGCCTAGCATAAAATAAGTACCTATTAAACTAATAACCTAATACATTAGAAAAGAATTTTCCTTATTCAGATGGTTTCTTCAGCTATTTTGCTTTTATTCTATCATGATTAATGATATATACACTGCTTTTTAAGTTCCTTTCCTTATTTACATAAAATATTTAAGCAACTATTTTATTGCTCATATTTCTATTAATATTGTTTTCCTATTTTTAAACTTTTTTAAAAAAGTAATAGGCAAACTTTTAGTAACATATTTAAAATTAAAATGGCTTAGGAAAAGACCTGCAATATAAGAGCAACATCTCTTATTTAAATGAGTACAGTATCAGTGAGAGGACAGGCTCTGGAGTCAGTCAGAGCTGGGTCTGAATCTCTAGCTCAATGTCTGTCCCTCACAAGAGGATAATCCTGACAGATAAGAGTGATTTTACCTAGGCCCCAGTTAACTTAACTGCAAAATCAGAGAACTCACTCTCACTCAGTGGCTGTAAGT
Source organism: Spermophilus citellus (assembly GCF_964194105.1). Lineage (NCBI taxonomy): Eukaryota > Metazoa > Chordata > Mammalia > Rodentia > Sciuridae > Spermophilus > Spermophilus citellus. The sequence continues at coordinate 82,029,164 of NC_138195.1, forward strand.
AATCAGTAAGATAAATGCTAACAGGCATAGTACAAGGAATTACCTAATTATATTTTGCTCAACAGGAAAAAAAAATATCCAAAACTTCACATGTCTCTTAGAGTCATAAACATGAAAATAAAAAGCCAAGTAACACACTACTATACTCTATGTCTTCTTCAAGGGTCTTATGCATGCTAGGCAAGCATTCTACCACTGAGCAATACTCCCAGCCCTAGATCTATGTTTTCTTTCATTTCTGTATTCCCCAAACCTAGAATACAGTAGGTGATCATAAAATATTTGGAACTGAATGATTATAAGAATTATTAAGCTGGATATGGTGGCACACACCTGTAGTACCAACTACTTGAGAGGCTGAGAAGCAGGGATGCTTGAGCCCAGGAGTTTGAGACCAGCCTAAGCAAGATGTGAGACCCTTTCTCAAATTAAATAAATAAATATTTTTGAAAGACAGAATTCTTGATATGATTGATTTTTGAAAAGAGTGCTTTTACCATGAGAAGTATACACTTGGAACAGATAGTGCTACCATAATAATACATACTTTGTTTTTTTCCTAATTTCTTCCACCAATTGTTTGATGTGATCTTCCATAAATTCTATCTTTTCATTTTTCCGGGCATGTGCTTTCTGCAACCTAACTATCCTCTCAATCAGCATGGCCTTGTCCAGTTCTGGAAAGTTATCCACAGCTACTGATGACCCAGTGTTTTCTGGAGATCGATCTTCTGCACTGCTCCGAGCATTAAGGGACCCTAAATGATATGCACACATACAAAAAAAAAAAAAAAAAAAATCAGTTTAGATATTATTTGAGTCTAGCATGCTAGACTCTCATCTCATGTATCATTTATTTTGGTATCATTTTCAAATATTCACCCTAACATAGCTGGATGTAGAACATATCATAGGTCATTGGCTAACCAACTTCTTGTGTCTGAGTATACTGGCAATAAAATAGCAAAGCGTCGTCTATTATGTCTCTCAAGAACAGGATGTGAAAGTAGCAACAGAGAAACAAAAGATCTAAGAGAAAGAATAAGAATTATAAGTCAGACCAAAATTAAAGTAAAAGAGAACAGAAAACAAAAAACAAAAACCCAAAAACAGAGTGGGGCAGAATGTGGAAATATAGGAGAGGAGAAGGAGGACAGAATATAGTAGATTATGTTCCAGAGCCAATCTATCCAGGTTCAAATCCTACTTTTCCAATTATTAGTTGTGTGACTTTGGACAAATTATTTAAAACTCTCAGTGTCTTGGCTACTTCATGTCAAAATGGCATTAGTAATATTATTTACCTTTCATAAGATTATTAATATATTTATCTCATTTAGATGAGTTAATATATGTGAAGCACTCAGAACAGCGCATTATAGTAAGCACAATGGTTAGCTCTTAATTTTTTACCAATACCAGTGAAATGAATTTTTGGTCCTCTTTACCCTATAAAAATCTGTTTCTCGACCCCACTGTACAGATTTAAGATAAGTACTGTATCTTATCTAAAATTATATAATACATTGCAGAAACTGGGTGTGATGGCACATGCCTATAATCTAAACATCTCAGGAAGCTGAGACAGGAGAATTGCAAGTTTGAGGTCAACCTCAGCAACTTAGTGAGAGAATAGAACAGAATATAAATAAAATATAAATAAAAAATGGCAGAGGTGGGATATAAACATGCAACAATAATTTCAAATTCACATTCTTTCTACTACACATTTTTTCCACTATTGTAATAGCTGATAATATTTTGCCCCTCTAATGTGCAATTCCTAGGAGACAGTATAATGTAAAAGTTATAATAGAGAGACAGAGAGAGAATCCCAAATTTTATTACAAAATAATTATATAAAACTTCAATATTTTATGTTTCAAAAGGAAACAAAGCATATCAATATTTTTTAAGACCCAAAATGCTATTTATTTTTATATTCAGTTACTAAATAACAACTAAAACCATTGTGTTTTTTTTTTTACCTGATGAACTAGAACGACTCCCCATGCTGCTAACTTCTTTATCGTAGCTTCCATTCTCAACCTGATCTAATTTTCTTCGTGCTATAGGAAAAATAAGTGGATTACTTACAATAATCATCATGACCATCCCATCCATCCCTGATTTTAGTTGCTAAATTCACTTAGTAAAAAATGGCATAGACTATAATAATAATAAGACAAAGTTCTTGAATACCTACCTTAGAAAGCTGTAGATGTCATTCATATAAAATGACATTTGGAATTGTACAGGTCAAATACCAAATATACAAAAATGACATTATGATAACTGACACTGGCATCATTTAGTTGTATTGAACTTAACTTTTCATAGTCCTGACAAAAGCTAGGTTGTGGTTCAGAGCACTTTCCTGGCATGTGTGAGGCATTGGGTTAGGGCCTCAGCACCACATTAAAAATACATAAATAAAAGAAAGGTATTGTGTCCATCTACAACTTTAAATAGATAGATAGATAGATAGATAGATAGATAGATAGATAGATAGATGTCCTGACAGATTTAGAGGATCCTACCAGAAATTTCCCTTCAATTATAAGTACAAAAACAACTGAATTCTTATAGCAAATAACTGAACATATTCATGTTAAGTAATACATTTCACCCTATTTGAAAATAAATAAAGTTGTGGAAAATGGTAAGAGAATAGCTAGTTGGAATACTTGTCTTATTCATCTTTGTCCAAGCACATAGTACAGATACCCAATAACCTCTATGCATTTTAAATTAAAGAAATCTGGGTTTTAATTCTAGTTGACCATTGTTGTGTTCAGGTAATTTATAACCTTTCCAGGTCTGTTTCCTGAGACCCAGATGCAGAGCTAAGTCTTAACCATCTCTAAGTTAGAGACAAAATGTAGATCCAGGTACCCTAAATGCAGTACAGATCAATTCATAGGCATATGTAGGTAGAAAATATTACAATTTTTATTTACGCTTAAAGATAAATCTTTTCAAATTTCTATTTTTATCTAACACATCTAAAATGCATAAATAAACACATAAATTGGAGAAAACCAAATATTTTTTACTGATAAAAAAGTATGTAATCAAAAAAGTTTAGACACTCTTGCCCTAAGGTAATACCTACCACAATTCTTATATTCTGTGGCTCTGTGAATAAATATCCTTTAGTATAGAAGACAGGCAATTCATAGAACTACAAGGTTAGCAATTTATCTATGAAAATTAATATGTAAAAAGGAATAAATGGCTCCAGTAAATGTGGTAGAACCTGAAATATATTTTTCTATAAAATCTTTAATGATTAAAAGAAACAAATATATTCAAGGTCTAAATGAGGAAGAATTTTATACCTTGCTGAAGTTGCTTGGTAAGATCCTTGACATTAGAGGCATGTTTACGTCTTTGAGTTACTAACTCATCTTTCAATTCTTCTACCTGGGTACTCAATGCTTTAACTTCCATTTGTTTACACATAAGGTCAGCTTGCAGAGTCTGGACTTCCTCTTTTCGAAGTTCTTCCTCTTTTAACAATCTACTTTCCTGAATATTAAGTAAGATAAAATGAAAAAACTTTTAAATCATATATTTATTTCTATTATTGCTCAATTGACAACCTTAAAAATATATGGTCCCTGAGAGACAGTCTTCTATCACTCCTCCTTATTTATTGAGCTCCTCCAAATTCTCATATAGTGAGGCAAAGGGATACACTAAATGAGTGTTGTTCTGCACATGCAAAACTACCTGTGACACAGGTCTTCGAATTCTTGCAATTTCAAAAACTCAAACTATTTTTTTATATTTATTTTTTAGTTTTTTTTTAGGTGGACACAATATCTTTATTTTTTATTTTTTTTTATGTGGTGTTGAGGATCGAACCCAGGGCCTCGCGCATGTTAAGCAAGCGCTTTACTGCTGAGCCACAATCCCAGCACAAACTCAAACTATTTTTATGAATAATTTGAAGACATTCTAATAACTTGGAAATATTACACCACTTTGAAACTATTTTTAAAAACAAATTTAAAGTATTACCTTTAAAAAAATATATAATGATTCTAGTTAAGAATGACAGAAACCATGGCTTTCTTATTTTCAAAAGTGAAACATTCTTCTTTATTATTTTAGGGAGAACATTTATTACGAATCACGTCAGTTGAAAGGAAAAACACAACATTTTTAAAAATACATATTTTTTTAGTTGTAGATGGACACAATACCTTTATTTTATGTGATGCTGAAGATCAAAGCCAGTGCCTCACAGATGCTAGGCAAGTGCTCTGTCACTGAGCTTCAGCTACAGCCCGCAACATTTTTTTTTAAAGCATTTGAAATTACCAGAAAGTCAGTGCCAATAGAAAAGTGCTTAAATTAACTACTACTACATTTTTATGCTATGGGGAAATTTTAATCTGTGTTTCATGTTAGTTGTTTCAAGAGTTACATATATATATTTATACTTACCAAATTAGTATTTGTCTGTTTCATTTGTTCACATTGGTTTTGCAACTGACTTTCACTACAGGAAAGTTTATCATATTGTGACTGCAAAGAATTGCACTCAGATTGAAGCTGTGCATTCTTACTAGTGAGCTTTTCTGTGAACAGCAGTAGCTCAGATTCTCTTTTCCTACTTCCTTCGATGTCTTTTTGTAGGTCATTAATCAAAGAATTAAGACTTTCCATTTCTTCCTTCAAATTTTCAATTTCTTGCTTACCTCTAAAAAACAAAGTTTATATTTCAGAAAATATGAGACTATTAAGAGACATTAAATTAATGGTTTTGGGAATTTTAAAATTTCATTAAAATTTTCAATTTAAATGCAATGCTTTATAAAGGTACTTTTATTCATTCATCCAAATATTTATGAATGAATAAAATGATAGGAACTAAGGGCTGAGAGTATAAGTGAGCAGGGCCTACATGCTCCTGCTTTCAAAGAACTTTTAATCAAGAAGGGAAATTACACAAGTGTGATAACTGTTTCTGATGAAAACACGGCAAGTTGCCTAACTTCATATAAGTGATGGTCAAACTAATACTTAAAGTAGCATTTACTGTCTGCAAAGGTCCAGTCAGTAGATAAGCTGGGCATCTTGGCATATGGATTTTGTTGCAATCGTTCCACTTTGCCACTGTAGATGAAAACAGCCAGAGACAATATGTACAAAAATGAGTGTGGCTAGATGCCCAGAAAACTGCACTTACAAAAAGAGGTGGTGGGCTAGATTTGGCTTATGGGCCATAATTTGTTATCCTTCAAAAAGAAAAAAAAAAAAAAAAGGAAAAAAGAAAAGCAGAAGTTTGTGGGAAAAATTCAAAATGAGTTCCAGGAAGAGGAATGAGTATGTGCTAAAGCTGGAAAGGGAAAAGGAGAAGGGTTTATGGTTGGTACCGATAGGTGTTCAGCATTGATGATAATCAGGACTTCACTACATCCTTACCACTTGACAAGGGCTTGACAGGCCTTAAAAATCCGTTAATTACAGCTGAAATATAAGAGTAAAAAAGAGGAAGGCACGAAGAAGCAAGGAACAGGTCACTAATCTCACAAGCCATGCTAAGGCATTTGAACTTCCTAGGCAATCTTTGAGGCAATGGGAAATCACTGAAAGGTTTTGAGAAAACGTTCTTTTTGAAAAGTTTATGCTAATAATAGTGTAGGAAATGTCCTGGAGAAAAAGTAAACAGAAAAATCAGTTTATGAGCTATTGCAGTTTTCCAGATGGGAGCCGACAATGGCTTGGATGATGGTGGTAGGAGAGGGAATATAAAAAAGTAAACAGACTTGAATGATATTAAACACAGGACACATCACTAATACTTTGGGACTGGCTAGGTATGTGAGAGGAGGGAAGGAAGAGCCAAGCATGACCCCCAGGTTTCTGGGTTAGACAGTCATTTGGGTGCTAAACTCATCACTTATCCCAGAACATGAAAGAAGAAGCATATTCGTGGACAGAAGAAAGGACTCAATTTTGGATATATTAAAGTTTAAGGTGTTTTTGGTACTTATGCGCCTAAAGCTAAGCAAAAAGGGCTGACAATAATGATTCAAAGAATCTGATGCACATTAGAGGAACAATTAGGATCACTCAGGGAATGACAAAATTTGAACACAAGAGGGTTTTCTGACAGAAAGAAAAGCCTGATAAAGAGACTAAGAAAGCGTGGCCCAGAAGGCAGGAACACCCAAAAGGCATGATAAAAACAGAGCCAAAGGAACTGAGCATTTCAAGAAAGGTAAGTTTAACACTGTTAAAAGATCCTAAAAATTCAAGCAAAGCTGGGTCTGAGCTATATCCACCATAGTTAAGGGGATATTAAATTTTATGGAATGCTGAGATCAAAGTTAGAATAGAAAGAAACCCAACAAAGGAAGTAAAGAACTGGGGAATGAGTACAGGTAATTTTTTTAAAAAATTAATTACTTTATTTTTTATTCTAATTTGTTATATATGATAGCATAATGCATTACAATTTATATTGTACATATAGAACACAATTTTTCATATCTCTGGTTGTACATAGTCACACCACTCGTGTCTTCATACATGTACTTAAGTATTGATGTCCATCTCATTCCACAATCTTTCCTACCCCCATGCCCCCTCCCTTCCCCTCCTACCCCTCTGTCCTATCTATTGTTTGTCTAATCCTCCCACGCTCCCTCTCCAACCCAACTATGAATCAGCCTCCTTATATCATCTCGGGAGCAAATTTTTACCACCTGCACATAAGATAGAGCACTAATCTGTAGGGAATATAAAGAACTCAAAAAGCTAAACACATGAGGACAGGCTGGGGTTGTGGCTCAGCAGTAGAGCGCTCGCCTACTGGTAGAGCATCAGGCACTGGGTTTAATCCTCAGCACTACATAACAACAAAATAAAGGTACTGTGTCTAACTACAACTTAAAAAAAATTTTTTTTTAAGAAAAGTTAAACACCAAAAAACCCCAAATAACCCAATCAATAAATGGGCTAAGGAACTGAACAGACACTTCCAGAAGATGATATACAATCAATCAACAAATATATGAAAAAATGTTCAATATTTCTAGCAATTAGAGAACTGCAAATCAAAACTACATCAAGATTTCATCTCACTTCTGTCAGAATGGCAGCTATTAAGAATACAAACAACAATAAGTGTTAGTGAGGATGTGGGGGAAAAGGCACACTCGTACATTGCTGGTGGGACTGCAAATTAGTCCAGCCAGTATGGAAAGCAGTATGGAGATTCCTTGGAAAACTGGGAATGGAACCACCATTTGACCTAGCTATTCCACTCCTCAGTCTATACCCAAAGGACTTAAAAACAGCATACTACAGGGACACAGCCACATCAATGTTTATAGCAGCACAGTTCACAATAGTTAAACTATTGTTTGGAAGCAACCTAGATGTCCTTCAGCTGATGAGTACAGCAAATTCTATCAAAAGTTTGTGAAAAGGAGAAAAATACATTGGTAGAGGAAGATCCAAAGAGTTTTGATTTTTTAAAAGTATGATCATATTTAAATACAGAAAGAAAAGGAAAGTCAGCAGAGATATATAAGAGATATGGGTGGGATAAAAAAGGAATAATCAAGAAAGGCCTTGCGAAGGCAGAAGAGCATGGATCCACAACAGAAATAGAAAGAAAAATTAGGTCAGAGAGGAGCAGGAACATTTCTTCCATAACAGAAGCAAAGGAAAGAAAGAATGCAGATATGGGCAGTTCAAAGGACTAATAGCAAGATGATGAGAATATTGTCATCCGACAACTTCTATTTTTTTTCTATAAAGAAGCAATCATTTGCCAGGAGTAGAGGGGTAAAGGGGAAACCTGAAAAGTGAGGAAAGTGATCAAGTTTAGAAGAGATGCTAAGAGAATTGGGTAGAAGGCTCCGATCAAAGACATGTAGTAGGAACAGAAATGCATGAATATTCCTAATTGAGGTCAGTGACCATGAACTTCTGCGGTGTCAATCTGGATGATGGTTGAAATTACTTCAGCACCTTGGGTGTGTGTGAGGTGCAAAAAAGAAGACACTGTTTGAATTCAACCTCAACCGAGGCTCTGTAAGGTAATGCCAGAAATGGAGCTTAGTTACACAGTTTTATAAGAAGACAAGGAATAATGTCAACTCATTACATTAAAAGCAATACACATTCAAAAATCTAGATCTTGATACTCTTCAAGATTTACCTTTTAGAAGGAATAAAAGTATTCTACATAGTTAATGGAATTTCAAAGTTGAAGAAACTAAATAAAACCAATCTGTCTTCTAAATTGTTATTGCAAATTATATTAGGGAATATAAACTTTGATTTTTATAATCCATGGTGGGAGCTCAAATATAGTCCAAAAAAGTTCAAGAGAGAAAAATTCTGAATTGTAGCTAGTAAAACTGTAAAAATCTTCACACAATAATTCCATTTAAAAATATAATCTTGAAATAAAAGTAAAAAGCTTGTTTATCAACACAGAGATGTTGTTAATTTTGTACCTTTGAAGCTGATCCTGTATCTGATCTGCAATTTTCACTTTATCCAATAAATTCTGAATTTCAGCTTTTTGGCGATTAATAATTTCCTTGTATTTCGACAATTCATCTTCTGTTCTTAATCGTTCATCTTCTAGACATTTTGCCTATTAAATTATCATAACCAAGTTAAACTACAAACAATATTTTCTTATTCCTTATAAACTATTTCAGATAGTGGTTACATATTAGAAATCAAAGCCTAATTCTAAAGCAGTATTAGTTCATATGAAGAAAATACAATAGGAAGTTAATGTCCTAGATTTCAATTGCAGATTTCTGGTGATTCAGTCATGAGAGTTTAAGCATGTCACTTTATTTTTTACTAATTTTCATTTATTCATCTGAAAAAAAAAGGATCTATCTTCCCCAACTACTTCAAATAACTGACATGGAGAACAAATAGGAAGGTATATGAAAAACTCTTTGAAAATTATTAGGTGATCCCAGATTCAAAGTGGTAACTGAAAGGCCTATTATGATACCTGTGATAAAATATAATATTCATAATCATATTAAAAGGTACAGGGACATTACCATGACAATTAAAGACTTCAAACAGTGGAAGAGATTTAACAGGCTGTTAGAAATGCAATCTTTACCCATCTAAGACAATTAAATATACCCAAGGAGAAACAGATAGTTTTCTTACTATTTTCTGGCACTCATAGTTCTTAGATTCAACTATCTTTCCAAATGATTTGCTAAAACAACTATCTTTAGATCAAAAGCCCAAGGATAAGTTATAATCACAGCAAATATGGGATGGAATACAAATGTTTGGCAAATACTTCAAAGAAACTAACATGGAATATACTTTCATTTCAATGAAAGTCAATTATATTACCAGAGAATTGCTATTGTGCTCCTCTGAGTTCTTTTATTTATTTTTTTTATTTTGTAAAATTTCTTTTATCTCCCTTTCTCTTTCTCTCCTTCCTACTTCTCCTTCCCCGCTCCCTTCCTTCATTTCTTCCTTGCAATACTGGGAATTGAAACGAAGAGTGATCTATCTATCACTGAGCTCCATCCCTAGCCCTTTTTATTTTTTATTTTGAGACAGGGTCTCACTAAGTTGCCCAGACTAGCCTTGAACTTGCAATCTTCTTGCCTAGTCTCTCAAGTAGTTAGAATTATAGGTGTGGGCCACTGCACTCAGCTATTTTGAAAAATTTCTATGTAACTACCTTCTCCCCACTCCTTCAAAAATCAGAGTAAATCCAAAGTTAAAGATATTTACCCTTCATCCTCTGGAGTCATAACTAAAGATTTGATTACCTTTGTCCTCAGTGTTCGCAGTTCATCCATACCCTCTTTAAAGGTCCTCTTCAGATCTTCCAGTTCCTTTATTTTGGCATGATGCATCTTTAAAAGAAACCACAAATCATAATGCACTAAACTACATCTAAAAACTTATCGCCTACTTGTTCCAAAAGGCTTTAAAAGTAGATGACAACACCTACTCTGTCTCTCTTTCTGTATTTACTACATAGTCTAAGATATTCAAAGAGCAAAAGTATTCACCTCTAGCTGGTCAGATTTTTCTTGCATTTGTTTTTCAAGTTCTCCTTTTGTGACTCTAAGTTTTGCATCAAGCTCATTTGATTTAATTTCTTCAGACTCCTAATGGAAGGAAAACAGGAAAAAAAATGATGATTTTTAAAGCTTTATATTTTGAAAAGCTAAGAAAGTTTTGCAGCTGAGTTTACTAATTGTGAAACACACAGCTATGTACCTAAAATTGAACAATGCATTGAAAGATTTTAAACGTCAATTTGGCATGAATAAGAATAGCATATTATATAACATAATAGAAAGTAGTTTCTTCTTTAAAGTTTTAAATTTCCTTGCATTTTTTTTCTTTTTTTATTGTTGGTCGTTCAAAACATTACATAGTTCTTGATATATCATATTTCACAGTTTGATTCAAGTGGGTTATGAACTCCCATTTTTACCCCGTATACAGATTGCTGAATCACATCATTTACACTTCCATTGATTTACACATTGCCATTCTAGTGTGTGTTGTATTCTGCTGCCTTTCCTATCCTCTACTATCCCCCCTCCCCTCCCCTCCCCTCCCCTCTACTCTCTCTACCCCCTCTACTGTAAATCTTTTCTTCCACTTGTATTATTCTTCCCTTACCCCTCACTTCCTCTTGTATGTAATTTTGTATAACCCTGAGGATCACCTTCCATTTCCATGCAATTTCCCTTCTCTCTCCCTTTCCCTCGCACCTCTCATCCCTGTTTAATGTTAATCTTCTTCTCATGCTCTTCCTCCCTACTCTGTCCTTAGTTACTCTCCTTATATCAAAGAAGACATTTGGTATTTGTTTTTTAGGGATTGGCTAGCTTCACTTAGCATAATCTGCTCTAATGCCATCCATTTCCCTCCAAATTCTATGATTTTGTCATTTTTTAATGCAGAGTAATACTCCATTGTGTATAAATGCCACATTTTTTTAATCCATTCATCTATTGAAGGGCATCTAGGTTGGTTCCACAATCTTGCTATTGTGAATTGTGCTGCTATGAACATCGATGTAGCAGTGTCCCTGTAGCATGCTCTTATTAGGTCTTTAGGGAATAGACCGAGAAGGGGAATAGCTGGGTCAAATGGTGGTTCCATTCCCAGCTTTCCAAGAAATCTCCATACTGCTTTCCAAATTGGCTGCACCAATTTGCAGTCCCACCAACAATGAACAAGTGTACCCTTTTCCCCACATCCTCGCCAGCACTTCTTGTTGTTTGACTTCGTAATGGCTGCCAATCTTACTGGAGTGAGATGGTATCTTAGGATGGTTTTGATTTGCATTTCTCTGACTGCTAGCGATGGTGAGCATTTTTTCATGTACTTATTGATTGATTGTATGTCCTCCTCTGAGAAGTGTCTGTTCAGGTCTTTGGCCCATTTGTTGATTGGGTTATTTGTTATCTTAGTGTCTAATTTTTTTAGTTCTTTGTATACTCTGGATATTAGGGCTCTGTCTGAAGTGTGAGGAGTAAAAATTTGTTCCCAGGATGTAGGCTCCCTATTTACCTCTCTTATTGTTTCTCTTGCTGAGAAAAAACTTTTAAGTTTAATTAAGTCCCATTTGTTGATTCTTGTTATTAACTCTTGTGCTATGGGTGTCCTATTAAGGAATTTGGAGCCCGACCCCACAATATGTAGATCGGAGCCAACTTTTTCTTCTATCAGACGCAGAGTCTCTGATTTGATATCAAGCTCCTTGATCCATTTTGAGTTAACTTTTGTGCATGGCGAGAGAAAGGGATTCAGTTTCATTTTGATGCAAATGGATTTCCAGTTTTCCCAGCACCATTTGTTGAAGATGCTATCCTTCCTCCATTGCATGCTTTTAGCCCCTTTATCAAATATAAGATAGTTGTAGTTTTGTGGATTGGTTACTGTGTCCTCTATTCTGTACCATTGGTCCACCCGCCTGTTTTGGTACCAGTACCATGCTGTTTTTGTTACTATTGCTTTGTAGAATAGTTTGAAGTCTGGTATTGCTATACCGCCTGATTCACACTTCCTGCTTAGCATTGTTTTTGCTATTCTGGGTCTATTATTTTTCCATATGAATTTCATGATTGCTTTATCTATTTCTACAAGAAATACTGTTGGGATTTTGATTGGCATTGCATTGAACTTATAGAGAACTTTTGGTAATATCGCCATTTTGATGATGTTAGTTCTGCCTATCCATGAACAAGGGTATATTTTTCCATCTTCTAAGATCTTCTTCTATATCTCTCTTTAGGGTTCTGTAGTTTTCATTGTATAAGTCTTTCACCTCTTTTGTTAGGTTGATTCCCAAGTATTTTATTTTTTTTGAGGATATTGTGAATGGAGTAGTTGTCCTCATTTCCATTTCAGAGGATTTGTCACTGATATACAGGAATGCCTTTGATTTATGCGTATTGATTTTATATCCTGCCACTTTGCTGAATTCATTTATTAGCTCTAATAGTTTCTTTGTAGACCCTTTTGGGTCTGCTAGGTATAGAATCATGTCATCTGCAAATAGTGATAAAGTTCTTCTTTTCCTATTTTTATGCCTTTAATTTCTTTCGTCTGTGTAATTGCTCTGGCCAGTGTTTCGATGACTATGTTGAACAGAAGTGGTGAGAGAGGGCATCCCTGTCTTGTTCCAGATTTTAGAGGGAATGCCTTCAATTTTTCTCCATTCAGAATGATGCTAGCCTGTGGCTTAGCATAGATTGCTTTTACAATGTTGAGGTATGATCCTGTTATCCCTAATTTTTCTAGAGTTTTGAACATATAGGGATGCTGTACTTTGTCGAATGCTTTTTCTGCATCTATCGAGATGATCATATGGTTCTTATTTTTAAGTCTATTGATGTGTTGAATAACATTTATTGATTTCCGTATATTGAACCAGCCTTGCATCCCAGGGATGAATCCTACTTGATCATGATGTACAATTTTTTTTGATATGTTTTTGAATCCGATTCGCCAGAATTTTATTGAGGATTTTTGCATCTAGGTTCATTAGAGATATTGGTCTGTAGTTTTCTTTCTTTGAAGTGTCTTTGTCTGGTTTAGGCATCAGGGTGATGTTGGCCTCGTAGAATGAATTTGGAAGTTCTCCCTCTTTTTCTATTTCCTGAAATAGCTTGAAAAGTATTGGTGTTAGTTCCTCTTTAAAGGTTTTGTAAAACTCTGCTGTATACCCATCCGGTCCTGGGCTTTTCTTAGTTGGTAGTCTTTTGATGGTTTCTTCTATTTCCTCTATTGTTATTGGTCTGTTTAGGTTGTCTATATCCTCCTGACTCAATCTGGGCAGATCATATGACTTAAGAAATTTATTGATGCCTTCACTATCTTCTATTTTATTGGAGTATAAGGATTCAAAATAATTTCTGATTATCTTCTGTATTTCTGAAGTGTCTGTTGTGATATTGCCTTTTTCATCCCATATGCTCATAATTTGAGTTCTCTTTCTTCTTCTCTTCGTTAGCATGGCTAAGGGTCTGTCGATTTTATTTATTTTTTCAAAGAACCAACTTTTAGTTTTGTCAATTTTTTCAATTGTTTCTTTTGTTTCGATTTCACTAATTTCAGCTCTGATTTTAATTATTTCTTGCCTTCTACTTCTTTTGCTGTTGTTTTGCTCTTCTTTTTCTAGGATTTTGAGATGAAGTATGAGATCATTTATTTGTTGGTTTTTTCTTTTTTTAAGGAATGAACTCCAAGCAATGAATTTTCCTCTTAGAACTGCTTTCAATGTGTCCCATAGATTCCGATATGTTGTGTCTGTGTTTTCATTTAACTCTAAGAAGTTTTTAATTTCCTCCTTGATGTCTTCTAAAACCCATTGATCATTCAGTAACCTATTGTTCATTCTCCAAGTGATGCATGATTTTTCCTTCCTTCTTATATCGTTGATTTTCAGTTTCATTCCATTATGATCAGATAAGATGCATGGTATTATCTCTACTCCTTTATATTATCTAAGAGTTGCCCTGTGACATAATATATGATCTATTTTTGAGAAGGATCCATGTGCTGCTGAGAAAAAAGTGTAACTGCTTGATGTTGGGTGGTATATTCTATATATGTCAATTAAGTCTAGGTTGTTAATTGTGTTATTGAGTTCTATAGTTTCCTTATTCAACTTTTGTTTGGAAGATCTGTCCAGTGGTGAGAGAGGTGTGTTGAAGTCTCCCATAATTATTGTATGGTGGTCTATTAGACTCTTGAACTTGAGAAGAGTTTGCTTGATGAACATAGCTGCTCCATTGTTTGGGGCATATATATTTATGATTGTTATGTCTTGTTGATGTATGGTTCCCTTGAGCAGTATGTAGTGTCCCTCTTTATCCCTTTTGATTAACTTTGGCTTGAAATCTATTTTATTTGATATGAGTATGGACACTCCTGCTTGTTTCCGCAGTCCACATGAGTGATATGATTTTTCCCAACCTTTCACCTTCAGTCTATGTATATCTTTTCCTATCAAATGCGTCTCCTGTAGGCAGCATATTGTTGGGTCTTGTTTTGTAATCCATTCAACTAGCCTGTGTCTCTTTATTGGTGAGTTTAAGCCATTAACATTTAGGGTTATTATTGAGATATGGTTTGTTCTTCCAGCCATATTTGTTTATTAATGTTACTAAACCTGATTTGTTTTCTTCTTTGATTATTTTCCCCCCTTTACTGTCCTACCTCCCACTGTTCGTTTTCATTGTTATTTTCCATTTCCTCTTCCTGTAATGTTTTGCCAAGGATTTTTTGAAGAGACGGTTTTCTAGCTGCAAATTCTTTTAACTTTTGTTTATTGTGGAAGGTTTTAATTTCATCTTCCATCCTGAAGCTTAATTTCGCCGGATACACGATTCTTGGTTGGAACCCATTTTCTTTCAGTGTTTGAAATATGTTATTCCAGGATCTTCTAGCTTTCAGAGTCTGTGTTGAAAGATCAGCTGTTATCCTGATTGGTTTACCCCTAAATGTAATCTGCTTCCTTTCTCTTGTAGCTTTTAAAATTCTCTCCTTATTCTGTATGTTGGGCATCTTCATTATAATGTGTCTAGGTGTGGATCTCTTATGATTTTGCACATTCGGCGTCCTGTAGGCTTCTAGGATTTGGGATTCTGTCTCATTCTTCAAGTCTGGGAAGTTTTCTCGTATTATTTCATTGAATAGATTGTTTATTCCTTTGGTATGGACCTCCATGCCTTCCTGTATCCCAATGACTCTTTAAGTTTGGTCTCTTTATGTTATCCCATATCTCTTGGATGTTCTGCTCATGGTTTCTCAACAGTCTTGCTGAGCTGTCTATGTTCTTTTCAAGTTGAAATACTTTGTCTTCATTGTCTGATGTTCTACCTTCTAAGTGTTCTACTCTGCTGGTAGTATTCTCAATTGAGTTTGTAAGTTGGTTTATTGCTTCCTGCATTTCTAGGATTTCTATTTGTTTGTTTTTTATTACCTCTATCTCCCTGTATAATTGATCCTTTGCTTCTTGGATTTGTTTATGCAATTCCTTGTCAAAGTGATCTTTCATTGTTTGATTTTGCTGTCTCATGTCTTCCTTGAGACTCCAGATCATCTGAAGCATGTATATCCTGAATTCTTTATCTGACATTCCATCTGTTGCAGCTATTACCTCTTCTAAAGTTGAGTTGACCTGCATTGCTTGTGGTCCTTTCTTGCCTTGTCTTTTCATACTGCTCACGTTTCTTTCTGCTTGGTAAAACTGTTGTGTTTTTGAAATTTTCCCCCTATTTATTTATATTGCTCTTGTAATGTTGAAAAATCTCCCTTGCAGGGCGGGTAGTGGCTGTGCTCCTCCTCCAATTGGGGTGATCTGTCTACCACACTGGCGGGTCGCTAGGCCTGCTCTGCTGCTCGGTCGTAGGTCTGCCCACCCTGTGGGCGCGGGTGGCGGCTCTGCTCTGCCCCCACTCCAATTGTGGTGACGTGACTACCACGCCCTCGGGTCATTGGGCCTGATCCGGATGCGGGCGGCGGCTCTGCTGGGCCCCTACTCCAATTGGTGTGACGTGTCTACCACACTGTCAGGCCTCTGGGCCTATTCCGCCAGTGGGTCGCAGGTCTGCCTACCTTGTGGGCTCGGGCGGCAGCTCTGCTCGGCCCCCACTCCAAATGGGGTTACCTGACTGCCACTCCGGCGGGTCGCTGGGCCTTTTCCGGACATGGGCGGTGGCTCTGCTCCGCCCCCACTCCAACCAGTGTGACGTGTCTGCCTCGCCGGCCGGCCGCTAAACCCATTCCACCGGTGGGCCGCTGGTCTGCCTACCTTGCGAGCTCGGGCGGCGGCTCTGCTCGGCCCCCACTCCAAATGGGGTGACTTGACTGCCACGCCGGTGGGTCGCTGGACCTTTTCCGGGCACAGGCAGCGGCCCCGCTCAGCCCCCACTCCAATCGGCTCGACGTGTCCACCACGCTGGCAGGCCACCGGGCCTGTCCCGCCGGTGGGTCGCAGGTCTGCCTACCTTGCAGGCTCGGGCGGCGGCTCTGCTCGGCCCCTACTCCAAATGGGGTGACTTGACTACCACGCCATCGGGTCGCTGGTCCTGTTCCAGGCGTGGGCGGCTGCTCTCTTCGGCCCCAGCTGCAGTTGGGGTGATGTGATACCTCGCCGGCGGGTCGCTTGGCCTGTTCCGGGTGCAGGCGGCAGCTCCACTCTGCCCCTCTGGCCCCCACCGCACCCAGCAGGACCCGGACCGAGAAGCAGTTTCCGTGGGTTCCCCAGCCCTGGGCCAAAGCAGCTCCGGGAGCCAGAACCCGGCCGCCCCGAGCTCGGTGCATGCTCTGCTAGGAGCAGGCTCCGAGAATCAGTCTCCGCGGGTTCCCCAGCCCTGGGCCAAAGCAGCTCCGGGAGCCAGAACCCGGCCGCTCCGAGCTCGGTGCACGGACCGCTAGGAGCAGGCTCCAAGAAGCAGTCTCCGCAGGTTCCCCAGCCCTGGCCGAAAGCAGCTCCGGGAGCCAGAACCCGGCTGCTCAGAGCTCGGTGCACGGTCCACTAGGAGCCAGCTCCAAGAAGCAGTCTCCGCGGGTTCTCTAGCCCTGAGCGTAAGCAATCTGTCTGCGAGACGCAGGCAAGTAACAGCCTGAAATCACCTGTTCCATAGCTGAATGAGCTGAGATCAGTAGAAAACAGGGATGATTACGTCAGCTCTCCAAGATGGCAGTCGCTGGCCTCCTCCGTGGTCCGACTGGTGTGGAGAACCGAACTGGACCGCTTCTCTCCTCTGTCTCAAACCCAGAACTCAGCACTGAGCACAGCCAGTGCACCGCTGGCTGGAGCCCACAGAATCCGCAGCACTGCACCTCCTCGCCGCCACCTCGCTGCTTCCCAGCGCGCGCCGCAGACTCCAGCCACGGGGCGATCAGCCGAACAAGCAGTGCGACCCTCCGTGCGGAGAAATCGCCCGCGACCGAGCCCTCGCAGCCGATCCTCGCACGATGAAAATCCCTCCACTAGATTCTGGAGCACCTCAATTTCGCTGGAAATTCCCAACAAGACAGCCTTCAGCTGCTTTAACTCGTCATTCTCCTGCACAGTGACGTGGCACATGGGGGTGATGCACTCCCTTCGCCACCATCTTCCTAGTCCTTCCTTGCATTTTTGTCCTTCTGATATTCTCTACGAATTTCACTTGGTTAAAACTGCTCTAATAAGATCCAAAGCAGCAGGTAGTTTAACAGAGGAATTAACCTGCAACTTATTTAACTGTTTTATCAAATCCATCCTATACTTCAGATA
Organism: Spermophilus citellus; assembly: GCF_964194105.1. Taxonomy (NCBI): domain Eukaryota; kingdom Metazoa; phylum Chordata; class Mammalia; order Rodentia; family Sciuridae; genus Spermophilus; species Spermophilus citellus. Next base: position 82,046,949 of record NC_138195.1, read on the forward strand.
TTGCCAATACAGAAATTTAATAAAACTGGAATACTGACATTTCGTATAATTTATTACACACAGTGTGTCTAAGCGCCTCACACCCAGCCAGGGAGGTAACTCAAATCACGTGCGAGAATGGCTTCCCACAATTTATTACCAATCTACTTGAAAAGCTAAACATACCTGATATGTTTTTATCATATCCTGACAGTTTTGTCGTATCTGATCTGCTTCTTCCTTTGCTTGCGTTAACTTTGTTGTTGTGTCTTTGAGTTTATCTTTGGTTTCCTGCATTGACAAAGAAAGACAAAGTTGGCCACAATGACACAAAGAATGGTAAAAAAGTAACCATGGAGTAGGGAAAGTTCTTGTCCCTAGAACTGTACCAAGGGGTGGTATACAATTCTTGCAATAATATTTTATGTTTCTAATAGAAAGTTAAATGGCCTACACAGTGAACTGATAGCCATTACATAGAGTTAGTTTTCAGCAAATTACCAGAAGTTATTAACCTGATAAGAAAAGCAAAGCGTCAAATAGTTCTTTGCATACCCTTATATGAAAGACAGTATTTTGGTTTATGGCCATGATATTTATTCAAAACTGCATTTAAAAAATATATATATTTTATTTTTTAGTTATAGTTGTACACAATATCTTTATTTTGTTTACTTATTTTTATGTGGTGCTGAGGATCAAACCCAGGGCCTTGCAAGTGCTAGACGAGCACTCTACCACTGAGCCACAACCTCAGATTTCAAAACTGCATTTTAATTAATAGATGCTGCAATATGGTTTTGTTCCTTGCCGTTCTCCTAAAATGGCGATTATAAAGATTTTTCTGGACTATTCTCATCAAATTCAAGTACTTTTTCTCATTTTTATCCTTTTCTTACCTGCTCCTTGACCACCCCTGACTCTTTAAATATCCTAATTTTGTGGCCATCACAAGATAATATTCTCCTCCTTTTCTTCTTTCTTCACTTTTCCTTTCTACTCTTGGGATTTTCAAATATTCAACCCTTGCTCTGCAGCTTTTTGTAATCTCCTGCACAGACCTGATTTAGTGCCATAGTTTGGGCTACAGTGAAAATTTTAAATGAGAGTTTAGGTATCTTTGTCTAGTAGCTTCAGTTCACAAAGTTGTAGATGCTGCTACTCTGCCTTCCCACAGATGGAACTCAGGGATGGCTTGGATTCTAACAACTGATATGCTGTATTGAAGCTTATATGTTTACCCAATTGAGTATAAAGCCTCTGGACAGCAACTAACTCAGTACTTATCATGTATTAATTGTTCAATTGATGTTTATAGAACTAATGGAAGGAACTCCTAATATGGATCTTTTTGTTCTACTCAGTTTGGTTTTCTCCACAGCAAATACTCACTTTTCTTTTTTCCTTTTTTCCTGCTATTCTAGTTGGAATACCTTTCCCGTCATTTCTTGAATCTCTCAACTTGCGTTTCTGCTTCACACACTGCTTTTTATATGTCATTTTAAAGAAACACATCTACCATTCGATTAAGTACTCAGTTATATACTTCTGAGTTGCTGGTCTTTAATTCAACAACAACTAAAGGAGCACTGACATGTGGTAGATACTTGCTTCATCTACTTGAAAAATAGCAATTAAGATATTCCTATGTGCCAAACAAATATTTATTAAATAAATATTTGAACAAAGGAAAAGAATCACAGTGAATGTGTTTAGGCTAAGGTATCAACTGTGTTTCATTTGTTCACTTATTATTAACTGAGTGAGCACCTATTATGTACTAGTTACTGTTCTATGCACTGAGGAAATAGTTGTGCAAGAAAATGAAAAAAAATCCCTACTCTCTTTTTTTATTTTAAGAGTTACAAAAACTTTTTATTTAAGAGTTAAATAAAAAATAAAATACATACGTAAATGATACATTAGGTATAAGTGCTAAGAAATAAAAATAAAGCAAGGACATGAGAAATTTTGGGGGAGGTACTGAAAGTTTAGATAGGGTAGTTAGGGGCTTACTGAGAAGCTGACAGGTAAAAGACTTGAAAGACATGAATTGAGGGGATTTGCTGAGGAATTGGATATAGTAACTGTGAGAAATCAAGGATAAATTCAAGGTTCTTGGACTGAGCAACTGCAAGGATGAATTGCAATTTACTGAGATAGGCAAGCAATGGAGGGAAGGGCGCATTATCAGTTCAGGTTAGGAGTGTTAAATTTAAGATGCCTCTAAGTTATTGAAGGTATCAGATGTCAAGTAGTCAGTTGAATATGTGAATCTGGAGTTCTGGGCAGAGGTTACGAATCTGGTAGTCACCAGCATGCAGCTCTCTATTGCTCTTTTCAAGTACACTAATCTTGTCTTCTGTAGTGCTAATCTGTTGTGAAGTCTATCCAATGTATTTTTCAATGTATTATGTGAATTTGGTCTTTTTTCTATCTTCCATCTCTCTCCTTATAATAGTCATGCTTTTATTTATCTTCTTGAACATATGAGAGTATATTTATAATAGCTGTTTTAACATCCTTGTATATTATCCTACATTTCGTATCATTTCTGGATCTGTTCCTATTGATTGATTCTTGCTTTATTCTCATTATGGGCTATATTTTCTTGCTTTCTTGCATGCTGGTAGTTTTCCTTTGGCTAAACAGTGAATTTTGTGCTCTTAGGTCAAGATTTTTATTAAATATTTTTGGACTTTGTTTTAAGGCATACCTAATATACCTGAAATAAGATTGCTTTTAAAGCTTTATAAGGTGGGTCCATAACAAATGTAGTGTAAGGCCACTGGTCTCCACAACTAAAACAATATCTGTTTGGGGCCTGCCTACTTGCTGCCCTGTGTGTAAAGAGATCTTATCTCTTTGGCTGGAGGAAACAAATAGTTCCTAGCCCTGAGTAACTCTAGGAATTACTGGCCATATTCCTTTCTGATCTCTGGAACTCTGTCCTCCCTGTTCTCCACACTTTCAACTCTATCTCTTCTCTTCAGGGGGACTGCTGGCCTCTATTTAGGTTCCTCTCATTGTAACACAGCCTGGAAACCTCCTGGCACTGTACCTCATTTGTTTCCCTTCATTCAAGGATCACTGTCTCATGCTGCTTATTGTCTCAAGTCTAAAAACATTCACTTCATATATTGTTTCAATTTTTTTTTTTAGTTTTAGAAGATGGAAGGATAAATCTGAACGTTCTTATTCCATATTGTAATAGAATATAGTCAACAAAATAAGGTTAGAGTGTAGAAAAATTACAGAACAGAACATAGAATACAGCTTAGTAGGTGACATGAAATGGCAAAGCTAATTTAAAGTGAGCTCTAGCTTCCATTAGTGGGCCTTATGAGAAAACAAACCATTTAGGAATGAGACTATCACAGACAACACAACCACCTCGGGAAAAGAGCACATTAAATGGCAAAGTCTTGCTTTAGGTGACCTAGTGGAAGGAACATGTCATAAAATATATCAATCCTGGTAATATATTAGATCTCCTGCATCCTGTTGGTCTGGGTACTGCCTCCATACCAGACTCCATTATTCTAGCTTTCTCTGAAGCATAATTGTCTGGAAAGTACCCAGAACTGCCAAATCATGTTGCCAAAGAACGACTGCCACATTTATTGCCAGCCACACCTATACTTTGGTGAAAACATCTTATCCTGAGACCAGGCTGGTGAAAAGGTAGCCACCAGGTAGATGATCAAATACATCAGATACATTGGGGGAAGTCTTCCTTCTTTATTCATTACACTCAAAATAAAAGGCTTTGTTCTAAGAGGTAAGGCATTAAAAATGATTTTAGCTAAACCCCAAAGAAGTCTTAAGGGAAGGGAACAAAATAGTTTCTATTTGATCTGATGATCTGGGTGTCTAGACTACCTAGGCTACACTTCAGTTCTGGTAGTATGCCCTAGAGATCTGTATGCTTTGACCCAGAGATTCCCTCTCACATCTATTAGGTAACATATAAAATATGTAAGCAGGGGTGTAAGCAGGGGTCTATCTCAGACCCTCTCTGAAAGCAATGACTGTGTACAGAACTAAATGCTTGCTGGGAAGAAAAGCCTTACTTTAAAAGAACAGGTAAATATTGATTTTCACATACCAGGCTAGTATGGATGTTATTTTCACTTTCTAGCATCCACACCATGTTACCTTACAGACGTCAGCCTTAACCCACTTTTCTAATGCACTTACAGAGTATTTGGTTCCATCTAATCTCAAGGCTGTCATTAAGAATCAGATATCGGGCTGGGGATGTGGCTCAAACGGTAGCGCACTCGCCCGGCATGCGTGCGGCCTGGGTTCAATCCTCAGCACCACATACAAACAAAGATGTGTGTCCGCCGAAAACTAAAAAATAAATATTAAGGAATTCCCTCTCTCTCTCTCTATCTCTTCTCTCTCTTTAAAAAAAAAAAAAAGGAATCAGATAGCACCCATTCTCTGAATATACAGAGCTCATATATTTGTAAAGTTTTTCACTCCTCAATGCTAGTGTTCCAGTAAGTTTAAGGATCCTGTCTCTTTTGACAATAGATGAAAATAAGGAAGGTACCTCAAATATTAGATATTAGTCCAAGTATTATGTTCATATCTTAAAGCAATTCAGGCAGCTAAAAACCATTATTGTCCATGTGGATTTGGAATTCTAATTCCTTATTCTGAAAACCAAAAGGAAGGGAAATAATAAATGGCTCAGCCCTGGAGACCTCTAGGGATTGCTACCCTGTTCCTTTCTGGCATTTCTTTCTTACCCTTGGTAGCTTCCTCATATACCTGTGCAGACTTAAGGGGAGTCTACTGTTCTGCAACCTATCTTTGACCATTGTAGACTACTCTCCCTACAGTCTTCTCTGATGATACTAACATATGAATACCCAAAGGCTATTAAAAATACTGATTGGAATTATTTAATATAGTAATCCAGGATTATAGTTTAAAGGATATCATTAGGCTTATTTTTGAAAGCCTCAAAGTTGATATATTTCTATATTACTCTTCTATTCAAGTCACATTTCAGAGTTGCTCTTTTACTTAATATCAAATACAGACTTTTATTACTTTGAGTATCAGCTCATTTAGTGCTTAAAATTATGGCATCTGGTACCAACTTTTATAATTATTTTTAATTATATTTATTTTTTATTAAAATGATATTTGCAGCTTGGCATTGTGGCATATGCCTGTAATCCTAGAGAAATCAGGATGCAGACGCAGGAGGATCACAAGTTCAAGGGCAGTCTGAATAATTTAGCAAGACCCTGTCTCAAAATAAAATTTAAAAAGGATGGGGTACATAGCTCAGTGGAAGAGCACTTGACTAGCAAGCACAAAGCCCTAGGTTTAATCCCCAGTAACACCAAAAAAGAAAACAAAAATAAAAACAGAAGAAGTTAAGAGAACTTATGTTTATTATTTTATTTAAATAGCATCACTGATATTTCTAAAAATTTCCAGAGTTTATTTTTGATTTTGATAACTTATACATACTCGTACCCGGCCCCCGACTTTGCATACAAAATAAAAATGCAATAAGGCAAATTTTGGTGTTGTAAACTACAAATAATAAAATTTAACATTTCAACCCATAAGTAAATCATGCAAGAAAACCTCTTTTTCATAATCACCAAATATTCAGGTCCAAACTATCCTGTAGGAGTCACTAAAGCAAGTTCCATGTCTCCTTAACTGCTATTGCATTCACTCCTAATTCTAATTTCTATTTCATGGTGTTACAGTACTCACCTTGTGTGAATCCATTTCAGCTTTCAATTTATTTTGGGCCCACTTTACTTTAATGATTTGAGAGTTGATATCTTCCTTTAATTTTTCTATTTCTCTGATGAGTCTAGTTGTTTCACCTTCCTAAAATAATATCACTAGGTCATATTTTTCACTTAAACAATCAATCATTTGTTCGTCATTTATATCCCTTCATAGTAATCCATTCAACATCACTATAGTTTAAGGGTTAATACACTATGACCCTTAGGCCATAAAACTGATTAGAAGGCAGTAAAATTCTAAATTTAATTAATAGACATGAAGATGATTAATACCTATATTTTAACTAATTGGATGTGTTGTGAGCACAAGCACATGTATATGATTCTTCTTAACTGGTTGACGTTAAATATTAAATTGGTTTTGCAAGAATTTCTGAGAATTGATAACAATATTTCTGAATTAAAAGACATTAATTTAATTACTTAGTTAACTCAGTAAGTAAATAACATAGGATAGCATCTAGGAAGGATATGTTTTTCTATAAGAAAAGCATAAGTTCTACTCTATAGTGAATAAGTGCTACATTAAGAGTCTGTCTGAATAGATATGTTTCTGGCTCTAAAACTATTCACATGTAACACAACTATGTACATATTTTACCAAAACAGTTTTCTTTGAGGCACAAGTTAATTTTTCCAATATATGGATTTTAAAAAGAAGATCTATTAAAAAAAAGTTATCTACAATTTATTTTAAAAGATAAAAAAATATCCAATAAACATGTGCCAATCAATACCTCATCTTTTCCCAGCAAACCTTTTTGCAGTCAAGAAATGAGATATTATAATTTCTAAACACTCTTAGAGGGTTAACAACAATAACTTTGAGTGTTTAAACCATGCTATCATCATTTGACTGGAAAAGCAAAGAATAAATTTCAAGTAAGATACAATGGCACAATCATACCTTTGCTTCATATAGCTGCTGCAACCGGCCTTTCTCCTGAGAAAGCTGCTTAATTTTGTTAGTGTTTTTCTCAAACTCCTTATTTGCATCTCTAAGTTTCCTCTCAAGGATCTCTTTTTCCTTTCGAAGGTCTAAAGATTCCTTCTCACCTCTTACATACTTCATTACCATTGCTTCTTTCTCTTGGCGTGCCTCTTCACATTTCTTGTTGGCCTTTGAAAAAATTATTATCTAGCATTAATAAAAAGATTTTAAAATAAAAATATATTAAAATAAATAATGTTTTCCTATATCACCAATGTATTTTTTAATCTTGCATTACATTCTAAGCCCTTGTGTCATAAAATTTTGAGATAAAAAGAAAAATTCAAAATTATAGAAAATAATACGATACTAATATTTGCTATTATTCTTTCCAATTCCTTTTACTTTGGCTGATATTTTCCATGTATGCTCCCAGACCTGCTACCCTACCCTTTTCTGTCCCATCCTGTGGCCCAGGAAAATGACTGTCATAGACCATATCAACAAGTTCCTTTACCCTCAAACTTCCATTTGGGTTCTGCCAGCAGGAGACATTAAACAAACATTCAGCAATGAAGGCAGAGTGAGGTCTGACTTCTCTAGAATCACCAGAGGTAGCCAGAAGACACTAACTCCTGTCAGGTGGCCTCTCTATACAGCTATTCTCTCTGGATTGCCCTGATTTTGGAGCTCCAGAAGTGTAAGTTAAATAAGCTTCTTTTCTTTAGAGTACCCAGATTCGGGTTATTTTTTTAATAGCAACACAAAACAGACTATACATAATATGTGTGACTTGTGCATGCACAGGAGGTACGAAAACTAACCAAAATATCAATAATTAGCTATGGAACAAGGAATGGGATATAAACAAATTGAAGGCAGGGGAAAAAATTATAGACAAAGGAGGACTTTCATTTTTTATTCTGTATACTTCCTTGACTTATTTTTAAATAATTAGTAGGCATTTATGTATTGCTTTAGTATCTTTGTTTATTTATTTTTTTTTTGAGATGCTAGGGATTGAACATAGGGCTTTATAGCATTCTAGACAAGCATTCCACCACTGAGCTACAGCCCAGCTCTGCTTTAGTTTTTTTTTTTTTTTTTTTTTTTCCGGTGCCATGGATTGAACCCCAAGGTGCTTAGCCACATCACCAGCACTTTTTATTTTTTATTTAGAGACAGGGTCTCACTTAGTTACCTAGGGCCTTGCTAAATTGCTGAGGCTGGCTTTGAATTTACAATTCTCCTGCCTCAGCCTCCTGAGCCACTAGGATTATAGTCATGTGCCATTGTGCATGGCTCTGCTTTAGTATTTTTTTTTTTTTTATAATTCTGCTTTAGTATTTTTGAAAGGCTGATTTTATATAAATAAAATTAATATTCTTAACATACCATTGATGTCAAAAAGCCTAAAAGAGTTAGTTTATTTTAATAAACAATAGAGTCACCAGACTATAAAGTTAATAATTTAGGAACATGAAAAATACCTGGTCCATCCGTTGGGCCATCTCTTTGTGTAATTGCTGAATTGCATTTTTAGCTGCAATGTCTTGAGCTACTAGTTTATCTTTGGAAACTTTAACTTCTTTATTAAGTTCCTCTATTCTTGATTCTAACTGTAAAGAAAATTATTCCCAGATCATTTTCATTGCTATAATAAACAGACCACTAATACTTCAATAAATAGTATGTATATAGTACAAAGTGTGTAATGAATATATTTTAATCATTGGAATCAATAGCAATATTTCTATATCTCATTGGAATTGTTAGCATAAATCTGAAGAGAGTGATACATTAAAGTATACATATGGTACCCTGGAGCATCCACTCAGGAATAACTCAAAGAAGTGTAGTTAAATATTATGAAAGAAATTTAAATATTACATTAGAAAATATTCAATTAGTTGAAAAGAAAGTAGAGGAGAAGAGGGGGGGGAAATAAGACATAGAAAATGAAAAGCAAAATGGTAGACATAAATCAATGTAAAATATCATATTAAATGAAAATGGATTATATAGTCACATCAAAAGGTAGAAACTGACAGACTGAAATAAAAAAACAGGATTCAACTATATGTTGACTCCAGGAGACAATTTAGGTCCAAAGATAAACTGAAAAGAAAAGAATGCAAACAGTAATCATAAGTAGGAGCGATTATATGAATATCAGATGAAATTGAATAAAATTTAAAAAGTGTTACAAGAGATCCAGAAGGACATTTTATAATGATAAAAGGATCAATCCATTGAGAAAAATCAAAAAGATCTAACACATATCTAATAACAGCACCAAAAAACTTGAAGTAACAACTGAACAGAAATGAAGGGAGAAACAGACAAATCAATAAGTCAGAACTTCAATATGCTACTTCAAAAGATAGACTCAACTAGGCAGAAGATTAATGAGGAAACAAGAGAGTTCAACTAAAAAACAACTGGATGTAATACAACACTCTACCCAGCAACAGCAGAATATACATCTACTCAAGTACACATGGAATGTCCCCCAAGATAGAATGTGTGCTGGCTTTACAAATAAACCTCAATAAATTTAAAAGATGGAAATCATATAAAATATGTTCTCTAACCCTAACGAATTAAAATTAGAACTCAAAACAGAAAGAAATTTGGGAAATTCACAAGTTTGTGAAAATTAAACAACATAATCATAAATACCAATGGGAAAAATCACAAAGGAAACTGAAACTAGTTAATGAATAAAAACGAACACATAACATACCAAAACTTATTTGGTGCATTTAAAGCAATGTTTAGAAGAAAATTTGTAACTATAGTGACCTTTATTAAAAAATAAAAAAGATTCCAATTTAATAACCTAAATTTCTAGTATAAGGCAATGGAAGAACTAATTAAACCAAAAACCGAAGGAAGAAATAATATAATATATAGAGTGGAACTTAATAAAACAAAGAATTAAAGAACAGAAACAAAACTAGAAGTTGATTCTTTAAAAAAGTTGACAAAATTGACAAACTTTTAGCTAAATTGAGAGAAGACTCAAATTACTAGAATTTAAAGATGGACATTACTACTGACCTTAGAGAAATAAAAAAAATTGTGAATGAATACTACAAACATTTAACTTAGAAAAAATGGAAAATTCCCAGAAAAAAAAAATCAACTATCTAACTAGCTCAAGAAGAAACATAAAGTTTCAATAGACCTGTACAAGTGATTTCTTACCCAGAACAGCAACCAAAAAAAAAAAAAAAACTATCCACACCAAGAAAACTTCAGATGCAAATGGCTAACAGGTAAATTCTACCAAACATTTAAAGAATTCTTCTAAAATTCTTGCCTTAAAAAAAAAAAAAAAAAGAAAAGAAAGAAACTCCTTTCAACTCATTCTATTTACTCCTAGGTATATACCCAAGAGAAATGTAAAAGCTTGTGTACGAATGCTCACAGAGCATCAATTGATGAAAGGATGAATAAAATATTTATTCATACAATGGAATATTATTCAATCATTTAAAACAACAAAGTATTGATGCATACCTCAACTTGAAAGAAACTCTGAAAACACTATTACTTAATATATGATTCCATTTATATTAAGTATCCAGAAAAGGCCAATATATAAAGACATGTTGTTCTCTAAGTCTAGGGATGAGGGTGGTATTGGAGGCAAATGAGTGACAACTAATAGTGGTGGGGTTTCTAAACCCATGGTGAAGGTCACACAAATTAATAACCATTGAATCATACACTTGAAATGAGTGGATTGTGAGGTATATGAATTTTATCCCAAAAAACTATTTTAAAAGACCTAAACATAACATGTGTGCTGATTTTTCTTATAAAAAACTATCTAGAGACACTACCAACAGAAATACAAACCACAGATGGATGTAATGGTACATGCCAATAATCTCAGCTACTTAGGAGGGTGAGGCAGGAGAATCACAAGTTCAAGGTCAGAACATGCAACTTAACAAGACTCTGTTTCAAAATAAAATAAAAGGGCTGAGGATATAGCTCAGTGGTAGAGCGCTTGTCCAACATGCTCAAGGCCCTGGGCTCAATCCTCCATGCAGCAATGCTCAGGGGAAGATAAATGATAATGAGGACTTTGATTTCATTAGTGGATTAATCTACTGATAGTTGAATGGACAAATGCAAGTGGTGGAAACTGCAGGTGGTGAGGCAAGGTTGAAGGAAGTAGGTCACTGGAGGTGTGTTTCTTGTCCCAGGTTCCTTCCTCTTTCTTTGCTTCCTGGCTGCCATGAGATGAGAAGCTTTCCTCCATCTTGCTCTTCCACTATGATGTTCTGCCTCATCTTAGGCACAAAGCAATAGAGACAACTGACCATGAACTGAAACCTCTGAAACTCTGAATCAAAATAGACTCTTTCTCCTTTAAGTTGTTTATGCCAGGTATTTTGGTACAGAGACAGAAGCTGATTGTCAAAACAATATGGGCAACTTAAATTTTTTAACTTATTTTTTTGGTATGGGGAATTGAATCCAGAGATGCTTTTCCACTGAACTACATCCCTCATTTTTATTTATTTATTTTTTTTAGACAGGGTCTTGCTAAGTTGATGAGGATGGCCTTGAACTTGTACTCTCTTGCCTCAGCCTCCCAAGTCACTAGAATTACAGGTGTGTGCCACCATACTTGGCTATAACTTAAATTTTCTAGTAGTCACACTTTAAAGAGCAAAATGAAACAGGTGTAATAGTTTAAACTCAATATACCCAAAATATTTTCTTTTCAATGTACAGAAACATGAAAAAATGAGCTATTTTATAATTTTTTGTACTACGTCTTTTAAATTAGCTATGTATATTATGCTTATAGCACCTCTCAATTTGGACTAATCACCTTTCATGTGTTCAATAGCCAAATGTGGCTACCATATCGGACAGTGCAGATCTAGAGATAAAATTAAGAAAGAATATTGTACTAGACTTGTTTTCTATTTAAAAGTATGAAGTTCTTTAAATGCTAGCAAAAGAAAGATGAATCCAACATTCTTTTTTTCTTTTAAAGGTATAACCTTTAATATACTTGGGAAAGGAAGCTCTGGTTTTGTCCCATCTGTTCAGTCTGAAGATTCTGGTCATCAGCAGTTACCTGACTATTGGACCCAGACTATTATTATTAAATCTCCTTTATACTTTAACCTTCTTAAGTTTGGTTTACATATGGTAGTCCTACAGTACATAAAAATCAGTATTAAATATCATACATAAAATCTGACAAATGTATTCATCTTCAACTGTGAAAAGATGCATTAATTGAATACCAAAGCATAAACAAGTGAAACCTGTATAATTTTTTATTATATTGTCACCAAGTATTTTCTGCTATTTTCATTATACAGCTTTCTGTAAAAGATGAAACGAAAGGAAATAACAGTCATGTGCTACATAATGTTTCTGTCAATGACGAATAACAAATGATTCAACATGGTTATATCACCTAGTGATGTTGTAGCCATCTTAGTTTAAGTAGATCCTATGGATGGTCACACAGTGACAAAATTGTCTAATTATGTATTTTCTCAGAACCATCCTCATTGCTAAGTTAGTATACTTTAAAGACTAGAATGCTTCTCATCCTGCCCACAGAAGAAAATGCAGCTCAGAAAGATAAAGACCAGCTCAGTTTTGTTATCAAGTCTAAGTGGTTACTTTGTTGATTAGAGGAGTTCATTAAACAAGAAGAAAGGAAAGAACAGGCTAAGAGAGCCAGTTAGCTCTGTGATTATACACAATCACAAGTAATAAGAACAAATCTTCACAGCATAGTTTACAAAAATACTGAAAATAGAACCATACTAGATTTTAAGTATAAAAGTATCCTAATGCCAGATATAAACTTTTAAGTTATGTACAGTATAGCTTCTTACCTTGATTGATAAAAATGGTCTAGTGACTGTCAAATCAAATTGTCTTTATTATTTTGAACATAATGTAATATATTCTATTTAGCAGAATAATCACACATATCGTAAAATATTTACATAAAATAAAATAATTCAAGCTATGATTCCTACACTTCATAAGAGAATGCTTTAAATATGAACAATTATCTGCATTTAAAACATGATTTAATTTACAGAATTTCAATTTATATATAAATTTTCAGGAATGTGTTTATTTTATAAATTATCAATTAAAATTTTATAAATATGGTATTTAAAATTTTTTATCTTTTTTACCTGTTTAATTGTGTTCACATGCTGCTTCTCTGTTTCTGTTCTTTTTTTTAACTCTTCTCTTAAATTGTCTTTTTCTGAACAAATGTCTAAGATGAGCTCCTGATGCTTCTTATTTTCTTTAATTAACCTAAATATAAAAGGGTAGTATAGATAAAACATAATTAAAAATGGATTCATAATGAAATGTGGGGTGTTTGCAGATTAGGGTGTAGATATCTATGATTATATTGGGTTAACATTCCAAAGTAATCTTTTATCATAAAGTATCATGTTTATACAAGGATAAAATTTCTTAATGATACATTTCTCATTCTCAGAACTGTCTTTTTTTTTTTTTTCAATGCTGGGGATTGAACCCAGGGCATCATGCCTGCCAAGCAAGCACTCTACCATTGAGCCACATCCCCAGCCCTTTTAAAGCTCAAATGCTTCTAATCCTGTCCACATAAGAAAAAGCAGCTCAGAAAAATAAAGATCAACTCAGCTTTGTTATCAAATATTCACACTGTTGATCTATGCATCAGATATTCTGCAAAACATTCTTTTAGCCAATCAGGTGGTTAAATTTTTCCTAGATATTCCAAATCAAGTAACATATAATCAAAAAAAGAAGATCATGTCCTATTATAAACAGGCCTTTGGCCATCTCAACTATGAACAACTTTCCTTCAGCACAGAAACCCCTGGGATAAGTGGTTTGTAATCAAGAGCAATTTTATCCCTTCAAGCATCTGGATACATTCTGGATTGTCACAATAAGGGCAGGGGTTGCTACTGGTTGTTGAATGGGTGGAAGTCAGAAAGGCTGCTAAGCACTCTAAAATTCAAAAGACATCTCTACCTGTAACAAAGAATTATCTGAGCCAAAATGGCAATAGGGCTGAGACTGAGGTATCTTGCTTTACATTTTAGAAATATTTTAATGATATACTAATAGTTATATAAGTGTAGTCAATGTAAAACAAAGTTTAAGCAGAAATTTCATCTTAAGTCCCCCTACAAAGACAGAAATAAAATCTTAAAAATTGCCCACAAAGGAATCTGAACTATAGGATACCTAAGAAAGTAAACAACTATTATTATAGGATTGTTAATGTTACTAACTATAAGTTTACTGCACACTACTTGCTAAGTTAAAATTTTAAAAAAAGAAAAAAGATATTATTTCCTGAGGGATGGTGGCATACTCTTGTAATCCCAGCTATTTAGGAGGCTGAGGCAGAAGGCTCTCAAGTTTGAGGCCAGCATGGGCAACTTAATGAGTTCCTGTTTCAAAATAAAAATAAAAAGGGCTGGGGATATATCACAGTGATAGGTTCAATCCCTAGAAGAGTGGGATAAAAAAGTTATTATTTCATTTAATATTCAAAATAAAACTGTAAAATTATCATCACTTCTGTTTTATGAAGTTAAAATAAGACACAATGGAAACCCAGGACTTATTCCAGGTTGTATAGCTAGTAAGAGGCTGAATTGAGTTTTAAATACTGGTCTCATTGCAAAGCCCAGGCCTTTCTACCTACTACTCTGAAGATCACTCATTTACTTAACTAATGCTTACTGGGTACCTACTATGTTTCTTACCTATCATCAAGGGAGAAAATAAAAATAGACATATTTTTAAAAGAGATAAGTAGATATAACAAAATTTCAGATAGTGATTTTAGTCCTATTAAGAAACATTAACTAAAGCAAGAGGACAGAAAGGACTTGAGCTGTGATAAGGCTGACCTTTCTGAGAAGCAACAGTTGAGCGCAGGAATGCAGTGAGGAAGCAAGCATGCAACTGTTTTGGAAAGTGGCAAATGCAGCATGTAGGTTTATTCAAGCCTTTGATGGCACAGTAGTTTAACTTGGATTACATAATACATACACACACACACACACACACACACACACTCATTTGTTACAAAAAACTACTTGAGAGACAATTCTAAATATACTTCACAAGTAAACAGAGGAGGAGTTGGGGAGTGAAGAACAACAAACATTATAATTCTCCTCCTTCTCCTTTTGTGGTAGTGAAGATGGAACCTCAGACCTTGTACGTGCTTGGCAAAGGCTTTACCACTGAGCTACAAAGCCATTCCAAAATTGTTATTCTTATTTGCCAAGTACTCATACAAATAGATAACTGTTCATAATTAATTAAGAATTTTGTTGGGACCTTGGACAACAACAATGATACATTAGAAAACAGAAGAATAAAAAATAGTGAAATGGTGGTTGCCGGGGGTCAGGAAGTAGAGGAAATGGGGAGATGTTAGTCAAACGTTACAAACTTTGGGTTATAAGATGAATAAGTTCTGGGGATCTAATGTACACCATAGGAACAATAATTAACAATACCATATAATATACTTGAAATTTGCTGAGAATAGATCTTAAGGGTCCACACCACATACACATACCCCCAAAAGTATATTTGTAAGGTGATGGATATGTTATCTAACTTCATTATAGAAATCATTTAACAATGCATATCAAATCATCATGTGGTACACCTTAAATATATACAATTTTGTACTTCAATAAAGCTAGGGAGAAAAAGAAAACAGGAATGGATATATAAACAAAGACATCTGAAAACAAATGCATTTATGAACATTTCAATCAAAGGAACTGAAAAGTAGTTTTCTTCATGAAAAATTAAAATGAAGGCAAAAGAAAAGAAATTTTAGTTGTTTTAGAGCTGACCTGAATGAACAAAGCTTTTACTTGGAATTAAAAATATTATGTGTATGATCAACCTCACTTTAAAGTAACATATGACATTTGTACAACGTCTAATGCCCACAAAATCCCATCTGGTAAGTGCCCCTCACACAGATGAAAAATATTTGACTCAAAAGAGGTTTATATAGTTAAGGTAACACTTGGCAAACAGCAATGGGAATCTTCCAACTCCAGGTTTCTGATCAGAATTGTGCTCACCTCACTGCTCTGACAGGATGAAGCAAAAAAGAAGACTCAACTTTTTACTTTTTAATTTTAAATAAGTTCAACAATTTGTAATTAGTTAATTTCTATAACCACATTTATAAAACCTCTGCAGCCAAACTAACAAGGCTTAGATTTTAACCTTGCGTTGATTGCATGTGACCCTGAACAAGTTACTTACTGTTTCAGGTACCTCATCTGTAAAATTGGGATAATACCAGTATATACCAGAGTTGTTAGGAAGATCCCATGAGTTTATGTGTGTGTGTGTGTGTGTGTGTGTGTGTGTGTATATATATATATATATACACACATACATATACATACAGATACATATAGAGTGCACATTATTAAGAGCATGTTTTTTTGTAATTATCATTAAATGCACATGTCTTACAGTTTATAAGAGATGTACAAAAGTAATGAGTCCACATCTAAGAAAAGTGAAAAGAGGCAAAAATGGAAAGGTCTAAAAGATAGGTGCAGAGAGCAAAGTAATGAGGAAGTTACCCTGAAAAAAACTAAAAGTGGCAGAAGCTCCAATGATTCAAATACATAGAGAATACAGTTTATTCACAAAATAGCACTATTAAAGATATAAATAGGAGTAATGCAATAGTTGTAAGGTAGTACTAAGAACAGTGTTAGAATCTTTAAGATATTTGTAAGCTCAAAGAAACTATTCACAACAGTCAAAATGGAGAAAGAACTCAAATGTCCATGAAGGAATAAACAAAATGTGGTATACACATAGAATGGAAAATATTCAGCCTTAAAAAGTATGGAAATTCTGACACACGTTATAATATGGATAAACTGTGAGGACCTTATATGAAGTGAAATAAGCTAATCACAAAGAGACAATATTGAATGATTTTACTTACATGAAGTATTAAGAGTAATCATACTCATAAAAAGAGAAAGTAGAATGGTGGCTTCCAACAGGGACTGGGGAGAGGTGGCAATAGGGATTTGTTATTTAATGAGTATAGTTTCAGATTTGCAAGATAAAAAATTCTACAGGTTGGTTGTACAAAGATGGTAAGTTTTATGTTTTGTGCATTTTATCACAAATAAACTCAAAAATAGAAAAATACAAAAGGGACAAGCCTAGATAATAAGAAACTAAAGCTCACTGGGTAAACCAATGAAGGATTAGTGATTTGGGCAAGACTGATCCACTGAATAGGATATTCTGAAAGACTGAAAACCAGGAGGAGAAGATCATGAAAAGGCAAATTGATATCAAATAACGTTTGAATTATGGTATATTTTCTTCTGTTATCCTCCTCTGTCAAGTAGACTACTTCTCTTTCTCTATACACACATTCTCTTGATTAAAAAAACAAACAAAAAAACTTTGAGTATCCTATTTAAAAGAAATCACTATATATTTGAGTGAAGGCTAGCTAATATACTTTATTTAACTTTCTTATATGTTACAAAAGAGTACCTAAAATAATGCATCACTTAGCTATATAAATCAAGAATAAAAATATAAGGTAATATATTAGGAAAAAAGACTAAATGAAATTATTATTAAAATTTTATGTTCTTGGATGGGCACGGTGGTGCATGCCTATAATCCCAGTGGCTGGGGAGGTGGAGGAAGGAGGATCATGAGTTCAAAGCCAGCCTCAACAAAAGCAAGGCACTAAACAACTCAGTGAGACCCTGTCTCTAAATAAATCACAAAATAGGGCTGGGGATATCACTTAGTGGTTTAGTGCCCCAGAGTTTAATACCTGGTACCCACCCCCATGAAAAAAGTTTATGTTCTTATTTATTGAAGGAAAATCAACTAATTCTATGTCCTTTAGATTTTAATTTTCAAACTAATGTATTTACACTGGGGATTTTTAAAAAAATGTTGAATTTTATGACTTTTAATTTCCTTTTAAATTTTTCTTATTTTTAACATATTTCTACATTCTTTCAACAATGAAAAACTTAGGTGGAAAAATATAGCTGAGTTGTAGAGTGCTTGCAAGTATTAGCACCCTACTGAAGGCCCCAAATTCAATACCTAACCCAGCAAAAAATTTTTTAAAAAAGTTTTGTCTGTATAAAAAATTCAATTTTTCAATGAACTTACACTATTTACTATAATATTTAGTACTTTAGAGTATTAAATAATTAGAAAAACTTGGCACTCAGTAAATACACCTTTATTTATCATGGCTGTACTATGAAATTATTAGTAAACAAGATGATAACTTAAAGGAATTATATCTGTAGTCCTAGAGAAAAAAATTACTTAAAGGAATTTTAAAACTTACTTTTTTATAGTATGTTCCTGCTGCAAATATTTATCTTGCACACACTTTTCAAACAGAACTAATGCATGTTCTCCTTTATTCATGCCATTTGGTACTTGGTGTTCTTCTGCAAACTCTGTAGACAACAGCTCAGATTCTATTTCTTCCAACAAATCCTCTGATGCTGAAACATTTTTTATTTTTGAAATAAGTTTCTTGGTGCAGTCTGTATCATAGAGACTTTCTGAGTAAGTCTTTTGAGGAGCTGCTTCTGTAAATGTAGATGACCTTAATTCTGCCAGTATTTGTGTTACAGTCTGTTCTGTTTCACTTGTTTTAGACACTTGCTTTGCAAAATCTCCACTAGGTAAGTTAGTTATTTGTTCGGAATCTTCTGGGCATATGTCTTTTTTGGCAGAAGAATCCTCACATCCATCATTATTTGGGACATAATTTTTGTGTACTTCAACATGACTATTGTGTTCATTAGACTGACATAAAATTTTGTCACAATTTAATGACAATAGTTTGGATTCATTTTCTAATCTGCTGCTTTCATCACCAGAAAATGAGCTGCATGAATCTTCCTTTAATTCAGATATTTTCCCAATATTTTTATCAGAGGAAATGAAGGCTTCATTCTCCGTCTCTGACATGTTGACAAGCACCAATTCACTTTGCATTTCTTCAAATTTGCTTCTGATCTTTGTTTTACATCTAAGAAATTAAAACATCAAAATTTAAAAAAAAAGAATTTAAACCAAGACCTCATATCTCTTTGCTCACACTCCATGATATGCAATAACCAAAGACCACAGATTTTTCCCCAAAATAATTTCTTTAATAAAAATCTCTTTGAGAAAAAAGAATAGTATAGCCAATCCAAATTATCTACAATCAGCAGAGCCACTGCAAAGTCTCATTGTCTTTCCTCCTTCCGTTCAGTCACCTAACATCCCTAATTACTTTGTTGCTATTTAGCATTTTCCAATCATTCCTGGAAGATGTTAGGTAGGGAATAATACTTATAGATGGAGGATTAGTGCCAAAGATGTTTACACTTCTTTCAGCTCTGAGGGGAAGAGACTACAAGATCTATAAGAAAATACTGGAGAGGGATGGAAACACTAGAAGAGAAATCACAAACCAAGATAATAATATAATGCATATTAATAATGATAAAAAAAATTTACTGAGAGTGGCTCAGGAGGCTGAGGCAGGAGGATCACGAATTCAAAGCCAGACTCAGCAAAAGTGAGGCACTAAGCATCTCAGTGAGATCCTTTCTCTAAATAAAGTACAAAACAGGGCTGGATATGTGGCTCAGTGTCCAGTGCCCCTGAGTTCAATCCCAGTTACTCCCGCTCCCCTTCCAAAAATTTACCTAGAAGGAAACCAAATAATAACAAGTCATGGTGATCTATAGCCTATAGACCTAGCTCTGAAATAAAAGAAGTTAAGACATAAAGGATTCCCTGATAGAAATTAATTTTTTACTGAGGCAGTGATCCACGAAGTACCATGATGATTTTTAAACATTTTCATCAAAAATAAAACAATTTTCAAACAAACCAAGTGGAGCCCACATGCACTACCTAGGTGAACAGAAGCAATATTTAAAAATTAATTTGACATGGTTGGAATACGTTTTGCTATTATTTAAAAAGATTACTATCCTGGCTACTTTATGAAAATCCCTCAGCTTCAAAGATTGCCTTAGATGGATAAATATAAAATCTCTCAGTGATCTTACTGAAAAAGAATTGTCAACTTCTTTTGTCAGGTATCAAGAAAGCATATATAGAGCAGATGAGCTACCAAATCTTAGATTAAAAAGTAGGCAGGTGATGTTCTCACAGAGATGAGTGCTATACTCATCTGAAAACAGATGAAAACAAAATAAAGGTTAATTTTTTTAATAACAAAATGAGGTATAATGGAGGGGGTGCACAGAGGATGATTAAATAGGATAAGAGAAGACTAGTAAGGTAGAATCCTCAGAAAATTAAGCAGGAGTGAATTTTGTTAATAAAGACAAATCTGGAGCCAGGCATGGTGGCACACACCTATAATCCTGGCCCATCGGGAGGCTGAGGCAAAAGGATAGCAATTCAAGGCCAGACTCAGCAACTCAGCAAGACTCTGTCTCAAAATTAAAAATAAAATAAGAAAGAACTGGGGATATAGCATAGCACCCCTAGGTTTAATCCCTAGTACAGAGGGGAGGGGGAGAAGGAGAAATTGTAATAAATCACAAGACTTATTTACAAGACTCCTAGTAGGTTCAAGTATTTGTTGAATTAAAGTCTATAAGCACAAAAATGATGTTCTAAAACTAGTAAGACTACTATTTGGTGAACCTCATTTTAGGAATACATAAAATTGAAGGAACAATTAAAAGGAAAGAGAAGATCATCAGCTTCTTTTGTTAAATAAATATTGCCTTATTGTTTACACTTTGCTCTTTGGGGCAGAAACTAATATAGCCACTGACTTTGGCACTCTAAGCTATCTATCTGTATAATATTTACTTTCAAACAACCAAACAGAAATCATCATTATCTTGCTGTATATATTAGATAACAAGCCAAAGCCCACACTGATGTTAAATACTTGGTTTAGAAAATGCAAATAGTGTAGTATATAAATGAAAAGCCTCATTAAGTATTTTATATTCCAAAATCTAGAACAAAGTGAAATTATTTTCCAACAGGGGCACTTGCCACTTATATTACCTCACTCAAGGTAACTCACTTTAAGAATAACTTATGAATGTGTTGCTGTTTAATTTAAAATCTTAACAATTTAGAAGTCAATTTAAAAGTGAACTTTTTAAAGTATCATGAATCTAACAGAAATTTAACCCAAAGCCGACTAAGACATAATATAAGTAGCAGATAAAAAATGCTATGCTCCTCAGCATACAGCAAGTGAGAAGCAATTTATCAACAACTTTATGGCTCTTCTCCATGTGCCTGATTTGTCAACAGAAAAACACTAAACAAAAATGGGTTTATTATCCTTTTACCAGCTTTTGTGGTTCTCAAGAATTTAGTCTCCAAGTCTTCTCTGCTAGAATTCATTTACTTAGATAACTTGAAGCCACAACTCATAGCTGATGCCTACATAATTTTTCAATCCTGTACTTGAGTTACAGATATCATATTATCTATCTCCTCTTCCTCACTGCCTCCGTCTCTGTATTAAATACTTTACCTGAATATAGGCATTTCCACTGGAAGTTCCTCTACCACCTCAAACTCAAAATGACCAAATTCAAAATCATAATTATAGTTTCTATAATTGAGTACCCTCTGCTAATCTTTTCTGTCAATGATATTATTTTTACTAGTCATCTGACTTCTTCCTCTCCTTTGCCCTCATATTCTTTTTAACAATTTTAGGTCTCCTATATTTCAATTGTCATTGTCCCCTACCTGCAACCCAGCTAGGCCTCTGATTACTCTGGAACACTTAACTGTTGGTTTCTCAAACTTACTCCATTCTCCCCTCCAGCTCCTCTTCCTAAAACTCCCAAATTAAGAACCAAGGTTAACAGAAGGGCAAGGTGCTTGGGACAACCCGGGGATGGCACAGGATCAAAGCAAGAGACAGGTCATCCAATTCCAGAGAAAGGGCTGAAGTGTAGTACACTGGCTTGGAAAACAGGAATAGGAGCCACTCTCTGAAGTGGGTCTTAGTGGCAAAAGGGGCCAGGGATCTACAACACTGCCCCTACAACATCCACATGCATCACCTCTTCAGATACCTCGGTCCAATGCAGCCAGATGGACCAGAGTGCATCCAAGGCTACCTCTTCTCTCTTCAGAGGTTCAGGTAATGAAAACTGCCTCTACTGGCTGGTTTCTTCACCCAACTCCAAAGGTGCTAAGGTAAAGAAAAAAGAGGAAGTCTATCTTGGAGTCAGATTATACCTCTTCTTCTTCTTCAATCTCAGCACCTGGGAACTAAACAGCTTCAACTTTTCTTCAGGGAGAATAAGTTTGTGATTTCATTTTAATGTTGTAGTTGTTTGTTAAATGACTGGGGTCTGTCTTAATTTCTGGAATAACCAAAATTGACAATAATGTCAGACCAAGACCTTACTAAGGGACTGCCCTTCAGAGGAAAGTTGCAGGGCTGAGTGTTTTACACAGTATAAACAGGGACCCGTTTAAAAAAAAAAAAAAAAAAGGGCTGAGGAGACAGCTCAGTGATAGGGTGTTTGCTAGTATGTGTGATCATGGCCTTGAATCCGAGTCCCAACACTGTAAAATAAACAAACTTTTTAATATTTATTCCCATAATTGAGATTCCACACTAAACCAGTAACATTACTTTTCCAATCTTCTCTCTCAACATATTCCTAAAATAAATGCTTAACTATACTAAGTCTCACCAGTCTACTAGGATTCCCACAACACACACATTAACATTTCCATGGTTTTGTTCTCATCCATATTGTTCTTTCCTTCAGTCTATCTAGAGACTAAAAATATGTTTAAAGGACTGATTCTAATATTAAATCTTCTTCCAAATTTTCCCTCATCACAAGTACAAAATAATCTCTATGTAAAGTAAAACACACTGCATTTATGCTCATTAAGCAGTTCAAGCCTTTCTTTCTTATGACATTTTTGAGCAGGCATCCTTCCACCTTTTAAATGAGCTTTGTTTCTGCAAGAAGGAACCTCATTCTGAACTCAAGTCAAAGTTCTTAAGTCTCAAGCAGTATAATAATAAATAGGTAAATCTATTTTCTACGTTAATTGCTCATTTTTGCAAATGCTGTATAGCAGTTCTCGACAATGGTAGAACCCACTGGGTTTACACAATGATCTGGCATCCACACATCATTTAATGGGTGGGTAACAAGCTGTAAGACAGCGCAGAACAACAAAAATTTTCCTTACATCCTGCTGCATATTCATCTAGGAGGCAAAATAATCAACTGTTTTTATAATTTCCTAAGCTTAGGATCAGTTTTACATATTGTATAAATTAAGGAGGATTAAATTTAATCTCAAAAAACAGTATTTTCTATACATTCTCCCAGTAATATGCCTATAGCCTCTGAAAAAGTCATCATGTAAGCCGACATCTGGTAATCACTTAGAACTTGCAAACAGTGTTCTAATGATCAAATAATTATTGACTGAATAACAAAGAAAAAAGAGAGGATTAAAGGAAAGGAGAGGGTTAATCAAGATCTATGTGATCTACTACCAAAGCCATTACCAAAGATTAAGTAACTACAAAAGAATGGTAATAGACAAAAACAAACAAAAAATGTAATAAGCTTTGATTTTCTCCACAATCAACTATGGGAAAAAACTAGTCAGCTGAGTCCTCCCACAGGCCTTTCCAGTTGGCAATGCTGATGCAGACCAATTTGGATGCTCTTCAAGTTTTTATTTTGGGAGGGGAGTTATCACCAAAGCTACTAAGGATAGAATAGCCTAGTACTAGATTAAATGGAGAGGATGCAAAACTAGACATTGACAAGATTATTTTAATTTAAGAAGAATCTGTACAAATCAAATTCACATTCTTAAATAAATGCAGTAATTACAATTATAGATTACAATAAAGGTTGCTTTTTCAATGTTAAAAGTAATACAAGATATTTCAACTCTTTATTAACTTTCACTTATTAGGGGAAATACCATATTTAAAATATTATAGTAACAAAACTCCTCTTAATTCAAACATTTATTTTTCCCAGAGTTGTTTGTGTTTCTGACACAGTACTACAGGACCAATTCACACTTCAAAACTGTTTCAGTAGGTGAGAACTGGTTTCGCTCTTGCTGGAGCTCATCAGCTGTAGGCAACTGGTCAAGAAGCAGTTTTTATGTGCCTTAAAGCAAAGCATGATCTACCTTGAATTTTATTTCTTTATGAAGGAATGAGTGTTTAAAAATTATTTACAAAGTTATATAAATAAAAACACTTTTAACAGTTTTGGGTTCTCTTTCCTGTTTTTTTCCACTAATTAGTATTATAAACAACAAAAACTTAGGCTTACTCAAGAAACTGCAAATACAAATTCATCCAATCTATAGATGTTTGGTTAACAGGTTATCAAATAAATGTGCCTCATACAAAGGTACCAAGTTGAAAATAATTTCCAGAGTAGATATTAATCCATTTGTCAAAAACATATTGAAAATCTACATGTTCTAGGTGTTGGGAACACTATAGGGAATAAAACAGACATTCTTCATCCCTCAAGGTGCATGCCTGAGGTGAGATGTAGTGGACCAATACATAAAAGACTATGCTGTCTTTTATTCTTGTGTTTTGTTGCTAAAAAACACAAAAGCATTACAGACGATACAGCCTTTATTTTAACATTACAGCATTTTAATGTCTGCCAGTGTTCCCATCAGAATATACACATATATATAAATTCATAGGTATTTTAAATCCAGAAGAACCTTAGTTCAACCTAAATACTTTATAACAAACTACAAACTTTGAAAGTATAAATTGTACCATTCAAGCCCCAAATAATATCATTAAATAATATACATTAAGATAAGCAAACTGAGCCTTGAGATAACTCCTTTCAACATAAGCTTTACTGTTCTTTATAGTAAAAGTTTAAGTATAGCAAGAGGGTTTTGGTTTCTTTCTTTCTTTCTTTTAACATATTCCCCCAAATACATTTGAAAGAAGTATAAACAAAACTTACCTTTCTATCAGTTTTAGCAAGATTCTGAACTGGCAATTAAATTCAGAAGCAAAAATCAATGAAAAAAGCATTCACATAGTTCAATATCATCTGCTCACACCATCAAACAATTGATTTTCACATATATTAACTTGAAAAGATATACTTTCCTGGATAAAGTTTTTAAAAGTAACAGTAAAAAACTGAACATAAGAAACATGAATACCTTGTTTTCCATAATGAAACTGTCTAATGCTTAAGTTTTATTTAAGATGAATTTACACAGATCCAATTCTACTCTCAAAACACAAAAACTGAGTTACTGTTTCAAAGAACTCTAGATGCGTTATGCAAAAAGGAAGACAAATTTTTTTTTTCTGTACTGGGCATTGAGTCCTCTGCCTCATAGTACATGCTAGGCATACACTCTACCACTGAGCTATGCCCCCAGCCCTTTTATTTTTTATTTTGAGACAGGGTCTCACTAAGTTGCCCAGGCTAGTCTTGAACTTGCAATCCTCTTGCCTCAGCCTCCCAAGTCATAGGGATTACAGGTATGCACTACCACACACAACCAGAAAGATACAGTTTTTAAAGTGCAATAGTTAAGATCTTAATTAAGTTTTTGGGTAAAATTGAATACATTGGGTTTTCTTAAAAATAAACACAGTCGTAGAATTAAAAAGTTTCTTTTAGCTCACCAGTTTAAAAATTTGTATTATGAAGCCAAAGTCATTTATTGCCATGGAGGTCTTTCAGCTTTGTACCCAAGACTTGGGGCAAGGTGAATTTTTATGCTACATGAGTTATTATCACCTGCATGTTCGTGTACAAACACACACACAAAGATGTTTTTAAAAGGGATTAAGATAAGAAACCCCAAATAGTACCAAATCCTATGACAAGATAACAAGAGAAAGAAAAATTATGACCCATCATGATTCCAGAAAAAAAAGGGTCAGTGACCACATCATATATCACAGAAGTTATATATGTTAAATTATCAGTTTGGTATATTAGAATCATGCAATTTTAGATACTTTTAATAATTTTTTTAAAATATGAAAACAGAAAGTTTACTAATTCAGAAATATTAATTTGCAGCTATTTGTATCGATATCACTATTTGCACTTTAATTAGTCTAAGAAAATATGAAAAGTTTTTTCAATTAATCTCTCTTCCAAATCCAAAAACTAAAAGGACAAAAGGGAAAGCTAATAGTTAAAAAAATAATAACTGCAAGTTGTAAGTCTGCTTTATGTTAAAGAGTTTGGGCTAATATTTAAATTTTGAATCCACCTTTGGTCTAGATTTGGTTAATATGGTATGGTATAGTTTATAAAACTAATTATTCGTTTGCGCTTAGTACATAATCCCACAGTAGACGATGAGCTCATGTGTGTTTTAATAACAGAAAAATGTTAATAAATAGATCCATTCAATACTCTGCTGGACCTAATTACCCCCAATGTTTCTCTTTATTGACTAGCCAAAATAAAAATTTTAAATCTCAGTAGCTAATAAAATTCAAAGGATTATTTGAAACAATTTAAGATTAAAGGATCAATTGTTTATGATCCCACTGCTGCCTCTAAAATGATTAGTAAGTATAACACTCACAACATTGTAAACCCAGTAACATGTTTATAAGAAATTCAAGAACTGGTTCTAGTATTTAAAAGTAGAGATAAGAAACAAATGAGAAACCTAAGTTTTACTAAAAGAAAAAAAAAAACTTCAGGTTAAGGATTCTTACTTTAATTGACACTGTTTGAGGGCTTGGGAAACTAGGGAAGATTTATTAATAGTACTTTGAAGGAAAAGATGGTTTTCTAAATCTCTAAATAAGGCTGCTTTCATGCTACAACCTATCATCCCCTCCCTAAAAAGTTGAGTATACTGCACTGTTTTGAAATGTTAGTGTGTAACTATAAACATGTT
Organism: Spermophilus citellus; assembly: GCF_964194105.1. Classification (NCBI taxonomy): domain Eukaryota; kingdom Metazoa; phylum Chordata; class Mammalia; order Rodentia; family Sciuridae; genus Spermophilus; species Spermophilus citellus. The sequence continues at coordinate 82,073,664 of NC_138195.1, forward strand.
TTTAAAATGAATATACTAGACAATTATCATTAGCTATGTTGTTACTATACCAAACTCTCTGGTTTATGGATCAGGGAACTAATAAAAGGTTAGAGTGGTGACTGTATTGCACATTAGACACTCCTCTCAGCAACAAATAAGACTCTAAAATGTCAATTACTTTCTATGGAATCCCTATCATTTAAAGAAACTTTAAGTTTATACACAACTACTCTGAATTAGATAAGGCCCCCAAAATTAAACATAATCCATGCATCTTCTGGGGGACTCCTCAATAATCATTTTCCCTACTACCCTGCAAGATTTATGAACTACCCAATATCTTATCTGAATATGTTTAATTTAAAATAACACAAAAAGACCAAAAAGGAAAAAAAGAACTAGGCTTATTTATCATCTGTTTTTCATTTCAGAAAGAACTGAAAAGTAATGCACACAGAACAGTGTACTTTATACACAAAGATACTTCAGTTTCACTCTCAATGACTCTAGAACCTTAATCTTTTCTGAAAGATCACTCTGCCAAATAAGAAGGTGTAATTAATAGTTGAGAAGGCCACACCCACAACCTACATACTAAACATTGATTTTTCTTTTAATAACTACTAGTACCCATCTTGAAACATTGTTCCACTAATTTTCTGCACATTTTCCTTAGAAAAAATACCCTATTTATTGTTTTGGAATAAATAAAAAAGCTGGGCATCAAAGGAACATGATACATATGCAGAGAAAATTGCCGGTCACCAAGCACAGTACAGCATATTTTTCCTATACTCTTCTGATTCCCACAGGTTGCAAGACTATTAAGAGAAGGAAGCAGGATTCTAATACAGATGTTCTGACTATATATCCGGGCCTCTTAAGTCTGGACAAAATCAAAATATAAATATTTGCTGAAGTTGCTAAATTGTTGACGGCTGAGCAATAACTACACCTGCAAGGCACTGCTACCCAGTATTGCTATTTGGGAGACATATGCAAGAGATTTTTTGTTTTGTTTTGCTACTTTACATGTATGATGGAAACATAAATTTGGAATTCCTTCCTAAGCAAGTAAGGTTTAAGAAATGCCTGATGTCCTTGTTTAAAAAGCAACATAATCCAGGTGCGGTGTAAAACGCCTGTCATCCCAGCTACAGGGGAGGGTGAGGCAAGAGGATCGCAAATTGGAAGCCAACCTGGGCATCTTTGCGAGCCGTGAATTAAAATTAGAAAACAAAAAAATAAAATAAACTAGCCGGGAACGTAGCTCAGTGGTGCCGCGCCCACATAGGGGGAAACATAAAAACAAAGAACCGCATCTCTCAAAGATATCAAAGAATCATTTCTAAGTAACTTAAAATCATGGTCATGGAAGTGTTTGGAAGGGGGTGAAAAGTCGCCACAACAGTAAACGCGAAACTTGGAGCCCAAGAGCGAGATGCGTGAATGACTGTGAAAGATCTCCGAGCAGGTGGAGCTCAGCCGCAGTTTCCACTTGCAGCCCAGGCAATCCGCCCAAATTCGGCAGCTCTCGAGGCACAGCTCTCGAGGCACAGCCCGAGGCCCCGCCGCCCGCTCCCCGGGCCCCCGCTCCCCAAGGGAGGCGGCGAGGAGAAGGGGCTCCGAATCCCGGCCCCCAGCGCTCGCCTCTGTCCTCCCGCAGGAGAGAAGCCAGATCCGGAGGCGGGCAGCCGGCCAACCCCCGCCCCGGGCCCGCCGGACCGTCCGGGAGGTTGGCAGCCCCGCCGCGCCGCCCCAGTCGGTCCCGGACGCCCCTCGGCACTCACCCCACTTCTCCAAGCCTCAGGCCGCACCCTAACGAGGCCACTGGAGCTCCGGCTCAGGGGCCAACCTCTCCATGGCGGGATCCGCCGGACTAGAAGCGGGCGGGGGAGACAGCGGCGGGGATCGCGGCCCACCCCTCACTCTCTCCACAGCCGCTTCCCCAAACCCCCGCGGAGCTGACACATCAACAAAGATGGCGGCGACACTGAAGCCGGACCGGCTACAGCTGAGGGGGCGGGGCTTCCCGAAGGAGCCAATCAGCACGGCGCAGGCGACGTGACGCCACTCACCTTGAGGTGCGAGGTAACCTGTCTGCAGTGGGCGGGGCCGGCACCGCGCCGCCTCCTGCTTGGCGACCCCGGGAGGTCACACCCGGCTTTGAGCCTCGCCGGGCATCCACGCCCCAGCCAACCCCGCGAGCCGGCTCTGTAGTCCTTAGACCTGTCCGACCGCTCACACCCTTCCCCGGCACGACGGGGTGGCTTCTTTCGGAAGGAAGCGCTCAATGGGGTATTATGTCTCCTCCTTTGGCCTGTGCTCGTGTGAGTCAGAGGCATAAAACAATAAAAGAATTCGAAATAGTGGTTTCCAGGCTCTGACGCTCAAACTTTGCACCTCACATGGGTGGGCGGAGACCACAGTAGCAGCCTACCTGCCCATTTGACAATTTGTCCCTGGGAGAGACCTTCGGGAGGTTTCCATAATACCAGAATTCGGATTTTCAGAGTGGCAACTACTGCCATTGTTTAATAATAAAATGTTGGCGCGTTCGGCTCCTGAAAAGGACTAAACGCCTTTAGGGCTGGAAGTAGCTTTTCCAGCATGCTGCAGGGCCACAAAAAGGGTATGGAACATTGTTGCTAAGCAAGGTCCACACAAGTAAAGTGAATGGTTTTAGTCTGCGGAAGTTTGCAAACCTCCTCTCTCCAGTGAAGCTGTGTTCTTTGGTTTAGGACCTCTTAAGAACAACTCATGAGTGACCGTAATTAATTCAGACGAATTTACTACAGGGATTTGGTGAAGACAGACTTACTACAGTTCTGTTAAACTTTTTTTTCATACTAGCTGAAAAATTATCCCGATGCCTAACTTCTGTCCTTTTTTTTTTTAATTGATTGTTCAAAACATTACAGAGCTCATGATATATCATCTTTCATACATTAGACTCAATTGGGAACTTCTGTCCTTTTCAACAAGAAATGGCACCTCCCTCCTCAAAGGAATCGTATTAAAACACGTATTTCTGAACTTATAAGTAGTATAAAGCATATATGATGTGTCTTTGAGAACCACGTTTTTCACTATAAAAGAAATAGAAATACGAAATAAAATGAAACAAAATTATGCTTATATTTGAATATTTAGAAAAATGAGAATGAACTCAATGCATTTTATTTTTTCTTTAAGAAGTTTGGGGGCTGGGGATGTGGCTCAAGCGGTAGCGCGCTCGCCTGGCATGCGTGGGGCCCGGGTTCGATCCTCAGCACCACATACCAACAAAGATGTGTCCGCCGAGAACTAAAAAATAAATATTAAAAATTCTTTCTCTCTCTCTCTCTCTCTCTCTCTCTCTCTCTCTCTCTCTCTCTCCCCCCCCCCCTCACTCTCTCTTTAAAAAAAAAAAAAACAGAAGTTTGGGGCTGGGGATGTAACTCAGTGGTGAAACACTTGCCTAACATGCCAAGCACTGGCTTCAAACCCTAGCACTGAAGAAAAAGAAAATTAAAAATCTACTCACAGAAAAGGCCTAACACAAGAAATGGCACCTCCCTCCTCAAAGGAATCGTATTAAAACACACTTTGCAGATAGCATACCCCTACTCTGCAGACTATAATCTCTAAATATCATTTCCCACTAAAATGTACCTGGACTGAAAAAGTTACAAGGTCTGATTCCAAATTTGAGGCAAAAATGTACAAAATAGGCTTAGGGAATGTTGGTTATGCTACTCAGATGTGGGATTCACATAATGGCTTCCTTCATAAGTATTTAGTGTGTGTGTGGTGGGTCCACAGAGTAGAAAAATCTAATATATCTCAGCAAGATAATCAAGTCCAACGTCAAATGTCCTAATTCATGTTCAGGGCAGACTTGGTGGCACAGGTCTGTAATCCCAGTAATTTGGGAGGCTGAGGCAGGAGGATTGAAACTGTGAGGTCAGCCTCAGCAATTTAGCAAGACCCCGCCTCAAAATAAAAAAGAGCTGGGGATGTAGCTCAGTTATAGAGAGCCTCTGAGTTCAATCCATACTGCCAGGAAAAAAAAAGTAATACTAAGATAGAAATAATGTTTGTAGGATATACAATTGATATGATCAATGAAAATAGCACTTTATTCCAATAACCCACGACTCCATTTCTATCATGAGAAGGATATCAATAGTGGGGCCAGCATCCTGCAAAAAGCCTGACTCCTGGTCATCAAAGAAAAATTTGAGAAACAGCCACAGACAAAGAGAGCCTAAGGAGACATAACTAAATTAATGTAGTATCCTGGTTGAGATCCTGATTCCAAAAAGGGACAAGTAGCTTAGGTAGGGGGAGAACATAAGGAAATCTGAATAGACCATTGACTTTAGTTAACAATATATCAAGATTGATTCCTTAAGTGTAAGAAATATATCATACTAATTTAACACTTTAATAATAAGGGGAACTCTGTACTTTCTTACTTATAATACACGTCTCCACATTTTCTTAAAAAAAGTACAATATATTTTTTAAAAATACAAGTCTGGTTTTTGTATCAAAACGTTGTAGGAAGAGTGACTGGAATGCAGATGTCGCCAAAAGTGATCGTGAATTGATAATGTTGAAATTAGGTGAAAATTGCATTGGGAGTATACCATTCCTTTGAATGTCATAAAAGTTTTATACCAAAAAAATAAAGATAAAAATGTTTGAGCAACACCAACAGATAGAATCACAGATAGAATCACATGCCCTTAATTAGACACAAACACCCACAACAGGTGAATTTACTCTCCATGACCAAGCAGAAGTGGCCCCTCAAAAGACTTTCAAGTGGCCGAAGGGATCCGAATGATTTTCACAAACAAACCAGAACAATAACTTTGCCACGTTTGGGCAGAAGAACCTCGGCACCCGCAGCCCCAGACCACCCTTGAAGTTCATGGCCACAGAAGGCGCCCAAGGCCCAGAGCGCGGCTTCCAGGCCCAGGGAGGGCGCACGTGGGGCGTGGCGGGCGCACGTGGGCGCGGACTGCGCAGGCGCCGCGCTGGAACCGCGAGGGCCGGCTGGACTTTAGGGGCGAGGGGAGCGCGGGGAGAGCACCCGGGCCGCGGGGCTCCCGGCACTGGCAGCCTCCACCACGGCCAGGCTTCAGAGACAGGTTGGGGTCAGCGGCCCTTTCGCCTCCTTCCAGGTCAGGGTTCCCAGGCGCCAGGGTGAGGGAGAAGGGCTGTGTGAGGGTGACGGGGCTTCCAGTCGTTGGAGGCCGGACGTTGGACGCTGGACGTTGAGGTTGGGCGTTGAAGTTGGGCGTTGAGCGGGTGGGTGCAAGGCCTGGAAGTGGAAAGAGGATGGAAGGGTAGAGGAGACCTTGGAACTTTGGCTGAGAAGGGCAGGTCTAGGAGGTTTGGGTGTGGGCGGATTCCGTGCTGGTTGGAAGTACCCAGGAATTGGGGTGCCAGCCGGCAGGGGCCCTGCTGCTGTTTTGGAAATAGTACTTGCAGGCATGAATCCCCACGATGTAAACATTCCCCTTTGCTACAAAAGAAATTTGTGATTTCATTGCTTAAATTCAAAACTGGAGTGCAAACATTATTAATTACTTAACTCTTCCCCTAACACCTTCTATAGGAAAGGAAGTTGCACCACCACATTCGCCGAGATGTGAGTGAGCCGGCTCTGGTTTGCCTAACAGGTGTTTGTAGTGCCTGCTGTGTTCCAATCGCTTTTCCGAGGCCCCTGCTATAAATAACGTTTTTTGTCGGACCTCCGGAGTTAGAGCAGGTGCTTTTAGTTCCCTAGACGAGACACCACGGTACTGCATGCAAATTTGCACAGCTATGGGTGTCAACTGGGTAAGGTGCTGGACCAGGGACGGTGGGGTGAGGATGGGGAGGTGACAAGTTACTCAACTTCCCATTACTCGTTTTTTTGAGGAACAAATAGACGTTAATCTTCAGATTTTCATCTTAAACATGCAAACTCGTTCCTCATGGGAAGATACTTGTTTGTGGGAGTGGGATATAAGAGCAGAGGGCTGGGGTTGTAGCTCAGTTGTAGAACTCTTGCTTAGCCTGTGCAGGCTCTGTGTTCCCACCCCCAGCGTGAGGAGGAAGTTCTTGAGCAGCAGCCACCCCACCGCAGGGGCAAGTTTCGGTACAGTATCCTTTAATCTTCGTGATTTGGATTTATGAGGAAGTTACTACTGCTGTCCTCACTTTACAGTCTCTGAATGAATAGTAGACAAATGAAGTGATTTGTCCAAGACAGCAAAGTTAAATGAGGACGCTGGGACTCGGATCTGACTTAAAAACTCTTTATCTGCTACACCCACTGAGCTTTGTAATTTTAAGACAATGCTTCCTTTGAGTAGAATGGCTCTCCTTGAATGTTTGGGATTACCAGGAAGATAAAAGCAAACTTTAAAAAGGAAAACCATTACATCTAAGTATCTCTGCATGCACTTTTATTATTAAAAGAAACAATAAGGGTTGACTTGAGCCCTGGGCATTGTCAGGAATCTGCCAGGAGAAGTCGGAAGTCACAGTTTATGCAATACCGGTTTCAAGATTAAAACATACCCGGTGGTTGACTCTGGATTAAGCTAAATAGGTATAAATGCAAAGTCTTATGGGTGTTTTTAAATGTAAACTCAACCTTAAAAGCCTGATGAGTCCCAGTTGTGGTAAACAAAAATCTATGTGTTAAAATTCATAGAACTGTAAATCAAAAAGAAAAAATCAACTTAATGATATGACAAATACATGTTTTTTAAAAATCCAAAAGTTTTTAGGTGATGGAGGGTTATATTTGGATTCAAAGCAGTCCTGGCTATTTGTTCCAAATGCTAATGCATGAATGGAAGTAAAAGTGTTCAAAGACAGGGATGTCAGGACTTACCACCTGTTTACCTGCAGTCCTGTGCTCAGCTGTGAGAGTCAGCTGTATGAGGGTGTCTGATTAACTAGAGAAAGTTTAAAATGTTGAGGAATCTAAGAGGTGTTGTATGAGCAAGTGAAGGACCTGGGAGAAAGGAAAATTCATGGCTGTCTCAGATGTTTGAAAGTTGGGTCAGAGGCAGCAGAGTAAGTTGAGAAGAGAACCATTTTATTAAAAAAGGAATATAGTACCCTTGGCTGTGCCCAAATATAGTATGAAGCTTCTGATCCTGAAATGCACTGTGTGCTTGTCCTGGAAAATTCCTGAATGTGGTGAAGCAGTGAGGTACCCTTCAAACCTGCATATTCCACGATAGGTGGACCTACTTTTAAGTTTAAATCCTCTACTTGCTGCCACAAGTTTACAGTGAGTGTAAGACTGATACTATTCTTAAAGTCAAATATATTTACAGAACTTAGATTTGGAAGTGTGAGGCATGAAGTTCTGCTATTAAATTTCAGTAAACCTCATAGTATCTAATTCTCCATTTAAGTCATTTCATCAGTGAATTTCATTCTTGTCCAGGTTGTCATGAAAATTGTAGTACCCATAAAATAGTTTTTATCATAGAAATAGCTTCGGAATGCCTTATTGTACAAAGTACCTTGCTGGGGCGAAATCAAAGATTTTTTTTTTTTATTTTTAATAAGACATGGTCCCTCCACTCAATCAACTTAAAATAACTTAGAAGACTTACCTGTCTGTGATTAACTGGCAACCTTAATAAATAAGGGCAAGTTATGAAAGGCTGTCTCGGGAGCGCTGTGCAGTGTACTGAAGTGGTTCCACTGGGCAAGATGATGCCTTTATCGCAACTATATGGTTTAAATATTACTGTAGCCATTCTATGCAGAAAATAACAGTTACATCAATTTGAAATATTTAAGAATGTACAGATGAGGTTGAATGTTTCCCCCTTATGTCCATCAACTAATAATCCTTTTTGTATGACATTCGTGCCTTTGGTGCATTATTTTATTGGCATGTATATTGATGAACTGCAAATAACAGAAAACCTGTAGGCATATTTGTGTGCTACTGTATGGTGACTTGGATGCCACTGGGGACTCGGGCTCTTCACATTTTATGCTCTCCTCTCCTGAGTGTGTGCTTATTGTTTTTTCATTGCAAGACAAGTGGTTTATGTTCAGTCCACAGGTCCATGTTATAGGAAGAAAGGGGTAAAAGACTCTGCTAGAGTCTTTTACCCCTTTTCAATCCATCCCTTTTCAATAAAAAAGGGCAGAGCTTCCTCAGAAACTCCACTTGAGAACTTTGACTACCGATAGTGTCACTAACTGTAGCTGGCAGGGCAGAGACTGACAATGGCATTTGGATCAGACTCTGCATACAGTATCTGGATTTTTTTTTTAAATACCAGGAATTGAACCCAGAGATGCTTAAACACTGAGCCACATCCCCAGCCCTTTATTTATTTGTTTTTTTATTTTGAGATAGGGTCAGATGAAGTTGCTGAGACTGGCTTTGAACTTGAGATCCTCCTGCCTCAGCCTTTGGTGCAGCTGGGATTACAGGCATGGGCCACCATGCTGGGCAGTATTTGGATTTTTAAAACTTATCAATACTTTTGAAAAAGTATCAAACTTACTGTTTCTGTGGTGTTACTTATTTCCTGGCCTATTTAACTATTTTTTTAAGTTTTTAATTATTCACATAGTCATATTTGCTATCATTTTGTTTGTGATATTTTACCACTTTTAAATAGCAGCAAAGGCAAAAGCCTTTCATCCAGGTTTGTGTACACCATGAAGAGTGGAAATGGCTGGTATGATAGTGGGTTTTTGGAGTTCATGTGATCTCTGTAGCCCAGAATTTGCTCAGTGTTGGAAAGGTGGATATTGTTGGTTGTATTGGTCCCTATTTGATCAAGTTTATTATGTTACTAAAATATTCATTATCATTGTTTGTTTTCTGTTTGAATAATAGTTGTATAAGGAAAGTGTATACTTACCATTATGGATTGATTTTCTCCTTCAGTCTTTTTTTTTTTTTTTCCTTTTTAATTTACTGGGAGTTGAACCCAGGGCTTCTCTACCCCTAAGCTATATCCCCAGCCCTTTTCATTTTTATTTTTTAGGGAATCTTGCCAGGTTGCCCAGGCTGGCCTCAAACTTGCAATCCTTCTGCCTCAGACTCCCTAGTAGCTGGGATTACAGTCGCCATGCCCAGCTTCCAGTCAGTTTTTGCCTGATTCATCTCATAGCGAGATTATTATGATTCCTGGCTACTGTTTCTTCAGTGTGTTTCTTTTACTAAAATATCTTTCATTGTCTAAATGATTTCTATGTTGAATTCTGTTTTATCTGCTATTAATATTAACATTCCACTTTTATTTTGGTTATTTGCATAACACATTTTTAATCCTTTTATTCTCAGCCTTGCTGTAGGATTTCTATTTCTGTGCGCCTTTTGTTAATAATGTCTGGCTGGATGTTTTCCTCCCTGAACCTCTTTTCTCTTCTAATTGAAACTAACCCTTTGATACTTGCATTACTTGAACATGGTTCTGTCATATTATTTGGTATTTTCTATTTACCATGCTTGAATTATTTTCCTGTTTGATTAAACATGTTTTTCTTTGATTTTTAAACTTAAGCCTTCTATTTCATACTGGTTTTTACTCTATAATGCACATCTTTATATTTCTTGTATAGCTTAAGTTGCCTAAGCTTTCATATCCCCACCACCATCCAGTTTCCTCTGGAGGTTATTTTCCTTTTATAATTTGACATATTGCTCTCTTTTCTTATTGTATCCAATATTTTGTCTTATTTTATCCAATATTTTGTCTTTTCCTTTGGTGTAGGAAGTTTTTTGGTATAGGTGTACTTTTCCTGGCAGCTGCAGTACCTCCCACCATAGCTGCCCACCTTGAATCCTTCTTTTGAGAATCTTTCAGGATCTGGGCCACCTTTGAATGCACCTGTGTATTTCTTTCATAAATTTCACTATTATGTGTTGTCTTTGGGTTGGGATAGACCTAATTTATAAAACATGAGGTGGAAGTTTTAGAACACCAAGAGGGAGTATTTACCTTCTCATTTATTTTTTGTTCAAAACCATGTCAGACAGCACTTGAGGTATTAATCATTGGTTTCAGTCATCTGTAACTTTTTTTTTTAATCTGAAAAGTTTTAGGAGAATAGACAAAAATTTGCCTACAGTTAAAGTAAAAACTGATTACTACTTCATAACGAAGAGTTGCTTTTCTACTTTAGGTGCTTCCCCTGGACAGGACACTTGGCATCTTTAAGAGTAATAGGAAAATGACACCAACATCATTTCTCTGAGGCACTTTGTGACAAATTAAATGGAAATTTTGCAATGTTTCTAACATCTTTAGAGAAGGGTACAGTTTACAATGTATGAAAGTTCAGCTGGAGATTATCAAAGCAGGGTGCTTGGGAAAACTAGAAGGAACAGGGTTCAGCTGAGACAGGTTGTGGTGGATGGCCAGGATGGTAGGAAGGTGAGTGAGCAAGGGCATTCTGGGTAGCAGTCAGCTCATTTGAGGACTTGGTGCAGTGTAATGTAGGAGATGGTAGAGAGGTTCTGAGAAGGTAGAAAGGTAGGTAATGACCAGATTTAAATAAGAGTATCTATGGTATTATACCAGTAAGGTGTAGGCTTTACATTGGAAATATTTCTCTAAAAGCATGAAAGACCTTTTCCATTCCCCATATTTCAAAAGCTTTTAAAAGTAAGGAATGGTGTGGAACTCTGAGGTTACTCTTTTTAATGTCTTGAGTTGATCTTTTGTTGGTCTGTTATTGAATTCTGTTAAACTTGGAGTTTGTATTCATCCATAAGGAACTATTCTTATACCATGTAGGTTTCGATGTAAAGGTGAAATCTGCTTTTGAATTATTTATGGGAATTATCTGTTAAATATTTGAAAAAATCATCTGGGCCTGCAATTCTACTTTTGCAATTAAAAGTTACCTCTTAAATATATTTATTTCATTCCTTAGACTTCTATGAATGTTAAGTTATCACCTAATATGATGTCAAGAAATAATTTGGAAGCATCGACTTGTAAAATGACCGAATCATTTAGTTTTGAAAAAAATGAAAGCAAGCTTCCACCACACGATTTCTTAAGAAGTCCTGGAGCACATCATAACCATCCTAATTTCAGGTTGAAAAGCCCAGAGAATGGAAATAAAAAGAACAATTTTTTGCTTTGTGAGCAAACCAAACAGTATTTAGTGAGTCAGGAAGACATTTCAGTATCTTCAAACCCTAATGGCATCAATGGAGAAGTTGGATCCAAAGGAGACCAGAAGACGTTGCCTGCAGGTGAGTAAAAACCATGGGCTGCACGATGATGGGATGGTTTCTCTGAGTTTCCACAGGTATGCTTAGCTCCACCCTCGGGGTAGGAACGGGACCGCCAAATGACTGTAGAGTTTGCATGTAATTGTCAGTTTCAAAGAGACAAGTACCAAGTGGCTACCTTTGGCTTGATTAATCACAGAAAAAATTACTCAAGAGAAAATGGCTTCAGAGGACCACCCCCACCCTACAGAGAACTGTACTAGGAATGTAGAAAGGAAGCACATTGGATTTTTTTCATGGATGTTTTAAAGATTGGCCATACTTTTAAAATAGCATGCAATTTTTATGCAGATAATAGCAGACAAATAATAGTAACCGGTTTCATGTGATTTGTTTTATCATTCCTTTGCTCCTAATTCTGAAAACCTGCTTTTGAAGGAGAGTAGGCCATAGCGAAATGAAACCTCTTTGAGTGTGAGATATGAGTTTTTAACATTATGTTGATGTAATTCTCCGAACCAACGTGACCCTTGGCCCCTAGGGTTCCTCAGGAGGTCAAAACGATCTTCCTGAAGGTGCTTAAACATTTTGCTAAGCTGATTTTACGCTGACAGTGCAAAAGCAAGAATGGATGAATTGCTCTACATAACCTCTAGCCCCACCCTGGGCTAGTGGTCATTGAATTTTTCATTGTCATGTTCTTGCAGTTAAACAAAAATGCCAGCATCACTAAAAAATATCCTTCATGGAGCAGAAAAAATTATTTTATTAAATAATTAAAAATATATATTAATTTTATTAAATCTCGACCGTTGTGTACAGGTATTTTTAGCATTTTGTGTAATGAAATAATAATTACTCGTAGCTTCTAAAGTATGAAAAAGTATGCATGTAACTAAGCTGTGAGCTGAAAAGGAGATTTTTTTTTCCTTTGAACATCCTTTCTACTTGAAGGACAAACTTTGTTTGGACTTAAATATTTGTTAAGCATTTTCTCAAAAATTAACAAAGTGAACTTGTCACTTCAAGGACAACAGCTGGTGATATTCTATTGTCAAGAGATAAAATTCTAACTTCCAAACAAATTAGGATTTCAGGATTTTTGTGTCTGCTACTCTGATTTAAGAGCTTCTCTGTACTTTAAAGATTTCTGGTGAGATGCATGGTGATATTTACACATTTTGCCGGGAGGGGGACAGGGTCACTTTGTTGCTGGGCTCAAACTCCCAGTCCTCCCTGGCAGGTGGAATTTCAGGTGTGTGCCACTATGCCCAATTTACACATAATTTTTGATATTGTGTAATGGAATGTTTTGACATTTGACAGCATTTTCCATCGGTAAAGACTGCAAAGTGCAGGCTAAATTAGTGTTGGCATGACAAATTCACTGATGTGGTTTTAGATTCCATGTTGCAGCTGACATTTAGACCACCACTTGAGCTTTGGTGTGATGTTAAAGGAAAACATTCACAATTATTTGAGAAGGCCATTAAATGCTCTTCCTGCTTGTATATGTATATGTATATGCTCTTCCTGTGAGGCCAGATTCCCTTCAAATAACTGGCAAAACAGCATATCGTGATAGACTGAATGCCAAAGCATATACATGAATCCATCAGTGTTCTGTAAGCCAAACATTAAAGAGAAATGGAGAATGTTTTTCTGTTCTGAAAAGTTTTTTTAAACAAATTAAGTTACCATGTAATACATTTATTTTTAAATGAATATTTCAAAATTTAGTTTTAATTTTTAATATAGTATGTATTAATAGACATAAGCCATGTAAACAAAAGTTCTTTGGGGTTGTCAGTAATTTTTATGAGGGTAAAAGGGTTCTGAGTTCTAAAAGTTTGAGAATGGCTGCCTTACTGAATAGGGGGAAATCTACAGTGACAAGAGGAATAGGCAAGAAAATTTGAGACAAGTCCTTTTTTCCATTAGGAAAATTGGGATGTTGCTTATTTATGGTGTAACTATAAGGCCATTATGCAGTTGCTCTATTATTTGAATATCACCTAATTATTCTATTTTACATTATCAGAAATAAAAGATAATATTTGGCTTTTATTAGGAATTGTGTTTTTCCTCCTCAGGAAACTCAGTGTCACCATTAAGTGTTGGAAATAATTCACCACCCAAAGAAATAAAAACTGTAAGTTTTTCCCCCTATTTTGCATTTTTAGAAAAAAGATTCTAGCATTTTTGTATTGCATTAATAAAGAAGTATTCAACTTGTATATATTGTTTGAGGTCAAATTTACTTTTCTTTAATCTAGTACCTTAAAAATACTCTTTTCTTTATGGGTAATTGTGTAGATTGTACAATTAAAAGTATAGAGAGTTCCTGGTTACCCTCTGCCCCAGTCTCTTGGTGGGGACATGCTACAGGACTATAGCACATGTATCACCCCTGGGGTATTATCCTTTATGGTCAAGACAGAACATTTCATCACTACTTGTGTGCCCTTTTATTGGCTACATCTATCTATCATCCTGCTCCTACCCTTTCCTTAATCCCTAATCCCTGGAACCACTGATATAATTCATATTTCCATAGTTTGATTACTTCAAGGATGTTGTGTGAGTGGAATTAGACAGTATGTAACCTTTAGGGAATGGCTGATTTCACTCTGAGTAGTTCTCTGGAGACTGAGCTAGGTGGTTGCATGTACCAGTAGTTTTGAGTCTTCTTATTGCGGGATAGTCTTCCGTGGCATGGGTAACTTGTTTAACCATTCACACACTGAATACACCTGGTTTCATTCTAGTTTTTGGCTTTTAAAACCAAAACTTCTGTATCCAAGCTTTTCCTGCTCTAAGATAAATGCCTAGCAGTACAATTTTGAGGTCATGTAGTAGTGGCATATTTTGCTTAAGAAACAGCGAAACCGTTTTCTGCAATGACTGTACCACATTGTGTTCTCACCCAGAATGTGTGAGTTGTTCCAGTCTCCTCCATTACCAGCATTTAGTGTGGAGTTCATGTTTTATTTCACCCATTCTCACAGGTATAGAACATGCATCATTGAAATATGTTTTTATTTATATACGACATCAGAATGCATTACAATTCTTATTACACATATAGAGCACAATTTTTCATATCTCTGGTTGTATACAAAGTATATTATATCAATTCATGTCTTCATACATGTACTTTGGATAATAATGACCATCACATTCCACCATTATTTCTAACCCCATTGCCCCCTCCCTTCCCACCCTCTGCCCTATCTAGAGTTCGTCTGTTCCTCCCATCCTCTATCCCACTATGAATCAGCCTCCTTATGTCAGAAACATTAGGCATTTGGTTTTTTGGGATTGGCTAATGTCACTTAGCATTATTCTTCTCTAACTCCATCCATTTACCTGCACATGCCATGATTTTATTCTTTTATTGCTGAGTAATATTACATTATGTATGTATGCCACATTCTTTATCCATTCATCTATTGAAGGACATCTAGGTTGGTTCCACAGTTTAGCTATTGTGAATTGTGCTGCTATAAACATTGATGTGACTGTGTCCCTGTAGTATGCTATTTTTAAGTCCTTTGGGTATAGACCGAGGAGAGGGATAGCTGGGTCAAATGGTGGTTGCATTCCCAGTTTTCCAAGAAATCTCCATACTGCTTTCCATATTGGCTGCACCAATTTGCAGTCCCACTAGCAGTATATGAATTTACTTTTTTCCCCACATCCTCGCCAACACTTACTGTTGTTTGTCTTCATAATAGCTGCCATTCTGACTGGAGTGATGATGAAATCTTAGAGTGGTTTTAATTTGCATTTCCCTGATGGCTAATGATGTTAAGTATCTTTTCATCCATTTGTTTGCCATCTGTGAATCCTCTTTGGTGAAATATTTGTGTCTTTTGTTCATTTTCTAGTTGGAGGGTTTGGTTTTTTACTGTTGAGTTTTAAAAACTTCTTCATGTGTTTCTGATACCAGTCCTTTGTTAAGGTGTGATGTGCTGGTATTTTCTTCTAGTCTGTAGCTTATCTTTTCAGTCTCCTAATAAGGTCTTTATCAGGAGAAAAGTTGTTCATTTTAATGAAGTCTGGCTTGACAGTTTTGCCTTGAGTGGCTCATACTTTTAGGTGTCAACAAATCTTAAGGACCCTTTGCTATTCTAGATCCAAAAAATGTTTTTTTTAAAAGTTTCATAGTTTTACTTTATTTTATTTATTTATTTATTTATTTTTTTTGGCAGTGCTGAGGATTGAACTAGGCAATTGTGCTATTGAGCCATAGAGCTACATCCCCTACCCGTTTTTTTTTTTTTTTTTTTTTTTTTTTTTTTATCCATTTTGAGTTAAGTTTAAGAAACTTAGGCTGAGGGGTTTTTTTTTGTTTGTTTGTTTGTTTTTGTTTTTTGTGTTTTTTTTTTCCTGTGGAGGTTTAGTTGCTAAGTGTCATTTGTTGAAAATGCTAGCTTCCTCTTCTGAATTGCTTTTGCACTTTTATATATATATAAAAAAATCAGGTATATTTGTGTAGCTCTGGGTTTTGCCATTCTATTCTGGACTTTCTGTTGTTTCCCATCTGTGCCTACCCCTTCACCAGTACCCCACAGTCTTGATTATTAGAGTATATAATATGTCTTGAAATTAGGTAGAGAGGTTCATCCTCCTGTATATTTCTTTTTCAAAATTGTTTTAGGTACTGTAGTTCCTTTCCTTTCTCATATACTGTTTATGATAATCTCATCCATATCTACAAAATTGTCTTGCTGGAATTTTGGTATCAATTACATTAAACCTGTACCTCAATTTGAGAATTAACATAATTGCTATATTGAATCTTTCAAACCATGGACACAAGTCTTTTATGTAGATCTTTGATTTTCTTCATTTTATAATTTTCAGTTTACAACTCCTGTACATGTTTTGTTAGATTTATACTTAAGTATTTCATTTTTTGTGTTCATAAATATTTTGTGTGTGCTTCCCCATGTTCATTGCTAATATATAGAAATATGATTGAGTTTTGGATATTACATTCTGTGACCTTGCTGAAGTCACTTATTCAAGGACTGGTTTTTAGATCCCCTATAGTTTTTTATCTAGGTAACCATATCCTCTACATAGAGGGATAGTTTTATTTTTTCCCTTTCAATATGTATGTTTTTATTTCCGTTTCTTCCCTTATTGCACTGTGTGAAAAAAAGTGGGACAGGGCTGGGGTTATGGCTCAGAGGTAGAGCACTCGCCTACCATGCATGAAGCACTGAGTTCGATCCTCAGCACCACATAAAAATAAAATAAAGATATTGTTATAACTAAAAATAAATATTTTTTAAAAGGTGGGACAGTAGATAGCCTTATTTCCAGATTTAGGGGGAAAACTTCAATTTTGTGCATTAAGTAGAATGTTAGCTATATGTTTCTATAAATGCAGTTTATCATGTTGATGAAGTTTCTCTATTCCTGTTTTTTTGAT
The DNA here is from genome assembly GCF_964194105.1 of Spermophilus citellus. NCBI lineage: Eukaryota > Metazoa > Chordata > Mammalia > Rodentia > Sciuridae > Spermophilus > Spermophilus citellus. The sequence goes on from NC_138195.1 coordinate 82,090,307, forward strand.
AGCTTTTTTTTATCAGAATAGGTGTTGAATTTTATCAAATATGTTTCTTGCATGGATCAAAAGTGGTGATGATTTTTACTTTGCCTATAAATTTGATGGATTACATTGATATTTTGAGTAGTTAACCAGCCTTGTGTCTCTGGAATAAACCTCATTTGGTCATGGTGTACAACTATTTTTATATATTGTTGAATTCTGATAAAACTTTGATAAAGATTTTTAAATTCATTTTCAAGGGAGGGCTTGTTTTATAATTTTCTCTCTTTCACTTCTTTGTGTAGTTTGAATATCAATGTAATATTAGCTTTATAAGAAGCATTGGAAAGTGTTCCTTTTCTATTTTCTGGAAGAGAGATAATGGAATAAATAAATATGGAATTTATGTTAGTTTTTGTTTAAATATTTGGTAGGATTCTCCAGTGAAAACAGTTTGGACTTGGATATTTCTCCTGGTGGAATTTCAAAACTGATATAATTTAAAAAATATTTTTAGATTTATTTAAATTAGTTCATATTATGATAGTTTTAGTTTATTTTTTCAAATGAATTGGTATATTTTGTCTATATTACCAAATGATGTGTGCAGAGTTGTTTAGTATATTATTTTGATGTCACCACAGTGCTATCCATGTTTCATTTTGGAAATTGGTAATTTCTGTCTTCTCTCTTTTCTTTATTATCTGTTTTACAAGAGGTTTGTAAATTTTATTGATCTTTTCAAAGAACCAAGTCTTGTTTTCATTAATTTTTTTGTTTATTTTTAATGTTATTTATTTTTGCTTTTATTTTTACTGAGTTTTTCCTTCTTTGGGGCATTTTTTTGTCATTTTTTGTTTTGTTTTTGAGTTATGTGTTAGCTTTCTTCAGTATAATGATATATCTGAGATAATTATATAGAAAAGAGGTTAAATTTGGCTCACAGTTTGGGAGGTATTCCAGTTAATGATCAAATGGCCCCATTGCTTTGGGGCCTGTGGTAAGGCAGCATATCATGGTGAGAGCATGTGATGGAATAAAACTGCTTATATTATGACCAGGAAGAAAAAGAGGAAGAGTTTGGGTTCCCCTTCAAGGGTGTCTCTGATGACCTAAAGGTTCCACCACCTCCCAGTAGCACCACTCTGGAGACCAGCCTTTAACATACGAACCTCTAGGGGACATTCAGGGTTCAAACTATGGCAAGATGAGAGATTATATTGTCGATTTGAAACTTTTCCTCTTTTCCAATATGTTCATTTAAGGCTTTAAATTTTCCTCTAATATTTTTAGATCTATTTAAATTAGTTCATATTGTGATAGTTTTGAATGAAAACAAGACTTGGTTCTTTGAAGAGATCAACACTGGTTTAACTATGTCCCACTTTTTTTTTTTTTTTTTTTTTGCTACTGGGGATTGAACTCAGGGACACTTGACCACTGAGCCACATTCCCAGCCCTATTTTGTATTTTATTTAGACACAGGGTCTCAATGAATTGCTGAGCACCTTGCTGTTGCTGAGGCTGGCTTTGAACTTGCGATCCTCCTGCCTCAGCCTCCTGAGCTGCTGGGATCATAGGCATGTGTCACCGTACCCAGCTTCCCACAAGTTTTGATATTTTATATTATCATCTTTCAGTTCAAGGGTCTTTTATTAACCTGGAGACTTTCTGTTTGGCACATGCATTATTTAGGAGTATGTATTTTAGTTTTCATGTGTTTGGAGATTATCTGTTCCTGCTACTGATTTCAAGTTCGAGTCTGTTGTAGTCAGAGAACAAACTCTGTATGATTTAAATTCTCCCTTCCTCTTCATGCATACTGAGCACATGCTCTACCATGGGGCCACATCCCCAACCTTGTTTTTTTTTTTTTTTTTGAGGTTCCCCTACACCCCTGCCAGGTAGTGGGGATCAAACCCAGAGACTCATACGTGCTAGGCAAGCACTCCATCACTGAGCCACATCCCTAGCCCTTGAGGATTGTTTTGTGGCTCTGGTTATGGACTTAGTACATGTTCTGTTGGTGCTTGAAAAGAATGTGCATTCCACAGTCTAAAATGTTGGCTCAAATCGTCTGTAAATTCCTGATAGGTCTTTTTGATTAATTGTGATGAGTTTTTCTATATTCTTGTCAATTGTCTATCTAGTTATATCTATTGTTGAGAAGAAGCATTAACATCTCTAACTATTATTATGGATTACCTATTCTTTTTTTAGTTTAATTTTTCTTTACATTTGATAGCTCTATTTGCTACAAACACATTTAGGATTGGCACATTCTTCTTTTTGGAATGACCCTTTTGTCATTGTCCCTCCCTGGTTTTCTTTGCTCTGTAGTCTTTGATATTAGTACAACCATATCTGTTTTCTGTTAACATTGTTGAGGTACTTTTCCATCTTTTTAATTACAACCTGTTTATATCATTATACTTGAAATGAGTTCCTTATAGGTAGCATATAGTTGGGTAACATCTTTTAATCCATTTGGTCAATCTATTATCTTTCAACTGGCATATTTATAATTGAGTTAATTATTGATATTTGAGGGCATTATAGATACAAAATTTACTGGCATCATCATTTTTCAATTTGAGTATAGTGTAGACACTTCCTCTCTTTCCTTACAAGAATCCTCTTAATTTGTTTTATATGTAAGTTTGGGGGTTTTAGTTATACTTGGGAGGAATGAGGGAGAAGGCATCTATTCTATCTTACCAAAGCAGTCAGTCATAAATCTAGTATTTAAAGAAATTATTACCAAGTTCTAATATTGCTCTTCTTTGTTCTTAATAGAAGCCCAGCAATAGTGTGTCTCCTGCACAGTCAAAAAAATCACACAAGTTGGTTGAAAATTCCTTGTCCATAAGTAATCCAGCGCTCTTCAACTCTTTAGGACCTCCCCTTCGGTCAACAACTTGCCATCGCTGTGGTCTGTTTGGTAAGCAGCTTGCTCTTAGATGTCCCTAGCTAATTCTACACAATTGAAAAATATTTTTACTATGGCAGATAGTGTGTGTGTGTATCTTTGTATATATATTGTGTACCTGTCATTCATCTGTAGTAACTATTAACATCCTACCATTGATCTTTATCTAGATCTTTCTGCTTTTTTTGATTCCTCAGTTGATTAGTATTTTTATGATTTTTTTTAAAGACAGAGTGAGAGAGGAGAGAGAGAGAGAGAGAATTTTTAATATTTATTTTTTTAGTTCTCGGCAGACACAACATCTTTGTTGGTATGTGGTGCTGAGGATCGAACCCGGGCCGCACGCATGCCAGGCGAGCGCGCTACCGCTTGAGCCACATCCCCAGCCCCTTTTATGATTTTTTAATCATTTTGTTAGTTGTTGATAGACCTTTATTTTTATTTATTTATATGTGGTGCTGAGACTCGAACCCAGTGCCTCACACATGCCAGGCAAGTGTGCTACCGCTGAGCCCCAGCCCTAGCCTCTTGTGATTTTTTTTTTTTAAAGAAAGCATACAGGTACTGAAATTCACACACACCGATCAAGATACAGAATATTGTCTCCTCAGAAGACTTTCTGTGGGGGCTGCAGTTGTAGCTCAGTGTTGGTAGAGTGCTTGCCTGGCAAGTGTGAGACACTGGGTTCGATCCTTAGCACCACATACAAATAAAATAAAGATGTTGTGTCCACCGAAAACTGAAAAATTCTCTCTTCTCTGTCTCTCTTAAAAAATAAATAAAATGAAAGTTATTATATTCATTTACAACTAAAAAATTTAATTTAAAAAGTTCTTTAAATCCCTTTCCCATCACTATACCCCCAAGAAAATGACCATTTTTTTCACTGTAAATTAATTTTGCCTGTCATAGAATTTCCCATGTATAAATTGATATAGTACAGGCTCATTTATATAAAGTTATCTAGAATAATATTTTAGAGATTAATCAATGCCATTGCATGTATCATTAATTACTTTTGTTATTGCTAAGTAGTATTCCATCACATGATTATATCACAATTTATTTTTTTAATTTATTTTAAATAGAATTGTATGTATTCACCATGAACATGATGTTTTGACATATTTATCTGTGTTTATATTGATGAACATTTTGGTTGTGTCAAGCTTTGGGTTATCGTGAGTTGTATCCCTAAATATTTTTGTCTAGTCTTTCTCTGCCCACCCAGTGCAGGGGTTTGAATCCTGGGGGTACTGTACCACTGAGCTACATCCCCAGCCAATTCTGTCTTGAAATTTATGTTTTACTTTTAGACAGGGTCTTGCTAAATTGCCTAGACTAACCCTGAACCTTGTGATTCTCCTGCCTCAGCCTCTTGAGTAACTGAGATTGCAGCTAAGTGCAATCTAAATACCTAACCATAAATTACACAGTTCCCTTCAAATGGTCTTCTTGAGGTGATTGATAGTGATGTTTGGTGGGTCTGGTCTTTGGGGACATCTTGATCTCAATAACACACATCTGGCGTGCACCACCAATGATGTCCTGGTTGTGTTCCTCAGGGTCCCTGAGGTGTTCTCAATGCAAGCAGACATACTATTGCTCCACGGCCTGTCAGAGAAGAGACTGGTCTGCCCACAGCATTGTGTGCAAGCCTGTCCAGCAAAGGTAAGTGTTCATGAGCTTTGATTCATTAGGTAATATTGAAGAAGCTCTTCCTGATAGAATAAGTATCTCATCAGTTAAACAGAACTATTTAGAAGTTGTTACATTCCGATGTTTATTGAGATATAATGAAACATACAAACCTGAGGTGAATAGCTCTATGAGCTTAGTTTTATATATTTTAGACAGTATATATTATGATTTAGAACCTTAAAGGAGTTTTTTAAAATGGTTATAATTTTAGAATGCCTTACTTTTAATCATGTTTGATTCCCTGAATTTTGGTAAGTTGAAACTTGCATAGTGCCTCTTGAGTAGTGATTTTTAAATGCATAAATCTTTGCATGTCGTTTACCAGTTTACAGAAGTTTCACATATAACCACATTTTATCCTCAAGACTTTGTGTAGATGTAACTTAGGGATTATCTTCATCAAACTAATAAGAAACCAGGCATAGAGACTGTGACTGCCTCCCTTTCATCCGGTGACACTTGGAAAGTAAGCTTTGCACACATGGGGTGGACTCTTGCATGGGCCCCTGCTGTGATCCTTCCTGGAGGAAGCTGCCTGGTTCTTTCTAGCTATTGTTCATTGAGACTTGAATGTAATTTCGATTTATGGTCTCCATTCTTAAATGCTCCATAGTATAAATATTGTAATCAGTTGCTTTATTTCAGTTTCCATAAACTTGAAGATAATAAGTCACCTTTTGAAACAAAGAACATGGAAGTGAAAAATGAGGTATGATATTCTTTGTCTTCATAGGAAATTTTAAGTGACTCCCCTTTATTGAATAAGTACTTAAGCCAAATAAAATGTTTTAGGTCTGGGGATGTAGGATGTAGCTCAGTTGTAGAGCACTTGCCTAGTATGCATGAGGCCCTGAGTGTGATTCCCCATACTTCAAAAAACAATTCAGACTCATTTCTACATTTCCATTAATGTTTTTGTGTTGTTTTTTTTTTGGGGGGGGGGTTACTAGTGATTGAACTCAGGGTCACTCAATCACTGAGCCACCTCTCCTGCCCTGTTTTGTATTTCATTCATTCAGAGTTTCACTGAATTCCTTAGCGCCTTGCTTTTACTGAGGCTGGCTTTGAACTCAAAATCATTTTTCCTGTCTCCCAAGCTGCTGGGATTACAGGCTTGTACCACTGTGCCCAGTGTCCACTAATGTTTAAAAACAAAAATTTCCTATTAAATCCACTTGCTTTAATGATGGGATTTGATGAATTTGGTAGTGGAGGTGTGTGATAATTTTTTATTTACAGTCTTTCTCCCCACTGTGTCAGTGCAAAATCACTTGGATTAGTTGAGGAGCCCTAATTAGTTGGCACCTGCAGGTGCCAGCTGTGAACAAACCCTGTAGGGTTTCTATGTAAGGAGAATTTTCTTCCTCTTACTAGCTCTCTCCTTTTTAAATAACTATAGGAGCTGAATCATTTATAATTTGAAAACCTTGTGTCCAACTATATTTATTTTTAATTTATTCTAATTTGTTATATATGACAGCAGAATGCATTACAATTCTTAATACACATATAGAGCACAATTTTTCATATCTCTAGTTGTATACAAAGTATGTTCACACCCTTTGTGTCTTTATACATGTTCTTAGAGTAATGATGTCCATTTCATTCCACCATCTTTTCTACCTCCATTCCCCTCCCTTCCCCTCCCTTCCCCTCCTTCTCCTCTGCCCTATCTAGAGTTCGTCTGTTCCTCTCATGCCCCCACCTCCCAACCCCACTATGAATCAGCCTCCTTATGTCAGAGAAAACATTCAGCATTTGGTTTTTGGGGATTGGCTAACTTCCCTTAGCATTATCTCCTCTAACTCCATCCATTTACCTGCAAATGCCATGATTTTATTTTCTTTTATTGCCCAGTAATATTCCATTGTGTACATACACCACATTTTTTTATCCATTCATCTACTGAAGGGCATCTAAGTTGGTTCCACAGTTTAGCTATTGTGAATTGTGCTGCTATAAACATTGATTTGGCTGTGTCCCTGTAGTATGCTGTTTTTAAGTCCTTTGGGTATAGACCAAGGAGTGGGATAGCTGGGTCAAAAGGCGATTCCATTTCCAGTTTTCCAAGAAATGTCCATACTGCTTTCCAGATTGGCTGTACCATTTTGCAGTCTCACCAGCAACGTATGAGTGTACCTCATCCCCCACATCCTCGCCAACACTTATTGTTGTTTTTATGCATAATAGCTGCCATTCTGACTGGAGTAAGATGAAATCTTAGAGTAGTTTTGATTTGGATTTCTCTAATTGCTAGAGATGTTGAACATTTTTTCATATATTTGTTGATTGATTATATATCACCTTCTGAGAAGTGTCTGTTCAGTTCCTTGGCCTATTTATTGATTGGGTTATTTGGGGTTTTTTTGGTGTTTAGCTTTTAGAGTTCTTTATACACCCTAGAGATTAGTGCTCTATCTGATGTGCAAGTGGTAAAAATTTGCTCCCAAGCTGGAGGCTCTCTTCACCTTATTGATTGTTTCTTTTGCTGAGAAGGAGTAATTCTGGATTTTAATTCTTACACTATAGGAGTCTTATTAAGGAAGTAGGGGCCTAATCTGATATGATGGAGATTTGGGCCTACTTTTTCTTCTATTAGACACAGGGTCTCTGATTTAATTCCTAGTTCCTTGATCTACTTTGAGTTGAGTTTTGTGCATAGTGAGAGACAGGGGTTTGATTTCATTTTGCTGCTTATGGATTTCCAGTTTTCCCAGCATCATTTGTTGAAGAGGCTATCTTTTCTCCAGTGTATGTTTCCAACTCATATTTAAAGATAAGTTTTAAACTGGGCACAGTGGCACATGCCTGTAATCCCAGCTGCTGGAGAGGCTGAGACAGGAGGATCGCAAGTTCAGAACCACTTAACACCTCACTGTTGCACCCTCAGCAACAACGAAGTGTTAAGCAATTCAGTGAGACTCTGTCTCTAAATAAGTACAAAACAGGGCTGGGGATGTAGTTCAGTGGTGCCCTGAGTTCAATCACCAGTACAAAAAAAAAAAAAAAAAAAGCTACAATTTAGGTTTCTGTAGCTCCTTCTAGCCTCTAGTTTGAAAAAAGAGTGTCTTGAGTTTTAAAGCTTTAAGAAATTCACATTTGCTTTTATTCCTGGTGAATTATTATCTTTTCTGACCTTCTCAAATATTTATTCTTACAAAAACATTAACAAGTACACATTTATAATTTAAAACTATAAATTTCATTTACAATTAAAAGTAGCACTTCTACCTTTTTATTTTTTTAACGAATTCAACATTATCTTCCCTGTGATGCCCTCATTCTTGGGTGACCCCTGTGCTGTGTATGTTGTCTGTACAAAATGAATTTCAGCAGCTCTTAGAGGCCATCCCTATTTCTGTTCTCTGTTATTAAGCCTAAGAGTTAGGTTTATATGAGTCCAGCTGTTAGTGGCTACAATGTCATTAACAGCTGTGCTTGTAAATAACTCCTTTGTGTTTTTCAAACCAGAGTGACTGTCCACTTGGGGTTACTAAAGAAATAGCCACTGATACTGAGAAAATAATGTTTTCTGACTTGAGAAGTCTACAACTCAAGAAAACCATGGAAATAAAGGTATTTTTTCTTTAATTGCCATAGATCCAGGACTATAGGTTTTTATTTCATTTCCTATTTTTAAATCGAGTGCATATAGTAGCTATAAAATATCCAATTAAATTATTAAAGACTACAAAAACTATGACACTTTTTGTGTCTGAGTTTTAAAGCTTTAAGAAATTCACATTTGTTTTTATTCCTGGTGAATTATTATCTTTTCTGTCTTTGAAAGGGTACAGTTACTGAATTCAGACACCCAAGTGACTTTTATGTCCAGTTATATTCTTCAGAAGTTTTAGAATACATGAACCAGCTCTCTGCAAGTTTAAAAGAAACATATGCAAATATGGTGCAAGATGAAGATTATATTCCGGTTAAGGGGGAAGTTTGTGTTGCCAAGTACACAGTTGATCAGGTAACCTGTGATGAAATGAATTATTCAGTAAGATGTCCTGACATTGGTTGTCCCACCTTGTCTACACCAGAGCTGGTGAAGGCTGGGATGGCTCACAGCTAGACTCTTCCTCTCTGTTCCCTGCTCTGTTCTCTACACTTCCTCCTGCCCTAACCTTCTCCTCTGTTTATTGGTTCCTAAGTGGTTGCTGATCTTAGAGTTTGTGGTTATTTGTGTGGCTGAGACATCAGTGTAGAGTCTGCTGGGCTGGAATAGCTTAGGAATACTTGTGAATATTAAAGTGTCCTAATTAGATGATTTTAGGAATTTCTTAGCAAGATTTGTAGACATTAAAGTTGAGTTTTTGAGTGCCTCTGAACAGAAGAGGAGCCTTTCATTTATGTGGTCTGTTGTTAATACAGAGGTTCTTTGAGAATGTGGAATGCTATTTGGAAGCAAAATTCCATTATAATTCCTTTCCAGACCTGGAACAGAGTGGTAATACAAGATGTTGATGTGCTACAGAAGAAGGTACAAGTCTTGTATATTGATTATGGAAATGAAGAAATAATTCCAGTAAACAGAATTCACCAACTAAACAGAAACATTGACTTGTTTCCTCCTTGTGTGAGTCTTTTACTTTCTAAACTCCCATCAGTGTCCCCAGGGAGCTGTTTCTTCATGTTTAATGCTTGCTTCTGTTCTGCCAAGATTTCATACTTATTGGAATATCTTTACTATGTATATGAACACCCCTAGGCTCCACTTCAGTTATCCCTCATTTAGTTAAAAGTTCCTCAGGAAAAAAACTTTTAGGTACATCTTACCTATCTGGTGTTTACAAACTTTTTTTTTCTATCTATTACTTGAAAGTAGCCCAAATTTTTTTTATAATTGAAGTCTAATCATTATTCTTGAATGAATTTCTCAAGCTTCAGGTACCAAAAGTTAGCTTTAAGAACAGAAGTACCAAGAGAGACAAATACAGTTATGCCTAAAATTGTTTATCTGGTTAGTACTTAGACTTTTGCTAAGTTTTTAGCATGAAAACATCATTTTTATTAAAATACTTAAAAATTAATTAGAAATTTTATTTATAAAATTCATTCGTACTAATAACTTGCACAAAATTTTTTAGGCCATAAAGTGCTTTGTGGCTGGTGTTGTACCAGCAGAGGGGAATTGGAGCAATGATTGTATCAAAACTATTAAATCACTGTTCATGGAGCAGTTCTGCTCTATAAAGATTATTGACATCTTGAATGAGGAAGTGGTTACCTATGCTGTAGATGTCATGCTACAAAATTCAGGTAAGATCTGAGTTTTCTTTTTAAATTAAGGATTTAATATGTTATTCAGTCCCCACCTGTCACTTGGAGAAGAAATATAACCACAAAGGTGAAGCCAAGTAAACTCCTCTCTGGAGTCATTCAGATTGTGACTGAAAATGGGGGGTTGGATTGGCAGTTTATCAAAGACATGGTACAAATTCATAGAATTAGGTGATTTAAAAGGCCAGATTGGACAACATGGGAATAGGGATGATGTCATTCTCCTGTTAGTATAGCCGTTATGATGTACACTCTTGGTTTCTCCTTCATTGCTGAAATTCCTGAATTTCTTACTGAATCCACTCATCCTCATCTGCCCCCCAGTCCTGCGTTCACTAGTGTGCAGTGTGTGAACTGTGGCAAGGAGGCACTGGGGATGGAGTTCCGTAGCAGTTTGGGAAGTGGCTTCTGTCAGTCTGCATGCAGTTGCTTGTTGGTTTTCCCTCTGCTTTTATGGACTATGACATGGGTGACTTGGCAGAAAACGCAGTTAATCTGTTGAACTTAACTATAAAATCTTTTGTTGCTTGTTATGTATATATCATGTTATGATTTCAGCTCTTGGTTGTTATTTCAGGGAACTGAGCTTCATGTCAGGGCTGACGAGCCCTTGTTTCAGCCAGACTGTCAGTCTGAGAAAAAGTAGTCTTATGTCTTATTTTTTTTTCTCATAAATAGTGGTTATTCTAAGCATTCTTGTGGGGTAGTAACTGAGAAATCTTTTCATTCAATTTACCATTGTGCTACTATGGGAATTTTATCTCGATTTTTAAAACTGGATATTACTAAACTGTCTTGTCCATAGCAAGTGACCTGGTAAAACATACCAGTGTGTTAATAGTTGTAATCTCTGCATCATGTTATTAACTTGTTTATTTTTAATGCTTTGTACAGTGTCTCAATAGAGATATATGTTCTTAATCACTTTTTAGGAAAACTTTTAGACCATGTACTTGTAGAAATGGGATATGGTTTGAAACCCAAAGGACAAAATTCTAAGAAGCAAAGCACAGATCAAGGTGAGTATTCAGATGAATATAAATATGTAGTGGCTTCAGTTATTGAAGAGCTTCTTCTCTTCTAAATCAAAAAGGCAGGACTGCCCACACTAGTAATGGTGACAGTCCTTCTGTAAACTATAAGAAGGATGGTGATTTTCATTTAGTAATATTTCCAATCTCAGTCTTCCCTGCCAGTCTCCTTCTCTGTGTCTAGATTAATCCTTAACATGGTAATTATCATTATTATAAAGTATTAAATATGACACTTTAGGCTGAGAACTTTTTAGCTCACATTTCCTTAGTTTAATTTGGTACTTTTCTTTATTTGAGTATTCCTATCAATAATATGTAGGTCTTTAAAATTCTGTGTTTATTTTTTACTTCTTGTTTACATGTGTGTGGTTTTTCATTTAGTTTAAACAGATCAAGAAATTTTATCCTCAGAATTTTATTTTCTCATTGCCTAGGCATATGTTTCTTTTTTAAATTTTTTTTAGTTATAGTTGGACACAATATCTTTATTTTTATGTGGTACTGAGGATCGAATGCAGTGCCTCACAATGCAAGGTGGGCGCTCTACCACTGAGTCACAACCCCAGCCCTATGTGTCTCTTTATAGCCTGTTTTTCCTTTACTTTATTCCTTTACTAATTACTTTGAGTGTAGACATGATTCATTGCCTCTTGCTAATGCATCCAGAGGTGATGCCAGATTCATGATTGGACACATCCTGCCACATAGACAAACCTGACTCATTGTGAAGTCTGCCTTCCCCCTTAGTCTTCCATCCCTTGCCCTGTCTTTGTTGATTCTTCTGTCCAAATATGTCTTTTTTCCCCCTTTCTGTTCTAGCTACCATTTCCTTAGTTCAGGAATCCTCCTCATTCATGGTTAGTTGAAGCAGCCTTCTAATAATGTCTTTTTTTCTCCTGTCCATTCTCTTGGTACTTGCCCATGTGGTATCCCTAAGACACAAATCTCAGGGCAACAGCTCTGCTGAAAAGCTTTCAGTAGTTCTTTGTCATCTAGAGGAGAAAACCAAACATATAGTGGTAGTAATGGTTGAAACTAAGTGTTGGTGGTGCAGAGTGAGGAAAAATAATGAGGAAGGTAATTCTGGAGTCTATAATATAGTGAGAAGGTGTGGTGGAAAAGGTGAGAAGAGAATGGGGGAAAGTTGGCCAGAGGAACTGAAGGGTAAATGCTTCTCGGGGAGGGGCGTCATCTGCTTTATAAGATGCTTAGAAGGAACAAAGAAATCCAGTGACAGGTATTTGCTTCACTATGGTATCATGGAGGTGCCTTCAAGAAGTATGTTGTGTGGTTGGTACAGACAGACACGGAGGAGCCCCTAGGAAGGGTACCTGACCAAGACTTGGAGAGAAACCTTCACGTGCTGCCACACTGAGCAGGAAGTATCAGGTTCTAGTGGTGAAGCATGTGCTCCTAGAAGAAAGCACACATATGTAAAGTCCTCAAGACATAAAAGAGTATGTTGGCCTGAAAAAAATGAAAAATAGGTATGGCTGGAGTCTACCGTTGAGGAGTTGACCATAGGATAAGGGAGCAGAAGTTGGGAGGTTAGCTAGAGTAGACAGGTCTAGGGAACAGTGATCAGGTGATGGGGAATGGAAGGGTCAGAGGATCTGGAGTCGTGACCCCTGTTACTCCAGTGGTGTTTGTGGGTATGGGGGAAAGACTTAGAAATTAGAGAAGATAAGCAGAGCTGGGTGCCACTGCAGCTTGGGAGACTGAGGCAGGAGGTTCACAAGTTCAAAGCCAGCCTAAGGAACTTAGCAAGACCTTGGGTTTAATACTCAGAACCAGAAAAAAAACATTAAAATAGGAAGAGGGGCTGGGGGGCTCAGTGGTAGAGCGTTTGCCTAGCATGCGTGAGGCACTGGGTCCAATCCTCAGCACCACATAAAAATAAAATAAAAGTATTGTGTCCACCTACAACTAAAAAATATTTTTTTTAAAAAAAAGAGGAAGAGAGGAAATGTTGTCAAACTTTCTTAAGAATTTGAGCTTTCTTAAGAATATAGCTTTGATCCTAGCACAGAATCCAGCCTCTACTTCTGTCTTGCCACTTCGTGCCTGGCCCAGTTGAGAAGCTTTCAACCTCCACTTTCCCCATCACCGTAGAGTCAAGAGGAGCAAGGTCTGAGGACTCCGCGTACACTGGCCTCCCTTCTGCTGAAGTGCTCTTGTGCCTGGCTCCACTTAGGGTGTCTGTGTCGGTGATTGAGCAGCCCCTGGATAGCCTGCCTTCCCTTGTGGTATTGATCACATTGTCACTCCTGATGTGAACATCATCTGTATCCTCCAAGACCTGGATCTTCCAAGGAGCATGGACCACAGCCTTTTACTTATTAAATGGCCTCTCTCCATTATTTAGCATGGCATCCTTCATGTTGAATATATAACTTAAAAACCCACCAGATACCCTGAGAAGACCTTCTGATGGACTCGCACAGCTGAACGAGGCCATCAAGAGGATTCCTCCCCTCCCCCTGTCTAAATATGAGGACGCAGGGCTAGAGTTGTGGCTCAGTGGCAGATAGAGCGCTTACCTAGCATGTGTGAAACACTGGGCTCGATTCTGAGCACCACATTAAAAAAATCAATAAAATATATTGTCTAAATAAATAAATGTGAGGACACAGACGCAGCAGGTTACCCTAAGACAGGAGGATATGGCCCAAACGTAGGCCCCTCACCCCAGGGCAGTGCTCTTCGCCTCACACCATTCGTCTTTTCCTGTGAATCCACAGGGCAGTGGTTCATTTTTCCCTTTGCTGAGTTTTGCTCTTGCCTCCTCCCTATGTTTTGATTTTTTTTCTGAAAAATGTTTCAGTTTCTCTCTTACCTTTTATAGTTGGGGTCATTGAATTTATCTTGGCTAATGTTTGGTGCCAATTATCCATTTCAAAGGGATTTCCGACATAACTTCAGGTATCCTTATAATGCACCAGGAGCTCATTCCTAGGCACTAGGCACCATGTTCCCTCCACTTCTGTGGTCAGTCATTTCCCTTTGGTCTTCAGAGTCGGGCTGCCTAGGTGCCTGGCGACACTTGTTTTCCTTGGCAGATCTGCAGTACTCTAGATGCCTGTTTTCTCATATTTCTGAGTCAAAACAATGAGCCTGACCATAGTTCGGTCTGAATAGTGTCGTCTTAGCTCCTTAAAGCAGTATTTTGTCTTTCAGGATTCTGGTATGTTGGTGGTATCATGAGATTTCTGACTCTTGATCCTGAAGACATATTCCTTGAGAACTTGGAATTTTATAGGCCATGTGCTTTTGTCATTCCTGATAATTTTCTTGTGTTCTAAGTTATTTTTCTGGTGCTCAACGCCTTTTCTCCTTCAAACTCTTCAGTCAGTCCTGATTTATTTCTCTTGACTTGACACCTATGTTACTTGTTCATTTTTTTTAACTGCATTTTAAACATTTTTATTTCAAAATTTATTTTGTTATAATAATTGTTTCCTATGGTATTTATCATTTAATTATAGAATGGGTCCTATGCAGGTGTGTTTCTACTTCATCATGTGAGCCTATTTCAGTTATATATTCTTGGACTCTAAGATTATGTAAAGATTCTATTTATAGAACATTTCAACTAAATCTGAATTTTCTTTTTATGCCACTAATTTTCTTGGTCCTAGTCTAACTTTGAGTGATGTAGGAAACTGGCTTCATCCATCCATCTTCAAAGGGAGAAATACCGTGGGCTCTCATACTACCATCTTGAGGAACCTTGCCCAGTCATACTCATATTCTCTTTTTAAAAATGATTGAAGTGTGCATATTTTTTCTAAACTTTAAATGAAACCAAAATGACTTATTTTTATATTTTCTGATAAGGCAATCCTGAAGATATTGGAAAAATGACAGCTGAAAATAAAATTGTTGTAGACAGAAGTGACCTAATCCCCAAGGTGCTAACTGTAAATGTGGGTGATGAGTTCTGTGGTGTGGTTGCCCACATTCAAACACCAGAAGACTTCTTTTGTCAACAATTACAAAGTGGCCGTAAGTAAATTGTCTTGATTGGTTGTATCATAACAACAAACTTCATGAGACTCAACATGCAAAAATAAATTTAAACTATACCTTATCTGTTGTTGAAGATGTGATCTGTATCTGCAGATAAGCTTGCTGAACTTCAGGCGGCGCTCAGTGAGTACTGTGGTCAAGCATCTCCACGCTCTGATTTTTATCCGACCATTGGTGATATATGTTGTGCTCGGTTCTCAGGTAAGGAAAGAGCATCATTGAAAGTTTTACTTACAGTTGAGTAAAACAATTGAAACAGAAACATTGGTTCACACTGAATAGCTACATTTGAAGCTTAAGTATTAAAGTGTGTCAGTTACATTTTTAAATACATCCAGTTAAACTGGATCAAAAGAGTGTGGATCAATAGGTGTGAGGGCAGAGAGCCCGTGAGCATCAAAGGGGTGGATAGAAAGGATGTTCTTATTATTATTTAGTGTTTGGAGATTGGTTTAGATAGTTCCATTTACATAAATATGGGATGTAGGGACCCACACACATTCATGTCTTTGCCAGTTTTATTTGGGATAGCACGAGGTCTGGAAGCCTGGAGCTGTTGTGTACAGCCTCTGCAGCTGCAGCAGTCTTGTCTTGTGATAGTCTGTTTCTGTTGCTGTCAATGAGGGGGAGGCCCTGCTGCCTCATAGAAGGAGAGGGGCAAGAACAGGGCAGCCCCCAGAACATGAGTTGTTTGGCTGGTGGAGTCCAGTTGACTCATACTGTCGGTGTTCTAGAAATAGCCCTGCTGAATGCCTTAGCAAATGGTATTGATCAAGACCTGGGGATTCATATGATCAGGACATGCACTCCATCCTACTGAGCTGTCCACTGAAGAGATAAGGCACATAAGTAAATAATGATAACATATGATTAATTAGCAAGCTATTAATAAAGGTTACATTTTAGGAACTGAAGACTTCAGATAGCAAAACGGACAATGTTTAGTAAGCAGACATTTTTCAGTAAAGCTTGTTATTCTGTTAAAGTAAAACTTGCAAATGATCATCTCTAATGTGAGGAGTTTTTATTTTTATCTTCATTAGAAAATTATTTGAGACTGAGTCTCTCTTTGTTTCAGAGGATGACCAGTGGTACCGTGCCTCCGTTCTGGCCTATGCTTCTGAAGAATCTGTACTTGTTGGCTATGTTGATTATGGAAATTTTGAAATCCTTAGTTTAACAAGACTTTGTCCCATAATTCCAAAGTTGTTGGAATTGCCAATGCAAGCTATAAAGTGTGTGCTGGCAGGTATGACATTTTTATTCTGTCCCTTAAAATATTAAACCCTAAAGATGAAAATTGAAACATGAGGCAGGGAAAACATGCTTATCAAAACAATAAGAACATTATGATCACATGCTTAAGAATTGTTACTATACATGTTATTTTTCTCATTGAGATTAGGAGTTTCTTTCCAGATCAGTAAATTGGCTCCAGCAACTTAAGTATACCATATTTTAACTAGTATACAGTATTAGGTGTTTCCAAGCTTTTGTTGTTACTAGTGTTCTTTTGGTTACATTTTGCATTATGTCCAAGATTATTTCCTTAGGGTATGTTGCACAATGTAATTATATTGCAAATGCTTCTTTTAGGACAAGCTCCCCCAGGTGGATTGGGGGTGTTAGTGAGTGTGCTGCTTTTCACATGTACATCTTCCTCCAGGAAGGGTGGAAGTAGTTTATGCAGCCTCCAGAAAAGCATAAGAGTGAATTTCTTTACTCATTCATGCACCACAGAGATAGATTTATATTATATCACCTTAGCCAATTCTGATAAGTTAAAAGCTAAACTATTTCAGCCTTCTTCAATACCAGAAGTTGAACTCTTTTTGTAAATGACTTGGCTCTTGTGTTTTATGAATTGACTTAGCCAGAACCTCACCAGTATTGATTTGTAAGCAACCTTTCAGTACTGACTTGTGCTATAGATGTTGCATGTGTTAATATGAGATCAATGTTTCTTCTTGGAATTTTTTTTATAAATTTGTTCATGATTTTCTTAATAACTGTATTTAGTTATGATTTATACACTATCAAATTTAGTTAAATAATTTTAAATTTTAGTAACTTGACCAAGTTGTGCAGCCACCATCATGATCCATGCTCCACTTTTAGAACATTTCCATAACCCCAGTGAGATCTCTGTGCCTGTTTTACTGCTAAGCCTTGCTTCCCAGACAATAGCTACTGTATTTTATGTCTTTGTAGAATCTGCTTTTCTAGACTCTTCTAACAGTGCTGCAGTTTATACAATGAATCAAAATCCATTCTGCTGTCATATATACGCAATTAAAATAAATATATATGACTACAGAATGGATTTCGATTCATTGTATACAATTGCAGCACAACTTTTCATTTCTTTGGTTGTACATTCTGGACATTTTGTATCAATGGGAATTATGATTTTTTTAAAATATAGAAGCATAGAAGCTTTTGGGGATTTTTCTTAATTCTATAATTTTCATATTTAGAAAATCCTTTTGCTCAGTACTGTACTATTTAGTCCCAGTGCTTGCCATAGATTTAAATTAAAATTGTGGAAATAAGGAATGTCAAAATATTGGTTTCAGGAATCATTCTAACATTTAAAAAATTCTTTGTTAGGAGTAAAGCCATCATTAGGAATTTGGACTCCAGAAGCTATTTGTCTCATGAAAAAAATTGTACAGAACAAAATGGTCACTGTGAAAGTGGTAGACAGGTTGGAAAATAGCTCCCTGGTGGAACTCACAGACAAGTCTCTGACACCCAGTGTCAGTGTCACCAGAGCGCTCATAGACGCAGGCTTTGCTGTGGAGGAAAAGGAGATGGCGACAGATAAACCCAGTGGCATGAAAAAAGCCAGTGGCAGTGGTAAGTGAAGTGCCTGTGAGGTTTGGCATCTGTGCTGGAGTTCAGGTGGTTCTGCTGGTGGGTTCTTGTGCTTAAGAGTGGGTGTTGAGTGCCTGTCTTCCCTCTTATTTATTTATTTGGTACTGGGAATTAAACCCAAGGGCATCTACCACTGAGCTACTTCCCCAGTCCTTTATTTTTTATTTTCAGATAGGGTTTTGCCCAAGTTGATTTTGAACTTGCAGTCCTCCTGCCTCGTCCTCTCAAGTCTCTAGGATCACAAGCATGTGCCATTGGCCCAGCTATGAAACTGGCTTTTTAAGGTTAACTTTTCATTAAAGTCACTCATAATATCAGTGGAAATTTACTTCTTCAACAGAAGATTTCTCAGCAACCCACTTCCTGCCACAGCCTCCCCCAACTCTGTTCATTTCTTGTGCAAAATCTTTGATTACTTTTACAGTTCCCTTGGGTATAGAAGAAGTAAATCCATTGAAGTGGACGTGGGTTGAGCTTGCTATTGACCAAACAGTAGATGTTGTGGTCTGCATGATGTATAATCCTGGAGAATTTTATTGCCATGTTCTTAGAGAGAATGGTAAGTTGACTGCTCTTGTTTGTTTTTTTTTTACAAATACATTGACATATATGATAATTTATGAGTTTGTTAATGATAAAAGTACTCTCTGAGAAGGTCCAAATGAGAATTGGTATTTCTAAGAGAGATTTGGTTATACTTAGTGGGCTTTTATTTGTCTTAATCTATTGTTTCTACTTTTACTAACCTTTTTTTTATATTTAAACCAATATAGATTTCATAGAATGTCTCCTAAATTCATTTTTTGAATTAAATATAATTATTGATTTTATTGACATATTACATTCATGTGGATAATTACCCACATAGGAGAATAGCATAATGATTATGACAAGGTCAACACACTTTAGTGTGTGCATTTCTATGGATGGGATCCAGGGGCTCACACATGCTAACCAAGTGCTCTACCACTGAGCTACATCTTATTTTGAGACAGGCTAGTCTCAAACTTGTACTACCCTCCTGCCTCAGCCTCCCAAGTACCTGGGATTACAGGTATGTACCTCTGGGCCAGCTAAGGTTAGCACACCTCTATAGCTGGTCTCTAAGTCAAGACATAGAACATTACCAGTATCCCAAAGTTTCCTTTATGTCACCTTTTATCATTGTCCCTTCTCTTTTTTCAAAAGGAAACCCTATTCCACCTTCTAATAGCATCAATTAGTTTTTCCTTGTTTTGTACTATATGTAAATGGAATCATACAATACATGCTTTTCTTTGTTTTGTGTGGTTTTAATGCTGTGAGAGTGGTATTGCCTGTAGCTGTGCCTATGCCACACTCCATTGTACTGCAGCCTGGTATTCCTTTGTACCATTGGATATCTGTCTGGCTTTCAGTTGGGGCTATAAAATGATATTGGAGTGAACATTCTAGTACAATTTGGTAATCATGCATTTCTGTTGAGTCTATACCCAGGAATGAAATTCCTGGGTCATAAGGAGGATGCATGTTTTCAAAGCAGTGAATGCCAGTTTCCAAGTGATTTTGACAATTGTTAGAGATTTCTGATTGTTCTGGATTTGTACAGACTCCTTTGTATTTTCATTTTTTGTTTAATTCACTCTGATGGGCAGCATTGATTTTTAACTTTTCTAAAATCCTCTGTCAGATTCAGACATTAAACTAGATAACTTACATTCCATTCTGAGGTTTCTGAGTTTTGTAATTCTTTCATTCAAAATCACCTGGTTGATGGGACCACTATTTCCTATAGTGAAAAACTAAATTTTTTCCTTTTAATTTATTTTCACAGGGGATTTTATAAGCATGTTGGTACAAAACTCAAAAGTTAGTAAAGAGTATAGAGTGGAAAGTGAATTTACCACTTCCTTTCCTCAGTTTTCTAAATGTCTTTTCAGAAATATTTTATTCATGCTTAAATGATTTCTTTATTCCTAACTGATAAAACAGTGTACATCACTTTCATACTTTACTTTTCTCCCACTGTATCTGGTAAATAAGTTCACATAGTGATTTCTCCATTGATTTTCTTTTTGATGCATTTTTAATTTTGAAATTATTTACAGAGAATTGGGCAGAGGTGGTATGGTCCTGCACACTTCTCATACTTAAGTGTGACTTAAACACCTTAGTAGTTAACACAGGGCATGATTGTGGTGCATTTGTTACAACTGAGAGACCAGCAGTTTGTCACTAGCAACTGAATGTCAGACTTGGCTTGTGTCTTGCAAGGTTTCCTCTCATCCTTGCTGTATTCCAGGTCCAGCCCAGGACACCTCATTGTTGTTTAGTCTGCATTCCACTCTTTGTCAGGGTCACATGTCTTCCATCACATGGATTTATGTTAGTTTAATTAATCTAGATGTGGATGAAGAATTAGTTTCCAGGCTTTTATTACTAAAATGCTCCTTGTACTTTGTGATTTTACTCTAATAGTATGTCTTTGGGACAGATTCTGAAAATTGTCATCCTTGGGTCAAAGGATATGTGGCTGGCCAGGAGCCCTGGAACAGCAACAGTGTGCCCTGTTCTAAATCCTTTCCAATGTAGGGTCCTCACACTTTTTTATTTTAACTAACCTGAAAGGTGAAAACTCAAAACTTGTTATGATTAAATTTCCATTTCTTTGAGCCTTTGTTATGTAAGAGCCACTTGGCTGGCCCTTCACTGCTGTTTTACCTTACATTCTAATGCGCTGCATGGTCTGTGTCTTCAAGCTGCTGCTGTTCTGCCGTGGCTCCGAGCCCTTTCTATTTCTCTGCTCTGCCAGGCTTCTCCTCTTCGGATGGTTTTTGGTTGCCTAATTCTGTAGCTCTGTACTGTGTCTCAGAGCTGCTTCTGCTTTTGGATCACCCTTTACTTTCCAGCAAATGTTCTGCACTTCTCTGTAAAGCCTCTAGCAGGAAGAGCTCATGAGCTCTCTGAATTTCCTCGGCATCTATTAACTTTGCTGTCAATTTAATAACTATGTTTACTCTTTCCAGGACAGCTTTTATATAGCTTTATGTAGGGTTTATGTCATGTTTCCTGTCACCTGCAGAGCTCATGTTGGTATACTGATGATAATGCTGTAGGATTGTGTCTCTGCCCAGTAAGTCCTTGGTATTGGATTGAGAGTATTAACAATGACTTTTTGCTTAATAATTTTTTGGTAAGAAAAAATATTTGGTGCACTTAATGGTTGTTTGAAAAAGGTTTTTGTGATCAAAACATTTTCTGACTTTAAAGGAAAATTTGTGTTGGTATTTATTTTTAATATTAAATGCTATACATGTGTTTTATTTTTAGCTTTAAAGAAGCTCAATGATTTGAATAAATCATTAGCAGAATATTGCCAGCAGAAGTTGCCGAATGGTTTCAAGGCAGAAATAGGGCAACCTTGTTGTGCTTTTTTTACAGGTAAGCTGTCATTTTGACTATTAGAATATTTTGTTTCTTGACTTTCAGCTTTCATTTTTAGTGTGTATTTTATTTCTAGTTTTTAAGCACGTTTCTCATAACCAAAATTAAATGAGTGCTTCAGATATCAAGTGTTTTTCCTTTTAGTAACTCCAAATGACACGTTCTTGCTAAAACCTTAGTAAACATTATTTCAGTGCTTTTCTTTCCAGAATTTCTGATATTAAATTGTTAGTAAAAGAGCTGTTTACAGAATAGAATAGACAATAGGATTGATGTATGTACGTTCCATGTATGTATTATATATCAAAATGCATTCTACTGTCATGTATGACTAAAATAAATAAATAAATAAATTTTTTAAAAAATAGCTGTTTAATACAAGGTGGTAGTTTGTTCTGGTCCACCAGTTGATGTTAATTTTGAAAAGAATGCATTGGAACACATTTGCCAGAGTTTCAGTGAAAGAATCTCTCTATTCTTTTTAATATTATTTAGCCAAGTAACAGGTAAAACAATCTAAGCCATTAGTAGTATTATAAGCCTTTATCATTGACAAGAGTGTTCAAGTTTTACCTCCACTTTCACAGTTCTGCTTTTTTGGCTAGCTTATGAATGAAATCTTTATATCAGATATAAAATTGTGGTACTTCAAAAGTTTTGAAGATAATTCTAAAAATGGATTTTGAAAAGTCCGAGTCTAGGGATTTTTAGTGAAAATCTGGGGAAAAGAGCAGACTTATTAGCACTTTATGTAAAGGTACTTTCCCCCCAAGATAAAACCTTCAGACATTAACAGAAGGGAAGTGTTCCACATCACCAACTTTGTGTCAAATCCAGGCGATGGTAACTGGTATCGTGCTTTGGTCAAGAACATTTTACCAAGTGGAAACGTCAAAGTGCACTTTGTAGATTATGGAAACACCGAGGAAGTTACTACAGATGAACTCCAAATGATACCATCAAAATTTTTACAACTTCCATTTCAAGGGATACAGTGCTGGTTAGCAGGTTTGTATAGAATAAAATTAAAAAAAATTTAAGAGAATTTTTTAATATTTATTTTTTAGTTTTCGGCAGACACAACATCTTTGTATGTGGTGCTGAGGATCGAACCCGGGCCGCACGCATGGCAGGCGAGCACGCTATCGCTTGAGCCACATCCCCAGCCCCTGTATAGAATAAAATTTTTATCAGCTGTTTTCTAATATCAGGATATATAGCATTTAACTAGTTACAGCTATAATTGTAACATTTTATGTGAGGGATGTCTGGAGTTGATGTCAGACAAGGGGGTGGTGGCTGCTGCTTTCTAGTGACAGGAGTGAAAACACAAGAGCCTCCTGAAGGCATTTTGCAGAATTCCTTAAGAGCCTCAAATGTTCAGAATTTTGATTTAGCAACTTTATTTCTAGTAATTTATCCCAAAGCACTTTGGGAGTGGCACAAAGTTCAGCTTTAAGGAAATACATTACACTGCTGCTTTACTGATAGCAAAACAACATCAGTTGGCTAAATGATAATCTGTATAGTGGCTAGTGATCGTACTTGTTTTATAGGGTTGTTGTGAGGATAGATTAATGTTTAGACATTCAAAGTTCCACTTATGTGTTTGCATTCTGTCATAAAAATGAAACAAAATTGTTAACAGGAAGATTGTGATGTAAGTGAAGAAAGCAAGTTTAAAGAGAGATGCAGGACAGCAATATGATGCAGAGAACAGACTCTAGAGTCGTCTCTGCCACTTAATGACTGTGACATTTATGCAAATTATTTAAACTTTCTGTGCTTTCATTTCCTTGTCCAGAAAAGAATATTGCCTTCCTCAGAATTGTTCAGAATAAATGAGATAAAAATATAAAGCTCTTAACTGTACTTGGCATTATACCTATATTCACTGTTACTATTTTTCAGTGCTGGGGATTGATCCCTGACCTTGGAAGAGCTAGTTGACAAGCACTCTACCACCAAACTACATGCCCAGCCCTTTTTGTTTTGAAACAGAATCTCACTAAATTGGCCAGACTTGCCTAGAATTTTCAGTCCTCCTGATTCAGCCTCCCAAGTAGCTGGGATTATAGATGTGAACCATCATATGTCTGATTTATAAACATTTCCTAGAGATATGTGTGTCTATGTGTGTGTGAATATACACATGTTTTTCCATCTGCACGTAAAAACTGGAAGCAGCCAGGCACAGTGTTGCACACCTAAAGTCCCAGTTACTTTTTGGAAGTTTGGATTTCAAAATGTTAATAGTATATGTTAGAAACCATAGATAATCATCTTCTTATCTTTTGTCTGTTTTCCTTCTATACATAAGTATATTTCTTTTTTTAAAAAATATTTTTTAGTTGTCAATGAACCTTTATTATATGTTATTATATATATTTTATTATATATTATATGTGGTGCTAAAAATTGAACCCAGTGCCTCACACATGCTAGGCAAGCACTCTACCATCCCTTCCAATAAGTATGTTTCAGATTATTGTTCTTAATTATCATGTTTTTATGTCAGTGCTTTTTAAAATTTGGCCCCAAAATCTAGCAGCATATTAAATGAGAAATTCTGGGGCAAGACCCAGAAATCAATCAATCTCTCTCTCTCTCTCTCTCTCTCTCTCTTTGGTACCAGGGGTGCTTAATCACAGAGTCACATCCCAGACCTTTTTTATGTTTTATTTTGAGTCGGGTCTGGCTAAGTTACTGAGGCCAACTTTGAACTTTCAGTCCTCCTGCTTTACCCTCCCTAGCCACTGGGATTACAGCATGAGCCCTCATGGCTGGACAGAAATCTGTTTTTAACAAGCCCTCTAAACTGAACCTGTAATTCAGCTCCATGGCTGAATTACAGATAGATAGATAGATAGATAATTGAACAGCAGATAGATGGACAGATACATAATTGAACAGCGTAAGCAGTTACTCAGAATTGCTGAATGGAATGGCAAGGACCCATCCCTGGCTACTACTATGGAAGCAAAAATAAAGCTTATGCATTGGATTCTTTTTATTGCTGTTCTTATTTTCCAGATATACAGCCTAGAAACAAACACTGGACTAAAGAAACCATAGCAAGATTTCAGATGTGTGTTGCAGGGATAAAACTCCAAGCCAGAGTGGTTGAAATCACTGAAAACGGGGTGGGAGTTGAACTCACCGATCTTTCCACTTCCTATCCCAGAATAATCAGTGATGTTCTTATTAATGAACATCTGGTTTTAAAAGCTGGTTCCCCACACAAGGACATGCCAAATAATAGATCTGTTAATAAACGTAATCATCAAATTGACACCCAGGGGCTTCAAGGTAATACTTCTTTCCCTTTTTTAAAATTATAATTCTATATAATAGTGGAGATTATTGTGATGTATCCATATGTTCATACAACATGATTTGTTCCATTTCATTTCTTTTTTAAAAATTTTTTTTCTTAGTTGGACACAATACCTTTATTTTATTTATGTTTTTATGTGGTGCTGAGGATTAACCCAGGGCCTCGCACGTTCTAGGCGAGTGCTCTACCGCTGAGCCACAACCCCAGCCCCTGTTCCATTTCATTTCTTACTTCACCTGCCCTCCCTTCCTTTCTTCTCTGGTCTATTATTTATTTTAACTGGTACATTATATTTATACATAAAGTGGAATTCATTATGATCTATTCTTACATGCACTTAATTTGGTTGATTATCACTTCTCCGTTTCTCCTTTTAAATCATGTGTTATTTAAATTTGTTAGCCTTTGTTTTTATAGGCTATGAAAATTCTTGTATCTTAAATTACACAATTTTCCTGTAGAGATTTGCTTTGTGAGTATAGATTAATAATTGGTTATTAAGCTCCATATTTATTGAAATATTTTTAATTGATCAAACATTGTACTCATTTTTTTGGTTATCAGGTAAATGTATATCATATGGGTATGTATCCCTTAAAGTTTGAGAAAATTTGAAGAATTATATTAAATATACTACATAAATGTCCTTTGGGAGTGTAATAGTTCAAGGATTCTCATTATAGACTGAACTTTTTTTTTTGAATAGTGTCCATATAATCCCTTGAATTTAACAGATTGTTTTGTGAAATACAGATTTTTCTTTTTGGGAATTTGGGAATGCTGATAATCAGCAGTTGATGAACAAATTGATTTGAACTAATAAATCACTGGGAAAGAAGAGTAAATTTTATCCATTTAATGCACAACCTGTGTTTTATGACTTCAGCCACCTCTTCAGCAGAGAATTGGAAGACTATAGAATTGCCAGTAAATAAAACTGTGCAAGCAAGCATACTAGAAATCATAAACCCAAACCTGTTTTATGCCATCCCAGATGAGATGCCAGGTAAGGAACCAAATGGATCAACACATGTTTATTCTCCTCTTTTAAGCTGTGCAATGAAAGTGATCATCGTGAACTCCTCAGGAAGTGAAGGGAAGAAGAGGTGGGTGATGATTTTTAAGGAAGAACTGATCATAATGACTTAGGGCAAGTTTAGTTCCAAAAGCACAGATGTGAACAGAAAGGGAGCATCCTGCATCTATCACCCTCTCGGTGGCCTGGCCCTGAAAACCTACAGCTTTTTGTACTAAAACCAGTGCCCTTAATTATCATATAATTTTTTATTTAATATCATGTTATCTATACTGAATTGTATTCACTGAGCCTTACTTCCTACAATCTTTTGAGTTTGAACCAAAACCACTTCAAATTTATTGAAAGACAGTAATAAATTCCTAATCATATTTTGTCATATCTTAGAAACTTGAAATATACTGGAGATAATCATGAAGAAAATGCATGTTGAAGTGATTTTTAATTTTCCTTTTCTTCGTTTCATGGAAGTTTACAATTGAGGATCTCTTAAGTGTATGTGAAATTATTCTTAGTATCTGAAGGTGAATTTGGTTCAAGTTGGTGGTGTTCATTGAAATAATTTGTAGCTGAAATAATTAAAAGCTGAAAAAAACGAACCTTTCTTTCATATTGGCAGACCTAGAATTGTAATACCAATAAAAGAATTGTAGTAATACCAATAAATTCTTAAATTTATCTCCAGTATTACAAAAACCATCTTTAATCCATATTGTAAAAAGCAGGGATTCAGGGTTATTTGATCCTGACCACATATGGCATGATGAATTGGAAATAACATTCAGGATGATTTTATTGAGTATAGCACACATACACCTAACTGTCATAAAGCACAGTTTAATAAGATTCATGGAGTGAACACATGAATGTAACCACCTAATCAAGAAATGGGCCCTTCATAGGTTTCTTTCAAACCTCCTCCCAGTTTTGCATTCCTTCTGCAAAAGGCAACCAATAGTGGATATATTTATTTTGAAAATATAATGTAACCAGGCATAGTGCCACACACCTGCAATACCAGCTGCTCAGAAGGCAGAGGCAGGGGCATTGTAAGTTCAAGGCCAGCCTGGGCAATTTAGCAAGAACTTGTCTCAAAATAAAAAGGGGTGGAGGATTTAGCCCAATCGTAGAGAACTTCTGGGTTCAATCCCTCGTACAAGCTCTCTCCACACACACACACACACACACACACACACACACACACACACTCTCTCTCTCTCTCTCTCTCTCTCTCTCTCTCTCTATATATATATATATAATAGTTTGTGTAATATTTGTTATATATTTGTATATAGTGTGTATTTTAAATATGCAAAGGATTTTTATTAGACTTTGTATACTTTTATATACTATTAGTAATAGCATTGGAAAGTTTTTCACAAGAGATTGCTTCTATTTCTTTTAGAAAATCAAGAAAAACTGTGTATATTGACAGCTGAATTGTTAGAATATTGCAATGCTCAGAAAAGCAGTCTGTCCTACAGACCAAGAATTGGAGATGCATGCTGTGCCAAATACACAAGTAAGTTTCTTAGGTAAAATATTAAAGGAAAAATGTTTAGTGTGCTACCTTTTTTGTGAGATTTTGTAGATTTTGATATATTAGATACATGTTTCATTTGGTTAGAGAAGAAATACAGAGTTGTGAATTTAATTCTTATATTGGTCATTCAGCATTTCTGTGCTTTGTAGATTATTTTTAGGCAAACTACACAAATATGTCAGTACTTACAGGTAACCATACTCTAGTATGGTGGATCAGTAACATTAAGGATGTACAGTCCATATATATATATATATATATATATATATATATATATATGTGAATTTACAATATATGAATTTACTGGAAGAAGAATGAATGGCCTCAGGAAGTCAAGACTGACTATAGTCTACTTTAACCACTCATGTTTAGTATTTCATGTTAACAGATTGCCATTGCTAGCAAATAACACTATTCTGGCTTGTTTCTAGGATTGAGGTGAAGTGGAACTACAGCCAGTTTACCAGACCTTTTAGGGTCCGTGTAGGGTCTATTACTAGGGCCTGGGTGGGCATGGCTCCTGCCATTTTTCAGGCAGATGGGGCTGGTGGCAAGAAGGTAGCCCAGCAGTGCTAGAGCTGAGTTCACAGGAGAACAGGGCTGCTCTTGATCAGTAGCAGGACTGGGGCTCAGGTCAGCCTTCCCAGAACAACCCTCCTCAGACTTGGGCTCCTGGGGTCTTAAAACCACCTGCCTGAGTCCCAAGGGAACTTCTGTTCTTAGATGGCACCATATTGTTGCTTTGGTGGGGAAGGGCACGAACCTGCTACACTTTCACCTTGCTGAAGTCACTCCCTAGTTTTGGTTTTCTTTTGTATGACAACTGGATTTGCACTGCCCCTCTTCCCCTCTTCTTCCCCTCTTTTGCTTCCCAATGGAAGTTGTGATTTTTAGTTAAATAAGTATTTATGATGACTTGATAAAGAGCTGAGCCATGCTGTAGTCCATGATTCTGGTTCTCATTTGCAACTTCTGTTGTTACTTTCCCTATCTCCAGTTCTCTGTATTAGCATAAATTCCCTCCAAGAACTCTGTGTACTTGATCAACTTTTATTCTACTCAAGACATCTTCAGCCCTGCTCCTATCCAGGCTGCTTGTCCTCTAGCCTGTGGCTGTCCTCTTGGGATTTCCCTCCCCCACTGAGCTTTGAAGATTGTTTCAGCACTCCCCCTCTGTTAACTGGATTTCTCCTTCTCTCAGCTCAACTTGATTGCTTTCACCTTATTTCCCTTTTGATTTTACTCCAATATTAAGGTGGATCTTATCTTTCAGAATCTGAGAAGGGGTGTGAGTAAAATAAATTTCTTATCTCCTATGTTTGAAAAAGTCTTTAACAGTTGATCAATAGCTTGTCTGGGTGTATGATTCTAGATTAGAAGTCATTTTCCCGTTGAAGTTTTGAAGGCATTGCTTTTATTGTGTTTTATCTTTGGTGTTTTTTATCAAAAGGTAGACATTATCCCAGACTTTCCCAACTTTGTACATATTTTTAATCCTCTCTGGAACCTTCAGTATCCTCCTCTTGTATTTGAAATGCACAGTACAGCTTGGTGTGGTGCTTTCTTTGTACCTTTGTACTGGGCACTCAGTGGAACCTTAAGTCCAGAAATTTATGGGCTTCAGTTTTTCTGAATTTTCCTGAATCAGTGCTTTCATTCCCTTCTTTTGTTTTCTAATGTTGGACTCGAAATCTTCTGCTCAATTTTGGTTTTCTTTCATTCTTTTCTCTTTTTCAAGAGACCTCCTCAATTTCAACTTCCAGCTTTTCTCATTGAAGTTTTCATTTCAGATACCATATTTCTAGTTCCAGTGTCTTTTGATTTTTCAGGTGTGTGTGTGTGCATATGTTTAATACTGTTCTGTTTTTATTTCAAGAAACGAGTGTCATTTCTCCAAGGATATTACTTTTGTTTTTTTTTTTTTTTTTTTTTTTTTTTTTTTTTTTTTTTAAAGAGAAAGTGAGAGAGGAGAGAGAGAGAATTTTCCAACATTTATTTTCTAGTTCTCGGCGGACACAACATCTTTGTTGGTATGTGGTGCTGAGTATCGAACCCGGGCCGCACGCACTCCAGGCGAGCGCGCTACCGCTTGAGCCACATCCCCAGCCCTACTTTTGTTCTTTCAATTTTCATTGTTTCTCCAAAGTCCTGTTTTGTTTCTTTTGCGCTCCTGTGGCACATTAGAGGCTTTCTTCAACTCTGTGGTGATCCCTTGTTATTCACATGTCTAAGATGGAACTGTGCAGTTCTTTGGGGATTTCTTTCTGAGTAGCTGGTCCACTAGTGGTCTTGAGCAGGTTGATCTGGCTCTGCCCTTGTACTGGGCACTGCCAGGGTTGGCAGCTGGATGTGCTCTCACCTGGGCTGGTTGTCTGCTGCCCGGAGTGCTCCAGGTCTTAGCAAACTCTTCCTCCTCTGCTCAGTCTCACGTTCCCCACCACATGGTCTCTCTGGAAGAGGAATCTCTAGTCTTCTACAGTTGTAGGAGCAGTTGTCTGGAACCATTTCAGAAAGGTATGTGAAGCTGTATTAAAACATGTGAGCATAAAGCTTTTTAGTAACTTTAAAAATAGAGCTGGGGATGAGGACATTATAATATCTATCTTTACTCCTGCTTTTGAATGAGTAGCACCACAGTTATTAAGCCTTGGGGTCTGAGGATTTGAGGTACAAACTGGGCTACTGCCTGACCCCCAGTTTTGGCTAAGCTACCATGGATCTGATAAATCATTTCCATTCATACATCTGTTTTCCAGACTTCTGGTATTATATGAGTTTCTCTTTTGGTCACTGTCCTTATGATTAAAAACAAAAATCCCATTGTCTTTTTAGTAGGATTTGGAAGGAATAGAGGTAAAGCTGGACTCTCACCATAAACCTTGGCGTGAATTTTTAAGTGATGTGAATGTAATTTATGAAAAGGCATCTGAGGTAGGAGGGATTGTTAACTGAACTTCTCAGCTAAGCAAGCGTCTGTTCTGTTTTCAGGTGATGATTTCTGGTACCGTGCGGTTGTTCTGGGGATATCAGACTCTGATGTGAAAGTGCTGTATGCAGACTATGGGAACATCGAAACCCTGCCTCTTTCCAGAGTGCAGCCGATTGCTGCCAGCCACCTGGAGCTCCCTTTCCAAATCATTAAATGTTCACTTGAAGGTAGATAAATCAGTTTCCACTTTGTGTGTCATGTGAGATTGTTTTTCTCTTTGTTTCACATCTCTGAGTCTGAATCAGTTGTGTATTTTAAGTAATTGCTCAAATTTCTAAATGTCAGGAGTTTTCAAAGAAATTTCACATTCTTTATTTTTTAACTCTCACAAAAACTATACTCAGATGATCTGTCTTTGTTATGTGGCTTATTTTCAGAGCGTTGAGTTTCAGAGATTGTTTTGCCCCCTCTGGAAAAGCTCTAGAAGTGCCTGGGGCAATGGTCTGACCCCTCTTCCAGAGTCTTGCTGCCTTGTCACAGCTCTCCTTAGGGACCAGAGGCATTGCAAATGACACCATTCCTGACTGTCTTACTATGGTTACTACATTCCAGCTCCAGTTGGAATTTGAATAAAGTGAACTGAAATGTTTAAAGTAGCTTTTTACTCTTATTCCTGGTCTCTTTACTCAGCAACCTCATGGATAATATCACACTGATGACTTACAGTCTGATTTAGTTTTGTTCAAGAATTGGGAAATTCTTTATCACTGGATAAAGATGTTCCCCATTGGAACATTCAGAGCAAACATTGTTCCTGTTTTGTGTCCCCTAAGACTAGATTAGTGCTCGGGGTCATCCATAAATATTTGTTGAGTAAATTTGAATTTTCTAATGTAATAGCAGTATTACATCAAAAAATACCTAAACCAGCTAAAGTCAGAAAGCCTTTTGTTTATTATCCTTAGCTAATTTATCTAACTATAGTCTTTAAAAAGGGACTTGAAAATTATCGGGTGCAATGGCACATACCTGTAATCCCAGTGGCTGGGGAGTCTGAGACAGGAGGATCACAAGTTCAAGGCCAGCCTCAGCAACTTAATGAAGCCCTAAGTAACTTAGTGAGACCCTGTCTCAAATAAAAAGGCTGGGATGTGACTCAGTGGTTAAGCACTCCTAGGTTTAATCCCTGGTATACCTATATGTGTGTGTGTGTGTGTGTGTGTGTGTGTGTGTGTGTGTGTATACACACATACATATTAATCTTCAATTTTTTTCCAGGACTGATGGAGTTGAATGGAAGCTGTTCTCAATTAATGATAGAGCTACTAAAAAATTTCATATTGAATCAGAATGTAATGCTTTCCGTGAAAGGAATTATTAAGAATGTTCATACAGTGTCGGTGGAGAAGTGTTCTGAGAATGGTACTGTCAATGTGGCTGATAAGCTGGTGATGGATGGGCTGGCAAAAAACATCACATCTAAAAAGCAAAGTGCTTTAAATAAAGGTATTTCTTCAGGTGTGATTAATACCAGATGTAAGTGTAACCAGGAGCAGAGATGGTCACTTTAGTTGACCTGATCTTCCTCATTCTGTGTGGTCACAGTTGCTACCACCACCTCCTCCATAAATCCCTTGGAAGGGCTCCGTTGCCACCTCAGGGGCCACCTTGGTGGGAGCAGTCCTGTTCCAGGGAGTCCATAGGGCAGCTCAGTAGCATTGTTCTGGGAGTTAAGCTTTGAAGTGTCTCACGTTCTGCCCAGGCCTTCCTTCAGGTTCACTTTTAATCCTACTCAAAATGAGATCTCAAGTTTGGGATTGGCTTATCCTGGTATTTTTACAGTGTTTGGCAGACCTGTCCTTGCCCGACAGAAGTCCCCTATAGGTGATGATAGGATCTGACCCTTGCAGTGTGGGTGTTAATTTGTATTAAACAAACAAACAGAAAAACACCTGGTCACAAGAAGTAGATAAAACATTGAAGCCCAGATGGGTGGATTGTGTTCTCTGTATTTGGAACCCAGCCATAGGGGCAGATAGATATCTGTTGATCTAGGTTTTTCTTGTTGTTCATGTTGGATATTACCTAATGGCTTTCTTTTTTTCTTTTAGAAAAGATGCACAGGATGAATTGCTGCTGTACACAGTTGCAGAAACAAGTGGGTAAAATTTTCTTTAAGTAGATGTATGTTCTTAACAGTTTTAGACATGAAACTACTGTTTTCTTTCTCATCCATAGGTTGAAAAACATGAGCAGATTCTTCTCTTCCTTTTAAACAATCCAACTAATCAAAATAAATTTATTGAAATGAAAAAACTGCTAAAAAGTTAAGTAAGTGAAGTTTGATGTTTTTGCCACTCCTGTTATTGCCAGTCAGCTGCTGTGCTGTTGGGGGTGGGGGTTGGGGTAGGGGGGCTGATGGAGTGACTCTTGGGACAGCTGTGCTTGACTACTTTTTAAAAAATTTTTTTTTTAGTTATCAGTGGACCTTTGTTTTATTCATTTATTTTTATGTGGTGCTGAGGATTGAATCCAGTGCCTCACACATGTAAGGCAAGGGCTCTACCACAGAGCCACAACCCCAGCCCCATGCCTTACTTTAGATGTGATGATCTGAGTTTGGCTGGGATGCTCTTGCTGTATCCCGAGGTCTGATCTGATGTTTTCCCTCTGATGCTCCTCGTGGGTCTGAGCCCAGAATTGTGGGTTCTCCTGCCCTTTCCCTGTTACTGATATGTGGGAGGATTGTCATGAGGTGAGGTTTAGCCTCAAAATCCTCATGGCCCAAATTGAATCATCTCAGATCCTCACAGTGCACACCACTACCATTAAGATTGGCACTTTTTGTGAAGAGGACCTGAAGGGTGTGGAACGGAATGCTGATGCACAGAAACAGATTCCCTTTTAAAATGAAACATTGCCTCCTCTTGGGGCTGTAGGTGACTCCAGTGTTTAAAGAAAATATTGCTGACTCTAAACTGGTAGTTCCCCGACTTTTTGACTGTCTGGGACCCTTTGTCCTAAGATTGCTCTCAGAAATTACTCTATGATAAATGGTAATTAAAACTTATGATCAAAATGGAATTGTCCTCCTTGTAATTGATATAATTGGGTTGATGTAACAAAAGCAAAGGAGCTTTGCTCACTTCGTGCCTGGGCTTTGATTAGTCCAAGTGTGATTTTTGTTGGGCCATTTGGAGATCACCCAAGAGGCTGCTCTTTGTGATTGTCTTGTGGGTGTGGTTGCTCTCAGGTAGGAACCAACAGTGTTCAAACATTTCCCATGTGCTAATGTACTTATTATGTATGTTTTTAAGAAAGTACAGCTGCATTGTAAGCTCAGTGTCATTAATGCAGGAACAACGGTTTTGATTCTCAAAATTTATTTCCTTTGCAAATTTTGGGTTGTTTCTAGTAAGTGATGACTTAACAGTTGCAATTATAACTTTCTTTTTTTTTTTAAGAGAGAGAGAATTTTTTAATATTTATTTTTTAGTTTTCGGAGGACACAACATCTTTGTATGTGGTGCTGAGGATCGAACCCGGGACGCACGCATGCCAGGCGAGCGCGCTACCCCTTGAGCCACATCCCCAGCCCAATTATAACTTTTAATTCTTTCTAATACATTAAGCTTTAGTATCGGCTGCTTTTTTTGTGTACACAAAGTCACATGCTTGATCTCCACAGTACCCTTCAAATAAAAGTAGACCTTATTTTAAGGATGAGGAAGCTCGGGTTCCCAGATGCACAAGATCATGTACACAGCCTGAAGACTAGCATTTATGCCTAAAAGCTGAGTTCTCTCTATTGCCCTTGACTGCAGTCTGCATGTTGTGCTACAGCATCTTTATAGATTAGATCACTTCTATAGGACATAAAATTAGGGGGTTATACTAGAAAAAATTGCATACGCGGTTGCTTAAGCAAACACAGTTGAATATTTACTCTTATATTAGTCTTCCTAGGGAAAGAGAGAATATTTTAAAAAGGTAAGTATTATATCATCTTTGGAGGAATTTATTAGTTGATAATTGTAAATTGTCAAAATAGGGGTGCTGTGGTGGGTGATCAGAACACAACATTTTGAAATATATTGCTCAAAAGTGATAAATTCTTTAACATACAAGTTAATATCAAATACTTTTTATGTTTGAAGGAGAGTGCCAGCAGCTGTTTTTATTTGTGAAGGGTAGTATGAACAGCTCTACTCACTGGTGGTGAGCTTTTTTAACTGACAGATTTGATTTAAATGTGCAGTTTCAGTTGAAGGTGAATGTTTGGTTTGCTTGTGCTTAAAATAGAAATTAAGAACCATAGTGATTGAGCTTTTATATAAGGTATAATTATGGTTGATTTTTCTCTTTCAGGAACAGTGTCTTTTGGAAATAAACATGAGAAAGGAAACAATGAAAACTAGACTTGAGAAAAAGCTTTGCATCTTGTGTGTGTTTTAATGGAACCTTTTCTTTTTCTTTAATGACCTTTTTTGCCTCCATTTTTGCTTGCTTACCATTGTTCTCTTAGGTTGCTAGCCCCCCACCCTTTCTTCCCACCAAATAAGTCTTGGAAAGAAGAGTCATAGCAAATTCATGGGAATGCCTGGAAAGGATATGTAGGGCTTTCCACTGTGTATATATAACTTTTTTTTTTCATTTTACGTGCTTGGGATTGAACCCAGGGCCTCACACATGCTAGGCAAGTGCTCTACCACTGAGCCATATCCCCAACCCTGTAACTTTTTATTACTTAGAAGAACTAAAGGAAAAAATATGGTTCTGTGTTAATTTGGATAAATCTAATGGGTAGATATAGGAGCTTTGTCATTTTCTGTGTTTGAGATGTTTCCTAATATTCCCTGTGCTCCCTGTCATCATCTGCCTCTTCCACATAATAAATGTTCTTTGGTTCCTTGCACCTTTAGCGTCTGCTCTTTTCCTGTCCATCCTGTGAGGGCTCCAGCTTCTTCTAACCATCCTCCATCAGATTGCTTTTCTTTTAGCCTTTAGGCATGGAGTCTGTCCCAGAGCTGTGGACCACTCCACTGGGAAGGGACTTTTTCTTTTCCTTCTTCTGTATTCTTCCAAATCTGTACCCAGTTAGATTTTTACTATAGAAAGAATTTACTGTTTTCTGAAGCAAATATAGTTATCAATTCAAGTTTAAAAACTGAGAGTGTATGTTTTTCTTGAAGCACATGATGTTAAATTCTCCTAAATTTACATTGCATAATTATGGGCAAGCTGACTTGGGAATTTCCCCATGATGTAAGTACCAGACTATGACAACTTTGTGTGTTGTCACCCATACAAAGGTCTGGTTTTTGTTGTTTTTGCATTTACTGATAATGTGTGTCAGTTGTTCTGTTATATTTAAATGGAATTTCCTCACATAAAAAGTTCAGATGTTGATGTGCTTCTATTTTGATAAAAGTTTGTGCTGCTTTGCCCAATAAAGTCCTCCGCTTGTCAACCAGCCTCCTCGTTCCTGTTGCTGGCATCTGCTCACTTCCCTTTCTTTTGCACACCCCAGAGCACTGAACCCTCGGCTTGTTCACCCTGTGCGCTCACTCCAACCAGGGTGGAAAGGCACCTGGCCCTGTGCAGTCCCCAAATTGGCTGTTTAATTATAGAAAACTAGGGGAGCTACTGGAAGAACATAGAAAAATGTGAGTCAAAGTTCTTTTCTTCAGATCCCAATGTTGTATGATATGGACTAGACATTTGAATAGAAGTTATTTTATTTAAAGGGAATTTTTGACTTTGTTTTGGTACTGGAATTAAACCTAGTGGTACTTTATCACTGAGCCACATCCCTAGCCCTTTTTAAAAGATATATATATATTTTTTAGTTGTAGATGGACATAATACATTTATGGTGCTGAGGATCGAACCCAGGGCCTCGCACATGCTAGGTGAGCGCTCTACCACTGAGCCACAACCCAGCCCCACTTTTTTGTTTTTTGAGATAGGGTCTCACTAAAGTTCTGAGGCTTGCCTTGAACTTGCCGTTCTCCTGCCTCAGTCTCCTGAATTGTGGGGATTACAGGCATATGCCATCACACCCAGCTTAAAGAGCATTTTATATTATTTGGTGGTTGAGCCATATACCTTTTTCCAAAAAAGACAAATATCACCTGTAGCAGTAGCTTTATAGAGGTGGGGACTGAACGTCTGACTCTGGATTCATTTGAGATACTTAGTAGGTATTTCTTATTTTAATATGCCAGCTATATGTTTCATTCAACAAATCCTTATTGAGATCCATTTACCTGACATTGTGGGAGGTGCTGGGTTCGTTGTTTCATAGGCCTCATTTAGGGCCCTGCTAACCATATGCACCAATTCTGGTCTTTGGTTCCCTGAAGACTATCTGGTTTTGTCATGAGTATAATAGAACTGAGACCATATGTCCAAATAAAGTTTATTCCTGGGTGGAGGCCTTATAAATATTGACATAAATCATATCTAGCTTGCTCAGGAAGAGCTTTTTGTCATATAGATTAAACTGAACTCCCAGGAAGTAACGAGGAAAGGCCCTATTCCCGTCTATCTTATGTTTTGCTAGAATTGTTTTGCTGCAGTAGCTAGAAATATAAAAAAAGCTCAACTATGAATAAGGATAATTAACATTTTGAAATTGAACTCTTCCAATAAAATAAATGTTCTAGAAACCAACACATGAGAATCCTTACCAGCAGGACCCTATGCTGCCAGATTCCCAGAGAGGGTTTAAATCTTTATTAGAGGGCCAGCTGATATTAGTGGGGTGGCCGAGTGGCACGTGGAGTTCTGGGAGTAGCCAAAGAGGACATCCAGGCTCCTCAGCAGTCTATGTGGTTCTATAGCCCATACTACACCAAGCAGTTCTCACCAAACACATAAGGAAGGTTCTTGAAGGTGGATTTTGTTTTTCTAGATAAAGGAACTGGAAGGTGGTCTGTAGTTGTAAACTTGTAGATGGAGGGAGTGGGGGAATGATTTTGCATGCTGGGATTAAAGTGGTGTTGGGTTGGCACTGAGATAGATCACTGCCCACCTGCACAGATCCCTTCCAGAATTAGTTCAGTGAGTACTTAAAGCATACATGTGTGGAAACTAAACAGATTTGGAAAAGAAATGGTAACAGCAGGAGAGAATTGACAGTATGATGTAGAGCACATAGCATTTTGGAATGTTGGTTGAGTGACTGTTACCCAAGACTTTGCCTTTATAGAAACTTTTGCTTGATTAGAAAGAATCACATTAGGGACTACAAATTGGTGCAACCACTATGGAAAGCAGTATGGAGTTTCCTCAGAAAACCTGGAATAGAATGCCACTCCTAGATTTATGCCCAAAGGACTTGATACAGCCACATCAATGTTT
Source organism: Spermophilus citellus (assembly GCF_964194105.1). Lineage (NCBI taxonomy): Eukaryota > Metazoa > Chordata > Mammalia > Rodentia > Sciuridae > Spermophilus > Spermophilus citellus. The sequence goes on from NC_138195.1 coordinate 82,127,769, forward strand.
ATAGCAGCTCAATTCACAATAGCAAAACTATGGAATCAACTTAGGTGTCCTTCAACATATGAATGGATAAAGAAAGTGTGGTATATATACACAATGGAATATTACTTGGCCTTAAAGAAGAATGAAATTATGCCATCTTCTAGTAAATGGATTGTACTAGAGAATATCATTCTAAGTAATAAGCCAATCCCAAAGAACCAATGGCTGAATATTTTCTCTGATATATGGATGCTAATTCACAATGGGGGATGGCTAGGGAAGAATAAAGTTGAATGAAGGGAGGGGAGGAGATGTGGAGGATAGGAACAATAATAGAATGAATTGGACATTATTTTTTTTTTAATTTTTTTATTGATTATTTAAAGCATTACATAGTTCATGATATATCATCTTTCATACATTTGACTCAAATTGTGTTTTGAACTCCCATTTTCACCCCAAATACAGATTGCAGAATCACATCTGTTACATATTCACATTTTTACATAATGCCATATTAGTGACTGTTGTATTCTGCTACCTTTCCTATCCCCTACTATCCCCCCTCCCCTCCCCTCCCCTCCCCTCCCCTCCCATCTTCCCTCTCTACCTCCCCTGCTGTTGTTCAATTCTCTCCCTCTTTTTTGAATTGGACATTATTACCCTGTATGCATACATAATTACATGACCTGTGTAACTCTACATCACATACAACCAGAAGAATGAGAAGTTATACTCCATTTATATATGATGTGTCAAAATGCATTCTTTCATGTATTATTAATCAGAGCAAATTTAAAAAGTTAACAAATAAAATATATTATCTCTTAAAAATTGTTTCTGGAAGGAGTATTTATTAAACCTTGTTTGTATAACCAAAGTTCTAATGGTTTTAAAAGTACTAGTGCTGGATGGGAAGGCATTTTTTTAGTTTGGAAAGACAGGTCATGAAGCATCCTAGTGGGGAAAAGAAGCCTATTTTCTTAGTGTAAATTGCTGTATCTGGATGGTGTTTAGGATGGGGATTGTGACTACTGTGTGTATGAGTTACCACTTTGTAATTTACCATTTCTGCTGCAGCATTACATCAGTCCTGTGCTACAGGTTGCCCCTTAGTAGGCTAAAAATGTCTGCACAGACAGCCTTAAAGTTGGTCTGCTTATTTATGTATCTCTTAGAGACAAAGCGTTTAATAGTGTTTTAAAATTATTTCCTTTACAAAAAAATAGTTTTAAATGTTATTATATATCTCTGATGTTTGCAAAGCATTTTGTATTATAATTTAAGTTGGATTCAACCACAATAAAGAAAATGAAAAAAAAAAGCATCACATTCCTCAAAAGCAAATCCAGCATCACTTTATGCATAATTCTCCTGTTTTATGGAGGAACTGGGAAGTGCGTTATCACTTTTAGAACAATCTGTGTCTCTTCCAAGCCCAGGGGCCTTAGCTCTGAGATGGCATCATCTCTCCTCCTGTCTCCACCACAATTTAGTTCTTAGCTCCACAGCTGGTGGTGTAGTTTAGTCTGCTGCCTGCAGAGTCCTTGGGGATCAGGCCTTTTGTCTCCTCCAGGATGGCCGCTTTCCCATTTATTGGGCATTGTTTCCTGTTCTTTGACTTCTCAACAAGGCTCTGATTAGTGGCTGCTCTGGTTCCGGGGAGTGCAGAACTTTGCCGGTGTGTACAGCATCCTTTGCAACTGTTCTGTTTATGTGTACTTTCCTCATTTTGGGGACTGGATGCAAGGAATTTGGTTGGGGTTCCACAGGGTTCAGAATCACCATATCCATTGTACTTTATAGGTCAGGAAACTGCAAAAGCATTTTTTTTTTCTGTGTTACAGGGCCAACAGGGGAACTGGTTAGGGAACCCCAGACCACTTCATCTCCAAAGCTGTGGTCATTCTATTACACTGGGCGCCTGCTAATGCCTGTCACCAAGTGCTGAAGTCCTCATTTATCTCTGCAGAGATCTTAAAATCATCTCTATGCCTTGAAACATCGTGAACAAGGGAACAAGGCATTGACATAATTCACATTTTAAAAGGACATTTACATATAAATTACCAGGCACTGGGTTTGAGGAGGTGAATAAGGCAAAAGTTCTCAGAAGCAAGGAGCTCATGACTCCACCCTCCAGGATGGTGGCCCTTCATGACTTAATTTTAAAATTTCCATAAGTCTTTACAAAGGAAGGATTGTTGTGGATGACAAAAGTAGCCACACAGCGTCTCTGTATAAAAAGCCCTCTCCCCTGCAAGTGGCCCACTCCCTACTCTGCAGAGCTTGGGCCACCTGCTTTTTCTCTTCCCACATGAAATCTGAAAGGCATGGGGGCAAACTAGGCTCTGCTGATGCTTTGATGAGAAATTCACAGCAACTGTTCTCTCTACCCGTATTTATACTTCTAGCTCTTCATCAGGGAATGCAGATGTGAAATACCCCCAATTTAAGGCAGATCAAAAATGTTAGGAATGCCCAGGATTGAAATACAGATTCTCTAAACTCATTAGGCAAAAGTTTAGAGAAATGTTAACCAGCATGGATGGGGGAGAGGGGTTGTCAGTGGTGGATTGTCCACTTTTTATTAGGACCCCATTCTGCCCCTCTCACACCTATCTGGAGTGACACAGGTCACTCACCACATGTGGCTGTTGAGCACTCAATGTGGCTAGTCCAAACTGAGACATGCTATATGTGGAAATATATACAATAGAATTTTAAAGATAGTTTAAAATATCTATTACATGTTTGTATAGTGTTTTTCATCTATGAATTTATCTTACCAAAATGAATTTTACCTGTTTCACTTCTTAATGTGGCCACTAAAGTATTCAAAATTCCACATGTGTCTTGCATTGCATTTCTTGTAAACGACACAGATTTTTAGAGGCAGAGGCCATTCTTCCCTGGTGTTTGGACCCATGTTCTCTTACAGAGTGACATACTGGCATATTGTGTATGCTGTCTGAAGTGACCCTGTTTATTTTTGTTTTTTGGTATTGTTGCCCCGCCCCCACCACCACTAATGCTCAGTAGATGTTATCAGGAAGAGTGAATTATGTGAAAATGTAATTTTTCCTCCTCTTCAGTAAGGTTTATCAGGAGCCAGTTTCACTGAGGCCTGTCAATGTCTGGGAGGTTGAAAAACAACTGAGAACTGTAGACTGAAATGCAATGCTTTTCTAATTTTTAAAAAGGAAATGTGTAAAAATAAGAAAATTGCGATTCACCTGATTGACACAGGAATAATGGGGGAGGCCTTGGAAAAATGGAAGCAAGTCAACTTCCTAGAAGGCAATTTGTCAAGATGCATATAATTTCCCAAATTGCATATACCCTGTAGCCTAGAAGTTTACTTTTTTGCAGTTTATTCCAAGGAAACAAGTGGGCTAAATCACAAAGATATCTAATTACATGATTAAAATTGAAAGTTGAGAGTTCAACAATAGTAGATGGGCTGAGCAAGGTGGCATACACCAATAATCCCAACCACTCAGGAGGCTGAGGCAGGATCTCAAGTTCAAGGCCAGCCTGAGTAATTTAGCAAGACCTGTCTCTCTCTGTCTTAAAAAACCTGATATAGTACATTTAGAACATCATGTAGTGGCTAAAAAGATGTTCAAAAAAGGAAGTGGGCAATATAATGTATAGTATGGTACAGTAAGGAATGAATAAAATAAGCAGATTTTATATAGGTAGAATAACATTAAAAGAGCACTATAATGTTAACATGATCTCAGTCTGCAGTATAATTCTCGGTAGTTTTATAAATTTGCTTTGCTTACTGATTTTTTTTTTTTTGCAACGAGTATGCATTATGCAAGGACACTTTTTTGATGAAGTATTAAAATTATAGATTATACAATAATAGCCAACATTCATTAAAGCTTACTTTATACAAAGCATCTGCCAGGCATTGTGCTGTTTTGTCCAATGGTGGTTAATTTTTTAAAATCAGGCACCCTTTAGACTTAAACAAGGATGCTGGCCGAAAGGTGGACTAATTATCACCCAACTGCAATAATGGGGCAGGCAAGTTAACAAGAGGCAATTGCCTTACAGAAACGATGCCGCTGCGCTCAGAGGCTGGAGGCCCGCACAGAAGTACGCACTTTGCTCATTTGCCTACCTGGGTCAACACCTCGTTAAAAAACGCGAGGGGCGAGGCCAGGGCGGATCCCAGAAGCTCCGGACGCACCACCCTTACTTAGGGGAGCGCCGCCAACTTAGCAGGGTCCCGCTGCGCAGCCCTCTCCGCCTCTCCAGGGAGAGACCAACAGGTGTCCCACGTGGCTGCCACCCCCCAGGGCGTCCCTCCGTGGGTCCGCAGCGCCCCCTGGCCCGAGCCAAGCCCGTGCCTGTCAGCAGAGGGGCCTGGGCGGCGTGCGCTCCTTGCCGCGCTCCACCCGGTGAGTCACCGCCCGAGTTGGCTCCGCGCTGCCGCTGCCCGAGAGCCCCGCTAGCAGCCTGGCAGGGCGGCGGCCGACGGTTGGCGTCCCTACGAGGGGGTCCCGGTGCGACCCAGCTGCCCCGACCAGGAGCGCGGGGCTGCGCCGGCCCGCGCGGGCGTTGCGGGCTTTGTTCGGCTTTGTCTGCGCCCACCTGAGCGCGGCCTTGCCGGGAAGTCGGCGTCCGGGCAGGAGCGCACCTGGCGCGCGCCTGCCTCGTGTTCCTCGCGGTCCCCCAGGGCCAGCCGCGGAGGTCGTGGGCAGGGACACGCGCGCCGAGCCGAGGGGCGCGGTAGGCAGGTAAGTGTAGGGGCTCGGTGTCTGGGGGGGAGGAGAGTGTCGGGTGAAACCTGAGCTGCCTGGCACGGTCGCGGCGCTCCCTTCACTGGTGGCTGCAGAAGGGGACTCGCCTTTTGCAAGAAGGCCCTGGGAACATGCCCTCCCCCCATTACAGAATATATACAGGTGTTCTGGTGACTTTGAGCGGTTTTCCCTGGCAGCCTAGTGACCCCAGAAAAGTCTGCAAGCAGAACCGGAGAGGGGCCCCCTGCCCGAGAGACTCGCCTTGGGAAGTTCAGGGAATTTGACTTTACAGGAGGGGAGAAATTTGTCTTCGGTTCCCCCACTTCCATGCCGCCGTGCCCGCGCGTTCACGCCCCTTCCTGTACACACACACACACACACACACACACACACACCTGGGGAGAAACTTATCTCCGTCACCAGCTCCCCCACCACCCCGACACACAAACCCCAACACCCTACACGCTGACTCCTACTCCCTTCCCTCCTCTGGCTCAGTCTTGCTTTGTGTGCTTCTCTGGGCTGGCTCTTGGCCACACCTGTCTTGTGGGACAGAAAATGGGAGGGCCTCAAAACTGCACCGTGGAAACTTGAAGAACATTGTGGGCGCCAGGCAGAAGAGGAAAGGGCACCTCGCTGCCTTTGATTGTGGCAAGAGGAGCCTTTGAATGTAGACAGTAAGCAACATGTTGGAATGCTGGATGTCTTGGAGATCTGAATAATTTAAACCTGGATTTTTCAAATAATAAACACCTTTAAATTGTGAACTGGTTTCTCCAGAGAGACCACATTTGTACTTGAGATCTACCAGGTTGTTTGAATTTCACTGATTGTAGACTTTGGAAAGACACAGTGGTGTAGGCTGGAAAGTCGGAGTGGTATTGGGTGGTTTGGGACTGCTTTGATAGTCAAGAGTCATCAGCCTCTGTGTTGACCCGCATTTGTGTGACCCTGGATGAATGAATGAAGGCTAAACTGGACCAGCCTCTGGCCTCTATTAAATCTCAACCCTGGGGGTGAGATGGCACCTGAATCCTGAGGAAACTTCCCTGCCTTATTGAAAACAGCATCTTGTGGATGTTTTTCCCCACCCCTTTGCAGCTCCCTACCGATGACCTGGGCCATGTTGATAACTTGAGTTTGTGTTCTATAGATGTTGTTCAGGTTGGCTTGAAATAAAATCCGTTTTTATGTTTTGGAATTATTTTTCTGTTGACAAATTAAACAGACCAACTGTAGGACCTCCAGGTGTTTTATAGATTAAGGCCTAAAAATTCAAGGTCTGTTTTGCTCCCAGTGTGAAATTATTAAGAAAGGTAAATTGAGAAAAGGCAAGAGACACATCAGAAGAAAACTCGGAGATATCACTGTATTTGGCAAAGACCCCAGGAATGTCACTTCCTTTCAGCAACCTGAAGCCACTCTCTTCTGTGACTTCCTCTGTCAACATCCAGCTCAGAGCCACCTCCTGGGAGTATAAGAATCTCACAGACTAGCTTCCCAGGCAAACCCCGGGGACAGAGGAGTATTACTTCCTTCATCATCCTGTGTCTAAAAACTATCAGCGAGGTATTTTTGATTAAAGCTGGTTTTTGGCCCACCATCCCTCCCTTAAGGAGACTGGGGACCCTTGGCATGCATCGCAGTCAGAGGCTCATTTTTATGGATAAGGAAACTCGATACCCGATTTTAGGTTCATATCAAAATTAAGCATAAGAGTTCCCATATCTCCTGTCCCCCTTATACACATCCCTCACCAGACTGGTACATATTTTATAATACAGTGACACATCATTATCACTCGAAGTCCATAGTTTAGCATTTATTCTTGGCGTTGCACAAACATCCTATGGATTTGACATGTACAATAACATGTGTTCTCCATGATATCATAGAGAAGTTTTTCACTGCCTCAAACATCATCTGCCTACTCATTTCTCCTCCCCCAGCCACAACAATAACTGAGCTTTTTATTATCTCCGTAGTTTTTCTTTTCCCAGAATGTCATACAGCTGGAATCATACCTTATGTTTTTCAGATTGTTTTCTTTCACCTAGTGATACACATTTATGCTCAAATTTCTACTTCTGGATTTTTTTTTGGGGGGGGGCAGGAGGGGTAACTCAGTGCTGGGGATCAAATGCCAGGGCTTTTTATATAGGGATTGAACCCAGGGGTGCTTAACCACTGAGCCACACCCCCAGCCTTTTCTTTTCTTCTCCTCTTCTCTCTTCTTCTTTTCTCTCTTCTCTCTTCTCTCTTCTTTTCTCTTGTCTCTTCTTTTCTTGCCTCTTTTCTTTTCCTGAGTTGCTTTGGTCCTTGCTAAGTTGCTGAGGCTGGCTTTGAACTCATGATCCTCCATCTTCAGCCTCTTGAGCCACTGAGATTACAGGCGTGTGCCACCATGACTGTCCACAATCATTAATTGGCAGTGGTGACACTGGGGATAAGCTCCTGATGAAAGTACCTTTGGTTAATAATGCTCCTGCCTCATGTGCATCTTGCAGTTACGAAGTATTTTCATTGCACCCCAATACCTGGAAGTGTGCTGGGCACTGGGTGGATGCTCAATAATTTTCAATGGATAAATGAAGTTTCTTATAATTGTATCAATTCTATCAGCAATACTATGAGCATTTAGAACAGTGATCATCAAATATTTGCATTTCACACATCAGTGGATTTAAAAATTAAAATCATTTTAATGGGGGGCTGGGGATGTGGCTCAAGCGGTAGCGCGCTCGCCTGGCATGCGTGCGGCCCGGGTTCGATCCTCAGCACCACATACCAACAAAGATGTTGTGTCCGCCGAGAACTAAAAAATAAATATTAGAAATTCTCTCTCTCTCTCTCTCCCCTCTCTCACTCTCTCTAAAAAAAAAAATCATTTTAATGGGGGGGGCTATAATACAATTGCTAATTTTAATTTTCTCCAATTAAGGCTATTTTAAAAAAAATTCCTCCCATCATCTACAAGGCTATTGGAGGCTCTGCATGTTCTTTCCCTGCAACCTCCTGTTTCAGCATGGCCCAAAGCAGTCCGTTGGGACAGCTAAAAATGCTTGAAGTCTCTCCCCTCCCTTTGCCTTCATCCGCTAAGCAGCTCTGGTCTTTGCTTTTCCTCTTCTACCACAGAATTATCTTCCGACTTTCCCTGGGTGTGATTATTATCACTAATCTTCTGCTTCCTGTTCTAAGACCTGCTCTCTGACTTTTTATTTTTGTTTTGTTTTTCACATTTTTTAAATTGATGCATTATAGTAGTACACAGTGGTGGGGTTTATGGTTACATATTTGTACATGCACACAGTGTAACAATATTATTCCCCAATAGTTCCCCTTTCCCTCTCCAAGATCCCTTTTCTCTACTGATCTCCCTTTGATTTTCATGAGACCCACCCTTCTTTCCCTATTTCCTCTCTAGCTTCCACATGAGAGAGAACACAGGACCCTTGACCTGGTTGGGCTTATTTTGCTTAACATAATGTTGTCAAGTTCCATCCATTTTCCTGCATATGACATAATTTCATTCTTCTTTATAGCTGGATAAGACTTCATTGTGTATACATGCCACATTTGCTTTATCCCTTCATCCAGCAATGGCCACCTTGGCTGGGTTCCGTAGTTTGGCTATTGTGAATTGTGCTGCCATAAGCACACCAAGCCCTGCTCTTGACCTGGATTTCTGAGAGTTCAAATTAGGTAACCTGGTTCTTGTCCCAGGGGCCTTTAGTTTGGGGTGTCATGGAATTCTGGCAACAACCTTTTCAGGTAAAGAAGTGGGTGGTGTCACTGCATTGTACAGAAGGAAATTGAGAGACTGAAGTGAAGGAATTAACCAGAAAAGTTCATGTGCAGTTATGATGTCTGAGCACTGCTCCTTCCACTCCACTAGGGTACTGTGCCCTTCTCATGGCTGAGATCTGGGCTGGACTCCAAGTATGTGGTTTGCTAGCTCTGTGGCCTTGAGCCCCACCTTCTCCAAGATTGTTTTCCTCTTCTATAAAAATGGAGACGATAACATCTACCTTACAGGGTTACAGATTTTGTTCAGTGAAACATGTTAAATGTAATAACCTTTTGACATCATTGATTTAGAAAAGGAGCGTCTACCATTTAGCAAGGACTTTCCCACACTGCCTCACTGGGTCCTTTACAATGAGTCTGTGAAACCCAGATGCTCCCCATCTGACAGATGGAAACTGGGGCAGGGGAGGTTGTTGCTTGCGGAGTCACCCAGCTGCTAGAAAGAGCTGGGCTGGAATTCTCTTTCAGTACTTCCAGTCCTGTGTGTGTATTCCCCCACAACTCAGAATTCTCCAGAGTTCCACTACAGGAACGGGTCCTCGGCAACGTAAAGCATTTCAAATATCAGCCAAACAAACATGAAGATCTATTGTCTAAAACTGTCTCTTAGCAGGCGCAGGGAAAGTGAGAGACCCTGGATTGATACCCAAGGAATCCAAAATGGCACAACGTTCACCCCTTGGTGCTGGCTTTTGGTTGACAGTATGTTGTGTTCTGGAAACTTGCTGATTCTTTTAGGGAGACCGTGACACTTCCTGGGTAGCTTTTAAAATGCTCTAACTGGGCATGGTGGTGCATGCCTGTAGTGCCAACTATTTGGAAAGCTGAGGCAGGGGGATCACGGGAGCCCAGGAATTCAGGGCCATCCTGGGCAATGTACTGAGACCCTGTCTCCAAAAACAACAGCAGCAAAAACCACACAAAAAACACTGTCCCTCTCATATCAAACCAGAAATGTGTCCTCCATTTCCCTGGACTTTCAGAGTCAAATATTCTACCAGTGGATAAGGAAGATGATTGTTATTGCAAAAGACAGAAAGGACCTCTTGGCTGGAGACTCTTGCCTCCAATTTTAGTCTTCCTGTTCAGGTGTGGACTGCTCTTGTACAGGGCTCAGATTTCCATCCTGATTTGGAGAAGGCTGCCAAGGGCTAATCTAATATATAGTTGCATTTTTCCAAGGGAGCGGAAATGGCTTTTTTTTTTTTTTTCATCCTACGCTCACCGGGTTGCCTATCATTGAGGAGAAAGTGGATATTGTCCTGGATGCTGCTCCCTTCAGCTATCACCGATCCAACCCTTCTTTTAAAAGCAGCCTTGTTTGGGCCTTTGCTTCTTGCTGCAGCATGGGGGATGTGATTCCTGCCTAGTACGAGGTGGAGCGGGTGTGCGTGTGTTGGGGGGCATCCTGCAGCAAACCACTCCTCCACTGTTCCAGATGCTGCCGGGGGCCTGTGTGGAACCAGGGCCCCACAGCAACTATCTGATGAGAAGATCAGGAGCGAGGCACTCCTAACTCCATCTGTGAAAGCCTGGCCACGGGGGATAATAACATGAGGGGTCAGCATGAGTAATGGAACGGAAAGGAACGTAGGTGACGAACAAGGTGTCTTGTAATGGAAAAGGCTTGACACCGTGTACCTGGGAACCAAGGTCTGTTCCTGTCCCTGGCAGGCAGATCACTCTCCACGACTTTGCACAAGAATGTGGAGGGCCACCCTGGAAAGCGCCTGCTCCTGCCCCTGGTGGAAGTTGCTGGCAGGTATTAGCTGGTGGAAAACCGCCAGAGGGCAGGATTCAGGGTGGCAGATGTCTACTTCTGTTCCCCATTGTTGCCCATAGCCTTTTATCTGGAGCCTTGGCTTCTGCCACAGTGTCTTCTCTTGCCCCCTTTTCTCCAACAATTCTCCTTCTTTGAATATTCAAGAGAGTCTTTCCTCAGATTCTGTAAGGTGGAAGGTGATGGATTGAACAGACCACTGAGAGTCCAGCTTGGAATGTGATCCACTGATTAATTGTCGCATGGGACAAAAAAAAAAAAAAAAACTTCTCTAGGCCTCAATTTTCTCATCTGTAAAATGAGAATAATATACCCTCATTGGCTGGTTAGGAGAAAATATAAAGAATTTGCTGGCAGGCATGCAGTAAGTGCTCATTAGATGGTGGTCATGGTTGATTTTTGCTGTGGAATACATCCTTGTTTAAAAAAATTTTTCTAGGACGGGTATGGTGGCACCTGCCTGTGGTCCCAGCTACTTGGGAGGCTGAGGCAGGAGGATCACTTGAGCTTAGGAGTTCAAGGCCAGCCTGGGCAACATAGTGAAATCCTCTCTCAAAAAAAAAAAAAAAAACAGACAACAAAAAGAGTTGATTGGATGGGAAGAGTCAGAGAGCTCACATTGAAATAGCATTTGTTTGTTTCTTATTATTAAAAAGCCGGGGCACATGCCTGTTATCCCAGTGACTCTGGAGGCTGAGGTGGGAGGATCACAAAGTTAAGGCCAGCCTCAGCAACTTAGTGAGACTCTGTCTCAAAAAATAAAACAGACTGACTGGGGGTGTAACTTGGTGGTAAAGTGGCCCTGTGCTCAATCTCCCCACCCCTGCAAAACATAAATTCACTGAGCACGAAGATGCACCTGCAAGTGCCCTCAGGCCCTCTGCGGTGGACCTTGCAGGGCTTCGTGGACCCAGCAAGTCTGTGCCTCACCTGCTGTGCACCAGGCACATACGGGTCACCAGGCTGCAGCACAAACTATGCTGCAATCCTTTCTCTTCAGCATTTGCCACCCGACAGTCAAAACAAGTGCATCATGAGGCAGCTTTAGTGCATGACCATAGGGGTTGTGTTAGAGGGGACAAAAGAGGGCTGCCAGGCCAGTGCCATCTGATGTCGATATTTGCAAGGGGGCATTTGACGTGCGGCATTCGTTCGAAGATTGCCAACATCAACAAGTTACTGTTTTAATGAGCAATAACTTGGGAGACTCAAAAATCACCCGTCTGGGCAAGCAGAGGCACATGATAGGGCGAGATGAAGTCACCTGGGCTTGTGTCATGGCATGGAGGGCGTGGGCCTGCTCCCTGGGCCCCTTACCATGCAGCAGGTACCTCCTCTGCTCCCGTCGTCCTTATCCTGGAAGTAAGCTGGGAAGGTGGTGCTGGAACCCTCGTTCTTATAAATTATCTGCAGGTCTGAGCCTCAATCTCCTGCGTGTGCCCAAGTTGGAAGCTGTAAGGGCAGAAAACTGCCCCTAACCTAAGGCCAGGACAGCTCTGAGAAACCCTTTCCCTCTGCCCCTCATCCCGATGCCTGACTCCTTGGTGGCAGGAGGGAAAACTCGTGCTTGGGAGAAAGTCCCAAGTTACCTTGCTGGTGTGCACCTGGGCTGGAAGCTGACAGGAGGCACATGAGCCCCACGACAGGCCCATGGCCTTTCTGGTCACATGTGTCCCTTCCATTGCGACCAGACAATGCCCGAGTCCTCAATCTTGCAACATTGGATACAGGTTTTGCTTAGGTTAAGACTGGAACCTCTTAGTCATTTGAAGCAGAAAGATCCTGAACACAGACCCAGCTAGTCTGGACAGCTGGTTTAATTTGTTTAGGTAACGTGAAATCCCAGGAGTGGATGGAGTAAGGTCTCACCATCTGGGCCCACAGTGGAGGGGGAATGGGATTTGTAAAGCCAGAAGACACTTTGCAGCATCTGGTCCAACCCCCTCATTTTGCAAGTGAGGAACCACAACCTCTATCGGGGTCACGGCATCAGGGTGAGAACGAGGGACCCAGGATTCGTGTTGCAGACTCTCTGCCACCATGGGGCAGGTGTGGCCCCTACCTGAGTGAAGAAGCCACACTATCTGCCCTGTAGTGGGCGGAGCTCTGAGGTACAAGGAGGTTCAAGTTCCCCTGAGCTGACGTGGCTCCATGGTTAGAGGGAAGCATGTGGTTTGGGAGCTGGAGACCTCACTGTGTGACCTCCTGGGTCCCCTCCCGTTTGGATTCTCCACCACCTCTTTCATCTGTCTCTGTATATGCCTTGCTCAGTCTCCTTTTCCATTATACAGTAACCTGTCATCTCCTTCTTTGCCCCACCTAGGTGGGGGATGTTGCCCAAGGATGAGCAGTGTCCCCTGAAAACACCCCCTGCCCCCGCCATGCACTGCATATTCAGATTCCCTGCAATTCCAAGAAAGGCCCAGAACAGCACCTTCATGAACATGACTTGGGTGGTTTTAGGCTTTCCTGTAAATCAGAAGCAGCAACATTTCCTGGGTGATTTTGATTTTTAGGGCAGCTCTTAACCTGCCCTGCCAATCCTCTGAATGTCAAATCTGAGAAGTGTGCTGTTCTTGTAGCTGGGGACTCACATTATGCCCCAGCAGAAGTGACGGAGCGTGTCGGACAAGGAGAGAAGTCATCTGGGTTTGGTGCAGGTTGAGGGAGCTCTGTGAGCGGCTTGAGATGACCTCACAGCTAAAATTAGAAATAAATCTCAGGTGTGTGCTCTTACGGAATCAGTTGCCGTATTGGTCTATTGTTTCTTACGAAAAGCATTCACTTTATACCACCCTCAAGGCCTCATGGCATTGAATATTACCCAGACTAGGAGAATTCTTCAACCATAAAAACTTAAAAAAAAAAAAAAAACTTTTTTCCCTTCAGCTAGATTACTGTTTCCTTATAATGTAGAAAATGCAGACTTTCTTCAACTGTCTCAGCTAGGGAAAGTTTGGGTGACTTGCTAGGTTTCAGAAAATGAGGACATTGAGCTCAAATCTTCAACTTGTCAGCTTCTAACTCCTCATGAAGAAATGCAGACCCCCCAAAGGGGAGTCATTTTACCCAGGCACAAGTGGCCGGCCGGGCTGAGCGCCAGGACTCTGAACTCTGCAGAACCCTCTCAGGGGCTGTAGAGGAGCCCGAGTGGGTTGGGGGCAGGTGTGGTATTCTAGGGAAGATGGCTGCGGAAAGTCCAAGTTGTTGGAGTAAAGTGGCTTTTTGGGAATCGGTGTCTTCTCCAGGTGACTGTCTGATGGCAAAGAGGGGCCTCCAAGGGTCCTATTTGTGGCCTCAAAAAGCTAAGTAATTGTCATCTCCTTCAATGGCATGACTTGAACTGTTCACAGGACTCATTACTAATGCTGCTTTTCTTTTCCTGGCCTGTAGTTACGTCAACATGCCCACTTTCCTGTTGCTGGAAGCCATCTGTATTTTCCTGTTTTCCAGAGGTAAGAATTTTTTTTTTTTTTTTTTTTTTTTTGCAGAGGGGGTAAGACATTGGACATCTGATTTGCTTCAGACACTGTTGGTGTTAACTTTTAGATCCATTTATGTCTCCACTTTACATTCACCTCCCTAGTTGAAGCCCCATCATCTTGTGCTTGGACCACTGCAGTAGCCTCCTGACTGGACAGCTGGGTTCCCTAGATCCTCCTCCAAACCATTTTCCACACAGCAGCCATTTCAAAAATGCAAATCGGATCATATCTGGACCCTTATCAACCCCACCTAAGACTTTTAAGTGATTTTTCATTGCTCTTGACAGGTCCTGTGTGATCCCGTCTTATCTCAGGTCCCCCGTGGCACCCCTTCTCCTGCACACTTTGTACTGCAGCACCACCCTCCTTCCTGCCCTGCCTGGCACCCTTGCTCCCTCCCTCCAAATAGTTTACCCCCTCAGCCTGGGTTACCCCCTTACCCAAACATTTGCTGGCCTGGCAAACTCCTACCCATCCTTCAGTGCCCTGCACAGTTCCCCTTGGACCCTCAGCTCAGGACAGACTCCCACAGCCTCTGTTCTCCAACACCTAATACAAGACTGGCTCAGGATGCTCTTCTAGAAAACCACCGTGGTGGCTACAGCACTGAGAGTCATTTCTTTTGCTGTCCTCCCTGGTGTGTTTTGGTGACAGGTATTTTCTGTCGTCTTAGTTGGCTGCTATCTCCACCGGCCTATCCTCCAGAACCTGGGCAGACCCAAGGGGCTGGGAGTAGGAGGCTCCAGTCTGGCTGCTCAGTCTGCCGGTCCCCCAAGTCACGGAGTGCACATGAGGAGACTTAGACTTGGTTAGCAGAAGCAGTGGCAACTGTGCGTTAAGTAGCTCCCCCTTCCAGGGGAGACTCTTCAGTGTTCCTAGATTATTTCACAGAGAGCATTAGATGTCACCCAGGCTCACAATGGGCTCATCCAAAGAATGCCACCTGCCTTAACTCCTGAGCACATGGTGCAGAGGGGCCCATTTAGTTCATGGAGCTCCTCTGACCTTCTGTCCTGATATGGTTGGCTGGTCTCCTGCTAAGACATTTAAAAGAACACTGTATTTCTTCTGTTATTTGCAGGATCCTGGGGATTCCTCAGCTACTGCACCCTTTGCCAATAATTCCTGGACCCACGTCTGGGAACCTCAGTGCTTGCATGTTGCATGTAGAGAGCTGGGTTAGGCTGTGAGGGTGGAGGAGGGAAAATGTACCTGAAGGGCCTCTGGGAACCACAGGGGGCTGTATTCTGACAGGCCCTACATGATCTGGGAATGCCCTGAGGCAGAAAACCCGAGTGTTGAAGGATTGCCCCTGCCTCTCTGGAAGATGTTGTCCCTTTAAGTCTGGTCTTCCCCTGTACTTTGTCCTGTGTCTGCCCTGGTAGCAGAACAGCTGTGCAGACTGTCTTAGATCTCATGTCCCACTGCTTTCAACTGTGAGGTTCATTGCTGGTTCAGCATAGTGACCTAGGTGACCTAGTCTCCGTGAATAGAGACAGGAGGCCACATCAGGGGGCAAGAACTCAAATGTATGGTGGGGACACTACAGACTGGTTTAGTTTGCACTGAGGCCCAGAGAGGGGAAGGGAGCTGGGGAAGGTAGGACCAGCCGGGGTTCGGGGGTGTTGAGGAGACAGGTGGAGCAGGGCATTGGTTGCTGGTATTCCGCCCCCACCCTACCCCCACCCAGCATGCTCTTCTGGTGCTCCCCTGGATCTCCTTCCTGGCAGTTGCAAACCCTTGAGCCCAGGGCCCCGTGTTGTGTGATTCTCCTTCCCTCCGCTGCCTCCCCTCTCCTCCTTTCCTCGCCACCCTCGTGCTGCCCCATCTGCCCCCTGTCCTGGCTTGCTCCTGGGCTCGCACCCGGCCTTTGTCCTCTGTGCTTTCCCACAGACATTGGTATCCATCAAGCAGCGACCTGGATACTCCTGCCACTGGACGTCTCTGTGTGGTGGCACAGCCTTTTCCAAATCCCCACACATCCAAACCCCAGGTGGCCCCTCGGTGTCTTCAGGACATTCATCATTTGGCTTTCCTGGGGATTCCTTGGCATGATTTCCCTGTCTTCAAAGTTTATTTTTATTTATTTATTTTTTTTTTAAGAAAGAGAGAATTTATTTATTTTTTATTTTAGTTCTCGGCGGACACAACATCTTTGTTGGTATGTGGTGCTGAGGATCGAACCCGGGCCACACGCATACCAGGCGAGCACGCTACCGCTTGAGCCACATCCCCAGCCCCAAAGTTTATTTTTAAAATTTATTGAATTTTTTGGTGCTGGGGACTCAACCCAGGCCTGTGCATGCCAGGCAAGTGCTTTACTGCTGAGCTGCACCCTCAGCCCCAGGGTTTATTTTTAAAATTATTACTGATTGCTCATCTGCCACAATTATTATTTGACTGTATATCAAAAAGAATAAAAGAAATCATCCATGAACTTCTTACCCAGAAACTTTCAGCCCTTGTTTATATTAATTGTATTGACCAAGTATTGTCAACATTTGTTCATTGACTTCTCTGCTTGGGTTTTTGTTTTCTCTTGCACAAATGACACTGAAGGAGATGGTCTTAATGCACCTTTTCTCATCTCTAAATTGTTTTCCCCTTGAATCAATTTCTAGTTGCAATATACTATAGAATCAAAGGGTCTGCCTTTTTATGATTCTTAATTCATTTAGCCAAACTTTTTCAGAAGGCTTGTGCCAGCTTACACACATTATCACCATCAGAAAATTTTCTTCCAAATATTTAAATTTAGAATTTTATTTAGGTTTTCACATTTTAAATTGTCAAATTATAGAATTTTGTCACTTGTTTGCGATTTTTTCATAGTGTTTTTCTGTGAATCTGCTTCTATAAATTTTGTTCACTCCAAGGTTAATTTTTATGGAGGGGAGATGCTTTGTCTGAGGGCCTGGCAGTGGGTTAGGGTCTTCCAAGGATATACCTAGATACAGTGAAAGGTGCTGTACCCACGGGGGACAAAGGTAGGACACCTAACCAGCGACAGAAGTCTTCAGAATCACAGGCCTTCCCTATCCCCTCTACAGGTATTTTAAACTTTTCAAATTCCCAATTTAAATATAAATATACCTCACAGGAGTGGGGCATTTTGTTAATGTTCTCTATGTGGTGATTACGTACCTCTGCTGGGGACTGAACCTGGGCCTCACACACACAGCTGCCAGCCCAGCCCTCCCTGTGGGACCTTGTGCAATGCAGGTATCATCAGGCCTCCCGATGATCTGTTTCCTGCCCTGTTACCTGTTTGTCCTGGTCCTCCATGGAGGTGAAGACTCCTCTCTGTCCTATCTCTGCATGACGGCCCCCGGTGTCTTCTCTCCTAGTGTTGCCCTCGCTCCCTCTCCAAGAAGTCCATGCGAGCAGAGAGACCATCGGGAAGATTGCAGCCGCCAGCAAAAGTAAGCCGGCATTTACACCCAAACCCCCGTCCAGATGTCCCTGAGACAGGCCTAGGGAGGCCCTCTTCCTCCTGGGTTGCCACCCATTCCTGGCTTCCTTTCACTCTGTGACCAGAGTCATTTTCCCCAAACAGGGGCCTGACCACGTCACTCTGCTTGGTTAAAAAACAAACCAAAAACAACAGCCAATACAACCTCAGTAAATCCATGTTGCTGAACTTCTTGGTCTGTACCTCAAGGCCTCTGTCACTTGACCACCATCTACCCAAACACTCTTCCATCCCTCCATGATCCTCCTCCTCCTCCTCCATCAACATCCCTCCATGTGCTCAAGCCACACCAGGATGTACCCAGGGGCACTGCCTGTCCCCTATCCTCTCTTGTGAAACCCTTCTTCTGCTTGCAGCCCCAGTGCTGCCCTCTGGGGGGCGCCATCTTTGTGGTGCTCCTCTGACTTTGGTTCCCTTGTACCCTCTGGTGAGGTCAGGGGAGCCAGACAGCCCAGGATTAATCCTGGCTCCACCACTTCCTGGTCCTTTGGCCCTAGGACAGTTACTAATTTATCCTGTACTCTGCTTTCCTCATCTGACCAGTGAGAATAAAAATAGCAGATCTCCATAGAGTGGTGGGCTGGGGATTTGGGGGTGGGGGATAGCTAAAAGATATAGGATTTCTTTTTGAGGTGATAGGAAATGTTCTAAAGTTGACTGGTGATGATAGAATACATCTGTGAATATTATAGAAATGTATGTTGAATTGTACACTTCAGCTGGGTGAATTTTGAACTATAGTAATGATTCCTCAATAAAACTTTCAAAGATATAAAATAGTCATCTGTCTCAGGGTGGTCATGAGAATGAACTGAATTAGGTTTCTCAAGCGTCTCAAGAAGATCCGGCATAGAGAGAGGCGTAACCAGGGCTGTCACTATTGCCACTTGAACTCTTGAGCAACGTGGCCTCACCTATCAGGGTGCCTGACCGTGTTCTGGTCTAGGCTGTGGTACCAAGGCTGGTCCAGGAGCTGTTCCTCACAGAGCTCAAACTAGCGTTCATAAGCAGGGACTTGATGAAAGTCTTTGTGATATGGAAAATCTAGTTCAGTTAT
This sequence comes from Spermophilus citellus, assembly GCF_964194105.1. Taxonomy (NCBI): domain Eukaryota; kingdom Metazoa; phylum Chordata; class Mammalia; order Rodentia; family Sciuridae; genus Spermophilus; species Spermophilus citellus. The sequence continues at coordinate 82,146,106 of NC_138195.1, forward strand.
TCCTGTCTGTCCCACTCTCCCCAGTGATGTGGTGCTCGGCTGCGATGGATGTCCTGTTTCTGTTAGATGGCTCTCACAGCATCGGGAAAGGGAGCTTTGAAAGGTCCAAGCACTTTGCCATCACCATATGTGACGCTCTGGACGTCAGCCCTGGGAGGGTGAGTATAAGTCTTGTTGATCTTCATATTAGGGTGTCTTTGGTTGCAAGGGACAGAAGTCCAAACTTAACCCATTTTGTCCCGTTGTCCCACACCTGTAAAAACCTAATATGATAAATGTAATTGCATAATATAGAATATAGTAATTTAATATTCTAATTATAATATTACTGTAAAAATGTATATAAGCTCTAAATCATGTTTTCCAACCTATTTTAAGGTACCTGTGTCAATTTCATGGAAATATTAACAGAACTGAACACTTGGCATCTAACAGGTTAAATAGAAGAGGCAATTTACTGGATTTTGGAACTGGAAAGACCAAAAGGGTCAGTCCCAGCTATGGCTCCAGCACAGTGGAGGCTAGGGCTCAGTCGAGCTGTGAAGCACCCTCTCTCCTTCCCCTCACTCTTACTTCTTTGGTTGACCTCCTTCCAGGAAGGTTTTCCACAGCAGAGTTGCCCTGTGTTATCCTTCAAGCTAGTGGCCCCAGGAAAAAAGAAAGTGGACTTTCCTTATAGGTCGGGCAAAATCCCCAGGAGGGCTCCAACTGGACAGGTGTAGGTCACATGGTAATCCCTTGGCCAATCTCAGTGGTCACGGAAGAGAGTCTGTCTGGACCCGAGTCAGTTGTTCTTCCACGTTTTGAGGCAGAGAGGGACCATGTGGATTGTTTCCCACTAGGAAAAGAAGTGGTATTTGCAGAACAATGAGAAGGAGGGCACACTGAGCAGACCAGAGTCTTGACACTGGGGCAGCTCCTACCCTCTCTATTGGCTTGGAAAGATCTCCTGTGAGTTAGTCCAGATAGTTATTTTCATTTCTTATTTTTCCTGGCTTCAAGTAGTAGGTCTTAAACATCAGCAGAGTGTGGTAGCCATGGCTCTTGTCTCTAAAAGGGGCAATTTTTTTTAAACAACCCGATAGAAAAATTGGCAATAAACAGAATTTTGAGAAAACAAAACACCAATGGCCCTTAGGCATGTGAAAAGATGCCCAGCTGAACTCAATGCTGTAACGTGTCTCTGACTGATGTGTCACTTTTTGTTTACTGGATTAGGAAAAATTCCAAAGTTTGGTGGCATGCTGCATTAGCACATCTTTAAGCAACTGCTGGGGGAAGTGTCAACTGTGTGACCTACATGGGGCAGTCTAACAGCATTCATCACAATGACCAAGGCTTGGAACCTTTGGCCTAGCAATTCCACTGGGGTACTCTGTGGCCACTTGCACCCATGCAGAATAATGCTCTTACGGTTTACTCATGGATACTTGTAAAAGATTCTAGCAATCCAAATGTCCATTGATACGGGACAGATAAATCCACTGTGGTGCATTCACATAATGAAACACCAGGCAGTCGCAGGAAGAGTGAGGGAGCTCTCCCATATGGAAAGACACAGAATAAATTAAGATAGAAAGTAAGGGTGCAAATGGTGTGTAGGATACCATTTTTATGTAAAATGAAGATGAAAGAATATAATTCATTCTGTCTTTGCTGGTGTGTGCCTAAAGAACCGAGGGCTTTGTAACAGGCTAAGGGCAGTGATTCCTGCTGGGGGAGGGGCTGGGAACTGAGCAGTTGGGTTATAAGCGGAGGGGAGACCCAGCCACAGACTTTTGATTTTATACTTTTTGGATTTTGAGTCATGTGAACCTACTCAAAACTCAAATAGAAATTCAGAAGGACATTTTGGTATGAGAAGCCGTAATTATTTGAATTCCATAGTCACCTACAAGTTGAGGAAGGAAGCGATTTTTCCAGGCTGACATTCCTGAGCTAATCTTAGTAAAATCTCTAGAATTTAGGATCAAGGATGGCTTTTAATGAGGGCCAGATTTTCCCTTGAATGGCCTGTCATTTGGGAGTGTGAGCAGTCTCACAGGGTCATCGGCAGACACCATAGCGGACTTCATTCCACCCAGGAATGAGCAGTCCGGAAGTTCTACCTGGAGTGTCAGCCCAGGCAGAGGACTGCTGAATCTCTATCCTACCCCAGGTAGGGTGCTTCTTTGCAAATGATTCCCTCTGAAGTTTCACTAGTTCTTCCTGGAAGAAGTGACATAAAGATGCTGTTGACTTTGGGATTGATGTGGTGTGTTCTGACATGAGTGGCCTCGAGACCCCAAAAGACGGAAAGCCGGGAGAGTTTGGATTATTGGTGCATGTTTTGCAGATAAAGAAACAAGTTCAGGGAGGCAAAGTTACTTCCTGGGGTCACACAGCAATCTCAAGAGAGCTAAGTGTGGAGGAACTGGGGCTCTTGACTCTCAGCCCAGAATTAGCTCCATGGGCCATCTGTCTCTCTTGTGGGTAGCCACTGGGATGGGATGGGTGGTGACACTCAGTTCACACCCTGCTTTCACACAGCAGATGGACAGCCAGATGTGGCAGTTTGGAGAGAAGGGTATGGGGAAAGGGTAAGAAAACCATGACAAAAATACTTTATGATAGGACCAGATCCTGAGTTTGGGGAGCACTCTAGCTCAGTGTTGCTAGACCACATTGAGAACCTGGCATGAAGTTCTAGGGTTGATTTCAGGTTTCATATTGGCAAAACACACAGAGCCCAAGATGGCCTGGTGAGTGAGAGGAAACATCTATATTTGGGGGACCTCGATTATCATTTTCACATGGGAGTCCAGAAGGGCTGTTTTGTTTTGTTTGTGGTACTGGGGATTGAACCCAGAGTTACTTTACCAATGAGCTACATCCGTAATCCTTTTAATTTTTTATTTCAAAATGGAGTCTAAGTTGCCGAGACTGGCCTTGAACTTCTAATCCTCCTGCCTTGACCTCCTGAGCCACTAGGATTCAGGCATGGACCACTGCATCTGGCTATGACTCTGTTTTTTTTTTTTTTTTTAAGAGAACAGAATCTGAGTGTTTAGGGAGTTAGATCTGGACTGGACTTGAAAAGATATTCTGTAGCAAGACCTGGGAAGTCAAAGAATTGGTGTCTATCTGGGTGAGCATGTGTCTTGACCTTCAAGGTGCGTGAACAGACCTTCACGCTGTGGAAGGGATTTAAGATGGAGTCGTGTGTTCTGTGGCTTCAGATTTTGGTTGTGTTGTTGGCTTTTTGTGTCTCCTCTTGCCTCCAGGTCCAACGCATTTGATTCGCACCTTATTTTGCTTTCTCAGGTTTTTTAGGAAGAGCTTCTCAAGTAGCTTTAAATTAGGGCCTTTTATGAACGCTGTGTTGTTGGGGTGGATTTCAGGTGATTGAAGCCTTCCTCTCAACACTTAAAAGCTAGGAAGTTGACTTCCTGGCTCTAATGGTATAATGGTGGCAGAACAACTGTTGTGTGGTGAGAAATCTGGGCGGGTTTGCTTCTGAGTACAGTAAACTGAAGATAAAAGGCAGCTATTTTGCTCCCAAACCACCAATTAAATTAAATGCCTTAACTACTAACTCAGGCTGTTTTCCGGCATGTTTTGTTTTGAAGTTGGATCCTTCCTGTTTTAACCCCGAGTAAACAGGCCCAGCTGTTCTCAAGGGAGGTTTTTTTTTTCCCCTACCTTTTAAAACTAATCCATTCATCTGTTCAATAAAAAGATGTTCAGAGCGAAGTCTTCTGCCCACACGTTTTCCATTTACCAGGTGCCCTGCCTGTTTTCTTGAGCCTTCCAGAATCGCTTCCTGCAAATCCAAGCAACTATGAATAGTGTCCTTATTTCCCCCCTTTTACACAAAGGGTATCTTAGTCCTCTCCACATTCTGTCTCTTGTCTTATTATCATCACATCATCTTGGAAATCTTTCCACCTCTGTATACAGATTTATATTATTTTTTAATGACTATCCTTTTTTATTGGGCCTTTTCCCAATTACAAATGAAATTTCCCTTTACATCTATAATTAGAAACAACACTTACTATGGGACTATACAAATTTAGGTCAAAATAAAAATATGTGAGATTTATATTGTTTTTTTACAGCCAACTTCCGAGCTTAAGGGTTTCCCACAGTCTAATTAGCCAACCCCCATTGTTGGGCATTTGCTATGCAAATGTACCGTGAGTCTATAATCCTCATTTCCTGTATGTGGAAGAGAATCTGTAGGATAAATTCCCCACAGCCCTTTGCATTTTTAATTTTCAATTAATAATAATAAATTGCCTTCATGGTGAAGGACACCGGATAACTTGACTGTTTCCCTTCTTTGGATTTGTTTCTCCTGTGGCCTCAGTTGGCACACGGAGCCTTCACAGGGCTGTCACTCTCTCGGTGCAGAGGAAGTTCAGCTCCTCTGTTGCTCATCTCGGTTTTGGGGGCTGATTGTCCCCCTGTCTGACTCTGGCCTAGCTTGGCAGGAGCAGGTCTGGAGGGGCTGCCTGACTGACAAAAGACGTGCACTCTCACTGTAGTAGCCATGTCCACCCTTGATGGGGGCTGGGGTTAGCTTCCCCAGACCCCTGGGTTGGGTCAGCAGGCATTGGCTGCTGAGAAGCAAGTGGTGTAATGGAGCCAGAGGGAAGACCAGAGAGCTAAGGGCAGGGGCCTGGCTCCCACCCTTGCTAGCCGTGGGCAAGTGGGCCTTTGCCTTGGGCCACATCTTTATTCCCTGCAGAGTTTACTCTCCCCAACAAAAATGTGGGCATTCACCAGTCGTGCCTCTGTGGCTAGATGGGACGGAGCAGGACTGGACAGCAGTGTCGGCCCCGGAGGCCGTTGGCCAGTGTGAGCAGAGCTCTGTCCTAGGGCTGCTCACAGCTCAGCCAGGAAAGCTGCCAGGGTGTCCCGCTGCGTTGGGGGACGTGGGTCAGGACCCACGCAGACAGATTAATGGGGACCGCAGACAGATTTGACCACACGCTCCAGCTGGTCTTGGAGCCTTCTTTCAGGGACAGTGGTGAGAGCTCTGGCTCTGGGATTCATTGAGTGGCCAGGAGGCAAGGTTGCTGGCCTCTCTCGTCCCTTCTTGCCTCTCTGGAATATTTGTAATTGGGCCCCTGTCTCCCGCTGCAGGTCAGAGTGGGAGCCTTCCAGTTCAGTTCCACTCCTCACCTGGAATTCCCCTTGGATCCATTTTCAACTCAACAGGAAGTGAAGGCAAAAATCAAGAGGATGGTTTTCAAGTATGTATGATCAGATGCTGCCCTGGTTGGGATGAAGCCGGCTGCTCTTAAATCCTTCCCTTGAAGAGCTCGGCCCTGCTCTTGGCCTCAATGAGAGCACGGTGGGGGGGGGGGGCATTACTCCAGCTGCGAGTAGCGTGTAATGAAAATTCCCTCCTCAAAATTCCCTTTAATTACATAAAAAGTGTCCCAGGTGGTGATTTAAATACCAGTTTAAAAAATATTTGCTGCTATTATGTGTAATTGTCTAATGCATGGAAAAGGACTTTTGAAGTTGCAGACTGGGAACTGCCATGTCATACCTACAAGGATGGCTAAAATAGAACAGATAATAACAAGGGTTGAAAAGGATGTGGACAGAGAGAACCCTCCTACCTTGGTGATAGGATTTAAAAGCCAGGTTGTCACTTTAAAAACAGTTTGGCAGTCCCTCAGAATTTTAAATATAGAGTTATCATATGACCTAGCAATTCCACTTGAAGAGGATTGAAAAATATATGCCTCCACAAAAACATGCACACTAATGTTCAGAGCAACAGGGTAATCGCTCGTGTGCAGTTAACATCTGGATAAGCAAACTATGGTACATCCGTATAATTAATCTTATTCAGCCATAAAAATGAATAAAATACTGACTCATGCTACATCATGGATAAATCTTAAAAGTGTGTTAGTGAAAGCAGCCAGACACAGAAGGTCACACAATGTATGATTCCTATTTTTCCCCCAGTGCTGCAGATAGAACTCAGCACCTTGCATGTGCTAGGCAAGCGTTTTACCACTGAGCTATACCACCAAGCCCTAGATTCCATTTTTATGAAATGTCTAGAACAGGCAAATATATATGGAGGTAGAAAGTAGATTTGTTTTCTGCCAGAGCTGGTGGATTGAGGAATGACTACTAATGGGTATAGGGCTTCTTTTTAGGCTGAAGAAAATATTTTGGACTTTGTGATGATGCTAGAACAACTCTGTGAACACACTAAAAAGTCACTGATGTGTGTATTGTAAAAGGATGAATTTTATGGTCAGTGAAGTATGTTAATAAGCTTGTCATAAGAACACTTTGTACCTATTATATGCACACTACATGTAATGTGCATTTGCAAGGGGAAAAAAGCCTAATTGTTTAAATTTAGGACTGAAAGTCAAAGTCCATTTGGATGACTTTGTTTCAAATGATTCATCTGAAAAACCAAGTGAATTTCAAAGAATTGGTACAAAAGGTGCACTAGAGATCATCTAGAATGTCTTTCAACTCCGTTTTACACGGGTGGATGCTGACCCCGCCCAGCTGTCCTCCCCAACTCCAAATTAGTTGAGCCTCATTTCAGTTGTATTGAGAGTCATAACTTAGGGCTGAGAGTATTATTCATGCCATGAGACCTGGAGTCACACTAAGAATGTGCCAGATGAAGGTGCTTGGGAGGAGGACGAAGCCTCTTCTGTATCTGAGCAAAAGCGGCTCTTTTTTTGGGAATGTGCACATCAGCGCTGAAGTAGCCTAACACAACTGTAAGAGGCCACAAACAGGGAGGGAGGCAGTGACTCATTTTTGGCCATGGTTGTGGGGTCACTGAGGACACAGAAAAGGAAGATGTTCAGGAATGCTGGCTGCTGAGGGATGGCCTCCCCTCAGCTCCGTACCCTTTATCTGCTGGGGAATTTTAAATGCTGGGCTGATCAAATGGCTCTACCTAACCCCAAGACCCACTTGTCTTTCCAGACCAAGGCAAGACCCTAAAAGTGTGTTTGACAGCTACCTTATTACTGTTAGCAAGAAGTTATTAGTCAAGCCTCCCAATATGGCGCCCTATGATGACCCATCAGATAAAACGCTGCGATTGGTTCTTGAGTAGAATTCCTGGCCGGTTGGCCAGTGCAGGCTGCTCTGCTCATTTCACTATTCTCAAGAACACAACCTGGGTTTTCTGTGACCCAGCGGCTTCTACGCCCTCTATAGCTTTGTCAGGACTCTGTGACAATCACCACTTTACCTTAGCATGAAATCTCTTAGAGCTTTCTTGAGGCATTTAACATTTAAACATAGCTTTTAGAATAGTTAGAATTATGGCGCATTTTTACTTAATATTATTTGTGTACTTCTGCTTGACACTGTATTATTTTTCATGTCAATCCTTTTTAATGATTATCTAATCCAAAGAATTCAGCTACCACAGTGTAATTAATCATTTCTCCTTCCTCAAAAGGAAATATTTAGGTTGGTTCTAGAATTTTTGTTTGCTTAAAAACCAAAGATGTAACCAACTTCCCTGTACTGACTGAGTTTTCTTCTGGAGTTGTTTCTCTGTCTATTCCACGGCTGGCTCGATTGTGTCAGAATCACTTGGGACTGAGCAGAATTGGTTGAAATATAGATTCTGGGGCCTGGTGATACTCCTACCAATTTGAACTCCCTGGGAATAGCATGCAAGAATCTATGGTGTTAAATCTCCTGGGGGATTTTATGCAGGCTAGAATTGGAGACTAAACTCCAAAGATAAGCTGCTTATGGTGGGCTGCTGGTGGTTCATGAAGATATTTGCTACTGACGGAGCACTTGAGAGCCTAGGAGGTGCCGACACAGCATTTGATTCTCAGGCAGCACCATGCCTTTCCCTACCCTAATATGGAGAGAAACTGAAAACTTTTCCAAGTTGACCTGGCTAAGCTATCACAGTAGTGATCTTTCAACCCCTGGACCCATGAGCCCCTGTTCCTAATCACTTGGTTATGCTGATAAAATTTAGATTCCATTGCCCCCCCCTTCAATAAAACCCCCCCAAAAGTCCATGCATGACAAACACATAGCCCTTCCCCGTGAGTCTCCAGCTTACCACCCATGTTGGTCCCATTTGAGAGAAATTAGGCACATCTTGGTGCACTGGCCTCAGACCTCCCTATCTGGAACCAGCTCTTGAACTCAATTTGGAGATAGAAATGCTTCATGGAGTTAGAAGTGGGATCTTCTGGTCTCCCAGAGGTCAGAGCCATTGGGACTCTCACCTGACCTTGGCTGGAAGCCAGCAGACAGTGCTCCCGAGGGAGAGGCCCAGTGGGGTGAGAAGAGGAGAAGGTGCAGAGCATGAAGGGTGGGCACCATCAGGCCATGCAGGCAGGTGACCTGGGCTCTTGTCCTCGGAATTTAACTTTTCTCTAATCATAGGCTAGTCTCTGTGAACAGGGAGGCCCAGTCCCACTCAAAAAATTTGGACAGCAATAGTCCCATGCCTGAGGGATGCAGTGAATTTCATGTGTGCCTTTCCCTCTTAAAAAAAAAAAAAAAAATCTGGGTTTAATCCAATGCTTCCCCTGCCAGTGGTGAATGAACAGGAAAACAGTCTGACTCTGACTGAAGGGAAGGTCTGTATGAAACACAAGAACAGGATCATAGAGAACAAGTGCTTTTTTTTTTTTTTTTTTTTTTTTTTGGTTCTAAACTTTTGAACTTAAAAAGAGCAGTGATGATCAGAGGGGTCCAGGGGACAGGAGATATACTGGGGTGGAGTCCTGCAGGGTCCCAGGCCACCCACCTCAGCTTCTGGGGAGACGAGAATTTTGTGAACATATAAACAGAAGAGTATAGAACAGGAATAGGTAAATCTTTTCAGAAAAGGCTCATATAGTAAGTAATTTTAAACATTCGCAGGCCACATAGTTTCTGCACAGATATACATAAATGATTGGAGTGGCCGTTTTCTAATAAAACTATCTACAGAATGGGCAGTCTACTAGATTTGGCTTTTAAACTCTAATTTGCTGACCTCTGGAGAGGAAAGGGAATTGGCTTCAGAATCAGCCCAGCTGGGTTTAAACTTGAATTCTGACCTCCACTGGCTGGGTAAGAGGCAGGTGGCTTGATGAGCCAAGTAACCGGTTGGTTAAGAACTGGGGTCTTGGAAGCAGAGGCCCAGGATCTAAGTCCTGTCTGCACCAGTCATGAGCTGCATGGCCATCACCATCTGTGTGGTGATGTGGAGGTGCTCAGTAAATATCAGCAGTTATTACTGATTTTCTCTGAGCAGGGTTCCTTCTCTGTCACACGAGCATATTGGCACATTTTGCCATACTTGCAAGAGTTATATTCAGGAACAGGTGTGTGCAGTGCCTGGCACACAGTGGAAGCTCAATGCTAATATCTCTTGAACATGGGAGGCAATCTGCCCTCCCAGGAGTTCCAGAGGAAGATTCTACAGATACAGAGCTTTGGCAAAGAAGAAGTATCATGAGAATCAGAATCCACTTGGTCATCATTGGTGTCTAATGTGTGATCTAGCACAGGGTGAGTTGTTGGTGGCATTTAGGATCCACCAACATTAGTGTTCTAGTTCTAGTCCTCCATGACAAGCCTGACGCCAAAACCCTGCTGTATTCACTAACTCCCAAACACGGTTGGTATTGCTCACCCCTGTCTTTGCTTACGCCCCTTCCCCTGATTGGAAAGGCCACCTCCCCTCCCCTCCTGGTTTACCAAGGCCCCATTTGAACCATCCTTCCCCTCTGAAGCCTATTTCTGCTGCACCCCACAGTGATTCCCTTTGTGACTGTGGTTCAGGGTTGCATGCTTGCGTCGGTATCTCCTCACCTGGATACTGGGAGTTCACTGAGCGGTGGGACCAGGTTATGCACTGCTTGGTTTCCATTTCACTGTCTTCCCTCTAGCAGTTCACAGTAAATACTAGTGGCTGAGAAAAGGAGTTTTGTAAATTGATGGGAGTTGCTGCTACGTATTGTCAGTTGAAGTGTTAATTCTAGGAGCTGTCCATTCTTCTTGACATTTATTAACTTAGAGCTCCACAAAGAGAATTGCCTTTTAAGAGCTGGCAGAAGATAGAAAGCGATAAAAGTAGAGAATATTCTGGGTGTGCTCCGTAAATCCTTCCCAGACACCACTTTCATTCTCTTTCCACATCTCTCTGCTGAGTAGAGGACTTTGAGGACTGAGAGGAAGGTGGAACCACAATATGAAAGGAGCCTGGATTCCTGTGTAGCTGCTTGGAGGGGAGCCAGCCAGGAGAGATACCGGGGCAGAGAGGCCTGCAGCAGATTTGCATGGGCAATAGCCACTTTTAGTGTTAAGTTAGAGCAGCTCAGCACACGGACACATAATTCTGGGCCTGCGTTTCATGTCAATTGGACGTCTTCACATTGGGAGAATGACTCTAGGCTCTGAAGAGGGCTGAGTTAAGACAGGCGTTGTCTGTGCCAATAGAGCACAATCTGAGTATAAAATGTGTGTGCCCCACCCCCCTCTGAGTCAGCATTTGAGTGATATCCAGCTGGTGTTTTTCTCTTAATCACTGTAGTGACGCTCATGCTCATGTTTGGACATGCAACCACCCATTAAAAGATTTGGCTACAGTGGGACAAATCAGTGACCTAAAATCTGCTTGAGTGAGTTACTGTTTTCTGACCAGCTGACTCTCAAAACCGGCAGTCATCTTTCCAAAGGGGCACCTTCAAGAGCCTCCTGGTTCAAGATTCAGCAGAAATCCTGCTGAGGTTCCAAGACCAGTCCACAGTCCCCACAATGGGGCTGTGAGAAGGAGACAAATCCTGCAAACCTTGCCAAATGGAGGAGCTCTGGCCCTGTCCCACTGCGGCCTGATCTTCAGGTGTTCAGCCAGCTCTGCCTTCCTGCCACCAACCCCACACCTGGACAGGGCCCACAAAGTCCTGAATCATGGAAAAAAATCTCACCAGAGTCTTGCGCCAAGCCCCGTCCATCACTCCTACAGATTCTTAATACAACTTGCCCCAGCTAAGTTATTTTCCTGGTCCCAGAAGATGCTGAGCCATGTCAAGAAGGGGCTGATGTGGAGAGGGAGTTGTGGGGTACATTACGGACTAAAGATGAGACTCGGTAGCCTGGAGTCATTACTGGGGGTGGGGAGAAAACAAAATCCCTGCACTTACAAGGGAGGGCATTGGAACCTAGCATAATGGGAGTACAGGGTGACTCCTAAGTCCACGGAAAAAGTCAGCCTCCACCATCATTATGGTTTTGAGAGTGGTACTGTCACTTGGAGCCTCTGCTAGAAGTCGGCGGCCGTTCCCTGATGACAGGAGCCATCGATCGCCTGCTGTCTCTCCCACTCACCTCCTGTCCTGCTGACTTTTCTTCTCTCTTTCCTTCTCGGTGCCCTCAGAGGGGGACGCACAGAGACGGGCCTTGCTCTGAAGTACCTTCTGGACAGAGGGTTCCCTGGGGGTAGAAATGGCTCTGTGCCCCAGCTCCTCGTTGTCATCACTGATGGGAAGTCCCAGGGGCACGTGGCACTGCCCGCCAAGCAGCTGAAGGAGAGGGGCATCACTGTGTTTGCCGTGGGGGTCCGGTTTCCCAGGTAAGGGCTTCAGGGGTCCTGGCTCTGTCCTCAGTGGTCAGCCAGGGGACCACAACAAGGCCGAAAGCCTTCCTAGTTGTGGCAGGAGAGCTGGGAAAACCGTGTTCCTCGCTGGGTTTTGTCTTTTCCTCGCTTAGCTGTTTTGGGCTCCAGTGTACAGGGTGTCCCAATCTTTGGAAGCCTGAGAAGGTGCATTATCTCCAGTTTCGTCTAAACAAAACTGGAGGACAGAAACTCAACTTAAGCTTATTTAGGCAGAAATGGAAATTTGTGGTGTCATCTCACTTCTCTGGGTAGGTAGGCGGGAGCCAGGGGCTTCAGTGTCATTAAGACTCTCTCTGTCCCTCGAGAGTCTCTGCTCTCCTCTCTGCCTGGTGGGCTCTCCTCTCTGCCTGGTTCTCAGGAAGCTGGCACTGGGGCTGTGGGTAGTGCTGCAGCTCATGCCTTAACAGGCAGGCCCACCCTGGAGAGGGGCCCCTGGGCCAGTTTCAGATAATCCAATTCTGGTTGGCCTGAGTCACAGCATACTCCTGGTACCAGGGGAGTAGGGGGCTGTGGCTGGCTGCCCCTCCACAGTCGCATTTGTTCAAACGCTGGACCAACCCTTCTGTGTGCCAGATGCTGAGCTGGGCACTGAGAGAAAGGTCTGCTTCACATGAATTCAGACAGGAGGGGGAGTTCCACATTAGTGATTTCAGAGATAAATGAAGTTTTTGCCCTAATGCCAAAGCCTGGTGCACTTTGATGGATTTTCAATGGTAGGGTTCTTCTCTCTGCATTGCTCACCTGTCATCCCATAAAGAGGCTTCTCAGTGTCATGTGATCCTTTCTTCAGGTCCGGGTATCATCGTTCCACTTGTCTTTTTTGTCATGGGCTCTGACGATGATGCCGTTGAACATTGGGGCTGCTTCCCCTGGACGGCCCCGCATTGCCGGGGTTCCCGTGTCCACCAGTTAGAATACGTCAGTGTTTCCCGTCACTAGCTGGTTTGCTTTTCCCATGCCGTTACTTCAAACCACTTTCCTCCGTGTGCTTTCTGATTGCTTTTATTCTAGCTATGGGTTTTGCAAATCAGACAACTGAACCTGTCAGGACTGTGCCTCTAATAAGAGCCGATGGTTCTGAGGGTGAGGAGATCCCTGGATTTTAACAGTGCACAGGGTGACCCCTGGCTGGGCTTTCCGTGGCTCACTTCTCAGTCCTCGCCCATATCCGAGACGGATGAGGTTGCTGCAGAGAGGCCTCTGGGTAGTGGGATGCTGTCCACAAAGAGCCCGTGGTCGGGGAGATGGGTGGGCAGTAGGAGGGTGGGCGGGGGATCACGTGCTGCCGGGACTTCTGGGCACAGGTGGGAAGAGCTGCACACTCTGGCCAGCGAGCCCACGGAGCAGCATGTGCTGTTGGCTGAGCAAGTGGAGGACGCCACCAACGGCCTCCTCAGCACCCTCAGCAGCTCCGCGCTCTGCAGCCCTGCTGATCCAGGTAGGACGGCCCGGCCTGCGGTGAGTGGCATTGCCCGTGTGGAGCGGGGTGTGGGGTGGGGCAGTGTGCCTCTGCCCTGGACTCTGACCCCTGTCTGGGTTTCTCAGCTGGAGCTCTGAGCTTGGCTCTGGGGGTGGGGGTAGGGGTGGGGGGTGAGGGGCCCAGACCTGGTAGGGCTCCTGCCGCTCTGTGAAGGAGCCACATCTGCTCCCCTGCCGTGGTCAGCACAGAGGGGCTCTGGAAGCTTGGGGCTGGGCATCCTCATCAGTGTCTATTCCTGAGCTAGAGTGACTCTCATTAGGTGGAAGGTACACAGCTGCACAGTCTGGAACAGCCAAGTGGGGCAGCCATGCACAGGAGATTCTCAGAGACTGGCCCCTGGCCCTGGTTCTCTGCCCTGAGAGAGGCGCCAGAAGTGCCAGGTCCAGAGGCAGGGTGGGACCCTGGGAACAACCCTCTGGGGAGCGGGGGTGAGGTGGGGACATCACCCTGTCTCGCTGTGTCTTCTCTGCCATGTGCCGTGGACACAGACTGCAGAGTGGAGGCTCATCCCTGTGAGCGCAAGACACTGGAGACTGTCCAGGAGCTCACTGATGGTGCCCTGTGCTGGAGAGGGTCGCGGCAGGCTGACGCTGTGCTGGCCGTGCGGTGTCCCTTCTACAGGTTTGTCCATGTGGTCTGGGGGCAGAAACATTGCAGGACCTGGGTGGGAGTGGAAGCCCCCAGTGCCGAGGCCTCCTGAGCTGCAGGGAAAGCCGCACTCGGAGACCTGGCGCTTGGAGGTACAGAGCATGTGACGGGGGATGAAGGGGGAGCCAGGAGGAGCACTGGGGAACAAGGAGGGCCTAGCTCCCAGCGTCCGTCTGTCTGTCTCACGAACACAGCCCAGGCTGCCTCAGGTGGTTGGGGGTAGGGTTGCAATTAGAAACAGAGTCACCTTGGAGGGCCTTGCAGGGCACGTGGCATCGCATCCAGACCTAAGGGAGGTGGAGACAAGCCTTGTACTGATGGCTGTCGACAGCCAAGTCCCTGTCAGCAGTTTCTGCCCCAACAAAAGCTGGGGGAGGGGTGGGGCCCACAGAGTTTTCTGGGCCGGGATTTGCGTGTTGTGGTCACCAGGACTAGACCTGGAGGGAGGAAGGTTTCTCTTTCATGAGCTCGCAGCTCGGCACATGTTTTATTCGAGCCACTCCCGAGTTCTTACTTGACATTTGGCTTTTATCCCACTTGACCTCAGGATAGGCCCTGCCCAGGGGGTCAGCCCTCTCAGCCTGCCTCTGGATGGGCAGCCCTGGACAGGATCCTATTGGACGAAGCCCTGTTGAAGAACTTTAGATAACTTTTTGCCAAGTCCCAAGAGCCTCCTTAGGTGAGGCTGGAGCTGGTGCTGCCTCCAACACAGAGGGGGGCTGAGGCACTGCTCTTGCTGCAGCAGGGTCCATGGCCACAGAGACTCTGGAGGGCAAGTCCCAGTGGGCAGCGTGTGGGCTTTGGAGTCAGATGGTCCCAGTTAGGGTTTCAGCCCCGGGGTGGCCAGTGACCATGTGACTTTGGTCAGCCTAGTTCAGCCCTCTCAACCCATTTCCCCACCTACGAGATGGAGATCCCCATCTCTTCAGGTGGCTGTGGATTCAGAGTAGCAATGGGGACACCTGACTTGTGGAAGCCACCTCAGCACGGTGGCTTTTGTGTTATCCCAGGATGCCGGTACTCAAGCATCCTCATGTCAAGGAGCCAGGTGGTCTGCAAATCCTTCTGAACTCTGGGGGCTTCCTGGGGACAGTGTGTTCAGATCAGATACAAGGAAGGCTGGGGCACTCGGGAGGCCTGGCATCTTAGCTACTCAGTCCCCTTCCCTCATCATCAAAGCTCCAAGGAAAGCAACTGAAAACTACAGATAGTCTTACTGTCCAGCAGAGGGCACTGAACCAGAGAAGGATACTAACACACCTGGGTCACACAGCCTGACGGTGGTGGCCCAAGTCTCAGTACTCCCCTCACTCCCCGCATTGTGGGTAGTTTGAAATCTTCCCTCCTCTCTGTGATGGTAAAGTGAGGGTAGAGTCCAGAAAGAAAATAAGGAAGTCCTCCTCGACCCACTTCTGCATTGGAATCTCATATCAGCTTTCATGTTATAAATAGTCATCTTTAAAACCTTTGATCTCTCTATCTCTGTTTCCTTGGGTTGTAGCTGGAAGAAAGTGCTGCTCACGCACCCTGCCACCTGCTATAGGACAACCTGCCCAGGTATGGTCTGCCCCCCCTGGATTCTCTGGCTCCTCCTGGGCCTTGGGTCCAGATTGGTTTGAAAAAGGGGCGTTGACAGTGCTGGGGCAGAGGGTGGAGTTGGAATGGGCCCTGGGGCAGAGGACAGGGCTGCAGCAGGGCAAGAGCCTCCTCCTGAGGTAGAGGCCCGTGCTTGTTGTGGTCTTTCTTCATCTGCTCCTGATGATTTTGCACTGATAATGGAATGACGACTTTGGAATTAGACCCCCTTATCCTCGGCTCCTTGGTGAGAGACACAGGGCCCTTTCTCTTGAGCACCAGCTTTCTAGACTGTTCACACCCAGTGCCAAACTCAGGGCAAGATACCCAGTCGGTTCCCTCCTCTATAAAAATGGCATACTGTTTGCCCAGCATCGGAGTTCCCTATTCCCCCTCCACACAGTAGGTGGTCCCATACCCAGGGACCCTGTGAAGGTTCAGCAGATAATTCCCATGGATGTTCTTCCTCCCCTGTGAAATCCCACACCAACATGAGGAATTGGCAATGCCTTTGTGCACCATCAAGCGTGGTTCCTGGTCCACCCTGACTGCTCCTCCCCTGGGGTCACTGACCTGGGAGCTGACATCACCCCCACGTGTGTGGTTGCCCATCCCTGTGTGAGCTTGCTTGTCCTGATGGGGCAGGAGCCCGTCTCTGGAGACACAGCCAGTGGTTCATGCACAGACGGGCAGCCTTCCAGGAATCGGGTGATCCCAGGCCTCCCTTTCAGTGTGTCGGTTCTCACATCACTGGCCTCTGGGGACAAGCGGGGCACTGAGAAGGCTGCTACTCAGAAGTTAGAGTTGGAGGATTTATGGTTTGGGAACCAGGGCGACTGGGTCTGAGTCCCCACTCTGCCCCTTGCCAGCCATCTGACCTTCCACCCGTGACTGCCACTCACTGAGCTGCAGCTTCTGCATCTGTAAAGTGGCAGGTTTTGCAGTTCCTACCTCCTAGGGCTGTAACAGTGAGATGGGGCCATGTGTGTGGCAGTTGGCATGGTACCAGGCCCACAGTGGATGCTCAACTGGAGGCCTCTGATGCTGCAGTTCCTGAGCCCCCAGGAATTTCTCCGATGCTCTAGCTGCCAGGACAGCAGGCCCAGCAGAACTCCCAGAGTCAGCCTCAGTACTTTCTGGCTTTGGAAAGTCTGCACTTTTATTTCCAGTGACATGGCCACCAAGTAAAATATCAATATTTTCAAGCAAAAAGGACACAGCTCCCCAATCCCACTCATGACACACTAGCTGCTCACCAAGCCTTCTGAGTACATGAGCACAGGAATCTCCTGCTTGTTCTCATGGGGCTTTACTGCAGCTGGCAATTATTGGTGAGCACATTAATCAGGAGCTGAGGTGGTGATCCCAGGTACCAGCAGTGAGGCCCTTCAGAATGGGCCTGATTTTGACTTGGGCATGCTCGCCTGTGTAAAACATCAACTCTGAGGCGTCATTCATAATTGGCACTTTGCAGCCCAAAGCAAATGCTGCGTCACCTCTCAGGGAGTGTTGGCTTTGGGCTAAGACTTTCTACAGATTCATTCATCTCATGCATGTAGTAACCCTGTGGCGTAGGGTGCAGTCATCAACACCCTTTCTGGATGAAGATGCAGAAGTGAGAAGAGCTGAATCTAGGTGCCTGACTGCAGGATGTGAAGGCTCACTGTTGCCGTGCCAGGCTGTAGGGACCCTTAAGAACAACCACAGGCAGAACTCGAGGGCCCTTAAGCTCCCAGCATTCCCTGAGTCTTAAGACACCCCTGCTGTCCTCTGGATGTTACTGAGCTCGTCACCCTTGGCAAGCTGCGTGCAGTGCGACTCATGGCTGCCCCTGGCTCCTCTAGGCCTTCTCAGCAGCTGTAGTAATTGTGGCCTGTGTTCCTGGTATCAGAGCCCATGAGCATGACCCTGGGTGGGCCTGTAATTCACACAGGGCCCTACCAATCCCCCGCTATGTGTCCTTTATTAGCCCCACCCAGGCCCTCCTCCAGGTACTTGTTGGTTTGTCCCCTCTCTGCCCCAGGTGGTATGGTTGGTTTCCTACTGGGCACTGGGGAGGAAAGGGGCTCCCGGGCCCTGCAGAACTCAGTCCCTGGCTGACCAGCACTCTTCACTTCTGTGCCAGTGTGCATGGCTCTTATCTGGTATCTGTCCGACAGGCCCTTGTGATTCCCAGCCCTGCCAGAATGGTGGTACATGCATTCCAGAAGGACTGGACAGATACCACTGCCTCTGCCCACTGGCCTTTGGAGGGGAGGCCAACTGCGGTATGTATGTGTGGGACTCGCAGGACTGACCACTGGGGAGCAGGTGGAGCCTGGGCTCCCCCTTCTCACCTCTCATCATTCTAGCTATTGAATAGAATCAGCCCTTGAATTTTCAAGCCACCTACTTTCCCAGTACTCCGCCCATCTAACACCTCATGTGGTGTCTGAATAAATAAGTGCTTCATGAATAAATCATCCTGGTGGCAGAGCTCTGGCAGGACAGTGGCTCCTGGCTGATATTGGAGCATCACTGAGCCAGCCCAACTCTGTGGCCTGGTTCTGGGCAGAATTTTTTCTTCTTTTTCTGCAAAAAGAGAAACGAGGAGCCCGACCCCCCCACACCTTTTTTTTAAATATATTTTTAGTTGTAGATGGACATGATACCTTTATCTTTTTAATTTATTTTTATGTGGTGCTGAGGATCAAACCCAGTGTCACACGTTCTAGGCAAGCACTCTTCCACTGAGCCACAACCCCAGCCTCCCTTTTAAAGATGAAGACTATATAAGCTTCAGCTACAGGTGGTTGAGTTACAAGTTGATGGAATTTGCTTACCACAGTGCTTGACACATAGTAAGGGCTTGTTAAATGTGATTTTTAAAGTGACTTTTTAAGTGTAGTGTTAGGTTCACTGGAGACTCATATGGAAACAAACAAATGTTGACCCCATACCTCACAACCCACTGCCAGAAGGGTTATAGGCCTACGTGTGAAGAGGCAAAAGAGAAGCTTCTAGGAGAAAACACAGGAGCCTGTCTTCATGAGCTCAAGGCAATGATTTTCTACAGCTGTGTCTAACTCTGCAGGCACTGGTCACCTGGTGTCTCTGGCCCCTGGCAGTGTGGGGGTGTCTTGGGTGGGGCTGATCCACACCCTGCACCGACCACAGTGTGGCAGTGGGTGTCGCTGTGATTCCAGCAGCCCCCAAGCTGAGCCTGGAGTGCAGAATCGATGTCCTCTTCCTGCTGGACCGCTCTGCAGGCGCCACCCTGGAGGGCTTCCTGCGGGCCAAGGCCTTTGTGAAGCGGTTCGTGCAGGCCGTGCTGGGCGAGGACTCCCGGGCCCGCGTGGGAGTGGCTGGGTACAGCAGGGAGCTGGTGGTGGTGGTGCCCATCGGGGAGTACCAGAACATTCCAGACCTGGTCAGGAGCATCGATGGCGTTCCGTTCAGCGGTGGCCCCACCCTGACTGGCAGTGCCTTGCAGCAGGCGGCAGAGCGTGGCTTTGGGAGCGCCACCAGGACAGGCCAGGACCGGCCGCGCAGAGTGGTGGTCCTGCTCACCGAGTCCCACTCCCAGGACGAGGTGGCTGGCCCAGCGCATCGTGCAAGGGCCCGAGAACTGCTGCTGCTGGGTGTGGGCAGCGAGGCTGTGCGGGCAGAGCTGGAGGAGATCACTGGCAGCCCGAAGCTCGTGATGGTCTATGCAGACCCCCAGGGCCTGTTCAACCAGATCCCCGAGCTTCAGGGGAAGCTGTGCAGCCGGCCCCTGCCAGGTAAGGTCGGGTGCCTGACTGGGGCCAGCTGGTCAGTGGGCAGGTCCTTCCTTCTGTTGGGCACCACTTAACCATTATCCTCTCTCCCTACTGAGGCTGGATCCACAGTGCTGATCATGGGGCTGGTATGTAAAGATCAGTGCTGTGGTTCCACCTTGGAAAGGGCCCCCTGCTGCTTCCCTGAGAGATGGGCGGTGGGAAGCTGCAGCTGGGACCTGGATTCTCAGTCCTTGTCACTCTCCCCAATGGCTGGGGACCCGCCTCCCCCCCCCTTCCTATAGAGGGAGGACAAGGATTGGCCTGCCTACTCCCACCTCTCCTCTCCTAAGGCAGCCAGTTTTTTTTTTCTTTTTCTTTTTAAAGAATGGTTGTAGATTTACAGGAAAAAAAAAACAACCATGCCCATAGTGGAGAGTTCCCACATGGCCCGTCCCCAGTTTCCTCTTTTTTTAACACCTTACATTAGTGTGGAACATCATCATCATTAATGAACTGATGTCAACACGATTATTTACTACCATCCACACTGTAGTCAGAGCTCCTTTTTTTTTTTTTTTTTTTTAACCTGATGTCCATCTATTTCAGAACACCAGCCAGGTCCCCAGAGGACATTCAGCAGGTCTCTTTACACTGTTCCCCTGGTGCTGAGAGCTCCTGGGTCTGGTCCCTGCAGGATGGGAGAGGCTTTCTCCCGGCTCAGAGGCACCCTGTCCCACCAGCTCACCCTGACTTCTCCTACAGTTTTAGCTGAAGTATCACCTCCCCCGAGAAGCCCTGACCTCTCTCCTAGGCTCATCATGTTGTCCCCACTGGCCTCCCTTAGTTCCCTGCTCTTGTTCTCACTGCTCAATCCATTTGTAATTCTGTATTCATTTCCTGTCCGTACCCCATAGACAGTTCCCCAAAGCAGGCTTCGGTCCATTTGTACGTGTGGTATGATAGTGCTCTGGGTACCGTGCATGCAGTAATGGGAGGTGCAGATGCTGTCACAGGGGTCCCAAAAGTTCAACAACTAACACGTGATAGAAGCTTTTCCCTTTTACAAACCTTTTAGAGCTGAGTGGCCTGGGCCAGTAGAGTGACTTAGCCATCTGTGGCTTCCATCTTGAGGTCCAAGGTCACTATTTCTCTGCCAGCAAGAAGGGGGAAAGGGGAGGGAGAAGGCCAGCAGCTTTCACTTGCATAAGTCTGAGTTTGCAAATTTCAGACTTGGAATTGCTTGATGACTTTGGATCACACCTAGACACGTGGCCACACTTGGCTGCCAGGGAGGCTGGGAGCGTGGTCTAGTTGGGCATTCACATACCTGCCTGTGTGCTGGGGCTGTGTGTTCTGTGGCCACGAAGAGGAGGGCGGGTACTGTGTGGGCAGACAACAGACTGGCTGACCTGGACTCCATGTAGCCCAGACAGTCCCCACTGTGCTGGCCAGGTCCAGACAAGGGGCCTGCTCTGCTTGTCCCCGCAGGCTGTCAGGCTCAGTCCCTGGACCTGGTCTTCCTGTTGGACGCCTCGGCCTCAGTGGGACCGGAGAACTTTGCTCAGCTGCAGAGTTTCGTGAGGAGCTGTGCCCTCCAGTTTGATGTGAACCCTGACGTGACACAGGTTGGCCTGGTGGTGTATGGTAGCCAGGTGCAGACAGCCTTCGGGCTAGATGCCCACCTCACCCGTGCTGCCGTGCTGCGGGCCGTGAGCCAGGCCCCCTACCTGGGGGGAGTGGGCTCGGCTGGCACAGCCTTGCTACACATCCACGACAAGGTGATGACTGTCCAGAGGGGCGCCCGGCCTGGTGTCCCCAAGGCTGTAGTGATGCTCACAGGTGGGAGAGGAGCAGAAGACGCAGCTGTCCCTGTCCAGAAGCTGAGAAATAATGGCATCTCCGTCTTGGTGGTGGGCGTGGGGCCTGTCCTGAGGGAGGCACTGAGGAGGCTCGCTGGTCCTCGAGACTCCCTGATGCACGTAGCAGCTTACACCAACCTGCGGTACCACCGGGACATGCTTATCGAGTGGATATGTGGAGGTGAGTGGGGAATCCATGCCCTGCAGGGCTGCACCCAGGATGGGACCTCCACCTGGGCCTTCACCTGCATCATTACAAGGAAAGCAGCTCCTCCCAGCTCCTGAGGGCTCGCTTTCTGTGTGCCAGCCTGTGTGGTAAATCCCACACTCACGGAACCAAACTTGAGATTAGTGCATTCCATTTAAACAAATGACATGTCAAGGAAACTCTCAGTGCCATAAGAACCCTCTGCTGACACTAGCCTAGGTAGTAAATGACAGGCTAGCTGCCAACAGGGCCAGGCCAGCCTAATGCCAAGCCTTCATTTTGTCAGTGACCTTCTTTCCACCTTTTAAAAAGTGTCTTGCTGGGCGTGGTGGTGCACACCTGCAACCCCAGCAGCTCAGGAGGCTGAGACAGGAAGATTAGGAGTTCAAAGCCAACCTCAGCAACAGTGATGTGCTAAGCAACTCACTGAGACCCTATCTTTAAATAAAATACAGATATACAAATTAGGGCTGGGGATGTGGCTCAGTGGTGGCGTGCCCTTGATTTCATTCCCCAGTAACCACCCCCCCCCAAAAAAAAGTATATGGCAATGATAATACAGTAAAACTGTAGGAAGGCAGGGTGCAAGGTAGGGTGAAGCGCCAGCCCTGTGCCAAGTTGTTGCTTTAGGGACAATGGAGACGCTGAGGTGAGAGATACTACTGTAGTGACCTTGTGTCTGAACTGGGCTTATGAGTAGGGATCTTTGCTTCTGACCCAGGATGGACCTAGTGGGCATGTTCTCTCTTGCAGAAGCCAAACAGCCAGTTAACCTCTGCAAACCCAACCCATGCATGAATGACGGCTCCTGTGTCCTGCGGGACGGGAGCTACCGCTGCGAGTGCCGGAGTGGCTGGGAGGGCCCCCACTGTGAGAACCGTGAGTGGGCTCTTGCTCTGCATGCTGCACTGGGGGTGGTATTCTGAATCCTGCCAAGTCCCACAAACTCAAAGACAAGTTCTATCATTCAATCGTTTATTCATTCACCCATGAGACATTAGGAGGAGCGCCTGCATTCCAGACATTGTTCTGGGGGTCAGGAAGACAACCATATGTAGAATAAAACTCTGCCCTCATGGAGCTTCCATTCTAGGGTGGAGACAGACAGTAAACCAGACAAATATGACATGTATGCTATATGCAGCTACACACACTGGGGGAAAATGAGAACTAGAAGGGAGACCTCAGTTAGGAGGATGGTAATGGGGGTGAAGATGAGGGCTTGGGCCCAGAGGCAGGCAGGTGAGTAGATGTGCTGGGACCTACTGGGAGTTCTTTTCTGAGTGCTATTTGCTCAGTGATGTGGGAAGAAGAGCCATCTGCTGAGAGTAAGGACAGAGAGGTGGGGTTGGGGAGAAAGGTAGCAGATTGGAGACATACAGGAGGCTTGTTGGCATTCCAGGCCCACCTGGGGCTCCTCTCCCTGAGCTTAAAGTTAGATCCGCTGGAAATCAGAAGGCAACTCGAGTCGGAGCTGGGGGCTTTCAGCCACAGACACCGGATGACTTCCAGTGGCTGGGGAGTGGTATGCAGGGAGTCAGATGGGGTCTAGAATCTGGCATCTTCTACTTGGACAGTTGGGTTGTGGTGTAAAAGCAAGACGTGAAGGGGCTGCTGACTGGTTGAAGAGAGGACTCAGAAGCTGATGTCCTCAGAATTTACTTCCTTCCCCAGGGGTCTTGAGAGGAGATGCCCCCAAGACACGTGGTTCCCATCAAGAGCCTGCAAGAGGACAGCAGCTGCACCCCACCCAGCGGCTACAGAGACCTGGGCATCCTGGGAGCTGAGAGGGTGCTCCCTTTGGAGTATGTCTTCTGGGGTCCTTTGAATGTCTGCCTCCAGCTCCATGCAGTGCCCACTAGCCTCTGCCAGGGCAAAGGGTACCCTGGCAACCAACGCTGCTGTTTGGAGCACTAGTCGAGCTTGACATCACTAAGGGTGATACTGCAGACTTTAGGTATGTCAGTAAATATTTTCTTCTGTACCCAGTTGTACTTTGTTGAGGTATGTCATCTGCCACTTTTCCCCTGAGGAGAAATGCGTGATCCTGGAGACTACGGGAAATCTGATGGCTGTCTGGGGTTCATTTTGCCCACCACAAATGCTAGACAGGAAGTGGTGAGACGGTAATGCCCAGCAGAAGGTATTTACTAGCATATCATTTGGACCATGGAGCAATGGCACTTGCAAATGGGAAAAGTGTAGACTTTTTCACTTCCTGAAAGATCTCTTGTGTGCATTTGCTTTTAGTTTGGGGACTTATTGGTGTTTGTGACTTCTGTGTCAAGGAGACACTAGGAAAAGTCCCAGACCGGAATTTGACCAATTAATGAACTTGGCTGTCTACAGGGGAGGGGTCAACTGTGCAAATGGCCCAGGTCTGGAGGGGCCTTGTGTGGTTGGTCTGGCTCTGGGTGACAGCTTCTTGGTGGGGCTTCCTTTTAAAAGAGTTTACGAAGTTAATTATGGAGTGTTATTGAAAACTTCGTTTCCTCTTTTAGTGGGGCAGAGTAGAATTCTTAAAATAAATAAAGGTTAAAGAAACTTACAGGGCTTTTGCTTTTTTACATTTTTTGTACCTATTTCAAGAGGTGGTGTTATTTATTTAAAAGGAATATTTGCAATTTTTTTCTGGCAAACTGAGTATTTACTCCTGCAGTACTTAGGAATCAATTCTTCCCCTTGGTCATGTTGTTTAGAGTTGAGGTTTTAGTAGAAAAATCCAGAAACTTTTATCATAGTGTTTCCTTCTTTTCTTTGTGGTGCTGGGGATGGTTTTTGTCTTTTTTAATATAAATATTTTGTTTTACGTGTAAAAGTACAAATTTAATTTAAATACCAATTTAAGAAATTCAGGATTTCTGATGTTTGAAAAGTGTAAAAGAGTTATCACCATCGTATTATTAGACATTAAAAATTAAAAGTCTGGTGTCCCAAGCACTGGGTCATTTGTGTTCTAGGGACATTTTTATTGATAATCAATTTTATATTATTACTGTTATTCTCAGAAGGCAATACTCGGACAGGGCCACATGCTCATCCAGGAGATGCTGATCAATTATATTAATTCATTATCTTTAATAACATAATCATTTTGTCATGTAGGTTCTTTGCCTTGCTCCTCATCTGGATTACTTGGACTTAAATAATACACTGGACTTATACATTGAAGGTCTTTACAATTTCTTTTTTTTTAAAGAGAGAATTTTTAATATTTTTTAGTTTTCGGTGGACACAACATCTTTATTTTTATGTGGTGCTGAGGATCGAACCTGGCGAGTGTGCTACTGCTTGAGCCACATCCCCAGCCTTTAAGTTTTTGAGAGAGAGGATCTTGCCGTATTGCCCAGGCTGGTTTCAAATTTGCGATCTACCTGCCTTGGTCTCCTGAGTACCTAGGACTATGGGTGTGTACCACCACACCTGGCTTGAATTTTCTACTGAATGGGCCACTGGCCAGATGGACCTTTTTAATTGTCCCAATAGAACTGGCATTGCCTAACAAGTCAAGCCCTTTTCTTTCAAATTTATTTCTAGCTTTAATTACATGAATGTGTTTTATTTACATTAACTAAAGCATTGAAGAAGAATCATATATCTTTTTATTTTCCTGAATGATCCTGGTGCCAGCTACCCTCTGACCACTCTAGTGTCCAGGGAAATACCATCTATAAATGATGGTTTTGTCTCTTCCTTTTGAAGTTGAGTACTACTTTTTCTCGTCATTTCCCTTCTCCAGGCTCTCCAGAATGTTTTTAGAAGTAGCAGTAATAACACTTACTCATAACTGGTTCTTAACAAAAAGGACGGTCACTCTTGTGCTAATTTCTGCGTGTTTCCTGTAGGTCATTTTATCAGGTGAAGGATGCTTGTTCCTAGCTCTTGATGAATGAGAATGTTCATTATGAGCATTGAGATTTATGGTATGCTTTTCCCACATGTAGTCTGTTAATGTGATAAATTATACATTTGTATACTTTCGTCATTGTTTAAAAAACATTGCTGAATTTCAATGATTTTTTTTTCCATCAACATCCAAAAGTGAGATTTGGTTTTTCTTTTGGATATGTATAACATTTTTGATGACTGTCGTGGAAAACCTGTTTCTCAGACTTTTACATGTCCATAGCACTTTCTTGTATCTGTACTTTGGCCTCTGTCAAGTCTGCTATTCTATACAGCTTTAGGGTTTTTTTGTTGTTGTTTTGCATTAATCTATTTACAAAAGGACAAAACCAAATTCTCCACCATTAAATAAACATTTATGCCGTGAACTTCTTTCATTACTATTTAGGAGTCTGTTTAACTTATAGGCATATTGATTTTTCAATTTGCCTATAAACAGTTTCTGCAGATGTTTCCAGAGAATTTGGTACATTTCTAATTATACTATTACAATCCTCTTTTAGCCTTAGCTGGTGACTTGTGTAAGAGGACTTTGAAATCTCTTGCTAGGATTGTACCTTATGGTTCTATCAGTTTGTATATATTTTGAAGTTTAAATGTTTGGCCCTCAATAGTTCATCAGGCCCTGCCCCAAGTTATTCCATGAAATACAAGGAAAACCTGAAATACAATGACCATTTTATTAAAAAACAAAAAGAACTAACTCACTTGGTTCAGGTCACCAAGTGTTTATGACATGGGAAATAAATGCCCTGGGATTAGAAAGACAATACATTTTTTTAAAAAGACTTTTAGCTCTCAGGAACCATGGTTAGAGAACTAAGGCGGGGTATAGATGAAATGTTTCAACCTGTGTTAACAATGCGATCACAGCACAAGGAAGAGCGACACTATACTAACCGAAATTCACCACTTTTTTTTCTTGCAAGGTAACTAGAAATTTAAACAGAACTTCAACACAGGAACTAACAGCATCATATTAAATAATTTTCCTGTTCAAAATGGCCTGACTATAGGACTGAATCTGTAAACATAGGATAATTTTTTTCTATAGTCATGTAAAAAGTCAGATCTCAAAAAACACTTTTCACTGTTCTAAACGATGGGATTTTAAACATTTCTATACAATACAGTATCACAATTTTATTTAAAGGCAGGTGATTCAGGGCTGCCTTGGACCGGAACAAAGACCCTTGGTGGGATCAGTGCCTCAGCTGGATCCCAAATATTTCTCTCAGCTACTGTTTCTTAAAATTCATGTTGCAGGTGGTATTGATACTGTTTAAAATCACTAGAGACTGAGCTGGGCCCACAATCACACTGGAGATCAAACTTGAAGGCAAGGGCGGTTTAACCCCCAACTCTGTTGGCATTGGAAATGGCGCTCAGGTCTTCTCAGTCACCAAAGCCAGGGGGACAGGGTCCTGATACCTTAATTTTTCTTCTACCCCAAAGTTTAATCACCAGAAACAGAACATCCCTAATACAATGTCTTGTTTACAGCCAATAGACTCCAGTCTCCAAAGAAGCCTTATTTTGGATTTGCTCCCCTGGGCTCAAAAAGGGACAGAGCCAGCTCTTAACCAAGCTTTCCATTCACAGTACCCCAGTCCTGGCTTTTTCTTCTAAACAGACTCACCCTTTCTCAGAGTCGCTGTTTCAGTGAAGACTTTACCAAAGCAGGATTGTCACCAAGGTCCCAATGACACAAAAGTCTTTAGATGATGTTCATTTCCTAACTTGCTCCTTTCTTCTCCCATTCCTGGAGCACCAAATACCAGCACCCCCCCCCCAAAAAAAAAGAAAGTTATTCTCTGTAGCAACCTTTATATACTCAGAAAAATGTAAAAAATTAAAGCACAGAAGCAGTTACAAATAGGACGAGTATGTTTCAAACCTGTGTGCTCCTTCCTACAAGGAGCACCTATTAAGAGATGGCCTGGCTCTGGCAGAGTGCTGTTGACCATAACAGTGAGGGAGGGGAGGTCACTTACTCTAATGGATTGAACACCCAGTGGTTGGGTGCCTCTAGCAGGACAGAAAGAGCAGTGTCCAAAGGCAACTCCAGGCATGTTCTTTATTATACAATTGAGGTAAAGACTAATGTTACTTTGTCTAGCCCTCAGGGAGAGACCCGATCATGGAATCCATCCATCCATTGTTGGGTGACTTGTTTATTTAATTTTAATGGTATAAGGCCTTTTGGAGGCACTGATTTTTGTGGTCTGAGCTGCACTGGCCCATATATTCCACTCAAAGCCAAGGACAGAAGTGTCCTTGGGGCTTACTCATAAGAACACTTGAATCAAGTGTAAGAGCCTTCTGGCTAATCAAAGGCACAGTGAAGCCAGAGTCACTGACTTTCTGTTGAGAGCTGAGCCCTCATCAGGACTGGCTCCCACCGCCACAAAGAAGAGCCACATTTTAGCAATGGTTCTGCTGGCCCTTGAGGCTGGCAGTGACTGCTTACCTTGGCTTTCTGGAGGACGGTGCCCTTGCCTGTGACCATGACAGAAAGAGGCCTGTTCTTGAGGGCAGTTGCAGAGTTGACTGGGGTGCAGTCTGGGGGAGAGGTGGAGGTGGAGGCGGCGGCGGCTTTGGGCTGTGGTTACAGGAGGAGAGCAAGAGTTGAGTTGGGCAGGAAGACATGACCCACTTCCCCTAGCCCATGTCCAGGAGGCCCAGCAAGAGCTCAGAGGAGCTGGCACTCACACGAGGGCTCATGTTGTCCAGGTGGGTAGTGTCTACAGTGGTGCCCAGTGTCACGGGCCCAGCTTCAGCCTTCTTCAGGTTGTCCTTCACCTCCATGATGTTGAGCTCTAGGTCCACACGCCTGCTCTCCTCTATCCGACACTCCTCGTCAATTTCCTTCAGCTTCTGTTCCAAGCTGGCCAGGACTCCCTTGTCTGGAGACAGAATTAAGCCACTACAGAGAACAGCATTTCAGTTGAGGCCAGGGAGCCACACTGAGTAGAAGGAGTTTACACACACCCCTGCTGGAGGAGGACCCAGGTGGACATAGACCACAGGTCCAGCTTTTCCACTCAGAGGTGGGATGGCCTGTGTGTGCAGGAACAGCCTCTAGGTCCAGATCTTGTGTGAGCATTCTACAAAGCCTGGGAAATCTTCCTTGGAAGGGTAAGTCTCTTCTGGTGGGCTCGCAGGGGTTCTGAGATCTTGCTATTCTTGCAGCTAAAGCATGAGAGAGGCCGGGTTCTCTGGCTACCTCCACAGTTCCCTCTATGCCCTGGGTCTTGTGCTTCCTGAGGCCTGACCTTAGCCCCTAGGGATAAAATACATAAGAGTGGGCTAAGAAACCACCTGCAGGAGCCCATTGCTGGAGGAAAGGATGGCACCACATGGGTCAGTATAGTCCCAAGCATGAGTCAACAGCCACCAGGTTGTTTGCAGGCTTTGTGGTAATTGATCACCTGTGGGCCTCAGTCAGAGACAAGCAGTAAGAGGGGCCACTGTTTAGGGAAAATTCATAGAGAAAAGTTGAGAATACCTGAAGTGATATTTTTGGTGCTGACATTTAAAGATAATATAGTTGTTATTTGCTGGTCAGTATGAATACTTGGAGAATCACGTATCATCTGGATCTCCAGGGCTTATTTGCAAGGAGAATAAACCATAGTGAAAATTCTTTTCTCCCACCTGGACTATCCATTAAGGAGAAAGGGTAGGGAGCCCCTGCCTCACACCAGCTGGGGGCTTTCCAAGTACCGTCACAGATGACCCTGGGTCACCCACATCAGCTCATGTCCCAGCCCTCCAGTCTCAGCTGAGTCAAAAGTAAGCCCAGCCAGGAACACCTCAGCATCAGAGGGTGGCTGTTTAGAGTGACAGATGGTAGATTAGGATAAGAAAGTGGGAGAATGACCAATACAGGCTCTGGGGTCCAAAACTTGATTGTGGTGATGGCTACAAAACTGTGAATATACTAAAAAATCATTGACTTGGTCACTTTAAATGGGTCAACTACATGATAACTATCTCAGCAAAGCCAGTATTTAAAAACTAGGTGACTGCAACCCCAAGACCTTCCTTCAGCAATCGAAAGCTTCCCAGAAAGCAGCTACATTTGTCCCCAAACCTACGATGCCTATTGGGCTTGTTCATGCAACTCTGAAATTTAAATGTTAAGTGAGCACAAAGCTACTGTCAGAAATTCAAGGTTAGAGGAGGTTCTACAAGAGGGAAGTTGCTAGAAAACAGTTGTCCAGAGATAGGAGGGTGATTTGGAAGACAATCTGGAAGGCCTCAGATTTGCTTTACAAGTATCTTAAACTTTGATTCACTTCAAAGGAGTGAGTCGGGAGGTCGATGCTTTACCAGTGTGGCAGAGGCCAGTCGGCTCAGCCATGGGACACCATTTCGTTGACTCACATCTCAAAACAAGGCCTTGGCAGGGCATCGAAAGATGGGCTCAGGAATGGTACTTTTTTTTTTTTTTAAGTGAAAACCAAACATTTCAGGCCTAATTACATTTTTAAGATTTCTACCTTAAGCTAGCCCACTACCTGCTGGTCTGGTTGGGCTGGGTCAGGGGTCCCTCTGCGGGATGGCAGCCTTTCAGATAGGGCTAGAGGGGACAAGGGTATGCCACAGGTGAAGGGGCCCAGGTCCCACCACCACAAAGCCCTTATGTCCCCTAAGCTGAGAGTCCAGCCCTGGGCCCTCCCCACCTGGAGGCCCCTTACCTGCACACTTTAACAGGGTCTCTTTCAGCTCCCGTTTCTCTTTCCGGAGCTGAGCCAGGTGCCCCCGGATCTCTTCCTTCTTCTTCTCGAGTCTGTCTTTCTCCTCTGTGTACCGCTTCACCTCAGCCTCTGTCCGATTCTTGCCAAGTTTGATTTCTGTAGACCCAGAAGGGGATGTTCCAAGTCAGCTGAGCTCGATTGTTAGGGCTGTCCCCAACTACTCCCCAGACTCAGAACCCAAGGCTGGAGCAGAAGATCAGAACTGGACACCAGGTCAGCCCATCAGGGACAGGAAAGGAAACTGGGTGCACATTTTCTTTGCTGTGCCGCTTTGGGCAAGTTACTTCACCTCTTCTAACCTATATCCTCATCTGAAAGGGAGGGAATAGGGCTAATTTCTCTGAGCCAAGTACAAAACGCTAAGCGCGGATCTTGCATAGGTACCTGCACTGGTCACTCGCAACCTGTCCTTCACAGGTGGGCTGGCGCTAGCTGGGGTGACAGCCACAGTATCGGGGCAGTTTGGTGGGAAGGAGATTCTCTGCTGCTCAGGCTGGAATTTGACTGTGGTGATTCTCAGGGAAGACTCCTCGGGCTCCCGGCTCTCCAGCTGCCTCTGTGTGGGGAGAAAACACAGTTCCTCTGGAGGATGGGCACAGGAAGGTGGTCAGCCCTCTGCAGGGACTGGCCTGTACCTGCTGCTCTGGGTTCTCTGCAGACTTGGTGCAGGGCTCATCTGGGGCCAGGCCTGGGTCAGCAGGGAGGGCCTCAGCTGGATCATCGAAGGGTGGAGACGGGGGGAAGAAGGCCTGAGCCTGGGCTCCGCCGGAGCTGTACAGGAAGGACTTGACTGGCGTGAGGTCCAGGTACACTCGGTCAAGCTCACTCTCAGAGGGGGCATCTACGGCAGGGGGGGCTTCCTCCGCGGGTTCCACCTGCAAAAGAGCCAGATGCCATCCAGCATTACTCTGTTCCCGAGTTGTGACGGGGCACCAGCCCTGCCTCAGAGCACCTGTCTCCTCCAGGGGTTCCTAGACACGCCCTCCCTCCCCAGGGAGCCTCCTGTTGAGAACTGGTAGTGCCACTCCAGAGGCTGGAGGAAGACCCAGGCCCAGCGTTCACCTTCCCTGACCCTCACCTCCTCGTCTGTACAGAGGGAACCGGCAGCGCTTCCCGTAGTGGGTGGGATTCAATGAGATCACCCGCAGAGCCCCAGCAGAGCAAGGCTCCATGCCAGGAACTGCTGGGTAGTGACCCCACCTCAGCCCTGTGTGGGCCTTGATGGCTAATGGTGCCACCCTTCCCCTAGCACTGCTGCAGGCCAAGCCAGGCCATGCATAGAACTGAGCCAGCTGCACCTGGGGTCTACACTGATGGCCTTCAGGTGACTTAGAAACCACTCATCTTGGAGACAACGTGACCACCTCCAGCATGGGGATGCACAGGGCTGGCAGGAGGAGGACTGGCGCTGCTGCCCTCCAAGCCCTTACCGCGGCCGTCAGCTCCGACATCTCCACATCGTCATACAACTCCTCCTGGCGGTCCTGGCTAGGCAGCCCGTCGATGTAAGTGTTGGGCTCGGAGAACTTTCTCTGCATCAGTCTGGAAGACACGGGCCAGACACAGCATGCGCTAGGCACCCAGGACAGGGGGTGGACTCGCCAGGATGCAAGGCTTTGGCTGCATGGAGATATGGGGGTGAAGGCCTGCCTCCATGTGTTTGGGGGCATCTCTCTCTTCCCAGAGCCTTTGCCCTAGAACTCTTGGGTCCAGATCTGCCCCCACCAAAAAAAACATTTCCCTGCCCCATGCCCCTCCTCTTAGCATCCTGTGGCCACCTCCTCCTGACACCTCGTCTTTCAAGAGCCTCCCCTGGATCTGCACAATACCCCTGGGGCAGGGTACACCACACACTAGTCCTGTTTTATGCATAAGAAAATGGATTCTGCTTCAGTGGCCCTGGTTGGCTTTCACCAGTCCCAGCTCTGCCTCCCTGTGAGGCATCAAGTGCTGAATTGGTATAAAGACAAAGGACAGGAACCCACTCTGCCTAGGG
This sequence comes from Spermophilus citellus, assembly GCF_964194105.1. Classification (NCBI taxonomy): domain Eukaryota; kingdom Metazoa; phylum Chordata; class Mammalia; order Rodentia; family Sciuridae; genus Spermophilus; species Spermophilus citellus. The sequence continues at coordinate 82,177,910 of NC_138195.1, forward strand.
AGCTGGGGAGTGTCCAGCCAGAGCCCATGGCCACTCAGAGCCCAGCTCAGCTTGCAGATCTTAGCAGGACCTCCCAGAGGGCTGCCCCTTGGCCTAGGACTTCACATCTTCCTGCTGATGGACAGGACAGGGCTGAGCCCCATGCTGTCAGTGGCTGCTCTGTTCTAGCTCTGCACCAGAGCCTGGTCTAGAAGCAGGGTTGAGAGGGGGAGAGGGCATAACGGGAGGCCCTTCCGACTCACAGGAGAGAGGTTTTGGCCGCGCTCACGATACAGGAGACTCTCTCGGCGTCCACGTAGTCATAGGTGAAGTCTTCAGGGTCTGTCTTGGAGCCTGACTCGGACAGCAGGAGGCCTAGCCAGTGGCCCATCTCCTCAGAAGACTTGGCCTGGAGGGAGGCCGAGAGACATGAGCCAGGCCTCCCCCCCCCAGGGCACCACACTGCCATTGCCTGATCCCAGTCCTGCCTGTCAAGTCCCTGAAACAGCCTGGCTTGGGCGAGATCTTTAACAGCATATCCCACCCCCAGGGACCCCATTTCCATCTGTGACCACCTCTGTGATGCCCTGGATATTAGTCCAAAATATCACAGGTCATTTATATGCCTGTGCTTCTATAAATAACTGTTAACAGTTATTACAATGAAGAATTGTACTGTAGGTTGACACCTCTGTGTCATGATGCTCATGTCACTGTCACTCTAATCCATACATACCAGACTGCCTGGACCTTGCTAAGGAATACTATTCAAATTTACTTTTGCTTATGACTTCAAATCAAGGCATCTTAAAGACCTAACAGCAGATCAAGTAGCTCTACTAATTATCACCGAAATTCCAGTGAATTTGGTGTTTCCCCTCTGGGGTATAATGCATTCTAATCCAACACACACTTTGGGCACTTCTATTAAAATGCCAACATCGTTTCTTGCCTTTAGAATGAGAAAAATCTAGAAATTCTATAAAAGCTTCAGGTTTATCTCCATGAGGAAAACCAGCATTTGGGCATTATACCACACACATTGAGTTTTTCTTAAATGGAGAGGCAGCTGTAAGCCCAATTGGATGGTTAGTTGGTTTCCTTCTCCCACGTATTTTCAACTGAATTTCTCAATACTGCTTTTCATGGGGGTCCCCAAGTGTAGGCTACTACCATCTTTGCCTGGGGCAACTGTAGCAGCTTCCTGATAGGTCTCTTTTTGTCCATCCCCCACCTAATAGCTGGATGAAGCATCTTAAAAATCTACATCTTAACCTGCCACCTCCTTTGAGGGCCAGGGATCCCACTGCTCCTAGGATCAAGCCCTGCCCAGTCTTCCCATCTCATCTCCAGCCAGTCCCCATCCAACCTGCCTCGTACTTGCCTCACTTGTTTGCAGCAACTGTAACTAAGCAATTAATTGGGTAATTAGCCAAATATCCTCACATTCACAAACTAGAGTATAAGTTCCATCAGGGGGCATCTGTCTCTTTTGTCTGCCACGTTATAGTTCTGAGAGAGATTTGCCGATTGTCAAATGGATGGACCAAGCTCATCTTTAGGAAGCTATTATGATGTGGATGTTTTAGCCACTAGAGGGCAGTGTTAGAGCAAAATTTGGAGGAAGACCTGGGATAAAGGACTAAGCCAACAGGAGTTAATGGACAAGTGTGTGCCATCAGCTCCACCTGCGGGGCTCCCAGCAAGGCATTATGTCACCTCCTGATTAACACCACATCAGAGGGTGGGGAATGGGAGAAATGTGATCCTGTCCCCCAGATAAGAATGAGGAATGACAGAGCTTAAGTACCAGCCCTCCTGGTTGGTGACACAAACTAGCACCCATTTGAAGAGCCTAGAGCCTTTCTGGCAGCTCTGGGAGTTATAAATACTCTGCCTGCTCTAAGTGCAGGAAGTAGTTCATTGCCCCACTCCTGTAACCAACCACCCTGAGGTTGGAACAGGAGTGGACATTTTTTTTTTTTTTAATGCAAACAATCACAGACAAGGGAACTAAAAATGGCCTGAGGCTAAGTGGATCCTGCCTCAGCAGGATCACAGCCCTGGAGACCTGCAGCCACCAGCCCTGGCTGTCCCTGCTGCCCACATCCTCCTAGGGGCTAGTGGTACCTCGAGCTTGGCCAGCTCCTCCCCTCCGTGGAGGATGCGGAAGGAGTAGAGATGGTCAGGGCTGGGATCTGGGACCACCTCACAGCCCACCAGGCTGAGGGGCTGCTGGGCCACCTTGCTGCGGTTCCGGTCCTGGTAGAAGTGCAGGTGGCTGTCCCTGACAGAGCACCAGCGTGATTTCCACTGGCTATTCACCAGAACATTCAGGTAACCTGTAGGAGACATGCAGTGGGGTGAGGCTGAGAAGGAGCTGGGGCCACACACCTGCAGGAGGGGACATGGCTGAAGGAGGGCCTCTGGGCTTCACAAGACTGTCCTCTGGCATCAATTTCAGAACTGTCTGTGCCTTTCATATTGCATGGAAGCTTGAGGATCTCAAGTCCCTAGTTTTCTTTCTGTGTGTAAGCAGCCAGGCCCTCAGCAGCACTCCCTCCTAACCACAGGTCACCCAGGTCACTGTGGCAGGAAGCTTGCCCACCCCATCTCCCAGCTGCTGGCTCAACCCTGCTGCCTCTGCAGCTGCAGCTTTCTTGGTTCCCAACAGCCTTTGCATCCACCAGCTGTTCAGACTCAGCTCCTCCTCCCCTTAGTCTGCCTTCCATCAGAGCACCTGGAACTTGGTCCAGTGAAACTCTCTGCCTCCACGTCAGCCTCCCCACCTGGACACACCTGTTTCCCAAAGGCAGGAACTGCATCGTGGCCTAAGGCCCAAGGTCTGTCTTATCCACCAGGGACCCCATTTCCTCTAGGCACACTGGCTGCCAGCACCAGCACCCATCATGCCATTCTTTAGTTCTCAGAGGGTTGCTGTGTGCTGTGTTCAGCTTCCCAAGGAGAGGACAAGGCTTTTCCCCCATCAGATAAGTGTTTACTGAGTTGATACTATCCACCACACGCAGCCTTGTTCCTGCAGTGACAAGGATGCATAAAATGCAGCCTCAGGACCCTCCTTCCACCTGTGCAGTGAGTCGATAGCTCTTTGCTCCTCACCTTCTCAGATACACTGACTTACAAAGTGCCGTTTGGTCTGGAAAGGCGGGAGCTCAGATCTTAAGCACCCGAGTCTTGGGGGGGACAGCCACTGTGTTCTCTCTGGCCTGCCCCCAAGGGACAGGAGCATAGTTGGCTGAGAGAGCAGACTTCCAGCAATGACCCAACCATCTCCCAGACAGTGACGCACAGGGATCAGATTCCCAGGCTGCAGGGGCAGACAGACCCAGGCACTACCCATCATCCTGGCCAGAGAAGCAGGAGACCACTCTTTTTTTTTTTTTGGTAGCAGAGATTGAACCCAGGGTGCTTAACCACTGAGCCACAACCCGAAAGACAGGGTCTCGCTAAGTTGCTTAGGACCTAAGATGCTGAGGCTGGATTTGAACTTGTGATCCTCCTGCCTCATTTTTCCTAGCTGCTGGGATTACAGGCGTGCACCACCGCTCCTCCACTCCTTTCCTATTCCACCTACCATCCTGCCAGCCTCAAACCAGAAGAGAACCTAACTGGGCCTCAGAAAAGAGTCTGGGGACAGGACATCATTCCACAAGGAAGAGGAAAAGGCCCAAAGGCAGACAGTAATGGCCTTCAGGCCCCAAGGAGGGCTGCAGTTGAGAACCCCAGCTTGGGGATCAAGATCCCTCACATCAGTGTCTTTGCCCTCTGACCTTGGTTTCCAGATCGAGGGCAGTGACAATGACATCTAAGAACCTACCAGCCCCTGTAATGTCCTCCGGTCCAGCCACACGGGCTTCTCACTTTCCCTTCCTCGGCCTGCCTGTTCTGAGTCTTTGCTGCTGCCCCAGGTGGTTCTAGCCTCCTCAGCTCCACCTGCCTTTAAGGCTCAAGTCCACATGCCATGTCTGACCACAGGGCAGAAGAGGTTCTCCATGTCCCCGAGTCCTGACTGCCAGGAAGGCCAAGTGCATGCTTAGGGGGAAAAGCCATCCTCTCTCTTGGGCTGAAGGTCTTAAGACTGTGCCTTCCACCTGCCTCCCCCAGTCCTGACACTGTGTCTGCCATGCCCCCCCCACCACAGACACTGATCAACTAAGCATCAGTCTTTAAAGAACACTTGGGGGACACTGATTAGTTCCCCTTTCACAAAGGATCCAACACTACAATAAGATCGACTCCGGCTCAGCACAAGGACTACCTACAACAAAGACAAACTAAAATCAGGGGCTGTGTGCTTGCCATCCCTATAGGTGCTTAAACTGGCCCTGGAACCCCCTGCCTTCGTGGTCTGGGCTCCAGCCCTAGGTCCTGGAGGCAGCTATGGTTCTTACTAGATGTCTCCAGGGACCTCTCTGGGGGCTCCAGCGAGGTGGATTTCTTCCTGCCCAGGTTCATTAGGTTGCTCAGTTTGAGGCCAGCAGAAGATTTCTTTTTGACTGTCAAGAGGAGAGAGAAAGCAATCAGTGTTGTACGCAGCCCACCCACATGCAAACTCATCCCCTCCAGAACCCTCTTGCTCCCTGCCTGCATGCGCACGCGCACACACGTCTGCTCCCCAGAATTGGCTCTCTCCAAAGTCACACCGTCAAGGGGGTATTCAGCTTTCTCATAAGAACAGATAAGCACTTGAGACTCTTTACAGACTATATGGCTCAAAGGGATTTGAAGTAGGGTTGGCAAACAAGAAGAGACAGAATACTCCATCCTCAGCCTTTCATGAGACTTAACTTCAATTTGGCCACCTCTCCAGTTTCCCAGGATCTATCAGATGCAGGATTTCCAATGGTTTATAAGTTGGAGGGTATGTTAGAATCAGCTGCTGAAACCCTTTAGGGTTGAGTCAGATGGTCAAGTCTCATCCTGGAATAATGTCACCCTCCCCACCACGAGGCCACCAGCCACAGCGGTGTTACCGTCTTTGGTCTCTGGGACCTCAGGGTGGCTGTCTGTGGAGCTTCCGTACTCTGGAGCAGACAGGTACTTTTCAGCTATATCTGGCTACAGGAAAGAAAAAGGGGGGGGGGGTGTAGAGAGAGAGATGAATGGGAACCACTGGCTGGGAATGGTTACATTGAGAACTTCAATTTAAGAGAGATTAGATGCATCTTGGGTGCAGACAGGGATAATCTCCATCTACGTTGACTAGGCGCGTGGGGACTAGCTGTAGCTGGTTGAATGTGACTCGGGAACATTCCAGTCAACCACCTATTCTAGGAAGCAAGCTGATGGCCCCAACCAACTGGCCTGGCCTGAGGCAGGACCCAGGAAGAGTGGCACCTGGCCATGGAAACACCACAGAGAGATCCTCAGTTCCTACCTCAACAGGAAGGACACACAAATTCACCCTGCCACAGAATGAGGGAGACCACCACTGTCCAGCCCCTCTCAAGTCCCTGTGGCCATGCTGCAGCACGTCTCCAGGGGCCTGAGAGACGCGTGGGCCCTCTGGCTTCCATTCCCTGGCAGGGGCCCTCTGCACTGCCAGGCTTCAGGGTACCCACCTGCAGATACTCAGGGACCTAAGGGGTGACCCTGCAGGTGACAGCCCTCCACCCGATTTCCTTGACCTCAAGCCCAGGCTCCAGGCAAAGGCACCCTGAGCCCTCTGGAGGTAGGGGACACGTCAAGACTGCCCCACCCAGGCTCCGCAGGGGAATAAGCAGGAAGGAAGAGCCTCATAGAATGAATCTCCCAGCTGAAGCATGTAGGGCGAAGTGACTTTTGCTCTCATAACACTGCCCCCACCCTAGCAAGAAAATATTTTAGCCCTGTATCCATTTCATCCTTCTTCCTGCCAGACTAAAGTCACTGCCCTTGTCCAAGCATTATATGCTTCTTTTAATTGAGTTGAAATACAAAAACAAAGCTCCCAACTTTACACTTGAAATTCGTGTGGAAGAAGGGCAGATGGCACTCACTTCAGGTGGGCAGAGCCTTACCCGCTGACAGCACAGGCGCTGGGCATCTGGGATGTACTGGTTTCCCTCAGAGGCTCCTTCGGAAGGCAGGCCGCTCACCTCCTGGATGACCTGAGGCAAGAACACCCTCAGTGAGGCCAGGGTCCGTGCAAGGCCCTTCCACCTGCACACACAGCCAGACCAAGGCAGGGGCCCTCAGGGCTGGGAGAGTGGGTACAGAGAAGACCCATAGCTGAAAGGAACAGAGAAGCACTGCCCCTGTCCCGGGCCCCATGGGACTCAGTTGTGGAGGCTGTGGTGGTTGAACCTGGAGGCACAGGCCCATGGCTACAGGTCCCCCATGTCCTGGGTGTCGGTGAGGGGCCTTTGCAGCAGAGCCCCAAGATGGCCAGAGCAGCCAGCCTTCAGCTCCCTGAGCCCCTTCCTGCCAGCTGCTCTGCTATGGGTGACACGAACAGTCCCATTTGTTAGACAGTCCTCTGGCGGTGGGGGCCATGGGCTGGCTCTGGACTCTCCACGCCACTCGGGAGTAGGCCAGCCGACTGCCTTGAGCTGACCACCATTATCATCTCTCCAAACTTGCCCGCTACCATCCCTCCCAGCCTCCCCTGGGAAAAAGCCTTTTCACTACCACCCAGGGCCTGGGCTGGGGACACACAAAGGTCAGAGGTGGCTCTGACTTCACTAAACAGCAATGCACCCACCCCCCTTCTGAGCCAGGGGCCACCTCAGGGATTCCCAGAGGGGCACAGCCCAGGCTGGCAGGCCAGCCACACACACACACACACACACACACACACACAATTGCAAAGCCTTTTGGAGGTACAGAATTAGTAAGAACAATTTCAAGTCCCCTTCCTTTTCAATCTTTGCCTAGAGCAATTTGTGGAATGGGCTTAACATCACAAAAGCCAAAGAACAGAAGGAAGAACAGTTATGGGGGAGGGAAACAAGACAATTCTCACTTTCAACACTGACTCCAGTTAGGCTCTTTGTTCCACAAAGAATATATGACACAGTTTCATAGGAAGAGGGTTGGTGCTGGGGTCGGCAGACTAGCCACATGACCTTGGGCCCAAGCCCCAGCTCTGGCATCTGTAAGATGGGGCACCTCTACAGAGTGGCTTTGGGGACTTGAGTGTCCAGTACCCAGCACAGGGAAGGCACATACATTCCTGTCTTTAATATGTCAAGTGTGATTCTGAAGAATCAGGAGGCCCAGGGACAGTGGGCAGGTTCTGCAAGTCCCAGGCAGCTTGATGGGGAGCCCTGAGGCAGGCTGAGCAGCCACTGTAGGAGGCAGGGACTTCTGGAGCCAGGCCCTGACAGCCAGGTCACCTCTGCACTCATCTGACCTGGGAGAGAGGCCCCTCTGTGAAGGCTGGACACAGATGGGCTGTGCCTTCTGAAAGCGCTCTTGTCTTTAAAGCCACCAGCAGGGACTGTGGGGGCCGGGGTCTTAGGAGAGGGCGTGAGAGTCTGGAGCAGGAGGCTGGGGTCAGGGAAGGGAGAGATGGGTCTGGGCAGGCAGGGAACAGCACTGGGAACTGGGGGCAAGGGAAATGTGTGCTCACATGCGTGTCCACACTGTATATGTGGGTGCACACATATGCATGCATGTGTGTATAAATGTGTATGCGCACGTGTGCATGCACACACCCATGCTCCTGTGCACATAGTGGGTGAGGGTGAGGATATGGAGAGCTGGCAAAAGCCATAGAGGAGACCTGGTGAGACGAGGAAGTTCAAAGGCAAACTAGCAGCTCCAAGCCCAGGCCCTAGTCAGCTCTGCAGCCCAAGATCAGCCCCTAGCACTCTCCGGGCCTCGGTGGTCACCTCTGTGCTGGTCCAGTTTCATGTACTCTGCCCAGATGCAGCACAGTAGCACTTCATATGCATTAAGGAACCAACCCAAGATCACTCAGCTCAAAAGGGAGGAAGCCAGGATTCGAGGCCAGAGCCCATGCTCTCGAATGCCAGCCTTGCCCTTTCTGAAGGGCTAACCATCTCTTAGGAACCCCACAATCTACAAGCCTGTCCATCTGGTGGCCCTTCTTATCCTGTATGACCACCTTTAACCACCTGGACATTTTGCAATAAGGGTTGAGATAGCTGCCAGCTCCTCCTAGGATTTGGTCTGGCCAGAATTCTCAAAACATTTAGTGGTTTCTCAAAACACTTAGTGGTTTCACAAAAACAGCTCACCTGCTCCAAAACTGGGGTACTCAGCACTTGGGGTAGCCAGTGCCTGGGGCAGGTACCATTGTCAGCCACACTTTAATCAGGTGGTCAGATCTGCTGCTGACAGGCTCCTCATGGTGGTTATGTTTAGCCAGGTGGCAGGGGACAGCAGGGGAATGATGCTGGAAGTGTCTCAATGTGGCCTCGACAGCAAACTGGGCAGCAAAAAGGAGGGAGAGAGTGGCCCTGGCCCTCACAGGCCTCACCAGAGTCCCTTCTTGGTACAGACTTTCTAGAACCATCAAGCTCATCTTTAACATGGGGCCGCCAGTCCCTCTCCAGGGGCTTCATCAGCATCAGACCCTGGAGGGAGTGACAGCAGAGGGCCAGGTGCATTTGTGGTGGCGGGAAACCCAGTGCTGTGGTAAGACAGTCCTAGGTGCTGCCACTCACTTGCCAGGTGACCTTGGGTAGTCACCTCTGCCCTCTGCACCTTAATCTCTATTCCTGTAAGATGGGAGCATGACCGTGTCTACGTCACCGTGGGGTTCAGCTGGCTGAAAGTCCTCAGCCTGTGGTAAACACTTCAGGGATGCAGCAGAAGACACCCCTTTAATAAGAAGCCTGGTGTTGCCTCACGGGGGGCAAAAAGGCAAGTGGATTCCAACCACTGGCCCAGTCCCAGCTCCCAAGGAGGATTTGGAAGAAGGAGCAGCAGCAGAGCCCAGCGTTCGTTCCCCTGACACTGAACTGGAGCACAGAAAGCCCTGGGCCCGTGAAGGATCTCAGGCCCTCTACCCTGGATGGCATCGCCATCCCTTTAGGAAAAGCTGGGAGCAGAACTGCAGGAGCCGCTAGAGGAAGGCCTGGAGTGAGGCCTGGAGGAAGCCTGCGCCTTGCTCACCCGGAGCCACTGCTCGGCCTGGTCCTTGCTCTGCAGGCCCAGCACAATCACGTCGGCGTTCATGGGCATGATCTTCAGCTTGTGCTCCTTCTTCCGCACTTGCTTCTCCTTGTGAATGACGCTGCTGCCCAGCAAGTTCACATCTAGCTGAGGGCTGTGGTCCTTGGAGGATTTGTAGCACTGGAAGAGAAAAGATGCTCATTGCCAGGGGCACTGGCCTCACTGGATTCTGCAAAGCAGGGGCCCCTGAATGCTGAAGACCCCCCAAGAGCCTGATTTTACCCCCAAAACTAGAAGGCTGGACCCCCTATGGCAGGCCCAGAGCCTCCACTACAAATACCAGCCATCCCATTCCCAGCATCCGACTTCTCCCCAGCCTCAAGTAGGGATGCTACAGGACCTTGCTCATCCAAATGGCTCAAGGCTGCTCTGAGCCGGGGGCAGGGAGTTCCCAAAATACAATCATGCCCCAACTTGAAATGTTTCGGTCAGCAATGGATTGTCGTGATGCGCAGTGGCCCTATCATGAGATAAATTGCCTAATAATATGACTGCCTCGGTTTGTGTAAGTACACACTATGATGCTCACACAGCAATCGCATTGCCGGATGACATGTTTCTCAGACGTGTGGCATCATTAAGCAGCTCATGAGCTTATGTCCCCTGCAGACAACTTAGTTCTCCAAGGTGGAACGGACTTTTCTCACTTCCCTGTATTTGTATTTCTTGCTTGGCTTTCCCAGAAAAGGATCCATCAGATGCAAAAAACTAAGCTTATTTCCTGTCTCACCAGGAAGAGGTGTTAGCCAAGAAAGGAAGGTACCTTCTTCCTCTCCCAGATAAAGGCTTTGGCCTGCAGTAAAGGCTTTGCCCTGAAGGTTTTGCCCTCAATGTAAATTGGGGACCTCATGGAGTTGTTTGACAGGATCACCTCGATAATATTTATACAAAGCAGGGTACATTGTGACCAAAGGAGAATAATAATTCCATGTAACTTTAAGTCAGGACCTAAAACTGATTTTTTTTTTTTTTGAGATGAAATCTATGCTTCCCATGCCGATCTTGAACTTCTAGGCTCAGGTGATCCTCTTGCCTCAGCTTCCCTAGTAGCTGGGACTACAGATGCACAGCCAACACAGCCAGCTCAGAACTGTGAATTTTAATTTAATGTAACAGGAAACAAGACTGTCATCAGAGTGCTATGTCTGGCTCCTTTATGGGTCTTGACTTAGAATTAGTAGCTCAAAGTGTTATGGTTTCTGAGAAGATAGCTATGATTCTCATGCTGCTCAGACCACAGCAGTAGCTAGAACTGGGGCTGGTGGTTGGCCTCAGGAAGCCACTGGGCTCCAATGGCTAAAAGGTGATTAAGGACCAGAAGACAGAAAGATGTGTCTTTCAAACACGGGTGCATGGGATGGGAAGGATGGGGGAGGTAGCGATAATCATAGCCCCCTTTCAGAGCCTGATGAAAACTACTAGATCTGTCTAGTCTAGAAAAAACACATTCTTCCACACTCTCAAAATCCTGCGTGTGATTTTAGGTTGGGAAGCAGTGACAATCTTCTGACATCAACAGGCTCTGAGCCCCTGGGAGCACATCAGGGAGCACCTCACTCCTCCCTGACCCTCCCACCCCCCCCAAGCAGAGAAGACGGGAACTGACCAGGAGCCTGGTGTCCCTTATCACACAGAGCTGCTTGGCCCACTGGCCCAGCCACTTCTTGCGCCACAGGAAGGCGCAGATGCGGGCGTCCCGCATCAGCTCGATGCTGGCCTCCGGGGAGGGCCACTGGTAGAGTGCGGCCTTGCCCTTGGTCTCCTCTTCATCGTAGGACTCGTAGGAGCTGCTCACGGCCTCGCCGTCCTCTGCAAGGAAGATGCGCTTGGTCAGGGCCCTGCAGGAAGGTCGTCTCCCTAAACAGGTGACTTTGGGGAGGGCAACAGGCCTCAGCAGGCCTCAGCAGCCCAAGCCCATGACCACCACCCTCCTGCCCCTCATGCCCTCAAAACAGCCCCACAGCCACCAAGCAAGACCATGGCTGACTTTCTGTCCCTAATTCCCTTTGAGAGGCTTCTCACATGCTGCCTTGGGCCACAAAACCCAAATAACCTAAAACCTGGTCTCTGCCTTTCTGTCTTCTCTGGATTCCCCTGAGGACACACTGCCCCACAGACCAACTGTGTGCTCCCGGAAGCCAGGCGTCCCCTGCAGCCTGTTTTTCCAAGGAAGGATGAAGCCACAGGCTCCTCTGGGCCTGGCACTCTGTCATCCTTAGGGTTTGGCAGGAAGAAAAGGCCCCCAGAGCCCTAGCTATGTGCTTTGTAGGTCTCTATCCTGGACCTGGATCTGTCCCAGGTCAGAGAAAAGGCCACGTAAACCACAGGAGGAAACAGCTTTTCTGGGAAGATGGTACTTCCGCCCCGAGTATGCTGTCCTGGTCGCAGCCCTTCTCAGCAAACCCATCCCGACCCTTCCGACTCAGTTCTCTCCCTCCCTGCAGAACGTCCCTTTACCTGGTTCCTAACTCAAAGCAGTCCTGAGCCCTCCTCACATTGTGAAAGAATCCCCCATCTCCACGCGGCACGAACCAGGCATGGTTCTACGCACACTCCACCTACCCCAGATTCTAGTTCCTGCTCCCACTGCCTGTCCAGGCCTCACCGCTGCATTCAAGGCCACCCCAAACCAGGCAAAGAAAATCCACCGACCAATCCATCGCTCGACCCATCAATCCTTGAACAGCAGCACCTGGGGAAAAGGGACCAGGATTCCCGGCCCAACCCCGGGCTCAGCGCAGAACTTGTTTGTCATAACCTTGATGCTCAGCCTGAAGTCCCCACGGACAGGGAACTGGCTCCCTCCTGATCACTGGACACTGTCCCATTCAGAAAGAGGGCCCAAGGTCTAGTTCCTAGTAACCTCCACATAGCAGTCCTTATTCTGCCCCCCCAACTCAGGTGAGTGACACCTCTCTTCTGTCCCATGACACTCTGATTCAGAAGAGGGAGAGCCCATGGGGCACCTAATTCTTCCCAGAAGACTCCAGCAGCTCTTGTCCTAATAGCTGGGTTCTTGCATACTAAGGTACAGACCATTTTGGAGTTAGAATATAGGAAAATGGAACAATGTCATTGCAACAGCTATTCTAGGTGTGGTGCCAATGAAAATATATTGTTTTAATATTTCTAAAAACAACACTTTATTTTAATGTCTTTTTTTAGAAGTAGTATGGTACTACTCCTCTTTCTGACTTAATAAAAAAAACCCTGCATACTTTATAATTTGATACCTATTAAATAAGATGGAAAATCAGCACTACCCAGCAAGGGGACCCTGTGCTGGTAGTAACATAACTTCACACAAGTCTCTCCGGCAGCTTGTTTTTTCAAGAGCCATAAAAATACCTATGTTCTTTGATCTAATAATCCTAATCCTCAGAGATTATCCTAGGAAACTAGTTTTTCCAAAAAAGAAGAGGGGCTGTAGGTTAGGGTCCCTGGTTGGATCATCCCCAGCAGCATGATAAATAAATAAAGATAAAAAAGAAGAGAGAGGAACGTTACCTGAATGAATCTATTTATTCAAGTGCTATTTAGCTGTCAGCAAAGGAGCCCCTTTGGATAAGAGGCCTGATTTCATCCACTCAGTGCACCAATGTACCCAGAATCCATCAAATGTCTGAACACTAGTTGGCAACTCAATAAACTCCCCGAGATGTGGCAATGGGGAGAAAGCACAATTAGAAGTCTCTATGCAAATAGGTCAGGACTGAAATGTAGCTCAGAGGACGCAAAACAGTTGATCTGATAGGGAAGTGGGAACAGGGGGAAAATCTCATTGTCAGTATGACATCATCTGTACAAAAGGTGAAATTTAAAAAATGACACAATGTCATTGAGATTCTTCCTCCAGAAACAAAAAATTAAGGGAGAGAAGCTCCAGAGGGCAACGTGAAGGCGGATAAAGCCCCAGTTTGGGCTCCTCAGGTGGCCCTGTGTGTTCTGTGGAGAATTCTGACACCTGCTAGTCCTCCTCCCTGCAGTAAGAGGAAGCTAACTGAGAAGTAACGGCCCGTCGTAGTACCTGCGGCAGCTAGGAGAAAATTTAGGGCAAATGTACTAACAATTATATTTATCCCTACGAAGGCTCACGGCACACCATAAATGTAGGATTCTCTTAAAACAGATTCTTGGTTTCCAGGGGGCGCAGGGTGAGCAGGAAGGAAAGGCAGGATGTTCAGGTGATCCCATCAGGACTGCGCCCACTGTGTCCTGCGGAAAGTCCTCAGGAACCAAGGGCAGAACAACCATGCAGGCTCCCTTGGAATCACTCATCCATATTTCTGGCGGGGGTCTGTGGAAAGCAGAGCAAACCATGCCCCTGGCAAGACAGCATGCGGCGTGCACATGCAGGACCCATGCATGAGGACGGGAAGGACAGTGCCATCCTCGGGACATGCACCCATCTCTCCAAGCCAGGCATCAGACACCGCATCACTGGCATTCCATTTCTGGGGACAAGCAGTACCCAAGGTGATCGTGGCGTAAATGACTCCTTCAGGCACCTGCACCCATCTGGGGACTCCAGGAGGGAGAGATCTGCCAGAATGGCCTGCATGGTGTCCAGAAGCACAGAGGCAAGGAGAGAGAGACAAGATGAAGAGAGGGACGTACCCAAGTACAGAGACCCACATGTGGCAACATGGCTGCCTGTCCACAGAGGTTAGCACTTGCTCCTCTGAGGGGTTGGCTGGTGCTTTAAGGGAACACTTAGGGGTTCTCTGCTCTCCCTGCAGAGGATTCAGTGGCCCAGAGAAAGGATGACCAAACATGGAAGGAGCCTGGGTTCCTAAACTATATGGAACCAGAAATACCTAGTGAACTGCTCTGTGAGTGAGAAGCAGATTTGGGTCCTGTCACTATAAACAGACACTGTGGAGCTATTTGTTATAGCAGCTGCTATGCCCCTAGCAGGAGACATCATGAATGAAGAACCCAATGTCCTGGGCAAGAAAAGACCCCCATGTCAAGCCATCAGGTCGCACACTACACATTTGCTTGGAGAGAGGACCCCATCCCAGCAGCACATGTAGGGACACTGCTGATAAAGCAGGACAAGAATCTAAGAGACTGACCCTGTGGCAGGAAGTCAGCAAAATAGTAATTGGCCAAACAACTAGAGGAAGGGGCTGGAGCCCAGTGCTCCTTCCTCCTGCTGCAACCTGCACATCCCGCTGCCCAAGCAGGTGTGGGGACAGCAGGCAGGAAGTGAGGACAGACCGGCTCGTCATGCAGGAAAGTCCTCCTCTGTAACAAGTGTGGCCACCTCTCCCCAGGTCATCCTCAGACCTTGTCCTGACAGGAGGCCCTCTTCCTGGCCGCCTTACTATGGGTTTCCTCTACCCCAGGGCTTCCCTGACCCACTCCCCAGGGTGAGCTGAAGCTGTCCTTGTGATAACCTTTAGTCCTGGTTACAAACAACAGGGGGACTCAGGCTGAGACAAATACCAAGAACTAGGTCTTCCCAACCACTTGTTTGTGTCAAAATAAAGCTTCTGCCTCACAAACAGGCCTGGGGCATGTCTGGGAGGCAGGCCCTGACTGGCACAGGCCACACCCTGGAGACCCAGGCTTAAGACACACAAAGGTGCTCACTGCAGTGAGTCACCGTCTCTACCTTCACGATGGGCCCAGACAGCAGCCCCGCACCCTCAGCTGCAGTCTGAAATCACAGCGGGGCAGGTGACTTGGCAACGTCACATGCGCTCAGTGGGTGAAGCTAAGAGGGGTCTACCCACAAGGCCAGCCTCTCAGACTATCCTCAGGGTGGACAGGCCCTCGCCTCCCATGGTTCCTGGGACTAGAGGCGGCAGGTACAGTGTGAAGGAAGAGGAGAAGCTGACGTGGCTCCAAGTTACTGGTGCTGATTCCTCCTGGGTCCTGCTGTTCATGGAACCACACGCCCCCTTCTGCCAAGTTTATTCCCACCAGCAGGGACTGTCACTGTGCGTATCTGCAAATCACACTGTGCTTTCAAAACCCTTTCACTTACAAAGGAAGGAAAGAGAAAAAGAGAAGAAGGTGCTAAAGTTTGGATGTTGACTCTCCTGCAAAGGTCCATGCTAAAGATGTGGTCCCCAGGGTGCAGATGTTAGGAGGCACTGAGAACCTTGAGAAGTAAGGGTCCTGTGGCTGTAGGGCTATAGGCCTTGGGGGTGTGCTCACAGCGGGGATGGTGGGATCCCAGCCCCTTCCCCTTTGTTCTATTGCTTCTTGGCCATGGGGTATAGCTTGCACTGCCATTCAGCTGCCCACCAGAGACTCCGAGCAATGGGTCTGTCCAGTCTTGGACTGGAACCTCCAAAGCTATGAGCCAAAATAACCCTTTTCTCTTTATAAGTTAGTTATCTCAGCTATTTCACTATAGTAAGGGAAAGCTAAGCTCTGATCCAGCTTCCTCAGGCTGAGAACACTGGCCAAGAATGGATGGTTCCAGCATGGAGCCATCCTGTGTAGCCATTCATACAGGGAGCAGGAGTTAAGTGAGGTCAGTCACTAAGGGACCCCCTCCAAAGGCTTGCAGTTTCATTTAAAGTTCCAAAGCCCTCACCATGGCCTGCAGCCCTCCACTCCTCATCTTCCCCTACTTCACCTGTTCTTGCCATGCTGACTTCTGCCCCAGGGCCTTCGCATATACTGACTCTGTCTAGAAAGTTCTTCCCTCAGGTATCTGCCTGATCCATTCGGCACAACATTCAGGGATCTGCCCATCAGAGAAAAGCACTGCTCTCCTGCCAAAGTCTAGCCTCAATTCTGTTTTCCTTCCTAACGCTTGGCTTACCACTACACAATGTATTCTGGGTTTATTTGTATGTATTTTCTTTCCAGTGAAGCTGAGTGCTCTTGTCCTGGTCACACAGTGGGAGTACAACAACTCTGAGTCACAGAAGAACATGGAAGCTGAGCTCAGACTGTGTCTGGCCTCCATTTCCATTGCACCCCTTGGCCAACAGCTCCTCCTCCACCCTCTTTCTGGGATGAATGGAGGAGATCCAGGTGGGAGCAGAGTCCACACCAGCACCGTGAGCCTGCTCACTGCGGGCCATCCTCACTCCTCCTGGCAGGCTGGCTGGGTGGCTGTGGGTCTTGGCACCACATTGAAGACCAAAGGCCAAATGCCCTGACCATTTTCTCTGGGAATGGCAGCCCCTCTGCCTTCCAGCCAGGGATGAGTGAGTTGGTGGCCACCAGGTGAGTGGGCCCGACCTCTGGGTTAAAGCAGTGAGTCCCCTCCAACCCCAGCCGCTGGGACCTACCATTGACAGACGTGTCGTATGGCTCGGCCTCTTCATAGTAACCCTCTGGAGACTCGGTCTTGGGGACGGCAGGCTGTTTCCGTTCTGGAATCTGTGGCATGATCGGATAGAACAGACACCTTCAGAAAAGGCATGCTGGGAGCAACCTGGATCCACCCTATGGGGGGAAGGAGGAAGAGTCCAGAGGGAAGGGAAGCCTGCCCAGAGTTGTACCAGGATCCACCCTATGGGGGGAAGGAGGAAGAGTCCAGAGGGAAGGGAAGCCTGCCCAGAGTTGTACCAGGGAGGAGGGGTGGCATGGAAACCCAGGGATCCCACACAGGGACACAGGCTCTCCAAGCCGCTTCCCTTCTCTGCAAAAGAATCATCCCAGGGCCATTCTGAGCATTCACTGAGACTCAACACTTCCCCATGGGGCCTGGCCACACTAACTGCAAGGACACAGTGGTCGGCATTGTGGGGGCCATCCACAACCCAGGGGTCTGTAGGTTGGGCAGAGCGGGCAGTTGATGTGACAAGAGCCTAATCACTGGACTACTGTCCTGCAGCTGAGACAGGTCTCCATGAAGAGGGTCGGCAGAGGCCAGGCAGCTGCACCTCCAAGCTCTTCCTGGCCTCAGACAGCAGAGCTGGGCAAGCCCAGAGGTGGCTCCAAGGTCTTCAGCCCCAGCAGGAGTAACTCCCTCCCTGAAGGTGCACCTCCCCACACAGGAAGCAACAGGATCACCTGAGCATCTCCTAATCCACCGGGTACTAAGTGGGGCCGAGGATGTGGCTGCCGGGCCGCGAACATGCAGCAGGCCACACTGAGAGCTGTGAACAGAGGGCCTTCAGCTTCCTGTGTTAGTCTCAGGAGAAGTGTCTGCTCCTCAGCTGTCCCCAGCCACCAGCCTGAGAAAGGGCAGCCCCTGGAGGCCCAGGCAGCTTCCCAGAGTCCAAGGGGGGAAGCTTCCCCTGCCCTCAGCAGCCAGAGGGTCTTCTCAGACAGCCCTGGGCTCTGCATCGGGCTGGCCACAGCTCCCGGTGCAGCCTCTGGAAGCCCCCTTTCAGCAGGTGGTGCGAGCGCCCCTAAGGGGGTCTGAGGAGATGGCCTCTATGGAGAGAAGCTCAAGGAACCCAAGATCTGACTCTGGATCAGGATCCCACAGCTAGAAGAGGATAGAGAAAAGAATGATCCCTCTGCACCAAGCAACATTTCATGAGTCTCCCAAAAGCCTCCCTGAAATATCTAAATGGATCTGTCCAGAGGGGAAGTGTAGGACAGTGGTGAGGAATCCAACTTCCTGTGTCAGTCTCAAATCCTGATATTCCAGCTGTGTGACTCTCAACAACCTGGGCTTTAGTGCAAAATGGAGTAGAAATACCTGTGTCACATGGGGTTGTTGTAAGGATAAAACTGGGCTCAGCAATATTAAGCACTCAATAAATATTAATTTTTATTAACCTAAGAAAATAAAATGTAAGAATAGCAAATGGAGAAGTTTTATGTATATGTATTTGGCAGAGGACAAATCAATGTATTCTGGAAGGATACAAAGGGGACTGTTTGGGCCTGACCCAGTGTATGCCAAGCTCTACCTCACCTTGCTACAGAGGAACAAGTCAGAGCCCCAGGTCCCCAGGCTCCTGAGGCAAAAAACACTAAGGTCAAGTTAAAAGAGAAAATGATTTTCCTAAGAACTCAGGAGAGAGTCCTCTAAACACAGACACATGAAAGACCTGTTATCGGATGTCAAAGGAGAGGGTCCTAATCTCCCCAGGGATCCGAGAAAGGGCTAATATTTGAATCATCGACATTTATGATGGGGAAGACAGTGAATGTTGAATGAAGATGCAGAAGAGATTTGACTTCAATCCCGGAAATAACATTCTGACTGTTCAGAGGAAGAGACGGGAAGAAAGTCACCCTGCTCAGGATTTACCAGAGGTCCACAGATTTTTTTCATAAAGGGCCAAGTAGCAAATATCTGGGGGATTTGTGGGCCCCTTGGAGTCTCTTATCTCAGATGTCCAACTCTCCAGTTGCAGCACAGATCAGGAACCCACGGACAATGCCTGCTAAAGCAGCACGGCTGTGTTGCAAAAATCTTCACTTCACTAAAGCAGAGGCAGGGAGACTTGGCCAGAGGGACAGTGCCAATCCCGACTACAATGCAACAGAGAGTTAAAGAAGAGGGGTGGCCCAGATGACATGAGGCACCCTTGCAGCTCTACACGGCCTGCTCCGAGTGCATGCCCTGTGAAAAGCTCTTGGTGGGGGGTCCCCCCGGGTGCCCACACTGACTGTGGCAATGCCCCTCTATGGGGTCAGCTGCTTCTCCCACTGGGCAGCTCACAAGCACCGGTGCATATTCAGGCCTCCAGAGGAGGTAGGTGGAGATGACTATGCTGGCCAGAGGTAAACAGTGGCCAGCAACATCTGCTTCTCCTGCCGTGACCACAGCACCTGGCTGCACAGCCAGCAGCCCGGGAAGGCCACAGCTGCCTGAGTCACTATCCACACCCACGAGGTTGCTCCAGACCTCTGGCTGCCCTTCTGTTGTTGGGAAGGCCCACTCTCCACCCAGGGGGGTTGGAGTGAGGGCCCACACCATTGTGGAGAAAGTCCCAGCTTATGGGTAACAAGTCCTGAGCCTGGGACAGGCCACAATCCTGGTCTGGCCAGTGGCACTGAGGACTCCAGGCAGACATCTGATCTCTCTGTAGCACCCATGGGTGGCAGTGGTGAGGAGCCCAGCACTCAGGTGGATGAGCCCCGGGGCGCCCAGATGCTGCAGGGTCGGGTTAGGAAGGAAGGGGCTCCTGAAGAGGGTAGGTCACAGGGTTACTCCAGGCTCAGGCCCTGGGGTGGAGCTGCCACGTCCCTCTGATGAGGCAGCTACGGCTCTGGTTCTCATCCTCTCTCTGGAGGCTCCTCACCCCACTCCTCTGCAGCCCTTGGACTACGACCTACAGCTGCTTTGGCCAGGCTTGACGGAAGAGGCCCAAGGGAGCTCAGACGCATGCACACTCGTGTGGGCCAGGAGGGGAGAATCCCAGCTCCATGCTACCCTTCCACACACCACACCTGGAACCCCTGAGGGTGGTGGTGGGTGCCTAGGACAGAACAAGGAGGGATCTGGATAAGGGCTGCTATCCACACGCCTGGCCCATCTAGCACAGGAAGTCCTCATGGGAGGCTGGGAGACCACCTCCGGCACCAGGTTTCTCCCAGATGGCCGTAAGCCTCTCTGGTCAAGCAGTCCCCAGACAAAGATGCCACAGGAAGTCTCCTGGAGGGGGCCACTTGCCTCCCTGCCTTCACAGCCCTTTATGCCACACAGTTGGTACATGAGACTCCAACAGAGTAGTAAAAACCGTGCCAGCACCCGGGACTGCCACCCTCACCAGGACCAATTGGTTCAAACCTGTATGCTGGTCCCATTTGTAAAACACATATGTCAATTGGGCCCAGGGACACAGGCCTATTGTCACAGTGACTCAGGAAGCTGAGGTAGGAGGGTCACAAATTTGAAGCCAGCCTGGGCAATTGAGTGAGACCCTGTCTCAAACAATAAAAAGGGCTGGGATGTAGCTCAGGGGTGGTGCTGGGGATTTCAAAACAGATTTCTAGAAGGCCTGGCCCTCAGCGCCAGGGAGCCTGCCTGGTGAACACCCACACCCCCACCCACCAGGTGCGGACCCTGTGGCTCATGGTGTGTGGATGGGGCACTTCCACTTGGCAGACGTCTAAGGTGCCCGGGTCCCAATCAGATGCTGGATTCAGGACAGGAAAGAGTGGCCCTGGCCCTGAGCCACTCCCTCTCCAGCCTACCACCCAGCACCGCGAGAGAGCGAGCCTGGGACACACCAGAAGGCCTTCTATCAGAGAACCACAGCTTCTCTCACTGGTCAAAGCCCTCAGCAAGTGGGTGAGAGAGCAGAAGGGAGGTGCTTCTCCCCAGAGCATGGGGGGCAACATGAGGGAACATGCTAACTCTGCCACACAGAAGTGGCAGCAAACCAGATTCAAATCCCCCCACCGTGGGGCCCTCTAAGCTTCTTCCTTCACATGCAGAACCACGATGAGAACAGCCAGCCCTTGATGGGTGGGGGGGATGGTGCCTGTGCTCAGGAAGTGGGTAGAGCTCAGGGTGGGGCAGTCCCTGGTGACGTCAGCACCATGGGGACACCCAAACACTAAGAGCAGTCCATCAAGGATCACCTAGCCCAAGACAGAGAGTCCCACCAGCCGTCCCCAGTCTGAGGGCCCCCATGCAATGGGGAAGGGTCCCAGGCACTGCGGAAGGGCCCTATGTCTGTGTGGCAGAGTCACACTCCAGTTGGAGGAGCCTGCTGCCTCAGCAAAGCATGAGGGCAGGGGGCGTCCAGAGCCATTCTGGGGTTGGGACCCCTTCAATGGTGCCATGAGCTTGAAGATCAGCAATGGGTCATTTGGCTGGAGCTCAGAGGGACCATGGATTCAGTTTCCTGCTGAGGTGGGCCCCAAGGGCCCCTGCCTCCTGCATAAATCCCCCCAGCTGTGGCCCTCTACCTTCTCTAAGAAACCAGCCCAACCATGCTCCGTGGGGCAAATGCCCAGGTTTGAATCCTGATGCTGCTACTGTGAGATGTTAGGCTCCTCACCCACAAAACAAGGACGCTGCCACCTACCTCACTGAACGCCAGAAGAATGCCACACAGCGCTGTGTGGCCTACACCCTCAGCTCAGTGACCACCACCAAGAGTGAGACGCACACCAATGTCATTTAACATCAGGAGACACAGAGCTACAGACCTTAAATAACCTTCTCCGGGTGCAAGGGCTAGTGCCTCGAAGCCCTGGCATCTGAACCCATGTCTTCAGAGTTCTATAATCCAACTCACCCATCCATCCACCTATCCACTCACCCAATAAACGACTATGTGTGTGTGGCCTACTGTGTGCCCCACTGGACATGAAGCAGTAAGTGGAAGACACAGTTCCTGTCCTGGGGAGGAGACAAATAAGAAGATCTTGTCAAGAGTGGCAGGTCCCATGGAGGGGTGAAGGGGTGGTACTAACAGGCAGAGCAAGAGTGGGATGCCCCATGCAGCTCGGCTAGGGGAAGCCTAGGAACATCTGGGAGATAAGGCAGTGACAGTCACAGAAGACCCAGCGGCAGAGGAAGTAGAGTCCCTACAGCAGGTCCCACAGCAGTGGTAGAACCCAGGAGCAGGAGTGAGGCCAGTGGAGAGGGAGCTGGCTGGACGTGCAGGCCCGGAGCAACGTCAAAGAACGTCTTTTTCTAAGTTAATGAGAACCATGGGGAGGTTTCAAGCAGGAAATGAACAGTGGTAAGATTTACAGTTTCAAAAGGTCACAGTGGCCCGAGCTGGACACCACAGCTGTACGTGGACCCTCTCATGTGACTCTGGGGAAAGGGACCGGCATGGTGTTAGACACACGGGGACACTTGATAGAATCTCCCCATTCCCATCACCTTTAGCATGGGGAATACGGTGGCCCTGGGCCAATGACAAGTCACCTGTGGAGCTTCCTTGGCTCAGTCTCCTTTGCCTCATGCTCTACACATAGAGAATGCTCAGATAATGCCAGAAACTTGGTACAACACTTCTGAGGACAAGTAGAAATTCCCGGGGCCTAAGTCAGGAAAACGGGGGACCCTGGATGAACACTTACTGTCTTGGGTGGCGGGAGGTCTGGAAGGCTCTTCTGAGGGGCCAAGGTGTGCTGGCCAGGTCCCCCATTGCTCAGTGGGCCCTGCTCCTCAGGCACTGTAGGGGGCAAGAGAGGCGTTGGTGAGGTGTGCCGGGCCTCATGGCTGGGTCTCATTACCCAGGAATGTCTGGTCGTTCCTCCTGCCCGTCACATGCCTTCTATTTGAGCAGGTGATAATTACCCAGGCAGGCTGTCCCTGAAGCCAAAGTTGTTTCACCTCCAAGAATAGGGTGCACCAGTGCCCGGTCATGGGCAGATTCCTCAGAAAGAACCATCTTGGGGTTTCTGGCAGGCTCCGCGGCCCCCACCCACCTACCTACCCCAGGTCAAAAATGGCCCAGCCACAGAGCTGCAGCAACCAGAGTGCTGCCTGGCAGGCACTATATTGAGCTGCTCCTAGCTCCGACCCTGTGATTATGGCCGTCTCCTTCCACAGTCGACCCCAAAGGTGAATGACCCTGGGCAGAGTGGGAGTGTCATCAGATAGCTCTGCAGTCCCCAGCTGGGAGGTAGGGGAAGAAGGAGGGGCTGCCACACAAGGAAGTTAGGCCATTCCCCCTCTGGGCCCTTGCAAGGGAGTTGGAAGGCCCTTCTGGGCCCGCCGTTCTGGCCCATCCAGCCAGCTCCAGCCAGACAGCTCGCGCAGTTCTGACCTTGGAGCTCAGGTGGCTGCCGTCTCCAAGCCTTCCTGGGCTCAGTGCTCTGAAGCCATGTTCCCACCGCTCTCTAAACCTTCCATCTGAGTGGCAGGCTTGGGAGTTGGGAGGCAGAGCTTCTTATGCCTCCTCCTTTGCCACTGGGAAGCTGGGCAAACCGCTGGGCCCCCTGGGGTCCCATCAGATGGGAGATTGAAAGGGAAATAGCAGTGAGCAGAAGATCTAGAGGACAAGGGCCAGATGCCACATGTCCTTTCAGTAAAAGAGAAAATGTTCCGCTCACGAGACCCCTGGGTGCATCTTCTCTGAATATGAAAATAGTTGCTCACAGCATTTCTCCTCCCTCCTCCCCTATCAAAAGACACAAAGCTGGAATCGTGGGATCAGCACCACACACAGCTGTGCTCCTGGCACATCTGAATTATGACTTCCTGTTCTTGGGATGATGCTAGGAAAAGGAGATTGCAGGGACAGATTCCTTCCTCAGTGGGCAAGAAGGTGGCGGCCCGCTGAAACACCGAAAATACATCAACCCAAAATACCACCAACCAAAATGCGTCTTCCAAAAATAACTCCTCCAGGCCTGTCTGCACGCTGGCTGGAAGGAAGGGGGAGCGAGGGAGCTGAGCCTTGTACTTCCCTCCATCTCCTGTGAGCCAGCCGTCCCAGCCCAGCCCTGTACCTTTGTCCTGAGACTCAGCATTCTGCCTGTTGACTGTCACTTTGTTCATGTAAATGTACTCCTCATCAGAACCTGCAGGAGGAGAATAAAGACTTTGTGTGACTTCATGTGTGACTTCTAGAGAAAAACAGTACCCCCAAGATGCTTTCCTCTGCTTGGGTTCCAGTAAAAGCACTCAGCACTTTAAGTTGGTTCAGATCCATCAGAGAGAGCCGAGAGGTTTCCAAACAAGAAACTGCAAACTGCTGACGGGTAGTTTACTTGCCTGGGGTGGTAGGGGACGAGGGGAAGGGCAGGACAGGAAGGACAGCTTTGGGAATGACAATCGGTCGTCGAAGACACTCATACCTCAAAGATCTTCTGCATGTTCCGCCAGGACCTGTCATCTCTAGGTTTCCTACCATTTCATTTACATTTACATTTAAAATATTTCCTATCATTCTCATCCTAATCTGAATTACTTGTATGAATTTATTAGAGAGATGACTAGATTAGATAGGTCACTCTAAGGACCAGGAAGTTTCTTTGTCTCCTAGACCCCTAAGTGGGTGCATTTGGCTCCTAGTGGGTGGGTGGGATGCTGAGAGCCAAGTCATGAGTTCTAAGTGACAGGGTGAGAAGACTGGGAAGGAGAATGGGGAAGCCACCAGCCACCCCATCTACCCCAAAGACTGTGCCACTGGTGCAGTGGCACAACCCATCCCCTCCTTTAGAATGCCTGTGTGTAGGCGTGTCACCTTGCAGTGCCTATGGGGGAGGAGAGCTAGCCTCTGGCCAGCTGCTCAATTTCTAATCCCAGGTATGTTCTTCAGATTCAGTGGAAGGGTTCATCCTAAACCCTCCTGAAGTTTCTTTTGAAGCCCTCAATTTGCATTTCCTAGAAACTTGTGGCTGATAAATTCCAGTGGTTTGAGAGTGATCCTGAGCCAAGAGACCCAATTCAAACCCCTGGCAAAGGAGGCAGTTGAGGGTTGGTCTGCTCCCCGGCCACAGACCTTCTAGACTCCAGCCAAAGGCCTACAAAACAGCATGGAGAACCAAGAGATGCAGGAAGAGGCTGGAAGGGTGGTCAGCCCACAGGACTGACACCTCAGTGCCCAGCTCTGCCAGGACAATTTGGTGGTGTCACCCTGTGTCAAGAATGGCAGGCGTTTATGGGAGGAAGCTGTGAGGTGTAACTGTGCTCTTCCACCAGCTGAGATACAGAGGAGCCAGGGGCACCTTCTGCAGAGCACAGCTCAGGGGACAAGTGCTCAGCAGCGGGGGCAGGAGGCAGCATTCTCTGCTTTTAACAGCATATTTCTGGGCAATTACACCTATCCCTTACACCTCAGTTTCTTTATAGTGTGAAAAACAATCATGATGTTTCTATTTAACTATGACTTTTTCAAGCATATAAAAGTCAAATATTAGGGGATCTGAAAAAGTAAGCTAGGCTTAGGGCTGACCAATATTACAAATGACAGCCTAAAACATGACAAATCACACAAAGGCTCAACAATAGGAAAATGCTAAAATAAACCACAGTGCATCAGCCTATAGAATAGCCGGTCACCTTTGAAAAATAAATGAATTAGTGGAGAGTGTGTTAATTGACATAATATTTTTTTGAGAGAGAGAGAGAATTTTTTAATATTTATTTTTCAGTTTTCGGTGGACACAACATCTTTATTTTTATTTTATATGGTGCTGAAGATCGAACCCAGCGCCCCACGCATGCCAGGTGAGCACACTACCGCTTGAGCCATATCCCCAGCCCGACATAATAGTTTTGAAGGGATTTTGGAGGATATTTTACGTGTTTGTATTCTTTTATTTTATTTTATTTTTTAGTTGTAGTTGGACACGATACCTTTATTTTATTTATTTATTTTTATGCGGTGCTGAGGATCGAACCCAAGGGCCTTGTATGTGCTAGGCAAGCTCTCTACCACTGAGCTACAACCCCAGTCCACATGTTCATATTCTTTGTCCCAGCATTTCCACTGCCAAAAATTTATCCTACAGATGAACTCCAGCACATGAATAAAATTTTGAGGATGCTCATTGCAATATTGTATGAGAAATGTTTTTAGAAAATACGAGTTAAGTGCCCACCAAAATTGGGCTAGTTGAACATTCCATGGACACTCTGCACCTTAAAAAATAACAAGTTTGTTCTAAGTCTGTTATTTGCAAAGACGGTCAT
The DNA here is from genome assembly GCF_964194105.1 of Spermophilus citellus. Taxonomy (NCBI): domain Eukaryota; kingdom Metazoa; phylum Chordata; class Mammalia; order Rodentia; family Sciuridae; genus Spermophilus; species Spermophilus citellus. Next base: position 82,203,519 of record NC_138195.1, read on the forward strand.
GACTAAACTATCAAGTTTCAGAGTAGCAAAAAAAAAAAAAAAGAAAGAAAGAAAGAAAGAAAAAGTATGTGAACTGCTGACACATGGAAATGTGTACATCTAGCAATTCTAAATATAAAAATAATGTAAAGCAGAAACAGAGGCAAACCACAACTATATAAAAATACTCAGAGGACATTGATAAAAATCAGAAAAAGGAACTGGAAGTCCATAAATAGTATCATTTTATGTTCATTTCTTTTTTTTATATCATTGACCAAGTTCACACTTCTGTGTGAAAAAAATAAAAGGCAAGACGTTGTTGTGGCTGTTTAACTGTTAGATTCTGAGCAGATGCTTTCTCCCTGAGATGATTTGTACATTACAAAGAAAACTCACCACCCCTGGAGTCTGTGTGCTCCCACACTGAGCACTCTGCAGGCCTGTGATTGACATGGTTTTGATTCCCAAAGGCTGACTAATCTAGACTACCCAGGCTGGTTATGGAAGACTCCCCAAAATCTTTGTAATTGTGCAAAAAAAATACAGTAAACTTGGCCCTAAGCAGTCCTAGGCAGCAGCGTTGGTCTGGAGAACCTTCTATCATTCACTCATTCGCTTTTTGGAAGCATGTTGAGCATCAGCAATGTGCCCAGGAGCTGGGGATAAAGCAGAGAACCACAAAGATGTCATCTCCAGGTTCATGAACCCACTGATCTGGTGGGAGAGAGACCCTGACTGAAGAGTTACATAGCAGATAGAAGTGAGGGCAGCCATAGGTGGTGTTGGGAAAATGAGCCAATAAAGCTTAGAGCAAGTGTGGCATTCTTGGGGTGGGGGGTGGTCTGTCCTTATCAGCAAAGGGAGGTTTTTCTCATGGAACTAGGGTCGGGGGAGAGGAAGGACATGATGCTCTTTGAGACATTTGGGTAGACAAGGGCATTTGAAGTGCTCAACAGAGGGGGCAGCCACTGAAACTCAGGAGCTGCCGAGCAGGGGGGTGACAGTATGGCTCTTACTGACAAAGGAATAAACAGGCATAGGTGGCCAAGGCCATGACAAACAGACCTCAATGTGTGCCTTGACCTCATCGCCCAGACAAAAAGTGGAGAGGGTACAGAATTTGTGTTATGCTAAGAAAATAAAAACTCAGAAACTCAAATGAACAATTCCACTTCAAAGCACTTGATACACTCACTCACACCCTGTGGCGCACATGCAAATAGCAGTGCCGCCCATGTAGACCACAGGCTATCTTGAAATGACCAGCCAGCCCCCATCTGCAAGACCCCCAGAATGAGCCACGGTTTTAGTAGATACACAGTGAGGCAGGCCTGGACAGCCTGGAGGAAGACGGATGCTTTAACTTCAGGGTGGGTGGAAGGTGTTTAGGATTGGGTCCTGGGCAGCACAACAGGTAATGGGGTGCCACTGAGCCCGGGGAGGTGGGGGAATACAAGGGTCAGGTCTGCCTGCCCTGGCTCCCCCACTCACAGCCCTGAGGCCCTGGGCAAGTGACTTTCTGAGCCCTTGTTCCCTTGTTGGTAAGATGGAGATATTGACTCCCACACAGATTTGGGATGAGGATTAAATGACATTGTCTGTATCACTAAAGGCTGGGCCAGGACACAGTAAATGCATAGTCAATATCATCTGCTGTTCTACCTTCTCTGCAGTTGAAGGGATATCAATAGGACCAGAAGAGAAGTTCTCTGTCTATCAGCAAGTGGGCAGCACCTCTGAGAATATAAGCCATGGCAGAGCTCTCAGAATGGCCGGGCACATTTATCAGCAATCTGGGGTCACTCCAGATGATACGCACTGGGGAGCACCCCCTGACCAGTTCTCAGCAGCCTTCCACAGTCACAAGCTGCCTGCCCTGGCAGGGTGGGGAAGGACTGAGTTTATAAGGGTAAATCAGAGCAGAACAAAGGTCCCCTGCAGAAGCTGTGCAGCATGTTAAACCAAAAAGGGACCCAATACAGGAAGCACTGCCAGTGCGTTCACACCAAGAACTATTCGACAGACCCATAATAAAGAGGTGTGTCCTGGCAGAGGCGGTCTTTCTAATTGATGTTCTCAAGTCCGAGCACATCTTGAAAGGTCTGGGGAGTGTGCTTTAAAGGATTCCACAGATGAATCCTGCTGCAGAGTGAATCAGCCCTCACTGGCTTTCCTGCTTTGTTCTGAGATTTCCCCTCTGCCGTTCTCACGGAGCGCGTCTTTGATGTGCAGGCGGACGCTGCTACAAAGCCAGGAGGAGCCTGGGAACTGCAGGGTGGCCTGGGGAACAGTGACGGTAAGGCAGGGCTCCAGGAGAGCACCCCTGAGCAGAGCTCCCCCAAGAGGGAAGCGGATGGGCACCCAGCAACAAGCATCAGCCCTACCTGTCTCTGTCACTCAAAGAACAGAAACACATGTCCCTGGGAACAAAGAAGGGCGAAGGAGCCTTTGAGTGCTGCCTGGCAGATTCAGGTTGGCTGCAGGGAGCATTTCCGGCCTGGAGCAGGTGGAGACTTCCCTCCCCTGGCACAGACTTGAGCTGCTCCTAACAAGAGGCAGATGGAGAAGATGCCCTTACTGTCCCCAAATAGCACTTCCCATTGTCCAACACCTGACATCAATTCAACTCAACTCTTATGGCTTCACAAGGTTTTTCTTTAAAAAAAAAAAAAATCCTAGTTTGCTAGAAATGAAACCATATGTCCCCCAAGAAGACTGGAACAGAACCTTCATAGTAACCTTAAAGCAGAAATCTGAGAGCAATTCAAATGTCCATCAGCAAATAAATAGATAAGCAGATTGTGGTGTGTTCCCAGAATGAAACAGTCTGCAACAATAAAAGAAGATATAAGTGCATGCCTAACAGCATAGACAAAGCCAGACGGGGACTCACATAGGATTCCATTTGTACAAAGCTCCAGGATGCCCTTCTATGGCGAGAGAAATTAGAGCAAGGGTTCCCTTGGGTGGGGGTGGAAAGGGAATTAACTGAGATGGGACAAGATAGAACCTTCTGGATAACAGAGATATTCTATGTCTTGCTTTGTGTGGTGGTTACACAGGTCCAGATCATTATCAAAATTTGTGGACTTGCATACTTAAGATCAGCACACTTTATTATATGTAAACTACCACAATAAAGAAGATGGGAAAAGATAAATTTAAGATTCTTTGAGTTACAAAGTCTTAAGGACATTTTCCTCTTTTCCCTTTAGATTGTATAATACTGGAAAAGTGATTTAAACTCTTTGGGCCTCCGTTTCCCTCCCTGTAATAGCAAGACCAACCCCAGAGGGGCATCTTAAAAATGAAACAAGTTCATGTGTGTGCAGGGGACTCACTCAGTTCAGTCTTGTGTGTTATTATAATGGGTTCATTACCTCTTCTCTACTTTTAATTGGTAAGGAAGAGAGTTTTGAAAATACTTTATTTAGGGGCTGAGGTTGTGGCTCAGCGGTAGAGCGCTTGCCTAGCACGTGCAAGGCTCTGGGTTCGATCCTCAGCATCACATTAAAATAAATAAATAAATAAATAGACAAAGGTATTGTGTCCAACTACAACTAAAAAATTTAAAAAATATATATTTTGTTTAAAACTTCACTCAGGCTGAGTGCTCAGATATTTCAGGGGCTTCCACTTAAGTCACGTCACCCCTGCAGCCATTGTTACGGCTGAATCGTGCCCCTGTACACTAAACCATAGGTTAAATCCTAGCCCTCAAGACCTCAGACTATGGTTATATTTGAACACAGGTCTATAAAGGGGTAACTTAGAATGAAGTCACAAGGTTGGGCCCTAATTCAATATGACTGATGTCCCTATAAGAAGAGGAGATTAGGGCAGACCCATGCAGAGGGAGGACCTTGCAGGGGCACTGGGAGAGAAGACGCTCACTGGCAAGCCAAGGAGACAGGAATCAGAAGGGGCCCGCCCTGCCGACTCCTTGATCCCAGATTTTTGGCCTCCAGAAGTGTGAGAATAAATGTCTGTCGTTAAGCCACCTGTCTTTGGCATCTTGCTAGGGCAGCCTGAGATGACAAGCAAGCCCTCTTTCGATCTCCGTGGGGCCTCTCCTTGCCCTGGGCCCCCACTTACTGCTGCTCTTGGTGTAAAGCCGGAGGAGCTCTGCCAGGCCGCTCTTCTTCACCACGGCGGTGCTGCTCAGGTTCTCCTGGTCCAGAATCTTGAGGAAGAGGTCCAGCTCTGCCAGGAGCTGCTCCAGGGCTACAGACCAAAAACAGGAGAGATCTTTCAGTGGCTCCTTCTCCCCAAAGGCCCAGCTCGGATACACTTCCGGATCCCGCAGCAGCCACCCACCATCCCTCTGGGTCCCAGGAGGAAGGGTTGGATGTGAGGCCTGGTAGCACTCAGGGTGCCCAGCCAGGAGGTGGCATTCTCAGGTCTAGGGTCACAGTGGGAGAGAAACAGGCCCTTGACTTGGAGATGGATAACCTCAGCCGAAGTCACAGGTCTCCCATTTTCTGGAGGAGCAACAGTGGCCAGGTTGGCCCAACACCCTGAGTATAAACCTTCCATTGTAAACATCAGCCCTCACGAGGTTCTGTGGGAAAACAAAACACAGCCTCCAGATGTTCTGCCAGTCATGCACTCTGCTCTCACAGGTGTGGTTATAATCAGGGTCATTTTCATCTTGGTTCTCTCTAGGAGACTTTGAAACTATTATTTAAGCCTCTCAGGTCCTTTAATAAATACTTCATAAAGTTCCTTCCAGCTCTGAAATCCTATGGCTCCAAGCCTGATCTTGGTTTGGCTACATGGCTTTCTAAAGCACAAATCGGATCACAGATACCCACCATTAAAAGCTGCTTCTGTTCCCCTGATGCCCTTCTGGCCTTCTCCAAACTCTACAGTGTCAGCCTCACATTCATCACCTCAATTTGCAGCCCAGCCACTGTGCTCCTCTGGCATTCCCATGCCATGGTCTCCTCCTCTGGCAGATCCTACTCATCCCTCTGGTCTTGGTCTAGATACCATTCCTCCTGGGATACCTTCTCTGGGCCTCTGAAACAATGAGGGTTCCTTTGGCAGATGATCCCTTTGATACTGGCCCCTCTGGAAGGCCCTAGAAGGAACAGAGCCAGTAGGTGCTTAAATCTCTTCTTTAGTACTAAAAGTTATCTTATGTTGCTTTGAGACACTAAGCTTGTTTGTTACAGCAGCAACAAGAAACACATACCCTCTCCCAGCTCTGATGGTGCTATCATGTAACTTCCTATGTCACTATTTAACTATAAGCTCCAAGGACAAGCTCTGTGTCTAGTTCACATTTCCAGGGTCTGGCATAATGTACAATAAATATTTACTGACAGACTGAATGAATGAAAACAAAGCCAACCCATTCACTTATTGTGTACCAAAGTCACTCCATGGCAGTGTACAAGAATAATAAATTTCTGGCCTGGATTAGAACTGAAAGGAAGTCCCCTGAAAATCCAGGATCTTGCATTAGGGATAGAACATTAGAAAGGAAAGGTGATTTGAAAAAGATCTCAGCTTACATTTCTAGTTTCACAGGACAGGAACAATACTGAGAACCCAAATAATCATTCCCCTTAATTGGACTAAATGAAACCAACCCCTAAACTTCCTACATGGACTAGCTATTCTAAAGTAGGCCCCCAGCAACTTGTCACCATCTGGAACCTCTGGTGGCCCTGCTTTCATCACAGGCCCTGCTTCAAACCAGACCAGGTGCTCCTTCTCCATCTGAACAGTCCTGTAGCAGTCTCACTCTGGGAGCCAATCAATGTTGGAGAGAAAAAAGGCCCACTGAGGCAAATCCACTCTACTTTGTTCACCCCCTGCCCTGTCTTCCTGACACTGCTGGTCAGACCTGTAACCACAATGAGCAGATTTATAAATAGCCAGAGGGAAGGAGGCAGGCAGCACAGGGCACATGAGAGAACATGGCAGAGAGGTCAAATGCTTGACCAAAGAGGATGAGCCACAGGCCTTCATAAGAAGACAGAGACGTATCAGGGAAGACTGGGCACCATGGGTATTGCAAGAGGAGGTACCCAGCTCCTGTCATCTTCATGGGAAAGGGTTTCCACCATATGAGCCAGCAGGGCGTCTCAGCTGGAGCCCCTGCCTCAGCCCCAGGCCCTGCTATAACCACATCGGCTCACCAAGGACCAGGAGCCACACTGCCAGTCGCCCTTCCCTGGTCCAAGCTGATGGTGCTGCTGTGTCTGGACAACTGAGTCAAAGCGGAGAGTCCTAGAGGTGGCACAGAGCTGAAGAGCGGAATTAAACAAGGGAACAGAAGGAGAGAGATGACGGCAAAGTTAGGATTCTTTCCTGAAATAAAGTCAGGAGGATCCCTCACCCAGCTTTATAAGTCTGACTCCTGTGAACAAATCTCTACTGCTATTAAGTCAACAAGAGTTTATTCAGGGTCCCCCTAAGCTGGCCCCAGAGAAGATTTTTTAAAAAAATAATAAAATGGAGAGGCCTTAGGTCGGGTCTTGCTTTGTTTTTAATAGCTATTCATGGGTTTCCTGTGGGCTGCAGGATCTCCACAGGCTTTAGCAGTGAGTTTAAAGACGTTAAAAAGGAAAACAAAGAAAGAATATGAGGAACACGACTTGGAGCTGTGGACTGCGCTCCCGCAGACCAGGAAGAGCAAAAGGGCCCTGCCAGACAGTGGGGTCTCCACCACGGTTCTCTGACCTGGTGAACTTCTCTGGGCTCTGCCTCTGTGGCTACTTCGGACTGACTGAGTGGAGGGAAAAGCATGAAAAGCGAAAGCCTCATATCACTTCCACATCCTCAGCTTTTCCCCAAAGCTGCCCGATTCCTGGAAAACAGCCTGTGTTTACATTTCATGTGAGCAAAAGGATAGGAAATAATGTGCCTGGCTCTTAAGAGACAAAAGTGACCCAGAGAGATCCTCGACCTTTCCGGAGGCCTCATATCTGTGGACAGGGCATCCTGTGGACACACAGGGTGAGAATAAGATGAATTCACGAGTGTCTGCAAGACCAGGAATGCACCGAGGAAAGAGAAGCAAACTCTGAAGTTCTCGGAGAGAGGAATTTCTAAGTTGGTCATTGAGGAACGCCTGGGAGCTCACCAGGAAGTGGCAGTGCTCTGCCATCAAGGGCCCGGGAAGCATGAGGGCAGGTGGGGCTGGACTAAACGGGGAGAAGGTGGGCTCTGAGGCCAGAATGGTGGATTGGGTAATGGAGCCGAAGGTGGCAGCTTTATCTGAATTCCTGAGGAGTCACAGCAGAATCCTGCAGGACCTGGGACAATGCCCTGGGCAGTGCAGGCTGGAGATGGAAAAACTCTGAAGACACTGGGAAAGACAGCTGGAAGGGGAGGCTGGGAGGCCAACTAGATGACCGCATTGGTGCAGATGAAAATAATGAGGCTATGACCTCATCAGGGCAGCTGGGCACCATGCCATCAGCTGTACCCCCACCATCTCCTAGTCTCACAACCACCCTGCAGGAGCACAGCTGTAAGCTACTAAGGCTGACTTACAACCTAACTTGGTCACATCCCCAGAGAATAGCAGCTCCAGGGTTCAAACCCAAGTATGTCCAAGTTCAAAGGACTTGCTCTCTGCAATGTGCTGGCTTGAGTCATTCCCAGGGAGCTGGAGAGGACTGCCTGAGACATGGCCTCTGCTTCCTGGTCCACCATATACTCCAAGGCCGGGGTTGGGTGGGGGAGACAAAGAGAGGAGGGTTTGGAGGAAATATGTGACAGGTACAGCCAACAGGACGTGGTGATCATTCAGCGAGATATAGGGACTACAAGGGAAGATACCCAGGTGGCTAAGGGATATAGAAAGTCATCAGATGCACAGGCCTGGGGATGCTACAGTGAACCTCGCAGCCATGGTTGCTGCCGTTAGGGAACTGATGGGCAAGGAAGATGGGTGGGGAAAATGGTACCAGGGTGCTCTATGTCAGGACAGTGCCCATACTTTCCTTTTCTTCTAGGATAGTTGTTATAGATTAAAGGTAAGCACCCAGATTAAAGGGACCCTGGAGAAGTGACCAGAGTGAGATTCCAGGAACCAGAGGAGTCATTTCCCTTTCTCTTTGGATCCACATGGTTCTTCAAGGTCTACTCAGGGTCCCTCTCTGTGCAGCTGCCCATGACCAGCAGCCCTCAGGTCCCTGGCCAGCTCTGCCTCCCTATATTCTGTTCTGTCAAAGCCAACTGCTCCCAGTCATCTCAGGGCTTATCAAGTCTAGATGGTAGTCCTTTCTGGTCAAGGTCAGTCTTGGTCGATTTCGGCATCTAACAGGGTGCTCATATGTCATAGGCTGTCAGTGATCTCCCTGCACAGATGTGTCCCATCGGGGTTCAGCTACAGACTCATGGAAATAACAACCAACAGGGACAAGGCTCCAATTTGCGCCAACCCCAGTGACATTTTTCAACCCTCAGGGCTCAGGGGAGTGGGCCACCCCTCGGAGGAATGTGGCTGTTCCATTGAGGCTCCTCCGGAACGTGCTCATCGCATCTCCTGCTCCCCCACCGTCCCCCACGCTTTTCATTTCATCTCTTCCCGGTCCTCCAGTGAAGGGAGGGGAAAATAAGCCTGTTGTTCATTCTGGAAACTGTAGGCCCTTGTGCAGGCTTTCCATCCTGGCTCTGTTAAAGTTCAGGGTTGTCTGCTCAGGGTCTGACAAATCATCAATAAGATTCTTGTTCAGGGCTTCCAAGGCCCACGCAGAGCTGGACGGTTCAACTGCTCGATTCATTGCCTGGGCCTGGCAAAGCCCCGCCTCCAGATGACCTCCTCCCCCGGCTTTCCTCATCTTGGGGCAGTCTCCCTCTCTGGTCACTAGGTTCCCAACCATAAACGTCCTCCCAACCCTCGGAGAAAGCTGCACTTCACGGTTCCCCTGCTGCCTGGTGCACACATTTTTATTTTTTCAGCTGCGTCTGCTGATGGCCCATGATCGAGCAGGATTTTCCTCCCTGAAAACAAACTGAGCAGACCTGTCCTTATGTGCAAGGCACATGCCCCCTCCCCATTTCCCCAACATGACCAAGATCAAGCCGCTGGGCACATTAACCTCCAAAACCCCACTGCGGGGACCCGCCAGTCACAAAGCTTGTGAAAGCTCCTGGGAGAAGCAGCAGCATCAAGTCGATGCAGCAGAGGGGCAGGAAGGGCTGGACTGTTGCTCCTGATCCGAGGATCCTCACACTCTCAAGAAACAAGCCCCTTCACTCCATCAGAGAAGGGAGACCACAGACAATGACACCCTGTCTTCCACCGTGCCCCAAACTGAGTCAGCCTCTCCTGTGTGACCTGCATGATAGTAGGAAGTGGGACTTTTTTTATCCTTATTATCATTTATTTTTGTGGCAAAACACATGTAACACCTACCAAATTAATCACTTTACAGCTCTGTAGCATTAAGTACATCCACAATGCTAGGCAGCTATCACTGCTAGCTAGTTGTAGAACCTTTGTTACTACAACAAAACCCTTTAAATAGTCACTCCCCACCCCCTCCTCCCCCAACCCCTGGTAACCACGAATCTGCTTTCTGTCTCCATGGATTTGTCTATTCTGGAAATGTCATATAAATAGAATCATATACTGTGTGAACTTGTGTCTGGCTTCTTTCACTTAGCATTCTGGTTAAGGTTCATGCATGTTGTAGCATGTACCAATACTTCATTCCTCCTTACAGCAAATAAAATTTTATTGTGTGGATACACTACATTCTGTTCATTTATTATTGGTGTTGGAATTTTTTTTTTTAAACAAAAAAAAAAATGTTTTTCTATTGGGACATAATTTACAGACCTTAAAATCTTGTTTTTACTCGGTGGCTCTGTTTCAGTTGTGGTAGTTACCACACCACAATCAAGACACAGAACATGTCCATCACCCAAAAAAGTGTCTTTGTGCCCTTCTGTAGGCAGCTGCTTCCCCACTACATGGTATGGCAACCACAGCCCATGGAGTCCGACTCCACCAACTTCTTCTAAGGTAGAGATCCAGCTGCATGACACGGACGAGAAGGCTATCCCTATCCCTTGCCAAGATCACCCCATTCCACAGATGGAGGGCGTGTTCACACAGCTTCTCTACTGGGCACCTAAACAGAAACTCCATAGGTCCCTAGTCCCCACACCAGTGTGTCGTGGTGCTCTGAAGGCATCTCGCTGCTGACTTTCAAGGCCATGCTCTATGTGAAGTCCACTTAGCAACTGGCCACTCAGGGACATGCACACAAAAGGTAAAAAGAGTGCAGAGAAGCTTTAACAAATCCCATGGTTGGGTCCAACCCCCGTTGCTCTGAGTATGACCTGGGACTTCAAGAGAGTTAAAGACTTCCCAGGTGATTCTAATGTAGCACCAAGGCAAAAGGCCACTGAGCTAGACATGGGTTTCATGGATTGCTTTATGAAGCCTTTGGACTTGATAAAAATATTTATATCATTCCTTCAAACTCCCCATAGTGCATCTATGGGACTCAAATCTGATTTATATGTAGAACTTTCCAGGTTTGTGCCTGTTTCGTGAAGTCCGATGCACTTGAAAATAGTTTTCCTTTCCTTTCTTGTCAGTAAGAGAGTATAGAAAACCAGGACCAGGATATCCACATGTTTGCATGTTGCTGAGCTCAGTTCTTTGTCCTGCTTAAGCAAGTGGAAACTCTTAGCTCTGCTGACCAGCACCCAAAAGATTCATAGACTCCCCCATCAGCAGACTCAGACCCCAGGAGACTGAGCCAGAAATGTAAATAACTTTCTCCAGTATAAATGCTCCAGGAATTGTTCTTTATCTCCGAGAAACGGTGAAGGGGGGAAGGGCTCTGCTTCATTTATTAGCAAGGCGCAAGGCCTGCTCCCTGCCGCGCCTGGCCTTCAAGGGTCATCTGGCCATCATTTTTGCAAGATCTGCTTTTTCTCACCTATCTTTGAGTCTCATCACTTAAAACACTTTCTCCAAGAACAGCCCACCCTCTGCATTCCCAGATCAGCTATGTGAAACGAGGAGATGGGACAGATGCTTTTCTGCGGCCTGCACTACTGGAAAAACAACTCGACCTGCTCACTGCTGAGCTCTCAAATGGAACAAACCTCCCCAAGAGCAGAATTCCAACCCCGGCTAAGAAGCCAGCTGGAACCAGAGTCCTCAGATAGGGCCTTTTGGAAATTTACACAGTAACAGCAGAAGACATCCAAGCCCAGTGAGGCAGAAAAGACTCCAGGCCTGCACAGGACACCTCCACCGTGCCCCATCGCCCAGAAGCCTGTCCACACAGCCCGACAGTGCGTGGCTGCTACTCGGTGATTCATGTTGTTTTCTATTTGCCCCAGGAATGGAAGTTCTTTGTTCCCAATGAAACTGAAAGCTCTGGTTTGTTTTCCCCCACTATGCTAGACAGTGCTCAGGAAATACTTGCTGAAACATGGTGCTTCCAGACAGACAGACAGACAGACAGACACACACACACACACACACACACACACACACAGCCTAAAGAAAGCTCCTTCTACTATAAGGTATGGACAGGACAGTCCAGTAGGCCTTGGCTTACTAATCCCTGGCCACAATTCCAGTGGGCCAGTTACGTCACTAGAATGAGTAGTCAGAGGCATCCCCTGGTGGCTGATGGGGTTGAAAGGGCACAAGGGATCACACTCCTGGATGGACCTCCTGGGGGAGAACTTTCCCAAGGGTCTAAGTAGAGAGGGTGCGGAGAAGACTACTCTCCTAGGAACCCAGAGAGAGCAGTTCAGGAATCATCAGAGAACAGACCTGAGACACTTCAGGTTCCTGTGTCCACCACGGTCCAGGCCAGACAAAGAGACTCTGGGGATCAGGGGGCCTTTGTTCCCCAGCCCAGTTAGGACATTCCTTATATGCAATCTGCCAGAAGAGTGGCTTCATTTGGAGTCAGCGGGGGCCAGTTATGCGGGTGGGAGGCACAGAGGTTTAGCTGGTTATCCCCCTGTGTGGCAAATCACTCAAAGGACATGAACCACCTCAGTCTCAGAACAAGAGGCTCTCGGGAAGGGGTCATTCAAGTCCACATTGGAACTTGGGAAATACTATGTCTAGACTGAGTATGGATTCTACTGTGTATAGGAAAAAAGAGGGTTGGAAAATGACAAGAGCGGTTATCTCTTGGAGGGAGAATTATGAGAAAGCTGTCATTTCTTGCTTACGTTGTCCCCTACTCCTTCCGGCAGACAGCATGGGGTTACTACATGGAGAAGGAACTGCCACAGTGGCCACTGAACTTTCAGTTTGGGCTGTAAATTTAGACTTTTCCCTGTTCACCTGAACTTGCATTAGAGAAAAGGATACACACTAAAGATGTATGGGGAGAAAAAAAAAAACCATTATATGGTTCGGATCTCCTGCTTCTTCTAGGATTTGGCCAAAGTCATGAAATGCCACTGAACCCATGTGCTGGTGGGGGACCCACCAGCTTCTTGTTAGGGACCCCTAATTAACCTTTCTGTGCCTTAGTTCTCCTCATTTGTAAAACAGGGTTAATGATAATACCTACTTCAGCAGATTGATGTGAAGGTGGAAAAATAACCCCACAAAATGCTTATACAGTAAGGTAAATTTCTGATGCAAAATAAAATCCTAAATACTTCTATAAGACAAATATAAAAACTCCCTATTTTACTCTTAAAATATGCAAATCCATATTATAATTTTAACTGGACAACTTCAAAAAAGAAATTGGAGATGTCCCTGCTTGATTTTGTGGGGTGGCTAAGCTGTGTCCCTGCAGAGAGCAACAGGGGAAGTAGATGTAAAACTTGGGCTAAGCCACGCCCCCCACCCCACCCCCAGGGAACTGCCTTCACAGAGACGCGGGGCAGAGGACAGACAAGGGGAGATTTTCAAGGCTTCCTGCAGCTCAGCAGAGGTCTCAACCAGAAACAGGAAGAACAACAGTCAGTGCCAGGCTGTGACTGGAGAGGGGCTACCAGGTCCCTTGGTACCTTTGCCCCGCTGCACACGTCTGCCTTGATGGATGCCACTGGCAAAGTTTCTTTGAGCGAGGAGCACGAGGCTATGAACACCACCACTCTAGAAGGAACCATTCATGAGCATGTGCAGTGGGCACTTGCTCTCCCCTCTTCCCAGCATCCATTCAGGCATATTTGCAGCAAATTTTCCTTTGGGAAACCCCTCATTTACCCACTGTCCATCAGTACTTATGGTTTGGGTGGAACTACCCTCAATGCCTCAGGCAGTGGGCATGACCTTGGACCTAACCAATCAGAGCATTTCATTCCAGGAGTCACAGTGATTGGCTTTGGGAAGGACATGTGACCAGAACCAAGCTAATGAGCCACGGGACTCTTCCTGGAACTACTAGGAAGCCGGCATCTTTTTCTTCAGGTGTTGAACTGCTAACATGTCAGCCTGAGGTGGCTGTGGCCATCTTCAGGAACAGCCTACCTGAGAAGGAAGCACACCCTGCAGGTTCCTGACAGCTCTCCTCACAACTGGCCTCCACTCTGTTAGTGTGGCCAGGCATCCCATTTTTTCTTTAAGCCAAATTGGGTTGGGTTTCCTTCAGTAGTGGACTACCACAGCACATTTTTGACCCTGGAATCTGAGCCAGGCAATTTATACACACAATTCCAGTTCATCCTGTAAGATAGGTACTATCATTCCCAGATCTGAAACCAAAAGAAGCTACATGGTTCCATCAGGACCACAGACTAAGTATCAGAGCGAAGAATCCACAGGTCCTTCTTGACCCAAGCTGAGAGTTTATTCCATTAGTCTGAGCCTTACTTACACAGGGAAAGACTTGCTTCTTAAAACAGACTCTGTGGGGGCTGAGGGTGGAGCTCAGTGGTGAAGCACATGCTGAGCATGCACGAGGCCCTGGGTTCGATCCTCAGCACCCCACCACCACCACTTAAAGCACCTGAGAAGCCTGGGCTATAATGTCACCAAGATCTTGGCCTAGGGGACTGGAACAAGTGGGCAAAGAACAGTGAAGACAAATCCCACTGGCCCTAGGAGTAGAGAGTGGAAACTGAAGAGGAAATTTCACAGCCTAGCAAGGAGAAGCTGAGCAGGAGGCCTCTCAGGAAAGGGAAGGATGTGAAGGAAGGCCTTCGCTCACTCCAGGGAGTCAGCTCTGGGAGGCCAGATGGCAGAAGGTGGGTGAGGCTACGATTCCTACTCCTGGAGCACAGGAGCAATGGAAAGACAGCCAGCTCCAAACCTCCATGCCTGACCGCCAGTGTCAGGCACCAGAGCCTCGGGACCCAACAGCTGAGAGACTAAGGTGGATCATGACCATTAAGTTTTGGAACAGATGAGAAAAGGGTCGGCCCGCAGTGATCCTTCATATGAGGAAGAGTAGAGGAGAAAAAGCCCTGAGCAGTCTTGAAGAGGTCAGGAATCAAGAACAAGTAGAAATGAATCCTCTGGGTCTTCGCAGCATTCTTTCCCCTCCTTTGGGAAAAGGATCTACTCCACCAGGTAGCCATGGGGCTGACCCCACCTCCACCATGAGGCAGAATGAAACCAAGGTCTGGCCGTCTTTCTCACCACGATGATGGGCTCCAGCAACCCATATGGATTTGTCATGTGGCTTTGGGAGAAAGACAACCTTCTCCTTGGACTTCAAGCCATCGGGATGTGTCTTTGGAGCTACAATAGAGCCCTTGCCTTCTGACCTGGGGCTGAAACCCGTGCTCAGAGAAGAGCAGAGTAGGTTACTGGAGGGAGAGACGTCAATCAAGAAACTCCCCTTGTTCACAGAAGCAAAGGATGAACAAAGGGTGGTCCCATGTCAACCACTCCCTTTAGAAGGCTTAGCTCAATTGTTCAGAGCCACAAAATGGTCCAAGAGTAGCTTTAACTTCCCGCCTCCTTGTCTAAACACAAACACCAAAGGCCAGGTAGTTACTCTGGAGGAGCCACATGGTGACTGGACCGCCTGATAAACTGCTGACAATGGCCAACACAATGAGGGGTGTGGCTGTCATCAGAGCTGCTTACCAGGGCAGAGAGAAGCAGGCCTAGGGACAGGGTGCCGCCCCTGCAGGAGCCCATCTTCTTCTTCTTTTCCTGACCGGTGCCCATGCCCCTGTGCTACTCTCTATGGAAACTGTGGACATGACCTGTTAGTGAGCCATGCTGACAGCTTTAAAAGAAAAATGTAGTTAGTTCTGCTCAATTTTGCTGTGAATCTACTTTTGTTCTAAACAATACAGCATATTTTAAAGTGCAATAGAAAATATTAGAAAGCACAGCATCTGGGAAAGGAGCACATTATTTCATAAAACCTTTGTTTCAAGCTGTGGCTGTGTGTGTGCCCTCACGGGTGTGTGTCCCGAGATACAATGTAAAACACATCCGCACCATGGTTACAATCAAAAAGTTTGAAAAACACTACCACAAGTCCAAGATCTCCTTCCTAAAATCCCCCCAAGCCAGAGGGGATTTTTTTTTTTGAGATTTAGTAGAATTCAGATTTTAGAAATGTTATGTAGTACACAATCCTTTAGCAGAATCTGGGAAACACTCAAGAATAAAACACATTAAGATTTCTATAACAAAATATACAAATACTTATACCAGCTAGGATACACAAGATATAAATTGCCTCACATCATTTTAGGGCAAGTTTTGTCTCCAAATTAGTTTGTGCCAGATTTCCAAAGAACTTCTGCTTTTTCCAGTTTTGGGATTCTGGAATTAAGGAGATGGATGTAGCCCTATGGAGGGATTACACACAGGTTTTCTATTTTTCTTTTTGGTACCAGGTGTTGAACTCAGAGGTGCCTAACCACTGAGCAACATCATCAATGACCACCCACCTTTTATTTATTTAGCTTACTTATTTTGAGGCAGGGCCTCGCTAAGTTGCTGATTTGAACTTGCAATAGTCCTGTTCTGTCTCCGGAGCCACTGGGATTACAGCCATGTGCCCCTACACCTGACTCATAGTAGTTTTTTGATGGATTAACACAAAGTGGTGAGACTTAAGAAATTCATAGGGCTGTGGGAAGGTAGACCTTTTAAAGACCCTTCTCAATTGAACTTTGTTTCTAAAAGGGACTCAGTGACTGATGGTTTAATAAGGAACTGTCTTATTATCTGGCCACTGGCCACCTGTGGTGATCAAGAGTGTAAAATATGGCAACTCTGATTAAGATGTGATGTAAGTGTAAAATAAAGACAATTTTGAAGTCTCAGTGTCAAACAATTTAAAACCATGTAAAATCAACAATTATTATGCTGATCACATGTGGAAATGATGGTATTTTGGAAGTAGTGCCTTGAAGACAATATAGCTTTTAAAATTAATTGTTCCTATTTAATAAGTTTAAATTTTTAGATGTTATTTGAAATTATACATGTTTTGCATTATGTTTTTATTGGACAGCACTGGTCTAAAGCATCCATTATAGACAGAGCATTTTGTTTTGGTTTTTGGTGCTGGGGATGGAATGGAGGGCCTCGTGTGCTAAGCTCATGCCCCACCCCTGAACTGCACCCCCAGCCCCTAGGCAGAGCATTTAAACACATGGTGGGAAAAGTCATCTTTCTGATTAAAACAAAACAATGATCAGAGAGGGAAGGGGACTTTGCCCAAGTCACACAGCAAGTTTGTAGAAAATCCAAGCTTTCTAGCCCTGCCCATGGCATTCTCAACCCAATTTCAAGGGGCTGCAAGTCCTAGGGAGTAAATAAAGGAACATGGGGCTTTCTTTAAATGGCAGCTCACAGGAGCAGCGAGGAGGGCTTGGGGAGGGCCCTTCTACGTGTCGGTCATGAGTGGCCGAGGTGCGAGGGGCTGAAGGAGGACGGCTTCTCCTCAGGAAAACAGCCAGGGCCTGGATGAAGAAGATCTGGTTGCTCAGTGCTGGCTGTACCTCGTTTACATGAACAAGTGCCAGCTATTCATCCCAGAAAATATTCTCAATTAAACCCCTGAAGCCCTACTATCTAAACAACTTAAAGGTATCCGTTTGGGGTTGGATCATTGTTTTTGTTTAATGTTTCAGCCAAAAGTTGTCAAAAGAAATTGCTGATGTACAAGTTCAGTCCCTTCCAGTGCATTTCATTTGGGGGGGAACATTTGAAGTTTCCATTTGGCTCTTTATTCAAATCTCCCTTTCCTCCTCTGGCCACTCTCAAAGGGACCTTGGCGCTCCTCGTCTCCCCACCCTGCCTCCTCTCTCTGCTCCAGTTCCTCCAACACTGCGGCCTCCAACCTCAAACACCCCAAAATTGTCTTTAGCCACTTTTTCTCTGGTGTAACCATACTTTCTGATGCACTCCCCCCTCCACACACACACACTCTGGGAACTATGGTCCTCTGGACCATGAAAGCTGATTTTGCCATTATCACCCTAAGGAATTGTCATAGTTTTACTAACCCACAGTCCCCGCCTCAACCTCACCAAGTCTCACTGCAGACCTGCCTACCCGCCACACTTGTTCAACACACTTCCTAACAACTGCTTAGCAAGTGTTCCCCAGGTGGCAACTGCACACTCGTGGTCTGCTCAGAGACAAATTGAGCACCTACTCTCTGCCAGGACCACGCTAAGCAATGCTGTGGGAAAGACAAACAGGCCAACCCCCATTGCTCTGCTTCTTAACTCACAAAAGAATGCATGCTGCAATTCTGTTTACATGAAACACAGCAACCCTCCCTGGGTCCCCTCCTCTCAAAGACAGTGCCACTAAATGGAGGCTACTTCTTATAACCAGTGATAGCTTAGAACCCAGCCTGCTTCATAGCTCTCCTCTCCACCACAGTTACTTTCCATTCTCTCAGGAGGGGCGATTGGCAATATGCTATGTTTCTTTCGATTGTAGGCTACTTGTTTTTAAGTCCCTCAAATGCTAATGTTGTGTTGTCTCAAGCCTCAAGCCAGATTTCTACAAGATAAGTATCCAATCTCGGAGTTCAGCATCTCCAGGACAATCTTAGCTCTGAATCCCAAACTTCATTGAGAAGTTGCTTACTTAGAAATGAAGCTGGGTTTAAAAAACCCTGGGAATAAAGAAGCTTCCTTTTGACTTCTAATGCTGTGCATGTAGTCTAGCACAGAGTAAAGGAGAAATAATAGTGAACTCTAAATTCAACAAGAACATTAACAGTAGGCAATTTTCTGCTGAAACAAACTATGAAGAAAGAATTATATAGTTAAATAAACAACACAAAATGCTATTGAAAATAAGTATAAAAGAAAATGAATACAACTCAAAAGAGGACAGCTACTTTTATTAATAATAAAGTCAACAAAATGATAGCAAAGCTGATCTCACAGTGCTCAGCCTTGTAATAAACCTACATGGTATAGAGAATCACCCCTTAAAGAAACAGACTCAGTAAAGTCAACTTCCCCAAAGTCACATGGCTCATAAATCCAGACCTGAAGTCAAATCACTTTGATTTCTCCCACCATACCCTCAGCTGGCCTCCCTTGTAAATTCTTCCTTCACATATGAATAGTAAAATAAAATAATCCACAATCATTTGAAGATGAGCCTAGAGCAGGTATCTAAGGAACATTCTTTGCTTAGATCTGTGCATAAATACGGAAGAATTCTGCAAGTTCACTTCAATCCTGTTTATCAATACAAGTTGCCAGTGACTAAATTATATCCTCTGAGAACAGTAAAATAATAAAAGAAAATGGGAAAAGGTCCAGGAAGCACATTATGACAGGTGCTGAGAGCAAGGTTGTTAAGGTTTCTGGTGTGTGCAATTGAGTTATTCAAACACTTGACAAGTTTATCAGCAAATCTTGCATGGTAATTATTTTGCTCCTGTGATATTTGTTAAGCTTGGGTAGCCAAACTGCAAAGCACATCCACTTTATTAGGGGGTTTAGAATGACATTTTGGTATTAAAAAAGACTAAATGACTTCTAACCAAGTTACCTAATTAAAAAAAAAATCTGCCACTCGAATGTATTTTGTGAGCCCTGCATGCCAAAATGCCCTGTGATTCTCATCTTAGCAGCTAGGAAGGGCAAATGGCAGGAAGGAGGCTCAGTGAGGCCCACAGACCCGTAATCCTGGTGGGATTTGGTGGGTCATCTGGAAGTTCACCCACTTTTCCTTGTGTCCTGTGTAGCAGGTCTGCTCTGTTCAGTGGTTTCATGGCCACCTGTGACTGTTGATGGAGAGGTAAAGACTGGCTGCACATGATGTTTGAAGGCAAGCCCACCTCTGGCTACTAGGAACAGGTTTCAGATATGTGATCTCTTGGCTTAGTGTAGACCTGGTCAAAGAAACCTGGGTAGCTGCTCTCTCTGCCCCATAATTATGTGTCACATCCATTTTTTTTTTTAAGAGCACTAAATGGTCAGTACAAGAGGAAGAGGAGGCCAGAAAACATCCCACCTCACCCAATCCAACTCTCTTTTAGATTTCTGTCATGGCTTCTCCAATTCTGTTTCAACCCAGTGTAGGACATTGCCACCTTACTAGAGCTCAGGATGAACAATTCTCACACACACACACACACACACACACACACAGAGTGTGAGTGATGGTAACTATAATTCATCAACTTGCCTGGACCACAGGGTGCCCAGGTGTCTGAAATGAGCATGGGCAGAAAGTACTGGTAAGTTTCTGTGCAGACAGGTGTGGGGTTGTGTAGCATTCCTGTAATGTCGTGACCAATGCTGGCCCAGAAATAACAAGGCAACCTGCAGATGACTCCCCAACTCCTAGCACTTGACTTTTAATACAGGTATATACCTCACAGGAAATCGACCAGGCATTGAACTGAAGGTCTAGGGACAGCATCCACTCAAGACTGCACTCCCACCTGATGTGTGGAATCAGAACAGAGAGGATGGGACAACTCGGGAGCTAAGTTTGTGAAGCCACAGGACCTCCCTGACTCCTCGTGGGCAATTGAGAGGCCACATTCCATTGCGGGGCACTTTCACAAGCCAACTGTGTCACTGTGCTTCTCACAGATTCATTTCTTCATTCACTCATGTCTTCACCAAATATCTGTGGAACATTTAATATGTGTCAGGTTCTTAGGTTCAGCCACTAAATTAAAAGGGTGTGGCCCCCTTTAGAGGTCACATCTACATGGCCTCAAAGTTCTCTTGCTATAGTTACGTTGGCTATTCTGTACCATTTTGATGAACATTAATACAAATTCCCCCCCAATTTTTAAAATTAATTTTCTTTTGGTGCATAATTATACATCAAAGTGGGATTTGATGTGACATATTTGTACATGTATAGAACAATGTGGTCTATTTCAAATTTCTTACCATCCCAGTAACTATGATTTTCCAAGCATGAATGGGCAGCAAAAAAAAAAAAAAAAAAAAAAAAAAACTGATTCTTTTTTCCTACAGCTATTTTATCATGACAACTCTACTCAAGAACAAGGATCCTTATAAGACAAAGGAAAGGGAGAGAGGAGAACAGGCCATTGGAGCCCACGCAGAGCTGGAGGGCTACTGCCAGAGCCGGGGAACACCCGGAAAGGGACAGGTGTTCCCCGAGGAAAGCTGGAAGAGGCGGGAAGGATCCTCCAGTGTAGTCCTTAGCGAGTGTCGCCCTGCTGAGACCTTGTCAGGCCTCCAGAGTTAAGGCACAGTCAGTTCTGGTTGTGTTAAACCGCCATACACGTCGCAGTAATCGGCTACGGCCAGCCTAGGAAGCCAGCCACCCTCCCTCCCCGAGTCACAGAGGGCAAAAGATTTGTATCCAGAAAGCACAGGGCCCCTGTGAAGAACAGGCTTCCGCCACGTTAACCTGGCTGGGAAAGGTCTGCTTCTCCATCCGATTATGAGGTCCTGATTAGGTTTAAAATCAGCACCAAGAACATTGCAATTTAAAAATATTCATTCTGGTGAAAAAAAAAAAAAAGCCTCCATTTTTGCCACAGATCATCATGTGGTGAGCCGGGACTTCTGCACAGGAGCCCAGCAGGTGCTGCAGGACAGCTGCAGGGAGCCTGGTGGAGAGGAGGGTGCACGGGCCATCCTCAGCCGAGCTCAGCCCCCAGCCCCCAGGGACCAAGCCTCTCACACCCTCCAATCAACTTGTAGGAGTAGCATGGACACATCAGCAACAAATTGGGGAAATGGTTCTGGAAGTTGGGGAGAGGCAACTCTTGGAATGACCCTGACTCAGAAATTCCAAGTTGTCTTTTTTAAGGTCCTTGAGCCCACGGGCCTCTCACAGCCCACCAGCCCACCACATGTGCCACTGTCATACAAATTACATGTCAACAGGGCCACATTCCCTCTGAAGTATCTGGCAGTGCTTCGCTGGTCCAGAATCAGGCGGGTTACCCACTGTGCCACTCCAGAGGGCCAGTCTGCTGGCCCTGGAAGGTCCCAGAAGGGAGAACAAGGTTGGGCCCTTGCTCTCTGCTGCTGACCTCTATCTGCTCCTTCTTGTCCTACTATCGCTCCAACTAGTAGTACTCTCTGAATTTTGTTAAATTCATTTAATATAATTTTGTTAAATTTCATTTAATCACCCCAAAAATTTAAACGAATTTTATTAACAAATCTTATAGGACAAGAGTTCAGTAACTTTCTTGAGATTATAGAGGGAAAAAAATGGCAGAGCTAAACTCAAGGACTGGATCTTTGGCCTGGGTCCACTACTCATCCCCCACCTCCCGGAGGCCTTCCCTGACCAGTCCATTTGGTATTTGTGCCCCAACATTTAGCTGTCGTGTTCATACCATGAGAGGGACAGCACTATCATGAGAGGCCTGCTATGCCCAGGGATCCTCCTCTGTTGTTATTATTATTCTCAATCCCACAATGACCTAAAGCCCTGTCTCTATTTTACAGATGGGGAAACTGAGGTCTTTGAAAGGGCCTTGCCTACAGCCACAGGGCTTTGTGGGACAGAGCAGGATTTAAACCAGGGTGCCAGGGCTCATGTCCTTTCCCCACAGCCCCTGGGGGTGCCTAACTGGATCACAAAGACACCTCTGAGCAGCAGCTGTTGCCATGGCCAATTCTGCTAAGGGCCCGGAGCCAAGCTGCCTTTACATTTGCTCTTTGAGCTCCTTTTCCAAAGCTGACATTCTCCAGCGCAGGTTGCTGCTCCACTAAAACCCCAGTAAAGTCACAGCTGTGACAGCTGCAGAGGGTTTGCCCTGGGCTCCTTCTATCGGCCTGGTCAGGAGAGGGGTCTGGCAATCACCCTTCATGTGACTAAGACCCTGGGGACCTGCATGGATGTCCCTGGGCTGGCAGCTTAAGACAACAGAGACTTACTCTCTCACAGTTCTACGGGCTGGAAGTAGAGATTACATGAAAACAGGGCCACATTCATTCCCTCTGAAGTCTCCGGCGAGAACCTTCCTTGCCTCTTCTTTTCCAGCAACCTCAACATGCCTTGGCTTGTAGCCACGTCACTCCAGCCTCTGCCTCTGTCTTCACGTGGTCCTCTCCCTGTGTGCCTGTGTGTCCAGACCGCCCTCTTCTTGTACAAACACAGGTCATCTGATAAGGGCCCACCCTGAACCAGGATGACTCAGGTCATCTTAACTCGATTGTATCTCTAAGACCCTATTTCCAAATAAAGTCACATTCCAGGGTTTAAGACTTGAATATATCATTTGGAGGACACAATTCAACCCACAACAGGGGACAAGGGAGCCCAAACAAATCTCCTGGTTCCCTGGCATTAAGCAAGACCCTCCCTCCTCAGCTATGAGGGGCTGAGCTGAGGTACCAGGCTGGCTACAGAAGGGCAAGATGGGCACCTCACTGGGTCCACCTGCTCCTCAATGGGCCATAAAGTTGGTTTTAATGTCTAGGTCCCAGATCAAATGAATGAGGTCCATCTTGGGGAGTCCAAGCACCCAGAGGCTCCCCAGTTGATTCCAATGACAAGACAGGATTAAGAACCAGAGTTCTAGAGCCGCAGAGCACCAAGCCATTGGTTCAAGAGAAGGGGTAAGCCACAGGCAGCCACTGCTCCCCCACACATGTGCCGGGGTTTCCCCGTCTCCATCGGCTGTGACCCTCCGGAGCAGTCAGGGCCTGTTGTGAGAAGGCCTCTCCTCTCCTACTCCCCACCCCGCCAGCCCATCAGTTTCATGAGGGCAGTTCCTCTGTGCCTGTCTGGAGCACCGCTTGCTCACGGTGCTGAATTTGGGGAGTGGCGCACAGCAGCTGCTCAAGACAGGTCTGCAGAAAGGATGAGCCATGAATATGAGTGATGAAGGCACTGGGAAGGGCACTGGGAAGAAGGCCAGGCCTGGGAGGAGTCCTGCCACTCCTCCAAGAGTCCATGACCCAGAAGACCGTGCAACACCCACCCGACTCACCACCCCACAGCTCAGGTATCCACGTTCCGTCCACATGGTGGCCACTCGACGGTGGGTATGGGAAGGAGAGTGGCAACTGCCTGGGTGATCAGGGACAGCAGAATGGTGTCTGGGCTGAGTGGATCGGGATCAATGGAGACGGGCAAAGAGCGTTCAGAAGACGGTAAGAGGAGAGCTGACGGGGAAGGGCGGCTGGAGCACAGACTGCAGGTCCCCAAGCAGTGAACCAACTCCAACAACAGTGGCCCTGCAGATGGGACAGCCTTCAGCTTCCTCCCTGGGTGAAGCCACCTGGGTGGCCATGAGAAGTCAGGGATGGCGTGGAGCAGAAGTCACAATGGAAATGGAATTGTATTAGAGTTAGCT
Organism: Spermophilus citellus; assembly: GCF_964194105.1. NCBI lineage: Eukaryota > Metazoa > Chordata > Mammalia > Rodentia > Sciuridae > Spermophilus > Spermophilus citellus. The sequence continues at coordinate 82,227,167 of NC_138195.1, forward strand.
GGCTGTGGAGCACAGGTGACAAAACAGAAGGGAGATGGCAATCCAAAGCCTATCTTGCTTTGGTACAGCCACAAATTCAAGTTACTTCACTGACAAAGGCTATCCATCGGGGCTGTCTGGTGAGCCCTGCATACTGTCCAGAAACCCGAGAAAGACCTATTTTACAAGGACAACATTCTGAAATCCCTTAGATTTTCAATAAGAAGGAATTCCCTCCTGCCTTTCTCAGCATACATACTTGTTAAATCACTGAGATCACCTTGGCAAAGAAAGTGGCTAAGTTCTCCAAGCCTTGCTTGACTCTCAGTAACACGACGATACAGTGTTATACAAACAAAATGTGCAGAAATGTCCAGAAATGCATCATGGTCTCTTCATTCCCAAGCCAACATATAACCCAGGAACCCCCCAACATTGTGGGCCATCCAATTAGTATGGTTATTTTTGGTGTTTCCAAGCACCAAGCTAACAGTAAATGTAAATTAGGCACCAAACTCTCAGTCACAGGTGGCCATCCTGATGATCCAGAACACATCTGAAATGATTTTTTAAATTTTTACTAATATATAAAATTTTAAACCCTCATAGAGAACTCATACAGAAACAAATATCATTTAGGACTCAGTTTGAGAAACAATCTTTATCCTACCTAGGAAATCATCTGCAGAAGCCTCCAACAAACTGATCTCCATCTTCATGTGGTCACAGTAGGACTCATGATCCTCACAAATGCCTTTCCAACCCAAGTCCATCCATATCCCATTTCCACAATCAGTCTAAGGAACAGTCTGTCTTTGACCATTCTTGCTCTTCTAGATTTTCCTCATGTATTTGTAGCTACATCTTTGGGGCTGTGGCAGAGTTTTCTGCATAGGAACAGTGTTTAGGGAGCAAATTCATTCATTACAGGAAAGTGTCCCATGTCTTAATTCACAGTAAGGAACATGGCCCAAAATGTTCGGGGGTTCCTAGGTTTACTGTGGGCTGTACAGAGGCAGCCCTGGTGGGGATTCTATAGGTGGATGCCCAGCACGCAGGGCTGCGCAGAATCCTCAAAACCAGAGGCTGCAGAAGATCATGGAGGGTGGGAGGGGATGTGCACTATCCACTATCTTTGATCAGGCCATTTATTTGTGCCCTGTAAAATTCCTAAAGGATTTCTGAAAATGGAAACAAAAAACCAAAACCCAAGACACAGGAAGGGTGAAGAATAAGAAACAGAGCTCCACCTTTCAAGGTCATCAAAGCAGGAAGGTCAAGGAGGAGGGTATTAGTCTTACATTCTTATCTGATAGACAGAAACCTGCCCCTTTCTTCGGAGTGACCAGCTTTTCCCTGACTCGGGGTTGTAAGAGGAATCCCTCTCATTAGACAGATCAGCCCCCACCCCACCCCCACGCTTTTCCATAAGAGCACCAAGCTGGTCAGCTAAGATGGCCAGGCCATGCCACACCCATGAGCAAGGCCCCAAATGTGTGGGAAGTGACAGCCCACACATCACTTACTGGCCAAGCTAAAAGGAAAACAGAGCTTTGGGCGACTTCCCATCTCTTCTATGTAACAGGAGCCTTCTTGACAAAGAGCCTTCTGGGAACACCCTGTCTGTGCCAGGGCAAAGCACCATCAGCTGTGGGTAGACACACGCGGGGATTTAGATTTGCATCAGGCCAGCCTCACATTCTCAGAGCAAAATTTTGGGGTGCCTAACATTCCAGGGGGCTCACTGCCCAGTGATCTGGTGCACTGTTATCTTCAGGGCACCCCCTCCCCCAGCTCAACACAGAGCAGCCCAACGCCATGCAAAGCCAAAGGGACAGGATGTGGTTGTGGGCAAGAGCTAAACGTGAAAAGGGTTGTTTGCAGAGCAGCAAGAAACTGACCAATAATGAGGCCAGTCCCCAAAGCAGCTGATAAGAGGAGGACAGAGGCCAGGTTTGAATGCAGCCCCCAGTAAATCACTGTTAATTGCAAGTGAGAGAGAAATGAAGGCTGTGCTTGAACTTGCAAGTTTATTTCAGGTTATTCCAAAGTCTTCCTGGGCTTCTCGGCAAGGAGGCGGAGGAGCGCAGAGCGGGTAGGAGAAAGACTATTCTCCGGCCCTTTCTGACTGTGGGATAGTGTTTTGCAACATGGACAGCAGCAGCTGAGGGCTATGGAAATGCGCACAGATCTCATACAAACAGAACGTTTGCTTATCCTTCCTGGCCTTGCAGGCCAGGCTGAAGCATGGCATGTGGGATAATCTACTGCATCGACACACTAATGAGCACCATGCACAGACAGGGAGCAGAGATAAGCAGCATGAGTCACCAGGAGCGAGACTCCACAAATGACTGCCAACAACAAGCTGGTGCAACAATGTTCTACTTGGCAGAGGAGAAAGGAGAACACAGAAGGCAAATGAGTGGATAAAGGAGACATGTCATATATACACAGTGGAATATTAGTTGGCCATAAAAAGGAAACCTGCTATCTGTGACAACGTGGATAGACTTGGAGGACATTATGGTCAATGAAATAAGCCAGACCCAGAAAAACAAATACCATATGACCTCGCTGATACAGGGAAACTAAAAAAGTTAAAGCAGAGTGTAGAGTGACAGTGGCCAAAGGCTGGTAGGAAGGGAAATAGGGAGACGTTAGCCATGAGTACAAACTTTGTGTCATTAGATGGATGTGTTCTGGGGATCTCACGCACCTTGTGGTGGTGGGAGTTAATGATAACATACTGTATATGTGAAGTTTGCTACAACATAGGTCTTGAGTACACTCACCACGCGGTCTTTGTCTTACACATCACTCAATGGTAACTCATGAGAGATGGTGGCTATGCTAATTAGCTCGACTGTGTAAGCTGCCTAAGTATGGACAAGGTTTTGTTGATAACGCTTGGGGCAGGGAACCTGCACCTCCTCAAGGAGGTGGCCACGCCATCACTCCAGATTAATAACTCTATCACAAGTAGAGCAGAAATAAGATCTTGTCTTTCATGACTGATTTCATGATGGGGAGCTCAACTCCAAGTGCACCTTGGGAAAACAGTTTCCTTGCCTGTGTATGAAAAAAGAATCACTTCTGATTTTTAAAAACTTTTTGTTATGGAAACTTTCAAAGACCAAGTAGAGAAGGGTGAAATGAACTCCCATGCAGCCAGGTGAAGCTATCACTGAGCTTCATTAGCTACAATCATTTTGCAATTCTGACTTCATCTCTGTCCCCCACCCCTGCCTATATCACATAAATATTTCAATGCACCTTGATCAGATAAAACCTTTGTACGTTAATTTGAATTTAACGATCACAAAATTAATATGACCAAATTATGTTTTTCACTTTTAGGGGGCACCTCCTGTCCATATACAGGATAAGGAGGACAGTGATGGGAAGAGGCCTCCCTTGGAGTTGACATACCCAGTCGTCTTTTGCCAGCACCAAGCAGGGTCATCCCAGGTCAGCTGGCCAACCTTCCAGACCCTCAGTTTCTTCACCACTAACAGAAAATCAGAGAGGCTAGTATTTCAAGTTTTATTCAAACTCCAGCCACTCCAAGTACTGCCTATAACAACTCACATTAATATGCCCTCTTTGAAGAGGGTGATATACATGTGCATATAGGTTAATTTAAATCCACACCCCAGGGACAGAGAGCTACTGCTTAAAGTATCCTAATCAAATTGCACACACCAGAGACTACTGGTTAGTTGGAAAACACTGATCAGAAGTCCACAGCCCAGAAGCAGCTACTCTATGTCTTTGGCTATTTTTGTGGATTCTAAAAATGTTTCTTTACTGAAATGAGTGGTATTCAGGAAAGACAGAGTGGCTGGAAATATTGTCCCAACACCTCCGCCCTTGCATGACCAGGATATAAGAATATGGATAAAGCCATCTATTTATACCATCCCAGTTGCATCCTAGGCCCAAAGCAAAACACAGTGCAGTGTTCACCCAATATGCAGAGATTCCATTGCCTGATCCACCTGAGTAGCTAAATGCTACCACTAGAATTTTCTTGCACTTGCCTTAAGACAGGTGTTAGTTGGTCAACACCTAAATGCTAGAGAGCTAGTGCTTCATCAGGCCCACAGATCAAACTATAAATTGTTTTGGGGGCCTGCCTGCTAACAGATGTTTGGGTGCAATTGAGTTTGGTTTGAGAACTGTTTTCAGTTTAACATCAACTGGGAGTGAAACTGTGGGGAGGGGATCTGCAGACCTGTGTACATCTTACCACTGGAGGGAACCCATGTTTTCCAAAGCACCCCAGTATGGTTATTTCCCTACTTCTAAAACGTACTTGAATTATTTCTCGCCATCTGGAATTCCCTTTTCTTTCCCTCTTCTGCTAAATCTTGTACATTTGTGATAGCCCAGCTCAAGACTTGCTTCCTCCAAAAGCCACCTTTAGTCACTGGGACCTCGGCAACTGTAAGGCAATTATGGAGCTGAACTTGAGGTTTTCATGAGCATGAAACACACACGTCGACCACAGGAATGCTGCAGTGGTCTCACATTGACAGGTTAGTACTGGCCAGGACTCTTGCTTGGCCGATGGATAGAGCCTGGCCATTGGCTGGTGGGGGCACAAACTGAGATTGTGCTTTTTTCCTCATCTCTCCCATTGGTTCCTGGACAGAGCTGCTAAACAACACTGCAAACTTTAGTCTGGCTGCTGACAGGTGCAGTTCTCAAAGGAGAGAGCCATGTAGGTTTGTGCTAAGGAAGTGAATGGGGATGAGACAGGCAAGGGTTTGGCCACCATCTTGGAGAGAAGAAATACAGTCTGGCTGGAAATAGCCAATTGGCAGAAAATAAGGCTTCTGGTGGGGGTGGCTGTAAATGCCGAGTCTGAAGAAAGCAGACAGGAAGGGCAAAGCCCCTCATCAGAACAACAATAGTGAAAAGATGATTTACCAAGGTCAGAATTGGGGCCATGGAAAATTTTCTGTTTACATCTTTTTTTTTTAACAGCACAAAAGCAGAGGGAAAATTTGTGTGTGTGTGTGTGTGTGTGTGTGTGTGTGTGTGTGTGTGTATGTATCAGGGGGAAGGCACTTTATAGCTCATAAACCTGGTGAATTAAATAGGATTCTAGTGTGTGGGTAATATGGTGAATCCTCCCATGTTCAGAAAAAATAAAACAGTATGCCTCTCCCCACGGGAACCACAACATTAGCTTCTCCCTGGCAAGTCCCAGCCTGGAGAGACGGCAGCAACCAAGAGATTTCTTTCCCTTAACTTGGATCAAACAGCAAAATTCTTGACTAATTTGTTCCAAACTGAAGTCTCTCTCTGGCTGGAGGGCTGATGCTGTAAGACTTGTTCTGTGGACTCTCAGGATAGCTGGAGAGTTTAACCCCAGAGTGGCAACTGGTCTTGTCCCTTGGTCCCTGGACAGTCACCTGGGCAGGCCTTGGTGCCATCTTGGAGTCCCCCTCTTCACCCAGGAACTCCAGGCGCCATCCTGCATTCCAGTGGGCTCCCAGATTTTCCTTCTGTCAACACCAAGTCCAGCCCTGGGCTGACTTGTCATTGTTTGTCCCAGAATTTATGGTTCAGATAAGGGAAGCTGCATGGGGCTGGGTGGAGTGGGAGGGGCAGGGGTGGCCATGAGTGAAATAACCCAGTATTTTCTTTTGCTTTATTCTCCATATCTCAATGTCCAGAATAGGCGGAGGGTGGCCAGCTCCGGAAGCTTTCATGATGCCAAATACTTTCTCAATGATTTCTTTTGTTTTTTTTTTTTAATTAATTTAAACTTTTATTGGGAAAATGGAAGGTGTGGATATGATGGCAGGTGTGTGTGTGTGTGTGTGTGTGTGTGAGAGTGTGAGTGTGCAAAAGTAGGTAATAAACTTTCCCATCCATCTTAGAATCCCTAACCTCAGCCCCCTTCCTGACAATTATTATCAATAGGCTGTGGATCCTTCTAGGAATTTCCAATGCTATCTTGGAAATAATATAACATTATATATTTATTATTTATTATATAATAAATAATATTCTCTCTATATAATATTCTGTATATAAAATATTCGTTAAAAAGTGCAGATAAAGCTCTTTGATTCATGTAAGTACACACAATATACAGCAATCTGTACCTTGCCCTTGAAGGCAGCCTATAGAATTTGCCTTAGTCTTTTTAACAGCTACATGGTATTTCATTCAATGGATCCAATGTACGTTTTAAAGTGTCTTGTTTATAAAATACTAAATAATTCTCATTTACAAAATTCGTATTCCAGGAAATGCATGTTAATGAGGAAAAGCCCTTCCTCCCTCTCTCAAATTTTAAATCTCAGCGCCTCATTTAGTCCTTTAAATAATGATACTAGGACATTCACTTGGCCAGCAGCAGAGAGAAGATGAAGACTGAGGCCCCAGAGCTCTGCCTCTACCCTGTTATCCCCCTCTGGAGTCTCCAAGCCTCTGTTACCATGGTTACCTGTCCCCCCATATCCTGTCCCCCATCAACTCCAGGTGGTAAGATCCTGCCTCTTCTGTGCCAGTAAAACCGTCAAGCCCTGTTCCGAGTGGACAGAACATGCTAACTAGGACTGAAGTCAAGTCCCCCATACACCTGGCTAGTGGTGGCAGAGAACCAAAGAAGTAGGGGCCCCTGCCTTCATGGTGCTTACATGCAGTGTCAAAGAGTCACCCAACATGGTCCCATCAGCCCAAACCCTCTCACATAAGCCCCACCAAACCTCTTGCTCCTTCTTTGCTGTTCCAGAGTCCAGGGCTTGGGAAGGACATTTTTCAGTTATTTCATGGCCCTCAATAAGCTCACCCCTTCAGTCTCCCAGGCAACATGACCCCAAACATCCCGGCTAAGGCTACAGAATTTGAAACGCCTGCACATTATCATTGGATTTTTCTGAAACTTGGTCATTCAAGCATAAAGGGAAAAAGTGTTTTTGGAAATGTTCTCCATGAGACAAACAGCACAGCTGGCTAAGCCTCTGGCACAGAACCATCCTGCCAGGGGCAATGGGCCGTCATATAGGGAGTTGCAGATGCCATTCTTCCCTGGAGGGTCTTCTCAGATACCAAGCAGAGCAAGGGGGAGCCCTACCAGCTGCCCAGAGACCCTCAGTCCTGGCCTCAGAACAAAAGCAGACACCTCAGGCCCTGGCAGGGAGGGAGCCGTTCTCACTGGCTGGGGAGCAGCAGTGTGTGCTCCAGATTTCTTCCCCGACTTTAGTTGCTTAGTTTTACACAGGAGCTGCCAGAGTCCTGAACTCACCCCCTCACTGGATGATTCTAGAAGAAAAAAAAAATACAGCTGTTTCAGCTTCTCTGTCCTTGGAAAGCACGTCCAACTAGAAGCTGGAAGGAGTCCAGGGCTGATGTTGCATCCTGAACAAACTCTTTCCTAGACAGATGTTAGAGAACCAGGCCTGCAGGGTGCAAAGGGGCTGTGAGGCTCGAGGGTAGGGAGAGTTGGGTGTCAGTCCCTTGGAGCCAAGGAAGAGGATCATGGCTAGGTGACAAGGGAGTCTGTCACTAGCCCAGACAGTACCTCCTGTGCTTTATTCCAGGTTCACCTAGAGTGTCTGAGCCCATCTAGTCCTGTAAGGCGTCCTGGGGCCTTCGACAGGGGTCAGTGGACTATAGCCCCTGCTCCATATGAAGCCCCTCACCTGTTTTTATATGGCCCTCAAGCCACACCAATGTTTTACAACTTTAAATGGGGAAAGAAAATCAAGAGAATGATATTTAGTGGTACATGAAACGTATATGAAATTCACCAGTGGGGTGGTACACGCCTGCAATCCCAGCTACTTTGAAGGCTGAAGTAGAAAGAGCCCAAGTTTGAGGTCATCCTGGGTCACCTAGTGAAACCCCATCTCAAAAAAAAAAAAAAAGGGCTGAGGATGTAGTTCAATGTGTTCAATTCCCAGTACTATTACAAATGTGTGTGTGTGTGTGTGTGTGTGTGTGTGTGTGTGTATCTCAAATTTCCATGCCCATAAAGTTTTATTGAAACACAGCCACATATTGGTTTTCTTCTATGGTTGCTTACACAATATAATGCCAGAGTGGAATTACTGCCACACAGACCATATGGCCACAAATCCCAAAATGTTTACTGTCTGCCCCTTTGCAGAAAAGTTTGCTTGTCCCTATTCCAGAAGAAACAGGCAAAATCAATAATATTATGCAGGTACTACTATAGCAAGAGAAAACACAAATGTTTATTGACAAATTAAACATATAACCATGAATTAAATTTATTATGCACATAATCCTAATTAATAATTCTTTGTATTTAGGTCTACTAATGACCACAGAAATCTTCCTTTAGTTGGGCTAACACTTTGCTTAATAGGAGATCTAAGTTGGTGTCCCTATCATCAAATCGACTGGGCTATAGTCTGCCAACTCCTGCTCTAAGACAAAAAGGAAGGTGACTTTGATTTTAAATTTTTCATAGTTCAGTCCCCCAAGAGTCTAATCAAGAATAAATATAAAAATTTTAAATCCAATTTGGGACAACAAAGTATTATACAGAAAGTTGTATAGTCTCCCCACCAACATCACCCCCTTAAAGAAATGACATTCACTAAACCTTGTTCAACAGACTGAGATCTTCTCCAGGAAGGGTCATGTTGATTCATTGTTGCACAAATATTCTGACTTGTGAAATAAACGAACATATATGGAGCCTCAGCTGGGAGCCAAACCTTGTGTTTGGAGCTGGTGGAGCTGGGATGGGCTTGCAAGTACAATACACAGAAGTGTGAAATTTTATCTATACTTAGGGCTTTCTGTTTAGAGCAGAAGAGAAGGAACACATGGTAGTTAAATAACAGAACCAAACTCTGATACTGATGACAGGAGCACTGAGATAGCATCAAAGTGGCCCTCAGTCTGCACTGGATCTCATAAGTACAAATTTCTAAACTTGGGGCACAGGGTGCTCCACTTCTGTTACTCAGCACTGAGGAACCTCCATAGTCCTCGCTTCCCTTGGCAGAGGATCATAGCACTGACCCACCTCAAAAACCACAAAGTAGGGCATTTTGAAATGATCACGGGGGCTGAAAGGACTCTGTAATTCAGACCCTGATAATACAGTTGCTGAATTTGTCATATCCAGAACTGTCAACACTCCATTAAAAACACACACAACAACATTAGCACTATCCAAGGGATAGAAATACTGAAGACTTAAGAATAGGGAAACATGGGAAGAAAAATAGACCACCCAAGCAGAAAGAGCCAGAGACCAAGAAATCGTTGGAGTTTTCAGGCCTCCCTAGAAGTCACCACCCACAGAGCCATGATCTAGGAGGGATGGGAGCGAGATGGTGTAGCAATCCCAGGGGACTGGGCTGGGCACATCCTTCCCCTGCCTACCCAGGGCAGCCAAGGAGGGCACTCGACTTGGAGTTTGTTTTCAAATATCACTAGGGGGCATGTCACAAGTCAAGCTCATACTACACACACAAAATATCTCCTTCAGTCCACAGTCCACTGATTCACACTTACCCTCCCTCCCACTCCCAGGCTCCCCAAGTCAAAGAATTCCCATGAACAACCAAAAGGGAGAAGGTACAAACCTCATCTCAACTAGCAGGTGAAGAGTTATTGAGTTAGCAGAAGAAACATTTTACTTGTCCCCTGAAAAGCCCAAGACTTTCCTCTGAGACACTTTGGAAAAGCCATTCCCCGGGCAAGGATCCAATGTGACAATGAGCACGATTCATAAACCAGATGGTTCTGGGTAAAGTCCAACCAAAGGCAATGATGGGCTTTTGGGCAAGAAGTGATCACTGTGTCCACGGGGTGTGGTAAGGTGGTAGGAAGACAGGGCACAAACATTGGCTGCTATTGGCTGTGTGACAGCGTACCACATGCCACATGGATTTCATCAAGGGAGTGTAAGTTACCCATCAGTGGACAATGTTGCTCATGGAACCAAAATCTTGTCAAAATAGCAGTCAATGGGATAGAAATATGAACGGTTTTCTCCAGTGTGATGGAAAGATTATTCAGTAATCATTCATTGAGCTCCATACTTTTCCAGATTTAAAAAAAAAAAAAAGGATCAAGATGCATTTCTGCCCTCAGTGCCCTTATTTCAATTCAGCAAGATAGCTATGAACCATGCCTGGGGAAACACAGAGGAAGCAGGGCCTACTGGCCTGAGATGCTTCAAGAGAGAGCATGACATAGGTATCTCCACGTCACAGGGACGCTGGCATCCACTGTGTGTCTGAGGGACTCTGTAGAGGACTCACATGTGTTTCCTGCCAACATTTCTTAGCACTGCTTCCCAAGAAACTGAATCATGGATTTTCCTGGGTCTGCACTAACGCCACACCTTCAGTAGGCTTTGTCCCGATTTGCCAGGAAGCCTCTCAGGCAAAGAGGTTGCCACAGCAAAAACAGGCCAGCCAAGAAAAAGGGCCTTCCGAGGGAAACTGCAAACCACCAGGTGTTCCGCCACCAGCAAATGGCTCACTCTGCTTGCAAGAGTCCAGAAGATGCATCCATCCATCTTTACATTATTCATGGAATTCACAAGATGAATGCTTTCAGTTCTTTACTGCTTCAATGCTAAGCATGTTTCTAAAATAAACATTAGCTTTGCATTGACACAGGAAATTGGCTGGGGCGATTTTCGGTCTCAAGCTATTGAGGCCTATAGCTATGACTCTCTTAACCTTTTTCAGTGAATATCTTTTGGAGTTTTGAATGGAATTCAGAAAAGGCAGAACACATACCAAAGTCAGAGCCTTCTCTAGGACAAACTGAGAAGCTCTCTATGAACAAATGATTAAAATGCTGCCATTGTCTTCATTATATCCCTCAGAAGTGAGATTTAGAATGTAAATAAGTATCTTCTAATACAATGGACTACAAATTTGACATCAGAACTTCCACCTATGAAGTATTGTTGTTTTTCCTGAAAACGTAATCTTCCAGATTGTCAGAAACCTGTACATCTAAGATTCTGCCTGAAATTAAATTATCTGGCCCCAAAAAGACCTGAACTTATCCAGGTCAGAGCCTGGAGAAGAAATGCAATGTTCCTATCTTCTAGCAGCCCAAGACAGTTCAAGAAGTCCCCAGAGACACCCATGGAGAAAGGAACTTGGACTCCAGGAATGTCCTGATCAGCCAAGGCACAGTAATGAACACCTGTAATCCCTCCAACTTGGGAGGTTGAGGCAGGAGGGTTGCAAGTTCAAAGCCAGCCGCAGCAACTTAACAAGGTCCTGTCTCAAAAAATAAATTTAAAAGGCTGGGGATATAGCTCAAAAGTAGAGTGCTCCCAGTTTCAACTCCCCAGTAGCAAAGAAGGAAGGAAGAAAAGAAGGAAGGAAGGAAAAAGGGAAAGGAAAGGAAAACCCTAGACCACTGAACCCAGACCTGCCAACCAAGAGAAGACCCAGCCCTGGCTCAGGCCACACATAAGAGAAGTGACTCTCTATAGAACATCCTCTGCAATGATGATGCCTGAGACAGTCAGCAAAAATGAGATCTCCAAAACCACTCCACAGTGACCAGGCCAAAATATCCCAACTATTTTCCCATGATGAGAAAATAAAGGACAAGTCACCCACCACACAGCCGAATAGTTAAAACATAGGAAATATTTGTTCCCAGAAAGGAGTGGTCTTGGGGGATGGGAATGGAGAGGGAGGAAGAGAGAGACAGGTAGACATCTTCCCCTTTAGAAAGATTAAATATTGAGGCAACTGGATTGCATTTTTAAAGCCATTTCCAGGAAAAATCCTTTTGAGGTTTCCTGTGCTGCCTGAGTTTATTACACATTAGCAGAAGTAAAGGCTTCCAGAGAGTCACATGATGTTATTAACATGAAAATCCCACACTCCAAGTGTTTGGTGAAGTCTGAGATGTGAAGATTCAGGAGAGCTCTTCCTTGAGCAAACCAGTTCCCTTGCCTTACAACTCCCTGGGGAGTGGAACGGAGCCAAGGTCAAAGACTGGGAAGAGATGCCCAGGAAGAGATGATGATTTCATTGGTTGGAACTTTATGGAGCTTTGTATGTTTTACGTGGCAAATGCTTTTACTATCCCTTTGCAAAGGCAGGGGGGGGCAGGGGAGTGGGGGGAGTGGAGGGAGGGGGGAGCCAAATTCCGTCCCTTCCAAGGATCCCTGAATCACATAATTGGTGAAGAGAATGGACCCTAAAGGCGGCCACACAACTTTCCCACTGTGTAGGTCCTCATGGCAACAGAGCTGAGTGAGAAACATATTCACATCCAGTGGTTTCCATTCTAAGGTGTGGGGCTCTCCTCACAAGACCCATCCCAGCCAATCCACTAGCCAGGAGCAGACATCAGCTGTGGGGGAGGCTGCTAAGCAGAACTTCCCACCACTCTGCCCTGGACACCTGGCCTTGTGCTTTTGGAAATACAATCCTGTAGGGTTTTTGTCTCTAAATCTGTCTCAAACCCTGGTTTTCCCACGTACAAACTAGGAATAAATCTCTATCTACCCTCATAGACTTGCAAGTATTAAATAAGGTAATTTGTATAATGCATTTATTAGAGGACATGGAAACAGAACTTACCACAAGCTTCTAGATAGCAGGAATAGTGTTGGATCTGGTTTGCACAGTCTGCAACTCTGCACGATATATAAAGGTCTACTGAATGATGCCATGAGTGGGTCTTTTAACAAAAAGACACTGGGAAAGAAAGGTAAGCCAAAAACATGGTTGGCACAATGTGGGTAGCTAACTGAAAAATATTAATTTGGATCCCACGTCATATCTTATGAAGAGTTTCAGATGGTTCAAATATTTAAAACATAAAAAAAACAATTAAAAAGTACAAACAAACTGTAGCTGGTGGGAATGTAAAATGATGTGGCCACTGATAACTGCCATCATTTGGCAGTTACTCAATGACATACCCTAGAGTTACCATGAGACCTAATGATTCTACACACACACACACACACACACACACACACACACACAGAGATGCCCAAGAGAAATGAGAATATGCGTCCACAAAACAAACTTGCATATAAATGGTTATAGCAGCAATATTCAATATATCCCACAGATGAATGGATTAACAAGATGTGTTCCATTCATGCGTATGTACCCGATAGAATATTATTTAGCCATAAAAATGAGAGAAAGACTGACATACTCTTCAACTTGGAATGAACCTTGAAAACCTGGGATGAAAACCTTGAAAACTTGAATGAACCTGGGCCAAGTGAAAGAAGGGGTTTACATATTCTATAAATCCATTTATATGAAAGTCCAGAATAGGGACATCGACAGAGATGGAAAGTAGATGGACAATTGCCCAGGACTGGGGAAAGTGATGGGGGTGGGGGGCAGTGATTGCCCAAAGGGAAGGGGTTTCTCTTTGAGGAAATGAAAATGTTCCAAAAATGGCTGTGGAGATGGTTGTGAATGTCAGCAAAGTGTACACCCTGAATGTTGTACAGTACTAAAGGATATTTCAATAAAGCTAAAAAAGAAAATGGGAGACTCTTAAAGTAAAGTTTTAGGGGGAAACTAGAACCATGAAGGAGATAAATCTGACCAAAAAACATTTCAGGAAAAAAATCCTACTTCAGAAAAATAAACATAAGAGCAAGACAAAGAAAGAGAGTGGGAGAAATATTTGCAGCTCATATTCAAAGGGTTAATTTTCTTAACACAAAAAAAACTCCTACAAAATCAATTTTTAAAAAAGGAATTCAATAGAAAAATGAGCAATGCATACAAACAGAATACACACACCCCCTACATACATGTGACCAATCCTAAATATAGGAAGATATTCAACTTCACTTTGAATAGTGACCTGCAAGTTAAATCTGGAAGGGGCACCATGAAGAGAGGTCTCTGCCCATTCTGAGGAACAGGGACGGCAAAGTCTGATAATACTGTATTGAAGAAATTAGGTGGGTGGAGACAGGCCCTCTTTGCTTAGGAGGTACTTTGCCTATGAGAGTAAAAAGGGACCTGACGAATCTAGATGTGGTGGCACCACCTGTAGTTCCACCTACTCCAGGGGCTGAGCTCTGGAGTTCAGGACCAGCCTGAGCAACACAGTGAGACCCCATCTCAAAACAGAAAGAAAAAATAGATATGAGCTCCCAAGAGAGCCACTTGGCAATCTCCACACAAATCCTAGCAACACATCCTTTGACCCAGCCTTTCTATCCTGGGATGGGATGGTACAGATATCCTCCTGGTGTCTGAAGTGACCTATGGCAAGGGTATTCATGGTGACATTGTTTGTTACAGGGACACCTAAGGAAAAACTGAAGTGTCCACCAAGTACAGAAAAGGCGTGGTCACTGCACAAAGGAAATGCTGAGCAGCAAAACAAGGAGCACGGCAGCCCCAGGAGGAAGAAGCACCAAGAGCGAGCTCCACGTGGTGGAAAGAGGAAAGATCACCCGCTGCAGCTGATCCTGGGCGCGCAATGGCCTGAAGGATACATAATAGACTGGGCAGGGAAGGGGCCTGAACAGGGGTGGAGTTTGCTTTCTACTGAGTTCTTTTGCTTTTTAAAAACTTTGTACCAGACAGAGAGTTTGGAAAGAGAGGGACAGGGACACAAGGAGAGGGAAAGAAAGAAGGAAGAGAGAGAGGAATGGAGAGAAGGAAGAAGTGAGGGGAGGAGGCAGTTAGGATCATGATAGAGAGGAGAGAAAACCCTGGATGACTAGATCCCCGATGAGATCACTGATGGTAGGATTCTAGGGTTTTCACATTCCAGGTTACAAGTGTCTGCTGTGCAAGCACAAGCTGTAATAAGCAGGTATGACTTCTGTTCTGAAATATAGGTGTAAAAGTTTATTGGCATAAAGATACAGTGTGAAATTACTACCCGGAACTCCTCACAGGATGAAACAGCCATTTGAATGTGTAACTGTTGTTAACACCTATTTTAAATTATTTAAGGGAACTCCATCTGAAGAAAACCAAAAATAACAGAAAGAAGAAAAACTGAGTTCGCTTGGAAATCGCACCTTTCACACTTGCCTGGCTAATGGGGTTGGGGTGCAGAAGGTGAAGGAAGCAGAACTTTGTGCAGGGGGAGGTTGTGGGCACATGGACTGGGGGCTGCAGGGACCCAGGTACCACTCCCAGCTTCAGCCAAGTTCAAGGCTAGAGCCCTGGTTCCACGAGAATCCCCAGTTCATCTTTTCTCCCTCCTCAGTCCCTCCTGCTCTAACCTGGTTACAGGAAGAAGGAAGCAGATCAATTCTGGCTAGGAGCAGGGGCCCCGAGGTGGGGTGCTGGTCCTCGCCCTGGCCCTCCATCTTTCTGAGCAGGTGTCCTCATTTACTCAATCACAGTGAATTCACAACATACACTGCCCTATGCTAGCCCCTTCATGACCCAGTAATGACTGACATATTTGCAAATATGTCACCATCCTCCAAGTCAGCTTCTAGAAGACAGCATCTGAGAGGTAGAATCGTCCACTCTGATTACTCAGGGCATTTCTCAGCAGCCACGAGTCCCATCCCTGGCTGGTCTCTGTCCCCAGGCATGCTCTTTCCATGGCTGCTCGGGCCTTCCCTGCTGAATCAATGGCATCTTGTCTCTGGTCCTGCCCCCGCTCTGAGTGATGAACCAACTTCATTGGGAGCGTCTGCTGGGGGCACTCTGAGAAGGGCCATTGTTCCCCGACACTTGTCCAAAGCCTCCATTTAGGGCCGGCTGTGAGCGAGGACGGAGGACATTCATCACCAGGAACACTTGCCAACAAATGAGAGACAGCTGTTAGGCTCCAATGGCGTGTGGCCGAACGTTGCCTCTGGTGAGATTTATTTTCCATGTGAGAACATCCTCAGTTATCTTCTCTTCTTAATTGTAGGAAACACGAAAACGTTCCCGTTCCCCTGACAAATCAGAGTCCACGTCCCTCCACTAGTCATGGAGCATAGGAGGTGCCACAGGAACACGCCAGCACCCATGACACACCTTCGTCCAGGGCCTAACTCAGAGCCACGCCCATGTGGCCAGGCCTCTCTGGCCTCCCACGTGCCCACAGCAGGGCTGGGCCCCCTCACTTCCCAGGAACCTGTTTGAAAGGGGCAGATGGGAACTCGACCAAAGCTCCTGGGAACCCTCAGAAGAGAGAGCCCATCAGTGTGTAAACAGTCTGCAGCTCATTTTAGGGGATATGAAACTGGCCATGGAGACAGGACAGGGACACGGGAATGGACCCACTTATGCCAGCACAATGAAGTGCTAATTGGGTTCCACGTGGAATATGAGCAGCTGGGTCCAGATGTGCTAGAGGGGGGCTTCTGGAGGAGGGTGCAGTGGGTGAAGGGGGGATGGGAGCATGTTCCCCGTCATAAGAACAGAACGAGCAAAGGCCTGGCTGGAACAGCTGCCGGCAGGACAGAGAGACAAGACACCTGGAAGCCAGGCACACAGAGGAGCCTCCTGTTGTGGAGGGCTATTTCGTCAGGCGGGGGTTCCGTTCTGAGTCTGCCGCCAAGTCCCAGACTCAGCTGTGAACAATGCTAGGAAAGCCACTTCCCATCCCAAAGAGATACACCAAGATGGCTGGACTGCTGCTAGTGGACATGACGCCCCACTTAACAACAGACACAGACATGGCTGAAGTCCACGTTTGAAGCCTTCTCGGGATACAGATTACATGTAGCTTGATCAGAGACCAGTCAGCAGAATGTGCTCGAGGGGCAGATGGAGCTGGGTTAGGATCCTGCTGAGCTGGCTGTGAGCTTTAGCTTGGGCTGCCTCTGGCCTCTAGGTCTGGCCTCAATTTCCTCCATCCCCAGACTAAGGATAATAATATTTACTGTTGGATCCCTGCCCCCACCCCCACACCCATGACTGATTCTGCCTGCTTGGAATAAGATGAAAGTGTTTGATAGAAAAACGTTGGGAAGCTTTTTATTAACATTCTTAGCTCAGCCTAGCTCAGGCCAACAAGCCCCTGCATTCCAGGGGACTTCTTCCCTAGCAAGCAATGCCAAGAATGTGAATGAAAGCTTCCCAGTTGTCCCTATGTGGAGCCCTGTGAATATTCAGCCAACCCTGGAGGTGCAAGTACCTGGAGGAGGGTCAGGGAGTGCAGGCTCTTACCCACCAGGAATCCCTAGGGAAGAAATGAGAACAAGAGCAGAAAATGCCAGGGAGGATGTGGGTGATCATCCAGAACACGGTCAGCATCAGATGAGGGCAGCAAGGCTCAGATGCACCTTCTGGTAGCAATAGTTCCTACTCCGTAGCTATTTGATAGGTAAGTTAAATCCACTGGCGAAAAGAGCCATCATGGGACTTCTGACTCACCTCCCTGGGATATTTGTGAAGGCAAGCAATGGAACATATTTTGAAGTAAAAAGCAAAAGGTATTGGTATTAGTTTTGATTTTTAATAATCACTCTTGACCTTGATCTCCATTTAGTATCAAGAAAGCAGCAGCAGAGTAGGGAGATGAAGAGTCAGAGCAGACAGGTAGGGGCTCTCCCCATGGCAGAGAGGGTGCTAGAAGGGGCAAGCAGTGAGATGACTGGGTCATCATGAATGCGAATTGTCCCTGCCCTGCCCTGCCCAGGCAGCAGCTGGTGCTGTATCTGCCTCTTAGTAGCTTCCAGGGGACCCAGATGTTCCTCGGACCCAGTAGGATCCCATGGCCAAGCCAAGGAAGCAGCACTCAGGGGGTCATTGAACAAAGCACCCCAGCAACAGGTGTCCCCAGGAAGAGGTCCTTCTGGGGCTGCAACAAGGGTTGAGGTCACATGGGCACCTTTCCTGTGGCCACATAGAGCTTTCCATCTTCTGTGCCTTGCAAAATGAGGGCACTGCAGACAGGCACATGGGCGTGTGTTGCCAAGACAAAAATGCACTTCTCTGTCGGAACAGAATCTCTTATTGAGCCTTCTCTTCCCTTTCCACCATTATCCTTTATCTAGTTGCTCATCTAATCAGCTAATTTCAAGAGAGACTTCACTCTCCCCTAGGTCTCCATGACCAGGAGAATCTACCTTCCAGCCATAAATACTCCAGGGTTGAGCCTGAGTCAGGAGAGGATTAGCTTGGCTGCAGTGATACTAAAGACTCCCCTTTCCCTGGAATTGCAATTCCAAGCACAATGCAGAAATAATCCCCTTTATATTTGCCCAGTGCTTTTCAGTTTTTGAAACACTACTATGGATCTTCCCAACAGCCTGTGAAGGAAGGTGAGCACTAATTATTACAGATGGGGAAAACTGAGGCTCTGGCAATAAAAGACTAATGAGGTACACTTACATTCATCTGATGGGTTCAGAACCAGGAAACAGCTCTCCTTAATGAATGAATCAGCCTCCTCCTCCCAATCCACAGTCCAGAGCAGCATTATGGAAAGCAAAGGTTGCTGGCACCAGAAATGATCAGATCCATGGCAAATTCAGCCCAAAGTCTTATCTCCCCAACAACTAGCATTCTGAGGCTCTGACCTTGTGCTAGACCTATCACCACCAAACTCTCTAAGCATAAAATATCATTCAGTCCTTATAAATCCTCAAGGAAGATGGTATTAGCCCCTTTCTGATAAAGAAATCGAGTCTCAGAAATAGTAATTGCCTAAGGCTGAAAGTTCTGAGATTGAACTAGTTCTGTAAGAAACCAAACCTTGCAACTTTGAACATCATTGTATTTTGTATTTCCTACAACTAAACACAGACCTTAGATAATCTGAGAATGAAGCATTCAGATCTGTTTTGTTTTGTACTGGGGATTGAACGCAGGGGCACTTTACCTCTGAGCTACATTACCAATGTTTTTTTTTTCTTTTTTATTTGGAGACAGGGTCTTGCTAAGTTGCTGAGGGCCTTACTTGCTGAGCCTAACCTTGAACTTGCTATCCTCTCACCTCAGACTCCCAAATTGCTGGGATTATTGGTGTGTGCCACCATACCTGGCTAAATGCTTCTTAAAGAGAAAGGCACTGGGAGATCATAGATGGTTCTGAGGCTAAATCGCTGCTTTCCTTTCCTGGCTTTGCCTGTGGGAAGGGCATGGATCATCATTCAGGGATCTCAGGCAACTGTCCTACTCCTTCCACCAATGTTCTGGGGGCCAGAGGGCTTCTTCCATGTCCCTTTGCTCCCTTGGCCCCCTTTGGTAAATGTGAACTGTAATAGGTCTGTAGCAGCTTCACCACTTTGCAAAGGATGAAGGAAGATATTCTTTCAGGATGCACCTGGATTTTTCCTGAAGAATAAAAAATGTTTTGAATCCAAGGTAGTGCACAGGTGGGATTCACTGTGTGCACATTACTCGAAAGATGCAGGCTCCTGGCCTGGCCCAGGTCTCTCCATGGCCCCTCACTGAGGAACCCTCCCCTGCACCTCCACCTCACACACGTGCACACCATTTTGGCATGTGGTGGCCTCAGAAGCTTAGTCTTTCCTCTCTGCCTGGAACTCACAACCTCAATTGTCCAGGTGGCAGGCTCTTTATCTCCATTTAAGTCTCAACTCATGTGTCTCCTCCTCACACAGGTTCTCCATGTTCTCCCTGCTGGTGCTGGAACCCCCCCCCATCCCCCACCCCGTCACCACCAAATTGCTCTCAAAACATCCTATGTTCTCTCTTCATGTTAGTCACTGCTATCTGCAGCGATCCTTCTTTAGAGCTGTGTTTACTTGTTTCTGATCCATTTTCCTCCATTAGAACATAAGCTCCATCAGGACAGGGGCCTTGCCAACATCAGGCCAGGCTCCCTCAGCACCTGGACAATGCTTGGCACAGAGAAGCCTCCAAAATGCCCATTGTGTGAAAACCTGGAAATGCTCACATGGAAGGAGCTATTCAAGGACATCAGCAAGGTCATTACAACCTAACAAATCCTTTGAGCCAGAAAGGCCCGTGGGCTGACATGAACCTGAGCAACAGTGATGATGATCTTCACCATCCCATCACTTGAGCAGTCAGCACCCAGTGGACCTGGGAATTGGGCAGGTCCAGAGTGTGGGGCAGAAGGTGGACACCGCCAGCAAATGGATAGGTCCGAGGCAGAGCAGCTGGAAGAAAGAGGTGTGGACAGATGACAACCACTGTCCAAGAACAAATGATGGGAAGACAGTCAAGCCCCCAGAGCCAACCTCAGGGTTGTCTCCATTTCCTGAAAACTCTTTCAGTTCTTGGCTTTCAATGTAGTTGGATTTACCGCCCCCACCTGCAGGGCCCACACCCAGAGAGTCACGCTCCAAGACCCCAGAGCTCCAGGTCCTGCCTCCTGAGCCCAGGTAGAGAACATCACTGGGCAAAGCAAATGGGGACACCACTTACCCTGGTCCAAACAGCTCTTTGAATCTCAATCACAACTTTGAATCTCAAAAAAAGGCTTAAAAACAAACAAACAAAAAAACAAAACAAAACAAAAAAAAAACATAACAACACAATTATCAAGTAGAATAAAGGCAATAGAATAAAAAAAGATCAGAGGCCAACACAGCCCTGGGCTAGATAAGGAGCATTTGGATGCATTGATTTTGAGTGAATATGTTGGCTGACAGTAGTGGCAGACACCTGTAATCCCAGTGACTCGGGAGGCTGAGGCAGGAGGATCACAAGTAGGCCAGCCTCAGCAAATGAGACACTGTCTCAAAAAAAAAAAAAAAAAAGGACAGGGGATGTAGCTCAGTGGTATTGGGTTCAATCCTCAGTAATCAAAACAAACAAATCTGGGGGCAAGGGGAGGGCACGAGAGAAACTGGGTGAATATTTCATTCTCCAGGTGGAAGGGGGCAAAGTGGACTCCTAAATTATAGAGCCTAGTGACCTTGCATCCAATCAATCAGGTGTTGGAAAAATACAATTCTACTGTTTTCTACTCATTTGACAAGCATCTGGACACTGGCTCTTGGCCGTGACCTGTACTTGGCAATGCAGACCCACAGATGACTAAGTGACCAGGCACTCGGAGCGGTGGAGGGCAAATGAAAAATACATAAGTATTTAAAGCCAGAACAACCCTCCCAGGCTTGAGGGGGCCTGGGCAGGAGCAACCTGTCCCCCCTGTGATAATGGCTGACTACTGCCCCCGATGCAGCTCTGATGGCCTCGTGTGAATTCTGGAGTCAAACGTGAGGGCTGTGTTCTCCTGCAGCCTCCTGCTTCAAGCCAGAATTATTTATAGGCTTCTGGTATCACGACTAAACCATTTCTTCACCAGATCCATTCTTCCCCTACTCCCCCAGTGGCTTTTCAAATAGGCACCTTTCTGTTTCTATGGGTTCTGCTTAATGTGTACAACGTTATGCATTTTTAATGGCTGTCAATGCTATTGTCTAATGTCCTCCTCTGCCTCTGACTTCTCAGTCTGCACTAGGTCTAAGAGGCTGCACAGGTATCTGGCCCCTTGCTCCTCCTGCTGCAAAATTCCCTACGATATTCAGCCACCAGTTCCCTCATCCCCTCACCCAGATGACACCTAGACTGTGGACAGCACCTAGACTGCTTCCCACTCTCCATCACAACAAATAATGCTGCAGAGATCATCCTCAAGCCCGGCCCCAGGGACCTGTTCAGACATTTCCTTGGGATCTGCTGGGTCATACGGTAAGTGAATATTCAGTATACCCAGAAGAAACCTGGCTGCTCTCCAGACGTGGCATTAGCCTGGCTCCCTCAGCAGGGCTGTTGATCCCAGTATCCCTGAGAGTATTATTGGGCATCAGGTGGCCTTCACATTTCTGCCAGCCTAGCAGGTGCTTATTTCCGTTGGATGCTTCTGATGACTACAGGAACTCAAGATGCTTGTTAGCTTTTCACCATCTTCCTCACTTGTCAACCCCTGTTCATATCCCCCCTTTTCTAGCAAGGTTTTTCATCTTTTACTGGCTGATGTGCAGGAATACCTTGTATATCTTACACTTGGAAGGTTTTACACATTGCAAGGCCCCACCTTTCTGCCAGCTGCCTGTTATGGCTCAGAGTGTCCACAGGTGAACAGAGTCCTCAACTTTGTTGTAATCCAACTCTCAGAAGACCTGATCTTTCTCGAGCATTCAACTCCTGTTTCTGGAGCCCACATATATCAGGGGTTAGGCTCTTGGCCACAAAGAAGAATATCTTTGACCCTTTGGGGCATATAGCCTACTGGAAATACAGTATAACTACAGCCTTGACAATGACCATGGCCACAAGGGCTGTATGAGGTGCGGGCAGGGTTAAGATCTGGGAGTAGGGGGTGATTGTTCAAGGTCAATGTGACAAGGCTGAGTGAGCCTTGATAAATAAGCTTGTCAGGCAGTCCTGAGGGAGGGCGTGTGAGGCCAATAGACTAGCACATGCAAAAGCCACAGTGGCCAACTCTAAGGGATTGAGCAAAGCTGGGGCCCAGAGTGAAGTGACGGGTTGGGCAAATAGGAATGAGCCACGTATTGAAGCCAAGTATCAGACTTTCTCCAGTGCAGCACAGGACATGTACCTTCTTGCTCTCTCAATGACCACTGGTGAAATTACTCTAAACACCATCTATACCCAAGGAAGAAGGCCTGGTTTGGGATCTTAAGAAATCTAGACCTATTTTAGCTATGGAAGCAATGTATTATTGCCTCTCGACCCAAAGACAAAAAATCTTAGAAAGGAAACGGTTTATGTGCATCAAAGTTCAACTGTCAAGGGGGATAGGAGACATCCCCTAGACAGGTCTGGATCATTTTGAAAGAAATGAAGAGCTTCCCTTCTTGGCCTCAGTTCTCAGCCATAAGATTCCCCAACTGCCAAGTGTAGTGGTGCCGGAAATATGCCGCATTAAGTCATTAGTGACCCAGCGGAATTTTACCCAAGACCCCGAAGGATCCCTGCCAACCAGCTGTTTCCTCCTGAATCTAAACCATTTTCACACTCAATAATGGTACTTAGCAGGGGGGAAAAAGTCATTTGTAAATATTTTGCTCTAAGCTCTGTGACTGCCCTTATTTTTTTTCCTATCAGAGAAGAAATCTACTTGCACAGAGACATTACAGTCACGCAAGGAGGCGGCTTCCTGAGGAACCCCAAGTCACTCCATCCCAAGAACAAGGTCTCTGAGCACTTTTACCTTCTCTCTTCCAACTCATCCCAACCTTCCCTCAGCAGGAAAATCATCTTTTGGTAGAACAGTCTGTCCTTTTAGTACTTTAGGTAAATAAGTTTAAAAAAATGGGGCTCTCATTTGACACCACTCCTTCAACACACACGTATGCACACACATGTGCTCCAACCATACCTGACATCTGTAAATGCTCAGGGGTACAAGGACAGCAGGAGGCGGCCAGGCCCCCAAGACAGAGTCCATATCCCCCCAACATAGCAAGAGCTTCCAACATAATTCCTTCACCACTTTTGCTCTGAGATGACTCCCAGCTTCATTGCTAGGGACAGGGAGTCATTAAGTGTCCAAGGCCACCTCTATTCTCCTGCTTAGGACAAGGGGCTCCCTCTTGCATACAGCCATGGTCCACATCAGGCTAAAATGCATGGCGACCCTCTCTTGCCCTGCTTAGCGAGCGCCAGGGGCTCCCACAGAGGATGCACACTGCTGTTCGATTTCACCCTGCACAGACAGCGCCTTACCTCCCTGCTTACTTGAGAGCACTCGGGGATCTGTGTCCTTACCTGGGGTCAAACAAACAAGACTCCCTCCCCTCAGAGGCTTGCTGAAAAGCTGAAGCCACTTTCTGTCATCAGTAGAGACCTGCAGGCGGGGCTGGGGACGAGTCATGCTTCTGGAGGATTTAATTTCAAAACCCACAGCCCAGACTTTCCCTCTGAGAACAAGAGGGCCACTCCGGAGCGACACCTGGATCCCATAACTCTGGGAGATGGGCTCCCAGGCAGAAGTGTTTACAGTTACACACACCAAACCAACATCAGATGACAGAGATGGGCGCCTGCCCGCTGGGAAGCCAGGAGGTCAATGGGAAAAAATTATTTTAGGCAGTGCTGCGCCTTCATGCTTGGAACTTTTATCCAAACAATGCGACGTTCTCAGGCTCCCCCAGTGTGGTGCCGCCCCTCCTCTGACAGGGAAGGTGGAATGGCAGTGGGAGGAGCCATGCACAGGCTGGAACTGAGGGTCCCACCCTCAGTGGGCGCTGGCACTACTTAAGGACCTACTGAAAGAGCAGCAGAGCTTCCTTTTCTAGTCACTCTGACCTGAGCAGCACTAGGCCAGGTGGGCTGGCAAGGTCTCAGGGCCAACGTGACCCCTGAGAGCTGCGGGAATGGGCATTCTCTCCAGAAGGCCATGTGCAACACCACCTTCAAGGCCTGACTAAGTAGCCAGGGCCATACAGAACAGATTTTCACACAGGCCTCCTCTTCCAAGGGACACATACGGAGGACAAGCCCAGTTTCCCTTCCCAGCCTCTGCAGTCACCAGCCTTTCCCGGGGAAGCCTGGAATTCTAACCATGGCCACTCAAAATGAGAGCCTGATGGTACCTTCTCCATGGGGACGAGAGGATGCGGTGAGGTCCTATCTCTTCTCTGGGTCTTTGTGGCCTCAGGTTCTCTTTTCTGGACTCAAGACCTGTTCCTGAATGGAACTAGCAGAAAAAAATGAGGGGAGGAGTGGCAGGCAGTCAAGAGGGAAAATGAGGAAGCAAAAGGAAGGAGGAAGGGGAGGGAGAGGAGGGGAGAGCACAGGGCTGAGCCTGGGCACCCTGAAGAGCCGTCCTCACTTGCACATGAGGTTTTGTGGTCAACCCCACCAGCTTTGCTCGGGCCAGCTTTCACAGCATCTGAGATGTGAGACTTGAACCAGACAGGTTTCCAGACTCCACTGAGACAAGTACCTGTGATGGCTCCCAGGAGATCCCCAGGGCTCCAGACACCGGGAACTGTCATAGTGTCACTGCACATAGACAGCCACACTTGATGGTCTCCCACCCTATGATCCTCAGCCACGAGTCCAGTAACACCCAGTAGGGACCCCACCTCTAAAGCACGCCAAGACCAAGGTGTCAAGGCCAGGTCAGCCCTGACAAATGAGCTTGCCAGGAGGTCCCAAGGATAGGGTATTTCAGGCCCATGGACCAGCACTTGCAAAATCCAAGGTGGGAACTGCGAGGACCTCAGAATTGCTGGGGGACAGGGTGAAGTGAAGAATGGCGATTATCATGCTTGTCAAGGACCAGCCACGCTGCATGAGCCACTGGAGCAGGCGTGAGGCTAACGGCACTGAGTGTCTCTGCCCCACAACTGCCACTTTGTCATCCTTCATTTCTTCCCATTTGTGCAACAAACAACCAAGCAGAAGCCACAGGAGGTTTCTGTACCCTGTAGCACCTGTTGGTGACGCATCTTTATTTCTTCAAAGAATGTGCTAGTAGAGGATACCATAGAAGTCCTGACAGTGCAAAGGACAGTAGGGTGGTGACCATCCCTAGGTCATAAGGAGCCCAGGATTGTAACCAAATATTTGCCCTCAGGGAGACCCAAGCCATAAAGATGAAGCTGAGATGCCCCAAGCAAACTTGCCACCAGATAGATCTCAGCTCTGGAAGCAGGGCCATCGAGCACCCTAGAGTCCCTCCCAAAAGGACTCTGAAATTCAGTAAATCAGCTCAATATGTTCTAGGACTGTGGGTATTAAATAAAAGAAGTCACTGAAACCTCTGAACAATAAGTTCATTCAACACAACCTTTTTTTTCTGCCCCCATCTGGGAACTTGAATACAGTGAACATGAATAAATTCTGTTGTGTAAAAACTAGGATCGGGGGAGGGGTGGAGGAGGGAAGGAAATGGCAAGATTCCCACTTGTTGGTTGAACAGGAAGGCTAAGACAGTCATCAAAATCCAAAAGGATGTCAGTGTGCCTGGATAGCCCTGGGAGATGGTGGTCATGGTTTGCAGTCAGGTAAGGAAGTGTCCAGTTCCCTCGCCCGTCACTCCCAGCTGTTCCTTTGCATACAGTAGTCCCTCCATTCTTGCACTCAAATCAGAAGTGGGCTCTGGGGCCATCCTAGCTTGGTGGTTCTTAAATGGACCAGCCACAGTCAGACCTGACCCTGTGTCAAGAAATTTTCACTACAAATATGCACAAAAATTATTTTCTGCTTCTCCAACCTCCACCCCAACAACATCAAGACAATTAGAACTAAGAAAAGTGTCAGCTATCACTCTAATTGAACACCCCAGGATGGGTGGAACAGAACTGACTCGGTAGATGACTAGTGGCTTGGACATGTTTGTGATTAAAATGTGCCACATGTCTGAAATCTCCTGTGTAATTCACAACTGAACATGTCCTGGGCCCAATACAGTCCTCACAGATAGACAGTCCACAGCCATCCAACACAGTGTTCTTAACGAAGCTGCAGAGATAGGGTCTAACTCCCCAGGGCACAGAACCAGGCAAAATTCACCTGAAGAACAGTCCAATGAGGATTTTGTTTTGTTTTGTTTTTTTCTTTTTCATGGAAGATACCAAGACACTAAGATCCCACAAGGACTAACAGAGTAATGATCATCCTTTATTCTCAGAGAATTCTCATTCTCTGGCCTCAGGCAATGAGCACTAGTGATTCTGCCCTTGCATCATAGGCTTCCCCCTGAATGGAAACAAGGTACTGATGCCTCACCTCCCATGGGACTAGGTGCGTTATTTTAATTCATCATGGTTCTTCTCTCTGAAAAATCAATCCTAGTTAACATAGACAAGCAGGACTGCCAAAAAAAAAAAAAAAAGACAACCAGGAAATCATTATGGTGCAGACATGGGTACTCCATTCCAACTCAATAACTTTACTGGCAAAAAAGAAAAAAAAAAGACTGGAAAGACTGCCAAAGTCAATACATTAGATCCATGTGTGGATAGCAGCAGAGCTCCCACGGTGGGAGCCCAGAGCTGATGCTCCAATATTCTAGGGCCATCCTGGGCTCATCTCTTGCCTGGTCTTTAGAATTTTTCTTTCTAAATGGAGACAGAGCTTCCACCATTTTCGACTGTGCTAACTGGAATAGTCTCCGGCATTTAGGATACACTATCAAGATACCCTGGTCTTTTTGTTTTATACCTCAATTCTTTTTTTTTTAATATTTATTTTTCAATTGTAGTTGGACACAATACCTTTATTTTGTTTATTTCTTTTTATGTGGTGCTGAGAATCGGACCCAGGGCCTTGCACATGCTAGGTGAGCGCTCTACTGCTGAGCCACAACCCCAGCCCTGTACCTCAACTCTTCACCCTCTTCTACTCTCTCTCCATCACAACCTCACCAAGACTTGGCTTCTGTTTTCAACCTGGAATAATCAACTTTACCCTTAGTGGATCCTTCCTCAGCATCTGCCACAGAATCACAATATGATAGCGTGTTTTTAAAAGGCAGCTTTACTGCGGTATGATTCATACACAGAAGAAAAAAACAACTTCCCTCTTAACTACATAGCTTTGAGTTTTGACAAATACATGGAGCTATGTAACCACCACCAATCAATAAAGATACTGAACATTTCTATCATTCCAAAGATGTCTCTCCTGTCCCTTTGTAGTCCACCCCTCCCCAGCCCTGCCCCACCCCAGCAACCACAGTTTAGGTCTGCTTTCTTTCCCTCTATGTAGTTTTGCCTTTTCCAGAAAGTTGTATAAATGGAATCACAGTGTGTAGACTCTCGAGTCTGGCCTCTTTTTCTTAGCTTAACATCCTGCTGTGTATCCCTAGCAGTTGGTTATGATTTTCTTCTTTTAAGCCTGGGACTTTCACTTTCTAATCAAGAGACTGAGTGACTGCTCTAGTTGGCCTTTGCTACAAGGAAAATAATTGATTTAGAGGCATTTAATAAAGCCAGGGTTTTGGAACAGGGTGACCCTCATCTCAGTTGGCCCAGGAAAACCAGGACAGTTGGTCATGGAACTTGGGAAAGCTATCCCCAGAGCAGGCTTGCAGGTTTGCCCACAGTGAGTCCTTCTGGTGCACAGCAGGGCGCTCTCTCCAGCTCACAGCTGACTCTCTTTTCTTTGAATCAGGATCAGAAGGCTAATTTGCCATCTGCTGGGCTGAGCTTCCATACCTGCCTACCACCCTCCACCAGGCCTGAAGTCCACGTGAGAGCTTCAGAGTGAGTAGAAGAGAATGAGGGGGTCTATTTAGAAAACAGCAAAGCAGGGCTTCTGTGGCCCAAGGTGCCCCTCTCTGTCTTCTGACCCTTAGCTCCAGTCAAGAGCTCTGACATCATCGTGCCCTGCCCCATTCTGTGCTGGTTCCAGTGCACTATAATGCATCCAGATGGACGCTGGCTCTCCCGTGCTTCTCTGCATTCTCACACCCCTCATTCAGTGGAGGTTTTAGTTAGCTTTGAGATTAACTAGAGAGAAAGTGAGAACCAAGTAACAGAAAGTTAGCAAGGAGCTCAAAGCCATTGTTAGAATTTAAGGGTCTCACCTACATAAACTTACTGAGATATCAAAGAAGTCAGGCAAGACAAGGCTGCAGCTCCCCACATAAGGCTGAAAATCAGCAGTTCCTTGGGGTCTCCTTTCAGCTTTCATAGAAGGACCCCATGTGCTGTCTCTGGGAAGCAAGGATGCCTGGGAACTGGCTGAGAAGCCCCAACTCTGAGCTCCCAAAGGCTTTGTAAAGCACAAGATGGTTGGTGCCTCAAGTAACTGTGAGGACTCCCACCTGGTGGGCAGAACCGCATCACAGAAGGTATCCGCTCTCCTGAATTAACTTAACATTCTCCTTCTTCATGTATTTACCAAGAACTTTTCCAAGTTATTCCTCCAAGCAGCCTGGGAGGCAGATTAGTAGCCATTATCCTCACTTGTACAAAGAAGGAAACAAGACCTAGAAAGAGAAACTGACTGGCCCAAGGTCGCACAGCAAGTTAGTGGCAAAAGCCAGATTAGAAGCCCGAGTCCCTGGGTGCCCAGGCTGACTCCCCAGAGCACGGGATGAGCCAGGAAGCCAGGTCTGTGCCCTTGGGAGCCTGGTGGCAGTCCCAAGAGCTGCTGCAGAGGGCACAGACAGCCTCATACTCACAAGTAGAAACCTGCAGGATCCTTCTCTGAACCACCAAACAGCAGCATCCCTGTGCTGGAACAGACAGAAAGAAGGCTCAAGTCGGGCAGCCCCAGGCAGCCACCGCAAACTCCTCTCCACTTCCAAAACGTGGCTTTGAGATTAGTCTTCATTTCGCTTTGTGATCCAGTCTGCTCTTGAGGGTCAGGGCAAGGGTCAACATGGGCCCTGTGCCTGGAATTTATTCCCTCACCAATCAGGTCCCAGACCCTACCTATGGCTGGCTGGTAACGTGCCAGAGGCTGGGGAGGGTCACAAAGACAAAGTCCCTGTCTCGAGAGAGCCGGGCCTCACAGGGAAAACATATATTCACATAATTACGAGACCACGTGACTAATTCAACAAGTATTTGTCGAATACCCACAACGTGTGGGGCATTAATGAGGCTGTACCAAAAGTAGTGAGGGACACAGGTGAAACTAAGGGAAGAATTGTGGAAGAAACAGGTGGGCAGGTCCTGAAGCTGAGATGAGTTTAAATTAGTAGCTAGTCCTTTCCTGGCTGAAGAGACACTGATAATGAATGATAGGACAGTGTTTTGAACACTTCTTTCTGAATAAATTCTTGAATAGCAATTCTCCCTTTAGAAATTCAGTTCTCAGGGGTAGTATATCTTGATTCTGACCCTCTGAACTGTTGCTTAATCTCTTCGGCTCAGTTGACCTGTCTCTCTAATGGGAGTAAATAAATCTATTTCAGACCATGGCTCCGGACTTAACAATCTTTGGAGACAGAGTCACACATGAGTCCTTAAGAAACGAATTCCTCACATAGTCTAGAGCATTCCCTTTCCCACTGAGTCTGCGACTCTCCAGCTCTCCACAGGAAATCGGTCTTATTTATAAGAATCGCAATCCTAAACTGACCCTTGCTGGGTGACCCAGCTCCAGTCCCTCCCTCACTTGGCTCCCCTCCCCAAGACATGTCCTCCCTCCAAAGATTCCTCCGTGACCACAGAGCAACTAGCATGGAAGAGTGGTTGCAAAGTCACATGGGGGGACACTGGAGGCTGTTTTCAGGATGAAGAAACTGAGGCCTGGAGAGCTCAGTGACTCACCCTAGGAGCACATGGGTCTTGGGGTTCCTGAGCTGCTGCCCATCCCCCTGGTCGGTGACTGTGCTCCCTCCTATCTCTGCTAAAGTTCTGGTTAGAACATGCCATCATCCTCCCCCTAGACTTGGGGAAGTCTTCTTACCCTGAAAGACAGAAGTCTTGAGAGAAACATTTCCTGTCATTAAAAGGATTTGGAAGAGAACTGGCACCGCTCCCTCAGCTTTGAAGAGCCGTGGCCCCTCCTGGCCCTTTAATTGTGCTGGATCCAGCCCAGTTCCCAGAGCTCCCACCCTTTCAGGAGAGGGGAAGGGCCCAAAGCAGAATTCCCCCACGGCAGGGGCCTTTCAGCACCCACTGTGACCTCTCAGTCTTTCTGTCTCAGACCATTTCAGTGCCACAGCATCAAGGGCTCCCACACAAAGAGCTTCAAAGTCAGGAGAGTTCAGGGTCAAGTACTATGAGCAAACTGTGAGCTTAGGATTCCACATTGGAGACTGTTTTAAACAGCATTTTCATAGCGTCTTCAAGCCTATGATAGCTGAAGGTGACTTACACTAGATTTCGTAGGTGTCACAAGATTCAGTCAAGGAACCTGTGATTAGGAGAAGATATCCCCTTCACTCCGCACCTGCTTTTCTTTCTTTTAGGTGAGGAAGGTGTTTATATAATTACAGTCAACCCTCATAGTCCAGGGTTCTGCATCCTCAGATTCAACCAACCACAGATCAAAAATTTTTGAGGAAAAAAGGTATGTTGTTGCTAACATGTACTGTGTAGCTTATGTAGTTAGGTACACCAGGGTTGCATCTGTATTAAACATATTCAGACTTTTTTCTTGTCCTTATTTCCTAAACAATACAGTATAATAACTATATATATTGTATCTAATATGATAAACAATCCACAGATGCTTTAAAGTATATGAGACAACATGTACAGGTTATCTGCAACTTAGACCATTTCATGTAAGGGACTCAGTCATTCTTGGATTTTGATATCCCTGGGGGGGGTCCCTGGAATCATTGCCTGATTCCAAAGGACTATGGCACTTTTTTCTATTTTGACATTTCACTTTTTAAAAGGAAGCATGACTCTCAATTTTGACTGCATATTAGAATCACCTGAAGACCTTTTAAAACTACAATGCCCAAGTCACCCTGGACAACTAAACCAGAATGTCAGGTGGAGCCTGTTCTTTGTTTGTTTGTTTGTTTTTTCTTTTTTTAAGAGACAGGGCCTCGCTGAGTTGCTTAGTGCCTCTCTTTTGCTAATGCTGGCTTTGAACTTGCGATCCTCCTATCTCAGCTTCCCCAGCTGCTGGGATTACAGGAGTGTGCCACTATACCCTGCTGAGCCTACACTTTCATATTGCTCCCCCACATTTATAATTTTTAAAGCCCCTACATTATTCCACTGTCATAAGTGGAATATCAATAGGAAAAAACTAGAGCTCCTAGGTGTGGAAAATAATTCCAAAAGGCGAATTAAATGTTGTCAATCTGCTCATCGCTCTTCATCCATTTTTCCTTTTCAACCTTCTCTGATCACAGATCTCAGAATTCCTAGACAAGTTTTTAAGTATTTGCCTGGCTTGACTCTTTGTCATTCCTTTCCATGTCCAGTGCCCTAGAGCTAAGTGGGGAAGCAGGGGATTAGACCCAGAAACCAAAGAACACAGGAAAAGGATTTCAATTTCAACCAATTTCTCTGATCCAGAGTCTGAAAATCTCAACCAGGCCCCTTTGGATCCAAATATGATGCAATTTCAGGAAGCTTCGGCGTGATGTTCCAAGTGCAATCCACAGATAGTAGGTCAGTCGCATTTGGCCCTGGATCCGCTCACCAGCTGGGAGAGCAATAGGAACCAGAATCCTTGACTACATGGGGTGAGTTCAACCAATGGGCTCGTGCACAGTGATACAGGATGCTTTTAGGAGACTCATAAATATGGAAACACCCATAGATGGGCACCTTTTCAAGGATCACTGTAGGACTTGGCACCACAGGCTGGACACTTATGTGGGTCTTACTGCTTATACAGATTCATGTTGGACCCATTTTTGCTTAAAGTCATAGCTATCTAGCAGATGGGCTTGGAAAAGACTAGAAGAGAAGTCTGGAAGGTTTTTTGTTTGTTTGTTGTTGGTTTTGTTTTGTTTGTTTGTTTGTTTTTGTCTTAGGCATAGAGTGGTTCCACCATCCTTTAGTTCTGGACCTCTCTTTATGTCCTACATGACAATGGAAAATCAGCCCAGAGCCTAAAAATGATAGGCTATTTTGGGGGTGTGTGTAATGAGTAACATGCAGGCTGGGGAAAGTGGAAAAGCAATTTCTCCTATAAACAGTAGCTATAGGAGATTTACAAATTAGAGAAAGTATTTTGAGAATGTGAAGACAGTGATGAGATAGTCTACCTATGTGGGAGAGGGAGAGCTCAACCCTGAGAATGCATAAAGACAGGAGGTATTTAAGGGGAAAAAATTAACAATTAAGAAAACATTTAGTAGCATTACACTTAAGAATTTTTCTTTATAATTTTTACATAAGTTCTGAGAATCCAAACAAACCTTGTTTTTCCATTTTTGTTTAAGCTGCTATAATTACTTGACAAATGTTCAATTTGACATTTTTTTAAAGCCCTCAATCTCTGACCAGCAAGAGAATATTGATTCTATTAAAGGGGCACTTGCCAATCAGATCTGGAGCCCAGCATTATTCATTTTGCATAGACCAATGTTTCCATTCAATGAGTGTTCAAAGCGCAACTCGTCTGCCTCTCAAGAGAACAAGAATTCTACTAGGGGAGAGGGGGAACAAAATTCCTTGGTGAAAGGTAAAACAAAAATATTAATAGCATGATGACACTGAGAACTGAAAGATTTTTTTCTCATGAGTCCAACATTGGAAGATGAGCTTAATTGATGAGTTAGATTCCCCTCTGCAATCTTGAGAATTCTCAAGATTGTTCATTCATCACTGTGTCTGATTTACTGCAAAACGGTAAGGCAGATAACATGTGTTACCAGAAAACAAACACTCTGAACTAGAAACTACACTTCTTTAGTTGGCAAGAAGCACCCAACTGATCCTCTTCTAGGGTGGGAGGATTTTCAACTCCCTCCAGAGAAAGATAAACTAAGAGGACTTTATCAGGTCAAGAGCCAAGTCAGAAACTATTAACACGGAACTCTGCTGATGATTAGTGGTGAGAAGTTGGGCACTTGGCAAGAATGCACCTGTTACCTTGGTCCTTGGATTAATCTGTTGACTTGAGAAAGTAGCTCAGAACACAGACCCTAGATCATGGGGCAGATACCCTCTCAGCTTCACAATTCAGAAAACTGAAAGGACTCTAGAGCCACCTTCAAGTCAAGAGGTGACCCAAAACCTGAATTCCCCCAAAGGGTGGAAGGAATACACAGAGAGGGGCTGTGACCTCCTCCAGTGTTTGAGACTGCATAAAGATGTATTCCACAACAAAACAGATCGGTGATCCCAGCAGAATTTGAGATTAATGCCCTCCCTCCCCGATTAGAAACATGAGAGAGGCATCAGGGAGGCGGTTACAGAAAAATTCATTGTCAACAAATTTAACCCAGTTACCCCTTTCCCCCACTAGCTTCCGTCTGCCAAAGACCCTACTGGTTCAGGTGAAGCGCTGTCTAGGATTTGGTTCTTTTGCCTTCACCAGTAACCAAATGACTCAGATGAGAAAAGGCAAAAGAAAGTCAAAAGACAATACTGGTTTAGGGAACTAAAGCCCGTCCCAAACGTCCCTTTATGTCAGTTTCAGAAACAAGAAACCATCGAGGGTGAGATTCCTTGGGAAACCGAGCATTCTCCTTTATTCCTCAATCCCAGGGGAAAACAAATATAGAAGCAGTATTTCCTCTGGCAGGTTTGGCCAAGACCAACCCAGCACGAGAGCAAAAGGCTTTTCCAAAGGGAGGGGGCGGCGGGGCCAGCGTTCTGCTTAAGGGGCAGCTCTCCGAGCTCCTTTTGAAAAAGCCCCGCAAACCAAGGCTTCTGGAGTCCAAGCCCCCAGGCTCTGAAAACGTGAGCTAGCTGGGCACCTGGCACAACACGGGCGGCCTGCCCAACAGGATTTGGCCAAGATCCTCCCGGCCAGGGCCAAACCCAAAGCTCGCTCAGCTGTGCAACTCGGCGAAGCCCTTGGGCCCGGAAACCTCCAGGCGCTCCACCTGCTGGGCACAGCTTTCGGGCCCCCAACCTCCACACCCCACTCAGCTTAGGGTGGTGGGATCTGAGAAGGGCTCAGAGAGAAACCATTACCCAAGTTGCGTGAGGAAAGGAGAGGCCCGATCTAGCCAGGACTTAACAGCGTGCCCACCCCACCACCCCAGGCGCTTCCCGCACCCTCTTCCCGAATTGGCTCTTTCCCAGGATCTGCAGGAAACCCCCCATCCGGCGCCCGTGCGAGAAAACCCAACAAACGACTCACCCCTTTGCCCCGGCACCGCGGCACGATTGCGACCTTACTTGGGGCCCCTCGACTCTAGGCATCTTTTTTTTTTTCCCCCGGGGCCAACTATGGGTGGAGAGGGGGACGCGGGGCGCACCCTCTCCTTCTACAGGTGGGAAGCGTAGCCACCACCCCAATGCCGACTGCCGCCTTCGGCTCCCACGACGGTCAAAGGGCCCAAGCGGAGGCCGCCACAGGAGCCCACCTCTGTCGCCCCCTCTTCGGGTCAGGTCGCCTGGGCGGGGGCAGTCGACTTTGCTCACCTGGATCCCGGCGGGATAAGCCCTAGCCCTTCTTCCCCGCATAGGACTAGGCGGAAGGGAGTGGGTGCGCTCTGCGCGGGACCCCGCGCCTCACCTTTGTACCGCTCCATCGGGTCCACGGCTTGCGCTCTCCCAGCTCCGCTCCGGCGCTGCGCTCTCTGCGCTCGGCTCGGCGCCCAGGCCGCCGCGCTGGCCCCTCCCAGTGAGGTCACGTTCACGGCCGGACCTCCTGGAGCTGCCGCCGCGCCCCGGGCCCTTGGACCGGGTCTCCACCCGGGCGCGACGGTGCCGCCGCCCCCGCTGGGGAACTCCGCAGCCCGCCCGCGCGGAGAGTCAGCGTTCAAGTCAGTGCGCACCCGGCCTCGGCTCCCTGCCCTGGCCGCCTAGTACTTCCTTCAAGTCCGGATCGGGAGGCGGCGGGAGGAACGGGGCTGAGACGTTCCCACACCCTGGGGGAGGTTGCAGGAGGAGCAAGCTCCAGTAGGTCTCCAAGATCTGTTTTCTCAACTGTGGGGCCTGCAAACCCAATGCCAGGAGGAGGAGACTGAGGTCCTAGCCTGGAGATGGAGACGTGCCTAGAGCGCCTCCTGCTTGACCCTCGAGGCAGAGCGCTTTTGCCCTTGGCCTACCTCGAGGGGAGAGGTGGGGGTCAAGGTGAAGGCCACTCAGACCTTACTTGGGGGCTCCTTGACTCTAGGGGCCCCCAGTCAACGCCTGATCGGGGTTATTTGGGGGGCTTCTCCACCCTCCTGCAACCTCTCTGGGCAGCCATCTCTCATGGCACACATAGGGTGCCTGAAAACATTTACTTGCTGCCTCCTACTTATTCCAGAGTTCCTTAGGGCGTCTGTGCCCCAGGTTCTCCTGAGAAGGGCTAGAATGTTTAGGGCCACTTCAACAAGTCCTGGAGAACCCGTTTTCCGCCGAGGCAGCCCAGCACCTGACCTGAAGCACCTGTCCGTGATGGCTCTGACTTTCCACCTGCACCTCCTCCACCAAGCAACACGCCTCCTCCTTTCCCTTTTGCCATTCTTCTGTCCTGCCCTTTAACATTCCTATCCCCCCGCAAAGAGATCCATGTTTTCCTTTAAACTTTGGGGGTTTCACTTTTGAAAATATGGTTTGTGCTGGGTGTCTGGTTTCTTAACAAAGTTCTCAACTTTCTTGAAGAACACTTAAGGTAGATTCATTGATTTCTAAAAAGCTCTTAATTCTTTTCAGGACTGCAGAGTTAGCTCTGATGTTTGGAAACCTTCTGCAGCAGGGTCTGTAGAAATACTTTTCTTAGCTACCATTGCAGCTCACCCAGATGGAGCCGCCTCACCAGCCAGCCACAGTGCTAAGGGCTGCACATGCAACGTCCTTTCCTTTGCTCAATATCCCTATAATGTGGGTATTACTATTTCTATAGGACAGCTGAAGAAACTGAGGCTTAAAAAGGCAAAGGACTTGTTGAAGGGCACACAGCTAGCAAAGAGCAGAGCATGCTATCCAATGCGGTTTGCATTTACTTATATGCTTTCTTGGTGGTTATAGGAAGTGCCAGGCTATTTATTACCATCTTGTGATAATAAATAGCAAGTGAACAATGGCAACAAAGCCAGGTAGGTAGGTCCTCTGATATGAGGGACGTACAGGGATTGTGGAAGCCCAGGGAGGTTCTGAGCCAGCTGGAAGATGTCTGGTAAGTCTAGAAAGAGGTGGCTGAGCTGAGTTAGAGTTAGATGACAACAAGGTGAGTGGGGGCGACCTTCCAGGTAGGAAGGACAGCAGGGGCAGAGGCAGGAAGGGGGACCATCTCAAACTCAGGTGACTCTGTTGCAGAAGCCAAAGGGCAGAAACTACAGTAAAGGAGGTGAGACTGGAGAGAGGGCAACAGGACTGAGCTGAGAACACAGGGAACCCAGCAGTACTGGAGGGTGTGGGTACCCTGGGATCTCTCCCACGGAGCAGGGTATGGAGTGAGGAGGTCCAAGGAAGAGGCCATGGGGCAGTGGAACACCTGCTGGGGAGGAGAAGTCTGCCAGCACAGCCCATGCAGGAAGTTGGTTCCTGAGCACAGGAAGAGAGGGAGGGGGAAAGCCCAGTTGAACCTGCCATTTGCTGTAACTTTAGTGACTATGTGGATAGTGTCACCCAGTCCTCATATATGATCTGGGACCCTGTTTCATATCAGGTATTAGGTACTGCAGAGAGGGCGTGAGCAAGAGGCCCAAGGTCCCGGTCTCGT
Source organism: Spermophilus citellus (assembly GCF_964194105.1). NCBI lineage: Eukaryota > Metazoa > Chordata > Mammalia > Rodentia > Sciuridae > Spermophilus > Spermophilus citellus. The sequence continues at coordinate 82,264,198 of NC_138195.1, forward strand.
GGGGCTGCTGGTGGGGTTGGGGCGAGGCCAAAAAAAATGGATGAAGAGTTAAGTATCCCTGAGTCAGAGAAACATCAGCAGGTTGGGGTGTTGGCGGGGGTAGGAGGGTGCTAGTGAGGGCCTAAGGTACCACGGGGGAGTTAGAGCCCTGGTTCATCCACATATACCAGCCACCTTCCAGGTCTGCCTGGCTCATGTGGGTTTAAGAAATAAAAGTGGAGCTGTGGTGAGAAGGGTAACAGCTCGGGGAAATGGAGGACAGGAAACTGTGCTTAGCTGGCTCCTGCATGTGAGCTGGACCTGGAACCCGGACAGGGCAGACTGTGGTCTTGCCGTTTTGTGTTCTTTCCTCTCTCTTCCTTCCTGCCTCCCTTCCCTCTTCTTGCAAATGGCTCAGCATGGTGCAGGCCCTCTTCTACAGTGTCTGGACACTTCTAGTGGATCTTGGGTTTCCTTTGAAATTCTCCAGAAGAATCTGATTGTGCAGCTCATCATTTGGAAAGAAGCCTCAAGTCTCCGGTCACCAGTCACTTGACCAGACGCCAGCTCTGGCAGTCAATGGGTCAGCAGGGCAAGGTTACATGGTCTGGTCCCCACTCCACAGGGCATGTTTGAGCTGACCTCCCACAGGGGATTGAGGGCAGGATGGTACTGACTAGTGTCCTTAAGATCAAGGGTTGTCATCTCCAGTCTACAAATGAGGACACAAAGAAGTTAGGTGTCTGGCCCAGAGCCTCAAAGTTAAAGCATCTTTCAGAGATAAGACTGAGAGAGAGAGAGAGAGAGAGAGAGAGAGAGAGAGAGAGAGAGAGAATGTCAGCTTCCTTATTGTAAATCCTGTGCTTTATTGCTCTCTTTAGCTCAGACTTTCCCACGCTCTAACATGACCGGGCTGTTCCTCAGTAAATCCTTTGGTAGCCATCTCTTTAAGTCCCTCTTGAAAATATCCCTCCCTGCAAGCTTGGGTATCTCCACATCTGTCTTGCCTGCCTTCTCTCTCTTTCCCCCACGAGATCCAGCCTCTTTAATGACTTCTTCCCTAATTCCTCTCTAGACAAACAAAAATCCATCAGAAATGTATGCAGAGTAAATTTAAAATTGGAAGTCACCACCCTTTCCAAGAACAAAATTGAAATAACACTACCAAAAGCCGTCAATAGGAATTGGCTCTGGAAGCACAGAGCTGTTTCCCTTTTCCTCCGTACCTGGGTGCAGTTTAGCCCTTTGTCTTCGTGGCTTTGCAACTTCTGTAAAGGGGTTGCTCACATTCAAATTCAAATTCATTGTATTTCTGGCCTCTAGGATCAGGTGATCTGATTTCCAGTTCAACTGTCTGAGTGGTACAATTTCACCTCACCCCAGTTCCCCAGGATCAGAAATGAGCTATTCTGATGCAGACAGTCCTGAAGGCAAATTGTATAACCTCATCCTGGAGTGAGGGTGTAAGTGTTTCCACCAAACTTAATTGGGGTAGTGGTACTTCAGGCTCTCTGGGTGTGTTGGTTGAAGATGTCCTGGGGAAGAGAACTCAACACCGAAAAACTTGTGGTTTATTACAGTAGTCCTTCCTTAACTGTGGGAGGTACGTCCACCAGTTGCCTGAAACCATAGAGAGCACCAAACCCCACATACAAACACTACAAGCCCACAACATTCAATCTGATAACCAAGCCCACTGTTAAGTGACTGACTAACTAACTATAACAGGTGGGTAGCGTATACTGCATGGATATAGTGGACAAAGGAATAAGACACAGCCTGAGCCAGACAGAGCAAGACAGCTCAAGGTTTCATCACTCTACTCAGAATGGCATGAAATTTAAAACTTATAAGTTGTTCATTTCTGAAATTTTCCATATACTGTTTTCAGACCATGGTCAACTGTGGGAAAATGAAACTTCATAAAGTGAATCTGCAGATAAGGTGTTTCTATTGTAATTCCTAAACCAATTCTCAGCAGTGAAGATGTTTCTTCAAACACAAAGGGGGCTTCTCCAGCTGAGAAAATTTGGAGGTGGGGGGGGGGTACCATAAAAAGCAGTTGCTTTACAAACTGTATCCTGTTTAATTTTCCTAGCAGTTAGGGCAACTGGCATTATTTCCCCCTCACTGGGCAGTACCCACTAAAGCAGCCTCTTTGACCAGACTTCTTTACCATTTTTGTGCTGTACCACATTGATCCCCTGTTGTCTTGTTCACTATTATACCCGGCACATAGTAGGTGCTCAGTCACACTGTTGAATGAATAAATGAATGACTACTCCATTTTTTTTTTCCTGATTGGGAGGTCTGTGAAAAGAAAAATAAAACATGAAATGTCTTTGCTGTTCAAATGGATAAAATGTCCTTACGAAGGACAAGGTGGTCAAGTCTGGTTGGCATGACGGGGATAAAGCAGAAGGAAGGGCTTCAGTGGGGGCAGCACGTGAACTCAAGCCTTGAAGGGATGAATTAATTCTATTTTAAATCGTCATAAAATATGTGTAACATAAAATTTGCCATTTTAATGATTTAAGATGTACAGCTCAGTGGCATTAAGTGCCTTCACATTGTTGTATGCCATTACCACTATCAATCTCCAGGACTTTCCCATTGTCTCAAGTTGGTGCCTATAAACAACACCTCCCCATTCCTTTCTCCCTCCACCCTTTGGTAATTATTACTCTATTTTCTGTGAATGTGACTATTTTAAGTACCTTATACAAATGGAATGATATGATACTTATTGTGTCTGGCCCATTTTACTTAGTATGTCTTCGATATTCATTCATGTTGTAGCATGTAGCAAAATTTTGTTCCTGTTTTATGGCTAAATAATATCCCATTATATAAATATATCACATTTTGTTTGTTCACTCATCTGTCAAAGGACAGCTGAGTGTCCATGCTTTGGACATTGTGAATTATGATGTTATGAAGATCAGTGTATGAATTTCTGTTTGAGTCCCTTTTTCAGTTTTTTTTTAATTTTACCTAGGGGTGGAATGACTGAGTCATATGGTAGTTTCTGTGTTTAACTTTTAAGGAATTGCCATAACATTTTCCATGGTGGCTGCATCATTTAATATTCCTACCAGTAGCATGTGAGAGTTCCAGTTTTTCCCCCTGCTTTGCCAACTCTTGTCATTTTACCTTTAAAATTTTTTACCTATCTAGGTGGGCTCCCAGTAGTGCATACCTGTAACCTCAGCTACTTGGGAGGGAGGCTGAGGCAGGAGGATGATAAGTTTGGGGTTGGCCTAGGTAACCTAGCAAGGCCCTAACTTAAAATAAAAACAAAAAGGGCTGGGGATGCAGCTCAGTGGTACAGCATTCCTGAGTTCCATTCCCAGTATTGAAAAAAAATTCTTTTTTCTTCTTTTTTGGTTTTTACCTATCCTTGTGGATTTTATTCCTTTTTTAAGGCTCTGAAGTCAATTTGACATAGTTAACATTTCTTAACTCTGGTTAATACATGATTTTTTTAAAGATTATACAAGGAGGACCACCAGCTAGGGTCCAATCTTCCCATGGTTTTACACTCTGACTTCTCAAAGTCGGAAGTGGGCACTAAATTCCTAGGTAATTGAGCCTCTGAGCCAGTATGTTAAAACACTCTAAAATAAAAAAAAAATTAATGTTTGGCTTAAGAAAGCAAGCAAAGGCATAGAGGGAGGCAAGGTCCAAGGCAGCCTCTGCACTTAGCAAGACCCTGTGTCTAAAAAAAATTTTTTAAAGGGCTAGGGTAGTATAGCTCAGTGGCAGCATGCCCTGGGTTCAACCTCCAGTACCAGGGAAAATCACCCCTCATCTATTAATGATTTAGTGTATGTAAAGGAGCTATTTATTTTTTAAATTTCCTTATAATATTCCTATGAAGTAGAAAGCAGACTCTCTAAAGAGCTACACAGGTAAAGATCAAAGACCCAAGAATATCATTTTCAGAAGTGGCAGATAAAGGGCACTTCTGTTCCCACACACATTTCACACAGAGGTCAGCAGTGCCTAGGAGTATGTTTGCCCAAGTCAATGGCTCATGGCTCACAGCTTGGGTCTCCTCTCTGTGAGCCCAGTGTCCTGGGCCCTCCTCAGTCCCTGGGAAGGTAGGGCAAGGCTGCTGGGTATGCAGCTCTGTGGGCTCCAGCTGGGCCCACACTTGGTACTCCCAGACTCTGAGCTGCCGCCTCCATTCTGCAAAAAAAGATCCAGGACTGAGCCCCCACCCCAGCTCTCCCCCTTTCCTCCTGAGGTCTCCATCCACCGCGTGGCTAACCCGCTCTTAGCTAACATCAAACTTTCCACTGCGCCTTCTTCCCGGGATGCTGGGGTTGGGAAGCAAAAGGACGAACTCCCGAGGATTCATCCCACCCAGACTGCAGGTTCTGTAACTTAGAGGACAGAGGCATCCTTGTAGCATTTGAGAGTTCCAATTTTTGTCTTTTTCTCTCAAAGTGGCCCTTGTGTCCTTGCCTAGCACTTGCCCCTGCCCACCTCCAGGGCTTTCACCCTGCTGTGATTTCCGGCCCATTTCAGAGCTTTTGGGAACCTTAGAACCAAAGGCAAACCACACCATGTTACGTGACGTTAAAGACATGGGAACTCAGATCACAGAGCGCTGGCTGGAGGGTCCCAGCATGGGTGGCCGACCAGCTCGGGAGCCCCCACTATGCAGGCAGCACTGATCCTCCACCTGCCCCTCTCCTCTGAAACCGCTGCCCTTTCTGGGGTTGGGGGTCCTAAGCTGGGGTCATTCTGGGAAGGTCCTGAAATTCGCTGAAGTCCTGGTCCCTGAGCAGTGGCCAGGGTCTTGATCTTGGATTCATTTCCTTGACGTCCCCCCTCCCGATTCTTCCTGTGATCACTTAGATCGTTACTCAGATGAGGCTCAGGCAGAAAAGCAGCCAGACTGGAACTGGCGGCTCCACAGGTTCTTGGAGTCCCCATCAACGGCGCCTGAGAGGAATCGCTCCTTCAGGCTGGAAGCAGAGCAGAGCCACTGCCCTCCACAGTGTCCTTCCCAGCTGGCCAAAGCCCTGCAGTCTGAGCCTTCCAGTCCCAGCCCAGAGGACCCCCCGACACACATACCTCCAGGCTCCTCAGAACTCTAGAGAGAGAATTGAAAGATGGGAAGGATCTTTGCTGTCTTGTAACTTCATTAATATTCACTTCTTATTTAACTATAGAGAATAAAGACCATCTTTGTAGGTCTTGTTCTTCCAAATAAACTATAGGATCATGTTAGCAGAAGCTCCCTATGGACCCTGGGTAACCAGTTGGTCAGGCAAGGCTCCAGTGGTTAGGTTATGGGTCTGGTACTGGCCCACAGACCTGCCACAAGCCTGCAGCCCTCACACTGACTCACCCGCTTCTCTGCAGGAGGGGCTTCCCCTGGCCCAGCTGCCAGCCAGCCAGCAGGGCTCACCCCAGCCTCCTGGGGCTGCCTCGGGGCCATGCCCAGCCACAGGAGCTCAGCTCCTTGGTCCTCCTCCGCTTACCATGGTGAACTTCCACTTGTCTCAGCCCTGGGTTTCAGCACATCACCCGCTGGTCGGCAGGCCGGTTCCTCATTGTTCCAGCCCCTCTAAAAGGGTAGATTCCTTTTAGACCCTTTTCCCATAGTTAGATGGGTGGATGGATGGAAATTTGAATCACCTGTACCCTGAAGTCATTGACAGGAATTAGGGGTGCAAATGGGAAGACACTATTAACTGGCCCCAATCTTGCAAAAACAAGATTAGTATGCAAGAAAGAGGTCTAGATCTGATGAGGCCCTGCCAAGCAGCCTTGTGACAGAGGGCAGTGGCCCAGAGGCAGCCTGGAGCGCACTGACCTGCAACTCCGTATCCCTGCCCCACAATCCCTCCCCATGTATCACTTGTGCCTCGCCATTGTCTGCCCTTAGACTCTCCCATGCGATTTCTTTAAAAGCACCAGCTTAGCTCAAAACCCCTCATTTTCTTTTCTTTTTTCAAACAGTATCTTTTTGAAAAATAACTTTATTTCATTTATTTATTTTCTTATGTGGTGCTGAGTTTCAAACCCAGGGCCTCACTCGTGCTAGGCAAGCGCTCTGCCACTGACCCAGCCCCAGAGCCCTCAGTTTCAAGGTTGGAAAGAGAGGTGCTAAGAGGGGGATGACTTACCAGAGCCACATGAACAGGCAATGGCAGGACCGAGGCTGGACTCCCAGCCACTGAGGGGAAACCAGGGTCCTGTTTCCTCCATGATGGGAATTGTGACTTCTACTTAGGGCCCCTATTGTGTGGAAAGGAAGCTTTCTAGAAGCCCAGACACCAGGCTCCTCGCCATTACAGTCTGGCCCACAGGAAGTACCCAAAGTGCCCACAAATCACTCATGGAATGAATGAAAGAATGAGTGAGCTGTTCTTTTTTTAGAAATTTTTAAAAATGTTTTTATTAGTGTATTATAGTGTGTGAGCCATTCTAGATAGATTACATCTCCAGTGGATCTTGGGGGCATGTGAGAAAAACAAAGTCTTACATAGCACGTGTGTGTGTGTGTGTGTGTGTGTGTGTGTGTGTGTGTGTCTGCATATCACACAAAGTAGACAATTAGATAATTAGCATATCTGTGGCATTAAAATGGAAAGGGGACTGCAGAGGCAATAATGGGAAAAGGCTGAGCAATACTGAAGTACGGGCTCAGAGCCCAAGTTAGATCTCCCCTCTGTTTCCTTCTAGCTGGATGACCTCGGGCAACTTACTTGACTTTTCTGTACCTCAGTTTCCTCCTCTGTCAAATGAGAATAAAAATTCTACTCATGTCACAGGTGGTTGGGAGGATTATGTGGGACAATATAAGGAAAGAATTTAGCTCAATGTCCAGCACACAGTCACAACAGATGCTACGTATGATAATTATCAAGACCGCTGCACTTGAGCAAGTCCTCCCTCCAGGGTGACAACATGGTAAGAATCAGTTAGCCTCTGTGGTGGAGCAAGCACTGGCTACCAGTTGTTTCAAAAGCCATCACCCAAGTGGTAAGAGTCCTACTTGGTGCCATGTATTGGAAATCATTGGTGCTACCTATCAGTCATCCAGCGGCCACCCACATGGCCACTACCCTCTGAGCATGGTGGCAGGTGCTTTGTTGGATAATAAGTTGCATGAAGTCCCTACAGGATTTACAGCCTCCAAGGGGAAACAGGAAACCCATAACCTCCCAACTCAAATCTTAGCATCTACAGGAATCACCAGGGAATCATGTTAACTCAGATTCTGATTCAGCAGATCTGGGGTTGGATGGAGAGTCTGTGCTTCTGACAAGCGTCAAGGTGATGCCATCCATGGCTGCCAGTCCACAACTGAAGGAACAGAGTTTTCAACAAGCTGCCATTCCCACACTTAGCCACATAGGAATCAGCCTTTTTCTTTCTCTGCAGGTGGCTGCATCTTATGTCGACATCCCATGAGGGCCACAATGAAGTGTCTACAAAATTTCACCCTGGAAAATTCTGGAAGAAAATCTTCAAGGAGAATTCATCCTGCAACCTGGAGCTCAGACCACTCTGAATATTGTGAATGCTGCATTACCAGGAGTTTGCTTTATTTAAACTTGTTTTCCTTTTGTGATCAAAATCCTCATGGGGAAGAAGGGAGAGAGGAAGGGGAGAGGGGGATCTTTGTGATACCGCTTCCTAACTTCCTGTTGGAAGTGGCCTCAGGTAGCCAGTTTCTTTTGGCAGCAACAACTGAGAGAATATAAATGGGAATCTTGCACAGAGGACTCCTGAGCAGGGCAGGACATTTGACACCAGGCCACTACAATTGCTTAGTGTCTGGGGATTCCATTCTGCCCCTTGAATAGAATCTTTAGTGTAATTCAAGTAATGTTCATGGAAGATCTGAGAGAGGAATGGTTCAGAGCCAAGAACAAGCAGATCCCAGATGGCAAGACACTGTGCTCTTTTTCATTAATGTAGTTGAAGTGCAGTTTCTTCAGAAGATTTGAGTTCAATACTCAGAACTACAAAAAATAAAATTAAATAACTTTTTTTTAATGTACAACTTAATGTGGTTTTTTTTGTTTGTTTGTTTTTTGCAATACTGGGGATGAAACCCAGGGCTTCATGCATGCTAGGCAAATGCTCTACCACTGAACTACATCCTCAGCCCCGTGGTTTTTATTATAACAGAGTTTTACAAAATTATCACTGCAATTAATTTTACAACATCACCTTAAAATAGTCATCACCCACTAATAGTCATTTCATTCTCCCCATTCTCTCCACCCAGACTTAGGCAACCACTAATTTGTCTTCTGACTAGAGATTTCCCTATTTTGGATATGTCATGTAAATGGAATCACATGGTTTTGTAAAAGACCATTTCATTCCATGCTCTTTTGTGACTGGTTTCTTTTACTTAGTATAATGTTTTCAGGGTTCATCCACATTGCAGTGTGTACCAGGACTTTTTTTTATATTGCTATATAATATTCCAATGCATGGACATACCATATTTCATGTATCCATTTATCAGTTGTTGGACATTCGGGTTGTTTCCACTTTGGGGTTACTACTAAATGCTATGAGCATTCACATAAAAGACTTTGTGTAGACCAATGTTTTCATTGCTGTTGGGTCTTCTGCATAGTTTTAACCTTAATCAGGTGTTGCTCCCCTATGGCTGGCTCCTTGTTCATATTCTGTTGAACTCATGATTCCCCACTCCACCCATATCTGCTCCTTCTCCAGCCTGCACTGCAAGTCCCACCACCTACTCTGCTGCACAAGCTAGAAACTCACGAGTCTTCATTTCACTTCCCTCGACTGACTCCTCTATCCTCCACTGTGCTGCGGATCATGTCCAGCTCAACTCAAAGAGAAGTGGTCCCCAGAGGAGGCTTTGCTGACATTCCAGAATCAATCCACCATTCATCCTTGACATGATTACACTTGCTTATATTTGTAAGATTATGTGATTAATATCTGTTTGCTCACTCTTTTATCTCGAGTGCTTAACACAGCGCCTGGTTTATAGCAAGGCTTGTAAGCCTCTCAAAACAAAATGTATGTTACACTTCCTTTATAATATCCTGGAGATCCCAGTACACTAGCCTCGCCAAGGAAAATCTGTTGATTTAAGCTGTTTTTATTTTAATTTTCCAAAAAATTTTTACTAAGGTATAATTTACGTGTAGCAAAACTCACCCTTTTTAATATATAGTTCTGTGAGCTTAGGCAAATGTATGAAGTCATGTAATTACCACCACAATTGAGATATAGAATGGTTCATCACCCACCAAATTCCCCTGTGCCCCTTTGTAGTCAACCCCTCCCCTCAACCCTAGTCCCTGGAAACCCTGGATGGGTTTCTGTCTCTGCAGCTTTGCCTTTTCCAGAGTGTCATAAAAATGCAGTCATCTTTTTTTTTTCTTGTGGTGCAGGAGATGGCATCTATGGTCTCAGGCATGCCAGGAAGTACTCTGCCACTGAGCTACATCCCTAGCCCTTTAAAAATAATTATTCTGAGACAGGGTCTTCTAAGTTGCCCTTTTTGTCCTAGCTGCTCAGGGTGGCCTCAAACTCAGATCTTCTTGCCTCAGCCTCCTGAGTGGCTACTATGTACACACCACCATGCCTGGCTGTCATGTACCTTTTTGATTCTGACCTTACTTTCATATAGCATAGTACACTTGAGATTCATCCATGTTATTGCAATAGTTCACTCCTTTTATTCCTGAGTAATATTCCATTGTAAGGATGAACTATAGTTTATTGATTTGTTCCTCAGCTGAGGATCATTTAGGATGGTTTCCAGTTTGGGGTGATGATGAATAGACATTATAGACATTCATGTGCAGGTTTTTGTGTGAATGCTTTTAGTTTTACTGGGATAAAGGCCTAGGATAGGGCTTTCTGGGTCACATGGTTAGTGTATATTTAACTTTAAAAAAAAATGTCCAACTGTTTTCCAAAGTGATGTAATTTGCTCATTCCCACCAGCAAGGGACGTGTTCCAGCTGCTCTGCAGGGTCACAGCACTTGCCATCAAGGGCTCTACATATACTCTGGATAAGCCCTTGCTCACACATGTGATTTGCAATTTTTCCCCCCAATTTGAGGCTTATTTCTTTCTCTTTATGCCTTTTGAAGAACAGATTGTTCTTAATTTTCATGAGTGCCAATGTATCAAATTTTTTCTTGTTGTATGGATCATGTTTTTGGTATCATTTCTAAGAATTGGGCCTAACCTGAGGTCATGAAAATTTTCTTCTAGACATTTTATAGGCTTAGGTTGTAGATTCAGGTCTCTGGTTCATTTTCCTTCATTGTTATCCTGTGAACTGTCTCAGCTGCTTTAAGCCTCCCATGGAATCTACTGTTTGTCTACCTTGTCCTTCCAGACTTTAAACCCATGGAGGGCAGGGATTGTGTTTTACTGGGGCTGGTATTTGCATGACCCTGAGAGCAGGCCTCGGGCACTTTGCTGCCTCACGTAGTCCCACTGTGTGTGATTCAGGTTCATGTTTTCTACCACACCACATCGTACTTCTCATTTTAGGTACTAAATGCTGTAGATTTTTCTTTTAAAATGAGATATTAGAATGCGCTTGGCATTGCTTATCCCATTAAAATTAACAAAAATAAGCACAACTAGGAAAAATCAATTTGAGTCCTTCACAAAGCACTGAGTGTACAAGACACACTCCCATGTGCCAGACACCTGCCCACCTCCTGTGGGTCCAGACACCAGAAAGTTATTTTATTCTGTGTGGTTTTCTTCTACCAGCATTGGCCACATTACCCAGGAACCAAGAATGAAGAGTTGTACTACTAACCAAAGTGTGTTTTTAAAAATCTGGAACCACATTCAGGTAGTCAGAGGCAATGGATAGAGAAATAATGTGTGAGTCCTAAAAAATGAAAAGACAGACTTTGTACCTTGAGCCAGAGTAGGGCCAGATCTGAGGAGACATGGTGGAGCGCTCCAGGAGGTTTCCCTGCAGTTGCACTGTTTTCTCCCCAGCCCGGCTGCGTCTTCATGTAAAATCGTCTTCCCAGGGAGAAGGGAAGGAGACTTTCCTCATTCAAGGGTTGCAGACTGAGAGACCCACGTAGAAAGCCATTCCTCTGGAAGCTGAAGTTCAGCCCTCTTTTCAGAATGTTGTGTGGGAAGGACGTTTGTGTCAGCACCAAAGAGACACCTCCCTGGAGGACAAGGTGGCCTGTGGAGAAGCCCAGCCATCCCCAGGGGACTCTAGTGTGCTGTGCGTATTTGGGTGGATGCTGCCTTGCACCTCTGCCAAACTATTCCGGCAAAGAAGAAATCGTGGCTAAAGGACAGATCCGTTTCTTGCCTCGGGAAAGATTTTAAAGAATCCCCAAACTTTGACAGACCACTTCCCATCTCTGACTGGATAGAAGCCATTTAAATAGTGTTTTTCCCCCCTTAAATTACAAACTTTGAAAAATGGAGAACACGTAGCTTACTGATTTGAACTTGGGCACCTTCTGGGAGCCAGAAAAGACTCATTAGAATAAACTCTGACCTTGGTATTTTGTACTGTCTAAAAAATAACCAACCATGGAAAATGGAAATAAAGAAGGCAGAATTACAATTTTAATTTTAAAGAAAACATGGTAATTTCTAGTAATAATTAAAACAAACTTACTTCATACTTTTAAGAAGCAACCAAATTTGTATAGTGTTTTCTTTTAAATTAATTAATTTTAAATCGACAAATGACAACTGTACATATTCAGAGGGTGTTGGGCTGTAATGGTGGGGACATTCCACAGAGTTAAATTTAACATGCATTGTTTCACATACAGACATTTGTGTGTGTGTGTGTGTGTGTGTGTGTGTGTGTGGTGAGAACACTTAAAATCTACTCTCTATTGATGATCAAGCACACAGAACACTGTAATTAACTAAAGTCGCAGAGATTTCTTGAACTGAATCCTCCTTTCTAATGAAGTTTTGTCTCAGGGAACCAGAAGTTCCCACCAACCTCTCTTCACTCCCAGCCCTTGTAACCACCATTGTGTTCTCTCCTTCTATAGTGCTCCCCCCAACCCCAACACACTCACACTGAGAAATTACTGGGTCCTCTGTTAAACCTATTGAATCAAACTTTGATGGCAAGGCTGGAGAATCTTCATTTTTAACAGAGTACCTGGGATATAGATATCTTCATTCAAGTTTTCTCCATTTCTTTTTTGTTATGTTTTTATTAGTGCATTATAATTGTACATAATCGTGGGGTTCGTTGTGACATAGTCACACATGCATGTAATGTAATTTGCTCCATTTCATTCCCCTGTACTTCCCCGTCCCATGCCTTGTTCATTCAGGTTTTAGGACCACTAATATACAGGTTCTTTTTCTCTCATAGTGACAACACCCAAACCTAACTACTGCTTCTGCTATTGACACTACTTTGCTGACCTTCATGGAGCATCACCGCGTCCCAGCACTGTCTGGAATCTAGTACAAGCCTTCACTTAATCCTCCCAGACACTCACTCTCCCAGGTGACATCCTTATCATCCTCACTATGCAGACAAGGAAGCTGAGGCACAAGGTACTTGCCCAGGCCATGCTGCTGGTTGGTGGCTCTAGAACTCTAACCTAAGCCAGAGCCAGGCTCGGTCCTAAAGAGCCAGAGAGTCCCTCAAGGATGGAGAAGACCTGCTGCCTACAGGATGGCCAACCCTCCTCTGCCCAGAGAGCTCCATTCTCCTTACCTACTGCAAACATTCCATCTTGGGTGGGCCACCGAAGCCTTCCAGGCAAGCCAATCCAGGCAGATGTGTCTTCTAGGAAGGGAAAACCAGATCCTGAGAAGTAGGCCTTGTCTCTCCATACCTGGGCAGTGGCTTCATGGTGGCCAGGCCCTAAGGTCAGCCCACTCACTGCAGGACTCTGTCCCAGACTTCCTCCTGCTTCACCAGTAAGGATGCCACGTAAGCTTCCTGGGACTGCTGTAACAAGTGACCACAAGCTAGGTGGCTCCAGACAGCAGCAAGTTATTCTCCCACAGTTCTAAGGCCAGGAATCCAAACCCAAGCTGTGGGGAGGGCCTCCAGGAAGGATCCCTTCCTGCCTCCTTCAGCTTCTGGGGTGCCAGTGTCTTGGCTGGGCACAGAATCACGAGCCACTCACAGCTTTGTAGATTCAAACAGCAATTCTTTATTCCCGAACTCACACCGGCCTCTACACACGTTCTGGGGAAATCCAAGTTCTGCTGCCACCCAATTCACCTACTCCATGAGGCTTTCTTTTCCAATACTTTCTGAATCTCACGAGAACTCAACGGGAACTCAGGCAGCAGGAACGCCCTATTCCCAGCAGCAATAATCTTCAACCTCGAACTTCCCTAAAACCCATATTGTCTTAAACTGGGAACGCCTTAAACTTGTCTTAAACCGGGAACGCCCTAAACCCAAGGACCGGGATACTTCCTCAAACTGCAGGATACACCCTAATCCTGGATCCACCCTGGCCCTTGAGCAGGGTCACCTTTCTCAAACACACATGCAATGTCACAGCGAATTTCCAAGGCAAGTCCATTTAACATGGGGTACCCTGGCAAGGAAATTTCGATGCGTCATTCCTACTTGGCAATGGCCCTCAGCACTGGGGGCTCCAGGGATGCTCTGCCTTGTGGAGCCTCTAATCTCTGCCTCATCTTCATGTGGCCTCTTCTCTGAGGGCAGCTCCATGTTTTCTCCTCATCTTTTCTAGGACACTGGTCTTCGGACTTAGCACCCCCCACCCCCCCCATCTACAATGATCTCATCTTTATCCTTCCTTAATTATATCTCAAAGCTCCTTATTCCAGACAAGTTCACAGTCTGAGATTCTGGGTAGGCCTAGCTCATGGGAGTCACTATTACACCCACCGTAGATGCTCTGCTATGTGAAAGCTCAAAAACACACAAAAGGAGCCTATGTCATCACAACTCCTGGGTCACTCGTTCGTACGCTCCCTCCAGCCAGGCCCTGAAGACGGTTACTAAACTTCCCCGGGGTGACTGTCTCAAGCTTTGCATACCTGCCCTTGCAGCAAACAACGGAGCAAAGCAGAAGCACACTGGGAAAGAAAGAAGCTGCTCCCGGGTCAGGGTTTTCCCAGTGTTCCGAGAGTCTGTGGACGGAGAAGAGGAGGCATGATATCCCTGGGCTGCTTCTCCTCCAAGCAACTGTGCTTGACGGGTCCTGGCATCCCACGCTTCTCTATTTTGGGAGAAAACATCCTTGCAAATGCAGCCATACCTGAGCAGGTGCCAATGGAATCTCCCAGAGAGTGTGTCGAGCCCTAGAGTCTGGCTGTGCTAAGGGAAGATGCCAGCAATGTCCTCTCAGCATCATCTGACTTCTGGTCCCATGAATTAGGGTGACAGTGAGTGACGAAGCTTGGCAGTGGACGGTTGGTTAGCCACCGCCCAGCTCCACTGCTGACCTGAGATGATGTGGGGGTGATCATGGATTCACCTGAAAGCTTTTAAAGTTTGTTGCAGGATACAGCTTTCCAGCTCCCACCCGGACAGACCAAAATAAACCTCCATGCAGTTAGAGTTGGGTCCAAATGTTGGCCCCTCCGTCAAGGGCCTGTTAGAGTTTCCACAAGACAAGCAACTCCTGCTTGTGAACTGAGGGCAACAGCACGTACCCAAGCTGTGAGGATCGGAACCCATGCATTTGAAAGTCCTGCAAGGTTTAAGTTGTCTGAGTACCTTGTTTTTATGCAGGGGAGGGGAGTATTAATAATTATTATTTTTTACACAGGGGATTCTTTTTCCTATCTAATGGGAAGGTGACTGCTATCAACACTTTCTAACTTTTCATTAAGAAGCGTAGGTTTTAAGACAATAACAGGAAAGAAAGAACCTATTCTCTCTGTGCCAGCCTCCGTCCAGTTTAGAACAAAATGTTATTCATGGCCAGGCTCCACCTTGCTGAGGAGGGCTGGTGTTTGTCTTTTCGAACACAAATCCATGGAAAACCACGTGTTAACAACATGGAGACCCCAGAGAGGTGACTGGCTTAGAAGGAATGTGGCATTTGTACTTGATGGCAGGGGGCTAGTGTGCCTCTCTCAGTCATGGGTTTACCCTTCTCAGATTAATTAAAATAATCTGTACAGAGGATTCATCCCAGCTCTTGGTACTCTGGAGGCCCACACAAAACAGGAGCTGTGGCTATCACCCCATTCCCTGGGATGCACTCCTATTCCCTGAATCCCTGGAGTCTGAATCCCACCAACTCTGGGTCTGGAAGTTGTTCCCAGGCTCTGCCCTGCCTCCAGCCCCTTGGGGATGCTCTGGGAGGGCCCAGTGTTAAACCAGGCTGGGGCAGAGCACAAACAGCCTGGCTTTGGAGGGGAGGATTTCCCATGCCAACTTTTTATCGGATGGGAAGGGCTGAGTTGAGAGGCAGCAGCAGGGGATAGCACAAATAAATACAGAAAATCCTCTCCAGGGGCCGCCATTGTGCTCAGGACAATGGCGGCCCCAGAGAACATTTCATCCCGTTGAGATTGGAAAGTAAAATAAATGTGGTCATACTATACCCTCCTCCATAGCCCTGGCTGGCTAGGGCCTACTCTCAGCTCTGCAGGAGATAAAGGAACATATTTTTTCAGAATCCTGGTCTCAGGTGGGGGAGAAGGAAATTTCCACGTTGAAGGTCCTCGGGGCTGGGGTCTAGATGTCCTTTGGCCACTGCTCTCCCCAGCCCCCTGTGCTTTCTCAAGGCTGCCAGCCTCTGGTCTCCACCCTTCCTAGTGTTCTCCAGCCTACAATGGGCCACGTCCAGCAGGGCAGGGCTGGTGGACACACCCAGGCAGGCTGCTGGACTCTGCAGGGAAGAGGAGTCCCTTTCCAGCAATGGGCAGGAGGGGCTGAGTGAGACTGGTGGCTTTTTTGAGTTGAGAACATGTCCCCAAATACCCTATGGACTGGCAGCTCTCTTCATCTTTGCAGCCTTCAGGTGCTCTGAAGCCACACAATCAGAAGGATCTTTCTGGAACCAATGACATCTCTCATTGGAATGAGTCCCAGATCCTCTTCAGGTGGTATTTATAAGCATCCTTGGGGTGGGGCAGGGTCCTCCTCACCCAGGAAGCTGGCACCTTCACACACCTCTGGTTCCAGCCATCTCCACCCTGGCTGGCTATGATGTGTGTCACCCAGAAGGCCAGCATGGTACTAGAGTGACAGGGTTTGAATCCCAGCTCCCCAATAGCAGGCAGATCTTGGATAGGACACTTAGCCTCTCTAGGTCTGTTCCCTTAATTCTAAAATAGAAGCAATGTAAGGAATCAAGAAAGAAATCACATAATATGCTTGGCTCAGGGCCAGGTAAATAGTAGGTTCTTATTTCTTGGCAGCCACTTCATTAATAAGAGCTAATGTCTGAGAACTCATTTTGTACCATGCCAGGTCTTGTTCTATGGGAATTCCATAATAACCCTTTGAGGTAGGTATTATTATTTATTCCTTTTATAGAAAGGAAATTAGGGTTTGGGGAAATTAAGCAAGTTGTCACTAGGTATGCAGCTGCTTATTGGTAGAGCTGGAACTTCAGCCCAGACAGTTTGATGCTGAACCCTGTACACAGCTGCTGTGTGATCCTCTCAGTTCTCAGTGCTGTTAGTTGGCATATCTTCAGGGATCTCAATCTTTAGACCATTGCAGGGTGAAGAGGGTGCTGTTATTGAGAATGTAAAGAGGAGGTAGGCTTGTTTGAATGCTCAGGTACTATGCAAAGATAGCAGATGGGAAAGCTAAGAATGAAAAACTCAAATTCTAAGTTATTTAAAATATAGTATTAGACCTTGTCCAAGCACCAGAATTCCCCAAGCACCAGTGTCCAAAAGCTTCTAGTAATAAAGCACTTGCCTGCATGTGAACACTCCATCTTACATCATTTGCCTCGATGCCCCATAACATGGCCAGAACAGGTATCCATTCTCAATCTATCTGTTGAAAACACTGAGACTCAGAGAGTTTATTGAATTTTTCAAGTCTAAGTAACTAATTGCTCTTCATAAAGGTCACTAAAGTTTCTTGAGCAGTTACTATGTGCTGGGTACTGTGCCAAGTGCTCAACATGTTATAATTTAGCAACAATCTTATGATGGGTATTATTTATCGTCCAGTCTTCAGAGGAGTAAACAGAGGCTTAGAGATACTAGATGACTGGCGCCAACACACACAGCCAGTAACCTCTGAACATGTTCATAACTGTTCCTTGGTGATAGTAGCGGGGCTCATGGACAGGCTGAATGGAACTGGCCCTGGGAGGTTTAGAATGGCAGATATAGTCCTTGTCCCCAGAAGGCCACAGGCAGTGGGATTTGAAGTAAAAACTCATGGGATTCTAAAGGAAGAGGCTGGATACTCCCAGCTCTGCTGCTCACTGGCTGAGTGACCAGGCAGGTTTGATTAGCCTCTGAGCTTTGGTTTCGTCCCACGTGGTGGAGCTACCATTCTCTGCCTTAGGGGATTGTCCTGAGGGGTATGTTGAGGCTTTGCCTGGGTTAAGGGTTGCCTGGCACTCAACATGGAGATCTCCCTAGAGTCAACTGAACAGCAGAAACACACGCAGAGCTAACAGTACCAGACAACACTTGCCAAGCACAGAACGTGAGGTTCAACCATAAGCATGCAAAGAATTTGCTGGGGCTGGTTGGGCTGGGCCATCAGACAGGCCCAGGGAAAGGGTGTGAATGTGTGTCGTCTTTGATTTAGGGCCAATGGAGCCCCTGGGAAACCCACATGGGTAGCTCCACAGAGCTGATGGGAAACTGGTTTTAAAGAATCAACGCTGGCCATGACCTCCTTTCCTTGGGGCCCGATCTTCTCTCCTGGCCACCTCCTTGAAGAGTTGGACACTGTATAGAGGAAATGTCACTGGCTAAGCTGAATGGGTGGGGAGAGGCGTGGTCTGTAGTGGTGAGATTCCGGGCAGGGCCTCAGGGGAGGGAAGTGGTAGGTGAGTAAGGGGTTGGTCATGATCGTCCTTAGACTCCCATCAAAGGTGGGTGAGCTTTGCTCTGAGGGAGGGGTAGCCATGAAGTGAGGCAGGAGTCAACTGCCAATAAAAAGGTGGCCACCAAAGCCAAATGCCACAGGTACTCATAATAGGACTAAAAACAACTCCTGGCGGAGGGGGTTATGGACCAGTGTTGGTGCCGGTGGAAGCAGAGCTGAGTAGAACAATGTTCCTGGCCTGTTTCTACAGGAATAAACAACCTGAGTCCTGCACCCAGGCAAGGGTCTGTGTGAGTGCGGTTGTGACAGGCCCCTGCACAGACTCCACACACAGGATGAAGGCTATGGCCGAAGCAGGCCATCTTGAGTATGTTCCGGCAAGCTTGAAATCCAATAAACTGAAATCTAGATTTTCTTCATGTCAATTTTGATAATGCGGAGGAATCCAAAGATTTGAAGACGCTTTTTTCCTGGTGCATTTCAGCTTCTTACCAACAAGGCTCACACTCCTGACAACTCACAAGCTGTTGTCCTGCAGCTTCTACAAATTCTCAGTTTTGTTCCAGTGACGAAGCTGTCACCGCTGTGTCACAAACAGAACCATGCATTGGTTACATTTTCACAGTGTGATAGATGGACTAAGAATTTTCCCTTCTCTAGTCAGCTTGGTCAATGTCTGGATCATTCAACAAACAGAGCTGGAAAAAATGCATTGAGCTACCTTCTAACTTATGTGATAGAAATGCATTCCCAGGGTTTTGGGTTCATTCTGGTTTTGTTTTGGTTCTTGGAAGTCAGAATGGTATTTTTTTTTTTTTTTTTTTGTACCAGGGATGGAATGTAGGGGCACTTCCCACTGAGCCCATCTTCATCCCATTTATTTATTTATTTTTGAGACAGGGTCTTGCTAAGTTGCTAAGGCTGCCTTTTAACTTGCCATCCTCCTGCCTCAGCCTCCTGAGCCACTGGGATTACAGGTGTACGCCACTGAACCCGGCGAAGGAAACCTGGGAGCAAGAAATGAAAGCACAGAGGCACTTAGGAAGGAAGCACACGGCTTTATTCACGAGCTGTGGTACAGCAGGATGCGGGGTGGAGTGGCGAGGGAGCGTGGAAGTGCTGCTCGAAACAGGAGCATGGAGCAGGTGGGCAGCTCATCAACACGGGACAGGCCGGCCCCCCTCCTGTGCACACAAGCACGAGGTACTCGGGTGCACACGCACACCCGACTCACTTTCACGGGGAACACAACACGGCATCTCAAGACGTTCCTTCTAAACATCTGCTTTTGTATTTCCGAAAGGAGAGGGAAGACAGGAAGAGCTGATGCCTTTCACCAGTTGATAAAAAGCCACAAACCCAGCTTAAAATGAAGAGCCCTGAGAGCCTCTATGCAGGGCCCTCAGTAACACACTGACACAACTCACATTTATCACAAGACTGTATACACGCCAAACCCCCAAAGAACACCAGTCTGTGGACGACTATCTCCCTCCATAAGGGACAGAGACATAGCTAGTCAGGAGGGGGTACGTTTCTACCCCTTCAGAATGGTAATGCCCTATCCTTCCACCTTCCATCAGAGGGCTCAGAAAGTTATTCATGGGCACTCTGCTCTTCCAAGAGGTGTGGGAGAATTCTGTTTGATGATCACAACCACCACTCAGTTATACAAAGCTGCAGAAAACTTTGGATTGAATTTTATTGTGCACACATTCACTGTTTAGAAAGTTTCCATTTAAACTGACAAACCCCCTCTTTCTTTTTGGGTTTACCATCAATTAATCTTGCCCAAATAAAAACATAATAATCTATATGCTGAACACATCCATTACCATCTCTCTCTGCTTACTGGGCAGCAAATGGAAGGATAATGACTTTTTTTTTTTTTAATGCCAAAGTATAGCTTTCTCTTTCTCCCATCACAGGGTTGTTGGGAAATCTACTTAGTGCACATTGTCATTGTTAGATGGTATCATTGCAAATCTCAAGCCCTAAGTGATCTCTTTTTCTGGAAGGTTCTTCCAAGGGGAGCCTGAAAGAGCAAGTTTAAAGGTACACCAACACTTGGTGCATCAGAAGAAGAATAACTTTAAAATCAAATAAAATCAGGGCTGGCAATATGAAGTACAGATTAAATAGCTACCAGAAATACAAATGAAGTGATTTATAAATCTGTGCTTGCTTCAGAGGACACAGAAGGGTTGATGGGACAGAGTTCATTCCCTTCCACCATCTTTCAGGACAATCAGAAGCAGGAGTCTGTTAGGGCACAACCTGGAACTGTCCCTGCCCCTGCCACACACCCCAGAACACCACACCAAATCTGCTGTACACAATCGTTAGAGAGACTTACTTAGTCGAGAGTGGTTAAACTCTTTTAAACTTGCAAAAGCACATATATTTTATATCATCATCTCAGAAGCAATTCTTAGGAAAAGATGTCTGCTTCAAAATGTAAAGATATTAGGTGAGAGTTTTAGAAATGTTACCATCTGGGCTTTCCCAGGCTGAGATGGAGGAGACCAAGGTTGAAAACAGAACTACAACAGCCTGTGCTTCAGAAGAGGAGCCTCAGCTGGGAGGCCCTGGCTTTCGGGTCAGGGGAGAACAGAGAGTACAGGTAGAAAATCACCCCCATCCCCGCACCTTGTTACTCATTAATTCTAGTTTCTCTCTCTGAGATTTCAGAGAACAGGCAGCTTATGTTTAGTTATTGAAGAAGTCACATTAAAAACATTTAATAACAAACCCCAAACCAAAATGGAGATGCATGGCTAGCTGTATATGTTTCCAAATGCTCTTCAAATCTCCTAATAAATCACACAGGAAGACTTTGTGATGGCCTGAGCTCTCTGGAAGAAATTTTAAAGGAAGCACTGACTCATATTGTCATAGAGACCCCTTCTACTTCGTGCAATCAGTATGCGCTTCAAAGTCACAAGTCAAATGCTCAAAAAAGTAGCCCTTAAGATATGCACCAAGCTTGCCAGGTATATAATTCCTTTTCTAGAGATGAACTTTGTGTTAGCAGTTGGAATTTTCCCGTGCGGTCCAGCACAGGGTTAAATGGAGAACATCCATCTATTGTGCTGTGTCCTGAACACTTCAAGATCAGGCATGCTGCACTCAGTTTAACAAAAATGGATAAGGCATTGTAGCCCTTACAGCAGATCTGGCAGTTAGAACTAGGCTGTCCCCAAGCCATCCTTCCATCTGGAACCTTCTGCTAGGGAATGGTGTAGGGGAGCTACTCCGAGGGTTTCCAGTAGCCAAGGACAGGCAACTGTTGTTTTCTAGTAATTTATCTTTGAAGGGTACAGTTTAAGTGAATTAGTATGCTTGGTATGGAAAGAAGCTTCCTATTTTTCAAGTTGGATGCAGAACTGAATTCAAAAATTACAAAAGAGCAGGGTGTCACTACTGGGAGCAGAATTTAGGGTCCAGTTTTTTAATTATTGTAACTATAGGGCCTTTGACTCTGGGTCTCTAATATGAAGAGGAGGAGTCTAATTTCCCTCTTTCATGACAGAGCCAAGCCCTCTTTCATGTGGACCAAGAGATGGAAAATATAGAAAACCACCTAATTGTGCCCAGGTTTCCAAATACCTTTTTTCACACTGGCATTTGACCTGAATGTTCACGAGTGATGACTCATTATCAATGACAGACATGGTGGGTCTTTCATTGACTCCACTAGCCTCTCCACCAGCTGAGTGCTGGGACCTACTTGGTCACCACTGTTAATGACTGGTAGGGAGACACTACAAATATACCACAGTCCCACCCCTATACTCTGCCAGGGCAAAGCAAGAAGCAGGCCAAACATTGTGCTGAGGCTAGGCTCCAATCTGAATTGACAGTTGCAGAGTATGAGGACCCTGGCAGGATGCTTTGAGCTCCAAACCAACCCTTCCCACCTGCGTGGTCTGCAGCCTGATCTAGCCATGAGCTACCTCAGCCTGAGTGCTGGCTTCTAAGCACCAACACTCACCCATGAAGGAGGCAACGTTGAGGGTACAGCTTAGCCTCACTCTTGTTCTTAGAGTCACATGCACTTGTACCAAATATCCCTTAGAAGCAGCAGCGCAGTGTGACAAACATTCAAACAGAAACTAAAAAGCACATGCAGACTCACAAAACTGCCCTGGGTGAGTTAAGCGTGTATCCACGTACAGGCACGCACGTGCACACACTCACACTGAAGTTAACAGTGCCAAACAACAAGGAAAGCTGAGAAGGCCAAATTAAATTGATTGGATGTAATCTACTTTGGAGTTGCAGATATTTAAGAGGAAAACATGCCTTTCCTTAACTTACTACTGAAAAGACCTTAAAAAGTGAAATCAGCATGGGTTTGATTGGATTCAGAGGATACCAGACAGTTTATAGGGGACGCTGAGCATGAGAAGTTGCATTTGGGGCAGAACATGGATTTTGTTTTTGTTTTTGCTAAGAGGGATATGACCCATAGACAAAAATCACCTCGCTGCATGCAACTGGGCCAGTCGGAAGACAATTCTTGTCTTTCCTTTCTTTGTGAAGGTGGAGCCCAGGCCACCTCCTGTCCTTGGTGAGAAGGAAGAATCATTACACTATTTGAAGCAGAAAAAGAGTTCAGGGAGGGTTTCCTTCATTCCTTTTCCTTTCTTTCCTCTTTCAAAAAACTCTAGTAATGGCTAAGCAATTTGCCAACCAAGTCCCAGCAAACAAAGAGAACAAGGAGCTTGTTAAAAATCACTTTTTGCTGAAATTCAGGCTCCATCAGACCTGCCCGGTTCCCTGATTTCTGTTCTGCCAGAGCCCAGACAGAGCTTCTAGAGGCCGGCAAGGAAAAGCTGCGTACAACTGCTGCTACCACATGGCCCCGTTCCTCAGACTCCTGCTTAGCACAGTGCTACGTAATAAATATATTCATCCTTTGGAATTAGTACAACTGTTTCTTCCTGTGCGGCATTCTAAGGGCACTTGCTGGCTCTTACCACTACAGTCAGCACTAGGGTGGACAACAGTTAAAGGAAAACAGGAGGAGAAAGAAAGAAGCTCCTGTTGTGGACACGAGGTCATGAGAAAAGGTCACGTGTGGACACTACTGCTGATTTTGGAAACATAGACATTTCTACCCATGGCTGCTTGGCAAGTGTTACTGTGGGTTGGCCCAGTGTTTGGCTCATGGGTGTTGGGACCAGAATTTCCCTTTTTGTCGTGGCTGAGGGATGGCAGTCTATAAATTCTCCAATCAAGTCTGGGCCTTAGTGTAACACGGCAGGCCTTGCCCCGCTGCCAGTCCTTTTTCTAACTGCCGTTTATGTGTGGGACTTAGAAGAGTCTTGCTTTTTTCTTCATGTCATTGCGTCTCCAAAGAGGTAACTTGTCAAACTCCTGTATGGACATCCCAAAGATTTCCCGAAACACTTCCGGGGCCAAGTGGCGCTGGAAAGAGAGAACAGAGTAGTGGTCAGTCCTGATGGCCACACGGATGGGCTGGAGAGTTGACCTCCAGCTTAAAGATACAGTTGACCCTCCATATCTGTGGGTTCCACATCCTTAGTTCAGCCAAGTGCAGACCAAAGATATCCATAGAAATTGCCTCTGTACTGAACATGCAGACTTTTTTCCTTGCCACTTACCCTGAACAATGCGGCATAATGGTCATTTATATTGTATTAGGTATTATGCAGAAGGTGAGATGATTTAAAGTGTACACAAGGATATGTTAAGATAATATGTGAATTTTACATCATTTCTTAGAAGAGACTTAAGCTTCCATGGATTTTGGGATCTGCAGGGAGGTCCTGGAATCAACCCCTTGCAGGTACTGAGGAGCACTATCATCATTTTGAAGAGTAAGGCTGCCTGATGGAAGAGGGGTTTATCTCTGATGCTCATTTACTAGGCCAGGTGAGTGCCCTTTCCACCAGATGAGGAGCTCGTTCAGTGTTACTGGTCCTGTTATAATTCAGTGTTAAAACAACACTGAGTAGTAATGCAGCACAGGAGAGTGATTTCTGTTGCTGGAGGGGACTCCACTTAGGTTCCTTGGGATGTTCAGAAGATACACAGAAAATGGACCATGGCAATAGAAAGCCAGCCAGAAAGAGACTTCCAGGGTGGTCCCTGGGAGCCCTGGGCTTCTTCTTGGCTTATCAATGAGGGGAAGGTAGATACCTGGTCTACTGGGGAGGCCTCCTATCTGTCACCACTTCCAGAACAGTCCCCTTAGGACACAGGGGCCAGTATTCTCTGAGCCAGCCTGACTTCTACAAAGGCATCGCCTTTTGTCAGGGAGCAGTAAGGATTTTTCCTGAGACTGGCAGCCAGAATTTTTTTTAAAAAATAAATCATTCAGATGGAAAAGTACAAAGATCAGTCTTCCAGATCTAAGGAGGCCTTGGGCATGTGTACCCAGCTAACCCTCCACAAGGAATGCAGTAACAGCCACGAAAGACATTTGTCCGGTATAAACCTCCTCCTAGAGAGCTCCTTCCCGGTTCCCAGTGGGCTCAGCCCAGGGTCAGGGGAAGAGGACTATCTGAAGGGGGATGGACACACCCATTCTGCATTCCCCAGCTCTCATTACAACAGCATCCAATTCCCAAAGAAAATGACTAAAATCATACTGTGTCTCAAGGGTTGTTTCAAATGTCATTCCAGGCATTTTAAAAATACTGATCTAAGTATAGATAGATTTAAATATAAGGGCTGTACTTCTGTCCTCCCTGATGCCAGGGAATGCCAGATTTAGACTGGGCACCAGAAACCCAAAACATCCTTCTCAATCTGTCCTTGACATATGTATTTTGAGGGCAGGGGTCAAGTCTGGGTTATTGTTGTGCCTCCAGGAATCTAATAGAGAGCTCAGTACATACTAGAACAATGGATACAGGCCTGCAAACTTGCTTCTTGTGGTTTTTATCTCATTAGTGATTCTCTGAGATTTTAGTTACCTCTTAGTTCTACCTACAATATGAGATTGATATTTGTGATTTTTCGTTTTCACTGAAAAAAATAAAACATTTCTCTGGGGACACTGCAGGGTGCAGTGGGGGGTCTGGATTTTTTTTTTTTTTTTTTTTTTTTTTTACCTCCAGCCGGGTTCTGTCCACATCTCTTAGGATTTTGTTGCGCCCTCTGTTGGTCACCATGAGCATTTCATATGGAAATATCTGAGAAGGAAAGAAAATCACCTCCTAACATACTGCTGTTCATTTTATTAACAAGCAGAATCTACTTAAAATCCAACACTACCAAGACAGAGCTTCTGAGAGATAATCATGACAGAGTACAAGGTGTTCATCTCTCAAGACCAGCAGGAGCTCCAGGGAACAGGGACATAAATCTCCATCAAGGCCTCACAGAGCACTGTGCCTTGGGAGGGCTTGGCTGGGTATATGTATACCAACTTACTCTGAGTGGGGGATGAAGGTAAAAGTTTGAGAAAAATCAAAATTACGGGTATATATGCTGGCTTTTATGTAGTTCAGAGCCAGGCAGGCCCAGAAGCAATGTTCTGGCAATGAACCCATTGAAATAAGCCCAGTTAATGGGGAGCACAAGCCCTTGGTTTCCTCTGGAGGTACAGAATGTTCTGAAGCTAGAGCGACCAGTCATCCCAAGGGTGGCCAAGGAAAAGAAGTGCTGGTATCTCACTAAGAACACAGAGTTCCAACTGCAGTAAGGGCTTAAACCTGTGGACTTATTGCAGGCAAAGTGAAAAGACAATGTGTTTTTTGACAGCTCTCCTAGATGCACCAGTCTAGAACAAAGTGGGCCTCGCACTCTGAAAAGGGTGGAAAAACAGGAAACCAAATCTTTGTAGGGCCATGTCATCCCTGCACGAGACAAAAGAGAAGAGCTGTACTTGCCTTTGGTTCCAACATGTTGGGCATGGACACACCCCGGTCCATTCTCATTGCAGGCATGTGGCCATCTGGGAGGGTCTGCAGCAGAAATGTGGTTCAAGGATGAGCACAGAATAGGGGCGCTCAAGGGAGGACTCTGTGGGCTCCCAAACTTCCCAGTTGGGTCTCGTATAACTATTTTATAGATGTGTCATATTCCTTATGTATTTTTCAAAACGAGATTTTTTTTTAAATTTTAATATTTTTTTTTAGTTCTCGGTGGACACAGCATCTTTGTTTGTATGTGGTGCTGAGGATTGAACCCGGGCCGCACGCACGCCAGGCGAGCGCGCTACCACTTGAGCCACATCCCCAGCCCCAAAACGAGATTCTTATTGAACAAGAAGCAGGAATCTCTTCTGAGATCCAGTTTCAGAAAGATCCTGGCTTAATAACTATGGACTAATTTCTCAGTTTGGGCTTAGTTTTCCTTGTATTTTTCCTTATCTTTGTTCAGATGTTCTAGGGCTAGGGGTGTAGCTCAGTGGTAGAGAGTCTGCCTGGCACACATGAGGCTCTGGGTTCAATCCCCAGGACCACTTTTCTCCATTAAAAAAAAAAAAAGTTCCAGAAAAAGAGGAATAGTTTGAGAGCAAACTATTCCTTTCTGTTGCTCAAGACCTGAGTTTCTTTCTGTTACAATCATAACTAAAAGAAAAAAAACACTGCACATGAGTTGACCCTTGATGTTGGTCCACTTTCAACCTGGAGAGACTCTCCTAAGCCAGAGCAAGAGAGTCTTTCCACACCTGACTTGGCTCATGCTATGTCCCCATGGCCTGCAGGGACAGCTTGACATGGGCATCAGATGTGCCTATGCTTCATAGCTATGGAGGAATGATTAGACAAATCAACTACAGTATGTATCTTCTTAGCAGAAATCATCACCGTGGGGCAAGCAGCCTGGGTTAGAAAATGGCTCTATGGTGCTGGTGTGGCCAATTTAAGGAAGCAGAGTGGTCCATACCTGGTAGTCTGAAAAGGAAAGGAAAGGAAAATATCAGGAAAAGGCCTGGAAAAATGTGGAGCCATTCCCAGAGAGACTGTCTTCTACTACAATTCCTAAAATAGTCCCCATGAACCATGTCATTTCCCTGCTCCCAGTCTGTGCCCATGCTGTACCGCAGGCTTCCAAGAAGCCAGAAAATGCCAACCCCAGCTTTAGGAATCAGAGAAATTATCCTCCTTTTCTCTTTCCTTGCCATATGCATTTTGAGGGCAGGGGCTGTGTCTCCCTTATTGCTGCAT
This sequence comes from Spermophilus citellus, assembly GCF_964194105.1. Lineage (NCBI taxonomy): Eukaryota > Metazoa > Chordata > Mammalia > Rodentia > Sciuridae > Spermophilus > Spermophilus citellus. The sequence continues at coordinate 82,291,292 of NC_138195.1, forward strand.
CTCCAGGAAGCGAACAGAGTGCTCAGCACCCAGAAGGAAATGCGTGGATTCCCCTTAGCTGGATTTCAGTAGAGATCCTCTAGATTTTAGCACTTGCTCTGCTGGCTCACAGAAGAGAGCTGTGATCCTACTGGAGGGTGAAACCCAGCACAAAGGCATGCAGTGCCTGGAGACAGGGCAAAGTCTCAAGTGAACCTTGACCACCTGGGAAGAGGCTGCCCTGTCAGCCTGGCCAGGAGAGTCTCACCTCGCACTCCCCCGCTGACATCTCCGTAGCTGTTATACTGAGCAAAGTCTGTGGAAACAGGCTGGAATGAGGGGGAAAAACATCATTAGAAAAACTTCACAGTGATCACTTTGGAGGTAGAAAGAAAGACAGGATTTACAAAATCCTAAGACCCTTCCCAGGCTCATTTCCTGGACCCTCATTAATTTTCTCTCCTATTTATTCCTTTGCAACTGTAAAATCTTTGCTGTGGTACTTCTATTGCCACTGATCACAGGCCCCTGGTAAGCAAATATCTCTTAAATACATTTCCCTGTGTAGTTACAGAATTACCATTGCTCTTTGGCTTGTGAGGAGGACAATTTCAAGAAACTTTCTGTTCATAACAGAAATAACAACTCAAAGCCAGGTGTGGTGGCCCAGGCCAATGATTCCAGTGGCTCAGGAAGCTGAGACAGGAGGATCTCGAATTCAAAGCCAGCCTCAGCAATTTAATGAGGCCCTGTCTCAGAGTAAAAATAAAAAGGGCTAGGGATGTGGTTAAGCAACCTTGGGTTCAACCCCTAGTTAAAAAAAAAAAAAAGACTCAATTACTTTTTGCTGCACTGTAACAATATCTGCCACACTAATCTAGTCTCAAGTTTCCATAGGCCATTCATTTATTTATTTATTCTTCTCAAAAGAAATATTTTCACTTTGCCTTTTTCACTTTTTGTGATTTACAAGGTGACCAGGGAGGTTACAGTTTTCATTATGATCCAACATTCAGGTCAAGAGTCCGATGTAGGGCTGGGGCTCAGTGGTAGAGTGCTTGCCTAACACATGTGAGGCCCTGGGTTCAATCCTCAGCATCATATAAAAATAAATAAATAAATAAATAAATAAATAAATAAATAAATAAATAAATAAATAAAGTGTTGTATCCAATTATAACTTTAAAAAAGGGTCAGACGTAGTCAGACAACAAGCCTGAACTTCAGCTAGGACTGAAGAGGGAATGCACAAAGAAATAACCAATAGAAGAGAAATCTTACCCGGTGAAGCCCATTTTTTCCATAGCCAGGAAGAGATGAGGTTTTAGATGATGGAGCGTAGGAAGCTGAGTGAGAAAAAGGTCAAAAGGCCATTGTTAGGAAAGCAGAAATCTAGTTCTTTAATGACCTTGATAGTGTATCGCTTGCTTTGCAGAAGAGGAGATTTAGCAAAAACAATTCGAATGATATTGGGCTCAAATGATCACAAAATGCCACCATATTTGAGGGCCCAGGGAATAGTATCATAACAGTGACACTATTATGGAAGGGCAGGGAAAGAAAGCCGCAGGACCAAGGGAGCTGCGCTTCCTAAAATTCTGGGCCCCATCTAAGTGCTTAACTGAATTTATCTCCTTGTATCCTCAGTACCCTAATAATATGATTATTATTTCCATTTTACAAAAGAAGAAATAGGAGTTAAGAGAAGTATCCTGCCAACGGTCACTCAACTCATGACAGCTGAACAAGGATTCAAACCCAGGGATGACCGAACACATGGGCCCCCTGTCCCAGTGACATGGCAGCAGTAACTGGCCTGGAAACCAACCAGTTGAAGTTCTACTGGCTGAGCACAGCTGGGCTCCTGGGAGGCCTGGCCTAGGCCTGGTCTAGGTCTATCCCATTAGTTAAGGGCACAGAAGGCAAATAGCCTGCTCAGTTTGATTTCTGGTTCTGCAACTTAACACGTCCACATCTTTGAATGTGTCATTACATTTTTTTGAGCTCTTCATTTTTTGATCTATGGAGATATGGTATTATGTATTCATATAGAGCGGAATCTCAGAATTAGAAGGAGCTCTGGAGATCACCATAAGTGGTCCTGCCTCTTGCACAACTGGCCAGGCAGGCTCTGGCTCTCAGCTCATGCTAGGAAGGGTCTGCCACTCACCTGAGTGGATAGGAGAATCATAGCGGCTGGCTAACAAGGATGCTCTCTCCTGGTTCTCCTTCTCCATCTCTTCCTTCAGTATCAACTGCCCTAGGCCTGAATTAAGCTATGCACAGGGGGAAAAAAAAAAAAGAAAAAAGAAAAAGGAAAATGAAAGCAAAGTCTGTGATTACTTTCATGGAACTAGTTTCTTTCCAGAAGGTCTTGCAAGAAGTTCCTGACCCTAGGGGGCCTGGTTGCAGGTAGGTCCAGTGCCTGGTAATTCCTCAAAAAGCAGGACAGGTTCTGGATTCTGAACCCCTCTTAGTCTTTCCAATGTCAGGGGAATGTCAGAAAGCTGCCTCCTTCTTTTGCCCTCCCCAATGTGTCAGTGGGTGACCTCAGCAGGCGTATGTGAGTGTGTGATGGACTTTTGATGTGGGAAGGGGAAACTGGGAATGAATCCTTAAAAAAAATTGCATTGATTCAAAATCAAAACAAAAAATAAGTATGTGTTCATTGTACATATTTTGAAAAATCTGGAAGAATGAACCTATAATCTGCTACTCAGAGGTGACACCATTTCTAACTTCTATTTACCCTAATCTATTATTTTTCTATACATGTTTTATATAAAACTAAGATTATACTCTGTGTTATTTCCCCCATATAATTAATGTGTGTTTCTCATCTCTTTGGAAAACATCATTTCAAGGGATGCATTATTGGTGGGAGAGTTTATAATCAGACATCCTTCTGGTTTGTAGTAGGCCCTTGCTAAAGGAAGGAGGGCAATGGGCACCTTTTGGTGACTGTCCCCTTGATTCCTTTTCTCCTGGTCTAGATATGCATAAGATCCTCCAAGTTCTGAGGGGCAATTTGGAGAAATATTCAATCCTAAGGGAATTCTTCCAGAAGAGCCTGCAGGCCCCAGATGTACATCGCCTCCACCTACCCGGCCCTCCTGCACCCTCTCTGCACATGCACCACATGCCCACTCACACACTCACACTCTCCAACCATTCCACATCCCTCTGACCTCCAGCCTCAATGTCATCACCTCTAAAGGCAAGTGCAAAGTCCTTATTAAAGTTCATGCTTGTCATGTCTCGCTGGACTGTAAGCCTCAAGGGGCTGGGACCACCTCTTGCCTGTCTTAGTGGCTTGTACAGAGTAGTGATGTAAAAAGTTATAGATTTTATTGAATTAGAATTGAAGACAGCTAGAAGGTAGTTTAAGGACAAACCTTCATTAACTGCTCTTCTTGAAGCTGCCGTCGTCTCAGGAGTTCCTCCTCATCTTCCTCTCTGCCACTAGATCTGCGTCTCATGTCAGTTCCTAATTCCACAGCAAAGACAACTTCTCACATCAGCCCCATGACAAGGGAATCTTAACGGACTAGTCCATCTGTGTTCAATTTGTAGGCTGGCAAGCTCTGCAGTGGTTGATCCTTCACAAGTCGAAGTGAACCAGACAGGGGGGAAAGGTACCCACCACCAATCCAGCTCACCCGGTGGTTTCTCTACGAAGGTGGGCCCCTTTGACAAGCTGGATCAATGTACTAGTGACTCCCTGTAATTCTCTGCTCAATTAGAACTGGTTTGCCACCTCCCTGAGCCTGTCATCAGATTAACCATGGGTCAGGGCTCCTTATAGTGAATGGGAGGGGCATCCCCAGCTAATGTCCCTGAGGTCAATTTTTCAAATAGAGAAGAATCTGAATTTATCCATATACCAACAAATCTATAAGATGGTTTCTGTCTTGTGACAAGTTTAAAAATCTTGTGGTTTTCTCTTTCTCTGAAGATTTAGACTTTTCAGAATACTATCATTGCCGCCTACACTTAGTAAATCAATTAAAAAGCATATTTGTTTGTGTCTTTTAAGGAATGGATTTCCAACTTTCTTTTTTTATATACTTTTAAAAATGACTATAAAAGAATTTTCTACTGGGCTAGGGTTGTGGCTCAATGGTAGCACGCTCGCCTAGCACGTGGGGGACTTTGGGTTCGATTCTCAGCACCACATAAAAATGGGTAGACAGGGCTGGGGATGTGGCTCAAGCGGTAGCGCGCTCGCCTGGCATGCGTGCGGCCCGGGTTCGATCCTCAGCACCACATACCAACAAAGATGTTGTGTCCGCCGAGAACTAAAAAATAAATATTAAAAAAAAATTCTTTCTCTCTCTCTCTCTCTCCTCTCTCACTCTCTCTTAAAAAAAAAATGGGTAGACAAAATAAAGGAATTATGTCCAACTACAACGAAAAAAATAAATATTTTTTAAAAAAGAATTCTGTACCATCAGTTATGTAAAAACAGTATTAATAAAGCTAAAAATTACTGCGTGTATTTTTTAAAATTGCGAACGGTTTTTACATTTCTTGGAATAAGGGGAGACAGGGAATGGAAAGGAGGAATCTGTCTGAATGATTGGAAGATGAAGATAATTGTTGTTTTCCCTAAATTCCTTGGATTAATCTGGCTGTGGGAGGAAACAGGAAAGTTTGCTAATCTAATAAAAATAAACTTCAACTAATAGTCTCAGTTTTCATCATTCTGATTAATGGACCAGACATTTTCCTCATCTTGGAACCCAAAGGAACTTTAAATTATGTAGTGATGATAGTTTCAACAATAAAAATTGAATTCTCCTTTTCCGCAAAAGCTTAGCTGCTTCCAAGTCCCTGCTCAGCAATACAACTGTGGGGGCACAAGGCCCCCACAGACTTCCAAAAGGCACAGATTGACACATTCTTAGTTCTTAAAATCATAAATGTCAATGTCAATTTTCTCTCTTTAGTGTATTCTAATAAAAACTAAGAGATCCAACTTTGTAAGAATTAAATAAATCTCATTAACATAATCATAGAATACTTATGAATGATAAACTAAGTAGATTTTCCCTTCAACTATTTCTATAAATATTAGTTGTTTTAAAATCACTTTATTGCCTATAAAAATCATTCCTCAATTCACTTGATAAAAATAACCTGATGCAGAAGATTAGGAAATTTTGGAAAATTGAAGGCCTTTCAGGTTGTCAATAGAAATGTGATAAGCTATAGTCATGCCTTTGTAAGGCTGACTCACTGGATTTTCAGTATTTGCTTCTGTGCTTGTTAATATCCCTTTACGGGCTGAGTGATTTCACTATGACAAAACAGTAAAGACACAGACACAATTGGAAAGCATAAAGAAAAGGATGAAACAGCTCCAAAATGACATTTTAGCACAGGATCATGGAGATGACAGATGTAAAGTTACATCCCCTCACTTGCTATTTCGGAAAATCTTCTCTGTAATAGCTCTCCTTAGCAATGGAGAACATGATCTTGCAGGAACGTTAAAGTGCTTCGGTGTTAAGGTTGCTGGTTAAGAGAACTATAACTATAATCCAGATATAGTCTAAAACAAATGTAACTAAAAGAAGTCATGCTTCCGTGGACCCTCAGCAAACCCACCCACTAGACTCTAATTATATAGAACAATGCTTTTGCCATGAAGCTCTGACTCAACTGTGCTTGAAACAGTTGATTTTACAGTGATAACTCCAATAGTCTGTGCAAACCATCCATTTTAGACCAGTTCTGGATCTCAGTGGGTTTGGTTAGAGCCATGCTCTGGTTGATGTGTTTCTGTAACTGAAGCAACTTGCACACAAACTAATGCCACGTTAGGTCTTTTCACTATTCTGCCTCTTGGCTGTACTTTTCTTAAAGTTTTTAAGTTTGGACTCATGTTCTTGTACCTTTCCAAGCATCTCATGGTTAGCTCCCCTAGATGTCCATTTGACTTAGCTGCATCAGTTGCATACCTACGGCGGCAAGTGAGGGGGGACCAGGCCAGTGGTCCGTCTCAATCTTTGGTATCTCGCTGGGGTCTGGCGCCTGGGCTGCTGGGAACTTGGAAAACTTGATGATATCTTCTGAGGACTTGCTCTGGGCTGCCAAAGCAGCTGCATCTGGATGGGAACCAGGGTTGCTTAGCTATTGGTGTGTAAGGCAGGGGTGGTTCAACCCCACAGACACAGTTTTCATCAGAAAAAAGTTTCAATTCCAGAAAGTTCTATCACCATGACAATTCAACTCATTTCCCTTACTTTATGTTAGAAGCAACGTTTTATTCTATGTCTGTTCTACATCCAAAAATTCTTGTTCTAGAGCTATGCTGTCCAGTGCTAGCTCTATTTAAATCTAAATGAATAAAATTAGGTAAAACCAAAAAACTAACAAACTTAAAATTCAGTTCCTTGGTAGAACCAGTTGTATTTCAGGTACTCAGTAGTCACATGTGATTAGTGGCTACTGCACAGGACAGCAGAGATACAGAATGTTTCTACCATCATAGAAAGTTCACTCCTAGTATTCTCCAAGAGTAAATAATTATTTTTGGAATTAGAAAATTGAATTATTAGAAATTTGAGTTAAAAAATTGAAGTTAAAGAGTTAAAAGCATGACAATAGCATTTTACTGTCGTCACTCATCTTTAGAGGGATGGTAGCTTTGTCCAGAAGCCAAAAATATATTGGTCCATTTCATTTTAATCCTTATATGCTACATATGGGTCCTTGTATCTTGGGAGAAATGGAAATGGAGAAATCTACTTCCAGCTTGCAGGAATTTAGCATTGTGATTTATGTATGCCATCCCCACTCACTGTTTTGTTTGAGGGTCTGTATATACAAGTGAGTGAACCAACAAAAGCCAAACTACCAGTGACATTAGCTCAGAGTCCTTAGTGGCTGTGTTTGGAGGAGGATTCACAGGCTGAAAGCACTGAATCTGCCCTGAGTTGGAGCAAAACAAACCAGGTGAAATGGTTGGTCCTGATTCTGGCTAATTTTGCAAACTGGTCTGGGATGTTACTAAACATTTCAAGACACAATTATAATATTTTTCCCCTCCTGGGTTCATATATTTTAAAATCTGGAAATAACCTTTTGATCTTCAGCTCCAATATCTGCTTCCTTCCACTAACCTTCTGGGTCTCAATTTGCTTACATGATTTGACCAAAGTCACCCAATAATAAGGGGTAGATCTTGGCAGGACATGGAGCAGTGTTTCTCAGAATCTCTAACCTCAGGAGAAAAAAAGAAAATACTTCTGCATAGAAAACACTACATACTCAACCCTTCCTGTAGACACACAAAACACATTAGCAAAGGAAAGACCTAAGTTCTGCATCACACAAAAAGTGTGTGACTTAATTTAGATCCAGCCTTTCCCCAAAACATCAGGGCACAGACTGAAGTTTGGGGTAAGACATCTATTCCTTTGGCACTGAAATCTGGCTGTCCTTTCTTTGACAAGTGCCACTGTGGCCATACTACTATTAATTACAATAGACTGAAAGCAAAGACTTTAAAGTCAGTATTGAAGGAAGTCAATTGATTCCTTCCAAATAAAGGCTCACATTATACAATCTCCTTAAATCCTAACTATTTTTGTTCCAAGAGACAGAGTCGAAATATTTTAATAATTTTTTTAAAAAGTCTCAACTGATAATTCAAACTCTGGGAATCTTATTCTTAAATTAAAACAAAAAAGCATGACTTCAAACAGTACTTACTCATTAGAATTGGTGAAGTCAGTAGTTAAACATTCACATGTTAATGAGTGTGTGGGAAGACATTAAACCATAAAGAAACAAAAACAAAAACAATGTTAACAAACTTAAAAGGCAAGCACATGATGCAAAACCTCGAAAAATAACGAGAAAAAAACCATAACTCTAGAACCGGTCCATTATACTCGGTCTTTTTTTTCCCCCAAAATTTTGGCCTAATATTTTTTTCCTAGTGTATTTTCAACTTTGCCTTTCATATCATCCTAATTCTTAATAACTTATTAATGGCAACTGGATTCTAAAGTCAGCCTTCAAATTTCCAGGCACAACTTCTGTAAAATTTTCTGAAATCATTGGAAGACCAGTTTTGCCTATCAGCTATCTCTCTCTATTCACAAAAATTTCTGGCAGATAAATCCATAGAGACCTAACAACAGTGGACAAAATGTGTACAGAAAGTAATGTGACTTCTGGGATTTAAAAAAAGCTGCATTTCAGAACAAGAAAACGCAATTATAAATCCTCTTTAGTAATTCTTAGTTTGCAGGAATGTCCGAGACGAACTGATTTAACTCAGAGGTCCTTAGAGATAAGAAAACTGAAGCAGAGGGGGTGGCATAATATCATAGAGCCATGTAGACAGGAGATGGCACAAGGATTACCACCAGTCAGCTTGTGCCCCATCCATTGCATGGCAAGACATTGATTGGCACACCTCAGAAGAGGCAGGGGACTGGAATAACTAAGTCCATGTAAGCTTAGCCAAATTAATTTTTCTAAGTGTCTTTTTTTAAATTAGTTTTAATTAGTCAAACTGCCTGCAAGCTCATTAAAATTATTTTAAGGTTTGTTTACATTATTTGATGCAAAAAAAAAAAAAAGTCTTGTTAGGCTGCTTGTGGGCCCTTGTGACCAGTACTTTCTCTTCTCTATGAATGGAAATAATACATGGCCCGATGGGCTCAGAAATAGGGGGGACACTTCCTGATCCAGCCAAGTATTCTCCATCCAGGGAAGTCAGTTTACACATCTTATCGGACCTAAAATCCATCAAAATATACTGGATGCCCCAGTTTGATTCTCAAAAGCAACAGCAATTAAGCCTTTCAGAAGACAGCAAAGAGGAGACAGCAGACTCTGCTACTTAAACTACGCGGAGGAAAGCGAGTTTTACCATGCTGTTTGTAGATGGGTGGTTTTCGGTAAATGTTGATCCCTTGATCTGTGAAAATGAAAAGCAGAGGTGTGTGATTATGGGAACCAGTTCAGTGATGGGAAAAACAAATCAACCAAGGGGCAAACCAAACTGAAGACTCCTGAACAAAAATAACCCAGAAGGCTAACGTTTGTATTACAAAGATTGCATTCTTTGGAAGAAAAGATTACAGAAATGAGTGAATTACTGTAGAAAAGTGATCTGGAAGCCTTTGTAATACATCTTAGAATATTGAGAGATGTAACTTATTCATGAGCCATTTATTTCAAATACATACTTCACTGAAAGTGGAATTAAAACAGGAAGAAACGCAAGCAGTGGAAGCACTCGGATGGTGGGGAAGACATAACCAGTTTGGGGGGAAAGCCCCAAATTGCTACTGTCTAGAAATTGAGCTCCCAGTAGATACCAGTGGCTCAATTTACTTTTTCAATTAATGAGTGGAACAGTGAAAAGCAATGTAGAACAATCAAGAGTATTTTTTTTTAAACACAAACACATTTTCTATGTGCAAGGCTAGCTTGGTGAGTTGATGGGATGCTCAAAAGAATCCTAATTTTTATAGGCCAAATTTTTTTTAAAAAAGGAAGAAAGAAAAATAAAGGAGATACTAAACACTATTCATGTGTTCATATAGGACCCCATTTGATTATGTCACCATTTCACTTTAGCTGCAAATATTCAGGAAATTTGAAAAAGGTTTCTTTTGGACACTGTATCTTGGTGGGGCATTCTTCATGAATTAATTAGCCAAATTAATTTTCCTAGGTGGCTCTTTTTCTACTGGCCTTAGTCAAACTAATGGCAAGCTCATCAAAATTATTTTAGAGTTTTATTAAATTATTCAATGCTTAAAAATAAAGCAAGTCTTGTTAGGATACTATAGGTTGCTGTGTGGCTGGTACTTCCCCTTTTCTATGAATGGAATGATATATGATTTGATGGGCAGGAAGCTTTCTAATCAAAGTAGGTATTCTCCATCCAGGAAAGTCAAAATCCCAAATGTAGAACAATGTTCTTCAGGATTTCATGAAACTTTTAAAAAAGGGCAATCCTAGCTGAGTGGGCCAATCTCATTGAAGTTTCCTCTGTTTTATTAGGTAAATTTAGAAAGCGAAAGAAAAAAAAACTAATATAGATTATAAGTATATATTTACAGGGTAACTTACTGAACCATTTTCAGTAGCTAAAAGGATCAAAACTATATACTGCTGATGGGAAAATACCATTGTGGCCTCTGATGGACAATCCCACCCTGAGGAATTCAGCCAACCCTAAAGAGTAAGATAGGGACAGATTCTGGTCTTTCCAGTTTCTGATGGCAAATTACTACTTGTGCTGGGACAGCCAATGCTTGTGGCTACCGGAGCAGAGCTGGCAGCACCACGCCTAAATTGCAAGATATCTCTGTGGGTTGGGTTATAGGGGTGGCGAAAGACCACCTCCCTGATCCAATGCTACACCTCTCTGAAAAGCCCATGGGGGGAAAAAATCTCCACACTGAGACAAACAGGAAATATAAAGGTATTCCCAAGTGACACTGTGATTCAATCTGGAGGATGAGAAGATATCCAGACTGCTGTTGTGGTAATTTAACAACGAACCACAGAGTGACATCTTTGAAAGAGTTAAAATTTTTGCAAAACAATTCAACCCTTCTTTAAAAAAAAAAAAAAAAAAAACTTGAGGTCTCAGTGGTGGTGAAGTGCCTGCCTGGCATGACTGAGGCCCTGGGTTCAATCCCCAATATCTTTATTAAAAAAAAAAAATAATGAACTTGAGAAAAATGGAACCTTCAGTGTGATCCTGGCACTATGCATATAGAACTTTTGAAAGGCATCTAGGTTGGATCCTGCAATTTAGGATTTGTCAGCTGTGTGCATCCCAATTAACAAGCATGAACAATGGAGACGAGACGAGGTTACGAGGCTACATTCTACACTGTGACAGGACACCGAGACAGACCGTGTCAGCTCCTACCTGGAACATGGAAATGTTTAGGGGCCTGAGCGTAAGTTGGAGTTAGAGGGCGGCTGTCGGGCCGGTAAGGGAGAGGGGAGTTCCGGCCGCTGGACGGCTCATTGCCTCCAATGAGAAGAATGGAGAAAACAAAATGAGAGAAGGGAGAACAATAAAGAAAACCAAGCAAGCGTAATCAAAATTCAACACAGCAAACTGCAAGGAGGAGAAACAAAGGAAACAGACTCAGTTTATCAAGTTGCTGGCAAAGGTGGTGTCAGGTTTAGTTTCTCAAAGGGGAGGCTGAGTTCACGTGGACCCAGGTGGAAAGCGGTTAGCGGTCAATGCGTCATTCCAATGGCATGCAGGTGAAGGCTGTGAGCCGGCAGCAGACTGATCAGATGGCAAGGGCACTGGGCGGAATGGAAAGTCACTTGCTACTGATTCCAGATCAGCTGCCAGATGGGTAAATCCCAAGTACCAGAGTGGTGGAATATGCAATCCCCCCCGCACCAGAGGTACAGCTGCTTCCAAGCATGATGGCAGAGGCTGGCCATTGGAATGCATTTCTCTGAACTGAGGACCAAGTCTGGAAGCCCGAGCAGTTACCCAGGCTTTCCCCTTAGGAACAGCAAAACAGCTTCATTGCAGCATATGTTTCTGTTTTCCTCACTTTGAAATACACAAATGGAGTCAGATCCCTTCCTGCCAGGTTCTTGGGGACCACTGATAATCTCTCTACCAGGCTAATGTTTCAATCACTAACACATTTACCGAACACCCACTCTACCTGGGCACTGGACTACTACTGAGGACAAACAGGTGAATGAGACATAGTCCTTGCCTCCAAGGCCTCAGGGTCTACCTACTGAGGCTGACTGAAAAACATTCGTGTGTGTACGTGCATGTATGTGTATGCACATATGTATACATATATGTACATGTATACATGTACATGTTTACTCAGAGGTGCAAGAAAGGTGCTAGGAAATGAAATGCAGATGTCATCGATTCTTCAGGAAAGGTCCCTTGATTTGGGCACCAAAAAGGAAGTTCTCAGGTGAGTGGGAAGGCCCATATTCTGTATGGCTGGGACATCATAAGCAGGGACTGTGATATGTGGAAGCTACAAGACTGGTCAGGGTTCTTCAAGGCAGTATCTTGGGCATGGCTGAAGTGGAGGGATGCAGCTTGGCTGCAAAAGTCCCAAGTGCCACTTGGACCGTCTCCCCTTCTGACCACAGGGGAGAACTGCTTATATGAATAGAATGTGTAACATCAGAAAGAGATTAGCTACCACCCTTATTTTTCCTCCAACCCCATCTATAGACAAATATCTTGTCCCAAGAATATACCAGAAGATGTAGGGCTATGACAAGTTAATAAATTATTTATGCTAATTACTTTTATTATTTATTTTAAAGGGTTCTTTATATATTCTAGATACAAGTCCCTTATCAGATATTTGCACATCTTTTCCCATTCTCTAAGTTGTCTTTTTTGATAGTGCACTTTTTTGATAGTGCACTTTGAAGCATAAAGTTTTAAATTTTGATGAAGTCCAATTTACTTACCTACTGATGCTATTTTTAAGTAGATTATCAGAAAATAGATATCTAGCCAGTGTTTTCATATTAAATTGTCCTAAATCTCACTAGAAAAGTGTGAAAGAGTTGTTAGAGTTTTCAAATATGGCAAATAGTTTTTAATTCCTCAATATGGACATTTTTAGGTAACTAGAGCCCAGACCTGTACCCAATGGGTAGTAAGATATTCTAAATATGATATCTGGATTTGCTACTGGCTCAAATTTCTATTTGAGGCTATTAGAATCCCAGGTTTTTGAGATTTCAGACTTTTGTCTTTTTCCCCCCTCACTTTAGCATCCAGTTCCCAATATTATAATGTTGACTTATTTATTTAAATTAAATATTAGCTTCTAAAAGTTATGAAGCTTCATCCCAAACTTCATCTACTAAAAAACTTCATTAAAAAGCTAGTGCACTGGGGCTGGGGTTGTGGCTCAAGTGGTAGAGCACTCGCCTACCATGTGTGAGGCACTGGGGTTCGATCCTCAGCACCACATAAAAAAATAAATTAATGAAATATATAGTGTCCACCTAAAAACCAAAAAATAAATAAAAAAAAAAAAAGCTAATGTACTGGGGTTGGGATTGTAGATCAGCATTTGCTAGAGAACTTGCCTAGCATGTGCAAGACCCTGATTTTGATCCTAAGCACCACATAAAAGTAAATAAATAAAATAAATATATATTGTGTCTATCTACAACTAAAAAATATTTTTTAAAAAGCTAATGTTACATAACAAATTAGAATTAAAAAATTTTAAAGTGTAACATCAGAGATATGAAAAATGTGCTCTATGTGTGTAACATGAATTGTAATACATTCTGCTGTCATACATAACAAATTAGAAAAAAAAAAAGGCTAATGTCCTGGTACACACCTGTAATCCCGGCTACTCAGGTGGCTAAGGTAGGAGAATCACAAGTTCAAGGTCAGCCTGGGCAACTTAGCCAGACTCTGACTCAGTGTAAAAAATAAAAAGGGCTGAGGATATACCTCATGGGGTAGAGTGAACCTGAACTCATTCCCAGAACTGCAAAAACAAAACAAAAAAAAAAACATTTTTTTTAAATGAGGTGATTTACAAACGTGGTTTTATTTAATCTCACTCTCCCAAAGAGCAGGAACTAGCTCATGTCTGAAAAAAATACATGTGAAAATAGAGGCAGAGTGTGGCTTGCATTGAGAAGCGAATGCTGTGTTAAACCCATGGCTGAATTAGAACTGGGTCTCCGGTGTCCTCCCCAGGGCTCAGCTGATTGTGTAAGTGCTTAACAAGTGTCTGAGAATGGACTACTGAAGTGGGCAACTCATCCACCCCACAGCTGTTTACTGGCCTAATTCAGGAGGCACCACTGCAGGGTCAGCCAGCTTATCTCTTTGATCTCTTAAGGAAAGAAAGCCAGATGCTGTTTTTCAACAGTGGGATCCCAACAGCACAGCACCTCTCTATGACTTTCCCATTGAAGTTTATTTCTTATAACTCCAATTTAATCATTCTACTGCAGAAAAATTCTTTAACTCTATAAATATTAGAAAATAATTGATAATTGAAAAACAAAGTAATTCTTGGGGCTCTTATCAAAAGAAGACACAGAGGGTCTCTACTTTCTGGCTTTATTTTTAAACTTGTCTTTTGAAGGCTCTTTCTGGGTCCTGAGCCATACTACTTTTTTTCTTTAATCCTTTACCTTTAACCCTAGTGTCCTTGTAGGGGAATTTTGTTCTCATAGGTTTGGGTTGTAATACCCAATCAGATGAAATTTCCTTAAATATGTTTTGATAATTATTAGCCAGTATCATGCACATACAAAAATATCTGCATATGCAGGACACAAAGGTTGAAGGTTATTAGAAATAGGTATTTGTACAAGTATTATAATCTACCAATAAGATCCTCAGCTGGCAGGTGCCAGTAGAAGACACCCATCACTTCTTGGGTAAGGTTAAAGACTCCAAGGATCTTGGAGAAGCTGCCTGCATTCCCAGGAAGTGGATTGGGGATGCATGTCGGCAACAGTTGGGTGTAGCTGTTTATTTGTGTGATCTTTAGTAATCATTGATCTCTCCGTTGTTTAAAAAACACTAGTGTAGTCAAGTGTTTATAAGTAATATTAACTTCTGACAAGACCTTCTTAAACACCAGGTAGAGAATGGTTCACCAATATGTTCATCTCAGAGACTCTGCACAATATAATGTTCAAGCACCACACTGGCTCAGCAGGGAATGAGGTCTCTGAATAGATAGTGTTGCCAAATACCAAAATCTGAGCCCTTGAAAGGCATGGAAAACTGGGGGAAGATTTTTTTAAAAGCAAAGGAAAAATTCTCTTGATGAGGCCTCTTCCTTTTCTAAAGTAAAGACCTTCTCTGTAAATATTTAATTTCAACCCTACCCTAGCTCATGAAGACCTTACAAGGTTTTGAACTTAGCTCAATACTTGGGCAAAGTGATATATGAAGCATCAGATGAAATATCATGTTTGAAAGGTATTATTATCATCATAGCCACTCTCATCTGCTAGTTAGAATAATACTGTTTATAAATACTACACTAATATATGTGCCTCTCATATGATAGCACATACATCACATTCAGAGATGGTTTGTTCCTTAACTAAGTCCTTGAATTAGGCCATTCTAAGTTTTAATGATATTAGCTATTGCAATGAGAACCTATAACATACATACACACATACACACATACATACATACATACACACACACACACACACACACACACACACACACCTATTTATATATTGGTATTAACTTTAAGCTTTTTCTTTGTCAGCCTTACAAGCCAATTTTCTAGCTCTTGGTAGATCGTTTGCTGGCAGGATTCTCACTATACTTATGAATCCAAATGCTTTACTCAACTTTGTTATTCTTTTGGGGACCAGGAGAGCCTGAATGACTAATTCTAAGATAAGTGAATAGATATGGAGGTGCATGATTATGCTGGAACTTGCTAGCTACACTGCCTAGCTTTCAGGCCTCCTCATGCTTATATTCCAAAGTATAAATGCACATGTGGAGGGAACCTTCATACTGGCAGCATCTAGAATTCTGTGACAGTTGCAAGATTGCCAATTCCTGCTTAAAACTTTAATAGGAACTTCCTTTCCCCAGTACGTGTCAAATATGTATTTGCATCATAGCAACTCATATCTATGGTAAAGTGGGAAAAATTCCTTTCCAAGAGACTTAATCTATGCAGCCCTCCTGCTCACAAATCCAATTTATACTTCCCGGCCATAGGATGTCATATTTAGCAGTATTTCAAAGGGGGAAAGAAGAGAAACTCAGCAAGTGTTGCACAAAGTCTGAAACAAAGTGAAAAAAAAATTTTTTTTCCAGATCTCTAGTCAGGAAGTAGTCCAAATGGCCCAATGATGACATACTAACATAGAATGAGGCTGCAAGGAAGGTTGCAGAACAGAAATAAAACCAGATGGATGTTACAGAAAATGGCTGGGGAAGCAGGACACAGTCTGTAACATGCATCTCAGCTTCTCACCCATGCACATGTCCTCGGCTCAGTGAGCTCTGGGGGCTTGGGCCACATGCATCAGAAACAAGGACCAGGAAGTGGACTTGGGCAGCTGCAGGCTGGGCTTCCTGCTGCCAGAGTAGCAAGGGTCCCTTCTGTTTCTGGCAACATGTTCCTGAGATGGACACCCTACCTTTAATCTCACATTCATTTAAAAAAATAACTTCCCCATGATCACAAGTTCCAAAATAAAAAGTTAATGTACCCCTGGGAGACATCACCCTATTTGAATGATCTCTTAGATGCGTTCCTCAAATGGTTGTAAGTTTCCTTCCATCTGAAATTTCCAAGTGCTAAATTTCCATGTAAATCGACACAATAACTAAGAAATAATTCCTTGGAATAATAAGGATTTAGCCAAATATGTTAGGCTTTTAAAGCGATATCTTTATACAAATTCTCCATGTTTTATTTGCTGGGTTAGCAAAAAGCTCATCTGATTTAAAAAATAAGAATATACTGTTATGTACATATTTATATCAGAAGTATATAAATTGTTTCATGTGAATAAAATATAGGCATCTATTTAATAAAAAGACAATGAGAGAAAGAAGCAGAGATCATTAGATGTTTTTAAAAGTGTAAGTGTTCAGGGTCACGCTAATTCCTCTTGGTCAAGAGCTTTTTATAATTTAGACAACATTTGTGTTGAAAACTTCAAAATCAGACTGAAAACAGAAAACAATGCATCTCTACATTTTTTAACACTGAACCATTTGGGCACACAGAGGTATTATAATTTTGTAACTTAAATGATTGAGAACGATTCTTTGTTTTAGCCTCAATGAAGATGCAATTTTCTAGTGGGTCAGGAGACTGAGGCAGGAGGATCATGAGTTTTAAGCCAGCCTCAGCAACTTAGTGAGGTACTAAGCAGCTCAGTGAGACCCGTCTCTAAATAAAAAGTGTTTAAAAAGCTAGAGATGTGGCTCACTGGTTAAGCGCCCCTGGGTTCAATCCCCAATACTGCCCCTCCAAAGAAATGTAATTTTTATTTTCTGGTTTTAAAGAGATGAAAAATAAAGGTTTGCTTAAAATTTTTTATTTGCACCTATTTATGGGGAAGCACGTGCACCTAATGGGAACAAGCTCTTCTAGGGATGCGAGGGGCTGGGGTCTGGGCTGGCTGATGCCTGTTCCTAGTATGGGCCCTGGGCTAGTTGCTTAGCCAGGGCCTCTGCTCCACGGTCTTCCCACCGGGATGCCTTCACAGGGAGGCTGTGAAGAGTGAATGGAATGAGGCAGTCAGCAGTGTTTCCAGCACCATGCCAACCACATACGGGGCACTCCAGCTCATATCTTCCCGATGAGGGCTTGTATCCTTCCTGATGTATAGACCAGGCACATAACACTCAAAAGGGCAAGTACCTAACCCTAGGTCACAGAGCCAGCAAGTGAAAGGAGTAAGATTTAAATCCTTGATTCCAGTACCTCGAGCTTTCCCTCTCTCTACATGACCACTTGGGGACACAGGGTACTGCTAGTCACAGAAATTTTGCCATGTATTATATTATACACTTTGTGTAACTTTTCAGGGCCAATGACATTTTTCATTCCATAGAAAGTATCTCTCTGAAAGATGAAACATGCCATAACCAAACTAGGAAATCTACACTTTAATGAATCAAAAATGTATTTTTTCTTGAATACCA
This sequence comes from Spermophilus citellus, assembly GCF_964194105.1. Lineage (NCBI taxonomy): Eukaryota > Metazoa > Chordata > Mammalia > Rodentia > Sciuridae > Spermophilus > Spermophilus citellus. The sequence goes on from NC_138195.1 coordinate 82,308,954, forward strand.
GAAATAACCTAAGTCTTAATTTGGCCAAGGGCTGCTTTATTAAACTCTCTTTAAAATACATGCTGATTTCCTTCTGGTTTTATAAACATTTGCTGAAGTATCATCTTGACATATGGATAATAATTTCTCCCCAAAATACTAATTAGCAATAATAGTTTTGAATAATCTGTCAAAGATTTTAGAAAGTGCTGTGCCTTCCAAAAAACGTACTAATGGCAAATGGTGTGTCTTCAGTAAGCATGTCAGCAATATTATTTCCAAAGCATGGAAAATGCTGGAATAGCAAATTTATAAGATAACTAAGCCTACTACATCTATACTTTAGGACTCAATCACTCAGGAATCTAAAAGCTTGAGTAGACTGACAATGAAAGTCCAGGAAACTAGAAAACATTTCTGGTCAATAGATGCATTAGCAACGGGAGCCCTGCTTTAGAAAGTTCTAAGACCCAGAGTAACAATGGAGCTTGCTTCCTCCTCCTCCTCCTCTTCCCTGTGCTATTTTTCTTGTTAACTTGTTTCAAATCAAGATTATAGAACAAGTTAGCCACTCTGTGGGAGCTCATGCTTAATTAAATTATGGGCCTCTTCAGGGCTCTCCTCTCCCCCAAGGTGTGTGCAGGGCCCCAGCCCAGGACTCCGCAGAACCACAGCCACAATGAAGAATGGGGAAGAATGGGGTGGGGGCGGGGACGGGAAACAGAAGGCAGAGCCTCTTCTCCATCACGTGGAAACAGGACAAATTAAAAGCAAAGGTGCGGAGTTATGTTGTCACAGATCATGTTATGTTGCCCAAACATGTTAATATAGTTCAGTTGCTTATCCTAGGAAACACGACTTTCAGACATTTGTTACTACACACTATTGGGTTTCGCTGAGATGTATCACATGTTGAACCCAGGAAAATACCCCAAGTATATATTATATTTTGCTTTTGATGCGTACAAAAACAAAATAATAATATACCTGTTTTTTCTAAGTGGCAGATGACGAACCATACAGTCTTAAATATACTTCCTGTTTCTTCATCTAGAGCCCTTAGAAATGACACAGCTCTCCAAATGCAAGCTGCTGTGCCAGTTCTAAGGCCATCGTTGGGTACCATCATGACACACGCAGGCATGCTGGAGGGTCAGAAGCTAGGTGGCTGCTCTAAGTCTTGGAGATGTAGCTTATTAGCCTTGCCGGGGTGCTAATAAATCTCCACTACGCAGCGCAGGTGGCCCTGCCGAGGCCTGCCTCCTTACCTTTGACATGGGGAAGGAAGTGGTGTCGGAAGGGGGGGTTGGGGCGGGAGTCGCTGTGGGTGGAGCTGAAGCTGCTGGTGCGCGGGTGGGACACCCTCTGCACACCAGGAGACAAAAGCTCTGTGCGGCAGGGAATCAGGACAGGGCCGTGGAAACAGAAAAGAAGAACAGAAATTAACACAGGAGCAGGGAAAGTGGCACTGTTCCAATGGGGGACAAAAGTGTTAACCAGGAGTCTGAAAAGGAGGAAGGAAGACGAGTTACGAATGCACCTGCAGAGGGTTAGGTGATGGTGGACAGAGTCACTCTCAGAATAAATGGCTTTGGTGAGAAGGAATGGTCCCAGGACACGCTCTGGCAGTTTGACGCCAGCTACTGTGGAGCGAGGACTGGGCACAGCATGTGGACTCAGTGACACCGGTTGATAAAAAGCACCCGACAAAATGGAGCCCTCAGAAATGCACTTGAAAAATGACAGTCATTTCAAAAAACGTGAAAAGAAGTGCTTGTGTAGGGGTTGTGTTATTTTTTCAAGCTGCAAACTCATCCCACTTTACAGTTTTACATTTTATTTCACCTACACAGAAGGGAAGTCCGTTTGTGTTCCCCAGGGGGCAGAGTGGGGTTGGCTCTTGAGAGCTGGCGTCACTGGGGTCGGGAAGCAGCATCTCAGAGAAAGAATGGATCACTGCATCTAGACCTGGACCTGGGCGATTTAAGACATCATCCAGCACCCAGAATTTGTGGGGTGGATACACTGGGGTGTTATACTCAGATCACAAATACCCTTTGAGTTTCATTTTAAATGGTTAGGGCTCCAAAAATACCAGCTTAACACTTGGAATGTGCATATTTGTAGCATATTGTGAAAGGAGGGAAGAAGAACATTCCAAAGGATCCTGGCATCAGAACCATGATTGGAAGAAATGAAGACTTTCCAGTGCTCAGTCAGGACGGGAGTTGGGTTGGGGGGCAAGTGTTGCTGACTGACCACTCCCTCGCTGCTCAGGGGTGTGTGGAAGATTACCCTGCAGCCCCCATACCATTCCAAAAGTGCCGCAGCTGGGCTCTCAAGGGTCTTGGTATATGTACATCTACAGGGTACAGCATGAAGGATTTCACACTGCCCAGAGAGCAAAGACTTAAATGGAGACCCTTGTCCAAGACATGAATAAAATGAATGTAGTTACATATTAAAAGAGAAGACGTTTCCTGAAAACTTTCATTTAACTTACTTCATTTAACATAATTCAGTAAGTAAATACAGATAAACCTAAAGAAATTGATACATTACTGAAATATCCAGTAGTTTCAATCTTATCACATTCTGCAAATCTCCTTTGGTTTTATTCCTTGTGTTATTTAAAAAGTTAGGATTTGAATGGGTTTGTGAAGTCTTCATAAATGTACAACATCATCCCCAGGTTTGTTTGGAGGCTAACATCTTCCCTGTGACTTGCTTTCTCGGGGCTTCCTGGATCTCTCCTGGGATCACCATTCTGCTACACACATCAGACCCCACTAAGAGCTATAGGAACTAAATTCTCTGCAGAAAAAGGGCAACCTAAAAGTCTGCTACTACGTGTCATTTTCTACTGTGGTATATCCCTGAGATTTCTGTATATTCCAAGTTTGATTCAAAATCTTAGGGTTGGGAGGCATCTCAAAAGTACAAGCCTGAGTCCTCTTTCTGGAAGGTACATAGCCACACATGCTTAGAAATGCTAGGTGCCTAGATGAGGGTATTCTAAACTTTTGTCAATAGATGGCTAATACTGGATTTTAGATGATGCCTAAAAAGCATATCAAAGTACTTCCTGGTGGAGATCTTCATTATAAGTCTCAAAGTGACAAAAATCTTATCACACCTGAAAAAAAATCTCCTTTGCTTCCAATATTTCACTGTCAAAATATAATTTAATAAATTACAGTGAATATAGCCATAAAATGATTGAAGTTCCAAGAAAAGATATAACACAAAATATAGTTGAGTATAAGTTTTCTTTTTGTTATGGGAGAGGATCAAAAATACTTAGCAATCAGATTTTTCAATATGCTATGCATGGCAGGGATTTCACACAGAGATAACAGCTTATCATGTAGGTGGATACTGGGAACTGTGGCCCTTACCAGGTCTGTGGAAATGCTGGGGAGAGCGCGAAGTGGTTGGAGTGTAACTGTGGCGGCTGTATACAGGGGAGTTGATGGAGCCCTGGCTGGTGGATCGATGGATCACCCGATCCCGAATGTCCTGGTAGCCCTGGAAACAAAGCATGGGAAAGAGTGAGGGCAAAATACTTTGATGCTACCTATGCACATTTCCAACAAAACGTGGCCATAGCCAACATCGCTGGGGAGTTATCTTGGCTACCTGTTGGTGTTTACTTCTTAGGGTCACATTCCATAAATATGTAAGCACCTGAGCATTTTGTGTCTAATGCATTTTGTTCAAACCTGCAGTTCTTGTAATTATTAAAAAATTAAGATGTAAAATCATAAACCCTATGACCATGTTTATATTGTGCTTTTCAGTTTTACAAAGCGTGTCCACCTATGTCAGATCTTCCTAATGGTAAGGAAGAGCATGGCATTGCCTTCATTCCCCACTAATGTAAAAACAAGGTTCCAAGCAGTCAGACACACAAGTGCATAGCTAGCACAGGTAGGGGTTCCCATCCAATGGGCATCCATATGCTAACCTTGTCCTGTGTTCTGACCACTGACCCAAGCTGTAACACTATCTCTGGTGACATTTTAAGTTGACACACCCAGAGAACAAGTTGGTAATTGCCTTAAGGCCAGTAATTCTACTCCTCACCTTGGGAAGTATATTCCAGGGAAAGAATTTTAAATGATCTTTAAAAGTAATAATTCAAAGATTTTTAAAATACCACCATCCATAAAGGCAAAGATTGGTATTATATACTCAACAATTGGAGAATAATTCAGAAACGATGACATATCACTTTGATAGAATAATGTCGCCCATGTCCAAACCCAGAAAAGGACATATTGGGTGATAGGTACAATATATATACAAATGCAATATAAAACTTTCCAAAAAAAGTTGGAAGAATACAAAAAGTATTTTATGTTTCAGGAGTTTGTTGTCCTGTGAAGCTTCTATTAGCACATTCTTTAAAAAAAAAAAAAAAACTTAAAAGAACACATGAATGACTGAATTAAAATCTCAGTGCGGTAGCTTTGTGAAATTGGAGAGCAAATGTCAAGGAAACTTTGGTTTGATTTACTTGGCCATATAAAATATACAATATATATTTAAAATAACACAATGACAACACAAAAAGCCCCCAAAAGATGTGCTTCAGTCTTAAAACTAGTCCATAATTGAAGCTGGTTCTTCATAAATTCAGTTATAATTGTTAGATCAGTACTAGAAATCAGTTGCTCACAGTATTTACCCACAAACCATGGAAATATTATGGACTTTTCACGATCTTGAATTATAGAGATTTTCTATGATGGATTTTATAAAGAGTATCCAGAAAGCTGCTTGATGCTAAGACCAGAACACTGAGTTTACACCAGAAGAAGTGGCTTTCTGGAAGATGGTTCTGCTTGTGGACGACACTATGACCACTGTTGGCCTCATCAGGTGACCCAGTGCATTAGGGTTCAGATAACTTAAGTGTAGATGACACAGAGAGCCCCACACTGGATGGTGGCCTCAATCCCTCCAGACATTCGCTTAGCTATTGAAGGTACAAATTCAGATTAACACGAGGCCCCTTTTACTCCACAGATTACATTTAGAAAGAAATGTATTGTTTTTTAAGGTCCCACCTTACATGTATGTAATCCCTATGCCACTATAATCTCGGTTTTTGTTTCTTTATGTGTTGTGTTCTTTTTCAAAAAATTCCAGTCTAGGCAAGATCCAAACCACTTGCAAATTTCACTCATTAAAATGGTCAAAATGATACTTACTTCTGCTGATGGAGTAGGAGACAAAGTCCTTGGAGACTAGGACAACAAAAGAGACGTCAAAGTCACAATGTTGTAAAATATTTTTTACCAGTTTTAATTAGATTTGCTTATCAGAGTAGTTGGGAACATTATCCCAAATACACGTGCCAACATCTGTTACCCATCCCTGTCTTCAGATTTAATATTTACTGGGGCCCATGGTAAACTCTGATAAAGTTCTTGGGAGAGATTTTAGTGCACATTTTTTTGCCCAAGAGTCATGGTTTAACAAATATATTGTTAATAGTATTGTTAACTTAATAAACATATTGATGTCTTAAGTGATCAAACTGGACAAAATGGAATTATTTCTCCCTATATATTCAAACTACACCCAGATTTCCACTGTGTGAGTTATAACATCTACAGAAACATGGGGTTTTGTAAACATGTTTTTAACTAAATTATAACTTTGGCAATCACTAAAAATAGTTTGGTAGGAGTGTGATGACCAGGCATGTGGTATCCTGTCCGGGCTGCCTGGCCAATTTCACCACCACGCAGCTTCTGGCTTCCAATCATCCAGGTACACAGGCTTCCTTAGGGCCACCAACAGGCCAAGTCCTGTCTCACCTCAAGGCCTTTGGACCTTTCTTTCCTCCACTACCAGGGCTTTTCATGTAGACACCTGCAGGGCTCACCCCCATTTTCTATTCTATGAAGGTCTCAGTTCAAAGTCACCCTCACACAGCACTTGCTGTGACCCTCCTGTGTAAAACAGCAACATCTCCCCCAGCATTCTTTCTTGTTACTTTCCTTCATTTTTCTTCATGACACTACCTCCCTGTAGAATTCGCCTGTGTATCTGTTTACTTCCTGTCTCCCAAGCTCAATGAGGGCAAGGACTGTTTATAACAATCCATTCCCAGTGATGAAAGTAGCTCTTGCCACATATTTGGTGCTCAGTGAATATTTTCTGAATAAATAAAATGTTTATAATAAAAATGCAAAAAGTTTTCAACTAGAAATGAAATGCAAAATGAGCATTCTAAAGAACAATGTCAGCGGTGGATTTCTTAGTTTTAGAATTTGATCTTTTCCCCACATTAACAATAACATGGCAGACTCTCTTGCACTACAAGCTTCCTCAGGCCCCATGGTAATGTCTGAAACTATGGCCTATCTCTAGGGGATCCTTGCTGGTCAAGGATGGCCCCCTGTGGAGAAGCTAGCTCTGCTCCTGCTCTGATGATGCATTCTGGATCCACTCTCTCAGGTGGAGGGCTATGCAGAACTCAAAGTTACTCCTGTGTTTCTAAAATCTATATATGGATTCTACAAAGGAAGTGCTAATATTGAATGGAATAAATAATAGAATAACTTGTAAAGTTGACTCCCTGCAAGATCCATGTGTTGGGGAGAGTTTGACATATCTGATATCTGTTCCAGGAGACATCCTCCATCCACAGAGAAACCCTTAGGTCACCATTCCAGGTTATGATGGTAATGGCATTGAATCTGAGAGCAGCTAGAATTTCTGTTGAGCACTTATGTATGAATTACTGTTCTAATCTAAATACCTTACCTAATCCTTATATAAAGACTTTAGAGGTAGGTAGCAATTATTGTTTTCTACCTTGAGTTTACAGGGAAGGAGACTGAAGTATGACATTTTCTCAGTCATATGGTTCATAAATATAGGATTAGTAAATACCAGAGTCAGTGTTTTTTTGTTTGTTTGTTTGTTTTTGTGGGCAATGGGGATTAAATCTTAAATCCAAGGGTACTCTACCACTGAGCTACACCTCTCAGACTTTTTTTTTTTTTTGAGACAAGATTTTGCCAAGTTGCTAAGGTTGGCTCAAACTTGCAATCCTCCTGCCTCAGCCTCCTGAATAGCTGGGATTATAGATGTGCATCACCTTGTCCAGCCACAGTCTGATTTTAAATATTGAAAATTTCACTTCAAAGCCTTAATCCTTAAGAGCCTGATGTTTTACTGCCCAAAATGGATTTACTTGGAAACACAGACCACCATAAAAAAACTCAGCTCCTCCTTGGTTGTATGACTTGAACATTAACAAATTCTCATCCACTTGCTCTAAGACCAGCCCCTATGTAATTTGTTCGGGAACTTCTCCTTGCCCTTGATCACTTAGGTCACCTTGCAACACTCTTTGTTGCCCAATGGCAACTCAACAGCCCAGGCCAATCAAACTGCATTTGAGAGTGGCCACAGATGCAATACAGAAAAGTAACCACCAGGTGGCATTACATGAAAATGGATGTCACCTCTGGTTTAATGGACCAGGGCAATGAAGAGTTACGATCTGGAATAAAACCCCAATTAGAAAATAAATAGGAGGAATGTTATATAAATATAAATCAATGTAAATATAATTATAAAACAATAAATATTATCTGTGTATAACTGACGACAAATTAAACAGATTCACTATACTAATATGCTTTTCCTTTATCTCATTTAAGCCTGAAAACACTGCGTGATTGTCCACTCTCATTTAACTTTGGCTGATTTGAGGCAACTACTTGGTTAATATCTCCCTCAATGGACTCAATTAGTCTACAGATGATTCCAATTTAAAACTAAAGTGGGAAGGGGTGCTGGGGCAGTAGCTCTGAGGTACAGCATGTGTTTAGCATGCTGAAGGCCTTGGGGTTGGTCCCCAGCACCAATAAATACATAAATAAATAGGGAAAAACAGAATGAGTTGAAGAGGCCAGGAGAAAAAGACCAGAGGGAGGAGCCCAAGGGATGTGAAGCTGTAGTCCAGCAGTGGGGTGTGTCTGTTGGCCAAGCACCACTAAGCCCCAGGAGGACAGGTAATAATGGTAGCAGCTGCCATTTGCTGAACATTTACACGTCTGTCCCTCTGTTAACTGCTCTACATCGATTAGTTTATGTAATCCAATGTCAGACCACAGTGTGTGGTGATCCCTGGGTGGAGCCCAGGTAATTTGATTCCAGATCTCACCTCATCCCAGTGTACTTTGCTGTTACCACAATCTCTACTTTTTTTCTTTTCTTGTACATTCTGATTATGTGAAGATGCTGAAAACTGTAGCTACCAAAATTTCGAAGATATGCTCTCTCTCATCAAGGTCCCCATGAATATACTTCAGGCTCATTTGAAGGTCAAGACCCCCAGAAGACCCTCCCTCCCCTAGTCTTCCCTGACAACTCTACAGCTTCTGTCCCAGCCTGACTCTGCTGTTTTATGTGCAATTCACTGGTTCTCCCACCTCTGTAACCTCCCTTGGGACAGAGATCACGTGACAGGTTTTGAATACCTTAAAGCACCTGGTGAGGAAACCCACAAACAAAAGACAGTCGAAAAGACTGATTTATTTTAACTCCAAACATCAGTTGTTGCACGTGTGACTACAAAGAAAGTGAACTGCGTACATCCTGCAACCACCAGGAATTTATTACCTCTCCAAGGCTCTGTCTCTCCTGCTTGTCATCATAGCCTGAGGTGTAGAAAGGCTCATAGGTAATGAGATCAGGACGTTCAATGTCATAAATTGCCTTGACCTTGGGGATGGCGGCTAAATCCTTGTAATCCAGGATTTCGTTGTCTACTTTTGCCTAGTAAAGTTAAATGGAGAGAATTGTTACTCTGCAGTCTCATTTCTTGAGAAACTATTGCCAGTAAATTTTATGTCTTGTTTAAAATGTGAAGACCTTAAAACTTTCCAGTGAATTACCAATTTATACCATCAGTTAATCAGGTTTTTCCCCCCTTAAATAATCTAAAGCTTAAGAAAAATTATGTGCAGAATTTGTTAAATATAAAAATGTGTAAACCTGAAAAATAATTTTCTAATTTACTACAGGAAAGGAAAGAAATCTCAAACAGATGGTCAAGAAATTGGTTCCCAGATGGCTAAAACCAAGAACTGCCTATTTAATAAACTAAATATTTAAATATCTTTGATGTCAGAATTTAAGAATACTCAGCAACAGTGTTATAAAAATATATAATTAATCCATATATATCTGTATGTAAGTTAGGTGTGACAATTTTAGAAGTCCAGGACTGGAGGAGATGCTCATTATAATTTGCAAGATCCGGGGTTTGATCCTCAGCACTGAAAAAAATTTTTATAAGTCCTGCATTTTGCAATCATCTTGTGATCTGATGACCACATACAAATTGAATCACCTGAAGGAAAATATGACCTGGAGGGCTGATGTACCAAAATGAACACTGGATCTCTAACAGAGATGAATCATTTTGCATTAGCTTCTGTTTTGGATTGTCCATTCTGCTATTTCAATCCCCAAACTTAGCTGCCCCACAAATGTCCCTTCTGGAAGCAGATACTTACATAGATAGTGTGACCTGGTGAGCCAGGGATGCTGGATCCTGGTCTGGAATAAATACTTTCTGAAGAGGTCCTGGTTGGCTATAAAATAAATGGTGACTTGTGAGATTTCAGGCCATGGCGTCAGAATCAAGAAGGCCTGGGGCCCTAAGCTTTACTAAAACTAGTTAAAGGAGGAGAGATGTGGTATCTTTTCTTTGCAGATAAGGGAAAATACAACCTTGAAGGAAAGGGACATGTAGACTAGTTTTGAGACCTGGCACCGAAAGTGCATTGGGGGGTCTTTCTCAGTGTCTTCCTCTTCTTGCTCCCCACAAAAACCTCTGGCTTTCTCATATAGCACACTGTTCCCCCTCTGCATGGCCACAATCCCAGCCCTGTCACCACCTCAGCTCCTCTGGACTATTGCAATGCCCCCCACTGTGGGCTTCCAGCTCTTGCCCTTGACTTCTTCAAATGCACTTGGCACCCAGTGGATCTTTCAAAAGAGATTTATTTTATTTCTTTTAAAGAACATAATTTGAACTTCCAATATCCTGCTTTTGGCTTCAGTGTCAACTCGGAATAAAACCACAACTCCCGGGGCCTTGCGATCACTCTGCTGCCTTCTCCTACCTTGTCACTCGTCACCTGTCATCATTCACAGAAGCAGGAGCACCTCCCTGCCTGGGGGTTCTTATCCCCAATGCTCCCTCAGCCTGCAGTGCTCTTACCCACAACCTGACTGGGTTGACTCTTTTTCCTCCTTCAAGCCTAAAGTCTTAGATATCGCCAGCTCGGGGAGGCCCTCCCTGTTCTCCAGGCCAGAGTTCTCACAGTGCCATTCTTACTTTTTCCTTTGTGAATAAAAATTCCAATTGATACATTTATTGGTTTTGCTGCATCAGGTCTACCTCCCCCTTGACTTTGGTCATGCTCTCACCCTCACACAGTAGTCACCACTGCATACATCCAATGCTTTGCACAGGTACACAAAAGGCATAAACATTTGTGGAGAGAATGAGCTCCAATTTATTTGCAGGCACCAACTCATGTCTCTTCCATGATTTGAACCTAACACAGAGGACATCCTGAGCTTGAAGAAGGTGGAAGAAACAGGACCTCATCATAGGTACTTGAGAACCCTGAGAGTATTGGTTATGCAGGCGGGACCCACGGGAAGTGAATGAACTAGGGTTGAGAGCCTCCCCCCTCTGCTTGGCATATTTTGGAAAGTTTTACACAGAAAACCAAGGTCCTGGTCTTGAGAGACTTCCTCATGTCTGTGCAGTTATTTTCTGGAGTGGATGACGTTAAGGTCTACAATAGAATAGGACATTTCCCTTTGGCACTGTTCCTACTAATAAGTGACACCTTGAATATAGGTATAACTGAACCCAAAGAACTCCTAACAGCACAGGTGCTATGCCTCCAATTCACACCTGAAACAAGGAGCGCAGGCACAGCTGGCCACTCAAGGCAGGCGTGGTCGGACTCATTCTCAAAGCCGCACTCACAGGAGGGCTGTGCCCAGAGATACCTGACTGGGCGGTGGTGGGAGAAGCGTCACTATGCCCAGATGGAGGCATGCGTCGCTCAGCGCTTCCACAACCTGCCACATACAAGGGCTCTCCTCCAACTGTGATTGAAGCTACTATTTCCCAATCACAGGTGAATTTCAATATGAGAAAATTCTACATCAGAGCATGTTGGAAAAGAAAGGATCTGGACACTAAAAGAATGTCCAGTTTCTAGATCCATTTCTCAATCAAACTACAGAAGTGGCATTATCCAAATATAACCCTCCTTTAAAAATTATTTTTAAAAAGTCTTTTTAATGAAAGTTGAAGTGACATCCAGCTCTGTGGGATAATTAAATACAGGTGGTAGTCCTTCAGGTTCAAGTAGCCAGGACTTAATATCTGCTAAACTTGGTATCAAATTAAAACCTCTTATTTAAGCAGCAACACAGGAATATCAATAGCAGCCAGTGTTTATTGCCCAATTCCTATGTGGCAGGCCTGTGCTGAGCCTGTACCAGCTTAACCACATTGAATCTGCTCAGTGAGATAGGTTTTCACCCCATTTTACAGATGAGAAAGAGGTATGAGTGATCCAAGCTGCAGAGGTAGGAAGGGTTTGAGTTAGGATTTGAACCCAGGTAACTCCTGCACTTGATTTTTGTCTACATCATAAGGTGAGTGCACTCATGTATTTCCCAACACAGCTATGGAACAAAGAGGGTGAGGGTACTAAGCAACACGTTGACAACAGTAGCAGAACAGAAGGAATGCTAACTGAAAATATGCTCTTTGTCCTGTGGGCTCGCTGCCTGAGCACCCTGGGGTGGAGGTGGGTAGGAGAGGCGTGCTGCAGAGGTGACAGGTCTTCACTTACTGGAGTTGCTGTGACAAGGGCCTGTGTTCCTTAACAAGCACCTGGGCATTAATTGAAAAGCCAAGTCACATGCTGAGCTTGGTGGTGTCTTGTATGTAACTCATCCCTGTTTTTGCCAAGAGTGAGCCAGGGACATCACTGCCATTTCCTGCGATAACACACCTGGGGACGGCTCTGAACTGCTTGGTGGCTCTTGTCCTGTCCACGATGATAGGAATAGAGTTGAAGACCAACCTGAGCACTAGTGGGGAAGGACCCTTATGCTGTCTCCCATTGACAAAGAACTCCACTGAGACAGGGCTCAGGACAAGCTAGCCTGTTCAAGCTGCGTTTCTCCCTCCTTCCTCCTCGGATTAGCAGAGTTTGTGAGTAATGCAGGCTTTCTCCAAGGCAGTCATCCTGTTTGGACTATGAATATTACTGGGCTAAAGGTTTTAAGGGATAATGAACAATTTGCATTTTCATCAAGTTTGATTCTTTAAACGTTTTCAGATCTGAATCACCTCCAATCTGCATGGGCCTGCCCCTGAGTTCTCTGATTCTGAAATAATCCAGACTTCTATAGTCAGTTTTCAAAGTCAATTCAGCTGGTCACCAAGCCTACCAAGGCTCTTAGAATGACTGCTCTACCCCTCGTATCTTTAGACTAGTTAGTGTTATCTGGAAAACGCTCAAGATGTTTCAGAGCTTCAGAAATGACCCTTGCATGGAACTTCCCACTCATCACTGTTTACTTTTGCTCCATCCTGACCCATCAAACTTTTTTATAAAATTTACTTCCTTAGACCTCCCGTTCATGGTCAAGTTACATTCTTACTTCCTATTCCTTACAATGGCCCTTCTTTGTCTTCCTGTCTGTATTGAAGTAAGGGGATCAAACACAACTCTGCGTAGTGTAATATGGTGGGGTTAAAATCTAGTTCTGGAGTCAAATAATTCAGCTCAAATCCAGGTTCTGCTAGTTGTGCAGCATTATGGGAATTTTTCTTTCTTTCTTTTTTTTTCTTTTACCTTTCTTGAGTCCCAACTTCTTCATTTATAAAACAAACAGGGGAGAGAGTACCAGCGACAGCTGCTTCATAGTCTTATTAAACGAGATGATACCTTCGAAGGTCCAGCCAGGCATGAAGCAAGTGATCAGCATTAGACTTGATTTCTTGGCCAATTAGTCTCAAATACCAAAGGGCACTGCCTGCATTTACTTCCTCAGGATGGAATATTCTTTTCAGATGTGAGCCACACTGACAAGGCCGCCCATAGCTCTCCATACCACCACGTTAGGCCTCCTTCCCCTCAGAACACAGATGTGTTCATAATTCCTAGTGTCTGGTCGCAGGAACTGACAGTACCTTCCCCTTCTTAGGAACCCTGAGAAGCGCTTCTGCACCCTCTCACAGACTGACTTCCTGCCTGGTCTCAGTTCAGTAACTCATGCCCCTCCCGTGATGGCTGGCAGTGACCTTGCACAGGCCTGTCTTATCTGCCAGGACGGCTCTGCATCTGCTGCCTCCTGAACTGTGCTCCAGGGTTCAACAGCACAGTGGCTCCCCTGCTTCCTGCCGGGGTCCCTAATGGCTCTGGGAGTTCATTTGCTCTCAGCTGGAGGTTAAAGGTCTTGCCTTTAAGAAGATAATAAATTACTTTTAAGAATTGAACAATTATCTTTGCAGTGTATAATCTTAAATATTTAGAATTTTGAATTCAATAGGAAATACCTAAAATTCTCAACATGTTGAATTTTAAATTAATATCTTATTTATTATTGAGTCCCTTTTATACTTCCAGCCATGTTTTCCCCCCTAATGGACACATGATTTGCTGTAATGACTAATAAATCTTCAAGAGGCAGAGAGCCCTCCTCTAACACAGCAGACAAATCCACACACTGAAACTCATCTCAACCTTGAGGCACAGACTTCCTGATGCCCTGTCTTCCTCCCAAATCTCACCAGTTGTTTCTTATCATTTATCTAAGTCCAGCATCTCCTCATTGAGCTGCAACAAAATTTTATAGATAATTCTCATTTCCCTGTCTGATCCCTACATGCAATTACTTAACCTAAATTACCATTTCAACCCATTCAGATATTCAGAGTAGCCACAGTGACCTGGTAATTATGAACTGAATTCACTAACTCAATGGGTCAGCAGCCTTTGTTTCCGGAACTCTGTACAGGAGTTTATGATGAACAAAATTTCTCTTGTGTCTATATTTCAAACATATAATAAATACGAAGTATCCCCAAAGGTATGTTCATTTCTAAGGAGAAAAGGAAGTAGCAAGGTTTCCCAACTCTAAGCTGCTAAAAGCAAGTGGAGTGTGGCTTATTTCTAAAAGCAAGCGGAGTGTGGCTTATTTCATTTAGCATGATGGTCTCCAGTTCCATCCACTTACCAGCAAATGCCAATACTTCATTTTTCTTTATGACTGAGTAAAACTCCATTGTGTATATATCCCAGATTTTCTTTATCCATTCATTTGTTGAAAATCACCTGGGCTGGTGATTTGGCTACTGTGAATTGTGCTGCTATAAACATTGTGCTGATATAAACACTGATGTGCCTGTATCACCATAGTATGATGATTTTAGTTATTTTGGATAAATACCAAGGAGTGGGACAGCTGTGTCATAGTGGTTTCATTCCTAGTCTTTTGAGGAATCTCCATTCTGCCTTCCAGAGTGGTTGTACTAATTTGCAGTCCCACCAGCAATGTCTGAGTGTATCTTTCCCCTTTCATCCTCACCAGCATTTATTAATATCTGCATTCTTGATGACTGCCATTCTAACTGGAGTGAGGTAAAATCTCAATGTAGTTTTGATTTGCATTTCCCTGATTGCTGGGGAAGTTGAACATTTTTTCATATATTTTTTAAAATATTTATTTTTTAGTTGTAGGTGAATACAATATTTTTATTTTATTTTTATGTGGTGCTGAGGATCAAACCCAGTGCCCCATGCATGCTAGGCAAGCGCTCTACCTCTGGGCCACAACCCTAGCCCCATTTTTTTCATACATTTGTTGGCCATTTGTATTTCTTCCTTTGAGAAACATCTGTTTAGTTCATGCTAAGTGAAATAAGCCAGACTCAGAAATTCAAGGGCCAAATGTTTTCTCTCATATGCAGAAGCTAAAACAAAATAAAGGAGTGGGGGGAAATACCATGAAAGTAGAAGATCAGAGGAATAAAGAAGGGGTGGCGGTTGAAGAGAATGGGAAAGGGGAGGGACGCAGAATGAGGTTAACCAAATCATGCTGTGTGCATGTGTGTGTACCGCGGTGAATTCCACCTTTATGTATTCCTATCAAATACAAATTTATAAAAACAATAAATAGACGGGGGGAGGCCAGGGAAGAGGGGTAGGGAAGGAGGAGGTATTAGGGACTGAAATGGAATAAATTTATTCCATATAAGTATATGTCAAAATGAACCTCATGCTTATGTATAGCTATAATGTGCTTATAAAAAATTAATTAAAAAATATATAAGTCCCCGAAGCCCAATCTCCATTTAAACAGGTTATTATATCTGACTGGTTTACTCATTAGCTACTGAGTTAAATAAAATTATCGAAATGTTCATTTAAAAGGAAAAAACAAATGGAATTTGCTAACTTTCCTTTAAGCACTTTTTTCCTTGTAGAAAAAACACAACTTGAAAGTACAGTTGGAGAAGCTCGGTTATTTCTTTGATGCCATCTTTGGCAACAACGTCAACACCCACAAAATGTGGGCTGGTAGGACAGAGAGGGCAAGGGGGACGGAGAGGGGATTGTATAAGGCTGTGAGCTCTCAAAGTATTTTGCCAGTGAATGAGGCAAATTGTTGAATCCCTATTTTGGCAACGGGAAGAAGAAGAAAGGAGCCTTCCCTAACAGGCTTCTAAGAGCACAGAGCTGTCCCACTCAAGCCCACGAAGATGGGGTCTGTGTGCTCACCATTGATTTCCCCAGCACACCTTCCCATATTCACTGTTCACAAGATTTTTAATTTTCTTAAAAAATAGCAAAGAAAGATCTCACTGGAAGACTAGCAGTTCATTTAAAAGGTAAGGGGAATAAAAGGTGTGTTGGGGGGACATTTAATCAATAGTGAGTAGCTGGATGCTTGGAAAAGCACACTTTTTTGCTTTCTTCAGGAAATCCTTTAAAAGCCCTCTACCCCAGTTAACCCACACTCCCATCCCTACCCCAAGCTTTGCCTTGGTTCATCTGCCTGACCATTTGGGAGGCACCGTCACTGTCACCAGGAGAAGACGAATGGAGGAGAGCTCCTGATGTTTCCCCCCAGCTGACACCTCTCTTCAAATGCTGACCATTCAAAGCACTTACCAGCGCTCTGCCTGTTGAGGACGTGGAGAAATGACATTTTTTCATGTACCTTCCAAGTTGGGCCATATGCCCGCAGGCCCCCAAGACAGTATTGGGAGGCTCTCTGATACTCCTGTACCCTCCCCGTCCAGGAGGAGCAGAGAGGCAACAATCACTAATTGAATCTGTCCACTGCCAGGCTGTAAAAAGTCTAAGAGGGCCACAGAGACTACAGGCAACGGCGGCCAGATCAGAATGCTCTCGGAGCGCCTATGGAACAACTATAGGTATAAGATGACTGGCACCTGATCCTAGTACTGTTGATGCTGACAGTACCTGCCTTGGGCTTTGGTTGGTGTTCAGATGGGGTGGTGCCAACTGCTGCAGAAGAAGGGACACTTTTAACATCTGCACACACTGAATGTAAGTCAGGGTGAAAGTAACTCCTTTGGAGTGTTTGGAGAGGAAGCGGAGGGAGCTAGGACACAGCTGCACAAATGTCACCAGCCTTGACCATGGCTGAGAGGCCTGGATGTCTTCCTAGCACATATCTTAACACCTCTGCGTCTGACTGACTGTGTTGCAATGACCCCCAGAGGGGATGAGATCCCCAGGCCTATGGACAAAAAAAGCAGGATATGCTGTGATGACATTGTAGTGACAGTGAGAGTCCACAACATTATTTCCTTGTCCTAGATGAACATAAGGTTTCTCATCATAGAATCATATCATGGCTTAAAAAAAAAAAAACATATACATGGTATTTGTTTTGGTTCTAGATTTTCAAGAATGTACATTGTAATAAGTGAATGTTAGTTTCACAAGAAAAAAAAAACTCATGCCCATTTTGTAAGTTAGTCAATTCATGCTTTTAGCCTTCAAAGTATAGCAAAGAAACTCCTTTTTAATACAAAAGCAAGTGACCCATTCTGGATTATTAAAGCTTGGTCCTGGGAGTACCATGCACTTTGCCTACAATGAATTAGAAATGCTCAGAACTGAGTTTTACTTATAGACAAAAGTAATTGGTATTCACATAAAATTCCTCCAAAGAAGTAAAACCAGAATATGTTCTTTCATCTTTTTTTTCTTTTACCTCTAATTTGAAGGAAAGGAAGGAGTGATTTCTGAATGTAAATAATCAAACGACTTTTCTCCTTATAAATATAACTTTCCTCTGCAACAAAACCAGGACTTATTTCTGGGGCACAGAGTACTGGCTGTCCCTACAAGGACAAGCTCATCTAATAGCTAAGGGGGCTTCGTTACGTGGTGAAAATGAGCTGCTGTGTAGGTCAAAGCACTGGAAAGATGGAAACAACCGTGACTTGAGAGAGGTGTCCCTTGGAGTGTTCAGGCTTCTTAAAGGTCCTGGGGAGCCACCCTGCTGGCAGAGGGGAAGGGAGGCCCTGCCAGGTCCCAGGCTGTTTACAGTGTTCTGTGATAGGGCTAAGTTGACTTCACTGATATTTACGGCTGGTTAATGGGAATCAGATGTTCCTTTTGAACAACAGGATAGAAAGGGAGAAGTTATTAGAAACAGATATTCACGTTCTCTCTCTTAAGGGTCTAGAGCAAACAAAAAAAAAAATCACACTTCGTGGTATTTTTCTTCAAGTCATGAAAATGTACCACTTAGCCATAGTCTTAAGCCAAGAAAATATGACACTAATTGAATTAAGAATATACTATTGGGGGCAGGGGAACTATTGAAAATGTAACTTCCTTCCAAGTAGAGGTATTAAGTCTGAGCAGGGCTCCTCACAGAGGGAGGGGTCCATTATAAGCCTCTCCCTCATTTTGCTGTGTGTGGGAACTCTGCCATTGGGGCTGAGCCTTAAAATAGAAAGAAGGTCCCACACAATCCAAGTCGGAACCTGGTACCACGGGCACTGCAAGGCCCCCAAAGCCTGGAGTCAGAGAACCGGAGTCTACAGTCTCTGCAGCCATCGGCCGGTGCGGCCTTGGGCACACTGCTCCATCGACTTCATTCTGCAGGGGGAGGAACTCGGAGGCTCAGCTCTATGAGGTTTCTTTCCACTATAAAATTCTATACTTCATATGGACATGAATTGTGATAAAATCAGATAGAAGCTCCAACTCTTCCTTAGTGCAGTTCTGGCAGGCACAGGACAAAGCCCTGACAGGAGTACTGGGCTGAGTCCCAAACTGTCACCAGGGCTGTGGAATGGGTTTCGTCTGGGCCAGTGTGGGAAAGCGGAAAGTCACTTGCAATTTCACAGGCCTGACTTCTCAGGGACCCTCGAGAAAGTGAGTCTGGGCAGCAACATGGTCTCCTGCCTTGCTGCTCCTGTGGAAGACAGAGTCCCTCACTGCTCCAGGAGGGCACACAAGACAGGCCACACTCTTCTTCCTCATGCTCAGCAGCGGTCCCCCAAGAGGGCCCTTGGAGCACTTCGGGCTCTCCTCTTCCTGGCATCGAGGTCTCTCTCTCACGGGCCCCTTGCAGCAGAGTAAAAAGAAAATGACTGTGGGCTCCCAGAAACCTGAGATCCAATCCTAACTTTTCTACTTATCAGTGGGGAAACTCGGAGAAGTTCTTTAACTGTGAGAGGCCTCAGTCTCAGTCTCTGTATCTGTAAAATGGGATTAAGATTAACAACCTCCACAGGAACTACTAGGAGAGCAAATGAGAATCTAGATGGATACTCAGCCTCCACAGACGGGGGCCCACTCTCCCTTCGCAAATCCATTCTTGATCCAATCCACTCCTTCCTGGCATGGCTTCCCCCTGCTCGAAGCCTTTGGGTTCTCATTGGGCCTGTTCCTTTTCTCCTCATCTCCACCTGTTCCAATCCTCTCCAGCCTCCAGAATTCAACTTAAAGACTGCATCTCTCAGGAAGTGTCCCTGGAGACCTTGGCCTCATGTGACATCCCCAGAGAATGTGGTGTTTGAGATCCAGGACTTGTGACATGTTTCTGTCCCATTTTATCATGACTTGTCTTTTTTCCCCTACGAGGCTAGATGTACAGCATCCAGGCTGGCACTGCACCCGGGAGTGTGGCCAATATTTGTTCCTTGAACAAACATGGGTGTGCAGGACCACACGGCAGCTTTCTGTGCACCGGCTTTAATGGAGACAACACTTTAGCCACTGCTCTGAAGGCAAGCACCAATCAGAGCGAACAGCCCAGGTCAGAGCGTGAGGCACACTCGGGTGAGGGCAGCACTGACTTCTGCAGGAGGGGACAAGTTACGTGAGGAAGGCAGCCACAGAAAGCAACAGAGAAGCCTAGGCCCACGGCAGCGGCTCCCATCTCCGCCCAGACACAGCGCCAACCTGCAGAGACGGAGTCCGTCCTGTGCGGCGAATCAGACTTTTGGGATAAAAGAAATCGGAGGAAGAGCGGTGGATGTTTGGTGGCTGCCATGAAACCTGAGAAAAAGTAATAATAAACAACAAGATCCCTTATTCTGAAACCCTAGAAAATAAAAAAGCTGAGAGGAAACCAATTTGATAGCAAACAGCAAGTGACATCACTTCCATTGATGTACATGTGCCATTTGGGGGTCAGTTTGGGGCCCAAGTTTAAAGCATATTAACTCGTCTTGAAATTACAATATACTTATCTACATCCACCCCCCTTTCCATTTAGTTTGGCTCGATGTGCTGACGGTATATGAAGCCAACCAAGAGGCGGTCATCAGATTCTGTTCTTACAAACGCCCCATGAGGTCTTCAATGACAAGAATGTGGATTACTTGGGAGGGCTGCTGAAAGATCCTTAAAACATTTTCATTTTGCTATGGAGACCGCTCTGATGTGACATGTGGTGAAAGGCCTAGGAACCTTGGCTGGGGATTTGTGATGTGTGGACACACCCTCAAGAGAGTGCAAGATTCCATCTTCTCTTCAGACTCTGCTCGCCTCTAAGCCCTACCAACACCCCTGGGCCTCAACTCTGGGCACCCTCAGACCCCTTCCCCAGGGGTGCCCTCCTCCTCACTACTGGGCTTCCCAAGGACAGTCAGCCAGAGTGCTGACCTGGCCTCCCAAGTAGTGGATGCCAGGTTCAGGAGGAGAGTGCTGGAATTCTCTGGAAAGCTCATTGAGGGAACAAAACAAGAGCTCCTTTTGGCCAGAATGAAATATTTCACTAGTTGTTTTCATAAGCGTCTCCAGAGAGTTTCATCGAGATGTGAATCTTTATTTATTTACTTACTTATTTATTATCATTTTAGGAACATCAGTCCCAAACTCAAGTTATCTTTATAGAAAAAAAGATGCACATTCCATTCAGTCTGGTCTCATGAGCACGCCTCAATTTGTCCCTGGCTCCCCAGCCAAAGATTTCATCAGGGATTAAGTAAAAATGACTATTCAAAAAACCAAAAGCAACCCTGTAGAGAGGGGAAGATGTGCTGGCTCCCTGGGTGGTTTCTGGGCAGCAGCCTCAGCTATGTTGTGAATTGTACATTCTTGGGGCAAAAGTGACAGTAAGTACTGTCCTTAGTGTTCTCCTCTATTATGAAGATAATTCATTTCCCAAGCATGTATGGTTCCTCTAAAGCCCCTCGCCAGTCTGGTGACAACATTCAAGAGAAATCCTGTGTGCTCAAGTTGAAGTTGTGTGTCAGGAAGCAGAACAGAACATCTGGGCATTCGTGGGCAAATCCCTCCCCTGCTCATTCATATATATTTTGTAGTTGGACACAATACCTTTATTTTATTTATTTATTTTTATGTGGTGCTGAGGACTGAACCCAGGGCCTGTGTGTGCTAGGCAAGGGCTCTGCCACTGAGCCACAACCCTATCCCAGCCCCTGCTCATTCTTACCTTTATTCAATTATACTAAGAAAATTTTTCTTTTAACTTCTACTTAAAATCTGCTCATAATAACTGTGAATTCTAAGAGTACTACTTTTGTTCAGGGTTACAGGCAAGGGACAAGTTTCTAAAATATCCAAATGGCAAAGTGTCTCTATCTGATATACAGATGACATCTGAGGAAGAAAAAGAGAGAGAGAGAAATAAAAGCAAAGGGGGAAAGTTCCTATGCATACGTCTGTTGCAATGAAGAGAATAAATAAAAGGCACCAGAAAATAAGAGCTGCGATTACTCAGGTGGCAAGCAAAGGGATCTGAAATCTGAGAACCATTTCTCAGAAGCCTAGTCATCCCTTCACAAGTCACACTTCGGTGACCAGGTCCCACGGGTGAACCATGGCTCTGCTGGAATTACACACGTCACGTAACACAGGCCTGCTCAGGGCAGATAAGAAAGCATTCCACACACTGGAGTCTGGCCTCCAAAATAAATCCAGATCATTCTTTTCCTTGAGATAGCAAATGCTGTGAGGTCACGCTCCCGTGTTTCCATTGTACCCTCAAGTTAGCTAAACTGAGGGACTGAGATTCAGTCTGATTATTGCTCTGGGGGAAAAACAAACAACAAAACAAAAACCTTCATAGACCAGATGAGAAACTAGGGACGTGTGATCAGGATCCAGATTATAATCACAACGTGACAATGGTATTTGCTTCTGAAACATAAAATACTGTCATCTGGAGGAGTTCTGAATATCGACCAACCTGCATGTCTGAGCTCATCGTTATTTTCCCCTAAGATTTTATCTGACAAGTCATCAATTCGGAGCTGGAGGTTGTTCCAGTGAGTTTGGATTTGAGAGCAATGGATGGAAGCAGGGCATCACGGGCTCAGTACAAAGCCATCTTGCAGGAAGGTCACCAGATGTTGGCTTTAGAACTGGGTGAATTATTTTTCCCCATCTGCATTGACTTTTGCTTGAATGCCTTAAGCTGACCAGAAAGGCAGGGCTTACTTTATCCAACACAAGCATGTGGAGTAAAAATCACAACAATAAATTTAAGGCATAAAAGAACCCCCTGAGCTGGCCAAATGGCCTTTGAACTTGGTTTGCTATGAGAAAAAACAAATCAGTAAAAAGTAATTTCACCCCAACCCTTGCCCCAAGAATTTGTGACTATGAAACCTGTGGCCTCCAAATGCACCTGGCATTGTGGCTCCAATGGATTTCCTTACCCGCAGTTTTTCCTCTGTCTTGGTAGATTGCTTACAGTCGGGATGCCAAACGGTGGACCCTGGAAAGACATGAAGCACCACTCAGAGTAAAGGAAATGGAGAGAAGCCGCAGTCCTAGTGAACTGAGCTTCTGAGAGTGGCTCATATTCCTCTTTCCCTGTCATAGGAGAGTGTTAGGGCCCCATGCCCAGGTGGCTTATGACACTGAAGTCAAACAACTCTAAACCCTAGGTGAGGTTTCCTCATCTGGCCCAAGCTTGCTCATAAAGGTCATAGTTCTAGATCACAAGAATGGTTTAATGCAAGAGATATTTTAGCTCTTGACAGGTCTATTTAGTTTTTCTCTTTAAATCATATTATTATCCTTTAAAAGTAATGTCTGAGTGCTTGCTACATGCTGCATTTAATTTCAGAAATATAAGCCATGTTGATAGAACATCAAAACAATCAAGCTATTTGGTTGGAGAAATAAAGTCAAACTAGGTAGTCTATATCCAGAATATTTTGGCTATAGATAGTTTGTATATAGAAGATCCAGATGTAAAATTCACTAAATTCTCATTGACCCAATTCTATAGTCACCTATCCTGAAGCAGGAAATTAAAATAACTGACAGCCGGGTTAAAATTACATTATGAATCCTGCAGCCACTTAATTAACTTTTTTTTAAAAGTTTTGGTTTTAAACTAGTCACACAACTATTTTGGTGTTATTCCTGGATCAATAGTTTCTCAGACTATGAAGTACTTTCATGGGTAGAACCCACAGCACAGAATTAAGCAAAACACTTACCTCTTAAAGAAAGCTCTTACTCCAGAATCCAGGGCCTGGCATATGATTGTATAGACCATATATGTACTATATGTCATCTATATAAGTATGGGCCATTTATATCACTATGCAAGTTCCACGTCTACCTAAGAGTTTGTTCAGATATCGGGAGGGGCAGAAGAGTCTGAGCACTTAAAAAATCCAAGTCAATCTTTTTCTAAGTGGAAAGTAGTGAGAAATTGACACACATAACAGTCTCAGCAGGAACATCAATCTTTCTGCATTTTATAGCTTCAGTCTTGATTTCTTTAAGCATAACCTCTGTGTACTTGAAAGTCACCAATATTAAACTGACTTAAATTGCTTTATACCACTGAGCTAAAATAATATTCAATTAATAACAAGGAAATATATTTCATACCAGAAGAAAACTGTAAACTCTGTTTAAAAATCACCTCTATCTTGCTTCTCCCAGAGCCAAAAATAAAAAAAGAAAGAAAACCAAACAAGCAAACCCCAGACAGACACACCGGTCCCTTCAGCACTAACTCTGGCTCAAAGGCTAACTACAAAGCACAGGAAATCTCTTAATGTGGAGAGCCGAGGTCAGGCCCAGGCCGGGAGAACCTTCGCTGTGAAGGTGCTGCTGAGTGGGGGCACTGGCCGGAACACGGTCTGCACACAATGGCAGCATTGTTCTGCAGAGGTCAGATACACCAGCAATGTGACTCTCAGATGCTGAGAAAGATGAAACTGCTCATTCTTCAAGGATGTGCCGAGAGGGCAGGCAAAGGGTACCACAGCACAACTCCAGAGATGTAGAACAATCCCTGGAATTCTAAAGGTAGCCCATCTTGTAAATGTGCTATATTTGTGCACAACTTGAAACCACCCTCCTGCGTTCAGCTTCCAGAGCCGCTGTGGACGTGCAGAACTGCACCCGAGCAGACATAGGTTGACGTGTACGCCTGTGTCTGTCCTGGGAGTAAGTGACACACCAAAATCTAAAAGCAGGCCCAGAGACCACATGGGGAATCGATCTGCTTTGTGCAGAAAAATGCAAAGCGACACCTGCCTATTGCCACTATAGCTGTACAGCCTGTCCTTGGGAACACGTGTCCTATGAAGCCCCCATGAGACCACAGATGCAGTGCTTGTCACTGGCGTTCCCATGAGGCCCTTCAGCATTCAGTGGTGTTTTCCACTGCAATTTTTCAGGGTGATCACTCTAAAGCTGAAATGACACTGGGTTGTCCATTTCTTGCCTTGCCAGCAATTTTCGAGGGAATAGCCAAGACGGTCCTTTAACCCTCGAAAATCATTTCTACAGACTTTTAGTTGCACAGAAAGAAAATCGAGAGAGCAAAGCAAACCATTCATTAAACAGCCGCATGGTGTTATGTGTAAAGGGGAGTGAAGAAGAGGCAGGGGAACCGAGACCCAGCAATTATCAGAACTGAATAAGCAACCGCTCTTACAGTTCTCGCTAATTTTCCTGATGAACCTTGTCTAATTAATGACTCTTTTTAAAGATAAAAATAGTAAAATGTTTGTGCAGATGGTGCTGTTTGGTTGACAGAGAATCTGCACCTAAATCCTCTCTGAGAGGCTTTGGGATTTGGGACAAAATAAAAATGGATCATCGTTTCACACTGGGAACATTCCTCAAAATTATTTTCAATTAAGAAAAATCGAAGGACTCCCTGGAAAGAAGTATTTCCTTGTCACCAGAAACGTCTCTGTTTCTTATGTAGGGACTTTGCCTGTGTGCTTGTTCATTCTCTATTTTGATAGGAGAACCGTACTGTTTGAACAGGATGAAATGTGTCTATGGGGGAATGCATCAAACGTGAGCTTTTCTTCTGGAAAGCCAGAGAAGAGCATGCTGGGAGACTTCAGACCATCCTCCCAGGACAGTGAAAGGAGAAAAGGAAAAGGAGCCACCAAATAAGGGACACTTCCAGAAATTTCTAGAAAGCTTTCTCTCCTGCGATCTTCTGTTTCCCAAACATTCCTGAGGAGAGGTGGGGGAGGAATTGCTGATTGCCACTCTTCCCTCTTATGGAACGTGGAGTCTTATTCATTCTTTCCAAGCAGCAACACACTCAGCTCATTTGTTAACTGCCCCGGGGGCTCCCAGCCAGAGAGCAATTGCTTGGCTGATTAAAGCTAACCGATGAGGTAACTTCTGGCCGCATTTGTGTTGGATTTGGGTAGCCTCTCAGCTAATAAAATGCCTCCTTCTCTAAAAACAATTCAACAAACACAGAAGGCTTTCTCTCCCTGAATGGGAAAGAGTCCACCTTACCTTGAAGATACATCTCTTCTCCTTCTGTGAACATCTGGTTGCATCTGCTGCATCGTGCACAGCTGGGGTGATAATGTTTGTCACCTGCCTGCAAGAGAAAAGGCAGGGACATTTAGCCGGCTCCTTGACATGGCTCCAGGCTCTTTTTTGGATTCAGAAGAAAAGAGAAGATGCTGAGACATGGAAAATAATTGACTGGCCAAACTCCCCACAGCAACAGCCCTATAGTGAAAAAGCTGACCTCGACCTCAACCTGGCTGGAACTAGAAAGGCCCGAAGGCCAGCTACTTGTACCTGCTACAGTGGGGCTGCCTTGCCCCTCAGGAGTTTTGGCTTCCAATTCTCTCCTGTCCTGGACTTGCCTGGATCATTGCCAGTTACACACCATATGCCTGAGATGAGTTGATGCCATCTCCCAAAAACCCCACCTCAAAAGCAGGAACACAGAAATTCATGTTGGAAGCTAATGTCAGTTTATATGAAAGCAATAAAAAATAAGTGATCTTTATACTTAATGTGTTCTTGCTTTCCTGGCTTAAACATGAGAAATGATAAAATCTATCCAGCATGCAGCAAGGCAAGAAACACCATCGTAAAAGACATCATTCACTGCTTTTTGCACAGAAGGAGCCCAAATTCTCTCCTAAGCCAAGCTCTTATGTTAAGAGTTTTCTGAGGAAGCACATTACTGAGGTAGCTCTGCATTATTCTCTGGCATTTCACATACTTAAATACGACAGATGTCATCACATAAGTGTTGACTACCCCAGAGCAAAGTGTCACTGGACACAGGGACAATTCTCTAGACAGGTGCCAAGTCACATTAAAGTCATGCTTCAAATACAAGCTAGACAAAACCACAATACTTTCATTCAAGCTTAGCAAAAAAATTCTTCACCATCTAAAAATTATCAAATGTATTTTATCATTAAAACATTTTTATCAATCAACTATGAATCCCCCCCCCCCCCGACTAAACCACATGCAAAGACAGCACTGAGAAAGTTATGGCTACTTCCTGCTTCTGAACCTGCATGAAACCCCAACAGGAAATTAGAGGTCAGGTTGAGATTTCATTCTCACACCCTCCTGCAGGAACTACAAAATCCCCTTGGCAAACAGAGCATGAGATGTTGTCAGCTCTTCAAGATGATCCAAGCCAGAAAGAAAGTTCTTTAAATTAAAGCTAGAAATGACATCTTTTCTCTGGTGCCTGCCAGAAAATCCCAGAAAAGGTGTTCTTGTTCACTTGCTTCTCATTTTTTTAATTATATATTTTGTGTTTTTAAAAATTCATTAATTAATTTGTTCCTATTTGTTATGATAGCAAAATGCATTTAGATTCATAGTACACAAATGGAGCCCACTTTTTCATGTCTCTGGTAGTACACAAAGTAGAGCCACACCATTGTGTCTTCATACATGTACCTAGGGTAATGATGTCCATCTCATTCCATAGTGTGGGTGTAGTGGGTAGTAATTGCGGCAGGGGGTGTGGGAAGTAAGAGAAGCAATGAAGTAGCTCCTGCCCTGAAGACATCTGGTTTGGGGCTGGGGCTGGGGCTCAGCAGGAGAGCGCTTGCCTAGCAAGTGCGAAGCCCTGGGTTCAATCCTCAGCACCACATTAAAATAAATAAATAAATAAAATAAAGGTACTTTGTGCAACTAAAAAAATAAATACTTTAAAAAAAGACATCTGGTATCAAATGTAAGTGAAAGGAACAAGGAAGAAGACTTTAGTTCTAAACAGGCTGGCTCAGCTAGGACCTCAATACTGAGGTCCAAGTTGGTTTGGACAATCCTTGGATTCTCAGGGACAATGTAGGTGAAAGAATAAAGGGTCCTTGCTAGGAATCTGGTATAGTTTGCAGTAAAAAGTACACCCTTCAGTAAACTAAGAATAGAAAGAAATTTCTTTGGGCAGATAAAGTGTCTTTATCATATTTAATAGTGAGACATTAGAAGTACACTCATTAAAGATAGAAACAAGACAAAGTTCACCGATACCATTTCTACATTGTTTGGGTCTTAGCTAATGTGAAAAGTCAAGAAAAATAAATAAATATAGTGATCACTAATAGAAGAATTCAGTTAAGTGACTGGATTAAAAAATCATAAAATAATTATTTCCTATCCATTAGTAATAAAAATTAAATGTAATGGGAAAACAGGTCTTCGTTTGTAATAGCAACAAGTAAACCCTCCAATGTAAGATCTGTATAAAGATGCAGGGTGTGGTGGCACATGCCTGTAATCCCAGCAGCTCAGGAGGCTGAGGCAGGAGGATTGAGAGTTCAAAGCCAGCCTCAGCTACTTAGTGAGGTGCTAAGCAACTCAGTGAGACCCTATCTCTGAATAAAATACAAAATAGGGCTGGGGATGTGGCTCAGTAGTCCAGTGTCCCTGAGTTGGATCCCTGGTATCCCTACCAAAAAAAAATCTGTATAAGGAATAAATTATAGAGCTTAACTAATGGATATAAAAGGCCTAAATAGAAACATGTAATATTTCTGGATGGGAAAATTAAATATTATGAAGATGTTGATTTATTTAAAATGAACCTGTTAATGCAATGCATTTCTAATAAAAATTCTCAGAGGAGTTTCCTTTGGAAACTTTGTGGGGAAGGGGGAAGCCGTAGGTTTCCTTGTCATATGGCTTTTTCCCATAAGTTCATATGGAAGAAAAAGAATGCACAAAAATACAAAGACATTTTTTCAAAAAGAGAGCACCAAAGAGAGGGAATTTTCCTTTCCTGATATAAGATTATTTTCTAAGGCTAAAATAATTAAAGTATTTAAATATCAGTGTTAGGGGGAAAAAATCAATGGAACAGAAGACCTGTTTTATACTCATACATATAAAAGTATTTAGTTTGTTAATTTTGATATTTCAAATACACTAAAAGAATAGATTATTCAATAAATGATGATGATAGCTTAGTGGTAGGGCACTTGCCTAGCATGTGGGTTTGCTCTCCTGCACACCAAAATAATATCAATAAATAATAATAATAAAGTGATGAAGACAATTGGTTCTCCACTTAAAGAAAGATAAATCTAGATTCCTAAATCATAACTACACAAAAACAAATTTCAAAGAACTTATAAAACTAAAAGTAGAAACAAGATTGAAGCAGTATAAGAAGAATATATAGAAGGCTTTTTCAATAAATGTGAGATAGGAAGGCTTTCCTAAGCAAGGAAAAACCCAGAAATAATAAAGACAAATACTGACTAATTAATGCACAAAACCCAAAAATCTCTATACATAAAGTAAGAAGACAAATAACAGAAAATTTTTTTTTGCCACACATTTCAGGCAAAGAATTATTCAGAATATATAAAAAAATCCCCATAATGAAATAAATTAATGGCATATGAATACAAGGTAATTTTCAGAAAAAAATGTAGATTATCCAAAAAAATAAATAATTTGCTTAACCTTATCAGTAATCAGGGAAAAACAGCTTTGGCGGGGGGTGGATCCATCAAATTGGCAAAGACAAAAAAAAAAAGACAGTGTGAAGAAGAAGGCACTGTCACACTGTTGGTGACCCAAATCCTTCCTGGAAGGCAACTTGGTCATGTCTATTAAGATTTAATATGCACATGCCCTCTTACCACAATTCCATCTCCAGGAAGAGATCCTGCAGTTTCCTACATATGTGCCCAAAGGTGTAGGTACTAAGGATAATCAGTAATATTTCATTTACAACAACAACAAAGAAACAGAACACAACCCAAATAAGGAAGAAGTTAAATGAAATGGTGAATCTTATGTAACCCCTAAAAGAACAAACACTCCTTACATACTCACACGGACAGAGTTCAAACAAATATTTGGAGTTCACGATTTGGAGTTCACACTAATGATGCTAATGGGAAAAAAAGCAGCAAAAATACTGCCTATTACAGAGCCCTACATAAAGTAGTGGCAAAAGCATGGTGAACTGAATAAGTATGACTGGATTCAAATCCAGATTCAGGATTTGAAGGCAACATGCTCACAATTTTCAGCATCTACGTCTATAAAATGGGTGGAAGAGTTGCAATCACCTCCTAGAGTCAAGGAGAGGACTATTGGGACCCTAACATCTTTCTTGGCGCCATGATAAGTGCTTGAAAATACTTACACAAACCCCTGATCAGTCCTCCAAGGCCGGCAGTGTTGCCATTTTTCATATGAGAGGGACATATTATGTGATTGTGGTTTTTTTTTTAAATGAGTATCCAGGCATGGAGAAGAGAGAAGAATGTCAACCAATTAGTGTGCTACAGTTACCTCTGGGGAGAGAGGTAGGAATGGGCAAAGAGCAGCCTTTTGTATCATCTCAGCTGCTGACAACAGGAATGTGTTTTCATGTTACTCTGTAATAGGACCTAGAGGCAAGAGCCCATGACCCCTAGAGTCACAACACCTGGGCTTGAGTTTTCACCTCAGTCTGTACTGAAATACCATCTTGGGCAAATCACAGACTCGGAACTTCTATTGCAGAGAAGAGATGATACTAATGAACATGAACTTTTTATTGGGCTTCTTGGTGTCAGTTATTGTTTTACATACTTGATAAACATTTAGTGAATCTGCCTCGATCACCTGAGGTGGACAGAACTGTGATTACCCCTACCTGACATATGAGAAATCTTGACATATGAGGTCTGGAGAGGTTTAGCAACTTGCTTGTGGTCATGCAGTTAGAAGTGGAGGGTATGTTCTTGAATAGTATCAATAACCGTGCAATACTCCACCGTTGTAACTGCCTTACATTGTCACTGGATGAAGAACTGAGTGACATTTTGAAAATGGTGTGATGTACTGCACATAATAATAATGATGATGGTGGTGGTGGTGAATATGACAATCTACTAGCTCTCTGTGCAGAGATGGTCTCAGGGCCATTCCTAAGACTTTTGAGTATGGCTATACAGATGCCACCTTTCCCAAACATAGGCATAGGAGAGTTAGTATGTTGGGTCAACTGTCACACAAGATGGATGGAATCATTAGCACAAACCCTGCTAAGAAATAAAACTATCACACTGCCAGGACAGCTGACTTGACCCATGCACTTGCTTTATCCCAAGATTCTGAACACATCAACAAATTCATGTCACATCCAGAAATTCAGGGCCACAGGCAGTTTGAGAGCTTCCGAGAGTCTTTTTGCTTCTGGAACACTGCAGGCCTGCAGGGCTGTGGGGTCAGGGGCTCAAGGACAAGGGAGCCCCTCCTTTTCATGGGTGAGCCCCCCTCTGCTTCATTTCTCTTTACACCAGCAACCGTGACAATTCTGGGGCCTGGAAAAGCTGAAAAGAGCTGAAGACACTGGCTAGCAAACCAACCAACCAGAACTGATGTAGCTGAATCAGTTATTTAAACTAGTGTCATTTTTAGAAGAAGGAAAAGTATTTCAGCTCATGAGCAAAATGAAAGATTAACTAGCACCCACAAGGAGAGATGAGAAACATGACTCCCTGCCGGAAGGTTAGTCATCTCTTGATGACTAACCTATAAAGCACAGTAGGGCCTTGTTGTGACAGGTAACTGTTGGCACACAACCTGCAGCTCTAGCCACATTCTGAGAGGCCAGAGCTTGCCAGAGTGATGACCCTCACTATTCTCTGTCCATCTTTGCACCTTGCCACTCAAAATACTCCTAATCTCATTTTCTGCAGTCCTACATATTAAATGCACATGGCAAAAGACCACATTCTGGCTGACGTTCAGCTCATAAATGATTTGCCTATTTAGCTGAGTTTTACAAAGCACCTGCCTATACATTTAAAGTGCTAAAATGTGCTTGTTTTTAATAGCACTGGTTGAATCAGATGTTTCTGGTTATTAACACTGTTTGGTTAATTTCTAATTTAAAGTGTGAACTTCAGCCCACAATCTAGAATTCTGGGGAAATACTATCTACTCTAAGGCAAAATTCAGTGTTAAGACACCAAATGTTTGATGAAACCTATTGTCTGCAAGGGGAGAAGGCGGCTCTGAATTCCTTATGGAAACCAGGTATAAGGAAAGGACTCCACGATTTAAATTAGGAGCTTTGAGTATTATCCTCTAACTTGCTAGGGGGTCTCAAGTATGTCAGTACCTACCCTCTCCAAACTCCAGGACCCTTATGTGAAAAATGTGAAAAAAAGTGCTGGACCAGATAATTTCAACTCCCATTCAGCTATAAAATTCTATGTTTCTGTATAAAATCACACACTGCTATACACTCACAGGGTCGTGTTCACAGAAAGCTATTAAGATAAAGAAAGGACATTATTGATGGTAAGGAGTGGAGCTTAACAAATAACTCCCTAGTGTCTGAGAGTCAGGACAAATTCTGAGGGCTCGGTTGAGCCCTGTGTCTACTGGGCACAGAGAAGGAGAACTGTGATCATGGAGACCGTCCCTGGACAATCTGCTATGTGATAACCCGCTGAGCTCCTGACTGCAAACTGTCCTTAGCTTCTCTTTCCCTCTTCCTCTTGGAGTACTCTACCCCAACTCAAATCCTTGAGGTCAACCTTTACTCATTTAGAGCTCTGCCTGCCTTCTTCTGAAAAGACTTGCAGAGGCTTACTGGAGAAGGCCAAGGTTCAAGAACAATTAATCAAAACCTTAAAACTTCACAGACTACCAGTATACTTATGGTAATTTGAGTCTCTTGGTATTGAAGCCAGAAAAGGAGAATAATGGGACACAAAAGTCTCACTGCCTGAAAAACTGTCACCAGAGAGGCAAGCTTCTAAATCAATAGCAGTCACCGTAGGCGGAAGTTCCATAAGTCTTTGTTCTGTGCCAGGCACTATGCCAGGTACCTTCAGTGACTTGTCTCACAATAACTTTATAACATAGGTGACATTTTACAGTCTTACTCCACAAGAAAGGAAACTAAACCAAAGCCCCCAGTGCTTCCAGAAGGAAGAGCTAGGCTTCACCTCTAGGTCCTTATGTCTATCACTGCTTCCCACAAGAACCAAAGGGATTCTCAGTTGGGGACCTTCAATTATGAAACCGAAAAATATCTTCAACAGTAATTTCCCTGATGGTAGAATGTGTTCAGGTTGTTTCTCACAGAGACCCTTCAGAACTACCAAGGGTGTGGCACTGAAAGACCACTGCATGAAGTCACTTCCATAGGAGAAGTTACACAATCAAGGCTACCTTTGTAGTTTTTTTTAAAGATCTAACTTGATTCAGAGATGGAGCTTAGAATCCTCAAAGGAATAAACAAATGGCTTTCCGTTTTCCGGTCCCTAAGACTGCCCTAAACATAGCTTTGGTTCACGGATCAGCAAAAACTCAGCATTCTAACTTTATTGGAAACAACTCAAGAACCTTTGCATTCAATGGTTCTAAGGTGGGACCCATAAATTAGCTTCTTTTAATAAAATTTTATAAGGGGGCTGGGGTTATGGCTCAGTGGCGGAGTGCTTGCCTAGCAAGTATGAGGCACTGGGTTTGAGTCTCAGCACCACATATAAATTCATAAAATAAAGGTCCATTGACAACTAAACAAATTTATAAACTCCCAAATTAATCTATGTAGATCATTATGAACTAGGAAAATGCCAGTCTGAATGGAATCAAACCTCCAAAGCTAAAGGCAGATGAGCAAGCCAGAGGGAGGAGCAAGGCTGTGCTGCTTATGTGACAGGTGCCTGGGTGGGGAGGGAGACAGGAATCACCCAAGTTCCTGTTCAGCTCCAGCTTGGGCTGACTCAGCCTCTCTATAGCCACTTTCCCCTGCTGAATTGGGAGAGGTATCAGCCACAACTGGACTGGCCTGATCTCCAAGCTGAACACTCACCTGCTTCGGAAGCCTTTTTCCTGATGTAGCATCAGGAACAGGCAGGATAATGAGGGCATGCCTTGGCCTGAAGTTTGCATCCTGGGTAAAGGTGAATAAATCAGTCCTCCCAGATGGCTTTTGCAAGCCTGTGCAAAGCTAACCTGCATAGATGAGAGCATCTTTCAGCCCCACTGCCTTCCAGCTGCAACCCCCCTGAGCTTATGGGCTGTGTAGCTTGTTTTTCTGAGTTAGGATGCATAGAATAGTTCACAGTGAAAATTAGTCTCTAATCCTCTGGTTCCCTTTGACCACCTGCTCAAAACCTAAGACAGCAGCAACTCTCTTTTTTTAATGGGGATAAAGAATAAAAGAAGGCACAGCATCCCAGGGCAAATGCATGTCAGCTTCCTGCAGATGGTTGCTGCTTTCTCATCTCCTCCGAAGGAGGTGCAAAAACTTTAAGGCAGTTAAATTCTTAACAGTGCCATTTAAATAAATGTTATCCGTAAATGCACCTCTCTCTAAAAGATACTACCAGTCTCTTTAATGTGTTCTACAGATTCAGTGCAATCCTTATCAAAACCTCAGCAGAACTGCATGTAGAAATTTGTTAGCTGATCCCAACATTTATATGGCAATGTAAAGGGCCAAGAGTAAAAAAGAACAAGACCAAGTTGAAGACGTTAAACTATTTAATTTTGAAAGTTACTATAAAGCTATAAGTAATCAAGATAGCATGGTTTAGGTATTAGAATAGACTTATAGATCAGTGGAATAAAGAGTCCAGAAATATACTTCACATGTTCTTGGCCAACTTATTTTCAATAAAATACCAAGGCAAGTTGATGGGGAAGGAACAGTCTGTCTTACAAGAGATGCTGGAAGAACTAGATGTACATAGCAACTGCATCCCCACCTCACACCACACACAAAAATTAACTCAAAATGGCTCATAGACCAAAGTGAAAAAAAACAAAGCCCATAAAATGTCTAGATGAGAATATAGGGGAAAATCTTTGTAAATATTTTTTAGGCAAATATTTCTTAGCTATTATACCAAGAGCATAATCCATTTTTAAAAACTCAATAAACTGAATATTATCAGGATTAAATTCTCTTTATCTTAAAGAGATATCATCAAGAAAACAGACTGGGGCACAGTAGCATACACCTATTATCCTAGCAATTGGGGAGGCCAAAGTGGGAGGATTTTAAATTTGAGGGCAGCCTCAGCAACTTAGTAAGGCCCTAAGTAACTTAGTGAGACTCTATCTCAAAATTAAAAATAAACAGGGTTGGGAATGTAGCTCACTGGTAAAGCACCCCTGGGTTTAATCCCCAGTACCCCAACACACACACACACACACACACACACACACACACACACACAAACACACACACACACACAAACACACACACACACAATGAAAGACTTGACAGAGATTAGAAAAATATTTTTCAAAAATCATATATCTGAAAATGGATTTGTCTTCAGATTATATAAAGAAGTCTGCCTCTCAGTTTTAAGAGGCCAACCAACCCAATTACAAAATGAGCAAAAGACTTGGTCTGGAAGCGTAGCTCAGCAGTAGAGCACTAGCCAAGCCATACGTTTGGTCCCCAGCATCGAAAAAAGAAAAGACAAAAAAAAAAAAAAGAAGAAGACAACTCTCACCAAAGAGATAGGTTAATGCCTAATAAACACATGGAAATATTTTAAACATCTTTAGTCATTAGGGAAGTAAAATTAAAACCACAGTGAAGTACCACCACACACAACTACGATGGCTAACCTAAGAAGGCCACCATGTGTCGAGAAGGGTGTGGAAAAAGGGGAACCCTCCCGTGCTCCTCCTGGGAACGCAACGTGACATGGCTACTCGGGAAACCTCTTGGGCAGGGGTTTTAAAAGCCGATTGTAAGCAAACCATGCAACACAGAACTTCTCCAAACCGAGAGAAATAACACGTCTGCACAAAGGCCTACGTGGGAAATGTCGCAGCAGTGCTATTCCTAACAGCCCCCATCCAGAAACAACCCCAATGCACCTCCACCGGTGAAGACATTCAAACAACGGACACTCCCAACCCATTCATATGTGCAATGAAACAGGCAAATCAGCATATTTATGAAAGAAGGCAGACACAAAAGGCTACATGTTGCATGATTGCACAGATACAAAATTTCTAGAGAAGGCAGACTAGAGAGATAAAGGAGACAAGTGGCTGCCGAGAATGGGTGGGAGGAGGACTGACTGCAGATGGGCAGTTGAACTGCGCTGTGGGGTGACCACACAACTGTACACACGTCCTGATCAACTGCAGGCTTATGATGACATGCCTTGTGGTATATTAACCACTCCTCAATAAACAGACAGGGTGACTTAAAAACTAAAACAGACCAACAAGGCAGGGCAGGGGAGGGGTAAAGACCTAACCAGAAGCAGAATCCACTGTTCCGGACCAATCCCGTAGCTTGGCTAGTGCTCTACCACCGAGCTATACTTCCAGACCAAGTCTTTTGACCAATGAGGGTGCACATGTTTTCATTCCTGCCTGGAGGCCCAGATTCTCCCTGGAAGCTGTTTAAAAATAAGACTTTTTTCTCCAAAGCAAAATACACCTGCAGGTATAGATGGTCCAATGTACATATGTGGTATTCGATTATTAACAAATTGGATGAAGACTTTATTTATTATTTGTTTTTATCATGCTGGGGATTGAACCCAGGGCTTTGAGCATGTCAAGCAAGAATTCTACCACTGAACTATGCCCCCAGCCCTGTTTAAAGATTTAAAACATTTTAAAAGGGATTTTTAAAATAGCTTTCTCATCTAATCATTTCTCTGTCTTCAGAGGAAATACTATTTAGACAAGAGGAAGAAAGTCAACTGCAGAGAAATGAAGTAACTTGCTCAAAATCATATGAGAAGTGGAGAAAAAAAACAGGGACCTGGTGTCGCTGCTGTGAATCCTTGGGGTGGTTCTTCTATGGTGTGCTTTAATACACAATATTTAATTGTGTTTTCTTTGATCCTTTGAAATAGGTGACATAATTCTTCTTCATTTATGATGAACAAATGAGGTTCAGAGGTCAAATAACTGCTGCACCAGGATCAAGGTCACATAGCCATCAGAACTAGGGAACATCCTAACTCTTTGCAAACAAAGTCAACTTTGTTGTACTAAAACCACTATATCACTCCTTATCTTGCTTCACTTGTATTAGGCCCCTAAGTAAATAATCCTGCATGATGTTAAAAGATGCTACAGTGGAGAATATATATATATATAATATATTTCTAATATTTCTTAGCTGAATGTAAACAAATCATGCAACACGGTACTTTTACAAACCAAGAGAATAACATGTCTGCACATTAAATATATATATATCTATATAAATTTTTTTGTACCAGGGATTGAACCCAGGGGCACTTAACCACTGAGTCACATCCTTAGCTCCCCTCCCTGCTTTATTTTTTATTTTGCAACTGGGTCTTGCCAAGTTGCTTAGGGCCTCATTAAATTACTGAGGCGGGCCTTAGACTTGCAATCCTCCTACCTCAGCCTCCCAAGCTGCTGGGATTACAGAAGTGAGCCACTGTACCTGGTTACAATGGGATTTTTGCCAAATTCCAAGGCAGATTTAATAACTACATTTAAGGCAAAAGGTGAATCTGAAATAAACAAAGATAGATCTCTACACTTGAAATTAACCTCTTCTACCTTGGGCTTATATACCTGTTTAATTTTTCCTTTTATTATTAAGACTGGAGCACTTGCCCCAGCCCACTGTGTATCCCAGAGTAGAGAGATGGGCTTTGGAACCCAGAAATCCCAGGTCTAAATTCTGGCCTTGTAAAAGGTGGGGCTTTAGACACTTTCCTGAACTTATTTTCTCATCTATAAAAATCAGCATAAGAAAACCTACCACATGAGATTGTTATGAAAATTAAATAATCAAAGGTGAGTTGGTAGCAAAGTTCCAACTGGAACCAGTAAGGGAGCCTTCTCCTACTCTGTCCCAGGAGATTATAAATCCCTTAAAGAATGTGTCACACCTACACATGGACCACACCTGTCCTTTCCTAAATCTAGGACCTCTCTCTTTTTGCACGGAGCAAGTTCTCCAGAAGTGTCCATTGAATCATTGTGCCAACAGAAACGCCTAGCAGAGAACTCTCTAAACCGATTAGTAACCGTTTCCTGAACAATCCTGTTGGCCAAGAGAGAAGTAAAAGATGAACTTCCAGTCCCCCGCTGTAATTTCAGTATTTACTTCTTTCAGATACTACTCTAAGCACCTCACTAACCTCATCCCTCTAACTCTCCCAGCAACACGGTGAGGCAGAGACTCAGCTATTTAACAGATGAGGAAATCAAAGCTTAGGGAAATGAGGAAATCAGTCCCTAAGGTGTCTTAGTTGGCACCGGATGGGGCCTGGACCTGAATCCAGGTCTGTCCAACTGCTTGAGTCACTGGTCCATGGTGTCTCCCCAGTCCCCAGCAGCTTGGCCAACAAGTTGGTCCCTGATGAGGTCTACCCTGGCAAGGCAGATCTCCTGTGCCATTTGTCATCTCTCAACTTTTTTTGAGAATACACATAAAAGTTACTGTACAAAATGAAGTCTTCTTATTTCACAGTTTTGCTAAAGCTAAAGAAAGACTAGATCATTTTAAAGTCTTTAATAAAAATTATACTTTATCCTTCCTGCTTCTAACTATTGGACTTACCAAATGTCATACACAAAACAACACTCTACTAAAAGTGACACCAAGTCTTTTAAAGTCAACTATCTCCATTTTTTTTTCTTTTTATAGACTTTGTTAAAGCAATTTCAGGCTCACAGCAAAACCAAGTGGAAACTAACATCCCCATATGCCTCATCCCTGGCACACACACTGCTTGCCCCACTATCAACATCCCACACCTGAGTGTAGCAGGCACATTTGTTATAACTGGTGACTGACACTGACACATGAGTTTACCAAGTCTACCATTTAAACAGGTTCTCTATTGGTGTTATATATTCTATGGATCTGGGCAAATTTATACTGACACATATCCAACATTTCAGTGTCATACAGATTAGTTTGGCTGTCTTAAAAACCCTCTGTGCTCTGCCTAGTCACCATCTTTCAGTGTTATTTCTTGACCTGGGTGACCTTCATGGTGTGAGATGCTGTAATCCTAAATCCTGGTAAACATCCCAGGCAGATGCAGCCTGCCCAGCACTTTCAAACTCAATTCACATCTCCCAGAAACCAAGCATCCTTTCTTGAGGGAGGAAATGATAAAACAGCATGAGTATAATCAACTTATCACTGTCTTCTGGTAAATTATTAAGAAACACTGGGGCTGGGGATGTGGCTCAAGCGCGCTCGCCTGGCATGCGTGCGGCCCGGGTTCGATCCTCAGCACCACATACCAACAAAGATGTTGTGTCCGCCGAGAACTAAAAATAAATATTAAAAATTCTCTCTCTCTCTCTCTCTCTCTCTCTCTCTCTCTCTCTCTCTCTCTCTCTCCTCTCTCACTCTCTCTTTAAAAAAAAAAAAAAAAAAAGAAACACGACAGAATTCGGAGGGTGTGCTGTTGAATTCCTTGGGTATTAACTGAACTTGGCATTCCGGGATGAGGCTCTTGGTGTGCAGTTCTGGTTTGTAGCCCACTCAGTAGCTTGACTTTTTCTTTTCTTCATCAGCAAAAATGCCATACATTTAACTTATTACACCAGATTATTCTCCCTTGTAAGGCAGGAAGAAAGTCTTGAAAACACTTTGATTTTCCTTCTTTGGTGACGGAAAGAGGTGTGCCTCTGCTTTTTTCTTTGAAGTAAAAGTCCTTACTGAAGTATAGCACGTTCTGTGGATAATACACAAATCCTGAGAGCCCAGCTGGGTAGAGTTTCATAAAGGCAACATTCTCTGTAACCAGTACTCAAACCAAGAGTCTATTAGCTGTACCCAGAAACACCCTTGTGTCTTTGTCCAGTGACTACGTCTTCTTAATCCCTATGTTGACTTCTAACCCATTTGCTAGTTTAGCTTGTTTTTAGTGTTTTCATACATGAAAGCAAATTATGTCTGGCTTCTTTCTCTTGACACTTGGTGAGAATTATCCATGAGGCTGCATGTAGTCCTATTTCACTAAATCTCATGATTGCATATTTCTTTATGTAACTATATTACATTTTATTTAGTCATTCTACTCTCATTTTTTATTTGCTTTGTTTGTTTGGCTTTTGATTTTTGTGAGAGGGTCTTGCTGTGTTGCCCAGGCTGGCCTCAAACTAGCTATCCTCCTGTCTCAGTCTTCCATGTAGCTGGGATTACCAGCCTGCACCGCCATACACTTCTGCTTCCGCCCTACTCCTGGTGAATTTAGCATTTCCAGCTGTTCTGAGTGGCCTTGCTATGAAAAATCTTGCCATGTCTTTTGATGAATTACAGCCACATTTGAGTTGTGGCTAAAATTCACCCAACACACAACAGATACACGTGTACAAGTAGAAGGTATGCATCAAGGTCATAGCGTACGCTCACGTTCAGCTTCGGAAGCTATGGCCAAACAGTTGTCCAAAGAGGGTTTTGCCTTGAATTAGCATTTTAATCCAAGAGGAATTTAAAGGAATTAAATAAGAAGAGTCATATTAAGAGTGCTTTGCCAAATGAATTCCCAAAGCGTTTTTCTAACCTCTGTGAAATGAGTGATCTTTTAATAAAATGGTCTCTACGTAAATGCTCTGCAGTTTAATCCCATCAGGTATCCATTATCCCAGGACCTGCAGAGTGCCACAAGCAGCTGTCAATCCTCCTTTCATCTTCCTCCTGCTGTTGTTAGTGCCCTTTGAATTGGATGGAATGCAAATAACCCCCAGATTTAATTCCCAAATTGACTTGAAATCAGCAGGCAGCGGCTGGCAATGCCTGGGTCACTTTGCAACAGTGTTCACCAGGAAGCCTCCGAAGTGGCTTTTTAAAGTCAGGACCAAAGCCCACTGGAAGCAGTATAAACAAACTGGGTTTCGATGTTTGAGGATTTCTGTGGTTTCTAAAGGATCTCATTTTTCTTGTCGTGATCGAGCTGAAAGTTTTCCTCCCTTAACAATTACCTTTATTAATAATACCCTCTGCACTTGTTCTGTAGTTGAATGCTTAGAAATGCACGTTCCCATTTCATTCACCCAACACTCTGTGAAGTACCCTACTATTGTTACACCTATTTATAGCCTATGAAGTCAAGTCGCGAGCTAGTGTTTACATTCAGGGGTTTTTATTAAGTTCGTTCTTCACTCTCCCCACACCTGCTACAGATCAAGGCTCAGAAGAACTTGAAATTGCTTTGGTAGCTTGGACAGCTTAAAAATAATAAGCATTTCTTTTCTTCCTTTATAAATTATCTTGATGGAGCTTGGGAAGTAAACACCCAGGTAAGTCAGTAGACCTTTGTAAGCTTCTCCCTTGAAAAATAGCAACTTGCTTAAAAGTGATCATTTAAGTTCATTGACAAGAAAAGGGTCCCGTTCCCTGGGGTCTTCTGAGGAGTGGTCATTTGGATCATTTTAGATTCCTTGTAAGGCTACACTAGTGCCTGTGTGTGCACTGTCAGGAATAGTAAGAGGGTGGGGGTTTGAGAAATCAGTTAGGTTGGACCTTGTACTAAACTTACAGAATGACTGGATATCTTGCCTGTTACCCCCAATCCAATGCACTTTCTGAAAAGAACTTATTCTACTGAAAATTAGATGTTCCATCATGAAAAAAGGCCCTAAAAGTCTCAGTTCTGCCTAACTTACAGGGTTGCTGTACAGATAAATGAAATGTACATTATTTATAACTCCACTTTGAATAATGTGACTCTGGGCCATTTTCTTTCTAAATAATTAACTCTGAAAGGCATTTTAAAGGGGTCTCTTCAGGAAGTCAGACAAGAGAAGGAGAGAGTTGGCATCCAAGAGAAAATTACTATGAACCCTGAGTGGGATGTCAAGTCAGCTGCTGCTGCTTTCTACGTGATAAAAAGACATTACGCAGTTCTAAGACGGGAATGATGAGAAGTCTCCCCGCGGCGGCTGCTTGCAACATAATTTCCCACTCAGATGCTACCCTTACGCTCAAGGTCAAAGGCTTTATATCCTTTTCTTTCTTAACACCAGAAGGTAAATATTTGCCTTTAAGTTCAACACTCTTGAAATCTAACCCCAATTGGATAATTCTTGTCTCATGTGCCAGGGCAAAAACTCAAGGCTTCTTGTTATTCATGATCTCACTCCTGGTCTCCTGTCCAACACAATAACATGCTAGAGTCAGGAATGTACAAATCACAGCAACCCAAAGGCTCTACAGACCAGCTGCTCTCAGGCACTCAATCTCCGGTGACCAAATGGTACAATTAGATGCATTTAGAGGGAAGAGGGGGTGGGAAGGTGTATGGCAGCACCAGATAATTGGACAGGTCCCTCCATTTAATATCAGTCATGAATTGAAAATTGTACCAAATATGCAGAAGGCAGATGCTTTAAATTAAAAAATATTTAAATGTGTTATATAGTGTGCAGCAAACAGGTTACTCCAAATCCATCTAATAATTGGGGCTAGACTCCAGTTTGGTCAGCTGATTTTCTTTGCCAAGTTGATATCTCTAAAGTACACTCCATACTCCATGAAGTACACTCCATGTGATACCTATGCTTCCCCACGGATTACAAATGTTCTGCCATCCTACCCCACTCCTTTTCCTTCATCGGTATTTCTACCCTAAAATACGTCTTCTAAGGCTTCCTGGGAGCTGGGTAGAACATCGAGCTCTATGTACAGTTGATGCTGTGGCTCTGGAGTCTTAGGTGATCCTTACAAATCACCTCCACTAAGACCATCCCTCTGAGCGATTAGGACTGTTTTACAGATGGCTTGGCCCTGGGCTGTCTCCAGTACACTATCAGACTAAAAATATTGTTTCTTCCCCTGGGTTAGAGGATCCTTCAGGGTGGGAACCAATATTGGAGCGGTCAAAAAAAACACAGCTTGCTTTTAAAAACATCCTTGTCTGACTTCCTCTCCCATTGTGACTGGACTTCATCCCCTTTAACAAACAACCACGCCTTCCAGCCTGGAATCCAGGGAGTGCAGATTCCATAGTTGTACTGGGAGCAGCAGGAGGGGAGCCTCCAACTATCCCCATGGGCTCTGATTGTCAGAAGGAAGAAAAACAGAATTAAGAATGAATTTGAAGAAGGAAGGGAGATGTCTGATGAAATTCAGGGCCCCTGAGCTTGGCAATGTCCCCAAATAAGAGTACACCTATGGCAGGCTCACACTTATGGATGGCCACCAAAGCATTTCTGTATCCTGCAAAGAGGCACAGGAGTCACATTCCAGACCCCTACATGCTGGGTGAGTCCTCTAGATTCCTCTAGAGGACAGGCACTGGGAACTGCAACCAAGATAAGCCACCCTGCGGGTGTGGGGGAGGGGTCCTACCTTGAGCCTGCTATGCCAGGCACCACTCACAGACAGGGGACCTGCCAGAGGTGAACTAGTGACCCTGCAGGATACTGGGACCCAGATTACAGCTCAAGCCACACATGTCAACAAGTGAGTGCTTCAGAGAAATCTGGGTTCCATTTTTGGTGGTGATATGGCTCTGTGACCTTCTAAGTGTTAGACTGCACCCAGGGCCAATGGATGGCCTGCGCTATGCCT
Source organism: Spermophilus citellus (assembly GCF_964194105.1). Classification (NCBI taxonomy): domain Eukaryota; kingdom Metazoa; phylum Chordata; class Mammalia; order Rodentia; family Sciuridae; genus Spermophilus; species Spermophilus citellus. The sequence continues at coordinate 82,351,773 of NC_138195.1, forward strand.
TGGCAGAAGATCCACTGGGTTCTGGGGTCTCCCCAGCAAAGTCTGCAGAGCTTGGTCAAAGCCAGCCAGTTTCTCAGAGGAGACAGATGGGGAAGCTGGACTAAAGCAGTGGCTCTGCAAGTAGACACAGGCGGGGCCACTGTGTCAGTCTTTCCCCAATGCCCAGCAGCCTGGACTCTGTGCTGAGCTACAAGGGGACTCAAACACTGGGCTTGGTGCACCTCGTGATACTACAGCTCTCCTTCCACCAGAGTGGGATGAACATACCACAGACAGCCTCCTGCTTTGTCACGGTCCCCATGACAAAGAGCCCACAGGGCTAAAGAGCCCTAGGCTGGCCTCAGGAGACCAGGGTTCTGATGTGTGAGACCCTGGGCTGGGTGCTTATTCTCTCCATTTCTCAGGCTCCTTATTTGTAGGAATATGGACTAGGGGCCCTGTAGGGAACCTTCCAGCTCCAACATTCTATATCCTGTGGAATTCTAAAAAGAGAATACAAGATATGGGCTAGCACCTCACCCTTATTAACATAGAGTAAAATGAGAATGGCTATAATATCTTGGGGGATAGTTACTGTAAGTTAAACAACCTTTTATAGGAAAATAACACACAGTGCTTAAACACTGTCCGTGAGCCAGAAAATATATTATTTAATTGAAAATTCTACAAACAGATGACAGTAGCATCTGTGAGCTGGGCTTTTCAGTTGTGAGTTATGTTTATGTGTCTCTCCTCACTGGCGACTCCCACCAGCTGGACGGGACAGGAACATGGAAGGCCAAGGCTATCCCCATTTTACAGATGAGCAAGGCAGGGCTCACAGAGTTGTCTTCAATGATTGTGAAGCTATAATAAGAATGAATTCTTATGGAGAATATGCAGAGTAACTCAGGGAAAGAGGAGGAAGAGATAACTTCAAACCCCAAACTCTGAGACACCCAGGGCTTCATAACTGGACTTGTTCATAAAGTGTGGCAAGGACACAGTGTGGAGATAGCAATGTGGAGCACTGGCCATCACCAAAGTACTGGTCCTATGTGGCCCTCTGTGTCCCTGAGCAGTGGGGGCTCAAAGTGTATTTGTTGAGATGATGGAGGAGCCCTGTTCTCCTTGTCCCACTAACCAGTCTCCAGACTGCACCATTTCTTCTGGTCCTAGTCCTTCTCCATCCTTTCTACTCTAGCCCTAGGGACACTGTCCAGGTTCGGCTCAGGACCTCACACTTGCACCATGAGAACAAGCCCTGCCTCCTCCCCATCTCCCAGAGGATGTCTCATGCACATCAGGTTAATTTTTATTAACTAATACATGGACCATGATATTCTCTGGATAAAAGACTTTCATATCTTCCTGATGCCTAGCAAAAAAAAAAAAAAAAGTCAAACTTTCTGACTATGGCATTCAATATCCTCTGTAAGCTGGCCTCGGGCTGCCTGGGCAGCTTTGCTGTCTCTTTGGTATCAATATACACGTTCTATGCCCTGGACATGTGAGTTCTGTCCACACCCAAGTATGTTCACATGCCTCTATTTTCCCATGTCTTAAATTTGTTGAGAAAAGCTACTTGCAAACTTCTCCATGCATCAGAATCGGGGGTAGGTGTTTCCAGTTTCCAGGGCCACCTCCAGAATTAGTGGGGCTCCAGGAAGGGCTTGGACAACAGGCTTTTTAAGAAGCTCCCCAAGGGATTCCAAGCCTAAGTTGGAAACTTTAAGACTGGAATAAGCCTTCTTCCGCTTCCCCTCACCTGGGCACTCTTTTTCCTGTGTACTTACTTCTCCACCGGGATATATACTTTTATACATTCATGCAAAGCACACACCATTTCCATTGTGCAACAAATTACACTGCAATGTAATTTACAATATAATAATTTATAACAACATAATTTATTATATTACAACATAATCTGGTTACTTAACAGATTTCCCTCAGTAGGCTTTAACTGCTTGGGAGCAAGGATACTGTCTTACACACTTCTGTATTTCCAGAGTCCAATAGCTTTCAAGCATGGATTAGATATTTTTTATAGAAAACAGTCAATTTTACACACTAAATACCAATGATGCCAGCTTGATTCAAATGCTACCTTCCCTGGGGATTTCTTCTTTCTATCTTAGCTGGGTATGTTCCCTCCCTCCTCTGAACCCCTGTAGTATTTATTTATTCCACCAATATAGTGCATGAATTTATAGATATTTGCTGGACGACTTCTACTAAATTTTAAGTCCATTAAGATAGATAGGGGCTGGGCCTTTTATAACTGTATAACTATAATCATGCAATTGGCTAGCAAAACAAAAGCACAAAATGTGAAGTTCTTGCTTAGAGAATCAATTATACATCGAGCCAGTATGCCAAAAATCTAGATGCATACTACTGAGAAAAATTTCAGTGTTTCAGAGTGAGGCAGAACAAAATTTTAAGAGCAAAACTATATTGTTGAATCTACATTTGGGTTTGATTCTATTCTAAGCTACATTTTTCTGTTTAAAATTCTTTACATTGCCCGCTCACCTCTTCCTGGAATGGTCTCATTTCCCGAAATTTGGCTCCCAGTGTGGTCCTTGGCAAAGGGTAATTCTAATTCTTTCCGTAAGCAACAAACGGGTCACCTGTAGAGAACAGTCCCAACTCTCAGCAGAAAGACCAACTGTCTATAGTCTCCAGTTTTCCCTGTCAACTGCTTGGAGCACCATATAGTTTACAAACCTCCCTTTCCTATTGGACACAGCAGGCCTCTGTCTGCCATTCTCTCAAACTTGATGGCAGCAGCATCACTTTCTTATCATCAGATCATCTCAGGTGGACAGATGCTCTCTCAGCATCTTCCTGGAGCACAAAGGCCTGGACCAACTCCATCCAAGACAAGTCAATTTCCTTCTGTCCAATTAGGACAGGAAAGCTGCTCCTGCTCCCTTGCTGCAGGCCAGCCGTGCTGAGCGCAAGATGACTCAGGTGAACCTTCCTGCGGGGAAAGCTACTTACTCCCAAAGTAATGAGTCTATTAAAGGCAGGAGCCTGAACAAAACGACATTTTCTCCTGTGCACAAAGAGGGCCAAAATTGGTGATCTAGGTAAAGAAAATGTGTTACAATCCAGTGCAATGTGGGCTGAATAGCTTGCATACACTAGTGACATGCTGCGTGCTCTTGGGCCCAGAGGCTGCCTGCACAGAAGGCAGAGGAGCTGTACTCATCTCTGCATCCCCAACAGGTACAGATACTAAGTGTGCAGCAAGCATTTGTTGGATGGAAGAGCCTGCCCCCAGATCAAGAAGAGGTGACAGTAGTAACTGTAGGGGTCAGGGAAGACTTCATGAGGGATGGAATCTGTAAGCCGAGATTGGAAAAACTATCACTTCTATTTCTGAACAGACCAAAATTCAAAATCCCCCCATCACACTCAGTATAGCCAAGAAGACCTCTACTTGTACAAGTTCATGCCTCCTCCTTTTCCCAGAAAACCTGAACCTCAGAGGAACTTACCAGCCATTTCTTCACCTGGGGTTATATAAAAACGTCTTCACCTTAAGTTATTATAAAAAAAAAATTTTTAAATAGTTTTCCAAGTTTACCTTTTTACTTCTTATAATTTAACTGATAAATGTGAAGAGTTTAGATGGGGAAAAAATGAAAGAAAGGAGAGAGAAGAGAGAATACTACTGGCCCTTGATTGTAGAAATGTAGCTACCTTGGGAAAAAAATGTGATTCAAATGTCCCCAGCATTTGAATGGCTCAGAACAGGAGGAAATTAGCTTTATTTCAATACCAGCCAGTATTCTACCACCTCTTAAATCAAGTTAAAATAATTATCACAAAAAAAAGAAGGAAGAATACAAAACGAATCACCACCAGCAGGCAACATCCGGCAGTAACAATTTCACACTCAATTTATCCTGAGCTGGTTTATTGCACATCAGGGCAATTCCATCAGGTCTACACGCTTCAGCTCACCTCTTCCTTAACTAGAGCAGATGACCAACAATAAAAGTGCAACTGGGTATGCAGGCCTGTGCACCTGGGGTGATGTGAATTCCAAGTCCCTAATTCTGGTGGCTGTTAAGAGCAAGGGGCATCCCTTATTAACCAGGACTGAAAGAGCCACTAAATGAGTTCTTAGTACTTCCTCTCTAGCCCAGAGCTAGAAGACATTAGCAATCGATTTTTCCATGAAAATTGATGAGACCAAAGCTATCAAGAAATATGTTCTTTGTTATAGAGCAAAGATTTGTACCATGGTAGATTGTAGTCAGCTACTGCAATGTGCTAAGTTTGGGTCATGGTATAAATTTCTAAGACTTAAAAATGTCATCAAAAAAAAAAAAAGAATCACCAAATGCTGGATGCGGTGGCACACACCTATAATTCTAGAAGCTTGGGAAGCTGAGGCAGGAGGATCGAGAGTTCAAAGCCAGCCTCAGCAACTTAGCAAGGCACTAAGCAACTCAGTGAGAGTCTGTCTCTAAATAAAATACAAAAAAAAAGCTGGGGATATGGATCAGTGGTTAAGTGCCCCAGGTTCAATCTCTGGTACCAAAAAAAAAAAAAAAAAAAGTCATCAAAGGCCTAAAAAGTTGTTACATGGTGCCATTGCTTGAGTGACTGTACCCAAGGAATAGCTGCATCTGGCATTCAGGCTCCATGAGCATCTCTTTTCAGGTCACCTATAGGTTAGTGATCTCAGGTAGCTTTCCCTTTGCTTCTCATAGTTGACTGAGAGAATTAAACTCACATACACACGAACGCGCACACACACACATACCTTGAGGCCATAATTAAGTATTTTAAATCATGAGCCATTTTGATAATTTCCTCCGAATTTTTGTAGTTGAAATCAAATATTGCCTTTCCTTACAGCGAGTGGTCTAAACACAACCAGCACCCGCCCAGCAGGCCACACAGAAACATTTAAGACCCTTCAGCACTGGTGTGTCCTATTTGGAAGTTTAAACACTTCAACCTGAAAATGAAAATAATAGGCAAAAAATGCCTATCCCCACGATCTACCCACCATGGCACCTTTAGGGAGTAAAGACTAAATTGCAGTCACCACATGCTCCTGCCCAAAGGCCAATGCACTGGCCTTACAGAGAAGTGGAAAATTGAATCAAACTCCTGAAGACATTGCCCTGAACCTGAAAGTGGTCAGTGCAGGTTCCTGCAGCAGTGAGTGGAAGAGGTGCAACCCAATGCATAAAATCACAGGAAAGCCAAGCAAAGACAAGGGCTATTCAAAAGTAACATGTGACTGCTACACACATTCAGAGTAGGTGAGTACATTCGGAGTTCACTCAAATTAAACCAACTACCCTAAGCTAGGGGTTCCCCAGGGGCCATGTCAAGCCTCATGTCAAATTCTGGGGAAACCCCATCTTCTCCCAACTCCAGAAATGGAAGACACCATTCTGTCCTGTGACCCTATCCCTGGCGTGAATGGTCCAGTGCCCAGCAGGAGATATTTTGTGGGAATCTTCCCCAGGATTTCCTGATGGGAGCTGGGGTAAAAGAGCCCTTTTCACTGAAGGGCAAGAGCCCTGAGCCACTGCAGCCCTGTCCTTCTGCTGCAGAATGAATTAATGACACATGATAAGACAGCAGAACTGACAGCACCCTAATGTCATCTGAAGTCCCGTCTTCTCCAGCAGCTTGGCAATGTGAGTTCCTTCTTGCTTCGGCTGAGCTATGACCTCCAAAAGATACATTGAAGCCTAACTCGCAATACCTCAGACCTTATTTGTAAAAAGAGCTGCTGCTGAGGTAATTAGTTTGAGCTGATAGTAGTAGGTTGGGCCATTGATCCAATATGACGAGTGTCCTAACAAGACTTGGAGAGAGAGGCAGGCAGACAAGAGAACCCACCCAAAAGGAAGGCTGAGGTTGGAGTGATGTTGCCAAAAGCCAAGAACACCTGGGGCCCCAGGAAGCTGGAATAAGCAAGGAAAGTTCCTCCTCCACCGACCTTGAAGAGAACATGGCCCTGCCCACATCCCGAGTTTGGACTTCTGGCCTCCAGAACTGTTGGGAAATATATTTCTGCTGTTTTGGGCCATCCTGTTTGTGGTGTTGTGTTATGCCAGTCCTAGGAAACACACTTGACTTGAGGCAAGTGTCACTTGTGACCAAAAGACATTATTGAAGAATTGGAAGTGAACAGACATTATTCTTTCATTTAAAAAATTAAAAACATTTTTCATCCAAATTCTTTGTTCAAAAACAAACAGCTGTGTCCTCAAACAATTAAAAACAGAGCACATTCCCAGCCACAATCATTTATTTTTGCATTAAAGTAACTTTCTCCTGAGAAATTATACAAATAGATGGCTTTGGTTATTCTAGCTTCAGACAAAGTTGGAAGCTCTTGGGAAAGAAAAATCAACGATTAGTGCTGATGAACTCTAGGGAAAGGCAGCCATATAGCTGGCAACTAGCAAACCAAAAACTCCCAAGGATTATAAAACAAAGTTTTTCTTCCTTCTGTTTCCTTTTCAACTCAAGTGTCAGATATGCAAACACTCTTCTCATTAGCATCTTACTTTGCAGAACTCAGGAAGAAAATTCCTAGAAGCCTGTGGTTCTGGCTGATGCCTTTCTATGACTATCTCAGACTTGCAAATGACAAAGAACAGATGTCATTCCTGGTACTTTGTTCTTCCTCAAAGAACAGGACAGCTTATTATAAAAAGAATGAGGCTTCTGACCCTCTCCTCAACTAGGAGAGCAAAATCCTGAGAAGGAAAAGAGCACCCTGATGTTTAGACTGGGGGCATGTGAGTTGGATTGTGTCCCCCAGAGGCATGCCACCCTTAGCAGATGTAAGTAAGGCTGAAGATCCAGAGAGGAGGTCATCCTGGATTAAGGTAAAGGCTCAGAGAAAACAAGGGGAAGCTGGCCCCTGTGTAGACAAGGCAGAGACGGAAGAAACAGGCCTTCGAGCCAAGAAGCTCCAAGAACTGGCGACTACAAGTTGGGAGAGAGGCCTGGAACACTCTGCGGCAGAGCCTCCAGGAGCCACCACCCTGATGACACCTTGATTTCAAACTCCCGGCCTGCAGAACTGTCAGAGAATACATTTCTGCTATTAAAAGCCACTGGATTATGGCAATTTGTCACCATAGCCCTGGGAAACAGACTGCATGGATCTCAAAGGGCAGGTGTGGGTATGTGGAGGAGACACTGCTTGCTCACTATGTCCCACTTTCCATAGCAACCAACACGGGACTTTGAAGATTTCACAAAAATTGCCTCATAATCAACCATGACATTAGACCAAAGATTTAAAATCAACCACGATGTTAGACCCAAGATTTGTCTGAAACCTTCGTTGTCACGCAAAATCACTTACTGATCACCACTTGTACGTGCCGCTGTGCTGGCAGAAAGTCCAGCTGGGACAATCTTCCCTTTAGACACAGGATAACTGGAAAGGTTAAGGGGCCACCCAGGCACATGAGAGGACACGAGGTGAACAAGGTATCACCGCTGCCTGCCACGACTTCCTTAGTCATATTTTTACTCTTTTGTATTTGGGATGGGCTCTTGATGGAAGGTAAAGAATGAGACCACTATGTGGCAATTACCAAGAGTGTCCTCAGCCTCCAAGCATCAACAGTGAGTCACTGCCAAGGAAACACAAGAAAACGTAGGACAACCTGCACAATATTGTCCAATACGTGAAAAGAGTGTCTGTCCTCCAATGTGTATTTGCACCCAGGGGACAGGAGAAAGGCAAGGTGAAGAACTAGACATTACGTATGATAAATGTGTGTGGCCAAACTCCATATTTATACAGACTTCTCTACAGGTCAGGGAGATCAGAGACCCAACGCTCAACGAGAGCCATCTCTGAGGAATGGGGTCAGGAGTGAATGGGGAACGTCTACTCTTGCCTTATATCAGGCTCAGCACATTGTAGCCTATCGGCCAAATCTGGCCAACTTTGGTTTTTGTCAGTAAAGCTTTCCTGGATCATGGTCATGTCCACTCACTGACATGGTGTCTGTAGCTGCTTTGGCTCCATAAGAGCGGACTTGAGTATCTGTGACAGAGTGGTCCACAAAGCTGGAAATATCTGGCCATTTCAGAAGAAGGCTGTTGCCCGCTGCCTTGTGATCCTACACCATATACTTATTTGCTTATTCCTTTATTTGTTTATAATCATGTTACTTTTAAAAAATAACTTCTAGAAGTTTCTGCATGGATGGGGGTAGGGGATCCTAGGCCAATCATTAGGAATTTCCTCAAAACAGTGGAAGGGAACTCAGGAGCTTTTAGGATGAGAGATCTACTCACCCCGGAAAGAGACAGTGTTCTGAAACAAAGATAGGAAATAAAGGTTTGAGCAAAACTGAACACATGCTGAATGCTCAGCACAGAGTCCCCACTCGATCCCCAGCATCATGCTTACACAGGATGGCTTTAACATCCCAAGAGACCTTTGGAGAGAGCTGCATTTACCTATAGAGTAAGCAGACAAGTAGCTGGAGGGGCTGCTTGGGAAAGAGCACTGAGATGCTCCCAGGCCTACCTCTGGAGGTCTACCTCTGGTCTGCCGACCCATGGGCTGTGCCTTCTTAGACAAATCAGCTGTGCTTCTGGGTTTGAGTGTCCTTGACTCTCAGAGGGTTAGACTACATTAAATCTATGAAACTCTCCTACTTTGATGTTTCTAGGATCCCTGAGCAGGAATCGTCTTCACCACAAAGAAGTAGGTAAAGAAGAGATCTTTCTGGATGGTGGAAGGTCAGGCCTGGGAACTCGCCCTCAGAGTTGCAGCCCTTTCCCAGATTGTAGCCCATGTTGGTGTGAATGAGTTCAGGTTAAGCAAGACTCCAATGACAAGTGTCTCTGGCTGGGGTGGCATGGGCGAAAGTTAAAGGCCTAATGCTCTCACCACCTAGTTAAATCGCAAATTGCCCGGCATACTCACTAGTGAGTATGTCCAAGGCCAGAAAAGTCCCACTTTTGACTTTTAACACAGCTTCACTAACAAAACATCTTACTCAAGGCTGGTTAGAGGTTCCATTCACCCCAGATTCATTAATACGTGCCACGACTGAGCACTTCTCACTGGTCCTGTTCCAACGCTGGAGGCCTTTTGAATTTTTTTGACAATCATGAATAACACAGGGGCCCTACCTTCCTTCTTATCACACCTCCCTCCCAGAAAAAGTGAACCAACTAGGTTAGCCCCAAACCTGGGTGAAACTTGGTCAGGTGCCAAGGAAGGCTTAGACAGACCTGCCTGACAAGCTCGTGCCTCTGCTCTGCTGCAGTTCTCACCAGGGCTGGTGCATGGGGGAATCCAAACTTGAGAGACTCAGACCCAACAGACCAGCATGGGCTGTGGGCTCACTCACACTGTGAGGGCCCCCCTCAGACCGTGAAGCCCTGGGGCGTGACCACATAAGCAACTCCCACTTCAACTCTAGGAGAGGAGGGAAGTCTTAATCACCTTCACCCTGGCTCCAGAGTCAGAGCTCAGGCCAGCGTAGAGTGCTACATTTAGGTGTCAGCAGTGGCTCCTGACCTTGGCTGCTGACCTCAGCAATGGAGCATGCAACCAAATCACAAAGACTGGGGTCAAAGAGAAGCAGGCCACCAGCAGCACTTGGTTATGTTAAAAATACAGAAGAATGCTGACACACTGAACATTTTTAGGTTTTTTCTTAGTCTTTTCTACTTAAAATTTCCAGCTATGGCTGCAGTGGGGTTTTACTTGGTATAAGTCGTATGGATTTTGAAGCAGAATAGCTGGATTCAAACCTTGGCCCTGCCAAAACCACCCCCAATGCCTTCAGGCAGGCTGCTCAGGTCTCAGTTGACTTATTTGCAAAACAAAGAAGATGAAAGTAATACTTGGCACACAGAGTTGGTTAAAGGACTTTGATGAGATAGGTCTACAGAGTACCACTGCCATAAGAGGAAAATAATGATTAGAACCATAAACACCCTTTATTAGAGATTTCTGTCCTCAGGAATGTACCATGCAGAGGGGTGGCTTAGGCAGAACAAGAGACCAGAGCAGGATAAAATGGCTGGTGTCATCCTAAGGCAAGGTTGGTATGGGGAGAGAATTATCCAAAGACTTGGTGGGATTTAAAGGAGACACACCCTTCCCATCCCTCCATCCATCTATCCACCACCTGTGTGGGGTCTACATCTCTCCTATTAGAGCTCCCCACCCAGCGTCACACCTGAAGCTACGTCAGCACCTGTCACAAGCTTATTTTCAATTTCAGACAGTGGGAAAGAAAATAAAACAGAGCCAGGGAACCAAAGCTGGGGGTTGGGCAGGTGGAAGCGGCTTCAGATCGGGGATCAGGGACTTTCCAGGAAATGACAAGAGGGCTGAAGAGTGACAAGGATGCCAATATCTGGGGGCAGCATGTTCCAGGCAGAGAAAATGGCAAATGAAAGATCTCAGGTGGGAAAAGCAGGTGCCAGAAGGGAGAGAAAGAGGCCAGCAGGGGAGGAATGAATGAGGCCAGGGATGGCAGAGGCCAGGAACCCAGTCACAGAGGGCTGAGCCAAGATAAGGACCAAAGGCAAAACAAAAACCCAATCAAGTAACATTTTCCCTTTAAAACTCTTTGCAAAACACAAAGGAAACCTGGGAATCTACACCCCTTCCCCCTTAGGCCCTAAACTTTGTTATGTAAGAATCAATACCTTTTATCTGCTGCCAGACCAGATACATTTGGCATCCTCAACAAGCTGCCAAAACAAAGCAGAAAGCTGGCTAAGCCTCTGTTAGAGGATGTTCCGAGCTTTCCAAAACATATTTCTCTATCTTTTCAAGTATGTTTATTTGGACAAGGTATATGGATACAAGCACGGATGCAAGGAGCCAGCTGCCCAGGACCAAAACAATCTCAGAAAATGATTATTCAGCAGTAAGGAAAGATAAAAGCAGCCTTAAGCATAAGCAAGTATTTCTGCTTCATCTAATGTTTATGGGGGCGGGGGAAGACCCCAATGTGAACCAGGAGGACACGGATCTGTATTTGCTGAGAACACTCTGGGTTTGGTGAACAGCAGAAGCAATGGGGTCTACATCTGTCCTATTAGAGCTCCCCACCCAGCGTCACACCTGAAGCCTCTCTACCTCCAGGCACAGGGAAGCCTTGAGTCCCAGGGAAAACCTGAATAAAGCCACCAGCTTCCTTTGGTCTTAGTTACGTATTTTCAGTTGACTTTAAAAATCAACGACTCCAGAGGCCACACAGCTGAGCACTAGCACCAGTCTCTCACTAGCCTTCATGATAATGGTTTCCTAGGTTCCCTTCACCTAGGGTCCATTTCAGGGACCTGAATACTGTTTTTGTTGGAACCACCAACTCTTCCTTTGGGCCTGAGCAGGTGTCTGAAGGGTGACCTTCTTACTCCACCCCAGCTCACCCTAACATTGGCCATTTTCTGAACACATGTCCCATGAAGAGTCATGAAGTTTGACTATGCGGGCACAGACCACTTATTACCTTGGTCCCAATCACCCTTCCCCATTCCCTAAGTCACCCTGCATCTTTATGCTGTAAATATGCCCACACCCCATCATCAGGGAGGCAGACTTGAGGCTTGGGCCTCCCCCTCCTCACTAGGCTGTCCTGCAAATAAACTCTCTGTTGCAGATCATGGTATGTTGCTGATTGGCATTCGGTGTGGCAAAGCCTCGTTGGATAAAAGACTCATGTGCTCTACGGCCTGGCTCTGCTTAGAAACACGAGCTGGGATCCATTTGTGAACTGAAGCATGAGATGATCTTTGACTGCTTCACCTCTTATTATAGCATCTTTACATCCCACAGTGTCCAGGGAAGTGCTAAGTTCCAATCATATGCCCCTCTGCATGTCCTTCTCCCCCAGAAGTGGGGCTCAGAAACAGTCTTTGGAGAAGTGCCATTCTGATCTCTAGTACTGACACTCCTCACCTGAGACTTAATACCAGAACACACTGAGACTAAATGAGGGGTGTGGTCACTTCTGGCCTTAAGCTCTTTCTTTTGGCTAATTTTCTTAAAAGCAAAGAGGTTGTGATGCTTTGCTTTTGGGTATGCTCTTTATCTTATTAAAACCAGAAGGCAGCATTAGCCTGTAGGGTTTTAAAGTAATGGAAATTTCATTTCTGAGCCTCAGGAAGAAAAATGTATGCAGCTTTCCTCCCTCCCAAATTCTATAAGCCACAGACCCACTTCTCCTGTGACCTCTGGCAGCCCCTGAAACACTAAAACCTGCCTGGAGGGGGACTGATTTGTTCTTCTGGAAAAAAATACACAGAACACATTACATGGATGTGGCCTGGGCCGGGGACGGGGCTCAGGAAACAATACCACAGGGTACCAATGCTTTTGGCATGCAGAGTATTTTAATCTCAAGGGTATTAGATGGCCTCAGAAGTCAAGTCTCCCTGATCTTCTGCCCTCCTATCTGTCGCCCCTCCTCCATACCCCTTCCCCTCCCCAGTGAGCTAGAGAAACTAGAAGTCCTCTCCTCTAAAGCAAGCCATAAAACCTACACGTGTTACCCGAAACTCCCCTGTCCTTTCTGCATAGGAACTGGCCATAAAGAAATCTGATAATAGTTCACAATACCCTGTTGCAGAGGAGTCTTGCCCTATACTCAGGAGGAAGGAATGCTACAAAGAGAGGCCAAGAAGAATGTGAACAGACAAGCCTCGTTGGTTCCCCCTTCCGTCTACCATTAGAACAGCTGTCCATTCTTCATCAAACCAAAGTATGAAGACAGATATTTTCTCCTGGGTCTTCAGGTCTTCATTTTGAAGACATCTGTGTCATGTTAAACTTTGATGAAATAAAGTTGTCAATCTGCCTTGTTATGGGAGTGCTGTCTGGATGAGGAAAGACACCACTCACATCTGCCTGCCCCAACACATGGACCCTTCTAGTAGACCAAACTCCCAGGTGGTCTTTTCATGGGAATCATTGACGCTCATCTGTTTATTCATCAGCTACAGTATGTATAAGCACCGTGCTACATCCTTGGGGAAAATAGACCTAAAATACGAATGTTCTCTATACTCATAGATCTTAAGTCTAGGGAACAAGGGGTGAACTTTAATAATGAGGAAATATTTCTAAGAGAACACCCAGTACATGACACATTGGTATTCTGAGTGGAGGTAAACAGAAGATTTGCTTTGCAATCAAAAGAAGAAACCACAACTCTTTGATAATACCATGGGCCAGTCCAGCATTGTTATTAAGAATAGTCATCAACAAGCCAAGCCATTTCCTGATACGTTCAGGCAGCTCCCTGTACCAGCTGGGCTTGAGTCTCTTCTGTACAACCCTGTGCCTCGTCTTGGTCAGGTAGCAGCTCCTGAAATCATGGCACCCAGAGCACCATGTTTGTTCATGGAGAAATCCCATGAAAAAGTATCAGACATAACTTCTCTTTATCAGAGACAACTATTTTATGAGATCATAAATATAAGCTTTCAAAATTCATGAGACTAAAAAAAAGAAATAAAGCAAAAAAAAGCAACGTAGGACTAGTTGAAATGTATTGTTTCAGATATTTTAGGCCAGTATTTGTTTACTATGACTTCCTTCATTTTCCAACTTTGAGAGCAAACAGTGCCTATGCTAAAGGTAGAAGAAAAAACTTAAATGGAAAAAAATTCCACCCACTGATTTGTTATCTATGAATCAGAAAAGGGCTATGAATAGTTAATTTTATTGGCAAGTTCCAATTCCCAAACAACCTGAAGAGTTTGAGACCCAGTGGGACAGACGGTGGGGAAAAAGAAATAAAAACATTTATCTGTAAATTCCAGAACAAAATAGAATAAGGAGGGGCTGGGGATGTGGCTCAAGCGGTTGTGCGCTCGCCTGGCATGCGTGCGGCCGGGGTTCGATCCTCAGCACCACATACCAACAAAGATGTTGTGTCCGCCGAGAACTAAAAAATAAATATTAAAAATTCTCTCTCTCTCTCCCCTCTCTCACTCTCTCTTTCAAAAAAAAAATAGAATAAGGAGTGTGCCCAGACTCACACCCCACCCACATATCAAAAGCCTCTATTTGCAGAATGAATAAGTTATGGAGTAATTATTTGCTTTAACGTATGAGTTTCTTTTCTTTTTTAAATAGCTCATTCCCAGGATGTACTTTAGATATTCTACTCAGAGAAGTTTGACATCTCTACAACCACAGCACTTTATAAAATAAGGCCAATAGAGCCCTTGAGGGGAAAGGAGAGGAACACACATCCAGAATAGTTCTCTCATCCGCCCTTTCACCCCCACCCCCAAGATGTGATTGCCAGCGAAAGCAGAAAATAAAAACCAAGACGGTCAGGCCAAAATATTTGTCCTGCCGCTTTCCTTGGACTCTGCACAAGTCTCCCATCGCTCCTCTCCCTCCCCTCCCCCAGGGCTGCTGTTGGCTGGAAGATGGATTCTCTAGAGCAGCGAATCTCACCCAGGGGCCATTTGCCCCTCGGGAACCTTTGGCAATGCTGGAGACTTTTCAGGTGGGTGCAGCTGGGCAGGGGGAAGTGCTCCGGTCCTCTGGCCTCTGGAGAGCAGGGATGCCACTGAAATCATTCAGGACAAAGGGTTACTCTGTCCAAAATGTCAATAATGCAGAAGTTGAGAAACCTTGGTCTACAGGAGGTAAAAAGGACTTCCTTCTAGAACCTTCTAGAACCAGGATGCAAGAACTGTGTTCCGACTGCTCTTTTCTTTGAGATGAGTGATAGTGCAGTTGGGAGGGAAAACGCTGCAGCCCTCTTGCCATAATGTGATGTTCTCTGTGCCCACGAGGGTTAAACTCACTGGCACCTAAATTGCGACCCACTTAAATAGATTTGAACATAACTTTCATTCATAGTGCTACCACAAGAGCTGCGCAAGGCCTTAGCTTTAAAAGTCTTCTCAAAAGTAATTTATAGTTACGAGCCATGGCGAATTCATTTACTCTATAAGTACAATCATGACCCAACAAGCCTTTTGATCCACTATAGAAGGGCAACAATTACACTTTAATTAGTTATTTTTCACTTACTTGTCAAGACCTGTTTGTATAATCTAAAGAACTTCACATCCTCTTAACATTCCTCATGAGACCTTGGGAGAAAACAGACTCAGACTGTCTCTGAAATCTCTAATCTCAGTTAAGTGGTAGGTGAAGTAGCTGTAGTGGCCACGCTCCTGCTAGGATTTGAACAAACTCATTTTCTTCCTTCCCCAAATCGTAAATCTATTTCTTTCACAATTGGGATAATTTCCTGTCTATTTCTTTTTTAGTACTAGCACAGCATACTTTAAACAATCCCACACACACTCACATACGCACACACACACAAAAACAACTAAACTTCAGAGCATGGCTGGATTAGTAACTAGGTTTTTAGGAAAACTATTTTCATCATAAAGACCAGAATCTCTAGATTTCTTTCCTTACATACACAAAGGTATAACAGAGTCCATAGTCAAGCTCTTTTAAATTGTAACTGCAACAAAACATGAAGAAAACCTATTGTGCTTCCTCATTTTCATTCATAGGGAACTTTAAAAAAGAACAAAACTCACACATTTATAGTAACAGAGAAATCTACTCAATGCCCGTGCCATTTTCACGACCAAATTCTCCAAACATGACTCTAAAGTCTTCTTTAGTCTCAAAAGTAAATTCCAAAGAGCTCTAAAAAACCACAACCAAAACAAACAAACCCAAAGCCTGAAAACCACTCTCTCTTTTCAGTCTTCAGAATAAAAGTCTGAAAAACACAAACCAGTTTAAAAAGTCAATACCCCATGCCTCTCAGTAAAATAACCTGTCTTGCCAGCTCTTCAGGAATGCAACAACGAATGAAAGCTCTGTGGTCCATTCTGTATCATCAGAAAAACAAAAAGTGTAAGTAAAATGTATTTCAGGGCAATTAAAGTAGTCTTTGTCACCATTGCCCAGCCATCCACATGTGGAGGACTCCAGTGGCCTCTGATGTCTCCCAGAAAGCAGGGGGAGGGGGGCAAAAAAGGACGTCTCTCTTGCCAAGCACAGGACACCTTATCAATGCCCACTTTACCTTATGCCAGGGCTCCTTTGCTTCCAATTCTGTCCCTCAGCTGTACTGAGCAGAGAACTCCTCTGGGCTTCAGACTCGGAGACGGCAAAGAGGCTTGGGAAAAGCCAGACCTCAGCCCAGCAGACTGAGGTTCCTGCCTGCCTGGGTTACATCCCAGGCTTCTCTGCAAAGCTAGGCTAAGGCAATGTGCATCACCCCAGAGACGCACACCGGAAACAAGAACAGTGTGCAGCAGGCACACTCTCTCAACGCCTCCTCTGCTCGCTTCACTTACTAGTTAAACACACCAGCAACCACTATGGGCCAGTCCATGTTCTCAAAAAAGGAGGGGGGTAGATATTCCTTTTTAAAAATGCAGGTGAGGAAAGTACCATTTTTTCACATCTGCTTACAATTATCTGCATTGTCAATCTGACAGTAATTGTCTGAGGGAGAGGCTTGCATGGAAACTAGGTTTTCATGCTTTTTAAGATTCTTTGCTGAGTTTGAGGTGATGGAAAGGTGCACAGCTATCCAACAGCTTGCAGGCTGCCTCCTCTCCCAAGCCACTGCCTTTGGGACACACATATGGGACCCCTGTTGTAAAAGTGTAGTAAAACTGAGTTCAACTTTGACTTGCATTTGCTACTTCAGAATTTTTATATTATTCTGTAGTACTATTTGAGGGAAATGTTGTTTAAAAAAGAGACTTACCAAGCTTCATTTATATGCTTGTACATTTCATACTGTGCTCTTTTATTGCAGGATACTTACTATGGTCCATGCATTTTACACATATTTCCTCATTTTCAACTAAAC
The DNA here is from genome assembly GCF_964194105.1 of Spermophilus citellus. Lineage (NCBI taxonomy): Eukaryota > Metazoa > Chordata > Mammalia > Rodentia > Sciuridae > Spermophilus > Spermophilus citellus. Next base: position 82,368,620 of record NC_138195.1, read on the forward strand.
TATTCTGCAGAAGTCACAGATGAACTGGTGACAGAAGGTGAAGCCACAAGGCTCCGTGTGTGTTAGAACAGAGAGGAGGAGCCAGAACCTTTTACTCTGATATCATGGCCTCTTTTTATGAACTGTTTCTTAAAACTAGGGCAAGATTCTGTGACAACTGTGGTCCTTTTCAACAGGACTAAGTTGATTTAAGGAAGTTTTCAGAGAAATTCTTTGCTCATAAATATCTGCTAATCCAAAGACCCTTTTATGTATGTGTAATCTCTCTAAGCTGGTCTGGAAATGATCCCAAACGCTGTTGAAGAAATGTGAGGGTTTTTGCGGTGCTTCTAAAATGAAGAGGAAGAGGAAATGGGTGTACATTATGATAATTATAGAGATGTTAATGAAATTTCTAGGACATCTTTCTTCTGAGGAATCAAAAAATCTCCATTCAGGTGCCTTCATCACACTTTGGCAGTGCCAGATTCTCAAAGGTGCATGTGTGGGTTTCTCTACCCCAGAATCCTGCAAACCAGGCTGGCAAGTTACATGCAGATTCCTAGGCTCCAGCCTGGTACCCCTGAATCTCTGGGGTGAAGTCTAGGAATCCATCCTTCATTATTTTAAAACATGAGTAACTTTTGATTGTGACAGGAACACTTAATAGGACCTCCACTGCCTCACAGAAGTGCACATGGTCCACTGTGGTCAATCAAGTAGGCTCCACGCTGCACTGGAAACCCACACTACACAAGATGGTTCTCATGCACAATGGCTTTAGGACCTCAGCCTCAGATCCAGTGGGGGGTCAGAGACAGTACCTCTGACCTCTGTAATCGCAGCACCTCCTGTTTAAGACATCAGCAGGGAACCAGATGTTTGTCAGGGGTGTGAAGAAATCCCTCATGAAAGAAAACTGGGAGGGGCTGAGGCTGTGGCTCAGTGGTAGAGCACTTGCCTAGCATGTGTGAGGCACTGGGTTCAATCCTCAGCACCACAGAATATAAGTAAATGAATAAAATAAAGGTCTATACATCTAAAAAAATATTAAAGAAAAAAAACTGGGAAACTCAACTGGGATAGTAGTCACATGGCTACAAGTAACTCTGGCCTTAGAGTCAGGCTCATCCTCACCCATCTTTATGCTTTTCCTATCAGCCTATATTTGGGTCATCAATTACTCATTCAGATTTATTTTAACCACCTCTATGACTTCTGGGATAGGGAGAGAGAAGATGGGCATCTTCAAGTTTACCAAGCAAATCTCCACATTTATGAAAAATCACCAGCACATGGAGTTAACACGTTCAAGGAACCGCAGTTGGACAACCTTTGGTGAGCAACAATGAGCTGTCTTTCCATGGGCAGGCCTCTGGGCATGTGTGCGGACGCAACTTGGGGAAGAAAGGAAAAATAACTAACTAGGCAGAGATCTGTTGGAGGTGATAGAAATGTTCTAAAATTGGGTTGTGATGTTGGACGCACAACTCTAAACTTATCAAAGATCACAGAATCAGACACGTAATACAGGCAAATTTTAGGGTATGCAAATAAAGCTGATATCCATCACAGGGGTAGCTGCCCAAAACAGGGACTCTGTGCTAGGGTTAAGGTTCAAGGAGCTGGAGAGCAGGAGCTGAGAGTCCTCTTCCTTGTCATCCTGATCACCGGTGGAGGTCCTCTCATGGCCAACGTGCCTGACATCATCCAGCACAATCCAACAGAACTGCACTAATCCTCCAGCAATTTACACCTCAACAGATTACTTAGGTGGATGCCACAAGAGACATAAACAGACAGGAAAGAGCCGTGGTATTTATTTCCTATATGAATGAAAGGAACAGGTATTTAGTGGAGTGATGAGAAATGTAAGAGTATGTGAATCTTTAAACATTTTGGGGTTCAAGGCCATTGCAAATATTCATAATGGGAAGAAAAACTGTTGATCAATACATCTTTATTTAGCAGCTTCTGGATGCCTGATGAAAAGTAATGGTGAAACAATGGTAGATGGAATTTATGGGCACGAATGCATATAAACGTCCCAAGTGATGTAACTTGAGGAATTTTCAAATCAAAGCATCAACATGCCTGCTAACTTGTGCATTTGAAAACTTCACAAACAACCACATCAGAGAGCAACTTCCACACAGGAAGTTGTAAGCTTATTTAAACAATTAGGCCTTGACAAAACTTGTTTCTTTGTTTATAAATGAAGGAAATGGGGGGAAAACATTTTTTTTTTTTTTTTTTTGAGGCTTGGTATGCTAGACACTATCTCGGATGACTCACTTCCTATCTGATTGAAGCCTGTAAGAGGTAAGTCTGATTGTCCCCATTTTACAGCTGAGGATGCTGAGGCTCAGAGTCTGAGCAACTTGCTGAGGATGACTCAGCTCCAAGTGGCTCCAGCACCCCTCCTGGCACATCTGACTATGTCCCAACTTTCCATTCACCACCGTTCTCTTCCTCCTACCCTACCATGAAGCCACAGCAAGCTCCAAAATTCCAGATTCTATTTCCAAGTTCCTGCTGCTTTGCATTTTGCTACAGAGCCATTAAAATAGTTTGTCAGCAGTTTTCGAGGGCAGTCCAAAGTTTCCTTCTGGGGAGGAATTACTGTACCAGTCCATCTCTGCTGGGCCCCAGCCCAAGCCTTCTTCCCCCTGGCTAGCTGGCAAGCCATGAGCAGGCCCATCTGCTGGAACTGGCACACTGTCCTCCACAAGGTGGAAAGCCCGAGGTCCAGGAAGCCAGCACATTCAGGTGTAAAACAGAGGGGGAGGGAGCCTGTTCCTAGTATCAGAGTACCAGGCCAGCACCGGCTGCCAGGGTCCCAGGGACACAATGCTCCCATTTCTCCTGGAGCACTTGTCATCACATCCGGGGCAAACCGTGCCCAGAATAGAAACCATGCTGGTGACCTTTAGATGGTGCCACTTTTCAACACTGAATCCCAAGTTGAACACTCATGGCAAGAGTCAAGGTGGACATAAGCAGAAGGGTAGGCAGAGCTGAGGTGGCCCGAGAAGCCACCTTCCATAAGAGTTACCATGAACCCAAAAGCTAGAGGGGACTGAGGGGGCCACTGTGGTAGCCAAATGCCCAGCAGACCCCAAGTGTTCCCTCTGTCTCTTTAGCCTCCACCGGCCAGGTGGGCAGATCCAAGTGAATTAGCAGAAATCTCTTGCAAATAGAGAATGGGCCCTAGTGAAACCACATAATTCAATTTACCTCATAATTAAACTAATATTACATCAGTCTATAGTGGAAAATGTTTTTATAACAATTTTTAAGTTTAAAACCTGTTGATTTGGAGCAAAAAATAACAGCTTATTAGAAGCCTGCAATTAAACCAAGCTGTAAGATCAAACTGCATGTTTAAAATCAAAGAAACGAGGTAGGAAACAAGTTCAACTGATCCAACTCTCTGAAGTTAAACAACACTGAAAAACAAAACATCTTTTTAAGTCAAGATAAATACAAATTCTTTTTAAACTGTCATTTCCGGATAAGAAAGCCTTTCCATTTGTGCTGACAGGAAATGGGGTGATTTTTTTTCCAGAAATATCAACTCTCTACTGCTTGTGAACAGTCTTCTGTTACTCTGGCAACACATTTCCTTTGTTGTTAAAGTAAGAGAAAGTGGGCAACTTTGGGGGAATCAGATTTTCCTCATCGCTCACTGTGTCAATGCGCTATGCCCAACTGTAAAAGGGACAAAATGTTAGCTCAAGGTTATTCTTCACAAATAAGAGGGCACAACTAATACATATGTTGAGTTTAAACCTGAGGACACTTTTGGGACTGGGAATATCTTACATTAATCAAGTTACACTCTATAATCAAGGGCACAGTCCTGTACAACGGTAAGAGAACAAAAGTTTCTCCATCCACAAAAACAAAGAACCCGGCATGAAGACATTTATTGACCTGGATAAGATCCTCACTGATCTTATGCCTATAGGTCAAACTCCCAAGGACTAGAAGGGAGGGGGGAAAAGGGGACAGTGCTCACCTGACTGTTCACCATGCCAGGGGTTTTACTTATTTGTTCTTTCAAGCCCCGAGAACACCAGGACCCCCACTCTCTATCATCTTGCATATCTTTGTATAGATAGATACTTAAGTTGAGATACAACCTACAATCATAAAATTCACCCTGTTAAAGTAGACAATTCAGCAATTTTTAATATGCCAAAGAGTTATGAAACCATAGCTGTCTAGTTCTAGACTACTTTATCACTAAAAAAGCAAAAACAGCAACAACAAAAAAAACATACATACCCACCCATCAGCAGCCATTTCCCTCTCTTTCCCCCCCCCCACAGCCTGGCGACCATTAATCTTTCTATGTCTACACATTTGTCTATCCTAAACATTTCATGCAAACACAATTGTGTGACATGTGCCCTTTTATGTCGTCTTTCACTTTGCAGAAATTTTTCAGGGTTCATCACATAGCATGAATAAGTGCTTCATTCCTTTAATTGGCTGAATGATTTCCATTATATGGACATACCACCTTCTGCTTAACTCACATTTAAAACAAAACCACAGAGAGCAGGGGTGCATGCCTGTAGTCCCAGCTACACAGGAGGCTGAGGTGGGAGGATTACATGAGCCCAGAAGTTTGAGACCAGCCTGAATAACATATAGAGACCCTGTCTCAGAAACTAAACAAAACTGAAACCATGTCTCCAGTTCAAACTATTCAGTGATAGTGGGAAACAAGAAAAGGTGGACAGTGTTTCCATATCAGTCCTGCCTCACAGGATCTTCCTGACCATCCGTGGAGCTATGAAGAGTCCTAGACTACAGCTCTGGGAAGAAAATGTGCTGTCTATCCTGAGATGTCATCATCCTTCATCAATGTCCTCCAAGGACAACTGATAAAGGCGGCTAGACAGCAGGAGGTCTGACTCCATAGAAATTCTCCATAGTGACCACAAGCAAAGTCACTGATCTTCAGTGACATCTTAACACTAGTAAACAGTAAACCAACCCAGCAACAAATGTTTATTGTCCTGGGGATAGGTATAACAGACCACTAATGAGATGGGGCTTTTCCTTTCCACCAGGAATGGAAAATTTGGGTCCTTCAGCAAGTCACACTGGGAGGCAAATTATTTTTTCTGCAAGGATTATTGCCAGGAAGATCCCAAAGCTGTGTGTGTGCATGTGTACACGTGTCCCTACCTCATGTCCCTACCTTCTGAGAATCGGGAGACCTATTTTCTAATTTCGTTCTGTCACTAATTAGCTCCAGAATTCCCGGCACTCGGTGTCTTCATCTATAAATGGAGGTCAGTTGTAATGGCCTTGACCACTTTATAGGCCTGCTGTGAGAGTTAAACATTTAAGAAATCACTTAGAAATGTTAAAAATATTATACAAAATCCACAGATACTGAGGTAGTTCACTGTCCACTGAGGCATAGAATATCTCAAACAACACAACTGAAACACTTGATTCTCTAACCCACCCCCCGCAGGGTTCTCAAAAATATTTGCATCTACAATTAAGAGGAAGAGAACATGAATTTGAGCACAGTGAGATGGAAGAACACAACTCATTTTCTGCAGGGGTGTGGGCCATGATTCTTACTTTGTATGTGTATGATACACACACACACACACACACAAAAAAAAAAAAACAAGAAAGGAGGGCGTTAGCATTTCAGTCTGTGTTTTGCAAATCAAATCTTCCATGGTGACAAAAAGGAGTGAATGTCATGCAAGTGCGGTGCGTGGGATCACCCATGTTCTTCTCACTAGTTAATAAGTTAGCCCAGGCCAAATATGGCCATTGCAACAAATACATGCTTCAAATACCTGCACCAAAAGGAAGGAAGGGAACCAGGCCTCCCATTTATAATGTGAATTAGTTTCACAGGAACATCACAAACCTTTGGCCTGGGGCTTTGTGAAAAAGCATTTTTTAAAAAAAATCAGTTAAAAAAAATTAAAAAAATCAGTTGAAAAAGCAAAACAAAATAAAGCCACCCATTTTTAATCCCTCAGAGAGTCTAGGGAAAGGATCTGGCTGGATCCTGTTGCGATTCCATTTCCTACACTCCAGGAGGCCAGCAGGAGGGGTCTCAAAGCAGGGGTAAATCCTCTTCAGGCTAACAGGCACAGAGAGGTCAGGGGCCTGGGGGCCTGAAGGAACAGGCCTGAAGGGCTCTCTGGGGGAATTTCCCAAATTCATTTGAGGGCCTCTTTCTTCTAGGGGTGGGAGGGGTGGGCGGGGGAATATGCACCAGCACACATTCCTCCCCAGAGAGCTCAGGGCCCGAAGGAAACACCCCACCACAAAGACAGGCAGGACCAGCCCTTCTGGAAAGACCAGATGCGGAGGGGTTGGGAAGAGAGAAAGGGAAAGGCCCTGAGACTCAGGAAGGAAAGCAGAGTCCCCTAAACTCCTCTTGGTCAGAATGCAGACACCTCAACTACCCTTTGTCCTCGTCCTTCCTGAAGGGACAGAAAAGACAGCCTGCAGCTGCTCAGGGGGACACCACTCTGCAGAGGGGACAATGGGTGGGGGCATTCATCTTGAAAGAATCAGGAGTGCGGGTGACATAGGGCCCCTGGGGGATGGGGATTGTGCAAGAGATCAGGAGAGGTGGAGAAAGCCGAAGCCACCCACCCTCAGGCTGCTTGGAAGAGCACCCCACACTTGGGGAAGGGGTGCAAACCCTTTTCCTTTACTCTCAAGACTTTGATTTTCCGTTTAACTTCTTTTTTCCTTCTTTTTCCTTCCTGCCTTTATTCTGGATCTATTTGTTGCTGTTTCTTTCTTTGGGAAGCTGCAGGTAACAATCTGTACCTGGAAAGGAAATCTGCTGGAGTAAAGGGTCACCTAGGGCCATCCACCAAAGACAAGGAAATTTGTACCAAAGGGATGCCCCCATGTCCACTGACATCTGTGACTTAATCTGAAGTCACATTTAGTTTTTCAAGCAGAAGGGAGATGGGAGAAGGGAAGGAGGGAGAAGGAAGGGGAGGGAAGGTTTTTTTCAAAGCCTTCAAAGAAGGGATGGAGATAGGAGGCTATCAGCAAGTATCTCAAACTAATTTGTTTCTGGACTCCTTAATTAGGAGGCAGGCCATAAACAACTTCAGAATGCTCCTGAATTTATAGATTAATTAGCAAAATCTTTTAAAGAAGTGCCATTTATAGCAAGATCTCCCTAAAAGAGAATCTTGCTACTGAAAACAAAACTGAAAGCAAATGATAATAAAGCTAAAATCTGAGTGCAGGCTAGCTGCTGGGTGTTAGAGATCAGTTTCCAGAAAATATCTCCAAAAAGAAAAGGATAATTGGCTCTGAGCCTTAGACACAAGACAAGGAAAACTAAAAACTCAGATCCGCAGAATCAAAGAGACTTTAGGAGTCAAGCAGCCCAAGTCCTGGATGAACGTGTATATTTTAATGTTTGTGATCAAGGAAAAGAAAATGGAGGCTCAAGGAAGTTGAGAGAATTGACCAAGGTCCCCCAGTCATTGAGTTCCAGGTGCAGATCTCTGGTTCCCAGCACTGGGAAGCTCTTCTCATGAAGCCACATGGTCCTCAGGCCCCCCAGCTCTCCAGGATGACAAGATGTGTGGGCTTTACAGCTATGAAGGAGTAACAGAGATGAGAGCAGGATGGAGCTTCAAAAGTCACACGCCAGTCCCTCTACCTGTGGATGAAGACTGACCCAAAGAAGCTGCAGGACTGCCAAAAGTACTTAGGAATCAGAGACACAGCTCAGGCCAGGAGCTTCTCTCCCCATCAAGGCCCTGTGCCCTTTCCCCTTCTCAGCTCCCTCAGGTGTCCAGTGGAACTTCAGTGAAACCACACCCAGAGGGGCTCTAGTGTGCCCTTGATCCTTAGTGAGTGTTCAACTAAAAGTGAAGCTGAGCTCAGGCCTCCCAGCGCTGATACTTAGGTGGAACAGGTTGAATGGTGACCCTTTTTCCCCAAAAGATATGTCTACACCAAATCTCTGGGACCTGAGAGTGCTAATTTACTTAGGAAAAGGGTCTTTACAAATGAGATTAAGCTAAAGATCTTGAGAAGTAGTAGTCATGCTGGGTGGTCAGGGTGAGCCCTCTGTCCAGTGACAAGTGTCCTTTTAGAAGAAGGCAGATAACACAGCAGAGATGACACAGAGAAGCAGCCATGTGAGGATGGAGGTAAGAGTGGAGGATCCAGCCACAAGCCAAAGGATGCCACGAGCCACCAGAAGCTGGAGGAAGCAAGGAAGGGTCCTTTCTAGCCCTTCGGAGACTGTGTGACCCTAGGGCACCTTGATTTTGGATGTCTACACTCCAGGACTCAGAATAAATTCCTGCTGTTTTAAGCCATCATCATTTCAGCAAACACCAGAAACTGAAAAACTGATCATCTCTGTGGATAAAATAAATGAAAAAGACACAAACAAGGTCCGCAGTATTTACAACTGATTCACAATCACAGTGGTTCACCAACAACCGGGTCAGAGAACAAGGCATGGAGGGAAGTGGAGTGTGTGGACACTAATCCTGCGTCCCCCCACCCCACCCCGCCTCTGATCTCTCAGTGACCAAACCCAGCTGACTCACAAGAAGTCACATGGTGGTGTGCTAACTCTGCAGGACGTTGTTCTAGATCACACGCCCATCCGAGCAGCGCCTGCTGGGTGGACCCTGAGTCTCAGCCTGAACGTGCAAACTGCTCCCAAGTGGCCAGACTCTGAAGGCATTTAGGAAAGTGTCCAAGCCTTAAATCCCACAAAGCAGCTTCCAGTGAAGGAACCCGAAGCCAATTGGGGAAGAGGCCTTTGCCGCCCCAGTAAACACTGTACTACCTGGGCCTTGAGGGAGAAAACAGAGTAAGCAGAGATTTCTTCAAAATGTCATGTTCTTGGATCTAACTTTATTTTAGATGCTCCTTCCCACAGCTGTTGAATTAAATCTGAAAGCAAACAACACACACAGATACACACACCCAGTCCTTTTGCCCCAACTCTTTCTGGGGAACACAGATCCATGTGTGGATTAGAGATGGCTGACTTGATCTGTGCTCTCTACAAACATGGCGGTCTCAAATTCAGGCACCATGCTGCTCGGGGTCTTCTTGCCTCTTCCTAAGGCTGAACATCTGGGAAATTGTTTTATTATTGTTCTTTTAAAATGAAATTTCCCAGTTGCTCCCAACTCAACAGGTTTATTCAGTCTTACACAGGAGACTAAACTCGGGAACCCCAAGGGAGATTCGGTGAGGCCTCACTTAAGCACCTCCTTAGATGAGCTCTCTGGGGCCCTACAGACAGACGAGAGACAGACTCAGGGGAGGACCAATCACTCCACTTTGAGTACTGACTGTGATAGGACCACTTGGACTTCAGTAAGGTGGGTTACAGCACCTTCTCCAATAGCCTTGCAGGGCTTGTTCCTCCTCTTCAACCAAAACCCTAGTCTCAAAATGTCCTTGGGCCAAGCATTAAGTTTCACTGGAGAAACTGCGAGTCCTCCTCCCACCTCACCAGGTGTGGGTATGGGGGTCCAGTCTCACAGGCACTCCTGTACTGACTTCTGGACCCTGACTTCTACAAAAGTCTCACTTGCCCCCGTTCTCTGCACTCTTCTCAGCCTTTTTTTTTTTTTTTTTTTTTAATTTGAGGTGACATTCATTTGGCCTAAAATCAAACACATTAAAGTGAACAATCAGGAGACAGCAGCCCAGAAACACCTCAGGGGCTCCCTGGATATGTGTCCTGTGTCTCTGAAATACATCCTACTGGGAAGTTTGGAAATGGTTAGATGGATTCAGGGCCCTGGTGCTGAAGGAAGAGGTGACAAGCTGCAGGACCAGTCTGTCCTGCTGCCAGCTGCTGGGCTTCCTAACCCAGCCCCACTCAGCACACATTCTGCACCCTGGAATATGGGTGACACGGGAGGTGATCTTGACTTTTCCATTGGACCTGGTTGACGCCCCACAGGCCTGGGAGAAGTGGGGCAGTGACTGCCTCTGAACTCTGGCCCAGAAGCCCGTGTGTTGGCCCAGGAGGAGACTGGCTCAGCCCATAGGCAGACACTGGTGAGCAGCTGCTGAGAACACAGGAACTCAGCTGGCCGGCTCAAAGCAGTCACACCTGAACTTGACAGACTTCAGCTTAGCCCCAGCCACAGGTTGCTCTGGGTCACACAGGATGTGGGTTTCTAAGGGTGGGGAAGTCAACACCTTCAACTCTCACCCACCCTTTCTTAGCCCTGATTCTGAACCTCTGCTTCCTGGGTCTGTATCCTTACACACACACACACACACACACACACACACACACACACACACACACACAGATATACATATGTACCCACATGACTCTAACACCCTCTTCATTTCCTCTTCTAACTTCCAAAAATAAAAAGAGTCTTTTTCATTTCAACAGTCTTTATCATTCTTTTTCCCCCCTTCAAATTCTCCATCATTCCAATTTTCCAAAGAGCATTTGGTAGAAATCGCCCTCAAGGACAGCACAGCCCATGGATTCTCTGACAGTCACCTGCTACTACTTTTCTTCCGTCAGAGGTGAAGGCAAAGAGAAAAGGAGGCTTTCTCTAGTGATTCTGAGGACGCTGAGGAAATGGCGGTGACTTTCTGTCACTTACCTCCAGGACTTTCCCTGTGATAAACTGTTGACAAGCTTCACATTTCACACCAAAGAGCCCCTGGTAGTCCTTTTCACAGTATGGGGCGCCATCCCTGCAAGACAAAAGTGTGTTCAGCTCCTAAGAAGAGGTGACCAGAGCCACAGATGGAGGAGGACACTGAAGTCACCTTTCCCTGAGCCCTCTCCACAGAACGGGGGTAGAACTTACCAGAACTTGTTTATGCCTCACCCAGCTTCCACCTGCCTGGAGACCTGGCCAGACACGACCACTGTCACAGAAGGGAAAGCTGCCGATCTCCAGGCCACACAGGAGGAGGCCCACCCCCGCTGCTGGTTCCCGGATGGTTTCAGAACTAACCAGCAGAAGACCCAGGATCCTGCCCTTTCACTGGCAGCCCAGACCAGCTCCAGAGGTGAGCTCAGTGCTGTCTGCCTCTGGGGGACCCAGGTGCACCTTCTCTCCCCACACCCCTTCCTTGGGCTCACAGGCCTGACGAAGCCACCCAGCAACCAGCAGATTCTGTTTCCTCAGCTCTTAGGAGGCCCGAGAACCCAGGACCCTTTCCATGGACCTCAGAGCATAATAAACATGTCATTTTCAGCTTGATCTAGCATGAGAGAGTGAAAAAGCACCCTCTAGAGAGCCGAGGTGCCCAGCCTGCCCAGCCTGCCCAGCCTGCCCAGCCTGCAATGTCAGTTTAGAAGCTCGAATCTTCTCTGGTCTTCCTTGGCCGACCACCACCGTCAACCCTGGAATTCTTTATTCTAATGAGGGTGTTTCTGCTTGAACTCAGGTCCACTATGAAACTAGATTTCCAAGGTAAAAGACCGCAGCTGCTTTTTTGTTTCACTATATTTTTTCAATTAAATTCATTAATTTTTCTGAATGGGTGATTTCATGTGGGTGGGGAAATTTTTAAAGGGCATATAAAGATATAGAATAGCAAGTTCTGTCATTGCAGGGTGCATTAAAAGCTGCCACCACCCACACTCCACTTACTTCCTCAACCCTAGCTATCATCCACAAGACCTCTGACTCAAAATGAACAGGCTTCCTGGGCTGGTTTGACACTGGTCTACGGATAGAGCCCAGTGCCTAGGCTGCATGTGCTTTGGGGGAGTCTACACATTCAAAGGAGGAGGAGAAAGTCTTACTAGTTTCACATAGGACAAAAAAAAAAAAAGGGAAATTATTAGATGCTTAATTGGTTATGACATAGGGTGTACTATTACGTCAGCTTTGGAATGATTAGACAATTGATAGTCATTTAGTTTATAGCAGCCAGATTATGGCAAAATAACAAAATTATTTCTTAAAGTTTTACAGCAAAAAGTTCATAACAATTATGGGATGTGAATGTACTTCATTTGGTCTGAGGAGGAGAGGCCCCTGGCAGGGTCTGCACAGCACCCACAAGGGCCCATCCCCACTCCAAGGACCCGCACACCCCCCAGCCCAGTCTTACTTGCTGATGTACTCCCCAGTGAGGACCTTCCCGCAGGACTTGCATTTGAAGCACCCCAAGTGCCACTGCTTGTCTAGCGCCAACAGCGCCTGCCCATTCTTGATGTCTCTTCCGCAGCCAGCGCAGTCTAGAAGAGAGCAGAGCCAGTGGTCACCACACATTTCCTTTGCCAAAGCCAAGCATGCAGGCTTCTGGACCCCTGTGTACGCCCCTCAACCCTGTTGCTAGGCAGGTAAACACCATATTATTCCATTTTCCTTTCCTGCACATAATCTTCCTCAGGACACCTCACAGGACCCACCCTCATACAGCAAGGCAGCTGCTGGAACCTCTGTGGATCCAAGTGGATGAGATCCTTCATCTGTTTTATTTCCTGGGGGGTTAAGTACCCTGTGAGCTCCAGCTGGACCAGAGAATATTTAATTATAGTGTCTTGGCTGTGATTTGAAGAGAGCCCTCACAGGCCTTTATTGATTGAGAGCACAAGGAAGTAGCTGAGCACAGCAGGTTGACTCCCTCACTCAACATGGCGTTATGGATTCCTGGAACTTGGCCCTTAGCTCTCACTTTTGTAAATGGGAGACGACTTCCTTAACAACCCAAACCAGCCTCTCAATGACTCGTGATCATCGATTAAATGACTCTTAATTCCTTAGCTTTAACTTATCCTTGGCAGGTTTCCGAAAAGCAGAGAGGAGAACGCAGAGTGTGGGCACTGGAGTTGGAGAGCCTGGTCCTGCACCCAGCTCCGATGCTTGTCTACGTGACCAGGCAAGCCACTTGCCTTTTGAAGCCTTGTTTCCTGATAGGAAAGTGGAGATGCTACTGGCACCCACCTCAAGCCTCTGATGAGGATTCAATGGTTGCCACATTCAAAATGGCCCTATAAACATTTGCTATTATTATAGCTGCCATTATTATTTTGATTATGAAATACTTCATTGTGTTAGGGAAGTGTTTAAAAAAAAAAACCAGAAGAATATAAATGGGTACACACAGTCTAATCCATGCACCCAAGAAAACAACTGCCAGCAATTGTCCATGATGTCCCCACTTACATACAGGACCCATAGAGGGACCCAGCAAGGCCACTAGTGGCCACATTTGGAATGAGACCGAGACCAGGCTCCTCAGTGCACAAAGTGATTAAACAACCCCCTCTTCTGACCACAGCTGTGACTGCTGCTCCTTTACCAAAGATGCTTCCAGCCCAATTTGACTCTCTCCTGGAGAAATTCAGGATACCCCAGCACCCACCTGCTCCTGATTCTTGATAACACCCATCCCAGCCCTGCTCCCGCTCCCTGGAATCTCGCTGTAGGTACCCAGCACAAGTCCAAATCCTGGAATCTTCTCTTCAAACTCCAACCATGGTGCGCAATTCATCTCTCCCAGCTGCAGTGAGTTAAGTAAACCTGTGTTTTGGTATTTTTTTTTTTTTTAAATCTCAGGTGTGTGTCTGGTGAGCTTGTAGCATAGTGTTAACATTGTTTGAGACCCAGAAACTTCAGGTCTAAGATTTTATTCTAAACATATTTTTGCAAGAGTGTGTGTATTTGCCTGTGTGTGTGTTCCCTATAGGATTTTGTAACAAAAATTGAATTATAGTCTATATTGACATCAATGAGGGACCCACTAAATTAATCACAGCACAACCAACAATGGAATATTAAGTGCTGCTAGAATGAATGAGGTAGGTTTAGCCACGCCTATAATCCTAGCGGCTTGGCAGGCTGAGGCAGGAGGATCAAGAGTTCAAAGCCAGACTCAGCAAAAAGTGAGGCACGAAACAACTCAGTGAGACCCTGTCTCTAAATAAAAATACAAAATAGGGCTGGGGATGTGGCTCAGTGGTTGAGTGCCCCTGAGTTCAATCCCTGGTACCAAAAAAAAAAAAAAAAAAAGAATGAGGTAGGTTTTTGTGTAGATGTGGGACTTCCAAAATAGATCAAGTGAGGAAAGCAATCTGTACAATAGTGCTCATGGCATAAGCTCATGCATAGAAAAATAGTAAAGAGTCTGCATGCTTACCCAGAATAGAACATGCATGGGAAAAAAGCAAGACCTTCTTAAGAAACTTCCCTCTGTGGAGAGGGACCTGACTTTACTTCACATCTTCTGTGATACACAAATTGTTTTTTAACCACGAGAATATTAAAAACAACAACAACAAAAGCATGAGGTTAAAAATGTCAATTCTGAATATTATAGATTAGAATTTCTTAGAGCACAGCCTGTTACAAACTGAGCGTATATTACACAAAAAAACTAAGTATTTTTTTAAAGTACAGTTTATGTGTATCTCCATATCCCATCAAAAATATAAAGGAATCTCACATCTGGCAGTTTATTATCAAGAAAAAAATGGAAGGCCACAATATTTATTTAAAAATACAATTTTCGCTGGGCACGGTGGTGCACACCTGTAATCCAAGCGGCTCAGGAGGCTGAGGCAGGAGGATCAAGAGTTCAAAGTCAGCCTTAGCAAAAGCAAGACACTAAGCAACTCAGTGAGACTCTGTCTCTAAATAAAAATAAAAAATTGAAGGGCTGGGGTTATGGCTCAGCAGTAGAGAGCTTGCCTCGCACGTGCAAGGGCCTGGGTTCAATCCTCAGCACCACATAAAAATAAATAAAATAAAAAGTTATTAAAAAATTAATATTAAAATATTAACAAAAATAACAAAATAGGGCTGGGGATGTGGATCAGTGGTTGAGTGCCCCTGAGTTCAATTCCTGCTACCAAAAAAAAAATGTTTTTTTTGAAGAGTAGGAGCACAGTATAGACTTAGAATGAATTGATGATTATTAAATAAATAGACTTTTCAGAGCAGTTTTATGTTCACAGAAAAACTGAGCAGCAGAAGGTATAGAGATTTCCTATATTCCACTTGCTGCCATAAACTTGGCCCCCCCCCTTACCAGAATGGCACACTTGTTATCACTGCAGAGCATATACTGACACATGATTATCACCCAGAGCCCACAGTTGACCTTAGCATTCTGGACATTCTGTTTAGACAAGTTTGTGATTCATATACAGTATTATAGCATCATATAGAATAATTTCACCTATACATACTGTGCGCTGCCTACTTGCCCCTTCCTTCCACCTCCCCTGGCAACCACTGAACTTTTTACTATCTCCATAATTTTGCCTCTTCCTAGATGAAACAGTTTTAGTTCAATTGAATTAAATTTTTTAACGCATCTCATTAAATAATTCCCACTAGGTGGCAGCAAAGATTTAAAAACTAAGAAAAACGCCATGTAACAGAATTTTTTAAGGAAGAAATAAACTTGAGAGATATTTTTCCAGCTCTACAAATGAAGGCTGTTGGATTCAGCAAGGCTGGCAGAGCAGTTTGAGGTCTCCACCTACATGAGCAGAGAAGTCTAGGGAGATGGCTGCTGGATTAGGGCATGGGCTTTGGTGTGGGAAAACTTGGGTCATTTACTCCCTCTGAACTGTCATTTCTTCATCTGCAAAATGCTGACAATAGCAGCTACTTGCTGGGAAGAAGCAGCGAGATCATCACTGTAAAGTGCTTCGCAAGCACAAGGCTTGGTACTACACATGTACTCAACAGGTCTTCCCCTGCTTCCTGACTCTAGTCAAGCACCTTGGCATCCAGACATTCCGGAGCTATGCAAGAAGAACAATTGGAGAACAAGTACCACCAAGATATTCTTCCCTGAGGGCTGCTATGGTGAACATGGTACCAATCCTAGTCAAAGCCCTTGACCTTACAGGTGGTGTCTATACCACTCAGACTCTGAGTCCTGCCCATTATCAAAGGCAGGCATTTGGATGGTGCTTAATAGAGAAATATTCATACAGTACTGAATGCTTAAAACCAGACAGCCAAGCTGGGCTGGAAGAGGAGGCTGGGGCAAAGGTTCCTCCATCCCAAACTTTATGATACAAGCAAATCAACAAAGACTGCCTCCTAGATAAGAAAAAACCACCCGCGTCAGCTGGTCCCAGTTTTCCAGTATATTCCACCAAGGATGCCCATTCCCTCTGGACAAAGCCACAGCTTCCTTTAGAGCAGCCTGAAGTCCTGCTGGGCAAAGTGTAAAAGTTAGAGAGATAAAGAGCGCACTGGATGGTTCACTTCTTCCGTGCTTGCTCCAATTGAGCTCCTTTATAAAGAACAAAACGTCCTACTCTCTATCTGCATGTTTTTCAGCTGTTGAGAAAATTGTTTCCACATCACTGAAGCAGCTGCTGATAAATATAGAAAGCTGGTGATTGGCACTGGAATTACTGTCAAAGTCAGAAATAGGTGAATATGGAGCAGCATCAGGGAAACAAAATCCACTAATGACAGCCAGTGTTCTGGAAAAAAAGGAAAAACAAAACAAAACAAAAAAAGAGCCTTAAACTCTTTGCCTCAAGCTCTACTCTTGGCACCAAAGCCAGAGCAAAGTAGGGATTTGGCTACTTACGTTCAAGTTCAACTCACATCCAAGTACACACCTGGTTCCATATTTTTATCATTTTGTTCAAAGGCCATAAATATCATTATTAATAAGGATCCTGCCTGTCTGCCTTAATCTTTCTAATACTTTTTGGCAGAGGCCCATGGACACCTGGGTTTCAAAAGTATTTGAGCTGAAGAAAGGGACATATGGCTCTTGGAAGGAGGGTGTTGCTCCCAAGCTAAGAGGAGAGGTTTTCTCTTAAGTGCACTTAAGGTCCTGTCAACCTGGACACCTATGTTCTCCCTGAGAATGATTTTCTGCCTTCCTAGAATTCCCCATTCAGGATGGTAAGGGACAAAAAGATGTCTTTTTTTCTGCAAAGATGCCTTTTGGAAAGGAAGATTGGGTACATGGAGCCGCAAGAAGAACAAACATGTGATGGCTCAGTTTCCACCCATCTCAGCCTTCTCAGGTCTGCATGCTTTGGACATGCTCAGTCATTCACAAAATTGGTAACAGCCATTCAGAGCATCTGTCCATCAATGATCAAAGCCTTCAGAATATGGAATGGGACTGTTCCCAGTGTTGCAGAATTTTTGGCAAAGGCATCAGAGCAGAAGACAATAGTGATGAGTATTCCAACTTCCAAAGATGGGTTCTAGGGGCTGAGTGGCTTGGTGGTAGAGGACTTGCCTTGTATGTGTAAAGCCCTGGGTCCTATCCATATTGCTGGGAAGAAAAAAAAATCATGAGCATATAGCTCAATGGTAGGAAACATGCTTAGCATGTGCTGGGGTTCAGTTCTAAGCACCCAAAGTGAAAACAAAGTCTCAAGGGAAGCGCCACTGATCAGTGCTTGCTGTGATACTAAGATACCATAAAAATATATATTGGGATTTTGAGACAGTCAGAACATGCCCTTTCTTTCTTTCTTTAATTCTTATCTAAAATAAGAATTTTTTTAAAAAATCAACTTTCAGTATTGAAACTGTTGCCCAGATACATTCCAGAAAATTCAAGCTTTCCCCAGAATCTTTTATTACAATAAGAAGAAAAACAGAAGCAGTATTTGTCCAAAACAAAATTATCACATAAATTCATGGCCACACACATGGATGAAAAATAAATAGTAACAAATCATTTCGGACTTGGGGTGCTATTAATAGAAAGTGGAATAAGACTTTGGAGACCTTATAAAATATCCTTCTAATGGGCTGCTAACTAGAGGCACTTTACCCTGGCCAATCTCAGAGTCTAAATTCCAGGGTTTGATTTATTGAGGTCCTCATTTAAGGACATCTTATCTTGCCATCCAAATGTTCTTATAGAACATGAATTTCCCAATCTTGTGAGATCAAATGATAAAGACAGGATGTGAAAGAATACTTGCTCTGTCCCAAAGAAGGGAGTGGGGGAGCAGGAGAGCAACCAGAACACAGGACAGATGCTGTTAGGTGACTAAGTTGCCTTTGACCCCAGCCTTCCACAGGTTACCTCAACCTCTACCACATGGTCTCCTTCATGGGAATGACTATGAGGTGGCTCAAAGTGACTGCCCACTTTATAAGGTCCTTCCCACCCCTCCAGAGAGTCTAAGTATCATGGCCATCTGCTCTCATGCTTGAACTGAACACAGCATCTAAGTTGCCAACCTGGCCTTCAGAGGCCCTTGAGTGGGTGACATAGAGCTAAAAAAAAAAAAAAATCCAGACTTTTCTTATGTTATTTTAAAAATAAGAGTTGGCCCATAGTTTTTTAATTTTTTAAAATTTGTTTCAATTATATATGACAGTAGAACTCATTTATGTACCTTGAAATATCCTACATAGATGGGGTATAATTTCCCATTTTTCTGATTGTACATATTGCAGAATCACATCAGTCATGCAGTCATATATATACATAAAATAATAATGTCTGTTTCATTCTATTATCCTTCCTATCCCCATATCACCTCCCTCCACTGCCCTCTATCTAATCTAAGGTAACTCTTCCCTAGTGTCTCCACACATTATTGTGAATTAGCATCCACATATCAGAGAAAACATTTACCTTTGGTTTTTGGGGATTGGCTTATTTTGCTTAGCATGGCCTACAGTTTTAACATCATTAAGGTAGAAAGGATTTGGGTATTTGAAAATCTTCTTTTGATCATAAAGGCCATTATTAGGGATGAGAGTTTGGTCTAGCAAGTAGATATTGTTGAATGTTGATCTTCGTCTTCATCCGGGCTGTAGAATGTTGCCAGGTCCCAAATTAGACAACTAGGAGTTGACAAATGTTGACAGGGCACAGTCCATGCTTTTTATTTAAACCAAGTCACTGCAAATGAGTCCCCAGTTTTCTTCTTTAGCATGTCATGGCAAATACCATGAGTATGGGATCAACATAAGAAAGAAGGGAGCTGGGCTGAGGTGCCACTCAGTGGGAGAGAACACATGCCTATTATGCACAAGGCCCTGGGTTCAATGCCCAGTACCAAAAAAAAAAAAAAAAAAAAAATCCGAAACAGAATGAGAAACTGCAAACTTGTTAGGCTGAGCACTTTTCAAGAGTGATTTTTTTGTTGTTCTGTTCTTTTAACTTCTGAATTTCTAGGCTGCCCAGAAAAGCAATATGAGATCAGAAGACAAATCCTAGGTGCAAAGTGTTCCCACTCTGTGAAAAGGGGGGGGGGGTCTCAGTGCTATAAATGATTGACATCTCAGATGCTAAAAGTGGCCAGAGTGATTTATGAAAGGACCTGACCTTGAGACAGACTTTCCACAGTCACCCCTGTCCCTGCT
This sequence comes from Spermophilus citellus, assembly GCF_964194105.1. Taxonomy (NCBI): domain Eukaryota; kingdom Metazoa; phylum Chordata; class Mammalia; order Rodentia; family Sciuridae; genus Spermophilus; species Spermophilus citellus. The sequence continues at coordinate 82,387,918 of NC_138195.1, forward strand.
GAGGTCAGTTGCTCGCTTTGCTGTCTTGATGGCCATGGTGGAAACATGGCAATCCAGGGTGGCCTCTGACGCACTATTTTAAGTGGAGCTTCTTGTTGTCTTTGGAAAACAACACTGCACAACAAACAGGACTTTCTGGGCCATGACAGCGACAGACCGTCAGCCTCATCAGGACAGGCGAAGGCAGGCCTGGCAGCAGGCACCCTCTAAATCCTCTAAAATCTAGTCTCTGAAACTCCCTCCTGTCTTTCTCCATATCATACGTGCTTGTGAAGTGGTAGAAACTTTAGCCAGAGATTTCATAAATATAGACCATTTACATCTTTCCAACTTCCAATTCTAATCCCTTAAGCCAATGTCCAAAGAATGCTGTTGGGAGTGTCATAGATTCAAGGTCAAAAAACTTTCCCCTTTCATGTTAGGCGTGTTTCTTTCCTATATTCATGACCAGGAATCCCTCTCTCTCAAGTCATCAAGAATTTATTAGGCAGGAATCCCCAGGTTAGCATTGCTAGGCATTTCCACAAAACACCTAAGAAATAGAAGAAAGCCTATTGTGGACTTGTACCCACTCAGACTCATACAAAGCATTAGAGTTGAGTCTGAATTTTCTGCTAGCTACCACTGAAGGATGACTCTAAATAGCACGAAACCTGTCCCTGCACTCAGGACTGGACTTGATGACCCATTCTGATGAGCCTAGAAAGACTCATTTCTCATGGCCTGCTTGGACCAGCATGAATGATGTGAGTGTCTTACCACAGTCATGCCAGATAGTTGATAGTAAATGTAAATACTAAGTAAAACATGTATTTTGGAAAGGCTGTTGAAAGCCGTTAGGAGCTGAAAACTTTGATGTCTGCCTAAAGTCAATATCTGTTGCCTTACATATCGTATGAAATCTCTTGAACAGAGATCCTTCCATTTCCCGGACAATTAATAAAAAAAATTGTAACATGTCTGTATTCTTGGGGAAGTAATAGAGATTTTATTTGATGTGAAATAAGAAAATATTAGCATAAACATTAACACTGTTTTGTCACCTGCTCTAATTTGTAGGTTTAAAGTCCTGGCAAAGAGAACTCGTGTGTGTGTGTGTGTGTGTGTGTGTGTGTGTGTGTGTGTACATGTATGTTTCTGGAACTAGAACTAAAAAATACAGAATAAATCATCACCCCAATAAGTAAACTCTCAACTTCAAAATACCCAACTGGTGATTTCAAAAGGCCAGCTGGTGGGGGACAGGCTCTGAAAACATTGTTGCTTTCTGGTCCCTTCTTCACCTGTCCCGTAACATTATCAGAAGAACACAGGATTCTCTCCTGCCTAAAAATGCTACCTGTATGGCAAGAGGAAAGTGTTGGGAAGCCAAAACAAAGCCAAACAGCACCTAATCGTGGCATGGTCACACGGCAACCTCCAGCCCGTTCAACCTGCATGGGTGAAAAGTCCAGGCCAGGGCTTCAGTGGACAGGGCGAGGGAGCACTCACTGAGCACACACTGGGGTCCCTGTGGGCCTGCAGAGTCCTCCTTCCTGCTTACAATCTATAACCAGACACGCCCTGCAAACATCATTTGATCCCCAAGCCACTCCTCCAAAGGACAAGCGTTACACATTTTGTCTGCAGGGAAGACAGAGTTAACATTGCTGAAGTGCAAAGCATGTGAACTCAGCACTACTGAACAGACTTTTTCTGGAGAGTTTGGAGAACTGGGGAGCAAATTTCTGCCAACAGGCTGAGCAGTGGCCATGGAGTCATTGCTCAAGCCAGCAACAGAAGAAGAAAAGGGATAGAAAAGAGAAGAACCAAGAAGCGGGGAGGGAGCAAGAAGAGAGGGTGCTCTGGGTGGCCTCTGCTACCTGCCACCACCTGACACCATTCAATGGTGCCCAGGTCATGGCCTGCCATACTACCGGGCAAAGATTCCTGGGAAAGGTTTGGAAAACTGGCAGCCATTGCTTTTAAGATTTGATAGTCTTTAGCAAACCTCTCTAAAAACTGTACCATGGCTCAAAAGACAAATATGTAGACAAATATTTGTTAGTGTTTCTTCATCACAGCACTGTACTCAAGAGCCAAAGATGGAAATGACCTACATGCCCATTAACAGATGAATGGGCAAAAGAGCCATACTTTTCAATATTAGCCATCGGAAAAAGGAAGTACTGATAAACAATGCAATCTGTGGGAATCTGGAAAACATTTAGAAGCCAGATACAAAAGGCTGTATGACTTCATCTCTATAAAATATCTGGAAATAGGTAAATCCACACAGAAAGCAGACTGAAGTTGCCAGGAGCTGGAAGAAGAGCAGAATGGAGAATAATTGCTCATCAGGCACCGGTGTTTTCTTTAAGGGTGATGAGAAGGTTTGGGGACTAGAGAGGTAGTGTCTACACAGTGCTGTGAATTCACTAGGGCTCCCCAAATGGTGGCTTTAAAACGGTTAATTTCATGCTCTGTGAATTTCACCTCAATTAAAAAATATTATACCCAGAAGGTTTGCTTGTGAGCTTATTTCCCTAATTTAGTTGTAAACTTTAACTTGGTGAAGAGTTTTATGATAAATCTTTAACTGGCTATGGTCACTAGGCACACATGGGTTCTTGCCAAAGAGGAAACCATACTTGATTCTACGTCAGCTTCTCGGATTCGGGACTCATTAGCAAATAGCTGTTCGTTTACTCTATTCCAAAGACAGGAAGAATAAAAAGGGGGTAGAATGTCAGCTTCTGCGCATTCCTCATGTGACCAGTCACTTAATACACATGACTAAAGGTCATAGCAAGGGCAGACTACAGTGAGACTTCAGTCTGGATAGGTCTTTCATTTCACTTTGTAAAATTAACATTATTTCATTTTTGGGATACTTTGGTTTTTACATAGATAAAAACACAAGGTTAAAAAAAATGTTTTCATACAGGAAGAATCATTTTCCTTCCCTCCATTACCCATTTCTCTCTCTCCGTGCCGAGGCACAACTGCTATAAACAATTTTTCAAATTTGCTTTCAAGGAAAATCCCTAGGAATATACAACTATAGGGATACACAGCAATCCTTTTGAACAGCTGGGGACTTTTTACTGCTGTTTAAAAATTGAAATTCACTTGGGAAAAAGACTGCTGTTCCAACCATTAAAATTCCAACCTTACTGATAAGTTAGTTATTATGTAAGACACATAGCTACTGAAATGGGAACAGCAAACCGCAAAATGCCATTAGCTTTCTATTCACTGAAAGCTCTTTTTAACAAATACTTCAGTGGTACCTGTTCCCTGTGAAAAGCTGGGACTTTTCTTCCTTTCTTACAGCTGAGGTAACTCCGACTCAGGTGAAGGGAGAAGAGGCATCACTCTGGGCTCTCTGTTAAAGATTTCAGCCTGAGAAGTCTGAGAATAAAAGGTCCCTCTTTGCAATATCTCACTCCTCTGGAAGGAACCTTTGGCTACTCTGCGAATTCCACTCTCCCAACACCCCTTCCCACCCAGGAGAGAAAGCTGAAGCCACCACACCAGGCCAGAGGCCTGTGCCCTAAACACTGGGAGAGGTGACCTCCTGGTCCACCACAAAGTTGAGGGACACTTTCCCTCACACCTCCACTTTCTTACAAACTTGTGACTGTGTTATCAACAAATTGATCTCAAGCAATTACTGACCATTTCTTCTTGTGACTAAGGGGAAACCCTTGTGAAATGGGAAAATAAAAGTGAGTTTAAATATGCCAGTTTAGGTCACTTCTCATGCACCTGTGTACCTGTGTATGACCGTACCAAATTGCGAAGCATCTTCAGGAGGGCCAGACCCCACCACTGGGGCTTGGGAGAGAGGTTTATTCCCTCAAAAGCTCTCCTGACATGCTTTTAATTCACGCACAAAACAAACATTCCTGTGTTCACCATGTGCATGGTGCTGATCCTAAGAACAAGTCTTGCCATTAGTAGCTCCTCTCCTGGTGGAACAGATCAATGTCCCAAGAACAGGGGTATATGACTATTACTGCCATAAGAGACATTTAAGGTACAGGTTTTCTGGGAACACAGGGTGCCCTGTTGCCAAGGGGCACAAGCAAATTTAAAGCTTTCAACCTTTTATGTGACATTCAGAAGAATGACTTTTGAAAAAGTACATGAACAAAATTCTATGGGAAAAAATGTGCACAAAATTGTACACATTCACAATGACACACAAACCTATAGCACTTAGGGAAATATCCAGAATGATCACCAAAATGCTCAGAGGAGATCTCTTGGTGATAGAACTTAGGTGCTCTTCATCTTTCTTTGTACACTCCTAAACTGTTTGTGTTGTTTTACAAAAAAAAAAAAAAAACACTTAAAACCTATCATTTTGAAAGAGGAGATGTGAGTTCGTTTCAAGGTAGAGAAGGCTTTGGTTCATTTTCTAGAATGTTTACCTAGGACGTTATGTGGTAGGCTTTGCATAAGAAAGACAACAGGGTCCTTATATTCAATGAATATCATTCTCTTGGGAGTGGAGGTGACCACTCATGAAAAAAATTAAAATGCGGTCCGAATGTACCAATTGATGTGCCCATGGTGTCTTAGTTGGAGAAATGCGTCACAGTAATGTAACATGTTAACTGTGAGAGAATTTAGCTGGTGCCTAGAACAGAGCCTGGAACTTAGTAGGTGTTCAGTGAGGTAGGTGTTTGATGAATGAATGAATGACATCTTAGATCTTTCCTTCACATGGTCCTTTCGTTTACCCTGATCATCTTTTCTCACAACTGTTGCCTGTAACCACAATCACCAGTGTCTTCCCAGCCCTGATCCAAATATTTCATTTTGCACCCCACTATTACCATCACCGCCCCCCCCCCATCATTCTAGAATACTGTTTTCAAGGTACGGGTTTGCTGGGAACACTGGGTGCCTGTTGCCAAGGGGCACAAGCAAATTCAAAGTTTTCGGTATCACAGGTTAGTGTTCTCTAGGTTAAAAAGACTCCTCAAGGCCTTCCTACACCTGGCCCCAGCTCTGTCCTTCCAGGTTCACTTCTCAGGGCAGAGAATGCAGCCTGGGGTCCCCCTGCACTGCTTCTTCAAGTTCCCTCAGGCAGACTGTCCTTCCAAGGGGCACTGCAGCTGGTCCTCATGACAACCCCTCGAAGTAGCCGTATTCCAGTGTGTAGACGAAGGCCTGGAGGTTCTGAGACACTGAGTAACTTGCTCAAGGCTACACAGCTAGGAAGAGGCCTGACCAGGACTTGAGGTAGGTGTGGAATGTGAACCCACTTCCTCAACCCTCAGGCCCTGCCCTTGAGTCTAAGCTTAGGTTCTCCCCTCACCACTTCCTTAAAGAATAACAACGAACACTAACCTGTGCTGACCATGTGCCCTGAATCTTTGAAGCATTTCATTCCTTAATATCCACAAGGGAAGATCTCTTTTTGGGGATCCAGCTATAAAACCCATTGCCACAAGCAAAACTCCAGCAATCCATGGGCTTCAAGTGTGGATACATTCCTGACTCCACTGGTTTTTATAAAGGCAGCTATCATGAACAGCAAAGGAAAAAAGCAGTTGTACAAAAAGTGGGGACTGGGACTGTCACAAACATTAGGGAGTCAATGCCTCCATAATAAGTCACTGTTAGTATTGTTAAGCTGTAAGTGACCGGCACTTCGATGCATTTACTCACTTCATTGTACAAGGTAGGTGCCTATGACCATCCCATTTTACAGATGAGAAAAAGGAGGACAGAGAGGTAGACACTGCTAGTGAGTGGGAAATCTAGGATGTGGCCTGGGGGGAGCTTCCCCACTGTACCTATGGTTAGGTGCTTCAGCAGACAGTTCCCACTCAACTTGCAAATGATGTTTTGAGAGAGATGTTTCATTTACAGATAAATTAAAATTATCTTACAACTGGGAAGAGCTGGTGCACCGAAAAGAAAAGTGAAATGATTGAAAGTGTCTTCCTCCTGTTTGAAAACATGCACGTGACTCTTTATCTGAAAAGATTTAAATTTGGTCCAACTACACCGTTTGCCCTGATACCTGTGGGAGATCCAACTGCAGTCAGAATAATGATGATGCTATATATGGAGGTCTGTGTAGAGGAGGGAAGGGAGAAAGACAGGCTTGGATGTATTTGTGTGAGGGTGTTCACTCTGTCAATCGCCAAACCCACATGCAATCAGACGCTAGTCAGACACTCTTGGAAAGGGAAAGGGTGATTGTAGACAGCAGCCCACTCCTGCTCAGGTGCCTGAAATAGACAGGAGCCATGGAGGAAACTTGAAGCCCGATTCCATATGCCCGAGGGTGCCACACAGGTTTGTGCTGCTCCTTAGCCTGTGGGAATCCAGTCCCTCAGGTACAGGAAAATACACCAAAACGAGGTAGAATTAAGCTGCAGAGGACTGTCCTTGACTTTCTGGTAGAGTGTAATGTCTTCTGTGCATATTTTTTAAATAGTATGAATCAGCTAGAAAGTTAGTGCTCCCCACAGCCCCAGGAGGTTCCTTTCACTACCACCTCCATTTGAGAGCACATCAATTGCTTATGGAATCGAATTGCATTGGGCTGGATGCAGCAACCATTTAAACTAATTTGTGGCAATAATCTTTTATTGAATCAACTTGTTTCTAGGAATAACCTCCTGAGGGCTTCTGCTTACCAAACTGTGACACAACAGGGAGACAACAGGTAGAAAAGTGCACACAGCCTTGGGGTCAGGACACTCACAGACCATCTACACACCCACCCGTCAGGTCTGCTCTGAGGCTCAGCACCCCGTCTTTGAGAATCAGAGAGTGACATCCACATGGTAAAATAAGCATCAGGGAGGGAGCCTGGCATCTGGAGCCAGATGGCTAGGGTGTGAGCCCAAGTGACCTTGGGCAAACTACTTGACCTCCATGACCTTTTGTTTCTTCATCTGTGAACAGGCACAGTTAGTACCAACCTATAGGGGTGTGAGAGGATTAAATGAGTTGATAGTGTAAACTGGTGTCACAGTGCTGGCACACCATGAGGTAAATGTTAGGAGAATTTTTTGAGGAGGCCTCCAGAGGGTGGTCTTCCTAAAACAGACCAACACAGACATGGCGGCCACCGAGCAGCCGAAGAGGGAGCTTTTTCCAGCAAGCTCACAGGGAGAGTATCTTGTGCAAATTCTCCTCCCAGCCTCCGCCCCAGCTTCTGCTTCCCACCCTGCCCTGCTTCTGTCCCCCTCTCGTGGTTTTTGCCTCACATCCTGTGACTATGGGAAACCGGCCACATAACGTGGAATAATTCTGGTTCAGAAGAGCAGACTCACTTCCAAAGAGAATATTTTAAAGGGAAAAGAGGATCTCGGCCCTTTTCTCATCCCTTTGATGTATTTCATGGACTCTGTGAACATTATCACAAAAAGTTTTTACACTAAAAAAAGATGGTCAGTTTTTCTGCTTCTGTGTAGGAAGCCCTTTGCCAAGTTTAAAAAGTCATTTGATTTTTTAAAAAACTATTTTTTTTTTTTTTAGTTGTAGATGGACACCTTTATTTTATTTATTTATTTATTTTTATATGGTGCTTGGGTCGAACCCAGGGCCTCACACATGCCAGGCAAGTGCTCCATCACTGAGCTACAGCCCCAGACCAAAAGTCATTTGATTTTTTTTTTAAAGTAGGAATTGAAGTCACACCAGAGTAGGTTTGGAAGTATAGGGTAATTCTTGGAGAACCACAAATAACAACCAAATGCTTTCTAATACGCGCCAAGGAATTTCAGAAACTTGCTGCAAATTCCCGTTGCTGTAGTATGTGTGTGCCTGCCTGGCTCGCTGGGGCATTTTGCATGTGTGGATCCATATATAAGAGCTCTCTTCTTCACAGACACCCACACACCCTATAAATGGCTTTGAGTACTTACCTAAATAGATAAGTACTTCTTAAAAATAAAAACGTTCTGACCCAAAGCAGTTGCATAGGAATGCACCCACTGGAAGGAAAGGGGGAAATAGGATTGGGCCCAGCCACTGGCACAGAAGCAAGAATGGTTAAATATTGTATTGAAAATGCAATGGATTTGAGTTCGATTACATTTTTTTTACTTAACTTTAATTTTTATGTGTATAAAATGTGTGACACATAAAAATGGAAATTATAGTGGCTGGGGATATAGCCCAGTTGTTGGAGCGCTTGCCTAGCATCCACAAGGCCCTGGGTTCAATCCCCAGCACAACAACAACAACAACAAAAAATGGAAATTATAAATGTAACCCAAAATTTTAATAAAAATTAGAATAATCATTCTGATGTTGCTGTGAGTAGAGAACATGCTTCCAAATCGTACAGCCTGAGAGGACTGAAAGTCTTTAAAAAGAATCTGCTTCTGTTTCCTAAACCAAATAATTTGGAGTATAGATGACACAAAATAATTAAAATTTAGGGGCCCAAAGAACTGCATCTGACCCTACCACATCTTTGTATGGCTGTGTGACCTCAAGTACATCCATGGGCCTCGATTTTCTCACTTATCTAAACAGTGGACCAAAGGACACTTTGAAGACACGTCCACGCCTATTACTGCAGGCTGTATGCCATGACCCTCTGCTACAGCTGTCGTCAGATCCAAGGACTCATAGAAACCTCCTTTTCTTAAGTAGACTGATGAATTCCTCCAAAGTTTTTAGTAATGATTTTTCATGGTAAGCCCCCCTAAATGATGGGGTGACTATTTCCACCCAGGTCACCTTCCCAACAACCTGGGGCTAACTGCTTCCTTTGGGCTTGGGACAGGGTAAAAAGCAAAGGACTTGAAACCTCACTAGGAGCCGGGGCATTGCCTTGCTGTGTAGTGATGGTCCTGCCCAGGCTGCTGTCACTCATCCACAGGTCACATAAATTCACATGCTCAGAATCTAGTAGTGTCCTGAATAAGGAATACATAGATTTCCTTCCATGGTCAAGATCTAATCTCATGCAAGTGCTTTGGTAAGAACATTCTTATTTTTTAATATGTCTTCCATTTTAATGGGAATATTTGGAATCATTGTTGTGAATTGCACAGAATTCCTCTGAGTGGCAATGATTATCTCATTCTTATATATTAAGATTCACAGAGTTGAAGGAGGTTTATTCCAGGTTTCTCAAAGACTCCTAATGCCCCAGGAAAGAGATGAAGTAGAGCTTCCTAACTTGGTACCCAGAGTTCAGAATACATTGACTTACAAAAGTTATTAACTGATCTACCCAGTGTTATTTTGGATGGATATATTAGAAGAAAAGTACAATGTGCCACCATATTGGGGAAGGCAGAGGAAAACTGTTTCTCCTTGGAGCCTTACAGGTAAGACAAGCCCTTGTCATAAATAATCACGATTCTCCCGATGTACGTCAAACACCTTCTTCCCACACTTCCTTCAAATCCCTGAGTGCTGCCTTTTGAAAGAGGCCTTGTCTGATTGGCCCACAGGAATGCTGTCCCTTGACTCTGCTTTAATTTTCTACTTTCATTTTCGTCACATATTAGATATTTTGTGTATGCATTTGTCTACGTGCTCTCAGGAGCAAGCAGGCCTCCTGAGCTGGGAGGGGTGGTTTTGCTCCTCTGTATCTCCGGTTCAGAGAACACATGTTGTAGGTACTGAGTAAGTTCTCAGAGGAACAAATGTCAGAGTCTTTGAGGTGAATAAAGGTTATTGAACAGTAAGCAGAAATGGCTGCATCGGTACCTTAGGTGAGTGGAGATAGCTATTCCAAAACATCGCCACCAAATGTCCTCCCATCTCAACCTCCATGATGGGCATTTCCAGTGTAAGGTTTTATAATTATTTCTCTTTCATGGACTGTCAGAAATGACAGTTTGATGTCCAACTCTATTTATGTCTTTGTGAAGTACTGGAGCTGCTTCCCCCTGCCTGGATTTAAGTGGAGGATTCATCAAACATCATGTTTAACAATGGAAAATGTCCCAGAAAGCACTGGTCTTGGCTCTAGCTAACCGGGGTTCTCAAGAAGAGAGGAACCTTCCCAAGCTACCCTCACCCTTGGGCTACAGAGGTGTTCCTGCCATCAGATCATCAGAGCACTTACTGCCGGAGCAGGTGGCTTCACTGGGGCTAGAAGACATCGGCTGTGCACACAGTTGACAAAGGCAGTCTCTCCCATTGAACGTGACTCGATCTCCAGGTGGAAACGGGCGCCTAGAGACAGAAAGACACAGTCCTCAAGGTTACTTCAGCAACTTCATTCCCCTTCCTTGTGTCTTCAACTTGCCCTCTGGTGCAAATTTATTTACTGGAGGAGCACCAGCTAAAAATGTCTGAAATGCAGTCATGCCCAAGCCAGCCAGCTGGATATGGTCCAAACAAATAAATGTACCTCATTATGAGTAGAAAAGAGAAGGCACTGGTTTTTATGGGCAACTGGATAGTAAAATGGAATGATTTACCTCCACTCCTTAGTGGAGGGATGTCCCAACAAGTCACCCAGCAGGCACACAGGACAGTAAATTTCCAAATGGAAAATCTTCACCAAGAAACCTTTTAAATACCGTGAATTCCAGCTAAGTGCAGGGCCCCTCCCCAGCAGAACTGGTTATAGGCCAAGCAGGAACTCTTTCAGTTCCATGGGACCACACCCAGAGTGCTGGGATAACTATGCTGAGTTAGATTTTGTCCTTCCTGGACATCGGAGTATTGCACAGTCCTGGGTACCCAGTCCTTTATAAGCCAAGAGAAATAGGACAGGCAGTAAATATCTGTTTAAGAATTAATAGTAGCTTCTTTTCAGAATGACACTTTCCTTTTACATTAGACATTCATCAATAATAGCACATTGCCACTAAATACCACCATCTTCAGTTACCATTTCTCATCCCAGTTTACCAAGAGACAGCCTTTAAAAACAAGTCATTAGTTAACAAATGACATGCAGTTTCCATTTCTGTTAACTTGCAATTGGCCAATTTGCCAACAATCTTCATCAACATGAGTTTTTAAATGTGTGACCCTGTCGATTAGGAAATGTGAAACTCACAGCGAGACATCATGAATCAGAGTCAGAAGCAATTGTTTAGAGCAAGTCTGAGCTTCTTGACATTAGTTTTTAACTTTCTCAGCTGCTATCTCCTTTTTTAATCACCTGTCTGTGACCTAACAGTTGGTGATTGACTATATGCACAGGTAAACTTGGTCTTAACTCCACAAATGTGTCTGGTGCCAGTAATCAAGAAGGACAATGTGTGTGTGTATGTGTGTTTAAATATGTACTAGGGATTGAACCCAGGGGCACTTAACCACTGAGCAACATCCCCAATACTTTTCTATATTTTGTAGAGAGACAGGGTCTCACTGAGTTGCTTAGGGCCTTTGCCAAGATGCTGAGGCTGGCTTTGAATTTGCAATCCTCCTGCCTCAGCCTCCTGAGCTGGTGGGATTATAGGTATGCCGCTATGCCTGGCATGGGCTTTATATTTGTACACCCTCAAATATTATTCAAAGTCCTAAGAAGAGATGGGGCCCTCTTTGCTGTGGTGCTATCATTTTTCATCATCTGAATAAGCCCCAGAAAGGGTAAGAGACTTGCCTGGGTTGACCAGTGATGGAGACTAGACAGGTGCAGATGGCATCTACCATCTACCATAATTTCTTAATTATGATTTTTAAAATATGTAATTAAGAAATTTAATTTAATCAAGAGTGAAACTTAACTCTGTCTTTAATAAGCAAAATCACTGTTCTGGTGGGTGCCAGTGGGCCTATGGCTTCACACTGACAAGTTAAACCTGAATGGGCCTCAAGTCCATTCTATAAGGAGGCTTAAGGGCCCATCAACACAGCAACTCAACAAGCACAGGTTCTTCTGCCTCTGAGGAGGGCCAGGACTGGGGAGAGGCAATCGAGGCACCTGTAGCTCAACATGTCAAGAAATGCCCACTCTCCAGGGTTGACCATCTCTCAAGATGCCCAGAACAAGCACTCCAGGATCCTTGCTTACCTCACCCAAGTCCAGGCCCCCTTCTCATCCACACTTTATTTTTTTTAGACATGAATCCTCTATGGCACAACCCAGAGATCAGTGTTCAATGTGTGGCCAGGCTTCTGAACTTGAAGTTTAGTACCTTGTAGCACTCTCTCTCCCTACATCCTCTGATCATATGGGTTCACTTCCTTCTGTTATTTGAGTGAATGTTTGTAATAGGAGGAGAACTGGATTTCGAGGAAGAAAACCTGAGTTCAAATTTTAACCTTCAACTGTTAACCTACAAAAGTCCCTTAAACTCTGAGACTCAGTCACTCAAAAGTAGGGTTATTAATTCCAAATTGACTTCACAGAATTGCTAACAGGGTTCAGTTAAATTCTATATGAACACAACTTGTGAACCACAAAGGAGGCCTCAATTCAGGTAGAATTATCATCATCTAGAAGCAGCAGTGGCCACAGCCCTATAATACAGTCTGAGCAACCTTAATCCACAAATCTGAAATGTTCCAAAATCTGAAATATTTTTGAGTGCCAATAAAATGCCATGGTGGAAAATTCCACAGCTATCCTCCTGTGGCCACAGTCAAAATGCAGGTGCACTAAAAGTGTTGTATAAAATTACCTTGAGGCTATGTTGTGTAGGTGCATACGAAAAATGAATTCCATGTTTCGACTTAGGTCCCCAAGATGTCACCTATGTAAATGTTCCAAAATCAAAAAAACAAAAAAACTGATGTCCAAAATACTTCTACTCCCAAGAATTCTGGATAAGAGATACTCAACCTATAGCAACAGCAACATCTCTGTTGCCTCACATGTCCAGGGACAAGGCTCTGATTGGTAAATGTTTGGCCATCAGTACACCAATTTTAAGACCATGATCTCTCATGATCAAGAACAGAAGGGCCCTCAGAGTTTACCCGGAGCAAGGGGACTGGGTAACTTCACATTGGGAACCCTCCAGAAACTACTATATTGGTATGTATGTCTTAGCAGAAAAGCAGGATAGAAATTGATATTTTTAAAGAGATCCCAGCCCTATCCAATCCAGAAGTTACAGTGACTGGCCAGACTTTGAGGATCTCTCTCAGCTAGTCCACAGCCCTTTCTTTTATAGTGGAGGCCACTTCCTTGAAAAGCTATTCATAAAAATCTCAACTCAGCCCAGGAAGTGGGGCTCGGACCTGGGTCTCCTCCATTGTCAGCCCAGGACCCTTAACCAGGCTGTGGGCCACAGCCTGAAAAGGGAGGAGTCAGGATGGAATTTCACTTTTGATTAAATCAGAAAAATGATTAGATTATGAATCTAGAATTTCTTATGATTTTTAAAATATGTAATTAAGAAATGGGCTAAATGCTATGAACTTAAATAATTTTGTTAAGAGTATTTTACCTGTCATGTATCACCTTGTTGATTACGCAATATTAAATCTACCCTTCCAGAGTTGACGTCTCTCTGACTTAGAAACATGAAACACTGAAAACCAAAACAAAACTCCACCTCTGAATGGCAGTTTCAGATAGGCCAAGTGAGAGGGAGCTGGGTGCCAGAGGACATGGGAATACTGAACTGGAACTGACCCACACAGAAGCTGGCCCTTGTCAGCAAGTCTCCTGGTCAGAAGAGTCAGACCCATCTTAGTTTTATGATCTGTTTCCCTCACAACACAACAGCAAAATTTCCCACTCACATTTCAGTTTCCTTCTTCTCTTAGACTGATCATTTTAATCAAACTGGTTTGTGCAGTTAAGTTTTAACTTTGGAAGGTAGATACCTAGACAGCAGGGGTTGGCAAACTCCTTCCCTAAAAGAAGATTCTAAATGTCCTTATAGGCTTTGTGGACCACATGGTCTCTGTCACAGGCTTACAACTCTCCTTAGCAGCTGCAGACAATATACAAACAAATGAGCATGGCTGTGTGCCAATAAAACTTTATTTTCAAAAACAGACATTGGGCCTCATTTGGCCTGTGGGCCATAGTTTGCCAATATCAGCCATAAACAGACTATTTTAAACACAGACATGCAAACATATGTGCGAAAGAACATGTACTTCCAAATTAGCTTTTTCCTTCTAAGCAGTTGTCCATTTCCTCCAATATTTTCATTATTCTAAATGTTTGGAGCTGCCTGTAGCCTTGGTTTTAAGTCACTTAAAGTCATGTCGTGTTACTTTGTAGAGGACATCATGTATAAAGTTTCCCAACCAAATTACATTTTTGACTAAGATTGAAAATACAACAGGAAGAGAATATTAAAAAAGAGACATTTAAAAACTAAGTGCTACTCAAGACCAAAAGAGCTATCCCAAGCTTGAATGGCTAAAACCAGTGTCTCTCTGTTGGAGGAAGCTGTAGACTTGGGCAGATAATCACTTACTTGCAGATTGTACAAGCAAAGCAGTTGGGATGGTAGGTCTTGCCCAGGGCAGTCACCACCTCACCCTCCACGAACTCCCCACAGCCATGGCAGTGTGTCCCGTACATCCGCTGGTAGTCCAGGGTGCAGAGGTACTCCCCGTTCTTTATGAAGAAGCCCCCTTGGGCCAGGTCACAGCCACACACTGTAGAAAGACAAGTTCACATCTGGTCATCATCTGGCAAGTGCTGGCATCAGTGGCCTTCAACTGAATGCTGGTTGCTCACTGTGGTTTCAATGGTTTGGGGCTAGGGGAGGGGACGGATACAAAGAGCTATTTATTGCCGGGCTCTGCTTTCTCTCTTGCCTCCCTCCCTTTGGGAGATATGCAATATCTCACACAAGTAAAATCCACTGGCTGGGCCTCAACCGCTTTCATGGCATGTCTAAGATTTAGAGGTAATCAAACAGCCTTTGATGGAAAGATATGCTGGGTTCAGGTTGTCTCAAATATGATGAAAGGTGTCCCTGGCAGTGCTATTAGGAAAGGTGCCCACTGCTTACCCTCACAACTGCGTGGTTTGAGCCAAGATTGTTACTGAGTTGAGTAATAAGTTCCCATTATACCAAAAGCAGTGACTGAAATTTCCAATAGCTATTTTTTCACACTCTGGAAATACTTTCCCATAGCTATGAAAAATTGAGACATTGAATTTTCTCTTTATGCAGTAAATAGGATAAGCTGATTATTCATGTATTAGAAAAAGAGAGACAAAAATGGATGGGCAAAAGAAGAAAGAAAAGGGGATATGTCTAGGATAAAACTGTCATTCGTGACCTTAGTACATACAAAAGAGAACGCTTCATGGTGTCTGGATTTTGGTGTCTCTTTCAAAACTGCACAGCTGTGGAATTTGGAGCTGATGCAAACAAGCAAGTCTTGGGATGCCAGGGACTTGGGCCGGTCTGCATGTTCAGACCAGATCCAAGCAGGTCACAACAACTTGTCCCCAATAAAGCCTAAAGCAAAACCTTGATAGTAAGACCTTGTCTGTTTCCACTGACAGACTGAGAAGTAATAGCTAAAGCTGGGAACCTCTGGCCTTCACCTCTCCATCCCCAGGTTCAGGTGACTCCTGTATAATTAAGGCTCTTAGGCAAACAACCCAGGATTCTTGATGATTCCTGGAAGGGGCACTCAGGTGGAGAGGGGACAAGGTGAGTTTAGTCACTAAAATGCTTTCCAAAGGAGCTTCAAGAACACCTCCAGGGTTCCCCCTGATTAGTTTCCACAACTTATTAATGCACCTGATGAATTAATGCAGAGCCCAGATTCTGATGGAAGTAGCTCCTCCCCCGCCCTTGGTTAGCACTCTGAAAGATATTCAAGGTGACACAGAAGCCACAAATGAGCTTTACACTGTGGACTCATCTGTCTTTGTTTAGCCCAACACTCCACCCCTATGACTTTCTTTGCAATTTATAATTAAGTAACCCAAGATTATGGCTGGAGTCCACCACGCCTGAAACCAACCACACTATAAATACTACTGTGATCATATTCTCTGGAAAACAGCTAGTCCACCACCTGCTGCCTCCTCTAACCTGCCAGCATCGCCTCCTGCCCCACAGATCTCACACCTGCTCCTTCCTTACCAAGTGGGCTGCGGGAGCCCAAGAATGGACTAGCCTCATTCTGACCACAAATTCCTCCAAAAACAAGAAACAATGAGTGGGATAAAGCGGTGTCACAGAAAACCGTGCACATGCCAGGCAAGTGCCCTATCACTGAGCCACGTCCCCAGCCTGGGAACACAATTGAATCCTATCTCCAACTTGGCAGGGCCCTACCAGTTTCCCTCCTCAGGGACATTAGCAGTTCTGATGACTCAGTTACTCTTCCAAAATTGGTTACTTCTCAAATCTTTAATTCACTAGTCCCTCTCTTTACTCTCTCCTCCAAACATATAGTCTGGGTACAAAAATTCATGGATGGTTTATAAAAAGATCTGGTAACAACAGGATCATCTTCATGCCAACATACATTGTTGAGACAGTTTCAAAGCTAATGTTGAAGGCAGTGGAATATCTCTGTGCCTTCCTTAGGGTCCCTCTCCATGCCGTCTTTTCTGGTTCACATGATTTTGTGAAACTCTTCTTTATTAAGTCCTAGCTTTTCTGAACTTTTATTTTAAAAAATGACTTTTTAACTCTCAAGAGATGCAAACTTCACCCCACTGTGATTTGATTTGGCTTCTCCCTTGATTTCAAAGCAGTGGCCCAAGTTGGCTTACCAAACTATGTCAGCTTTTTCCTGGTGTTTAGGACAGCAAGGAAACCAGGGTTTCAAGAGAGACTCTAAAAAGGAGCCTGGGTCCTGATCAGCACATGTGACAGGCAATGAGAGGGAAAGTTCATGAGGCCAATACATGAACGATACTTAACATTTTTACTTTCCCAAAATTGGAATAGCGGTGGCACAATCCCAGGTTCTTTCCTCCTCTTTATCTCTGAACATTCCAGCTCAGTCTCAGCAGCCACGCCCCTATATACAGGTAACCCCCAGGGACACTATCTCCTTTCCTAAAATTTAAGGCCTCTTGGGGACAGACCTCACCACTTTAGCTGAGACTTTGTGCAAAGGATTCTCAAATCAGTCTGACCTCTCTCTGCAACGCTTCCTGCAGGCTTCAGACCCAAGGTGCAGCTGCACCCAGAGCACAGCCCATCTCAAGCCCAGCATTTTCCAAACAGGTCCTATCCTCTCAGCTCCCCTGAAACCCCACCTTAAAATCTGCTTTACTACTTCTGTTTCCTTGCAATAAATCAGCAGCTGCAGCCTTTCTCCCATTCTTATAACAATATTTTCAACTGACCACTAAATCTAATCTAGTTCCTCAATAACATGTTTCTCAGATCCTTTTCCTCTTCTGCCTTCTACCTGTCACTGTGCAGACCCTTCCCTTCAGCCTTGTTCTTCTGCATAGAATTTTGTTATAATGGTATTTGCACTGGCAGAAAAGGAAAAAAAATTGGAACCAACTGAATTTACATCAGTGCAACAATAGCTGAATAAATTATGGCATGTTTAGTCTATGGAGCTGGCATTAAAAAAAAAAAACTAAATCAGAACAATACATAAAACCAGCACATGGTGCTATATCATGAACAATGAAAGCAAGTTCACAAAAACAGAGGGTTATTAAGTTGGTTCTCTCTGGATGATGAAGAATTATTAACTTTTTCTTCATATGCCTAAATGTTATCTCATCTACAAATACTTTAACTGATATATATATATATATATAATTTAAAAATGATTAGGATGATTATGAAACATAAAATATGAATATTCATATGAAACATAAACTGAGCCATCATCATCATTTTTAAGTATACAGCTCGGTGGCCCTGACCACATTCATACTGTCACAATACCATCCTCCACCACAGAATCCTCATTTTTCTTGCAAAGCTGAAACTCTGTGCCCCATAAATGATTACTCCTTTTTCCTTCCTCCCTCCAGCCCGTGGAAACCGCTGTTGTATGTTCTATGAATCTGACTGCTCTAGGTACATCATATCAATGAAAGCTCACCTTTCATT
The DNA here is from genome assembly GCF_964194105.1 of Spermophilus citellus. Classification (NCBI taxonomy): domain Eukaryota; kingdom Metazoa; phylum Chordata; class Mammalia; order Rodentia; family Sciuridae; genus Spermophilus; species Spermophilus citellus. Next base: position 82,405,821 of record NC_138195.1, read on the forward strand.
GATATTAAGAAAAATTATCCAAAACCTAATAACACCTTTAACAAGGTACAGGGAGGAAGCATGTTTTTTCAATGTCGTTCTGGAGCATTCCTTAACAGCGCATGCAGGAACAGACACATATCAAAAGAAGTAGTACAAATGATCAATAATTATAAGAAAAAATGTTCAACATTTTTAGCCATCAGGAAAATGCAAATCAAAACTAAACTGAGAATCCATCTCACCCCGATCAGAAATATAGCTATCAAGAATACAAATAACAATAAATGCTGGCAAGGATGTGGGTGGGAGGAATGCTTGTACCCTGCTGGTGGGAATGTAAAATGGTGCAGCCACTATGGAAGTTAGTATTGAGGTTCCTAAATAAATTAAAATTAGAACTACCATGTGATCTAGCTATACCACTTTTCAGTATATATCTGAAAAAAATTAAAAAGTATACTATGGAGAAACCTACATGTTTATTGAGACACAATTCACAATAGACAAATTAGGAAATCAGCCCAATTTGACAAATGAATGGATAAAGAAAATGTGGTACACAAACACAGTGGAGTATTATTCAGGCATAAAGAACAACAAAATCAAGTTATTTGCCCAAAAATGGATGGAACTGGAGATCGTCATGTTAAGCTAAATAAGCCAAATTCAGAAAGACAAATATTTCATGTTTTCCCTTATATGTAGAATCTAGGGGGCAAAAAGACACCAGGAATGTATCAGGGAGACTATTAGTGAAGAGGAAGGGAACCAGGGAAAGAGGTGGGCAGGAGTGGGTAATGGGGGATGGGAGTGACCAAATTATGTTGTATGCATATCAGAACACGACACACGAAACCTGCTGTTCTTTGTCATTAATGTGCACTAATAGAACTATTGAGAACTTCAAAAAACAGCTCACACAGGATTATTTCATTATCCAGGGAGACTAGATTAGAGTTTGACATGCTTTTTACCATTGATTTAAGGCCCAGACTTTGGAAGCTAATTTTAACTCTGCCCAGGGAGCTGCAGACGACTTCAGCCAGGTGTTACCATCCTGCTGAAGCAGTGATCAGTTCTCCAACTACCCAGCATCTCACTGCAACATCCTTTCCTGAAGGCCTGTATAACCCAATCCTTTGGTTTTCCTTCAAAGCAGCATTACATTCTGCTGGCTCCCTCATTAACGAGTTGAATAAATCCCTGACACATGCTCATTCTGTGTTTGTATAAGAGTTATAAACTTTCTGAAAATTGCACTCTGACAAAACTAAAGCATTATTCTTCTCAACCCAAAATACCTGAAGTTGAACATTTATTTATTTATTTATTTATTTCTACAAAAAGCTTTGGTCAGTTTTATATGAACAGCTTAGTGAATACTTTTAATTGATGGCATGAAGCAAAAATTTTTTCCCATCTACAAGACCACAAAAATCTCAACTAGTAAGATCAAAGCAAACCTCAGTAGGATATATTTAGATTTCTTACTTTAGGGGTTCCACCTGTGTTTGCTGTAGATGAAAGTTAACATAAGCCCAGGGAAAAGCAGAGATTCCTTTCATTAAAACATAGGGCAGCCAGTGGAAGGAATGAATTGCTTTCTTCTCTATGATCAATTATTGAAACTCTCTCCACTCAAGGCCCCACTCAGTCTTGTCTTGCTTTGCCATCTCTACAATCTGGTACAAATAGCCCTGCGCTGTGTTGATATTCTACTCTGGAATTCATTCTCTGCAAACTATGAACTACAATTGACTACTAGTTAGGTGGTGATACGTACATCTGAGAAACTTTACATAAAAGTTGTGAAATTAATAACAGGCATATTAAAAAAAAACTGAGACTGTAAAAATAAAAAATGAAAAAGGAACGAGAGCTGCCCAGGTTGTAAAAATACCCTGGAGCAGGAGGAGAACAAAGCTTGGAGGCGTGAGGTAAGGGTGAAAACAGAAGAGCGCTTTAGTGGCATGAACCGGACAGCAGCAGCAAGGATTTCTTGAACCCTCTGAAAACAGCAGTTGCATCTTATGTTCCAACAAATCCATCTCAGTGACATTCCATCTGCCTGTCAACCAGTTCATATTGCCAGACATCTGGCAGAACAGGTCATACTTAAAACTCTGCCCAAAGGTGGGTTTGGGGGAACATGGAAAATCTTCCCTCCCTCCTCGACAGGAGACTACACATCTCTGCTCTGCGGCTGCCCTCGCTTGGGTCTTGGTGAAGTCAGAGTGAGGGGGCGGGGAGGGACTACAGGAAACATAACCAATGTCTTCAATTTAGTTTTAAGCAAACCCAAGAACTTTGAACTGGGGAGCAGCAGACTTTGGTGGGTCCTTTCTTCTGCTTGTTAGGCAGAGCCAACTGCCTGGCATTCTGCCTGGGTTCAGCCCATCACAGGACACGAGGTGCCTTCTGAACTTGCCCTGTGAAGTGGGAGCCTGAGACCGGGTTACCCGCTTTCCTTTCTGAGGATAAAGGCCATGTGCTCTACGAGTGCCACTTTATCCCAGGTGAGGTAAAAACCTGTTCCCACTCTGCCTGTGACAGTGCAAACCTGCTTCTGCTTTGTGCTAGAGACTCAGGGTACAGAACTCCAACACTTCACCCCTGGATGAGCACTGTGAATTCTAAACATTTCTTGTCCTTTTCCTTCATCCTCTACCCCAATGAATTAAAAAAAAAAATTTTTTTTATTTCATCCAAGATGCATTCTATTGATCTCCTCAAACCCTTTTGTCGCAGAGGTTACAAAGGTAGACTGGCACAATGTCTTCCAAGCCAACAAAAATTCCATTAAGGCGTCATGTCTGAGTTAATCCATTTTTTTACTAAAAGCAGAACAGGGTGTTTAAAACTACCACACAGTGTAGCTCAAAAGTACTATCCACTCTAGCCTGGAGCTCGAAATAGCTGAACAGAGACTCCTCAACAATAATGTGAGGGGGCAGATTCCCGCTAGAAATAACTCTTGCTAATGCATTATCCTGGAAGCAAACATGAAACCTCAAAAACACATATTTTAATAGCTTTTCACATTAGCTTCTAAATGCACATCAAAATCAATGATCATTTCTGGGAAAGAAGATAGTTACAAGCTCAACCAGATGGTAAAATGGGCCCCAAAGCAAGGCATTTGAGGGTTTGTAGTTAATTCAAAGTTTAAATTTATAATGATAAGAGCCTTGGTTGGAAAGGAACCATTTTGGAGCCTCTATTTATTACTAAAATCTCTGTAAATAGAATAAGTTTGTTTTTAGCACCTGTTGTGGAATTTCATGTGCAAACAATGTTAATTACAAATAGCTCAAGAAATGAAGATATCACCCAGAATAATACCATTCATACAATGCACCTTTTATGTATTTATTTATGTTGCTTCCTAAGGTTTGACTCATAACACAAAAACAAGTATTACAGGAGCTGCATTTTATGAACTCCCATGAACCAAGGAGAAAGTCTCAGAGATACTTAGAAGTGTATGTTAGAAAACAGACAAAAGACAACAGACATATCAACATTTTTACCTGCACCACAGGACACAGTTTGCATGGGGTCTCTCAGACCTCCTAATGAGTAACTTTAAAAGATGCTTTTACCCAGTAGTTCTTCTGCTTTGCTCTGCCAGTGTTCCTCTGAACCTCCCCCAAACACCAGCATTTTACTTCAAATTGGTCCTCCCAAGCATCCTGCTACACTTCCCTCAGCCCCTGTCCATGTCCACCCCACCCAGCCTCCCAGCCCCATTCAGGTTGGGACCCCTGATGCAGCTGGGGACCTCCTCCAGTCCCCACACAATCCCCACTCTTGGGACACTTGACATTTGTCTGTTAAATCTCTTGTTTTCCTCTATATACTGCCAATGTGACCGCCTCCTCTCCTCGCCTGCAAGCTCACTGAAGGCAAAACCACTTCTCATGCTATGTAACACAATACTTAGAGAGATGGAAATGATCATCCATCCTCGTTTTTCATACTGCTTTAAACCAGGCCAGTGTCTGGAGTGTATGGCTAGAGCTAAGCTCCCCTGGCATAGCGTAAAGGGCACCTGGGCATGACTCTGAGCCTATAATCCCATCTTTGTTCCTGAAAACACCCAAATGCCAAGGTAGTCACTCCATTTACTTAAAATCTTTAGTCTCTTTAGACTCTTCTGAACAATGTGGTGATGTAAATTTCCGGGCCTGTATGTCTAGTTCAAATCATGGGTTATATTGCAATGGAAAGAACATCAAACTCATTGGGTTTAACCACTTCCCAAAGTTCTGTTTCAGAAATTAAAGATTTAGAATCTCCAGGATACATAAAGAACTCAAAAAACTTAACACCAAACAAACAATCCAATCAATAAATGGGCTAAGGAACTGAACAGACACTTCACAGAAGAAATACAATTTATCAAAAAATATATGAAAAAATGTTCATCATCTCTAGCAATTAGAGAAATGCAAATTAAAACTACTCTAAGATTTCATCTCACTCCAGTAAGAATGGCAATTATCAAGAATATAACCAACGATAAGTGTTGGCTATGATGTGGCGAAAAAGGTACACTCATACATTGCTGGTAGGACTGAAATTAGTGCAACCACTCTGGAAAGCAGTATGGAGATTTTGCAGAAAAGTTGGAAATGGAACCACCATTTGACCCAGCTATCCCACTTCTTGGGTTTATACCCAAAGGACTTAAAATCAGCATACTATAGTGATGTAGCCACATTAATGTTTATAGCAACTCAATTCACAGTATCTAAACTATAACAGATGGATGGATAAAGAAAATGTGGTATATATACACAATGGAATATTACTCAGCTTTAAAGAAGAATGAAATTATAGCATTTGCAAGTAAATGAATGGATTTGGAGAATCATGCTAAACAAAGTAATCATGCTAAGCAGTCCCCAAAAACCAAACGTTGAATGTTTTCTCTGATAAGCAGATGTTGATCCACAACATCTGGGGTGGGGTGGGGGTAGGGAAGAATGGAGGAAATTTAGATTAGTAGAGGGGAGTAAGGAGAGGAATGTGGGGGTGGGAAGGACAAGGGAGTGAGATGGACATTATTACCCTATATACATGTATGATTGCACAACCAGTGTGACTGCATCATGCACAGCCAGAGGAAGGAGAAGTTGTGTTCCATTTGTGTTCAGTGGGTCAGAATCTATTCTGCTGTCATGTACAACTTGCAATGTTGAACTTGCAATCTTCCTGCCTCAGCCTCCAGAGTCTCTGGGGTTATGGTTTGCACCACAACATCCAGCAGGTAATACAATTTTACTTAAAAAGTAAACACAGAAAACTCAAATTCACAGGAAAAAAAATCTTCCAATTTTCATCCATTTTGCTCCATAAAAATCCTGTATTTTGTAAGGGCTCATGTCCTACATGGGATGATGTTGACCTGGTAGACACAAAATACAGAATATGTCCTGAACACTACAAATAATCAGAGGAAAGGACTTCAAAAAACTCTCTCATTTTAATACCCTCTAAAACATAGTTAAGACTCACACTGATAAGGGTTAACAGACTATTAAAACACAATTCTCTGTGAGGATCTCTGCCAGTGCTACTCCAAGACAAAAGCTCAATGTGGTCTAATTCAAATTGTTTTTCCCCACAGACATCCAATGTTCAGAAGTCTCTTTAAAATGATGTGGCTATAAATAGCATAGAAACTACTTCCATGTTTGAAAAGAAAGTTACTATAAGTAATGTTTAAAGAGCCAGCTCTTAAATGACAACAGGAACTCACGGTTCCATTAGTTTCTAGTAGAAAAGTGTGCACTCCAATCAAGATTGGTATCCTGGGCTGGGGATGTGGCTCAAGAGGTAGTGCGCTCGCCTGGCATGCGTGCGGCCCGGGTTCGATCCTCAGCACCACATACCAACAAAGATGTTGTGTCCGCCGAGAACTAAAAAATAAATATTAAAAAAAAAATTCTCTCTCTCTCTCTCTCTCTCACTCTCTCTCCTCTCTCACTCTCTCTTTAAAAAAAAAAAAAAAAAAAAAGATTGGTATCCACTCTGTCCTACCTCCATCCTTGTCACTCATTGCCTTGAACCCTGCCCACACAGAGCACGCTCCCCCTCTCTAGTCCTGGGAAGTTCAGTGTTCTGGAACGTCCATGCTTTATGTTCACATCTTGTCCTCTCCTCGGCAACACTCTCAGCCCACGGAGCTCTAGGTGGTATCTGACTTGCTGTGCTGGCAACTCGTCCTCATCTTACTTGTAGACCCCTTGCTTTCTGCCAGATCCCCAGTCCTTCAGGGGCAGTATGGTGTCACATCTACCTGTCAACTCTCCATACCAGCTGAGTAAAGGGATAGGTGACAGATGCTCGGTGAACATTTCATAGGGCCAGGATCTGAAGGCTATCAAGAGTTAATATTCCCGGGTGGTTCTAATGCAAAAATTAAGTGACTCTTAGAAAGAAAGCAAATCTGCTCTTTGCAGTAATGAAGTTCATTTAATTGACTTTTGTTACAAAGAGGAATTGGGTGGTTACATTTGCATCCTTTATTTCAGCTCAAACTTCTCTTGGAGAGGTGCGTGGGAGAGCCTTTCCTAACTGCTGCCCCTTCCCCACCATAAACACACAAAGACCCCCCTGCTGCATGCTCACGTTGCTCTTTTTATTGTCCCTTTATTCCATCCATCCCAGATGGTAAGTCATATTTATATGGTCAGCTGAATCACTGACATCCCCAGAAGGCAGAGATAATATCTAATTTATACGTATAACTTAAGTATATATAACTTATTTTGGAGTGCCTGAGCACTCGAACATTTTTCATTCAACAAACAAATGCTGTTTATGCTCAGAATACACAGAATGCCCCTAGATTAGCCAAGCTTTTCATCACCGATAATCATTGGATTTCAGGTTTCAGCCTTGAGCTTATAAATGCAGAGATAAATTGTTGAATGTATTCAGCTTGGCATGTCTGCAGCTATCCTGAACTGTACCTGCCATGACTGCCCCAGGGTAAACCTCGTCAGTTTTTCCTGCATACTTTCCCAGCAAACTACAAATAGGCGAAACCATCATCGTGGTGTGTGAAGCTTCAGGACTGAACCCCGTCGCCAGCAGTGCCTGACTCAGATATTAGCTTAAGATAAAGCAGGTATATTCTGGCTTGGATGAAGTCACTTTTGTGCTAACTCACACATACGCCCCTCTTGCTGACCCAAACTGCTGTCACCTAGGACCAACCTTTTGTCCAGAAGTCCCCCAATAAGTTACCCTCTGTGTAATCCTAGGTCTGTCTCTTTCTCTTTGGTCTTACAACCCCTCAGGCCCAGTCATCATATGCCAGAAGCAGGTTTTTCCAGAACAACTGCAGAATAGGGAATTTGTGCTCTTGCTTCTTTTGCCCTATTCAGAATTCACGGGGCACACCTGGCAGCCATGATGTTTCCTGTCTCCATACTACTAGTCAGTATGTTTAGAGCACGCATGTGTATGTTTTCCCCTTAACTGAGTGACTCATACCTAAAATTCTACATTTAATGAGGCTGTTCTGAAGAGAAGCCCAATTCTAGGGAATTTCCAAGGCCCCAAGAGCCAGGATGGTACCTGTCAGGCAGCTGAAATGCCCTTTCTTTTGTTCTTTTCATGCATGTCTATTTTTTTTTCTCTCCACCACCCCACCACCTGTTTAGATAGAAATTTTCTGCTCCATGCCCAACAAAATACTGATTCTCAAATTTGGTGTGTCAGATATTTAGTTAAGGAGCTGGTTGGAAATGCTATAGTTGCAACTAGAAATGCTAAGACTGGGGATAAAACCAGGAAACTGGATTATTAACCAGCATCTGGTTTACTCTGGGGTAGATGCTTCCTGGACCACATTTTAGAAATGCTGCTGTAAGGGCTTGGCCAGTGTAACTCCTCCCCTGGGAGCTTCCAACCCGCACCCATGGCATCTCCTGATACAGCCCATCTACAGGGGTCCTCCACTTTTCATTGAAGGGTCTGCTACTTGCAATATGAATACAGAGAAATTAAGAGTTTTAAAGGCTGTCAGTGGTTCTCAGGTTCATTTTAAATACTCTTTTCTGATTTTCATGATGGACTGCAGGACTCTGGGGGAAAGGCTAAGGAGAAGAACGTTTGCCTTACAGAAGGACACTTAGAGACAGCCAGGGCTGGATGTAGCTCAGTGGTAGAGTGTTTTCTAAGCCTGCCCAAGGCCCTAGGTTCAATCCCCAGTACTGAAATAAATTAATAGCTAGATAACCCAGATGCTTCTCCCAAGTCCTGCCTGGGTTTAATGTAGACAAAAAGATTTTAAGATCATGATCTTATCAAGAAATCCTATTTTGCCATTTACTACTCAGTCTACACTACCTCTCTGTACACAAAAACTCTTCTTGGATTAAAAAGAAAAAAAAATTCTCTAGAATCAATTCTTCCAAAATACTTTTCAAATTACAACCAAAACTCCACTAATTCAATCTAATCAGTGGCAGAACAATCTCAGTTGAAATGTTTGATGACATTTTCAAAAATGCAGTTGTTCTACTTTTTGGTAGATGTCATGGTTTTAATACAGCAAGACCATAGGAGACTGCCTCTTCCTGCAGATGCAAACCCAAGCACACCCTTCAGACCAGAGCTTTCCAACTTGCCCAGTTTCCCTCCTGTACCAGCTTCCCCACTGCCTGCCATAGTTTCCCTCTGCTAATTCTATTTCCTTTTGCTTTTACTAGTCAGCCTATTTTTATTGAATATGATTATTTTCAAAGATAAATGTATATCTCTATCAAAAAATCAGCATCACTTCCCTGTACATAAAGCATCTGTTGGAATAAATACTAACCAGCATAACTAAATTTGGGCCTCGATCCCATCTCTCTGGGCTTAAAAGCTGTTCCTCTTTGTTGTAAAGAACTTCGGGTTCATGAAATTAGGGCTGTAGAAGAGGAGAGAGACTGGAATGCTGCTTCTGGGAAGCACAGGAAACAATCTCCTGCTTCCACACTTATGAAGACTAACTGAAATAAAAAAGCCAAGGGTCTAAACCAGAGTGAAAACTAAGCAGCAACAAGAATGGCTTGAGAGTGGCCTTCAGCACAAGCTCTCTCACCTGCTGCCTCTGCCAGGTACAGGTGGCTCGGATACCTTCACTTGAACTCTCTCTTTCCAGATAAACTCACCATCTAGTAACCATTCGAGAATATACATCATAGGAGGCACTTGGTAAGGCTGGTTGACCAGCGATGCCATCAGAAACATATACTAATATTCAAGCTCCAAAGAAATATATTGTTTCTGCTCATTCAGCCATTCCTTGATTTACCAAGTACCCATCCGGTCAGGCTGTGGGCCAGGCCCTGGGTATAGAGTACTGAACAAAAAAGGAAAAAGAAAAAGAAAAAGCTCTGCCTTCCAGGGGCTTACTTTCTAGTAGGGAGCAAATAAAAATGAATAAGAAGATATGTTAAATAATTATAGGTTTTAAGGGGAAAAAAGATATTGGGAATAGTTGAAATTTTGTATAAAATAGTCCAGAAAAGCCTCACTGAAAACAGAAAGTTTGGCTAAACAGGTTTCCTTGGTCCTCTAGGCAACCTCCTGGTCCTTGGCATTTTCTAAATGCTCTAGAACCTTTTGAGCAGGAAGATGCAATGGATCTAGGGCATTACCCTGAAAAATGCTCAAGAGTAACAATACAATGAATAATATATCAAAATAAGGAAGAATAAAATGAACAATATGAATGTAACTCACATATAAAGAGATACTTTGAAGAAATAGACATTTTCCAATGTTAGAAGCCATTCTATCTAGAGAAGAAACCTGCACAAATACCAACATAGCCACATCCCAATGGACACAAGTAGCTCAAATCTGTTTTTATGTTTCATCTTCTCTCAGAGCCGGGAATACAAATGTGATGCAGCTAAGGGGATGCATTAAGAATAACCACGTCACCAGAGCCATGTCACAGAATGCACAGCCTGAACACACCTCCTTTAAGTCGGTGGAGTGGTTGCTGCTGATGGGCAAGGATGGAAAGCAAAGCTATGAGCACAAAAGACAGAACAGTTCCACTCAGAGCCCTGGAATCACACTCTGCTCCCACTGGGTTATCATAAAGACCAGCAGGAGCTTTGGGGATCTCCTTGGCATTTAATTACAGGATCCATCCATCCATTAATTACACGACCTTCTTCATCTCATTATCAGATGGGTACATTTTCCAAGGGGACGAGTGGGAATTAGGTTCTACTTCCTTCAGACGCTGACATGCTTTAACATTCAGTTCCTGCCTTTTGTGCCATCCCTGGGAAATTTCACACGTGACCATATTGCTACTGCCACCATCCAGATGCTAGTCTTCCAGATCCTTCCTCCCAGCATAGACCAGTTCCTCTCAAGCGCTAGCTCTCTGGATGTACCATGTGGACTCAACTTCCACGTGTCCCCTTAATGTCCTCGTTCTCTCTCTCCCCCGCACTGCCCCACCAAAGGGCTCCTGTGTTTCTTGCTGGTTCCATTCCATCCACCCAAGCAGTCCATGGGAAACCTGGAACCTTCACTCTTCCCCTTCAGGAGTCACCAAATCCTGTCAACTGTAATTTGAAGTGCCTCCTGGGTCTTTCCCTTCATCTCTGTCATACCTGCTGCTACCTTACAATTATTCCCACCTGGATTACCAGAACATCTTCCCCAGGGTTCTCCTGGCCTCAGTCTGCATCCTATATGCCTATCTCATCACTTAGTATAATCAATGTTGCTTATTGATCTCTCTCCAAATGGTTCCCGAGTCCTCTGAATATGATATGGTGTGCTATCTCTTTCTATTCTATACCTTTAACATAATATCCTGCATGAAGTCTATGTTCAATTAACATTTAGTAAATGAATGAATAACTCCTGGATTCCAAAGTGTCAGACTTCTCAGGAAAAGGGATGGGTTAACTACCAAATTACTGCTCACCAACCTTGCTCCTGTTCCAGTCAATTCTGTGACTTCACGGAGACTAAAAATTGATTTAAGCATGTGCAGTAATCTCTACCTTCTTCACAGCAACCCTTTCCGATTTTCTTGCTTGTTTAGCTCTCATATAAGATGCCCAGTGTCCTCCTTTCAAGACGCTTTTTAACAAAAATCACTTATCCTTGCTTTTAATTGCTACAATGTTTGCATTTGAGGACTTCCTTTTTAACTACAGAAAACCACCTCTTCAGAAATGCTTTAGAAATGAGGCTTTATTAACATGGTACTATGCAAAAGACAGTTGGGTAGGAGGGAGGAGACAGAATTCCAGGGAGAATTCAGTCAGCACTTGAACGTGCCTCTTAGTCAGCCAGCTGTTGCCCAGAAGCCTAAGCTTGTTTTGGTGCATGCTCCCCATCCAAAATCCTCTGTCCCAGGACATTAGTTTACTTACTCTCTGAATATCACGACTCTACTTAAGACATAACAGAAAGAAAATGAAACTGTTGTTTTAGGACTCCACTGCACTAAGATCATGTGGGCTAGGGGGACACCTAGAGTCCTGATCTGATTAGGATGTAAGAGGAAGGGCTCTGGACAGAAAGCCCTACCCAGACAGCCGCAGATGATGTTCTGAACCAGTGTGGACAAGAGCCCTGACCTCAATTTTTCTGTAAAAATTTCTGTCTAAAATTGCTCTAAAAATGAAAGTCTTTTAATTTAAAGAAAATTAAAACAAAACGAAGGGAGGAGGTGAGGGGGGCAGGCCCTGGCCAATGAGAAATTTCTTGTACTGGAGACAGTGGGAATATCAGAGCAGTTGTTGCGTCTTCTGCTCTTCCAAGCTGTATCCTCCCTCCAGAGCCTCAGATACTCAGTAACAAGTGAAGTTCAGTCTAAAGCTGCTGGTGTTAGTGGGACTTTGGAAAATGGGAAGAGGAATGATGTCCAGCAATGAGAAAGGCTTAAAGATCAGGAATTTGGTACTAGCAAGAATTTGGAGTGAGAGGAGATGACAAGAATGCAAATCTCAAGGCCCTGTCCAACATGGTGGCCATTAACCATGTGCCTATTAAGCACTGAAAATGGGACTTGTCCAAACCGAGAGGGTTAAACTAGTATGAAAAAAGTCAAATATCTCAATAATTTTATACTAATTATATGTTGAAATGATAATATTTTGGATACAGAGGTTAAATAATATATATTATAAAAATTAATAGTACCCTGTCCCTTCTTGCCTTTTTTAATGTAGTTATTAGAATACTTGCAATTAGACACATGGCTTTGCATCATATTCCTCTAGAATCCCGGAGAAAGTCATGGAGTCCCTACAATCTAAGGTCTAGGGAGCTTAAATGACTTTTTTTTTTTGGGGGGGGGACATCAAGGAAGAAAGCAAATTAATAAAAACATTAAAAAGAAAAGAGGGTGACCCTCGAAAATTAGGATGTTAGACAGTGACATTGACAGATTAAATGTGAGAAAAATATGTAAAAATAAATGACCCATTTATTTTAGCAACATTTTGTTAAATTGAAAAATAATTCCTACAAACAGCAAGCACTCTTAAAATAGGATTTAATCTAAGTAAAAATTTAACTTTTCAGGAATACATTTATAACATGAAAAAAAGTATATGGTATGACTTCGTAACATAAATAAGTTAGTGGTAACTTAAATTTAAACTAGAAGAGAAAAATGCAAACAAACAAACAAACAAACAAAAAACAACCCTACAGGGGTTGGTGGATGTGTATTCTACCACCTTAATGTGTTGAATAGGGACTGCTCAGATCCATTGCTCATTCACAGTAGAAACAGCAAACATACACAGGGCTGCATTCATTTATAAGATGTATTTATTTCGTACCAAATTTATCCCTTGAGCTATGTTTTAGGAAATTTATGAGCAAAATGTGTGTGTGTGTGTACACACCCAACTCTGTTATCTGAACCGGATGTAACCAGAAGATAGCCTTTTCTCTGACCAGCTATTCAAGTGGCTTCAGTACCTCTTGGTTCTATACTACACACCTAGATGGTATTCTGAATTTGGAATCTGCACACTCTGACCTGGGGTAATTTAAATGACATACAGTCTCATCTCTATTTTATAATAAGGACACTGAGCCACAGAGATGAATAACTTGCTTGAGACCATAGAGCTGCTTACTGGCAATGGCAGGACTCACGCCACATGACGGTACCCTTGGCATCCTGGGTGTGACCCTGATGTTTCCTGATGACCACCCTGGGTTGTCTGAAAACTTGAGTTTATTAAATTTACTCAGAGAGGTTTCAGAGAGGATTAACGAATCTCTATATAATGTGTGTGAAAGCATTTTTTTTAATCTTTTCTTTTTTTTTTTTTTTGGAACTGGGGGTTGAACCCAGGACTTTGCAAGTGCAAGGCGGATACTTTTGCCACAGAGCTACATCCCAGCCCTAAAAGCTTTTTTGTAAAAAATGAATCTGTGTATATTTAAGGTGTACAACTTGTTATAAGATACACACACAGTAAGATGATTACTACGTGGAACAAATTCCCTCAGATCACATAGTTACCCTGTCCCTGTGAAGCAAGAACAGCTATCATCTGGTCTTTAGGGAAATATTACAAGATACAATCATTAACTATCATTTTGAACTAAGCACTGGGGGGCTCAGCTCCTACCCCCGACCTCTTCTCACCCCGGCCTCACATGCTAGTGCTTTCTCCTGAAAAGTGTAGTTAGTTAGTGAAAGAAACAGTTGTAGCCTTCAGAAAAGCACCCTCCCCCTTTTTTCAGATGTTTGAGGGTCACTGGCTTAAGCCGCCATGGCCATGGCTTAAGATGGCATTATCGAGTCTCTGTAACCTAAGACACTCAAAATGAAGCCCATTCCCAGGAAGGAGGTGGTGACCATATGCAGGGTACAGAGAAAAGCTACAAACAATCTCAGAGTCTGCCCCTCCCTTCTATCTCTCCCTACATCCTGCATCTGCATCCTGAACTACCCAGACACACCCTCAGCTCAAGTAACCTGCTTCTCAAATCAACACACAAACCACTCTCTTCCTCCTCTTTTTCCCAGTCAGTCAAACCCTGGCTCTGCAATGACAGGCCAGTATTTGCACCACGATGCCAACTTTGTGAACCCCAGGAGAGGGGCTGGTTAGTTAATGGAAATAAACCTCAAATTGGGAACTTTTTTGGGTGACAGATAATTTTCTGTTTGGAGGGCTCTCAAATGTTCCTGATTAATTCTTGCTTCTACACACACACACACACACACACACACACACACACGGAAGCTAATGACCTAGCACACCAACTGTACAGTGTTCCAGGCCTCCTACCACTCATGGATATGGGATAAGATGACTTTGCAGTAGGAGTTCCTCTTTCTAGAGAAAAAGAAACAGAAGTACAAAACTGGTTTTCATTGTTTTTCCCAGAGCTAGTCCCTCTCCCGGGATTAGGGACCTCAGTGTGTCCCCAAAGGCCATGAACCATCGGCCTTGGGAACACCTGGTTTCCCCTTCAGGCCTAACTGAATCCTAAACAAGTGGTTCCAGGACTTCTGAGGGCACTGACGTATCCTCCAGGGGCCTGGGATGACACTAAGGGGATGACATGCTGGTGGTGACATGCCACGGAGCCAGGACGCTGGAGACACTGTACCTTTGCAGGTAAAACATTTGATGTGGAAATGTCTGGTCTGCACCCGGAGCACTTCGCCCTTGCACGGCTCCCCACATTTATGGCAGTGAATGACAGGCTTCTCTGATGGGTGGTGAGGGTCCTGCGGGTGGGCCACTGGAAGAAGAAGAAAAAGAAAAAGATCCAGATGATGAAGGGGGCATTTCTACAAGTGTCCTCACAGTGAGCATAACATCCCCACCATTTGGTATCCAATGAGCGACAAGTCAAATCAATAAACATGGCACCCACCCTCTGCTACAACCACTGGGTCCACAAATAACTGACGGTGGTGGCTTGAACAGCCCATTATGGTGACACGAAGCTCGTTCCTCTGTGGAGCCTGCCGTCCTGCCCCTTTCTCCCCAACTCCTCTAGCACAACGTACCTGGACTATTAAATGCAAACTCTTGTTTGGGTCAAAATTCTCTGTCTTTGCAGTAAGTCTTTTCCTTGACTCAGCACATTTCAGCAGTTCACTGTAGACCGTGAGGTCCCTTGAACGTGGGAACCATTTCTTAGAGTTCATTTTTTCACCCCAGTGATATGTCTCCTTTCTCCCAAAGCTCCTGAGGACATAGCAAAATGCTCAGCCCAGCAAATGTTTTTATTTATGAATTAATTAGTACATAATGGACAGTTCTGCCACAGAGTATTTCCTGATCTTCATTCAGCACCTCATTTAGCCTGTTGGAGGGTTACAGGACCCTCCCATTATGCCCACAGTTCCTGACACACACAACTGTGGGCAACAATGAAAAAAGAAAACAAAACCCATGCAGATCCCTTCAAACCTCCGTTTCCTTTCCCATAAAATAAAGGGATCAGACCAGATGATCTCTAGGTCTTTTCAGACCCTAAAATCACATGGAGGGGCTTACAGGGATTACTCTCTCCACCTTCAGAGTGTGGTTTTCAGAGAACAGAGGTTGTTGTGACTGCCCTGTCCTGAGAACAGGATGAACAGCCTCTGCTTTGCAGAGGGCCATGGGAGAAGGCAACGAGGGGACACCTGCGGCTTTCAGCAAACCAGGTGGCTTCATTTCACTCAGTTTCTTCAGCCAGTGTGTGCACATGGCCCTTGTTGCTATGAAATTCCTTTTCTGACTGAGGTCATTAGAACCCATGTGATATAAGAACACGTATCACGTAAGTACCTCCATGAGGGTGATATGGGATAAGAAGAGGGAACCTAAAATTCATCCATCAACACAAGGAACATAGGTGATTTTTTTTTCCTTGACTCATGATAAAACTGCTTCGGGCAGGACAGTGGAGGGCAGATCCTGCTGACACTCAATTTAGAAAGCACCTTAAAGCAAGGAGCACTCTGTACACTGCAAGGACAATAGTTCATTGTTTCCCTCAGACCTCTGTCATGTTCTCATTTTTGCCTGGAAAAAAGTCTGAACAAGATAGTCCAATAATGGCTAACTTCTGAGGAACAAGGTTCCTCTTGTGAGACTTTGACTAAGAGCAGGTGTCATTTCGGATTAAACACCTGATCTGCACTCTCTACACTGGATCCTGGGGATTACTAGCCAAGGTACCAACCTTGCAATTCACCTGCATTTCCTTATCTACCTGCAGGGATCTCTCTTGAAAACCTGTATTTATATCAGAACTCAGTATTTTCTACAGGAATTAAGGAGGGGCATGCTATAAAAACTCTAAACAACCACTTGACTTTAAAAGTGATGTGTATCAAGGCCAAAAATCTATTTACCTTAATGTGTGCTTCAAGAGCTGATGGAGAACATGTGAGGGGTTTTTGTCGTTGTTGTTGTTTTAGGTTAACTCCTGCTTCTCAGAAAAGTAATATTTACTGGTGTCTGCTAATGCAGGCATGGTGCTAGAGCCTATACACAAGTCACTTCATTCCCTCCTCCCCACCCTACTCTCTCAGCCAGGTGGGCCTTGTTGTTCCCAGAGAAGCTGAGTAAGGGTGAGTGCAAAGACCTTTACCCAGGCTATTTCGACTCTGGTCTCTCAGGCTCCTCCCAGGGTATTTGTACAAATCAGGAAATTGTTATAAGTCAGACCATAATTTATTTAGCCAAGTTCAAGTGCAGTTCTAACAGCAGCGACCAGGGCTTGGCTTATGAAGGGAACACTCACACTGGGTGCTGCAGGCATTCCCCAGCTGGGCCTGGCACCCAGGGGGCAGTTCTCAAGGTAACTATGTGGATCCCCAAATCAGAACCCCCAGTGCCATGTACTAAAGATGCAGATTTTTGTCTCACCCCAGTTAAAATGGCTAGTATCAGAAAGACAAAAATAATAAATGCTGGTGAGGAGCTGGAGAAAGGGAGTTCTCATATCAGTTGGTGGGAATGTAATGTACCCATATGGAAAACAGTATAGAGATTCTACAAAAAATCAGAAATAGAACCTCCATACGATCTACTGGGTATCTGTCCAAAAGAAATGAAATCATTATGTTAAAGAAACATCTGACTCCCGTGCTCATTGCTGTACTATGCACAACAGTTAAACAGAATCAACCTAGGATAAAGAAAATGTGGAAGATATACATAATGGAACAATTTTTTTTTAAAGAGAGAGTGAGAGAGGGAGAGAGAGAGAGAGAGAGAGAGAGAGAGAGAGAGAGAGAGAGAGAGAGAGAATTTTTAATATTTATTTTTTAGTTCTTGGCGGACACAACATCTTTGTTAGTATGTGGTGCTGAGGATCGAACCCGGGCCGCACGCATGCCAGGCGAGCGCACTACCGCTTGAGCCACATCCCCAGCCCCATAATGGAAAATTAACATAAAAAGAATGTGATTTTTGTCATTTGCAACAACGTAGATAGAATAGGAAGGCATTATGTTAAGTGAAATAAGTCAGATACAGAAAGGAAAGTACCTCGTGTTCTCAAATATATGTGAAAGCTAAAAAAGTTGATCTCAAAGAAATAGACACCGGAGTAGTGGTTACCACAGTATGGGGATGGTATGGGTGAGGGAGGGGAGGAGAGAAGATGGTTAAGGATACAGAGGTGCAGCTGGGTATGGAGAATAACTGCTAATGTTCTATAGTACAGTAGAATAACTACGGCTGACTCTAACTAATTGAATATTTCAAAATAGTTAGGAGAGAGTATCTTGAATGTCACCCAACACAAAGAAATGATATATGTCTGAGGTTGTATATAGACCAGTTGCCCTGATTTGATCCTTACCTATTGTATAGGTATTAAGATAGCTCCCTGTGCCCCCAAAATATGTACAATTACTATGTGTCAATCCCAGTGGCTCAGGAGGCTGAGGAAGGAGGATTGAGAGTTCAAAGCCAGCCTCAGCAAAAGTGAGGTGCTAAGCAACTCAGTGAGACCCTGTTTCTAAATAAAATATAAATAAGACCCTGTTTCTAAATAAAATATAGGGCTGAGGATGTGGCTCAGTGGTTGAGCACCCCTGAGATCAATTCCTGGAAGACCTCCCTCCCCCCAAAAAAATACAGTTAAAAAAATGCAGATTTTCCCCGATCTTCTTTTCTAGTAAACTACTCAGGAGGTTCTTACACATACTCCAGTTTAAGAACTTCAGAATTCTTACATTTTCAGTAGGTCAGCTAGAGAAGAGTGAGAACAACAAAGAGTAGTAGTTCTCAAGACCATCCTTTTCAGATGGATATGAGAATACATAGAGTGAATCCCTTAACCACAAGGAGGATGCATTTTGGGATAAGAAACACTGGTTTCTCCGAACACTGAATCGCCTACCCTGAGCAAGCCAGCCATGCTGAGTAATGATGAGCCAAGGAAAGTATCATTTCACTTCTTGGCTTTTCTCTATGTCTGAATAAAAAGGAGTCAGTGAAAATGCTGGCACGAGCTGCAAAGGTCAGAATGGGGATCAGCATCTGCATTTTGCAAGTGTTTCCCTTTGGAAATATACATTACACCGCAAAACCCTCCCTGCCCGCAAATGACTTTCACCTTCACCCAGAGAGGGCCAGACTGCTCCATGTTCACTCGCCTGTCCTTCATCCAGCAGCCCAGGCGGGGCACACCGCAGAACCCTCATTTGCAAAGAAATGAGATTTTCTTATTAGGGAATGACAGAATCCAAAAGACCAAAAAGAACCAGTGTATATTTTATCCCAACTCAAATCAGTGGAGACAAAAGAATCTCTTTTCCTTTTTAAGGATGAACAAAGAAGTTCACTTTATATAACTGTCTTTGAAAATTTGGTAATTACCAAACGTGTTTGTGGATTTAATTCTATGATTTTGAAATATGCTGAGTTGGTTGCAACACAAATGTGACATTAATGCTGTATTCCTCTCATCTGCAACTGGCTCCATTGCTAATCTTTCTTTGATGGCTCCATCTTTCAGAGCCTGGGAGGGTCCCTGTTTATTCTACCCATGGGCAAATTAGGAGCAGAGTATTAAAAAGTGACCAGCAAATTATTCTCAGAGATATACTTTGCCCTCAGACTTCCCAAGCCTTCCCACCACACCAACTCCATCAATGATTCACCCTGGAACTTGGGTTAAAGTCTTCCATTAGCTCACTAATTTTGTTGCCAAAATAAGAAGAGTAATGAAACCAAAAGTGAGGTTGAACACTTTCTGGATAATGAGGAAATACACAGGAAGAGCCACGAGTCGGTTTGCCTGAAAGGCTGAAGAGATTCTTCTACTATCTGCTGTCCAGTTTGGAGAGACGCTGGCTATTTAGACCAAGCTGTCTACTCCAAGGTGGAAGAGTTTCATACTGTTTTTGTAGCCAAGCAGAGCAGATTAGTCACATGGTTGAAACTCCTGTGCAAGACAGAAACCAAAGGTCCCTTTTTGATGCATTGATTTTAAAACATCTCAGGGAATGAGACTGAAATTCAGGCCACAGAAGAAATTCCAGTAACCTTTGGCTTCCTCAAGCAGAGGCCATCGCAGGCCTTAGAGGAAGGCCGCAAGGCAAGGCAGAGTCCTTCCTCAATTCCAGAACCATCCTCGCCTTGCCCAAGCTCCATCCCTCTGGGGCATGGACCACAGAAATAGCACATCCAAGAAGTCACATCTGAAAGGAAAACCTCCTTAGTGGTAAAGATCACAACCCTGAGGACCTGGCATGAGCCGTGCCTTGCTCCCAGTCGCCTGGAATGCTCAATCTCATGGAACCAAACTGCCCCTTCCAGTCCCCTTCTCCCTCCACAGCACCATGGCTCCCTTAACCAGCCTGTGAAGGGACACAGTGCTTCATGGCTTTCATGTCCACTGCTCATTGCACTCTCAAGAGCCCTGAGGTGGGAAGAAAAGGTACTGTGGACCCCCTTTTGACAACAGGCAGGCTCAGAGACCAACCCACTCTCCCACGGTGACCCAGCCCAGGGAGCAGAGCTGGCAGTAAATCAAGGCAGTGACTCCAAATCCAGAGCCATCCCCTAATCACCCCTCATCATGGACGCTCCTGTAGTCACTCCCCACTCTGCCCTCTCCCACCAAACCCCCACACCTTCCTCACCCCCCCCATCCAGGCCCTCAACCCCCTTCTCAATTGCCCAGAGCTTTCCCTCCTGCTGTGTTTCTTCCTCCAATGTAACCTGTGAGAAGTAGCCTGTGCAGGAGGGGGGACACAGCTCTTTGCTGCCACGGAAGAAGTGCCTGGCGGGAAATCTGACAAACACCACCAAATATCACAGCCAGGTGACGGAGGCCAGTATCTGCAGTGCAAGCCACAGAGAGGGAACGGTCCTCTGATATGAAGGGATGAAAGTGGGTACTGTGCCTGTGGTCACAACCTCCCACCCCCCAAAAAACCCATCATTCTAATGAGAAGAATCCCAAATTGAGATTCTATGAAATAATGACCAGCACCCTTCCAAACTGTCAAGATCATCCAGAACAAATATATCGAGACACTATCTCAACCAAGAGGAGCCTAAGGAGACTGACTAACAAATACAATGTGGGATCCTGGAACAGAGAAAGGACATGAGACAAAAACTAAGGAGATCTGCTGGTTGCAGTGGCGCACACCTGTAATCCAGCGGCTTGGGAGGCTGAGGCAGGAAGATCACGAGTTCAAAGCCAGCCTCAGCAACTTAGAGAGGCACTTAGCAACTCAGCGAGACCCTGTCTCTAAATAAAATATGAAAAAGGGCTGGGGGTATGGCCCAGTGGTGAAGCACCCCTGGGTTCAATCCTCAGTACCTCTCCCCAAAAAATAAAAACAAAACCAAGGAAAGCTGAATAAATCATAGGCTTTAGTATGTATTAACATTGGTTCATTAATTGTAACAAATGTAGTACACTAACACAAGATCTTAACAGTTAGGCAGACTGGGTGTTAGGTATATGAGAACACTATGATATTCTCAATTTTTGTATTATCTAAAAGTGTTTTTTAAAATAAATTTTATGTTAAAAAGAATAAAATTAAAGAAAACTTCCAATAGTTTTCTGAATAAGAATATATCAAGTCTACAGTTCTCTGCTAACTTTAGAGATCTCCAGTAACATGGCCCGCACTAGCTTTGTAGATCTCTAAGATGGAACTACACTCCCTAAGTATTTATCACTGTGCTAACAAGTTCTGAACTCAGGTAGCCTGACCCCAGAGACTGAACCCTAAAATACTCTACTGTGATTATACTAATAAACAAATGCTTGAGCTGGGGTATTGGGCACTTCCTGGTTTGGCATCTTCTTTTCCCCAAGGTCTTGAGCACTGAATGGATGGTTCCTGGCTGCCTCACCTATTCAAGTCAGTCCTGGCCCACAGAGCCCAGCCCACGTCCTGAGGTTCTCCAAAGCTTTCACTACAGCTTAGAATGATTAAATATTTCCTCTTCTCCACGTTCTTATCAATCAACTCAAACTCAGACGCTGAGAAAGTAAAACGGACTTTATTTGGGGTCTCAGGAATTGCAATTAGGGAGATGCAGGTTCAGAGAACTCTGAATCATTGTTCTGGAGGAGGCAGGGAAAGTGGGCTTCTATGTGATTTATTACAAAGCAGTAAAAATTCTTCTTTTGGGAAACTTCTGATGGAGTTAAGAACAGGTAATGTGAGGCACGGGACATGTGACCAATAGAAAAGAATGTATGTCCTTAGCAAAGATGTCCATAAAACAAGAGTCCAATAATCTTTTCTGTGCATCTTAAGTGTCTGGACACGTCATCTGCCTACAGTCACAGGGTGAAAGTAACCAAAGCTCACACCACAGACAGTGGACAGAGTTGCACCCACATCCTGCTTCCTCATGCCTCTCGACTCCATTTTGAAAAACTTACTGTTGCTTTCGATATAATTTTCCTCTGATTTGCACATTCTCTAGGTTTGAACAGCTGTACCATCATCCAGCACTTAATTTTCTCTAGTGTTTTTTGTTTGTTTTGCTTTTGTTTCAATGCATCAATTCTGATCTCACCAAACTGCAAGCTCCCTGGTCAATTTCTCCAAATTTCTGAAACGCTTCCGATTTCAAATATCAAATAAGCTGAGTTGTCATTTCTGTTCTTCTCTGTTCATTTTTTGGATGAGGGAAATAGGGTTACCACCCAATACCACTTCACAATAAGTAACTTGAGAACACAACTATAACACTGTAACAGGAGACATTTATTGATCACTTACTATGTTCCGGACACTGTGATAACTAATTGATACCCACGATCACAGATAGTCCTTACAACTGCCTTACAGAGGTACTTTTGCATTATTCCTGTTTTGCAAAGGAGAAACCAAGGCTAATAAGAGTTAACTACTTTATCCCAGACCACACAAGGTAAGAAATAGTTTGAATCCAGACACCATGCTTGGAAGCAGAGTGCTGGGGATTTCCACAGGAAGACCTTATTCAGGGCTAGAAGGAAACGGAGCTAGGACGGGGTGCCCACTAGACTTATCACACAGCTCACAGTGGTGAACACCCAGCTGTATCATCATCCAAAGGTAACACCTTCGCTATTAAGTAAGCAGATGGGAAATGGCACTTCAATATAAAAAGAAGTGATTCCAGGCTGCAGCAATTTATGGGAAAGGAACACGTAGATGTAAGGATGGCTCAGCAAGGAAGGGCAGCCTGCCATTGGGAGGACCTTTCCTGCAGCCTCCAGGCTGAGCAGCAGCCTGCCTGGCCCGGAAGCCTCCTCAGGTTGAGACTGCATTAGGTTGACTTTTGCTTAAAACAGGAATCCTATTCTCTTGGGAGTCTATGTTTCAGAGTCTGCCTCATTATCTAGAATATTTTCTCTGCTTCTACCTCCTGAATTCCCACTGAAACATAAGCACACATCCCAGAGATGAGCTCTCTCCCACCTCCCACTCCCTTTCTTTGTGCTAGAATGGCCTAGGAAGCAAAAACCTCAACAGTTTAAATAAATGCATAGGGTGCTTAATTTGCAGTTTACCCCAAAGTCCATCTCCTGCTGTGGCAAGTGGTAGTTACTCGAAGCTACACACATGGTTACCCCATCATTAATTGTCCCAAACGATCCTCCTCTTGAATTGGCCTCCACAGCCCCATTTTCTTATACCATATGCGTTTGGTATTCAGGATTATTACTTGGCACCAACAGTCCCAGTGGGAGAACTGTGTTCTAGCCTCTCTGTCTCCTGCAGCTTTTAACTTGGAAGATGTTCCTATTTTTGACTGGCAATGCACTCAGTCCTCATTATTCCTCCAAACATAAAAGACACTGTCAGCAGCCCCTCAAGCTGGGCTCCTGATGACGGAGACAGGCTGGACTTACCTCCAGTTAATCCGATTCCTCCCGGGCAAGGAGGTGCTAAGATTACCTACAACTTCTACAGTCCTGCAACTTCTTCCTCCTAAGTCACCTGATGTCTTTGCTCTGATGTGCTCCACCTGCCTTCTAGTAGGAGGGTTAATCTCAGAAAGGGATTTTATATCAGTTTGGTGGCTTACCGTCCCCTCCCATAAGAGAGACTATTTAGACACACCTCTGACTGCCATGACTCACGGGGACAACACCCTGCCCCGACATCTCCTGGCCTTTTTCTGACCGTGTTAGTAATTTTACTTTGGAGTAAGTCATTCATTTAAAAATCCATTTCTTCTCCCCAAAAGCCATCAAATGGGACCTTGGGCTGGCCCAGCCCTGCCCTTTCTATCACATGCCTCAACCTTCCAAGACAGTGCTGAGAGCAGGCGCCTTACGTCCAGGTTGGCAGCAGAGCTGCGTGAGATCATCTCCTCCTGGGAGCCTCTATGGCACCAGCCTGGCACACAGAGGCCTGTGTCAGCTGAGTTAGGAAAGACGGTCACTAACCTGTAGGAGCAGAAATGTCTGATGTATGACAAAAACAAAACCCTTCTGGAATTTGATAGAAACTTTTCAAGTCACCTAGAGATCTCAAATTGTCCCTGCACAAGCAATTCCACTTAGAAATGGATCACATCAAACAGCCAGGCGGCGGCTATAGTCTGAATCCTGCGTGCAGAACACTACATCTTAATGGGCTGTGACAGAGCCACATCCATCCTGATTCCGAGATGGGGAGGGACTATGGCCCCATATGACCCATTTATAGGAATACAAGTCAAGAGAGAGGGTCAGGAACTATCAGCATTGAGGCCAAGGATCCTGAGACAGGGCTTTGCTTTGGCATAGTATCACCACTGCCTTCTGTTCCCTAGTTCCAAATCCAGACATCTTAGAAGACTTCAAACACCAAAGAACCAGGATGTTGACAGAAGTGCCCCAAGCTGGTAAAAACTTATTCGTGAACAGCACAGAGGCTCCCAGCTGCCTTGGCCTTTTTTCTCCTGGCTGCTTCTACTTACGTCCCTGGACACACTTGGAATCATCAACTAGTTAAAAATGGCATTTTGACAAGCTATGGAAATGGTTAACGTGTATAGCACTTTAGCACTTTTCTATCTATAAAAAGTGTTCCAAGACAGTAACTCCCCGGGTCCCATCCACTCCATATTCAAATCGAGCTTCAGAGATGTTAAAGGATTTGCCTGTGAAGAGCCAACTGTGTGGCCAGTGACCTCAGTTGGAAGCTCAAAACTGGCCATGGCAGAGGTATTTACACCGTGGAAATCATCACTCTTTACCAATCAGGGCTTTCCTCTGCCCACTCCCCTGGGAGTTGGCTGTTAAACATTTACCAGGCACCACTGTGCCCAAGGCCTCACTGCTGGTAAACAGCAAACGGAGACTTTTAATTCAGGTCCTTATAAATTTCAGAAACAAGCATTTGAGCCCTTTTTTAAAAGGTGTTTCTGCTCCTGCTCTGTGATCAACATATAGACCCACCTTCCCCTGGTCTCTCCAGTGCCTGTGCACCCACTGGGAGACAAAACCACAAGACCTGTGTTCACAGCTTCTGAACTGCAGAGTCAGACATGTGGCAGATCCTAAAGCTACTCTCTAGATACTTAGGCTCCCGACTCCTCCCAGACCTGAAGTTCAAGCCCATTCAAGCCTTCGCTATGATGTAACTTTGCCGGGTGTGACCTCTGCAAGGAAAGGCAAACACACATTATCTACACCTGTCACCGTGCTAGCAACCTATTCATCCAGGTGATAGCTTTAGCTCTGGTGGTTTGTTCGATTCTCTCATTAAAATTCAGAGATTCATCTGCTTGACTAGAAGGGAAGAGATCTCTCCTGAAGTTCAGCAAAGACTTTATGAAGTCTCAAGTTAATCTTCAGGAGGGGGATAATGGAAGCTCAACACGGGGCTAGTGGGAGCAGGGGAGACAGTGAATAAACACCTCCATGAAAACTCTCAGTGGGACCCTCAGCACTTGAGAAGTACGTTCGTATGAAGAGCGTGAACAAATTCTGTCTCAGAGGGAGCCTGCTGTGCCATCTGTCTCGAGGCTGGTGGGAACTCTGGAGACAGACCAGCCCTGCCTCTGAGGACAGGGATCCCAGGGACGCGCACAGCACACGCTGACCTGCACAGAGGAGAACCACTGGAGCTGCCTTGGGATGCTGCAGGCCCAGGAGAGGCAACAGCAATGTGCTTGGGCCTCCAGAGAGAAAACCATGCCGCTGGATGGTTCAGAGGGCTGGGGACAGTTTCACAGAAAAGGGAGTGGAATTTGACACTGCGGGACAGGCAGAAGGGAGTGAGCGATGAGGGAAGGATGGTGCAGAGCCATGAAGAGCACAAGCAAAGGCCCAGGTGAGACAGCACTGGCACTTCTGGTCTCACCTTCTGGGTCAGCGGTGGCTTCATGAACAAGGACAAAGCCAGGGGAAAGTTAGAGCATTTCCCCCGTGATGTTCCTGCCGATCCCAGATCCTGCTCTCCAGAGCTTGCGGTTTAGTAGGAGAGGTGGTTGGGAAGAGGGATGGGGAAAGACATGGAATGGATGGGGATGAATGAACACAATATGAACATGAGTAGCGCCAGTGTCACGTGCCCAAAGAACAGTGTTAAAACAAGGAGAGAGAAAAAGAGAAAAAAGCTTCAAGATAGAAGTGCCCTTTCAGAGGAGCCCAGAGGAAGGGTAAGACATAAGTGGGAAGGAAGGAAGAGGAAGACGTCTCAGACAATGAGCAGGTTCTGGTGCCATTCTTGGCTTTGTCCCTCCTAGCTCCGTGACCTTAATTAAACAAGTTACTTGTCTTCTCTATCAATTTCCTCTTCTTCATGAGGAAGTAATCCTGGGAAGTGTTCTGCACTTTTCCTGACAGGAGAAACATGGAAGCCGCTGGGTTTCTGAAATGCTTCAGTGTGGGAAAATTGTGGATCATAGTTTAAGGTCTGTGACAGCTTTGTGTCAGTGTGACCAAAGTACCTGACATGGACAACTTAGAGAGGGAAAGTTTATTTTGGCTCATGGTTTCAGAGTTTCAGTGGATGGTCAGGTGGGTCCATCACTCTGGACACAGGTGAGGCAGAACATTGTGGCAGAAGGGTGTAGCACAGAAAAGCTACTCAGCTCATGGTGGCCAAGAGTAAAGAAAGAGGGGAGAAGGGAACACAGGAAAGATGAACCCTTCAAGGGCACACCCTTAGTGACAAACCTCCACCAGCCATGCCCCACCTGCCTAGTTACCACCTAGTCCATTCAAACTCAGACGGACTGTTTAGGTAATAGCTCTCACAATCCAATCAATTCACCCCCCACACATTCTATATTAACACAGACGCTTTTGAGGGAAACCTCATATCCAAAAGGTCCTTTATCATGAGTGTCCATGCATAATACCTCAAACTCAAGTACAATTGGATTTGTGGACTCTGTTGCCTCTGGTTCTCAGCAGGGGACTTCTCTGCTGTGTAGCACTCAGGCACGTCCAGCTCTTCTACAGAATCTCACAGCCCTCAGGGTCACCATTTCAGTTTACTCATAGTGCTCGAAGCAGCAGGTTTGTTTTTTCACAGCTTTATTGAGACATAATTCAAGTTCCATATGACTCATCCATTACAGTGTGCAATTAATAGTTTTTAGTCTATTCACAGAATTGTGTGGTCATCACCATAATCTAATTTTAGTACATTTTCTTTACCCCCCCCCAAAAAACCTATTAGCAGCCACACCTCACTTCTCCCCCAGTTCAGTCCCAGGCAACCACTGATCTACTTTTTTGTCTCTGTATAATTTAAACAAAGGAACAGACTTGATTAGTATCTGTTAGTGTCAGCTTCTCAACATTCAGATAGCAAGCAGAAAGAACAATTGCATATACCCTGATAGGAATCACCCAAACTTCTACCTGTCTCACGCCTCATTGATGCACAAAATCCTCCACACGATGGGATTTTTTTTTTTTTTTTTTACCAATACATGCTCAACCCAACATCCTTACTTTTATTTCATCTCTTGTTTCTCTCTTGGGAAAGAGCCCATAAAACATAAAAAATTTGAAAGTGATGCCATCAGACCCAGCTCGTGTCTCATGTAGGAGTTTCCACAAACCCAACTTTCCTAGAGGAATACCAACAGCAACGCCAACACCAGAGACTCGCCAGAAGGTCGGAAACAGCAGGACATGCCTAACCGTAACTGACTACCCAGCCAAGTCAGGGGCTGGGAGGGGTTTAAGGTGCCGTTTTTAAGAAGGCAAGGATTTTGTTTCTGGAACCAGTGTGCACTTTCAATGCATCTGTTCAGTCTTTTGCCACACAGTAACCAGAAGGAACCTTTAAGGACCTAATTGAGCAGACTGCTCCACAGGTTAAGCCCTCCACCAAGCTCACAGCTGCACTACCAAGATGCCCTGCTGGCCCCGCCACCTCTCCAGCCTCCTCTCCCTCTCCAATCCACAGGCTCCCAAGCTCCAGATCTTGCTACTTCAAGACCTCCACACATGCTCCTTTTCCACCCCAGGAGGCTCTTCCACAGCTACTAGCAAGGCTGCTCCTTCTTTGCCTTCTGGTCTCACCCTAAGCTTCTGTGTCATGTCCTCCAAGAGCCTCCTCCACCCACCTCAGTGAAGACACTGTCCCTGCTTCCCTGACACTCCAGCTCAGTTTCCTTTCTTCATACTCATTGCATCCTGAACATTCTCTTTATTTTTTCACACTTCTATTTTATCCCCTAAGGTCAGTGCCATTGTATTCCCAGAGTCCAGCACAGTTACAGGCACCAGGTTCATGCATGAACCACTGCCCAGACTTTCTGACTCTTTTCCTTAGCAACAGCCTCTAGGTGGAACCGAAAGTTAAACAGCTTGGATTCACTGACAGCATCTATCAAGGAGGTAATCTGTATGATGTCAATACGAAAGATGAAAGATTTGTTGAAATCCCCGACTCGGGAAAAACAAGGGATGAGCAAACTGATGGACCAGCCTCACACCAGCTCTGGCTAAGCTCTCTGAATAACAGCCACACAAGAGAGCAGGCCTGATCTGAGGGGAGGAGCTGGGGTGGCACAGAGCCTGGAAAAGCTGAACTACGTGGTTTCAGAGCAGGACGTGATGATGTAGAATAGCCAGCAGGGACTGTGCAGAGCAGACGGACGGCTTCCTCCAGGAAGACTCCACAGCACCTGGCTCAGCCTCAAATACTTTAACACAACTGTTCTCAAAGGCCAACATGTTCCTACATCAGATCATCACTGGACACCTCACTTCACACACAGAGATGGACCAGAGTCATCAGTCTGCTTGTCCAAGGGATGTGGGCATCAAGAACTCAACAGGTGAAGTTCCTTCACAAGGTCCAATCACAGAACAGTAGAAATACTGACCCCAGGAAGTCACTTATGTGGTCCTGGAGTTAAGCCTTGCTCTGCCTGAGGCAAACTACAGAGTGGACAGGGGTGGTCCTGCTTGGTTCCTGGACTCACCTGTCCCAGTCTCCTTACCTTCCTGGGCCCTGAAACTTCTCTAATTACTAAACTCCACAACATGGACACAGGACCCTGACCTTGCTTGGTCAAGAGGAATACCAGTAGTAATGGCAACGACCGAAAACTGTCCCCAGGCTCTTGCTAGGTGCCAGGTGTTGTTTGAAGCACTTTATGTGTATTCGAGGGGTTAATTCTCACAATGACCCTATCAGATTGGAACCACTGTTGTCCCTACTCCCTGATGAGAAAACTGAGGCAGTGGGAGGTTAGGTGATTTGCTCAATGACACACAATTAATAAACAGAGTTGGCTTCTGAACCCAGGCAGCTGAGCTGCAAAGCTCCAGCTTACGAACACAACTTATTTTCAAGAAGATCCATAAAATATCAAAGGCTTAGGGGATAATTTTTCAAAGCTATCAAAACAAATGAATGACGACTGTCACTGGGACATAAGGACGGACTTCCCAGGTTCAGGCTGGGAAAACATTAAGCTCAAGTCCATTTAACCTAGGAATAAACTTATTTCTCCTCACCACCTTTATCTTAGTCCTATTTTATCTACAAAGGTCCTTGGGCCATTCTTCTGGTTCTGGGACATTCATCCTATCCTGCTACTTAAACTCCACAGATCAACTGACCACATCAGCATTTATTGAGCACCTGCTGCAAGGCAGGTGCCAACTGTGAAGTCTTCACACACATTAGCTCACTTAAATCAACCTTCACAATAAAGACATGGGGTGAATAGTAAGGTTTTCCCCCTTGGATTTTCATCAGTTTTAAGAACCAAATAGGCTTATGCACATAAAAAGCAAATGTGTTTATAATGCACAACAGCAACCGCTGCCCCACCCCTCCCAAATCCCACAGGTAAACATACTCAACTCTTAAAAGAGTTTTTCCAGCCTTCATCACTACTTTCTTTTTTAAAAAATTTATTTAGTTGTAGATGGACACAACACCTTTTATTTCATTTATTCTTCTCTATGTGGTGCTGCGGATCGGACCTAGTGCCCCACATGCCAGGCAAGCGCTCTACCACTGAGCTACAAACCACAGCCCCTTCATCACAACTTTCTTAACACTCTGCTCACACCTACCCTGCCATCTCCTAGTAACACCCTCCTCCTGTGGATAAGGATTTAGCTCTCACCAACTTGGCTATGTAGTGAATTTTACTTAAATCTGTTTATACTTTGAGAATGCAAGTATTGTTCTACTAGACTACAGCATACCCTGTGAATAGGATTCCCTTCCTTACACAATTTTTTTTTTGTTCTCTTAGACTTAATCACATCCTTTTCTCCCATTTGCCCAGTTCTTGATGAGCACTCCCTCAGGTTATGTATTGATTTTTGTTCTGATCTACCAACAATTCTTTCCAATTCTCAAACTTATCAGATCACTTATTGCAACTCCCCACCTGGAGAAAAGAGTAGGTGTTCTTAGTGTTGTTTTACTGGAGAAAGATCAGGCTGTTAGAAAGCACTGGGAAAACTCCCCTACTTCTACTGCTTGGGGAGTGGAAACTGGGAAACTGGTGCTCCTAAGGAAGGAGTCAGTGTGTGATGTGCACTGAGGTTAGACCTTATGCCACAGACCCCAGGCCTGGAAGCAGATGTGGCTTAGGGGTGGTTTCCTTTGGATTTTCTGCCAAATGTCAATAAAATATCATTTTACTCCGAATTTAGCAGTTGGATCAGTTCTTGAATGTATCAAGAAGCCCAAACAGGGGCTGGGGATAGAGCTCAGTTGGTAGAGTGCTTGCCTTGCACACATAAGGCCCTGGGTTCAATCCCCAGCACCACGGGGGGAAAAAAAAACAAGAAGAAGAAGCCCAAAGAGATGACATAAAATTCTGGGCAACTTCTGTTTAGGATGGAGTGATGAATAAAAGATTCAGAAATTGTCTTCTTATTGCAAGTGAAGAAACCCAACTTAACAGAAATGTACTCATCAGCACTGCACCAAGACGGAGAAAGCATGGCTGCCCAGGGAAGTCCCGTTTTCATCCCATAAGAATTTATCTAGACGTCCTAATTGAATGGGTTTCCAACTTTTGAATCTTTACCCATTAGAACATGAACTCAGTTAATTGGGTCATAGCCAGAATATTTAAAAAACACAAGAGAATATAGTAGAGAGTAGAGGTAGGATTGCTTCATGTGATTTTTAGCTCTAGACAGACATGTGTGCCTGAGTCCTGGGTCTTTCTGAGTGGGAATGTATTTCTTTCTGTCGGTGGGTTTGGTGGCACTGGCTAAGTAAGCCCCCGACCGAAATCTGGAGACCCTACGATTGAGTTCTGCCAACAGGCTAGTCTTGCTTGGCCCATAAATAATTTTTCATTTTTATTTTTGCTTCATTTTTTTTGAATTCCACACCGTAATTTTATAAAGAGAAAGTGGAATTATTTGCCAACATTTAAACACCTGGAGATTTTACATTAAAATCCCTATTTCTAGCTGTCCTTGAAAACTGGAAGGTCTAACCTTGGCATATCACTCTCCTGGACCTAGATGAGTGACACACTGATTCCTTGCTTAGGAGCACCAGTTTCCCAGTTTCCACTCATTTAGGTCACCTGCCTGGTCCTTGGAGACATTTTTATGTATGACCTCAGTTCATTCAGTATGGCCCACAGGTGCTCCAGGTACCCTCCCTCACCTTCACCCTACTGTGGGGCCAACACGGCCCCTGCCAAACTGAGCTGGCTGTCCCCAGTTCAAAGATGCCCTTTGCTGCTTCTGCTTCACCAATTTAAACACCCTTCTCTCAGTCCCCCGTTATCCGCACCTGAACATCCTTCAAAGCCCAATCAGCCATGACTGCACAGAAGAATGAATGGCTGTCTGCCCTGGGATCTCTGTTACTTAATAGTTCTCTATTTGAGTGCATTTCACACAGTATCATAATTATTTATTATTATTATATTATTTATAGTTATTGCTAGAATGTGAGTGCTTTCAAGTCAAGAACTGTACTTAACTTGTTTCGGTGTCTAGATGGCTTCTCTTACACTAGGTTCTGAAGAAACATTCCCTGGATAGGCATAAATATCTCCCTCACCTGTATATAATTCATTCATCTATTAGTTCATTCACTATTCAGTGAATGATGACTATGGACAGACACTGCGCTGTGGATACAAGTTGAATCAATCACCATCCCTGACCTCAAGAAACTTCCAGAACCTCAAGGCCAATCTTTTAATGCCCCCTTTTCCACAAAGCCTTTTCTGATTCTCTTGGGATAGTGATTCTTCCTTCCTTTGAAGCTGCACAGAACATTGTTCGCATCCCTCTTTATTGCCTTCTGATCTCATTCTCAATCTATACCCCTCCAACACTAACTCTACATGAACCCCAAAAACGCCTTGTATAAAGCATAAAACTGTGATGTGGTCACGGCACTGCTGGGAATCCACTGCTGTGGCTCATGGCTATGTCCAGGCTGGGACCTTCACATGGGGGAAGTGGTAGGGTATTTCAGGTACAGGGAACAGAGGGTTAATGAGGCTTCAGTCTAGCAGATGCCAATCCCACTGGCCACCCCCACACTCTGCTCCTCCATGGCTGTTCAGAAGGGGCCCGTGAGCGGCACATAGACAGCAGTCCAGTTGATACCTGTTTAGCACACATGCCACTGAGGGGACCCTCCCCGGACCTGATCATTTTTATGGGGGTTACTCATTCCTCTCTCCCGTTTCCTGTCAGACACCAGAATAACTTTGCTGCCTTTTCGGACCATTGCCTGTTCTTGTTTTTCTTAAACTTCTCCCTTCACACAGTGTTTCGAATGGTGAACAATAATAGAAAGAAACAAAAGAAAAACATAGGCTAGTAGAACACAGAATGAAGTGGTAGTGAATGAAACACTCCACGTTTCATAGTATACTTTAGCTCTTCAAAGACTAAACAGGGAGCAGAAGCCTCTGTGAGCCAACACAGCAAATGAATTCTCTCCTACCTGAGAACTCCAAAGAGCTCTGCAAACCCCAGAAACATGCTCACTTAAGACTTTAAGAACTGTGAATGGTGCCTAGAGAACAGCACACCTGTACCTTCACTCTAAACCAGTGTCAGCTTCCTTCAGCCTCCCAGAGCCCCAGCTCGCCCCAGGAGAACTTCCTCCCACCCTGTGTATACCCAGTATCTCCTACTGACAGCAGTTTCTTAGCCACAAGGACGTCACAGAAGGTCTGAGTCATTATGAAATACAGCTTCCTTCTGTACTGCAGGAGGGTCAGGTGAAAATGATGCTCTTTGCCTTCTCCGTCATCCGTGATCGTGAGCAAGATAAAATTTTCAAAAGGAAATGAAGCTACTTATATAAAATTCTGACCCTTCAACCCATCTTCAGGGCTGAAAATTTTACCCACAGAACTCATGGATTATTTAGACAGTGTCCAAGTGTGGTTCCTGAGCAGGAACATCAACATCGTCTGAGAATTATTAGAAGTGCAAAATCTCAGGCACTTTCTCAGACCTGCTGAATCAGAAACTCTGGGGGCAAGACCCATGAGTGGCACATAGACAAGCCTCCAGGAGGTGCTGATGCCTGCTAAAGTTGGAGAACCACTGGTCTAGAGAGTGATTTCTTTGGAATTATTAAAAATGCCAGCATCTTCCTGGTTAAATCCAAGTTTGAACTGTTGATTGCAATGAGACCAGAAAGGCAACTCAGTGCCTCCCCCCCAGCACCCTGGACCATAACAGCATTAATCATGTCAGTCTGAGCACAAATATAATGTCTCAGAGAAAAGAGGTCATGCATAACAAATACTCGATTTCCCCACTGTTAACAAAAATTTGCCCTTGAATACACAGCTCCTGCCAATTTGGGATAAACATACCTCTCAGTGTGAGTCACCCTCAGCCTAGCATACAATGAAATAGGAAGCTGGGCTGGTTTCAGCTGTGGTTTGCCCAGATCAGGCTCAACCACAATGGGAAGAAATCCCTGCACCACCCACTGATCACTGCACCTTCTGAAAAGTTCTCTGGCTCTTTAATGCTGGCTCAGGGAAACACTCAGCATTTTGACTTTGGCACTGGAGAAGCCAACAGTAATAGGCTCCTCCTTCTTGCCCCACACGGGGCTGTGAATATGATGACTCAGAAGAGCCACTTCTCAAAGAGAATCAGGTGCCAAGATTCTTCTCCGGTAGGGTGAGGCTCCCACAGCATGGCTTTTCTGCAGGAATCTGGAAAAGCCAATTTGCCTTTCCTTAAAGAGGGCTGCGGTGATGCATTAGAGGTTGTTCATCCTTCCTGGTCACTTAACCAGGTAATGGGAAAGGCAAGGGGTAGGGCCACCTCCCAGAGTCCAGGAGCCGCTAATAATAGGGAGGGCCCCTCCCGCTCCTGTGCCCACTGTCCATGTATTCTTGACTTCGTCCAAAATGGCTCTCAAGAGCTTTGGATCAATTCAAATCCTTCTCTCCAATTTATTTACACATTTAGCCCTCTGTCTAATTGTGACAATGACATATTTTTTCTTGCTGGATTAATAATATCTTTTAGACCTCAGTGAGTAGGCAGCAGAAGGCAGGGGATTTGTCATGCCTCTTTTTTTTTTTTTTCTTCTAATGCAGTTTTTTCCATTAGCCTTGGGAATCTCATCATTCAGACAGCCCTTCTGAAAAGAGGGTAAGAAAAGACATACTTCCTCCTAAAAGTAGCGCTTTCATTTATAAAATGGGAAAAAGATAATTCACGCCTGAATGTTCTTTCTCTCTCAAGTGGAGTAAGACAAAGCTGGAGCCTTCTTCCCCCACAAGTGAGCTGTTGTGAACGGGTCACCAAACAGACAACTGACGGAGAAATGTGTAGCCTGTAGTGTCTCCTGCAACTTCCCTGCAGACCTTGTTTAGAAATGTCCTTGTCCCTAGTGTCTCCTTAAAAAGCTTGGAGCTTTTCAAGTTCAGGCAAAGATGAAGAATCTAGACAAATCCAAGAGCAGGGTCTGGTAGGACACTGGACATCAGCCTGGGAAGCTTTAGGCATTCAACCCAAACTGGGAACAGCTAGAAAGTGGGGGCCTGGAAGATGACTCTCTGGTCACCATACACAGGAGGAATTTTCCCACCACAATGAAAGGCCTACTGTCATCAGTCTTCCCCAGTTGGAACAGAATTGGGTTTCAATTCCATTAGACAGTGTGTGTGCACCAGGTGGGTAGGGTCTGTGTGATGTGCATGCTGGGAGAAGTGGGATCAAAGCGGTGGCAGCTACATTAAAGGTAGCAACATTTGGCAGCTATAAAGGTTGCTTTACAAGACTACCTATGAAGTCCACAGTGCTGGAGAGAAACTGCGCACACCTGCTCCGGTTGCACAGGTGAGGATGGTTTATGTCTCTGTTTACTTAGGTGCACAGAGTCACTCTAGAAGAATTCACAGAGGGATAGGCCTTTGGGGAACTATATGAGGAAGCAGAACTTGAGTTAGGTCATTGATAATGCAGAAGAGAAGGATACACATGTTTCTCATGTAGGGAGGGTGGGAAAAACAATAAGTCCAAGGTTGCAGGGGACAATACCCCCTCCCCCTGATGATTCAAACAGCAAAATTTTGGTGTGTTATAAGTACAATGAGCACAGGTTTGAGATAGGTAGAAAATTCTTCTGCCTTCTAGCTAAATGGTCTTACAGTTTCCTGACTCCCATAAGCCCCTCCTCCTAGCGGAGGGGGGTGGGTACCACTGACCCTGATGAGCTAAAAGCCTGGAGACAGCGTATGCAAAGCTCTCAGCCCAAAGCCTGCCATCTGGGATGTGTCACATCACCGAGAGATTTAATAACATTAAGAATTAAAATAAAACAAGATGGGCTTACAAGGATATTTGCCCAGATGGGGCTGGGGAAGAGGTATTTTGAGGACTTGGGGAGCACCCTGCGCAGCCATCAGGGAGGCCTGGATTTCATCTTGTCGTTGATTTAGGCTTTTCAGCTGGAAAACGATAGGATGATTCGGCGTCCTAAGAGGATTACTTTGGTGCCAGTGTGTAGGTCACGTTTGAGACACAGCACACCAGTGTTCTGGAGCTGCCAAGAGTAAGGCTGCAGTGGCCTTCAGATGTGGCAGGAAGGGGCCAAACCCCAGGGGATGCCGGACACAGCTGCTTGTGCCCAGTGGGGTGTGGCGTTGGCTTCTCCAGGGAAACCAACATCTCAAGTACGACTAGGCTCCCAGAGGAGAGCAAGTTCTGCTCCTAACATTCCCTTCAGTGGTGGGAGTGTTTATATCAACTGTTCAAGAAATCTCAGGGTCCTGCCAAGAGGTTTAAAGTGGACGGCTCTTTTCTGATGACCCTGGTCTCTTATCCCCAACACTGCTTCAAGGTTTATAAAGCTGAATCCCCACTCCTCTCCCCCTTCCCACCCCCATCCCCCACTTGGCCCCACCTGCCCATCCTTCTCAAGCCTTACCACCTAACACGGGTCTGAGTATATCAGGTGGAACTGCATTCCTCCCCCGAAACCCCAACACCTCAGAATGTGGCCTTACCTGGACACATGATCTCTACAGAGGAATCAAGTTAAAACGAGGTCATTAGGGTGGTCCTAATCCACTGACTGGTTGCCCACTTGACACGGGGGACAGAGGCCATGTGGGCTGGAAGGCAGAGATGAGGTGATGCTTCCACAAGCCGCGGTCCACCAAAGGGGGCCAGCACACCACCAGAGGCCACGGGGATGCACAGGACAGATTCTTCCCAGGACTCAGAAGGAACAAACAGGGCAAACACCTCGATTTCAAACTTACAGCTTCCAGAACTGAGACAATAAATTTCTATTGCTTAAACCACCTAGTTTGTGGTATTTGGTCAGGAAGCCCGAGCAAGCCCATCTGACCTCTCGAACACTCTCATCACATACATCAAACTGCTTCATGTCCCACTGATTGTCACACCCCGGCTTCTCTCTAATCTATTATTTCCTTTTCATTCCAATGTATCCCATGTCCAAATGTCCCCAATCTTTAAAAGCCTAGTTTCAGAGCCACCTGCTCCAGGAAGCCTTTCCTGGTCAGCATACTTGGGAGATGCATCTCCCACATCTGACCTCCTGGAGCCTCTTCTCAACATCACTTCCTGGGAGTCGTTGCTGAGCCTTGTTGGCTTTCTCCAATAGATGGTGATGACCCGAGAACAGCCGCTGTGTCTTCTAACTCCACGAGACCTTCCTGAGGACCCAGCACCTTTTCCACACTAGGAAGAGTCTGCAGGAGACAGTGACTGAAGAGGGGCTTCCTGGGGGAAGATCTTAAAGGAAGGTGAGGAGACTGAGCCAGGACATCTCTAACATATCTGCTCTGATGAACAAGATTATTCCCTTTCCAGGAACTGGAATGTGCTGGGAAAGGAGGCACACTGGTGCTCCTCTATATCTGAGACACCCATTTCTGCCAAAAGCTAACTGGCCTCAACAAGCTGCGGTGGGTTGGTCGGCTTCTTGTCCAAACATTTCACATCTCCCACTCTGTGCTCAAGAGAATCCATCTAACTACACCTTGAAGAGGACTGTGTCCAGATGTCCTAGAGCCCCTGCTCTCTATCACAGTGGTTCTCAACCAAGGCAACACTGTCCCCTGAGGGGCATTTAGAAATGTCTGAAGAC
Organism: Spermophilus citellus; assembly: GCF_964194105.1. Taxonomy (NCBI): domain Eukaryota; kingdom Metazoa; phylum Chordata; class Mammalia; order Rodentia; family Sciuridae; genus Spermophilus; species Spermophilus citellus. The sequence continues at coordinate 82,443,313 of NC_138195.1, forward strand.
ATTTTCGGTTGTCATGAGTAAAAGGTGAGTGCCACCTTCCCGGTATCTCGCGGGGGCGGGCCAGGAATGCCGCTAAAACATCTTACAACACACAGGGCAGAATTACAAAGAAGGATCTGTCAAAATATCAATGGTGTCCATGTTGAGAAGACCTGCTCCAGAGAAGTTGTTTGCCTCGTGGGTGTGTGTATGTGTCCCACACACTCAAAAGACAAGTGGAGAGTGGACATCCCTCCCTTGAAGGACTGGAATGAATTTCTACCCTAAAAGCAAGTTGGGCCAGCCAAGGGTAGCAGAAAACTTCCTGGGTGGGGGGGGGGGGGAGGATGAGATACCCAAATGTGAAGCTCTATTTATCTCACTGTCTCTTTCTTGCCTTTGAATTCTTATCATTTTATACCTAGGCATTCTTTATTATTCAAATCAGATGAGTGTTTATATAACTATCTCCAGTATTTGCTTACTCTTGTTTTCTCTAACCAAAAATAGATAAATAAATAAACAGACCCAGTAACTTCCTTTTGAAGTCTCAAAACTGCACTAGGAGACACACCAGCCAGACGATTACAGCTTCTAAATGAGAGCGGCGCCTCTGGGGTGCAGGTTGACGAGTGTGTGTTCAGGAAGACAGATATTGACCGATAAACCCACAAAAGCCTCTCCTGCTTCTTTGTTAGGGGATACAGCAAGGGCAAGGTGCCCTTGAACACATCAGAGAAATAACCACTTCGTCAAGATTCTGGGATCAATAAGTGTCTGCAACTGGAAGGGAGAGGGTGACTGATCAGGAGAACCAAAGATCATGGGGGTCAAAGAATGTCAGAGGACACTCCATGCCAGCTGAGATGGGATAGGGAGGAGGAGGGAGGTGTGTGTAGCCAGAGGAGTAAGGGAGGGGGTTAGTGTGCTTTGCTTCCAGCCCCTGTCACCCCTAAACGTGAGATTTTAGAGAGAAAGCAATGGCAGAAACCAACGTGAGCGCCAAGTGGTGAGTACAACTGAAGTCTGAAGGCTTCCCCGTTGCTACGGCAGATGCCAGCCTGACCTGAGCCTGTGCCAGGGTGAGTCCTGTCAGCTCCAGCAGGAAGAAAGGAACTTGGGAGCAAGAAGAAATGCAGAGGACTGGAAAAGTCCCCAAATCAAGAAGCCACAGGTACTGTCCCAGCTCTGACAACAGTCCAACCTGTGTCTGCTGTTGGAGAATCTACCACAGGGCAGACACCAAGCTGCACAGGACAGAGGAAGATGGAGTTAGGGCAGCTGCCTCCTGAGAGACTCACTGTGTAGTAACAGAAACCATGTATGGGACACACAGGATGAGTATGGTCCAACTACCTGCTGTGTGACCTTGAGCAATTCACTCACCTTTTCTGATCCCCAGTTTTCTCATCTCTAGGATGAATGCTGTGCTACACATTCCCCTGTGCCCTTCTCACATCACAGGCTACAATCAAGTTCCCTTCTTTCCACGGAAGCTCTGGTGTCACTGCCAAAAAACCCTGCCTTTCTCTGCTGTTGGCTGAGGTAGGTGTAATCAGAAAGCTGGGAAGCCTCAAAATAAAAAAGGAACAGTCTTTAATCAGTGGCTAAAGGTTAAGATAATGCTAGTATGTGACCTCTCAGTGGCCTTTCCAAAGTGTTCCAGCTAGAAAGTGGCTGCTGCCTTGTAAAGTAAAGGTGAACCCAGGCAGCCTAAGCTCTGGACTGAGGAGGAGTTGCTATGTGGTCTCCTGATGTGCAATGCATGCCACGTTCGGCAGGTCTGGGGCTGCCCTGCTCCCCACGGGAATAGACTGAGAAGTGGCTTTTATTGTTCCCTCTCCCATCACTCATAAATTACTTGCACTAGGACTCATCGGCATTAGAGATTGGGGCCATGTTATTCTAGGTGGGTGGGAGGTACAAATGAAGAGATCCAACCTCCAGTAAATGTCACAACTGTATTTGGCACTGAGAGATCCAGGAAGCACCCCAGCAAGGGATGAGACATTATCAGAAGCACCTGTATTTGCACCAAATTGTTTCACTCAACTACTGTTTATGCAGTGAAAGACCAAAGCTAAAGCAGGTCAGCACTGAAGACCTCGGGTGCAGAACAAATACCAGAACCACAGGTCTGTCCTGACGTGCAGCCCTGACACTGACAAGCTGTCATGAGGCTACTTCTCAACCCATCCATTAGTGTAATAAAACCAAATTGCATTTCCAGCAAAAAGGATCACCTTGAGTTCAGAATTTTCATCTCGAATGTACTCCCTGTAGTAGCTTTAAGAGAAAGTGGATATAGATAAGTTGTTGAAATGGCCCAAGACATCCCCAGAAAGGCAGATGTCTGTGTGAGTGGTGGAAAGTATATCCCACAGTAAGAAGATGTGACCATAAATCTAAGCTTACCAGAGAGCAAGATTAAGGGGTGACCATTTTACATTATAAGACCATTGGTGAAGGTCTCTAAAGCATTGTTAAGAGAAAAAAATGAAGTCACAGAAAAATGGTGATAGAATGATCCCATTTTTTAATATTTCTCTCATAGTATATCTAATTTCAGTCTAGAAAGATCTGGAAAGACATACACTAACCGTTAACAACTGAGGTTGACTGAGTAGGAAGGAAGAGCTTTCTTTTCTTCCTATTTCTACATTTCACTTTCTTAACTGGAGATGAATTTATATCTTACTTGAATAATTAAAAACAAACTCTGGCTGTGTTCTTTTGCAAACTAGAATTCAAGTCTGAAAGATTCGACTTAATTTCAGGGCCACGCCCAATGCACGCATGAAGGACACCTGTGCAGGGCACACCCACCCGGCCTTTTCACATTCTGCTTTATAATGTGATTCCGTTACCTTTGCCATGGACAGCATCTTTGAAGAAAGCATTTGAAGGAGTGATGAGATGATAGGCTATAAACACGGCACACCTGAAACCTTCCACACAACAGCCCTGCTTCTCCTCCCAGCCTCTAGCGAGGCTTGGGCTGTAGGAAGGACCCTTCCTTCCATCACATCTCTGAACCCACTGATTGGGGGAAGGGAGGTAAAGGAGGAAGAAGAGAATGAAGGTAGGATGGGGACAGTCTCAAACACAACCAAAGATTAAAATGCGATAACAATCAAACGAGACGCACACCCTCAGGAGCTCAGTTGTGCAAACACTCCAGAAATAAGATGAGGATCAGACGCTGTGGCTAAATTAAAGGTTCTGAATGAAGTCCCGGTTCGATGGAATCCCGGACTTCACAGTACAGAGTCTCCCACCCAGAACATGTCTGCCTGGCTTCCGATGGATCCTTGCCGGTTAGGTGGCCAAGCCCCGCAGTGCCACTCCAACTTCTGCAACCGCGCGCCCTGATCGATATTTATAATTACCTTTCTCCTTCACCATGGCAACCGGGTCCTTGGCGGAGCGGGCCGAAGGCAGCAGGAATGAACTCTGGGCGTGGAAGCGCCTAGGCAGACAGATCCGCGCTGCAGAGACTGAGGGGAGACGCCCCCGACATCCACTCGCCAAGTCCGAGGACGCGGCTGCCGTCTACGATCCCGCCCCCAGCGCGGCGGGCCCGCTCCCAGGCCCGCCCAGCGAGCGCGCCCCGTGCTCTCCGCGAGCGCCGGCCGCGCCCTGCTCGGGGGACTCTGCCCCGGGGCTGAAACCACTCGCTACAGCTGCTGCTGTAACAAATGCAAAATTCCACCGTCCTAATCTCCGGTCACTGACACCACCTTGCATTCCTCACTCGCGAGCCCAGGGAGAACCAGCGACGAAACGCTCCTGAGCCCTGGCTCCCTCCCAGGGTGTGATAAATGATTGCCAGAGGAGGGAGTCCGAGCCACAGCCAGGGGTTGTTTCCATAAGTAAAACTAGTCAATTGTTAGCTTATTAGTTTCCTAAGGCAGCTTCTTTCGGGCAAACTGAGTAAGGAAAATTGGCCCTAATAGAAAAAAAAAAATGCTAGTGGCAACTTCATTTTCCTATGAAAAATCAAATAATGGACATTTGATTTGCCCTATTACCCCGCCCCCATTTTACCAGAATGAGGGCGGAAGGAGAAAGGGACAGACTGAGAGCCAGCCTGGGAAGAGGACCTTTCAGGATTCATTTCCTTATCCAGGATCTAATTCAGGATCAAAGAAAAAACATGTGACTTATCCAGTTAGGCAGGATTGAGACTCCACTTCTCCCTGTTTGGTTGGACTTTTCAAGACAAGATCTTCAGCTATATATCTGTGAGGGAGGAACCCTAGTTACAATCAAGGGGCAGCCTGGTCTAGCACCATCTGTAACGTGGATCAGCATGAACTTGACCCACACAGCATAGCTCCTGGCTTTTGATTTCTGACCCACCAGGTCACAGGCAGGTCTCCCGTGAGCAAGGGATGTCCTCCTTCACAAAACCGACACCCACCCCATTCCAGCAACCTGTCTCCCCAATTTAGATCACTGGGGTCCCCAATGCACATCACATACACGTGGAAGAAACGTGATGAGCAAGAGGAATAGACAGACGTTGCACCACTCAGGGAGAGCAGCAGATGGCCAACACATCTTTCAGAAACCAGAATGCACAGCCAGTATTAGACTGTATTTACTGCAAATATTGTAACGTGTTGGGTCTAAGAGAGCCAGGGGAACAGAAAGGAATGGAGTCAACCAACCTGCCTCAGCTTTGACTCAGAGGGTGGCTATGGTTTTAAATAAATTATGGTCCCCGGCATAGCTGGGGAGAAGGGAGGAAAATGGCCATTTCTTTCTATTCCTCTTGGGCAGGTCTCTAAAGCTGGCTTTCTAATGTGTAACAGTAGCAGAGCTAAGCAGCTGTGACATTCCTACATCTGTGACTCAGGGCTTTACTATTAATAGCTTGAGTGTCTCAGTCTGTAAGTAAGGGCTAAGTCCCCTCTAGCCCCTTGGCCTTCTTTTCTGTGACATGCTTCTCCCACAATATTCTCCACCAGCACCGCAGCCCCACAGGGCCATGTTTTTCCTACAACAGCGGCCAGCTGGGGTATAAGTACTGAAGAGCCTTTAAGCAGCTTCTCCAACCTCCATTGATAAATGTGAGCCAAGATGAGAGGGATGGCATGGTTCAAGAGTATCTCTAAGACAAGCCCTTTGCATTCCCCAATTTTCATGGTTAAAACTGCACTTGTCTGCTTGTCCACCCCTCATCCCCCTCAAAGTCTTTAAAGAGATGTTGACAAGCAAAATCAACTGCAGAGAACGGAATTAGTTCGTGTGATGGGCCTAGCAGGTGAGTTTATTTTGCTATAATTTTGCTGCATAAATAGATCAGGACCTCACTTAGGCACTTTTCTCTTCAAGGCTCTGGTGATTTTCAGCTCCAGGGAAAGGGAACAGTGGGGCTGGGGTTGTAGCCCATGCTACATACATGCATGAGGCGGGGGGAAAGAGAGAGAAGAAGAAGAAAAGGAGAAAAATTAAGCTACACTCTCTTTCTGTCCCCCACCCCCACCTCTGCTGGAATGCAACAGTGGACACCATCTAGTTCAAACTGTAAATGCCATTGCTTCAATTTCTCTTTAACTTGAGATGATGGCTTTTAATCCTGAGATTTAAGTTTACTAACCAAGCGGGTCCTATGTTGTAGTTCTGTATGTACCTGTGCACCTTTGGGGACAAATTGCATAGGGACAGAGTCTAGAAAGGCTCACTGGCATCTTGGGAGTCGGAGAGAGCAGAGTAACAGCTGGCGCCTGTTCATTTTCATAGAAGCCTTTTCTAAAGGAAAATACTACATAGTGGTTCAGAGAGAGCTCTCCCCCACCCCACCCGCAGTGTTTTCCATGGAAAGAATTTTTCTGTACCACAGTCAAAGTGAGTGAGTCACCAGCAGTTAGTTGCTAAATAACAGGCATATGGCAAAAGTCCCCCCGACAATCAGACACTGCTACTTTAGGATAAAAGCATCCACTCTGCACTTTCTAGATAACCAGAGGGTATTGCTAAAGTTATTTTTGGAATGTGGGAGAGTAAAACCAAATTGTTTTGCCTCCTTGCCTCAGGACAGAATCCTTAAGAGCTTCAAGAACAGAAGCCAAGTGGAGATATTTTCTACTTCCAGTTAGAAATGCAGCAACATAAATCAAGACAGAAAAAAAAGAAAAAAAGAAAGAAATTTGTGGTTCATAAGAAAGAAGAGTTTTTAAAATTCTTATTTCAAAGAAATTATCTCAGTCTCATTCCACTCAGATAAGTTTTCATAATACAGACACTGGCCCACGGTTTTATTTGTTGTTTTATCCCCCCTCCTCCCCGAAACTGACTCACTACTTTTCATTCAGTCACAGAATGAGGCAAGGATTGTCCACCACTGACCAACAGAGACCATTCTGTTGAAGAGAAAAGCTTGTTAGCATGCAGCCACTCTTGGCAAAAATTCAAGCATGTATCATTTCCATAGAAATGCCAGTTAAGAAGAAAATGTTGCCATTTGAAAACAAGCAGCCTGAGAGGGTCCTGAGCCTGCCGCCCAGGCACCTGTAGTGCAAGAACTTTGTGACCCCTCCATGGGCCCAAGAGCCCAGGTGTCCAGGTACCATCTCATAACACCCTTGGGTCCCTGGGCAAGAGAGCACTCAAAATCCTTTCTAGCAGAATTTAGCAGAAAGAAACCTTGAGAACGAATCCCTTATTTGCTCTCTACTTAATGTTTACACTTATCAACCTCACTTCAAACACTGATGGGATGTCCACTATGTGCTAGGTCCCACACAGGCAGTACAGAAATATGAGGACAGCAACCACTGCTTTGGAGGTGCTTAGAGTAGAGAAAATTCAGACCCACAAATATTCCCAGAGAAATTAGGAAGTGGTGTTAGACAGCATGAGGCACAAGGTCCAGGACAGTGCTGAGCACTCCCCATCCTGGAGGCAGGAGAACAGGTGAGGACTGACAGCCAAGGGAGGAGAGAGGGAAAGGTCATTCCATGCAGAAGATACGGCACAAGAAGGTATCAAGTAGTTCCCAGCTCATGGGCTGCAGGGGAAGCTCAAGATCCAGCAGGTGTGTGGTGGAGCACAGAGGGATCTCAGTGCCACTCTAGGGAGGCTAGACCTTAGAAGTCACATGGCCAGCATCTCACCCCTGAGCTACCTTTCTTTCCAAACTGAGTTCTAAAGGCTTGGGCTAACTTTCTGTTCCCAAACATATTGGCTCCTCCTTCCAAACTGGGTTGCGTCGGTGAGTGCATTTCCAGTGGTTAGCAGACTGACATGCAATAGATGTCCCAGAAGTAGCTATGTTCCTTCATTTATTTACACATTTCTCTGATAAGTGGGATCAAGGGATAGCCACCCACATGGGACATACAGCATGTTAAGAATGGGTTGTGACCCATTGGGATTGGCTTACCCTTCAGTAGTAGTGGCTTTGCATTCCTGGAAGGCAACAAAGATTTCATGCTTTTCAACCCCCACCAGTGTGGTCTGCAGACTTCTGGGGACAGAACTACTTAGGGTGCTTTAAATGCAGATGTCTAGCATGACTCTAGTCTGTAAGGGTGAGGCCTTAGCTACAGTCAGCTCCTACAGTGACTGAGGTCCCCTGGCCCAAAGAACTGTCTTGCCAAATAGAAAGTTGGACATGAGCTTTACAAATAGCTATGCACATGCAGTCACATCTGAAAAGCAATCCGTATACTCTCACTTGGCTAAAATAACAATCTGCCTGACAGTCACTTATAATCTTAATGAAAATTTATTGGAAATGATGATTCCAAACTTTCCTACAGTCTGAGACAAATTCCTATGCGTCTAAGCCCTCTTGATCCTAACTCTGTGTCTTCAATTGACAATGCTTAGGATTTTTTCCAGATGAATTTCACAGAATCAATGCCCAGTAAAACTCCTGTCCTTAAGTTATTAAAGTGGAATTTTACATTTGTATCCAAACTTCCCTGTAGGCCTTCTCAAAAGCCAGTCCTGAACTTAGACCTAAGGAATAGGTTGAAGCCCAAGAAAATGATAAAAATTATTAAGGTTTATCTAAATATAAACTATAAAAATATAACTATAAATATAACTATATAACTATAAAAATAACTATATAAATATAACTATAAAAATCCTCTAAGGATATAGATGACAGTAAACACAAAGATCACTATTTTTCTATAAGTGTAATGGAACCTATTTCTAGAATTCAAAGGATTCTTCTTCTTTTTTATTTCATTTTATTTATTTATTTGTGTGTGTAGTACTAGGGATTGAACCCATGGGCATTCTGCCATTGAGCTACATTCCCAAACTTTTTATTTACTCTTATCTATTTCTAATTTGTTTGTTTATTTTGAGACAGGTAGACAGATATACCTGGCTCAAAGGATCTTTTGGTAAATTTATCAGATTTTAGCCTAATTTCAGGTACATGAGAAGTTCTCAAGTCTAGAAATAGCCCTGAATTACTTGTGAAAAGGCCATTATTAGCTTTCTCTCTTTTTAAAATATTTTCTAGGGAGAAATTCAGTTCTTGGCATATAAAAGCAGTCGATTTCTATCAGGTGGAATCGGGATGCCCTTCCTGTCAAGGCTTTCTTCTTTCTGATATTTAACATCACCCATGCTCTGAACTTGACTTTAGGGCAATGAAGGATTTACATGTTAATATCTGCAAATGATTGTGGGCTGTCTCTCAAAGGGGAGTGGTCATGTTATGATGTCTGTGTTCACATAGCAATAGGCACAAAGTCGGAATACAAAATTTGATGACTACTGTTAGTCAGCTCTCCCTAACTGTAACAGGTATCTTAGATAATCAACAGAGAAAAGGTTCACTTTGGCTCACAATTTGGAAAGTTTCAGTCCATGGTTGATTGGCCCCATTGCTTTGGGGCCTGTGGTGAGGCACCTACCTTGATGGGGAGTATATGACAGAGCGAAAAAGTAGACACCTCATAGCTGGGACATGAAAAAAAGGAGGAAGGATTGGGTTTTTTCCAGATGACTGAAAGACCCACCTCTTAAAATTTCCACCACCTCCCAACAGTGCCAAGCTGGGGACCAAGCCTTTAACACTATAGCACTAAGGCATAAATGTTGAAAGCTTACCATATGGCAAGTCCAAATTCTAAATAAGTATCCATTTTCTGTAATCAAATAGACTGGCTTGAAAATCCAACTCAAGTAAATTAAAAATAAATTCACTCTCTCTCATATGAAAATTGATTTAGCAATTACTTGAAAGTTCTAATAATTACCTTGGAAAGAAAGCAAGCTAAAAAGGAGCTCAACCATGTCCCCTTGATAGCCTACCCTCACTACCATTTTAACCATCACTTCCTGAGCATCTATTACATGTCTGCCACCATTCCAGTGTCTTTACGATCATCACCTCATTTAATCCTCGTAACATGGAGGAAGTACATGTTATTACACTTTACCTGTGAGGAAAGGGTCAGGTCTGTCATAGTTCAAAGCCATGGGCTTTGCCTTTGGGTGGCTGCAGCTTCCTTTCTACAGAGGTTGTTAATTTCTCTTCTCACTCCCTGACTACCCACACACTCATACTTGCACTTACATACACACACATGGGCAAACACACATCTGTACATTAATGCACATTGACTCCTTTGGCATTCCCAAAAACCCAGCACAATGGAAAATCCGTTACATTTTCCCATGTTTTGTAGAAGAGTTATCTCTCCTGATACCTTATTCTTCATCAGTTCTTGGACCTCGTGTGATAGGACCTGTCAGTAAATAGCAGGTAACCTTGGCCTGTTGGGTTCCTCCTTAGCAGGACAGGGGAAAATAGTATACCCAGATCCACACACCAATGCATCTCAGTTATCCGCCCTAATCACTCTCAAGGAACAACATTTCTGTGGTTTACATAGAGACATTAAAAATTTTTTTTTTTGGTTACAGAATTTTTGAAAGGTTTACAAAACCCGTATTGGCTTCCTTGTTCCTCCTCATGGCTCTCCTGATTGTACCCCGGCACACTCCCAGAAAACAGTTTTTCTCTTATTCCACTGGGATATTTCAGTCATCACCTGAGGGACAAGCCAAATACCACATGTGACATGCACAATCATGCCCGCATTTGCTGCACAGGAGGGGTGGCACTGCCTCTAGCATGTCACCAGTTCTCAGCACACAGAGAGAAGGGACAGTGCAGCCCATGCTCTGGTTTATGAAAATCCACAGCTTGCATGATTAAGCAGGCATTAAAGAGGAGGAAACCCGAAGGCCTACAGCAAGCCTGTCCAGGGTTACACAATCACCTAGAAAATGGGTCAAAACTCCTCACGTCTGGCCTCCTACCCGTGCTGAGTCTATTATGCCACAATGGCCACACAGACAGCCTGATCAAACACAGGCTGGGTTTAAATTCCAGCTCCACCACGTGCTGAGTGACCTTGGGCACATTATTTTCTCTCTGTGGGATTCAGAGGTCTCATCTGTGAATGGTAACACTCCACTGGGGAGGTGGTAGGAGAACGGCCGGCTTCACGGGATGTGGCCTGCTTAGTTGTACGGGGCCTTGTGCTTTGCTGACGTGCTTTGCTGTTACACTGAACTTTATAATAATTTGGCCAAGTGAAGTACAAGAAGAAAGTGGGGCATGCATTGTCAACAGGTGGGATTTGCACAGTATTCATCTCCCATTCCTGCTGCCCCATGAGTACTGAATTCCAATGGACCCAGGGCATATTGGAATTCAGGAACAGAAAATGAGGACAAGGAACATATGTGACTGAGTCAACAGGGGAGCTAAATGGTCGTTTTTCATTCAAGCCATTTTCTTTGAAGGTAGAAAGAAGGCATTGGGGACCCGATCACTCCTGTTCCTTGCCTGATTAGCCAAGCTACCCACACTGAAAATGACAATACAGAAGGAAACGCAAAAACAGGACTGCCTCTGCCCCCTTCCCTTTCAGTCCCTGCTGACTCGTCAGTAAACCAAAGGTAGAGTATTGTGGAATAAGCATGTATTAAGGATGAAATAAAGTCAGGTGTGGTGATGCATACCTATAATACCAGAGGCTAAGAAGGCTGAGGCAGGAGGATTGCGAGTTCAAAGCCAGCTTCAACAAAAGCAAAGTGCTAAGCAACTCTGTGAGACCTCGTCTTTAAATAAAATATAAAATAGGGCTGGGGAGTGCCCCTGGGTTCAATCCCAAGTACTCCCCCCACCAAAAAAAAAAAAAAAAAGAATGAAAAATAAAATAAAACCACTGTGTAGGTTTGCCCAGCATTTCTACTGTTCTGGAAATACATATGTACTTTCAATCTATGAAATGGATTTGTATGATTTTAGTGACTCCATGTGTGAATTAAATGCTCTTATATTTGCATTTAAAATTGATATTATATTGTGCAAAAGAATAAAGGAAAAATTCAGGTTAATCATTTAAAATTTAATTTCACTATAGGACAACACTGAATAGCAATCAAAATGCTACAAGTTGGGAGAGAGACCAAAAGAAAGAAAAAAATTTATATTTTATATTTTGGCACATTTTTTCCTACATTTTGAATAAGGAGTTCCCACATTTTCTATCTGCATTGGACTTTGTGCTTGGTGATGGATGAGGATGAGAGTTGTTCCTTATGAAATGAAAGTGCCAGGCATACAGAAGGGACACAATGAGGACTGATAGCAAGTGTTAGCTTCTCATGCTTCATCAAATTACAACAGAATAGGATAAGTTCCAAAACTTCAAAATTCAGGTTTTCAAAACCATTTTAGGATATCAGGAGCTTTCAGTAGTACTGAAAACTGGGAATTTAACCTGTACTGACGTAAAGAATTTACCCCCCTCCTGATACCTTGTCATGTGACCTTTGCTGGCAAATGAGTAAAAGCCAAGCGATGCCATCAGTCCAGGAAAGCATGGCTTTGACACTAGGAAATCTTCCCAGGGAGAGGAAGGAATGCTCAGCTTATTTGGTCATTCAACAAGTATTTACTGAGTGCTCACTAAGTCCTAGAAAATGTTTCTAAGTTCTGGGATATCACAGTGAAAAAAAGACAAAATCAAATCTCTGCTGTGGAAGAGTTCCCATTCTGGTTGGGGGTTTGCACAGTAAAACATATGTGAGGCTTAGATGTCTAGTTGACAGGAATTGTTAAGTGCAATGGAGAAAGATCAAGGAGGATAGTGTGGTTTTAAGCAGAGTGGTGGAGAAAGGCCTCTTTGAGAATTGGCCATCTGAGTAAACACCTGACGGAGGTGGAAGGATAAGCCGCCTGTACACCTGCAGAAAGCACATTCCAGATAGGGAACAGTAAGAGGCGGGCGCTTCCCCGAGTCAAGGACATGCAAGAACAGGAGTGAAGGCAGAGAGGTGGAAGAAGTCAGGGTCCTTCAGCTCCTGTAAGGCCCTTGGCTTCTTCCATGAGTGATGGAGAGGGAGGTGAGAAGCCAATGGGGGCTCTGAGCAGAGGCAGTCACATGATCTGATTGTCCTCTCCATGGGATCCCTCTGGTGGATGTGACTAGTGAAGAAGAGCGGGCATAGACATGGGCTGCTGAATTAATGCATGAAATGAGAAAGAGCTCAAGATTGAGAAGAATGTATGATAGAATGAGAGGGGGAAATGATTATAGAAATTAAGAAATGAGAACTGAGGACCAACATAGTATCAATACTAAGTAAGAAATGAAACATCAAAGAACAGAGCAGATGCCAATAAAATATATAATTCCTAGCACGGAAAATTAAAGATAATTTCAATAAAAGCAGAAGAAAGATCCTACAATAATGAGAAAAAGCTATATATATATATATATATATATATATATGGAGAGAGAGAGAAGGCTTCAAATTTATGTCTGAGAAGTAGAGGATCTAAGAATTAGAAGATGTATTCAAGGATTAATACAACAATGCCTTCCAAGATGAAGATAGATCTGAACTTACAGACTTAAAGTGTATAGATTTAATATTTTGGCAAGAGTTGATTCAGAATGCTAATCCAAGTCCTACACTAAGCTTTTGAACTTCAAAGGATATCATTTTCCAGATATCAAGACAAATAAATAAATAAATAAAAAGCCTATCACCTAGGAAAAGAGAAAAACACAGACTACTCTTAGACTTCTCCACAGCAACATTGATGCTTGAAAGACAAAGGAATATTTAAGTCAGCTTTGCATTTCTGTGATGAAAATATCTGACAAGAACAATTTAGAAGAGAAGTTTATTTGGGGCATACAATTTCAGATGTCTCGGTCCAAAGCTTACCTCCTTGCCCTGGGCCCAAGGTGAGGCAGGGCATCAGGGAGGAAGGGCATGGTGGAGGAGCAGAACTCCAATCATGGCGGCCGGAAAGCAAAGAAGTTGAGGGAAAGGGTGGTAGGGAAGATGAACCCTTCCGGGCCATGCCTCCAGTGACCCACCTCTTCCAATCACAACCCACCTGGCTACAGTTACCACCCAGTCAGTCCTTTAAAACTAGGATGAGCTGATTACATTGTGAGAGCTGTAACCTATTGTTCCACCTCCAAATATTCCTGCATTAATACAGGAATGTTAATAGGGACAACTCACATCCCAACCTTGACAGGAGCTAGTCTTGGCAAAGGGAAGTGTGTCCCAAGAACCTTACACCTAGCCAAAATGTTGTACAGACATAAAGACAATGGAGACCACCAAAAACCCAAATGTGCTCAGGCTGTACAAAACCATGAACCCTTCTTGGGAAAAGAATTTAACAACAATAGCCAGCCAATTAAGAGATGAGTCGAAATAAACTCAGGAATGCAAACTTACAGTAAAAGGAGTAGCGATGAACAGTGAATTCAGTTACAATGAAACTGAGACCATATAACTAGGTTATGGTTAGAGAAGAGAATGAGAATGTTTTGAGCAAAGAACAACATGAAAACAATGTTATAGCTAATGAAAACCAGGGGGTGGGTAGACACCACAGTGTCACTGTCCTTGTTTACCCCATAGGAAGTAATGATGAGCACCAGTCTGTCCTGTGATTCTGAACGTAAGCATCTCAAAGAAACAATCTCAGATAACATCACCCAATTGCCTCATCTTTGCTTGGAGATGTGCAAAATCTCATCACTGCTTTTATAGCCCAGTTCCATTTCCTAGACTTGATAAGAAAGGATATCACAAGGCAAACGTATCTTCAGGGTTCCTTAAAAAAAGGGACATAGCATACTGTTCCCTTTTAACTGATTGTATCCAGATTCTGAGTTCAAGAAACAAAATTGTTCCTGATTCATTTATATCCCTGCCATCTTTCCTCTAGAGACTGATGAATAAAACAAAGATGAATTAGTTCTAAGGTTACTCACATAGGATTTTAGCTTATCTTTCCAGTTATTTAGTCTGTATATCCATGAAAATGCCATAGAATTCCTGTGGCAAGATTTTCATTTATCAATACCAACTGTCTAGATGTAAGAGCATTCCTTGGGAAACTCTGCCCAGCCATTCCTCCTCTGCCCTCATTCTGCCCCTCTTTTGGGAAGGCATTGAGCCATGACTCTTCCCCTTGGCTAGATACAGCCAGATTCTTAGCAGATACTGGATTGGAGAAAGACCCACATGTCAGTTGGCCAAGGACATACAGAATATATTCGGTCTTGAAAAAAGATGAATTGGGCCAATTAAGTTTTCATTCCTGAGAATCTGAAGTAAGAGATGGTCTCCATAAGTACCAGTCAGTAGTGGAGACTTGCATTTAAAAAGTAGGACCAGACAGAAGCAGGCATCACAGAGACATGTATAGGGCCAAAGTTCTAAGGGGTAGAGTGTCAGAGGAAATCTAACAGGAGGGAGGAGACGGACATTCCCCTGAGCTGGGCTGCTGGTCCTGGAGCAGCATGGAAAAAAGGGACTGTAAGTTATCCATATTTTTATGCTAAAAAGGGGAAAAATTTGCTTTGACTCACTGGTCACTTTCAGTTAGTCCACCACTTAAGATTACAGGGAACAATACCCTAAAGAAACCAAACATGTTCAACCAACATTATTTTTTTTTCTCAAGCGAATCAGTGATTAATTAGATCATTTTACTGTGCAAACACAATGGAATTTGCGTGTACATGTACTGGGCTAAAGTGCTTCTTCCTGTAAAATACGTAAATTAGACTACTTGGATAAACTTCAGTAACAGGGGTCAGAGCTCACATCTACCTCACAAACAAATATTCCCCCAATGTCTTTTCGGCCGGCAGTTAGGTTTGGGGGAAAAGGATGTGATTTATGACATTCATCAAGCTCTACATAAATGTGTCATTTTATTATGATATTCTATTGTCTAAATTTTAAAAAGGGAGCTTATACATATCCGTAAACAACTGAATACATCTGCAATTCAACCAGATGTGCTAGTCCTCTATGCCACTGTCCAACTGAGCTGCATTTTTTTTCCCTACATATTTTTATTGGTGCAGTATAGTGGTACATGCTGATGGATTTGTTGTTACATATTTGTACATGCACACAATACCCAATATAACAATATACTTTGGCCAATATCACTCCCCAGCACTTCCTCCCTCCCCGCCTCACACCTAAGTCCCTTTCTTATATTGATCTCCCTTCATGAGATCCACCCCCATCTTTTCCTTTTTCCTGTCTAGCTTCCGTATATGAGAGAAAACATATGTCCCTTAACTTTCAATGTAGTTTTGATTTGCATTTCCCTAATTGCTAAAGATGCTGAACATTTTTTCATATGCTTATTGGCCATTTGTATTTTTTTGGAGAAGTATCTGTTTAATTAATTTGTCCATTTGTTAACTGAGGTATTTGATTTTTTGGTGTAAAGTTTTTTGAGCTCTTTAACTTTCTGAGTTTGACTTATTTTGCATAATATAATAGTCTCTGGTTCCATCCATTTTTCCTGAAAATTCTGTAATTTCATTTTTCTCAATGGCTGAATAAAACTCCATTGTGTGTGTGTGTGTGTGTGTATATGTGTGTGTGTGTGTGTGTGTGTGTGTGTGTGTGTATATATATATATATATATCACATTTTCTCTATCTATTCATCCACTATGGACAACTAAGCTGGTTCCATAGTTTGGCTGTTGTGAATTGTGCTGCTATAAACATGAGTATGCCTATATCACTGTAGTATGATGATTTTAATTCTTCAGGATAAATACTGAGAAGTGATATAGCTGGGTCATATGGTGGTTCCATGACTAGCTTTTTGAGGAACCTCCATACTGATTTCCATAGTGGTTGTACTAATTTAAAATCCCACCAAGAGTGTAAAAGAGTTCGTTTTTATCCACATCCTCCCCAGCATTTGTGATTATTTGTATCCTTGATGGCTACCATTCTGACTGGGGTGACATGGAATCTCAAAGTAGTTTTGATTTGCCTTTCCCTAATTGCTAAAGATGTCGAACATTTTTTCATATGTTTATTGGCCATTTGTATTTTTTGAGAGGTATCTGTTTAATTAATTTGCCCATATATTAATTGGGGTATTTGATTTTTTTGCTGTAAAGATTTTTGAGTTCTTAATATATTCTAGATATTAATCCTCTGTCAGGAGAGGAGCTAGCAAAGAGTTCCTCCCACTCTTTAGGTTCTGTTCTCTCTTCACATTCCTAATTGTTTCCTTTGCTGTGCTGAAGCTTTTTAATTTGATGCTATCCCATTTATTATCTCGCCATTATTTCCTGAGTGTTAGGGGTCCTATTGAGAAAGTCATTGCCCGTGCCTATATGCTGGAGTGTTGACCCTACATTTTCTTCTAGGAGTCGCATAAGTTCTGATCTAATTTCTAGGTCTTTGATCCATTTTGAGTTGATTTTTGTTCAGGGTGAGAGAATAAGGGTCTAGTTTCATTCTTCCACATGGATAACCAGTTTTCCCAGCACCGTGTATGTTTTTGGCACTTTTGTCAAGAGTCAGATGACTATAAATGTGTGGGTTTGTCTCTGTGTCTTCTATTCTGTACCACTGGCCTGTACCAACAGGCACTGCATAGAGAAAATGAACTGGATCAATCTTGGTATCTTTCTTAATGAAGAAGCTAACCAAGAAATATGTAGGAAGCAGCTGCTTGCATCCTCATTAAACTCTTAACTGCCTAACTGAACCAGGGTCTATGTGACATCACATTCAGCTGAAGTCTTGCTAAACAAATTAATGTCACATAATATTACCATCAGGGATAATACTGGACAGATTGATGACCTCACCAACTCGTTACTTATGAAATAGCCGCCACTCCAGCAGGACTGCTGGCTACCAAGTGATGACAGAGTTTGTGCCCCTTAAGGACAAGTCTGGCCTGCGGGAAGGATAAGAGATGAACGGACCTGGCTGCACACTAGAATCACATGGCAGCCTGTCAGGGAAAAGACTGATATGAAACAGAACTGAAAGTTGTCCCACTAGACCAGAACATTCCAGCGATGTCAGAAATGACCTTACAAAATGTCTGGGCCATCATGGACAGAAGGGAGAAGGCTGGATGCTGGCGGTGGCCTCAATAACTTGACCTTTCATCCCAAGTCCATCTTTATCCCATAGGGTCTTATTCTGTGTCATGAGAATTCTCCTTCTCTACTGGGCTACATGCAAACCTTTGCGAACTGGGTTTTTCTGGGCACTGGAGTTGGAATGTTCCCAGCCTCTGATAAATTTCAGTTGCTGTCTTTGCCTGTGGAACTTGGAGTAGGAGAGACTTCTAAACAGCAAGCAAATTAATCTTGGGGCTAGTAAGACACTTTCAGCATAAATAAGTAAATCAATTAAATAATGTCTCAGAGTAAAGGCCCTGCTTTTCTTTACACAGTATGTCTATAGACCTCTAGGCTGTACGGATATAAGCAGTTTTGAAGATTAAAGATATAGGACATAAATAGATATGAATGTATGCTTTGTTTGTTTGTTTGTTTGTTTGTTTGCTTGTTACTGGAGAATGAACCCAGGGGTGCTTTACCACTTAGCTACATCCCTAGCTTTTTTAATTTTTTATTTTGAAGTAGTCTCACTAAGTTGCTTAGGGCCTCACTGAGTTGCTCAAACTGACTTCAAACTTTTGATTTTTCTGCCTCTACCTCTGGAGTTGCTGTGCACCACCACAGCTGGCTGGGATTTTTTTTATTTTGGTGAAAACAAGTTATTTCACCGATAGGAGGAACTTGGGTTTAATTTTAAATTGTATCTAGTGATAGGAATGCAAAATAATTGTGGAAAACAGTTTAGTTGTTCCTCAAAAAAAAAGTTCAATATAGGATTGTCATGTCCCAATAATACACTCAAGAGAATTGAAAATACATACAAAATGTTGCATATAGCGTTCAGAGAAGCATTATTCATAATAGCCCCAAAGTGGAAACCATGCTAATGACTGGTAAATATGTAAAGATAATGTGGTATATCCATATAATGGAATTTTACTGGACAATAAAAAGAATGAAATATTGATACAGACCACAACATAAGTGAACCTTGAAAACATTATGCTAAGTGAAAGGAGTGGAAGACAAAAGGTCATGTCATAGGACTCCCATTATATGAAATGTCCAAAATAGACAAATCATAGACACCTGGAATAGATGAGCAGTTGCCAGGGGTCAGGTTATGCCAGTAACAGAGTGACTCCTAGTGGGTACAGGGTTTCCTTTGAGGGGGATAAAACTGCTGTGCAATTAGATAGTGGTGATGGTTATAGATATACTTAAAATTATAGAACTGTACATGTTAGAATGACCAATTTTTTGAAATATATCTCAGTTTAAAATGTGCAAGTACTTACCAAGCACTGTGTTATACACTGGAGAAATTGACCACTAACACAACTCTTGCTAATAAGGAACTTACTGCCTGGTAAGTTAGACTCTATAGATATAGTCCAGCATAAAGGGTCTCAGATAATAATTTGTGCATCATACGGAAGGGTCCAATAAGAGGACCGTCCCCACCAGAGCTAGGTGGCAAATAAACTAAAAATACATTTGCATCCTCTGGTCTTGTCTTCCACCATATTAAAAACTAAGAAAGGAGGCCCGGAGGTCTTGATCCAATACCACCTCTGATCAAACAACGGAACTCTGAGAAAGTCATTTACTTCTCTGGGGCTCACTCTCCTGCTCTCTATAAAGGTTAAATGTTTGATTTATTTGCTATTGAATTGAAGTTTTATTTTTATCTTTAAGAAACATTTAGAGCCTAGCACGGTGGTGCATGCCTATAATCCCGGTGACTTGGGAGGCTGAGGCAGGAGGATCCAAGTTCAAAGACCTCAGCTACTTAGCAAAGCCATAAGCAACTTGGCGAGACTCTGCCTCAAAATTAAAAAAAAAAAAAAATTAAAGGGGCAGGGATATAGAGAAGTAGTAAAATGCCCCTGGATTCAATCCCCAGGAAAAAAAAAATTCTAGAATTCTAAAGCATATCACTGCCCACCTAGAGTTTTGACATTTTTAATTTGAAGGTCCTAGGAATCTGCCTCCAAAGGACTTCTCTAAGGCAGTCTGAATGCAGTGCCTTCTGCAGGCTGAGCAGGGAACCATCATTCTCCCGGCCTCTCTGTACCCCAGTGAACAGCACACAGACGACGATATCGTCCTGTTGGCACCTTCATCTTGCAATCCAGGGATGGTGTCACCTCCCTGTTGACTACCTGGCCACACCAATGACTAGCACAGCCCACTTGACCTTTGTGCTGGTAGTTGTGTCGGTGCCCAGCGCCATCACAAGCTCATGGCTGACTTGCCAAGCTAACAGCACTCTGTAATCATAAGCACTGGGCCATGTTCCAGCATCACTGGGACCAAATCATGCTAGGTCAGGGGTGTCTCGGAAGGTAGGCTGCTCTTGGAAAGATCCATACATTTTTAAAGCCAGTGTAAAAAAAGATGTCAAACACTACACTTAAACAGACCATCTTACCCTCTAACTTTAGATGAGTTTTTAAACACATATAATTAAAACAGACCAGGCATTTCAGCATATTTATTTACTCAGAGAGTAATTTCCATGGGAAAATTTCATGTGAAAGTAGTAACTTGCCCACATTCTTGGGCCTAAAAATAAAACAGAGAAACAAAAACAATCAATAAAACAAAAACAAGAAAGACTGCACCGAGCAGATTCAGACACTTGAAATAAGTAAAAAAAAAAAAAGAATCTATTTTTTTCTTTCTACTCTATGAATAGAAATTTTCCTTTCCTTCTCCTCATCTCAGCCACTTGAATGCAGGGGACCATTTTACCCTCACTGTGTCCTACTGCTGTCATTCATTCCTGCAAACATTCATTCATTCACTTACACTCCTACTGCTCTTTCTCCATGCCAGGGACTATAATGGAAAAAAAATATGAGCATGGCTCCCTAGATGCCCTCAGGAGGGACTTGGCATGCTAAAAGACAGATGGAGGCTAATAAATAGGCCACCTGAACAGAGACATATGCAGGATGCTACGAGAGCACAGCAGAGGATGAGGCAAGAGGCAGGAATGAGCCTCCCCAGGGCGAGGAACAGGGAAGGCTGCATAGGCCAGCAGAACAGTGGGTCCAGAGCAAGGACAGGGCGGACAGGCCTCAGTGACAGAGAAGTCTGCTGCGGGTGTGTGGGGGTTAACCGTGGGACACAATAGGAAGGCCAGGCTTGACGGTCAAGGGCTTAAAGGGTATGATTCTGGGAAATCTGATTAAACTAATGGACTGAGAGCTGCAGGCAGCTAACAGGGGTTACTGGTAACTGTAAATCAAAGAAAGTCAGAACAAAAAGGCAAACTATCTAATGCTTTACCAGACAGCCGAGACCTCAGGTCTCTCTGCCCGTGCCCGGCCAAGACCTAGAAGGAACTGGCCACCACATGTCATTTCCATCCTCAACAGATCACAGGTCAAGCAAGACTGCTTTTCAAAGAGAACCATGTCTCCCAACAGACCAGATGAGACATGGCCATAGAGACTGGGCCCGTGAAGGAACAGGAGCCCAGCTGAGAACAGCTCCTGATAGGCAGCACAGGCCTGTCACTACTTTGTATCCCTGAACAGTCACAGTCAAGCCGTGGGTCATCAGAGCAGGGCTGGGGGCGGGGGCAGACATCCTCTTTCCAATCTCCCAGGATACATTTTTTTTTTTCACAGCCAAGCAAAATATCTACCTCAGTTTTAATTGAGGGTCTTCAGACTTGAGCCTAAGGGTTGTGAGGAATTGAAATCTTTTCCCCACCCTGGCCTCTCAATACCCCCAGAAAGATGCTACAGAAAAACTCCAGTATCTTGAAGCATCTGCTCAATGGTCCCTTTTGGCCATTGTCCCACAACTCCCAAGACCTTCCCTGGGCCCTCTTATGTTTGTGTCTGGGGTTATGGACTAACAGCAGTGAATGAAGTGAGACTGAAAAGAAAAGTTAAATAACCACAATGTTAGATATTACTTGCTTGAAGACAGGTTGATATCACTTTGAGAATCAACAATGTACACATGAGATCCTCTCAGTTATGTGACGTCTAAGTGCTGGGATCTTGGGAGACCATCCCTGGTGAAGGCAATCCCTAGGGGCATGCTGAATACACAAGCAGGCCCCAGCAGGTGCTAGAAGCAGGGGCGTTTCTTCCTATCTTCAGGGATATACATTGTTCTTCCAGGGAGGGGGCTGCCAAGTCTACTTCAGTCTCCAGCCTTCAGCCCAGAACATTCTTCTTTGGGATTTGGACTCAGCTGACTTACATAATCACTGAACCGTCTCCAGATATCCTTAGAGCTTTGATTAGCAGTGCCAGACTCTTCTTGGTTGCTTGTCAAGAAGGTAATCACTCTAAATAGGCTTTTTCTTTTGTACTAGACCTAAGAGCTCAACAGGACAGAAAGAAACTCAGATTTGAAACTTTAATTTCCTACAGTAGAGTGCAGGGAAAACCAATACAAAACAAAACAAAAACCCCTACAGGTAACGTGCATTTATGAATTAGGGAAGAGAAATCTTTGCTAATTTTTCT
Source organism: Spermophilus citellus (assembly GCF_964194105.1). Lineage (NCBI taxonomy): Eukaryota > Metazoa > Chordata > Mammalia > Rodentia > Sciuridae > Spermophilus > Spermophilus citellus. Next base: position 82,465,225 of record NC_138195.1, read on the forward strand.
GACATAAGCAATTTGTTTTATTAAAGTCCTCAAATTTGGGTTGCTATTGGACTCAATTACAAAGTTATTTACTCACTTTCTGTGTGCCTGTGTTCACCAGAACTCGTGCATGACCCATGGAGGCAGTTCCACATAATTGTCAAGACTATGAAGTTAGGTGTCAGGCAGACCTGGGTCCAAGTTTAGCTCTTCCACTCACTACTTATGTGACCTTAGGTGGGTCTCTTAACTGTATGAGTCTCAGTTTTCTCATATGTAAAATGAGGATTAAAATAGTTTTGGTTGAATTGTTGCAAATATTAAACGAGGAAAACAATATAAAATACTTCATGACCTTTGAGACCAACAGATGCCCAATGAATGACAGCTAAGCCCCTTCAACAGTGCTGCGTCCTCAGAGGGTTATACCCACTTGCAAAAGTGATTTGTATGTTCACTGATATATTTGTTTTGTCCACATGTCCCAGCTTCTTCCTAATTCCTTTCCTGTTCTTAAGTGGGGAAAACAGTTCCTTCCCTACCAACTTCCTAGGGTTGTTTTGAGCATGACAAAGGACACAGGGACACTTGGAGAAGCATGAAGCCCTGCACAGCTCAAAGCAGGAGCAGAGAATCAGACAACAACAGGAAGCTACAGCATCTTGAGGCCTTTCTGGCAGCTGCAGGAGGCCTTTGCCAAATATTCCCAAGTACTCTGCCAGGAGCTGCTCCTGAGCTCACTGGTGCTCTGCTAGCACAGGAACAAGCGGGACTGCGGGAGGGGCACCTTCCTCCAGGCACCTGTCCTAAGCAGGATGTGCTGAGCACACATACTGGCTTCCTGGGAATCCTACTTCCTGTGCTGCATTTACAGACCTGAGCTCCAGCCACACAAAAATTGCATTGCTATTGCTTCATGGTGGTGGAAGGCAACCATCAAAATCATTTTAAAAACATAAACTATTTTTATTATTGAAGATAACTTTTAGTGTATGTTTGTATGTGCCAAAATATTAGACACTTGATATGCATGTTGTCATCTAACCTTCATAATCCATACTGCCCCTAGACCTGGGCAAGCAAGGTCCCTATCCGTGACTTCCTTAAAAATGTCCAAGTCCCTTTCTGGTATCTGGGACCAACAATGCTATCAGGGTGGGACATTTCAGGTTCCTCCTCAGAGTTCTCTCCAATGATGATCATCTTCTACATCTCTCCATGCTTGATAGAGGTTGACCAGATGCCTGGAGTAGTCCTGGGCATCATGACAATGGAGTTTTTTGGTGGTGGGGGTGGGCTTTGAGATGACTCCATTCCAGGAGAAGAGCATGAAAGGCAATTGCTTCCTCAGGTTGGCATGACATTTCATTCCCATGGTTGAACAAGAGTGGGTCATGGACACACAAAAAGAAATTATTTCTAGAGACAAGGACCCTCCCCACAAAAAAAATGCCCAGGGTCCCATGTGGTGGTGGGGAACCTATTCTTAGCATTAATATAAGGTGTGCACTCTTCCACATATTTTACAGAGAGGGAAACAGAGACTTGGAGATACCAACTTCCCAAAGTAACACATTTAGAGAGCAGAAGAGCCAGGATTCAAATTCTGGAAGGTCCAACCTTAAAGCACAGCAACAGCTAATCTCCCAGATTTCCTTATCTGCCTCCACTAAGATGTGGCTGCCCCAGTGAGGCTTACCCTTTCCTTATCCCAGGGCTTTTTGATGCTGTTTATTGTTCTCTCACGACTGAACCTGCTACAAGCCATCATGCAGCATGCTCTCATTCAACGACACTCTGCCTGGATCCATGACCTCCTGCCTTCTCCTGCTGACAGACCTTCTCTTTCAGGAACAGCCACAGCTTATTCCAAAAATATCTGATTTGATTCTCTTTCAGTAGAAGTATTCAGTAGAAGCACCAAAGCCATCAATCATAAAATGTTAGCCCCAGCAGAAATCCCCATGCTTGGTTTTTATCCTAATTTGTGGAATAATTTTTTTTCTTCAAAAAAAAGAGATTTTAGGCATCCACCAGATGTGGGGCCAATATTTGAGGGAGGTGCCCAAAGCTGCAGGAGGCATGGTCACCTGGTCCTGAGCAAAGTGGTTTTGGATTGGCAGAAGCCATGGTTTCTCCATCCTCACTCCTTGCTCCCCTGAAAGGCCTGAGCTTAGAGTATGAAGTAAAGACTATTGGAGAGAGAAAGGACTGATTTTGACAGTGTGAGCAGTTGACTAGGTATCACTCGTAAAGGCATGTTACAAGGGGCTGTCACCATCAGCATCAGTTGGAATCGGAATCCTGTCGGGCCTTAGCACTATGCTGGCCACCAGCCCCTCCTTGTCCTAGTCAAAGCTCAGTACAGCCACAGTATGATGTCACATTACACTCACAAGGATGGCTAGAATCAAAGTTAGATAAGAGCATGTGCTGGTGGAACCTGTATATGAAATGGGAACACATATATGTTGCTGGTGAAAATTAAAAATGGGGCAGACACTTAGTAAAATAGCCTAGAAATTTTTCAGAAGTTTGAACATAGAGTGACCATGGGTCCCAGAAATTCCACTCCTAGGCATGTGCCCAAGATAACTGAAAACATGTCCACACAAAAACATATACCTGAATGTCCACGCTGGTGTTATTCATAACAGCCAAAAGGTAAAACAACCTCAATATCCACCAACTGAGAAAGGGATAAACAGAATGCCATTAATCCACACCATGCAACATGGCTCAGCCGCCACAAGGAATGAAGTGCTGGTACATGCTCTAACTTAGATGAACCTTGAACACACTACGCTCGGTGAGAGAAGCTAGATGCAAAAGACCATATATTATATGATTCCATTCCTATGAGATTTCCAGAATAAGGAGATCTACAGAGACAGAAAGCAGATTTGTGAATTCTTAAGGATGGGGAATGGGGCTGGAAGAGTTGAGGTGGGGAGGAAATAACTAAAGGGTATAGGGTTTCTTTTCAAGGTAATGAAAATATTCTAAAATTCACTGTGGTGATGACTGCAACTATCAATGATTGTACTAAAACCCACAGAATTGAATACTTTAAATGAGTAAATTATACAACATATGAATAGCTGTTAAAAATGAATTGCAATGAAACAGCTTAATATAGGCTAACTACTTTTTCTCACCCAAACTTAAAGCCACCTTGCCCTCCTCTCTGGCTGTCCCAGAATTACCAGGTATTAGTATGCTTTCTGTCATTCTTGACTCAACTACAAAAATATGTAAGGACTGTGTCTAATAGCCTTCTGCCTCCTTACTAACTCAAGGACTGATTTTGACAGGGTGTGGCCAGATGGGCAGGTATCATTGTCATCAGTAAAGGCACCATTACAACTCCCGACTCTGAAAACTACATCCTCAGACCTGGCTTTCTCTATTTCTTTCCCTGGTAGAAGGATCAGTGGCTACAATTTAATGAACATCACTGAAAAGAAGTATCAGTAAGTTCTCTCAATATGAAAAACTATTTTTCTTTTCTTTTAAAATATTTCACAAGACAGCTCTCCCCAGGTGGCAGCACAGTTTGAACTCCAACTTTATTTAGGTCACCCCTCACTAGAATCACTCAGCTGCCTGCAATATTTCTTCTTTATTCCTCCTTTGTTATATGAAAGAACAACATCTATTGATAGAGATCATTCTTTTCCATCACACTTTCTATTACTAAAACTAATAATTGTAAAGGCTTGGAAAGAGATATATTTGTTATCGAGATTATAAAATCATGGGCTGAAATACTCTCAGAGTTGAGCTCCACAGCTGTACTTGGGTTACATTCTCCATTTCTTCTACCCTCCCTCCCATTAATTATATATTAAGGATAGTGTTTCCTTTGAAGAACACTTTGGGAAGAATGGTTTAGATAGTACTTTATTACTTATGTCAATCACAAAACACCAAACCATGTCCAGAGTGGGCTCTTTTACTTACCAAAAGGATCACAGCTGTTCAACCGGTGCTCAGGTGGGCCACGGTCCTTGGGATACAGAAACAACAAGTAGGCCATGGTGGCTTGCCTGTGAGCAGAGTAGGGCATCCCAGGGACACTCAGGTCCTGGACAATCAGTCTCCTTCTGAAAGAGCCCCTGGTATTGCTTCTGTCAGATGAAGCGACTTTGCTTTTCTCAGAGAGGCACAGTCTCCCCAGACACTTTAAGCCAAGGAAGGAAGGCATTTTGGCGTGGATGAAAAGAAATGAGGAATGGACACCTGGAGCCCAAGAAACTGTGCTGCACCAGAGTGTGTGTTCTCTCTCTCTCTCTCTCTCTCTCTCTCTCCTGAATCCCTATGATCTCTTTCTTGCACTGCCCAGAAAAGAAGATTAAGAAAGATGTATTTAAGAGATTACCCTTCAAGAGCTTAGGGCTCCATATTCTCAGTCAGATGATTAGGTATAAAAACAGCCACTACCAGGAACTCAAGGCTACGTGGGTCTGAGACATGAATGCTGTTTGAAAACAAGGTTGATGCTGAATCTAGAGCAAAAGAACAGGGCTGCAAAACCTAAAAGAATTCTGCAAATATTCCTAGAATATCCACATCATCTGGAAGAGTACTAAGAATAGGCCCAGGCATGTAGACTCCTGTGTATATAATCTAAAAATACATAACAAAGGAGAGAAAAAAAAAAACCTCCAGGGTAACAGTTCCAGGTTCTCCAGCATTTCAGATCTCACAGAGCAGGGACCTCAATTAAAGTTCCTCAGTTTCAACTAGTGACAAGTCCAGCTCCAGGCCACAGGAATCATTTCCTTTCCATGTTCTACAGGGGGACTCTTTCCCCTCGTGCCATCAAAATCCTCTGTCTCTTTCCACTCATCCAAAGCTAATAATAGTTTCAAAGCTGTTTCATGGTTTTTTTCTGTTCTTGCAGAATCAGCAGAATTAGAGGGAGGAGACAGAAATGCTGGGTTTTCACAATGCTATTCTGTTATATGCTGGCAGGGCTCTCACTCGATTAACGGGCTGATACACAAAGGACAGCCCTGGTAATGGGCATCTATCCTCTGACACCTACATGGGAATGAATGTCAGGTATGATATGTGAGTCTATAACCATGCAACAGTCACAAGTCCAAGTGGACAAACCCACACCACTGCTCCTTCACTGGGCTATGAGGTCCTAATAAAATTTTCTTTTCATTAAAACCACTTTTATACTTTAAACAGAATAAGATTACCAAGGTGGAAAAGCCCTCCAAGACCATCCAGTTCAGTGGTTCCCTGCGCTTAAGAATCATCTGTGGAATTTTCAAAAACTACAAAATCTAGGGTACCAACCAGACCTCCACATGAGATTCTGTGGAGCCCAGGAACTCCTATTTCTAAAAGTTCACCAGACAAGAGCCAGCAATTTGGGAAACCCTGGTCTACTCCAGCATTTAAGAAGAAGCCCTACTAAGCCTCAGAGAAACGGAGAGACTTTTGTATGACAATCTAGAAAGCCTGGGAGGAGCCAGTCCCCCACACAAAACTCTTCTTTTCATAGTAGTCAAAACCTTCCGCCAAGGTTCTGGGCAAATGAAGAAAGAAAAGAAGTCCTTGCTTCATTTGTTTCTAGCCTCTGTTATTACTGAAGGATTTGGAAACAGAATTCAAGAACCAGAGAAACCAAATTTGCTAGAATTGCTCTAACCTAATGGGAAGCACAGTAAGAATGGATGAACGAGACTGCCCTGAGGCTTCCCAGCCTGGAGAGAAGCTAGGGACAGTGGAAACAGTGGAGATGAGAGACGCTGGCAAGACACACCTCAAAATTTCTGTAACAAAAGTTTGGGAATTAAGTCCTAAATACCAGTCTTCTCCCCAAAGAAAATCCTTTCAGTTTCCTCTAAAAACAGGTTATGAGGCATGTAAAATAACCTGTATGTGTTATATTTCTTGCATGCCTATTCTGAAGATATGAAATGTAAAATACCTTCTCAATGATTTCCCAAAAAATGTAGTCCAGGACCAATTTGTTTAAAATTCAGATTCCTGCGGCCCACCTAGGCTGAGTAGATTCTTCTAGAGTGTTTTCCTAGTAAATGCTGTAGTGTGGGGACCTGTGCTCTTCACCATGAACTCCTCTTGCTGTGGTCAGTCAGTTTCCTTCAGCTCTGCTCTTTGCAAAATGAGAACCTGAGTAGCTACTTATTTATGAGGTTTATATGGTCTTTCTGGGAAATATGCAGTGACTTCAGATACAAGCTAAACACCACAACACACAGCATAAACTTTGGACAGATATAAGATTTTAAAAAATTCAAATCCAGCACCTTCCTGACCAATAAAAAGTGGAACTATTCTATGACAAAGCTCTTCTACCTTCTTGGTCCCCAAACTTGGCACGGTAATTATATAGCATTAACCCACCTCCACACTTAACTCTTGTATCAGCAATATGTGCTCAGGTCATCCCTAAATTTTCTGATAAGTTTAAAGATCCATACATTTAGTTGAGAAACAATTATTGGGCTGGGGGTGGAGGTCGGTGTTAGACTGGTTGCCTAGCATGCACAAGGCCCTGGGTTCCATCCCCAGCACTGTGAAAGAAATTAAAGAAATCTCTGTCTCTGTGAGACAGAGAAGATGACATTTAATTTTCTCAATAACAGTATTACGTGAGAGAAGTCTGATACATTTCAAGAATTTTATGGCAGGGTAAAAAGTAAACTAAGGAGGGATCCTAAAGAGGGCTGGTGACAATGACAAAGGTTTGCTTGCTTTTAAAAGACAAGCTAACTACATAGGCCAGCGCCTTTCTCAGACAGTAGAGAGAGGGGACAGTCCAGATGCTGGCTGTCTGAGGTTTGGGGCCAGAAGTGACCAGTCACCTGTGAACTAAATTCCACTTTCCAGGTGCCCAGAGTTTTCAACTTAACCTCCTCCACACAGGTCAGAGTAAACACCCAGCTAATGATGATTACAAATGCTTAATCCTCATCCGAGATTTTTCTAGCCTGTATATCTGATCAGTTAGGAAGTTCCTAATCCTGCTAAAAACAGTTCCAATGCACCTTAACAAGCTGTTATTTGATAAGCTATGAAAAAAGACCATTGGCAGGAAAATTCACCAAAGAGCTTTAAGCTATACCAAGAGGCCCTGAGCACTCTGCCTTTACATACTATAGGAGCTTAATAAATACCTGATGAGATGAACCCAACCCAGAGCCAAGTGTTTGGGGACTGCACGGCACTCAGGGGATGTATGCCATAAATATCACTCTTGTCAATCACAGGTCAATCCACATAGCACTTACCCACACTGTCTTTAATATGTAATGCTGATTCACGTCTTTTTTTTTTTTTTCCAAACAAGTGACCTCCTCTGCTTTTAAATCAACTAAAATCTACCTGCTTCTTACTAAGGAAAAAAAAAATTTGTTTCAGAGACCAAGCAACACCTTAAAATGAGAATCCTTGTGGAATCTGACTGTCTAAGGAAATGCTCTGAAGTTAGCCCGCAGCTTTATTGATGATAATCCGGTCAGATGGTTTTTGGATATTTTTTTTAAATCAAAATAAGCAAACAAAATTGCTCAACAAGCCTCCCCGAGATACCTGCAGTTGCTCACAATCATCAAGATAATCTTTGCTGCTGAGCAAAGAATAAGCAGAGAAAGGAGTTTTTTAAAGTAGCAAGGCTCCGGAAGAGGTGCTATCGGATTTGCCAATGTCAACTTGGACCATAGGAGATTCTTCCCTCTAGCAGCTGCTCCTGCTCGCGGCTACAGCAAGAAATAAAATGAGTCCTGCTCGTCTGCATCATCAACCCTGGGAATCTTCTCTGCAAAGCCCAATGTTTAAGGGGTCTTACCCATCCCTCCAAAGCAGGCCGTGATTTTCTGAGCATACTGGCACAGGCTCCTGTCTGGGCAGGGCTCCTCTGGAAGGCCTGCTTCGTCCATCACTCTGCAAGCAGCTGCCTTTCTTCCTGTAATGCCACTCGCCCAAGACCTGCTCAAAACGGAACAAGCAGCCAAGCCCCCTCTTCCAGATCATCTCCATTAATAATTCAGATACTACATAAAATCTGCTGAGCATTCAAGATTGAGAGCACCAAGGTACTCTGAGGACCAAAGCATAATTAGTTTAACAGACATCAGGCATCTCAAATTACTCTCTGATGATATTCTCCATAGGCAAGATTTCCAAATAGCAATGAGAGGCAGTCTTGGATTGCCTTCAAGGAAGCAGCCACAGACAGATGGGAGAAGGGTCACAGGCATCCCCAAAGCTCAAGCCCCATATGTGAGACAAGACGGGTCACACGTTACCATCCACCAGGCTGGGGTCTCCGTCAGTGGCCCTATCTTCTCTATACCCTGAACACATGGATACTCTCTAACACTTCATCTTTCCCATGCATCTCTCAGAGACTCCTCAATCTCCTTTCCATTGGAATCTTCTGAAAATTCATTTGTGCTTTAAAATGCAGCTCAAAAGTTACCTCTTCCATCAAGACTTCCAGAATCACTCTGGCTAGAATCAGTTTCTTCCCATCTTTTCCCTAAATAGCAGTTCTACCATGGGATTCATCATAGCCTGCCTTGTAACAGAGTCACCTAGGGACTGTCTTATTTTCCCTGTCCGCTGCTGAGCTTCTGGAGGGCAAGAATCTTGCTTTGGTCACATTTCCTTTGCATGGAGGCTCTGTACGTACTAGGTACTCAATGCCTTGTGAACAGAGTTTGACAAATTTCTGTGAGAATCTCACTGTGAAATATGAGTATGCAATATTTGGGTGAAAGTATGTTTTATTTTTATCAAAGCCATGGTTTAGTACTTTCCTAGGAAATAGAAATGCATATATTCTATACGTTTTCACATGCTGTCTGAAAACTCTTATTGTGGCACATACAGCTGCAAGCTCCTGGTCCAGGAAGGCACCAGGTGGCAAGCACATGCCCAAGAGGCCCCCACCAGCTGTAGCTACAGGAAACAGTCCCAGGCGCTGGTAATCCGGAGGCAGGTCACCTTTGTTGGTAGGATGAATAGCTGAGTGGAGAACCGAAACCCCAGCATCAGCACTCTCGGCCCAGAGCTGACAGAGGTGTTGACCCTGGAGCAGGTGCAGGGCTCCCTGTGCTGCTTCCCCTCCTTGGCCCTCCCGGGAGGAAAAATGCAAAGGGAAGCGTTTCCAGTGGCACAGTTTGCAGTATTTATAATTCATCTGTCTCCACACAGAAAAGTTCCAAGTCACTCTGGCAAACCTCGCATTCACTGTTAATGGACTAGACAATCTCCAGGTCCCCAGATCATCTATTTCCTGACTACATTGTAATCAGGTCTTCTTGTTCACTGGCTTCTTTTCTTGAGATCATTGACCTATGGGTTTAAGTTTTGACTTCACAGAACTTCCTGGAGCTGTGGTCATAAGAGTTACATAAGATAGACAAGGACTAGAACAGGAGACCTGGTTAAAAATCAGTGTCAGTCTTTCCCCTACCCTTTGGGTCTGTGAGCTAACTTCATTCTACAAATACATATGGAGAGCCTACACTATGACAGGCCAGGTATAAGCAGTCTTTGTTTTTGTTTTTTTTTTTTTTAATTTTTGCTCCTGGAGATTGAACCTGGGCCTCAAGCTTGCCAGGCCACACTCTTTCACTGAGCTACACTACCAGCCCAGTGTTAGTGGTCTTATTGATGAATAAGCCGGGGACTCTCAGAGAGCATGTAATTAGCAGGAGACCAGGCGTGGACGTGCCTAACTACAGTGTCCCAGTATAAAGTGCCAGCAGTAAATGGTTGAAGGACTGTTTAGAGTTTGGGGATATGGTCAGTGGTTCCTATTAATTTTCTCTCCATGAGAGAAAACATTTCAGGTTGCAATCATGGTTCATGTTTCACATTTCACACAAACAACTCTACATATTTCCATTTCCAATAATAACATGAACCAAAAAAAGTAATTTTACTTCTAAGGAGTGGGCAAAGGATGTGTTAAACATGTTCCCTTGCCAGCCCTCAATGTCACACTCTGATTTTCTGGAAGGGCATGAAAAGAAAAGATGAAGTTAGCCTGGTGTCAGGGAGATTGCAGAGAACACAGTGAATAACATGATATTCCAAATGGGCCTTGAAGATTAATTTACTAAGAAATTAAGGGGGTTGGGGGAAGGCAGAAGAGAATGTTCCAAACAGAAGGATGTTCCTAAAGAAAACTTCATTCAGATCATATAAGATGAAAGTGGAAGGAGGTCCAGGAATGTGGGTGAGCTCTCAGGTGGAAGCACCTACCCAGCCACATGTGACCACTCTATTCAGAGGCAGTACGTGGCCTTACCTTTGTGCAGGCACACAGTGTGTCCCTGAAACACATGCTCTCTGCCACTCTCTCTTGAGAGTATCAGGATTCCCGGAAAGCGGCCGGTACATGTCTGCAAGTACATTTCGCACTGATTCATTATCCACAGCCTCTCTTGCTTTTGCCCAAGTACTTTAAAGCCACAAATTTGTTAATCATGACAGCAACCCTGGGAGATGACAGATCCCACTGTGCTTGAAGCCCTCACATCTTGGACTGAGAGACTGAGACCTGGAGAACAGTGCTTCCCTCTAAACTCAACCCCCTGTCAGAATTAGATGTCTGAAAAGAACCTGAACTCCCAAAGGCAAACCAGATGCCTTAAGATGAATAAAAGATGCCTTTGGCTATTTTGAAGTTCACAGCTGGAGAAGGTTTTAGAACACAGTGTTTTAAATGTGGCCACAGATAGATAACACTGGTTCTAACAATGGAGAATTTTCCATAATCTGAGCTGGTATAGTGACCTTTTTATTGCATCCTCTATCAGGAAGGGACAGCTTATTGGGTACAAAATTGGCAGTCTCTGATATGAAAATGCTTTCAGGCAGAATGATTGTCCAGGCATCATCTGATCTGTCATTTGCTAAAATAGAGTGTGCAATAACTACAAGATAGTCGACTGCAGTGTGGAAAGAAAACTCTAGATTTATATACTATTCTTTAGCACTTTTAAATACATGTGTGTTTTGGAATATATATAATATAAATATAGAACAATAATATTGTTTATCAGTACATAAGATACATATGTAACTATTTTTTTCTTTTTTATTATGAGAGATGCAAAACCAGGAATTTAAAGAGCAGGAATTATACCATCAAAATAAATCACACAGAAACTAACAATAACTCAACTAACCAGAGGTAAGTACTGACTTTTTACAAAATGATGGGTGAAACTGAAGTCTAAGATAAACAAAAGAACAACAAACAATGTGCTCAGTAAGCTTACAGGTTTTGGGTAAGAAAACTGAGTTCAAACCCGGGCTTTGCTACTTTGGGCTGGACAACCTCAGGTGAGTTCTTCACCTCTTGAACCTTCGTTACCTCATCTATAAATTAGATGTAACAATAGTATCTCCTTAAGTATTGACTAAAGCCCTGGATTGTTCCTGGTATACAGGAGGGGCTCCATCAATGTTAAACTCAGAGGCTACAAATTAAAATACCCAGATGACTGAGATAATTGTGAGTGTCAGGGCAGGTAAAGTAAATTATTTCTTAATCTTGTTAAAGGATGAATCACTACTCAGATCCAGGCAATTACTGCTGTTTTTCCATGTGAGCCAGGTATCGCCAGATGTTCAGATTTTTATGTGAAATTGCCCAAGTTTCAAACATTTGCAACTAATTAATAAAAACAAAACCCTGTCCACATCTCCACCTCCCAACAAGGCAAAACAAAACCAAACAAAGCCCAACAGCATACTCCCAGTCTTCCTGGCCTTCAGGATATCAGGCTGGGATCTATGTATTAGCTATTATCGAACTTCCACTGTAAACCTCCCACCCACCAAGCTGAAACCCAACAGTTGTGACTTATTTCAGGTACTGTGGCGAAGGCAGCAGGGTGGAAGAGTTTTAGAAACATTGGAAGGTTCCACATAAAAGATTCATCCCTTCTCATTTTTTAATCTCTATGAACCACAGCAAAACTGGCCGTGTTCTCACTACCTTTTTCCGGCCATACACTCAAGAGCATGCCCTCTCTTCTCCCTACTTTACTGGTTTTTTTTTTTAAACATACCCAGATAACATTTCCTCTTTAACTACTAGTAGAATATGATCGTACATTTTTCTCTGCAATTTCTGCTCTTAGGTTGATCTTAAAATTTAAGATATAATAATTTGTGTGTAAGTAAAAAACACAGATCTTAAATATCCAATTTGATGAGTTTTAACAAACGCATTCACCCATATAACCCACATCTCTGTCAGGTACAGAAGGCTGCTGGCACCCCAGGATGTCCTTGTTGCTCCTTCCCAGTTCACCTAGACCCCAGGCCAGAGACAACCTCAGCACCTATTTCTCTTATCACACAGTCTAGAATATAAATAGAACCATCCGACATGTGCCCTCTGTCTTTAGCTTCCTTCTCTCAGTGTGTTTTGAGATTCATCCATATCTCTCCTTTAAGGTTTACTGCTAACATTCATCCCAGCGTAAACAATCATAGCTTCTCTCCAAGGTTCTATAAATCATAATCTGGGTGTTACTACCACACAGTCAGCACGCATTCCATGAACTCTTGGAAGTGAGAGCAAGTGCACTGCTTATCTTTGGTGTCAATTTCAGACCATGTCACCAACTAGGGCAGGCAATGATTTGGGGTGCTTCCTAGAGGACAGTATTTGGGGTTGGGTAGACTTCAGGTGTGCCAAAATGGAAGAGGCAGAGCTTGGGGTAGGGAATTTACTGCAAGAGCTGTCTCTTACAGTAATGAATCAAAAAGGAAGCTGGAAATGGGGAGGCGTTCAGTTGTGTTCCGCATTAGGGAAGGGAGAATACCTAGGATAGGATGAGGTGGGAAGAGGGATGGATAAAGTTTCATAACCAGGGGCCAAGTGGAGTGAGACAAGGTTATGACTGGAGAGGGAAAACAAGCTAGTTCTAAGATCTTCCCACAGAGAAACGGGACCCCACTAAGCTACTCCTTTCTTTCATGGATTCACACACCCAGCACTGTGATAGGAGAATGGACAAGTGGCCAGAATGAAAAGATGCACATGCTTACTAAGGTGGAAATAAATCTCTACATCCAAGAGAACCCTAAATATGACAGTCTGGGCGACTATCAAAAAGTAGAACCATTTTGATAAAAATCAGAGGAAAGAGTAAGTTTTGGTAGAAGGAGGTGATGATGAGCTAATTTCAGATATAATAAGGGTGTTTAAGATGGAGTGTTGTCTGGCAGGCAACTGAAAATACTGCTCTGGATCTCAGGAGAGAAGTTCAAGATAGAGGCTCGGGTTTGGCAGCATCTGTGTGAAGCCAGAATTAGACAGGCAGATAGGCAAGGGTGGATCCAGAGAATGGAAGGATTGACATGTTAACTCCTTGAGGGCCCTTCCTCCACCCTTATCAAGATAACCTGCCACTTGTCCAACCTGTTGCTAAGGTAACTTGTCCCAGGGATGGTCCCTCCCTACAGGGAACTGTTAATTACACCCTCTTCCTGCCCAGATCACTCCTCCTTGGCCCCTCCAGCCCATCTGCTTCTCACCTTTGGGCCATCCCACCCAGCATCTCCTGGGCCTAGTCACATGTACAGCAAGGAGAGAGATTAGGGGAAGAGGGCAGGAGAACAAATGTTATACTTCAATATGTGAGGGAGCAGGACTCGTCACCAGTGACAGGTCATAACACATGCACCTAGAGGTGAGGCCTGGAGCCACAGGGTGGATAAAGATCAGAAATCCCTAAATCATGAATTTCTTGAGAGCTAATGTGACTGGTCTCTGCCTGTATTCTGTGTCTGTTTCAGAAGAGATATTTCACAAATATTTATGGAATCTGGACCTTCAAATAAATGCTTCATGTAGGTTACCTTGGAAAGAATATTGAAATTGCTCAACAAGCCTCAAAGTTTCTCAAATTGACCCTCTGCATATAAACGCTTTAGCCCCTCAGCTTCCTGCATTAACTAAATGATCCCACTCAGCACTATTTCCTAGAATTCTAACTAAAGATGTGTCCATTTATTGATTAAAATTTCCAGCAACACAGCATAATGTTATTACTTACTCTGTCAAGAAAGGGAGAGAAGCAGAAAAAAAAAGACTTCAATTATTCTTGGATATCATAGAGAATTTGAAAATTTAGTAACTAAACTCACCTAAGAGGATACAGATTTGCAGAAAATAGATCCAGAAATATTGAATACTAAAGAATATTAAGTATTACTCCTCTCACAATCCACTTTCATAATTATAAATGTGCACTCATAAGTAAAAATGTGCACACGAATATAGTAGCAACTATAATTCTCATAAAGGCAATTTGATTAGCATTTATTGAGCATTTCTTTGTGCACAACCCTGCAATATGCATAAAACAGAAGAACAAAGTGCTTTGCTTTTGATTTTCTGATGAAAACCAAAGGACTGTTTTTTGGTTTTTTTTTAAAGGTTTCCAATATAGATGTTCTCAGGACAAAGCAAACAAAAATAGCCTGCACCAGGATGAAGTGGGTGGTGGACATCTTCAATAGGACAGATGGACCATTTGGAGCTCATGTGGGTGAGTGTGAGTGTGTGTGTGTGTGTGTGTGTGTTTTGTGTGTGTGTGTGTATGTGTTGTGTGTGTGTGTCTGTGTGTGTGTGAGTGTGTGTGTGTTTCTGGAGTTCTTTCATGTATTTAGTTTTCAGGAGGAGAGAATGGCTTGACACAACTAATTTTTAAACTCACATTGGCATATGGAGCCACAAGGGAGAAGAGGCAGCCTCAAAATAGAAAATGGAGCAAATGGTAACGCCTAAAAATGTGAAAAGGCTAGAACAAGAGCTTTTAAGAATAAAAATTATACATGGTGTAAGAGCTCATCATGTTTAAGAAAACTCTAACGTTCCTAAAAGATCACAGAAGGACCTCAAAATCCATGAAGGAGACGGAACAGAGTCACTGCAACCTTGGTTGAGGAACACAGGCCCAGGAAACATCACCCAGGGTTCACTCACCAGCCCCCACCCCAGCTTCCAGCCACATTCCTCCCTGAATGCTGTCCTCCAGCCCCTCTTCGAAGCCTTCTCTTACCCCACAACTCACCTCTGAATGGCTATCTCATCCCTAAAATGCCCAACCTGATTTATAATTCCCTCAAATCATATCATATATCACCTCAGCTGTTATTTTTCATATTCCAATTTTTTTCTCATATAGAAATAACATACATTCATTAGAGAAAATTTTGAAAAACACTGAAAGGTATAGAGAAATGGAAATACAATCTCCCATACGGAAACCACTATTTTTTCTTCAATGGATTTTGTTTGCTTTTCTTTTCCCTGTGAATTTTTCATGGGATTCAGATCACACGTGTAATTTATAACTTTGGCTTTTTGAAACTTTCTCCCACTAAATCTATTACATTTTTAGTGTAAGTATTTTATTGAAAGGTAGCTCACCTACTGCTAAGCTCCCAAACCTCAAGTATACAGCTTCATGACATTGCATATGTGTATGTTATGGTTTGTATATGGGGTGTGCTCCAAAAGCAGAAATATTCAAAGGAGAAGTGACTTAATCAGTCCACCCTAGTTTGAATGGACTGGGCGGGAAGTGTAGACAAGTGGGTGTAGCTAGATGGGCTGGGTCACTGGGGACGGGCCCTGGATGGGTTATTCTTCCTGATCCCCTCTCTCTGCTTCCTAATCATACGCTGAGCAGATTTTTCTGCTAGGCCCTTCCCCAATGACGTACTGCCTACCTTGGGCTCAGAGCAACGGCATTGGCTGACTATGGACCGAGACCTCTGAAATCATAAGGCTTAAATAAACTTTTCCTCCTCTATGTTGTTCTTGTTAGGTCTTTTGGTTACAGCAATGAAATAGTTGACTAAAACAATGTATATACACACACACACACACACACACACACAAATATAAGGTACAGACATATAGAGGATGTAGGCATATAGTAGATGTGTGTGTCATTTTGGAAAACTGCCCAACAGTTTTCTAAAGTCATTCATTTGGTGTATACTTCTGCTAGCAATGTAGGGGGATTCCAGTCATTCTGCATCTTTGCCAACACTTAATATTATCAGTCCTTCTAATTTTATGCATTCTGATAGATAAACTATGGAATCTTGTTGAGGTCATAATTTGCATTGATTAATGATGATTAATGATGGTGAGACTTTTTTCATATGCTTATTGGCCCTTTGAGACACTGTTTTTGTGAAGTATTTGCCTTCATGAGATGACTGCACAAAGGGAAAAATCACGCCACCTTCTTCATCGTGTAACCCCCAGGTTCTATTTTGGTGACTGGTGTGCAGTAGAAGACCAATAAATCATAGTGAGATGAAGGAAATAAAACAACATCCATGTTACCCTTTGTGCTGTGTGGGTTTTGACATTGCCAACAGGAAAAAAAAACCAAGGACCACCTGAGAAAAACATAAATCTTTAGAAAGCAGTTAATAGAATTAAAACTCTTCTCTAAGTAGCATTCTTCCTTCACACCTTTCCTAAAACCATACTCCACACTTTTCCATATCTGGATTTAATTGGCAAAATCTGTCATACCACCTACAAACTTAACTTTAATTGAATAAACAAGTAATAGAGATTTCTAGGGAAAAAATCTGTTTATTTTCTGGTACTATTTTAGATTTTCTTCTATCTTCAACTAGAAAAAAAAAGCATGCAAAGTTTACTTAAGTAAAGATCTAAGTGAAATAAATGAGGTAGAAAAATACCTACTTGAATTCTGCATATTGTTTCTTAAAAGTTAAAAATAAAGCATTCTTTGTAATCCCTGTAGTTTCTTTGTATAACTCTAAGTCATATCAATCAAATAAAATTTTCAAAGTGGCATAAAATCAAATCACTTAACTGAGCATTTCTTTCATTTTACTTCTAATTCCTTTTTCTCTTCTCCTGTTAAGCAAAAAAAATTAACATTTTTGGCAACCATGTATTCCACCAGGCTTTCAGAGAAGATGTAACTGGTAGCAAGTAAGACTTTCAAAAAATGATGCATTTTCAATAGTTCATCTTCATTCTGACTGAACTACAATAAGAACCTGTTGGAAATTTTGCCTATTAAGCAACCACACAATTTTTTTCTTTAGATACCATATCTAAAACATATCTTGTTAAGCTAAACTAATATTTATTGCCTTCAAAATCATTGCTCCTATTTCAAAAAGGTTGTCATAGCTGACCTTTTCTTATTTTTTTAATAGTCCAAGCCAGTAATAGTAAACTAATACTTGCTGCCTGTTTTTGTAAATAAATAAATAAAATTTTACTGAAACATTAGCTTTAATGCATTCATATATGCACTGTCTTTGACTACCTTTGTGCCTCAATCCCAGTTGAGTAGTTGCAATAGAGGCTATTTCACAAAGGATAAAATATTTAGCCTGTAGAGGAAAAGTTTGACTATTCTGTTCTATGTATCTCCTATTCATTGGTTTCATCTGTGCAACATTTCCTTGAGTATGGTTCGAAAGGTCCCTGAAGGTTAGAATTGTCCTTAATTAAGAACTAGTCTTTCAGGTTAACTGGACATAAGATTTTTATTTCATCGAGCGTCCAGTGTTCATTCATGTCATTGCATGGCAGGTAGGGTAGATGGCATCAGTGGCCCTAATTCATCACCCCTCCTTATGTGCATGCCCTAGGCCATATAAAGAAATCAAACAATCGATAAGAGGTTAGTGAGCACACACCATGTGCTCATTACTGAATTTTCTAAAAGGTATAAAAATCATAGTCTGTAATCCCAATGAATTTAGGCTTCTGTTGTAGATTAACCAAAATGTGAAATAGAATATAAAACAACAATGGAATACTAACAGCCACAGAAACGGTAAACTTCTAGTTGAATATGATGCTTTGAACACGTGTTTACCGCTGTGCCTTCACAAAACTCCAAACAGAACAAGGCAAGAGCTACTGCAGACAAGAACTGTCAGCATAATTTGGGAAGCTAGAAAGTGAATGGGTGGTGTAACCAATCCTCTTCAAGAGGAAGAGGCTGAAACCTAAACTGGAGGAGAGGTGTCAACCGAGGGCAAGCCAGGGAGTGCCCAGGAGTTGGAGGCCCTGGGTGCGGCTGAAGACCAGAATGAAGGATAACACTGTGAACAGGCAGGGTTGGCAGCCTTCATGGAAAAGACTTGCACCCCATTTTCCCTTTCCTTCTCTCAGCCAGAAGGCTACCCCTTGCTGGCACTGGCTAAGATGACAGGAGAGGCTTTGTCATGCTGGGGGCTCTGCACTCCTTTTCCCCATGTATATAAATGGAATAAGGGAGAGAGGCCACCTTCTCAATTAGTTTAGCTATGGATTCTGCTGCTTAATTTCATCTTGCTAAAATAAAATGCTCATATGGCCATCTCTTGGTATTTTTCTCATTGTAGACATTACCTATTAACTTACTACAAAGGAAGGTTAGGATTTAACTTTTATACTCTTAATAATAGATAACTAAATGCGAAGTCTAAAAATGGCACTCTAAAACTTTTTAAGGTACACAATGTGTTATGCATTAGAAGAAACCATTCTCAGGGTGCGACAATGCACACCTGTAATCCCAGCAATTCGAGAGGCTGAAGCAGGAGGGGATCATGAATTTGAGGCCAACTTGAGCTACCGAGTGAGGCCCTAAGTAACTTGGTGAGTTCCTCGATCAAAATTAAAACATAAAAAGAGCTAGGGATGTAGCTAAGTGGTAGAATGCTTCTGGGTTCAATCCCCAGTACAAAAAAAAAAAAAAAGGAGAAATCACTGACATAATGAAAGAGGAGAAATGGGTTGAGGAACTGATAACTTTAAAAATAAGTTTTACAATATATTTGGCTTTTATTCATCCTGTAATAATAGTAATTTGAATGGACTTGTTGGTGACTGTAGACAGGTGGGATGTGGTGGGAGGAGGGAGGTGACTAGGGGCGTGGGTTTTGACTATATCCTGTCCCTGGTTCCTTACGCCCTCTCTCTGCTTCCCGGCTGCCATAAGCTGAGGAGTTTCCTTGACCATGCCCTTTTGCCATGATATTCTGCCTCACCTCAGGCCCTGACCCATGGAGCTGGCTGATAACATACTGAGACCTCTGAAATGGTGAACCCAAAATGAGCGTTTCCTTCTCTAAGTTGTTCTTGGCAGGTAATTTGGTCACATTAATGAAAAGCTGGCTAACCCAAAGTTTGTTCTTCCTGATTTTTCAATCAACCAATCACACATAAAAATAACCAAACTAGAGTAAAGGCTTTAAAATCTAAGGGGATATTCAACAATCTAAATAGTTTGCAAGAATCAGAATTTTCAGATGAACTAGAATTGCAAATTATGTTACTCATTCATTATTGTGGGCAAAACACCATGCCATGAGTTTTACAGATATTCTCATTTAATTTTCATACTCTATAAAGCTGATGGTATTATTACTGCATTGTATAGATGTGGAAATGTGCTCAGAGAAATTCTGAAACTTGCCCAAGTTTACGGGGCTGGTAGGTATCAGAGCTGCAATTTGAACCAAATCTCCACCTCTAGAGCTCAAGCACTTAACCAAGTTCCTTGTATCCAAAAGAATCATACTTTTCTTCTTCAACTCCATATTTATATCAGAAGAAATAACTTTGAAATTCACCAAAGAACAGTCATGTTAGCAAGAATAAAAGAACTCCCCGATCCCTTGTGGTTCTGACATCAAGGAAGAACAGAGATGGTCCCTGAGGATCAAGTGACACCCAGAAAGGAGCCATGGGGAAAATGACCCATGGGCAGATTGTGCCCCTGGTAACCTGTGGAACCCACAGCTTTCCCCAGCAGCAGCCTAACCTCATCATGTGACTCACTCCCTTGTATCTTTTATCCTAGTACATCTTTCACCTGCCCAGTTCCTTCTATGTTGTCTCATGTTGGTTAGTTGCCCAGCACATCTGTGGCCCATACTGGCTGGTGGTCTGTCCAAAATTATAAATTCTTTTTTTTTAGAGAATTTTTTTAATATTTATTTTTTAATTTTAGGCGGACACAACATCTTTGTTTGTATGTGGTGCTGAGGATCGAACCTGGGCCGCACGCATACCAGGCGAGCGCGCTACCGCTTGAGCCACATCCCCAGCCCCAAAATTATAAATTCTTAATGATAGATTCATTCTGGATGGGACTGAGTACAGTGCATGCTCCTGCTGAAAGATACCTGGTAAGTTAATTATAACAAACAGAATGTTAATGAACAGCTCAAGGACCAAGTCCTGACACATTGGGAGAAATCATTCCTGATGCATCTACAAATTAGAGACAGACTATATAGTGAGAGTAACTTTAAAGTTAAAAAAAAAAAGGAAGGAAGGGAGGGAGGAAGGAAGGAAGGAGGGAGGGAGGGAGGGAGGGAAGGAAGGAAGGAAGGAAGGAGAAAGAAAGACGTGGATGAATTCAGATCCTCAAAAGGGAAATAGCTGGTTAAATTCAGAAATCTGTGCACTTGGGCGTTCACGTAGCTGGTGTGCCTTATATTTGAAAAGTGAAGAGAGTAGACTGCTTGAGTCATTTCAAAATAGTCAACAGAGAGATGCTCCCCACTCCAGCACATGCTGACCAAGAGCTGTGTGTTCCCCACCATCTTTTAAGACTCTGCTAATTCACACACCGTCCTCAGGTCTGCTTCCCAGCAAAGTGTTACAAAAGAAGGATAACACCAGTTATGCTTGGGCAGTTTTTGTCCCAGGAAGGTCTTCAAGACACCCTGGTGCCCTGGCCAGCCTGGGGAGTAGGTGACCATCACCCAGGGGAAGATGAAACTTGGCAGCTCTCAGAGTCCTGTCTGCTGTTGACTGTGCTCCATGCTCCAGCTACTGCCTGCTGCCACTCCCAGCCAGTCCTCGAGCAGGTTCCTGGCAATGTCACGCTCTGCTTGACCCACTGGTCACTGACTCGGCAGAGCTCATTTGTGGTGGCAGCTGAGGCCACCTCTTAAAGCAGAACCACCAGCCCAGCATTTCATTCTCTCACTTGAAACCTAAGAGGAATGCCAATGAGCATTTTTTTCCCCTTTTTGGAAATGAATGACATTTAGCGATGTCTTTTTAAATCCTGATACTCTGATTACTATCCTGGTTCTCACCCCAACCTTAAAAGTATGTTAGTAATGGAGACCTATATGTCAGCAGTCAGATTTAAGGATAAAGTAAAAGGCAGAATATCTCGGATGCCTAAATTACTATTAATTAATGCAAACACTAGCTCTAAGTACATCCTTAAGAGCAGAAGGTAATGAATCACTGTTTCAAAGTCTTAAATCAACAGCCATCTAGCTAGCTAATGCTTTTAAGGTGTGCCAGATGAGAAGGGACAGGGTGACCTCCCCTTAGTAATAGAGGGATGAGTGAGCAGAAGGAGATATGTTGTCTTAAAACATCAGGGAACCAGCGACAAAGAATAAGAAATAAATTTTAATCATGATCAGACTTATTTATTATATATCCTCTCAAAGAATATATTTGAAGAAAAAGTTAATTAAAATGTAATGCCAATATTCCCTGGTGAGAGTAATTTTTTTTTAACTAATGCAGAATAGTGAAACCCCTTCTGTTTCAAACATAAGGTGGGCCTGTTTTTAAGTCTCAAAATAATTTGCCAGATTCCAATTTAATTATGACTGAGATTCAGCTGAACTGTTGAGTGTTCTAGAGATAGATTTTCTGTAGATTCCAGCTGGCAGCAAGTGGAAAGACTCCAAATACCTTCAAAATATGCCATGGGGTAGGAAGGAGGAGAGTAGTAAAAATGGAGAAAAGAAAGTTTTCCTTTCTGGTTTGACCACTAAAAATATAATCAGATGTATGGCTTACTCTGTTTACTTATAATCTTGCCATGCAAGCGTTACTAAAACCTGCCCTATATTTCCTGTAAATCAGACGAAGATCCCATTGTAATTCTTCTACAGTACAAGAAAAGCAGAGAAATTTAAATTTATTTAAAAATAATGAATGCCTTACTATATTTTTAACATAGACATATAGATATTTTGAGATATTCTAATTTTATCACTAAGACTCCTTTCACTTAGGAAAGTCAAGGAATCAGTTTTCAACTCGAGGGACTGGTAACATATTAATGAATCCCAATGAATATGCATAATGTTATTGTTAAAATTCAGGTTTTATCTTCCAGGAGGACCCAGAAAGCATCAAGGAATCTTCTGTAAACATCAGGTGACATAACACTTTAGAAAGAACAGGGAAGGAAACAGTTGGAACCGAGATCTTGGCCTAATGCCCACAGGGGGCCAGTGTCAGCTTTCAATTTTATAATTCTGATGTTTGTCAACTTTTGTCTTCCCGGCTAATGTCTAAGACAGATCAATAAAGAATGCAAAGCCCACAATATCAGACTTTTAAATCAGCAGAGTCTTTGAAAATAATGTTCATTTTACAGAAGAATATTTTATGGCACAAGAAGCCACCATGAATTATTCATCATCTCCAGAGCGTGCCAACCTTGAATTCCTCCGTTCCTCTTGACAAGTGTGCACATGTGAAGTGGAGGAGACTTGGGCTCCTCAGGCCTCCAAGTCCTTGGGAAGAAGGCAAAGCCCAGCTCACTAGAGATGCTAGGGGACCAGAAGACCAGAGCTGTAGGAGGTGAAGGAGGGAGGGGACAGGGATCATCTGCCTTCCCATTATCTTGCTCTCCAAAAACCAAAATAAGTCACATTCTCTTAAGGGGTCCAATATCCAAAGAATCAGCAGCAATCACCACAGTCTTCCTATATCAATGGAGCAGCCTGCAAGATTGTGTCAGGCTGCCTCTGAGCTGTCAGCCCTTGGGGATGCTGAGCAGGATGAGCTAGTCCACCTCTGAAGCCAGGCTCACCAGGGAAGGAACTCTCTCCCCAAACACAACTGTACAGAAGGCATTCTAAGGACAGTGTCCAAACTCAAACGAAACACCCAGAAACACAATCACAGGTGTCTGTCCAGTCACTAAGGCAACTCCCTTTTAAAGTGCCCAACAGACTGATCTACCCAACTGCTGTTGGTTAACTGAGGTGGGCTCCTGTTACAAGACAGTCCTATCAATTTTAACATCCCATTGTATTAATGGTGTCTGCAAACATGTTGATATGTAAGACACAGGTTTTACGTACATAAGTATTATGCACATAAATAGATTATCATGTTAACCTATTATAATAAGCATATATTTTATATATACTTTGTGCAATGGGAAACCCCTGCATCTTTTGTCATCTTTAGAAACAGGTTCTACCCCCCAGGTAGTTGAAATGGAGGGTCCAACCTTTGTCGCCTTCAGCAATGTGATGCGAGTCCATGAGCAGACAGTCCCAGGTGATCAACCTGCACCAGGCTGAAGGAGTCGAGCTTTTCTTCACGGGGCTGGCCCACGGAAGGGCTGCATCCACTCCTCAGAGGAAAGGCCTGGCCTGGCTCTCCGCCAGGGGTTTATGGGCTGAGTTAGGAGGGAGGGGTGTGCCACCGTGGGTGTGCCAGAGCCAGCTCAGGAAGAATGAGGAATTTCCCCTGTGATTGCAGCTCCTTCCTCACCTACAGAGCCCCCGACCCCTTCTCCTCCCACCCTGTCTCCTGCCAGTTCCAAGGATCACTGCTACCACACCCACAGAACACGGCCGGTCACTTCTGGGAAGCTGCTGTTAAAACACGCCAAGAATGTTGCTGGGATTTTCCTCCACTCTGCAGAATCCAGAATCCAGATTTTGGTCACTGTCATTTCACAATAACTCAAACACACGACACAAAGAAAAGAATTGATTTTCCCAACCCTTCTGCCTCTTTTTTTTCTTTAATGAATTATCATCGCAACCAGATGGGCTTCTATTACTATCTCTTTTTTAATACCGGGATTTTTAAAAAAATGCTATAATTTGGAGACGCTTTTTTTTTTTTACTATCAGCCTGGATATTCATCACAGCTTTGGAAACTGTTTCTGACAAAGCACTGCGATGAGACATGCCGTGGACTTTGAGCCATTTTATATTAGGTACACGCTGTCTGAAAACAATGACCTCATCCGGAAAGGCTCAGGAAAGAGGCAATTTTTTTTTTTCCCTTTAGCTTGTAATGCCCTGATGCTGGGTTGGATCACCCACCAACCGTAATCCAATTCTTTTCCCAGTAAACACCGGGGATTCTGCACATTGGAAAAGTTATGAAGACACAGTTTAAATGGGAAGAGACACTTGGGACAAACACCAACAGCACCAGACACATGAACGGGCTGAGAAGTAGGACACTGGCATGACTGTTTAAGTGTGAGGGCAGAACACCGGGCTCCTCCACAAGGACAGAATCCATTCTGAGAAGTTCCTCTAATGTGAGGCCCATAATCTTCCCACAAAAAGAAAAGATGAGTTGGATGGGCAAAGATTCCTGCTTCCTCTCTTCCTGTCTATGAGTTTTGTTAAAAAAGTGGCTCTGGTGGAGAACCCTACTCAGGGGCCCCCTATGCTCCCTTCCCCCAGTTCGGGCCACTGCCTGGAACTTGGTGCCTCTGATAACGTGTTCCTGACTTGGCGGCAGCACGAGGCGCCAGGCAAAGGATCACAACTGGATCACTCATTGATAAAATGCTTGGCATCTGCAGAGCTTGTCATGGGTTAGCTGCTGCCAAAAGGCCAGTCGTGTTTGTTGAGATCTAATTACACCCAGTGCCTAGCATTCACGTGACAGTGACACCAAATTTTCAGTCTGAATATTTTATTTTGTTGGTGGTGGTGTCTTGGAATTTTTACCGTAAGAATGGAACCGAAGTATTTCATAGTTGCACTTTTTATTCTTGTTGATCTTCAGTTAAAATGTAGCAGGGGATAGTTTTTCTACTCCGTTAAATCTCTAATTATTATTCCTATAATTTTAAATGAAAGGGTGAAGAGGGAACCAACTGTAGTGCTTTAGCTATTTTCTGGGGCTAAAATAGGTTCTAGTTTAAAAGCATTGGTTCTTTGCCATTCACGAGGCAGGACGACCGAGGAGAGAACAAAATCCAAGATTGAACCTTTATTAACAATAAAGTAACTCTTTCCTGACTTTATAGTCCTCCAAATTCGACTTCTGTTAATTGAGCCAAGGATAATTTGACGATTTTCAAGAAACTATTTGCTTAAAACCCACAACCATTTTCTAAGTAAAGGGTACTTCTACAACATCATTTCAAAATCAGAGACACTGCTGTGTGTCCCTTACCTGATAGAACCCAGTTATCTTCAAAACCAGGAGCAGAAGCTTTTCCCAAACCATGCTTTTAGAACTCTCCATAGGAAAGTGTGGGAGATCAACCTTGCACGTGACTGAGTTAACTCCCCTGCTGGGCGATGTGGCGTCAGGTACCCATGCTGCTAGACTGCCCTGCTCTTCTAGGGTTCGAGTGACTGTCTTTGTGCCCAGGCATGTCTTCTTACAGCCCCATGGGTGGAGCTATGCTCACCTGTTCCTTTGTAATATTACCCCTTGCCCTGTTTAGGATAGAATGTTCCATAGAAGTGCCTTGTGTGTGTCCCCTTCTCTTACTGTGCCCTTAGGTGTGGCCTACCTTGATGGCAGTCAACCTGCTGACAGTGGACATCATGATAGACTCAGCTTCCTGAAACCTGACCCCTTGCCTCATTTAAATAGCTTCTCCTCAATAAAAGGGGTGAACGCGTGCTCGCTTTCTCTCTCTCTTCCTGCGGACCCTTAAGGTCAGAGGATAAGGTATTTTTAATGACAGAGCAAGAACCAACATGCATTTAAATCTTTCAAAATAAGTCAACACTGAGGAAGCTTTGCTGAATTTTTTTAGGGTTCCTAGCAACCACCCATTGGGATCAAGGACCCCAAAGAAAAAGAAAAGAAAAATTTGTGTCTCTTGTGTGGTTATTTTGCACAGTCCAGTTAGCCCAGTTTACCTGGAGTGACCCCTGTGCCTTTTAGTCGAGAAGGAAACCCGGCAGGAAAGTGAACGTCAGACAGCAAAACTGACACATCAAAGTCATTTACATTGCATATTCACTTGGATCTGAGAGATGTTTGATTGACCATTGTTCAATGGGGTTCCTAACCATGGACTTTATGTGCATCAATATGCAGGTATGCCATGTAACTGAGAAATGGATAACACAAGAAGCCTTTCCCTAATTTACTCTGCCACAGAAGACCTGAGTTTGGTACAATTGTCAACCACACAACAGTTTGGAGAAGTCTGCTCTAAGAAAGGAGAAAGTTATATTTTAGAGAAAATTTACATTATAGTTTGAAAGAGTCTTAAAGCCACAAGAATTTAGGGACTTGCCAGACATTCTGCTGAGCCATGGTGGGCTTTGCTATTCAAATGGCCATGATGGGCCAGCACACCTGACTCTCTCTGCAGGTAATCATGGCCTATAGTGATGCTGTTATGCTCTGGGAACACAGGTGCTGCCACGGTGTCAGGCAAACAGCACACCTAACAGCGGATCGTGTTCAAAGGCCAGGCCCAGGTCTGCTTTGCAATCACAGAATAGAAGATGAAGCCTACCCAAACTTATGACAGGCCGTGAGTGAAAAATAGCAGGTATCAGTAATGAAACATTCACGGGGCCCTGTCCTCATCTTTTAAGTGAATCAGAGGAGACAGGCCTTGAAGCAAATTGAATTCTGTAAGAAAAATGATTCCACTGGAGGAAATGCAAACTAAATCTCCTAAATGGTTATATTCAATAAGGAAGAAGAACCTTCTAGACCTCCTAGGAAAGGCACAGGAGAAAAGTTTAGCACTGATGTGTCACTTCCCTTGAACCCATGTTCCAATGATACTCCATTGTCAGTCAGCTAACTGGCCCCAGTCGAAGCTCAGTTGAAGCTATGAGACTTGTTGGAGAGATTAGTTTCAAAAACTATGAAGTTTGCCCCACACTTAAACCTAAAGCTTAAGCGAGAAACAATCTTTGGAATACACAAGTATCTCTGTACTAAAGAGGCTGTTTCTGCTTATGACTTCCAGGAAGATACCATGAAATTATTTTTGTCACTGGAAAATAAATTTTATGGATTTTACTAAAATATTACAAACTCCTAGTATATATTGTCACTAAATATCTCAGTTTCATAAAGTACCTCATTAATATTCATAGATCACATTGACTAAGGATTCACTCTGCAAGCACTGAACAAAGATTCCCTTCCTTGATTGATTGATTGATTTCTCTTTATTTTTTGATGGTGGGAATCAAACCCAGGCCTCATGCATGCTAAGTACCACCACAAGCTCCAACCTCAGCCCACATAGATTTCTCATAAACCTCTGAGGCAGGTACCATTGTCATTTCCACTCGAAAGATGAGACAACTGAATCAGAGAAGTTGAAGAAGTTGCCCAAGGTCACTCCATTAACAAGGGCTTGGACAAGCAGTTAGAATCAGAGACCGTGCCCAGGATGCTAAAACTGTCAAGACTATTAAAACAGCTCAAGGAGGGTCATTAAATCAGAGAAGATGCCAAAGCCATTCCCATGCCTGAAATAATGATAGGGCTATACAAAGCACAAGTTTGGCAGTACACAAAGTTAACACAGACCCAAAGTTTACTCATGCTTTTTACAAAGAATCTAGACAATAAAGACTGTATCGGGACAGGGTAGGGAGATTCTTATTATTTATATAAAAACCTCATTTTCCTGACTCACACTCTGTTTTCATGAGATTATCTAGAATGAATCTCATTTACAAAGATGGTTCCTGCCTCTGCCAGGGCCACAGGGGGGGAAAGATGCTGTCTCCCTCCTTCATGATCGCTGCCCAGGGCAGTATGCCACGTTCAGCCAGGAGCTGCCACCCAGCACTGACCACTGGGAGGGGGCAGAAGACCCAGCTTCCTGTCCTGGTCCTATCACCAGCTACCAGTGTCCCTGGGCAAATCACTGAACCGTCTTCCAAATCTGCAAAATGAGCCATTTTACCTGCGCATCTACCTCAGAATAGATGGGAGAGGACAGAGTCCACCCGTCTTCTTGGCCACCTCTCCTTTTCTTCCTTCCTCCATTCCTAGTTCTGTTTCTTTTCCCTTTCCTTTTCTTTCTTTCTTCCTAGGATTTGTCAAAGTCTTGAGATGAAATCGCCAACACACAGAAACTGAACTCTCCATACTAAACAGGAAGCCGGAGGCTGGGGAAGAGGGACATGAGAATCTCCACTGGACCTTATGTTTGTCAGGGTCACTGTTTCATGCTGCCTTTGACCATCGGCCACCCCTACCCCAGAATGGGGCTAATCTTTTTCAAACAGTTACTCCTGGCTCAGGGGCTTTGCCAAGCATTTCTTACCTCTCTCAAACAATCTTAAGAAGTCAGGGCATCGTTAATGCCTAACAGTTGAGAAAACTAAGCCTTGATGTATTTCAAGGTTACATCTTGTAAGCCGAAGAAAAGCTGGGACCTGAACTTGGGTGTGTACGTGTTGATCACTGTGCCCCAGAGAAATGTGACAAAGGCTCCATTGCAATATTCTGAAAGATTCTCCATGCAGTTCTGCTGAAGGAACCCATGTGGGGCCAACTGCCCAGGTCAGAGCTGTTTTAGGTGACAGGGGAATAAATAACCAGAAACAAGAATGCCCTTGGTGCCCAGGATGCTAAAACTGTTTCCTATATCTGCCCAGGAGCTAAGAAGTTGACAGTGCTGGACTTTCTATGTCTCTCTCCTCCCCATGATCAATTTTGTTCTGTAGCTCACTCATATCCAGGCAGCTTGGTCAGGGGACATTCAAAACATTCTTCACTCCCCACAAAAACACAGGCAGTTCTCTTCAGAGACTCACTTGACAGAAATAAGCTGAGGAAATTGGGGGATTCTAATCTTCCAGAGCCTGTGAAAGGTGATAATGAAGACTTAAAGGAAGAGTGTTTCTGTCAAACAAGAAGATTCTACTTTTGTCTCCTGGTAGGAGGAAGAAATATTTGATTAAATCACAATGACTTCTTATAGCATGGATTTTTGTAACTTCGGTGAGAATTGCCATTTTCATTTGGCTCAAGAGTGGCATGTGACAACAGCAACTGCAAAATATCCCACACACAGCTTCACCCTCAGAGAATGAAGGGGTTTTTTAATGATTCTGCTATACACAGTGGGCTACATTTCATACAGACCTTTTGTTACTGGAGAATCGGAAAACAGCATAGAAAAACCCAGAAGACACGTATCTGCCCTGAAAATGTTGCTAAGTCATTCCATCTCTCCTGCGCCTTTCACTCAGCATGTGCCACTACCATGCTGCTCCAGAAACTTCTCTTTGGAAGCTGCATTCAGAGTTCATGGGAAAAGAAAATGTGCCACATTTTAATGAGAATTGAGAATGCTACTCCAAACCATGGGGATCCAATTCAACTCTCCAGTTTAATTTGGGGAATTTAAATTTAATTTAATACTCTGTATTACCCTGACTATTTAACAATTTGTTGACAGCAAAACATTCATACCTAAGTCTCTAACCAAAGAAACCATTTTATTTATAGTGTCAAGCACACAAGATTATTTTAGAGACTTTTCTATTGACTTTGGAAGCTCTTGATGTTTTATCTCTGCCTACTTTCAACTTTCATCTCTTCCAATAACATTTCCTCAGTTCATCCAAGGGAGCTGGGCTATGCACCACAACTTTATAGAACTAGTTGAAAATCCAAAAAATAAGAAAACAACAAAAAGACCTCCCTATTGCTCCTTGTGATGAACTTCCACATTTCCCCCCAAACCTTTCACAACAAGCCAGTCAAAAAATCCAAATTCAAGAGGATAAGGTATTTTTAATGACAGAGCAAAAACCAACATGCATTTAAATCTTTCAAAATAAGTCAACACTGAGGAAGCTTTGCTGAATCTTTTTAGGGTTCCTAGCAACCACCCATTGGGATCAAGGACAAAATTGGCTCCCGCTGTCAAATGCTGCTCCCAGACCATGGCCTTCGGATACCCCATGTTCTATTCCTTGGAATAGCACAGACAGGCTCCAGGCCGAGCCTTTCCATCACCCAGGCAATTTCTAGCTGATGGACAAACATGGGTGCTTTTCACATATTGGTGAAGGGCCCGGAGAGATAGGGAGATTTGGGTTCCACACCAGCAGAGAAATTTCAACTCATATGCTTTACTTTCTGGACTTCCAAATAAGCTTTTGTTTGGCAACAAACACACACTTTGAAAAATTCCCATCCTGTCCAGTCTGTTCATTTTAGAAAGAAGAATAAGGCTGAGAAAGTGAGACCCAGGTTCCAGAGACAGTGAGTGATCCAGGCAGGGTTTTGAGCAGCCACAGGCTCTGAGCAACGCACTCCAGTGCACACGCTTTCACCAAATCCCCAAGGGCACAGCCCTGCGTCTGTCCTCATCCATCACGGCCTGGGTCTGCCACGGCAGCTCTTCCCAGCGCAGCCCACAGCCCTGCGTGCACAGCCTGGCTGGAAGGGCCGCGAGCTAGTGGTTGTTATTGTGATTATTTCAAACTTTTTAAAAAGTACTAGACAGGCTAGGGATAATCAGGAGCAAAAGGCCTGCCAACATAAGAGGAAAAAAAATTAAAAAATTTCTGAATTTAATGTAAATCAACAGAAAATAACATTTGGTTGAATAAAGTTGAATTCACACTAAAACTAGGATGGAAGCAGGTAGAAAGGTGGATCCTCAATAGGATCTGTCTCCTTGACTCACCCTTCACTCTTACAGGATTTGCTCTTAAAATTTTGCTACTTAATAAGCCAGAGCTGAGCTTACTGGATGGGCCCAGCCCCACCTAACACTCAGAAAACATCACCGGGTACCTAGCCTCTGCCGTCTGCTGGGACTATATATACTACAGTTGAAGGTCCCCTAAATGTCCATGTTTTGAAGGCTGGGACCCCAGGGTGGTGCTACTGGGAGGTAATGAAAGCTTTAGGAGGTGGGGTGGAGGCCCTCAGGGCATGGTGGGGTACACCCTTAACAGGGATCATGGCACCCCAAGCTCTTCCTCTTTCTCCCTTTGCTTCCTGGCTGGTGAGTAGTTGTTCTACCACATATTCTCACCATGATGGGATGCCCATCAGAATTCCAAAGCAATGGGACCGATTGATCGCAGACACTGATCATGAACCTCCAAGACTCTGAGTCAAATACCTCTCCATAAATTCACTACCTCAGGTATTTCATTATAGTAACACAAAGCTGACGAACACATATTTCATTCTGGACAACCACTACAGTCGCTGGCTTCTGGAAGGTAAGCTCTATATTTTGTAAAATGTGATGAAAACCAAAATGGAAGTAGCTAAAACAGAGATAAAGTGAACTATTACAGTTTTGCTTTAACAAAAGGGCACCTAAAATGGTCCTGGTTTGCTCTACACTAGTCAAGTGACGTGAGCAAGTTTTTTTTTTTTTGTTTGTTTGTTTTTAATGTGCCTCTGTTTTCTTACCTGAAAGTATGAGGATAAATAAAATAGCTACCTCGTGGGTGTTGTGAGAATTTAAGTAAATAGTTCCTGGTACATAGTATGCTCTACAGAAATATTAGTCATCATTGTTGTTATTCTTTTTTCTTCCTTTTAAATATCATTTAAGTTTTAGACAAAGAAGTGAGGGGAAAGTAGCAAAAATCCAGCCAAATTTAGATGAAAAATGAAAATGAAGTTTTCCTGATCTTTAATGCAAATTGATTGAAAATAATAACTGGTTTAGCACAGTAGAACTCACAAACAAATCTGGATCATAGTTAGCTCTTCTTCCAAAGAACCATCTTAGAACCATCTGTACTGGGGCCTTGCTACTCAAACCCAGCCCCAGCCCCAGAGCAGCAGCAGCAGCATCCTCAATTATTACTTATTAGAAATGCAGACTCAGCCCAACCAACACCTCGCCGATAGACTCTATCAGAATCTTCATCTTCATAAGACCAGGGGATTCATGGGTACAGTAAAGCTGGAAAAACCTGCTTCATGGTATATACTGAGAGTTTAGCAGTGGAAGGTTGAAGGAATAAGATCTCATTCTACAATTACACCTCCATTCATTAACCAAATCTTTCCATTAGCCCTCCTGCTAGATGGTTTTAACTAACAGGAGTGTTAAAACAGATGCTCCTCTCATGGAACAGAATACTACTTAAGAAGGTAGTATTCTTCAACCCACACCTCTTGTTGGTAACATCAATGATTTAAAAATATCCTCACCATGATGATCGTCAGTGGCTGACACTTATTGAACCCTTAAAACATGCACAGATTAACACAAAGAGCTTCCTTGTGCTCTCAGCTAACGCTCACACTGCCATTGGGGTAGCTGCTGCTGTCTACTTTTATAGATAAGGGAATGAAGGCTCAGGATAGCCATGACATGTTCTCAAGGCCAATTTGAATGAGAAGAGGACTCTCTGAATTCTACTCTCTCTACAAATTCAAAATCCACGTCTACTATATCAAAATATATCTCTTTGAGGTGGGGAACACTAATTATCCCCTTTTTTTTAGCTAAGGAAAACTGAGATTCAGAGAATGACTGACCTATCTAAAGTCACCAACCTGAGTCCTGGGTCAGAACTGGGTCCACTGAGATTCAATATGTCTTGAATCATTCTGGTGCTAGAAATGTCCATGATGATTCAATGGCATCAAAGAACTGGGGGGATCACTCAGGACAGAGAGAAAGGCATGCATTCATGAAGTTTTGCACAGCCAAACCAAGGGGCTTCTAATTTTGATCTCTGAATTGAAGAGCTAATTTTTGGATGTCAGACTCTTTGACAAACCAGAAATTCCAGATTTTTATCACCACCTGGCCATGGCTCATGGCAACTGGTCCTTATCCACATGACTCAGCAAACGTCCCACACACCTGTGGGATTTTGTGCACCTGTGAGATTCTCCTACTTACAGCCTCCAGATTCTCAACCCAAGTGTGATAGTCACACGACTCAGAACTTGGCAAGATTAGTTAAAATTGTTTCTCAGTAGCCCCAGGATCTACAGAAAGTCAAAGAAACCGTTTTACAATCAGTCATGAGGGCTTCTTGCCCAGGTCCCAATCAATGCCTTCCTCCGCCTTCCTGGCAGTGGGCAGCTGGGAAAGAATCAGAAATTGGCCCCAAATGCTGAATGTGTTTGCTAAGGCGGCCACAACAAAATTCCACAGACTGGGTGGCTTCCACAACAAAAGCCGATTCTTCCAGAATTCTGGAGGCTACAGGTCTGAGACCAAGGGGTTGGCAGGGGTTTTGTTCCTGTTTCCTCCATGTGCAGATGACTGTCCCCAGGGGTGTCCTCACACTGTGCCGTGCTGCATCACCCACACAGTGCTGGTGCCTGACTCGAATCTGTGTCCACATTTCCTCTTCTTACAATGATACCAGTCACACTGGATTCAGGCCTATCCTAATGACCCCTCTTTTAACTAAATTATCTCTTTCTGTTGCCTTATCCCCCAATTCAGTCACGTCCTGGGCAACTGGGAGTAAGGCCTTGGACATAAGAATCTGGTGGGGCTGACCCAGACCAGATGTGGGATGATCTTTGCATCCATTATCAGTAAGTCCCAGGGCCACACAGAGGCCTTCGGGTCCAGCGTGGGCTTAATGGGGAAGAGAGCTCAGAGTAACTGGTATCCTTTGGGCGCAGGACTCCGAGCCCTCTGGAGGAGGAAGGAGGAGCCTGGAGATCCTGGTCAGACACAAAACCCACCCCTCGGTGTTCTCTTCTGGCCTCTGAGGTCAGAGGAGCACACCACCCACCGCCCCTGCTCCACACTCAGCACTGCTTATGTAAGGCCACTCGGAGGATGGCTTTTAAAAAATGTAAGTGGCACTTATAACAGTCAGAGTCAGAGACAGGAACGGTTGCTGAAAGTACAAACTGGAATGAAGGCTGGAGTCTGGAGTCTGCCAGCCTCGAGGCTCTTCACCAGGCGAGCGCTCGGGGCAGAGCTCAGCCCCAGGATCCGCCCTCGGGAGCTGGCACCCTGCGTCCCCACAGCTGCCTGCCCAGCCCAGAGCGAGGAAGCAGAGCCAGTCCGCCCCGGTCCTGGAGCAGGAGGCAGGAAACCAGCCTGGCGACAGCGAGCGAGTAGCTTCTAAAAAGGAACTGGGCCTGAGCATCTAATCCGTGAGGCCACTGAGACGGAGAAAGGCCACACCCATCATTCAGTGTAATAAACTCAATAAGCTCTAATACTATGAAAAACCTAATTTAGATAGTCCTGATTTTCAGTTTAAGTAATTCGGCTATTCTTTACATCATCAATTTTGAAGTGTGGCTCTCAAAGCCTTTTCCTATTAATATAAAATTCCATAATCTTCCTTGAGGGTTTTAAAGACCATTTGGTCATTTCATTTGGTATATGCCAAGTGCTCCAAAGTCAAAATGATTTCAGATCAATATGTCCTTCAATATACCAAAGATTATATCATACAAACTAATACAACCATAGAGAAAAAAATGTGCCAACAGGAAGCCGAGGGAAAACTGTATCCCCAGAGAGAAACCTCCCTATTAGTCCTCCTGTTAACACATACTAAGAAACAAGTAAGGATTCCTACCACATTCGAGGAAACAAAAGGTCAAAATGGAACCAAGATGAAGGTACAATCACAGGGTCCTAGAAAAAACAAATGATTTTAGGCAGCAGGATAAGATTCAAATAAAAATTCCAATTCATATTCTCTAAGGTATTTAAGAATACATTGTATCTATGAAATTGAAAATGGAAAAAAATATTAAAGGAGAAATTAAAGAAAAAGAAAGTTTGCGGAAATTAAAATTGATTATGAAAATAAAAAGAAATTCAATAAACAGGCCCCGGGGAAAAATGTCAAGGAAATTTCCTGGATGGTGGAGCAAAATAAAAAAGAAATGGAAACTATGAAAAGAGAATTAAGAGAAATGGAGGCGTTCCAACTTGCATTCAGTGGAAATTCCAAAAAGAGAGAACAGAGAAAGTAAGGGGAGAAAACAATAAAAGAAAATTCTCCAAGCCTGAAGGAAAACACAACAAAGAAACAGAAAACTGAGAACTGAACAGGCTGATGAGAAACGCAGTCCTATTCCATGGAATTTCAAAATTCTGAAGATGCAGACAGGATCCTAGAAGCTGTGAGAGACCAAATCAGACCCAGAAAGGAAGGGAAAGGACCGGGCCACCATGAGACTTGGCAGCCACTCTGATGTCAGAAGACAAAGAAAAGCCCCTCAAGTTTTCAGGGGGGAAAAACCCTGCTTTGAATTTGTATACCATCATGCTGGTGGTTGAAATAACATTTTCAAACATGCAAGGATTCCATTGACCTTTCACGTACCCTTACGTGAATAAGAAAATGTTGACTGAAACCCAAAGAAAAATTCATCCCCAAATAAAAAGCTATAGATTCCAAGAAAATGTGGAATTAGTCTAGTGATACAATGGGGATGGAGGTGGGTGGGGAGAATCCTGAAATGGCAGCTATGCAGCAGATCTAGAAGTCAGCAAGTCCAAAGTTGAACATGGTAGAGGATTCCAGAGAAACGTCTTCAAGAAGGTATATTTCATTCTTAGTGATATTGTTAATACATTCATTTTTCTTGGAAAAAATCGAATTATAAGTTTTATGGCCAGGTACAGTAGCACAGGCCTACAATCCTCACAAATTGGGAGGCTGAGGCAGAAGGATCCCATGTTCAAGGCCAGCCTCAGAAACTTACCAAGACCCTGTCTCAAAGTAAAAAATCTTAAAAAGGGCTGGGGACCAAATTTAGTGTTAAAATGCCAATGTAGAATATGGGGGAAAATTATGTAAATTAAAAATCTCTATATAAAGATCATGGCCCAAATATAAACAAACTAAAAAGTAACATAATTTTGAGGGGAAAAAAAAAGAAAAAAGATTGTTAGAAAAAGGCCCTTTGATCATGCTTTGATAATGCTTGTATATACTCTTAGAGCAAGACATATTTAGTGCACAGAATAATTCCTTCTCTACTACAAATCAAATCATCCTATCTGCTTCTGCAGTAAGAATATTTGCATAATTTTAATGCTATGATTGTTTTCTAGTGGTGTTTTAGTCTGTTCTCTGCAGCTATAACAAAACACCCAAGGCTGGGAACTTTATAAAGAAACGAGGTTTATAATAATGCACAGTTTTGGAGGCTGAAGTTCAAGACTGGATGGAACTATCAGTTCAGCCTCGAACAGTTGCTGAAAAGTAAAAACTGGAATGGTGAGAGCTTCATAGCATATGGCACCACAATGGCAGGCGCACGTATGAAAAAGATGACATGGAGGCCAGAGAGATTCAAAGGTCAGGAATGCTATTTTATAACCCATTTTCACGGGAACTAATAGGGGTCCAATAAATTCCTCTCAAGAGTAGTGACCCTGATGACCTAACCACCTTCCACTTGGTCTTACCTTTTAAAGGTTTCACTACCTCAACACCACTACATGGGACCAAGCTTCCGGCACATGAATCTTCGAGGGACATACTCAAAACATATACCAGCCACAGCCATTGGATTGAAGCTCTAAAAATCAACCTGTAACAAACAGGACGCACGAGGTTTAGGAGATTAAAACGGATTAACCTAGACAATGAAAAAGGAAGGTGCAGCTGACAGCAGTCAGAAGATGGTGTGGGTAAGAAAAGAGAAGATCGGGGAGGTGGAGGGGAGAGAACATCCCCATTACACAGCAGGGAGTCCAGAGAGATCATCTAAAGTCAGAAGAACACAGAGTGTGTGGCTTTAGAGAAATTCTATATCGACAGTTGGCTAAAACTAATAAAACTTTAGCAGTTAGTACTATTTAAGAGAGATTGTTAAAAGAAATATGAGCACAAAACATTTTGTTTAGAATCATGGTAGTATTGATCAGAAGTGAAAAATAGATATTTTAAAACATTTATGTCTGCTATAAAAGGGTAGCATGAGGGTTCTTAAGGGGATGGAACTGCTCTCTGTCTTCACTGAATCAATGACATTATGGGTTGAGACATTATACCATAGAATTGCAAGATGTGGCTCTGTTCCATGACAGAATTAAGCAAAGAAGTTAGTGATTCTATTCTTGATTCTACCAAAAAATTCTAACGAGCTAATAAATTTCTAGATGCTTAAGTAATAAGTTAATTCAATATATATGAAGGATGCATTAGAACATTAGGGATCACTTTTGTGAAACCTGTTGGAGAAGGATATTCTACACAGAACACTACAATTAATTGCTGAGATAAACTGAAGAAAACCTTAAGTGGAGATATCTACCATGTCTATGGAATGTAAAATTCAATATTAAGTTCTTCATTTCCCTGAAATTAATTTATGGAATCAATATGCTCCCAGTAATATCCTAAGAAAGCATTATTAAACAGAAGTTGACAAACTGACTTTAAAATAAACTTTTTTTTCTTTTTTTTCAGTACTGGGGATCAAACCCTGGGCCTCACACAAACTACACAAGTGCTCTGCCATTGAGCTACATGGCCTACCAAAACAATTTTTAGAAAGGAGAACAAATATGAAGGAATTACAAAGTATGACCTAAAGATTTTCTTTAAAATCATAAATAATCAAGACAGTATAGGATTGGCATAATGAAAAACAAATTAATTAGTGAAACAGAATAGAAATCCCAGAAATAGATCTGCACTTAGAATTTATCAATTGATTTTTACAAATGTCCCAATGAGATTCAATGAGGAAAGGAATCTTTTCAAAAAATGGTGATGGAACTATTGGATATTCATAAGGAGGAAAAAAAATCAACCTCAATCCCTACCTCAGACCATTCACAAAAATTATTTTGAGATGGACCACAGAAGTAAAAATAAACTCTAAACTTACAAAACTTTTAGAAAAAAAATAATATCTTGGTTCTCCTGGGGTTAGGAAATGATTCCTTAGGATAGAAAAATCACTAATGATAAAAACTGAAAAATTAAAGTTTATCAAAAGACACTATTAAGAAAATAAGTGGGCTAATTTCAAATTGGGAGAAAAGCACTTGCAAAGCACAAGGCAAACATAAAATTCTATTTAGAACAAATTAAAAAAACTCCTATAACTTAAAAAAACACAATTTTTAAATGGAAAAATACTTGAATAGTCACTTCGCAAAGAAAATTTGATATGAAAATGACTATCAAGCATATGAAAAAATCCTTAAATAATTAGTCATCAGGTAAAAGCAAATTAAAATCATAATGTCATTATACCAAATAAAATTACCAAATGTTGGTAAGGATGTGAAATAACTGAAACTCTAACACATTTCTAGTGAGAATATAAAACAGTGCAAGAGTTTCAAAAAAAGGTTTGGCATTTTCTTATAAAGTTAAATTTATGCTTTGACTTTGACCTAGCAATTCTTCATCTACATATTTATCCAAGAGAAATAGAAACATAAATCCACAAAAAAGACTTTCCAAAAATGCTCATAGCTGTTTTATTCATATTTTTTAAAAACAAACAACTCAAAAGTCCATTGACAGAAAGGATAATCAAACTGTGATATACCTAATAACAGAATAGTACTCAGCAATTAAAAGGAACAAAGTACTCTAATACACAACAATGTGGATACATTGCACACATCTTCTGCTGAGCAAAAGAAGCCTTACACAATACCATATGTGTATCGGTCCGTTTATATGAAGTTTGAAAACGGGCAAATCTAATTAGGACTGCGGTGGTCGAGGATGAGAGGACTCGTTGTCAAGGGATTTGAGGGAATTTGGAGGGATGTGGAGATGTTCACTATTGTGATACAGGGATGATGACATGGGTGCATCCATATGTAAAAATCCCATAGCCAAGATTTGTACCTTTCAGTGTGTCAATTGTATCTCAAATTTTATATATATATATATAAACAAGAATATCTGAGTGCTGATAATTGTTGAAACTGTGTGATAGGGAGGAAGGCCCATTACAATGTTTTGTTTATAAGGAGACAGTCATCATTATACAAAATACATGTATGAAGATGTGAAAAAAAAAGGAATCTTCAAACACAGGCAATGTAAAAATGTACCCTGAATTTTAACTCTGTAAAACAGCAACATGATCAGACATTTAGAATTCTAATATTTTGAGCTTAAAAATTTTACCTGGCTAATGCTTATTATTTTCACTGCCTTTTGGAACATTAACATACTAGAATAAGATTTTGGTCTTCTGTTTTCAAGCTTCTCTCTCTGAATATCACATTGTAGGCAAGGGAGGCTTTATTTCTGATAATCAAAAAGAAAAATTGTAGATAACCATGAATATATTATCTTTAAAAATTTGGCTTTTGAAATACCATTGCTATTCTGATGAAGCATTGAAGAATCTTAAGACGAGCAAAACTTACAAATCTAGTGAAGATCAACTTGAGAATAAGAATTTGTAGATTTAAAACACCTTTAATGATACAAATGATTCACTTGTATTTTAACATACATTTTTTTTGTTTCTTGTCTTTTTTTTTTTGTTTCTTGTATATTGTAACTCTGTGTTAAATAATATATGGTAAGAAAAAATGTTTTAAAATGACATGACATGCAAGATAGCTAGAAGCATTTATGTAAGTAATGAACCAGCTCCTCCAACCATAACATGATTTCACTTGCAAGGCATTCAGAAGCTCTCAAATGACTTGTTCTTAAAAAGAAAAAAAAAATAAGAACTATCTTTTATGTTGATTTTCAAAAGTAGATATTATATAAGATACCATATTGCTTTAAATACACAAACTTCGGCAGTACCAGCTGAACTCACTCAGACATTTGTAAGTCCCACAATAGGAAAATCCTATATATAATTTATGCTTGGTAAAACATAATAGTCATGGTGCATGGAATGAGTTTACAACCTTAGAAATAAAATAAAATTGAATTAAATTATTTGTGTTCCCTCAGCCTGAATGCCCTGCGTCCTCCTCACAGACATCCTTTCCACCCACTATCAAAAGCATTTTACTCACCTTTGACTCTGGGCTCAAAGGCCATTTCTTCCTTGCATTCCTCTAGCCTCAGTCTGCCCTCTGCTGCTTCACCAGTCTAATCTCCATGCAGCACGTCTGCCTTGAGTATGGGTCTGCCAGTGTGCCTTCCCACAGGGCCACAGTTTTTAGTAATGGTAAAAGAACTGGCAGGTACCATTGTACCCATTTAACAGATAGAAAACAGAGGCTGAGAAAGTGAAGTAACTTGCCCTGATGTCCTTTACCTATAGTGGCAGTACCAAGCCCTTAGGTGCAAGTTGTCCGTCTCTCCAGCCCATGCTCCTAAGGCCATAGGCCATCAGGAACCCCTACACAGTTCAGTGTTCCATGGTCCTCCAAAGCGCCTGGTCTGTGCTTTACACATTACACACTCTACAAGTGCTGTTGGGTGTGGTCTTAGCTTTCATTAGTATTATGAGAATAGAATAATCAGTTAAAGCCACTTAACACTTTATTTATTTTTTTTTTGAACAGAGCCCTGAAGGGTCTCCAAGGAGGCCTGGGGGCATGGTCCACCACCTCCCTCTACTGGGGAATCCATTTCTCACATGGAGACTTCAATGGCTTCTCCCTAGAAGTGATCTTGGCTCCTTTGTAGAGTCAATGTACTTGCTAAATTATGCCTATAGATATCTGTGGTTTCTCTTTGTAGAAACAGTATACATTAATATGCCATGAAAGGCCAGAAAAATCGTTATTAGACTTATGCCATCATGAAACAAGAATTGTTTCTGATCAGTATAGTTAAATCAGCAAGGAGCAGCTTTGGAATAATATGGAAACTCTATGCCTAAATTCAGGCTGCTACCTGCCACATAATTTATTTGACATTTCTGTGATTTGTTTTTTCTAGTTACTCTCTCTCTCTACACACACACACACACACACACACACACACACACACTGCATCTGTGAGGTATTTTGGAATAATAAGAGCTTAAACTGTTACCACATAAACTACAAAAAAGTAACTGTATAGTGCTTCTCAGTAGAATATTTTCATAAATGGGGATTATCATAAATCTGCTTTGACCAGCCACTAAGCCAGAATTTAATACAAGCATCACATATTGGCAGAGATTTCCCAGTGCCTGGATTTAAGCTTCCCTTAAATTGGTTAGAGCTTACTTATCATTTCATATAATTTTCTATCAAGTGACCCACAGCCAAAGCCTGTCTTGGGGAGAGGAAGGATTAATGGGCACAGCAGATCAGGCTTCCCCTTCCTGAGCAGCTGTGGGGTCTGTGGTCTCTTTTCTGGCAGTGTGAAAGTCCACTTGGTTACAGGCTATTGCTACAAAGAGAATCCACAGATTGTTCCCAGGGATGAAGATTTAGTGGATCATTGACTCTAATAGTCAAGCCCAAGTTCAGTGCATTCTTATTCTCAAAGACAAACTCATGAATAGTTCATAAGCTGAAGTGGAAGGCTGTTTTACAATTCCTTTCATGGATACCAGTCTTAAGACATTTTCAAAGGATGGAGTGGTGGTGCCAAAGCTTTCCAAACTCAGGGCAGTACCTTAGATGACACGGTGAAGTGTAAGAAGGGGACTTCTTTTTTTCCTTAATGTCAGGTCTAGTTCTTAGACTAAGCACCTGCAGAATCAGCTCAAAGACGAGCCTGAGAAGTGCCTGGCCCAGGCCATGACCTCCGGGTAGAAATGTCCTTGAGCCATATTAGATATAGGGACTTTTAAAATTTATGCCTAACACTTTTAGGGAAGAGCATAGGAATTTACAAATGCCAAAACACAATGGTAAGAAGAATTTGGTCTTGATTAGAACCAACCAGTGTGATCCATGTTTCAAAGCAGTTACTAAAATGTAGTTTGTTGACAGAGTCTTAAGGTTAACTTTCAAATTCCACAATACTTGTGGGACATCATCCCATACTCCAAAGTCAAATATGGGCCATACTCCAAAGTCATGAGCCTGACATGGCTCATGACTGACGGGTCACCCATGGGCAGGATGCAAATCTGGAAGGCAAGATAGAAATCTGGAGGATTACACTTTGAACAGTGTAAAATGGAAGGAATGTTCTGAAAGTCAATCCAGAGATTGGATTGAATGAATAAGGATGAAGAAAAAAAGGGCAGGTGATGGTTTAAGAAAAAGTAAACACAGAGGTCAGGAGAAAATATAAGAAGTTACTCATTTAACAAAAATTTACTTAGATCCTGTGAGGAGCACCCTGACAGGCATGAAAACTAGAGCAGTTTCTAAAATTGAATGCAACTAAAGTAGAAAGGGTTAAAAAAAATTTAGCCATACTCTCTTCCAAAAGAGTTATTTAAAATGTCATTTTAATTTACTTAGATGGCCTCAACACTTCATATGCCGGGAACATGAATAAAAAGCAATTACAAACCCTAGCAATTTTTTCCCTGGAAGAGAAAGCCAGGTGTGACTTATGGTCCAAATGGGGTAGAGAACGGTCCCTCTCTTGGACACCCATGTCATGAAGCCTCAGGATGAAGGCCTCCAAGGCAATTGCTGAGTTGTGACAAGAGGAAGCAGGGTTACCAAAGATAACCTTTGGGGGCAATATTTTCCTAAAAGCTGACAACTTGTTCTGTTGCTTGATTTGTTATATTTCCTAG
This sequence comes from Spermophilus citellus, assembly GCF_964194105.1. Classification (NCBI taxonomy): domain Eukaryota; kingdom Metazoa; phylum Chordata; class Mammalia; order Rodentia; family Sciuridae; genus Spermophilus; species Spermophilus citellus. The sequence goes on from NC_138195.1 coordinate 82,507,785, forward strand.
TGGGTTTCATTATCCTGACTCTCATTCACTACAAACAGAATGGGCTGCTACTTTGATTCATTATGCTGCAGTTTTGTCTAACTAAAAAAACAAATGTAAACTTTGCCTTGTTGAAAATGAAAACAACCACTCCCGAAATTTCCAGGAAGCCTTTAAAATATCATTAATGGGCTTTCAGGCACATAAACCAGCATATCATAGATGAGCATTGTCAATAGAGATACCATACAAGCTACATAATGTAATTTAAAATGTTCTAGTGAACACATTAAATAAGTAAAAGGAAACAGATGAAAGTAATTTTAGCAACTATTTTATTTAACCTACTATATAAAAAATACTATGATTTCAAAAGAGCTCAACAGCCATCCATGGTTTGTGGGACCGTGTGGCCACCCAGCCTCACACAGCAGTTGGAGAGGATCTCATCCCAAAGTTCTCCAGGTACAGGTTTATGTTTTGCTTTAATTTCTTTTAGTTGTAGATAGATACAATACCCTTATTTTACTTATCCATCTTTATACAGTGCTAAGGGTTGAACCCAGTGCCTCACGTGTGCTAGGCAAGCACTCTGCCACTAAGCTACACCCCCCAGACCTGGTTTGGTGGTTCTTTTTTTTTTTTGGGGGGGGGGGCGGTGCTGGGGATTGAACCCAGATCCTTGTGCCTGTGAAGCAAGTATTCTACCAACTGAGCTACATCCCCAGCCCCCTGGTTTGGTTTTTAATGATGAATTCACTAAACCACCAATCCCATCGTCTGGGCTTTCTGAATACTAATCACTGGAAGCTAATCACTAGCAGTTTTCAATGTTCTACTTCAGCCTTTTTGCCCATCACTGGTTTTCAAAGCCCGTTCTTGTGGAGGTCTTTTGGTTGCTTACAGGTGGCAAAGCAGATGAAATGTGCAACTACATGGTCTTGGTGATGGAGACCTCATCAAAACCTTGGTAAGGAAGGAGACATTTTAAAAAGCAACCACCATGAGAGTGAAGGCAAGAAGGAAATACAGGCGGAGCCATCTCTAGACTAGGCGACACAGCTCCTGGCACATTCTGAACAAAATAACCTCAACTCAGGTGCCTTCCGAGGCTGACACATGATGGCTGCTTTAGTCAGCTTTTTCCCTGCTGTGACTAAAAGACTTGACAAGAACAATTTTAGAAAAGGAAACGTTTATTTGGGGGCTCATGGTTTCAGAGGTCTCAGTCCATAGACAGCTGGCTGCATTCTTTGGGGCTCAAGGTGAGGCAGGACACCATAGCAGAAGGGTGTGGCAGAGGGAAGCAGCTCATGTGGTCATGAGAAAGCACAGAGCGAGACTCCACTCCTGATACTAAATATATACCCCAAAGACACGCCCCTGCACCCACCTCCTCCAGCCATCTCCTACTTGCCTTCAGTTACCACTTAGTTAATCCCTATCAGGGGATGGCTTCACTGATTGGGTCAAGACTCTCACAACCCAACCATTTCTCCTCTGAACCTTCTTGCATTGTCTCACACATGAGCTTTTGGGGGACACCTCACGTCCAAACCATAACAATGGCCAAGCAGCCACATCCCCTGAGGACCACCACGAAGCCTCCAGCCTAACAAAATCAGGAGCCATTTCCCTAGTGCTTCCTTCTGCCAAGGCTCTCCAGGTTATTTCTGCCATAGAATCATCTGGTGGCCACGCATGAGGGATGGGAGAGGAAGCTTCCGTTCATGCAACCCCAAAACTACATGAGCATGGTCACTGGAGGCATTAGTGGCACTCATGAAAAAGTGCATTTCTGGTGAAAGAAAAGGGGTAGAGAAGATAGGGAGGAAAAGGCAGATAAAATGAAAAGGAAGAGAATGAAAGAAAAACAAGTGAAATGAATAAGTTTAAAGGAGGGATATTTGCTGTTGGTGGTGGTGGTTTTTGACAGTCCTAGGGATTGAAACCATGGCCTCACACATGCTAGGCAGGCACTCTCCTCCACCACTGAGCTACCTTCCCAGCCCCTTTCTATTTTATTTTAGACTAAGTTGCCCAGGCTGGCCTTAAACTTGCCAACCTCCTGCCTCCTTCCCACGCCCCAGTAGCTGGGATTATAGGCGTTTACCACAGAACCACGCTAAGCTCCAGGGATTTTAATTTGCAGAAATCCCTTCAAAGTCCTGGAAAAAGTCCTAATATTTATTCACATGGTCATATATCTGTGAAATTTGTACCAAAGAAGATACAATCTTTTAAGATGATCAGATCTTTCCATTTTGACCTCCCCTGTTGTAGGTCAGTTTTGGATTGTCACTGGTATTTGTATTTGTTGAGTTTTTATATTTTTTAAGAATTTGGTAAAGGGGAAGTTGCATCAAGATCTACTTAGCTTGGGGTTTCATGGAATATATTTGTAGGGTTCGTGGACACTTCTGTGCACAGTTATCATTGGCTATTAATGCATGGTGTGGAAATGACTTCCAGGTACACTCCTTGTCTTTCCTACGCTGACTCACTTAGAGCTATGACATGAAAATGCAAGACCAGAGGCCACGCATGATCAGAGTACGATAGGACTAGTAGGAAAGAAGGCTTCAACTGAACAAAGCAGAAAGCTGCTCCGGGGGAAATCTGGCCATCAGACCTGTTAAAATCAGAAGCAGAGGATTCAGATTCCATCCATACCTGGTCAAGATGGAAGTTCTCTCCTGTCATAAATATGCTTATAAGGAAAATATTTATAATATAAATATTTATAATATAAATATGCTTGATAAGGAGACAGATATAATTACAAATACACCATACATTTTAATGGGTACTAAGTAAAGTGGAAATTCAAAATTCCAGTATTTGTAGTGAGTGCATCTATGTGTAAATTGCTTGTTTTGCATATCCCAGCTACCTGTGATAAAAAATAAATTTCAATAAACTATTAATCTTATTACAAAACTATTGTCATATAAAGAAGTTATCAAGAAGCATTTTGTCATAAATGTAGAAGGGAGAGTATTATGTAAAAGGTATGTCACAATATGCTTATTAACACTGCCCATTATGTTTATAAATAGTGATTGTCACTTTTGAAACCTTATGATTTGTTTTTATTTTCCCTTCCTAAATATTATTTATAAATTTTTTCTAAAGGGAACTCCCCAGATTATATAAACTTTAGCCTCCACAAAAGATAGCTCTACCTGGATAGCAGTAACAACTATCCATGCCACTGTCCCCACCATGTGCACACACATGCATACACACTTATGCGTACACTCACATGAGAAAGAAAAATGGTTGTGTAACTAAAACCTGTGATTCTCTAAGATCTATGGTTTACCCAGGCCAAGGACACCCAATGAACTTTACATCCACTCCTCTTCTAGGTTCAGTTACCCCAAAGATCCACAGTTAGAGTAACTCAATGGGGCTTTGGCAACTATCAGAATTGTATTGTCATGAGTCGTGACAGAACACATACTTTGGTTTTCTGGAAAGTAGCACCTGGGTCCATAGTTGCACATTAAGTATTTGCACTTCATTCCATTTACTAGGAAGGATGAGGTTCTGGAACATTTGCTTGTCCCTCACCATTCCAAATTTCCAAAGATATCTGATGGGTCCTAGAGATGATCTATAAACTATACCTGCTTATATTGGGGCCTAAGAAAATTTCCTAATTTCCACCATTAGGAAAACATTCCGGATGTTCCTCCTCCTTTTGGGGCCTGTAGCCCCTACACAGCCTATTTGAGAACCTGTATTTCCCTCTATCCCAGGAACAACTGGAGCAAAAGTCACCTTGTTTCTGGTTGTTACATGCAAGGCAAGGGCTACTGCTCTCCTGACTTCCTCTAGAAATTCAGCTTCACCGAGGTTTCGGGTCACATTCGTTTGCTGATTGTTTACAGCCCTCTACTTCAACTGACCACAGGCCCTTCTGTGGCTATGTGATGGCTTTTATAGGCTACTGGGTGTGTTCTAGAGCTTCTTTGCCCACAGCCCTTCCCTGTCTTTTGATGTTCATCTTCGTGGGGACAGTGACAAGACCATCAAAGAAACCAAGAATAAAGCTATGATAGACCCCTGTGTCACAGTCACAGATGCCTCTCCAAGGTCGGGGTAGTCAGCCGCCAGGTAAGACCAGCATGTCAGTCGGGGTCTTGGCTGGAAACAGATGGTACATTCAAACTGGAGAAGCCGAAAAAAAGTTTAATAAAGGGGATATCTACAAAGGGATAGAACCCACAATGGATGAGCACCACCCTGAGGCCAGCACCAGTGGAAACCCATTGCTAACCCTAGGCCTAAAGAGGCAAAGGGTAGAGAAGATACTAGCATCTGATGATGCAGAGGGCGACTTGTCAGGTCCTGTGGCCATCAACAGGCAACCAGTGGTGACCCCAGTCACGTTCTGGTCTTACCCTCAATCCAGCATCCTCCATAGGCTACAGCCAACCAGAAGCAGAAGCGAAGGGAGCCATTGCTGTAGTCATGGAGGTTAGTCCCTAGGAGCACAGGGTGGGGTGAAGGGATGAGAGTGGAGCTGGAGGAGTAGTGGCTGGAATTCAGCAATCCTGCCTGTGATTCTTCAGGATGAGAGGGAAGAAGTGCTCTACAGAGTGCATTAATGCTAAAACTAAAAGCTTCAGTAGTTCCCTCACAAGAACTAAACTTAACAATTTAGGAGTATGAGATGGTTTTCAACCCAACACAATAAAAGCATAAGAAATTTAAGAGCAAAAACCCTGAAGCCTATTTTAGGATACCTTCAGTCAGATTAGCTGCACTCACTCTACCAAGACTGCCTTCTGAGTCCCAGGCTCTCCAAAGTCACGCTGGCTTTCTTGGTTTAATTTTCTACTTTTCTGTCACCTTATTATGAGACCAGTGTGCTAAGCAAATAGAAGAACTAGATGACAGCTCCCAGTCTGATGCTATTAATGAAAATCCTGAATGGTAGATGGAACAACACTGGTGCAGACTGTCTGACACAGGAATATTTGGGGTTGTGGGGGTCACACTGAACCTGCTCAGCAAAACTGCCGATGATTTTCTAAAAGTACTTCTCACTGGTTACAAATAAAACTCCAGGGTATTGGATCCCCTCACCCCCTACAGATCTATCCTGTAATGAAACACTCTTTTTGCTCAGTTATTTCCATACCAAATCTGGGAAGAACATTTTGATACCTAAATCATGATTCAATAAAGACAGAAAAGCAGCTGAGGGGCCATTGTCTTGGAATGAGACAATTCCTGGGAAGTAGGAAGACAATTCCTGCCATATAGTCCTCTTCCTGGGGCACACGTAGTATTTGCCAAGCATGGTCAAAGAGCAAGGCTGAGGTCTCTGCTCTGGAACCAGGACAGGACAACCACCTTCTGATGGAATGGCTTCAAGAGCCCACTAAAATCTCCTGCACTGGGGGGAAGCCAAGTCACCAAGAGACAGTGGCGGGGTAGCATGGTTTTAAAGTACATAATAATAAGATCTGGCAATGACCTACACATCCTAGAGAAATCAAAGCTAAGGGCTAGATGAAGAGAAAGGGAAAATAAAACCACGGATTGTCCAAAAGCCATCCCTCTGTGATTTTCTTACCCAGTGAAGGGAATTAAAAGGCTTCTAACCCCACATTTGCTACCACTGGGATTCACATAGGGAAAGCACAACTTTTTCATTTGTGTTGGCCTGATTTTAGTAACACTGAAGAGCTTTCAGGGAGTTATGACTTGCTTCCCATTTCAATCTGTCAGCCGCACACCTTTCAGAAAATCCCACTCCTTTCAATAAAAGAATAAAGAAACCTGAGGAATGATATACATCTTTCTCTAAGTGCAAACAATAGCATGTGATCGATACCACAGTGCAGGGACCATCGAGTCTCCTTTAAAAATTTACTCAGTGGATTGAGTGACAACTAAAAGGGAACCTAATGAGACAAAAACGGGAAGCCGACTTCAACCTGGTCTGCATTAACTGTGTTCTGTACTGGGAAGGTGCTGAATTTACAGGCTCAACACATGAACCTAGACTGGGAAGTCATCTCCCAGAGAGGAACAGCAATAAATATAATCAGTCCTCACAAACAGTTTACTTTCTAGAACATCCTGCCCCAAAGTGCATGCTCTCAAGTGGCCCTCCCATGCTGCTTTGCCTGGAATTGAGAGCTTTGCTTCCTGTTTATTAATCACAGGGTTGGAGCTGGTTTTTTAATTAACTTCACTTAAATCATGAAACCACCCATTGACTCAGACCTAACACCTCCCCGAAGTTCACTGAGGTCAGGTGACTTGCTACAGGTCAGAGGGCTAATCAAGTTGAGAAAGGAATGCGGTTCTCTGGACAGGGAATCTTGTGCTTTCTCTGCACTGCACTTCTGGGTCCCTGGCCAGACAGAGCCGTTCAAAATGAGGCTGTCAGCAGCGGGCAGTGAAAGAGGCCAGTGATCCTGGCATCTTGATTTGAAAGCTGCTCTTAAGAAAGATTTGGGAATGCTGGAAATGGGGTGTCACTGTGACTGAGGCTACCAAAAGATTCCCAAGCCAGAGCTGGAGGTGTCCGGTGACCATGTGCTACCGAGGCTGGGCTGTCCTTCAACCTGTAACCTGAGCAGGCCGCTCAGCAGAGGAATGTGAAGCTCTCATCTGTTTGTCTTGGGATTACACACACTGGGCTGGGTTTGGTTGGGTTTGTGTGGCCTGCACAGAGGTTAATCGTAGATCGTTTATGTAAACTATATATAGAGTCAGAAAACCAAGGGGAAGCCCTTAGGAGACCATTATCCATGGGCTGCAATAAGAAATAAACAAACTGACCCCACATTATGTTCCTGTAAAATACAAAGAAGGAGGACTCTAATTTTTTTAAAAAGTCAAACTTCTGGTTTCTTCCTTTCTCCTTCCTTCTCTTCTTCCCTCTGACTTTCTATTATGCCAAGAAGTGATTCCAAGGTCAAATCTTAAAGACAGAGGAGAGAAGAAAAATACAAAACCAAAGCAGAAACTACATCTCAAGTTTCGTACTCTGAAGTGGTCCTTGGGTTTAATACGTTGCTCTTAACTCATTTTCATATAAGAACAGACTTTCTTATTTGGTGCAGGGAAGAAAAGTAAAAAGATTCCCCAGTCAGGCTGAGGGCCAAGGGAGTCAGAGGAGAGAGCCAAGAACGAAAATTCCAGTCGTCTTAGCTGCTCCTCTCGGGGAGCAGTGCCCTTTCCTCCTATTTAGCTGGCAAACACCACTACATTTCACAACACACCTAAGATCAGTATCCGACCTCCTTTCCTTCAATTCTTTCCAAGTAAAATCAGTTGCTAGTTAAGAACAAACCTGGGAATTTGGGAATCTTCTGGTTTTTCCCTAGTAAGAATACACTTAATAAAAACCAAACAAAAAACAAATTCCATTCCTTAAAAGACACGTATTTCCTAACAATGCCTCCTCCCTGATAAGCCATCCAGGCTAATGCAGCTTCTCCAGCCACCGTCCATGGGCACAGGGGTAAAAACTGCCTGGCTTCCAGGGTTAGATGGCCAAGGAAGAAAGTGGGCAGAGGGAGAAGGAAGAGGCTTAGGGCACAAGGACGTTCTTTGTTACCTCAGCCTTCATTGTGACCTCTCCCTTTCACATTTAATACTTAGAGGGCTTGGCTATTAAACTGAAAAGAGAAGTACATATATCTAAAAAAAAAAAAAATCTTTCTGAACAGTAATTTTTCATTTTCAATCACGTACTTTCTTTCATTTGTAAGAATACTTTCATTTCTACACCCAAAATATGAAAATTAACAGAATCATAATGTGAAAACAAACAAAAATAACATCAATATATTATAAATGGCACCTGAGTGAATTGCACAAGTCAGGACAATCAAATTCAAGCCATCATACAAAGCCACGAAGAAGTTCGGTCTGTCCCTACTTCTACTTACCAGCCCAAACAATCAAGTGTTTCCACCAAAGGATGCAGGAAAGGCAGGAAACCTCTGCAGCACTACTAGAAGTGCATTTTCACCCACCCCAAGAGTCACTGTTAACTGTCTCAATCATCTGGAGTCCTCCAGGCCAGAAAAGTACCTATCCTAAAAGAAATGGAGAGAATGTAGAACCTTCCATCCTCATTCCAGGCATGCAGACATGTTCCCCCTTGTGAGAAAAATCAGATCCCCCTATCTTTTATGGCCAGTGATTCTCCATCTCTGGTTCCCTCTCTTCAGCCACAGTAGCTAAAAATTATGCGCACAAACAGGAACAATATAATGGTTTCACCGAAAAGGGTCTCAAGTCAGGAGAGAGAGAAAAATCACAAATCACACAGCCCCCAAAAGAAAACAGGTGCCAAAACTCTCTCATGTGGGGACCACTGCCACTTGAACTTGGAAGAGAGGTTTTCTCAACCTCATCTTGAACATGGATGCCAACTGTTAAGATCACATGAACTTTTCAAGTTCAAATCATCCTGTCTCAACGAGAGCAAAGATTTGGGAATCCTAGGGAAACGCAAGTCCCTTAAAACTCCAAGAACAGGCTGGGTACAGTCATGCACACCTGAATCCCCAGTTACTCTGGAGACTGAGACAGGAGGATCACTTGAGCCTAAGAGCTTCAGGTCAGCCTGGACAACCTAGCAAGACCCCACTCAGAAACAAAACAAAATGAAAACGAAAGCAAAACAAAAACAACACAAAATCTCCCCAAGAGCAAACAATAACTCCACCTGAGTGGTGTTATGCAGCTCTTGGATACTGAGTTCATTATAGGCTAACTGCTCCTAAAGATGCCAGTTGCCAATTGTGTATAAATTTTTCTGTAATTGCTTGCACTGCTTGGAACAATTTAGCAACAGAAACAGCAGGAAAGTACAGGAGAAATGGGGAGCTCCGTTAATGGCAGCCACTGCATGAACACTGAGCTGTCGTGTAAGCTGTATTTACTGAACAGCCAAGCATATCCAGCTGCAAACTTCTGCTCAGATCACTGCTTGCAAGCCCATCCCATGGATGTCAAAGTACCACACTATCTCATTCATTCACTCACCCAACCAATGTCAACTGAGCTCCTAGCACCACCTGTGGCTGGAGATACTACAGCACCTAAGCCTCTCCTATGAATGACTCACAGGAAAAAGCACTTGTACCATCACCATTTGTTGGGAATAAATGAATTTCTCTGTGCTGATGTCTTTACTGATATGAAGAGATTCTAAGATTCCTATAGATCGAAGGGAGGTCTGAGGTACTGAGAAATATTTCAGTATTGTATGTAACCAATTACTTGGTGGTCATTCCTGCCCATCACCCAAATACAAAAACACATAGAGAGATCATTAAACTAGTCCAATCAGCTAGGATTCCTCAAGCTCAGCACCTGTGACATTTTGAGCCAGATAACTGATTGCTGTGGGGGGCTGTTCTGTGCACTAAACAGGGATGTTTAGTAACATCCCTGGTCCCTGAAAGAAGCCAGTAGCGCTCCTCCCCAACCTGGGATGAACAAAAATGTCTCCAGACATTGTCAAATATTCCCTAGGGGACAAAACAGCCTCCAACTGAGTAGTATATAAAATTACTCATTAAGATAGATAGGCACTAACATCTATTTGACCTAAAATTTTGTGATATTAAAAAAGACGGGTAAGGGTTGGGGTTGCAGCTCAATGGTAGAGCACTTGCCTAATATGCATGAGGCACAGGGTTTGATCCTTGGCACCATATAAAAATAAATAAATAAAATAAAGGTATTGTGTCCATCTACGACTAAAAACATATATTTTAAAAATACAGATAAGAGGGAAGTAAGGATGCATAGTGTCCCTTCAAATAAAATTTCCAAATTATCAGGCACCAACCCTGAAGAATTAAATGATTCACTGATCCGCCCACACAGACATGCTTTTCCCCTGTATTTTATGATGGCAAGCCCACTATGAAAACATCTTTGATTATCACCTGCTGTATATGCTGAAGAGAATCACATGTGGTTCCATTTTGTTCAAAAATTTTCCTTCTCCCCAAACTACTGGTAATGAGGACAAGGAATGGAGTTTTCTCTCCCGATTCAGGCCAGATGATTAATTACCTCTGTGGAACAGCAATGCAGCAGCTGTGTCTGCCAAGTGTCCCAGGGACCCATAATTAACCCAGAAGGTCTTCCAGGGGGACTCAGACTAGAAGCCAAAGGAATATAATTAAATCCCTTGCAGTTTAAAAGGTGCCCAAGTCCTAGATTCTTAACCAAATTCCATCTTTGCACTGAGGCACCAGAGTTCCTATTTTTCTCCAAGATCTTCCAAGTAATGTGGGTTTGTATCACTCCAAATGGATGCAAACTAAAAAATACAGCAGAAGTAGCAACAAAGCAAAGTGCAGAAGAGCATTATAGGCTGCTTTCACTTGTGAAAAGAACAAGATACAGACTTATTTAAATACAGGGAACATTTCTGGAAGGAACAAAAGAGAATGTTGACAATGGCTTCCTCCAGGAGTACGCCTGAGGCCTATATACTTTACTGGTTCACCTCCCTGTGCTGTTGATTTTTGTTCATGTACATATGTTGTTATATAATAATGGTCAACCATCATGGGAAGACTGGCAAGAATGGCCTGGTGATAATGAAAAGCAGGGAAGATAAGGGGAAACGAATGGATTAAGAAAAGGACCCTTGGTGTCCCTGCTTTGAACAATAGAATTTATGTTGGCTGTAGTTTCAGAGTCTGAGAATTAAGTATCGAGGCTTTCTCCATAAAATGGGAAACAAATATGTTTTATTGCCTACTGTTCTCAAGATACTGTACTAAGCAATTTATAAAAGTGATTAAAAAAAAAACCGAGAGGTAGGATCTCTGTTCTCATTTGAACTGACAGACCTTGGCCAAGGTCACTTAGTTGATTAAACAGCCACAGTGAGGCTTGAGCTTGATGCCAAGTCCTATCCTCCCACCTTACCACCCACCTTCAGAGCATGAGGCCACTGACTCCACCCCTCCTTAGATTATTGAAAGAGATCGGTGGCCTGTAATGGCTGGTATCAGGCACACTACCTTCAACTCTGGGTATTGTGTGGTTACGAGGGCATCCATCCCCGGGTCCAGGTTTGAGCGTCATAGGCTCACGGGAGGCAGAGGCTGGCGGCTGTGTCGGGCACACTCTTGTCTTTTGCTGGACCATCCCAGTAGCGTTGTGCTGGCTGTTCCAGATGGAGTCTGGGGCTCACTGCTTTATCATCCTGGTGGCCTCTGAACAATCCCATCTCCCCAAGGTTAAGCATTTCCAGTCTCTCCATTCTTTAACCAAACAAACCCGCTTTCCCCTCATTCCTTCAGAATAATTATCAATCATCAATCCTACAAACTAAGCCATGAAGAGGTGTCTAGGAGCATAAGAAGTCCAAGGTCCCTTCTCAAGAAATGCATTTTCTAGGACTCAGATTTTGGTGGCAGAAAGGTATCTTTGGGAAGGAATGACTTCTAGTAGCCTTTGAATGATAACATTTTACTCATCCCAAAACTTCCTTGCTGACCTCTCTCAGCCAAAGTCCTTTCAGAACTATCAAGGCAAGGAAGGAAGCATTCTGATCTAAAGCAGAAAGCAAGAAAACTTTAATCTTAAAATAAGGACCAAATCTGCTTCTGCACATGAACCTTACAACACTGACCTTTCCATTCAGTGTTGGACCTTTGCTTACCATGTACCTTCGACCTCCTTAACTCCCTCCAACTGTGCAAATAAACAAGAATAACCAATAGTGTATCTCAATGAAAGACTGACTCCCAACAGTGGCTTAAAACTAAACCCAGTCTGAGACACCCCTGCCCCAACCACTTCTTTGTTCCTTAAGCATCCCCAGCCCACCTGGTAAGTCTGAGTCATACCAAATATCACAGATAACTCCAGAAAAGCCTGCTGTAGGAATCAACTGAAAACTGTGCTCAGTTAAGATAAGAATTGCCACACTGTTTATTAATAGATCAAGTAGCTTTTCAAAGTCCGGCCTGGTGATACTGGAGGATTAACTATGTTTTTTCCAAGTACATTACAGGCTTGTTGCCATTTGGGACAAGTTCCCTAGTTAGCAGTAACCCCTGACAGGTGAGCTTCACCTACGGGGAATGGTACAGCACAAGGACCTTGGATCCAGGAATAAATATTTTTACAGCTCATAGGACCATGAATAGTGGACCCAGCCTGGCTGGCAGGGCACCACTAAGCACCTCTGTTGAGGTGACTGGTCAATGTCCCAGCTCTCCCTAGACTCATCAGTGTAGAAGGTACCCTTCCAGCATTAGTAAGTAGATCCTGAAATAACTTAACCCTGAGCATCATTTTTAAGCCTTATAATCAGAGTCCCCACTGTCTAGCCACATTTTTTTTCCTGATAAAATTCCAGAGATCTGAACTTCTAAATCAACCCATTAGCCTTAATTAAGAAATAAAAATAGTATTTATTTACCCATAGTCATATCTCATATTTACACAAACACACACACACACACCTCTCTCTCTCTCTCTCTCTCTCTCTCTCTCTCTCTCTCTCTCTCTCTCTCTCTCTCGCTCATACATACACACACACACACACATACATTAAGGGAAAGAATAACATTTGTGCTTCTGGTACTTCTTTTACCCCAACTTATTTTGCTGACAGGAATCCCAATGACGCCAAGAGGCCTCTCTAAGCAGATGATGATTTGTCCTTGTCTGGGCAGATGCAGAGCCCGGGAGCAGCTAGTTGCTGTCACCAGCTGGCTTGAGCAGGCAGGAGGACTCAGCACCCAGACTGCTCTTGCCCTCCTTTTCTCTCTGGCAAAATTCTACTGTGCTCCCAGATCCAGTTCAAGCAGAGCTACTCCCGCCCCCTCCTGTAATCATAGCATAAAGTGTGTGTAGCTCGACTGCAGCACTGAGCACATTGTACTGTAATGGTTGTTTACATGTCTGTCTCACCAGCAGACCAGGGACTCCTTCCTGGGCTATTATACCTGCAGCACCCAGCGCTGTGCGCGACCGCAGAGCATCACAACACAGCTTGGTTGAATAAATGAAGGCTTACCCTGAGGCCAACTGCTTATTCAGTCCCAAGTGCCTGCCCAGATTTTGGTGAGGAAGGGAAGGTGACAGATGGAAAGCACAGGAGAGGCGGGCTCAGGAGAGGACCAGAGCTATGGATGCTGGAGGGACGCAGAATAGAAGAACAGGCCCCCACAGAAATCCCCAGGTTGTCTGAGAGAGGAATCTGTAGCCAGGCAAAAGCTGGGATCCTGAGATATGAAATTCACAGCAGGTAAATTTTAATGGTTGAAATAGGAGTAAATGACAGGACAGGCTACTACCTGGGGGAGGGACAGGTTTGGATGGGGCTCTACTGGGGGCTGAGCCAGGCCAGCATGAAAGGACAGGGCAAAAGGTCAGAGTGCACGTTGAACTTTGCCCAACCTTGAACAAACACCATCAATTTATCCTTGGCTGACTCCTGCCCATCCCCCCCCCCCATGGGGACACTTCTCCTGCTCTCTCAGCCTGTCTGTCCTGCCAAAAAAAAATTGTGTAGAAAAGGTCTTGTGGCTCAGTGGGAAACTATGCCTAGCCTACTGCATGCTGCAGCAGCAGAAGGTTATCTGACTCCAGTGCTGTTCATTGTCTGTGAACTCTTCTGTACCTCTTTGCATTGTAGGTAACTGACTGACAGACTGCAGTCTCTGTCTTGTCTGGTAGGAATTCAATTATCTTCCTCCCACCCTGTGGAAAAAATCAGTTTGCCTGCATTTACATATTCATCTCAATATTTCTGATCTAGAAATGTGTCTGTCTTCCTCCCTTCCCCACTCTTTCTTCCTTGGTATGGGGGTGCTCTACCAGTGAGTTCCATCCCCAGCCCTTTTTATTTTTTATTCTGAGATAGGGTCCTCCTAAGTCACTCAGGCCCTTTGAACTTGCAGTCCTCCTGCCTTGCTTCCTAAATCACTGAGACTACAGGAGTGCGCCTCCATCTCTGGATGAAATGTGTATTTCAAGATTCTCTTTTGAACTGATTATGACATTTTCATAGTTCGTTCATGAATAAAATCAAACCCTTGTATCTGTAGGAGAATCATGATTTTACCTTTTCCTGAAAACTGCCTGCTATTGTCTATACTTCAAACTTTTGGTTTTTAAAAATTAGCTTCCTCCTTTTGCATCTGGAAAACTATTGATAGTATTTAAGTTGCACATTCATTATTACTGTGCATCCACAAGAGCCTCTGACAAGAGACTCGGTGTCCTCAGTTCCACCACTTACTAGTTTTATGTCCTTGAGCAAATCATTTAATTTCTTTTTTTGTTTTAACACAATATCTTTATTTTATTTTTATGTGGTACTGAGGATCAAATCCAGTGCCTCACACATGGTAGGCGAGCACTCTACTTCTGAGCCACGACCCCGATCCAAGTTATTTAATTTCTTTGGGCCTCAGGTTCTCCAATTGTAAAATATAGTCCCTGTGAGGCTCAAAGAACAACATACAGATGGTCTCCAACTGTTTCAACTTTACAGTGATACATAAGCAATCTGCATTTAGTAGAAATCATACTTTGAATACATAACTAAATTATGAGATAGTCATAAAATTCTATAAGCATTTCATACTTATATAAAATGAACGACTATGACATGAATGAGCTGGACACAGTGGTGCACACCTGTAGTCCCTGCTACTCAGAAAGCTGAGTCCAGGATTTTAGAACCTGCCTGGGCAACAGAGTGAGACCTGTTGCCTCCTAAAATTAAAATAAAATAAAAAGAAGTAACTATAACAACAGGTGTCTACATGAATTAAGTCAAAAGAATAATGGCAAGGAAAAAAAGGAAGCAGTACATGCTTTTGAATGAGAAGTAGAAATATGCAAAACTTCAGTGTATATTATTCACCTACACAGAGAGATAGACAGACACCCCAAAGCATGCTAGTGATAACGTTAAGTTCAGGGTAGCAATTACCTCTAGAAAAAAAAAGGAGATTAAAGAGATTCAGGAGAGCCATGTTAGAGAATTTGGCTGTATTTGTAACATTTTCTTTATTTAAATTTTTTGAAGCAAATAGGGCAAAATTGTAAAATTTCATTTAACATGGTATTTTTCCTATTTTCTCTATTTTTCAAAAACTTCTTATTTCAAAATGTTTATGAAATAATGTTTTCTACCTGTGGTTAGGAGTCAGTCCATCCATCCATCCCTCCCTCCCTCCACCCATCCATTCACTCAACAATTGCCTATTGAACACATTCAGGCACTCTTCTAGATAAAGTGACAGTAATGCTTTCTTCTGTGACCACCTTCCAGGCACGGTGCTAATAATCACCTTTCATGTTTTAGTTCCTTTAATCCTCACTCAACCCTCAGGCTTTTAGTATACCTTATCAATGAGGAAACTAAGGCTTAGAGAAAGAAGTTGACCAAGGCATCACAGTGGGCAAGTGGGAAGGCTAACTATGAGCCCAGGGTGACTCCAGAGCCAGTGCCCTCCACCAAGCCACTCGCTGTGTGCCTCCAGAGGCTTCCCTGTGCAGATGTACCCCAAGCTGCAAGGCATGCTGGACTTTCCATTCAGCCTGGCTCTGCTGTCCTGCTCTGCAGCTGACTGCATTGTCAAACTCTGGAGTGTGGGGGTTGGAGTTCCAGGAAAATGAACCCTTTTTAAAAAAGATTAAGGACTTCTGGTCTATCATGACCAGAGCCAATTATCTATGGAATAAAGGTCCTCAAAGGAGAATAAATCTTGTAGTAGTTTTTGAAACAGAAACTGCTAAATGAATTTTTAAGTCCTTTATTATGAGCATCTAGAGCTGCCCTCAGGACAGAGAACACAGAAAACTGTGCAGCATGTCTAAGGAACGGAGTCTGGACATAAATCTAGGGTGTTTCATAAACCAAAGCCTGAGAAAATGAGACTGTACAGCCATGTCATGGAAAGTAGAGAGAAGCCACCATTTTAACAGAACAGAAGTTTGCAGGGCAATAATTCCCTTTTGACATTTTGCCTATGGCCTACAGTCCAACTTCATCAGCACGATTATTAGGTAAAACAATAAGCAATTAAAAAGTAATTTTCCTTACTTTCTAATCCACTTCACTAGAATATAAGCATCTTTTTTTTTAATTTATTTTTTAGTTCGCGGCGGACACAACATCTTTGTTGGTATGTGGTGCTGAGGATCAAACCCGGGCTGCACGCATACCAGGCGAGCGCGCTACCGCTTGAGCCACATCCCCAGCCCCAGAATATAAGCATCTTGAGAACAGAGGCATGGTTCCATGAGTAAACTTTCATTCCATCCAAATAAATCACCCCATTTCAGTGGTTTCCCATTCTTCATTCAAAAACAGAAACTGTCTTGCTGTGAGTTATGCTCCTTTTCTAAAATAATACATAAGCAAAGAGTTATTCCTTGAAGAAAATGTGGATTATAAATAGCTGGAGTGCTGTTTCCTATACTAAAGTACAGAATTCTACCTCCAGAGGAATTGCTGAGTGTGCTGTCATTTGTCACCATGACAGTCTGAGTCTTTGGACTTATGATACTGTGGATTATGTAACTGATCCATTAATTACACATTCATCACCAACTGACAGCAAGGGTATGGACCTTTACTAGTTTTATTCCAAAATCAGTTTTATATTTCTATGCCTATTTCAGCTTTCTCATCCATTTTGTTTTTGAGATATAATACACATGTCATAATTCACTATTTTAAAGTGTCTGATTCACTAGTTTTTAGTATATTCACAAAATTGTGCAACCCTCATTACTAATTACAGAGCATTTCCATCATCCCATAAAGAAACTCTTCATTCATTAGCATTCACCCCTGCTTTTCAATCCCTGGCAATTACTAGCCTACTTACTACCTACTGTTTCTACAGATTTTCCTTTTCTGGATATTCATAAAAAATGTGGTTTCTTTCTTTAAGAATATTTTCAAGGTCCATCCACATTGCAGCACGTATCAGTAGCTCTTTTTTTTAATTGATGAAATAATATACAATTGAATAGATACACTACATTTTGTTGAGCCTCTTATCACTTTATGAATATCTGAGTTGTTTGCATATTGAGCTATTGTGAATAATGCTGCTATAAACATTTATGTGCAAATTTTTGCACAGATGTGTATGTCTTCAGTCCTCCTGGATGTGTAGCTTGGAGGAGGATTGCTAACTCACATTGTCATTCTACATTTAAGTTGTTGAGGAACTGCCAAATCATTCTCCAAAGTGGTTGCACCACTTTACACTCCCACCAGCAATGCATTTGGGTCTGATTTCCTGTTGCCTCTTCAACACTTGCTGTTATGTGTCTTTTTCATTTTACCCACCCTACAGTGTAAAGCAGTAACTTCTAGTTCTGATTTGCATTTCCTCAATTACTAATAATGCCAGGCATCTTTTTTTGTTTTTGTTTTTTGTTTGTTTGTTTGTTTGTTTTGTTTGGGGTTTTTTTGGTACCAGGGATTGAACTCAGGGGCACTTGACCACTGAGCTATATCCCCAGGCCTATTTTGTTTTTTATTTAGAGACAGGGTCTCACTGAGTTGTTTAGTGCCTCACTTTTTGCTGAAGCTGGCTTTGAACTCATGATCCTTCTGTCTCAGCCTCCTGAGCTGCTGGGATTAGAGGCATGTGCCAATAAATGCCAAGCATCTTTTCATGCACTTATTGGTCATTTGTGTATCTTCATGGAAGAAAGGTCTATTCAAGTTCTTTGCACACTTTTAAATTAGGTTACCTGTAGTTTTGTTTTGTTTGTTTGGTTTGGTTTTTTTGTTTTGTTTGGTTTGGTTTGGTTTGGTTTGGTTTTGGGATTTTTTGGTTCAGTTATAAGTTCTTAACATACTCTAAATAATGGACATATCAGATATATAGTTTGCAAATTCTCCCATTCCATCAGCTTTATTTTCACTTTCTTGATAATGTACTTTGAAGCATAAAAGGTTTTAATTTTGATGAAGTCCATGTCCTTTATTTTTCCATGGTTATTTGTGGTTTTGGTGTTGTATCTAATAAATCATTGCCTAATCCAGGATCATACAGATTCACACCTAGGTTTTGCTCTACCTCACTCACATTTAATTATGCAACGTTGGTATTTTTTATACATCATTATAAACTGCCTTGAATTATTTATAGGAAAATACAAGAGCATAATTAATAAATTTTTTAGAAAGTCACTCACTGAAAAGGATCACTGTGTTGATTATTTAAATCATGGGAATATCTATGATGAATAACATTTAAATGCAAAACTAAAAACTTAAAATTCAAAATATAAAAGCAAATTTTTTGTATTGGCTCGTTCTCCAATTGAATGGCAGGTGATATAAACCTAATTTAATGTTTATCTTCTCCAAAATATAGGACTGTGTTCATTTAGTGCAAACATAATAATTAAAAAGATGCTAGAATCATTGATTCTACATCTGGAAAGACAGAACCATATCATGGAGGGCTGTGAGTATAAGGTTATACAGTTTGGACTTTTAAATTTTTATTTATATTTTTATTGGTACATTATAATTGTATGTAATAGTGGGATTTGTTGCTACATTCTCTTACATGCACACAATATAATATAATTTGGTCAATTTCATCCTCCAGTACCTTTTGTTTCTCCCCATTCCTCCCTCCCCCTGTAAACCAAACCACAGAAGCATTTTGATCAAGAACTGATATAATTTTTATGGTATTTTAAGGATATGTGGTGGAATTCCAGGGGTAGTGTGAATTAGGTTCTAACAGGTGATAGGACCAGGGTGAGAGAACAGAGGGACAGACCCCAATTAAAGACTGGGAGAAACTGCAACTGTTCTGAATCCTTCAACTAAATGGGCCAGCAATACAAAGCAGGTAAAAAAAAAAATGCCCTTTAGAAATGGCATGGAAATGGAAGGTGATCCTCAGGGTTATACAAAATTACATATAAGAGGAAAGGAGGGGTAAGAGAAGAATAATACAAGTGGAAGAAATGATTTACAGTAGAGGGGGTAGAGAGAGAAAAGGGGAGGGGAGGGGAGGGGAGGGGGGATAGTAGAGAATAGGATAGACAGCAGAATACATCAGACACTAGAATGGCAATATGTAAATCAATGGAAGTGTAACTGATGTGATTCTGCAATCTGTATACGGGTAAAAATGGGAGTTCATAACCCACTTGAATCAAACTGTGAAATATGATATATTAAGAACTATGTAATGTTTTGAACGACCAACAATAAAAAAAAATAAAAAATAAAAAAAAAGAAAAAAGAAAAAAGAAAGAGGGGGTTGGGGTTGTGGCTCAGCAGTATAGCACTTACCTAGCATAGTCGAGGCCCTGGGTTCAATCCTCAGCACCGCATAAAAATAAATAAGTAAAATAAAGGTATTGTGTCTAACTACAACCAAAAATCACTGGGCCAAAGAAAGGGCACATATTAAAAAAAAGAATATGCAAGAATATTAAATGTGTATGTGCCTAATAACAGAGCTTCTAAATACAATAAAATCAAAAGACTGGAAGTAAAATCAGATACAGTGCTAGCTAGATTACAATACTTTTGTCATCATCAGGTAGAACAAATAAACAGAAAATCACTAAAATTAAAAAAAAAATGCCCTTTAAAACAAAAATATTGTAACCCAACGCTCATGTGGCTTGATCATATGTTATTCAGCCACTGTAATGCTGTACCCCAAGCGAAAACATGCCCTTTGAAGGTCTAAAGTTTAGTCTCTGGAATTAATTTAATCAGCCATACTAAACAATTTAAAAGTCAGCCTTCTTGTAGCACGCTGGGCTGAAGTTATTTATTTATGTTCTGAACTGGAACCTGCTGAGAGGAACCCTTGGAGATGTCACACCCCATTTTCTTCAGTACCCTAGGAATGCAAGCAGTGCCTGGGAAAATTGATTCACACATCCCAACTCAATCTTCTTTTTGCTCCCAGTAAGTAACAGACCAGGTCTTTCTGCCAAATATCACCCATATGGCAAACAAACCCCCCCATTGCTGATTTGTTCTGTTACAATGTTTTCAGCATCTCATCTTTTACATTTGCCCCAGTAATTCCCTATGAAGACTGCAAATTTCATGGAGGTCTTGCTATGTGGCCCAGGCTGGTCTGCAACTCCTGGGCTTAATCGATCCTTGGCCTCAGTCTCTGGTGCAATGTGACAACAGGTGTGAACCACCACACCTGCCTTAGGACCTTGACACTTTAATAATTGTAAGTCTAATCCATCTTCCTGCCTCAGTCTCTTGTCAACTGATCTAATTGATCCCATATCTGGTTCCTCATTAAATCTTACAAAAATTCCATTTAGATGATGCCATTCCCTTGCTCTAAAACTTTTTAACTAGTTTCTGTTTACACAGTGAAGTCCAAACTCCAACCTCACACTCCTGGGCTTCCACTGTACAGTCCTAACCCTCTCTTCCAGTACACTCATGGCCTCCCACAGTATGGTCCTAATCCACTTTCCCAATTTTCCTGCCAGTGCCTCAGTCTCTCAAAGTCTCCATTCTAGTCAAATTGGTCTTCTTTTGCTTCTTTTCCAAACACTTCCTCTGTTCCCCCAGCTGTCACATTCTGTTCCTCCACCCTCCTGCTCTGGAAGGTTTCTCCTCACACCCCTGTTTTCCAAATCCTTCCACCATGGAGCCTCACTCAACTCCTGTAGAAGGAGGCCTTCCCTGACCACAGGGCACAGACGAGTGTCACATGCTTGTCCACCCATGGCATGACTTATCATGGCACCAAATCCTTGTTAGAATGCTTTATATGGATTACTGGATCTTCAAAAGGGTTAAATCTTCCCTTGCCAATGGATGTCCCTCACACTGCCTTCCATTTAGCAAAAACCAAGCAAATATCTAATAATTAAGCCAATGTACTTAAAAGGTTAAGAAAGCTCTTGCCTGGAGTGTTTTTTACGGGCTGACATACTACCTACACTGGGTCTAGAAAGGATTTAAAGTGGCTTGCAAAACTACATGATGTGAAACAACTTTGCAAGTACAACCATGGAATATTTTTTCCTCCCATGTACAAAATGCAGCTCTAGATTCTTCAAAGGTTTACAAAAATAATACATAATCTTGTATCCTGACCCTAACCATTTCCAATCAAGAGTATGCTGACATTAGCCCCCCAAAACTTACTGTCATATTCTCGGATAGTGAGAATACAGGAAGAAGGGTTATGTTTAGGGTGATAACAAAGTGTCTCTGTCTGAAGAGCATTGATTTCCTGGGGTATCTCTAAGAGCCAATCAAGTACTACATTCTTCACTTCTTTCAGACACAGATAAACAAAAAGTTTCCACTTATAATATGCTTGGATTTGGGAGCCAACTTCAAATCCCATAGCTTTTGGGGTTACATTAATAAATGTGTGGGTCTTTCTTAGAATGAAAAAAAATGATTTAAAGTACAAGTCAAAGTTGTATTTGCAAATCTATAGCCAAACAAAAATTACAGAATAGAGGTGTGCCTCTGTCACTAAGAAGACAGGTGGATATTGCTAATTTCTATATTGCTCTCAAAATATCTAACCAACTGCCTGTTCTGATGGAGGGCCAGCAGGTCTCCCTGCATCGCTGTTTGTGGGGTCAATGTGACATCTAAGCTTTCTGGTGAGGTGAGGTTTTCATACAACATATCCCCTACAAACAGAGTTGGAATTTCTGCAAAAGGAATTCTGATAGGTGGTAGTGTTTTTCTAGAATCATTTGTATAATCTAAAGTGCCCCTCAGGAACCAGAAAGCTCTGGTTTTGAAGTCCACCATTATACCATCTGTCGCCTGTGAAGAATAGCCTGCCCCTGGGTTAGGAGATAAAACATGGATACTCCTTGTGCTAAGCAAAGACCTCATAAATAAGAATGTAATAAGTGGGCCATAGTGGCTTAATCCTCATTACAATCCGGGGTTTGATCATCAAGCCAAACAAAACAAAGACAAAGAATCAGTTGAACATGTTGGCTAAATGGATTGTATATTAAAAAACAACCATTCTAAGCTGCCATATCAGTCCCTGCTTAAGAAGCAATAAATCCAATGATTATAGCTATTTGTTAACCATGGATTAAAAATAATAAAGAAGATATTTGTAGGGCTGGGGTTGAGGCTCATGGTAGAGCTCTTGCCTGGCATGTATGAGGCCCTGGGTTCAATCCTCAGCACCACATATGAATAAACAAATAAAGTAAAAAATCTATTGACAATTTTAAAAAAAGAAGATATTTGTGCTAGGAAAAATATAAACGATATATCCAGAGACAGCTATCTACATATGAATCCAGGGACACACTGAGATTAGCAATATACTGGACAAGGTCTAAAACTATAGAATGTCTTTAAATCTAGTGACCAACATGTAGATAGAAACATTACTTCACAGCTTTGTGCTTTTAATTCAACTTTATGCAAGAAAACTTTAAATCAGACCTCTCTGAAATGGTTTCAAAGTACACGTTCCTGTATGTACTAGCAACTCTGGAATAAAAAGGGCACCTGGGCATGTTCCAGATCCATCTGTCGGGGTACAGCAGCCAATACCCACAGGAATTAAAAAGGGGACAGAAAGCAGGCCCTGATGAGGCTTTGGGAGAACCACTTTTTAATTCTTCTGACCTGCTGAACTGTAGGCCCTTTTCTCGACCTTTGAGACCTGGTTATCTTCAGTGCTTTTCCATCACAACAGCAGGCCTAATTCCAAATCCCTCCTAACCTGCACCGGGCCATTCTCCAGGGCCCAAATCCTGACTCTGTAAATGGACCTGTTCATACCCTGCTGAAGAGTCCTTACTCTAACTGAAGGAAGATTCTAACCTTGTATGATCAACAAATACCACTAAAAGTTTTTTCATTTCACACCTCAAGATGATGCACGAAAGAAACTAAAAACAGACTGAGTCCAAGACCAACCTGTCAAGAAATCTCTAAACGTGTTGCCACACAACACAGAGAACCTCCAAAGCAATCCGAATGTCTGTGGTCTTAAGAGACAGTGGCCAGACAGCAGTGGTTTCATACGTGCATGTTCATACAAATAATGTCTCTCCAACTTTTATAAATATCAAAATTTTTTACTAAAAATATACTTAAAGTCCACAAACAATAAACTGTAAAAGGGTGAATTTTATGGTATGTATCTTAATACGAGAAAAATGATGCTTTCTAGAAGGAAGATGGGAGAACTTGAGGCATCTGAAGAAGCAAAGCCAGACAGGACAGCCATGGGGAAATTACAGACGTGCACAACATCCAAAGCAGCACTTTATCCTCTCCAATTATTCAATTAAGGAGAGAAAATAATCACAAAAATCCTTTTACTCTCTAGGCTTGAGAAGGAAAAAATGGAGAGACTCTAACAAACAGAGTTTAGAAGAGAGTCACAGCTTCTGGTGACTTCACACGAAAGGACATGGGTCTTCTTCTCTAGCTCATTCATCCTCCCCAACAGGATTTTATCTCAAAACAGAAAAGAATAAAATGATAGCTTCAAGAATGAACTCTTACTTGGATGCACAAGAGATGGAAAGCGGGGCTGGGGATGTGGCTCAAGCGGTAGCGCGCTCGCCTGGCATGCGGGCTGCCCGGGTTCGATCCTCAGCACCACATACACACAAAGATGTTGTGTCCGCCGAGAACTAAAAAATAAATATTAAAAATTCTCTCTCTCTCTCTCTCTCTCTCTCTCTCTCTCTCTCTCTCTCCCCCCCCCCCACCTCTCTTTAAAAAAAAAAAGAGATGGAAAGTGAGGCACAGAGGATACTGCATGGTCCAGAAAAGAGAGACTTGTCATATTTATAGAGTGGTTGGCATGAGCAAGGACATGCTCCCTGAAAAATAGAGGAAGCAATTCCCTTCAAATGATGTAGCTTGATCAGAAAGTGGAAGAATGCTGTTTCTTCCCATATCAAAGAAAATTGTGCCTACAATCTCTAGAACGGGCAGAGAAAGCACAAAGTCATCTGGGTAGAAACAGATGAAAGGCAATGTGATTGTGATTCTTTCTCTAGCTTTCAATGTTTAGAAAAAGCCTCGAGACAAATCCTGGCAAGCATCATTATAATAATATCAGAATGTAAAGGTCTAACTTTGATCATGTAAGAGGAGTGACAGAGCTGGGAATGAAGAAGTTGAGAATGATGGGGGACACTCCTAGCTCTTCAGCTTTCACCCTAGAGAGCCACAGTGTCTAGAGTTGACAGGACAAGAAGGTGGGATATGGTTAAGAGAGGCAGAATCCAAGGTGTGCTGAAGCTGTATCGTTCACAGCAAAACTTCTAAAGCTAATAAGGGAGGAGACAGCAGTGCACATGTTGAGGTGTTATCCTCCAGAACAACAGCGTTGCCTAAAGGTGTTACTTCCAGGATGCAGAGCACTTAGGGCAAGGCACGTTCTTCTTACTCAATACCATTCAGTACTTTCTTCTTTTTTTTTTTACATCGTACATACAATGCTTTTATCACAATTTTTTTTTATTGTCTGAAATTATAAAATCAAGAAAAAAAATTACATAACAAATGAACACACTAAAGACATCTTTGCCATCAAAAACATAATTCGGTTGAATATGATGACTTCCCACTTTAATCCAGATGGTCAAATGCCAATTTGATTGGCATTCAGGCAATGTTAGGTCCTTGCTTCAGTGCTGGAAAAATAAATTAAATACAGTCTCATAGGCTTAAGGAAGCTCAACTGAGCTCTCTTGCTAGGACTTATTCCTATTAGTAAAATTAAAGTAAACAGCAGCAATAAATATCCTGGCCTTCAGCACAACAGATGCATCCCTGTCTTCGGTTACAACATGGATAACCATCTCTTAATCACAAACCTGTTACCACAGTTCTTTAGGTCTTAATGAATATACAATATGCATTTACAAGATACAGAGAAAAAAACTGTCACCAAAATTACGTAACAGTGTTTCCAGGCTACAAATGGAGTGTATTTCATAATCGATAGTTTAATAAGCATCTGTGTGATTCTTAACTAAGTCTGGAAAATGTTTATATGTGCCCCAGATTTTTAATAACACCTATTTTGTTAATTATTAGTAAGAACAGACATTTTAAGCTTTTCATTCTCTTATGCTGCATATAGATAAAAACAAGAACAGTTAACAAAAGTAGGCAGTTGGACATTATGATCAGACATTTTATTCTCATAGGGAAATGTTTAGTGTTTTTCTGAGGACTGTGTAGAAATAAGTAATCCTAGGAGACTTCTGCCACTTCCCTTGGAAGTCGTTCTTATTCTACCCAAAGGAAATCTGGGCATTATTAAATCCCAACTCCTACACATCCTCCTAGGGGACTTGTTAAAATGGAAAACTATGGAGGAAGGAATTAACTGCAGTCCCAAATTCACAGTTACAGGAAAATGGCCTCTATGCTCATTAGATATAGTGACTTGGATACTATCAGAAATAGTAACCCGGACCGTGTATATAATAGAACTAGACATAGGAACTAAGATAGTAATTGGGAAGCAGGTCTTTGAATTGTGAAAAAGCTCTGCTTTTCAGGGGTGATATATAGACTGTAAATCAGGGGAACGCAAGCATTGCAGAACCACTTAACATTAGGGGTAGAAGGGTTCAGATAGGCTGTTCTTGCCATGAATCCTTGAAAGTAATAAAAGAGCGCTAGATTTAAAAATCAAAAGAACTGCTGATAACTGGGAATATGTACAACATACATCAGAAAAATAATGAATATCTTTAAGAAGAGAAAGACAAGGTCATTTCCCTGGTCCCTCCTCCTTCTCCCCCCCATCCCCAAAATCAGACAGCTCACAAAATGAAGTACAGTTGTCTCTTCTTATTCACAGGAAATACGTTCCAATACTCCCTAAGGGTGCCTGACACCACAGAGAGCACCAAATAATACACACACACACACACACACACACACAGAGAGAGAAATGTAATCTTAAATACATACATACCTATGATAAAGTTAAATGTATAAATAAGGTACGGGAAGAGATTAACAATAATATTAACAATAGAATAGAATAATGTACCAATATATTGTAAAAATACACTGTAAAAACAGTTATATGAACGTGGTCTCTTTCTCACTCTCTCAAAATACCTTTTTTGCACTTTTGCCTTCTCACTTAAAGGAAGCAAACATATTCAAATTTCCAGCATTAATACTCTTGTGATTTGGGACCATTATTAAGCACTGTGATAACTAGACAGTTGATCTGATAACCAGAACAGTTACTAAAGTAACGAACGGACAGGTAGTATATAAAGCATGAATACCCTGGGCAAAGGAATGCTTCACATCCCAGGTGGGATGAAGCAGACAATGCGAGATTTCATCACACTATCCAGTAAGGTACAAAATTTAAAACTTACAAATTTTTTATTTCTGGAACCTTCCATCTAATATGTCTGGACTACAATTTAGAGTAGGTATCTAAAAGTGTGGAAAGAGAAACCATGGATAAGAGAAGACCAATGTATATGGAAAGAGGTCAGATTCATGAAAAATCAAAATCATATAAATTTTTTTAAAATCACATAAGTTCAAATAATAAGATTTTTTTGTTCCCCATAATTCATAGAGATCAGTTTAGGTTAAAATCCAGAAATGGTAAGGGTATCATTATAAATGGCTAGTGGAAGTTCAAAATGATAAAACCTTTCAGGAAAACAAGGTGATAACATATTTTTACATTATCATACATGTGGTCACTGAAATACTATACATTCATAAAAAAAAATTTGTAGTATTTTTAGAGATATTAAGAATTATTTATAGAAAACCATAACAAAACATAAATGCAGAATAATTGCTATTTTGTCAATCACATAACACTATTCACAACATATGGACTTTCTATATTTAATACTAACTTTTAGAGTTACTGTTAGTGCAGAGCAGATAGCTTCTACCCTTAATTCTCATAGATTTTCTACCTTTGGAAGAAAGCTGGCTTTGAATCTCAAGCTGATTTCCTTCTGATGAAATTCGAATACTAAACCAAAAAGTACTCTACTTTTATATTTCGTATTATAAAATAAAGGCTTCACTAAGAAGTCTTTGAAAGCCCCTGAATATTTTTAATTTCTGTGCTAGTTTACTTTAAATATTATAAAATCAGTTATTTAACTGCAAAATGCTAAAGTATCTCTAATGATTAAATCCCAAAAGCACTATGGACATCTATCTCCCATAAAGTAGGAGAACCACTTTGGAAATCAGTATGGCGGCTCCTCAAAAGACTAGGCATGGAACCATCCTATGACCCAGCCATACCACTTCCTACTATTTATCCTGAAGAATTAAAGTCGTCTGACTACAGTGATACATGCATACCTATTTTTATAGCATCACAATTCACAATAGCCAAACTATGAAACCAGCCTTTGATGTCTATCAATCGATGAACAGATAAAGAAAATGTGGTATAGGTACATGATGCAGTTTTACTCAGCCAACAAGAAGAATGAAATTACGCCATTTGCAGGCAAATGGATGGAACTCAAGAACATTTTGTTAAGATAAATAAGCCAAATTCAGAAAGTCAAGGGTTGTTATGTTTTTCCTCATATGTGAAACTAGAGAGGAAAAAGGAAAAGAACAGTGGGTGGATCTCATGGAAATCAAAGGGAGATCAGTAGAGTAGAAGAAAGGGACCAGGAGGAGGGAGGAGGCTGGGAAAGGGGAAGTACTAGGGACAATAATGGCCATATTATAGTGTTATATTTTGTGCATGTACAAATGTGTAACAACAAATCCCACCACTATGTACAATAGTAATATACCAATGATGATGCAGAAAAAAGTGAGAAGATAAAATTGATCTCAGTAACCCATTATTGTATTATTATTTCTAACCATTAATAAGCAAATATAGACAAAAATACCATCAACTTCCCCCTTCATACCACCTACTGCCTCAAGTAGAACATCCAGATCAGAAAGTTGAATAAGAAAATAAATGTCTTCTTGATTTGGCGACTTTGAGTAAGTTACTTAATGTCACTGTGCCTCGGTTTCTTCCTCTGTCTAATGGGTAAATAGTATTATCTATCTCAAGGACTAATGTGAGAACTAAATTAATTCATCTGTGTAAGTCTTAGAACATTGCTCTGCATGTGGTATATTAATAAATGTTAGTTTTTTGTAATTGTTACACTATTCAGAAGCTATATACTTTTAAAATTATTATTATGTGTGAAAGTATAAGTGGTAGCACTAAAATGGTTAAAATACACTTAGAGCAACTAGACAAAGCAACTTCCTGGGAATTTTGTCTTACAGGGAAGACTTTGAATAGTTTCTAGTATTAGGAATTCATACGCCTTTGGTGCTAATGGGAGGAAAGGAACCCAGATATTATTAGGCTCTAGACAATGTGCCCTGAGTATTTGAATGGGGAAATTCTCCGAGTAAGTGGCTAAATTAGCTATTAGTGGTGGCATATATTTTAGAACTCAGGAAAATGAAAGGTCAGTGGTAGAACCACTTGTACTTTTTGAAGTTCAAATTGCCAGACTCAGATACACTGCCAAATTTCTTGCACAAATTAGATAGAACCATCTTGGATCTTTCTGTGAAATAATTTGCTTTTAAAAAATTAATTTTAAATTAGTCCAAGTAGTGGGTAATATTTTTTTTTAGTTCTTCGTCCTCTCTTTAAGTGCTTTTCTTCTCTAAAGCATGAGGAGCCCTTGAACCTCTAGACAGCACATCAGTCCTCTTTCAAGATGTTTCCAGGGAAGTTACTGAGTTAGTCAACAATATATTTAAAGACAAAAACCTTAAAGTCTGTGTTAAAGATCAGGCCCGGCTGAGTCAGGATGTCACTGCAGCTGCCTCCTGTTCCTCCGTCACCGATGCCCACTTGTATGGGCTGACATACAGGAGAGAGGGTGGATGCTGGGAAATGTCAAGGACGGCTGCGTTTCCCAGTGCTCCACAGGGACAAGGTCTAGCCTCCATTTAAAAGGAGGGGCAGTATGGGCATAAAAAAGAAAATCTGTTTTCAGGATTGACTTTCACAGACGTGAAAAACAGAAAGCATAAATAGGACTTTTTTGGATACACAAGAGAAAGAAAGACAAGAAGTTGGAAGGAAGATTCTCATTTTCTTAGGGCCATCAGGAATGCAGTCCCTATTGGCAACCAAAGTTGGCCTCTTGGGAGACCAAGAGCCACCACTTGCACACAGAAGCAGAAGTTTTATGATGGGACCATAGCTCTGCTGGTCCCATTAGGGGTCACTCCATAGGGAAGAAGGCAGTATAAACTTGCAAGAAGCACCTGTGATTCAGAGTTAGACACTCTGGGTTCATGTTCAAGTTTCAAAGCAAAGTCAGGTTTTCCTTCTTCCTCACTATCTGGGTACTCTCAGGATCTAATGCTTCCTCCTCCAGCACCAAGGCTGTGGGCCACCTCTGAGCAGCATCATGCAAGAGAATGTGCCTCCATCTGTATGCTCTTTCTAGGTAAAGTCCCCAAGTTTATGCTGACAAATTCCTAATTTAAAGCTTCCACCTTGCAAGGCCCTTTAGTCCCAGTCTTTGGGAGGCTGAGCTGGGAGGATTACTTGAGTCTAGGAATTTAAGACCAGCCTAGGCAACATAGGAAGACTCTGACTCTGTCTCAAAACCCAAACCAAACAGCTTCACCCTGACCCTCCCCTGAGATGAGCCTGGGGTGGTCAGCTGCCGGACTGACCACCCATCCTGGATGTCTCAGAGGCATCTCAAGTTAACATATGCAATCAGAACTCTTAATGTTAGTCCAAATCCCAAACCTGCTCTCTTCAGCTCCCTCTCTGCCAGATGACGAAGCCATAGAACATCGTGTCCCCCCCTGCCTTCTGCCCCAGGTCTCCATCTACCCACCAGGAATTTCTGATGGCTCCCCTCTAAAATATGCAATGTCTTTGCCTGTCCTTCCCCCAGAGCCCCACATCCTCCAGGTCCCCATCCATGTTCTTCTGCATCATGAAAAATGTCCCAGTTGTTCTCTAAATGGTTTGTCTCCTGCCTAATTATCACCTTCCCATAAAACGGCAAAAATAAAGCTTTAAAATGTGAATTAGATCACATCATGCCACTACTTAAACCCTCCCATGGGTTTTCATTACTGTCAGAATAAAATCAACTGTCACTAGGGCAAGTAAGACTCTGTCTGGCCTCCACCTACGTCTCACAGTAACTCAAGGGCCACAGGGAACCTTGTTCTGTTCCTAGAACACACCAAACCCCTTCTGCTTCAGGACCTCCTGTCCACTCTTCCCGCTGCCCCATACGTACAAAGTCTTCAGGTGGCTGCTCCTGTTTGTCATTCAGATCTCAGCTTCAGTTTTCATTCTCCAATTTTCCCCGACATCTCCAAAGATGCCCATCCACACAGTAGTCACTGTCTTCCTTAGAACCCTGGGGGACTTTCTTCCTGGCTCTGATCACTATTTGCAGTTATCGTTTTTGCTTCCTGTTTGCTATCTCTCTCTCCATCCAGAAGTTCGGTGTTGCAGTCAACTGTTCTTTGGGGTTTCATTATCAGAACTGGGAAGGGCTTTGACTGTAAGTTCTTGCTCATCTCTACTCCTTCAGCTCCAGCTTAGGCCTATCCTTGTAGCTTCAAAATGACTCTCCCCTTGAGTTCCTCTCTAAACCAAAGTTTCTCCCCTTTCATTGCTGGCTGACTTAAGCTAAGTCAGAAGAAAAATAATCAAAATTAACTCACTTCTTTTTTTCCCACTTTTTTTATTGGCACATTCTAGTTGTACATATTGATGGGATTATTGTCACATATTCATACATGCACTCAATATAACAATATAATAAGACCTTTCCATGACACTACATGTTGAAACAGGATGTTGGTTAACTTGACCCGATCTTTGATCGCTATAACTTCAGGCAACATAGCAAAGTGAAATGAAGAAAGGGTATTTTCAAATTTCAAAATCATATCCACTGACATAGAACAGCCCTATCATGTTTCACAACCACTGTTAAAGTAACAACCACCAGCACTGGTTTCTGAAAGGTTGAAATGACTGCCTTAATCAGAATCTTGCTTCTTGCCATATTTTCACTTGACTGATAAAGTGATAATAACTTAAAATATTAATAACAAGGGAGGCGAGGGAAAGAACTGCTATTCGTTAAGCACTTTTTATATGTTAGGCTGTTGACAGTGGTTATCTCTTAGTTGCTTGTTTGCTCCCCCAACTCTGTGGAATAGTTACCACTCTCATCCTTTTACAAAGGGGGAGAGTCTAAAGCTAAGAAGATTTAAGTAAGTATCAAAATACACATACCTGGTAAGGGATAGAGGCAAATCTGAATTCAGAAACCCACATTCTTTTCATTTACCCAGCTGCCTTATAACTCCAATACAAAAAAGTATCTATTAAGTGACTACCAGGTACAATGCCAAAATTTGAAAAAATGCAGTCAAAACAGACCAAGGTCTGCCTCTTGTCTCTGCCATATATGATCTGTATGAACTTGGACAAGTTGCTTAACCTGAGTCTTATTCTTCTCCGTCTTTAAAACGTGGACAGTATAAATCTCATAGGATTTTGTCAGAATGAAGTATTGTGATGGTTATAAATAGTACTTGCCAATATTAATTGTTTACTTCATGTCAAGCTCTGTCCCAAATCCTTTTTCTATTTGAACTCCCATAATTCTCTCAAAAACCTTATGAGGTACTTGCTATTTATGTACCAGGGGATGGGCACAGAGGTAAGGACACTTTTCCAGTGTGGCCACTGTAAGAGGCAGTAATGGAAATTGAAGCCAGCCAGTTGTACTCTGACTGCAAAGCTATCCTGCCCCTCAGTGCCTAGCACACGCACACAGTAAGGACCAGAAATGGTAGCTGAATTTTTTCCTTTCTAAGTACAAGGAACACAATAAAATGAGTACCTGAAGCTCTGTAATACAAGGAAGAAAATGAGAGACTCCAAAACAGCAGGGCTCCCCAAAGGAGAAAAAGATCATCCCATCATGTAAATATGAATCCTAAAAAATAGACATTGCTTTGCCAGAAATTGATGAAGGAAAAAGGAAAGAGCCTTCCAGATGGAAAGAGTCAAAACCATCGTTGAGTTTGAAAAAGACAAACCGCTTTACTTGACTTGAGGAAGTCTTGAAGACAGAAAAGGGATCATACAGGGGTGAAGAGCCTTGAATGCTGGGGTAGGGGAGTCTGAAGGCAGCTTAAGAGGCCAGGGTGGGCTGGAGGGGGTCATGGAAAGTTCTGACCTCATAGTCCTGGGCCATCAAGGCCAAACTGAAGAAAATAAACTAGTTAAGAAGTTGTATCTGCTGTGTGTCCCTGACTCTCTGTGCCACTCAATGTGTATGCATCAGTGAATTCATTTTTGTCCTTATTTTGTTCACTTTCAAAAATTAAAACTTCCTGATATATATCACAAGAGTGCCTTGAATGCTACGTATAGGAGTCAACAACAAGAGACAATGGGGATCCTAGAAGCTTTTATATATGGGGGAGCCACCCAATCAACCTGTGGAATATTAATTTGGCAGCAATATATGGAAAGACCTAGAAAGGGGAGAGATGGATGTATTGATAATAGTTGTCTATATGTACAAATGACCCCATCTACCAATTTAATTGCTTTCTGTATTGATTCTCAAATTTTAGAAGTACATTATGTAAAATTACTTAAATGCTATTGAGAACTATGGAATTGTCACACTTGAATGGCTAAACTACCAAAAAGATGTTGTGGGGGTGAGGAGAATAAATATGGATTCTTATACTTGAATAATTCTCTTTTTCATGGGATCATGAACTAGCTTGGGCTAAGTGGGCTGCTTTATTATGTTTCAGTTCTGAAAAAGCAGACATACTGGGAAACAGACATGAAATTAGATACCATCTCTGTTTGGCCAGCTTACAATATCCATCCACACAAAAAGTGCTGTTCAATTCTGCAATTATGCTTCTACTGTCAGATATTCAGAGACAGATGCAAAAATAACAATGAAAACATTTATCTGTGCATGTTTTAATAGCCCCAGGCCTTTGGAAGTCTTATCTGTTATGTGCGTCCCTCTGTGCTCTATTTGGTGTGGATGCATGTCCAACAGATTCATCTCTTCCCTCCATTTTGTGTGCTAAAAAAAAATAAAATGACAATTGAAAACATTCTGGTGCGTGTCGCCAAAGACCAAGTAAGGACAGCAGCTGAGATTTTCTTGACAGCAGGCATATCTGCACATAATCTCTGTCTCAGGGGACTTCTGTGTGGCTCAAATAACGTGTTAGAATTAAGAATGCCTAATAATTTAATTGATATACCACTCTAAAATTCAGGGGAGTACTGAAAATCCAATGATATATCGTCAGACATTTCTAAACTTGGTCACACCCTCCACAGGGTGGTTATCTCGTTTCACAGCTTTTCCTTTCTGAGACCAGAGAAGGAAGGGGTTTGCCTTCCTCTGGTAGTTATTCTTCTAGACGATTGCAGGTATTCTATGCTACAGTGAGGCAATAACTGCCCATTACAAGTTGGCTGCATTTGCCTCTTTCTTGTCTCAACAATGTGAGTGATCCATGGTTCAGGATGTGCTCATTGTTTGCTAGCTACAAAATCTAACAAAGCTAGGTTTTATTCATATAGTTATTCACAAATTAAAACAAAAAGCACCTCCCCACACACACACACACAGGGCAGGGACAAAGTGAGGTGCCAAGCATGCAAAAGTGAACACACATCAGTTACAGAGTTCTGTTAGACCCTCACGCACACGTGCACATGTGCTCCTGCACACACATACACGTACACCACAATGAGACCCAAAGATGACCAACATTGTATAAATAAGCAAGCCCCCAGCTGCAGATCAGAGGTCCTTACATTTTCTTTAAAGGTATATTCTGCTCAGGTCAACAGTTAATTGAGTGGGTTCATCTTTGCAACGTTCTCTGATGGGTCCATCTCGCTCAGAGTAAGAGCCAAAGTCCTTGATTCACAAGGCAGTGCAGGACTGGCCACCTCTCCCCACTATCTTTCTGACCTCCCCCCAAACTGGCCTCACTGTGCCTGAGCCATTCCAAGTGTATTCCGACTCAGGGCTTTTGCAGTGCTCTCTACTCCACGGAAATGTTCTCAGCCCTGGTACTGACGTGGCTTGTTGCTCTCCTTCTCCTCTTTGTTTAACTGATTCCCATCCCTACTTCATTTTCTCCCAGCTGATATGCTGTATTGTACCTACTTACATTTCATAAATATAATTTTTACACAAATAAAATAACATTATTCAAAAGGTAAGCACCCAGTAAGCCTCTATGGGAAATGAGTCTTTTTTAAATGATTTGTTCACTGTTGCAACTACTGCTCCTAAGGGAACTGGTGCTTAATAAGGGTTTGGGGAAGCAATGTACTAGGCACAAGGCAGACAGGGATGACTCAGACACCATTCCTACTATTTAGATGGTAACCATATCCACGAGCATTGCTCCCCAAATAAAATCTAACCTGTAAAGTTATCTTCACTGAGGTCTTCAGCAGTCTGGTGATGTGCTGAATCATTACAACCCCTTTTTAGAGAAATATTCTCCCTGATAAGTGCATGCATATGAATAAGTCAATTTAGCCAGGACACAAAACCCAAAGAAAAGGAAATGGATTTGAAAAAGGTTGCTAGGAAAGTCAAAATGGTTTTGTTCCTTTTCCTCAACAAACCTAAAGTAACTGGCTATATCCCTTCTGCCACAGCTTTCTTTTTCAGTGTTCCTAACCTGCAAAAGCATTCTTCTGAATGTTGAAAGTATATTACATTTGACAACTTCCTATAAAACATCTTTTCCCCAGCATTCTACAAATGAAATATATTTCCACTGTGTCATCCCTTTTTTATGACCAACTCGAACAATGAGATAGTAAAAATAATTTTTTGAAAAAATATCCTTGCAGGCATTAAAGTCATCGTTTGATAGATTTCATTTAACATCTCAATATCGATTTCATAAAATATTTTCTTCTGCAATGAATAATACAAAAGTAGAGACCACTAAGCTTATTATAAAAACAGTCAATAAGAGCATAAGAAAGAGCCTTTTCTCCTGACTTCTATACAGTAATTTCTGTCCTGAATGGTGTAGGATGTGGCATAATTTGACTTTCATGATACTAAAGATGGAAGTGATGATGGGGGATCTGCCTTATATCACTTTTATCAAAAGGAAAAGAAAGGAAAACACTTAGTCATTGATGCTGTCCTGCAAAGTCAAAGAACTGTAAGGCAAACTGTTGAATAATCCCAAGTAGGTAACCCTCATTCCCCAAATCTACACTTCCTCCTTGCCAAATAAATGCTTGTTTCTGTTTGTTTGTTAAACAAAGAAGATCTTGACATTTTCCTAGTCCTTTCTACTCCATTAAAAAAATAATAATGGCATTTAAGAACTCATTTTTATGAGTTTCATGCTATTCTTATATTAAGCCTTATAAGTCAATGCTTCTAAATAAATCTATCCAATTAACTTAACGAACATCATGACATTTTCCAAGAGCAAATCAGCTCTCTGTTAGTTCTATGTTTGGGCTCCTTGATCAGAATGTCATAAGCATCATTAAAAATGGTATACAACAAACAAAGTCAAGTGTGGGGGAAGAGCAGAGGACACTAATTACAAGTGCTCTCTTTCACAAACAGATTTTCATTTTTTGTTGGCTTAAGAATACCAAACCCATCTCAGGCTGCGAGGAAATGGCATTAGCTCTCCTAGTAAGCCAGAAATGTATTTAATCACATTGTGCAAAGACAAAAGTGATAAATGGCCCAAAATGTTAGTGCCATGACTGGGACTGTCAGTCAATACCTTCCCCAACCCCTTTGCCCAAGTAGCATGCTGCTCTGCTCCTGCCTGTAGAGATTCCAGTCAAGACTAAGCATTACGGGAATTTAGTCAAACTGAAATTGAGTCATCTGATCTGGAAATTCATTTTTAGTTTCATGACTTGGTAACAAAAGAGCCTTCCAAGATTATCTAGGGAACAGATGAAAATAGGAAATAGGAAACAGGGTCCAACGTAGGGTGTGTACTTGAACACACAGCTGGAGGTGAAGAGCTCAGGCTAAAACTCAGGTCTCCTAACTCCTTGTCCAGCTCTTTCCACTAATGCTTCCTGTGAAGCAGCTGCCTTTTGCATTATTGTTAAGTGGGGATACTTTGATTCAACCTTTAAAGAAATTGATTATCAAGTTTCATTTTTTAACTGAGGGTAACACATAACTACTTGGGATATATATCAGGATGGAAATCTTTTGTGATTGTCTTGACCTAAAAGTAATGGATCTCTTGCTGTCAGTCATTTATGAAAAATTAATTCTGTAGCAAGCAATGTGGTTGGCTTGGGAAATTGATGTTCGTTATTCCCTGGGTAGAAGTGGTCTGTCCCTTGATATAAATGAAAAGAACACCTATAAAATTTTCAGTATCAAAGAAATAAGCTGCTCCCAGCAAAGCAGAGACTGTATGTGTGGTCAAAGTAGGAAGCAGAAGCACAGGAGGGCCCAGGGCAAGTCAGTCATGGAGGGGTGCTTATGGAAATCTCTGAGCTTTGCTGTCTCTCCAGTATCTCTAAAACATCACTTGAAAGTTATGGAATAATATGTACAGCTATGCTTTAAAAATGTCAAGGTCCATGCGCAAATATATACTACACAGCACTGTTTGTAAAAACAACAAGAAAACTACCCATTAATAAAAGACTCTTAAATCAGTTATGGTGCAAGCATATGATCAAACACTACACAGTCTTTTTGAATGAGTTATATTGGTATGAACTAATACAGAAAGACCTCAAGATATATGTTAAAAAAGCCAAAAAAGTGGGGGGTTTTCTTTCCACATTTTTTAATTAGTGCACACACACACACACACACAGTTATACATAATGATGGAATTTATTGTTACATATTCATACATGCACACAATTAAACAATATAATTTGGCCAGTATCACTCCCCAGCTCTCCCTCCACCTCCACCTCCTTCCCCCGGCTCCTTTCCTATACTGATCTCCTTTGATTTTCAGTGGGATCCTGCCTCCCCACATCTTTCTTTTCCTCTTCCTCTCTAACTTCCACATATGATAAAAAAATATAACAACCCTTGACCTCCTGAGTTTGGTTTATTTCATTAACATAACTTTCTCAAGTTTCATCCATTTGCCTGCAAATGATATTATTTCATCTTTATGGCTGGATAAAGTCCTATTTTGTATATATGTTGAATTTTCTTTATGCATTCATTCATACATAGTCACATACCTAGGCTGGTTCCATAGTTTTTGGAAGTTGTGAACTGTGCTGCTATAAACATGGATATGCATGTATCAAAAATAGTGGTGTTTTTTTAAAGTACATAGCTAATTTCATAGGCAGATAAATGAGCTTATTTTAGTGTCCTAGTACATACTTAGCTTTTCTCTAAAGGGGCCCTGGCTTCACAGAATAAGTCTAAACGAAGACAGAGCCACCTAGACATCTCTCTGCAGTTCAGTATGCTAGTTGCTAAGATAAAAAGTCTTTGCAGGGAGGGTAAAGGAAGAAGTACAGCTCTCAGAGGAAAACCAGAGTTACAGGCCAAGTTCAAAGTTAGCAGAGAAATCAGGCGGAAAGAGTACCTCCAGTACAAGGCCTTGATTTAATCAAAGGGTTTCAGAGAACCAGGGCAGGCTAATCTCCAAGAATGTTAATTGAATGCTCACTTAAATCAAATGTTCTGAACACCAGCACATAAATAACCTTATTTTAGTGTTTATCACTGAAGGCAGCTTTGCAATGAAAGGAGAAAATACTGAGATAAATGAGTTAATTAAACCCACCAAGTCCAGCCCCGGCCCAAGTGCTTCTTTGTCCTTCTTTCCAAAAGTCCTTCCAGCAGCAGTGTGCTGCCTCTGCATCACCTCTTTTTCT
Organism: Spermophilus citellus; assembly: GCF_964194105.1. Classification (NCBI taxonomy): domain Eukaryota; kingdom Metazoa; phylum Chordata; class Mammalia; order Rodentia; family Sciuridae; genus Spermophilus; species Spermophilus citellus. The sequence goes on from NC_138195.1 coordinate 82,545,722, forward strand.
GAGGTAAAGGTGGAAGTGTCACAGGGACAGCCTATGTTAACTGAAAGGAAATGGTTAGTCATCCAGAACTAGGTGTCACTTCTACAATTGTCCAGAAATCTGATAATACAGCCTAGAGCCAGCCCATCTGAAGGCATGTAAATATTCTGGAAGGTAGGAAAGAGTAGGAATGACCAAGGCCTCCCCAATTCAGATATTGATCCTGAGTCTGTTGTAAACTTTTTGAGGCAAAGACTAAATCTCAGCTATCATGCTAAGCGAAGTAAGCCAACCCCAAAACACCACAGGCCAAATGTTCTCTCTGATAAGTGGATGCTGATCCGTAATATGGGGGTGGGGTGAGAAGAATGAGGGAACTTTGACCAGGCAAATGGGGGGGGGGGCAGGAAAGATGGTGAAATGAGATGGACATCATTATCCTAGGTACATGTATGACTGCACATATGGTGCAAAGCTACATCGTGTACAACCAGAGGAATGAAAAGTTGTGCTCCATTTGTGTACAATGAATCAAAATGCATTCTGCTGTCATATATACCTAATTAGAACAAATAAATAAATAAAATAAAAAGACTAAATTTTAGTCATTCCTGTACCCCTTGCATTTGATACTAAAATCTCTTCATACATGTATGCAGAAACGGTGAGCAGACACCATCCTCAGTACTTGTCTGGCTTGCTTTGTGCAGAGAGGAAAACTTCAGTGAGCTCTTCAGATATGCCACAACACTAAATCCGTCCAAGCAATCCCCACACTTTCAAAAGGCACCTCTGTAGGATCCCACCCCTGTCTCATCTCTGCCCTGTCATGTGCTGCCTGAACTTTACTGATGGAGGTGACCACCTTCAAGCCAGCTCTGCTGGGGCCTTGTGAGAATTACAAGCCAGAATGCAAGGTGTGGTATTTTTAACCACACAGAAGTCTTTTATTTGCATGTAGTTAAATGTGTCTACCTTTTCTTTTATAACTTTTGGGGTTTTCATCCTATTTAGTACACAGAATGCTTTCAGGTTATAAATGCCCCCATATTTTCTTTTAGCACTTTGTGTGTGTGTGTGTGTGTGTGTGTGTGTGTGTCTGTGTCTGTGTTGTGTGTGTTGCTAGAGATCAAACTAAGGGCCTCACATATGCTAAGCACACATTCTATCACTGAGATACACTCCCAAGCTATTTGGACTTCTACTGTTTCATTTATTTTACATTTGTTCCAACATCATTTACTGGATAATCTCTCTCCTCACACTGATTTCAAAATGCCACCTTTACTATTTAAAAAGATAGATACATTTGCTCACTGTTCTCTCACATTTTCCCTACTCTAATTTTTCTCCAACACTAAACTATTTATTGTGATCTCATAGATGTTTTACTCTCTGGTAAGACTAATCTCCCATAATTACACTTTATTTTTTAGAATCTCATACATCTTAGTTTGCAAAAGGAATAACAGTATTATTTTGCCATGTCTCTAGAAAAGATCTCCTTGGTGTTTTAACCAGAATTTCATTTCTTTTATGGAAAAATTTAGGGAAAAAGAATATTTTTACAATATTTTGTCTTGCTATCCAACAGCAGACTTTCTCCCTCCGATAACTTCAATCTTCAGTGTAGTTTTTAAAATTTCCTCATATTGTTCCTATGTTTCATTTAACTTCAAATGTTTTATTCTTCATGTTCAATATGTTTAGTTACCATTTTAAAGTCCTAAAAACATACTGTTTCCTGGCCTGGAATACTTTTCTAACACTTTTCTATTGGGCACATTCCTCTCATTCTTCAAGGTCCATTTAAATATCACTTGTTCTGTCAAGTGTCCCTTGGCCCCGAATTCAATCTGGATGGACCCATGTCCTTCCTCTGTCCTCCTGCAACATCTGGCACGTCACTGGCCACATGATACTGCAGCTTCAGCCTATTCCCCCACACCTTGTTCCCAGAAAGCACCCGGTGATTACAATAAAGGAATGAATTCCAAAGTCATAGAATATGCTTTTTCATGTTTTAGTAGTGTTTTTACAGAGCTAACAATAATAATATTGATAAATGGTAGAATTTGGAATGATGTGAGGATGGTTTTCTTTTTAAGCCCAAGATATCTTTTAAAATGCAAAAAATTATCCTATAATGAGAAAACATAAATAATTAAGAAATGAAAACCAGATGCATCCTTTTCCTGGCATGAATTTCAGTTTGGTGTAAAGAGGCAGCATTGTGGTAGAGAACATATTCTATCATTAATGAGACCTGAAATTAAATTCCAGATCAAACATGTATTAGTTATGGATGACCTCAGGCTGTTTTCACTTCTCTATGCTTCTTTTATATATGTACATAAATAGGAATAATAAATATCTTCATAATAGGCAAAGAGATACATCAAACTTATTTGTCCAAAATGCTTGCTTCCTCCCCGTCCAAATCCTCTCCTTGTACATTCTTCCTCACCTGGGAAGCCAGTTGCTGAAAAAATGGGAGGCATCCAAGATTCCCCTCTTCCTTTTACTCCATGCTTCCAAGCCATCAGCAAGTCCTATAAGCAATTTCTTAACATATTTCCAGAATCCAGTGACTTCTCCCCAGCTGCTCTCCTACGGTCTGGTCCAAGCCACTGTGCTCTTCTCTGGACCACCACAGTGGCTTCCTAACTGGTCTTCTTGCTGCCACCCTTGCCCCTACTTCTACCCTCCACATTGCTGACTGAGCAGCCTTTTTAAACTTTATCAGATCCTGTCACAACTCTGCTCAGAACTTTCCAAGGGTTTCCTGTCTCTGCAGAGACCACCCTGACACCCTCTATTCCCCTAACTATCACTCTGACTCCTCCATACCTCTCCCATCCAGCCACAGCGGGCCCCCTGCTGGTCCTAGAACAAGCAAGCAGGACAGACCTCAGGAGTTTGCATTGTCCATCTTACTTTCCTGGATATCTGCATGACTCCTTCACACCTCCAGGTGTCTGACCAAATGTCACCCACGGACAGCACCTTCCGCCCTCTCATCTCTCCAACTCTTTGTTTCCTGCTCCTCTTCTTCATTTTCTTCACGTACCTTCTTCTTCACACTGCCCAACATATGCTTACTTGCCAAGTGCCTGTCTCCCCTAAACACTTAGAACAGCTAGTAGGTGTTCAGCAAACACATATTGAATGACTAGATAACCAAATACATTCTTTCTAACCACAATTCTACAATTTATATAAAGCACCTAACCATAGAATAAATTCTCCTAAAATAAACTGTCTAAAGAACTGGTAAGAAAACTAACTCTCCACTATGCCCATGTGCGTTACTCACCTAAATGCTTCAATGACTCAAAATAAAGATTCCCTTGTCTTAACACACTACAATAAGAACAAAAACATCTCCCTGGAATCCATTAGAGATTGCCAACCTGAATCTCTTTTCTACATGCGTGTGTGTTGTTTTGTTGTTGCTGGGTTTTTGTTTGTTTGTTTGTTTTAACTTTAAAAAAAAATCATGGCTCCCCCCTCCTTTCCCTCGACTCTGGGACTCCTCTCCTTCTGTTCATTCCTATTTGGAGCTGAAAGCCAGAAATAGCTGTTTACCTCATTGTCCTCATTTCCCTTCATTGTTACCATCCAGTTCTCTGGTGGCTTCCCTGTTGTGGATGTTTTTAAATGAATTCCACTAAGTAGAGAAAGAAAAGCACCAGTCGAGACCTTGGACACAGGCTAAAGTAAAAATATACTGTAGGATATTTTCTTTAGGAAAAAATATCCAAAAATTGACTCTAATGCAGTTGTACACATGCCATCAAATATTATTCTAATAAGTAATAATGCTGAAGAGCTAGAAAAAGAACATGCTGTACAGAATAAAAAACTACTTTCTTTTAATTTACTGAACATGTGAATAACAACAATTATGCATGCAGAGCTCTTCCTTCTGCAAATCTAAAAAATCATCTAACAAAAGACTAAAATTAGGGCTGAGGATGTGGCTCAAGCGGTAGCGCGCTCGCCTGGCATGCGTGCGGCCCGGGTTCGATCCTCAGCACCACATACCAACAAAGATGTTGTGTCCGCCGAGAACTAAAAAATAAATATTAAAATTCTCTCTCTCTCACTCTCTCTTTAAAAAAAAAAAAAAGACTAAAATTATACGATCTCCAATCAATCCGCAAATAATTTTGAGTACTTGACCCACAATTTCCACTTTCATTTTTACTGTAATTCAGGGCTCAAAAATACAAAGGATTTTATAGATTCATCTACTAAATAAGGACTTCCCCACTTAATAATTATTTTAATAGATGATTCCCTAATGGTGGTAAATGTATGTTGGATGATTTTCCCAATGAAATAATACAATAAATCTCTAACATACTGGCAGAAAGTCAAGTTGTGAATCTAGGAATAACTGTAGGTAACTTAAACTAACATTTTAAAGCTGTTTTGAAACTGAATTAACTAGAAGAAATAAAACACTCACCTAAAATGACTGTGAAGGACCAAAGGCGCCAAACATTTCCTTCCCAGAATAGTTTTTCTCTAGATAACTTACCCCAACTTAGAAGGAAACCAGCATGTGGACTTCCCAAAAAATAAACAAATATTTAAAATATTTATTTGGGTTTGATTTTATACTACATGCTTTTAGTCTATAATAATAATTATACAGGAGCATACCAACTTATCATTCCAGGAAATGGAATATGGGGGATTGAAAGGGAGGAAATAGCCTAATTTGAATATAACTGAAATATCTGCTAGCATAAGTATAAATTTAAGTTTAAATTTTGATTAGATAATCCACAATGTGGAAATACTGCAGGCAGATATTCAACTTTAAACCAGAATTCTATCTTTTGAGTCAAAGGAATACATTGACACCAAAATGTATGCTGTCTGGAACATTACACATGAGAAAGGCCACAGTTCTGATATATCCTCTGGCATGTACCTGTTATCTCAGCATACCATCAGGTGCAGCAATTGTCCTAGACAGAAATGGCCATGGCCCTGTTTGAGTGATAACTTATGCAGTATGTTTATATATATATACTTTTTTTTTCTTGTGATACTGACTGAGGCTTGGACCCAGGGCCTCAAACATGCTAGTCAAGCATTCTACCACTGAACTACATCATAGTCCTTAAAATTTTTATTTTATTTTTGAGACAAGATCTCACTTAGTTACCTTGGCTGACATAGAATTTAATGATTTTCCTACATCAACCTCCATGTAGTAAAACTTTTATTTAAATATGAACAATAAATGTTGATCGGCCAATTGGTCCCAGCCTCAACCAACCACCTATTCTAATGTCCTTTATATTGTTCTGCCCCCAAACCAAGACAACCCTCACTCCAGAGTGCTCAATTAATAGTTATTAAATGACTTCACTAATTAGCACATTAGCATCTTTAGCCCAGGAATGGATGGGATTGGATTTAATCTGGATACTCTGGGAGAGAGGTTCAATAAATAGTCTTTATTTAATGTCAATAAATAGTGCTTATTGAATGTCAGAGAAAAAGGCTGACAGTTCAACACTGCCCATTATATTGTCATCTTGCTTGCTGCTAAGAATTTACCGATGTGATTCTGCAATCTGTATTTGGGGTAAAAATGGGAATTCATAACCCACTTGAATCTAATGTATGAAATATGATATGTCAAGAGCTTTGTAATGTTTTGAACAACCAATAAAAAAATACTAAAAAAAAGTGAAAAAAAAAGAATTTTTCAGATAAATGGTTGTCAGTTCTCTTCTTGAGGCAGGGGAGATAATATAGCATATTGTTTCTCAATTGTGGTGTCTATTTTATGACAAACATGAATTGCAATCCCTACTGACATCTATCTCAATGAGGAGAAAATGCACTAATTCAACATATACTAGCAAATTTCAGTTATATTCAAATCCAATATCTCTATTTTTAATTTTTAGGGACAGAATTAATATTCTTGATTAATACACATCAATTCCTCAACTGCTTTGATCCCCCACCCCCATCTCCCTCCCTCTCCCTCCTCCTTTCTCTCTCTCCTTCTCTACCTTTCAAACAGTGTTCTTTTTAGTTAGGACATGAGTTGGGTTTGGCCCCAGGCTGCTGTCTGTGACAGGATGATGACATCTGTGCTCTGGAGGAGGCCTTATCTGCTTGGGGAGAAAACAAGCAGAAGAGGGGAGGGGAGTGCTACCCCAGAGCCTGCAGGAAACACAAGCCTTGCTCTACCCATGGGGGGCGGGGTGAGGGGGGGAGGCACAGGTATCCTTTTGAGCATTGCCACAAGGTGACCAAGATGGGTAGTGACCAAGATAGGTAGACACAATGGCAGAAGGGGCTATAGAAGACCACAGAGCTTCTGAATGTCTCCCAAGAGGTCCTTAAGAAATGGGGCTAGGCTGGGGATGTGGCTCAAGCGGTAGCGCGCTCGCCTGGCATGCGTGTTGCCCGGGTTCGATCCTCAGCACCACATACAAAGATGTTGTGTCCACCGAGAACTAAAATAAAAATAAATAAATAAATTCTCTCTTTCTCTCTCTCTCTCCCTCCCCCTCTCCTCTCTCTTTAAAAAAAAAAAAAAGAAATGGGGCTAAAGAAGCAGGTTCTTCTGAGCACAAGCTGCTATGTACGGTTAGCTGTGAGTTTTAGGGACTAACATGTCACTCTGCTAGTACAGTGTCTGTCAATTCCTTGTGACATTATGAAACTTAACAAGTGCTGACAGCTGGATTTTAGATGCCTATGCTTGATGATGAAGTCCAGGAAAGCTCAATAGATGTCTATGGGATGAATGGAGAGAGAGTTCTAGATTTTACTGCTTTAACCAGGAGGAAATGCTGACTGCTCCCGTTCTTTCTCCTTTCTCTACCCAACCACATTGGAAATCAGTGATCAACTAGATAATGGCAGCCACAAGCAAAGTATCATTCAAAATACTTTTTAAAAAATTGAATACTGCTCACAGACACAATGTGAGATAATTCAATCTTTTGTAAACTTTTACTGAGATATATGATATTCCCACAAGTGAGTTATTGATATTCAAAACTATTCCTCTCATGTAAAAAATATCCACCTGTGGAATCAGAAGACATTTATTTTAAATGGAAAAAAAGGATTTCCAGGAAATGTAGTATATTGCTGTTTTAATATTTCTTTTAAAAAGCAAAATTTATAATGGGTCCGCTTGGCTTTCAAAGACATCTTCTCCTTTCTTCAGGTTGATGAACAACTTGAGAGTTCTATAGCGCAAGTAGGAAAAAATAGTAGCTGACACAGGCAGAAAAAAATGTCCCTCACATCACACCAAATAATAATTCTTGGTGCACTAATCTTTACCATCTCACTAGAAAAGAAACATCAAGCTAAATGGCATGACTAGCAGTACAAGGGACATATGTTTACAGGCAGAAGCAAGGGAGAAAAGAAAGATGAGACAAGGCAGGAGCCTGCCCTTTATCAACCAGAAAACATTAGAGCCCAACTATAGCTCTGAAACTAAGAAATCAGCAAAAAGTGAGTGTGGTTCTGATTCTTGTAATCCCTCTGCCTTACATCCTAACCTGGGCTGCTGACACTGTAAATGAACCACTCACTGTCCAGCAGAGGGCTTCTGCCTCCAGCCCACCACTGCCCTGTCCTCGAAGCTTGGGCAGCAACCCAAATTCCTCATGCCAAAATTAGGACGCTTGGGGCCAGTAGCGAGCATCTCTTTCACCCCCGCTGATAGATTCAGGCCCCATCCCTCTCCCCCCTCATCCATTTCCGCCCAGTGAGTCTTCCCTCCTGCTGCCCATCTCTCACCACTCGCACAATTCCTCTGTGCTCTGAAACCAGTTTCTTGTCAAGGAAATCCTGTGTTGTCAGACTTTACCACTTGGTGTACGCTTGGTGTATACTGTCCCACAACTTTGATCTATGCTCATGGCATACACATATACGCACACATGGGTATTTTCTCATTTTATAAAACTGGGATCACATATTGCATGCACTTTATTCTAAAACTCACTCTTTTCACTTGATGAGTCATGGTTGTCTTTCCAGACTAACACATGGATCAAACTCATTCTTTCTAATAACTGCATACATCATCCATAATATGTTAATATACATGCATCATAATTTAGTCACTCATTCCCCTATGGATGAACATTCAATTTGCTTCCAGTTTTAGGAAAGTTCTGAAAACAAGAGGAGCAAGGTCTATATTTTCCGAGCATATGTGCTTTGAGTTACCTCTCTGCTTTTAGTGCAACCCATCTATCTGCATATACCTGGACCTTTTCTTCCAGGACTCAAGCTTCTGAAAAGCTAGTGTGCTCCTGCAGCAACCCCTTTCTTTGTACAGTGCTTATTATCTGCCATGTATTGTGCACTGAATAGGTTTTCTAACATTTATTGAATTGAACCAAAAGTTAACCAAATAAAGACCATCTGGAAGAATGTACAGGACGCGCTGTTGGCCATTATTTACTCTGATATATTGTTAAGGCAAAAAATAGGAAACTTTCCTTTTTTTTTTTAGATATACATGACAGTAGGGTGTATTTTGACATATTATACATACACGAGGTAACCTTCATAGGTATACCTATACATAGATTCCCAGGCCTATTCTCAATATTCTGATTTGGTAGCTCTGAAATAGAGTCTTGTTATCAGTATGTTTGATAAATTCTCCAGATGATTCTTATAATCCTGAAATTTTGGGATACCACTCTAGTCCAATGATCCTCAGAATTTCCCAGAAAGCTTTTCACATAAGGATTTGGAGGTCCTCCCCCCTCAGAGTTTATGATCTGGAAGGAGACTTGGGAATCTTCATTTTTAAAGGACTTCCTGGACAACTCTCCCCAGGTATACGAACACTGTTCTAAGTGTGATAATTTCCTCTAACAACTCAAAAATTAAGATATGATTAATTCATTTTGGTCTTTTTTTAAATATTATTTTCTATTTGTAGTTGGACACAATACTCTTATTTTAATATGGTGCTAAGGATTGAACCCCGGGCCTCACACAAGCTAGGCGAGTTCTCTATCACTGAGCCACAACCCCAGCCCTTCATTTTGGTCTTTAGTGGTAAAAAATGCATCACCAAGTTGGAGGTCTTTGATGAGAATATTTGATTAGAGCATAGATGGGAATGTCACACCTTTCCCCATCATGGAATTAAAAAATAAAAACTTTTTATTGTTAGTTTGAATAGTGAACTGTATTTTAATCCTCTGTTTGTTGTCTAAAGAACAGATTTATAAAAAACATTTTTCTAAAATTTTCTGAATAAAGTTGCTTTTCTTATACAATCCAACTGGTTTCAATGTTTTCCATTTTTTAAAAAACTGTTTTGCTCTTCCCATAACCTACAAGCCTAGACATTATAAATAAGCAGAGATTGATTTTTTAAGTCAGTGGGATTTATCTTTCCAGGAGTCTAAAGACCTTCCTATTTATAAGTGCCATATTTAAGCAGGCACATTAACTTTCTGATCCTAAAGGTTTATCCCTACTTTCAGGAGTATAGACAAGAGCATAGACACTGAATTGATAAACCAGTGAAGCTCAGCTATGACATCTTATAAAAAATAAGTGACAAAGGAGACATTATTCTAGGTTAACTCAAGTTAGTAGCTACTCTGCTAAGCCTTCCATTATACATTTAGAATTTCTTTCCAAATTCATATAAATAAAGTACTTCCTAAAAAAACATAAGAAAAGTCTTTAATGATAACTAGGAATTTCTGGTCCTCAAAACTGAAACAGGCAGAAATGAACAGGAATGTCAGAATGACAATGTCAACACCAGCAGCCTCTTCCCTTCACTTTGTTACCACCCATTAAGGTGTTCCTAAATGTGCTGGGCTTCCAAGTTACTTACCAAGGCTATTTCCTTTAAATCCCACATATGGGCTATTTTTTTCTCTCTCCTTAGCAAATCAATGATTGTAGTGTCTATGATACTATTCAAAGGACTAAGAATAGAGGGAGCAAAACAGGGTCTGTCAGAGTCTAAAAGAATTGAGTGGAAATCTGCCACTTACCAACTGTTCAAACTCAGGCAAGTTACATAATCTCTCAAAATCTCAATTCCTTCATCTGTAAAATGGGGAGATAAGACCGTATCCACTTGCTCCAATTGTGGTGAGGATTAAGCAACATAACACTTGAAAAGTGTCTGACAAGGGGCTGGGGTTGTGGCTCAGAGGTAGAGTGCTCGCCTCACAGACACTTTTCTTTTATATATATATAAAAATATATATATAAAAGAAAAGTGTCTGACATATAATAAGCATTCGTTAACTGATATTTATTATTATTCTCTCCCTTGAGACCCCCAAAGATAAGTTAGACTTTAAACTGCCAAATTCAAGGTTACCAACATGGGATTGAAGGGGTAAAAGGACGGCTGAGTGAAAAGTCTTTGATTCCAAATCATCTGCTTGGAAAATAGGTCCAAGAAGAGATCTTTAAGAAATCAGCCCCAATTCAGAGCTTGGTCATTTTTCATTTCCTATTCCCAGATAAAAGGAAGAGCCAAAAACTAAGTGAAACTGATGGCATCACCTAATAGACATGCTGCTTTTCAGGACACACGAAGGTTCCCAAGGCTACTTAGCTCCTGTGGTGTACAAGGTTCCGTACTAAGAGTTTTGGTGGTATAAAACTGAATGGGCGATGGACTCTGACTCCAGAGAGTTTTACAACTTATGACAGATATTCTCTACATGTTCTTTGTTGTATTTAGGACAGAGGTCAGAACCAAAAGTCTGGGTCTTAGAACACAGTAAAGGGATTTTATAGCTGGAGTCCATTGGGCACTCAGAAGATCCCATTCAGACTCACTGAGTCCCCTGTAATCATATGTGTCTCATCCTTTTTTAAAAAATTTCTCTAATATACACAAATTATTAGGCATGATTAGGTAGTAGTATCTCTGGGCCTCATGTCACCTCTGTAGCTTGATGTCTACAAGGTAAATTCTTCATTTTACCCAGTCCTTACCATCCCATTTCCAGGTATGGAATCAACCAGATCAACAAAGACCAGATTCCTTTAAAAAGGAGTGAAAACATTCTGGATAGAGGTTACAGTGTTTGTTATAATCTTCTGAAAAGCAGCACTTAATTATTCAACACGTTATTAAATTCCCAACCAACCCACCCCCACCCCACCCCAAGCAGGATTAAAGCTTCAGAGTTCAAAACACAAATCTGCAACTCCTCATACAAGTTGCTTTCAGGGTATCAAAAGGGGTGGGACTTATTGCTTTGAAAATACACTTTCTAAAAATAATCAATATTTTCCTTAAATGCTTATGGCAAAGCAACCAAGACACTTCATTTTAATTGCTCACAAGCTGTACAATGACTTGATCTCTTTAATATTTCACTCATAGTAGCAGCCACTGAGCTATGACTAACTCTCTCTCCCAGCATCATCGCTTGCTCCAGATGGCAAGAAATACATTCCCTTCACTCTTGCCTGAAAAGCAATTCTGATTTATTTTTTCCTTCCGCCCATTTCACCTGCAGTAATTGTTTTACTCCAGAAAAAAAGACGTGTGGGGAGAGAGGAAGGGGAGATTAACTCAAGGGGGAGCACAGGTAGGGGAATTTACTTTTTTTTTTTTTTAATGGAGTATAAATACTGCGGCTTTAAATCTTGCTGCATCAAGCCCTGGATTCCTTCCATAAACGAGCTGCAAAATGGTAACAAGAAAGAAGGAAAAAAAAAAAAATCAGCTCTTCCCCCTCCCGCCCGCCCTCCACAGCTCCCCACCGGCGGGCGCGGCGGCCCATCCCCCCGCCCTCGCAGCCCGGACAGCGGCCGGCACAGGTGGGCTGGGCACCGACGCGGCCCTCGGGTGTCGCCCACATCCGGGGATCAAGGTCAAGGGCGAGTGCTTCCTCCGCTGCCACCGTCCAGCGCCCGCGATCGGCTGCCAAAGTTTCGGGCCGGGCTGGGGCGGGCGCGGCTCTCGCAGCCCCCGGCTCCGCGCACCTGCCCGGCCCGCCCTGGTCGGGGCCGGCGCCCGGTCCGCCGCGGTGCCCACCTGGTCCCCACCTGGTCCCCACCTGGTCCCACTCACCTCTCGCGGACATGGTTCAGGCAGCCGGAGCCGAGGCGGGAGGCAGAGCCGAAGCCCGCAGGGCGTTGGGAGGAAAATGCCCTCCGCGCACCGCGGCGCACAGCTCCCGCCGCCCCGGGCGCCTCCGCTGGCCGCGCGGGGACGCCTCCCGCAGGACACCTGCCCCGCGCGGCGCGGCGCGGCCAGCAGGCGGGGACGCAGCGGCCGCGGGGACCCGCCGGGCGCGGCGGCGTTGACAGCTAGCGGCCAGCTGGGCGGGGCCGCCGGCCGGGCCCACCCGGGTCCAGCCGCTGCTGGGGACGCGCCGCCCGCTCTGCTGCGGCGCCAGGCGGAGCTTTGTCCCTGAGCGAGGTGGGGCGTGAGATCCGGGTCTGCGTCCTGCCCTCTCCCGACCTGGGTCCTCGATAATAATAAGATCGCTTTATTAATGGCTTTCCAACTTCCTGCCTCGGTCCCAGGGAAGGAATGCGAGAAAAAGCCGTGCCTTCCCGTGAGCCAGGGCCTTGACCGGAGGGGGAAGACCACGGTCGCCTGCTGGGGCTTGGCGCTCACGGAACAGGCTTTGGCAGTCCACACGCGGGGCGCCCTGTGACTCCCTTCGAAGCCAGCCAGCTCTAGGAGAGCTTGGATCCTGGAAGGAAGCCCTCGGGCGCAGGGACCTTCCACCTAGCGCCAGGTCTCGGCTCTTGAATCAATAGGCTCCCGGAGGGTCGGGACTGCACTGGACTGGAGAAGAGGGTGAACACTGACAAATCCACTCTTCTACATAGCAGGGTACAAATGAGAAAATACAAGAAAAACTCCTACCCCTGCAAGTTTATCCACTAGAGCTTGATACTAGTAGGCAACATAAGAAAAACCACCTAACCCAGAGTTCTGAACTAAAAAGGCAGCCTCTCACAACTCACTTTTCTGTCCTCTGTTCCCCTTGTAACTCACAGCAGGTGGTCTTGTTGGTTTCAATGTAGGCATCTCCCAAAGCTTTCCTGATAAGTGTAATAGATCTGGGAATTCAGAAAATATCCAAAGAACAGATCAACATAATTCACATAATCCTCCTAGGAAAAATAATTGGTGGATAATTAAGGGCTGCTGAAGAAAGCCCCACCAAATGATGATGTGTGGAAGGAAATGCTGGGAAGAAAAACACCAGGTAAGTAATGAGAAAAGCAGTTTTCAAATTCAAATGCCAACTACTAAAATCAGCTCTTGTCATTTATCCATCTTGACATCCCTTTCCTTATTTTAGACAGGAAATTCACCAATAAATCATAACTCAGATGATACAATTTCAAACAACTTCTCTTGGCCACCACCCTGTTCACTATGAATTCTCCCTCAAAGGATGATTACAGGGATAGATTAGGTGGTCTACCAGCATGGATCCTTCACCCCTTTCCGCCTCATTCTGCTTATTGCCTGGAGAAGAGTTTTCCTATTTATAACAGGTCATGTTCCTGCTCCAGAACCTCCAGTGGGTCCCTACAGATCTCCAAAAAGAGCCTCAAATTGTCTTCATCCAGGCAATTAATTAATCCAACAACATTTTACTGAACATAGGCTATATAACAGTCTCTATGGAAGGTAGCAGTGTTATAATAGTGAATAAGACCTATGTGACCCGTGCCCATGTACTGAAACATTAAGGTTCTCTACTGTCTGTGCACTCCTGCCTTCCCAGTGTCATCTCTAACTGCTCCCTAAGCAAACATGAATTTACATGGACTATTTTCTGTTTCTCAATAATGTCACGTGCTTTTTGCCTCCTGTCCTTGTTCATTCTCATTATTCTTTGCAAATGCCTCCTCCCCACCCAAATTAACTCATGTACCATATCTTTATGAAATATTCTCTGGCTACTTGAATTCATACTGATCTTGTTTTTCTCAATACCTTCTGTAGCAAGTATTTTCAGAACCACCTATTTTTACATAATACATTGCAGAGCATATATTATATTAGGCAACATACTGGGACAGAGAGAGGTTCTAGAGTTGTGTGTCTTTCTACCTTTATCCTTGTAATTAATATCCATTCATTTTCTCTCTCTGATATAATATTTCTGTCCTTAAAATCTCATACTAGAAGTACAGATATGGTACAAATAGCTCTGACTCTTGTCCTTAAAATGCCTAAAATAGATTGCACAGATGATTATAAAATATATTCCTACATATTAGTCTGAAATAAGGCACCTTATACAATATTTTTTAGGCACAGAGCGATTGTAGCCAGCCTTCCCTATATCTTTAGGTTCCAATCTGTGCATTCAACCAACTTTGGGTTGAAAATATTCAAATAAAATACTGTGTCAAATAAAAAACATGTAGTAAACATGCACAACCTTTTTCTTGTCATCATCCCCTACATAATCTAGTATAATAACTATTTCTATTGAATTAGGTATTATAAATAATCTAGAGATGGTTTAAAGTACACAGAAGGCAATGTGTAGGTTATATGCAAATACTACATCTGTTTATTGATTGATTGATTGATTGATTGAGGTACTGAGGATTGAACCCAGGACTTTACACCTACTAGGCAAGCACTCTACCACTGAGCTTCATTCCCAGCCCTCCTTTGTTTTACTTTGAGACAGTTTCACTAAGTTGCCCAGGTAGGCCTTAAACTTGCCTCTGCCTTAGCCTGCCAAGTAATTGGGTTTACAGGCTTGGGTCACCATACCCAGTCACTGTGCCATTTTATATAAGGAACTTAAGCATCCACCTTCAAAGGTCCTGGAAACAATCCCCCATGAATACTGATAGACAACTGTCCTCAGTACCTGTTTGACTAGTAGGTTGGAAAATGATAGATTTATTATCAAAGATAATAAATCTTTGGCTATAAAAGGATTTTCTTAAGAACTTAGATTCAGTCTTCCTCAGATTAAGTAGCAATTTAGATTTTAAAATGTATATGAATGACTTATATTTTGAAGATGATACATTGAGATGCATTTTTAGGGTCAATTGTATAAATCCAGAATATCTTTCTATAATTTTAGAAGTCTGAAACTAATTCTTCCAACCATATAGCAACCAAGTTTCCTGATAGTATCTTGAAGCTCCTAACAATTATCTCATCTGAAATAACATAATTCTTTAGAAATCATTGTAAAAAATCTGCAAAGTGCAAGATATTTTTTTAAGAAATATCAAGTGCCACTTTTTTTTTTTTTTTTATTTTTGGTACCAGGGATTGAACCCAGGGGCGCTTAACCCCTGAGCCACATCCTCAGACATCGTTATATTATATTTAGAGACAAGGTCTCACTAAGTTGCTTAGGGCCTTGCTCAGTTGCTAAGGCTGGCTTTGAACTTGCAATCTTCCTGCCACAGCTTCTCAAGCCGCTGAGATTTCAGGAATGTTCCCTGCAATAGGCTTAAGTGACACTTTTTTAAAAAAAAAATTTATTAGTTATTGATGGACATTTATTTATTTATTTATATGTGGTGCAGGGAATCAAACCCAGTTTCTCACACATGCTAGGCAAGCACTCTACCACTGAGCCACAACCCCAGCCCTTAAGTGCCACTTTTTAAGGTAAGAAAATACAGTACAGTCTATACTGTAAACTATAAAGAAGAATTCATATAAACCCAAAGGAAAAAACATTCTAATCTGTGTCTGAAAAAAAGCTACATTACTTTTTGACTCTTACTAAAAATACTCTTTCAACTTTGAATAGAAAAGAGTTAGTGCAGGTTATCCATTTTTTCTGTCTTCATTGATTTTTTAAAAATGATTGAGTATTGATTCTTACTCCCACAGCTCTCCAGCTGTTGACTCTCCATCACTTCTCATTTTTAATCTAAACTTTTCACAAATAGCATAAGAAAGCTCTATTTTCTGCATAACTTCAAGTAATAAAAAAGCAGACTGAGCTATGTAATAATTTTTTATCAAATACCTTTATAATACCTGCTGTGTATTAGGCAATGAGGAAGCAAACAAGCAGAAAGGAAGACTGCAGAAAATATACAAGGTACAGACACCAAACCTGAAGTTCTTCATTGGCTCAGGTCCCTAATGGGTATGAAAATGACCCAGGGTAGTAGCATCTGATTCCCAAAAGAAGCAAGCCAAAATTCCATTTTATAGCACCAATATTGACTGCCAGGATTCCACATTAAGATCAACCAAAAATGAGGTTATAATCAAAGATCACCAAATACACAAGAAAATAAACCATTCTAGGTGAAAACCAGAAGAAACATCAAAGAGCAGATAAGATACTAATATTTCAGATATTGTAATTCATATATAACAAATATGAAAGAAGAAGACATATGAAGTAACAAAGGATACATATCACAAAACTGAGCCAATAAGAGATTATCAAAAATGAATAAGCAAATTCCAAAATGAAACAAATAGAAATTTTAAAAATATTGATAAAATTTTAAAAGTCATTGGATAGATAAAGCAGAAAAATAGAACTAAAGAAAGAAGTAGTGAACTGGAAGGTAGTTTTTTTAATTATTAGAAAATTGACTCAGTAATTGGGATGGATAATACAAAAGAGAGGTAAAGAGAGTTGGAGGATAGAATGAGAATGGGCAAATTATTAATGTATAAATAAAAGCAATAAGAAGAGAATAAAAACATGGAAGAAAGACATTTGAAGAAAAACAGCTGATAATATTACCTATAGAAATAGATAAAGAAAATATAATATGTATCAAGTAAATGAGTTAAAACAAATCCAGGGCTATACACATTATATCAAAACTCAACACAAGAGTCAGGTCCAGAGGTGCATGCCTATAGTCCAGCAACTCTGAAGATGAGACAGGAGATTTGCAAGTTCAAAGCCAGCTTCAACAATTAGTGAGGCACTAAGCAACTTAGCAAGACCCTATTTGTTATGGTTTGGATGTGAGGTGTTGCCCAAAAGCTGTAAGACAGTGCAAGAAGGTTCTCAGAGGAAAAATGATTCGGTTG
Organism: Spermophilus citellus; assembly: GCF_964194105.1. Taxonomy (NCBI): domain Eukaryota; kingdom Metazoa; phylum Chordata; class Mammalia; order Rodentia; family Sciuridae; genus Spermophilus; species Spermophilus citellus. The sequence continues at coordinate 82,562,739 of NC_138195.1, forward strand.
TAAAAGTCTTAAGCAATCAGTGATTTAACCCCTCATAGGGACTAATTGAGTGGTAACTGAAGTGGTAGGGTATGGTTGGAAGAAGTGGGGATTGGGGAGTGGCTTTGGGTATATATTTGTATCTGGCAAGTGGACTCTCTCTCTCTGCTCCCTAATGATATGAGCTGCTTCCCTCTGCCACATTCTTCTGCCATGATATTCAACTTCACCTAGAGCCCCAATCCCCAAAGAAATAAGTAGTGAACTGGAAGGTAGATTGTTTTTAATTATTAGAAAAGCAACTCTGAAAGATCAGGGGATGATAATACAAAAGAGAGGTAAAGAGAATGCTGGACTTCTATGCATTGAGACCTCCGAAACTGTAAGCCCTCAAATAAACTCTTCCTCCTCTACAGTTATGCTGGTGGGTCCTTTAGTCACAGCAGCAGAAAAGCTGACTAAAACACTATTTCAAAGTTTAAAAAGGGCTGGGGAAGTGGCTCAGTGGTTAAGCACCCCTGAGTTCAATCCCTGTACAAAAAAAAAAAAAAAACTGAACAAGAATAAAGACAAAGAGATTTAAAAACCAAAGAGAAAACTCATAGCCTGGAAAGACATAACATACTGACAACAGACTACTTGAAGGGAACAATGAAAAGCAGAAGGCAATGGAACCCTATTAGTTTGTAACAACTTCCACTGCAATTATGCAAACATCAAATTATCTTTCAAAAAGAGGGCAAAAGAAAGATATTTTGAATTATGTATTCAGCCCATCACTAAAGTAATTTATATATTATTCAGCTATACATTCAATATGTAAGTACATATATGTGTAAGTATTTTTATATGGAGGGAAATTACCCCGATTAAAAGGTATGAGATAGAATAAAGAATGAGGAAAAAGGAAAATTGTTTACCTATAGATACATTAAAATATTGATTCATTTGAAGTGATAAATTAGTATAAAAATTGGTTCTTCAACCCAGATGCCCTTCAATAGATGAGTGGATTAAAAAAATGTGGCATTTATACACCATGGAGTATTACGCAGCACTAAAAAATGACAAAATCATGGAATTTGCAGGGAAATGGATGGCACTAGAGCAGATTATGCTTAGTGAAGCTAGCCAATCCCTAAAAAACAAATACCAAATGTCTTCTTTGATATAATGAGAGCAACTAAGAACAGAGCAGGGAGGAAGAGCAGGAAGAAAAGATTAATATTAAACAGAGACATGAGGTGGGAGGGAAAGGGAGATAAAAGGGAAATTGCATGGAAATGGAGGGAGACCCTCATTGTTATACAAAATTACATATAAGAGGTTGTGAGGGGAATGGGAAAATAAACAAGGAGGGAAATGAATTACAGTAGATGGGGTAGAGAGAGAAGATGGGAGGGGAGGGGGGGGATAGTAGAGGATAGGAAAGGTAGCAGAATACAACAGTCACTAATATGGCAGTATGTAAAAATGTGGATGTGTAACCGATGCGATTCTGCAATCTGTATTTGGGGTAAAAATGGGAGTTCATAACCCACTTGATTCTAATGTATGAAATATGATATGTCAAGAGCTTTGTAATGTTGTGAACAACCAATAATAAAAAAATTGGTTCTTTGAAAAGATTAATAAAATGAATAATTTTAGTGAAATGGATTAAGGAAAAAAGAGAATGAATAAGTGAGTAGTATTAGAAATAAAAAGAGGCACTTAAGGCTGGGTTTGTGGCTCAGTGGTAGAGTGCTTGCCTAGCAAATGTGAGGCACTGGGTTTGATCCTCAGCACCACAAAAAAATAAATAAATGAAGGTATTGTGTCCACCTACAACTAAAAAAAATAAGTTTTTTTTTAAAGAGGCACTTCAAATGTTTTCTCTGGTGAGTGGATGCTGATCCATAATGGGGGGAAGAAAAGGAAGAATAGAGGAAATTTGGATTGAGCCGGGGGATGGGGTTGGGGGGGTAGAATGAGATGGACATTATTATTACCCCATGTATAGGTATGAACACATGAATGTTGTGACTCTACATCATGTAAAATCAGAGAAATGAAAAGTTGTGCTCCATTTGTTTAAAAAAAATAGAATTAAATTAATTTTTTTAAAAGGCAGTTAACTATAGATAGAGCAGAGATTTAAGGAGTTACAGACTACATGAAGCTTCTAGCCATGATTAACAAAAATTAGACTTGCCTTCCCACATCTTGGATAAAATACATGAACAAGCCAGGCATAGTGGTGCATACCTATAGTCCCAGCTAGGGGGCTGATGCAGGGGAACTGCAAGTCTGAGGTGAGCCTGGGCCACACAGTGAGATCCTATCTCAAAGAAACAACAACAAAAAAGTACATGAAACAACTATATTAGTCATTAGATAACAGGTAGCTCATGACAACAATTCCTAATAAGAGGAACTTATAACTGATAAGTTTTGTCAGTTATAACTTCTTATCAATGGGAGAAATAAGGTGAATTTCTACTCCTCCCTCCACCCCCACCTATTGTGAGTCAGCATCTGCATATCAGAGAGAACATTTGGCCTTTGGTTTGGGGGGATTGGCTTATTTCGCTTAGCATAATAGCTGCTAGTTCCATCCACTTACCAGCAAATGCCATATCTTCATTCTTGTTTATGATTGAGTAATATTCCATTGTGTATATATACCACATTTTATTTATCCATTCATCTATTGAAGGGCACCTAGGTTGGTTCCATAGCTTAGTTATCATGAATTGAGCTGTTATGAACATTGATCTGGCCACATCTCTACAATGTGCTTATTTCAAGTCCTTTGGATATATGCCAAGGAGTGGAATAACTGAGTCAAATGGTGGTTCCATTCCAAGTTTTCTGTGGACTCTCCATATTGCTTTCCAGAGTGGTTCTACCAGCGATGTACCTTTTCCTACACATCCTCACCAACATTTATTGTTATTTATATTCTTTATAATTGCCCTTCTGATTGGAGTGAGATGAAATCTCAGTGTAGTTTTAATTTGCATTTCTCTAACTGCTAATGATGTTGAACATTTTTCATATATTTGTTGACCGTTTATATTTCTTCTTCTATGAAGTGTCTGTTCAGTTCCTTTGCCCATTTATTGATTGGGTTGTTTTTTGGTGTTAAGTTTTTTGAGTTCTTTATATATTCTGGATATTAATGCTCTCTCTGAGGTGCAGGTGGCAAAGTTTTTCTCCCATTCTGTAGGCTCTCTGTTTACATTCTTGATTATTTCCTTTGCTGTGAAGTAGCTTTTTAGTTTGATATCATCACATTTATTGATTCTTGATTTTACTTCTTGTGCTTTAGGAGTCTTGTTGAGGATTTTGGTTCCTAAGCCACATGATAGAGATCTGGGCCAACTTTTTCTTCTAGTAGGTACAGGGTCTCTGACCTAATGCCTAGGTCCTTAATCTACTTTGAGTTGAGTTTTGTGTAGGGTGAGAGATAGGGGTCTAAATTTAAAGCTAAAAACTGGAACAAGACAGAGATGCCCTCTTTTACCACTTGTATTTAACATAGGCCTGGAAACTCTATCTAGAGAAATTAGACAGAAGAAAGAAATTAAAGGGGTAAAAATAGGAAAAGAAGAACTCAAACTATCCCTATTTACTGATAACATGATTATATATTTAGAAGACCCAAAAATCTCTGCCATAAACTTCTACAACTCATAAATGAATCCAGCAAAGTAGAAGGATATAAAGTTAACACCCATAAATCAATTCTGTTCCATTCATCAGTGATGAATCAACTGAAAGAGAAATTAGGGAAACTATCCCATTCACAATAGCCTCAAAGAAAATAAAATATTTGGGTATCAATCTAACAAAAGAGGTGAAAGACCTCTACAGTGAAAACTACAGAACACTAAAGAAAGAAATTGAAGAAGAACTTAGAAGATGGAAAGATCTCCCATGTTCTTGGATAGGCAGAATTAATATTGTCAACATGGCCATACTACCAAAAGCACTATACAGTTTTAATGCAATTCCTATTAAGGGTCCAATGACATTCTTCACAGAAATAGAAAAAGAAGTCATAAAATTCATTTGGAAAAATAAGAGGCCCCTTAGCAAGAAAAGTGATGCAGGAGGCATCACAATACCAGACCTTAAATTATACCACAGAGCTATAGCTAACAAAAACAGTACAGTATTGGCAAACAGACATGAAGACACAGAGAAACCAATATAAATACGTACAGAAGACACAGAGAAACCAATATAAATACGTCATCTCTTACTAGACAAAGGTGCCATAAATGTGCATTGGAGGAAAGATAGCCTCAACAAGTGATGCTGGGAAAACTGGAAATCCATATGTGATAATGAGTCCTTCTTGTGGGTCCCACCTCTCCATATTCCCATTTGAGTCTGACTGTTCACCTAAGGAGCTTCTAAACAAATGCCTGAGGAGACCAACCTAATTATCCACTGCTTCTATTCTGAAACCTGTGATCAGCTCATCTCAGCCTCCTCATTGTGCCCACTTCTTAGAAATGTGTTTTCAAGCTTCCAATGATTGATTGGAAGTAGAGCATACTTCTTTTTTGATATTACCAGCTTTTACAAATTAGGTTCTCGAGGTTTCTATTCTGACTTTTAGTAAACATTAAATACTTATTGGGGGGAGGTGAAATAGGGAATCTTTGGTTTTAAAAAGAGGGTTAGGGACTGCAGTATGCTAGAAAATGTACAGAGAAGGTGTTAGTAACTTACGAAAAATACTGAAAATGAAAGACCAAACCACAACAGTAATAGGCAATCTAGTCCACATGCAGAATGTGGAACTTGAAGGGCTTGTAGGCTAGGGCAGTTTGGGAGAGCAGTGCAAAAATGTTAAGTAGTTCTGATGCAAGCTCTGTTATCAAAGCAGATGAGCACAGGGAGTGGAGACAGAGATAAGAACTAGCCCCTGGCAGGAGTCAGTCCAGAGGTGCCCACAAAGAAACACAGGGGACCCAACCAACTTGACAAGAAGCCGCACGGGAGGACGTACAGTGGAATCCTTGAGGGGTGAGAAGAGGCAACTGCTCCTCACGGACTGCTCCTCTGCTGCTGGACAGTGTCTCTTTAGTTCCACAGAAGAGAGAAGGCATCAAAAAACGAAGTGACTGGATGGTCATCCTCACAGCATACCCAGACCAGGAGCGGCACACTGGTCACAGAAAGTCCTCGCTGTTCTACCTCACTTACATTGGAGGTGAGATTATTGACAACACACATTGTCATAGCTTAGATAAATTAAGTCACACCAAAAGGAGCCCACAACCCAAGGGTGGCATGGATGCTTTTATTGAACGGTTCCATCTGCTTCCCACTACCAGTGCAGGGGATGCTTAAGAGACAGGAAGGACATGTAGTTTGTGTCCAAACTCCAAATATCGTCACCAAGACTTAAACATTACATTTTACAAAAATGAGAATAGAAGCTTTTAAGTACAAATGCTTTTCTAACATAGGCAGAGAGCCCTTGCTAATAATCAGTGGAATACCAGCTCCAGATGAGAACACATTAATGTGTCAATTGACTGCGGATTCAACCTAGTGCAAACAGGAGGAAAAGCCACCTTGAAGGAGTAGAAAGCAACAGCACACCCAACCTGGCCTGGATGATCTTGACGTTATACAATGTGAAGCCTCAAATTATACCAAATGCTTAGGACCACGTGTTTTGGATTTGGGACTTTTTTTCAGATTTTGAAATATTGGTATACAGAATGAGATAGCTCAGTGATAAGTCCCAAATCTAGACAAAAAATCATTAATATTTCATATACACTTTATATTCATAGACTAAAGTAATTTTATACAATATTTTTAGTGCACCTGCATTTTGGCTGCAACCCAACACAAGTGACATCACATCAGTGCTCAAGAGGTTTGGGATTTGGAGGTTTGAGGTTAAGGATGCTCAACCTGTAATATAGAGAGGTAATGAGGCAGGTGCCTCAGGATCCTGAACAGTGCTTCAGAGGACCCACAAATGTCCTCAGGTTTGAGATGGTAGACAGCAAATCCATTTTGGGAATAGGCAAAATCATTAGTAATACCTTTTTTTCAGTTTAAAGTTTTCATTCCATTGTATTTTTTTAAAGTTCCTGTTTTTTAAGGAAAAAAAAAACTTTAATCTTACTCTTGTTCTTATGAAGGTAAAGTATCATTTTTTTAACTCTTTTTAATCTTTGGTTTTCATCAGTACAAGTAATGAACTTTCCCAACTATTAACCCAACCAATCCAGAAGCAACAAGATTTTTTTTCTTCATGAACTGCCCTCCAATCCAATTCACATTATCTCGCCTGTATATAGGTTCAATGCAAGCAATTTGTACTTTCCTTCCCCAAATTTTCATTACAAAAATATTCTTGGTTCTTAGGTCCAGTGGACATATTTCCATCTATTATCTATCCTTGCTCCTGGGAGTTGTGAAACTTGTCCAACATTGCTAACAACTCAATAAACCCCTTTCATTTCAGAGATTCCCTGGTCACAAGAGATTCACATAGAGCTCATTGCCTTCACAGCTCTGTGGTCTCTTTTAAACTTTCTGTCACTTTGCCTTTTATTTCCTATTTGTTGCATCAAGAGTACTAGCCTGGGCTGATGCTATAGCTCAGTGGTAGAACACATGCTTAGCATGTGTAAGGCATTGGGTTCAATCCTCAGCACCACATAAAAATAAATAAAGGTATTGTGCCATCTACAACTTAAAATTAAAAAAAAAAAAAAAGAGCACTAGCCTGCCATAATCTACTGTGTCCCACTTAGAAGCAGAAGTCAGCCTGTGCTGTTTTTTTTTTTTTTTTTTGAAAGGTTATTTGTCAAGGTTCAGACCTCTCACACGAAGTCCTTTTATCTATTCAATTAGGCAGGTTGTCTTCAGCAAACTCTCCCTGCAATCTTGCTTTCTGCTCCTCCTCCTAAACTGAGAGGGCATGAGGCAGAACACCATTGGCAGTTACTACCTGTCTACACCTGGTGCTCTTCACTTCCTATGACCATCCTCCCCTTTCATCCTCCCATTTGCCATCTGAACACACACACACACACTCACACACACACACACACACACACACACACACACACACACCACATGAAAACATACACATTCTACGTTTCAACAATACCCACCACTGTAGTCCCCACATCATGTGGTTTCTTCTCCCTGCAAGGCCTCTCCTTCTTTATTGTCATAGCTACCCTTCCTCATCCTTCAGACTCTTCACCTCTTCTGGAATTTTTCTTTGCCTCCACCGATGCCTTTCTCTGCTGACTCCATCCAATTTCTGCATAATCCCAAGGCCTACATTGGGCTGATTTGGTTCTTCCCTCCACCACACCCCGTCACACAGAACAGGCCCCTTCAGGGCAGAAATTGTGCCCCATTGGCCTGTGGCACCTGAGGTATTTGCAGCTAATGCTGGTTGGCCTGTGGTCTCTCCAGCATGCTGTGTGCCACAGTGGACTCAACAATAGCAGGACCACTTGAACCCTACTGGCCAGGGCTATTTGACATTGATTTTTAAAGTGCATTTCCTGAGGTCTCACTGGTGGTGGAAGGTGAAGGAAATAATCATCCTTCTCTGATTAAAGTGAAGTCCCCAATTATTCGCTCCTTAATTGATAATGCTAGGTAACACGTAACACTAATTGGGTGCCAGGTACTTTAAACACATGGTTTTACTTTGCCTTTTCCACCACCTTCAGAGGTAGGGACTCCTGCTACTTTCAGTTGACAAAGGGGCAAACTGAAGAATGCAGAGGTTAAGTAAGTGGCAAGCTGCCACCTGGATGCAGGCGGCCTGGACCTAAGGACCATGCAATTGACCACCACATGACACTGCACTTCTTCTGGGCTTCCTTGGCCATTTCTTCTTAAATATTCAATTGCATAAGAAGTGCATCACACTTTAAAGCTGTTCAGAAACAGCAAAAGCCAACTGCATTCCACCTCCACTCAAGTCCAACTTCCTTTCCTGGAGTTAATCACTGTTTGTTCAATGGCGTGTCCGTCAGTTTTCCATCACTCGAGCAAATTCCTGAGATAATCAACTAATAAAGTTTTCTACTGGCTCACAGTTTTCAAGCTTCAAGCCAAGATCACTTCACCTGCTGTTGTGGGCCTGGGACAAAGCAGTACATCATAGTCAGACTGTGGCAGAGCAAGACTGCTCACCTCACGCCTGACACATGAAAGACAGTAAGAAAGAGACCAGGTCCCACAATCCCTTTGGGAGCATTCCCGAATTTACTAAAGACCTCCCACCAGGCCTCACCTTCTAAAACTTCACCATATTCCAGTAGCTCCAAGCTGGCAAAAAGCTTTCAACTTTTGGGTCTTTGAGCGACATTTAATATCCAAACCATAGCTGATAGGTACCCTTCTAGAGTTTTTCTTTGTTCACATACACGTATGCATTGTTGTGTGTGTACATGTATAAAAAGAAATATGTCTTGTTACATAACTGGACTAAGCTTTATTTTTATATAGATTGCTGTTTTCCTTTAACAATTTGTCTTGAAAATCTTTCCATTTTATTCTGTGAATGCTGCATTGTATGGCTATATTCCATACTGTATATTATAGTTAACCATTTCTTATTTTGGGGTGGTTTATTTATTTTGATTCTGACATCACTGCTACACACAACACTGCACTGAGTGTCCTTGGATCCATCTCCTCGTGCTCTTTTGCAAATAGAGGTCTAGGAAAGATACTTAGAAATAAAAGTTTAGAGATGCAGTTTTTGTGTGTGTGTGTGTGTGTGTGTGTGTGTGTGTGTGTGTGTGTGTATTTTCCAGTGGGACTCTCAGGCTGCCTGCCCTGCAGTGAGTCTGGTCCTCTTATTCTTTTGACATTCACAGATTAAAAGGGCCTTGGCTGTAGTGTTTCTAGAAAATTATCTCTGCACACAGCACTGCTCAGACTCCGGCATGCCAAGGAAAGTCAATGCCTCTCTTTTCACCACCCCATTTTCAGGAAAGAGGTGATTTGATATAAGCTGCAGAACATACAGTGTTCTTGAGAACACACAATGTGATTTCCAAAAAAGGAGCTGGTAGACAAGAGGGAGGTTGTGTTAGCTTTTCATCACTGGGAGGGACCAAAACACCTGACAAGAACAACTTAGAGGAAGAAAAGTTTATTTGGGCTAACAGTTCCCATCTGTGGTTGGTTGACTTCATTGCTTTGGGCTCAAGGGGAAACAGGACATCATGGCAGAAGGGTGAGCAGAAGAAAGCTGTCAGCTCATCGCAGCCTGGAAGAAAAGGAGAGAGGGAGAGAACACAAGAAGTCAGGAGTAAGATATATTCCCCAAGGGCACACACCCAGTGACCTACTTCTTTCAGCCATGCCCCACCTGTGTACAGTTTCCATCCAGTAGCCCATTCCAATTATTAATCCAGCAAAAGAATTAATCCACTGATAAGGTTACAGTTCCCATAATCTAATCATTTCAGCTTTGAACATGCCTGCCTTGTCTAACACATGAGCTTTTCCAGGGGATGCCTCATATCCAAACCATAAGACAAGTAAAACTTACTGTGGGAAAAGATGAAGTGGGTCAGAGGTACTTTTCTCTGGAGTTTCTCCTCTCTATATTTTGTGGCCTGCATGGTAAAATGAGGCGTTATGGCTGAGATATGAAGTAGCCCCCAAAGACTCCCGTGGTGAAGGTCTGGTCCCAAATGCAGCAATGTTCAGAGGTGGGGCTTTGGGAAGTGACTGGATCCCGAGGGCTCTGACCTCACTGAAAGCTGATTAGACTGCTGGAGGCAGTGGAAACCACAGGTGGTAGGACCTGGTTGAAGGAAGAATGTCACTGGGGGCATGCCCTGAAAGTGTATATCCTGTCCCCAGCCCCTCCCCATCTCTCTCCCTTCACCATGCCTTTTTGCCATGTTTCTGCCTTGGCATCAGCTGACCAACCCTAGACTGAAACCTCTGACACTGTGAGCCAAAATACATCTCGGCTCCTATTGAGGTTTTTCCTCAGGTCAGAGACCACAGCTCACCGAACACACAAGGTTTAGAGGAGCCCCCTTGCTCGGGAAAGATCACACTGCATAGGCTGTAGTTCAAGGTTAAAATATCATAGAGCAAGCAAATCAGGAGTGTTCTTTTCTATTTCCTTAAGCAAGAGACCAAAGAGGTAAAAACTGAGGATTTGGGTAGATGCAGAATACAATTGTCTGGGGGCCCCTGACATCCCTTGTGGCTCCAGAAAAGTCACATCGGTACGTAATTTCTGGCTGTTCGGGGCGTTGGAGCCACTTCTTATGAGAAATAACCAACACATATTTGAATAAATGTCTTAAACGATTTTAAAATCTGATGCGAGTACTAATGCTATTTAACTTTTGTGTACTTAAATGTACTCTTCCAAGTATAGTAAGTGGAACTCACTCCCTGAGCCACCCCATCTTTTTTTTTAATAATGAATGCAGCTCTACCTTTGCATTTTCCCCGCTGCACTAAACAGGCTGCTGAATTTTTAATGTGGGATTAAAATTGCAGAACCCTCTAGTACCAAACTAAGAGACTAAATTTAGGAGTATATAACCAGAGCCTTGTTAGCATGGTCTGACCAATCAAATGGCCAAAACCTAAATAATGCTCTTTCTGAATGAAGTTTGATTGGGGAAAAATAAAATACATTCATGGCCTAAGAGTCTTATGGATGCTCTACTCTATTACTATTTAGATCACCATAAATTTTCAATTCTTATCATCAACATTAGCTTTCCCCTTCCTAACACATACTTTGTAATGGAAAGCATAAATATGAGGGGTGTTCTGCTGAAATATGTCTGCAAGTGGGAAATTAGGAAGTGAGAATATTAATACTGCCTCCATGGGAACACAAGTCTTCATTCCAGAACTCTGAATTGCTAAAAATTTAATCTAATTGAAAAACAGTGGCAAAAATGAAAGATGCCATACATACTCTGCACTAGGCCTCATGTCAAGAACTTTTTAGGGCTGGGGATGTGGCTCAAGCGGTAGCGCGCTCGCCTGGCATGCATGCGGCCCAGGTTCGATCCTCAGCACCACATACCAACGAAGATGTTGTGTCCGCCGAGAACTAAGAAAAAATAAATAAATGTTAAAATTCTCTCTCTCTCTGTCCCCCTCTCTCTCACTCTCTCTTTAAAAAAAAAAAAAGAACTTTTTAATCCTTTTTTTCACTATTCCTATAAGTTCTTACACATTCATTCATTCATTCATTCCACCAAGAAATGAGAAACTGAAACAGAGAACAATGGAAAGGGTACATTTAAATTGATTTGATAATTAAAGAAATAGAAGGAGCTAACCATATAAAGAGCAAGGAAACAAGCCCTTCAGACAGGAGACTTCATGTGGGAGTTGCAGGGAAGCGTGGTGTGTTCCAAGTCTAGACAGCCAACCACCACGGGATGGGCAGAACATAAAGAGCCCAACCACCACACTTCAAGTTGGAGAATTAAGCAGAGATGAGATTTTAAAAAATTTAAAAAAACACCTAAAATTTGGTTCTTTTAAATGTAAGAGAAGACCATTTAAAGTTTTTAAACAGAGAAGTAGTGTGATTTCATGTAAGTTTTGCTACCAGGTGGAGAATGGACCAGAAGGGAAGAAGAATCAAAGTTCAGGAATCAGTTTAGAAGTTACTGTCGTTGAGTTGAGAGAGAAGGTGGTGGCCCAAAATGTTATGGGAAGAGAAATGGAGAATAAAAATGAGAGGCCGGGCCAGGTGTGGTGGGTGCATGCCTGTAATCCCAGCTACTTGGGAGACGGAGGAAGGAGGATTACAAGTTCCAGGCCAGCCCAGGCAATTTAGTGAGACTGTCTCAAAATAAAAAAAAGATAAAACGGACTGGTGAGGTAGTTCACTGGCACTTGCCTAGCATGTGCAAGGCCCTTAGTTGTATCCCCACTTCTTAGGGGAAAAAAGAAAAAGAAATAAAGACTTAAAAGATAGTGTGTAGTTGAACGGACAGGGATTGTCAATGAATTATACCTGAATGAGAGACGAGGCAAGATGGATGATGCTCAGGTTTTTTGGCTTCAGTAATGTAGTGCATGGTGTTCCATTTACTGAGATGGAAAATATTGGGATGGAGAAAATAAGAAAGGGAAAGGTAATGGAACTCAATCTGGAACTCTGTTTTTGTTTGCTTGTTTGTTTTTTGTTGTTATTTTTTTCATGAGTTTGAGATGTCTGCAAGATATCTAGTACAAGTTCAAATGAGTGGTTTCATTTTGCATCTTAGAGGAGAGGTCTGGGCAACAAATACAAATCTGAAAATGATCCACATAATGGTTAGTATTTAAATAAAAGGAAATTACTAAAATTATTTTCAAAATGAGTATTTGAAAGGAAAAGGAAAGGGATCAGACTGACTCCTGAAGAATGCTAACATGAGTAGTGGATCGAGAATATCCAACAAAGAAGACAGAGGAGCTAAGATGGGAGGAAAACCAGAAGGAGGTGACATTGAGTCGACAAATCAAAAAGCAGTGTTCTGTGAAGGGACAGAACATGCAGGTAAGTAATTAACAAGAGGTTTTCAGGGGGAAAGGCCCTGATTTGTAGCGGCTGCTGATTGCCAGGGTATATACTCTCACCGAGGCTAATTTCAAGCTACCCTGTCTTTACTGACCCTAAAAAGAAATTCACACAATTATCTGAGAATACCATTCCTCTGGGCCCAGAACAGCACTACTGCTGTTCTGGGAAGCGACTGGATCACAAGGGCTCTGACCAGGAAATGTGCGGGGAGTTTGGCAACCTGCATGTCATCAGTGACCTCAGTAAGAGTCATTTTGGACTATGGGGGCAGAAGCCAGACTGCAATGAGTGGAGGAGAGTGATGAGGGTAATAAAGGAAAGTCAGTGCTAAGTTTCCTAAAGAAATGCATGGATGATAGCTAAAGGGAGAAGAGTCAAAAGTTTAAAAAATAAAAATAACACTAAAACTCATTAAGAGTTTCACCCAGTGTGCATCAAACAAGTGCAGGAGGTAGGATCTGATCCTGGGTTTGTTTGACTCCAAAACTTACCCTTTTGTAAAAAGCTCCCTGGACCATGGAGATAAAGCCACCAAAAAATCAAATTACAGATTATTCTCTTTTCTGATACTTTCTTGTATTTTCCAATTATTTTCACTAAGAGACCAAATTACTTTTATAATTAAAAATATATTGAATAGATTTTCACAGAGTAAATACTGGAACGTAGCAGAATATAAGAATACCATTATCTTGTCAAGTTTAGCAGAAAGAGCATGTTGCTAAACAGCACCACCTAGAGTGAAGTTTACTTCTAAACTATTTTAACTTTTTATTCCATTTTAAAGCTTATAAATCCACACATTAAAATATCTGTGAACTAAATACCTGAAGGTGCTATATTCAAAACTTACATTCATAGTTTCTAATTCTTAGGTGGTTTCACAACATTAGATATGAATAAGGACTGTGTCCTGTGTTTGTATAGTGCTAAGTACACTGTCACAGCTCAAAAGATAAGAAATAACAGCCCTCCCCAGGAAGTTATGTGTCTTTTCTATAAAAAATGGAAGGCTCTTATATTGAAATTCAAAAGGAATTATAATTATTCTTCTCTAGAATACAGTATGCAATACTGGAATAATTTATGTAGAGAGCTGATAGGATCTATTGAGGATGTTTTAGCCTTTGGTTTTGTAGGAAGACAGATATCTGTGATAAGAAGAAACATTCTCCGGGCACACCTGTAATCCCAGCAACTTGGCAGGCTGAGCCAGTGGAGGATGGCAAGTTTGAGGCCAGCCTGGGCAACTTAGTGAGACCTTGTCTCAAAATAAAAAAAAAAAATGAAATAATAGGATGGAGATGTGGCTCTTTGGTAGAGCTCCCTCAGTTCAATCCCCAGTACCGGAAAAACAAAAAGAGTAAACATTTTTAGTATAATGATAGTGTCAGGAGTATAGATTCAATAGATACTAGAGCCCCTATTTTAATAATTCTGTACTATTCATGTATAAATACAATAACAAGGTTATAGAGGTATTTTGAGGTTTGAGTATTAAATTATAATGATAATAATTCTGAGTGAATATAAAATCTCATATTGATAGACATAGCTTTTAAGACCATTAATCACTAATATTTCTTTCTCTCATTAATACTTACATTAAATAGAATTATATTTAGTTTTTTTCATGAAAATGAAATTTTTATTGTTTTCCATAATTTGGGGGGGGGGGTACTGGGGATTTAATCCAGGGGTACTGGGAATTTAATCCAGTGCTTTACCACTGAGCTACAAACCCCACTCCTTTTTTTATTTTTTATTTGAGACAGGCCTTCACCAAGTTGTTGAGGGTCTTGCTAAATTGCTGATGCTGGCCTCCAACTTTCAATATTCCTGTCTGGGCCTCCTGAGACACTGGGATTACAGGCATGCTCCATCACACGGGGCTTGTTTTCCATATCTTATGATGTTAAACTCTTTCTCCTTTTAAGGAATTTATATTCATTTTTTTTTTCGGTTTTCTGTATTTACACAGGTGTAGGAAAGCAGCATCTGAGATATCACAGCTCTGTAGATCTAGAGTTTGGATATTAGGATGTGAAATCTCACTTATATTTGAATCTGTTATCTGCCCCTGCAAACTCATTATATTAATCAGTCTATCTTCTATGCTGGGAGGCAAAGGCTTAAGGTCTGTGATATATCTGGAATATTCTCCGTGAAGCACCAAAGGCATAGATCCAGGAGCTGACTGATCGGTCCTGGGCAAGGCATTGGAGGCCCTCACAAGCCTCTTCCTTGGTCCCAAGGCCTCCAGAACCCAGCTGGGAGCCTACGGGACAACTGCCCTGCTGCAAGGCTGCAAGGCTCGTAGGTAGGTGCTCACATTTAGTTTTTTAAGGTAGATAAAAGCAATTTATTGCTACTTGGAAAGAGAGAAATGTATATTTGTTAGATAATTTAATTATGTATAGAAGATCTGAGAGTATTTATAGTAATAGAACTTGAACTAATAGAATGTAGTCTAAAAAAAAGCATACAAAAATCAATAGCCATCTTACACAGCAAAAGTAGTATGTAAGAAAATATAAGCCAAAAAGATCCCATTTACAGCATCATTAAAAAAACTACAAATTATCTCAAAGTAACTTTAGAAGCACAACAGGCTCTGTAGCTCAGGATTGGACCACATGTGGATTTGAATTGTTTGATGATGAGTTATATAAAAGATAAGGACTGCATTATATTTGGTTTGGAGCACCTTCAAGATTTATCTTTGTGGGCTGGGGATGTGGCTCAAGCGGTAGCGTGCTCGCCTGGAATGCGTGCGGCCCGGGTTCGATCCTCAGCACCACATACAACCAAAGATGTTGTTTCCGCCAAAAAACTAAAAAATAAATAAATAAATAAATAAATAAATAAATAAAAGATTTATCTTTGTGAAAATTTAGTTTCCATAAATTTAAAAGTCTTAAGGATTTAACAGCATTAAATTTATACAGTATTGGGCTGGGGTTGTGGCTCAGTGGTAGAGTGTTTGCATCACATGTGTGAGCACTGAGTTTGATCCTCAGCACCACAAAAAAATAAACAAATAAAGGCATTCTTTCCATCTACAACTACAAATAAAATTTTTAAAAAAATTTTTGTACAGTATTAAACTTGAATTCGCCAAGCAGGTCTCAGTAAATTATTTGATCATACTGCCACCTATAGGTGACAAGAAGAGCAGAGTGCCCAGAAATAACATTTACCAACTTCTAAGAGAAATTGCATTATGAAGTGGTAAGGTTGCTAGATAAAATACAGAATGTTCACATAAATCTGAATTTAAGTTAACAATGGTTAGTGTGCTGGACACTGTGGTGCCCCCTACTTGGGAGGCTGAGGTAGGAAGATCGTTTGAGTCTAGGAGTTTGGTACCAGCCTGGGCAACACAGCCAGACATTGCAAATATAAATAAATATAAATAAACAAATAGATAAATAATCAAAAACAAAACTTGTTAATATAACTATGTACCAAATATTGCATAGAACATATCTATACTAAAATATCACTCATACAATTTTTATATTTTTATGTAACAGTTTATAATTCTAATATATTTAAATAATAAAAATATTTAGTATTATCTGAAATTCAAATTTTACTTGGAATTCACTTACAAAATCTATCAAGCCTTAAAAATGGAGATAATAATGTCAACCACACTCTACACTTAAACCTTTCAATGGTTTCTCTTTGGCCTCAGTCAGAAGTCCAAGTTTCTTAATGTGGCATTTAAGACTATTTCATCTCCCCTCTTATTCCTCCTTACCTTAGTAGTGAAGCTATCAGGTAGTTCGTTTGGCCTAGAATATAGAGCCTTCTGGTTTGTCTGTAATTCCAGCTATTTGGGAAAAAAAAAAATTTAAAAAAAAAAAAAATATATATATATATATATATATATATATATCCTTAGCTGTTTATGATAATTTCATTATATAATTACATTTCTCCTTTGGACCTTTTTGTCAAAATAATAATAGATGATGATTAAGTAATACATTACCTCAAGAAGGAAAAAACAACTAGTGAGAATAAACAACCTACATAAAAACATTGCATTGAAATCACATTTTATTGCCAGCTAATTTTGCATTCTTATTTGTTAATGAAAGAATAATCCTATGAACTTAAATTAAGCATTTATGAGTATGTGGGGGTGTGTTTTTCTGGCCATATGATTGTTGTGGTCTCATGTTATATGAAAATGTGGAGTCTCTTGTTCAGAAATTAAGAATTTCAAAGCCAGGGTAGTAGAGCATACCTATGATCCTAGCTACTTGGGAGACTGAGGCAGGAGGATCACAAGTTCCAGACCAGCCTGAGCAACTAGTGAGATCCTGTCTCAAAATTTAAAAAATAAAATAAAACAAGAACAAGCTGGGGAAGTAGCTCAGTGGTAAAGCACCCCTGACTTCTGTGGCCAGTACCTCAAAACAAAACAACAACAACAAAATATTTCAGGATGGTAACAGCACAGCATTAACCCGAGTATGGGACCCTTCTCAGTGCAGGGCCCTGGCTACACAGGTCACATTCTCTATATGTGCATATGCTGTTTCCCTAACTGAATTGATTTAGAATTGAAATTTCTGTAAGGGAAACTCCATTTTGATTATACTGGCAGTATGTGAGTGACTTAAAATTCATGATGTATCAATATCTTGCTACATGGAGCTACTAAATCAAGAAGAAGGTAAAGCTTACAAGAATGTAGAATCTGCAGCCAGTTCAAGGTCTGGCTTTATGGCCACTTTGTAAGCCTCAAGGGGCAGCTTTAAGTAACCACAAACTCCTTCAAATTCTCATCAAAGGTGTGTGTGTGGGCGGGGAGGTTGTGTGTACAATTTTTAGGAGGAAAGCTTTCATCTGATTCTCAGGGGTATATCAAGAACCCAAAAAGTTTCAAGATTCATTGTTATTAAATTAATTCTCTTTATTAACTTAAATACATTTCTGGCAAACCATGATCTTTAAAAAGTCCCTGCTGGTAACTGACTGGAAAACTTTAAATACAAGGAATTGTGTAGAGTTTTAAAACTCCTTTTATTTCAAAACATAGAAAAAGAAACATGATGAGAAATACAGGAATAAACAAAAACATCAAGATCCCCGTTAGAGAAATGAAATCTCAAAAGATCTACATTAAACTCTACATCTATTTGCTACTGTGAGAAACCTTGAGACATGGTAAAATTGATCTTTAATTGTAATATGCCTTATGTAATAATATATAATGTTTGCTGAATACATCATGTACTATCATTTACAACTCCACCCAATCCCCTCACCGTTTCTAAAATGAGGAATCGAAAGCAGTAGAGGTTAAGAAATTTGACCAAGGACAGGTTTTGAATGTGTCAAAAAGTCAATATTCTTATTAACTTTATTTTCTTCTCAATTATTTAGTCCACTTAGCCAGATACTAATTCATTATATAGCTTTCATTTAATAGCTGTCAAAATGTAATAGTTGATTAAATAACTGAAAATGTATCATTCCAAAAAATTTTTCACTTGTCTTCCAGTCTTCTGTGGTTCCCACTCTTTCCTTCTTCCTGTCAGGCCTCCATCCTCTGCTTTCCATTTTTTCCATTTTATATAACTTTTTCGATAAACTAAGCCAAACCTAGGACTTTAAATACTGAGTGTATGTTGATGATTTTCACATTTACATTGCCAGCGTGAACCTTTCTCTTGAACCCAGACTTCTCAACCTTCCCCCTGGAGGACTGACCAATGTCTCAGACCAAATACGGACAAAATAAACCCCAGATTTTCCTCCTTCAAGAATCCACTGTCTTCCCCATCTCAGTAAATGGCAACCACATTCTTTCTTTAGTTGGAACTAAAAACCTTGGAGGTTATCTTTGTTTCTTTTCCCTCTTTCACACCCACTTCAAATCTTTTGACAGAAGGATTGGCTCAACCTTCCACATATATCCACAGCAACATGCCTCCAAAATCCACCCACCTCCTCAATCCAAGTCACCATGGTCTCTCTGACCCAGGTTATGGCAAGTCTCAGCCACCAGAGTGCGCCTCTCAGGGCAGGGGCACAGTGACCTGTGGCCTCAGTGGCTGCACTGTGTGTCCTCCATCACTGTGTTCTCACTGCGGCCAGGCTTCCCAACAACTAATCACTGGGCACAGTTGGCCCAGTCCTGGAATCTGGGGGCCCCTCTGATAGGTGACTGTCATGGGCCAGCCATGGGCTGGGTGTGTGTGAACTATGAGCATGAGTACACAAGTGGACTGGACTGACAGTGCCTCTCTGTTTGGGCTGGCGACATATGTGTCCTTTTCACTCACTCTGCCTGTGATCCCCACACAGCACACGAGATGGGCGTGGCCTTCCAAGATGTCAGTAACCTGCTGACCACAAGATGTCAGGAAGCTAGACTCAACCCCCTGAAACCTGACCCCCCTCATTGGGTGGAACTTTCTGGAGTGTTTTCCCCTCAATAAAAAGGGTCTTCAGAATGTCCTCCTCCTCTTTTGTCTGCCTCCCTGTGGGAGCTGGAGCAGAGGAGCCATCACTGAAGAATCCCAAGAAAAAGGTATTTTCTCTGTGTCTGTGTGGTTATTTCTTGCCAACCAAATTCACCTGGAGTGACCCTGAATGACTTAGTCGCATGTCAAAGCAGGTGACTTTGTCTCAAGGATTTCCCATTAGTTTTATAAATTTTTTAATTTGTTCTAATTAGTTATACATGACAGTAGAATGCATTTTGAATGCATTTAATACATAAATTCCAATTATTTTTTATCAAATTTTCATAGAACTGCACCAGAGATTGAGAGTCTTCCATGTAACCAACCTGCCTTCCTTCTGCCCTTCATCAGGGTCAGACCTGCATTGCAGTCAGAAGGCTTTCAAAACCTGTTCTGGCACCTTCCCCAAAGGCACTTCTCTTTAATAAATCTCATGCATGTCTAATCCCATCTTGGCTTCTTGGAGGAACTGAACCAACACAGTCCCCAAATTCTTCTATTTGCTTCCCCAATTACAGTGCTTCAGTCTCTTTACAAAGCAGCCCGAGGAGATTAAGGTGAGACTGAACTACCAGCTCTAGACACTCTGGATGCAGCTTCCCTCCAGGTTTCATCTCCTCTTTCCTGACTCGGGCACAGCCACACAAGTCTCTTGGCCACTTCTTCACTCACTGACTATGATTTACTTGCCTGTGCCCTGTCTTTTCCTCTGGGGTGCTTCTGTCCTAGAAGACACATAGATACGAAGAAGTAGATGTAGATAAGATAGAAGCATCCTGGTCCCTCTGCTCATTTAGGTCTGTCTTTCTCTACCATCTTATTTTTTTCGTCATATTATTTATTCACCATTTGAAATATTATACATCTCTTATTTGTTTATTGACTCTCTTCCTGCATTACAGCACGGGTACCATGAAAACAGAGCCTGGGTGTGTTTTACCCACTCCCATATTCCTAACACCAAAAAAGTACCTGGCACATAATACTACTCGAATTTTGTTGAATGAATAAATGAATAAATTTCTACGAAAACCTCTTATAGAATTATAAAAAGCATAGGAATTTACAAACCTAAGTTTGCTTAAGAGCATGTAAGTTTTCTGAAAAAGGAGGCAAGTAGAAAAACTGGTGCCAACAGAAATTGAGGACACATTTATGTTTTCCTCATATGATTATGAAAAAATGTTGAAATTTTGTAACACAATATTGAAACTATGTACTGATCACTAACCTTTTTAATCTAAAATATGGAATGGTATTTTTCTCAGAGAAGCTCAATCTACACTTAATTAGCTGGGTTATAACCAGGAAAGTGCTAAAATGCCAAGGGAGTGAAAATTGTCTTTCCAGGACTCTCAGGAGTAAGTGATACTAGGGAATAGTTGGCAAATATATTTTTTTTCAAGTATAGTGAGAAAAAAAAACCACAGGAAAACATTCAAGACCCTCCCTAGTGCTGGGAATATGTGGCAGTGAATTAACTTAGTAACTGTAATGAGGAGTAGTTGAATACTTGAATTTTTGTGAGATTTAAGGAACACGGATGAGATTAATTTTTTTAAACTGCATGTCCTGATGAAACCCAGATTTATTCTTCTACTTTTCTAGTTATGTTCTTAGTGAAGTAAAACATTTTAAATAAGGAATAATTGCATTAAAAAAAACTGAGATTCAAAATGTAAGTCAGAGGGTCATAGAAATTTTCCCTGGCCTAATGGTCATGTGCATACAAATCGCACATTCTATGGCATGAAAATGGAGCCACAAAGTACCTTTTTGGCAATCTGCCCTTCTCTGAATATTACACTTAGAGGAAATAGGTCAAGATGCAGACGCTAGGTCCTGTCATTGAATTACTACACAGGAAGGTCAGGCTTATACTGCAGTATTTCAATGGCATAACTGATACCAGGTACACTACATCATTCCTGTCAAATGATTAAAAGGAACCAAGTGGAAATTAAATTTCTGGATTTACTGCTAAGCTATTGCACAAACTTGAATTAATCTTAATCCTTCCAGAAATCATGGCCCAAAAAAGCTAGAAGTATGCTATAGAAATGCTATGTGTCACTATCTGCTGGGGACACAGAAAATATTGACCCTGCTGAACTGTATTTCATATTCCATGGGAAAGCATGGCCCTATTTCCCCTTTATTTTGCCATGAGAAAAAAAATCTATGATCTATTAAACGTTTTCAGATAATAAATACCTCCTGAATGCGTATGTATCCATTTCAAAAAGTCCAAGATATGCTAGAATACATAGAATATTGGTCTAACAGAATATTGACTTGAGAGTAAGAAGCCCTGTGTTCCCACTTCAAATTGGCTGCTAACTAGCTTTGTGAGTTTGTGTGTAACACTCAGTGTTTTCTACTGCAGCTTGACAAATTATTCCAAAACTAATGCCTTGAAATAATGAACGTATAATCTCGTAGCTTCTCTGGGTTAGAGGTTCAGCAGAGTCTTTGCTGGTCTGGCTCAGGGATTCCCAAGACACTGCAATAGAAATATCAGCTAGAGTTTCATCCACTGAAGGCTGCACTGAGCTGGAGGATCTGCTCCCTAACATGGTTGTTGGTAAGAGGCTTCAGTTTCCTACCATGTGGGCTTCTCCATAGGATTGCTCCTGGTATGGCAGCTGGCTTTCCCCAAAGTGAGTGACCCAAGAGAGAGTGGACAGTGGCTGCAATGGTCTTTATACCCAAACTCAGAAGCAATGTATATCAGTTCTGCTATATTCTACCCTTCATGGACCCTCACCTTGATGTTCTGTGGAAGGGGACTACACAGGGGCATGAACACACAAAGGTAGGAAAATCTGGAGGATGTCTTAAAGGCTGGCTGCCACACTGTTCCTCAGTTTTCTCATGTCTAGAGTGAGGGCTCTGAGCCACAGGGTCTTTCTTTCAGGTTGGTGACCTCTTCCCTTCCAAGTGCCACCACCAGACATTGCTTTCCCACTCACGTAAAAAGTCCTGCTCCTGGGCTGGGGATGTGGCTCAAGCAGTAGCGCGCTCACCTGGCATGTGTGTGGCCTGGGTTCAATCCTTAGCACCATATACAAAACAAAAGATGTTGTGTCCGCCGAAAACTAAAAAATAAATATTAAAATTCTCTCTCTCTCTCTCTTAAAAAAAAAAAAAAAGTCCTGCTCCTTTTAGCTTTCAGCCGCTTGGCTGTACCAACCACCATCCACCTTGTTGCAATTGTCTATAGGCTTCCTAGCCACTCCACTGCCACTTGCTCTGCTGTGACCCCTGGTTTACAGTTGTCTTCTTCACTCCAAGTCCTGACATCAACGTAGTGACCCAGCCCAGTCTATGGCCTTCCACTTGCTTCTCCCTGAAGCCCCTTCACCCACCCCATCCCCACACCAACACCCTGGATTTGTCCTGACCAATATGGTTCCACTGCATTAACTGAATTCAGTCACCTCACTCTCTCACCGTAACTTCCTATTTTTTAACCAAGAAATGGGTCCCCACACCTGGTTGGACCTTCCAGAAAACTCAATTGAAGCCCTGAACCATGGCCCACACCCTGTCATCCCAGGGGCTCTGAGGCTGAGGCAGGAGGATCCAAAGTTCAAAGCCAGCCTCCACAAAAACAAGGTGCTAAGCAACTCAGTGAGACCCTCTAAATAACATACAAAACAGTGTGGGTGTGGCTCAGTGGTTGAGTGCTCCTGGGTTCAATCCCCAGTTTAAAAAAAAGAAAAAAAAGAAAAAACTCAATTGAATTTTTCTGTATCAACTTACTCTCACGTTCACTTTATTTCCACTTCAAAGTAGGCTTTAAACTTCATCATTTGAACCACTTTCTGAAGAGATTCCTCAATGCTTTTATCTCAGAGTCCTTCTTTCACACTAGCCTAGAAAACAATTCTCATTCTGATTTATTTCAGGGAACAACCTTTTGCATCTCTATTACCTGCGGTGCTACTGAAGGCTGCTGAAGAAAATCACATAAGGGGCATCACATGGCAAAGCTCACCAGTGCAGTGAGTGTCCCCGTCAGTGCTGCTCACCCCCTCTCCCCCACTTTCCTCAAAACTACACACACACACACACACACACACACACACACACATCCTCATTTGTTCGTTCACTTCCCACAGAAAACAGAATCCACTAGATGAAGACTCTGTCTGGCCCACTCTTTCCTGCAGTAATCCCTTTCTTATTTCATCCATCTCTCAACTTCCTCCTTTTACTAAAACTGTGCCGCCCAATATAGTAGCCACCAGCCACAGGTGGCTATTGAGCTCATGAAACACAGCTAGTCCTGACTGACAAATACTCACCATTTTTTACACTGAGTTTCAAAGACAGCATAAAAATGCAAATTATTTCTTTAATTGATTAAGTGTTGAATAAATGGCCTTCTGGGGGGCAGGTGGAGACAGAACAGTTAAATTGGACTGAAATTCCTAAATATTCTACTAGGTGACCTGGCTTTATGAATTTACCTACTTTATCCAAATGACACACACAGTTTCTTTCATATATAAGTTTAAAGTTCTCACAGTTGAACGAATTATAACAAATGTTATCACTATTTGCAAAGTAAAGGCAATAAATTATTTGCTATTTTAATATTAACTATGTAATGATTTTTTTGTGTGCACTGAGGTTAAATGCAACTATTTTCTCCTTTGCCTTCTTTATATTATAATGCTATCTGTACTATATAAAATATAAGGGACTGGAGATGTGGCTCAAGTGGTAGTGTGCTTGCCTAGCATGCGTAAGGCACTGGGTTAGATTCTCAGCACCACATTTAAAAAAAAATAAAATAAAATAAAGATATTGTGTCCAGGGCAGCAGAATACAACAGTCACTAGTATGTCAGTATGTAAAAACGTGGATGTGTAACTGATGTGATTCTGCAATCTGTATACGGGATAAAAATGGGAGTTCATAATCCACTTGAATCAAATATATGAAATATGATATGTCAAGAGCTTTGTAATGTTTTGAACAACTAATAATAAAAAAATGAAATAAAATAAATCATTTTTTAAAAAAGATATTGTGTCCACCTAAAACTAAAAATAAATAAATAAATAAAATATATAGAATCAAAAGTTTTACCATTCTTTTAGTCAGTTTTTGCATAATATCCAACCAAAATACTCAACAACGACAATTTAGAGGAGGAAAGGTTTATTTGGGGTACATAGCTTCAGAGGTTTCAGTCTATGTTCAGTGGGCTCCATTGTTCTGGGCCCCAGATGAGGCAGTACATGGAGAAGTACATGGGAGAAGGAACTAGTGGAGGTGTTGGGAAAAGTATAAATGGCAGCCGCACCCCAGAGAAAAACCCCAACATGGCGCCTAACGACCTCTTCTTCCTACCTTCCCCTTTTCTGCAGGGGCGCGAAAAGTGTGAACTCTCCCGCTGGCACCAATTTCAAATCTCGCTGGGGGGAAACTTAGCCCCAATAAGAACTAATTCCTGGGCTCCGGAGCTGATATCTGGAAGAACTTGCCAATAAACGGGCGGCCTGCCATTTATCTAAGCCCTGCCATCTCCCCTTAGTTCTATATAAGCACACAGCCTTTTGCAATAAAATTGGAATTCTCCCGGCAAAGTGTCTTTGTGTGGGGAATTCTTTCAGGAGAAAAGCTGCTCAGCTCACAGCAGAGTCAGGAAGCTAGGGTGGGGTTGGGGAGGGCACAGGGAAGGTGCACCCTTCCAGGGCATACTCGCAGTGTGCACCCTCCTCCTGTCATGCCCACCTGCCCACCCAGTCAGTCTATTCAAACTAGGATGGACTGATTAGGTTACAGCTCGCAATCCAATCGTTTTAACTGAATATTCCATATCAATAGGAGTTTTTTGGGGATACTGCACATTAAAACCACAATATTTTGCCCCCAACCCCCAAAAGCTCACATCCATCTCACAATATAAAATGCATTTAGATCATCTCCAAGACTCCCATAGTCCAAGGTTTTAGCATTGCACAAGTCCAAAGTCTCCTCTGAGAGCTAAGATAAATTCTTATGTGAGGGCCTGTAAAAATCAAAAGCAAGTTACATATATACAGTATACAGTGCCCTAAATATTCCCACTCCAAAAGGGAAGGATAAGAACAGAGAAAGAAGGGATGGGGCTGTTAGACCAGGATGCAAGAAAAGACCACTGACTCCAATTAAAATCAAATTAAAGCAAGCTTATTATTTCAACTAGCCGGGCTGCCTCTCCCCACAAAAACTGAGGGAACTAGACAGCCCCCCAGCTTTCTTGCAGCCCAGCTTTATAGCCCAGAAAGTTACACAAAGGGGGGTTACAGATGACAAAAAAAAGGCTAGTCTACATTTTTGCTGGCCCCGACATCAGAATTTATGAAGGTCAGCAGAGCCTCAGAGAGGGTCCTTATCTGGCCAGGGAAGGCCAAGATTTATGAGGCATCACTAAAGTCTCAGAGAGGGCTGCTATCTGGTCAGGGAAAGCCAGGCATGGGTGAGTTCAAGGCACTGGCAGGCATTCCAAGTAGGTTCAGAATTTGCAGTAATTTATAGTAAAGCCGAAATTATCTTTTCATGGCTTTGTGGAGAGATGGCTCCCAATTTTAAGAGAAAATCAGGTTGGGTCTATCAAGGCCAAAAGCAAGACCAAAACCCAGCCGGGCAGACAGGTCCTGATACTCTGCCCATAACTCCACATACAGCAACTAGGACATAATATTATTTCCAGAGGGCTTAGACAGCACCACCCTTTTGGCCTTGCTAGTTGCCAGGCACATGGGCTCTTTTTAGTCTGTTTCTCTCGGTAACCAGAAGATTTTCTTGACAGTTCTTGTGACTGGCATCTCTTAATTCCTGGGGTCTCCATTCCAGCTTTGACTTCAACTTCATGGCCTCATGCATTGCTCTCTCAGGGGCAGTCCACAGGGATTCCAACCATACTATACTTTGCCTGGCCTCCCAGGCCTTCCTTTGGAATCTCAGTGAAAGCCTCTGAGACCGTTGCCTTTAGCATCCTGTATTCCTTCAGAACCAGTATCACAACTGGTGAGGCCAAGGTCTGTGGCCAGTTTGTAGGATAGTCGGACACTTCCCCTCACCCCCCCACCCCCGCACCCTCGTGCCCCAGTATCATGACTCCTGCTGCAGTCTGACTGGGCACAAATCACGAGCCACTCAAGCAGGAACAAACTTTATTTCTGAACTCCACCAGCACACTCCACACACGCTCCCCGGGAACTCTCCCGAACACCACCCACACGGCTCCTCCAGGAACACCCAACCGGATATCCCTCCTCCCTCTGGCACTTCCCCAATCAATGCGAACTCTCTAGGAATCCCTGCGAGAACTCCAAAGTAGCAGGCCTAGACGGACAGTAAAGGTCTAATATACAATTGAATCAATCCAGCATCATCTTAATGGCTCGCCTCTCAACCAATACTATTGGCAAAATGCCAGGGGCCATTCTGACTGGGCTGTGGCTCTCAGCAGACTAGAGTGGCCTCTGAGTGCCTGTGTGGCTCTGTATAGTGAAACAACTTCATAGTCCCTCCTGTACCTGCCGGGAACCCCCATAATCTCTTCTCAAAGGATTTTCTCTGGCCCAGGAACCTGTAGTGGGTGTGGTCTTGCAAATTCTTGAGATGCCCTTGAGGCATCTTTCCTATTATCTCTTCCTATCTTTCCTATTGTCTCTGTGTAAAGTACTTGGCTGTACTTTAAGAGCTACAAAGTCTTCCACACACCTTCCTTTGCTCCAGCTTTAGATGTACTTTTCTGGCCAAATTGCAAGGTTTTAAAATCCTCTAAGTCTGCTTTCTGCTCCAAATTATCACAGTAAACCTGGCTAACAGCAGCCAGCAATACCCATGCCACTGACTGCATGCTGTGCTGCCTTCAGTCCACTCCCAGATTAATTAGTTCATCACTTTTAAAATCAGCCTCCCTCAAAGTCTCAGAACAAGGACAAGATATAGCCAAGTTCTTTGCCAGAATATAACATGAATGGTCTCTAGACCAATTCCCAACAGAATCCCCATTTCCCTCTGAAATCTCTTGAGCATGGTCTGCATTCCTATTGGCATTCTGGTCTTCTGAACTCACACCAGAATCACCCACTAAACTCCACTTATAACATTCTAAAGCTTTTCTAGCTTGAATCTCTATAAACTTTTCAAACTTTACTCCTGCCAACCAGCTCCAACCGGAAGTGAGTCCCGGTCCTTTGTTCAGGCTGGTCAAGTTAGTCACAGCAATAATCCTACTTGTCAATGTCAACTTCTGTTTTAGTCAGCTTATGCAGCCCTGCAACCAAGATATCCAACAAGAACAACTTATAGAAGAAAGGTTTATTTGGGGTTCACAGTTCCTGAGATTTCAGTCTGTAAACAGCGGGCTCCGTTGTTCTGGGCCCAAGATGAGGCAGCACATCATGGGAAAAGGAACCAGCTCAGCTCAGCTCAGAATGCTGAAGTATGACACCAGAGAAGCTCGCTGAGGCAAGTGTAGAGGGGAAAGTGGAAGATTTATTAAAGGATAGCAGAAAGGACTCTGTCCCCAAGGAAGAAGGGGACCCAAAAGGCGGAATCCATGGAAGGGGGAGGTCTTCCCTTTTTTATATTCTAGGTCTTCTTTTAGTCCTCCCACATTCCTGTCTTTTGTTTCCCTCTATCCTGCAGTAGTAGAATGCAGGTGGGAAGGTCAAAAGGTGGAAGATGAAACGTGGACTGGAGGAGTAATCTGGGCTGGAAGGGCCTGGGGTGGTTTGATTAGCACCTCCTTGTTTGCTGGGAACTGCTACATTAACAGTTCCTGGGGCTGGGTTCTTGGGGTCATTAACATTTCAATCTGCCCAGGTGTAGTTCTGGTTTCCTGGACTCCATTCTCCTCAATGGACCTGATTTACCTAACTCCACTAACTACCTATTGTAATGCCAGATTCCTGAGACCCCAGTAGACCTCCAGGAGCTGAATCCATGCAATCACATGAGTCTTTATTGCAAGCTCGAGCCTGGGCTGTTTCCGACAAAGTGGTCCCAGGGAGTAAGTCCCGGTCCTTTGTTCAGTGAGGATTTATAGGTTTTGGGGAAATGCTCTACGAGTCACAACATCACACAGCAAATCATTTCATACGAGAGAAAACCAAACAACAACTCTTAACATTGATTAGCACATTCACTGGCGGGAACAAGTTGGGTAGGGGTGATTGGTTAGTGTGAGAGGGGGATTCCTTTGAACTGATTGATTTAAGCCTCGAGGGGTGTACGTGCTAAACTACATGGTTTCCCAACATGTTATCAACCACCATAAACTACTAGGGGGTCATCTGGCATCCCAAGTATTTTCCCTGTCTCATGCTGATTGGTGGTTGCTAGGGGGTTGCTATGGCTCCTCACCTACCCTGACTGAGTCAGGGACACCTGGCGCCACAGATCTCTCCGGGTATTTACCTTATTTACCGACAAACAACTCAGCAGGGTGGCTATCTGCCTAGAAAGGCTCTGTGAGTTTTTCCAAGGACAAGGGTCACGCCCCCTTCCTTAGGACAGGCGTTGAGGTAGAAGCTGCTGTTATTTATTTATTTTCAAAATTAGAGTCACATCAGTTTCTTACTATCTTTAAATCTGGCTTCATAGGGAAGATGCACCCTTCCAGGGCAAACCCACAGAGACCTTCCTGCCTACAGTTACCACCAGTTGATCCATCAAACTAGGATGGACTGATTGGGTTATTGTTCACATAATCTAATCATTTTACCTCTGAATATTCCTGCATTGACAGGAGCTTTTGGGGAATACCTCACATCCAAACCATAACAACCATGTGTAGTATTTTTACATGTCAGATTATTAATGCTACTGATGCATTATTTTTTTTTAAGAGAGAGTGAGAGGGTGGAGAGAGAGAGAGAGAGAGAATTTTTTTAATATTTATTTATTTTTTTAGTTTTCGGCGGACACAACATCTTTGTTGGTATGTGGTGCTGAGGATCGAACCCGGGCCGCACGCATGCCAGACGAGCGCGCTACCGCTTGAGCCACATCCCCAGCCCCTGATGCATTATTAATGCATAGTTGAATATAAGAGCATTTTTTAGATTTTTAGTTCCATGAAATCTATTTCAGACTTTGGACCTCTAAAATATTAAGAATATAAATTTTTTCATTGTTTTGAGTCACTACATTTGTGGTAATTGGTTATATCAGCAAAAATAAGCTAATAGAGCAATTTTAAGACTTTGAAAATCTTCTGATAGTTGTTACTTATCTGTTAATTCATACATGATCTCTAATGTTGAGCAAAAATTGTTAATTTTGATATGTTTAAACCCCTCAATTTTCCTTAATGGTTTGCCTTTTGGGTCCTTGTTTAAGAAAAACTTCCCCTCTGTATTCTCTTATATTTTCCTCTGTTATTGAAACTACACAGATTTACCTGTCATGTTTATGTCCTAGGCAACATGGGGTTTGATTTCATATATGGTATAATGTGGAGAACAAGCATGATTTTTTTTCCCTTTTAGCAATACAATTACTTCTAATAGCAGTCTGAAGGTTGGATTTTTAGTCTTTTCCTACATAACTGGTGCTAGGAGCCACAAGCAAATATACGATGTATGGCACCTTTGGTTGATGTATGGCACCTTTGGTTGTAAAGTGACGCCAGCTAGCCACTGAGATATGATTATGTTAAGATTTACATTCATATGGAAATTGGACTCCCGCTGTTCACCTTGGCCTGCTACCGGACTCATGTTACGGGACTCATGGAGAGTTCCCATTGGTTGGGGAAGGATAGTAGGAGGGAATTCCGGGGGAGGTCCGGGGGACCCCCGGTTCCAGGGAACGCGCGGTTCCGGTGGAGGCCCGCGTGGGAGGACCGGGTTTGGCTTGCCAGCACCTACAGAGTATTGGCGGCTTTTTCAAAATAAAGTTTTGTTCCTGCTTGAGTGGCTCGTGATTCTGTGCCCAGCCAAGACTGCGGCAAACTGGGATGATTTGTTGCTTTGATTTTGCCACTTTCTTTTATTTTTGAGTTGAAATTTATATAACACAAATTTATCTATTTTAAAATGAAGAATTCAGTGGTATTTTCCCATCATTGTGCAACTCCTACTTCTATCTAGTTCCATCAATCTATAGTTGGTTTTAATGACTAGTAGGATCTGCTCTCAATTTCCTCATCATTAAACAAAGACAATATTAGTACCTCATGTAGTAATTACTAAAAGATAGTGGCACAGAGGGTAGGGGTGTATGTCAGGGATAGAGTACTCACCTAGTAACTATGTTGTCCTTGTCTTTGACTCCCAGCACTGCACAAAAAAGTATATATTAAGTGTTTAGCTATACTTGGCATTATAGTTATTAGAGTTATTATAACTATTATTGCATTGTGGCTAGAAAACACAGTCTAGCATCAAGTCACTCCCCTTTGCTGACACCATTGCCTCTTTTCAGCCTCTGATTCTTGGAGTATCCCCACGCTCATTCTTTGAACTTCTTTTCTTCCTACCTACATTCATCCCAATTGCTGATCATAGCCAGGCTCACGCATGTAAAATTCCTTGTAAGTCCTGCTTACATCTCCCATGAGCCCTCTCCTGGTCTATCCGACTGCCTCTTCAGCATCTCCTCATGAACACCTAACAGGCATCTTATAGATTTACAGGATCTTACAGATTCCCCCCTTTGAAAGTCCACTCTTTGCCAGTATTTTTCCATATTTACAAATTCCAATGCCACTCAGAGCTGTTCAGGCCAAAAAAACTTGGCATCTCTTTGATTGTGCTCCTTCTCCCATTCTCGTGCAATTTTCCAGCAAATCCTGTCCACTCTTTGGAATATATCCAGAAACCAACTGCTTATCTCCACTTCTTCCACCACTCAACTGGCCTTGCCTCTTTCTGGAATAATGTGAGTCTCAGATCTGATTTCCTGCTTCCATTCTTGCCTTCCCCGCACTCTCTTTTCCACATAGAAGCAGTCAGAGTGACTTTTTTAAAAATGCAAATTGGATGTTTTAGTGCAAAAACCCTCAGATAGCTTCTAGTGTCACTCAGAATGAAATTCAAACTCTGTATGCCCTTTCCCTGTGGTTAGATACTATGGCAATTACCTTATCCTAGCAGGTATTTTGGAAATTTGTGGAGAGCTACAGAATTCAGAGGCAATATTATATTCCCTGAATATAAATTAGCTCCAAATCCACTCTTCTAATCTCTGCTTTTTTGTCTGAGTGGAGGACTCAACAAGTCAGGGTTCTTTTGCCAGGTAACTGAAAGACCCCCCGGACCCTCAAATCCCCCGTCCAAAAGAACTAGCGTCACACTGGCTGCAAAAGCAAGAGGCAAGTTTATTAATACACAGGCGCCTGCGGGTGCACAGCAAAACCTCAGCCGAAGCTTTGGTGAACTGGCACACCGGGCTTTGGGGTACAGATCTTTTATAGGGAAAAAGGAGTTGTTTTCCACCCAGTACAATAACAGATGTTTTTGAATCCAGCATACACGTCACTTAAAGGGTAAACTTGTTTTTCACTATGATAAACTTGTTTTTCACTATGATAAACTTATTTTTCACTATAGTTTCCCGAAAAACTCATTAATCTCACAGGTTTACATTGTGTTTCCTCCCTGTTCCCGCTTATGATCCCAGTTTGCTCAAGCATGTCCTGTGATGTGGGCAGGGTGCCCTTTCTAACAGGTCATGTGGTGAGCTCACCTGTTTACTACATACTTTCTACTTTTCATAATCAGGCCTTAGGTTATGGGGCTGGGGTCTTTCAGTAACTAACTCTACCTTCTTTGGTTCTGCCAACAGTGAGGGCCAAAGGGAGAGTGTGAGACAGTAGAGGGTGGCTGGGACTGCCTCTTCCTGTTGTGTCCTGCTCTGGGTAATTTCCTTAACAATGCCATTGGCTCCAGTCTCCAGCTTGTTTTTCTGTTTTGTTTTTTTTTTCCACTGCCAAAATTAGCCTTCTGGTGCCCCCCGAATCAGTAGGAAAGCAGCCCTCCTTGGGGCCCTTCCCCCAGCCTCTAGTTCTGAAATTACTAATGTCTTCCCTCTGTTCCCTGCTGCACATTATTATCTCTGGGCTTCAGTGTTGGCTTTTTGTTTTTTTAGTCCTCCAAACCCCATGTAACACATATTTTGTATTAAATTCCTCTGCTGAGATCACTTATGTGCTTTCTGTTTTCCTGACTGCACCCTAACTAATATGGTTCTTGGTGACAGAGTGGTGTCAGAAAGTAGACCCTCAAAAATGGAATTTAGGCATGTTTGGAGTACCACCTATAGTTGCTTGTGGAGTGCCTAGTGAAACAAGCAGCTTGCAGGATCAAGTGGCTATTGTACATGACTGCTATGGCAGTAATAAACTGTGGACCAGAAGAGCTGGTTCTAGTGACACTGAACAAATTACAGAAAGAAAATTACAAAATCAAGGTTCCAAACTCTGATTTCAAATCACAAGAACTAGGAAGAATCTATAGTAGACTTAAGACAATTGGCTAACATCTACAGTTGTAAACTTACTGAAAATCAGGTCCAAAATGGAGTTGTCTGGGTTGCAAATCATAAAGTGAATTCACAGGTTAGCCATGTCTTATATTGTACTGTGACACTGAAAAGGATAAGACCTGAGACTCAGAATGGGGACCCCTGGGTGGAATTGCGCCATGTTGAAAGTTTTGAACTCCCAGACATCTCTGTGCCTCTCTTGCCAGCAAAAAAAGCCTACCCTCTTGTGGCTGAGATTAGATTTGCTTAAAGATCTTGCATACGCTTACCCAGGGAAGTTGTCTTGTAAAGAGATGTCTATCCTCCGCAAGACCCACCCTGACCAACGTGAATAACGTTAGGCTAATAATTAGAGTCAGATCTCAATATACTCCAAGATATGAGTG
Organism: Spermophilus citellus; assembly: GCF_964194105.1. Lineage (NCBI taxonomy): Eukaryota > Metazoa > Chordata > Mammalia > Rodentia > Sciuridae > Spermophilus > Spermophilus citellus. The sequence continues at coordinate 82,595,657 of NC_138195.1, forward strand.
CTAAGTTTAGCCCAGGAGGACATGGCTTACATGCTAAAATTCCAGACTTTTCTAATGTAGAGATTAAAAACCTGGGTAATATGAATTTTTGAGTGTTACTCTGAGGAAACAAGTCAAAATTAGATCAGGGGGCTGGGGATGTGGCTCAAGCGGTAGCGCGCTCGCCTGACATGCGTGCGGCCCGGGTTCGATTCTCAGCACCACATACAAACAAAGATGTTGTGTCCGCCAATAACTAAAAAAAATAAATATTAAAATTCTCTCTCTCTCTTTCTCTCTCTCCCTCTCTCACTCTCTCTTTAAAAAAAAATTAGGTCAGGCCACATGTATTCTTATGAGTTCATTTATAACAATTCTAGATTCCACGTGCAGGAGCTAGAATGATTGGAAGTACTATAACAGCTTGGTTGATTGATTGAACTTTGGATTCAGTGTTCCCCAAAGTTGACATGTTAGACTATTCTTGGCATGGACATAAAGGAATGTAGACATAGATTAAAGAGAAAAAAATGTGAAGCTCATTTATCATTTATGACATGCCCTGCCCATCCTCCACTACATCTTTCAAGAAAATTAAGAGGGTATCTGTGCACTAGGCCATGATAAAGGTATTTAAAAAGGGAGCACTGCATCATTGAAAAACTCAATGGTAGGGGGGTGACAGTACACAAGTCTGCCATTCAGATGACTGATTGGGTGGAAGTGATGGGGTAGAGGAAGTGACAAAGATCAAGTGGCAACATTTAACCACCAGAAGCAAGATGGGAGGAATTACTGAAATGGCAGCAGAAGTTACTTCAATGTAAAATCAGATTGTCTTGATCTGGCAAACTATAGATCATGATGCACACAGGAATGATACAGATGGCCATTGTGTCAGTCAAATTTGCAACACTGTGACCAAAAGACCTGCTCAGAACAATTTAGAGGAGGAAAAGTTTATTTTGGCTCATGGTTTCAGAGGTGCAGTACACAATACATGGTTGCAGACTATAGCTCCCGGCCTGAGTTGAGGTGGGGCATCATAGTGGAAGGGCATGGCAAAGAAAATCTGCTCAGTTCATGATAGCCAGAGAGCAGAGACTGAGCATGCTCCACTCACCAATGTCAACATAAACCACACAGGCCTGCCCCAAGTGACCTACTTCCTCCATCCATATCCTACCTGCCTACAATTGCTGTCCAGTTCATCCATTCAAGTGAATTAATCCACCAATTAGATTACAGCTCTCATAATCTAATCATTTAACCTCTGAAAATTCTTGCATTGTCCCACAAGTGAACTTTTGGGGGATATTCATAACAGTCTACTAAAGAATCACTTGATCACTCTAATAGTAAAACCTTACTAGATCTGGTGGCTATAGATCTGCATTAAGGCACATCAATAGAGTCTGCAGTCTAGGCTGACCTCTTACTGAGTATCTAGACTTTGGGCAACTCATGGATCCAGGGACTCTTGATTGATGCGGAACACACACTTCTTTGAGGAAAGACCTACAACAATGTCACATGAATGTAATATAAATTTTCTTCCAAGAGTTCCCCAAAGGGGCCCATACACATTTTCTAAGATAACTGGATGTATTTATTATACTTCCATTAACACTTCTAGATCATAAAAGGAGAACCTTTGGATTTGAGAGGGTTCAGAATTACTGCTCAATGTGACCTGACCCTGGGCTTTCTCTCTAAGGGCATGCTCAGCTCCTCTTTCCTCCTAATTGCCTGCCTACACCAGCCACAGTGGCCTTCCTCAGATGAGCCAGACTCTCCCATGGGAAGACACTTGCACTAGCGGTCCTTCCACCCAGATGCCCCTCCCTTCTATCCACAGAGCTAAGTCCTTTTATACATTTGTATGGCACCTGCTCAGAGAAGACTTCTCTGACCACTTAACATATTTATTTATTTTATGATGCTAGGGATCCAATCCAGGTAGACAAGCACTCTACCGCTGAGCTACACCTGGAGGGAGCCCAGGTTACCTAGTTTAAAATAAAACCTCCAGATCATCTTTACCCCCTTACTCACACTCATCCTGTTCACAGCATCTATTACTATGTGAAATTTTATTATGTATTTGTTTGTTATTAGTCTTTCTTGCTAGGATATAATCTGTGTGTATGTGTGTGTATGTGTGTGTTGTTCTATTAATTTGGTTAAAGAATGAATGTAAAGTCTTCAGAATTTACTTCCTTGGGTTTCCTTTGTGTCTTGGTACAAAATCAAATTTTGTAAATGTCCCACATATGCTAGAAAATGTGATTTCTTTGATGGGTATAAATCTCTCCATTATACTTTCTTGGAGCTTATTACTCACATTATTCAAATGTCCTATAGCTCTGCTTATTTTCTGAGCTTGATTAGATGAGGGGTAAATTAAAATCTTCAAGTACAATAGTTGATTTACTTATTTCTCCCTGTAGTTCTGCCAGTTATTGCTTTACATATTTTGTGTCTATACCAATAAGTATATTTATGAGCACAAACCTTGTTTTCTTGATCTATGATTATTTTACCAGTGTGTTGTATCTGTCTTTATCCCCTGTGATATTTTTCATCTTCAATTCTGTTTTGTCTGATACAATTGCTATCCTGCTTTTTCTTTGATTCCTATTTCTCTGGTCTTTTTCTATTCATTTATTTCAGCATGTCTCTTCCCTTTTAAATGTACGTGTTTTAGAAAATATAGTGCTATTTTAAAAATCAAATCTATTCATGTCTGCCTTTTAATTGGTGACTAAATCTGTATCTATTATAACAGAAAAACCTATTTTATGTTTTCTACTTTTCATGCTTCTTTTCTAGTATCTTTTTCCGTCTTTCCTAAAGTTATACTTTGCATTTTTTTTTTTTTTGGTGGTTACCCAGAATTAAACATTTCATTCCCTAGCTTTCTTTTCTAACTATTATGTGTGGTTATCCAAGTAAGTTCTGGTCAATTAAACCAGGTGGAAGTATGGCACTTTCAAAATGTATTTGTTAAAGGAGAAAAAGTACTGTCTTCTTCTCTTGCTTCCTTCTGCCCTGCAGTTGGTAATTACCTCCAGCTCCTACATGGGACCGTGAAGTGCTCCTGAGCAGCCCTGTGTGATGGTGCAGAAAGTTAAGAGCATGCCTCCAAAAAGTCATCATCCTGGTCCTGCCTGCCTATCAAGCAAACTTCTTTTATTTCTTTAAGCCACAACAACATTGGATTTTTCTGCATAGCTGGTCCTCACAGGGTGCTGCTCCTTTCTTGGAGCTTCATTTTTTGTAACTTCCTAGGTGCTGGGGAGAGGAAGGGGGTACAGACAATACATACAGACAATGGCGTCCCCTCTAAGCTTCTTCTACTCCAACCCTCAGACACAGTAGATTTTCTCAAAAGTAGAAAGGAAAACAAAGACCTAACTGCAAGAAGTTTACTTCAGACTACAGAAGTGAGGAGGCAGGGAGAACAAGAGGGGCGATAAAGGTCCCCACTGTGGTCAGTGGAGGGGGCCACCTGAGATGCGTTCAGAGTACTTCTCAGAGCTGTCCACCCATAAGGCAGGACACTGGAGCATTGGTCCACCAGATTCCATCCCCCATTGGCTGAGAATTACCCCAGGGCTGTTAACTCCATTGGACTTTTAGGAAAAGCGGGTTCTCCCAGAGGATTTTCAGTGGCAGAAATTCTGAGGAGGTAGAATGGGGTTGAGGTAAGATGCTGTCACCATGAAGTGAGTCGGAGATTACACAGAAATGGCCATTGCAGCTGCCATCAAGGAATGTGACACTTGACATGAATGTGACACAGGGTTTTAACAGTTTTTATGTAAGCTTCTGAGGTCCATCAGCTTCCTTCTTGTCTCTGTGGCAACTGCAGAATTGCGTCCAGAGGCTGAAGCACGTGGCCTATATTCACCACCGTGAACCAGCTTCTCAACTTCTGAAACTTCTATTCTCTGACTGCTCTTTTTCAACAAATTCTTCTTCTATTTCCCAGACCTTCAATGCAGGGGGTCTTCAAGTTTGTAACTATTTTGCTTTTTTTTCTTTGATTATACCAATTATTGAACTATCTCACTTACTCTTGGAGGTCAATTGCCAACATTTTTTTTTTTTGTACCTGGGATTGAACCCCGGGTGCTATACTTACTACTGAGCCACATCCCCAGCCCTTTTTATTTTTTATTGTAAGGCAGGGGTCTCACTAAGTTGCTTAGGGCCTTGCTAAATCATTGAGGCTGGCCTTGAACTTGGGATCCTCCTGTCTCGGTTTCCTGAGTCCCTGGGATTATAAGTGTGAACAGGCTTTCAACTGTCATCTTTAAGATATGATTCTCAAATCTTTATAGCCTAGATCTCTTTTCACTCTTCAGACTTCCTAATCCAAACTTATTACCCAAATTAATCCAGGAACTCCAGACAGCCCAGTTTATCCTTCACTCATGTCTTGTATCTCCTGCAAAATCTGGTTGATCTTACTCACCTTAGAAGTTTACCATCTCCTTCCTACTCCTCCAGGTTAGTTACTCTTGCATATTATTCTCTCTTGTCTGAACTTTGACAAAAGCATCAAAAACAGCTTCCTGCCTCTAGTTTCTCCACATGCCAAACAAATTTGGTGTTACACCAGGATATGGTTAGCCAAAAAACTTTTACAAGGGTTGTTATGAAAATTTCTGTCCTTCCTCCCAAACTCCCAACTTCCTGCCCCATAGTGCCCACCCCTTTCAACAATCTGAGGGCAGTCTTTTATGATTTCCTTCCTTTTAGAATAAATATGCTTAGGTTACTTCTTAATATTTCTGTCTTAAGCAATATCTAGTGTTTCCCCAGTACAGAGGAGGAGGAGTTAGCTTTGCATTGGGACATTCCACTCCCAATGCATATCCATTTTTCATCTTCCCCATAAAGCAATAGCAATACTATAGCTTTAATTACATCAGTATTGACTGTTTACAGTGGCTGTGCAAATGATATGCACAATTTTGCCACAAGTACTCTGATTACCTGTTCCTGCACTTTTTAACATTTTATTCTTCTTGGTGTTAATAATGATCTAGGTGTGGGGTTTTTTTTTTTATTCTTCTTCTTCTTTCCTTTTCTTTGTATCCATTGCTAATTCAATATCAACCTTTCCCCTGTCTGGAAAAATCTTCTCAGACACATTAGATATTCCATTTTCCAGTTTTGTCTTCAGGAAACCTCTCTGGAGCCTTGCTACCTGCTCTCACTTGGACTAGCTTGTGGGTCTCCCCTCTCTCTGTGATGGGATCTCCCCCTTGATTTACTCCCTGAGTTTTTTTTTTTTTTTTTTTTTTTTTTTTTTTTTTGCAGCACATCTTCTAGGGTTTATCCTGAAAGGGTTCAAGGCAGGAAAAACTTCCAACATCTTGCACATCTGAAATAAATTATTTCATCCTCACACTTGCTGTCTTAGCATAGAATTTTAGGTTGGAAATTTTACCTCAGAATTTTGAAGTCATTGCCCCCAAGGCCTTCTCACTTTCTTCTGTTGTTGCTGAAAAGTGATATGCCAGTAATCCTTGATTCTTTGTATAAACTTGTTTTTGTTTTCTCTCATTGGAAGTATCATCTTTCTTTGAAACTAGTGTTCTGAAGTTTCACAATAATGTCAATTAGAGTGAGTTTGTTTTAATTCATTATTCTGTTATTTAACCGACCATCTCAATCTGGAAACTATGTTTTTCAAATCTATTCAATTTTATTGATTACTTAGCTTGATGTCTTCCTGTATTCTCTCCAACTATTTGGATATTATACACACTGGAGAGGCCCTATAATTTTATAATGTTTTTTCCTCCATTGTTCATGCCTTCATCACTTTTGCAATAGTCTTTGGGAAACATTATTTATTTTCCTCCTTTTTATATTAATTTTTCTTTTTCTTTTATTTATTTATTTAGTACAGGGGATTGAACCTAGGGGTGCTAAACCCCTGAGCCACATCCCCAGCCCTTTCTATTTTTACTTTCAGACAGGGTTTCACTAAGTTCCCTGGGGGCCTCACTAAGTTCCTGAGACTGGCCTCTAATTTGTGATCCTTCTGCCTCATCCTCCTGAGTCGCTGGGATTATAGGCGTGAACCATCCTGCCCTGCTTGTTATCATGGTCTTAATGTCTAAAAGTTACTTTTTGTTGTCTACATACTGCTTTTTAGAAATAGCACATGAGTCTTCTTTTATGACTGCAATATCTTATTTTATCTCTTTGAGAATGTCATTGGTAGTGTTTCTTTTTCAAAGTTTTATTCCCCATCTCCTCCCAACAGATCAATGAAAGCAACTGTTTCTTCCAAATTCCACCCCTGCTGTCTCTGTCCTGTTTGTTTCTTTTGGTCTCTGTCATTAATGTTATAAGCTTTCCTCAAATGTTTGATGACCCCAGGGTTATCCAATCAGACTTAGGAGAAGCACATTATAAAACTGATTAGAATTTCTGAGTATATGGACGGTGTCATTGGAGACTCCCTTTGTATCTTTAGGTCTTTTCTCTGGATTCTTCAGAGACCTTTCCTATCTTTTATTTTTTTTAGTTGTTGATGGAATTTTATTTTATTTATTTGTATGTGGTGCTGAGAATCAAACCCAGTGCATCACGCATGCTAGGCAAGAGCATGACCACTGAGCCACAACCCCAGCTTCAGAGACCTTTCCTGTCCTCTACATGGAAGGATCAAGAGGAGAACAAGGGTTGGGGATGTATTTCTCAACAGTCACAGTGTTTACTTTCACTTTATCATCCCCCTCCAAATGCAACTTCTGATCGTACCCAGAGCAAGTCTCTGATCATATACCAGTATTAGAAAGGGGTAGTGGGGCAGTCAGCCAATCTTGTGCAGTAGGGTGGAGTCTAATATTAAATTTTCAATCCATTCTGCTAGTTTTGGTCCCACTTTTACCTCTACATTCTGAGGTATTGAATACCTATTCCTGAGCCATTAGATGTTGTGACCATATCCATATGCTACTTTGGTTCCTGGCTTTCTTTATTGTTGCCTTAGGATTCAGCTTTGTTCAGTCACATCAGTTGATCACTTTACAGCTACTCTCCAGTTCTCGAAGAAATTTTGTTGCTGTTATCTCCTCTCCCAATTTATTTGTTCTTTTGGATTTATCCTTTGAAAAATTCCTTTACTGTCATTTTAGTGAAGCTTGGGGAGGAGATGTTGCTAAATGTATGTGTCCACCCACATATTTAGCCAGAAGTCTGCCAAACTTTGGAAGCAGATATCATCTAGTTGTGTTTCTTTTATCCCTTTTCTCAACTCCACCCCAATCAGGCTTCAGTTTTTAGGGTTTTTCTTGTTACTTTTTTTTTTTTGAGTGGAAAGTGAAAGGCTTTATTAAAGGATAACAGAAAAGACTTACTCCTGGAGGAAGAAGGGGACCCGAAAAGCGGGATCCCTTTTTCTGTGACTTCACTGGCTAAACTTCATTTTAGAAAAGAATTTCATAAATTCATTCACCCTCAGGATAATGGATGATAAAGTTTAAGTGTTCTTTCTCTCAATAATAGTATTTTAACAGGGACTAAATTTCTTGTTTGGCTTATGCTAAATAAATAAAGGATAAAGTGGTAGTTCAGGAATTTCAGGAAGCCAAACCTAAGTGTTTGAGAGGCTAAGGGAAGCCTGTCTGTGTTTTCTTGAATCATGCTGGGTTGAAGTAGGTCTCACTGCACCCTGGATATGGGCTGATGTGGATGTTCATGTCACTGCAGGCATTGCAGGATGACAATAAAAAATAGGAATATCTGCTCAGTGATAATTCTAGTCTGTATGTCTTGGAAATTAGATATCAAGCAGATGAATCATTATCCTAAGTATTAACGTTAATATAGACCAAAATATTTATAGTGTTGCACTTATAACAGGAATGCAGTGATAGGCATCAAATGGGAACAACTTTGAGCCTCTTAAACAGACCTGTGCATGCAATTTGTGGTTGCAAGGAATTATGAAAATACAAAATGCCATATAAATGCATGACAATTAGGCCAGGAAAATAATTATGGTTAATAATATGACTAACCATCTTAAACTTTGTGAATAATAATAATAATAAAAACATGATGTGTTCTTAGTTGAAACAGGAACAGGAGCCAGAATTTGAGAAGGAAAACAATTCAGTGTTTAGAAAACAACAGAGGAAGACTCCCAGCATGGGCTTCACTACAGAAATTTTAGGTCAGATTTACTGGCCCTTGAGTGAAACAGGGGTTTAAGCAACAAAAGCAGGGGGAAAGAAGACAAGACTAAATCTCTTCCTTAAATCTTAATTTGGGGCTCAACAATTTTGCCAACTACTCTTACTAACAATAACTAAAGCCTGTGCATCTCTTACTATGGACTAGGCACTGTTGAAGTGATTGATAATCATTAACTTCCACAATGAGGTCGGTGACTCTCCCCTTCCTGCAGATGAGAAAACAAAGCACAAACTTGCCCCAGGTGAGTGACAGATGGGATTTAAACAGGCTACCCAGCTCCACAGCCTGGCTCCTTAATTCTCCTCCCCAGGGCTGACTTTTTCTGCTTTTTCTCTTTTCAGCTGTAAATACATATTTTCATCAGTGGTTGTGCAAAATTTACTCCACCCTTATCAAGAACTTGCTGTTTCTTTTGGTAAAACACCAAAACTAGCATAAAGCAAACACAAAGCTCTCCAGGATATGGGCGTTTTCGTAAAATTGTATCCACAAAAGCTAAAATCTTCCACCCTGCACTGTTTTTCCAAGGCTTGACTAATAGACTGTTGCACAGTATTTTAAGAAGCCACCTAAATGCCTACATTGTAGCTTCCATTATCAGTCCTAGTCATTTCCTAGAATCCTTTTGGATTCTTTTCCTCACTAATGTTTTCCAGTATCATCCAATAACTGAACAGAAAATGCTATACTAAATTGTTGCATGTATCAAACGCGTAGATTGCCCAGCACGGTGGTGCACACCTGTAATCCCAGCAACAGGGGAGATTGAGGCAGGAGGATCCCAAGTTTGAGGCCAGAGTGGGCTATTTAGTGAGACCCTGTCTCGAAATACAAAAATCACGAAATGACCAGGATGTAGTTCAGTGGTAAAGCGTCCGTGGCTTCAATCCCCACTACAAATACTACTACTAATGATGATGACAGTAAATTATCATATTTATGTAACTGAGCTACCGCTGGTTCACTGGGGACTTCCTGTTTTATTGCTGAATAACAATGATGGCAATTTCTACAGTGAGCAAAGCCATCTCACCGGCATTTCTGACTTGTTCGAATTCTCGGCATTTGCACCTCCGGTCCGTTGGCCTTTCCATCAGGGCGTGTGTTTTCACCAGTCTTCCAACCTGTCCTCAGATGACCACCCTCTGAACATTGTACACAAATGGGAAGGGCCCCGTTGCCCTACACAGTCGGCATTTCACTTCCACCAGAAAAACAAAACCGAAGGCCGCTGCCGAGTACAAACACGCGCGCGGGCTGCGGGGCGCGCCGAGCCCGCGGAGGGCGGCGGCTGCCGGGCCCGCGCCCGCCCCCGTGGCGTCCGGCGCCCAGACGCAGGGCCGGCCTGGCCGGGGCCTCCCCGGGCCGCGGCGGCGCCCCCTGCAGGCGGCGGCGGGCAGAGCGGGCGGAAGGAACCCGAGCCGAGCTGCCACCGTGTCCAAGCCGCCGCCGCCGCCGCCGCCGCCGCCACAGCTCCGCAGGGCCCGAGTCCGCGCCGAACGACCCCCGAGCCGCCCGCCGCGCCCCTGCGCCGCCGCAGCCGCCCGCACACCGACGCGGCCGGGTCGGGCCCGCCGCGGCCTCTGCTCCTACTCGCCGCTCGCACCGGCCTTCACTCTGGAGCGGCCCCGGCAGCCGCAGCAGGGGCGGCGGCGGCGGATCGAGGAGCTCTCCAGGTCGTCCCGGGAGAAGCTGCTGCAGTCCCGGGACAGGATGTTCTCCAAGTTCACCTCCATCCTGCAGCACGCCGTGGAGGCGGTAAGGCCCGGGCCGCGGCGCGCGGCAGGCCGGGGATGGCGGGCCTACGCTCCCCGCCGGCGGGGCTCGGCGCGCGCCGCGGCCCGCGGAGTGGAGGCCGGGGGCGCCGCGGGCGCCGGGCCTGGCCCCGGGCGGGCCCTCTCCGCGCTCGGAGCCGACGGGGACCCCTTCCTGCGGCGGAGCGCAGACCGGCCGCCCCCGGCTCGCTGGGCGCCTCCTCCCGCCGGTGGGGTCGGGGGAGTCGGACCGCACCTGCGGCCCCGGGGAGGCTCCGGCGCCCCGACCGTTAGCCCTCGGGGAAAGGTGGCCAGCGTTGAGCAAGACAAAAGAAACGACCGGACGCGGCGGGGCTGGGTTTTGTTTTGTTTTGCTTTTTGCGAGGTGGAGGGTGGGAAGGGAGAGGTGCGATCCGGCCGAGGGGACACTGGCGAGGAAGCAGCTGGTCAGACCCAGTTTCATAATCGTGCCAGCCTTGCCTGCTCGGGCCTGGCGGCCAGCTCAGCTGGACCTTATTGATTGATCTGCTATCGGCTTTGGCAAGGTCCAGGCGAGCTCGTTTCCACTGCGTCCAGGCTCACCCAGCAGAGACCATCTGTTTCCTTGTCTAATGCGCTTCCTGGACACTCTTGGTTTATCCTGCAATTGTGCCCTCCTTTGAGACGCCAGCACAGAGGGACAAGTGTTCAGATAGCCTAGCAGACAAATAAACGAGAAGAAACCCAACAGAATAGCCTGTCACTGTTTTAGTAATGAAAGGGCCAATTGCTTTACTTCAGTTGTTTACTTTATTCTGCGAGAATTTCCCATATTGAATAATGCATTCTGTGAGGTAACAATTACCTCGACCATTTAAAAAAAATGTCATTCTCTTTTGATGTTCAGATTATGTGATACAGCACTTTAAAATCCACACGACTTTTAAAAAATAAAAAAAAAATAAAATCAAGTACGACAGAATATTTTTATGGTCGGGTAACAAAAAGTGGAGTTTAATTAGCCCCAGAAAAAGCTCTTGAGGAAACGTCAGATCAGGAAAGGCAGGTGTCTTGGACGAAGAGCAGAGCTACCCAGGAGGGACAGGACAGTTGGATATTAAGGCACGATTTTTAGTTTTATTTCTTTAGACACAGGCATGGTGTGAAAGATTTTAAAATTGACAAGGAAAATGATATATTTTGAGTTATTTTTAAAAACACCCAAAATCATTTAACTTTTGGCACTGAACGGAACTGGGATACTGGGATAATTGGGAATAAAAATTTATTCCATTTTTTCCTTTATTTTATTTGTTTATTATTATTACTTTTTAATGTGATGCTAAGGAATCCAGTGCCTCCCACATGCTAGGCAAAGCTCTGCCACTGAGCTAGCCCCAGCCCTCCATTATTTTTATCCTTTTCCTATCAGGCTACTTACAGAAATAAGCACATAGAAAGAGGCTTTCCCACTCTTCAGTAAACATTCATTTTTGTCCTGAGGCCTGTGTTTTCTGTCCTCATAATCTTTTATGATTGTATATATTATCTACCAAATTATCCCCATAAGTTATGTGAGTCTGGCTCTTTAATATCCACTTCTTACTTTACTAAGGTGAGTGAGAAGTTAGAGTGGCTTATATTCCCCTGTCCCTCCAAAGTAAGGTGTCAGCTTGGAAATGCACTGTTTCATTTGCCCTCTGCTAATGTTTGTAGCTGTGATACCATTCACCCAGTTTACTTCCAGAGGAGGTACAGCTTGTGAAAATGTTTTGATGTATCTTTTTTTTTTTCCCCCTTTTAACTTTCTCTTGGGAATGAACTCATATGTCATGACAGATAAGCCATCTCATGGAATTTGAAGAATGTTTTTTCATAACCCAAGATTAGTTTATTCAATTCCATGTATTATTTGCTTGATAGTTTCCTCTCTAAAACTTATCTTACCATCCCTCAGTTCATTAGCTTTTCTCTGTACTCCTTTTAATTTCTGATGCATTCCTGTTAATATAATTATCAGGGTTGTACCTGGAGGCCGATGTGACATTTTTTCAGTTGTCACTGTGAGGGTCTGCAGAATAAGGCTTTGTCAACCGTTTGTACTGTCACTTTCTTAAGTTTTCATACTCAATTGGATCATGCTTCCCATGTTTTTTTTTTTTTTTAAGGTTGTTCAGAAGCATATTCACCTAAATGAGGGTAGATGTGGAGTGGAGTTTTCCTTCTTGTTTAATTAATGGTTTTCCTCACTTCTTGTTAACTACTTACAAAGAGGAAAATATAAAAAACACATTTCAAAGAGTAGTATTTGAAAATGTGTTATTTTGAGTGTAGGAGAGAAATTCCCACTTGCTCAAAAACAAGAACTGTAATGTGATTCTTGTTTTCCTTTTCAGAAAGGACACTCTTCCCTCAGTTTGGAAATGATTGGCTGGGGAGAGTCTTGTGAAATGGACTGAGTTCTGTTAGTTGCCACATGTCTCAAGTCTGAAGTTAGGCCTCTGGTAAAGTTAGTTCCCAGGCTGGATTGGATAGTTAGCACAACCTTTCCAAAGAATAAAGGACACACTTTTCATTCAATACAATTTAGTCTTTGTGTCAGGCGCTAGTTCCTCCTAAATTCCAAGCAATTCCACCCTTGAGGACAGATTTATTCCAGAGAGGATAAAGGACAGTGTCAGGGAAGAAAGTTTTATCTATTTTAAGGAGTTTCTTGGAGGTCATTCTTTAGCATTCAGATGCAGTGTTTTCAAATTATAGATGATAATTATATAATGACGAGTATAGATGATAATTTTTGGGACCAGCAGTTCTTTAAAAATCTACTCTGTGTTGAGAATTAAACCTCAAATCAAACACATGTTAATGTTTTCTCTTTCAGTGCTGGGGCCTGATCTCTAGGTCTTAAGCATGCTTTACCCCTGAGCTGTATCCCTAGATGTGTGTGGTGTTTTCTTAGGTATATTTTTGTCCAACAGGTGACCTCTGACCTCAGTCCTTATTTAGCAGATGTTTTATGAGCTGCCATAAAAGCATGACACAGTGCTGGGGAAACCAGGTGTATCTGTCACAGTGATTATAGTCTAATTTGGGAAGCCAGACAAATACACAAATGAAATCTTAGAATAAGGAATACACAAGAATGTGACCTCCACCCTAGAGCCAGACACAATAGGGTTCCATTCTTGCCTGTCCAGTACTTCTTTACTTGGACAAGTTACAAAGTCATCATACATTTCAGTTTCCTTGATATAAAATGGAAAGAATTAGATCCATTTTGTAGAATTGTTGGAGAGATTAAAATGAGATGTACAGGAAGTTCTTAGAGCAGTACCTTGCACCTAGTAAGTGCTCAGTAAATTCTGACCATTATCGTTATTATTTGGATGATTTGTTTGGTCAGGCCAGTGAGGTCTGAGGTTGGGAACAAGCACTTTGGAGCAGTTGGAGAATGTCTGGAGGAATGGAGACTTGCTAGATTATGGAGAGGCAGAGAAGACAGGAAAGGATGTTAAGAAAGCTGGGAGGGGAAGAGGCATTTAAAAAAATCCAGGAGTAGAATGTGCATGATTTGTGACAGTGAAAGCGGAGGCGGCTGTTGAACACCAATTGTCATTTGAATTATCAATGTAGTTTTCTTTTGTGTGTTGGACATTGTAGAGAAAGTCCAGGTTTCTATTTAAAAGCACTGTATCCCAGTGACAAGACAGTTAACTGTGTTTGGATCTTTATAGGCATCTGAGCAGAAATGGAAGTTTATTATGAGAATTTAAGACCATATAGTGTGTGTAAACTTTGTAATATAACAATTCATCAAACAGTGGAGACTGCCATGCCATTCAACAAATGTTATTGAACACTGACGTTGTGCCCTCACTGAGCCAAAAACCAGAGGTTGAAGGATGAAAATGATGACACCATCCCATCTACCAGGGGTTTATAGTCCAGGGGAGGAGATGGCTAATTAACACTGATGAAGGGATAGACTGGGGGAGAGCATCAGGCTGATAGAGGGAACCTTCGTACTGAAGGGAGAGGCTTCCCAGAGAACATAGTCCCAGTTAGATGTTCATGGTTCAGATAGTAATTGCATGAATTTTTAGAAATTTAATCTGTATAGCAAAAAGTTAAATTAGAATCTCCTGGTGCTGATTCACACACATTTCTTTCTCTTTTAAAATCCAGAGCATGATTTTTCTTTTCTTTTGTGCTGGGATTGAACTCAGGGCCTCACGCATGCTAAACAAGCACTCTACCAACTGAGCCATATCCCCATCCTCAGAGTGTGGATGTTTTAATGCAATGATAAAACAAGTAATTTTCATATTAAAATTAATAACTAGGAAATTTGGCATAAGGAAATTTATTCATGTTTGAGTAAAATTGTTGCTAATCTCAAATATTAGCAATTATTTGGAATTGTTTATCTATCTACCCACTGGGGAGAGGTAACTAAACACTGTTCTGCTTTGAGTTTGACTATATTCTGCAGCAGAGGTCGCAGTACAAATCCTGAAAGACCTCTGTGGTCTAGTGACTTACAGTTAAGTCCCACTGGTGAAATGACCTGGAAAAGGGATGCTGTAATTCCATAGAGTCCTAAGAGTTTCCTTGGAAAAATTTATCACACCACCACATTTGCACTTAAAAAACTAAGCCTATAATCCCAGTGGCTAGGAGGCTGAGGCAGGAATATGGCAAGTTCAAGATCAGCCTCAGTAAATTATCAAGGCCCTAAGCAATTTAGAGAGACTCTGTCTCAAAATTTAAAAAATTAAGAAGCAAACAAACAAAATGGGCTGGGATGTCGCTGAGTTGGTAAGCGTCTTGGGTATAAAAACCAAACCAAACCGAGGTTCAGGTCTTGAATCGGGGAATTCCATTTGCTTGTTCTGCTTCTTTGTACATTGAGCAATAGAATGGTAGTCTATAAAAACTAGGTCCAAAAAACTAGGGAAATGTTCTGTATTTTGAACAAGATTATGAAACCAAGAAGCCCACTAAAAGATTTTTCTCTTTTCATCTGAAAATTTCAGAAAGATTATTCCTTTTTCACAATTTTTTTTTCTCAATTTCCCGTGTCTCTCTCCCCATGTTCTCCTTGAAGTGTGGTACTCCCACAGGTTTTAACTCCTTAAAGTCTTTTAAAAAGGGTTTCACAGCATTTTATGGAGAAACAGGTGCACATTTAGGTTCTCTTAACCCAGTTCTGCTTGGTGCGGAAGAGCCACTAGCATTAAGATGTGCTGATTACTGAGCATTTTTCAGATCTATTTTTTTTCATTTCCTCTTCTGGGTTGAAACACCTAAGATGTCCATGACTGATATTTAGTTTGCACAGTAGTTTAGAGATTATTTTGAAAGAGTTGTCAACTTTGAGGGCACCTAGAAGTCAAAGTGGAACAAGCAGGAGTACAGAGTAACCTGACCTCCCTTAGGCCGTCTGGTTGGAGGAAGCATATGAAAGTGGGAGATTCCTCTGCAGTCCTGCAGGTTCCCAGAAGAGAAGCCTAGTTGTTCTTTTTTTTTTTTTTTTTTTTTTTTCCAAGCCAAACTGTATCCAGCTTTATTAAAGATACTTTTCATAAACAATCATGGTATTTCAGGCAGGACATGGGCAGACAATCGTTAACAGTATACAACAACTTTCAAACTCCCTTCTTGAATGGACTACCAAAATCAGAAAGCCACTATAAAACCCAATGAAGTCTTCATTTGATGCTCTGAATAGGGAAAGTTTAGAGTGAGGGTTGACATTTCACATTTAGCATGTTGTTTAACAACTTTTCACAAGCCGACCCTGACTTTCAGGAAATGAAAGGAAAATGGCAAAAATTATTAATCTGAAGATCCACAATCTAGAAAAGGAACTGCTGCTCTTCTGAGGGACACTATTCTCAATGACGTCACTGGAAAGTCCAGATTGCCCCCCACACTGGTAAAACCAACTGTTGGGAATATCAGGTCCCAACAGGTTTAGGGGAGTTAAGTCTATGCCGATGGCAGAGAGGGACAGGAGGACATACAGATGAGTTTGAGTTTTTCCATACCACAAGGCATTTGTGCCAAGGTGGCTATGTGTGCCAACATCAGGGAATCCCTTCCTCTTAGGAACAAAGAGGAAGTCTCTCGAAACTAGAAGGGAAAGGTGTCTTCCCCCACAGCAATCCAGCTTTGGAGACATTCTACTAGTGACATATGCTCCTCCCCCCCCAAACAACAATGAAGTGTTCTGTGTGCTAACAACATAGCTTAAAAAAAAAAAAGTAAAACAAAATTCTGCATTTTTATAAAACTTGATAAAAAATAGTATTTCAAACTGTACAGTCACCAGAAGTACACAGTTATCAAAAACGCACACACTTCACTTGGCATCTCCAGCACCTTCAGCTTTCTGTGCCTGGTCTGTTTTGGCATCTCCATTTTCTGCAGGGTTATTCCCATCCTTGCCAGTGTCAGCTTTTCCCTTTTTCCCTTTGGGTACCTTCTCTCCCTTCTTTGCAGGGGCCTTTTTAGGCTTGGGCTCTGGCTTTGGAGGAGCAGGTTTGGCAGACAACCTTGCAGATCTTCTCTGTGGTTCGTCTTTCACCTTGGCTTTATCTCCTTTAGCATCCCCTTCAGCCTTTCTCTTGGGCATGGTGGCGACGGCGGCGGGACGCAGGCTCTGGACGCGGGGATGCAGCGGCGCGCGGCTTTGGTCGGTTCGGGGGTCGTTCTCGCCTCTTCTTCTTCACACTGCTCCGCCTAGTTGTTCTTAAAGCTGCGTCAACTCTGTACTTCTTACAAAAATTGACAACAGTATGGCTAGGCGAGCACTCACTCTCTATCTATCTAAGGAAAAGAATATGTTGGGGAAGGCACATCCATTTGAAATTCTTGTCCATTTGCAGGAAGATGACTGAGGGATGTAATTTTGGTCTAAAACTTCTGAAGTGAATTTCAAAGCTTAAAATGTAAAACATCTTTGACTTTGTGGAATTTAAATTGGTAGCGTCTCATTCATGTAGTTATTTTGATGCATTGCCGAATCCAGGCTTAAACACAAAAAGATTTGCATCAATATGTCACCAAAAGTAGGGAACAGTTTAATCTGATTATGACTTTGCTTTTGCTGTGTGTTTTAATAGTGGTGATGTGTAACTAATTGCATAGCAGCTCTTTACCACTCTGTATTTCAAAGTCCTAAGTACAAAGATCTCTGGTTATCAATAATTTGATTTTTTAAAAATATATTTTAGTTGTCAATGGACCTTTATTTTATTATCTATATGAGGTGCTGAGAATCGAACCTAGTGCCTCATACATGCTTGGCAAGCACTCTAACACTGAGCCACCTCCCCAGCCCCCTCAATAATTTGATTTTGCTGACCCCTCGGTATAGAATATTGCTGTGTTTTTGTTTAATATAGCTACTTTTGAAGCCACAGGTTTACAGGGAAGGGGCAAAGCCCAATATCATGTTTTAATAATGTTGATAAATGTGATTTTCCTCTTTTTGAATAAATCATTTTTAATTCTTGAATCCAACTCATTTTGTTTCTTTGATATCTGGCATCAAGTCAAATTAAAGCTCAACCTTGTTTAATCTGCGTTTGCATAATACATAGAGTTAGACTTTATAGGAAACTTTTAATGCCATGTTCATAAATGTTTGGTCTCTTTGTTTTTGTATAGCTCGCTCCTTCTCTTCCTCTACAAGAAGATTTTGTTTATCACTGGAAGGCAATTACCCATTACTACATAGAGACTTCAGGTAAGGAATGATGCTGATATTAATTAAGCAAAATTTATGGTATACTAAAATATATTTTAAAATAAAATTTCAAAATTAGTTTATATTTAATTTTAAACATTTTTAACTTTACTTTGTCTTTTATCTTCATTTATTCATTTTAAAATGTATCTTTTTGAGCATTTACGTGTCAGGCATTGCTCTAGGCAATGGGGGATAGAATAGTCAGACAACTCCCTGTCCTGATAGATTCTATGGATTGATTAGCAGAGAGGCAAACAATAATGACAGATTCATAGTGTTCCAGATGGTATAAAGGGGAGAATAAGGCCAGCTATGGAGTTAGAAGTATGTGTCTGGGGTAACAATGGGCAGTTATCTATTTTAAGTTAGGGAAAGCCACAACACCCAAAGTGATCTGAGCTGAAATCTAAAGAAGAGAGGAACTAAGCCAGCTGGATAACCGGGGGAGTGTCCCAGGCAGAGGACCAAGGTCACAAACCCTGGGGCTGGACTGCCTGCTTGGCAAGTCCCAATCACTTTGACCTATGAGAAAGATTAGATTGAAGGGACAGTGGGTTACAGCTGGTGGAAGGGTCAGGCAAGGATTGTCCAAGCGAGAGATCATAGTGACTTAGACTGGGTGGAAAAGGTAAGAATTGATTGTATTCTGAATGTATTTTGAAGGAAGGTTGGTTGGTGGATACTAGATATGAGGATGTAAGAGTCACAGGAGGTAACTAAAGGTTTGGGCCTAAGAAGCTGGAAAATTAGAGGTGCCACTTACTGAGAATAGGAGCTCTGAGGGAAGAGTGGGTTTGGAAGAGAATTTGGACTTGTTAAGTTTGAGAGGCCCATCAAGTAGTTGGATTTCTCAAGTAGACAATTTCCAACAGGCATCTAGACTTCAGAGATAGGAAATTGAGTCATCAGTATGTCAGTAGGATTTAAAGCCACATGTCGAGATCTAGGGAGGAAGGAGAGATGAAAGAGAAGGTATTCAAAAAACACCTTTGGGCTCAGTGTTCGGAGGTTGGGAAGGGGAGGATAACAGCAAAGCAAACTGCTTTTCTCAGAGGTAGAAGACAGCCAGGAGAGAATGGTGTGCTCAAAGAAGAGGAGTCCATTCTGTCTCATGATGCTGACGGCAGGCTAATGAAGACGAAAAATGGATCACTGGCTTTAGCCACAAGGAGCTCATTAGTGGGTTTTTTTGGGGGGTGGGGTACCAGGGATTGAACTCAGGGGCACTCAACCACTGAGCCACATCCCCAGCCCTATTTTATATTTTATTTAGAGACGGACGGTGTCTCACTGAGTTGCTTAGTGCCTCTCTATTGTTGAGGCTGGTTTTAAACTCAAGATCCTCCCACTTCAGCCTCCCGAGTCTCCAGGATAACAGGCATGCACCACCATGCCCAGATTCATTAGTGTTTTGTTCTTTTTAAAATAATTTATTTTCATGTGGTGCTGAGGATCGAACCCAGTGCCTCATGAATGCTAGGCCAGCACTCTACCTCTGAACCACAACCCCAGACCTCATTAATGTTTTTGATAAAATCCATTTTAATGGCAGCTAGAAAAGAGAAGTACTGACTGGAGTAAATGCAGGAGAAAATGGGTGGAAAGCAGGTATAGACAATGTGTATAGACTGCTCTCTCGAGGTGTGCTAGCATAAAGCAAGAGGGAGATTGGGGACAAGAGGGGGATTTATGTTTTTATAAAGATGTAAGATGTGGCAGTTTTGTACTTCGATGGCAACATTCTAGTAGAGGACAAGGTGGGTGCAAGAACGACCAAGGTGGTTTCTGAGTAGTACCTTCAGTCGGCAAGAGGGTTAGGATCCAGTGTGCTGGCGGATGCCCATCCTTCGGCAGGCACTGGACACTTCCTGCCAAAACAAGGGAGGAAGCAGAACTAGGACCAGTGCAGCAGGTAGGTAAGTTGGATAGGGAGTCTACAAGTTACCTTCTGGTTGCTTCTGTTTTTCTCACTGAATAGAAAGAATGGAGGATAAATATGGGGAATGTGAATAGATTTCATCAAGGATTGGCAAGCTTTTTTTTTTTTAATTCTAATTTGTTATATATGACAGCAGAATGCAATTCAATTTATAATACACACTTAGAGCACAATTTTCATGTCTCTGGTTGTACACAAAGTACAGCCACACCATTCGTATCTTCATACATGTACCTACGGTAATGGTGTCCATCTCATTCCACCGTCTTTCCTACCCCTATGCCCTCTCCCTTCTCCTCCCTCCTCTTTGCCCTATCTAAAGTTCATCTATTCCTCCCATGCTCCCCACCCCATATCCCCTTTGAATTGACAAGTTTTTTGTAAAGGGTCAGAGAGCAAAATGCTTGAGGCCTTGTCAGCCATACAGTCTCCTTTGCAACTGTTCAGCTCTGCTGTCACAACACAAAAGCAGCTGTCAATACAACAGAAAAGAAGGAGCATCCCTGCATTAATAGCACAACTTCATATTTATGCAATGAGTAAAAATTAGGAAAAATATATATACCTTTAAATGTAAAATTTAGTTTTTAACTTATTTGTTTAGCAAACAGATCTACAAAAATGATTTTTTTGTTTGTTTTTTTAATATGTCTGCATTTTCAAATGACTCTTCCTAGTTATCCCTTGTGATTTTTTTTTCCTTCTTCAGGACTTTAAACAAATGCACAGGTTCTTGCTTTAAAAGTTGTTTTCCCCACCTAGTAGCAGAAACAAGTGTGTATGTTGCAATGAAGTAAGGGATAAATAACAAAACCTGAGTCAAGAAGAGTGTCAGGTACAGAAAGAGAATGAGGAAGGAAGAAATAGAAGCAGCAGTGTCTGACCTGGGCTGGGCTGTAAAGGATGAGTAGGAGTTCGTGAGGTAGATGGGAGAGTGAAGGCATTTCAGGTGGAAGGCTTAGCATGTGCCGAGGTACAAGGACATTGATAGCTTAGATGGCAGAAACTAAGTCTTGTCTTCCAGAGAGCTAGGATTTTGATACTGTCAAATTAAATTTAGTTAATTTATTTCTTATATTAAAAAGTCTTTCTGGTCACTTTCTCCCCATGAATAGTTATAATCAAATCATGCTTGAACACTCATTGTTTCCTGGAGTATTTTATACTTAGCTATATATTTATAGGGAAAACATTTTTAAAAATCAAATTACAAACAAATTTATAAATTGTCTTGTATTAGTGTGAGGTTGCTCATTTTAGAAGAATACAGAATTAGACCTATAAGCTAACATTTCTTGAATTTTTACTGTATGCTAAGGCACTGGACTTCACATGTGTTATTTCACTGAAAACATAATAGCACATACTGTTGTATTTTAGTTGTGTTTTATAGTTGTTGGTGACTGAGGCTTGAATAATCTATACTGAGTCATCCAGCTAAAAGTAACAACCACTACTTGAGTCCAAGTGCTTTTCACAACTGTCCATACCATATCAAATTAGATATGTGTATTCTCCTGGGAATTGAGGGTGACCCTTCTCTTTCCGCTGTTTTCTCCATCCAGCTTAGTTTTATGGTTAACTGTGCTTATGTACCCATATGTGCTTATGTATGAAGCAATGTATCAATACATAGCTCATAGGGGTTGTGTTGCACAAGCTGTAGAAGGATTAAGTGAACTTAGAGCTTGGCATTTCCTAAAATATTTTGTATTTAAATTGCCTATAATGTTTTGTATTTTATTAAGAATAATTTAACCCTCATGCAGTATGGAAAGATGAGTAAAACCAAGTCCAATTGTGATGTTAAAAATATCCAACTTCTGTTTTTTTTAAGCTGTAATTTTAGTAAGAATTCTAAGAAGCAACTTTGAAAAACAAACTTTGGTAATAGCTATTATTAATGAGAGGAGATGTCAGAAATTTTAATAGTAGGTTTCCTTTTGGCTCCTCATATTTTAAAAGATGGAGATGGATTGAGGGCATTAAGTGACTGACTTCCCAAAGCTACAAAGTAATTGTAGTAGCAATAAAAAAACAGAACCTGTCATTTCCATATGTCCTGGGTTTCTCAGCTCAATAGTCAAAGCCAACCTATTTTTATATGAAGAGACTTAAAATTCACATCTTCTAAACTATGTGGGGAAAAAAAAGGCAAATTACAGGTACATAGAAAATTTTTGTTACATGTATTTTACCAATTATCTTCCCATTTTCCACATAAATGACTCACTCTGTATTATCATGGATGAATATTAGCTGATAGAATTTATTTCAGAATCTGAGTTTTTGAATAAGAATATGGAATAGCATCATCTTAATTCTCACAAAGGTCATCATACCATGTATATAGATCTAACATAAGTGTGTAGTTCAAATTTTTCTCTGTGTGAATAGGAATAGGGAAAAACAGAGGTTGTTTTAGGTGCAAACATGCAGTTTAAAATGTTTGAATATTTCTTTGATGAGCTTGTTTTTTACTATCCAGATGACAAAGCCCCAGTGACTGACACGAACATTCCATCCCATCTGGAACAGATGTTAGATATACTGGTTCAGGAAGAAAATGAGCGGGAATCCGGAGAGACGGGGCCATGTATGGAATATTTGCTCCATCACAAGATCTTGGAAACATTATATACCTTAGGGAAAGCTGATGTAAGTTCCTACTCCACAACATGTTCTTGGGCATGTAATACATACAGTGATGTCTTAGAGATAAAGAAATGGCCAGTTAAATTATAGAGGTCCACATCGCACATGGCAGGATTCAAGTCCAGATCCTGGGGCATAAACGTTGTATGGCCTGTACAAAGGTGCCATCCTTTGAGACAGCAAAGCTCCCAAGTGCTCCAGACAACAGCTGGTACCTGGACCACTTAGATTCCAGGGTAAACTTTCATGAAAATAAACTCAAGTCCATGTGCCCAGAATCAAAGAAAATGGGAAAAAACCTAGGGACAATTGGGTTACAAAAATTATTTTTCACAGTCCTGGAAGAGAATGTCACTGATTATTCTGACATTTAAACGAACTGATGAGTGGAACCAATTCAAAATTTTAGGCCTAATGAATTTTGAAAATATCTTTGCAAAGGTAATACTGTCCTATAAATAACAATTTATGCCATGAGACTTTCAAATTATATTCATGCATCACTAAATGACAGGGATATGTTCTGAGAAATGTGTCATTGGGTGATTTCCTGTGTGCCTACCCAGACCTTCATGGTATAGCCTACCACGCGCCGAGGCTATATGGTCCAGCCTGTTGCTCCTAGGCTACAAACCTATGCAGCATGCTACTGTACTGAACAATAGGCAGTTGTAAAACACTGATGGGGATTGAAACATAGAAAAGGTATAGTAAAAGTAGGTGATGGGAATTTCTCAGCACCATTTTAAGCTAATGGTGATCATCCTTATATATGTGGCTCATCTTTGAAATGAAGTCACACAGTGCACGACTGTACTTAGAGCAGTTTTAATCTTCCTGCTCTTTAAGAACGTGGAAGTGGGGCTGGGGATGTGGCTCAAGCGGTAGCGTGCTTGCCTGGCATGCGCGAGGCGCTGGATTCGATCCTCAGCACCGCATAAAAATAAAATAAAGATGTTGTGTCCACCGAAAACTAAAAAATAAATATTAAAAAATTATCTCTCTCTCCTTTAAAAAAAAAAAAAAAAAAAGAGCATGGAAGTGATTGATCAGGAGCCTCCCCTAACTCTAAAAATCTCTGATTCTATTCTGTGAACTTCTATAACAAGTGAAAGGCAAACTGAAACGATAATGGACACACTTTAATACCAAAGAGAGTTCTGACTAGTTTTAAAGACAATTTCCTTCTAAGTGTATAATACATTTCAATTTTAGCTTAAATGCATTCAATTTATATTTTCTAAGCCACAAATTCCTAATAACCTGTAATTCATTGTCTTCCTGCCTGTCTCCCCAACCCCTATCCTTGGAGAAAGTGATTCTACAACACTAAACTGTATAAGTATTATTTGATTTTTTTTTTTTAGCAAAGAGTAATTGTACTCCTAGTAAATTTATTTTGATACAGGTGATTATAAATATTATTAGCATTTTACCTGAATAGTGCAAGAAACTTTTTATCTTAAAAAATATCATTGTATGGGCTGGGGCTGTAGCTCAGTGGTAGAGCACTTGCCTAGCATGTGTGAGGCCCTGGGTTCAATCCTCAGCACCACATAAAAACAAATAAATAAAATAAAGGTATTATGAAAAAAATTATTTAAAAAATATATCATTTTGTAGCCTGGTGTGGTGGCATATCCTATAATCCCAGTGGCTTAGGATGCTGAGGCAGGAGGATACCCTTTTGAGACTAGCCTCAGCAATTTAGCAAAGCCCTAAGCAACTTAATGAGACCATGACTCAAAATAAAAAATAGATAGGGCTGGGGATGTGGCTCAGAGGTTAAGTGCCCCCGGGTTCAGTCCCCAGTACAAAAAAAAAAAAAATTGTCCTTGAGATTACAGTTTATACTATTTCCAGGTAGCACATCTATGATGATGGTTTGGGAAGATTCCTTTTATGATCATATTTTAAATGGAAGGAAGTATCAGTGCTTAATTATAGAACATGTAAGCTGCTGATTCATGTTCTCTTCATCTACAATGTGAGTTATCATTAGGTTTACCTACTTTTCAGCAAATACTTAAAATAACTGGCATGTTACAAATATTTCTTTAGTGAATATTCTTTGC
This sequence comes from Spermophilus citellus, assembly GCF_964194105.1. NCBI lineage: Eukaryota > Metazoa > Chordata > Mammalia > Rodentia > Sciuridae > Spermophilus > Spermophilus citellus. Next base: position 82,620,020 of record NC_138195.1, read on the forward strand.
CTATAATTATCACATTGTAAATACTTTTGCAGAAAATTTAGAATAAATCATAACAGTGTGTACCATAGGATTCATTTTACATTTTTATGTGTATTAGGAGGCTTTCTTGCTCCTGTGTGTGGATAATAGATTATTGATTACCTGTCATTAGTATAAGTCAGAAGCTTCTGCCTTTGCTCCAGCAGGGCATCAACTACTATAGTTTTGTGTTACCCTTGCATTTATAGGTTAATGTTGCCTGAACCAACTCTTAGCAGCATATTATCACTGTTTGTAATCACTCGAAGCTATAGTTTTCTGCACTATATTATGGACTCAGATGTATAATTTTTTTTCTAGAATACCAGACATTAATATTAATTGAAAATTTTGTTCTGACAAAGTCAGTGGCCAACTGCATTTTGTCTTTTGGAGGTGGAACGCATTTGCAAGTGTCCCTCCTCCTCTGTGTTAGGCTTTCAGGTGTGTTTGCATTATTGTTCTCTTCCTGTTTGCTTTCCTTCCTAACTAGTGCCCTCCAGGAATGAAACAGCAGGTTTTGGTATTCTACACTAAGCTCCTGGGAAGAATCCGGCAGCCTCTGCTTCCACACATCAACGTGCACAGGCCAGTGCAGGTCTGTTGTTCCCCTTGCATGAAATCATTTGGTTTGATTTCTTTTGGTATAGAATAATTTTGATATTTTCCCAAGAATAAAGTCAATAAAGGAAATTATTCTAAAAGTAATAAGCAAATTAGCAAATACTTGAGTTTTCATTATATATGGTTATATTACTTGTACTTTATGTCTTTTTATTTCTCTTCAAGTTTCATACATTATTATATTTTTTTACTTTATGTCTATGATATTGTGAAAAGAGTTTATTATGTACCCCATTAAAATTTTAAATTAATGAACTTGAAAAATTTACTATTACTAAGTTTATTTTTATATGTGATTATAAATATTGTTAGTGTTCTAATTCATGCAAGGTATTTGCATTAGTTGAAATATTTAAATATCCTTAAAGCAAATGAGTGGCTATTTACATACTTTTTCAAGGTTTTAAAAATGTTCTTGACAGAAACTGATTCGACTCTGTGGTGAAGTCCTTGCAACACCAACGGAAAATGAAGAGATTCAGTTCCTCTGTATTGTGTGTGCGAAGCTGAAACAGGATCCCTACTTGGTTAACTTTTTTCTGGAGGTATGCTATGCTTCTCAAACCCCAAATATGCCTCCATGTAGATCATTATGAAAATTGAGTTCTGTGAGTAAGCTAAGGAGGAATTACACTTTGCAAGTTAACAGAAAGCTTGTTTCATTTCACAGAATTGTTTTTCATTTAAGATTACTGTTTTGGGGCTGGGGTTGTGGCTAAGAGGTAGAGCGCTCACCTACCATGCGTGAGGCACTGGGTTCGATCCTCAGCACCACATAAAAATAAAATCAAGATATTGTGTCCACCTGTAACTAAAAAATAAATATTTTTTAAAAAAGATCACTGTTTATTCTAATTTGAAATCTCCTGGGAAAAAGATATTTTCAAAGAATGCAGTTGAGCCAGATACATAGGGCGGTACCGGGTCTGGACAGTATCTGATTACAGCTTGTTGGAGAAGTCACCACAGTTCAGATCAGACGGATTCAGCCAGGCTTGCTCCACTGTGTGATGGGGTAATCTAGTGTGGGGCAAAGAGGACATGTGCAGATTTGGAAAGATGTGAAAAATCACTCTTCAACCTCATATGGCAGTTGGGTTTGCTCTAATTATTTGTGCTGTTTTATAGCCATAATCATCAAATCATAGTTTACTTAAGTCAGTTGATGTTTTGGACTTCACTTTCAGTCTTAAAGTATAAATTAAATTTTGTGCACTCTTTGCTTGCATTTGCTTTCTTTGTTCCCAGTAGTGAAAACAGGAGTATGTTAAAAAAAATAGCTACAGTGTTTTTATTTAAAAAAAAAATCTCTTTTGTCTGTCTTTCATTTTAGATTAAGGTGTAAGTTATATGCATCACGATTTACTCCTTTTGGTCTACATCTCTGTGAACTGACAAACACATAAAACAGGGTAACCACCACCACAGTCTAGGCACAAGGTTGCCCCCCATCTCCCATCCCCAGGCCCTTGGCTGACCATGCCTCCGCTCCCAGCATCCAGCAGTAATGGCCTGTTTTCTGTCTTGACAATTCTCTTTTCAAAAGCATGTGAGCCTGCTTGTCCACCTAGCTCAGTGCAGCCAACATCTGTCCAGGCTCTGGTTCCCTTGTTCAGGTGAGTAGGTCCCTGTGTGACACAGGTTTTGGTTCATCAGTTGGGGACTTTGGGTTGTTTCCTGTTTGGAGCAGTTATGACAAAAGCTACTGCAAACATTCACACACAGATTTTTGTCTGAATTTAGATTTTCATTTCACTTGGAAATATTCTTAGAGGCAGGATTACTAGTTTGTTGTATACATATATACATGTATTTATTTTCATAAGAAACTGCTAAACTGTTCTCCGAAGTGGCTTTATCATCTCACATCCCAACAATATATGGAAGTTCCTTTTGTTCCCTGTCCTTACCCAGCACTGAGTGTTATCAAGTTTGTTGTTGTTGGTTTTTTTTTTTTTGGTGTGTGTGTGTGTGTGTGTGTGTGTGTGTGTTTGTTAGCCACTCTAATAGATGAGTTTGTCTTCTACTCACACTTTTGAAGAAATAATTTAGGACCCTATTAGGCACTGTTAACTGAAGGTAGGAAAGTGGTTTAGGGACAAAATTTATATGAATTTTAATTTGTAGGTAGTGTTAAAGACTATGAATGCCTGTTTTTCATGATGTGCATAATATTTTATACATTATTATTTTACAAGTTTGATTCAAAATGATTCAAATAGTCTTATGATTTTATATTTCTAAATATTTGCCAGTTCTTTTAGTTTTTTCTATATTTATAATAAATAGATCAGTTTGAGTATGAGATTTTTCTTCTCAAAGTTCATTTTTGCTAATGTTTTCTTAGATCCTTTGTGTACTTTAGATGTATGGATTTTCCCCCAAACTTAAGTTTGATTTATTTCTTTCTTAAAATTTCTAAAACTTGTTTCAGAAGTACGTAGCTACAAGTCAGAAGCAGAAGAAGTTCTCGGGCCTATAGGTAGAAATAGTGAGATGTACTTTTTGTTCCTGCCTTCAGAGAAATTTACATTTAAACCACTATGAAGAACACCCTTCAGAATGGTGACATGCCTGCTTTCTGCAGCATTTTTTTTCAAATATTTATTTTTTAGGTGAAGATGGACACAACACAATGCCTTTATTTTTATGTGGTGCTGAGGATCGAACCCGGGTCCTTCCCGTGCTAGGTGAACGCTCTACCGCTGAGCCACAATCCCAGCCCCTTTGCAGCATTTTTATAGCACATATTTCTCCAAAGCCTGAGGTGGTAGATGTCTCCACTTTTTTGAATAAATACGCATATTCTCAAGCTTTTAATGTCAGTTATTATAGCATTCCTAGCATTGGAGTTATTTATGGGCCTTTCATATTCTCCTGCTGGTCAATAAGCTCCTTGAGGACAAGGACTCTGTCTTATTAATCTTTGGTTTTCCCTAGCTTCTCTAGTATCTAGTACAGTATAATAACTGCTTAATTAACCCTTGAAAGAATGGATCTTTAGAGAAATGCAGTTTTATACTTTAATACAGATGGTAGTGAAAATATTTTGCACTTCTCAAGCATGTGTCCCCTGAAGTCAAATCTCTTTCATTCATATTAGCTAGTACATGCACTTACTATGGGCCAAGTACATACATATGATAGTTGTGTTAGAAATAGTTTTTGCCCAAAGTTGTTTACAGTGTGATGGAGAGGGGACGATTAATGTTAAGATACTGTGATAGAGGGTGAAATAAGGTGAAGATCATAAAAATGATTCAAATGAAATTCCCTAAGTGCTCATAGGATGAAGAGTGACATTTGTTCTAGGTCATCAGAAAAGACTTCATGAAAGAGGTCACCTTTGAAATGAGCCTTGATGGATGTTTAGGTAAGATTAGGTGAACATAAGGAATAAGATATGTTCAGAAAACACTAAGATGTGTAAGAGTAGCCTGGACAGGCTGGGAGCTGCCAAAGGATTTGAATGGCAGGATGGAGATTCACGTTTAATTGTGGACACTGGGGAGCCACCAATATTTCTTGAGCAGAAATATTATTACATGACAGTCTCTGCCCCTTAAGAAGTGAAATTGGGGCCAGGCACAGTGGCACATGCCTAAATCCTAGCCACTCAGGAGGATTGCAAGTTCAAAGCCAGCCGCAGCAATTTAGCAAGGCCCTGTCTCAAAAAAATAAAATGGGCTGGGGATGTGGCTCAGGGGTTAAGCATACCTGGGTTCAATTCTTAGCATCAAAAAACAAAACAAAAGAAAAAACCCAAAACACAAAGAAGTGAAATTGGTAGCAGCACTTTGTACAATGGGTTCCTTTGGTAGGAGAGAGAAAAGTGGGGAAACCAACTTGGAAGCTGCCAGAGTAACCCCGACAAGAAATAATAAGAACTATAACTGCAGGTGCAGTGGCACATGCCTGTAATCCCAATGGCTGGGGAGGATAAGGCAGGGGGATTGCAAGTTCAAAGCCAGCCTCAGCAAAAGCGAGGTGTTAAGTCTCAGACAGAGACCCTGTCTCTAAATAAACTACAAAATAGGGCTGGGGATGTGGCTCAGTGGTCAAGTGCCCCTGAGTTCAATGGCCTGTATCCCCTACCACAAAAAAAAAAAAAAAAAAAAAAAGAACTGTACCTGAGTTGCAGCAGAGGGTTGAGATGAAGACCTGGAGGTAAGCGCTACCTGGCTGTATAACTGCTAAGGTACAGGAAGCAGATCCTGAAGTAGTCAAACTACTGCTGCCCATGGAAAGAAGGGAGCCCCAAAGGAGCTTGTTTTGAGGGAAAGAGGATAATTTTGGTTCTGGATGCTTTGAGTACTCTACATGATTCCCTGAGACAATGAGCAGGTGGTTGGTATTGCTAATCTGTGATTTAGGAGGGAAGTCTGGGTTTTTAGAGGTTCAACAGTTGTGTGTCCAAAAGTGTTGTGAGAACCAGTGAGATCCCTTACATGGAAAGAGACATTTTTAGTGGAAGCACTTTGCAAGAGTTGGGCAGCAGTTGCTATCACCTAGGGAACATGTCTAAATGCAGATTCCTTGGTTCCACCTCTAGACATTCTCAGCAGGTCAGGACCCAGGAATCTGTTTTTTTGTCAAGCCCCACAGAAGACCAGGGTGCCAACGGTCTTGGGTTATACTTTGAGAAATACTACTGTATGGAGAGTTTCTTCCTCTTGTTCTTATTCAAGATAGTTTTCCCAACAATATTATTAGTATTTTAGATGGAGTGAAATATCTTACATTCATAAAGACTTTGATTTGAAGTTGAATTTGTAAAAAAAAAAAAAAAATGGGGAATTATTTGGCGTATTCACTGGGTTCCATAGAGTTGTTTTTTTTCTAATAAATGTGTGCTCAATTTCTCAAGAAGATTGGTCTAAACAAAACTTAGTAAAAGTGATGTATAATCACGGTAACTTTGGAAGTAGAACCTTGACTTCCTTCAGCTTTAACGAGCTCCTGAGATGAGCAAGTGCTGTGGTGGCCCTGTGTGGAAGCTGCCTGTGATCGCCTTAGCCTGTCTGTGTGATCTGATATTTATTCTTACATTTAAGTGGAAATAGCATCTTCCCTTGAAACTAATCAATTTCGGCAGTTAAGATTTTCTTTGGGTGTGTGGAAGAGGGCACCAACATTTCAAGTACATTTTCTTATCCTCAGATACAAATAAAAATGTCTCAGAGTGACTTCTTGTATTTTTATGAAGCCGAAGGATAAGGAAGTATAAGGAAAAAGTTCATATATATTTAAGAAAATTTGAGTACTTTGGTGGAAATTGTAATTAAGTCTAACTTTTTAACTGAACTTTTGACTTTAAAGTATTTTTGTTTATAATTTTATGTCTTCTACCCTCATGATCTTAGAAGAATTGCCAATGAGACACTGTATTTATAGTAGCCTAGTAATAAAGAAAAATAACTATAATTGAACCCCCTCACACGCACACACTATTATTAGTTGGTTTTAATTGTGATCAAATAGTTATCTTTAATATTTTTCATTATGGTAAGGGTAAAACATTTTGTAGTTAATATGAAGAGTATCATTAATTTCTATGCAATTGTAAAATTATATATAAAGCATGGTTTGTTAGAAGTCCAAAGCTGGGCACAATAGCACTGACCTGTAATCCAAGCTACTTGGGAGGCTGAGGCAGGAGGATCACAAGTTTGAGGGCAGCCTGGGCAATTTGGTGAGACCCTGTCTGAAAATAAAAAGGGCTGAGAATGTAGTTCAGTGTAGAGCATTTGCCTGGCACGTGTGAGGCCCTGGGTTCAATCCCTAGCACCATCAAAAATTTTAAAATAATTGAGAAAAGAAATGGATATTTTCATTTTACATACTACTTATGGCTATTTAGACATGTGGTATATTAGTTATAGAAAAATCCATGAAAGTATGATTTCTGGTTATAAAGTTCTTAATAATGTGAACCTTATCAAATATACAAACATACATATGTTTGTATTTCTTTTCAGAACAAGTTGAAATCATTGACTTCCAAAGGAGCAACAAATGTAATTTCAGAAGACATATTAAAAGGTGAAGATTCCTTGTCAGCCGACACAGGACAGTCCCATCAGCCAGAGGATCTGCATGGTGCCATCGGAGTAGAGCCCGCGGAGTCAGAGGAGGAGCCCCCTCATCAGATGGATGACCTGTCCACGAGCTTGGATGACCTCAGTGTCACCTCACTGCCGGAGGCCCCTGTTGTTCGTCCACACCAGGACTATAATTTAGTGAATTCTTTGTTAAATCTCACCAGAAGTCCTGTGAGTCGTCCTCTTGACTTTTTCTCTTTAACATGATCACAATAATATGCATGTAAAGTAGAAAACATCAGACATGGTGGCATAGAGCTATGATCCCAGCAACTCTGGAGATGAGACAGGAATCTCAAATTCAAAGCCAGCCTTTGAAAGTTAGTGAGACCCTGAGCAACTTAGCAAGACTCTGTCTCAACAAAAATATAAAAAGGGCTGAGGAAGTGGCTCAGTTTTAAGTACCCCTGGGTTCAATCCCAAGTAATGAAAATAAATGTAAAAATAATGTAAAACACTGAATCCTTTTATATTGAGTTTTTCCAGCTTGATGTGTGTCTAGTTCACGACTTGGAGGGTATGTCTTTCCCCTTAGGATGGCCGAATAGCTGTGAAGGCCTGCGAGGGCTTGATGCTGCTGGTGAGTCTGCCAGAGCCGGCGGCCGCCAAGTGCCTTACTGAGAGCACTTGCTTGTGTGAGCTCCTGACTGACAGGCTCGCCTCCCTGTACAAGGCCCTACCTCAGTCGGTGGACCCGTTAGATATTGAAACCGTGGAAGCAATTAACTGGGGGTAAGCACCATTCTTTGTATTTTCCCCTAAAAGTGACTTCTTATACCTACATTCGAAAAAATGTTTTTATTTCACAATGATAAAAATCTTTAGTTTTGATCATTACTAATGACACTAAATGGAATATGGAGGCTTACATTAAATTTATTGAGTGGTAACAAGGTGGTGTGGGGACAGTCCAGCTGTTATATAGTTGAGGTACTTTTATTTTGTCTATTATGCTGATCAGTTTTCGAGGGTTTACATTGAGACCAGGGACTGTGGTATGGTGTGGTGGCCATGCCCATAATCTTAGCTACTTGGAAGGCTCACAAGTTCAGGGCCAGGCAATTTAGCAAGATACTGTCTCAGAATAAAAACTGAAAATGGCTGGGTGTGCAGCTCAGTGGTAGAGCTCCTGTGGATTCAATCCATAATGCCATGAAGCAAACAAAAAACCAAACAAACATACCCAGTATCTTTACCCGGTTCTTTTTATTAAAAAAAAAATCTAAAGGAGGACTCTATTTTTTCTGATAAATGACTCACACAGCCTCTACAGCAGTCTCGTGTGTCTTGTGGCCTGCTTGAGTGGAATGTCTCCTACTTCATTCTTTCATTCCTCTTCCCACCTTTTTGGACTCCCCACTCGATTCTTATAAGAATATATGATTATTGTAGAACATTTTATAAGTTCTTAAAAAGCAGCATAAACAAAACTACTCATAATCCCACCACCTATTAACAGCCTGCTATTTTGACATGATTCCCTTTTATTGTTTTTCTCCAGATGTTTGACCCTTCCTTGTTTTTCATGTGCTTTTCCATCCAGACTGTGTTCTGTCACCTTGCAGGTAGACATTGGGACTGGATTGCATTTTAAGGCCGGAAGAGCAGCTGGGCAGCGGCTTTCTCTTTGCAGATCCTCTGTTGCCCCCTTTCTTCACATCCCAGCAGCTGAGAACCTCCCCCTTTCACTGCCATCCCTTGGTCAGACTGCTGGCAGAAGCATGAGGCGCTGTGTAATTGTTTTTTCTCCTGCTCCATCCTGCTTTAGTCTCTTTTCCCTCTTAGGGGTGAAAATGATTTACGTCTTTGATTTAAAAGGTTTTCTCTTACCTGTGATTCTGCCAAAAGTCCCCTGTGATTGTCATCCAGCATTGCCTCTGTGGACATGCCATACCGTGTGTTCTGAGTTCATTTTATAATGAAAATCCCTGTGCCCTGGCGTTCCCATGTGTGCTGCATGAGCTCCTGCCCTCGAGTAACTCCGGCTTGTTGTTTCCCTCGTGTCCACAGCTTGGACTCATACAGTCACAAAGAAGATGCTTCAGCATTTCCGGGAAAACGAGCCTTAATTTCATTTCTTTCCTGGTTTGATTATTGTGATCAACTCATTAAGGAAGCGCAAAAGGTTTGAAGTTTTTAGTTTTTTATTGATAAATTTAGAATATGTCAACTAAGTAATCTGTTTGAATCCATAATTTATATCCCCAAGTAGATCTTAATTGTCTTAGGATACTATGTTTAGTTAAATAAATTTTTTAAAATTGTATGTATATGTGTGTATTATAATTCTGGACCCAACCAAAGTTCAAGTTCTGTCCTTTTCTGTTTCTTTGAGTATTCTAGTATAGTGCTAACAAACACTGACTTCACAACATTGTCTACCTCTGGTTCTCCTTTTGGGGAAGATGTTAACTTCTTCCCCAAGGTTATTGGGATAATGTTTTCATTCTGTTCCTCTTATTTTGGGAAATTAAAAAATGTGAATAATCAAATAGCTAACTTCTAATTTAGGTTTTTGGTTGATAGGCAAGCATTTACTTTCTATGTTAACTTGGGGAGTGCAAACTGATTTGCTGATATTACAAATTAATCTCTTTCCCTTAAAAAATAATTACGCTCATACTATATTCTAGACTGCTGCTGTTGCTCTTGCCAAAGCTGTTCATGAAAGATTTTTCGTTGGTGTTATGGAACCTCAGTTAATGCAAACGTAAGTACCTTCTTATCTTAAAAAAAAAAAAAAAAGACTGTTTGTCGTTTCTGCCCTCTAATGACCTGTTTGTTGTGCTCAGTTCTGAGATGGGTATTCTGACATCAACTGCTCTGCTTCATCGTATCGTTCGGCAAGTAACCTCTGATGTATTGCTTCAAGAAATGGTGGTTTTTATCCTTGGAGAACAGAGGGAACCAGAAACTCTGGCGGAAATTAGCAGACATCCTTTAAGACATAGGTTAATTGAGCATTGCGATCACATATCTGATGAGGTAAGTTGTGTAATGATTTAGTATTGGGCTTGGATTCTTTAAAGTACTGATTTTAATATATGTGTGAAGATATTTTTTCAGTCAGCTTTTATCAACTTTGGTTTCAGATAAGCATCATGACATTGAGAATGTTTGAACATCTTCTACAAAAACCCAATGAACATATTCTTTACAACTTAGTCCTAAGAAATCTTGAAGAAAGAAACTATACAGAATATAAACCTTTGTGCCCAGAAGATAAAGACGTGGTAGAGAATGGCTTAATAGCAGGAGCAGTGTAAGTATGTGTTTGATTCTGTGAGTTGAATGTTCACCTTGGAGACAGAACTTTCTTAGTTCTTTCCCTATGCTTAAAAAGTACCTCTAATAGCTTACAAGTTTTAAAACTAAAATCCAGAAGTCCTGATACTACCATCCTTTAAAATTGTAAGACATTCATTAAACCTCATAACAAAATTAGCATAGTCTTGATATTGTTAGTATAAAATGGTAATTTGTTTATAAAAGATATTATTCCTCAATTTTTTATATTAGAAAAATTATGTAATTTTTTTCAGAACATAGCAAAGACCCTTTGGTTTAGAAAATGTCATAATAATTTTTTTATGCATCATTAAATTAAACATAGAGATCTGGAAGAAGATCCATTATTTACTGACATTCCACCAGATAATATTTTATCAAACCAAGAGTGGCTTAACTCTTCACCTCCTGCTACTCCAGACCACCCTAGAAATGATGGGAAAACTGAAGTCCATAAAATTGTAAATAGGTGAGTTGCTATATAAATTTGACTTATATCTCTTTTATTTGTTTTTATAATATATACTAGCTCTGCTCCTAGATTGTTTAAAATATATTCAAAACTCAGTCTCCTTCAGATAGTATGTCAGCTTTTTAAATTTATTATATAGCCCATGACAGCCTAGGAGTAGCTGTGGATGCCGAGAGAACAGCTCTGCTTAATAGAAAAATAAATCTAAAAATAGTAGTGGTTAATTGAATCCTTGAGTATCCAGGTTTATATATGTAAAAGACTTAATTTTAAGTAATTTCCAATTATAAAAACATTGGAGAATAGCCAATTTGACAAACTGTACTTATTAAGCATGTGTTAAACAGGATATTCCTTGTTTTTAGTTCATGATTTTGCAGTTTTTTTAAGTACCTTTTCTGTGGCAGTTTTCTTTCTTTCCCCTGTCCTTTTAGTGCTGTCACTGATATGCCTGGGTATGGCAGTTGATGTTAAAAAAAAAAAATTGCATGTGGCTCAAATGAAAAATTGTGGTGCATAAAAATTTCTGAAGTTCAATTACTTAAAAGCTAGTTTCCTGAGATTAATAGATACCATGGCAATCTGTCATTGTGAAGCAATCTAAAAAAAAAACCAAAAGTCCCTTTTAGGCTTACTTCTAGCTCAAGTGGAATTAATCATTGTTAATAAAACTTTAAATAATCAGAATATTTAATCAGTGAATTGGAAATCTGATTCATAATAAGGACTTAAAATATAATTTTATTTTTCAAGTTTCCTTTTGTTTTTTTGTTTGTTATTAGGTACCAGGGATTGAACTTGGGGGCACTCGACCACTGAGCCACATCCCCAGCCCTATTCTTTGTATTTTATTGAGAGGCAGGGTCTCAGAGAGTTGCTTAGCACCTCACTTTTGCTGAGGCTGGCTTTGAACTCACAATCCTCCTGCCTCAGCCTCCTGAGCTGCTGGGATCATAGATGTGTGCCACTGCACCTGGCTCCAATTGTTTTTAACGCTTGAATAAACTTAAGATATTACTAGATACTTTAATAGATATGAAAATACTATTGGATTATGAGAGTATTTCTGTTTTTAATTATGGTCTTTTTCATTCAAGTTTTCTCTGTCTGGTCCCGGATGAAGCAAAATCATCCTACCATGTTGAGGGCACTGGATATGATACCTACCTCCGAGACGCTCACAGGCAGGTCAGTGACATAGTTAATTTTTGGAAATGAGATCTAAGTGCACTTGCATACCTTGCCACATTGCCTAGTTGCCCACAGCCATTACCCCAAATCAAGTAGTCCAGTTGTGACCTTACTTTGCATTTTTAACTGTGGTCTCTATTTCAAGTTTTCTCTGTGCTCTGTTAATTTTGTTTGTTTCTCTTTAAGTTAAATTTCACCTGGATCCATTTCCCCTATTGATCCTACACATGATAGCATGATAATTCTGCCCACCCCCCACCCTGGTGCCCAACTCTCGGGCTGTTATCCTCAATTCCCGGCCCCTAGTATTTGACATGTGTTGCTCCACTACCCACCTCGCTCCTTTCTTCTACCTTTCTGAAGCTGCTTTCTCCAAGATTTACTCTTAATTATTAAATGGTCTTCTCTCATTCTGATTTCCTTTCTATAGCATTTTACATTGAAAAATGTAAAAAACAAATACCACTCCTTTAACAAATATATATTAAGATAAAATTCACCATTTTAACAATGTCATACAATTCAATGACTTTTAGTACATTCACAGTGTTGTGCACTATCATCATTAACTCACTTCAGAACATTTTTGTCACTCACCTGACTGAGTTAAGCAGTCCCTTTCATGTTTCCTCTTCCCACTCCTCCTCCCAGGCCTACCCCCTGGGCCACCAGTCTGCTTTCTGTTTCTGTGGCTTTGCCTCTTCTGCTATCTCCTATCAATGGGATCGTACTATATGTAGCCTTTTAAAAAAAATTTTTTTTTTTAATCTTTATTTTGTTTATTTATTTATTTATTTTATGTGGTGCTGAAGATCAAACCCAGTGTCTTACATATGCGAGGCAAGCGCTCTGCCACTGAGCCACAACCCCAGCCCCCTCTATGTAGCCTTTTATGTCTGGCTTCTTTTATTTAGCATGATGTTTTTAATATTCATTCATGTCATAGCATGCATCAGTACTTTGTTTTGTGGCTTCAAATATTCTATTGAATATTCATGCCTACAAATCATCATCTAGTCTAAAATCATATTTTTATGCAAATTTTTAAGAGTTTATAGTTTTAGCTTGTGCATGTACAGTTAGGTGTTTTTGTTTTTTGTTTTTTTTGTACAGGGATTGATCTCAGGGACACTCAGCCATTGAGCCACATGTCCCACCCTTTTCCGTATTTTATTTAGAGACAGGATCTCACTGAGTTGCTTAGTGCCTCACTGTCACTGAGTTTGCCTTTGAACTCATGATCCTCCTGCCTCAGCCTTCCAAGCCTCTGATGTTACAGGTGTGCACCACTGTGCCTGGCTGTTTTTGTTTTTGTTTAGTCTGGGGATTAAATGCAGGGGCGCTCTACCACTGAGCTCTACTCCCAGTCCTTTTTGAGACAGGGTCTCACTGAGTTGCCTATGCTGTCCTCAAACTTGTGATCCTCCTGCTTCAGCCACCGAGTCTCTGGAATCACAGAACTGCACCACGTGCCCCCAGCTCTTTTTAGGTCTTTAATCTATTTTTAGTTAATTATTGTATAGAGTGTGGGGTGGGGTAGATATCCAGTTGTCTTAGTGCCCTTTGTTGAAAAGTTCGTTCCCATGTATTGGCCATAAACATAAGGTTCATTTCAAGACTCCATTTTGTTCTACTGGTCTATGTTTCTGTCCCTATTCCAGGACTGTCTTGATTATTGTCTGATTATTCAATATGAAATTAAGAAGTATGAGTCCTCCAACTTAGCTACTTGTAGTTCCTTGTACTTCCAAATGAATTTTAGAATTACTTTGTCCATTTCTAAAAAGAAAAAAATGGGGGGGGGGCACTGTTGGAATTTTATAAGGATTGTACCGAATCTATAGATGTATTTGGGGAGCAGAGCCATCTCAACAATATTGAGTCTTCCCATTCAGGAGCACGGGATGGCCAAGATTCTTCCACAGTATGCCCTAGTTTTCAGTATACAAGTCATGTACTTCCTTTGTTAAATTCATTCCTAAGCATTTCATTATTTTCAATGCTATCATAAGTGAAATAGTTTTGTGAATTTTTTTCTGATTTTTCATGCTAGTGTATAGAAAACAACTGATTTTATATATTGATCTTGTATCTGCAACTTTGCAGAACTTGTTTAGCCCCTCCTATTTAAAACATTAACCTTCTTAGGGCTTCTGCAGCATAATTATAGTTATATAAGTATAATACACCAATTAAAAAATAAATAAATTGAAGGAATTCCAATAGAGTAGAGAAGAGGGGTGCGGGGGAGGAGGAAGGAAGGGGAGGAGGTAGTACTGAGAATTAAATGAAGAAAACTGTTATATGCATTTTGGAGTATGTCAAAATGAATCCCACTATTATGTACCTCTGTGGTGCACTAAAAAATAAATAATTAAATAAAAAGTGCTCAAATCTGACATGAAAATAACTAATGATTAAATGCTTTAAAGAAAGAGCAAAAGCACGGTTATTAAAGGAAGTATCTTCTCCATGTTAAACCTGCCTTTCCCACCAGCGTATACTGGTGACCGCAGGTGAGAGTCCTCCTTGTGCCCCTCCTTGTTGGGTGTCACCTGCCCCCTAACTGCCTCCTCCCCTAGGGTACCTCACACATTCAGATGCTTCTTTATATGCCTACTTGAGGAAGTCACTTATATTCTATGTCAATGTGGTTTTTGTTAGTTCTTTAATGATCCAAATGCTTTCCCCCCTAGTTCCGGGACTACTGTGCTATCTGCTTAAGATGGGAGTGGCCTGGGTCTCCAAAAGCATTGGAAAAGTGCAATTTAGAAGCAGCTTTTTTTGAAGGTCATTTTTTGAAAGTTTTATTTGACAGAATGGGCCGAATTCTTGACCAGGTAATGCATTTTAAAATACTAATCTTTGTATTATTTTGTTAGCATTTACCATGGTACAATCTCAATCCTTGTTTAGATTTTTCTGTTAAGTACTTCTGTTGTTTTCTTAGTTTTTCTACTAGATGACTTTTGCATGTGGATTAGTTGCCAAGAGCTGGCGAATTTCTGATGCATTGAGTATGCTAAAGGCCTAGTGGCCATCACTTGGCCTACTAGACACCACAGAATTGTGTATCTTACTCCTCATGTTGTGGTGACTTCCTTTCTGAGTAACTTAGCATTTTAGGTGTTACAGTCAGTGAGTAAAAATAGAGAGTAAAACTTGTCAAGCTTGGTTCAGAAGACCCCATATGTCATTTCAATAGAATCTTGAACACTCTGATCTCAGTGCGATAATGAACTTGTGTCTTCAGACAGAGAATTTATGAAGGGAGTAGCCTGGGTCTTTATGAATTTATGATGCTCATTTTCATAAGGGAGAAGAGAAATAAAAAAGGTTAATTTACTAAATTGCTCAAAAAGTGGATGGAGATCGCCATCAGCCAATATCTTGCAACTGTCATGAGAAATGAATTCCCTCCTCCCTCTCTGACAAACAGTGACAATAGAGTTTTGCACACCGAGATTGAGATGCACTTGAAATAAAGCAGCTGGCACATGCCTCAATATAGAAGCTGAGTTAACCAATTTAGAACTAACTTTAAATTTATATATCAAAGTGCTTGCTCTTTTGGCATTAGAGTTAAATACTTGTGAGAGCGTCAGGAGTTACAAAGGAAGTTTATTCCACAAGCAGACTTCCTTTAGTGACCAGAAAGTAGGAAGAATTATAATTTAAGAAGTATTTCACTAGGTTAGCATCTTCAATCATGCCTGCTTCCGGCAGTTACCAATAAAGAGACCAGGTCCTTGTTTTAACTACTTAATAGCATGTGGGCTATTTCTAGCATTTTGCTGTTGAAGCCAGACAGCCCGAGTCTGCAGATCTGGCGTTCCTGAGTGTGGTCTGGTGTTGCAGCTGTGTAAATCTCCTGGGTGGCCGGAATTCATCACTTGATTGTTGTTTTGCTCTAATTTGCCAGGATTAGTTTGAATCTGATCAAGCTAACAAGCAAGAGATATTAACAATCAGCATGGAGTTAGTGATCTTTGGATATTTTGACCAAAAGCACTAAAAAAGGAATCTAAATTTTAAATAGTTGTTTGTGGCTTGAATTGAAAAATCCCCCAAGTGGTCATCACACTTGGGTGTTCTTCCTCTGGTTGGAGAGTGACACAGAAGTCGTCCCTGGAGAGAATGTCCGAAGGCTTAGAGCTCCCCGCAGAGCATAGCAAGACAGAGTTCCAGTGTTATTTTATAAATGAGGAGTCCCTGTTTTATATAACTTAGAGCTAGTAAGCTCTGAAGCCCAGCCTGACCTTTAGCACCTTGATTTTGCAAGCATTTTTGGTAAGAACCTGGGCAATATGATCTCAAAGACAAGTGTGTGAGTCCAGGGTGCTCAGTGTATTTAGTTTCATTTCATTTTCTTTCTCTTCTAAATATTTTTTTCTGAGAATGATATGTGCTTGCATTTTCATAGGGTGAATCCCCAGCAAGGCCAAGGTAATGAAGCTGGTTAAACATTCAGTGTGGATAGTTAGTAAAGCACCAGTGTGTCCTAGTGTGGAGCTGAGAAGTTAAAGAATCCAGTGTTCACAGACACTGTTGTGTTGTCACACGTAGTATTGTTTTTAGCTGTGGTGATTTTAAAAACATAGTAAAATGCCAAAATCCACAACATAATGTAAAGAAAGTCAGGAAAAATAAGGAAGCCAAGTCCTGTCCTGCTCCAAGAATGAAGAGTGTGAGCTTAGGTGGGGAACTTGGTCATTTGTCCCATTCCATACTGTTACAGTGAGATTGATGCTACTTGACCTAATTTCCTACTCAAATTTGCTTGTAAGAATTAAATGAAATAAGCAATTTAAAAGACTTCTAAAATATAAATTGTTGTTTAAAACAGGTATATTTAGAAATTTTAGAGAATTATCAATTGAGATTTTTAAAAATAGTTTCCATCTTGTTTTGACTATCTGCATATTTATCCTTTAGTAGAGGGTTGACTGCTGGTGACAGCAGTGTGCTTTTCCTTTTTTTTTTTTTTTTTTTTTTTTGGTGCTAGGGATTGAACCTTGGTGCACTTTACTGCTGAGTTCTATTTCCAGTCCTTTTTATTTTTTATTTTGAGACAGGGTCTTGTTAGATTACTAAGGCCGACCTTGAACTTGTGATCCTTTTGCCTCAACCTTCCTAGTTGCTAGAATTATACTCATTCACCACAGCACCTGGCAAACTGCTTTCAAGTCAAAGATTATCGTCCCAAAATTCAGATTTTATAATCAGTGTGAGTTCAGTTAAAAAAAATGGACCAAGTCCTTTTGACATATCAGAGAATCTGATTAACTTTCCTTTCAGGTGAATACTGTATAAAGCACAAAATAAAGGGATCCTAAATAATAGATCTAAACACTACTAACAGCCCCCCAAATATCAACTTGTTTTAAGGTTATTACCAATACAAAGAAGAGACCAATTCAGAATATAGTGAGATAATTCTATTTTGCTGAAAATAATTTTATTTTGACATCATTAAGAAATAGTCTGGGCCAGGCACAGTGGCACACACCTATAATCCCAGCTGCTCGGGTGGTTGAGGCAGAAGGACCATGAGTTCAAACCCAGCCTCAGCAATTTAGCAAGACCCTAAACAACTCAGTGAGACACTGTCCCTAAATAAAAAATACAAAAAGGGCTGGGGATATGACTCAGTAGTTAAGCACCTGTGGGTTCAAAAAAAAAAAAAAAAAAAAAACAAGAAAAGAAATAATCTGGGCTGGGGCTGGGGTATAGCTCAGTGGGAGAGTGCTTCTTGCTTACCTTCCCTGCGCAAAGCCCTGAGTTTGATCCCAAGCACTGCAAAAAAGAAGAAGGAAAGAATCAGCATCAGCCTTAAAATTCTTAAAGAATTCAAGACCTAGATTTTTGTTCAAATAAAGTTTCAAACCAAAGTAGTACCATACAGAGAAATTACAAAATCTAGATCATAAAATAGCCTTATTTAAAGACAAATAATGGTGGCACCTACAAGCGGCAGGCTTTAGAGATACAAAAATCTTAACAACCTGAAATGAAGAATGTACAATTCTGGACTTGTTATATTTTAAATTATTTTGTCCCTACTTTTTATCAAATGCATTTTTTAAAATTTATTTTTATAAATCATTTCTTTTTACCTAAAATACAATTTAATTGTTTATTGAGTCTTGAAGAAAACTATTGTATCACAAATATTATCAAGTAGAATAAACTCTTAGACTCTATTGTAAATACAAATTTCCTTTCATTTTTCTTGCTTAAGGCTACATTTTTGAAAAAGAGTGACTTGGATAATTTTTCTTCTTTAAAAACATCCACATTCAAGAGTTTTATAGTAAGAAAGACTAAGATTGGACTTCAGGCCTACGAGTTGAGATTTTGCCCATAAAACAAAAGATATTCAGTATAATGTCTAAGATTCTCCTATGAATGTCAGAGATTCACTTCTAATTGATATTCATTATGATCCAGGGTTTAAAGGCTGCTCAGAGGATGAGAATAAAGCTTCCAGTTCCCACTGCTAATGTTAAACTTGGTCCTAAATCACCCTTCCCTTCCCTGAAATGCCATCTCTGTTTCACTCACCTAGGTTCTCATCCAGCTCAATTTTGTTTCAGCCAATTGGTTTCATTTGGCTCCTTGGAAAAAGAAAACTGGAAGGGTCAAGAGGTTTCTTTTGAAAGTTCTAAGCAAATAATAAGGACTTGTTTTGTCTAGTAGATCTTTTGCTCTGATGTTGACACACTGTAAAGTACTTTCAGGCTGGCTTCTATGAAGAATAAATGGAAATTAACAACCAGAATTCAAGTAAAGTTTTGTATTATGTACACAGTATGTCTGAGGAACTGTACTGGATAGGTGTACAATTGCAGGGAGAGCGGATTTCATGTAGTCGCTAAGCTGCTCCTTGTCTGCAGGCGCCATTTTGAATCTCCTCAGGACCTGGAGTTATAGAGTAGCAGCCATTTCTATCCCATCCACTTCTATTCTGTTGATAAGGCTCTGTGATTGGACTTTATCTTATTGTACATGTGCTTTTGGTAATTGGCAATCATTGGATAATCTGAGGTGGGGAATATAATTTCTGGAATAATGTAACGCTATCTAAGAAGATGAATACCGGGCTGGGGATGTGGCTCAAGCGGTAGCGCGCTCGCCTGGCATGCCTGCGGCCCGGGTTCGATCCTCAGCACCACATACCAACAAAGATGTTGTGTCTGCCGAGAACTAAGAAATAAATATTAAAAATTCTCTCTCTCTCTCTCTCTCTCTCTCTCTCTCTCTCTCTCTCTCTCTCTCTCTCTCCTCTCTCACTCTTTCTTTAAAAAAAAAAAAAAGATGAATACCTTCTCTTCTTTGATCTTGGACTTAATATGTCCTCTGTGGTTTGTAATTAATATTATATATGACACACTGGTGGGTTTGATGCCCTCTTGAACTTTGTCTGTATGCACGCTTCCTATTTTTTGTTTTTTAAGTTTTAGGACTGTGCTATATGTGCTTTGATGAAAATGGTCAGAGGTAGTTTGGTTATAGATATTTTCATTGAAGAACAACATGTGGAGGATGGATTTTTCTTTCTCAGAAAGACAAATCCAAGTGGTAAATTAGGTACATAGAGTGTGTATGTTGTACATTACTCTTGCTGTCTTTCTGTCCTTCTGCACAGCCATACGATGTGAATTTACAGGTGACCTCAGTGTTGTCCAGACTTTCCCTCTTCCCTCATCCACATACACATGAGTACCTTTTGGACCCCTATGTGAACCTGGCCTCTGGCTGTCGATCCCTCTTCTCTGTCATCGTCAGGGTGAGTCTCACTCTCTTATGTTCTCTGGCATGGCTGAACCTTTTCATATCACTGTATGTAGTTAGTGACACCCAGTGAAGAGTATTGTGTATCTATTGTTTTAAAGCAATTATCATACATTCTGAACTATTACAAAATGTGGGAGTGGGAGACAAATTTATTTGCTTAAACAATACATATAATTTTAATATTTTAAAGAACAGATATGAGTCCTTGGTCAAAGATGGTTACAGAGTAGTGAAAATTGGGGTTCTCTATTTGGTGACAGGGAGAGAGGATTTTATCCAAGAACTCTTATGTAGTTGATTTCAGGAGCTGAGCTCCCTATCTCTGCTGCAGGTTGTTGGTGACCTTATGGTTCGAATTCAGCGTATTCAAGACTTCACCCCCAAGCTGCTGTTAGTCAGAAAGCGGTTGCTTGGTTTGGAACCTGAAGGTCCTATGTAAGTCCAAATTTTATGTGCTCAGTGATCCAAATATTTCGCCCAATGTAAAGATCTGTTGATAGTCAATCTGTCCTCTGTTTTTTCTCTAGTATCGACCACATCACGTTGCTAGAGGGTGTGATTGTGTTAGAAGAGTTCTGTAAGGAGCTGGCGGCCATCGCATTTGTGAAATACCACACTTCCTCCACACCATGACTGACGTCTTTCAAGTCACTAGGGATCCGGACGATTGTGTACAGTCCATCAGAAAAGACAGTTCCACCCAGCCGAGAGAGGACGAAAGCCTTTTTAAAGGAAGTAAACTGCACAGAACCGTTAAGAACCATTGAGTGAACACGCAATAAAATGCGGCAACCTGTTTTTGTTGCTTTATTTATCACAGTGGTTCTCTCTATAGATTTGCACGTTGTTGAACCCCGGAAGCAGTTGAGGGACTTGCAGGAAATAAGGCATTTCCAACAACTGTGTGAAAGCTGCACAATTTCTGATGTCACGACTTTGATGATACTTCTGTTTTTTTAATATCCTTTTAGGCAGCAAGGCATTTACATTCTCTGGGACTCAAATGCTTATATTCTTTTGGATTAATAAGCAGCAAAAAAATTACTAATTTTATAACTTTTTAAGGGTAAGATTCTTATCAAACAAAAATATTTAAAAAACTGTAAATGAGAAAAAATATATATAATTCAGGAACCAACAAAGGAATTGAGTTAATTATAGGAGATAAAAATGTGTAGAGCAACATTAACTTTCTTCAGCTTTTCTAAGAATAACAATTTAATATGATAAATTCTTGATTAATATAATATATATATTTTTAAAGAAATGTTCTTTTACTCCTCTGTGCACATAGCCATGTTAGTGGTTGATTTCCATGTCTGGGTCCCAGTTGATTTAAATTGTCATTTTTTGCAGCAACATCGAATTTATGCTCATCATTGGTAGCATTTGCTAAAATGATATTTTTTAACCCAATTAAATTAACACATACTGGGTTGAGAAGCTTTTTTCCCTCCCTTTCTGAAAATTGCTGATGAAATTGCTTTATAATTTGTTTTTGTTATCGAAGCATGTCCAGGTGGGGAACCAACTGATAACTCTTAGCAATCAGAATGCCAATGGCCTCTTACTGTTTACATTTTTTTCATTTTGTTGGGTTTTTTTTTGCTAGTCTGCAATGATTCTAAAGAGATTAAACAAAACAGTCTTTTGAATGTCCTGTTTACATGTTAAAGGATTGTGGGAATTCGGGGTGTCCGGGAGTGGGCACACATGGGGTGACAAGTTTAGCCAAGCTGCGCTGTGCACAGCATGCCAAGTGGGCTGCACAACTTGTTTGCTATGTCTTTCTTTTCTGTCTTTAAATGATACTTATCCCTCAGTTGTCACTTTTAAGCTTTTTTTTTTTTTAAGTTGAAATATTAAGCAGCAGCACTTTCCTCTGCATCTTTCCATTCACTAATATTTGGAGAAGAGACTGTCACGTTCCAGCTGGAGAGACGTGTCTCTACTCTCCTGAGAAGCCCTTTTATGTAGCATGTTTGCATATACACATCATGTGGCCATGTGCTTAGAAGCATGTTTTACACTTATCTGCTTACTTTGTTGTATTACTATTTCTGATTTACTTTATAATTAGTTTTTACTATTAAGAAAAAAAACTATATCATGAATAGTCTCAGCTTTACAATGTGCACCATTGTTAAAACAAGAAGACTTTATCTCTAATTTGATGCAAATCTTTCTTAGCTTATAAGAAATGCATTAAGTAAAACAGTGAAGCAAAAAAAGTGAGAGAGTTACTTCATGCAGGATTTTCTTCCAGCGATTTTGAGTGATAGGAAAACATTCAGTTTGCTATATTTATTGTAGTTTACTCAAGGAACACTTCAACGTCTCCACTATAGGTGGTAGTTACAATCTACAGATGTATTTAAAACAAGGCATTAAGAGATATTAGATATTTCTTAATGTTTTTGTAGTGTTTAATAGGTGTAGTAGCGATGATATTATGTCTCAAACCAAATATGTTCTTATCCTTGATTTCACAGAGGGACCTTATAGCTAATTCATGAACCAAGCTCAGAAAAGCTTTAATTCTTATATTTGATATACGTATGCTGCTTCTGAAAATGTAATTTTCCTAAGTTATAATGACTTTTATTTGTGCTCAGTTAAGGCTTAAGTTTTAGTTTTCTTCTTTCTTTTCTTTTTCTCATATTTAGTTCAGACCTAGAGTCAGCACAAGTTATCACAGTGAGTTGAATTTGTTAACATAGTACAACACTAATCTTTTCCTCACTGTTTCTCAGAAGCTGAATACTTCAGTTATTCAGTACTTGCCACAACAATGACTAAAATGCACTGTGTTGTGTAGAAAGTGCCACCTCTAACATTGATTGCCATAGCCAAGTTCCAAACTGCATTTTAGCCCTGCTTCACATTTGTATAAATAGGTAGGCACTTTTTTTTTTTTTTAACATTCTAACAGTATAGTCATTGGGTTTATTTTTGTTAATGAGCCACATTCTTTACTTGATAGAACTCAGATTTGTCTTAGCCAATTTCATGGTAGAACTCACATAACCCATTAATGTTCTCATAACGCATCTGTTTGTGCAATATGGAAGCTGTGAGTGGATTCATAGCTTTTTGGTTTAATTGTACATTATTGTGTTGTACATGTGTATATATATATGTGTGTGTATATGTGTGTGTGTGTGTGTGTGTGTGTATATATATATATGTGAGGACCAAAATCCTTAGCTTGCTTACACTGTTGCTAGTGTAAAGATTGTTACACTTAATTTTACGGGGCACAAATTATGGAATTTCTTCATAAATTCATGGTAGCATTTCATAAATTATTGTATTACTATACAATTCAACATTTAATTATGAAGTTCTTAGGTATTGACAGAAGAAGTTACAGTGAAGTGCTAAAACCACAAATTGTAATTACACTTTGGGTTGTACAATATGTCAAAATATGCATGTCATTGTGACACTTGGTATGTTAAAACATGATAATCATACTTCTGGGCCCTGTAAAATAGTGTTACTGTAATACTCTGTTGGCCTCCTGCCTTGTTTACATTAAACAGAGGATATTTAGTAAATTTTTCTATGAACGTTGTGTAGGTTACTGACAGTGTTATCAAGGTCTGGACTTCGTGGGCCATCTAGGGAAAAGCTATTCAGATGGCAATTGTGTACCTACCCTCTCTTCAAAGGAGGTTGCAATCAAGTTCAACTTTTTGTGCTAACAATGCATGCAGGACTAAGAGGGATAATTAAAAAAAAAGAATAAATACTGTAACTTAAAACAAAATATTGTCTTACATTTTTGTAGAATTCAAATCAGAAATGCTTTATCTACTGATAAGTCTTAAGCAATGGTTCTTAACTTCACCCTTGATAAAGAGACAGTCCACACCAATCAATGGATCACTGCAGTATTGATTCTAGGGAGAGAAAAAAAAGAAATACGTAAATATTTATGGAGGAGGTCTGTCTAGCCTAACAATTTCCCTGGGTAAATCTCATATATGTCCTCCAGTGGCCTCCTTAATAATCACTCCCCTAAAGGAAGGAAAAACAACTAGTTCTAAGCATTATTTCTTAACATTTTCCAACACATGTTGGAACCTTTCTTTTTAGCTGACGTTTGAAACAGACTCTAGACTTACTCTATTCGCTTGAGTATGTGCCCAAGTCCCTTAAATGGAAACTGAAGAAAACATGTAACACTTGACATAACCAGAAAGAAAAACAGCCACTTATTAATCTCAACCACCAGTGACCCTTTTCAGCTAGTGTTATTCAAAATAGTCTTAGAAGAAAATAAAGGACACTAGATTGAAAGGATGAAGGAGGCCGAGTTTAGGTACCCCAAAGTTGAAAATACCCTCTTTGCCCTGAGCTACTTCAAAAGAAAATTGCTTTTTTGGAATGCATAACTGAATTCCCAGTCTAAAACCTGGTTCAAATTGCTGTTAAATATCTTCCAGTGTTTTATCTAGAAAAACTAGTGATCCCAAGGGAATTGAAAGAATTCACACAATTGTTGAAGTTTTGCTGGAGTAAGAGCTATACCTCTTCTCCCCAAAATCAAAATGAGCAGAAACACTTCATGCCAGTTTGATGCTGATGCTGAAGTCATGCACAAAAGAAACAGAATGTTTTAGTTGGTCTTAACAAAGGAAGGTGTTGCCTGTGGGCTGCCTTGTGGGAGACTGGGTTCTAACCTTACTTGATAAGGTCCCTCTTGCCACCTCAGGGAGATCTACCTATGCCTGCTTCCTCTACACTCACTACCATTATAGTTTGAGCGTCATGCAATTCGAAATGTTTCATTTCTAAAAATGTTATTTCTTAACACATACCAGAAATTATACATATATTTCATCTAAAAATAAAATAATAATTGTGTTTATTCAACAAATATTTATTGAGAACTTTTTATGAACCAGTTATTTAAGGTGTTGGGGGAACAAATGGAAGCCATCTCAGCCCCCAAGAAGTCACAGTCCTGGTGGCAGTTCAATGTGTTCACACAAATCCAGTGCACATATGTGGTGGACGTCAGAGAAATAGTATGCTGGTGGTGTAAGCACCAGGGGTCAGTCTGTTGCATATTATCTAAAAGGGAAGATCTGAGTCCTAGGTCCTGATTGGATATTATATTAATATATATTAATTCATTGATTTATACTTTATAAATTAATATATAAGCAGTGCTGGGGATCAATCTCAGAGCCTTGTGCATGCTTGGCAAGCACTCTATCTCATCAGTGATGAATCCATCCTATGGATTATACTCAATGGTAACTGTAGGCAGATGGTTGAAGGAAGTAGGTCGCTGGGAGGGTGCCTTTGGGGATTAGATCTTGTCCCTGGCACCTTGTTCTCTCTCTCTTGCTTCGGGGCTGCCGTGTCCTGAGCAGCTTTCCTCTGCCTCCCTCTTCCACCATGATGTTCTGCCTCACCTCAGGCTCAGAGCCGTGGAGTCAGCCAATCGTGAACTGAAAAACCACAAGCAAAATAAACTTTTCCTCCAAGTTGTTCTTGTCAGGAATTTTGGTCACAGTGATGAAAAGCCAACACATGACCTTGTTCTTCCTTCTACTTAGACTAGGCAGTATATCAAGGGACAGACAGGCAGTCTCTTTAAAAAGAAAAAGGCAGTAAAGTATTCTCTTGATTGAGTAATCAAATTGTTAGATGAACATAGAACCCACCAGCACACTGCCAGGAATCTGAATACTACTGTGGGCCTCTTAGCTGCCATATCAGGAGGTGAGGATGAGCGTTAGTTACTAGTATCCACGTTGCCATGTGCATCATTTGCATGGTGATCACATTATTAATTTTTCACTAACTATTCCATTCCAGTGATGGGCGAAAGGTTTCAGGAATGATGCTGAGTTTAGAGAGTCCAAATCAGCCAACAACGTATCCTGGCTTTACCAAAAAGACCACTCTTTCTAGGGTTGAGAACTCTAACCAGGATTTGGCCATGTACCAAAGAGCTACATACAGTTCAGAAGAAAGGAACAAATGACATGCCCAGCCTGTGAGATCAGGGAAGACAAGCCAAAGCATCTCAAGACTGTAATTTTTGAGAAAGGAATCATAAAATCAATTTTACTATAATGCAGAAAGATGAGATGACACACAAATTCAGTGTAGTCTGAGTAAAGCTATATTTCAAAGCCCTGAGGATGGGTTCCGTTTATGTAATAACAGGAGAAACGTATTCCTCATTCTATTCACAAGTGGAATAGCATTTTTAATTGATTAGATTTTTTTTCCCCAAGAGAACCACAAACTGGAGATTTCTACAAGGAAGCAAGCTAACCCCATTCCTTAAGCATTCTTCTTTCATGTTTAAAATGTGCTTTTCTGCTTAAATCTCTTTATTCTGTTGCTCTTACTGACAAATGGCAAGCGGGGCATTCTGTTTCTGTAATCTTTGTTGACGGCTTAAATTGTTTGAATGTCCTGTGATTTTTATTTCCATTCCATTTTAGAAATTATTAGTCTTTTCTTCAGCTGCATTGGTTTGGGGCTCCAGCAGAGATGAAGCTGAGAGGGAAAAACCTATTTTTAGGATATAAACATTATCACAGTAGTCCATGTGCCTTAGACGCCTTGACAGTAAGCAAGCCTCATTATAAAGGCTTTTGTTTCCATAAAATAATCCAGTGTAATACAGACTCAAGTCAACCTCTCCCTGAACACATGACTGGGAAGAGCCCATGGGACTCATTGGAATTTGGGTTCCAAACTGCATCCTAAAAATAAAACCTGTTAAAACAAATGTGCATAGCAACTTCTGGGCATTTTTCTTTGGAATTTGACATTGAAATAAAAGTGATTTTGCACAGTTCTTAATGGTTGGAGACTTTTCATGCAAAACATACAATATAATTGATATTCATTGAATTTTGAGTATTTCAAAGAAAAAAATCTGACATGTATCTTGCAGAGCCATGTTGCTCTTATTGTCATTTTTATTTCAATGGAAAGAAAAAGACTAAGGAAGTATAATTAATTTGACATAGATAATTCTGGGCTGAACATTTAAAAATCAACACTATTTAAAACCCACGGCATTATTCAAGGTTCTTTGCATCTTGTACATTTTTCATCTTCCTGTTGCTATGTTTTCTGAAGATACTAGGTCATTGTATTTTGGCCCTCCCTCCAGGAATCTGTGTATCAATCACTCAGCTACCAATAACTTCTTCAAACAGAAATCAGCCTTATTTGGTTAAAAAGATGCTGGATTGGTGCAAGTGCTGGGTTAGTTTTAGAAAGACCTTACAGGAGTCTCAGACACTCCAGAAATTCTCACAACACCATGGGAGCTGTTCCCTGCCTCTTACCAGTGTTTCGTTTTGTTTTGTTTTCCATAGGAGCAGCTAAGCTGCCCTCAACACCTCTAGCTATCAGCCACTGACAGCCAGAGGAGACTCCGTTTATACAAGGGTAGGCCCTGCTCTCCTGATAGAACTTTCCTGAATGATCTTGCTTGGAAGGAACTTTCTAACTAAATACATAGAACACCATAACTGAATACTATCATCATCAATACTGAGGTCTGAGGTCCAATGGATTCTGTTGTCACGAAGACAAAATAACATCATCCATAGTGTTCAGCAAACATCTACTAAATGTTTTAGTCAGTTTTTTTGTGTGTGTGTCACTGTGACCAAAAGACCTGACAAGAACAAGGTAGAAGAGGAAAAGTTTATTAGACTCCCCGTTTCAGAGGTCTCAGTCCTTGTTCTGCGGACTCCATACCTCTGGACCTGAAGTGAGTTAGAACATCATAGCTGAAAGGGGTGGTGGAGGAAGGAAGCTCAGGACTTGGCAACCAGGAAACAAAGAGAGAGACCTCCTTCCTCCAGCCACACCCTACCTACCTACAGTAACCACCCCATTAACCCATATGAGTGGATTAATCCACTGATTAGTTTATGCCTGTCATACTCTAATCGTTTCACCTCTGAAAATTCTCTTTGTCTCACACCTGAGCTTTTGGGAGACACCTCACATCTCAGCCATAACACCTAATCCTATCTGACTCTGGCAAGCGAAGGAAATTTCAAGAAAGTCCTTATCTCCTTAAGGTTTGCTTTTTAAGGTAGAGGGGACTCCTCCACCAAGTTCTGTGGATTACAGTACTGTCCTTCAGTTCCAAGTTCACTCTTCTATGCTCTGCTTTGTGGTTGCTGAGCTGCGATTCTCAAAACGAAATCTTTCCTTCAGTAGCTGGTTTCCACTAGGTGTGTCCATGGTGGGGCTTCCAGACAGAGAAGGAGAAATAGGAGGGAAGAAGGAGCTTCCTTTCAGTTTGTTTCTATCTGTGTCCCCTCAGTAATGGGTTTGCAATGGTTAGTTTTAGTCTTCATATTTCTTAAGTCCCCCGAGAGCCATCTCATGAAGCCCCCCAATGGCAGCAGCAGCTGCCGCATAGCAGACCCCTCTGAGAGGCCTGACTTCCCAGCTAATTCCTCCCAGGTTAGCCTGCCCTCCCCGGGAGCAGGCTGAGAGCTGACCCTAATCAGACAGGTCTAGAGGCCAAAATTTCCCAGTGGCCTGGAAGCCTGGGGTTCAAGGTGTTCAGTTTCTTGGGAATTTACCAGAATCCCAGAGTCCCCCCTGTCAAACCATGTTTTCACATAAGGTTCAGCGTACATTGTAATTCGGTGACCCTGTTTTTGTGTGAGACTGGCCTTATGGCTAAAGAAATGTGAAGGGTCATTTTAGGGCTGCCATAGAATGTCTCTGATTCTCTGGGGCTTGGATTTATCAGCTTAAACTGGTTTTATCCTTTCTGCAACTGCACAGCTAGCTAAGGCCACCCCCTCCAAGGCTTTGTGTGACTACAGTGTAACCTAGAGATGGTAAAAATTCATGCCTGTTGTCCTTTTCCCTTTCAATGCATATATAAAAATTGCACCATCCTCTAAGCCCCCTGTCTCAGTAGACATTTCCTCCCTGGTGACCACTATGACGGCTGAGTTTTGCTATGTCTTTGCATGCAGTGGGGCACTAGGGTAGTGTTTGCCACTGACTGAGGACTGAGCCCAGGGCTTTCCCAGTACCCAGCACTGTTATCAGTCAGAGCTCAGTTAGAAAAATGGAAACTGCCCAAGGAACTCAGCAGAGGGAATTGATACAGGGAGTTCAATGTCAGAGGGCTGAATGAGCTTAGGGGAAACCGAGGTAACAGCAGGAAGCACACCACCCAAACCTGGAGGATCCCAAGGTGAGAAGCTGAGATTATCAAACCCTAGAAGGACAGGAGGGGGCCTGGGGGGTGGAGCTCAGACCCCATGTCAGTGGTGGTTCCCAGACTTTCCTGATGTTTGGCGATCCTGACAGTTTTGGGGAGGGTCAGTCAACTCTTGTGCAGGATACCCCCCTACTGGAATTTGTCCCCCCACTGCACTGGGACTGTGGGCTTGGGAAGAATGATCCCACCATAGGGGAGAATCCTCAGCCTGCTGTTGATGTGAGTCCCCTGGCTGAGGCAGCGTCTGTCAGATTTCTCCATCGGAGTTACTCCTTCCCTCCCTCCCTGTTTCCCTACTGTCCTCTGGGGAGCAGGTCACCGTGGTGTGCTTCAGAAGTGGGGAGTTCATTCACTATGCCTTCTTGAGGGTGGGGGACCCACGTAAATTATTTGGGATTCTTTCTGTGCCCCCCCAACTCATCCATTGATCTAGTCATAATTTATATCAATATGGACTCATGGATATTTATTGTGTGCTTTGGGTTATAATCCAGTGCTAACTCATTGATTTTGTTGCTCATATTTTTCCAGCTTTGTCCAGTGGGAGCTCTTTCAGTTGGCTCCTGTGTCTGTCTGACACACCCTCATAAATATAGGGTGTGTGTGTGTGTGTGTGTGTGTGTGTGCGCGCGCGCGCGCGCACCCACACACGTGCGCATGCATTTGAGTATTTCTTTACTTTGGGGATCTACAAGCAACTCTAGGCTCATTTGGTGTGTTTCCTGTCTCAGTCCTAGAATCGGCCATTTCTCTAGGAAGCCGCAGGGTTGTCTTTGAATCTGAACTCCCCGATGCGTTGACCCAGTGTGCTGCTTTGGACACAAATAGCCCAGGAAGGACTGTTGGACTAAACATATGGTATTTATAAAGTCCTTGGAATCTGCACATTCTTAACACAGGCCAGAGGACACAAGCTAACAGAACTATCCAGAACGAGTGACCGTGGGGAAAGAAGAAATTGTTGGGAGAGAAGAGGCCTATTTTAGCAGAGGGAAACTGCGCTAATGATCAAGATCCTGGGCTTGAACATGGCCATAGGAAATCTTTCTATTTCAGATCTTTTATGTTATTTCCAAAGGAGTCATATACTGACAGGTTTGAAAGAATTTATTCAAAATACAGCTTTACACCTGTGTCCCATTACTTCAGTGCCCTATGAATGATCACTTTTTATGAGCCCTGTGATTAGCTTGAAGATAGAACAATTATATTGCATTAACTCTTTTGTGTTAAAAACATCAATTTGTTAATGATAAACATTTCAATGAACTACAATTTTTATAACCTAACCTATATTGGCATTTCTTCATTTTGAAATTACCAAGGGACTCAGAAAACGGAGGTAATCTAAACCTCTCTAGGACATGAAGGCCCTTGTATATGGATTTTTCTCTGCTTCTGACAGAATCGGTTTGCTTACATCTGTGCAGATGAGAACACAATTACTGTAAAGTAGGGGAACCCACGTCGGCTTTGGACGCTTGTGTTTGCTCTGCAAAGGGCAGCATCGCGTATCTTAGGCGGTATCTTGAAAGCGTCGCGGTCTCAGAAGCCTGCTTGCATTAAACATGAGAAACGGATAAGTGTGATTGCCACAGGGATTCACAGGCGGCTCCTCGCAGCAGGATGAGCTCAGCTCGCTGGGCTGAGAAGGGCCTTGGCCAGGCGAGGCCCTGCCGCACTGGGCCAAAGCTGGGGTGGATTTGGACTGCAGGTGAAACTCATCTTGTGCTTTCCATTCCTTGACTGATTGATTGCTTTTTCTCCTTAACATCCCATGAGGAGTCCTTGGCGTGCTGTGAGGACATGCTCTGCTGCGTGAGGGAAGAGAAAACCTCTCCTGGAAGGAAGAAGAGAAACAGAAAGCTAGGATGGGGGAGAAACAAGAAAGGAGAAACATGAGAAGATCTGGAAGGAAGAAGGGGACTCAAAAACAGGCTGAAGGAGGATCAGAGGAGACCCAGCCCCCCATTCTCCCTGCTGATCGGTTCTTTGCCTCCCAAACTCTCACATCCTGCAGGCTTCTGCCCAGTTGCGGGGCCCTGCCTCCTCTCCCCCTCTCTCCCCACTGCATCCCTCTGCATCCCCACCCAACTCCACCCTTTCTTCAGGAAGAACATAGGGTCCCCCAGGAGCTCCATGGACTTGGAACACAGGTCCATCTCATTGCAGGCCCCACTCTGACCTTCGGCACTGGACTTAGTAATTAAGAATTTGAGGGCTAGGGCTGGGGTTCAGTGGCAGAGCACTTGCCTGGCACGCATGAGGCCCTGGGTTGGATCCTCAGCACCACATAAAAATAAAATAAATGAAACAAGGCATTATGAACATCTATAACTGAAAAATAAAAATAAGGAAATAAAAAAAGAAAGAATTTGACTTGTTCCTGTCGTCAGCTCCCACACCATGGCACTGCAGTCCAGGGGGCCTAAGGCTCCCTCCCTGAGTAGCGTTAGTGTTCCCATCTACCTCAGAGGGTTGTCGTAAGGATGCTATGAAAGAATACTGCCTAGGATCCTGCCGGGTACACAGTCAGCACTGCACCAACAGCAAGCCTGCTTCTGCTTCTCAGAGTCCTCTTGTAACAACAAGCTTGCCGGCAGCTTTCTGGACAAGCTTCCCAGTGGATCTGATGGACTATCTGATACTGCTTACAGAGACTGCTCTCTCCAGTCCCTAGCTCCAGGGGCCGGTTGGCAGTAAGGTCTGTTGTCCCTGCCCACTCTGGGGAGACTTTTCCTCAGCTGCCCCACCCTCGAGGTGTCCCACCAACTTGGACTTCCCCACCCAAAGGAAAAAAAGAAGCTGAATCTTTGACTATGTGTCTCCACGCTCTTCTCCTTCCTTCCCATATCCTGTAACTGTTGACTGGGTTGTTTTGTTTCTATAAAGGGACTGGAATAATTCTAGCTCACTCAGCATTTCCAGTGTGGAAAAGAAACTCTGCAGCTTTTACCTGCTACTGTTACTCCTGACAATTAAGAACGAGTCTGGAAACTTTGTCCCAGGTTGATGGCAGGCAAGGGCAAAAGAACAACTAACTCTAGGGACCTTTCAAAGGGGAGGCCCACACGGAGCCACTCATTGGCTGAAGGGGGTGCAGATGCCATTGGAGGCTCTGACCATCAGGTCTCAGCGCAGCCTTCCTGCTTGAAGCAGAGAAACAATGGGAAGCAAGGGCGAAACCAGACTGCTAAACAGTTACCAAATGTGGCCACTGGAGGGCGATGTCTCCAAACAGTCTTTCTCACCAGAAAGGCCACTGCATAGGGGTCGAAAGGCCAATTAAATCAGAATCTCTTGGAGATGGAGCAGGGGCATCTGCATATTTTTAAAGCTTCCCAGTTATTCTAAGGTTCACCCTTCAAGACTCAAATTAACACACTGGTAGCAGACATCAAGAGAAAATTTATGGGAGAAAAATTTAATTTTAGATAATTATATCATGTTTTCTCCCATAACTTGGGAAATCACTACTGATTTAACATGGAAGTCAAATAATTGTACTTTGCTACTTTTTTTACTGAGCAGGTTTTTGTGTCAGGTTTGACTTTTAGAAGTAGAACTGTTTAGCCTAGTTTTAGAAGGAATAGGTGGTCAAGATGTCATCTTGCTGCTGGAAGGCCACTTTCAAATAATAATACCCTTAGGAAGGCAATAAGTTATTAACATCTATGTGTGAGTCAGTTCATCAGATATCAAAATGGGATTCTGAAAAAAACTGAGGTCAGCAGAGCTAAATTTTTAAAGGGAAGAAGGAAAAAAATGCATATTGCCCCCCTCCACATATAGACTTTTTTGGAATAATCAGAAAATATTAAAAACTAAAATAAACCATCTAAAGTTCTTTCACTACTGAAAGAATTGTAGATTTTTTTAAATTTATCTTTTTAATTTATTTTTTAGTTCTAGGTGGACACAATATCTTTATTTCATTTTTACGTGGTGCTGAGGTTTGAATCCAGTGCCTCCCATGTGCTAGGCAAGCGCTCTACCACTGAGCCACAACCCCAGCCCATCACTACTGATATTTTCATATAATTTCTTTCCAGTATTTTGTGCATATATATGTATATTTTAATCTGACTTATCCTCCTCTTCTAACATTATAGTATAAACATTTACGTGTGCTTTAGAGAGTTTAGGAGTAGTATGAATGGCTGTCTAGAATTAGATTGTGTGAATATACTGCAAACACAACTGTGGGGGAACACAAGAGCATGTGTCTATTTCATGCCTGCATCTTACCATAGGCCATATGTTTATGCTTCTAGCAGAAAATATCTGCCGATTGTTATTAGGTTTACATATCATTTTTCTAAGAGCCCTAGAAGGCACACACGGGAATCTGTTGGACCCAGTTGCAAATTTCCAGAAGAAGAATAAAGAGAACCTCACTAGCCAAGTTTGGACTGGGTGACTTCACCTAGTCTGCCCAATTGTGGCTGGGAATAAGGGTGAGCAGGCGTGAGGCCACACATAGAAGTCCAAGGAGCCTGCTTCTCTAACCTAGTGGATGGACAGTGGAGGTCAGGATAGAAGAGACTTAGAACAGAGGTGCCTGAGCAGGT
Organism: Spermophilus citellus; assembly: GCF_964194105.1. Classification (NCBI taxonomy): domain Eukaryota; kingdom Metazoa; phylum Chordata; class Mammalia; order Rodentia; family Sciuridae; genus Spermophilus; species Spermophilus citellus. The sequence continues at coordinate 82,653,329 of NC_138195.1, forward strand.
GGCTCATGGGTGTTCTCAGCAGCCTCTCTTTCCTTCCTTCCCTCTTTGCTTTTGCATGTGAGACACTATGTTACAAGGTGTGTGGGCATTGAAGGACTTCCTTCAAAAGAGCTTGGAATTTCCAAATAAGGAAACCAGTATTTGTCAGCCATACTGGATGTGGAATTTAAATAAGAGTAATATTTGCTACTTTTTTTACTGAGCAGGGTTTTTTTTGTGTGTGTGTCAGGTTCCATAAATTTACTATTTTACTTTTCAGAATCATACTATGAGAAAGGCTCCAACCTTCTAGATACAGCTGAGAAAACTTTACCATTTCATAATGGTAAAGTGACCATTATTAAAGGGGCAAATTAGAATTTGAACTTAGGCAGCCAAAGCCCTCACTATCTGCACAATGCCAGGTGATCTCTCATAATCCTACAGTGACCCTATCTCAGTGAAGGAACAGTCTCCTGAAAAACACTCAGAAAATTGGGCATCAGCTTAAAGTGTCTTGAAGAAATACAGTGAAGCTGTTAATCCCTATTTTACTTCCTTCCCCTGGGACTTCCCCTGGCCTGAGTAAGTCCCAAAATCACATTAGAGAAGGGAGCTGATCTCATCTCTGAAATGCGGTTATACCACAGCCAGACTAAAGTAAGGAGAATAAATCCACATGAGATGCTGAAACACACACACACACACACACACACACACTGGGGCACTAGCATGTTTCAAGACCATGAATGATACAGGAAAAATCACCTCTGCAGTGGAACATGTTACTGCAGTTCTGAAATACATGTTCATTCACTTCCTACCCCAGAACACAGATTTCTGGGTTCCAGACAAGATGTATTAATTTCCCCTTCCCCAATAACAGAGTATAATTACTCAATTGCCTCATAAGGAGCAATGGGCATGGTTAACTACAGGGATTTGGTTTTTGCAGAGTGAAATGTTCAACAGTTTTAATAAGACACAGTTCACGTATCATACGATTCACCCGTTCAAAGTGCACAGCTAAAAGACTTTAAGCTTGTTCACAGAACTGTGCTTCCACCCCCACAATTTTACATTTCCGCCACCCCAAAAGAAATCTGGCTTCCCTTGGTTATCACTCCCAATCTTCCCACCCCAATTTCCAGCCTTTGGGAACCAAAAAATCTACTTTCTGTCTCTATGGATTTCTCTCCCGTGGGCTTTTCATGTAAATGGAATCATACAATGTGTGGTTTTAGAGTGAAGTTTGCAAGTTTGGAGCAAGAGCTGATTGGCAGCAGGCAACAGAGAAAGGTAGCACGCGCCACTGTTGTCCCCTCCTAACATCAGGTGTCTCTCCTCTAGGTAAGTGTTGGGTGCATATTTTAAGAATATTGGCTTGAAGGAAGCCACATGGTCAGCCTCCTCGGGACCCTTGTAGGTCCTACCCTGGGTTATACCAGACTCCAAAGAAGCTCACTGTCTTCTCCTTTGAGCACTGGACAACTAAGGGTAAGCCCCCATGCAATATTCTCAGATCTAGCTGGACAATTGAATCATCTGAGAAGCTGGTTAGAAACAAGGATTCCTGGGCCCCTCCCCAAGGTCTGCATACATCTCATGCGGGGCACTGCCATCCGTATTCTAAGGAAGTACTCCCAGTGATTCTGATGCTTGAGAGGTACCAGGCAGGCATTTGGGAACCTCTGTAAAAGACGGTTTCAGAGAAAAACAAAAGCTCCCTTTGCTCATGGGCTTCCCAGTCAATCCGTCTTTCTGTCAGTAGCAGCAACAGGGACGTTAGCTTCTTACAAGGCCATCTCAGTTATTATAGAAAATTCCATTCTTACAGAGACCAAGGGACTCTTTCCAACATGAAAATAACAGAAATCCCTGGAAACGATTGCAAACTGCTGACCCACTAGACCTTGCTTATTTCCTGGAGGGTGCCTTGGGGACTTCAGACAATCACTGTGCCTGACCCAAAGAGGGGGTTTGACGAGATAAACTCACCAGAAAGTTCTCCTCCATCTCTCAGCTCCCTGCCTAGGTCTGAGATAGTTCTTTCCCAGAGAGCAGAAAAACCTCCTTTAACAGGGTCCCATTTTATGCCTTTGATTTACAGAAGCTTCTCAACAAATAAATACAAGTGGAATGCTAGGTGACAGCTTCTTGCAGAGCCTTACAGAAGCCTTCAAGGGCAAAGAAGATGAACTGGAGCAATATTTGAAAAAACAGTCCCTGTGGTTTATGACTTTACCAGTGACTGAGACACTGATTGTGTCCTGGCTCTCACTGTCGCCTTGTCAGGTTAACAAGGCTTTATTGGATACTTTTTGTAGCTCAAGGAAGGAGACTCTGAGAACTTGAGATTTGCCCAGGATTACCCAGCTCATTCTGGACCTCTGTCCCAGATTTCCAAGCCCCAGGCGTTGCTACACTGCCTGCTAGCTGTAAATATTTCAGACAAGCCGGTTAGGATGTAAGAGAGTTCAGAAAATTTTGCCCCAGCCATTCAGCCATAGACGCTGGGTTTATGGAGTCACTAATTCACTGTGACAGTGCCTATCGCCTGCAGAGCCTCGGCAGGAAGAATGAGACAGATATAAGCATTTCAAGGATGGCTAGCCAAGTAGTTCTCCCAGAATGCCCATTCTAGGGCACCTCAAGGCTGTGCTAGAATCCGACATCCCCCCCCCCACCACCCCTAATCTCCTTCTCTCCTGGTAAACCCAAACATGACCTGGTTTATTGTAAGTCCAAGTGGCCAATCCATTTCCAAGAGAGTCAACACCCAGTTATTACATCACACCCCTGAGAGTTTTGCAATGGCTTTGGTTTAACGAGGCTGCTTTTGGGTCTCACTATTTGGCCAGGATTTGGAGCAACAAACTAGGGCTCACTGACCCGAATCAGCTGTGTGTGCCATTAAGTGCACATCTGCTCACCCCTGGACAGAAGAAATGCTCCTGGGCTATTTCTGATGAGCTTTAGCCAGGCAGTAATTACTCACCACCTCCCAGTAGCCTTCAGCAGCAGCCTCAGGCCAGTGAGCCAGTGCAAGACAGGACTGGTCCCCAGCATGTCTTTTCTCCAGGACAGGAGATCACATACTTGGAGAGCCTACTGCATGCATGCCCTTTATCTGCAGCCTTTCCTCCTACCCACAGAACAACCCCACTTAGTGCCTACCCAACCTCTTCTTGCTCCTTGTACAGATGAGATAACAGACTCAGAGGGAGGAGACAGATACCACAGGCATCCCTCCCATTGCAGTAAGAACTGGGGAAGTTCTGTGGTAGTGTCTGAAGGAGCTGGCCTGGGAGTCATAAAACACTGCCTGAGCCAGTCATGTGTAGTCTGGATCCAGAAGGATGGCTCAGGGTTAGTGAAGGTGTGAGATAGGGATGCGGTGGGACACAGCCGTCCAGAAGGGGCTCTAGGATGGGGGAAAGGCTTGTGGCAGGGCAGAGCCTTGGGCACTGAAAGAGGGTCAGCATGACATAGTGGACCCAGGAAGAGGGAGAGTCCAGACTTTGGAAAGAAGGATGGAAGTTAGCAGAATTTTGTGACGTGATACTGCTAGATAATTTTTGTAGATAAAACTTGGAACAGCAAGATCTTATATCATTCTTCCTTTGTGAAAATATTCCAAGTTTCACACATTCATTTTCCAAGGGACTTTTAGGACACAATCAGTTAATTTGCAAGATGTGGAATGACTCCCAATTTGGACATCTTTTCATATTTATGTATCTTATCTTCCTGCCCATACTATAAATTCCTTGAGGTCAAAGGCACCATGCTTTGTAGAACATTCTTTCTCCCCCACAACACGCACTTCCTACAGCCCTAGTTATTTACTATTAGCGTAAACAATTCTTGATGATTAGAAGGGAAAAAAAAAGATTGGCCCTGAAAATAAATGCAATATCCCACCCTAGCTTAGTATGATAAACATAGACTGTTTCGTAATACAGGGCAAACCAAGCTTCCTTCAGAAAAGACCTGATCATATAGTGAAGAGTTTGGTTTCCATCCTCCAAACACAAAGATCTACCTGATTGTAGTTACATCATGGAAAGGGTAATATGTCTATTTCACTATGAAAGAGAATAGGCAAAAGTGAATGACCTGCCCCATCATTAAAATTGCAGTGGGGAATCAACTGGGATACCCTGGATTGAAAACGTCAGGAACTCAGTTTGCATTAGTTTAAGAAAAACCTCATTTGGGGAAGGACCATGGTATAATGAAGAGGGATAGGGAGGTAAGTAGCTCTCAGTGGGTTAGAAAAAGCCCTTCTCAGGAGAAAGGAAATATTCTCTGGACAAAATGTCAGTGTCAACTTTACGCAGCTACTATATAAACTTTGAAACTTGTTTCTGTAATGTTATCAGAAGAACACAATGTGGTTAAAAACAAAGACTCCAGTATTTTGGGGTCAGGTGAAACTAAATTTGAACTACTGATCTACCATGTACTAGTGCTAAGACGTTAGCAAATAACTCTGAACCCCTTTTTTTTCAAAGCTGAAAGATTACTATTTAAAGATTTAATGAGAGAGTGGGTATAAAAGAACGTAGCACAGTGCCAGAGACTCTCTGAACACTGGATACATGTTACTCTGTTCTCCACTCTTTAGGGAATAAGGATAACCACCTGTCTCAAATGGCCCACTGTGGTAGAAGCTCAATGAATTTTAGCTGTCATGATCATCATTTCGATGTTTGTTACATTTCCTTATAAGAATACTTGTAAATGAATCCAATGACTTACTGTCCACCTTCCTGGGGAAAATAAAAATGAAAAATAATTGAGGGCCCTTTGTATCCATCCTCTTTTCATTTTAATGCTAGTAATTTTTACTCTGTAGCACCCGTCAGAGTTTGGACACTCAGGCATATGAATTAATGACATTGGCACTGATATGCTGGCTCTTTAACACTGAAGGTTCTTATGCCAGTAAAGCCAAGGTGCAGTCACGTCTCTGTGCAGCAATCCTGCCACAATGTAATCACCATTTTCTGTGCTTGTATTTCCTGTGCAGTTCATCCCACCATCTAGTTTGTTACATTCACAAAGCTTGTAAGGATGCACCTTCTGTAGCCCCTTCAGGAATAATCTTCTGTCTTTTTCCTCTTCTGTAGCTGAAGGTATTAGACGATCAGTCTTTCTCTCAACTAGGGCCTGAATATAACCCGTGGCAAAGAGTGCAGAGGAAGTGCCAGGCTTTCTACCTCAGTGTCTCAGCAATCTCAGGGCTTTGTTTATCCTGATAGTGTACCTGTCATTACGGTTGTCAAAGGAAACCTTCCTAGCAGCCTAAAGGGACAGCATGAACATGGTTCCATTAAAGGGGCTTCTCAGGTCGAAGAGGACAATCTTCTTAGTAGCAGGGGCTATTAAGAAGTATCTTGGTATCTCTTCTAGGGTTTATTTTAATGCTCAGTCAAATAGCAAAAAAACAATAATGGTACCAATAAGAGGAAGAAAAAGTGGAGAAGTTAAACTTATTAAATACTTAGAGATGCTAGGCATTACTTTAAGCATTTCACATTTTACAAATTACTTAATTTTCAAAACAACTTTACCAGACAGTTACTATTATTATCTCTATTTTACAGATAAGGAAACTGCAACACAAAGTCATTAAATAACCTGTCTAAAGTTACCCTGCTATTACATGATAGAGCTGGCTTTCAGACAACAGTAGCACACTTTGGAGTCCATGATAGTAAATGTACATATTGACTAATTTGGATGTTCAGTTAGTGACTAGTTATTTGGGGTTTTATTTGGTATTTATTTGTTTGTATCTGTAAAGTGCCCTTTAAATTTTTCTCTGAGAGAAAAAAAACCTGAAATATTTATTGAATGTCTACAGTGGGCCAAATATGGTATTGGGCATTATCACATGTTTTATCTCACTTAATTTTTGAATGATTCTGTAAAGTAGATGTTATTTTCTCTTTTAACAGGTGAAGACTTTGAGGATCAGAGAAGTAACAAAAGTTTCTTAAGATCACATATCTAATTGCAAGTTCAAAGCCAGCCTCAGCAAAAGCGAGGTGCTAAGCAACTCAGTGAGATCCTGTCTCTAAAGAAAATACAACATAGGGCTGGGGATGTGGCTCAGTGGTTGAGTGACCCTGAGTTCAATCCTTGGTACCCAAATAAAAAAACAATTCACATATCTAGTAGGTGGGGGAGATGAAAGTTGAATCATCATAAGTCTAGCCAACACAAAGGTCATAATTCCACACATTTCCTACAGCTTCCAGCTTTGCCCTGCACATGGAAACCATGAAGTCATTTTTCATAAATTTTCTACCACACTTTCCTTTTGAGATAAGATTAAACAGATACTATTATATATGTGCATATGTACTTTGAGAATACCAGCAAAAGACCCAGGAGCACCTTAATAACTTCCAGATGGATCACAGTCACAGCCATAAAAACACAAATCACTATAACACTTCACATTTTTACATTATAATTTCATTAATAGTGAACAGCATATGTGTGATGATGTAATAGGGATAAACGAGATAAGGCACTGAAGATAGCAGGAAACAGTTTTATTTGGCTGCATCCAGGTTCAGAGGACACAGCTTTTGCTGTAATCAATCAATCCCCTAAACCCCAAATTCAGGTAGTTTCAGAGTTCTTTTCTTTTTAAAGAGAGAGAGAGAGAGAATTTTTTAAATATTTATTTTTAGCTTTTCAGGGGACAAAACATCTTTATTTCATTTTAATGTGGTACTGAGGATCGAACCCAGCACCCTGTGCATGCCAGGAGAGCACACTACTCCTTGAGCCACATCCCCAGCCCAGTTTCAGAGTTTTATACCCAGCATGTAAGGGGAGGGGCTCAGAAGTTCACAAACTGAAGAAGTTCACATAAAAGCAGCTTTTTCTTTCAGTGTTTTGGGTAAGTTAACTCTTCAAGGACAACACCTGAGAAGGGGAGAGCTTCTTCTCCCCTTTCTTTCCTCCCCCTGCCAGCTGTTACCATGGAGCCCATTTGTAACTTATCTTAAAAATGTAAACATCTCTGTGAAGCTCAGCTCAAGGCCAGAGGCCTTGTTTGCACATTTCTACAAACTACTATACTTGATATGTTTGTGAAAAACTAGTAAGGGGATGTCCAGCACCTGGAGTGCTAGTATCTTCCCGGCCAGTAGTCAAGTAAACAGGGTGACACAAAAATAGGAAGTTTATCTACATTGAGCTCTTTTGCAGAGACTCTTTTGCTGATAGTCCTAAAATCAGCCATGGTGAAGATTTCTGGAGAGGCCCAGTTAAGACTTTTCTGTGGAGAAAGGAGGTGCCACTTCAATGATAATTACCAGGTGCCTGATAACTGTCCCAGGCATTTCACATATATTAGATCATTTAATCCTCACAAAAGCCCCTGTGAAGTCTATTGTTACCTCCATTTTTAACATACAGAAAGATTAACATACAGAAAGGCAAGCAACTTGCCCACAGTTGTTCAGGCAGGAAGTAGTGGAGCAGCCAGGCTGCAAAGCCTGTGTTCTTCCCCAGGCCCTACACTGCCTCTCGTTCATTATTTGAGAAATGTTAGTGCTAGTTCTCTCTGCATACATCAGGCAATGGGGATTAATATGAGAACTAAATGCATACAGCATCATCTGATGAGTGTATTACATGATCTAAATATTTATTTATTGAGCATTTGCACATACAAGGCATTATATGAAGCCCTAGGAATGCAGCATTTATCCTCAAGGAGCTGAAATAAGCAAACCATTGAATACACCTCTATGTGACAAAGGGTTACAGTAGGAATATGGTGGCAATTGTCCATTTGCCATCTGTTCTCAAAACTGATGCCCTAGAAAACAGACATGGGCCATTTTTGCCCTTTGGCTTCTGGCTAGTACAGCCAGTGGGAGGGATATTGGAGGGAGGAAGGAAGGAAGGTGGGTGCAGAGAAGGGAGAAAAGTCAGGATAAATATCCCCCCCCCCCTCGACCCTGGCTGGCCTCAGTCTGGCAGTGCTTATGATTCTCTCTGACTGTAACTTCTATTGGGCTCCTCCTCTTCCATGGCCTTAGCTCTTAGAGGGTGTCAAAAATACCATTCCCTCCCTTTGGTCCTTCAAGCTCAAGGGTAGGAATGTCCTGTTGCTGCTTTCTTCAAGCCTCTGGATGAGCCATTTGTGCCCCAGAGAGCCCTGACACAGGGAGTAAGCAAAGGAGATGGTGAGAGGAGCACACAGGAAGATACCTAACCAAGATCGGAGGGTGAGGGAAGCTGCTCAAAGCCAAATCTACAATGACTCCTAGAGGACCATCAGGAATTATCCAGTTTGGGGAAGTAAAAGGAAGAATATTCTAGAAAGAGTAAATAGCAAGTGAAAAGGTAAGAAAGTCAGATCATAGAAAGTTTCAAGAACTGCCAGGTGGTATAAAATTATAGTTCAAGGTAGAAAATAACCAAGAAGCATAAGTGGGCAGTTTCTACATGGTGCAGATGGGATGCTGATGGAATTTCACTGTGTCACCTGCCATCTTCCCTTTGATTTCCATATGAGGCATTCAGCAAAATCTATGCTGCTTACCAAAAGGTCTGGAGTTGGGTTTGGGGGAAGCTGATTGAGATGAAGTGCTGATTCTAGTCTCCAGGAGAGCATGGGGTCTGAGATGGCTCCATCAACCTTAGAAGCCTACAAGGCCACCCAGACCACTGCTAATGTGTGGCTGAGAGGGTGGGGAATGGATGAGGCCAACAACGTTTATTTAGATGGAGAATCTGCAGAGTTCAAAGGAAAAGAAGGCAGATAATGTTCAACTGATCTACAAGAAGGCTTGCCCTCTGTTGGCATAATCCTTAATAAAATAACCCAGGGTGATTGGCACACTGTATTTTAAAAGTACCATAACACTCAGTTCTGATGAGAAGACATGAGACAGCCACTTTCGTACGCTGTTCCTTCATTCTTGCCTCTTTTTCAGTTCTAGATGTTAAGCACCATCCTGGTTGGCGTCTTGTGGATTCTGTCCCTACAGATCCCAGGCTCTATTAGTTGTCTCCATAACTCCTGGCCAGACAAGCCCACGTGGCTTCCCTTTCTACGCTGCTAGTCATTAAGGTAATGGTGGACTCCTGGCTTGTGGTAGTTAAGCCATCATCCCCCTGGATATTAACAAGCCCAACTCTGAACCCATCTTTTCTACCATGGGCCCAGTCTTGCAGTAAAGAGCGGCCACTGAATGTATTAGCAGTGCAGGTGCCCGCTCACCACATTCTAATGGCCTGGGAAACGGCACGTCCTCTCAGCCCTCCAAGGATGGAGTCCTCCAGCCCTACAGTGAATATCCACTTAAGCGTGCTCACTTGCCTTAACCTCTGCCTTAATGTTCCTTCCTCCAGCATCTGTCAGGGCAACTCAGGCCTTTACATTTTCCTCCTAGCTGACCATTGCTTTGCCAGGTTTCCAAAATCCATCCCAACTCGGGCATGTCCTATCCCTGGAAGTGCCCATACACTCCTCTTGACAGCCTGGAATTTTGAAATTATCTGTGAAGTTTGATACTAGGTGAATCTTTGACTTGTATGAGTCTGACTTGACAATCCAATAATTTCTGGATATCTATATGTATATATATCAGGAAAATATGAATAGTAACTAGGTATTTAGTAATGAATTATTGTGTTTTGGGGGGTGTAATATTAGTACTGTTAGGCTTTAAATATGTGCATACAGGAATACTTACTGATGAGATCATTCACTATCTCAGATTTGTTTCAAAATAATCCAGAGTGTAAGAGGGAGAAGGGGGACACATAAGACAAGATGGACCATGTAATCCTTAAAACTGGGTAATGTACTTACGGGGATTCCTTATACTCTTCTCTCTAGAGTTGCATATTCAATGTAACACCTTTGAAAATTTGAAATTTTACAGGATAAAGAAATTTCAAAATACAAACAATCAAATTTAAACCAAATAAGATAATTGGAAATGCCACAAGGGTGAAGATATTATATATATATATATATATATATATATATATATATATATATATATATATAAAGTATTCTAACTAAACATTAAAATAAAAGCGTCTACACAAAAAAGAACAGTTCATAAACAAAAAGTTGTTAGAAGAAATATTTTAACAACAAAGTTGGAAAATAATTTTCATTTCCCACACAGTGAAATACAAATTAGTATGATATTATGATATTATTTCTTTCTATAAAATTGGCAGAGTAGGAAAAATAATGAAATAAAGTATTTCAGAGAGTGCAAAAAATGGACAATTTAAACTGACAGTCTACATTTTGAATCTTTCTGGAGAACATTTTTGCAACATAACTACCGAACATTTTTAAACTGTCCCAGTACTTGATCCAAAAATCCAACTTCTCTGAATTTATCCTGAGGTAAAAAAAGATAGGTGTATGTGAACATGTAGGTACAAATACATGCAATAATCATTGTTTATAATAACAAACAATTTTAAATGATACAATAATACTAATTATAATAAAATAAACAGGAAGGCAGGGAAATAGGGATAGAGGAATAAACAAAAGGAGGAGGAAGACCTGGATATACAACAACAGAAAAAAGTAAAATAAATTGTGGTATTAAGTGCAGATATAAGCACACATGCTGTTCAGTCGTTACAGAATATCGCAGGATGACAAGGAACCATATGCATGATAATTAATTAGGTTTAGAAAGCAAACTGGAAAAAGAGTACCAGCAGAATTTCTCACTTGTGTTTATATTCAAAGAATATATCTATAGAAGCACAAAAATGTTGACCAGGGGAAGAAGCAGTAAACATTGAACAGGGATTGTATGGCATGGAGGGGGGCATTTTATTGATGATTTTAATTTTCTCTATTTTATGTATCTATATTTCCTAAGCATTTTGTAACAAACCTATGTTACTTTTATGGAAATTTTGAATCATCTATTGAACCACCAACACACTTTTAGGAATCTTTTCTATGAAAAGACTCAGAAGAGCACATGAAAGATGTGTAAGGATGCACATTATAAATGCGGAAAATTGTAAATAATCCAGTTATCACACAACAAAGGGATGATTAGATAAATTATGATGTTGACAATAAAAAATTTCCCATACTCCTAGGAAAAGGCAGTTCTGTAGCTCTTGTCAGTGTAACTTGCTTCAGTGAACACAATTTGGCAAACCAACCAGTGATAGTTTATTTGAAAGTCAACCAATCAGGAACGGAGGCAGTCCAATAAATAAGCTTCTAAATATGAACCAATCAACAAATGTTTAACTGGAATAATCATGTTTCTAAAATTGATGTCCATCTACTTATCCTGAAAATCTGCCAATCCCTGAAATCCACACTCCCCCCAAGTCCCATTTAACATCATCAGTCTGTTCTGCTGTGAGATTGTGCCTGAGCAGCCCAGCTTTCCCTCACTGCTGGGAGCAATGAATTCATGTTTGTGATGTGTGGTATTCTGTGTCCTTTTACCATAATGAGCAATAATTCAGGTATGTGTGTGTCTGCTTTCCTGTGTATGTATACACACACTGAAGGGACAGACAGACACATCTACAAGCATGTTACAGAATGTCATGCATTCAATGAAAATCTGGTTTTCAAAGGCTACATAATGACAAAAAAAAGAGGGTTCAAAATAAGTGAAAAAGCTAAATACAAAACCATGTATTGTAAATCTTAATAAGAGACAGAGCAAGAGAGGAAAATACACCAAAGTGCTTTTTAAAAATCTAGGCTGTCAGACCATGGATGATTTTTATTTTTATTTTTCCGTATAGTTAAAAAAAATCTACAAGGACCATTTATCACTTTTATAATGAGGGTGAAACTGATTCTTTAAAAAAATTTTAGTTTAGCATTATAGCATTAATCAGTTAATATTAAATGCCATTTGAAGAGTTTAGGGCTTTCTGGGGGTTTTTTCTTAATTTTTTTTTTTTAGCTATAGATGAACACAATTTCTTTATTTTATCTACTTATTTTTATGTGGTGCTGAGGATCGAACCCAGTGCCTCACACATGCTAGGCAGGTGCTCTCCCACTGAGCTACAGCCCCAGCCCTCTAGGGCTTTCTTATAAGTCCTTCTGATAAGATTCTTTTATTCATCAAAGGATTCATATAAATGAATCCAAAGGTCTCAATCCAACATAGTTATTGTGTGTCTGCACCTGACACTAGCTGCTAAGAGAGCAGTACCTGGAGTACGTATTAGAGTGTGGAAAATAAACTTTAATTTCTCCTAATATCTTCTTTAATGATGGAATGCTTTCCTGACAACTATGTGGAAAAGAACATTTTCACGAGTTTTACTGAGAATATGAAATTGTGTTCTTCCCATTCAAGTGCTTGTCATTGGGGGAGCATCCATATAGCAAGTAAGGACAAGAAGCAAAGTGTAGGTGTTTGTGAGGCGGGATTGGGAATCGTGAACTATGGATGAGCAATAATCAAGACCTAGGGGCAGCCTGGAGTGGGCAATGAGAGCATGGAAAACAAACTTTAATTTCTCTTACCATCTTCTTCATTTTGCGGCGGGCGGGGGGGGGGGGGTGGGGAAGCATTAGCTTCTTTTCTTAATAAAAATAGTGTCAGTGTCCTAATTGCATTTAATTAAGCCATATTTCTAGTGCCGAGAATGTGGAACGAGGTACTGGGAGCCTGCTGTTCTCCATTTCCTAATTCATGCAAGCAGCTCTTAAATGGGGAAGAAATGATGATTGAATATTGTGAAGGGCACAATAGTTAATCTCGTGTGAATAGGCAGTGGGAGGGGACTGTGTTTGTCTTGGGTTTGTTAGAAAGGTTTTCATGATCAAACACTAAAAGAGGATTTTCCCCATTTTCTTCCTGCTGACAATGCATGGCTGGTAGTTTGACTTAATGAGGTTCTTAGATTTACTAAAATAGAAAAAGGCAGTGAGCCATTTCCCAAAATGACTTGGAAAAAAACTATTTGGCAAAAATAATTGAGGTTCAGAGATTACTGGTACAAAGAATTCTATCAATTCCCACCACCCCAGACTAGGCCCACTCGCTCTACATTTCCTGCTGACTTTAGAATCCCCCCTGTTTGTGGCCTGGGTGGCAGCAACTTCCCCTAAAAGAGGCCATTTTTTTTTTTTTCATAAAATAAGAGGTGCTAAGGAATTCATCAAAATTTTCCATGGGTAAGCAGTAAATTGAGTCTGCACAATCCTTAATAATCATCCTTAGCCTCCTAATAATCTGCTAGAGTTTGCCCAGAGCTCTCATAGACCTGTAACTCATTCAATTCTCATTCTACTCTGGGCAACTGGGAACTAGCGTCTTGGATTCATAGCTATGAAAATTGGTGCTCAGAATCCGCGAGTGAGTTGCCCAAGGTCTCACACTGAGCTTAAGACCTGGGAGAATTCAGACGCAGCAGGACTTTCATCTCCATGGCTGGTGCTTGACCCAGACTACCCGAAATCCCTTCCTTAAAGGACCAGAAAGGCACATTCAGATCTGAGGGCTGAGAACCTGGGCCAAAGTCCTGAACCCGCCTCTTGTTAGCAGGTGATGTCAAGCAGGTCAATTAACCTCTCTAGATCCTCAAATGAAAAACAAAGACAACTATGCCAGTTGTCAGTTTATCATTCTCTCTCAACTTCAAAGCCACCCTTCATTGTTCCACTACGTGATACTGCAGCTTGCTGTGAGATCGCCACCTGGCCATTTTGAGGTGACATACCACCGAACCAATTAACAGAAAAGATGTTACTGTTCTGGATACAATGATTGATCCCAGTTACCAAAGGGATTGAGCTGCTGCTCCACAGTGGGGGCAAGAAGGACTGAGTCTGGAACCCAGAGGATTTGCTGGAGTTCCTCTTGGTACCTCCGTGATGAAAAGCATAGGGTAATAGAAAACCACAGACAGAAGAAGACAAAACGTAGGATGACTAAGGGCTCTGACCTTTAGGGAATGGAGGCTTGGGTCATCTCACCAGGTAAACAACTCTACCATCTGAGGTTCTGTAAATACAGAATGGATTGTGGAAGAAAGAAATCATGTATTATCAACTATGGCCTCATTACAAAAATGACTGGAGCAGCTTTGCGTATTTTTTTTTTTTTTTTAATATTTATTTTTTAGTTCTCGGCGGACACAACATCTTTGTTGGTATGTGGTGCTGAGGATCGAACCCGGGCCGCACGCACGCCAGGCGAGCGCCCTACCGCTTGAGCCACATCCCCAGCCCAGCTTTGCGTATTTTCTCTGCTTCTTACAAGCATATATTCACTTGGATATGATAAACATGTTTTTCTCCTTCCTGCTATTTATTTGTTTGCAGATATTTAGATGTAAATTTGGGGAGGTTCTTTGTAGTCTTTAGGTAACAAAATGTCCCATGGGTCTGTGACTGACTTGAGAGTTATCAGTACAGCCAGTAGTGGAGCCAATGGCTGCTTGACACTATGCATCTCGTCATTTTCATGGAGCACACCCTCATTTTTATGAAGAGAGGCAGGCTGTGGTTTGTTCGGTGGAAACAGAGAGGTGTTTTATTCTTGTGTGGATGTTCAAATGTCTGTAAAAGGGGCATGCGGAAGAAGCCAAAGGGGTGGACTGTGCTAGCCGTCGATTTATTGCTTCTCGGTTCCCTTTGTTGACCTGTCCAATCCTCCTTTGTCACTTGGTACTGCATAAAGCTTTGTCAGGGGAGAGTGTTGAAAAGATGCTGTAGGTGGATGGAACCTCTCCTGGTTTGTTATTTTCTTCCCCCTTTGGCACAGCTGCCGATGGCACTGTTTTTCTCAGCTTTTGCAAGAACAACCTAGAGGACAAAGTTTATTTGAGGCTCGTGCTTTCAGAGGTCTCGGGCCATAGGTGGCCAGCTCTATTGTTCTAGGCCCCGAATGAGGCAGCGTGTCATGGGGAAAGGGGTCAGGGGAGGAAAATTGCTCAGCTCGTGGTGGGGTCAGGAGGCAGAAAGCCAAGGGAAGTGGGAAGGGACCGAAGGGAAGATGCAACCCTCCAGGATATGCCCCTAGTGACCCACCTCCTCCAGCCAAGTCCCACCTGCTTACAGTTACATTCAAACTAGGATGGACTGATTAGGGTATGGTTCTCATAATCTAATCTTTTCTCCTCTAAATATTCCTGCAAAAACACAGGAGCTTTGGGGGAACACCTCACATCAATATCCTAACAGGCATTTATGGAGGATAACCAGGTTACTCAGGCTTCAGCACATTCTGCTGGCATTCTAATGAGAGGCTCATGGTTTCCTGCACACCAGCCTCAGCTGGTAACCAGCTCTGGGCTGGGACAACACAGTCAAATTCTCCACCATCCTTTGGGCCACTGGCACACTCCTCCAACCCCAACATGGTCCCTTGTCCAACTCTGTTCTTTTCTTGGTTACTTTCCCTAATTCCTAGGTTATTCCTGATTAGGCATTGACTGATAGAACAAGGATACTGATCTTGACTATTTCACAGGATTATAATGATATTCACATAAGCAAATGTATTTGAAAGCATTTAGGAGCCAGGTGTGGTTCTGCATGCCTGTAATTACCAATGGGTAGGGAGGCTGAGGCAGGAGGATCGCAATTTCAAAGCCAGCCTCAGCAACTTACTGAGGATCAAAGAAACTTAGTGAGACCCTGTCTTAAAATGAAAAATCAAAAGGGTTGGGGAAGTGACTCAGTGGTTAAGTGCCCCTGGGTTCAATCCCTAATACAAAAGAAAAGAAAGCACTTTGATAAATTGTTGCATTAGTGGCATCTTAGTGTAACATTCTTCCCGTATTCGTGCTATTCTAGATTCCTTACACACTGACTCTGGACTTGGTCATATTTTTCTTGGCCAGGAACTGAACAGACACTTTTCAGAAGATGATACACAATCAACCAACAAATATATGAAAAAATGTACAACATCTCTAGGAATTAGAGAAATGCAAATCAAAACTACTCTAAGATTTCATCTCACTCCAGTCAGAATGGCAGCTATTAAGAATACAAACAACAATAAGTGTTGGCAAGGATGTGGGGGAAAAGGCACACTCATACATTGCTGGTGGGACTGCAAATTAGAGCAAACAATATGGAAAGAAGTATGGAGATTCCTTGGAAAACTTGGAATGGGACCATCATTTGACCCAGCTATCCCATTCCTTGGTCTATACCCAAAGGACTTAAAAACAGCATACTACAGTTGCGCAGCCACATCGATGTTTATAGCAGCTCAATTCACCATAGCTAAATTGTGGAACCAACCTAGATGCTCTTTAGTAGATGAATGGATAAAGAAATAATGGAATGTTACTCAACATTAAAAGAGAATAAAATCATGGCATTTGCAGGTAAATGGATGGAGTTGGAGAATATTATGTTAAGTGAAGTAAGCCAATCCCAAAAAACAAATGTTGAATGTTTTCTCTGATATGAGGATGCTGATCCATAATGGGGATGAAGCTGGGTGGGGGGCATGGGAGGAATGGAGGAACTTTAGATAGGGCAAAGGGGAGGGCATGGAGCGGGGGGGGGGGATGGAGGTAGGAAAGATGGTGGAATGAGATGGACATCATTACCCTAAGTACATGTATGAAGCTATAAATGGTGTGAATCTACTTTGTGTACAACCAGAGACATAAAAAATTGTGTTCTACATGTGTAATATGAACTGAAATGCATTCTACTGTCATATATAACAAATAAGAATAAATAAATAAATAGAAAAAAAACCATTTGCCTTGGCCAATGGGATATCACACATGTGAAGAAAGCAGAAGCCTGTTAAGCATTTGTATGGGGCTTGTCCCTGATACTGCCATGTGAAGCACATAGGCCTCCCTCTTGGCGAATAGACACTTACATGAAGGGCTTAGCCCAGTCCTGAGCTGGAACACCAGTGAAATGCGGATGCATGATGAGCTCACCCAGGGAACCCACAGAATCATGGAGGGAAAATGTTGTTTTAAGACACTGAGTTTAGGAGTAATTTGTTGCACAGTAATAAATTAGTGATACTAACATCAATTAACTTGGGACAATACTGAGACAATAACTAAAAATACATATCAGTTGATAATAAGTTTTTGTGAAAACTAAAATCTAACTAAACTAAAATGGAACTCAAACTAATGCAATAAAAAAGAGGAATTAGTTGGTCTACACATCCAAAAAGTCTAGGAATTGATTAAGTACTAGATCCACAAGCTCAAATTCAACACCAAGGCTCAGCAGTCTCCCTTTCTGCATCTTACTCTACTTTTCATCCCCAGGCAGACTTTCTTTTCTTTCAATGCAGGAAGAAGGACTCCTGCAGCAATTATGTCCTCACAGCTCCAATTGATTCTTTTAGCACAAAAATCCTGATTACTTGCCCATCCTCAAACTGCTGTGACCAAGGGAATAGGAATCACGTGTCCCACTCCTGGAAATCTTATTTTGGTGAGAAGCACCCAAATCAAGGGACTAAGAGTGTTGCCCATAGGAAATCAGGGGACTTGGAGACAGGATTCCATCACAGGTATCAATAACACAATTGTTAGTAAGAAATATTATTTTGGTGTTTCTTAATCAGCAATTATGTGGCTGCCAAGCATATAAATAGTCTCAACTTAAGGAAATGAGCACATTTATTGGAAGCATATAGGTACTCCTTTTTATCAACAGGCAGTGAGTCTACGTAGGCCTCACAAAGAATGATCTAAGAACTAGAAAGTCAGCCTTTTCTCTTTCCTCCTCCACAATTACATGGTATTTTTAAAATTGCTTTTCATTGATATTTAATTTTTAACTCTCTCACTTCTGTGGGGAATACATTCTGTGAGATCTAGTTGAGGCTGGCCCAATTTTCTGCCACAGGGTTCGGCAAGTCTCCCAGCCATCAGAAGATGTCATCATCTCCTAGACGAGTCAATCAGAGTGTGTCACCTTCCAGGCAATGGGCTGGAGTCCTCCTGGGATCTCCAGACGCTCCAGAGTGCTCTTTCTTCAGGGTTTGCCCAAGTTAATTAGGTGAGTATTGGGTTTCCACAGCCATCGTGCTAGGCGTACGGGAGAGAGCTTTTTGAAAGCTAAGGAGAGAAAAGCAGCCTGATAAATTTGAGGTTTCAGAGCCAACCATGACCTGAAGCGTTAGCGCTTTTCATTGCTTGATCACTTGTGCAAGGCCCTGGGTTCTATCCCCAGCACCATAAACAACAACAACAAAAACATTAAAATATTAATGCCTGTTCCCTAGACTAGCGCTTCAAGTTTGGGAACCTTCTCAGAGTCTGCCTACCCTTGCTCAGCTGCCCTTGGTTTCACTGATCCTTTTGGGAGCCAAAACTCCCAAAGAGAAGAGACCTCATGAAGAATGTCTATGAAGGGGTTGATTTTTTTTTATTGTCCTAAGAAATATAAAAATATTTCCTTACAGATAACTTGCCCACTATAAAGGACTCCTGTCTTGAATTTGTATTCGTTTCCCTTTGCTGCCATCAACCAATTATGACAAATCTAGTGACTGCAAACAATACCAATTCATGGTGTACTTCTGGGGGTCAGCAGTGGATGGGTGGCAGTTGATGTTGCTCCTGGAAGTTCCAGGATGGAAGCTGCTTCCTGGCTCTTTCCAGGGGCCAGAAGCTGCCCTCAACCCTTGGCTCATGTCCCCTGTAGCAGAGGTACCCCTCCAACCTCTGCTTTCATCCTCACATCTCCTTCCTGATTTTTTTAAAATATTTTTTTAGTTGTAGATGAACACAATATCTTTTTTAAAATTTTATTTTATTATTTTATTTATTTATTTTTATGTGGTGCTGAGGATCGAACCCAGGGCCTCACACATGCTAGGCAAGCGCTCTACCACTGAGCTACAGCCCCAGCCCTTCTTCCTGATTTTGACCTTCTATTTTCCCTCTCATACGAACCCTTGTGATTACGTTGGAGTCCATCTAGGATAATGTCCCCATCTCAAGGTTTTTAATGTAGTCACATCTCCAATGTTCCTTGCCATGTGAAGTGACAAATTCATATTTTTAGGGATTAGAATGTGGACATCTTTAGGGGGAGATTATTTATCCTATCCCATGTATACTTATTTAAAAAATTGGGTGGCAAAAAAAATGTAATAGTAATAGAAAATGACCTTGAAGTCACTCATTTAAAGGAAATATTTGCGTTTCAATAAAAAGTCTTATTGAAGGAAATATTTGCGTTTTAACAAAAAGTCTTATTAAATAGTTTGTCATTCTAATTTATTTGGGGCGAGGAAAAGACACTGAAATTTCACACATTTGCTTTCTTTGCAGAGAGGACACTGTTCCTATTTTTCTTACGATATACTCATTTTATTTGCATTTGTGCAGAAAAGGAAAATAGAGGTAGGGACAAGGAAGGACAGAACTATGTGGGCAAGATGTAGAATGTAAGATCTACAACACTGCAGAAGAAATTTCTAGCACTGCTGCAGAAAGAGAAATATTTCCCATACTCATAAAGCTTGAATGAGAGGAAGGTCTAACCTCTGATTTGGAGGATGATGAGGGCCAGAGAAAGCTTCTTCCATTTGACCACATTTCAAAACAATACCAAGCAAGTAAGTGTCTTTTAGAGTAAATGGCAAAGGCAATTGATTTTTAAATTACTTTTAAATCATAAAACCCCACAATCGTAACAGCATTTTGGGTAGTCATCCGGCAATATACCAGGAAATTTGTTGGAGAAAAAAATCCAGGAAGATACTTAATGAGAAGCACTAATAAATGTATTTCTGTTGTATTGAAGCTGACAGCTCACCTTAGTAATTGAGTTTTCACCCCAGAAAAAGATTAATTTTGATGGGTGTGCATTTGTTTTTTTTTAAAAAAAAGCCTGCCCTGAAAGCATAGAGAAAATATGACATTTTATAAATTGAATAAAGCTGTATATAAAGACATGCCTTGCTAAGAGTGAACCTAAATACTTTCTGCATCTTTGATGATTGGAAGCTTTAAAAAAGTACCAATTTAAGTCTGTAAACAGGTTTTGTTTTTCTCAAAAGAGGCAAGTTTGGATTCAATATAAATTTTTCATTTATGTCAGTGCTTTTTGTTCATTGATGGAAATCGAATGATTTCTGGATGAATTATCTGACAATCAACTTGTCAAAGGCCAATTTGCAGAAATTTAATTCACTCAATGACAATTTGCCAGTAAACAATTTTCCAAATTTATTTTAAAAAAGACTTGTTTAAGAAATTCTTTAATATGTCTTACTTTTCAAACATTAAATTAACATTAGAGTATCCCAAATAAGTGAAAAGTAGCTTATACAACTCTCTCATGTATTAAATGCTAAAATTTTTATTTCTAATCAAGAAAATTGTATTATAGACCCAGTACCAGTTTAAAGAAAGATTCAATGTGAAAAAAATACAATTACTCAATTTAGTGGAAAGAACACCAAAAAGACTTTGACTATGACTCAAAGTTCAAACTTGAGTTACCTTAGCCATAAACATAAAATTGTCAAAGAAGAATTTCAAAAGGATCAAAAACCCTAAAAAGGCTAAACCAGAAAAGTGACAAGAACAATCACATCACCTAGTAAACTAGGAATATAAATAGCAAAAATCATATGCAGAAAAAAAAGTTTGGTTTGCTACTTGAAAAAAAATGCAGAAAATGTCTTTAAAAAATATTAACATAGTAGAAAAACAGAAAATCACACTTCAAAATGATAGCCAAATAATTAGAAATCAGTACAAACAAAGCTTTCTCAATGAAATGTTAATGTGTTGGTTACAGTTGATTTTTATATTAAATGTGTTTAACTGAAGACCAAGCCATTCTATAATTCATAGCCATTGATCATTCGAACGTTCCTTAATATGTTGCTCTATAGACAAAATCAGAACCAGTCAACCCAAAGTTCACAGGAATCTTTGAAACTTGTTAAAACTATCACATCAAATTCAAAAGGCTGCAAAACTGAGATGACAAAATGCACTATATGTTGTTCTAAACTTTATAAACTAAAGAAAAGTTTTCGGTCAATGTTTACATTATTGGACAGGCTCCTTTGTCAGACCAGGTGACTTATTATTGAAATCCCTCAATGGCTCCTCGATGCTGTCAGACAACTCTTGATCAGAGGCTACCAGGACTCCCATGCCAGGCTCCCACCTACTTCTCTAGTCTCATCCACCTTGACTTAGGCTTTCTGGCTCCTTTATGTTCTCTAAAATCCATTTCTGATTTTACTGGATTTGGGATAGTTGCTCTTGATAGTTTTTCTCAAGAAAGACCTTTACTTTACTCTCGTCATTCAGGTTTCAGCTCAATGTCACTTGCTCAGGCTGGCCTTCCATGATCGCCCTGTGATGGTATGGGCCTATACTACTATGAGTTACCCTACTGGGGAGGCTGGGTGGGAGGATTGCTTGAGCCCATGAGTCTAAGACCAACCTGAGCAACATAGTAAGACCCTGTCTCAAAAGCAAACATACACACACACACACACACACACACACACACACACCCTATTACTACTAACTATTGGATTTATTTGTAACTTTGCTTTTTATCCATCTTTCTCACTAGAATGTCATCTCTGAGAGCTGAAGTTAAACTTTAAGCCTAATACATTTTCCTGAAACACAGTAGATATTGTGCAAGTGTTTGTTGGATGAATCAAGGGATAAATTTATCTTTGGGAACAGAATACCCTTTAATTAAAAAAAATCATTTGGGTCTTTTAATAATGAAAAAAATAAAACAAGGGCTTTCTTTGGGAATGTTTATGAGACAACGAGTCTTCTGCCAGTCTTTCTTACCCTATGTCCAATGGAAGATTCCTTTTCCACTTGAAAAATATTTCCCCACCTAATGGAAAAGTACTCGGCTCCAGAATGCACCGACTTCAGAGATTTGGAAGGATCTATACCAGGCTGTGTACGGAGAGTGCGTGGAAGAATGACTCATCTTCTAAGAGTTGACATTGAAGACAGATCTGTGGGAGTAGGTGCCTGGGTCAGTATAAATCAACCAATAGCCCTGGGAATGGTGTCTGCTTGTATACATCAATATCTTCCTTGGGAGGCTTGGATCCAAAGGATACTTTAAAAAGAGCGGTATTAATCCCTAGAATCACCTCAGAGGAAGAGATGAAAGACGCCCATTACTTCTGCAACCTGTGCCCCGGGCAGCCTCTCCCACTATTTTCACTTTCCTGTGAACTTTTGTCATTGAAGACAAGCTAATTAGAAGTCAAAAAGAGGTTAAAGTTCCCCGGAAGACAATTTCAAACAGAGAATGGGGGAAAGTTTCCAAACTTGGCGCTCAGAAGTGGTTTTGATAACCATTAAGGTGACCTTAAGTTCACCTTCAAGCAAGATTCTGAGAAAACTGGTGTAAGCCTCAATCTATTTTTACTCAATGACCTGAAAGCAAAAGGAAAAAAAAAATCTAGACACTGTGTTGCCTGTCCTCAGTAAATCAATAAGGAAGCTGCTCTTTTTTGAAGGTTTGTAGGGGCTTAACAATCCTTAAAACCTGGGTTCAGAATTTAAAAAAAAATATATATATATATATGGACATAATTGTTGCAAATTTCATTCCAAAGCGAAAGTTTAAAATAAGAGATTCAAGGAAAACGTATGTGGAAGGCTGATTATAAATGATCATACCTATTATCGTCACTTATTCAAATATTTTTCTTTTCCGGGGTCGGTCTCTGTGCCCACAGGGATTGGTAATGAGATATTGAGCCTTTTGCCATTAATATTCTGCTTCCAGTTGAGCCCAGCTTTATGAAGAAAGAAAAAAAAAATGTTGTCATCTCCGTTTTTGCTGGCTTCTGTCTGTGAAGAGGGAGGAGGGTATGTCAGAATTGGCCCAGGGGAGCACTGGAAGCTGAGGTTGGCTTTCTCTCTTCCTTTTCCCTGTTTGTCACCCCTGCTCCCTCACTCTGAGTGCCTCATTTCCTTAGGGTCTTTCTGTTATCCCCCCACAATCCTGAGGGTTTGCAGCATAGTGGCCCAATAAGGCAGCCTCTTTTGCAGAAGCCCCTACCTTCCTTTCCTCGGTTCAACCAGAGACTGCACCAGGCTCTTTGGAAGGTGGGAAAACTTTTCAGTTCTTTAGTGTGGTTTTCACTGTGGCCCTCAGATGTTAGAAATGCAGTGGCCCTCTGAGAGTTCATCTCTAAATGAATTCCTAATGGGTCAGAGCAGAGATGAGCAAGGACCTTAAAGTGGTCAGATGGCTCCCCAGGCAGTAAGAGTGGATATTAACCAGATTGAAGATATTAATATGTATCTATAGGATGGGGGTTGGAGGGGGGTTTGGTCAGTCAAGGAGCAGAAATCATTTGTCAGAGGAAGACTAGCAGAGTCTATCTGACTGCTGGCCAAAGATGGACACCCTTCTGACTGCCTTCTTCGCGTATCCTGTGCAGATGTCACCCAATGTTCAGGTTGTAAAACTGTCTCCTATCCCCCACAGCTCCAGCTTTGCCTTTTCTCTTCAAGCAACTATCTGACAACCTCTCTGCCCATGCTGCTTGCCCATGTGGAGAGAAATGCTCTGATAGGTGAGCAAGAATGTTCTGCATGTCTAATGGTCATTTTTCATATTAAAAATTGATAAGCAGGTACCACAATTATATGACAACATGGGGTGAGCTACACAGATCCATCACCTCTAGAACCCCCATAAGGTTTCTGAGGCTACCAGGCTGATGTAGAATACCCAATGGAACCAGTCCATTGTGGCTCACTGTGGGTGGAGAAATTGTGGAGATAGATGTCATATGATTCATAATTAAAAGAGGTACAAATTTCACATTGATACGAGTTGAATTGTGTTCCCCTACCCCAAGCCATAGGCACCCTCCTTCCAGGTTCTTCAAGAAGTGATCTTATTAGGAAAGAGGGCCAGTGCAGAAATAATTATTTAAGCTGAAATTGGGTAATGTTGCAATAGGGTGGGTGACCCAGAAGGACGATCACCATGTGGAGATGGAGCAAGATTGGAGTGATGCTGTCACAAGCCGAGACACACCTTGGACTACCAAAAGCTGGAGGAGGCAATGAAGGATCCTCCCCTACAGATTCACAGACGGCATGGCCCTTCCAACACCTGGATTTGGGGCTTCTAGCCTCCAGACCCAATTTCTGTAGTGTCAAGCCATCCAGCATGTAGTACACCATTATGGCGGTGCTAGAATGCTAATACATATAAGAACAGATATGTGATGACTTTACACTCCACAGTGTATGAAGCAAAGTGATCCAGGGAAAAATCCCAAAAGCCCTAGGGCTGGATCCAAAGGGCGTAGTTGTGTACCAGAGGATGGAGATGGGGAAGTTGAAGTCCTGTCTTAGTCTGTTTGGGCTGCTATAACAAGATACCTGAGAGTGGGTAATGTACTGCATAAACAACAGAATGTATTACAGTTCTGGAGTCTGGAAGGTTCAAGATAAAGGTGCCAGTAAATCTGATGTTTGTGAGGGATACCCAATGTTCTCAAATGGCCAAAGCACAAGCAGCCTCCCTCAAGCCTCTTTTGTACAAGCACTAATACCACTCAAGAGGCTCTGCTCTCAAGACCTAGTCGCTTCCCAAGTCTCTATTCTTAATAATGTCACCTTGAGGTTTAGATTTTAATAGATGAATGGGGAGGGGGACCCATTCAGACTACAGCAAGTTCCCTCTCAGAATCTCAAAGTGCAGAACACATCTGGGCTTCTCATTACCATGACTGATTGGAATAAAGAAGCCAGAAATTAGAACTGTAAGTTTTTAATTCTCTTTGTAATTAGCAGTGAAATTCTTGAGAGTAACACAGGCAGCAAGAAAGACTCATCAGGAGGAACCGTGGTCTCAAGGAGTATGAGGGTGACTGAGAAGATACTGCATCCCAGAATCCTGGTTTGGGGGGAGAAGAATCTCAAGGGAGAGAGATTGTGGAGACAGGAAGAGAAAGTGGGGTGTAGGTTCCGCAGTCTCCCCCTTGACCAGCTTCCTGAGAGGGAGATCCTGGAAAATGGCTCATTTGTCTCACAAGCCATCTTGTCTCCACCTCCCAGGTCTTACCCTGTCTGTAAATTATACAACGACTCCGATTGCTACCCAAGCCAGAAATTTAGCAGTCCACCCTGATCCCTACCTGTCCTTCCCCCTCTCCTCCCATATATCAGGAAATCCCATTGTTTTGCCTCCAAATACATTGTCTTTTCTGACCACCTCCACAATTCTGCCTGGTTCAACTTTGTACCACCATTTACACAGAGGCCACGGTGGCCTTCTAGCTGGTCTCCCCATGTCCACACTTCCCTCCCTAATCCTTTCTTCACTCCACAGTAAAAGTGTTCTTCTTCAAATAAATATGGTCACTTGGCCACTGCTGAAAAGCGTATATTTTACTGAGAATAAAATTCTACATTTTATAATGGTTACAAAGCATTTTACTATGGAATCCTTCCTTTCCCTTCACTGGTCCCTCAGTTCTAGCTTCACTGGTTTTTCTTTCAGTTTCTCTATCTAAAAACATTTCCTGCCACAGGCCCTTTGTATATGCACTTTCCTTTAATTCATATGTTCTACCCATAATAGCATATTCTTAGTTCAGCTTAAATATCACCTTGGAGAGAACTTCCTTGGTGACCACCCACATCTATTTATCTTTATCTCAGTAGCTCATTTTTCCTTCATAGTATTTTAACTTGCAATGACTAGATCCTCTCCTTTCCCTCTCACTTGTCTAAGTATATAAGCTCCATAAAAGTAGGAACCATGATTGTCTTGTCCACCCCTGTATCACTAGCTTGTAGCACAGAAGCAGAATAAGTACTCAGTAAATACTGGTTTCAATGAACAAATAGTATAATCACAATTGAATGAAGTCCCAGAGTTGGAAGTTGAATGGAGTGAGGCGGGAGGGATTTTCTGAACTGTGCATGAAGGATAATTTCACTCAGTATGACATTAGCTCTATCTGCAATACAAAGTGCTGGGGGAAAGCATTATATAAAAATACACTCATTGAGGCATTGTTTATATAGCAAAAAAAAATCGGTTTCTTGATAAGTAGAGAGGGAGGTATATTATGAAAAAACTAATAGTTACCACGTGGAACTGAAGAATATATGCAGGATCAAATCTCAGTGTGATCTTTATTTGTGATATTAACCTGTGAAACATAAGGCCAAGTGTTCTGTGTGGCATCAGGGGGTTGTATATTTTTGTATTTGGGTGGCTAAATAGAATGAGAAGTTTATTTCTGACTAACAATAATATTGTACATTGACCCCACTGAAGCATGAAAAGAGGACTGAAAAGTTTTCAGAGGATGTTAGTGGTTCAGTATTTATCAAAGGAGGAGACAGAGACCCAGGGAGCAGAAGTCTCTGACGTTCCACCTTGTGGAAGGGACACACTTCAGCCCAGCTCCCGGGTCCGCTGCTTCAAACTCAGTACTTTTGTGGCTCCACTCGGTTCGGTTTCCCTCCGACTCTGGGCTTCCTCAAGAGCTCAAAGCTTTACTTTCAGCATCATGGAGTAGGGCCTGGGGAGAAGGCTGCTATGAATATTCATGCAATTTTGTACTGAACAAATTAAAAGCATGCCACCCCAAATACAGGGCTCTGGCGTAATGGCTATTTTAAAAGCACTTAAAAAATAGCAGATGCAAGAAGATCACTCTGAGCATATTCTGTTTCTTAAAAGCAAGAGAAGAAATCCTCATATGAGTGATGTTCTCCCAACACCAAAAAGAACAGCATTTTATTATCAAGGACAGCAAGTGGAAGCCCAGGGAAATCCATACAAAACCAACCTCATCAATCTAACCCTTATCCTCCTGGTTACTTCACCAGATTAACTACCCTAGCCCAAGTTCCTTTGCCTTGTCACATTTCACAGTTTACTACCCTTGTCTGGTTCACTATTAAGTGATTGACTGCAACTACTTTTGGGGGTCTTTGTTTCCCCGTGAGTTCTCCCATGCCATGTACAATTCTATGTAATAAATTTGTATGTTCTTCTCCTATTAATCTATTTTAAGTCAATTTAATTCTCTGGCCTCAGGATCCTAAGAGGACTTAGGTGGAACCTGCCTCCCTATGGTACTGATCAGAGAGGGCCAGCTGAGGAGGGAATGGGGAACAGCCTGAGCCAAGCTGGGGATGTACCTGCCAGGAGGGACCCTTTTGCAAGTTAGGAGACCCTGAATCTTCAATTGCAGATATTTGGGCCACCCATACCTTAGGTCAATTAAATCAAACCCCCTGGGAATGGGGATGACCTTTAATATTTACTTTTTAAACCTCATGGGGGATTCTAATGTGCAGCTTGAGAACCACTGTTTGAAATCACTTCCAACTTTCCTTTTTTTAATTAGACATGGACACAATATCTTTATTTTGTTTGTTTATTTTTATGTGGTGCTGAGGATCGAACCCAGTGCCTCACATGTGCGAGGCAAGTGCTCTGCCACTGAGCTACAGCCCCAGCCCTCCAACTTACCTTTACCATACTGTTATTTAAGTGTTTAATCTTTGTCATCAAAGGCAAGAGACATTGTAGATTTACTCGGTAATTCAGATTGACAGAATCTGGCCATCCTCACAAAAAAGCAGTGATTGATGAATTTCTTTATCCAGCTCTGTCTGAGCCATCAATTCAATGGTGCCTTTCAAATGATCTTAAAATCAGTCAGTTTTAAGGATAAAGGCTATTTCTGTTTCTGTGCCTAAAGTCTACTAAGAACTAAAAGCTTGAGTCCCTCATTTTGAAAAGCAATGAGATGTGTGGGGAGGTGGAGTCATCTTCTCCTCCGGTTTTCCAGTCTTAGCCCATGAACTAGAAACTTCCAGGCTCTTGGAAGTTTTGGATAAGGCTCTGCCTTCCTTCCGTCTCTGACTCCTTCCAGTGGTATAATTTCTAGAAGAGTCCTGAGTGATTGGCATCCATTTTTCTCAGCCAGCCTGTCCACAGGGCGCCTGCTGTCTTCACTTCTTCTGGTGACGGGCTTTGTGACAAGCCCCACCCCAGCAGAGGGCTTGCTCTCAGGGGTGCATCTGTCTAGGACTCAGGAAAGGGGAACGGGGAGCCTGACTTCATGATGGGCTCAAGCAGCTTCTTCTAGCCTGGCTCGAGTAGCAATAAAGCTGGTATCTTGATCTCCATTGATCTTGATCTCCTGTCTCTCAGCAGAGTCAGCAGAGAGTACAATGATGCCATCCTCCATCCCCAACAATTGAATCTCCATGGCCGGGAGGGGCAACTTGTTGTGTTTCCTGGAGGCCGTGCTGTAGAGTGATGCTGCAGAGGGCTCACTGTGACTTTGTCACTTGGGCTTTCAGTCAGACGGATTGGTTTCGGCTGAGAGCAATGATGACTGGATTAGCAGAGGCTGCGAGTACTGGTCACCCAGACTGCACTCCTGTGTTGATGAGCCGTGGCTGATTAATTCCGTCGGATGCTTCCTTTGTAATGTTTTTTTTTTATTTTTATTTTTTTAGAGAGAGAGTGAGAGAGGAGAGAGAGAGAGAGAGAATTTTTTTTTAATATTTATTTTTTAGTTTTCGGCGGACACAACATCTTTGTTGGTATGTGGTGCTGAGGATCGAACCCGGGCCACACGTATGCCAGGCAAGCGCGCCACCGCTTGAGCCACATCCCCAGCCCCCTTTGTAATGTTTTATAATGATGCTAGGCTAAGCACATGAACACAGAGCTTGAGTTGATTTACAGGTCCCATGAATTGACAGGAATTAGTTTGTCATTTTAGCATGGGGTAATCTGCCTGGGTAGAGTCAGGATTATGTAAGGGTCATTATAGTCCTTTACAGTCTGATTTTCACTATTATCCTGCCCTCTTGGAAAGAAATGGTTTCTATCACTCTTGGAAAAGAGCTGGGATGCAGAAGTTCTAGATTTATTGACTGGAACAACTGATTTAACCTCTTTTTTGTACTGAGGTGTTCCCAGGGGTAAAAAAAAAAAAACTTACTGGCTGAGTAATCTTATAATCATTGCTACCCTGGGACTTAGATTATTCAATAGTTGCAAAACTAGTAGAATATTTATGAAAATTTGTGCCCAAAATCCATATGATAAGAATTTTAAAATAATATTTATACACTCAGATGACCTAGGCACATAAATATATTGAACTAGAAATATTACTTTGATTCTTAAAATCATAAATTAATATTTAAAAACAATGACTCACCTTTCTTTGTAAGAAACTGATATGATTATAATGTTTCCTGTCAGTAGCCTCAAGGTTGAATTGTGTAATGAACTTCAGTTTCTCAGGTTTTAAATTCTAAAGTCTGCATTTTGAAGAAAATTGGATGTTTTCAGCCACATACACAAAAAAAAATTGATTAAAAGAAATTTCTGGGAATAGAATTTATTGATAGAAATTATGTAGTCAAAGATTTAAATTTATGAGGAGAAAGACTTTTTAATGCCCCAGCCTACATGATTAATAATTTAGAGCAAAATTTAGGGGCACTCCACCCAAAAAGAATTACATTATCCAATTTCTATGTTGTTATCCTGAAGTGTAAGCAGAAAGCTCATTAAAAATTAATGAAGTAATCAGACAAATTCTATGACTACGCGTGAGCATCTCATTAATGTTTCACTAGACAGGATTAAGAAAGACTAAATAGACCACTAGATCTTGAAGTAATAAATGCACTTCAAAAGCAAAGCAACTTAATGACCTTCCGGTAAACACAGACTGGAAACAGAAAAGATAAAGGATTTTAGAAACCTATCAGCTCTAATTTTTGTCTATGTCTGCAATGGAAAAGTGAAATTGAATATGATCAATTACCTGCTTCATTTGATGAATCAACAGGACACTTTTATTTATTTATTTATTGTGATGCTGAGGATAGAACCCAGAGCCTTGTGCATGCTAAGCAACTACTCAATCTACCACTGAGCTACGACCCCATTCCTCAATAGGACAAATTTAAGTATGACTTTGGATCTTGGAATAACCAACTGGACTGTCATTAACAATTTAAAGTACCCAATTATTCTCTCACTAAGTCCTTTTTGACTAGAACCCAGTTTCTCAGTAGCAACAACTGTTGGCATTTGGGGCCTGGATAGATTTCCATTGGAGGGGGATATTCTGTACATTTAGCAGCGTACCTGACTTCTACTCACTGGATGCCAATAAATTGGTCATCTGAAAAAACAGAAGTCTCCATACATTTCCAAGTGCCCCTGGACATTTACACCCTTAGCTGGTGAAAGGAGTCATACCTGTTACATAGAAGCAAAGAACTCCAAGAATACAAATGGCCCATTTCCAATCAAAGCAAGAGGATGTGCCCAGCATTAAATGAAAGGATTAACTTGCAATTATTTGGTCAATTTGAACTTCGCAGACAATTAAACTAGTTAATTCAGATCAAAATTTCTTCTTCAGGATTTGACTTATCAGGACTGGCATCTAAATTAACTTAATTAGCAGACTAACTGCTAAGCATATTTTAAATTTTGACTTGAGGTTTCAAGCTAAGAAATATCTCAAGTGCAATGATCAGATCTTAAAAAATATATGAAATAGATGTGGCAACCTTATCAGGGCGATTGTACTTATTGAAGCTTAGTATACACACACACATGTGCATGCACACACACATACCCCTCCAAGAGTTCTTCTCACTGGTTTCTGGTTACCTGACTTTTGCCCTGGTATCTACATTCCTCCCTCTCTTTGCTAAATGTGTCTATCCCAGCTTGAGGTACCAGGTAGCTTGATAATAAAAAGTATATGCTTTAGAGATGGATAAAACTGTACTTGACTTCAGAATCCATGGTTTATCAGTCCCGCAACATATGAAAAAATGGGATCAGTCATAATGATAGTTCCAAGGTTGTTGTGAGAATTATATAAACTGGTGAGGTGGTTAATGCCTCTGCTAGTAACAGAGATCCAGCTATAATGCTAAAAGTGATGAGGGTTAATTTCTCGTGTAAAAGTCTCCATGAAAGTAGCCATAAGCTGGCAATGGCTGCTCCAGGAAGTCCTCAGAACTGGAGCCTTCTTATACTTTTGTTTTGCAACTTTAGTGAGTGGTTTCCCATCCTGGAGGTTAATACATATCTTCTGGATTTGCAGACACGATTTCCTTATTCCCAGCCAGAAGCCCAGGAAGCATAGGAACTTTTCCAGAAGTGCCTCTCGATGACCTCTTCCTGTTCTCATTAACAGACTGGGAGAAAGAGTTGGAATAACAGTAGTTTTGTTAGTAAGCAAGAATGAATAGCGGGCAGATACTATTAGTCCTTGTCACTCTGAGACTCTCCCTATCTCCACTGGAGTATAACAATCCAAGAATTCACTGGACACTGGGAAAGTGAGTGGGGTCCTGATTGTATAAGGCCAGACTTCCTGATGCTTCTTCACTTACATGCTCTGCTACTGGTACCCATGCTTTGGGTGGGCTCCGAGAGGCGGCCATAGAAGTTTCCATTGGTCAGAGTCTGCTCTCCAGGCCACAGTGCTGGGGCTTCAGTCTCTATATAGATGTCAATGCTGGACAGTCCTCAAATGGCCAGTGATATCCAGAGGGCTAGGTGGGGATGGGCCTCATACCCTGTAGAACTTGCCACCACACCCTACCCAAGTCCTCAGTCTCAAGAGATTGGACTTCCCATGCTGGTTCTCTTATCTCTTCCTCAAACCCTAGATACACCTTCTTCCTCCATCCAGGATAAGTTTGGTCTAAAACCCCTGTGGGTCCGGGTTTTGAGAAAATTCAGCTCACATGTTCTTCTTGAAGCTAAGGAAGTTTCAGCCTTCAATATAGGAGACCAGATTGTTTTCTCTGGACACACACAATGTTATGAGGAGAAAAGGATAATCTTACCTTGACCAGTTAAAATCCTTTTCAGTTTAAATGCAACATCTAATGAAAATGCCTTTTTTTTCATCTACATGGGAGAAATGAAAATTATGTGATGGTTCTTGAATCTGTGTGTTTTATAAAACAGAAAAGATGTAGCAAATGTACTAGCGTCTGTCCAACCACCACTCATCCCACCCGCTCACTGCCTCCTTTCTTCCTTGGTTGCTGAGCTCTAATTTTGTCCACTTACCTTCCCATGTACTCATCATGGAAGGAAACTGCTGATTCCTCACTCTAAATCAGCTGTAATTGTCTTTTTTTTTTTTTTTTTGATACTTGGGATCAAATCTAGAGGTACTTAACCACCAAGCCACATCCCCAGTCCTTTCTATTTTTTTATTTTGAGACAGGGTCTTGCTATGTTGCTTAGGGCCTCACTGAGTTGCTCAGACTGGCCTCAAACTGGGCGATCCTCCTGCTTACAGGCGTGAACCACCGCCAGGCTCTGTTCTATCATTCTTTCTAATAATAAGTATGGGCACATGAGGCCCAGTCTGTTGAGGACTTCCAGGAAGGTTCCTTCCTGGAGGGGACACAAATGAGAACTTGTGCCTGCTGCTGTTTGGAAGCTAGAATATGAGGATATGATGCAGACTTTGGTCTTTCTTTTGATCATAAAGATGTTATTAATACCCTATAACTGGCATAACAGAAAGATGGAAGGTAAGTGAACCTGGATAATATCCTTGTACTGCCGAGCTAACCTCAAACCATCCTGATCCACTTTGTAGGATAAAATGTGTTGCATAACCACTTATTGATAGGTATTCTATCATCTGCCACCAAAAGCATCTTATTTGTTGAGTGACATAATTTGCAATAGATGAGATTGCTGGTTGCCTATCCAAAACCTACAGGCAAAGTGCTCTCTTTATCCTTCCTTTTCCCTCTTCTTTCCCACATGGAATATGGTTGTAAAGTGTGGCACTCTGGCAGCTTTCACGGACTATAAGTAACTTTAGGGATGGAAGTCAAGCATAAAAGAAAAGTAGAGCAGATGAGAAAGGAGTTTGTCTCTAACCATGAAATCACCATACCAGCAATGGCTATGCCTGCACTTTTTCTTGTTGAAGTCACTATTCTGGGTTTATTGATACACATAACTAAACCTAATCCTGACTGTGCCAGCTGCTGAATAGCATTTAAAGTGATCCATTGAGAAAGAAATTTAGAAACTGAAGTCTTACTCCTTAGAAGATGATTTTTTTAATTTAAAAATTGCCATTTCGTTATGTTGAAAGATCAAAGAGCTATTTGAATTGTACTTAATAATTCCATTTTACATTTTTTTCATAATTATCCTAAAATACCTTTTTAAGCTGACCGAGAAAGCAAGGAATAGACATCATTACAGTATTTGTTACTATGTTTCCACAAATGCTCAGAAAAGAGTCAAAACTAGGTCACCAAATGTATTCAGTCTCCATGTATCTATTGAGTACATAAAACATTAGGGGCAGTGTTAGATAGTGTGTGTGTGGTGGGGGGAGAAGATAAAAACTCTACATTTGTAGAACAAAATGAGTGCTGACTGGCATAAAATAGTATGAAAAGACCTATATTATAAAAGAAAGAAAGAAAGAAAGAAAGAAAGAAAGAAAGAAAGAAAGAAAGAAAGAAAGAAAGAAAGAAAGAAAGAAAGAAAGAAAGAATCCTCTAGAAAAGACTGCAAAAAAATAGCTGAAATATGGAGTTCTGTATATTATATAGTTCTCACTTTCTTCTTCACATTTCCTGCAATGAGCATGCGGTTTTTAGTCAGGGAAAAAATTATTGTTGAAAAAAGAAATTGTTAAAGACAAGGAATTTGGAGCCACTGTGTTCCAGGAATTCTCAGCTTTCTGTAGTTCTCTTCCATCACTACTAAAAATTTTTCAGTTGATCATACTGGTTAAGTTGCAGGTTTTGAGCCTATTATAATGTGGATTCTAATGAAAGGTCAGTAATTCTTAGGAATGCCCATGGGCCTTTTAAAAGTCAAAATTCTTGCTTGCCCCCTCAGTGACTCTGATTCATTAAGTCTGGACCAGGATCAGCCATGTGTCTCTCTCCTCCCCATGTGATTCTGAAATACACTGGCAGGAACCATTGATTTAGGCTGTTGTCGGTTACATGAACCTTAGTATACATGAAGATCCAAACAGTTTAACGGGGCACTAGGAGAAATAAGAAGACAATAGTTCCTAAAACGAAGGCATGTGAGGCAGTCAGTCCTGGAGAGAAAGACAAAACATGCAGCCTCACTGTTCTCCCGGGCCTTGCCAGCAGAGCCTGCAAAAGAACCAAATGCATGACCGTGTACGCTTTATGGTGGCACTTCCGCTGACTGTGGCAATGAATGAGCCAGGGACAGCCCTCAGAGGGGTAGAAGGCAATGAAGAAAAAGAGAGTAGCTTGGATCTTCTAATGAACCATGAGAAATCACCTTGATTCTGTCTCATTTTTGAAGGTTTAAATCTGGACCAAAGGTCAGGAGAGGGTCACTGGGAGATCTGGAGGGAGTGATCTGGGTGTCTCCAGATATCATTTACAAATTGCAAGGTGCTGTTAAACCTTGGACATTGCTTTCTTAAACAACTTAAGAAACACATCTGGGGCTCATCAGAGTTTCAATACAGAGCCAAGTTGTGCTAAGGTTTTCATAAAACAAACCACTCACTACGAATGGTGTGTATGTGTCAGGGTTGGTTCTTATCTCCATTTTTGTTTATCACTGACAAAGAAAGATAACTACAGAGATTGTTTTTCTTTCTTATATCCTGCCAGAACAAATAACCAGTTGTTTGTTTTGATAATTTTTTGAAAGCCCTTAAAGGTCTACATTCTGCTGTGTCTCAGTAATTCCTTCCTCAATTCTTAATTAGATTATTACTACTTGAAAAATGAGCATATTTTTATTGCAAGGGGAATGGATAATAAATCTTATAAATTTAAAACGGGAATCAAAGCCCCACTGAGTTAGGAGGAAATCAAGGGACTGTAAAATGTATTTCATTCATTTTCCCCTGGGTGGTCTGATTCTTCTAATGTCAGACTCTGCCTGCTATCTTGTCATAATGGGCTGAACCGTGCAGATAGGCAAGGCAAGACATTACAATGTACATTACTGATGATACACACAGAATTCTGATGCTTACAAATGCATCATAAGGGAAAAGGCCTTTATTAATAAAGGCCTTGAGTTTATCAGCTTCCAGGATTTAGCTTCCTCTTGGATTTCAGTTACAGAAATTTATCTAATTGAATAATTAATTTTTAAAAACTCATAGTTAAAGGATGCTAAAGAAACTTCCTAAATTCACTGTGATGAAAATTAGAATACCTCATGGGACTGAAGACTGATTTCTTAGTGCACTGGTGAACCCACATATTTTCTTTTACTCATCCCTAGAAATAAAAGAGAATTACTTCAGAGAATAGTGGTCATTATCAATTCTATCCATAGAAGTAATTACCATACTAAGTATTCTCACAGCACAGAGCTTTGATTATTGCTACTAGATGAATATTTTACTTTAACCTCAGTAAAAACTGAAATCTTTCTCTTACAGGACATAGCAAGTTAAGTAGTTTTTTTTTTTTTAAATCACAGGGAAGCTTTTTATTTAAGTGTAAGAAAAAGATCATTGTGTTATATATTTCTAGGGACTTTAAAAATCCAAATATGATTCTTCTGTGGAAGAGAACAGAACATCGTTTCTCCTGTGGCAATTCTTCCCTACCAAAGAAGAGTAAAGAAAAGGTTTGTAGTCTTAAAATGAATCATTGAACATTAATACCCAGTTACAGGTTTTATTACTGTAATCACAAAAGGCCAAAGACCAGCCTCATTTCCTATTGCATCTGTGGCCAGTTAACAACTTTTAAGAAAATTTCATGTTCCAATAACACACAGCAAAAGAACTGACGTCATCTATAAAAAGAAATACTACTCTGCTTCCTCTTCAGCAATTCTGAACAGTGCCAGGTGATAAATAACCTTGCTTGGCCTCTCATGCTGCTCTGTCTGCAGAGCAAGCTTGGCTCCAGTAGATCAGCCTTCTGAATAATTATCCTGCCCGTAAGTTACACATTAGAAATCACTGACACTCTATTTGTTCACAAACAAACAAACAAACAAACCCTGGTAACTATGTCTCCTTTTGAAGCTATGGACAGTTTCTAGTTTTCTAGATGATATTGAGCTATGGAATCTTTTTTTCCCCATTTTTTTTTTTTTAGTTGTAGATGGACACAATACCTTTATTTTATTTATTTAATGCGGTGCTGAGGATGGAACCCAGTGCCTCACCTATGCTAGGCAAATGCTCTACCACTGCACTGCAACCCTAACCTGAGCTATGGAATCTTTTTCTCACCCCATCATTAAATACTTCCCAAATACCACAGCCTCAGGACCTCTCTGCCTGGTGCAATGCTGGGTACCACCCACTGAGAGCATGTCCAAGGGCAGAGGTGTGGTGAAACACAGGTGATACCCACTTCAATCCCTATTGACAGCTAACAAAGGAACTTGCGTCTCATCCATTCCAATGTCTGCAAGTTATACGGAAGCATTTGAAACAAGATGAAGGGAGAAAACCCTTCAACTTACCACTATGGGCATTGTCTTTGCTTTGCTTTCTTTTCTTTTCCTTCTCCTTTTGTACTTCCCTTCCTTCCTTTTCCCTTCCTCTTTACATCCATAAGCATGTACAACTGGAAACAGAGCTGAGAACTGGGCATACAAAGAAAAGGTAACCCCCACACACACAGCTTGCCTCAGCGAACTCCTAGTTTACCATTTATAATAACGATAGTTCCATTCATTGTATGTTTACGTCATGCTAAATATACTTTATGCACTTTTGCATTGAATCTCCATAACACTCTTGAGAGGAAGTCATCATGACCATTCTATTTTACAGATTAGGACAGGAAGCTCAAAGTGGTTAAGTAACTTGTCCCTAGTCACACAGCTCATAATGAGAGACTGGGATTCAAGCCCAGGTCTGAATACCAAACCTGTGCTTATTCCACAATAATATTCTACCACTGGAAAGGAAAATAGGAGCTCCAGGCTGGATGATACTGGCCACTGCATGAATAAGGAATTATGTTTCCTCTTCTGAGGGAAGATTTCCCAGAAAAAGTTTGAATCTCAGTTTGATTATAAGGTATAAAACACATGCTTCAGCATATAAGGAAATATAAAGCACAAAGGAAAAAGGCTTAGGTCAGTCAGTTTTTTACTTCAAGCAAAAGTCTGATCTATAGACCAGCACCAAGCAGTGAACTGTGTGTTATTACTTTTTGATGACATAGAAATTGAGAATAAGTGCTTGGGGACTTTTATAGCAACTTAACAGAGTATAATAATGAGCATGGCATTGTATTTTTTTGGGGGGGTTAAAGTTTATTTTAATCCCCCCTAAATAGTAGTTGATTTTCATTACATATAAAAAATATCTATCTGCAGTGGATGGGGCATTTAAAAAAACAACAAAAAAATCCATTTCACAGTAGTCTGAGAAACACTGGTTTAGGTCATTTGGAGTAATGTAACATTTAAACCATGTTAATAAGTTACCAGTTTGATTTTCCATTCATGCCACCATGATTCCCAGAATGATTTTTCTTCTCTAGGCCTGTTCATATTGAACTTGTGAGCACTGGGCCACTTAGGTGATATATCTGCCCCTGGATACTTTACCCAGAAACTGGAACAATGTCTTGGTTTGCAGGAATACTGGATGCATATTAAATGGACCAATTAATAATCAGTGACCTGTGAGGTTAAAAAGAAGAAAAAAATGTTTTCTGAGTTTTGATTTATATTTCTCAGGAAAAAAGAAATTAAGCATGTGCATATCAGAGAACCTGCCAATAATTCTGATCATAGGACTTAGTGGCAAACATTGACAATACCTTTAAGTGGTGTGATTTATCCACAACATCAGAGTCGTGTCCTTTAGCCTCCCGTGGTGGAGTATTTTAGGGAATAATACAAGGTGATAAGATTCTCTCAGGGCTATTCTCTAGGCAGAATACAGACATATAATCTGGTACTTGGAAGAGACATCCAGGAAAATTTATGTACCCAGGAATCGGAATTGGCTTATTCATGACTGGGAAGGAAAGTCATGCATTTAAGGAGTCAATTATTGCAACTGGTGATAAAATGCTGCTGCTAGTAGAAAATGTTATTTTATGAACGCTTTTAAGAGAATTCTTTCCTCAAATCCCTGATGATAATATATTTAAGATTTCGATTGCA
This sequence comes from Spermophilus citellus, assembly GCF_964194105.1. Lineage (NCBI taxonomy): Eukaryota > Metazoa > Chordata > Mammalia > Rodentia > Sciuridae > Spermophilus > Spermophilus citellus. Next base: position 82,691,475 of record NC_138195.1, read on the forward strand.
CGTGTCAGCTCCTTATTTCCAGAGGTGTCCTGGCTGGGAAAACATCTTCTGCCTCGAGTGCCACCTCACTAGAGTTCCCGTGGTCCATTCCCTGCTGACTGGGGACAAGCAAGAATCCTTCATGGAAAAATCTGAGGCAACAGTGGCAGAGTGGCCCTGGCCCCAGAGACCAGCTGTGAGAGCACAGGCTGCTTCTTGTGGTGTGAGTAGAGAAGCTACAGGATGACTCAGAGCTAGGGGAGAATGTGCCCTGGGGATTCCTTCTTTCAGACCCCTAAAATGGGTGGAAGATAAATGGCTGGTGAGGTCAGGCTGCCGATTGTGATTCTCTGCAGGCAGGTTCTAAAGGTGCACTGGCCAACTCTGTGCGCCGGCGTGGGAGACAAGGAAAGAGGCGAGGCCACTGGGATGTTTTCAATGCCATTTATGTGCTACAGAGTGAAATAAGGGTGCCTTCGCAGTGATGGCAACAGAGTTTATGCACATGAAATATATAAATATCAGATACCTACATTTAACAAAACAAGCTGGCTATAAACTCCGATATGGATTAAGGCTAAAACTTCCCAAGTTAGCTTGCCTTTTGTTTGATGAACTGTACAAACTGGCAGCTTTGTGAATGCCACAGTGGTTCAAAATTCTGACAAGGTATATAATATGTATTGCACAATATAGATAGCAGAATCTCAATATTGTTATAAAAATGATATAGATATAGCTATCAGGTGGAGAGAGAGAGAGAGAGAGAGAGAGAGAGAGAGAGAGAGAGAATGCACAAGACAGAGTTGTGCCCTGGGAATAGTTATTTATTATCAAAGACAAATCTGTTGAGTGGGATATAGCAGAATATAGCAAAATAGGTAAAAATTTATCAGTTCAGCCATTGATGGAGGAGTTACAGCCAATTCACAAACCCAGTATAAACCTGAAGTTCTCACGACACAGATAAAAAAACAGACCAGAGACCAGCAATACTGAGTTTGAGTGTGGTCTCAAATGAACTAAATGAGTATTATATTCTCTCTCTTTGGAAATTATGAAGGAGAAGTATTTTTGTTTTGGGAGAGAAGACTGGTCAGATGTTCATGGTTAATTAGTACATGTCCAAAGTATGAGAGCAAAATAGAAAAGAAAGGGAAAAAAATAAAATTTATTGTGGATGTAAAGATGTGGGTGTAGGTCAGATCTTCTTCTTGTAAGTCCTTTTGTAAAGTCCACAAAGCAATAAATATATAGCGTACTAGATATGTTAAACAGTAAAAAGTAATTTTAGAATCCATATGCGAGCTTGGCTTTTTTTGAAATGTGTTTCCATACTTTAGGCTAACCACAAGAATCTAGAAATTTAGGCAGATATGCTTTGACTCCAAAAATGAGAACACATTTTTATTTTCCAAATTGGCTAAAACATTTAGATGTATTTTCATCTGTGGAATAGATACCAAATCACAGATTAGGAGGGACATATCCAAACCTCCATCCTGCCTCCCCTCCCCTCAAAAAATCAATCTTACATTTAAAAACAAGTGAAATATTAAGAAGAAAGATCATGCTTTTCTAAATTCAATTAAGTGGTAATAGGAAAGGTTGAAGCTTCAGGAGTTTCGAGATAACAAATGATAGAGCTAAGCCTCCTCCCCCGGTTAGCCTGCAGGCCTAGTCCATGCTAAATAAGAGGCTTTTCATTCAACCTGGTAATGGGTCACATCCATCACCCCTGCCTCTGAGGCCATCCTTAAACTCTTCCTCAAGTGGAGAGCGTTATTAAACGCTTAAAGAAAACTGAAGTCACAGAATGACATTTCCCTGGCTTATGAGCATGTAGATTAATCAATGAAGACAATTTGTACATTATCTTTGGAATGTGAATATAGAATGGTTTTAAATATTCCAACTCCTCAGAGCCTACTTAAAAATACTGATAGCACTTTCTCCAAACTCTTTATAATAATGACCCTATTTACAGCAGTAGTCCATGTGAAAGTTACTTTATGTACCCATCAGTCAGAAGGTACATAATAAACATTTGTTAAACAAATGAATGTTAACATATAAACAATCAGTTTTATTCTGTTTCTTTGGTAGTATTTAAAGACAACATACAATGATTCCAGTAATCTATTCTGTTGTATTTGTAAGCTATCATATAATCACATAGATGTAATTTACATTAAATTATAAATATTTTTACTATTAATGCAATTTAATAAAATTTCAACATTTATAATGCATACATCTGTTTAACTTGAGATGTTATTAATCATCTTGAATATCCCTTGATAGCATTGTACTTGGTTGTGAATCAATTACATTCTTCACATGAATGTTTTGTGAACTCAGGAGTAATAACAGCAGTTTCATATGGGCCTCAAAAGCAAAAAAAAAAAAAAAAAAAAAAAAATCAAGTCCTCTTTATACATTGTAAAATAGCTCTATCACCCCTAGCCCTTCTGCATTGTGTCCCCTCTTTCTACCTCTTGGCCCTTTAAATTTGTCACATTTGTTTTACTCTGAACTCCTAGGTTGGGGTGGGGGAGGGCACACACTGCATTGATATGAAAGCATGCTGTGTGGTTTTTGATGAGAGGTTGTGTGCGCCAGCTAATGTGCTGGCCAGTGACTAGCTCTATTGCCAATGAGTCAGCTGAGATAGGACCATTCATTTATTTGAGTGGACATGTTGACAGTGCAATAAGAGGTATTGGTATGGTTTAATGGAACACACAGTTGAGGAGATGTAGGTTGGGCACGGAGTGACTCGGCAAGCTTTGGAATGTTTCCGTGTACACAAGTACCTCACCTTCCTGATCTGGACTATCGTTTCTTGGATTCCTTGGCTAAATGCAAATGCCCCTAGAGGAATAACACTTCAATCTAGTGTCACATGTTAATATTATATTGAACTCACAGGTGTGCAAATTTTTTGACCTACAAAAAGCAGCAGTTTCTGTTGGTTCAGAAAACACCTTCCTGGGGTAACTCATCACATTGTCCTATTATCAAACTGAGGAGACAGACGACAAGAAATCTTGAGACAGGGAAAGACCGGGCATAGGAAGTACTGCCATGTTATCAGGACCTGGTCACATCCTCTCGTGCTAGACATGATAAATCTACCATTGCTTCCAAGATCACTGTAGCTGCCCTGCTGGGCCCTCTATATCCCATCAAGCCCATGTGTAAGGCTCATTCTGGACTGAATTCCCCAGGCTTCTTCATTTAGGTTGATTCTAAACTATGTTTTCTATGACCTAGGACTCATATTCCAGGACCTAATGGCTATCTCTAAAGAAATTTATTTAAATTCACCCTAGCACTCCAGCCCATCTCTGTGGGTTCTAAGATGATGAACTTTGGACTCAGGCTATCCTCGATTCTACCAAATCTAACTGCCGTGTATTACGTATTGAGCCTTCAGCAATCTGCTCAATCATTTTGGACTTCAATTTGCTCAGTTTTACTTTATGATAATGTTTCTCAGGGGGTAAGATGAGCTGTGTGGGGTTAAATGAGTCACTGTGCCAATCACTGTGCACGGGACATGGTACTACACAGAATTTATCGTTTTGGAAGCTCTTTCTGTCCTTAAGTGCATTTACTCTCTTTTTGTCAGATACAAATTCCACCTTTTTTTCAAAGACAAATGACATACACATAACTTCTATATTTTCATCCACATCAGTGATACTCAAATTTGTGGTGAGGAAACAGCCTTAGATGCTGCCCATTACACAACACTAGAGATCTCTCTTTTGGGTGACATTAATCCATTAAATGGTATCCTTTCTCCAAAGTTATTCCATCTGCCTTTCCTTACAATGCTCACATTTCACCCTCTTTTTAAGAACATCATGGTAAACCTTCTCAAGTGGCTTTCTTAAGTGCAAATACTAATATCTTTCACTTTCTAGCCTAGCAAATTATCAAAGAGGATCTGTATTAGTTTAACATGACTTGTTTAAAAGGAGTTCTGAGGGTAGGAAGTTTGCCTGTTACTTACCACTGGCATATAGAAACCCAAGGCACGTTTGCTCTACAAGAGCACAAACTGAGATTGTTTACTTACTGCTGAATTCTCGATGCTTTCCACAGAGTAGGGCCTTGTTAAATGTTTGTTGAATTAATAAGCCCATTCTGACTTTCTATAATCACAACCTCCTTTTTATACAACTAACTTATTAGCCACCTATTCTAGACTCCTACCCAGGTTTCTTATATGCAGGTTGCTAAATCTGCCTTCAATACTTTTGAAAATTGAAATAATATTTAGCCAAATGGTGTCCTCTGGACTTACTCCAGAAGTAAATTCTCCATTATACCTCCAAGATCTTTGGCAGTGGTTATTGCAGGCTCTGGAAAATTTGGAGTAAGTCTTGGATTTCCAGTACCAGATTGTTTGCTGTGCTATAAAAAGTTAACCCAGCAAATTTGGGAAACTTGATCCCTGCACATTCCAAAGAAAAGACTGGCTCTGAGACAACTTCTGAACCCCTGGAATATCCTGCCTGATAAGAATGTCCTAAATTACTAGGCACCTATTCTAGACTGCATCAGTTTAACCTGTGGAGCCAGAGACTGAGTAGCCAAGTAGGATTAGTCACGCAGGCACTAATCCCCAATAAAAACCGAGGCTCAGATGAGTTTCCCTGATTGGCAACACTTCACCCATGTTGTTACACTTCAGTGTTACAAGAATCAAGCTCCATATATACAACTCCACTAGAAGAAGAAACTGGAAGCTAGTGCCTGGTTTAATTCCACATACTTTTCCTTTTGTTAATTTTATTCGTTCACCATAATAAACTTCAACCATGAGTATTGCAGCTTTTCTGAATGTTGAGTCTTCTTAGTGAATCCAGCCTGAAGTTGGTCTTGGGGACTCCCAACATATCCACAAACTCTATGCCCTTGGTCAAATTATCTAATTTCATTAAGTGTCATTTCTTTTTTTATTAAATAATAATAATAATAATACCGCCTACCTTGTGGTGAAGTTTTGGCACCCATTATACTCCAGAGTCTCCACAAACATAACTTGAGATTTACTCTAGAACTTCCAGGCCAATGTTAAGTGTGAGTGCATAACATATATTCAACAAAAGTTTGTTCCCTTGAGCTATCTGTTTTGCAAGTTTTCATATGCCCCTACCTCAAGACAGAATTTTCTAGACCAGGAGCTCTAACCTCCAGTAGCACAGGGAGAGCCTCTTCCTTGTCACCCCCATGAACATTACTCTCCTCCAATTCTTTGCTTTTTCCATTTCCATTCCCAAAATTATTCTCCTTGATAGAGAAGACAGGCCAATCATAGTTTTGCTTCATCTTTCTCATTCATTTCCTTTATCTTACTAGCCTCAAGCAATAAATCTCTTTCTTGATCTTTTTTTAAACAGTTTATTTTTGTTTTCTTTTAATATACCTGGATTTTTTCTCCATTTCCAAGTCATTTGGATGTTGGCTTTTCTGACCTCCTGCGGGTTTGTGATGATTTCTGGTATTAGTATTTTATCATCTATGTTCCTTCTTTTTAAAAAAAACAAAACCAAAAATGTTCTTTGCATTTAAGTTTTACTTTATTGCTACTATTTATCTTAATTACAAAAGACATGTATGGTCAAAACCAAAACATTACAGATATTTATATTTTAAAAAGTTAAACTTTCTAGACACTCACCCGAAAGTTCTGCAGTGTGTTTCTTTTAGACCCCTCAGCTCATAGCAGAATTCCTTGTGCAACCAACCACTGGAAAACCACTAATTTCTTTAGTTACCTTACCATTTTCTTCTCTATTGGGATTCATTTCAAAGGCACAGAAGATTTTTTTAAAAAATAATTTTCTAGCTCTTCCAAATTTTATGGACAGATAGAACATGGATCTATCTTTTCTCTGAACTTTTTTAAAACTATGGTTTTCTCAAGTTTATGGCACAGGCTTGAGCATCCTCAATTTTCTCTTTTTGGATATCAGGAATACCTTTTTGTGCCTTGAACTATATATGAACTATATATATATCTCAAAAAAATTAGAGCTTGGAGTTCAAAATTCTCATCATGTACTACCGATTCTACCATCTATAGGAAGTTCCATGGGTGAACAAAATTTGGAGAAGACTGTTGAAAAACAGCTTTTCCAGTCATACATGCCTACGTCAGGGAGCAGAGAAGTGTTCTGGAAATGCAGCTGTAGATTTGACTCTTGCTGATGTTTGAGTCTTATTGGTGAACAATCTTTAGTGGCACATGGGTGGCTGAGGAAGGAAGCTGATTTAGAAAGTTGGAGTCCTGTTACACGGCATTGAGTAATTTTATTCTCTTTGCCATACATATGAGATTAAGGCATTTGAAGCCAAGTGTGGTAAATTTCGTATATTACACACAACTATTATTTTATGTGTTCAGCGCTCCACTTTTATTGGGAACTGGAACTAAACCCTTTATGGAGATTTCTTGGGGAACTCTCATTTATTTAACAAATACTCATTAAGTGCTATATCTCCTGCTATTTCGGGCCCTGGAGATTCTGCAATTAATGAACATTCTTGTTCTCATGGAGTTTATATTCTGGTAGATGGAATCAGACATTAAACAAAATGAGTAAAATATGTAGTGTTTCAGATGAGGTACGTGGAGAAAAAGCAGGAAGGTGAATGGGAAAGTGTTATGCAGAGGGATGTTCTACAGGTGGCCAGTAGCAACCTCATTCAGAACACTTTGGGAAGCGGATCAAAACAGGATGGTTTTACCCAACAATGTGGAATGAGGATTAGAGGAAAAGCTATTAGAAGCAACAGAGAAGAAAGAAGAAAACACAAGAGTGTAGCAAAAAAGGTGGAGGTGGGGGAGACAGGGAACCTTCTCAGGTTCTGAGTAGTATTCTAGTGTATTTCTGATCAATCCTCCCACCTCCTTCCAAGCTGGTATGAATCGGTTTCTGTTGCTTCTAACAAAAGAATCCCAACTTGTATGCATCAACTAAAAAGGCCGTTGCATTTAAGGCTTGCCCTATGTGAGAAATGTCGGTTATCTCAAAAAATTAGAGCTTGGAGCTTCTGATGCCAACAATACATATTTGATTATCAGAGCAGAATTAATTTTATTTTGCCCTAGCATCCAAGAAATCAAATGGGGAAAATATCCATTTCTTTTTCTTTAAATCAAATTAACTCAGACTCTGCTTTGGGCTGGTAGAAAATTCAAATTTAATTAAGCATTATTTGTCTCCCGTAGTTCTGCCCTCCCTTCACATCCCCACCCCAGAGTCACATAGAATTAGAGAAGCTTACTGATGTCTGGACAATGGGGAAGGGCTGTGTTTCAAATCTCCAAATAATCGTTTAACCCAGAAACCTTGTTTGAAAGTCCCTGGTTCTTTGCTTCCAAGCTAAGAGGAGAACACATAAATCTTGGCTGAGACAAAATATCCCTTGTTTCCCAGGGTGCAGTCATCCATCCCTTCTATGTTCTGTCACATTCTGGAATGGAGAAAATGTTGATGCAGGCGCAGATATCCGCTAATCTTGTGACATGTTCATCTTTCAGTTAGCTTAGGCTTTGAAATAGGTCACAAGTATACCGGGCTTCCTTCTAGGAGTTGCAGCATTCCACCCTATAAAAACTTCCTCAAAGATTTTTTTTTGCCTTTCTAAAAATTGTGGTAAAATATATACTATATACAGCACATAATTTGCCACTTTCACCGTTTTAAATGTATAGTTCTGTGGCATTAAAGTACATTCGCATTTTTGTATTTTCCAGATAAAGATTTAATTAGAATTTCATATTTTAGTTGAAATGGGGAAGGGTGAAAATATAGAAAGAAAGAAATATTGTATTTAAAATAATTGTTGTGACATGTACTCATTGCATGAATGGCAGCAAATTCACATGGGATCCCCTAACTGGTGATTCTGAGCAGCTAAGAGACATCATTAGGATACTAAATACTAAGGTCCAAGAGAATGATGAAAAAGTGGCTGTAAGAAAATGTTGAAAACAATGAAGACAAACTTATTTGTCTCACCATATTCAGTACAGCATTTAGTGTGTGGAGCAGAAATACAATGCAAGAGTCTGTCTCCATTTTGCCTGTGCTAGTATCAGAATAATACTCTTTGAATTTTATTGAGTAACTTTGAATTGAATTGAGTAACTTTGAATTTCTCAAACTAAATGTAGTTTAATTTTGTGAATTTCAATAATGCTTTTCACATCCTAACAATGTTCTAAAGAATGCAGCATAGCTTAGAATTAGTACGGAAACTCTTCAAATTGTTAAGAAATGGGGAGGTGGGGGAGACAGGAGAAGCGGGGTACCAAAATAGGCCAGAATGATTTGCCATTGGCTCGGCCTATAAGTTTCTTTGTGGGATTGAATTCTATTCATTTATTCATTTCCAAATATTTATTTAGGCTCCTACTAGGCATGAGGCAATAGAGATACAGCCAGACACAGGTTCCTGGCTCTATCTGGCTTACAATAGGTGTATTTTAATTCGAAACCTTAATTGCAAATCGAACGAAACAGTGAGCCTAGGCAGCCGTGGACCCTGACAAGCCGCATCAAAGGTCATCAGGTTTTCTATTCTTTGATGTGGGATGCTTTTAGTTCCGGCGAGGGTGTGCAGGTGGAATACGGAGAGGTTCCTCCATCTAAAACATAGATTTGGTATTTGGGTTTTGGTAGTTTAGGACTGCAACTGAAAATTACCTTTGCGGCACGCAACTAACCCCCGGTAAGAAGTAGAAAGGATTCTAGGAGAAAAACGAACCCAGGGGCGCCTCAGCAAGCCCTTGGCCGCTGCGGGGAGTCGTGAACTACAACTCCCACAGGCCCTTGCGGCCCCGCGCGTTCGCACGGCTGGGGAAACAGGGCTGTCGAGCGCAATCTTGTTGCGTCATCAACATGCGCCTCCCGGTAACAGGTCTGGGCCGTCAAAGTATGGCAGCTGCAGAGGCGGCTGTGGTGTCGTCTTCGTCTTTAGAAACAGATCCAGCCCCTGAAACTGCAGAAAGTGTCGAAACAGCCGCAACAACGGCGGCAACAACGGCGGCGACCACGGCAGCAACGGCTGCAGCCATGGCGGTTGCAGCCGCAGCTAGAACCGGATGCGAAGCCAGGGTCGTCAAGGCCGCTTTGGCTACTAAGCTGCTGTCCCTTAGCGGCGTGTTCGCCGTGCAGAAGCCCAAAGGGCCCACTTCAGCCGAGCTGCTGAATCGGTTGAAGGAGAAGCTGCTAGCAGGTACTGCAGCCCGGGAGGGGACCAGGTTGGGCTTTTTGCAATACGCATTGTTGGAGAAAGAAGAGGAAGGGAAAGGGAGAACGACCACCAGATTAGCCCTGGACAGAAATCAGGCATTTCGGGCTTGGGCTTGCGTGAATTAATTAATTAATTAATATACCGGAGACCGAATTCAGGGCCACTTAACCTTTGAACTCGGGAGCCTTCTGCCTCAGCCTCCGGATTTACTGGGATTACAGGCGTGCGCCATCGCGCCGGCCTGCATAAATTTTTGATAACCCTGTTGTCATCATGATGGGGAGTGGGAAATTAAAACACACACACATATATACACACACACACACACGCATACACAATAATTTTTCTGCAATCTGATACCTCAGGAGGGTTTTGTTCTGTTCATGTGGTGAACCTCTTCAGAGGAAGCTCTGGCTCTGTACCCGCAAAGTTGCATTCTTCAAAATATATTAGAAAAGCAGAAATACTTAGGCAAGACTTACTACAGTGTTTTTCACATTTTAGTGGGCATAAGAATTATTGAGAGTCTTGAACAACAGCAGATTCCTAACCCTTGCCTTCCAGAACCTTGTGCTTCTGAGGGTCACATATGCTGGGAAAATATTAGAAGAGCCTGAAGGATCACAGAGTTCATCAGCCTGCTAGATCATTACAGATAGTAGTATCACAGAACTTTAATTTTTGCTTTTGTATTTTTTGGTACCAGATTGAACCTAGGGGACATTTAATCACTGAGCTACATTCCCAGCCCATTTCTAAAATTCATTTTGAGACAGGGTCTTGCTACATTGCTGGGACTGGCTTTGACCTTGTAATCCTCCTATCCCAGCCTCCTAAACCCCTGGGATCACAGGCATGTGCCACTGTGCCCAACAGAACTTTAGTTACATTGGACCCCACACTAAGCTAGATCTGTCTTGTTTTAAAGAGGCAAGAAGATGAAACATACTATCTCTTCCAGTAACTGAGCTCACAGTCTAATAACCTCTTCAGGCTCTAGTGGTAAAACTATTAAGGTTATTTGAGGCTTTCCAGGGTTTGGTCCTAGCCTGTCTTGCCATTAAACCAGAATGGGAACTTTCTTAATTGTTTAGTGTTCCCTGACAAACTACATTAAAAAAAAATGCAAAACCAAATTATTCTGATAGGGAATTAATTATAACTGGCACAATACAGATTTAAATGTTTGTTGGCTAACAGGTACACTTAACAGAGTTGAATTCCAGTGTTATACCTACTCATTGTTTTGTTGTACTTTTGTTGCCTATTACAAAGGGTCATATAGGGATGTTGAAGCAAGGAATTGCATCAAGGGTAAGCTTTTCTCCTTCATAGAGTTCCTGCCTTCATTTGCCCTGATTTGTTAGCAGAACTATGGCTTTATTGATCCTTAAGGTAATGGTTACCATTCTTTTGTTCCAACAAGTTTCTGACAGGATCAAAGCCATACTCTGGCCTTATGGTTAGTCCACCTCCAAGAACTGAATGTTCTTGTTGAAACTTAGTTAAAATTGATTGCTTCAATGCTATGGCTAGGTTGTTTTCTGGAAACCACTCATTCAGATATTGATATTCTCAGTGCCATCCATCTCTATAATGTTTGTGATTGAGCTATTTTTTATTTATGTTAACTAGACTGGGGCTTCCCAAGTACCATTCTGACTAGTTGACAGAATTACCTGGGAAGGTTCCTTATGATACTCACATTCTGATAATGGCCATGTTTGACAAGCACCAATTAAAACCGCAGTTAATGGTCATGGCCTCTAATAAACATCATTTGTCTTTTTTTTAATATTTTTTTTTTAGTTTTTGGTGGACACAACATCTTTATTTTATTTTTTTATGTGGTGCTGAGGATCGAACCCAGCGCCCCCCACGTGCCAGGCGAGCGCGTTAGTACTTGAGCCGCATCCTCAGCCCCATGTCTTTTTTTTAATATTGATTCCCACCACACTATAATCCCCACTGTTCTCTGTCTGAATCCTTCAAGGCCTGAAACATCAGAATTTTATAGCTAGAAAAAACCTTAACAAATGTTCACCCATGAGTATTTGTTTCAGTAAATTGAGCCAAATTTCAATGTGGTGGAAATATAGTATGTCTGTAAATTAGAAAGAGGTAAATTTAGCTACAGATGATACAGTAAGTTTATAGGGCATTCACACAAGAAGTATCAAGCTGAAAATACCCCCCAAAGATTTCAGTAAATTCATGGATGAAAGATCCATTATAGATTGCAGGTGAAAAGTGAGGCATTTGAAGGCTAGGCCAAATCTTAGGAATTTATGTTAAAGCAGACAGCCATGCCCTTCCAAGCATGGTTATGTCGTAATTAGAGAGTGACACTGGGGCTGTGTTCCTGATAATGTGGTTCTGACTCAGTAGGGTGGTAATTATGCAGTGAGGCTGAGCAACCCAGCACGTCATATTAGCTGTTTTACCTGGCTTCTCCATTTCTACTACTGCTTTGATTTCCCCTCATCTTTTCTCTCTTCCATTCTTTGCCTTTTGCTGTTTTCTGTCTCCTAGGTTTGAAAGGTTGAGGGGGTGGGATGTAGATCATTATAGCTGTCTTGTTCTCTCCTTTCTCATTTAATCAGTAGTCAGTATTCTCTCAATATATTGTTAAGTATCAACAGCAGCAGCATAACTTTTAAGTGCTTCATACTTTCCAAAGCATTGTCAGGTAACATTATTTAATTTTATCTTTATGACAAGCATGTGAGAGATAAATCAGGTTTTGTTTTTGTTTTTTTTTTTTAAATTAAGTGCTTTAGAGGTCAAGAGACAACTGAACCTGTTACCTGTTTCCCACATAACCTTTAGTTGAGATTTTTTTCTTTAAGGAACTGAGTTTTAATTAGAAGATGGGAAACAAACAAAAGTAGTTTGTGATCTCAGTGTCCTTGGCAGTATCCCTGAATGAGATGTACTCACAATGTTAGGTGGCTAGTCTACCAGTGAAGAACACCAGGTAACGGAAGAGAGTTAGAAATGCAAATTGAGGACTTTTAAAACTAGTTGTCTATATCAAAGTTAACTTCTTTTCATCATTCTCTGACAGATCACATTACCAGGAATTTACTAGATTTTTTATGGCTTGTCTTTGATATTTACCCATTTTTTTAAAGTATTGATTTTTTTTTCTTGAATTCTAGTTTCTAGACAACTAATTTTGGAACAATATTTTTTTCTGTAATTTAGGGAGGTGTGTACATTTAAAAACTATTCTTTGCTAGTAATGTTATAGTCTTAATATGTTAAGTTTGTATAATGTGTTATTTGTTTTGAATATCATCCTGTCTTCCCCCAAGTTTATAGAAACTCTACTTCACTCATCTTGGTAATTACTTTCGTTCATCTCAATTACTCTCATAGAAGCTGGAATGCCTTCTCCAGAGTGGACCAAGAGGAAAAAGCAGACTTTGAAAATTGGACACGGAGGGACTCTAGACAGCGCAGCTCGAGGCGTTTTGGGTAAGAAATGAGAAAGCTAAATGGAACTGCCTCTAATATCAAAAAGTAAGATTGGTTGAATGCAGACTAATTGGTTAAAGCCATGCCAGTATTAGCCTAATTTGGAATGTTTTACTTTACTGGATTAGAGTGCTATTTTCTAAAGAAACCCTGACAAAGTATAGAAAGTTATACTTTCATGTGTGGATTGAGGCTTTGAGAAAAGGTTTGTATCTGTTCAGAAAACAGTTACCACCACAGGCCTGGAATTGCTATCTTTAGAAAGTTCTGCTTATAAGGTTTGTCTTGGGCTGGCATCTGCAAACCTAAGTTTTAGGAGTGTTCCCACCCTTCCCTGTAGGATAAGGGCAGTTTGCTGTGCCAAGCTGTTTGCATGAAAATCTACTTTTCTTCCAAGAATCTAGAATTTTGTCCCAGCACATAAGCAGAGGATGCCTGGGTGACCATTCTTAAACCTCCAATAAAAACTTTGGGCACTGAGTTGCTGTTAAGCTTCTCTGAGAGAAACATTGCACATATATTACTGTTTTTTTCACTGTTGGAAAAAGGAGCAAGCTCAAGTGTCCCCCTCATAGGAGGGAGGAAATAAGGGAGCCTGCATATGGATTTCACCAGTGTCTTTGTCCCTTGTGATGCAATGGGATGCTATTACATGAATTGTTTGGAATGCTTGAATGAAGCGTTCTCTGGTCTCAGGCATTTAGAGTGCTTTTTGCCTGTGACCTCCTGCCTGAGTTATTCTGTGGTCATTTTAATGCTTAATGGTATATTCACATATTGCCTTATTCACTTATTAATTCAGGCAATAATTCTTGAGCACTGTGATTTTCCTCTTCTGTATGATGTTTTACCCCTGAGATTATAGACTCTTTCAAAGTCAGGAAATGTGTCTCAGTTTTCTTTTTTTGTTCCTTTAGAAATATTCCTCTTGGGAATGTGCACATAGTAGCTGTTCAAAGAGTATTGATTAGGGACTCATTTGAATGGAATCAAATTGCATTGAATCTTTGTTGTTATTATTGTACAAAGTTTTTGCCTCAGTGGGAGAAGTGTCAACACATCCTGTCATTTGAAGGATATTGTGTTCTTCAGAGTTTATTAAAGGAGGGCAGTTTTTGGTCTTAGTTCTAGAACTAATATGACTCTATTTAGAGACCAAGGATCAATAGAAATGAGTGCCACAGAAGTGTAGAAGTGACTTTATGAATGAGTTGGGTCTTTACCTGGGTTTAGAAGGTTAGATTTGAAAACTAAGGGGTTGGTACTGTAAAAATTGGAATGTTATTAAGTTGTTGGGGGTTTTGAAGTATGCAAAAATGGGTTTTGAGAAATAGTTATAAAATAGTATGAATTGGAAAAGGAAGGGACAGATTATGGAACAGTCATGTTTGCAGTGGGTTAGGCCTGTGGCGGTGGGAAGCAAGCATGGATCAGTAAGATTCAGGGGAATGAAAAGGTGAGGCCAGTCTGGTTTGAATTTTAACTCCATCAGTGTTAGTTGTGAGATGCTAGGCAAAGCTCTTAGTCTCTGTGCCTCAGTTTCCTCATCTATAAAACAGGGGGTAATTATAACTTTTTAGGGTCGTTTTAAGGATTAAATGAGACAATGAATGAAACCCAGAGTGGAATTTGATATATGATGAACTCGTTGAATGATATCTGCTACAAATAGTGATGACAGTTTTTTTAGTTTGTTAATCATCTCTGCAGTTTCTTCTGAGTTCTGAATTGTGTGGTTATACTGTGTACTTACACACATGTGTGTCCATTGATGATAAATAAACCAATTCTATCAAATTTTGCCTGCTATTAAGTGAAGAAATTATTAAAGCCTCTCAATCTCACCTGATGAAATGTGTGGTTATAAGTATGTGTTTGAAACTGAAGAGAAAGGTAGGCCATTGTACTTTAGAGTTGGTCTATGTTAAAATACTCTCTCTAGGCCCTCATTTTAGCCTGTAGTTTTCTTTGTGTTAGGTTGATTTGTTTTGTTTCTCTTTTCTGGATTGTATCCTGCCAGGCACTAATCATCTTTAAATGGTTCATTAGCTAGGATGATGGCTTTTGCTTTGTTTAGTAATGAACTCTGACAAGATCTCATCACACCACTTGAACATGGTTAATTGCCACATGTATTTTTCACTGGTGCCCATATAAAATTCCAGTGAGTCCTTTGAGATTGTTCTAAAACTTCATCATCTAATTGGCTAGGTTGAGGTTTCTGTAGTTTTTAATACTTTGAGAATGGAGAAAAAAGGGTCTCTCTCCCATTTTCTCTTCAGAGTTCCTTAGTTTTATGAGAAGTTCAACTGATCTGAGTAATAGGAACTTTCAAATTATGTTAACTGTATCTCTTCCCAACTTCACATTATATAGGTCAGAGACCAAATATGTAGGTATTCTAAAAACCTAATTTTCAAAATAGAGTGTCATAGTATTTCTTTCTTTGATTTGTAGTGGTTGGAATTGGAAGGGGAACAAAAATGTTGACCAGTATGTTGTCAGGATCCAAGGTAAGAATACTAGAATATTTTTCTTTTATCTTTAATGTTTTTCTTACTGAACTAGACTTTGAATATTTTCAATTAAAGAATAAACAAACTTTAAATTATATGAAAAGTTTCACTCTTATTAATCAAAATGTCACAAACATTCATGATTCAATTATAAGATTCTAAATTGAAAAACAAATTAGACTTAAAGAAAAACAAAAATATCTGCATATAATTAAAAAAAAATTATGCAGCTTTTTTTTTTAAAAATTAATCTTTAGATGAAAGCAAACTTATAGGTTATGATTTCTATTGGCAGATTTTTTTTAACCTTGGAATTTTTATAAAACTAGCATTTTATAAACCATGTACTTTTTAACAAATCATACTTTGTTCAGTGGTTATAAATGTTTATTAAAGAAAAGAATATGGCCTTGAGATGACAAATTATATTGTTCGTCTGTGAAAGTAGCTTTGGTCAGGCATGGTGATGCATGCCTGTAATCCCAGCCAATCAGGAGGCTGTGGCAAGAGGATTGAGAGCTCAAAGCCAGCTTCAGCAACTTGGTGAGACTCTAAGCAACTTAGTGAGGCTCTGTCTCTAAATAAAATATGGAAAGGGCTGGGTATGTGGCTCAGTAGTTAAGCGCCCCAGGTTTAATCCCCAGTACCCACCCACCCACCCCCCAAAAGAAAGAAGGTAGCCTTGACAAGATCCAGAAGCACTTTTTTAGATACTTGGTAGGAGAGAGAAGAGAGTTTACTCAGACAAGAGAGGCTAGAAACTTGTGGACTGCATTGGGCATTGAGTGTGGCAGAAGGAACATTGAAACAAATCAGATGTCAAAGTAGTTGACCTCCCTAGGAAAGATTATTAGTGTCTCTTCCAGTTCTCAAAGGAAAGCTTATATGTGTATTTTAATTAGCAGTCAGGCCCTGGTTATGATAGCTGGGGCTGGGGGTCCAGTGAAAATGTCAGTGGAAGAAAGTTACTATGCCAGAAGGTAGAGAAGGATTTCGCCAAGTTCTTAGACTAAATGTTTTAAAACCCTTGCTCTAAGTGTAATATAAATAGTTGGCAAATTGATTTTTATCTTATTGTTTCTTAAAAAATAAATGTGGTCAAAGACTGAGTAAATTTCCAGTTCATTGCAGACTGATGGATGACTTTTGTAAAGTGTAATTAAAACCTTATAGCAATGTCAAATTGCTAAATAAGTTTCTAAACATCCTTATTTTCTGAATCTATCTTATTAACGGGTACTGGCTCGTGGACCACATTTAAGAGTGGTGGTGATCTGTTTAAGCTTTTCTTAAAATTAAATCCCTGGAAAAATCAATGGGCTTAAAAATATGCCTTCAAGTTGAAGGGTTCTTAATGCCTTAGATGAGTGAAAAATTTTAATGTGGCTTGCTCTATAATCTTGAAAATAATGGTGTTGAAAAATCACAATACAGAAATTGTGTTAGAATGGAAGCATTTGACTGTTTTC
The DNA here is from genome assembly GCF_964194105.1 of Spermophilus citellus. Taxonomy (NCBI): domain Eukaryota; kingdom Metazoa; phylum Chordata; class Mammalia; order Rodentia; family Sciuridae; genus Spermophilus; species Spermophilus citellus. The sequence goes on from NC_138195.1 coordinate 82,708,198, forward strand.
CACTAACTTTATACATTGTGCTTACCTATTAATGCACAGAGTTGAGAGTCTATTTCTGATACAGGTTTTTGCCAGTTGCTTAATATTTGTTTCTTATCTTCAAAATATAAATAATGGTTATTTAATAGGGGAATATGATTTTTATTTTCTTTTTTCACATTACTTGTATTTTCTAAAATCCTTACAAGTCACTTTTATGTGTGTGTGTGTATGTGTGTGTAATCATATATATATTATATATATATATATATAATTTATTTATTTACATTAAAGACTTTGGGTTTTTATCCCTAAGACAAAATCTGTTGGGTTCATTGAAATATTTTATTCACCCCTTCCCCCCAAACCACAAATATATATAAAAAAAATATGTTATTGAAAGATTTTACTTATAAATTCCAGGCATATTTTCAGAAATGTGATGACTGAAAATATAAGTACATCATTGACTCTCATTTGAGTTTTACTTACAAATCATTTTGCTGCCCATCTAGGAAAGCTGAATGTCATGTGATGACATCAGGGATCCTTACAAGACTATAACTTATATAGAATATCCCAGTTGTATCTCGTTACAGAAACCTAGTTCTTAGGTGTTTCACATTTCAAAAATAGGCATCATTATTGTCAGATCAGACGGGGCAGGCAGTGGCCAAAGGAGGCAGATTTAAAAGGGCCGCTGAACAGGCTTTATTGATCAGACCCACAGAGGGGACAGGGGAAGGGTCTGAGGAGAAACCGCGTGGAAGCTCCACGGACTGGACTTTTATGGGGCTTACAGCAGGAAGGGAAGGGCTTGGGACAGGAAAAGGTGTTCTTAGAGTCCCTTGCCCCCTTGGAGTTGGTCAGGGGAGTTGGCTGAACTCCAGGATTGGCCAGGGGGGTCCTGCTGATTGACAGGCGTTAGTCAGGAGATCTGGCTGATTGACAGGCATTTCCGCTGGCATCTGATTGATGTTCTTTTCCGGCGTGGGCTGCTTTGTTCTAAGTTGCCACCAAGTCGCCGCCACCGACCTAACAATTATCTTGATAGCCGTTTCTCATTTTAATTTTGTTATGTATTTGTTGCAAGAACTAAATAATTGAAATTTTACCTTTAAGTATGTTGAAAATTACATTTTTGTCAGAAATAGTAAAACTATTAATGAATATTTTTCTGAATATTGTTTTTAGTACTAGAGAGAATCTTAGAGATCATCTCATCCAATGACTTTAGAATTTTTTGGGGGCTGGGGACGTGGCTCAAGCGGTAGCACGCTTGCCTGGCATGCGTGCGGCCCAGGTTCAATCCTTAGCACCACATACAAACAAAGATGTTGTGTCCACCGAAAACTGAAAAATAAATATTGAAATTAAAAAAAAAATTTTTTTTGACCTAGATTCATAGCAAAAAAAATTATTTTACATCATGACCCTATGTACACATACAAGTATAAAAAGCAAAAATCTCATTGAACAACTTTAACCCTAGGTATGATGTACTTTTGATATATATATATATATATATTTTTTTTTCCTTTAAAAAAAACACTGGTGGCTGTAGCCTCCTGTGTTCAATCTAATGCTTACTCCTTCTCCACTTCTTATTTTTACAGGTGTTTATTTCACAGTGTTACTAGAAAAATTGCACTTGTAGTATGTGCAGGGTAGAGTTACTTTGGGAGTTACTCTAGGAGTAGAAATATTTTCTCTAGGATGATAGATACTCAGTATTTTTGATACAGACATGACTTACCTTTCCCTCACCAATAAGTTCTAATTGGAGACCTTGCTAATTACACCTAGGCTAATAATTTTTCTGCAGAATTAAGAAGCATCCTTAGAATTCTTTTTAACATAGTGACACTTCCTAGAACCACAATCAATTAATATGGAGTGATGGATTTTTCAATAAAATCTGCAGGTCACCAGATTATTTTGCTTCCATCTCTAAAGAACAGTGACTATTAGGGTTTAAAAGTTAAGAAAAGAGCCCTTTCCCCGTGTTCCTCATTATCTTGTCCTCCTGTCTTATAGTAACCCGTGTTCTAACAATGGTCATGTTTCTTGAGTGTTTTATATATTTTTTTCCCACTACATTTTTGGGGGTTACATGTATAATTTTGTAAAAAGCATCTAAATTTTCTTTTTAGTGCCTTCTTTGCACTATAACAATAATGTTATTACTGTTTCTGAGAATTTTACTTCAGGATTCACCAAATCCTTTCTCTCTTGAATTCCAGGCCTGTTAGATTTTTCTAGTTACATGTCAGACACCTAAAATAATTTTTCACAAGCAAGTTCTGCTGTATTTCTTGAATATAGCTAATTTTACTTTTTTATTTCTATCAGTGATTTCTGGTGCTGTTGACAAAATATGATACGCATCAGAAGGAGAAAGCATGCCATTTCTTCAAGGGAGAGTTTCTGGACCTAATCTCAGAAAGAAATTTCTTACAATCAGGGTATCAAATGACAGATAGATTATTGGCCTCAAAAATAGTTTATAACGGATGTAGAAGTAGATCTACATAAAATATAATTCAGGCAAAGCAACTCTGAGAAATGAGGCCAATATGTTCTTCTGACCTCACCTGGTCTAAGTAGAGTATGTAGATTAAAGGAAGGTGTTAGTCCCTCTACTGTTATTCCTAAATTATACCTTCTGTAAGCTGGTTATTTGCAGAAGCTGGATAACAGATGGTATGCTTTGGAGTAACCATCTTTGATGAGGTTTTGGATTGCTCTTTTTATTAGTTTTCTGTATTGATTGTTGAAGTTGGCTACTTTTATAGATGTTTTAGGAACTAGATCAACAGATGGAAGAGTTGATGTCCTGTTATGGAAACTTGAATCTAATTAGTGTTGTAAAGGCATGAAGTTATCCCCCATCTATGTGGCAGTAAAATATAGTAGAACCTGTAGGCAAAGCCAGTGTTTCCTCAGAAAGCAGCTTTACATCACCCCCAAGAGCTGAACAAGTGTTATCATTGGAGTGCACAAAGTTTCCCACCCAATATATGGTCAAAGGACAGAGGCTTTCCCTAAGAACACACTAGCATTTTTTAGGTTACCCAGTCATGAGAACTCAGAAATGTGACTTAAATAATGTTTTACAAAACTTGGGCAGACCTTTAAGATACCAGTGCCTTCTCCAGAGTGTAGTCTAATTTCTACCCTTTCTATATCCTTTATGAATATTCCGATATTTTATTTATATTGAAAATTTTGAAGGATTTACACTTAGGAACTGTAAACAGCAATTCCTTCTTAAGACACTCAAAGCCACATGTTTTTGGTTTGGTAGGATTATAAAAAGTATCCTTCCTCATTCTAAAAATGTCCATCTTTTTGTTTTATTTGTGAAACTTTGAATCACAAACTTTTGAAAATGATTGTGTACACTTTCTGAACTACAGAATATTTCCTCCTGAAAGGTGTGGGTGGTGATTTGCTCTTAGGTGTCTAGCTAACACCTGCTGTGGGGCTCAAGGAACTCGAGGACAAGGAGAATAGAGTAGTGTAAGCAAAACCACCGAGTCCCAAAGAGCACACAATTAAATGGAATATTCTATAGGACCTCTGTTTTATTGTAGTGGAATTATGATGTAATGAATAGTTTGAGAAGGCAAGAATCAGTATATAAAATGTACATGGCAGAGAGTTGACACACATGGATGATGATGTGTCAAGCACTGTGTTATGAGTGCTCTGTAAAATAAACCGCTGGCCACAGCCCCTAACTGTTGTCACCATTGGGCTCCTTCCCCTGCAGTTTTTTCTTCCCCTGCAGTTGTTTTTGTTGTCTTATGTCTTAAACTGTAACCTCCTAGAGGCCTAGAGCACTATAACATCTCTAGTCTGTGTTTGTGTTTGTCACAGGCACCTAGGAGAATACTTTATATGTTCATACTCCTTAAGAGCTGTGATGGGATTTTATAGGTTTGATGTAAGCCTCATTTTTTTGATGTACTAATTTGTATTAAGCACCTCCTCTTAGCCATGTTTTGGGAGTAGGGTGGTTTAATTGTGTGGCTTTGAAAGATGAATAAGGGTTGATCCATAGAGAAGAGAGGGGTTCTAGGCCGTGGAAGTAGTTTGTGCCAAGGCACAGAATACCCAGAATCTGGAGGCCAGAATGGGCATTGGATACTGGCAAGCATGTTAAGGTCCCTAGCTCAAACCTATTACATAGCAGAGTGGTGGGTACAGTTGCAGTACAGTGTACAAGATTACATTGTGTTTTTTTCATGTAGCTAGATACCCCCCCCCCCCCCCCCGCAGTGGGCACTTAACACTGAGACATCCCAAGCCCTTTTTATTTTTTATTTTGAGACAAGATCTCACCAAATTGGGGCTGGGGATGTGGCTCAAGCGGTAGCGCGCTCGCCTGGCATGCGTGCGGCCCGGGTTCGATCCTCAGCACCACATACCAACAAAGATGTTGTGTCCGCCGAGAACTAAAAAAATAAATATTAAAAATTCTCTCTCTCTCTCTCTCTCTCTCTCTCTCTCTCTCTCCTCTCTCACTTTCTCTTTAAAAAAAAAAAAATCTCACCAAATTACCCAGGCTGGCCTCAAACTTGTGATCCTCCTGCTGCAGCGTCTTTAGTGCTAGGACTGTGCTGAGCCAACTAGATAGGTGTTTAAGGGAAAAATCAGGATACTTTGTTACTTTACTGTTTCTTATGAGAACTCACTGTAACCAGATCAGTTACTGTAACCATTGTTACTATGAATCATTCTATACCTTTCTCCCCTTCTCTCCCATTTCCACCTCCCAGTCATAATAATAGTGGAAATAGTATTGTTATCTGTTGCTTACCAGGGCTGGTCCTATTGTTCTAAAGTCTTCTTATGAAGTACTCACTGATATTTCCCCCATTTAAGATAAACAACTGATGCTGGAGCCCTTAAGACTACCTTGACCACTTGCCTTCACTGCCTGCAGGGGAGGCAGAGTTCAGACCCAGCCAGGGTGGGCCTGAGCCTGTGCTCTCACCCTTCACCCTGTGGTTGCTCACTCAAGGTGGAGTGTTCCAAATATAGAAGCAAGAACTGGGCATCAGGTGATGAGACTGAGTGTTTACTTACAGGAAACTAATTTTTGTTAATCCCAAAGAAATCTTTTTAAAAATTTTAAAATTAAAAATTGGAACAATTCCCTTCTTCATTTTTTAGATATTCAAGCTATGTAATATGAAGGTGATGTTATCAAGGATCTTAGGCTGCTGTATATAATATCTGTGTATTTATGGGATTTTAAATTTTTATTTTTTCATTATTGTCTTGGGTCCCTTCATTAGCAAAATAGATTTGCCATTCATAAACCTACATTTCAGCAAAATACTTTTGAGTTTTCTCTTTTAAAAACATATATAATAGCCAGCCATGGTGGCACAAGCCTATAATCCCAGTGGTTTGGAGGCTGAGGCAGGAGAATCGTGAGTTAAAAGCTAGCCTCAGCAATGGTGAGGCGCTTAGCAACTCAGTGAGACCCTGTCTCTAAATAAAATACAAAATAGGGCTGGGGATGTGGCTCAGTGTTTGAGTGCCCCTGAATTCAATCCCAATAGCAAAAAAAAAAAAAAAAAAAAAAAAAAAAATATATATATATATATATATATATATATATATATATATATATTTTATTTTCAGTCAGAAATAATAGTTCTTGCACTGTTCTCACTGCTTTATGGGTTGCTTCAAATAAGTAGTAACAAGAATGTGTACTACAGGGGTGCCCTAAGATGAGAAGAAGACAATGCTTAGTTGACTAAGACAGATCTTATTCTTTTGCGGATATTGATCAGTTCTTGGAAGTGACCTTTCCTTTCAGAGAGCTTTAGTGTCAGTTCCTTTTATTGAGAAAACACATGTAATAGGTAAGTGCACTACCCCTGCTATTCTAGTTTTTCTTATTTTCTACATAATTAGCTTTTGTTTAAATGCATGATTTAGTTACTAAACCTGATATTAGTATTTTATATAAGAAGTAATGAGTTGGCTTATTTAAAATGAATTTTAATTATATGTGTGGTAAAATTATTATTGATTCTTGTGATGGCCATGTTGTGTTTAATTGTACTATTCTCTCTACTCATGGGCAAACAGCTGCCCCTGGTATCTGTGGAGGATTGGTTTCAGGACTTCCACAGATAACAAAATTCATGAATACTCAAGTACCTTGTATAAAATGGCATAGTGTTTGCATATAACTTAAATATATCCTCTCATACTTTAAATTATATCTAGATTACTTATAATACCTATTACAATGTAAATGATATGTAAATATTTTGTTAAACTGCATTGTGTAGAGAATAATGACAATCTGTGGTTGGTTGAATTTGCAGATGCAGAACTCATAGATACAGAGGGCCAAATATATTTGAAATGTTTTTTAAAAAACAAACTGCCAGTATAAAAATGGTTTTAGAAATTTGTTTGCAATACTAGTATGTTTATAAGCCATAGTAACATTAAAATGGGTTTTTCTTTCTCATGTTGACCAGTATGGAAAGTTTGTGAATGTTCCTCAGTTTACACAAATGCTTCCCACTATCAGAAACAAAGAAACCAAAAAAACAATTTCAGTGTGTTGTTTTGCCTTCATTCTCTATCTGGTTGGTATTATTAATAAAATTCTGAATAAACTTCAAGGCATGCAGGATAGTTTTTCACAACCTCATGCCCCACTTTTCTGTTTTTCTTCCTCTAGAGGTACATTGCCATTGGAGAGCTGGGGAAAGCCACTGACACACTCGATTCTACAGGGAAAGTGACAGAAGAGAAACCCTATGGTATGAAGCTCATCTGTATAAAAGTGTCCTCCTTTTTCACATTTAGAGAATGTTTCTGTGAACACAGAATTTAAAACTAAGTGTCTTACTTGATATTTCCAGAGGTTTTATTTTATTTATTGATTTTTGTGGTACTGGGGATTGAATCCAGGGCCTCAGATGTGCTAGGAAGTGCTCTGCCACTGAGTGACATCCCCAGCCCTGTTTTTTTTTTTTTTTTTTTTTTTGAGGCAGGGTCACACAAGGTTGCCAAGGCTAGCCTCACACTTGTGATCCTCCTGCCTAAGCTTCCCCCAAGTAGGTGGAATTACAGGCATGTGCTACCATACCTGGCTTCTGGTGATTTTAGTTCTCAGTACATTTCTTAAAGTTAAAAAGATTGGAACTTTTGTTTTTAATCACATTTTTACTTGTTTGGTAAGAATTTATGAACAAAGACTTTGTATTCTTTCTTTTTTCCTATAATGAATTTGTGTAATGTTCAGAATTATTCTTTCAAAAAACTCCCTTGCCAAAAACATTTATAGATAGGATTTAGAGTATTTTTCCTTAGTAAATGAGAAACAAAGCAGAGATACTGTCTTGCTAGATTTTAACTTGTGTCTTTTCTTTTTAAATTTTTAAGAAATAATTATTTCTTAGCTATTAATATAAATGTGCTGGATTTAGGCCTTTAAAACTTATTATCTTATACTTTGGGAGTAAAAAGAATGACAAAGGGAAAGCTTATTCTCTGAAGTGAAGCTGGAACTAACTCACTGGGGCTCACCTTAATTTTTCTGCCATTTCCTCTTTCACTACTTTAAGAAAGGATAGATAAATGAATTGGTCTCCTAGCAACTCTCACCGTGCTGAGCTATTTATAATGCAGCAGTTGTGGATTTGTCAGTCAGTTCACCTGAATTATTGTGTCACCAGCTGTGAATTATTTGTAGGCATTCTGGGTTTTCCCCCCATATTGAACATTGTTTCTCCTTAATCCAGCTGTAGGCAGTCTGGCCTCTGGCTTCCCTAAGTTTTTGTGTTGATTGTCCCTATTATGTATTACAAGTTGTCCTAGTAGCAAGACCAACCTTTTTCTTGTCCATAATATCTTCACTTATCCTGTTAATTAATTAATTATTTTTTGGCTTCCAATTTCCTTTTATTTAAAACTTATTTGTTCTAATCAATTATACATGACAGCAGAATGCTCTTCGTTATACACAAATGGAGCACAGTTTTTCACTTCTCTGGTTGTACACCCAATTTCCTTTATTTATTTATTTATTAAGTACACAACAGTGGAATACATTGCAATCCTTATTACACATATAGAGCACAATTTTTCGTATCTCTGTATATAAAGTATGTTCATACTAACTTTTGCCATTATACATGTACTCTTTTTTATTTTTTTTGCACTACAATTTTTTTTAAGAGAGAGAGAAAATTTTTTAATATTTATTTTTCAGTTTTCGGTGGACACAACATTTTTATTTTATTTTTATGTGGTGCTGAGGATCGAACCCAGTGCCCCGCGCATGCCAGGCAAGCGTGTTACCACTTGAGCCACATCCCCAGCCCTACAATTTTTAATACACATATATACCACAATTTTTTATATCTCTGTATATAAGGAATGTTGGTCCCAAATTCAAATCTTCATACATGTATTTTGTATAATTTATATAGAGCTTCGTATCTTGCTCAATTAATCAAAAGAATAAGGTAAAGAAAAACAATTCATTTATTTCTAAATCTTTTTAAAATTACGTGTTGAATGATCCTTGAAATTATTATTAGTATTAGCAAATAATAAATAGATTTAACTGAAATTCAACTCTAACTTTCAACTAGAAGACTTAAGATTAAAGAGGCTAGGGCAATAAGAGGACAGAAAGATTTTCAGAGTATATTAACATACACTGATAGCATGTATATAATTAAGTTTCCCAGTGTCTCTCTTTTTTCCAAGTCTAAATAAGGAGAGTGATTGATATTCACACTAATGTCCTGGGATCATAGAACTAAGAATGGGAGGCAGCTCAGTGAAGCAGAGAGCTGTAGACTATGCAAATCTGAGTTTGATTTCTAGCTCTGACCCTTTTCTAGCTGTGTAACTTTGAAAATTTCTTAGTCTCTCTCTGTTTCATTTTCCTCATGTCCAAAGTGATGATAGTGAGACCAGCCTCATAGTCCTATGAGGACTGATTGGAAGAGAATGGATATGGGGGTCTCATAAACAAATCACGAGGCTCTTGTAGTAGTTCTGGGAAAGATGGTAGTAATTTGGTCTAGGGTGATGGCATTGAGAGATATGGAAATTTTCAAATTAGAAAAGTAGTCAGTAAGTAAAATTGGTGGGACTTGCTGATTGTTGATTGGATGGGGATAGTAAGAAAGTTGTCAACCACGACCTAGGGTTTGGGGGTTTTAAAACTGGTTACATGATGCTGCCACTCAATGAATAGGGAACATTAGTAGACGAGACTGACAAAAATACTTAAAAATCTACCCTTTCTTCCTAGCCTTTAGCATCTAGGAATTGAAAGAACTCTGCCCTTCATTGCATAATTTGTAACTTTATTTACTTGCCCTAAAGAAAGCTCAGTTTGCTAAAATAGTCTCATTATAATGTTGTAATAAATCAGAGAGAACCAAGAATGGTGGGTCATGCCTGTAATCCCAGCAACTCAGGAGGCAGAGGCAGGAGGATCACAAGTTCAAAGCCAGCAACTTAGCAGGACCCCAAGCAACGAAAAGTTTTTTGAAAGGTGGGATGGTATGCTGGGTGGCTCAGTGGTAAAGCACCCTGGGTTTAATCTCCAGTACCAAATAAATAAATAAATAAATAAAATCATAGAGAACTTAAGGAACTTAATAGCTAATGGAAAATTCTGAAATCTGTTCTTGACCCTCTGAAAACAAATTCTGAAACCTATGAGCAGTATTTTATATGCCTTCATTACTATTCTGAACTAAAATTGAGAACTACTCTAACTTACCTATACGTTTTTTCAAAACAGTATAATACAGTAAATGAAATATAAAGAAAAAATAAAAGTAGCTTTTAATAAAATAGATATAGTGATATGTATTATGTGTATATTTATGTATTACTATACTAATAGTCTTCATGAAGATGTCCACACTAAAATATTGTGAATCGAGGGCTGGGGTTGTGGCTCAGTGGTAGAACGCTTGCCTACCATGCGTGAGGCACTGGGTTCTATCCTCAGCTCCACATAAAAATAAATAAAATAAAGGTATTATGTCCATTTACAACTAAAAAAGTATTTTAAAAAATATTGTGAATGACACAAGTACAAATGCAGACTCACATAGGTTTATCATAGTAATGACTCAGGACTGGAAAAAAGTTCTTTTGTGCTTAAGTGTAAAATGGAGTTAAGTTCTAGCCTTAGGTAATTATAAATGGGTTTCACCTACACAAATATCTGGCAGACATCCAGAAGTCAGGCAGTACCCAGGACAGTTCTTTATTATGTTCTATGATCTGAGCATAGTAGGACATCTAGCATTCCTGGCCTCTACCTATTAAAGGCCACTGGAGCTGCCACCCTACCAGTAATTGTAATCACCAAAAATGCATTTCTTAATTGACCTGTTCACACCAACTGGCATTTGAATGAAGTAGCTAAGGCAGTCTGCAATCAATGACAGATGAATGTTCTTACATCATTTTGTCCTAAATACACAAGCACTGTTTTTAGCTTTTGTGTCAGATAGCTGAAAGTTAGCTTAGAGGAATAAATAAATGAGTCTCTGGCTTAGTAGACTTCAAGACCATATGAACCAGGCCCTTCCTGTTGTTCTCTATCATAGCACCCTCTGATATTCCTAAATAGCATTTTTTTATTGCTCACAAATATATCTTTTATGTTAATCCCTTGAGCTATGGGGCCAAAAACCCCTGTCTCTTTTGCTCCTCACTATATTCTTGGTATATTATGTGGCATGTAGAAAAAAACACATAGTATGTGAGTTAATAAGGCAAGCCACAGACGCATCCTCTATGAAGATGTCAGTAGATAAGTCCTAGGTAAAGCCAAATATCTTCCTACCTTCTGCTGCCTTTTCTCCTACATCCGGGTATTAATTCTGCTGTGTCCTTGAGGACACATGGCTTCATTGTGCTCACTGGTTCTCCACTGAGCTCAGGACACTAGGGCTCTGGCCCTGAGGCTAGATGTGGGCCCTGCTACTAGGAAGCTCTATCTGCTCCTCTATTAGGGATTATCTTTTCTATCCCTCTATGACTTATTTTGAGGTAAGAAATGTGAAAGTGAAGTGGTATTTCAAGCTAATCACAATGGTCTATACAGAAATTCTGGCCTAGGAAGTTACCAAAGTCTTTGCAAATGGTCTCAACTAATGTGTCTAATGGGAGCAGCTTCTCAGGTTGCCTATGCTTCTAGGGTTATGGTATAGGAAGCTGAAGAGTTGAGTTTGGTCTCAGATTGGATTAGTGTGTAGCTGGGTATCAATCTTCTCAATGGTGCCATTTGTTTACACTTAAAATTTTTTTATTATAAAGTATTACACAAGTAAAGAAAAATGAACAGTGGATAAGTTTATAGCTTAATGAATTATCGCAAAGCTAAACATTCATGCAGCTACCAAGAAATAGAAGACTCCAGGGCTAGAGGTATAGCTCCGTGTTAGAGTTCTTGCTTAGCATATGCAAGATCTGGACTTTGATCCTCATCACCAAAAAAAAAAAAAAAGAATGAGGCAAATAAAAAAGAAAAAGAGTCCTAGAACATCTTCTTATCTTCTTGTACCTCGTGGGAGTCATACCCCCTCCTTTTCCAAAGATAATTGCTATTCAAACTTCCAACATTATGGTGATAGTTCTTAAACAGTATGTATCCTTTTGTGGCCAGATTCTTCCACTTATATTTGTGAGATTTATACATAGTGTTACTTGTGTCAGTATTTTGGACTTTGTTATTGCTGTGCAGTATCCCACTGTGTGAATATACTAGTACACACACACACACACACACACACGTATGTATATATGTATACATTACAATACTATTCCTTCTTTGTAGTGTGTATGTGTTTGTGTGTGTGGTAGCCGGGGCCTTGTGCACTATAGGCAAGCACTCTACCATAGACCTACACCCAGTCCTCTTCTGTTGATAGGTATTTGGGGTTGTTCCCAGTTTGGGACATTATAAATAAAAAACTATTTATATTTTGTCCTGTGCATACCTAAGTTTAATTGCTGGGTCATAGAATAAGTGTACATTCAACACTATTGGAAATTGTGAAATAGTTTGCCAAAGTGGTTGTGTAACTTTGTAGTTCCACCAGCTATTTATGAGTTCCACTTGTTTGAAACATCTTGGTATTAGAAATACATTCTATTAACAGTGCTTTTACTTTGGGCCACACTGGTGAGTATGTTGTGGTGTTTTTTTGTGATTTTAATTTGATTACTAGAGACGTTCAGCATTTTATTTGGATTTTTTGGCTTATTAGCCATCTTTCATGGACTGTTCAGGTCTCTTCCTTCCTTTTTTTCTTTCCTCTCTCTATTGAGTTGCCTTTTCTTATTGCTTTGTATGAGTTCTTTATATACTTTGGATGTCTACTTAGATATTTTCTCTTATTCTGCATCTTGCATTTTCCTTCTCTCAGTTGTATTTTTCAAAAAGAAGAAGTTCTTGTCTTTATTTGGTTCAGTTTACAAGTCTTTTCTCTATGGTTAGTCTTTTTAGCATTCTGTTTAAGAACATTTTTCTTACCTCAAAACCATGAAGATATTTCCCTGTGTTCTAGAAGTTTCTATTGTTTTGCCTTTCACATTACATCCATCATTCTTTCATGTTGCATCCACAATTGTAATCCATCATTTTTTCCTACTTGTATATCCAGTTGGCCCTGCACTTTCCCCACTGCTCTGCATGGCCTCCTTTGCCACAGATCAAGCACTATTCAGGCTTGGGTTTGTTTGGAATCTGTTTTGTTACACAGATCAGTTTTTCCATCCTTGTGTTAACACCAAACTATCTTAATTGCTATAGTTTTAGACTCTAAGTCTTGACATCTAGAAGGATAGATGTACTTCTTACAGATTTTTTTTTCTATAGGTTTGTTTTGTAGCTTTCTTATTAAAGTAAGGCAGTTACCTTCTGTTCCTAGTTCCTAATTTGCTGAGTTTGGGTTTGTTTTTAAATCATGGGTAGATACTGAATTTTATCAAATATTTTTCTGAATCTATTAAGTTTTTCTCCTTATTGAAATATTAAGCTAGACTTATATTTCTAGAATAGATTTGATAGCATTTTCTGGTAGACATCTGTTCTGGAATTTTCTTTGTTAAGGAAGAGTTTAAATTATAGATTTTTAACTAGCTGTCAGACTACTATTTTTAAATTTCTTTTATCATCATAAATAATTTTTCCCCTAGGAATTTGTCTTGTCTAAAATTTCAAACATAATTGTCTTAAAGTTATTTATAATGTTCTCTTTTGATCTCTTTTTATTTTGAAGTAATATCAAACTTAGATTAAAATTGTAAGAATAGAGCAGATAACTTTTTCTAAATCACCCCAGAGATGCATAGCCATACGTCCCTTGGTTATCTCTGCATTTTGAGTTGGTTTTTGTGTATGCTCTCAGGTATGAGTCTGAGTTTATTTTTTTACAAATGGATGTTAGAAATTTTTTAGCACTCATTTTTCGAAGAGTGCCCTTTCTCTACTAACCTTTGAACTTCTGTCAAAAACAAGTTGTCCATATATGTATGCTTTTATTTTTAGATTCTTTATTTTATTCTCTTGATCTATTTGCCACATCTGTTTGTGATGGTGGGACTTGTCTAGTAACAGTTACCGTGTTATAGGCGAATATTTTTAACTCCATCATACTGCTTTTAGTTCCCAGTTCATTTAAGCATCAACTATTATGTTGTAAATTCACTGAAAAAGCCAGTAAGTTTTAAGCAAATTATGATTTATTACATGATCTCATATATATTAATTTTATGAGAATGACTTTAAAAGTTATTTCAAGGGGCTGGGGATGTGGCTTAAGCAGTAGCACACTTGCCTGGCATGGGTGCGGCCTGGGTTCGATCCTCAGCACCACATACCAACAAAGATGTTGTGTCCGACGAAAACTAAAAAATAAATAAATAAATATTAAAAATTCTCTCTCTCTCTCAAAAAAAAGTTATTTCAAATGAATGCTGTCACATTGATGGCTTTTTAATTTACTGAACAAAGAATAATTATTCAAGTCCTATGACACTTTGGTCATATCAGTCTTCTTTTACTAAATATACATCTTTTGGCTAGTTATTGGATCTTGTTGCTGTAGAAGTTTTTATTTTGCATTTCTTTTTAAATCCTCTCGAAGTAGAGATGTTATTCTTATAGGAACAGTTGTTATAGGACTAATATCATGTTTTAGATGTAGCCAGCATGCTTTATTCTCTAGCCATGTATCGCAAGGTTAGCTTTTATTATAACTCGCTAGGTAAGCTTTATGTCTGACAATTCAAACATCAGATGAATGATTGGCCTCAGTGACTTTTAAATGTCCTTCAACCTTGAGATTCTATTATTTTTTAGCAAATTAAATTTCAGCAAGAATGTCTTGAGCACCATCTTAATAATGAATGTTATCTAAGAAGAGAAACTGTCTTTGCCTTTGAAAGGCTCAGAATTTTATTGGTGAGATAATACCTTAAAATATTGTTAAAAATTGTGCGTGATTAATTATAGAATGAACAGCACACACCATAAATGCCTGAAATGTGAGCACAGAGGAGGAGACAATGTGGTAGAAGTAGAATGAGAAAGAGCACATCTTGTCATCTTGCGTGGGGGAAATCAGTGAAAGAGAGCCACTGAAGCGGGACAAAGGAGTACACATTTGCAGGAATGTCAGTGAAGAGCTCAGCTAGCAGAAGCAGACAGCAGTTTGATCTTGTTTTTAAAATGAGGGGCTACGTTATGAACTACTGCAGTTTTATCAGCAATGGCATTCCTTTGGGTGGGCACCTACACAGTTGTTCCATTAGCTGTCAAGTTTGAAAATTGTAGATTTGCATAACTAAGTTTTGCCACCAGTAATTATGTCTTAATATTGCAGCAGAGTAAAATTTTTTTGTGGACAATTCGTCACCCATATTATGAGACACATCTGTTGGAGAAACAGTATGAACAGGACTTACATCTGAGATCTGTGATTTTGGAGTTGCTAGAGGTTGGAGCTATCCTCAGACTGGCAACCCTCCTGCCTCAGCTTCCCAAGTTGTTGGTATTATAGGCATGTACTACCAGGCCCAGCTTTGGGGAAGTACTTTTGAGTTCTGTTGCTTTTCATCATCTGTTTGAGTCTAGTAGATTCTAGTCTTCTGTTTGTGTTTAGTTTTTAAGGTTCAAGGTCATACAGAGGTTAAAACTGTCCTCCTGGGTTGTTGTTACAGTCTGAACACAGTATTCCATGTATCATTTGATTTTTAACATGGTGTTAGAACTATAATTAAAAGTGCACTAGTTTCCAGATGTGCTGCTGCATGCCTGTTAATCCCAGTGGTTCAGGAGGCTGAGGTAGAAGGATTACAAGTTCAAAGCCAGCCTCACCAATTTAGTGAGGCCCTAAGCAGCTTAGCAAGACTCATGTCTCAAAATGAAAAATAAAAAGGGGTGGGGATGTGACTCAGTGGGTAGGCCCCTCTGGGTTCAATCCCTGATACAAAAAAAAAAAAAAAAAAATTCACACTAATTAATTTTTGTTTAATATTGTTCAATTAAAATCAAATAGACATATACCAGAAAAAAAGTTTAAATAAATTTCCTGCAAAATTGTAAAGCACCATAGTTTCTTTCCATTAACTATGACTTAAACAAGTTATAGAATATTTCTAAAATTTAGTTTATTACTGAATATGAAATATGTATAATGAACCATCTGTAAGTATGAAAATTCCAGATATTCAATTTATATATCATAGTTTTCAGTTTTTAACCTTATGTAACTAAACTCTTCTCAGGTAAAACTTAAAATGTGGATAATATTTTATAATCTTCTGTCTCACATTAAGTTTTTACAATATTTGATGTCTAGAAACTTAGAAAATAATTGATGATAGACATTACTTTTCTGCCTGCTTTCTGATCACCCCATTATTGATCACCACAGGACCGTTACTATAGCTAATGTGCATTTTTCTCATGTCTCCTACAGGCCACAGTCAGAACCAGCAAAGTGCATACATGATGATTGGGCCATTTTTATTGAAGAAAAAAAAATTGAAGCAATGGAAATTTAATCTTAACAAAGAACAATATGAGATTTTCTATCCATTTTATCTCATTAACACATATTTTATTCTTCTCAACCAGGTAGAATTTGGTCTATAAGAAATACATTTTAATATGCTTAGTTGGAAAAAATTTTTAAAAGAATTCAGAGCTGTTGGTGCTATAAAAATAGTGCATGTATTTCTGTGATTGTTTTAGTGTCACTTTTTTTGTTGTTGTTCATTTTTGGCAGATAAAATAACACAAGAAGATATTGAAGGCATACTACAGAAATTTACTGGGACAATAATGCAAGTACCCCCTCTGTGAGTTCAATTATTGATTTGATTAAATGTTTAAATTACTTTCCACTGCTTAACATCACTCTAAACTAGAATGGGATTCCTTTTGTTATATGGCAAGGCAGATTTTAAATCTGCCATAGGGAATGATCGTGTAAAGGTGAGCCAGATTTAGACTCACGTGAAG
The DNA here is from genome assembly GCF_964194105.1 of Spermophilus citellus. NCBI lineage: Eukaryota > Metazoa > Chordata > Mammalia > Rodentia > Sciuridae > Spermophilus > Spermophilus citellus. Next base: position 82,724,735 of record NC_138195.1, read on the forward strand.
CTCTGTCTAGGAGGTAGTGTGGCGTGGTCTCCTGTCCTTGGGTGTTCCACAGTCTAGCATCTGGGCTGTTTGTGTTTTTATCAGCTTTTCCAATTCTGTCTACAGATATCAAGGCAGTTCTGCTGCTCAGAGATGTCATTTTCCCAGAAATTACCATGAAGGACCGTGCTGAGAGCATCAGAGTTGTGCTAATATGTCCTAATATGCACTGCCTCTCAGAAGTTAGGCCCATTCCTTTGGGGCCTAGAATTTTTCTCTATGACAAATGGAACAGATGAGAGTTATATTAAAAATATAAATATTTTGCTTTACCACTCGGTTCATTCAGGTTGCTATAACAAAATATAAACTATAGCTTAGAAACAGCAGAAATTATTTCTCACAATTTTGGATGCTGAGAAGTTCAAGATAAGGGACTCCTGGTTCAGTTGTTGGTGAGGGCCAACTTTCTCATAGCCAGTGCCTTCTTACTGTGTTCTCACACTGAAGGGGCAGGACAGCTGTCTGGGGCCTCTTTGGTAAGGGCAGTGACCCCTTCTGGGAGGGCTATGCTCTGTGATCTAATCACCATCCAAAAGGTCCTGCTTCCTAATACCATAATATTGGTACTTAGGATTTCAACTTTTAAATTTGGAAGAGTCATAGACGTTAAAACCATAACACCACTTAACCATATTTGTGCGCATGTGACCGTTTCAGGCAAATCACTTTTTTTTTTTTAAATGGCTGAGGTTAAGTCAGGATAAGTTACTAAGAGTTATTTTAGAATTTTGTATTCATATTGCATTTTTAAGTCTTTTTTCCCTCTTTTTAAGAATGTTGAACTACCTATGGAAAAATGGTTTTTCATATATTTCCTCAAATGTAAAACTTTAAAAATTTTAGTAAGGCCTGAATAAAAATTAACTTAGGCCATTGTTAAACTGAATTAAACTTATAAGGACCATTTTAGATTTTCTTTGCTCTGACTATCCAAGGATTTTGTGACCTAATAAAATTTTATTACACAAAGCTAAAATATATGAAGTAGAGTTTATGCTTATAAGCTTTTTAGAAACACTGATAACTTTAATATAAAGTGAAATTTATTATAATAGAAATTATTTCAAGGAAATTTAACAGAGATCATTATGACCAGAGGCTACTACTGAGTTCCTTGTGCCCTTGACTTAGAAAGAGACTAGGGAAGGGAATGTATGAATAGCCCATCTCCAGGAAGATCGTTAAAGAAGGGCTCATTGAATGCCAGAATGGGCTCAAATTAGCCTCTAAGATATTTAGGAGCTTTATCCCTGAAAACATTTTGGAGTGGGTTGGAAGAAAAACCAGTTCAAGTTTTAGAAGGGCTTTTCACTTTAAAGGGCTACTAGATATTCTTTGTTTTCATGCCATCATATGGAATTACCATCTTTCATTCTCTCTCAATCTCCCTCAGATCGTCCTCTCTTATTCCCTCCCTCTCTCCCTCTCTTATCTTGTAAGTTATTCTGCATTAAAGAAAGATGGACAGAGACTTTCAACTTTAATGAAGAGAGGTGAAGTAGTAGAAGCAAAACCTGCCAGGCCAGTAACTGTATACAGTATCTCCCTTCAAAATTTCCAGCCGCCATTTTTCACATTAGGTAAGATGGAGAAATCTGAAATCATTTGTATTTACTGTACCTTTATTTATATTTAGTTGCTGTTGAATAATTCTAATGGTTCCCTATGTTTTTGGAGATTCTTCTTAAATTTTGAATTTATGAAAGGTTGTGATTTGGTTACACATTTAATGAGATACCTCAAGCTACATGGAGGTTCAGAAATGTCTTTTTCACTAGGCTGAGTTTTTCATGTTATAGGATGTCATCTTGCTATTAAATTGGAAGTAGCATACCTTAGATCCATCCCTCTGGAGAAGGTCTGGGGATGTGGCTCAGTTTAGAGCACTGCCTAGCGTGTCCAAGGCCCTGGGTTTCATCCCCAGTACTGCAAAAAGAGAGAAAAAGCTCTCTATGGAGAAAACAGTATATATCTTCAATGTTTTAGACTTAAAATTTTTATCTTATGGAATGCTTTTCTTTCCATTTTTGACTACTACTGATACATTTGGTTTTAGAATAGATGTTAATTTGTCCTCTTAATATCCTTTAATAAAGAAAAAAATTCTTTATTAAAGAATTTTATCCTTTAATCAAATATTTTTAGCTTTTGGACAAAAACAAATTTTAAGAATGGACTCATCCCCCCCCCCCCGCCCTTTGTTTCCTGTAAGTTACTACTAAAGATCCTGAAAATATGGAAGAAACAGATAAGGCAGAATGTATCTTTGACAACATGGTCACATTTTAATTCAGGCCATCAATTTGAATATATAATTCAGATTTGAAATAAACTAAAAAGCTAGTTTTTGTTGTTTAGAAATTTTATGTGCTTCTTGGCTGCAGCAAGTTGTAGGTAAAGTCTTGAGCACCTAAGAGCTGTGAAATATCAGGAGGTGTAGTTCTTGATGCTCAAGCTCTCTGACATTGATCCCACCATTAATTTCATATAGTTAGGATTCCTTTTAGAAATAACTTTCCAAAACCTTTATTCCTAAACTTTGTTGCTTTTTGTCACTGGCATTATTATTTAATGTGTATTAGGTTTCTGCAGAATGTGGTATTATATAGTTAAAGAAACTCATTTTCTTAAGTACCTTGATTGTAAACTGACAAATAATGAAAAAAAAAAATCACACTGAAAAGTATTTTGCTCCATTCACTGAAAATGCAACAGCTGGCCTGGCAGAGTATTATTTACAAAAATAAGAAAATTCCTATTTTTCTGACTTCATATGTCATAAATGCCTTATTTCTTTGACTTGAGACTGCAGTAGGCCAAAGAGTTGTCTTTCACCGAAGTCAGATATAATGCAAAAAATGTCAGCACACCTCGATTCCATCCTGGTGCTCCTTTGTATTTTATCAGTGTCCCCAACCATTAGTTCATGGGGGGAAAGAAAGAAGAATAATTAAAATCTCCAGGTGGGGAATTTTTATTAATTCCCCTGATGGCTGTATTCCTTCCTTGATATTAGAAACAGCAAGAATGTAGTCCTTTTGTGTAGAAGTGCGGCAGCTCTTTTCGGTATATCTTGATGATAATGAAATGAAGCAAACCCCTGCTCTCCACCGATGAACTTGTAAATGCTATGCTAACAAGCTGATTAGATATTCAGTCAGTCCTAGGACTTTGTGTAATTTCAAGTTATGTTGTGATTTTTTTCAAAAATATTTCAAAAATAACACTTACATATCCTGAGCTTTCTGTGTATAGTATAATACACAAACATGATTCTTATCATTGTGAAAGGATTTCTTTGTTGCTTGGTTTGTTGGTTATATTTTTTTGAACTTACATATCTGAAAGGTTTTAAATATCTACAGCTCATGGGAGCAAAGCTGATATTTCTAACCATTTAAAACCTAATAAATGAACAAGGTTCATGTATCTGAAAGTATTTTTAATGTCTGTATTTCATGACAGCAAAACTGAGATTTCTGACTATTTAAAACCTATTAAGGGAACAAGGCTGAGTTATTAAAGTGGTATGACTCGCCAGTTAATTTAAAATGTGTTCATGAGTTTCTGCTGTTTGCTTTCTCCACACTTTGACTTTTCAATCTCACAAACACATATGCTGCAGGATGAATAATTTATGTTTCAGCACATAAATATTTTATCACTCAATGGTTTGTATATTGCATTTTTTACACTTGTTTAGGGGCATCATTTCTATGTAAAGTGGATTTCATAGGAGGTTAGCAATTTACCATGTCACTGTTAACATTCCAGATGTTGAATGTGGAGGAGGTTTTTATATCAGAAGCTTGGTCAGTGACATTGGCAAAGGTAAGCAGAAAAATTAATTATGAATTATCATTTAGAGAGTAATTCCTTTTTGATGGGAAGAGGGAATTTTCTATTTTTCATATTTCTGAGTACTGGCCTGTGGAACTGAGCTCTTACTGCTTTCAGCCTTGGAGCATTGTCAGTTTCTAGCATGGAATTACCATCCTCTGCAGCTATAGTGAGGGACTTGTGATGGGACAGGAAGAGAAAGGAATGGCAGATGAAGGCAGGAGTATTGAATGCAAGAGCCAATGTTTTTTTAAGTACAAAACATTTGAACTCCAAGTAGATATCAGAAAAAAAAGATGTATCCTCCTAAAAGTTATATTTATTGATGCAAATCACATTAAAAAAAAAAATCCTGGAAACCATAGTCTCACAATCCACCAGGAAGTTGTGATTCTGGCTCTGCTATTTCCCAGCAGTTACAACACTAGACTAGTATATCTCCTGTGCAAAGTAAGGGTAAAATTGACCTCATGAGGTTGCTTCATGAATTGAATAAAAATAAATATGTGCCAGTTTTTTGTAGACTTTAAAGCAGTTCATGAGTTATTATATTGTTTTGCCACTTAATTATTTGTTTATCTTAGGGGTCTTGGCTCTTACTGGTTTACTTACAGTTCGGCTTTTGGGATGGTTTTGAGAGGTTTGAGTCAAGTTCTTTTGTCATTTGAAAGATTAATAGATTGTGAAATACTGAAACACTCATCTTATGGAATTTTCACCTTTTGTTACTGTAGAGCTCTCTTCCTGTGCCAATGTACTAGAGCTTACCCGAACCAAACAGGGGCCATTTACACTAGAAGAACATGCCCTCCCTGAGGACAAATGGACAATTGATGACGTTGCACAGTCTCTTGAGCATTGCTCGTCTCTTCTGCCAGCAGAGCTGACACTTAAAAAATCAAAACCCGAAGAGTCTAATGAGCAGATTTTGAGCTGTGAATATATGACTCTAAATGAGACAAAGGGGGAAGATGATGTTAATAAGACATTCTGAAGTTGACCTGAGAATATCATCATTTCCTGGTTGATATTTGAATCCTGTGTGTAGATGCAGAATGACAAGCTACGTGCAAGGGACAACTGATTCTTCTAACTTCTTTTTTTTTTTTTTTGCATGAATAAAAATGACCATCATTTAGTTTCTATAGCCTACAATTTATTTACTATACATTATGAATGGAGTTGCACTTGTTCAATTCTTTTCTATACTATCAATTGTTCTTTTAAGATATTTTTATATTAAAATATGAATTTGATTGGAATCAGGATATTGATGCTGAGTTTGATTTCTTCAGCCTTTTTCTATGAAAAAGCTGAACTGATTTTCTAAGCAAAGATTTATGAGCTACGTGTCTGAGTAGCATCATTAAATGTGATTTTGATTTTATTTGGATTTCCATGTGGCTTCATTGTTTAAGAATTCTCTAACTCTGTTTGAAATGGCCATTACTGAACTCCTTCTTGCCTTTGGAGAGTTTGTTATTAAAAAACATTTCCTTAAAAAGACTGTACTCACCTAGTATTTGCTGTGTGTGTTTAGATCTTAGAAATGAATAAAGTTTTATAATAAATATTTGTAAATGAACCAATCATTGCTGCTACCACTTACAATATGTAAATAAAAACTAATATTGAATTAATTTCTCTTCTGTTAGAGTCCAAGACAGCTCCTCCTCCAATAGCTTTGTGCAGCTGTGTGCTCTTTTTTTTGTGTGTATGATTTCATCAACCCAATCAACTACTTTGTGCCAAATTACTAAGTAACATAATTTTAAAAATTTAAACTACAGACTGTATCTTAAGTTAAGGTTTTCTCTGATCTTTAACTTTCTCTCTCTCTCTCTCTCTCTCTCTCTCTCTCTCTCTCTCTCTCTCTCTCTCCTCTCTCTCTGGTTTCTTCAATGATTTGCTCTTTATAGTGAAGTTTATAGACTTGGAGATAGCTGTCCTGTGCATTCCAGCTGATCCCTTCTGCTCCAAATACTTAAAAATAGTGATTCTAAAATGTTTTTGTTCAAATAGCTGGAAAGTTACAAATCCCTCTTTCCCATAATTTTGAAAATTACAAAATAGTAAATTTTATGTAATGCATCCTTCATAATTTTGTTGAGAATGTAATGCAACTGATATGCAGAAATGTTTAATTTCCTCTTCATTTACTCAAATATAATTTCAAAAGGAAAATTTTAAATTTCATAAAATTTGAGTTTTGGGATTTTTATTGATTACCTTTCTTCTTAAAGGTGGTTGCCTGCTTGCAACTCAGCATTTTAACATTTAAATTTAAAGTGATTTTATTTGTGGTTTATCTATTTGTGGTTAATATACAAAGTTAGGTGCTTCAGTAAAGCATCTTCAGCATATTGGCAACATTTGAAATGAAAATATTAAAACTAATTCTTAGTATGAGACCCCAAACTGAGCATACTGATACTTTGCTGCATTAACATAAAATGACAAACAAACACATAAATTTATAAATTGAAAATTTATTATTTTACTTATTCATTTGTAGTACTCTACAATTTGTGTCAACCAAAGGTGGCAGTGGCTACCTTTGCCTGTTAAGCGTGGCATAGGTTACAATATGTTTTCATTCGTTGCCAAAGTCCAAATTGGGGAATGTTTCAGTTTTAGAATATGGATGAGGTAGTTCTGCTTTTTTTTCCATCTTAAAAATTGACATGTACAATTTACTGATTAGGAAAATGTCAAGATTATTTGAGAAGGAAATAACTTCTAAAAATGATAGCCAGTCCTTTTCTTTTATATTGAAAACATTGAAGAAAATTTTCCCAAATAGAAAAATTACCTCTAGTCCTTACCATCCTAATGCACTAACTTTCAAAGTTTGATTTTTATAATACTATTTTTTCCTTTTTGTTCAGATAATTAGTCTTAAGTCACCTATACTACTTAAAAAAAAAAAAAAAAACTGGTACTGGGGATTAAACACAGGGGCCCTCCTCCACTGAGCTATACCCCCAGCCCTTTTTAGTTTTTATTTTGAGACAGAGTCTCGCTAAGTTGCCTAGGCTGTCCTCGAACTTATGATCCTCCTGCCTCAGCCTCTTGAGTAGTTGACATCACTGTGACCACCATGTCCGGCAGGCACCTATAGTTTTTTTATTGACAATTTTTATTTGATATTATCCATATTTAGTTTTGATAGTAATTATTGTAATCATATTCCTACCTACTCATAATTTGTTTGAATCATTTTCCTATGACAAAATACTTGAATTGTTTTGTTTTATGAGGATAAATTCTCAGAGTGGGATTATTCAGTGAAATTATTTGACTTTTATGTTTTATGTTGCCTTATTGCATTCCCAGAATTGTTACACCTCACAGTGTCCCATTTGTGTTGGGATTTTTATGTGCTGTTGTTATTTAATAAGAGAAAAATCAAAGTTTCTCTAAATTGCTTTTGTGTGATTACCTGCATACTTTGTACATCTAGATAAATAAATGTCTTAATGGTTTCTTGATCTGTATGAGTTATTTATGCAGTAAATGTTTGATAAAAATGTTTATCATGACTTTTGTAAACCTTAAGGCTTTTTTTTTCATTTTGCTGTCTAGATTTGCTAACTTATTTTATGAATTCATTCTCTTGTATCATCATCAGGTGTGTTAAGTATTAAGGGTTAAATTTTACTGAAACTTTAAAATATTCTTGTGACTCTCACAAGTAGCTAAAACTAATAGAGATGCTCTGAAAAATTCAAGATTCATCCAGTCTGGAATTTAAGTACCAGCTCTCTCCCCACCACCATTTTAATAAAAAATATTAAAGAAGTATTTATGTCTCATATATTTCAGGCCTAAGGCTTCATACTATAATACAGTTATTTTTCTTATAAGCAAAAGATAAATTAGAAATTCTTAAAAATGTCTTAACCTGGAATATACCAAATCTCTACGTTTTGGACACTTTAAGCCTTTTATATTACTGAAAAATATTGTCCTAACCTAAGACCAACAAAGTGGCTTTAGAATTATTTTATTTGTGGTCTTAAAGTCCCTAAGCCCTAAGGCTGGGGTTTTAGCTCAGTGGTAGAGCACTTGTCTTGCACACGAGAGTCACTGGGTTCGATCCTCAGCACCACATAAAAATAAATAAAATTAAGGTATTATGTCCATCTACAACTAAAAAAAAAATCTTTAAATCCTTGAGCATTAAAATAATAGAAATCTGCTGTCGATAAATTCAAGATTGAGAAATGTGAGTAAGAGCTAAACTCACAGTGTCTTATACTGACCAGATCTTTTCCTCTCAAATACTTGAATCAAGACAAGCCACTGGCTCATCATCAAAAATGATTCTGCTAAGAGTGCTTTATGTCAGGTCTTTAGTACATCTTATGACTCTGACCAGTTTGAAATTTGTATTGGACTTACAATGGACATATAGAGGTTCATTTAGGTTCTGTTTTCAAAGAAAGCAAACAGTTGACCTTTTGAGGTATAAAATAGAAGATATGATTCAAAAGCACTCTATAATGTTAGGACATTTATTAAATAGAAGATAATAAGTATGAAGTTTAGGCTCTGAAGTCGTCATAATAGCCTTGTACTTAAAATTTAAATAGGATTATATTGAAATTTTCTTTCTTTAAGGTGTGTGTGAGCAGCACTAGTTTGCCCTGCTGGTTCAGTTTATGTCATTGTCAAACACTTGTTACATGGCACTCAAATCAGTCACACCTTCATTTGTCAACTTGTGAATTAAATTCTTTGAAGAGAATATTTTCAGATTGCTGTTTTCAACAGTGATGCCAGTAGAAATGTTTAAGTCAGAAAAGTATTTTGCTCTTTTATCCATTACTTTTAAAATTCAGTATATCAGATTAGTTTTCTCTCTGCCTTAATCTGCTCTTCGTTTCTATGCAAAGCCCTTAATCATTTTAGGCCTCAATTTGTCCATCTTTAAAACAAAGGAGACAAACTTTTCTCTAAGAATTTTTCCAGCAGTCAAATATTAGGGTTCTGAGTGTAGGTCATTTGTATTTATTCTGCTCAGGAACTCATTCCTCATGAAACTGAGTCTTCATCTTGTTCATCAATTCTGGAAAATTTCATTTCTTTGCATATCACGTCTCTTCCAGCTAGTAGTCCTATTTACATCTTCACATTTTAGTCTGTGTCTAATTACTCTTTCATATTTTCCATCTCTTTATCCCACTATTCCTCATCCTGGGAAATTTCCTCAAATCTTCTTTCCAAATAAAGAATTCCTTCTTCTGCTATTTTTATTTACTGTTTAACAACTCTATTTCAGTGGCTATTGTGTTTTATTTTTATTCCTAGAACATTAACTGTTTTTCAAAATCTTTTTGTGTGTTGTCTTATTCTTTCAGTAGGGGTTTGGTAAACCTTTTTTAAATCTTTTCATTAGTTATACCAAAAAATCACACATATCATAAATATATAGCATTATTTTTTTTTTCACAAATCAAACGTGTTACCAGCAACTAAATCAAGAAACAGATCATTACTAGTCCCTCTCCCGAAGCCCTCTAGAAGCTCTTTTCCAATCACCAGTTACCCACTCCTACCCCCCACAAGGGTAACCCCTTCTAGCATTATAGATCATTAATGTGGCCAATCTTGTGCTTTATATAAATAGTATTCATGCCTGGCTTCTTTTCCCAATGTTATGCTTGTTTTTTGTCTGTTTGCTTTATGGGCGTTGAACCAGGTTCCCTCTACCACTAAGCTACATCCCCAGCCCTTTTCATTTTTTATTGAGGCAGGATCTCACTAAGTAGTTGCCCAGGCTGGCCTTGAACTTGCTTTAGCCCCCTGCATAACTGGGATTTCAAGCTTGCGCCACTGCTCCCAGTTCAAAGTTACATTTATAAGGTTCTTCCATTTTATGTTGCTGTCTTAGCTCAGAGTGCTTATAACAAAGTACCACAGTGGGTGGCTTAATCAGTGGACATTTATTTCTCAAAATGCTGGAGAATGGGAAATACAATTTCAGAGTGCTGACAAGGTCAGGATCTTGGTGAAGGGTTTCTTCCTGGCTTGGGGATAATTACCTTCTCACTGTGTCTTAATGTGGCAGAGAGAGGAAGCTCTTCTGTCTCTTCCTCTTACAGGGCACTGATTCCATTATGAGGGCTCTAGCCTCATGAACTCACCTAAACTTAATTGCTTCCCAAAGACCCTGCCTCCTACCCATAACACTGGGCGCTGGGACTTCAACATAGGAACTTTAGAGGGAGACAGGCATTTGGTTTATAACAGCTGCCTATAGTCATAAGCTAGTAATTCTCACTATTGCTTAATATTCCATTGTGTTTAGTATTACTCCTGTTTATTCATTTTTCTGAATGATAGGCTGGCACTTCACTAGCTTTCAGTTTGGGATCTATAAGTGATCTAGTACTGATCTCCTGGAAAATATGCACACATTGAAGTTGGACATTTCTAATAATGAAATCTAGGTTTTAAAGTATAGATGGGTTAAGCTTTAGTTGGTACCAGAGCAGTTTTTCAAAGTTACTGTTCTAGCAGTGTGTGCGCATTCTGGTGGTTCCTCACACCCATCAGCACTAAGTATTTTACATTTTGGCCATTTAGGTGGGTGTTTAGTTAATCACATTGTGGTTTTAATAAGCTTTTCCCTGTTTTTTTAGAGTGTTGGGGTGTGGGGGGGTATGTATGTATGTATGTATTTATTTATTTATTTAGTCTGATTGCCTGGTCTGTTGGTCTATTTAGTCCTATTGTCTACTGGTCCAATAGTTCTGTGTAGTTACCTGACATTTTTAGGGAGTGTGCTCTAATATTTTTCAAATCTCCTAATTCTCAACCAAGGCAAAATTGTGTCCTTGATGTTGCGGAGTTGGATTATGAGTTAATTCTGTGAGACTTATGGAAAACAGTGTACTTGGGTCCAGAGTATCTTTCCCGAGAGGTTTAGAGTTTGCTTTTGTGAAGCACACCAGAGATATCACTATTCCAAATTTTAAATGTATAGTTTCCTAATAATAGAGCCTCCAAATACACAGTAATACTAAGTACAGAACTGAAAGGCGAAATAAACAAATTCACCATTAGAGCTGGAGAAATCAGTTCTCTCCCCTGTGACTGGTAGACCAAGTAGACCAAACAAACAAACAAACAAACAAACAAAAACAAGTGATACTATGGGAAACTTGAACATGAGCAACCAAATGACCTGAATGATCCACCCAACAACAGCAAAAATAGGGTTTTAACAAATGTACATGTGCTGAGGGCCATTGCCAAGTAGGAATGACGCATCAAAATTTCCTTGCCAGCGTACCCCATGTTAAATGGATTTCGCTGTTGACATTGCATGTAAGGTGACCTTGCTCAAGGACCAAGGCGGATCCGGGTTTAGAGCTGATCAGGTTTGAGGAAGTATCCCGGTTTAGGATAATTTGGGTTTAAGGCGTTCCGGTTTAAGACTTGGGTTTAGGGAAGTTCCAGGTTTAAGGTGTACCCTGCGGGGGAATAGGGCATATCCTGCTGCCTCAGGCACGCCCGATCCTTGAGTTCCTGTTGAGTTCTCGTGAGATTCAGAAAGTATTAGGAAGAAAGCCTCGTGGAGTAGGTGAATTGGGCGGCAGCAGAACTGGGATTTCCCCAGAACGTGTGTGTAGAGGCCGGTGTGAGTTGGGGAATAAAGAATTGCTGTTTGAATCTACAAGGTGTGTGGTGGCTCGTGATCTTGTGCCCAGCCAAGACATTGGCATACATGCAAGATAGACCATCTCTATCTCATAAAGCAAGTGTTTAATAAAGTTCTAAGAATTTAAATCATATGCTTTATATTCATGTATTTTATGGTCTCTGACCACAATGAAATGAAACAAGAAACTAATTACAGAACTATCTGGGAAATCCTCCAATACTCAGAAGTTAAATGACAAACTTCTAAATAACTAATGGGTGAAGGGAGATATCACAATGGAAATTAAATTGAACTGCAACTTGTAATTCATGAGACACAGTAGAAGCAGTATTCAAAGAAAAATTAATAGTATCAAATGCTTATGTTTGATAAGAAGAAAGTAACCTAAGTTTGCACTTAAAAATTAGAAAAGTAGTTACCCTACTGGTATGAGTCAGCACCATGTATAGCCAAAGGAATGAAAAGTTAAGTTCCATTTGTGTACAGTGTGTCAAAGAGCATTCTACTGCCATGAATAACTAGTTAGAACAAATTTTTTAAAAACACTAAAAGAAAGTTTTTAAAAAGTAGAAAATCTTTCTGTGGTGTTACATGCTTACAGTCCCAGCTTCTAGGGAGACTGAGACAAGAGAAACTCTTGAGCCCATGAATTTCAAGACAACCCTGGGAAACATAGCAAGACCCCATCTCAAAACGAAAACAAAAACAAAAACACAACAAAGCAAAAAAATAGAAAAAGAGAAAATTTAACCCAAAGCTATCAGAGGAAATAAAATAATAAAGAGCGGAAATATATACACGAAAAATAGAAATCAGAAAAAAACAATAGTAAAAATCAGTAAAGGAAAAATTGATCTTTTGAAAAGATCAGTGAAGTAAAATGATACAAATTACCAATATCAGGAATGAAAGACGAGACATCACTGTAACTATTATAGACATTATACAAAACCCTCATGCACAAGACCAGGATTACAAAAAAAGTTAAGCAGGCATCTCTCAGATGCACAGAAACAAAACAAAGGATTTGAAAACCAAAGCAAAGGATGTATAAAAAGGGATAATGCCTGAGGACTAAGCAGAGTTTAACTGGGGAATGCAAAGTTCACTCAAGGTTCAATAGTTGATGTAATTCACCACATCAACAAATTACACAGAAAAACCATGGGATCATTTGAGTAGATGTAGGAAAAACACCAAACAAGAACCCATTCCTGATCAAATCTCAGCACATTAGGAACTGGACTCTGCAAGCAGCTCAAGCACACTACAAAATGCTCCATAGCTAGCAACAGTCAAATTTTCCCAATCTGATGAAGAGCGTTTCTGAAAAACCTATACTTAACAGTGCACTTAATTGTTTAAAAGGGAGAACTGGATACAGTAGTGCACACCTGTAATCCCAGCCACTTGGGAGGCAGAGGAAGGAAGATGGCAAGTTCAAAGCCAGCCTGGGAAATATAGCAAGACACTGCCTCAAAATAAAATTTCAAAAGGACTAGGATATAGCTCATAGGTAGAACACTTCTGAGCTTAATCCCCAGAACTGAAAGAAAGAAAGAAAGAAAGTAATGCTTTTCAAGATCAGAAAAAAGCTGTTTTATCTATCTGTCTACCTGCCTGTCCGTGTCTTGTTGGTATTCTGTTTCTCTCAAGGATCAGGACTAATATACCTGCTTTTGTGACTGCCGGTTCCTGCTGAGGGCCATTACCAAGTAGGAATGACGCATCGATTTCCTTGCCAGCGTACCCCATGTTAAATTTGCTGTGACCTTGCATGTGTGTTTGAGAAAGATGACCCTACTCAAGGACGAGGGTGGATCCAGGATTAGGGTGTATCCTGCAGTTTGAGGAAGTATAGTATCCCGGTCCTTGGGTTTAGGGCGTTCCCAGTTTAAGACCTTGGATTTTAGGGAAGTTCGATGTTGAGGATTATTGCTGCTGGAATTAGGGCGTTCCTGCTGCCTGATCTCCCGTTGAGCTCTCGTGAGATTCAGAGAGCATTTTTGGGAAAAAAGCCTCGTGGAGTAGGTGAATTGGGTGGCAGCAGAACTGGGATTGCCCCAGAACGTGTGTGTGGAGGCCGGTGTGAGTTCGGGAATAAAGAATTGCTGTTTGAATCTACAAAGCTGTGTGGTGGCTCGTGATTCTGTGCCCAGCCAAGACTGCGGCAGGTTCCTTCTGTATACTCTGCTAAATGTGAAACATTTCATTTTCCCTATCTCTCCTTGGGAGACTTGTCACCCTTTTGAATTCAATTTATCTTGCAGCCTTAACTTTCTGATAGGCTTAAGAAGTTCTAGTTTTTACACACTGTTAGGATGGAATTGATATTCTCTTCAAGCTATTTATACCTAAGTGGAAGCTTAATTAATGCTTCCCCTCCGCCCCCAGCATTTATAGTTAGAAAGGTTTGAGGTCACTTTGTCCAAGATTTTTGCTAGAAATGAAATTTTCCGTATCTTAAGAATGGTTAAGACAGATAAACTGACTTGCAACAATATAATGTGATAGTTAATTTTATATCATTAGAAAATAATCTAATAATTAATGGCAGAAATTTTAATAAATTAGCATTCATATATTCAGGTCCTTTGAAATTATTTGAATTTTCAATTCTTCCATTAAGGGAAGAAAAGGTGGGGCATGGAAAAGGAAAGTAACCTCAGCAAACTCCAGATTATTGCATCCATAAGGACAGGGCTTTGAGGTCAGATATCATTAAGTCATTAATATTCTTTTGGCTCACAGAATTAGCAGTATGATCGAAAGGTGATGAGTAGGTCATTTTATTCTATATAATTTGAATATGTTAGTTGTCAAATATTCACAGAACCTTTTGAGTGAAGAAACAATATATGGCACAAAAGGCACAGTCCAGGCCTTTAAGAAGCTTCAGATGGGAGTTCAAGAAATGTACATATAAAAAGATTTGTAGTGGTACAAGACAATACATCAGCATCAGTGAGTGCTGTTGCCAAAAAGCTGTTGATGCTTAGTGGAGCAATAACTCATTTCTGCAAACATCTGTTGAATTTCTACTGAAAACAGATGAGGAGACTACAGAGCAGGATATCAGCAGAGAGGAGAAAGGCCTTGAATTGGCCTTGAACAGTGAACCCACAGAGTTAAGAGAAGAACCAGCCGAGGAAGGAGAACTGAGGCAACAGAGAGAGGATAGAGAGAAGGATTTGCATATTTGGGATTGCCCTGAAAGCCAGTATTGATTGACAAATCACAGGTTCATAGGGAAGGTTTATTTAAAGGAGATTACCCTGGCAGTGAAGTGTGGCAAAAGCAAAATAGGTAGAAACAGGAGACACTGGAGGCACAGAACCCAGTTAGAAATGAGTGAGGTGTAGTCCTGCAGGCCAGAGGTCACAGACTCAGGACTAGAGAGAGTCTCATCAGATAGTGAGGTCTCAGTGAACTGCATAAAGGAAACTTGATGGTATCCAGTGATTTACTAAATAATTGAAGGCCGTGGAAAGCAATGACTAGCAATCGTCATGAAATTAATTGTCTTAAAGGGAGTTAATCTAAGTTCTTGTGTGAGTAGTGTGCTCTCAGGCACTAGGTAGCTGTTGGCACAGTTACCTAGGATAATGGCAACTACCAGGCATGTTCCTCTTACAACCAACACAGAGCCACCCAGAGAGGACTGTGCCTTTCCACTTCTCTCCAGGGTGTGGCATGTAGGAGGAACGCGGACGGCGGTCTCCAGTTGGGGCTTCCTAATTATTATTTGAAATATTAAATCACGCCAGTGGTCGGGAGCGTGGACTCTTGGTGTCAGAGATTCTCCCAGCCCGACTGCTTATCACCACTATTAACCATAGGTAGGTTAATTAACTTCCCTAAGCCCCAGTTTCCTCATTAATAAAATGGGGATATTAATAATGTCGACTTCACCAAGTTATGAAGCCTTAATTAGGTCATTCAGGTGGTGTTTGGGATGATTCTGAGAAACCAGGGAGCAGTCCGTCGGCAGTAAATGATAGAGGGTAATAGCACACGCTGACTTACCCGCCAGGGGAGCAGGAGGAACCTGACCCCGTGATTATGAAGTCAAGCCATCCATTTCAAAGGTGCTTTATTTGATTCTGTTTTGGTAAGAAAACTGTAAAGGAAACAAAGAATTTCCTGACAGCAAAGATGATGAAACTGTGAAATAGGCCACTGATGAAGCAAGGTGGCTCTGGAGGTGGTAGGCGTTTGCCTGGTGCATATCATGTGTATTAAAATGCACCACAGTGTGTGTGTGTGTGTGTGTGTGTGTGTGTGTGTGTGTGTACATGAATGTGTATACACAGCCTTGAAGTAAGTACAGCAGTCCACCCCTCTGTGGTTTCTCATTTCACAGCTTCGGTTATCTGCTGTCAACCACAGTCTGAAAATATAAAATTTCAGAAATAAACAAGTCATAAGTTTTATTTTTTTAAAATTTGGTAATGGGGATTGAACAGGGATGCTTGACCACTGAGCTACATCCCAGCCCTTTTATTTTTTAAATTTTATACAGGGTCTTTCTAAGTTGTTCTGGCCTTACCAAGTTGCTAAGGCTGACCTCAAACTTGAGTTCTCCTGCCCCAGCCTCCCCAACCCTAGGATTATAGGCATGTGCCACCACCCCAGGAATTCACAAGTTTTAAATAACATTTATTATAGTATCTCATAACTGTTCCATTTTATTTTTAGTAACTGTTGTTATCCTCTTACTGGGCCTGATGTATAAGTTAAGCTTTATCAGGCACCTATATATAGGAGAAACCCTAGTATACATAGGGTCAGTACTGTCCATGGTCTCAGGTGTGCACTGGGACACATCTGTGTGGATAGGGTGGGGGACTCTAAACCCTTTTCATTTACATCATTTGTCTGTGCCTCCAAGAACCCTGTGAAGTCAGGAGGATCTGTTTTTACCTATTATTTAGGTAAACAATTCCAATTGGCACTAAGGACCAGATGACTCACTGAGTCACCCAGTCAGAGTGGCAGAGCCGGTGCTTGTACTCTTCGTTTACATCACATCTGGAGAAAAGAGTTCTGAGGGACAGATGTTTCATGGGAGGGATGAAACATATGCCTTAATGCCAAAAAATAACTAGGAGTAAAAGCAGAAAATAAGACATTTGTTTCTGTTATAGTATGACAGGGAACAAGGCCCTCCTGGGTTGGGCTTGAGCATTTAGAGAGGTGGGCTGTGATTTGGTGTGGGTGGGACTGCCCTTGGAGCATTGCACCTGGTCCTGGACCACTTGTTACTGCGCTCATGGAAACCAGCTGGGTGAAGTTGGAAAGACAGCTCTGAAATGACCAAGGGACTGATGGGATTGATTTAAAAGGAAAGAGTAAAAGAGTTAAATGTGTGTAGTTGACTACATCGTTAACTACGCACAAAAAGAATTAACTGTACAGTTAAGAAAAGATATGAGAGACCAGCTAAATGGAAACAAATATCTGAAATGTGTCAACATTAAAAAGGGAGATTATTAGTTCCTGAACATGACACCTGGAGCCTGATGTGCAGTCATAGGAAGAAAACTTAAGCTGAGCATATAGAATGTTCTTAGGGATCTGTTAAGACCTGTTGTGGAGTCTCTGTCTCTCTGCTTCCTCATCATCATGTGAGCTGCTGCCCTCTGCCAAGGTCTGCCATAATGTTCAGCCTCACCTGGGCCCCCAGGAATGGAGCCTGCTGTCCATGCACTGAGACCTCTGAGACTGTGAGCCCCCAAATAAACTTTTCCTCCCCTAAAATTGTTCTGGTCAGATCTTTTCATCACAGGAGTGAAAAAGCTGACTAAAACCGTGGGTATACAAGAAGACGTCATTTTTAAGAGTTCTATATTCAAATATAGGCGTAAACAAGAGATAAGAAGATTTCCTTTAAAATACTTCAGCAGGGAAAGGGAGGAGAGAAAGGAAAGAAAGAAGAAGGAAAAGTAGAAGGCGGGGAAGGAGTAAGTCGAGAGGAAGAAAGGAAAGATGCAGCAGTGTGGCCAAACCTTGACAATGGGGAATCTCGAGGAAGGCCATGGTGAGTTCATTTTTTTTTTTCCTACTTTTACTTATGTTTGAAAACATTCACAAAAAACTCAAAATTATTTTCTGAATATAACTTAGTCCCTGGGCTCCGATGACTAGAAAGGCCTTGTTGCCAGTGGGATCACTTCTAGGTCCCAAGGCCTGGGAAGGTCAGCCATTCGGCTCCACAGATGCCCAGTGGTCCCGGTCAAACACCCTCTCCACAGCTGAAGGTGCAAATCAGGAACATTTAAAACTGTAGGTCTCTTGTGGCAGCTCCCAGAGGTGGGGCTTCTGAGGTGAGAGAGTGAGGACAAGGTCTTTGAGCTATTGCCCACTGACCTTCACTGGCCTCCTGTCCCTGCTTTGTAGAAATATCCACCATTGAGCAAAGGTGTCTTTGGAATGACTGAACTTTATTCTTTTGAATGGAGAAGCACTTTCCCCTTATTGCCCGAGTTTGGGAAGCAAGAAGAGTCATCCATAAAGTGAAAGTTTTTTAAACTCCAGCCAGCATTTGTGAAGCTGGTTTTTTTTCTTTTTTCTTTTTTTTTTTTTTTCAGTGAAGAATTGGGTGGGGGCGGGGGTGTAGCTCCATGGTAGACATCTCCTAGCGCCTGCAAAGCCCTGGTTCCATCCCCAGCACTGAAAAAAAAAATTTTTTTTTTGTTTCAAAAGACAACATCTCTCTTTCAGCCTCTCTAGGAAGACCTCATTTCACCTTCTTGCCTTGAATTTTTAGGGCACAAAATTTAGAAAGCTTTAAGAATTTATGCCTTGAGCCTGCTTTTTTTTTGTTTGTTTGTTAGAGGAATATAAATATTTTATTTGAATTTTGCTGGTGGCAATCAAGCATGAACACTAGCCTGATATCCGAGGAGCTGTCACGCCTGAAATTTTCCACAGTGCACAAGGCCAGCCCATGGCAGCCAGAGCGAGGTGGAGTGTAGCCCAGTGCAGGACAAACTCTGCAACCACAGGAGCTGACTGGGAGGGAGGCAGGGCTGGTTGATGGGAAAGCCTGGTTGAATCTCTCTCATCAAAGACATGCTGCAGTGCTGGTCTCTGTCCTGGGCCGGGCCCAACTCAGCTCCTACCTGAGATCGTATTACAGCACCTAGACCCCTCCGCCCTCCTTCTATCCTTGTCCTCTGCCTTGTCTCCAGAGTGGAGTGTTCTGAAACACTCCTCTTCTTACGTTCCTATCACTCATACAATAAAACATGGCAAGGAGCAGACCTTGTAGTTGACTGCATCCCTGGTGCTTCATACCATGCTGGCTTATAGATATTCTTTAAAAAAAAAAAAAAAAAAAAAAAACCTTTATTTTATTTTTTTATTTATTTTTATGTGGTGCTGAGGATCGAACCTAGGGCTTCGAATGTGCTAGGCGGGCTCTCTACCATTGAGCCACAACCCCAGCCCCCTGGCTTATAGACATTCTTCATGAAGATCTGACAGAATGCAGGCAACCTAATGCCTCCACTCTCCTAGTTGCCTCTCTGTGCCTTTCTTAACGTTCTTAACCTCTATCCAGAAGGTGGCTCTTCTCCCTTGTCCACTGTCTTAGTCCATTTTGTGTTGCTTTAACAAAATACCCCATGCTGAGTGATGTGTAAAGAAAAGAGCTCACAGGTTTGGAGGTTCCTGAATATGGTGCCAGCCTCCACTCAGCTCTGGCTACATCACAACATGGTGGATAGTGTCATGGTGGAGCACACCTGAGAGGCATTGATTCATGGCAAGATAGGAAGCAAGAGAGATTTGGGGGGCAGACTTGCTCTTTTTATAATAACCTGCACTTGTGGCAACTAACTGGCATCCTATGGGGACACTTAATCCCTCCTAAGGTGGTGCTTCCAGTGACCTCATCACCATCCACTAAGCCCCACCTCTTAAAGATATCGCCACTTTAACACCACTACACAGAAGACCAAGTCTCCTTGGGCATATGAACTGTTGGGGTGTGCACTCAAACTACATTCAAACCATCCCTGGTTTTTCAAAGCTCAGCTTAAAGTTTACAGTAATGAAATCTTTGTTGATGGCTCAGTTAGAATGAACTCATCCTCATCTTGGTTGCCAGGGCACCAGGTAGGCCCACTTATTTTATACTTAACACCCCATTTTAATCACACACTTACCTGCTTGTCTTCCCCACCAGACTGTGGGCTCTTTGGAAACAAACGCTATGTTTTCATCTTGATATCCCCAGTGCCTGGCACATTCTAGACACTCAACATCATCAAATAAAACTCGGGAGCCATAATATTACAAATACTAGAAGATAACGGGCACCCAGCAGGTTTGGATAAAGGAGATGGCCTTCGTCATCACATGCGTGCTCTGTGTGCTTAGCTCCCCTGCTTTCCTGTGTGTGGTTCCAGGAACTGGAAATGAAGCTGCTGCCTACGTTAGACCTCAGCTGACCCCTGTCCTTGCATGGAGAGATTGTCCCCAATCCCTGTGTCTTAAGACTGGGAATATTTATTCCACTACTCTAAGCTTTCTCTCAATTTTAAGAATCTATGAAAGAAACAAGATGATATATAACTTATTCTAATTTGTGGTGACTTCTCCGTTTCCATTTAAAGGAGGAGGTGGAATTGGATTGTTTGTTTGGTTTGGTTTCTTCATCAACGAGAAGCATGTTAATATAACTAGTCTGGACATCTGTCCCATTTTCAAATATTACAAGTTTCGATCATTGCTAAATTGTACAGATCCCAATCTGTCTGCTCTGCATACATTTGCATTTATAAAAGCAGAAGCAAGCTAAAAGTCTTTCTAATGCAATCCCCTAGATACATGAAGTATTAGATTGCTTTCCCCATTGGTTCATGCATTGCTAAAGGCTTAAAAGGATCATTGATTTGAATTATTTAATGTGTACAGCAGGTTGGGTTTCTTTCTTTCTTTTTTTTTAAAGAGCCTCTGGGGGCATTGCTTTTTTTTTTTTATCTTAATCTCATTTTTCTTGGAAAATAAGTAGTTAAAGCTGTATTCACATAAGCTCCCAAAGTGCCAAATTTTCATTGTGTTTTTAAACCATCTAGGAAATGTTTGATTCTAATGAAATGTTACTGCTGAAAATTGGGCTGAAATTGCTGGGCTAAAAATATAGTTATAACTACACATTATTCTAATGTTGTGATTTTTTTTCTCCTCTTGGAGGGCTGATACAGATGAAGAGATTGGAGAGATCCAATCTATAATCAAAAGCCAGCCTGGATTGTTGTTGCTGTTTTTGGCATTTAAGCTGGTTTTCACTTAAATTTGGTAAACAGTCCTAGACTTTCAATGTTGAGCATTTTTACCGTGTAATTTAAGTTTTAATTCTCTTTATGTTTTGATAGCTCACGCTTTCCCCATGGAAAAGGCAGCTGTGTCATGTCAGCATGATTTGTGCTGCTAACATCTGGGAGAATGAGCTTATTTTAGTTTGTGTTATGTTCAGAAAGCATGGCAAAGATGAAGACCTTCTTGTGTTGTGCAGTGTGGCTTCCCATAACAAAGCAAAGGCCCTCACTTCATCCATTTGACAGAACACTGCACAAACAAAATAAAAATATAAAAGTCCCATCCACACAAGGCAGTCAGTCTTGCTATGTAAAAAGTTCAAGTGCGGGGATTAGAAAGGTGACTGTACAAATTATCATCTAAAACACACTTGTGACGGTGAAAAGGGGTGCTAAAATAACTAAGAGACACTAATCTACAACAGGTAGAAACTGGAACTGTCCAGGGTAAAACAGAAGTCGTCAGTGCTCTAACTAGAAAATTTGCCCCTGATTCTAACGGTCTCATTTACATTGCTATGTAGCAAATTCTGGAAATTCTGGGAAGTCATTGATGTAGTTCTGTGCCAAGGAGCAATATGGTAGGAATTCTAATATTTCAGGCAGTAGAACATTTTCTTGGATTTGTAGCTGGTAAAAGACATGTTAGGGCACAAGACAAAGCAATTGAGATTAGATGAAGGGCATAAACATGGTCTAATAATAAGTCTGAGGTTGCTGACAGTGAATTTTTGTTATTGGCTAAACATCTTTCTTAATAAATCAAATGAGTTTAGCTATTGTAGAAGGGTCAGGAACTGGCGGCCGACCAAGGAAAGTTGGATTTGGGTTGCTTGTGGCTTTGATTCCCGAATCAGAAATAATTAGCCAAGAATGTCAGCGAATGAAATAAGTTTTTGATGTTTCATGCCCCGATTTGCAGTGAGTGTCCTATTTTCACTTACGCTAATTTCTTCTGAATTAACATACCTTAAAAATAGCTGCAGCTTCTCAAATCTGGGAGAGTAGCATATGCTTCTTGCTAGACACTTTCCTTTTTCCTGAAGGTCTCTTTGAGGTCTTTTAAGAACTCAATTCAATCCAGCAGCTATTATGTGCCTGATATATGAAAGGGGATGTAGGTATGTAAGGTACCTCTGAGAGAGAGAGGGGAGAGCCAGGCTCTGCCCTCAGTGTGCTTCTCTAGGATCCAGAGAAGAAAGAATAAAATAATCATTCAAGAGTACATAGGTAGGTGCCATCCAAAGTGTTTGTAGTACATTGAAGCCAGGTGGTGGATGTAAGGATAGTTGTTACAGTAGTCTGTAATTTTATAAACATTTAACATGTTTTACCATTTTTAAGAGTTAAAAAAAAGGGATATGCAAATGTATGAAAGATGATATATCATGAGCTATGTAATGCTTTAAATAATCAATAAAAAAAAAAGAAAAAAAAAGGGATATGAGAATTAGAGGATTAACGGCATCTGTTGCGGAGCTCCTGTCTTGTCTTCATCTAACCTTCTTTACAACATTCCGTTTGGAAGTCCAGAGGAAATGAAGACTGCAGGGTGTGAGAATTGTTAGGGTTGGCCTTTAGATGAGTCTAAGGCTCACAGCACAGATGGGGGCTGATGGTCTGAGATTCATCAGTGTGCTTAAACCCAGGGAGTAGGGTTAGATTGTCACCCCAGGGACAGTGAAGAAAAAGGGACTTCTGAGCCCTCAGTCATTCAAAGTGAGGCTCATAAGGCAGGAAGGAGGTCCAGAGAGAGAAGAATCCTGGGGATCAAGGTGTAAAGTATCTCCAGCAGGAGAGACTGGCTCCTGAGGGAAGTAAGACACGGCTATTGAGGAAAGTAAGATCAGAGCAAACTGTATTCATTGGACCTGGAGAAGGGGGATTTGTTACCTTGAAAAGAGTAATTTTAGAAGCCACTTGAAATTTTTTTGCAGGATTTTTTGGTGTGTATATTATTCCAGGCAAAAAGACCAGAAAGCTACTAGTTATATAGCAGTCATCACCTGCCCAGCACCATGTTACCCCCATTTCATTCCCACAGCAGCCCTATGGAGTAAGTAACTCTGACCGGGAGGACCTGGAGGCAGAGGAATGAAGTAGATATGGAGATTGCTTAAGGTTACACCAGCTAGTCAGTGTGGAGCCACGGTGTGAACTTGGGCAGTCTGACCCCCGTAGCCTGTTCTTTTAATTACCAGATTGGTGCTCAAAGATGACTGTGGAAAAAGAAAAGAGAAGAAGAAAATAAATAAGGAGCCTCTGGGCTAGAGAATTACAAGCTGTTTACACAGAAGTGGAAAGGAAACCTGTAACAGTGGGCGAGATCAGTGGGGGAGGCAGATCAGTGTAGAAGAGACAGACCTCCCCCAGCAGAGATGGGGAGCTGGTAACTGGTTGGGAATTAAGCCTCTGAACATACCCACAGAGCTGGCTTTCTCAGACTACCTCACCTCCTCTTGGACGCTCACACCCGCCTTGATGAACACAAGAGTTTCACCCTTCATTTAATACTATTGATAATCCAAGTCATATTAAATATTATGTCTGAAATAAAAACAATGCGGGGAAATGCTGCTTGGTTTTCAAGCTCTACACTAAAGTCCAAGTTCTAATATGACACAGACTCACAACACACACACACACACACACACACACACACACACACACAAAATCTCTGACCTGCCCAGTGGCAGAAAAAGATGGAACAAAAAGGAGCCTCTAAAGAGGGCCAATCAGAGACAGAAAGAGCAGGGACAGGGACATCGTTGGTGAAGCCCTGCAGGTGAGACCTCTCATGCAGGCAGAGACCTCTCATGTAGGCACTGTTGGGCGGGCAGGACAGCGGTCCTTTGGGAGCTAATGCTGTGTCTCTGAGCAATAATGCTCGGGCACGCGTGGTAGGTTAGGAGCCAGCGTGGTGGTCAGAAGCAGAACACCTAGTGGGGAAACGTATCATGAGTCCTGTAGAGGCAAGACAACAGTCCTGAGCCCCCCAATCCATTCCTTGCTTTCCTGAGAGAACTGATCATTAAAATTGCAGGTGTCCTTGAGGAAGGAAGGTGCTCCACACAGTCAGGCTTCTCCCAACCATCCTCGGAGAACAGGACCAGTCAGCAGTGAACCTCATGGCCTTGGTCAACAGTTGCCTTCCCATCTCCGTTGCCTTGGAAATCCAAACATCTTTGGATCCCTCCTTTTCTGCTGTGCCAGCACGGATGGAGCTACGTGAGAGCGTGTGCACCATCAGGCACCACAATTGGTGACCCTATCACTGCACATGCAGATGGGCATGCTCCGGGCTCTGGCAGCCCTGGGACCGGAGTGTGCTTTTGAAGAGATGTGATAAAAGCCACGTCCTGCTGTTTATCTTGCCTTCAACTCATGGACAGAAAGAGGCAGCTGACAGTCCGCTTGAAAAGGGATAATAACAATAAAATAAAAATCTAATAAATCACTCTTCTTCTGTGCCGGTTTCCTACCTTGCCCTAATTTCATAGATGAAATTGCATACATAGAACCGACTTTGCAATTTAGCTCTGAAGTCCAAGAAAGGTTTCACAGGGGAGCGCAATGCCTTTTTATATACTTACTCCCTGGTGGGCTAGATCACCTAGAAAGCTGGAGGAGAAAGCTCCCCAGCCCCAGCAGGTGCAAGGAGGGGACCTCTAAAGGATATTCCCGCGTCCCAAAGTTGAGAGCAGTGGAAGTCGGGGAGTGATCATAACTATTATCTTTTTTATTTTTAACCTCAGTTGCAGGGAGTTAATTATATCCCTCAGTTTGTGGCACATTTTTGTGGTTATCTCAACCAGCCCCTGCTCTTGTTTCATGTATTTATTCCACATTCCTGCTCACTGAAGATGCCCCAACCCTAGCCCAGAGGCAATTGTTCTAACATATTTAATGTACATGTATTTATTTGCATGTATCTATAGATTGTGTCTTTTCTAAATCAATCTAATGATGCTATGTGATGTGTCTGTCTTTCTTCACCACAGTAGGTCTTTTTAGGATCCAGTCTTGTTGCTCTGTGTGCTAGTCTCTGATCCTAGTTGCTAGGGAACACTCCATGACTCTTAGGTGCTCACAATTTGCCAAGTTCAGTACCAAAGTGTGGTAGATGCCTTATTGAATTTGATCTTCACAATAACTCAGGAGCAGTGTGCTGTTATTTTGACAGTGACCCCCAAATCAAGTCAAACAAGTCAGAATTATAGTAGGCGATCCATAAAGGTAGATGATGGTGTGCCCAAAGCCAGGGAGGGTTTGTGTTCACTCAGTCCCTTCAGGGGCTGCTGCTAGCAGCTGGTTCTTCCTCTTTGCTTGTCTTGGTCTTTAGGTAATATTGATTTCAGCCCAACTGCCTTTCTTCCCACTGGCTGTCAGTTCCCCTAGGTCAAGCAGAAAATGGAATCACCTAGTACCAAACCAAGAAGCTACAGTCACAGAGCATCCACATCTTCTCTTGGGAGAATAATGTTGTGGAAGTGAGGGTGGCCTTAGTGCCTCTTGAATTGTGTGATCAACCACAGCCCAAGCTACATCCTACCAACAGGAAATTACAGAGCCCTGAGCTTCAGAACAAGAGCCACATCTTCAATGGCCCCACCCGTTGGATAAAAGGAGAATTGCCAATGATCTCAGCTACCTCCTTTTCTGGGGAGAGGGGTGGAGGTTGAGTAGAGAAGGATAGATAGATAGATGCTGAGTGTGTGACTGAGTATTGCTAGCCAAGCTTTCTGCAAGAGGCTAGAAGCTCTGTCTGCGGCCCTTAAATTTGTGAAAGTTAATAGACTCTTCGTGCCAAATATGAACAACAAAAAGGACTGAACTTTATGTTTCTATTCCTACATGAATCTGGTAGAATAAATCTGCTCTCTCTCTTTTTAAGAAACTTTTTTGACACCAGTTACATGTTAAACATTACATGGAGTAACTAATGAATCGTGCTCTATGAAAATGCTTCAAATTTCCATATATGAAGAAATTTTTAGCTGTGTGTGACAAAAGAGCCCTCACTTTGTGTTCGAATTCTTTGGAGAAGTCTTGTATTGTGTTTTCCCAGATCTTGGATTTTGTTTCTCAAGCCTCCTTCTTATCTCATTACTTATTTTGGAAGTAGTACATTTAAGTAAGATTTTCAACAAGTATCCTTGAAAAATCATCTGGTTCCTTTCTTTTTTCTTCAAAAACATGCTGAGTGTAGCTGATATGTTTCTTTCAAATTACATATTTCCTCTAAGGTGGGATTTAAAATGTAAGCCTAATTTTTATTGACTAATATTTCACCTCTTGTTGTTGAACTTCTGCTCTTATTACTTTGTAGGTCAGCTTGGCTATTCTAATAAAGATTTTCTAACATTCTGTTTCCAGTGTGTCTTATCTTTTGACTGCATGCCAGTTGCTATTAACTTCTTTGAGTCTTCAAAATAGTTCACAGAACCCTATTTCATTTCTATTCCTAAAAAGAACACCCAAGGTTAGTGCAATGAGACAATGTTCTAAATGGACATAATGCCTAGCAAATTTGAGAAGAAAGGAGGCCCCCCCTGGACCTTACAGGTGGGTGATAGGTCACTGGACTTGGACTCCAAATGGATGTAGTCTATGCATGAAGCCAGAGGAAGGTGGGAACAGTCATACCTAATGAAACTTGATCCATCCTAGGGTAGAGGAGTCCAGGACTGTGGGGACTCAGAGCCACCCTGAAATACCAGGGCTCAGGAAGAGCTTCCTAGAGAATTAGTCTCTGAGTTGCCAGGTGATGAGGAAACCAGGTCCACTCTTCTGGCTCCCCAGAACTGCTCATTCCACATCCACTCACTGGCATTGGAGTTGACCGCACCAAGAGGCATAAAAGTCTGCCAGGTCCTCTTTTCTGCAGAGCACTCATGCCAACATGGAGCCAGGCCCTAGGAAAGGGCTGCCGTGTCTACTACGACTACAGAGGCTGGCTTACCGGAAGAGCCCACAGCCACTCAGTCCATCCTGGCATCCTTCACAAGGAGGACTTCTGACTCAAGGAGGTCTCCTTTTCTCCCCCCACTTTTTAGAGTCTGAGTTAGAGCACACGGAATTGCTGGAAGGTTGTCTCTTCTGGCAAAGTGAGACACAAGGGCCTCTCCCAACAGAAAGGGAGAAGCAGATGGAAGAAGGTCCTCCTGCTCCAGTGGTAATGGCCTCTGGCAGCCCCTCCAACAGGCAGTGCCCAAATGCCAGCCTTCCTGTCTTGAGGGCGCTGACTTCACAGCCTCTTCTGATTAGGCCATGCTCTCTGCCTCTTCCTCTTCTCTGTTGAACATGGAAGATCATGGAAGCCTTTCACCAAAACTTTTGCCTTTTACCAAACGAAAACTGGTTAAAGAGCTAAAAATGAATAGGAAAAACATGAGTTCAAATTAAGCAATAATGAAAAGATATATTACTCTTCATTAAAAGCTGACAGGGTGACTGGGATTGTGGCTCAGCAGTAGAGAATCGTCTAGCACGTGCAAGGCCCTGGGTTCGATCCTCAGCACCACATAAAAATAAATAAATAAAATAAAGGGTATGTCCAACTACTTCTAAAAAAATAAATGTTTTAAAAAATAGCTGACAGGGATAAAAAAAGAGAATAATGAAATAATGATCTAAATGGCCCTATTTGTTAGAAAACCAACATCAGAGAAACTAGATATTGTTTATAATCATGTCTATGTCTATAGAATCAAATGTGTAGAGAGGTTTGATCTGTTCCTCTCTGAGTACAAGTAAAAGGAGGTTTTAAAAAATGCAAAGCCATAGCAGGTTCTGTGCCTCCTGCATGTTGCTGTTTCCTTCAAATTACAGAATGTTTAAGGCTTGGTTTCAATATAGCCAAGATTACAGAAGACCTAAGAAAAAAGGTGTTCTGTCCTCTCTGGCAGGACACCCTGGCTTTCTTACTATTC
Source organism: Spermophilus citellus (assembly GCF_964194105.1). Classification (NCBI taxonomy): domain Eukaryota; kingdom Metazoa; phylum Chordata; class Mammalia; order Rodentia; family Sciuridae; genus Spermophilus; species Spermophilus citellus. The sequence goes on from NC_138195.1 coordinate 82,752,547, forward strand.
ACTCTGTAAAATCACAACTATCTTAGATGGAAACGAAGGGAGCTACCCTGTTAAAAGAGAAGCTTGGGGACTTTCAGAGCTTTAAGATCTACTCCTGACCTATGTCCACCATTCTAAATCCTTCCTACAGTTGTACAGCAAGAGCATCCCAATCACAGGAAATATTAAATCAAATTTCTGTAGAGGGAAATGCAAAGTATTAAAATGTATTATGAAGCTAAAGTAATTAAATCAGAATTGGTGTAGGAATGGACCTGCAGATCAATGAGACCAACATCAAGGCTAGAATGTGGACTTGCAAATGCATAAAATAATTTAATGGAAAATAAAGATGGCATGGAGAACAGTGGGAGAAAATTGATCATGCGGTAATTATTGAGGTAACTGGCTGGTCGCTAGGGAAGAAATAAGCTTATTTCCTATCATCTTCCTTGTGCTAAATAAATTAGAGATGGATAAAATAATTCTGTGTGCACTAAATATATATTTTTAAAATATTAAGACTATGTGTTGGAACTGGCCCTGCCCCAAATTATATAAAGATGCAGAACTGGGGCTGGGGTTGTGGCTCAGTGGTAGAGCGCTCACCTAGCATGCATGAGGCAATGGGTTCAATCCTCAGCACCACATAAAAATAAAAAATAAAGATTATTGTGTCTACCTAAAACTAAAAAAATAAATATTTTTAAAAGATGCAGAACTATTAGCAGAACCCAATTTTTTAAAAGCATTTTATCTTAAAAAATAATTTTACTTTTAATAAATTTTGCATTGGCTCCATGAAGGAGCATTAATACAGGACTTATCAAATGATGAACTTAACCTCTTCAGGTCTTATGTTAAAAAATGAGTGACCTGGTCTTCTAGGTCCTCTTAAAGCTAAACCTTACAGCTGAAGCACCAGGTCCCTAGTAGCTTTTTGCATAGGGAATTACAGGTAAAGCAGAACTAGTTCTGACATCCATTAACACCAAACAAAATTAGTCCAGTATACCTGCACAGAGACTTATATGATTACACCAGTTTATTGAATCATTAACCTTTGTTGTGTTTGTTGTTAGCATGGACTGAACCACTGATTCACATCCCCAGCCTTTTTTTTTTTTTTTTTTTTTTTTTTTACGTTGAGACAGGTCTTGCCAAATTACTTATGGCCTTGTAAGTTTGCTGAGGCTAGATTTGAACTTGCAATCCTCCTGCCTCAGCCTTCTGAGCAGCTGTGACTACTAGGCATGACCCAGCTATATTGGAAATTTTTAGCATGCCAAAATGATCCTGGCTTAGACTAGCAAGATTATACCCTTTGCTCTTTTCTTCAATAGGCTTATTTTTAAAAATACAAACTAATACACTTTAAAAGTACATTAAAAATCAATCCTAAACTTTGGGCCCAGAACCATATCCTAACCATAACCATGCATAAGATATGTATATTTTTGTTTCTTAAAATTACCACTCAAGGGCTGGGGATGCAACTCAACGGCAGAGCACTTGGTTGGCCTACACAAGGCCTGGGTTTGATCCCCAGTACTGAAAAAAAAAATTACTGATAAAAGTATCAGCAGTTCCATAATCAACTGTTACCTGAGAGAAGATTAATATGGTTAAAGACTCAAAATGGCTTAAAAAACTGTATCAAAAAGAGGGGCTGGGGATATAGTTCAGTTGGTAGAGAGCTTGCCTTGTATGCATAAGGCCCTGGGTTCAATCCCCAGCACCACAAGAAAAAAAGAAAGAAAATATATCAAAAAGGACAGACGGGATAAAAAGAGTAAATGAGGATATTGTAACACAGACAGAATGAGGGCTGGGAAATGAATAAAGCAAAGAATAAGATTAAAACCCAAGATGCCACAAATAAAGAGCTACCACTGTCTGGCTAAGCTCTAACCACACACCTGTGCAAGTACGTCATGCACCCAGGTGGCACTCCATATCCACGACTCTGCATCCCTGGATTTGACCGACCATGGATTGAAAATACTTGGGGAAAATTGCACCTGTTCTGAACTTGTACAGACTTTTTTTCTTATCACCATTTCCTAAAATGTATAGTATAACAGCCTACCAGGTGTTATTAATAATATAGACAAGATTTCAAGTACATGGGTTATATGCAAATGCCATTTTATAAGGAACTTGAGCATCCGTGGATTTGGGGTATCCACAGAGGGTCCTGGAACCAATCTCTCTGTGGGACAATTGTATTAATTTATTTAATCCTCATGGCAAGCCTCTGAGGCAGGCACTATGCTCATCTTTTTTTAATGTCTTTTTAATTTGTTCTATATATATATATATATATATATATATATATATGACAGTAGAGTGTATTTGACATATTAGACATACATGGAGTATAAATTCCCATTCTTGTGGTTGTACATGATGTGCAGCTAGCTACACTGGCTGTGTATCATATATGAACATAGGAAAGTTATATCCAATTCATTTTACTCTTTTCTATTCCCATTCTCCCTCCCTTCCCTTAATTCCCCTTTGTATAATTCAATGAATTTCTGTTCTCCACCCCTCAATGTGTGTTAGCATCTGCATATCAGAGAGAACATTCCACCTTTTGGGTTTTGGGGACTTGCTTATTTCACTTAGTATATTCTCCAGTTCCATCCATTTATAGGCAAATGCCATAATTCCATTCTTCTTCATGGCTGAGTAATGTTCCATTGTGTATATATACCTCATTTGCTTTAACCATTCATAGCTCAGCTATTGTGAATTGAGCTGCTTTAAGCATTGATGTGGCTGTGTCACTATAAGATGCTGATTTTAACTCCTTTAGGTATAAACTGAGGAGTGGAATAACTGTGTCAAATTCTAAGTTTTCTCACTGTGTTCATCTTTATTTTGCTGATAAAGAGCAGACCCAGAGAGACTGAGAAACTGGCCCAATTTCATAGTATGTGGTGGAGCCAGGATTTGCATCCAAGCATTGGATACAGGGCCATGTAACCAACTGCTGCACTAAGTGAATATGTGCCGTATCAGTGGTGCCAGAAGTGGGCCACAAACCTGAAAACAAAATGGACTGATCAGAACTCCCTTTAATCAGCACATACCCAGGCAGAGAAAGACAGTGTCATGATGAACAGAGCCTACTAGTGTGTATCTCATTTTGTTTCCAGAGGTCCTGGATGAGTTTTTTTTTTTTTTAATAACTATAGCAAAATGCCTGAGGCAAGCTAACTTTATAAGTAAAGAGTGCCGCGTCCGGCCACAGAAGCCGAGTCTGGCGAGGGACGGTGGGGTTAAGAAATACACAGGACACCAAGGTTCTTCATCCAGGAGGATGCATGTGTGTGCTTTATTATCAAAGTTTGTTCCCTTATATACTTTCTATAACTGCAGTGGAAATTTAGCCAAAACAGGGGAGGAATAACACCTGCTACTCTTGGGTTACCGTGACCGTCCCTTATCAGGAAGCTCCGAGAAGGCCAAGATGTTCCCAAAAAGGCACATATGTCTGAGGCAGATAAACATGAAACCACAAGCCTGCATCACGACCCTGTGAGCTGGCCACTTTGACATGCAGAACAAGGAACTGGGGGCTGGGCCCCGGGGGCCAGGGAAGGCCTGCTACCAGCAAAAGAGGTTTATTTGGCTCGTAGTTCTGGAAGCTCAAAGGCAAGGCATCGGCTCAGCTCTACTGAGGACCTCATGGTGGAATGATGTCACAATGCCAGGAGCTCTAATGGGAAGAGACCACTTCTCCAAACAGGAAGCCAGAAAGAATGGGTGGAGCCAAGCTCAGGCTGTACGCAGCAACCCCCAGGAGAAATACCTTAATTAAATTGGTTTCATGCACCAATTTAAATGGGTTTTTTGGTTTTTTTTGGTGTTAAGTTTTTTGAGTTCTTTATATATCCTAGAGCTTATGCTCTATCTGATGTGCGTGTGGTAAAAATGTGCTCCCATTCTGTAGGCTCTCTCTTCACCTCACTGATTATTTTTTGTTTGTTTGTTTTGTTTTGGTTTTTTGTTGAGAAGTTTTTCAGTTTGAATCCATCCCATTTATTGATTCTTGATTTTATTTCTTGAGCTATAGGGATCTTACTAAGGAAGTCAGGGCCTAATCTGACATGATGGAGATTTGGTCCTACTTTTTCTTCTATTAGGTGGCAGGTTTTCTGGTTTAATTTCTAGGTCCTTGATCCACTTTGAGTTGAGTTTTGTGCATGGTGAGAGATAGAGGCTCAATTTCATTTTGCTGCATATGGATTTCCAGTTCTCCAAGCACCATTTGTTGAAGAGGCTGTCTTTTTCTCCAATGTATGTGTTTGGTGCCTTTGTCTCGTAGGAGATAACTGTATTTATGTGGGTTTGTCTCTGTGTCCTCAATTCTGTACCATTGGTCTACAAGTCTGTTTTGGTGCCAATACCATGCTGTTTTTGTTACTGTTGCTCTGTAGTATAGGTTAAGGTCTGGTATAGTGATGCCACTTGCTTCACTCTTCTTGCTAAGGATTGCTTTGGCTCTTCTGGGTCTCTTATTTTTCCAGGTGAATTTCATGATTGCTTTTTCTATTTCTATGGGGATTTTGATTGGGATTGCATTAAATCTGTATAGTTCTTTTGGCAGTATGGTCTTTTTGACAATATTAATTCTGCCTATCCAAGAACAAGGGAGATCTTCTAAGGTCTTCTTTAATTTCTTGCTTTCTGATAGATTTTGCTTTTAAGAGCATTTTTAGATTTACAGAGTTTCCATTTACCTCACGCCCAATTTCTTCTCTTATTAACATCTTGCATTACTATGGTACATTGGTGGCAATTAATGAGTCAATATTGATACATTGTTATTTTCAATATCCATCCTTTGCATAGATTTCCTTAGTTTTTACCTAATGTCATTTTTCTGTTCCAGGAACCCATCCAGGACACCATGTTACAACTACTTTTCATGTCTCCTCTGGCTCCTGATGGCTAGCGCTGTTTTAATCTCTGTTCTGCAGAGCCTGAGGACTTCTGCAGAGTTTCTTTGAAATTACAGCTCAATATTTTCAAGCACTTATCCAAACAACCTAATGTTCTGATGGCTCACAGCCGTATTTCAAGGCAATAAACATCTCTGTTTTCTGTGCAGCTGAAGGAACTGCTGCCTAGCCTCCCGCCAGATGACTAATTGGGGACGCAGGAGCATTTTTCCAGGTAAAGCATATTTCATGGGATTTCTTAAGCTGCAGCCTTATATGCAATAATTGTCCAATTACAAGAATGATGTTCACATTCTGCGCACTCTGTTTTCACTAACTGTGTCTCCAACTTTGAAAAATATGACTTTTAATCACTGAAAATTTTACTTGACTCTAATTTCTTTTTTCCCCCCATCAGTTTCCTTTCTATTGACTCTTTTCTCTTTTCCTATCTGTCTATAAACATGCTCAGGGTTCTCCTGGGCTTCAAAAATGAAAGAAAAAGTTTCTTGCAGTCTAGTTACCATCTGGTTCCCTTGTGCCATTCATTGCTTACAATTCTGGAAAGCCTAACTTGTACATGATCATTATTTCCTTTTTTGGTCTGTCCTTTTATTCCATAATCAAGTATAAGCAGAGCTCCTTCCTCACATGTGAAGCTGACCTTTTGAAGGTAGATGGTATGTGCCATATAATGACCTTCTCTTGGTTCTCTTTCTTCTTATGCCCTTAAAAGAGCTGAGTGTGGGTTGTCCCCTTCTTCAAAGTGTCCTTTTTGTTGTTGTTGTTTTTCTAGTCCTAGGGATTAACCTCAGGGGCACTCGGCCACTGAACCACATCCCCAGCCCTATTTTATATTTTATTAGAGACAAGGTCTCTCTGAGTTGCTTAAGGCCTTGCCCTTGCTGAGGCTGGCTTTGAACTCACTATCCTCCTGCCTCAGCCTCTGGAGCCCCTGGGATTACAGGTGTGAGCCACCGTGCCCGGCTTCTCACTTGTTTTTTATGACATTGAACAATCATGGTTTTATTTTCCACTGTTTTTTTTTTAGCTTCCTTTCCTCTTCCCTTTCTCTCAATGTCCAGCATCTGTCTTGCCTTTGACTTCTCCATGTTGTCTTATCCATGCATGTGTCTTTATTACATGATCACCTCTATGTCTGTAACTCTGGTCTCTCTCTTAAGAGACATTTGGCCAGTCTTCCAGTCTTCCAGTCTTCATTGCCAAATGTCCCTAGACATTTACAATTCAATATCCCTCCATGGTATTGACCTTGCTCCATGTCCAACACATAATCGTCCCTAGCCCCTCAGTTCCTCTTGAGCTTCTCTTACTCCTTCTCTCTGGAGCCCAGACTTGAAACTTTGAGTTTTTTCATCATAACCCTCTCTTGTCTCCCGTGATTAATCAGTAGCAAGTGTAATCTATTACTCTTTGAAAATCTCTCTCTATTTCCTTCCTTGGAATTATGGTGCATTCTGCAAGTATTTACTGAGAGCTATCTATATGCCAAACATTTGGCCAGTGCATTTTTATTTCTGTTTTCCTGTCTCTAATTTGTCCCTTGCCAATTAACTCAACAGAGATGCCAGGTGTATCTCCTGAATATTCTATGCTAATTCTGTCATCCCCGTGCTTAGAAACATTTAGCTACTGAAAAATACATTCTGTAGAGTCCTAGGGTTCTGCATAGTTCCTTAAAGGTGCCAAAGATAGGTGTGAATGAGACAAAAGAAATAATTTCCTATCGTATTTCGTCAGAAAGGCCCTGTGTCTTTAGCAATAAAAAAAAATTAAAAATTAAATTAAAAAAAAGGGCTGGGAGGGAAATGGATGGCATTAGAGCAGATTATGCTAAGTGAAGCTAGCCAATCCCTAAAAAACAAATGCCAAATGTCTTCTTTGATATAAAGAGAGTAACTAAGAACAGAGTAGGGACGAAGAGCATGAGAAGAAGATTAACATTAAACAGGGATGAGAGGTGGGAGGGAAAGTGAGAGGGAAGGGAAATTGCTTGGAAATGGAAGGAGACCCTCAGGGTTATACAAAATTACATACAAGAGGAAGTGAGGGGAAAGGGAAAAATAATACAAGGGGGAGAAATGAATTACAGTAGAGGGGGTAGAGAGAGAAGAGGGGAGGGGAGGGGAGGGGAGGGGGGATAGTAGAGGATAGGAAAGGCAGCAGAATACAACAGACATGAGTATGGCAATATGTAAATCAATGGAAGTGTAACTGATGTGATCCTGCAATCTGTATACAGGGTAAAAATGGGAGTTCATATCCCACTTGAATCAAAGTGTGAAATATGATATATCAAGAACTATGTAATGTTTTGAACAACCAACAATAAAACAAAAAGGGCTGGGGCTGTAGCTCAGCGGTAGAGTGCTTGCCTAGCACATGCGAGGCCTTGGGTTCAATCCTCAGCACCAAAATAAAGGTATTGTGTCCAAGTAAAAAAGTAATTTAAAAAAAAAAAGCTAAAAAAAAGTTTTGAAAACTACTAAACTACTTATTTAGCCTTGAACTGACCTTTAATGCCCTCTCCAAGCAGATACTAATGTCTTTCCAGCCTAAAATGCTGCAAGTTAACTAAAAACCAGCCACCTTTTTAACCATAACTAGACTAATTGTTGTCACCAGTGGGAATCAAGTCAGCATGTGTCAACGTGTCTCTCATACTATGACCTCTTCCTGACTTCATCTTCCCATGTTGAATTCTGTATCCAACTTTTAAAAGCCACTTGAAAGTTGAGCACCTCCATCCACTTTCTTTTTTTTAAATTTTGTCCTAATTCATTATACATGATAGCAGAATGCATTTCAATTCCTTGTACACAAATGGAGCACAACTTTTCATTTCTCTGGTTGAACTTGAAGTAGGTCACACCATCGTGCAGTCATACATGTACCTAGGGTAATGATGTCTACCTCATTCCACCATCTTTCCTACCCCTGTACCCCCTCCCCTTCCCTTTGTCCCCTTTGTCCTATCCAAAATTCCTCCATTCTCCCCCCACCATTTTGGATCAGCATCCACTTATCAGGAAAAACATTTGGCCTTTAGGTTTTTTTTTTTTTCCTTTCTATCCACTTTCAAGAGAAACTTTCCCTTTTCTGAAAGTCTATGAGCTGTTTTGTGAATCCTTTAGCACTTACTGCATACTTGCTTGATTTTCTTGTTTATCTTCATCCCTTAGGTATTGTAGACTCCTTAAAGGCCGTGGTTAGACATTGGCTGAGTGAAGAACCAGATCTGTTTCCCGTGGTTTTGCCCTGGAAACATCAGTAGTAGGAGTTCCTGTTGAAAAGAGAGGAAAAAAAAAAATCATACTATGTGTATTCATGTGAAAGAGATCAAGAGAAAAGAACAAAAGGAATCATGAAACAGAATCCTAATATGAAGAAGAAAAGCAGCTTTCTTATGCAGTAGTACCCAAGGAGGGAGAAAAGGTGAATGAATAACAACCCTTCTTCACTTTGTCTTGGTTCATTCCTTTGCGCCTTTGTTTTGATGAGCTCTCATGGAAGGTGCCAACTCGTTAAGGCTTCCAGTATCCTTGGAGATGACAGGGCTGCAGTGCTCATTGTATAGGGAGATGAAAAAACTTCTATCCTTAGTGACTTTAACAAGGACACATGGCAAGAAATAGAGCATAAGCTGCCTGGTACTGATGAGAGGACTCAGATTCCCAGTTTGTGACTCTTCACTTCCTGTGACTTCTTCTAGACTTAAGAGCTTTTCTTGAGAATAGGAAAAATATATTGATTTCCCACTATCCTTAGGATTATAATACCCCATGTAACATCCCCTCTACAAATCTGATAACACCAACAGCAGGTATTCCTTGAACACTGTGAGTGCCTAGCATGTACACACACAGCACCCACTCTAACTGGGTTCCCCCAGGGACCCAGCTGAAGCAGGTGATCAGTGGCCATGCCAATTTCAAGTACTCGGGGATGCAAATGATGCCTTTAGTCAAATTTCTTGATATCTTGTCTGTTTTGCACATGGTCAAGTAGCTCCTGCATCTATATTATATCTCTGTAATGTCAGACTGTGAAGCATCTCTTGCTTTTTCCAAGCAGAACTTGTAGCTGATGACAAGCTGTTGCTGAGAAAATGGATATTTCTGCATTCAGTTCTGCATGGAAACAGCTGACCAATTTCCATTGCTGTTATGTGACTCTTTTGCTCTTGGCTGATTTTGAGTAATAGCTTCACTTCTGTAGAAAGATTTTATTTGAAGTCTATTCAGAGATTTGGTTCAACAAACTGGACTCTAGGTTTCAGAAAATCTCTTTTGAACCTTCCAATAACAGATTTTCTCATCTATTATTCCTGGAACACTTCATTCTTCACAGCTTAGCCTGTAGATGGTTTGGTGGTTCACTGTGTTCTCTTTGTCACTCTGACCTGCTTTTTCAACTTGGGATATAAATAGAACAAAATCTCTTTTATTTTTCTAATTAATTGCTTGAATTCCCACTTTCCCTCATTAGCAGGAAGTCTAATATCTTCTTGAGAACTTCCTTTTCTCAGTCTTACTTCTAAATATCAGGAAGAGAAAAAACTGGAGCTACTGTCACCTACCTGGTGTCACTTTTGAAAACCAGTCCTTGGTAAATCTGCAGACACTTGTTGTTCTAGTCCATTTGCTGCTGTACAAAAATTCCCTAGATGGGGTGGCTTATTAAAAATGGAAATTTATTTCTCACACTTCTGGAAACCAAGAAATCCGAGATCAACCTCCAGAAGATTTGGTTTCTGGTGAGGGTTCCATTCCTCGCAGGCTAGTGACTTTTTGGTTGAGCCTTCACATTGTGGAAGCCACAAGAAATCTCTCTGGGGTCTATCTAATGAGGACAATATTCTCATTCATGAGCCATCTACACTCATGACCTAATTACCTTCCAAAGGCATCACCTTCTAATACCGTGATTTTTGAAGTTGAAATTTCAGTGTGAATTAGGGAGGATCTAAACATACAGTCCATTGCTCTCGAACATTCTGTTGTGTTATTTTTGCTGGTCCAGGTCCTTGCTTAAGGTGCAGTTGTGTCCTGTGTCTATGTTGCAAGTTAGTTCAGGTATGATATCAGAATATTTAAATATTGGTATAGCATTGGCCCTAAATGATCAGAGCTGTAGAGAATACCAGCCAACTGTTAGTCTTACATAATAGCCCTCATTCTTTCTAAGTCCATGTTCAGCTCTTTTTCTCCAAAGTGCCCCAACTGTGCTGAGGTGGCTGAATCTAGAGAAGCTTCCAGCCTGGACCGCATACTGCAGGGAGCCCGTTCTCTTCAGGCCTGTTGAAGAGTAGGATTGACAATCTAGATAAGTTCTTTCTTCAAGGTATTTTGTTTCATGGATCTTTTGTTGTTTTGTTTGTTTGTTTGTTGTTGTTGCATGGATCTTTTTACTATTAAGTAGGATGGAGTTCCCTCCCTAGTAGAAGATTTTTATTGATATCCTACAGCGGCCATAATGGAATACCACAAAGTGGGTGGCTTAAGACAACAGATATTCTTTCACAGTTCTGGAGGCCAGAAGTCCACAGATTCAGGGTCACTGACAGGACCAGGATCCTTTGGAATCTGTGAGGGAGACTCCCCGCTTGCCTCTTTCTAGCTCCTGGTGGTTTGCTGACCATCATCCGCATTCCTTGCCTTGCTGCACTTTGATCTTAACCTCCGTCATCTCATGGTGTCCTCCCTTTTTCTCCCCTCTTGGGTCTGTATCGCTCCTTGTCTTGTGAATAACCCACTCATATTGGATTAAAGGCCACTTGACTCCTCTATGACCAAATCTGAGCTAATCACACCTGCAGTGAGGGGAGTTCAACATCACGGTAGGGGAAGCAGAATCCCCCAGGACCTGGAGGATGAGATGAGGAGAAGATCTTTGTAGGGAAGTGGTGGGAAGTGCTACTGGGCTAAAAAGAAAGGATATGGGTAGGGGTGGCCGGGAATAGTGATTTGGGGAGAAGGGTGGTTTTTCTAATGCCACTTAGGCAAGGGAGAATGCCAGAGCAGGGCGCAATGCCTGTGCCTGTGAGCAGCCTGTGACTGAGCACTTCCCAGATCTGGGGACTGAGCAAGGTACCTGAGGATCTAGTCCTCACGTGATCCTTCCAGGGAGGTGCAGTGATTATCCTCATTTGGAGGCACAAGTTAAGGTAACAATGTGACAGATCATACATGCTAAAACCAGGATTTGAACTCAGCCTGACCCAAGAGACTAAGATTGGAACTGTTGTGGGGAGACACCTCAGAAAGCACTCTAAGTTCAAATTTCAGATCAAAAGAGAGCTTTATTTACCTGACCAGGAACTGTCACCCACCACAGAGATTCAAGCTCTGTGGGAGGACAGCAGTTTCCTGGTCCATCCAAAGAGAATATAAGCACAAAAACCACAACTCAGTGACTTGCTTATTGTCCTGTAAGCGAGCCAATCATAGAAATTAAAACATTAATAAGCGGGACTTGTGGGCTCTGGGCAGGACTGGAATTTTCCAGCCAGCAAGCAAGTGATAAACAGAAACAAAAAAAGCATTAGCTTTGCAGTTCAGTTGACCACAGTCCTGGGTTCAAGCAGGTGCTAGACAGTCACACTCTGAATTTGGGCGGGAGTCGGCAGGGCGAGAATCTATTACAAAGTCATAGACCCACAAGGGCATCCAAACCCAGGACAGATGTAGCTCACCATGACCACCACTGCATCCTGAGCAGGATATAATTTGTGGGGTACAATTTTCTTTTAAATAAGAAAACAGCTTTCATTTCAGTTTCTCAGAAACAGCTCCTGTAATAGTTTTTTATAGAAGGAAGCAAAATGGAGTCTTAGGCCTGCCTATGACAATTTTTGCTTTATAATTGTCTTATCTCACTTATCAAAATCATATCTGTAATCTATATTTTTTACTAATCTATAACCTATAATTTGCACTGTTATTGAATGTATTTATCAGTTCCCACCACAACAATAACTACGATGCTTTATTTCCTCCAAAAAGGGGGGCAACTGGCACAAGAGGAGCTGGAGAGGTGGCAACTACCAGTCACAAAGCTATCGTGGGGGCCTGAGTTCCTTTAAAGCTATTTTCTTAGGGCTGGAAAGAGACAAGCTGGGTTTGTATCACAACCCCCATTAGTGGCTTGGGATGCATTCCTTGACCTTACTGAAATGACCTTTGCTGTTTAGAGATGCTGTAATGAAAGTCACAATCAAGGTACCAGCCTCAGAGGGCATTGAGAGCATTCCTGTTAAAACGTGGATCACATCCTTCATTGTTCTGCCCACAACCATCCAGTGGCTTCCTAACTCAGAGTAAAAACTGATCTTCAGAGTACTCTGTCAGACCCTACTCTGTGCGGTCTTTGACTTCATCTGCCACTTCTGTGTCCCTCCATTACTCTGCTCCAGCTATCCTCTGGTCTCTTTGCTGTCCATGGAGTGGACAGGCCCACTCTCTGCCTCCATTTCTTAGCTCACCAATTCATAACCGATGTCCCAATAAAGTCTCATCTCTCTTCCTCATTGTTTACTCTTCTTCTTTACCATCCTACTTATCAAAAAAAATCACCCCCCAAATATAGAAAGTTAAAACATCAGCAGTCATTTTATTTCTCATGGTCTCAGAGGGTCAGGAATTCTCTTTTCTAGAAGGTTCTAGTTTCAGGATCTCTCATGTGGTTGCAAACTGTGGCTAGAACCGGGACGATGCAGGGGTTCACAGAGCTGGATCTGACTGCAAGTAGCCTTGGGTCCCCACACATCACTGGTTTGAACTTCCTCAGCATGCTGGCCCAGGGCTACGGGCTCTTCACACAGTTTGGCCCAAGGTTTTACAGGCAAGTGTGCCCACAAGAAAAGTGGCAGCTGTATTCTCATATAACCTAGTTTTAGAATCCTCACATCATCATTTCCACATCATCTGTTTGATTGGATAGTCACAAAACCCACCTAGTTTCAAGGGGAGGAAATACAGATCCCACTTCTCAACTGAAGAAGAATCAGAGTCACATTATAACAAGAGCTGGCAGGAAGGGAGATATTGTTACCAGGTAACAAAAACTCACCATGCCACACCTCTGCACTCCCCATCAGCCCTAAACACATCTATTGACTTAGGCATTTCCTGTGCTCTCTGACTTCTGCCCTAAAGTAGCTCTCCCCCAACCATTTTTCCCCCCTTGTTGTATCCCAGAGCCTAGCACAGAGTCTAGTCTACTATATAGTAGTATTCATTAAGTACTTGCCAAATAAATGAACACTGTCTTTTTGTTGCCATATTTTTTAATTGGTGCATTATAGTTGTACATATGGATGGGATTTATTGTTTCATGTTTGTCTCTATAACAATCTATATAACAAACTATAACAATATAACTTGATCAATACCACTCCCTGGCTTTTGAGTGTGGGCCTCTACCTTAGATACTAATATGACCAACACAGAGATGAGGGAAATGGCTTCAGGAAGATTTGTGACTTATGGAGGAGCCTCAGTTACAAAGTGGAAGAGTCAGGACTGAAATGCATGCCCTGCTCTTTCTGCTCTTCTAGGCCACACCCTCCAGCTCCACCCCTGCCCAGAGACACACGCCACCCCATCCACTAGCAGGCAAAATTCAATTTTCCCCCAGTTGGTTGCACTCAAGCCGAGAGCAAAGCAAATGCACTTTAAATCCCCTTATAGCAGATATTTCAGAGCATGTTCAGGGGCAGCCATCACGCTTGACGTTTAGATCTCGTTTCTGGTTTGCTGTAAAAAAAGGCAATTAAATGAAAGGTTAGGCAGCTTTTTAAATGGCCATCTCAAATTTTCAGCTTTTTTTTTTTCTCTCTCTCTTACTGTCTTTATAAGCATTTTACCAATATTCATCACTATTTCCCTCCGGGACCCCTCAGACTTGTGATATTTGAAATAATAAACCCCTCTATGGGCCCTTTAAAAGGCCTCAGTAAAACTGCACCATTAACATTCACAGTTCCTCATTTAGGAGACCTAATTTCACTTATTTCCATATTCTTCACTGTTTCTCCAACGAGGATCTCACAAAATAATGTTTGAAGGCTAAGGACTTCAAAGCAGATTCTTTACCATTTTTATCTGGAAAAAAATATTCAATATTTGTATAATTAAAGTGAAGTCTTCTTAGAGAAAATGACAACTCAAATAATCGTAAATGTACCTCCAAGAAAAAAAGCTGTCAAAATGACATTTAGTTATGGAGTCACATTCTCTAAGGCCTTTGCTTCTCCCTCTGATTTCTTGTAATCTTTGAAGGTTATGTCATGCTGACTTCAAATCACTTTTTAAATTATTATGGCCTCTTTAAGAGTGAGCTCTAAGGGTGAGGGGATCTGTCTTCCCATTGCTCCAGATTGTGTCTACTGCAACATTACCAAGGATTTGAGACAACAAAAGCTGAATATAAACAAGATCTCCCTTGACTCTGGTTTTCCTGCTGGCCAACATACTATTTTTTTTTTCTTTTGCACAAAAGGTTTCTAAGCTGTGTTTTATGCCCTCCATCTCCATTTTCTCATCTGCTTAAATTATACAGCAAAGATTACTGATGCCCTCCAGCCCAATTGGCAAATCTAAGGGAATTGGTGCAGCTCTCTTTTTAATTGGCCGTCTCCTGCCAACCTACCCAGCCTGGATGTCACACTTCCACCTTGCACCTTGGTCAGTGCTCAAGCATCCCATTACCTATGACATCTTCCAAGTAGCTACACAGTTAATGCTGTAATTTACGCATCTTTGCACACATTAATGGAGGAAGCATCTACAAGTGGCTGAGGCCAGGGCTCTAGAAATTGACCCATCTCCAGGCCTCAGGTCTGCAGGGGGAGCTCACAGCTAAGTAGTTGGAATCCAGAAGGGCTTAGAAAATTTGCACTGGACCTTGACCAAGACCAGTGCACATGTCCAGCTCAGTGTTTAGTGGTGATTTTCAGGCAATGCTTGTACTTATTCAGTGAAAAATGTCCAGGTGTCAACTCTGTGTTGGGCATTGTGGTAGGCAGAGGGGCTACTAAACATTGTAGCTTCCCTTAAGTTGCTCACTGGGTAAGTTGAGAACAGATAAGTACAAACTCAGCAAGGATGTTCCTGTGACCATAGAGATAAATATCATAGACTTTATTTAATCCGTTGTTCTTTAAGTTTTGTTGTGAGCTTGATTAGGTGTTATATTAGAGAAGCATGCTATTGTTTTTTGTGTTACACATGAATGAATGAATAAAATGTGAGTAACTTTTTAATATAATTGTTAAAAACTACTAGAAAAGCTGGGAATTCTTAAAACCTTGCCATGCTATGTCCTCTAAAACCTTTTATTTTATGGTATTTTTGCACTTTTTCTTGCCTATATAAACACCACTGTTTTCATTTCTTGGTATATTTACACTTTATACCCTGCTTAATTATTTACTCACATCTGTTCATTCTCCAATCAAAAACAAAATAAAAAATAGCAGACAGTATAATAAGGGAGAACAGATTTTTGACAGGCAGAATTGAGATTTAGAAGGAAATAGTCAAGACATGCATGATAAACAAAAACTAATAATTGTGCACTATAGCAACTTCCAGCCATGAATTTATAAAAGCAAAAAAAAAAAAAAAGAAAAAGAAAAGTTAAGATATCAAGAGATATATCTGGAAAGGAAGAAGTAAAATTTATCGTAGGCAATTAAGAAAATGACAAGAACAGCAAATTTCTTTATTTATGGAATGCAGTCAAAGCTGTACTTATTGTCAAATTCATAATCTTGGACACTTTTTACTATTTAAAGAGATGGCAAAGCTTTAGGATTATTCAGAACTGGATTCAAATCCCAATGCGTTCATTTAATGAATGGTGTTAAATACATTATTTTCTCTCAGTTCTTTCCTTCTGCATAAATAAGATGGAATAACCATGCATTGCAAAGAGTAATAAATTTCTGAGAAGCATTTAGGGTAGTGTCAGGTGGGTAATAGGCAATCAACAGTAGTAGCTACTATTGAAAATTCATTTGAGTTATAGTTTTTATTGTATTACATATAGTTTTTATTTTTTTTAAGTATTTTAAGTTGTAGATGGACACAGTTCATTTATTTATTTATTTATTATGTGGTGCTGAGGATCAAACCCAGTGCCTCACACATGCTAGGCAAGTGCTCTACCACTGAGCCACAACTCCAGCTCTATAGTTTTTGTTATTTAAATTTTTTGTTTAAATTTTTAATAAAAATTTAAAAACTGATACACAAATATTCTTAGTTATTCAAGAGCTTTGATAACATCTAAATATGTTTTACCTCTCTCCATCTGAGATATTCATCTTTATTGGTTTATTTTGACTTGATACAAGAGCTTCTGGCAGTTTTTAATTAAGTCCTCACAGGTTTTATGTCATTAGTTATGTTAGTTATACAAATTATCTGCAAAAATAATATCCTTGCTTCTATTTTAGGAATTACCTCCCTAGAACAGTTTGTACACAGCAATATGAACCCTCAAATCAGATCAGCAACAGTTCTGGATGTTTGGAAAGGGTTTTAATTTGAGAAGGGGCCTATTTGGGTTCTGCAGAGCCTGAGCAAGGAAACTGCTTTGTTAGCTCAGCTTGTGGAGGAGATATGAATTCAATTAGCACCTTGATGTTTTCTTTATCTTTCATTTCAATGGAGGAGGCGCTTCACAGGCTAGGTGGTGTCAAGTCACTTCAAAGGAGGGGGAAACAGTTTCTTGATTTTAATTTTCTACCAAAAAGGAAAGTCACCCATTTTGTTCTGCTCTAATTAGTTGAGAGCTAGTGGGTGCATGACTTAGAGAGCAGGCAGATGCTTTGAAGGCGGTGTGACACAGGTCTCCATCAATCTCTGCGCAGGACTTTGGCTGCCACTGTGTCTGGCCTGGAGGAATAGCTCAGGAAGGCAGCAGCCTAAGCCAGGTGCCATAAAGATCATGGCAAGATGGTGAGAAAAATTGCATTTTCCAACTCTCTCACTTCCTCCTGCATCAGAGACACAAAGTTGATTATTTGAGTTGGGATTTTAAATTTAAATTATTTTAAAGTCAGCTACAAGCTTAATTATAGACAGATACTGTGTAGGTGCTTGGATAACTCTCCATTACCAACCTCTCCTCTGTGGGAAGGCAAAGTGGAATCATATAGAATGTTTATTCCACCAACAAATCCTTGTTTTTCTAATGAAGAAACTGAGGCCGACAGTGAGAAACTATTTTAGCCAGGATGAAAAGACTAATGAATGTTCTGGGCTTTTAATTAGGCTCTAAAATCTAAGTACATCTCACATCTCCCTGGTTCTAACCTGCCCTCTTCAAGGAGCCTGTGTCACATACAACAGTTAGAGGACACCTTACTCTGCTGCCAAGGCAGCAGAGCCTTGAGTATTTTGAGTGACCCTGCCACTTACCTCCCAGAGGCAGTGGCATGACTGAGCCTCAGCAAGGCTACTCAGGGTCTACATACTCAATGTCCAATCTGCCTAATCCGATGAGCACTTCATTCTGGTTAACTGAGGGTCTACTTTGTATAAGGCATTGTGAGCCTCAGAAATGAATAAACAATGAGGTCCCATGATCTGATCCCATAAGCTAACACTTTGAGGAAAAAATTTAAATCCTGGCAAGCACAAGGGCTTTCTTCAGGCTGGCTAGCAGTCACAAACTCCAATGCCTGCAGAGGCCCAGCTGACAGTATAAATGAGTGTCTCTGGCTGGGTGTTGAACTATTATGGGGAGTTGTGGGGAGCGATTCCAACTGGAGCGAGCACCCTGTTTGACAGCGGGCAGCTGCAACTCGTGTTCAGCCAATTGTGCTCCATCGAAGAAATGCGGCCCCAGTGTGGCCAGTGCTGAAGGTTCCTCGGGAGGAGCCAGCAATCTCAATCTTGGTGTAAACTCTATCAAATTTCCAACGATAGGCCAAATGTTCCCAGCTCCGTTTGCAGTCTGTCTCTCGGTCCTTGAGCAGGGCAGTGAGAGAGAGTTGGTGAGATCCCCTTCAGGATGCACTTTTCCTTTATGCCTTCCTGCTTCCTGCCTCCTGCCCTCCTGCCTGTCTTTACCTTCCCCCCATCCCTTCCCATCTCACCTGGGTTCAGTGAACATTCGAGGGAGGAACCTGGAGTGTCATTCACCAGTAAATTCTAGACTCCTTCTTGGGGTAAGCACTTCACTGTAGATTTTTAATTTTAAACAAGGAAATATTTATAATTTGCTTCTTTCAGGGAAGAGCTGTATCAGGGTTAGCCAACACTTCAGGGCTGAGATACATTCAGATAACAGGGCTGAGTTACATTCTTGCACAGTCAAGAAGTCCATTTTGGAGTAAGAAAAGCATCAAATAGCACATGAAAGCCACCACCTGGAGGTTTACATTAGTATTAGAACTAGATCAGTAAAGGGACCGAATAGGCCAGACCTGCTTGGGACTCCTCCCCTTCTCTCCTTTTGAGAGAGAATGTGAATATCTGTACAAAAACTACATAAATATTCATCATGTATAAAAACATAAATAAATATCTGTTTAAACACTGCCAATGTTGAGCATCAGGAACTGAAGGCTAAGAATATCAACCACGGGAAGTGCATTGGGAGTGGCAGAGATGGAAAACAGGGGGAAGGAGTGGAATCAGATGATGTGGGGCTACCCATAGGAAGAGACTAGAAAAGTAGAGACCCGATATCTGGTGTTTTTTTTTTTTCTTAAGTTTTTTTATTTCTTTATTTTGTTTATTTACTTTTGTGTGGTGCTGAAGATGAAACCCAATTTAATGTGTCACCCAAAGCTCACAGCTGGAAATTCAATGCCCTCAGGCAATAGTGTTAAGGGGAGGGGGGTGGAGGGTGGGGGGGTGTCTGTAAGTGATTAGGGCCAGGCCAGGTGGCACATGCCTGTAATCTCAGCAGCTCAGGAGGCAGAAGCAAGTGGAGAGTTCAAAGCCAGCCTCAGCAACTTAGCGAGACCCTATCTCTAAATATAAAAAAAAGGGGCTGGGGATGTGCCTCAGTGGTAGACCCCTGGGTTTAATCCCAGTTACCTGCCCCTCTCCCCCACTAAAAAAATGATTAGGTCCTGAGGGTTCTGCTGTCTGCCCTCATTCCTGAGTTAATGCTGGTATGGTGGGAAAGTGACCACAACACTCAGAGCGACCAAGAGATCTTTATTGCAGCAGTGCAAAAGAGGAGAGAGAGAGAGAGAGAGAGAGAGAGAGAGAGAGAGAGAGAGAGAGAGCGCGCGCACAAGAGAGAGAGAGGCCCGGCAGGAGGGAGTTTTTATAGCCCAAATCTAATGGGGTCTCTGGGTCTGCAAGCTGCCTTGTTGGCACCAGTGTTCAGCCTTGAGCGGGGGCGGGGGGGGGGGGGTTGAGTGCTCAGCCTTGAGTGGGGTTGAGTGCTCAGACTTGAGGCAAACAGGTGATAAAGGACGAGACAGAGGGGGGTTGGGGCGCCTGGGTTATTCTGCAGACAACATAGTTCAGCCTGTCCTGCAGCTAACAGTTAGCTGCCCAGGAGTGGGTTCCCCATAAAGGGATGACCTCAGCCCTTTCCCTCTCTTGTGTGCACACACTCTTGTCCTTCTGATACCGCTGTTGACCGGTGACGAGTCCTTGCTTCCCGCACGCCGAGGCAAGGTCAGAGTAGAAATTAGAAGTTTATTAAAGGACAGCAGAAAAGACTTCTCCCGGAGGAAGAAAGGGACCCAAGAGGTGGAATCCGTGGAAGTGCGGTTGTTTCCCCTTCTTATAGTTTTGGGGATGGAATGTAGGTTGAAAGGCCCGAGGGGTGGGACACTTCTTTGTGATGGGCTATCTTTAAGTTTGCTGGGGGCTGTTCATTAACACTTCTTTGAGGTGGACTTTGGCCTAGGGCCTTTTTGGGACTTCATTAACATTCCATGAGTTGTCCTGTGTTTTCCCTGAGTCATTCCCAGCATGGCCTCCACTTTAGATTTCACTCGATATTAGACCCGATTTACCTAACTACACTGACTACCTAACTTTAAATCTGGCTTCACTTCTACCTTCTGCCATGAAATGTCCCAGTGAGAAGGACCTTGCCAGATGTGGGCCCCTCAAACTTAGGCTTCTCAGTCCCCAGACTGTAGGGAATCTCCATCCAGTCTTAGGTATTCTGTTGACTAAGATGACGAGAGACGCTAAGACGATGTATTATTATTAGAGCTGATTCTGGGTACAAAATCAGAAAGTAAGTTAAATCAATGGGGGCTGGTGGGGGATAGTAAGGGATAGTAAGATGTGGGTGGATTGGGGGTTGTGAGCGCAGTGTGGTACTGGAAGGTGGCTGTCCTGGAGGTGGGGAGAGGCCATGACCTGTAGCATGTGCTAATTTCCAGTATGTAAATACGCTGTCAACACAGAGTCTCTAAAAGCAGGGTTGAAAAGAGAAGTGCACAATTGGTCCCCCAAAACTTGGAAGGTAAGGAAGGTGAAATTAATGAAGTCAAAGAACACTCAAGATCTTGTGGTGCTTCAGGTGTGAGGGATGTTGAAGTCTCAGGAGGGGCTGTGTTGGAGTGGCTCAGTTGGGCTGACCTCAGAGGTCACAAAGCTGAGGAGATGAGCACAGATTAGAAACAACTGCCCCCCCCCCCCCCCAACCCTGCTCCCAGCCACTAAATCTATGAGGATGACCATGGGCAAAGAGCAGAGTAAAGAGCTCAGGCCTAGAAGCCACAGAAGCGAGTGTGACATTGTGCCTAAAGTCAGTGCGTGTTAGAGTGAGATGTCATGTGTCATCGTGGAGCTTCATCCAGGGGTGATGTCATGGGAGTTGTAGGCATGACACTATGTGGAAAATAAAGACTCTTGTCCATGTAGCGGGGCAGAAAGACCTGTTACTCAAGCGACGTAAAATATCACGTGACTGGTGCAGATAAGGTGTATTAGAGGGAGGCTTTTAGCATTAATGACAGATGCTACTTGTTTGAGTCCCTACAGATGTGCCTGGGATCATATTAAATGCTTTATCTGAATTTTATTTAATCTTTAGAACAACCCATTTTACAGACATGGGTTTGAGTTATAAAATTTAAACAACTGGTATTGCAGAGCTGAACCTGGCACATGTGTCTAATACCCAGGAGTCTGTCCCCAAACCACAGTACCACACTACCTCCCCTTCATGCTGTGATGGAGGTCAGAGATCTGGAGTTCCTTTAAAAAAAAAAACTCAGCTTGCATATTCCTAAAGAGTCAATTTATGTTAAAAAAAATTTTTTCCCTTGTGCTTGCATGTGACATGTATTTTTAGGGCCTGCTTTAGCAAGTGTATTTTTGTGTGATGGAGTGGGAGAGTGGGAAAAGTTTTGCAGAGCTGTTGAAACCAGAATGCAGGGGGCACAGCAGAGCCTGTAAAATCTCTGCCATCTAAGGTCTTGGAAAAACCACAGAGAGATGTGTTCTTGATTTATTATTCTATGTACATCCCCGGATGAATGACTAGTTAAAGGTATTGTTAAAGCATTTTAAATGACCCACTTCCAGCAGCGAACAAAATCACTCACTGTGCCAAGCCAACTGGCGTTTGTGAGATTATAAAACCACAAAGTGAGGAAAACGTTAAAACAGCTAAAGCAAAAATGATACACAATAGGGAGAAGGAGAGAAATGGGACTTTATTGTCTGCCTGGGCAGATGGCTGACCACTAGGAGGGCCTCAGTGTAACCGCCAAGGTAATTGGTTGCTGGGGTTTTTCTGGCAAGGGCCATTCAAATCTCGGCTTTATCCACGAGATCCTGGCTCATTCTTCTCCAGGCTCTGCTCTCTGCCTCCTCTCTGTAACTAGATCTAATGATTGATCTGATCAGGTAATTGAAAAGAGAGTTACCTTTACCTTACAATGATTTTTTGGAAATAAGGACGTGAAAAGTAATTAAGGACCGGATTTCCTAGCCGTCTTTCTCTCCTGCATGTACAATTATCCATGGATATAAAATTGCCTGCTTTGATAATTGTACCCTCCAAATGAGGGGCAAGTGGCTAATTATGCCCACATGTGGCCGATTGCACTCTCCATTAGCCAATTATGTGCACAAATAATTGTGCACATAAATAATTGCACTCATGGAAAATAGCAGCCCTCCTTTCAAATCCTCCTGCTTGGAGTGGCCGATTGGAGTAATTGTCACACTGGAAATATATTTGGGGAGCAAAAGCATATCAGATTCCAGGAAATGTGTAAGTGACCAGAGCGCACAGATGTGCCCTGCAGCAAATGGCATTAGGAGCCAAAGAGAATAGAAAGACCACAGGACAGAACAGGGCCAGCCCCTGAGTTAGGAAGCCTGCCTCTCGGGGTTGGCTGGGCTGCTCTGTGCCATGACCTTGGGTAAGTCATTAACCTTCCTCCAGGTCTACTGGTTCTGCATACACAATGAGGATGATAGATAATGACGTCCAATTCCCAGCATTATTGTGGGATGGGTCAGACAATTACAAAGAATTCATGATCTCCTTGGTCCACAGCATTACATAAATATGAGTCATTATCATGTCAATTGGCACATTTCCAATTGTGCAGGAAAGGTAATCACCATCCTGGCAAAGCAGGACCTCTGGGGGTTTTTTTAGGGAGGGGAGGTTTGATAAAAACAGGAAGTTCCTTACTCTGACTCTGATATATCTACAGATGAGATACCAGAAAAGGACACGTGATCATTCAGAATTCATTCATTCACTGGACACACATCTATCAACTCACTCTGTGCCTGGCATTTGGAAACATGATGAATACCTTGACCCCCCCCCCCCCCCCAGCACACTGGCCCAGGCAACCATCCCTCAGGTCACACTTTTACTCTGACCCACTCCAATTAGCAAATCAGGGGAAATTTCACCTGGTGTTTAGCAAACTGACACAGATTTTTATGGTCTGCTTGCCATTAAATTCAATGACAGTTACCATTATTCTCAGTAACCTCAGAACTGTGGTTTCAAGGACAATGCTATCAGGTCAGCTATGTCTCAGTGTCAGGGGTGAAAGTGAGAGGCAAGACCCCTGCAGTGATCTTCCAGGCCCCCCTAACCTTACCTGACTAGCTCCAGTGTGAAGCCTGGCTCCTTCTAACCCCGCCCCGCCCTCTAGTTCATCCTCCCGGAACCGGCCCTTACTACCTCTCTAGTTTAACCACTTGCCTGAGTCTGCACCTCCCTTCTTCTCACATTAGGAGAAGGATTGCATCCTGGGGGTAAAGGCAGGTTTTGCAGAGGCCGACATGCTAAGCTATTCTTGAAAGATGGAAAGGTGTTTGTTAGATGAATGGGACATAGAGGTCAGGGCCACATCACAGAGAGTCAAGGTATGAAATAGCTTGTGGGAGGGTTAGGCATGTGGACTCTGAAACCAGACTCTGCCTGGGTTTGAATCTTGGCTGTGTAACATTAGGTCAGTGATTTTACTTCTCTGTGCTCTTTTTTGCTCACTCTTTTACAAAGTGGGAATTATAATATGCCTGCTTCATAAAGTTGCTGTATGAGTCAAATTACTAAATACATTAATATAAATGTTTGGAATGATCACTAGCACAGAGTAAACCCTAATTTTTTGACCATTTTCCTATTACTTGAGTGGGAACTTCTACTACATATATAAAAGGCCATCTAAGGAAAGCAATTCCAGTGTGTTATGGTTTAGATGTGGTGTGCCCCAAAACACACATGTGAGAAAATCTAAGAAGGCTTGGAGAAGAAATGAATGGGGCATACCCCTAATCTAATCAGTAAATTAATCCTAATGGAATTAACTGAGTGGTAACTGGAGGCAGGTGGGGTGTGGCTGGAGGGGGCGTGACTATGGGGTATATATTTTGCATCTGGAGAGCGGAGTCTGTCTCTCCTTCTGATCACTGTGTGAGGGGCTTCCCTCCGCCACACTCTTCTGCCATGATGTCCTGCCTCACCTTGAGCCCTGAGGAATGGAGCTGGCCCTCTATGGACTAAGACCTCTAAAACCATGAGCCCTCTAACAAACTTTTCTTCCCCTAAAATTGTTCTGGTTAGGTCTTTCCAGTGGGCAGCAAAAAAGCTGACCAAAACACATTGGTTTTAGTTCTCAAACTTTAGCATGTCTTTTAAAAAATCGCTTGGGGAACTTATCATAGAAATGCCTGGGCTCCATCCTCAGAGATGCTGATGCACTAGGTTGGGCCAGAGCCCAGGCCTCTTCATTTTAAAGAACCCTTCACCTCCATTCCATATGATTCTGTGCAGTCATCTCAGGACCACACTTAGAGAAACAGAATCATAGAGAAGTGGCTCTGATTGCATCCCTTGCCTTACCTGGCCTATCTAACACCAGGAGAGATTCTCTAGTCTTTTTGTGAAAGGTCTTTTTCTAGGATTGCTGCTCAATTTAGTTTGGCCTCTTCTTTGAGAGGCAGGGAGACCCCTGACTTGCCACAGCAGTGTCCTGTGCCATAGAGCTGTGTCTACACTGTCATGGTCAGAACCAAGTCTGTTAGACCCTTCTATCAGCTTCCTTCTCTAATACTTCTGTAGTTTCAAGGGACAAGATTTTGTTTAAAGAAAATTTTTATTATAAAAATGAATTCCATTTTTCTAATCTGTAAATAAGAAAAAATCACAAGCATTGCACTTGGGAGAACAAGGTGCCAAAGGTGAGTGCTCCTCACTCCAGGTGACTCACTGCAGTAAGACTGGACTTTGGCCGCAGTGCAAACATTGATCTGTTGCTGGATGCTCTGCATTTTCCAAAAAGAATTGGTTCTGCCTTTTGTGCTTCAATGCTTAAGAGAAGTGGTGCTACAAAATGCAGTGTTTGTAGCCTAGCTTCCTTAAATTGGAACATTTTCTAATAGAAGCAAAAATAAAAACTGCTACCAGGTTGCAAAGAGACCCAGCACACGAGGATTATCACATACAGTTCTCCTTAGGTGATGAGTGGAAGGGTGGCCTGTCTATTTCACAACATCCATCAGGGTTCAAATGCTAAAGCAATTGCTGAAAAGATACCATGCATAGTGGGCACTTTCACAAGCGTTTTGTTGGCATAAAAAGAAATACCAATCATTTACAATAAAAATTGTTCTACTTTAATATTACTGAGAAAGAAATCTGCAGTTCTCACATCTCCATCCTGATCTGCATAAGACAGGTTCCCCTGCATAGCCAGGAACACCACCATGCTGTCCCCCGTGCCTGCCCCCTAAGAGTGGCCTCCTACAGCTGCTGGAGGGCAGGTTTGGCTGCCAGCCGGGGAAGCTATGCTCTCACCAGTATTTGTATCCTTGGCTTTTAGATGAGAACATTGGTGGCACGCTTATCTGAACAGAGCTCCTCGGGCTAAAGGAGGGACTGGATCTAACAGGATGAAATGTAATTAAGGATAACTGTGAAGCCGAGCGCTAGGCCCAGAGTCTCCAGCCTCACGCTTCTGAGAGGAGTGGAGATGAGCTCTGGGTGATGGGAACTCCTCTGCCTGCCAAAGCAGCCTGTTCCATTTGGATGACTCAAATGACTGGAAAGTTCTTCCCTACCAGGTGGTAACATATGTCCCTTCAATCCATTCCTGCCATGGCTTGGGGTAGGGGGCTCCCATGCCCTGGTTCCTCCATGTTATTGTTTGGGTCTTTTAAATATCCCCCAAAAGCCCGTGTATTAAAGACTTTAAGAAGTGAGGCCTAGTAGGAGGAATTTCAGTCACACGCCCTCCAAGAGAACCCCTTCCTCTCTCTCTTTTAGCCTTCCAGCTGTCACAAGGTGTGTGGCCTCCTCTTTGCTGCCATGATGTGCTGCCACCCCATAGGCCCCAAAGTAACAGAGCCAAATAGCCATGGACTGAAACATCCCAGATCCTGAGCCAACATAAACCTTTCCTCCTTAGAAGTTGCTTATCTCGGGGCTGGGGTTGTAGCTCAGTGGTGGCGTGCTTATCTCGCACTTATGAGGCCCTGGGTTCGATCCTCAGCACCACATAAAGATAAATAAATAAAATAAAGGTACTGTGTCCATCTACAACTAAAATATATATATATTTTTAAGTTGATTATCTCAGGTATCTTGCACAGGGACACAAGGTAGCTCACACACTGCTATTTCTGTTGCTTTCTGTCTTCCTCTCTCCTTCCTGGCTACCACCTTCTGGCCACACTGGCTTTTTCTCTGATCCATGCCTTTCCTGCCTCCAAGCCCACACCTGCTATTCCTCTCTCTGAGACATCCCCCACCCCCAACTCATAAAGTTCTCTTTTTCTCCCTCAGGACTCTGATATCTCCTCACCCTGTTCAGGTAGCCTCTCCCAGTTCCTCTCATTCATGGCACCCTGTGAATTTCCTTCATAGCACTCATGTTGACTTATTTAAATTTCTTAGTTGTGCAGTGATTGTTCACCCTCTCTCCAGGCCACGCCTGTTCACTGAATGCCTCATATGCCAGTAATTTAAACTCAGTTTATATTTTTTAGACATGTTCCTCCAGATAATTGTGAATAATTTTTGGTCCATCCTGAGTTAGTCAACATAGGTTTATTGAATTATGGTATGGAGAGAGCAAGCGTATTTGTTCTCCTATTTTTACCCACTGAGAGATATAAATGAGTCACAGTAGACATATTGGAGGTCTAATATGTGCTGTGACTCACTCTCCTACTCCTTTGCCCACTTTCTTAGCCTGGGAGTGTTGGGTCACAGGTCCTATTCAGACTGTGACCTCCGAACTCTCTGTGACTCTCCAAGATTCACCTGCCTTAGGATTTACCTGTTTACCTTCAATGCCTGTTGCACCAAAGTAGCCGATGTTTCCATCCCCATCAGAGCTGTCAGGAGGGGGAGAGGGTGGTAGCACCCCTGTGGACTCCTTTCACAGAGACTGCCAAATAGCCATCAGACTGTTAATTAATGACTTTTGATTCAGGTTTGGATGGAGCAGTCCCCTGGGCCACTTATTGTGCTATATTTTGCTTCTTGGAAAAGGCTCCTCAACTAACTGCGGAGCAGATAGAGGAAATGAAATGCTCACAGAGGAAAAGGACACAGAAAGTCTGACTTCTCAGAACACAGTATTTAGGGCTGGGATGTGGCTCAGCCATAGAGCACTTGCCTGGCACTCATGAAATCCTGGATTTGATTTCCAGCACTGCAAAACAAACAAAAACACAGTATTTAAAAGTGAGCTGGACTCTGAAAAGATGTTTACATGTTCTGTTATTCATAAGAGGGAACACTCATCTATTCCATCCCTCTTTGCTCCCACGGCTTGTTTCTGTCTCTGTCTAGGCGTGCGCACACACTCATTCATTCACTCCAGGAGTAATAGAGTTGCTCTGTGTCCCTTGGAAAGGAACCCGTTCTGATGGAAAACATGGGCAGCCTTGCTCTTAATCATGGAGACCATGCTTCCCATCTTTATCTTTGCACAGCCTAAAGGCCAGGTGGAAGCAGTCCTCTAAAGTAAATCAAATAGAAAAGTTCCTGCCAGGGGCTGGCAGATCTGCAGAGCGGGATCAGAGCTGTCTTCCTGAAGCTGAGCCACGGGCAACTATACGAAGAGCTGCTTGAAGGGAAATGATCAGAGAAACGTCTGAGAAGGCCACGCCAGCTACACTACCCAGGAAGCAAAGGATCTCCCCGCTGGCAGCTTCTCAACCCCTTGGGTAACTGCTCAGAAATGATAACTTGGCAGAGGCTCAAAGGGACATATTGCAGACACTAGAGGAAATACCTAAGGTGGAGGCATTGTTCCTGCCTACATGCACAGGAATGTACTCTTGCTTAATTGGTCAGTGTCCTTGCTCCTGACAGTGGTAAAAAGAAGCTGCAGCTCCATTCCATCTCTGGCTGTGCTCCCAGAGATGGAATGGAGGGAAGTGCCTCCAGAGTGCTCACTGTGGGCCCAGGGTGCCAGGTGCACCCTTATGTTGTGACATCCAGTCCTCATTCATCAGAAGGGAGTAGGCATGAAGTTAAATCAATAGCCACCCTCTTTGGGCCCCTACAAACACAGTAACCCCTTTTCTCTTTCTCCAAATCTTACGTATTGCTACAAGTCCTGTCTGTTCCTGAGGCAGTCATTGTTTTATAGAATGAAGTTATATAAAGTAACAACAATGTAACCGGGTGCTAGTCAGGACAATCATCAAATGTATTCACTGAAGACTACACTAACAACTCCAGCTTTTCCACCACCTGGAACATAGGTAGGCAATGAGAAACCCTACAAGGAGACGAGGGTGGGCAGGTAGTGGAAAGATGATTTGTCCACAGAGCAGTCATTAGTCCCATTCTATCCTACATGGTTCAATTGCATTTTTATAGACAGGGATTGTTTGCATAATTGTCAATTTCCTACAATTATCAGTTTTAAAATAGCTCAAAAACAATGAAAAACCGAGGTAACCCAGAGGGCATGGCAGACACCGGATTTTGTTTTGTTTTCCTCATTTCAGAGGCTTTCACAACATTCCTGATTAGGGAGTATCAAGGATTCTGTATGGCAGGAAGTGATACTGGAGATGGTTGGGGAAATGTCATAGGGATACTAAATGCCAGGCAGGGGTACATGGGCACAATTCTGCCTCATCAGTGGATTAAATTATTAATAGAAAGTGTAAGAAACACCTGTAGAGTATGTTAAACATTCCGTTTCCCAGGACCAACTCCTCAAGGGTCTGATACAATAGATTTGGGGGTAAAGCCTGAAAATTGTATAAGCAGCAGCCCAGGTGATTCTGATGTCCTTTGAGAAACACTGGTGGAACACTGGAGGGCTAGTGAAGGCTTGCCTCTAGGTAGAAACCTGCAGGTGGCTAGGGCAGGGCAGAGGAAACACCATTGGCAGTGAGAGAAGATGGGTGGTCTTAAAAGACTGCAAACCAATAGCCACAAGAACTAATACTGAGTGCTTGGGAAGGGCCAGGGGGTGCACTAAGCATTAAACATGATGGGAGCCTGAACTCATCGGTATTAGTAGATAAGAAGAAGGGCCAGAATTGGGGATTTTCACCAAAGCCTGGTTCAGGCTCCATGCTACTCTCATGGTGCTTGCTAGGAATTCAAGGACCGACCCAAGATCTTAATAAATTGAGTTGAGTCTTCCCAGCAGTGTGAAGCCTGGACTTCAGAACTCTCTGAATGCTTCTTGGGCTTTCTAGCCACAATGGAGATCTGAACAATAATACTCCAAGTTCCTCAACTCATAAAGCCCCTCATCATTTGGACGGGGTAGCATACCCGAAATACAGGGAGCATCACTCTTTTCAGTCATCGTGAAATGAACATTCTTGCAAGATTCAGTAAGTTGATATAGCACCCTTGAACACGGCAAAATGAATACTCAGAAATACTTGGTGTTTCTAAAGAAAATGCAAAGGGAAGACTAGTGATAGTGGGTCAAAGACTTTAAAGAGATTTCTTCCAATCATATATTGCAATTGAAGAGAATTAAATTATAATTTTAATTGGGTAAGCCTTTACAGGGCCTTATTATTGGAAAATGAATTGCCTCCTAATTGTTAGTGTGCAAATATGAAAAGCTGAACTTAAGCTGTTTCAATAAAACATCAATTATCAGAAGCTAAAGTAGGTTCTCCAGGTCAGATTGGATAAGCTATAAAGAACAAATGCTGATTCACATTTTTCTGTGGTACTATGAGATAGAAGGAAATGAGTAATTCAAACCAGTGATTTAATTTTAGCCAACAGTTGACTCTCCTTCATCTCCAAGTAACCATGCTGGTTGACTTGAGTCTCACTGTGAATGTTCACTGTTTTTCTGACCCTCAGTGCAGAGTTTGCATCTGTTAAATTAAAGAGTACTTGTCTAATGGGGCTGGGCCTGGACCTGTTCTGAACTAGGATTCCCAAGGCTTAGGTTCTGATTCTCTTGTTACCGTTAAGTCTGTGAATGACCTTCAACAAGACACCTAAGGTCGGTGCAGAACTGCAGGCTTGTCATCCTCAAGACAGAGTGGATAATTCTCTCTCTATCTGGAGCCCTTACTGAGAAAAAGATTACACAATTGCAGTTATTTGAGAACCTTCTGAAAAGATGTCTTATAAATATTATAATTAATGTTATCACTGAGTATTGCTTCAATGCAGATCTTCTAAATATAAATATAGCTGAGTAAGAACTCAGTTTTCCCTGAAGCAAAATTGGAATTAGAAAAACACAAGTTTTGGAAATTCATTTTGTGATATATGATTCCAGAAGATTCACAACACATTCATAATCTTTTTTCCTATGTAGATTATTAACAACAAAATTTGACTCAAAATATTTACTTCCAGGAATGACTAGAACCTCAATAATAAGTCCCAATGGGAGGTTTATTTAATGTTTTTATTTAATGGTTTTCATGACAATTACATTTTCTATAATATCAATCCATACAAAAGTTCACACTCTTGTGTTATATCAGTTGATTAAAAGAAAATAGGAGTATTTAGCAAATACACAATACTGTTTATTTCTGATTAATTTAGAGGCTACAATAAACTTCTGCAATGTGTTGTAGTGGGCAGGATACGAACTAGAGGAGTCAGGACTCCTGTGTTCCAGGAAGCACTTGTGGTGCAGCTCAAGGTAGCTCCTGGGTATCCTCCAGAGCTTGTTAGAAATGTGGATTCTTGGACTTGACTCTTGATATATGGAATCAGAATCCCTAGGTGTGTGGGGGAGAGGGCTCTGAAGTCTCTAATTCGCAGGCTCTCCTGTGCATCCGAGTTTGAGAAGCATTGTGTAGCCTATCCTTATATTTACCAGGAATACGATCCTTAATGGGTCACATGATCTCATTGAGTTTAGTTGCCTCATATTTAAAGCAGGTCCAATAATATCTGCTTCATGGGGTCATGTTGAGGACTAGACAAGGCATCAATGTCTCTGGCCTACAGTTTGACAGTTTCTCTGCTCAGCCTCATACTAGCTGGTTAACCCCAAGCAAGTAATTTAGTTGTTCTCAATTTATTTCTTCATCCGTAAGATGAGAATAATATCTGTTGTTCTCAGATTATTAGGTGGTCATAGAAATCAGTTAAAATTAAGTGCTGAAAGATCTTGGTACTCCCAAATCTAAGGGATTAATGAGACCAGGTTGATGATTTTAAGAGTAGAGTGAGGAATGAGATTGACCTTGTTCTGTGTTCACATGGAAATTCTAAAGAATATGAACATTTGAGCCATTCCTATAATCCCAGCAACTCTGAGAGGCTGAGGCAGAGGATTGCAAGTTGGAAGCCAACCTCAGCAACTTAGCAAGACCCTCTCTCAAAATAAGAATAAAAAATAAAAAGGGTTAGGGATGTAACTCAGTGGTAAAGCATCTCTGGGTTCAATCCCCAGTACAAAAAAAATTGCACATTTGAAACACTTGAGGAAAAGGAAACCAGTCCTTAGAGACTAGTCCTCCAGGGGTGTGCTGGAATCAGCTAGACTAGCTCCTGAGGGCCAATTGCCAGATCTTCAGGAATCTTGCCAGTTGGTTGTTTAAAATGGTCATTATTTAAAAATTAAACTATATAAACAAATTTAAAATAATAGCAGATAAGAAAATTTTTTTAAAAGAATACCCATCTTTTACACTTTCCCCTTCCTAATTATTTCATATTCTGTGCCTTGGGATGATTTACATTGATTGTCTATGTGACAATACCAGGTAATGATGAGATCCCTTCTCAACTCTACATAGCCTGATATCAAATTAGTGGCTTGAAGTTGGCCACGTGATAGTGTAAGAATTTGTACCATGGAGGTCGGCCAATGCTATAGATCTAGGCCATTTTCCCCCTCTCCTGGAGTTGTCTATTAAAAGTTTACCAACATGCCGATGTTTTTACCTTTGTTAATTTACTATAACCCAGGATCTGACTCTAGACTCAGCAACCTGGATTTGCCAGCATTTCAAGAACTGAGGCTTTTTTCTAGGCTTCATATCACCCAGGCTTGAAATCTGATATATATACAATAAGAACATCAATTGATGAATTTGCAACGAGATTTGCCCTAGGGCTTTTCCCAAGGGAAAGCAAAAGGAGTGAGGTATGCATTTTGAATGTTTAATGACATTAGGCTAAGGTGACACAGAATATCCAATTCTGCCAGGGAAGCACCAGCTGCCCTAAGGAAGAGGCAGGCAAGTCCTTGGGCAGGGCTCTCTTCACCTTGGGAGGGTCACTGTCCATCTTGCTCAGAGACTCTTCCCTTTGTGGCATAAATTAAATTAACATTGCTCCCTGGTCACCTACTGATGGTCTCACCCTTCCTTGACCCATGCCAATGCCTTCAACTGGGTTACTGTCAAGAGCTGGCAGCTATTCTTGGTCTTCAAGGCAGTGTTTTTCCAAGAGAAGTTTATGGGGATGGGGCATATGTATCGGGATCATATGCATGTATCTTTAAAATGCATATGTGTAGGCCTTCTCTTAAGCATCTACTAAATCAGAATTTCTGCTGGTGGAACCCAGGAATCTGCATTTTGAACAAATTACGAGACGATTTCTATACACACTGCAGTGTAAGAACCACAGCTTGGAGGTTTCTTGGTATTTCTCCACTAGATTCAGAAATACATTGACTTCTTGATTTAATTCCCAAAGCACTTGCCTTTTTAAATTTCTGGGGGCACTGCATTGCAGCTCCCCTGTATGACTCACTCATTAATCATGAAGGGCATTATGGACTGAATATTTGTGTTCCCCCAAATTCATATGTTGGAACATCAACTCCCAATGTGATAGTCTTAGGAAGCAGAACTTTTGGGAAGTAATTAGGTCATGGAGGTGGAGCCCTCATGAATGGGATTAGTTAGTGCCTTATAAAGGAACCTCAGAGAGCTCTTTGGCTCTATTTCCACCATGTGAGGTTGGAATGAGAAGTCAGCAGTCTGCAATCTGGAAGAGTACTCCATCAAACCTGACCATGCTGGCATCTGATCTCAGACTTCCAGCCTCCAGAACTGTGAGATCTATATTAGTAAAAATCTACCCCAATTTAGGAAAACTAAGTTCTAACCCTGACCTCAGGCTGGTAGCCATTTTTTCAATCTCTTTCATTAAGGAACCACCCAATGTGTCATTACCCCTGGTAACAGAAACAGAGGCACAGAATTGGATTTGCTTTATGTGAAATCCCAATGCACACAGCTTTGAAGTGCTTGGGTTTGCTATCATCTCCAGGCAGCAAGAGGAATAAACTTTTGTGAGTAGAGATTAGCCCATTATCAGAGACTCATTCTAACTCAGTGAGTCTCTGACAGGAGTGAGTTATTCAACTCCAGGGAACAGTTGGCAATGTCTGGAGACCTTTTTGCTTGTAACAATTAGGGGTAGAGGCGAGGGTAGGTGGGGTGCTACTGTCACCCAGTGAGTAGAGGCCAGGGATGCTGTTAAACACCCTGCAAAACAGAACAGTCCCCCACAACGAAAAATTGTCCCCCAAAATATCCATAGTGCCAAAGTTGAGAAAGCCCATCCTAACTTCTCCTGGCCTTTTCCATTCTAATAGATTGTTGCCCTTTCAATGTTAGGATTCATCTAGTGGTCTCTTGCCCCCAGCAGTCTGTGGAGAGTTGTTAAAGGACTGAATCATTTTAATGTCACAAGAAAAGAGTAAATTCATATGGAAGGATGTGTCATTTTGTTTAATGATGTTTTGCCTTTCACGTAGCAGGAACTCTATAAAATATATTTTAATTAAATGGTGAATAGATTAAAACATTAATTTCCCATGTGCTTTAATAAATAAAGAGAAGATGACTTCTCATACGTAGAACTGATTCTTGTATCTGTCTTGAGTGCATGATCAAATGCTCAACTACATGCTTTTCCCTTTGAATGGATCCAATAAATGCTCTTAGCAAAGAAAGTAGAGCGGATATTATTTGCTGAAATTGAAATGCTAATAAAAACCATCCCTGAATCCAACCCCCAGATCTATTTAAAGAATTCAAAGAATGTCAGAAAAGCACATGGCTTCAAGGTTAACGTGTAAGATTTATAGAAACTTGAAAAATCACTCTAACTAAAAAGAAAGTCAGTACTCCCTGCATGCCTTTAAATTAGAATGGCAGCCCAAACCAGTTAATTATAAAAACAAGGAAATTAACAGGTTTTCATGTTTGTTTCTTGCTCTGACCAGCATTTAGTCAATAATTCTTAAAGAGAAATAACAAAGAAGAGAAAGTTCTGAGCCAAATTTGCTTTCTCACACACACATCCAGGTTAACTGCTGAGTTTTCTATCTGCAGAATGGATTCTTCTGTAGTTTAATAGCCACTAGAGATGGAAATAGAGAGGTATAACCTCAGATTCAATTTAATTATAGCAAGTATCAATAATAGTGAATGATCAGGAAGACCAGACAAAGAAGTTAGAAGAAACATTAGATAGAGGATCCTCATTATTGTCATAACATAAAAATCATGGAATCTTAGAATCTTAAAGCTGAAATGACTTGAAATTTACAAACCCCAATTCACTAGTTTTCAGCTGGAAAAATAATTGGTCAGAAAGGCTAAATAACTTGTTCGAGAGCACAGAGCACAAATCATCCTCCAGGGTCTTTGATCTCAATCAGAATGAACTGGTTATTTTCCAGGGTCTCTCTTCTGGCTATGTAGCATACTTGCCAGTCTGACTGGTTTTGGAGTTGTTTAAATATCTGTCTTCCACTCTGCCATCATCCCCTCATTCATCTTCAATCTTCAATACCTTGAACTCAATAAATGTTGAATGAACAAAACTGAACTCAGGTTTACTGATCACAGTCTGGTGCACTTTGAAATTGCCAACTTACCCAGAACCAAAATATCATATGATTTGTCTTTAAAATTCTTTTTTGTACATGTAGTCTTCAGATAGATGCTACATAAATATTATTAAAATTGACTTCAATGTTATATTTGATTTGATTTTTAAAAAAATGTATCATGGAGATCTCTTTACAACAATTTTGTTTTTCTTTTGTGGTACTAGGGATTGAACCCCCAGGCATAATACCGTTGAGCTATACCCCTAGTCACTTTTATTTTTGAGTTTGAGACAGGGTCTCACTAAGTTACACAGGCTGTCCTCAAATTTATGATTCTCCTGCCTCAGTCTCCTGAGTTGCTGGAATTACAGGCCTGGGTCACCAAACCGGGCATCAATTTGTTTTTTATTGTAACATATAACTAGTTTAGGCTTGGGGATATATACAATTCCAATGTATTTTTGTTAATATTAATTTTTCTTTTGTTCTTTTTAAAATCACATTTTTCTTCTTGTTATAGCAATTCAATAATTTCATCATTGTAGTAATTAATTGTAGAAATCATAGAAGATGGCAGATAAATAAAGGAATAAAATACAAATTACCCATAATTGTACCTACATTTTTTTAACCTTACAGTCATAAGCTCTGAATAAGTAGGAACACAGTGTAGCATCAAAGGTTAACATATAGAGTGGCAGAGTTGACTTAAGAAATTATCTAGCTAGACATTTCTTGATAGGGTAATTTTGCAAATGACATAAATAAGAGAATAAGTGACTTGATGATCTCTCACAGCTTGAAAGGGGGTTAGGAGGACATTAGAACCAGACTTCCAGTCTCAGCAAAGAGTCAAGGCGGAAGTGGTAAAATCTAACAATACCCCACTGGATGGAGATTTATTTTATGACTATAATAAGCCACATGGTAAATCATAAGGGGTGTTTCATTCTTCTAATATGTCTCTACTGTATTTAGAATCTGATAAAGCCCCTATTAGAATTCATGTCTTTAAGAATAAAAGGAACTGCGGAACTACAGAGAGGGCTGGAATAATCCATTAATTATATCCGTTAAGCTTCAGTTACAGCTAATAAGGAATATCACATGACCACGGTGTGTGCTTGTTCTGAACAATAAAGAACACGAGGAAAGATAAGATTCAGGACTAAAATGCCCTTCAGCAGCACCCTGTAGGTAGTGGTGATGAAAGTCATTAAAAGAAAAATTGATTGAGGTATTTTAGTAAATAAAAGAACTAACTCCCTGCTTCCCCATCAGGAAACGTATTGTTAATATAGTACTGTTCAGCCTTCCGGAAGAAAATGTTTCTTCATGCTTCTCTCTTTAGCCTTATTCTTATCCTGTCATTTTTCAGGCATACACGCGCGCGCGCGCGCACACACACACACACACACACACACAC
This sequence comes from Spermophilus citellus, assembly GCF_964194105.1. NCBI lineage: Eukaryota > Metazoa > Chordata > Mammalia > Rodentia > Sciuridae > Spermophilus > Spermophilus citellus. The sequence continues at coordinate 82,788,668 of NC_138195.1, forward strand.
ACACACAAATTGAAAACGATGGTCCTATTTTATTTGCTTCAAAAGAAACAGGCTGCTGATTTTGCTTGGAGCAGTTTACTCTTGGCCTTGATGTGAGTGTAAGGAGAAGAGCGTGTAATTGACGAGGCAGACTCTAAGAAGCCGCAGATACAGTGTAAAGAGAGGGAACAGGCATGAAGACAATGGCTATTTGGTAAAAGTAAATAATTTCGGCAGCTAATGCGTCCTGAACATATTTTCTTTGATACTGACTTGCTTCACATGACAATAGCAGAACCACAGTGGCTTGTAGGCATTGCCTTTCTGATATCTTTCTTTTACATTATTGAATGTATCATAACTCACATTGATATTACCTTTGGGTTAGGCTGTGGATCTGTAACTTTTATTAAAATCTGGAGCATCAAATACCTGACATAGATCTGCATTCTCTGAAGGCTTAGGGGCCCAACTAGAACATTCTTTTTTTCCCCCCACTTTTTTTTATTGGTGCATTATAGTTGTACATAATCGTGGGATTTGTTACATATTTGTACACATATTTGTTACAGATTTGTACATATTGCACAGTATAGCAATATCACTCCCTAGCACTTCTCCCACTCCATCTCCCCCAACCCCTTTCTTCTACTGATCCGCCTTGGATTTTCATGAGATCCCTCCCCCCTCCCACCTATATTTTCCTTTTTTCCTCTCTACTTTCCACATATGAAAACATACAACCCTTGACCTGAGTTTGGCTTATTTCATTTAAATAACGTACTCAACAAACTATAATATTCTTATAAACAATGATATAAGATATTAAAATGGAAGTTTTTTATTTCAGACTGAAGACAATAAAAATACCATATTCCAAAATACATTCCAGATCACCATACAGGAGTTAAAAAAGAATGTGGCATAGGAAGGGGTGGGGGAAAACGGCATATGACTCTTAATTATTTTCTCTCCATGAGAATATATGAGGTGGATGATGGAAATCAGGTGGAGAATATTTTTGGAGAGAGATATTGGTATGCCATGAATGGTCCCACCCTACCCCACGGAGATAGGTAGTGAGGTCTGTCTTCTGTCCATGCACAGTTGGAAAGGGACCTTAAGGAGACCACTCCACAAGCCTCAGGGGTAGAAACTGATGTTTGGAGTGGGAGGCTGGTGGGCAGGGAATGGAATAGTCTGGTTCTGACTCCCAGCTGAGAAGAGACAGGCAGACTGGCTGCTAGGATGCTGGAGTCCAGAAGGTGGCCCGCCTGAAAGGCCACAGGAGTGTTCACTTTGCTCTTGGTCAAGAGGTCCCCCTGGAGGAGGAAGCAGCAACAGAGAGGAACTGGAGGTGCTAAAGGACGAGTAAGCACCCAGCTGGAACCTGGGTTCGGGTTCCAGTGAACTCCTGTTTGCTCACTGAATTAAATTCTCCTTCTGGAGAATTACCTGGGAAAGAGTCCCAGAGATGGGGAGTGAGGGTATCTCTAGCAATTACCACTTCCCCACAAAACACGTACACACACACACTCACGCACACACAGCTGTAAACATATGGTAAACTGAGAAAGCTTGAGACACTAAATCACCACTACCAGGGTATCTGGCAAGTAAGATTGTTTCACCACCTCCCCTTATCTCTTCTTCTTCGTTGCCCTCCAATCCCAAGGTTAGCAAGCAGCGAGAAGAAGCCCTAGGAGGGAAATAAGAGCAGAAACTCTTCCTCCTTTCTCAACTGCAGGATTCTTTTTTGCTGCAGCCCTTGACAGGGATTGTATGTTGGGAGGGGTGTCCTTCTGAAGTTGAAAATTTAATTATTATTTAATTTAAGAGCATTTTAAATTTTGACGATATCGGGATTTGATATTTTAATTATTAAACCTAGACTGTACTTTGTAGTTTGAAGTTAGGAGAATTCTTTTTATTTTCTTAGCAACCTGAACAGCTTGGGTGGGGTCTGCATGAAAGTTCATCCCAGGGCAAGGGAGGGCAAAGAGAGCCCTCCCAACCTGGTGCAGGTGGTATTTAACCTCTGCAGGTTTATGGACCACAGCTTATATAGAGGGCAGGAAAAGAAAAAAAAAAAAGACTGTCGTGTATTTTTTTCCATTTCTCTTTTAAGAAGAAAACTCAGCTAACATAAAAGTTGAATTCAAAGCCCAATGGGTGTTTGCATACTCAAGTCTAGGACATATCTTGTAAGCACTGAAATATGGTGTTCATTATTTCAAATGACAAGTTGTTTTTTTTTCTTCCTTTCTAATTTAACAAATTAATTTTCCTTGGAACCTTTTGGTTTGTATTTCAAGATTGTAAGCTTTCATCATGAAAAGATGACAGTGTTGAAGATTAAAGGGTGGGGTTCTTCTCAAGATGTTCTCAGTCCTGTGAAGGAGTCTGCGCATTGAGCTTCTTTCTATCTCAAAACCAGTATTTCTTGATATTCTCTTTATATTCTGTAAGATTTTCTTAAAAGAAAAAATTCAGTGGTTGAAGGACATGTCAGAGAATAGAGGAGACACTTTTATATTAAAGGGAGTTTCATGATATGTCTTTTGAAGTTCATTTGACTTACGACACATCTTTCCCTCCTGGAAGTGTTAAATAGCTCTGTACTATAAGGCTGGCAGTCTTTTTGTAAAATACAGCTTTCTCTTTTTTTCCTCTCATGCTCTAAAGAAAGTGTGTACTGTAAAATGTGAATATCAGCAGTCAGAAAACAGGTTTTTTTTTTCCTTACTTCTATATCAAGGTCCTCAAAAACCTGTACCTAGTCATGAATATTTTTTCTTTACAGTTTGTTTCTTTTTTCCCTCTCTTCCAGAAACTTGGAAGTTTCTCTGCATGGCACCTGGACCAGTGTCTTCTCTTAAATTACGTACAGATGAGAGAGGGGTGCTATACTCCCATATAGACATATTGAAATCCTGTAGCTCTATTTTTTACTTTGTTTTGCAAACAGGCCCTTTACTTTGAGCAAGGTATAATTTGTGATTCACAGTTTCCTTGTCCCCATATTAACAAGGGAAAAATTATAGAATTTTTAAAGAAGGCTCTAGGCAATGTTTTTATCCCTGAATCTTTGGGGAGTTATAAAAACAAACAGATTACTGAAACTGTAAGAGAACCAATCATGGGGTTATTACATTTAAGCATAAGCAAAATTTCCTCTTGGATCATTAAGTTATAGAATAGAAAGGTTATGTTTTGAGAGACAGAGATCACTAGGTAACTTGTGAGTCAAACAAGTAAAATTTTACAATTCAAGAATACTGACAGCAGTTAGAATCAATAGGCTTCTCACATTCCAAATTTAAAACTTTCCTAATGTGCTAATAGAGATACTGCAGCAGTAGGCATTTAAGAAAAAAAATAGAACGAGTTAAAATTGTATTGTGTTTTTTATTAATTCTTCTTACTCACATAATTTTGAGGGGCGGGGGTTGTTGGGGATTGAGCCCAGGGCCTTGTTCATGCTGATCATGTGCTCTACCACTGAGATACATACACCCCAGCGTCACATAAACATTTTAAATGGTCACAAAATGTTTGAAGGGGGGGCAAATCGTCCACTTTCCCACTTCCCCTCTCCTCACCTGTCTCCAATTCTGTTGTCTTCTCCTTAGACCAAGACCCCTAGTTAGGCACACGCTCCACAAGAGGGAAGTCTGGACCACGCAGATCTGCTTAGGCCAAAGATGTTAACCATTCCACTTTTCTCCTCTCCAGCTAGTTCTCAGCCCTTGACTTTGGCATTGCTTCTCCTCCTGTCCTTGGGCCTGAGGGACTTACCAGGCTCGCTGGTTAATGCTCCTCCCTCCATCCTGCTGCTGTCACCCTTGGCTCCAGCCACGTGTGAGAACTGGAGGGGTCTCCTTCAGAATCAGCTCTGACCCCCAGGCTGCTCTCGTCATTTTAGTCCAAGAGGTCAGTGCCCCTATTTGATGAGCCTAGATTGGACAGAAACATACCCATTCACAGGATTTGGGTGAATTTCCCAGGATGTTTTTTTCTTTCATAGGTACAAGCACACAAGTATTTGAATATTCTGCCTCTGGATTAAAATGGCATAATAAACTGGGTTTAGTGATCCACACCTGTAATCCTAGAAACTCTGGATGCTGAGGCAAGAGGATCAAAAGTTAGAGGTCAGCCTCAGGAACTTAAAGAGATCCTGTCTCAAAATTTAAAAAAAATTAAAAGTGTTGGGGATATAGCTCACTGGTAAAGTGCTTCTGGGTTCAATCTCCAGAACTGAAAAGAAAAGGCATAATAAACATTCTACATCGTCTCTATAATTGTCATATTTAGAACAATAAAATACAGTTCAATTTATATATAAAAATTTGACCATTCATTTGACCATTCTGCCTCAGAAGTAGACATATGCTCAGAGTCTCTCTTTCCTTTAGGAAAATGTCTCTCTGCTTTGCCTGGGGTCTGGATGGGGCTGGTGAGAGTGTCCTCACTCTCCGTTTTGGCTCACCCAGAGATAAGCAGGGGACCCAAGCCAGGCCAGCTAGACATGAGCTGCAGAAAATTGGGTTCTTGAACCCAGTCTCACCCCACCCAAGGTTTGGTTGGAGAGGAACAGAAGGAGACGATGATTGAAGCTGGGTATTTCCGATACCTGTATTGGAAAGGAAGATTGTTCGTGAGGCCCTAAGACTGAGGCCCCTGGAGATAACCCTAGTTCTCATTCCTCCTGAAGCCATTCACTCCAGGAACAATTCAGTCTTTCCAATATTCTCTTTTGCTGAAGATCATTATTTTCTGTTCTTTGAGACCAAGAAGAATGCTAAATGATAGACTTGTTGCTAGGCACTTTGGTTATTTTTATTATTTTGAATACTCCTGTGATAAATATCTTGTGCATGCCTGTGTATGGATATGGCATTTTACATATTTTACATAATTTGCCAGAAGTGGCATTACTTAGTCAAAAAGTATGAATGTTTTTTCCTGCTGCTTAATATAAATTGCCCAAATGGTTTTTAAGAGGATTACACCAATTTACATTTTTTTATTATATGTTACAGAAAGTACTACTCAAAAATATTACAAAATTAGCTTCTGTTCAGGAAGACCTCGTAAGAGATGATATGTCTAAAGTACTGGAAACAGGAACATAGAGTGCTTTCAGCTTAACTTTTAAATAATTGCAGTGAGTTGTTCACGGGATCTTACAGAGTTTGGGTTGAATATGCATTTATAGGTTGATTTGTACTAAACCAAGGTTTGTAAACAGATTTCTTACTCAAATGTTTTAAATCTGTAATAAATAGCTACACCTGCTAAATGTTTAATATACATTTATTAGGAGCTTTTCATTATTCAACAAAATTCTCAAAATGATACTACAATTACTCCTATTTTACAGGTAAGAAAAGGAAGGTTTGTACAACTATGCAGTCCAAAGAAAGAAAGAACTGGGTTTAGAGGACCTGGCTCTTCACCCTGCATTATAAAACTATCTCACTTATCTGTTTTCTAGTACTTGGGATTTGGAAGCCAGGTTGGAATCTTGACTTCATACTTAGGAACCAAACAACCTTGGAGAATTCATTCAACTCCTCTGAATCTTTGTTTTCTAATCTATAGAATGGAGATAATACTATCTGGTCTCCCTAACTCACAGGGCTTTGCAAGGTGCATAGAACGTAAGACAGTGCTGTACACATGCGCAGCATGGTTGCTTAGGGTAGGAAACACCATTTGTAATTATCTCTGACTACTATTAGAGGTTGTGGAGAACTTTGGGGCTGTGAAATACCCACTCCTCTCTTTCTGCCCTGAGTTCTGAAGTGATTGAGATTCATACCCAAGTCCAATGGAGGAGGATAAAAATGCCATTTGAACTGGGGAATGTGGTTTAGGAGTGTGGCCCCAAGGGACTTCCTACTATTTCATGACTGAACGAAGGGACTGACTTACCCACCCAGCCACAGGGAGAGCTGGACACATTGTGTCTCTCCTACAGAGCGACCTCTTACTGCACAATGGTGGAGGAACAGTTGACTGAGGACAGATTACTCCAAAAAACAAAGCATACAAAGCTCCAAACCACAGCTGGCCAGGTCCTCCTGCCCATGTAATCAGTGACTCAGTTCATTCTAGACAAAGCCAGTGAGGATGTGTGGAGAGGGCAGCAGCAAGTTTTCCTCCCAAGCTTTACCTGCCTGGAATTCGAATGAGAGCATGGGAATATGAGATTCGGGAGAATAAGCTCTCTCTCTTACGAGTGAAGACTCATCATCTCTATCAGTCATTTAGAAATAGCTCAGGAGGATTACAAGGAGTCTTTCTTGACTTGTTCTGCCTCCTACTTGACTAAGTTGAAAGGAGCCATCTGTGGCTGCTGCTTATGATATTGACAATTCTGCTCCCACTCCTTAACGCCCTCTCATGTGGCCATGAGACTCCCTTTAATGTGTTCTTTAAAAAGTAAAATATGTCTCATTTTCTGTAAAATCCAGCTCTGTGTCAGAACCTGCACATGCATTGTCTGCTCTCTGATGCTCCCCTTTCTCAGGGTTTGGACTACTTGCTCTGTCTCCCATAGGGTCCCCTCCAGGCCAAAGTATGTGCCAACCTCATTTGGACAGCAGACACCCTGTGGAAGGGCATTAGGAGGCAAGAGCTAATTGGAACTTTGTGATTAGCTGTCATGGATGCCTGGGCCTGTCAATAGTGTTCAATAAAGCCAGAAGGCCAAGCGTTTCCTTCTGCATACTGATTGCTGAGTTAGATTTCCCAGTGCAGAAGGGCTTTCTGAGCAGTCAATTTTAGACTATTTCTCTTGTTCTTAAGTGGTTAAAATCCCTAGCTGGTCTTTAATCTAAGTCTGAAGAATTCTTAGTTATGGCTGAGATTATGCTATGATATTTTTACCCTTGATACACACAAAACTTTCTGCAGTCTATTAGATCCCTGAATCAGTTATTGCTGATCAATGTCTCTTTCAGTCTCCATGAGTGACAGATATACATTTTCTCATAGAGGACAGAAGAACTTCCTTTTTCTTGTACCTTTTCCTTTGTGCTGCCTCCCTATTAAGTCTGGGCCCTTATTCTTCATGCCTACCATTATTTTGACCACTGAGGAGGTTTTTTGGAGCTACTCTGATTTCTGTCTTCTTGAAGATCTATTTTTCCAATTCATTATTTAGTCCTGTGAACTGCCTTTTCAATGAACTCCTATCTGGGCTAAAGTTAGCCAGAGTCTTCTTGCAACTGAGAACTAATAAACACCAGATTGCAATGATCTGTTACTTCCAAACTTGTACAGTATTTTCTGTCTAATCCACCTACAAATCTTTATTATTTGCTTTCTTTTTTGGGGTAATTGTTTGTGTGCATGTCTCATCTCCCCAAATGGAATGTGGTCTTGGATGGACCATACCATATCCATCTGTAGATTTCATGTAGTAGCTACTAGACCTTTCACAAAGGAAGTACATGTCAGACATTTCTTGGCTGATGTTCCATTTTCTCCTTCTTTACCCCCTATCACTTCAAACATATTCATGCAGATACCAGAGAAAGCACTTAGCTTTACCTGAAGCTATGTTTCTATCCCTATAGCAGCAAGTGGAGGACTGAGAGATGCAAATATAAATCCTCCTGATGTCAGGTAGGACTTCTTATGCCCCACAGTTGTGGGATTATTGCTTGGTCATCTCCTCCCCCACCCACCTCATGAGGATTCAGTCCCTATAGCAAAGGGGTCCGATGTAGAAAAAAAATCATTATTTTATTTAATCATAGCAGCATGAGTACTGAGTATTCTGGTGTGTGCTTATGATAAGCACATATTTATTTGTATGAGAAAAAGAAAGAATGAAAACTCGATCGCCATGTATATTATTCAGAACTTTTGGGTTATAAGTAACAGAAACTCAATTCAAAACAACCAACTTAAGTCAAAAAGGAAAATATATTGATTGACTCATGTAACCTTCTCATGGAGAAGTCAGAGTAGAGGGAGCTTCACTAAATTTAATCCAGTGTTGTGGTCTTTCTGTGCTGAAGTGTTGATGGTGTTGGGGGGGGTCTTATCAGAAGAAGGGATTTGTGTTGGGGTGGTAGAATGGCTAAACAGATGGATACAAGGACTAACACATAATGTTAAAAATAATTTTCCATTATATCTTCCTAAAATTTGCAAATTCTTCCAACAAAGTAGCACATGGGGGAAAGAACACAGGAATTATACTAGTAGGTGCTTCTGTCTTGAACCCAGTGCCTTTAAAAGCTCATCTACTGCCCATGCCTGAGGCAGTGAGTGCTCTATAAAAAGCTTCTACAGGGTTGTTCCCAAGCTGGCCTCCTCCTAGGATTTTCTCCTTTCTCTGTTTCTTCACAGTAGTGATGCTCCTCTTTTTCTGAACTCTGAGACTGGGACTGTCATTTTTGCTTTTGTTATTATCTTAGAGGCCAATGGCTTCAGATTATCCTCCAGCATGCTGCAGGCTCTTCACTTTAGCCAAGGTTGGCTATTCTTGTGAAACAAAAGGCCTATAAAACAATGGACATTCAAGAAACTGACTATTTTGGCATGTTATAAACTTTATTCATTTTCTTTAACTGAAGAATTCCCCTACTAAATCAGTACCAAGCTGCTCTTGGAATGTAGGGAGCCCTCTTAAATATGGAATGTTCTAGAGAGCTGTATTTTGGACATTTAACCTATTCTTTAATAGGTTTGCTTAAGGCCCAACACTGAAACCCATTAAGTCTGCTATGTCCATGGGGTCAGTCACATATAGCCATCTGTGGTTCTATAGGCTTGTCCCTTCTGAAACTCATGTGGAAATTTGATTGCTAATGTAATGGTACAGAGAAGTGGAAGGACCTTGAAGAGATGTTTGGGTCATGGGGACAGAGCCTTCATGAATGAATTAATGGTGTTCCCATGAGAGTGCGTAGGTTATTGCAGGAAGGGGGTTGTTATAAAGAGTCCACTCTCATGATTTTTATCTCACAGGCATTCACTTAACCACATTCTTTTCCATCATGAGATGAAGTAGCATGAGATCTTCACTAGATACCAGAATCATGAGCTTGGACTACTCAGCTTCCAGAATGATGAGCTAAATAAATTTATTTCCTTTATAAATTACCCAGACTCAGGTATTCTGTTGTGGCATCAGAAAGCACAGTCTCAGAAAAGGAAAAATATCTCTTTGGTGTGCCCGGCCTTCCTTCCTTCAGAAGTCAGCTGTGCTTCCTGCTGATTCCCCACAGGAATGTCAGTGCCTGAATCCTTCAGCCATCACCTGAAATGTTAAGTTCTCCTGACAGTCCCAGAAAGCGGCCATCATTGGAGCTCTATAGCCTGTGCTGGATCATGAGAAATAAGAAAGCTGGGGCTGGGGGTGTGGCTCAAGCGGTAGCGTGCTCGCCTGGCATGCGTGCGGCCCGGGTTGGATCCTCAGCACCACATACCAACAAAGATGTTGTGTCCGCCGAGAACTAAAAATAAATATTAAAAATTCTCTTCTCTCTCTCTCCTCTCTCACTCTCTCTTTAAAAAAAAAATTCTCTCTCTCTCTCTCCCCCTCTCTCTTTAAAAAAAAAAAAAAAAAAGAAATAAGAAAGCTGAGCTTTTCAGATAAACCTTGCTTTTTACAAGCCCCCTAATTTTAGTGCATAATTATTTTGAATTCACCGATAATTTGTACAATTTTCCTGTAAGTCATTCACACATAGTTCTCTAACATGAAACACTTAGCTTTGCTAAGGCATGTATATTAATGAGAACTGTGCTTCTCAAGTGTAAATGTTTTATATGTGTTAAGGCTTTTGGCTTATATGTGAAGAGGCATTGCATAATATGATCTAGAAATCTTTTCTCTTTAACTCTCATATGAAAAGAATTCTGTGGATTGGCTGAGAAATACTGATCTGTCAATTTCCATGCCGACTTATAACAAGGAAATCATTAGCTAAGGAAAATAAAAATATAATCTATGCAATTAAAAGAACAGGCTAGTTTTGCCCAATATGAAACTAAGTTAAAAGGAACCGTGAGAAACAAAATATTTCTTTAATCAGGTCATTGTGATTCTACTAAAAAGTATTATTTTTTCTTTATTATGAGAATTATCTTGATTCAAATGGGCAATATTGACCTCTTTGACCATTGTACCTAAGCAGAAGCAGAAAGGTAGCTTTGCCATAAAAATCTCACCTGGCACAGGCACTGAGATAAGTGTCAAGGGCTTTCTTTTAAAAACCACTCTGGATTGTATTTTGGTCTTTTAGTGATCCAAAGGAAATAAATCAGATGTCTCTTTGAGAACACTTCTTCTATCCTGGGGATGTCATTCCACCAGGGGTTTATGTAGTAGTTACCTTTTCAATTCATTAAATGCTATCCCAGGGCCCAACATAGTAATTGTTCCCTCATTTGTGATCCATTTAGCTACAGAGAATTAAATATTCAACTTCTTGCCTTCCAGGATAATCTCATTCTTACCCAAAGCTCTTCCAGAAAGGAACTTAGATTCCTTGAAGAACTCCCCTGCTTGTACCTAGAGCCATTCAATTGTTAATTATACCCACAGACTCTGGGAGCCCTGCAAGGGCAAAGAAGCTATATCCGCTGCATTTTCAGAGCAGGAGAAAAAGCATTGCTGCGTCTGACCTCACAAAGGCTCATTAATGCTCCATGACTGTGAAGACCTTCTGTAGGTCACTCAGTTAAACACACACACACACACACACACACACACACACACACACATACATGCATACACACACATGCATACACACACACACAAATGTACATACAACACACAACATTACCCCAACACAACTGTGATGTCAGTTTGCACACTGCACTAGCTGTTTCCCTAGAATGTTTTATCCAGCATCCTCTCTCGATAGTGAATGCAAAGGATTTAGGTTGGGAAAGTGCATTAGCTTTTGATTAATGGTTGGATGAGGGCCAGTTAAATTTTTAAATCTGAATGAGCTTGCTGACTCAGGCTCCTTAGCAGCATAATGGACAGCCAGTCCTCAAAGCTTTCATTAAAAAGGGTTCTGGTAACCGATGTCTAGAGAAATGAGTTGACATACAATTCACCGAACTACTCAGCTTTCATCTAAAATGGAATATGTAATCTCAGAATTCACCTGGTCTCTTGAAATTTTCAGGTAAAATTAAATTTGAAGAAGCTGCAGCTTAAATATTTTGAAGATAGGAAGCCTCCAGTGGCTTTGTGACTGTATCCCTCTGAAGCCTGTATTTAATTATGTTTATTGCATTTTAAGTGCAGCTGGAGTCACTGATCTGCTGATAACAAAGTCTGGAATGGTTTGTGGGAGGTTCTCAGGATGTATCAGAGACTGATTGGATTTGAATTTTATTTTTAACTGTGGGTCCTCTGAATTCTGCCTTTTCATTTTTATCTTTTTCCCCCTTACTAATAGGAACAAACTGTGACTTTGCAGAAATATTCCTGGGAAACCTGGCTGGAGAAAGGCCACTGAAGCTACCCTGACCTCAATGGCATTTCGTCTGTCAGAACTGATGACTTTCAGCCTTTAGGCTGCAGCCTGAGGTGTGTCCGACACCCCTTTGCAGTGACCTTAGAGGTGACCCCTCTCCCTCTTCTGTGTCTCAAGAAAAATGTGAATGATATAGGTTTTCTTTCCCAGTCCAGTAATATTTTATTTGATTTACAAGATTGTTCAGTACTTCCAAAAGCTACTTAGAGCAACCATAGCTAATTTGAAAATGGCTGAGTTCTTTGCAGTCATCTCTGAGTTGAATGAGTCTTGTATAACTGTCTTCCCCACCTTATCTTCCAAGTTTACAAAGACCACTGCCCTTTCTTGAAACCAGCCCTAGCAGCCATATATGTACTATGTCCATGGTTCTTTTGTAGGCAATAGCTGACCGGAACAGTGACAGGCAATTGCTGCAGGTAAAGCCAATCAAATCCATTCTCTCTCTCTCTTTCTCACTACGCCTAGAGAGAATGAAGTAGTGTATAAAGAAGCAGATATGGACTTAGAGGAGGCTGATACCTTTCTGGTTGATTCCAGTTTAGAAGCCCAGGTGCATTCCTCTCTGGGAGCATCATGATCTTCTTTTACAAATCCGTAATCTCTTCCCATCATCATTGTATGTTAGCTTAAAATGTTTTATGCTCTTGAAACCTAGGGTTCTAAATGATGATACAAAATTTCTGTTGTGCAAAAAGTACATGGGAGGGGGGAGGAAATGGGGACTTGGTGCTTAATGGTTATAGTTTAAGCTTTGCAAGATGAAAAGATTGTGGGGTTTGGTTGCACAGCGACGTGAGTACACTTACCACAAGTGAACTGCATGCGTCAAAATGGTTGTGATGGTAAATTTCATGTTACAAGCATTTTACTAAAGATTTTTAAAAATACTTTAAAAATGTCTGTTTTGGACACCTTGTTTTTCTTCTCTAGTACCACAGCCTGTTCAGGTCTCTGTTGCCCCCCTATATGAGCCATTGTAGTCACCAAATTCATCTCCCACTTCTACTCCCTTGGAAGCTGGTCCCCAGGATTCTACCTTGTGTGCATGGAGCAGCTGATATTCCTGAACTTGGCTGCTCTCCAATAATGCAAACCTTCCTGAATCCAGGATTAAGTTAATGCTCCCTAGCCTATAAAAGGAACCAAACAGACCTTTCCCACGTTCTAATCTACAGATTCCCAGGAAGACGCAAACCTTAGGCAGGCTGGCCTCTCTCATCCCCAGAACAAAACTTACTCATTCTGGTTCCCCATCCCTATTTCAAAGTCCAGCTTCAGGCCCATCAATTCCATGGATCATTTTCTGACCATTTTAGTCCTCCAGGGACATTTATTGTTGTTGTTGTTGTTGTTGCTGTAGCTGTTGTTGTTAGTTTTGAGGTACTAGAAATGGAGCCCAGAGTTGCTCTACCACTGAGCTACATCCCCAGCCCTTTCTATTTTAAATTTTAAGGCAGGGTGCTGATCAGTTGCCTCAAACTTGCCATCCTCCTGCCTCATCCTCTCTAGTTGCTGGGATCATGGGTGAGTGCCATCATGCCCTATGACATTTATTATTTGAATCATACTTTTTAGTGATTATATATAAACAGCTTCCTATGAATCTATCTTGTTCCTCTGCTAATTTACTTATTTCCTGATGATAGAGATTAGATTAGGCCTTATAATCTTTGATTATTCCTATATGCTGTGTTCCAGGTAGGCTTTTAATGTTGGCCAAATGAAGAAGAGCTGCCTTATGAGCTTGCCGCTTCAGGACAAACATTTGCAGAGATGTAGTAGAAACATTTATTAAATACTTCGTATTTTCCAGGTACCATGTTAGGGTTTTCACGTGGATTGTATACCTCATTTAATCATTCCAACATCCTATTTAAATAGAGATGATTATTATCCTCATTTTATAGATGAGAAGATGCAGGCACACACAGTTAAATAACTTGCCCAAGATCATGTCCATTGGTAGGAGGCACAGTCGTGGTTCTGAGCTAAATCTGTTAGGCTCCTAAACCCATGCTGCTTCTTCTCTCTCCCTGTGTAGGCTCTGCTATTAATGCTGTCTTTTTTTGCCTGTTCTTCCAGTGAATTATAACCTCCCTAAAGGCAGGAATCTTCTCTCAATATGGCATAGAGGCTCACTGAAGACAGGAAAGCGGGAGGAAGGATGGAAGCAGAGAGGAATAGGAGGCAAGAAACTTTGTGTGTGGTGCTTGCGCAGCTCCTGAATTTGGCAAGAATCAGTGGTGCAAGGGGCTTGACCAGAAAACACCGGCTCACCTTTCTGGGTCACATCCCCGACATCCTTGGTCCCTTTTCTGAGGTGATTCAGCCACATGTTCACTATATGGATAGGAGTTCATGGTGAATATTGTCTTGCCCCACTCTCTTTTGGCCAGTGTTCCTGGGCATTCAGCCTGCTTCTCACTTGTTTTGAGCAGATGGTACATGGCCTTCCTTTTTGCTTGGCAAATGCTGAACTATGGCCTCTCTTAACTATTAAGTCCCCAGATGAAAAGCAAAACATGGGGCTCCCTGACCAACCCTGCCCCACTGTCTCACTGCCTCACTGGCTGTGTGGGGAACTAGACCATACGGATGGCGACATAGGTTTAAGGAGTGATGGGCATACAACCTCTAGTTGCAAGTTTCTGTGATTGTTCTATAAGGGACTCTTTTCTTTTCCCTCCCTCCCTCCCTTCTTTTCTTTCTTTCTACCCAGGGTCTCCAGCATACTAGGCAAGCTCACTGTTATTGAGCTACATCATGAGCCTTTTTTATTTTATTTTGAAATAGGGTCTTGCTAAGTTGCCCAGGCTGGCCTTCAACTTGTGATCCTCCTGCTTTAGCCTCCCCAGTAGCTTGGATTATAGATGTGCCCTATATCACCCAGCTGGGACTATCTCTTAGGTTGAGTTTTCTTACCACAACATCTCAGTTTCCTTACCTATGAAATGGGAATATTAGAATTGTTATCAGAAATAAAAGATTTTATGTATATAATGTGCTTAGCATAGTACTTACTACTCAATAAAGAGTAGCTGTTGTTGTTGGTGGTGGTGATGCATAGCATCCTGGGAGAAGTAGCATATTAAGCCAGGATCTGTCATGCTTAATATGTCAAGCTTCCAAACCCTTTCAATGGTGTTTTCCAAGAGGATGGTTGACCAAGATGAGGAATATGTAGAGACAGTTTATTACAGATTGTGGTCTGAAAATCAGGAATAGCGTGTATCCAGGTTCCGTGTGAGGAAACAAGAGAGAACTAAGAACTTGGTGTATAAGGGATAGAAAGCAAATTCATTCTAGTTGAAGCCATAAGAGATTTTATTAGAGGGTACCAAGGAGTTACCAGGAGCAGGTCTTTCCTCTTGGTTCCAATTCTGAATTCTGCATGGCTTTATTTCCTTTTTCTTCAGGCAGACTTTCTCTCCACAGTTGTGATGATAACTAACAATGTCCCTTAAGTTTCATCTTTCCAGCTTTGTGAGCAAAAAATGCAAAGCTGCTTCTCTTCCAGCATATATATATCTATCTCAATCCCAGGGCAAAACAGTTATTGAGTAGGCCTGGACTGCAAGTTCAACCTCAGAGAAATCACTTGAAGTAGGGGACTTCAGAATCACAATCTGTAGTTCCTCAAGACTCACAAAAATGGAGCAAAGAAGGAACTAGTCAAACAGAAAACAAATATGCCCAATGACTTTAGAGGGTGTGGGTCTAGGAAACCGTGCATGCATTCAGAGCCAAGAGGGACCTGAAAATTTTCCTTGAGGCAGATGAAAACCCACATTCTCCTAGCAAAAAAAATTTTCCATTCTCTTTGTGAGGAGTTTCCATGGAGAGGCTAGCTTCGTGGGTGAGAGTGGGCAACAACCAGTTCCTGCTGCTTCTCACTGGGGCCCATCCTTCCTGCTGTTCAGTCCTGTTCTGCCCACAGCTCACATAGTATTTCTTACTCTTATGGCTTGGGGGCTTTTTCTTTGCCTGATGCTCATAGTCCCCTCACTAAAAGCTACTGCCTTAAGAGGGAGATTAGCCAAGTGAGCTGGTTTGATTATGTGTTGATTTAACTCATAATCATATACCTGGAAAAGAAAATGTCAGACATACTATAATAGCTTCAAATATAAATATGGAGTCAAAAGACCTCTTCAGCAAACGTTGGGCTTCCTTGTCATCCACAGAGAAATAGAATGGACTCTACTGGGCAAGGAAAGAATACAATGAAGAACAGCATCGATATGGCGATGTCATTCTCATCTGGGAAGACCACGGCAGCAGGGAAAGGGGAAGGTGACATCAAGTCTTCAAAACAGTGTCTATATGTTTAGGGCTAAAGTTGGAGTAATGAAAGAAAACAGATCACAATTTGAGCATCCCTTATCTGAAATGCCTGGGACCAGAAGTGTTCTGCCGTGCAGATTTTGCATATATATGAGATATCTTGGGGATGGGACCCAAGCTCAAAATTTATTTATGTTTCATATGTATCTTATACACATAGCCTGAAAGTAATTTTTTAAAAAACATTTTTAGTTGTAGATGGACATAATACCTTTATTTTGTTTATTTAGGTTTTTGTTTTGTTGTGTTTTGTTTTTTTATGTGGTGCTAGAGACCAAACCCAGTGCCTCAGGTATGCTAGGCAAGTGCTCTACCACTGAGCTACAACTCCATCCCCGAAGGTAATTTTATACAACATTTTTACTTCATCTGTATTTTGATTGTGAATTGTCACACAAATTCAGGTATGGAATTTTCTACTTGTGGTTATGCAAGGACTCAAAAATTTTTGAATTTTGGAGCACTTCAGATTTCATATTTTCAGATTATGGTTGCTCAACTTGTACTTGTATAATGTTTTTGGCTACCTGGCTAGACCTGTGTGTGAGATGGCCTTCTTACCTTAGAGACATTGGACATTGTCCTTTGCTGTTTGTCAAGGTCTTGATTCAGATATAAAGAAACGATAATTTTTTGTATACAAAGAAAGTTCAACCTCACTAATGTAATCCTCTAACGTAATCACTAATGTAATCCTCTCAATTAGTTAAAGGGGAAGAAATGTTATTCCCAGTTTATAGAGGGGGAAACTTGAGGCAGAGTCCAGGAACGTGGCTGGTGAGTTTGGAAAGCTGAGCATCCGTGCTTCTGAATTGTAATGGGCAAAAGCCCCTGGTGAACATTTAAGTGCTTATCCTTGTCCTCTACTTCCAGAGGGTTTGACTGAGCAATTTGGGGAAGGACCCAGGAAACTGAACTTTTATCGTGCACCCAGGGGATTCCAAAGCACGTGGTCCACTGAGTATAGTTGTGAAACATTGCGCTAGGCACTAGTTCAATGTCAGGTATGCTAGGCAAGTGCTCTACCAAGTGCTCTAACCAAGTTATTTCACCTTTCTGAGCCTTGATTTCCTCATCTCATAAATGGCTGCAGAAAATAAAAATACCTAGGCTGCATACCAAATATTTACATATTTCACCTCAGTTAATCCTCCCTGTAACCCCATAAAGTTAGTTCTATGTTGTCCTTATGCTTCAGGTCTCAAACCTAGATCATTTCTACTCTCTCATTTGCATAATTGCCAGGAAGATTGGAAGTAATGCATAGCAAGTATCCAGCCCATATCCCTGATGTTGAATGAATGGCAGCAGCTGTTATAACTACTTCTGACAATACAGTCACCACTAAAATGCAGACAGTGAGCCAGATAATCTCTGAGGTCCCTTCAGCTTGCTCCATCATGACATGATTTCAGCACACCAAGTGTTTGCTGTGTTTAAGGGGGTTCCTAGCGAGAGCGTGGCAGTGACTGAATTCAACTGTATGAATGACCCAACTCTTCCTTTAATCAGAGATTTATTGATTTTGTTTTGTTTTGTTTTGTTTTGAGCAAATGAGTCTATAAACCAAGACTAGAAAAATACAGAAAAACATGAACAGAACTATTGTGTTTTGATACTAGGGTTATGGATGACCATTTTTATTTAAAACATTTCCTTTTGCACTTGTTAATATAGTTTCCATGACAAATTAACATTTGGAAAAAAAGCAAATTCTCTGATAGTCTTGTGTTACCAATTTTCAATATATTTCTTAAAAACGATTTTTTAAATCATAATTGGCAACTGAAAGTCCATTATAGAAAAGGGAAAAAAAATTTCTGGGGGTATAGGTAGCTCAGTGGTAGAGCATTCACCTAGCAGATACATGCTGTGGGTTTGATTTGTAATCCTGCAAAAAAGAAAAAGAAACAAAATTAAAATAAACTAACAAAACAATGGCACCAGAAGCTAAAGAACTTCAGAGCTGACGGACCTGAGCCTAGTTTATACATTTATTATCCTTGGCTTATCCCAAAATATTAAAAGTAAAATATGATCCAATCTGCATCTCTTACACAGTGTCATGTTGTTTAAATAGAAAGTTCTTGGAACAATCTGTACCATCCTTGAAACACTTCATTCAATTCTTGGGCATTACATTTAATCTACTGTTCCTTCCCTGAATCATTAAACAGTACTTTCAACATCATGGCAGTCAACTAGTGAGGCCTACTGCTGTATATTTTACGTGAGACTTGAAACATAAACATTTATAGTTCTGAACCTCAGTTTTCCTTGCTTCAGAAATAAGATGTGTGATGAAGAAGGAAACCCATAGACTCCATAGACCTCGCCTCCAGTACAGGAAAATAATCTAGGTGTGTTTTATTTATTACACTCTTCACTGAAATCAAAGTATGTCACAACCTTGATTTTCGTTTACTTCCTAAGTATTTTTTAGCTAAAGTAATTAACTTGTAAATTTATATTTTGGGTTTAGAGAAAGTCATCACTGTACAAATTAGGAGGACAGGTCATGTCTCAGGTCCTGTCTGCATTGATGCTCACAAGAGAGTATGGGTTTGAAGGTGAGGTGGCTAACAGCTTGGACCTTGGAGCCAGACTGCTAGATTCATTCTTTGTGACCTTGACCAAGTTACCTTACTCTGTGGGCCTCTGATTTCTCCTCTTCCAAATAGGGATAGCAATACTTCCTATCCCACAGAGGAATTATGAAGATTAAATGAGTTGATATTTGCAGAAGAATATTAAGAATTTGATTTTGTTTAAACAGTGTCTGGCACATAGTGCTAAGTACTTGTTAAATAAATAAATGTTTCAAAGGGTAGAATAGTCATTCCACAAACATTGAAATGGAAGGATTGAAAGCAGAAGACCTTCCTTCAAGGGGTGTTTACCCTCAGAAAGCTTACATTCCAAAGCTGGGGGAAACGTTTCTCGTGGGATATTTTATGACTTGTTTTTAGGTGGAAGTGGGAAATGTGGGTCTGAAAGTCCTTCCTGCTTCTACTGTTTCTCAGATGACTCCATCTCAAAATAAATGCCAGAGTGACATATTTTTGCAGTGGCATATCTAAGCCCCTTGGTGGGGTGGGGGCTGTCCAGGCTGAGGGGGCTGGGCGTGCAAAGGCTCTGAGAAAGGGAGGCCTGGAGCTAAGGTTGAATGAGTCCCTAGAGGTCATGTGTTAGACACTTAACCCTCAAGGATTGGGCCTTCAATTGGTGGTTAGGTCATCAGGGCTCTTCCTTCAGGATGGATTAATGCCCTTACTGCTGGGGTGCATTAGTCATTGTGGGAGTGGGTTCCTGATAAATGGATGAGTTTAGCCCCCTCTCCACTATGACTCCCTTCCTCCCTCCTCTCTTCCCCACTTTCCCTTGCCTTGGAGTGTGGGATGATGGAGCATGAAAGCCCTTGCTAGATGCCAGGACCTTGATATTGGACTTCTCAGCCTCCAGAACTGTGAGAAATAAATCTCTTTTCTTTGTAACATACCCAGTCTTTGGTATTGTGTTATAGCAGCACAAAAGGGGCTCAGACACCTGGCATGGACAGTAAGAAACCAGAGTGTTGAGAACAGAGATCTCAGAGAGGGAGAGTGGGCAGATGAGAGGATGCAAGAGATATGTGTGGGGTTTTCTTCACCCCTTGAAGGTCTTCTGCTTTTATTCTGAGGACCTGGAGGATCATCAAAAGTATTTGAGTGGAGGAGTGACATAATTACTATTTTAGAACAGACTTCAGAGGAGGAAGGGCAGAAGTGGAAAGAATGGTTGGAAACTGTTATAGCAATCCAGGAAGAAGGTGATGCTAGTTTAGAGCTGGTTGAGAGCAGTAAGGGCGGTCAGAGAGGATTATGGGTCTTATATCCCCTAGGCCTCAGCATCCTGCTTGGCACATAGTAGGGACTCAATAAAGATTTGTTAAGTGAATTCATGAATGCTTGGGTCCAGTAACTTCTCTAAGGCTCTGATTCCTCACTTCTAAAGTGGGAGTGAGAATCTGCTATTTTTATTCCAATAGTTTCTACCTCCAAGGGCACATGACCCAGCTTTCCATCACTGTAACAAGTACCTGAGATAATCAACTTATATCAATTTCTAAATATTTTCTTTTGGCTCACAGTTTTGGAAGTTACAGTTCATGGTCAATTGTCCCATTGCTTACAGGCCTCTTTGAAGGCATCACAAATTGGCAGCCTGGCAAGAGCAAACTACTTACCTCATGGTCAGGGAGCAAAAAGAGACAGCAAAGGACCAGGGTCCCACAATCCCCTTCTGGGGCACACCCCTGTGACCTGAAGTCCTCTTACTAAACCCCATCCCTAATACCAATTCCCAATAGAGCCAGGATGATGACCAAGCCTTTAACACATAAGACTCTGGAGGACACTTAAGATCCAAACCATAGCAAAGGGTCACTGTGGGAATTGAGTGACGTTATTTGCATAAAGTGATTAGCATAATAATTAAAACACAAGATAAACCTAAGATGAATATACACAAATAAATGCAAAACATTTTTGGAAGCGGTTACCTTCAGAGAAATGGAAAATGTTAAACTTTTCACTTTATTCTTACACTAAGAATAAAGGAAAGAAAATGTTGGATTTATGAGTCATTTTTAGCTTCCTTTTTGTACTTTCTACTACTTTTTGATATTTTTCTATAATGAATATGTGGGATGAAGACAGAAATGAAAGAATAAGATCACTCAGAATTTCAGGTTTTTGTAAAACATCAGAAATGTAGGACTTTCCCCCTGCTTCTTCTTGTATGGTGCATTTCACCAACTCTGAATGTGGGTATTGTCCTAATTTTTCTCTTTTCCTTCTCTTATTATTCAAGAGTAAAGTGAGCTTTTGAAGCTCTTATAAGACAAGAACCACAATCCAGTTCATCCTCATGATTTGGAGCTCCTTTCCCTGAAAAGAACAAGCACATCTGTTTAGTGGTTGAGTCCCTTGAGTTGAAATCATTCCTCATGAACTACATTTAATCTGTCTGAGCTGTAAGGTATCACTAAGGGAATGAGGTTCCTTGCTGGAATTTACAAATTAAATATTCAAAGGTGGATTTGGAGCCAGGTGCTGGTTTGCACACCTGTAGTCCCAACTAATGGGGAGGCAGGAGGATTACAAGTTCTAGGTCAGCCCAGGCAACATAACAGGACCTTGTTGCGAAACATAAAAATAATAACAACAATGAAGACCGCTTCTGATCAGGAGTTCTTTACCACTGAGATACGGGCCTCAGTCCTTTTTTATTTAATTTTTACAATTTAGAGACAGTGTCTCACTAAATCGCTTAGAGCCTTGCTAATTTTCTGAGTCTGGCCTTGAACTTGTGATCTTCCTGCCACTACCCCTTCTGATATTTCTTAAGTGGGGGCACTGAAAGGTAAAGAGGTATGGTTGGAGGCAGAGAATAGGGCAGAGGTCACCAGGAAGCTTGTTTGTCAAACCTAATATTAGCCACATCAAGAAATAATTAAGCTAGAAGGAGCCCTAAAATTCGAGCACTCTGGATAGTATTGAGAGTTGTCCCACCTGTTTTCTCCCCCTCCTTCTTCCTTGCCTGTCCTAGTTGTAAGTGTGCTTTTCCTCCCAGCTAACATTCAGCTGTCCTTCTGAGACTGACTGTACACTAGGGAAACTTGGGAAACTAAAAACAACAAAATATTTTGTTGTTGTTGGGCTTTATCCAAGACCTGCCAAATCTGAATCTCTTCCTGGTGGCTCCTGGGCATTGCATCTCTTTCCTCTTAAGTTTTCCAGGTGGTTCTAATGTGTAGCCAGAATCGAGAGTCACGCTGATCATGAAAACTCAAGGAGCAAGCCCTGGCTCACAAGCCCTGGAGAGTGTGCTTCTCTTGGGGATCTGGAAGAGTAGTAAGTTGTTAATAACCAAAGGACTATAATAATATTAATCACCACCATTATAATATTATTAATATTAATAGCTAGCATTCACTGAACTTTAAATGTGTTTGCTAATTTAATTCTCAACAACACTGGGAGATAGTTGCTACTACTGTGGTTTTGTCCATTTTACAAATAAGGACTCCAAGGCACCCAAAATTTATATAGTTTGCCAAACATGTGCTCAAGCTAGGATTCAATACTCATTGCTACCACACTGTACTTCTGCCTGCAATGCTGAAATCAGAAGGGGGGTGTGACACTGCAGACAGACACACTCCTGCATTTTCTCTCTCCATATTCCAGTGGCCTGAATATAGCTAATATAAGAGATTTCTCTGATATAAACTAACCAAGAGATTCCACCTGCTCTTTTGAAGGCAATGTAAATTACTAACCAGCATTCTGTGATTCCCTTTGGAATCTATTTTATGTAGACTATATCCACGGCTTAAGTTAGTTTCATAAGTTATGATGCTCATCAGTGAGTTTGTGATATAAGATAAAGCAGTAAGAGTTTTTTCCCCCAAAGAATGGTCTTTCCGTTTGTGACAAATTATTCTTGGCAATGTAATTAGCCAGTTGGGTTATTGAAACAGATGGGAAATGTTTCTTCCAAAACTTCAGATTTGAAATGATTCTTATTCTGTCTGGTGATAAATGTCAATTAAAATAGTTCTCCCTTCGCCGGAAAAATTAGGGAAAAAATAGTTTAAGAAAACAGCAATACTGATTGCCAAGGGAAATTTGTTTTTACACTAAA
The DNA here is from genome assembly GCF_964194105.1 of Spermophilus citellus. Lineage (NCBI taxonomy): Eukaryota > Metazoa > Chordata > Mammalia > Rodentia > Sciuridae > Spermophilus > Spermophilus citellus. The sequence continues at coordinate 82,811,200 of NC_138195.1, forward strand.
ACAAGCAAAACAAATCAAATCCCTTAAAACTAAAAACAGACTGTCTTCTGAAGTTAAATTCACATCTGGAGATTTTCATAAACTTTATTGGAAAAGTTCCAGTTATCTATATTTTTAGCATAACAAAAATATTCTTATTTGTTGAATTTGATCTGAAATGTTACTTTTAGCCAGGTCCTGACACAGCTCCTACTTGACTGGAAAATATTCTGTGTTGATAAATATGCATAGATGTTGGAAATTAAGGCCATCACTCAAGTGGATGCAAAAAACTCATTGTAAATAATGTTGAATTCCTCTTATCACCGGATGGACCAATAAACAAGGAGTTGACAATAGGAACAAAATTTTGAAATCCCTGGTGAGCACAGTATGTTTATCAAGTCTTTTCAAAGGATGCATTTGGGTTGCATTTAAAGAATGTTACTTACACAAGAAATTTTTGTCAGAGGTGTTTTTAACTATGGTGTCAGAAGACAGGAATAATAGAAGGAATTTTAAAGGACCTTATAATGACTGAGTATATACCCATGTAAAAGCCACAGTTCAGATAATTTAAATGTTCTTTCTAATTTCAAGAAAATCTTTTGGTAATGTAGGAGCTTCTATGCTAAATGTTGGTCATGAATATGAGACAATATTTATTATATCACAAGTAAACTGCTTTTTTAAAAGAGAAAGGCAAAAAAAACACCAACCCACCCCAACTTACTCCTTAAATCTAAGATTAATATATTAAAATTCTAACCTACATTGAAAACATTCATATTTATTTCACAGAAAGGAAAAACTTTTCTCCATTATTTCTAATGCTAAGTTTATATGTGTGTGTGGGGGGGTGTATTTACACGCGCGCGCGTGCACACACACATACCAGGGATCGAACCCAGGGGGACTTAACCACTGGACCACATCCCCAGCTCTTTGTGTATTTTATTTTGAGACAGGGTCTCACTGACTTGCTTAGGGCCTCTATAAATTGCTGAGGCTGGCTTTGAACTCGTGATCCTCCTACATCAGCCTCCTGAGCTGCTGGGATGACAGGAGTGAGCCTGGCTTTTAAGTTACATTTATCAGACTTTTTTTTTTCTTTTAAAACATGAAAAACTAGAAAACACTATCTTGAATTATTATTATTGTTGTTGTTCTTAAGTCATGAACAGTTAAGCAAGGACCAGGAGCACCTTGGAGGATTAAAAAAAAATCCTGTTATCAAGAATGATTAGATTTAGTATATAGAGGCATAAATTTAGTGCTCAGAATCCTGCCTGAGACGTACATTTAAATTCTAGGCTTGAGAGCGAACATGTCAACTCCCTTTTGACAGAAATATCTTTGTCATCGATCTTAGGTAGTTACATTGGTGGCACCCACTCAAGATGTTGGGATTTCAGGATGGGGAACAGAATCTCAGCAGGCTCAGCTGTACATGACCTTGAAACTGAATTTGAAATGTAAATGCTCTGTGAGTTAATTGGACATTGCATTTATACTACTAGCATCTGCTCTATCTGGGCCTGAGTGCATTAGGTTACAAAGAATTCATCTCAGCAGGACAGGAAGGGTGGCACTGGGGAGCCCAGTGATCACTGCAGGGACACTCTTTCTCAATCAGCTGACCCACCCTCCCTAGGTTGAGAGGTTAGGTGTCTGACTTGTTTCTGTCTGATATCCAGGGCAGGGCCGAGTTTTTGGGTGGGGAGATGGACAGGAAGACAGAGGCATGAGGAACTTGTAGCAGATGGGTAGATCCATGAATGAGGGCCATTGGGATAGCCTCACGTACAGGACATGTGGATAAATCACATTAAAAGATTTTGCTTTCTCCCTTTCTGGTGTTCCATTGAAGATTACAATAGACTGAATGACTCTAGCACAACAGAACTTTGAGCCAGGTTTGAAAATGGCCTATGTTTCTATCAAGGCCGGGCACCATATCAGGACCTTGATGTATTTGGCTTGCGTAGAATTAAGAGAGTTCAGAGTTTGGCAAGATAATTGTCCTGGGATCCAGCATGGCAAGTGCCCTGGGAGTGACTGAGGACCAGCTGGAGCCTGTCTTCCCTCCACCCTGACCATTATGCCCCTGAATGGAAGAATTTCCCAAAGTGTCGGCTTGAAGCTTTCCCTATACATTTCCCCCATGATTCTTGCACCACTTTTCCCCCTCTGGATTTGGCCACATTTGCATGTACACATAAGTGGGAACACTATTAGATGAGCTGGCAAAACTGCTTGTCTGTGATTTCTTCACCTGTGCTTCTGTCACTCTTCTGTTTCCCTGTTGACTCTGGTGTTTGACCTTGGATGCAGGTTGGGAAAGGGGTTGGTGTCACAATGAAGGACAAAAGAAGTGGTCAATTTTCTATTTATTAACCACCCTTCCCTTTTATGTCTGGGCTATTGTCTCTCTAATAGGAATTATTGGCATGTTAAGAGAAAAGAACAAATGCTTATTGAGTGCCTACCGATTGAGAAGACTGCTACATCCACATATGCAATTTTTAAGCCACAGTCCTCCTGAACGCTAGTATAAATGCCTAGTCAATGTCCTGGAAACTGAACAATCAGGTTACAATTCATGATTTTTAAAAGGTAGTTGGGAAGTGTTTCAAACCCCAGGAGTCTATACCTCCTGTGTTCAGGTTTTACATGCAATATTTTATATAATATTTGGACCTCGTCTCCATTCATCTTTACTCTTGAGTTATTGTACCCAGTGTCATCATTTAAAATAGTTAAAATAAATCTATATACTTATAATTATCAGATAAATACTTTTATTCTTATTTTTTCTCCTAACCTCCAAATTCTAATATCCATCTGCCAGGTCATTATCCTCACTTGGATTTCTAATAGGCATCTCAAGCTGATCATGACCAGAAGTGAAGTTCTAATCTTCCCTCCCAAACCTGACAGTTTTTCTCATCTCAATAAATGCAAATTCTATCCTTTCAATTGCTCATGCCCTAAACTTTGGAGTTATCTTTGACTTCTCTATTTCTCATGTCCCACATTCAATCTCTCAGTATATTCTGATGCCTCTATCTTCAAAATATATTCAGAATTTCACCACTTTTCTCCATCTCTGGAGTTACCATCGCCCTTTTACTTGGATTATCATAACAGCTTTCTGACTTGTCTTTCTTCTTCCATCTTTGCTCCCTCTGCAGTATAATTTCATGAAGCAGCTAGAATGGCTGTCTAAAAATCTTTAAAGTCCTAAGCCAGATCACATTCCAGGTATATCCAACCTTCTGATGGCTTCTCTGGTAAGTCAAAGTCTCTGTATTGGCCTAGGAGACCCTCCATCGTCTCCCTGCACCCTCTGCCCTTCCAACCTTGTCTTCTGCTGTGCTTTCTCCACCATGCTGCAGGCACTCTGGACTTCTCAAACCTGTTTCCCTGTTGACTCCGGTGTTTGACCTTGGATGCAGGTTGGGAGACGGGTTGGTGTCACAATAAAGGACAGTTGTGCTGTTCTTCTCATCTAGGACCTTCTTCCATCTGATACTTCTCTCACCCTCCCCTCTTTTGTATTGCTGCTGAACTGTCATCTTATCAGTGAGCATTTCCTTTGACTATACTATTAGAAATCACAAGTCCCTCACACTCCTGCCCTCCTTATTTCCTGTTCTTAACTTCTTTTTCTCTTTATCACTTAACATCTTATGGAACTCTTTAGATCTTACTTGTTCATTTCATCTCATTAGAGCAGGGAAGTAAGAGTAAAGAAAATTGAAGTTCAAATTCAGTACCTTGATCAACTTTACATAATTAGGAGGACCCAGGTCTTCTAACCCCCAATTTCCCCAGTTCATTTTGGTTTCTACTGTGAGTACAGGTACTATTCTTTTTTAATTTTTTTAAGTTGTAGTTGGACACAATATCTCTATTTATTTTTATGTGGTGCTGAGGATCCAACCCAGTGCCTCACATGTGCCAGGCGGGTGCTCTACCAATGAGCTACAGCCCTAACCCCAGAAAAACATTCTTGTAAGAATTCTTACAAGAAAAACATTCTTGTAAGCCTTAAACATTCACATATATAGTTAATCCTCAAAGCATCCTAACAAAGTACATTTCCTAGGAAGAAATATGCTTTCCAATGTTTGCCTTTTAAAGTTAAATTATAACATGCCTGTATTATAATGTTTGCATCTTAGATATGTAGATCAATGAACTTTTATATTTGTATACTTCTGTGTAACCACCACTCAGACTAAGTCTCCAGAGCTTCCTTTCAGTAGCTATCCCCATTCTGAGGTTACCATAATTTTGATGTTTATCATCCTATATTAGTTTTGCCTATTGTAAACTTCATTTGAAAGGAGTACAGTATAGTTTTTACTGTGCCTGCATTTTTTTCCAATATTATATCTGTGAGAGTCATTTATGGTGTTGCATATATCCTAGCTTATTTTTTTCATTGCTTTGCAATGTTTTCAATGAATATATTATGACTAATAAATTTGTGTGTAGGGGGGATATATGTGTATGTTTACATGCATGTATACACTTGACCTATAGTTGATGAATATTTTGGTTGTTTTCAGTTTTGAGCTATTAATAATAAAGCTCTTGAGGTTGGGGATATAGTTCAGTGATAGAGTGTGTGCTTAGCATCTTAAAGGCCCTGGTTTCAATTCCCAGCACCACTGGAAAAAAAGAATAAAGTTCTTACAAAATTCTTACAAAATTCTTGCCTTTCAGTGGGTAAACCATTTACTTGTCTTGGGTATATACCTAGGAGTAGAATTATTATGTTATAGGCAGGTATATATTTAGCTTTAGTGGATACTACCAAATTATTTTTCAAAATGGTTGCGCCAACTTTAGTTTCACTAGCAACGTATGAAAATTCCAGTGGTACCACATGTTTGGCAATGTTTAGCATTATTAGTTTTTGAAAATTATAGCTATTCTTACCATTATGTTGTGATATGGTGGTTTGAATTTGCATTTCTCTGACCACTATTGATGTTAAACACTTTTTCATATACTTATTTTCCATTTGGATACTCTCATTTGTGAAGGATCTACTCAAATTTTTGCCTCTTTTTGAACACTGTCCATGTTTCCAATGTTCACTTCTAAGTTTGATGTATTTTTTTAGTAACCTGGAAGAGAGAGTGAATATTAAAGTGTAGATTATGGAGTGATTTATTTATCAAGTTCATCGATATCTATCAATTATCAACTATTTCCTAGGTATGACATTAGACTTTAGTGGCATAAACAAGACTAACAAGGGAGTTCCTCCTACAGGCTCACTTTCTAGAGAGGAAGACCACATAAAGTGAAATGATGTAGATTTGGTAATATGGGAATGGGAGTGGGTGCACAAGGGAAGGCTGGATAACATATCTGGAAAAAGCAATTGGGATGGACCTCAGCTAGAGAAGAGATCAGCTGAAGAAGAGATCAAAGTTATTACTATGGTTGGGTTCTTGAGTTTCTAGGAGCAGAGACTCACTCAAGCCAGTTCCAGTATGGAGTTGCTGCATAAGTTGATATGCAAGATAAAAATCTCGTAGAAATCCATGAATGGGAAGCATAGAGACTGGAATTCAACCACCATTTTTAATCCAAGGCAGCTCTAGAATTCTCAGCAGCAAGAGTTCATGGATCATCACTGCTTGCCTAGCAATAATAACTGAAATAATAACAAGAAATAATAACTGAACATTCCTCCACGTGTCTGCTTCTCTCTAAGCACAAAGTAGGGAGAAATCTCTTCATCTTCGATTCTCTCATTTCTCTATATCATAGTTGCTACTAACCTATAATTTCTTCCTATTCATAGGTTTGACCTTCTTATAATTTGAGATACTTGTGCCTTTTGGTCCCTCCTCTGTCTAAAGGTCTCTCATCATTTTCTGCATACATTTTCGGCCTTAGTTTCTATTCTTTCTTCATTCTTTCTACATTTCCTAATTAAAATTCCCCAAAGTGAGAATTTGTTTGTCTGGTGCATTCCCATTTGAGTGGCATTTTTGTGCCAAAGTCACCTCATAAATTTGTGGGGGAACCTAAGGACTGCCTGCCCTCAGGTTGGTGCCTGCCTCTGTTCTAATTATCAGTAGCCAACTAAACAGAATTGGATGTCACGTGGCTGCCTAAGTGGGCTTTATTGGTGGAGTTGAGGGCTTCTCTGGAGTTAAGTACTAGTGGGTCATTCAAAACCCATAATCATGGAAATCTAGAAGGACCTAGGCAGTTGACATTTTATTTAACCAAGTAGAGGACTTCACCAAAGACAGAAATTTGTCTTGAGATTTTATGACTCTAATGCATTTCTGAAGGAAATGACCTAAATAATGGCTTCAGGACAACTGAAATAATTTTTAATCCTTCTTGGAAAAGCATGAAGACATTCCTATGGAAAATGAAAAGAGTAATTTTCTTAAAGAAAAGTGGTTATCAAATAAGTCAATAAGAGGCTATCCTGGGTTAAAAGAGTTACAGAAAACAATGTGATAGATTTATTTTCATTTTTACAAACTATGTTTTCAAATTTTAAGTGACCTGGTCATTTCATCTTCTTCATCTCAAAATTGCCTGAGCTGGACAAGAAACAATTAAGGAAAGGTCAATTAAAATAATTACAGTCCAAGTAGCAAGATAGAGTACAGAGGTGAATAGGTAGGGAATTATAATTTGAATAAAAGTAGAAATCTGAAAGGCACTCTAAAATAATATCCTAAAGAAAAGGATAGCTGGGTGTTTTTATTTAATTTTTAATAACAAAGAACACTTGATGAAATGAAAAGGCATAAAAATTTAACACTAATGAGTCTTTTTTAACTTAACAATTAACTTTAGAAATTCAATCATAGAATAACTGTTATAGATAGCTTAGGACGATTCAAAAAAAAAATTAGACATTCATTTAAATGGGGTAGCTTTTGCAGCAAAGGAGTTAGAATAAAAATAACAAGGACTAGGAAGTCTGAGGCTTTAGGTCATACAGTGATCATAAGCCAAAGGAAATGTTTCCACTGGAAATAATGTTTTCAACCCACCGGGTCGGCTGGGCATCTATAAACGTTCTGAGCATGTGCTGGGGCTTGACACCAACTTCCCTGGTGACGTCTTTTGAGTCACTGCACCCTCAACAGCCATGATACCAACACAGTATTGCTGCTTTGCTGTTTATTCATACATATTTTTGGCGTCTGGCTAGCTCTGAATGGCCATATTTTTCTCCTTTTAATGAGGCTGATTTTTTTTTCTTATTTTGAGTGATCATTTCAAGTTTCACCCTTTCCAATCCTTCTCTAATAAGTATTTCATTTTGACTAGTCTGCATGTGTAAAAGAAAATTGGTCGAGCCAAAAATCTGTTGGTAATGATATTATTATTTATGCAGAGAAGACTTGGGATAACCGTAATGATTAACATTTCCTTAAGCATCCTCCTAGCCATTAAAAATAGTCAGGCCTGCTGCTGATGATATCTGCCAGGCTTAAGTTTGGGGAGGGTGTTTCCCAGTTAAGACTTAACCTTTATTTTAATTCTCCCCTTAGATTCATTCATTATATAGTCAGAGATGCCAAATTCTACTCTCAGGAAAATTTTCCACTTAGGGAAAGTAAGTAAGTACCTACCATAATTGACTTGAGGTGCACAGCAAATCGTTCATCCAGGAGCCACTATGTCTAAACTTCTGCCATTGGCATTTAACTCCTTTGTATTCATTCCCTCTTTTGGTCTTCTTTTAAAAATATGCGGATATTTCTTCCATTGGATGTATTGCACTAAAATTACTAAAGGATGTTCATGATTTCTCAGATTCATGTTCCCTCTGATAGTCTGGGTAACAGTTGAATGATCAAGTTATGGGCATGCTGTGTGTGTGCTGGAGGGGCCAGGGAGTGTCAGAGTTGGCTGGGGAAGTACTGCATCTTTATACTTTTATATTCTTCATCAGAACTACTGTCAGAAATAAGTATGAAGGAATCTATGCTAAGATGTTCATGATTGGAACAATTTGATCATAGGCCCTTCAGTGTCCCTCCCAGTAGAGAAAATGCCCCTAAATCCTTAAGCTCAAGGACAAAAATTCCCTAGGTGGAGTTTCAAGTTACAGCAAGAGTGTGAGGGCAGTATGTCTCTGGAGCTTTCTGATGGTCACTGCAGTCCCACACCTAGGCAGGAAACAATGGGCTGTGAAATTGCTGCTGCCTGAGTGACAGGCAATGAGGGTTCTAGACAGGAATCACAGAGCTTGCTGTACCGTGCTCCAGCATCTCACCACCCCTACAGGGGCCTCGAGCAGCAGAGTGAAAAAGAGCTTTGCAGTCTCTGTGATAACTTTTATGTTTTACCTCTTTTGAAATTTTGGACCTCCAACAATGTTCAGGGAGGGCCAATGTGGTTTGCCATTTTACAAATGAAGAAACTGAGCATGAATTAGGTTTTCACTGTTTAGTTGTAGAGATGGAATCCTCTGTTCTTTGTGTAGTTCTCTCAGTTCTACCTTTTGCTATCTCCATAAACTAAAGAACTGCATCCAACAATAAAGAATGAGGCCATAAAGTGTCTGCTACCAAGTGGTTCAGATAAATTAAATAAAAGTTTCGCACATGCTTCCTTCCTAGCTGTACATTTAACATTTTCTCTGTTTACCTCGGAACAAATTTTCCTGGAAAAGTATGTGTCCTCTTCATGTGCAAAAAGACTTTCAGACTGTATTCTAATTGAAAATGGTAAACTTGGGGCTCTTGCTTAAAATCAGCAATGCTCATGGTGACTTTTCTTCCATTTAATTTAAAATTTCACATTAGCTTTGCAGAGGAATATGGGTGAGGGACTTCCAATAAGAAGAATCATAAGCCTGGTTTTAATTTACTTGTGTACATTTTCAAAATTACTGTGCCTGGAGTCTTCCAAGACTGATGTTTTTAATAAGTAGAATGTCATGTTATCGAGATTTGTGGGGCCTGGCTATTATTTGTCAGATATTTTTCTTTTTTTTATATGTGTGCTCTTTTGTGGGTCCTCTTTGTCTCTGAGCTCTTTTCAAGGAAACCTCCCTGTATCCTGATGGCTTAGTCTCTCAAGATGAGAGGGACCATAATTCTCTTTCATGTTCTATTCCTTGTAAACATAAACATATTTTCCTGTGTCAGGACCCCAAGCAGCTTTCTGAAAGCTAGTAGGTTATTGTTCCTATGAATTTATTTTGCTTGGGAGCTTTTGTTTATTAAGTACTTCCTGTTTTTCCTATTATGACAGACTTTTTCTTTAAACAGAAAGAACATGAAGCAAACCTCAACTAAGGTATACAGACATTTTTATCTGTTGATCTGTATGAGTGACACATTAAGAGTCTGAGTGTAGCGGTTGTTGGGATTTTATCACAACCCAACAATTCTATTTCTCAAAATCACAAATATCACTCTCTGTCTGATGGCACTATTTCTCACTGTATAACCCATCTTAAAGCTGGTTTATTTGGATTTGAGATAATGTAACACAGTGCAGTGATTCTTAATAAGAGTCCTCTTTAAAAATTAGAATGACCTATTGGGGAAAAATTAGAGTTCTGAAAATAAAATAATATATTATAATGGGAGAGGAGATGTCTCTGGAAGAAGGGTCTGAGGAGTTCAGGGTTGGGGGGAATCTCAATCCAGGATCACCAGGGTCCTTGGTTTATGTGATAGAAAAGAATTCCAGCACTTGCTAGTCAGATGCATAGACAGACTTATTTTGGAAAGTTAGATACATATTCAAGGGAGAATGCCTGCTATTTCAAGAAAGAGACATAATTTGGGGGTTCTCAGCTCTTAAAGAAATTTGGTGAAGGGTGGGTATGGAAACGTATGTAGGGATGACATCAGTCTGGGGATCTCAGGATGGTTTATGGTGGTCTGTTAATCCTCTGATCCTTAGGCTGATGTGCTCTTTATTATCTTATTAATAGACAAAGGTGGAAAATCTCTGAAATTAAAGATTGCTCAAAATTTCATATCTCTTTTTCGCTTAATCCATTGGTGGGCTAATTAACAGAACACAAGTTAATTATTATGAGTGAATTTATGATCAATTTTAAGAGTTGTAGATTTTCCAGGAATTTGAGAGTGACTAACCTGGGAGTGCTAGTCATGGAAAAGTGTAGAACTTTTAAAATTTTATTTTCTTCTCCTTCATTTATGTCTCCCTTATACCCATTTCTTTTATTTCTTCTATCCTATCTCAATATTTCTTTTTTTAGTATCTGATTCAAATTGAATTTTTGCTCATTTTTACTGACAGAGCTGGGTGGTTTTGTTTGGTTTTATTTTATTTTTTGTGGTGCCATGGATTGAACTTAGGACTTACTTATCCTGAGCACTGTGCTTTACCACTAAGCCACATTCCCAACCAAAAGTAGCTGTATTTTGTGTGTATGGGTGTGTTTGTCTTCATACATGTACTTAGGGAAATGATGTCCATCTCTCATTTCACCATCTTTCCTACACCCATGCCCTCTTCCTACTCCTCCCTCCCCTTTGCCCTATCTAGAGTTCATCTAAACCCCCCATGCCCCCCCACCACCCTCCACATTATGAATCAGCATCTTTAAATCAGAGAAAACATTCAGCATTTGTTTTTTTAGGATTGGCTAACTTCACTTAGTTTTATATTCTCCAACTCCATCCATTTTTTTTCTGCAAATGCCATGCTTTTATTCTCTTTTAATGCTGAATAATATTCCTTTGTGTATATACACCACATTTTCTTTATCCATTCAGCTACTGAAGGACATCTAGGTTATTTTATCTGGGTATAGACCAAGGAGTGGGGTAGCTGGGTAAAAAAATAAAAGCTGTATTTTTAAAAATAGAGTTTTGTTCCCCTTTTAGGTGAAGGAAAGTACCATCAAACAATTTCCTTTAGGAATGGAGAAAATGTCCATGACCTTTTTAGGTATTCCATGCCCTCCCGCCTTTCAATATTGTCCCAAGGGGAAGAGGGTAGCGAAGCCTATTAGATGTCTTGAAAAGCTTGGACAGTTCCAGGTTTTGGCACTCTTTCTTGACACATTTTGTCATCACTAGACCATGCCCTTTCTTTCTTTGTTTTTCCTCCTCCTCCTCCTCCTTCTTCCATTTTCTTCTTTCCTCTTTCTCTCACACCCCCCCATTCAGTAAATTCTTACACGTTCATTTTTAAAAGAAATTTTCTGCTAACTCTGCTTACTTAATTGCTTATTTTTCTTCTTTTCCTTCCTCCTTTTTTTTTTTCTTTTAACAAATACCCATATCCTTTCTTGATTTTCTCCCCATACTTGGGCAGGAACTTTAGTCAAATAGTCAACTGATTTTAATTGATCATCTGCTGTGTTATGGACTTCGAGCTCAGCTTTTAATGAATACTTTTCACTCTTCTGCTGAACTTTTGTTGGGTTCGGGTTTTTGGTTCAATTTCATTCTTTGGTTGTCTGTCTCTTATTTGATTTAGTTTTGCCTTTGTCAACCCTTACTTATCATATGACCTTGGACAAGTTGCTTAATTTTATTGAGACTTAGAAGGCCTTTTTGGGGTTAGGCATGCATGACTAACTCGAAGATTTCTCCTTATAGCCTGAGTTGTATGATAGGACAAAGAAAATCAGTCTGATTTCAGTAGAAATGGGGGTTCAAACAGTTCTGACACTAATTAGCTGTGTGAGTTTGGATAGGACACTTCACTTTTTTACATCCCAGCATCTCATTTGTGAAATGAATACCTTAGTCCAGATTCATCTTTAGAATTATTTAGTTTTCTTATAGGTTTGCCTGGATTTTTTGTTTTGCATTGACCCAAATCTTTTAATAATCTGAAACAGAATTGATTCTTTTCCGAAGTTTTGGTGAACACCAAATATCAAACTTTATATAGTGCTGTACCTACCATTTGTTGAGTGTTTTCATAAATTATCCTGTTTGGACCTTTATTAGCCCCAAATGGATATTGACAGATAGTTTGATTACTCCTATCTTATCTGTAGGGAAACCAAGGCACAGAGGTTAATGAATTATTAGGGATAACCAGCATATAGGTGGTGGAATTACAAATAAATTCAAGGTTAAGCTCTATGTTAAACTCTATGCCACTATCTTTATTTTCTTAGGAACAGACACAAAGTTTTATTATTTTTGTTTGCCTTAACATTAATCTCTCTCTCTTTCTCTCTCTCTCTGTCTCTACATCTTTATGTATCTCTCTGTCAAAGATAGGCCTTGCACGTTGTAGGCAAATTCTCTCACTGAGCTGCATCTCCAAGTTGAATTTTTAGTTTTCAGTCCATCTTACAGTAATAAAAGCCTTATAATAAAATGCTGCATTTCCTGCCTCTCTTTCTAATCCCTCAGAAAAAGCAGCTTTGAAATATTTTTAATGTATTATGATTATCTTGTTATATCTGGATTTATCAATTTTAGACTGTACTTACTTCTTATTAAATAATCAAGGATTAGAATCAAGGATTTGAGCTTAATGGTATAGTGTTTGCCTGGCATGTGAGAAACCCTGGGTTTGAACCCTAGTACTGGAAAAAAAAGTACAAATAATCAAGGATTTAGCACTACCATTTATTCTTGCCCATCTTTTACAAGTGTACATAATTTTTGGGCCATTCAGTGGTCACCTTAATGTTTACCTTAATATGGCCATGAAAGTAAGTATTGGTCACTATTGAGGTTTTCACTTATTTTTCTAGCCAACAAACTGCCTTTTCTGTTCATTAGGTTTCTATGTGATATTCCGTCTCTTCCCAAATTCTCTAAGACCTGGAACATCTTGTTAATTTTTTTTCCCCAAAAGCTGCAACAGTGACATGTGCTCATATTCATTATCTTCCTGGATACCTCCTCCTTAGCTCCTGATTCCTGGTTGTACTACCTGCTCTGTCAGCCTGGGCACAGCTGTGTATAATCATGGGATATTCTTTCATAATTCTCATATATTCAGGCTCCTCTTCCTTTATTAAAAATGTCAAGCTGGGTGTGGTGGTGCACACCTGTAATCCCAGTGGCTTGGGAGGCCGAGGTAGGAGGATCACAAGTTCAAAGCCAGCCTCAGCAACTGCGAGGAACTAAGCAACTCAGGAGACCCTGTTCCTAAATAAAATACGAAATAGAGCTGGGGATGTTGCTCAGTGGTTGAATGCACCTGAGTTCAATTCCTGGTATTAGAGAGAGAGAAAAAGAGAGAGAGACAGAGACAGAGAGAGAGAGAGAGAGAGAGAGAGAGAGAGAGAGAGAGAGAAAGAGAAAGAAAAGTTCAGTAGTTTCCTAAAAACAGGTACATTGGGAGATTTTTATGAATGCTTGGATGTCTGGAAATGTCTTTTTCTTCATACTTGATTGACAGCTTGGCTGGGTATAGAATTTTAAATTTAAAATATTTTTCCTTATATTTATACTTTTAGATTCTAGCTTTGCTGCTAAGAATATTAATGATGTTCTTACTTCTAATAAATTGCACTTGCCTCTTCCCCCTCAATTTGTGAGTTTTTTCCCTTCCATGTTTTAAGCTAGGTCTTTCTTCTAGAGACTCAGTTAAGTTCTAGGAAATTTCCTTGCTAATACTTGATGAACTGATATTAACAAATTTTGTCTGCTCCTCTCTATGTTGTGCATTAATGCACTAACAAACCAATACATGCACTCATTTTATGTTTGATTAAAAATAGCATTTATTATGCATAATCATTAATAGATTGTTCTAAGTATCTTAGTTTTTTTCTTCCATGTTAAAGGTAAAACCTTTTTTGCCCTTTTTATTTTAATTTCCAGGAGATTTCATAGACTTTATTTCCCAAACCTATTGTTGCATTTTAATTTTATTTATTCTACTTTATTATCTATTTTCTGAATGTACCATTTTTTTTTTAAAAAAAAGGAGTACTCAATTCTTGTTTCATGGTTGTAAATCTTTCCATATTACTTGGTTTCATTTCCTCTAGTGGCCTTTTCCCTACTGGTTTAGGTTTCTGTCTTTTGTTCTGATTTTGGTGCTGGGGGATTGACCCATGGTCTTAAGCATGCTAAGCATGCACTTTACCCTCAAGCTACATCCCCTGCCCCTAGATTTCTTTTATGTCGAGTAACACTTTACTGTCTACTTTTAAGAGAGAATTATGAAAAATGGATCAGGTTTGGGTAAGTCTTATTGACTAATAGACTCTTTTTTATTGATTATTCAAAACATTACAGAGCTCATGATATATCATTTTCATACATTAGACTCAATTGGGTTTTGAACTCCCATTTTTACCCCAAATACAGATTGCAGAATCACTTCTGTTACATACTCACATTATTGCATAATGGCATATTAGTGACTGTTGTATTCTGCTACCTTTCCTATCTAATAGACTCTTTATAGGATGATCCAGAGACTGACTTGTCAGCTGGTTAGGTGACCACAAATGATAGCATTTTTTTGTCTTTGAATCTTTCAAATTTTGCAGATAAGTATCTTTCGGTTGGTTGTAGGTGTTCTGGGAACAGGTAGGAAAAGACAGCAGGAAAATTTTGCAACTCAATTTGTAAATTATCACTTGATCTCATTATTTTCTGCTGTGTACCTCACTCTCTTCTTTTATGCCTAGTTCTCCATCTGGAGTCTCTGATTCAATTTTCCAGGAAATGAAGCCTCCTGTTTGGGTTAGTCTTTAGCTGCTTGGGGTGAGGAGGGGATTATGGGTTCTTACTCTGCCCTCAACAATTTCTATTGTTTTCATCCTAGACACTGAACTCTACCTTCCATGGTAACTCATTAATGAATTGCTGAGTCCTGAGCTTTATTGGGTTCTTAAGGAGAAATAGACTTGTTTCTTGTTTCTTATCTCTTCAGGCATGTATGTTTTAATTATCATTTGTCCCTTTGCTGTCCTCCTTCACTGATACTTCCAAATACATTGCCACCTCTCATCTACAAGTTGATCTTTTTCTCATTTTCTTTGTCATTGTGAACTTATTTTCAAAAATTAAAACAAAACAAAATACACATACACACCAAAAACCCCTTTCCTGTCATGTTGGTGGAGTTTGTAGAGGGAACAAGTAAATGTACATACTTGATCAACTGTTTAATAGGTCCCATCCTATGTTTTTATATATGTATTTATTTATTTAGGTACCAAGGATTGAATCCAGGGGCATTCTACCCCTGAGATACAACTCTGTACTTTTTTTTTTTTACTTCTTATTTTGAGATAGAGTCTCTCTATGTTGCCCAGGCTGGCCTCAAACTTGTGATTCTTCTGTTTAAAACTGCTTCCTATTTTACTCTTTTATTTTTTAAGATGGGGATCTCACTATGTTGCCCAGGTGGGCCTTGAACTTGCAATCCTTCTACTTTAGCCTTCTGAGTAGCTGGCACAAGCATCATACCCTTGACCTATGTGATTGATATTATTTTTTTCCAATGCTGGGGATAGAACCCAGGACCTCGTGCATGCTAGGTAGAGCACTGAGCCAAACTCCCAGCTCCCTGACTATGTTTTTGTTAAATTAAATTTTACAAAAGACAAATTTCTGCAATTGACTATTACTAATCAACAATTTTTTTGTGTGTGTGTGTGTGTGTGTGACAAGTCTGAATATTTAGGAAGAAAAGTGTAAGGATGTTCATTTTATTTCCCAGTTAAAAAATATATTAGCCCAGCATAGTCAATTGAGTGTCTTTGGATTTATTTCCTTGGATTTACTTATAACAATATGTTTGAAATGTGTTAAGTAGAAAAATTGGCAGATGGATGAGTCTATGTGTGTGTTTTAAAGTGTGACAGCAAGAGAAACCAATGGAAGAAAAGAATGAATCCAAGAGAGAGCAGAATGTTAGATTTTGGTTGTAGGAAGGGTGGAGTTTCAGATCATAACCATATAAACATTTTTAATATCATCAATACTTTTAATATCATCAATACATAAGTATCTAAACTTGATTTTTTTTCTGTTTAGCCTCATAGACCATTCATGTACTGTTAGTGTTTTAACAATGCAGCCCCACTTGCACTATGGGTCCTTCAAATGAATGCATTTCTGGCTCTTGAGGCCAGGCTATCTGCAGCTCTCATTTTCTCGGCTGCTTTCAGAAGTCTCATATGAGTCAAATGGGAAACAATAACTGGAGTAGCAATCATTTTTCAATCAGGCAATTGAGAAGGGTCTACTTTGGTTTACTAGTCCAAATAGGATCTTTTACTTTTTACGTTGTAATCAAAAAGATCAGTGGATCTATCATTTCTCTTGTTCTTTCTAAAAAAATCATTCAAATTTCCTTCAAACAACCTGGTGATGTGAAGTGTCAGATTTTGTCCATAATATTATAAAACCACATAATTTTGTCCATAATATTATAAAACCACATTCATAGTGAATGGAAATGAAACATACTACCCAAGTATTTGAAGGCCCTGATGTAAGGCTAATTCTGGAGAAAATAAATTTACTTTTCTTATGTTTCCCCTTGGTGAAATCTTAATGGGTAATTCTTATCAGAATAATTCCATACTATGTCAATAAAGCTGACTTTTCTTCAATTACCTCTTTGGAGTAATTTTTCACCTTTCTGCTAGATTTATGATGGCTATTACCAATATTATAAATTATCTTAGTGCTGCGTAGCACTGCTAGGATGCTGACTTCTTTAGGGAAAAAAAGATAATGTGGAAGTTTTAAAATTTCTTGGCCATAGAAGATACTGAGAGATCAGTCAAGTTTCTAGGAAAGCTTTGTCACTGACTTTTCCTGTGACCATTTAAAACCATGTAAGTGTCCTGTGTCTACATTTGTGAAGTATATGACACTGTATGAAGAGCTCACAATTTAGTGATACCCCTCCAGGGTAGGAATCACAGAAATCATGCTTATTTATCTTTGTTTTCTCTTGCTTAAACTCATAATTATTACCTAGAAAATATTGATCACAGCAATTTGAAAGAGAAATAGGATGTAGGGCAAGTGGAAATTCTGTTAGATTCTTATGAGAACAATTTTATATTAAGTTAATATATTCAGCTTGATTCTAAAGGCAATGTTGAGAGAAGTCCTGTGGGGCTGTATGTTTTTCAGGGTAAGGTGAAGTAGCAAGCTGATGATAGTGGTTAGATGATTAAAAAATATGTATTTTTAATGGGCACACCCTTTGCTCAAATATAGGCTACAGTCAGTATGTGGCTGAGCTGTGATCTATCTCTTGTTACTTGTACTCCAGTGTACCCTTTCAATTACCTTCACACCTACCAAAGGTTTTTAAGAGCTTGGCCACTTTCCATGTGTCTGAAAGCAACTCTGCATTAGATGTGAGAAAAATGTGGCTGACTTTAAACTTCAGGAGAAAGAAGAATGGAAGAGCAGCAGAAATTGTTCATGTATTGCAGATACTAGAAAGAGTTCTGGATTTCAGTCACGGAAATTTAAAAAGTATGATCCAGAACAAAATCTTCCTTTTAATGTTTTTTGTAGGATGTTGTGGTTCATTTCTTTTCCCATCCAAAGAAGTCTGTAAGAGGTATCCCAATGTGAAAAACATGTGCAAGTTAGGAATGGCCTGTCCAAAGTTTAGGCTTGAGCATCCTCAATTGCTGGTGCAGATATGAAGTGGAAATTATGATTTGTTACGCCAATGACAGACATGGTTTTCTTTTTCTCTTGCAAGGGAGTCACTTCTTTCTGGACCTCCTTGAGTTGCACCACTGAGGCATTTGCAAACTAAGTCAACACTGATATTTTTTATTCAGCAAAGGAGAACAAAGCATCCGCTAAAAGAAGCAGCTTGATAAATAGTGGAAAAAGCATGGAATTCAGAGGACTTGCATTTAAAGCTTCTGTTCATGACTTACTCCTAACCTGCCATTGACTAATCTTTCTGAGTTTCTCTTTCTTTATCTGCAAAATGGGGTTAATGGAGGATTTCATCTGCAAAGTGGGGATAATAGAGTTTGAAAAAGATGACGCCAGCACATTATTCCCAAAATAAACACGAATTCTGTCTTAACAATAATATTATGACTGTGTGGTGACAACCAAAACTTTTCTCCTTTTGCCGTCAGAAATGTCTTTGGCAGATTTTACATTCTTGTTCATATTGCTTTTTTTTTGGTGGTGCTCCAGAACACTGCTGTAACTCGAGGATGCATAGCTGCAATTTGTGTTCTGGTTCCTTTCCCAAGGGTTCAAATAAAAAGCTGATGTGAAGAAGGCACAAAAGTACCGAGCAAAAATCTCAGTATATGCCATCAAATCTTGGAAAGTCATATAAAGGAAGAAAGATTGCCGCTGAGGAAGGGAAACGGGCATGATTTCTGCTCCTCTGAAAAAAGCTCCGATGTTGCAAAAATTTTCAAGGCAGAATATCGTCCCAGATGGAGAAGGAAACACTGACAGGCAGAAAGGGAGACCGCAAGGTTCCGAGATAGCGTCGGGAAGGGGTGGCGCGCTGGGGGCTTAGAGCCTCTCAGTTCTTTGTTGGGGGCGGGGGAGTCGTGTTTCTATTGAAGAAATGGCTCCCCCTTGGAGAGGTCCCTCCACGGGAAGGCTGGCAGTCACTATCCCCCGCCCCTCCCTGTCCTTGCGGACCCCACAACGTGGTCAAACTGCGGTGCCTTTAAGACTTTTGCTAGCTGCACATGCTCAGCTCTTTGTGTGTGTAGTTGGAGTTTTTCTCTTTTAAGAAAAAAAGAAGAAATAGGCACGAGGTTGGGCTGAAAGAAGGGAGAAGCGCTAGGAAAAAAGCGCTGCACTTTTGCAGCTGCAGACGGTGGACGCCAAGGGCTTCTTTTCTGTTGAAGCCCGTCTGGGTCTTTTATTTGTGAAGCCCGGGAGGCTCGCCGTGCGGGTGGGGCTGGCTTCCCCCGCGCGCCCAGCAAAGGGCAACGCGGGCGCGCGGGCCACACCTGGGGTCCAGCCGCCCCTCTGCTCGCGGGCTACGCGGGGTGGGCGCGCGCGGGGGGAGTCCCAGGTCCCTGTCAGGGGCGGGGCGAGACCACCGCGCCGGGCAAGGGGGGAGCGTGCATACGCTCGGCGGTGCGGGGCCGCCCAGACGCTCTGCCGACCAGGGCTGCGGCCCCAGAGCTGGCCAGTGGCACGGGAGAGAAAATGGCTGCTGGGGGGCAGCCGACCGCCCGGCGGAAGGCCCGAGGCTGACCGCTCCTTCTCCGTCCCCCCCTCCCGCGTGGGCGCGCCCACCTCGGGGCTCCCGCTCCGCCCCCGCCCTCCCGGGCGCGCGGCGCTCGGAGCCGAGGCAGTTGGCGCGGGCCGCGGGCGAGGCGGGGCCGCGGACGAGGCGGGGCCGCGCGCGGGGCCCCCTCCCCCGCGCAGCCAGGTCTCCTCCGGAGCGCCGGGCACAGCCTGCGACGCCCGCTCCCCGCCTCTGGTCCGGCCCGGGGCGCCGCGGCTGTGGGGTTGGCCCTCTGCGGACAGGGTCAGGAAGCTGGGCGGCGATGCGCGAGTGCGGCTGGAGGCAGCCAAGCGGAGGCGACGGCGGTCGGGATCTGTCCCTCCTGACAAGAGAGCGGGACTGGGGCTGGCGCCGGTGAGGAGAAAGAGGAGAGGCGCCGGCGAGGTTCTCTGCGGCCGGGATTCCCCTCCGGAGCATCACTGTCCGCGCCCGCGAGCGCAGCCCGGCCGGGCATGGGCGCGGGGAAGATGGAGCCCGGGGGCCAGGCCCGCCTGGGCGCCCCGCACCCGGCCGCCCCGGGGCTGTGGAGGGCTCGGCCGGCGGGCGGCGGCGGGGGCGCCTCCTCCTGGCTGCTGGACGGGAACAGCTGGCTGCTGTGCTATGGCTTCCTCTACCTGGCGCTCTACGCGCAGGTGTCCCAGTCTAAGCCCTGCGAGAGGACCGGCTCCTGCTTCTCTGGCCGCTGTGTCAACTCCACTTGCCTCTGCGACCCGGGCTGGGTGGGGGACCAGTGCCAGCACTGCCAGGGCAGGTTCAAGTAAGTGCCTTCGCTGGATCCCGATCCTCAGCCCCGTCCGGCTGCGGTCGCGGCTTCCCCCTGGGCTGGGAGCGGGCGGGAGCGGGGCCCGCGCTGCACCCCTGCTGCACCCCTCCGGCCGTGGGCGCCCCGAGGCTCTCCGGCCCGCGCGAGGTGCTGGCAGACGCGCAGCGAAGGCTCCCCGGGCTTTCCAGATGCTCACAGCGACTTCTGATCCCCTGCACAGCAAGAACATTTTCGCACTCAGTTACAGTGCCAAACACCATTTTCGTTAGGGCAGTGTTTTAAAAATGAGAAATTATGCAAGTAACTCATGAGATACATGTGCATTATGAAAAATTGGAACACAGAAGTGTAAAGGTTTTAAGTTGTGGTCTACCGGTACTGTTCTAAGCGTTTTAGGTTATCCCATTTGCTCTTCACAATAATCCTATGATTTACAGGATTCCTATACTAGATACACAGAGAAATCAGGCAATGAATTTAAATAACTCGCTGAAGGTTACTCATTAGAAATCGATGGGTCGTGATTCCAAATTATCCCAAAACTTTAGCCAGTAGGCGATGTTGACTTTGCTAGAGTAGGCTTATATTGAGGAATACATGGGTGACATTATGTTAGGTAAAAGGATGAATACCTGGACTTATTTTGTGTGTGGTGAAGAAAATGAAGTTTTCGAACTGATTAATTAGCTAATCAGGTATTGTGTGGGAACTCACTCCGGGTTTTCAGAAGCTAAAGGTGTTAAAGGAGTTTGCTTCGCTGAGATACTTTCTCCCTATTGGTTGATGCTTATTAGGTTCCTGACCATTATAAAAAGAATTGGGTAGGTGTTGGGGAGCAATAAATAATTAGTTGAGGCCATTAGTGTAGCCTTCTGACAACTTGCAGGTAACAGAAATTCAGCTTCTTAGCCTTCTAGATACTTAATCTGAAGTTTGCTGACTGGTTTATGGCTATGAAATTACACTATGTAGATTGCTAACATTTATTGTCAGGATGATAGCAAAATTTAGGTGAAGTGTCTTGGGCTCTAAGGCAAAGGTGAGAATATGGTTTACCTTATTAATATATTCTAGAATTTTCTTTTAGTTTTAAACAGAATATTTTTTATTTTCTTCCTTTCATTTTTGTTGTTGGTTAAAGCAATTCTCCTTAAAAACTCAATGTAAACATGTATGTTTTTAAAATGGCACTTTAAAGTTTTAGGTAGATTTTGCTATTTAAATTACAGCAAGGTTTTGGAAGTGAAATCTCAAAGTGCAGTTTTATGAAATTCATTTGTAGCAGTAGGTTAAATATTTTCAGGGTTCATGATTTCACAAACTGCAGTTTAAAATACATTTAAAATATTTTGCAAGAGGTGCTAACTAAAAGTTTGAAAAGTGTTTTAAGATGACAAAGATTTTATTGAATGGTGTCTTTAGTATAGACTTCTTTATGTGTGTTTTTGCACTTTGATTATGAAAAAAGCAGCCAGCCTCTTTACCTGCCTGGCAAGAGAGAGTTTGAACATGTAAACTAGCAGTCAACAATGAAAAGAGCTGCATTCATTTTTTGCATCCTTTTATATGTAAAGAGGAGATTGCTTGATTCATATGCAGTTTAGGGATATTGGCCTTTGTGTGGGTGGATTTGTTCTGTTTTTCTAAAAAGGATGTAAATTATAGTCCTGAGAAGCTCATATAGTATCTATGTTTTATAGTAGGAGAACTTGTCAGCCTGTGACCTAGCAGCGTGCAACCTGACTAGCAGTTGTCTCAGTTAGTAGGAGAACTTACAGATCAAGTTAAAAGTAACCTATATAATATTGAGAGATGGTGTTTATAAACAAAATGTGTTATTGAGTATAAGGAGAATAGGTTTTTAATGTTGATATGGTTATATGACAATAAACCTTGAACTAATCATTGAATACCTACAATTTCCTTGGAAGTTGTTATTTCCTACAATTCATTGTACTCTGTTGGCAAATAGTTTTTCATTTCTCTGTGGAATACAAGCTATTAATTAGAGTAAATATAACTGGTGCAGCTATCTCTCTCTTGTATACTCTTAGGGGTATAGAAGATGTATTTAATGTTATAGAGAAGAATCATATTTATAAAAAAAGACTTGTTACTGGTAAAATGTACATGCTAAGCTATGAAAGGTTTACTCAAAGATAGTGATTTGTTTTTCCATTATTTGAATAGTAATACAGTGGGAAAGAATT
Organism: Spermophilus citellus; assembly: GCF_964194105.1. Classification (NCBI taxonomy): domain Eukaryota; kingdom Metazoa; phylum Chordata; class Mammalia; order Rodentia; family Sciuridae; genus Spermophilus; species Spermophilus citellus. The sequence continues at coordinate 82,833,334 of NC_138195.1, forward strand.
TAACTAGAAGTTCTTACTTCACTAATCACCTTGAAAATCTTTTTATGAAACTGAAGGATAGCAGCCTTACAAACAGACATCAGAAATGATTAATCAATTTTGGTAAGCAGGTGTCAAAATTAATTGGTTGGTTCCATGGTAACTTAGCTATTTTCTACTGTAGAGTTTCACTAGGGAATAAAGTATCCTTCTTTACAATGGAAGATTGATGGTTGGGGGAAGAAATGCTGAAGCAAATATGGCATCACAAGTGATACTTCAGTTTCTATCATTGATTCCAGTCTCTGTTTCCCTTTGAAAAGACTAAAACATTCACGATTACAGGCTATTCCTCACCAGGTAAAACAAATGAGCATGATCTTTATTCAGTTAAGACTAAAGGTCTTAGGACTGAGAATCAGAAAGGACAGTACCAATTTGAAATATAATGAAGGGTATGATAGACTTTAATTCAAATTACATTTGAGTAGCTTAGTATAGAATTAGCTCGCCTAGCAAGTGCGAGGCCCTGAGTTCGATCCTCAGTACCACATAGAAATGAATAAATAAAGTAATTGTGTCCAACTAAGAAATTAAAAAAAAAAAGAATTAGCTAGAAAACATTTTGCTATAATCCATTTGAGTGAGCAACATTCTTTTTTTAGAATATAGTTTAGAATTATTTTTGTAAAATAGTTGAGATTCATATTTATATAAATTTCCATTTTGTGTTCTTAGACATTTTCTTGCTAATGTGGGACTTATAATAATTCTAATTTCTTTAGGTAAACAAAATAACCTAATGTTCTAAGATTGAAAACATCTCACTATATTGAGAATTATTTATAAATGTAAGTTTATTATATTTATTCAATGTTTTCCTAAAATTACCTGTTTTATCAAACAGGTTTTGTTTTATATATTTATCAATATATAAAATTTAAAAAAATGTCTTAGATTACTCAGACTTGGATACTGAATTTCACATATTTATAATGAAACTATTTCTGGTGACAGCAAAATGAAGATATAACGTCAGAAATTAGGTTGTTGTAAACAAAGATAGGCAGGATTAAATGTGTAAACATTTTTCTAAGATGTTGTTTAAAAAACACAAGGAATTCTTTCTATTAATTGTAGGGAAACTCTCAGTAACTGTAATAAAGTTAAACAGAATGTTCCTTGTCTACAGGTCTTTACTTCAAAGTAAGAGTCTAATAGATACTTTATATTGATGGATTCCTTTTACATTATACACACAATAGGAATTGAAAATAATTCAAATGGACTCTTTCTAGGATTACAAATTGATACAGTGGGATTTTGAAGAAAGGTGTTTCTGACACCTTTTGACAGATAAGAGGCACCCCTTTTTTATTCCTTTTTGTTTTTAAAAGTTCCTTGAAAAGTGTTTCTTTCCTTTTGGCTTCAGGCATTTTATATGGTTTACTTCTTTGAGCCTCTTTTCCTGCCTGGTCTTTGCTTGGATAAAAACTGATTAGCCTTCTAATATTAACTATTACTTCCTCTTTTTTTTTTTTTTTAGAGAGAGAGAAAGAGAGAATTTTTTAATATTTATTTTTCAGTTTTCAGTGGACACAACATCTTTTATTTTTATGTGGTGCTGAGGATCAAACCCAGCGCCCTGCGTATGCCAGGCGAGCGCACTACCGCTTGAGCCACATCCCCAGCCCAACTATTACTTCTTTTAAAAAAATATTTTTATTAATTATTGATGTCACTTTATTTATTTATTTGTTTTATATGTGGTGCTGAGAATCGAACCCAATGCCTCTCACATGCCAGGCAAATGCTCTATCACTGAGCCACAACCCCAGCCCCTTAACTATTACTTCTTAAGTACTACTTTCTTTATAAAGGAGGCTTCTCTGACTCCTGAGATTAGGTTATACGTTGTTTACTCTTTTTTAAAAATTTATTTAATTTTTGGGCTGGGGTTGTGGCTCAGTAGTAGAGCACTTGCTTCACGTGTGTGAGGCACTGGGTTCAATTCTCAGCACCACATATGAAAATAGGTGAATAAAATAAAGGTCCATTAACAAAAAAAAACCTATTAAAAATTTATTTAATTTTTAATTGTAGGTAGATACAATACCTTTATTTTTATTTATTTGTTTTTATGTGGTTCTGAGGATTGAAGCCAGTGCTTTACACGTGCCAGGCATGTACTCTACCACTGACCTACAACCCCAGTCACACATTATTATAGACTCTTAAAGCACAAATTTTCCTTCTTAGTACTTGAAAATGAAGGACTTTAATTACAGGTGTAATATCTTTAAGTTATTTTGAAGAGTTACTAAAGTATAATGACATACAATAAACTGTACAGTTTAAAATGTACAATGTGAAATTTTTTAAGTTTGTAATCTTAAGTTTTGTATTTTTTGTATATCTATATATCTATATATATCTGAAACTACCACCACAATAAAAATCATAAAAGATATCAGTCACATCAAAAGCTTTAAATACCTCGTTTTCCTTCTAATTGCTTGTTCCTGTCCCTGGATAACTATGCATCTACTGTCTCTTGATATATATTTGTTTGTATTTTCTAGAATTTTATACAAGTGGACTCCTACATTATGTACTTCATTTTGCTTAGCTTCTAGGTACAGTGTATTTATTTTGAGATTCATCAATGATTATCAGTAGACTATTTCTTTTTATTTATGAATACTGTCCCAGTGTGTGGATACACCACAATTTGTTTGTCCCTTCACCTGCTGATGGGTGTTTGGATTGTTTCTAATTTTTGGCTTTTCCTTATAAAATTTCTCTGAACTTTCATTTACAAGTCTTGGAATGGACATGTATTTTCATTTCTCTTGGGGAAATACCTAAGAGTGGAATGGCTGGATCATATGGCAAATATATATATATATATATTTAACTTTTAAAAGAAACTGTCAAACTGTTTTCCAAAGTAGTTCTATCATTTGTGTTCCCACCAGTTTGTGAATGCTCTGGTTAATTCACATCCTCACCAATACTTGGTGTGGTTAGTCTTTTTTAAAGTTTAGCAATTGTAGTAGATGAGTGATACTTCTTTGGGGTTTAATTTGCATTTTCCAATGAATAATGATGTTTAGTATTTCATTGTGTGTTTACTTGCTATCTGTAGATTTTCTTTAGTGACTTGTCTGTTCAAATCTTTTATACAATATTTTTTTTTCTTGCTATTGATTTTTATGTGTTCTTTATACTTTCTGTATACTACTTTCTTATCATTTGGAGATACTTTCTGCCATTCTGGAGTTGTCTTTTCATTGTTCTAACAGTGTTGTTCAAAGAACATAAGTTTGAAGTTTCATTGATTTTGGTATTGGAGTTAATGCTGGCCCCATAGAGTGAGCTGGGACTTTCCTGATTATTTGCTGGAAAAGTTTGTGTGAATGTGGCATTATTTCTTCATTATGTGCTTGGTAGAATTTATACACACACACACACACACACACATACACGCACGCGCGCGCGTGTGTTTGTGTGTGTGTGTGTGTGTGTGTGTGTGTATATATATAATATGGATTTATAAACTACTAATTCAGTTTATTTATTTAATACGTATCAGGCAATATGACCTGGATTCTTTAACATTTATTGTCATGATATTGTCAGTTTTGGTAAATATTCCATGACATGTGGTGAGGGCTCTGCTATTGATAGTGTAGTGTTGTATAGTTTTAGTTAGCTCAAGTTATTTGATAGTTCAAATCTTCTAAAACTTTTCTGATTTTCTGTCTGCTTTGTTGGTTGTTGAGAAAAGTGCATTGAAATCCTATGTAATAATTTTGTATTTACCTATTTCTCCCTGCAGTTGTATCTGTTTTTGCTTCATGTATTTTGAAGCTCCATTAGGTACATAAAATTTTTGATTGTTCTTTTGGTAAATTGATCCCTTTAACATTATAAAATGACCATTTTTGAAAACACTATCCTTTTTTCACTGATGTCTTTGCATCTTTGTTGAAAATTACTAGAATATTTTTACCTTCATATCTATTTTTGACTCTATTATGCTCCATTCATCCAAGTGTTTGTCTTTTTTTATGAATTCCCCACTGGCTTTATAATTGTATCTTTATAGTAAGTCTTGAAATTAGATAATGAGATTCCTCCAACTTTATTCTTATTTTTGAGAGTTCACTTGGTTATTCTAGCTCACTTGCTTTTCCATATAAATTTTAGAATTATTTTGTCAATTTCTTTCTTTTTTTTTTTTTTTTTTTTAAGAAAGAGAGGAGAGGGAGAGGGAGGGAGGGAGGGAGGGAGGGAGAGAGAGAGAGAGAGAGAGAGAGAGAGAGAGAATTTTTAATATTTATTTTTTAGTTCTCGGCGGACACAACATCTTTGTTGGTATGTGGTGCTGAGGATCGAACCCGGGCCGCACGCATGCCAGGCGAGCGCGCTACCGCTTGAGCCACATCCCCAGCCCTATTTTGTCAATTTCTTAAAAAAAAATCTTGTTGGGATTTTGGTTGAGACTGTGTTGCTGTAGTAGCTCATTTTGGGAAGAATTGATAATCTAGATAATATTGAATTTTCTGGTTCATCAGTACAGAATATTTCTTCATTTATTTAGGCTTTCATTCATTTTTTTTTAACATCAATGTTTTGTAGTTTTCAGATACAAATCCTGGATGTATTTCATTAGATTTATATTGAAATATATTTTTAAAGTGTTTGTAATTGCTAGTATTTCTTTTGTTTTCAATTCCATTTATTTGTTAACTTTGAAAGGATAGTAAGGGAATATTATAAACAACCTTATGCTCGTAAATTTGCAAACTTAGATGAAATGGACCAATTCTCTACATGACTCGAGTTATCAAAACTCACTCAAAATGAAATAAATAAGATAAATATTCCTACATTTATTAAAGGAATTAAATCCACAGTTGCAAACCTTCTCCCCAAAGAAAATTCCAAGCCCAGAGACATCACTGGTGAATTTTACCAAATATTCAAGAACTTTATGCCAGTTCTACCGAAAACAGATTAAGTTATTAAGTTGATAAGGCTAGAATTACCATGATAAGAAAACCAGAAACACAGCAAGAAGAGCAGTATCTCATGTAAACACAGAAGCAGTAGTCTTTTTGTGAGGCCCTATGTTCAATCTCCAGTGCCACAAAAAAATCTTCAGCAAAGTATTAATTCAAATCTAGCAAAACATAAAAAACATAATATATTGTGACCAATCATTTGAAAATTTCTCTTTGCTGATATTCTTTCTTTATTCCTAATATTGGGTAGTTTATGCTTAGTTTCTTCTTATTTATTTTAGCAAGACATTTGTCAATATTATTGATATTTTTGGAGATTATGTTTGGTTTCATTGCCTTCTGCTCTTTTCACTTTCATTTATGCTGTTTCATTGTATTTTAATTTGATTTTCTTATTCTAGTTTTTTAAAGTGAAAGCTTAGGTCCTTAGAGATATTTCTTTCTTTTTAATAAAATAATTTTAACATTATGTGGGTTCTTTTAAACATTGCTTTAGCTGCCTCTCACATATTTTGATATATTTTGTTTTCATTCAGTTCAATATGCTAATTTTCCTTGTGATATCTTCTTTGATTTATGGCTTATATGTAATTATGTTGTTTAATTTACCAGAGATTTTTCCATTATGTCCAAAAATATTCCATGTGTGATTCTACTTCTTGCAAATCTGTTGTAACTTATTTTCTGGACAAAACATGGTATATTTTGGTGATACTGTATGGCGGTTGAAGTGAGTGTGTCTGCTGCAGAGCATTGTTCAGGTCTTTTGCTTTTCTGCCCATACTCTGTTTACTTGTTCTATTTATAACAGAGGAGTGTTGATGTTGCCAACCATAATTGTCAATATATCTGTTTGTGGCTGCATTTCCTTTGGTCTTATGTCTTATATTTTGAAGCTTTTTGGTAGGTGTGTGTATAATTAGGTGGTTTGTGTTCTTGGTGAACAGACCTCCTCTTTGTAATTGATGATTCTTTGGTAATTGCTGAAGAACAGTGGCTGTGAATCCACTTAACCCACAGATGCAGACTGATAAGACAATAGCTACAATGTTAAAGTGCTGAAAACTTTAGGTTATTGGTTTTAGAAACATTCATCCTGAAAGTACTATTTTGTCCTGTTAGCAATTTGAAGATGGGATTGTGAGTGATTTGAAGAAGGAATACAACATTTTGAATGGGTGCTTTATTAATAATACTAACAGAAGTTGTGATATTCTCTTCTTGTACTCTAGTAAAGTCATCTTGGGTCCCATCCCACTTTGGAGGTCACTCTGTACAAATCATATCCTGACCACAGAATCATTGCCCAAGATGGTTTAACAGTAGTACTTGGGTTGGCCATCACCATATACTAGCTAAAATCTCTCTGCAAACTGAAGGATTAACAGACTGAACAGAAAATACACAGGTTGAGAGAAAATATTTTAAAATCATATATCAGATAAAGGGCTCATATCCAAAATGATTAAAGAACTAAAACTATTTAATAATAAGAAAACATCCAGGTGTGGTGGTGCATGCCTATAATTCTAGTGACCTGGGAGGGTGAGACAGGAGGTTTGCAAGTTTGAGACCAGCTTCAGAAAATTATGGTATATTTGGTGATACTACATGTCAGTTGAAGTGAGAGCATGGTATATCTTGATGATACTGCATGGTAGTTGAAGTAAGCGTGAGTTTCAAAAGAAAAAATAAAAAAGGGCTGGGAACATGGCTTAGTGGTAAAGTGCCCCTGGGTTCAATCTCCAGTATGAGAACCCCCCCCCCCCCAAACAGAACAAAACAAAACAAAAAACAACAGAAACAAACAAAATACTCCACTAAATAATAAAGAAAACAGGGGTTGGGGTTGTGGATTAGTGGTAGAGCGCTTGCCTAGCACATGTGAGGCCCTGGGTTCAATCCTCAGCACCACATAAAAATAAATAAATAAAATAAAGGTATTATGTCCGGCTACAACTAAAAAAAAAATGAAGAAAACAAATAACTGTATTAAAATAGGAAAAGAACTTGAATAGACATTTCTCAAAATAAGACATATAAAAAGCCAAAAAACAGATAAAAAGAAAAAGTTGTTCAAAAAGTTGTTCACCATTAATCATTAGGGAAATGCAAACTAAAACCACAATGAGATATCACCCCATACCCTTTAAAATGACTGTTGTCAAAAAAATGAAAGATAACAAGTGTTGGCCAGGTTGTGGAGAAAAGTATGACCCTATACACTATTAGTGGGATTATAAATTAGTAAATTGGCCATTTTGGAAAATAATAGGGAGGTTCCACAAAGAATTGAAAATAAAATTATCATATGATCCAATACTCCCATATTTGGGAATACATTCAAAGAGATTGAAATCAGTATTCTGAAGAGATGTCTTCACCCCCTGTTTATTACAGCAGTATTTCTAATAGCCAAGATTGGGAAGAACCTAAGTGACCATCAACAAATAAAAAAGTGGCATATATACACAGAAGAACTCTTACTGGGATGAATGGAATTCTGTTATTTTTTATACCATGGATGAATCTAAAGGATATTATAGAAAAGTAAAATAAGTCAGACACAGCAAGACAAATAATTCATAATCTCACTTAAATGGAATCTAAAAATTTGAATTAATGGAAGTAGAGAGCAGCTTGGTGGTAACCAGAAGCTGAGGGATTGGGTTGGGTAGGAAGGAGAAAAAGTTGTTCAAAAGGTGGGAGGTTTCAGTTTGGAGGAGTAAGTCCTGGTGTTCTATTGCACAACATGGTGACTATAGTTAGTGTAGATTTCAAAATTGCTAAAGGACTGGATTTTAATTGTTCTCATCACATACAAATGATGAGTATGTGAGGGGTATTTTAATTAGTCTGATTTATTCAGTTCACAGTGTATACATGTATTGAAGCATTACTTTGTACAATAAATATGTCCAACTATTATTTGCCAAAGGAGGTTAAGAAAAAAAAAGAATCAATAAACCAGCAAATAGTATTTAAACTAGCAAACCTATTTTAAAAGGATGTCCATTTGAGGATGACTTACAATGGCGACCATGCATAAAGACTGTCCCTGATTGAATTTGATTATTCCTTGATTGTGGCAATCTTCCATACTTAGATTTGAATTGGCAAAGAGAAAATCTCTTGGTGGTAGATGAAGGGAATGGTAGGCTCTTGGTAGGATTGTTAGTGCTAGGGATGAGAGGTGAAGGTAGGGAGAATGAACAGGGTGTGTAGTTTTCAGATTTTCCTGTTGTGTACATTCAGTGGGGAGGCATAACAGCTCCTTCCCTCTTAAGTGCAGAGAGAAGGGCTATTGTAGCTCCCAGAGTGTATGTTTCTTTGGAGGAAGGATTTTTTTTTCTCAATTTGAACTAAAGGCAAGGTATTGGGAACATAGGACAGAACTGGGTAGTTGGAGGAAGTAGGGTGATAGAAAAAAGACTGTAGGTTCAGAAACATGGGCAGAGGATAAATTAGAAGCATCATGATTGCTTTAGTACTGTGATGCTGGGGGACTTTTTTTTTTTTTTTTTTTTTTGTGGCAGTAGAGAGAGGAGGTGATTCCCTCATCTGCAGTTTGGGAGGTATATTCCCAGCTAGGATGGTGGTAGATTAAATTGTGGGTGATATTTGGAAAGTAGGGCTGCCTACTTTTAAATTTCCAGCTTTATTTCCTTATAAAAAGAGTTATATATTTCTTAACTATTTATTAAGGTGCTGTGTGAATATACTAAAATTTTATTCCTTCTTTTTAAAAGAAATTGAAAGAAAAGTAGCTAGGAAGGTAGGTTCATGAAACAAATTAAAATTTTCTTTAAAATTAAGTCCCTGAGGCACAAAACTATCACATAGGCTGAAAATATGTTTGTACTTTAAATTGAGACTTATAACTTGTAACATTAGATTCAGCTCTTGATTTTGGAAGGTTTCACAATTTAAATTATAACAGTATTTTGATTTTAAAGGTAATTTGTTACAACTCTTAAGTTAGAAACTGACAAGGATTTGTTGATGAGCCATAAAGAGCACATTTTTTTTTAAAACAGGATTTGCCCTTTTGTTATCTTGCTTTTCTATTAATATGGAAGTAATATATGACTTTGAGGTTGTAATAAGGAAATTTCTAAATTTTTCTTAATGTTCTCTATTTGTTAAGACATTACCTTCCTTGTTTCCTTTATTTATTTATTTATTTTTTTGTATTTCTGATAGTTCTTTAAGGCAGTTGATTTACAGTATTTGCCTACCCATGTCTATGTTTCCTCAGGGAGAGTTTTATTAATTTCTCCTTTGACCAAGCCATGCTTTATTATTTCTTTGCATGTTGTGTGTCTATCTATCTATTTTTTTTTTTGCCAGAAATGGGACATTTAATCTTTATAATATGATAGCTATAAATCACAGTTCTTCCCCAACCTCAGGGTTTGTTTTTGTTGTTAATTTTCTAAAATATTCCATAATGACTGCATTCTTTATTGAGTGTGGTTTTTGAAGTCTCCACTCATTTAGCTAGTGGTTTGCTAGTATTTTGACAGATTTCTTTGATTGTCTATAACCAAGAAATAATGAAAACCTCCTGAGTCTTGGCAGATCAGCTCTGTGTTGTGGTATACTCTTGAGTGTGTAGCTAGGTTACTTACAACCCTGCCTTCAGAGCCCTTCAACAAAGATGGAGGTACTGGATTTAAGAAGTAAGTCTGAAGTGTATAGGAATGGTAAGGTGGTCTTAGAGGATATGAATATAGTGAGTGTAGCACAAACAACATCAGCTACTGCACTGAGTTGTGTCCATTTTGAACTATGTGAGATAATACCAAATTATGTTCTAAAGTAGTTGTACGGATTTATTCTTATTAGAGCTTTTTTTTCCCCACCTCCTTGCCAGTATTTGGTATCTTCATTATTTTCATTTCTAGCCATTCTGTTGTGTGCAAAATATTATGTTACTATGATTTTATTTTGCATATCTTTGATTATTAGGGTACTGGTTTGGATTCATTTAGGAAATAATCATAATCTTAACAGGAAAAGTTTAATGTAAATGAGAATTAACAGAATGAATGGAGATAGGAGAAAATGGCTTGTAAGAAATGGAGAACTCTGAAGAAGGCGGAAATAATAGATACAAGGAACAGCCACTGCTGCTTTAATGGCCCAGATAGAAAACCCAAGAACCCGTCTTCCTGTCAGCCTGAGACCCACTCTTGCTGGGAAGGCATGGCTCTGATTTAATGAATGGGAGAAAAGTCAGTTCAAGGCTGCACTGGTGAGAATTGCTTATCATTTTCCCTGTAGAACTTGCTATAAAGGCATTATTTAGAATGTTGAGGAAAACTGTTCATGGGGAGGTGTCTCACTGTGGGCATTTTGCTACAAAATTGCCTTAGAGGAAATGCTCTGGGAGACTGTTAGCTGGGTGTTGTTGACCAATGTGTACTATAGGAGTCTGGTGCTGGAGAAACCATAGGAGCTGCTTGAGCACACTAGAACCAGTAAGAAAGACCCTTTCCTCCTGCAGTCTCTCCTGGGCACTCTTCTGACAAAGCATGCCAGCTTAAATTCTTGCCATCTGGCAAAGAAAAAGATATTTAAAGGGCCCAGATCTATTTTCGCAGAGTAGGCAAATAGGATGAATTTGGAGGTGAGAGGCAACAGATGGATAACTGGCACAGTGTACACTTTGATGATTCAGCTTCCATAAGCAACCTTCTGAACATATTTAAATTCCCCAACCACAACTAACAACACTATTTCTACTTAAGAAGTCACATTTCTTAAAAGTGAAAAAAGTTCTTACCTTTTCCAGAAAATGAGGAAACATAGACTCCAAGTCATTGTATTGATCATTGGTTATATTAATTTTTTTTTCATTTTCAGTCATAGTCACACTGACTATTCTATCCAAAGATTAAATTATAAAGTTAACTTCCAGCAACTTGTATATAAAATAAAATAGTCAAGGAGAGAGAGAGAAAAAATATATATAACAAGCAAATTGAAACCATGCAATTCTATTATGGGCCTTGTTTCTATAACTGGTTACAATGCCATGATTTATATATGTCTGCAGTTTTGTTCTTCTACCATCTGTTCCACTGGAATTTTACCCTGTGGAATGACCTGATCTTGCCCTAAGTATATCTGTTTTAATGCATGCATTTCATAATATCAATAATTAGAGTATCTTGTGAGTTTGTTCCTATTGTTTATTGCTTCTTATTTTGTTGTCTTGTATTTTTCTTATGCCTAATTTAAGTAATTAAAGTAAATTCTCACATTCTCTCAGAAATATGGCAATTTGAAAGTTTTCTTAGGTTGTAAATATATCTTCTATTTTGAAAACAGCTATCCTTTTTCTTTGGCTTAATGATATTTTGAACTTTCTCATACTACTTTATTATGTCTTAAAGTTACTTTAAGGTAATTATTTTCATAATTTTTCCTTTCTAGGTTAACAGAACCTTCTGGATATTTAACTGATGGTCCAATTAACTATAAGTATAAAACTAAATGTACATGGCTAATTGAAGGCTAGTAAGTATACAATTTGAGTTGAATTAATTTTATTCTAAAAAGATAAAAGTGATTATTTAATGCCATTAAATAGTATAGTATAAAAAGTATTTTTATTAAAAAGTATAATTTTATATTTATAGTTTAATTGCTTATTAACATTATTTTCATTATGCATTATTTTCATAATGTTTTTGATGGGATTTACAATTTTTAGAAATCATATTTTATAAATTGCAGTACCCCTTCACTTGTGATATTAGAATAGATATATGTGTGGGGCTGGGGATGTGGCTCAAGCAGTAATGGGCTTGCCTGGCATGCGCGGGTCACTGGGTTCGATTCTCAGCACCACATAAAAATTAAAAATATAGATGTTATGTCCACTGAAAACTGAAAAATAAATATATATATAAAGAATAGATATGTGTGTGTGTGTGTATGTATATATAAATAATTTTTGAGTTACTATGGCATTAAATAGGCATTTTTGGTGCTTTTAAAGCATCTTGTTATGGAATTAAAAACTCCATAGAAAGTCTAAAAATATTCCATGGTGACTTATGCCATTGGTTTATATTATTCAGCATTTTATTTTTAAGGGTATTTAAAAAAGAACATTTTATAGAAGAAAGAATTAATATCCTAATTAGGACTTGAAATTGAATTTATCTATGTAAGCATTGTGAATAGATCACAAGTAAATTGATATGGATTTGTGATTTTTAAAAGTATGGTATTTGGAAAACCAAGTTTTTAAAAAACGATTTTTTATGTAATTTAGGGTTCTTAATTTTTCCTCTGTATCTCTAGTTTCTGTTTGTTAATAGTATATTGCATGTAGCAGACAAAAGCTTCTGAAGGTAGTTTTGAAAGAAATCCCTCCCAAAATGTTCTGAATAGCTGGTGGAATCACTACAGGAGGTATAAATTAGTTCCATCAGAACTTACTGGATTGGATCAGTTACAGTATGCTTATTTCAATAAAATACTGAATAATCATTAAAAAATAGCATTGCATTGAGACCTTTCAATTATGATTTGGAGAACTTAGTGTCTCCACCTAAGGGTTCTATAGAAATAAGAATAGTTACTTCTTTTTTTTTTAATATTTGCTTTTTAGTTGTAGTTGGACACAATACCTTTATTTATTTATTTGTTTTTTATGTGGTGCTGAGGATCGAACCCAGGGGCTCCTCACTTGCTAGGCGAACTCTGTACTGCTGAGCCACAACCCTAGCCCAAGAATAGTTGCTTCTTGAGTGTTGAAATTTTTTTAATGTGTGTCTTTTAAACTTTTTAAATTTGTTCTTTTTAGTTATTCATAAAGCAGAATGTATTTTGACATAGATGGAGTATAACTTCCCATTTTTGTGATTGTACATGATGTGGAGTAACACTGTGGTGTGTTTATATATGAACTTAGGAAAGTTATGTCCGATTCATTATGAACATTGAATTTTTAAAATCAATTTTATAGAAATACAGTTGGTTATGATGAAATGCACCCACTTTAGTAGGCAGTTCAGTAAGGTTTCAGTAATGTGTATAAGCTGTGTAATCTCTACCGTAATCCAGACAGAATCTGTTGACTAAATTTTTAGAAAATGGTGATTCTTGCATATGGCCTATTAACAGATTTTGAAAGTTAAGTCTCATTTTTACAAATTAGATATGACAGTTTATTAATCTTTTACTTTAGTGATTTGAGGATATAGAAAAATGATCTGTAAATGGGTTTTTAATAAAATATTCTATCTAAAATTTCTTGACTGTGTTTTGTGTATTATTTGTTAATTTAAAAATATTTTAATATTTTTCAGTCCAAATGCAGTGTTAAGATTAAGATTCAATCATTTTGCCACAGAATGTAGCTGGGATCATATGTATGTGTATGATGGAGATTCAATATATGCACCTTTAATAGCTGTTCTTAGGTGAGTAATTATGTAAATTTAATTGATGAATTTATAGTCTGTTTTAGGGAAGTGAGTATTATAATTTGTTAATTAGAAGTATATTGACCTATACTCAAAAATAAATTTAATGCACATATTGATGGCTAAATTTCAAAGATGATTATAATACTATTTTGTGTACTCTGTCAGCTTAAGAGTGTGTGTGTGTGTGTGTGTGTGTATTAAATGTTAATATAGCCTTGATAAATAAGTACTATATTGGTCTGTAGATTTCTTTATAAATATTCTTTTTTTTCTATTTAGTTTATTCTTTTAAAATGGTTTGAATATTTTTTTGAACTATATATTTGGGTAGATCAGGGTGAGTTCTAGCTTGAGAAATAGATGTTTTTTTTTTTTATAGTTGTCTATTTATTTAGTGAAATGCTGAAATTTTAAATTCTGAGGGAAAAGGTTAAGGTATGCATTGTGTGATGGCTTAGTAAAGGAGGTATTTCTATCAATTGTCACAATGTAGGGATCTTGGTTGCTTCAAACTTTCATTTTTAGTAGTCACATAGACTTAACTTATTATGGCATTTTAAGGCTCAGTTTAAAAACATTTTCTATGTAGTCTATAGATGTTATAAAGTTTTATGAGTAGAAGAAAAATATATTAGGTATAGAAAAATTTATAAACTTGTAGATTTTAGAGACATGATAAGTAAGTAACATGATTGTTGATTAAGTACTCAGTATGTTCTTTAATTTTGTTACTTGCACATTCTCTTTCTTGTATTCTAGCATTGTTGAACATTTAAGTATAAATAAAGGCTTGTTTTAATTTTATTTTACTGTTTGTATTCCTGTTCATCAAGAATGTGAAATATTTTTTGGACATATGAGGGTTTACTTTCCAAATTACTATTTCAGAGTGAACCTGTAGGTGCTTAGATACTTACTCTGTGATATTGGTATTGCAGAAAATATTCTTAAAAACTCTTGTTTTGAGTTGTTTGGGTATTATAAACTACTTGGTTACAAGTAGTCTTGTATCTGAAGACAACAGAAAATGGAGTAGATCCTTGAATAATTATGTTGTAAGACAATTCATCATGCAATTAGATAAGATCCTGGGTTCACACTTTTATTTTTAGCAATTTAAACATCACTTTGCTATTATTGCTTTCTTTTTGTGACACAATTGACCATCATTTGTGTGTATTTTCATTTATTTTTCTAGTAGTTCTAATGACTGCATTAACTAACACTGATTCCTTAATGTTCTTACCAACCTTTTCCTGTTAGTAAAAGAATGGTTCCAAACTTAATAGCATGATGGGGTTAGTATATGGCTGTGAACATGGAACTGATGACTTCTTTGGGAAGTGTTCTAGTTACCTGTCTTGAGGGAGATGGGAACTTGTGTTTATTAAATATCCATTTGATGCTAAGCACTGTTCTGAATAGTTTAAATGCCATTGAATTTTCACAAAGATCTCCCATTCTCACAAAGTATCCCCATTTCATAATTGAAGAATTAAGAATCAGAAATTGTTTACGTCTAATAGGTAATAGAGCCAGTTAGGATTTTTACTGTTTGTATTTCATTTTGCTAAGAATCAGAATCTAATTGGAATTGTGTTTGAATTGTACCAGTTGTGTAGGTACTATTACTCAATACGCATTTACTAACCTGCTTGGTTCCAGAGACTTTCTTAAGCCTGGGTGGGGGTGGTGCCTATAGTATAGTAAGGAGTAAGGCCCAAGTCATTGCAGTGAGTTTAAAAACCAGCCACCTGGAGTTGGGCCAAACTTCCTAGATTAAGGGCACTCACCTCTACATGACTGTTTTCACTTTCGACAATAGTTGTAAGCTTGGAGGTCCCCACCCTCACTTATAACCATCTCGCTATGAGTTTGGGGATGATAATGACTAGAATGACTCTTAGAATTCAGGAAAGTGCCAAACTTCTGATTATAGATTTATTGTAAGGATAGAAATCAGAGCCAGCCAAATAAAGAGAGGCATTTGAAGAAAATGAGGTTGGGAACGATTACAGATACAAAGCTTTGTGTTCTTGGGATATGTCACTCATCCAACTAGTCAATGTGTATTACCAATAAGGAAGTTCACCTGAGTTTTAGTTGTTCAGAGTTTTTATTGGCGTTTCATTATGTTGGCATGATTGATCTTTGGCCGTGAGGTTGAACTCAATGGCTTTAGCCTCCCTCTTCTCTTTAGAAGTTAGGCTGATGCCATATATGGCCCAACCCTTTACTCAGTGGCTTATCCCCCATCCTAAATTGTCTCTTAACTCTAGAGGCCCGTCATAAGTCACCTCACTGGCAAAAACTTCCAGGGCCTACAATGAGTAACAAAGACACTCTTATCACTTGGGAAATTCCAAGAACTTAAAGGCTGCATTCCAAGAACTGACAACAAAAACCAGCCAAATTCCTTGGTATGCACTAGTCATGCACAAGGGGGAGTGGGGCATGAAACCAGATTTTTCACACATAATAGTGTGTGAAAAAGTGTATTTTAATCAGATTATAAAAGAGGACTATAGGGCTGGGGATGTGGCTCAAGTGGTAGCGCGCTCGCCTGGCATGCGTGGGGCTCGGGTTCGATCCTCAGCACCACATACCAACAAAGATGTTGTGTCTGCCGAGAACTAACTAACTAACTAACTAACTAACTAAAAAAAAGAGGACTATATAATTTCAGAAAAAGTAACCAGTCCTTCATGGTGAATTTTATAAGAAGAAACGTGGTATGGGGCCAGATGGATATTCTAGGTAGAGAAAAACACGTATAAAGATGTAGACACATTAAAGACTTTATATTTTAGGACAATAGTAAGTAGTTTTGAAAACTTGATCATAAAACATATGAAGGGATACGCAAGGACCCACATAAACCAGTAAATAGCAGTTGGCCATCTAGTTAGTATTCATTTAGTGCCAGGCAATGAACAAATTATTTATAACAAACATAATACCTAAAGGATCACTATGTACAAGTTATTATCCTTTAGGTATTATCACTTCCATTTTACAAATGGAGAATTGAAGCACAGA
This sequence comes from Spermophilus citellus, assembly GCF_964194105.1. Taxonomy (NCBI): domain Eukaryota; kingdom Metazoa; phylum Chordata; class Mammalia; order Rodentia; family Sciuridae; genus Spermophilus; species Spermophilus citellus. Next base: position 82,849,829 of record NC_138195.1, read on the forward strand.
AAGGTTCTATAAGTGGCCAAGTTGCCTATCTGATAAGTGATATAGAGTCAGAATATGAGTCCATGTTATGTGATTTTAGGCTTTAGTTCTTTATCACTATATGTGTAGCTAAGATTGATATTACAGAATTTGAATTCTGTTGACAGTCTCTTTTAAAAAATCTTAGTTTCCTTGTAGGTGTGGAGCATTCCTGCTAGCTTTACTAGAATTTGCAACCAGTGGGAAAAGGTAAAGCTATACAATTACTTGTTGGAGTAGCAAGGTAGAACCAAGGGAAGGTTTTTATATGACTTAATCATATATACAATAATTATAGTAGATGTCATATAATTATAACCTAGTTTTTGTAATAATAATTACTAAAGCATTAAATCAAGAGTTGATTACTTTTTAGTTTGTGTTTGAAAAATAAATTATTTGACTAATATTTAATATGTGTAAAATATGATTCAAGGGAATTCAGTTTGTAATGGTGCCTAAACAAATTTAATTTGGTTTAAAGGAATTTATTATTTTGATTTATGTAGTTTTTTAGCAGCTTATTCCCTTCCTTATTCTCTTCCTCATTGCATGTTTTTACAAATTAAAGAGGGTAGTATGGTATAAGAAAGTGAAGATATATAATTTTTCCCCATGAATAAATAGGTTAAAGATAAGTGCCAGTTACTTGAAATGCTACTTCTTACACATTTCTATTCCTCTACCCCCAGATTAGTTTTCTTATGTGTGCATATAGGCCTCAAAGAACAATATTTTGTTTTGAAATAGTTATATATTAATAATACAGTTTGCATAAATATACAGAATTTTAAAGAGCATAGAAAGCATGTATTTTAAAATTATCTGAAATGCCTAGATGAATGTATTGGAAGTATACTAGAGGACTAGAATTTTATTTTATTTTTTGGTACTGGGGATTGAACCTAGGGGTGCTTTTACCAATGAACTTCAGCCCTTTTTAAATTTTTTTCTTTTATAAATTTTGAGACAGGGCCTTGTGAAGTTGCTGAGGCTGGCTTTGAACTTGCCATCCTCCTTCTGGGATGGCAGGTATGTGTCTTTGTATCCAGTGTGAAATAGAATTTTATTGTAATCAGTTAATGTAGAGCATTTCTTCTAGCTTTACTGGACTTTGCAACCAATGGGATCACTTGGTAGAGTAGCAAGATAGCTCTGAATGAAAATATATATGATTTAAGTAGAAGACCACACTGGTATTGTGGCAGGATGGATAGCACAATCAAGGGAGAAATGGAACATGCAGTCCTATGGTGATGAGAAAAAGAGTGAGGTGGTATGAGAGTAATTGTGTATTGCAGCAGGAGTAGAGCTAACTGGGTAGAAATGGATATGACTCATTTTTGATTTATTTACTTTAGAATTATTCATTCTAATATAGCTGCTTAATGATTGTAATAAAAATGTTTTTGAGTTAATTTTTACATAATTTAATAGTCATCTATATACAATGTATAGATAAAATATTTAATTTTGTTCTTTTTTTTAGTGGTTTGATAGTTCCTGAAGTAAGGGGAAATGAAACTGTGCCTGAAGTTGTTACAACATCTGGCTATGCACTGTTACACTTCTTTAGTGATGCTGCATATAACCTAACTGGTTTCAACATTTTTTATTCGTAAGTTTTTTTTTACAAAACTTATCTTTGTAATATGTGTTATGTGTCAGGAGCAGGTTAGTATGTTACTCAAATTATATGTAGGATCCTTTCTTAAGTGATGAAATCGTAACAATGTTCTACCAAATGCTATCTAAGCCCATGTTGGGATAATATCTAAGTCTGAGGATGTTATGGTGGCAAGTTAAGTTGGGTTGAATATTAATTACAAAATTTAAAATTGTTGGCAGATGCCTAAAATCCAGTGTAGCTTTATTGGTAGCAACAGATACATGAGCATGCAGGGAGTGCAGAGCTGCCTTTCTGTATTTCTAATGTATTTTATTTGTAGTTTGAAGAGGGGTGTGAAGCTAAGTTTTGGTAGTCCTTCTCTAGACCAGAGACTGTCCTAAATGACATAATACATTATGTCATTTAATTTCTTTTTAATCAGTTCTTTCAAGTTGGTATTTTTTTCCTATGTCACATGTAAGAACACTGAATCAGCTTAGGAGATAAAAATATGTGGCTATACTTCTGTCTCCCTCTAAAAATCCAAAAAACAATACTTATGAGAATTTATTATGTGTCTGGCAATTACATCTAGAAATCCCAAGGTGAAGTAAAGTAGCCAGCGATGCTTTCATAGGAATGGCCACAGAGAAATTCTACACCTTAATTTTCTTCTTTTCTTCGTAAAGGTAGAAATTGATTTTTTATTTTTTATTAAGCCAGGAATAAAATATTCAAAATATCCCTGAACTATCTATTTATTAAAGGATTTTTTTATTATGTAATATATACAAAAATGTATGCAAAGGAGAATAAATAATAAAATATAATTAGTTTATAGTATAATATATATTATTATATAATATATATTATAAAATAAATAATAGAATATAATTAGTTTAAAAACTTTAAAATGAAATTTGGTAAACACCCTTTTTTTCTTAAGAGTGTATGGGTGGGCTGGAGATGTGGCTCAAGTGGTAGTGCGCTCGCCTGGCATGCATGCGGCCCGGGTTCGATCCTCAGCACCACATACAAACAAAGATGTTGTTGTGTCCACTGAAAAAACTAAAATGTAAATAAAATTCTCTCTCTCTCTCTCTCTCTCTCTCTCTCTCTCTCTTTAAAAAAAAAAAAGAGTGTATGGGTAGTAGCATGTGCTTTAACTGTTATATAACCAAGTTATGTCTTGGCTTCTTATAGATTTCAGGTATGCATGGAATTTAAATTTTTTCTATAAAATATTTATTAAAAATACTTAAGTATTTACAAAAAATTGTTCTTGGAACCATACAGATTCTGTAGATGTTGAGTGTGTAGTCCTTATAAGTTTGGAGTCTTGGTAGCAAAGTAAACTTACTGAACAAACTAAGACTAATTGCAAATAAATGCATGAGAGTTAAAGCTTACAGACTAACGGGCTGAAGCTACATTGGGAAACTGTATTAAATTAATAAGCAAATAAGACTTAATATAAAAACTAGAAAGTTTATAAAATATCAACCAAAATTCTTTTTTAATTATCTTGAATTTAAGCATATATGAATTATATTTTACAGAATCAATTCTTGTCCTAACAATTGCTCTGGACATGGAAAGTGTACAACCAGTGTTTCCGTTCCCAGTCAAGTGTATTGTGAATGTGATAAGTACTGGAAGGGTGAAGCTTGTGACATTCCTTACTGTAAAGCCAACTGTGGCAGTCCAGATCATGGGTACTGTGACTTGACAGGAGAAAAACTGTGTGTCTGTAATGATAGTTGGCAAGGTAAGCCTGTGTGGTGTAATAGCTTCTGAAACATGTATTTAGTTATACAAATTCTATTTTCATTTTATTGAAGTTTGCATACCCAAATCACATGTATTTGTTTTTATTTTTAGAATGTTCAGGATAACAATTAACTTCTTAATAATTTGCATCCTCACAAATAGAAATGGTAAAGATTTTGTCTACTTGCTATTTTGAGGATTAAATGAAGTTATATATGAAACTTTTTAAGTTGTAGGTGTGTGATCACCATGATCTAATGTAATTTTTGTTGAATCACCAAAGAGTTGAAGACTTCACTATATTCAACATAGGGTACATTCAAATTTACTTTATAATGGGTAACTTAAGTATTGTGTTGCAAAAATAATTGGTTATCTCACAAGGTACTGCATTATATTACTCATTTCTTAGGGAACACTGACCTCTTGTGGCTATTTTAAAAAGAACATGAGAATATTTCAAAAGGTATTTAAAAGATTTAAGTATTTGGCTGCCTATTATAAAAGAAAGATTCCTGGGAAACAATACTTAACAATTTTTATAAATATATATATAATTACAGATTAATTTTAGACTATGCTGGGGAGTTTTTATTTACTTCAGCATCTGGGTATAAAGTCATAATTTTTTTTTCATTGGGGAGTTAAACTAAGGAATAGGTTTAGTCATCTATGTGCTTGCCCACCCAGAGCCTACCTTTTGCTAATTATATTTTTGTTCACATATTGAAAGGCTTCCCTGTGTTAATGTATTAATTTCGTCAATAGAGTTTGACTCACTAATTGCATAACTCACTGATTACAAAAGTATGATGGTGTGTTGTTATAACACCATGCAGCAATAGTAGCTTTAGTTTCTGTTAGACATTTCTAAGTAAAAACCAAAGAGAAGGTTCTCCTCATGTAGTTGTATTCATCATTCTTGAGATGACATTTTATAAAAAGTGTTACTGAGTATGCTGAGTATTTTCTTAGTGGAATTATTTAGGTTTTGTAAATTATTTAGGCTTTGTATAAGTTATTCCTATCTTAAACCCATGTTATCACATTTTAGAATATTAGATATGACAACTACAAAAGATTCAGTGATTTCTTATTAAATTGAATTTGAATATATAGTGTGATTATGATAGATTGTTACAAATTTATAAGAGTTCTTTGATTAAAGGGGTATATATTTTACTGGCTATTTTAATCATTTCTGACTTTTCTCCTTCCTTTTTCTAGTTCCTGGAGATATTGTTTCTTTAAAAACTTCAATCTGAAACCCAGATTACTTCTTTTTCTATATGCAAAATAGTATATTGAGATCAATTTAAATTAGAGCCTGAGAAATAAATAGAAGAATAACTCATACACATAATGTTTGCAAACTGGTCTTCAATTGCTAGTCTTGAAAGCAAAAGAATAATATGTTGTATGAAATTCTATATGAACATCTCTGTCCATTTTCTGTTCTTCTATTAGGCCATCTTTGAAATGCTTTATTTTCTCAGGGTTTTGTAATATGTACCTGGTTCAAAATATTACCTTTCATTTTCCCAGTTTTTGTTTATTGGTTTTTTCACATTCTGTTATTCTCACCAGTATAAATGCCCTAAATCATATGATTTCCTGAATCTGATATGTCTATAAGCAAATAGAAATGGGGAAGCAAATACTCATAATACTGCCATATTTACTTTAAAGAAAAGTTATAATATGAACAGCCTAAGAAATGTATATGTATGTGTGTTTGTGTATACACATTTGAAATAAGAATAATGTGACAGTAATTTATAAATTATAAAGTATTATGTAGAAGTCACACAAATTTTATATTGTTCTTATTTATATTCTTATTTATTAATTAAGGATTTGATCTTTGAAAGTGAATATTTTGAGGGTAGAGGGCCAGGTGGAAGGCTGTTGTTAACACAATGTGCAGATAGTTTTCTTTGACAAAGTCTCAAACCCAGTCTTGATTCTGCATTTAAAAAAGTAGAATTAAAAGTTGGTGTAATTATGAACAAAATCATTAGAGGGAAAATGATGTTTTTATTTACGATACATAGACTAAGAAGTCAGTGAGGTAAAAAGGAAAGAAATATTTGCTTCTAGGACAAATAGGGAATAATCAAAGAACTAGACATTTTAAAGTGAGGGCTGCATAGGTAATCTTTATGAGATTCAAAAACTGGCAGTTTTATAGAATGTGTTATTTGGAACTAGATTCTCTGGGTTAGAATAACAGATTTTTGTTGCCTCCATTATATTTTGTCCTCTGATATTGTTTGACTTTACTTACTCTTTTTGACTCTCTCTTTGACTCTCTGTTCATTTTAAAAATGTACGTTACCACCCAGAAACTGGGATCTTATTAAGAGAACACAGAGGACAAGCCTCATGTTTGTTCTGCCTGGGTTTTGTGTTTCCTTGTTTTCCGTAGTTTTCTGTACAATATCTCTACTACTTCTGCTCAGCCATCACTCTATCCCCCAGCCTTAACTTTTTCATTGAATTCTTTCTTAATCATCTGCTTTCATATTTTTACTGTTTGATGCATTTTACCAAATTACATAGGAGTTTAAAGATAGGTGACACAAGTAAAGCCAAGTGTCACCCTTCTCCTATAAAAATACTTAAAACAAACCCAAACAGACAAGAAATATTGTAATTGTAAAGAATGTAAAAAATACTAAGTGTAGCATTTTGAAAAGCACACCAGTTTATATTGTGTAATGTTTAAATTTGTCATAATTTATTTTTCTCAAAGATAATGATATTTACATGTGTAATATATTGATAAAAGAAGAGACACCTGTATGACATTGTCTACTTCTATGGCTTTTTAAATAGACTTCATTAAAAAAATTTTTTTTGTAGTTGTACGTGGACAGCATGCCATTATTATATTTGTTTATTTTTATGTGGTGCTGAGGATTGAACCCAGTGCCTCACACATGGGTGGCAAGTGCTCTGCTACTGAGCTACAGCCCCAGCCCTAAATGGACTTCATTTTTGATAGCAGTTTTAGGTTCATAGAAAAGTTGAGCAGAAGGTGCAGAAATCTCTGTCCCACACATGCAGAGCCTCCCTCATTGTCAATATCTCCTACTAGAGCTGTACAGATGTTAGAATTGATAAATCTACACTAAAAAAATCACTGTCATCCAGAGTCCTAGTTTATATTAGGGTTCATTCTTGGTGTTGTACATTCTCTGTTTAGATAAATGTATTGTGACATGAATCCATTTTTAAATCCCCTGTGCTTGCTTTGTCATCATTCCCTCCTCAGTCCATGGCAAACACTGATCTTTTTTCCTGTCTCGCCATAGTTTCCCCTTTCCTAGATGTCATATAAAGTCATGTGTTGTGTAATAATGGGAATGCATTCTGAGAAAAGATATGTTAGGCAGTTTTTGAGTGAACATCCTAATAGTGTACTTGTATGGTGTCAGTAGGTGATATAAACATAGTTGTATATGTCGTTTGTTGTTGACTGAAACATGGTTACTATGGGGCATGTGACTTAAATTGGAATCACTTAGTATGTAACTTTTTCTGTCTAACGTCTTTCACATAGTGATATGGATTTAAGTTTCCAGACTGTGTTTTTATGGCTTAATAGCTAATTTCTTTTTAGCACTGAATAATATCCCATTTTATGGATATATCACAGTTTATCCATTCACCTACTGAATGAAGGACATTGTGGTTTCTCTGACATTTTTCACTTAATAAAATTTATTTAAATCTTAGTTAAGTCACATAAGGGAAAAAGTCAACTTTGAAAATAATTGCTCTCTTAAGATGACTTTGAAACATGGAAATAGATGAGAAATTTTTTAAAAGATATCAAAATAAAAAATACAACAAATTGAATTTATGTTCGTATATAGAGAGTATAATAGTACGGTGATTTTCAAAGTGGAATCCAAAATGTGATGTTTCCCCCACCAACTCCTTTAATCATGGTGGCTTCAGGTTTCTCTCTCATGTGTGTTTCTGAATCCCTGGGAGTCTTTGGTTGAAAACAACAGAAGTAGTTCTTGCGTATTGAATTAGAAAAGTCAGCTACTGGAGAGACAATACCATTTTCCAATATTCATCCTGCTCTCCCCCACCTTTTTTTTTGGTCTGGTAATGGAACCCACACATACTTAACCACTGAGCCACATGCCCAACACTTCTTATTTTATTTTGAAATGGAATCTCACTGAGTTGCTTAGGGCCTCACTAATTTGATGAGGCCGGCTTTGAATTTGTGATCCTCCTGTCTCAGACTCCTGGGCTGTTGGGGTTATAGGCATGTGCTACTGTATGAGGCCTTTGGTTCTTTTGAAAATAAGATCCACTGACTTTTAGTTTATCCCTTGGCCTTAAAGCCTCATGACACAGTTCTCATCCTACCTTGCAGCTAGTGTGGCTTTGTTTTCAAGGCTGTGGGTGGGAATGCTGTATACAACTATTAGGTTGCCCAGTTCTTTTTTTTTGACTGGTAAATGGCAACCACTGTAGTAACCAGTGACACTAGTCCATTCACTTCTAGAATGTGTCAAGATAGGGTCATGAATTTTTAACTTATTTTAGCAATTTATTTTGGCTCTTTTAGCCTATTTCCTAACAAAAGGATATTGAAGCCTGGTACAGTGACACACACCTGTCATTTGAGTTATAGGGAGTCTGAAACAGGAGAATTACGATTTCCAGGCCAGGTTGGGAAGTTTAGTGAGACCCTTCTCAAAATAAAATTTAGAAAAAGGGCTGGAGATATAGCTCATTGGTAAAGCTACACTGGGTCCAATCCCTAGTTTCGGCAGGGGCGGGGGTTGCAGGGGAGTAAAAAAGAAAAGGATACTGGACAACTCACAAGCAAGATGGGAATGCTGGAAACAGCAGTTTTGAAAAAAGGAAGCTACAAAGGAAGGATAGGTCTATAGCAAAGATGAAGCAATAGGAAAATTAGAATACTCCTATCACTGCTACTGGACCTTCTTGGCATACTACCATTGGCATCCTTATGTCGATTCTCCAAGCTGCAGGCATGGATGGAAAGAACTTTAAACTGTACCACATCTTTGTATCACTTGTGAAGATGGAAAGTCTTGCTTAGAAACATCTGGTTAGCTAAATATAGGTCTTATCCATACCTTAGGTAGTTTTGGAAATATAGAGAATTTAACCTGTGATGTATGGTGGGAATGGGTCCTGTTTCTGAACAAAATTCACACAATACGGTTTTCCCCAGACATATGAAGTTCAAATAAATGGAAAATCCAAATAAAAGATTTCAAGTATAAATTGTTGCCATAATTGACAAGAAATGGGCTAAGTAGTTCTCTCCTGTCTACTCAGAAAAACTGCAGTGTGGACTGGATGGTAGGAGTAGATACGTGAAAGAGATACTCAGCAGGCTTCAGCATGTGATTTTTACGGAGAGATGAAAAACAGGTTGCCATCTTTAATGTATGTATCTCATTGTCTCAGTGCCCATCCTGTTCAAGGCTGTTTAATCCTTTTACATGTTTTTAATTCTTCTAAATATTTTTATGTTTTCCATATTTTTCTAATTTGAATTCAGACACAGTTTTCATGTAAGGACTGAAGTTGTTTGTTTTAAGCCCTTAAATTATTGATTAAAAGGCACACTCTGAATATGTAAGTCATTTAATGGAACAGTTTCGTTGCATTGTACCTCTGATCTGTAAAGTCATACTTTACAGATGTAAAGTCATACTTTGACTTATTTCCGTTTCTCAGGTGCTTAGTCCCTTTCTATCTCAAGACCTGTCTTATTTCTAAATTTCTTTCTAGAATACCCCATCCCAATAATATTCTAAGACCAGGTCAGATCCCCTGTTCTGTGAGGTTTTTAGACCCTACTTTTTAAAATCATAGCATTCATCACAGTTCATAATGGTGTTTGTGATTCATCATCTTTTCCATTGTGATATAAGCTCCACGAGGTTAAAATGATATTGTTTTGATGATCTTTGTATCCCCAGAATCTAATATAGTCTGTGACATGTAGTAGGCACTCCATTTTTTTCTTTTTATTATCAAATGAATGAATTAGAAACCTGCTAATTTACTAGTAGAATAATATGTGAATATTCAATTATAGGTGTTTATTATTTATTTCCATATAAAACATAATTCTAAATATTTAGAGAGACAAAATTGGAGCATTTAAATATTTTATTAAAGTTTCGGTTCTTGAGTGAGTCCTTGGTCTTATATTTGTTCCAATACTTTGGTTTTAGATTTTAACATTTGCCATTGGGTGGCAGTGTTTACTACCAGAAAGAGCACTTAAACTGTGGTTTTGCAGTTGAATAAATCTGATAATTTTGTTTTATTTAGAAAATGCAAAATCTTTTAATCCAAATTCATATTTTACCCTGTAGTATTTTTTTTTCTGGGTTAGTCATATAACATATTAGGGCATAATAAGTTATTTCAGGGTACACATGTAATCATGAGTTGCCTTGAAGAAATTTGCAAGGTAGCTTACATATTGCCCTTTAGTACTCTTTAAAAAACTTTTTTTTTAGTTGTAGATGGACACAGTACCTTTATTTTATTTATTTATTTTTATGTGGCACTGAGGATCAAACCCAGGGCCTGACATGTACTATGCAAGTGTTCTACTACTGAGCTACACCCTCAGACCTCTTCTAACACCCTTAACCATGGTTTACAGATTGCCTTCAAAGCATGGAGACTTAGCTCAGGCTGTAGTGTACTGCAGAATGGGTCACTTAAACAACATACATTTATTTCTTACATTCTGGAGATTTCAAGTCAGATCAGTGTGCTGGCATGGTCTGGTTAGGTTATTTCAGGTAGGAGTGGTAGAAAATTTTTCATGGATATGTTTTTATAAAAAGATGGTGATATCTACATTTAAACACAGCAAAGACTGTGTTTAAATGTAAATATCAATATTTAATTTTTAATCAATGGATAAGCCTTTTTATGTATGAAGTGCTCTCTATGGTTATTTGTGTTTATAATCAATATTCAGTTTATTAATTTATATTTTTAATCATTTTGGTGACAGAATTCTGAAAGCAACAAATTAAGACACTGATTTTCCTTAAATTTAAAAATCATATTCATAAATCTTATTCAATTCATAAATTTATTAGTTTGAGTAAAAATAAAGGTAATCTACAGAGTTTGCCTATAAACCATTCCTTCTAATGTGGTAATTGCTGGAAGCTACGTAAAATGATTTAGTAACAAAGCAAGAATTTTGATTGTTGTTTCATTCTGTGTAGAAAATTAGGTATATTTAGATTACAAAATGAAATAAAAAATATCTTTAGGATCCCATTTCCTATATTAACAATATCTTGTTTAAGTTAATTACATTAATAAATTATTATTTTAGTTTCCTAGAAATGTTATAATAAATTACCACAAATTTGGTGTCTTAAAGCTGTACACATTTATTAAACTCTTGCTATTTTGGATGTCAAAAGTCTGAAATTAGTTTCACTGCGCTAAAAATTCAGCTCTTAGCTGGGCCTCATTTCTTTTGGAGGGTGAAGGAGAGAATCTGTTTTCTTGACTCTTTAGCTCCTGGAGCTACCTTCTTTGCATTTCTTGGCTCCTTTCCATGGCCTCTGTCTTCAGATCCAGCAGTGTAGCATCAGGGGTCACATTGCCTCCTTTGTGTAGTCAGAGCTACCTCTTATTTGGACACTTCTTTTTAGAATCCATTCAGTTAGTCCATGATAACCCAGCTCAAAATTCTTAATTACATCTGTAAAGTTTCTTTAAGGTAGTATTTATGAGTTAAGATGATGAGGACCTGGCTATCCTTGGGGTTGTTATTTCGCTTAATGCAGACTTGCTTTGCAATATTTTACTTTAAGGCAGATTTAGTAATTATACTGGTGATTTAAACATGTCTGTGAGTCTCAAAGGTTTTTTGTGACATTGTTCTCTATCAGATTCTTTTCTAAGTAATACTTATATATTGTTTGGCTGCTTCTAGCTCTTTGCCTTTGGTTGGTAGTCTGTTTTTAACTTTATATTTAGAAATCATTTCAAAGTTATAAAAAGTTGCAAGCCTTCCGCAAGAATACTATTGTAATGCCCAGATTTGCCTATTGGTAACATTTTACTCTATTTGCTTTATTATCTTCAACTTGCATGATTTAAAATAACTCCACATTTATTTTTTAAAGAGGTAGAATAATCACAGTTATCTATGTATTACTTATATAATGTCCCCATCATCATTTTTCTCTTCAGTTAAATTAGAGGTTGATGAATTTTTCTGTAAAAGGCCAGATAGTAAATATTTTTGACTTCACAAGCATATGGTCTGTAGGGTCACTATCCAACTCTGCTGTTTTTGTGCAAAAGCAGCCATAGATAATGCTTAACTGAGTGAGCATGGCTGTTCTCTAATGAAATTTTATTTCCAAAGTCAGGTAGTGAGCTACATTGAGAGTTAATTGATTTCTAAGTGATTTAGAATTATAATTTGCTTTTTTTTTAGAAAAAGCAATAAAGATGGTTTATTGCTTTGCTAGCAAAGGAGAAACACAGAGGACTTCTGTCCCAGGGCCTGTGATTCTGCCCATCATGGGGAACCAGGGGGCTTATAAAGAGGAGATTTAAAGACTACATTCTATGTGTGTTCTCTGTTTAAGTTGTAATTTTCTTGTTAATTTGGGAGATAGTCATTTTTGAGATCTTCTGGTGCCATCCCCAATCTCTGAATTACTTCATTCCTGTGGTAGGTGTGTGTTCGAGGGATTTAACTCTGCCTAGGATAGGGAAGAAAGGTAATCCTGTTTCCCCTGAGATTAGGGAGGAGATTAGGTAGAGAGGAAGAGAAAGAAACATGTCTGTTTTAAGTTGCAATAGCAGCAGGGGCTATATTCAAAGTACAAAGTGGACTGCTATTACATTTACCCACCGTCAATTTCTGCATTCCATTTCTATGGAAAAATGGGCAATGACATCTCCAAGCTGCTTCCTGATGAAAGAGGGCGAAGTTGGAGTAAGTGACTCAAAGTCCTTATTCTCTATCAGGTGGGGCATGGATGGTTAAGGGTATTCAATATCACAGCAGTGCAGAGGTTCACAGTGGTGGATGGCAGGTGACTGGACAAGGCTTATGTAGGGCAGGGATTATGCTAAGATGACAATAAACAAGACAGCAAAGCATGACCTTATCAACACAAAAGCAATTAGAATTTTAGACATATGTCTGTAAAACTTGCTTTTTTTCTATTTTTGGTTTTGAGGATTGAACTCAGGGCACTCAAGCAGTAAAGTACATCCTCAGCTCTTTTTTGTATTTTATTTATAGACTGGGTCACTGAGTTTCTTAGGGCCTCTCTAAATTGCTGAGGCTGGCTTTGAACTCATGATCCTCCTGCCTCAGCCTTTAGGATTACAGGTATGTGCCACAATGCCCAGCTAAAATTTACTTTTTAAAGAAGCAGGTTCGTTTGATTTCTCTGATTAGTGAGAATAGTTCACAGTCTTTGCACCCAGGAATAATAAAGTTTTAATTATCCAATTTAAAAGACTATGTCTCTGTCAAAGAGACAATCTGTTTTTGTTTGTATCTGAAAAATACAAATCCATATAATGTATGCTCAAAGATCTTGAAGATGAGTACATGAATATATGGGTAGGTTCACAAATGAACAAGTGAAAACTGGGCAACTATTTTTTAATCAGAATCTGCTTGGAAGTTTTAAAGTATTGTGACTAAATGATAATGTAGAACTTACTGATACAAGCAAATTGAAGGTTAGCTGTACTGCCACTTGATGGCACCATCAGCATTTGTGTTGACAATATTAAGTTGGGGAAAAGTAGTATTCCTTATATAATATAGGTAAAAATCATACAACTAAAATGTATTAATATTTCTGTGAAGAGTGAGGGACAAATATGCTATATTGTATGAACTAAAAAGCTTTGTAAAAAGTGGAGTAAAGAAAAATGATAGGAGAATTATATTGTCAAAATAATAAGTGTGCTAAAATTATGTAAAAAGTGTTCTGTAAGAGTTAGTTTCATTTTAAACTGGGAACAAATTATTTAGTTAGAGCAAAACAACCTATCCCCATCATATTAAGTACAGGCATATCTTCATGATACTGGAGGTTTGTTGCCAGACTATCTGAATCAAGTGAGTATTGCAATAAAGTGAGCACACAGATTTGTTTTCCCTGTGCACATAGAAGTTATGTTTACACTATACTGAAAATGTACATACCTTAATTAATTTAAAATACTTTATTGCTAAAAATTGTTAAAAATCACATGAGCCTTCATTTGAATTGGAATCCTTTTGCTGGTAGAGTATCTTGCTTCCTTGTTGGTGGCTGCTGACTGATCAGAGTCCTGGTTGCTGAAGGTTGGGGTGACTGTGTCAGTTTCTTAAAATAAGACATCAGTGAAGTTTGCTGCATCCATTGACTCTTCCTTTCATGAAGGATTTTTCTGGGGAATGTGATGCTGTTTGATATCATTTTACTCACAGCAGAAAATTTTCAAAATTGGAAAGTGGGCTGCCGCATTATCAACTAAGTTCATGTGATATTCTGTATCCTTTGTTGTCATGTCAGTGATGTTGACAGCATCTTCAAACAGGAATTGATTTCATCTCAAGAAACCATTTTCTTTGCTCATCATAAAAATTTAACTCTTACTTTGATAAAATTTTATTGTGAGAGTGCAGCAATTCAATTATATCTTCAGGCTCCACTTAGAATTTTAGTTCTTTTGACGTTTCCACCACACTTGCAGTTGCTTCCTCTACTGAATTCTTGCACCCCTCAAAATCATCCATGAAGGTTGTATCAGCTTCTTCCATATTCATTTTAATGTTGATATTTAGGTCTCTTTCCAGAAATCTTGAATATTCCTTATGGCCTCTGGAATGGTGAATTATTTCCAGATTGTTTCCTATCTCTTTTCTCAGATTAATCAGAGGAATCACTATCTATGGCAGTGGTAACCTTACAAAATGTATTTCTTAATAATAAGACTTGAAAGTAAAAATCAGCCTTTGATCCATGGCTGCATAATGGTTATTGTGTTAGCAGGTATGAAAACATTAATCTTGTTGTAAATCTCCATCAGAGCTCTTGGATGTCTAGGTGTATTGTCAATAAGCACTCATATTTTAAAAGGATTCTTTCTCTTTGCAGCAGCCATTTAAAAAAAGTTTTATTCTAATTTATTATATATGACAGGAGAATGCATTACAATTCACATTACACATATAGAGCACGATTTTTCATATCTATGGTTGTTTACAAAGTGTATTCACACCATTTGTGCCTTCATACATGTACTGAGGGTAATGATGTCTGTTTCATTCCACCATCTTTTTTTACCCCCTTCCTTCCTCTCTTTCCCTCTCTCCTCTTTGCCCTATCTAGAGTTTGTCTAATCTTTCCATGTTCCCTCTCCCAATCCCACTATAAGTCAGCCTCCTTATATCAGAGAAAACATTGGTATTTTTGGGGGGTGGGATTGGCTAACTTCACTTAGCATTATATTCTCCATCCATTTACCTGTAAATGCCATGATTTTATTCTCTTTTATTGCTGAGTAATATTCCATTGTGTATATATACCACAGTTTTTTCATTCATGCATATATTGAAGGGCATTTAGTTTGGTTCCACAGTTTAGTTATTGTGCTGCTATATACATTGATGTGGCTGTGTCCCTGTAGTATGCGGTTTTTAAATCCTTTGGGTATAGACTGAGGAGAGGGATAGCTGGGTCAAAGGTGGTTTTCTAAAAAATCTCCATACTGCTTTCTAGATTGGCTGCACCATTTTGCAGCCCCACCAGCAATGTATGAGTGTGCCTTTTCCCCACATCCTCATCAACACTTATTGTTATTTGAATTCTTAATAGCTGCCATTCTGTTTGGAGTGAGATGAAATCTTAGAATAGTTTTGATTTTCATTTCTCTAATTGCTAGAGATGTTGAGCATTTTTTTCATGTATTTGTTGACTGATTATATATCACCTTCTGAGAAGTGTCTGTTCAGTTCCTTGGCCCATTTTTTGATTGAGTTATTGCTTTACTGGTGTTTAGATTTTTGAGTTCTTTATATACTCTAGAGATTAGTGCTCTTTCTAATGTGCATGTGGTAAAAATTTGCTCACAAGCTGTAGGCTGTCTATTCACTTCAATAATTGTTTCTTTTGCTGAGAAGAAGCTTTTTAGTTTGAATCCATCCCATTTATTAATTCTTGATTTTAATTCTTGTGCTATAGGGATCTTATTAAGGAAGTTGAGGCCTAATCTGATATGATGGAGATTTGGTTCTACTTTTTCTTCTGTTAGACACAGGGTCTCTGGTTTAATTCCTAGGTCCTTGATCCATTTTGAGTTGAGTTTTGTGCATGGTTCTAGATAGGGGTTTAATTTTATCCCGTTGCAATTGGATTTCCAGTGTTTTCAGCACCATTTGTTGAAGAGGCTATCTTTTCTCCAATGTACATTTTAGACACTGTTGTCTAATATAAGAAACTGTGATTATTTGGGTTAGTCTCTGTGTCCTCTATTCTGTACCATTGGTCTACCAGTGTATTTTCGTGCCAATACTATGCTGTTTGTGTTACTATTGCTCTGTAGTATAGTTTAAGTTCTAGTATAGTGATGCCACCTGCTTCACTCTTCTTGCTAAGAATTGCTTTGGCTCTTCTGGGTCTCTTATTTTTCCAGATGAATTTCATGATTCCTTTTTCTATTTCTATGAGGAATGTCAATGGGATTTTGAATGTCATTATACTTATCTAAAGCATTAGATATGTATAATGCTTTTGGTAGTATGGTCATTTTGACAATATTAATTCTGCCTATCCAAGAACAAGGGAGATATTTCCATCTTCTAAGGTTTTCTTTAATTTCTTTCTTTAGTGTTCTGTAGTTTTTGTTGTAGAGGTCTTTCACCTCTTTTGTTAGGTTATTTTCCCAAGTATTTTTTTTTTTTTGAGGCTATTATAAGTGGGGCAGTTTTTCTCATTTCCTTTTCAGAGGATTTGTCTCTGATATACAGAAATGCCTCTGATTTATGGGTGTTGATTTGGTATCCTGCTACTTTTCTGGATTAATTTACTAGATGTAGAAGTTCTCTGGTGGACTTTTTTGGGTCTTCTAGGTATAGAATCATATCATCAACAAATAGTGCTAATTTGAGTTCTTTTCCTATCTGTATTCCTTTGGTTTCTTTCGTCTATTTAATTGCTCTGGCCATTGTTTCAAGAACTAAGTCAAATAGAAGTGATGAAAGAGGGCATTCCTGTCTTGTTCCAGTTTTTAGAGGGAATGCTATCAATTTTTCTCCATTTAGAATGATGTTAGCATGGGGCTTAGCATAGATAGCTTTTACTATGTTGAGATATGTTTCTGTCATCCCTAGTTTTTCTAGTGTTTTAAACATGAAGGGGTGCTGTATTTTTTTGAATGCCCTTTCTGCATCTATTCAGATGACCATATGGTTCTTATCTTTAAGTCTATTGATGTGATGAATTACATTTATTGATTTCCGTATGTTGAATCAACCTTGCATCCCTGGAATGAACCCCACTTGATCATGGTGCATGTTCTTTTTGATATGTTTTTGTATTTGATTTGCCAGAATTTTATTGAGAATTTTGGCATCTATGTTCATTAGAGATATTGGTCTGAAGTTTTCTTTTTTTTTCATGTATCTTTGCTTGGTTTTGGAATCAGGGTGATACTGGCCTCATAGAATAAGTTTGGGAGTGCTCCTTTTTTTTCTCCTGAAATAAATTGAAGAGTATTGGTATAGTTCTTCCTTAAATGTCTTTAAAGGTCAGTTTTATTTATTTATTTTTCAAAGAACCAACTTTTTGTTTTATCAATATTTTTAGTTGTTTCTTTTGTTTCAATTTCATTGATTTCAGCTCTGATTTTAATTATTTCCTGTCTTCTGATTTTGGTGTTGATTTGTTCTTCTTTTCCAAGGGTTTTGATATGTAATATTAAGTCATTTATTTGTTGACTTTCTTTTCTTTTCAGGAATGAACTCCATGCAATGAACTTTCCTCTTAGTACTGCCTTCATAGTGTTCCAGAGATTTCGATACATAGTACCTATGTTTTCATTCACCTCTAAGAATTTTTAAATCTTCTTGATGTCTTTTGCAACCCATTGTTCATTCAGTAGCATATTATTTAGTTTCAGATGTTGGAGTAGCTTTTCTTTTGTTTATTTTATCATAAATTTCTAATTTCATTTCATTATGATCTGATAGAATGCAGGGTAGTATATCTACTTTTTTATATTTGCTTTGTGACATAATATATGGTCTATTTTAGAGAAAGATCCATGTGCTGCTGAGAAGAAAGTGTATTCGTTCATTGAAGGATGAAATATTCTATATATGTCAGTTAAGTCTAAGTTATTGACTGTATTATTGAGTTCTGTGGTTTCTTTGTTCAGCTTTTGTTTGGATGATCTATCCAGTGGTGAAAGAGGTGTGTTACAGTCACCCAGAATTATTGTGTTGTGGTCTGTTTAACTCTTGAACTTGAGAAGAGTTTGTTTGAATGTAGATGCTCCATTGTTTGGGGCATATAAATTTATTATTGTTATGTCTTGTTGATGAATGGTTCCCTTAAGCATTATGAAATGTCCTTTTTTATCCCTTTTGATTCAATTTGGCTTGAAGTCTACTTTATTTGATATGAGGATGGAAACCCCTGCTTGCTTCCGCAGTCCATGTGAGTGGTATGATTTTTCCCAACCTTTCACCTTCAGTCTGTGAATGTCTTCTCCTATAAGATGAGTCTCTTGGAGGTAGCATATTGTTGGTTCTTTTTTTAAAATCCCAGTCTGCCAGTCCATGTCTTTTGATTGGTGAGTTTAGGCCATTAACATTCAGGGTTATTACTGAAACATGATTTGTATTCTCATCCAGTTTTGTTTATTTTTGGTATTTAACTTAACTTGGTTTCTCATTTTTTTTATATATTTATTTTTTAGTTGTAATTGGACACAATACCTTTATTTCACTTATTTATTTTTATGTGGTGTTGAGGAACCACACCCAGGGTCTCACATGTTCGAGGCAAGTGCTCTATTGCTGAGCCATAACCCCAGCCCATGGTTTTTCCTTTGATTAGTGTAATACCTCCCTTTGCTGATTTTCATTGTTGGTTTTCAGTTCTTCATGGAATATTTTGCTAAGGATGTTCTGTAGGGTGGGCTTTCAAGTTGTAAATTCTTATATCTTTTGTTTATCATGGAAGGTTTTTATTTCATCATCAAATCTAAAGCTTAATTTTACTGGATATAAGATTTTGGTTGACATCCATTTTCTTTCAGAGTTTCATACATGTTGTTCCAGGATCTTTTAGTTTTTAGGGTCTTTGTTGAAAAAATCAGCACATAATCTAATTGGTTTCCCCCTATATGTAATCTGATTCCTGTCTCTCGTGGGTTTTAATATTCTCTCCTTATTGTGTATATTGGGCATTTTCATTATAATGTGCCTCGGTGTAGATCTGATGTGATTTTGTACATTTGGCATCCTGTAAGCCTCTTGAATTTAGTTTTCCAATTCATTCTTCATCTTTGGAAAATTTTCTGATATTATTTCATTGAATAAATTGCTTATTCCTTTGGTTTGGAACGCTGTTCCTTCCTGTATTCCAATAACTCTTAAGTTTGGTCTTTTTATGCTATCCTATATTTCTCGAATGTTCTCCCCTTGTTTTCACTGTGTTGTCTACATTCTTTTCAAATTATATATTTTGTCTGAGTTCTTGTCTTTCAAGTGGTCTAATCTGTTGGTGATGCTTTCAATTGAACTTTTAATTTAGTTTATTGTTTCTTTCATTTCAAGGATTTCTATTTTTTTTGAACTTCTATCTCCCTATTGAAGTAATCTTTTGCTTCCTGTATTTGTTTATGTAGCTCTTTGCAAAATGATCTTTTGCTGCCTGTATTTGCTCTCTTATATCATCCTTCAATTTGCAGAACATTTTAATCATGTACATCCTGAACTCCTTCTCTGTAATTTCTTCTGTTATGCTCCCCATGGATTCTAATAATGTGGTATCTTGATATGTTTGGGGCACTTTCTTCCCTTGTCTTTTCATACTGCTTTTTTGTCTTCCATTATAGCACTGTGGATCTGAGGCATTGCTGTTTTTACCCTACAGGCTTATAGTGCTTCTGTAGGGATCCAGTACCTCTCCTTTGAGGTGAAGGACAATGTTATCAGATCCCAATATAAACAGTATACACTTTAAAAACAGATGTTTGCTATTAAGATGTTTACAGTTTGGTTACAATATACACGGAAATGGTAAATTCAGTTATTATCTACAATATGCTCAGCAGGTTTGTAAAAGAGTTTACAGTTTCTGATGGTGGACAAAGTACTGAGGGTGAGGAGTAGGATGATATGCTGAGGAGGTAGAGTTGTTATATCGTTGGAAGTATGAAAGAGAAACCTAAAGAGGAAGATTAGTAACAGGAGAAGGGAGAGGAAGTACTTTTGGGTAAACAAGTAAGTGGGAAGACAGTAGAGTACATAAAACAAGCACACATATATATTAGGAAAAAATAAACAAGTGTTAAAATAGTAGAAATTGGTGGGATAAAAGAAAAAAATATACAACTTTATTATATATATTTAGAGGACATTATTATATATATTTAGAGTCTCAGTCCTCAAAATCCTATTTCATGCAAAGTACTTGGTTTCACATATGTTGGGAATGTGAGCGCCAGAGAATAGAGGAGAGGGAAAAAAAAATCTTTAAGGAAGAAATAGGATTGTTTCGGTTGGAGATCCGGATCTTTCCTGCCTCCCTTCTTATCCAGTTGGTGGGATCGTCTGTTGTTAGCTGCCATGTCTGCCCTTAGGATGGTGAAGGTAACCAGGGTGTCACTAAGCCAGGGTAGTGGCTGCTGGGGAGAGGGGTGTTGCCCCCATTGAAGATGGAGATGAAGGTGACTCAAGATGGAAGCGCCTGCTTTCAGCAGTGGGCTGTCGGGTTGTATGTGGGGGGGAGCTGAGTGATGCTGTTGGACTGTGAGTTCAGAGAGGAGCTCTTGTGTCCTGCAGTGTGTGGCTGTCAGCTGACTTCAGAGCCTGTGTGAAGTTCCTGGGTGCAGGCTGGCCACTGCACATAGGGGACTATCTCTGTTGCTGTAGAGTCCCAAGATTGCGGCGACAGGGGAGCCCTATGTTGGTAGATGGGGGTCCACACGGGAGTGATGGCCGGAGTTTTTGCATGTGGGAAGCTGCCGGGTGTTCTGCATTGGAGTGGTTTTGGTGGGTGGCCAAAAGTTCTGTTTGGGTGTTGATGGTGCCCACTGGGGTACCTGGTAGTCCTGTGTGGGCTAGTTGTTGGGAGACCTACTCTGATGCTTTGGCCTGGAGCCCATGGCACTGTGGCTGTGATTCGCTCGCGGGAGCAGAAATATTGCTTGCGGATAAGCAGTGTTCTCACTATTTGAGTCCCAGGTCATGGAGCAACACAGAGTGTTGCCTCCCTCTTGCCCGCCATCTTGGATCCTCCCTTTGCAGCAGCATTTTAACAGTAAGCTTAACATGTTCAGTAAATCATGATGTAAACAATCTACTATTATCTAGGCTTTGTTGTTCTATTTTATAAAGCACAGGCAGAGTAGATTAGTTCAAATTTTAAGGGTTCTAGCATTTTGGAAATGGTGAATTCAATTATTATCTATAATATGCTCAGCAGGTTTGTAAAAGAGTTTACAGTTTCTGATGTTGGACAAAGTACTGAGGGTGAGGAGTAGGATAATATGCTGAGGAGGTAGAGTTGTTATATCGTTGGAAGTGTAAAAGAGAAACCTAAAGAAACCTAAAGTCGCCAGCTACATTATCCCCTAACAGGAGTCAGCCTGTTCTTTGAAGCTTTGAAGTTAGGTAATGGCTTCTCCTTTTATCATAGCTAGCTATTTTGGATAAATTTACTGCAGCTTCTACACCAGTACATGCTGCTTCACCTGACCCTTTCATTTTATAGAGATAGTTTCTTTTCTTAAACTTTGTATACTACCTTCTACCAGTTCCAAACTTTTCTTTGTCGCTTCCTCACTTCTCTCAGCCTTCATGGAATTGAATGGAATTAGGGCTTTATTCTGAATCAGGCATTGGTTTAAAGGAATGTTGTGGGTGGTTTGATCTATTCAGACCCTTAAAATTTTCTCCATATCAGCATTAAGCCTATTTGATTACCATTCCTGTGTTCACTAGAGTAGTACTTTGAGTCTTCTTCAACAACTTTTCCTTTGCATCCACAACTTGGCTGATTAACATACGAGGCCTAGCTTTCAGTCTGTTTCAGTTTTACCATACCTTCATCATGCTGCTTCATCCTTTCTAGCTTTCAATTTAAATTAAGAAACACTAGACTCTTTCTTTTACTTGAATATTTAGAGGCCATTGTGGTATTATTAATAGACTTATTGTTGTATCAGGGAATAGGGAGGCCAGAGGGGAGGGAGAGAGACGGGAGAGTGGCTTTTTAGTGGAGCAGTCAGAACATACATAACATTTGTTAGTTAACTTGACATTCAGACATGGGTATAGTTAGGGTGCCCCAAAACTTATAGTAACATTAAAGATCATTGATTGCACATCACCATAACAGATATAATGAAAACAATTTGAAATTTGTATTACCAAAATGAGACATAACTATGAAGGGAGCACATAACATTGGGAAAAAATGGTACTGAAATTGACTTGCTCAAAGCAGATTTGCCATAGACTTTCAGTTTGTAAAATAGGTAATATCTGCAAAGTGTAATAAAACAAAGTATGCCAGGAAATGTTAATTTTATTGCTTTTAAAATGTTTTTTGTATATAATTTATAAAACTATGTGGATCTTATATTTTATAAAATAAGTTGAAGCTCAGTGAGTTTATGTCTACTATTTAGCACATTTTAGTCACATTAGAATTCAAATAATTTGTGAGCTCACTTTTGATGAAGATATATTTTCTTCAAGAGTGTTCTTTCCATTATATTTAATTGTAGTTATTTTTCTTTTTACTTTGGGAAACACTAATTAGGCTAATGTACATTTTATAGATGAGGAAACCAGAAGTCCTGGGTAACATTATGAATATGGATTAAGATACAGCTATGTTTTCAACTCAGTTATGTTCAATTATAGTATTTGAAATTATTCTATACTAATTGATAGTTTTGGTTTTTGTATACATAATCATTTTTTTCCTTTGGGGATATACATTGTTAATAATGAAGCTAAGCTGGGTATGGTAGCTCATGCCTGTAATCCCAGTGACTGGGGAGGCTGAGACAGGAGGATCACAAGTTTGAGGCCAGCCTTAGCAATTTAGTGAGGCCCTATGCAACTTAGTGAGACCTGGCCCCAAAATAAAAAGGTCTGGGGGATGTGGCTCAGTAGTTAAGTGTTCCAGGTTCAATTCACAGTACAAAAAAAAAAAAAAAAAGATGCTAAGAAAAACGTAATCTTTATATTTGTTTAATAGTTTATAATTTGCAAATACTTTCATTTTCATATTTTAAAAAATTATGGTAACCCTTGGAAGTAGACTGTAATTTCAATTTAATGGATGAAGGCTCGATGAAAGGTAAACAGTTTAGCTTAAGATCACACTGCTAGTAAGTGCCAGAAATAGAATATGAGTATATTGTTTTTCAATTTAAATTCTATTAGCATACTAAAGTAAATCTGAAATTTTATATATTTTAATAACTTTTTTTTGATTGTGGCATTTACTTAAACATCTTCATGTCTGATTTCTCTCCCCTCTAGGCATTACATTTGCTGTTAGTAGTTTCCTTACACATTATATTTCAGACTTTTTATTGTTATAAGTTACATTTGTTAGGATGATGAACATCAGGTTCTTAAATTCTCTTAATCTGTGCATTCTGCTGTTTTTTATAATTTGTATCTCATTCTATAACCACAGTTCTTTGTTAATCCAGTGTGTTGTTTGATTTTTTTCTTCAATAGGTCCTGATTGCTCTTTCAATGTTCCTTCTACTGAGTCTTACTGGATTCTACCAAATGTTAAACCCTTCAGTCCTTCTGTAGGTCGGGCTTCACATAAAGCAGTTTTACATGGGAAATTTATGTGGGTGATTGGTGGATATACTTTTAACTACAGTTCTTTTCAAATGGTCCTGAAGTAAGTACTTATTTTAAGATCTTCACAATTTTTATTTTTAAACTGGAATTTCTTTCTGTCCAAACATATAAGTGGTTATTTTGTAATGCTGTCTACTTGCTGAGTGGGACTAATTTGGGACTGTATGAACTGTTGTCGGCAGTTAATTATTTGTTATTGAGCATATAAGTTTGTTTTGTGTAGTTATTTCACTTTTTCTAAAATATTTTTAGTTAATTTTATGTAAGAAAATGCTACATAAAGGCGGGAGGTCCCTATGTTCAGCATAATAAATCTTGCTTTTTACTTTTCCAGAGTAAAGTGTAATTGTAGATATAAAAATACTTTTGCTTTTTTCTGTATAGTTTATCTGAACTTTTACTTAGTTGGTACTTTATAAATGTTTGTTGGGATAGCAATGCCAGCAATTTAAAACAGATCATTTACTAACAGCGCATGCATGATAGTATTGTTTTCTTTGCATGATTGAGAGATAAAGGGAACCACATGGATGGCAACTTTATCTGATTTCCTTTAAAGCCGATTATTGTATTTAGTAAGCCCTTTAATAACAGAATAGAAGAGGAAATACGAAGAATCATTTGATTATCAATGTCACTTTCAGTGTTGATATTTGTAATATGTAATAATTGGCATAACTTGGGCATCAACAAGTCAGAACTGGCCCTAGATGATTTATCATAATGGTGTTTACCCAATAGAATTATCAGTTTTTGCATATAAAGATAAGGACTGCCAATTACACATGAATTTCAGAGAGACAACAAATAAAATTTTAGTGTAAGTTTTTTTTTTTTTTTGTGTGTGTGTGTGTGTGTGTGTGTGGTTTTGTCCCAAATATTGTATGGTCATACTTATGCCAAAAGATTATTTGTTAATTATCTAAAATTCAGATTTAACTGGGCATCCTATTTTTTTTTTTTTTTTTGCCAACCCTACCCTTTAAATATGTTAGCCCTATTAATTTTGAAGATTTAAAAATTCTGAGTATAAGAGGAGTTTGCTTTAAAACAATGATTGAGTGTGAAAGTATAAAATAAATTCTGGAGAGAGAGGAAGAGTTGTAGTAAATATTTAAATGAAAAATTAAAATTCTGTAGCACAAAATATGAAGAATAAAATACAGCTAAAAGTCTTGAGAGTTGCTGGGATAAAAATGAATTGTTAAGATATGAAATGACCCAGAGAAAATAGTGAGATTTAAATGTGGAAACTAAAAGGAAATGAACTATGATTTTTTAAAAAATGAAATGCCTACAAAATAGTTTGAACTTTAAATTAAAATTGTGTTATTCCCAAAGTTGAGTTATGATGACAACAAAATTGTCAAAGGAACATTGAAATCTTACATGTTCTATGCAAGTTGAATAGAGCGTTTCAAATTAAGTGATGAATATTATGATATTCTCTTAAACTTGTATATTTTCCATTTGAACCAGAGAGTTTAACTTTTTTGTATGTGTATATAATCTGGTTCTTGTGGTTACAGTGTTTATAGTATCTCTATGTACATGTAAAGATATAAACAATAAATATATATAAGCATATACATATATATCTAAGCTTATATGGTTATAAGCTATGAATATCAGATTAGAAATAAATTTGTTGCTCTTTTTACAGGTTAGAGAATATTTTTCATCATTCTGAATATAGTTCAAGTGTAGGTAAGGATATTTAAAAAGCTTTTAGAAGTGATAGTGTCAGTTATAATTTTATTTTTTAGAGGAGACTTTTTTTTTGGGTGCTAGGCATTAAACCAAGGGCTCTATATATGCTTGCCACAAACTGCCACTGAGCTATATACCCCAGCCCTAGAGTAGAATTTAATTGGGGTATAGATGTTACATTTAAGACAAAAGCATTCTGTAAATAATGTTAAAGTTCTGTATAGTGTGTATTGAAATAGAAAAATACTATTTTAAAGAATACCTATTTATTAACATTAATGAAAATTGACATGTATTCCTGAGCATAACACACTTTTGAATATTTACCATGTACTTGGTACTTGGGATGTATTAGTGCATATAAGTGTCCTTATCTTTGTGAAGTTAATGAGGAAAGACTGGCAATGAAAAGATAAATCTACTTACTGAACTAAATTATGTACATGCAAATATATACATAGCTAGATAGGGAGGTAGGTAGATAGCAGGATGAGTTAATCTGGAATGCCACAGAGGAGGGATCACAATTATAAATATAGTGGTCAAAGTAGGCTTCATGAGAAAGGTGAAAACTAGGTAGGGTCTTGGAGGAGGTCAGAGTATTGGCACTGCAGTAATTTGTAGGTGCAGAAAGGAGCCAGACCTGGGCCTCAAGGAAGGAGCTTTTTGAAGTATTTGAAAAGGAACAAGGAGGCCATGTGATTGGTGTATGTGAGAGGGGAACATGAAATTAGGATAATAGCAGAGATAGATCATGTAGGTTGTTTTAGGTTTTTTGGGAGGGTTTTTTTGTTGTGTGTGGGTTTTGTGTGTTGCCTTAAGCTTTGAAATAGAGTCATGGTGGCCACACACAATGGCTTCTAAATATTCAAGTGAAAGGAAGAGTCTCCTGTCTCTTGATTTAAATTGAAAGCTAGAAAGGATAAAGCAGCATGAAGAAGGTATGTCAAAACTGAAACCGACTGAAAGCTAGGCCTTGTGTGCTAGTCAGCCAAGTTGTGAATACCATGGAAAAGTTCTTGAAGAAGACTCAAAGTGCTACTCTAGTGAACACAGGAATGGTAATCAAATAGGCTTAATGCTGATATGGAAAAAATTTTAGGGATCTGAAGAGATCAAACCACCCATAACATTACATTCTTTTATTCTCAACTGTTGAATTTATGAGATTTTAGAGAAAGAGTAGAAAGTGGGATTCAGTTAAAATGGAATTATTAAAGGAATGAGTGTTAAAGAAGACAATGAAGAACTGAGTCTGAGACTCCATATCATTGGAAGATTGGGGATAAGAGGAGAACTCAGCAAAAGACTGAGAGAAGTGACCAGTGAGATGGGAAAACCAAAAGAATGCAGTGTCTTTGAATGCAAGGGAAAGAGTACAGGTGGACTACGGAGTAACTAAAGGTGTCAAATGCTGATGATAAACCAGGTCAAAGAAAATGAGGACAGAAAAGTGACTGTGGATTGGACATGAGGAAGTTGAATTTACCAAAAACGTTTTCTCTGCAGTGGTGGGCCTGACTAGAGTTAGTTTAAGAGAGAATGGAAAGATAGGTGGGATGGGGACAATAAAGGAATGGGGCAGCATAAAAGCAGGGTGGTAGCTTGAAGGGTGAGTGAAGTCAAGTGATTTTTTTAAAAAAATAACACAATATTTGTATGCTGATGACAATGATCTAGTAAGACAAAGGGTGATGTAGGGAAGAGATGAGGGGACTTCTGGAGTGTTGTGGGATCTATGCACTAGAAACAAGAATAGCTTATTTATAGCAGGGATCAGTGAGTTGGGGCCCAGGGCCTGAGACCTAGGAAAGGATTTTTTTTTTGGCATTTTAATAGGTTGTAAAACATATTCTATGAAACCAATGTGGCCTGCAATCCCTAAAATATTTATTGTCTGATTCTTCATAGAAGTAGTTTGCCAAGCAATGACTTTCAGTAACAATGGGAAGCAGCATGTTGGCTGCAGATGCTGATAGGCAGGTAGATTTGGTGGTAAGTCTCTGTGGGAGCTATATTTTGGCATATTTTGTCATTTATGTCTTGTCTTGTAATTCAAAGTAGGAAACAATGCTGAAAACCATTTTGGTAACCTTTCTTGTGAAGGGACAGTTTTTTGCTTTGCCTGATGAGTTGGAGGCAGAGAAGTGGGAGAGAACAGTTTATATTGATCTTTTTGAAGGAATACCCTATTTCTTGGCTTGGTGCTTCCTCTCATATGTGTTGGCAAATCAAAATTTGAGGGTAAGCCAGGTATGGTGGCACATGCCTATAATCCCTGCTGCGTGGGGAGTTGAAAAGGGAAGTTTGAAGCTAGCCTGTGCAACTGAGCAAGACCCTGACTCAGAATTTAAAAAAAGGAAATGTAGCAGCTCAGTGGTAGAAAACTTCTGAATTAAACTGCCAGTACCACCAAAAAAAAAAAAAAAAAAAAAAAAGGTTTGAGTTTATACTACTGTACTTATTTTACAGAATTCAAAAAGTTATCAGTGAGCAAAATATATTTTTGCAAGGAAATATATGCTTCTTGGTTAATTCATAAGCTAAGTTAAGCATGTATGAAGAGTAATGTGAATTTCTAAAGTAAATGCCTATTGTAAAAATTGAATTTTCATGTACTTCTAAGAAAGCTGGCTTTTTAAATTTAAAAATATAGAATAACTTACTATTTTTTAGGTTAATTGGTTGAAATTGCTAAAGGTAACTAGACAAATTAATTGTAGTATTGAATATTCTACTTAAGTTAATATACCTTTAAGTGAATGAATCTAATTTAGAGTAGGTATTTCTTGACTGAAGTTTTTATTAAAAATTTTTAATATGGCATTTGAAATTATGAGTTTACTGTAATTATTTTTTAGTTTTATGAGAATTTAGATACAAATGAAGAAAAGCATATGCAAGTCATAAAACTGAAAATCAATCAATTTAAGAAGTTATTTTATTTTCTTATTTTTAGTTACAATTTAGAAAGCAGTATATGGAATGTAGTAACTCTGTCAAGGGGACCTCTTCAGAGATATGGACATTCTCTTGCTTTATATCAGGTATGGCTCTGCTTTTTAAGTTAAGTTTTTTTTTTTTTCTCAGAATTTACCTTAAAGTAGAAAGTCTCAAATTTCAGATTTATTTCAAATATCTAATGAGGATAGTAGATCATAATGGATCACAATTATTTAAGATGTCTTGGACTATATTTTAGGAAAAGAGTAGATTTTTAATACATTTGAACATGTAAAGAAATAAGGATTGAGTTTTGTACATGGCTTTATGTCTAATCATCAGATTAATCAATTTTTAAAAATTGTGGTAAAATACATAAAACATAAAGTTGGCTATTTTAAGTATTTTGAAATGTAGAGTGGTATTAAGTACATTCACATCATTGTGTAACTATCACCATTATTGTCTCTAGAACTTTATTCATCTTGCAAAGTTGAAGCAATAACTCTTCATTCTCCTCTTCCCCCAACCCTTAGAAACTAGCAGTCTACTTTGTGTCTGTGTGAATTTGACTATTTCAGGTACCTCATGCAGGTGGAAATACATAGCATTTATCCTTTTGTTATTGGCTTATTTCCTTGAACATAGTCTCTTCAGCATTTATCCATGCTATAGTGTGTATCAGAATGCCCTTTTAAAAAACTGAATAATATTTTGATATATGTATATATAATAGTACTAATATATATGTATATATATACATATATACACACATACACATGTGCACACATACGTACATACATATAACAACCACATATTTTAAAATTCATCTGTATGTTGATAGATTTTTAGATTGCTCGCACTTGTTGACTTTTGAGATTAAGATATGTGTACCTACAACTGAGTCTCTGCTTTCCGTACTTCTGGGTGTATGCCCAGAAGTGGAATTCCTGGATCACATGGTAATTCTTTCAGGTAACTTTTTCAGGAATTGCCATATTGTTTTCTACAGTGGCTGCACATTTTACATTCCCACCAGCAGTGAACATGGGTTCCAGTTTGTCTACAGCTTTCATAACATTTAATATTTTCCAGTTTTGTTTTTTAATAATAGGATCCTTAATGAGTACAAAGTGTTATCTCTTTCTGCTTTTGATTTGTGTTTACAGAACAACGGTGATGTTGTGTAGTTTTTAAG
This sequence comes from Spermophilus citellus, assembly GCF_964194105.1. Taxonomy (NCBI): domain Eukaryota; kingdom Metazoa; phylum Chordata; class Mammalia; order Rodentia; family Sciuridae; genus Spermophilus; species Spermophilus citellus. The sequence goes on from NC_138195.1 coordinate 82,879,220, forward strand.
AGCTTTATTGATCATTTATATATCTTCTTTGAGAAAAAAGATATATAAATATAAATTCAAGTCTTTTGCAATTTTTTAATAAGTATTTTTTGCCCTTTAGTTTTAGGAGTTTTTCTTATGATATTACCCCTTAACAGATATGATTTAAAAATAGTTTCTCCTCTCCTGTGATGTGTCTTTTTGCTCTGTTGACAGTGTCCTTTGATGCATTTTTTTTTAATGGTGCTGGGATTTGAACTCAGGGCTTTGTCCATGCTAAGCATATTCTTTACCACTGAGCTATATCTTTTTTTTTAATATTTTTTTTTTTAGTTTTCGGTGGACACAACATCTTTATTTTATTTTTACGTGGTGCTGAGGATCGAACCCAGCGCCCCGCGCATGCCATGTGAGCATGCTACCGCTTGAGCCACATCCCCAGCCCACTGAGCTATATCTTTAACTTAGTTTTGTGATTTTGATTTTTTCTTTTTGTGTGATATAAAATAAATCTTTGCCAAATCCAGCATATTAAGATTTTTCTTTAAGAGTTTTAAAATTTTTGTTCTTATGTTTAGGTCTTCATTTCATTATGAGTTAATTTTGTGTGTGGTATTAGGTAAGGGTCTAGTTTCATTTCTGTGTGTGTGAGTAGCAGGTTTTCCTAGCATCATTTGTTGAAAAGAATATTCTTTTCTCTTTAAATGGTCTTGGCACCCTGGTCAAAAATCATTTGACCATATGTGGGGGCTTATTTTTGGGCCCTTTATTCTCTTCTTTGATACATGTTTGTCTTGATGCTAGTACCACACTGTTTTAATTACCATAGTTTTGTAGTAAGTTTTAAAGTAAAAAACTATTGAGACTTCCAACTTGTTTTTGTTTTTTCAAGATTGTGCTTTAGCTATTTAGGATCCCTTAAAATTTCATGTAAATTTTAGGGTAGAGTATTATACCAATAAAAAATATTAGTATCTTGATAGAGGTTGCTTTTGAATCATTTGTTTTTATATATTTGTGGGATTCATGAATTTAACATGATTAATATGACAAGATACTTTTCTGGCTTCTATTTTGAACTGGAAAAGATATGTTTTGTGGTCTTTGATTAGGCCTTTCAGTTCAGAATTAATTTTTTCTGTGCTTAGGCAAAATTTTTGAAAAATACAGGAGTAGTATAAAAAACAAAGTACTATTTTTTCTATGCATGTTTTAAAAATAAAATATTATTTTATATGTATGTTTATTATATGTTTATGTACATACATACATATATATGTCTCTTTGTCTTCTTTTAGTTCTGTGTTTTGGTTTTTGGTTTTTGCATTATTTCCTTTTTGTAACAGCTTTACTGAAATAATTGATGTACCATATAATTCACTTTTAAATATAAAATTCAGTGATTTTAGTATATTCAGAGTTGTGCAACCATCTCGTGTAGATTTGTGTAATGTCTCAGTAGACTTGTGTAATCAATTTTATAAGATTTTTATCACTTCAAAAGCAACCTTATACCCTTTAACTGTTCCCTCATTTTGTTCATTCTCCATAGTCTTAAGCAATCATAAATCTCTTTTATATTTCTAGAGGTTAGTCTATTGTGCATTTTATATGAATGATATCATATACCATGTGACTTACGATTGGCATGTTTTACTTTGCATGATAATTTGCAAGGTTTAACCGTGTTGTAGCATATATATCAGTACTTTGTTACTTTTTATTACTGAATAATATTTCCCTGTATGAAAATATCACATTTTATATATCCATTCATTAGTCAGTGGACATTTAGATATCAGATATATGAATATTCCCTGTATCAGATATATGAATATTTTCATCCATTCTGTGAATTGTTTTCATTATCTTGATGGTGTTATTTGACTGCAAAAGGGTTTTATTTTGATAAAGTCCAATTATGTTTTTCTTTTTTAGTAGTTGTTTGTGATTTTGTATAGTTTTGGTTCTTAAATTTAGTTCTTTCATCCATTTAGGGTTAAGCTCTTTTTTTTTTTTTTTTTTAAAATATGGTGGCCATTAAGGGTTCAGCTTCATTCATTTTTATGTGGCTTTCTATTTTCCCAGCATTATTTGTTGAAGGTACTGTTCCTTCCCCTTTGAATGGTCTTGGCCTTCTTGTCAAAAATCAGCCAGGCACAGATTTATCAGTTTATTTCTGGACTTTCAGTTCTATTCCATTTATTTATGCCTATACCACATTATCTTGATTACTTTTGCTTTTATAAGTTTCCAGGAAGTGTGAGTCCTCCAATTTTGTTCTTCTTTTACAGGATTATTGTTCCATATCTCTTGCAATTTCATAAGAATTTTAGAATCAATTTGTCGATTTCTATGAAGAAGGCAGCTGAAGTTTGGACAGGACTTGTGTTGGATCTGTAGATAGATTTGGAGAGTGTTGTTATCTTAATGCTAAATCTTCTGATCCCTAAACATTGAATATCTTTGTTTATTTAGATCTTTTAAAAGTTGTTCACTAAATTTTTGTAACTTTTGAAGTTTAGAAATTGTTTTGTTAAATTTATTCCTAAGTATTTTTCTAAAATTTACACTGTTATGAATGGGATTGTTTTCCTTATTTTATTTTTTGCATGGTTCACTGCAAACATATAGAAATACAATATATTTTTATAATTGGTCTTATATCCTGCAATATAATTAGTTAGCTCTTTTCATTTTTTAGGATTTGTACATATGAGATCATAACATCTGCAGATAGAAATTTTACTTTTTCAATTTCAGTTCTAATCTGGATGCTTTTAGAAGTTTTCCCCTGTTTGTCCTAGCTGTGACTATTGTCCAGCACTTGTTGAGTAGAAGTAGTAAAAAATGGGCTTCTTGGTCTTATTCCTGACCTTAATGCAAAGCGTCAATATTTCACCATTCAGCATAAATTTTGCTGTGTTTTCCTTAGATTCCCTTTATCAGATTGAATAAGTTTCCTTCTATTTTATTCCTAGTTTGTTGAAATAGTGATGATTTATATGTCATTTATATGTAAATGAAATTATTTGTAAGTGCTGTAAAAATTACCATGGGTGAATCGAAGGTATGAATATTTTCTAATAGTCATGAGCAAATGTTAATGAAAGTGTATTCTACATTATGTACAAATGTGATCTTTTTTGGTGAATGGTACTCAGTGTAAACAGGGAATAATTGAGAAGAGCATACAGCAGTACAAATAGATGGTAAAATTCAAGTTTAATAAGTGGGGGTTCTGATCATTCGAAGCTTCCAAGACTGAGTAATGAAATGAACAACTTAGTATGTTACTTTCCTGTTGTATGTGAGGAATAAATTATTCTTAGTTATAGAGCTACTATACCCTTAATTTTAAGGTTCTGATCAGTTGGCTGCATTTTTCATTCTGAGAACTTTGAACTTAATTATCCTGTAGGATAATTTAAAATGTAGTTAATTGATCATATAGTACAACCATTTAAAATAAAATGCGTTAAAGTAACTTTTCAAAATCAAGATACATACCCTTCTTTTGTGTGTGAAAACTTTAGTTATCATTATTTGTGTGTTCCTCACTTGACGTTTTACAAATAATAACTATGCCTTATAGATGTGTGAATAGTTAATGAACTGTAATGTTTAATTGTAGTCTTTGTTTTTAATTAATGTGTATTGCTGAGACTTATCTATTTTGTCTATTAACATATGTATTTTAATTTACAGGAAAACATCTTTATGTATGGAGGCAGAATTGAAACAAATGATGGCAATGTCACAGATGAATTATGGGTTTTTAACATACCTAGTCAGTCATGGAGTACAAAAACTCCTACCGTTCTTGGACATGGTCAGCAGTATGCTGTGGAGGGACATTCAGCACATATTATGGAGCTGGATAGTAAAGATGTTGTCATGATCATAATATTTGGATATTCTGCAATATATGGTTATACAAGCAGCATACAGGAATACCATATCTGTGAGTTTCTTTAAAAATGTAATTTTTTTATTGGTTGAGAATATTATTATTTTAAAGAAAATCTTCACAGGAATTTAGTCAAAATGGTGATTTGAGATTAGAATTATAAACTGAGAATTAATGATTTTTTAAATATGACCTTTTTAATTGTTTTAGATTTTGTCCTTTACTATTTTAGTTTATCTTCTTAGCCAAATGAGGAAAGTTGTTACACACTATTCTAATTTCCCAAAATCTCAAAATATTTTTTAAATATGAGAGAACCCAGTAGATGGTGCTATTTCCTTGGATTTTATATATGAACAGAGAATGAAAGTAGCCTGATCTTTTTACTATGCATTCCATGATTTCAGGACTTTTCATTTTTCAGCCCTCTGTTCCTAATCTTATTGCTATATCTGTATGTATATATTACTCCTTTAAAGTAAGCTTCCCAAGTATACTGTGCTGGTTTCTTAGAGATTATTATCAGGTCTATGAAGGTGACTAGGACAATCTTCATGTGACTTTCTGTACTATAAACCTAGTTTTTTTTTTTTTTTTTTTTTTTTTGCTTTTCTGTTTTCTATTGCAATTTTTATGGCATTTTCAAGCAGTGGTAACCTTTTTTTAAAATGTTTTTAAATTTGTTTACAAATATGTACCCTGTGGTTGCTATTTAGGTTCAAGAACATACTCCATTTCTGATTCTAGCCAGTGTAATGAACCTCAAGTACTTGAATTTTTTTTTTTTGTACAAATGTATCTGATTAAAGAGTTTCTGTGCAGTGTTAGAACACTCATTTGCGCTCAGAGGAAGACTCCTCTTCCCAGTTTCCCCTGCAGTTCTTTTAAGTGATGACTTTTTTACTTCTATGTCCTCAGTGCAGTTGGGTTGAAAGTGGGGAATGTATTCTTCTTAGTCTCTCTTATCATTTCCACTCTGTTCTCAATCTCTCCTCCTGTAAATCACCTGGCTTTGAATCTTGTGTTGCCAGGCCCTAAACCTTTTTCTTTCTTTTTTTTTTTTTTTAAGTTATAGATGGACAAAATACCTTTGTTTTATTTATTTATTTACTACTGAGTATTGAACCCAGTGCCTCACACATGCTAGGCAAACGCTCTACCACTGAGCCCCAACCCCAACCCCTTACCTTGCCTTTTTGCACTCATCTTTTGCTTCTCAGATCACTTTGTTTTATATCTTGAAGAATTGAGTTTCTGGCTCACTGTCACTCTGTCCAGCATATATAAATCAAATACTTTTATGATTTAAAAATATCCACATAAATATTTCTTCCAATAGTCTCTTACTTTATTGATCTCTATCCTTAAGCTCTTGTTTTCCATTCTACTTGATCCATTTTTTTTCCCTATGCCATACTCTTGACCTTGTCATTCCAGAACCTACAGGTCCCATGCTGTGTACTTCAGATGTCTTCCCTTTCAAGCATTACCAGCTTCCCCCTTCTAGCACTCACAGTCTTACAGGTTCTGGGCCTTTCTAGAGCTTTTAGTCCATGAACCTCTTCTCACTTTTTCCACTTTCTCAAGTTGGTCCTTCACAATGTCTGAAAGTCTTTTTAGTCTACTTTGGTCACCCAACTCTTCTGGAGAAATATACATTTTCCTTTCTCTTCAAACTTCCAGCATTTTCTTCTTTATCACCACTTTCAGCTAATGATCTTACTTCCTAAGTACTGAGAAAATAGAAGTAATCAAAAGAGAACCTGTACTTATGGGAGTGTGTTGGAATGTAAAGATTAATAAGCAGAGCTGCATTGCTGAGCTTGCTTATATTATTGTCATGACAGGCTCATGATGACCCTGAAGCAAACACAGTTGAGTTACTCTGATTTTTCAGGTGAGCCTGGGAGTTGAGTTGCTAGTCGAGAATTACAGCCAGGTGCAGTGGCGCACACCTGTAATCCCAGTGGCTCAGGAGGCTGAGACAGGAGAATCTTGAGTTCAAAGCCAGCCTCAGCAACTGTGAGGCGCTAAGCAATTCAGTGAAACCCTATCTTTAAATAAAATACAAAATAAGGCTAGAGATGTGGCTCAGTGGTCAAGTACCCCTGAGTTCAATTCCCAGTACACCACTCCCCCCAAAAAATTACAAACTTTTTTCAGAGAAGGGCTGTTTTGTTTTCTGATATACTGTATTTTGGTTTTATTATAGCATTTAAGGAATATTGTAGGTATTAGTTCTACTTTTTTGTAATGTAGTGAAATTTATGTGTGGCTCAATTTTCATAAATATTCCATAGGTTCTTGAAAAGAAGGCAAATCCTGTAACATCATGCAGGTCAATAGGTACATACGTAATCTACTTTATTGCTTATATTGTATAGGTTCTGTAATACTTTTTGTGCTTGATCTTTTTCTGAAAGTCTTAAAATATTAGCCTATTTCTGTCTATTTCTCCTTGTATGTTCTTTAATTTATGCTTTATTGAAGTTGGTATTATCAACAGATATTATTAATAACTTATGTGTTTATTGCGAATTGTATCCTGTTGCGTTTTGTTTGTTTATGTTTTTTGGTGCTGGGGATTGAACCCAGGGCCTTGCGCTTGTGAGACAAGCACTCTACCAACTGAGCTATATCCCCAGGCCTCCTGTTGCGTTTTGACGTGATTTTCTTGCTTAATGCTTTTTGATCTGAGTTCTGGTATATCTGATATTCATATAATGCCCCTGCTTTGTCAGTCTTTTCTTGGTGTACCTTTGTCCATTCCTTTACTAATATATCTACTATTTAGTGCTTCAGAATCACTTTGTTTTATTAAGTTTATGTCTCATATACAGAAAAGTTAGATTTTACTTTGTAATTTCCATCTGTTTTTAGTGTATTTTTTTTGTACATTTTATAGTTTTAAAAGTCACTCTGCTTGCTTTCTCTTTGTTTTTACTTATAGGTCTTATCTTTAGCCTCCCCTGCTTCTGTTGGATAAGTGTGGTAATTTGGTAGCTCTGCCACCACGGTTTTCTCCATTGTTTCTCATCTTCCTTTCTACGTTGTTGTGGCATCCTTATCTAGCTGTCTTGGTTTCCCTTGCTTTTTTGCATACTTAACCTAGAATTTGTAGGGTTTTATTGTTTTTTTTTTAATTTTTATGCTCCTGGTTTCTCTGGAAATATAATTTTCTTTATATTTCACCCTACCCGTCTCCCTCACATTTTCCTTTTGCTTTATATGTCTTCCCTGAGGAGAATGGAAAGATTCAGATCTAAACTATCATCGGGCTTGTTAAGTTGCTGAGGTTGCCCTTGAACTTGAGATCCTTCTGCTTCAGCCTCCTGAGTCACAGGGATTACAGGTGTGTGCCCACCATGTCCAGGAACTTTTGTTGAAGTTTTAAAAGTAAATTCTTAACTAAATCTAAAGTCAGTCAGTACTTTCACTCTTTGTGCAGCTTCCACTTTACTGTTTTAATTGTTTTCAAACACAAATGACATTATCATCGTCATTCAATACTAAGGGTAAGCAAATTTTTTTTTTAAAGGGTTAGATGGCTTTGTGAGTCATGCTGCTGAACTCTGCTGCTCCAGCATGAAAGAAGCCACAGACAGTACATAAACAAAGAGCATGATTATTCTCATAAGATATTAAAGTTGCCTTATTTGGCCTTGGGCTTTGCTTTACTTTCCCCTGAGCCTGAGATAGAGCATATGCTTCTAGGTTCTTAGCAACCCTTGTCTAATTTAAATTAAAATTTGTTATGTGGTATTTTTGGACATTGTATGTTCTAGTTCATGGCCCAGAATTCTCAGGGGCAGCATATTTTCCTCCATGTGGAACCAAGGGTGAAACAGATTATGTCTGTCTGCCTCTGCAGAGCAGATTTTAAAATCCTTGCATTTTTCATTGAGAGTGTAACTCTTCAGGGATCCTGTCAAAGCTCTCGAATCCAGTACCTGCATGGGCCCTCCAAATCTGTAGGCCACCTGATTGCTTTATGCCTTCTTTACTGAATGTCATTTGCAATTCACAGAATACATTTCAGGCTTTTCATGTTTCCTTTATTGAATGACAGTTTCTTACAGCCATGAGAAATAGTCAACATAACATTGTCTAGAGATGGTTAGGAAGGCACAATAGATCTATTCTAACCTGCCATGAATGATGTTGACAGGTTGTTACCTGAGTGATTTATTTTTGGATAATCTGATAACAGAATGGCAATTTAAAGATGTTGTCAGAATAATTAAGTTTACTATACCATAGAAAAGTGCTGCTTTAGGGGATGATACTATACTAAGTAGGGTTACTTCAAAGGTAAGTAATGGGATAATTTGTCATTTTATTTATATGGTAAGTGCTTATTATACAGAGATATACTTTTATCCTGTTTTTAGCAGGAGCTACTATATTGTGATGTTATTTTATTTTATCCTATTTTTCCTGACTGATTTTAATGGTATCAGCTACTCCAAAGTAAGTTGGATTTACTTTTAAATATCTTTATATGTTTAAAGCATCAAGAAAGCTAAGAACATAAGTATTTTTGTATTAAAGAAGGATATTTTAATCGGCATTGTAGTATATGTAATGAAAAGAAAGCTGAAATTATTGCTGAGTAATTCATGAAAACTGGGTATTTTAATTGACAGAAGTTTACTCTGGGTGATACTCCAAGGATAATGATCTCACTATTATGAAGCAATTTTAGAGAGGGATAAACTTACAGTTAACATACCCCAAAATGATCACTTATTCAACTTTTAATAATACTGTAAATAATTGTGAAGTTTATCAGTTTTATACTTTGTATTATGAATTGCCTTTGAGATTTTGTCAAATTATTTCCAGAATATAGGAGCCATCTAAGTACTTTATCTTCAATTATCTTAGTGTGAGCATTAAACATTAACATTAAAAAATCCAAGATACTAGAGAATACTTCTTGACGGTTGAGACTGTGGCTCTCAGTGGCTGTCTGTTAACGATTGACCTTACTGTTTCATGAAGATTAGGGTACCTGTCTAGTTCAGGAGTACCTTCAAACATTGGGTTGACGTAGCACAGAAGAACAAACATCTGGCTCCACCTGCTGTCAGACTTAGTGGGTAATGCACCTTAGTAAATGATGCATTGGGCATTTTCCCCTACCTTTGCAGAAATGATTTCTAGCAGACTTGAAACTTTCATGAATTTAGAAGATACCATACAAAAATATCTTGAAGGATAAGAGCAGAGAGAAAGATTACTTAGGACACACAATGCAGTCACCATAAAATAACAAAAATTAATTGAACTTCATCCAAATTAAGAATTTCTGTCATGAAAAGACATCACTAAGAAAATGCAAGGCATAAATTGAAAAAAAATATTTTATATACCTGTTAAAGATCTGTGTATTTGAATATAAATCATTAATTAAACCAATGAAAATTGGACAAAAAAATGAAGCAACACTTCTCAAAAATAAGATATAGGCATGTTCAAGGAGGATATAAAATGGTTCTTATTAGACATCTAGAAAACACAAATTTTAAAAAATACCATGAGTTACCATTTTATACATCTAGAATGGCTGATATTAATTGTTGATAACACTAATTATTATAAAGGATAGAGAGCAACTAAAATGTTTACATATTATTGATGAGAGTTTAAAATTATATAACTACTTTTGAAAAATGTTCAGGAGTTTTCTTAATTAAGTAGAACATTTCATTACCTTATTACCAACAATTCTACTCTAAGGTGTTTGCCCAAAATAAATTAAAACATGCTCACAAAAAGACCAGAATAAGGATGTTTATGGGAAGAAAAATCACAGCATCTCTAAATTGAAAACAAAACAAATATATAACTGTAGTGATTTTTAAATTTTTTTTAGTTATAGATGGACATACCTTTATTTTATTTATTTATTTTGTAATAAATGAATAAATAATTTTTTACAATGTTTATTTATTCTTATGCAACCCAGTGCCTCCTACATACCAGGCAAGCACTCTATCCTAAGCCACAACCCCAGCCCCTGTAGTAAAATTAGTAAACAAAATCTACTATATGCATATAATGAAATACTATTCAGCAGTAAAGAAATAAAATAAAAATTTATTTTAAATATAAAATAAAATACACAACATGGGTAAATCTGAAAATGATGTTGAACAATAGAAATCATATACAAAAGATCACTGTATACAAAGTTCCAACAATCGGCAAATTGATCTATAGTGACAGAAATCAAAGCAGAGATGGGCTGTGGGAGTTGTGGATTGATTGGATGGAAGTAAGAGGGACCTCCTGGAGTGACAAAATATTCTGTTGCTTGGTGCATAGGTCTGATGGGTGTGCATTTGTAAAATCTCCATTAAATTGTACACTTAAGAGAATGTATTTCAGTGTTTATAAACTTTATCTTAATAAATTAAAATAATAGTTTTTAAAAAAACTGAACTCCTGGCCTTCCACCACTTTCACCTCCAACTTGCTCCAAGTCTTCTACCTGTCATTTGATGGCAACTTCATTTTTCAGTTGCTCAGAACAAAAGCCTAGCAATCATCATCAATTTCCTTCTTTTTTCCTCAGACTACATCCAAACTCTCAGCAAGTACTATCAGTTTTACTTTAAAAAAACACATAAAGCAACTAGTCTAATCCTAACTATTTCTGACACTACCATTCTGCCCTAAACCACCATTATTTTGGCCAAGATTACTGCAACAAGTTTCCTAACTGGCCTCCTCTTTTCTGCTCTTTCCTCTATAAAATTTATTTTTCAACACAACAGCTAAAATGATTAATTTAAAACTGATCATGGGGTGGGGTGGGGGGAATCCAAGATGGCGGGCTAGAGAGAGACTGCATTCCTTATTGATCCTTAACCTGAGATTGAAGCAGTAGGAATACTATTTCTCTGCAAGTTATTAGAGATCCCTCCCACAGCTGCTCCCACACAGGAATCCTGGCCTCCCTGTCCACACAGGTCCCCTGGCCACTGCTCCTGTGTGGACCCCCCTCCTACAAGCATGGGGCTTCCCCAGTCTCCTCCATCTTAGGACACTGCAACCATTGCTATAGTCCCCTTCACAGGGTAGCCTGTACCTGGGGACAAGGGACAGGATCTGGAGACAGGCACCTGCTACAACACTGCCAACACAGGGCTGCATCTCCGAACACACAGCCCAACACCACCACCCAACACAGCCCAACACCCCATCTCTGAAAGCAGCCACCTCCATTTTGGGACACCTCTGTTGCCATCTTCTGTTATCCTCAGTATCTCCATTGCCATCTTTAGTTGGAGCAACTTCCAGCTTGAGACACTGGCTGGGGTCTAGAAGCAATATCAAGGTACCTATAGGCCCCCAACTGCCCTCCCTCCTTGCGGCCACTAACCTGGTACAGCACTTATAGCTATGGGGCAAGCCTTTAGCTCGCAAAGCCTGGTCCTGGTCTGTCTGATACAAAACAACTCTCTGAGACAGGTGCGCAGAACACAGAGGGCAGCACCTCAGACCTCTGGATAGAAGGGTTCCTGATTGGGAAGTAGAAAGGGAAGGGGTGAGTGAGATAGAGTTTAGAGACTAAATTAGAGATGGGAATTCTGAGGTCTACAGGTGACATAAGAAGATAAGACCAGGCACCAACATCACACAATTGGGCCCCAAAGGAGATCCTTGGGGTACAGACTTCCAACAGGACCAGCAAGTGCTATTCCCCCCACCTCCAGGAGTTCTGCCTCCAAGACCTCCAACTCTGCCACCCTAATAACCTTCACCATCCTAAGGGTGGAGATATCAGCAAACAATAGACATCCCCACCTACTGGATGAGATGGGAAGCAGGAAACATACTGGAACTCCAACAGAAACAGTCCTTTAATTTTCCTTCAAGATTTTTTTGTTTGTTTGTTTGTTTCTCTCCTCTCTCTGTCTTTTCCCACCCTCATATCCCCAACATTTGTGAAACCAAGAACTTTTCATGCATTAAGCTACTAAGTAATGGGATATTGGAATAGTAAGTATATTACAGTTAATGTTGTATATTCCTTTATCTTCTATTTTTATATTTTTTCTTTTTCTTAATTTTTATGTTTCTTTTAGTACTCTCAATTGTATTCCCACTTACTTGTCTCCCCAAAATCTCTTTCTCTTTTTCTCCTGCTATTAGCCAACTTCTTTCGATGCCTCAATCACGTTTTCTAAGATCTAATAACTCTATATCCTCACATCCTACTTCCTTAACATCTCATCCTACAGCCCACCCCTGGGTCTCTCTTTGTCCATCATCAGAAACTGTAGACCTTTTTGCAAACCTACAGTTTATATTGTAGATAATGACTGAATTAACCATTTCTGTATATTGGGGGGGGGGACATAAATGTCAAAAGATGATATAAGAGAGCAAATACAGGCAGCAAAAGACCATTTCAATAAAGATCTACATAAGCAAATACAGGAAGCAAAAGATTACTTTAATAAGGAGATAGAGATTCTGAAAAAAAAGCCAATCAGAAATCCTTGAAATGAAGAAAACAATAAACTAAATTAAAAACTCAACAAAAACGTCACCAGCAGATTTGATCTCTTAGAAGACAGAAGCTCACACAATGAAGACAAAATATATAATCTTGAAAATAAAGTTGACCACACAGTGAAGATGATTAGAAACCATGAGCACAACATGCAAAAATTATGGGATAATATAAAAGACCAAATTTAAGAATTATTGGGATAGAGGAAGGCACAGAGCTATAAACAAAGGGAATGAATAATCTATTCAATGAAATAATATCAAAAAATGTTCCAAACATGAAGAATGAATTGGAGAATCAAATGCAAGATGCTTACAGGATGCCAAATGTACAAAATCACAACAGATCTACACCAAGACACATTATAATGAAAATGTCTAGCATACAGAATAAGGAGAGAAATTTTAAAAGCCACAAGAGAAAGAAATCAGAGTACAGATAGCGGGGAACCAATTAGGATTTCTGCAGATTTCTCAACCCAAACACTCAAAGCTAGAAGAGACTGGACTAACATATAGCAAGCCCTGAAAGAAAATGGATGCCAAAGAAGAATCTTATATCCAGCAAAATTAAGCTTTAGATTAGATAATGAAATAAAAACTTCCATGATAAACAAAAAGTTAAAAGGACTTACAACTCAAAAGCCTGCACTACAGAACATCCTCGGCAAAATTTTCCATGAGGAGGAAATGAAAAACAAAATGCAAATCAGCAAAGGGAGGTATTACACTAAAGGAAAACCCAATTAAAGGAAACACCAAGTTCAAGTTAAAAACCAAAATTAAACAAAAATTACTGGAATACAAATCATGTCTCAATAAAAACCCTGAATGTTAATGTTCTAAACTTATCAATAAAAAAACAAAGATTGGCAGATTGAATTAAAAAAAAAAAAAGACCCAACAATATGCTTCCTTCATGAGAGTGATCTCATAGGAAAAAACAACTACAGGCTGAAGGTGAAAGGTTGGAAAAAAACATATCACTTACATGGACTGCATAAACAAGCAAGGGTTTCTATCCTCATATCAAATAAAGCAGACCTCAAGCCAAAGTTAATCAAAAGGGATAAAGAAGAATATTTCATGGGCTGAGGTTGTGGCTCAGTGTTAGAGCACTTGCCTAGCAAGTTTGAGGCACTGAGTTCGATCCTCAGAACCACATAAAATAAATTAATAAAATAAAGGTATTGTGTCCAAATACAACTTAAAAAAATATTTTAAATAAAGGAGGATATCTCATACTGTTTAAGGGAACTATTCATCAACAAGCCATAACAACTATAAATATATATGCCCCAAACAATGGAGCATCTATGTTCATCAAACAAACTCTTCTCAATTTCAAGAGACAGAAAGACCACATCACAATAATACTGGATGACTTTAACACACCTCCTTCACCACTGGATAGATCTTCCAAACAAAAGCAGAACAAAGAAACTATAGAAACTCAATAATACAATCAATAATTTAGACTTCACAGACATATATAGAATATTTCATTCATCAACAAGTGAATACACTTTCTTCTCAGCAGCATATGGAACCTTCTCTAAAAGAGGCCATATATTATGCCACAAAGGGAACTCTTAGAAAATACAAAAAGAAAAAAGTAGATATACTACCCTGCATTCTATCATATCAAAATGGAATGAAATTAGAAATCAATGATAAAATAAAAAATAGAAGATACTCCTAAACCTGAACACTAAACAGTATGCTACTGAATGAACAATGGATTGCAGAAGACATCAAAGAGAAGATTTAAAAATTCTTAGAGGCAAATGAGAACATTAATACAACATATCAAAATCTCTGAGACACTATGAAAGCAGTACTAAGAGGAAAGTTCATTGCATGGAGTTCATCCCTTAAAAGAAGAAAAAGTCAACAAATAAATGACCTAACATTATATCTTAAAGCCCTTGAAAATGAAGAACAAATCAACACCCAAAATGATAGAAAACAGGAAATAATTAAAATCAGAACTGATATCAATGAAACTGAAACAAGAAAAACAATTGAAAAAACTGACAAAACAAAAAGTTAATTCTTTGAAAACAAATAAATAAAATTGACAAACCCTTAGCCATGCAAATGAAGAGAAAGAGAGGAAAAACTCAAATTACTAACATACATGATGAAAAAGAAAATATCATGATCGACCCTACAGAAATACAGAAGATAATTAGAAACTGTTTTGAAAATTTGTACTCCAATAAAATAGAAAATATCAAAGACACTGACAAATTTCTAGAGTCATATGATTTACCCAAACTGAATCAGGCTGATATATACAAGGAAAAACAGATCAATTTCAAGCAATGAAATAGAAGACACCATCAAAAGCCTATCAACCAAGAAAAGCCTAGGACCAGACAGATTCACAGCTGAGTTTTACAAGACCCACAAAGAAGAATTAATACCAATACTCCTCAAATTATCCCATAAAACATAAAAAGATGGAACACTTACAAACTCATTCTATGAGTCCAATATCACTCTGATTCCAAAATCAGACAAAGTCACATCAAGGACAGAAAACTTCAGACCAATATCTCTAATGAACATAGATACTAAAATTCTGGAAAATCAAATACAAAAATGTATTAAAAAGAGAGTGTACCGCGATCAAGTGGGGTTCATCCCAGGGATGCAAGGTTGGTTCAACATACAGAAATCAATAAATATAATTCATCATATCAATAGACTTAAAGATAAGAATATGATCATCTCAATAGATGCAGAAAAGGCATTCGACAAAATACAGCACCCCTTCATGCTCAAGACATACTAGAAACATATCTCAATATTGTAAAAGCTATCTATGCTTATCCCAAGGCCAACATCATTCGAAATGGAGTGAAATCAGAAGCATTCCCTCTAAAAAGTGGAACAAGACAGGGGTGTCCTCTTTCATCACTTCTATTTAACATAGTCCTTGCAACTCTAGCCACAGCAGTTAGACAGAGGAAAGAAATTAAACTATCACTGTTTGCTGATGACACAATTCTATACTTAGAGGATCTTAAAAATTCCCACCAAAAAATTTCTAGAACTAGTAAATGAATTCAGCAAAGTAGCAGGATATAAAATAAATAACCATAAATTAAAGGCATTTCTGTACATCACTGACGAATCCTCTGAAAGAAAAACTAGGAAACCTACAGAATCAATTTAACAAAAGAAGTGAAAGACCTCTACTTTCTTTTTTTTTTTTTAAATATTTTTTAGTACTTGGACGCAATACCTTCATTTCTTAAAATTTATTTTTATGTGGTGATGAGGATGGAACCCAGGGTCTCGCACATGCAAGCCACAACCTTAGCCCCAAGACCTCTACTTTCAAGTACAGAACACTGAAGAAAAAATTTTAAAAAATTAAAGAAGACCTTAGAAGATGAAAAAAACCCTGTTTTAGTTACTGTTTCCCCACACAACCAGGGACAGTCCTATCTTTCTTTTCCTTGCTCTACAGACTTAGTTCTTTTGAACCTCTGTTCATTTGTATTTATGTTATTTAGTTCTCTATTCATTTTGAATATGCACTTTTTATGGTCTAGATAGGCAGAATTAATATTATCAAAATGACCACACTACCAAAAGCATTATAAAGATTTAATGCAATTCCAATGAAAATCCCAATGACATTCCTCATAGAAATAGAAAAAGCAATCATAAAATTCATCTGGAAAAAATAAGAGACCTGGAATAGCTAAAGCAATCCTTAGCAAGAAGAATGAAGCAGGTGGCATCACTATACTAGAACTTAAACTATACTACAGAGCTATAGTAACAAAACCAGCATGGTACTGACACCAAAATAAACTTCTAGATTAATGATACAGAATAGAGAACACAGAGACTAACCCACATAAATACAGTTATCTCATACTAGACAACAGTGCCTAAAATATACATTGGAGAAAAGACAGCCTCTTCAACAAATGGTGCTTGGAGAACTGGAATTCAATATGCAGCAAAATGAAATTAAGCCTCTATCTCTCACCATGCACAAAACTCAACTCAAAGTAGATGAAGGATCTAAGAATTATACCAGAGACCCTGTGCCTAACAAAAGAAAAAAAATAGGCCCAAATCTTCATCATGTCAGATTAGGCCCCAAATTCCTTAACAAGACTCCTCTTGTGCAAGAAATAAAATCAAGAATCAATAAATGGGATGGATTCAAACTGAAAAGCTTCTTCTCAGCCAAAGAAACAATCAGTGAGGTAAAGAGAGAGCCTACAGAATGGGGGCAGATTTCTATCACATGCACATCAGAGTACTAATATGCAGGAGATATAGAGAACTCAAAAAACTTAACAAAAACTAAAAAAAAAAAATCAACAACTCAAAAATAAAACTCAAAAACAACCCAATCAATAAATGGGCTGCACTGAACAGACAAGTCTCAGAGGACGATATATATTTGATCAACAAATATATGAAAATGTTCAACATCTCTAGCAATTAGAGAAATGCAAATAAAAACTAAGATTTAATCTTACTCCAGTCAGAGTGACAGTTATGAAGAATAAAAGCAATGTAAGTGTTGGCAAGAACCTTGGGGAAAAGGCACACTCATACACTGCTGGTGGGACTGCAAATTGGTCCAACCAACCTGGGAAGCAGTATGGAGATTCCTTAGAAAGCTGGGTCAAATGGTGGTTCCAGTCCAAGTTATCACTCCTCGGTTTATACCCAGAGGACTTAAAAACAGCGTACTGCAGTAACAAAGCCATCAATGTTTATAGCAGCACAATTCACAATAGTTAAATTGTGGAATTGACCTATATGCCCTTCAATAGATGAATGGATAAAGGAACTGTGGTATATATACACAATGGAATATTATTACTCAGCATTAAAAGATAACAAAATCATAGCAATTGCAGGTAAATGGATGGAGCTGAAGAACATCATGCTAAGTGAAGTAAGCCAATCACACACACACACAAAAAAAACGCTGAATGTTTTCTCTGATAAGTGGATGCTGATCCATAATGGGGTCGGGGAGCATGGGAGGAATGGAGGAACTTTGGATAGGCCAAAGAGGAGGGAGGGGGTAGGAAAGATGGAGGAATGAGATGAATATCATTATACTTAGGTACATGTATGAAGACACAAATGGTGTGATTCTATTTGTGTAGAACCAGAGAGATGAAAAATTATGTTCCATATGTATACTATTAATTGAAATGCATAACAAATTAGAACAAATAAATAAATTTTAAAAAACTGATCTCACCGCTGTGCTCAAAATCCTGCAGTGTCTCCCCATTACACTGAGATGAAAGACAAAGTCCATACCAAAACCTGGTGATCTGGCTCCTTATTAGTTCTCCACCTTCCTCTTAATTTTTATTCCCATGCACTCACTCTTCTTCAGACTCCTTGCTATTTCTTGAACCTGCTCCACATACTCTTACTTACTGGTCTTTTGACTAGCTGTCCCTGTTTTCAAGAAACACTCTTCCCCCCATATATCCACACAGCAAACTCCTTCACTTCCTCCAATTCTTTGCTCAAAATTCACCTTCTCATTGAGACTTGGCCTGCCTTCCTTTTAAAAACATAACCACCTCAAACTCTCAGTATTTTCAATCTCCTTACCTTGTGCTATTTTGCTATTATCTTCTAACACATCACACTTTATACATACTTATGGTTACTGGATTATCTATATTTTAATATTTTAACTTTTGCTCTTTTTTAAAGGTTGATTATTGTAGATTCTTTACATTTTCTTTTTTTAATTTTAATTTTTTAGATATACATGACAGTATATTTTGACATATTATTCATACATGGAGTATAACTTAAGTTCAGTTTGAACATGTTATATGTGAGATATTCACTAGCTACCCAGCTGAAAATGTAGATAGGTAATTGTATGTATAGGCTGGAGTTCTAAAGAAGGATTTGGGCTGGCGATTTGGAAGTTCTTAGAATATTTAAAGCCATTTAAAGCTATGATCATTAAGCAAATGGGTATAGACAAAAAGGAAAAGAAAAGTATTAATTCCTAGAGTGCTCCAATAACGAGAGGATGGAAAGAAAACACAAAGAAGGTTGTGGAGAACTGGAAGCCAAGTGAAGAAGGAACGTTAAGCAGCTGAAGCATCTGTGCCAGGTGCTGCTAATACATGATGCAAATAATTACCAAGGATTGACTGATGAGTTCATTTAGTATTGTGCAGTGATTGGTGATCTTGGCAGAAATAATTTTGGGTAGGAGTGTTGTAAAAGCCTGACAATATTGGATTTAAGAGGGAATGAAACCATGTTGGAGTGGGGATGATGAATAGAGCCAACTCTTTCAAGTAAATTTGTTTGCAAAGGAAAACAAGAAGTGAGCAGAAACTGGCAGGATATATAATATCCTTTTTAGCTTGAGTTTTCCTGGAAACATACCATGAGACTAAAATGTGTTTAAGTGAGAGAATTTTATTTGGGACCATGTAGGTAACACTATTTAGGGGAATTGAGAAGTCATGCAGGGATGAGAATGTGGCCATTAAAGGGTTTGTTAAAGTTAACCACCATGGCAGCAACAGAGCTTAATTATTTAGGCTTTAACCACACATAATATTTGAAATTTTCTTCTTTAATTAGTAAACTTCTAAGTTTCATGGACTTTGTCTTCAAAATCCATCCATTCTTTAGCTGAAAATGTTTCATACTCGATTTATATGAAACTATGCATACACACACACATACACACCCCCACACACGCAGTATAACAACTGAATACTTGAGAAAATGACTTATGTGAAACATAAAGAAATGGAATTGACAGGGAAATTTTTTTTTTTTCATGAGACTACCCCAGAGTACAATGTTTAAAAGTCATACACAGTTATCAAGTGCTTAGGAGTGACAGTGACTAATCAGCCTTATATGCAAAATTATTGTTGGAAAAGTTAGAAAAATGCATAAGAGATCAGTTCCTGGTAAAGTCCCCACATGCTTTAGTTTAAGGCACAAAGTGGAGGTGGTCTTTATTATTGCATAAAGATGAAGACTCTTGTTAATCCACAGCTATATTTACTGCCTTTTTTTATTTTGTGGAATTAATTTCATTTTCCTTTAAATTCTCATATCTCTATGTTTATAAATGGATGTGACACATACTTTGATTTGAATGGGTTTCTTCTAAAATTTATGTTGAAACATAATCTCCAGTGTGGTAGACTTATGAGGTGGGGCCTTTTGGGAAGCTGTGAAGTAAGGATGTCTCTACCTTCACGAATGGATTAGTACCTTTTGAAAGGGCAGGTGGCAGCTTGTGGAAGCCCTTTTTCTGTCTCTCTGCCACCATGAGGGCACAGTATTTGTCCACATTGGAGTACAGTAAACAAGGCATCATCTTGAAGCAGAGACGGCAGTCCTCACTAGATACCAAACTTGTTGGTACCTTGATCTCAACCTTCCAGCCTCCAGAACTGTGGGAAATATTGTTTATAAGTTATCCAACCTGGTGTTTTATTATAGCAGCACAATGGACAGCAACCTGTTTTTCATAGGTATTCTTTTATACTTCTATTGTGTTTCTAAGAAGTTAATTTTAGAGTAGGAATTGTGTGGTATATACACAATTTCATATATTAAATGATTGATAAATATTTGTGGATGAATGAATAGGGTTTTCATCATATATTCCTCAAAACTCAATCTCTGTATTTCTTGGTTGTTTTTTGTAGTCTAATAACCAAATTATTTATGTTGTATACCAGACATTCTCTTTCCAGTCGCGATTATATAGTGCTGTGCTACATACTCTCCATTTGTCCCTCCATAACTACCGTGCTGACCTTCCTGTTCTACTCCCATGTCCACTGGCTTCCAGTTGGAATCAGTGGGAGGCACCAGCAGTAGACCTGGCAGATGAATGAGGCTGAGGTGTTTCATTCCTCCTGGGTCTCCTTGGGTTAGTTGGGCTGCTCTATCTAGGCTGAACTGCCAGGTATCTTTCTCCATATAGCTGCTCTCTTTGAGTTCTGGAAACCACTCCCTCTTGCTTTTCTAGGACCAAGAGGTAGTAAAAGCTTTCTGCTGAGGAAGTCCCAGGCTGTTGCTCTAGATTCACATTTATGAGTAGCCTTTTTATAGATCTTCACAGTTTCATATTTTGAGCTGTCTTCTGTTTCCTCTGAGCACACTGGCTGATATGCTGCTATTGCCTTTTAAGAGATTTAAATATAACTAATTTATTTATATATTTATTTATTTTTATTAGTTATACATGACAGTACAATGATCTTGACATATCATACATTTGAATCAAATGGGGTATAAATATAACTTTTTACCTAAACACGCTTTTGTATGTACTTATCCTGTAGGTTGGGAGGAAAAGGTCATTTGTGAAAAGACTTCATACCTAATAAATGTCAGGAGAGCCAGGCATGATGATGCATGCCTCTAATTCCAGTGGCTTGGGAGGCTGAGACATGAGGATAGTAAGTTCAAAGCCAGTCTCAGCAATTTAATGAAGCTCTAAGCAACTTAGTGAGACCCTATCTCAAAATAAAAAAAAAAAAAATATATATATATATATATATATAAAATCATTTCAAACCATGCTAAGAAAATTTAGTTAACAAAGGCTGAGGATGTGGCTCAGTGGTTAAGTGTCACAAGTTCAGTCCCTGGTTCCAAAAAACAAAAACAAAAACAAAACAACAACAGCAACAAAAAAACAAAACCAGGAGAAATATAAACTATTTGTAATAGCATGGATCTAGGGCCTTCAGTCCATTTCTATTACTCTTATTCTTGAACTTTTAAATTTTAATACCATGGGGTTATCTTTAGCATTATATTTTATTTTAATGAAAAGATTGATATATTTTCTTAAGATACATCAAATATTAGTTATATTCATTTTTAATAGGCAAAACTTTTGTTATGTATTCTTTTTATTAAAAACTAATAATTTGTTGGATATTCTTTGAATATTCTCTTTATGTTTATTCAAACTCAACTCTAGTTACTATGTTGTTAACACAGAAGTGATCATGTCTAACAAGCAAACACCCTCAAAAGTGTATTTAACTTAAATAAACATAACCATTTGTTGTATTTCTTTCAGCTTTCTCTTTAAAATCATGTTCTCATTAACATTTTGTTTGTGTTTTTAACGTTATCTGCTTTACCCCTGTTTTCATTGAACCACTGAGCCACATCCCCATCCCTTTTTTTTTTTACTCTTTGAGACAGGGTCTGTATTTATTTTAAAAGTAGCTTTATCACATAAATATGTACAATATTGTTTCATTTACTTGTTTTTTACTTTTATAAAAGGAAAAAATAATATGTTACTTCTTGAGGTTTTATTTGATTTCATTTACCATGGTATTACCAAGATTTGTATAGGTCACTATGTATTGCTGCAGTTAATGCCTTTGAATTGTTGTATTTATTTTATGACTCCAGTATAATTCATTTACTCATATTCCTGTTTCTGAACTTTTGGGTTTTGTACCTGGTAAATTCACCCACAGTAGCAATTTTGAGACATAGCCTGATAAAACTTGTCTAATTTAAGATAGAAAAAAAAATTTAGGGTCTTATGGCAGAAAGATGATATGTGAGGGTGGACATTTAGACTAATATCAGATTTCTTAAAAGTACCATACAAATCAGGGCAGCCATGGAACAAGGTTTTCAGGAAACTCAAGGAAAGTATAGGCCAAAGGTTTTATTTCTTACCAAAGCGTACTTCAAGTGGCAAGGTTATAGAAAGCAATTTTGACCATGTAAAAATTCAGGTAATACTGTATGTATGCACCCTTACCTGAGGAATCCAGGGTAAAGGTATGCAAGGTATGCAGACAACACTTCTACTACTACTACTGCTACTACTACTACTACTTCTCCTCCTCCTCCTCCTTTAAAAAAAAAAAAGGTCTGGAGAGTATATAATTTAGGTTTTGAAGCCTACTGAGTTCTGTTGACTGTTGTCACTACTCAGTTCAGCTACTGAAACTATACAAACGGCCATATAAAATACACATATGAGTATGGCTGTGTTCCAGTAAAATTTGATTTACAGAAGCAATTGGTGGGCTGGATTTGGCCTGTGGATTGTTATTTCCTAAACCCTGTTGTAGAGAATGAGTTTACTCTAGTGAGAAGATGAATGGGAACACTTCAGTTAAAAGACTGATAGAGAGTATTTTATGTATTTAATTTTAGAGCTAGGACTAAAGACTGGGTTGGTATATGGGTAGATATGTGTTCATTCCAAGTTGAAAAGTGCTGTTAAAATGAGAGAAGTGAAAAGAGGGAAGGAAAAAAGAAAATAGCATTGGTTACAGCTTAGGTAATAAATAGTATCAAGGATGCAGTTTAACTTCAGGTGAGCCATAGGGTCTCTTGGACTCAATTTTAGTTTTTTCCTTTTCTAAGCAGATATAACTATTTGTAATGACTATTTCATTTTGTCTTGGAAGTCTTTCAAAGAACAATCAGAATATTTGCTTATTTGAAGAATATCAAATATTGGGGCTGGGCTTGTGGCTTAGTGTGAGGCACTGAGTTCTATCTTTAGTACCACATAAAATAATAAATAAAATAAAGGTATTGTGTCTATTTACAACTAAAAAATATTAAAAAAAGAATATAAAACATTTTTCCTGAAATTACTAGATGGGTTTTTTGGACCCTTTTTTAAATCTAATTTACATTATGGGATCTTAGTTTTATTATTTTTCCTGTATTTTGAAGCATTTTGCTATTTGATTATCCTAGAAATTAATTTATTACTCATCAGTCATTTCAAACCATGCTAAGAAAATTTAGTTAACAAAGGTTGCTTCAAAGATGATGCCGTGGTAAAATATCGTCATCCTTCAGTTTTCTTTTTGCAATGCCCCAAGTGTTTTGTAACCTTTAAAGAAGGCATTAAAGAAGACTGGAGTTAGCATCATTGTATCCTGCTCTTAGCTTTTGTTGAACACATTTTAGAATTTAGATTTTTTTTTCTGCCCATAATGGTAAAGAGAAGAAATGGAGAGAGGATCTTTCACATCTTTTAATAGAAAAGTAAGATGAATGCAAAGACACAGAGAGCAACTCTCCAACCCTAATGATATTGAAATTGATCACTTAAAGTAAATCACAAGTTATCAATCTTCAGAAAATGATATCCTTAATGAATCCTTTTCAAACTCAACAAATCTGGGAGAAAACAATATATTTTTTATTGTTTGTGCCCCAATATTTATTTGATCTAAGAGGTTTACTATATTTAAATTGCTACTGGAATTTGTACAAAGTTTTTTTTCACTTATGCTATTTTTTTCTGTAAGTAATTTATAACATGACTTGAGAACATAAATCAACTAGAGGGAAACTTTGAATTGTGGTAATTGTAGATTACTGATGTTCCTGCTATACTCAGGATCAAAACTGACAAACCAGATATGAATGAAGTAAGAAAGAAGGGTACTATGAAAAGTATAAACAAAGAAGAAACCACTAGAATGAAGATAGACATTTTCTTAAAACAAACAAAATGAAACTCAGAAAAATACATCATACTGCACACAGTAGTTATAACAAAAGAATATGATAGAGTTGGGATCCACAATATTAGTACACATGAATAAAATGACCTTTTTAGTCTGTGGCCAGCACAGACGGTATGAATGGTTTGGTTCGGCCACGTGGGAAAATCCTAAGGGAGTTTAAATTAAAGACACAGACTCCAATTACCTTTAAACCAGCTCCAGGACGGCTCCTCGAACCCCCAGCCTCAAGCTACCTAGGGAAGTAGCGAGGTTTACTGAAGAGGCTAGTGAGAGAGAGTAAGCACACCAGGGAGAAGGCTTTTATTGGGTACAAAAATTCTGGGGAAAATCCCATCCAGTGAAGGTCAAGGGGGCCAGTGTTCCAAGGTCAGGTGAGATGATTGGATCTTTGAGGGCAGTGGTGAGACACGCCTCCATATGGACAAGCCCTCGAACCCAAGAAGGGTGGGGAAAGCTCTAACATAAAAAACTGAGCGCCTCAGAACCCAGCCCAATCACGTACAAGGATGGCCTCCTATATATTCCCCCTTCTTTCTTTGAAAAGCAGGTGATGATTTACTTTCTCAAGCCCCTGAATTCTTGTTTTGAAGACTCAGCATCCTATAATTACAGCACAAAAGAGAATTAACAGCAAAGAGAACAGTGCAAAGATGTACTAGGCGGAGTGTTTAAGAATGTTTCTGGGGTTAAAGCCATTTAATTCTTTTAATATTTTATTAGCTAAGGAAGAATGATCTGAAAAGTCAGCTCTATTATTTTGAATATCTTGAATATGATGATGGAGTTCCAAAAGATCCAAGCTGTTATTATTATTTTGCCAAATACCCAATATGGTTTTTAACCTTCTCCCAATCCCACAGAGAAGTACTGTACTTGGCAGCTATAACACACACATATTTATAACTTGCATGACATTTAAGTCTTTCTTTAAACTTGAAAGCCAAAAGCTCATTACCTATATTTATGACAGTTGCCTCTAAGGCATTTAACTTAGTCTCAATCCTTTTATCAATATTTTTTTGATTGTGAAGAGCCTTGGACGTATTCTGAGCCAAATTATTAAGAAATTTTGCATGTTGAATATTTGAGATAAAGCCACCAAAGCTGTGACTGTGGAGGCAATAAAGGAAACCAAGGTGACAACACCCACTATTAAAATTCCAATGTCACATTTTTAGGTCTTGCTAGCTGGGCATGTATTTGTTGTAAAACTTGAAAACCAGCATCAGCACACCATGGCTCTGAAATATTAGCTGGCAATAAAACAAAAGTGGGCTGATGAAGTACCAGCACTCCTTTTCCTCTATTATATCTGGTAATGCAGTTAGTTAGATTATATTTGGTATATGTTACAATATATCTATCATATACCCATTTAACTTTTACATTTCCAATAATTAGAACATAAGGAGATTGAACACAGGCTCGTAAGCCATAGCAAGAACCTTCCTTACAGTTCTTGCCAACAAATTCCGGTAAAGGCTTGTCTGTAAAATGTAAAAATTCTGAGGCAGCAATAAAGTGCCAAACATCCTTTTGAATACCACCTTCACTGTAGGTCAAAAACTGACAAATCCTGCAGGTGTCATAGCAGAACTTTTTCATAATTGTCTTTTATCAGTTTTTGGAGACCAATCTAAAATATACCCTCTACCTTTAGACACCTTATATTGCACTGGAAAGGTATTTACACAATCTATCCATCTAGGAAAGGTGCCAATTTCTATTGCAGAACTATTTGGACAATAAGGTATTTGTGGAGGTTCTGTAGAAATGATCAGTTTGTTATGGGAAAGTCCCATTTTAATAACTGATCTAGTATAAGGTTTTAAGTCTCCATTAATAGTATGATTAATCAGTCTAGGTCTCCCAATTGCTGTCTTTTCCTCAAACGATACTCATAGAGAGCCAGCATGTTTATGGTGGAACCAACACAAAGGTAATTTGGTACTATAGCCAGAATAATTAAATCTAGTCACATGATTGGGCGTAATAAGAGTGTCTGTAATTCCTCCCATCATGAATGAGTCATTAGTAAACACTGGGATGGATTCTCCAGTCCACACAGCTGGGTGTACTAAAGGTGGATCTGGGAAATAAGTCCAATAAGTGCTTGACTCCCTTTTACCTGACAGCCCAGTAAGGCTATTACTGTGGCAATCATCATCAGTGGAGTCTTATTTCTCCCTAGGAGCCAAATCATTTGCGAAGCGTGTATTGTCAGCTTCTTTATGTCTTCCCACGAGAATAGCTTTTCCGCTGAGTATTGCTGGGTCATCTTCTTTCTTCTTCAAAATCTCTTCCTTCTGAGGGAGGGCTTCTCTAGGTTGATCTTCAGTCATTTGAATCTTGGTTCTCTTTCCTCTGTGTCACACATTCAGGCACCCAAACAGGACAAAAAGCACCTTCTGGAAAAATATAAGCATGACCTCTGCCCCACATAATCACTGGATCTGGGCCTTTCCATTGACCAGTCTGTAAGTGTTTCCACAAAACTCGGCCTAAAGGGCCTGTTGCTGTGGAAGACATATGTCTCTTAGCTGCAGTGTGACCTTCTGTGTAACAATTTAAAAAATTTAAAACAAACAGAGCATGATTGAGGTTATTTTGGGGAGTCATAATCCTATCCCCCCCTTTTACTTTTTGTACTTGCAGCTTAATAGATAAATGAGCTCCTTCCACAATGGCTTGACCTTGAGGGTTATAATACCTGTTTTATGGTCAATCCGAAACTCTTGGCAAAACTGTTGAAAAGAAGAGCTTACATAAGCTGGTGCATTATCTGTTTTAATCTGTAAAGGACATCCTAATACTGCGAAGGCATATGCTAAGCATTTTTCTTTGTATGGGCTGTAGCAAAAATAAACCTGGAATATGTATCTACTATTACATGGCCATAACACTATTTACCAAATTGAGGAATGTGAGTTACATCCATTTGCCATAATGATTTGGTTTTAATCCATGGGGATTTACCCCTGAAGACAGAGATTGAGTGTGTATAACACACTTGGGGCAGTGATATAATTTGACGAGCTGTTCTCTGGTAATATTATTTTTTTACATAAACTAGAAGCATTTTGATGATGTAAAGAATGTGAGGCTTATGCACAATCATATGGAGACATTTGTTGACAAACAGCTACCAATTTATCAATTTTGTCATTACCTGAAGTCAGAGATTCTAGAAGATTAGTATGAGCCTGTATGTGACCTATAAAACATGGGTGCTTTCGTATTTGCACTGCCCTTTGTAGGTTATGAAATCATTTAAAGAACTCTTGTGATGATGTATACCCAATAACTGAATTTTCAATATTTTTGGTAACTCCGACTGCATATAAGCTGTCAGAATAAATATTAATAGGCTCATTTGCAAAGTAATCTAAAGCACAAATGAGAGCTTGTAGCTCTGCTCTTTGGGCAGAAGCATGGGAGGTTTGCATCACCTCTGTGTGAACACGACTATAAAAACCTGTTTTACCTGAACTTGAGCTATCAGTGCACTGTTAGGACACCATCTATTGGTTGGGTACTCACAATCTTTGGAAAAATAAATGGCGTTATTAATGCAAATTGAATAATTTTATCACGAAGATAATGACTTTCTGTCTGACCAGGAAAATCAGCAAAAGCTACTTGCCATAAATTTAGAAGCTTGAAAAAGCCAATAATTCTATTGAACAGAAAATGGAATGATTATAATATCAGGTTCTGATCCAACTAGTTGTAAAACTCTTGTTCTACCTTTTATTACTAATTGAGCAATAGAGTCATGAAAAGGAATTAATGTCTTATGGGGAGAGTGGGCTAAATGAAGCCACTCAATAACTCCCGATGTTTGCCATATAGCTCCTGTGGGGGCATGAGCAGTTGGAAATATTAATAAATATACCAGCTCTTGAGGATTAATTCTAGTGAGCTGTGCATTTTTAATTGTAATTTCAACTTTTCTCAAGGCTGTTCTAGCCTCTATTGTCACTGATGAGAAGTTGGAGAAGGATCTCCTTGTAATATATGGAATAAAGGACTTAAATCAGAAGTAGTTAGCTTTAAGGATGGCCTTAGCCAATTAATATCTCCTAATAATTTTTGAAAATCATTAAGGGTATTTATCTCCTTAACTCTTTTCTGTAAGTTTTGAGGATGAATTATACGTCCTTCGATTAAATATTGAAAGGGAGGCATCTTTTGCACCTCTAGAGGTGCAATGCACAAACCCACTGCTGTAAGTGAAGCCTCTAATTGGGTAAAAATTTCTGAAACTACTTCTGGATTAGCATGAGCTAATAATATGTCATCCATGAAATGAATAATATATGCATCAGAAAATTTATTTCTTACAGGCGTTATTGCTTGAGCCACAAATTTTTGACATAAAGTTGGACTATTACACATTCCCTGAGGCAAAACCTTCCAGCAATATCTCTTAACTGGTTCTTTAAAATTAATTGCTGGGACACTGAAAGCAAATTTCTCACAATCCTCAGGATGTAATTTTTTTGAAAAGAAACAATCTTTCAGATCTATCACCATTAAGCTATAATCTAAAGGAATCGTTGTAGGAGAAGGGAGTCCAGATTGTAATGATCCCATAGGTTGAATTGCATGATTCATGGCCCTTAAATCCTGTAATAACCTGCAATTACCTGATTTTTTTCTTAATAACAAAAAAATGGGGGTGTTCCAAGGGCTCAGCGTTGATTCTATATGACCAGCCTGAAGTTGTTCCTCAACCATCATATGAATTATCTTTTCTCCCCTGAGATAGGCCACTGAGAAATCCATATAGGCTCTTCTGTGAGCCAGATGATTTTTTTTCTGCTATTTTCTGGATCGGGGAGACATTCAGGGCCCCTAATAAAAATTTTGGTCTGGAGCATTTATTAATCTCTGTCGAGGAGACTGGTTTAAAAGCAGATATTCATCCTGAAAATTCCTTTTACTATTCCTAGGAAGAAACCCTTGATTAAATTCCTCAAATGACCTAATAGAATTTGGAGTTATCCATAATAATCCTAATTTTCTTGGTATATCCCTTCCCCATAAGTTTACTGGTAAAGAATCTAACACATAACGCTTAAAAACTCTACTATTTTCATCTTGGTCCTACCAGCGAAGATATTGGGCACTCTGAGCAGCTATGAAACCTGTTCTATTCTTTCTCAATTAACTGATGCTATATGTAAAGGCTGGTTCTTAGGCCAGAAGTTGCCAGACAGGACTGATCTGTCTGTGCCAGTGTCAATCACTCCTTTGAGTTTTTTATGATTAATTTTGACAGGGGGCGCTCCTGTCACACTAATTGAGCCCCAGTACACTCTGTCCGGCCATTTAGGAGCTGAGGTTTTACCTGGACAATTGGTGGAATCACAAGGTAAAAGAATTAATTGAGCTATTGTATTCTCAGTAGAAAGCCGGATGGCATAATTTGATTTTACAATAACTGTTATCTCACCCCTAAAATAAGAATCCACTACTCCTGGTAGTACCTCGATTGCCTGTTTTAAATTACTACATTCCAAAATTAATCCTATATTTCCTATAGGAAGCGGCCCAAAAATTCGGGTATGAAATTGCTGCGGCCCCATTTCAGGCACTAGGTCAGTTACCATTGCTGGTTGCAGAAGGATTGTTTGGGTGGATGGCCATGGCCGGCCGTGATGACATCAGGCCCTGTGACCTCCCTTCTGTTTCCTCTGTATTTTCCACTCCGTGGCCAATCGGAAGTTTTTTGACTCCATACTAGGAGGAAGCAAAGGCCAAAATGGACGTGGACTTACGCCATCTTGGTCGATTTCCTCCCCCGCCACATGGTCTCTTCCCCTATAATGGCAATGAAGCAGGAAGAGCCCTAACCCTATGGCGCAGGATTTTGCAGTCTTGCGCAAAATGACCATTTCTCCCACAAATAAAATATCGCCTGCGGGATTGGCGTACCAACTGCTGCGGTTGAAATCCTTGTTTCAAGTGTCTGCAAGGATAAAGCCTTGTAATTGAGCCGGGCAGATATCTGAACACAATGAATGAATTCTGAAACTGTTCCTTTTTTTCTATGGGGTCTGAGAACATCCTGACAAAGTTTATTTGCATTTTCAAATGCTAACTGCTTAACGAGAAATTCACAAGAACCTGGGTCTCCGTTTAATCTGTTAGCCGTTTGATATAGTATATCTACAAAGTCTGAGTACAACTCATCTGCCGCACTGTTTAACCTTAGTTGGAACTAAACTAGACTGGTCCCAGGAGTTAATTTGTCGCCATGCGCATTTAACATATGCAGTTATCTGATTGTAGACTGCAAATTTGTAATTCAGCTGTCTTTCCAAGTCCACAAATTCACCTGTCCCCAAAAACATGTCCATGGGGGTTTGAATATCCTGCTTTCGGTTTCTTTCTGCTTGCTCTAAACAATAATCAGTCCAATAGGACCTCCAAAGCAAAAAATCTCCACCGCTTAAACAAGAGCGCGTGATAGAGACCCAGTTGCTGGGAGGAAGTGGCTGATGGCAAATTGTTTTGAGTAAGCTTTGCACAAATGGTGAATTAGGACCATATACCTCAAGCATTTTTTAACCCCTTGACAGTTTTCAACGTTATTACATCATGGATACGGACACACTGGTCTTGGTTGTTAACCTGTTGCAAAAACTGGGAAAGACTGAAATCCACTAAATGTCCTCCCCAGCTTCCTGAGCCTTCCTAAATCCATGTTGTAACAGTGGGAGAAAAGTCATCGCTAGCTCAGAGTACCTGTTAAAATTTGTCCTTCTAACTGGAAGTGGCTAGATTTGAATGTCTGGAGCAGGTCCTGCTAGACATAATCTGTTAAAATTTCCTGATAATTCCTGGAATTCAATGTCTGACTCATTTCCTCAGTCTGAGACTCATCCATGTGTCCTTCCTCTTGTCATCTTGGCTTTGTTTCCCAAAGCCTGGAGGCGGGGGAGGGGGAGGGGAGGAGGAGGAGGAGGATTCTATACCTCTATGAATTTCCTCTCGACTCCTCTTTCCGAGGGGGATTATCTACCCCTCTGGAGGCTTCTTCTCTATGGTTTTCCTCCTGACTAATCCAGTCTTGTTCGAGTGGAGTTAATCTCTCAGTTTTATGCTGGCTCCAAGGTTATCTGCTTGATGGATAATTTGAATGGAATTGGATTCTGCTCTCAACCTCGGAAAAGGAAGAGAGATTCTTTTAGTCTCAGGCAATTTTTCCATTTGTGTAGATTTGATTGCCCTCTGAATACCTTTCAATAGATCTTCCAGGGGCCATGGACTCTGGCCCAAGTTATCAAAAAGGCAAATTTGAAGTTGATTACTGTAATGTGCTTATATAAAAAGAAAGTGCTTGCTCTTAAGAAATGTACATCTAAATATTTAGAGGTAATAGGAATGATGTATACATGTGTAAGAGAGAAACATATGCACTAATGATAAAAGAAATAGGACACATTGATGGTTGTGACTGACAGGGATATTGGCGTTCTTTGGCTATTCTTGCAACTTGCTTATAACATTGAAATTATTTGCAGAAATGCTAAAAATAGAAGAAGCTATATAGAATATATATTTAACTAAAGATTATAAGAATTCCCTTGAAATTGCTATGGCAATAAAGGAAATGTCAGTTTGTCCTTTTTTCCTAAACTGAATTATGCCTATAAGAAAATCTATAAATCTCTGAGGGAGTTATGTGGATGATTTTACTAACTTGGATCATAAAGCTCTTCTGGGTTAGTCCTGAGGGAAATTTATTTCACTTTAGGTTAGCAATACCTCATAAAGTTTCTAAGAATCTCAATGTGAGTCTCAAGGTGAATATAATATTAATGTTTTGCTTTAGTATTCTTCACATATTTAGAATTTGGGATGTGTATTTGGGAAGCCATTCTTAATTTTATGTTAACTTCTTTTGATTAAAAAATCAATAGTTTTAAAATTTTTTTTGATAGATACATAATTGTATATAGAAATGTATTCTTTTCTTTGTAAAATGTGATAGTAATGTATGTTTCTTCAGCTCCTAACATCACATATTTTTAAAAATTTCATAATGAATTTTAAGTGTAAATTAGACATTGGTTTTCAGCAAACTAGCATTTGAAAATACAGATGTATTAGGTGGGAATTAGGAATTTTTAATAAAAGTAATTATCAATTTAAAAGTAATTAAATAACAGGAATCATAAAATGCAGGATTTTATTGTGTGCTTAAATCAGGCCTAGCAATCTATCCACAGTACCACAAAATAAACAAATAAATTAGGCTTACCATTTGCAGTACAGTTAATTTAATTTAGAAAAGATTTTTTGCAGGACTAATTAGGAAAAGTGAAACAGTTTCAGTATATTGAGTCAAATTTTATTTTAATAAATTGCTTTTTCTAGGGGACCAAGGCTACTGTTAAAACTGTTATGATTTTATACTTACTGTTTCAAAAATGTCACAGTAGGAAGACTAGTTTTGGTAAGTAAAATTATTAAGCCATATGATTTTAAAACTTTATATGCTATATAAATCTATGTATATTTTAAAATAGGCATTGACTGTTCTAAACTATTTCAATAGTTGTACAGTTAGGATTCAGAAATTTCTGGTCTTTTTATATCTGTGATATTTTTTTCTTGATGGAGATCAGTGCCTTAAATTTTGGACTTACATTTAGAAGAAACATGAACTCACTGTAACTTGCACTTCCTGGTTTTTCATGATTGGTTGGAAGTGTACTTGTGCAATTTAACCACTTTTCACATATTAACCCTTAAAGTGTTTTGAAATATCTTTATTTTCCACTTGTTTTCAATTTTTTAGGTAACATTCTTAGGTCTTCACATGGCAAGTTTTCTATTCCATATCCTTTTGATAACACCGTACATTGATACAAACTAATGGTTTAAAGAATATTTTCTAATGATAATAGCAGTAGTTAACATTTGCTGAATGCTTAATCTGTGGCAGGTGTTGCAAACCCTGTACATATGTTACCTCATTTAGTTCTCAAAGTGACCATGGAATATGTATGTTATTTTTATACCTTTGTACAGATGAGGGACTGGAAGCACAGATGTTTCACACAAATGACCAATGGTTACCCCAGTAAGTGGCAAATCAGGATTATATAAAAATAAGAGTCGGGCTGAGGTTGTATTCAGTGAAAGCATGGTTGCCTAACACAAACAATGCCCTGTGTTTGATCCTCAGAACCACCACCAACACACACACACACACACACACACACACACATACACACACTCACACAGTACAAAAGGTGCATATGTTCATTGTTTACCCTTTGTTGTTTTTATTACCCTCTCTGGATAAACTATTTTTTGTAAAGAACCATTCAAACCTAACAGCTTACAGTATGTTATTTAATGTAAAATTAATACCTTGTTCTAGATAAGATGTTTTATTCATCTTATTAATCCAATCTAAATTTGTATTTCATACTACTTTGATTCGGTTGACTAGTAGCAAAATATCTTACTTTAGTTCATTTTGTTTTTTGGTTCTGTTTTAAATGACTGATGTGAAGCAAGATATACTCTGTCCTGTACTTGTGTGGTTAGTGTTGGAACCTTGGTGAATGACTTGATATTTACCATTAAAATAATTTTGGCCCATAGTTGCTTTTGATTTTCAACTCTAGAATTTGAAGATATAGTTAGGTCCTCTTCTGGTCTGGTTGGTGGTAATTAACTAGAATGTTCTGTTAAGCTTGTGGGATTGAATGGTTCAATACAAGGTATACTTTTTCCAGAGAGGGAAATAAAGATGATAGGATAATGTGTAACATCTCTCTCTCTTTCCCTCCACTTTCTTATTTCTCCCCCCCACCCCGTGTGTGTGTGTGTGTGTGTGTGTGTGTGTGTGTATTTTGTTTGCTTGGTGGTTCTGGGGATCAAACATGGCCTTATACATGCTAGGCAAGGACTCTACCACTGAGTACAGGTTCTTTTTCTTTGTCCTTGAATTGACAAAAAGTGTTGACTAGCAAAACAATGGCATTAAAAGAAAGAGATGGAGAAAACCTATAGATTAAAGACATTTGAGGAACTTATCAGACAACCACAAAGTATAGATCTCATTTAGGACCTGATTACAACAAACTTAAAAAAAGCTTATAAAATGATTAGAAATTCAATAACAACTAGATACTTCCTGGATGAAAATTCACAGTCACAGGCCTTTAGGATTTTGACATAGGACCATGACTTCTTCTTGAAATAGTTTCTCTTTTGCTATCCCTGCTGCTTGTTATGTAAATGTAATTCCTTTTTTTATTGTCTGAAAGACTTTGTGTTGTCATAGCTTTAAGTATCTGAGTTACAGTACCACTACAGTTTTCTTTTTTCTTGTCATATTTGAGGTTTTAGTCTTTTTCAGAATCTGTCTATTCTAGGTAAAATTTTAAATATATTAACCAAAAGTCATTCATAATATTTTTAAGTGAACTTTAAAATTTTTTTCTCCTTTACATTCCTAATATTGGATCCCTGGGCCTTCTTGCTTTTTGTCTCCATCACACTCTCCAGAAGATTTTTAATCTCAACACTTTCCAAAGTACCAGGTTTTGTAATTTTGTATATTTGTTTGTCTGTTCTTACTTTTATTATATCTTCCTTTTAATATAGTTGATTTGTTGTGCTTTCCCCCCTTCATTATGTTGGTACTTCATTGTCTTTCAGGTTTTCTTATTTTAAAGATTTATAAATATATACATTTAAAGATGCAATGTAATAAAAGTAAACATGGTTATAGTTATATCCTACATAATTTGGTAGGTAGTATGTTAATTCTTAATATATAAATCTGTGAAACCCAAATTCCTGTCAAGGTGTAGAACATTTACTGTTACTTGAGAAAGTTCTCTCATGAGTTTTCCTATCCTTTACCTTTTTCAATTCTTGCTATTTTTCTCCATCAAATAGTTTTATGTATTTTAGAATTTCATGTATATAATACATTATGCACCCTTTTTGTGTAAAGTTTCTTTCATTTACCATGTTTTTGAGAGTCATTATCTTTAAAAATATGACTTTAACTTTTTAATAAAGTGCCATACCTTTTGTTCAGAATGGCATAATATATTTGTTCATTAAGTTCAGTTCATTATCTGTTTCATTTAAATTTTAGATTTTACTGATAAGTTGACTGCTTGTCTGTTAACTACTGGAAAAGATATGTCAACCTAACCTAGATGCTGTTGATTTTGTACATTTTTCTTTCTAACACATCCAATTGCTGCTTTGCATATCTTGAAGCCATGTTACTTTCTGGAATATTGATCTTTTTTATCAGTATGTAGTGATGTACTCTGTCATTGGTAATGGTTTTGTCATAAAATCTATTATTATTTGAAATATTGTGATCATCTCATAGAGGTAAAATGCATCTCTTCTCTCACTAAATGTGGTTTGGATGTTGGGAGTGATGATGTTGTTTACATGTCAAGAGGGTATGAAGATTTCTTATTCGTACTGTGAGGCTTTCTGGGGAGAGCAGAGAAGCCTTCCAAGTAAGTCTCAAAATGGCTTGAGAGAAGAAGACAAGGGGACTGCTTATTGGCTTTTGTTATGATTAGGAGTGGGGGTAAGTTGAAAGTTATTATGTGCATGCAGGTAAGGTCTTGAGAATCTCATCAGCATCATTGAGGGAGCAATACAAATAGTGCTTTAAGTGGCTGTGTGCAGATACTACCCTTGATCTTAGCTAAAAGTTTGAGGAGCTATTAATAGGTGCTTTATTAGAATCCTAAGCTATCTTAGCAATCTTTATTATAAATCACTAAACAGTTAACTAAATAAAAAAGATTTCATCCTGTATTGTGGATTTTTAGTGATCAGTAAATTTGGAGGAATAATGATATTGTTTTGAAATAGTATATTAGTAGAGGAGTTGGTAAAGAAGTGTTTGGAATGTTTATTGTTTTGAAAGTGGAATAGGCAGAGTGATCATATGTGGAACCTGAGAAAGAGGAATCGTTTTGACTCAGTTTGAATTTTTTATAGATGGAATCATGTAGTATGTGGTCTTATATGGCTTCTCTTAATTAGCACAGTAAATTTGAGATTCATAGATTCATCCACAATTTTTCCTGTATCAGTGCTTTGCTACTATTTATTTATTTATTTTTGATACAAGGGATTGAACCCAGAGGTACTTAACCATTGAGCCACATCCCCAGCCCCTTTTTAATATTTTGGGACAGGGTTTTGCTAAGCTGCTTGGGGCCTTGGTAAATTACCGAGTCTTTTTTTTTTTAATTTGCCAATCTATTCTTTTTTTAAAATATATATATTTTTTATTATTAGTTGTTCAAAACATTAGAAAGCTCTTGAGTCTGGTTTTGAACTCACAATCCTCCTTACTCAGCTTCCTGAGCTGCTGGGATTATAGGTATGCACCATTGCACCGGGCTGCTCCTTTTTATTCTTTATTATTTTTAAAAAATCTTTTCTTTAGACGTTGATGGACCTTCATTTTATTCATTTATCTATGTGTTGCTAAGAATCGAACCCAGTGCCTCACACATGCTAGGCAAGTGCTCTACCACTGAGCCACAATTGCCAGCCCCTCCTTTTTATTCTTGAGAAGAATATTCTATTGTAAGGATAAAACACAATTTGTTTATGAATTTACCAGTTACTTGACATTTGGGTCCAATTTTGAGGTCATTTGAATAAAGCTGTTATGAATATTGTCTTACAAGTTGTTCTGAGAGCAGGGTTTTTATTCTCTGTGTGACTACTGAAGAGTGGGATTGCTGGGTTGTTTGGTAATTAGGTATGTAACTATAAGAAAGTTGCATGGTGTGTATCAAAGCAGTGGTACCATTTGCAACCTACCAGTAGTGTTTGAAAATTCCTTCTACTTCATATTCTCATATTCAAAACTTGTTATTGTTAGTCTTTTAAACTATTCTGTTGGAATTGTGATGATATCTTAGTATGGTTTTTATTTGCACTTTTCTGATGATTAATGATTTCAGGCATCTTTCTGTTTCAGTGTTTGATATTTGAATATCTTCTTTGGTGAATATACAGTCAATATACATATGTTTTGTAATTTTGACTCAATTTTTAAATATGGTATGAAGATCTGAGATTTTTGAAAAACAGAATTCGAATTTAAATGACTGGATTTTTTTAATATATAAATTATATATGATTTATATATATAAATTTTAAACTATAATATATTTTAAATTTATACATATAAATTTTCTTTGTCCATTTAAATAAATGAAGTCATTTGAATTTGAATTATTATGGAGTAGTAAGAATTCTTTCTATATTCTGGATGTAATTCTGTTATTCTATATACATGTCTTAGAAATATTCTATCCCGGTTTGTGAGATACTTTTTCATCTTTTTCAAAGGTAGAGCTTTTAACTTTTATGAAATATAATTTATGAATCTTTTTATATCTGTTCTTACAAAAGCATAGACATAACACAAAGTTCTATCTGAAAGATCTTTATTAAGTTTAATGTCACAAAAATTTTTCTCTTAAGTTTTTTTATTATATGTTTTGTAATTCTGGCTATTATCCTTAGATCTATGACCCATTTAAGCTAATTTTTAAATATAGTATGAAGTAAGGACTAAGATTCAAGAAAATAAATATACATTGTCCTAGCACCATTTTTTGGAAATATTTTTCATTCCCCATAAAATTACCTTGGTACATGTGTTGAAAACTCAGTTGACCATATATGTGTAGGTAACTTTGTGTGTTATATTCTGGTTCATTGATGCATACTCTGCCTACTTCAAAACCACATTCTGTAGATTACTATTGATTTAGAAATCTAAAGTATATGTCCTTTTTTATTTCTATTTTTTAAAAATTTTGGGCCATTCCAGTTTATTTATACGACTACATAAAAATTTATAATGAGCCCATTCATTTATTTTAAAAAAGCCTGTGAGGATATTAACAGGGGATTCATCTAGTCTACAGATGGGGAAATCATATTCTTAACAATATTGTCTTCTAGTTCATTCACATAATGCATCTCTATTTATTTAGATATCCATTATTTTAATAATGTTTTATAGTTTTCAGTATACTGGTGTTGAAAATAGTTTACTCAATATTTCTATTTCATATTTTTACATTATTGAAATGGTATTTTATAATTTCATTTGACAATAGTCCATTGCTAGTAAACAAAAATAATTTATTTTTAGATATTGCTATCATGTGCTAAATTTCCACATGATATTTTTATGAATTTTTGGCAAACTCTTTGTTGACTATATATAAAATAATTTGGTGTGGTAGTCAAAATTGTTTTACTTCTATCTTTTCAATTTATATGCTTTTTAATTTTCTTTGTACTGATGGGATTTCTAGTATGATACTGAGTAGAAGTAGTGGAAGTAGACTTTTTTTCTTCTTCTTATTTTAGGAGAGAAAGCCTCAGTTCTTTAATTATTGTATTAGTAATATTTTAAAACTGCCTTTTATCAGATGGAGGAAATTATTTTTATTGCTAGATTGTCGAGAGTCTTTTTCATAAATAGTGATAAATTTCCTCAAATAATTTTCTCATAGCTGTTGAGAAGGTAGTTTTGTTTTCATTTTTTATTTAAGTTATTGATAGACATTTATTTTATTTGTTTGTATGCAGTGCTGAGAATCAAACCCAGTGCCTCACATGTTATGCAAGAGCTCTGCCACTAAGCCACAACCCAACCCATTATTTCTGTTTTTGATGATAGCCATTCTAACAAGACTGACATAAAATGTAAGGAATTAAATCATTTAAAAGAATTTGCTAAGAGTTGCTTAGTCACCTAAAATATGGTCTGTTTTGGAGAAAGATCATTGAACATTTGAGGAGAAATTCAACTGTAATTGATGAAATAGTCTATAGATGCCTGTTAGGTCCATTTAATTTATAATATTCTTTAGATCTTATGTGTCATTACTGATTTTATGCCTAGATGAACTATCTACTGATGAGAGAGGTGTCTAAAAATCACCCAGTATTAGTATATTGGCATCTTTGGAGCCTTCATGTTGAGTAGTATTAGTTTTATGTAATTAAGTGCACTGACATTGTGAGCATAAATATTTTCTATTGATACATCTTCTTGTCATATTTTTCTCTTTACCACAATTAAGTGACCTTTATCTCTTCTAATTAATTTTATTTTAAAGTCTGCTTTGTCAGAGTTGCTACTCCTGCTTGCTTTCAGGCTCCATTTTCATGGAATATCATTTTCCATCATTTCATTGCCTAAGAGTTGAATTCCTTGCAGTCAACATATAGTTGGGTCCTGTTGTTTAATGCACTTGCCAGTTTTAATTAGAGAATTGTGATCATTCAGTGTTATTATAGAAAGGATTTTACTATTTTTTGCCATTTTTATTTATTTCTAGTCTTCAAGTCAGACCTAATTCTTATTTGCTTTATTAACCTTCTAATGACATTCACCCCTTTCTTGAGCCCTGGAATTTATTTTTAATTTCTTTTATGTAGAGGAGTTCTTCAAATATTTTCTAGAAAGTTGGCTTAGTAGATGAATTCTTTTAGTACATGCTTAGCATGGAAGACTTTTATTTCTTCTTTGATTTGAAAGAATAATTTAGTAGCTATGCCAATCTTGGTTGGCAATTTTTTTTTTTTTCAGGGCTTGAAACACATAGTTCCAAGTTCTCATGGATTTTAGACTTTCTGTTGAGAAATAAGATGCTTTCCTGACTAATTTACTTCTAAGTGTGACCTAATCTTTTTCTTTTGAGGTTTTAAAAATTGTATCCTTATTTTGCATTTCTGGCCTTTTAATAATTTTTCATGCAGATTAAAAAAAAAGTTTCTATTTGAGGTTCTAAGTGCCTCCTGTATCTAGATGTCCATTTCATTCTCAAGGTTTAGAAAATCTGTTGTTGTTATTTCACTGCTAAGATTAATAAAGCCATAAACCTGAATCCTGGTTGCTTTCCCAAATCCAAAGATTCTTGAATTTAGTCTCTTATTATTGTCCCAGAATTCTTGTGTATTCTGATCATGGTTTCTATTTTTCTTTATTACTGAGTGTTTAAGTTCATAAAACTTATCTTCAGGTCCTGAAATTCTGCCTTCCACATGCTTTAATCGATTGATGAGACTTTCAACTAAATTTTGTATTCAATTTATTAAGTATTTTATTTCCAGGATTTCCATTTGATTCTTTTCCAGAATCTCTATCTCTTTATTGAAATCATGTTTTACGTTCTATATTTTCCATCTTAGTTTATCCCTTAGGTTTTCTTTTAGTTCATTGATCATTTTGGTAGTCAGTTTTTTGAATTATTTGTTTAGTGTTTCCTTTGCTTCAATATCTGTGGATAGTTATTGGGGCATTATAAACTTTTGGAATGTCTTTTAACCTATTTCTTCATTTATTTATTTTCTTTCTTTTTTAGTTCCTATGTTTATCTGTTCAGATGGATTCCTCTTTAATATGTGGGTCCTTTGTGGAATATCTTTTTTATGATAAGCCTTAGACAGGGGCTATATCTTAACTTGAGTATATCTGATCAGCATAATTCAAACGTTAATTAACTTCAGCAATCCTCATGAATTATGAGAGGAAGGGGTAACCATATTGCAGCATATGGTATGAAAATTATTACTAAAAAACTATTAACCAATGAGAAAGTGGGTCAGAGATAAAATAGAACATGCTGAAAAGATTAAGCATTAATGATAATATACTAAGTTGAACTGGATGAAGGGACAAAAATAAGGAAAATAGTTAATAAAAAAGAGGAAAGAAAAAAGAAGAGATGGACAGAGGGGGGAGAAGATAGAGTGAGAGAAAAGAGAATGAAGGAGAGAGAAAAGGGATGGCGATGGGAGAAAGGAAAAGAGCTATTATTGAGAGCAGATCCAATTGACAAAATAGTTAAAATTAGAACTCTGGAAAAACAGATGCTGCCTTTTACTTGGAGTATTTTAGACAATCTACATTTAGTGTGGTTATCAATGTGATTGAGTTTAATCATGCTATTTTGATTTTTGTCCTCTATTTGTCATTCCATCTTTGTTTCCTTTTTACTATGTGAATATGTTATATAATTTCATTTTTCTTTATTATTAACTTCTTTAACATAATTGTTGAAGTGCTTAAATTTAGGTCTACTAGTTATTCATTTCTTCTTTGCTTACTTTCATTTCATTCCTGTTTTCTTTTTTATTATTTGACTTTTTTTTTTTGCAGTATTCCACTTTAAACTTATTTAGTGTGATTTTGACATTATCTTTGTAATTTTGAAAAGTAATTTTTTCTTTGGATTTTAAGATATGTCCTTAACTTTTTACACTTTATTTAGCGTCAATATTTTGCCTTGTGGGTTGGAATGTGGAAGCCTTACCACAGTTTACCCTCTCCAATCTATATTGTAGCTGCTTACTTACTGTGTCTACATATATTGGAAACACCATAAGGACATGTTGTTATTTTTGTTTCACCCCATCAAATGGACAAGAAGGAAGAAGAAAATAGTCTTTATTTACCCAAGTATTTATCTCATCTATTGTTCTTTCTTCATTCTAAGTTTTCTTTCTTTGTCATTTCCCCTTGTTCTTAAGAGCTTCTTTTAGCATTTCTTTTAGAACAGTTCCATTAAATATATGGGTTATCTTCTTTGCATCTGAAAATGTGTTTATACATGTCTATGTAGGATATGTTTGTACATATAGAATTGTGAATTATAGTTATTTTTCAGCACTTAAAAAATGTTGAGCCACATACACCCACAAAGAAAGGAAAACGTTGAGCTACTTCCTCCTGGCTTCTGTGGTCTAAAGTCACAGTTAAAAAAAAAAAAATATATATATATATATATATATATATATATATATATATATATATATGTATTTAGTTGTAGATGGACACAATATCTTTATTTTATTTGTGTATTTTTATGTGGTGCTGGGGATTGAACCAACTGCCTCATGCATGCTAGGCAAGTGCTCTATCACAGA
This sequence comes from Spermophilus citellus, assembly GCF_964194105.1. NCBI lineage: Eukaryota > Metazoa > Chordata > Mammalia > Rodentia > Sciuridae > Spermophilus > Spermophilus citellus. The sequence continues at coordinate 82,921,163 of NC_138195.1, forward strand.
GCTACAATCTGGCCCAAAGTCACAGTTTTTTTGAATTGTTGTTCTTCTATAAGTAATTTGTCACTTTTTTCCTAGTCACTTCCACAATATTTTTTTCATCTTTAGTTTTCAGTAGTTTATGTTTTTGGTGTGAATTTCTTTGAAAATATTGTTTATAATTTGCTTATCTTTTTGAATCAATAGGACTATTACTTCATTAATTTTACTTTTTGTTTTATTTTTGTATGATTGCACTATGATTTACAATATGTACCTTAATCTTGTCATATTCTACCTGCAAATAAAGTTATAACATGTTATATATATAGTGTTAGAACCTGGCAACAGTATATCTGTATTTTATTCCCTTTCCTTTGAGCTGATATCATATTTCTATGTTATAAACATCATAAGAAATTGTTATGTTTGTTTTGAAAATTTTAAGTAGACAAAAATTGAGAGATGAATTATTTTATAATTATTTACATATTAATTTTTCCCTATATTCTTCATTTGTCTGTATAAGTAGATTTCATCTGGTATTAGGTATCATTTTCATTTAGTCTAAAGAATTTCTGTGGCCATCTCTTATAGGGTATGTCTTTGCTTGCTTTTTTCATTTTTGTCTTAATAGACTTTTCTTTTTCTCTTATTTTTGAAAAAATATTTTTCTGGGCATAGAATTCTACTTTGATGGTCTTTTGTTTTTTAATTTCAATTTCTGTGGTACTTGGAATTGACCACAGGGTCCCAAGCATGTGAGATAGGTGCTGTATTACCAAGCCTCGTACCCAGACCTATTTTTGGTTTTGGAACAGAAATTTTAGGTTGACAGTTTTTTCCTTGTCTTAGTAGTTTTAAAATTACTTTCATGGTCCTTCTTACCTTTTTCTTATGCTTGCTCATCTTCTACTTCAGGATTTTCTTTGATGGGGGTTTCTTTATATTTTTCCCCCTTTATTTGTATTTCACCTTTTTGGTTTTGTGAAATTAAGGCTTCACTAAATTTGGGAAATGATTTCTTCAAACATTATTTCTATCTACCTTACCATGACCACATATTTTAAGTTCTTTCCCCCTATAATATCTAATCTTGTGTTAATACTCTTAAATGTATTTTCATTTTAGGTACTGTATTTTTCATTTCTAGGCATCTCATTTTTTTTCTTGTGCAGGTCCTGGATATTAAATCATGACTTTGTGCATTTAGGCAAGCACTCTACCACTGTGCTAAACTTTGAGTCCTGTTTTATTCTTTTTTTTTTAATCTTCCATTTCTCTGCAATGTTATTGGACATACTTGAGCATATTTTCAATAGTTTTTTAAACATTCTGTTCTACTGTTTCTGTCTTCTATATTATTTCTGGGTCTCTTTCTATAGAGTTTTTTTCCTTCTTGTGAAAGGTAATATTTTCCTTGCCTTCTTACAATTGTTCATTTCTTAATGCATTTTGGAAATTGTATATTTGTACCTTCCCAGTTCTTGGATTTTGTCATATTCCTTTAAGTAGTGTTGGAGTTTGTACTAACAAGCAGTTAAGTTACCTTATACCACTATTAGCATTTTGGAAGTTTGCTTCTGAGGTTGTTGTGGGTGGATTTTTTGTAGTGTATTGCTCATTTATTCCAGTATTATGACCTTTTCTCAGGGCTCTACCAAACAGCTCTTGTAGAAAGAGTTGTTATTATTATCTTCTTCTCTCTTGTTACTTGGAGCACAAATTCTTCTGAGTCCTGTTTGAGATCCAAGAGTTGTTGAGCTTGTTAGTTTTTTAGTGGTCTTTTTCATAGGCTCAAGTAGTTTTCTCCTATGGAAGTACCAATGGCTACTCAACTAGACTCCTTTTCTTGGTGCTCAATTGCCTCAACTCTAATATTGTGTCCTACGAATTCTAGCTCCTTTGGTTTCTTTGAACTCTCATCTTTATTTTCTCAACTCAGCAAGGTCCTCAGACTCTCTTTGCAGTCTGAGATTGCACTTCTTATTCAGACTCACTTATTATGCAGTGGTCAGGACATTGCCTTCAGTCAGTATGCTTTGCCAATCACAGAGGTTACCCAGTTTCTCTTTTATTTAAGATCAGTGTCTTGTGGTGCTTGGTATTCAGTATCTTGAAACCATTTTTAATATATTCTTTTCTGGTTTTTAAGTTGTTCATGGCAGGAAGTTAAATGCTTTATAAATTACTCTATCACAGTCTAATGAAGAACATTCAGTGCATTTGGGTAATTTTTGTTTTTGACTTTTACATTATCCTGTGTTAGTATCTTTAGCTAATTTATTATTTATTAAATAAGTACATGTATTAATTTAGTCATGAATTTATAGCTCATTTATTGAGCTACTTTTGAACTGTGATACAGTTTTTATAAATTGGGAATATGATAGAGGACATTACCAAATTAAATATAAAATTCATGCATAGTAACCTGCCATAACATTACATAATGTATACATGTCTCAAAATATCATGTGATACATGTATCAAAATGTCATGTGGTATTCTTTAATATGAACAATTTTTATGTCTGAGTTAAAAAAGCAAGTCACATGTAAATAAAAATTTTTTGAGTTCACCTGTATTTTGTTATCTTCAATATTTGTTGAGACTAACTGATTTTTTTAATAGTATATGAACATTTTTAAGTACAAAATAACATAACAAGAGTGAGAATCAGGGGCTCTGGTTGTGGCTCAGGGATAGCATGTGTGAAGCACTGGGTTTGATTCTCAGTGCCACATAAAAAAAATAAAATAAGGGCATTATGTTCATTTATAACTAAAAACATTTAAAAAAATTTAAAAAACAATAAGAATCATAGTTAATATTACATTTAAGTTTGTTTCCTATTTGAACCAAATTATTTCCTTTATTTTTTTGTCTAAAACCACTCCAGACCACTGTGGTAATATTTAAGCATACATTTGCATTAGACCTGTGTCATGACGCTGATACTTTAAAAAAATTGTTTTTAATGTTTGCCAAGTAGTTAAGTGAAATATTGCATTTAAGGTGAATTGTCCTGATTACTAATAAGGTGAATGTATATGATAACTTAAACTGAGATAATTGTTGATTTATATATAGCTGTAAGAAGTAGTAACAGAGTGATCCTGTAAACACTTTACAATTTTATTCATTAATAAGATCTTGCAGAGGGTTGGGGATGTGGCTCAAGTGGTAGCGCACTCGCCTGGCATGCGTGCAGCCCGGGTTCCATCCTCAGCACCACATACAAACAAAGATGTTATGTCCGCCGAAAACTAAAAAATAAATATTAAAAAATTCTCTCTCTCTCTCTCTCTCTCTCTCTCTCTCTTCTCTCTCTTCAAAAAAAAAAAAAAAAGATCTTGCAGAAATTCAGTGTAATGTTCCAGCTCTGTTTATTGACACCGATACAATCCTCTATTCCTATTCAGATTTTCCTAGTTTTGTACTTGAGTGTGTGTATGTGCACATTTAGTTTTGTGCAGTTTTTTGTATATGTTTCAAGTGTCTGCCACCACATTCATCATTACAGACAGTTCCCCATCACAGTCACTCCAGAATAGTCCATCTCTCCAAGATCATTCACATTTTCCTTTTAAACTCACCCATCTCCCTTGTACCTCTGCTCCCTCTTCCCATTAACTAGTGACAACTATAGTTCTCATTTCCACAATTGTGTCATTTTAAGAATGTGATGTATTTATACATAAGATAATTTTGATATATTTGTGCTTTTTATTTTATTATTGTTTTTTGTTTCTCAGGTTTCCTGTGAGTTATGTTATTTTTAGGATTTCATCTTGATTTGCTTATAGTGTTCTTGAGCATCTCTTTGTCTAATTTTTTAAAAAATATATTTTAGTTGTTGATGGACTTTATTTTATTCATTCATATGTGGTGCTGTGAATTGAACCCAGTGCCTCACACATGTGAGGCAAGCACTCTACCACTGAGCCCCAACCCCAGCCCTTGTCTCATTTTCTTGGTGCTCTAGACTCATCACAGTCTATTGGCATCATCATTTTAGCACCTTGAGTAAAAGTCTGGAAACCTTGCTTCCACTTACATTAGTTTATCTTCCCACTTTTACATATTGTCTTGAGTATCATATGGTATTATTTTTGTCTCCATCAAATAAGATTTATAAACTTCATGAGAAGAAGAAAGGCTTCAACGTTATTTTATCATTCCTTTTCTGTTCGAAAAATTTCCCTTAGCTGTTTTTTAAGAATTTTTTTTTTAGGTGTAGATGGGTACAATATCTTTATTTTATTTTATTTATTTTTATGTGGTGCTGAAGATTGAACCCAGTGCTTCACACATGCAAGGCAAGTGTATATTACCACTGAGCTACAACCCTAGTCTAGTCCCACCTTAGCTCGATTTTTTTTTTTTTAGTCTTTATTTAAGAGTCTTTCCCTCTTAATTCCTGAAGCATAATTTCACGAGAGGTATATTCATGCTTGATGGTTAGTTTCCCCCCCAATACTTGAAAAATGTGCTGCTTCTTTTAGGCCTTAATGTTTTCAGATGAGAAATCCACTATTATTAAATTGATGTTCTCTATAGGTAATGTGTCTTTTCTCTCAGTATGCTTGCAAGATTTTTTTCCTCCTATGTCTTTAAAGTTTAGAAATTTAATTAAGATGTATCTTGGGGCTGGGGATGTGGCTCAAGCGGTAGTGCACTTGCCTGGCATGCGTGCGACCCGGGTTCGATCCCCTCAGCACCACATACCAACAAAGATGTTCTGTCCGCCGAGAACTAAAAAATAAATATTAAAAAAAATTCTCTCTCTCTCTCTCTCCTCTCTCACTCTCTCTCTCAAAAAAAAAAAAAAAAGATGTATCTTGTCATGGATTTCTTTAGATCTATCCTGTTTAGAATTTGCTTGTTTTCTTAAATCTGTAGGTTTATGTCTTATACATAAGTTTTATAAGTTTATAGCAATCATTTCTTTAATACTCTTTTAGCCCCATTTCTTCTTCTCTTCTTCTTCCTCTTCCTCTGTTGATATGAATGTTTGATCATTTGTTATTGTCTCAAAGGTCTCCAAGACTTGTTTTTGTTGTTGATTTTCTCTGTTTTTTAATTTTATTTTATTGATCTGTGAAGGCTTTTTGATCTGTTCAAGTTTCAGGGTTCCCCCACCCTCCCCTTTGAGCCTATCCAGTTAGTTTTTATTTGTTATTCTAGTTTTCCTTTAACTTTTTTTTGCTGAGATTTTGTTGTTGTTGTTGATGTTTCAAGAGTATTTGTGATTGCTTGTTGGGATATTTTTATTATGATTACTTTAAAATCCTTGTCAGATGATTTCAACATTTGATTCAGCCATCTCAGTGCTAGTGTTCCTTGTATTTTCTCATTCAAGTTGTGATTTTCCTGTCTTTAATGTGATGTGCAATTTTTGATTGTACCTTAACATTTTGGCTTTTATATTGGCAGTCTTTGGGCCTAATTTAAGTCATTTAACAGGTAGGTCTTGTGATAGGACCTCCCTTTCCAGTGTTGGGCATGGTGGGGATGGGGAACTGTTTCTCCCTTCTGTTTAATGTAAGTAGTGTTTGTGAGGTCTCTGGGGCTGATAGGATCATCTGGTGTTGTCCATGGGATTCTTGTTCCATCTAGGGAGATATAATCCTACCAGAGTTACCTTCTGCTTCATGATTGAGGTGGGAGAATGTTGAACCTGGGCATCTTCTTCCTTTGGGGGAGGTCAGGAGATACACTTCCTCTAGACCTGGAGTCACTGGCCAGTGTGCTTTCCTCTTTATACCTTTTAGAATTCTCCTTTGATTGTCACTCAACGCTATTTATATGGTCTGTGTGGAGGAGCAATGCCCCATATGTTGACTTCTTTTGATTTATTAATTAATTTTTCTTATTCTAGATTTTCTCAAATAAAAAGGAATAGCAATGATACACCCCTCAAAGAATTTTTATTAAATGAGACAGTGGTGCACTTTCTGAGAGATAGGACATGCTGTCTTAGATAATGAAGCTGCTGATGATTACAAAGTTGGTTATTACATTATTGTTTTTTAAGAGCAAATTGAGAACCCAAATAGTTATTTAAATAAGTTACACATTACCAATATAATGAAATTTAGCTGCTAAAAATGTAAGAAAGGGTGTGGACAGATTCCTCAAATGTTTTAAGTAAAGAGTAACCACCAAAAAATATTTTGGGAGACACAAATATATATGTGTGTGTGTGTGTGTGTGTGTTTGTGTGTGTGTGTATGTGTGTGTATATATATATATATATATATATATATATATATATATATATATCCTGTATGTGTTTTGTACTAAAATGTGTATATACTAAAATGTTTAGAACTATCACTTGTGAACATACAGAATATATAAGATGGTGAAAAATAACTCTACAAAGTGGGCTGGGGCAAACGTTATTTTTTTCACTTTTACATTTATAACTTTTTATTCAATATTTTTGTTACAAAGCCAGTTTATCTTTCTTTTTAAAAAGAGATCAATCAAGATGCGCTGGGGTTATGGCTCAGAAGTAGAGCACATGCAAGGCCCTGGGTTTGATCCTCAGCACCACATAAAAATAAATAAATAACATAAAGGTATTGTGTCCAACTACAACTAAAAAATAAATATTAAGAAAAAGAACAAGCAAGAATATGAAAAACTTATTTTAGGCATATGTGAACATTTAACAAGTGGCTAAAGAATATTAATCAAATTCTGTAAAGCACAATTGGCTTTAATGATTCCTTTTGATACTTCATATTTTTTATAGCCAGTGAAGAATCACTTTCTTCACTACCTTAGAATTTTGTAAACGTGAAGAGTTTTTAACCATCATTTTCATTTTTTATTAGTTTGGGTATTTTCAGTGAACTCTCTAGGATGTCAAAGTTTAGGTGACAAGATAGAGGTATGATACAGTTGTGGTCTGGGTTGTACATTTAAAAACAAATGACAGCCCAGTGTGGTGGCACATGCCTGTAATCCTAGCAGTTGAGGCTGAGACAGGAGGATTGCAAGTTCAAAACCAGGCTCAACAACTTAGCAAGGCCCTAAGCAACTCAGTGAGACTCTGTCTCTAAATAAAATACAAAAAAGGCCTGGGGTTGTTGCTCAGTGGTTAAGCACCCGAGTTCAATCCCTGGTACCAAAATCCCAAAACAGCCAAACAAAAAAACAAATGACAGATTTCTTTATAGTTGCTCTTTATCATCTAAATTTTCTAAGGCCAACAAACTACATGCTTTTTATCTGCATGTTCTTATAAGTATGCCTTGCATATGGTTATCTCTATAAATGAACCAGCAATAGGGAGTGAGTGCCTTTGCTAAATACAGCAAGTAGAGTGGAATTTAATGTAGAGAATTTACTACACAGATGCTAGAAGGGCTAAGGATACCCAAGGCAGTGGGATCACCTGGAAATCTAGAAGCTGAAATACAGCAAGGCTGGAGCCTGTGATCACATCAGCTCCTGAGCTACTGCAAGTGCCACTTTTGTCCCTAAGCTGGAAATACCCCTACTCAGTGTTATGAAGCCAACACTGCCATTACTTCTGTTTGCCATCTGTCTCTTATTGCTTCTAGAGACAAAAGAAGAAGATGTTTCTTCCTTTGTCTTCTAATCTCTTATTGTTACTTAAATTGGTGGATCCTAACAATAACACAGTTGTCAAGAGCCTTGGAAATTTAGTTTTAGGACCAGCATTTGTTGAAAATTTGCTGAGTAAATTTTAGTTAAGGACAGTGGTCATATAATTTTTATTTTTGTAATATTAGTGACTAATTAAAAGTTAGTCACATAGTAGGCTCTCATAAAATACTTGCTAAATAGTTTATTTAGGCTTATATTTGAATCCAAAAATGTGTAGAAGAATAAAGATGCAATTTATGATAATTTTTTCAAATGTGACAAATTTCCCTTTTCTCTTGCACACAGAAATTCATATTTTCAGTATTTCAGAGTATAAATTTCTCTACCGAAGGACAAGTGTTACTCAGCTTTAGTGTTACTTAGTATCTAATGTAGCACTTAGCACATTTTTAATACATTTCATGACTATTAAGTAATACTAAATAACTATTAAGTATGCAGTATTTACTCATAAAAATGTGTCATTAAAACTAACTTGTTGATTTGTATAATACTAATACTAAATGACTATTAAGTATACAGTATTTACTCATAAAAATGTGTCACTAAAACTAACTTGTTGATAGTTTTGGTGATATATGAATTGTATTTTTAAACACCTATGGTTTATTTTCTTTCCATTATAGCGTCAAACACTTGGCTTGTTCCAGAAACAAAAGGCGCTATTGTGCAAGGTGGATATGGGCATACAAGTGTGTATGATGAGATAACTAAGTCCATTTATGTTCATGGAGGCTATAAAGCATTGCCAGGCAACAAATATGGATTGGTAGATGACCTTTATAAGTATGAAGTTAACCCTAAGACTTGGTGAGTAGATGGGGCAGAAGCATGGTAAGGAGAAGATTTGGTGTTTGTTGTATTTCATATTTGTGTTGTGGTGGCATGTAACAATTATTTTCACAGAAATCTTGGATTTTTTTCCATATTTATACCAACTAACAACATGTTATTATGTAGCAATAACATAAAATACATAAATAACTTTCTGTGTAGCCATCATTTATATAAATGATTCACTTTAAGATGATTTCTAATCCCACAGAAATACCATTTTTCGTGCATTACTTATACTGATAAGTGCTTATATCATGTTAATTTTAGATGAGGAATTTTATTTAACACTGTAACTGAGCTCTGATAGAATTTTTCCTAGGATTTGTTCTTCTTTGAACTCACATTTTATTGATATTCGCAAATTTAAAAATATTTCTTCTGTTTCATCATCTAATTTCCTCTGAAGTAAAAAGCTTATGATATTTGGTTCAATTTTCCTTTTTTGTTGTTATCAACAATGCTGCAATATATGTCTTCTGTTCTTCCTGTGACCGGTGCAATAGTTTCTTTAGGGTATACACTGAAAAGTGAAATTGCTGTGTCTGAGGGTATTAACACCCTCAACTTGACTGCATGTTGCTGAATTACTTTTCAGGTGATTGTGGTAATGTATACTTCCAACAACAGGGTATGAGAGTCTTTGTGTTTTCATGTTGTCACCAATACAACTATCAGGATTTTTACTTTTGTCAATGTGGTAGGTATGAGTAATATCTTACTGATATTGTAATGTGCATTTCTCCAATTACTGATATGAATAGTGTTATTTTATGTAGTCATTTGATTCTTGTTTAATAAATTGCCTATTTATATATATAGCATTCTCTTTATGTCTGAAATATTGTTAATTTATTATTCATTTATTGATTTTATGAGTATACAAACTTTAATATAGAATTTATTATAGAATTATTGTATTTATTTCCCTTTGTAAAATCTGGGAAATGAATATTTTAAGACAGTATACATTCTTTTGAACTTCTAGCATAAAATTACTTTATATGTTTAAAGGAAGAACAGTTTTCCACTAAGCTGTGATGTCTTCTGCTACCTCTACTTTCAAAAATATACCTAGATTTCTATATTATTTGAAAAAAATAGATAGGATTATTAGACTTTTTCTTTTGGGAAATAAATAAGAGTTTCTCAGACATGACAGAAGATATCAAGCTACAGATTGAAGAATTCTGTGGAAACCAAGGGAATAAGTACAAAGAAACTTAAGAGATATCATGGTAAAGCTGCTGAAAACAGGAAGAAAAAAATTTAAAAGCAGCTAGGGGGAAAAGGCATGTTCCCTCTCTTAGGGGCAATACTAACAACTGATTTCTTAACTGAAAGCATGAAATCAAGAAGGCATGATATTTTTAGATGGTTGAAAGAAAATAATCACCAGCCTATAATTATACCCAGTGAAATATACTTTTAAAAAATAAGTGAGATAAAAACATTTTTAGAAAACAAGAACCTAGAGAATTTGAGTATAGCTGATCGGGAGTAAAGGAAATAATAAATAAAATAAATGCTATTGAAGTAGAAGAAAAATAGTCCTAGATACTTGATAGAATATAGAGAAATAAAAAAGCATAAATTTAAATAATTATTTTACAAAAGTCTGATAATAATAGAAGCTCAAATACACATATAATTCAAATGCATGAAAATGATGGCATGTATTTCAGGAAGAGAGATGAGTGGGTGTGAAAACCTCAAATCCTCATATAACATGGGAATTGATAAACTAATATTACATATTAATAGGTAAGGGTTTGAGATTTTATTATTAAGTAACAACCAGCATAAAAGGGCATCTTTGTATATCTAGCAAGGGAATAGATGGGAAAATGAGGATGGTGACCAGTTCTCCATGGAATTGGAAGAAGGCAAGAAAGACATGGAAAAGGAACAGTAGGTGTGTCAACTAGTATATCGTGAGGTGGTGCATTTAACTACAGAACACTTGATGACTACATATAGATGTGAGGAAATCAAAGTTTACTAAAGTGAGAGAACGATATTCCAATTAAAGGCCAACAGGTTTTGAACTGAATATAAAAACAAAATCTAGTCATCTGTTTCCTAGAAAAGATTGAAATAAAGATATTTAGAAAAGTTGAAAATAAAAGGATAGAAGGAAGATATGTCTTCTAATAATCAAACAAAAGAAAATTGGCACAGCTGTGCTAAAATGAGACAAACGAATTTGAGCCAAGTGTCTCCCTGGAACATATAATAATTCTGAATTTAGGTAGACCTTATAATACAATGTTAAAATTAATAAAGTAAAAGTTGACAGAATAAAACAGAACAAATCATGGTACAATATTTTTAATCCAAAAAAAAATATTTTTAATCCAGTTCCCTTGGTAATTGACACAAGATCAGTAGATTGAAAAAACAAAAATATCAAAGGTTGAGTAGCACAACTAACAGTTTGGTTTTGATATTTGAGAGCACAGAACTATATAATTGCAGCATACACATTGTTTCTAAGTACTTATGGAAGTTTTCCAAAATTTACCATATGCTGGGTTTTAACGCAAGTCTCAACAGATTAAAAAGAATTGAAAACCTACTGAGTAACATATCACAGTGAAATGAACCCAAAAGTGAGTTCTTGGTGATTATACACAAAAAAAATCAGAAAAACCCTAATATAAAAATTAATAAACTCCTTAGAAATAATTGGTCAAGGAATAATTAGAAGATATTTTGTACAGAATGATAACACATTAAAATATATGTGATTTAGCGAATAAGAGGGAGAGAGAGTTATACCTTTTGAGTGTATTTATTAGAAAATGCTTTTAAAAGCCTGAAGATCAGTAGTCCAAAACATCTTTTTATGAAGCTACATAAAGAACAGCAGAGTAAGGATAAAGAAAATAAAGATAGGAAAAGGAAAGCAATATGAGATTAGATCACAAATTAATGAAGTAGAATGATGTAGACAATCCATAAAGTCACCAGTAATCACCAAATATGTTGGTTGGTAAAGAGTAATACAATAAATAATATAAAATAAACAAATTCCACACAGAACCTAAAAACAAAGATGTCACTCAAATAACATGTCAGGATTGAAAAGGGACATTGCTAAAGGTTGTATAGACATTGGAAGTTAAGAGCATATGATTAGCAGATGTAAGACAGTAAATTTAAAAAATCAGATGAATCATGACAAATTTCTATGAAAAACAAAATTTTCCAGAATGACACATGAAAAGATAGAAATTGGAGTAATTTCATATCAATGAAATAGTCTGTAATTGAAATTCTTGCTTCAAAACAAGTAAACAATCATACATATAAACAAAAACAAAACAAAATGAGAAACCTTCCAGGCCTAGATCACTTCATGGGTGAAGTTTCCTTGTTAATTAAGATATTAAAGGAATAGAGAAGTAAAGTCCTATAATATTTTTAAATGATGTAGAAAAATATTTAGGTAAATTTAACATGTTTTCATGACACAAATTGTAGTGAACTAGAGGAGAAGCAAATAATTCACATGGTAAAAGATGCACTCTAACACAAAAACTATTGCAAATGTTCAGTGAAATGTTGAAAGCTTTTTCTTTTGGTTGGAGAAGAAGATGAGGGTTTTTGAATAAAACACCAGTTTTATTCAACATTGTATTAGAGTTTCTAGGCAATGCAAAAAAGCATTTAAAGTAAAATATGATATTATACATAAGGTATATGAGCAATAGGTTGTTGCATAAAAGATCAATATAAAAAATCAACAAAATGTAATTGTGTATACCAGGAATAATTTTAAAGCAATATAACGTATGTTGCCATCAGAAAACATTAACAACTTAAGGAACAAATCTAAAGATGTATATGAAGGATCTTTACAGAAACAAAACTATAAGCCTGTATTGTGAGAAATTAAAGAAGAACTAAATAAATGGAGACTACATTTTGATAATTGTTTGAAAAATCTCAATATTACAGAGATATAAATTCTGCCCAAATGGATCTGTAGGTTTAATATAATCCTAATAAAATTTTAGCAGATAATTTTCCTTTGTAAACTAACATACTGATTCTAAAATTTATCTGAAAATGCGTAGGGCCAACTATAGTTAAAACAAATTCTAAAAGATCAAACATGGAAGACTTCTATCAAATCTCATACAATATAAGATTATTATTATAAAAATAGGAAAATAGACAAATGTACATTTATGGACATTTGATCTTTGACAAAGTTGGCACTGTGGAGCAATTTTTTCAATAATTTGATCTGGGCCAATTGAATGTACAATTGGAAAAGGTGAATATTGGGCTCTCCCTCATAGCATACACACAAATCAATGTCAGACCAATTATAGATCTCAATGTGGAAGATAGTTAGTATTCTAGAAGGTTCAAAGGCAAGTATATTCATTTCAATAGGTAAAAAAATTAAAAATGATTCAAGTAGTGGTATTCATAAAGAAAAATAATAGCATGAACAATATTTATATATCTAAAATCATCACTAAGAAGATAAAAATGCAAGTCACAGTTTGGGATCTATTTAGAAATGTATAATGTCAGCAAAGGGCTGTCATCTTGAAAATGTAGAGAAGTACTACAGATCAATGGGAAAATGTAAGAAAACTCAATAAAGAAATGGACAAGAGATTTGAACAGATATGTCACAAAAAATCTGTCCATGTGGTCAAAATACATACTATAAGGTACTCAACCTTATTAGTTGAGTTGTTGAAATTGAAGTCTGTGTTTGATTTGACTTCTCAAATTTAACATAGTATGCTACAAATTTATGATAATTTGACAAAGAGGGTCATTTTCAGTATATAATGACCAAATACATTTTTATTGCCACTTTTGGAAAAGAATCAAGACATTAAAGTTCAGGATACAAGTCATTGCTGCCACCTCAATTCCTCAGGGGTAGTTAGGTCTGATTTCTTCACGATGAAAGACTAAAAGAATGAACATTCTTATTGCTGCAAGGGTTTAGATTCCAGGGTCATTGTAGACAGGATTTTGTAACCTTGTTAAATGAGACATCTCATAACATTTTTGAATGTATAGAATTTACAATTGACCACTTACGTCGTCCTTATTCCTCTATGCCAAGGTTTATTCTGATAACAGAGACCTCAGATTTTCTTGGCCTATTGTGTAGGTAGGTCTTCTCCTCTATTGTGTGTGTATTTTTTTTTAACTCTGTGAAAAACCTCAAGTTTTAATAAATAAGGAATGTTTTAAATATTATTATTTACAACTGGCAGCTTTATTATTATTATCAACTTTTTAAAATAAAAAATTTCAACTGTGTTTTTAAAGATAATAAAAGGATAAGTAATGAACATAAGGTTAATGCCTCTGTGGTACTATATTAGATCTGTACGTTTAAAAAGTCTTTGAATTACATATACTTAAAAATGTTTTCATAAGGAGGCTATTCATAGTTATATGAAATTAACTATTCTGTCTTTAATTTGATATAATGGGAGTTATTTTTACATTGAATTATCCAAAGCCAATCAAATTATTGAACTTTTGTGATTTTCTAAGAAATTTAGCTGTCAGAAGTTTCATGAAGTGATATAGAACAATTTTATCAATATGTTATTAGTTAAATCACATTTCACTAAATCCTGATGAATATGCTAGCCATTCTTTCTTACTTCTCTGCTTAGTGAGTATCTGAAGTGTTTTAAATAAAAATTTTATTGATTCTTTGTCAAACTCTGTATTGGAAGTAATCCTAATATATTCTTAGTAAGAGATTGATAATTTAAAATTTTATAGTATGCCAATGTCTTGGCTGGGCACAAGATCACTAGCCACTACACAGAGTTCTTTATTCCCGAACTCACACCGGCCTCTACACACATTCTGGGGAAATCCCAGTTCTTCTGCCACCCAATTCACCTACTCCACGAGGCTTTCTTTTCCAATACTTTTTGAATCTAACGGGAACTCAAGCAGCAGGAATGCCCTATTCCCAGCAGCAATAATCTTCAACATCCAACTTCCCTAAAACCCATATTGTCTTAAACTGGGAACACCTTAAACTTGTCTTAACCCGGGAACGCCCTAAACCCAAGGAGCGGGATACTTCCTCAAACCTGCAGGATACACCCTAATCCTGGATCCACCCTGGCCCTTGAGCAGGGTCACCTTTCTCAAACACACATGCAATGTCACAGCGAATTTCCAAGGCAAGTCCATTTAACATGGGGTACGCTGGCAAGGAAATTTCGATGTGTCATTCCTACTTGGCAGTGGCCCTCAGCAATAGTACATATTTATGTGGGAAGTAATAGAAATACACATGGATACACCCACATGTTAAAAAATAGTACAGCAGGGAGATTTATTAAAATTAGTACAAAATGTTTATACAGACAAGAAAGACTGTTATATGTATAAACATCATGATAGTTTCTGATTTTTGGAGTACCTAGTTAAAATCACAAATTTATAAATTGATAATTGAAAAAACTCTATAGATTTACTTTTATCAAGTGATTTAAAATCTATAGTACTTTTTTCCTACTTTATTGTATAAATTGATAACTATTACATATGAAAGAGTATATGAATATATGTATACACAGACACAGACACACATACACACACACACACACACACGTATTTAACAGTTTTAGAACCACAAGAAAATGAACACTGCCCACCTAAGCCAATAAAAAGGACATTATGACACCCTGGAAGCCCTTATGTGTCCCTCCATGGTGAAACTCCCACCATTATCCCAAAGAGAGGTAACCATTATTTTAATATTGGGTTGATTACTTCTTTTTTATTATAGACTTTAAAAATTCTCCATATGTATATTTGCAAACAATCCAATTAATTTGCCTGTTTTTGAATTTTTCATGTATTGGTTAACATTACACTTTCTTCAGAGACTTTTAAAAGTATATTTTATGTTTTGGAGATATGTTGTAATGATGAGAAGCAGATAATAAAAACAGAGTAAAATGTATTTTATATGGTAATAAGTGCTATGGAGGAAAAAGAAAGTATGGAAAGAGAATAAGAAGTTTCAGGTTGTTGCATTTAAATAATGGCCAGAGAAGACCTCATTGAGAAGACATTTGAGTAGAATTTGCATGGGGTTAGTGAGTGAGCCATACCTATGGAGGTCAGGTGTCCTAGGAAGAGGGACATCTAGTACAACAGCTTTGAGAATAGGAAGGTTCTTGTCATCTGTAACAGTAAGGGGCCAGTATAGCTGGTGTAGAAAAATATCTTAAAGTAGAGTGAGGGAAGTGGTAGGAAATGACCTTAGGTAATTGGGAACCTACTATGTTGGGTCTTGGTGGTCCTTATAAGGCTTTTATTTTGACATGATGTGTTTAGTCAGCTTTTTGTTGCTGTGATAAAAACAACTGACAAGAACAATTTAGAGGAGGAAAAATTTATTTTGGGATCTTGGTTTCAAAGTTTCAGTCTCTGACTGTATTTCTTTGAGCCAAGATGAGGGCATAGTGGAGGACAACATCCAGAAAGGTGAGGGAAAGAGAGGAAAGGGAAGGGAAGGTGACAAAATACAATTCCTGTGGTCATGACCCCAGTGACCTACCTCTTCCATTTATGCTCCACCTGCTTATAGTTACTGCCAAGTAATACATTCCAATTACAAATCTATCAAGTATATAATCCGCCAGTTAGATTACAGCTCTCATTATATAATCATTTCACCTCTGAACACTGCTACATTGGGTATCATGTTTTTAATATTTGAGTTTTTTGGGAAACACTTTATATCTAAACCACAGCACATGGGTGACCACCAAAGGTTCTGAGCAGAGGTATGACATTGTCTGATTTAGGTTTGGGCTGGAGCATTCTGGCTGCTGTGTTGTGATTTTAGGTTTGGGCTAGAGCATTCTGGCTGTTGTGTTGTGATTTTGATGTAAAAGCAGAAGCAGCAAGATGATTTAGGAGGATTGTAATAATCTAAGAAAGAGATGGTGGTATCTGGGATCAAGGAGGCAATGGGAGGGTGATGAGAGTTGGTTGGTGGAACCAACATGGGTTGGATACACTAAGTGGTTGTATATGGAGCAGATGAGAAAGAAAGGAGTGAGAGATGAATATAACCAAAATAATGGAATTGTGGTTAATTCAGATTTCAGAAAAAAGGGAAAGGTTAGAAGCTCAGTTTTATTTATATATACATTTTCCACATATTTTGTTGGTGCATTATAATTATACATAATGGTGGGATTTGTTGTTACATATTTGTACATATAAAAATATAACAATATAACTTGGCCAATATCATTCCCCTTTTCCTTCCCTCCTCCCTTCCTCTGGTTTCTTTACTCTCCTGGTCTCCTGTCAGGTTTCATGAGATTCCTTCAATTCCAGCTTTCTTTGCTTTTTCCTCTTTATCTTCTACATGTGAGAGAAATATGTAACCCTTGATATTTCTTAGTGTGGCTTATTTTGCTTAATTTAATGGTCTCAAGTTCCAGCCATTTACCTGCAAATGACATAATTTTATTCTTCTTTATGGTTAAATAAAACTCCACATGTGTATCTATACTACATTTTCTTTATCTATTCATCTGCTGATGGACACCTAGGCTGATTCCATTGTTTGGCTATTGTGAAATGTGGTATAAACATGAATATGCATGTGTCACTATAGTATGATGGCTTTAATTCTTTGGGATAAATACCAAGGAGTGGTGCACTGGGTCACGTGGCAGTTCCATTCCTAGTTAGAAGCTCAGTTTTGGACACATTTAATTTACAATGTTTGTTATGCATCCTAGAAGATATATTAAATAGTCATCTGGATTCAGCAGTTTCAGAATCCGAACACACTAATTTTCTTGTCAGAGAGATGAGAAATAACTAGAAAAGGACACTGAGAATGAACCATTAATTATTTAGCAAGAAAACCTGGAGAGTGTTCTATTTGAGGCCAGTAGCATTTCAAAAGAGAATGAAATTATCAGAAGCTATTGATAGGCAAAGTAATAAAGGTTGAGAATCTCTAATCCAAAAATCCAAAATTTGAAACTTTTGGAGCACCAATGTGATATTACAAGTAGAAAATTCCACAACTGATCCATGAGACAGTTCTCTGTCAAAACTCAGGCACATTAAGAATATTGTGTAGAATTCCCAGTGGCTTGGAAAGCTGAGGCAGGAGGATCACATTCAAAGCCAGTCTCAGCAACTTAGGGAGCCCCTCTCTCGAAATAAAAAGTAACAAGGGCTGGGGATGTGGTTCAATGGTTAAGCACCCTGGGTTCAGTATGAAATAATCATTTAGGAGGAAGAGTGAATGGGTTAGGGAAATGTAGGGTTGTTGGCAGATTGTTGCCCCATATGAAAAACCCTACCATTTGAACATAGATCCTTTTACTAATTTCTGTTTTTCCGTGGTTGGGTATTGAATTTTTGTCAACTTTTGCAATCTTGAGCACTTATAGTATAAACGTTTTTATTTAGTCTTTATTGTTTTTAACACCAGTGCCTCTAAGCTATTTACTTAGGAGTATAAACCCTTGGTCAACTAAGCATGTTGAATGAGGACAGTGAGTACTCCCAGAATATTTATAGAAAATGTTCTTTAGTGGTGTGCAGTACCAATAATTATTTTGTTAGAATAATTTCTAGTTGGTTGGGTTTTGTATGCTGTTTTAAATGAAATGTTTTTAGCTTCCTAAGTTTATAGTAACAAGTTACTACAAACTTTGTGGCTTAAAACGACAGAAATTTACCATCTAGTTCTAGAGGCCAAAAGTGTTAAATCAAGTTATCAGCAGGGCGATGCTCCTTCAAAGGCTCTACAGGAAAGCTCTTTGCTTTTTCCCGCATGTGGTGGATGCCAGAAAATCCTGAACTTTCTCTGATTGTAGCTGCCACATTCCAGTCTTAGCTTCTGTCTAAACATGGTTTTCTTATGAGGACACCAGTCACTGGACTTAGGGCATATTAACCTAGTAGTAGATTAATGTGACCTCATTTTTATCTAACTAATACATGATCTCATTTTAACTTGATAATATCTGCAAAGATTTTAATTTTTAAAAAGCTTCTTTTCTAGTATTGGTTGTAGGGCTTACCATATATATATCTTTTTTTTCCATATATATATCTTAATCCATCAGAATATACTTCAAGTTTGTATTAACTTTATTCTAGTGAGAGATAGAGATACTACTTTTGTAGGAGTTTATTCTTTCTTCCGTCTTCCTTGGTGGTATTGTTGTTATATATATAGTATGAATACATGTTACAAACTCAACTATGTATTGTGACTTATCTTTTAAAGAAGCTAAAAATACAAAGAAAAACAAGTATATATTTAAAGGTTTTTTAAATGTCAACTATAAACAGAAATGATGAGTTTGGTTATCTTTTACCATATAGCCAGTAGATTTGCATAAGGGTTTACAGTTTCTAATGGTGGACAGAGAGAGAATAGGGAGAGGGGTAGATTATGATGTGAGAATATAGAAGTATTAGGGCTGGGGATGTGGCTCAAGCGGTAGCACGCTTGCCTGGCATGCGTGCGGCCCGGGTTCGATCCTCAGCACCACATACCAACAAAGATGTTGTGTCCGCCGAGAACTAAAAAATAAAAAATATTAAAAAGTTTTTAAAAAAAAAAAAAAAAAAAGAATATAGAAGTATTAGATTATAGGACGAGTGAAAGGGAAATCATTGTTATTGAATAATTTTGTGTAGTAGTTTTTTTTCTTTTTTCTCTTTTTTTTCTGTGTGTATGTGTGTGCTGTGGATTGAACCTAGAACCTCGTGTATGCAAAGTATACTATCTTGAGGTATCCTCAGGTCTTGGTATTATTTCTTTACTTCAGAGGAGCTTTTATTCAGTTTATCTCTTTGTGAAATATATTTCTATATCTTTTAGCCCCCAACAATCCAATTACATATGTATTTTTCTTATATAAATTGCTTTTCAAATTTATTAGAAAAAGATAGTTGGAGAAATATGCATTTGTAATTTGGTTTATAGTTGCCTTAGCTAGCATTCTAGGTTTAAATAATTATAAGACTGAATAAACTTCATTTTGTATCTTGTAAGGTTGATCTACCAACAAATTTGTTAGTTTTTGTCAATATGGCAGTGTCTTTATTTTTTAGTCACATTTGAAAGACACTTTTGTGTATGTAAGATTCTTGGTTGACATTTTTTTTTAATTCAGTACTTTGAATATGTCATTCCATTGTTTTCAGGCCTTTATTGTTTCTGATTAGAAGTCAGCTGTTGCCAGGCATGGTGGAGCATGTCTGTAATCCCATTGGTTTAGGAGGCTGATGCAGGAAGATCGTGAGTTCAAACCCAGCCTCAGCAAAAGAGAGGAGCTAAGCACCTCAGTGAGACCTTGTCTCTAAATAATACAAAATAGGGCTGGGGATATGGTTCAGTGGTTGAGTGCCCCTGAGTTCAATCCCCAGTAACACCCACTGCCAGCAAAAAAAAAATAAAAAAAAAAGTCAGCTGTTCATCTCATTAGGGTTCCCTTGTGTGCATAGTCAGTTTTCTCTGCTGATTTCAGGAATTTTCTCTTACAACATTTTACCATTATGTATTTGAGTATGTATTTTTATGTCTTTTTTTTTCTACTTGGAGTTTGCTTAGTTTCTTGAATGTGTGGATTAATGTTTTTTCATGAAATTTTGAAGTTGTTAGCCATTATTATTTTTAAATTTTTTTGTTAACATGTATTGATTGTATATTAATGAAGTTCCATGTGAGATTCCAGAAAATGCATACAGCATAGTGCATACAGCATAGATCAAATACAGCCTTTTCCCACATCCAAACTTCTAGTAATCATTGTTTTCTACTCAGCTGAACTTTTTTTTAACCTTTACACACGAGAGATACTGACACTTCTCTTTATGTGCCTGACTTATTTCACTTAACATAATATTCTCTACTTCCATTCATTTTGCTGTAAATGACAGGATTTTATTCTTCTTTATGGATGAATAATACTTAATTGTGTGTATATACCAAGTTTCCTTTATCTGTTCATTCATTGATGGCTATGAGGGTGATTCCATATCTTAGCTATTGTAACTGGAGTTGCAATAAATATGGGCTTGCAGATATTGCTTAGGTATGTTGATTTCATGTCCTTTCTGTATATATGGAGATGTGAAATAGTTGGATCATATAGTAGATCTATTTTTAGTTTTTTGGAGCCTCCATACTGTTCTCCATAATGGTCATACTCACTTACATTCCCACTAACAGTGGTTGAGAATTTCTTTTTCTGCACATCCTTGTCAGCATTTGTTATGCTTTGTTTTGAAAACAACAATAATAACAACAACAAAACTTTTCAACTTTCTTCTCCCTCTTCTCTGTATTGGTATTCCCATCAGAACAGTGTATTTAATGGTGTTGTACATTTTTTAGAGGTTCTGTTCATTTTCCTCTCTGTTCTTAATATTGTACAATCTATTGATCTATCTTCAAATTTACTGATTCTTCTGCCTGCTGATGGGAGTGTCAATCACTCCTCTAATAAAATTTTCAATTTCAATTATTATATTTTGCAGTTCAAAAATTTCCATTTTTTCTTAATTTTGACATAATATGATACTTTATAAGACATTGTCATATTTTTATTCTTTAAACACTGTTTTATTTACCTGTAAGAGCTTATTTCTAATAAGTACTTTGAAGTTTTCAAATGCAATTTGTCTTGCCTACATTTCCTTTACTATTATGGGTCACACTTTTCTGTTTCTTTGTATATTGTAATTTTTCCTGAAAACCAGGTATTTTAGATAATTTATTGTAGTCACACTGGAACCTAATTCCTTTGCCTTTTCCAGGACCACTGCTATTTTATTTATTAAGTCATTTGGCTGGACTCTTGTAGTGAAATTTGTTTCCTCCTCCATGTGCATATTCCAATGTTGTTCCTCAGAGTGTGTGGAGACACACTTTCACCCTCGGATGATAGTAATTTCAGCAAGGCTCTGTTTTTTTCTCTAAGCTCTCTAAAGCTCTGCTTCTGTTGTTATCACATCCGGCTGTTAGCCTCCACCAATTGCTGACTGATTGTTCTATTGTTTTTAGCAAGGCTGTGGGACTTAAAAAGCTTAATAGAATTCAATTAGAGAACTTTATAGGGTCCTGTTGGAGGTCTGTTCTGACCATAGGAGGGCTTTTATTAGCTGTCCCTTCCCCTGGTTCTCTCTGTTAAACTTACGTCTGGTTTGCAGTTTAGCTCACTGTCTGTGAAGCTAATACTAGTCTTAATTGCGTATAAGCAAAATCTCCATTGGTTTTGAGTCTGCAATTAGTCTTTGAGTTTTTCCATCCTCTATTTTAAATGAAGTCAATTCCTTTAGGAGAGCTTTAGAGTTCCTTATCTTCTTAGTGTGCTTCTCTTCCTAAGCAAAACCTGTGTGCTGAAACTCTGGGGTTGTAGGTAGGTGAACTTAGTGGCCTGGTTCCCATTGGATAGTATCACTCACTGCTTCCTGTGCAGGCAGTTACATGGGGATTGTGGCCTGTGGTATTCTAAACTTGTCTTGTCTGGCTTTGAACCTCTGCCTTTTCAGTGAGGTAGGATTAAACATTATTGTTCTTGGCCTGCTGTGCCTAGTAGGTAGGTAACACCTATGAATCCAGCCTGGGTAGGGTAAGAGTATCCAGATTTTTCATGCTTTTTCCTGCAGTAGAGCTTCTGTAACCCAGAGCTGGAGGGCATGAAAAATGCTGGTAGCCTAATACACTCTGTAAGACATCATTGGCCTGAACTAGAAGCTAAGGAGTGAAGAAGCTTTTTGTTTTTCCTTTTTGAGGTAGAAATTCTGTCATTCTGAACTGACTGTGTGTGGTCTAGGGCGAGGAGGAGGGCAAGTAATGGAATATGTAATGGATTTGATGCCATACACTGTTAATATTCTTACCAAAATTTAGTAGCCGTTCTTGAATAAAAATTCTTTAATTATTACTCTTTTACTTAAAATTTTCTGAGATCTTACATTTATATATATATATATATACATGTAACTAGTGATATACACACACACACACGTAACTAGTGTTAGCTTTAGCTTCTATGAATATATAATATATATGTATAATATATATTAAAACTAACTGCTAATTATAGTTCTTTCCCCTGGGAAGGTGTTTGAGAAAAGCCTCCTATTGTCATTCTGAAAGTCACCCTTACATTTAAAAAAAAATTTTTTTAAATTGTTGATAGACCTTTATTTTATTTATTTCTTTATATCTGGTGCTGAGAATCGAACCCAGTGCCTCACACATGCTAGGCAAGTGTGCTACCGCTGAGCTACAGCCCCAGCCCCACCCTTACATTTTAAAGTATTAAAATAGCATTATAATCCACAATTTTAGAGATACTACTTATATAGTACTAACTATATATACTATACATATTTGTTTGTGCCAGGTGTTTATTCATGGTAGTTATAAAATATTAATTCTTATTATCATTTGCCTATATTATATATTCATTCAGAGAAATTATAATTGTGAGCATATGTAATTTTGTATAACAATGAGGGTCTCCCTCAATTTCCATGCAATTTCCCTTTTTTTCTCCCTTTCCCTCCCACCTCATGTCTCTGTTTAATGTTAATCTTTTCTTCCTGCTCTTCCTCCCTGCTCTGTTCTTAGTTGCTCTCATTATATCAAAGAAGACATTTGGTATTTGTTTTTTAGGGATTGGCTAGCTTCACTGAGCATAATCTGCTCTAGTGCCATCCATTTCCCTGCAAATTCCATGATTTTGTCATTTTTTAGTGCTGCGTAATACTCCATGGTGTATAGATGCCACATTTTTTTTATCCATTCATCTATTGAAGGGCATCTGGGTTGATTCCACAGTCTAGCAATTGTAAATTACATATAAGAGGTTGTGAGGGGAATGGGATAACAAACATGGAGGGAAATGAATTACAGTAGATGGGGTAGAGAGAGAAGATGGGAGGGGAGGGGAGGGGGGATAGTAGAGGATAGGAAAGGTAGCAGAATACAACAGTCACTAATATGGCAGTATGTAAAAATGTGGATGTGTAACCGATGTGATTCTGCAATCTGTATTTGGGGTAAAAATGGGAGTTCATAACCCACTTGATTCTAATGTTTGAAATATGATATGTCAAGAGCTTTGTAATGTTGTGAACAACCAATAAAAAAATAATTGTGAGCATATATTCATAGTACTTTCAATTACATTTTAATTAAAAAACCTGAATATTTACCATTTCTCAAAAATGCATTGTAATTTTAATTTTTAGGTACACACAAAAGTGTAGATGTGTCCCAAAATAATCTTGAGCAAAAGAATGTACACACAAATGAGTATAATATATGTGTTCCATTTGTGTAACATACAAAAACAGCAAAGCAAATCTATGCTCTTAGAATTGGAATAGTAGTAATGTTTGGTTTCATTTTTTTATCTATTGCTGATTACTTAGTTGTGTTCATCTTGTGAAAGTTCACTGAATCTTAGACTTATGATATCTGCACTTTTGTAGCATGTTATATTTAAATAAAAAGTTTATTTAGGGGTCCATATGAGTTCTATAATTTCAACCAAATAGAATTTTTAGTAAGTTTACTATGGTTAACTTTTTACTTATTTTAGTATTTAAAAGCAATGATGTTTTGCATGTAAGTGAAATAAATGAGAATCAAGGGTCATACATTTTCTCTCATGTGGAAGCTAGAAAGAATAAATAAATAATAAAAGGGATATCATGAAATTAGAAAGGAGATCAGTAGTATAGAGAATGGGGGTCAGGGAGGGGGAGGAGGGAAGGGAAAGGGGGGATACTGGGAAATGAAATTCACCAAATTATGTTATGTGCATGTATATATCACAATGTGCATATCACAGTGAATCCCACTATTATGTATAGTTATAATGCACCAATAAAAATTTTTAAAAATTATGATGTTTTGGGCCTTTAGTTAAAGAAGACTTGTTTCCTACCTTTATAAATGAAAAGATAATTCAAAAACGAATTGAGTTTTAACAATTCTGTTTGATACTTGTTTGAAAAGCATTTTATGATACTGAGAATATGCAATTTTTAAAAAAAATATTGAAGCTTAAGTGGTCATTTATAAATGGTTAAGAAAGCCTTGTTTTTTCCACAATTCCAGGAAAAATTCTATATGCAAATTCAACCCTTTATATAATTTATATATATAATCAGGGAGGTCTCTTTATCTTTTGTAATACATTTTTAAATTTTATTCTGTAGGACTATTTTGAAAGAAAGTGGGTTTGCCAGATATCTTCATTCAGCTGTTCTTATCAATGGAGCTATGCTTATTTTTGGAGGAAATACCCATAATGACACTTCCTTGAGTAACGGTGCAAAATGTTTTTCTGCCGATTTCCTGGCATATGACATAGGTATGTATCTGTTAGGATTGTATAAAGTAGGAAATATCAGAAAATTTCCCCATAAATATTCTCAAATACATTTGACAGCATGTTTATATGTCATTTTAGAGGTAAATTCAGTGATAAATTATGAATGGCATTCTCTCTAATTGCAGCATAATAGTATTGGTGTAGAGCCAAGGGAACAGAAGTAGTGGAGTGAGTTAGTGGTGGATACAGAAAATAGTGAAATCCAGCTTTGAATGTCCTTTTTGAAGGCTTTTATATATATAATGTATCCCTCCCTATGTGAATACTGTATCAGTCTATTGTGTTTATTATTCTATTAATTTTGATAATGGATAAGATATGGAATGCTGTCAAATTATGTAAATTTCGAATAGTAGGAATGCATACATTTTAGATTTAGTAGGAATGAGAAAAACTGAATTTATATTAAATATTCCAGATACTAAACATAGGAATCTGATAGAACTAGATAAAGGAGTATGGAGAAGGTATAGCTAAAGAAGTAAGATTATGAGACAAAATGAAAATGTATAACAAACCTCCAGATACTAAACATAGGAATCTGATAGAACTAGATAAAGGAGTATGGAGAAGGTATAGCTAAAGAAGTAAGATTATGAGACAAAATGAAAATGTATAACAAACCTCGGAATAGAAGAACTAAATAAGGTTTTCCCCCAGAGATTCAGAAATAAAGTACATTTATATTTTCCATTTAATTTAAATTATGCTACTGTCCTGTTGATTTCTGAATATTTAAATGTATTCATTTATTGAAATACTAAATTTAGCTATCCAGGAGCTCATTGTAATGACATCATTCCTTCTCTGTGTATTATATTATTGAGAAAATGTAGCTGATATTTAAAATATATTTAGCATTACTTAAGAGAACCTTCCAGGATGGCATAATGTTGTATACCAAATTGAGAATATCAGGAAACATTTTGATAAATAAAAATAAAGGAGACCAAAAAAATAGCACATTGAATAAGTGCTAGAAATATACATTTGCTCTTAAGCATAGTCTGCTTTGATAAATTATTCCAAGTGGCAGCATATAAGAAATTTGTGACTATTAATTAGGCACATTGATATTTGTTGTGTTGTAAATTTGTTTTGTAGGAGATTACCAGTAATAAAGTTAAGTATATAAAACTGTGAGCATTGGTCTGTGATTAATCATTTGATCCTAAATAATTAAATCTTTTCCTTTTTTTTTTTTTTTTTGGAGTGGTACTGGGAATTGACCCCAGGACCTTATGCATGTTAGGCAAGTGTGCCACCACTGAGCTAAGTTCCCAGCTCTTTTTATATTATTTTGAGGTAGGAAGGATCTCACTAAACTGTCAGTGCTTGCCTCAAACTTGTTATCCTCCTGTATCAGCTTCTGGGATAACTGGGATTATAGGTGCATACCAGCATGCTTGGATAACCTTAACCTTTTTGAAATAATAATTTGACATGGTGACTAATGATGAACATGAGACTGTCTCAGCATTTAGAAGCCTCATAAATTAGTATCTGGCATCCAGCAAAGCGGTTCAGATGAAACACTGAATCCAGGCTGGCAGTGACCTTGTTATGGTTTATTCTTGACACACTGAGGCTATCAGTATACTATTCTGGCAATGGTAATGAGATAGATTATTTTTCTGGAGGAAGATTAAAACTTTATTTATTTGTTCGTTCATTTTTCTTCTAGGGGAAAATATTAGGAAAAGTTTAGAATGTTGTTATTGTTAAAAATCCACCCAGTGGGACTTCAAACTTGTAAAAGATTTTTCAAGGAGCTTCCACACACTGTCTCTACTTTGATGAAGTATTTAATATTGAGCTACTTGGTAGCTGACATATTGGGGATTTATTTTTATTTCTTTTATATTGTTGAAGATTATATCTTAGGTCTTATGTGTCAAAAAATCTTACTAAGGTAAAGAAATATTAGAGGGTTTTGTTTCATAAAAGAGAGGAAGAAAGAGGTTAGATTATCATTATTCTAATTAGTACTGTTTTTATTAAATTCCTTGTTAGCAGAGTGTGAGATACTATGCCAAGAGAATTATATACAGAAATCTGTAATATTTCTAACCATGTAACAAGATGTTATTGTCCTCAGAATATTAAACAGACAAGAGTAACAGAAACTTATCTGAAATTATATAGGTCCTAAGTGATAGATTAGCCTTTTGTAACTCCTGAAACTTGTGCTAGTCTTCCTATTCAACTACACTATGCTTATTGATTTGGTCCATTGTATGTTTTTAATTCCACATATATTATAAGACACCCTATATTTATTAATGTTTGATTTTTAATGCTGTAGATAGAAGAAAATATCAATTGTATTTTTTAAACAAACTGTTCAGACAAGAGGAAGGATGGCATATTTTAAACAGTTTTATATTTTAACATAGGATTTTTTTTTTGGCCCCGAGCTAATAATATTGACAACAAAAACACAAAAGGCAGCCATGTAATTCAACATAGAGTGAAAGTTTTTTTAATCTTATTTGATGATTCATATATATTTCCCAGTAAACTTCCCCCATATAGCTTGTGTTTGTCTTCCTAGGATGGTAGCACCCAGTGTTGGGAATATTTTCTTGAGAAAATTATTTTTCATACATTAAAAAATGTCTTTCACAATAATTATTTCCTTATGGAGTAGGTTTTGTGGAAATGGATAAGAAGCATCACAAAGTGAACCAAATAGAAAATGGATCTGTTTTGAAAAAATATGTTGCTTATTTTTCTCTTCAGTATGGTATGCTAGGACTTTTTAGTATATTTAACTGTAATGCACCTGATGACTTAGTGGCTTGCATTGTTATATGATTTTTAAATGAACAGGAATATTTGGGCCAATTCTAATTTTTCTGCTCTAAAATGTACAATTTCAACTTTAGGACTCTAATCAGTTATATACTATTAGTATCATTAATCTTTAAGATATGACCTTGCCTTCACTGTTCTCATTTTATTATGCATGATAGATGTAGAGGGTATATGTTAGTGATTTTCAGACATGGCTATACCTAGGCATTTCAGTGAAAGTTGTTGGGAAATAAACACCTGAACTATATAATCAGATTCTTTGATATTAGGTCCTGGACATCTGTTTTCAAAAAGTAACTGAAATACAGCTAATAATAGAACCAGAGTTAGTGAATGAGTCTGGATCAACTGTAACATATAACACAATACATACTTAATGTTCTTATTTGTAAATCTAGCATCAAGTAAAATTTTAGAATATGAAAAAGATATTTATTTTTGTTGTTATTGTTGGTATTATTATTGTTTTCAGAAAGCCACCATGATACTCTTTTTAAGATTAAAGAGATCTTTTTACTAAAGATAGTCTTCTATTCAGAAGTCAGATAGAATTCTAAACAAGATGAAAAATAGCTTATTAATATATTTTTCTTTAGGAAGATAATACAAGATAACAGAAACATGAAAATATAATTTCCTGAGTTAGATTATTTCAGATTCAGGCAAGGATAAGATTTGTATGAGAAATATATCTTGCAGAAAGAAGACTAGCTGACACTTCAAACCAGATTGAATTAATAATGGCGTTTAAAAATAAATTTCCTGTACATGAAGGTTTTACTTATGATATTAATTTCTTGGTAGATGTTTATTTAAAAACAAAGTTAATAAAAGCTGAAAAGTAATTCTGTATGTGAAGGAATATAATTTTAATTGGTAATTCAGAATAATGTATATGCTTAGCCACTTTATAATATAATGCAGTCATAGTTCCATTACCCTTAAAAAATCAATTCATTTATGAAGGATAGCATACATGATTTTGTATGAACCCTGTGGAGTGACATGTATGTAGGTGTATAGAATGGATACAGTTTTGTAAGGCATATAATTTTCATAGCAAAATCATATTCAAATTAAATTTTCAATTTTTAGAATAATCCAACAAAATGATCAAATTTCCAGCTTGCTTACGCTTTATGTTTATAATTATTTTTGTTTTTTGAAGGTTATTTCATTAGTTTCTCTTTCTGTTGATATTTATCTATGCATTTATGTGTTTTTAGGACTCTTCCTTGATTGAAATTGGTTGTCACTTGCCTGACCACCTAAAATAATTTTGTATTATTTTAGGAAAACCCTTAAAATCATTCACACATTTTTTTTCTCCCCCTGAAGTAGCCAACCACTGACTATTTTAAGCTGTATCCTTTGTTCAAGGTGTTATTTTTTTCCCTCTGGGTAGTAGATTTTTTTTTTTTTTAAACCAAGCCAATAATTTTTTTTTAAAAGAGTGATTTTTTTCATTTTGACAAAGGGGAGAACTATCTGTGTAAGGTTTTATATAGTGCTTGGTACTTTATACATGCTTTATAATGTAATTCTTAACTATCTAGCATGTGTATTATTAAATTCAATTCATAGGGAAGACAGTGTTATTTACCATGGTTAAATCCAAAGTCATATAGTCATATAGGCATATTCAGAATATGAAGTGAAGTCTAAGTTCAAAGTGTTCAAAATATATGTATGAAGATTTGAATTTGGTGTCAACATACCTTATATACAAACAGAGATATGAAAAATTGTGGTATGTATGTGTATTAAGAATGTAATGCAAAAAAAGTACATGTATAATGGCATAATTTGATTCGAACATACTTTATATTCAGAGTTACGAAAACTTGTGCTATAAATAGGTAATAATGAGTGTAATGCATTCCACTATTGTCATGTATGCAAAAAATAAAAAAATAAATTAACTCAAAGTGTTTTGAGCCTACCACTATACTATCATGTTAGTTTTTCCTGATCTAACAGGAAAAATTTGAATGATCTTTTAATTGGGATGATGACATATAATATTTATTAATAGAATGAAAAACTCAAAAATATTTTTTATCACTAGATTTAACATCCATTTGGATTTTATTATGCCTGCTCCCTCCCACAAAATAGAAATAATGATCAAGGTAGAAAATCAAGGAGAAAGAAATTAATAATAAGCAATGAATCTCTTTTTAAAAAAATATTTATTTATTTATTGTTGTTGTAGTTGGACACAATATCTTTATTTATTTTTATGTGGTGATGAGGTTCGCACCCAGGGTGCACACTTGCTAGGTGAGTGCTCTACTGCTGAGCCACAACCCCAGCCTCTAAACAATGAATTTCTATCTTTAACAAATCTCTAAGCATTTTGAGAGATTGGTTGGGAAACAAAAAAATTTATAAAGATTTTTGAAAGAAAACATACACTGAAAGGGAATTTTTTAAAGGTTTTAATGAAACCCCTGGGCGGGGGAAAGGCCGGAGAATATGGTAGTATATTTAAACTCAAATATTTCAAATATAATATTAATAAATAGAGTCCAACATGTTGCAAAAGTATAATAAACTATGACCAAGTAGAATTTATTCTAGGTATTCAGTTATTATTTATTTTCATGAAACTTACAATTATAATTTTTATATCAAGGCTATTGAAGCCAACAGGAAATATCATTGTCTTTTAAAACACTGTAAACTGATTTCAGTTAGGATTGGGAGTCAAATAGTATTGCCAACCTTTCCTGCCAGAGAGTAGGAAAATCCTTGAATGTTTATTGAATGAAAGCCAGGGAAAAAAATCCTGAGGGGATGCTATAAGTATTTATGAGATATCCTAGGGGGCATTGTGCACATTTAGAATGTTGAAAGAAGTTTTGACCTACAGGAGAAGATAAACAAAATCTTAGTGAAGTACCATCATTTAAGGGACAATGGAAAAAAACTTTGGGCAATATTCAGAAAGTTTACTCTTCTATTACAAACGAGTTGAAATGGTTAATATTTTTTATATCCATTTCATTTTAAGTACAAGAGTTTGAAATATGAGCGTTTTAGACTCATGTACATAAAATCTGTTTTATGTGCTATACAATATAAATTTACAATATTAATTTATGATCTGGCATTTAAAATGGAATATTAACAATTTTCAAGGTTTTTCTGTAGAGCATAACAAATGCATATTTTTATGGAAAGATGAGAATTTGTAGAAAAATTAGGCGATCAATATGAGTTTTCTATCTGTATTATTTTATGTCCAATTGCTAAGCTAATATCTGAATTTCAACTTGAGTTCTTTTTGTAATTGTGGCCAGCCTCATGGGTAAATAGTTCTGATGATATAGTATTATTTGTTGAAATTTGGTTTTGAGAGAATAGTAACCCTGATTTTTTATATATATATATATATATATATATATATATATATATATTTATTTATTTATTTATTTATTTATTTATTTATTTATTTATAGTTTGTAAACTGATACCTTGTAGCATAGAATTTAGGGAAAAATCTTTATTCCAGAGAATATATTTTATTTATTTATTTTCTGTGGCTTTTCTGTTGGTATGAAATGGTATTTCTGTCCATTTTCATGATGTCATTAACTATATAGAATTTACTCTAGTTTGTTTAGCCTTGAATTGAGTATGCAGTGAGACTAATAATGTAGGAGACTTCATAATGTAAGAATGGGAATAGACTACATATCAACAAGCTAAATTAATTTAACATTGATTTTTAAGACATTTAATTTTTAACCAAATATAAAACTGGCATATTTACATTTCCTCCTGTTATCAGAGCAGAATGGATTCCCCATATGGCCATAACTATAAGATGAGGGAGTGGTACTGGTGCAGAAATGGTGGATGACATGGAGCTTGGACTACCTGCTTATGTAGATTGCTTGTACCCTGTGGTCTTGATCATACTTGATCTTGGATACTATGTCCACCTTGAGTTCTTATTGGTGTCAGAGCCAACTCATGATGAAAAACTCGGAACAATGGTCATTTGATTATCTGTGGCCAGGCATTCTGTCTCTTCCAGAGTCCAGTAGATGAATAGAGGTGTATAATTTTCTACTCCAAATGGCATGGTTTTTGACATGTGTGTAGTCTGTATGGTGACTTTTCACTGGGTCTTGTCATAAATTTCACTTGCTACCTTTTCCAGCAGTAATATTACTAATAGCTGGAGTGACTACTGGGTCATATGTCCCTAGCTATAGCATTGCTTGCAGTGTAGCCTGGACCTTCAGCAGTGCTCTTGTCCTCCATTGCCATCTAGTCAGAGATGACAGTCCTTTGCTGTCTTCCAGTGTGGGGATTGGAATAGTATTCTTAAGAGTGGAATATGATGCCTTTTTAGAACTCAAAGAGAACCTGGGTATAGAGGCAGGTACTTATAGTCCTGGCACTTGAGAATCTGAGTGGGAAGATCACTTGAGTTCAAGAGTTCAAACTCAGCCTAGGCAACATAAAGATAATCTTAAAAAGACCGAAAAAGAAAAACAAAAGTTACATAGAACTCAAAGAGGCCTGCCAGATGGTTTGTTTCCTTCTTTGTAAGTGGAGTTGTGAGATAAAATAGTTTGAGTTTTAATTCACATGAGATGGTTCAGAATGTTCTTGACCACTGGACCCCTAAGTAGTTCACCAATATGGAAAGTCTCTGAATATTTTTAGGTTTTAATCTTCTACCCCTTGAAGCATGTATGTCTTAAATCCTCCCTTGCATTAATTATTCTTGCTCACCTGGTCCAAATAGTATGTTGTCACAAATGTATATACTGGTACAGTATTTTGTAAGTTATTCAGTTGGATATCTTTGTTATGACAAAAGGAGAGAGAAATAATATTATTCTGAGGCAAAATTGTGAAGTATAATATTTTCTATTCCATGTGAACTTTCAAACTGTTATCAACTCTTGTTTTATAATAAGATTAACAACTCATTTGACAGTTCAATGGCTTTGTTAGTCAGGTCTAACAAATGTATGTATCTTGTGTGGTGTCTGCACTTTAGGCTATTACTTGGTAGTGGGCAATTGTTATCCTTTAGACTTTGTTTGGTTTTCACGGGCCCAGACCAATTATGTAAATGGAAACTCGATAGTTTTTGTCCTGGTGCATTCTTTAGGTTCATTAAGCTGATATTAATTTCTGTCACCCACTCTTTCTGGAATGTAATATTTTAAAATTTATTACATTGCCTCAGGTATAGCACTTCCAGCAGTTTCCATTGTGATAATCAAGGACCATTTGCCAAGCATATGTATTTCAATGACTTATTCAGGGACTGAAGACATGACTCCTGGGTGAATCTATGCCCCAGTAGACCCACTTTGAGCAAGACCTTTTCCCAGATGCTATTTATTTCCTTATTTTCATGTATCCCTGCTATAAAGAGAGGCAGTGGTAGCATTTCATATTTCTCAATATCAGTATTGATTCAGACCTGTATTCAACAGTACTTGAAATGTTTGCATTGTCTTTCCCTCTAGGATTCAGTTACCCAGTGAAATTACTCTAAGTAATTCGAGGAAGAACTTGGGGATTTTCACATACACTTGCGGAGGATCCTATCTCTTGGGTCCCAGAACTTTGTAATTATTAGTTCTGGTTTTCAGAAATGGCTCAAGTCCAGAAACTGAGTGATGAGTTGTGACTTTTTTCGTAGCATCTGGCATTAATGTCCTGATAATTTATCCTTCATTTTTTTTGATTATGTAAGTTAGGTAATGCTCTTCTTGGCTGCATATGTATTTTCCTTCTAGGGATGCTGTGTTTTGTTAAACATCTGTATAATTCTGTTAGTTCCCTTGCCTGATACTTTGTTTGACTTGCTACTCATTATGGTAATTATCCTGTACTTGGATTGGATTCCAGTGGTTAAGTATCTCTAGTTGGCTTCCATTGTCCTGTGTCTCTATCATTCTATATATTCCATATATTGTCCATAGTTTCTTCTACCATCAGTTTTATCCTGTGAAGTAGTCATTGCATTCTTAGTGAGGCTGGCTAGTGACTCTTTCACCATCACATTCTTCATGGCTTTGATAAATGGCATACCTTCTGGCTTTTTTTTTTTTTTTTGTAGCTACAATGACCTGTTAGCTTTTCTGGCACTCAATGATATATTCATTCCAGCATGCTTACATCCATAGATTTTTAAAAATTCCTTGCTATGGCATTTCTGGCATTTTGACTTTACTTGGCATCGGCCATATTTCCCCAAATTTCTAGATTCATCTAATAGTAAATTTACACCATCTCTTGGCATTCTTGTTGGAGGGATAAATCCTGCGTCTTGGGAGAGTACTTTCAAATCAATAAATTCACTCTAATTCAATAATATGGTTCTAGCCACCTTGGCCAAGCTCCCCTCTGCACTTGCTACTTTGTATATTCCCTTAGCTCCTACCAATATATGCTTTCTGGATCTTATAGATCCTTTGAGGTTTAGTATCTTTCTTTCCATAGCTGTCCTAGCTCTGGATGAGTTAGGCTGATACCTCATACAAGCTAGACCCAGTGGTTAGTAGGGGAAGTGTGAGCAGATTCTGAGCTAGGGCACAGGTCTTCCTGGAAAGAAGCCTCTGCGATGTGTTCAAGCAAAGGGTGAGGGCTTTTAGGAAGATAGGATGATGTACTTCTATAGCTTCAGATGATTTAGGAAATTTTGGGAATTCAGAATTTGACAAGATTTCCACAGGTAACAATTTAGATGTTCTCATTCCATGTATCAGTTCTTTTTCTTCAGGGCCTTGACCTTCGAATAACAGACCTTCTAATTGGCAGACCTTCCATAACTGGTAGTCTCTTTATATGAAACTAAGAAGACCCTCTGTCTTTCTTAGCCTTTCATTAAGTGGGCCTGCAATTTTAGTATCATAATAGTTACAGTTTTCCTCATACTTAAAAAATCTACTGAACTCTTTATTGAAATATTATACACATTCAGAAAAAGCATATATTGTCCATAGTCAGGTAGATGAACTTTTATAAAGTCAATGGCATCAAGGCAATTACTACTTAGATAAGACAGTTACTAACAACATGCCACAATCCCTCTCTGCTCCCAATTTGAAAAAGTCTTTTGACTTTTATCACCATCAAATAATGTTGCCTTATTTTATTTTTTTATGCTTCTTATGTATACAATATTACATAATTTTTCAAATTTAACTGGAGGCATTATAATTATACATAATAATGGGATATGTTATGACATATTTGTATATGCACATAATAAAAATTTGGTCAATTTTATTTTTTTCCTTTAAGCCTTGAATTTTTTTAGCTTTATTGATTTTATTTTTTTAAATACATGACAGTAGAATGCATTACATATATTACATATATAGAGTACAATTTTTCATATCTTTGGTCAATTTGGTCCATTTTATTTCCTGATACCTCCTTTTTTCCTCTCCTCCTTCCTCTTACACTTCTCTTACTCCTGTAGTTTTCAAAGATATGTTACTAAACATCTGGAGTATTCCTTTCCATTCTAAGTTATTATTCTTAATCTGCCACTGGTTTAAGTTTGAGCAATTGAATGATTGGCCTCTGTGTTAAGGCTGTCTGTGCTCCACCTATCACCAGTAATGGATTGTTCTTTGCTAGTCTGGTAATACGTGATCTAGTTTCTAAATTCCATCTTACTACTTACTTTTTTGTACCACTCCTGGGCCCAGTCATAGTTTGGGTTTTCTGGGAAGCAGACTCTGGGATAAGAATGTAGTATTCATGATGTTCATTAGAATATCCTAAGAATCAATGGCTTTGAGAGAGCTGAGGGGATTAAACAGAATTAGACAAAGGCAAAAGTTGAATTGTGGTCCTGAGCAGATAACCTTAACCCCTCAAGGATCTCTGGAGGTAAAGTTGGTGATCAGAGCTATCCCATGTTGGGCTAAAACGGCCAAGGTTTTATACCCCTATATTGATCAGACATTGCATGTGGATCATTTTTGGTAGAGTGTGACTAAGTGAAGTGGGCCTCTGCTACTGAGGCAGTTTCTGAAATAACATACAACTGATAACTATTCACTGGTCCCTGATGATGATCTGAGCAGCACATATCCATGTCTACCACAAATACTTGAAGTTCAGAAGATTTACTCTGAATAATTTATTTTTTCTGGAAATAGGATCTGGAATGTCCCCCACCACAAAGCTGATATGTTGAAGGCATGGTCCCCATGCAACAAGTTCAGAGCTGGGATTTATAGGCAATGATTGAATCATGTGGGCTCTGACCTCATCAGATAGATGGAGTTGGATCTAGTTAGAGGGACTAGGTCACTGGTGATGTGACCTGGAAGAGTTTGTCTTCTCCATAGCCAGTCCCTTGCTCTTTCCCTCTCTCCCTCTCTCTTCACCATAATGTTTTGCCACACTTCATGCTCAGATCAGTGGAGTTGGGTGATCATGAACTGAAATCTCTGAAACTGTGAGCCAAAA
Organism: Spermophilus citellus; assembly: GCF_964194105.1. Taxonomy (NCBI): domain Eukaryota; kingdom Metazoa; phylum Chordata; class Mammalia; order Rodentia; family Sciuridae; genus Spermophilus; species Spermophilus citellus. The sequence goes on from NC_138195.1 coordinate 82,957,330, forward strand.
TAAACTTTTACTTCTTTAAGTTGTTTTGTTGGGTATTTTGGTCACAGAAATGCAAAGCTGATTAACACATTTATTTCTGGTTAAAAGGCAGATTTGTGGACTGACAACACTTAGGAACTCAGAATGACAGAGGCCATGGGCTTCTTCAGTGTCTTTCATTGGTTAGCAAAGGGTTGCATCCAGTTTGCAGTTCATTGGCATACTCAACATCTAGAGATTGGAAAATAAAACTTTACCCTCTGCCTGAAGGAAGAGTACTGGAATATTTGTTGAATATAACCAGTGTCTATCATAAATATTGTATATGATTCTTTTTAAAGATTTAGTATAATTAAAGGTGATGTCTTAGAAATAGTAATGACTTCTTCATTTTCTACTGCTACATATGTTAAAAGACAAAGAACTTCTAAAGTAGGATTGTTTTATTATTTATCTACATTATTTACTGTCATGTATAATTAAATTTTTATTACTGTACTATAATGTTTTTCTGCAGGGATTTGCATACTTTTAAAGCCAGTGTTTTTTTATTTCCATGAAGTTAATATTTGTATATAAAAAGCTATATTGATGGTGTGATGAGGCAATTTAATATAGTGGTAAAGAAAATCTGTTTTTTTAAAAAAATTTTTCTAATTGTTATACATGATAGTAGAATACATTATAATTCATATTACACATATAGAGCACAATTTTTCATATCTCTGGTTTTAAACAAAGTATATTCACACCGTTTGTGTCTTCATTTGATGTTTGACTTTGAGGAAATTACCTAATGATCTTGTTTCCTTATCTATAACAAGTTGACAAGAATATTTACTCCTTAGTTGTTTTAAGAATTAAATAATATATAACACTGATTAATAATTGGGACGTTATTTTTATTAGGTTAAAGGGTATTATGACCACTCATATTAGAAAACTTAACCACTTAAAAAGACAAAGATTTTGAAAATTTTAGTTAACTTTTTTTTTGGGTGGTTTTGGGGATTGAACCAGTCAATCAATTGAACCTGTCACTGAGTTACATCCCCAGAACTTTATTTTTTGTTTTGAGACAGGGTCTCACTAATTTGCCCAGACTGAAAGAAGTTGCAGTCCTCCTGCCTCAGCCTCCCAAGCAGCTGGGATTACAAGTGTGTGCCACCACAAGTTGATACTCTTTAAGTTAATATTATTGTAGTAATTTAAAATTTTTTTCTACTGTTACAATTATGTGCTTTTCCTTCGGGGATTTTCATAACACTCTTTAATAACCCCCCTTAATACTGTTGTAATGCCTTTAGGGCTGGAACTCAGTCTTATTCAACTTCATATCCATACCATTATTGTGTCCTAGAGTCATTATTACATCAAAGTTGAGTTACGTAGGTAGTGACAATTCTTTTTCCTAGGTTTTATGTAAGTCTATTCTCATAAATTTTGTAGATTTTCCTTCTATTCTTAGTTAAGAACAGTTGATTTTTCTCAGTTTTCTTTTCTTTAGACTGAAGCACTCAAGGCAATTCATCTTTTTTACTCTTGGTTCTAATTTTTAGGATATAATATTATGAAGAAATATGGCTTGTAGAATAAGTTCTTTTGGTATTCAACATAGTTACTCATTTTATTATCTTCAGTTTTTAGATGTGTGAGCAAATATGACCTTAATAGGAAGAAACTCACTAAAACGAAGAACATCTTGGAAGCCAAGTACTTCTGAGAAGCCTTGCTCATTCATGTTATCAGTATGATTGAGTCAGTAGATAAGTGATCTGATCGGTTGTATCACACTGACTTTAAGTCTTGGACAAGCTCCCAGTATTCCTTTTATTTCATTTAGGGGCTTGTTTACTTTATTTTTTATTTATTTTTAAATTTTTAAAATTTACTTTTTAATTGAATTACAATTCTTATTACATATATATAGCACAATTTTTCATATCTCTGGTTGTATATAAAGTATGTTCACACCAATTTGTGTCTTCTACATGTACTTTGGATAATGATGGTCATCACATTCCACCATCCTTGCTAACCCCCTATCCCATCCCTTTCCCCCTCACCTCTCTTCCCTATCTAGAGTTCATCTATTCCTCCCATGCTCTCCATCCCTACCCCACTATGAATCACCCTCCTTAATCAGAGAAAATATTTGGTACTTTTTTTGGGGGGATTGGCTAACTTTAACTTAACTTAGCATTATCTTCTCCAACATCCTCCTTTTACCTGCAAATGCCATGATTTTATTCTCTTTTATTGCTGAGTAATATTCCATTGTGTATGTATGCCACATTTTTTTTTATCCATTCATCTATTTAGGGGCATCTAGGTTGATTCCATAGTTGAGCTATTGTGAATTGTGCTGCTGTAAACATTGATGTGGCTGTGTCCCTGTAATATGCTGTTTTTAAGTCCTTTGAGTATAGACTGAGGACAGGGATAGCTGGGTCAAATAAATGGTGGTTCTATTCCCAGTTTTCCAAAGAATCTCCATACTGCTTTCCATATTAGCTGCACCAATTTGTAGTCCCATCAGCAATGTATGAGTGTACCTTTTTCCCAACATCCACACCAACACTTATTGTTGCTCTATATCAGTGAAAATACTCTGAGAGGGAAATGAGGGAAACTACCCCATTTACAATAGCCTCAAAAAAAATAAATCAACAAAAGAGGTGAAAGATCTATACAATGAAAACTACAGAACCCTAAAAAAAGAAATCAAAGAAGACCTTAGAAGATGGAAACATCTACCTTGCTCTTGGATAGGCAGACTTAATATTATCAAAATGACCATACTACCAAAGCACTATACAGATTTAATGCAATTTCAATTTAATGCAAGAAGATCAAAATCCCATTAGCTTCCTCATAGAAATAGGAAAAGCAATCATGAAATTCATCTGGAAAGATAAGAGACCCAGAATAGCTAAAAAAATCCTTAGAAGGAAGAGTGAAGCAGGTGGCATCACTGTACCAGACCTTAAACTATACTACAGAGCAATAGTAACAAAAACAGCATGGTATTGGCACTAAAACAGACTGGTAGACCAATGGTACAGAATAGATAACAGAGATTAACCCACAAAATTACAATTGTCTTATATTAGAATCATATAATATGTGGTCTTTCTTTAATATTTGGCTTCTTAGTGTGTTTTCCTGGTTCATCCATAATATCTCTTGTATCAGTATATCATTCTTTTTATGGCAGAATAATAATGTACTTTCATCAACTGGTCAGATTCCTCAGTATTTATATACTAGAATTTGGTTATCTATTATCTGTTTATGGACATTTGGGTTGTTTCCACCGTTTGATTATTGTGATATAAGCATGTATTTTTTTTGTGTGTGTTTATGTGTGTACCTGTTTCAATTCTTCTAAGTATATACCCAGGACTGGAGTTTCTAGGTCATATGGTAATTTTGTTTCAATTTTTTGAGGATCCATCCTCCACAGTGCCTGCACCATTTTACATTCCCATTAGTAATGTATTAGGGTTTCTTATGTAATTTGGATACCATATCTTCTTTAGAGTTCTTTTCCTCAGGCTATTCCCATCTTATTCTCTGCTACAACTATGAAAACTGCTTTAACTCCCCTTACCCCCATTTTACCCATTGGGAAAGCAGATAAGATAGAAATCGAAACTAATTAAGGGGGAGACTTTCAATTAAACATAGCAGATTGAATACATGTGTTCACTATATTTCAAGCTGCTCCTAAAATGCCACTTGAACCTTGAATAAAATCATGGCATTTGCAGGTAAATGGATGGAGTTAGAGAAGATACTGTCAAGTGAAGTTAGCCAATCCCCCAAAATCAAATTTTGAATGTTTTCTTTGATATAAGGAAGCTGATTCATAGTGGAATAGGGAGAGGGAGCATGGGAGGAATAGACCAACTCTAGATAGGGCAGAGGGGTGGGAGGGGAAGGGAGGGGGCAAGGGATAATTAATGATGGTTGAATGTGATGATCACTATTATCCAAAGTACATGTATGAATTGGTGTGAATATACTATGTATACAACCAGAGATATGAAAAATTGAGCTCTATATCTGTAATAAGAATTGTAATGCATTCTGCTGTTATTTATAAATAAAAATAAATAAAAACAAACAAAGAAGATATGAAGAACACATTAATGGCGGCAAAAAGAGTGATATAAGACAAAAAGTCTAAAACTGAAAAACAGCAAAAAAGCAAGTGATATCTGACCTGGAAGACCTAAGATAGCTGGAATCTAAACTAACATTCTGAAAGAAGAACATATGTACCATGGAAGCCGAACAGCTCTTACAAATTGGAGTAGAGTATGTCTAAAAACAAGGATGCTTGTGGGCCTGAAAATAGAAATTTTGATTAAAACCCCATAAATTTAGCTGTTCAGTCCCCAAATCCCTTTCCTATCCTATATAGCTGACTATGTGCTTCCACACTACTTGAAGATAGATTTATTCTCTGCAAATGTTGACCAAGATACTAATACTTAATGTTACTAAGCATGACTAAAGGTGTAAGTACTATTTTGTAAACAGTGAGATTAAGTATTCACACTTAGTAGTAAGACTGGTAGTTCCCTTCATTCACTTAAATTTTAGAATGCTATTAGCCAAATTTATTGCTTCCAAATAGGAGATTGGTGAATTTACCTTGTGGAATCTGACCAGCTGTAGAAAGCACATATAAATGTTGACGTTTGGAGGCCTCCGATTGTAATGCCCCCTTCTGATGAGAATCCCAAGTCAATGTGTCTTACCTAGGCACAAAATTCCCATTTTTCTAGTGCTTCCCTCTTAAATTTGAAAGGATAGCCAGTTATCATTTAGATATTTGCAAAAAGCTATTGTTTATTTTTTCAAAATGTTATGAAGGATAAAAGAAATTGAGATAATGTAGGGAAGATTATAACTTCGGTCTTTATGGACATATCTTATATTCATGAGTTAAAAGTGTGATTTTTTTTAATAAAAATAGATTATTCAAAAAAGGAAAATGGGCTCCTAGAAATGAAAATTTTGAAAGTAAATCAATTGATGATTTGAAGATAAGGTGAGTATTATTTACAATGGTCAGGTAGAAAGTAGGATAAAAAAATAAGAAATTTGATTATTTTAGAAAACTTGATTTTTGAGTAATAGATGTTATAAAAATAAAGAACATAAAATTTTAGATGAAGAGGAAATTACAAATCAGTAATTCAAAATACATTTCAAGAATTGTAGTATATGTGTTTGAAGAATAAAAGAGGTCAACAAGCCCCAGAAAAATAAATACACCAAAATTCAACCTAAAAAGTAGAGATAGAAGAGACTAAAAGCTTCTAGAGAGAAAAAAAAAATCAATAATGGGACTCAATAGTACAGCACCCTGAAAAATCAATACAAAATTCCCAAAGACAGTGGATAACAAACAGCTTCAAAATCTGAAAATGCTTTCCATGTTAGAATTTTAAGCTCAACCAAGTAATACTAAGCATTAGACTAAAATAAAGACATTTTAAGAATTGTAGTTATCAAAAGTATAGTTCCAATGTATGTTTTCTCTGGAAATGATAAGTTTACTGTATTTTTCTAAAATATTGTGTTAAATAAATATATACAGATAAAAATGGAGTCTAAGAAAAATTGTAATAAAAATATACAATGCTGCATGTCTTACTTGCAAATAATATTGATTTAAATAAAGTTATAGATATGCAGGTTGTCTGGAGAGGGAACACATGTCTATGACTGTGTAAGAGCTCATCTTTATTTTCTAAAGATGGCAGCCAGGGATAATTTCTGAAACTAAGAACGAAGAAATCTACTTAGAGTAAGGAAGCAAATACAAAAGTAATCCTAGCTATTTATTCAGAATTGAAAGTGCTGTTCTCTGTGATTCTGGAAAAGGCATTGGTAAGATAGGGAGCTAGGGACTTTTCCTTGATAAGCCTTACAGAGTTATTTGACTTTTAAACTTTGCATATGTATATCTTTAGTTAAAAACAAGAAAAATAAGAAACCACAATAGGAAAAATATTAATTGATACATAAATTAGTGGGTCAAGTATAGATATTCAAAAAATTGTCTGGCAAAATTGGCAGATGGAGTATACTTAGAAATATCCAAAATTTGACATATGGGAAAAATTCAGTTAAAGCCCTACATCATATACAAAAATAAGTTCAGATGGGTTGAAAGCCAAAACAGTTAAAGCAAAACTGAAAAACTTTTAGAGGAAAATTGGAGATGATTAAAATCTTGAGTTATAGAGTAAGAAGGAAAAAAATCACAAGGATGATGATAAATTTAATGTATAAAGTTTCAGTAAAATGAGACTCCATAATTAAGTGAAAACAAGCTATAGTAGGGGAGAAGACATGGTAATACATATTCTGTAGTCAGTGGTGGATTTATATTCAGAATGATTTAAAAAAAGAATGCTTTAAATTATTAAGAAAAAGACAAAAAGATAATAGGAAAATGGACAAAAGTCTTCAACAATAATTTCACAGAGGTATGAAAACGACTCCAGCAAACATAAAAAGTTATCCTACCAATAATTGAAAAAATGCAAAATAAAGCCATTTTTATCACATTACTAAATTAAAGTTTGATAAGACTACATGTTGGAGAGAAGATGAAATGAATAACTGTCAGTTACTTTGGGAACCAAATTGACAAAATTTAGTAAAATTGAATTTCTGTGTTTTCTTAAATATGATAGTAATTTTTCTCTTAGAAACCTATCTAGAGATATTCTCAAAATGTGCACAAGAAGGTGTGTGTAACAGTGAATATACCAACATGAACTGTAATAGGAAAAATCTGAAAAATAGGCTAAGTTACCATTAGTAGTTTAGTGGATAATATTTGGTCTAGTAATAGAATTAAATGTTATAACATGTTTAGAATGAACATAGAGTATCATATGTATCTATAAATCTAAATGAGTTTTGTAGTTGACATGTGTCCAGAGAAGATATACCTAAGTCCAATAAGCACAAGGTAAGGTGCTGAACATCACTAAGTATTAGGAAAACACAAATCAAAACCACATAAGATATTACACACCCTTTTGTGTGGCTGTTATACAAAACATAATAACAAGTGTTGGCAAGAATGTGGAGAAACTAAACCATTGTATGCTGCTGGTTGGAATGTAGAATGTGCAGCTGCTATGGAAAATAGTCTGACTGTTCCTTAAAAATTAAACAGAGTTTCCAGTATTTTCATTTTCAGACATTCACCCAAATTAATTGAGAGCAGGGACATGAGCAGAAATGTGCACACACTTGTATATACAAGTGTTATTCAAAGTAGCCAAAACAAAGAAGTAACCCAAGTGTCTATCTATAGATGAATGGATAAATAAAATGTGTGTGTATGTACATTTAAATGGTTGTAGAAAGAAAGGATATTCTGACCCATGATATGGCATGAATGAACTTTTTGAACCTTGAAGATGTTATGCTAAGGGAAATATATCATTTCTTTTTTTTTTTTTTGGAAATATATCATTTCTAAGAGAACCAAATGCTATATGATTTACTCATATGAGGTGTTTAGTCAAATTTATAGAGACAAAACATAGACTGATGATTGCCAGGAGCTAGGAGAATAGGACAATGGGGAGCTATTGCTTAATGGGTACAGAGTTTTGGTTTCATAAGATGAAGAAGTTCTGGAACTGGATGGTGGTCATGGCTGCACAACAGTGCCAAGGTACTTAATGTCATTGGATTGTATACAGATAGTCCTGTACTTATGGCTTAGGATTTTTGATTTTATAATAGTGTTAAAGTAATATGCATTCAGTAGGAGAAATATTTTGACTTGACCTTTTTGTAGGCTGATGATGTTCAGGGAAGTGGCAGTGAGCCTCAGCTCCCAGTCAGCTGTGTGATCATGAGTGTGCACAGCAGATACTCTAAAGTGTACAGTGCTATGCAGCTGTGTTTGATAGAGTAAGAGTATTTAATGCATTTTTGACTTATGATATTTTCAATTTAGGGTTAGTTTGTTGGGCTGTAACCCCATCATAAATCAAGGAATATCTGTATTTAAAGATGGTTAAAATTATAAAAACAAACAAACTCAATAGGTTGAACAAAATAAGCAAGTCATAAGAGTATGCATATGGTGTGATACCATTTATTAGAGTAAAGTTTTGCAAATTACAAAAGAACTATGTCTCATAAATATAGAAATATTTATAAGCAAGTATGGGATAGTGGTTGCTTCCAGAGAAGAAATAAATAAAGAAACTCAAATTGAAGGGAGTTTTAATCATGTTGGTTAAGTTTTCTTTCTTTAAAAAATCTATAGGTTTAAATATGGTAAAATATTGAGTTTGACACATCTGGCTAGTAGTATTTGTAATGTCATTCTTTGGACTATTCTGTGTGCTAGACTAGCTTATTGACTTAAAGGAAATCTTCAAAAAGTCCAATTTTTAATTTTAATGCTTGTTTTTATTCTCTCAGATCCTTTTCCTGACTCACTTCTTACATGTTTTTCTGAGCTTATTTTATAGTAGTTGTCTTGAAAATCAGCTTTCCCTCTCTCTCTGTTCCTAGTTTGTGCTGGATACTCACCCAAATTATTTATACTTTAGCCCAAGGTAGACTCTTTTGGGTCACTGTCTTTTCTGACTCTGGGTGTTTCAAAATTATCTTAAAGTTCTCTGAAAATTTTGTAATAAGCTGGTTTGTATAAGCCCTGCTCTTCCGTCTGACTCTTTTTTTTCTGTTTAATTCCCTTTATGCACATTCTTTTTTTAAAAAAATTATGTGGTTGTAATAATATAATAAATGTACACTTTATAAGTCATGGCACATGTAGGGTGTGTTTGTGTGTGTGTGTGTGTGTTGGGATAGGATGAAATTACTGAAGTCAAATTGCCTTCTCATTAGCTGACTCTTTGACATTTCCATTTCTTTCTTCTTCAGAGTTTATACCCTTTATAAATTATCCATCCTCAACTCCTTTTGGAAAATGAAATAATTTTTCAGAATTTTGTCATTTACTTTTTTAATTTCAAACATTCATAAACCTAAGTTATGGAAAAACAAAAGTAATCAAATTGAACTTATGTAATTTTTTTCCTCTCTGTTTTTGGTTCCAGGGATTGAACCTGGTGATAGTTGACCACTGAGACACATCCTTAGCCCTTTTTAAAAAGTTTTAGACAGAGTCTAAAGTCAACTTCATTGGATTCTTATAAAGATCATTTTAAGTAATGTGGATGAAAACACTTTGAAATTTTTATAGTGCAACACATATATAATAAAGTTTATCTAATGTAAAATTGGCAGACTATTTTTGTGAAATACTCTGCCATTGTCCTGAAAACATTGTCCTGAAAATGTCCCTACACATTGAATGCTGAATTATTTGAAATCTCAAAATCTATGCTAATAAATATAAATTTTAAGGTTACACTGAAATAATATGTATGTTGTTTTCAATCATTGTTTTCTATATTTTTTCCTTTTTATTTTTTTAAGTTACACATAGCATTAGGATTCACTTTGACTCGATTATGAAAGAATGGAATATAATTTTCTCTAATTCAGTCCTGAGTACTTCCTTTTTCCCTCCTCTCCTCCCTCCCGCGTGCCTTTCTAGTACTCTACTGATCTTTCTGCAATTTAATTTTAGTTTTTTTTTTAAATTAGTGTCTTATAGATGTACATGAGGCGAAATTCACTGCGGTATATTCATATATGTACATAGGAGAGTTAGGTCAGTTTCATTCCACTATTCCCTTATCCTGTCCCTCCTCCCGCCCCTTCAATGCCCTTCATCTAGTCTACGAATCTTTCTTCTATTTTAATGGAATCCCCCTTCCCTTTTCTTCTTTATCTCCCCCACCCCATTTTGCACTATCTTTTCAATATCAGAAAAAAAATTGTCCTTTGACTTTTTGGGTCTGGCTTATTTTACTTGGCATGATAGTTTCATCCATTGACCAGCAAATTACATAGTTTCATTCTTCTTTACAACTGATACTCAGTTGTATATATGTGCATCACATTTTCTTTTTAATTCATTTGTTGAAGGGCACCTAGGTTGATTCCGTAGCTTGGCTGTTGTGAATTATTCTGCTATAAATATTTATGGATATGTCTGTAGTATTGTAATGTTCTGATTTTAGGTCTTTAGGATATATACTGACTTGTGGCATCGCTGAGTCATATGGTGGTTTCATTCCTAGTTTTTTGAGGAATCTCCATACTGCTTTCTAGAGTTGTTGCATGAATTTGTAGTCCTACCAACAATATATCAGTGTACCTTTTCCCCCACATCCTTGCCAACACATATTATTTGTATTCTTTGATAATTGACATTTTGACTGGAATGAGACGAAATCTCAATGTAGTTCTGATTTGCTTTTCCCTAATTGCTAGAAACGTTGAATAGTTTTTCATATATTTGTTTGCTATTTGTATATTTTATTTGAGAAGTGTCTATAGTTTTTATATAGATGATGAATTATTTTTTTTTTCATTTTCTATCTAGGTTTTTGAAATAAAATTATTTCCTTCTATCTAAAGTAAAAACTATTCTTTTGAAATATCACATTAGTAAAGATTTAGATATCTTATTCTGATGGTTCTCTTTTCAGGCATTCTTTCAGTGAATATTATATATACTATTTGTCTTGTGTACATATATGTAATATTTGCTGTAGTATTTAACTTTCCAAAGGTATGCTTTATATTGATATTCGTGAGTTTTACTATATGAACTTTGATATACATATAAATATATGTCATTGAAATTATCTTCCAATGTAAAATATAATTTCATTCATTTCCTTTATTCTCATATACTTACAATTATTGTGAGGATTTTATATAAGAGCTATTTCTATTTAAGGAATAATGAAAGTTGGCTTATGATTCTAAATTATAGGTCATGGAGAATTACTATTTTGTTGGTTTCCTAATTTTAACTATTATATGTTTAATTTGGCCAGTGATTTTTTTTACATTATTCATCTTAATTTATTCTTTTATTCATTTTTTGTTTCCCTGTTTTGTTTTTTTCTAGCTTGTGATGAATGGAAAACATTACCGAAACCAAATCTTCATAGAGATGTCAACAGATTTGGACACTCTGCAGTAGTCATTAATGGGTAAAAGAACATTCTGAACTTTTAGAGGGTCAAGGATGTGAATGCTTGATGCATTCACTCATTCTTGTATTCTTTGTGAAAATCATCCATTGGTATTTAATGGCACTGGATTTTATGCACCCCTATTCTATTGTGGAATACATTTTGGTTTTATTAACCATATGCTTCATTATTTTTTGTTTAAATATATTTGAGGGTTAGGAGAGTGATCAAGCAAAGATGCTGAGATAAAACTTTGAGTACCTTTTAAAGTCATCTGATTTTTTTTTTTTTTTTTTACTTTTTCCAGAGATCAGATAAAGAATGACTCTTCCTTTAAAAGGATCTAACTGAAGTGATGGAGAGGCTAACCCCTGTTTCTACCAATGAGAACAAAGAAAGTGAGAATTAGATTCTCATTTAGTTTTGTCCTTGACTAAATACATGATTGTTTGGACAAGTCTCTTGACTTCTCCAGACTTGACTATCCTTATATCCCTCAGGAAACTGAGCTGGAGGGTCATTAAATTACCTTTCTCCTTTAAGTTAATATGGTTTTTAAATATTTCAATAAGAAAAATTCTGTAGTGTGGACTTAGGTAACAGTAAACAATATGCATTTTATTTATTAGCTTAAAATGTGTAATTCAGAATGACATTTTTATTATTATCTTATCCTAATTATGTAAAAATTCTTCCCTATTGCCACACAATGGCTTGTTAACCACAGTGAAGCGGTGTATATTATCAGTTGACTCTCAAAAAAGTAATAAATGGAATTCAGTCTGAAATATAAAACCTCAGGCCTTTTCTGTTGAAAATTGTATTTGATTTTTATTTTATTTTTTTAATAATAAAAGATTTTCTCAACACATCTTTCTGACCTTTTACATTTACTATGTTAACAATATTTTGAGAAATAAAAAATTATGCTGTTTGGGGGGCATGTCAAAGTTCTTTGGTAGTGGTTAGTATTAATTTAACATTGTCTAGGCTTCTCTTTCAAAATTAAAATTTAGAAAATCTTTTTGATATTTTACTCTTGATATTTTTATTTTAAAAGTAAATAACTACAAGAATAATTTTGTATGTAACTTCTTAATACTGTGTGTATTAGAATGATTAATTAAAATTATTTCAGGTTGCAGTTCTAAAATGCATATTATCATTAATATATAGCTATTAACTATTTCTTAAAAAATTGTTTTCTGCTTTATTAAAGCAGTAGTTATTTTTCTGATAAAAGGAATGTCATAATTCTTGGTCCTTCAGTTTTCCCACATTATGTTTTGAAAACTTAATATTTCCTTAATTCTTTATGATTTATAGAACATTTTGGATTGTATCTGGCAAGTCATAAAGAAATCTCATATTTGTTATTTTGGTGTTTTCACATCATATTACACATTAGAAATATGATTTTAAGGTACATAGTATTTAAAAATAATATAAAATTTATAGTCAAATTTATTTAAAATCTAATTAGAGACTTTTAATATGTTTGTTTAAGATTCTTGTTTTGTTTTTAATAGGTCCATGTATATATTTGGGGGATTTTCTAGTGTACTCCTTAATGATATCCTTGTATATAAGCCTCCAAATTGCAAGGCTTTCAGAGATGAAGAACTTTGTAGAAATGCTGGTCCAGGGATAAAATGTATTTGGAATAAAAATCACTGCGAATCTTGGGAATCTGGAAATACTAATAATATTCTTAGAGCAAAGTGCCCTCCTAAGACAGGTAAGCTTTTATTTTTTGTTTTCCCTCTTTCTGGTATTGAAACGACTCTGACTGGAAATAGAAATTCATTTTTTTAATATGAATTACCCTAGAAGATTTCAGAAATGAAAAACTTATTATTCTCTGAATTATAATATGTGACTCAATAGGAATTAATAATTTAATATCTTTGTTAGCTACTTTTAACTATATTTTTGAAATCTATATATTATATCTATCTTATATGTAACACCATCCATATGCATGAATTATTTTGTAATATAAATTTAAAATGCCTTGAATATATCATTTTAAGAAATATTACATACTTCAAAGAAATAATACAAAATGATTTATTTTGCATTTGATATTTTTCTTCTTCCTAAATCTTAAAGTTAAATTTTTTTTTTATAATTTGATGATCAGTGTTCTAATTTTATGTTTCTTATAAAATGTTGAATGAGTAAATCAGGCTTATAAAAATTATCAGTCAGCATTATTTTATTTATGTCTATTTGCTTATAATCTGGATAAAAATTGTTAAGTTTGCTTTAAATTGGTTAAGGCTTCTATACATTTTTGAGGCTACAACAACAAACATATTTTTTAAGTTTTGCTAATCTACATTAACTTAAATTTCTCTGAATATATTTGTTTAAAGGACAGTAAAAATAATTTATTCAGTTCTTTATCTTTCAAAATGTATAAATTTAAATGTCTGGAGGATTCTGATAGATTGAATTGTTAAGATGCAGAAAGTAGGTATTTAAAATCTTGTAAACACAAATAAGCTACCAGGTTAACTTCATCCTAGAGAACTGTTTTTGCCAGCGTAGGTTTTTTTTTTTTTTCGGTTAAAAATGTCTCAGTGATCCTTAAATAGATATTATAAATGTATGAATTAAGAAGTGTGGCAATTTTCTTTTTTTGTCCCAATGTTTTTTATCTCCCATTTGTATTACAGCTGCTTCTGATGACAGATGTTACAGATATGCGGATTGTGCCAGCTGTACTGCCAATACGAATGGGTGCCAATGGTGTGATGACAAGAAATGTATTTCAGCCAATAGTAACTGCAGTGTGGTTAGTATTATGGGTGAACAGTGATGTACTTAACATTGCTGCATTATATCACTCCCTCACTCACCCACCATTTGGTAGTACAGTACAAAAATAGAACTTTACACATTAAGACATTAAATATGTAGGGAATCATTCACTTATTGGTACATTATAAAGTCAGACTGGAGTTTTTTGCTCAGATTTTTCAGTCTAGATTCTGTTTTGGATATAGTAATTTTCATTTATGTTTGTGGATAAGACTGAAAAATTTTTAAAAATTAAAAAAAAGACTAACTTTAAATGTTATCTTCTTTACTGATAGAAATAGGATTATTTAGGTGGTTGAAATCATTTCCATGGGATTCCTGTATCAAAAGTGATGTCAGGCTAACATTTTGTTCATATACTTTTTGTTGAAATATAACCAGAGATGTTGATAGTAGTTTCTCTTCTGTCTTTAGATTATTGGCTCTGAACTTGAAGCAATTTGTCCCATGGGGGACATTTAGCAATGTGTGGAGAACTTTGTGGTCATCAGAACTATAGAGCTGCTGCAGGCATCTAGCATGTAGGGGCCAGCGATGCTGTTAACCCTTCTACAATGCATGGAATACCCCTTCCACAGCAAATAATTACCTGGCTCAAAATGTCAATAGTGTTGAACCTCTTTTTTAAATGAAGGACTACTAAAAAAAATTCCAATATTAATATTTATAGTAGATGAAAATGAATTAGGAGCAGCAAATTTAAGATTTTAAGTGGATAGAATCAAAGTATCATATTTTAAAAGAATATATCAAAAAATGAAAGGGAAATTTTAAAAAAGTAGTATTTAGTGGATTAAAAGGCTTTATTTATTAGTCTATAGGTTAAGTAAAAAGAAATAATGTGTACATAGATTTCCAACTAAGTACAGTATTTAGTGTGTTACTATTTCTAAATTTTTACTAGTCAACAAATGGTCCACATATTTTTCAAGATAATAGAAATAAAAGGTTAAAAAAAAGGATTTGTAAGTAAATGGATGGAGTTGGAGAATATAATGCTAAGTGAAGTAAGCCAATCCCCCAAAACCAAAGTTTTGTTTGATATAAGGATGCTGATTTATAATAGAGATTGGGGGGAGCATGGGAGGAATAGACAAACTTTAGACAGGGTAAAGGGGAGGGAGGGGAAAGAAGGGGGCATGTGTTTAGGAAGGTGGTGGAATGAGATGGACATCATTACTCTAAGTACATGTATGAAGACATGAATGGTGTGACTCTACATTGTGTATAACCAGAGATATAAAAAATTGTGCTATATATGTATATTATGAATTGAAATGCATTCTGCCATCATATATAACAAATTAGAATAAATAAAAAATTTATAACTAAAAAAAGGAGGATTTGAAAGTAAGTAAAACTTATGGTTATATCATCTAAAAGTTTTCCTCAATAACCAATAATATTTCAAAATATTTAGATTTTATGATTTTATTCTAAAATAGTATTCAAACTTAAAAAGGAGAAAAATTAGCAGTTATTGACTGATTAGTTTGAACCCTTTTTCTTTCATACATATTTTGTTGGTATATACTTTCTAGTTTTATAAGTTGCTCTAATAACAAGCTATGCTTCAGTTCTGTTTGAGTTTTAATATAAATATGACATAACTATGCATTGAAAATTTAAATTATAGTTTTATATTTTCAATAATATTCATTTAATTGGAATTTATTTTAATGGAAATAGGTGCTAGGTAAATAAGACATAGGAATAAAGGACTTGTACTTGGGTTCTTCAGAGAAATAGAGCCAGTAAGATACATACTATGTACATAATATTTATAATAAGGAATTAGCTCACATGAGCCAATTATGAAAATTATGAAATGTCCCATGATCTGCCTGCCATCTGCAGACTGAAAGCCCAAGAATATTGGTGGTGTAAATTCTGGTACAAGAATGGAGCCTTGTGAAGCTGGGTATGGCACAAACCTATAATCCCATTGGCTTGGGTAGCTGAGGCAGGAGAACCCTGAGATCAGAGCCAGCCTCAGCACCAGCGGGGCGCTAAGCCACTCAGTGAGACCCTGTCTCTAAATTAAATACAAAATAGGGCTGGGGATGTGGCTCAGTAGTTGAGTGCCCCTGAGTTCAATCCCTGGTACCCTCTCAAAAAGAATGGAGGCCTGTGAATCAGTAACTCTAGTGGTGTAAGTTCTGGCTAAGGACAGGAAAAGACTGTGCCTGAGCTCAGTAGTAGGGAACAGAGAAATTCTTTTCTTAACCTTTTTGTTGTATTCAGGCCCTTGGTGTACTGAATGATTATCCATCTTTGGGAAGGCCTTTTGCTTTTCTGAAGTCTATGGATTCAAATGGTTATCTCATTTGGACTCATCCTCATAGACATACCCAGAAATAATATTTAGCAAAATATTTTATCTGTATCCTGGTCAAATTTACACTTAAAATTAATTTTCATGTAATTAAAATAGAAAACATTATTGATTAAAAATTTCAAGAAGATTTTATTTTAACCTTTCTGAATAACTGCATAACTGTTAAATAATAAAAATTTATATCTCACGGCTCTCTATGTAGGCTAGAAAGTTAAACTATGCACTTACAGATTCAGATCTGGTGAGGACCTGATTTCTGGTTCATAGAAGGACCTGATTCCTGTCTTCTTAATGCTTTCTCCCAATGGCAGAAGGGAAGCTACTGTTCCTTCAGCTCTGTATAATGTTACCAATCCTAAATTTGAGTACTTCGCCCTTCTGACCAAAATCACACATAAGGTCCTACCCTCCTGATACCATCACTTTAGGGGTTAGGCTTCAACATATGAATTTTGGGGTATACATTCAATGCATGCAGACATTTGTATGTGTAAGTTGAACACGCTAGGTGAAAATACACGTCTCAAAAATCACATTATGTACAATTGCTATCAAATACTATTTATAATGTGTGCTTTTGCTTTATATTTTATTTTTAATAATGTGTTAACAAGGAATGCATTGGATGACAGTGTACATGAGGAGATAGTATGCACTTATAATTTAGAATTTAATGTTTTAATTTAATCTTTTAGCCAGTTTTATCAAAACGTCTGGTGATTAGGCTAAACCAAGTGCTACTGGATACAAAAGGTCTATAGAATTTTAGACAAAATTATGTGTATTGATATTCTATTTCATTATTTAGCCATATTTTCTACAAGTTGCATAATTTGTTTTCTAATACATCAACTAATCCGTATGTTTCTCCTGGATTTACATTTGAAATTTACATCTTAATATAAGGAGAGGATTAGGAGTGTAATGGTTACTCTCCATAGTCAGTTTACTAATGCACGTCTGGTTCATTACATCAAAAATGTAGCCATGTTTCAGAATAACAGTCAGACTTCTTCTGTTATTGGTACATTGTTCCTGTGAGAGAAATGCAGTTTCATCTGTTGTACTTGTTCAGTATCAGTAAATGACTCTATTGTTCTTAATGAAGAGCAGTAGAATTATTGGATGGGGATTCTGATGTTACTGTCATTATTTTGAAGACCAACATTAAGCTGTTATTTCTTCTCTTATTCCAACATGTTTAGCCACACTCCTGTCATTTTTATAAATTACTTAACAATTAAACTTGATTTATTTCTTTTCAGTTAGCTGGCAGATGTTTAAAACTATACTTTTAGTGATTGTGTAAAATAATGTCAACAAAATCTATTAATCAGAAAAATATCCAGAAAAAAGTTTATATGTTCATAATGAAAATGTGGTGATTGAATAAGTCACAAAGTAACTTGAAATTTATAAATATGTATAAAATGGAATATTTTATAGAAAGTAAAGTTGAACATTATATATGGGTACTTTTTTATCTATTACAGTAAACGTAATATGCTCTAAAGAAATTAATACCTATGAAATGGAGGTGACTGTTGTGTATTTTATAAAGGAGAGTATGATTCTTTGTGAATAAATATTTAGTGAGTGACATTTAAAATACCTAAAAAGATAAAAATTGTAATTTTATATGTAGGATAGTTGTTCCTTAATTTTAATTTTTAGCCTATTTATTGAAGATATTTAACTCTTTTACGTGAGAATGTCTAAGGAAAACATTTGCATCAAATACACAGGAAAGATTGTTGTAAGGCTTAGGGTGCAGAATTAATTGTTTTGTATTTTTTTCATCATAAATGGAATCACAGGAAGAATTGAGTAAAAATTTTTTATAGCTGATTTTCCAGGAGGTAGACTTTGTCATAGATAATGAAGTCATGTGAGGTAGTTGAACCTAGGTTTTTAATAAGGAACTACAATCAAAGTTCCTATATGGCCTTTTTTTCTTTCTTGACCTTTAATCTTTAACTTCAAGTTGAAATGATTATATTATGTAGTAGTATTAAAAAATTTAGAAGCTTTTTTTAACCTCTATGAAGGAAATATGACAGGTAGATGCAAGAGACACATTAACTTTTATTTAGGATTGTGGAAGTAAAATTATTTTGAGTTATTGTGAAAGTATTTTTTTCAGATTGTATTGGATTTTCATAAATCTCTCTCTCTCTCTCTCTCTCTTTTTTTTTTTTACTACTTATCATGTTGTGCTTTATTTCCAAGGGTTTGCACAATATTTTATTAAGACCAGAATCGTATCATGTTTTCATTAAGGGAAATGACTTTATATATTGATTTTATTTAATTGTAAGCTGTTTTCAAACTCTTTTAAAAAAGTTTTCATTACATAGATTCAATTTCAAATTGTACAATTTGCACAAGTTTTAAAATTAATTTTAGAATTTATATATGTCAGCAGAATGCATTACAATTTTTATTACACATAGAGCACGATTTTTCATATCTCTGGTTGTATACAAAGTATATTCACACCAATTTGTGTCTTCATACATGTACTTTGGATAATAATGTCTATCACATTCCACCATCATTTCTAACCCCATGCCCTCTCCCTTTCCCTCCCCCTCCCTATACCACTATGAATCACCCTCCTTATATTAGAGAAAATATTCGGCATTTTTTTGGGGGGGATTGGCTCACTTCACTTAGCATTATCTTCTCTAACTCCATCCATTTACCTGCAAATGCCATGATTTTATTCTCTTTTATTGATGAGTAATATTCCATTGTGTATATATGCCACTTTTTTATCCATTCATCTATTGAAGGGCATCTAGATTGGTTCCACAGTTGAACTATTATGAATTGTGCTGCTGTTTTTTGATGTGGCTGTATCCCTGTAGTATGCTGTTTTTAAGTCCTTTGGATACAGACTGAGGAGAGGGATAGCTGAGTCAAATGGTGGTTCCATTCCCAGTTTTCCAAGGAATCTCCTTACTGCTTTCCATATTGGCTGCACCACTTTGTAGTCCCACCAGCAGAATCTGAGTGTTCCTTTTTCTCCACATCCTAGCCAACACTTAATTTTGTTTGTATTCATGGTAGCTGCCATTCTGACTGGAGTGAGATGAATCTTAAGATTTTTTTTTTAATATTTATTTTTTAGTTATAGGAAGACACAATATCTTTATTTTATTTTTATGTGGTGCTGAGGATTGAACCTAGTGCCTCATGCATAGTAGGCTAGTGTTCTTCCTCTGAGCCACAACCCCAGCCCAAAATCTTAAGAGTTTTGATTTGCATTTCTCTAATTGCTAGCAATGATGAACATTTTTTCATATACTTGTTTATTGATTGTATATCATCTTCTGAGAGGTGGAAGCTTTTTTTTTTTCAATAAGAACTCATTCTAATTACTACAACAATAGTTAAACTTGCTAAGAGAAAAAATTAAATAAATGGAATTTAGCCTAGTTTGAGCAAAGAACAATTCATGAATTGGGCAGAACTCTGAATCAATAGAGGTTTGGAGAGCTCCTCCCCAAATCAGTTGGTATTTATAGCAGGACAATAATAGTAATATACAGAAATAGCTCAATTGGTTACATGGATGCTTGCCTTACTTGGGAATGGTGTGATGATATAATTGCCTTATATGGACATGGTCTGATCAGCTGGCAGCCTGTGATTGTCTGAGATCATTTATCTATTGCAAGCATGTACTCAATAAGTAAGTTGCAGTTTGCTTACTTACTATGTTAGCTTGCAGTGCACTATGTATAAAGGTAAATTAGTACCAAATTTAATGTAATAAATGAATGACGTAAGTAAGAGAATTCCGATTCAGTAGAATTGGATTTAGAGTTGGAAAAATGTATTTATAAAATTCACCAGGAGACTTAAAATACACTGATGTTTAAGAATCACCACTTGTGCAATGATGAAAAACAACATGCTTTATCTTTTGATTTTCTAGTCTGTCAGAAACTACACCAAATGTCATGTGAGAAATGAACAGATTTGTAACAAACTTACTAGCTGTAAAAGCTGTTCACTGAATTTGAATTGTCAGTGGGATCAGCGACAACAAGAATGCCAAGCTTTACCAGGTAAAAATTTCAAAATTTGGTAAATGAGTTGTCTAGTTTACAGATGACTACCATTAGAGTAAAGTGTTTTTAGTGTAAATGTTATATTTTCTAAAATTAAAGCAATGAGCAAGGATCAAATTATAATATTGGAATAATAACATTGTTGTTTCTATAAGAAAAGTTTCATAATAATACATTGTTTTTGGTTCTTTTTATTATTTTATTGTGTTTATTATTACTATGGACTTTGTCAGATACCTCTTCATTTTAAGATATCTTAATAACAGACAACAGTAGGTACTCAAAACTTATTATCCAGATTTAACAAATGTTAACATTTTGTCATATTTGTTATAATTTAAAAGTGCCCTTTATTTAAAAAATTCATTGAATATTTCTAGTTTTATTAACTATGACATTATATAAATATTATTTGTTTTTATAAGAATCTAAATTGTAGAGTCCAGAGCAAAGCTCATTTTAAGGGATTACATTTTATTTTCAGTTAGGATTCTTATTAGATTCTAAGTACTTTTCCTTTTAAATGTGAAAGATAATGTCAGAAAGTAAAAAGAAAGTAATTTAAGTGTTTAATGAGGTTCATCTTTTTGTTGTACAGATGAATTTCGACACATGGTGGCAAAGTGACTAGCTCAAAACCTCATGTGTTGTAAATGGCAAAGTTGTAACTATTAAAAGGGTGTTTTATTTTTGTTTAATTTTTGCCTATTTCCCCTCATGAAAAATTTTTGAACTGGAGGCTGGGGTTGTGGCTCAGTGGTATAGCACTTGCCTCACGTGTGAGGCACTGGGTTCTATTCTCAGCACTGCATATAAATAAATTAATAAAATAAAGGTCCATCAACAACTAAAAAGTATTTAAAAAAATTTCTGAACTGATATAATTCTAAAAAATATTGGAAAATTTAATCAGATTTCATGTCTGAAAGATAATTTTTCTTACAAATTCATGTAATAAAATAAAAACTTCTTTGCTTTTAAAAATGTTATTGAGGTTTTAGAATGTTTATTTGTCTGTTTTCTGTTATTATAACAATATCTGATTCTGGGTAATATATAAAATAAAGAGTTTTGGAGTCTGAAAATTCAAGATCCAGCAACTCCCTAGGTTTAGCCTCTGATGAGATTCCCCTGGGATATGTTACATTATGACAAATGGCATCATGTTAAGAACACATGGGAGAGGGAGAAGTCACAAGGTAAGAAAGGAAATGAGAGAAGAGAGAGAGAAAGAAAAGGAGAGAGAAACATAAATTGGGGAGGAACCAAAGTCTTAATAACAACTGTCTTGTGAAAACTAACTAGGGTCCCAGGAGGACGACCTTAATTTCTCTTGAGAGCAGTCCTCTCAATGACCTCTTCCGAAGCTCTACCTCTTAAAGGTTCCAACACCTCCCCTGATGTCATACTGGTGACCACACTTCCAACTCATGAACACTTGGGGGACATACATTCTCAAACCATATCCAAACTATAGCAGGATATTTCTTCAAATTTTGAATTTTATTTATTTACTGATCTTTAAAGCTTTTAAATAGTAATATGTGCATATGTTATAATTTTGAGAAAATTAGAGAATATTAGTTTGGTAGGCAGGATTTGTGAATCAATATGAGATAACAATAAAAAGTTGGAAGTAATATTGAACTTTAACAGTTGGGCTACAACATTTAACATGTAGATCATTTATAATGCTTCAGAGTCTCCTGTAAAAGACAAAATTCTGGACCAAAATGAAATTTGACTATAAGAATGTATATATTTAAAGGAAGATTGCTTCAATCATAAAGTAATTTGGTTGTCATTAGAAATTTGGAAAAAATAACAGTGAAATTATCTTTGTTAGTACCCATCTCCTTATTCCTTAGGAATTAAATATTACATTGTATATGGATTCTACTTTATATATACAGTAACTCTCCTTTCTACATTAGTATTTAATAAGCAGACAACTGGGTATATCTCATCTGGTTTCCATTTAGCTTGTCTCAGTAAGTAAGTGCTCTCAAAAGTGGACTCAAAAGAGCATTTTTCCATGAAAATTGGTGAACTGCATTTTTTTTTAGCGTCAATCTCATATGAGCTAGACAATTTGAATTTATCTCACTAAACTTACTAAAAAAATTAACTGCTTTCCTTTTAACCACATAGCTGAGTTGATACTCAATATTATAAAAGCCCAATAAAAATATTTGGTTTATTAGTATAATTTAGTTTAGCTTCAAAGGCCCATCATTTGTTTTCTTTTGTATGATTTGTCAATCAGTTATTTTTGTTTTAATTGAAAAAAAATAAAGAGGCAAAAATAATCTAAATCTTTTTTTGATTCAGTAAGGTAGGAAAAAATCCCCACAACTTAACAAGATTTTCATAAGGAAAAGTGATTTGGTACTCCATCTTCTTTAAAACCAAAAGACTGCTGCACATGTGATCTCAAAATGAAAGAAAGCAAGGTCATACCCATAGATATTAGATGATAATTATAATTTATTGAGGGATATCTGGAAGAGTACACTTGTAATGGGATTTAAAATTATTACTCTAAGTTAATGAATATTTTTAAAATTATCAGCGTTAACATGATCAAAATCTCTCTATATAATATCCATTAAGAAAGATCTGTGGGGCCCTCAATGATTTTTAAGAGTTAAAAACTGGGCTGAGGTTGTAGCTCTGTAGTAGAGTGGTCTCCTTGCATGTGGAAGGCACTGGGTTTGATCCTGAGCACCACATAAAAATAAAATAGAGGTATTGTGTCCATCTACAACTAAAAATATATTTTAAAAAAGAGTTAGAAACTAAGATATTTCAGAACTACTGCTTTAGAACAGTTCCTAAGAGTTGCAGGAGTACATTAGTCCTTTTCTAAATTGCAAGAGGCACTGCTGTGTTTAATGTAATATGGAGAATAAAAATCTTACCAAGTAGATCAGTGTGTTCATGAGACACTGCATTGTTCATTAGTACACTCTAGAGCAGAACTTTATACTATATGTGGTTTATAACATGTGTTTTAGAGACTATGTGCTGTTTTAAGCTTAGCTGGACTACTGTAGATAAACTATTGCTGAATAGTTATTTAAACTCTAGTAAGGCAAGAAGAGCTTTGTAAAAACAGATTCTAGAAAGCAAAAATTAGAGCTTTTTAATAGTTTTTTTTACAAAACATAAGTGGAATGAAATGATCTACTCATGCCTAAAGAATCAAAGAACCTAACATACTAAAACAGTGTACCTGGTCCCTGGAAATTAGATTTGGAGGTCAATTAGCCCACATATAGAATTAACTTTGAAATTGCTTTTGTTTTATTCTGATAATTTTCTCTTAAGGTGATCTTAGCTGGACTTTAGGACATAAATATAGTAGTGATTTTGTTTATTGAATGACGTATTAAATGCTAATACACTATTGAAAATCTAGCAAGCTGTCAGTACAATTTAATAGTTATTATAGAGCTATAACTCATCTTGTTTAATAATTAAAGAAAAAATAGGGTCTTCTTTTTTCATTCTCCAACAAATTATTAGACAAATTTTATGTTAAGATACTTAAAATGTTTTATTTAAAATATAATTTAAATGATATAACGTTATGTTACAATTCTGAAATAATTAAAAAATATATATGCTCTCAAAATAAGACAATTTTTTTCTTTGACTAGCTCATCTTTGTGGAGAAGGATGGAGTCATATTGGGGATGCTTGTCTAAAAATCAACTCCAGTAGAGAAAGTTATGACAATGCAAAACTTTATTGCTATAATCTTAGTGGAAATCTTGCTTCATTAACAACTTCCAAAGAAGTAGAATTTGTTCTGGATGAAATACAGAAGTATACCCAACAGGTAACCATAACTGTGCTGTCATGACCCCATAACTCTTAGAAGTGATTAATTCTACTTGTTTTTTTAAAATACATTCTTACTAAATTCTAGAAATGCAAGTGGAATTGATTTAAAATGATAGCAGGCAGAGGATTGATTCTATACGTATATTTGGTAATAAGTTTCTTATCTCATGTTTTACACAGTAAAGCAATGCACTACCAAGCAATACCAAGAAGTGATTTCATATGAATACATACTCTTAACATTTGCATATAATTTAATAATTTTAATACCACTCTGTATAGAGGGGCAGAGATGATTTTGGCTTGAAGATTTCAGAATAAAGATTATCAGTTACTTGCTATGGCAACACTTAAATAATTCTGTGTTGGTATAGATGATTTTAAGCAATATTGTGGACAGTATCTCTGCAACTTAATAGCAAGTTAACCTCCCTAATTCTGTGTTACTCATTTGTAAACTGGGATGATAAAAATAGCTATCTGGACTATTAAAGTAATAAATGAGATATTACATATAAAGATACATTTTATTTTTTATTTATTTATTTTTTTTTTAAAGAGAGAGTGAGAGAGGAGGGAGAGAGAGAGAGAGAGAGAGAGAGAGAGAGAGAGAGAGAGAGAGAGAGAGAGAGAGAGAATTTTTAATATTTATTTTTTAGTTCTCGGCGGACACAACATCTTTGTTGGTATGTGGTGCTGAGGATCGAACCCGGGCCGCATGCATTCCAGGCAAGCGCGCTACCACTTGAGCCACATCCCCAGCCCCATACATTTTATTTTTGAGTATTTACTATGATCATCATTATTATTCCCATTTATGGAATATTACTTTTCTGTCTTTGTCCCCAGCACTGCTATTACTACTCTTTCCAAGAATCATTTAGAAGATTAATTATTAGGTAACAAAATTAACTTATTTGATGGGTAGTTAATATTGGAATTGATTAGAGAAAATTATTTGCCCTATACTAGTTTTTTATTTTTTTATGATAAATAACTAAAATTTTTGCAGGGACATTCAGTTCACTCTCATTGCCTATCCTAATTTTTGTGATGGTATTAACATGTATATTTCTCAAAAAACCCCAATAATGGATAATATAGTTTCTAATGTTAATTGTAATCTTTTTTTTTATTGTTGGTTGTTCAAAACATTACATAGTTCTTGACATATCATATTTCACATTTTGATTCAAGTGGGTTATGAACTCCCATTTTTACCCCGTATACAGATTGCAGAATCACATCAGTTACACTTCCATTGATTTACATATTGCCATACTAGTGTCTGTTGTATTCTGCTGCCTTTCCTATCCTCTACTATCCCCCCTCCCTTCCCCTCCCCTCCCCTCTTCTCTCTCTACCCCCTCTACTGTAATTCATTTCTCCCCCTTGTATTATTTTTCCCTTTCCCCTCACTTCCTATTGTATGTAATTTTGTATAACCATGAGGGTCTCCTTCCATTTCCATGCAATTTCCCTTCCCTCTCGCTTTCCCTCCCACCTCTCATCCCTGTTTAATGTTAATCTTCTTCTCATGCTCTTTGTCCCTACTCTGTTCTTAGTTACTCTCCTTATATCAAAGAAGACATTTGGCATTTGTTTTTTAGGGATTGGCTGGCTTCACTTAGCATAATCTGCTCTAATGCCATCCATTTCCCTCCAAATTCTATGATTTTGTCATTTTTTAATGCAGAGTAATACTCCATTGTGTATAGATGCCACATTTTTTTATCCATTCATCTATTGAAGGGCGTCTAGGTTGGTTCCACAGTCTTGCTATTGTGAATTGTGCTGCTATGAACATCGATGTAGCAGTGTCCCTGTAGCATGCTCTTTTTAGGTCTTTAGGGAATAGACCAAGAAGGGGAATAGCTGGGTCAAATGTTGGTTCCATTCCCAGCTTTCCAAGAAATCTCCATACTGCTTTCCAAATTGGCTGCACCAATTTGCAGTCCCACCAACAATGAGCAAGTGTACCCTTTTCCCCACATCCTTGCCAGCACTTGTTGTTGTTTGACTTCCTAATGGCTGCCAATCTTACTGGAGTGAGATGGTATCTTATGGTGGTTTTGATTTGCATTTCTCTGACTGCTAGCAATGCTGAGCATTTTTTCATGTGCTTGTTTATTGATAGTATGTCCTCCTCTGAGAATTGTCTGTTCAGGTCCTTGGCCCATCTGTTGATTGGGTTATTTGTTATCTTATTGTCTAATTTTTTGAGTTCTTTGTATACTCTGGATATTAGGGCTCTATCTGAAGTGTGAGGAGTAAAGATTTGTTCCCAGGACGTAGGCTCCCTATTTACCTCTCTTATTGTTTCTTTTGCTGAGAAAAAACTTTTTAGTTTGAATAAGTCCCATTTGTTGATTCTAGTTATTAACTCTTGTGTTATGGGTGTCCTACTGAGGAATTTGGGGCCCGACCCCACAGTATGTAGATCATAGCCGACTTTTTCTTCTATCAGACGCCGTGTCTCTGGTTTAATATCGAGCTCCTTGATCCATTTTGAGTTAACTTTTGTGCATGGCGAGAGAAAGGGATTCAGTTTCATTTTGATGCAAATGGATTTCCAGTTTTCCCAGCACCATTTGTTGAAGATGCTATCCTTCCTCCATTGCATGCTTTTAGCCCCTTTATCAAATATAAGATAGTTGTAGTTTTGTGGATTGGTTTCTGTGTCCTCTATTCTGTACCATTGGTCCACCCGCCTGTTTTGGTACCAGTACCATGCTGTTTTTGTTACTATTGCTCTGTAGTATAGTTTGAAGTCTGGTATTGCTATACTGCCTTATTCACACTTCCTGCTTAGCATTGTTTTTGCTATTCTGGGTCTTTTGTTTTTCCATATGAATTTCATGATTGCTTTATCTATTTCTACAAGAAATGCCATTGGGATTTTGATTGGCATTGCATTAAACCTATAGAGAACTTTTGGTAATATCGCCATTTTGATGATGTTAGTTCTGCCTATCCATGAACAGGGTATATTTTCCCATCTTCTAAGATCTTCTTCTATTTCTCTCTTTAGGGTTCTGTAGTTTTCATTGTATAAGTCTTTCACCTCTTTTGTTAGGTTGATTCCCAAGTATTTTATTTTTTTTGAGGATATTGTGAATGGAGTGTTTTTCCTCATTTCCATTTCAGAGGATTTGTCGCTGATATACAGGAATGCCTTTGATTTATGCATGTTGATTTTATATCCTGCCACTTTGCTAAATTCATTTATTAGCTCTAATAGTTTCTTTGTAGACCCTTTTGGGTCTGCTAGGTATAGAATTATGTCATCTGCAAATAGTGATAATTTAAGTTCTTCTTTTCCTATTTTTATGCCTTTAATTTCTTTCGTCTAATTGCTCTGGCCAGTGTTTCAAGAACTATGTTGAACAGAAGTGGTGAGAGAGGGCATCCCTGTCTTGTTCCAGATTTTAGAGGGAATGCCTTCAATTTTTCTCCATTCAGAATGATACTAGCCTGAGGCTTACCATAGATTGCTTTTACAATGTTGAGGTATGTTCCTGTTATCCCTAGTTTTTCTAGAGTTTTGAACATAAAGGGATGCTGTACTTTGTCGAATGCTTTTTCTGCATCTATCGAGATGATCATATGGTTCTTAATTTTAAGTCTATTGATGTGGTGAATAACATTTATTGATTTCCGTATATTGAACCAGCCTTGCATCCCAGGGATGAATCCTACTTGATCATGATGCACAATTTTTTTGATATGTTTTTGAATCCGATTCGCCAGAATTTTATTGAGGATTTTTGCATCTAGGTTCATTAGAGATATTGGTCTGTAGTTTTCTTTCTTTGAAGTGTCTTTGTCTGGTTTAGGAATCAGGGTGATGTTGGCCTCGTAGAATGAATTTGGAAGTTCTCCCTCTTTTTCTATTTCCTGAAATAGCTTGAAAAGTATTGGTATTAATTCCTCTTTAAAGGTTTTGTAAAACTCTGCTGTATACCCATCCGGTCCTGGGCTTTTCTTAGTTGGTAGTCTTTTGATGGTTTCTTCTATTTCTTCAATTGATATTGGTCTGTTTAGGTTGTCTATATCCTCCTGACTCAATCTGGGCAGATCATATGACCTAAGAAATTTATCGATGCCTTCACTATCTTCTATTTTATTGGAGTATAAGGATTCAAAATAATTTCTGATTATCTTCTGTATTTCTGAAGTGTCTGTTGTGATGTTGCCTTTTTCATCCCGTATGCTAGTAATTTGAGTTCTCTCTCTTCTTCTCTTTGTTAGCATGGCTAAGGGTCTGTCAATTTTGTTTATTTTTTTAAAGAACCAACTTTTAGTTTTGTCAATTTTTTCAATTGTTTCTTTTGTTTCGATTTCATTAATTTCAGCTCTGATTTTAATTATTTCTTGCCTCCTACTTCTTTTGCTGTTGTTTTGCTCTTCTTTTTCTAGGATTTTGAGATGAAGTATGAGATCATTTATTTGTTGGTTTTTTCTTTTTTTAAGGAATGAACTCCAAGCAATGAATTTTCCTCTTAGAACTGCTTTCAGTGTGTCCCATAGATTCCGATATGTTGTGTCTGTGTTTTCATTTATCTCTAAGAATTTTTTAATTTCCTCCTTGATATCTTCTATAACCCATTGATCATTCAGTAACCTATTGTTCATTCTCCAAGTGATGCATGATTTTTCCTTCCTTCTTTTATCGTTCATTTTCAGTTTCATTCCATTATGATCAGATAAGATGCATGGTATTATCTCTACTCCTTTATATTGTCTAAGAGTTGCCCTGTGACATAATATATGATCTATTTTTGAGAAGGATCCATGTGCTGCTGAGAAAAAAGTGTAACTGCTTGATGTTGGGTAGTATATTCTATATATGTCAATTAAGTCTAGGTTATTAATTGTGTTATTGAGTTCTATAGTTTTTTTATTCAACTTTTGTTTGGAAGATCTGTCCAGTGGTGAGAGAGGTGTGTTGAAGTCTCCCATGATTATTGTATGGTGGTCTATTAGACTCTTGAACTTGAGAAGAGTTTGCTTGATGAACATGGCTGCACTGTTGTTTGGGGCATATATATTTATGATTGTTATGTCTTGTTGGTGTATGGTTCCCTTGAGCAGTATGTAGTGTCCCTCTTTATCCCTTTTGATTAACTTTGGCTTGAAATCTATTTTATTTGATATGAGTATGGACACTCTTGCTTGTTTCCGAAGTCCATATGAGTGATATGATTTTTCCCAATCTTTCACCTTCAGTCTATGTATATCTTTTCCTATCAAATGCATCTCCTGTAGGCAGCATATTGTTGGGTCTTGTTTTGTGATCCATTCTACTAGCCTGTGTCTCTTAATTGGTGAGTTTAAGCCATTAACATTTAGGGTTATTATTGAGATATGGTTTGTTCTTCCAGCCATATTTGTTTATTTATGTTACTAAACATGGTTTGTTTTCCTCTTTGATTATTTCCCCCCTTTACTGTCCTACCTCCCACTGTTGGTTTTCATTGTTGTTTTCCATTTCCTCTTTCTGAAATGTTTTGCCAAGGATGTTTTGAAGAGATGGTTTTCTAGCTGCAAATTCTTTTAACTTTTGTTTATCGTGGAAGGTTTTAATTTCATCTTCCATCCTGACGCTTAATTTCGCTGGATACACGATTCTTGGTTGGAACCCATTTTCTTTCAGAGTTTGAAATATGTTATTCTTTCAGATTCTGTGTTGAAAGATCAGCTGTTATCCTGATTGGTTTACCCCTAAATGTAATCTGCTTCCTTTCTCTTGTAGCTTTTAAAATTCTCTCCTTATTCTGTATGCTGGGCATCTTCATTATAATGTGTCTAGGTGTGGATCTCTTATGATTTTGCACATTCGGTGTCTTGTAGGCTTCTAGGATTTGGGATTCTGTCTCATTCTTCAAGTCTGGGACGTTTTCTCGTATTATTTCATTGAATAGATTGCTCATTCCTTTGGTTTGGACCTCTATACCTTCCTGTATCCCAATGACTCTTAAGTTTGGTCTCTTTATATTGTCCCATATTTCTTGAATGTTCTGCTCATGGTTCCTTAACAGTCTTGCTGAGCTGTCTATGTTCTTTTCAAGTTGAAATACTTTGTCTTCATTGTCTGATGTTCTATCTTCTAAGTGTTCTACTCTGCTAGTAGTATTCTCAATTGAGTTTTTAAGTTGGTTTATTGCTTCCTGCATTTCTAGGATTTCTGTTTGTTTTTTATTACCTCTATCTCCCTGTATATTTGATCTTTTGCTTCTTGGATTTGTTTATGTAATTCATTGTCGAAGTCATCTTTCATTGACTGATTTTGCTGTCTAATGTCTTCCTTGAGACTCCAGATCATCTGAAGCATGTATATCCTGAATTCTTTATCTGACATTCCATCTGCTGCAGCTATTACCTCTTCTAAAGTTGAGTTGACCTGCATTGCTTGTGGTCCTTTCTTTCCTTGTCGTTTCATACTGCTCGCGTTTCTTTCTGCTTGGTGAAACTGTTGTGTTTTTGAAATTTTCCCCCTATATATTTATATTACTCTTGAAAAGTCTCCGTTGCAGGGCGGGCAGCGGCTGTGCTCCTCCTCCAGTTGGTGTGACGTGTCTACCACGCCCGCGGACCCCTGGGGCTGTTCTCCTGGTCGGTCGCAGGTCTGCCTACCTTGCAGGCGCGGGCGGCAGCTCTGCTCTGCCCTTACACCAATTGGGGTGACGTGTCTACCACGCCGGGGGGTCGCTGGGCCTGTTCCGGGCACGGGAGGCGGCTCTGCTCTGCCCCTACTCCAATTGGTGTGACGTGTCTACCACTCCGGCGGGTCGCTGGGCCTGTTCCGGGCGTGGGCGGCGGCTCTGCTCTATCATTACTCCAATTGGTGTGACGTAACTACCACGCTTGCGGGCCACTGGGCCTGTTCAGGGTGCGGGCAGCGGCTCTGCTCTGCCCCTACTCCAATTGGGGTGACATGGCTACCACGCTGGCGGGCCTCTGGGCCTGTCCCAGGCGCGGGCGGCGGCTCTCCTCTGCCCCTCCTCCAATTGGTGTGACGTGTCTACCACGCCTGCGGATAATTGTAATCTTTAAGTCCAAAGCTCTCTGCCTCATTAATTTAATATATTAATTATATTTTTTAGCTTTTATAAATAGCCAAGTATTTTGAAGTTCATCTGATAATATGAAATTTGTTGGCCTCATGACAGGTTTTGTTTATGCCTGGGACTAATAGGATAAAAAAACTATACTAATTAAATTTGTATTACCAGTTGATTCATAAAACTTTGTTTTGTGAAATATAGTTATGTTTTCTGAAGGAATGTACTGGTACTTATTTATTTAGTACACATTTATTAATCACCCTAAGTGTACTTGGCAATCTACTGCTTGCAGAGAATGTGGAAATAAAAAGACAATCATTGCTTTCAAATGATTTTAGTGTAGGGGGATTTTAGTGTAGAGGGAAACAAACACAATTATACTAAATTGATAATTGCAATGATAGATGTGCACAGGGTGGTAGGAGATGATAGAGGGTGGACAGCTAGCCAGTAATGTGTACTTAAGGAGAGCTTGTATGAAATGGTTTAGCTAAGTTTTGTAGGAGTTGGAGTAGGCCAGTACTTGAGGATGTTTGTAAGGCAGTCTGAGAAAATTCCTCTTTTTTTTTTTTTTTTTTTACACTTTGAGAGGTATGAGCTTAATGGCTGGAGGAAAAATGAATGTGGTGACATAGGGAGGATCTATTGATTTTTAAAACTATTTTGGAAATATGTGACAGGTTTTTCTTTTTTTATTGTTGTTGTACTGGGAGTTGAACCCAGGGTTTTGCATATGCTTAGCAAGCTCTCTACCACTGAGCCAAGTCCCCATCCCTAAACTAAAAGATTCTATTGTTTTTTTGTTTTATTTTTGTAATGGTAAGGATTGAACCCGGTCTTGTGCATGCTAGGCAAGCACTCTACCACTGCGCCACATCCCTAGCCCTGTACTTGTTTGTTTTAAGTGGTACTGAAGATTGAACCCAGGCAAAAACTCTACCTCTGAGTTATATCCCCAGCCCCTGAGGTATTTAAGTTTTATTTTTAAGCATATGGAATTTACAACATAAATTAAGATCTGTTTATATTCTTGTTAGGAGTTTCCTGTCTATAACTACAAAAAAATGAGGGGTAATTACAAGAAACATGTAAAAATTATTAAATACCTGCTACTTAGGAAGACCTTATTATCTGCAAGAACCACATTTTCAGAGTTTTGGAAAGTATTTAGCATTAAAGCTTTATTATCTTTTCTTGGTTTAAAACATTATTTTTAGTTGCTATCATATAATCTTGAAATATGTCATTTTAGAAGTTGCATATCTCAGGATTTTTTTTGTCAGTAGCTATTTTTTCTTGCCTATTATAAATCATAAAAATTTGGCTAATAATTATTTTGAATCTGTGATGAACTTAGACTTGATAGTTTGCCGAATAGTAAACTATGTAAGTGTAGAATGTTTTGTTTTACCAGAAAGCCAAGCTTTTAGCAGAATTTCAAAGTGGAAACTTCTGCAAGGTGACATTCCATTAGGCATATCTTTGTATAAAATGAATTATATCCCGAGTCATTGCAGTTGTATAAACTTAAGATAACCCTTCCTTGGCAAATAAAGATCAACAGATCCATGCACTTGAAAGAGATATGTTGGGTCAAATGATCATTTACTTATCAGAAATGGCTAATGAAATGTTACAGTGATTTATGGTGTGCTGCTATAAATTTTCATAATATAGTAATTTATCTTTCATTTTCAACTGCCTGTCTGGTTCATTTACTGAGTAATAGTTACTTTAAATGTTTTATCAGCTGCTTTATTTTTGTTTCTCTTCTCTTCTTATATGATTCTTATCATGATGAGTTAGGGAGTAATATTTCATTTTAAATGACTTGTCTTTACCGTAGATAGTTGGGAAATATAGGCAGAATTGCTGTAATGTGAAACATAGTCGTTAATCTGAAATATCTATGTTGGATTGATTATCCAGAAGTTGTTATTACCAAGAACTTTAAAAATGTTATAGCTCATTATCAAAATATCTTTTAGAATAATGTGTGAAATATATGAGGACACAATGTGAAGCAATATGTGTGTTTTCAAAATTAGAAACACCATTTAATAAGTTCCATCTCTGTATCAGGCATTCTGCAAGATTGTAGAAAATAACCATTTTTATTCTAATGAACTTTGTTTAGAAAAATTTCTTGATTAATTACTATGTGTACTGTACTCCATTGGCAATATGAGATATATCATGATGAAAATTCATAAGGGATTTTATTTTTTTGAAGAAATATCTGTTGGGAATATCTGTATAAAATTCATTGTATTTATGTACTTTGCAAACTTCTAGTTCTAAAGCTATCTTTTACACCTCTAGGACCATTTGTACAACATAATTAGAATTAATAATGGAATAAATATCATTTTTATATTGTTGGAGAGGCATATCTTTTCTCTATCCTGGCATCCCATAGTTTAATTATTAAAAAAGGAATGATGTGCAATTTTGAAATGATCTTACATGATAATAAATATTGGTAGCTTAGTATCTTAGAATATATATGTATTATATAAATTAAAACTAAGGTGTTTATAATCTAATAGAATTTTGTGATGATAGTAATTTGCATCAAGAATATATCATTTTTTGGATAACCATAACATTATATAGCATATTTTAAATCACAATAATGATTAAAATAAAATATGTAAATATAGATTAGATTTTGATTTAAGTCTAATTTTGTTTTAAGTCTAAATATTGCTGAAAGCATTAAGAATAGTTATGTGGTTTTTGTGCACCTATTAAAATTTCAGAACAAGAATCATATGTTATCAGTTTTCTTGAGTACTTTATTAATGAAAGTGGATGACATTTAATCTGAAGTTGTGTAAAATGAACTTCGTAGTAGTGAAGGTCTGAATTAGGAGAGTCAGCTACTCCTTTCTCAGTTTTTTGGTGTGAAATCGTTATGAAGTGTTCATTTAGATTCGATACTGTGTTTGTTGATTTTGTTTTCTGTTTTTGTACAATGCAGATGGTGACAATTTATCATTAGATTCTTAACCCCATAACCAAGTAACCCTTTAATTTGATAGTAGTAATAATACTGACAGGTGCAGCAGTAGCAATATGTTCAGTTTTATAATGATTTTGCCTCATATGATAGATATTTAAATTAGGCATTTATTTATACCCCCATTCCATAGAAAACAGACTCATAAAGGCTAAATAAATGACCCTAAACATGTATATAAACAATAAAACTATACTTAAAATAGTGTTCTATTCTACATCATCTAAAATGTGCCAGGATTATTAATTAGTATTGGTACTAAAATTGACTACTACACAGGTGGTTCTGTATATTGTCCAGTGTAATTTTAAATTGAAATCATATTTTTATTTGATGAAGAACACGAGTCAGTAGTTTTACATCTAACTTTTAAAAATGCCTCTTTTCCTGTTTACAGAAAGTGTCACCTTGGGTAGGCTTGCGCAAAATCAATATATCCTACTGGGGATGGGAGGACATGTCTCCTTTTACAAATACGACTTTACAGTGGCTTCCTGGTGAACCAAATGATTCTGGATTCTGTGCATACCTAGAAAGGGCTGCAGTTGCAGGCTTAAAGGCAAATCCTTGCACATCTATGGCAGATGGACTTGTCTGTGAAAAACCTGTTGGTAAGTATTCCTGAAAATTAGCATTTATTTTAAAATGTTTTTTTTTCTTGTTTGGGGGTAGGGAGGATGAATACCAGGGATTGAACTCAGGGGCACATCTCCAGCCTTATTTTGTATTTTCTTTAGAAGACAGGGTCTCACTGAGTTGCTTAGAGCCTCATTGGCTTTGACCTCCTGATCCTTCTGCCTCAGGCTTCTGAGCTGCTAGAATTATAGTCATACACCACCACACTGGGCTAAAAATGCATTTCAAGCCCTCTCTGCACCACCTTTTTCCAGGGTATAATCTGAAGTAATTCACACCATCTTTTTATGATACACTGATTCCCTGATATTTATTTTTATCCACATTCCCCACTTATTGTTATTTATCTCAGCATTAATTAAAAATAAAATTATATATTTTTTTATAAATCTATTTACTAAAATATTGTGATTATGAATATATGGTTGTAGTTATAGTATAGTAATAATCTCTTAATTTGCTAATGTCTTTTACATTTATCGTAGTAGTGTTTGAAAGATTTGTCTTTAAGACTAATGATTGAGACTTTTTAATCTTATAGATAAATGTTTTAGTTGTCAAGTAAACAGAAATATTTGTATCTTTTGAAATGGATTTTCATTAAGTGAGAAAGTAATATTGACTTCTTATAAAATTTTGCATATTTATTGTGGTAAACATGTATAATATAAACTTATCATTTCAATTATTTTTAAGGGTACATTTAAGGACATTAAGGACATTCACACTGTTGTACAACTATCAACACCTATTCATCTCCAAAACATTCTTATTTTGCAAAACCACAACTCTGAACTCGTTAAATCATGGCTGCCAATTTTCCACCTGCTTAGAGCCTGGAAACCAGCATTGTTTTGTCTGGGTGAATTTGAGACTTAGGCATCACATGTTGTAGATCATAGTTTTTATACCTTTGGGAGCAGCTTACTCTTAGCATAGCATATGTCTTCACAGTTCATCCATGTTGTAGCGTGTCAGAATTTTAAGGCTGAATAACATTTCTGTTATATGTATGTGCCACATTTTGTTTACCCATATATCCATCAACAGCTACTTGGGTTGCTTCTGCCTTTTAGTTATTGTGAATAATGATGCTATGAATGTGGGTACACAAATATTGAGTTTTTGATTTAACTTTTTTTGGGTACATAGTATAAAGTGAAATTGCTAAATGATATAGTAATTCTGTTTGAGTTTTTAAGGAATTGCCATACTCTTTTCTATAGAGACTGCACCAATTTTACATTCCCACCAGCAGTGCATAGTTTCTACTTTCTCTATATCCTTATTATTTACTTTTTTAAAAAGATAATAACTATCCTAAGACTATCCTAAGGGTATTATGAATATTGTATTTGCATAGACATTTTACAGAGAGTTGTATTTTTATTGTTTGTTTATGTCAGACACATGTTCACTGCCAAGATGTTTGCTGTGATAACTTGTGGAATATTTACATAAAAAATTGTGGCTGGGGAAGTAAATAATGCATAGTATCAAGTACATAGAAAAACTAGGTTGCAGATTATATTACCTTCATAATTTTTAGAACGGTACTATATGTAAGGAATTTAAAACTTTACAGGAATTACAGATTTTCAAATTTAAGTAGTATTGACATATCATCTTTATTTTTATTTATCACATTATGTTATGATGACACACTTGGCTTAATTGAAACATTCCATAAATAACAGAATTAAACCCATACATTTGTGTTAAAATGCACTTAATTAATGAAATACTTATATTGCTGATTTATTCCAGTTAGCCCAAATCAAAATGCAAGGCCATGCAAAAAGCCATGCTCTCTAAGGACATCCTGTTCCAACTGCACAAGCAATGGCATGGAGTGCATGTGGTGCAGCAGTACAAGGCGGTGCGTCGACTCCAATGCCTACATCATTTCCTTTCCATATGGACAGTGTCTGGAGTGGCAGACTGCCACCTGCTCCCGTAAGTGTTTATCTAGAGTGACTGTTTATTTAACAACAACATAAATCATATTTCTGTGACAGAACGAGGAATAAGACATTTTAGGAAGTTTCAACTAATGAGAAAAAATATTGTCACAGCCAAGTTTAAAATCTGCTAGTGGTATTAGCCTGTGATTTGTATTGTATCATCATTTTGAATTCTACTAAATATCTTCCCCTAAAAATTAACATTTTGCCACATTTATAGTCTCTTCTCTCTGAACTCTTGAGTGTAGATGGGAGGCGACGTGACACTTCATGGCAATGCTCACCTCAAGAATCACATATTGCTTTGTTGTGCCTCTTTAGTGTCCTTTAATGTAGTATAGTTCTCCTGTCTTCTTTTTCTTACATGACTTTGATAGAATATTTGTCAGTTGTTTTTGAAGGATATTTGAAGAATATTTGTCAGTTGTTTTATAAGGCTATAAATTTGTATTTGTCTAATTATTTTTTTTATGATTAGATTCACATAAGCATTTTTTTGATCAAAAAATTCCAATGTTGATACACATATTACAAATGCAGGATGCAGAATCTTGGTGTCATATGGAGAGTCATGGCAGTAGAGCAGTGCTGGACTTGCTGTGGGTTACTCTTCAAGAGAAAGCTCTGCCCCTTGCTGGTCCCATATTTTATGTGGAGTACAGGATAAGGATACATCTGACTGAAGTTTTGATACTGGGTATCCTATGGTTATGAGAGTGGCTCTGCTTGCCAAAATAGACTGCATCAGAATGCAGCTGCCAAGAGAATTACATCACTCTTCTGATAGCACTTGGTGGCCTGGGGGGAGTTCAGGACCTGTGCAGCTCCTTCTGCTTGGGAGAAGGTCCTTGCCCTAGCTAGTACCGTGCTAACAGAGAATATGGTTTGTCTTCCCATAATCCTGTCTCCCAAACTGAGGCTGATCAAAAATGTGCCTGTCCATAGGGACCTGAATTAATTGTTCTGTTCATATTCAGAATTAGAAAGATGAAAAGGTAACTCCTGCTGCTCCTGCCACCCACTTCTCAATGTTGCATCCATGTCCCACTCATAAGGTACTGTCCATCTTATAATTGATCTAGATTTTTTTTAAAAAATAATATGCTTTGTAGGGGCCCAAGAGTTACCATTTCATCACCACAGGTAGCTGTAGAATTATCTGAGATAGAGTTGGTGTCCAAATTTACGTTCATCCAGGGCTCCTTGATTTGAACAAAGCAAAACATTCATTTACTTGCTAAGTGTTAACAGGCATAGTAAAATGAAAGGAATTTTTTATTCTTTCTCAGTTTCCTATTTCTCAACTTCTGAGTGTCAAGACAGAGGGAACAAGAGTCCTTAGAATTTATTTTTTTTCCAGTACTTAATCCTGTAAAAAGCAAAGTTTGAAAAGATTGCATTCAGTGAATATGCTGGTGTGTTTATGCCAGCCCCCAAGGCAATTGCAGTTATAGATCAGCCAAAGGGGACACAGATAATTACTTGGGGTGCAGTATCTATTAAACTCAGGCATGTATGTGTTCATGGTTGAAAGTTATTAAATGGACAGAGGAAGAAACTATTTCAATTCTCTACTAGAGAAACCTCTCTAGATCTTTATCCCAAGTTTAAATCCTTTTTCTTAAAGATAGCTCTCAGTTCTCCACTGTTATTATCTTGCCTCTCCTCCCATCCTACAACTCTTTTAGGTCCAGTTCAGGGTTTTGCATCAGTTCACCATCTTCCTTTTGTTCCTTTTTGCTGGGTATATTATAGGTTGAGCTCCTTGTTGCTATCTCCTTTTAGGGACTTTGTATAGACACTGAGGAGTTGTTGGTCTGAAGTAGCTTTGATAGCATAGAAATCATCTTATAACTAGAGGCCAGCTGCTAGGGGAGTTGACTATCAGGGCTGGAGACTATTGAGGAGATGAGATGGTCTTTAGCCTCTCCTATTCTAAGTGGTCCTCTTTGTCTTTCTACAAACATTGATGTTAAGTGAAAGAGGCCAAACATGGAAGAGTAGGTACTGATAGAGTTCATTTAGATAATATTAAAAAATGGACAAAACTAAACTGTATTGTTTAGGAATGCATATGTAGGTGGCAATAGAGTAAAGCACAGACTTGTTCTCATAAATATCAGGTAGTAGGTAGTTCCGGGAGTTCCGGGAGAAGATTGGAGTGCTGACTGGGAAGTGGCAGAAGGGAGGCAATGTTTCACTTTCAAGCTGTGCACAGGAACAGAGTGTTTATTTATAATACTTTATTAGTCTCACATTTTTCTTTATGTACTACTCCATATGTGTGATATATTTCACTTTAAAAAAGGAAAAAAGGTAGGTTAAATGAAAGTCTCTAAGCTTTTATTCTCTTAAGAACTTATAAGTTACTTAGAGTGAAATCTGAGTTATCTTCTCTGTCATGTGTGCCATTCCTGTGGCTGTGTAGGCTTCATTTGTGCTGATGATGTCAGCACTACTATAATGGTTGTTTTTGTTGCAGAGTTTTTTAATTATATGGTCTGTGCATCATTGTGGGGAAGAAGGGTATTGTATCTTACCTCAAGGCAACCTCCTATTTCTGAAGTAGTACTTACCTGGCACTGATCCGCTTTTTGTGAAAAACAAATTTCTTTTCAATTATTAGTATTTTTTTTTCTTGTACTTTTAACCAGCAAATTTGTACTGAGTTTTTAAAAAAATGCCAAAAAATAAAATTGTGACTAGGGGTGAAGATGACATTCTTGCTCAAATCTAAGAACTAAAGCAACTATTATTTTTTCAAGTTGTTGACCTTTGGATGATGACTTTTTCATGCTTTTAGCTTTATATGTGTATATATATGTATATATATACATATATATATGTGTGTGTGTGTGTGTGTGTGTGTGTGTGTGTGTATATATATATATATATATATATATATATATATATATATATATATATATTTGTGGTGCTGGGGATTGAACCCAGGGCTTTGTGCATGGGGGGCAAGCACTTTACCAACCAAGCTATATCCCTGTCTCTAGCTTTGTATCTTTTTATGATTAATTATATATAATAGATCTATATTATCATTTTCTACTATAGGTGCCTGATTATTTACCATTTACAGTAATCTTTAAAAAATATTTATAGTTTCAAATAAAGCATTATATTAGAAAAGGTCTATATACCATGATCTCTGTTTGTATATAAGTTTCATGTTGCTTTTAGAAAACTGTGTCAGTGATTGGTTTTCTGGTAAAAGGAACTTAAGGGAAACTCGTCTTTGGAAATGAGAGGCAAATGTGAATTTAGCAATATTCTCCAGTTACTACTATATTGTGGCATCAATGTTTAAAATTCACAAATTGAAGAAAGGAAATATATTTTAAGATTAATTTTGCCTAACGGCTTCTGAGAAAGCTTTGTTAATAAGTAGGATCATTAATAATTGATAGCTTTAAAATAGATGCTTTATTTGTGAAAATGAATTTCTAAGGGCATTATTTAAAGTAATAATAGAAGATTTAGTTTTTAATATATAGAAGTTCAAATGAAAATGAAACCAAAGTGAAATAGTAAAACTAGAATAATAAGAAACTTGAGAATATATTTCTCACAAATCTGTATTTCTATTTTCTTGGTTCTGGGGATTGAACCTAGGGTTCTTAACCACTTAGCAGGGTGTTGCTAAGTTGCTTAGGGCCTTGTTAAGTTGCTGAGACTGGCTTTGAACTCTCTATCCTTTTGCTTTCAGTCTTCCTAGCTTCTGGGATTACAGGAGTGTGCCACTGTACCTGGCAAAAATTTGTATTTCTTTTAGTATTTTGTAGATTTTATTTACTTGTCTAATTTAAAACTTGATATTTCTTTACAATTAAAGGCAGTTATTTCTTAAATTTGATGACCGTTTTCTTGTGGATTGATTTTTCCAATTCTTACACATTTAAAAAATCACAATGAATATTTTATAATTTGACATTCAAAGCCTCCCAAATAAATAAAATAAAATTATTGATTTAATGTTCTTTAATTCAAGTATAGTCTCTACACTATCCATAACATTAAGGACAATAGCACAGCATATATAACCTTTCCTGTAATACTGTTTTTTTTTATTTAAAAAAATGACAGCGGAATGCATTACAATTCTTTTTTTTTAAAACATTTATTTTTTAGTTATAGGTGAACACAAATCTTTATTTTATTTTTTTATGTGTGCTGAGGATCAAACCCAGTGCCTCATGCATGCTAGGTGAGCGCTCTACCTCTGAGCCACAACACCAGCCCCTGCATTACCATTCTTATTACACATATATACCATGATCTCTGTTTGTATATAAAGTATGTTGACACCCAATTTGTGCTGTAATACTATTTATCTGTAAGAAAAATATAAAACAAAATCTGTTAGTTTTTGAGTCATTATTAAATATTAAAAAATGATTTTTTTAAAAAAGTTTTTCAACAGTGCATGTTATTTTCCATTCCTGAACCAAAATGAAACCAACATTACCATATTCAATAGTTTTATATTGAAAATGAAATCCAAGAGACTTAGATGTTGCTTTGAACATGACATTTTATAACTTGTCATTAAATCCTAAAATTGAATAGATAAACAGATCAGAAGATTAATAGTTTGTCATTCAGGGCAAGAAACCCAGGATTCTTTAACCTAAGATTTCCCTACCTGTTTAGAAAGCACTAGCAGGAGTGTTGTATTGAGAATAATTTAATTTGTTTGTAATGCTAAGATATCTTAATGATCATTTTTCCTTAAAAATAATTCTAAGATAAAATTTGTTTTCCTAGGAAATACACATAGGCTATAGTATATTAGAAATCAAATTTATTCTGTGCAAGACCTAGGTGAATTTTACTGCAAACCATCACATGATAGTAAATAATTGGAATGTGAACATACCATAACTAATTTGATTTTTGCATTATGTCCTATGAATTATATAGCAAGCCAATATAGTTTTGAGGACAATGGGAGTAAACCAGTTAATAGTACCATGGACTAAGTACATAGACATAAGAGAAATATTTCAAACCACATAAACTAAGGAGAGATGGCAGAATATGGAATGTTCATTTGTCTTCTAAATGAAGTGTCATTAACTACTGGGCACTGTTGGAAGAAATGTGAATTTCAAAGGGAAGACTCTTCATACTAATGAATTATTTGTCTACAAGGTTAACATCAGCTGTTTGTGTTCAATGACTCAGAGTAGTCTTTCTTTTTATTTCTTATTAAGGAAATATAAGAGGTAGTACTTACTCTCCATCTTCTTTTATCCAATCTCTTGAGATTGGATAAAAGAAAAGAATTCACAAAAAAGAATATCATCATTGATAAATTCTTCATATCTTTAATGTTCTAGTGTGTCTACAGAGCTACCATAATGAGTTCCTGATATTCATCAAGAAACCCACACCATTCCTATTTATAGTAATCTGAGGAACATTTTTCTTTCAGCAGTGTTAAACACTGAGTGCCAGCTAAGTTGTTAATACTACACTAATGAAACTGAGTCTGCCAGAAATTTACCTTGTTTTTCCCCCCTCTGGGCTTTTCTAGCAAGTGATAGAAAACATCCTCATGGTGCTTTATATGTCTATCACTATTTTTTTAATAGATAAACAATTCCCAAATAAAGTATACCAGTCATAGCAAAGTAAAAATAAAAGAATTACAAAATATTTCAGCCCAGTATAGGATGCTGGGATTAAAGCTTAAAGCATCACATAGCAGTGATTATGAATATGATGTCAGACTTTCATGACATCACAACAATAGTAAGTGTAGCAAGTCTCATAGGTTATACCTCAAAAAGTTGAGCTTCAGCAAATCAGTCTTGGAGATATCCTGCAGCCCTGAAAGAGTGCACATAGCTGGTTGTTACTGAAACAGAGTATCATATTTGTTTGTTCCCACTGGGTGTGCTCTTGGGGTGAAATTGAGTTTATTTATATAAGCAAATATTAGTATTTTGGACCCTTGGGAAGAGCATTGGTTTTGTGAAGCAGTCTAAATGGAGTTCAGGAATCTCAGGGAATGGGCAGGCATCACTTATACTTGATGTCCAAGGGGAAAGTGCAGAGGTTCTCATTGAAGGACCTGTAGGATGTATAATAGGGGTGGCTAACACAGCTCTGTATCACAGACAATGGTACAGCTCATTTGTAGGCCCCTGGATCAGCTCCTGAAAAGTATTAATAGTGAGAAGGTCCTCAGGAGTCTCTAAGTTTTGACTTCATTTTTCTCCATGTCATGATTATCATCCCCTTTTAAAAAAATTGTCCAATTCACTTCATTTATCTCGTCTTTGTTCATTATATACATTTTATTTGCTTGCCAATTCCTATCTCATAGATACTAGTGCAAAAAAATACATTAACTTCATTAACTATAGTTGATGACACTATCTTTTTTCATAATTAAGTTTATTTTTCCTTTA
Source organism: Spermophilus citellus (assembly GCF_964194105.1). Classification (NCBI taxonomy): domain Eukaryota; kingdom Metazoa; phylum Chordata; class Mammalia; order Rodentia; family Sciuridae; genus Spermophilus; species Spermophilus citellus. The sequence goes on from NC_138195.1 coordinate 83,000,638, forward strand.
GCTTACAATTCTATTTGACTATAAAGTCACATAACATATTTTTTAATGTTTCTATCACACAGCTCAGAATTGTTCTGGATTGAGAACCTGTGGACAGTGTTTAGAACAGCCTGGATGTGGCTGGTGCAATGATCCTAGTAATACAGGACGAGGACACTGCATTGAAGGGTCTTCACGGGGACCAGTGAAGCCTGCTGGGATTCACAGTAGTGAGATGGTACTTGACACCAGTCTGTGCCCTAAAGAAAGAAACTATGAGTGGTCCTTTATCCAGTGTCCAGGTAATAAAAATGTGATGAAAATAATTACAGTTTATCCTTGAATGAACCAATATATTATAAAGTTTTATTGCTTATACCATTGTATATCTTAGAGTTCTCTAGAAATTCAGTATACACACTGAAACTTTATGGTAAGTATTGTAGAGTTGCCTATAACATCTGTGAGTCATCTGGCCTTAATTTGAAAGCTGCCAGTGGTATTCATTACTAATCAATTTTGAAGAATTAAATGTAATTTTTCAGGGGCTTACTTCATAGGAAATCAATACTTATGCTAAATATAATCAATCTTCTTGAAAATTAATTTATTCAGACATTTTTATAGAGTGCCTGCTTGTGCTAAAGAATATTTTAGGTATTAAAGTCACAAAAATTAACGAATTAGACTGAAATCATTGCATTTATGTAACTCATTTTAATTAAAATTCATAAAATTAATTTCATACAATGAAGTTAGAATAGTGGTAAGTGCTAGTATCTAAATAAAGGAAAGAAGAGGATAAGGCTTGCTATTTAAAGTAGATTGAGAAAATACCACACTAAAAAGTGAAATAAACAACTGAAGTAGATGAGGGAACAAATCACAGGGTTAATTGGGTAAAGAGTGGTCCAGAAGAGGTAATAGCCTGACAAAGGTATTTGGGTGAGGTGGTTTATTTGGGAGATGATTTTAGGAGGCATAGTGAGGGAATCAAGAGAGTTTCAAAAAGTAACCAGAAAACTAATAATATGTACATTATGAATCTGGCTACCACACTGGGAAACTGGGACTCAGACCCACCAAGGATTTACAAAGAACTATGTTGAATGCTCCTCAAAATTAATCCCACTGAGGTACTGGGAGGCTGGGGCATATAACCACTGCCTCTTATCCTCCACTGGTTAAGCAATGTTCTTGTAGATATTAATTCCCTGCTAGTTCAGAAGTATATCAGCATGTCTGACCAATAGCTTTCCCTGGCACAAGTGAAAACCCTGAGGCAGAAAATAGAGAGATGCTGCAGAACATGCCTTAGATGAGACACTGACAATGTACAGTACTGAGACCAGATGAACCAAGAGAATGTGGCACATATTGTAACAGTACCCTATACAAAGACTATGTTATATATATATATATAAAAAATAACATGGATCAAACTATTGATCCACAGAAAAAGATAGATGAATCCTCAATGTATTTTGCTTAATGGAATAGCTTGATCCAATGACTACAGTTTGTATTATTTCATTTAGAAGACAATTTGAAACAGACAAAAGTATGTGGATGAAAAATCAATCAGTTATTTGCTAGGAGTAGTGTTAAGGATTGATTTTTAAGGAGACATCACTGTGAAATTATGAGGGACAGAACTTATGGGGGTATGTTACTGATTTAGTAGATATGTAACTCTATGCATTTATCAAAATCCATGCTTTATGCTAGGGATGTAGCTCAGTAGTTGTTTTAGTCAGCCTTTTCACTGCTGTGACTAAAAGACCTGAACTGAACAATTTTAGAGGAGGTAAAGTTTATTTGGAGCTCATGGTTTTAGAGGTCATAGTCCATACACAGAAAGTTTTTTCCTGGGGGTTTGAGGTGAGGCAGAATATCATGTGGAAGAGTGTGGTAAAGGGAAGCAGCTCACATGATGATCAGAAAGCAGAGAGACTCCACTTGCCAGATACAAAGTATATACCCACTACTTCCCCAATGCCCATCTCCTCTAGCCACACCCTACCTGCCTTTAGTTACCACTCAGTTAATCTCATCAAGGAATTAATTAAGGCTCTTATAAGCAGATACTTTCACTTCTGAATGTTCTTATATTGTCTTTTACATTAGCTTTTGGACATATCAAATCCAAACTCTATCAGTGATAGAGCAATTGCCTAGCATGTGCAAGGCTCTGTGTTTGATCCCTATGATCCCCCTCCAAATTCTTGCTGCATATCACAAATTTAAAAATAAGTTAACCATGAAGTTAGGGGATCCCAGGTTTGAAATGTAAATTGTGAGAATTGAATCTACCCATATTATTGCAAATGCCATAATCTCACAAAAAAATGACTTAACTTTTGGAAAAAGTGTTTTGATACTAAAAGGAGAAAGCCATACATAAATACACTGTACTCTGGTAAATTTGTTTCTCACAGGTACAAGTTAACAGTTTCTAGCAATACTTTATTTGTATACTGGATTTGAACAAATAAGTAATTTGTATTTAATAGGAGCTAGGCTTCTTACTTTCAGAGAAAAGGTTAAAAATAAGCAAAGAGTTAAGGCTAAATGAACTGTTTGGTGCTAGATAAAAGCCTAAGAGAGTAGTATGAATTCATTTTTATTTTAAAAAGTATATAGAAGTAAATATGTGTGTGTGTACATGAGTTAGTATTCATGCAATTGTTTCCTAGCTCTGTTTGTTGAGAGGGTCTAGAAGTTTGACAGCCATCAGTGGATGTATTAAATAGATGATTAGATATAATTGAAGAGATCATTAATAAACTAGAAGGTAAATATGAAGAAACTGAAATTCAGAGTTCAGAAGAAATATATATTTCTTATATATAAAGGAAAGAGATTAATTAAGCAATACAAGATGCAAAGTATGAAAATAGGTTGTTAAAGATAGGGAGGATATAATGAAAAATTCTGAATATTTTTAATAGAAATTTCAGAAGGAAAAAATGGAAAAGGGTAGAGGAATTATTTGAATACCTCATGATGCTATGGGGACATAGACACCACACACACGGTTACTACCATCCAGTTCAAATATAAAATAGGATTTGCTAGGAAAATTTTATAATTCAAGAGTTAGAAGAATGCATGTGATTTCATAAATTCTTTGAATATCGAGAAATTTGTGTTTAAGTCAGAAATAATTTTTCTGCATGCAGTGGCATTGCAGAAGAAAAAGATATGAATCCTACAAGTCTCTGCAATTTTTTTTAAGGGATGAGCAGGAATAATATATGTGACAAGAGAAATGAGTGCTTCTTTGTCAAGAAAAAATTTCAGTTAGCAATGATCCAGAGATGGTCTCTGGAGTTCTGTGACTGGTATTATCATAATTTTGCGTTGAGCATTCAAAAAGCAAGAATAGAAAAGTATAGATACAAATTTTTATGATTACCTGTTGTCAGTGCTTATGATGAATCCATAGTAGTTAAAGCAGTGTAGAATTGGTACAGGAACAGACAGATAAACCCATGAAAATTGATAGAAATTGTAAAAACATGCCCACATTAAAAACAGTCCTTGACTTAACATGGTTCTACATAACTATTTTTTGACTTTACAGTGGTATGATAGCAATAGGCATTTGGTAGAAACTGTACTTTGAATTTTAATCTTTTCCAGGCTAGGGATGGGCACAATACTCTTGTGATGCTGGGCAGCAGCAGTGAGCTGACTTCCCAGTCATCCATGCTGTCACTAGGGTGAACAACTGATACACTGCAGTGTACAGTGTTGCTAAGCTGAGAAGTTGGGTAGGTTAGTTGTATTAAAAGCATTTTTGAAGTAAGGCTTTTTTTTTTTTAACCTTAAAATGGATTTATTGGGATGTAATCCCACCATGATCATGGAACATCTGTGTTTATGGTTTCTTTGTTCTTTTTGTGTTCTTTATGAAGCTGGGTACTTCATAAAGGAAAGAGATTAATTTAACTCATAATTTTAAAGTTCAGGATCAGGCAGCTCCATCTGTTCAGCCTCTGGTATATCACAATGTGGCAGAGAAATGGAAAAGGAAACTGCAGTGTGTAGAAGGAGCCAAGCACACTGGGTAGCCTTGTTTTATAACATCCCCTCTCAAAAGAACTAACTTTGTCCTGGGGGAACTACAATGATCCCTTCTAAGGGTACTGCCCTAATTACCTTCCAGTAGGCCACACCTCTTAAAGGCTCCATCATCTCAACACCACCACACTGAAGAACAGGCTGCCAGCATATGAACTTTTGGGGGCACATATCCAAACCATAGAATATGGGGGAAAATAAAACAATGACATGCAACAGGAAAGGATGGTCTTTTGAACAAATGATGCTGGGTTAGATTAGATCTCTGAAATTTGTATCTAGACCCCTATGTCATATGGAAAAATTAATTCCATTCAGATTTTGAATCTAAACGTGGAAGCTAAAACAGTGCAACTTCTGGTATCTGACATTAGCATGACATTTTTAAGAACTTTGAAGTAGGCAATGCTTTTTTAAGCAGAATACAAAAAAATAACTATTTGGAAAATTATGATATAGTGTACTAAAATATTGAGAAATTCTATTTTTGAAAAAGCATCATTGAGAGAGTTAACAGAGTAAGCTATAAGATGGGAGAAGGTATTTATAATACATACACCTCACAAATAAAACTTATCGAGAATTAAGATTTTTCACAAACCAGTAATAAAATGTATAATAGAAATATGGGCAAGACACTTGAACAGGTACATCACAAAGACAATATTCAAAAGGCTCATACATCTGATAAGGTGTTTAACTTCTTTAGTAATGAGAGAAATGTAAATTAAAAGCACATTAAAATGCCACCGCTCACCTACAAGTATATTTAAAATGAAGTGGTAATTTTTAAGTGTTGGCATTAATGTGGAACAATTGGATATTTCATGTTCTGTGTTTTGAAAGTCCAAATGGTAAATATTTCGGAACTATTGTGTAGGGTATGCTTGTGATCCAGGAATTCTGGGTGTAGCGCACCAGGTGAAAAATTTGCGTGGGACTTTACTTTATATTGCCTCTAAGCCTGGATGATTTTACATTTTTAAATGGTGGAAAGAAGGAGGGAAATAAGGACAGGAGGAATTTGTGACTGTATTCACACCATCTGAAATGTTTATTCTCTGGTCCTTTATAGAAAACATTTGCCAACTCTGCTAGAGGTTAATACCCAGCAGAGAGTTACTCAGGCTCTCTAGGAGAGATGTACAAGAATGTACATAGCAGCATGGTTTCAGTAGATAGAATCTGGAAGTCACCTAGGTGTTTATCAAGAGTCAGATCAGTACAGAAATTGGAACAACTCCATATACTGGAACAATGAAGATGGCAGGAACAAATTTGTAACATTGAGACAAAGAAGCCAGACACAAAACAGGACTTGGTCTATTAATCAGTCTACCTAGAGGTCAAAGATAGCAAAACTATTTGATGGATGAAAAGTCAGGGTAGAGGGGGCTGTGGTTGTGGCTTAGTGGTAGAGTGCTTGCCTCGCATGTGTGTCATTGGGTTCGAGTCTCAGCACCACATATAAATAAATGAATAAAATAAAGGTCCATCAACAACTAAAAAAAAGAAAAAAGAAAAGTCAGAGTAGAGCCGGGTATGGTGGCACATGCCTGTAATTCCATTGGTTTAGGAGGCTGAGACAGGAGGATTGCAAGTTCAAAACCAACCTCAGTCAGCAATGGTGAGGTGCTAAGCAACTCAGTGAGACTCTGTCTCTAAATAAAATACAAAATAGGGCAAGGAATGTGGCTCAATGGTTGAGTGCCCCTGAGTTCAATTCCCAGTACTGCCACCAACAAAAAATCAGGGTAGAGGTTACTTTTGGAAGATGGGGGCTAGTGATCATAAGCATGTCCAGGGGAATTCTTTTATTTCTGAGAAGTATTTATGAATCATAGTTTTAAATATTAATTCTTTTCCATTTCTGCCCATCTTTGTTTCTTCCTTTATTACATCTTTCTTGGTTGTTCTCCTTTTTTAAAATGCCTCATTAAACTTTCAGGGGAGTCTGTTCTTCCTTGTGTACTTCATAAAATGAGATACTTCCCCCCTCATTTCTTACCAGAGTTTAGTTAACTCTGTTTTCTTCTTTCTCTCTTTTATATCTATTCTATTTGTAATGCTTGAATTTCTGATTTAAGATGCTTTTTTAAGCACTGTTATGTTGGCTTGGTTGTATTTAATTCTGTTTGGAGAGCTTAGAGTCTTCTGCTTTGTGTTTGAATTTTCCAGAGGAATATGCATTGATTAGAGAGTGATGGATCTGGTTTCTTATTTTTTAAATAATAACTATAGATTCACTAAATTTTTGGGGCACTGTTTTAATTTATAAGATTCCTAGTTTGTGGTAATCTCCTCTGTCAGAATAGTAAACATTTGGTGATAGTGTTAAGGTTATGTGTGCTCTGTACTCTGAATATGGTGTTTTTTTAATTTTTTGCAAGAATTTAATTTTTTCACTATATTTCTTTATGCCTCAAAAAGCCAGTTACCAAAAGGCCTTTCCCTTTTGTGCCCTGTACTTTATTTGTCCCCTGACACTGAACCTGACACTGCTCCTTCAAATTGGGCCCACGTTTAAGTCTTGTCCTTATAGGGGGTGTCCTGGTCTACAAGGACTGCTGCAATATTTCTCTTTGTGACACAGACCTATGTATCAACTTTAGACTTGAGGCTAGCTCCACTCTTTTCTCTTTCCATGATGTATCTAGGTAAAGCCTAGCACACCACAAATCCTTGCAGTGGTGTGGGAGCAAAAGAGATTCCTTCCTTGGATTTGTCTTTTTCTTTTTTAACCTACAATTGTTTTGAAGACTGTCATTTCTGTTGTCTGATTATAAAGACGGTGTAGTTTTGGTGAAGTTTTCTTTTAAAAATTCTTATTTTTTCTTTTCCTTTGGAGGACATTGGGAGACCGCATAGGTAGCTTCTATGGTTTTTAGTTATCAAAATGTTTTATCCTATTTCTTTATCACACTAAAATGGAATTATTATAAGAAGGAGTTGTGCAAGCTGGTAATCCTAGAGACTTGGGAGTCTGAGGCAAGGGGATTGCACATTTGAATTCAGCCTCGGCTATTTTAGCAAGACTCTCAGCAACTTAGTGAGACCCTATCTCAAAATTAATAAGTACTGGAAAAGTATCTCAGTGATAAAGTTTCCCTGAGTTCAATCCCTAGTACCAAAGCAAATAAACAAACAAACAAAAAAACTACAATAAAAACAAACAAAAGAAAAAGCCTAGAATTTTAAAGAGATTAATTTTCCAATTACTTGTTATTTTGTAGGACTGCAATTTACTTTATTATATTGTTTATTTGTACTCTAGTAGCTTTTCTTGCAGATATTTTAAAGGATTTTCTTAAAGTTGCAATAAGTAGGGTTGTTGGGTTGTTTTTTTTTCCTTTCCAAGTCATGCATTTTACTTTTGTTCTTATTGCACTGGCTAGAAACTGTAGTAAAACATGGAACAGAATTAGTGAGGGTGGACTTCAGGTGTAAATAGAAAACATTTAGCCTTTACTTTTATGTATGATGTTATATATAATTAATGTTATGTATACATATATAAATTTACATATAATATTGAAAAAAAAAATATATATATAAATAAAATCAGGTAACAGAGAAAAGAAGAGATATGAATTTTTACCCTTTTATTTTAAATAGTTACTATTACCAGTGCTCTTTATTTTTTTGTATGACATTGAAGGGATCTCTATGGTCTCTTGGTATCTCTTATAGAGGTCCTGTAATATTTCTTGAGAGGTGGACCTGCTCACAGTGAATTCTCTTGCTGCTGTCAAGATTTTCTTCCTGACTTTCATCATTTTTATTATAATGCATCTGTTTGTGAATCTTTTGTGTTTATCCTGTTTAGAATTTGTCAATCTTTTTGGATATGTAGATTTGTGTTGTTTATTGAATTTGAGGAGTTGTAGAGATTATTTCTTCAAGTAATTTTGGCATCTTTTCTGTCTTCACTCCCAAAGCACCCTGTTGGTGCACCTAATGATGTTATGCATTCTTAGCTCTGTTAACCCATCTCCATTCTTTTTTCTCTCTGTATTTCAGATTATAATCTATATTGATCCATCTTTAAGTTTGCTAATTCTTTCTTCTGCCTGTTTAGATATGTGGTTAAGTATGTCTAGTGTATTTTTAAAAAATTTTAGTTATTGTACTTTTCAACTTTATAATTTTCTTGTTTAATAATTTCTATGTATTTTTTCATATTCTTTATTTGATGACATTATATTTATGCCTTACTTTATTTCTTTAAACATGTTTAAAATTTTTATCTGGCATTTTTCAGTTTTATTATTCATTCCTTTTTACTCCTGATTCTTCTTTATGGTCTGTTTTAGTTTTTCATTGTGAGATTTAACTCAGTAAGTGGTTGTTTTCCTTGATAGATATTGGCAAACCAAGGTTGGGAGGTCAAATCTGGTCCTCTGCCTAATTTTGTGTATTTTTTTGTTTTTGTACTACAGAGAGTGGCAGAGATGAGTATTTATGACAGAGTCTATATGGCTTGCAAAACCTAAAATATTTACTATCTATTTCTTTACAAAAAAAGGTTTTAGTCCATGTCCTGTGGAATATTTATGTGTCCTGAGCTGTGGAATTGTCTTAAAAGGCCATTTCTACCTTTTTCCTAAGGCCTATGAGAAATTTCTTCTTGCAAAGAAGATTTTATATTGAGGTTTGATTTTAGAGCTCCTTTACTGTGGATTTCCATCCAACACATAATGTGTCCCATGGGCTTTAAGTTTTTAACAAGTGTCTTTTTGCTTTCATGCACATTCTTCAGTAGACTTCAGGTTCTTTGGTTCATGATGTGTTTTAGTACTTTTTTTCACACATAGGGGCTGCAGTTCATGGCTTCACTTTATGAACATGTTCGGTTTAGCTCCATTCCTTGAGGATGCCAGCAGTGACATCTCCTGGCCTTGCTGGATTTAAAGCCCATGCTTCCTGTTGCTTGTTTAAACTTTACTATTCTTGCTTTAAATTCCTGCTTCATTTTTAGCACCTGATAATTCCCATTTCTTTTAAGGTAGCCTATGTTTAAAATGCTGTTGGGTAAATCTTTGCCTTGAATTTATGTGTATACATTTTAAATTTATTGAGAATGTCAAGAAGATATTTTTTAAAGTTGCACATCTGTTTTAGAGGGTAAACATTTTCCCAAACTGTGTACTTTATTTGCATATTATATGCTGAATTTGTCATTATGTTTTATTTTGATATTTTTCTGTTTGTGTATCCGTAAATGAGAAGCCATCTGGGATGGTTTTAAAATTTAAACAAAATAGAATTGATGACTTCTCTTCAGTTTTATTTGTGTTCCACAGGTTGGTATTAGAACCTGTAAAGTACAAATGTATTCTGCAAGAATTATTAGGTATTGATCCAACATTCTAGAAGGGAAGGTTGAATAGTATTGTATCGGGTTATTTATTTAGGTACAGGGGGTTGAACCTAGGAGTGCATAACCACTGAGCCACATCCTCAGCAGTTTTTAATATTTTATTAGAGACAGGGTCTCTCTTAGTTGCTTAGGGCCTTGTTGAGTTGCTGAGGCTGGCTTCAAACCTGAAATCCTACTGCCTCAGCCTCCCCAGCTACTGGTATTACAGGTGTATGCAACCCTACCTCTTACTAGTGTAAGAGGTAGCATGGGTTACTCTTCTCTAGTTTTGTCTGTCTGTCACCGTACCCAAATTCCTATTGTTGTTGGCAAATTTTATTATTATTAGTGATAATCTATGAGGAAAATGTTAGATTTTGGGAGTTAAATTCATCCCCCTTATTCATAGTTAAAGGAGTTTTTTTTTTTCCTGATGATTTCTTCATGTGGACAGAAATTTCATAAAGTACTTACCGTACTCCATTCCTTATTTTGGATCTTTAAGTACATGTAGTGGGCACTCAATAAATTTTGTTTTCTACTGAGTAAATTAATTAGTAATAAATTTTTTTATTAGTAATAAATTTTTTATGAAGCAGTAACTTAATATTTTAAGTATAACACTAAAACAAAAGCTTTTAATAATATCATTGTTCTTATAAAAATTATATAAATTTCTTTTTGAAAACTGTTGATGTAGAAACATCTTACTAGAATAAGGTTACCATCATTGACTTTTTCAAAGGCATATTTCTACATTCAAAAATAAAACTGACTATTCTAAAAGTAATATTTTTTTGTATCATTGTTATGTAACATTTTCCTTTGATACTAAATTTTCTCTTAATTATTGCATAATTCCTTTTATATTATAACAAGGGAAAATGTTTATGAGGGTGACAATGATGTTGATTGGGCAGATAGTTTCCAAACTAAGTTAATATAGTGCCCCAAATATGTGTTAAGAATATATATTTTTATGTATCAACTTTTATTCAATCTGAAATTTTTGGATTCTGTTGTTATATCAATGTTCAAACAGACTAAGTCTCATTTATGAAGATAACAAAAAGAGCTTATAAATTCTATGCTGTTTAATTCGAATTCAAGTAGAATTTTAGTAAACACAAGCTTTAAAACTTTTCTAGCCTCAAAAAGATACCATTTGTGCAAATTAATTTAAAAGTGTTTTTTTGTTCATTTTAGTACAATTCATTTTCTTGAAGAATCTATTACTGTATAATTTTCTGTTTGTTTTATTCTTTTCAACTGTAAATGTAATTAGGATGCATTTAACATCCTTTATAAAGCTATATTATTTAGTTTGTGTTTTTGTAACTTACTAGAAAGCATTCATAAGGACTTTTAAGGAAAATGTTAAAAACAGTACCTCCTTAGTTATCATTTTTATGTTGCATATTATATCTGCATTTTATAGAAGATAAGATAAAATTTCTGCATAGAATCCATTGTTTATATTGTCTTGTTAATGTTTGCGAGGCACAGGTGTTATGCATTTAAAAAAACTTGGAAAATGACCATTTGGAGTTTGTTGGGATTCATATTTTTAAAATAAATTCCTGTCTTTTTAGCTATTAAGCTAGCTCTCGTTATGTATATATTTGTAATACTTTTACTATTTTTCTTTAGCTTGCCAGTGTAATGGACACAGCACTTGCATCAATAACAATGTGTGTGAACACTGTAAAAATCTCACCACAGGAAAACAGTGTCAAGACTGCATGCCGGGTTATTATGGAGATCCAACCAATGGAGGACAGTGCACAGGTACATATTTTTCATGTATTTTTACGAATGAAAAGAAAATTGAGAAAGAGTTGCCCCTTGTGGTGATTGTATGTATCACTAAAGAATAATTCTTTACTTAGTTTCAATATTTCTGGAGGGTAATATAGATTTGTCACGGACTTTGGGAACTATAAAAATTCTGTGATAAGCTTGCTTTAAATATAATTTTTACTTCAAAATATGAATTCATATTCATTATAGGAAATTTATCAAATGTAGATAAATAAAATTACCTATAATCTCAGTATTCGAAAACTATCATTGCTGATGTGTTTGTTTTAATAGTAGATTATTGTCTTGACTTTTGAAATAAAAATGAATTAAAGGTTATAGGTATATGCCTCATATCAGGTAAGACTTATTTTTGGACAGGGTGATAGTATAGCATAGCATAACATTTAAGGGGAAGGGTTTGGAATCAATCCTGGACTGAAATTCAAGTCTGTCACTGTTTCAGTGTATGACCTTGAATAATTAACCTCTCAGTGCTTCATTCCCCTCACATGTAAAAGGGATATGATGATAATTCACTAGATTGTCATAAAGCTCAAATGAGACCATATGGAATACAGATCTTGGGAATTTTAGCACATGAAAATAACAGTGTAAATATTAGCTAAAATTGTCACATTTTTTTTCAGTAAACCCTAATTTCTTCCATTCTCTCCTTCTGCTTCCTGTTTGCTTCTTTTGCTTTCTTTATGGCCTTTCTTTTAAATTTTGTTTTAAAGTGAAATTTTATTGTAAGCCTTTCTCTCTAGATTGGACCTTGCCATTTAAAAAAAAAAAAATTTGAACTACTCTAAGTGGAGATTGCATTGGCAGTGAAAAGCAATCTTCAGGAGGGACTACAGCCTGGTCTAGATAAGTTTATAACACTAGCTTTAAAAATATGGATGTCTGGACCACTCCCTAAAACGATTAAATCAGTATCTGGATTGAGGTTACAGGGTGAATCTTGGGCCTTGGTTCTTTTTCAAAGTTTCCCAAGTGACTGTTGCTTGCACTCTGGGTTGAGACACCCTAGTGGGTGATGAACTGACTTAGCTTTTGAGTTAATAAAATTGCTCAGATTTGGTTGAGGGGAGTTTTTTGACGTGGAATACTCTGGCCTTTCTGAAGCACTGATATTGCATTGGCTGACATTAGCATTTTCTATGTTCTAGGCACTGTACTAATGACTTTATATTGGCTACATCACATTAGCTTTACAAGAAATTGTATGGCTAGTGTTATTTTATCCCTGTTTTACATAAGAACACAAGTGCACAAATAAGTAACATGTCTGATTCTTAGGCCTTGCTATCATCTCAATGTAGTTGCTACATTAATGGGTACAGGGAAGGTTCAGAAGCTCTTAGACAAAAGCCATAGCTTAGTGCTGTGTCCAGTGGATACACAAGGTACAGTCATTGTGGGCACAGTGGAATCCATGAGATTTAGTCATGATCTACTGCAGTCATAGTATTTTGTTATTTATGTGTATCAACTTAAAAGTCCAAGGATTTGGATATATCCTCTTTTCTGATACTGAAATTTCTGTAGCTAAGAATTTTTACTAGAAGATAAGTATATTTCAGATAGATGGTTTATATATAGTAATATATTATTTTCACCATTTTAATAAAAATATAATTTGAGATGTCTTAATTCACATTATAATTTATACCTATAGATTCTCATGTATTTAATAAATAGTTGTGTATGTTTTACTTTTATAAAAATGATTTCATATATACTTTCCAAGTTGTTTTAATGCCTATGTCCATTAGGGTTTTGTGCTCTACTTTACCTAATATATTTATTTTTTTAATTTATATATGACAGCGGAATGCATTACAATTCTTACTGTATATATATAGAGAGCACAATTTTTCATATCTCTGGTTGTAAATATAATATAGTCACACCAATTTGTGTCTTCATACTTTTACTTTGGATAATGATGTCCATCACATTCCACTATCATTTCTAACCCCATGTCCCTTTCCTTTCCTTCTCACTCCTCTGCCCTATCTAGAGTTTGTCTATTCTTCCCATGTTCCCTCTTTCTATCCCACTAGGGTCAGCCTCCTTGTATCAAAGAAAACATTCAGCATTTATTTTTTGGGGGATTGGATAACTTCACTTAGCATTAGCTTCTCTAACTCCATCCATTTACCTGAAAATGCCATGATTTTATTATCTTTTATTGCTGAGTAATATTCCATTAGTATATATGCCACATTTTTTTAATCCATTCATCTATTGAAGGGTATCTAGGTTGGCTCCACAGTTTAATCTATTGTGAATTGTGCTGCTATAAACGTTGATGTGGCTGTATCCCTGTAATATGCTGTTTTTAAGTCCTTTGAGTATAGACTGAGGAGAGGGATACATGGGTCAAATGGTGGTTCCATTCCCAATTTTCCAAGGAATCTCCATACTGCTTTCCATATTAGCTGCATCAATTTGCAGTCCCACCAGCAGTATATGAGTGTACCTTTTTCTCCACATCCTCGCCAACACTTATTGTTGTTTGTATGCATAATAGCTGCCATTCTGACTAGAGTGATGATGAAATCTTAAGAGTGGTTTTGATTTGCATTTCTGTAATTGCTAGTGATGATGAACATTTTTTCATGTATTTGTTGATCGATTGTACATCCTCTTCTGAGAAGTGTCTCTTAAGGTCTTTGGCCCATTTATTGATTGGGTCATTTAATTTTTTGGTGTTTAGCTTTTTTATATACCCTAGTGATTACTGCTCTATCTGATATGTGAGGGGTAAAGATTTGCTCCCAAGATGTAGGCTCTCTATTCACCTCACAGATTGTTTCTTTTGCTGAGAAAAAACCTTTTTGTTTGAGTCCACCCCATTTATTGATTCTTGATTTTAATACTTGTGCACAGGAGTCTTAATAAGGAAGTTGGGGCCTAATCCAACATGATGGAGATTAGGGCCTACTTTTTTTTCCTATTAGACACAGGGTCTCTGGTTGTATTCCTAAACCCTTGATCCATTTTGAGTTGAGTTTTGTGTATGATGAGAGATAGGGGTTTAATTTAATTTTGTTGCATATGGATTTCCAGTTTTCCCAGCACCATTTGTTGAAGAGGCTGTCTTTTCTCCAATGCATATTCTTGGCACCTTTGTCTAATATAAGATAATTGTAGTTTAGAGGGTTAGTCTCCATGTGCTGTATTCTGTACCATTGGTCTACCAGTCTGTTTTGTTGCCAGTACCATGCTACTTTTGTTACTATTGCTCTGTAGTACAGTTTAAGGTCTGGTATAGAGATGCCACCTGCTTCACTCTTCCTGCTAGGGATTGCTTTAGCTATTCTGGGTCTCTTATTTTTCCAGATGAATTTCATGATTGCTTTTTTCTATTTCTATGAGGAATGTCATTAGAATTTTGATCGGAATTTCATTAAATCTGTATAGTGCTTTTGGAAGTATGGTCATTTTGATAATTTTAATTCTGCCTTTCCAAGAGCAAGGTAGATCTTTCCATTTTATAAGATCTTCTTTGATTTCTTTCTTTAGGTTTCTGTAATTTTCATTATATACATCTTTCAACTCTTTTGTTAAGTTGATTCCCAAGTATTTTATTGTTTTTGAGGCTATTGAGAATGGGTTAGTTTTCTTCATTTCTCTTTCAGATGATTTGTCACTGATATATAGAAATGCCTTTGATTTATGGGCATTGATTTTATATCCTGCTACTTTGCTGAATTCATTTACTAGTTCTAGAAGTTCTCTGGTGGAAATTTTAGGGTCTTCCAGGTATAGAATCATATCATCAGCAAATAGTGCCAATTTGAGTTCTTCTTTTCCTATGTGTGTCCCTTTCATTTCTTTCATCTGTCTAATTGCTATGGCCAATGTTTCAAGAAGTCTGTTAAATAGAAGTGGTGAAAGAAGGCATCCCTGTCTTGTTCCAGTTTTTAGAGGGAATGCCTTCAATTTTTCTCCATTTAGACTGATGTTGCCCTGGGGCTTAACATAGCCTTTATAGTGTTGAGATATGTTTCTCTTATCCCTAGTTTTTCTAGTGTCTTGAACATAAAGGGGAGCTGTATTTTGTCAAATGCTTTTTCTGCATCTATTGAGATGATCATATGATTCTTATCTTTAAGTCTACTGATGTGGTGAATTACATTTATTAATTTCCATATGTTGAACCAACCTTGCATCCCTGGGGTGAATCCCACTTGATCATGGTGCATGATCTTTTTGATATGTTTTTGTATTCGATTTGTCAGAATTTTATTGAGAATTTTTGCATCTATGTTTATTAGAGATTTTGGTCTGAAGTTTTTTTCTTTGATGTGTCTTTGCCTGGTTTTGGAATCAGAGTGATATTGGCCTCATAGAATGAGTTTGTAAGGGCTGCCTCTTTTGCTATTTCGTGAAATAAATTGGCTAACATTGGTATTAGTTCTTCTTTAAAGGTCTTGTAGAACTCGGCTGTGTATCCATCTGGTCCTAGGCTTTTCTTGATTGGTAGATTTTTGATGGCATCTGCTATCTTGTCACTTGAAATTGATGAGTTTAAATTATATATATCATTCTGATTCAATTAAAGCAAATTCTATGACTCTAGAAATGCCTTCGATATCTTCTATTTTATTGGAGTACAGGTGTTTACAATAATTTCTAACTATCTTCTATATTTCTGTAGTGTCTGTTGTGATATTTCCTTTTTCATCACATATGTTAATGATTTGAGTTTTCTCTCTCCTTTGTTAGCTTGGCTAAGTGTCTGTCAATTTTATTTATTTTTTCAAAGAATCAAGTTTTTGTTCTGTCAATTTTTTCAATTGTTTCTTTTGTTTCAATTTCATTGATTTCAGCTCTGACTTCAATTATTTCTTGTTTACTGCTGCTTTTGGTGTTGATTTGTTCTTCTTTTTCTAGGGCTTTGAGATGTAGGGTTAAGTCATTTATTTGCTGACTTTTTCTTCTATTAAGGGATGAACTCCATGTGATGACCTTTCCTCTTAGAACTGCTTTCATAGTGTCTCAGAGATTTTGATACGTTGTATCTGTGTTCTCCTTTACCTCTAAAAACTTTTTTTAATCTCCTCCTTGATGTCTTCTGTAACCCATTATTCATTAAGTAGCACATTATTTGGTCTCCAGGTGTTGGACTGGATTTTATTTCTTATTTTATCATTGATTTCTAATTTCATTTTATTATGATCTGATAGAATGCAGGGTAGTATCTCTATTTTTTTTATATTTGTTAAGAGTTGCTTTGTGGCATAGTTTATGGTGTATTTCAGAGAAGGATCCATGTGCTGCTGAGAAGAAACCATATTCTCTCATTGAAGGTTGGAATATCCTATATATGTCAGTTAAGACTAAGTTATTGATTGTATTATTGAGTTCTAGAGTTTCTTTGTTCAGCTTTTGTTTGGAAGATCTATCTAGTGATGAAAGAGGTGTGTTAAAGTCACCCCAAATTATTGTGTTGTGGTCTATTTGACACTTGAACTTGAGAAGAGTTTGTTTGATGAACATAACTGCTCTGTTGTTTGGGGCATATATATTCGTAATTGTTAATTCTTGTTGGTGTACGGTTCCCTTGAGCAGTATGTAGTGTCCTTTTTTATCCTTTTTGATTGACTTTAGTTTGAAGTCTACTTTATTTGATATGAGGATGGAAACCCCTGCTTGCTTCTGCAGTCCATGTGAGTGGTATAATTTTCCCTACCCTTCACCTTCAGTCTGTGAATTTCTTTTTCTATGATATTAGTCTCTTGGAGGCACCATATTGTTAGGTCTTTTTTTTTTTTTTTTTTTTGATCCAATCTGCTAGTCTGTGTCTTTGATTTGTGAGTTTAGGCAATTAACATTCAGGGTTATTATTGAGACATGATTTGTTTTCCCAGTCATTTTTGTTTACTTTTGGTATTTAACATGATTTGGTTTCTTCTCTGATTAGATCTTTTTTAGTGTAGTCCCTCCCTCTGTTCATTTCCCTGGCCCATTTATTGATTGGGTTATTTGTTTTTTTTGGTATTTTTTTTAATTTCTTTATATGTTCTAGAGATTAGTGCTCTTTCTGATGTGTGTGTGGTAAAAATTTGCACCCATTCTGTAGGCTCTCTATTCACTTCACTGATTGTTTCTTTTGCTGAGAAGAAGCTTTTTCATTTGAATCCATCCCATTTATTGATTCTTGATTTTATTTATTACTTTATAGGAGTCTTATTAAGGAAGTTGAGCCCTAATCTAACATGATGAAGATTTGGGCCTACTCTTTCTTCTGTTAGTTGCTGGTTCTCTGGAATAATTCCTAGGTCTTTGATCCACTTTGAGTTGAGTTTTGTGCATGATGAGAGATAGGGTATTAATTTCATTTTGCTGCTTATGGATTTCCAGATTTCCCAGCACCACTTGTTGAAGAGGCTATCTTTTCTCCAATATATGTTTTGGCACCTTTGTCTAATATGAGATAACTGTTTATGTGAGTTTGTCTCTGTGTCCTGTATTCTGTACCATTGGTCTAGAAGTGTATTTTTGTGCGAATTACCATGCTGTTTTTGTTACTATTGCTCTGCAGAACTTTTGGAGCCCTTTGTTTTCCTTGGATGGAGTTGATGTAGGACAGATGAGCCTGGACACCAAGGAATTAGCAAGAAGCACTTTTATTTTAGCTGCAGTGGTCCAAAGGGGCTAATTCATAAAAATCTCTGGACCCTAAGGATGAAAATTCTTTGAACTTTATATCCAGTGGGAGAGAGTTTTCAATTTTTATGGGAGTTTACATTGAAGAAGTACTTTTTGTTTTGTTTTCTTAGACTATACAGAGGTTTTCAGAAGTTTTTACCATGAAATGCAGAAATAGTAATTTTTTCTTATCGCATCAAGCTTGTGGGAAAACTTAGTTTTTACAAGAAAGAGCAACTGACCCCTTATAGGAAATAGGAAGCTTCAGATCACATTGAACTCTCTGCAGAACTTTTTGCTTATATCCTGTTGATAAGAACAATTATGGTGAGAGTCTTTGGAGAAGCTTAATTATGACTCTTCTATTGTAGGGGAGCCACTACAGAGTATCCCTTGAACTTCAGATACTCTATACCCTAAGATTTTTTTTTAAATTTTTAGTGTTCATCTTTTTAAACTCTATTTACTCTTTTTGTTTTTATAAAAGGGATTTCAAAAATGAGGAGAATTAGACTATGAAAACTTTGGTACTGACATTGTCAAGTATTTAAGAGTGACTTTACTGGGATATTAAAAGATTTTTTTTTTCTGCTGAATACTTTTGAAAGAACTGCCTGTGGTCCTATGTCCATAAACCTGCTAGAGACAAATCATTGAACTTTTAAGTGTTCCCGTGTTCCCTGGCCCCCCTGTCCCGCCCCACCCCAACTATTCCCTTCAATAAGGTGTTTCTTCCTAATATTTATTTGCACAAAGTCTGTTTCCCCCTTCAATTCTGATAAACTTTTACTTCGAGTATTGATATTTTGACATGATTTTTAGGTGATTAGATCTGATAGTCCAGACCATTTTCCATAATATTCCATGTATTCACAATTTTTAGGATTTTGGTCATTTGTGATAGGATGTTTTCCTAACATAAAATCTTTGATTTACAAGTGCTCACATGAAGTGTGTCTTGTTGCATTGTTTCTTTTCACTAACAATTTCACTAATATGCCTTTAATGGAATTTCGAAAACAATATTTTTAGGTCTATAAGTAGAATATTTGCCTAATTTTGGCCAGATTGAAACCAGCATTTGTTTTTAATTTTAATTTATGTGATACTTAGTTATCTTATGTGTATTCTTGACATTTTGTGTTACAAGAATTTGGCACTATTTGATTCTTTAAAAAGTGATTTAAGATACTATAATTTAGCTTAACTGTATAAATCAGTATATACTAACCTAAAATGGTTGAATAATTTCTACTGGCTTGAAATGACAGGACTTGGGTAAAAATTAAAAGATAAATTTATAGGTTTGGCATCCTGTTCATATTCTAAAACATAAGGCATTTATTTACTACACTATAGAAGATTGGAGGTTAACCTAAGAAACTCTAAGCATACATTTGATTTTTTTATTATTTAAAAAACAAAATGAAGCTAATTATCCATTTGGCCACATACTTTTGCCTTTCTCAAATAATGCACAAGACTAATTAGTGATGGTAGAGAAGTTAATAATATATTAGAAATGCCTAGAGCAGGTGTAGGCAAGCATTATCATAAATATTTTCTGTAAATTTTTCATAAGATTTAAAATCCCCCTTAAGATATTATTTAAGAAGAAAGGCCTGTTCTTTTAAAAGTCCATTTTTATATACTATCAGACATGGGTGCAAATATTTACTTTTCTTTTAGTGTCATATATCTATATCTTTTATCTTGCTTTTTCTGTACTGGCCAATCTGTTGATTTTATAATAATAGTCTATATTTTTAGGTTATAATGGAAATATATAACAATTAATTGTATACTTAGTGGACAGTACAGACTATTTTATTAGGCACTTTTTAACATTTTCAACTTCCTGTTTCATATTTCTCTAAAGGTTTATTACTGCTCCAAGTGAAAATGGCATTCAGTTACATATTTATTTAAAAACACTTCCACCCTTTCAGGCTGAATTTCAACAATACCTGTGATCCTGTATTCCTGACCTCAATGCTCCATCTCAACACAATTCTGGCTGTACATTGTCCATGACATCCATTCTCTGCTTGTAGCTTGCTGTCTATATTAGTTGAGGTCTCCATTATCCCTCCTCTTCTGTTGCTTATGGATATTACAGATTATTTGTCATGGTTTGGGTTCTCATTAAACATTTATTAAATTATTGCATAAATGCTTTTACTATATATAATCCCTACATTTGTAATCCTTCTTTATACTTCCTTTATAGGAAAAGGCATAATTTTTTTTCCTAAAACCATTCAAATAATTTTATTACCATCACTTATATCTCCAGTTACCTGCAGTTATCTTTAAAATAAATTAAAAACTCCTCAAGTAACTTTTCTAGTTTTATATCCTACCATTTTTTTCATTTTCTACCACTCTTTATTTAGTGTTATTTATTTTTTTGTAGATCACAATTAAGACACATTTTTCTTGTGTGCCAAGCTTGTATTTAAAAATCACTAATATTTATTAATAATTTACTTATGTCAGATATAATGGTAAGATCTTTGCCTAATGGTTTTATGTAATACTAGGCATCTTATAAAGTAGACAATTATTGTACCCATTTCATAGATGAATGAAATAATTATATAGGCTTATATTTAATTTGAAATGTTAAATCAGCAAATGCTGGAAGCAGAATTCTATTCTTGAACTGTTTGATTCTAATAGTGCTCCAAATAAGTATGCTTTTACATCTTTTTTAATTGCACATAAGATCGGTACTCAATTCTCACCCATTTTAAAGCAACGACTTTGCACTGCTGTATATATACTTAAGTCTATTGTTACTTTAGCTTGAACTGTTGTAACAGTTTCCAAACAGATAACCCTTTCTTTCTTTTAATTGATCTTTATTTTGCTTTTAGGACATTCACAACACCATAGAGCTTTGCACCACCTATCTGACCACTTTTTTTGTGTAAACCTAGCTCTTTTACTCCTTTAACTCCACTTTGCTTCTCTCTGTCCAGTGTTGTGCCTTTGAACTCGATTACTCATTTTTTAAATCTCAGCTGAGAAGAAATTTCTGCCTGAAAACTTGTCATAGCATCATCCTTATTTCAGGAAATTTGTACCTCTTTCATGTTAGCCATCAGTGCTCTTACCAGCTTTTCATTTATTTTGTCTTTCTAAGCAGGCTGAGGACTTTTTGAAAAAAAAATTTATGTGTTTTTGTATTTTTTAGGTGTTATTTTTGTATCCTCATTACCTAGGTAGTACTAGTATGCTTGGTTCATAGTTAACACTTTGATATATTAACATGACTAATAAAAAATTATTTTTGTGTCATCTGTTTTACTTATTTGCATATGGCCTAAAAAATAATAATTCAGCCTAGCTAGACCTATTCAAATTTTAGCTAATATTTTCACCTTAGAGAAAAAGGTAGAAAGTATTTGTAATTTTTTTATTGCTCATTTTTTCTGCTTTCCCCCCTCCCCGACTTTTCAGTAGTAGATGCAACAGAAAAGCAATATTGGTTCTAATGTGTATGTTATATTTGCTCTGAACGAGGATTTTTTAAAAATTTGTTCTAATTATTTATACATGACATCGGAATGCATTTCGATTCATTGTACACAAATGGAGCACAACTTTTCATTTCTCTGGTTGTACATAATGCAGAGTCACACCATTCCTGCAATCATACATGTCCCTTGGGTAATGATGTCCATTTCATTTCACCATCTTTCCTATCTCCCCTCCTCTCTTCCTCCCCTTTGCCCAATCCACCGTTCCTCCATTCTTCCCATGCTCCTCCCCATATGGATCAGCATCCACTTATCAGAGAAAACTTTTGGCCTTTGTTTTCCTGGGATTGGCTTACTTCTTTTAGCATGATATTCTCCAACCCTACCCATTTACCTGCAAGTGCCATAATTTTATTCTCTTTTAATACTGAGTAATATTCCACTGTGTATATATACACACCACAGTTTCTTTATCCATTCATCTATTGAAGGACATCTAGGTTGGGTCCATAGTTGAGCTACCAGGAGATGAGCTGCTATAAACACCCATGTGGCTGCCTCACTATAGTATGCCGATTTCAAGTCTTTTGGTATAGAAGGAGGAGTGGGACAGCTTGGTCAAATGGTGGTTCCATTCCAAGTTTTCTAAGGAATCTTCATACTACTTTGCCGAAGTCTGGCTGGGCACAAATCACGAGCCACTCAAGGAGGAACAAACTTTATTTTTGAAACTGCCGCCAATGCCCCGTACGCTCCCGGCCAGATTGCTGACCGACCCACGCTGCCATTCTCCTGGACCCCCAACAGGAAGTCCCTCCTCCGGAATTCCCTCCTACCGCACTTCCCCAACCAATGGGAACTCTCCAGGAGTCCCTTAGCAGGCTGAGGTGGACAGCAGGAGTCCAATATCCATATGAATGCAGATCTTAACATAATCATATCATCTCAATGGCTTGCTGGTGTCACCTTTCAACCAAAAATGCCATGCATCATATTACTTGGCTGTGGCTCTTAGCATCTCCCCCCTTCTGTTTAATTAAGCAACAAGCAATGCCTGTTAGGTTTGTCCAATTCAACATATGGTTCTTACCCGTCATCAGATGAACTGACCTCTAGGCGTCAGCCTCCTGTCTTAGGTTGATACCACTGCAATTGGATCATACCCATCACTGACTACTGGTCCAGCATATAGCCATACTTGTGGATAGGCCTATGTACCAGTGGGGGGATGAGGTTCTTTGCCTCACCTCTGTTGGCCCCCAAAATTAGACCATCACTAGTAGAAGGGAGGAGGATACAGAAATGCCACGACACCAAGCCAATTGATGGCTCCTTAGGAAAAATTGCATCACTGGTGACACATCAGCAAAGATACGCCAGCACTACCATAATTCACTGCATCAACAGATAGATCACAATGCATACAAGTGATACATAGTCCAGGCAAGTCCTGCAAGCAGTTCAAAGCATAGGAATCTATCAATATGTCCATTTCCTCCCAAAATAAATTGACTCCTTGAATGAGCATTACTTGTTGAGTTATTATTCATTGATGCATCAGTTTATACAGTTTGTTGTGATACCTATCGAAGAAGCTGTAGTTTGGTTTTATCTTTGTCTTCACCGGCACTGGAATGAAGATAGGAATTCTGGCAACGATGGCTAAAAAAAAAAAAATTATGTAACATTCCAACAGGCACTAAGAAAACAACTTCTTCTCAGTGAAAGAAACAATAATGTGAAGAGAGAGCCCACAGAGTGGAAAAAATATTTACCACACACACATCAGACAGAGCACTAATTTCCAGGACATATAAAGAACTCAAAAAACTTAACATCAAAAAAACAAATAACCTAATCAATAAATGGGCTAAAGAACTGAACAGTACAACTGATTAACAAATATATATTTTTTAAAAGTTCAACATTTCTAGTAATTAGATAAATGCAAATCAAAGCTACTCTTAAGATTTCATCTCAAGTCAGAAGGCAGTTATCAAGAATACAAGCAACAATAGGTGCTGGCGAGGATGTAGAGAGAGGCAAAATCGTATATTGTTGGTGGGACTGCAAATTGGTGTAACTACTTTGGAAAGTAGTGCTAAGAGCCACAGCCAAGTAATATGATGCATGGCATTTTTGGTTGAAAGGGATTTCAGGCATATGCCACTGTACCCAGCCAGAATGTGTTTTTCTATTATATGTGATCAGCCAACTTAAAAGTATCTAATACTTTACTATAGCATATAATTTTTATTTTATAAGCACATTTTGTGTATTATTCTAGCTGTCAACATCTAATTCCTTCAGATTCAAAGCTGTACTGTACTATATGGTTCATTATTTATAACAGAGGTATTGGGCTCTCTCTTCATGCTCTTAATTGTTTCCATGCTGTGCAAAAGTTTTTTTATTTGATGCCATCTCACTTATTGTTTGTTAGTTTTATTTTATGTGCTTTAGGAGTCTGGTTAAGAAGTTGTTACTGTGCTAATGTCTTGGAGTGTTGAGCCCATATTGTCTTTTAGAAGTTGTGGAGTTTCTGGTCTAGTTCCTATGTCTTCGATCCAGTTTGAGTTAACTTGTGTTCAGAGTATAAATAGGGATCAAGTTTCATCCTTCTACATGTAGACATCCAGTTTTTGCAGCACCATTTTCAAAAAAGGTATATTTTCTTCAATATAGATTTTGGCACCTTTGTCAAATATCAGATTACTGCATTTATGTGGGTTTGTCTCTGTGTCTTCTATTCTATTGATCTTTATGTCTCTTTTGGTGCTAATACCATATTGTTTTTATTACTATTGCTCTGAAGTGTCATTTGAGGTCTGGTACTGTTATGCCACCCACATTGCTTTTCTTGATCAGAGTTGCTTTGGGTATTCTGGTTCTTTTATTCTTCCAAATGAATTTTATAGCTGCTTTTTTCTAGTTCTGTGAAGAATATCATTAGTGTTTTGGTGGAGATTGTATTGAATCTATATATCACTTTTAGAGTAGTATCCTCATTTTGCCAATATTAATTCTGCCTATCCAAGAAGGTGCAAGTTGTTTCATCTTCTAATTCTTCTTCAATTTCTTTTAGCATTAAATAGTTTTCATTGTAGAGGTCTTTCACCTCCTTTGTTAGATTAATTCTGAAGGGTTTTTTTCTGGGAAGAGTTGGGGGGTTAGTTAATGGGATAGTTTTCCTAATTTCTTTTTCAGCAAATCCATTATTGAAGTATGAGAAAGGTAATAATTTCTGTATTTTGATATGATATCCTGGTAGTTTACTGAATTTGTTTATCAGTTCTAGAGGTCTTGTAGTGGAGTTTTTTGGGTCTTCTAAATATAGGATCATATCATCAGCAAACAGAGGTAACTTGATTTCTTATCATCCTATCTGTATCCCTTTAATTTCCTTCTCTTGCCTGATTGCTCTGACTAGAGTTTTAAAAACTATATTGAGTAGGAATGGTGAGAGTGGACATCCTTGTCTCTTTCCTGTTTTTAGAAGAAATGCTGTTTTTCTCTGTTTATTATGATGTTGTCCTTGGATTTGTTATAAATAGCCCTTACATTGTTGAGGTAAGTTCCTTCTACCTCTGTTTTAAACATGAACGGGTGTTGGAATTTGTTAAATTCTTTTTCTGCATGTTTTGAGATAATCATGTGATTTATGATTATTTTAACCTTAATTCATTTTATGTGGTGAATTAAATTTATTGATTTATTTTTGTTGTGGGGCAGGGCACTCAGAAAACACCAAGTCCCAGTTTTGTCTGAATTAGAGAGTCTTTATTCTGACCGGCCGGGACTGCTTCATACAGGACCAAGTTGTCTTTGCAGAAAACAGCCTCAGGCTTCAACATTTTAGGGTATTTTTTTTGTAGTTGGACACAATACCTTTATTTTATTTATTTATTTTTTATGTACTGAGGATGGAACCCAGGGCCTCGCTTGTGCTAGGCAAGAACTCTACGGCTGAGCCACAACCCCAGCCCCAACATTTTAGGGTATTTAAAGGTAAAAACCACATCTGGGTTGACCTAGCTGCAAGCAAACAGAGGTACAGAAGGTGAATTGAGAAGTTAGCGAAACAATGCAATGGGGTACATTGGTATTTCCCACCGGACTTTTCAGGTTGCCACAATAGCAAGCAAGCAGAAGGGAAGTGGGTCAAAATGACCCTAGTTGAGTACAAGTTAGAGAATGGTTACTAATGTCTAGATAATCAATCTGTGACAGGGTACTTTGCCCAAGAAAAATGGGGACTAAAGAGAACAATTTTACATTGTATAAGAATTGCCATTTGTGTTGCCAAGTATGTTATGCTAGGTAACTATTAATGGGTACAGAGGCAGGGCTTTCCCATGGGAGAAACATTTCTTACATGATATGGAATCTCAAGGTAAATGGAGTCTGTTTGGTCATTGCCCTTATAGCCTGGCCCATAACAGTTTGTGTTGACCAACTTTGCATGTCTGGGATGAAGCACACTTAATCATAGTGCACTGTCTTCTTACTATGTTTTGCCAATGTTTTATTAGGTATTGGCCTGGAATTTTCTTTCTTTGATGTGTCTTTCTGGTTGGTATTAGGGTGATACTGGCTTCATAGAATGAATTGTGCAGTGCTCTCTTCTTTTTATTTCATTGAATAATTTTGAGAAGTATGGGCATTTGGTTCAGTAGAACTCAGCTGAGAATACATCTCAGTCCTGAGCTTTTCTTTACTGAAAAGCATTTAATATCTGCCTCACTTTCATTATTTGATACTGGTCTATTTATATTTTCTGTATTTGGGTAGGTCATCTCTCTTTCTGAATTTTTCAATATCTTTGAGTTTTTCTAGATATTGGAATTTAAATTTTCAAAATTGTTTCTAATGATCCTCTGATTTCAGTAGAGTATGTGGTGATATTTCCTATCCATCTCTAATTTTGTTGATTCTTTCTTTTTGGTTAGTTGACTTAGGGCTTATTAATCTTGTTTATCCTTTTAAAGACAAACTCAGTTTTATTGATCTTTGGATATATATATTTTTAAATTCTCAATTACATTTATTTCAGCTCTGATTTTAATTATTTTTGGTTTTCTACCAATTTTGGTATTAGTTCATTGTTTTTCAAGGGCCTTTAGGTGTAACGTTAGATTATTTATTTTGGCATCTTTCTATTTTTTAATGTAGGATTTCAGTAGTATAAACTTACCCTAATACTGTCTTCATCCTGTCCCAGAGATTTTGGTATGTTGTATCAGTATTCTCATTTGTTTCTGTGAATGTTTTTATTTCTCTGATTTCTTCTGCTATCCATTCCTCACTGAAAAGTATATTGTTGGGGCTGTGGTTGTAGCTCAGTGGTGGAGCACTTGCCTAGCATATGTGAAGCACTGGGTTTGATTCTCAGCACCACATATAAATAAATAAAAATAAAGTTTATTAACAACTAAAAAAAAGAATATTAAAAAGTATATTATTTACTCTCTAGGTGTTAAGAGTGGTTTCTGATTTCTATCTAGTTTATTTATAATTTCATTTCATTATGATTTTATACTGCACAAGAAATTATCTCTATTTTTTTTTGTATTTTCATATATTTGCTTTGTGCCCTAAAAAAATCTGTTTTGGAGAATGTTCCATGTGCTGATGAGAACTAAGTTGATGCAATTGTCAGTGGATGAAATATTCTACAGATGTCTGTCAGGACCATTTGAGAAATGATATTTTTTTTTAGTTTTGAAGATTCTTTAGTTTGTTTATGTCTGGATGATTTATCTAGGTGAGAGGAGTGTGTTTTTATATTATTGTGATCTGTTTGATTCTTTGTATTGTGAATGGTTTGTTTTATGTTTGTAGATGCATTGTTTGGGGCATAAATATTTATAATCATTTTATCTTGTTGTTGGATAATTCACTTAATGTATATGAAGTGAACTTCTTTGTATTTCCTGATTAACTTTGGTGTGAGGTCCACTTTGATATGAGAAAAGCTACTTTGTTGCTTTTGGCTAACATTTGCATGGCATATCGTTTCATCTTCAGTTTGTGGATATTTTTGTGTGCAAGGTAAGTCTTGTGCAAACAGTATTGTGTTGGGTCTTGTTTTTTGATCCAGTCCAGCAATCTGTGTCTTTTGATTGAAGAATTTGACCATTTGCACTTTGGTAATATAGAAAAATTATTTTTATTTCCTGGTATTTTGATTTATTTCTAATGTTTAATTCAGTCTTCATTCTCCTTTAACATACTATTCTTTTAGTGAAATTTATCTCTATGCTTTCATTTCTTCTTCATGAAATATTTCACTGAATATGTCCTTTAGTGCATTTGTAGTGGTTATGGTCCTTTTATTTTCTACTTGTCATGGAAGGTTTTTATTTATATTTTAATTCTGAAGGATAACTTTGTTGGATATAGTACTCTTGGTTGGCACCTATTTTCTTTCAGGGATTGGTATATATTATTGTTCTTATTCCTGGCTTTTAGGGTTTGGATCGATAAATCAATTAATATCTGAAGTGGAACTGGGTTTGTGGCTCAGTGGTAGAGCACTTGCCTGGCATATGTGAGATCCTTGGTTCGATTCTCAGCACCACATGTAAATAAACAAATAAAGTGAAAAATCCATGGGCAACTAAAAATATTTTTAAAAAAATATGAATTGGTTAGGCTGGAATTGTAGCTCAGTGGTTGAGCACTTTTCTGCCACATATGAGGCACTGGGTTTGATTCTCAGCACCACATAAAAATAAACAAATAAAATTAAAAAAATAAAAAAAATATGAATTGATTTACCTCTAAATGGGACCTGCTCTTTTTCTCTAAAGGGTTTTAAAATTCTATCCTTATTCTATATTTTAGGCATTTTCATTATAATGTGTCTTGGAGAAGATCTTTTTTGAGCGTGCCTTTTGGGAGTTCTCTATGTATCTTATCTTTAGATTTTCATCTTGTTCCAAAGATTTGAAAATTTTCTATTATTTCATTGAAAAGATATTGCATTCCTTTATTTTCTACTTCAGAGCCTTTTTCTACCCCAGTTATTCTTAAATATGACATCTGGATGTTATTCCAGATTTATTGAATATTCTGGTCAGGGTTTCTTAACATCTTTTCTTTATTGTCTACTTTACTTTCAAGATTATGTACTTTAAAAAATAAAAAAAGATTATCTACTTTGTCTTCAAAGCCTGAAAAATATGTATCTTCAAAGTGGTCTAATCTATTGGTGATGTTTTCCATAGAATTTTTAATTTGAATGAAAGTCTTTCATTTCTAGGTTTTCTGTTTGATTCACTTTTAGACTGTTTCTTTATTGAAATGATGAACATGAAATATTCATGTTCTACAGTTTGTCTATAATTTTATTCCTTTCATTTTATTTTAGCTTTTTGAATATTTTAACTGTGAATGTTCTAAATTCTTTCTCTCACATTTCCTCTACTGTGGTGTCAGTGGAGTTAATTGTTGAAGTGTTGTGGGTTATTTGGGGGTGGTTTATTCTCTTACTTTTTCTTACTGTTTGTGTGTTTTCCTACTTATTGGGGTGATTATTGTTTCTTCTTTAATGCAAGGGACTATTTGTTGGGTGTCTTTCTTTTATGAGGCCTGGGCTGGGCTAATATCCAGGTGTTGATACTTTAACTTCAATGTGTGTCCTTTATTGTTCCCATTATCAATTTCACTTTGAGAGAATACACTGAACCCTATTTTTCTATAATCACTTCAGAGCAAAGCCAGGTACTGTTCAACCTTAGAGGGGGAAAACTTTGTTGATACTGTTCTTCACAGTTCCTCTAATTCAGGTATAAACTTGTAGTTAAGTTGTAGAATAATTTGTAAAATTAGTTATTAAATATAGTAAAATTGCTATAGTATTACATAGGGATGAAAATGGGAGGAGAGAAACATTGGAAGAAGAGAGGAAAGAAAGAAAATAGAAAAGGTAGAAAAGAATAATTCACACCACGATAAAAGAATAAAAAGATGGGTGGGGGGTTATTTTAGGGAGTAGCAAGTAAAGTAAGAGGGCAAAGATTGGGTAAGAGGAGCTAGTATAAGCATGAGCTAGGAAATAAAGATGGAGAGAATGATTCCTAATAAAGCTTTAAAGCATTACAAAAAATACAATCAAGTGGCTTGTGGGCAAGTGTTGGCTATTAGGGTAACAACTGTCAAATCATTATAAACAGTGACATGTATGATCAAAGTTGAATAGAGCTATTTGGAGTAAACCATGCCAAGGTGAAGAAAAGTCTTGCTGAGTCTTGGTTTGGATTTCATCAGAATTTGAGATTTTTAGAGGGTGACCATCACTCTTTGGTTTTGTATCCTTCAGAGGTGCTGAGGTATTGGAGCCACTCGCCTAGTTGCTAAGGACCTTTCATCAACCCATTCTCTTTGTCAACCCAGGGGCCGGAGGCTGAGTGCAGTGTTGTGTCTGTTGGCTATTTCTCTTTTGTGTAGGAGTTCAGGATGCATGTCTCTGGGCTGTTTCACTGATTGCTGTAGGTCACTGGTGCACTCACTCCTCTCCACAGGATCCTTTTCAAACTGGCATAGAGCCTGGTGACTGTCTGCAAGCATGGGACTTGTGGTTGTGGATTTTCCATGGATGGTCTATGGTGCAGAAGCATTCTTTCTGACCCACAAAGTCATTCAGGCATTGTCCCTACTGTTGGATAAAAAGACTCAGCTGGTTTGCCTGAGTTGTACCTTTCCAAAGTCACAAGCTGCAGGGACAGTTGCCCCTCTGCTGACTAGGATTGTAGCCCATGCCTTACCCATGTCCAAACACCTGCTTTACCCCATTCCCCTTGTCTATAGTGAGGAGAGGAGTTTTCACCAAGAAGAGATCCCTCTGCAAGTTCTTTCTAGATGGATTATTGAGACATCCCTTTGAAGGGGCTATACCCTTTAATTTAATTTGCCCACTGCAGAGGTATGCCCTCTGGTTTAAATTGTGCTTTCTGGAGGTGGGGGGATGCTATGTTGGTTTAATTTCCTCTAAGGCAGCTGGTAGGCTGTATGCTTCACAAAATGGCTGCCCTGCCTGACGCAGCTGTCATTAAACTGCTTGATTTCTTTCAATGACCTCACTACTTTCCAGCTATTCTTAAGGGAGTGAGCTTATGTGCTTTTTCCTCTGTTGCTCTTCCCTTTTCACCCTACCCTGATCCAGGTTTGGAGTTAAGAAACTCTATCCTTTTTTTCTTCTCTGGTAATGAAACTTCAAGTCTCTGTAGGTATCACACTGTCTAATCAATATTAACATTTGTTCTATTAGCATTTATCTTATAGCATTTATTCTGTCACCCATCCCTGTAGTCAGATGTTCCTTCACTGACTCCTTTTTGAGCTTTGGAGAGACTGGGGCTGTGAGCTCTGTTCTACCATCTTCTCCTCCCTTCCTCTTTCAGCCATTTGAAGACATTATCCCACTTGCTTCTGAGTTGTAAGTTTTCTCTCAAGAAGCCCACTGATTGACTTGTAGGGGTTCCCTTATACATGACAATTCTCTTGTGTCTTGATGCTTTCAAGATTCTTTATTTGTCTTTAGCTTTTGACAGTTTGATTAGGATATGTCTGAGAGTATTCTTTGTATTGATATTGCTTGAGGTCCTGTAAGTTTCATAAACCTAGATATTCATAACCCTCCTGAGATTTGGGAAGTTTTAACTTGGTATTTTCACTTCTTTTTTTGATGCTGCCATAGTTTGTATATTTGATGGTGTCCATAAGTCCCTTATGCCTTTATCATCCTTTATCAGTATTTTTCATTTTGTCCTTCTAATTTGTTAATTTCAAATTTTTCTCTCTTTGAATTCACTAATTAATTTTTCATGATCTGGTCTAATGTTGAAATTCTCTATTGTGTTTTTCACTTCTTTCATTTCATTTTTCAGTTCCAAAATTTCTGTTTGGTTCTTTTTAAAAAATATTTCTTTATTAAACTACTCATTTTATTCATGCATTATTTTTATAATTTCATTTAGGTGTTTAGCTTTTTTCTTGAATATCATTGAGCTTCTTTAAAGGTGATTTTTTCATTTCTTTTCATGATTAATATATCTTCATTTCTCTAGGTTGAATTACTGGAGCTTTATTAGTTTCTTGTTGGTATCCAAACGTCTCTTCAAATCTCTATGGAGTATTTTCTGAAGTCTATATGTTTCTGAATAAGGCTTTCTTCTGGTGGTGCCACAACTGATTCTGGTGGGCACCCGATCACTTGGCTGTTGCTTTATCCACAGTAGGTTCCACTGTTGATGTGCTCTCATCAGGATGTCTTGTGGATGTAGCCTCTCTCCAGTCTCTGGAAGGTTAGACTCTCTCCAACATCTTGGTTTATAAGGCTGATGCTGGTGTGAAGGTCCACTTTAGGGTTCACAGAGAGCAAGCTTGGTACCACATGTGCAGGCTGACATGGCTTCTTCTGGATTCTTTCAGGGACTCCTTATACATATCTGTGTGGGTTTTGGGCAGACAGTACTACCCCATTCACATTTTCGAGGGGCTAGAACCAAGTCACAGGTTTACAGCTGAGATTACATTCTTCAGACCTATGTCTGGGGTAATGGATGTAGGTATATGTTGGTGGGTTTATGCCCAGGTGAATGTGCTCCCAGATCATAGATGAATGGGACTAGAGCTGATTCATAGGACTGTTTCAAGATTACCAGTGGGACAGAAATCAGCAGCTTAGCCTGCAGTGGGAGGAACAGGAATGAATCCCTTTAGATACCCAGGAGGGCCAAGAGATCCCTCTGCAAGTTCCAGACTGAAACTAAGAGGGGTTGGAGGCTGGCTTCAGGCCATTTTAAAATCTGCTGTGGGAGAGAAGTTACAAGCTTTTCTCCCAGTGATCTCTGGCTGGGCAGAACTATTTCCCAACTGTAGCTGAAAAGAGTTAAGACCAAGATCCATGGCTGTCCTCCAGATTTGCTTTGGGACTGAGTCTGCAGTTCCTTTCATAGGCACAGATGAGAGAATCTGTCCTCAGTGGTTTCTTCAACAGGTGAGATTACTCCAGGCTACAGCAGAGAAGGGACAAAGCTGAGATTCAGGGCTTCCTCAAGATCTGGTTAGGATGGATCAGCAATACTACTGAAAGATGGGTGAGGGTCAACTTCAGGGTCCTAGCAATTCTGAAGAATAGAATCTTAAACCATGTGGCTATTTTTAATGTGTCTTTTCTAGAATTCTTATTGTATTTGGAATCTAATCTATAATGTATCTATTCATTTCATTAATTATAATTATGCTAGAAGAATACAAAAGAAATTAAGTTGACATGATCTCCTAACCTCAAGAAGCCATTATTATATAACTATGAGAGCAGTTGTGTGGCAATGAAAGGGTGCAGGAATGTAAACTGACTTGAGACAAGTACTACCAGTGATGACTTTTGGGTTTCATGTTCCTAAAATGTATTCTTTATGTACAACTTGTTTGCATAACCTTTATAGTATCTTTTTTTAAAAATCCTTGCTGTCTAGTTTTGCTTATAATTTGATATTATAAAACTTTATATTATGGGGGAGAGAAATATCATGTGACCACATTATGTCCCTCTAGTGTATACATCTAGGCTGTAAAATCCCGTCATAAAATTTCCCAAACAAAAGGCCATTGCATGATGATTTCATAGGTGCTTATTCAGCATAAAAAGAGCCTCAAATGCTGACAACAACAGAATAATTTAAAAACTGTCATGATGTATAAATTCTAAACAATTGAATTTAAAATGCATTTGTGCTATTTTACTCTGAAGTATAGTGCCACAAGGGAGTTCTCTCAAATTGAGCTCACATAAAAGGTATTTTAATGCATGTTTTATATCAGAAATTATTCAAGTTACTATACACTGATAATTCTTTTAAGAAACTCTGCAAGCATAAGTATTATCAAGTTTTGCCATAAAAATAAATAAAATGCATATTCACGTTTTAAAATATTAATATGCATCTTTTATAGTGAACTTATGAATATAAGAGAGTATTAATTTGAAGCAGATTAATATTAAAATATATCATGATGTATTCATTTATTATTTAATAAGCTACATCGTACCAAATTATCTAGGTGTCCCTTTATTTCTTCATGATAGTTTCCTTTATTCCTTGCATTTGCACATCTTGAATTTCTGTAATTCTCATATCTTGTATTCCCATAGTTAATTCTACAACTCAAAAGGAAAATTATGCAAATTTACTTAAATAATACTTAGGAAGAATAACCCAAACATTTGTGTAGAACTATCTCCTACTTAAAAAAAAATTCTTAGAAACCTTCATATGTGTACAAACCTTATTTTATATGTATATGTGGGAGTATGCACATTTACATTTTATTAATCATCTCTTTTCAAAGGTAATAATCATAAGCAATTAGCAAGCTTAGTGTTCCCTAGTATTTTATATTATGTTCCCTAGTAAAAATATAAAATTATCAAAACCAATTATTTTAAAAAATTTGAGATAATTAATATACCATAAAATTACTGTTTTAAAATTTAAATTGAATGGTTTTTAATGTATCCACAGAATTGTGCATAGCCATAATTTCATTTTAAAACATTTTTAATTATCCACCCCCCCAAAAGCCAAACTCATTCATAGTTGTTCCCTTTGCTCCCTTGTCTCACAGCCTTGTCCCTGACAACTCTAGACTATTGATAAAACACTGTCTCTATGGATTTTTTTTTTATTCTGGAAGTTTTGTATAAGTGAAATTATGGAACATGTAATCTTTTGTAACTGTATTTTTTCATATAGTAAAATGTTTTAAAGGTTCATTCATATACTAGCATATACCATCTCTTTATTCACTTTTCCATTGCCAAATAATAGTTAGTTATTAGGATACCACCATATTGTATTTTTCCATTTATCAGTTAATGGGCATTTGGGCTGTTTCCCTTTGGCTATTATGAATAACATTGCTGTGAACATTCATGTTAAATTTTAGTATGGAAATACATTTTTTATTTCTCTTGAGTATGTATCTAAAAGTAGGTCTGCTGGGTCATATGTTATTTCTATATTTAATATTTTTATTAATTGCCAAAGTCTTTATAGGAGCAGCTGATTATATTTCAGATAACAATTCACATGAGTTCCAGTTTCTTCACATTCACACAGTTATTCTTCTCAGCCTTTTTAAAATTGTAATCATCCTAGGAAGTGTTAAGTGGTATCTAATGGGGAGTTTTGATTTGCTTTTCTCTAATGTACAATATGTTGACTTATCTTTTTCTGAGCTTGTCTATTCAGATTCTTGTTGGATTTTTAAGATGAGCAATTCATCTTATTATTATTGAATTGAAATTTTCTTTATATTCTAGATAAAATAAGACAAGATTTACAAAAATTCCCTCCTTATCTATTGTCTTTTTACTTTATTGATGGTGTCCCCTACAGCACAAAATTTATTAATATTGATGAAGTTCAATTTTTTCTTTTTCTTTCTTATATGTGTGTTTTATATGTGTGTTTGTTCTGTAAAAACTATTATCTAAATCAGTGTCACAAAGATTTATTTGTATGTTTTCTTTTTTAAGGACTTTATAATTTTATAATTTAGCTCCTGTTTTTAGGACTCTTAGTCATTTTGAGTGGATTTTTGTGTGTGGTATGAAATAGGAATTCAATTCTATTCTTCTGCACATCCTTATCTATTTTTTCCCCGGCATCATACATTTAATAGTTTATTTTTGGATTCTCAATTCTATCCCATTGATATGCATTTTGTATTTATGCCTGTATTATATGTATGTGTGCATATTTGTGTGTGTACATGAGCATGCACGTGCATGTGTGTTTTGCCATACTGGGAATTCAAATCAGGGCCTTGTACATGCTAGGCAAGTGCACAACCACTAAGACCTTTTGCAAATTTTATTTTGAGACATGGACTTGCTAAGTTGCCAAGGCTGGCCTTATAGTGCTCCTCCTCAGCCTCCCGAGTAGCTGGATAAAATTAATTGCATGTGTGTATCAGTGTGTCCAACTTATATGTGTTTATTATTATAATTTTGAAGTAATATTTGAAATTAAGACTAATGCTTGAAGTTAAGATGTCTGAGTCCTCCAACTTGATTCCTCTTTTAAATATTGTTTTGGCTATATGAATCTCCTTGTAATTATATATGAATTTTAGCACTAACTTGTCAATTTCTGAAAAGAGTTCTCATTAAGTTTCTTTTAGAGATTACATTGTATCTGTAGATCAAATTTGTCAATACTTCTACCAATATTAATTCTTCCTACATGAAAAGAAGATATCTCAATTTATTTATATTGTCTTTAATTTTCTTCCAACATTATTTTAGTTTTCAGGATACATGTTTTGTACTTCTTTCCTTCAATTATGTCTTAAAAGTTTGGGCTGGGGATGTAGCTTAGTTAGTAGAGTGCTTGCCTTGCATGCACAAGGCCCTGGGTTCAATTCCTAGTACCACACACACATAAAAAAATAATCAATTGATTTAAGTTTTTGTAGCACTAGGGTTCTATGCATGCTAGGCAAATCCTCATTGCTGAGTCCAATGATTTTATTTTTGTTGATGCTATTTTAAATGGAATTGTCTTCTTAATTTCATTTTCATATTGTTAGTTCATAGCATCTAGAAATACTAGGTTTTTGTATACTGATTTTATGACCTATAACCTTGCCTTGTTTAATTTATTAGTTATAACTTTTTATATTGATTTTTTTTTGGATTTATAAGATCATTTCATCTGTGAATAGTGATGGCTTTACTTCTTCCTTTCAAATTTGGCTAACTTTTGTTTCTGTTCTTATCTTGACTAGAATATTCAGTACCATGATAAAAATAAGTAGAAAAAGCAGACACCTCTATATTGTTCCTGAAACTAGGAAGAGAATGCAATCTTTCATTATCAAGCATGATGTTACCTGTGGATTTTATTAAAAAAAAATGTCCGTTATCTGGTACAGGAAATTCCCTCTATTTCTAATTTTTGAAGCATTTTTAAATAAATAAATTTTAAATTGCATAAGAACGGATAAATTACTGACACATAAAGTAAAAACATTGAGTGAAGAAGCTAGAAACAAATATTCTAACTTTGTGATTCTCTTCATGCAAAACTTTATAACAAATATAATCTCTACTGAAGATCATCAAACTACAGCCCACAAGCCGAATATAGTTTGCATTATGATTTTGTGTAGCCTATAAGCTTAAATTTTAAAAATTTTAAATGGCTAAAAAAACATAAAATTTCATAAAGTGAAAATTATACAAAATTTAAATTTCTATTTGTATAAAAGAAGTTTTATTGGAACATAGCTTCATTTGTTGTTTAAATCTTACACATGACTACTTTCGAACCACATGTGCCCCACAAAGCTTAGAATATTTATTATGGCCTTAAAGAGTAAAATTTTCAATGCCTTATATCTGGTTTTCAGCTAAAGTGAGGGGTAAATAGGGAAGCCACAGGGAAGGGACATAAGAAAACTTTCGGGAGCAATGGAAATGTGTATCTTGATTGCGGTTAGGGTTACTTGTGT
Source organism: Spermophilus citellus (assembly GCF_964194105.1). NCBI lineage: Eukaryota > Metazoa > Chordata > Mammalia > Rodentia > Sciuridae > Spermophilus > Spermophilus citellus. The sequence continues at coordinate 83,037,541 of NC_138195.1, forward strand.
GTAAAAAATTTGTTAACTTTTGTTTTACTGAACTTTAAACTACATGCATTTACTGTGTATAACTGCAAAGCAGATCTAACAACATTTAAAAGAATGTGTTCTTTCACTGAGTTTCATCCCCAGCTTTTAACTGTTTTTTTTTTTTTTTTAATTTTTGTAGGGGAGGGAGAAAATTGTGTAGTCTTATGTGGGATGGATAGCTGTCATTTGTGGCTGATCCTTCCTCATATATGTGACATGAATAGGTATCTCTTGGGGCTCTTCAGAGCTTGGCCTGTCCATGTACAGTTCTCATGATGACAGTGATACATGCTTTCTTCTTGTACTCACAGCTTTCTCCTCAGCTTTTTCTGCTGGAGACTGCTAATGCTCTCATGCAGTCTTGGAATTTTCAGCAGTCCCAGTTTGTCTAGAGGAAGAACATACATTATTTTTCTTGACCTCAGCTAGACTGCTAATAACTTCCTCAAGATAGCCCTTCCCATCTGTCCTGCCACTTCAGTTAATAGCCATAGCTACTCCTACCCAATTAATTCAGATTCCCCTCTAATATGCCACTGGATTCTAGGGGATAACTTCAAGCTCTTCAAAGAGCTCATGTGAAGTCCCTCATTAGGCTTTGTAAGAGGACAGCTAGCCACTTTCTTGGGAGGTCTATCCCATTTATAACTCTGAAATGGCTTTTTCTAATTCTTAGCAAATCTTCCTTTCTTGAGTTCATGTTTTTGTGATCATGTCAAGGTATATCCTGGTGTTATATCATAATTAAAAAGAATATAAGAGGGCTGGGGATGTGGCTCAAGCGGTAGCGCGCCCGCCTGGGATGCGTGCGGCCCGGGTTCGATCCTCAGCATCACATACCAACAAAAGATGTTGTGTCCGCCGAGAACTAAAAAATAAATATTAAAAATTCTCTCTCTCTCTCTCTCTCTCTCTCTCCTCTCTCACTCTCTTAAAAAAAAAAAAAAAGAATATAAGAAAGAAGAACACATACACACACACACACACACACACACACACACCAAGTTGAGAAACTCTAACTATTTTAGTCTCCTCCTTGGAAAACATTCATATTGGTCTTACACTTAACTGGTTTGGTATGCAAGATTCATTGTGTTTTGGAGAATTGTTCAAAATACTGACATGATTATCTGATTTTTTTTGCAATTGCTAACTATTAGCATACACATTGGAGTTCTATTGATATTTAAGAAAAAATAACAAAAAGTTGAATATTGGGAAAATTTGAATCGAAGCTCATTTTTTACATGTTTGTCTAGTCTGTATTTTTTGTTTTTATCAGTTGATTGGTTTAGGTAGTTAATGGTGTACAAGTTTTCAATAAGGGTTTTTGAAAGGGCTATTGACATGATCAGCTTTGTCTCTTTAGAATATATCATTTGGAGTATAAATGGTAACTTAGAAAAACTGAAGATAGGGCTGGGGTTGTGACTCAGTGGCAGAGCACTTTACTAGCAAGTGTGAGGCACTGGGTCCAATCCTTAGCACCACATATAAATAAATAAAATAAAGGTCTACTGACAACTAAAAAATATTTAAAAAACTGAAGATAGTTCTGATATATGGTTGTGTTTGTGCCAGTAAGAGATAGTGGATGGCAATACCCAAATGGTGCCTGTCAGAATGAAAAGGAGGGGTCATATGCAAGAGAGATGGTGTGTGTAGAAATTAGAGTCTACCAACTGATTGAATATTTGGCAAAATACAATGTAAGGTTTGTGTCCTGAATAATCAGATTACTGCTCAATTGAGTTCATATGCAAATTGATCATGAGCAACTATTATGCAATGCAATATTTCATTTAGTATGCTGAAATAATTACACTGGAAATGATCTCAGAAGCTTTGAAGAATGATTTTAGGGCAAAAAAGCATAACTACTTATAAAATATGTGGCTATATTTTGTTATTGTTTAGAGTAGTAAAAATAGTAGAAGTAATAGCAGCATTTATCAAGAGCTGGATATGTCAATTATTTTAAAATGTTATCTCATTTAAATCTCATGTCAATCCTGAGAACTAAGTACTATTATTTTCCTTTTGTAGTTGAAACTAAGCCTAGAAAGGTTAAGTAAATTTTCTAAGGTCACATTGGGATTGTAGAATACATTCTGAAGTTAAGCTGTTTATTCTGAAGTTTTTGCTATAATTCTTGAAACTCATTTCATTAAGTAGATGTACCAAATCAAAAATGGAAAGTGGCCTAGAGTTAGAGAAATACTTGGATCCATAGTAGATTTAAGATACCATCAAAGATTTTTAAAGAGTTTTGCAGAATACTTAAATAAGCAGATTTTCATCCTTACAGATAAAAATAACTTATATGGCAGTCTTGTTTATGGGATGGCATGAGAAAACAACCTTATATAAAAATCAGGTAATAATAATAATGTCCCTGAAATATCATTGCATGTTTGTGTTGTAGAATACTCAGTATCATTTTGGTTTTGATTTACAGCCTGTACATGCAGTGGCCATGCAAATATTTGTCATCTGCACACAGGAAAATGTTTCTGCACGACTAAAGGAATAAAAGGTGATCAGTGCCAATTGTAAGTACAGATGATTTCTTAGAAGTTATATGGATTGAATTTTTGTTATAGAATACGTTTATGTCACATATATTTGAAAAAATCATATTTCAACTGTAAGAAGTATGATTATAGGAAAACAATAAAGAAATCTTCAAAATTATAAATACACAAAAAGTTGTATTTAAAGAATGTGTTAACCACAGAAAATATTTTATTTTTATTTAAAGCACATATATTATTGCTCAAGAATTATCATAAATGTCTCAAGTAGGATGATTATGTCTTTGATTAGCCACTCAAGGATCAGGGGTTTTCTAATTTAGAGCAGGTGAGCACAACCATTTCTTTCTTTCTTTTTTTTTGCCTTCTCCATAGTGTTTGAAGTTAAAAGTGAGGTCAATGCATTTTAGCTCTTAGGGCAGTTCCTACAAGGAAGGCAGTTTTGTTTTAAATCAGTGGATCTAAATCAGTCATATGCTCTAAGTCAGAAGGATGCCTCCACTATTTTGCAACACTAAAACCTGATCGTCATAAACAGAGCCAACTTTATGGGTGTGTGGTCTGTGAATGTGCATAGTCCTGTGCTTAGACATCACACTTGGTTTAATGTTCTGCCATCACCATCTTTAAATTCTTAAGAAATGTTTACCAAGAACCCTACATTTACATTGTTTATTGTCCTCCCCCATTCTCTCAAATTATGTATCAGGTTTTGGTCATAAACAACGTTGTTTCTCTTGACCAAATTCTGTATTTTTGGATGTAGTATGCAGCAGTGAAAATAATTTCTGTATACCATATGAGCAGTACTGTAGTCACAGTACTATATATTGACAAATATATGAGTTTCTACCATAATAATAAAAACAATTTTTACTGAAATTTTACATGCATCATATAACCATATAACCATCCATAATAGTATTCCTTTCTTAATGTGGTGTATTAGTAACATTTTTGTTTCTAGATTAAAAAAAACAACCAGTAGTTTAATTCATTCGCTTATAATCTTATATAATGGAGAGTTACATTGGTTTACATATATATGAAATTTAGAAAATATGTAGTTCTGAATGACAAGAGTACATTTTTATAAAGAGGAGATAAATGGGATACCAATGATGGGGGATGAATGACTCAGAGCTAGGTCAGCGTAATAATAATCAAAAGGTTATTTGAGGGAAAGTTTCGGCAAAGCAGGCAATCTGAAGGATGCAGGACTGGTGAGACATTAGGGTCACTTGTTATGCTCAGAATTCTTTATCCCTGGGAGTTGGTGCCTGAGCTCAAGGTCCTGACTGATACAGCTCTAGGCCTTTGCAGGGAGCCTCCTCAGGCCAGCATCACCATAGCAACTGGGCCATCCTGATCTGCACCTTGGCAAGGAAGTTCCCAGCGCAAACACAGCCAAGAGGCAGACAGAGACCATGGTTTAAGTCACTGCTCTCCACAAATTATTCCAATGTGCTGTAGTATCATAATTATTGAGAATCTTAAGTGTGGTCACTTGGGATAATAACACATAGTTTGAAAAAGCACTAGTGTTTATGTAGTAGCTTTAACACTTGAAAAGTATGAGGGTTACTAATCATAAAGGCTGTAAACTTGGCTGGCTTTTGTTAGCTGCTGAAAAGCCTTAAAGAAAGAGATTTTCATTAACTAAGGGCATGCTGTGAATATCAGCAGGTCTTCAATGATAGCATTTAAAGATTTTCATCTTCTGCAGCCAGAGGGCAGAATTTGTTGCTAATCATGCCCAGAATTTAATCATAAATTAAACTAAAGCCTCAGTCATGACAGATTTTTTATGCCATAGTCTGCCTGAAAAGAAGAATAGGACTTTGAGACCTTTAATGGGGATGCTCCTGAATATGACTTCAAAACTTGGAACCCTCAGCTTCTCCTGAAAAATACTAGTTGGAAGAAGAGTCTTTGTCTTTTGCTAGAATAGAGCAACTTCCCTTTCCCTGTATACAATGCAAAGTTTTACATGAAGGTTATGTTTCATAAAATGTCCTCTTCCAGAGCATCCTCTGCCCCTACTGTGGAATTTTTAAATAATAAAGGTTTGTTCAATTCATGGCTCTGGAGACTTGGAGGTCCAAGGTTGAAGGGATACATAATGTGAGGACCTTCTTAATTTGTGGGGACTCTCTGCAGAGTTTCAGGATGGCACAGGGCATAACATGGTCAAAGTAGAAGGAACATACAAGAGAAAGATCCAAACTGGTTTTTGTAACAGACTCACTCTTGAGATAATACATTAACCTATTGATCTGTTAATCCACAAATGGATTAATCCATTCATGAGGGCAGAGCCTTTATGACCTAATCATCTCTTAAGGGTCCCATTTCTTAATACTTCACAATGGAGATTAAATCTCACCATGAATTTTGGTAGGAACATTCAAACCATCGGACCCATTAAATAACTATATTTCTGAAAGGTCTTTCAGGTATTTCCTTCATTAGGACAAGGGGAGTTAGTGCAATAGTAAGGGGAACTCCATAGTCTTTGAAACTCAGCTGTAGCTATTCTCTTTACTAATGTATAGTAGAATATGTTGCCCTAGTGTCAAAGGAAATGTCAGGATTTCAGAAGAGTAGAGAATAGGTGACAGTATTTAACTCTTAAATATAGGTATAATTACCTTGATAGATGGCCACCAGAAGGTCTTGGTTGGCAGGGATTTATGGTAATAACTAAGAGTTCTAAAGGATGAGGAAAATGTCTAGCAAATTAGATTATTATTTAGTTTTATCACCAGGAAAAAGCCCAAACCACTAGCCAGTAAGTAGAACATTGATATCAGCTGCCCTAGTGGAAAACTAAGACCTTCACTCTGTGGATCTGACCTGGACCTTGATTTCTAGAGCCCATCAATTAAAGTGGAAGCTGGGTTCCTCTGAGGAAGTGCCTATATCAATACATACGATGAATATTCCCCTACTTTAATCTTCAATGGGACTGGAAGCTGTTTGGCCGAAAAACTGGCAATTGGAAAGGGAAACACACATTTATTTTCAAGGGCTGATGGATAAGACATTTGAATTGTTACTGTTCTTCAAAATAACATTAATTCAATTAAATTAAATATCTGTTTAAGTGAGTTGCAGTGATATGCACCTATGGTCCCACTTATTAAAGAGACTGAGGCAGGAGGATTGTTTGAGTCCAAGAGTTTAGGGCTATCCTGGGCAACATAGCAAGATTCTGTCTCTTTAAAAAAGTTGTTCAGTTGGGCTGGTGATGTGGCTCAAGTGGTAGCGCATGCGCAGGGCACTGGCAGGGCACTGGGTTCGATCCTCAGCACCTCATAAAAGTAAAATAAAGATGTTGTGTCCATCGAAAAAACTAAAAAAAAAATATTAAAAAAATTCTCTCTCTCTCTCTCTCTCTCTCTCTTAAAAAAAAAGTTGTTCAGCCCCATTAATATGTATCTTAAGGCATTACATTAATATTTCAGATAATACTGTTCAGAAATTTTATGTTAACATTTAATGCATGTAAAAAATGAAACCAAACATAAACCATGTTTCTGGATAAGCCTACCAAATAAACCTTGTCTCATACACTTTTTACAATCTTAAACTTATTATTTAGCCAATACAAAAAAGCATTAAAAATCGTATATGTTAATGGGGCACCATGGGATGTTTTGATACATGTATACATTGTATAATCAAATTAAACATGCCTATCTTCTCATTTATTGCTTCTGTTTGACAAAAGCTTTCAAAATCCTTTTATTTTGGCGGGGTAGGTGGGGGAGATGCAGTACACAGTCATTATTGGTAGTTACCCTATGGTGCAGTGGCATGCCAGAACTTCTTACTCCTCTCTAGGTTCCACTTAATTCCTATTAATAAAACTTTCCCTATTCCTCCCTGCTACTTTCCCAGTCTCTTGTAATTACCATTATATTTTCAATTTCTGTGAGATCAAATTTTATTTATATGTCTTGTATGAGCAAGATTGTATGGTACTCGTCATTCTGTACCTTGCTTATTTCACTTATAGTGATCTCCAGTTATATCCATTTGTTGCAAATGATAGCATTTTATAATTTTTAGTTGCTGAAGACTATTTCATTGTGTATATATACCAAATTTTTCTTTATCTATTAATTTGATGGTTACATAGGTTGTTATCAGTTCTTGGCTATTGTGAATAGTGCTGCAAGGAATGTGGGATGTGTCTTCATCATGCTGATGTGTCTTTGACCTACTGATTTCACTTCATTGAGTGTGTAGTCAGTAGTGGGATTGCTGAATCATATGGTAGTTGTATTTTTAATTTTTTGAGGCAATTGTATACTGTTTTCCACTGTCATTCTACTATTTACATTTCCACAAACAGTGTGCAAGGGTTCCCTTTATTCCACATTCCTATTCAGGACTTGTTATCATTAGTGTTTTTGATAACAGGTATTCCTACTGGAATGCAGTGATATCTTAATGTGGTTTTCATCTGTATTTCCCTGATGATTAATGATGTTGAGTATATTTTCAAATTTGTGTTGGCCATTTGTCTGTTAAGGTCTATTGCCTATTTTTAACTGGATTATTATTTTTTTTTTTTTGCTATTGAGTTTTTAGTTCCTTAAATTTTTTGAATATCAACCCCTTATCAGATGTGTAGTTTGCAAATATTTTCTCTCATTCTGTAGGTTGTGATTTCACACTGTTGATTGTTTCCTTTGCTCCTTCAAATCTTTTGCATTTGATGTTATACCATTTTTCATTTTTGCTTCTGTTTTCTGTGTTTTGGGGGTCTTTTCCAAAAAATCTTTGTCTATGCCAATCTCCTGAAGGGTTTTCTCTTTTCCTTCTATTAGTTTCAGGGCTTACATTTAAATCTATAGTTAAAACTTGTGGAAGGTAGGGGTCTAGTTTCATTCTTCTGCCTTGGACACCCAATTTTTATTTAACGTATTTTTAATTACCAGAAAATATCTAATTTACACCAGAGTTACTTTGTTGAAACAAAACATTAATTTATTAGATTAGTAGATCTCAGTGGAAATGGACCAGCAGTTTCTAGAACTTTATGGATTTTCACAATTATTTATCTTAAAATTTATGGAGTGCTATTTGCATTTAAAGGATGTCTAGTCCTAGCCTCTTGTTACAATGGGAGCTTATGGAGACCAGGGGAAAAATGGATAAATGAGTAATAGTTCAAAACTCTTTCAGTGAGCCCAGTGGGTCTAGACATCCACTCTGTAGTCATTTTCCCTTTCCCTGAGTATGGAATGGATATATGTAGCACTGGCAGATATTTCATATTGGCTTCCTGACCTATGGAGAAAGAGCCATTAAGGTAAAAAAGGTCAAGAGGAGGAAGGACCTGGAACTACTTCTGTTCACTGTGGACCTACTCAGATGGTAAATCAGAATGAGGAATCTCATGCTGACACAAATAAACTGTTGAAATGGAGAAAAAAGCGATATTCTCAGAAGTGAGCTGAATCTTATTTGTAAGTGCAGTTGCCAAAATAATTCCCTAGTTTCAGATATGGACATGGTTGTGATGAAAGTTCCTGGAAAATATATCTTCTGTCCTGGAATCCTACCACATGTTAAAACATACCTTTATTTTCTAGTACTTAAAGATCTTGAAGACTATTAATTTCTAAAAGATAGGGATTAGATTGGGAAAGATATTGACAAAAGCCAATCAACTTATGTTGTAGACTTCTGGGAACATTGTCAGAGTCCCCTACTGAGTAACAATTGGTAACTTCAAATAAATAATTTTAATATGTAACATCTTCCACCTAGATTTTATATGATGGTATTATAAAATCTTAAAATTACACAGGATAAGAATACTATAACATAATTTTTATCCCCTTTTCATGATATTTGGTACCATTCATAAGTTGTCATTGATTTAATAATATGTGGTTCTTAGTCTTTTTAAAAAAGTCTCAATTTTTTTGGATATATTAGATACTCAAAAATGTATATAGCGCATACTATGAACAACACATTATTTGTGATGGAATTTTTTTAAAAGATAAATATTTCTTGGTTAAATTCTTGAATTTATTTCTTGAATAAAATTATGTTATAGATTTTATGTATATCATAGTTGTATTCTTAGAAAATTCAGTGTATATTATAAACATGCAAAACTACTTTGTGTTTACATGGAAAATGGCTTAAATAATAAATCATAAAGGTTTTTGGTGTAACAAAGTTTGATGGTCTTAACTCTAGATGGTGTGAATAGGCCCTTGTACACATAGAATTGTTGGGATTGTTAGTTAAAAAAAGAAGAACAATAAGGAAAATAATATCAAAGTAAGATGTAGGATATAATAATTACAAATGAAAACAATTGTAAAAAGAAACAGATATATATATATATATATATATATATATATATATATATATATATATATCCAAGAAAGAGAATGCATTTAAACAGTTCATTTTGGTTAGTCTTCTATATTTATTACTTAAAGTTATCTTGAAATAGCAGGAGATGAAATAAATAGTCTCCTAGTGTCTTCTACCTTAAACTTCTATGAAGAAATAAATTACAGTAAGATTTAGCATTTTAATTTAGAAAATATATCTGGTAAATGTGTAGGTGTTTTATCAAAATATGGACTCATTTGGAATGCATGTGTGTTACAAAATGAATCACTGCTATATGCTGCTTTGTCAATTTGATTCATTCTGGTGGCTCCAGTGCAGTGGCTGTTTTTGTATAGTTGAGCATTTTAACATCTAGGGGAAAATGATAAATGATCAAAAACATTTCAGTGTAATCTCTTTCTGAAATAATTTTCTTTTTTTTTGGTCTTGCTTTGATATTTGGCAGCTGTAAACATGGTATCTTCTCTTTATTTTTATTTATTTTTTCCTTTGTTCCACCATTATCATCATCATCAAGCAAACCAACATTGAGACATGTTAAACATCTGTCTCTTTTAATAAGAATTCTTTTAATTCTTATTAAAAGAATAAATTCTGTGAAGTAGGTTCCATTTTTATCCCCATTTTATTATAAAGGAAATTGAAGCTTGCAAAAGTTTGTTTGTCTAAGGTTACAACCTAATTAGTGTTGGAGTGAACATCCACTTCAGTTTCTTTTATAAAAACAATGAATGCCCTTTACCTATTTTATAAGGTTATTTTTTATTTATTAAATATTATCACTTTTCTACTAAGGATAATTTACAAATGAAAGTTGAGGCACTATTTTCACACTGAAAAATTGTTCTCATGCTTTGTATTGTCAATTTGGAAACTTGTGTGTACTCATTAGTGAGCTTTATACTATTATTTTAAATTCTAAATATTAAAGTACCAATATTTAATATTTAGCTAATGAAAATTAAATTTTCTTTGTATAGAAAAATTTTTAAAACTGCATATTATAGAAATACTGTATTATATATATTTTGACTTGATTCAATAGAGGCTTGTGTTCAAACTATGCTAATTATATTCATTTTAGTTTGTTTTTATATATGAAAAATGCTTTATCAGTAGTTTCAATTTTGGTTTATTTTTTTTTGGGTGAGGGTGCCGGGGAGACTGGCAATTGAACTCAGGGGCACTCGACCACTGATCTACATCCTCAGCCCTATTTTGTATTTTATTTAAAGACAGGGTATCACTGAGTGCTTGCTTAGTGCCTTGCTTTTGCTGAGGCTTGTTTTGAACTTGTGATCCTCCTGCCTCAGCCTCTGGAGTTGCTGGGATTACAGGCATGCACCACCATGCCCAGCTGGTTTCATTTTTTACTAGTTTTCATATAAAGAATTTTGTTAACTTCAAAGACATTAAGCTATTATTTTTTTAGGATGTTCTGTTGTTATACATTGCAGCCAGAGAATGTAGAGTACATTGTACTTTTTGGTAGTAACATTGTTTTTAGTTTTTATAAATGGGACTGGTTTTGTTAATGTCCCATTTGCACCAAAATATATGTATTTATCCTCTAGGATACAATATCCTCATTTTGTGCAATTGTCAAAATGTATGTATTTATCCTCTAGGATACAATATCCTCATTTTGTGCAATATTGTCTGTGCACATGTACGGAAAATAGCAGGTAAATTACATGACAACAGCTAGTATGGACTCTGTCCACTCCAAAGATACTAGAAATGATTGGTAAAGTTGAGTATTAAAACTGGGAAGATATATAGCTGAGTTTGAGATAAAGAAAGAAATTGAAGTTATCCCTAATGACCAGAAACAAAAATGTAAGTTAAAGCCAAGTGAGAGACTTCTGAATCTATGCTGGGTTGCTGTGCTATATTGCAGAAATATGATTTTTTTTATACTCAAGTAAGGTGCAAAGCTGGAACCAAGACCTCTTTCTAAATACAGAATACTTGAGTCCCTACCTATTCCCTGAATGTAAGGAGTAGACGTAATCCTGAAGAATCAGAATTTCTCTCCTCAGAGTTCTGTGTAAGAAAGCTACCTAGAGAATTTACATGCCACACCAGAGTATGTACTGATGTGGAGTACAAATTTGCATTTCCCACATGATAGTGGAGCCCCAAGCTGACCAATTAATATCTGGACTGACCCTAGTTGAGTGAATCCCAGAGGTCAGTCTTCCTCAAAGTTTTTGGTCTTGAGGTCCATTTATACTCTTAAAAATTATTGTGGGTCCATATCTGAAAGAGCTTTTGTATGTGTAAATTACATTAGGCAATATTGATTGTATTAAAAACAAAATGAGACATTTAAAAATAATCATTTATTAAATAATATGAAACAATTACAAATATATTATCTGTTAACATAAATTTTGCATGTCAATTGAATAAAAGTATTGTATCAAACAAAACATAAACAAATGATATTGTTTTACAAATATCTTTAACATCTGACTTTTGAATAGAAGATAGCTATATTCTCATACCTGCTTTTGCATTCAGTCTGTTTATGATACATTAGGTTGGTTGAAATAAGTAAAAGTATCTGGTCTCATGCGGATGATTGGTGGAAAAGGAAGTTTTTTTAAACAACTTTTTTTTTAGGTAATTATGGCTATTCTTTGATATTACACTAAAACTTGACAAGGTTTCTTAAATGTTAGTTGAGTATGTAATATGGAATCACATCAATGAGCTTTTCTATGCTTAAATTCATTAGTCTCTTTTGTATGCATAAAAAGATGCAAAATGCAATATAGATTTATTTTTAATTACTAGTATCCTTTATTTAACATGATGTTTTGGGAGTCATCCCATGTAACTGAACCCACAATTCTGAAATTTGATCCTTTTCAATATTGTAGGATAAATCATTGTAAGATACCTCATTCATTTATTCTTCTGTTTTCCTATATGGAATTACAAGTTTTGCTTTTCTGTTTTAATCATTACCATTGATGTTTTATAAACATTCATGTATATGTCTTCAGGTTCAGAAGTTTATACATTTATGTATTGTTGATATCCATATTTTTATCTCATGTGAAATGATTATACAAAATGTACTGTTGTTCACAGGGCTTCATGAGTTTTCTTGATGTTCTACAATCTTGCGTATATTCAATGTTCAAAACAGTTTAATTTTAACATTTCTGATGGATATGTAATTATGTTATTTAAAGAAGTTCTTTTGTTCTTGAAAGCTTAATGTGTTTAATCCTTAAAATAGTACATGTTTTTAATCATCAATTGAACTCTCTCTTTACGAAGTTGTATTCTTTCAAGTTTTTTGTGATTTTTATTTCCACTGGATTCTGTTTTTTAAAAATTATTTGTAGTAATTTATTTTAATATTCTGGATACACATCTTTTGTTGGTTTTAAGTGTATTAAATATCACTTTGTAATTTGGATTTTCTTAATTTTAAAATAATCTCATACATCCCTGTGTTACACATTGTTAGGGGCTTTTTAAAGATTCTGTTTAAAAACTACATGTTTTTCCCATAATCAAGTTGTTCATCAAGGTAGACAATTGACTGGATTTTTTTGTGTGTATTTGAAATATTTTAATTGTTCAGTTTTCTTAAAAGATATATAATATTTAGAGTTCAGTTTCTTCTTGTATCTCTTTTACTTTCTAACTTATTTGCTTTTGTTTGCCATGATGTATGTAGTTATTTTTATTCTTATTCATCAGTTTGCAGAGATTCAGAAAGTTCAACTCTTACTCTTTTAACATTGCTTCTTCTTCATTTCTCTCTCAACTTCACTGGTACCATATTTTTTATATCTCTTATACTTTTTAATACATTGCTCACCTCTTCTCAGTTCATCTTTCCCGTTTCTACTTTGTCTAATTCACTGTGAATCTCATCTATTCGGGATAATTTTTGTTTTTCTTTCATTTTCATTGTGTTTTTTTTAGTTCTACTTTTTCATACTAAATTTTTGGTCTTATTTGTTATAATCCCTAAGTGTCTTTTATAGTTCTCAATTTTTAAGGCAGAGTCTGAATCTTGCCTGCTATGTCCTTAAGTATAATAAGTATTATTCTTTGAAGGTCTATACCTTCTCCTTGATACCATCTGAATTCTCCTGGCTCTTTTTCTATCATCCTTTGTTTCTGATGGTTTGTGTTTTTGATTCTTTATCTGTTTTCACGATTGGTCATTTTAAATTTTTGTTTTACCACGGATTGAACCCAGGGATGTTCAATCATTAAGACACATCACCAGCCCGTTTTAAAATATTTTATTTAGAGGCAGGGTCTTGTTGAGTTGCTTAGGGCCCCTCTAAGTTGTTGGGGCTGACCTTGAAATCTTGATCCTCCTGACTCAGCCTCCCAAGCAACCAGGATTACAGATGTGTACTATTGTGCCTAGCCATTAAAAAAAATAATTTTTTAATAGCAGTTGGACACAATACCTTTAATTTATTTATTTTTATGTGGTGCTGAGGATCCAACCCAGGTCCTCGAATGTGCTCGGTGAGCACTCTTCTGCTGAGCCACAACCCCAGCCCAGCGCCTAGCTATTTCTTATTTTGTATCAGATACTATATTTGCAAATCTATTCATAGGTGGCCTGATACCTAGGATGAAATCATTTTAAAAAAGAGAATTTAATTCTGCTATGTGCCTAGGGGCAGTAGTATTTTCATCATTTTCAGAGATGAGTATGGTTCAATATAGATGTACAGGATCTGGAAGGCCTTCCATGACTATATTTCGGAGCGTCTTTGAGCTTCTAACCCCAAGAGAGAAGTATTTAGCTAGCTCACAGACCTTTGGTTGGCCTAGACTCTAGTCCTCCCTCCCTCCCTCCCTTCCTTCCTTCCTTCCTTCCTTCTTTCCTTCCTTTTCTTTCTTTCTGAAATAACTCTTCTCAACCTTGACTCCCGATTATGAGCCCTTGGATTATTGAGTCTCCAAGTCTCCAAAAGACTCAATACCCTGGGATTTACATCCTGGTATAATAGTTCTTTACTTTCTTGCTCCTCAGTGTTTGTAAACATTAAAAACATTTTTTTTAAGTTTGTCTCAGATTATCTAGTTACTTCAAGTTAACAATTATTGGAAATATCACAAACAGCCTTATAATTTTAGCATTTACACTTCTTGTACTACTGGAGGTATTATCATACTTTTATGCCTGGATTTCAATTTTTAATAATAAATTGTCTTGGATGTGGGGTATCAATATTGACATTATTATACTTTTTAATAAACTTTTTTTTGTACTTGTGATTGAACACAGGGATCCTTTACTACTGAGCTACATCCCTAAATCCTTTTTACTTCTTACTTTGAGATAGGGTGTTTCTAAATTGCTGAGGCTGGCCTTGCACTTGTGATCCTTCTTCCTCAGCCTCCTGAGTTGCTGGGATTACAGGTGTGTGCTGCAAGGTCTGATTTAATTTAATTTTTCACATTATTTAGTAGGTATTTTAGTGAGCTTTTCATCACTGTGACCAAAATTTCTTACAAGAACAATTTAGGGGAGGCAAAATTTATGTGGGCCTCATGATTTCAGAGATTAGACTGTTGACTCATTTGTTTGGACTTAAGTAGCTTGCTGAATGGGGTTCAGGGCACAGAGAAAGAGGGGAAGGGGCCTCGCGGTGTACCTTCTAGGGCATGTCCCAGTGACCTTTCTCCCCAGCTACACCCACCTGCCTATAGTTATCACTTAGTCCTTTCAAACTAGGAAGGGCTGATTAGATTATAGCTCTCATAATCTAACCATTTTACCTCCAATCCATCCTGCATTAGCACAGGATCTTTTGAGGGACACCTCATATCCAAACCATAACATTATATATTTAGATTTTTCCTTCTTTCTCAAATGAAAATATTATAGATATATTATAGATACTCTTTTGAATTTTACTTTTTATATCTACTTTAAAATATCTTCTGGAACTCAGTCAATATCAGATCATAAAGATCTTCATAATTCTTTGATTTTATTTCATTTAAAGAAGTAAACATGGTATGCATGTATATAGTTTAATAAATCTATATGCCTGTAAATTTAGGTATTTTCTAATATTTTGTAATCAAAATGATGCTACACTGAATATTTGGGTGTTTATGTTTGTGTGTGTGTGTTTATTTATAATGTTGGTGGTTTATCTTCAGAGTAAATTCCATTAAGTGAGATTATTGGGTCAAATAATAAATACATATATAATTTTGTCAGGTATTGCCAAATTCCCCTCCATAGTGAATTTTTTTTTCATTTTATTTTTCCAGAAGACAAATATGGGTGGGCTTCTTTATTCACAGATTTGTAAGCAGAGTATGGTTTTGAAAACATTTTTCAATCTTGTAGGAAAGAATGGGCATGTTGGTATAATTTTAACAGCAAGTACATTTTTGAAGTTGAGCATTTTTTATATGTTTAAGAGCTATTTTTATATCACTTTTTGTCTATTGTGCATTCATGTCTTTTGCAAAATTTTCTGTATGTTAGTTTCCTCCATTATATTTAAAGAGTTATTTGTAAATTAGAGATTATTTCTTTTTCTCTGACATATATGCAAATATTTTGCTCTCAATTTGTCATAATTTTTTAACTTTTTTAATGACATATTCTTTTGCTATGCAAACTTTTTTTAATGTACTCATATTTCTTAGCCTTTTAAAAATTGCCCATTCAGGGAGCTACTTAAGCTTAAGTCCAAACAAATGAGTCAACAGTCTAATCTCTGAAATTTTTAAATTTATATAATTTTTAAAGTTATAGTGTAATTCACCCAAATTTTCTTCTCATGTATCTATAAAGTTTTATTTTGTTTTACTTTCAAATTTCTCATCCATTTGGAGCTTGCTTTTTGTGTAAGGTGTTAAAATTGGATGTAATTTTTACATTTTTCCAAATGGCTATCCAGTTGTCTTAGCATTATTTATTGAAAAGGCCATCTTACCCCAATAATTTAAGGCACTATTTATCATATACTGAGTATTCAATATATGATAGTTGAGTCTGTTTCTGGAATTTCCGTTGTATACTTTTGGTCTATTGATGTGCTAATATTAAATGCAATACTATTTAATGATAGAGACTTTGAGTATACCTTAATATCTTAATTTAGCTCCCTTCAAAGCTGTTTTTCTTTTTCATTTATTTTTCCTGGCTATTCTTACGTTTATTTTTTTCAGGTGAGTAACTAGATAAACTTTTTTAGCTCCTCTGAAATCTCATTGCAGTTCTTTAATTCAATTAAGTTGAATTAAAATTTTCTTTGAATTTAATTGCTATCATGATGTCGATCTATCCTAATGAAGAATAAAGAATGTCTTTCTATTTTTGCATGCACTTTTGTATTTGTTAAGCTGTTTGTCTAAAATCTCATTTTTATGTTTCCTGTGGAACTATCTATCTCATTGGCTATTTGCAGGAGACTATAATTCATTTAATACCTAAAATTAAACTATCAAAGGTTGCTGTTTCAATTCATATATTTAAAAATACTTTTAATACAGTGAAAATTCTCATGATAATCATTGGTTAATACAAAGCATTTTAGGTAGGATGCTTCTAATTTGCATTTATAAAAAATTTAAAAATATAATGTAATTTTTAGGTTGGACAACTTTAAAAATTCTCCAACCCTTTCCATTTAATGCTCAAAAATGTGGTGTTGGTTTCTTATTTCTGATAAAATTCTGAGTTTGACTAGTGAAAGATTAAGTTTTACTTCCTAGGCAAGATTCTGTAATTTCCTTCTTCTGAGAAAATTTGTGATTTGGAAAGAAAAAATAGCCATTTCTTTGTAAAACTTGTATTGTGTTTAGAGTAAATATTTTTACATTAATTTTCAGCTCATTATAAAATTTTGCAATTTGAATAAACTAAATGTTATTTACAAAGAAGAAAATTATTACTGCCATATATTGGAGAAATACGTTCATATCCTGAAATTCTTAAATGCAGTATATAATCAATTAAAAATTACTTGAAATCTGTTGTCATTTGTGAGAGTTATAATTTTTAGATTGCTGTGAAATTTTGAAGTTTATTTGGGCATGTAGGATATACAGGGAATATTATGCTGAATATTTCCCATTGTAACAGTAGAATTGTGATGCTGTTTATGACAAGTCACATTATCTATAATGTCATATGTAAATTAGTCCTTCAGTGGTGTAGCCTTGGTGTGAAGTGATGGAATTTAAGGAGGTAAGCCTGAAGAATTTAGCAATGGCATAGGAATAGTGTAGATTATGAAGTGCTTGACCTAGCAATAACGATTATTTTCTTAAGCTAGAATGCTGTTATATATCTTATATATCTACAACTTAAACATTAATCTTTGGAGAAATCACAATCTAATACCCAATGTTTCTTTGTTTCAAAGAGCTAGAGGTATAGAAAGCTATCAAATTTTTATTTTAATTATTGAAATTATTACTTTAATCTTTGGGAAAGCTTTACTGTTCATCTTTTTGGATGGTATAATAATTAGGAGACACACCACTAAAAATACAGTTAGAATGTTATGTGATTATTTTACCAATTATCTCCCAATATTTGCTTCTTCATGAATTAAAATATTTATATTAAAATATTTTTCTGTACTAATGAGATCTCCTAAAACCAAAGACTTTTTTGAAGCTGTCTTACCTCTTTAAATTTTAAACTTAATTTAATTTAAATATTAAATCACTGCATTAAGTTACCCTGATGTATATATTTCATAATATTTATTGTAGAAAATATTTCAAGAAATAATATTATGCAAATGAAGCTATAAGTATAAAATTTATACTCTATTAAGTATAAATTTTCATTTTAATTTTATTCTGGAAATGGAATGGAGACTGTATATTTCAATAATTTTGAAAACCATGCTTTTCTCCCACTGCTATTGTTAACCATAGTTTTGATGTATTTAACTTGGAGTTCATGAGTTTGAATGCTCTTTTTTTCATTTTTAATAATTTCCTTACGTGAACCAATAGTTTGAGCTTCTGAGTTTAACCCATATTAGTCTACTTTTGGGGGGATTTTTGTTTTTTAGAGAAAACTTCCCAACACAACTGAGAAGATATTTTTAAAATGCAGATTAATTTTCATAGAAACTGTGGGGAACTATGTTAATTTCAAAAATATCACAAGGTTGAAAATACAGATTTATGAATTTCCTCAATGTTTTCTTCTACCTAAAATTATCTCTATGTCTTCATCCAGACTTTCAACTTCTTCTCCTTACATTATTGAGGAATGATACATATGCCAAACTCATAATCATGTCCCATATTTTTGATATTTTATAATTCTCCTAAGTATGTTTCTTTCTCTCCATGTAGTTTTCTTTCATTCCATTCACAAACGTCTTTACAAATAAGTCTTTGAAGACTCATTTCTTTTGTAATTCTTATTTTACTGTTGCATTATAGTTATACATGACATTGGGATTCATTATGCCATATTCATACATGCACATAGTGTACTTTGATCAATCTCATTTCCCAGGACTTGCCCTTTCCCTTTTGTCCTCCCTCCCTATGATCCACTTGCTGTACTGTATTGATCTTCCTCGTATTATTACTACTACTACTACTACTATTATTATTATTATTTTAATTAGTACATATGGTTGTTTATATATAAATAGGAGTTATTGTAGTGTGGTCACACAGGGACATAGCATAACTTGGTAGATTTCATTACTCAGTGCTTCCCCATGCTCTGCTGTCCTCCCTCCCCTTTGAATCTCTATGCTATTGGTCTCCCTTATACTTTAGTGAGACCTTGTTTTTAAAATTTTACCTAGCAATTTAGTTTTTAAGATGTTTAACATAAAGTTAATTTTTTAAATAAAGAAAAGCATGAGGCTTTGAATTACATTTTTAATAGTAAATAAGTTTTTGTTTTTACAGATGTGATTCTGAAAATCGCTATGTTGGTAATCCACTTAGGGGAACATGTTATTGTAAGTATTTTATATTTTTCATTTTAAATAATTGGTTGGCATTATTGGTTTCAGATAATAAAATAATCTTTGATAACTATAATTTTCATTTATTATCTCAGAATTTCTATTTCTTAGGTTTTCCAACAAAATTCCATATGTATTGTTAAGAAAGATAATATTTTTTTTATATTCTCTTAATTGTATTTGGGGCATTTTTTTTTCCTACTCTGAATTGTAAAGTAACAATAGATCTTATTTTGAACATGGAACAAAATATAAGACTTAAGAAAACTCAGATAATTTTAGTGCAGTCTTTTTTATTATGATTAATTTTTGAAGAAATAGTTTTTTATGATAGTTTTTTTAGGGAATAATTTTGGTAATTATCAAAAACAGTGATGATTTTGTGCCAATAGATATTTTCATTTGGTAATGATCCAGCCAAACAGTTTCCCATATGGTTGTACCATTTTACATTCCCTTAAGCAGTAGAGGAGAGTTTTGGTCCTTCTACATCTCTAACCCTATGTACAGTTAGCCTTACAATTTAACTATTGTAATAATTGTGTAAAGATACCTGATTTTCATTTTAGATTCTATTTCCCTAATGACTAATGATGTTAAGCATCTTTTTTTTTTTTTTAAGAGAGAGTGAGAGAGGGGAGAGAGAGAGAGAGAAAGAGAGAATTTTTTTTTAATATTTATTTTTTAGTTCTTGGCGGACACAACATCTTTGTTGGTATGTGGTGCTGAGGATCGAACCCGGGCCGCACGCATGCCAGGCGAGCGCGCTACCGCTTGAGCCACATCCCCAGCCCCGCATCTTTTTTTTTTTCATGTGATCCTTTGTCATGTGCATATTTTATTTGATGGAGTATCTTATTAAATACATTGTTAAATTTTTTAATGGATTTTTATTTTTATATTGTTGAGTTTTCAGGATACTTTATTCTAGATACAAGACCTTTATCAAAGTGTGATTTGTATTTTTTTTTCTAGTTTTTGGTTTGTCTTTTTATCCTATTAAAAGTATTTTCTTGAACAGTTTTTAATTAAGATGAACTTCTACTTACCAGTTTGTTATTTTGTGAAATCTCACCAAAGGTTCCAAAGGGTTTTCTCCTAGAAGTTTCATATTTAAGAGTTTTCCATTTAAGCTTATGTGTCATTTTGAGTTAATATATATTATAAGTGATGAGTTGAAGTTCTTTTCACTCAATTTATGCATCTAAATGTTTAAGCATGCTCAAGTCAATTTGTTTAAAGACTGTCCCGAGGTATTCTTGGATTGCCTGTGCATCTTTGTAGGACATCAGCTGTTTGTATATGTGTAGATCTCTTTCTGGGTGCTATTATATTACATGGATAAATCTACTTTTTATACCAACAGCACTTTTAGTGTAGGTTTTTGTTTGTTTGTTTGTCTGGTACCAGGGATTGAACCCACTGGCGCTTAACCACTGAGCCATGTCCCTAGCTTTTTATTTTTTATTTTGATACAGAGTCTCACTTAGTTGCTTGGAGCCTTGCTAAATTGCTGATGTTGGCTTTGAACTTGCCATCCCTTGCTGCAGCTTCCCAAGTGCTGGGATTATAGGCTAATGTAGTTTTAAATAAGTCTTGAAATCAGGTGCTATTCATCCCTCAACTCAACTTTCTTTTCTTTTCTTTCTTTAAGTACTGGGGGTTGAACCTAGGGATGCCTTAGCATTGAGTTACATCCCCAGTCTTTTATATGTTTTATTTTGAGAAAGGGTCATTTTGACTTGCTGACAGTTTTGCCAGATTTGCTGAGACCAGGCTTGAATTAGAGATCCTCTTTTCTCAGCCTCCTGAGTTGCTGGGATTACAGGCATGTGCCACTTTACCTGCCTTGTTCTTATTTTTCATATTTATTTTGGCTATTAAATTTCATTTGCATTTGCTTATGAATTTTAGAGTCTGCTTGTCAGTTTTCACAAAAAACATGCTAGGATTTAGACTGGGATTGAGCTGAATTTATGGATGAATTTGAGGAGTTGATATTTTAACTGCAATGAGTTTTTGACTCACTATATGTCTTTTATTTTTGTTAATTATTCTTTCAATTATCTCAGCAACTTTTCATAGTTTTCACTATATTTTAGGCTTTCCATTTTTTGTCAGATTTTCTCCTACATATTTTATATTTTGATGTTATAGCTAGTGGTATTTTAAACTATTTCTTTTCTGATTTTATCTAGTATTTATAATTGATTTCATATCCCAAAGTGTTGCTAAACTCACATTTTAGTTCCTATACCTTTTTAATAGATTCTATTAGAATTCCTGTATACTAATAAGGTCTTCTACATCTAGTGGCAGTGTGTTTCTTCCTTTCTTATTTGGATACTCTTGTCTGATGTAAGGTTTTTTTTTTCTTTTTCCCCAAATATTTTATTAGTTGTTGGTGGACCTTTTTTATTTATATATGACAGCAGAATGCATTATAATTTTTATTACATATATAGAGCACAATTTTTCATATCTCTGGTTGTATACAAAGTATATTCACACCATTTCATGTCTTCATACCTGTACTTTGGATAATAATGATCATCACATTCCATCATCATTAGTAACCCATGCCCCCTCCCTTTCCCTCCAACCCCTCTGCCCTATCTAGAGTTAGTCTATTCCTCCCATGCTCCCCATCCCTACGCCTCTATGAATCAGCCTCCTTATATCAATGAAAACATTTGGCATTTGTATTTTTGGGATTGGCAAACTTCACTTAGCATTCACTTATCTTCTCTACCACCATCCATTTACCTGCAAATGCCATGATATTATTCTCTTTTATTGCTGAGTAATATTCCATTGTGTATATATGCCACACTTATTTTTATGTAGTGTTAAGAATTGAACCCAGTGCCTCCTCACACATGCTAGTCAAATGCTCTACCAGTGAACCACAACCCCAGCCGTGATTAGGTTGTTTTTCAAGCTGACTTTTTCAGTTTGAAGAGATTCCCTTCTATTCCTACTTTGTGAACATTTTTTATTGGAAATGTGTATTTGTTTAATTTAAATGATCATAGGAGTTTTTATTTTACTTTGTTAATATATTGATTTTAGTTTTTAAATTAGTGAATGGCATTATATGTATACAATGCCTTTTTTTGGTCCATGTATAAGTTGATGAACATTGTGAATATTTCTGTGCTTTGACTATTAATAAAAATGCCATTATAAACATGAATATGTTCTTCAGTGGACCTATGTTTTTGTTTTCTTTCAGTAGTTTTCTAGGAGTATAATTGATAGATGGTATGGTAAATTTATGTTTAATGTTTTAAGAAGCTGCTGATTGTACATCCTGTAGGTACTGTTTTTCATTTACACTAACAATTTATGTATGTTTCAGTTTTTGTACATCCTCATCAATGCTTACTATTGTCTGTTTTTATTCATACTTTAGAGTATGTTAAGTGGAATGTTGTAGTTTTAATCTTCTTTTCTATAATGACTAATACTATTGAACTCAATTTCATGTGTTCGTACCTTGAACATGGTCTGTTAGATGTATACCTATTTCTCAACATTTGTTGTTTGAATTGTATCTTTCAAAATTGTATTTTTTTAATTTTTGTTTTATATGAGCATATACAATTAATTTTAGTTTCTTGATCTTATAGTCTTCTGCTTTGGTGAACACTTTTAAATTCTTTAAAAAATGTATTATTAGGGCATTATAGTTATATATAGTAGTGGGGTTCATTTGGATATAATCTTATGTGCATGAAATACAATTTGCCCCATTTTAGTCCCCAGTACTTCCTCTTTTCCTCCTTCCTAACAACTGTTCCCCTTATTTTCTTCTCCTAGTCTTCCACAGTTTCTTCCTTTTCCTGTCCTTCTTCCATCCCTCTTAGTCCCCTTTCTGTACTTCACTGATCTGCTTTCTGTTTTCATGGGATTTCCCTATTTTTATTTCCATACTTTTTCTAGCTCTACCAGCTCTGTATATGAGAGAAAAACATTAGACTTTTGACTTTCTGAGTCTAGTTTATTTCACTTAACACATGTTCTCCATTTCTATCCATTTACCAGTGAGTGTCATAATTTTTTTCTTTACAAGTGAGTAAAACTCAATTTATATATACTGCATTTTCTTTATTCATTAATCTTCGACAGGCACCTGGGCTGGTTCTATAGCTTGGGTATTATAAATTGCATAAATATTGATGTTCCTGTATCACCATAGATGTTGATTTTAGCTCTTTTGGATAAATACCTATGAATGGAATAGCTGGGTCATATAGTGGTTTAATTCCTAGTCCTTTGAGGAATCTCCATATGCTTTCCAAAGTGGTTGTACTCATTTGCAGCCACTCCAGCAATGTATAAGAATACCATTTTTCTCATACCTTTGCCAGCCATTAGTGTTATTTGTATTCTTTTTCTTTTTGGTACTAGGGATTGAACTTGGGCACTCAACCACAGAGGCACATCCCCAGCCCTATTTTGTATTTTATTTAGAGACAGGATCTCACTGAGTTGTTTAGTGCCTCACAGTTGCTGAGGTTGGCTTGAATTTGTGATCCTTCTGTTCCTCCTGTCTTGGCCTCCAGAGCTGCTTGGATGATGTCATCCCTTTCCTCCTTGCCCCCTGCCAGGTTTTATTTTTATTCTTGATGATTATTATTATAACAGAAATGAGATGATATCTTAGTATAGCTTTGATTTGCATTTCCTTGATTGATAGGATATTGAACATTTCCTCACATATTTTTCAGCTATTTGTGCTTTTTTCTTTTGCAAAATTTCTGTTTAGTTTTTTCTTTTTTGCCCATTTATTGATTGAGTTACTTAGGTTTTTTTTTGTTAAGTTTTTTGAGTTCTTTATATTTTATGGATAATAATCCCCTATCAGAGGTGGTTATTCTGTAGACTCTGTTTTCATGCTCTTATTTCCTTGCTATGCAGAAGCTTTTAAATTTATGGCATCATGCTTCTTGATTCTTGGTTTTATTTCTTGCCCTTTAGGGATCTTATTAAGAAAGTTAGTGCCTGGGCCAATATGTTAGAATGTTGATCCTGCATTTTCTTCTACCGGTTGCAAAGTTTATAGCCTAATTCTTTTGGTCTACTTTGAGTTGACTTTTGTTCAGGTGAAAGCTAAGAATCTAGTTTATCATTTTACATATGGATATCCAGTTTTCCTGCACCCCTTAAAAGGGGTATCTTTTTTCCAACATATGTTTTTGGTACCTTTATTGAATATCAGTTGACTGTATCTTGGTGGGTTTGTCTCTGCATCTTCTTTTTATTCATTGGGTTTCATGTTGGTTTTGATAACAATATCATGCTGTTTTTGTTACTATAGCTCTGTTGTATATTTTGTGATCAGGTGTTGTAGTGCATCCAGTTTAATTTTTCTTACTCAGATTGCTTTGAATAGTCTGAGTCTTTTATTTCTTCAAATGAATTTTAGGACTGTTTTTTCATAGTTCTGTGAAGAATGTCATTGGTATTTTTGATGGGAATTGCACTGAATCTGTATATTGTTTTTATTAGTTTGGCCATTTTGACATCAGTTCTGCCAATCTAAGAACATGGGAGTTCTTTCTATCTTCTAGGTTTTCTCCAATTTCCTTCTTCAGTGTTTAGTAGTTTTCATTGTAGAGGTCTTTTACTTCCTGGTTAATTTTTTCCCAAATATTTTCTTTCTTTCTTTCTTTTTTTTTTTTGTAGGCTATTGTGAATAGAATAGTTTTCCTGTGTTCTTTCTCAGTAGATTCATTATTGGTGTATAGAAAGCTATTGCCTTCTGTATGTTGACCTTATATTCTGATCCTGCTACTTTGCTGAATTTATCAGTTCTAGAAGTCTTTTGGTGAGGTTTTTATTGTCTTCTACATTTAGGATCATGCCATCAGAAAACAGC
The DNA here is from genome assembly GCF_964194105.1 of Spermophilus citellus. NCBI lineage: Eukaryota > Metazoa > Chordata > Mammalia > Rodentia > Sciuridae > Spermophilus > Spermophilus citellus. Next base: position 83,062,341 of record NC_138195.1, read on the forward strand.
AATAAATTAACTTTTTCTTTCCCTGTTAATATTCCTTGAATTTTCTTCTAACACCTAAACAATCTGGTTAGGATTTCAAGAACTATATTAAATAGAAGTAGTAAGAATGAACATCCTGTCTTGTTGATTTTAGAGGAAGTGGTTTCAGTTTTTCTCCATTCAGTATGGTATTGTCCTTGGATTTGCATCTTTATAATGTTGTGGTAAGTTTCTTCATTTTTTTATAAAACAGTTTTTAGTTGCAGATGGACACAATATCTTTTATCTATCTATCTATCATCTATCTATCTATCTATCTCTCTATTTATCTATCTACTTACTTATTTATTTTTATGTGATGCTGAGCTCAAACCCAGTGCCTCACATGTGTGAGGCAAGCACTCTACTGTTGAGCTATAACCCCAGCCTCAGTTTCTTCAGTTTTAACATGAATGGGTATAGGACTTTGTCAAAAGCTTTTTTTCTGGATCTATTGAGATGATCATGTGATTTTTGTTTTTAATTTTATTTATGTGATGAATGGTTTTTGAACAAGCTGTGCATCCCTATGATGAAATCCACTTGATCTTGGTATACTGTCGTCTTAATGTATTTTTTAAAACAGTTTAATTAAGGATTTTTGCATTCTGTGTTCATTCTTATTCTGTAGTTTTCTTTCTTTGGTGTATCTTTGTTTCTTTTGCTATCAAGGTGATACTGACTTTGTATAATGAATTTGGGAGCATTCTCTCTGTATTTCATGGAATAATTTGAGGAAGAGTTGATTCTTTGAAAACATAAACAAGACTGATAATTCTTAGCCAATCTTATCACAGAGAGATAAGACCCAAATCAACAAAAATCAAGACAAAAAAAAGGGGAGGTATGGATAAAACTATATGCATTTCTGAAATCCAGAGGATCATTAGAATCTATTTTGGAAATTTATACTTCAAAAAACTGGAACATGGGCTGGGGATGTGGCTCAAGAGGTAGTGCGCTCGCCTGGCATGCGTTCGACCCGGGTTCGATCCTCAGCACCACATACCAACAAAGATGTTGTGTCCGCCGAGAACTAAAAAATAAATATTAAAAATTCTCTCTCTCTCTCTCTCTCTCTCTCTCTCTCTCTCTCTCTCTCTCTCCTCTCTCACTCTCTCTTTAAAAAAAAAACTGGAACATGTAGAACATATTGATAAATTTCTAGGTGTATATGAACTGCCCAAATTGAACTAAGAGGATATAGAAAATCTAAAGAGATACATATCGCAGTGAGAATCAATGAGATACTTAACTACTTTCATTTGCACTAATTATTTGAATTTCAATTAATGTTCAGTACTTCAAGCACACCTGAGTTCAAATTAGTACCCTTCAGGTAGTAGCTACATGTGGCTAGTGCCTACCTTTTTGGCTAGGTCCTCTCTTGGTTGTACACCACTCCCTTTTATAAATGTGGAAGGAATAGTCATGGGGCACTAGATGGCAGTGTTGTCATTTGTTATAAGGCCTCTGAAACTTATGAAGTTTTGAAAGGGAAAGTGTAGTGATTCTTATGATAGTGTTAATGGAATCTATCAAAATTTAAGATGCAGGTCTATACTATAACTCAAAGTAGTTGATTGCAATGTGGTTTAACTTAATTGAAAGTAATACAGTAGCAATTATACCCTATATACCATTGGAGTAGTTTTTCAATGTTACTTTGAAACCCCAAACAGAATATATTAGAAAGCTGTCATGCTTCATTTATAAAAGAAAGTTTCTAGCAAAGATAATTTATTTGGCTCCTTCATATTTCTAAAAGGGAGTAGAGGTACTATACTCAGTTGTTCTTGATAAATATAAAAATACTATCATAAATGGTATTTTTTAAAATCTGAAACATTTTTTTCAATTATAGGAACAACTTTAATTGTTGTTTTAATACATTCAACAATTCAATGTGTATAACTTTAGCACACAAAATGAGAGACTGAATTGTGAAAAATGTTGTATACTTCAGAGAACAGAATTAGAGCACAGAAACTCACTTTATTCAAGCATTTACTTTATACCAGTGTCATTTACTCTTCAAATATATGTAATGTCCAAACTACTAATGGCAGTACTTTCTTACATTTTCAAGTTATCTGACAAATTTGGTTTAGTTTACCTTTTACCCTTTGATAAATGACTCTTGTTTTGAATTTCTTTTACTGTTATTTAGAATTCTGGATGGGTTTTCTTTGTAATACTCTACTACCAATTTTGAAAGGAATTTAATTAATACATTTATGTTTATATTAAGTGCTCATCTCTGCCCCTTATCACATATAAGTTAGTGTATCTTAATAAAAATCCAAAGTGTTTATCCATTCATCTCACTGTAATTCCTTTAGCTGTTATTGTTTATGTCTTATAAATAACTGAAGTAAGTTATTTATAAGCATATTATTTATTGGATTTGATATTTTTCTTTTGTTTGGTAAATGAGACATAATATTTCTAAAAACATATTAGAATGCTGTCATGCTCATTCATATTTCTAAAAGAGAGTAGAAGTCGTATACTAAATTGTTCTTGGAAAATATAAAGATGCTAGTCATAAAATGCTCTTTTTTAAAAAATCTGAAATTCTTCTCAATTATAGTAACAACTATAATTGTTGTTTTAATACATCCCAACAATTCAATGTATATAACTTTAGCATACAAAATGAGAGACTGAATAATAAGCCAATTATTACAGATGAAAATTAAAAAAAACATGTCAATCTCAATTACTTAAAATATGTCTCATCCAAAATAATGAAAGCAATTAATACTTCAGTTAATTCTTAAGTTTAGTGAAATTATACTGGTTTTTGTTCCATATCTGGATAAAACATTTTTCATATCTCAAACTAACTTATTTTGTTAGTGAATTTGTTTTATATGACATTTTTAATCTCTGAATATAAAGTGCTTTCAAATAGGATATGGTTGGTCCCCCTGCATATAGGCTTGATGTAACCCTAATGTACATAGAGATTCAAAACTCTTATATTTAACATATTGAAGATATGCTCTGACAAACATTATCCTACAAAGTGTAAATGATTTCTGCTTTCTGCCATGGGATGACATAAAAAGACCCTCACCAGATTCTGGTCCCCGATCTTGGACTCCCTAGCCTCTGGAACTGTGAGCCCCAAATTTTCATTATAAATATCCCGATCTATGGTATTTTATTATAGCACCACAAAACAGACTATGTGACATGATTTTATTTTTGTAAGTGCCTTTCTTAATCTGTATGTGTATGGTTTTTTTTTCTCCTTTTTTACCAGGGATTGAACCCAGAGGTACTTAACCATTGAGCCACAACCCAGACCTATTTGTTTATTTATTTATTTATCTTTTTTTATTTGGAGACAGGGTCTTGCTGAACTGGTTGGCATCTCCATAAAGTTGCTGAGGCTGATCTTCAACTTATGATCCTCCTGCCTCAGCCTTCTGCGTTGTTGGGATTATAGGCATGCACCACTGTGCCTGCTAATCTGCTTACTTTTAAACATACCAACTTTATCTTAATTGTGGATTTTACATTTATTATTTTTCTCCCTCCATTACTGTATCCCCAGCTATTATTCCAATCCTACCAAAAAAGACCACCTACAGATATTACAAATCATTTGTTTTCATCTTAACACTTATATTGTAGAGAGTTATCTTCCTTGTTTGTTTATTGAATCTAGATTTTTCAATGAAATTTTACTAAAATGAAATTCTGTGAACCCAGGACTTTGTCTTGATGGGTTCCTGCACTTAGAAGTGTGTGTGGCTTATAGCAAAGCTTACAGTAACTATTGAATGGCAGTATACTCATATAAACTCTTCATAAATAAATGGATACACATGGACATTAGCTGTATGTGCAGGCATTTTTATTGATGGTATTGTGTAACAAAAATATTTGCAGATCATGTGATAGGTTATCAAGTAAAAGTTGCTTTAAATTGTGGTATAAAGGTGTATTAAGAATTGTAATGCAAAAAATTATGAATGTAATGCACTCCACTATTGTCATGTATGTAAGAAATAATAAAAAAATAAATAAATTTGTTATGGACATAAGGTAGGATTATTACATCACTGAACAATTTTAAAGATCAGTCATTTACTTAAAAAAAAAGTGAGTTTCAAGCTTTGGTGTTTTTTGTTTGTTTTAAGTTGGCTAATGGAACATTTGATTAAGATAAAAATTTAAATAGATGTCATTTGTTATTAAAAAATGAAAGTTTAGCTATTTTGAGATACTATAAAGGAATGTGATTTCTGAATAGGTCATAATACATTATGTGAAAATCTCTTAATTAATATCATTAATGTAAAGGCATTTGTGATAATTGTTCAACCTCTTTTACTGATCGATGAATGAAGACCCAGGGAGTTTAAGTGTATAGTGTGTACCCAATGTCATGTAATCATTTACATTTAGAGTTAGGATAACAACTTCATGTTTTTTCTATGATAATATATCTAACAAATGTTGAACTCATAAAATTTTCACAGCAGTTGTTACTTTTGGAATTATCCTTAGTGTTCCAAGTCCAACAGAAATTTTTAATAATTATAAACAAAGGAGATGCTCTTCGGCAAACGAGGATGAATTAGCATTTATTGAATATTTATTACATGAAAAATAATTTATTACTTAATTTAATAGTCACAAAGGTGATGGTATATTTTTCACCTTAATTTATTTTCTGAAGTTGACCATTTGCAGAGAGTGTCAAATATCGGAATTTACTTTTGTTTATTCATCCTATTTTTATTTACTAACTCCTTTGTTAGACTTCAGGGATATCACAATGAACAAATAGGTTCTGCTCCATTGAAACTTATAGGCTACTAAGGAAAATAGACACTAAACTATTACAGTAAACTATTACATAGTTACCTAGGTATGATCATTATAATAACTCTGAAAGAGAATTATAGATGTTTTGGGAATGTATTACAAGAGGGCCTGACCTAATTTGTGGGACAGGAAGTGGGTAAGGTCAGAGAATGATAGAGCTTTGATGTAAGGAATAGTTGAGGAAATGTGGTGGTGTGAGAAAAGGATGGAATAGGATCAGAGGGGGCAGCATGAGCAAAGATTTGTAGTTAGAGCATGGGATGTTTGAATTGCTAAAAGAAAGCCAGTAACACTGATGCACTGAGCAAAGAAGTCAAGAGAGGAGGCTTTTGAGATCTGTAGGACAATTATAATGTGGTTTTCCATAAGACATAAGATTTGCTCTCCATCATAAAGAGATGGGAAAAGCCATCATAAGGTATTAAGAGAAGAGTAAAATATAAAATTTTATTTTTTAAACAATTCACCTGCTTGTAGTTTATAAAATAGCTTAGGGGTCCCGGCGTGGTGGCTTACACCTGTAATCCCAGCAGTTCAGGAGGTTCAGACAAGAGGATCACAAGTTCAAAGCCAGTCTCAGCAACTTAGCAAGGCCCTGAACAACTTAGTTGAGATCCTTATTCAAAATAAATCATAAAACAGGCTGGGGATGTATCTCAATGGTTAAGTTGTCCCTATGTTCAATTCATGGTACCAAAAAGAGAAAAAAAATAGGTTGGTGGTACAAAATAGCTTGAAAGAGACCATTTTTATTTCATATTCAGAGGTATATGTCTGCGGCTACCTATTAAATATTACTATGACATGTGGAAATTATGAATATACTTGAATTTATATTCATATATGTTTTATCATGTACTAAAGAATTATCTAAATGCTTATAAGAATGCCACTATTTAAGACAAAATTGGAATCTTGATACTGTTGTCAAAGTCTACATATATCCTTTTCAGACTCCTCAAGCATGGCCAACTTCTATATGATCTTGAACAAATACATATCTATAAATGAATACATATATGAGACTCTGATGTTGGATCTTTGTGGATTCATCCAGAACAAAATATCATGAATAAATAGTAAAATAATCTTTATTGAATGCCTTTATTTTATGAGATAGTCTTCTCTAAGCCAAATATACACTCACCTAATTGCATTTGATCCACAGACCTACCTGGTGAGATTGGCAGTTTTATCCCCGTTTTTACCTTTGAGTTTCACTGAGGTTAATTAACTTGCACACAAGAACATAGTTGATATTTGGGGATTACAAATAAGATCTCCTTAAATGATATGGATAATGTAAATTAAAAGTGAAAAGCAACATTATTTGAAACATAAACATGGTGAAAAAGCATAATAGACCAGTTTCTTTCTAAAAAATTCAAATGTAAAATTTCTCAAACAAATCAAACTTTATGAATATCAATTCTGGTTTCCAAATGAGCTGAAATGAGCAGTGTCATTGATATATCCTACACAAATCAAGATTATTTTTATTACCTGCCATGTCTAACTTCTTGGATCAGATATATAGATATTTTCAGTGTATATCCTGATTATTTTTATTATTGGACACCTTTTTATTAAAAATACATTATTTTATGAAGCTTTTGTTGAAAGAATAAACATCAAGTATTTAATGCTTTGTACTCATCATCCCAAATATATAATGTCCTTAGGAAATGTCTTCCTATTTAATGTTTTCTTCCAAATATCTTTTTCTCTATGTTAAGTTTTTAGTTCTCATGCTCCAATTGATAAGTAGTTTGGTAGAGTGTCCCTCTTTAAATGTTTTTATATTCTAACTACCTTTTCATTTGATATTTTATTTGCTTAAACTTCTTTTATCATGCAGTATGTTTTATTCATCAGCTTAACTTTGTATATAATTTGTTCTTTATTCTTATTAGTAAAAAGGCGCCACTAGTCCCTTTGTGACTCAAGAGTCATAAAAGCACCTGCCTTTGGAACTTAGCCTGGATGATCTAGCATGTGAGAGGAGGATGAGAGACTGATTATCTCATAGGTGTCTGTTAAATAAGTGAGTTAAAAATGAAATATGCCATTCTTGGAAAGAAATATAATGAACTGCATCTAATTATTAACATGTAAATATTCATTATGTGAAAAACATATTAAAGATCAAGAATCAAAAGGAAATAGCTATCTGAAGTCGCCTTTTAAGTTTCTTTTCCTTTTTATGGGCCCAGTTATGGACGTCAGGCATATTTATTCTAGAAAAAGAGAGAAACGACAAATTAAAATCACTAATAATTCTACTCAGAGAAATATTGTTGCTTACATTGTATTACATGTTTTCCAATTATTTTCTATGTACTATTATTTGGGGTAGCCTGAATTATGTATCCTCAAAGATGCCCTCATTTTAATGCTCCATAACCTTTGATACATATTTACCATAACTATAAAAGAGATTTTGCAGATTTTATTAAAGATTTTGAGATGGGAATTTATCTTGGATTATCCTTGTGGCCCAAGTGTACTTAACGAAAGGGGACAGAGAGAGACTTGACTTCAGCAGTAGGAGATGTGGTGATGGAAACAACAGGTGGGGACATGTGATATAATCTTTAGAAGCTGGAAAAGACAGCTTGTACCACATATTGGCTGTTATTACCTGAAAGGAATATTAATGTATTCACCAAATTATGATGTTTTAATCTATCATTTGTTCTCGACTTATTAACTGTAAGGAAGAGGTATCCCTTTCCCAATGTATTTGTTTGTTCGCTTATTATTTAAATTAGTATAGACTCATGGATCTCTTTTATTTTATGGTAATATAGTAAATGTCTATAAATATATATGTAAATATATATAATATATATAAATAAATATACAAATAATATATATTTATATAAATATATAAAATATATATAAATATAGTAATGACTATAATTTATAGTAATATGATTAATTTGTAATTCAGAATGTTCCATATTTGGCTGTTGAAAGCTCTCAAATTGACTCCCTTGTCCTTTTGATATGACTCTATCATTTTCTGAGAATATCTTTATTTTTTGGAACTACAGAATATTTTAGACCTCCCTTGTACTTCTGCTGTCCCAACTCTGTAATAGTCCATTTTCCCAAGAACCCACGATTTCTTATATTGAAGAATGGTATTTAGAAATCAAAACCCGGAAGCCAAGTGTGCTTGTTGGTTCTGGGGTATTATTATTTCTTTAGTTTTTAAAAATAAATTCTTATTTGTTAAATTTAGTCACCAAATATCATCATCATCTCCCCTTCCCCCTCCTCCTCCCCTCCCCCTCCTCCCCCCTCCCCCCCCCTCCTTGGTATATCCTAAAACTTGGATATTATCCAATGGCAGTATTGGCTATTTCTTTTACAAGAAATTCTTTATAGTTTAGACTTGAGATAAGTGTTCACCTCATTCCTTTTTGACATTGATAAATAGTTGTTTTACTTTACCATTTGAAATCTTGATCTTCTTTGAGGCAATATCCCACTTCTTCTCACCTAGCCATATAGTATCAGTGTGGTATTCTCTCAAGATGCTGGGCAATGAGCTGCAGCTCCCAAGCCATGGGATCTTGAGGGTAAACAACCAATACTATACAGTGTACTGTGCTGCTGAGCTGTGATATTCAGTAAGTTAGGTGCATTAAATACATCAGAACGTAACCCCCCATACGTTGAGGAGCATCTTTGATCTTCAAACAACTATCTTCAAACTTTGTCTCTATTCTCAAAACTTCATCTGTACCATCTGATGATTTTATCTAGTATTTCACTGAGAAAATATAACCAAACATTTGGGAATGTCCTCACTTTCTTGCCACCCCGATACATAAGATTTCTTGCATCTGTGCCTGTTTCTCTGCCTTTACTCCTTTATCAAGGAAAGAATGACTGTGTTTCTAACAAAAGCCAGTGCTCAATTTGTTTTTTCTCTATATCCTATTCCTTTCACTCTAAAGAGTCTTTGCTCTCCCCCCTCCCCATTTTTTTTTTATCAGTAGTTGCTCTGACTCTTCTGGATCATTTCACTCAGCATATGTATATATATTCTACAAACTCCCAGTTAAAGACAAAATTTCTGTATTCTTTTGTATCCCTCCAGTTGTTGCACTATTTCTCTTTTTCAGAACAAAACTTTAAAAAGTTGTTCAAACATGTCAACAAATCTTGCCACCCCTTTTCTCTTCACTCCCAATGACTCCACACAGATTGCTTTTGTAAAGCAGCATTTGTGCTTCTTTACAACCTTTGAAACTTTTTTTTCCTTGCCTTTCATATTATGCTTTCCAATTTTTCCTACTCTGTCACTGACTGTCCCCTTTGAGTCTACTTTGGTTTGCTTTTTCCCTGATCTTTAAATGCCATAGTATTCAGGGTTACTTTAGTTTTGAATCCTTACAGATTATTTTCCAGTCTGCCACTAGAGTGAGATTAGAAACTATTGAGCCTTCTTTTCTCTCTCTAAACTGTCTCTGAAAATCTCGTCAAATCCTATGGTTTTAAATACCATCTATATTGCTGATGTTCTAAATCTTTTAGGATTGATCACTTTTCTTAGCTATAAACGTCTTTCTGTGATTTCCTGTTTAATACCACCATTTAGATATTCCATTAGAAAGTCATATTTAACATATTTAAAACAAAAATCTTGGTTCTTTTTCTCTTTCCAAAATCTAATTCTTCACGCAAATATTCCTATTTCAGCCAATGTACCAAAAGTCTCAATTGCTGTGTCCAAAGTCTAGGAGTCTCCTTTGTTTCTGGTTGCTCTCCCTAATGTCTTCCCTCCTTTTCACCCACGGACTTTTAGTGATATTACTGGCTTTACCTAAAATACATGTCAAAGGCATAGATTTTTCTCCTTCTTACTCCTCTTAGCCTGTCAGAAGCTCCCCCACTTTTGGTCTGGACATTTTATGAAGCCTCCTGAGTAGTTTACCCATTTTTACTTTTGAATCCTTACAGATTATTCTCCACTCTGCCATTAGAGTGACATTTAGAAACTTTAAATTAGATCCTCTCATCCCAGCTTAAGACTATCCAAATGTTTTCTATAATATTAATTTTTTAATTAATTAATTTATTTTTTGTGAGGCTGAAGATCGAACCCAGTTCCTCACACTTTAAGGTCACATTTAGTTTATTTCTCACACTTGCAAGGCAAGGGCTTTACCACTGAGCTACAATCCCAGCCGTATGATATGACTCTTACCTCCTTTCTCTGTTTTGTATTTGTAATGATAAAAAATTTTCATTTATTGAGTAATTATTATATGACTGGTACTTTCTGAGGTAGCCTCCTTATGTATACAGTTTCTCTTTTTAGGCTTTTATCAGTGCATTGTAGTTATACATCATCTTGGGGTTCATTTTGACATAATTTTACATGCATGCAATATATTTTGCTCCACTTCAGATCCTAGTACTTTGTCTTACCTGCTGTATGGCCTTTTCTCTTACAATTCAAAAAATCATTTTAAACATTTCTATATAAATCATTTCAATGCTTAAAATCATTAAGTGTTTTGATTAATGATGAGAAAAATATATATATATATTTTTTATTTAAAAATTGTTTTTTCCTCAAACACAGCAATCTTGTCCTCATATTTGACCTTGCTGTTCCTTTATTGGGAACTTTTTCCACTGGTGTTTTTCTGATTTTTCACATCACATTTTTTTTTTGTGCACCTTATCTAAATCATCCCTCACTTCATAACATTTACATAACTATAAAGGGCCAAACAATATATATTTTAGCCATAATATGCCAGATGATCTCTGTTAGGCCTACTCAACTCTCAAATATAGTAAAAAAAACAACTATAGACAATATGCAAATGATTGTGTGGGGCCATTCAAGTCAGCTTTACTTATGAAAACAGGCTGTGGTCCAGACTTGGCCTGTGGGCAATAATTTGCAAAACCTATTTCATACGATTACTTGCTAAGTATCTTCATAATATTTCATTCACTTAAAATGTGTTATTTTTTGTTAAAGTTTTTTTCTACCTTTCTCTTTCTTACATAGAATGCAAACTCCATGGGAAAACATGCACTTTGATTTCTTTAGCTCTCTGTTGAATGGATTACTGATTGGAGTTTTATTAATTTAAAACATTAATCTGAGAAGAATATATGTATGCATATGTAGGGGAGAGAGAGAGGGAGGGAAGGAAGGAGGGAGGGGGGAGGGAGGGAGGGAGAGAGAGAGAGAGAGAGAGAGAGAGAGAGAGAGAGAGAGAGAGATCGAGATCCTAGAATTTAAATGTTTCTTAGCAATGTATTCATAATTCATAGTTAAATCTTCTTTTATGACCTGAAGTAGACTTCATAGTTTTCTTAATTAAGGTCACATTTAGTTTATTTCTATGATTTTGTTTTTGGTAGGGGTGATTTTGGTTGTTTTTGCTATCTGGAATGGAATTTGTTTACATTTTCAGTTTAATATAAAACATCTATTGTAAAACAAAAACTATTAAAGATTTTATGTGTTTAAATTTTATAGCTGTTTTTAAATTAATATCACCAATTTGTTATGTTGATGAATTATGCTAATGCTCTAATAACGCATTTCCTATTTTAAAGTCTACTTTGAGTGATATGAGTATAATGACACCCTTTCCATGAGTGTTTGCCTGATGTGTTGCTCTGCATCCATTCACACTGTGTGTACTCTTTCCATAGGCACTTCTCATATTAATAGAATATGTTTTCATTTTGTGTTTTTTCTGTTTTTGTGATTGATGTATAGTTATTCATATTCTTTGCTTTTTTATTATCTTGTAGCTAGATTTTTTTTATATTGAAAGTATTTTTCTTATTGATTTGTAGGAGTTTTTGTTTAAAACATTCTAGATACTAACCCTTCATTTAACATACTCTAAATCTGTGACTTGGTTTTTAAACTTAATTCAAAATGACTTTTGCAGAGTTTTTATATTTTATTAATCATTAATGAATTGTATGGTGAGAACTTTCTTCAGGTCATAAAAGATGCTCTCATTTTTTCAAAAAGCTATAAAAGTTAACTTTTAAGTCTTTAACTGAAATTGATTTTTATGTTTGATATGAGATATAAGTCCCTATGTCTTATATAAGATTGCATTTCCCTATGACATTGATTATATAATATAATGTTGTGTTATTCTCTACATAGAAAGACTGTACCCAGTAAATGTGTAAAACTTGGTGAATTTGCAGGTAAAGATATATCCATGAAACCATCATTAGAATTAAGGTCATAAATATATCTATTCATTTCTATAACTTTCCTCCTGCCTCATTTATCTATTTATTTATTTATTTATTTATTTATTTGTCTACTTTCTATTAGCACTTACTGTTGGACCTACTTTCTTAAAAAATTTTGGAGTATACAATACAGTGTTGTTAACTGTGGTACTATACTGTATAGTAGATCTCCAGAGAGTAATCATTTTGTGTAACTGAAGCTTTGTACCCTTTGGCCAGAATCTTCCTGTTTCCTTATCCACCCCCAATCCCTGGTAACAACCATTCTACTTTCTGTATCTATGAACTTTATTATTTTAGATTCCTTGTAAAAGCAGGGTCTGCAGTGTTTGTCTTTCTGTGTCTGGCTTATTTTGCTTAGCTCAGTGTCCTCAATGTCCATCCATATTGCTTCTTCTATTTATCCTCTTTCATAATTTTTTTCCTTTCCCACTATATTTTCAGTTAGCATAAATCATGTTATTTTTTCCTAGTCCACAAATAGAGCTCTTTCATCTGTCTTGATTATTCTTATTCCTACTGCTACTTATGCATTGATAGTTCAACAAGTTATTTGAGTTGACTTACAGTTAATCCTGACTTCTTTTCTTTAAGCCATAACAGAATTGTTCATTAATGTAGCATTAAAAGTTGTTTTAAAATAATTTATTTTTATAAACTTGAGACATACTTTAATGTATTATGTCCTGTATTCTACTTAGTTGAGAAATTTAGAGTATCTTTCAGCATTAGGTTATATATTTTAAAAGAAAGGTAATTAGCCATTCATAATCCTTCTAAAATATAACAGCATGAGTTCTGAAATTCTGGGGAGAAACGTCATATCTTAATTAATTAGAAAATTATGTATTGGGTTTCTGGAAGACTATCCTTCTAGAAGCTTTTCCTTCTAAAAGGGAAAGCTTTTGTATAGAAATCTAAGCTTGCTTACTCCAGTTTGTAATAATTCACATTCACCAAATGGTCCTTAGTAATCACTTGAATTGAATAATAGTTCTACTAATTTTGTTCTAGGACTTTAGTATATTTTTAACCCTGATGACATTAGGATTGATTATTACCATATGCAGTTTTCATTGTACTGGTCTAGTACCTTCAACTGTAATTAAAAAGAATAAATGAAAAGAGAGAAATCATGCCTGAATACCTGGCCACAATTTTGATGGGACATGTTAATGGCATAGGTTGGAGTTCTAGGGTGAATGTTCCTAGGTCTGGGGCAGTGCAGCCTCTGCTCAAGGCTGCTCAAGTGACCTAAGCCACTTATGTCTCTACTCTCTAAGGGTTAATATCCCCTCCTGATGGCTTAATATTTAGTTCCAATTTTAAAAAAATGTGCAGGTAAATTATTGAAAATAGTTTTGAAATGCTTGCTCTTCTTTGTAACATTTTCCATTTGTTCTGAATAGATATTGTCTTTTCTTATGATTATAGCCTAACTTCTCAACCACTGTCATCTGCATTTGCCTTAGGTGATCAGTATTCTTTCCGTTAAACATGTCATTTACTTCTGAATTCCTCTTGATTCTGGAGTTCCTATTAATTCCTGGGGTACCCCTTCTCAGTCTTCTTTGATATAATTATTCACCACTGTTATCCCTGAGAGCTCATCCTTTGTTCCTTATCTATCTACAAAGGTGATCTCTTGCCTTAATGGCTTTAAATTTTATTTAAATGGTGATGATCTACAAATTATCTACTAGTTGTGCACCTGACCTTGACTCAGCCTATCATTGGATATTTAATAAGTATATCAAAGTTAACATTTTCAAAACTAAGCTCCTAATTATTCATCCAGTTAGCCCCACAATAAAACCTATTCTTCCCCTTCTTGGTTAATGGTGAGTTTTTTCCTTGATTTATTTAAGAAATAAAAGTCAAAACAACAATAGCATCCCAACTTTGCCTTTCTTACATTTACTCAGCTAATCCTGTTTGCTGAGCCTTCCAAATACATTCCTATATCTGAATACCTTCCATGACCTCCTTTGCTGGCCACCTTAACCACCACCATTACTTCTTGCTTCCATTAATGCCACAGCCTCTAGGAGAATCACAGTTAAAACTTGATCTTTTTTTTCATATGTATTTAGTTGAAGTTGGACACAATATGTTTATTTCATTTATTTTTATGTGGTACTGAGGATGGAACCCAGTGCCTCACACATGCTAGGTGAGTGCTCTACCATTGAGCCCTAGCCCCATAAAACTTGATCTTGCTTTGAGTTTTTTGTACTTGTTCTAACAGTTATATATTTTCTTTAGTAAACTCCATGGCTTATTCTCTTACAATCTCTTATCTTTAAATGTTCTTTCTCAAAAATCTAAGTGCACTTCTATCCTGACAGTAGTTTCTCTTTCCCTGATTTATTATTTTCCAAAAGACTTAGTTATCTTATGTACTACATACTTAAACTATTAACTTCTGATGTTTGTTCAACTGAATTTAAGTTGTGTAAGGATAGAAATTTTTGTGTCTTATTGTATCTCCAGGGAAAGTAAGTAACTGGGAGACAGATGAACGAGAAATGAAAGACAGAGACCAGGCAGAGATACACACCAGAGTTTGTCAGAGATGAAAAATAAAGGCAAATCTCTCTATAGATGGAGAGGGGCAATACAGGCTTGGGTTTCACAACGTTTACAGGGTAGCTTAGTGATTAGAGCTGGGTGAGTCCTAATGCAGGAGTTTAAAGGTGGGGTTGGTATGAGGAAGTGGTGATCCTTTCTCAGAAAGGTCCTTGTGTGGGAAAGAGGAACTTTTTCTTAAACATGGCAGTTGTCACTTAAGATAGCTGTCCAGATGCTAAGCAAGCACCTTACACCTGCAATAATACTGGTCCATTGAATTTTTCTTTGCAATTCTTTGTCAGTCAGTTGAAAATTGGAAGTATGTCTCTGAATGTCAGATGTAAAGATGGTAATAATTCTTAAAAAGAATGTTACTTTATAGTAAATTATAGAAGAAATAATATCTGGTTGATCTTAAAAAGTATATAAGAAAATGTACATAAGTAAGTAACATAGAGAATGATACCTTAATAGTTTTAGCAATTCACTTATAGAAATCCCATATTTACTTTTATATTCATAGTTTTTATTAAGGGTATAACATGAAAGGAGTGTATATGAAAGGTCAAAAAGTGAAATTGAGACTAGAGATGATATTAATATTGAAAATAAATTAGGATATGGTCCTTATTACCCTGGTGTTGAAGATTGAATACCTAAAGTTTTATTTAAGGGATAAAATGGGGGTGAAGCAGGGGTTCCAAAGGTGATGCCCAAGGGAGTGGGGTGTCCTTCCTCTTTTATAGATTTTAGGTTTCTTTTGTTCTCATGGCCCATCCTCCCATCCTGCCTGCAGACCTAAAGGTGGAGTAATTTAAGGGCATCAATGAAGCCACTCAGGGATACAGGCAGGAGGGTACTCATTTATAATTCCTGGTTGGGAGGAACAGTTCCCTAGAGGCAGATAACCTTGGCATCAGTTTGGAGGAGGGAGAAGTACTGTGGAGGCACTAGAATTTTATTTCCTTTGACTCAGCCTCCCATCTTCCTGACCCACTCATTCCTCACATACACTGACTATCCTTTTTGCTCTGGTATCAATCCCCCTCTGATAATGGGACCTTTACTGCTGTAAGGGAAAACAGATGATGACTGCTTTGGCTGCTTTAGGCTCAGAGGAGGCAATGTGGGTCAAGCAGTTTCCCTTTTAGGAATATTTGGGTCCGTTGAGGCATGTAGTAAAAGTCTGGTTTGGAAAGAACCAGTTGTAAAGTCATCTGGGAGGTGGGTGTTTCTATGAAAAAGACAAAAAGACATATGTGCTGGAATAAGGCTAACACAAAATAAATGTTGCACCTTCTGGAATATGTCAATGAGTATCATGATGATGATAGAAACCAGTAATTTCTCATCAGTAGGTGTAAGAACTAAGAAGTTGTTCCAGTGTCAAGGCCAATGAGGACAAGGTCTCTATTTGGGACTGTAAATCTTTAAGGATATTAGTTACATGGCCAGAGTTATCAGGAATGTAAATACAAGACTTAGTTTTTATAATGTCACAGATGCTCCTATAAGATGTAGTTAAGATATCTAATGTCATTGATTTTTGTAAAATATATTTTATTGGCATAATCTCTGTGTTTAGTAGATATCCTGTTATTTCGGTTACTTAGGACTAGATAATCATTCTAGCAAACAGATCTAATCTTCCTATGTAGGAAGTTAGGAAGATTTGTAGGCCTTAAAATGACTAAGAAAACTTCTGAGAGTTATAGTATGTTTTGATGGTTATCAGGCACTCCTGTCTAAGAATCTCCCTTTGTAGCCTCCAGGCTTACTTACTGTTGGTGGGACTAACACAAGTGTACATCTTAAGTTACATTAAATGAAGTCTTTTTTTAAATGTCGAGGTATGGCCCTCTTTTGGTATTAACTTGTTTTGCTTGGTGTTTAAGAACAAACTGGTCACATTGACCTTGTTCCTATCATTGAGAGTCAGCTGAGTTTACTTAGGGGGTCACTCTTGGGAACTTGAGAGAAACCTCTTAGCTTCTCCAGTGCCATTTGTCAGGATGAGTCAGAGTCTCCTGGACTACATGGCTTCCTTTAGAGACATTTGAGACATTTCCTTCTCCAATGACTCTCCTCTTTGCATCATGTACACTGGTTAGCTTTTTATTCTCTAGGGGTCTCATTGATGCCCCTGATCGGTAGTTTCATGTGGCAGAGTTGCAAAGCCCTTTTTCCCCAGGCTCAAGCTGACCTCAGAGGGCTAGAGCTAAAAATTGACTATTTTCTTTTTTGGCCCTTTTACTTTATTAACTAGTCTTCAAGTTTTGGTCTTAAACATCCAGCAAGCCAGTTTCACCAGTTAGAGTACTAGGTTTTACTGTTAATGTCTATGACTTTACTTTAATGTCTATAGTTACTTTACCGCTTTTATTTAATTGAATAGTAGTTACTCCTTCTATTTAATTGGGATCAGTATTAGTACTGGAAGTCAGCCTTACATTTTGTCTGTTCTTTTTGTGATGTTTTTTTTTTTTATCTCAAATTAACTTAGGTTGATTTATTGAAAGTTGTACTTTTGCAAGGCACTAACAGACAATGGTTATGAAGTTTATATGAAAAATATACAATGGAATTAAGAAGAGTAAAAATATATAATATCTATAAACCAAGAAAATATTTTTATAATCTCAAATCTTTACTTTAAATCTTAGTTTGAAGAACACCAGCTTGATAAAATGTTCTTCTTAACCTTATGCTTTAAATATTTGCATACTTGGAAGATATGAATACATCTAAGATACAAAGAAGCCAGTAACAGTACCATGATTACACTGAGTTCTTATATTAACCAAGTTTAGCTTTTAATGAAAAATTCAGACTCTGTAATGTAGTGTAATACTCTAGTGTAATAACAGTTGTTGTTTAACCAGACTTGTGGAAACCCTAATTCTTTTAAGACCAGTTGCTTCTAAAGCATAAAACTTAATAGATAAGAAATTATCTTGATAGATAAGAGCAGATTAATGTCTTAAGAAATCCTTGTTTCTTCAACCCATAGAGAATTAAACTTTGGTTTATATCAGTACATTAATATTTCACCTTAGGAAAAAGCCTTAAATAACCTTAACTGATTGTGCTAATTATATATAACCTAATTTAGTTACACACAAGGTTTTTGAAATGTGACCTCCACAAACATCCTATAATGTAGACATTCTACAGCTTTTTACTTCACCACACAAAACTTCTTTATCCAAAAACATTTCTCTTTCCTTCTGCTTTCCATATTAAGATATATGTCCATGCCTGGAACCTTCTTATATATGTTTCCTAGTTTTTGACTGTTAGACCATGACACAAAGAAAAGACCACCGACTCCAATTGAAATCAAATTAAAGCAAGCTTATAATTTTGACAGGCTGGGCTGCCTCTCCCAAAAACGATGGGAACAGAAGACAGCCCCCAGCTCTCTATGCGCACAACTTTGTAGCCCAGAAAGTTACACAAAGGGGGGTGTCTTGAGAACTTACAGATAACAAAATTTTGACAAGCATAACACAAAGGCAGGTAGTAGACCTCAGCATGGAGTTTATGAGGCACCATTAGAGTTTCAGAGGGGTCCTTATCTGGCCAGGGAAATGAGAGCCACTAAAGTTTCAGAGAGGATTGTTATCTGGTCAGGGAAAGCAGGGCATGGGTGAGTTTAAGGCACAGGCAGGCATTCCAAGCAAGTTTAGAAATCACATTAATTTATAGTAAAGCTGAAATTAGCGTTTAATGCCTTTGTGGCGAGATGGCTCCCAATCTTAAGAGGGAATTAGGCTGGGTTTATCATTGACCCCTTTTTAAATTCATATTTTATAGCAATCTTTATGAAATTTCTGAATTTAGACAATTTATTCCACAATATAAAGAAAAACTTTGTTTTCATAGTACTTTAATTGAAACTCAACTGAAACATTTTGTACTCTTTGTATATAATTACACCTGATCGAATCTTAACTCTTAATAACCTTGTTTTTTAGAGATGACATAGAAACAAAGCAAAATCAACTTTTTTTTTTCATTTACCCATTTATGAAAACTATGGGCACAACTATGATAACCCTCTTTGTGTAACTTTCTGGGCTATAAAGTTGTGCTCATAGAGAAAACACATAATGTTTAAACATATTACCTGTGGAATTTAAGAAGTCAAGAGTACTTGATTTTGTATTTAGCAGTTGATGTTTTAGCACTTTTAGTTTGCAAATTAATTAGATGTCTCCTTTAACAAACACATTTATGATTAATCTCCTTGTTGTTAAATCTAATTTACTAATTTTAACTGTAAAAACCGAGAAGATATCAGGCAACTGTAGTTCACAGTACTAGCCATCTCTTCCTTGTTGAAGACAAATCCTAGAAGCAATAGATATTGTATTCTATAAATTTTGTAGAAACCAATATGCTGTTAATTTTATGACTACCTAGAAGAACTCACATCTTTACTCTCATATGTTTACCTAATTTAAATTGAACCTTTTTTAAGTCACATGAACTAAAAAATATTTGGATCCATTTTTCTTTTAAATTTTGATTTATGAGTGTTCGTACACCAATTTTGATACCATGTAAATGATATATGGACACAAACACATATGCAGATACAGTAGTACAATAAATAGCTATCCACACATACATAAAACAGAGAGGGAAAAAGATATTGTAGCTTTTTGTAGGTAGATCTCCACAGGTAGGAAGAATGCTATAGATGTTTATTAAGGGTTCTATTAGAAGCTGGGGCTGTATGTAGCTCAGTGGTGGAGCGCCTGCCTCACACGTGTGAGGTACTGGGTTCGATCCTCAGTACCACATAAAAATAAATAAATAAAAATATTGTGTCTATCTACAACTAAAAAAAAATTTAAAAAGGCCTCTATAGATAACTTATTAGAAATTAAAATAATGCTTATTTGAACTTTCACATCATGACTTAAATATAGTCTTAAATATAGTCTCCCTATGTTGTAGAGTTGGAAATGCTAGGGGTAAGGTCTGGCAGCAATAGTGGACAATGAAATCAGATGGCCACTTGTCTTTGATGGCTATCAGATTTATTCCCAACATATGTCCTTGTTAGGATTTTGTGAAGGAGATTTTCTTTTTTCTTTTTTTTAATTGATTTTAGTTTTTAAAAATACAGGACAGTGGAATGTATTACAAAACTTATTACACTATAGAGCACATTTTTTCATATCTTTATATAAAGTATGTTCATGCCAATTCCTGTCTTTATACATGTACTTGGTTTTTTTTTTGCATTACAATTCTTATTACACATATATACCACAATTTTTCATATCTCTGTTTGTATATAAAGTAGGTTGACACCCAATTCGTGTCTTCATACATATACTTTAGATAATGATGTCCATCACATTCCACCATTCTTGCTAATCCCCTGTCTCCTCCCTCTCCCTTTCTCCCCTCTTCCCTATCTAGAATTCATTTATTCGTCCCATGTTCCCCCTCCCTACCTCACTACGAGTCAGCCTCCTTATATCAGAGAAAACATTCGGCATTTGTTTTTTTGGCGATTGGCTAACTTAACTTAGCATTATCATCTCCAGTGCCATCCATTTACCTGTGAATGCCATGATTTTATTTTCTTTTATTGCTGAGTAAAATTCCATTGTGTATATATATGCCACATTTTTTTATCCATTCATCCATTGAAGGGCATCTAGGTTGGCTCCACAGTTTAGTTGTTGTGAGTTGTGCTGCTGCTATAAACATTGATGTGGCTGTGTCCCTGTAGTATTTTCTAATGTGTTTGAGAGCTAACCCTTAAAATTGGCCTCTGAACAAAAACAGAGTATAAAAACCTCTAGTTAGATAAAATAATGTAAGGGTCCGGCGAAGCGTCGGAGAAAGAGACCACGGGACTAGCTTCATGCAATGGCAAGGGGGATTTTTATTAGAGGGACCCGTTCCAGCGCGCTGGGACTCTGTGCTCACTCAAGAAGGGAGTGCAGCCCAGAGCCCAGAGCAGAGGTCAAGCAGAGCTTAAGTACACTTTTGGAGAGGGCGGTGGGCTTTGCATACATCAGAACAAATCATCATGAGGCGCGGGAAAATTGAACAACAATTCTGAGACATGATTAGTCCATTCATTGGTGGGAACAGGTCGGGCGGGGGTGATTGGTCACTCCTAAGCGGGGTACACATTCAAACTGATTGGTCCTGGGGCCTATATGCGTACGTGCCATGTTACCTGGAGCCCTTAGCTATTAAACAACCAGGGAATCAATGGAGATATTTACTGAGCAGCTCCCGCATTGTCCTAACAACTTCACAGACATTACAGGTTCCGGGGATAGCAGGGGAATTGTTTACTTTTTAGGCCAGGCCTTGCAATCTAGAAGCTTTACAATGCCCTAGTCTTTTACACTTTAACTCAGACTTTTGCAGCTTAGAATCAGCTTAGAAATTTTACCCTTACAATAAGACTAATAAAAATATATTAACTTGGGTGTGCAGGATCAAGTATGAATTCATCATAAAACCATGATCTCAAAAATATAGAATTTTAAAAAAACAGATGTTCTAAGAAAATGACTTGGCTGTAATTAATAAAGGAGCATATAGTACATCTTTATCATATCAGAGTTCATTTTTTTGGCCCAGATTAGACTCAGTTCAG
Organism: Spermophilus citellus; assembly: GCF_964194105.1. Taxonomy (NCBI): domain Eukaryota; kingdom Metazoa; phylum Chordata; class Mammalia; order Rodentia; family Sciuridae; genus Spermophilus; species Spermophilus citellus. The sequence continues at coordinate 83,083,675 of NC_138195.1, forward strand.
ATATTCAGAGAATGTGAGGGTCCTGAAGTCCTCAGGTAAGGATTATCAAAAGACTTGTATACATGAGGTCATTCCATTTTTCCTCCCTGTGCTGCAGTGTTTATAGGGAGGAACTTATTAAGAAAGCAGGGTGGGGGCTGGGGATGTGGCTCAAGCGGTAGCACGCTTGCCTGGCATGTGTGCGGCCCCGGTTGGATCCTCAGCACCACATACCAACAAAGATGTTGTGTCCGCCGAGAACTAAAAAATAAATATTAAAAATTCTCTCTCTCTCTCCTCTCTCAATCTCTCTTTAAAAAAAAAAAAAAAAGAAAGAAAGAAAGCAGGGTGGTAGAGTGCAAGACCTTGCTTTGGTCTCAAGCCAGTTCTCTGCAAGCCTTGAAAGTCTTGATAGCTCTGTATGCTCTGTAATTTACATTTCAAATGTAATCCTTGTTGATGATAGAGATCTGGCAGAAGCTAAGAAGTAAGGGAAGCTGCTCTTTCAAGCTTGAGAGGCAAAACTTTATGCATAGGGCATTTTAACCATTTTTTTTTTCTTTTGTAAAATCAGTCTCTTAAGGTTTGGTCCTATATTTTATCCTCCAGAGACTTGTTTTCATCTCTCCACTTTGTAATCAGGCTAGGTTGGATGCACAAAATTATGACATATCCTTTTTTTAACTGTGATTATGTCATTTCACTGGCCTGGCAGCAGAAGAAAATGAGACACTTTTTGTGCATCTAGCTCCGAGAGCCTGTAGTGGCTAGCAGTTTCCACTTCTCCTTTTTGAGGACAAGGTTCCCCTCTGAACAAAGTAAAAATACCAATTTTTTCACTATGCAGGCTAGTGGTGAACCTGGCATAATGGCTGAGAATGAAGCTCCCATCTGAGTATGAGAAAACAGAACTCAGGTGACCATGCCAGAGAAAACTGCCCATTTCACTAGGGACATCTCCCTATGAGCTTCTGACAGTCCAGCAAACCTGTCTTTCACCACCTGGTTCTGCTAACTCTATTGCTGGCTCCTTGGCAGAATATCAAGGGCTTTGTTTGCCCCATGCCAAAGACCCTGGGAAATTCAGACTCAGAGGCATGACTGAACTCTCCTGCCACTATAAACTTCCAATGTAATAACTCATGGAAAAAAAGCCTATAATGGGGTGCATTTCTCTGCCCTGTGGGATAAAAGAATCCCCAGAGGGTATGGAGAACATCTAGTGATCGTTAGATGCTTAATACTCTTTTCCTAGAGGAGTTTACTTAAGGGGTGAATTGAATATGTCTCCTTTTTGCAGCCAAAGATGCTCCTAGAGCACACAGGAGCACAGAAACAACAATGGGAGTCCCTACAGGCTTGTAAAGGCTTAATATTCGAACAAAGTGTATGCAGGCATTTCCTTATGAACCAGTTCATGTCCCCATCACAACCCTAGAGTCTGAGCAGCTAGAGTCTGATCAGTGAGAGGAGAGGGGTGCTTGGGGAGGAGTGATTGTGGGGGAGGGCAGTATGGCTCATTTGGAGGTACATGTGTTTTGGGGCTTTTAATCAGTGCTGCTTTATCGACTAGTCACCACAGATATCCCATAAGGGCTGCAGGGAGAGGGAGTTGGGGGAGAAATCTTTGAGGTTCACCAGGGAGTGGTCTCGGCCAGATCCTTACAGTTGTCCCAACCCTTTGTCCATCTCCATGCATCCAACGGCACATTAGGATTAGAGACACTGTGTGCTCAGGCCAAATGCACTCTGAGCCTGGATAAGATAGTGAGAAACATTTGGCAAAATCCAACATGCCTGAATTACAGGATAGGTGATTTAGAAGCCACCTATGCCATGAAACCTGTAACCTGAGTCTTGAAGAATTGAGGCTTGTACTAACTGCATTTAATTAGCCAAGCAGTGCACATTATTGTCCTCCAGAAAGAAAGAAAGAGACAGAAAGACACAACTCAGAAAAATGTGGGGTGAATGCAAAGGAGCATACCTTGGTCATGATCCTGGATGAGTGCCCATTTGAAACCAGAGATGATACCAGTGTTGAAAATAAATCAAGATCCGGGTCCCAAATCCCCTGGTGCTGAAGAGTCAACACCAGAGAAACACTGGAGCAAGAGCAAAAGGTTTTATTTAAGGGATAGAACAGAGGGCTGATAGGGGGTGGGAGGCAGTCCTCCAGAGAGATAGAGTGAGACAGAGAAACGCAGAGTTCTCTACAGAGGAGGGGTTCCAAAGCTGGTGCCCAAGGGAGTGAGAGTGTTGTCCTGCCCCTTTTATAGATTTTAGATTTTACTTCTCATGCCCCCTCCTCCCATCCTGCCTACACGACCTAAAGGTGAAGTGATCCAAGGGTAGGAATGAAGCCACCCAGGGATACATATTAATAACTCCTGGCTATGATGAACAGGTAACCTTGGCAATAGGTTGGAGGAAGGGGATGTACTCTGGAGGTACTAGCATTTTATTTCCTTCAAGTCAGCCTGCATCTTCATTACCTACACTGACAGTCCTTTTGTCCAGGCCTCAAAATCACACTTGAATATGTGGTCAAAAATTTGATAGACAATGACTGGAGTTCGAGGAAACATTACTTAAAATAATTTAAAGCACTTATTACAATGCTGGCAGTTTGACATTATGAGTAGGACTCCACTTTGTGTGGCACATGAAATTTTGCAGATCCTATAACATTTTAATTCTTTATCTTGGTTTTAGCATGATGTATGGACAAAATTTAAAAATGTCTTTCCTGTGAATTGCTTTAATCTTAGTGCTCATCACATAATCATTTTAAAGTTGTTAAAGCTAATAATTATCACAAGATGAACAAGTAAATGAATGAGTGTATATAATGAAATATAATTATTAGAGTTCATGTTTTCAATGAATTAGAATTTTAGGAAAGTAGGATAACAGAAGTTCTATCTTTATGTCTATAGAATTTTAGCTGAAATAAAATGCACCAAAAGGTTAATTTCTTTTCTCTTTAGTATAAAATTATGGATGGCTTTTATTTTATTTTCTTACTTTTATACAGTTTCTAGAATGTCTGGTATTTGAAAAGTACTTTTGTAATCACAAAAAAAGAATTAAAAAATATAATTATTATGGTTATTCTGTTTTTTTAATTATAAACATTAATTGTACAAATAGATTTTTGAGGAATTAGGATGAACTGTATGTTTTGATGTTTATTGCTAGAGATAAAGATTTAAAAATGTCTCTTCTGTGAATTTCTTTAATCTTATGTGTTCATCAATAATCATTTTAAAATTGTTAAAGGTAATAATTATTTTGCTAGTCTTCAATAGGCTACTAGTATTTAATGAGGATAATTTTTAAATATAGTGTATATTTTCCATTAACTTTAGTTTTACAGTTTTTTAAAAGTGCATATGAGTACTCTATTTTTTTCCCCTGCAGACAGCCTTTTGATTGACTATCAGTTCACCTTCAGCTTGTTACAGGAAGATGATCGCCACCATACCGCCATAAACTTCATAGCAAACCCAGAACAGGTGAGGAAATGGTGTCTTTATAATATAATTATACTGGGATCAAGTGATACAACTTTTATGTTTTTAATTGTGACTTTCCTCATTATCAAAGTGTCAAATTTTAGGGATGTTATAGAAAAAACTAATCCTATGAATTTTTCTTTTCATACAATTTAAGTGTCTTTTTAATTCAGAAAATTTGTATTTCATATTATTGCAAATGTTCCTATTTTTAAGTTATGTATTATTTGTATGTTTACTTTTATAACAATTTATGATCATAAATATGCAGTCAAAATCAGAGTAGTCTCTTTTGAAAGAGACTACAAATTTGAAACCTACAAATCAAAGCATGATTTTAAAACGTATTTTTTCCCTTACACCATTCCATAGTAGTAGATTTTCATTGTCATTTTTCTAAATCCACTGGTTTTGCTGAGCTGTACAGTGCTCACTTCGTCAGTGATATAATTTTACAACCTTAGGAAGTTTAAATGTATGAAAATTTAATTATAAATTTTAATATAAATGTATCAGTTTAAGGAAAGGATTTAAGTTTGTCATGAAATAACACATATATTAATATCCATTTGAGATTTTATAAGTTAAAAAGCCTAAGGAATAGAAATATCAACCATATAGCTTATTTCTATGGAATTTTAATTTTGGAAACAAAAATAACTAATTTAAAAATGAGTACATTATAAATATACATTTTTATTTATATATTAATCCACATTATGTATTAGTATTCAAGAGGTGAAACATCTAAATATATTCTGAAAATTTTGAGCTCCTTTTCTTTAAAACCTGTCTGCCTTACCACTGTCCCAAAGTGGTTGGACCAACTGGAACCTCAAAAATATGAGCCAAAATAAGCTTAATAAAGTGATTGCGTCAGATGTTTATAATAGTAAAGAATGTACTCTAACAAATGACCAAACCATCTTTAAAACATGCATAAAGATGAACCTGTGCTGTATAACTTTTCTCTTTAGTAAGTACTTAAGTCCTCCTTCAGATTAGTGCCTTCAATAACGCAAATACGTATTTTTCTCTAGGCACTGGACAAACACCAATATTAAAAGTATATATATATATATTAAAAGTATATATATATATATATACTTTTAATATATATATATAATTATATATATATATATATATAGTTTTTTATCATGATATTTTAGAGGTTATGTCTTTGAATCATACATGTAAGCAAATACATATGTAGTTTAAAAATATCTTATTCATGTAATAGACCCAGCAAACAATAAATTTGAAATGAAAACAGTAAAAAATGTCATTAGAATTACTGATAAATTATATAATTTCTTAAAGTTTCCTTTTCTAGTTAAATAGGATCTTGCCTTCCCACAATAAAAGGTTTATTCTGTTACTCCTTATTCCCTAGGGTTTTGTTGTTGTTTTTTGATACTAGTGATTAAACCTAGAGGGACTTTACCACCGAGCTATATCCCAGGCCATTTTATTTTTATTTTGAGACAGGGTCTCACTAAGTTGCTTAGGGTCTTACCAAGTTCCTGAGGCTGGCCTTGAACTTGGTGATCTTCTGGTCTCACACTCCTGAGTTGCTGGGATTACAAGTGTGAGCCACCACACTTAACTATTCCCTAGGTTTAAGGAATTCTTGGAAATACATTTAAGGTTTTGATGTTTAAATGGTTTTTATAGATATTTTAAAGATATTTTATTTCAAATACAATCCTGTCTGCACTATGTGTTTCTATAAAAATACGTTAATAATGTCAGCAAGTATATTATCAATGTGTAGGTATTTAGAAGTCCATTTTAATCCATTGGCTGCTTTTTATTGTGGTAAATATATAAATTAATTTACCATTTTAACTACTCACTTTGTAGGTGTGCAGTTTTGTAGCATTACATATAATTATAGGTCCAGGGATGTGGCTCAGCAGTAGAGGGCTCATCTAGCACATTTGAGGCCCTGGGTCCGATCCTCAACACCACATAAAAATAAATAAAATAAAGGTATTGTGTCCAACTACAACTAAAAAAGAAAAAAAAAATATATATATATATATAATCATAATGGGGCTGGGGTTACGGCTCACTGGTTGAGTACTTGGCTAGCATATGTGAGGCACTGGGTTTGATTCTCAGGACTGCATATAAAATAAAATAAATAAAGGTCCATCAATGACTAAAAAAAAAAGAAATATAGTTATAATATACAGTCATTGCCACTATCCATTTCTAGAATCTTCTCATTTGTCTCTAATACAAAGTCTGTCCATTGTGAAAATTCTTCATTTTCCCTTCCCCAGCTCCTAGTACCTTTATTGTACTTTCTGTCTCTGACTTTTCTTGTCCTAGGTATCTCATAATGAGATAATCATGCTGTATTTGTCCCTTTGTATCTGGCTTATTGTACTTAATGTAATGTTTTTAGGATTCAAGCATGCTATAACAGAATCAGAGTTTCATTCTTTACCATTTCTTGATTGTTAATAGTAATTGCAAATATGTGGGGTGTTTTGAGTATATAAGAAATTTAAATCCAGTGAGATATTTGACTCAATAGTAATATTCCTCCCAATATCACCCATGATGTCATATATGCATGATCAGATTGCTACAGTTTCAGTGTGTTCCTTTATCATCCCTAGTGCTTTAAGATGTCCCAGCTTTCACTTAAAAAATATAGTATGCATATATATTTTTTAATATATATGCATATATATGTATTAAATATATATATGCATATGTATGTGTGTGTATATATATATATTTGCATATATATAATATTTAGTTATAGTTGGACACAATACCTTTATTTATTTTTATGTGGTAATGAGAATAGAACCCAGGACCTTGCATGTGCTAGGTGAGCATTGTAGTGTGGAGCCACAACCCCAGCCCCAAGCTTTCACTTTTACTGTTTGTTATCTTGCCAATTGAATCCAAGATCCCAGACACATGTTCTGATGCTAAACTATCATGAGAAGTGTCACAAGAATGCTTGTGACATCATTTTGTGTTAGTCATCTTTAATTAAGGATATATTCACCTGGGAATAATCTCTAATATTAATATTGGGTTATAGATCAAGGTTTCCTACTTATTCTATAAAAAAAATAGTAACAAACAGCAGATGTCTTGGTTATTTTATTCATTTTCTTGCATTTTAACAACAGGCTTAAGTTCAACCCACTGTTGACCACTTCTAGTCAGTCTTTCATATGAGCAGTTTCTTAAGTAGGTTTTTGAATCACATTATTGAACTCACCTACATTCTTAATGATGGATTTAATAATTTTCTCACTTGAATCAAACTGTGAAATATGATATATTAAGAACTATGTAATGTTTTGAACGATCAACAATAAAAAAAATAATTTTCTGGGATAACCATAGAATTATATCTTTTGGAACAGCATTGAAAAAAAAAACACCCTAAGTGGTTTTCATAGGGTTTCAGTTATGGCATATATTAATGCATCAAACAACTTTAATCTCAATATTACATGGTCCATAATACCTATTTCAATAATACCTAAACTTGGAGTTTATAGAGGATAAACTGAAAATACAAGAGATTTGTAGTTTTTTTATCAATTGGAAATCTTGTATAACCTTTACGACAAGTTATTTTCATATTTAATCTTGCACATGATAATGTGCAAACAATTATGAAGAGAGCTTCAAGAGAAAATAGGATTTATGCTTCCTAGGGACACATTGTTTCTAACATGTGTTGCTTTTATAAAAATAGCGATTATTTTTGAGTCATATCATTGAGAGTTTAAAAAATTCCACCCCTTCTAGATAGAGATTGATGAGCAAGTGCTCCTTCTTAATCCCCTGGTTCTCTGGCTGAAGATGAAGAAAAAGAGAAAGAAAATGAAGGCATTCTGTTTCCCCATATCTAATATTATTGATGACACCTACCTATCTTCATGATGGCTGGAGCCTTGCTTTTTTTTTTTCATGCTCCCTTCTTGCAAGAGGTCATTATATCTCCATTTTATTCAAAAGTCCAAGTCATAGTAGAGAAGATAAATGAAGAGCTCTAAATCTTACTCTGAAATTTTTTACAGACTTTTTTTCATTTAAAAATCATGAATGACATCTATACCTATTCAGTTGAATATTTACATAATATATGGTTTGAAAAACATAGCATAGACAAATACAATTAGTAGACTAAATCATATGTATTTTGCTATGCTTTAAATGTTTTAACTTTTATATTTTCTTTCTTGTAGTCAAACAAAAATTTGGATATTTCAATTAATGCATCAAACAACTTTAATCTCAATATTACATGGTCCGTTGGCTCAACAGGTAAAAAAATTTTTGTGTTATTTCTCTTTCAGATAAGCTTCTATATTGAAGTTCTGTTCACTTAGCTAAATCAAATAAAAATTATATACTATAGTCATTGTGTGAGTATTGATAAAGATAATAAATAGCAACATAAATCAAACTTACTTTGTTACCTTTTACCCTTATTCAATTAAAATTAGATGGCTAAAAATATACAGTTCTTAATTATTTTTAAATGGCCATGTTATAAAATGCTGTGATTTTAATTAATATAGATTAATGACTGAAACTATGTTTAGTTATTAACCTTAATATTGAAACTGTTTAGTTATTAACCTTAATATTTACATAAAACAATGAAATTCTTCTATGTATGCTGATAAAAATAGTAACTAATCTACTGTTTTCAAGCTTAGAAATATACTTCTTGTCAGCTTTAGTGCTAAGAGGAAATCAAGAAAAGACTGCACAAAATGTCTTCCATAGTAAGGCTTTCAGTTGAAAATTCTGACTTTTGAAAAGTGTTAACTATGAAAAAGTTTAAACTTCTATGTTAAATTGTGAAATTTTATGCTCATTTTTCACTACTTATGTGGGAGATGAATCCAAGAATATACATTTTAAAAATCCAAGAATATACATTTTAAGGTGATTTTGCAATACTAAATTGAAAATTAATTCATTTACTTAGAATACTAATTCTAATTACTTCTAATATTTATTAAGGTGGAACTCTTGCTAAGATTGCTTGAAACACTTTGTTACATTTGGTTAACTTCATTGAATACTTATTGAGTGACCAATATGTGTTTAACTAATTGAGCATTTAGCTAATGTTTTAAATTATGGCCTTCTCCCAATATATTTAAATTAGTGATGTTCAATTTGTGGTAAGTCAAATAAATTGATTTTTTTCCATTTTTTAATTGGATTGAGACATGTGAAAATATGGTCCAATTTGTTTGGAAATCTCTGTGAAGTAGTAGTTAGTAAAAGAAGCTCAGTTTCTGGAGCCATATATGCCTGAGTTCCAAAGAAGAATTTGCTGGTAGTAGCTAATAAATTTCGAGCTACTGCTTTAATCTTTCTGAGGTTCGGGTTTCAAATTGAAAAATAAAGATTATACTTATGGGATACAATTTATTATTAGAAAAGAATATAAAATTTTGAAGTCAGTCTGCTACATAGCATTTGATTAGTGGTAGTATTTTTTTATTTCTTTAAGATTGATTGATTATAGATTGTTAGGTTGTAAAATCTTTTAATGATTTACAGATCATTATTTACTCTTTTATGTTATGAATTCAGGGGCACTTAACCACTGAACCACATCCCCAGTTGCTGAGGCTGGCTTTAAACTCTTGATCCTCTTGCCTCAGTATGTGCCATTTTTTAAAGTAATTTTTTTAAGGTGGAGACCATTTTTTAAAAATTCTAATTTGTTATGTATGACAGTAAAATGCATCACAATTCATATTACACATATAGAGCAAAAGTAATACTGATACTAAATCTATTCCCATTAAATTTATGTTAAACTTTTCTACTTTGTCATTCAGAATGAAAAATATGAATGTATATTGATAGTCTTTTTATAAGAGCAATTATAAAATTAAATGTATTATATGTATATAAATTAATAAAGATTCCTGTTTCCTAATATGACTTATATAAATTTGTTATTTATGTTTTAGCTGGAACAATATCTGGGGAAGAGACTCCTATAGTTTCCAAGACTAATATAAAGGAATACAGAGATAGTTTTTCCTATGAAAAATTTAACTTCAGAAGCAATCCTAACATTACATTCTATGTATATGTCAGCAACTTTTCCTGGCCCATTAAAATACAGGTGAGTGTTAAAGAGTATTTGTTTCCAATGATTACTGAATATTTTCATTACAAAAGGGTACTCTTTTTGTCCAAAATGAAGATATATTACTGACTTGAACAATACTAAGGGATATAAAAGATGGTTTGTACAATTCCACTTGAAATTATTAGCTATTTTTAGTAATTTATTTTTGCTATAGCCTACTAAACATAATTTAATCTTTCATTAAAGATTTAAGGTGATCAGTATTGGTAGTTACTTCTTTAAGACCCACAAACACTCATAATTGATTTCTTCATCTGTATTGTGTTTCATATGTTTCACTTTTATTATGGTTAGAGGTAGGCTATTGATAGGTTCCAATTTATTTCTAGGTAACATTTGGATGTTGTTTCTGTCTAAAATAGTCAAGGCTTGTGCTCCTACTCTGTGCTTTCATGAAAGAAATGTTGATATTAGAGTTTGCCCATTCATTTATTTCTTTAAGATTGATTGATTTTAGATTGTTAGGTTGTAAAATCTTTTAAAGATTTACAGATCTTTTATGTTAATAATAGACAGCTTATCTCCTGTGACTAGAAGTACTTTCATGTTTCACTTGTGCTAATTTCTATGTGATCATCTATTGGAGGGTAAATGATTTTTAAAATCATACATTTATGGAAAACATTCTTTCTGTAAATTTGATGTATCACCTAAATAAAGGAAACTTAAATGTTCAGAAATTAGTGTAAATTACTATCCAGTAAATTTAGTTATGGGAATTAATTTGAGATTTTTTTTCTAAATTATTAGTGATTGACTTAGATATTGATAGAAGAATATCAGAAATATTTCCATGAAATCTTTCAAAAACATAACAACATTGAGGATGTATAATTTATTTTCTAGGATTCATACACAAGTATCGATCAAATTTCAGTTATTCAGTTTATGATTGAAGGAAAGAAAGACTCATCTATAGAGATTACTGAGTAGTAATGAAAATTGGTATGATTGTTTTAATTTTAAATTTTCCATAGTTTAATTTTGATCATGCAATTATACTTTAAATTATGTATTTACTTTACAATATACATAAATATTTAATGGTTAGAAATTAACTTTGTAGATTGGGTTTTCTTTTAGAATATACTTATAATCTCTTAATAGATCAAACTAGAATTTTTATAATGAAATTTGAATATACCCTTCCAATATACAATATAGGAATATACAACATGGAAAATAATTGGGACAGCCAACATATGTAGAGCCTAATTCCTATTATTATTATACTGTTTTGAGGAACAGAATAATATTACATAAGTGCTGAGGAATATAATAAAGCATGTAATGTTTATTTAAAGGCCTTAACAATCAAGCAATTATTATGCATAAAATAGTAATATTATAATACACAGTTTTAAAAATTAATTTTATGTTACTTGACCTTTTTTATCTCCTATGTAGAAAGAGTTATTCTGATTTTAAATATCTTCCTGGGAATATCTGAGGTGCAAAGGATCAAGTCTTCAGTTTTGTTGAATTTCAAATTTTAGTAAAACATTTAGATAAAGGAGTTCTATAAACTATTAACACATAAGCTATAATTTTAGAATTCTAGGAAGATTCTTAGATTTTTCGAATATTGAAAGCCTAAATATGTAATTGAAAGTCAATAAATGTCAACACAATTAATCTTAGAAATGTACCAATTTTTCCATACTTCATTTTTTTCACCTTTTTCTTTTTTTTTTTTTTAGTATTTAATAATGAATACTGACAGGTTCTCATCTTAAAGCTCTGTAGAGTATTCCTCAGAATATTGCCATGTAGAGTTTAACAACCTAGTATTAAAAATAATTCAAATAGCTTTGTGAAAACATAAAGAGAATAGGCCTTTCATGTTTTTTCCATTTTATCTTATTTTTGAGAAAACTGGAATGGTGTTTTTAATTTAGAATAATCAGATTCTACATGTTCTTTCCAATATCCTTTAAAATATATATATATATATATATATATATATATATATATATTTATTTTATATATATATATTTTAAAATATATATATATATATTTTAAACCTTTGTTTAAAATATAAACGAACACAATACCTTTGTTTATTTATTTATTTGTATATGGTGCTGAGGATCGAACCCAGTGCCCCATACTTGCAAGATAAGCGCTCTGCCACTGAGCCACAATCCCAGTCCCTCCAATATTCTTGACTTGTTCATAACAGCAAAGTAGAATGTGTCATAATATGTAGTAGAATGTGAAGTTTACATTATTTATTATGTTTATGTTTTAAGGACTATCTCATTTCACTTTTATATTTTTAATGTTTTTTATAAAACATTCTTTTAAATTATATCAGTCCTGAGGAATATAATAATTATATAATATATTATATTATGTCCTGGGGAATATAATGAAGCATGTAACTCTTACCATAGAGCTTGATGACCTTTTTACTTACCCCACATAATCAAGATATTGTCGACTCACGTATCCTGGAAGCCTCCCTCACACATTCATTGTGGGTCATTGTCCCTCCCGTAACTACCATTGTCCTTACAACCATGAATGACTTTTGTCTGATTTTGAACTTCACATGAGTGGTACCATATAGTATGTACTGTGCTAGAAAGAAGGTTTATTACTTTCACTATTATATATGTGAAATCATTCATGTTATATGTATGGAATTCTAGTTTTAAAAAATGTGTCTACAATAAGAATGAAATATATTTTTGTACACAAATATTAACTATTTAGAAATATGAGGGATAGATCCCCTTAAAATTTATATTTTTTTAATTTTTTAGTTTTAGTAGTTGACATTTATTTTAATTTTATGTGGTGCTGAGAATGGGTAATATGCACTAATAAACTATCCATTTTACATAGGAAAGTGCATATTACCCATAATTTCTCCCTCAAGAGAAATACATTACTCATCTCTTAATTGAAAAATTAATCCCAGATTCTTTCTGTAACAAAAATGAATTTGTATAGTAAATTGTGTTATCTTTGTAAGATACACAAATCACATATGACTAACAAAAGGTACAGTAAACAAAATGAAAGATAAGAATAAATCATCATGTTTGCAATAGGCAGAAAGCTGTCAGTTCCAGCAGTTTTCAGTTATATGAATTGCTTGACACTGGTGACTGGGCATAGCTGCTGTAAGAAGTGAAGTTTCTTGGTCTCATCAGCACAACATACAATTAGTCACCATCTAAAATCTTAGTGAATGAGTTCACCTGACAAATGTAAGTCATCTCTCTAACCCACTGTACCAGGAAAATGAGAGAAAAAGAAATTTACTTACAAAGGTCTTTTGGACTTCTATACTAGAAAGTATGGGATTAGGATTCCCCGCTCCAATAAGAAAAAAAAAAATTGAAGAAAGTTATTCCTGTTGAAGAAGGAGATATTTTCTGGTGACCAAAAGTTACAAATATCCATTATCTTGAGTAATCTTAATAAAAGCATATCAATATATAGAGAGTAAGAATATTTTTTTGGAATTAATATTTGTTTATTTTTGGAAATTGTCCTAGGTTTGACTAGGAAAAATGCAATTGCTATTGAAAGTGAGAAAAGAGACTTACTGTTTTAAAGTATGCATTTAATTAATTTGGTACAAGGGAAATTGCATGCACAATTCCCATAATGCCCATCTATAATGTGATATTCTTATCTTGGTCCATAGGTCAAAATTGTTTTCTCAATTTCCTTTTTTTGCATTACAATTCTTAATACACATATATACCACAATTTTTCTTATCTTTGTTTGTATATAAGGTATGTTGGCACCCAATACAAGTCTTCATACATGTACTTTGTATAATGATGACCATCACATCTCCATATGATCAATGTTATCCCATAAAAACGAAGTAACAGCAATAAAGCTAGAGTTATTTCAAGTGGCAAAATGATGCTTCAAGTTCTATGTACAATAATGGGGTAGTTTCCAGAAGGGTCCATAAGTTCAGGCTGCTTACCACACACCTCACTTTTCCTTCTAGGTACCTCTATATTGTTTTACTTCACCTGCTGTATCATAAGCTCCTTAAGCATAGAGTCCATGTGACATACAGCTTCACATGTTCAGAAGCAACGGAACATATTTCATGTATTTGTTTAAGAGAAAGAATGATGAAAGTCCATTATTAGTTGTGAGATCTTGAGTCCTATCCTCTGTATGTTGGTTTCCTCATTTGTAAAATGCTGACAGCTACAGCCTCCAATGCTGAAGATTAAATGAGATCATATATATGAGGTACTTAGCACATGGCCTGATGCATTGAGTTCTCAATAAATGTTAGCCGTTTATTTTATTATCATGATTAACATTAAAATTTCAATAGGTACATTAAGGTAGAGGGTTTCCTTGCTGACCAAAAGTGCAGTGGTAAATGAGGGTTAGATATGATCAATGTTATCCCATAAAAACGAAGTAACAGCAATAAAGCTAGAGTCATTTCAACTGGCAAACAAACAAACAAACAAACCCCCCAAAACAAACAAACAAAAAACCAAACCAGTTCCTATGATACCTTCAACGAAAATTCTCCATTTACAGTTAATATGACTGGAATTTTTTTTTAAAGTCTCAGTACTTTGATTTCTTCCCTTGTAAAATTAGAGATGATAATAGCGCCTGCCTTTACTAAATTCTCCTGCTGAGTAACATATTACCACAATTTTATCAATTGAAAACTTTACCTTTTGTCTATTTCATAGTTTCTGTAGGTATGGAATCTGGATGAGAGGTACCTGAGTCCTCTGTTCATTGTTTCATAAGGCTTAAAGGATGGCATCAGTGAGGTTAGAATCTCCTTTGAAGCAGGAGGATGCGTTCCAAGCTCACTAGTTATTGGCAGGGTTTAGTTCCTTGGTTCTGTAGCACTGGGATCCTTTTTCTTGCTGTCAACCAGGAGCTGCTCTTAGCTCCAAAAAGCTGTTGCCATGGGTCCTCTCCACAACATGACGCTGAACTTCTTCAGGTTCAGTGGTACAATCTCTTTTTACTTTACATCTCTCAGATCTATTGAAGTGAAGTTTATTGATACAATCAGAGGCGTGACAATTCCATCATTTTCACTAGGAGTGCTTTTCCGTTGTATACTCTTGATTCCACTTACACTCAGAGGAGAAGAACTATACAGGAATGTACCCCATGGGATGATATCTTGAGGACCATCTTAAAATTCTACCTATCACAATGTCATGGAATAGTCAGGCAGGTTAAAAAGGTAACACATGTAAAATAAAATGTATAGGAAGTCACTAAAATAAAATGTATAGGTTAGTCACTTTTATCCATTTTGCCTTCTACTATTTCTTCCAGTCTATTTTCTTTGACATTCTGAGATTATTTGACTGATCACACTTTGATTTCTGTTTTCCATATCTTTTAGCTTTTCTTTTACATTTTGTTTCTTCTCTACCCCCCACCTCAACTCTTTTTATTTCTCTTCAGTCTTGTATTCTAGTATGTTAATTTGTTATATTCATATATCAATTCATTCTATTCTTTGTTGTAAAATATTTTTGTTTTTTCTTCTGTATTTCTCATATTTTCCCTTATGTTTCTTAGTAGATTTATGAGGATAACTTAAAATTCTTGGGTAAATTCTTGGTCCTAGGGAGACCGGTACTCTAAAAAGTAAAAGTTAGATGGGATGGGATGTAAAAAAATCCCCAAAATATATTTTCAGAGCACTAGAATTTGAAAGCTGTAACTTTCAAACTTATAGTTCAACTCAGGCATAGTTTTACTCTAAAATTTTTTGTCCATCTACCTTAATCTTTGCCTTCAGATGTTGAATAACATTTCAGAGAACATGCTTTATTTCAATACATTATAAGCATATAGAAGATACTCAGTACTGGTTGCCACGTATTAACAGGGACATTGACAAATTGAAATGCATCCAGAAAAGGTAAACTGTATCAGGGAATAATATCATAAGAAGATTGACGAAATTAGAATTTTTACATAGAATAGAGTTTTAATTCTTTATATGTATCTGTAGAGAGTGGGATCAAAGTTAGCCAATAGATATTATTGAGAAATAGATTGCAATCTGAGATAGAATTTCTAGTGGATAGAGCTGTCCAAAAGAATGACAGGTTTAATAATGAGCTCTGCCTTAAAAATGTTTGAGTATAGGTTTTATTACAGCCAGAGATACTGTAGAGATGACATATGGTAATTATTAGAATACTTATGAAACCTGTTATGCATTTGGTTGGTGAGTTTTCTTGTTAGAGACTTTGGAGTTACTGTCACTTTCTGATTTTGTTTTAGGTAGGCAGTAGATTTCTGAAAAAGTCAGAGCTGATAATATAGAGTTTAAATGCTATTTGTATGTAAAACAGTCATTTAAGCTTCTTTTGTAAACTGGTGGATTGTATATTAAAATATTAAGGTATTAATGAATATTAGAATTACACATATAGGGGTTGGGTTGTGGCTCAGCAGTAGAGTGCTTGCCTAGCACATGTGAGGCAGTTCAGTCCTCAACACCACATAAAAATAAACAAACAAATAATAAATAAATATATTGTGTCCAAAAAGTAAATAAATATTATAAAAAATTAAACATATAATATGTACAAAACTAAAAGTTGGTTCTTTGAAAAAATAAATAAGATCGACAGACCCTTAGCCATGCTAATGAAGAGAAGAAGAGAGAGAACTCAAATTACTAACATACGGGATGAAAAAGGCAATATCACAACAGATGCTACAGAAGTACAGAAGACAATTAGAAATTATTTTGAAAACCTGTATTCCAATAAAATAGAAGATAGTGAAGACATTGATAAATTTCTTAGGTCATATGATTTGCCCAGACTAAGTCAGGAGGATACACACAATTTAAACAGACCAATATCAATGGATGAAATAGAAGAAGCAATCAAAAGACTACCAGCCAAGAAAAGCCCAGGACCGGATGGGTACACAGCGGAGTTTTACAAAACCTTTAAAGAAGAATTAATACCAATACTTTTCAAGTTATTTCAAGAAATAGAAAAAGAGGGAGCTCTGCCAAATTCATTCTATGAGGCCAACATCACCCTGATTCTGAAACCAGACAAAGACACCTCAAAGAAAGAAAACTACAGACCAATATCTCTGATGAACCTAGATGCAAAAATCCTCAATAAAATTCTGGCGAATCGGATACAAAGGCACATCAAAAAAATTGTGCACCATGATCAAGTAGGATTCATCCCTGGGATGCAAGGATGGTTCAATATACGGAAATCAATAAATGTTATTCACCACATCAATAGACTTAAAGATAAGAACCATATGATCATCTTGATAGACGCAGAAACAGCATTTGACAAAGTACAGCATCCCTTTATGTTCAAAACATTAGAAAAACTAGGGATAACAGGAACTTACCTCGACATTGTAAAAGCTATCTATGCTAAGCCTCAGGATAGCATCATTCTGAATGGACAAAAGTTGAAGGCATTCCCTCTAAAATCTGGAACAAGACAGGGATGCCCCCTATCACCACTTCTATTCAATATAGTTCTCGAAACACTGGCCAGAGCAATTAGACAGACGAAAGAAATTAAAGGCATAAAAATAGGAAAAGAAGAACTTAAATTATCACTATTTGCGGATGACATGATTCTATACCGAGAAGACCCAAAAGGGTCTACAAAAAAACTACTAGAACTAATAAATGAATTCAGCAAAGTGGCAGGATATAAAATCAACACACATAAATCAAAGGCATTTCTATATATCAGCGACAAAACTTCTGGAACGGAAATGAGGAAAAACACTCCATTCACAATATCCTCAAAAAAAAAAAAATACTTGGGAATCAACCTAACAAAAGAGGTGAAAGACTTATACAATGAAAACTGCAGAACCCTAAAGAGAGAAATAGGAGAAGATCTTAGAAGATGGAAAAATATACCCTGTTCCTGGATAGGCAGAACTAACATTATCAAAATGGTGATATTACCAAAAGTTCTCTATAGGTTTAATGCAATACCAATCAAAATCCCAATGGCATTTCATGTAGAAATAGATAAAGCAATCATGAAATTCATATGGAAAAATAAAAGACCCAGAATAGCAAAAACAATTCTAAGCAGGAAGTGTGAATCAGGTGGTATAGGGATACCAGATTTCCAACTATATTACAGAGCAATAGTAACAAAAAACAGCATGGTACTGGTACCAAAACAGGCGGGTGGACCAATGGTACAGAATAGAGGACACAGAGACTAATCCACAAAGCTACAACTATCTTATATTTGATAAAGTAGCTAAAAGCATACAATGGAGGAAGGATAGCATCTTCAACAAATGGTGTTGGGAAAACTGGAAATCCATATGCAACAAAATGAAACTGAATCCCCTCCTCTCGCCATGCACAAAAGTCAACTGAAAGTGGATCAAGGAGCTAGATATCAAATCAGAGACTCTCCGTCTGATAGAAGAAAAAGTTGCTCCGATCTACATATTGTGGGGCCGGGCTCCAAATTCCTTAATAGGACACCCATAGCACAAGAGTTAATAACAAGAATCAACAAATGGGACTTCCTTAAACTGAAAAGTTTTTTCTCAGCAAGAGAAACAATAAGAGAGGTAAATAGGGAGCCTACATCATGGGAACAAATTTTTACTCCTCACACTTCAGATAGAGCCCTAATATCCAGAGTATACAAAGAACTCAAAAAATTAGACAATAAGAAAACAAATAACCCAATCAACAAATGGGCCAAGGACATGAAGAAACACTTCACAGAGGAGGACATACAAACAATTAACAAGTACATGAAAAAATGCTCACCATCTCTAGCAGTGAAGGAAATGCAAATCAAAACCACCCTAAGATACCATCTCACCCCAGTAAGATTGGCAGCCATTATGAAGTCAAACAACAAGTGCTGGAGAGGATGTGGGGAAAAGGGTACTCTTGTACATTGCTGGTGGGACTGCAAATTGGTGCAGCCAATTTGGAAAGCAGTATGGAGATT
Source organism: Spermophilus citellus (assembly GCF_964194105.1). Classification (NCBI taxonomy): domain Eukaryota; kingdom Metazoa; phylum Chordata; class Mammalia; order Rodentia; family Sciuridae; genus Spermophilus; species Spermophilus citellus. The sequence goes on from NC_138195.1 coordinate 83,102,314, forward strand.
CCTGGGAAAGCTGGGAAGGGAACCACCATTTGACCCAGCTATTGCCCTTCTCGGACTATTCCCTGAAGACCTTAAAAGAGTGCACTACAGGGATACTGCCACATCGATGTTCATAGCAGCACAATTCACAATTGCTAGACTGTGGGATCAACCCAGATGCCCTTCAATAGATGAATGGATAAAAAAAATGTGGCATTTATACACCATGGAGTATTATGCAGCACTAAAAAATGACAAAATCATGGAATTTGCAGGGAAATGGATGGCATTAGAGCAGACTATGCTTAGTGAAGCTAGCCAATCCCTAAAAAACAAATACCAAATGTCTTCTTTGATATAATGAGAGCAACTAAGAACAGAGCAGGGAGGAAGAGCAGGAAGAAAAGATTAACATTAAACAGAGTCATGAGGTGGGAGGGAAAGGGAGAAAAAAAGGAAATTGCATGGAAATGGAGGGAGACCCTCATTGTTATACAAAATTACATATAAGAGGTTGTGAGGGGAATGGGATAATAAACAAGGAGGGAAATGAATTACAGTAGATGGGATAGAGACAGAAGATGGGAGGCGAGGGGAGGGGGGATAGTAGAGGATAGGAAAGGTAGCAGAATACAACAGTCACTAATATGGCAGTATGTAAAAATGTGGATGTGTAACCGATGTGATTCTGCATTCTGTATTTGGGGTAAAAATGGGAGTTCATAACCCACTTGATTCTAATGTATGAAATATGATATGTCAAGGGCTTTGTAATGTTGTGAACAACCAATAAAAAAATGTTAATGGTAGAATCTAAGTATATGAATGTTCACTGGAAAGTTTTTTTCAACTTTTCTGTATATTTCAACATCCTTACAAAAATGCTAGAAAAAGGAAGAAGCGTGGCTTTCAAAACCTGGGTCATAAAAAGAAAAACAAAACAAGAAAAGTAAATGGAGGATGTTGGAAGACAAAAGACAACCCCCCAAAAGAAGCTAATAAAAGAAATGGGGCCAGGTATTACAATAGTAACAGAACTTTGCTGTTATATAAATGGAGGATATATGAAATCTCCCCTTACACATGTCTTTTCTGCAAGCCAAATATTAAGGAAAATGCAATTGCCTATGTATTGACAGAATGTAGAGGGGATTCTTGAGGTAGGACTCTTGTAATGCACTCCAACCTACCCATCCTATTCATGGAATGCATTCACACTTGAAGCTGTCATCTGGAAAGTAGGAAAGGAAGGGGAAGGGAGGGCAGGGGAAGGGAAAACAGAATATTTCAGCTAATAAACAATTCTCTAAAACTATGAAGCAAATATATCTGCAACATCAAATTCTAAACTGTGTTCATTATTAATTTAATATAATCACATAAAGATTGAAAAAGTACCTTGGATCAGAAATTGAAAACTTAGGAAGAGAAATTGGCAAAGAACAAAAGAAATGAAACTAGTTGATTGAACTCAGGGTAAGGAGGGGATGATAAAGCCCTAGCAGAAGGGAAAACTAAATTTCCCCATGTCCAAGGGAGAGTAGAGAGTGTTGAAGATGAGTAGGAAAACATCCAAGAAAATTTAAAAATAAGATTAAGAAATTTGAAAAGGATCAGAGAGGAAAATGACTAAAACAGAAGACACATAAAGAAGATCCAACATAAAACTGTACCACCAATGAAAGGAAATCCCAAGGAAGTGCATTTCTTGACAGAGCTTTGTCATACTGTCCTTTGGGGCCCTCTCCTGGAAAGTAGAATCAAGTTCCAAATAACACCTTTTAAACTGTATCCTCTAGTATTATAGATGCAGGACAGTGCTGTATCACCCCCTGGCGCCTGTTTTATGATACATAATAGTGACCATGCTTTATCAGAGCTGTTTTTAATGATGTTACTCTAGAATGTTTTCTTTTCAGATGATAATTGAGAAGCTAATAAAAGAAATGGGGCCAGGTATCACAACAGCAACAGAACTTTGCTGTTATATAATATAACATAATAACAGATTTTATATGATTTTTAATATAAATATATGTACATATATAATTTGAAGTTTTGAAAACTTCAGCTGTGCTGTCAACTTTGGAAAAAAAAGTATCCCAGTTTACCATGTTGAGTTGGCATTGTACAGAAATTAATAGCCTTATTGGTCTAGAAACATTAACTTAATTTTTTCCAATTATGCAGGGATAACATGGTATTAAATATGTAAAGTCTTATCTACATGGGCTTGGTTACAAAAACTAATAAAAAAAAGAAGACCCAACATACATATATTAAGAATCTCTGAAGACCAAAACACAAAACTAAAATTTAAACTATAACCCAGTTATCAGATATGTGTATTGGAAGTATTTATCCAAGTTGTGGCTTGTTTCCTTTTCTTAAAAGACATTTTGAAGTGTGATGAACTAAACTTAATTTTTAAAAATTAAAACAACAACAACAAAAAAAAACACCACATAAAAATAAACAAATAATAAATAAATATATTGTGTCCAAAAGGTAAATAAATATTATAAAAATTAAACATATAATATGTATGCATGCAAAATATTAAAATTTTAATAGCTTTAGAGTTAGGGAAATCAAAAATAGCTGGAAAATTGTTTAACATTGTCTGTTCATACAGTAAAGATCTTGACTTAAATTTTAGTTGTAATCAAAAATAGCTGGAAAATTGTTTAACATAGTCTGTTCATACAGTAAAGATCTTGACTTAAATTTTAGTTGTAATAGTTTTTTTTAATAAAATAAATTTTATCAAAGCTGTGCTATCAACTATATTTTCACTTCTTACTTGCCTCCTGTCTTTTTCATCAAAAATACCTTTAAATTTTTTATTTTATTTTTATGAATTAATATTCAAAAAGTATTTCAGTGTCAACTACATTTTATACAGGCAGTTTTTAGGGTATAAAAACTGCATTTGGGTGAAGTTTGTGATGATCACTGCTAAATTGAAAGGGTGAAGTTTGTCGTTTTATTCTAATAGCATTGCTCTTTAAAAATCTACTGGCTCTTTTTTTCATGTTTGTGAAGACTAAGCAATAAACATTTTAGTTGAGTTTTTACTTTTTCTAAGTGTCATACTAAGTTTTTTATGACTGAATTGTGATTTTTTTCTTTTAGTTCCGGTTCCTGAGTTATATATGTTATAATTGTTCAGTTCCTATAAATCTATCAGCTTTATCCTTACTAATGGAGGTCTAGAAATCAAGAAAAGGGTTGTGTTTCATGTCAAATACATAATGTGTCTACCGGAGTAGGCAATTTTAAGTAGGTGACTATTTTTACATAGTTTATTTAGTCATGGAGACTTTAATTTAGTTATGGAGATCCTCTGCCATTTTAATGCAATTTTTCACTTAACCCTTTTTTTTTGAAAGCTGTTTTAATTTCATGAAAATAATTTTAATTTGAAGCAAATTTTCTTCATTGTCCTCTATAAAGATTTTTATATAGCCAGAACTGGAGATTGAAATATTCTTAACAAATTTTAGTGACTATGAAACCCATAGCAGTGCTATAATAATAAATGTGCCAATAATCTGGTAATTAGATAGGAAAAAAAATCTTTTTCTTTTGGAGTGCTGGGAATCATGCTACTGAATTGATTATCATGAGTTTTTAAAGTGAGATTTTATTTTGGTAACACTCTTTATGACTTATAATGCCATGCAAGTGAATCTTAACAATAAAAAAGAAAATATATATTACTATAGCTGTATGCTAATAACTTTAAAATCTGAAAGTGCATTGAACTTAAGTACTTTGTATTCCCCAACAATAGTGCTGCTCATCAACATTTATACATCACAGTTTAAATTAAATTTAATTAGATTGGATCTAAATTACCTGTTTCTGAGAAAATGAGATTTGGTAATTCAGTATTAAGTCAATCTGCAAACTGATGTCATAATTTAGATTTGATTTTTTATGATCCTAAGAATCTTTCTTTAATTTGCAATTCTGATTTTCACTCTAGACTAGTGAAATCCCCTTGCTAATAATGGTTAAGTTATGCAGAAGAAAATAGACAACTGAATCTTAATGCTGATGTCTGTACACTTTTATCATGAATGTATTAGCAGTTTGAACATAGACAATGAATCATTTGAACACAAAATAAAATTGTACACTATTGGTTAAGAAGGTATTAAAGTAAAGACATAGTTTATCATATGTGTATTGTTTGAAATTTTCAGTAGGGGTTATCATTAAATTTGGGGCTAATGCTTTTATATCTTTTTTTATATGACTCCATAACTCATTAGTTACAATAACTAGTTGCAACTAATAAATATATTATTATTAATTATTGTTGTTTTTTGCTATCTTTCAAATTTTAATAATCTGAAGGAATTTATCACATATATTTTTAAATATGCTTTTTTATTTTCTTTTAAACTTTAAATCTTTTTCATGCTATAATTTCAAAAACTAGTAGTAAAAGTTATATTAACTACGCTTATTGATATATATAAATATCATTAATAGATAAGCAGTACTTAAATAGGTAGAAAGAGATGAAATTTAGTGAAGCTTCAAGATAAAACTGGATTTATTAGGTATAAATGTTCTGGAGATTCAGACAAGGAAGACAACTGAAGTTTAAATTGTAAGGGCCGAGTTGAGCAGTATAAAGAGATCATATTGCTCACAAAGCTGAAAATTTTGGGGCTGGATTGTGACTCAGCAGTAGAGCATTTGCCTAACACATACAAGGTGCTGGGGTTTGATCCTCAGCACCACATAAACATAAATAAATAAAATAAAGGTATTGTGTTCAACTACAATTTTTAAAAAGTTGAAAATTTTATATCTGGCTTTACAGAAAATGTTAGTTGACTCCTTATCTAAAATACCATTATCTGATTCCATTCTTCTTCTTTTTTTAAAATAAGTATGTCCCAACTATTTTTTTAAAGTTTATTTAGTTTATTTATTTTATGTGGTGCTGAGGGTCAAACCTAGTGCTTCACATGTGCAAGGCAAGTGTTCTACCACTGAGTCACAACCCCAACCCCAACCCCTCTAATGCTGTTTTTTATTAGCAATGTTTGAATTAGGTAAGATTGCATAAGTGTAAAATTTGTTTTCTAAAGAAAATGTCTTATGAAGAATATTTTCAAAATAAAATGTTTCATGAAGACTGTTTTCAATTTTTCCATTTGAAAAAATTGTTTGCTAAGGATTTCCATTTCATAATTAAAAAAATAAATTAATTTTTGGCAAAGGATTAATATATTACATTTTGATTTCAAATGTGAGCTTCTGCATACCTTTGAAAATTTATCAATGTCCATGATCTGTGATGACAGTTTCTTTAAAAGAGTGGATCAATGAGATGTTAATATACAATGACAGCATATAGCATGTATTTCAGCTGTCAACAGTTAATAAATAAACTTGATACTTAAGATTGTACTTACATTCTGGAGTCTTGGTTTATGTTGCTATATAATGTTACTGGATTCCATAAATAAAAATTCAGTGGAAAAGCAAATTACTCCATGTTAATTTCCAGTAAGGGAATAGCTGCATCTTATGAGTCAGACATGTGATTTATTTCACATGCCTTCATAAATCAGCAATAATGTAGAAAATGAAAGTCTACTTTTTGAATCAAATATACAAAAACACTTGGCTTTTAAAAAATTTTCATATTGGTACCAGGGATTGAACCCAGGGGCTCTTAACTACTGAGCTACATCCATAGCCCTTTTTAATATTTTATGTAGAGACAGGGTCTTACTGAGTTGCTTAGGGCCATGCTGAAGTGCTGAGGCTGGCTTTAAACTCACAGTCCTCCAGCCTCAGCCACTCAGGCTGCTGGGATTACAGGTGTGCGTCACTGCACCAGAGACATCTTGCTTGAATTTTTAAGCAATTTTAGGAAATTACAATGATATTGTTTCATAATTATTAGAGATAAGACTAATGTAAGTTATCACTGCTTATTTTTTAGTTTATTTTTTGTTTTTTTTTTAATTCTCAGAATAACTTTTTTTTCTGGTCACTTAGTGCAATTAACTTTGGCTTATCACCAAATATACTTAAGATAAATTGATATAACAGTAACATGGAAAATTAATACAAATACCCATATACCACATTAATTATGGTACAATTAGAGTCCTATTTTTACATATTGTAACTCGAGTGTATTATTACTTTAGATTTATCAATTTTGTCACACTTCGTTTTCATGAAATCTTCTTGGTAGAATAAATTATACAGCCTATTTCATGTTTATGTTGTTTTAGTTTAGCTAGTTGGAACTGTATCTTACAGCTTAATACAAATATCATTAATTATATATCAGCCTATTCCTTATTTTTGATTTTGAAGCATTTTATATACTAGGTCAATTTTTGTGGAATTTGAATAAATAAAAGTAAATATTTATGTTTTTGTTGACAAACTAAAAAGTAACGATATCACATTTCCTCATGTCTACAGATGGTGAGAAATTGTATTCCTGTTTTCAAGATATAGAGCTTTGTATATATCCATAAGATGTATCTTATTTAAACATTTGTTTAGGGTTTGGGTGTCTTCTGATTTATTTTTGCAACCCCAGTCTGTCTTTACTAAGAATGTTTTGTTAACTTCTCCTTTAATAGCATCTTCTATGTTTTCTCTCCTCCCATAGATTTTTTTTTCATAAAGTGTTAATGCTTTGTCAGCAATAGTACATATTACAATAGTGTACATTTGTATGTACACTGTATAAACATTTTATCTTTTTTAATATGAAAGGGTGGTGAACTTTGCTTAAATGCTTTTTCTGCATCTTAGGAAATGATCGCATGCTTTTTTTTCTCTTCATCTGTTAATGTGGTGTATCATATTTTATTGATTTTTGTATGTTGAGCCATCAGTGCACCCCAAGGATAAATTCTGGTTGATCTTGGCCTGTTATTTTTTAATGTATTTTCAAATATGATTTATTGGTATTTGTTGAAGATTTTCCCATTTATGTTAATCCCGGATATTGGCCTGAAATTTTCTTATAGTGCATTTGGCTAGCTTTGATACTATGGTCATGCTGGTTTATAAATGTTTCTTAAGTATTCCCTTCTCTGATTTTTTAAAGAGAAGAATTGCTATTAATTCTTTAAATAAATTTGGTAGAATTTATCAGTAAAGCCATCTGGTCCTAGACTTTTGTTTAATGGGAGGTATTTCATTTCTCATTTAATCTCCTTAATTCTTATAGGTTTGTTCCTAGTTTTTATTTCTTCATAATTCAAAATTGGTAGGATTTATGTTTCTGGGAATTTACCTTCTAGGCTAACTTGTTGGTATACAATTGTTCTGAATCTCATGATCTATGTTTTTCTGTCATATCAATTATAATTAGCTTCTCTTTTGTATCTGATTTTATCTTTTTGAATCTTTTTTCATACTTTTGCAGAGTTTATCAGTTTCATTTATCTTTTCAAAAAAACTATCTCTTAGTTTCATAAAACTTTTCCATTCATATTCTAGTATCTATCTCATTTAGTTTTACTCTGATCTTTGTTATTTCCTTAATTATTCTAAATTTGGGGTTAGCATCTTCCTTCCCGCCCCCCCCCCCCAGGTTTCTTCAAGTGTAAAGTTAGGTTATTTGAGATCGTTCTTCTTTTTTTAAAACAAAGACATTTATTACTATAAGCTCCTTCTTAGAATTGCTTTTGCTGTATCCCATAAGCTTTGATATGTTGGTTTCCATTTTCATTTGTCTTCAGATATTTTTAAATTTCACTTTTGACTTCTTTTTTACTCATTGGATATCCAGAATGTTTTGTTGAATTTCCATATATTTATATAGCTTTCAAATGTTTTACAGTTATTGGATTCTAGTTTTATATCATTGTTGGATTGAACTTATAGCCTGATACATGCTAGGCAAGCGCACTCTAGCCACAATCATAGTCCAGTGGGTCTGCTTAAACCAAATTTTGACTTCTGCCCATAGCCAGTGGTAGAAATGAGAGCACCCTAGTTCAGGAGTTAACATTAGGCTTATATTTCACCTCTAATTGCTCATCTGTCTTCAGCATAATTTCATACTCTGTCAAAGCTGGAAAACACTTTAGTTTTCTGTTTTGAAGTCTGAGTTCCTAGACTGGACACTTTTTGGAATGATTTGAATTCTTAGATTACTGCAAATGTGCTCGAGCAAATTTCTAGTATGTATATACAGTGATTGGGAGGTGGTTAGGGAGAAGCTAGCTATTGTTAGAATTATCCCCATAAAGTGTTATCTCCGAAACATTTTTCAGTGGAGAAATCAGCTTTGAAAAAATTCTGTAATTCAGACCCTCACAATGAATCAGAGGCACTATTCTACTCATATGTAAAACCAAAATTTCACTATTTAGAAGGTTTTATTACATTTTGTTATTTAGACTATTTGTATGGATCTGTAATCATCATAGCCAGAATAAATATAATAGTAGCATAATTTTTAAAAATCAGCAGGAACATTAAATTATTAGTGAATGAAAACTTATAAGTAATTTTCTTAAAGAGCAAAATGCTTTTTTTATTAAATTGATAATAAATCTGGATTTGAACAGGAATCAGCAGCATCTTTTTCTATTTTGCACATTGGATTCAACTTAATATTTTATTCAATAATTTAAGAAAATACATTAAATACTATGTAATAGTAATATGTATACCTGGTATTGTTGATCAATTTAAGTTTTATCTCCTTTGTCCATTATATTTCCTTTGCTAAAATATTCTGATGTAAAGGGACTACTATAGACCACAGGTGAAAAGATTTTCCAAAGTACAAATAAATTCCTGTAAGGTGTAAGGTTTTAAATTAAATCAAATAACCATATGATTTTATGACTTTTTTAAATCTGAAAAGCAATGCTCCTTCAACTTGGGTTTAAAAATTTATCATCTTTGATAATGAAACAGTAGTAATTTGATGGCCTTTTTTATATAGTTTAAAAATGGAAATCTATTTGTATAGGGGCAAAAACTTCACGGCAATTGTGGGAAACCTATAAAATTATCTCTATAAACTCTTTCTTTGAAAAATCCCTTCCTATATTTCTGTTTTATTAGTCTAGGTTTAATACAGAGAATAATGAGCTAATTTTAAAATGTTATTTTTTAAATGTGTGTTATATTAAATATGTAAATATAAATATAAAATAAATATGCAAATAAGTGTGTTAATTATATTTAATAATTTCATTAATTTAATTAAATGCAATCAATTTAATTAAATATAAATATATAAATGCAAAATATTTATAAATTAAAACTTTTTATATTTTTATATGCCTTTGTTTCCTCATCTAGCAAATATACTTGATATTAATTAATTTATAGGATCTCATGAGGATAAATTAATATGTGAAAAGCACTTGCACAGGGCATTACCAGGCACCTCATAAGTGCTACCTCTGTTCAACAGTGCTGATACAGGCGTGTGGTATAGAGAACACAGGATAAGGGACAGCCATGGATCAGACCCAGAACTGGCATGGAATGAGTATTGGGTAGTTGTAACCCAAGAGAAGGACGTTTGAGGGCAACAAGGAACAGTTTGTGCCAGACAAGTACAGATGGTAATGTGTGTCACACTTTGGGAAATGCCAAATTCTTTTCTGATCAGCTGTTGTGTCATTGCTCTAGAGGAAGTGGCAAAGATCAGTTTTTAAAAACTATTATGTAATATGTTAAGGAGGTTGGACTCTAAACTAAAAGTGATGGGGATACACTGAGGAAATTTAGGCAAGGGTACAAAGTGTGAGCAGAACTATAGAAACCTTTCAGTTCAGAAAAGAGCAGTTTTCTCAGCTGTGTGAGGAAGTACCAGAAGTCATAAGAATGTAAAGCAAGGAGTACAGATAAGCTTCTGTATTAAATCAGGAGTTAGGTTATTAAGTGTCTTCTTTAAAGTGTTTCTTTGCTTTAAGAAAAAAAAATAATTGAAGCCATTACATTTTGTGAAGGGATTATAATCAGATGTGAAAGGATTATAATCAGAGTAATTTGTGTAATATTTATGGAGAATTGACTATTATGTTTATTCCTCCTGTTTGAATTCAGAAAAATGTTTTATTCTATTTCTTAAAAACTATCCTTTTTAGCTGAGCATTTTGGCACATGCCTGTAATCCCTGCAGCTCTGGAGGCTGAGGCAGGAGGACCGTGAGTTCAAAGGCACCCTCAGCAATTTAGCCAGGCACTATGCAACTCACAGAGACCCTGTCTCTAAACAAAATATTAAAAAGGGCTGGGGATGTGGCTGAGTCATTAAACACCCTTTATTTCAATCCCTGGTACCCAAACCAAAACTAAACCAAAAAAAAAAAATTATCCTTTTAAAACTATTCATTTTCCCTTCTCCTTCTCCTTCTTCTTCTTCTTTTTTTTTCCTTTTTGGTACTGAGGATAGAACCCCTAGTACTTAACCATTCAGCAATATCCCTACCCCTTTTTAATTTTTTTTTTTTATTTTGAGAAGAGTCTGGCTAATTGCTTAGGGCCTTGCTCATATGCTGAGGCAGGTCTTGAACTTGCAATCCTCCTTAGTCTCCTGAGTTGCTGGGATTACAGGCATGTACCACCACTCCCAGCTATCTTCTTCCATATCTTTGAATTATTACTTTAACATAAATTATACATATTATATCAAAGTAGTGTGTTAATTATATGTAGAGAGTTTATGCTTACTTTGAAAATTTAAGCTTCAGTGTGCTTATGTTTATTTTAAAAAAAGAATAAAGAAGAATACAACCTGATGAGATTGTAAGTTGCTTGCCTAAAACCTAACCCAGTTCCCTTTAAGACCTCAATCGTTGACTCACCTCCATTATGTAACAGTGCTTTTCTGTCAGCATTTTGGAGAACTATAATTCAAACAATGTTGAAAGAACCTTTCTTTTATCTTCAGTTTCTTAGATGAACTTGAAAATTTCAAACATTCTTTCATATTATATTTTCATTTTTGTTTATCTCACATTTTATATGAGAGTTTAAATTATGTATGGCAGGTTGGCATTTTTCACAAACGTATCAATTTGTCCTTCATAAAATAAAATTTTTTTTCCTTTTACAATTCTGACATTTTGTGGTAAATATCAAGCTATTAATCTACCACACCATCCAAGCATACTACATATGTATAACTTTTTTTCCTCAAATAATAAAATTCAAAATGTTGATCATCATTATTAATTCATGAAAATATAGCATGTTCTACATTCAGCTTTTAGATTTCAGATATGTTTTCGATATAATCTTGCATTTAGGTTCAAATGGAAAAATATATAATTATGAATGTTACTGTAGTTTCAGCTGAGTTTTTAGTCTGTTACCTTATTAATTTGGAGGGGCTTTTTTTAAACAATTGGAGGAAGTGACGATATTGTAAAATTTTTCAGTCTCTTGATTTTTGATTATATGTCTTTGCATAATGCCTGGATGATTTGAATGCATTCATTCCAGAATAGAAAATGTTAAGATGCATTCATAATTCCTAAATTTTTGAAACTAATCTTAAAAGCTACTTGTATAAATATGTCATATTTTTCACGGAAATGATCACAGAGTCAAAATGAAAAATACTTACATTGTTTTTAATTTAAAGTGGATTTTAAATTTATTTTTAATTATTAATGTTATTTTTTATTCTAATTTGTTATATATTATATGATTCAACTTATATCACACATATAGAGAACAATTTTTCATGTCTCTGGTTTTTAAAACTGATTTTTAAAAATTTATTTTTATTTTTTTGTAGAGAATCTTGTTCTAATCATGGTATTGGTCAATACAAATCTTTCTTATTAGATATTTATAGATTTTAGAGTTAGAAATAATCCATATACTGAGAATATATCCTCAGGGAAACTATATATTTAGCATGTTGTTGTTGTTATTGATTTGTCCCACTGGTAGTGGGACAAATGTAGTTAGCTAAATAACCATTCTTTTTTTTTTTATTGGTTGTTCACAACATTACAAAGCTCTTGACATATCATATTTCATACATTAGAATCAAGTGGGTTATGAACTCCCATTTTTACCCCAAATACAGATTGCAGAATCACATCGGTTACACATCACATTTTTACATACTGCCATATTAGTGACTCTTGTATTCTGCTACCTTTCCTATCCTCTACTATCCCCCCTCCCCTCACCTCCCATCTTCTCTCTCTACCCCATCTACTGTAATTCATTTCCCTCCATGTTAGTTATCCCATTCCCCCCATAACCTCTTATATGTAATTTTGTATAACAATGAGGGGCTCCCTCCATTTCCATGTGATTTCCCTTTTTTTCTCCCTTTCCCTCCCACCTCATGACTCTGTTTAATGTTAATCTTTTCTTACTGCTCTTCCTCCCTGTTCTGTTCTTAGTTGCTCTCATTATATCAAAGAAGACATTTGGTATTTGTTTTTTAGGGATTGGCTAGCTTCACTAAGCATAGTCTGCTCTAATGCCATCCATTTCCCTGCAAATTCCATGATTTTGTCATTTTTTAGTGCTGCATAATACTCCATGGTGTATAAATGCCACATTTTTTTTATCCATTCATCTATTGAAGGGCATCTGGGTTGATCCCACAGTCTAGCAATTGTGAATTGTGCTGCTATGAACATCGATGTGGCAGTATCCCTGTAGTGTGCTCTTTTAAGGTCTTCAGGGAATAGTCCGAGAAGGGCAATAGCTGGGTCAAATGGTGGTTCCCTTCCCAGCTTTCCCAGGAATCTCCATACTGCTTTCCAAATTGGCCGCACCCGTTTGCAGTCCCACCAGCAGTGTACAAGAGTACCCTTTTCCCCAAATCCTCGCCAGCACTCATTGTTGTTTGACTTCATCATGGCTGCCAATCTTACTGGGGTGAGATGGTATCTTAGGGTGGTTTTGATTTGCATTTCCTTGACTGCTAGAGATGGTGAGCATTTTTTCATGTACTTGTTGATTGATTGTATGCCCTCCTCTGTGAAGTGTTTTTTCATGTCCTTGGCCCATTTGTTGATTGGGTTATTTGTTTTCTTATTGTCTAATTTTTTGAGTTCTTTGTATACTCTGGATATTAGGGCTCTATCTGAAGTGTGAGGAGTAAAAATTTGTTCCCAGGATGTAGGCTCCCTATTTACCTCTCTTATTGTTTCTCTTGCTGAGAAAAAACTTTTCAGTTTAAGAAAGTCCCATTTGTTGATTCTTGTTATTAACTCTTGTGCTATGGGTATTCTATTAAGGAATTTGGAGCCCGACCCCACAATCTGTAGATCGGAGCCAACTTTTTCTTCTATCAGTCGGAGAGTCTCTGATTTGATATCTAGCTCCATGATCCACTTTGAGTTGACTTTTGTGCATGGCGAGAGGAGGGGATTCAGTTTCATTTTGTTGCATATGGATTTCCAGTTTTCCCAACACCATTTGTTGAAGATGCTATCCTTTCTCCATTGCATGTTTTTAGCTCCTTTATCAAATATAAGATAGTTGTAGCTTTGTGGATTAGTCTCTGTGTCCTCTATTCTGTACCATTGTTCCACCCGCCTGTTCTGGTACCAGTACCATGCTGTTTTTATTACTATTGCTCTGTAATATAGTTTGAAATCTGGTATCGCTATACCACCTGATTCACACTTCCTGCTTAGCATTGGTTTTGCTATTCTGGGTCTTTTGTTTTTCCATATGAATTTCATGAGTGCTTTGTCTATTTCTACAAGAAATGCCATTGGGGTTTTGATTGGCATTGCATTAAACCTATAGAGAACTTTTGGTAATATCGCCATTTTGATGATGTTAGTTCTGCCTATCCATGAACAAGGTATATTTTTCCATCTTCTAAGATCCTCTTCTATTTCTCTCTTTAGGGTTCTGTAGTTTTCATTGTATAGGTCTTTCACCTCTTTTGTTAGGTTGATTCCCAAGTATTTTATTTTTTTTGAGGATGATGTTGGCCTCATAGAATGAATTTGGCAGAGCTCCCTCTTTTTCTATTTCCTGAAATAACTTGAAAAATATTGGTATTAATTCTTCTTTAAAGGTTTTGTAAAACTCCGCTGTATACCCATTTGGTCCTGGGCTTTTCTTGGTTGGAAGTCTTTTGATTGCTTCTTCTATTTCATCTATTGATATTGGTCTGTTGAAGTTGTGAGTATCCTCCTGACTCAGTCTGGGCAAATCATATGACTTAAGGAATTTATCGATGTCTTCACTATCTTCTATTTTATTGGAATATAGGTTTTCAAAATAATTTCTAATTGTTTTCTGTATTTCTGAAGCGTCTGTTGTAATATTGCCTTTTTCATCCCGTATGTTAGTAATTTGAATTCTCTCTCTTCTTCTCTTCGTTAGTATGTCTAGGGGTCTGTCGATCTTATTTATTTTTTCAAAGAACCAACTTTTTGTTTTGTTAATTTTTTCAATAGTTTCTTTTGTTTCAATTTCATTGATTTCTGCTCTGATTTTAATTAATTGTTGCCTTCTGCTACATTTGCTGTTGTATTGCTCTTCCTTTCCTAGGGCTTTGAGATGAAGTGTGAGCTCATTTATTTGTTGGTTTTTCCTTTTTTTGAGGAATGACCTCCAGGCGATGAATTTCCCTCTTAAAACTGCTTTCATTGTGTCCCACAGATTCCGATATGTTGTGTCTGTATTTTCGTTTATCTCTAAGAATTTTTTGATTTCCTCCTTTATGTCTTCTGTAACCCATTGATCTTTCAGTAATGTATTGTTCATTGTCCATGTGATGTAGGATTTTTCCTTTTTTCTTTTATCATTGATTTCCAGTTTCATTCCATTATGATCTGATAAAGTGCATGGTATTATCTCTACCCCTTTATATTTACTGAGGGTTGCCCTATGGCATTATATATGATCTATTTTTGAGAAGGATCCATGTGCTGCTGAGAAAAAAGTATATCCACTTGATGATGGTTGATATATTCTATGTATGTCAGTTAAGTCTAGGTTATTGATTGTGATATTGAGGTCAATAGTTTCTTTATTCAACTTTTGTTTGGAAGATCTGTCCAATGGTGAGAGAGGTGTGTTGAAGTCACCCATGATTATTGTGTTGTGGTCTATTTGATTCTTGAACTTGAGGAGAGTTTGTTTTATGAACGTCGCAGCGCCATTATTTGGTGCATAAATATTGATAATTGTTATGTCTTGTTGATGAATGGTTCCTTTTAACAGTATATAATGTCCTTCCTTATCCCTTTTGATTAACTTAGTCTTGAAGTCGATTTTATTTGATATGAGAATGGCCACCCCTGCTTGCTTACGAGGACCGTGTGCGTGGTATATTTTTTCTCAACCTTTTACCTTGAGCCTGTGTATGTCTTTTCCAATCAGATGTGTCTCCTGGAGGCAGCATATTGTTGGATTTGTTTTTTTAAAATCCATGTTACTACCCTATATCGCTTTATTGGAGAGTTTAAGCCATTAACGTTTAGAGTTACTATTGATATATATGGTTTGTACTTCCTGCCATGTTTGATTATTTTTCTCTTTTTTTTTTCTAATTTAGTTTGTTTCTCCATGATTAGCTTTCCCCCTGTCCTCTGTCTTTACCGAGGCACTTCCCGCTGATGGTTTTGGTTATTGTTTTTCATTTCTTCCTCGTGTAGAGTTTTGCTCAAGATGCTTTGCAATGATGGTTTTCTGGCTACAAATTCTTTTAGCTTTTGTTTATCATGAAAGATTTTTATTTAGTTGTCGTACCTGAAGCTTAATTTTGCTGGATACAGAATTCTTGGTTGGCATCCGTTGTCTTTCAGTGTTTGAAATACGTTGTTCCAGGATCTTCTCGCTTACAGCGTCTGTGATGAAAAATCCGTTGTTAACCTTATTGGTTTACCCCTAAATGTAATCTGCCTCTTTTCTCTAGTAGCTTTTAATATTTTCTCTTTGTTCTGTATATTGGATATCTTCATAACAATGTGTCCTGGCGTTGGTCTACTGTGATTTTGTGTGCTCGGTGTCCTGTATGCATCTTCAATTTGTATATCTGTTTCCTTTTTTATTTCTGGAATGTTTTCTGTAATTATTTCATTCAGCAAGTTACTCATTCCCTTGGCATGAATCTCTGTGCCTTCCTTTCCCGATGACTCGTAAGTTTGGTTTTTTTAAGTTATCCCAAATCTCTTGGATGTTTTTCTCGTGATTTTTTACCAGCCTATCTGAGTTGGCTAGACTCTTTTCAAGATGATATATTTTGTCTTCTTTATCTGACGTTCTGGCTTCTACTTGCTCCACTCTGTTAGTGATACTCTCGATTGAGTTTTTAACTTGGTTTATCGTTTCCTTCATGTCTAGAATTATTGTTTGATTTTTTTTATAATGTCTATCTCCTGATAAAGATGCTTAACTTCTTCTTTTATCTGTTTATGTAATTCATTTTCAATGTGATCTTTAAGGTTCCTTTCCATCTGTCCAAGGTGTTCCTTGAGTTCTTTATATGGCCATTTTTCTGATGACTCCAGGTCCTTCTGAATATTTAGGCTGTCCTTCATTGTTTGTACTCCTTTCTTCCTTGCTTTTTTATGCTCATGATACTTCTTGTTCTATTTGACTGCTGAGTTACTGTTTAGTCTTATAAATTTATTTGATGCTTGGGAGGAGAGGTATTAGAAGGGAAGGGAAGAAGTCACTAAAGAGAGTGAGTTTAGGCAGGTATAATTCAAGAAAGGGGGAATAAGAAAATTGAAAAGAAATGAAAAGACAAAAGAAAAAAAGTGAAAAGAAAGAAAGAAAAAACGAAAAAATAAGAATTTAAAACCAAAAAAAAATTATAATGATAATAAACAAATGGAAATTAAAGTTTAAAAAATAATAGTAATAATAATAGAATAAAAAGAATTAAAAAAAATTGAAACCATTAATAAGAAAGTTGAAGAACAACAACAACATCAACCTCAAAAAGTGAAAATAAAATAAAAAAAAATACCAATAATAATCATTAAAAAAATAAATAATAAATGCAGTCATAGAGCTCAATTAACTTCTCTTCCAGTAGGTGGGAACTGGGCCAGGCTTCTCTTCTTGATGGGTGGGAACCAATCACTGTGCCTCAGCTCTTCTTCCCAGACTGTGCGCGTCTCCAATCCTGAGTGCCTAGGGCCTTCTCTTGTGGTTCGTCAAGCCAGGCCCCGCTCACCTGTGAAGCTCGCCACAATACTGGCTACACACCGGGTCTGCTGCTCCTGGGAGCCCTGTTTCCATGGATACCTGGGCACACCCTTTCTGTTTGCCTCCCTTAGACCCTAAGTTTGTAGGGCTTGGGGTTGAGGACCCCCAGCGAATTTGTTTGCCCTCAGGTAGCAACTCCCCTGGTAGCTGGTGCAAGGGACCTCTGTTGTCAGCAGAGGGATACCCTGGGTCTGACTGTCGTGCTCAGTTGCGTTTTTACCTTTGTGAGTTCAGGTGGGCCGACTAGTTATTTCAGCTGGATCATTAGTGCTGAGTCACGAGAAGCAGGCGAACCAGAACTAGAATGCAGCCCAATCCGGGCTCGGTGTGTTCTGAGAGGGGCAGACTGTTCGCCCGGGATCCCCTTCAGCTCAACAGTGCCTAGTGGTCCTGAGCGAACAGTATTTTGACAGTTTACTTTCCCCTATGCTCGCACAGCTGAAGGGGTTAGAGACTTGATCTCTCTTCGTCTGCCGCCATGTTGGATCACTTAGATTTTAAATTGTCACTCATCTTATCAGCTGTTCCATTTAACTCGGCAGCTCACTTGCGCGGTGAAGAGTCTGCTCTATGGTGCTCTGCGGGAAGCGGCGGCGGCAGCAGTGGCGGCGGCGGCGCGGTGGCGGCCCAGCTGTGGCCTTCGGGACCCCCGGGGAGGGGGTGCGGGCTGGGGGAACCATTCTTTTTTTTAAAAAATATGTCTTTATAAACATTTTTTTCTGTTTTTTAATTAATTTATTTATTCTACTTTGTTATATATGATAGTAGAAAGCATTTCAATTCATAGCATGCATACAGCACACAGTTTTTCATGTCTCTGGTTATATACAAAGTAGAGTCACACCATTCCTGTCTTCATATATATACTTAGGCTATCATTTCACTGTCTTTTCTACCCCCATTCCCCCCTCCCCTTCCCTTCTTCCCCTTTGCCACATCTAAATTTCCTCCATTTCTCCCATGCTCCCCACCCATCCCCATTATGGGTCACCATCCACATATCAGAGAAAACATTGGGCCTTTGTTTTTTTGCGATTGGCTTACTTTACTTAGCATAATATTCTCCAACTCAATCCATTTACCTGCAAATGCCATGATTTTATTCTCTTTTAATGCTGAGTAATATCCAATTGTATATATATACACCACATTATTTTTAATTCATTCATCTACTGAAGGCATCTAGGTTGGTTCCACAATTTAGCTATTGTGAGTCATGCTGCTATAAACATTGATGTGGCTGTGTCTCTTCAGTAGGCTGTTTTTAAGTCCTTAGAGTGTAAATATAACTGGGTCAAATGATGGTTCCATTCCAAGTTTTCCAAGGAATCTCCATACTGCTTTCCAGATTGGTTGCACCAATTTCCAATCCCACCAGCAATGTATGAGTGTGCCTTTTCCCCCACATCCTTGCCAACACTTATTTTTGTTTGTATTCTTAATAGCTGCCATTCTGACTGGAGTGAGATGAAATCACAGAGTAGTTTTGATTTGCATTTCTCTAATTGCTAGAGAGATGAACATTTTTTCATAAATTTGTTGATTGTATATCATCTTTTGAGAAGTGTCTATTCAGGTCCTTGACCCATTTATTGATTGGGTCATTTGGTTTTTTTGTGTGTGTGTGTTAAGATTTTTGAGTTCTTTATATACCCTAGAGATTAGTGCTCTATCTGATGTGCATGTGGTAAAAATATGCTCCCATTCTGTAGGCTCTCTGTTCACCTCACTGATTGTTTCTTTTGCTGAGAAGAAGCTTTTTAGTTTGAATCCATCCCATTTATTGATTCTTCATTTTATTTGTTGAGCTATAGGAGTCTTGTTAAGGAAGTCATGACCTAATCCAACATGATGAAGATTTGGTCCTACTTTTTCTTGATTTATGCATAGGATCTTTGGTCTAATTCCTAGGTCCTTGATCCACTTTGAGTTAAGTTTATGCATGGTGAGAGATGAGGTTTTAATTTCGTTTTGCTGAATATGCATTTCCAGTTTTCCCAGCACCACTTGTTGAATAGGCTATCTTTTTTCCAATGTTTTTGATGCCTTTGTCTAATATGAGGTAACTGTATTTGTGTGGGTTTGTCTCTGTGTCCTTTATTCTGTATTATTGGTCTATGCGTCTCTTTTGGTGCCAATACCATGATATTTTTGTTACTGTATCTTTGTTGTATAGTTTAAGGTCTAGTATAGTGATGCCACCAGCTTCACTCTTCTTGCTAAGGATTGTTTTGGCTATTCTGGGTGTCTTAAATTTCCAGATGAAGTTCATGAGTGCATTTTCTATTTCTATGAGGAATGTCATTGGGATTCTGATTGGGATTGCATTAAATCTGTATAGTGCTTTTGGTAGTATGGTCAATTTGACAATATTAATTCTGCCTATCCAAAAACAAGATAGATCTTCCCATTTTCTAAGGTCTTTTAAAATTCTTTCTTTAGCATTCTGTAGTTTTCATTGTAGAGGTCTTTTACCTCTTTCATTATGTTGATTCCCAAGTATTTAATTTTTTAGGCTATTGTAAATGGTGTAGTTTTCCTAGTTTGTCTTTTAGAGGTTTTCTCACTGATGTACAGAAATGTCTTTGATTTTTAGGTGTTGATTTTATATCCTACTACTTTGCTGAATTTATTAGTTCTAGAAGTTTTCTGGTGGAACTTGTTGGCTCTTCTAGGTATAGAATCATATTGTCAGCAAATTGTGGTAATTTAATTTCTTTTTTTCCTATGCATATCTCTAACAATATAGTATCTTCATTTGTTTGGGGCACTTTCTTCTCTTGTTTTTTTTTTTTTATGTTGTTCATGTGTCTTCCCTTCTAGCACTGCATATTTGAGCCATCATAGTGCCCCTGCAGGGTTTCACTACTTCTCATTTGAGGGGAAGATCGGTGTTAACAGATCCCAACACAGAGTATATACATCCTTAAGCCAAATAGTTGCTATTAAGATATGTACAGCTTGGTCAGTTCAGTATTATCTACAATATAAACAGTAAGTTTGCAAAAGGGTTTACAGTTTCTGATGGTGTACAAAAAACCAGTAGTGAGGTGTAGGATGAGATGTTGAGGGGGTAGGAGGTGAGGGTATAGAATTATTAGATCTTAGGAAGAATGAAAGAGAAATCTAAAGACGATACTTAGTAGCAGGAGAAGAAAGAGGAAGTGATCTGGGGTAGACAAGTGTAACAACAGTAGAATTCATAAAACACACATAAATATTAAGAAAAATAAAAAATGTAAAGGTAAGAGAAAAAAGAATATACAACCCAAGTGTAATAATATACTATCTAGACATCCCAGTCTTAATTCATGCAAAGTACTTGGTTTCACATATGTTGAAGACGTGAGGGCCAGAGAAGAAAGAGGGAGGGGAAAAAATCTCAGAGGAAGAAAGAAGGATTGTTTTGGTTGGAGATCAGTATCTTTCCTGATTCCAATCTTATCCCATAGGAGGGATTGTCTGTTGTTTGCTGGTATCTCCTTCCTCAGGATGGTGAAGTTTACCAGAGTGGGGGGGTTCATCTTGAGTACAGGGCACCTGGAATTGGGGTATGGCACTCACAGGTCCTGATTGGAACTGCCCCCCAAGGATCTCCTTTGGGTCCTACTCCTGTGAGGTGGGTACCTGATCTTATCTCCTTATCTCGCCTGAAGACCTCACAGTTCCTGGTCTCTAAATTAGTCTCTAAACTGTTTCTCACTCATTCTCTCCCTTTCTACTTCCTAATGGGGACCTTCCTCTCCAGAGGTCTTTTGAGTTGTGCTCTGGGGGCTGTGCACCCGCCTTGAAGAGCTGTTTTGTATTGGGCAGTCACTGTGCCGGGATAGTGGCTGCCTGGGGAATTGTCAGTACCTGCCAAGCCTGTATTCCAAACTGAGAGTTGCCCCAACTAAAGATGGTGATGAAATTGACCCAAGATGGAGGCAGCTGCTTTCAGAAATGGGGAATTGAGTCAGGTGGGGGGGATGGGCAATGGCTTTGGGCGATATGTTCAGAGATGCAGCTTTGTGGCATTCAGTATTGTGGCTGTCAGCTATCTTCAGAGTCTGTGCCATGTTCTTGGGTTCAGGCAGGCTACTGCACAAAGGGGACTATGGCAGTGGCTGCAGAGTCCCAAGATGGAGGCAACCAGGGGAGCCCCACGTTGGTAGATGGGGTTCCATACGGGAGTGGCGGCTGGATTTCCTGTGCATAGGTAGCGGCTGGTGTCCTGCAAGGGAGTGGTGCCCCGGATATCTGTGCAGGTGGGCAGCCAGGAGTCCTGTGTGGGTGCTGATGCTGGTGGACCTGCTCAGACACCTGAGAGTCTATGTATGCAAGTAGTTGGGAGCCCTGCTCTGATGCTGAGTTCTGTATTCCTGCATTGGAACAGTGGTTGTGATTCCTGTGAAGGGGGTACTCTATGACTGGAAGAGAAGCAGTAGTTTATTACTTGAATCCCAGGTCACAGAGGAACACAGAATAATGCCTTCCTCTAGCCTGCCATCTTGGATCTTTCCTAAAAAACCATTCTTTTAAGGCAATCTCATTTGTTTTTCATAGGCAAAGAAATAATGCTTCAGGTAGTGCCACTTAATTTAAACTAGAAGATTGAAATCTGATCTCATTCACCTTCTGAAAGAAGTTGCTAGAAACAACATAGTTTAGAGTGTTCCTTGCTGAAATTCAGAAACTGAGGTACAAAATATATTTTTGATATTTTACTTATAGTATAGCTAGAATTGTAACAAAACAGAAACATATACATGTATATGAAAATGTATGTTTCCCAATGCTTTGAATTCTATAATAAATATCAATTTTATTAGGAAAAATCAGTTTACGATCTGAAGTTGGAAAGTAATTTTGAAATTTATTTGAATTATTTATGTAAGAGATTCAGATAAATATAATTTTTAATGTTTCTCTCAATAGCATCTGTACCTTAGTAACAGCATATGAAACTCTGATAATATTCTTAGTGTTAAGTTTGCTATGGAATTTATTCATTGATTCAGCAAACTTTAAATGTTTTCTCTTAAAAACATTTTTTTTAGTTGTAAATAGACACGATACATTTATTTTATTTGTTTATATTTATGTGTTGCTGATGATCAAACCCAGTGCCTCACACATGCTAGGCAAGTGCTCTACCACTAAACCACAACCCCAGCTCTAATGAAATGATTTCTATGTACAATGTTCCAAATACTGTTCTAACTGTTGGAATAAGTGCAATAAACAATATGAATTGCCGCAGTCTAGCTGGGCACAATTCAGGAGCCACTTGTCAAAAGAAACGAACTTTATTTTTAGAACCACACACGCCAAACCACACAGCTCTTCAGGAAAACCTTCAGAGCCCAACTGCCACCACTGGCTTCCCACAAAACTCTCCACCTCCCCCACTCCTCCTGCTCTTGAGGCCGATTGGCTGGGTCACGTGGGCGGAACCAAAAAAGTCCCCCAATTAGCAGCTCCATGGTCTGAAAGGGTGGAGAAACAGCCCAATGAGCATCACCGCAGAGGAGCCAATCAGTTGGCAGCTAGAAGTTTGCTGGGGCCCTTTCGGCTGTGGCTCTCAACAATGAATAAATTCACTTTTTTCAAAGAGCCTACATTTTACTGGGAAAATATAGTTTAATGATCACCCAGTAAAATAATGTCAAGTTACAGTATTAAAGAAAATGTTCACACAATAGTTTAGAGTAAGGAGAAGGACTAGTTTTGATGCATGTCTCTGAGAAGCCTGAGACCTGAGGTGAGACCTGACTTATGAGGAGAAAACCCTGTAAAGACCAGTTCCAACCCTGGCCCTCCCTTTGTATGCATTCCTCTTCCCCACAGGCCTCTGGTTTCATTGGAAGGGGTTTGGAGTTAGGGCATGCTATTCTCCATAAAGGAAAATTGAGCACAGACAAATGTATTTTATACACTAAGGAATGATTTCTTGTCCCAACCACTTGCATAATGAAAGATAGGATATTTTTCCTTTCTTTATTTCATTAGCTCTTTTCAAGTTGCAAAACAAGATATAATTCATTATTATCACCATTAATTGTCTGCTCCTTTGACTAAGAACTTTTTTTCCCTGTCACTTAATCTAAGTACCTGGCATAGAATCCAGATTGAAGTAGATACTTAATAGAATATTTAATGAATGAATAAATTGACATCCAATAAGAGAAATCTTAAAAAGTATCTTAGTCTGTTTTTCTTGGTATGACAGAATACCACAGACTTGGTAACATGTAATCCATTTCTTATAGTTCTGGAGGCTGGGAAGTTCAATACCAAACTTCTGACATCTGTTAAAGCCCTTCTTGTGTTATAATGTAGTGGAGGATGTAATTAGTGATTAGGAGGGAGTCTTAGAGCTTAGAAATGTCTCTCTTCTTATAAAGCCATTAATCCTATTATTTGGGCCCCATCTCCATTACCTGTTCTAACTCTAACTAGCACCCAAAGGCTCCATCTCCTAATACTATAAACATGAATTTTAAGGAAAGCATTATCAGCTCAGTTTGAATGTGAAAAACACATTCAAACTATAGCAAAAGGAAATCTTGATTGTCTGCTTGGTCTCGCTTGTCAGTTTTTCCAAATTACCCTTGAAACCTGTCTTTCCTTTCTAGAATCAGTCCAGTCTTATTTATTTATTTATTTACTTACTGACTTATTTTTCTAGTACTGAGGATTGAACCCAGATCTGCTTTACCAATGAACCACATCCCCAGTCCTCTCTGTTTTTTTATTTTGAGATAGGGTCTTGCTAAGCTTCTTAGGATCTCACTAAGTTGCTGAGGCTGGCCTTGGACTTGCAGTCCTTCTGCTTCACCCTCCTGAGTTGCTGGAATTACATGTGTGCAGTACTACACCCAGCCCAGTCTTGGTTTTAGAACCTGTGTCACAGTAGACTGTCTGCTTGGCCTTGCTTGGTCTGAGACAGGGGTTTCTCTAGATTATCTCCTGTGGAATTTCCTAAAGAGTCAAAAATGAAGATGCATTTTGACATATTTGCACAATTATTATAGTGTCGACTCTCCTGTTGAATACTCAGTGTGGAGCACTGTTCAGCCTATATGTGCTTAGTCTACATTTACTCATCAGCACTATTCTGTTAATAGATTGGTTCCTTTGAGGTATTCCTGGCTTCAGTTTTTAAAGGCAATTTATATTTCAGTAACCATTTTTAACAGTGACCTCCCCTGTTAATTTTATCCTACCATTTTACTTACCCAGAAAGGTAAGATAATATTGTCTGTAACAGAAATTGGTTGAGGTCTTCAGTCCATTTTTTTTAGTGTGCAGATATTATATTGTAACTTAATTTGTGAGAAACTATCGTTTATGACAATTTGGAAAATAGTGTTAATTCAGAGGATTATATACCACCTAGTAGTGGCATCTCAGTTTATAATCTAAAACAAAAGCTTAAATCAAAATAGCATTCATATCTCTAATCAAAACTTTTTAAAGTTTTTAAACTGTATTGTTACTAGATACAATAATGTAATTAATTCAAGTTTTAGACTGTTTAGTGCTTTACTTCATGATTATAACTTTTATAGCCTTCCTTGACTAAATATTCTTTGGGCAAATGTAGGAAATCATAGATATTTTCACATGTGTCTATGTTTTGCTTAATTACTTCAAATTGTGATTTTTGCTCTAAAATTCTAATTATATGGACCCACAAAAAACAAATATAACATAATGCAATTTTGTAGTACCAGCTTGGAATCATGTGCTTTGCCCATTTAAATTTATTATAATACTGTTGGTTATTCCTACTACTTAGGCATCAGTTAAATGAATTAATGTTGAATGATTTATGTTAAAGACTAACAAGTATTTTAGAGTGATAATACTAAGTTAAATTGGCAGTGCACAAAGAAATTGATAGCAAGTCCATAATCTGAATATGTATTGTTTTTTTCCTAAAAATATTTCACTTTCTCTAAGATTTCCTGGTTATGTTCCTCTACCCATTTACTTGGTTCTCCTTTCCTTTGCCTTTATTTACCCTGAATTGCTTAATTTTGATTTTCATGTTGAGTAGTTTCTCTTCAATCTGGGGTATATCCTGAAATGAAGATATGATTGTTTGCTCCTGAAAATTCATGTGGTCTAAATGTTCCAACCCTTTTTAGAATTTTCCAAGGAACCCTATACTCATCTGGTTTTAAATTGGGCAGAGCTATTTCTCCTTTATTTCTGTATTAAAATTGGCTCATGGGTTCCAGTGAATAGTGTTTGGACTTTTTGGATTTTCCTGTTATTTCCTCTTTTTCTTCCCACACAGACACTAGTATCATGTTACAACTTATGTCTGTGGTTTATGTACACCTTTCTGTGTTTTTGCATTTAAGGGACTAATTAATATGTCAGTTAATTTTTGTTGAAGTTATTGCCTATATTTTTAAAAAATATCGCAGTCTGTATTTTTTAAAATATTACAGTTGCCGTATCTTTTTAGGTGGGCATTCAGGAATGTTGAAAACTAGGCAAGCAGTATCACTGCCTACCTAGCACTCTGCCCCATGGATTGTATTTTTAAATTTTTCCACTGCTTCAGCTAGTTTTTGTCATATTTGTATTTAGTTTTAATTATATTTGAATCTGATAATATAACCTAGAAGACTACTATTTTAAGTACTAGTTTACATTGTTTCATTTTTCTTTATATTCTATGGTTCAAAGGAAAGATTTTTTAAAAGCCTTTGTTCCAGAGTATTCTGCTCTGATTCATACAGACTTCACTGGAATTTCAGTATGTAGTTTGTATTTTCTCCTAGTCCATATTCTCCATGTTATCCTTTCAGATTAAAACCTCCAACACTTCAATGGAAGTACATCTATTTAATTTTGAAGTTCATATTGCCAGATATAATACTCATATTTCCAACTTCATCTTACTTAACAGACTAAATCGACCAGTTCTTTTTTCTTGTGCCATTGCTCTTCCTTTACAATCTCAGCATAATGGTCTCCTGTTTTCCTCCTGGATAGTTTTACACATTTTAAATATTTTAGTTCTAATAATGGGATACCCTTGAGCTTACTCTTAGACTTTATTTTTCTGTTGTCTAGCCTATTTTCTAAAAAATACCATACAGTTTCTCCTGTCTTTTAAGAAATATCACCCTATATATTATTTTAAATGACATTTACCTTATTTTTATTTTGACTTCCAAATAGTTAAAATTAACCTTTCCACTGTTCTCTAAACTAGTACTTAATAATTTATTTTTGAATATTTTACAGGTATCTCATATTTAACATAAACATGCTTTTCTTTCTTTATCTATTAAGTCATATGGACCTTCTCTTGTCTTCTGCTTCTTATTAAGTAGAATGTCATCTGCCCAGTTGCTTAGAGCAATCCTTAATATTCCTTCTGAGTCCTCCCTTTTATTCATCTGTCATATCATATTTTTCAGCATGTCTTCTCTCTCTAGACTAGGTCCCTAACTACTTATTCTTTTGTCTCCATGACTACTTCTGTTATGCAAATTATTATCACCTCATATCTAGAAAAATCAAATATCCTCCTGTCTTAGCTCCTCACTTTCCTTTACTATCTATGTCTTTCCTACTCAGTGTGATTTTCTCTTGATAAATCATGTAACTCCATACCTCAAAACCTTCAGAGGTTCCTATTGCTCTTATAATATGTCGCAAACTATCATGGCCAGGGACTAGGGGATTATTTCCCACTTGCCAATCCATATGCATTTGCACCTACTGTGTCCCCTGAGCTCTTGTGACTTACGTTTAGTTGTTTAAAATATGTATAGCCTAAGCATCATCTTTATACTTGGGATGCCTTTGCCAACAGATCTTTGTGGTGGCTTTAAACATATTATTGGGATATGAGCTCCTATGTCACCTCTGTAGTCCTGATTTAAATTAGCCACACAATTACTTCATCATATCACTTTGGTTTTTCCTTCAGAACACTTACTACTATTGAAAATTATGATACTCACTTAACAAGTATACCTGGTTGTTTTCTTTCTCCAGTTATTGGAAAGCAAGCTGCAGGAGAATGGAGACTTTATTTTATTTCTTTGAAATTAATTTTTGGTCTGCTTGATCAGATGAATTCCAAAAGAGATATACATCTTAAGAATTTCTTCCTGTCAAATTCTGTGTGTCCAGACATTGTATTTCTACTTATTTTGACTGTGTTTTTGGTGCTTGTAGGTGTATTGTTGTGAAACCTTTTTTTTTTCCCGCCTTTTTTTTTTTTTAGCTAGGTATTGACTGAATTTCACTTCATTTTAAATATTTTGTTCTGTGTGTTTGTTGTTATTGTCTTTTTTTAGTTTCTCAAATTTTATTATTTTAATATATACATTTCACAAACAGAAACCCTCTTAACAGCATGCACAATTCCATAACCAATGGTTCAACTTTATTAACATTTTTCAACTATTTACACTCTCTTCTATCAACAAAAGTGCACTTCAATACAGCTTGACAAGATATACTTACCAACAATCTGTTTTGGGTTGATTTTGAAGTTGCCCATCAGTTATGTTTCCTTCTAATCTGGAATAATAATAAAGTAAACAGGACATGGAGATTAAATAGATTAGGCACCATCTTATTTTAGGAACCAAACACTGAACTAGAGCACTTTCTCCTCATCTCTTCCATAACCTCCAACTAAAATAGCTCAACAGGTGTTTCCAGGAAACTAAATAGAAAAGCAAAATGGGGTTACCAGCCTAGGCATAGAACAGATTGCACTTAGTTTTGCACAACTAAATGAAAAATTTCAGCCAGTTAGTTTTTGTAGTCTAATAAGTTATGAATCAATCTGTTAGTTTAGTGGTTTTTAAGTCTTTTATAATACTTTATATTTTAGATAAAATGTTTCACTGTTATAGATAGGTTTAGCGCTGCAAACAAGAAAACAATTGATCTTCCTCATTTTAGAAAGCTATTTAATTTTCATGGTGTTATTTCCTTGCATTGAAATCTGGGACAGATGTAGAGCTAATCTCCTTTGGTTTCAGGGATTAAAGTCCTCCTTTGTCACTTGTTCATTGTCTGAAATTGAGTGTTTTATATATTTTCTTTATTTTTTAATTGTTTAAAGCAGGAGAGAAAAGTCATTTCTGTTAGTCTATTTTGACAAAAATAGAAATTCTGTTACATATATAAAAGATTTTCATAAAAGATTATTATAAGAAAATGACAGCAAAGGCAGCAGAATACAACAGACACTAGTATGGCAATATGTAAATCAATGGATGTGTAACCAATGTGATTCTGCAATCTGTATACGGGGTAAAAATGGGAGTTCATAACCCACTTGAATCAAAGTGTGTAATATGATATATCAAGAACTATGTAATGTTTTGAACAACCAACAATAAAAAAAAAGAAAATGACAGTCCCTAGAAGAATAGTCAATACCTTAATTGTTTAGCCTTCAACTATGTGAAAAAACTTACATTGACCACCTCATTTATACATAATATAAAAATGCAATAAAGTGTATTATACCTATTATATGCCATAAAAACATTTATAATATATATGTGCATATATATGTATGTGTATATGTATATATATGTGTGTGTGTGTGTGTGTGTGTGTGTGTGTATATATATATATATATATATATATATAGTAGTGGTGCTGTGGATTGAGCCCAGGGCCTTGTGCATGCAAGGCAAGCCCTCTACCAACTGAGCTATATCCCCAGCCCTACCATATATTCTTATACACATTAAATTTCTATTAATTCTATTTTTAATTCTGATTAATTATATATTTTACCCTCACATTATGTGGTAGTTGCATTTATCATTACCATTACATATGGGAAAACTGAGATGTGAGTAGATTACCTAGTTTTCTAAAATATACATGGCTAGTCAGTGAGCTATCTTTCAAAATTAGTTATTGTCTCTCTAGATGTGCCACTGTTGCCTAATACAGTCTATAATACCTCTTCAGGAGAAGTGTCACAGTGTAATTTCTGTAATGTTAATTGAAATCAGGAACAGTTGTAGCTTTTTTGCTTATTTCACCTTTCACAATTATCTTTTGTTAATGTGATTTTAAAATTATATGACATATTTTATACTTTGTTGGTGTGTAGCAAAATATTTGTATGTGAGTATGCCTTTTCCCTGGACAAGGGTATGGAGGGGAAAACATTTTCTCAATTTCCTGTAATAAAGTTGAATTTTTGTTTCATTTCACAAGGAATTTTCAATTGCATTAATTGAAAATGTGATTATTACTAGATGTATAAACTTATTTACATATTTTAGTTAAGCATATTTAATCTGTCATAGCATTTTACATAGAACTGTTAGCTCACATTCTTGAAATAATTTTATAATAATTTTAACCACTCAATTTCATCGACTATGCAAAGACTATCATTAGTAGTTGAATATATTAGGCATTTTAGATAAAGTTTTAATGCCAGTATATTTTGTTTATTAATAAGGAGATCCAACTGTCTTAAAGACTTAGAAATACTGTATTTATAAATGCCATAAAACTTCACCTCAGGTTTTCAAGAAGAACTTGGATTCTGTAAGTTTCAAACTTTCTTTCATTTTGATTTTTCAGATCGCATTCTCACAACACAATACAATCATGGATCTTGTGCAGTTTTTTGTCACGTTCTTCAGGTAATTTGCTTTTCCTGACTGAATTTGTCAATCTGTTAGATAATTTATCAATTATCAAACTTTAAAATATATACTATATTCTGAATATGTATATAAATAAATCCTTACCACAGAGCAGAGGGAACATACTTCAAATATATACTTGTGCAGGATTATTTTAATGTTATACTACTAAATGGCTAATGGATTCCTTGAAAATAGGATAACTTTGTGTTCCTGTCACATAAATAGTTAAATCATGCTTTAATTAATGAAATTAAGCATTTCAGGTACCACACGGATTATTTGCATTTACTAGAATTAAGTCAATTCATTTCTTTCTTAGGTAGTGTGCTAAAGCCTGTGATGAATAAGAAAAAGTATGTGTTTTCTGTCCTGAAGGAGTTTGTAACCCAGAGGTACTATAAATGACGCATAGAACGTCATTCTCCAGAACATGAATTATGTGAGGTATTAATGATAGGTTCATAAAAAGGGTTCCATAATTAAACAGTTTTGGAAAATGCATATCCTAAAGTTAAAAATGGCTCTGTTGTTTGTTTTTCAACTGACATTACTTCTCAGAGCCCTTAATATGCCAACTTACAGTGCATCTTTTTGAGAGACTGATATTTGCAAGAATTTTTCATAAAATGAAAACTCTTTTGGGAACATTTATTTTCATTCCCAGCACTGGGTTAGGAGAGACTGAGTTTTAGCAGAAGAATATTCATGTTGTAAGATCTTAGAGGTGTTACTTTTGTAAACATTATTAGATATGTGTGCAGCAAATTTTGATCCCTTAGATGCCTTTGTGCAAATTAGACAAATGCTTCTTCTCTGGCAGACAAAGTCCCAAATCATGGCATACAACTTGAAAACTGAGTGCAGTGTGAATTATGAATCCCACTCACCAACTTAGCTGGGCTCTCTTACAGTGTAAGGAAATTATACAACTCAATTTTTGACATGTGGTAAGTTAGGCACTTTCCTAAACACTGAATAAACATTCTCTTCGGGGTTGTTAGATTCCCATACAGATCTTGAATTCCTGTTACCTTCTCCACATGGGTCTGTAAAAGTATTTTCTTTGAAAGGCCAGATAGTAAATGTCTCAAGATTGGTGGTCTCTACAGCCTGTTGCATCTACACAAAGTTCTTTCTCTACTGCTTAAGCAGCCAAAGCCAGTATGGAAATGAGTGGGAATGGTAGTGATCTAATAAAACTTTATTATAAAACATCTGTTGAATTTTGCCTGTGGAAATAATTTACCCAGCCATTAATCTAGCTTATGTCTGAGTACCGTTAATGACCAGAAACTCACCATCTCCTGATATTGCATTTTCTATCATCAGATAACTAACTGTTCTTTATAATTGAGTGGAAATCTGTCTCTCTATAATATCTTATCTAATTCATCCATAGGGACCATACATAACATGTCTAATCTCTCATCTCCACTTATAGCCTTTGGATTTTTAAAATTATTTTCTTCAATTTACATATTCCCTGTTCACATATCCATTTCTCTTGCTAAAGCCTTTGTTGTGTTGACCACTTTACTCTGAAAATAATGCTTGTCTGTGTCCTTTAAAATGATTAAATTTTTTTGTATTTCATATTTTTAACATATTTATTACTGATATATATCAAAAGTACATTCATTCTTTAAATGTTCCCTGAAAATGAAATGTGAGAAAATATATGTAGTTGTGATTTATGATTTTATATTTCAAAATATATGAGTTTTAAGGCTACTAACAAAGATATACTGTATGTTTTAGAAAGCACAAGAAGTTACAATTATTTAATGTATCAAAATGAAACTACTTTTTGATGCAGAATATTGTGGATAAAAATATATACTTACCTGAAAAGTTCAGCTAAGTGTAAAAAATTCACAAAGTTGAATATATATGTAAATGATTTAAATGTTTAGGGTTTTATTTTTAAGCTTTTGGATTTGTGTGCTTATTTAAGTTCAGTACCTCTTTTATTAAGCAAAAGAAGGCTGGTATTAATGTTTTCCATGCTTTAGAGATAATCCTATTTATTAGGTTGTCACCATGGGCAAAGTAAAATAAAATATTCTAATCATTGTGTGAGATCAAATATATTCAATGGGCTTTTTGTCATTTAAATTTCTTCCAGTAGTGAAATGTAAATTAGACAATTTAAAAATCATTTCATTGTTAAGAGAATAACATGGACAGAATATTTTTAAGTTTATTATATATTTTTTAGAAGGCCACTGCTAAATTTAAGAGATTTAAACAGGTTAACATTCACAGATGCCTTTCAGTCAGGCCATCTTTGCTGCTATTGCTCTTTCTAAGCTGGTTTATGGGTAACAAAGACAAGTTAATGTGTCAGCTTTCAGTTTGGTCATCGTTCCATGGAATCAGTTCTCAGACTCTATGCCAGTGTTTTATCTCTGTACTGTCAGAGTTCTAGTGGTAAGCATCATTGGGCTGGTACTGAAGAGATCATTCACAGACATAGCCTGGCTCCAGTTTTAGTGTTTTATTCCATCTTCATTTGGTCACCTAGCTTCTCTTTTAACATATAGAATTAAAGGGATTTTGTTGTTGGTTCTAGTGAGGGTGTGCAATATAATGTAACAAATAATTACAAAACTAATGAGAATTGTTTATTTTCAATAGTGTTTAAGTTGTATAAAATGGAAAAGTACCTGAATCTGAAAAGTCTGAATTATTTACCTAAAAAAATAAATGGAGACATGGTAAATTTTCAATGGTGGCACTGTTTTTCACTATACCACTTAGTACTGTTGTGATCAGGAGGGGCAGTTTCAGAGATTGTCAATTGCTTTTTCCCCACTGTGCTTCATCTAATTGTAAGAGCCATGAACATAATACAGTGATTACTCCAACTACCTTGTACATAAGTTCTAAATACACACTTAAGGACTGGGGAAATTATCACTGGATTGATTCACAGACACAGTTGGTACACTGTGAGCAACCATCTGTTACTTGCTTCCCTCTACCACCCCACCCCCACTGCACCTTGACCCCAACCCTAATAAGGTGCCATGATAACAATTTGAGTCCATGGGTATGTGTGTCACTTCTGATCTCATGTCTGCTAATAGACAAAATGTTTATTCCCCTTGCACCATTTATATAGCAATGTATATTATTGGATATATTCTCAAGTTTGTGGCATTAAGTATCTTCAGGGATCATTTTATTAATTTTTCAAGACATTTTAGTGTTTTTCCTTCAGATCCAGCCACCTGTTTATTCAATGGATTCTGGATTTGAAAATTAAGTCTGAGAACTGAGCAGAGAATTATGACTTTCCATTGAAGCAACCACCTTCAACTTCCTGTTCCACCTTCCTTGCTTAATGGAAAACTAGACACCCCAGAGCACCATTGTTGGCTGTCTACCTATTTCACCTCTCAAGAAACCAAGCTTTATTAATCATCCCTACAATTCTTTGTGGACCAATCCCCTTGGCAGCACCTACATTCTTGTTAATTTAATTATGGTAATTATGGCTCCTGAGTCTGGCAGTTAAGCATTGACATCTGTCCTTTATTACTCTGGGCACCCATGTCCCTCACCTCATGGCAATTAACAAATCTGTCCCTGTGACTGCCTTTCCTATTTTCAGCTCTAGTCTACAAAAGGAAGGCAACACTAAACTTCTTTATGATACTAGTATCCTTCTCATAGTATATTCCTAATGATCTTGGTGAATGGTAAGGCCTCCAGGCCTTCATGAAGCTGAAGTGCTCTATAGTCCTTTTGGCCTTATATAATATATCCATTCCAGCATATTTCCTGTCTCTTGTTTTTTTATCCCTTTCTCTTCCACCTGCTGGGGCAACTCCAGTGTTTCACTTTCACTTTGTATTGGCCATTGACTTTTACAGGCTTCTAATAGTCACTCCATAACAACTTTTTACCATTTTTCTGGAATCCTCATTAGGACATTTCATCTCTTGTGTTCCTGAAAATATACACTAAAATCAATGAATATTTGTTTATTCAATCTTACATTCTATCTCACTTGGTTAAATATCATACAAATGCAATGGCTCTTGCTAGTATAGCTGGCTAATTCTTGCAGCTGTTTCAAGTATACACTCTCTTTCTTCTTTTCTCAGGCTCAACTAGGTTATATAGTGATTTAACCTTTCCCATTGCTCAGGCAGTTAGGAAAGGAAGTGGGGATAGTCTCTGAGGGGAGCAACTGTTGCCTCAGATTAAAAAGGGCTCTCGGTGTCTTCTAGCATGGCAAAATACTGGTTATTGCTAAGTTAGGGATCTGTAGAAACAACATCTTCAGAAGCATACATCCAAGTTGTTCCATATTTCACTGCCCGTGGTCTTCCAAACCATGGCCCTTACCTTTACATGACAGAAATGCTTTGAGAATTCTGTCATCTCTTGGGCTCCACTGCTCTACCAGATCAGCTTGCTGATCATCCATGTTGGCTCCTTTGTCAGGAATAAGAACCTCATTTGAAGTTAAGAGACCCTATTTTGCAGGGGCTCAGTCCCTGGGAAACAGATGAGGTATCCTGGCAGGTAAAAGATGTGAGGTGCAGATGGGATAGTAGACATGCTTTATTTGGAGATAACCACAGCCCCAAGTCCTCAGCCTTTATCCCCCAACCTCATGAGTCTTTCCATAGGTGTTTTTTAATATGCAGGCCAGACACAAATGGCACATTGCCAACAGGTTGCAAAAATGAGTGTTTGCTCACAAGAGAATATTTTATGGCCTTGAGTATATACGCTGAATTAGGGTGTTCATGACTTTGGCTACATACTAAAAGCATAGTCCGCTAGAAGCCTCTGTGAGGGAGCCTAACTATAACCATCTCCGGCCTGCCTTATAGACAGGTTGAATTGGTTTAGCTAGTCATGTTTGTTAATGGCCTTCTCTCAGTTTCCCTATGAAAGTATCAATGCACAGTAATAAGTCAATTATACTTTCTTTTGAAGGTGTTATCCCCATCTTTCAAATGCCTAAACTGTTCTGTGCACCCTAATAGTTCCTTCATAAGGACATTTTCTCAGGTAACCACTGTTGAAATTTTTGACAACTTAACCCTTCTTCAAGGGACTATCTGTGCCCCACCTAGGAACATGGATGCTATTCTTTTAGCCTCCCAAGCAATGAGTGAGTCAGTTTCAAATCCCCATCTTCTATTTATTCAGACAATTCCTCAGAGAAGCAGATGCTCAGATGGGATTAGATAAGCAGTAAATAAAGTAGAGAAACCTCTTGTGAGGGAAAATTGGAAGGGAGTATAAGAAATGGTGGAAGAACTCTCAGGTCACAATGCCGACACATTTGTGAAGGAGAAAAGAAAGGGAAGTTGAATGAAAGAACCCAAGAGTACAGGGCGCACTAATAAAGTTCACCAAGACCATTGTGTGTCCTTGAACTAAATTACAAGGAAGACTTTTATTTTCCAGGAATGGGGCTGCATTGATGTCTCTGTCATGCTGACAGACTAAGAACAGCCTTTGGGGAAAGTGGCCTCAGCATGAATAATACAGAGATCAGTTTAAGCGGGCAGAAGCTGTGCACACTGATCAACTATGCTCTCTGCAGTTAGGGATCAGAAAGAGCACATTTTAAAAACATTTTAAAGGTTGGCCCAATAAAGGTATTTGTTGCTCAAAAATTGGTAGAACTGACCTGGACAAGTATATGCATTTGAAGCCAGTCTCAGAAAAATCATAAGTTAAAGTTTTCTCTCATATGTGGAAGCTATACCAAAATAAGGGAAAGAAAGAGGGGAAAATTGGATATCATAAAGACAATAGAAAGATAGAGTAGAAAGAGGTGCAGAAGGAAGGAGGAGTGAACAAAAGGGGGAGGAAATGCAGAAGCAATTTTAAAAAGTCATGCTTTGTGCATATATAAGTAAAAGAGGAAATTTCAACCTTATGTATAAGAAGAAAGAACCAATCAAAAGTCAATAAATAGATGAGGGAAAAGAAGATAAATAGAGTAGAGGTAGGAGAATGGCAGGGAGGGAGAAGGGGAGGAAAAGGGAGAGAAAGTGAACTGAAATCAAATTCCATGCATGTACTAATGTGTTGGTATGAATTAAACTACTATGTGTAACTGTAATGCTCTAATAAAAAATAGTAAAAAAAAAGACTACGTGCATACATGCATTTGTTAAGGCTTTTAATTTTTAATATTATTTTATGGGTAGATTTTTCAATTGTGTTACATTCATTAATATTTATGAGTCCTCACTGGTTTTGGTTTTTCTAGACATAGTTGGTAATTGCTTTAGGAAATGGTCTATTTTATTTTTCAAATTTATTGACACACTTTTTTCCAATAACATTCTAAAATTTCTCCTGTATTAGAATTATGCTTCCACTTCTAATGTAATTTTTCATATTTTTTTCTATTTTTTTTCTTGACCAACTGTGCAAGAGCTTTGGAAGTTTTGGGAATCACATCACAAGCCATGAGTTATTGTTTTCTAATTAACTATTTTCTTTTATTTCTACTTTTTGGAGTTTCTCTATTACTTATTTTTTCTAACGTCTTTATTTGATATTATAATCCTTTCTAGCTCATTGATTTCTAGCAGTTTGCTTCTAATACACACATTTATGGCTACTGAGTTTTTCTTGTTGTTGTTGCTAATTCTGCTTCATCTGCACGCCAAGAACTTCAATATATGTAGTATGCTGGGCTCAAAGGATGATTTAGAAATTGTTCCTTTCTCTCCGATTTTTGGGAAAAGCTGAGAAGGATTGGTGTTAGTTCTTTAAATGTTTGGTAAGATTTGCCAATAAAGCCATCAGATCTTGGGCTTTTCTTTCTTGGGAAATTTTTGATTGCCAATTCAATCTCCTTACTATTTATAGATCAATTCAGTTTTTCTAGTTCTTTGGGATTCAGTCTCGGTTTGTTTTGTTGCTTTAGAAATCTGTTCATCTAAGTTATCTAGTTTGTGGCACCATTAGTACTTTCTTAAAATAACTTTTTATTTCTGTAGAATCAGAAGTAATCTCCTTACTTTCTGATTTTAGTAGTTTGAGTTTTCTCTTTTTTTTTTCTTTAGCAATCTAGGTAATTTGTCTATTTTGTTTGCAGAACTAACTATTGGCATTATTGAATTTTTCCTAATGTTTTTCTCTTTTC
The DNA here is from genome assembly GCF_964194105.1 of Spermophilus citellus. Lineage (NCBI taxonomy): Eukaryota > Metazoa > Chordata > Mammalia > Rodentia > Sciuridae > Spermophilus > Spermophilus citellus. Next base: position 83,139,261 of record NC_138195.1, read on the forward strand.
TATGTCAATTACCTCTGTTCTAAACTTTATTATTCACCTTTATGTGTCCACTAGTTTTGCATTTAGTTTATCTGTTCTTCTAGCTCTTTATATTACAAAGTTAGGTTATGGTTTGAAATTTTTTCTTTTTGATGTATGCCTTTATAACTATAAATCTTCCTTTCTCCACTGCTTTTACTATCTGCTATATGTTTTGGAGTTCTGTTTTCACTTTCATTTTTCTCTAAGAATTTTTAATTTCTCTTGTTATTTCTTCTTTGATTCACTGGATGTTTAAGAGTATATGATTTAATTTTTGTATTTTTTGAATTTTCTACTTTTCCCTCTGTTGTTGATTTCTACTTTCATCTTGTTGTTAGAGAAGATACTTTGTTTGCTATCTATCATTTCAAATTTGTTGACACTTGATTTGTGACTTAAATGTGGTCTGTCATAGAAAATTCCCCCTTGACCTGAGGAGAATATGTATATTCTATTGTTCTTAGATATAGGAGGCTGTATGTATCTGTTAGACATGGTTGTTCTATTGTGTTGTTAAAGCCCTGTATTTCCTTGCTTATCTTCTGATTGTTCTTTTAATTACTAAGAGTGAAGATGAAATATTGTTTTAATCATTTTGAGGTTTCTTTATCCCAATAAGTAATTTGCCTTAAAGTATATTTGATTTGAAATAAATGTAGATATAGATATACAATGTCCTTATTTACTTATTTCTATGTGGTGCTGGGGTGCCTCACATGTGCTAGGCAAGTGTTCTACCACTGAACCATGACTCCAGCCCCCTCAACATTTTTTATTTTGAATTTTCAATGAATTTCTTTTACATCATAAATGTTTGAATATTGTTATGATTTGTTTCAGTTATTGAAGAATCTCTGAATTTTTAGTGATGGGGAAATGCAAATTTAGTGAATTTCTGTTATTTTGATTGTTGCTTATATTGTAATTTATCTATCTTAACTTTCATTTTTAAAATGCTTTCTCAAATCATGTTTTTTTCTTCTCCTGTGCTTTCCATTAAATTGCATTTGTTTCTTATTTTTCTTATCTTTTTCCTTCTAGCAGTTTAGGACTTATACATTTTTTAAATTAACAATCACTATTAATTTTAACAAGCATACCCATACTAATGTTAATCAGTATCTCCTTTCTTCCTGGATTGTATAGGAGTCCAAGGAAACTGAAACTTTCAGTTTTACATATTATTGTCTCATTTATAAATGTGCTTTCTGATTTTAATTTTTTAAACAGCTTTTTAAAAATACATATATAATATAGTTCAGCCATTTAAAATGCACGATTTGATTGTTCTGTAACAATCATCAAAATCATTTTTATGTATTTTCATTGCTCCACGAAGAAACCAAATGCCTATTAGTAGTCACTCCCCTTCCCTCCCACAAACCTCAGTTATGGACAATATATAATCTACTTCTGTATATACATTTACTTATTATATTGACATTTCATATAAATGGAATCATATAGCATGTATTCCTTTGTGATTGGCTTTTTTCATTTAGCATAAAGTTTTTAAGGCTTATCCATAATGTAGAATGGATCTGTACTTTATTTCATTTTATTGCTGAATAATATTTTATTTTGTGATATAATACATTTTACTTCTCCACTTATCACTTGACAGATATTTGGGTTAGTTCCTTTGGCTGTTGTAAATAATGCCACTATGAACATTTGCATATAAAATTTTATATAGAAGTGTTTTTATTCTTGTTGAGTTTATAAGTAGGAACAGAATTGTTGATCTTGTTGCATTTTAAGAAATTGCCAAAACTTTTTCTATAGATGTGTTATGGTTCACTCTCACCAGTAAGGAAAAGATTGCCAGTCTCTTTATCTTTATAACTCTTGTTAATAACTGTTTCTTTTTAAAATTATAGCCATCTTAGTAACTACAAAGGGAAAGAGAGATGAACTTATTGGAGGAATTAAAAAGAAATGGTTTAGGTAGAAGTTGGGGAATTCAAAAGCAAAATAAACAGTATGAGGTAAGCAGTCAGCTATGACTATGGAAATGGATGTGCCAATGGGAAGAATAATGCCAAATTAATACAGTGATCAAGTTATTGGGGAAATGAGACATTTAATCATGTTGAACATAGGATATTTTAAAAGAGAAAAAAGAAAAAATGTAAGTCCCTAGTGGAAAAGAAGTAAACCTAAGTAATTAATAAGAAATATCTCTACATTGAAGGAATATTTGGCCTAAAGATTTTTTTTTAAATATGGTGCAAAGAAAAAGATCAATATAAAGGATGAAAAATAAATAAGAGTCCTGTTTTTCAGAAACGAGCTTATGATGATGGATAAATTATTGGAAATGAGACCTGAAGGTACAGATTTAACTAAGTAGAAGTAATAATGACTTACTGTATTAACTGTTTAATTTTTCTGTGGCTTTGTTACAAAATAAACTAGATATTTATGTCCCAATTGCTCTTGTAAATCACAGTATTCAGTATGGTAGGAAAAAAACTAGTGACAGTGCAAAGTTTATTGCCATTAGCTTTACCAGTGTTCCACATCTAATTTACAGTGCTGAGGTTTGGACATTAGAGGCAGAAACAGACTTCTCTCGGAGTCCTGTCAGTAAGTCGCACTTAGAGGTGAATGTGGTGTAGCACCTCCAAGCTAACTTGTCCCAACTTAAGCTAACTGTCTTGGCAGACAGCCTTTCCTTTCCAGTATTCTCTAGCTCAGTTATAGTATCAGTACTTACCTAACTTCAGTACTGGAGAAGTAGCTAGGTACTCTACTCTCCTGAGTATCCTACAAACCCTAATCCTACCTTCTTTTATCAATATTATATTTAAAACAGCCAAAGTGATTTTTTTTTAAAACTAAACTAAGTAACACTGCAGTTTCAAACTTCCTTTCACATTTATAGTTCACATTATGGCTTCAGGTTTTTACATAACTTGGTCTAATTATCTGTCCCATCTCAAATTATTATCTTTTTTTTCTTTTTTTATTGATTATTTAAAACATTACATAGCTCATGATATATCATCTTTCATACATTTGACTCAAATTGGGTTTTGAACTCCCATTTTCACCCCAAATACAGATTGCAGAATCACATCTGTTACATATTCACATTTTTACATAATGGCATATTAGTGACTGTTGTATTCTGCTATCTTTCCTATCCCCTACTATCCCCCCTCCTCTCCCCTCCCCTCCCATCTTCCCTCTCTACTCCTCTGCTGTTGTTCAATTCTCTCCCTTTTTTTCCCTCCCCCTTGCCCCTCATAACCTCTTATAATTTTATGTATCATTGAAGGTCTCCTACCATTTCCATATGCTTTCCCTTTTCTCTCCCTTTCTCTCCCCCCATTCGTCTTTGTTTACTGTAGTCTTTTCCTCATGCTCTTCCTTCCTGTTCTGTTCTTAGTTGCTCTCTTTATATCAAATCAGACGTTTGGCATTTGTTTTTTAGGGCTTGGCTAGCTTCACTTAGCATAATCTGCTCTAATGCCATCCATTTCCCTGCAAATTCTATGATTTTGTCATTTCTTAGTGCTGCATAATACTCCATTGTGTATAGATGCCACATTTTTTTTTATCCATTCATCTATTGAGGGGCATCTAGGTTGGTTCCACCTTCTAGCTATTGTGAATTGTGCCGCTATAATCATTGATGCAGCCGTATCCCTATAGTGTGCTCTTTTAAGGTCCTCAGGGAATAGTCCGAGAAGGGTGATAGCTGGGTCAAATGGTGGATCCATTCCCAGCCTTCCCAGGAATCTCCATACTGCTTTCCAAATTGGCCTCACCAATTTGCAGTCCCACCAGCAGTGTACAAGTGTACCCTTTTCCCCACATCCTCGCCAACACTTATTGTTGTTTGACTTCATCGTGGCTGCCAATCTTACTGGAGTGAGATGGTATCTTAGGGTGGTTTTGATTTGCATTTCTCTTATTGCTAGAGATGGTGAGCATTTTTTCATGTACTTGTTGATTGATTGTATGTCCTCCTCTGAGAAGTGTCTGTTCAGGTCCTTGGCCCATTTGTTGATTGGGTTATTTGTTATCTTATTGTTTAATTTTTTGAGTTCTTTGTACATTCTGGATATTAGGGCTCTATCTGAGGTGTGGGGGGTAAAAATTTGTTCCCAGGATGTAGGCTCTCTATTTACCTCTTTTATTGTTTCTCTTGCTGAGAAAAAACTTTTTAGTTTAAGTAAGTCCCATTTGTTTATTCTTGTTATTAACTCTTGTGCTATGGGTGTCCTATTAAGGAATTTGGAGCCCGACCCCACAATATGTAGCTCATAGCCAACTTTTTCTTCTATCAGACGCAGTGTCTCTGATTTGATATCTAGCTCCTTGATCCATTTTGAGTTAATTTTTGTGGATGGCGAGAGAAAGGGATTCAATTTCATTTTGTTGCATATGGATTTCCAATTTTCCCAGCACCCTTTGTTGAAGATGCTATCCTTCCTCCGTTGCATGTTTTTAGCCCCTTTATCAAATATAAGATAGTTGTAACTTTGTGGATTAGTCTCTGTGTCCTCTATTCTGTACCATTGGTGCACATGCCTGTTTTGGTACCAGTACCATGCTGTTTTTGTTACTATTGCTTTGTAGTAGTTTGACCTCTGGTATCGCTATACCTCCAGATTCACACTTCCTGCTTAGAATTGCTTTTGCTATTCTGGGTCTTTTGTTTTTCCATATGAATTTCATGATTGCTTTGTCTATTTCTACAAGAAATGCCATTGGGATTTTGATTGGCATCGCATTAAACCTGTAGAGAACTTTGGGTAATATCACCATTTTGATGATGTTAGTTCTGCCTATCCATGAACAGGGTACATTTTTCCATCTTCTGAGATCTTCTTCTATCTCTCTCTTTAGGGTTCTGTAGTTTTCACTGTATAAATCTTTCACCTCTTTTGTTAGGTTGATTCCAAAGTATCTTATTTTCTTTGAGGATATTGTGAATGGAGTGGTTTTCCTTATTTCCATTTCAGAGGTTTTGTTGCTGATATACAGGAATGCCTTTGATTTATGCGTGTTGATTTTATAACCTGCCACTTTGCTGAATTCATTTATTAACTCTAGCAGCTTCTTTGTAGACCCTTTTGGGTCTGTTAAGTATATTATCATGTCATCCTCAAATAGCGATAATTTAATTTCTTCTTTTCCTATTTTTATGTCTTTAATTTCTTTTGTCTGTCTAATTGCTATGGCTAGTACTTCGAGAACTAAATTGAATAGATGTGGTGATAGAGGGCATCCCTGTCTTGTTCCAGATTTTAGAGGGAATGCCTTCAGTTTTTCTCTGTTTAGGATGATGCTAGCCTGAGGTTTAGCATATATAGCTTTTACAATGTTGAGGTAAGTTCCTCTTATCCCTAGTTTTTCTAGTGTTTTGAACATAAAGGGATGCTGTACTTTGTCAAATGCTTTTTCTGCATCTATCAAGATGATCATATGGTTCTTGTCTTTAAGTCTATTGATGTGGTGAATAGCATTTATTGATTTCCGTATATTGAACCAGCCTTGCATCCCAGGAATGAATCCTACTTGATCATGGTGCACAAGTTTTCTGATACGTTTTTGTATTCGATTCGCCAGAATTTTATTGAGAATTTTTGCATCTAAGTTCATTAGAGATATTGGTCTGTAGTTTTCTTTCTTTGAAGTATCTTTGTCTGGTTTTGGGATCAAAGTGATGTTGGCCTCATAGAATGAATTTGGAAGAGCTCCTTCTTTTTCTATTTCTTGAAATAGCTTGAAAAGTATTGGTATTAATTCTTCTTTGAAGGTTTTGTAGAACTCCGCTGTATACCCATCTGGTCCAGGGCTTTTCTTGGTTGGTAGTCTTTTGATGGCTTCTTCTATTTCTTCCTTTGTTATTGGTCTGTTTAAATTGTGTGTGTCTTCCTGTCTCAATCTGGGCAAATCATATGCCTTAAGAAATTTATCGATATCTTCACTATCTTCTATTTTATTGGAATATAGGGTTTCAAAATACTTTCTGATTATCTTCTGTATTTCTGTAGTGTCTGTTGTGATATTGCCTTTTTCATCCCATATGTTAGTAATTTGAGTTCTCTCTCTTCTTCTTTTCGTTAGCATGGCTAAGGGCTTGTCTATCTTATTTATTTTTTCGAAGAACCAACTTTTAGTTTTATCAATTTTTTCAATGGTTTCTTTTGTTTCAATTTCGTTGATTTCTGCTCTAATTTTAATTATTTCTTGTCTTCTACTCATTTGCTGTTGTTTTGTTCTTCCTTTTCTAGGTTTTTGAGGTGTTGTGTGAGTTCATTTATTTGTTGTTTTTTTCTTTTTTTGAGGTAAGAACTCCAAGAAATGAATTTCCCTCTTAAAACTGCTTTCATTGTGTCCCATAGATTCCGGTATGTTGTGTCTGTATTATCATTTGACTCTAAGAATTTTTTCATCTCCTCCTTTATGTGTTTTATAACCCATTGATCATTCAATAACATATTGTTCATTTTCCATGTGATGTAGGATTTTTCCTTCCTTCTTTTATCATTGATTTCCAATTTCATTCCATTATGATCAGATATGGTGCATGGTATTATCTCCACGCCTTTATATTTACTAAGAGTTGCCTTATGGCATAATATATGGTCTATCTTTGAGTAGGATCCTTGTGCTGCTGAGAAGAACGTGTATCCACTTGATGATGGTTGATATATTCTATATATGTCGGTTTAGTCTAGGTTATTGATTGTGCTGTTGAGTTCTATAGTTTCTTTATTCAGTTTTTGTCTAGAGGATCTGTCTAATGGCAAGAGCGGTGTGTTGAAGTCACCCATAATTATTGTGTTGTGGTCTATTTGACTCTTGAACTTGAGGAGAGTTTGTTTTATGAACGTTGCAGCTCCATTGTTTGGTGCATACAAATTGATGATTGTTATGTCTTGTTGGTGGATGGTTCCTTTTAACAGTATATAGTGTCCTTCTTTATACTTCTTCATTAACTTAGGTTTGAAGTTGATTTTATTCGATATGAGTATGGCCACTCCTGCTTGCTTCCGAGGGCCATGTGAGTGGTATGATTTTTCCCAACCTTTTACCTTCAGCCTGTGTATGTCTTTTCCTATCATATGAGTCTCCTGAAGGCAGCATATTGTTGGATTTGTTTTTTTGATCCAGGTTACTAGCCTACGTCTCTTGATTGGTGAGTTTAGGCCATTAACATTTAAGGTTACAATTGAGATATGATTTGTACTTCCAGTCATGCTTCTTTATTTATTTATTTTAGTTTGGCTAGTTTTACTTTTTGGTTATTTTCCTCCCCCTTTACTGAGATACCTCCTGCTGTTAGTTTTGGGTACTATTTTTCAATTCCTCTTCTTGTAGTGTTTTGCTCAAAATACTTTGCAGAGCTGGTTTTCTTGCTGCGAATTCTTTTAGCTTTTGTTTATCATGAAAGATTTTAATTTCATTGTCAAATTTGAAGCTCAATTTTGCTGGATACAGTATTCTTGGTTGGAATCCGTTATTTTTCAGCGTTTGAAATACATTGTTCCAGGATCTTCTCGCTTTCAAAGTCTGTGATGAGAAATCGGTCGTTAACCTAATTGGTTTACCCCTGATGTAATCTGCCTCCTTTCTCTCATAGCTTTTAATATTCTCTCCTTGTTCTGTACGTTGGCTATCTTCATAATTATATGTCTTGGAGTTGGTCTATTATGGTTTTGAATGTTTGGGGTCCCGTAGGCTTCCAGGATTTGGCAATCCATTCCATCTTTCATCTCTGGGAAGTTTTCTAGAATTATTTCATTTAATATGCTGTCCATTCCTTTGGTTTGAATCTCTGTGCCTTCTTCTATCCCTATGACTCTCAAATTTGTTTTTTTTATGACATCCCATATCTCTTGAATAGATTGCTCGTGGGATTTAAGCATCTTTTCTGTGTTGACTATATTCTGTTCAATTTGATAAACCTTGTCTTCATTATCTGATGTTCTGACTTCTACATGATCAAGTCTATTTGTAATATTCTCGTTTGAGTTTTTAATTTGGTTTATAGTTTCTTGCAATTCTAGGATTATTGTTTGATTTTTTTTAAGATCTCTATCTCCTGGTAGAGCTCGTTCTTTGCCATTTGAATTTGTTTGTTTAATTCATTTTCAAAATATACTTTTATTTCTTGGACTTGCTGTCTCAGGTCTTCTCTAATATTCCTTTCCATTCGAGTTAGGTATGCCTTGAGTTCTTTCCCTATCCCTGCTTCTGATGTTACTATGTCCTCCTGTAGAATTAAGTTGTCTTGCATTGTTTGTATTCCTTTTTTCCCTTGTTTTCTCATGTTGTCCACGTTACTTTCCAGCTCTATTTGATTGTCGTGTTTCTGCTCTCTTCTATAGATTTGTTTTGTTTCTGTATTACTCTGATGTCTCTCCTTTGTGTTGTTAAACTATGCCTGCTAACGTGGATTCCGCTGGGAAGGAATTCCGACGTCCGAGCTCCAGTGACGACACTACTCTGCTATGACGGGCCCCAGTCTCCTTGCCGGGGTGTCCTAATGGGGGGGTGTGACTGGACTGTCTCTGTTTCTTTTCAGCTCCCGGTCACGGCAGGCAGGCGGTCTCCAGCTGCCCAGTATCACAGGCCGCGGGCAGGTGATCAGTCGCCAGCGGGCAGGCGTTCTCCTACTGCCCAGTTACGCGGGCAGTGGGTGAACTGTCACCGGCGGGCCTGCATTTTCCAGCCGCCCAGTTGCGAGGGCCTTGCCTCTAGTCCCCTGGTTTCTCCTGCTCGTCTTGGTTTCTCCTGCTAGACCAGATTTCCCCTGAGTGATGGTTCTCGGCAGTTCAAACTGTACTCTGGGCCTGCCTTTTGTTGGGTATGGAGGGTGGCTATTGGGAACCCCGGCACTCTATTGTTTTGTTTCCCTTGTGGGGCATAGAACTGTACTGCTTCCTTCCCCATCTGAAATCCCGAACTCAGCCAGGTTCATTATTTTCCATGTGGATGTTCACTTGTTGTAGCATGATCTGTTGGAAACACTGGCCTCTCTCCTTTGATATGCCTTCACAGCACTCTCAAAAATCAGTTTACCATGCATAGAGTTTTAGTCTCAGGAAATAGTGCGTAAAACACATGACTCTCTCGCATTGAAGTCATCTATAAATCCTGGATAAGAATGCGTATGTAGCTATTTGGTTTTTGGTATCAGCAGGCCAATCAGGGAAAGACACCAGAATTTTAAATAAAACTGAACTATTTGGAAGTTTGCCACTTTTCCCCCCTTTAGTGTTTTCTGATTAGAATGCAATGCAGTCTAAAACTTGAAATGGTCTACTGTGCTGTACACAGGGAAAAATCCTCTATTTCTAACTCCTAGAAAAGGCAACTCTTCAAGCCGAAACATTTGGGGAGACCCCCCTGACTCCAGTTCTTTTCTCTTTTTCCTCAATTCACTTAACACCTCTTCCAGGCAGTCTCACAGAAGAACATTGGCAGCAGCAAAAGTGGCTCAGAATCAGAAATTTAAAAAGCCCAAATTCAAAGGGACTGCAACTTCTCTCTATGATATCATGGAACTGTGGTTACAGAGGGTCAAATAAACCCCATTGCTTTCTCTATTCTTTGTCTTCCCAACATGGAACTTGGTACAATTATGGAAATGGACTGTTTCTAGTCAAAGGATCGAAGAGTGGAGGCTAGGAAACAGAAAGGACCAGGGAGATAACAGAGAGAAAAATCATCCCATAAAGTTGTCTTTGAAATCTTAGGTTGATCCATGAGCTTCCTGTGTGAAGATCTGATTCTAATAATCTAAACAATGAAGTTGAGAAGTGAACCTAAAAGGTAGAATTGCACTCTTGCCTTAGACTGACTTGCTATAGAGACAGTGCTGCAAAAGCTTCCAATATATGGCAGCCACTGCCCATAGATGGCTAAAATAAAATCTCTGTATAGAGAACATCAATATTATCTAGAGAGTATAAATAAAACCTCTGCAAAGTCAATGAAGCACAAAAGAGATAAACTAAAGGGAATATTCTTAAATTTTATTACCAAGTCAAGGTCTGCCTATCAGTGTTTATTGCTTTTTATAAAGCTTTATCAGGGACTGGGTCTATTAGCTATGCACATGTAAAAATTGACATTTCACCCCTGCCTCATATTGAACACAAAAATAAATTCTAAAAGAAAAAGAAAAATAATGAAGCATTTAGAAGATAATGTAGGAATTCCTCTTCGACTTAGGATAGGAAAATTTGTCTTAAACAGAAGAGTTAAAGTACTATCATACAATTAGACTACAGAAAAACTAAAAATTTTTGTTATTTGGAGACACCATTGACATGAAAATTCAAGCCAAACAATGGTATAAACTATTACAACCTATATAAAGGGAAAAAGCCTTATATTCTTAATGTATAACATATATAAATCAATGAAATTGTCTGAAAACGCAGCCCCTCCACTCTTAAGTGGCAACATACTGATTATATACTTTACAAAAAAGGATATACAAGAGGCCAACAAAATATGGAAATGTGCTCAATTTTATCAGGGAATTAAAATTACAGTGTAATACTACTCTATACCTACTACAGTGACTGAAAAAAACAAAAACAAAAACACAATACCAAGTTCTGGAGAGGATATGGAACCAACAACACTTCTGGCACACTAGGACTCCCTGGAACATTTTTGAAACCCATTTGACATTATTCTCTAAAGTTGAATTTACATGTAATCTGTGGCCTAGCTATTTCATTCTTCTAAAAGTCATTTGAAGTATATTTAAAGTAATATGTGTTATGAAGCCAAAATCTGGTAGTATCCAAATATCCAAAAATAGTAGAATGGAAAAATATAGCCAAATAATAGGATAATATGGAGCAATGAAGAAGAACAGGTGAATATTAAAGGAACAAGGATAATACCAACATAAAATTGAATGAAAGTTGCAGAAATAAAAGGATAAATATTATAGGATTCCATTTGTAGAAAGTTCATAAATAGGCAAAACTAACATGTTAACCTGTTAACCAAATATGGTAGTTCCATTTGAGAAGAAAAGAAGAGTTGGTTTCTATTTCTTTATGGGGAAGGTTGTTTCTGGGTGTATTACCTTTGTGATAATTCATTATATGTGCACTTAAATTTCTCTGTGTTTTATGCATTAATGTTTTAAGGAAGATTTGAAAATGATCACATACTTCTATTAAAATTTTAGTAAGGGAATTTTATACTGAATACTTGTAACCTCAAAAACAAGTTTTTGTGTTTCAAAAAATGTTGTATATAGGAAGGACCACTATGTTGTCCTTGGACACTTTTTATTGCAAAATTGAAATAATAATATATTCCATGTAGTTTATCAGTAACAGGAGGAGTCAAGAAGGAAGATTTTCCTTACTATATATTTTTAACCTTTCTAATTCCATCTTAGGCAAGAGGCTTGAGAATACCCTATTGTTTTGGAAAGAATGTCAAGAAAGGATGGAAGACTTTTAGTTTGGGGAAGATTAATTTAGGTATATTTTCCCATGAATTTTATATAAATGATATCTCTAGTGGATTTTATGGATTCTTTCCAAGCCTTCATTTAACTCCTTCCATATGGCTGTGTAGCAGCCGTTCAATTGGACTGAAATTGATCACTTACCACTTCATGCGTAGGCTAAAGCCAGTTGGTACATCTTTAATGATTGATGAGGAGTAGGCATGTGTTTAGTGTGAGATATGGGTCGTGGAACTGCAGCATTCATTTTTGGTGCTAGGAGAAAGAAGCCTGAGAATAAAGCTGATACCCTGCAGATTTTATAGTCCATACCATCTGAGAGAAATATAGTTAGGGCCCTGATCAGACCAAATTTTATTCTTCCTTTGGGGGGCCTTAATCTGCCATAATAAACACAATAGACTAGTTGAGTTAAATGATAGAAATTTAATCTCTATTCATTCTGGAGGCTGCAAAGTCCAAGACCAGGTGCCAGCATGGTTGGTTTTGGTGAGTACCCTCTTCTTGTCTTGAAAATGGCTGCTTTCTCACTGTGTGTTCTCCAGGCATAGGATTGACAAGTGTTTGTCTACTTCCTTGTTTTGTTTTTTTGTGAAGCAAGTATTCTTAATACTAGTTTTTTATGTTAATTTTTTAAAAGAACCATAATTTTTTTGCAATATAGTTTCTTAGAAATCAAGAACATTTATAAAGTATAACTGATGAAATAATAATGCCAATGAAGCTTTCAGTGTCAGAAAAAATGGTATTATTCAAATCACCTAAAGTACCAATTCTATTCACTTAGCAAGTTTATTGACAACTACCATATACTATGCACTGAGATATATTTTACTGAGATTTATGTATCTATGGGAATTTATTAGAATATGTTTTAGAAAGTTTTTTTTAAACTGTTCATTGATTGATAAGCCATCACGAAGCTCTCATTCAACTTTCACTGCTGACCTAAGAGGAGTTAGCATAGAAAGCATTTTTGAAACAAAAGTATCTACTTTTCTCAAGAAAGCAAAATTATTGAAGACTGCATATTTTATCGTATCCTGAATTATTGTAAAAGTGATACTTTCCACCTTAGTCATACAATGTAAATTAGAAAGAATTTAAACTCCTCATAAAGAAATTCATTGTCTTGGAGAATTCAAGATGGCAGGCCAGAAGGAGGCAGCATTCTGTGTCATTCCATGATCTGGGTCTCAACTAGTGGTAATACTGCTTCTCTGAACCACTATACAGCTGCTGTCACGCAGAAATCACTAGTACTGTGCCCCAGTGTAGGGCTCTGGGCCTCAGCATTTGAGCAGGATTCCTGGCTCCAGCCCCCAACTCCTAAAGTTCTAGTCCAAGCAGGGCTTGTGAAGGCCCCAGCAGGATCACCTATCAGCCCCGCTACAGAACTCCCAGATGCAGCTCCACTCCCATGCAGGACACTCAGTTTCTACCTATGCACAGGAACTCTGGCCATTACTCCCCTGTGGACATCCATCTACCAACAAGGGGCTCCCCCAGTCGCTTCATCGTGCCACTGTCATAGTCCCTTTGCGGTAATCTGCCTGCACCTGTGGACATCTCACAGGCTCTGAAGAGACCCAACGCCATAGTACTGAACGTCACAGAGCTCGTCTCTGAACACATTGGACAACACCATCACCTGGCTCCCCCAACTTCAACTGACACCCCCATCACTGGATACAGACCCCTGTATCTTGGCTTACCTTCCTCACCATATTTGGTGAGGACAGCTCCAGATTGGAACTCCAGCTGGCCAGGTACAGGGTTTCCAACTCCCTTTTCTGCCCAGCAGCAGTAACCCAGCACAGTAACTGTGCAACAGAAAACAGCTCTGAGTGGGACCTGTGCACAGTGCAACCTGGTCGCCACCCATGGGAGCGCTGGTAAGAGAGGTCTCTCAATTGGATACTGCTAAGGGAGAGGAGATGGTGCAAAAGTGTGGAGACTAACAGAAACCAGGAACTGGGAAATCTTCAGGCAAGATAGGGAGATAGGATTGGGCGCTCAAGTTGTATGAGTGGACCCAAAAAGAGACCCTTGAGGTGCAGTCTCCCTGCAGAGACTGGCGGGTGCCACACCTCACTTCCAGGCGCCCTGCATCAGGACCAGCCGCCCTACCCTGGTTACCTTCACCATCCTGAGGGCAGAGACACCAGCTTACAACAGACAACCCCACCTATTGGATGAGAAGGGAAGCAGGAAAGATACTGATCTCGAAAACTATCAACAATTCTGTTTTTTTCCTTTGAGACTTTTTTTTTTCATTTTTCTTTTTTTTCCTCCCCCTCTATCCTCCTGCCCTCACATCCCCAACATATGTGAAACCAAGTACTTTGCATGAATTAGGATTTTGAGGACTAGACATTTGAATAATACACTATAGGTGTGTTGTATATGCCTTTTCTTTCTTTCTTTCTTTTTTTTAATTTTCCCCTCCAATTTTTAAATATCTTAGCATCCTTTATTTTTCTAAATACATATATGTGTTTTTTATGTAATATACTTTCTTCCCATGCACTTGTCTACTCAAAACTACTACTTTAAAAATTTTTTAATTGCTAGATGGACATAATACCTTTATTTATTTTTATGTGGTCCTGAGGATCAAACCCAGTGCCTCACACATGCCAGGCCAGTGTTCTGCTACTGAGCCACAACCCCAGCCCCCAAGACTACTTCTTTTCTATTCTCTTGCTACCAACCTTCTTTGTAAGATTTCTTTCACACTTTTTAAGATATATTAACTCTATATCCTCACATCCTACCTCCTCAGCATATTATCCTACACTTCACCCTCAGATCATTGTCCACTGTCAGAAACTGTGAACCCTTTTACAAACCTACTGATTATATCATAGATACAATATATTATTATAGAATAATCAAATTCAACATTTCTCTGCATTGTGACCGAATGGTAAACATCTTAATAGCAACAAATTGTTTATAGGTGGTATATTGCTGATATTGAGATCCATTAACATTATCCTTCCCCAAAAAGGAGAAGTATTGGAACCATACAGGAGCACTACAAGCCCATAGGGTAAAAACAGTAACACCCAGGATACACAGATCTAGAAGGGAAGACACATGAGCAACATGAAAAGACAATGGAGGAAAGTGCCCCAAACAAATCAAGATACCACATTATTAGAATCCATGGGAAGCACAGCAGAAGAAATTACAGAGATGTAATTCAGGATGTACAAGATTAAAATAATCTGTGAATTGAAGGGTGATATAAAAGAACAAATAAAGGCAGAAAAAGATCATCTTGTCAAGGAGCTACATAAACAAATACAAAAAAGAAAAGATTACTTCAACAGGGAGATAGAGGTTCTAGAAAAAAAAAACACAACCCAAAATAGAAACCCTTGAAATGAAAGAAAGAATAAACCAAATTAAAAGCTCAATTGAAAGCATCACCAACAGAGTAAGAACACTTGGAATATAGGACATCAGACAATGAAGACAAAATATATAATCTTGAAAAGAATGTAGACCACATAGTGAAATGGTAAGAAACCATGAGCAGAACATTCAAGAATATGGGATAACATAAAAATACCAAATTTAAGAGTTACTGGGATAGGGGAAGGCAGAGAGTTCTAAACCAAAGGAATGAACAATCTATTCAATGAAATAATATCAGAAAACTTTCCAAACATGACAAATGAATTGGAAAAACAAATTCAAGAATCCTACAGGATGCACATGTACAAAATAACAACAGATCCATACCAAGGCACTTTATAATGAAAACACCCAATATAGAGAATAAGGAGAGAATATTAAAAACCACAAGACAAAGGAAAGAAATTACATATAGGGCAAAACCAATTAGGATAATGGCAGATTTTTCAACACAGACCCTGAAAGCTGGAAGATCCTGGAACAACATACACCAAGCTCTGAAAGAAAATTGATGCCAACGAAGAATCTTGTATCCAGCAAAATTAAGCTTTAGATTTGATGATGAAATAAAAATCTTTCATGATAAACAAAAGTTAGAAGAATTTAAAGCTTGAAAATTGGCACTATAAAACAATTAAAAACATTGACAAATCAAAACGTTGGTTCTTGAAAAAAATAAATATAATTGACAAGATGCTTAGCTACACTAATGAAGAGGAGAGAGAAAATTCAAATTACTAACATACATGATAAAAAAGGTAATATCACAACAGACACTACAGAAATATAGAGGATAATTAGAAATTATTTTCAAAACTTGTATTCCAATAAAATAGATAGTATTGAAGGCATCAACAAAATTTCTTGAGTCATATGATTTGCCCAAATTTAATCAGGATAATATACACAGTTTAAACAGACCAATATCAAGCGATGAAGTAGAAGACACCATCATAAGTAAACCAACCAAGAAAAGCCTGGGACTGGATGGATACATAGCTGAATTCTGCAAGACCTATTACCAATAGTCTTCAATTTATTTCAGGAAATAGACAAAGAGGGAGCACTTGCAAACTCATTCAATGAGGCCAATATCACTCTGATTCCAAAACCAGGCAAAGACACATCAAAGAAGAAAACGTCAGACCAATACCTCTAATGAACATAGATGTAAAAATTCTCATTAAAATTCTGGCAAATCGAACACAAAAACATATCAATAAGACAATGCACCACAATCAAGTGGGATTCATCCCAGGGATGAAAGGTTGGTTCAACATATGGAAATCAATAAATCCAATTCATCACATCAATAGACTTAAAGATAATAATCAATGATCATCTCAATAGATGCAGAAAAAGCATTTGACAAAATACAGCACCCCTTCATGTTCAAAACATTAGAAAAATTAGGGATAACAGGAACACATCTCAACATCATAAAGGCTATTCACACTAAGCCACAGGCTAACATCATTATAAATGGAGAGAAATTGAAGGCATTCCCTCTAAAAACTGGAACAAGACAGGGATGCCCTCTTTCACCACTTCTATTTAACATAGTTTTTGAAACTCTACCCAGAGCAATTAGAGAGATGAAAGAAATTAAAGAGAGATGAATAGGAAAGGAAGAAATTAAATTAGCACTATTTGCTGACCATATGATTCTATACCTAGAAGAACCAACAAGTTCCACCAGAAAACTTCTAGAACTAGTTAATGAATTCAGCAAAGTAGCCGGATCTAAAATCAACACCCATAAATCAAAGGTATTTCTGTATATCAGTGACAAATCATCTGAAAGGGAAATGAGGAAAACTACCCCATTTACAATAGCTTAAAATTGTGAATCAGTTAAAGAGGTGAAAGATCTGTACAATAAAAAAACCAGAACCCTAACGAAAGAAATCAAAGAAGACCTTAGAAGGTGGAAAGATCTACCTTGCTCTTAGGTAAGCAGAATTAATATCATAAAAATGACCATACTGTCAAAATCATTATACAGATTTAATACAATTTTGATCAAAATTTCAATGGCATTTCTCATAGAAATAGAAAAGGCAATCATGAAATTCATCTGGAAAAATAAGAGACCCAGAAGAGCTAAAGCAATTCTTAACAGGAAGAGTGAAGCAGGTGGCATCACTATACCAGACCTTGAACCATACTATAGAGCAATAGCAACAAAAACAGCATGATATTGGCACCAAAACAGACCAATGGTATAGAATAGAGGACACAGAGACTAAGCCACAAAATTATACTTATAAGATGCCAAAAACATACATGTAGAAAAGATAGCCATTTCAACATATTGTGTTGGGAAAACTGGAAATCCATATGCAACAAAATAAAATTAAACCCCTGTCTCTCACCATGCACAAAACTCAACTCAAAGTATATCAAGGACTTAGAAATTAAACCAGAGACCCTGTATCTAATAGAAGAAAACGTAGGCCCTTAAAGAACGACCGGACAAGGCTCATAGTCAGAGAAGTACCTGTTTATTGAGGAACAGCTTTGCACATTTATAGAGCTGGGGGCGGTTTAACAGTTGGCACGGGGCGCTTTCTGATTGGTGGGTAAGGATCATGAGGGTCAGCGGGGATCACCATTGGGTGGCTCTTCCCGCAGCTGTTTGGGGGATGGGGAAGTTAGTACTGGAAGAGAAGCATGGTCAGCGCCATCTTTGGAGCCGGGGCGACTCCCAACAGGCCCAATCTTCATCATGTCAAATTAGGTCCCAACTTTTTTAATGCTGAGAGCCATAGCCAAGTCGCATGGCATTTGTGCCAGAAGGAGTGATTGAGAGGTGACACCAGCCAGCCATTGAGATGATGATGGTTATGTTAAGCTGTGTATTTAATTGTATATTAGACCCCTGCTGTCCGCCTCAGGTGCTGGCTACTTTGGAGTTCTCGTGGGGTTTCCTGGGGAGTTCGAGTTGGTTGGTGTGTAGTGTGTCCTGGAAGAAGGCCTTGTGCATGGCGTTCGCGGGAGTTCGGAAATAAAGTTTGTTCCTGCTTGAGTGGCTCATGATTTGTGCCCAGCCAGACTGCGGCACTTTAATAAGACTCCCGTAGCACAAGAATTAAATTCAAGCATCAATAAATGGGATGGATTCAAACTAAAAAGTTTCTTCCCAGAAAAAGAAAGAATTTGTGAGGTGATTAGAGAGCCTACATTTTGGGAGCAAATTTTTACCTCTCCTACATCAGATAGTACATTAATCTCTAGGGTATATAAAGAACTCAAAAACCTTAACAGCAAAAACAAAACAAAACAAAACAAAAAAAATAACCCAATCAATAAATGGGCCAAGGACCTAAACAGACACTTCTCAGAAGAACATATACAATCAATCAAGAAATATATGAAAAAATGTTCATCATCTGTAGCAATTAGATAAATGCAAATCAAAACTACTCTAAGATTTCATCTCATTCCTATCAGAATGGCAGCTATTATGTATGCAAACAACAATAAGTGTTGGCAAGTAAGTGGGGACAAAGGTAAACTTATACATTGTTGGTAGGTCTGCAAATTGCTGCAGCCATTATGGAAAGCATGGAGATTCCTTGAAAAACTGGGAATGGAACCACCATTTGTTCCAACCATCCCTCTCCTCTGTCTATGCCCAAAGGACTTAAAAACACCATACTACAGGGACACAGCCTCAAGAATGTATAGCTCCACAATTCACAATAGATAAACTGTGGAACCAACCTAGATGCCCTTCAGTAGATGAATTGATAAAAAAATGTGGCATATATACACAATGGACTATTAATCAGCAATAAAAGATAATAAAATCATGGCATTTGCAGGTAAATGGATGGCGTTGGAGAATATCATGCTAAGCAAAGTAAGCCATTTCCAAGAAACGAAAGGCCAAATATTTTCTCTGATATGAGGAGGCTGATTCATTGTGACCTAGGGAGGGGGGAACATGGGAGGAATAGTTGAACTCTCTAGATAGGGCAGAGTAGTACAAGATGGAAGGGAGGGTGCATGGGGTTAGAAGTAATGGTGGAATGTGATGGACATCATTATCCAAAGTACATGTATGAATACACAAATTGGTGTGAATATACTTTTTATACAGCCAGAGATATGTAAAATTGTGCTCTTTATGTATAATATGAATTGTAATGCATTCCACTGTCATATATAAAAAATTAATAAATTTTATAAAAATAAAAAAAAAAGAAATTCATTGTCTTGCCATCTCAACTGAATATCAGGTTCACTCATTTTGGAGCGAATATTGTGGATTATCAGATTATCAAATAAAAATACATTTTGGTAATTAAATCATTTAATTTGTTAATATAAAAATTTTTGTATATTTATTACCATCTACTACTACAGACAATTCCAAAAAATGGTTAGCAAGATTTGGAATCTGAGTATAAAGGATGATAAATTGAATGTATGTTTACATTTTAGTTGTAATAGCGATTTTAAAAAAACAGGGGAAAGAGGAAAACTTGCAATTTAGTACTTTTGAGGAGTAGGAAACTCACATATATTCTCCTTGATTCAACTTTCTCATCTTGTAAATGAGCATATGACAGTGTACATGGCATATTTAGTGTTAATATGGTAATTTAAAAAGTTAATGTAAAAGACAACAAAGTGCTTACTACGTACTATTCAGTAAATGTCAGTTGCTTTTATTATTATGAATGCTATTAATGAGTTCAATTTGGACATGGTAGGTCTGTGTCTCCCATGCTAAAATTCTTTTTTTTTTAAGAGAGAGAGAGAGAGAGAGAGAGAGAGAGAGAGAGAGAGAGAGAGAATTTTAATATTTATTTTTTAGTTTTTGGCGGACACAACATCTTTGTTTGTATGTGGTGCTGAGGATCGAACCCGGGCCCCATGCATGCCAGGCACGTGCGCTACCGCTTGAGCCACATCCCCAGTCCTCTCATGCTAAATTTCTTAAAGGCATGGGCGTCTAACTGAAATTCATATAAATGGATCTTCAGACTATATCTAAAGTTTAAATTCTCTGTACTATATTTTGGCATTTACATTGATAACTGGTAATAACAAAAGAAGTGCAACCACTAATTCATACCAGAAGAGATTTCTTAACCTGGGTATTATTGTGCTTTGGGGCTGGTAAGACCTTTGTTGTTGCAGGGGTGACCTAGTTTATTGTATTAGCAACATCCCAAGAGATGCCAACTGTATGGTGACCACAAGACCTGTCTCCAGACTCTGCTGAATGTCTCCTTGGGGGCAAAGTCACTACTGGTTGAGAACCACTTGACTAGGACATCCTGTGGGCTTCTTCAGATAGATACGGACATTTTATCAAATTGCAGATGGATTCACATTTACCCAGAAAACAGGAATGGCATCAAATGATAGAAATTAGGATGTTTATGGTTTGAATTCACTAAAAATGGAAAGCCTGACTTACAAGTCTGTAGCCTCTCAGTTATGCTGGATATTATAGGTGCTCAGATACTGTCAAGAGATGTACTGGGAATTTTCTCCCTGGGGGAATTAGAACTAAACAAATTCTTAGATCTTTTTAATATTAAGCTTCTATAACTTTGGCATGTCTATCATTCCAGTTAGGCCATACTTGAAACCATGAGAATAATGAAGATTTCTGAGGCATGAAAGGAACATGGTTCTGTAATGTTAGTTTTAAGGGATGTCTGTAATTTAAAAAGAAGGAATCTGGTGTGTAACCTACCTTCATTGGTCCTATGTTGGTTAAGAAAGGATGAAAGAAAAAAATAAGTATTCAGAAGAAAGTTGCAAAGAATGAATTGTTGGTATTGTCAATTTTGAAGTGATACTATAAATAGAGAAAATACTAGTACATTTAATTTCTAGATGATCTTCAGTTGAAAAATATTCTTAGGAAAGCGCCCTCTAAAATGTTGAATCATGTAAACAGTAAGCATTATTAGTATTGACATTTTTATTAATATTACAAGTCAGAAACAAGATGTCAAGGAACTAAGTAAGGAGTAGTATAAATAAATACTTTTTTGAATTATTTACTAAGATAAAATGATTATTCTATGTGTTTTAATCTTCCATGTATTTTTTTACTTAAGTATATATGTCAAATATATTTTGAGCAAAAATCATTTTTGCTTTATTTTCCAGTTGTTTTTTATCCTTATTACTGGTGGCTGCTGTGGTGTGGAAGATCAAACAAACCTGTTGGGCTTCACGACGGAGAGAGGTATCAGTGTGTTATTAATCTTTGTTTTATGTCTTTGAGCAAAATCTCTGTTGTTTTGTTATTATACTTCTTTCAAGTACAGATTTTTTTCAAATCAATTTTACTTATTAATATTGCACAATCTAGTATTTTAAAGCTTCAGGTAAAACTACCCATGTTATTTTTAAGTCAGTATGTGTAGAAGGTTTGGTTATTTGCAGTTTTATAATAGTATTAGAATTTTAGTGAATATATATATTAATTCATCTAGTTAAGTAATCTGTAATTTCTTTAGCTTAAGTATTTAGTTATGCTATACAAATATGATATATTTTTCACCAGTATCTGTCTTTTAAATTAAAAGAAAATTCAGCGTGGTAAATATTTTTGACTTCAGAAAAAAATTTTCTCTTAGAAATTTGTTATAGCATTGTTTTGTTTTATTTGTCTTTTTTTTCCCCTCTGGGTAATCAAATCTTTTCCACATCTTGATTAGCTGATAATCCAACTATGTTTAGAGAGCACATCAGTTTGATACATTTCTATATCAGAATTAATCCTGATATTCCTAATAATCCTAAAATTGATGAAAACAGCAATACTTTATGAAATAACAACAGATGAAATAAGTAAAAAAAAACTTAGTTTGTGTATGTAAATTAACTGTAAGAAACAAAGAAACAATCATCTGGGGGAAATATCTAGTAGATTTATTGTTCTATACCTCATATAATGAAAAAGCACTTTCCTGTTTTTATTAGAATTTTTATTATGTTCTGTTATTATGAATACTTGCAGTCTACTATTAGTATTATTAGTATTTTATTTGTCATTGCCTTTCCTAGTATATTTCTATATGTATGGTTTTCCACATATATAAATATACTTTAGATATTTAACAGTTCAGAGTATTCTCATCAATAGAAGTAGCACGCGATATGAATCCTTCTTAATTATCCTCCGATTTTCAGTGGCACCCACCAAAACTCATGTATACTTCTATTTGCAAACTTGAGGTCATTTTCCTTGAAATAGATTATTATTCTTTAGGTTCTCTGCCTTGGTGGTTTTCCAACTAAAATAAGTGCAACATCAATGATAATTTTTTTGATGAGGTCCTATGATAGAAAGTAATCCAATTGAAAAGGAGCTTATTAAATATAAATACATGCATATTTGATAGTTGGTGAATTTTGGGGTGAAGCTTACATTTTTTTCTGGGTATTTTAATGATCTACTATGGCAAAAGTGTAGATTTAGGAAGGAGAACCATAATTGTAATCAGGAAGTCAAAGGTCTTTTATAAAGAAATAGAGTTGGTGACCATTTATGTCCCTAAACATTAGAAAACAACTCAGGATTAATATGGAGTCTCTAATCCTACTATATTATGCTGAGCAATGTTTAGATTTCTAATCTTTGAAGTTTATAAAGTTATGTAAACATAGCACTGTCAAAAAGTAAACGTGTTACTCTGCCATTAACTGGCATCTAATTATGAGTCAACAGTCTATTTGAATTTACTTACCTCTGAAAAGAAAGACTTGTTCTATAAATAACTAATCCTCAGCATGGGATGTTTAGAGCCCTTGAAATGCTCACTGTGTAATAACAATTAGTGAAGATTAGAAATAATATGAATATGTAATATTTGAAAAAGACTAATGCAGATCATTAATTTAGCTATCAAACTTTCACACTTCTCAAAATGACAAATTGATTTCAGTTAATATTGTATCACCTCTGTATAGTAATATAATTTATTATATATTAAGTAGGTGTTCTGGCAAGCTAATATTACTTTAATTTTAGAAGTATGAAAATGAATTTATATTTTGGTTAGAAGTAAAAATCTTTCAAAATATTTGGTGATCATGGGAAGGATAAGGAAAATATGGAAAGTAGATTAGGGATCACTATATCAGAACTAGTGTCTGCTTGTAAATATTGCTATGTCCGCTGGGTATTCCTTAGTATAATCCTCTCTACCTAAAAATTATCTAATTAGTGCTTCTTTTTGTTTAAGAACACAGGTATGTTTCCATTTAAATTTTTAATCTCTTATCAAGGCAGAGAATCTATGTTGTTGAGAGGTCATTATGCTACAATATATGTTAAAAATATTTTGAGGAGTTTTCTCTAACTTAATTTTGCTAAATAACATTAAATGAAAAATGCTAAATACCTTAGAAATCATTTATGTGTTATTTTTGGAAGTAGAGATGACATTGTCTTTGTTGACTATCAGAGATGTATTATTAGATAATAATTTTTGTATTTTAAAAGATTATTTCTAGTTTTGTTCTTATGAGCTCCAGAGATTATTAACCTCACTGATTGACTAGAGATATGTTGTGAAGTGATACATTTTATATTGTTGAAAGATTATTTCTTATTTTAACTTTGTGAGTCACAAGATTTTTAAATACATGAATTAATGTGTAAAGGTAGAAATGTGTTTTTTAAAAACCTTCTTTTTTAGTTTATCTACGAGATTAATTATAATATTCCCAAAGGCAAAAGTGCCTGGTAGTTTTATTTGTGTGAGTATGATACTCTTTGAGACATTAAGAGATCAGTAAGTATAAAACTCCAAAGACACCTATGATTGACAGAATTAGAATTTGTAATGGTAAATGAAAAGTATTCATAAGATTTTTCCTTTTAGTATTTCCGTAATTTTGTTATAGATGTTGTATTGTTTGATTTTTAAATGCTGTTCAAGAGGAAAATAATATTTGGAAAGTTTTTAAATATATTGTGTTAATTCCACTAGGCATATTGCTTTTTAACTATTTAAAACTTTGGTTCCCTTAAACACACATGTAATTTTTATGGTAAAATTTTAATACCTGAGATGTATTATTTTTGTTATTTTTTTTTTTGAGTAACACCCATGAGAATTCAAGGGTTCTTGAAAACAAACAAAAAAACCACAGAGGACTTGAGTTTTGATATTATCTCTTCATATGGTAGCACCAAATTCATTTCTATGGTAACCTATTAAGAATGTGAAAACTTTCTTTTAGGCTGTGCTAAAAAATGAAAATAGTAATTGGGTATTTGTCAGTGGAAATATTATAATATACTTAAAAAGATAAATTAATCATTAAAGCTTGTCTTTTTACAGAGGTTTAGAAAACATATAGCTTAAATGGTGTATTTAATTTAAAAATATTTGTTTGGAGCAAACATATATTAAAAGGAGTTTATTTAAATATTGCCTTGCTTAGTAGTCTTCATTTTTAACTGAAATTTGAATTTTTAATAGGCATCATAGGACATAAACAAGTCAAGATGTTATAATTCTTCCTTGCAATGAAGATCTTTAATCATGTGCTTAACAAGGGTAAAAAATATCATGACCATCTTAATAGTTAAAAGAAGTAATTTTTTTTAGTCAAAAACATTTATTCTATATGTTTGTAAGGGCTTAACTGTAGTATATCTCAGTTAATATCTAACTACAAAATCTATAAAGTAAAAGATCTATTGGTAAAGGGAGAGTTTTGTAACTCTGTGTTTGATCCCTACATTTCTTGTGCTAGTAATTTTCCCCTTTTCAATTCTTCAACTTAGTTTTTGAATGTTTTAAAAATACTTTAATTTATAATTTTATCACATTATTTAAAGCTATTTTAAGTACATTTTGTTTCTTTTATACTTAATATGAAAAATTGCCTAGAATTAGATAATGCCCTATAGCAATTGAACTTATCTTTATTATGCTCTGCTTTGCTTTAGATTTCATGCAGTATCAAACCTACATTTGGATTTTTCATTATCAACCTAAATCATGAGTTACAAGTAAACAAACTAAATTCTATAAGAAGGGTTCCAATACTTTGAGTACATAACAAAGTATTTTTCTAGAGGCAAGCACCTTAGTCCTTTCTTTATAGTTGTTTTTAGTAGGCACAAAAAAAATAGACAGGAAGTAATGCTATTGTTTATCCCTGAATAATGACATCTCCTTGATAATTAATGATAAGATATTCTATGAGTTGCTACATTTATTGTAATTGAATTTATAAATAAATATTACTAATGTGAAACAGCAATTTTATCAGTTCAGTAAGTTCACCTTCTTGGATTCTCATTTACAGAGAGAGAATTGGGAACACAGTGGATGGGACAAACTAAAATTAATAGTCTAGTTAGGTAGTGCAAACAACTTTTTGGTAGAATTTCTTAGTAGTTATAAATCTATATTTCAAAAAAAATTTAGTAGCATGAAAAGAAAACAAAAATTAGTCATAATCATCCCAATATCTATAGTTCATATAAATTTAAATATTTTAGTAAATACAAATTTCATGAAAACATGCTTTTTCTTAATTATTAGTATAACACTCAAATAAGCATCTTTTCAGTTAATGACCTCATGACAATTTTCTTTTTCTCCTCATTTGCTTTTTATTGAATTGCAGACTAGTGATTACTATTGTATAAATATTTTCATTTTCAGTTTATTATATAAGACTAGAAATTACAGGTGTTCAGCACATCTGTTTATATTGTCATAGTTTTTCAAATTAACCCAAATATAAAATAACTTAGATTGAAGAGTCAAATATATTTGGGAAGCATAGGATTTGAAAATTTACCAATTCTTGGTTTGTAAACCTTGTCTGAAAAATCTTATTTTAAATGGAGTGATTCTCTTTTTGCTTAATTTAAGGGAAGGTGTATTAATTTCTTGCTGTATTCCAGACAGATTCATAAATGCTGAAGATATAAAAAAAACATGGACTCTGTTTTTAGGAAATTCATAACTTTAAAACATTTTTGATAGAACAAACACACATACATATCATGTGCACAGTGCTTAGTTGGACACCTGTGTGTACTTTATTGTGGTCCTACTTAGGGGGATATGGTATATCAAAATGGATTTGGAAGTGAGATAAGTAATGGAAGTAGATATAAACTGTTGCATAATTATATGTAGAATTAATTTCAAAAGGCAAAATTAAGCAAAACAAAAAACTTGTGCAGTTGTTTTAACTATATAAACAATATGAAAATATTTGTTTAAATATCCTATTTTACAACTGTAAGTCATTATCTTTACATTTAGAACTATTTATAGGTTAATAAATGGCCAGTGATACTGTAAATTTTGTCTCAATAAATTTTCTTCTGTTGGAATATTTTCTCATATACTCTAAAATGTAGTTTAGTTATTCATTTGTCTGTTTGATGTATTTGTGTATTTATGCATTTTATATCAAAACTTTTTGTTGTTTATTTAGACTTCAAATTTAACTGGGTACCCTGTGGTTTAATTTGCTCTATCTGGCATCTTTATTTCATTTCTAGTGCTTACTTTGGAGCCCAAGGAATTGGCTCATTCCCCTAAAATTCATATCAAGTAAGACAAAGAGAAAGGAACAATTCTTCAAAGTAAAATCTTGATTTTTTTAAAATGGGGGTTATACTAGGCCACCAGAAATAAAAAAAATATTTACTTTGTATATTATCCATCAAAATTAAAAGAAAATATATGTGAACCAATAATTAGATTTCTGACCATATATTCTGCAGATGTATACCTACCTACCTTTTCAAAGTATGTTTATAGAAAGATACTTCTATAAACAGAAGAACTTTTGTATATCAAAACCATTTCTTATCATCCAAAAAGATTTTTTAAGTAAATTTCATTTTCTTACAGTGAGATATTATATAACTGAACACAAACAATGAAATAAATGGGTGTTTATTAATACAAAGCCACTTACTCCTTCATTCAAAAGACTATTTAGTAACAATTGTTCCCTATCTGCTTTTAGGCACATACAGCATTGAATGAGCCAGATAAAAATGTCAGCCCTCAAAAAGTTGCTGATCTTCAAGCTACATTATTAACTCAAAAATGCATTATGTAAACTTTATGATATGTTTCTACTTGTGGAAATCATCCATACCTGATCATTATATGCATGGATATTCTAAGAGACACCAAGATTCTTTCTAGATCTATAACGAGCATTTTTGTTAAGAAGAGTGTTAGTATTTCATAATTGTAACACTAAAATAATTATATTATAAATAACTAAATATGACTTAATATTTTAAATTTAGGCACTTTAGGAAAAAAATTTAATTCTCACCTCAAAAGTATAGATTTTCCTCTTTCTATATAAGGGATTTGAGTGCAGTGGTCTAAGTGTGCTACTAGGAAATGGAGAAGTATAATTTAAAACTAAATATTGTCAGATTCCAGAATCCAGGTTCTCTGAAACATTCAAAGACCTTCAAAAACAGCATGAGTTTGAACAGGTTTGATTTTTCTTATTCGCCTTTTATACTGTAAACTGTTTATGTATTTATTGTGCAAGGAATATATTGTTTTGCCTAATAAGAAGACATGATCAATCATGATTTGGTATTCCATTTAGAAAAAGCAGTGCTTATTCAACTACTGCACAGTGCTCCCTTACCACCAAAAATATTTGTTTTATACTCATATAAAGTGCTATTTTAGAAGTATTTAGCCATGTGTCATTCATGTATCATTCATGTTTGTATGTAGTAAGCAAAATAAAAGCTAACTAAATTTGTTAAAATATTACTAAAATGTGTTCATTTTCATAATCTAGAATTTCATAAATCTTGTTCAACTCAAGTAAAAATATGTTTGTTTCATATATTATCATTAACTAAGATAATTAGGTTTGTATCCATGTAGGCAATGTCAAGCACATCATAACTGTCATCTGGCCAGCAATGACCAGATGATGTCATTAATTGGGAAACAACATCAGATTTCAGAGAAATTAAAATGTGAAAAGAGTGTTTTAGAAACAATAAAATATGATAGGGTCAACTTAAGGCTTTTGGTGATAAATGAGGTAATGCATGCTAAGTGTTTGTCTCACCCACTGCCTTTTACCTGCCAGACTGTGACAAATTTTGACATCATAGTTGCAAATATATAAAAAAGAGAATGATAAATGTTATATATTTCTGTTCTTAATAATAATTCCTTTATATTTTGAACTACTTTCTTCCTCCATATTGCTCTGACAAAGTTCTTCAATCTAGTAGAACTTTCAGCATCACATGTGGATCTTTAAATTTATACACACACACACACACACACATACACACACATACACACACACACACACCCATATATATATATATATGAATTAAATATAATAATGTGTATAACATAATTAAATAAAATTTAATTATATATATCATAATATAATTATTATTAATATATCACATATTACTAATATACAGTATGGTAATAAATTGAATTTACATTATTAATAACATAATATACTGTATAATATATATATAATATAATTATTAATATATAATGATATAATATATACAATATATTCTATTTTTTCCTCCTTTTAAAAAATTGATTATTTTTTAAAATAAATGACAGCAGAATGTATTACCATTCTTATTACACATATACAGCACAATTTTTTGTATCTCTGGTTGTATATAAAGTATATTGACACCAATTTGTGTCTTCATACATGTACTTTGGATAATGATATTTATCACATTCCACCATCCTTGCTAATCTCCTGCCCCCTCCCTTTCCTCCCACCCCTCTGCCTATCTAGAATTCCTCTATTCCTCACATGTTCCCCCTCTCTATCCCACTATGAGTCAGCTTCCTTATATCAGAGACAACATTTGGCCTTTGTTTTTTGGGGATTGGCTAACTTCACTTAGCATGATATTCTCCAACGCCATCCATTTACCTGCAAATGCCATGATTTTATTCTCTTTTATTGCTGAGTAAAATTCCATTGTGTGTGTGTGTATGTATGTATGTATGTATGTGTGTGTGTGTATGTATATATATATAATATCTCACATTTTTTTAATCCATTCATCCACTGAAGGGCATCTAGGTTGGTTCCACAGTTTATCTATTGTGAATTGTGCTGCTATAACCATTGATGTGGTTGTGTCCCTGTACTATGCTGTTTTTAAGTTCTTTGGGTATAGTCCAAGGAGAGGGATAGCTGGGTCAAATGGTGGTTCCATTCCCAGATTTCCAAAGAATCTCCATATTGCTTTCCATATTGGCTGCACCAATTTGCAGTCCCACCAGAAATGTATGAGTTTACCGTTTTCCCCACATCCTTGCCAACACTTATTGTTGTTTGTCTTCACAATAGCTGCCATTCTGACTGGAGTGAGATGATATCTTAGAGTAGTTTTGATTTGCATTTCTCTGATTGCTAGAGATGATGAGCATTTTTTCATATATTTGTTGATTATATATGCTCTTCTGAGAAGTGTCTGTTCAGGTTCTTGGCCCATTTGTTGATTGGGTTATTTGTTTTCTCAGTGCTTAGCTTTTTGAGTTCTTTATACACCCTAGAGATTATTGCTCCATATGATGTGTGAGGGGTAAAGATTTGCTCCCAGATGTAGGCTGTCTGTTCATCTCACAGATTGTTTCTTTTGCTGAGAAGAAACTTTTTAGTTTGATTCCATCCCATTTATTGATTCTTGGCTTTAATTCTTGGGCTATAGGAGTCTTATTAAGGAAGTTGGAGCCTAATCTCACATGATGAAGATTAGGCCCTACGTTTTTTTCTATTAGACGGGGAGTGCATAGTGAGAGATAGGGGTTTAATTTCATTTTGTTTCATATGGATTTCCAGTTTTCCCAGCACATTCCCTCTATAAATTGGAATAAGACAGGGATGCCCTCTTTCACAACTTCTATTCAACATAGTTCTTGAAACACTGGCTAGAGTAATTAGACAAAAGAAAAGGTATATGTATAGGAAAAGAAGAACTTAAATTAGCCCTATTTGCTAGTGATATGATTCTATACCTAGAAGACCCCAAAAACTCCACCATAAAACTTCTAGAACTAGTAAATGCATTCAACAAAATAGCAACATATAAAATCAACACCCATAAATCAAAGGCATTTCTGTATATTAGTGACAAATCCTTTGAGAAAAATGAGGAGAACTACCTCATTTACAATAACCTCAAAAAATAAAAATAAGATAATTGGAAATCAACTTAATGAAAGAGGTGAAAGATCTATACAATGAAAACTACAGAGCCCTGAAGAAAGACATCAAAGAAGACCTTAGAAGATGGAAAGATCCACCTTGGATAGGCAGAATTAATATTATCAAAATGACCATACTACTAAAATCACTATACAGATTTAATGCAATTCCGAACAAATTCCCAATGGCATTCCTCATAGAAATAAAAAAAAGCAATCATGAAATCCATCTGGAAAAATAAGAGACCCAGAATATCTAAAGCAATCCTTAGCAGGAAGAGTGAAGCAGGTGGCATCTCTATACCAGATGTTAAACTATACTACAGAGCAATAGTAACAAAAACAGCATGCTAGTGTCACCAAAACAGACTGGTAGATTGATGGTATAGAATAGAGGACTCAGACACTAACCCACAAAATTACAATCATCATATATTAGACAAAGGTGCCAAAAACATGCATAGGAATAAATATAGCATCTATATACAATATATTCTATATAATATAAATTATATACTATATAATATAATTGTTAATATATAATGATACAATATTATACAATTAGTAATACATATTAATTTAATTATATATTATATTGTACATAATTAAATTACATATTATTAAATATACAAATGTACTATATTAATATATAACATAATTATATATAGTATATAATAATAAATAATATAACTATATATTAGGAAATTACAGCAGAACACAATGAGGAGTGATTATGGCTCAGTTTAAGGAGCGGCATTGAATGTGGTGAGAAGTGGACAGATTATGGTGTAGTTTTTAGACGAAAACAGGGTTAGCTGTATAAGGATGTATGAGGAAAAATTAAACATGACTTCAAGATTTTCAGTTGAACAACTATGAGAATACAGTTGCCATTGAAGGTGACTGTAGATAAAATTGGTTTAAGGACAGTAGTTGACTTTCTTTTCAAAAAGTTATTTTTTAGTTGTAGTGGACACAATACCTTTATTTTATTTTTATGCCGTGCTAAAGATTGAACACAGTGCTTCACCCTTGCTAGGCAAGGGCTCTTCCTCTAAGCCACAACCGCAGCCCAGTAGCTGTCTTTTTAATGTTGAATTTGGGGCATGTAGTCATCCAGCTAGATGTGTCAAAGAAGTAGGATTTCAGTCTGACATGAGGAAAGAGATCCGATCAAGAGAGATAATTTGGGAATCTTAGCATATAAATAACATTTAAAGTTATATGACTTGATTAGGAATAATTCAGTAAGAAAACAAGCAAACAGCAAAGAATAGAAAGCAACTGTCAATGTAATTGAAGAAAAACTAAATGAGTGTGAGTGAGCTCCTGGAAGCTGAGAAAACACTATAAAAAAGAAAGTATTTATCAGTCATCTCAAAGGCTGTTGTTGGGTCAAAGAGAATCATAACTGAACATTGCCAATTAGATTCATCCACTTTAAAATAATTGATGATAGAATTTAAAGAGGACCTAAATAAATGGAAAATATTCCATGTTGTTAGATTGCAAGATTTTATATTGCTATATGACAGTACTCCCTAAACTGATCAATAGTTTCATATGATCCTTTCCCAAATAGCAGCAGGCTTCTTTGTAGTAATTGACAAGTGATCTTAAAACTCATATAGAAATTCAAAAGATCTAGAAAAGCCACACCATTCTTGAGAAAGAACAAAGCTCACATTTTCCCAAATTAAAAGCTTAGCCCAAAACTACAAGAGTGAAGACAGTGTGCCACTGACATAAGAATGGATATTTGGATCTAATATTATTGAGAGTCCAGAAATAAATTCTTATGTTTATAGTCAATTGATTTTTTACAAGTGTACCAAGGCAACTGAGCAACTGAAAGCCACATGCAAAAGAATGAATTTGGAACCTTAATTCCCATCATAAACCAAAAGTCAGTAGACTTACATGGAAGAGCCTAAGCCCTGTCGAAGAAAACACAAGAATAAATCTTCCTGAAAAGTCTTCTTAGATGTTGCATCAAAACACAAGTGACCTGTATACTCAGAAAAATGAGATTCTGTATCCCATGTGATTCAAATGTATGATATGTCAAGGTCACTGTACTGTCATGTGCAACTAATTAAAACAAATAAAAATTTTTTAAAAAATAAATACATAAAAATTAGATATTAAAAACCCACAAGTGACAAAAGGAAAAACAGACAAATTACAACCTATCTAAAAATGAAATTTTTTTGTGTGCTTAAAAAGACACCAGGGTGAAAGTGAAAAGTCTGCACCTCAAAATGGGAGAGAACTTCTGCAAATCATATATCCGTTAAGAGACTTGTATCTAAATATGCAAAGTATTTTTACAAATCAGTAATCAAAATGCAAATTTCCCTATTGAAGACGGACAAAGGATTTGAATAGCCATTTCTCCAATGTATATGTCAAGATAGCTTAAAAACTTGTTCAAAAACATTAGTTGTCAGGGAAACAGAAATCAAAGTCCCTATGAGTATGATTAGGATGGTTATGATCAATAATTATGTTGTTATTTTTAACCAGTAATCGCCACTACCATTTACCAATAAAATAACAAATTATCACCAGTGAAAATATTTCTGATATCATAGAGAAATTGAATCCCTGTTTCATTGTTTTTGGGTTTCTGAAATGGAGCAACACTTTAAATACCAACTCCTTGCCAACTCCTCTCAAGGGTAAAAGTTCCATGTAATAGTATATACTTAAAGGAAATGAAAACAGAAAATGTAGACATGAAAACATATACACAGACTTGTACATGAATGTTCAAATATATATTTAACTAAACTTACATGAGTGTTCATAGCAACATTATTCATAACAGCCCCAAACTGGAAACATTTCAATGTCCATCAACTGATCAGTGGACAAATAATATTTTGTGTACTTATAAGGGGAATATTATTCTGCATTAAAAAAGAGTGAAGTACTAACATGCTACAACGATAGAACTTTGAAAACACAGGCAAATCTATGGACACAGAATGTATATCCATGGTAAATGTTTATTTATTTATTTATTTATTTTTTATTTTTTATTTTTTTTAAAGAGAGAGAGAGAGAGGAGAGAGAGAGAGAGAGAGAGAGAGAGAGAGAGAGAGAGAGAGGGAGAGAATTTTTAATATTTATTTTTTAGTTCTCGGCGGACACAACATCTTTGTTGGTATGTGGTGCTGAGGATCGAACCTGGGCCGCACGCATGCCAGGCGAGCGCGCTACCACTTGAGCCACATCCCCAGCCCCGGTAAATGTTTATTTAAAATGTTTTCAAAATGAGTCCCTTCTAGATTTTGAGGTTTTGAGAAAACCTAAGTATGAAGTTTTATTTTGAAATAATATGATTAGTTAAATAATCATCTTGAGTTAAAAGAGGAAGAAAAAAATAAAGAAGGAAAGAGAGACATAGGCACTTGTGGGACTGGAGGGTACTAGGTAGGAGGCATGGGGGTCTGAAGGGAAGTGATTGCTGATGGATATAGGATTTCTTTGGGGGGTAATGAAATGTTTTAAAATTAGACTGTGGCAATTTTTATACAGCTTTGACTAAACTAAATATCATTGAATGTGTACTCTAAATGGTTAAGTTATATAGTATATGAATTATCTCAATAATCCTGTTTAGAAAGAAGAGCGAGAGAGAAAGGGGTCAGTAGGAAGGGAGGTAAGGAAGGAAGGATACCCAGAGAGAACTAAAGATAGCAGGAGGAGGGGGAGAGAACAAGAAATAATTGTGGTTAAGAACTTCAAAGGATACTCACAAGCTTGGGCCTTTGTTCCTGTGATATTCTTAGTAGCCACATTGTCTGTATTCCTGCCTTTTGTGATGGAAGAGATGTTTCCCTGATGCTTCCTTCTACTGTCTGTCCTTCCATTTCCATAAATAGTTGATTGAATCATCTAGATAAGGCAGCCAAATAGTTAACCCAAATGGAAAGATCACACTTTTTAGCAGGTTTTGGTATTTTGTATTGTAAATAGGTCCTTAATTAATATAGTACAACAAAGCAAGTAAATTAAATCTTATCCTTGAAGCCTGACATAGCATGCTATACATGAGAATGTACAATCATGTATATGATTTATTTTTCATAACATGAGAAAGAAAATGGAAGTTTAAAAGAAAAAGCTG
The DNA here is from genome assembly GCF_964194105.1 of Spermophilus citellus. Classification (NCBI taxonomy): domain Eukaryota; kingdom Metazoa; phylum Chordata; class Mammalia; order Rodentia; family Sciuridae; genus Spermophilus; species Spermophilus citellus. Next base: position 83,173,522 of record NC_138195.1, read on the forward strand.
TTTTATTTTATTTAAATATTTTAGGCAACTAGTGTGCATCTAAATATTTGGTTAGTAAGGGAAGAATTTTTTTCTGATTTGCATTGCTTTTGTTAAAATAATATCATTGTAGTGTATGGTTATTTATATTACATAAACTATTATTAGAAGACAGCAATAAAATTTATTTGAATTTTATTGATTTAACACATTAAAATTTGAATATTGTATGTGATAATATTTCCAACTTTCTATATTAACTTCATTCATATTCTGCAATTTCTGCCTTAAAATAAAAATTAGGCCGTAATTTTCCCATCTTTGTTGAGTCTCCCTCCTGCTATTTCCTACTTCTCTTACAGTATAATTTGTTTACTAGCTACATACTGCTAACACATAGGCACTTAAACACACATTTAAAATTAATACAGAATTGAGCAAGAGGTATTGTTTTTTGAGCTAAACTTTCTTCTCACTGTGAGCTTTGTAAACATAGTTTACTTTAGGAAACATATAGAATATGTTTTTTTCCTAAATTAGAATTTAGGAAAAACATACTTCTAGGAAAATAATTTTACTATGACTTGAGAACATAACTTTTGTAATGCATCGCTTACTAATTGTCCAAAAATAATATTAATTACTTAACAGTATAGAGTAATCTTAGTCGCTTGCCTTGTATTTTTATTTTAGAGTAAAAGTGCTTTTATCATAAAATGCATCCTGAAGAATTGGTTTATTCAGTAATTCAGCCATATAATAAGGAACATGAAAATAGGTAATCTGTTGAATGATGCAGCTGTTGTGCAAACTTGTTACTAGCAGTTATTCATTATAACAGAGATTCTCAACCAAAGAGAACATTTAAAAATAGTATAATTTGAAAAAAACAACTTTATTTAATTTGATTTTGGGTATCTTAATTAGTGGAGCCATTCTTGATTCCTCATTTCAAGAGTTTCAGTATACTGGAAATCATGTTAAATCAGTATTTGACATGTACTGTCCTCACCTAGAAATGTTCTAGTATTCTTGTTGCATAGTATGTTTATTTATTTTTAAATTATTTTCATATTCTTATAATTGTGATCTAATTTAGCTTATTGTTATTTACCGAAATGATTTGTGTACTCTAACTGGTATTTAGGCAAACCCAGTATTAAAATGTATAGAATATAAAGTACAAAAGAATCCAAATTTAAAGTTCATACCTGGTCATCATTTTTAAGCAAAATATATTAGATTTCAATTAAAAACCTAAACAATCATTATCTACTTTGGAAATTTCTCTTTTGCTATCTTTATTTTTAATTATTACTGTCTATCAAGTTGTCTACTAGTATAAAGCATTTTTTTAAAAAAAAATATGCCAAGTTATTGTATAATGGCGTTAATTATCTTAAATATTCAAGTTAGCAAGATTCTACTTTGTCTATTTCTTTGAAAGTGCCTCTGTAAAAAAAATAACTTTTTATTTCTCCTTAAATTCATCCTGAAGTACTGCAGTCATGGGCTTCATAAAGTATATAATTGAAACATTATCTTTGACTTTCAAAAACCATACATAATTGTTTAAACAATTCTGTGTAAGGCTCACAGTTTTCTAAACAAAGTGAGAGAAATATGCTATTCTTAGAAGCTGATTTTTGTATTATGTCATTTAATATGAAACATTTATCTCAAATAGATGTGGACAATTTATTATTACTTTCAGAATAGTTATTTGCCTAGCAGATGAGCTAACATAAATGAAGCAGTAAATCAGTTTTGCTTCCTTTAGATAATTGGTAATTTACATATAACCTTTGGCTATTCTTTTATCCTAGGGTATTGATATTGTAAGGGTCTGGCGAAGCGTCGGAGAAAGAGACCACACGAGACTAGCTTCATGCAATGGCAAGGGGGATTTATTAGGGATCCGGTCCAACGCGCTGGGGCTCCGTGCTCACTCAAGAAGGGAGAGCAGCCCAGAGCCCAGAGCAGAGGTCAAGCAGAGCTTAAGTACACTTTTGGAGAGGGCGGTGGGCTTTGCATACATCAGAACAAATCATCATGAGGCGCGGGAAAATTGAACAACAACTTTGAGACGTGATTGGCACATTCATTGGTGGGAACAGGTCGGGTGGGGGTGATTGGTCACTCCTAAGCGGGGTACACATTCAAACTGATTGGTTCTGGGGCCTATATGCTTACGTGCCATGCTACCTGGAGCCCTTAGCTATTAAACAACCAGGGAATCAATGGAGATATTTACTGGGCAGTTCCCGCATTGTCCTAACAACTTTACAGAGATTACAGGTTCCAGGGATAGCAGAGGAATTGTAACAATAGACTTTTACCTTTTAGCCCAGGCCTTGTAATCTAGAAGCTTTACAATGCCCTAGTCTTTTACACTTTAACTCAGACTTTTGCAGCTTAGAATCAGCTTAGAAATTTTACCTTTACAATATAAGTTGCATAAAATTATTTTCCATATAGAAAGTACTTTGAAATGCAAAATCTAATTAAATGTACTATTATTTTAGGACAGTTGTGTTGCTAAAAGGTAGTATTTTGACTTTTAGGAATATTTGAGGACTCTGAATGGAGTATATAAGAAAGCTCAATTATAACCTCTATGGATTACTTTTGGCCACTTTTCAATTGAAACAAATGAAACTGCCAAAGTACTTAGAGCACTGCATTTTTCTTACATAAACTGTATTTAGACATAATACTATATTTGCTGTATTATGCTACCTAGCCTAATTGGGCTATCTAGCCTTTTGTGTTAAGGAAACATTAAAGGATTAAATTTATAAGATAAACTAAGATTAGTAGGTGAGGCTGATTGTGACTAGTTATTTTGCCCAGGGCTTTTGACATAGACCCCAGGGGGTTGCCCAAGAACTCTGGACATCAACACATTTATAACCAATTAATGGCACACTCACTAGTGAATCATGCTCCAATCCAGGTAACTAAAATCCTGTTTTGGAGAAGACATGGTATGGTGTGCTTTTTTGTCTAGCCAGGTCATAATGTATTTATCACAAACCTCTTTTCATTTAACACAGATTTTTAGCAACTACCGGATCCTGGATAAATAATTCTGTTGCATTAATTTTTAAAACTAAAAATGTCTTGAAATTTTGAAGAACATTGAATATGGAATCTTATGATTTATGGAAACTTATGATTGCTGTTATCCAGAATTTAAATATCTTGGATCACTGTTTAGCAAGTGTAATATTTTACAAATTAGAGAGCTTTTTCAGATCACTGTATTGATTTTTCTTCATGCTATTTTAATTATTTTTTGAAACATCTGGATAATTTTTTCCAGATGAAATCATATCTCATTTTATTATTCAGATTAATTCAAAATTCAAGCTCATCTAAATAATTTTGTTTTCCATTCAATTTTGTGGCATCTATTTTACAAAGAAATTTTTATATCAATTAAAAATACATCTCAGATAATGTGATCAAGAATTCCATACATGCCAATAACCTATTACAAGATTAAGAATTGTTAATCTTGTTTGTAATTGTTTTATTTCAGTTTTGCCCTCTGCGTTGATAGTTTTAGTGTCTTTTTATTCCATAAATTTCATCATATACTGATTCAAATTTTGTTAAGATATTATTTTCTATTAATGCAGGAACATATTTTTCCTTACTTTGTTAAAACTTACTCATTTTTATGTCTTCTAATTAAGTAGTTACCTACTTATTAGTGAACAAGGTAAAGGTATTTTAATAAGTTAGTTTAATTAGGATGGTGAAAACCAAATAAATTCTCAAGACAGTGCTAGCAAGGAGATTAATGCATAATAAGTAACAGTTGTAATGTCTGTCATCTCTTTTTGTTTAACCTTTATAAACCTTTGTAGTCTTGCTGCTTGATGAGTGAAATATTTAGAGGCAGTTTGAGTACTATCATCCTTTATCTAGTTGTTACTCTATTTAATATGCCTCATTATTGTGCTTAGAGTTACTTTTTATTTTTCTTAAGATAAATGTTTGTTGGATTTCAGATGAAGGTGACTTTGATACTGAAAGCTGGCAGTTAATGATAACAGTGAAATAACCTTTTATGAATGTGGGTACATAGAATCACGTCTGGCAGAGGTTATTGTCATACATAGTAAGTGGCCAGCACACTTTGCAGACTGTTAAATCATGGTGGTATGTGTCATTTCAGCTAGAAGAAAAAGAGGATATTATAAGTCCTTTTTCAATATTGAAGTTCACAAGAAACAGAATAAATTCTAATTGGCTTAATCTTTTTTAATACCAAAAATTTAATAATGAAAGTAAACTTAATAATCTGAATACAGGAATGCTAAAAAAATAAAGCATATTCACTGACACTAGAATGTCCATGTGTGTGTTCTAACTTTCTGTTTGATTGAAGACTTTAACTGCCAGCAGCATCACTTTGATAGCAGTGTTTTCAGATCATGTTGACCATAAAAGGTAAACATTCTTGTCAATAGGGGCTGAAAGTTACCCTAAATTTCTTTCCCAAAATGTGGATTCTGAACAAAATTCTCAATAAGTTTTCAATGCTGGGGCAAAGCTCAGGTTTTATCTTAAAAAGAACATGAAGTGGCTAAAAAGCAAGTGATGATGATGATGATGATGATGATGATGATGATGTTGATTACTATTACTATTTTGGTACTGGAGATTGAACCCAGGGCCCCTCATCCACTTAGCAACATCCCTAGTTCTTTTTATATTTTATTTAGAGATAGGGTCTCTAAGTTGCTTAGGGCCTTGCTATATTGCTGAGGCTTTGAACTTGGGATCCTCCTGCCTCAGTCTCCTGAGCTGTGAGGATTACAGGCGTGCAGCCAGAGCACCTGACAAACGTTGATTCTTTTGAATAAGAATTTTTAAAAACAGATTTGATTTTGGAGTGTCATGTTTTATTTTAACAGTTAAATTTTTAAAATAAAAATGCATTAGTGTAGTATAAAATCAGAGCTAAATAAAAAGTTTAAATTGCAATGTTTCAATCTTTCTATAACTTCCTTCACCCTTTTGTGCCCTGCTTCTATAAACACTTGTTTCTTATTTATCCTTCAAGATTTCATTTATATAAATATGATCAAATGCAAATATATAATTTTATATTCATCATCTCTTATACAAAATAATATATTTTCATATTTTGTCAAACCTGAGACAACATATAATATGATGGACATTTTTATGAACCACCAAGGAAGAAAAATATTGGCAATTAAATGTTGATATAACATTGATAATAAAGTGTGTTGCAATGTCAGAAATATTAAAATGTAAAAAACCCACATCTTGGAGTTGCATAAATATGATATGTGACCTCTGCTACTCATTGTTCTCATCACTTAAAAATATAACTTGGGATTCTTCATGCTGCAGACCTTCTTTATTCCCTTTTTTTTAATAGGAACATGTTTGTTTATAATGTGATTGTACTCTTAGTTAGCCCCTATAAATACTTTTTTAGTATTTGAAACTATACTTAGTCCATTTTATATGTTTGCAGGTATAATGATAGGATAAGTTGCAGATGAGTTTGCTTACTTAATGTTAATCATATCTGTAATTTTTATAACAATTAGTAGATTTCCCTTCAGAGGGTTTTAGTACTTTCCTTTTTCCACCAACTGTTTGAAAAGTCTTTGTCAAACTTTGAAATTTTGCCCGTTAATGTGAGAAATGGTGTTTCATTCTTATTTGTACATCTTGAATAAATGAAAGGTCAAGAATATTTTATAGTGTTCAAGAGTCATTTAAAACTTTTTTCTGCAAACAATTCATGTTTTTTTCTATTATATTGCTGAACTTTTTATTCTTTATTTTTAGGTATTCTTTCTACTTAGGGATATTAACCCTTTATCTCTGGTATGAGTTGTAAATATTTTTCCTACCTTGCCATTTGATTCTTCATCTATTATATTAACATTATCTTAGTCTGTTCAGGTCAATCTAACAAAATAGAATAAAGTGGGTACTGTATAAACCATAGACATTTATTTCACACAGTCCCAGATTATGAGATTTTTCCAAGATAAAGATGTGGGCAGATTCCGTGTCTCGTGAAGGTTTGTTACCGTTCATAGATATAACCTTCTAAGTTCTCCTTTCATGAGGGAAGGAACTGGCTAACCCTCTGCCATCTCTTTTATAAGGGCACTACTCACCTCCCAAGACTCATTAAATCCTCTTTAACACCATCACCTGGGAATTAGGATTTGAACATATGAAATTTCTTTTTTGGGGGGGAACACATTCAGGGAATAGCATGCAAGAGATCTTATTTATGTTCAATATAGTCAAATTTCCCAAACTTCTCTTTATTGGCTTTTGGAATTCATGTCATAATTAGAAGGACTTTTCCCATGTTTTTATCTGGAAATGTTTTGACTTCATTTTTCATTTTGCATAGACTGACTTTGATAATCCCCAGTGACCCACAAATCCAGTCATCTGTGCCATTGTGTACTGCCTCTATTGACTCTAGGATTGTGCTATGACTGTTTTGACCAATCAAATGTGAGTGGGGTGGTGATATGTAGCCAATTTGAGGCTTAGCCCTTAATTATACTTGCAGTTCTTTTTCTTCTTTCTTTGGAGCTTACTAATTAGGTGCTTTCTTGGAACATAGTCACCATGTATTAAGGGAGCCCCTGTGGAGAGGCCTTCCAAAAGGAGAATCAACACTGGTAGACAGTAGCCTCAGCTGTCTAGCCTCCAGATGACAGAGTATCCAGGTGAGCTCTATCTTCCAGCCCAGGTGAGCTCTCACTTGAGCCTCCAATTGACTGCAGCCATCCCAGGTCTCAAGATGACACAAGGGGCAGAACTTCCCAGCTAACACAAATAATTTTGAGAGAATGTACTGTTTCCATAGACTACTACATTGTTTTACACCACCCCCAAACATAGTGACTTACAGGCACAAAATTTATATTTGTTCACAATGTGTGTATTATGTCTCAGCAGAGATGATTGCCATCTCTCCGGTCAGCATCAATGGGGTAGCTTCAGTGAGCTAGAGAACCTTCAACTAGGATGCCTCTCTTATGGTTGTGGTCAGACTTTGGCTAAAAGCTCAGCTGGGATTGTTGGCTGTTGGGGGGGGGGCAGTTTTCCTTCACGTGCGTTTATCCATGTGGTTGCTAGTATTTCTTAAAGATGGGACCTGAGTATTAGGAGGGTATTATTAGGAAATGGTAGATGCTTGTCAAGACTAGGCCTGTAGGAAAAAGGGTATGAGGACCAGTTCACATTCATAGGTGTAGACTGTTGAGATCTTCCTAAAAGAAGTGAGGAAAAATATTTTCCTATCTTTAATTCATCACACATTTAAATATTTTATTCAACTTTATCTTTTTCCAGGTGGCTATTTATTACAGCATCATTTGTTAGTGAACTCTTTACCACCTATATTTTGAGATGATCTTTTTTAAAAATATTTTTAGATGTTGATGAACCTTTATTTTATTCATTTATTTATATATGGTGCTGAGAATTGAACCCAGTGTCTCACACATGCTAGGCAAGTGTTTTACCACTGAGCCACAACTCCAGCCCTTGAGATGATATTATTACCAACTATTAAATTCCTATATGTTTCTGGGCTTTTTATTAGTTTCCACTGGCTTGTCTATCCATGTGCCACTACCATATTATTATAAATCTTGAGGCTCACAGTGTAGTTTCTGTCTAGTAACTTAGCTTCTTCTCATTCTTTTGCTTTCATAATTTTATTATGTATTTTATATGGTTATTTTTCTAAATAGATTTGATAATCAATTTGTCACATTCTGAAGGGAATGAATGATTAGTATTATAATTGATAGAAATGAAATTGTTACCTTTAATAATTTGAACCTTCCTATCATATTCAATATTATTAGTCACAATTTAAAATAATATTGATATGAGATATATTCCTGTTTTACCACATACCCTGCTTTTGTGTCCTTAAAGATTTTTTAAATTTAAATTATGTATTTTAATTTGTTATATATGATGGCAGAATGCAAGACATTTCATATTATACATATAGAGCACAATTTTTCATGTCTCTGGTTGTACACAAAGTATATTCACAGTGTACTTAGGGTAAAGATGACCATCTCATTCCTCTGACTTTTCTACCCCCCCATCCCCTCATTCCCATTTTTCCTATCTAAAGTTCCTTCATTCCTCCCATGCTCCACACCTCCATCCCCATTATGAGTCAGCATCCTCATATCAGAGAAAACATTTGGCCTTTGGTTTTTTGAGATTGGCTTACTTCACTTAGCATAATATTCTCCAACTCAATCCATTTACTTACAAATGCCATGATTTTGTTCTCTTTTAATGCTGAGTAATATTCCATTATGGATATATACCACATTTTCCCTATTCATTCATCTACTGAAGGGCATGTAGCTATTATGAATTGTGCTGCTGTAAACATTGATGTGACTGTGTCCCTGTAGTAAACTGTTTTAAGTCATTTGGATATAGACCAAGGAGTGGGATACCTGGGTCGAATGGTTCCATTTCCAGTTTTCCAAGGATTCTCCATACTGCTTTCCAGATTAGCTGCACCAATTTGCAGTCCCATAAACAATGTATGAGTGTGCCTTTTCTCTGCACCCTTACCAACACTTATTATTGTTTGTATTCCTAATAGCTGCCATTCTGACTGGAGTGAGATGAAATCTTAGAGTAGTTTTGATTTTCATCTCTCTAATTGCTAGAGATGTTGAACATATTTTCATATATTTGTTGATTGATTGTATATCAGCTTCTGAGAAGTGTCTGTTCAATTCCTTGGACCATTTATTGATTGGGTTATTTGTTTTATGTGTGTGTTAATATTTTTGAGCTATTTATATATCCTGGAGATTAGTGCTCTATCTGATGTGCATGTGGTAAAAATTTGCTCCCAGAATATAGGCTCTCTCTTCACCTGACTGATTGTTTCTTTTGCCGAGAAGGAGCTTTTTATTTGAATTCATCTCATATATTGATTCTTGGTTTTAATTCTTGTGCTATAGGAGTATAGTCTGTTCCGTTACCATTGGTCTTCAGGTCTATTTTGTTGCCAATACCATGTTTTTTTTTTTTTGTTACTCTTGCTCTGTAGTATAGTTTAAGGTCTGGTATAGTAATGCTACCAGCTTCACTCTTATTGCTAAGGATTGCTTTGGCTATTCTGGGTCTCTTATTTTCCATTTGAATTTTATGATTGCTTTTTCTATTACTATGAGTAATGTCATTGGAATTTTTGTTAGGACTGCATTGAACCTGTATAGTGCTTTTGGTAGTATGGTCATTTTGACAATATTAATTCTGCCTATCCAAGAGCAAGGTAGATATTTCTATCTTCTAAGGTCTTCTTTATTTTCTGTCTTTAGCGTGTTGTAGTTTTCATTGAAGAGGTCTTTCACCTCTTTCGTTGATTTCCAATTATTTAATTTTTTTAGGCTATTGTAAATGGGGTGCCTTTCCTAGTTTTTCTTTCAGAGGATTTGCCAACTGATGTACAGAAATGCCTTTGATTTATGGGTGTTGACTTTATATCCTGCAACTTTGCTGAATTCATTTATTAGTTCTAGAAGGTTTCTGGTAGAAGTTTTTGGTTCTTCTAGGTATAGAATCATATTGTTGGCAAATAGTGATAATCCCTTAAGGATTTTAATAGATTTTCCACCTTTAAAGTTTTTATATACACATATGCAAATATATCTATAAATATTATTGACATATTTATTAATTTAGCACATTGTATTAATATCGATCCTGATGTTTTACTGAATTATCATAGTTTTATAGTAGTTTTTCAGTTAATTCTTTCAGGTTTTCTAGGCATAAAGTCATATCAACTGAAAATAGCTTTATCTCATATTTAAAATTTACATTAAATTTGATCAAATAAATACCTTTTAATGTCTGTGAATATATATCATTTCCCCCTAAATCAAACAATGTGTTATGTTGTAATGACATTTTCTAATGCCTAACCACCCCTATAATTTTGTGATAAATCTCCAAGATATTGTTATTGATTTGCTGCGTTGCTGGATTTTTTTTTTTGCTTTTTTAATATGGAGTTTCATGCCAATATCCATAAGAGATACTAGTTTATAGTTTTCTTTTTTGTCTATTTTTTAGCCTTTGGTACTATTATACTCACTTCATAAATAAGTTTTGGAAGTGATCCTTCTTCTCTGCTACAATCCACATGCCATTGGAATTTCTTTTAAAGGTGTGTTAAAATCTCTCTGAAAAAGTTTCTGGGCTGTGTTTTGGGGGCTGTTAACTATGACAGGTTTTTAAAATTTTTCTGTTCCTATAGAAATTGTTGGTTTGAAATTTTTTCTGTGAGAATTATCTATTTTATTCAGATTGTTATGGTTATTTGCATAATGGCTAAATAACTGCAAACTCAAGAGTTTGTTAATTTACCAAAGTATAATTAAGTTAGAGTTAAATAGCAAGAGTACAACAGAAATCTCTATGTATTTGGATATTAAGAAATCCATTCAAAATCATGCTTGTGTATAGGATAATATCACAATGGGAATTTAATAAATCATAGAATTTGATTGAATGATAAGTATGAGAAAACATATTAAAATTCTTTTACATGCAAATAAAACAGTGTTTGATAAGAAGTTGATAGTTCCTAGTCCTACATCAGAAAAGAAATGTTGAAAGTCAGTGACATTAGTATTCATATCAAAAATTAGGAAATGAGCAAAATTAAAGTCAAATGAAATGGATGGAATAAAATAAACATAAGAATAGAAATTAATGAAATAGAATATAATGTACAATAAAAATATTGGTGAACCTAAAGTTGGCTTTTTGACAAAGCTGATAAACCATGGGGGAGCTAATCCGGACAACTGCAGGTCCTCACACCTGCTCGCTCTATCAGAGATGCTGCTCTTACTAGGCTTCTCATTTCTTCTGTCAACACCCATTTTCTTTCAGAACTCACTTCAAAAATTTCTTCCTATATGATGACTTACCCCTGTTGGATTCATTTATTCAGCAAATTTGGAGTTCATTTAAAGTAGGATAGGAAGACATTTGATTTTATGTAGAAATGTTATGTAATAACATTTTTTATATATTAATGTAAACTTCTCAAACTGAGGCAAATTTAACATGATCTATATCGTTATTGACTTTTTTTTTAAACCCAAAGTCTGGGTCTTTTCCCCTTTACAGAATGGGAGAGAATATTTGCGAGTCACATATCTTGATAAGGAATTAGGGTCCAGAATATATAAAGTCACTTAACAACTGAATTTAAAAATTGGCAAAGGATTAGACTAGAAATTTCTGAAAAGAATGCATATGAATGATCAATTAGCACAGAAAGATATTCAAGCTTAATGTCTTTAGGGAAGTTCAAGTTAAAACCTCAAGGAGATTTGGGCATAGGAACCTGTTGCCAAATGGGGACAGTTTCTATTCTATATATCATGTTTCTTAATATTTGATTAAAATGATTAACATAGAAAACTCATATATATCTTACAACAATAAAAAACTGTAAACACACAGTGAGATACCAGATTATATTCACTAGGGAGGCTACAACCGAAGATAATAGCAGGTATTAGCATGGTTGTGAAAACATTGGAAACTCATGCATTGTTGTTGGGAATGACTTTCTCAAAATGTTAAGCAGAGTTACCACATAACCCAGCAATTCTGCTCCTAGATATCTATTCAGGGAAATGAAAACACATGCCTACACAAAAGATATCTGTACCTATATTCATTGACACATTCTTCATAATGACTTCAAGTGGAAATAATCCAAACCCTCTTCTTATTAATATATAAGCAAAATGTGGTAAGTGAATGAAGCAAGACACAAAATATCACATATGGTATCATTAACATTTATATGAAATATGCAGAAAAGGCAAATACATTTAGACTACCTTGATGGGTATTAGAATGAAGAATGACTGTTAATAGACAAGATTTTTTTAATTTGGGGGGATAGTGATAGGAACTTTCTAAAATTGGATTATGTGATGATGGCTGTGTACATCTCTAAATATACTAAAATGCATTGAATTGTACACTACAGTGAATTTGTCGGTGTATATATTGTATACTGCAGTATATGTTTACTGCAATAAAATTGTTAAAGGAAACGTGATAGCCCTGCCTACAGTGTGGAGAATAAAGGGTATAAAAGCAGAAGTATGAAGACCAATTTGGAAGGTAGAACGGTAGTCCATGTAAGAGATGGTAGTTGCTTGGACTAGGTGGGTGGTAGTGGAGATGGAGAGACAGGAACCAATTCAGGATGTTTTTTAGAGGTTAAATGTATACTCTTTGCTGCTAGGTTGGATATAATGGTTGTGATTGGTTCTCACTATGCAACCTTGGGTTTTTGCATTCAGCACCTGGGTGCATGGTGGTGTTTTAATTTGAAATAGTAACTGGAAGGGGAAAATCTGTGGAAGGAAGTTAAGAAGCCATCAAGAGTACTGTTTGTTTTCATTAAGTTTGAAATGCCTAGAAGATATTCAAAGGCACATGGTTCAGATAGGCAGTTGGACATGAAACCAGTTGGATATCCAAGCCTGGATTTGCAGGGAGAGGACTAAGATGAGAATATAAATTTGCCATAAAAATGATATTTAAGGCCTAAGACTATTTAAATGTTAAATGGTGTTTTGATTATTCTCAAGGCAAAGGTCACAGTGTCCTTAGGGAACTCAGTGAATGAAGGTAGGTATGCGCAAGCTGTGCTAAGTTTTCACCACTAGGTGGAGACGTGGTCAGAAGAGGCCTCACAGAATAGGTACTTTTGGAGCTGCCAAGAATATTGTTTTTGCTCAGTGAAGAAATCGGTTAGGGTCTTATTAAATGTCAATATGGGTGAAGAGCGTGCCATTGGAAAATACTGGCAATATGAAAGTATCCATTGTTTGAAAAACACTGAATAATCAAATGAGGGTCTATGATTAAGAAACAAGAGTTGAAAGTTGAAGCTGAAAAAAGATATTTCTGTGTGTAGTTGTAGAACTTGTGACAGGAGTAAAGGAAATGAGAAAACTAGATCAAACGAACCATTTAAAGCAGTAAATTCTTCAGGAAATAGTTATCTCAATCATTCCTTACAAAACCATGATCCCATTTCTCTTGCTTTTGATAAGAAGCAAATGAATTACAGTAAGTATCTATATATACATGAAGCATGAGTACATTTTTCAAACATCCGTGTTCATTTTTCAAGGAAAAATGTTTGCCACTAACATTTCACTTAAGCATTTCCTTTAAATTTACTTTATCTGTGTGTATGTATGTGTGTGTGTGTGTTGTTTTTTTATGAACGTCTATCAAAAGACACTACTGGTATATCATGAACTATCAAGACTATTTAATATCAAACTTACTAATGTAAGTTTTATACTTTTTCTAAAACCTGTGCTGAATATTTAGCTGAAATTCTTTGATAAATACATTGCTGAGTTCTTCAGTTTCAGTTGCATTTGAATCCTATGTTACATGGGTACCAAATGCTTCTTAGCTCATTTCTACCTTCAGATTCCAGGAGCCCCAGAAATTATATGGCCAGTACTGATATCACAATCAAATAAAGTTTGCTTAATCCTATTCTTTTTTTTATTACATAAAAATGTTACAAATGATTATAGAGAAGAAAAAAGGCTTCTGTTATGAATAAGTTTGGATAGATTTAAAGTAGATAAATTTATTACTGCTGGATTTCTTTTTTTATGAAAAATGATATGTTAAGAGCTTTGTAATGTTTTGAACAACCAATAAAAAATAAAAAAAATAAAAAATAAATCAATCCTATTCTTGGTAACCAATTATTCTGCACATAGATGCTGGAACAGAATTTTCCATCTTTTGATTCTTACTTATTATTTTAGATGTAGCCCATTTTTTTTGAAAACCATTAGAAGCAATTCTCAAATTACAATTGCTAATAAGCAAACATAAGTCATTTTGAAACAACCATACTTGTGGAAATTTATTTAGACAATATTTCAAAAACTAATATATAATATATTATGTCTAATTTCATGAGAGTAATACAGCAGAACTTATTGATGTTTTCTAAATATAGAATTTTAATTAATACTACTGCTTATTCATTGATGTTTTAATATAAGGTGTTTAAATGCTCTTTACCTCAAGAATTTATAAAATATACTTTAAAAACATTAGATCTCAGAAGGCAATTTAAGAAAATGATATTATGCATATTTCACCCTTTTCCATTTAATGTTCAGTTTTAGAAAATAAGTGTTGTTAATGGACCATTCACTTTCAAGTCATTTTGTTTACTAAGTGAGGACTGAAATCTAAACAATTATGCATGTAGTAAGACCTTTTAAAACAGAATGCATTGCATTAAAGAATGTTATGTTCATTTGCAGTGAAGCAGAGAATAGTGTCAGAATTCTGCCTAACTAAGATTATGTTGACAACAAACTCTGTGTACATTGTTACATTTATTATTATCTGAATGTCTAAAGTTTTAGTGTTGTTGACATCTGGAATGTTTTTCAGTATGTTTTATTTTGTGTTTTATTCACTTTCCTTGATCACAAAGCTATTTATCATTCCTGTTAGTGTCTTCCAAGTGTTGGAACCTTTTTCTTTCTGCATGCTTAATGACACCTTATTTGCCACAACTTCGTATTTGCAAGCTTCCTCTTTTATTTATATGTGTGATTTTAATTTTGTATGGTATATATTTAAGCCATACAACAGGATCTTTCAACATGAATTGAGTATTTACTGCATATAAATAAGTTAACATATTATCTTCCATAGTCACGTTGTGCATGCATGCTATGTGTAAAAAGCTCCTAAGATCTACTCCCTTATCAAATTTTCAGTATACAACGCTATATTGAAGAATAACTATAGTCCTCCTGATAAATGCTGGGTCTATACTTATTCATCCTACATAACTGCAAGCTTATGCTCCTTGATCTGTCTCCCTGTTTCCTCCCTTTCCCCATACTTGATAATCTTCCTACTTCTACCTATTGGACTTTTTTAAAATCTTCATATTTTATAGATAAGTGAGATCAAAAAGTGTTTTTTTTTCTGTGTCTGGTTTATTTCACTAAACACGATGTCCTTCTGGATCATCCATGTTGCTGCACATAGCAGTGTCTTCTTTGTTGACTGAGTAATGTTTTATTTTGTGTGTGTGTGTCACTGTTTCTTTATCCAGTCATTCATCAATAGACACTTGTTTCCATATCTTGACTGTTGTGATAATGGTGCAGTGAATACAAAGGCAGATTTTTCTTTATGAGGTGTGGATTTCATTTCCCTTGAGCATATATTCAGCCCAGCTAAGAGATTCTTAGACCACATGGTAGTTATATTTTTCATATTTTTAGGAATATACATACTGTTTTCTGTAATAATTGTAGCAATATACCCTCTCATCACCAGCATACAAGTGTTATTTTTCTCCATATTCTTGCTAATGCTTGTTACCTCTTGTCTTTTTTAAGAAATTAATTAATTTACTTATTTTAATTAGGTATATAAGGCAGCAGAATGCATTTTTATTCATTGTACACAATTGCAACACAACTTTTCATTTCTCTAGTTATACTCGATGTAGTATAGCACAATTTGTGCAGTCACACATGTACCCAGGATAATAATGTCCATCTCATTATACCACCTTTCCTGCCCCCATCCCCACACACTCCTCCCTTCCCTTTGCCCAACCAACGTCCCTCCATTTTTCCCATGCCTTCCCCCCCCCCCATTATGGATCAGCATCCACTTATCAGAGAGAATATTTGGCCTTTGGTTTTTTGGGATTAGCTTACTTCACTTAGCATGATATTCTCCAACTCCATCCATTTACCTGAAAATGCCATAATTTTATTTTCTTTTAATGCTGAGTAGTATTTTATTGTGTATGTATACCACAATTTATTTATCCATTCATCTATTGAAGGGATCTAGGTTGGTTCAACAATTTCACTATTTTGAATTGAGCTGCTATAAACATTGATGTTGATGCCTTATTATAGTATGCTGATTTTAAGTCCTTCCAGTATAGATCTAAAGAGTGGGATAGCTGCATCAAATGGTGGTTCCATTCCAAGTTTTCTAAGGAATCTCCATACTGCTTTCCATAGTGGTTGCACCAACTTTCAGTCCTAGCAGGAAAGTATGAGTGTGCCTTTTCCCCCACGTCCTTGCCAACACTTATTATTGTTTGTATTCTTGATAACTGCTGTTCTGACTGGAGTGAGATGAAATTGTAGAGTAGTTTTGATTTGCATTTCTCTAATTACTAGAGGTGTTGAACATTTTTCATATATTTTTTGGTCAGATGTATATCTTCCTCTGAGAAGTGTCTGAGAAGGCCATTTATTGAATAGGTTGTTTTTTGGGGGGCTGAGGTTTTTTGAGTTCTTTATATCTTGGAGATTAGTACTCTATCTGATAAGCATGTAGCAAAAAGTTGCTCACAAAATGCAGGCTCTTTCTTTACCTCATTGATTATTTCTTTTGCTGAGAAGAAGCTTTTTATTTTGAACCCATCCCATTTATTAATTTTTGATTTTATTTCTTGTGCTTTAAGAGTCTTGTTAAGGATGTCTGGGCCTAATCTCAAGTGATGAATATTTTGGGCCTATTTTTTCCTCTAGTAGGCACAGGGTCTTTGGTTTAATTCCTAGGTCATTGATCCACTTTGAGTTGAATTTTGTGCATGGTGAGAGATAGTAGTTTCATTTTGTTGCATATGCATTTCCAATTCTCCCAGCACCATTTTTTGAAGAGCCTATCTTTTCTCCAATTTATGTTTTTGGCACCTTTGTCTAGTATGAGATAACTGTATTTATGTGGGTTTGTCTCTGTGTCTTCTATTCTGTACCATTGGTTTACATGTCTATTTTGGTGCCAATACTATTCCGTTTTTTGTTACTATAGCTTTGTAATGTAGATTAAGGTCTGGTATTGTCATGCCTCCTGCTTCACTCTTCTTGCTAAGGATTGCTTTGGCAATTCTGGGCCTCTTATATTTCCAAATGAATTTCATGATTGCATTTTCTATTTCTATAA
The DNA here is from genome assembly GCF_964194105.1 of Spermophilus citellus. NCBI lineage: Eukaryota > Metazoa > Chordata > Mammalia > Rodentia > Sciuridae > Spermophilus > Spermophilus citellus. Next base: position 83,190,595 of record NC_138195.1, read on the forward strand.
GGGATGACATTGGGATTTGAATTGGAATCATGTTGAAACTGTTTAGTGTTTTAGATAGTATGGCCATTTTGACAATATTAATTTTGCCTATCCAAGAATTTGGGAGATTTTTCTATCTTCTAAAGCCTTCTTCAATTTCTTTCTGTAGTGTTCTGTAGTTTTCATTGTAGAGGTTTTTCACCTCTTGTTAAGTTGATTCTCAAGTATTTATTTATTTATTTGACTATTATGAATGGGGTAGTTTTCCTAATTTCTCTTTCAGAGGATTGATCACTGATGTATAGAAATGCATTTGATTTATGGGTATTGATTTTATATTCTACTATTTTGCTGGATTCATTTATTCTAGTAGTTTTCTGGTAGAGTTTTTTTTGATACTCTAATTATAGTCATGTCACCAGCACATAATGATAGTTTGAGTTCTTTTTTTTTCCTGTTCATATCCCTTTAATTTCTTTTGTTTAATTTCTCTGACAAGAGTTTCAAGGACTATGATGAGTAGAAGTGGTGAAAGAGGGCATCCCTGTCTTTTTCCAATTTTTAGAGGGAATGCTTCCAATTTTTCTCCATTTAAAATGATGTTGGCCTTGGGTTTAGCATAGATAGGTTTTACAATGTAGAGGTACATTCCTATATTCATAGTTTTTCAAAAGTTTTGTACATTAAAGGGTTCTATGTTTTGTTAAATACTTTCTCTGCATTAATTGATATAATAAAATTATTCTTATCTTGAAGTCTGTTGATGTGATGAATTATAACTATTAATTTCCATATGTAGAACCAACCTTGCATCTCTGGAATGAACCCTATTGATCATGGTAAACTATTTTTTAAAATATGTTTTTATATGCAATTTTCCAGAGTTTTATGAGAATTTTTGCATTAATGTTTATCAGAGATATTGATCTGAAATTTTCTTCCCTTGATGTGTCTCTGCCTGGTTTTGATATCTGGATAATATTAGCTTTATAGGATGAGTTTGGAAGGGTTATTTTCTTTTCTATTTCATGGAATCATTTATGGAGTATTTGTATTAATTCTTATTTGTAGGTCTTGTAGAACTCAGTTGTGAATCTGTCTGGCCCAGGGCTTTTCTTGGTTGGTAGGATTTTGATGGTATCTTCTATTCCCTTGCTTGAAATTGATCTGTTTAAATTGTGTATGTTCTCTTGCCTCAGTTTGGATTGATGATGTGCCTCTAGAAATTTGCTGGTTTCTTTGAGGTTTTCTATTTTACTGGAGTATAGGTTTTCAAAATAGTTTCTAATTGTCTTCTGTATTTCAATAGCGTCAGTCGTGATATTTATTTTTTCATCACAAATTTTAGTAATTTTAGATTTCTCTCTCCTTTTTGTTAGGGTGGCTAAGGGGATGTCAATTTTATTTATTTTCTCAAACAACCAGCTTTTTGTTTGTTTTGTCATTTTTTGAATTGTTTCTTATGTTTCAATTATATTGATTTCTGCCCTGGTTTTACTTATTTCCTGACTTCTATTATTGTTGTGGTTGATTTGTTCCTCTTTTTCTAGGGCTTTGAGCTGTAATGTCAAGTCCTTTATTTGCTGACTTTTTTTTTCTTTCAATGATTGAACTCCACACCTTGAACTTTTCTTTTAGCATTGCCTTCATAGTGTCCCAAAGATTTTTATAAGTTGAATTAGAGTTCTCATTTACCTTCAACAGTTTTTTATCTCCTTCCTCCCTAATGTCTTCTGTTTTCCAAGCAGCATTTAATAGTGTATTGTTTAGTCTCTAGGTGTTGGAGTAGCTTCTATTTTCTATTTTATCATTGGTTTTTAATTTCATTCCATTATGGTCAGATAGAACGTATTTGCTAGGACTTGCTTTGTGGCATAACTTATGGTTTATTTTGGAGAAGGATCCATGTGCTGCTGATAAGAAAGTGTATTCACTGGTTGATGGATGGAATATTCTGTATATGCCTGTTAAGTCCAAATTATCAATTATATTATTGAGTTCTATACTTTCTTTGTTTAGTTTTTGTTTGGAAGATCTATCTAGTGGTGAGAGGTGCATTATAATCATCCAGTATATTATGTTGTAGTCTGTTTAGTTCTTATAGTTGAGAAGGGTTTATTTGATATACATAGATGCCCCATTGTTTGGGACATAGATATTTATGGTTGTTATGTCTTGCTGATGTATGAATCCTTTAGGCAGTAAGAAATGTCCTTCTTTATCCCTTTTTGCTAGCTTTGGTTTTAAGTCCCCTTTATTTTATAGGAGGATGAAAACCCCTGCTTGTTTACGTGGTCCATGTGAGTACTATGTTTTTTTCCCATCCTTTCACCTTCAGTCTGTGGATGTCTTTTCCTGTAAGATGAATCTCTTGAAGGCAGCGTATTGTTGGGTCTTTTTTATTAGGCCATTCACATTCAAGGTTATTATTGAAATATTATTTGTATTCCCAGACACTTTGTTTATTTTGATTTTTAACTTGACTTGGTTTCTCCTTTGATTGGCCTTTCCTTTAGAGTAGTTCCTCCCTTTGCTGATTTTCATTATTGTTTTTCATTTTCTCCCCCTAGAATGTTTTGCTGAGGATGATCTTTAGTGCAGGCTTTTTCCTGTAAATTCTTTTAACATTTGTTTATCATGAAATATTTTTATTTTACCATCAAAGTTGAAGCTTAATTTTGCTGGTATAAGATTCTTGGTTGGCACCCATTTTATTTTAGAGTTTGGTTTATGTTGTTATAGGATCTCTTGTCACTGAAGGTCTGGGTTGGGAAATCTTCTGAGATACGAACTTGTCTCCCCCTATACAAGATCTGATTCCTCTTTCTTGCAGCGTTCACAATTCTATCCTTATTCTCTATGCAAGGCATTTTTGTTATAATGCATCTTGGTGTATATCTGTTGTAATTTTGTACATTTGGTGTCCTATAAGCCTCTTGTCTTTGATTTTCCAATTGATTCTTCAAGTTTGGGAAATTTTCTGATATTATTTCATTGAAGAGATTCTACCTTTCTTCAGTTTGAATTTTATGTCTTCCTCTATTCAAATAAATCATAGATTTGGCCTTTTGATGCTCTCCCATAATTCTTGGATGTTCTGTTCATGGTTTCTTACCATCTTCACTGTGTGGTCAACTTTATTTTCAAGATTGTGTATTTTGCCTCCATTATTTATCATTCTGTCTTCTAAGTACTCTAGTCTGTTGATAATGCTTTTGATTGAGTTTTTTATTTGGTTTGTTTTTTTCTTTCATCTCTTTTTTTCTTTTATCAACTTTAGTCTGTTAATAATGCTTTTGATTGAGTTTTTATTTGGTTTATTTTTTCTTTCATCTCTTTTTTTTATCAACTCTACTCTGATGATAATGCTTTCTATTGAGTTTTTATTTTGTTTATTTTTTCATCATTTTTTCTTTTCTATCTCTTTCTTGACGTAATCTTTGTCTACTTGAGTTTGTTCCCCTATCTCTTTGTTGGTATGATCAATGGTTGCCTATATTTGCTCTCTTATCTCTTTGTTGGTGTGATCATTGGTTGCTTGTTTTTGCTCTCTTATCTCTTTGTTGGAGTGATCAATTTTTGCTTGTATTTGCTCATTCTTTAATTTGCAGGTCATTTTAATTATGTAAATTATTAAATCTGTTTCTGACATTTCACCAATGCACTGTTCTTGGATTCTATTACTGTAGTGTCTTGCTTTGTTGTCTTGCTTTGTTTTCTTCCCTTGTTTTTTTTTTTTTCCATATTATCTATGTGTCTTTCTTTTATGCAGTGTGGATTTGAGCTCTTACAATTTTTATCAGATAATCTTGTGATGTCTCTGCAGATTACCTATGTCTCACTTTGGTGTTGAACTTCCAGTCCCAGGATGCATGCTACTGCAACTAAAGGTGGTGGTGGCAATTGCAGATGTAACTCAAGATAGTAGTGGGGGTGTCCCAAGATGGCACAACCACTTTCAGAGATGTGGCTGAAAGGGTGGGCCTTACAATGGCTTTGGGCTGCCTGATTCTATGTCCATTCTATTGTTGCAAGGTAGAGGCGCTTTCCTGGGGAGGGCTATGTCGATGGCTGTAGTGTCCTAAAATGGATGTGCGCTAGGCCTGGGCTCCTAGGTGGGCCCGTGGGGTGGTGCTAGACCTAGGCCTGGTCTCCAGAATGAGTCCGCTGGTCGGTGGGGTGGACCTGGGCTAACTGGATCTGAGCTTCTGCAGGGGTCAGCTTAGGTGGTCCTATGCCTATGCCTGGGCCTGGGCTTCTGTGTAGGTTGGCAGGTGGGCAGGGGGACTGGCCTCACCTCTTGTCTTTTTTGATAAGAACTATCTTACTGGTGTGAGGTGATATCTCAAGTGTGGTTCTGATTTACATTTTACTGTTGTCTTCTTTGAAGAAATATCAAGACTGTTCAGGCCCTTTGTCATTTTTAATCCTATTTTTATATTACTATTGAGTTGAATGAGTCTCATATATTTGCATATTAATTTCTTGCAGATGTATAATATGCAGATAAGTATTTTTTCACAATCTGGGAGAAAATTATTTGCATATCATATATCTATACTTGCTTGACAAAATATAATCCCCAAGGGCATTTCTCTCAATGACTTGCTTTTACCAGCTATGTCTCACCCACCTATATTCCCACTCAGTAATCTATTTAAATTATTAATCCATCAAATGGATCAATCCACAAGTTACATTATAGCCCTTATAATCTAATTCCATGTCTGAATATTCTTGCATTACCACATGAGCTTTTCAGGAGAAATCTCATATCCAAAGGATAGCATGTTTCTTTTTCAGTTTCTTCTATCAATGTTTTATAGTTTTCATTGCACAGATCTTTCACTGGTTAAATTTATTACTAAATTTATATTGATATAAGTGATAGAATAAATGGGATTGTTTTCTTTATTTGTTTTAGATACATCATTATTAGTATAAAGATTTACAACTGATTTATCTGTGTTGACTTTATATTTGATGTCATGGTATTTGGTTATTAATTTTATGTTTTTAATGTGTAGTAGTTTTTTTTTTTACATAGAGGATCATTACATCTGCATACATGAAAAATTTTAATTCTTCCTTTCTAGTTTGAAGACCTTTCATTTCTTGTTCTTGTCTGATTGGTCCTGTTAGTATTTCCAATATTACGTTAAATATGAATGAGAATGGAAACACTTTCCTTATTTTAAAGGGAAAATATTTCTGATTTTTTTCCTGTTTATTATCATATTAGCTTTGTTTTTTTCAAAAATGCCTTTCATTCTGTTGAAGAAATTTCCTCTCTACCTATTTTGTTGAGAAGATTGTAAATATTATTATCAAGAAGGGGATATTGGCCTTTGTCACTTGTTTTTTCAGCATATAGTAAGAGTTATGTGGTTTTTAATCTTTCATTCTGTTTATGTTATGTTATACATCACATTTGGGTTTTTTTTTTTCATGTTAAACTCTCCTTGTATCCCAGAGATAAATCCCACTTGATCCAGAGTATATCCTTTTTGGTGTGTTGTTGATTTATTTTTCTAGTATTTTGTTAAGTTTTTGGATTGATGCGCCAGCAATATTGCCCTGTAGTTTTCTTTGCTTATGGTATCATTTTCTGGGTTTGAACTCTGGATGATGCTCACATCATGAGTTGGAAAGTATTCCCTCCACTTAAATTTTTGGGGAGAGTTTAAGAAGAATTTATACTAATTCTTGTTTGGATATATGTCAGAATTCAGTCATACCATCTGTCTAGGCTTTTGTTTGCTAGGAGGTTTTAAATTATTCCTTCAATCTCATTATATTATTGGATACAGGTTTTTTGTTTCTCCTTGATTTGTCTTGGTAGGTTATATGTTTCCAGGAATTCACTGAGGAATATATTGGCATATAATTGTTCCATAAGTCCCTATGATTTTTTTTTTAATTTTAGAGCATCTATTATATGGTCTTTCTCTTTCAACTTAAACAATTCTCTTTCATTTCTGTCTTTATATATGAATCTCTTCTCTTTTTCTTAGTCTAGCTAAAAGTTTGTGAATTCTATTTCTGCCTTCAAAAACTAACTCAATTTTGTTGTTTTTTTTTTCCTAAATTTTTTTCTCAATTTGATTTATTGTTGTTCTGATCTTTATAATTTTCTTTATTCTTTTAACTTTGGGTTGAGTTTGTTTTTTATCTAGTTTCTTAAGAAGCAAAGTGAAGTTGTTTATTCAAGATCTTTCTTCTTTGGGGGGGATATTGGGTATTGAACTCAGGGGCACTCAATTACTGAGTTACATCCTCAGCCCTGTTTTTTGTCTTTTATTTAGATACAGGATCTCACTGAGTTGCTTAGTGCCTCGTTATTGCTGAGGCTGGTGTTGAACTCCCAATCCTCCTGTCTCAGCCTCCTGAGCTGCTGGGACTACAGGTGCACACCACTGCACCTGGTTCTTTCTTCTTTTTCAATGCAGACCTTTATTACAGTAAGTTGTACTCTTAGAACTGCTTTTGCTTCATCCTACAAGTCTTAATTTATTGAGTTTCCATTTTTAATTGTCTTAAGATACTTTTGATTTTTGTTTCTTTCTTTTTTTGACCTAGCTTTTCAGGTGTGTGTGTAATTTTCACATGTTCTATTTTCTTCTTTATTGGTTTCTATTTGAGCAATCTAGTCATTGTGGGATGTTATTTATAAGTTTTGTACTATTTTTGCACTAATGTCTATTTCTCTCATTAGTTTATTAATATTTGCTTTATATGTTTAGGTGCTTTGATATGCAACATATGCATTTATAGTTATCACATGCTCTTTTGGGTTGATCATTTTATCATCATACAATTGCCTTCAATGACTCTTATTACAGTTTTTAACATTCTATTTTGTCTTACATTGGTATTGCTTCCCAGTTTTGTCTTGTTTTGGGCTTTCATTTGCATAGAATGTCTTTTTCTGTCACTTCAATATTAGCATATGTGTGCTGTTGAATCTCAAGTGAGTGTCATAGGAAAATATAGTTGACTCTTATTTAGTTTATTAATTTAACAACTTTATGGCTTTTTATTGAGTATATTTTAGTCCACCTATGTTTAAAATAAAAATTGACAAATAAGTTTTTTTTTCATTTCCATTTTTAACTGCTTTTGTCTTATGGTTCTTTTTTCCCTTTTGGCTATCTTTTGCTGTTGTTTTTGTTTTTGAATTGTAGTTGTTGATTTCCTGTTTGCTCTGGTGTAACTTCTATAGATGTTTTGTTTGGGGTCACCAAGAGGCTTCCATAAAATATCTAATATTTTAACAGTTCTATTTAAACTGATTAAAAACTTTCCTTGAATGCAATAACTCTACTTTTATTTTTTATCTACCCACATTATATGCTATCAATGTCATGTTTAATATTTTTTGTTATGTATACATATTCACATTATTTATTTGTAGTTATTTTTAATATTTTTGTCTTTTAATTTTTATATAGAGTTACTATGGATTTATTTACTACTCTCATAGTAATAAATTATTTTTGTTCCTGTATACTTGCCTTTACTAATGAGTTTCATACTTTTTTATGTTTCCATGTTGCTGTTTAACTTCTTTTTCTTTCAACTTAAACAATTCTCTTCAGCATTTCTTACTGGTGCTGATAATCTCTTTTAGTCTTTATATGTCTGTCAAAGTATTTCTCTCCTAATTTTTGAAGGTATAGTTTGCTGATGGGTTTACTATATCATTAGTTAGCAGGTTTTTTCCCTTCTTATAGCACTTTAATTACATCATCCCATTCCCCTCTGGCCTATTAGGTTTCTGTAGAAAAATCATCTCATAATCTTATGACAGTTTCCTTGTAAGTACCAAGTCTGTTTTCTGTCACTGCTCTCAAAATTGTCTCTAACTTTTGACAAATTGATTATAATCTGTTTTGATGTGGGTCTCTTTGGATTCAACTTATTTGGTATATCTTAATTGACTTAGATCTAGAATTCTGTTTACTCTTCCAGGTTTGGAAGGTTTTCTGCTGTTATTTCTTTGAATAAGCTTTTTGTCTTTTTTTTTCCCCTTTCTATTCTCCTCCTGGGCCTTCAATAATGAATACATTTTTTCATTTGATGATATCCTATAAATCTTTTAAGCTATCTTCAGGCTTTTTATTCCTTTTTCTTTTTTTAATTTGTTCTAAATAGTTATACATGACAGTAGAACACATTTTGACACAGCTTACATGAATTGGGTATAATTGTATATGATGCAGATTGTACATGATGCACAATTATACCAGTTGTGTAATCATACATGCACTTAACGTCATAATGTCCAATTCATTTTGTTATCCTTTTACTCCCATAATCCTTCCCCTCCTTCATTCCCCTCTGTCTAAAGTATCTCTATTTCTTTCCTAGCCCTACCTCCTTATTGTGAATTAGCATCTACATATCTTAGAAAACATCCAGCTTCTGGTTCTTTGTGTTTGGCTTATTTCACTTAGCATGATATTCTCCAGCTGTATCCATTTACCAGAAAATATCATAATTTCATTTTTCTTTCATTCATCTATTGAAGGGCACCTAGGTTGCTTCCATAGTTTAGCTATTGTGAATTGAACTGTTATAACATTGATGTGGCTGTGTCACTGTAGTATGCTGATTTTATGGGCTTATTGTTTAAATTGAAAATTTGACTCACCAGTGTTAAGAATAAATCTGAATTGTAAAGAGTCTGATTGTTAAATGAATACAATCATTTACTGCCATAGGCCACAAAAATTATAAAGGTCTAAATACTCCTTTCAGACCAAGATGCAGAGACTAATTTTACATGAATGCATATCTTAACAGGATTAATAAGCTCATTCAAGCACATGAATTGTGCTTTTGTTCTTTATACTGAATAACAGGCTTGTATCTTCAGTGTCACCCTCTTTTGATCTTCATCTTCCAAGTTCTTTGCTTTAGCACTTTGCTTTCTTTGTATCAACTTTTGTTTGCCCAATTATTGTTTCCTTTAGTAGATAGTTAATGTAGGTTCAGCTTGTGCTTTCCATTATTTGTGTTCTAAATCCATTTTTTGTCCAAAAAGTAAGTAAATATAAGCATAAAATATACTACCATGGAGTAGGAAAGGGGGAAGAGGAATATTTGTGGATCATAATAAAATCTAATGCAGTCTATTCTCTCACAAATTCTTCACTTTCTTTTGTATCTGCATTATATTCTCTGCGTAGATCCCTACCCCAGGAAGGAATCCAAAGAAAGTCCCATGTAATAAGCAGCCTTAAAGTAAAAGATGAACGTTAGCTAACACCCACTCCCCATTTTTCACATTTGGTGATGAAATGGGACAGGAATTCCATGATAATGCTCTTATTGGAAAGGTAAGGATGGAAGGCTTATAGCAGTTCCTGACCATCTCTGCACATGGGTTGGTCAGTTGTTTCTCTCTGAGTACAAAATTTTTACTTAGGTTTCCAGGAGCAACTCCCTACTACATTGTTCATGGCTTTTGACTCTGCTCCCTGAGAAACCCTTCTGTGTTAGCTATCTTGCTTGCTCATACGTGAAGAGGACACTGGAGAATATATCTTTTTTGGAGTCTAGTTATTGAGTCTGAAACTATCTAATTTTCTAGATACCACTGTACTTATGTACTTGCCCATACAAATATACACACAGATGCACGCATGTTTTAACAAATAATACCTGGTTTGAGATCTCTACTTAACCTTTTAAAACAGTTTACTCACATATTAGCTGGTATCACTTCTCTATGCCTCATTTTCCAGGATAACATAGTGAGAAACAGATGTATCCTGTATTGCAATAGACTCTACACCATGGGACTCTGAAATTATAAATCTTGGAACTTGTACAGGGCAACTTGCACATGTACCCCTCGTCTCATATATAGAGGGATTCTTGCTCACAGATATAAGTAAATTTTTTTTGGTCTTGACTTCACCACCATGGAATATAAGCAGATATCTCCAAGATAGATGCCCCTAAATATTCTTCAAGATCTTTATCTTTAACTTCCAATATTTATTTGCTATTAAATCATCTGGTACCAAGATTGCTAGAAGATTTTTGTCAGAAAGCCCTGACCATGCAGAAATATGAAAATATTCATGAAATATTCATGTTGTCTCTTGTCATTGAGAAGCTTTCTCAGCCCGTCTCCTGCCTGTAAATTATTTTAAAATGACCATCTTTGAGTTCTTTATAGGTTCTTTTAAAATAACTGCATTATTGAAATATAATATGTATACCATACACTTCATCTATTTAATGTGTATAATTCACTGATTTGAGGATCTTTGCAGAATTCTACAATTCTACAACTGTCACCACAATTTTAGAATATTTTCCTCACCCCAAAAAGAAATCCCACATCCATTAGCAATGCCACCTACCTCTATCCTGCACCCTCTCCCTCTCCCTCTCCCTCTCCCTCTCCCTCTCCCTCTCCCTCTCCCTCTCCCTCTCTTTATCAGGCTTCTTTGGTTTTATACCCTTGATCCATCTATCTTCCCTAAGACATTTTGTTTAAGTGTCTGTTTAAATGTCTGTTCTGGGTGCCAAAATAATCCAGTGACAGACTTTAACAGCAGGTGTGCCAAGTCATTGAATATCTGCCTTATTTCCTATTTTATCTCATCCTGAAAAGAAAGAGAATTCTGAGTTTACCTCTTTATTATATTAGCTTAACAGTTTTAGCAATATCAAGCAGCTCACATCAGTAATATTGTCTTTTGAGACCATGTTGTCTGCAATGTTTGTTATGCATTACACAGGTTAGATAACATGTGAAACATCAGAAATTTGCCAGTAATTTTCCTACTGGATGACAAGGGTTTCCTTTTTCCAATTTCTCATAATATTTACCCTTCTTCTATCCCTGAAGCTAGTGCTAGATACTTAGCATTATAGCACCCAACTTCCAAGTACCAAATGTTTTTGTTAGCTTTTATTTCAGTAACAACCGAAAAATCATAATAGGTATGAACCACTCCTATTACATAACAGCTGAAGCAGTTGATTGTGGCCCTACTTCAGACTACACATTGATAGTGAGTCTGTTCCATGTGTTTTCATCCAAAAGACTTTGATTTCAGAGCATCCCCTATCTGAGAGGACATGCTGTTTGTTTTTAGTTCAGAGAAGTAACAGGTATCAAGACAAACTCTGCAATTGCATTTAAAGCTTCTGTCAGGATGTGGCATATATCTTATTTTCATGTGTTTTATTGACCAGACAAGATACACAATCAAGCTCCAAATTAATGGAAGTAAGAATACTTCCAAATCATGTCAGGGAGGAATGTAGTGGCAAGAAGAGTATTTGTGATCAATAATTATATCTGCTTTCAAAAGAAAGCATGATCTTTGTCCTTTGTATCAATGGGCAACTCATTTTTAAGAAAATGAATGAGATGATCAGGATCTCAGTAGCTTTCAACTGTTTCACAGAATTGTGCATGCTTACTTATGAGAAAAATTATTCCCTTTATATAATGGAAGTAATGAGTTGTTTCAAAAGTGTACTGATATATTGATGATAAAAATCTGAACATAACTAGATTACTAGTAATATGAGAAATCAGTATTCTTAAAATTTGTTTAGCCTCCAAGTCAAACACAGTATAGTATTCTTACTAAATAATTAGTCCGAGATCCACTAAGAAACATTATCTCATTAGCCATTTTAGAATATTACAAATCTTTGAATGTCTGCAGTATATGGATTTAATTGAGCAAAGAGTTTGGTTTGGAAACACTTAATTTGTTTTATTTCAGAGAACTTCTCACAAAATCAAGTGATTCTAAATCTTGAATTAATAGTTTAGTAGCAAGTTTATGCTAGTATACTACATTGACATGTGAAAATATAGTAAACTATTTTTTTTTAAAAATGTACAAGAGGAAAGTTTGTACTCTGGTGCCAACATCTCCCCACACACTCTCCTACAGTCCCTGTTAAGCACCATCCTACTCCCAGTCCCTGCAGCTACCATTCTACTCTGTACTTCTATGAGTTCAACTCATTCAGATACCATGCATAAGGAAGATCATACTGTATATGCCTTTACATGTGTTGCTTATTTCACTTAACATAATGTCCTCTAGGTTCATCCATGTTGTTGCATTGAGAGGATTTTCTATTTTAAGGCTAAATAGTATTTCATTCTGTATATGTAACATATTTTCTTTATCCATTAATCTCCATAGATGAACACTTAGGTTGAGTCCAATCTTGGCTGTTGTTCATAATGTTGCATGAACTTGGATATATAGATGTGTCTTTGGCGTAGCAATTTTATTTCCTTTGTGTTTATACCCAGATTAGGAATAGCTGGGGTCAACTTTTAACTTTTTGAGAATCATTCATATTGTTTTCTATAATGATTATACTAATTTATCATCCCGCCAAGAGTGTACAAGGGTTCCCTTTTCTCCACATCCTCACCAATACTGGTTACCTTTTTGATAAAAGCTATTTGCCACCCTGTGTTTATGGACTGGAAAAACTAGTATTGTTCAAATGTCTGTAATACCCGAAGTGATCTACAAATTCAATGTAATCTGAATCAACATTCCAGTGACATTTTCTCCAAAAATAGGGGAAAAATGATTTCAAAAGCCATATTAAATCACCTAAAAGGCTTGCATAGCCAAAGCAGTGTTAAGCAAAAAGAACAAAGCTAGAGAGATCAGACTACATGATCTCAAAATCTACTATAAAGTTATGATAATCAAATCAGCATGGCACTACCACAAAAATAGACATAGACCAATGGTATAGAGAGCCAGAAATTAATCCATACATACAGAGTCAGCTGATCTTTGTGAATCAGTTGTGGACAAATGGACAATGGGGAAAATGTCTCTTTAATAGCTGATTCCAGGAAAACTGGATATTCACATGCAGAAGAATGAAATTGTCACCCTTCTCTCCCCTCATGCAAAATAATACCCGTTCCCAATCATACCTTTCCACAAATACAGTTTACTTTTATGATATTTTTATTAAAATCATTTATGGCTTGAAAATTTTTTCTTTAATTTGTCCCTTTCTTCCTTCCTTAATTGTAAAATGAGCTCTTAACGTGTTAATAGTTAAGACAGTGGTTAAAAGCTCCAACTTAAATATTATGCTCCAACTTATTTTATTGAGTGGGTAGAGTTATATATTGTTTTATTAATTAAGATTTAGTGTCATAGTAACATTTGATTCATTTGAGACATGAAAATATGGCATTTGTTCAATTTTTTATATTTATGACTCAGCATTTTATGAATTGCTTTATTCTTCAAGTGTTATGATTTGCTCTCAATTTTGAAAGGTTAAAAACGAAGCACTAATGATTGATAATTATAACTTGCAATCAAAATGTCAGTATATCTTCCTAAATGGACTGAAGATTTCACTAATATACCAGATAATCATCAATCATAACTACTTCAACTCCAATCTAAAGATAATGCTATATTTAAGTTATGCTTTAATTTTTCCTCTCTGTGGTTTTATAACTAGTTAAACAATATGAGTTATATTAAGTGTTATCAGTAAGAGTAGAGTGATGATAGTTGGAATTATGTTGTTTGTATTTGAACATATTGTTCCTTTTTGTGTTCAGAAGAAATTTTTAAATTTTTATTAATTTTTAAAATTTATATCATGTCATTTTTCTCATTTGAATCAATTGGCATAGGTTATCATTCAAATATATGTCCACAGAATATTTTCAACTCAGTAAACACAGTGATGTCCACAGATTTTCATTAATAAGTAAAAGGATTAACAAATGTAAAGGAAACTCTTTGTGCTTTTTCTTTATTAAGAAATCCACCTAACATTTTACAATAGTAAAAATGGGTAACAAAGAAGTTAGAGGAGTCATGTTCAATAAGTGGGAAAATTTACTTAAATAGAGGGTCTTTTTGCAGGTTTATTGGTTAGAAGTGGTTAAAAGGTAGAGCAAGTACAGTGTTGGAGACCTGTGAAGCTCAGATGAATTGATATGATAGATAATGGGAAGACTGTATGTGGACAAGTACTCTGTAAAACTTTAATATGCAGGAGTTATTAATAATTTACTTGAGATAATTAAAGAATGTGTAATATTAGAAAAATATCGCTTAGAAATCAGTATTTCTTTGACAAGTAGTACTACATTATTGGTCTTGAAAAATGAAGTTAAATTTATTGCTATATATATATAAATTGGTTCATTTGGGAGACTGAGTTAGGAGTCCAGGAAATTGAAACCAGCCTGGACAGAACATTGAGACTCAATCTCAAAAAGTAAATAAAAAATCAATTGATTTTATAATGTTACATTAATTTCTTATTTGTTGGTTGACAATAAGTATGGCCAACAACAAAAGAATGTTAGAGAAAGAGTAACCTTCACACTATTATTAACTTTTTTTTTTTTTTTTTGGTGTTCACAGTTCACAGTTAACTAAATATTTTGGCCTTATACCAGTTTTAGTCTAAATAGTCTGGCAAAACACTTTGATTTATATTTACCTGAAAGGTTAGAGAATTCAATCATTTAAGAAATGAGGTGTCACTCTTTGTTTTGTCTTTGCTGAAAAATTTTTCTCTAGAACAGATTGAATTTGTTCTGATTTTCATTGTTACCCGAAAGATATGAGTCTCATAAGTTCTATAACACAAATATTATTTTTATGTTAATTTTAATGCTAGTTAAAATAATAATAAAAGACATAATTCTCAGTTTTTTTTGAAAGGGTAATAATTAAACATAATGCACATGTATGTATAGTGGTGTTGTCTATGTCTTTACTATCTATATTTATGAAAAAATAGAAAATGATATTTTAGCTTTACTAAAAATTTTACATTATGTGAATTAGAATTTCAGTTGAATATAAATGTCTTAATTACATTGAAAAATGTATTGTAAAATATCAGAAAATGCTTTGAAAATTTGGCCTCCGATACTTCATTTATACAGGATTGATATTTTTCTTATTTATTTTAAATCGAAATTAGTGCTATTTTTTACACTGCTGAGAATTATACAAATCCTTTAAACAAAGATATTTCAAACAAAAGTGTTTAATTTTGGTAGTAGGTATAAGCTTACTCAACTTTTCAAACTAGAGAGGTATAGATTGCTTTAAGCCTGAAATCACCTTTTGTTAATCTAAAATTTAGTTTTAAACACTAAAATACTTCATAAAAATCCAGAGATCTAGCTTCTATTCAGTATCATTTGAAACAAAAGCCATAGACCGAATCCATAGTGACAAATTAACTAGACGTGCATTTCACCCACTCTTCTTAAGTAGGCCACAACATTCTAGTTTTCTCATGGCCTCAACTTACAACTTCTTAAAGCTTCACATCATTCCCTTGTGTTGTCTACTTATACGCTCTGGGCTGTATACTTCTGATGCTTATCATTCTTTTTTTTAAATATTTTTTTTAGTTTATAAATATTTAATTTATTAATTTATTTATTTGTGGTGCTGAGAATTGAGCCCAGTGCCTCACACATGTGAGGCAAGTGCTCTACCACTAAGCCCCAACCCCAGCCCTGATGTTTATCATTCTTTACTTGTGTAAATATTTACAATATTTACTGATTGTGAATCTTGTTTCTTTTTTAAAAAAATTTAAACTATTTATTTTTTATTTTTAGTTATAAATGATAGTATAATTATTTTGACATATTATACATATGTGGAATATAATTTCCCATTCTTGTAGATGTACATGATGTGGAGTTACACTGGTCATGTGTTCATATATGAACACAGGAAAGTTATTCCCAATTTATTCTACTGTCTTTCCCATTCCCACCTCTTTCACTTCCCATCATTTCCCATGTCCAATCCAGTAACCTCTACTCCTCCTACCCCACCTCCTATTGTAAGTCAGCATCCACGTATCAGAGAGAATATTTGGCCTTTGTTTTTTTGGAGATTGGCTTATCATGAAAGTTTCTGGTTCCATCCATTTACTGGCCAATGCCATAATATCATTCTTCTTTATGGCTCAGTAATATTCCATTGTGTACATGTACCATATTGTCTTTAACAATTCATCTGTGAAGGGCATCTAGTTAGTTCCATAGCTTAGCTATTGTGAATTGTGTCACTGTAGTATGCTGATTTTAAATCCTATGGGTATATGCCAAGGAATGGCATAAATGGGTCAAATGGTAGTCACATTCCAAGATTTCTGAGGAGTTTCCATACTGCTTTCCAGAGTAGTTCACCAATTTGCAGTCCCACCAGCAATATATCAGTGTACCTTTTCCCCACACACAGTTGCCAATATTTATTGTTACTTGTATTCTTTATAATTGTTCTGATTGGAGGGAGATGAAATCTCAGTGTAGTTTTTTTTTTTCTTTTAAGTCATAAATCATGTTTAATAATTGAACATATGATATAACACAAAGTCTAAAACTGGCCAATATGCAGTCTCAATTACAGTTGCACCAGTGGAGATGTGGATATCCTTTTTCCTGTTCATGAGTGAGGGGCAAAGATATTGAACAAAAGAATTTCTAAACAAAATGCATGTATAGGTCTATCCTTATCTGTAAACTGTATTTTAACTTTGTAATAAATAATTGTTACATAAAAAGCATTATTATAAATGGAGCTGGAGATATGGGCTAAGTAGGTTCTCATAGTTTTCTATGATAGAAAATTTGCATTTCTCTAATTGCTAATGATATTGAACATTTTTCTCATATATTTGTTGACCATTCATAGTCTTCTGTGAAGCATCTCTTCAGCTTCTTTTCCCATTTACTGATAGTGTTATTTGTTTTTTTAGTTTTAAGTTCTTTATATGTCCTGGATATCAATGCTCTGAGGTGTAGGTGGCCAAGATTTTTCTCCCATTCTGTGGATTCTCTCTTTATGTTTTTGATTGTTACTTTTACAGTAAAGAAGCTTTTTAATTTGATACAATCCCATTTATTGATTTTTTTATTTTACTTTTTGTGCTTTAGGAGTCTGGTTGAGAAATTTGATTCCTAAGCCCATATAACGGAGATTTGGGCCTACTTTTTCTTCTATTAGGCACAGGATCTCTGGTGTAATGCTTAAGTCCTTGATCCACTTTCAGTTGAGTTTTGTGTCGGGAGAGAGATAAGGGTCTAATTTCACTTTATTACATGTAAATTTCCAATTTTCCCAGCACCATTTGTTGAAGAGGGTATCTTTTCTCCAATGTATGTTTATGGCACCTATTATATAACTTTGTGTCTGTGTTTTCTATTCTGTACCATTGGTCTTCATGTCTTTTTTGGTGCCAATACCAAGCTGTTTTTGTTACTATACTCTGTAGTATGACTTAAGATCTGGTATTGTGATGCCTCCTGCTTCACTTTTTTTTTTTTTTTTTTTTTTTTTGCTAAGGATTGCTTTGCGTATTCTGGGCTACTTATTTTTCCAAATGAATTTTATGACTACTTTTTCTATTTTTATTAATAACATCATTGGAACCTTAATAGGAATTGCATTAAATCTGCATAGAACTTTTGATAGTATGGCCATTTTGACAATATTAATTCTGCCTATCTAAGAACATGGGAGATCTTTCCACCTTATAAGGTCTTCTTCAAGTTCTTTGTTTAATCAAACGTCTGTTTCTTCATGTGTACAGTGAAAGAACAATTTTTTTCATTTTCTTTCTACCTCTCACCAAAAGGGAGTGTGACTCCATTAGAGACTAAAGTTCCAGTTGTCATATTCTACATATGGAACTCCAGTCCCTAACTGAATGCATTCCTACTGGATGCATGTGAAGAAGTAGGGAGTGTTACAAGAACCTTGCCTAATTGTTGCATGGAACACGAAGAAATAAATGGGGGAAAGCAAGCTGAGGTCAATCCAAGGCAATCCATAGTATTGTCACATTGACTGTAGTATTCTTCCATTGGACACAGCAGCTATCGGACTTTTTGGTCTGAGAACACCATCATAAAACCTACTGAAGACCTATGAAAAGTTTTATTTATGTGAGATATAGCTATAGATATTTAAGTTTTTTGGAAATTAAAATTGAGAAAGTTTTAATTTGTTTATTTAAAATTGTTTTATAAACAATAAACACCCTTATTTTTATAGTAAGTATATGAAAAATAACAGCATTTTCAAAAAAATCATTGAACAATGGCATTGTTTCATTTTTTATAAATCTTAGTAATATGTGGCTCAATAGAAGGCAGCTGACTTCTTTAGCCTGTCTCTCACATTTAATCTGCTGTGAAAATTGATTGGATTGAAGTATATGAAGAAAACCCACTCTTACTCAGATATATAATTTGAAAAGAGTAGAGGAAGAGGAACAGAAGGAGTGAGGAGAAGAGAAAGTAGAAGTACTGGGAATTGAAATGGAGCAATTTACATTCAATGCATGGATGTTTATGTCAAAATGAACCCCACTTTTATTTTATGTATAACTATATTGTATTGATGAAAACATTTTAAATGGTCTTTTCAGATAGTTGGATATTTTTATTTGATGCTTCATTTGAATTGACAAGTATCATGTTAACCTCACTATTTTTATACCCATGCATGATTTTGTTGTATCCTACATTGGTCCTATGGAAAATATTGATTCACTAAGTTATGCAGGTATTCTAAATATTATCCATTTCAATTTGTAATAAGAAAAAAAATCACCCAACCTAGTAAGAATAGTAAGAACACATTTTTTTTTGTAAATTTTCTGTATTTTACAGGATGTATAGGTAAATTTCTGGATTTTACTGTAAATATGTGTTTGATATTATTAGAAAATGCCAAACAACGAAATTGTTATGCAATTTTACATTCCACCTGGAACTTATGAGAGTTCTAATTGCTCTACATCCTTGCCAACTTGTAGTATTCTCAATATTTTAAATTTTGTTCATGCTAGTGGTTTTGTAATAATGTCTCATAGATAGAATTTGTGAACATCTTTTTAATGTTCTTATCTGCTTTTATCTTTTTTGTGAAATATGTCTTTGATATTTGTTAATTTTAAAAATTAAAATATTTTTTTCCTTTTTTAAATTGATTTTCTTTTTTTTAAATATATGACAGTGGAATGTCTTAAAATTCTTATTACACATATGTACCACAATTTTTATATCTTTATATAAAGTATGTTCATGCCAATTTATATCTTTATACATGTAGTTGTTTTTTTGCATTACAATTCTTATTAACATATATGCCACAATTTTTCATATCTCTGTTTGTATATAAAGTAGTTTGACTCCCAATTTGTGTCTTCATACATGTACTTAGGATAATGATATTCATCACATTCCACCATCCTTGCTAAGCTCCTGCTTCCTCCCTTTCCATCCATCCCCTCTTCCTTTTCTAGAATTCATCTATTCGTCCCATGTTCCTTTTCCCTACCCCATTATGAGTCAGTCTCCTTATATCAGGCCTTTGTTTTTTTGGGATTGGCTGACTTCACTTAGCATGATATTCTCCACTGCCATCCATTTACCTGCAAATGCCATGATTTTATTATCTTTTATTGCTGAGTAAAATTTCATTGTGTATAAATGCCACATTTTTAAATTCCATTCATCCATTGAAGGGCTTCTAGGTTGGCTCCACAGTTTAGCTATTGTGAATTGTGCTGCCATAAACATTGATGTGGCTGTGTCCCTGTAGTAGTTTAAGTCCTTTGGGTATAGTCCAAGGAGAGGAATAGCTGGGTCAAATGGTGGTTCCATTCCCAGATTTCCAAGGAATCTCCATATTGCTTTCCATATTGGCTGCACCAATTTGCAGTTCCACCAGCAATGTATGAGAGTACCGTTTTTTTCCACAACCTCGCTGACACTATTGTTGTTTGTCTTCATAATAGCTGCCTTTCTGACTGTGAGTGAGATGATATCTTAGTGCAGTTTTGATTTGCATTTCTCTGATTGCTAGGGATGATGAGCATTTTTTCATATATTTGTTGATTGATTGTATATGCTCTTCTGAGAAATGTCTGTTCAGGTCCTTGGCCCATTTGTTGATTGGGTTATTTGTTTTTTCAGTGCTTAGCTTTTTGTGTTCTTTATATACTCTAGAGATTAGTGCTCTGATGTGTGAGGAATAAAGATTTGCTTCCAGGATGCAGGCTCTCTATTCATCTCACAGATTGTTTCTTTTGCTGAGAAAAAAACTTTTTAGTTTGATTCCATTCCATTTATTGATTCTTGATTTTAATTCTTGGGCTATAGGAGTCTTATTAAGGAAGTTAGAGCCTAATCCTACATGATGAAATTTAGGGCTTACTTTTTTTCTTCTATTAGACACAGAGTCTCTGGTTTAATTCCTAGGTCCTTGATCCATTTTGAGTTAAGTTTTGTGCATGGTGAAACATAGGAGTTTAATTTCATTTTGTTGCATATGGATTTCCAGTTTTCCCAGCATTATTTGTTGAAAATGTTATCTTTTCTCTAATGCATGTTTTGGCACCTTTGTCTAAATATAAGATAATTGTAATTTTGTGGGTTAGTTTCTGTGTTTTCTATTCTGTACCAGTGGTCTACCAGTCTGCTTTGGTGCCAACACCATGCTGTTTTTGTTACTATTGCTCTGTGGTATGGTTTAAGGTCTAATATAGTGATGCTACCTGCTTTATTCTTTCTACTAAGGATTGTTTTAGCTATTCTAGGTCTCATTACTTTTCCAGATGAATTTCATGGTTTCGTTATTTTATTTTTATGAGGAATGCCATTGGGATTTTGATTGGAATTGCATTAAATCTGTATAGTGATTTTGGTAGTATGATCATTTTGATAATATTAATTCTACCTATTCAAGAACAAGTTAGATCTTTCCATCTTCTAAGATCTTCTTTGATTTCTCTGTTTAGGGTTCTGTAGTTTTCATTGTACAGATCTTTAACTTCTTTTGTTAAGTTGACTCCCAAGTATCTTATTTTTTTTTTTTTTTGAGGTTATTGTGAATGGGGTAGTTTTCCTCATTTCCTTCTCAGAGGCTTTGTTACTGATATACAGAAATGCATTTTATTTATAGGTGTTGATTTTATATTCTACTACTTTGCTGAATTCATTTACTAGTTTTAGAAGTTTTCAGATATAGAATCATATCATCAGCAAATAGGGCTAATATAAGTACTTCTTTTCCTATATATATCCCTTTGTTTCTTTCTTCTGTCTAATTGATCTGGCCAGTGATTCAAGAACTATGTTGAATAGAAGTTGTGAAAGAGTGCATCCCTGTCTTGTTCCAGTTTTTAGATGGAACACCTTCAATTTTTCTCCATTTAGAGTGTTGTTGGCCTGAGGCTTACTGTAGATAGCCTTTATGATTTTGAGGTAAGTTCCTGTTATCCCTAGTTTTTCTAGTGTTTTGAACATAAAGGGGAGCTGTATTTTGTCAAATGCTTTTTCTACATCTATTGAGATCATCATATGATTCTTATTTTAAGTCTATTAATGTGATGAATTACATTTATTGATTTCCATATTTTGAACCAACCTTGCGTCCCTGGGATGAATCCCACTTGATCATGGTGCACATTCTTTTTGATATATGTTTGTATTTGATTTGCCAGAATTTTATTGAGAATTTTTGCTCTCTGCTCATTAGAGATATTGGTCTGAGGTTTTCTTTCTTTGATGTGTTTTTGCCTAGTTTTGGGATCCGGGTGATATTGGACTTATAGAATGAGTTTGGAATTACTGCCTCTTTTTCAATTTCCGAAATAGATTGAAGAGTATTGGTATTAGTTCTTCTTTTAAGGTCTTGTAGAACTTGGCTGTGTATCCATCCAGGCCTGGGCTTTTCTTGGTTGGTAAGCTTTTGATGGTTTCTTCTATTTCCTCACTTGATATTGTATATCTTCCTGACACTCAATCTGAGCAAATTGTTTGACTTAAGAATTTGTCAATTCCTTCAATGTCTTCTATTTTATTGGAGTATAAGATTTCAAAATAATTTCTAATTATCTTCTGTATTTCTGTAGAGTCTGTTGTGATATTACCTTTTTCATTACGTATGCTGGTAATTTGAGTTCTGTCTCTCCTTCTCTTCATTAGCATGGCTAAGGATCTGTCAATTTTATTTATCTTTTCAAAGAACCAACTTTTTGTTTTGTCAATTTTTTCAATTGTTTCTTTTGTTTTGATTTCATTGATTTCAGCTCTAATTTTAATTATTTCTTGCCTTCTACTGCTTTTGTTGCTGGTTTGTTCTTCTTTTTCTAGGGCTTTGAGATGTAGTGTGAGGTCATTTATTTGTTGATATTTTCTTCTTTTAAGAAATAAACTGAGGGCTGGGGATGTGGCTCAAGCAGCAGCGCGCTTGCCTCGCATGCGTGCGGCCCGGGTTCGATCCTCAGCACCACATACCAACAAAGATCTTGTGTCTGCCGAGAACTAAAAATAAATATTAAAAATTCTCTCTCTCTCTCTCTCTCCTCTCTCACTCTCTCTTAAAAAAAAAGAAATAAACTGAATGCAATGAATTTTCCTCTTAGTACTACTTTCATAGAATCCCAGAGATTTCGATATGTTGTGTCTGTGTTCTCATTTACCTCTAGGAATTTTTTAATGTCCTCCTTGATGTCTTCTGTGACCCATTGTTCATTCAGTAGCATATTGTTTAGTTTCCAGGTGATGGAGAAATTTTTATTTTTTATTTTGTCATTAATTTCCAATTTCATTTCATTATGATCTAATAAAATGCATAGGAGTATCTCTACTTTTTTGTATTTGCTAAGAATTGCTTTGTGTTATAGTATATGGTCTATTTTAGAGAAGGATCCATGTGCTGCTGAGAAGAAAGTGTATTGATGCAGGTTGAAATATTCTATATGTGTCAGTTAAGTCTGTTATTGATTGTGTTATCTGATTTTCATTGCTTCTTTTCATTTCCTCTTCATGAAATATTTTGCCAAGGATGTTTTGTAGTGTCGGTTTTCTAGCTATAAATTCTTTTAACTTTTGTTTATCGTGGAAGGGTTTTATTTCATCTTCAAATGTAAAGATTAATTTTGCTGAATCCAAGATTCTTGGTTGGCACTTATTTTCTTTCAGGGCTTGATATATATTGTTCTAGGATCTTCTAGCTTTCAGGGTCTGTGTTGAAAAATCTGCTGTTATCCTAATTGGTTTGTTATCCTAATTGGTTTTCCCTATATGTAATCTGATTCCTTTCTCTTGTGGCTTTTAAAATTCTCATTCTGTATGTTGGGCATTTTCATTGTAATGTGCCTTGGTTTGGGTCTGTTGTTATTTTGTACACTTTGGCGTCCTGTACACTTCTTGAATTTGGATTTCCAATTCATTCTTCATGTTTGGAAAGTTTTCTGATATTATTTCATTGAATAGATTGTTCATTCCTTTGGTTTGGACGTCTTTGCCTTCATCTATCCCAAATACTCTTAAATTTGGTCTATCTCATATTTCTATCATGCTATCTCATATTGAATAGATTGTTCATTCCTTTGGTTTGGACGTCTATGCCTTCATCTATCCCAAATACTCTTAAATTTGGTCTATCTCATATTTCTATCATGCTATCTCATATTTCTTGAATGTTCTGTTCATTGTTTCTTATCATTCTCTCTATGTGTCTATGTTATTTCAAGATGATTTATTTGATCTTCATTGTCTGCTGTCCTATCTTCTAAGTGGTCTGTTCTCTTATTGATGCTTTCATTTGAGTTTTTAATTTGGTTTATTATTTCTTTCATTTCTGTTATTTCAAGGATTTCTGGTTTTTTTTATAACCTCTATCTCCCTGTTGAGGTGATCTTTTGCTTCTTGGATTTGTTTATGTAGCTCATTTTCAAATGATCTTTCACTGCCTGTATTTGTTCTCTTATGTCTTTGAGATCCCAAAACATTTTAATCATGTGTATCCTGAAATCTTTCTCTGTAATTTTTTTTCTGCTGTAGTTGCCAATTCTTCTAATAATGTGTTGTCTTGATTTGTTTGTGGTACTTTCTTCCCCTACTTTTCATGTTGCTCATGTGCCTTCCTTTCTATCTCTGTGGATCTGGTGTGTTATTGTTTACATCATGTAGATTTTTTAGTGCTTTTGTAGTGTTCCAAGATCTCTCCTGCTCAAATGGCGATCCAGTCTGGTAGCCACGCCCGCCACAAAATGGCGAGGAAGGTTTTCCAAGATGAAGTAGGTCTACTTCCAGCACAGGGGTGTCTGGTGATGTGGAGGGAACTGGGCGATAGCCTTGTGCTGTGGGTAGGTAACACCCAAGTGATCTGCGTGGGAGTGGCGTGCAGTCTGGAGTTCTGCAGAAATGCTAATAGGTGTTTCTGCTAAGCTGCTTGTGAGTCGTGTGTGAGCTAGAACTGAGGGCTTTAGGTCCGGAGTCTGGAGACTTACTGGAGCATAGGGGCTCTGATTTCTGCGTGGGTGGTCCCTGCGCTGGAGATTTCTGTGAAAATTCACTGGCTCCTGGAGATCAGATCTGGGAACTGCCTCCACCTAATATGGCGAGACTATTGAGCCAAGATGGTGGCAGTCTGCTTTCAGAGCCCAGGTGTCTGGTGAGGTTAGAGGAGCTGGGTGATGGCATTGTGCTGGGGGTAGGTAGCAGCTGAGTGACCTGTGTGATAGTGGAGTAATGTCTTGGCAGTCTGCAGATGTATTGATAGGTGATTCTCTAAGGCACTCACGAGTCTTGTGTGAACTGGGACCATGTGCTTTCGGTCCTGCTTTCAGTCCTGCTTGAACAGTGAGGCCTGGAGCCCTGCACAGGGTCACAGCCCTTGTGATTTCTGCAGAGAGTATCTGGATAGGGGTCCTCTAAAACTCTCAGAGATGCAGTATTCCGACTAGGTACGATCTGGATCATAGAGCAATACAGAATGCTGCCTCTCTCTGGTCTGTCATCTTGAAACTCAAAAAATTAAAATATTATTCTTGCCATTGATGTAAGAGTTCTTAATATATTATGGGTTACAAGTTCTTTGTAAGTTTTATGCAATTCAAATATGCCTCCATATCTGCAAGTTTGATTTCAATATTCTAAGTGTCTTTCAAATGCAGAAAGTTTAATTTTGATAAATATGATGAAAATTTTTATCAAAAATTGGGGATTACTAAAAGTATTACATTGTTTCCCATATATTTCTGGTTTTACTTTCCAATTTAATTTGACAGTTTTCAGATCACATGCTTTGTATGATTTCATTGTTTATGGAGACCTATTTCATGGCTCAAAATAGAATCTACATTAATGCATGTTCCATATGTATTAGAAAAGAATGTCATTGTGGATTGAATTATTGTATTAATGTCAATTAGGTAACATAATGTTTGCTTGTAGTTTCATTTCTCCTATAATCTTGCTTTCTGTATACTTATGCTGTCATTAGAAAGCCGTATTGAAGTATTAGTTTGTAATTATACATTCATTTATTTCTCATAATTAGTTCTATATTTCTCAGATTAGTTAATCTATTTTATTAATCTATTTCTCAGATTAGTTCTATCAGTTTTGCGTCATGTGTTTTGAAGCTGTGTTATTGATTGCATGCAGTTTTATGATTTCTTTATGCATTGACACATTATTATAAATATCCCTTTTTGATATGATAACAACCCATGTTTTGAAGGCTATTTTTCTAGTATTAATACAGTCACTTCAGCTTTCTTATGCTTAGTGTTTACACAATATGTTGTTTTTCTTTTTTTAATAGCAGTATCTTGTCTTTTTATCCAACACAATAATCTCTTTCTGCATTAAAAAAAATTTGGTGTAGGTGGATGCAATATCTTTATTTTATTTATTTACCTTTATGTGGTGCTGAGGATCGAACCTAGGTCTCACACATGCTAGGCAAGTGCTCTACCACTGAGCTACAGTCCCTGTCCTCTTTCTGCATTTGTAATTATAGTAATTAAACTATATATCTTTAATGTAATTATCAATACTGCTGTCTCCAACATAGAGATGATTTTAATTTTTTCTCTCTTTTTTTCATTTTTCTTATTTCCCTTCTCCTTTTTCTGTAATTGAGTATTTTTCAATTCATTTTATCTTTAGTATTATCTAGCTATCTCTACTTTTCTTTATGGTGGCTCTAGTGTTTACATTATGCGTTTTGAAATTATCACATTTAAAGTAAAACTGTTTCTCTACTTAAAATACTTCTGATACTTAATGTGAGGGACTTTTGTTTTTGTTTTTCCCTTGCCAACCAATTCATCAATTCTCTAGACACCAAGTGGGAGTCATCTACATGAATACAGTTCTGACACTAACCACCTACCTTGAGTGTTAGACTCCACAGACTTATGTCTCAGTCCCTTAAGTCAGCTCCTCTTCTTCAGATGCCAAGTGCTAGTCTGGTTTGAACTACTGTTTCCTAGTACTCCCTTATCTGGTTTTGATAGAAAAACTCAATTACTGAGGGAATTGATTTATTTATATTTATTATAAACAATATTATAACAGAAAGGTAAAAGAAGATGATCTTTGAACTATAGAGATTGGAGAGTTTTGGGTTGCTAAATGCATATACATCATGTAGATGTTCATTTGTAATTGAAATATCCTTTATAGTAGAATAGTAAATATAAGTTAAATACTTCCCTGAATTCTGTGAGCATCTACAAAAAAAGGCACATAAGGGCTGAGGTTGTGGTTCAGTGGTAGAGTCCTTGCCTAGCATATGTAAGGTACTGGGTTCGTTCCCTAGCACCACATTAAAAATAAATAAATAAATAAATAATCAAATAAATAAATAAAATGAATGTGCTATGTTCATCTACAGCTATATTATATAAAATGTACACACACACACACACACACATATGTTTAAAGAGGCACATAAGACAAAATCTACAAGCATCCTTAGCACAAGCACATATGTCTGCATAGAGTTGGGTGAGGTATCACCCTCCCAGCATGGAGATGGATCCACCAAACCAGAAGCCCTCCAAACTTGAGAGATTTCTTTTTCTTTTTCTTTTTCTTTTTTTCATTTTGTGTGGTGTGTGCGCGTGTGTGCATGTGTACGACCCCACACACAGGGGATTGAACTCAGGATCTTGCACATGCTAGGCATGTGCTTTCCCATTGAGCTACAGCACAACTATCAGTTGAAAGATGTTTATGGAAACTTTATCTCATAGGCATGATCAATTATTAATTCAATCTACAACTCTCTCCCCTCCCTGAAGAGCTGGTGGTGGGATTAAACATTCCAAGCTCTTAATTGTAGCTTGGTCACCAGCTCCCATCATAAAGCTATTCAAGAACCAACCCACCAAGGATCTCCTCACTAGAAAATGCTTCTTCTATCAACCCACCCTTCAGGGAATTAATAGTTTCCAGAGCTTTGTTTTAGGAACTATGTTCAAAGATCAAATCTTAGAACTAACAACAACAAAAAATGATGTTTGCACCCCATGACTTATGCAAGTATAAGGGTTTGGGGACTTGCAACCAAATGCATATTTCTTATGTCACAGCAGTCTACTCTCAAATTATATTATGCAATGTCATATAAAATATAGAAAACATAACAATTTCTGTTTTTCCTCATTCATCCCATTCTACTGGTATGTTTTTTTTAATTTATAAATATTAAAGCAAACAGGCATCAATTAACTTTGAAAGAAATGTGAAAATAAGGAAAAATAATATTGTATTTATCTAAGAATTTCATTCCTGTGTCTAGATCCAAGTTTTAAGCTAGTGTCTTTTTTTTTTTTTTTTTTACTCTTGAACAGTTTCTTTAAACATTTCCTTTAGTACAGATCTGCTGGGGAATGAATTATTTCCACTTTATCTAGAAGGTTCTTTATTTTGCCAAAAGGTTTCAAAGATATTTTCAAAATGTCTTTTGATTTTCTTTTTTCCTTAGTTTCTGATAAAGTGAAGTATCTGCTTATCTCTGTTCATCTGCATGTAATGTGTCATTCTTTATATGTCATTTGTGGGTCTATGTCATATTTCATGTTTCTTGGCATGGCTAATGCATTTTGATTTTATTTACGAATTACACATTTACAATTATTGTTCCTTTGGTGTTACTTAAGGTTAGTTTTAGATCTTTTAAGGCTTGTTTTGGAATTTTATCAAAGCAGTCCAGACTTTCATTTTTTTGATTGGGATTCAGCACACTACTAAAGTATATCCTTTCTGTGTTCTCTACTGAGTACCCTGAAAGATCAGCAAAGACTTTCCACTCTGACTGGTAGAAGCTCAAAAGTCTTTAGCCCTTTGAAAGCTCAGGATAACTATCCAGCTCACCCTTCTTTGATCATTTTTTTTTTTTTTTGGTCTGGCTTTGTGCCATTTAGTATTCAGTAAAAATTCAAAGTGCTACTTTGAGCTCCTTTTCTTCAGAGAACCCTCCTGTCCTGATTGGCATCTTATAGTTGGTAGCTCCCTCAGCCTCTCTGGACTTAGATCTTCTACTCCTTAAGTCAGTTCTCATGTGGGATGCTCTTCCTGCCCCTCAGGCTGTGAGGTACCACCAGACACAAGAGCATTTGTTGGCTTTCTTCATTTGTCTTTTTTTTTCTCAAAAATTACAGTGTGCATGGACTATATTATCCAGGGCCTGGAAGCAGTATATATTCTGCTCACTTTTCTAGTTTGGTGTGAGGGTAAATGTGACCTCTGATACTCAATTATGACTAGATGTGAAAATTTTATTTGATCATATTTTTGTATTTGTAATTTTGTTTCTAAAAGAGGTACTTGAAATATGTATTATCAATTATATTTCTTCTAAATTGTGAGTTTTGTTCAGAAAAGTTCTAAATAATGAGAATTGTAACAATTTCTACTATTTAAAATGTTAACTATTTTACATGAAATAATAATAAATAGGAGATGGCTAAGAATGCATGACAACTCTTTACCAAATATGTGTGTTCAGTATAATTTTTATACAATTTTATAACCATACATTAATATAATAATAATTAATAACTCTTTTTTTAAAGAGAGAGAGAGAGACAGAGAGAGAGAATTTTAATATTTATTTTTTAGTTATCGGCAGACACAACATCTTTGTTTGTATGTGGTGCTGAGGATCGAAC
The DNA here is from genome assembly GCF_964194105.1 of Spermophilus citellus. Classification (NCBI taxonomy): domain Eukaryota; kingdom Metazoa; phylum Chordata; class Mammalia; order Rodentia; family Sciuridae; genus Spermophilus; species Spermophilus citellus. Next base: position 83,219,587 of record NC_138195.1, read on the forward strand.
CCAGACCGCACTCATGCCAGGCGAGCGCACTACCACTTGAGCCACATCCCCAGCCCAAATAATAATTCCTTAAATGCCTTCGCTCAGAAAGTTTTTCGATGTCCAATGTTTCATTCACCAGAAACAAGCAGCTGTGATACTTGTAATTTGGGCCAGATTTTCACTTTCTCTATTTGATAGTAGTAATTTGCCTTACTAAACTAAAAATAATATAATATATCTTGGTGTTAAATCAGGCTTATTTCTTGAAGAATGTGAAAACACGCTAACTCATAATAGAAATGTTCTGTAGTTATATTTAGTACATGTATACATATACACACACATATATAATATTAATGATGCATAGATTATACAAAATTATTCTTATCTTTATATTTCAAATATATTTCATTATATAAATAGTGAATAATTAAGTAAACCTGTGCCCTTCAGTATGTTGATACAGAAATATATATGCAAAACATCAGTGGATGTCATTCAAAATATTTAATCTTCTTATGATAAGTGTGTTCAGTTTCTAGTGTTACTTTCTAAAGACGGAATCACTATATAACTTGTTTTTTGTAAAGAGAAATTTGAATATAATAATTTTTACCCCATTAGAAAGAAAGCTGCACATATAATGAACAGAAAAAAAAGGGAGGGATGAGAAAAGAAAAAGATTTTTTTGTCTGGGTTTATCATATCCATCTGTTTTAGAAGTCCAAACTTCGTTACCTGACATTGACTGTTCTGCAATAACTTGAAATGTATTAGAGATGATTTGTATTGTCATTTTGCAAATGTGCAATATTGTGTTTTTCATAAATATTTTTCACATAGACCCTTATTGAGAGGCAAAAGTTCAGATAGCAGTTACACAGATTTGACTTTGCATATTTGACTTGTAGGATTGTACATTTTCAGCATGGTACTCATAGAATAAAATGCACAGCTGCCACCAAAATGTTAATGGAGGCTGCATGCTTAATTTATTGCTACACAGAAAATCTCTCCCTTCCTGCTCAGTATATTCAATCAAAAGTATTCCTTAAGAAGTATTCCTATCTGCTTTTCATTTTCAAGATACAAAAATGGAATGCTATATTCTATTAAGAGAGAATGTTTAAGTAACAAATTTTAGAAATAACATTGAGTTTTGGAAGGGCTTTTTGGGAAAATTTAATTTATAGAAAGGAACACTCTTGGAATACTATTATAGCATTTCAAGCTTTTTTCTGTGCTTGTAATTATTATGCAAATATTATTGCTACTTGCAAAAGACCTTTGTCATGAATTGCTTGGTAATGGAGCAAGGTTATTGAACACTACTTTTTAAATAGATGTTTCTGTGACAGTATTATACATAAGACCTAAAGATAAATTGCTGGTGGTGAAATACTAAAAATTGCATCTACCATTTTTTGTTTCCTCGGTGCCAGAATTAAAGATGTTTATCTGAATGCTTTCAATCAATTTATTTTTGTGCTTTCTAACCCTTCCTGTTTAGTAAATATGAAACAATGATTGTTCTCAGTTTTCTTCTTTAGCTGTCACAAAGATGGTGACATAATGTTTAGAGGTATGCTCTTTAACTGTCAGCATTTGTTACAGTTCAGTGACGCATGATAAAATGTGAGGGACATTGTCTTCCTGCACTGCTAAATGTATTAATGCAGTGATAATATTTCCCAATGACTTCTTACTCAAGGTCAACATAATGAGATTCATCTGTATTTTTCAACCATTTGTTGTTGATGAATATATTTCCACTTTATCCTGTTTGTTCAAGTTTATTTGGTACTCTCTAAATTTTGAGGAAAATGTATAATGAAATTTAGAGGTGACCCCTTCATTTTTATACTTTAATTATATTTTTATAAACATTTTCAATTCATCTTTCAAAATAAATGTAACATCCTTTAGTTCACTTGACATGGAACTCTATTTCTCTGACTTATTTGAAATTTTTGTTTATGAGCCTATGATATGAAAAATATTTTTTAAATGTTAATTATATTGTAACCAACCATTCATGATATATATTGGCAGTTGTCTCTTACTTACGATGCTTTAAAGTTTCAATTTGCTTTCATAGCAGTGTTTATTTTCATCCTGATCAGAATTCTTTGAGAAAATTGATACCAGTGATCTTAGCATCCTAAATTCACACAGCTTAAACTTAAGTCTAAGGTTTTTTCCTCTGATTCCAGTATATTTTCTGCTGTTCCACTTTTACTTGACAATCTGACTGTGTATCACTGATTATATATATATATATATATATATATATATATATATATATATATATATATATATAGTGTGTTATTATAGGATAACAGAGTTTCCCTTAGTGCAATTAAATATTTACTGCTTCGGATTAATCTTTCTAAATCACCACTCTAATGATGCTATTTCATTGTGAAACAGTTTGTTGCCAACCCTATTCCTCCTTCATATATGGAAATCATATTCTTCCATTTGAAATATTTACCTCCAATAAGAGATACCATTGTTGATGGATTTTCATTTACTGTAGGTCATTCCATTTCACTGAGCAGAGCACATATTGAATATCAATAATTGCATGGGATAATTTTCTTTTATTTAATAGAAAATGATATATGCTATTGGTTTAATACTATAATTTCAATTACAAATGACTTTTATACATCATAAATTGTCCTTAATTATTCCCAACATTTTTAGACTTTTTTAAAGACTTGATAATTTAATTTGAAAGTTACTTTGCCCAGTGGTAGTTTTAAAGAAGATTCTTGAAATCTTTTAAATTCCATATGCTTAGCTACATTATATACATCAATTATATTATGTATAGCTACCTTCTATACTGAAGAATCTCAAAGAATAAAATGTACAATTTGGAAATCAAAACTGGTACTCAAAATCCTCAAGAAATAGTATGAAGAAGCAATTTGAAAAGCAGACCTTAATTTTTCAGAATTTTGAATTTGAAAGATTCCTGTAGGTTAAATAAGAAGAATTGAGAGCACTACCTACTTTGATACTTTGGGACAAAGCTTATTATAACTAAATATTTTAGAAGCCCAAATAAGTCATAGTGGATCCTCAGTTATTCCTAAAAACATGCATTTATCTTTTATCCATTTAATTGTTATGCATGAACAATACTAGATTTTTATTACTAATTAAAGATCTCAAAGTTAAAATGCATGATATCAAGAATATTTATTATTACCATTTGGAACGAGTGAGACATCATTACCCTAGGTACGTGTATAACTACACATATGGTGCGACACTTCATTGTATACAATCAGAGAAATGAAAAGTTGCTGTAATTGTGTACAATGAATCAAAATGCATTCTGCTGTCATATGTACCTAATTAAAATTAACTAATTAATTAATTAGAAACAAAAATTATTTATTACTGCCATTAGAAGAATTTCCATTGTTGGACATTTTACATTATTTTTCTGTTGTGAAATCTTAAGTTCTGTTCATAAAAGGAGTAGGTTCAGAAAGTGTAGACTAAATTAGAAAACATGTTTCAAACTTTTCTGTTTTAAAACTCACATTTTAAAAAGAAAAAATAGTTTTCTATCTTTAGAAATGCATTTTCAATGGACCTACACAGCACAAAAACTTTTTTCTTGCCTGCTTTCTTTTGTTCAAAAAACCTTTTCTTGCCTGTTTTCTTTTGTTTAAAACTTAAAACTGAGGCTAATTCTATTTTTAAAATGATAATAGTTATTGGGAATTTTCATTTTCAATTGTTTGGTTATCATGCACTTATTATATGTTAACTAATGAAGATATTTAAATGTAGAAGTAAAGTTGAAATGGGTATTTGAATATTATTAAAATGGCATAACACTAATATGAGTTATGGTTTGTGCAAAATCTAAGATTTTTACAAAGGTGTATTATTTCAGTAGGGTGTCAGAGGCTTCACTGTACCCAAATCACAGCTTTCTTTGCAAACATCAATACTCCTTTAGTCAGCGAATGCCACAGACATGAGGAGCACACTGAGAGTGTCACCATAGGGTGATCAGGGTGTGTGCAAGACAGGGCTCTGCTGGGACCACTGGGAAATCCAAGGTCCGAACTCTGCTAGAAGTTGCATCCAAAGGGTACTTGACCTAGTCTATAAGTTGAGGTAACATTGGCTGTAATTATAAGACAAGAGTATTTAGAGTTTTTAAAAAATCGAATGATTATATCTTTGTTTTGTGAATCACTGTTTTATTATAATCATCAAAACTGTGTCATAACTCACATTTTAAAGAGAAAAAAATAGTTTTCTGTCTTCAGAAATGCGTTTTCAATGGACCTACACAGCACAAAAAACTTTTTCTTGCCTGCTTTCTTTTGTTCATCATGTTACACAGTGCCCAAAAAGAGGGGTGAGCAGGTATCAAGAGGTTTCCTCTGAGTACTCTCCAAAGTTATATTTGTAGCTTTTAATGTTTTGTATATATAAAGTAATTTTGGTTCTGATTAACCTTTAATAGCATTATAGCACCATAGTGATGAGAGCCCTTTTGTATGAGTTCATATCTCAGTCATGATGTTAAATTTCTTTGTATCTAGTTTTCTCGCCTGTATATTAGGGAACTTAATGGTATCTAAGTCATAAAGTTGTGTGATTAGAAAATAAATTGCTACACATAAATAACTGTTTTTTTTTTCCAAAAGATGTGATCTAATTAGCCATTGTTGGAGGATTGCATGTTGGAGTTATAGAAACTGAGGCTAATTCTATTTTTAACAATATTCAGCTAAACATCTTCTATTTGAGTTAAATAATTGAGGCTTCATAATGATAAAAAGAAGACTACTTTTATTGTAACATTTGAATTAGTGAAAATTATGTAAAGGAAGTGACATATAAATATTAACCTTTGTTTTATGATTTCAGATACGTAGATGATACACTATGCAAGTTTACAATTTCAAAATATAAATTCTCTACAACCAATACTTTGGTATTTCAAAGGATTTTCTTTTTATACCATGTACCTCTTGATACAGTGAAATGTGAAAGAAGAGCTTAATAAAGTGGAACTGATTGGATTGGAAATTTGTATACCTCTGTGGGTATTAGTTTAATTGTCTATGAGATTGAGTTGTTAAATATTAAATTAATATAAGTAACATAAAGAATGGAAATAATAAGATTGGAAAATTATTTTAATTATAGGTAATATTTTATGGCTTATAAAATATGTATACTTCATGAGATTAGTAAAATAAAAATTTTCACCCACATCAGGTTGTTTCGTTTCTATTTCATGTATCATTTAGTAGATATTGTCAAAATATAACATTTAAAGTTAAATAGAGGTAGGCATTAGCAAGTATAAATTGATAGATTGGCTATGTGTATCCTTTTAGGATTATATAATACAATAGGTTTAGCATATATCTTAATCAGGTTCAGTGCACTCATGAAGGATTTCTTAAATATTGTCTTTCAGGTGTTTTTCTTCTATCATAAAAATTTATGCAGTTAGGGGGAAAGTATCATGTTTAATAATTCCATTTTTAATTGATTTCAGGAAGCCAATTTTAATAATTAAGTTGTGTGGTGATAACATTTCATTAAATGCCATCAATTGTCATCTAATGCATATAGACATTAAAAAGCTAATATTCTTTGAAACTTCATTTGTAATTTTGAATACTATTTTATTAAAAAGAAATCAAGGCCAATACTCTAAGGACTTTGTTGTTGGGATAGATGGATTAGAACTTTTCTACTAAATTTTAAAATCATATATACATATGAAAATGATTTTAAAATGTGGTGGTGCTGGGGATTGAACCCAGGGCCTTGTGCATGAGAGGCAAGCACTCATTCTACCAACTGTATCCCCAGCCCTGTTTTCTTATATTTTTATTAGTGCATTATAGTTATACATAATATAGAGTTCATTTTGATATGATCATACATACATGGAATATAATTGGCTGCATTTCAGTTCCCAGTACTTTCTTTTATTTTTTAGTGATTTAACCTAGGGATGCTTCACCACTGAACTACATCCCCAGCTCATTTTATGTTTTATTTCGACACAGGGTCTCACTTGCTGAGACTGGCCTGGAACTTGCCATCCTCCTGCCTCAGCCTCCTTTGAGGTCACTGAGATTACAGGCATACCTGCCCCCTATCTTTCTATCCCCTCCTCCCTCTTCCTGTTCCTCTTCTCTGTTCTTCTGTTCTTCCTTCTATTTGCTTATTGTTTTTTAATTGGTGCTTAATAGATACAGCTAAAGGTGAAATTCTCTGTGATATATTCATACACATACATTGCATAATTTAGTCAGTTTCATTCTTCAGTTTCTTTCATTTCCTGTGCCTCCTCCCTCTTTTTCCATCCTATTTCTCTGTTTCAGTGATCTACCTTTTATTTTCATCAGATCTCCTCATTTTTTAAAAAAATGCTATACCTGTGTTATATATGTGGGCTAGAATTTATAGAACTTGTAGATATGTTAAAATTCATGGAAGTATAAAATGAAAAATTAAGTCAATTTTAATATATGTAAATTTTAAATAATTATTTAAATACCTAGAATTTTAAAATATTTTAAACGTTATAGGACTGGGGATATGGCTCAGTGATAGAGCATTTGCCTAGCATGCTTGAGGTCCTGGGTTTGATCCCCAGCATTCCCACAAAAGAAAAAAAATTATAACTAAATATTGCACAATAAAAGCATGAAGTCAGGAGGGAGAGTAGTTGAGAAGTTAGCTGAACCCAGAGAAGCAGTCAGTCCTCTTAACAAAAGTTGTGGCTTTTGGTGGAGGAACACAACTACTAGTATCCCCCAGGAAGGGTGTTGGTAGAACACTCTGACCTTTCTCTCCTGCAATCACTTTAACTCCTATTGGTGTCTCACATTGATTGGGCCCAGCAGAAGCCAGGGGCAAGGGAGTCTGGTAGATGTCCATAGAGTGGATCTGTCTTCCTGTAGGGCACAGAGCTGACAGGAGAAGTAGTGGGAGGAGGGAGAAAGGCTTAGAAAGTTCTGGAGAGCCAATTTGGTCATGCACAAGTGGTTCAAAATCTTTACATCTTTTTATTATCACCAGCACTGTCTCTTTGTTTTAGGGTATCTTGTGAAGGAAAAAGAGGCAAGTTCTTGTAATCCAATCTGATAATTCTGTGTTACCTAGTGAATCTGACCATTCATATGTATGCTGTTACTGTTAACTTGGATTTACTGAATTTATAACTACCTAATAGCATAGGCTCAGTGTATAAAAAAAATGTAAAATTAGAAATACAACCTGTGGAAAATGTCAACAATTCTCTCAGTAGATAGATCAAGCAGATAAGAATCATTAAGGAAAGAGAAGATCTGATAATACATACAGTTAATATCCTTGACTTATGAAATGATGAAACCCTGATCCAAAAAAGGGAACATAAAATTTTAAGTACATTTACAGTGTTTATAAGAATGAACCAAACAACAAGTCTCAGATTGTTTTAAATAATTGGTTTCACACAGAACATAAATTGTTAGTCTAATGAAAAATAGAAGTCTAACTGAAAAATGCCAAGAATTAGAAAAAAATTAAATGTAAACACTACCAGATATGACAGGGAAAAAAATTGAGGTAGAAATTTTTACATACTTTGTGCTGAATGACTTATCAAAACTTTTTAGATATAGCCAAAAAAGCATTAGTTACTGCAACATCTACAGGCTTTAATATTCATATTAAACACATATAAACACAAGCTAAAAATTAATGAGCTGAAAATCTAATGCATGGAACTTAAGGACAACAAAATGAACCCAAATAAATGAGAGTAAAAGATAATGAAGTTAGTAATAAAAAAAATTAATAGAATAGTAAACAAATCCCATGATCAGGTTTTTTAAAGGATAAAAGATAAGAGATTAGCTAGCTTTTTAAAGAGAAGAAACAAATAATCAATAATTGTTTTGAAAATGCAAATGTGAAAGAATACTATGTATTTTCTAGTAAATAAAAATAATAGATATTTAGTAGAATAATATGTTTACAAGTTTTCTACATTTCAGTAGGACCAATCTATCCATTAGGCACCATAGGTACAATGTTCAGGGCTCAAAATATTTGTAGTAGCACATAAAATTATTTTAATTTATTTTGAAATGAGAAGAAAATAAATATGATCAACATAAATATGCAATAATGAATCTAAGAAGGATTATATTTTTTTCTATACCAATAAAGTAATAAAGTATATTTTTTTTCATGTCCTTCACTGAATTTCTTCTTCTTTTTGTTAACTATATTTTTAGGGAGGAAGGAGCCAAGAAAGGCAGAAGTGCTTGCATTCCACTAAGGTCAAAATATAGCCCTGGATTCAATAATTTTTTTTTAAAGAGAGAGTAAGAGAGAGAGAAGAGAGAGAGAATTTCAATATTTATTTTTTAGTTCTCGGCGGACACAACATCTTTGTTGGTATGTGGTGCTGAGGATCGAATCCGGGCCGCACACACACCAGGCGAGCACACTACTGCTTGAGCCACATCCCCAGCCCCTCAATAATTTTTAACAATTAAAAATTTTAAAATATTTCAAGTCATGATAAAATGGTATACTATCAATTCTAACGATATTCTAAATATAGTATACTGTTTACACAATTTTCTCTGTTTAACTTTTTAAGAATGCCTCTTAATATGCTTTGCAACTTCACATTAAAATAATGTTTTATAAAAGTAGAAAGCAAAATACTAGATGACATTTTATTAATGTCCTGTTCAGAGTAATTTTTAAATGTTATAAAACGAATTGTCAGCAATACACATATTTTTCATATGATTATAAATTATAAGACTGGTATGTTAATATGCTTTGAATAGCACTGATTTGGAAGTGTTACTAAGTGTTACTAGTGTTACTACACTATATTTTAGTGTAAAATTTATATAAGGTATAAAAACAGTGTGACAATGGGATGCAGGATTTGGCTGGAACAGATTTCTAGAAGCCTATTCTGTGCATCTCTTCCCATCCTGCATTCAGTGGCATCACGTTGGTAGCTTAAAATGGGCCATGGTAGGAATATTTATGCCACAGAAATAGGCAAACCCTGCAAATCAGAACACTCCCCCATCTTTTGGGACAATTTTTAAACATTTACTTCCACACTATTGTATGTAATATATGATACATAGAAGTAGTTTCTATAACGCCAGCATATAAAATAGAGGATAAAGGATTATCTTTGTATGAAATCTTCTTTTTACAAAACCTATTTCCTTTTCATTAAGGCTCTCAGTTTCTAAATTGGATATGTTGTGTCTTTTACTTCATAACCAGAACTACTTCTTAATTCTCTTTAGATGATTGGAATGTTTTCAGGCAATAAGTTTTACTGTTGTAATACTAAGTGAAAGCCAAAACAGGATGCCTTTTGATGTTCAAAGTGATCCTTTGTGGAAAGGGAGATTGGGAAGGAAACTGTGTAAGCTGTCAATAAAAAAAATCACATCCCCTACCTACCGACTTGGCAGAAATGCAATAATATGGGATTCATGATGTTGTCCTCTCTGATAGTTTACAGTTTAAGTGGATAATGCATTTGTTTTTATCCAATAATCCCATGTAATATTCAAAAGATTATAGCATTATCTTATTTTGAAATTGGGATATACTTCAAGCAATCAGATGAAAACTTCAATATTTTAATAACAAATATTACTGTATATAAATTTAGTATTGGTGAAAGTTTTGTGAATTCTATTGATATTCTAAATATACTATATTGTTTACACAATTTTCTCTGTTTACCCATTTACTCATCGTATTTTCCTATTTATAGTATCAAAATTTAGTGTAGGGGAATAATCACAATGTCTCTGTAGATTCCATTCTTGCTGTAGAGCAATCTAATCAAAGAGAATTTAGGATCAGAAGGTGGAAGTGCATAGAAATGTCTCTCTATGTTTATGTCATGCTTGAGAGAGAACAACCTGTTCTCTCTCCAGAGGGAACTTTAAAGCCCCGCCCCAAGCCGAAGTCCCTCAAGTAGCAGCATCTTGCCCCTATGTTTCCATGGATTGACTTCGACTATTTGTGCCCTACTTTCCCAATCATCACTGTTCTCTCATCTTCTCAGTTTGCTCCAGCCTGCCTTGCAGAGCAAATATCATCATAATAATTCCTATAAATTCTCATCTCCATACTTCTAGAAACAAGATACAAACAATAGTAAGCCCTTCTCAAGCAGTTTGGGTACATTTGGTCATCATTTTTGTGACACAAAACCACCATATGCACACATACATAATTATTGAGAACCTAAGTGATGACAAATATAGCCTATAAATTTTGAGATGAATGGTTTGTTTTGTATTCATGTATCCATGGTTGTTTATGAGGGGTGAAGGGGGATTAGGAGTAATTATTGATTTAGTAGCCAAAGCCACATAGATTCATTTCAAACATCAGCTGTCCTGGTAATTTATCATACTTAGAGTTAACAGTAATTTGGCTCAAATAATTTGTTTTTGGTCTCTATATTGCTTAAGCATCTGTCAGTGAATTAATTTTTCCAGTGTTTCAAAGTGTTCTGGTTTGTGTTTGGCATATTTGGTTCTGTTACAATAATGAGATTAAATCATAGAATTTTCCAAGGAATCCTTTGGTAATATTTAATACATTCCCTTAAACAATTAGAAAATTAAATTATTTTAAGTCATTATTAGTATATCTGCTTTATCTTATTCAGATTTGATACCAATAGTGAACTTTCAAATTAGTTTCTCAGAGTTCACAAACTAAATTAAGTCTAGTTTGAAATAAAAATAGGTGAATTGCCAAGAAAATATTTTATTTACATAGATGGATATGATGTAAAAACACATTTCCATAATTAAGATATTACTTTGGGCTTTTGTATGAATATGATGGAATCTATCAGCTAGCACCTGCATGACAATCAGTTCCTTATACACAAATCTTAAATATATATAGTACTCTTTTTTTAGTGAGAAGGTCCTGAGAATATAACCCAGGAGTACTTTACTAGTGAGCTATATCTCTCAGCTCTTTTATTTTCTTTTCTTATTTTGAGACAGTGTGTCACTAAGTTGCTTAGGAACTCACTTAGTTGCTGAGGCTGGACTGGAACTTGCAATCCTCCTGTCCCCACCTTCCAAATCACTTATACTACACGTATATGCTACGTATGTACCTAGCTTCTGGTACACTTTTAAGGATCCTCAGCACATGTATCTTTTCATCTCCTGATATTTAATTTTCCTTATCTCCATATATAAGCTCCATATTTCACACTTCAATGATAGAGGTATAATTAGGCAGGCAAATGGGGGATAATTTTTATGTAATAATTTTAATGAGGTAAAATTCACAAACTTAATTAACTATTCTAAAGTAACAATTTAGTGTTGTTTAGTATGTTCCCAATAATGTGCAACCACTACTTCTGTGTAGTTCCAAAACGTTTTTATCATGACAAAAAGGAACTCTGTACCCAGTAAGCAGTTGTTCCCCATTTCTTCGTTCCCTTGCCAGATACTCAAAACTACATTCAGAGGTCTCTGCATAGATTTACTTATTCTAAATATTTCACTAAAGTAGAATCACATAATATATGATCTTTTGTGTGTTTGGCTTCTTTCACTTAATGTTTTCAAGTTTCACTCATATTGTCGTATATATCAATAACTAACACATTGCATGTATGTACTACAGTTCATCTATTAGTCCATCCATCAGTGGACATCTGGGCTGTTTTCCCAGTTGGCTATTGTGAATATTGCTGCAACAGATATCAGTGTATTTATTTGAGTGCCATTTTTCAATTCTTGTGGATAAATTCTAGGGGTGTAACTGCTGGTTAATATGGTTATTCTATGTTTAACTTTTTAAGGAACCACCAAAATTTTATATAGTCTGAAAATAACTTTTTAAATTTCTACTAGCAATGCCTGAAAGTTTCAGTTTTTCTGTATATTTGCCAGGACTTATTTTCCCATTCATTCAATTATAACCATCATAGTGAGTTTGGTATCTCATTGTGGTTATACTTAATGATTAATAATGAGCATCTGTTTATGTGCTTATTTGGAGAAATGTCTATTCAAATCCTTTGCCTGTTTCTTAGTTGGATTGTTTGTCTTTTTGTTGATGTTTTTTGAAGTTTCTTTATGTGTTCCAGATGCAAAATACTTATCAGATAATGTGGTTTGCAAATATTTTCTCCCATTCCAGGTTATCTTTTAACTCTCTTGAATATGTTTTGTTGTTGTTATTTTTATTTTTATTTTAGGAATTAAACCCAGGAGCTTTCTACCAACAAGCTACATCCTCCACCCTTTGTATTTTTATTCTGAGACTGGATCTTGCTAAGTTGCCTAGACTGACCTCAAACTTGCAATTCTCTTGCTTTAGCCTCCATATTGGCCTGTATCATCAACTTTGGCCTTGAATGTTTTGGGTGTACAACATTTGTAATTTTATGAGTTTATGTAATTTTTCTTTTATGGCTTGTATTTTTGCTATCATCTCTAAGAATTCATTGCTAAATTCAGGGTTGTGAAGATTTCTCCTATTTTCTTCTAAGAATTTTTTCTTAGCTATTGTGTTTAGGTCATTGATTCATTTTTAGTTAAATGTTTTATATGTTATTAGATAGTGTTCCAACTTCATTTTTTTTGCAGAAGGATACTCCCTTATCCCACCGCTATTTTTTTTAAGAAACTGTTCTTGTCCAACTGAGTGTTCTTGGTTCCTTTGTCTAAAAGCAATTGGCTGTCTTGATGTATAAGTTTATCCCAGGAGGCTCATTTTTATTTCATTGGCCTATATATTTATCTTTCCAAAAAAATTCAATGGTAAATAAAACTGGAATTATGCATTAGAAAGAGTGTTTTTACATTTTTAAATTTATAGTTTAAAATTAATTTACAGTTATATGTATAGCTGTGTTAGGAAGAACAAAATAAAATTGAATATGTCACTGTCCCTACTTTGAAGAAAAGCTTAATATTTCATGTGGGGCTGACATAAGTAAATCAGAATTTTAAATTCAGTCTCAAAAATACTAAGATTGAGGGGCTGGGGCTGTGACTCAGTGGTAGTGCACTTGCCTGGCATGTGTGAGGCACTAGGTTTGATTCTCAGCACCACATATAAATAAAAGTCTATCAAAACTAAAAAAATATATAAAATAGTAAAATTGAGATGAGTACAGAATAATAGAGGAGATTTGGGGACATAGAAAGCATTCATTAGTTCTTTTCTACCCTGTGTTATTGGTCTAAAACCATTATGAATCCTATTCTCTTTACCAGAAATTTCTTTGTAAAGGGGCATGAACATTACTTTATTTATTTATTTATTTATTTATTTATTTATTTATTTATTTATTTTTTTTTTTTGTGGTCCATGCCATTATTTTTCCCATTTTACAGATGAGAAAACGGAGAACAATTGGGTGAACATGGTCAAAGCCATGGACAAGTAATTTTTTAAAAAAGAAAGGATTTTACCTTAATCTGAATAGGCTTTTTAAAAATTTTTTTATTGGTTGTTCAAAACCTTACAAAGTTCTTGACATATCATATTTCATACATTAGCTTCAAGTGGGTTATGAACTCCCATTTTTACCCCAAATACAGATTGCAGAATCACATCGGTTACACATCCACATTTTTACATTGTGCCATACTAGTAACTGTTGTATTCTGCTACCTTTCCTATCCTCTACTATCCCCCTCCCCTCCCCTCCCATCTTCTCTCTCTACCCCATCTACTGTAATTCATTTCTCTCCTTGTTTATTTTCCCATTCCCCTCACAACCTCTTATATGTAATTTTGTATAACAATGAGGGTCTCCCTCCATTTCCATGCAATTCCCCTTTTCTCTCCCTTTCCCTCCCACCTCATGTCTCTGTTTAATGTTAATCTTTTCTTCCTGCTCTTCCTCCCTGCTCTGTTCTTAGTTGCTCTCATTATATCAAAGAAGACATTTGGTATTTGTTTTTTAGGGATTGGCTAGCTTCACTAAGCATAATCTGCTCTAGTGCCATCCATTTGCCTGCGAATTCCATGATTTTGTCATTTTTTACTGCTGCGTAATATTTCATGGTGTATAGATGCCACATTTTTTAATCCATTCATCCATTGAAGGGCATCTGGGTTGGTTCCACAGTCTAGCTATTGTGAATTGTGCTGCTGTGAACATCAATTTGGCAGTATCCCTGTAGTACGCTCTTTTAAGGTCTTCTGGGAATAGTCCGAGAAGGGTAATAGCTGGGTCAAATGGTGGTTCCATTCCCAGCTTTCCCAGGAATCTCCATACTGCTTTCCAAATTGGCCGAACCAATTCGCAGTCCCACCAGCAATGTATAAGAGTACCCTTTTCCCCACATCCTCTCCAGCATTTGTTGTTGTTTGACTTCATAATGGCTGCCAATCTTACTGGAGTGAGATGGTATCTTAGGGTGGTTTTGATTTGCATTTCTCTGACTGCTAGAGATGGTGAGCATTTTTTCATGTACTTGTTGATTGATTGTATGTCTTCCTCTGAGAAGTGTCTGTTTAGGTTTTTGGCCCATTTGTTGATTGGGTTATTTATTATTTTATTATCTAATTTTTTGAGTTCTTTGTATACTCTGGATATTAGGGCTCTATCTGAAGTGTGTGGAGTAGAAATTTGTTCCCAGGATGTAGGCTCCCTATTTACCTCTATTATTGTTTCTCTTGCTGTGAAAAAACTTTTTAGTTTAAGTAAGTCCCATTTGTTGATTCTTGCTATTAACTCTTGTGCTATGGGTGTCCTATTAATGAATTTGGAGCCCGACCCCACAATATGTAAATAGGAGCCAAATTTTTCTTCTATCAGATGCAGAGTCTCTGATTTGATATCGAGGTCCTTGATCCATTTTGAGTTAACTTTTGTGCATGGGGAGAGGAGGGGATTCAGTTTCATTTTGTTGCATATGGATTTCCAGTTTTCCCAGCACCATTTGTTGAAGATGCTATCCTTCCTCCATTGCATGCTTTTAGCCCCTTTATCAAATATAAGATAGTTGTAGTTTTGTGGATTGGTTACTGTGTCCTCTATTCTGTACCATTGGTCCACCCGCCTGTTTTGGTACCAGTACCATGCTGTTTTTGTTACTATTGCTCTGTAGTATAGTTTGAAATCTGGTATCGCTATACCGCCTGATTCACACTTCCTGCTTAGAATTGCTTTTGCTATTCTGGGTCTTTTATTTTTCCATATGAATTTCATGATTGCTTTATGTATTTCTACAAGAAATGCCGTTGGGATTTTTATTGGCATTGCATTAAACCTATAGAGAACTTTTGGTAATATCGCCATTTTGATGATGTTAGTTCTGCCTATCCATGAACAGGGTATATTTTTCCATCTTCTAAGATCTTCTTCTATATCTCTCTTTTGGGTTCTGTAGTTTTCATTGTATAAATCTTTCACCTCTTTTGTTAGGTTGATTCCTAAGTTTTTTGTTTTTTTTTTTTGAGGATATTGTGAATGGAGTGTTTTTCCTCATTTTCGTTTTAGAAGTTTTGTCGCTGATATACAGAAATGCTTTTGATTTATGTGTGTTGATTTTATATCCTGCCACTTTGCTGAATTCATTTATTAGTTCTAGTACTTTTGGTTCTTCTAGGTATAGAATCATGTCGTCCGCAAATATATGATAATTTAAGTTCTTCTTTTCCAATTCTTATGCCTTTAATTTCTTTTGTTTGTCTAATTGCTCTGGCCAGTGTTTCGAGAACTATATTGAATAGAAGTGGTGATAGAGGGCATCCCTATCTTGTTCCGGATTTTAGAGGGAATGCCTTCAATTTTTCTCCATTCAGAATGATGCTAGCCTGAGGCTTAGCATAGATAGCTTTTACAATGTCAAGGTAAGTTCCTGTTATCCCTAGTTTTTCTAATGTTTTGAACATAAAGGGATGCTGTACTTTGTCAAATGCTTTTTCTGCATCTATCGAGATGATCATATGGTTCTTATCTTTAAGTCTATTGATGTGGTGAATAACATTTATTGATTTCCGTATATTGAACCATCCTTGCATCCCAGGGATGAATCCTACTTGATCATGGTGCACAATTTTTTTGATATGTTTTTGTATTCGATTCGCCAGAATTTTATTGAGGATTTTTGCATCTAGGTTCATTAGAGATATTGGTCTGTAGTTTTCTTTCTTTGAGGTGTCTTTGTCTGGTTTCGGAATCAGGGTGATGTTGGCCTCATAGAATGAATTTGGAAGTTCTCCCTCTTTTTCTATTTCCTGAAATAACTTGAAAAGTATTGGTATTAATTCTTCTTTAAAGGTTTTGTAAAACTCCACTGTATACCCATCCGGTCCTGGGCTTTTTTTGGTTGGTAGTCTTTTGATGGCTTCTTCAATTTCATCCATTGATATTGGTCTGTTCAATTTGTGTGTATCCTCCTGACTCAGTCTGGGCAAATCATATGACTTAAGAAATTTATCGATGTCTTCACTATCTTCTATTTTATTGGAATATAGGTTTTCAAAATAATTTGTAATTGTCTTCTGTATTTCTGTAGCATCTGTTGTGCTATTGCCTTTTTCATCCCATATGTTAGTAATTTGAGTTCTCTCTCTTCTTCTCTTCGTTAGCATGGCTAAGGGTCTGTCAATCTTATTTATTTTTTCGAAGAACCAACTTTTAGTTTTGTTAATTTTTTCAATAGTTTCTTTTGTTTCAATTTCATTGATTTCTGCTATGATTTTAATTAATTGTTGCCTTCTGCTACATTTGCTGTTGTTTTGCTCTTCCTTTTCTAGGGCTTTGAGATGAAATGTGAGCTCATTTATTTGTTGGTTTTTCCTTTTTTTTTGAGGAATGACCTCCAGGCGATGAATTTCCCTCTTAAAACTGCTTTCATTGTGTCCCATAGATTCCGATATGTTGTGTCTGTATTTTCATTTATCTCTAAGAATTTCTTTGATTTCCTCCTTTATGTCTTCTGTAACCTCTTGATCATTCAGTAACATATTGTTCATTTTCCATGTGATATAGGATTTTCCCTTCCTGTTCCCAGGATGTAGGCTCCCTATTTATCTCTCTTATTGTTTCTATTGCTGATTCTAGTTGTTAACTCTTGCGCTATGTGTGTCCTATTGAGTAATTTGGAGCCCGACCCCACAGTATGTAGATCATTGCCAACTTTTTCTTCTATCAGACGCCGTGTCTGTGATTTAATATCAAGCTCCTTGATCCATTTTGAGTTGACTTTTGTGCATGGCGAGAGAAAGGGATTCAGTTTCATTTTGCTGCAAATGGATTTCCAGTTTTCCCAGCACCATTTGTTGAAGATGCTATCCTTCCTCCATTGCATGCTTTTAGCCCCTTTATCAAATATAAGATAGTTGTAGTTTTGTGGATTGGTTACTGTGTCCTCTATTCTGTACCATTGGTCCACCCGCCTGTTTTGGTACCAGTACCATGCTGTTTTTGTTACTATTGCTCTGTAGTATAGTTTGAAGTCTGGGATCGCTATACCGCCTGATTCACACTTCCTGCTTAGCATTGCTTTTGCTATTCTGGGTCTTTTATTTTTCCATATGAATTTCATGATTGTTTTATCTATTTCTACAATAAATGCTGTTGGGATTTTGAATGGCATTGCATTGAACTTATAGAGAACTTTTGGTAATATCGCCATTTTGATGATGTTAGTTCTGCCTATCCATGAACATGGTATATTTTGCCATCTTCTGAGGTCTTCTTCTATATCTCTCTTTAGGGTTCTGTAGTTTTCATTGTATAAGTCTTTCACCTCTTTTGTTAGGTTGATTCCCAAGTATTTTATTTTTTGGTGGGATATTGTGAATGGAGTAGTTGTCCTCATTTCCGTTTCAGAGGATTTGTCGCTGATATACAGGAATGCATTTGATTTATGCTTGTTGATTTTATATCCTGCCACTTTGCTGAATTCATTTATTAGCTCTAATAGTTTCTTTGTAGACCCTTTTGGGTCTGCTAGGTATAGAATCATGTCATCTGGAAATAGTGATAATTTAAGTTCTTCTCTTCCTATTTTTATGCCTTTAATTTCTTTCATCTGTCTAATTGCTCTGGCCAGTTGCTAGAAGCCACAAGCAAATAATATGATGCCTGGCACTTTCGGTTGTAAGGTGACGCCAGCTATCCATTGAGATGATATGATTATGTTAAGATTTACATTCATATGGAAATTGGACTCCTGCTCTTCACCTTGGCCTGCTACGGGACTCATGTTACGGGACTCCTGGAGAGTTCCCATTGGTTGGGGAAGGATAGTAGGAGGGAATTCCGGAGGAGGTCGGGGACCCCGGTTCTGGTAGATGCGCGCGTGGGTGGACCGTTTTTGGCTTGCCGGCGCGTACGGAGTATTGGCGGCTTTTTCAAAAATAAAGTTTTGTTCCTGCTTGAGTGGCTCGTGATTCTGTGCCCAGCCAGACTGAGGCAGCAAGTGTTTCGAGGAGTATGTTGAACGGAAGTGTTGAGAGAGGGCATCCCTGTCTTGTACCAGATCTTAGAGGGAATGCCTTCAATTTTTCTCCATTCAGAATGATGCTGGCCTGTGGCTTATCATAGATTGCTTTTACAATGTTGAGGTATGATCCTGTTATCCCTAATTTTTCCAGAGTTTTGAACATAAAGGGATGCTGTACTTTCTCGAATGTTTTTCCGCATCTATCGAGATGATCATATGGTTCTTATTTTTAAGTCTATTGATGTGGTGAATAACATTTATTGATTTCCGTATATTGAACCATCCTTGCATCCCAGGGATGAATCCTACTTGATCATGGTGTATAATTTTTTTGATATGTTTTTGAATCCGATTCGCCAGAATTTTATTGAGGATTTTTGCATCTAGGTTCATTAGAGATAGTGGTCTGTAGTTTTCTTTCTTTGAAGTGTCTCTGTCTGCTTTAGGTATCAGGGTGATGTTGGCCTCGTAGAATGTATTCAGAAGTTCTCCCTCTTTTTTTATTTCCTGAAATAGCTTGAAAAGTATTGGTGTTAGTTCCTCTTTAAAGGTTTTGTAAAACTCTGCTGTATACCCATCCGGTCCTGAGCTTTTCTTAGTTGGTAGTTTTTGATGGTTTCTTCTATTTCCTCTATTGGTCTGTTTAGGTTGTGTATATCCTCCTGACTCAATCTGGGCAGATCATATGACCTAAGAAATTTATCTATGCCTTCACTATCTTCTATTTTATTGGAGTATAAGGATTCAAAATAATTTCTGATTTTCTTCTGTATTTCTGAAGTGTCTCTTGTGATATTGCCTTTTTCATCCCGTATGCTAGTAATTTGGGTTCTCTCTCTTCTTCTCTTTGTTAGCATGGCTAAGGGTCTTTCGATTTTATTTATTTTTTCAAAGAACCAACTGTTAGTTTTGTCAATTTTTTCAATTGTTTCTTTTGGTTCGATTTCATTAATTTCAGCTCTGATTTTAATTATTTCTTGCCTTCTACTTCTTTTGCTGTTGTTTTGCTCTTCTTTTTCTAGGATTTTGAGATGAAGTATGAGATCATTTATTTGTTGGTTTTTTCTTTTTTTAAGGAATGAACTCCAAGCAATGAATTTTCCTCTTAGAACTGCTTTCAGTGTGTCCCATAGATTCCAATATGTTGTGTCTGTGTTTTCATTTAACTCAGGAAGTTTTTAATTTCCTCCTTGATGTCTTCTAAAACCCATTGATCATTCAGTAACCTACTGTTCATTCTCCAAGTGATGCATGATTTTTCCTTCCTTCTTTTATAGTTGATTTTCAGTTTCATTCCATTATGATCAGATAAGATGCATGGTATTATCTCTACTCCTTTATATTGTCTAAGAGTTGCCCTGTGACATAATATATGATCTATTTTTGAGAAGGATCCATGTGCTGCTGAGAAAAAAGTGTAACTACTTGATGTTGGATGGTATTTTCTATATATGTCAATTAAGTCTGGGTTGTTAATTGTGTTATTGAGTTCTATAGTTTCCTTATTTAACTTTTGTTTGGAAGATCTGTCCAGTGGTGAGAGAGGTGTGTTGAAGTCTCCCATGATTATTGTATGGTGGTCTATTAGACTCTTGAACTTGAGAAGAGTTTGCTTGATGAACATAGCTGCACCATTGTTTGGGGCATATATATTTATGATTGTTATGTCTTGTTGGTGTATGGTTCCCTTGAGCAGTATGTAGTGTCCCTCTTTATCCCTTTTGATTAACTTTGGCTTGAAATCTATTTTATTAGATATGAGTATGGACACTCCTGCTTGTTTCCGCAGTCCATATGAGTGGTATGATTTTTCCCAACCTTTTACCTTCAGTCTATGTATATCTTTTCCTATCAAATGCATCTCCTGTAGGCAGCATATTGTTGGGTCTTGTTTTGTGATCCATTTAACTAGCCTGTGTCTCTTAATTGGTGAGTTTAAGCCATTAACATTTAGGGTTATTATTGAGATATGGTTTGTTCTTCCAGCCTTATTTGTTTATTAATGTTACTAAACCTGATTTGTTTTCCTCTTTGATTACTTTCCCCCCTTTACTGTCCTACCTCCCACTGTTTGTTTTCAATGTTATTTTCCATTTCCTCTTCCTGTAATGTTTTGCCAAGGATTTTTTGAAGAGATGGTTTTCTAGGTGCAAATTCTTTTAACTTTTGTTTATCGTGAAAGGGTTTAATTACATCTTCCATCCTGACGCTTAATTTCGCCGGATACAAGATTCTTGGTTGGAACCCATTTTCTTTCAGTGTTTGAAATATGTTATTCCAGGATCTTCTAGCTTTCGGAGTCTGTGTTGAGAGATCAGCTGTTATCCTGATTGGTTTACCCCTAAATGTAATCTGCTTCCTTTCTCTTGTAGCTTTTAAAATTCTCTCCTTATTCTGTATGTTGGACATCTTCATTATAATGTGTCTAGGTGTGGATCCCTTATGATTTTGCACCTTCGGCGTCCTGTGGGCTTCTAGGATTTGGGATTCTGTTTCATTCTTCAAGTCTTGGACGTTTTCTCGTATTATTTCATTGAATAGATTGTTTATTCCTTTGGTTTGGAGCTCTGTGCCTTCCTGTATCCCAATGACTCTTAAGTTTGGTCTTTTAATGTTATCCCATATTTCTTGGATGTTCTGCTCATGGTTTCTTAGCAGACTTGCTGAGCTGTCTATGTTCTTTTCAAGTTGAAATACTTTGTCTTCATTGTCTGATGTTCTATCTTCTAAGTGATCTACTCTGCTGGTAGTATTCTCAATTGAGTTTTTAAGTTGGTTTATTGCTTCCTGCATTTCTAGGATTTCTATTTGTTTGTTTTTTATTACCTCTATCTCCCTGTGAAATTGATCTTTTACTTCTGGATTTGTTTATGTAGTTCCTTGTCAAAGTGATCTTTCATTGTCTGATTTTGCTGTCTCATGTCTTCCTTGAGACTCCAGATCATCTGAAGCATGTGTATCCTGAACTCTTTATCTGACATTCCATCTGTTGCAGCTATTACCTCTTCTAAAGTTGAGTTGACCTGCATTGCTTGTGGTCCTTTCTTTCCTTGTCTTTTCATACTGCTCGCATTTCTTTCTGCTTGGTGAAACTGTTGTGTTTTTGAAATGTTCCCCCTATTTATTTATATTGCTCTTGTATAGTTGGGAAATCTCCCTTGCAGGGCGGGTAGTGGCTGTGCTCCTCCTCTAATTAGGGTGATCTGTCTACCATGCTGGTCAGTCGCAGGTCTGCCCACCCTTCGGGCGCGGGTGGAGGCTCTGCTCTGCCCCCACTCCAATTGTGGTGACGTAACTACCACGCCCTCGGGTCGTTGGTTCTGATCCGGATGTGGGCGGCGGCTCTGCTCGGCCCCTACTCCAATTGGTGTGACGTGACTACCACGCTGGCAGGCCTCTAGGCCTGTTCCGCCGGTGGGTCGCAGGTCTGCCTACCTTGCGGGCTCGGGCGGCAGTTCTGCTCAGCTCCTACTCCCAGTGGGGGTACCTGACTGCCTCTCCAATGGGTCGCTGGGCCTTTTCCGGACAAGGGCGGCGGCTCTGCTCCACCCCCACTCCAACCAGTGTGATGTGACTGCCTCGGTGCTACTTGTCCACCACGCTGGCAGGCTACCGGGCCTGTCCTGCCAGTGGGTCGCAGGTCTGCCTACCTTGCAGGCTCAGATGGCGGCTCTGCACAGCCCCTAATCCAAATAGGGTGACTTGGCTACCGCGCCGTCGGGTCGCTGGTCCTGTTCTAGGCGTGGGCGGCTACTCTCTTCGGCCCCAGCTGCAATTGGGGTGTTGTGATACCACGCTGGCGGGTCACTTGGCCTGCTCTGGGCGCAGGCGGCAACTCCACTCTGCCCCCCTGTCCCCCACAGCACCCAGCAGGACCCGGACCGAGAAGCAGTCACCGCAGGATCCCCAGCCCTGGGTCAAAGCAGCTTCGGGAGCCAGAACCCGGCCTCTCCGATCCCGGCCACGCTCTTCTAGGAGCAGGCTCCAAGAAGCGACCCCCGCGGATTCCCCAGCCCCAGGCCAAAGCAGCCCCGAGAGCCAGAGCCCGGCCGCTCCAAGCTCTCCGAGCTCGGTGCACACTCCGCTGGGAGCAGGCTCAAAGACACAGTCCCCGTGGGCTCCCCAGCCCCGGGGCCAAAACTGTTCCAGGAGTCAGAGCCCAGCCGCCCCGAGCTCAGCGCACGCTCCACTTGGAGCTGTCCTCAACACGCAGTCTCCGCAGTTTCCCCAGCCCTGGGCCAAAGCAGCCCAGGGAACCAGAATCCGGCCGCTCAGAGCCCGGCGCACGCCTCTCCAGGAGCGAGCCCCAAGGAGTATTCTCCACAGGTTCTCCAGCCCTGAGCCTGAGCGATCTGTCTGCGAGACGCAGGCAAATACCAGCCTGAAATCACCTGTTCCGTAGCTGAATGAGCTGAGATCAGTAGAAAACAGGGATGATTACATCAGCTCTCCAAGATGGCGGCTGCTGTCCGCCTCCGTGGTCCGACTGGTGTCTAGAATCGAACTGGACCGCTTCTCTCCTCTGTCTCAATGCCGGAACTCAGCACTAAGCACGGCCATTGCACCACTGGCAGGAGCCCCCAAAATCTGCTTCACTGCACTCCTGCTCCGGCACCTCGCCGCTTCCCAGCGCGCCGCAGACTCCAGCTGCGGGGCGGTCCGCAGATCAGGCAGTGCGACCCTCCGTGTGTAGAAATCCCCCGCGACCGAGCCCCTGCAGCCGAACCTCGCACGATGGAAATCCGTCCACTAGATTTTGGAGCACCTCAATTTCACTGGAAATTCCCAACAAGATAGCCTTCAGCTGTTTCACCTCGTCTTTCGCCTGCACAGTGACGCGGCGCACTGGGGTGATGCACTCCCTTCGCCGCCATCTTCAGGAATATCTGTCTCGTGATTTTTAACCAGCCTATCTGAGTTGGCTAGACTCTTTTCAAGATGATATATTTTGTCTTCATTATCTGACGTTCTGGCTTCTACTTGCTCCACTCTATTAGTGATACTCTCATTTGAGTTTTTAATTTGGTTTATAATTTCCTTCATTTCTAAGATTATGGTTTGATTCTTTTTATAATCTCTATCTCCGGATAAAGATGCTTAACTTCTTCTTTTATCTGTTTATGTAATTCATTCTCAATATGTTCTTTCGCTGCTTGAATTTGCTGTCTCGTATCCTCTTTAAGGTTTCATTCCATCTGTCTAAGGTATTCCTTGATTTCTTTATATGACCATTTTTCTGATGACTCTATATCCTCCTGAATATTTAGGCTGTCCTGCATTGTTTGTACTCCTTTTCTTCCTTGCTTTTTCATTCTGCTCATGTTGCTTCTTGTTCTGTTTTCCTGCTGAGTTACTGTTTACTCCTATAAATTTATTTGATGCTTGGGAGGAAAGGTATTAGAAGGGAAGGGAAGAAGTCACTAAAGAGAATGAGATTAAGCAGGTAGAATTTAAGGAAGGGGGAATAAGAAAATTGAAAAGAAATGAAAAGACAGAAGAAAAGAAGAAAAAAAGGAAAAAAAATAGAAAATTAAAAAGAATTTTAAAAAATTAATAATAATAATAATTCAAATTAAAATTAAAAAATAAAATAAAATAAAATGAATTTAAAAAATTTTAAAAACAACAACACCAACAAAAAAAAAATTTAATAAATGCAGTCTTAGAGTTCGATTAACTATTCTTCCAGTAGGTGGAGCTGTGCCCACAGGGCCAAGCTTCTCCTCTCATTAGGCGGGAGCCAATCACTGTGCAGCAGCTCTTCCTCCCGGACTGGGCGGGTCTCCAATCCTGAGTGCCTAGGGCCTTCTCTTGCTTCTAGTCACTTCCCCACTTTTCCTAGAGCCAGGCCCCGCTCACTGGTTACGCTCACCACAATACTGGCTACACGCCAGGTCTGCTGCTCCTGTGAGCCCTGTTTTCATGAATGCCTGGGCACACTCTCCCTGTTTGCCATTCCCTCGGACCCTAAGTTTGTAGAGCTTGGGGCTGTGAACCCCCAGCAAATTTGCTTGCCCTCTGGTAGTCACGCCCCCGGAAGTTGGTGCAAGAGACCTCATTTGTCAGCCCTGGTGGGAGCGGTAGCCGGGAATTCCGAGCCGCGGATCCCGCGCCACTCCTGATTCCCCCATGCGGGCAGCGCATGAACATTACTTTAAACCATGAGAGGCCCCAGAAGAGGTTACCAAATATGTTGTAGATATGAAGTGTTGTTACTTTTAAGAGAAAGTCATAGCAAGCTGGTTTCTTCCAAATATTTTCCAAAATGTACTATTTGCATGAAGCCCCACTGAGAATGCAGACAGTGATGTTTAACTGGATCCTGACGGTGTCACTGCAAACTCAAGTCTGATATACCTTAGGTCTTCCTTTTACATCTCATTGGTTTATTATTATTTTAGTTTGAACATGAAGTTTTATTTCTTGAAGGTAGAAATCTGATTAGAAGGAACACAGTGCTGGAAATCCATCAAAATATGAATAAGGAGCCAGGCATCATGGTGCACGCCTATAATCCCAGCGACATGGGAAGCTGAGGCAGGAGGATTGCAAGTTGAAGGCCAACCTCAGCAACTTAGTGAGACTTGTCTGAAAATAAACAATAAAAAAGGGATGGGGATATGGTTCAGTGGTAAAGTGCCCCTGGGCTCAATCCCTAGTACATATACAAACACATATATGACTAAGGATCAGAAGGTTTCTGGATAAGATGATTTTAGGTTGAATGTTAAAGAACAAGAACTAGTAGTTAAGAGGTTAAGGAGGATGGAATTGCAAGAAGGAGCATGATTTATGTTGACAAAATTGCTGATTTGCCTAATAGTTTTTTTAATATAAAGTAATGAATTGGCATTCTATTTTATTTTTCTATGTCTTTGATTCTTGATTCTGATAAAACAGTAAGATATTTGTTCATGTGGTACACTTTGGAGCCAAAATGCCTGGGCTCAGGTATCAGCTATGTAGCCAACAAAAGCTTAACCTCTCTTCCTTAGTTTCCTTGTCTGTAATGAAGGGATGGATAATAAGTATAAAACCTTTTTTATTTAACTATTGTAGGACTTGAATGAGTTACTGCATGACTTAGCACAATGTTAGTAGTCAAAGATATTATTCTAAAACTTATTCTATTAGAATTCATTTATTCTATAGCCTGATTCCTTCTGAAACGTTGATAAAAACACTTTCCAAGTCAACAAATCTGCAGGCCAGAAGTCATCCTATATTGAGTCATCTGGAGGTTATTCTGATAAAGATCTGCTTGAGCAGCTAGCCAGTGCCCTTGGTCTGTATCACTATCATGCATCCATTGAGTCATAATAGAGTAAGTGAGGTATTCATCTGAGCAATCAAATAGCATCTGAGAATCAAAGTGAATTTCCCCTTGTCACAGAGGGAATAACCATTAGGCTTGGGACCTGATTCCATAATCCCTTGGTCATCTCACTCTACTAATGATATAAGATTTCCAATACTCTTATTAGGATTTATGTAAGTAAGTAAAATGTGATATTCCCCCACCGATATAATGGCTAGTTAAAAATCAACATTTTTTTTCTTTAAACAATCATACCCCCCACTATGTGGTTGTTCCTCATTCTAGAACAAGTTCTGCTATGAGATGATGCAGAAAGATCTCCTTGAAAACATGGTACCTGCATAATAGTGTATTTTTGTCCCTTGAATATTAGTCTTCTCAAGAACACAAGCATCACATATCAAATAAGTGTTTAACAAAAGTTTTGAAAACATGGGTCCACATCTTTAAATTGTCATTACATAGGTGTATCATAAATATTATTTGGAGCACAGAGTAACAGTCATGATGGAGATTCCCAAACTCCAAATGATAGAAACACATTGGACTAGCATATTATCCCAGGCCTGGTGAGCAGATCACAGCAGGCAGGCAGCTTCGTTCCACAAGTTCATCCAGGGATTGAGGATCATCCACCCTCATTCTCTGCCATGTAATATGGTGTTATCCTCATTTACAGGGATGAAGTTGGCTCTCAGTACCACTTCTATATACCAGTGCATGGTTAAAGGATTTGAGACTTTGGAACTTTGGTTTGTCTTGGAAGATTATTTATCAGCACTTGCAGTTATCACTCTGCTCATACTTCCCTGACTGAAACTTAAGTACTAGTTGCAAAGGAGGAAGTATGAGGTTTAGCTTGCATTCCTGGACTTGTCTAAAATTCAAAGTATTTTGCTACACAAAGGAAAGAATTATTTCTGGATAATAACAGTTTAGTTATATAAACCTATAGGAGTAAGTACTTTAGTTTAAGATCTAAGTAGAGGCAAGGAAACCACATAGGAAAAAAAATGCAGTTACCTGGGTATGAAGAAATAAATACTAATATATGACTTATATAGCTGGAAGCAAATAGGATAGAATGAATCTCATAATTGTTACTAGGAAAGGATCCCCATGTCTTCATGCCTGGATAAAGAAAGAAAACTCTTGCTTGCTGTTTTCCTATGATTTTCAATGAGTAATATTTTTAGATACACAATTTAGAGGCTTTTATTATAACTTTAAATGCATTTTAACTGAAACAAAAAATCATAATATCTATGGAATATCATGATATTTTGATACATGCATACATTGTGTAATGTTAAAATAAGTTAAATATATTTATTTCCTCAAACATTTAGCATTTCTTTATGATGAAACATCCCCACTCCTTTATTCTAGAAATATTCAGTACATTGTAATAATTTATGTTCCCCCTACTGTGCAGTAGCACACCAGAACACATCTAACTATAACTTAGTACTCATGGATCAACTTCTTCACATCTGTGCCTGCCTCCTGTTATTCCCGGTGTCTATTAACCACCATTCTACCCTCAACTTCCATGAAATCGACTGTTTTATATTCCATCTGCAAGTGAGATCATGCAGTACTTGTCTTTCTGTGCCTGGCAGAGCCCACTTAACACAACGGTATGTGTTGATACAGAAGACAGGATTTCATTCTTTTATAGCTAAATAATAATCTGTTGATTCAACATACCATTGTTTCTCCATTCAGTAGGTGATGGGCACTTCAGTGTTTTCCATTTCTTGGCTATTGTGAAGAGTGCTGCAATAAACACTAAGGTGCAAATATCTCTTTGACATACTGATTTTCTTCCTTTTATATACTTGGTATTTGAATGTATCATATGGTAGTTCTATTTTTCCATTTTTTAACAACCCTCCATATTGTTTTCTTTAGTGGCTTCACTAATTTACATTCCCACCCACTGTATTCTCCTGGAATTTGTAATAATGCCCTTTCTTACTGGAGTAAGATAATATCTTATTTTGATTTTGATTTACATTTCCTTGATTATTAGTGATGTAGAACATTTTTTCATGTACCTTCCTACCATTTTTGATGATCTTTTGAGAAATGTTTATTTCATTCTGTCCATTTTTAATTATGGTGATGATAATGATGATGATGGTTTTTGCTTAGTTTTTGGTTACTTGTATATTCTGTATATCAGCTCCTTGTCAGATATATAACTGGTAAACATTTCTCCCATTCTGTAAATTTTTTGGTTTAGTGTGATCTCATTTCTCTATTTTTGCTTTTGCTTCCTGTGCTTTGGGGAGCATGTACCAAAAAAAAAAAAAAAATATCACTCATTTCACTGTTCCAAAGTATTTCCCCTATGTTTTCTTCCCATTGTTTCATAACTTCATGTTTTACACTTAAATCTTTAATCCACTTTGAATTGATTTTTTGTAACTGTTAAGAGATAGGGAGGGATCTACTTTATGATTCCATGCATGGATACCCAATTTCTCCAGCACCATTTATTAAAAAGATGTTTTTACTCCGATACATATTCTTTGCACCTTTGTCAAATCAGTTGTCTATAAATATGTGGGTTTACTTCCAGTCCTTCTATTCAGTTCCATTGATTCTATGTGTCTTTTTTATGTTAATACCATGTGGTTTCAAAATTAAAGTTTTGTTGTGTATTTGAAGTCAGTAGTATAATGCTTCCTGCTTGGATCTTTTTGCTCAAGATTGCTTTGGCTATTCATATTTTTTCTCTGATTCCATGCAAATTTCAGAATTGTTTCCTGTAGTTCTATGAAGACTGTCATTGGCAATTTGATAGGGGTTGCATTGAATCTTTATATTGCTTTGGGCATTGTAGACCTTTGAACAGTACTTATTCTTCTGATCCATTAACATGGGATGTCTTTTAATTTTTGTGTTGATTCCATTTTTTAAAACAATGTTTTATAGTTTTCTTTATTAAGATCTTTTGGCTCTTTGGTTAAATTTTATTCATAGGTATTTAATTATTTTGTAGTTATTGCAAAATAATTAAATACCTGTGATTTCTATTTCATATAATTCACTATTGAAGTATAAAATGTTTATTGATTTTTGTGTGTGGATTTTGTGTCCTACAGCATGGCTGAATTCATTTCTTAGTTCTAATAGTTTTTTGGTGGAATCTTTGGAGTCTTCTAATAAAAAAAATCTTGTCATCTGAAAATAATGACAGATTGACTTCCTCTTTTTCAGTTTAGATGTCCTTTATTTTTTCTGTTATCTAGTTGCTCTGGCTAGGACTTCCATCACTATGTTAAATAAAAATGGTGAAAATGGGCATCTTTGTCTCATTTCAAATTTTAGAAAAATTACAGCTCTTACCCATTTATTATCATGTTAGCTTTTGGCTTATTATAAATGACTTTTAATACACTGAGTTATTCTGCTTCTATACCTGATTTGTTCAGTATTTTTATCATAAAGGAGTTATGAATTCTATGAATTGGTTTTTGTTCTTCTATTTAGATGATGATGATTTTTGCTTTTCATTCTATTGCTGTATTATATCACATTTACTAATTTTCATCAAATTGAAAAGATGCTGAACCATATTTTCATTCTAGGCATGATCTTATTTGGTAATGTTGAATAATCTTTTTAGATTCAGTTTGCTAGTATTTTGTTGAGGATTTTTGCATCTGTGTTCATCAGTGATATTGCCTTTCTATCTTTTCTTTTTTGTTGTGTCCTTGTCTGACATCAGGGAAATGCAGGCCTCAAGAATGAATGTGGAAGAATACTCTTCTATTTGATTTTTTGTAATAGTTTAAGGAGAATTGATATTAATACTTTTTGCACGTTTGGTAGAATTAAACAGTGAAGTCATCTGATCCTTGACTTTTTTTTGAATGATAGACTTTTAATTACTGATTCAATCTTGTTACTTATTATTGTTCTGTTAGCATTTCTGTGGTTTCAGTTACATGTCTACCTTTTCATGTTTGATTTTTTCCCCATTATCACTTTTTAAAATTGGTTCTTTTTAAATTATATATGACAGAATCCATTTTGATATAATTATACAAGCATGAAATATATTTTATTCTAGTTAAGAGTCCCATTCTAAGTCCCATAGTGTACATGATGGTGGGATGCACTGTTGTTTTCATATATGTACATGGGAAAGCTATGTCAGATTCATTCCACTGTTCTCCTTTGCTTATACCTGCTCCCTTCCTTCCATTCTCCATTGTTTAATCTGCTGTATTTCTAATCTTCCCCTCAATCTTAGCTTTCACCTACCAGAGAAAACATTCATCCTTTGTTTTTTTTTCTCTTTTCATTCTGTTGCTGTATTATATCAGCAACAGAATGAAAAGAGAAAAAAGTACTTCACTTAGCATGATGCATCCATTTGCTGGAAAATAGCATAAAGTCATTCTTTATAGCTGAGTAATTCTCTATTGTGTATATGTATCACATTTTATTTATCCATTCATCTGTTGAAGAGCACCTAGGTTGGCTCCATAGCTCAGCTATTGTGAATTGAGCTTCTATAAACATTGATGTGTCCGATTAGTATTAGAGTATGCTGATTTTAAGTCCCTGGGGTATATACCAAAGAGTGGGATAACTGGGTCATTGGTGGATCCATTCCAAGTTTTCTGAGGAATCTCCATACTGCTCCCTAGAGTAGTTGCACCAATTTGCAGTTCCACTAGCAATGTATGAGTGTATTTCCCCCACATTCTCATTTATTCATTCTCATTCACATTTATTGTTGCTTGTATTCTTGATAATTGCCATTTTGATTAGAGTAAGATGAGATATTATTTTTGTTTTCATTTCTCAGATTACCTGAGATGAACATTTTTTCATATATTTGTTGATTGATTGTTATTTTTTCTATGAAGTATCTGTTTAGTTCTTTTGCCCATTTATTGATTTGATTATTTGTGTGTGTGTGTGTGTTTGTGTGTGTTTGTGTGTGTGTGTTAAGTTTTTGAGTTCTTTATATATCCTGGAAAATAATGCTCTATCTGAGGTGCAGGTGGGAAAGATTTTATTCCATCATTTCCTTTACTGTGAAGAAACATTTTTAGTTCAGTGCTATCCCATTTTTTGATTCTTGATTTTATTTCTTGTGCTTTGGGGTGTCTTATTAAAGAAGTCACTTCCTGTGCTGATATGTTAGAGTGTTGAACCTGTTTTCTTCTAGTAGACGTAGGGTTTCTGGTTTAATACCTAAGTCTTTGATCTACTTTTAGCTGAGTTTTGTGCAGGATCAGAGATAGGGGTTTAATTTCATTTTGCTACATGGAATTTCAGTTTTCCCAGCACCATTTGTTAAAGAGGCTAGTTTTTCTCCAAAGTATATTATTGACGCCTTTGTCTAGTAGGAGGTAACTGTATTTTTGTGGGTTTATGTCTTCTATTCTATACCATTGGTCTTCATGTCTGTTTTGGTGCCAATGCTGTGCTGTTTTTGTTACTATAATTCTATAGTATAATTTTAGGTCTGGTGTCATGATGCTTCCTGCTTCATTTTTTGGCAGCACTTTTGGTAGTATGGCCATTTTTCAATATTAATTAATTCTGCCTATCCATGTGGATGATCAACATGATCCTACATTTAGAAGTCCCCAGGTGGATAGGCATAATTAATTAATATTGAAAAAATAGCCATACTAACAAGAATATCATCTTCTAAGATATTCCTCAATTTATTTTTCCAGTGTTCTGTAATTTTCATTGTAGTGATCTTCCACCTCTTTTGTTAGAATGATTCCTGGGTATGTATTTATTTTTTGAGGCTATTGTGAATGGAATGGTTTTTCAAATTTCTCTTTCAGCTGTTTTGTCATTGGAGTATAGGAACACAATTGATTTATGAGTGTTCATTTTGTGTCCTGCTACTTTGTGAATTAATTTATAGAGTTCTAGAAGTTTTCTGGTGGAGTTTTTTGGGGTCTTCTAAATATAGGATCATGTTGTAGCAAACAGAGCTAGTTTTTGCTCTTCTTTTCCTGTTCATACCCCATCCCATTTTTTTAAATATTCAGAATGCCTTTATTCTTTATTTTATTTTGTTTATTGTTATGTGGTGCTAAGGATTGAACCCAGTGCCTCACGCATGCTAGGCAAGGCCTCTGCCACTGAGCTATAACCCCAATTCCTGTTTATATGCCTTTTATTTCATTATTTTGCCTAATTGTTCTCTCTAGAGCTTGGAGGACTGTGTAGAGTAGAATTGGTGAAAGTGGGCACTCCTGTCTTGTGCCTGTTTTTAGAAAGAATGCTTTCAATTTTTCTCCATTTAGAATGATGTTGGCCTTGGGTTTGTGCTATATAGCTTTTACAACATTGAGGTGTAATCTTTTTATTCCTATTTTTTTCAAGTGTTTTAATTATGAACAGATGCTACATTTTGTGAAATGCTTTTTCTGCATCTGTTGAGATAATTGTGATTCTTGTCTGTAAGTCTCTTGGTGTGATGAATTACATTTATTGACTTCCTTATGTTGAACCAGCCCTGCATCCCTGGGATGACACCTACTTGGTCATGGTGCACTATCTTTCTAATGTGTTTTTGTATGTGATTTGCTAGTATTTTATTGACAGTCAAGGATGTTGGTCTGAAGTTTCCTTTCCATGATGTGTCTTTGTCTGGATTTGGTATCAGAGTGGTATTGTCTTCATAGAAGGAATTTGGGAGGGTTCTCTCCTTTGCTATTTTGTGGAATAGTGTGAGGAGCATTGGTATTAAGTTTTCTTTAAAAAGACTTGGTAGAAGTGGACTGAAGATCCATCTGGTCCAGGGCTTTTCTTTTTTGGAAGGCTCTTGATGACTTCTTTAATCTCATTTCTTGAAATTGATTTGTTTAAATTTTCTGTATATTCTTGGTTCATTTTGGGTGGACCATATGTCTCTAAGAATTTATCAATGTCTTCAATATTTTATAGCTTATTATAGTTTAAGATTTTCAAAGTAGCTTCTAATTATCCTCTGTGCTTCAGTAGTGCCTGCAGTGGTAGCTCCATTTTCATTGAGGATTTTGGTAATATGCATTTTTCTCCCTATTATTTTGTTTATTTTTCAAAGAAACAATTTTTATTTGTATTTTTATCTCAATTTCATTAATTTCAACTCTGATTTTAATTATTTCCTGTCTTCTGCTGATTTTGGTGTTGGTTCTTTTCTTAGGGCCTTAAGATGAAATGTTGGATTATTTGTTTGGTATCTTTCCATTTTGTTAATGATGTATGTGCTCAATGCTATGAACTTTCCTCTTAGAACTTCTTTCATATTATAATTGTTCATGATAATATAATTGTTCATTATAATTATGAATAATAACAAATGTTCATATTATAATTATTTATACAATTGTTCTGGGGTATCAGGTGCCTCTTTTTTCATCTTTGATTTTATTCATTTGAGTCTTCTCTTTCTTTATTAGTCTACCTAAGGGTTTGCCAGTTTTATTTATTTATTCATTTTTTTAAACAGAGAGAGAGAAAATTTTTTAATATTTTTATTTTTATTTTTTTAGTTTTTCGGTGGACACACATCTTTGTTTGTATGTGGTACTGAGGATGGAACCCAGGCCACACGCATGCCAGGTGAGGGCGCTACCGCTTGAGCCACATCCCCAGCCGCAATTTTATTTATTTTTTAAATCAACTCTTAGTTTCATTGATTTTTGTATTTTTAGTCTATTTCATTTATTTCTGCTCTGATCTTAATCATTTTGGAAATTCATCTCAAAGTCTTGAGTTGAAATGTTTTGATAGTAGACTAGATAGCCATGGGGTTTGATTCAGAAATGTCTACTTAGAAATATTAATAGCTGGTTACTTGCATTTTGTGTTAATTGTTTGCAAGATTGAAAAATGAATAAAAAATTATTAAAACTAACTTCCAAGCCATCCTATGTGGGTATGGTATCTAGTTTGAAAGGTGCAGATTCTGAAAACAAGAATGTATATGGATTTTTTCCCTTATTAATTCTTCTGCCTATCTAATAAGTCCTTTACTCATGTTATGTCAGGATATCATCAAAAATAGAGACCTTGGAGTATTCTGACACCAGTGATTCTTTAGAAAGTGAGATGTTTTGTATTTCTGTTTTTAGACTTATGAGAAGGACCTTTTTTTTCAGTAGATGTTTGCAAAAAAGATTTTATTGTAAAATAAATTTAACTTTATTCTCTATCAATTTTCAAAGCATTGTTGAGTCTATTCTCAGATCTATAATAAGGAAAAGAAAGTTCTTGAGTATGACAATTTTGGCATTTTATTTTCCCTGATGAAAAGAGCAAGTATTTATGTAATACTTAACAAGAGATATTAATATTACTAAGATCTGAAAATTAAAGTTAGAATCTATGAAAAGTCGATCAAATTGTGTACAATAAAACATATAAAATTGGCTTCTGGTATATGAAACCTGCCATGATTATTATGCACTTTTATTATCATTGCCAAATTATCCTTATCATTTTCCAAGTTACTATAATGGAACAGATTTTCCATTTCATGCTACCCAGTAACAATTCATTAGTATCTATAAAGGCACTTGAATTCAATCAACCATATTAAGCATTGACCTATTTCCAGGATAGTTCAAAGAAGAGTGATACACATATTTGGATACTGATGGTCTTAGATTCTGGTAAAATATAGCATATTTTATGGCTGATGAAATTAATACTGGAACAGTGAGTTTAATTGACCACCAGACAGTAAGCAAATAAAATGTCAAAATCTTATATAATTTAGTAGTCCATTAAGCCTAATGGATTTACATTCACATAAGCCAAAATTTAAGTAAAAGTGTAGTTTGGATACTCATCCCTTAAAATTTAGAACAGTGTTCAGTCTAAAGTCTTTTTAAACTGTTTTTTAGTTGTTGGTGGACCTTTATTTTATGTACTTTATTTTATATGTGATGCTGAGAATCAAGCCCACTGCCTCACACATGCTAGGCAAGTGCTCTACTACTGAGCCACAACTCTGGCCCCCTAAAGTGTTTGGTTTTCTACTGTATAAAAGTATTATTATTATTATTATTATTATTATTATTATTATTAATGTAAATTGATACAACTCCCTTGGATAATTATTTGGTAATATCTATTAAAGCTGATCATGTACTCTCCAGTAAGTCAGTATATTAGAAATACACCAATAGGAATGCAAACACAAGTTTACAAAACCACATACACGTATGCACAGAATAGCATTATTAGTAATACACATAACCTGGTGTGATAAACATACACACATACACACAGAGAAATATACATCAGAAATAAAAATAATTTAAGATTATATAAAGTTAGAAAAAGAACTAATCAGTTTGCTACATGGAGATTAGTGATTACACATGTGAAGGGTGGTATTCACTGGATGTCTAATGGGCTTCTAGAGTGCTGCTGGTACAGGATTCCATTTTTAATTTACTTATTAGTACATATTAATGATACAAATTAATGGGCTTCATTATATTTCCTTACTGCATTCTTTTATCTTATATACTCTCTCCTGCCCTCTTCCTCACCTCCCTAATCCCTTTCTACTTTCATGTTAACACTCCCTTCTTTTCCTCTAGCATCTACAAATGAGATAAAATAAATGATACTTCTCTATTTGAGTCCAGTTTATCTCACATAACAAGCTGATCTTGAGTTTCATTCATTTTCCTGAAAATGACATAATTTCATTTTTCTTTATAGCTGAATAGCACTCCATTATGATACATGTCACATTTCTTTTATTCATTTTTCTATTGATGGGAAGCTAGGTTGATTCTATAACTTAGCTATTGTGACTAATGCTGTGATAAACATGGGTATGCATATATCTCTTTTGGATGGTGACTTTGATTGCTTCATATACAGACCTGAAAGTTGGATAGCTTAATAATATGATGGTTCTACTTTTAGTTTTTTGAGGAACCTCCATATAGTTTTCCATAGTTTCTGTACTAATTTAAATTCCACTTTAGCTGTATAAGGGTTCCCCCTCCCCACACTTCCTCTCCAGCATTTGTTACTTTAGTTTTCTTAATAACCATTCTGACTGGGGTGAGATGGAGCCTCAAGGTACTTTGATTTGTATTTCCTTGATAGCTAAACATGTTAAGCATTTTTTCATATGTTTATAGACTTATTTGTACTTCTTTTGAGAATTATCTGGTTAGCTCTTTTGCCCACTTACTGATTGAATTTCTTGTTCTCTTGGTGTTAACTCTTTTTAATTCTTTATGTATTCTGGATATGAATTCTCTGTCAGATAATAGCTGGGAATGATTATGTTCCATTCTATATGCTGTTTCCTCATTCTGTTGATTGTTTCCTTTGTTATACTCTTATTTGTCAATTCTTGCTGTTAATATCTGAGCAATTGAAGTCCTACTTAGTAAATTATTGCCCAAGTCAATATCTTGAAATATTTCCCTTGTTTTTCTTTAGTATTTTCAGAGTTTCAGGTCTGGTTAAGGACTGACCCATTTTGAATTTTTTTTTTTTTTTTTGTACGGGGTCAGAGAGAGAGCTCTCTCTTAAGTCTTTTACAAGTTGATGTCCAGTTTCCTCAATACCTTTGTTGAAGTGTTTCTCTTTTGCCAACATAGGTTTTTGGTATCTTTGTTAAGGATCTGATGACTGCAGATACATGTGTTTATTCCTGGGTCCCTATTCTAAATTCCACTGGTTTATGTGTCTGTTGTTAATGCCAATATGATGCAGTTTTTGTTGCAATAGCCCTAAAGTAATACCTGAAGTGTAGTTATTGTGATGTTTTCAGCATTATTCATTTTTCTCAGGATTGCTTTGGCTGTTCAGGGTCTTTGTGCTTCCACATGAATTTTAGAATTTTTTCTTGTTCTGTGAAGAATGTCATTGGCAGTTTGATGGGGATTACATTGAGTCTGTAGATTGTGTTTAGTAGTGTGGCCATTTTTTAAAAAAATTAATTCTTCCAGTTCATGAACATGGGAAATCTTTCCATCTTTTATTGTCTTCTTCAGTTAACTTCTTCAATGTCTTAAAATTTTCATTGTAGAGGTCTTTAACCAACTTGATTAGGCTTATTCCTGGAATTTTTTCTTGTAGATATAGAAAGCCTGAACCAATTAGATTGAGATTGTTTTGTGACACAGAGAAGTCTTTATTCTTTAATCAGTGTATTCTTGGTTCCCTTGTTTACAACAGCCGGCTTAATATGACATTTAGCCACCTGCTTACACCAAATACTGCTATACTTTCCCATTTAATTCCCAGAACAATGTTGTGTGTAGACATTTGAAATTCCTTTTTACAGAACCACCATTTGACTTAGCTATCCCATTCCTTGGTTTATACCCAAAGGTCTTAAAATCAGGGAAGGGGAAGGGATGTGGGGATAGCAAAGACTTTCAAAGACAAACATTTGCTCAAGGTGACACAGCTGAAGACTTTATATTAGGGCCTTATTTCAAAGCCTGTTCCCTTTACTGTATAGTATACAAGCTTGTGAGTCAGACAAGCCTGCATTTATCTGTGCTTACCTATTTACTGTTGGTAAGATTTGAGAGCATTATTGGCTCTAAAATAAATCTCTAGGATATATAAAGAACTCTAAAACCTTAACACCAAAAAAACAAATACCCCAATCAATAAGTGGGCCAAGGAACTAAGAGACACTTCACAGAAGAAGAAATACAGTTGATCAACAAATATATGAAAAAGTGTTCAACATCTCTAGCATTTAGAGAAATGCAAATCAAAACTATTCTAAGATTTCATTTCACTTCTGTCAGAATGGCAATCATCAAGAATACAAGCAACAATAAATGTTGGCAAGGATGTGGTGAAAACCGTACACTCATACATTGCTGGTGGGACTGCAAATTGGTGCAACTACTATGGAAAGCAATATTGAGACTCCACAGAAAATTGAGAATGGAACCACCATTTGACTTAGCTATCCCACTCCCTGGTTTATACACAAAGGACTTAAAATCAGCATACTACAGTGATACAGATACATCAGTATTTATAGCAGCTCAATTCACAATGGCTAGACTATGAAACCAACCTAGGTGTTCCTCAGTAGATGAATGGATAATGAAAATGTGGTATATGTACTCAATGGAATATTACTCAGTTTTTAAAGAAGAGTAAAATTATGGAATTTGTCAGTCAATGGTTGGAGTTGGAGAATACCATGCTAAGCAAAATAATCCAATCCCACAAAACCAAAGGCCAAATGTTTTCTCTAATATGTGGATGCTAATTCACAATAAGGTGGGGGGCACTAGGGAAGAATAGTGTTACCTTAGATTAGGTAGAGGGAAGTGATGGGAGGGAAGTTGAGGGGATGTGGGGTTAGGAAAGATAGTAGAATAAAACAGATATTATTACTGTATGTATATATGTGACTACATGACCAATATGTTTCTGCAACATGTACACTCAGAAAAATGAGAAATTATATCCCGTCTATGTATTTCAAAGTGCATAAATGCATTGTACTCTATGTAAAACTAATTAAAACAAATAAAAAATTATTGAAAAAAATATTTGAGAGCTATTAAGTAGAAGTTTGGATAGTACCTATTTCACTAGTTCATTGTGCTGTGAGAATTGAACAAATGAACAATTGTATTTTTTCCAAAGTAAACACTAAATAAATGTTAACTTCTATTATTATGTCTTCTCTACTGAATAGGGATTCCATGACCATTAGAAACCTATGTATGAGGGGCCCAGAAGCAACATATCTGGCATGTTGTTAGCAAACAATAAATGGTAGCTGTAATTTTTAGTATTGTTATTTGTCATATGTGATTATTTGAGGAAAATCCCTTGATTCTCTAGTAGATTCATAGACACATTCTTAAAATGTAGTCTGCCTTTCATCTAAAATTTCTGGTGAAACAGTCACAGCTCTGAACAAAAGCAGATGCCATTACTTCCAACATTATTTCTCAACTGTTTTTAGATAATATAGGGTCAGGAATGTTACCCAGTATATCAGGATTTTGCATCAGCACTCAAGAGCTGTGGACAGGCTAAAATAGTTTCTTCATCTAAGAGACTCTGGCGCATACTCAGTATGATTCTCATTATTCACTCTTTCTCCATGTTCAGCATCTGGAAGGCATGTATAAAGCTTGTCTAGTCCATTCACACTTCCATGAGATTTCATGACCTATATAAAAACTGTATAGGATACTTCTCTTTTTAAACCCATTATCTTAAAAAAGTGCATTCTCTTAATTTAACTACACTCTTTCAAAAAAAGTTATTAAAAAGTAATGGTGTGAAAAATTTCCTGTCTTGGTCCTCATCTACATAGTTCCTGCCCCATCCTCAATGAGTTTCCCCTATTATTAGTTCCCTATATATCCTTCCAGAGATTTCTCCTTTTTTTCTTTTTTAAAAAAATATTTATTTAGTTGTAGATGGACACAATCTTTATTTATTCATTTTTATGTGGTGCTGAGGATCGAACCCAGGGCCTCACACATCAAGGCAGGTGCTCTACCACTGAGCTGCAGCCCCAGCCCTCCTTCTTTTCTTAATGCATATAGAAGCACTCCAGAGTTAAAAATTTTAATATTTGACCAAACAAGTTCTTTGCTTGGCACAAACAGTAAGGTAAAAAGCTCTGTGTCAAACTCTGTGGATCCCTAGTATGCCTGCTGGGAGACATGACAAAGGCAGATGTTTATAGTATTAGTGGCTTTATTTCTTCTTTTTGTCTCTGGCAGTGATTTAGGGTAGAGCTGCTTTTAAAGTCCCATTGATTTCCTTCCACCCCAACCCAATGTGCTTGCTAGAAAGCTGAAGAGTGAGGATGGCAGGAATGCACACATAGTCCTTGGCAGCTTTGGAGACAAACAGTGCTTGAAACCAGCACTCTTCCCCAGCCTCTGTTCTCTCACCTACTCTACTCCATCCCATTCTGTCCTCTGTTTCAGGCTTTTTCAAACTTAACAATAATGCATCATATATCTCAAAATATACAAAAGAGAAGATTATGAATGTAATCACCATAAATGAAAAATTTTAAGGTAATGGATATGCTAATTGCCCTGATTTAATTACACAATGTATATGAGAACAAAAACATCACATTGTGTCTCATAAACATGTACAACTTTAGGTGCCAATCAAAAATTTAAAAGTAAATTCACCAGTATTTAAGGGGAAAAAACCCCCTTGCATTATATATGCCCTTAAGCCAAGGAATATCAGAAATTATGGATAATCTGTATAAAAGAGATGATCTTTATTAAAAGAGCCTTAAAGTTTTTAAAATGATTTTTTTTAAATGAAGTATAACTTTATTGTAATATTCATTTAAGATTATATATTACTATCATTTTATAATAATGGATTCTGCATTAATAAAATTAGTGTCCATTATCTATTAGATACTGCATAACATTAATTTTAAAAACCAGAGAATTTCATTTCTTTCTTGTGGACCAGTTTAGCATGGATGTTCATGTCAGCGAACTCTCTTCTATGTAGTGGGTCAGAGGCCACTCTTCTATCCATGGCTCCCTCACTCACTAGGCCTTACAGCTAGCAGAAATATAGAATGTAGAAACAGTGGACAAAGAAGTCTTCTTAAAAAAACTGCTCACATCTGCTGCAACTCACTAGCAAGAATTAGTAGTGATATGATCACACTTGGCTGCAAGGAACAGACCCCACCATCCTTTCCTGGTCAGCTATCTCCTAACATCAGCTGTTACAGTGAACCACTGGTGGGCAGCCGGTCATCTCTGGCACAAATCCTCTTTAAGGTAGTTTATTCTGTTGGTATTATCTCATTATGCAGCCTTGCAATGTAGTATATTAACAGATTTTGTGAAATTTTAATTCGATTAAGTGTTAAAGTGACTACCACCACACTTTGTTATGGGTCACATAGGTGCCATTTTGTGATAGAACATTTATGTGTAAATTCTCATTGCCCATGCAAATAGTATTTCTAAAATGAGAGTCTGATCTGTGTACACTTCTAGTCTCTACCATTCTCTAAAAGTGTAACCTTGGGAAAATCATTTGGTTTTTCTCCAGCCTGTGTGTCCTCTTCCATATAAATCAAGTAGGTTCAATAGGGTGTTATAATCTTTAAAGGTCTTTTCAATGTCAAAATCCAATATTTGTGTTAGGCAAATTTTTAAAAGTTGGTAGAGGCATGTTTGTTTCTCTTTCTTATTGGCTGCTTCAATTTAATTATAATACTTAAGAAATATGTCATTCTCATTTTGAGCCAGTAGTTCTATTGAAAGAGTAAAAATTTGATACCTGTATTTATTCATGCTTAGTTAAATTTAACAGCAACATGAAAGAAATGATTACCTGTTTTGGATATGATTTCATAATAAGGCCTCTGAAGGTCATTTGAAATACTGCGCTAATTAATGTTTTATTTTCAGCCTTCCTTAATTATTCTAGCCAGATGGTCCTTTATTTATGTTATTGCTGGAAGTTTCCAGCTGAGGTTGTTTGATTGTTGAAGAAAAATATGTGATGGCACTATAAGATAACTGTAATTGAATTGTTAGGTATGTTAGAGCATTTGAGCCTTCTGTCCCTGTTCTACCCACATCTGGGAAATAAGTTTGTTAACAAAGCACTTTGACACATCATCTGATGCTTGTATGAGATTATGCATTATGTAGATGTAATTCAAATGGGAAAATGAATTTGTGTTTTATTACAAAAGCAGTTACTTTGCAAATATCTCTCTGAAAAATTCATTTTATGAATTAAAAAAAAACTTAAAATAAGTACACTTTTAAGGACATGGTCTGTTTTTCCAATGTCCTAATAACTTCAGGAATAAACTGTTCCATTAAGGTCAAATTTAAAATTTGTACAGATTAACTACCATTTAGGAAGCAGTTAAATGGGTTTTTATGTCAGGGAACTTCAAAAGTCTAAATGAATTATCAGCTGAATAGATAGTCCAATAAAAGGAACAGACTTAAAGTGGAAGATAAAAGTGATAAAGTGACAGTAAATTAGAGAATAGAGCTAAAAGCTCCATTGTTATGAAGAACAACAATAGACCTCCCGAATTATCTGTGTTTCTTTAGAAAGTATCTCTCCTTTCTTCACTTGTAAGTTTTAAAATTACTAAGTAAATTAATAGTATTTGATCTGGAAGCGTCTATCAGCCAAGTTAGGTGAAAAGCCTTATTAAAATGGCCATTGGCAACTTAACATTGGACAATTTTCTTCTAAGCAAGCATGATTTTGTTATTTTAGTACTTAAGCTGTGCACATGCAGAATAAATCAGTTCAATGACCTTCTTGCAATATGCTTCAAGAGTTTGAAACCATGACATATGAGGAGCTGAAACAATTGGACATGATTGTCAAAACTTCTTGGTAATTCAGTCTATATGCTATTTGTCATGTCATAGAGACTTTATCTTATCTTTATTCATCATGATTTATATATAAATATAATTTTTTTGTTTAGAAGATTTTTACATAACTCAAGATATTTGTTATTAGTGATAACAGAGATGTTAATTCTGGATGATACTTTTATATTTAATGAAATGAGCAAAGCAAAACAAATATATGACAAATATATATCAAGTATATGTCTACTTGAACAGAAAAATTGAAGATATATATATTTTAAAAAATTGTTAAAGAAATCTGAAAGAAAAAGGATTAGGCTTATTGTTTTGTCTTCTCTTTTAATTTTTTAAGTAGTTTACTATAGTTCTACATAATATTGGGATTCATCTTGACATAATCATATATGCATGGGTTATAATTTTTCTTGTTCAATCCCTAGTAGTTGCTCTTTATCTTCCTTCTTCTTATCACCTCTTTCTCTTTCTCTACTCTACTGTTCTTCCTTCTGTTTGTTTATATTTTTTAATTGGATTTTTATAGATATACATAAAAGTGAAATTCACTGTGATATATTCATATATATGTGTGTGTGTGTGTATATATATATATATATATATATATATATATATATATATATAATCACACACAATTTGGTGAATTTTTCTTCTTTTTAAATTTCATTTATTTATTTTGCTCCCAATAAAAATTAAATGGTATACTTAGATAGCTAGATCAGCATCCTGTAAGTATTAAAAGCTACTTAACAGGATGCTATTTGTTTTTCCTCATTAACTTATTCCTATTTATACCTTCTGGTTGGTTAATCATTTCCCACTTGAATAATTCTTACCTGAAGCAGGCTTTTACAGCCCAGTTGCTAAAATAAACCTCTGAATGTATAATCCTGAAAATATTTTAATCTGACACCTATGGAACATGTGCTGAGAATGTCCATAGATGCCTCAGAACTTGTACTTAGTTCTAGGCAAAAGGAAGAATGTTTCCTTGCCTTGCTATGGAGAAACTCCTAACCACAAGCTCTTACTTCAGCTGTTGCCCACCACCTAGAGTACAAAGAGAGGATCCCAGAGTTGACATGATTTAAAAGAAAAAGCATGCTTTAAAAAATAAGCAAAACATTTATTCATAAAGATCATGAGAAATTAGAGAAGGGGAGATTTATGTTAGCTTCTTGCTAGAAATTATTAAATGTTTTATTGGGATTCATTAGAAGATCAAATGGATGCTTTACCCAATTTTATTTATTTTGGGCTCATTTTGTTTTATTTTTATCAGTACGTTAATTATAGAGATTGGGGACTTTCATTGTGGCATATTCATACTTGCATATAAAAATATCGATCAGGCAAAGCCCTAAGCAAGTTAGTGAGACCCTGTCTCAAAATAAAAAGGGCCGGAGATGTATCTCAGTGCTTAAGCACCTCTGGGTTCACTCCCTGGTACCCCGCCCCACCAAAAAAAATGCTGAGCAATTTTGTTCCAGTACCTTCTCTTACCTTCCTTTCCTTGTTCTGCTTAACCCTTTCCTCATTTCAGTGGTTTCCCTTTTACTTTCATAGCATCCCTTTTTCATCCAAAAGAATGAGCCAGAATACTTTAGAGTTACATGCATACCCATGTTTATTGTAACAAAATTCACAATATATAAGGTGTGGAGTCAGCATAGATGTTCATTATGAGATGAATGAATAAACAAGGTATGGAATATACACACAATGGAGTTTTATTCAGCCATAAATAAGAATGAAATTGTGCCATTTTCTGAAAAATGAGTGGATTTGGAAAGCATTATGTTAAGTGAAATAAACCAGACTCAGAAGGACAAGTGTTATATTTTTCTCATATGTAAAAACTAGCATGGAGGAAAAAAGGATGCTTTATTTATTTTTAAGTTGAATTTTCTTGTTCTCTTCATATTTACCAATGGTGTTAAATTTTTTACACATATGTGGCAGCAGTCTACAAAAATTACCTGAGAAAAAAATTGCAATTGATCAAACAAATGGTACTACAGGAAATCTATACCAGGATGAACTATTTAGTTAGCTACTATTGTGTGATGATTTACACAACTATGGTTTTCTTATCTAAAGAATTTATTAAATATGTTATAGGAGCCAGGTGTGGTAGTACAGGCCTGTAATCCCAGCAACATAGGGATTATAAATTCCTCCTGTGAGGCAGGCAGATCACAAGTTCAAAGCCAACCTCAGCAATTTATTGAGGCCCTGAAGTTAGTGAGGCCTTTTCACAAAAGTAATAAAAAATAAAGAAATAAAAGGGAAGGGGATGTGTCTTAGTGGGTTTAATACCTGGTACCAAAAATAAAAAAATGTTAGAGGGATTTAAATACATTATAGGAATTTTTTTCAGTTCAGTACACTAAAGAATTACCTTGTTCATAAGTTTGATGTTGATTTTAATAAATATATTTTGCAAAGTAGAACCCTAAATAATTATTTAGTAAAGACATATTTTACAGTTT
The DNA here is from genome assembly GCF_964194105.1 of Spermophilus citellus. NCBI lineage: Eukaryota > Metazoa > Chordata > Mammalia > Rodentia > Sciuridae > Spermophilus > Spermophilus citellus. The sequence goes on from NC_138195.1 coordinate 83,264,261, forward strand.
ATTTATACATATATTTATGTATAATACATATTTTCATAGCTATAATAATAGTTATTAACATTTCTTTATCCAAATGTACCTGCCAGTAATCATATTGTGTTACCTTTAGACTAATGCAGTCTAACAAAAGTTAGTGCTTTTCTATTTTGTATTTTTTCATTTTATGTTTGAGATGGTGAAATAATTCTTCATTCTTCATTCTCAATTACTAGAAAATAATTTACTGAATCCAGTGTGGACTATGAGCCAGATGCCTAGAAAATTTCAATACTGACCAAGAGTAAATAGGTGCTGATGCATATTTTGTCCCTGTTACATCAATAACTACCTGCTTTATTAGAAGCACATGGTCAGTTCAAGTGATCAAGGACTTATAGAATGGAAAACATATTTAAGAGAACCAGAAAATGGAAACATGCATGCAACTATTCCTTTTGATTGATAATATAATGTTCTTAATTTTTAAGGGCAAAATCATAAAGAAGCAGTATATATTCAAGATTTCATACTCTAAAAGCATCTAACTAGGAATTTAAATTCCTGCATAAATTTTATTTTTAAGGCACAATTATAGATTAAGCCTAAAAACCATTAGATAAGAAAGGTTTGTTATTTACTTAAATTTTATTTTGATAAAGTAAAATTGACCTTTTTCTGAGATTATTTTATTTTCTATTATTTGTCATTTATTGTATATGAATTATTAGAAGTGTATAGTGCATGGAGATTTCCCTTCAGTTTAGTAAAGTTGATTAGCAGTTTAAATGTTGTAGTTATGTGGTTTCTAGTTAAAAACTAGAACAGAAGCCTTTGATTTAGTAGTTTTTAAAATAATTTTTACCTGTCACTGCATGAAATAATTATAATACTAAAACTGTGAGCTAAATCAATAAGTAATCTAATAATGCAAGGAGCTGAAAAAATACATGGGGCTCAGAAATGAAACACTTCAGATTTATGATAGTAAATGTAAAAGCTTTCATGTTTTATAATTTTGAGTCCTGATGTATGACCTTTCAAAAATGTTATATTGGCTATTTATGTGTGGCGGGGGTGGGGGCTGGGTTATGTATGTGTTAATATTCATCTGAATTTATCACATACATTTTCTTTGTCCATGAGTGCCTCCTTGTGGTTTTTAGTATGAAATCTATCAAATACCAAGGTTCTAAGTGATGTGATCACTGTTTCCTTTCTCAAGGTGGTTTCAATGTGTCTCCCTGCCCTGATATTACCCTAACTTCACACTGGCTTTGCCTGAACCCATCATAGATTCCCTTTTCTAGATCTGTTCATAAAAATTTCCCCTCTGTTTAGAATGTTTGCAGACTCCTCTGTTACCACAAACTGGCCTCCATCCTCATACTATAACAGCATCTTTCTAATGGACTGTTAGCTCTCAAGTTATCACTGTCTTCCTGAGGATCTTTCAAGTCATGCCATCCCTCAATCTGGGCTAAGTATTTCTCCTATGTCCATCTACTGCTTGTGTTTGTTTACCTCTGTGAGGGGAATAATCATTCTGTTCAGGAATTTCCCATTATTTCTCTCCTCAACACTCTTAAGCTCCCTTTTTGCAAAGATTATGTCTTATTTGTCTTTATATTTCCAAACAATGCAGCAAAATGTTCTGGCATATGGTAGACACTCAATAAAGTTGTTTCATTAGTGCTCATCAAGTAAAATCACTTGTGAGTTCCAACTATAAATGCAATCTTAAATGTACCTATGATCACATCTTTTCATATGCCTGACTTCTGAGTCTTGATAACTATATTATGAATACTAATATTAAATATGGTATCTCTGGTTTCTCATTTTGAAGGAATTCCATCATATTTGTCTCTAAAAATGTATTTTATGCTCATAAGTAAATTCAGTGTATACATTCTGAAATATTTTTTTCAAAGCAGACAGTGTTTTTCAGTTATTTGCACATGGGAAAGATTGGCATACTGTTATAGACAGAATGAAACTCTGTGTTTCTAAGTCTGTTTATCACTTTTATCATTCTCTGATTCTTGTTGACTAATTTTTATATTTTTAGACTTTCTTTTACACCTTTTGGGTAAGCCCAGTCCACTTAAGTTGGCAGCAAGAACAGGAAGAGCAATTAAGGCAATAAGCTGCTGCAAAATGCTAGTAGTCCAGATCAGCTTGACTCTTGCTATATATTAATGATTAGAACTTAAAATTATGAGACAATGTGAAGTCAACTCAGTTTATTTACCATGACAATGATCATGTCAGTAGAAGAAACGAGAACATTTTGAACTGTTAGACTCGATGCACTTTATTTGTAACTTAAGTCTTTTGCCTTCTGATTTTTCTAAGTCTGTTTATCACTTTTATCATTCTCTGATTCTTGTTGACTAATTTTTATTAGTCAACTGGTAATATAACTGGAAAACTTTTAACTGTTTACTGTTGCATATTCTATTTTTAACTTATATTTTAAATTTCTTTGAGACTTTTTTTAATAGCTGTTAGAATTATATGTAATTGGTGTTTTTGTTTGATAGAACAATGAAAATTGCTGGTGGGAAATAGAGCCATTTTCATTATGTCTGCAAATAAGATGTGGTAGAATTAAAATGACCACAAATTCTTTGATGTTATTTACAAATATAAATGACATTTAGGTTCCCTCCCTGATGACTTTGTCAGGTTGAATACAGTTGAAGTGATGCTGTGCCAGCGTCTCTGCCAGGACCTCAAGAGACTGACCACTTTCACTTCTTGTCTCTTGGAACACTCATTCTTTGAGTATTTGTTCTGGGTAAGCCAGCTGATGTGAGGAAGTCTGTCTTCCCTAGGACCACCATGCTGCAAGAAGCTCAAGATGTGGAGAGAGGGAACTAGAAAGACAATAGGCAGGAAGAGACATCAGAATGCCACATGTGTGAATAAAGAATGTGAATCCCTCTTGGAAGTGGATTTTCCTGTTTTGGTTCCCAGCTGACACAACATGAATCATGGGTGAACCACCTATCCAAGGTCTCCCCAAATTCCTAAATCATCATTGTGAATTAAGTATTGATATAGTTTATTAAGCAACAATAGATAATCAGAACAATGGATGATCACATTTTTTATTTTTTCCACATTTTTATTGGTGCATTACAATTGTACATAATGATAGAATTTTTGTTACATATTTGTACATGAGCACAATATAATTTGGCCAGTGTCACTCCCCAGCACTTTGTATCTCTGTCCCCACCTCCCACTCCTCGAATCCTTTTCTCTGCTGATATGCCTTTGATTTTCATGAGATATACCCCCACCTTTCTTATCTTTGTTCCTCTCTAGCTTCCACCTATGAGAGAACACAGGATCCTTCTTCTTCTGAGTTTGATTTATCTCACTTAACTCAGTGGTCTCTAGTTCCATACATTTCCCTGCAAATGACATGATTTAATTTTTCTTTATGGCTAAATAGAACTCCATGGTTTGTATATAACACATTTTCTTTATCGATCCAAAAGATTTTCTTGCTAAATGACATGGAAGGTTAACAGTTTATTCCCTTATTCATTTATAGTAAATACACAAATATTATTTTCAAGACTATTTTTATTTTTTTAAAAACTGTTAAGGAATGTTTTATGATAAAGCTTAAAGAATGGGTTGTGATCTTATCTTTTGCATCCTTATCAATAGACATATGTTGCCAAAAGTTTCTTTTTCCATTTCTTATTACTTAATATTTATTCAACTTATACCTTTTACTGCGATATTAACATGAAAAAAGTTTGAAGAGCTGAATTTATTCTGAGGAATAAAATTTTAGTAGTAAAGTAGAATCAAAGATGACCTTCTTCTTCTCTGATAGCTATCTCTTCTGAATTTTTTAAATACTTTCTTTGATATGTATGTTATATTTTTAGACTTTCTTTTACACCTTTTGGGTAAGCCCAGCCCACTTAAGTTGGCAGCAAGAACAGGAAGAGCAATTAAGGCAATAAGCTGCTGCAAAATGCTAGTAGTCCAGATCAGCTTGACTCTTGCTATATATTAATGATTAGAACTTAAAATTATGAGGCAATGTGAAGTCAACTCAGTTTATTTACCATGACAATGATCATGTCAGTAGAAGAAACGAGAACATTTTGAACTGTTAGACTCGATGCACTTTATTTGTAACTTAAGTCTTTTGCCTTCTGATTTTATCCTTTGTCTACTACAAAAATGTGTCCTCCTTATACCATGCACTAAGTAGAAAATAAACCTGACCAAGTATGTACTGGTGCCCATAAGTACCCTTTAGTTGTGCATAGGTTTTATCATTGTGATGTTATTAGTTTAAGTCAGGGACTGTGACCAGCACAACTGGGAATTTACTCTTTGTGGTTACCCAAGCCTTCTGCTGTGCTTAATTGATCTCCAACAGTATTATTGGCTTATATCATTCTTGTGCTCCCAAGAATTTAAACTGTTGATTCTCAGCTCTGTTATTATCCATTATAACAACTATTTTATAGTATCCTTTTTTATCAACATAAGATGAAAATTATCACTAATATAACATATATACATATATATCTTTTTTAAAAAAGTATCCTAATGTAAAAGAGACATAAAATGGAAGTAATTTCTAAAAAAATCAACATATTTTAGTGACTAAATACTTTTATGACTATGCTATAAACATAATTATGTAGTCAGAGGCTTGCATCTATTCATAAGATCATCACAGATATGAGAGCTACAGATGCTGACAGATAGAGGTTGTGGTATTGGTGACTCATCTACCACGAGCAGCCCTGCAGTACAGTGATGTGATTTTTCAGAAGGAGTAAATGACTCATGGTAAAGTCATTTAAACAAAGCAAAGGGCAGTCTTTTCAAATACATAGCAGTTGCATTCCTGAAAATTTCACTATTAACAGCAACTGTAAAAAACATATTCTGTGTTTATATAAAAATGTAGTTGGGTGTTAGATTTGTCTCATTTTAAATGGGTGGCTGTGTGGTCAGATATTTGAACGTTGCACAGGAATCAGGAGATTCATGAGGGTTGGGGGGCAGTGGCTTCAGCAGTGCAGGACCTTTGGAATCCCAGGCTTCTGCACAAGGCTGCCAGCCCAGCAATTTTCCCATTCATTGTGAAAACACTCACATTCACTAATACATACCTAACAAATTTTCATAACATCTCATGCAAGGGCTGGCATCCCTACAATTAAGAACCTGTGCTTTAAACATTCTCATTCTTTTCATCTTTTTTGTTTCTACTCCTTTATCTTGCTGACGGAACATGTTTTCTGAATTGCCTGAGTTTACACATATAATTATTCTACTAAACATAGTCCAAAATGTTGCCAAACTTAAGTTACAATTATATCTTTCCCTTTGTGAAATTTCTTACCAAATATATTCTATGTATATAAATACTGACAAATGTTTACTATACCTTTTAACCAACATTACTCATCATATTGTATCATACTTCCCATTTTTTTACAATTTATTTGGTTGTATGAGTCTTCTCATTTTTAATAATGTCTCAAAGGGCAATAGCAAATTTTTATACAGGACTCCTTTACTCATAACAGATAAATACATAGAGCACTGGTTATATATGTTGAGTGGGTGGATGAAAATAGGTTATTCTATTAGTGTTCTGTCTTCTAGGGGGCTACTGTGATTCTAGGATGTTTCATCACATATAACATCACAGAAATCATATGATAATTTTTAATCCATTTGTTTCAAATTAGCAATAGTGCCCACCTCCATTCAGGGCACCAACTTGGAGCATACAACACACTTTCTCAGTCCCTTCCCTTTGGGGTTGCCTCAATCCTTTGACATGGATCAGATCTCTGATCCAAGAGTGGCACTCTCCACACAGCTTCCTCTTATGCTTTTTAGTAGCCTCTCCCTCCTCTCCTTGTGCCTTGACCAGTACAACACAGTCTCCTGTGTTCTCCTGAACTCTGTTCACACATTCATAAATAATCTTTTTATGAACTTTCCTCAAATTCCTCTAATTTGAGTGTCCTCTGTTTCCTGTTAGGACACTAGTTGATACACTCTCCTGGCAGTTGTATTCGCATGACGTTGTGCACAGAGCCCTTCTAATCATGTGTTCATTACCTAAATCAATATGTATTTGTTATGGATCCAGTAAGTACCAGACAGTCTCCTGGGACCTCATGAAACATACATCTCTTTAAGTTATGCCAGCACTACTGAGGCAGTTATGTACTATGAGAGGCAGTTATTGTTTAATTTAATGAGTCCTGTATATGGAGAAATGCATAGTGCTATGGGAGCTCATAGGAAAGACTCCTAACTTAATAAGCACTGGAGAAGTTATCTTGAAGAGCATGAGATGTAAGCTGAGACCAGAAATAAGGAAGACTTAGTCCCACAGAAAGAGTTGACAGTGAGAAAGGAGTTTTCCAGGTCAAGAAAAATATGCTTACAGAGCCAAGAAATAAAGATATGCATTACTGGGCAATACAAATGTAAGAGATGGAGTGTTTAGGATGAGTGAAGTGAACCAAGACATCAGGCTGGAGGATAACCATGGGCAGATTAGGGGAGACATGCTAAATGGTGCCAAGTTTACCTCTCCTCTAATGGGCATCATCAAAGCAAGAAAAATAAACATGCTTTAACTTTTGAAATATCCTTACTGGGTTGTAGAGATTGTATATGAGGAAACCCAGAACAAAGGGAGGAATATAGGAAGTATGGCATGTGCTGGGCTGAACTGATGTGCACACAGGCAGTGGGGAAGAAGAAAAATGATCAGATTCCCAAGAGTTTTATAGACAACATCTGTAAGGCATAGTATTTTTTTTTTTTTTTGGGATTTGGGAAATGTGAGTTTCTGATGCCAGAGATTGAGGGAGACTTTGAGGATATATCTACAAACTCAAGACCAGGCAACTAGTTGGTGAATGCTACATTAGGTGTGGAGAATCTAAGTGAGAGGTCTAACAGTTCTGAAGTTTGCATTTGTTTGTAATTTCCATTTGGGTTTACCCCTGTTTCCATTTTCTTGCCATTTTGGGACAACAGTATAGACTGGAATGCTCAACCTCACAGGGTTGCTTTTGCATTTGGAGAAAACCTTATCTTGGGCCCATTACACACACACACACACACACACACACACACACACACACACACACACAAACAACTTGGGCTTATAAGAGAGATGAAGATCTGCCCTTTGCATGAAGTGATCATTGATTGAAGGGAGATTAATATGGAACCATAGGGAAGATAAATCTGAAGAATATGATTGTATCACATGCCGAGAAAGGTGTTTTAAGAATGTTTAACAATAACAAATAAGGACTGAAAAATACTCAGAGAAAGAAATTAACATGCTGACCAAGGAACTTTGACTAAAAACAGTTTCCATGGTGATAGTGGATGGAAGCCTAGATTAGAGGGGTAAGGTAAAGTAAAAAGGAGAGAGTATACAAGACTCTTCTGAGTGTCTTTTCTCTTAAAGAGAGGAGATTTGGTTTTAGTTTGGGTGGGCTCAGGGACCTGGAGTGCACATATGCATTTATTTACATAGTTAAGTACACATGTGAATATGTATCTGTGTATGGTAATGGGGAGATCTTAAGGAGTTTTAAATGTTGGTAGAAATAGGAGATTAAAGGTACACGAAAAGGAGAATAACCAATAGATTTAGATTTACGGGAAGGTAGGAAACAAACAATATTGTTACCAACTTATTTTGTTCTTTCCTACTAACCTGAACCCTCAAAGGCAGAAGCTGTATGTTTCTTTGCTTTCTCAGTACCTAAGACATTATTTAGGGATTACTAGGATTTTCTATATTTCAGTGGAAGGAAAAAAGTAGAGTAAGGTGGTAGGTGAGTTAATTTACTTCAGAGCTCTTCTTTGACCCATGGAAGATACTGGCACTGTATCCCATCTTAAAAAACTGTCAAATGTATATTTTTAAATGTATTTTATTTATAAAAATGCTTTTAAAGTATCCAACTGGGACATTAGATAACAGTTTTAATAAGTTTAAAGTAGTACTAAGGTTATTATTTTAGTGCTCTTCTAATGTTCACTAAATGAAAAAAAGAAAGTGATAAATGTGAGAAATGAGTTAGATCAATGTGGTTAAATTTAATAAAATACAAATTGAAGAACTTATATTATTTCTATGACCACATCAATATATGTGGCAAAGACTCCCTCAGTCTACAGGTTCCAGTAGTAAGAACAGGATGACTGTGTCCAGAAAGCTTTATTCGCATGTTCCTGTATCCCACCTGTTCTCTTTTATTGACTGATTCTATTTCTGGAGATTCAAGTACGTTTCCATTAGATTAGACCATATACTAGCCACATGGTTTTCTGTCACTCTAAAGTTTTAAATTTAATGAACTATTAGAAGTAATCTGTATTTATAATAAAAACTCATGCTATATATCGTGGCGCTCAGCTGTGATGACTCAATCAAAATAAAATTTCATTCAGTTGTGCTGCGTGGGGTGGGATGTGCACTCTGCCCAGCTATGTGCAGCCTTCTTGTCATCCTTCCTTTCTACATGATATTGAATAATCACACTTTATTAAAAATATTTTAGTTTTTAGGAACTTCTAGAAAAACACTTACTTAAGAATAACATCTGATTTGCAAATTTAAACCCTCATAACAAAATTTCAAATACAGTAAAAATAATTATCTTGGTGAAATAAGACAAATTCAAACCATCTGATCATTCCAAATACAGAAATATTAACTTGACTGACTATTGATTTTCAAATACCATAAAAATAATTCTCCATATAAGAAAAATACTTTACCTAAATTCCTTTATTAATTTTGACATTGACCATATACACACTTTGAAATTCATATATTGAAATTGCTTAAGGGATAAAAGGAAAAAGTTGACATACCCCTGACATATACTCATATATGCATCAGGTTAGTTTGTTAGCATTTAAAGTAATAATTTTAAACATGGAAATTGTAAAGTGGATAAATATGCACTTTAAAAAATTAGTATTTTTTTAATCTGGTTGACTGTAACAGTGTACATCTGCACCTGTGCTGAGTGCTTCATATATATTATTTCACTTACTCTATACAACACAATGATTCATTATTTTAACAATGAGTGAACTGAGGTTCAGAGAGTGTGTAGATAACTTGATCTGGTCCCACATTAGTAACTGGGCAAACTGGATTCACTTGGATTTGTGTGACTTGAAATCCATACTCTAGGCACTATCATATGTATTATAATCTTGTAAATTTATAATGTTTTCACTTATACTTTCAGTGTCATATTTGTTCATGCATAATATAATTGGCCATATTTGCATATATCTTTTAAATTCATTTAAAGAATATGTAATACCTATTATTATATCAAGAATTGCATCAGGCATTTTGAATTACAAAATGTACCTAATAGTGCTATTTAATGTCAGGAATTTTTAATATAGCTGCAAAAGGGTGACATCCATGAGTAAAATAATTAGTGAACAGTATAATCCAAAGTTTATGCTTTACAATGGTACAATATGAAAAATATATTTTTTAGAGACAGTAAACCCTATAGGAGTTTAAATAAAAGAGTTCAAGATAGGCATCTGTCATTACAGAAAGTTTACAGGACATGAGTTCTAAGCATTAATAAATGCAAAATATTTGAATTGATGTAGATACACAAAATGGGCCTGCTGTGATCCATATGCTTTAAGATTGAGGTCCCTCTCAGACTGAATTGGGTTATGAGTTTCCTGGGCCTGGAGGCACTTTTGGCACAGAGGCCCCATGCTCTGTGGCTATTAGTCTGATAGATCCTAGGCACTTTATTTGCAATTCAGGTACCCACCTTGCCATTGACAAGTCTCTTGCTTGGTTCCTGTTTGTCCATAGCTCTTACCTTAGCTGGCTTTCATCCTGGCAGGCTCAACTCTATTCTCATCCTTCCTTGGTCCTGTTTTCATTGGGCCTATCTGCCTGGTCCTTTTAACAGTGTTTTCCAATAAAGAAGTGACTTTATCCTTGCCAACTTCTATGGCAGGCTGCCCCAGCACTTGCTGACTCCCTGTGGGAACCTACAGGAAGCCTCACAGCAGTTTGCTGTGATCTCTGTGGAAGAGTCCGATATGCTGAACTTGAGTGTAAGTAGCAGGAGCAGTTAGACCATGGAAAAAGCATCCAAAGAGAGGCAGCTGATCATGATGCCATTGTAGGTCCCAGACCTCATTTTTCTTTTCTGTGCTATTAGATATGAACAATGATACTTTATGAGGATAATATGTACATTTCTCATAATTTCTATTTCTAATTTGCTATGACTAATACATAAATGGAAAGAAAATATTTTTGTTCAAGGTGGTGAGTCATTAGGTTGCTTATTAACTTTATGTCCTGTCAGCATGTATAATAAACATACCACTTTGAAACAATTTAACGTTTACACTACCAGTAAAATAAAATTCAGACATAAAGTAGTTACACAATCTTGAAGTGAGTCTATTTTTATCAAGGGTTTATAATGACTTTTCAGTACATGAAAATTATCATATAAATAATTTGATATAAAATGCCACTGTCTTCACATTTCAGGGTTTGCTTTTTAGATGCAGGAAAAGGAAATAGATTTTCTTCCTCCTTTCTGTTCCTGGAACTAGAACCCAAACCATTTGTAGATATTCTCTCCTAATGCTTGCTTTTTAATTTACCTAACTGTAATTTTATCCAGTGGTGAGGTCTACTGGATCAAGGTCACCTTGCCCTATGTCAGGCTATTCCCCTTCTTCACCGTTTCTGTTATTTCAAAATATATGTCACAGTTATTAAATTCTGAGTTTTTATTTATTTAATTTTAAAACCACAGATAATTTCATTCAGCATAGAAACATTATCCCAGAAATGTTGTTCCTATTTGGGCATCTGGCTATTGAATCTGAAGACCAGATGGGAAACATCTAATAGTTTCTCATTAATCCAGATAATACAGCTATAGAAGAGGCAATAGGTTTGGTGTCATGGCCAGCATTCAAATAAGAGTTGTCAAGAAGCTAAAGCCTGCTGATATGAACAAGGGACAGGAACTATATGTGTTGTAGAAATATAGTGTGAACTCACTGATTATTAAAGCTGTAAGACTTTTAAAGATCTGTAGTACAAAATTTCCATTTTTCTAAAGAGGCCTGAGGCACAATGAAAATAAATGCTGTCTCAATAAAGCCCAGTCAGTTAGTAATTAGCCAATATTAAAACCCATCTCATGACTTCTAGCCAGTTCTCTTTTGCCCGTTTAAAATAATGCAAAGACAATATGGTTATTTCATATGTACCAGTATTTGGGAAAAAACAGACTGTTCTCATTGTTTGTTGCCTATGAAGAAAAGAAAACAAATTTGTTTTATGTTTTTTAAGGCTTCAAATATTTTAAAATAAGTGTTTAGAGTTTAAATGAATTAATAAAACTTTAGTATACATAGCTGAGATTTATATTTTCAACACTTTTAATTTCTTACTTTAAAAATCAAGTTGGGAATCCTGGATCAAGTTCTTTTGCACTACTTGGCTAGTGTCTCAAAGTTAGATAATTTTGGAGGGTTTCATAAGAAATGGTATTCTACATAGTAGTAGTTTATCCCATTGCACATAACCAATTCACATTTTCTTTTTTTAAATGTTTTTACTTTTTAATTGTAGTTGGACACAATACGTTTATTTATTTATTCTTATGTGGTGCTGAGGATCAAACCCAGGGTTTCGAACGTGCTAAGCAAGTGCTCCACAGCTGAGCCATAACCCCAGCCCCCAATTAGCATATTCTTATGAAAAATAATTTACTTCCTATGTTGTACATGTCCTCCAGATAATATCATGCCTTATTAAATGATTTTCAGTAAAGAAGATAGACCTGCAGTTTTGACTCCTTGGTGATACTCTGTAAGGTCAGTTTGCATTTTGATTGTTACAATTTGATGGTACTATGTGTAATGAATAGAGTACCAGGTTGCTGCTAAACAACCTACAAGGTATGAGACGGTCCCCCATCCCAGGGGAAAAAAAAAGCAAAGTATTATTTGGCCCCCAAATGTAAATAGTGCCACAGTTGAGAAACATGACTGAAGAGTTTAAAATCTTTAAAATTAAACTACTCAACTGCACTTTGGTAAGGTAAAAACCAGGAAATGTCTAACAGAGTGAGTGAAGCATGCTAGAAGTACTCTTGCTCACTGAATTAACATGGCACTGATTGCCAGCTCCCCAGTATCACTCTCTGCACCCTTAGAGTTTTAGGCTGAAAAAATAATACCTTCATCTTAAAATAAAAAGTAAAAGCTGAAATATTGAGCTTGTCAACTAGATAGCACAGAAAAAGTAATAATATTACCTCAAATGTTTAATTTTAGGTTAATATTAGATTTATGGGGAAGTACAAGAGTTTCCTAATACTCCTCACCCAACTCTTCTCATTGTTAGAGTCTTATATTACCTTGGTACACTTGTCAAAATTAAGATGATATTGTATACTACAGACTTTATTTGGATGTCTCCACTTTTCCCATTAATGTCCTCTGGGTTAGGTGTGAGGAATAAGTTCAATAAAGTCTTCTATAACATGGAGACAATAGAAAATAACAGTGTGTTATATATTTGAAATGGGCTATAAGAGTATACTTTGTTTTAACTACAAGTAAATGAGAAGTATGTGAGGCAATGTCTATTCTATGTTAACTATCTTGATTTAGCCATTTCATATATATATTTTAAAATGTCATGTTATACACCACAAATATATACAATTTTCATTTGTTAAATTAGTTTTTACAAGTCAAGGAATTGAAACAACCCAAATATCCATTAACTGAACAAAGTATAAACAAAATGTGGTATCTCAGCAAACAGTCCTTTTAGACATAAAAAAAAGAATGAAATTCCTTTTTAATGATTGAAGTTTCTCATAAAAGCTAGGATGTGAATGAACGTGAAAACGTTCTGTGGAATGAAAGCAGCCAGTCATAGAAGACCAAAAATTGTATGATTTGGTTTATGATTTAGGTTTATGATTTTTAGGTCCATGATTTAGGTTTCCAGAATAGGTGAATCTATAAAAACAGAGGATTAGTGTTTGCCTAGGGCTGGGGAGGTGGTGTAAGGCAAAGGGTAGAATGGGGAGTGACTGACAATGAGCACAGAATTTATTTTTGGAGTGACAAATATGTCATAAATTTAGATTGTGGTAATGATTGTACAATTCTGTGAATATACTAAGAAACACTGAGTTGGACACTTTAAATGGGTATAGTATATATTTTGTATCTCAGTAAGAATACTTACACAAGGAGAATGTTTTTTTTATGTATTTTTAAACAAAGCTCTTTGATATATATGTAAAAATATATGTTTATAGTTTTAAATGAATAAATAAATCTTTAGTACATACAACTAGAGTTTATGTTTTCAGCATTTTAATTCCTTACATTAAAATTCAAACTGGGAATACTAAGTGCAAATACTTTGTTTCCTGTCTTTTTATTCTTTTAGCCGCATTTTCTCCAGGAAACATTTTAATTTTGATAAATTCCGCTCAACACTGTTCTTTCTATAATGGATCATACATTTGTTATATCCAAAAACACATTATCACTCACAGACAACTTCTGTATTCCCTTCTTTATGTGTGTGTATGTGTGTGTGTGTGTGTGTGTGTGTGTTTGTGTGTGTGTGTGTGTGTGTGTGTGTGTGTGTGAGAGAGAGAGAGAGAGAGAGAGAGAGAGAGAAAGGCTGGGGAAAGAAACAGTATGTATGTTGCTGGGGATTAAATCTCAGGCCTCCTGCATGATGGGCAAAGGCCCTACCACTATTCAAGGGTTGCTCAAGGGTTAATCTTATTTTTAATTTTTTTTAATATTTATTTTTTAGTTATAGTTGGACATAATATCTTTATTTTATTTATTTATTTTTATATGGTACTGAGGATCGAACCCAGGGCCTCACACTCTCCCGCTGAGCCACAGTCCCAGCCCTCAGGGGTTAATCTTGTTTGGGAATAAATATTTTGTTCAACTATTATATATCAATTATTTTTCATACTTCTTATATCTCATGATTGGTAACATCTGTGACCTTAGTGACTGGGCTGATGGTATCCAATTGCATGACTCAGTTCTATGTTCAGTTTCAACATCAGCACATTAAAATCTATAATTTTTTAAATAAAATTACATTAATCTTTTATTTTTGTGCCTGAAAGGATTCCCCAAGCATTTCATGTTAACCTTTCTATATTGGCCATGTTTGGCAGAATACATCCCTATCACCATTCTCAGCATTTCTCATTTCTGTTCTGACTTATTGATTTCTGTTTAAACAACTGAAGTTTAAACAAGATAATCATGTGATCACTTGGTCTTTTAAGGATCCAGGATTTTCAAAACTAAATTTCACTGTTTCCCATCAAACATAGTGATTTCTTGGTATTATTTCTTTTAGGATTTGTAGAACTAGATCCAGAAAAAGGCAAAGCTTCCAATTTGAAAAGGAGGAGTAATTTCTTCTTTTGAGTTTTCATAAAAATGAATTCACATATGATTGCTTTTTAATCTATAAGTATCTGATAACATTTTTCTTTAAATTTTATTATTTTACTCATTAAATAATAAAAAGGATTTAGCTTACTTAAAGAAGACCTCTACCCTGAGGTTCATGAGAACATTTATATTAAATAATTTATTAATATTTATATCACATATTGAAATTCTGTATTTTTGCTTTTTATAAGTATTTCCAATAGAATGTGATAATAGCCTAAGGATGTACAACATCTATAAGTATGAATGTAGGAGATGCAGCCCATTAATATTGTAAACACTAGAATTGGAGTGTAGCTAGATGCAGAACAACTGGATTTCTATTACTATGATCATGTCCCTTACATTTCCTTGCAGCTGTAGTAAATGTGAATGACCTATCATAAGGTAAAGCTAACTTTATGACATATATCACTTTATGTAATTGACATTATATGTTCAGGTTCATTGTGCTCTTGACATATTCCCATCATTTCCATTCATGAGAGAATCTCTTTCTTGTGAACTGGGGTGACTTTTTTTATAGACATAACACAAGTGCAAAAGATTTCCAACAAAGCATTACTTTGTAGCAATAGGCCAGGGACATTCTGCCATGCAACAAATCATAGTCACTGAAGCACAAATCATTGGTATACTAGGTAGAAGTGATATTCTTCTATGGAGATTTTGATTGATTACATGCCCTTTCTTCAACAACTGGTAAAATTTCAGGTATTTAATTCTATACTTAGTGATATTTTTAAATTTCATATATACATCGTTGTGTTTTCCACCTGAATTCCCAACTGAATATAAAAGTAATAATAAGAAGTGTTATTATTTGGAGATTTTTTAACAACCCTCTAATTTCATAACTTGTCATTTCCTTTCTCTTTTATTTAGAAATGTCTTATGCTTGTGGAGATTTCCACAATTTTAACAATTTTTATTTTTTATATATGACAACAGAATACATAATGCATTATGTTGTCATATATAACACGACACCCTGAGTTCATATTACACACATAGAGCATGATTTTTCATATTTCTGGTTGTACATCAAGTAGAGTCACATCCTTTGTGTCTTCTTACATGTACTTAGAGTAATGATGACCATTGCATTCCACTGTCTTTCCTACTTCTATACCTCCTTCCTTCTCTTCCCTCCCCTTTTTTCCTTTGCCCTATCTAGAGTTCATTTAATTCCCCCACCCACAGCATTTTATGAATCAGCATCCTTAAATCAGAGAAATCACTTGGCATTTGGTTTTTTGGGATTGGCTAATTTCACTTAACATTATATTCTCCAGTTCTATCCATTTACTTGCAAATGCCATGATTTTATTCTCTTTTAATGTTGAGTAATATTCCATTGTGTATATATACCACAGTTTCTTTATCCATTCATATACTGAAGGGCATCTAGGTTGGTCCCACAGTTTAGCTATTGTGAACTGTGCTGCTATAAACATTGATTTGTCTATTTCCCTGTAGTATGGTGTTTTTAAGTCCTTTGGGTATAGACCGAGGAGTGGGATAACTGGGTTAAATGGTGGTTCCATTCCCAGTTTTCCAAGGATTCTCCATACTGCTTTCCATATTGGCTGCACCAATTTGCAGTCCCACCAGTAATGTATAAGTGTGCCTTTTTCTTCACATCTTCGCCAACACTTACTATTTTTTTTATTCTTAATAGCTGCTATTCTGACTGGAGTGAGATGAAATCTTAGAATAGTTTTGCTTTGCATTTCTCTAATTGCTAGAGATGTTGAACATTTTTTTCATATATTTGTTGATTGATTATATATCTTCTTCTGAGAATTGTCTGCTCAGTTCCTTGGCCCATTTATTGATTGGGTTATTTGTTTTATGGTGTTAAGATTTTTTGAGTTCTTTATATATCCTACAGATTAGTGCTGTCTGATGTGTGTGTGTGTGATAAGAATTTGTTCCCAATTAGTAGGCTCTCTATTCACCTCACTGATTGTTTCTTTTGCTGAGAAGAAACTTTTTAATTTGAATCCATTTCACATTTGGTATATACAAAAAAATAGGATAATCTGAGAGTGAATGTTTTCATGTACTGATTAAGATCTTAGACTCTGGATCCACATAGTCTGAGTTTTTAATCTCAGCTCTGTTCCTTTCTTTAACCATGTGCAATTCAGTTATTCTCTCAATACCTCAGTTTATTTATCAAAAAAGTTGGGGAGATATTCATATATCTATAGATTATGATACCTTATTAATCAAGTATTAATATGTGAAGTGTTTAAAACAAATTCTATGGGTTTGCTATCATTGTTGCTATTGAAAGAAAATGAAAGCACATTTGTTCATTTAGTTATTCCATTTATTGTTATTAATTTATTTGATGTACTTGTAGTGAAAAATGCAACAGTTCTCTTTGCATTTTTGGATATTTTAAGTCTCATTTTTATCTTTACATATGAAATCTCTCACAATATCTCATAATATATTAGATAGTTGGAATTTGATAATTTAATTTACCTAACCAGGCAAAGCAAATCACATTCTTTAACTACTAAGCAAGTATTCTTTTTTAAAATCAGCCCATTTTATGAAGCTGTATATGTTATATTTTAAGTATGTAATGGTGGACAAGTTTCTGTTTTTCACCTGACAAGAAATTAAGACATATCCTAACAATTAAAGATATATTTCCTTGTGAGCATGCCATTGTGATTCATTAGCTATGGTAGGTTGAGCAATGGAGTAAAAGTTGGAACACCTGAGTTCTTCACCCAGCTCTGCCATCTACTTCCTGTGTTCATCTCTGACTTTCATGACTCACAGGTTCTTCATAGACTTGCTGTGATTATTGTAAAAATCAATTATAAGGATTAATGCAAAAGTATTTTGGATATTGAAATTATCATACAAATAAAAATCAGTATCATTGTTTATTTTGGTTGGAAATAGCTGTTTTCCCTATGGAAGAGGGTAGGAATTAAAACGACTTTTAATATGCATTGTATGAATTAGGGTTGGAGTATTGCAGAACATGCTGATGCTCTTGCACAGAGAGAATAATAATGATGATTTCCAGGCTATTAGAATGGTACATCAGCTTCCAGAGGACTCTGTGGTGATAAAGCACTGACTGATCTTGACAGAAATGATCCAATCTAGGAGTCAGATCAATGGTATCTAAAGGTGACTTATAAGTCTTATTATTGTCCAAAGGCTATTGACACATCTCCTATTCAAATATTCTTCAAAGGATTATTAAAAATGACAATATTCACAAATTTCAAATGTATTTCATTTGATTATTCTCCCTACTAGAGATGCTGATATCTCCAGAATATAAAGGAGGAAAGAAAACATAATGGACATAGTAGATGCTCATAATATTTTTTTAAATGCAATTAGTTGAGTACTGTGTAAGAAAAGGAAGAACATTTGTTATTTTAACAAACTTTTATTGTGCTTCATATTTTCATGCCATTGCAAAGATGATCAGCTCTGCCTAGTCTCTGAGATCCTGCTTGAGGGAAAAAAAAAAATCAAGGAAGGTGTCCATGTTCCTCTTTCCCAATCTGCCTAAAAGGGATCCATCACTTTCCTAACTAGGACACTAAGTGCAGGGAAGACAGGAACCTGGGTGATTTGGAGAAGGGAAGAGGTTAGCCAGACCACTGACTCAACAGGAAGTGAGAGAGTGGTGGGCAGTTTCCAGAGGATGTAGGGCTCAGGGGCAAGAGATTCAAAGATTGTTTCTGAAATTGCTTGTAAGTAATATGACTCACTCTTTTTATCTTAAAGAAACCATCACTGAACTTTCATATTTCACTTTAATATGTTTGAGTTGGAATATGTGAAAATTGGGAATGATTTTTGGATATGATTTTTATGTTGAGAAATAATAGTTTATTTTTGCATGATGCTTACTTAAAATTTTGATGAAGAGATATAAAAACAGCATAATTATCCATAATGTATGTGCTTTTGATAATTACTTCTGTTATTTCTGATTGCCCAGCCTGGAGTTATACTAGGTGCTTTTATATCATCTCATCTTTACAACTTGAAATATGTAAGCATTGATACACCCATTTTAAAGACAAGAAAAAGAAGGTGAAGCAATGTGTGCAGATCATACAGCCTAGGATAGGCAGAGGTGGAGTCTCCATTGAGGGCAACTCCAAGGCCTATTCTAACTTAATAATATTTCTTTGCAAAAAACATGACTTATTTTAAGAATAACTCATAGAAGAATTTCCTACTAATTCTATATTTATAATCTCATAAATTGAATCTTAAATTATAGCATTTTAGAATATAGTATATAGAAAAGTGAAACATATTTGAACTGGTATAAAGAAAATGATTAAATGGATAAAAATAGCCCAAGGCAATTATATTAGTTTAGGCAAATATAAGTGAAATATTAAAATAAGAATATAATCTTCTTAGATTTTTCAAAGTAATAACCTTTCCTATTGCAGAAAATGTTCATTTTATGTAAGATACTGATTATTGAGAAAAAAAGATTAGTCATCTGTTTTTAATGTCTCCAACTTCCTGAATAAGTTATATTGACCCATTTCTGTATTTCTTTTACCATGTTTTATCTAGTGCTCCTATCTAGTTTGGAGGAAAGAAAAAAAAAAGATGAAAGAAATTTCTTTCTGAATCTGCAGATATACTAAAAGTCTGTGCTCACAGAAGTTAGATAATCTTTTTGTCCAATTTATGAGGTTTTTGTGTTTCTTCCACCCTTGCCACAACTGTGTCACAGCTTTATTTTGTGCTAATTCCTGCCACTTCTCCTTTTTCTTAATTCCCATTTCCAGTCCAGTTACTCTTTCACTTTACTGATTTTAGGAATGAATATGTACTCTTTTAAAGATGCCCCAGAAGTTTGTGTTCTTTCCTAGCATTCAGTGAAGCTTTTAGATGTTGAAGTGGCTTGGGCATTACCGGGAGAGTCCCATAGGTGTTCAGGAATATTCAAGTGAGGTCTAAACATAAGATGCTTATTTAAGACTGTAATTTTTTTAAACAAATTGTTTTTTTTAATTATACATGACAATAGAATATATTTTGACATATCATATATCCATGGAGTCTAACTTCCTTTTCTTGGTGGTTGTTCAGGATGTGGAGTTACACTGGTCGTGTATTCATATATGAACATAGGAAAGTTATGTCAGACTCATTCTACTCTTTCCTATTCTCAGTCCTCCTCCCTTCCCTTTATTTCTCTTAGTGTAATACAATGAACCCCCCCCCCACAACCTTATTATATGTTGGCATTTGTATATCAGAGAGAACATTAGGCCTTTGGTTTTAGGGGATTGGCTTATTTCACTTACTGATAGTCCTCATCTCCACCCTTTAACCAGCAGATGCCATAATTTCATTCTTCTTTATGACTGATTAATATTCCATTGTGTATATATGCCCCATTTTCTTTATCCATTCATCTGTTGAAGGACACCTAAGTTGGTTCCATTGTGAATTGAGATGCTATATAGATTGGTGTGACTGGGTCACTATAGTATCCTGATTTCAGGTCTTTTGGGTATATGCTGAGGAGTAGGATAACTTGGTCAAATGGTGGTTCCATTCCAGGTTTTCTGAGGAATCCCCATACTGCTTTCCTGAGTGGTTGCACCAGTTTGCCATCCCAATAGCAATGTATGAGTGTACCTTTTTCCCCACATAATCCAATACTTATTATTGCTTGTATTCTTGATAATTGCCATTCTGACTGGAATGAGGTGAAATCTTAATGTAGTTTTAATTTGTATTTCTCTAATAGCTAGAGATGTTGAATGTTTTTTTCATATACTTGTTAACATTCATATTTCTTCTGTGAAGTGTATGTTCAGTTCCTTAGCCCATGTATTGATTGGGTTATTTGGGGTTTTGGTGTTTTTTAAGTTCTTCATATATCCTGGAGATTAATGCTTTATCTGAGATATAGGTAGAAAAGATTTTCTCCCATTCTGTAGACTTTCTCTTCATGTTCTTGATTGTTTCCTTTGCTGTGAAAAAGACTTTAGTTTAATACCATCCCATTTATTGATTCTTATTTTACTTTTTGAGCTTTAGGACTCTTGTTAAGGAATTCAGTTTGTAAGCCAATATAATGGAGATATGGGCATGCTTTTTCTTCTAGTAAGTACAGGGTCTCTGGTCTATTGCCTAGATCTTTGGTACACTTTGAGTTGAGTTTAGTGCATGGTGAGAGATAGGGGTTTGGTTTCATTTTGCTGCATGTGGATTTCCAGTTTTCCCAGAACCATTTGTTGAAGAGGCTATCTTTCCTCCAATGTATGTTTATGGCATCCTTGTCTAGTATGAGATAATTGTATTTATTTGGGTTTGTCTCTGTGTCTTCTATTCTGTACCATTACCATTGGTCTCTATGTCTGTTTTGGTCCCAATACCAAGCTGTTTTTATTGCTACAGCTCTGTAGTATAACGTAAGATCTGGTATTGTGATGCCTCCTGCTTCACTTTTCTTGCTGAGGATTTCTTTAACTATTCTGGGCCTCTTGTTTTACCAAATGAATTTCATGAGTGCTTTTTCTATTTCTATGAAGAATGTAATTGGAATTTTAATAGGAATTGCATTAAATCTTTATATTTCTTTCAATAGTATGGCCATTTTGACAATATTAATTCTGCCTATCCAAGAACATAGAATATCTTTTCATCTTTTAATGTCTTCTTCAGTTTCTTTCTTTAGTGTTTTGCAGTTTTCATTGTAGTGGTCAGTCACCTCTTTTGTTAGACTGATTCCTGAATATTTTATTTTTTTCAAGAACATTGTGAATAAAATAGTTTTCCTAATTTCTTTCTGTTGATTCATCACTGATGTATAGGAACACAATTGATCTATGGGTGTTAATTTTATATCTTGCTACTTTGCTGAATTCATTTATGAATCCTAGAAGTTTTCTGGTGGAGTTTTTGGGTCTTGTAAATACAGAATCATGTTGTCAGCAAATAGTGATATCTTGAGTTCTTCATTTCCTATTTGTATCCCTTTAATTTCTTTCTTCTATTTGCTCTAGCTAGAGTTTCAAGGACTATGTGGAACAGAAGTAGTGAAAGAGGCCATCCTTGTCTTGTTCCAGTTTTTAGAGGAAATACTTCCAATTTTTCTTCATTTAGAATGATGTTGGCCTTGGGTTTAGCATATATAGATTTTACAATGTTGAGGTATGTCCATACTATCCACTGTATTTTTTCAAATGTTAAGACTGTAATTTTAAACTTGAGTGATGAAATGGCCCTCTATAAAGGAAATAATAAAAGAAATCTCACCAATACTTAGATGATTTTAAAAATTCTCTACTTTTATGTATATAAAAACTAAAATAGATAAAATACTTTTCTGCTCATAAAGTTATGAAACTAAATATGTCTTTAAAATTTTAAGCAAAATTAATATTCCCAGTTCAAATGAAGAATTTGAAGACATTTTGTGTTCCCTGTTCTTTGTATTTATCCCTTAGAATTTTAATAAAACGCTACGTCTTCCAAGAAGATTTTCTCATTCATCACATCTCTAATTAGTTATCCCTCTGTTCTAAGTTTCCATAATTTCTCATATCTTTCTCATATGGTAGTTATTATATCATCCTTTATAGGTATACTATTACCTGATTCAACTTAATGTTTCTTGAGAAGAAAAATCATTTATATCTGTTCACCACAATGCCTTGAACAGAATCTTTTTTACTTAGTTATTTATTCCTGATTATAAAATGCTATATATAATATTGTTTAAAAATAATATAATGATATAATAATTATATGTTTGTTTTTGAAAATTTTGAAAACAAAGTTTTTAAAGGCAAACAATCTCTGAGAACTCCAGAGACAGTCATTACCAATTGTTATAGCATATCCTTTTAACCTTTTCTTCTAATTATCACAAAAATGAATAGATTATTTGTTATTTGAAAGTGAAAATGCTTTCAAATAACATATAGGTATGTGAGTGTATCTTATTTTATGAAGTTAGGTATGTTTGTTTTATTCATTTAACCAATACTTTTGTTGATTCTGCCAGTTTTTTAACAATAAATTTAGGATCAAACTGTCTATGTGATTTGGCATTTTTCTATTTTTGCTTTTCATATTCTTATATAATTATTCTCCAGGATGTATATTTTATGAGTGTATACAATTATGGGTGAACCTAAATTCTGTAATTTGGTGACTATACTATTATGAACTAACTGTAAGCTTATTCAACTTTTTTAAAATATATTTTTATTTGTTGACCTTTATTTTATTCATTTATTTATATACAGTGCTGAGAATTGAACCCAGTGCCTCACACTGAGCCACAACCACAACCCCTTAGTCAACTTTATGTATGCATTTTATATGACTCAGTCAATATATTTGGAGATGTGATTGTATACCAGTCATTGAGTAATGACTAGAAAAACAGAAGACAGAATTTATGCACTGTCAGGGCCTAAGTCTTTTAGAAAGACAAGTGAGCCAATGATTGCAGCTCTGTTAACAGTGAGCCCAGGTGAGGTCTAATTTACTGTGGGGCTTCTAATTCCCTTCATAACTTGTATAAGCCTAATTAAATTAAGCACTCAACATAAATTACTTAAATCTGAGACATTTAAAACTAATAGATGCAAGAACCAGGGTAGGAAACATTACATATTTCATGCTTTTTCCCCCCAGATCTCAACCCTTGGTCCTAAGGATAGGAAAATTTTCTTGCTGGAGTTCCATAGATTTGTGGAATAAGCTCTTCTTGAACTAATTGCAGAAGCCTGTTTGTTATTAGATCTTCAAATAATTAGTCTCTTCTTTCTTCCGTGCTTCTTTAACCTTCTTTCCTTTCTACCTGGCCCTTGACATTCACACTTGCATGTCCATTTCAAAATTCTTGACTTTTGTTTCTCCTAAGTCTACCAAGGGACTAGTTTTTGATTCTTTTTCACGGACATTTATCATCACAAGATCACATCTGGGGTATTTTTAATTTTTAATTAATAAAAAATAAACTTAAGTCACAACTGTACAAACAATAAGCCATATTTTAAGAGACTAAAACTTTATTTGCCCATTTACAGATTTTCTCCAGAAGAAATTCCAAATTAATCAACCTAGAATGAAGGGCTATTAAATATGATTTTAATTATCATACCTGTACTATTTTCTACAATACCTCAACCACATAAGACATCTCATTTCCTAAGAAATTTCCTAAGAAATGAAGTGTTTCTAAATTGTTGTTTTTTTTTTTTTTGCATATGCAGTAACTCTGCCTAAAATGATCTAAATTAGCTGTGTTCGTCAAAATTCAACTTACCATTTATGACCTGGATTAAATACTACTTATTCATGAAATATTCCCCGATGGTCCTACCAAGTAAAATATTGTTCCCTTTTAAAGCTTCAATGGTGATTTGTGTCCATTTCTTTGTACTTCATCCATATTAGGTTGTAAGTTCCTTGGAAACTAGAACCACTTTTTTATTTCTATATTCTCTGAACTGTCTGAAGGAAAATCTGACCACACTAGAAACACTCTTACAGGTATCTATCTGTTGCACTGAACTGATTGAAAGGAGCATTTTGAACTGCACCTGCAGCATTTGTTCATGAATGTACCGTGATTGAAAAGTACTGGGTAAAACTTGATATCAACATGAATATCTAAAAATAAGCTTCCAGTTACAATCTTTTAACACTTTTGTTATGAAATGAAGGTTACTATATGAAAACTGATACTCAAATGAGGAGGAAAAAAGACTGGAAATATGATCATGCTTTATTAACACAACACTAATCTAATAAACAACACAGTACTAATAAAACTATGAAATACAAAATTCATGAGTCTAAACTATCTGTATGACAATTATCAATTATTTATGCATTTAAAATTAATAATGTTTTTATACCAACAAATTTAATCTCTAGAAACAGATTATTATACAGAAAACAGTGAACTTAGCTACATAAATGATGTATTCTGACTTTGAAATCCAATAAAACTTGGAAATTAAATATATTAGCATTTGGTGTGAACCAAATAAAATGTAAAGTTCACAAGTTCTAATTGAAAATCTCATTTTCTGTTCTGGGCCATATTATTTATTTTCTTAAGTCAAACATACTTTTAAGAGCTTCTGTCTTGCCTTATGTTCTTGTTTCCCGGGAAATATAAAGTAACAAAAATTCTTTTAGCAGACATTTTTCCTAGATGTATTAACTTCCAAGGTTCACTGTTCATTTCATTCACCACACCTTTTTATTATAACAAATAACAATGGAAGAATGGAAAAGGCTATAGGAGTTCTAGTCTGTTACCTACTGTGGTTATAACCCTGGCCAGATATCATTAATAATGGAATAATAGCTAGCATTTATGAGTGCTTACTATGTGCCAGGCAGACATGTATATGCTTTATATATATTATTCAATGTTAATTTCAAATTAATTTTATGAGATAGATATTTATATTCCTTATCCTATAGATGAAGAACATTTTATACAGAAAGATTAAATAAATTGCCCAAGGTCAGAAAGCTGGTAAGCTCCCTAGACAGTGAGCCGGGATCCCAGGATTCCACAGCAAGCACCTGTGTCAATGCTCTGAGCACAGAAGGAAGTTCTAAAGCCTGAGTAGTCATCCCTGAATAACTTGAGGAAAAATTTTGAAGATCAGTCTTTCTGCAAGGGAAATCTAATAGCCCTTTAAGTGAATATTCCATAATAACAAAAAGTTAATAGTGCATTAAATTATAGATTCCTAAGGATAATTCTTAATGTTAGATGAAATTTACTTCTAGCATAGTGACATTAAGGAAGAGATGTCATGATACACAAAACTTTTAGTTATAAAAATGAAAGAAAATAGGTGTTCCAAGTGATATGCCTAGGATCACAACTGTTTCCAAGACCCTGTATATTTTGTCAGAGTTAGAATACAGTTTAACCAATTAAAGAAAATAGTAAAAATATCCCTGAATAATTCCATAAGTATTAGCAGTAGATAGGCTCAATGATGCCTTGCAATATCTCTTAAACACAAAATTTGATAGAATTTAATTTGATAGAATTTATTCAGTTATCCTAATAAACAGTAGTCATGTGACTTCCCTTTGCAGATTAGAAACAAAAATGATAGGTAAATTACATGTGATCTTAAACGAGTGACTGAGATCTGTATTACTCCATCTCTGTCTCTTTCTCTGTGTGGGTCTCTCTCTCTCTCTCTCTCTCTCTCTCTCTCTATATATATATATATATATATATATATATATATATATATATATATACACACACACACACACACACACACACAAACACACACACACATACATATGTATGTATATATATATATGGGCATGAAGTTAGGAACACAATTCTGAACTAACTTCTAACATGCCAATTTATACCACAACAATATATTTTAAGGAGAAAAGTGGGGAAAAAGACAAATATATGATAGGTCCTCCCTCATCCAGTTTTGTGTTTTGTGGTTTCAGCTACCCAGGGTAAAACTGGAAAATTCCAGAAATAAACAATTCCTAAGTTTTGCATTATTTACTACTCTTAGTAATTTGATAAAATCTCCCCCTTTTTCCTGTGTGCCTGTATACACTTCCCATCCTTTAGTCACTTAGGTTAACAGATTGACTGGCAAGGTATTACACCTTGTGTTCAAATAACCCTTATTTTACTTAATAATCCCCCAAAGTGCAAGAGCACTGAAGGTGGCACTTCAGATGTGTCGGAGAGAAGCCATGAAGTGCTTCCTTTAATTGAAAAGGTTGAACATTCTTAGCTTAAGGAAAGAAAAAAAAAATATCGAACTGAGGTTGCTAAGGTGTACAGTGAGAAAAAAAGAATCTATCCATTAAGTTGTGAAGAGGGAAAAGAAATGTGTGTCAGTTTTGCTGTTGCACCTCAAACTACCAAAGTTATGGCCACAGTACATGGTACATGCTTAGTCAATATGGAAAAGGTATTAATGATAGGGTTTGGTACTCTTCAAAGTTTCAGGCATCCTCTAAGAGTTTTATAATGTGTCTTTCCTTGGGTAAGGGGAACTGCTGTAATCATGGGACTAGATATTAGAGAGGAGGGAGAAAGAATAAAGATAAAGAGTAACAACAGAGATGAGAACTGGAGAGAGCAAATAAGGAGAGTGATGTCGGATTAGTTATTTATACCTGCTGGATGAAGGAACTCCCAGGTAAGTTTCATGTTGGGTACATGAACTTGTCTCTGGGTTCCTCATTTTCTACATGACCCATGTCTCAGACAAGAAAGTAGACAAAAGGTAAATGAGTTGTTCTACCTTCTGCTACATGCTTTTATTATTTTAACAATATTAATTCCATAGCTGAAACTTTTTTTTCTAGCTATCCTTCCAATACATGCAAGTCCCCCTTTATCTGTGGGGATATGTTCCAAGACCCTCATCAGATGCCTAAAACCTTGTGTAGTATTAAACTCAATATATACTATACTATTTCCTTTTAAATACATAGCTATGTATTAATTTAGTAAGAGGTTAACAGCAATTAATAATAAAATAATAAAATAGAACAGCTATAACAATATATTGTAATAAAAGTTTCCAGC
The DNA here is from genome assembly GCF_964194105.1 of Spermophilus citellus. Lineage (NCBI taxonomy): Eukaryota > Metazoa > Chordata > Mammalia > Rodentia > Sciuridae > Spermophilus > Spermophilus citellus. The sequence goes on from NC_138195.1 coordinate 83,291,427, forward strand.
ATCACTACTCTTGTACTTTGGAATCATTATTAAGTAAACTGAAGTTCATTTGAACACAAGAAATATGATTCCTTGAAGTCATTCTGCCAATCCAGAAGGCTACTGAGTAATTAAAAGGTGGAACAAAGAGCATGGAGATGCTGGGCACGGGAGTGACATGTGTCCCAAGTGGAATGGAAAAGGATGGCATGAGATTTCCTCATATTCAGAACAGCATGCAACTTATAGCTTATAAATTTTTTATTTCTGGAATTTTCCATTTAATATTTTTGGATCACAGTTGACTACAGGTAATTGAGACCACAGGCAACTGCAACCACTGGAAAGTAAAGCTCAGGAAAGAAAGCTACAAATAAGATTGGGCAAATATGTAAGCCTACAAGAGGATGGATCATGTTCTATATATCATTATTTTCTCAGCACACAGCATAGTGTCTTATACATTGTTGGAATTTGGTTAACATATGTTGAATAAATGAATAAACAAAATGTATGAATAAATAAAACAAAATAAACTGATAAAGTATGATATGTACAGTCTAGAATAAATGCTGCAAAAAATAAATGGAATAAATGCTACAAAAATAAGAAGTTCCAGGAATGTGTGATCCAAACAAGGAAAAATATATGACCACCAGGTGGCAGCAGCACACACCATCTTAATTTAGGTAACAGTTTGACAGGTTTGCATGCAGAAGCCCCTCATAACATGGAATTGTACAAAAGCTACCACGCAGGAGCCACCATTCAGGAGAGAAGGATAGCAAAGAAAGTCCCAGAGGAAAGAGTGGGGAAATGGAGAGCTTAGCTTTCCAGGCCATGATCCACAGTGACCACCGCAGTGAGTCTCTGGGTCAGAGTCCTGAGGGATATCAGTGGCTTGATGAATTCATAGCCCAGGGCTTATCTATAGTATGTGGCCAGTAGATGCTGGGTCAAGGTTTATGTGTTATGCAAGGCAGATCAGCTCTCATTCACTAAATCCTATTTGGGACTCTGTTTGAAACAAGTGGACATGTAAAACTTTAAGTCTGATGATGGCAGACTTTTGAGCTACCAGGTCTTAGCCGTCTCTAAAGAATTAAACAACCAAGAGACAAACATACAGGAAGCATTTTTGACTCATTTATGTAACAGTACGTAAATATGATATAAAAATAATTTAGGAGAGAGAAGAAATGAATTTATTGGCTTTTATCAAGAATTATTTCATATCTTTATTTCCTTAGGCTCATCAAACTAAAATGTTTTATCATACTAAGAATCAGGTTTACATCACTGTACGCTCACACAAATTAAGGATAATTCCTATGTTCTGAGTTTCAATAAGAGCAAAGTTGAACACTAAATACCAATCTCTATAGATTAAAAAATAAACTGAATTTTTTATAAAATTGATTATGACATAAACTCTCACGCTTTTGTTAATATAAAGAAAAAATATGGTGAAGTTAAAATGAATAAAACCCTCTGAAGAAAAATAAGTCATAATTACATTTTCTTTATTACCAATCTACTCATTAGGAAAATTCACTTCTGGCTTCTCTTTTAACAAAAAGACAGTCTATAATTCTGTGCAGTATCATATGAGTACCTATAATCCTCTTAAGCACATGGTATAGCCATGATCATCAATACTCAGGACAAGAGTTTATGTTTGTCTTGTCTTACCTAACTCCCAAAGCAACTTAGATTTTATGTCAAATACTGTGAATGCACAAATGTTACACATGTCATAGCTATCACAAAGGTCACATATCGTAGATGCCAGCAAAGGAGAACAATTGCAAAGTTCTATCTAATCACTGCACCTAGCTCAAGTGTAGACATTTTGGTGATATGATGTTGTTTCTACAATAGGTTTCTACTTGGCTTTCTGGGTCCTGTGACTTACGAACTAAAAAGAGCATGTATGTGCTCATTTCATGGAAAGTGGTAGAAGAGGAACAGAATAAACAGTACCATTCCCCATCACAATAGAAGAAATGGTTGGCACTGTTCTATAGGCATTTTTAAAGTAATCTGTGTGGTGGTCATGAGGGTGAGGGGTCCTGACTCTCTGGAGGACACACCGCCCACACTGTTCCTCCGCGTCTACAAAGAACTCTCAAGAAGGCACGTCTTTCCCATTACCCTCCTTTTCCACATTGAAGCAGGTGCTGTGGCATATGTCTTACATGAGGACTTACAAAGCTTTCTCTTCTCACTTTCTGCTTAAGAAAGTTGGTAATCTTGAATGGTAGCAGAGTGTTCTTAGTACAGGCTTGTGGTTCCTTTGGTAATCCAATCTCAGAAACTCATTGGGTTTCCAAGCTATTCAATCACATCACATTCCACGTGCCAGTAATCATAAGCTTCTTTAGGGACATACTTTCTCTGTTGATTTGCTTTCTCTTTCCTACACTCTGTATATATGATGGGGGCTTCACGGAGACTACTGACCCCTGTGGAAAAGCAAAACTTTCAATGTGATCTTTGCCCTGTTATTTTATCCTATTGAAATATTTTAAGGAGCCTCATATAATGTGATATTTACCCTGAAATTATAATTTAATATGCAGGAAGACTATAGCTTTAATTTTTTTCTTTGAGATAGGTTAAATTTCAATGGGTTTTTGTGACCCAAAGTCTTCCTTTGCTTTATTTCTTAACTGTGTAGTTTATATTAGTTACTCTTTGAAATGTTGCAAGGCCTCACATATTTGGACTCTCTCTTCTATTTCCTGTCTCTTTGCCACTTGACTATTTCCTGGTGAAAGGGCTTTCCTTATTACCTTACCAAAAGTCATCAACATAGTCTTTTAATACTGTTTTCTAATATCATCCTGTATACCTTGTGGCATACATTATCTGTACACTTTCTCCCAATTTATCAAAGACAATATTTATCAAATGTTTTTCATAAATAACATGGATTGTTTTCTACCCATCTTCTAATATTAATAATTTGATGGCTATCAGTGCCTCATTATTTAGGTTTTTGTTTATAGTAGTGCCCTACTACAGGTACCAATGTCTAGATTAGTCAAGATAAGCTTTGATATGCTGTGATAACAAGTTATTGTTTAAATCTCACTGGTTTTACATGATGATAGTGCATTTCTCACCCCTATTACATATCTAAAGCATATCAGCCAAGGGTCTTTCATCCACATAGTCATTCAAAGACCCAGGCTAACAGAAGATCTATGTCTAGATTCTCACTGATCACTAGGGCAGATGTAGAGAGTGCATGAAGAATTCACATCCTTTATGCTTTGGCCCAAAAAGCAATTCTGTCTAATAAACTGTGTTATTTCTTCTTACAGATTAGTAGACAAAGTTATTCACATGGCCCTGCCTAGTTGTAAGTTGCTTAGATAAATAAAACCAATTATATGGCCAATCGGTTAATATACTTAGTAAAGTCTTCAAAGAATGATATGGACAAAAATTAAGTAAGTCAAGAAAGAGATGTGCTCAAAACAGCATCGCTAAGGACAACAATGTGGGCTGTAAGAAGCAAGTTGGTGCTGGAAGTAATGTGTGGATACATGGCCATGTGGTCACCATGCCTTCCAACAGGCAGATCCTCCCAGCACTGACTAGATCCATGGCTTCCCAGGAATGAAACTCTTCTGGAAACCTTACAACACCGTTTGTGTGCTTCAGGAGAAATGATTCACACCATAGCATATACAGATTTGAAGTCAAATGTGATTCTGCTTTAATTGGAAGTCTATGATGATGCGTCTTTGTGAATTACTAAAATTTATGTTACATACTTCTTTCCAGACATTGTGTAGTGAGATTCTAAATTACTTATGGAAAGGATCATGATGAATCCACCATTATCACAAAATTGAAGAATTTAAAATATAGCTTTGAATTTTAATTAATAGGCTCTTTAAAGAAAATAGATTTATTTGGTCTTCTATGTAATTTGTTAATTATGGGCAAAGATCTTAAAAAGTTAATAGATTAAAATTAATACAAAATAAATATTGTACAGACTAGCCATAATTATTTTTTATTCATTAAGGTACTAAGTATTTTGTATGCATTATTTCATGTATTTCTCATAACAATCTAATGAATTAATAAAATTATTATTCCACACTCTGAAGATGGCAAAATGGATAGACGTTAGTTCAGCAACAGACCTAAATTCACAAAACAAGGGGCAGGACTGGTGTTCAAACACAATCAGTCTGACTCTGAGGGGCTTCATTGCTAATTAGTACTGTATGAACACTGGTCTCCTCCTGTGTGATATAAGGTTGTATTTGTGGTGTATCACTGAGTACAGCCATCTTGAGAGTGTTCCTTCACTAACCAATAGTTATGTCATACTAAACTAATGGAATTTTTTCCAAGTGACACAGATCTTTTCCCCCATTTTGCTTACTCCCACATATTCACTCAGGTGAATGAGTCTCTAACAAAGTACTTTCATGGCATTTTAATACACTATCCAACCACTGCATCTTTTGAGTTTCATTGCTCTTGTTTGTATTAAGTAACTTTTTTGCTGTGTACAGAGAAGGTGACATGTAAAAGAAATACAGATATATCAGGCAGATTTGCCATAAATTGGTCCTGAAATATAATGCAGTGGTTCAGAGTGAAGGATTTTCATGATCCCACAGCTATACAGCCTTTCGTTGTTGTAAAGGTGTTTGTAGACTGGCCCACACTGGTTCTACTCTAGCCATGAAGATAAGTCTTTTTGGTTTTTCCTTCTGTTCTCTCTGATTAGTGATATAGAAAAGCTAAATACAGGGCTCACCTCCTAGCACCACAACTTAATCACTGTGTGAACTTAGGCAAGTTATTTTATGATTCTGTGTCTTTGTTTCCTAGTCTGCTAAATAGGAAAAAAAAGTATACTTCATATGTTGTTGTAAAAATCAAATAGTGACAGTCAGCTTAGAAATGTGCCTATTATATAGTAAGCACTCAACATATAACAATGTGATGATGAAGACAATTATGATGAAAGAAGAGCTAGTTAATTCCCTTCCTTTACAAAAGTCTACTGCCTCCATAGCAGAATCTCCCTCTGCCAGAACAACACAGCTGGATCTGAGAACTGCTAGGAGCTTTAGACCTCTAAGGCAATTTTCTAAAGGAGTCTATAAAGGAATTACATTTTATTCTTTAACTATCACAACAGAAGCAGTATTGGAGAAGAGATTAAAAGCATAGAACATGGAATGAGATTACTTGGATTTGAATCCTGGCTTTGCCTTTCAGTATAGCTATAAAACTTGAGACAAGTTGCTTAGTATCAAAGAGACTCAAGTTACCTCTTATATAAAAAGGGACAGGGAAAGAATCATAACACTTTCTTACAAAGTTGTTATTAGATATCAGGATTAACATAAGAAAAAATTATAAAATTGTAAAATTAGAAAACAATTATAAATACATTCCTTCAGCACATATATTATTCTGTATTAAAATGTCTTTTCTTTATTTCATGGAATTCTGGACCAACAAGGCATGAATATTACATTTTAGTGTTAACTCAGTTCCTAGAAGACAAAGCAAAAAAGAAAGACAGTGTCACTTATTTAATTTTTATTATGATAAATTAATGAGTTTTTATAATGCTGACTTTATTGTTACTTAGCCTGATGTTAATTTTATTTTCTGTGAGGAAATTATCCTTTCTGCTCTCTGTACCTATAGACTTTTTTTGCAGGTCCTCTTAGAAAATGAATGAGTATGAAGCATTTGTGTCAAAGGAACCATACAAACAAGAAGGTGTATGGGAAGAACAGAACTAGTGTTTGTGTGACCTGTATATTAAATGCCTTTCAGTACCTTCACTCATTCAACCTCACAACAACCCCACAGACTAGGTGACCTACCCATAAAAATACTTGACTAAGATTCATATAATAAACAAATTATAGTACAAATTTATTTTCACAACCCAGAGAGTATTAGAATATTCACATGAAACATCAACAATTTTATAGAACTTAGTAGCTGGATTCCTAAGTTGATATTTTATAAGCATCAGTATCTTAAGATGATTTATAATAATTTACATTATCATTAATAAAGCATATAAACATAGGCATAGCATATGCATAAATTCTGGCCAAGGAAATTTTCATTGACCACTATGTCTCTATATGCTCAATTAGATTTTGAGAAAATAATCTAGATTTTTTTTTCCAAATTAAACTTCCTACTTCTTGGCAATTTGATGTTTCCTTAGTATATTTTATATATTATGAACTCAAGGTATTTCTAAGAAAATAATTTTTCTAAAGTCCTCCAAAAGCAGTGTACTTAAGAGTATGTTACAACCTGAATATGAAGCATAGTAGGAAATATATTTTTTTTTCTGTTCTTTAATGACCTACTATGAGATTTTGGGCTATCTGTATATTTGTATAATGTTATTGCAAGTACATTTTTTTCAAAAAACCTTACTATCTACTTTGACTTTCCCCCATTTTATATGTCTAATTTTTTAATCTTTTGGACTAGGATATTTATAAGAAATAATATTGCTTATAAATATAATATATTTAAATTATATAAATATAATATATTAAAATTATACTATGAACTAATCCATTCATTCAAATGGATCATAGTTCATAGTATAATTTAAATTTAAATGAGCTTTCACAATGTAACTATATTGATGAGCTTGTGATAATGATTTAACCTCCCCGAATCTTAATTTCCTCATTTATAAATACTGGAATGAAAGTATATCCATTACAGAATTGTTCAATAAACTGAAGCAGATACTGTATGCCTATGTGGCTAGCATGTTATAGTACTTAAATGTTAATCTTCATCTTCGTTTTTTTCTATTAATGTAATTTCTTTATAGCTGTCATTACAGAATACAGCTGGCATATTTTATAATAAAACTTATTATATAATGATCTTCAACACATGCAGAAGGAATAGCTGCAAACTAGCTACTCAAAGCACATCAACACTTTCCCACCATGAGTCTATGGATGGGTGCTTATCACATTTTCACTCTACAATTAGAAAAATAAGTATAATATAGAAATATTTACATAAATCCCCCTTTATTTCAGTTATTTTGTTCTTTTTGTGTTGTGATTCAGAGTTCTTGTGTGAAATGACAATAAAAATAGTGGGTTTTTTAATATCCTTTTTTAAGCACAATAGAAAAGTTGAAATTTCTCTGTCAATTACCCAAATGTGTTTTAAAAATTTCTTTTAAATATGAACTTTGCCATTTTACTTAGGTGATATAGGGAAAATTATTAAAACTCCTTGTGGAAAAAATTTTCTCATCTGTAAAATGGGAATACCAATAGCAACTATCATATGGATCATTATGAAGATAAAATTAGATATTACATCTAAGACTTGTAGAACAGTCTGGCACATAATAAACATTCTGTAAGAGCTAAAATTACTATCATTATCACTAGTTGGTGAAATCTGAACTGCAAGAATTATCCATTTAGGTAATTCAACTTATACCAAAATAACTTTTAATAATCCATATTTACAGATGAAATGATACTAGAGATCCCCTTTGTACACAGAGATTGTTATTGAATGTGAAGATATTTTATAAAATATACCCTATTTGCTGCAATAAATTGAACATTTTCATTAAATATAATCCATATTTTATTTGGTGATTTTAAACGTCTGTTTTCATATTCAACTAGGTTTTTGATGCTTTTGTGATGTTTAGAAATATAATTGATGCCTACATTATATTTAAAATTTAATTATAAAAATTTTCCTTAATTACTCATTATTTCTTAAAGATTTTTTATGCATTTATCACATAATGATGAAGGTGTATGTAGTTTTATTTGAAATAAAAATAATTGCTGATGATGAGGTATGAGTTTTCATTTTTTTCCACATTGAATTACTATACATAGTTTGTTTCTAGAGGTTTAGAAAACTTAGAATATTATTCATAATTTGCTCTTCCTAATATTCTTATAAGACATCACAAGGTAAAAACAGGATAATTAGATAACTTTTTAAAATAGCTCAGCATTTCCTTTAATTTGAATAGCATTTGTTCCATTTTTCTTAGTAGAAAAAGTTATTCTTATGTTAATCCTGAATTATTAATACCATACTGTGGGCAAAACAAAAACCTTCATCCACATGTTTGGATGGTTGAAGAGGAAGAAGAACTTTTTGAGGAAGAAAACAGCACAGTGCTGCAAATTATTCCTTTTTAGTGAAAGGAACTGCTGCCTTACAGATTTAGTTCTAGAGAATTCTAATTTGACCATTTCTTGAGCTACGTCCATTTACAAACCTTAGTCTGACTTCTCCTAAGTACAAAAGCTTTGCCCTTTACCTTCATGGCAGAATGGGAGGGCTTGGCAAGAGTTGTCATTAAGCCTCATTCATCTACACTTTTCCAATGGTAACAAAATTTATTTCCTAGAATACAAACCCTAAATGGTAATGCTGTGATTTTAATGTGTCCTCCAGAGTTTGGAAACTTGTGTAGGGAGGTGGGGCCTAATGGGAAGTGTTCAGGTCATGAAGGCTCCATCATCATAGAGTAATGCCAGCTAGAAAAAAGTGGAGGCTAAGGGTTTGATTCTGGATCTCCTGCCCTCTTGCCTCTCTGCCTTCCACTTTAGAAATGACTCAGAAAGAAGATAGTTTTACTCAATTTTTTCACTGCTAGTGACCAAAGAACCTGCAAAAACAATTTTAGAGGGGAAAACGTTTATTTGGGGACTCCTGGTTTTAGAGGTCTAAGTCCATAGAAGGCCAACTCCATGACTCATGGCCTGAGTAAGGCAGAACATGGTGGAAGGGTGTGGTGGAGGAAGGCAGCTCAGGACATGGAACCTGGAAGCAGTGGGAGAATTTAGTTCACCAAGAACCCAAAGGCATGCCGCCCCATACTCCAGCCACACTCTACCTGCCTTTAGTTACCACCCATTTAATCCCTATTGGAGGATTAATGTACTAATAAGATTAAAACTCTCATAACCTGATCAATTTACCTTCAAACTTTCTTGCATTGTCTCACACATGAACTTTTTGGGGACACTTCATATCTAAATCATAACAATGTCCCTTGCCAGATGCAGGCTTTTCAACCATGGACTTCCTAGCCTCTCAAACTTCAAGAAATAAATATCTGTTATTTATAGTTTATCCAATTTAGGTAATCTGTTATCACAGCAGAAAATGAACTAGGACAAGGAAGGCACTATGTCATTTATATTTTCATCCCTAGTACCTAGTATGATGCTTAATACTTTAGTAGTTGCTCAGTGAACATTTATAAAATGAATGGATCTTAAGTCAGTGGATCAAAGCAACATGCCAAACGTGATTAATTTTGAATCATCACTTTTAACTGAGTCTGTTAATTCAAGTTTCACACTCACAGGCTTCATATCCACACTCTCCATTCTGCACTAGATTATTACAGAAACTGACTAATGCATTTGGAGCACAAGTTGACTAAGCGCTATACTGAGTGATTAATATAAAATTTTCTAAGTCACTTTATTGAGGTATGATTGATACTCAAAAAACTATACATATTTAATGTATACACTCAATGAGTGTAAAGATAAGATATACCTATGAAATTATCACCATTCTGTCATAAACCTATCCATCGCCTTCCAAAGCATCCCCCTTCCTTCTTTCTCAAGAACACTTAATGTAAGATCTACAATTTTACCAATATTTTTAAGCATATGATGCTTTGGTTTTTAACTATAGGCATTATGTTATATAATAGAGCTAGGTTTTGCTCATCTTGTATAAAAGAAACCTAGCACTCTTTGGCTATTACTTCCCTGGTTTTTCCTTCCCAGAGCCCTTGGCAACCACCATTCTGCTCTCTATTGTGAGTGTGACATTTTACATGCCTGACATAAGTGGTAACATATCCTTTTGTTTCTAATTTTACTAAGCACAATATCTTCCAACTATATCCATGTTGCTGAAAATGGCAAATTTTCCTTCTTTTATAAGGCTGAATAATAATATCCCATTGTATTATATGTTTCTTTATCTCTTAATCCATTGATGGAGTTTGAGGTTGTTTCCATGTCTTGGCTAATGTAAATAATGTTAAAATGAATGTGGAAATGCAAATATCCCTTTGAAGTACTGTTTTAAATTCCTTTAAATATATGCCAGAATTGCCATTGATGGACCATATGGTACTACTATTTTTAATTTTTGAAGAGCTTTCATACTGTTAGCCATCCAAACAGGTGTAAGTTGATATCTGACCATGATTTCAATTTGCGTTTCCTTGATGATTAGTAATGTTGAACACTTTTCATTTATCTATTGGCCATTTGTGTATCTTCTTTGAAGAAATATCTATTCAGGCTCTGGAGGCTGAGGCAGGATTCATGAGTTCAAAGTCAGCCTTAGCAAAAGTGAGGCGCTAAGCAACTCAGTGAGACTCTGTGTCTAAATAAAGTATAAAACAGGGCTGGGGATGTGGCTCAGTGGTCGAGTGCCCCTGAGTTCAATTTCTGGTACCAAAAAATAAAAAAAGAAATGTCTATCCTTTGCCCACTTTCTAATATTATTTTCTTTTTACTATTGAGTTGTATGATTTGTTAATATATTTCAGATATGAGCCCTTTATCAGATATATGATTTGCAAAGATCTTCTCCCTTCTGTACATTACCTTTTAATTTTGTTGTTATGTCCTTTGCTCTGAAGCTTTTTAGTTTTATGTAATCTCATTTGTCATTTTTGCTTTTATTTGCCTATGCTTTTGGTGTCGTATCCAAGAAATCATTGCCAAAGCAAAATATAAAATTCTGAACTTCACTGATCAGTGTTTTGGACTCAATAGAGTTCTGAGACTCTTCCCTAGAGTAGAATAAAATAAGATAATTTAAATTCCTAATTCATAAACAAGAAAAGAAAACACTATTTCCTTAATTACAGTAAAGCAGTTGTAGCTATTAGCAAACAGCTGAACACTTTATAATAATGTGTGAAGCTGATAGGTGCCTGATGAAACCTTATTGATGCAAGGATCTCATTGCAACCAGAACTGTTCCTTCATTCCTAGACGTGTGAATCAAGAGTTCAAGAATAATTGTCAGCAACCAGATAATGCAGGAACTTACAGAATAAATTGCTATATAGCACTGGCAGCTTACAAAGTTGTTGTCAGAAGCCATGAACCATAATTACACATTTTGCTGGATATGTTACAGGTGAAGGCCGCTCTATCACCTTCATGAGTCAGTGGGCCTGGGAATGTTTAATATGAAAACAGACGTTAGATTGTTAAAGCGCTCTTTAAAATTAGTCCCATAAGGAATTAATAGAATGTATTTTATAAACTTATTTATTTAGAAATTTTTTAATTGACCAGGCAAACATAAAATGAAGAAAATAGCTGTCAAACCACATAGTAGCTGTAAAAAAAAAAAAAAAAAAAAAAAAAAAGATTGATTACCCCCCCTCCCCCGCAGATACTAGGGTTTTAACTCAAAGGCACTCAACCACTGAGCCATATCCTCAGCCCTATATTGTATTTTTATTTAGAGACAGGGTCTTATTGAGTTGCTTAGTGCCTCGCTGTTGCTGAGGCTGGCTTTGAACTCCCAATCCTCCTATCTCAGCCTCCTGAGCCACTGGGATTACAGGCATGCACCATCATGTCTGGCAAAAGTTTGATATTTTATAACAGTATTTCAAGCTTATTGTTCATATATGTCATTATCATTGGCCATAGATTAATATATGAGCAAGGAAAGGGTCTTGTTTTTTCCATACCCTCTTTTAACGTCTTTACATGTAGCCATTAGTGCTTCTAAGTTGCCATATTCTTAAAAAGGTGCTTAGAAAACAATTGAAATTTGATACATTTGTGTACCAACGACCAATTTCTGTGGAAAATTCTTTCTTAAATTACTTTTTTTAATGTATAATAGGGTAAAAGGGAAAATTTTATTCAAATAAGAGCATTTCTCCAACCATTTCTTTATGATGTATAGTAATAGGTTTGTGACTATTTAAAGGGCTGAGAGGTAACTACTTATTTCAAAATGTTTTACATATCTTTAGTTTTTAATGTCCTATTATGGGTAGAAGTGAGATGGGACTTAAATTCAAGTTGTTACCAGAGCTCTAATGGCTCTGAATGAATCCCTATTTCATGTAAGCAAACATTGCTAGGATTTAGTAAAGCTATTGGACCAGGCATATCTATGTATTTAATGGCCATTTTATAGTTTTTCTATAGAACATTGCTTCTCACACTTTTTATTAAGTTCAGTACCCTTTGTCCCAAGCAAATGTGAAACAAATACAAGGAAAAAAAACAACTATGGGCTGGGGATGTGGCTCAAGCGGTAGTGCACTCGCCTGGCATGCATGGGGCACTGGGTTCCATCCTTGGCACCACATAAAGATAAAATAAAGATGTTGTGTCCACTGAAAACTAAAAAATAAATATTAAAAAAACTCTCTCTCTCTCTCTTAAAAAAAAACTATAGTTGTAGGGGTGATTGGTCAGAAGCCACAAGAGCCCTTCCAGCTTTTATCCTCCTATTTTCTCATCTACATTTCTCTACCATCAAAGCACACTTCAAAAAAGGATAACTGAATGGAAAAAAATGACATATAAATCAAATGACTATCCGTATACTATGTAGTCATAGTACCAAATGACTATCCATATGGCAACCTAATTATAATCCCTGAATCAGTCATAGTCCCAGTTCTGATCTATGCCTCCTTCTTTTTGACATTTTCCTTTCCTAGATACCACTTTCAATTTCTCACTTCCATCCCTACTGCCACTCTCACCCCCACAATCTATGCAGAGAAACAGACACACGTACATGCACACACACATACTTCCCAGCCATGACCACTGCCAACTTCTCAAACTTTGGTGGCCAAAGTTCAGATTAAAAGTAGAATTTAGAGTAGATTAAGAAGATGCTGATTCCATGACTCATATTTTCTCTCAGCAGTCTCCTCGCCCAGCTGAACTTGAACCATTACTTCTTTTTTTTTGGATAGCAACTATATGCTTGAACTGCTTGCTCTCTATCCAAGTTAATCCACCTTAGATTGGGACTATTGCTCAAAGCCCCGATAAAAGGCATCTGTTAAACAGAGACTTAATCTGTAAATAGTATATAATGAATTAATTTAGGTCCCTCTCTCTCTCACAGTATTTTATATCCCAAAAGTAAGATTTAATTGCATAATATGAAGAATTAAGTTCTCCTGAACTCTTTAGTAAGAGGACTGCTTAAGTAAATATTTTTATGAGTACTGTGCAGTTAAGTGGCCACTTAAATTATATAATATCTTATATTTTTATAGTTATTATCTATATAATAATTTAGTGTTTCCCAGAATATGGGAGCCAGACAACCACTGATATGGGACATGATTTTGGGTAGTGAACAGGCATTTTTAGGTGATATAAAAATACCTGCCATTAAATAACACCAAATTTTATATTCATTATTAAATTATCTTTTAATTCTCAAAAAGAAAGTCTCACATTGGTGTGAATTCTATTTTGAAATAGATTTGCTTATGTAAAGATGAGTAGATACAAATTAACATCAGACAAGTAATAGGAACTTGCAAAAAATACAAAAGCAATACTGGTATTACTTCAATTTGGAAAGCTACATGAGTTCATTGGTTCTACATAAAAATTTGTGTGTGTGTGTGTGTGTGTGTGTGTGTTGTCATTTATTCTATCTCCATTTTTCATCTAATGAAACCAGGGCTGAAAAGGCTTCATGATTTGACATGTCTAATAAATAACAAAAAACCGGCTTTGTCTCAGGACTGGTCATAATTGTAACATGTTCATACTTATAGTAACACACACATACTGGTAATTTATATACAATATGAATTCATAAAAAATGCATGGTATATAAAAGTAGTTAATGAATACATACAAATAATTAGAATTGGACTTTGAGTGTTCCAGCATTGTGGAGCTAATGAGGATTAGTTCTTAGGAAGTAAGTACTTGACAAGGATCTTGCTTAAAGTAAAATTCAGGTAGACCATTGAAACAGGATATTTTCATAATGTAAATATCTATGCAGAAGCATGACTTTTGAATTTTATGTAGCATGCATTTTCAAATAAATTGATACTATTATATTCATTTTGTATGCACTGAATGTCATTCCTGACATTCTTCTAATTCTTGATAGTAAATAAATGATATTTGGGGGGATACTAAAGCTTATTTAAACATGATTTGATTTCCAGCACAACTGATAAAGTTGTAAGTGGAACACAAAAATACTATTTAAAAGAGACTACATTCAGAAAAGATTTCCCCATGTGGGAATAAGGCATTTGCTACGAATAGACTAAACAATGGACCACTTTTCTTTGTTTTATTTTAGAAGGGTGGAGAAGGATGATGGAAATGCAGCTTCAAGTGACTGAATGCATTTTACTTCTCTTGTCCATTACAAATGTTATAAAATGCCACCATGCAAACTCTGTAAATCTTAATCCATTTATATGACTCCTCAGAGATTAAAGGGCTTGTGGAACATTGTTTGAATTTAGTTAATATTTCCTAAATATGAAAAGGATGCCAATTTGATGAAATAAAAGTAAGGCTTTCAAAACTGTGCTTTGAAAAAAATCAACCAACTGACAAATTAAGAAAAAAAAAGGAAAAACAAAAGCAGGAAAAGAACATTTTCAAACCCTCTCTTAGTTTAGAAAGACAGTTGTCAGCAACATGACATCTTCCAAATTCAACTTCAGCAGTTTGAATCTGAAAGATAGTTTTCTATCTTTGTCAGCTAGGTCTAAAATCAAGGAACCATTATCAAAGTAAGGAATGTAAACAGCTCCAGAAATTCAATACTTTGATAACATAGATTATTTTATAGCAGTTTCAATCTGAAGCCTGGCAAGTATTTATGAATAATAGTTCAAAAATCATTTTAGAAAGGATGGAAGGTGAAGTTGGTAACATTTAAGTGGTGATTTGAATATCTCAGTATTCAGTTCAAGCTCTCAGCATTTTAATCCTAACAAAATGTCATTCTAAATCCCAGGAAGAATAAATGTGATTTGTATTTTAATCTATGTTGGTATGGAGTATACACTGATGATGTTGATAACCATATATTTATTAGAACTATATCATCATTTTCTACAATAAAAACAAACAAAATACTAATGACATTAAATTGAATAAAGATAAAGAATATGTGTATCTTAATGTAGAGGTAAAGAGAGAGATTATAAAATAATAAGAAATTAATTGAATTCTCAGCAATCTAACAGTAATATAATAATTGAAAAATAAATGTTATGGCATTATTTTTTTCAAAATTCTTTTGTTTTATAAGTTTCTATTTAAAATTCCTAGTTCAGGTCAATGAAGTTTATCTTACATAGTTACTCTCTATGCCTAGAGCTGGTACTCCTATGAGCAATCATTAAACCAAAATCAGAAAGTATATTAGCTAAAGTAAGTACTGTGCAAAGCTTTAAAAATCAACTCCACACTCCTAGGGGCTTGGCACAGGACACAGGACACAGGACACAGTCCAAGGTGGATCAGTAGTAGAAACAGACACATAGTAATTTAGGGATGCTGGATTCTTCCATCAGGCACTCAGTAGTGCTGTAGATCCTCCAAGTCATCCCCTCCAACCTATGCTTCCTGTGGACAAGAAGCAAAAGGAGAGGTGCAGTGGGGGCCTGTAGGTGATTGAAATCACTGGCACCCACATTTTCTTAAGCAGATCTTGTCACATAATCTCATTGTGCTATGCAAGGCTGGCAAATATAGTCTAGGATGATTCTGAGGGAGGAGAGGTGAATAGCAGCTCTGTTGCACTGAGAAAATGACTTGGCATTTAGGATTAACATTTTCATACTCAACACAAGGAAGGATATATAGAAGGGATTAATGGGGAACTGAGTACTGAATCATGCTAAAAGAGGAATCAGACACACACAAAGAAAATAGGGCTTCCAGGGAAAAAAACAATGTTCAAGATCTGACCAGAATAGGACATATTTCAGTTTGCTATAAGAACAGATAACTAATCTTCAGGATTAGAAGATCAGAAATAGTGTGAGTATCCTAGTGTAATATCTGAGAGCAAAGTACCTTCCCAAGAAAAACTATTGTAGAAAACCAGGAGAGAACTCAACTAGGAGAAACGGTAATCATTTTAATACAATTAGTGAAAGTTTTGAATCACGAAGTTTTAGAAAATAAATGTTTCAATACTAACATATTAAAAACTGTATTACCATAAGAAATAAAATACCAACACAGAAGAATTTCATAAAGAATAGATAGAATTTTTATAATATTAAATATTAGCCTGTAAGAAACACTTATTAAATATTTTCAATCAGTGTGCTATCTCATAAAAAATAATCTCTTATAATGTTGGCTGCTAAGCTTCTATGCTGACATAGTGTGGAGCTCTAGATTGGGACATGCTCCTCACATCATACTTACTGTACTATATTCTAATTATGTGTTCTCTTGTCACTCAATTATGTGAGTTTCCTAGAAACCAAGGACTGTGTGTCATTTACCTTTGTAAAATCAGTACCTAGCATATAACAGGATATTCAACTAATGATTATTAAATTGTTTTTAAATATACAAAGGCTTCTCATTTTACAGCCTTTCTAGGATTATAACTATCCTCTCCCTGAATTTTTTAGTTTTCTACTATGTAAAATGTAACAATAAGTCTTGCTATACAAAATATTTTATTCCTTTGTCTCTGGGAGTTGTCAGTTAACATTGTCATCTTCTCCCCATGTATCTGCTTTTATCATTCAACTTGAAAAGCCAAGAACTCCATGACAAACCCAAGACAGCACAACCTGTCTTGGCTATTATTCACATTTGCCATGCTTCCTGTTATCGAAACTAGAAATATTTTAGTCTCCCTGCACAGTGTCATAAGTAGGCTGATATCATCCAGTGGTTGTTGTACAGTATTGTTTGTGTTCCATGAGAAGTATGTGTCTCTTGAAGAGATGGAGTGGAGAATATTGTGGAAAACTGGATGTGTTCTGCTATGTTTACAGAATACAATATCATAGTTGGAGTGTGTACTTTATAATGCAAGTATCACATATTTTTTAAATGCATGAAAAATATCAATGTGTTAGACATAGAATTCTATTGTAATCAACGTTTTTGAATGTGAACACTATAGAACATATTATATAGTATTTTGAAACTTTCTTTCAATTAGGAGCTCTTATCTTAATGCCCTCTTAATGCTACAAAACAAAGCATTTTTCATAACTAAGAAGGCAGAGCCTCCTTTCAACTGTGTCATTGCTACCATCCTGTACTTGGCTGTCCTTTTTTGTGGTAAATTAAAATAAATGAAGGCTGTCGAGCCAAGTCAATGATGGAGGCTAATTTAATGTGATATAATTGATGAACTATAAATTGTTTCACTTTTCCCCTTTGAAACATAACGCATAGAGCTTAAAGTGCCAGACGGAGAATTTTGATTTATATTCTTTGTCACAATGATATTGGAAAACTCACTGTACTTGATAGATAAAAGGGAATTAACTCTTTTTAAGACTTTTATCATTTCTGTGTATATGTCTATACCAATCAAAGAAATGAACCCAGCATAAATATAATGTGAGAGCAATCAGTTTAAAAGAGAAGAGAAACATGACTTAGCAATAGGAGATTACCAATTTGATGCTAATACAATTGTTAGATACAATGGAAACAAATAATCTAAAAGATAAAGAGATTAAAAATTCCATGTGTGCTACCAGACTTGGGTGATCATGAATTGTAAGAATTTGGATTAATTTGAATTTCTTGAACCAGAATATATGTCAGAATTTTCAAGTAAGGAGAGACTAGATCATGTAGGCATCTCAGCATGATGAGTCTTCTTAGCATATGGCACACTGATAGAGTTCAGTTGAACTTGTAAGATGCTATAATTGTTTCTGGTATCAGGAAGAAATGTGTTAAGGAAAAAAATTGGCAGCTATTGGGGACTGTTGTAACAGCAGTATTCTTTTCAGTGCTGTTTCCATTAGGTTATTTCAAAAAGATCATCAATACTGCTCATGCATATAATTGTGATTTCTTCTCACATGATCTTTACAAGATAGCTAGCTAACAGAGAGGAACAAGAAAAAAAAATGTTTTTCAAACTTTAGTCTTATACCTTTTGGTATTTGACAGAAGTGCTAGGTGCTATACTAACACTGTTAATCATTAAATTTGTTAGTATATGGAAATTGGTATTCAGATATTGGAGCTCTTCTTTAATCATATGATCAGAAATCACATTTCCATGATGCAAATGAGGTACATTCAGTAAGTGACAATCTATAAAAATAACATTTTATCCAAACCTCCAAAGCATTAATTAAATAGCTATTCGATATAAATAAGACTGCAAATCCTTGGGTTGGGATTGTGGCTCAGTGATAGAGTGCTTGCCTAGCATGTGTGAGGCCTTGGGTTCAATCCTCAGCACCACATAAAAATAAATAAAATAAAGATATTATGACTAACTATAACTAAAAAAATAAATACTAAAAAACCCCGAAAATCCACCATGATCTCTTCTGCAGTAACTGCTTTTTGTTGTTGTTGCCATATGCATGTTTGTATTGAGCTTCATTTTTTTTAAGAGAGAGAGAGATTTTTTTTAATATTTATTTTTCAGTTCTCGGTGGACACAACATCTCTACCTCATTTTATGTGGTGCTGAGGATCGAACCCAGCGCCCCGCGCATGCCAGGCGAGCGCGTCACCGCTTGAGCCACATCCCCAGCCCTTGAGCTTCATTTTTAATAAGCAATCATAATGATACCAAATCACATGGACAACGAGAGTCCTAGACAGTAGGAACTACTGAGTGCTGTTGAAGGGCTGAGGAGTGCATCGAGGGGTTGGCGGGCAACTGCAGCCTACTGGCATTGCAGGTTCTTGTCTGAAAACTTACGGGCAGAGAACCAAGCCCTTCCTATCAGACACCTAAGTTATCGCGAGAACAGTAGCAGTTCTGGACCAAGAAAATTCAAACCAACCATGCAGTAATCTTTAAGAAATAAAAACATGTTGCCAATCTAAATTTCAAAAAAACACCTTGGCATCATCTCAGTAAAGCAGATGCATTATATACTAGCAGCAAGAGTTAAAGAGATGGTGTTGGAGATACCAGGCAAGAGCAATGTCAGGAGGAGTAGGAGGCATGGTGCTTGGGTCCGCCAGGCTGTCAAGGAAAGAAGAGGGCAGCAGCTGTGTGTGACCTCCACATGCCAACAGACTTATCATCGGAAGCTCTCTCCCCTTACTTTCTGTAACTTCCTGCTGTGTTGGTTCTTTAACTACCTCAGTGTTTTGGGGTTTTTTTTTTTTCCCTTCTTGGACTCCTGAATCTTAATGTCAATTATTTTTATAAAATAAAATCACATGATCATCTCAATAGATGTAGAAAATTCAATATCTTTCATAAGGTTTAAGAAAATAATTATTTAAGAAAATAATTTCAGCCAAGGAGAAATACAAAAGTATTTCCTTTAACCAGTAAAACAGATGTTCAAGATAAAAACAGATGTTCAAGATTTTTATGTAGAAAATTATGAAGTTATAAAATTATAACACTTCATAAAACTTTATTAAGACACATTATGATGACCAAACTAAATGGAGAGAAACAGCATCTGCATGGATAGGAAAATTCCTTATGATAAAATTATCCGCTCTATTCAAATTGGTTTCTGGACCAAATGAAATTCCCATTGCAACAGGTTTTTGTAGAACTTGAAAGATAATACTAAAATTTACATAGGAAAGCATCAAGACACTCTGGACAAAGAAGTACAAGAGGAAATGACTTGCCTTGCAAGACATCAAGCCTTATTATAAAACTAGGTTAATTAAGGAAGTGTTAAAATTTTGCACAGGGATAGACCAAGGGAACAGAATAAAGTCAACAGCTAACCCACACAAATTTGGAAACTTGACATGTTAGTGTAAATCGTTGAGTAAAAAAATGAATGTGATAGCTTTACAGAGATGGATGTTAGAAACATAAGCCTAAGTAAAAGTAAGCTTTTATAAAGCCAGAACATTTTTACAAATATCCAAAATAAAAAATGCAAAACCACAGTGGTGTTTCTGCAGCAAGGAAGCAGGGAGGTGTCACTGAGAGGGAGCATTAAGGTCAATAGAAGTTTCAGCAAGATACGTAGTCATATCACAGAAGCAGAAACAAATAGTTACACTATAAACCCTACAAATGATGAAAAGACAGTCATCAAAATTACTGAAGCATATCAAAATGACATTGAAAAACCATTTTACACACACAATATTAGGAAAAAGTTTTAAATCTGACAATGCAAATATTGCTGTCTATATAGAGAGGTGGGGATGTTACTTGGTATGACTGGAAAATAAATCAGAGCTCTCTTGCAAAATTGAAGATATACATAAAATGCTCCTGCATTCACCTTGAAGAAAGTATTCAGAAATATTCTTGGTGATGTTGTTTGTGAGGGCAAAACCCTGGAAGCAGAGCAGAGATCTATTTATAAACTATGCTATATTTATATAGTGGAATATTGTCATATTAAGAAAGAATTAATTATAAGGATGTGTCAACATGAATAAATCTCAAATAGATGATCGTACATGAAGAGTAAATATCAGGGATGTATATAACACATAAAGAAGAAACCCACTCACAGCTAAGTAATAAGATCATTTAGCAATACATGTATATATGGGTAAACCTCTCAAAAACAAAGTGAAAAATTACCACAGTACTTATATATAGGTTTCATGTGGAAAGAGAGAGATGCACCCGAATTCCAGGATACCAATCGTTCTCTTTCTGAAACACTTGATAAGACTGGATAATTACTGTATGATTGAATAGGTTTCCCAGAGCTGCTGCAACAAAATACCACAAACTAGATGCCTTAAACAATGGAAATGTATTCTGAGTTCTGGAGGTGTAAATCTGAGATCCAGATATCAGTATGTTCCTTTGGAGGGCTATGTATGCCTCTCCCCCAGCTTCTGGTGGGTTCCTGGTCATCTTTGCATTGACAGCTTTTTATAGGCTTGGAAAAAAGTCAGTGTGAGTACTGTTGCATTGTTAGCCTTTACCATCTAGTCCATATACGGAGTTAACTTTTCACATCTCTTTTGACACCATCTTATATCATCCCAACCTCAGGCCCCCTTCCACTTTGCTGTTGCATTGGTTTCCTCAGGCTACTGTAACAGTCACCACAAGCTCAATGGCTTGAAGCAGTGTATTCCTTGACAATTCTGAAGATCAGAATTCTGAATTTAGTTTTGCTGTACTGAAATTGAGGTGTGTGCCTGGCACACCTCCTCTGGAGGCTCTCATGGAGAATCCATTCCTTGGCTTCTGGACCCTTTATCTTCAGAGTACTCCATCTTGTTTCAGTGGACAAATTGCCTTTACTGTCATTTTCTGTAGTCAAATCTCTCTTTGCCTTCAATCTTATAAGGGCACAATTATCACATTTAGGAGCCATCCAGGTAATTCATGAAAATCTTCCCATCTCAAATGCTCTGCAGAATCCTTTTTGCCACATGAGAACTTTCATGGGTTCCAGGGATTAGGACCTGTCCATCCTTGAGGAGCATGGTTCAGCCTGCCACAGCTGCTCTCTGACCAAGTCACAGCACACATTTTTCTCTGCCTTGGCTTCAATTTTATCCATGAACTTTCTAGTACCTATATTACCTTTTTATTTTTAGACACTTTCTAAGTTTGGACATGAACAAGTGTATGTAAAAATGTCCCCTTGTATCATCACACTGACCACCAGATGGCAAACTTTGTCACTATATTCTTAGCGTACATTGTTAAATACCCCAATGTACAGTCATAGTGCCATGCAGTTTGGGTTCAAGTGAACTTTCACCATACTAGGCCATTTCTGATGAGACAGCCAAACATAATCAGATTTAAGAACTGTCCCATGAGCTACTTTAATGTTCTCTGAAACAAATAACTACTTTAGCTCTAAAATCAACTATTACGCATTTTCTACTTCACAGATTATTCCAATCTTTTTGCATCCTTCTCTTTCTCTAGTAACTTCTTATGGGTTTACTAAGTTTTATTGAATAGGGTCAATTATTTATCACAATTATAAGTATTCATATACAAGACTTCTAGAAATCTCAGGGAAGTACTAACCTTTGCCACTTTTATAGTACCATGTAATATATAAGTAGAAGATGTAAATATGCCAGATTTCTAAAATAGCAGATGTTATTAATTATTACTGGATTGTTTTTGTTTCCCCAAATCTTACATTCTTTTTAATTTTTTTTGTACTGGTAGATGGACACAATGCCTTTATTATTATATTTTAATCTATGTTTTATGGTGCTGAGGATCGAACCCAGTGCCTCATACATGCTAGGCAAGCACTCTACCACTGAGCCACAACCCCAGCCCCCAAATCTTGCATTCTTACAGTAACAATGTAAATAATTCAGTGGCACAAAATAATATTATTCTTCCTTCTTAGAGAAAAGTTGGGCAAAATATAAATTTAAATAAATTCCAATTCATGTTCTAAAGATAAAACTTTCTTGTATATTCCAGCCATAAAGATATAGTTGTAGATGGTATATAATTGATTTCATGTTTTTACAGTGGTAGTTTTTCTTTTGAACCTCATTGAAAATACCAGATTTATTTTATTGATCCTTCTCTATTATATCTCTCTGTGTCCTTCAACCTAAAGAAAGCATCATTCCAAATCTTATTTTTATCATAATATATATGATTTCATATATGTATATCTATTAATGCACAGAAATATTAATTTATTTATTATTCTGCATTTTTGCATAAAATTAGATGCCTAACATTTCAGAATGTCATTACATTTTGAAAATATTTTAATGATAATACAGTGTTTTCCTTTTTAATATTCCATTTTGTTTAAGGAAGTAATGAATCTTGCTGTATCTCTCATTATTTCATTGATAGCAGTGGGATTACTAGGTCAAAGACATGCATTTTGGATAATTTTGATACCTGTTAGTAAATGGCTTTCTAAAAGGGCCAAGTCAGTTGCATTCTCTAAGCACTCTTTAACAGTGTGCCTCATTAGTTTAAGTCTGTGAATTAGGTAAAAATCTTCTTTGAGGGGCTGGGGTTGTGGCTCAGTGGCAGAAACACTTGACAGCATGTATGAGGGACTGGGTTCAATCCTCAGCACCACATAGAAATAAATAAAAATAAATAAAGGTACATCAATAACTAAAAAATAATTTAAAAATATTCTTTGATGTGCTCTTATTTACTAATTTGTCTTATTAATCTCTTTCCTTTTAAGTTGTTACATATATAATAAAATGCAAATAAAATCATCATTAGTCAGCCAGCTGCACTAATATTATGAAAGAAAGTAAACATTTGGGAAGATCAATGTCATTTCTAAAGGTGGCAGGGATCACAGAATGGAACAGTGTAGATTCTCTAGCTTCTTATTTTGAGCAGATCCAAGGTGTTGTTTCTGCAATAGAAAGACAATGAGAGTAAAAGTGACTCTATTAACAACAGTTGTTTTGTCCTTAACCTTATTGTAACCTTATTGTAAGTTCAAGATGAAATATTACTAAGAGAATTGCTAAAATGTAGCATTTAAACTCTATTGGCTCTGTTTTTTTTTTTTTTTTTTTTTTGCTAGTATCTGTGGTGTATGTTAGACTGATGAGCTTACAGCAGTTTCTAACTTGAATTAAAATATGGATTTAGTCAATCTTGAGGTCAAGACAACATTGAAATTAGAATAAAATTTGCTTGGCTAATTTCACTTTTTTAAGGAAAGCAGGCAATGAATTGGGAAAGTAAATTATAATTGTTTACTTGGGAGTCCCAGAAAGGAAACAAACCCATGTGCTTTGTTGATAACTGTAGCATTCAATGGGTTTAATAATAATTTATGTTATGTTCATTAATTTTATTACTGATGAAGAGAAGAGTTGGTTGAAAGTTAGCAAAAACCAGTTAGATCTTCAGGAACATTTTAATAGTATTTATAAAAATTAATTCATTTTCCAATAACTTTAATATTATTTTTAAATTTTGACCTCCCTGGTCTTCAAATTTTCATTAAACAAAAAAAGTGGTTCTTAATCAAGAAACCCTAAAACGTCCACCACAGTAGTGGAATTCAGTTGTTATCTGGACATGTCACACATTCAGATACCTTGCATGTTCAATGACTGTAGCTTGCATCATACGGCCAGCAAAGCTTGTGTCAAATAAATGATAGATGCAAATTTAGTTAGGTTTTTCAAATACTGGTATCATATGCTTATACCAGTAGTATAAAAGGTGAAAACTTATGTCCTGTGGCAGGGCAAATAAAGATTTATGGGATTCATAGATGAGAAAATATGAGAGAGTTGAAAAGAAAGAAGGGAGGAAAAAAAAGCAACGGTAGTTTAACAAATGAGAAGAAATAATGCTCAGGCATTTGTAGTATTAAGAAAAACATAAAGGTCTTCAGTTACTTTTATAAAACTTAGAGAATTGTGAAATTAAAGAATAATTCTGACCCAAATTATCATTTAATTATCATATAGTAGTTTTTCAGTCTTATGCATCCTTTAAGCATCACCTTATCACAGGCCATGGTACTTCTCACATGCACAGCAATGGCTTTTCCTGAAATCACAGCACTTGCTGTGCCACTTATTTGACATCTGATTGCACATTTGTATTTCTGACTTATTCTGTCATTAAAATCATCTATTTAACTCTAAATCTCAATTTTCTAGGTAGACTATAAATCTGGAAGACAAGCACTTTGTCCTAGTTCTTACTATACTCTATAGTCTTAGCAAAATGGCTTGCATTGTGGAGGGGGTCTCAATTGTCTGATGATTGATTGGCTATAATATAGAGTGTTCTTCACCCAAGGAAGTCACTTAACCTTATATTAAAAGAAAAAGATAAAATAGCACTAAAAGCATGCAAAGAATCAAATGCAATTTAGAAGCTTTGAAACATGTATTTCATCACTAAGTTATCTATTTTTTGTGTGATAGTCCTGACGTGGAGGGTCATTGAGCCAAGATAGTATTGATAGGAGTACAATAAATGGAAAAGGAAACATGAATCAGATTATTTACATTTTAGAGATGGTTGTTCTTAGGAGTATTGCACTTGAATTCACTCCAAAATATCTCCCTTGAGCTGAAAGTATAATCATTAATTGTATGACCTGTGGTAAATTGTCTTTGTCCCACAGATAGGTTACAAAACTGGCTGTGAGTCCAGATAGAGTAATTGTAGGGGAATAGAAAGTGTTTGGACATACTTCTGAAAGCTGAAGATGTGATTCTTTCTTGATGTGCTGGGCCGACAGCTCCAACTTTCAGAAAGCAGAGAGAATAGTGAAAGAAATGACCAAGTAGGTTGGGGATGTGGACTTCCTGGGAGAGAGAAAACTGATCATGTCATTTAGAGTATATAATAGGAAAAGGAATAGAGGGAGGTCATACAAATCCTAGATTTTAGCAACATTGATTTCAAAATGTTTACAGAAAAGCTTTATCACATGGCAACAAATTCTAAAATAAAGTACCCTAATTAATCATTAATTCATGTATTAATTTATTCATAAGAACAATAAGTTTTAGAAAGTCAAAACGTACAAACATTAGGATAACATGACTGAAACAGCGCGGTGTGTGTGCTGCAGCCATGATTCATCTTGATCTTATCAAGGCATCTAAGAATATACAATGTTCTCCTAAAACAGATGGAAATGTGGACACTGAGTTCTTGTTGGTGGCTTCTCAGGTGGAGCAGGAAACAAAAACTAGAGCCCTTCTAGTTTTGTAAACTAAATAATTAATTGGCAAGTATTGGTCAATAAATCATCTTTATTACTGATAAAGACCATGCTGAAGGATATGACTGGGTCCATAAACCAATGAGCTTGCTGACTCTGAACCCCTGAATTAGGCAGATTTAGTCACCTACCCTGGATAATGTGAGATTATGGCATGTGGTTCCTCTCAGATAAGAATTTCTGAGATAGAGAATCAGAGCAGAAACCACATTGTTTACAGTCAGATTAGCTTTGGGGGTGAAAGGCAGACGTGGGTTGAATATACCCCAATGCATCTATGAAATCAACACTCCTGACGAGCACAATAAAGAACCAAAGAGAAGCTAGGGGAGTGTTCATGGACAATACCCCTCATGGGAGTTAGGAGTGGCAAAAGCTTTGCCCCAACTCTTTGTTCTCTTAGCACCCTGGACTTAAGCACAAGACCTGTAGTCAACCATGGAAGTGGTCATACACCCTGAGGGAGGAGACCAGCAGTTTTACAAGGCAGCTCTTTTGCCTTTAGCACTCAGGATCCAAGTCCATTGACTTTTTTGGGTATTCTCCCAGGTTCCCATTTATGGTCAGTTTTGATTTTATACTTGGAAGCCTCTGAAATGGGTTGGAACGGGATATATTAAGCAACTTCATTAATTATTTTGTGACTGATCTCATACTCAAAAAATTTAGAAAATAGAATCAATCCCTAGACAAGTTATCTTAGGCAAAACAATATTGCCTATACTTAGTTTTTAGTATGGTTGAACACCATACCCGAGACTCAAGACATGAGGGGAGAAGGCTAGACTGAGAAGTCTTGGTTTTAATCTTTCCAGGTTGCCTATCAGTCTTTAAAAACTGTCCTAAACTCATGTCCTATGAGTTTATATATCTGAGTGGAAAACAACCCCAAAGTAAATGGTAATTGGACATTTTCTATACATATTTCTTAGAAAGTCACTACTGCCATCTTGCAAAATTTAGAAATTCATAATGGTGTCAGCCCCAAATACATCTCATTCGGATTCATTTTTTCTGTTCACCCCAATACTAAATCTAGAGTGACTGTATTTGGTGAATAGCACTGACTAAATTGTGACAAACCAGAAGGCACTTCAGTTTTATTTTATTTACTGTGACATTTTGACAGTAAATATGTTTTTCATATGTAATTATGGAATTCAAAGACAACCTGAGACCACACGGTTTAGAATTATCTTGAACCTGTGCTTAAGCTACTTTATTTTAATGATCATCAATAGGTTGCTCCTTGGTTCTCAATGAATTCTTTAATTCAGCAAGTATCTATTGAGCATCTGCCATGGATCAGATTCTTGGTAGATCTGGAGATTTTAACATAAGTAAAAATCCCTGTACTATCAGTAGGGAGACAGATTTTAGACAAACAGTAAGCAAAATACATAGCATGCCATTCTACCGAGAATACGATGGAGAAAACAAAAGAGGGAAGAGAAATATTGGCAGTTGAAGAGAGAAAAACTGAAATTTTAATGGGGTGGTCAAGGAAGAAACACAAAATGAAATTTTATGCAAAGTAACTAGTGTGACTACTTAGGCCTAATACAAACCATGTAACTCTTTCTGGTTCTGTTAGAGCTAGAGCTAGATCTAGATGTAGTATCTGGACTTCTTTGTAGTTTAATAATAGCAAATATTATTTTGCCCAATAATTTCAGGCTTCCTTTTCTACAAGTTAAGTCATTGCCTCAGTTGTACCTGCTGAGGGAGAGCTGCACCTTAAGGCTTTGGGCCTGGTTGAAGCCCACTGATCATCTTTGTTAGACTGTCCATGACATATAGGAAGTTGAGTCATTTGTTTAATTTGTAAATTTGAAGGCAGTAAACAGCATCAATAATAAAGATTATATTATGGTCATTATCTTCACTTTTTATTTTTCAATTTGTTCAAAATCCCAGGTGGATAATAAGGTCTACTTAAATGGAAGTCTTACCAGAGACCCCAACAGGTCAATAGATTCATTGCTGATTGCTCCATAAGTGTCTGTTTCTAGAGAAAGGGCTTTAATATGGTAATAAAGGATTCATTTCTTTTCTCTGATCCATTTAAAATTTTCATCAACTAAGAAATAAATGACTTGATTATAAAATTTAAAGATTTATGGGCAAGTTGTTAGAGAGGAAATATATTAGATAAGAATAAAGGGAAAGTATAGGTTAATTATTAGTTATATAGAATATATTGGTGAGAAATGAAAATATGTATGGTAAAGGAAAAACAACTCTATCATCAGATATTTCTTGGCAATAGGAATTGTCATAAATCAGTAAATCTGGGAAGATGTGTACCCATCAATAGGTGAAGCAGTGGAGATACACAGGGAGAGGCTGAGTATTCCAATGCATTCTTAGTCTATGAGACTGAAAGAGCTAAGAAAGTTGCTTAGTCATCAGTTGCTGAGAGATTGGCTAAGACAGAAATATAGACCCTCTTACAGTTAGTTACCCCCTTTCGGGACCCACTATTCATGCTCTATGTATACAAAGAATAAAAATTTTAATTCGGCAACAAATGATCCAAAAAGGTGGACTTCAGGGCAGTGTTTTGGAGGATACATTTTGTAGGTGTTTCTGCAGTGAGCAAAGGGTGATTTCACTAGGTTTGAAAATAAAGGAAAGTGTACCTAGTCTCCTAGCTAAGGATCTCCTTAGGTAGCATAGGTGTCTTGTTTTTCAGAGGGCACATAGCCTGTGAAAACAAAGTCAATGCTTTGAAATCTGTATACTTTATCTGTTCTACCTGTGTAACTGTAGGGAGGGAACCCTGGAATGTGAAAAGGCCAAAGTCATTCTATTAGAGACTTGTGTAGTTTGCCTTGAAGGCCAAGGAGTATGGCAGCTCACTGTACTGAATGTTCTTTGCCAGTAGAAGATGTTGATCTAATCAAGGGAAGGCATTAGAGAGGCTCAACGCAAATGACTCTGTGAGGAATGAAATTAACATGTCAGAAATTCAAGATTCAAAGAGAATTCTACACTCAAGGAAAAATGGGTTAACAAAATAACAATAAGAAAACATGAACAATTTATGAATGCCAATGTAAAGTTCTGAATTTGGTTTTAAAAATTCATTCATTAACTGGAGAAGACTTGTCTTGATTAAAGTTTATGTCAGAAAGACCTAGAAACATTGATTAGGGCCAAAAACATAGAATGATTCTAAAAGTAAAACATAAAAATACTATTTTGATAAAGGAAAAAATGCAAATTACTTTAGGGTAAGAGATGTAGTTTTCTATAATAGTCTATACTAGTCAGATCATATCTAGAATATTATGTTCATTTTACATTTTAAGAGGAACATTTAAAAACTAAACAGTGAAAACTATGTTATATGAGAAACAATTCTGCCATACTCATGAGACGATGAGTAAGCCCCATGAGGGCAAGACTGTGTTTCATAACTCTTAAATGCCAGTGCCTGGCCCTTTTCCCAGAACACTGGAATAGTCCATAACTGTTACATAAATAATGAATGAAAATGTTAAGATATTAGGACTGTTTAATTTGAAGATGTGAAACAAATTTTCAAATATCTAGTATATTTTCAAAGGAATTTCAGTAAATAAAATTGGAAACACACTGCCTAAATTTAATGATCTACAAAGAGTTCAAGAATATAATTTTTGTTTAGTATAATGAACAATAGTGCTATGCTAACTTAGTAAAACGCGGTCCTTTGCTAGATGACCACTGCTCAGAAAGCTTTGACCCTGCTTGCATAGAGCACTGGGCTAGGTAACCCCTAGGAGTCCATCCGTCTCAGAGAATGAGTCATTCCAGCGAGTCTGTTATGACCATGACTTTCTTACATTCTGACTTTTGTGGTTTAACACACTCTTCTAAGTACATAAGAAAACCAATTTGTATTAGTCCTGCCTTAAAATGCCCATCATATTAAAAATTCAAACAATTGAATTTAGTTTATTTTAATTATATCATGCCTCCTTTCACAAAATATTGAATATAAGACTCCATATTCATTTATCACACCCATTTGTCAATGAACACCATAGGTATATTCTAACAGAGGCTTTTAAAAACTTTAATTAGCAGATGTTTTAACAAAGGAACATTTTACAGAAGAACCATTTTTAAAGTTTCTAAATATTGAACTGAAAATGACTCCATTAGCTAATTGAAAAATAATCACATTTCCCTTTTAAGAAAAAAAAATATTTTAGAATAGTGATTAAGAGGAAACTGCCAGCATTTGGGTCATTTACTTACCTAGGGAGATTTAATTATCTCTTGAAGAACTTCAAAATTATAGTCACAAGTAACTCAAGTGTTCAACACAAACTCCTTCCTTCACTTGATGAAAAAAGCTAACCAGATTATGTGCATTTAGATTTTCATAACCTGGAAGCTTGCTAATGTAGTAGTTCAGAATAGAATCCTGAGCATTGTATTGATTCTCAGAATGGGGAGGGGGTTGATCTTTCACAAATTACTTCTTAAGAGGAGGAGGGGAACTGCTGGGGGATTCTGTTGTAGCAGGAGCCTCTAGTCATAAATTACTGGCAGGCAAGTGGAGTCCTCGTGTTGCTTCTGTTATAATCAGCTGCTTTTATATTTCCACTCATCGAGGCTGACTGGATGGTCTTATGCACCTCATGACATCAAACACAGCATTCATTTGCTCTTCTTTTTGAGAGCAGGACAAGCATTTCTCTCACAACTCAGACCTCTAAGTTGGGCCAGTAATATATCCTACAGCATGACAGTGAAGCATTCTAGTTGAGAACATTTGTTTTTAAGTAGTAGGTTTTAAAATTTGAAATTACCCAGCTTCCCCATTTTTTTGCTCTTTGAGGAGTTCTGAGTATTAACATCCAATCTGGGGATCTAGCTTTCAAATGACCTTTTCAGTACCCATCCTTTGCTCATTTTGATTTTCTCAGGTAAATTACAACCACCTGGCCTTTTGTATTAAAGAAGGTTATGTACAAAAAATGACCTTTTGATACTTATTGGGAGAGCTAGGTTCATTGTATTTGAGATTAACTGCTGTTGCTGTTTTCCTAGCTATATATTAAATTACTTTATTTGAGGATGATAAAGCTTATTTCTTGCACCTTTTTGTGCCAAGCTACTTTTAACAACATAGGAATGTATACTCTGATCACTGTAATGAGAAATTGTTTTAAAAAGTAACTAATATAATTTATTCAGCTCCTATGTTCCTGATAATGTAGAGATGTAATTTTGCTTTCTCTTGACATTGATAAAGCCAGTGTTGTTGTTGGGCCATTCTGCTTCTCGACATCTGGCTTATTTAGACTTTGCCTTCTTTCTGTTTCTGAAAAATTCAAGTTTGACTTGCCTGAGGAACTTTCTTGCTTCCTGACTCTTCTGCCTGAAATGTTCTATTCTGTCTTCCTTTGTTCCACTCATCTAGTATTCCATTTGCTCTGCTCCCTTCTCTGTCTCCTATGTAATTAGGTTGAGCTGTGTGACTATTTCTGGAAAGTGATGTGCATCCTTCCTGGGTGAAGAATTGAAAAGTTTATGCACGATTCATTGATCTCTTTCTGTCAAGACACTATGGAATTCTGGGTTTATCTGGAAAACCACAAAATTGATGCTGATGGTGTTGCTGAATTACCAGTTGGGCATTAGCTAGACCTATAGATCCTGTGTAAGCAAGAAGTAAACTTTTCTATGTTAATCTATTGGGGATTTGAGGGATGCTTGCCTACTCTGACTGACTACTCAAGGTTTCAGGGAAAATGCCATTTCTTATTAGAACTGTTACTACCCTACTCCAAGTACTTCCCCTCCCCACTCTCCCCCTACCATCTTACATTTCCCATTACATTTTTTGGTAATATTTTCTTTACTTGTTCATATAAATCAATGTTGAACAAATAAAACACACATATGCCATTTAATATGATTTTTAAGTGCCCACAAGAGAGTAATCTTTTCTTAAACTGGGATTGAACCCAGGAGGGCTTAACCACTGAAACACATCCCCTGCCCATTATTGTATTTTATATAAAGACAGCATCTCACTGAGTTGCTTGGGCCTTGCTAAGTTGCTGAGGCTGGCTTTGAACTCAGGATCCTCCTGCCTCAGCCTCCTGAGCCACTGGGATTCTAGGTGTGTGCCACCATGCCCAGCCAGAGTAATCTTTGAAATTGGTAATAGCATTTCTTTTTGACTTAATGTCAACAAGAATAAAAACAAGACAAAACTACTACTCTCTTCCTTTGAAATGCTAAGCAAAGAACTTCATAATCTGCTTCCAATCCATAATGAGATTTCTGACAAGGTAATAAAACTTTCTGAGAATTATTTTGTTATCGCTAATTCATAAAGAGATCTACCACATGATCTACAGTGCTTCCTTTCTCACCGGGGGACAAAAAGGTGTATTTCTGCATTAACTTTTCAAAATTCTTTAACGAAAATACCTGGCAAGAACAATTTAGAAGAGGGGAAATTTGTTTTTGACTAACGGTTTCAGAGTTGTAGTCCATGGTCCGCCAAATCCATGGCTCTGAGTCCAGGGTGAGGCAACACATTGCAGCAGAAGGGCAGGGAGAGCACTGTCCACTCGTGGCAGCCAGGAAGCAGAGAGAGGAGGGTGGGCCTCGGGAGGATGAGCCCTTCCGGGGCCCACCCCTGGTGACACACCTCTCAAAAGTCCTCATACATTGGGAATATTTATAAATGAAGTCAACAGACACACAGTTGATGAAAACTAGGAGCTGGCTATGATAAGGAGGGTTGGTGTTTCATTTAAAGGGAAATGATGAAGCTTCCAATTATCTCCTAATTTACTTCAAAATATTAGGAAAAAATGGAAGCAAATATTTGCAATTTCAGGAGTGGATACGATAATTTGACAGAGATATTGGTTTTTATTTGCTGTTTGTTTCACATCAATAACCAACTTGATCTTTCCAAACAAAATGTTACCAAGGTCTATACAGTGATATGAAGCTTCAACTTATTTGATATGCAATCTTGTGTAATTCTTCAAGATACAGCTTTTGTTTTGAGAAAAATTCAGATTTTGGTAAACTCTACCTTATAAATTAAACTCATTTTCCATGAAGACTTGTGGTGATTGACATATCAACAGACAGTTGGCAGGTGTTTCCTCAATCTTCTTGACTTTAACTTTCCATGGGGAAGAACCATCATGAAAGAAGTACTGCTTTCAATCTTACGACATTTAACTAAAAATGCGTAACTATGAATACGTGAAGAAGAGGATCTTTATACTTTATTTTCTTTGATAGTTCCTAAAATAACCTAAACCAAGACAGCCCATATTTAAAATGACCATACTTATAAAATCAGATATAGTATATTTCACTTCTATCAGTAGAAAAAGCCTTTTAAGGACCTTACTACATGAAAATACGGTCTGACCAGATAGTTTTTACCATCACACTCTTGTTAATAATGACAATTCCAGAGTTCCATGAAACTAATCTTACATTGAAATTATAATCTAAAATGAGTGTATAAGTCTGATATCTAGTATAGACCAGATCATTCTGCACACAGTATAGGTGACATTGCATGTACACCAAAGTTTGCATAAAAACCAACGTGTGAGAACCAGTAAGCTAGATTAAGCAAAGAAATGAAAGGGAATTTTAGAATTAGATGTTTGAGTTTTAAATCCATTCTGCCTTTAAAATAATTTTCAAGTTCATTTCTTACACATAGGGATGTCAGAAATTCTAAAGTGACTTTCTCACTTGCTTTCTGAACATACTCTATTTTGCTTTAAAACATGTGAACTGACTTGTTTGTTGAAAGAATTTAAAGGTATAGTATTACTTATATTTAGGTTCTGACTGAGGAGCAGTTAACTGCCAAAGACAGCACTAAGTTGAATGATTGAAACTACTGAAATTGTAGGAAAAAAGGTTTTAGTGACAAGTTTATGGACTTTGTATGGATTGTCTATGTGCCCTTTAGAGGTCTTTTGTGTCTAGGTTGAAAATTGCTGGCCTACTGAATCTATGAGGTTCCTTACAGGTCTAAAAATCTATGAAGATTGTGTCTCACTCATACCAAGAATGTGATCAGTGTTATCCAAATGACAGCAAAGACATTTGCTGACATTATTTAATCTTTAATTTGGCCTTTCACATGTCTAAGTTTTAATTTGAATTATAATGTATTTACTTTGAATTAGAATTTGTATAATTTATATGCATTTTCATGATTGTGCTTTCATGCATACATTGGCATGCCCCAGCAATATTTTTATGTGTGTATTATGTGTTGTGCACCTGTATGAGCTAACATAAACTATTATCACTTTATTTTACTTACATTTTAATGAAAATTCTGGGAACATTTTCCAGTCTTTCTTTATTCTTTCTCTGTCTGGTAGCATGCTTCATGGTAGTACCAAGAGCAGGTACTACCATGGATTGGGGCCCTTCTGGGCAGTCGCTGAAGTTTATTTTACAAATTAGTACAAATATTGCAAAAATATCAATTGGCAAAGACATTTTAAAATCAATGGAAGTGAATATTTTCAATAAACTCAGTGAGAACCCATCAGAAAGCTACTTGAAATTTTTCATTTCTAAGTAAACAACAGTATTTCAAAAGTAAGCACATCCCCAGTTGTTCAAAAATTGTAGAGACCTAGAAAAAAGTAATCGGAGTAACCTGAATAAAGACAGTTTGCCAGACCACTACCATAAAGGACTAACACCACTATCCAGAAAAACCAGCTTCAGATTAGAAGACTGGAAGCAAAAGATTCCCAATATCTCTGAACAAGAGCCTTGTGCCTTGAAGATCTAGTTATGTAAAATGATAGAATCATATACTCTCCGCTTTGAAGGTTCTGAAAGTTATTTCAGAACTCTTTATTTCTTTATACTATTGTAACACCAAAGGAAAAATCTACTGTTTTTATTGTTGCTCTGTTAGATGTGTTTGTGTTGATAATAGAAACACCCGTTTTATAAAGTTTGTTGTTAATCACTGATTCAAGCTCTTGGTTCATTTCAGTACATAAACTCAAGACCAATGAAAAATCATTTTAATTTCTCCTTTTATAAATTTCTAAAATTTTAGGAATTTATTGCTGTTAGATATACTAATACATTGTGATGGTTTTATGACAGCTTTTCCCATAATCCTTAATTACAGTAAGGTAGGTGAAGAACAATAGGGGCCTGATGTAGATTTGAAATACAGATCCACAAAATTGCCCCATTAAAAAAAATGCCAACCTACTTTGGAATATAAGACATAAAGTCCATAATACCAAAAGATGCATCCTAGTTTTTAAATTTAATCATAATTAAAATCAATTTTAAAACTTACCTTTACCCATTTTAATATGATGCAAAATTTTATGCTTTAAATTATTCATATGTTCATAGTCCATTCCTATTGAATATCCACTAAGTGCTTGGGGGTTAAGAAATAGCCAAAAATAACTTTTGACCTCAAAGAAGATTCTAGAAAAGAATAGAGATACAAAGAAGCAGCATCATGCTAATATAGTGAATACTGGTAGCTGAGGTGAAACAGAAGGGTATCTGGAGGTGAAGGAGGAGGACGTGTGGGAACCTCTCCCCACAGAGATGAGAGGAGCCTAGGGCAGGAACAAGTGTGTTTTGTGCATGTGCATTTGGAGGGTCATTGTCCCACAGTTTTTTAGAGACTATGTGCCTTGTCATAGTTGGAATGTGTCTAATGTGAACTTGGGAAATAATATAGGATTTGAAGTAAAGATAGGAAGAGGAAGAATTATCTGTATTCATGTATAAATTTGATAGGAGCAATTATTACACCTAGTTGTCAAGTTTAAGTGGATTTTCACATTACTTTTAATTCCATGTGTGGTCTGTAAGAGATTTTGAATAGTAATAGTTATTTTGGACAACTAATATGATACTAAGATCATCTCTTTAATTTTTAAATTTTCCTCACATCAATGTTTATGACAGCATGATTATAATCTATTGTATTATGATCAACTTGTTCTCTTGGTTTTAGAGTTCTGCTGCATAATTGGCAGTAGAAGAATAGTTACAAACAGATACATGTGCTATTTGGCTTCTTACAGATGTACATTTTTAGACTTCATTAAAAAAAACAATCACATAAAGTAAATTAATTTGCAAAATTTCTTAAAGTACTATATATTTTCTCCTAATTTTCAGATTGTGTTTTTAATCATTTTTCATCACAAATGGCACACCAAGAAGTTCCAAATATAAATTCGTTTTACAACAATAATGACATTTTCCAACTGTCTCATAAATTTGCAACATTTGGTAAAAGGGAGACTCGTAAAGCAAAATGTGTCACCAGTGCTAAAGAAAATGGGCTTGTGGTAATTAGAGTGTCATCTTCAAAGACAAAACTAATGCTTGAAATTCAACAGCATGATTGTGAAGAGTCATTGTGTGCTCACAGAGTGCCCACCTCTGTGCTGAGGCGTCCAAGTTCACAGCTTCATTAGTTCTAACCTTAGGACCTGAAGATGCTAGTTGTTCCCCTTTCATAGAGGGAAGGAATGAGTGTTTGAAAAGCCTGAGTAATTTGGTTATGGTCCAATAGTGAGTGAGTAGAGACACTGGGATTCAGAGTAGGTCCTCTGTGGTACAGGTGTAGGTGTAGGTACTATGGTGAACCCCACTTTACAGACTGGGAGAAGTGAGGTTTCCAGAGGTCTGAATCTTTTGGCTGTGCTCCACTAAGAAGTGGAGAAACTGGTCTTCAAAGGCAGGCTCTTCAGATCCAGAGTCTGTGTCACTCACCTGTTGGTGTTTATGCTGTTTGACAAATTTAAATTGTAAGCATGTTGTTGACATTTCCTTTTGTTCTGCAAAATGCAGGAAGTAATACATCCAGGTATTAATTGGATAGAAGGAGAACAGGTGTTAAGGACAGGACTAGAGCCAGAAATTGGTAGCAAAGATAATTGTAATTTCTTCCATTTTATTATTTTTGGGTCACCACAGCAAAGCAAGAGTGTTTCAGGAGAATGCAATTCACTCTTCATCCATTTCGAAGGAACAACAGTTGCCTTAGTTCCCAAAAGTCAGAAAGTCAGCTATGTCAGCAAGAGTCCCCAAACTAATCTGCTAAGTGGCCCAGATGAAATTTGTATGTCTTATTCTCTGTTTCTATCTTTACTGATACCCTCTCTTTATCCCCTAATTATTACTATTGTTATTATCATCATCATTCATCATGTTGTATTATACAAACTACCATGTTAAAGTCTGGGCAAAAACAAACATTGTCTATGCAGAAAGTACTGTAGCAAGCACTCAATTCTTAAAATGTGATAGAAACTCAAAGCTCAGAGGACAAACTGGAATCTTTAAAAATACTTTGGCATTCTACAAATAAAATTTCAAAAATTAAACAGAAGTATTAATCACTGATTTTTCTTTATTGTGAGGATTAGGGTTTACAATAATATATGATATTCCAGGGAATATCTAAAGTTAGTGAATTTGGAATGTTTATCAATTTACATTGTGAGTTTTGGTAGTGTGTATTGATTGTGTACTCCAGACCTTTCACTTTCATGTGTATAGAAAAGACAAAATAAGGAATCAGAAACTTCTCATTGGTTAAAAAAAAAATCACTTAATCATGTGAGATGCCCTGTACAAGTTAAGGAGAACCTATACAAATGGAAAAATGTGTTAATATAGGGTTGGGGATGTGGCTCAAGTGGTAGCACGCTCACCTGGCATGCATCTGGCCCTGGTTCGATCCTCAGCACCACAA
Organism: Spermophilus citellus; assembly: GCF_964194105.1. Taxonomy (NCBI): domain Eukaryota; kingdom Metazoa; phylum Chordata; class Mammalia; order Rodentia; family Sciuridae; genus Spermophilus; species Spermophilus citellus. Next base: position 83,329,082 of record NC_138195.1, read on the forward strand.
ACAAACAAAGATGTTGTGTCCGCCGAAAACTGAAAAATAAATATTAAAATTCTCTCTTTCTGTCTCTCTCTCTCTCTCTCTCTCTCTCTCTCTCTCTCTCTCTTAAAAAAAAGAAAAATGTGTTAATATAAAAATTAGAAAACTGTGAACACAAACTATGGTTTGCAGTTTTCTCAGAGCTAATTGTATATTACTCTGGGAAAGGTCGATTGTGTATTTGTGTGTGTGGTGGGGGGTACGTGTGCATGTTGGTCTATGTGTATATTTCTAACAAAGACCAAGAGCACAGTGTCTTCCACTTTTAGTATCACTCAGCATGGTGTTTATATTTTGCATAGTCTTTCTCTTCAGATCCATTAGCCACTCCTATTGAGAGGTGCAGATCAGATTCTATTTGCTAACAACTACATTTTTAATAAAATAATTTTGAATTTATATTAAAGGAATAATTTGATAATTAAATCACATTTACTATCTACTTTGAATAAGTTTTTTAGTATGGATTTATTACTTCTAGGAAAAGTATAATTTAGTAAGTTAAGCTATTAATGATTGCATTACTGTTATCCCATATTATTATGTGGATATCTCTTTTAAATAGTGGTTAAGCAAAGCCTGAGATTATATTTTAGATCCTCATTTAATGAATACCATCACCACTATGTCACAAGTGTTAAATATGTAAATAATAAACTGCCACTGGGTGTTGCCTTGTGTCCATTGTCTTCCATAGGGAATCTTATGAATGATGCATCAGAGGGCTGCATCCATTTGCATGCAGAGCCCAGTAGTTAACGTTTTAAGTTAAAGCCAGTGAATCTTTAAAAGTCTGTATAAATAATAAAGCCATTCATTGTGTGAAGGATTCTGCCTTCTTCCAATGATATGATTCTCTTCTCATGTGAAAGAATATTTAATTGCATCACTCATCTTCCTTTAATATTTAATAATAATTTTATTAGCTGTATTGAATGAGAGGGGCAAGATTTGCAATATCTAGTACTGGCCATCAATTTTTTCTTATCATGACTTAATGAATTTTATAATTACAAGGAGAGGCAGAAATATGAATTAGCTTGGTAGTTGGTTGGGACTTTAAGGTTTATTGATTTTAGCTTGGGCAAATCCCACAATAAGTACAAGGAGAAAGAAAAAATATCGAGGGTGCTTTAGAAGCACAGGCACAAAACTTCTACAATTTACTAATCATTCCTAATTTAAAATAATGAACTTGGAAGCTTTGAATAAAGTTATAAATACCAACAATGATGATTCCTACCAGTTCCATAGAAATTGACAGGGGATCTTGACATCTTACAATACTTAGTCTTGTAGGGTATATGTTCCTTTAATCTCTATTCATGCATTTTGACAACTTTTCATTATCATTTCTTAGACATTTGTACTGTTATTTTCTTTCAGCTAAGACAAAAGCATAGGTTATTTTGAGTGGGAAAATTTGGCATAAGCTGTCATTGTAATAGCATTTTTTTATTATTATTTAAGTAGCACGTCTCACCCAAGGTTTTCAAAGTGCTTTTGAGAACATTTTATTAAGCTTGTAGGATGGAGGTCAGGGGAAAAGTTATCTGTAGGCTCTATACATTTAATGTCCCTATGGAAATATAACCCAGGCCATGGGGAGAAGGTAATTTTCATCTTTATCTCTCTTGATATGGATGTGTATATGAAATGGTTCCTAAATTTTCAGTGCCATTTGTTCAAAAATGAAACCAGATATTGTTGAGTTTAATGTGCTTTCAAGCCTATTTTAAACAGATCATTTTTAACCCCCTCCAGCAACTGCTTCGAGAACGACAGCAGATGGCCAGCCGTCCCTTTGCTTCTGTTGATGTAGCACTGGAAGTAGGAGCCGAACATACAGACTTTCTGCGAGGGCCATTAGAGGTAGGAACAGTGGTGCCGAAAGGGGACCACAGTGATTTACATATTTATATTGTTTCTCTAATCTGCATCTGCTTGTGAAGCCACACAGAGTCTGATTATCTAGAGTTGACAAGATTCAGCTACATATGTTATGCCATTTTCAAGACACACAGTTTTAATGGTATGACATGAACTGTAACAAAAGCCACTGGAGAATCTATTAGCCTAGGCAAGACTGACAGACTGCTCACCTGGCAGCCTTTCCCTGACAGGTAGGAGTTGACGGAATTTAAGATATAGTTATGATGGGAGAAACAAAGCACAGACACTTAGTCCTTGGTACATCCACTGGCCCCTAGTTAACAATTCATCTCTACCTTTATTAGCAAAGTTTACCATAAAAAATGGAAGGACGTGAGTAGCACTATAGTTTTATTTTTAAATTTTGAGAAGTATAATTTTTTTCTTGTGTGTGAAGAATGGCTGTGCAGAAATAGAGTACAGTGAAACAAATCATCATACACAGGTAAATGTGGTGTCAAAACCCCCAAACAATGCATGAAATGGTTTCTGAGAACAAAAACCCCAAATAGTAAAAGCTCACGGATTGTGGTTAATGGTTAATTATTGGTGTGCTTTTGAAGCACACCAATTCAATTTTGTGCTTATTATTTTATTTTTATTTTCTTTGTATCACAATATTTAAGTAGAAAAATTAAAGCACTCTCATATTGAAATATTTTATTCCCTTTTTTAAATGCTCTCATTTGAATAATTATATGTTGATATTTTTAAGATTTTGCTTTTCTTTAAGGAAAGCAAGGTATATAAAATTAAACTCCTTCCCAAATCTAGGTACAAATATAATTGATTCTGTAACATTTTTGGTGATTCTGAAAAAATGAAACTGTTACACGTCATGGATACTATCCAAAAGGCCTGTTCTGGGAGGCAATAAAATGTGTGCTGTGTCTGGCTTTTGTGTTCTTGACTTTTTACTACTCTAGATCACAGGTTGCCGTGGAAGCTTTGAACACTAGGAAATTTATGTGTGTCTCTTCCATTGCTTGGGGAGAAATTGGAAAAGAGACACAGTGATTAGATGAAAGTTACAGCGAGTGCTGTCATTTCATCTTGGCCCCTTGGTTCAAATGTTAGTTCAAAACCCTTAGCAAATAGAAAACCTGGACTATTTGTATCCAAATTCTCATTTGTTCATCTGTTTAAAACATTCTCAAATATTGCTAAAGCCAAGGAACAAAGGGGAAAGGAATGTCAGTAGTGCAGACATAAGCCAGAGCAGAAGGAGTTATCAGAACCAGGAAGCTCACCCAGGTCCTGCCTGTGTCTCAGTTGCTCCCTGGAGGGATTTGAGAAACTGCTATCAGGTGCACATATGTTCATTATATCTTCTTGTTCAGTTTTTCCAAACTTTTCTTTCTTCTTTATCATCGTGACTTTTTAACCTTAAATTTTACTTTGTGGAGTTAGAAGTATCGACCCCACCTTTGTTCAGTTTCTATTTGCTGGCAGTCCTTCCTTCTTTGTGTCCTTCTGTTTTGCACTTCTCTCTGGTAGAGGAGATGATTGGTTTGTATTTCCCCCTTTACTCCATGAATCTCTGTTTGGTGTACACATTGACAGAAGTTACTGTTTACCAAGAACAATACTTATTTCAGCTATCCAATGTGTGTGTGTGTGTGTGTGTGTGTGTGTGTGTCGTGCATGTGCGTGTTATTAGCATGCCTCCTTGTGATTCTCTTCCCAGCTTCTGTTGGATAAATTGACTTTTGTCTACCAAACCAAGTATTTCATATCATATTTTGTTTCTCATAGTACCCCTTACTTAGCAAGATCCATCATAGTGGTTACTTTTCCTTAGCAAGTCTAAACCTTACAAACACATTCCTCCACTGCCAGTCTCAAACGAGATTAATGCTTAGAATGCTCTCAGTTCCTTGTTTCTCCTTCCAGATGTTGACACTCCCTGAAAATTTTGATCTTAATGTTTTGGATGTACTTCTTTCTTTATTATGGAATATTTTAATAACAATGAATGTTTTATTATTTTTCTTTCTAGCTGTTTGCTCATTCATTTCTTTCATTTTTCACTAGTATAACCCTCCTAGAGATTTCTTTTTATGTGGCATTCTTCTTGCAAGATCAAATGTGTATACATGTGTGTGAGTATACACACACACACACACAAACACAAACAATTTAATGGTATGTAAAACTCAGTTTAAAGTTTCCTTCTTTAAAAATTTAAAAACAGTTTAATGTCAACTTGAGTGTCCTTTATAAGCAGTTTCCATCTTATTTCTGAAATTTCTCAGAATTTTCTCTTAATAATACTTAAATTTAGCTTCAATGGATCAAAATAAATATTTGATTTTTTCCTAAGTATTAGACAGTGTACACATACATTGATGTAATCACCAAGCCCCCAGTTGAGGTGGGCAGAAGTGAAGGCTTATGAGTGGTCCAGCCCTCTGCCTTCATGGCTGTGAGATTCTCACCCAAGCTGACCTCTTGGGTTAACATCGATATTCCGTAGCCTTGGGCTGGCACCTGGCTGGTTCTGCTTCCCTGCTGCACAGTAGGTGGAGCAGGTATCAGTCCAGCCTGGACAATGTGACTCTGTCCCTTTCCTAAGGCAGGCTACCATTTTCTTGTATTTTTTTCCCTAAGTTTCTCCTGAAGATTTTGTGAAATTTATCTCTCTTATTTGATCTCCTTGTTCAAAGTCAGTGAGGGGAGGGACAAGCAACTTTCTGGTTTGCTGTTTCATTGACTAAAAGGCAATTGGTGCCAGTGCTTTCTGTACCTTACAGCATTACATAAATGTTGGAATTCTTGATATTTTTCTTAATTTTATTAATACTCAGTTCTCTGAATAACTGGCATGCCTGTGTTTCTTTTGTACCCCTTCTATTCAGAAACATAATTTCAAGATGTCAAAGGAAAAAAGAAAAAACATAATTACATGTAGATTCTCATTTAGCTAAGCTTTTTTAAAAATCTGTGAGTAAAGTTCTAGTTATTAATGTACATCATTTATAAAAAGGTTTATTGAAATAAAATTCATGTAACATAGTTCCCCCACTTAAGCCATGTAATTTAATTTTAGTATATTCAGAGTTGTGTGACCATCACCAAAATCAACTTTAGAATATTTCATCACCCATAAAAGAAATCCCATGCCCATTAGCATCCACCAGGCTTTCTTCAGCCCTCCCATCTCTGCCCTGGCAGCCCTGGGCAAGCTCTAATATGTTTCCTGTCTTCATCGATTATCCTATTTTGGATATTTTGTACAAATAGAGTCATATAATATGTGGTCTTTGGTAATTAGCTCTTTCGCATAGCACAATGCGAAATGACGCATTGCGGCGTATGTCAGCACTTCATTATCTTGTTGCAAAATGGCATTCCATCATGCAAGCCTCACCTTTTGTTTCCACTTCATCAGTTAGTTGATGGACATTTGTGTTGTTTACACTTTTTGGATATTCTGAGCAGTACTACCATGAACATCTGCGGAAAATTGTTTGTGTGGGCACATGTTTAAATTTCTTTGGGGGTTTATAACCTAAAGGTGAATTACTAGGACACATGACATCTTTGTATTACTTGTTGAAAAGACTCTCTGTTGAATGGTCTCAGGTTCCCTTGTTCAAAATCATTTAACCATAAATATGTGAGTTTGTTTCTGAACTATTCTGTTGGTCTACATGTCTATCTTTACAACAGTGCCACACTGTCTTGACTACCATATCTTCATTATAAGTTTTAGAACTGGAAAATACCAGCTATCCATGCTGTTCTTTTTAAAGATTGTTTAACTCTTCTGGTCCCTTGAAATTTCATGTAAATATTGGGATCTATTTTTTAATTTCTGTCAAGAAAACTGCTAGTATTTTGACAGAGATAGTGTTGGATGTGTACATCACTTCAAACATTCACTTTATTAAGGGGGTAATTTTGTTAATTAAGTACCTTTGGGCTCCATTCTCAAAATCCTAAACTTAATATTAGATTTCCTTCATCTTGGCAAATAATTATGATTTCTGATATTTTAAATTCCCTATGGCCGTATATATCCAATGATCTCAAGTTAATTGACAACTAAGAAATTCTCTAATAAATTCAAGTTGAAAACATTTTTTGTTCAGTAGATATTTTTAGAGTTTAAATTGGTTGTTTACTTCTTCCTATTAAAATTAAACATCAAAGTAAATCTCAGCAGCTAACTGCTAATTCCTTCCTTTGACATCTTTTAGAAAATAATAGAGATAGAATTAGAATGTTTAAAATTATATTGCTAAGCATTTTGTAATAATTACTACGTAGAAGTTATTTAGCTGATCTACACACACATACATATAAATCCATACATATCCACATATATGTGATATTTGTTTTCCATTATTACAGAACAATGAAACCTGTCCCAAATCTCTTTTGTATATTTATAACTTAGCACGATGCTTAGTATGATAACTTAGTGTTGATTTTCTCACATAGTAGATTCTGAAGCCTGGGCCTGTTGTTGTTGTTGTTGTTGTTGTTGTTATTTTGTGCTGGGGTTTGAACCCAGGGGCATTCACCCCTGAGCTATATCTGCAATCCTTTTATTTCATTTATTTATTTATTTAATTTTGATACAAGGTCTTACTGAGTTGTTGAGGCTTGCCTCAAATTTGCAATCCTCCTGCCTCAGCCCCCCAAGTTACTGGGTTTACAGGCATGTGTAGCTAGCATAGGACTATTCTGAAATCATATTATAAGTTTTGTTTAAATCTAAAAATTAAAGCAATTTTAATGTTTTCTGCTAGACTTTTTAAAATTCAATGTTTAAACTCAACATAAAGCAATGGCTGTTTCTGTTATGTAAACATTTATTGACTACTCATGATGTGGTAAATTAAGGGAAGTATTTCTTTAAATTAGATTTGACTCTCATGTGCAGCTCTTGAGTTTCATTCTTTACAGGCAGAGGGGAAATTTAAGGAATAAGAAATGAATTACCTTTTATACATCTTTGGGTGATTGTGCACCATTACACACCAGAATGTCCTATTCTCTGAAGTGGATGTGTTCCTAAAAATGTTTTGTAAGGTAATTATATGTTTTTAATGCATGAGAAGTATTGAATCTTTACAAGACCTTTAAGGTGCAAAATTCTTTGTGAGTAAAATAAAAATAATTATACTATGAATATGAATGAATAATCACTCTAAATTTTCTATTGGTAAATCTGAATTGTTGTATTTTCCTATATTATTATAGTGACAAAATGTATTATTATACTATTCATTAATGCATTTAGAATGTGAGTTTATCCACAAATATAATTCATATGATTTTAAACTTACTTTTAAAAAATTACTTTTGTAATAGCCACATGACCCATAGTATATATTTTGTCACTTTTCTCCCAAGCAATAACATGAGAATTTATAGCTGTTGCTCAGTAGGCTTTTATGGAATGCTTCCCATGCATCAGGCACTGTATGGGCACTTGAGAAATGTCAGGGAACACAGCAGAGAACCCTGTCCAGTTGGAACTCACATTCTAGCCAGAGAAAGGAAATTATTTAATGTTAGCAATTGGACATGGTTTGAAGGGTTGGGGAGAGTGGACTGTGTCAAATGAGAGGGGGTAGGGTCACTTTGCATAGACTCAGTGAGAAACCAGCAAGTCTTGGGAAAGAAAGTTGCAGACTAAGGGACCTGCTAGAGCAGAGGTCCAAAAGTGGGCATGCCTGGCAAACCCAGGGATCAGCAAGGCCAAGGGAAGGGCAGGTGTAGGCAGATGATGTCAGGCCTCATAGACCACTGATGTTGGTGTTCAATTCCAAGAGAAGAGAGCCACTTTGGGGGTCTTGAGAGAAGGAGATAATCTGACTTCGCTTTTTAAAAATCACTTGCCTTCTGGACTAACAATAGTTTAATGAGGGATATTTTCAACTAGTTCCCTGATAAGTACAAAGTGAGATGAGGACAATTTTCTCACTATGGATTGAAAAATATGCTGGTAAGGAAGGAAAGCAAGAAAGGGGAAATGGAAGGAGCCTGTTCCACTGTGGACGACTAGAGCTTTTTACCCATGGCGAACCCCGAGAGCCAAGGTAAAACACAGCTCAAACTCCCTGACACCAGGGAGTGCTGGAGTAGGGTACTTATATCCCACATCCCTGTGGTCACTAGTTGAGGCATACTCTGCAGGAGGCCAGGGAAAGCCCTTATTTGAAGAAATCCAGACATTTTGGCATATGCAAGCCAGGGATTGGAAATCATCCTGGAGTTTCTACCAGCATGGGCAACAAGAGAAGAAGCGAAACTCCTTAGGAGACTTCTGCAGGAATCCAGGCCAGAGGTGATGGTGGCAAGACCAGGGTAACAGCAGAGCCATGGGAAATGGTCAGAGTCTGGACCAAAATTGAGGTTTATTATGAGTATGGTGTTGTCATTTACAAGATCTATCCAGTGACTTTATGTTTGTAAGGTCGAGATAGAAAGATGGTAGTAATTTTATTTCTTTTACTGGCACCATAATAGTCCTAGAGCTTCTGATGCTCTAGTTGTCTGTTGGTCATTGTAATGGATAATAGCACCAGTCTCTGCCAGCACATCACTCAGATAGCATAGCATGTGTTTTTCTTAAATAAATAAAAGATACTATAAGAAACTTAGGTAAAAGCACCTAGTGCCCTTAAATGACTTAGATTGTCTGAGCTTTTTAGATCTGATGTGACCCTAAAATTACATCATAAAAATAAGTTATTCATAGGCAGTCAGGTTGAAAGGCTAAATGTGGAAAATATTCATCCCCCATTCCTGTTTCCTTTTTTCTTCATTGGAAGGGCAGGGCAATGTGTGTTAAGGAATTGTCAGCTTTATATAACCTTGTATGAGTCTGTAAGCGTCATTCACAGTTTTCACCAGGATAGATTACTCATTGTGTGTTTTTTTTAGTTATAATATTCTAGACATTTATTTTTACTCTACTACTTTCAATACTTAAAAACTAGAAACTACTTTTAATGATTTAATCCAACAATTAAGGATTTTTAATTGATTCATTATATGTTATAGAATAGAATAGTATATATATATATATATATATATATATATATATATATATATATAGCAATCTAATTTTTTATTAAAATCTAAGAAAAGGATCTGTTCACTAATTTCTTAATAGTTGTATCTTCGTAGATAGTATGTATGTGGAATTCTTTTTGAATATCTGTATTATCCTTTCTATAATTACATGTATTAGTTTTTACAAGGAAAAATAAAAGAGTGAGATGAAAGTATAAATCATGGATTCTTTTTTTCCCAATTTTTAGCCTCATATATTGATTTCATATGTATTGAGTGTTTGGAATCTTTCCAGATATTCAAAATGAGTGTTTCCAATTACTATTGCTACACATTAGGAAATGAAACTTTTAGGCATATTGTAAATACACTGAATGCTCTGTTACCTTTTAACTCATGATATTTAATTTATCCACATTCCAAATTTTTGAAAATATAGATGTCTTTTAGGATATGTTCTAGAAGATTAGTGTTTAAGTGTACATAGCATGCCCTGAAAAAGCATTCTAATTATGAGGATGTATATGCCAAGGTAAGAAGCTTGACTTTGTTCTTCCCAGGTCATGCAGACAATTAAAATATTTAAATCAAGTTTAAAATGCTGAGTTTTCAAAATTTATTTTCTGTCTCAACCATTTGCACCTTAGGTCAATCTTATAAGCAAAGCTGGTTTCCTTTTTTCCCTTACTTTTGAAGAAACTGAGGCTCAGAGAGCTTAAGACCTTCATTAAAGTTAAACAGTCAGTAGAGCAAATACTCGAATTTGGAATTGCAGATGCCCCTAAGGTTCCTTTCCCACACCACTATTTAATGCACACTGATTTTAATTCAAACTGAAAATATAACTTGGGCTCTTGTATAGCAATGGAATTTTTTTTTCTTGTAAAGCTATTATCACAAGTTGCTGAAAGTCCATGTAGTCTCTTTGATTCCATGTATTCAAATAGTCATAGAAAATTGTAGATCTTAAAAACATCCAGTTGGAAGATTATAGAATGACATAGTAGATCAAAAATTCCAGCAGTTGTAATTAAATTGCCATAAAGAAGTTAGGATGGTTTACTAAACCACAATAAACTCAGTAAATAAGTTTTCTGTTATTTTTTTATATTAGATGTTTCTCATAAAAATAACTTTTATAGTTATTTCTATGTTATAAATATCAGAGTCGTCCTGTAATTTGCTTTAGAAACAAAGTATAATACAGGTTTATTTGGTCATTATAGTCAAGTAGGCTTATTAACAATTTTAAAGACAGTATATACAGCATGATTAATTTTGACCAAATTAATAATTTTAATAGTATATCAGGGCATATATTTTAACCACTTTATACCCGAGTTTTCAACCCACATATTTGTAATGTCTTGATTTTCCTCCATGTAAAGAAAATTATAACTTTGGAGTGTTTTCTTTGTTCAAAAACATGTTGGATATATGAAAAGTATTGATGAATTCAATTCCCCCTAGATAGAATAGTCTAATTTGGAATCTACTTTCCCTGTGGTGGCCATACCACTGCTAATGTTGACACTGCATTGAAATCTGCTTATTGAGAAGTTCTGCCTGTTATTATGTAAGAAACCTCTCCCAAGGTGACTTAACACTTTGTTCAAGTCTAAGCCAGACATGGTGAAGCAGCTCTCCTGCTAAGAGTATTGCTGGCTACCCTTCCAGAACAGCACAGGCTCAGTTCTCTGCCCTTGGCCAGGACCACTGACCCTCCAGTACTTCTTTCCTGGCTGGGCATCTTCACAGACAGCAGTTCCAGTGGTTGGCCTGCACAGCTTAGTTCATTTTCCTGAGTTTCCTATTTTGCAGTATTCTAGATGTCTTATTATATTTGATTTTCAAAATATTTTATTATCACTTATCATCATATCCTGCTTATATAAATAATATTCTCATTCTAGATAACAAACTAATGCAGAAATAATAAAAATTAAAAACTTACACATTTCTACAACCCACTATCAGAAATCTTGTTATTTACGTCTTTCCAATAACATTTTCCTCTTTTGTATATCCATAGTTTTTAAAAACCAGAAACAGTACACATATGATTTTGCATTGCTTCTGTATTATATTAAGAATATTTTTCACTTCTATGTTTGATTCAAATATCATTTTAATTATTTTGTAGTATACCATAATTTATTTGCTTTTGATTAAGTATGTTCGAATTTTACACTATTATAAGTAAAACTGTAAATAATGTTTATGTAATTCTTGATCTGAACTTATGAAAGAAAAACTGCTCTGCCAAAAAATATGACCTTCTATAGACCGTGAGACATAGTGCTTATTTACTTTGTAGAAATATCCCTATTCATATTATCCTCAGAAAACTGAGCATCCCTGTTTGCCTGCATCCTTGTCAAAAATGAACATTAGTATTTTTAAAACAATTTCATTAATTTGGTACATGGCATGTTATTTTTCTTTTAAATCAATCTCTTATTGTTAGTGAAAGTAAAGATTTTTTGTATTTCTTTAACCATTTGTATTTTTCCTTGATGTTCATTTTGACCCTTTTCCCTTGTTTACTTCTATTTTAATAGTATTTCTTGTTTGTTTTTGTTTTGGTATAGGGATTGAACCCAAGGGCACTAAACCACTGAACCACATATCCAGCCACTTTTATATTTTATTTAGAGACAGGGTCTCGCTGAGTTGCTTAGGGCCTGGCTAAATTGCTGAGGCTGGGTTTGAACTCACAATCTCCTGCCTCAGCCTTGCTTACTGAAAATTGCTCTGGCTCTGACTTTTATGTTCCACTCTTGCTACAGTATATTGACCTTGTTTTCTAGTTAATCTAGCTTTTCTCTCTAATGGCTTTCAAAATTTCTGGTCTTTGGTGTCCTGCAGTTTTACCATGATTTACCTAAGCACAGATTTATTTATATTGAACCCATTTGGTGTGTTTGTGCTTCCTGTGCTTGAGGATTCAAGTCTTTGTGTACTTCTGAAAATTCAGTCATTATCTGTGAATTTTCTTCTCCATTTTCTTTGTTTTCCTTCTAAGACTGAATGGATCTCTGTTGAACCATCTCATCCTTCTTTCAGAATCTCTCTGGCCTCTCTATGTTTTTCATGTTCATCTCTTTCTGTGTTTCTTCTGGCTTATTTCTTTGGAGTCTTTTGCCAATTCGCTAATTCTTTGTTCAATAATATATAATCTGCTGTGTATCCTATTCATTGTATTATCTTCAACATGCATTTTTAAAGTACCTAATTTGTGCTTTTCTAGGGACCTAAATATAGAATCACAGAGTATTTCTTTTGCCAGGAACCAGCAGCCTACCCTTCTTTTTTAAGAGCTTCTCCCAAGGTCCCTGGCATAATGCAGGAATATGAAGCTACTGCATCATGGGTTGCTTGCATTAGAGTTTGACCTCAGGGAAACTCCACTTTCATGGTTGTTTGCTGCTCATATGCTCCCCTCTCAAGTTTTAGCTGGCTGCCTCAGAGTATTCCATACTGCTTTAAACCTTAACACATTAAAAAGTATGTGTGTATGTATATATGCTTTTTACACACACACACACACACACACACACACACATTTTAAGGGAGAGAGTCCTACTTAAAGTAGCTACAGTTTGTTTTCTATAACAACTATTTTCATAGACACAATTTCTCTGAATTTTTGTTCCCCTCCCCAGCCTTGGCTTATAATGCTCATATTCACTATAGAAAGACTCAGGTTTTGGCATCCTCTCAAGGGATGGCAAGTGGGGAGTGGGGAGGGAGGTCCTGCCTACTTATCGATGGGCTAATGGTCTTGAAACAGTCAAGCCACAAATTCCCTACTTACCTTTTGGTACTCCTCAAGGTTCAGGGACAGGGACAACTCAGTTCTGCTTTTTCTTAGCCTCTTTGGGGCCGGAGAATCCAGGCACACTCCTTTACATACCATGTTATGTACAGCTCTCTTCAGACCATGCCTCTGCAAAATCCTCACCCTGGACCTTGCTATTTGTCTCTATGCACTCATCCAGTCCAAAGGAGGCAATATCAGGCATGAATCCCACAGCTAGAACCTATACAGGACCTAAGCCATATTTGCAGAGTCACCCAGAGACCCCAGGAACCATTTAAAGATTTCCAGTTGGTAGTAGAGAGAAAGAAACCATGTTGAGATCATATCTTCCCACATTCTTCCTAACACATGCTTGAGAATGTAAGGATTTTCTTATTTTAAGAAAATTACTTAGAATAAATACATTTTTATAAGTATATAGTACTGGAAGTCTTAGCCAAAGCAATTAGACAGAGACAGAAATTAAAGACAAACAATAAGAAAAGAAGTAGTCAAATTATCAGATTAAATGATTCCATAAATAGAAAAATCAAAAGTCTAAGACTATTAGAACTGATAAATGAATTCAGTAAATTTACAAGGTCAACATAACAAAAATCAGTACCTTTTTATACTAATAATTAACTTATTGAGAAACAAATGATAAAAGTATTCCACTAATAATACCGACACCAACATATGAAGAAACTTAACCAATGAAGCAAAAGACTACTACAATAAAAATTGTAAAACAACAAATGAAAGAAATTGAAAAGGACACACACACATACACACACACACACACAGAGAGAGAGAGAGGGAAACCTCCCATGATCATGGATTGGAAAAATTAATATCATTAAAATGTTCATATTACCCAAATTGATTTATAGATTCCAAGCAGTCCCCACCAGAATACTAAAGGCATTCTTCTAAAAATAATGACAATAATAATAATCCCAAAATTCATATAAAAGAACAAAAGATCCAATTAGCCAAAGTAATCTTGAGCCAAAAGAACAAAGCTGGAGGCATCACAATACCTGATCCTAAGACATATTAGAAGACTATAGGAACCAAGACATCAGAGAAGTGGCACCAAAACCAACCCATAGCCCAGGGAAACAGAATAAAGAACCTAGAAATACTTTTTAGTTTGAGTAAGTCCCATTTGTTGATTCTGGTTGTTAACTCTTGTGCTGAGGGTGTCCTATTGAGGAATTTGGAGCCTGACCCCACAGTATGTAGATCATAGCCGACTTTTTCTTCTATCAGACGCCATGTCTCTGATTTAATATCGAGCTCCTTGATCCATTTTGAGTTAACTTTTGTGCATGGCGAGAGAAAGGGATTCAGTTTCATTTTGATGCAAATGGATTTCCAGTTTTCCCAGCACCATTTGTTGAAGATGCTATCCTTCCTCCATTGCATGCTTTTAGCCCCTTTATCATATATAAGATAGTTGTAGTTTTGCGGATTGGTTACTGTGTCTTCTATTCTGTACCATTGGTCCACTCGCCTGTTTTGGTACCAGTACCATGCTGTTTTTGTTACTATTGCTCTGTAGTATAGTTTGAAGTCTGGTATCGCTATACCGCCTGATTCACACTTCCTGCTTAGCATTGTTTTTGCTATTCTGGGTCTTTTATTATTCCATATGAATTTCCTGATTGTTTTATCTATTTCTACAAGAAATGCTGTTGGGATTTTGATTGGGATAGCATTGAACTTATAGAGAACTTTTGGTAATATCGCCATTTTGATGATGTTAGTTCTGCCTATCCATGAACAGGGTATATTTTTCCATCTTCTGAGGTCTTCTTCTATGTCTCTTTTTAGGGTTCTGTAGTTTTCATTGTATAGGTCTTTCACCTCTTTTGTTAGGTTGATTCCCAGGTATTTTATTTTTTGGGGGGATATTGTGAATGGAGTAGTTGTCCTCATTTCCGTTTCAGAGGATTTGTCGCTGATATACAGGAATGCATTTGATTTATGCTTGTTGATTTTATATCCCGCCACTTTGCTGAATTCATTTATTAACTCTAATAGTTTCTTTGTAGACCCTTTTGGGTCTGTTAGGTATAGAATCATATCGTCTGCAAATAGTGCTAATTTAAGTTCTTCTTTTCCTATTTTTATGCCTTTAATTTCTTTCGTCTGTCTAATTGCTCTGGCCAGTGTTTCAAGGACTATGTTGAACAGAAGTGGTGAGAGAGGGCATCCCTGTCTTGTACCAGATCTTAGAGGGAATGCCTTCAATTTTTCTCCATTCAGAATGATGCTGGCCTGTGGCTTATCATAGATTGCTTTAACAATGTTGAGGTATGATCCTGTTATCCCTAATTTTTCTAGAGTTTTGAACATAAAGGGATGCTGTACTTTGTCGAATGCCTTTTCTGCATCTATCGATGATCATATGGTTCTTATTTTTAAGTCTATTGATGTGGTGAATAACATTTATTGATTTCCGTATATTGAACCAGCCTTGCATCCCAGGGATGAATCCTACTTGATCATGGTGTATAATTTTTTTGATACGATTTTGAATCCGATTCGCCAGGATTTTATTGAGGATTTTTGCATCTAGGTTCATTAGAGATATTGGTCTGTAGTTTTCTTTCTTTGAAGTGTCTCTGTCTGGTTTAGGTATCAGGGTGATGTTGGCCTCGTAGAATGTCTTTGGAAGTTCTCCCTCTTTTTCTATTTCCTGAAATAGCTTGAAAAGTATTGGTGTTAGTTCCTCTTTAAAGGTTTTGTAAAACTCTGCTGTATACCCGTCCGGTAGAGAGATAAACAGGGAGCCTACATCCTGGGAACAAATCTTTACCCCACACACTTCAGATAGAGCCCTAATATCCAGAGTATACAAAGAACTCAAAAAATTAGATAATAAGATAACAAATAACCCAATCAACAAATAGGCCAAGGACCTGAACAGACACTTCTCAGAGGAGGACATACAATCAATCAACAAGTACATGAAAAAATGCTCAACATCGCTAGCAGTCAGAGAAATGCAAATCAAAACCACCCTAAGATACCATCTCACTCCAGTAAGATTGGCAGCCATTAAGAAGTCCAACAACAACAAGTGCTGGCGAGGATGCGGGGAAATGGGTACACTTGTTCATTGTTGGTGGGACTGCAAAATAGTGCAGCCAATTTGGAAAGCAGTATGGAGATTTCTTGGAAAGCTGGGAATGGAACCACCATTTGACCCAGCTATTCCCCTTCTCGGTCTATTCCCTAAAGACCTAACAAGAGCATGCTACAGGGACACTGCTATATCGATGTTCATAGCAGCACAATTCAGGATAGCAAGATTGTGGAACCAACCTAGAAGCCCTTCAATAGATGAATGGATTAAAAAATGTGGCATTTATACACAATGGAGTATTACTCCGCAATAAGAAATGACAAAATCATAGAATTTGGAGGGAAATGGATGGCATTAGAGCAGATTATGCTAAGTGAAGCTAGCCAATCCTTAAAAAACAAATGTCAAATGTCTTCTTTGATATAAGGGGAGTAACCAAGGACAGGGTGGAGACGAAGAGCTGGAGAAGAAGATTAACATTAAACAGGGATGATAGGGGAGAGGGAAAGTGAGAGTTAAGGGAAATTGCATGGAATTGGAAGGTGAGCCTCAGGGTTATACACAATTACATATAAGAGGAAAGGAGGAGTAGGAGAAAAATTATATAAGTGGAAGAAACGATTTATAGTAGAGGGGATGGAGAGAGAGAAGGGGAGGGGAGGGGAGGGGAGGGGAGGGGGGACAGTGGAGAATGGGATAGACAGCAGAATACATCAGTCACTAGAAAGGCAATTTGTAAATCAATGGAAATGTAACTGATGTGACACAGCAATCTGTATATGGGGTAAAAATGGGAGTTCATAACCCACTTGAATCAATCTGTGAAATATGGTATATTAAGAACTATGTAATGTTATGAACAACCAACAATAAAATAATTAAAAAAAAAGAACCTAGAAATAGATTCATCCATCTACAGTTGACTGATTCTTGATGAAAGTGTCAAAGCATGTGTTACAAGCAGGAAAGCCTCTTCAGTAAATGATCCTGGGAAAATTGTATATTCACATGCAGAAGATTGACCTCTGTCTCTCACTTTATACTAAAATCAACCCAAAATAGACAAAGACCACAATGTAAAACCTGAAAATATTAGGGGAAAACTTCAAGGCAGCAGTATAGGTAATGATTTTTTGGATAAGACCCTAAAAGCACAGGCAAAAGAAAAATGAGACAAATAGGATTATGCCAAACTAAGAAGCTTCTGCACAGCAAACAATCAACAAAGCTAAAAGACAACCCACAGAATGGAGAAAGCTTTGCACACTGTCTGAAAAAAAGAGTGATTCAGAATATATAAGGAGCTCAAAAATCTCAACAACAACAAAAACCCAATAAAAAATGACTAAATGATCCAAATAGATATTTCTTAAATGAAGAATAAAAAAATTTAAATGGTCAACAAATTTATGAAAAAGTACTCAACATCCTTGGCTACCAGGAAAAAGAAAATAAAAACCACAATGAGAGATCATCTCACTCCAGTTAGAATGGCTGTTATCAAACAGACAAAAAATAACAAGTGCTGGTGAGAATGGAGAAAAGGTCACTATTATACATTATTGGTGTGAATGTGTAAAATAATACAGTCATCATGGAGAACATATGGAGATTCCTCAGAAAACTAAAAATAAAGCTACAAAATGATCCAGCTTTTCCACTTCTGGATATGCATCTAAAGAAATGAAATCAAAGAAATATTTGCAGACCCACATTTATTGCTTCATTCTTCATTCTGTGACTAAGATATAGAATCAACCTGGAAGCCCATCAATACATGCATGGATAAAGAAAATGTAGTATATACAGAATGTAACATTGTTCTGTCATAAAATAACATTCTATCAATTACAGCAAAATGAATGGAAATGGATCCCAGGGTGTTAAGTGAAACAAGCCAGGGGCTGGGGATGTAGCTCAATTGGTAGAGTGCTTGACTCACATGCACAAGTCCCTGAGTTCATCCCCAGCACCACAAAAAGAGAGAGAAAGTGAAACAAGCCAGACACAGAAAGACCTCTGTCTCTCACTTTATGCTAAAATCAACCCCAAATGGGGTTACTTTCATATGCAAAATGTAAAAAAAAATGTACATGTGAACATGGAACAGTGATTTCTAGAGGCTTGGCAGAATAGGGGAAAGAGGACTAGGAGGATATTGAAGAACAGGTACCAAGACACAATTAAATAGAAGCAGAGTGGGGTAATTCAAGTTCACAATAACCCAATGGCTCTCTTATGAATTACTAGAAGAGAGAGGAGCTTAGAGAGTACAAACAAACAGTAGTGGTAAGGAGATGGAAGTATCAGTCACCTGACTTCATTGTCACATCTTATATACATATGAAATACATACAATTTAAATAATAATCATTCTTATTATTTTATAATATGTAATATATGTCATATAATAATAAAATTATATAATAATTTTAGGCTGGGGATTTAGCTCAGTGGTAGGGAGCTTGCTGCATATATGAGTCCCAGGCCCACAAATAATAGTAATCATAACAAAAAAAAGAATAAGTCAGTAAAATTTTTCAAAAAGTGGCTATGTAAATCAAGGCTGTAATATAATTTATTGGAAAGTTATAAATATAGTTCAGCAGTTCTTGGGGATTACTCCAGCTCTGGGTAAATAAGACTGAATTTCCAACACTATCCCCAATTATCACTACTCTCTGATAAAGGTGCACTCAACAGAATAAGCAGATTATGTCAGCTGTAACCAAAATATTCCAGTGTCTTGGAAATATGGTAGAGTGGATCTGTGTGCTCTCCAACTCTCGTAATATTCATCCCTACCTATGTGAAAATATGTGTTTAATATATGGACATGACTAGTATTAATATCTTAATCAATACAGTTTTGTCAGTAAGAATAATAAAAAGCTAGTCATAATATTTTATGCTGCTTTTTATAATATTTTAGATTGTTTTGAAGCACTCGTTTTGCTTCAGTAATCATTTTCTGATACTTGTTTAAATATTTTATAAAGGCATCATTTCCTAAGACAGTTGCTTTTACACTAAATTTATTTTTAATACATTTTGCTTATGTTTCATATGAAATCAGTAACTAATTTAACTTATATTTTCTTCTTTCCATTACATACATTAGTAAATAATCCCTTCAAGTTTATATACTCAATGGAATAACTGACTATAAGAGTTCTATAAAATGCTATTAAATCAAATAGAAATCTTATAAAGTAAAATACAAGATATTGGAAATGTAGAGCTAGATATTTTATATGTCGAAGCTAAGAAACCAATAATGTTACACTTTAGCCAAGAAAACATTTTCATGTGTTCTCATACTGTGCTCTCTTGGAAAATAAAATAACATTATGGTCAAATTTAAGGTATTGAATCTGGAAATTTACTCAAATCTTAATAATTTTTTTAATCAATTTGTAATTCCTGTACTTCTCATACCAGAGACCTTTGTGTTCATACTTATACTTTGTAATTTTGTTCATATTTATTATTTGACTCTATTTTGCTTCATGAAAGATGACTCTGGATTATTCTTAATGACATAAAAATGGGGAAGACTAAATGCCATACATATAAATTTTGGTACAATTTTTTAGGAAGTATTTGTTTTTTTTTATTCCTCTCTTATCCCCAACACATCTCAGAAAACAAAAGTAATGCTAGCCCAGTTTTGTTTTTCCATATTTCATACTAGAAATTCTACTTTATAAAGAAACACTATATACTCAGAATAATTGGTTCAACATTTACTAAACAGTATTTGCAAAGCAGTGCAGGAGGAGGACATAGACAAGACATTGTCTTTCTCTTCCAAAAACGTATGGACTTACAGTAAAAAAAAAAAAAAAACCCCACACATAATGTTATTAGTGCTAAAGGGACAATAAACACAAAGAGGAAAAAGAATGTAATACTCCATGTTTTGCTCAACCTTTCATGAAAGATTACAGACATTGATCTGGGCCTTCAAAGATGGGTAAGAGGTAAGTAGGTGGAGCTAAGAGTAGACTGGGATTTGGGAGGAGTAAAGATGATGCCTAGTTGGGAGCAAAGTAAGCCAAGGGCTTCCACAGACATCTGTGGTGTATGTGAAGCAGTGTGAGGGTGGCATTCCTGAATGGGGAAATAGTTGCAAGGGTTAAGCTAGAAAATGTAGGCCTGAATTATGGAAGTGAGTAGGTTTTAACAAGATGCCAAGTATCACACAAAATGTCTGGAACAGAAGAGTTTTACGATTGGTTTTAGAAAAATTATATGGGTAATGATTTGTAGCAACAGTTGGATTGAAGAATAATTAAAGCAGAGAAGGAAGTTGGGAGACTGTTCCCCGAAGTAGTGGTTGTCAAAATGTAAAGGAGTAAATCTTTTAATTTAAACTGTGACAACATAAAAGGTACACAACTTAAATAACAAACTGAATAAGGGAAAGAGTCTGGGACAGAAGGAGGAGTCTGAATTTTGGAAGTTCTTTTTTGTTCTTTAGGTCATACACTTGAATGAGAAAAAAATTTAAAAGTTCTGTAATGACAAGATAAGGAAGGACAGAGAGTCCAGCTTTCCAGAGGCTTCAGGATACTGATAGGAGGGCCTCTTCTGAACTCACTGCTGGAGGCAGGGCCAGAGGCTTGGTGGTGAGGGCAAATGTCGAATGGCTGACAGAGTGGATGACTGCGGATTAGACTTGAGATCCCTTAATTAGCCCATTTGTTCTTCACTCACTAATCCAGCATGTGCTGTGTGCCTCCACACACCAAGCAGGTCTTCACCTCTTCACCGTCCTTCCCTGAACTGTCCTGCTAACCTCCTTCCTGGCTCTCTGCCTTTCCCTCCCACTTCCAGGCTGTCTTCCACTTGCAACTGAAGTGATCTTTCCAGCATGCAAATCTACTTGCACTACCCTGTTTGAAACTTGGGGATAGATACATTAACATAGAAGCTTGGTCCCTATTCTTATGAATAATTGACTTAGGAGTAAGGAATTCAAAGTTTAAGATAGTAAATAGAGTTATTGATTGATTAGTCTCAATTAGGTAGACCTGTGCTCTAACATTCACTTTTTGTAAACTTTCTTACTTAACTTGAATCCATTAAAATGTACACACAATATTTGAGACTTAAAAAAATAAGAAGAAAACAATAAAATAACTTTGTTTAGAGAATATAGTGATTTTAAGTAAAAAGACCAATACTTTAGAACAATGTTGTTCAAGCGGTCTGTGGTACTCATGCACCATACATCTTTATTCTGGGGGGAAGTAAGTGTAAGTGAATATGTACTCAACAAGAGTAAATGTGGATAAATATTGAGTATGTAAATATTGAATATTATTAAACCAAAATAAATTTTTGGCTTATAGTTTCTTATCAGAAGAGTCACTCTTTCAAAGTTTTGAAGTAGGTATTATATATGTGGCCTCTTGAATCTTTGTTGTTGAATTGAACCTAGGGAAACTTAACCACTGAGCACATCCCCAGCCTTTTCTATTTTTTATTTTAAGATAGGGTCTCACTAAGTCGCTTAGGGCCTCACTATGTTGCTGAAGCTGGCCTTGAAATCACAATCCTCCTGCCTCAGCATCTCCAGTCACTGGGATTACAGTCATGTTCCACCACTCCCGGCTTGAGTCTCTCTTTGAAATGATTCAATATGACATCTCTGTGTTTGGAGGAATTGGGCACTTTTAGTAATGTACGTTTGCAAAACAGAATAATTTAGCTTATGTAAATTGAATTTCAAGCAGTTCCAGATAACGTTTTATTAAGAATACATTAAATTTTGATGACCCTGTTTATTCAACAACAATAATGAATTAACAAAAAAATGCACTAAACTAGGCATTCCAGTCATCACAGGATGTTTATGACACAGTTGGTGTCTCTGAATGAATATCTTTGAATCTGCTAGGAATGTCATTAATTGCCTCCCCTCTCAAATTATTCCCTTCTTCTGCTACATTTTCTTCTTTCTTCTTCTTTTTCTAATTGTTAGCCCATAATTTCTCATGCATTCTATCCGGTGCCTATGATGCTAAATCTGAAATGCCATGTCATTCCAAAATATTCATCAATGGAAGTTTAATTTTGGTGTAATTAGTAGCAATTATTTTTATAGTTAGGTTACTATATGAGCTCTCTTTCTACTATAATACTTGACTGACAAAATATTTTTACTTAGTCTTCCACTGTGTTGAATGAGGTGACACATGCATGCCAAACACATATATTTATACAGATTTTATCAAGTATTGAGAGAAAATGTGCCTGATGTGCTTTGATTATTTTCCTGTGCATTCTTGAGTTGTCAAGGTATTATAGTTATCATATCAATTATTAATTTTTAAGTTACATTCTAATTGTAAATACTTTAAAAAATACAGAAAACATGTTATAAAAATATAAATTCTCATCCATATTCCATCTGTTCTACAAATGTGTGCAGTTGTATAGTGATCCCCCTTCTCTAGGTCTAGAACATATCCATCACCAGGGAAAGTTCACTTGTGCTTCTCTGCCCCTCTGCCCTAAGCCTCTGGAACTACTGAGCTGATTTATATTCTTACAGTTTTGTTTTGTTTTTCTTTTTCAGAAAATAATATAAATTGAACCATATACTATGTAGCTTTTTGGGTCTTTTTCCTCACATAGCTTAAGGCATTTATCAGTAGTTTATTCTATTGCTGATTTTATTCCAGTGTGTATATGAATCACAATTTATTTATCCGATCACCAGGTAATGAAAATTTGTATTATTTTCAATCTGGAGCTATTGTAAATTCGCCATTAATGTTTTCATACTGATTTTTCTAAGGAAGTATGTTTTCATTTCTCTTTAGTAAAAACAATGTGTCTTCAGTTGTTGGTCTTATGGTAATGGTATGTTTTACATCAGCAGTTTTCCAAAGTGGATATTCCATTTTGTATTCCTATTTGCAACATATTAGAATTCCATTGACTTCACATCCTCACCAGCCCTAGGTATTGTTTGTTTTTTTTATTTGATACTCTCATGGGGGCGTGGTGGTATCTATCTGATTGTTGTATTTAGTTTTGAGGAGACCTTAATTACTCTCCAACTATATGGGACCTGGCTACCCATTTATAGGTATACATATCTTCAAATTCTAACTTTTCTATAGCACAGACATTAACTGAGGGATATTCTAAACAAAAAATAGATGAATGTATTAGTCAGCCTTATGTTACTACAACAAAATGCTTAAGACTGCTAACTTATAAATAGAAAAGATTTATTTAGCACACAGTTTCAGAGGTTTAAAGTCCACAATCAGGCTGGCCCTATTGGTTTAGCCTTTGGCAAGGGCAGCAGATAGCTGCATATCTTGGCAGGATCATGTGAGAGCAAGCAGTCATATCTGGAACAGGAACAGAAAGAAAAGAGTGGGCAGAACCAAACTTACTCCTTTTATAAAGATAGTCTTGTAAGAATTCAAGAGGTCACATAAAAATTACCAAGAATTCTTAGGTAAACTACCTTTTGAGAGCATGTGCCCCCAGTGACATAAAACCTCTCACTAGCCCCCCTCCAAAGATTCCAGTACTTCCCAAGAACATCACCCTGGGGCCAAAGCCTTCTGTATGTGGACCTTTAGAGGACTCAGCTGTAAGGGTCAGGAGTCTTTTTAAATGAACTCCTAAAACAAGAATCCAAAACTGTCCCTTTGGAAAAAAAAAAATCTTCATAAAGTAAAAAATTGTGTTTTTCCAGCTTCCTGTGAGGCCTTCTTTCATGAAATAATGACATTAAATAATAAATAATATATTAAAGATTTTTTTAACTTTTTAAAAATTTTTTAACTTTTATAATAAGAAAATGTAAGCATACTTAGGAATGGGGAAATGAATCATGTCACTCAGCTTCTACAGTTGACTCATACCAATCTAGTTTTGTCTCTTGCAACCTCACCAGTGATTATTTGAAGTAAATCCCAGGCATCTAAAGATTAAATTTTAATTGAATCTCATATTTCTTGATTTATCATATTAGTATTGAAAATAATTATTTTAAAAGTGTTTAAATTTCAAAAATTAATTTCTAGTATTAATATCTAAGGGTCAGTAATCTCTTTGTTTGACCTATTTACATGTGAAGAATTTTCTAGGTGCAGTTTTTTTCAGGTATTGATTCAGTATGCTATGGGAAACCACAACACCTGAATGGAAATAAAAGCTCATTAAGTGAGATTGTTTTACTTAGCATACTGTGTATATAGTTTCTTTAATAGCACTGTATAGACATTAAATTATAAGAACTGCAGGTTTTGCTTAATGGAAGTTGCCACTTAAGTTAACAATATAGGCCATTTGATTTTTTATTTACTATATTATATATTTTTTTAAATTACACATTGACTATAATCCTAGGAGTACTTTCTTAATTCTTTTTACAATATTGATCTAATTTTTCTCACTGGGAAGCTCAACTGAAGTGTATAACTGGTTTTAATTAAGAATAAAAAAAAGAAACCACATCATTAGGAATTCTGATTTTTGCTTCTCTAACAACAACAACAAAAAAGACCATGAGCAATATGAGATTAGTAAGATGTAAGAAATGATAACCATGTTAGGGGTTGCCTATAACAAACTACAGTAATTGGGGAAGTAACCTTGACACATTTCAGTTCAAATATGAGTATCTGTAGTTTATTATATTCCAGACAGTATTCATTACCAAAGATGTAGGGCCAAATTAACTTTAATGTTGCACTCTTCTCAAGACATTCCATAGCTAGCAATAACATTAAGATAATGCCGTTAAAATAAGAATTTCAATTATAAGGCAGATGAGACTGTGAAAAACATGACAGTCTTAATGAGCAGTAGGAGTTGGTCTTTGCTTCAATAAGGCACACAGTTATCAGAGATGGGAAGGAAACAAAACACAGGCTGCAGCCTTCTCCTGTTGGGTCATTTCATCCTCTACTGATAACAGCTTTGGGTTCAAATTCATTTCTATTCATACTCCCAGACTGGCATTAGGATGATGGTCCTGTTATCTTCCATTTGCAGCTAGAACACCTTCAGTTGCAATAGTGCTCCATTCTTCCAAATAGCTGAAAGCATGTTTTCACATTTGCTCTCATCATATCTTTGTTAAGAAAGAAAGGGAATCAAGGTGTTGGCTCCATCTTGCAGGTGGGAAAAGGGGATCAGTGTCTCAGTGGTGACATGGGGAATAGATTATTTGAAAGATCACTGTGTGCTTCTTCAGAGGACTGTTTTTAACCAAGAGGAGATATAATGAATGACCCAAATATTGTATCATTCTTTGTATTTGTATATTACACATCTCTTGTTTTTGACTTCAGAGTGGTAGCTAATGAAGATCACAGGAGGGATTAATAAAATCAGAGGAGGAAAAGGTTATCATCAAGAGCTATCTTAGTCCATTCTGGCTGCTGTAACAAAAAACACCATAAACAGGGGCCTTATAAACAATAGAAATTTAATTCTAACAGCTTTGAATCCTGGGAAGTTCAACATCAAGGCCCTGATGCTTCATGTCTGGTGAGGGCCCCCTCAGGTTCATAGAAGAAGCTTTCTATTGTATCCTCACATGGAGGGAGGTGTAAACAATCTCTCCTTATAAGCTCTCCTTATATAAAGCACTAATCTCATTCATGAGAGAGGGCTCTGCCATCATAACTAATCACCTCCCAAAGCTCCAGCTCCTAATAGCAACCCACTGGGATTAGGATTGGGGAGCACACAAACATGCAGACCATAGCAAGAGCTCTGGTTCTTTGTAACCACTAAGCACGCAGCCACTGTACAGTGGCTACACCCAGGCCCTGTTGATAAAGCCCATGCATCCTGTACAGTGTAGAGTTCACACTGCTTTCTGGAAATGGCTTCACCAAGTAAGTTACCCCTAAGCATCCAGCAGTGCTGACACACCCTGACATGCCCCAAAGCTTTAAAGTCACCTCCTTGAGGAAGGCTAAGAGCCCTCCTGTTTATCTGATCTATAATTCATTCAGTTGGTGGAAGTGATTAGCTGCATCTCTTTTGCCTCTCTGCTGTAAATTCTCAGGGATTGTAGTTTCTTCTTCAGTTTGGATTTTCCCATTAAACTTTCAAATAGAGATTTTTTTTCTCATTCGGGCTATTTTTAAGATTAGAAAGTCTTTTTTGCCTCCAGAAAGCCCTGAAGACTAATTTGGTTTTAATTTACCCTATATATCACTATTTGTTCACCACTTACATAATTAATACAAATGTTTTCCCTCAATTTCTTTATAAATATATTTCTCATAAAGCATTTTCATCCATATTGCTTGCTCTAGAGCGTGACCAATTTTCATAGTCTGTACTACAATATGCTGTATAATACCCATGATGTTCGTGCTGTCTACTCTCATATTTACTTAATCTATCATCAAAGGGAGCATGGCTGATGCCTTTAAGTGAACCAATCGATTATGCAGCATTATGTTTAGCTTCCACCAGCAGCAATTTTCTTTTTTCCCTTAGGAACCTTAATTCTGGAAATGAACATTCCACTAGATTCAGAGTGTTCATTTATAAAATACAAGTATATTTTTGCTTACATAATATATATTTAAATGTTAGATCCATAGAGTAACAATAAAATGTATAAGTCTTTTCATTAGAGTCTATGATGGTTTTAAATCATGATGAAATTGATTTAAATTGCAAATATTACAGTAAATCTTTCTAGATGAGCCACAGAGCTTAAATGTAAAACTGATGTTCTTAAATTAAATAGTTAATATATTGTCTAACAAACTAAAACATAATACTCGATTGTCAGAGTAATTTTTATTTATTTATTTATTTGTTTGTTTATTTATTTATTTATTTTTGTCAGAGTAATTTTTAAACAGATCGTTAATGTTTTAAATGTAAAAATATGGTGGATTTTAATCTTGTTTAAATAATTTTATCTTTTTTCTTCCTCTTTTGTTTTCTCTCCTTTTATCACTAGAAACAATAAACCAGCAATTTCAAAATGAGGACAACTCACTAATCCTCATTAATTGTCTTTCTTCCAGTTCCTTCCTTTTTGTCCTGTTAATTTTACTTAGAAACACAGTATTGCCATTTCTGAGACTTTTGTGTGGTACTAGTATCTGAACACATAGATCTACAGTTTTCATGATCTATTGGTAAGAAAATAAGTGACGTAGAGAAGTGGGTAAAAAACACACGTACAGCAAAGATACTTAACAAAACCCTCATACTGTGTCTTTTATAATCTTTTATGTTCTTTAGACATGTAATTAATATTATTGCCCTCAGAATAATGTTTAAAAGTGATCTTTTATAAATGTTCTTTCAGTTTCATGCATTCTTTTGTGGAAAATAAATTGATTCATCTCATTATCAGTCAAGTTCAGGACTTAGTAGCATGTATGTCTCTAGGATGAAAGTTATTTTGGAATTCAAAGAGAGGTATATAAAAAGAAATGAAATCAAGGCAAAAAAAATGTAGTCATCCTACCTCTAACACAAAGATCATTAAATTTGAAGTCAGAAGACCTAATTCCAGTTCCAGTTCTACTTTGCACTTGTGTGACCTTGAAAAAGTAACTTAAGCATTTCTAAGCTTTGAATTCCTCACTTATAGAGTGAGGGAAAGAAATGCCCTTCTGCCTGTCAGTCTTCTTGTTGGATCTTGTTGCTGTATTTTGATGTCAAATTTAACATTGCTATCTAAACATATAGCATTCTAGAAGAGATTTACTGTCAACCATTTTCATTTGTTCATTTTTAATATTGATTTATTGATTTCCTTCAATGTGTAAGGAACACTGCTATACACTAGGGAAATAAAAAGGAATTAGATAATACCCAAACACCTCAAATTCTAGGAAGAAAGGCCATATGAAAGACAATAGAATACTTTCATTTCAGTCATTGATTCAATTGACAAGTTGTTGGTTGAATGCTTGCAAGTTGAAGTAATTGTAATATAATAAGAAATATTATGATGGTTTAAGGAAAAAAATCTAAAATGAAGCCATATTAGAATATAAATAGGTCAAATTATATATGCAAAGTTAGTATATGAAAAAGTGGCCTATCCATCAGTAGGAGAAGGATGGGCTTGCTTCTCAGTATGTGGGATTGGAATAGCTTTATGGAAGAACGTAACTAAATCTATTCCAAATACAACAAAATCAAATTATGAAAAGATCCAAAATTTAAAAATAGGAACTTTATATTATATTCAGAGTTGCCAAGTTTCCTAACTTTGATTTAAAATTCAGAGACAATAAGGAAAACATTAAAAAAAGTGGATCATACATAATTTTTTAAAAATTTCTATGGTAAAAAAGTAAAATAAATGAAAAATGTAGAAAATATTTGCAATTTATGTCATGGACAAAGCATTGATAGGCCTTAAAAATACAGAGAATTTTAAAATTAACAAAGGACCCACAAGTCTATAAAAATTGGCAAGAAATATGGACCATTCATAGAAAAATGAAATGCCAAGAGCCCTTAAGCATAGGACATATTCAAATTTACTTGTAATTTTAATTTTAAGAAATTAAAATTAACTGAGATTACCATTATTTATCAGTAGGATTGACAGAATTCCAAGATTCACAGCATACTTGTGATTGGTAAAAAAGGACCCCCAAAGATGTCCACATCCTTGTCCCCAGAATTTGCATGGCAAAAGGGGTTTTGTAGATACAATTAAAATAAGGAGTATAAGACTTATGAACTGTGGAAATTACCCTGTATGGGCTCACTGTGATCACAAAGGCTCTTGTCAGTGAAAAAGGGGCCAGAAGAGTCAGTCAGAGGAGAGGATGTGACGAGGGAAGCAGAAGCCACAGTGATGCAATTGCTGGTGCAGGAAATGAAAAGGGCCATGAGGGAAAATTGTGGACAATCTGAAGAAGCTGGAAAACACAAGGAAATACATCTCCTTGCTAGAGCTTCTGGAAGGAACACAGGCTTGCCAACACCTGAATGTTAGCCATCAAGATCTGTTTTCTGCTTTCCAGAACTGGAAGATAATAAATTTGTATTGTTTTAATCTACTTAATTTGGGGATATTTGTTACCATAACGATAGACAACTGATACAATAACCTAAGATAGAGGTTGTAGAAAAACAGATATGTTCATATGTTTGGGGGAATAAAAATTGGATAGCCCCTCTGTAGGAGAATTTTACTCTATTTACATATACACTTTACCCTTAGATTCCACGACCCACCTCTGCCACTGTCAAAAATACAAAAAAGATATGCACAAAGCTACTGTGATCCAAGTATCTATCAGTAGTACTAGTTGAAAAAACTGAGTGTGATATAATGCTATATTGTGCAGCTATAACAAGTGTTGCTATATTTTGCTGTGAAATGATCTTACAATACCATTACATGAAAGTAGCAAAGTGGAAAAAAGTGCATATGGTATATTATTATTTGATTAAGCAGGCAGAGATTATAAATATAAATATGCAGACACACATAGTTGCTTTTAAAAACATGAAAGGGCAAATTAAATTTTTTTTACTTGTGTGTATTTTAGTGGTTATTCAGAAGGCTGAAAAGAGAACATTATGAAGGGGGCAGATATGGAAAGTGAACCTCTATAACTGTACTTTATTTTGTAGATCTGGGCCTGACACTATTTAAATATATTAAAACTGTAAAGTTTGCCAGGTTAAAAAAATCTAATGAATAAGCAAAAGTTTAAATTATTATCTGAATGAACATAACTAAGAATGCAGTTTATGAGAATTTTTAGAAAACAGTTCTCAGAATCAATAAAGAATGGAGTTCTTTAAGAAATATTTATTCAGAACCCATTAGGGTCTCTTGATCAAAAAAGGGAATTGGGTGATATATAAGTACTCTACAGGGAAGATAATGAAACATCCAGAAGAGGAGTGTGATGGGTTTTCAGACAAAGGAGAGAGCACCTCCACCCAGGACAGGGGCAGGGAAGGCAATATTCATTTAGTCAGTAATTGATCTAGATATTTGCTAAGCACATCTTATGGACACAACTCTTGTAGGCACTGGGGCTCACCCATTTTTAAAGCAGTTCAAAACTCCTTCTTGAACAGCTTGCATGCTGGTGGGATGAGGGCAACAGACAATTTTTAAAAGATGAAAACAGAATTGAGCATTATGCTTAGTGTTGTGCAGATCACTGTTGACTATGGCACATTTCTGTCCTCAAGACCCTCAGAATTCCTGCAGGGGGACATGGATGCTTATCACATAACCAAGTGCTGTGCAGTATACTATAAGCCTTCTACTTTTTAAGAGATCTTAGAATTTTCATGATATTGTGCACTTAATAGATAGCAATACTCAATAAGTGTAAATTCCAATGTTTCTACTCATCAAAGAACAATCAACACCTTATGGCCTTAGAAATAATTTTTATCATAGATCTTTCAGTATCAAAATAATTAAATTCATAAATTTTAAATGTATTAATAACATGGATGTAATTGATATGTGTGAATAACTATTCAGTCATGTGTAGCAGTCTTACAACTCAAGATTTTACTGTTAAGTTAAAGAAAAATAAAGAAAAAAAGTCAATTTGTTTTTTCCTCTTGCAACTCTTTAGATATATTAATTGTTTCATTTTATTAATGAAAATATATTGTCAACAATTGTTAAAGGCTAGAATAAAATTAGCAATAATTGTAAAAAGTAATTTAATTTGCCTTTGTCCCAATATACATATTAAAAGAATATGACATATATAAGAAAGCTGTATTATTAATTTAATCTATAGATAATGCTTGATACAAAATAATTCTAGAATGTTCCTCAGAATCCCCACCCTATGGGTTCTTGTCCTATAGCTCAGGAGTCTTCCCTGGGAACAGACCTATTTTTTCAGCAAAATGTATGGAAGTCATCATTTTTATTTGATTTGCTTTTTCAATAAAATTCCTTAAAGCAAAATATTTCTAGCACTTTGATAAATTAAAGTCTTGTGTTCTGTATGAGACTGTTTACCATGAGCTTGGTCAAGGGCAGGAACAATTCTGGGAGACCCCTTGGCCCTTGCTGTGGGGTGACACCAGGTGAGTTTGTTTACCAACAGCTCCATTTCCACATCTAGAAGACAGGGATGGTAACACCTGTCCTCAGTGATGTTGTGAGCAGGAGAGGAGATACACAGGTCATAGTTGTTGAAGCAACTCATGACGTGATTATCAATAGAAAAATCTTCTCTTTACCTATACTTTCATATTTCTGGCTTTGTGTAAATTTTAAAATGCTTTAGTTCATTTTCACACTTTATCAAGTAGAGTACATGTAACAGAATAAGTTGTTTTTAATAAAAATCTTTTTGTTATTTTAATAGTATTGATAACAATATATTTGTACATTATTCATTTTACAATGCTCCATCACAGCAGCCCAGTAATATAGGCTTTATATTATAGATCCTCCTCATATCACACATGAGTAAAATTTCATTCTAAAAATTAGTGCTCATTGCACTGTACCGTTTACGCAAATACAGGAGGTCTGAGTAGTCAGACCCAATGTGTTCTGAATTGGGGAACCCAGTGTTTTAAATAAACCTCTGCTTGCCTGCCTTTGCCCTTAAGCCAGGTTCAATATGCACTGTCACTGAGGTGGGTCTTTGTTGCAAGGCTAGATGCCAGTAGCACCCGTGCTCCAGTATGACACCCAAGTGTTCCTTCCAAATACTGGAGATGTCCTGAACAAATGAGTAAGAAAAATTGAGAACCAGTGCTTTAAACTGTAGCATGGCAAAGTTTTAATTAGTTAGATTCTGATTAATGTTTTGTTTTTTACTAGTAAGTAAACCATGACAATTTTTATCTTGTGATATAGTCACTAAATATTTGGGTAAACAGGACTTTCATTGTGAACATATGACATTGGCCTGATAAAATTTACAGAAATAAAAATTAATTTTACTCAAAATGAAGTATATATATATTCCTTCTTCCATATAAGTCATTACAAAAGGTTTGTTCAATTAATGCTTCCCATAATACATTGTCCATTACACCCTTATCACAAAACAAAAAGACTCAAACAGTATTTTGTTTTATTCAAATTATGCAAATTATATATATTTGTGGTTTTGGTTTGTTTTTATAAATGCTGGTTAGATAATACTTGATACAAAATAATTCTAGAATGTTCCTCATAAGAGGGAAGAAGTTTATTTTTATTTTCTTCCCTAGTACATGTAATAAGACCCTGTAACACCACATTTTCCCTCCTTCAAAAAAAATCAGTATATAAATGCAAAATATGTGTATTTTTAAATATATTTTATTGGTGCTAAAATTTAAATAAAAATAACTTGTAACTAATTTCAGACACCCCTAGATGGTGTGTCTTAGTGATATTTAAATACTGAATAAAACAATTTATAGCTTAATTGAATCATTTATTAAGGTATATCTTTTCTTATTATCCTATTATCCTGGATCAGAAGAAAGATAAATACATTGTGTAATTAATCGATTGAATTTAGAAACATTTCTTTTGAAATAGAACATGTATTTATGAATTATCAAACAGTTGTTTATTAGTTATGAGTAAGAGAAATAATTTTAAATACACACACACATGGGTTAACAGATAACAGAAACAAAAATCAGCTGCTACTTTTGCTCTACTTGTCTCAAAGGTTATCAACTGGTAAGTACTACCAGCAGAGCATGAAAATGAGTAAATCAAGACAAGAGTAAATCGGACAAGGTAGAGTTTGTTGTATTTTTAACTACAGAGGGCTGGTCAATAGCTGCACTCCATTTCCCCATGGAAAGCTCAGTTTGTTAGCTTTAGGATAGGCTCAGTCAATGGATTCTTTTTTACTAAGAGAAATGATCCATGGGAGGTCCCACGAGGAGGAAAATCCTGAGAAAACCTGGGCAGCCTTTCATGCTGTACAACACAACCAGGGAAGTAAGACTCTGACCTATTTGAGGTAGAGTTTCAAAGACTGAGCTGCTGGAGCTCTTTTTTAAAAAAAATCAATTCACATTATCAAAAGAAAGCTGAAAATGATAGCAAAAGGCTGGTTTTATTAGGAAAACTTTTCTTCTATTATAATAATGCATTATGTGAAGTGCTTGGAATTGGCTTCAAATAATATTAAAGCACATATTAAAGAAGACGATAATTACGCTTTGTAAGTTTGCCTGTTTGTCGGCACCCTTTGTCATCATCTCTTCCTGGAACAATGGGAGAGGTGGGAGACACAGATGGGCAAGATGAGCAGAATGTTAGCACCGGGTTCCTCAGTGCCCTGTGACTGGACCCACCCAGTGGTCCAAGTGCATGTGCTGATGAGACAAAAAAAAAGGCATGAATAACTTTCCCCTCTAAGTATTGCTGACAATCTAGTTCTCCACTTATGCAAATGAGATTGAAGAGCAATATATTTTTTGAAAGCATTAGGATTTTTTTGTTGATTACTGTTATATTCTTAGCTACTTCTCCAAAGGAATTGATGTGACTTACAATAAAAGGGACAGACAAAATAAAAACACATTTGTTGTTGTTGTGTTGATGGTGACAGTATTTTGTTTTATTTGTTTGAAAGATTGGCATATTAGAGTCAACTGTAGAGTTAAACAGTTGGATAAAAACCGCAGCTTTTTCTCTAATATGCTGTTTGATTTGGTCAGGTTAATTCAGGTCTTTGAATTTTGTTTCCTTAAATAAAAGCAGGTACAATAAGGACTACCTTAGGGTGTCACAAGGGTTAAATGCACTAAAATACATGACATACCTAGCTTCATTCCTGGAACAAAATAGAGACCCCCAATAAATAGTCCCTCCCTCTGCTTCTCCTCCTCAGGAGAAGGAGCTTTCAAGGAAGCAAGCTCAAGCAGCCCTTCTCCCTGTCTTCCAGCAAAGCATTATCTTTTAAGCATCTAAGATCATCATAATTAAAGAGTGTCCAAATTATGTATGAAAGAAATGGGCCATTGCAGCATTCATTTGTTCATCAGAGCTTTTTGAGCACCTACTCGGGGTCAGACCCTCAGGTGAGAACTGTGGGGAACTCGAGGAGTAGCTGGCCTGCCCCAGCCCCAGCAGAGAGATCTTTGTTGCTGGGAAAAAAATAATTTCAAAAAACTAGGTTTCCTTCTTCCTTCCTGTTTTGAAAACTATTAGTAGACATGTCATTATGCTTAGAAGTTTTATTCCTCCTGGCCGCAGTGCCAACTTCTTCAAAAAAAATCTGCCTAGTCTTTTGGCAGATTTGCTAGAATTCTCATGACCTCGCCCATGTTGGTTGGAAGTATATAGAAGAGACAGATTAATTAAAGCAGAAAACCTAGTACTTTCTAGATAGTAATGAAAAGTTCAAGACTAAGGATTCATTGATAGAATAGTTACTTAATGTGAGTGGAAACAACACAGTGAACTCAATATCTTTAAAAATCACAACTTAATGAATTCTTGCCAGGAAGACTGAAACTTTATCCAATTTCTCTTGATTGTAACATGAGATAGAGAGAAAGAGTGTTTTTATATTTTATCTGAAAGTAAGCCTCTCAAAATATGCTGTATAATTATTATAAAACAATATAAAATTATACTTTAGAAACTATTAATAATTTATATTGACAGATTCTAATTACAGAGAAAATTTGAATGTAACCAGTTAATTATTAAAATGATCATTCCCTAACAACATTACTTTAAAATTTCTTCAGGGGCTTGGAGAATGAAAGCTCATAATTTTTCTAGTTGTGTTAAAATACCTTTGCCCACTTTTGTTTAAATTATTGAAATGTTCTTTCTCAACTTAAATAAAAATTAGGTCTTTAGAAGCATTGATGGTTAAAATATAAAGGCATTATATTAAAATATGCTTTTTAAGGCCTTTGGTAATATTGGATACAATTTTGTGTGGATTATAAATGTTTAAATAATTCATAATTCATAAAGGTAATCATAGAACCTGTGCTATATATATATATATATATATATATATATATATATATATATATTCTCAAATTCTATCAGAGTTTTTTGTTTTGTTTTATATATACATTTTAATCTATCACTGTTTGTGGTTTGTATCAAAGGTTACGATTCATCCATGAATTATTTATTTATTCATTTATTAATCATTAAAAATATTTTTTGAACAACTGTCTTAGGCCCAGTCCTATTCTGAGTCTGGAGATGTAAACACAAATAAAGCCAGATCTTGTCTCTGAGATTCATAATCTGAGGGAAAGACAGAGACACTTGGCCACTGACATAAAATAAAGACATGTACATATTATCTATGAACAGAAAGAAAAGGGAAACTAATTATGCTCAGAGATATGGAGTCATTATTTTAGTGAGAAGACAATATTTGAACAGGAGCCTTATAAAAAAGAAAAGAAAAGAAAAGAAATAGTTCTCCTGGGGAACAGAGGCCATTCCATTCAAGAGGACGCATGGTATGACTGGTCTAGCTGCCATGTGGAGTTCAGAAAAAGTGGTGAGAGTCCAGACATGAGTAAGGTGGCGGTCACAAAGATCCTGGGTCCTGTGGACAATGGGAAACGAGATTTCCAGCATGGTTAATACGTGTTTTGGATCAAGCCCTGTGGCAAGGTTATGGGGAATAAATTTGAAGGAAAGACTAAAGGCAGAAAAAGATGTTAGGAGGCTACAACTTAGGTCAGGGAAGAAATCAGAGTAAGCAAACTGTTTACTCATTCACTCTTTCTTTAGTTCAGTAAATATGGGATTTCCAACTATAGGTCAGATACAGTGTTTTTCGCCTTGCTAAATAATTCCATATCAGCACCTATGGAACTACCTCATTTGCTTAAAAAAATTGCATTAAAATTATCAACACCTGGGGCTGGGGTTGTGGCTCAGTGGCAGAGCACTTGCCTAGTATGTTTTGAGGCACTGGGTTCGATTCTCAGCATATAAATAAATAAAATAAAGGTCCATTGACAAAAAAAAAAAAGAATGAAGTCCATCATTAAAAAAATATTGAGAGGAAGGCACAGAGATTCCATATATATCCCTTAACCCCATACATGTACAGCCTTCCCTGTTACCAACAACCACACCAGCGTGGTATATTTGTTACAGAGAATGAACTTGCTGGGATCCATAGTTTATATTAGGGTTCACTCTTGGTCTTGTACACTTTTAGGGATTTGGACAAGTCTATAATAATATGTATCTACCAGTCTGCAGTATGTGTCCACTGCCCTAAAAATCATGCTCTCTGACTATTCATTGCCACCCCACCCACCAACCCTTGGCAACAACTTATCTTTTTATTGTCTCCATAGTTTTTCCTTTCTCAGAAAGTCATATAATTTGAAACATTTTAGTATGACTCATATAATAGTATGTAGCATTTTTCAGACTGGCTGAATGCTACATTCATTAATATGCTTTTAAATTCCCTCCATGTCTTTCTGTGGTTTCACAGTTCATCTCTTTTTATTACTGTATAATACTCCACTATCTGAAAAATGAGTGTATTTATCCATTCACAAATTGAGGGTATCCTGGTTTCCATATCTCATGCATTATGTACATCCTTTTGCAAGTTTTTGTGCAGGAATAAATGTCAACTCCCTTGGAGAGATACCAAGGAGTGCAGTTCCTAGATCATACAGTAAGTGTTGCTTAGCTTTGTAAGAAACTGCCCAACTCTCTTTAAAAGTGACTGTACCATTTTGCAGTCACACCAGCAATGAATAGAATTCCTGTTGCTGCACATCCTTGCCAACATTCAGTTACTGGGGTATTTTGGGGTGTTTGGGGTTGTGTATGTGGTTCTCGTTTTAGTTTGCATTTTCCTGATGACATGATGTGAAACATCTTTTCATATACTCCTTATTCATTGTATATCTTCTCTGGTGTGGTGTCCGTTAAGGTGTTTGGTCCATTCTTGTTGTTGAGTTTTAAGTTCATCCTGTGTTTTGAATAACTTCTTTTTCATACATTTTCTTCCCATCTCTGGCTTGGCTTCTCATTCTCTTGACATTGTCAGAAGGTTTTTAATTTTAATGAAGTCCAGTATATCAGTTTCATGGATCATGCCTTTGGTGCTATATCTAAAAAGTCATCACCATATCCAAGGTCACTGTTATGGTGTAGATAAGAGGTGTTCCCTGCAAAGCTCATGTTAGACAATGCAGGAATGCTCAGAGGTGAAATGACTCAATTATGAGAGCTACAAAGTAATCAGTAGATTGATCCATTTGATGGATTAATAATTTGAAAGGACTACTGTACTGGGTGGTAACTGTAAGCAGATAGGGTGTAGATCAGTGGGGACATGTCCTTGGGGATGGTATAACTTGTTCCTGGATCCTTGTACTCTCTGTGTATGGGCTGACACAAGCTGAGTGAATTTCCTCTACCACATCCTTCCAGTATGATATTCTGCTTCACCTCAGGGCCCAGAGCAATGGAGCAGGGCTGACCATGGAGTTAACCTCTGAAACCATGTGCTTCTAAGAAGTTGTTCTGGACAGGTATTTTGGTCACAGTGAGAAAAAAGCTAACTAACACTGTCACCTAATATTTTTCCCTATGTTATCTTCTAGGAATTTCATAGATTTGTGTTTTCACTTAGGTTTGTGATCCTTTTTGAGTTAATTTTTGTGTAAGGTATTAATTAGCTCATTTTAATAGTTGCGTAGTATTCCATAGAACTATAATTAACTAGTCCTCCATTGATATTCAGTAGACTTTTTCTAGTATTTATATCTATGCTGCAGTAAATATTCTTCTCCTTGTCTTCTTATTAAAACACCATTAAATCTCAAGTTTTCAATTCTGCAAATATTTTAGTGAAATCAACCCAGGAGCATTAAAATAGGTTGGAGATCATAATTTGAAATTTATATAATATATTATATTAGTTAATATCAAGGTTATTGCATTCTAATTATTTTTATTCTATCATAATTATATTTCATAATCATATTATTATGTGTAACTATATTTTTGTATTACATATTTATGTATTTATATTATATGTTATATTTCACTTGTTCCACATCTGGCACAATGGGACAGAATGGTTTTAACCTTTCCTCTCCTCCTCCATAAAGTCTTATCATCATCTAATACACTATTTATTTTCCTTATTTGTTTCATTGGTGATGTCCTCCCCACACTAGCATGTTAGCTCTAAAAGGCAGAAGTTTTTCTTTGGTTTGTTTCCTATTGTGACCTCAGTTCCTAGAATAAATGCTCAATGAATATTTCTTAAAAGAATGAATTTTGCACAGATAAAACTATATAGAGAGAAAATAATAGATGTGAGATTGCTAGTTCAAGAAGACTATGCATTTGTAATTTTGACAGATGTTGTCAGATTGATCTTTACAGAGCAGAGTGACTCATCTTTGAAACTTCTGACATTTGGGGTCTGATCATTCTTTGTTGAGGAGGAATGTGCACTGTGGGCTGTTTTGCAGCATATCTGGTCTCTCCCCACCAGGTGCTACTAATATCCCCAGTTGTGACAAAAAGAAATGTCTCCAGACATTACTAAATGTCCTGTTAAGAAGTACTGCTATAAATGTTATATACTACTTTAGGTCCCTACCAATAATTATGACTGTGACTTTTCCCCCACAGCCTTGCAAATGTCATGTTTTAGCAAACAGTTTGCTCTTTGAAATCTGATGGTGACAAGTACTCATAGTTTTAACTTGCATCTGGATTCACATTTGGTTAGAACTTTTGTTTTCTATAAAACAAAAGCATTTGTTTTATGTAACAAATCCTAGCATTGTACATGAAATGATGAATGTAGTTTTGTTTTCCATTGTAGAGCAACTAGGATAGAGTGAAGATATGAAATCCACAAATGACTGGGAAGAAAGGATTTTTCCTCTCATTTTCCTTTGTTAAAATATCTAATGAAGAATAAAATTATTTTTATCCTCAGACCATTATGCATTCATGGGCCAAATATTCTATAGAATTATATCAATTGGCCTTGATGAATGAACAAAATTTGGATTCAAAAGACTTATGAATTTAAGTGCAGGCTCTCCTAATTACTAGTTGTGTTACCTTGGGGAAGTCACATAAACACTGAGCTGCAATTTATTTATGAGAAAATTGTGGATAACATTTGCTCTCTGTACATCATTGAGTTATTGTAAGAATTATGTTTTTAGGCTGCAAGGTCTCTCACAATTGCAAGGGCTTATGATAATTATTATGAAGGTTTTATGACCCAGTGCTGTATCTCATGACTTGTAGTGTCCCAAGAGGTTCTCCATTCTCAGTGCTTCTGCAATCATTTCAAACTGTTTTCACTCATTTATTTATTAAACACAGGCATTTTATATCCTTACCGTAGCTTCAGCTTTGTAGCCTTAAATCATTACAGTGCAATTCCTTTCATAAAATACCTAAGCTTTATAATTTTTTATCTTCAGACTATTATGCATTCCAACATAATATTCCATACTCCAGGTAGATTCATCACTCATTCATTCATTCAGTGTACATTAAATAAGCATCATTAGTTCCCCCCAAACTACATTTCCTTCCCAATAGCCCCATTGTTGTCAACACCGTTCATTATCCTAGTCATGAGGGTCAGAACTCCATAGTCATCTGCAGACTTGTGCTCCCTGTCGCATTGACCCTGTGCACCGGAACCGACTTCCTGCAGTCCTCTCCAGTCCCTCTCACTATAGCCACAAGAGTCCTCCCTTAGCTGCCACATCAAACTCAAAGTGTTTTTCTCAGCACTGCTTATTACCCTCATCAGTATGTTCTCCTGACTTTGCACAAGACTCCTTCTTGCACCTTTGCTCTCATTCATGATGTTCTCCTCCCTAGAATTTCCTTTATTTGTTCCTTTGCCCATAAGCCAGCATTGTCTTTCAAGATCCGCATCATCTGCATTAATCCATGTTCTCCCTTTCTTGATATTTCAGCATTCTCAGATCTCTTACCACTTAACTCATTGTTCCTAGCCAGTTTCAATTCATGTGTCATAGTGGATCACAATGTTGGCTGCACATCAGAATCATCTGAGGAGTGTTTTGTTAGTTTGTGACCACATTGATGATTCTAACTCTCATTGGAATTTGCTCATTACAGTTTCGATGCCAATGCCTTAAACACTTTCATGGATATTTTAAATGCTGTCTTTTCTAAAAAAGTTTATGAGTTTCTTGGTGGTAAGATGCTAAAGATACATATTCAGTAATTTATGAACTAATAGCTTGAATATCAAATGTTTCTTATTCATTTTCTGCAAAGCCCATGATTTGTGCCCTGTTTCTGGTTCCATGATGTTATAAGTTACCTAATCTCTTTAAGCCTAGGTCTCCATATGTAGGGATAATGGGAATAATAACATATATGTTGCTTTATATTAATTATGATTAGAACTAGGACCTAGAAATCATCTATCAGAGCTAAGTAGTGGCCATTTTTATTACTACTAATATTATATATCCTTTCTGCTCTTTCAAGATGTTTAAAACCTTTTTTTCTTGCTTGCTTTGACAGTTTGCTATTTTATGCTTTGTCAATTTACTAATTTACATTATTTCAGGATTAAGAAGACACAACATTAAGGTCCTATCAAATCACAGTGCAATTTTTATATCTTTTATATCTAATTACATTTTCTTACTTCAAGGAGAAAATTTCATTTTTGACCACTCACTTCTCCACTGACTGTTCCCTTGGTCCAAAGAAAATAGGCCCCATTAGTTTTTAGCTTGTCAGCAGCAACTCTCAACCATGAAGATTCTAAGTTTACATCTCTCATTTACTTCACCTGACATTATCAAGTGGCTGTTTATTAATCCTAAACTGCATTTTAAAGAAAGATTTTAATTTGCTAATTTAACCCATTTTATTTTAATGTATATTTTTTCATTTAATTTTGAAATTAATGGAATAATAACATTATTCTATTACATTTAAATGCATTTATAATGTTCCTACAAGAATTAGCAAGAAAATATGAAGTACTTTGTTTTCTGCAGAAGACAGTCTATAAATTACCTTTATTATTAAGTTTTGTATCTTTAAATGAGTCATTTTTCATCTTAGTTTCTTACTAATTTATAAATTAAAATTAAAACTGTATTTTAAGTAAAAAAAATACAGACAAATAAAAAAAAACAAGTATTCATTAATGACTTGTCACCATGAAGTTAGGTGAAGACTATTAGAAATAAAATAACCAAAGTGGCACATTGTCAAAATTTCCAAAGCAGTTAAAAGAAATAAATCATTTGTTCAACCAGAGACATTTACATTTACCAGTGATCTTTTCAGTTTCAAAATTATAAAGAAACATATGAAGACCTGCCCCTCCTGAAACTATACAGGTTTCCTTGAAATGACTATTAATCACTAAATTTGTTCCTAAAATGAATCAAAACCTAAAATTATAATGTTGCTAAATAGTGCCCATTTTCAGTTCCAAAATAATTGTAGCTGAAATTTATACAGATGTCTACAGCACTGTGGCATCATATTTATAAGAAAATAATTAAGGAATTTTATAAATTACTCTTTCAGTGTACATAAGGGGACAAACAGATGTATGAGTCTCATCTCATCTGTAACATATTGATATTCACTTCACCAAATAGTTAAAAGGTTTAATGCATTTACCACGGGGCCTGGCACATGGTACTCAGACACTATAATAACGGGCCCTGCTGTTTTGAGAAGATGACTGGGGAAACAATATCACTTTGGAGTTAATCATATCTGGCTTCACACTCCAAGTCTTCACCCGATGGTGGGCTAATGTGGGCAAACAGTCTGAACTCAGTTTCCTCATGAATAACCCCAGAATGAGTAACTGCAACCTCATCATAGTTTGGTGTTAAGAAGTGAGTGAGATCCTACCTATCAAGAACTTTCCAGTATCTAGGACATAGCGTAAGCATTCATTAAGTGGTAGTTATGATCACTCTTATTTTTACTGGTCAACTGAGTGTCCTGGGGTCCAGATTTCCTTATGTATAATGTCTTTGAACAGGTCCAACAAGTACTGTCCTAGGAGTAGATCGACTTTGAAGCTAATAAGCTTAATCTCAAAAGCCCCTCATTTGTACAGGCCACTTCCAAACTGGTACTTAATATTGCATTCTTAATTTTACATTTTTTCCTTTAAAAAAAAATGCCGAATGTTTTTTTCTGATATAAGGAGGCTGACTCATATTGGGGAGGGAGGGGGAACATGGGACATGAGACGAATAGATGAATTCTAGATAGGGAAGAGGGAAGGGAGGGAAAGGGAGGCGGCAGGGGATTAGCAAGGATGGTGGAATGTGATGGACCTCATTATCCAAAGTACATGTATGAAGACAGGAATTGGGTGTCAACCTACTTTATATACAAACAGAGATATGAAAAATTGTGGTATATATGTGTAATAAGAATTGTAATGCAAAAAAGTACATGTATAAAGATATG
The DNA here is from genome assembly GCF_964194105.1 of Spermophilus citellus. Lineage (NCBI taxonomy): Eukaryota > Metazoa > Chordata > Mammalia > Rodentia > Sciuridae > Spermophilus > Spermophilus citellus. The sequence goes on from NC_138195.1 coordinate 83,371,412, forward strand.
ACTTGGTGTGAACATACTTTATACAAAGATATGAAAAATCGTGCTCTATATGTGTAATAAGAATTATAATACATTTCCGCTGTCGTGTATTTAAGAAAAAAGTCAATTAAAAAAAAAGACCTACAAAATTCTGAACATTTCAGCTGAATCAATGTTATAATACTGTGAAGATTTTGTGTCTTTTTTAAGCTGAAAATTATCAGGGAAATTGATGCCATCTAATGATAGCAATGTGTTTACATTAAACTGCTATTTTTAAGCCCAAATCTCAAGTTTATTGTGGCCATTCAAAATGATATCTAAGGCAAAAATGGCATGTTTAAACAAGGAAAATTAGATATAACTTGGATATGTCAGTAAAACTCAAAGATGTGCAATCAATAATGTAGAATTGTCTAATTTTGTATACTGAATATTTTCTAAACTGTTTTTCCAAAGTAAAGGAAAACAGTTTTAACTGATCAATGAGAAAGCTAACTTACTAAACTTATTCAAAATAAATATCAGTCCTCTTCAAATCAGTGTGTGTCAAAAGCATATTTAGGCATAGATCTTCCAACAAATTATAAATTAAACATCTATTATTCACACATTCAATAATTGAAGCTGAGAAAATTACATATTTGAAATCAATAAGACAAACTCTGGTATTTTAAAAATAAGCTGTAGTCCACAGCTGTATTCACATTTAAAATTGATAGCTTCAAAACCTTGAGAAAAAAGTTTTAGGTCTTTCTTGTGACATCAATTGGTGAGTTAGCATAAAACCACTGGAAATAAGTTGTGATTTATTTATATTTGTTTTTTTAAAAAAATTGATGGATTTTTTTCATTATTCCTATATGCTTGGTAGGTATAAAACTTGAAGAAAAAAACCCACTGTGCAAAACAGTTCAGAAAAATATCCTTGATGTGCAAGGCAAGAACTTTTAAAATGTGTGCCCTCCCCATTAAAGTTTCTATCCATTTCAAAATAGTGTTTAAAATAATTCATCTAAAAAGTATGAAATTCCAATCTTATAAAAGAGAAGGCTTTTTTTTAAGAAGTCAGGTCCTAAACAAGTTGAAGCATAGAGTTAATAAAAGAAAAGACTTATATTATTCATCAAGTATGTTATGCTAGCACTATGATAAGAAACATCCTTACCATCTTAAAGACAAAGCAATTCCAGAACAACCAGGGGTAAGCAACTCTTCCAAGGTTATTGGTACAACCAAGACTGGCATTCACAGGATTCCTAATCCTTTTAGGTTGCATCAGCTCTCAGCATTTTTAGGAAATGCCCTTTTTATTGTGTTTTCAGCAGGTTGTGACTCTAATATACTAGCTTTACTCTTTCTCTTTTCTATGCTTTCCTTCCTGAAGAATATTTCTTGGAGAGAAATCAGTTACAGTTTTCTGTCTTTTCCAACAAGTTAAAAACATAAAAGATCATAGATGTAGTAAATCAGTTCAGAAGCTCAATGACTTGATTGGGATGCTCAATTTTACTATAATAGCTGGATCTGAAATGTTATCTGAAATGCTTACTCCTTCACAATTCTTCTCTACACCACAAAAATTGTCCATAACAGGAACAATCTTTGGTTAAAAAAAAAAAATAATAAGATGAGATCTTTCAGACAGCTTAATGGGCTGCCACTGTACTAGATAACCATTGTTTAGAGCAGTCCCCCATTAGCTGAAGGCTAGTGAAGACGGAACATATCGAACAGTGTCTGAAGCTGCACTTTACAAGTCAGGATAGACAGTCCTCCTAAGAAATGGAAGCTACTGACCATTACAGATGTTCTGTGGCTAGAGATGAAGTGCATACTAACAGAACAAAGCTTGCGTTTTGTGGCATTTGGATTCCAAGGTAAAAAACAAGGTGAACAATTTTTGTAAAGTCCTTCTTTCCCAATAACAGAAATTCCAAAATAATTGATCGCAGTACTTACAATGGCATTTTTCTGCTATGCTTGGTACGTAAGTAGGAGTTAAAGAAAATATCACGTTGCTCAATATTTTAGCAACCAATTACCCAAAATCTTCCTAAGTCTTGCTGAATTGCTCCCTTACAAAAAGTTGAACCTTATTAAGTATTTACCTCATTGATACGGTCCATTTGAAGAAGCAATTTATTAGTCTACTGATTAACACCTGTTTGATGAAGCTCAGAAAAGAAAAGATTTTAATTGAAAGCAAATGAAGTAAATGCTGGCTCTTTTTTTTTTGTAATTTCATAAAAATACTAAGGTTATATGTACACATAAATACATATATATGATACCTATAAATTCACATATAATTTATATATAGATATATAAATCTCCTTTTCCCTGGACAATTTTAGTATGTTTTTCCCAGGAGCTAAAAGCCATAAGTATCTCCACAGATATTTTTTGCAAGTGAAATTGCTTTTCATTTGGCAAAAACTAAACCTGTGATTCATAGCAGCTTAGAGCACTCAAGGCCAAAGAGTACATCTTGCTTGCTTTGACTGACATTTTTGCAGGCTAAATCAGACCTGCATGATTCAGCTGCATTGAGATTCATAATGCTAGGAGAGGAGAGATTTGGGGGTGGTGTAAAAGAGGATAAAGGGAAATTGTCTTGGAAATCGTGGCTAGTGACTAAGGTAAAAATCAACCACAGCCAACAGGCAGTTTCAATTGATATTTGATTGGAGAGTCATCGTTTTCTTGCCACCCTTTATAAAGAGACCTAGCAAAGAACATTAGAGAAAATTCAGTAAAGAAAACCATTGTAGGGAAGCAAGAAAAGAGAGGGACTTTCCTTTGCTATGAAAAATGAAATCAAAGTAGGGAGCAAGCACAGGCTGAATCGCTCTTTTTAATATTGCTCAGCTCAGGCATTAAAAGTAAGTCAAGTGAGCATTGTGTATACAGGAAAGATGAAGAAAAATCCATTACCAAAAAGTTTCCCCTAAATGTCTACCATTAGCAATGTATTCCTTTCAGATTTCTTCATCAGGCTTGCTAGTCAGTTACCTTTGAAATTCACAACCCCAGAGGGTTTGAAGTCTTCCTGCAGGAGGCCCTTTCTTATCTAAACTCAGTACAGAGGCAACACAAGAAAATTGCTTTGGGGAGATCAAGCATTAGAAAAGTGAGGTGCAGGGGTTGGGGGCGCAGCTCAGTAGTAGAGCTGTTTCTTATCGGGGCCCTGGGTTTGATTCCCAGCTCTGGGGGGCGGAAAATGAAGTTCTCAAAAGAAATCACAAAATGGCTGAGCCTAGCCAACCCTCCACTTTTGCTTAATACTTATTTATTTTTTAATCAATAGAATATAACCTAGTCACAATGAATTTTATAGAGGACCAGCTACAAAATCTGTGGTGCAACATGTAAAGACAGGAAGAATTTCAGCAGAGTATTCAGTCAAGCCTGGGGTCCTTCTAAGATCACATATTACCTGCCCATGAAGTCAGCTTTCATTTTATTCATTGTAGTGGTGGAAACAGTGAACTCTAAACTTGGTTAATGAGAATGTTTCCTTAAAGATTACTGAAATATTTTGACTTGTGAACCCTCAATCCTAATATTAAATATTTAAACCTAAACATTTTTTAGTTTAATGTGGGGCATTAGAAATCTCTAAATTTAACTTTTTTCTTTCTTCTTTTTAAATTTTTTTTTAGTTGTAGTTAGACATAATACCTTTGTTTTATTTATTTATTTTTTTATGTGGTGCTGAGGATCAAACCCAGGGCCTCGCACACACCAGGCAAGCGCTCTAACCCTGAGCCACAACCCCAGCCCTATCTTTCTTATAACTTAATTATCAGATTTCTGTGTGAATTATAGGATTCATGGGTTCCCACCTTATCTTCTTAGAAAGTTGGCACTCCAAGCCCATCCCCTCAAACATGGGTTCAAAAGACTGCTCTTCATTTACTGTTTCTAACTCCTGAGCCACCCAGTTGTGGAAGGCCAAGGACTGCTCTCTGTAACTTTCCAAACCAGCACTCACACTAACACAACCAGCCATTTCCCAGCTCCAGGTCTGGGTTAGGATGAGAGTAGATGAAAGGTAGGGGTCCTTTAGGGCAAGGTGTCCAAGAGGCCCAGAAACAGGGGAATTAAGCATACAGCATTCTTGGTCACCTGTGCTACAAAAAGCACCTCTGGGTAGAAGAGGTTCCATATGCCAAATCGAATTGAGTGCGCTTCTGTGCAAAGCTATGTTGATTTCCTTTGTAGCACATTTCATCTCTGGTCCAGCCAGACAGGAGGATGCTTTTGGTCCTCTATTAAGTTTTCTTTCTTTGTCTTTTGTTCACACACCATTGTAATTAGTAGTATATCATTAATCCTGCCACCACCAACAAAAGTCTCCAGGATTCTCTCCCTCGTTAACTGTCTTTCTTTTTTTAAGATCAGTTATCACTCATAAGTCTTCTTCCTAATCATTTACTCAACTAGTTTGGAGTAACCAAAGTCAGTTTTAATGTAAGACTGTCTTTTCTTCCTCCTGACCCCATCCCACAGGCAACAATGGAAGTTAAATGAAAGAATGGCATTTTTATGCTGTTGACTCAGAGTTAAGACATTAGCTGAGAAATGAGCAGCAAGTTTTGAGTGATCTACTATTTTAATTTTTAATAGTACACTTTAGGAAAAAAAAGAAATCCTGTTTTTGGTCAGGGTTGAACCTTTAAAACTCCTTTTTTTTTCCTAAGTCATATATATTGAGTAATTTCATTATGTCTAATGAAATGCTAAGTGCATATTTCTGAAATTCTTGCCTCCAAATATTCCCTTCTGAAACACACCACCTTAGCCTGGAAGCTTGCTGGCATGTGAATTCAAATAGTTCCATTTTTATAATGTTGAATTAGCTTTTAAATACCTGGCTGGATTTTTTTAAATAGTTTTATTCTTTTGTCTATTTTATAGAAAACACTAACAAAAACTATATTCATTTTAAAAATTCAATTTGTTGTATACATAGTCTTCCATTATAAATAGATTACTTTGACTAGGAAATAGTATTTTCTCTTAAATCAGAAAATGTTTGTTCAGTAACTACTTTTTTATGGTATTGGAGCATTCTTCCGAATTGAACCTTTTTCTAGGATTTTATAACCTTCTAGTTATAGTCCAATATAACAAAACAAACATGAAACCAAAGCCCCAAAACAAAATAGGATGTTAAAATATTTGAGCTTAAAAGGACAGTATGCTATATGGACTTCAAAATATGTAAGAATCTGAAGAAGTCAGTATAATAATTTGTTTAAGGTAAAGTATTTAAGGAGAAAGTGCATCTCCAGAAAAGGCAAACACTGTTTTACTGAAGGAACTCTAGTAAGCAGTGACACAGGCTGTCTGCCTTCTTGGTGACATGGCCAATTATGTCATGATCTTCTCTGTTGCCCAGCTTACTCATAAATGCAAGATAACACATCTTCTAAATAAATGAGATAGTTAAGAATAAGTAGTGTGTTATCTAGGAAGTAAACTCAGCACTAAGCTCAGTTTTTACAAAAGCAGACCTTTGCCTCCAATTATACAAGGCACAGATTGATCCCAACATGGAGTAGCTATAACTAGATATTACATGTCACCATACAAGTGTCATTTGGCCTTCCTGAAAGAATGTGACCTGGTGAAGACTGAAGAAACCTTCCCAATAATATGCAGTTGTCAAATAATCCTTTTTTTTTTTTTTGGTAGATTCAAGAAGGTTTCAAATGCTAAATTGGCATTAAGTCCACCAACAGATAGTTAGGATAATTAGGATACTGTTATATTGTCCTAGGCAAAACAGCTTCTCTAAATAGAGGTTTTTTCCATCTAGCTGTATCTTCCTAGAGATATAAATGCCATGTGATCATGCTGTTCAATCATTCTCTTAATCCAGATCTCTCAAAGGGCTGACCAGAACCTTTAAGTTCTAATTCCTCTAATTCTTTGGCATTTAAATGCCTTTAAAGTCAGACACTACTCACTTTTCAGCCTGATCACCCTCCACACTCCAGGCCAAGCCTCTTTTCTTAACCACATTAAACCTCAGTGTGCCTCTGTGCCATGCTCTTGCTAATTTCAGTCTTCAATATTTCCTTATTCTCCTAAAAATTCTACTTAATATTAAAAGACAATTCAATTTTTTGTAGTCATTCCAATTGCAGTTGATATTTCCTTCTCCATTTCCTATACGTTTCTGTACCGCTCAAGAAACAGATTTCTTTATTTTATATTTTATATGTTTCTTATAAAGTATATTTCTTTCCATCCACATCTCACCTCTCTAAATAGACCATATTCTGAAAGACTGGTAAAAATTAACTTCTCTGCAATCGTCCACAGCATCTAGCAGTATGCTGAACAGAGTGATGCTTAATGACTTGTTCATTGATTGAACATTCACTCTTAATGAAGGCACCCAATTAGATTCTGTTTGCATTACAAATGAGAAAGGATAACATTATCTCTTTCTCTTATGATCAAACAGAAAATATTTTACATAGGATTATATTCCTTTTCATCTCAGAATCTACCAAAATGTTTATTGAAACTTCTCAGTGACCCACTAAACATTTTTGTTTTGTTTTGTTTTTAGGTACTAGGAACTGAATCCAGGGGCACTTTACGGGAGAGTGACATCCCCAACCCTTTTTATTTTCTGAGACAGGGTCTTGCTAAGTTGCTGAGGCTGGCCTTAAACTTATGATCCTCCTGCCTCAGCCTCCCGAGTCACTGAGATTATAGGCATGCACCCCTGTACCTGGCCAAAACATTTTTTTAATTAAAAAAATCAAAATAACAAATTAAATAGGTTTAAAAGCATGATATTTTTCTTCACTGTGTGATTAAAGACACTTTTATAGTAGGGAAAGAAAATTCACTCCAAGGTGTTGGAGTCACTTCCCACAGATTTTATGGGGAATTCATTAGGAACAAAATTTAAACATTTAAACAGTTTAGTTAACTGTGGATTTCATTCTGAGATTTGCCCATCAAGTCGTTGTGAGTTGTACTTTTGCTACATTATGACTGAGGTTTACCTATTTTCTCTCTAGAAGCAGCCTGCTGCTGCTTTAAACCAGTGGACTCTCATGTCTTAATGTGTGTTAGCATCCCCAGGGAAAGGCCTGTTACAGTGGTGACTTTCCAGCCTCACCTCCTCTAAGGTGTTGGCTGATCCCCAGTAGGGTTCTACACTTCAGTGAGTATCCCTGTGGAGTCTGACGGAGGTCCTCAAGCCACTGGGAGTTTATACTCAAAACGACAACTTTTTCCTCTAGGATTTTGCTGAATTATCCAGAATATGCAATAGAAAGCAGGTGGACGCAGTGGAACAGACCCAGGATTTTCCAATCTATGCAAACCAGCCACAGATGCAGCTGCCCTCTGTGACCTATTTCATGGAAGAAGTAATGAAAGATTTCCCTACTGGAACCCTAGTGAGCATGACAACTGGGAAGTGCCCCATCTCAGCAGGCACCAGGGCCAGAGCTGGAACCCCAGGCAGGGCAGTTATCTGAGCACTCTGATAAATAAGATCAACAGGAACATTCTAGAAAAATCTCTCTCACAGCTGCCTCCACAATTATCAGTACAATAATGACAGGCACTGCAGAAAAAGCAGTCTCTGGGAAACCCACATTGAAGAGGAATATGGATCACTTTTGTCATCTCAACACCATCACAAAATTCTAAAGACAATGCTCCAGAGACCTTAGGAGACCAATATTAGCATAAATATGACATTGCTGGCAGATATAAGTAAGAAAATAACTTACCATCATAGTATGGGGTAGGTGTAAGGGATAATGTGCATATGGTCAGAATGGCCAGAAAGATTAGAACATTTTAAAATGTGGATCATGTTATTTGGATTCTTGCTGGATTGGATTCCCAAGGAGACATCATAACATCACTAATTACACACACACACACACACACACACACACACACAAATCAAAGAAACTGGGGGAATAAACAACATGAAGAAGCAATAATTTTCAATCTTGGGCCTACCAGCTTAAAATTGAACTAGGCAATAGAATGCTTCCTTTATTTAAAGAAAAATGAGAACCAGAATGTTCATATCACATTCTAAATCATTCATACAGATGCATGTTTTTTGAAAGGTACTGTAGAGAAAGTTGGAACATTTGAATTGCCACACCAACAAAAGGCTTTCCAAAGACTGTTGAAAGTCTATGTACTCAGGAAAAGTACCATCGGATCAAATGGAAATTCTCCTCAGAACAAGGAAGAATATTGATTAGTAGTACACACTGAAGATCTCATGGTTGAAATGTACCAATACCTGTGACTTACTTTTGAAAAAAAGAAGAAATGATAAATGGATAAATGGACATATCCTTGATGAAGTTGTTAAAAAGTGAATATAGTAAAACATTAAGAGTTATAGAATTGAGGTGCCAGGTAAATAGTAATTACTACACAGTTCTTCCAACCTTTCTGCATACTTGAACATTTTTAAAATGAAATGTTGGAAAACATTCATCAGTAGAAAAGGGGAGCTGTCCTTTTCTAGTGGCAAAGTCAGACAGACGGAAGCTGAATTCCTGTCCTTCCACATGCTAACTGTGTGATCCTGGTCAAGTTCATTTAAATCAGTAAGCTCTCATTTGGTCCTCTACAAAAGGAATGTAATGATACCTACCATATAGTATAGATGAAGGATGTAAACAAACATGAGGTGTTTGACAACCAGTAAACTTCCAAAAAGTGTAAGTGATCTTAATTGAAACTAGTGTTTATGTTGACCAGTAACAGAATAAAATTAAATTACTTATATATTTTCCTTTCTTTAAAAAATGTCTCTAAATTAAGACTATTAATTTAAGTATAAGAATTGTGATTATAATTGTTTCATCAAGAAATATGAAGTTCTTACTAAATAAACACTGTGTTTCCTATAATATGTTTCTAAGTTCAGTAATAATTCTGTAACACTAAGGCAAATTGATTGATATAAATTCCATGATGTTTGATGTGTTTGAGATTAATTTTACCAAATTTAAACTTAACTTTAGTTTACTACTAAAAAAAGAAAAAAGATATCCAGTATAAAATTCTAGCTGAACATGCTGTTTCCAACAAAACAGTTCATTCAACAAAAAATAACCCTTGTTCACTGCTGTGTGAGAAAAAATGGAGCTTAATACAAGGCCCTCACCCACAAAAGACTTTCAGCGTGGTTAGGAAGAAATACCCAGCCCTTGGAAAAAAAGAACAATACATGAGTTAAAAATATAAAACATGCAACAAAGAAGTAAATGATTAAGAATCAAATGAATAATGCAGATAATATGAGCTGAAAGTTCAGAAGAGGAAAAATATCATTATGGCCTTGAAATGAACATTCTGGAGCATTCTATGCCTATTTAAGCCCTTTGAAATATGAAAGAAACTTATTGGGAACGTGTGGTTTTGGTGAAAGGCGAAACACAATTGAACAGAGGACAGTGTTCCAGGGCAGGATTTCTTTGAGATTATGGACAGGAAGGAAAAATGAGAACAGAATATTTAGCTTTAATCAGCTAAGAATTGCAGCTAAATACTATACCCCTCCTCATTTCAAGAAGTATTCATTTAGAGTCTAGTTAATGAGAAGCCCCAGGGTGGTGCTGAAGGCTACTATGAATGGCATCCAGCCCAAGTTCAAGGGGCTTATCAGTAACAATAACAAAAGTTATCTATCAGATGCCATGTGTGCCAGCTAGTTGAAGTTTACACTCTACTAGAAAAGTCTGCAGTAGACAAGTCATAAAATGGCTAATGTCAAGGAAAGACACTAGGTAAAATGATAGGTAGGTGCCGCTGTCCGGCTGGGCACAGTAACTGGGAGGTGACAAGCAACTTGAAGGTTGAAGCGGGAACTGCTTTATTTCGGGGAAACTGAGCGGGAACTCAAGGTAGCGGGCACCCAAGGTAGCAGGAGCTGCTTTGTTGCGGTATAGCAGAGGTATATATACCTTACTGATTGCACACAGCTTGTCTCAATTAGCATCATCTAGATATAGTAGTCAGCCAATAAGGAATCCTCATCATCTTAATGGCTCGGTGGCATTGCCTCGAAAACCACTCCTCCTGGCAGACTGCCAGGCGCCATCTTGACTTGATTTGTGGTCCCCAACAGGTAGGTTCAGCAAAGTAAATTTTCCTGCAGTTGTTACACAAAATAGAGTAAGCATTCATGCAAGAGAAAACCTGGTTTGTCTATAAAGAGGAATGAGTAGAATGTGGCCAGGGATGTAGTGAAGGAGAAAGAAGAAGGAAAAGAACCCAGCTAGCCAAGTAAAGCTCACCCACGGAAGAGCAGTAAGGTTGCTTGAATGGTGAGAAGGGTGTTGGAGAGGGACAGTGGGCCAGAGCACCAGGACTTCCAATACCAGCCTTAATGTCTTGAGCTTTACTCTACTGGCAATAGGAAGCCATTAAAGTATTACGAGCTAAGGAATGAAATGCTCAAAACTTTTTTGTTATTCATTTTTAATCTGGTAGCTTGTGTAGGATGAATTGGAGGAAGAAAAATCTAGACACATAGTCTACAACCAAAGGTAATGAGGGCCTGAACCAGGGCCGTCATTGATAGCTATTTCACAGGATAAAATTAATTTCCTGTAAAGAACAAGAGGAAAGCAGAGCCTACCCAAGTGTGCTACAGTAGGGGACTGGCTTTGTTTAGAATGCCCGACACATGGGAATTGTAAAAGGCAGACAAGTTTTTAGTCAGTTTTATTATTGTTTTTAAATTCCCCACAAACAATGCCCACTTTATTAGGTGCATCCTGTCCAGTTTGACACCGCTGTCCCCACCATGGGGACCTTGTGCTAGGCCACTGCATGGGAGTGGAAGCACTGAAAGAAGGCTCCCTGATTCCAGCTTAGCACCTGGAGGTTTGAGGGTGTGTTCATAAACACAGGAATCGGGAAGATGTAAGGACAGGTTTGGAAATGAGTTCGTTTTTGTACACATCAATTGTGAGTTACTGTGGGGCTGGCCAAATAGTAACAGCCAACATTGGAAATGTGAGAGTGGACATAACTCAGCTGACATCAGGGCACACATCCTAGGGTGGGGAGTCATCTGCACACAGGTGGCAACCAAGGCCAGCAGAATGCTTCTTGCTTCACCCACATATCGAAGCCAAACAGTGCTCAATGTGTGTAGTCAGGAGCACCTGCCAGAACTCTCCATCTTGAATTGCCTTCCTTTCAGCTCCTGCCAAAGTACAGGATCACTGGTACTTGAAAGCTAAGTATTAAGAAAATTGTAAATGTATTCTTTTCACTTTTTCCTAAATTCTACCACTGCCACTGAATTTATTATTTGTACCAGAATAAATAAACATCAGAGAATAGTTTACATTGACTACATTAGAACTTAGCTTCCCAAGGAAATACTCCCAGTGATTTTTAGGGTAATGTCCTTCCCTAGCATTCCTTCAGGATTGGTAGGAAACATGTAGAAAATGTCAACATAGTCTACAACTAGTGTTGAACACATTGTTATACACATACCACACACACATCCTTGGGAAAGGTGAAGAGCCAGTATGCTTCCTCTTGTCTAGCAGTAAAGATACCTTTCAATCTTTGCAGCTAGGAATTTCAGGACTGTGTTTAATGATCAAGTGCATTAGCCCCCTCACCTTAAACTCTTGATAAAACAATCAACCCAGTTGGCCTGTGTGGGCATAGACTGCTTTTTCAGGCCTTTTTTTTTTTTTTTTTTTTTTTTAGTTGCCTGGTATGAGTTTTGCTGTTAATGACTTCAGAACCCTTTGAATTTTAGGGAAGCTGTCAAGGTATAGATTATATATAGTAACAATAAATAGTTGAGAATGTGATGTTTGATGATATTGTTTAAGAATATATGATTGAGGAAGTATACAAAAAGGATTAATCAGAATGATTAGCACAGTATATTTCAAAAGTACTGTCCATAGAATCCAAATAATAATAGTAATGATATAATTGCCATTTATTACACATCAATAGCAACTGTACTTAATAGCATTATGTCTAGTAACCACATTATTCCCATGTTATAGGTGAGAAATTTAAGGTTCAGAGAGCAAGTAACTTATTACAGTGGCAAAGCTTGAGACTCATCAAAGATCCCATTAATTCCAAAAACATGTTTTCACCTACCCATCCAATGCTCTAGCCTTAGAACATATATCCAAAATATGTATATACCACTTACTAGATATTTTCTTTGTGCCTCTAAGGGACCTTTCAAATTTAATCTCCTAGAATCAAACAGATTGCAGACAACCAATACAATATGTAATTTAAGTTTTACCATTTATAATAATAACATCAGAACTATCGAGTATGGAGGAATAAATATAACACAAAAAATGTATGAAGGTCTTTGCTGAAAACTAAAAACATCACTAAGAGAACCAAAGATATTCTATGAAATTGAGGACAATAAGTCCAAGAATCAGAGGACTTAGTATGATAATGATGTTTTTAATTCTCCCCAAGCTGAAAATAGACTCAGTAATAATCTTAATCCACAAAATTACAATTATCTCATATTAGATAAAGGTGCCAAAACATGCATTGGAGAAAAGATAGCCTCTTCAACAAATGATGCTGGGAAAACTGGAAATCCATATGTAACAAAATGAAATTAAACCCCTATCTCTCACCATGCACAAAACTCAACGCAAAATGGATCAAGGACCAAGGGATAAAATCAGAGACCCTGTGTCTAACAGAAGAAAAAGTAGGCCCAATCTCTATCATGGGGGATTAGGCCTCAACTTCCTCAATAAGACTTGTATAGCCCAAGAATTAAAATCAAGAATCAATAAATGGGATGGAATCAACTAAAAAGTTTCTTCTCAGCAAAAGAAACAATCTGTGAGGTGAATAGACAGCCTACATCTTGAGAGAAAATTTGTACCCCTCACACATCAGATAGAGCACTAATCTCTAGGGTATATAAAGAACTCAAAAAGCTAAACACACACACACACACACACACACACACAAATCAATAAATGGGCAAAGGAACTGAACAGACACTTCTCAGAAGATATACAATCAATCAAAAATATATGAAAAAAAGTGTTTATCATTGCTAGCAATTAGAAAAATGCAAATCAAAACTACTCTAAGATTTCATCTCACTCCAGAGATGCTCAGAATGGCAGCTATTATGCATTTAAACAACAGTAAGTGTTGGCGAGGATGTGGGGGATAAGGGCACACTCACTGCTGGTGAGACTGCAAAGTGGTGCAGCCAATATGGAAAGCAGTATGGAGAATCCTTGGAAAATTGGGAATGGAACCACCATTTGACCCAGATATCCCTCTCCTTGGTCTGTACCCAAAGGACTTTAAAACAGCATATTACAGGGACACAGCCACATCAATGTAAATTCACAATAGCTAAACTGTGCAACCAACCTAGATGCCCTTCAATAGATGAATGGATAAAAAAAATGTGGCATATATACACAATGGAATTTTACTCAGCAATAAAAGAGAATAATATCATGGCATTTGCAGGTAAATGGATGGTGTTAAAGAAGATAATGCTAAGTGAAGTTAGCCAATCCCAAAAAACCAAATGCCAAATGTTTTCTCTGATATAAGGAGGCTGATTCATAGTGGCATAGGGAGGGGGAGCATGGGAGGAATAGACGAACTCTAAATAGGGTAGAGGGGTTGGAGGGGAAGGGAGGTGGCATGGGGTTAGAAATGATGTTGGAATATGATGGATATCATTATCCAAAGTTCATGTATGAAGACATGAATTTGTGTGAATATACTTTGTATACAACCAGAGATATGAAAAATTTGTGCTGTATATGTGTAATAAGAATTGTAATGCATTTCACTGTCATATATAAATCTAAAAAATTAATTAAAAAATAAAAAATGTAAATTAATAATAACAATTTAAAAAGCCTAAAACAACAAAAAAAAGTGTTAGTTCAGATAGTATGGAGTTGATATGATGAAGAGAAGACTTTTCACAAGAGGATATCCAAACACCTATAAAGATGTTCAGTTTCATTAGTTATCAGGGGAAAACAAACCCAGATTATAATTCAACACTATCACACATCCATAAGAATGGCGAAATTAAAGACAACCATTACCAAGTCTCAACAAGGATATAAAATAACTTCCTCATAAATGCTCGTTGCATTGGGAGTATAAATTGGTACAACCATTTTGAAATACTGCCCATATATTCAAAAACTAAAAATATACATTCCATTTAACAAAGTAATTCCCCTCCTAATAAGCTGAACAGAAATGAATACAAATGCTCACCAAAAGTATGTACAAGATTGTGAATGGCAGCATTGTGTATGATAGCTAAAAGTCAATCAGGATGAGAATTGATAAATTATATGTATTCACATAGGGCAGTACCACAGAGAACAAGTCACAACTACAAGCAGTCATTAAGGATGAATCTCACAAGCATAATGTACAAAAGAAGCCAGACACTAAAGAGTATCCCACCTATATAAAGTTCAACAAGAGAGAAAACCAGTCTGTGATAATACAAGTCAGCATGATGGTTACCCTTGAGAGGAGGGAATGACTGGAAGAGGGACTAAGGAAGCTTCTGGGATAATGGAATTGTTCAGTACATAGGTCTGTTCACCTCTTGAAAATTTATCAAGCCGTCTTTTTAAGACTTTTGTAGTTTCCTTTCTGCATGTGTGTATGTGTGTGTGTGTGTGTGTGTTCTAATAACAACCTACCACGATCACCACCAAAAAAGAACAAATAAAAAGTAATAATCTCTCACCACTGGCTCAAATCTAGGTGGGATAGTCACTATCAACTCCCCCACCATCTCTAACCCTCCGTGCTTTTCATTCTATTTCCTTTCTACCCCAGAGTACAATCCCTGTAGATCCAAGAATATATTTAGATAATTCAGGATGTTTGTGCCAAACAATGATCCATGAACCCCCAAAAGATTAGAGGAATAGTTAATATTACTTTGCTTTTGAAAACAGAAGGACTAAAAGTCTCTGGGCTCAAGTGTCTTCGTATTAACACATACAAAATGGTACATAAAGAGGCCACAAGCTGCGGAGCCCAGATGTTCTTGACTGGGGAAACATTCGTCAATGAAATCTTTAGCAGCTTTACCTGCTTCAGACCTCACCACCTCAGCTTCATGGTTTATTTAACCAAGCTCCTAGTAACTTGTAGCAGGAACATGAAAGAATGTGTTTTAAATGCCCATATTAAATTTTGGATCAAAGAAACAATAAGGGAAAATTATCACTCCTTTAGGTTCAATTAACATTTTATCCCCAACGTTGACTTTGCTCCAGTTAAAATAATTATACGAAAAAGAAGAAAAGTTGATGTGATCATAATTTACCATTCTGTTAATTGGCAAATCACCATTTCCTACCATCTGATTCCATTTACCTGGTTATGAAATAACCAATTTCCTTCATCTGACTATGGTAGGCCACTTTCGTATAACTGTGCTCATCCTACAATGCGACTCTTCAGTGCTTGGAAGGAGAAAGAGCCGCAAGGTTGAAATTGGGACTCTATCATATTCCTGATTCTATTGCTCACCCTATTAGGACTTCTAGGAAAATCATTTTACCTCCCTGACCTTCAGATTTTCAAACTTTAAATTAGTGATAATCCTTAGCAGTGAAATGTCTTGAATGTTGGCTTTTAACATAGCAGGAGTCATAAGAATATGATTAAAGCTAATAAAACGGGTTTTAGGAGTTTACTCTTGGGGCAAATCTTTTTGCTACACAGTGTTTTAAAAATAGGATAGTGATGAAAGATTCAGAAAAGTGTTAGCATGTTAATTGATCAAGTGTATTTGTTAGAGGCATTTTTATTAATAGTGTACATGATTAATCTCTTATAACTAAAGTTTCCAAATATTAGATATTCCATTTAAGGATATGAAAACTGCTTCATGATCTGGTTGGTATTACTCAGTATGGATTTATTTTCTCCTAGAAACAAATAATGAATATAATTAACTGTACACCTGAAGTCTAACGGCTCTGTAAAGGTGATGGTAAATTGTTATCTCTTCTCAGTAGTTTATGAACAGGATGAAAAATTAGAATGTGTGGATTCCTATTGCCTCTACTATACTAAACACACACAAGAGTAAACACATATACATTTAAGTATATATAAAGGTATGCAATAAAAAGAAAAAAATGCTCTTCCTGTTCTAAATTAGGTTGATAATGATCCATAGGGATATGGAGATCAGTTGTAATTGAATAAAAGTTCAGACGTAGAGCTTCAAGTTTCTTAGAATTACTAGCTAAATAACTGTGAACATACCCTTTAACCTCTATTTGCCTCAGCAGCTCATTTTGAAAAATAGAACAGTAATTCCTGAGAGTTTGTTGTGAATATTAACTATGGTAATAAATGTTAAAATATGTATAAATTGCAAAGTACCTACAAATGTAGGATATTATTGAGATAATATTTGGGTTTTAACATTCAAATACAATTTTATTTAGGCTCATAAAGCAGTTATTCTTTACTAGATTTGTGTTGGTGAATTACTGACAGATGATAAGCAGGAACCTAGCTCAGATATTAATGAGAAGGAGTTATAAAGTACTTTAGAGTAAAACTGTGTGGAGAACCTAGCTTTGTTACTTATTTATTTTGTGCACTAAAACAAGAAATTAATTTCTCTGAACATTATTTTCCTTTACTGTAAAATTGAAATAATATACCTTAAGTAGCATTGTAAAATTTTAAAAAATCTTGTATTATCTGTATAGTCACAACACATAGAACCTGTAAGCTTTCAGGATTAATATTTTATTTGTTTCAGATATTGTCTGAGATGCTATGGCTACAGTTAGGTAAAGACATGGGCTCTACCTTCAAATCCACAGACTGTTGTGAAGAAAATATATAAAGCAATAATGTTGATACAGAATAAATCTTAGAAAGAGAAAGGGCTGAGAAAAGGAAAAAGGCATGCCCACAGTGCAGAGAGTGGTGGAATCAGAACAGACTTCCTCGAGTCCCACTCCTAAACTGGGAGTTGATAGGAGAGCAGAATGTGTCAGTTGCAAGGTGGGATCTATCTATATTCGTTTCCTATGGCTGTCACTGCAAATTACCGCAAACTTAGGGACAAAAAAACAACAGAAATGTATTCTCTTTCAATATCTGGAAGCCAGAAGTCCAACATTAGAATGTCAACAGGGATGGTTCCTTCTGGAAACTTTGAGGGAGAAACCATTCCATTCCTCTCTCCTTGCTTCTAGCTAGCTGCAGACAGTCATGGGTTTTCCTTAGCTTTAGTTATATCCCTCCAGTCTTTGTCTTGGTCTTCACATGCCCTTCTTCCCTGTGTGTTTTCACATAAAGACACTAGTCATTGGATTTAATAAGTCCCACCCTAGACGCAATTTTAGCTCATTTTAACTAAATTTGCAAAGCACTTCTTTCAGGTAAGGTCACATTCTAAGAGTGGACACAAAATTTGGGTGGACACTATTCAAATCAGAACAGTCTCCCTCAGATCCCCTCAAATTCATGCTCTCCTACATGAAAAATACATTTGTCTCATCTCAGCAACCCTCAGAGTCTTGACCCATTCCAGTATTAAGTCCAAATCCAAATTCTTACCGAAGAATTCAGAAAGTTCCAAACCTCATTATCTAAATCAAGTGTTTGTGAGACTTTGGGAATGATCCATTCTAGAGCAAAATTTTCCTAAACCTGTGTATTTGTGAAGCTAAGAAACAAGTTATCTTTTTCCCAAATGTGTTGGTAGTTCAGGCATAGCTTAGACTCCCCATTACAAAGGGAGAGAATGGAAGGAATGATTGCCCAAAGCAAGTCTGGAACCCAGAGAGCAAATTCCATTAGGTTTCAAGGCCTAAGAATAATCCTCTCTGGTTTGATGTTCTATCTTGAGACCCTTTTGGGCATTCCTGCCACAGTCTGGCAGGGCAAAATAACCGGGGGTGACAAGCAACTTGTGAAGATTGAAACAGCGGGAGCCGCTTTATTGTAGGACAGCAGAGGTATATATACATAACTGAATACACAGCTTGTTTCAATTTAGCATCATCCAGTTACAGCAATCAATCATTAAGGAATCCTCATCATCTTAATAATTATACACAGCTTAACTTAATTTACATCATTAGATACAGCAGTCAGTCATTAAGGAATCTCTATCATCTTTAATGGCTCGATGGCTTTAGCTCAAACCACTCCTCCTGGCAAAGTGCCAGGTGCCATCTTGACTTGTTTGTGGCCCTCAACACATTCCTACCTTTTCTGGCCTCCTCATCCATGGCTCCACGTTAGAGTGATTGATTCTTCCTTCATTGTCTCTGTCAATTCAAAATGAAAACTGGCAGTGTGTCAATCAGTATATAATTCTCAAAATTGTGCTGATTTGTCCATCCAATTCACAAGGATTTTCCATCCTCTGGGAGGGTTCTCCAAAGATCTTCCCCATATAACTCCACATCTGTTTGCTATCTTCTGAGAAGATTCATTGCTTCTATCCATGGGTCATATACTTAATTTCTTCAACAAAATGTTGTCCATCGACAACCTTTGTGTTGTCTCCAGAGAACACTTTTTTACCTTTTACTATCCAGTTAGCCTGGTGATTTCCCAAATCATTAATTGCCTGTACTTTTTGCCTAGCAGTTTTTATCTACATTTCTTTCTTTCTTTTTGTATTTATTTTTGAATGATTTTTATTATTGTATATTTTTTACTTTTATCTATCTATCTATCTATCTATCTATCTATCTATCTATTTATTTATTTAGATGTGGTGCTGAGGATCAAACCCATGCCTCACACATGCTAGGCAAGTGCTCTACCACTGAGCTATAACCACAACCTCTAAATTTATTTATTTCTGTTTGCATTATTATAAGCAGGAAAGGGGGAAAAACAAACAAACAAAAAATAGGCCACAGCTGCCATATTTTGCTTGGAAATCTCGGTGAATTATCCAAGTTCATCCCTTATATATTCTGCCTTCCACCCAACACAATTGAGTTGGACACAATTCAGTTAACTCTTCTGGTACTTTTTAACAAGTATTGTCTTTCCTCTAGTTCCCAATAATATGCCACTTATTTTCATCTGAGATTTCATCAGAGGCGCCTCTAACGTTTATATTTCTAGAAACATTCTGTTCTTGACAATATATGTGTTTCCTAAGATGACAGGCACTTTCTCTACAGCCCTCCTAACTTCGTTCTGAACCAGAACCACCTTTATAACACCCATGTTTCCACTAATAGCTATTTCCAGAATGTGGGGTTTTGCTATCATATTCCCCCAAACTCTTCCTACCTCCACCCCTTACCCTATTCCAAAGCCATTTGTAGATGTTGTAGGTGTTTGTTATAGCAGCAGTCCTTTCTAGGTTCCAACAAACATCTGAGTCATTTTCCTAGGGCTGCCATAACTACCACAGATGAGGGGGCTTAAAGCAACAGATACTGATGTGCTCATGGTTCTGGAGGCCATAATTCTGAAATCGAGGTGTCAGCCATGTTCCCTCTGAAGGCTCTGAGGAAGAATCCTTGCCTCTCCTTACCTTCTGGTGGCTCCTGGCAGTTCTCAGCATTCTTTGGCTTGGGTCTTGTCCTCTTCCTTGCACATCTTCATATGGCGTCTTTAGAATGAAAGAAGTCATTGGGTATAAGGCCCATCCTAATTCCGTGTAACCTCCTCTTAAGTAATCACTTAGGTAAAGGTCACACTCTGGACACAGATGTGGGAAAAAGGGCGCTATTCAACCCCATGTGAATTCTTATAGATTTCTGTTTCTCTGATCTTCTTTTAGGCTGACAACACTATATTAGGTTGCTATGGTGATAGTTTATTCATTTGACCTACTGTCTTCATTCTAATCCCCCATTTCTTTTAAAACTGTGTTTCTTAAATGTTAAACCTTTAAACTGACAGATAGACTGATGGCAGCATCTTGAGAAACCAAACATTATGTTTGTCTGGAGATGAGAACTTTTTTTTCCAAAATAAGGTCAGAAACAGTAAAATATTGTTTTTAGTTCATTGGATTAATTTGTCTGCTGCCATTAACTGTGGTCAAATAATAATCTTTGTTTCTGTTCATGGTTAATTACTTGCTCAAGTTGAAATCATCAAGTTTCTGTAACTGACTCTGTGAATTGATATTTAATACGTGGTCTGCCGTATCTACCCAGCCTGGGATTTGTTACTTTAACATCAATCAATGGCAAAGTCAATGTGTAAGCTGGTAGTGATTTTGGAAGTGTCTTTATATTCAATGGTCTTATACCTTGTTTGTAATTGAAGGTCATTCTTTAAGAAAAGAATGGTATCTATGGCTGTAAATTCATTGTTCTTTCTAAACTCTTGAGAATGGAGATTTGCAACATCGATATGAAGCCAAGTTTTTCCCATTCAGACTACTAAGACTAATGTTCACAGTTTTAATTATTTTCACTCAATGCAGCAAATTCCAGGAATGTTATTTCTTACCTGCTTGACACTTAGAAAATATGTCTGTCTTATCAATTTGAAGCCTATGAAACAGTGGTCTTTTCTGTTTTCAGGTAGCTCCTCTCATAGCACTTCTGTAAGAGTCTACTTGTCTTATCTTAATAGCAGTCCATGACCGGGGTTGTAACTCTAGAAACTCCATCTCAGACTGCTGTAAGCTGTGCTGCAGAGTTGTTTCTTGAGGCTGTGGATGAAAACATGCTCCACGCTCCTCTTTAATTTGAGTTTTCCTGCTGGTTGAATGTTTCTTTCGTCCCTTTATTCTCCCAAAGTCATATCATATGCTAACCCCTGGAACCTGTAAATGTTCCCTTGTTCAGCAAAAGGGCCTTTGCACATGTGATTACTTGAAGGGTCTTGAAATGGGAGATCATCTCAGCTTATCAGGGTAGACTTGAAATGTAATCACTGGTGTCCTTATGAGGCAGAGGCAGAGGGAGACCTGGTAAGAAGTAGAAGAAATGACAGGGTAACCACAGAGACAGAGACTGGATTGTGCACACAACCCAAAGAATGCCAGAAACTGCCAGAAGCAAGCAACTGATGGTCCCTGGAAGGTTCTGGAGAGGGTGCTGCTATGGTAACCCCTCCATTCCAGCCCAGTGAATGGATCTCAAATCTTTGGTGTACAGAATTGTGAGGAAAATAAATGTCTATAGTTTTAGGTCACCAAGTTTGGGTTTCCACAACAGTCTTGAAAAACTAATACAGGTATGGGATATTTGCCTTAAAAGATGTAAGTTTTCTATACTCCTAACAAAAATGTATACTAGTTCACATGTATATTATAATCCTGAATTTATGTGTGATAGTTATGTTTCTCAGTAGCACTATGTAGTGAGCACATCCCCTGAATCAATACTAAGCTTTGAGTAGCTTCCCTCCCTTTGACCTTAGGTGAAATACCTGACCTATCAAAATCAACTCTGGACTTCCCTACAGGACTCTTTTTTTTTTTTTTTTTTTTTAAGTCGGGAGACTGTTTCAGTGATGTCTTCTAAAAGGGGGCATATCTTCCTGGGTATGAACAACATATTCCATATTTCCTCCCTCTGTAAGCCCTCAAGTTCTGTTCAATTTTCATTTCCCATTTTAAGTTAAATCAGATTAAACCAAAGCTTCCTTCCTTTATGGGTGCAATGTTAGTGGAACAACTAATTGTTCCTCAAATGGCTAATTATATTTCTGCTTGCCTACTTGAAGGTCTAATTAGCCAATTGCATGTGCTTTTGTGGGGGCAAGGAGATAATTGGTGTTCTCAAGCAGGTAATTAGAAAAGCAATTAGTAATGCCCACAACTAATTACAAGAATGAAAATTGTGCCCACCAAAATGGTACCAGTGTCTACCTGGTAGAAAACCAGTCTCTGGAAAGTGGCAGGAGACTTAATGTGTTTGATACTATTAAAACTCAGGCAGTAAAACAAGTCATGGACCTCCCTGGTCCATAGGCCACCTCTGTGAGGGTCTGTGGTAAAGTGCTGCAACTGGGGAAGCATCCCCAGTGCCAATAAGAAACTGCCAGAAAACTTGGGCATGAACTTTATCCACATTGGGGACACTGTGGTCTTTCATTCTGGAAATAGCGTATTATGAAGTCCTTTCTAGAGGAACAATTTTTGTTGATATGTTATCAGCATCCATTTTTCACATGTTGTAAAATGAAAGGTTCAGGAACACACCATTTGTTGCTTTCAGCTGCTCCTGACCAGCTCTTCAAGTATCAGGATTTCAGCTAAACGTTTCAGGGAGTTCACCTGTAGCAGGAAGCTTCCTGTGGTTGGCAGGTTTTGCTGTTGAGATCCCTGCGGGCTCTGTGCCCCATGATGCTTCTGATTGTGCTGTTTGTTCTTTGTTTCTCAACTCGTTGTTCCATGTAAATGAGAAGGGGTAGAAAGAGGAAAATATGTTTTATCTGACAGCAAGTCAACCAATTTAGCTCTCAAGTAACAAGAAAATAAAATTTGTTGAGAAAGTTGGTACCCTGAATACCTGAAAAAATTAAATCTGCTGTCAAGCAAAATGAAAAAGCCGGAATCACTGCATCTCCTGACACATTTCAAAATGGGTATACAGAGCACAAATTATAGTGTGCTTGATGGTGCTGGTGGTAATAGCACCCAGCGCTCCTCCCAGAGCTCAAGTTCTACTGCTAAAAGGGTTCAGCTGCGTGGGTTGTGCATGGATAGATGCCTGCAAAAGCTGAGGTCAAGATTTCTAAATATGGAGTGAGTGTGTCAGGAAAATTGGTGATTTACCCAGGATTTAAAAGGGGGAAACGACTTTGTCATTTTTTCCAATTTTAAAATCTCTCTGCCCTGCCCTGTATTTCCCCACCACTCCTCCTGTGCATTCTTAATCATTTGCTTCCTTCGGGACCTCCCGCCTTGCAATCCAGAGCTAAATGCCCAGGACTCTGGGAAAAATTTCCCTTGAAGTAAAAGTCAAAACAAATGCAAATCTGCTATTATAGTTGAGCAGTTTAAATGCCGCAGCACAAATGAAGATTAAAATCTGAGAAAATGTATCCAACATAAATATGCACCAAGAGGTTATTTTTAAAATTTAGCAATGATTGAAGGATAATATAGGAGAAGGATTAAAGGCATTAATTACATGACAGATAAAGAATAAGCAGAACTTACTCTGAATCAGTATCAAACAGTCTTGTTAGCCAGAAAATAAAGATATTTTTGTTCCATTAAATATTTTCTTCATGCTTTCAGTCTTTCAAAACACATTTCATTCTGTGTTTGTGTGTATGTATGTGTCTCCCAAATCCATCAGGGGACTGTAGAATGTGGGGTCTGAGGTGTTGTAAGTCATGCTGTCCTGTCGGTCTTGCCAGATAGGACCATCTCACAAGTGAGCAGCTGTCCTCTACCTCATGGAGCCCCCAAAGCAGCTTTGTTGTTAGGATTATTTTTTAAACCTCTTATTGTTTGAAGGAGGTTCCTGACTTTAAACTGACCTGTCCATTGTAACTCCCATGCCTAAAGCTGCCACAGGCAGGTCCTGATGCTAGTCAAAGACGTCTATCAGATATCAAAAGGCTCCTGTGCTAATCCTTCCTCCAGATCCCCTGGCCTTCTCCTTAAGGTTCAATCGTAGCTGCTTTCCTATCTGTTCTTAAAGAGTGGCCAAACAGTAGTTGAAGCTTATGTCCAACTGGAGGGACATTATTCAAAGTGGGGAGAGGGTGGAGACAGGAAAAACGAAACACTCTGCTTCATTTAGCTGTAAAAACTTGCAACTTTACTATTTAAAAAAATCAAACTATCTTTTAACTGAATATTTTGGTGTCAGAGAGACCTAGCTTGAATATATTTTTAGAAATTTCCTATTTTAGGTAATATTTCCATTGCTTTTCTAGTTTCATTTTCGTTTTTCCTTCTCTACTCTTTATTTTAATAAGCTTACAGTAGAAAAAAATTAAAAGGCACCTTTTTCTTTTATTCTCAGTTGCTTGCCTCACACATACTTCATGCTGTTTCCAGAACTTTCATTAGTAGTAAAGAAAGGCATGCTAGGGGTTCTGAGTTAAACACACTTCCTCTTCCTCTGCCATCTCCCAAATAAATGCACTTTCTACAACAACCAACCATGATATCTGGAGTTCTCTGTACAAATGAATTCTGGACCAAACTCATTCTTCCTGGCCAGCCATCTTGGCTCTATCTCCTCTCCTCAATCTCCCCGAACTCCCTTCCCAACTTTTTCTTCACTAACTTGACTGAACTTAACTAATTTGACTTAACTTAACACTGAAAGGTGTTTTAGTGTCTTCCTCAATTCCCTTATCAGGGACAATCTTCACTTTTAACTTAGGTCAGGATCAACTGACTAAAGTATTCTGATTTTACTGAAAATAATTCACCCCTCAGGATCCAAAGTAACCATTGGGCAAATAGCAAGTAATTTCTTCCATTCTCAAAACAAAAGTAAGTGATTATAGAGTTTCTGTTATTTGTTACCCATTCTAGGAACATGAAAGCACAGGCTAATTCTGACAGCCCACTCTCTTTGTTCTCTGGTCCAATCCTCAGAATGACTTTGCTTTGCTTAGGGCTATCACATGAACAAGCCACAATTTCCATTTAGATTTATTCCGAAGATTCCAGCAAACATACTGCTTCACAGATGATCTCATCTTGTTTTGATAATGTGCCCAATCATTTCATATACAATCAAAATGAGTAATCAGAGGTTATGCAAATGAAACTTTATCATCATTGGGACCTCTGCCTGTTTGTAAGCATCCCTTCATTCTCATGTGGTTGACGTTAGCTATTATTCTTGTCGACAGAGTTTTCGGTGGAACATTGTCCACCTTTCTTTTGTACACTGTAGAGTCCAAAAAAGCACACTCATTTCCTTTTTATGTTGTTAGAATTAGATGTATCATTCAGCTATAATCTGAGTTCTACAATAGCTGCAATCACTGTGTCAGTGGCCCCTGAAATGAATTCTTAGATTCAGCAATCACTACACTATCAACAGATATTAGGTGTAGCATCTAAATCTTCTGTTGGGAATGTTGCGTTTTAGCCATTTAAAGCAGTGTGCAATAAGTGTAACCGCATATGTAGACATATTAACCTACCTTGCAGCATTTGCCAGTGTGCTGCCTTCTTTCTACACTGGGTGTATTTAACTATAAACACAAGTTGTGGAGCCATAGATTATCCTTATGCAGTCTTGGAACTCTTTTTTAAAACATATTTTTTTAGTTGTTGATGGACCTTTATTTATTCATTTATTTATATGCAGTGCTGAGAATCAAACCCAGTGCTTCATGTATGTGAGGCCAGCGATCTACCACTGAGCCACAACCCCAGCCCCTAGGAGCTCGTTTCATAATAGAAATATTGAAGTTTTTTAAGAAAAAATGAAATTTAAGGTTTGGTATTCTTGTTTATTTTCTTTAGTATTTTGCATTTCTTTCTTTGTTCAAAGATTTTTAAATGATACCAGAGATTATTATAACCTCAATTTAATTTAAATAGACTAAACAACAAGAAGAAGAAGAAGAAAAAATTCTCATGTCAAAAAAATGAAACTGAAATATCTGTTTTAAGTTTGAGGAAAAATGGTAGAGCTGGTGCCTACTTTTGATACCAAATTAATACAGTTCTTTGAGAGATTTGTTGCAGGCACACATTTGAATAAGTAGTTTTGGAAATAATGTAATTTTACAAATGATTATATCCAGATAAGCAATAAAATTTTAAAGAGATACTTTAAAGAAGAGGCTTAAACATTTCTTGTAATTACCACAAAATAATAATTTGACCATTTTTGAGGGTTCCGCACTGAATTGATCAAGAGAAGAAAGTCTTGATGCCAGTCTTCAATGAAAAAAAGAATAACATAGGAAAAGTAATTGTGTGATTTTTCATTGTCTGTGCCTCATCTGCTTTTTTTTTCATAGGTTATGTTTGAAGACACAGTTTCTTTTATGTATTTGTCTTCAGCTCAATCATGTAATAAAGTTATCCTGCATTTGTAGTATTTTACTTAGTCTTTTATCAAAGAAATTGCTGGTAGGTGGCCAATGTGACAAAGGCTATAGTTAACTATGCTGATTATTATTGTCTCTGTTAAAGTGACCTCAACAATTTCCAAAGCATATTGATATAACAGTAGCTCATCATCTATATTCTGTTAATGCACAATAGAGAATAGCCCTACTGCAGATACTATAAAATGACTTTCAAGAAACTGAAAGCTTTATTTAGTTTAGTAAAAAGATGCTTGAAGACTACTTTGTTTTAATGAAAATACAGAAAGTAACACATGGAAAACAACCATGAAGATGCCAGTCAGACATAGCTATAACACCCATCAGATGGCAATTCATTTATTCATAAAACATTTATTGACTAGAACTGGGGTTATGGCTCAGCTGTAAAGCGCTTGCCTCGCACATGCACATGCACATGCAACTGGGTTCGATCCTTGGCACCACATATAAATAAATAAAATAAACTTATAAAAAATTGCAATGATAGTCTTTAAAAAAACATTTATTGACTACCTAATATAAACATAAGCTACTTCACCCTATCCCAGTAGAAAATGAAATAAGTCTTAAATATAAAGTTAGTCAGGTTGGAAAGGAGGAATGACTGCTGATGGGTGTGAGATTTTGGAGAAAAAGGAATGAAATGTTCTATGATTAGATTGTAATGTGGGTTCCACAACTCTGTGAATGAACTAAGTAGCCAGTGAACCATGCACATGCACTTTAAACAGGTGGGTTTTAGGGTGTATCTCAGTAAAACTATCTAGAAAGTCAAAGTCTTACTGATGAAAGACAACAATATCTTAACAATATTGATCATAGTATTATTTACTGGCTTTCAGCCACTGTTGATGAACTAGGTGAATGTACATCAGTTTATGAAGAAGCAGTCCTGAAGAAGTTGGGCCACTTGGACTTGAGAATTAGCACTTATTCTTCTCTGCATAAAGAAGTGAAGGCTTGTGACACATTACACGTAAAGATTTTCTGTAAACTGTTTTTTTTTTTTACTAAGTAGGAAGACATTTTGCAGTCATATCATTTGAGAATAATTTGTCACCTGAGATCTCCTTATGTCTCTACTAGTTTAATGTATATTTCCTAAAAACAAGAGCATTTTTCTGTATAATCACAATGTAGCCATCAAAATAGAGAGATTACTGTTAACATATTACTATCATCTAATCCTCATATTGCATTCAGGTTTCACCAGTGGTCTCAATCATTTACAGAAAAATTATAGCCAAAGAATCCAGTTTAGAACCAGGTAACACATTTTGTTTTCCTGAGTATGGAGCAGTTTCGGAGTCTTTCCTTGACTTTGATGCACTTGACACTTTTGAAGAATTATTTTATAATGGGTTTTAGGATGTCCCTCCATGTGGATTTGTCCGTTGTTTCCTGATGATTACATTCAGGTAATGAAGTCTTTCTGGAGTTGACTTCAGCACAAGTGAGCTCATGGTCTCCTCATTGGGTCTCATCGGGATGCACAAAACTTTAGTTGTTCATCACTGATGATGGGCATTTTGATCATTTGAGGAAGGTGATATATGCAGGCTTCTCCAATGTAAAGTTACTTATTTTCATTTTATTTTTATTTTTTTTATTTAATTATCAATTCAGTTTTTTTTTATTATTTTATTGTTGGTTGTTCAAAACATTACATAGTTCTTAATATACCATATTTCACAGATTGATTCAAGTGGGTTATGAACTCCCATTTTTAAAATTAGTATTTTATCAAAGAGATTTTAAAATGATGTAATTGGCCCATTCCCTCTCAAATTTTTTATTTATTTTAAGACACAGTTCCCCATTTTAGTCACTGAATAATAATGTTACTATTATTAAGATGATATTGAAATTGCCCAGGTTATCAACATTGAAAGCCCCTTTATAGTGGCTTCTATGGTCTTCTGACAAGTGTCCACATGCTTTGAGCACTTTCTTGCTTTCTGGCACAAGATGTTCTGGTTTCATTTTGTACTTTACTTTCTTTGCCTCCAGCATTTCTCCAAGAAGCCCTGGTTTCTTTTCATGAAGAATGGTCTAGAAGCCATCGTCTGGCATCGGGTGTACTCATTGCTAGAAGTGTTGCTGTTCCCAGGCCTCTCTGGGGGCAGAGCTAGAAAAAATATGTGTTTGTACATTTACATGTCTATTTATTTATCTATATATCGAAAAACCATTATTTTACATATAGCTATAATCCCAACTCAGTATCCAGAGTTCATTTGTCTTTTTTCTATATTCATAACTTCTTTCTCTAGCCAGATGATGAAACTACTTTCTGTTATCCTTAATATAGTTACTTACTTATTAATTCTTTCAAGCCCTGCTTTTATGTAACTAGTCTGTCATCTCAGTTGTCCTCCTCCAAGTGCAGATTGCATTCTTCCCCTACTTGGTCTCCAACACTCCAGGCCTGACTGGCTGCCACTCTACCCAGGTCACTCTCAATCTACTAATGTTCTCGTGCTGTATGCCAGGCCACTCCCATCTGTGCCTCTCCTTACTCTACCCAGGTGCCTAGGTTCCTAATTCAGTGCAGATACACACTTCTCACCCCACTCAGGCTCTGGATCCCCACTTGGACCATGTATCCCCACCCTCCTGGGCTCTGATACCCCCGCCCAGGCTGCCATCTGTGGAGATGCCTTCTTCACCCAGCTCGGGACAGCTTTATATCAAGCCCCCCACGTGTGGATGCTCTTGTCACCCACCCAGGTTCTGATGTCACATCTCTCCCCCTTTGTGGACACCCCCTGACCCCTCGGAGGCTCTGATGCCCTGTTTGAGCACCCTGTGATGCCCTTTTCTCCTCGTGTGGGTGGATGTGCACCTTCTCTGTCCCACTTTAGGACTGAATTGTTCAGAAAGGGAAGGGAAGAGAAAAAAATGGAAAGGGAAGGGAAAAGGCTCATGTTATATTTTAACTTGACATGTTTTCCCACCTACTAATCCTAAGTTTGTGAGGGAAGGGACCACATTTTTTACGTCTTTTTGTTCTCATCTTTCAACAGAGTATGTGACACATAGAGTTAGGAACTCAACAACTGCTTGTTAAGTTAGCCTCAGCCCAGTTGAAAGCTGAGAACTTACGTAATTCCAGGCTTTAGCTCTTATCAGTGATCTCAGTAAAGCCTTTTGAGCTTTGTTAATAGAAAGTGAATCGCAAGTAATTTGGCCAGTGGGTCTGCCCAAGAGGACACCGTTCTGAAGGAGTACAACAAAATGATCTTGTTTTGTCACAGAAGCTGAGCCTTCTGTATGCAATACACTGATAATGTGGATGAAATCTGTTGATTTATTTTAAAATCTTAAGTTTAAGAATAACAATTTTAATTAAATACACAGCTTTTATTCTTACTTTGTATCAAAATCATAATTGATCATAATTATGCCTTTATTTTCTCTATTTTCAAAGTATAAAGTAGTTTTTACATATGTTTAATTTTATATAAATTCAATAAACATAATACATTGAAGGAGAATTCAAATAAATGGTGTTTGGAATGAAGTATTACATTGGAATGGCCAACGGAGAGTTTATTCTGAAATATAAGGCCTTTCCTTTTAGTCTTTCCTTTTCCTCTTGTTGGCAAGACCAATCTTCTCTTTATTTGTATCCTTCCTGAGAAATGTGTTTATTTATTCAAAACATAATTGTTAACAATTCAGGGCCAACCACATATTTTATGGGGCTCAGTGCAAAGTGAAAAGAAAGGGCCCCATGTTCAAGAAATAGGAAGAAGTTGCCCTTGAAAGTTCTGAAATGTGATGCCTTTTTCTTTTTTCCCAGTCTGTTTCTGACCTGGTGGCATTTTTCATTTGCTGTGTAATTTTACACTTCCCCAGCTCTGGGATACATACCAGGAAAGTGTGAGCCTTTACAAAGCCCCGGGGCTCACCTGGGGCCGGAATAGGGAAAGGGGTGCACACGCACAGGGCCCACGTGTTCAGGGCTCCTCCTCCTGCCCCCCACTGGATTGTCTCTGAGGACACCAGAGTGAACAAAACAGACAAACGTTCCTGGGTCAGGGAATATACATTCTAGTGGAAAACTCAATAAAAAATGTGTGTGTGTGTGTGTGTGTGTGTGTGTGTGTGTGTGTATGTGTGTGTAGTATCTGTTATGTAGTGCCAAGACCTGTGACAATAAGAAAAACAAATCAGGAACACAGGATTTGGTGTATTGAATGTAGCAGACAGATGGGTTGCAGTTTAACACTGAAGGTTAGGAAAGCTTACATTCAAGCCAAGACCCAAGAGCAGTTAGGGGTTCAGTCATGGGGATTCCTAGGACAAGAATGCTGCAGGCAGGGAAGAGCAAGTTTACATTCTCTTTAGTAAATGCTACAATTATTTCAGTTATAAAGTTCCAATTCTCTCAAGTTATCTTTGACTTCTCCCCGTCACCTTCTGCCTTTCCCCACATTATGAATATTCTGTTTAGAATCTGTTCCATCTTCTCCTTTCCCAATTAGTCACCCTAGATGAGACTCCAGCTTCCTCTCACCCATTACAAGAGGCTTCTATTTCCCCATTTCAAATGTTTGAAATGCCCCCTCTACTCCTGTAGCTACAGTCTCAGACACAGCTGATTGTGTCTTATTACTCAGTTTGTTATGTGGCTTTCACACATTTCACAAACTAACTACAGGAGCATAGAACCACATGTCATCTCTGGCTGTCCTAAGAAGACCTGCCTTAGATGCTAGCCAATCAGTCTGTCCTATTTTGGAGTACCACCTGCCCACTGGCACTCTGAGCCCTATGACTCCTGGATATCTTCACTCTGTCTCACACTGTTGAAAATTTACTCTTAACTCAACCCTGAGCCCCAGTGGTATTTTATCCCTTAAATGTTTCTAGATCTCTCCAATTAGAGTGAATGGCTTAACCTGGTTTCACTTTTATCTAAAGATTCCTCCACCCACTGGATAATAAGCTTTATTTAAGTTAGAGATCCAATCTTATTCATCTTTACATTCATCAT
Organism: Spermophilus citellus; assembly: GCF_964194105.1. NCBI lineage: Eukaryota > Metazoa > Chordata > Mammalia > Rodentia > Sciuridae > Spermophilus > Spermophilus citellus. Next base: position 83,402,463 of record NC_138195.1, read on the forward strand.
ACCTATCTGTTTGCTTCTCACATAGTAGGTACGTAATATGTTTTTTGAATTGAATATTATCATTATAACTAATATTATTAATTGTAATTATAATAAATCTTGAAATAATACACATGGCAATTATGCAGATTAGAATAACTTGAATTCAAACACAGAATGGATGGCAACTGTCTCTTATCCTCTACTTGATCCCTTTATTCAAATTCTTTAGGAAGGAGAGGGCAACCTAGAGGCTTAAGTGATACCAGACCATGGGGAGTCAGGCAATCCCACCCCAGGACTGAGACATTGGTTAGTCCCCTGTGTTCTCCCAGCCCAGTCTCTCTGGATCAGGCCAACAAGATGTGCATTGACTCTTTAGAATCACTGCAGGTGTCCCAGAAGTCCAACCAGTTACTGGACTCAGAATCCTACCCATCAATTTTTAAGCTAGAGCAGTCACCACTAGGTGGCAGCAAACCTCAGCCCAGGGTAGGTGGAATTGGGATCAAAAGGAGCTCCAAGATGGCCAGCTGCACAAGTTCACCTTGGTCATTTACCTAACATCAGAATAAATAACAAAGCCCTACATTTTCACGGCAGAATTTTGAGGTATCATTTATTTTATTATGGCAGAGTTTGATTAACCATTTTTCTAAGATTCTATTACAGATCAGATATTGTACCAGCCAGTTTACATGCATTATCTCTGATGCTCACAATAACCAGTAAGGCAACAGGCATTAATGTTTTCCTTCTGTTGGTAAAGAATTTGATGCTTAGAGAAGAAAACTCCATAGTTCAAGATCGTATAGCTTAGTAAGTGGCAGACCTAAGAATTGAATTCAGTCCTTGAGTAGTCAAGTTATAGAAAGAAAAAAAGAAAAGAAACAGGAAGAGAATAGAGGAGAAAAGCAAATGCTGTGTGTTGCCATTTCTGTTTTCTATGCCCTAGAGGTCTGATTTTGCCCAGGAAAGAGAGACTTCTTGCTTGCTTCTTTATCTTTGTTCCTTCCCTCCTGTTCTTCCACACCAGAGACTCATTAGTACCAGTATGTACTGAATGTGTGTGTCCCCCAAAAATTCATGCCAAAGGCCACAATGCTATAATAACAAGAAGGGGGCCATTTGGAAGGTGATTAGGTTTAGATGAGGTTATGAGGGTGGTGTTTCTCTCCTCTCCCTTCTCCTCCATGTGAATTGACAAGAGTGGCCATCTGCAAGCCAGGAAGAGGGCCCTCACCAGAACCCAAGCTTGCCAGCACCCACCTCTGACTTTTAGCCTCCAGAACTGCAAGAGTTTGCTCTAACAACCCAGGCAGGCTAAGGCAATGACTTCTGTAAATAAGCTCAACTAGTACTGTCTCCAGAAGGTGGTTCACATCTCTGTCGTCCAGTGAAGTTTTTGTCTCCATGGTCATTGTCAGCACTTCATCCCAGGGCTTACCCATATGTAGTCTTAGGCTGGTCCTTATATTTAGTAAGGGTAACCCTTTCTCTAATTTGCTTTAACACTCTATATTTTCCATTGTTAATGGTTCAGATCTCTCATAACAGTGAACTAATTAACCCCATCTTACCTAACTTTACATGATTGCCTGCTTTGACTTTGAGGAAATATGAGTTCTCTGGGAACTATCATCATTATGGCCTTAGGGGGAGATAGGCTAAGTTGCCACTTAGGCAGCAAATAAGGAGAGAAAGATTAGAGGCCAGCGAAAGGAAGAGAGAAATAAACTTTCTGCAGAAGGTTCTGAAATTTCAGTGAATTATCCTGCTTCCAATTATATCTAATAAACCATTATGCCCTTCATTTGTAATAAAGATATTGGAGTATTATTATCTTTGAAATGCAAATTATGGATATTAGGGCTCTATCTGAAGTGTGAGGAGTAAAAATTTGTTCCATTGTTCGCTTTTTAAAATTCTTTATCTAATTTGTAGATGGGGGGATATTGTTCTTGGACTATATTGGTTAAGAACCAAATGATCTACACCCACACAGCCTCCTGTCTACATTAACATGACTTTACTTTTTAGCTGTCTTCATTAAAATGACTCTACTATTCTACTGTCTTCATCAGCTTGATTCTACTGTTCCAAGAAACTCTTGCCCAGGAAGATAAAAATTGAGAATAACTTTCTTGCTCCTTTCAAGAACTTTGTGAAAATCCATTGAAAGGAATATTAATTTCTTTCAATTGATAGCATCATGTGACTGTTTACCATCCAAGGTTTACTTGGAAAACCCTACTTGGAGTGCCCATCAATCCTAAATCATGTAGAGCACTTGAACTAATCCCAATTGAGCCCTGCTCTGCTGGAAGACCCACCTTACACCAGAAATACTGCCCTCCCCACAAATCTTATTAAATATCCCAACATTGTGCTCCCTCTTTCCAGAGACTTCTATGTTAAGGGAATTGTCTGCCTTGTGGTGATAATAGTGAACTCACCTTGTTTTAGCAATGGGCTATAAAATGCCGCCATTCCACATGGAAGTATTAGAAGCCATTTCCTTTCAACTTATGAAATTGAACTAAAGGTCTGCTTCTGCCCAGAAAAAAAAAAGAAACTTCTCAACTTTATCTTATAGGTGTTACAGTTTCATCATATCTTTCTTTGATAAGAAAGTATACTATCATAAGCTTGCAAGAGTAATCACAGAGATGGAAAAATTAATTTTCATCAGAGGAAACAGTGGGAAACTTTAAAAAAAATCACTGTAAATGCAGTTAATTTAAAGTTATATTTTGAGATTAAATTATTTTCTCTCTGGCATTCAGACCCTGAAATTCACTTTAAAATATGTTGGTGAACAATTCTCTTTCTCCAGAAGTACATTTTTAAGCCAGCATTATTTTATAATTGCAGTATAAAATGAAAATAATTGAATGCAGCTTGCTTTGTGGGACCTGGCTTTTATTCTACATAGATATGAAACATAATGACATTCATCTGTAAGAGACTTTCATAGACTTAAGAGAAATTAAGTCACAAGACTATAGGTTTGTTCATAAATCAGCAAATCAGATAGATTCCTAAAACTTTCCCAGACCACTATCCAGGGACTCCTTTGCAATTTGTTACCAGTTTTATATTTCCTTTTAGAAAAGGTTCATCTCCCAATGAATATTTGGCCAAAAACAAGAATATATAACATTGGAATTTATAAGAGCTTACACCAATTATGTCATTTTTTATTTAACAGTTTTAGAAGACTTGTTCCAGAATTACTCCTGATTTTCATTTTATTTGTAGTTTTCTAAAATGCAGCTAGTGTTAGGACATCACAAAAGCCATGCCACCAGTGGTAGAAATACTGTCGGGCAACCATCAAGATCACATGAGAAGGCAACATGTTGCAGCTGAAAGTATTTTTAATGACTGGAAATTGCTTGGAGTGCTTTTAGAATGGAAAGGGTGCTAATTTATTTGTCTAATATACTTACCCAAATTAATTTAGCAGGATTACTTTGGTCCTAATTCTCATACAATGAAATTTATGTATTAATATTTTTAAATGATGCATCATTTTTTCCTGAAGGATGGATACAATGTATTGTAAGGACAAAAGTCTACCAGCAGTCACTAAAGAAAGGTTTGAATTAACTCCTCACCAAAATATATAAAACATTTGATTTTATGTGACCTTGCAGATAAAACATCACTATGTAAACTATTAATGAGAAAAATAGAATCACATTTTGTTCTTCATTTCACCTGATATATAGCTTCCATTACAAATATAGAGGGAGATTTACTCTGGCATAATTTTTGTCTCAGTGGTGTGTGTGTGTGTGTGTGCGTGTGTGTGTGTGTGTGTGTGTGTTTAAAAAATTGGATTTTTATATATCTTTATGATTAAGTACATTGTCTACTACAGACTGAATTCTAATGAAATTCTCAGTAGAGAACATTTTCCCATTTTTTTTCCTTTAGAAAATATGAACCAAAATAACAAATATCTAAATAGATTCTAGCAACTGCAAACTTAGGGCAGGTATTTGATGTTATGTACCAGCACGCTTATTCCAGTTTTTTGTCTTATGTTCTTCTGAGTTATGAAGATCTCTTGGTACTTAGGCTCAAGGCCTTGCCAAAAAGCATAAAGATCAGGAAAGATGTCTGTAAACTAGGAAATCTGTTTTTTATAATTATTGATATACATTTTAAATGAAAGGATTAGGCTCATGTAGCTGACATTTAACTAAAAACATTTAGTTTTCACTATGGGCCAGGTACTGTGGTAAGCATGATACATGACTGTCTTCTTTAGTTCTTTTGGGAACCTTTATTATCATTACTTTCCAAAGGACCACAATAAAATTTGGAAAAGTTAAGTAGCTGGTCTAAGATACACAGCAAGTAAAAGGTACTCAATAACTATATTATAAATACAACTTATTTGAAATTACATTTTGAGATTACATTATATTCTCGCTGGTATTCAGATACCTGAAATTCACTTTAAAATATAGCAGTGAACAACTTTCATTCTCCAGAATGAACTCTGTGAGATGATTAGGTCATGAGGGTGGAGGCCTCATGAAAGGTATTAGTGCCTTTATTAGAAGAGACACAGAGCCACTAGAGGATATAATGAGCAGAAGGTCATTGTTAAACCAGGGAACCCTCTAGAGACCAGGTCGGCCAGCACCCCATGCCTTGATCTTGAACTTCATAGCTTCCACAACTACAAGAAATAAATGTTTGTTGTTTAAGCCACCTAGTCTATAGCAATTTTTCATAGATTTTTCATATATACCGCTAAGCACAAAGATACCAGGAACCTTAAAATAAAAGCCAGAACTTCAGTAGGTTGGACTATCATGTACTGGTATAGGTTTCCTCTCTCCCATAATGGGAAATATTTTAAAATTATAGGGAAGTCAACATAAAAAGTTATTTAATATGCAAATAATTTATTCTGTACCATTTCTTATGTACATGTTTCCACTTATTTTTTTTATAGACTGGCCTAGCAAAGTATAGGGTAAGTCTAGAGAATAAATTGCAAATTGTATATGTTATTTGTATGTACTGGGTGGTAAGGATTGATTTCAATGCAGTATGCTTTCTAGGAAAACAGAAAAATTTAGTATTTTTCAAGGGGCACAATCTACACCCAAACATTCTCCATTTCCCTACTGATGGTTGAAAAATATGCTTTCTTGTTATTTAGTCCAGAAATCCAGAGTGGCCTTATCTATGATTCTAGTAGTTCATCTCATTTCCTTGAATATACATCTTGGGTTGTCTACTTCTGCAGGTTCATTCTCTTTTTCTTCCATTAATAATTCTTTAAGGCAAGTTTTTATAAAAACTCAAAATAGTAGTTAGGGACATGAGCACTTCCTACCACTCATATTTAGCTGTATTGGGTCAAATGTTTACTGTTCACTATTTCTTTCCATCTGTTTCCTTCCCTTACAGCATCACCTACTTGACATTGCTAAAAGTTTGATGAGAGAGTATCACTGAGTCTGTAACATGACAGAACCCAGACACAACTGACAGGTCCTGGGTGGGGGACTGTGTGTGACACAAGTATACATAAGCAGCTGTGTGACTTGAAGACACATCTGGCGTGGTTGTCAGGGACTTTTATGGAACTAGATTCTAGAAATCATCCCAATAATAACTTTATATCATGTAAAAAAAAAAACTCCACAATGGAATGGATTCTCACATTCAGAAATTACGCGCATTTTCCCAGCATGGTATCCACTTACCTACCACTTTATGCCACATAAAATGATAAATTATCTAGTGCCATCTAAAGCCATCAGGAACATTTAAAAGTTTTATAGTACAGTATTTTAAAGTTTACTAACCATTATATAAAATTAATAAGACAGTTTATACAGTTTCTTGCTTTATTGATTGCGGGTAATAACCTGTGGATGGGATATAGTAGAATGATGTGACTTACTGCTTTTCAAAGATACGTTAGTAATTTATTTTGGTGGTTTTGGGATTCCTTTCACTTATGAAGTCTGAGTGAAGAATGGTTAAATATTAAATATTGAATCGCTTTATTCACTAAATATTTTTGTGGAGAATTTCTTTAAGGGAAGATGTGGATTTTAATGCATAAATTTTTTAGACAGACTATTGAAGTTGAAATTTCATTTCAAGAGGCAGTCAGCTTTGTTTAACTCTATATTTTTAGTATCCCAAGTTACTGAACCAGACTTTGCTTTAATTAATAACTATAGGATGTGAGGCAGTTCCAGTGCTGCTTTTTCTATTAACTTGCAATTTCCTGTAGGAAATTAATAAAATGAAAGTAGGGGGTGGCCAGCAAGAATAAATACATGCTACTGTTGCAAGTCACTAAAATTCATCAGAATAAATTAAGCTGCACAGCTTTTGAAAAAAAAAATACATTGTATGAAGTTTTTCAATTCTTAAGGCAAAATTGACAAACAGCGACATCCAGAAGGGATCAATTTCAATATAATATAGAAGCACTAACTTTAGTTAATTGATTAGGATATAAAATTTTTCTAGGCAGTATAGTTTAATGACTAAGAAAGTAGGTTCTGGAAACAACCTGATTTTGAATTCTGGCTATACCATTACTAGCAATGGGATTTTGCAATTTACTTACTTTCTCTACCACTTTATGTTCAAAATGTAGATTATAGTAATCCCTATCTTACAGGACTGGTGCAAAGATTAGATGAATTAATATGAACAATTGCTACATGGAAAGCAATGCACAGGTATTGACCATAATTGATATTTGTTCTTTATTCAATATTAACACTTAAGAGATATCAGGATGAGAATGTAGTTCAGTGGTAGACATTTGCCTAGCCTACCCATGGCCATCATGGGTTTGATCTCCAGCACATCATGCACACACACACACAAATAAATAAAATAAGAAAAATTATCTTTTAATTTAGCTATCTATTTCTACAAGAACCAAAATAAAATCTTTAGTCAAGAAACTTAAGATTTAAAAATGCTCCCAAGTTTTTTTTGTATTTCTGGGACCCAAAATCATTTGGCCTACTAGGAAACTTACCTCAACTATGGAGGGTGTGTGTGGTTGTGCTCACATACCAACATGTCAGTATCATGTTATCACATTCCAAGAGTCTGATCATTTTCTGCAGTGAGCAAAAGGATTTCTTTTGCAGAGATTCCAGAAACTTTGAGAAAATATCTGTAACAGGGAAAGAGTGGGGTGAGGGAAATGGGGAAGTACTAGGGACTGAAGTAGAGCAAATTATGCTCCATGCTTGCATGATTATGTCAGAATGAGCCTAATTTATGTATAACTAAAATGCACCAATAAAGACATAAAAATAAAACTATGGTTAAAAAATATTTGGAAAAATGTTAGCAATTGGCCAGAATATACAAAGAAACACAGAAGTGACAAGCATTTAGCTCTGTAGCTCAGACACATCAGTGAGGATGGCAGGCTTCTCAAACTATGTTTTCTTTTTCAAAGTTATGCTCTTTCTCGTCCTACAATCAATAGGCATTGAAATTTAAATAAAGACCTCATGAAATATGCAGTTAAGTCCCATACTTCTTTGACTGTACTGTTTATCTAGTTGATAGTATTAAAAAATTTCAGTTCTGTCTTCATTTGAACTGTGTGTAAATGCTGCCTAGTAGTCAGTGACATACCTGGAATACCTTCTCCTTTTTTATTATGTCCTTATGTGCTCATCTAAGCATGTCTTGTTACTAGAATTGCCTTATAAAAGTCATTTTTAATTTCCCAAATTAATTAAAGATTTCTCTTATGTTTACAGGCTCCCTAGCTTGAGAGATTTTTTTCTGGAGGGAGGGAGAGGGCAGTTGGAAGAGTAGTAACTTTTATCATTCCATCATATATGATTTATCTTTGCTGTATGAATTATTCAGCTATTACTTTTCTTTAAGTAAGAATAAAGAGTAACTGCAACAAATCTTACTAAAGTTACTAGAATACATTTGCTACTAAATTTATGTATATTTCCCCTTTCTAGAACCAGTTTAAGTGATCTTTACTGAGAAAGACTTTATTTGGTAATTTGTTATGTTTTTACTTTGAAAACGACATTAACATTTTCTATGTGATGACTTTCTCAGTGTAGAACACTAAGCCAGTGTTAGGAAGTAAAGTTTTTCTTTCATTGTAAGTATATATGTATTTTTTATTAGTAGTAAAATGTGCTTAGCATGGACATTCCATAATTTATCTATCTCTTCATGAACTTTTGGCTTGTATCTAATTTAGAGCTATTATGAATAAAGCTGCTATGAACCTTTGTATACAGAGCTTTCTGTAGACAAATATTTTTATTTCCCTTATCTAGGAATGGTATTGCTAGATTTTATGATAAGAGTATGTTTACCTTTATGAGAGATGCCAAACTCTGCTCAATGGGGCTGTACCACTATGCATCCCCGCCAGAAATGTATGGAGGTTTCAGTTGCTCCATACCCCATCAGCACTTGGAATAGTCAGACTTTTTAATTTTAGCCATTCTTTGGAGTATTTTACTGTGGTTTGATTTTGCATTTCCCAGATGGCTGCTGATATTGAACATATTTTCATTTGTTTATTGGCCAGTGATATAACTTGGCTATGTCTGTTAATTTTGATGATATTTAATTTATTGATTTTTTCCCATTTATGGATCATGTTTTAATGTTAAATTTAAGTAATATTTGCCTAACTCAAGGTCATAGGGATATTCTTATGCTTCCCTTTAGTTTTTATTACTTTCCCTGTTATATTTAGGTCTGTCTGTATAGTTATTTTGTGAGTTTTTCATCCGTTTTTCTTAATATGGTGTGAGATGATATATATATATATATATATATATATATATATATATATATATGCACAAATTTAAGTATATGTGTTTGTGTGTGTGTGTGTTTCTATGTTGACTACATCTATTCCATTGAGATATACATGTATCCTGATGCCAATCCCACAATGTCATTTTTGTGGCTTTATACTGAGTCTTAAAGTAGTGTGAAACCTCTAATTTGTACTTATTTTTTTTTTAAAAAATAGGCTATTCTAGATCTTTTACATGTCCATAAATATAGTAGAATCAACTTTTCAATTTATCAAAAAAAAAGCAACATCTGCTGAGATTATGAATAGGATTGGATTGAATTTATGAATTTATATGGGGAGAACTGACATCTTAAGCATTGTGTTTCTTCTAATCTACAAATGTCATAATACCACTTCACTTATTTAGGTTTTCTTTAACTTCTCTCAGCAATAAAATAGTGAAGATTTTGTTAAATGTTGTATATATGTCACTTTTTGATGCTATAATAAGTGGTACTATTTATTCCACTTCAATTTACAGTTGTTTGTTGCCACTGAATATTAAAATGCAATTAACCTGTTACCTGTGACCTTTACTAATTTTAATAGTGTTTTGTGGATTCCTAAGGATTTTTCTATGTAACTAATCATGTCATCTGAAAATAACCAGGATGCCTGTCTTCCTTTCCCATTAGTATGCCTATTATTTCTTTTGCCTGCCTTGTTACCCTGGCTAGGAAATGTTGTACATTGTTGAATTGAAACAGTGCCAGCCAAAAACCTTGTTTCATTTCAGATCTTAGGGGAAAACATTTAGGTTTTCACCCCTGAATGAAACTATAGGTTTTTCTAAGATGTTCTTTATTATATTTATAAAATTCCCTATTTTAGTATACCAAGGATTATCAGAAGTGAATATTGACTGAAATATTTGTCTGCATTTTTATTTTTTATTTATTTATTTTTTTGCTTTTCTTTTTTTTTTAATTTTTTTATTGGTTGTTCACAACATTACAAAGCTCTTGACATATCATATTTCATACATTAGATTGAAGTGGGTTATGAACCCCCAATTTTACCCTAAATGCAGATTGCAGAATCACGTCGGTTACACATCCACAATTTTACATAATGCGCTATTAGTAATTGTTCTATTCTGCTACCTTTCCTAACCCCTACTATCCCCCCTCCCCTCCCCTCCCAACTTCTCTCTCTACCCCATCTACTGTAATTCATTTCTCTCTTTGTTTATTTTCCCATTCCCCTCATAACCTCTTATATGTAATTTTGTTTAGCAATGAGGGTCTCCCTTCATTTCCATGCAATTTCCCTTTTCTCTCCCTTTCCCTCCCATCTCATGTCTCTGTTTAATGTTAATCTTTTCTTCCTACTCTTCCTCCCTGCTCTGTTCATAGTTGCTCTCATTATATCAAAGAAGACATTTGGTATTTGTTTTTTAGGGATTGGCTAGCTTCACTAAGCATATTCTGCTCTAGTGCCATCCATTTCCCTGAAAATTCTATGATTTTGTCATTTTTTATTGCTGCATAGTACTCCATTGTGTATAGATGCCACATTTTTTTTATCCATTCATCTATTGAAGGGCATCTGGGTTGGTTCCACAGTCTAGCTATTGTGAATTGTGCTGCTATGAACATCGATGTGGCAGTATCCCTGTAGCATGCTCTTTTAAGGTCTTCAGGGAATAGTCCGAGAAGGGCAATAGCAGGGTCAAATGGTGGTTCTATTCCCAGCTTTCCCAGGAATCTCCAAACTGCTTTCCAAATTGGCCGCACCAATTTGCAGTCCCACCAGCAATGTACAAGTGTACCCTTTTCTCCACATCCTCGCCAGCACTTGTTGTTGTTTGACTTCATAGTGGCTGCCAATCTTACTGGAGTGAGATGGTATCTTAGGGTGGTTTTGATTTTCATTTCTCTGACTGCTAGAGATGGAGAGCATTTTTTCATGTACTTGTTGATTGATTGTATATCCTCCTCTGAGAAGTGTCTGTTCAGGTCCTTGGCCCATTTGTCGATTGGGTTTTTTGTTGTCTTATTGTCTAATTTTTTGAGTTCTTTGTATACTCTGGATATTAGGGCTCTATCTGAAGTGTGAGGCGTAAAAATTTGTTCTCAGGATGTAGGCTCCCTATTTACCTCTCTTATTGTTTCTTTTGCTGAGAAAAAACTTTTAGTTTAATTAAGTCCCATTTGTTGATTCTAGTTGTTAACTCTTGTGCTATGGGTGTCCTATTAAGGAATTTGGAGCCCGACCCCACAATCTGGAGATCAGAGCCAACTTTTTCTTCTATCAGACGCAGAGTTTCTGATTTGATATCAAGCTCCTTGATCCATTTTGAGTTAACTTTTGTGCATGGCGAGAGAAAGGGATTCAGTTTCATTTTGTTGCATATGGATTTCCAGTTTTCCCAACACCATTTGTTGAAGATGCTATCCTTCCTCCATTGCATGCTTATAGCCCCTTTATCAAATATAAGATAGTTGTAACTTTGTGGATTAGTCTCTGTGTCCTCTATTTTATACCATTGGTCCACCCGCCTGTTTTGGTACCAGTACCATGCTGTTTTTGTCACTATTGCTCTGTAATATAGTTTGAAATCTGGTATCGCTATACCGCCTGATTCACACTTTCTGCTTAGAATTGCTTTTGCTATTCTGGGTCTTTTATTTTTCCATATGAATTTCATGATTGCTTTATCTATTTCTACAAGAAATGCCGTTGGGATTTTGATTGGCATTGCATTAAATCTATAGAGAACTTTTGGTAATATCGCCATTTTGATGATGTTAGTTCTGCCTATCCATGAACAGGGTATATTTTTCCATCTTCTAAGATCTTCTTCTACTTCTCTCTTTAGGGTTCTGTAGTTTTCATTGTATAAATCTTTCACCTCTTTTGTTAGGTTGATTCCCAAGTATTTTATTTTTTTTGAGGATATTGTGAATGGAGTGTTTTTCCTCATTTCCATTTCAGAAGTTTTGTCGCTGATATACAGAAATGCCTTTGATTTATGCGTGTTGATTTTATATCCTGCCACTTTGCTGAATTCATTTATTAGTTCTAGTAGTTTCTTTGTAGACCCTTTTGGGTCTTCTAGGTATAGAATCATGTCATCTGCAAATAGTGATAATTTAAGTTCTTCTTTTCCAATTTTTATGCCTTTAATTTCTTTCGTCTAATTGCTCTGGCCAGTGTTTCGAGAACTATATTGAATAGAAGTGGAGATAGAGGGCATCCCTGTCTTGTTCCGGATTTTAGAGGGAATGCCTTCAACTTTTGTCCATTCAGAATGATGCTAGCCTGAGGCTTAGCATAGATAGCTTTTACAATGTCAAGGTAAGTTCCTGTTATCCCTAGTTTTTCTAATGTTTTGAACATAAAGAGATGCTGTACTTTGTCGAATGCTTTCTCTGCATCTATCGAGATGATCATATGGTTCTTGTCTTTAAGTCTATTGATGTGGTGAATAACATTTATTGATTTCCGTATATTGAACCATCCTTGCATCCCAGGGATGAATCCTACTTGATCATGGTGCACTATTTTTTTGATGTGTTTTTGTATTCGATTCGCCAGAATTTTATTGAGGATTTTTGCATCTAGGTTCATTAGAGATATTGGTCTGTAGTTTTCTTTCTTTAAGGTGTCTTTGTCTGGTTTCCGGATCAGGGTGATGTTGGCCTCATAGAATGAATTTGGAAGGGCTCCCTCTTTTTCTATTTCCTGAAATAACTTGAAAAGTATTGGTATTAATTCTTCTTTAAAGGTTTTGTAAAACTCCACTGTATTCCCATCCGGTCCTGGGCTTTTCTTGGTGGTAGTCTTTTGATGGCTTCTTCAATTTCATCCATTGATATTGGTCTGTTCAGATTGTGTGTATCCTCCTGACTCAGTCTGGGCAAATCATATGACTTAAGAAATTTATCGATGTCTTCACTATCTTCTATTTTATTGGAATATAGGTTTTCAAAATAATTTCTAATTGTCTTCTGTATTTCTTTAGCATCTGTTGTGATATTGCCTTTTTCATCCCGTATGTTAGTAATTTGAGTTCTCTCTCTTCTTCTCTTCGTTAGCATTGCTAAAGGTCTGTCAATCTTATTTATTTTTTCGAAGAACCAACTTTTAGTTTTGTTAATTTTTTCAATAGTTTCTTTTGTTTCAATTTCATTGATTTCCGCTCTGATTTTAAGTATTTCTTGCCTTCTGCTACATTTGTTGTTGTTTTGCTCTTCCTTTTCTAGGGCTTTGAGTTGGAGTGTGAGCTCATTTATTTGTTGGTTTCTTCTTTTTTTGAGGAATGACCACCAGGCGATGAATTTTCCTCTTAAAACTGCTTTCATTGTGTCCCATAGATTCCGATATGTTGTGTCTGTATTTTCGTTTACCTCTAAGAATTTTTTGATTTCCTCCTTTATGTCTTCTGTAACCCATTGATCATTCAGTAATATATTGTTCATTTTCCATGTGATGTAGGATTTTTCCTTCCTTCTTTTATCATTGATTTCCAGTTTCATTCCATTATGATCAGATAACATGCATGGTATTATCTCCACCCCTTTATATTTACTGAGGGTTGCCCTATGGCATAATATATGGTCTATTTTTGAGAAGGATCCATGTGCTGCTGAGAAAAAAGTATATCCATTTGATGATGGTTGATATATTCTATATAAGTCAGTTAAGTCTAGGTTATTGATTGTGGTATTGAGTTCTATAGTTTCTTTATTCAACTTTTGTTTGGAGGATCTATCCAATGGTGACAGAGGTGTGTTGAAGTCTCCCATAATTATTGTGTTGTGGTCTATTTGATTCTTGAATTTGAGGAGAATTTGTTTTATGAATGTCGCAGCACCATTATTTGGTGCGTAAATATTGATAATTGTTATGTCTTGTTGGTGAATGGTTCCTTTTAACAGTATATAATGACCTTCTTTATCCCTTTTGATTAACTTAGTCTTGAAGTCGATTTTATTCGATATGAGGATGGCCACCCCTGCTTGCTTGCGAGGACCGTGTGCGTGGTATATTTTTTCCCATCCTTTCACCTTCAGCCTGTGTATGTCTTTTCCAATCAGATGTGTCTCCTGGAGGCAGCATATTGTTGGATTTGTTTTTTTAATCCATGATACCAGCCTATGTCGCTTTATTGGAGAGTTTAAGCCATTAACATTCAGAGTTACTATTGATATGTGGTTTGAACTTCCATCCATGTTTGATTGTTTATCCTTTTTTTAAAAAAATTTTTTAGTTTGTTTCTCCATGATTGTCTTTTCCCTCGCCCTCTGTCTTTACTGAGGCACTTCCCACTGATGGTTTTGGTTATTGTTTTTCATTTCTTCTTCTTGTAGTGTTTTGCTCAAAATGCTTTGCAATGCTGGTTTTCTGGCTGCAAATTCTTTTAACTTTTGTTTATCATGAAAGATTTTTATTTCGTTGTCATACCTGAAGCTTAATTTTGCTGGATACAGAATTCTTGGTTGGCATCCATTGTCTTTCAGTGTTTGAAATACATTGTTCCATGACCTTCTTGCTTTCAGTGTCTGTGATGAACAATCCGTTGTTAACCATATTGGTTTACCCCTAAATGTAATCTGTCTCCTTTCTCTTGTAGCTTTTAATATTTTCTCTTTGTTCTGTATTTTGGATATCTTCATAACGATGTGTCTCGGCGTTGGTCTACTGTGATTTTGTGTGCTCGGTGTCCTGTATGCATCTTCAATTTGTATATCTGTTTCCTTTTTTATTTCTGGAAAGTTTTCTGTAATTATTTCATTCAGCAGGTTTCTCATTCCCTTGGTTTGAATCTCTGTACCTTCTTCTATCCCGATGACTCGTAAGTTTGGTTTCTTCATGTTATCCCATAACTCTTGGATGTTTTTCTCGTGATTTTTTACCAGCCTTTCTGAGTTGGCTAGACTCTTTTCAAGATGGTATATTTTGTCTTCATTATCTGACGTTCTGGCTTCTACTTGCTCCACTCTGTTAGTGATACTCTCAATTGAGTTTTTAATTTGGTTTATCGTTTCCTTCATTTCTAGAATTATTGTTTGATTCTTTTTTATAATCTCTATCTCCTGATAAAGATGCTTAACTTCTTCTTTTATCTGTTTATGAATTTCATTCTCAATGTGTTCTTTCACTGCTTGGATTTGCTGTCTTGTATCCTCTTTAAGGTTCCATTCCATCTGTCTAAGGTGTTCCTTGAGTTCTTTATATGACCATTTTTCTGATGACTCTAGGTCCTCCTGAATATTTAGGCTGTCCTGCATTGTTTGTACTCCTTTTCTTCCTTGTTTTTTGAAGCTGCTCATGTTACTTCTTGTTCTGTTTGACTGCTGAGTTACTGTTTACTCCTGTAAATTAATTTGATGTTTGGGAGGAAAGGTATTTGAAGGGAAGGGAAGAAGTCTCTAAAGAGAATGAGAGTAGGCAGGTAGAATTCAAGGAAAGGGGGGATAAGAAAAATGAAGAGACTAAAGAAGAAAAAAATAGGAACTAAAAAAGAAAAAAAATAACAAAAAACAAAAAAAAATAAAAAAATAAAATAAAATAATAATAATTAAAAAATTTTTAAATTAAAATTAGTAGAAAAAAATTTAAAAAAATATTTTGTAAAAAAAATTAATAAAACAACAAGAAAGAAAAAAATGAAAATGAATGAAAAACCCAAATCAAAAAAAAAGAAAAGAAAAAAGAAAAAAATAAAACCTAATAAATGCCTTCTTAGAGTTTGATTAACTTCTCTTCCAGTAGATGGCGCTGTGCCCACCGGCTCAAGTTTCTCCTGTCAATACGCGGGAACCAATCACTGTGCAGCAGCTCCTCCCAGACTGGGCGAGTCTCCAATCCTGAGTGTCTAGGGCCTCCTCTTGTGTCTAGTCACTTCCCACTTTTTCTTTGGCCAGGCCCCTCTCACCACAATACTGGCTACACGCCAGTTCTGCTGCTCCCGGGAGCCCTGTTTTCATGAACGACTGGGCACACTCTTCCAGTTTGCCATTCCCTCAGACCTTAAGTTTGTAGAGCTTGGGGCTGAGAATCCTCAGCGGATTTTACTTGCCTTCCGTTATCCACTTCCCCGTAGCTGGTGCAGGAGACCTCAGCAGTCAGCTCTGGTGGGAGCGGTAGGCAGGCCCGCACCACCTCTGATTCCCTCGGGCTGGCTGTAGCACTCACGAGAGAGCTGGGAGGGGCCCTTACGGGAGAGCTGGGAGGGGCCCTTAAGGTTTCCCCGATGTGTGGAGAGGGAAGGCTATGGGATCACACACCTGTATCTGCCGGTTTCAACGAAGTTATCTCCTCCACAGCAGTCTGATGACGTCGTTTCCCTTTGCCGGGCGACCAATTCAATGGGTGGGTCCTTCTCTCCCAAGCCCCGTTTCAAACCTGTGGCCACTACTTATGAAGGCTCGGTAGGCATTTACCTTCGTATGATGAGAAGGGCTGACCAGTTGTTTCAGCCGGATGAATTAATGCCGAGTCATGGCTGTTTGTCTGCGGGAAGCAGGTGACCGGGAGTTTGAATTCAGCGGATCAGGGCTCAGTGCGTGTTCTCGGATCACTTGGATTTTAAATTGTCACTCATCTTATCAGCTGTTTCATTTAATTCGGCAGCTCATTTGAGCGGTGAAGAGTCTGCTCTATGGTGCTCCGCGGGAGGCGGCAGCGGCAGCAGCAGCGGCCTTCGGAACCTTGTCTGTATTTTTAAAGATAATCTTGTGGTTTTAATTTTTTAGTCTGATAATATGGCAAATTGAATTGATTGAGTTTCCAATGTCAGGCTGACATTGCCTTTTTAGGATTAACCTCACTTAGTCATGGCATATCGTTTTATATATGATTGAATTAAATTTCCCAAATTTTAAAAGGATGTTTACTGCTCTGTTTATAAAGTATACTAGTCTACAAATTTTATTATTTATCATGTCTTTGTGCAACGTTAGTATAATAATGCTGGCTTTATAAAATGAGTGGGGACATGTTCCCTCCTCATCTGTTTTCTAGAGAATTATTATAGAATTAAGTGTCATACAATCTTCAAACAGTACAAAAACCAAGTAAAATTAGCCAGTTCTTGGGATTTTTTAATAGGATAGTTTTAACTAAAATTCTTTTTTTCCCCCCGAAAAAGGACTTAATTTTTTATATGACATTTTAACCTTCAGCCAGGATTATTTTGACAGTGTCTAGAAGACAATAAAGTGTCAATAATAGTGGTCATTTTTATTCAAAAACAGCTTTAACATATATAAAATAATCAATACTTGTTCATTCTTGATGGTAAAACCACAGGTGTTTTTTCATATGATATACTTGAAGCATATAAATATTAAATGAATGGGATTTCTTTTTCATCATTTTCTTTTTAACCTATCTATGTATTTATATTTAACATGGGTTTATTTTGGATAGCTATCATTATTTCTTACATTTGAATCTTATATGCCTTTTAATTAATATAGTTAGACCATTTGTGCTTACTATGATTATCAATACGATTGAGTTAAAACCTACTGTATTATTATTTGTTTAGAAAGATCATCTTTGAGTCTTGCCTTTCCTCTACAGTTGCATACATATTTCACGTTTCTTTTTCCTGTTCTACATGTAGTCATTATTAACTGATTCTAACCCATTCAATAGGTCAGATATTTATGCCCTCCCAATATTTCCATGGCTATTCTGTCAGACTACTTAAACCTTTCCAGTGTTCTCCTGTTTCTCAACTACTGTAATTTATTGCTAACTCTTCAGATCTTTCATCTCCAGTCCAGAGGAGGTACCTTTTTCTGCACTTTGGTGTCACTTATTCTAGAGTTTATCATAGTTTAATTGTTTGGCTTGACCCTATGGAGAAGGAAGTATGCTGGAGAATGAATCCACATCTCTTCCCCTTGAAAAGGAGAGTCCGCAGTAAGATTGCCATGGCAATCCTATCTAAAGTTCTTCCATTCCTCCCATGCTCCCCACCTCCATCCCCATTATGGATCAACATTCTTATATCAAAGAAAACATTCAGCATTTAGTTTCTGGGGATTGGCTTAATTAGCATAATTTTCTCCCAACTCCATCCATTTACCTGCAAATGCCATGATTCTATTGTCTTTTAATTTTCCAACAAATTCATCACCATTAATACATCAAGTTGGCAACAATTATAAAATGGTACTAAATAACAAATATCCAAAAAACAATATGTAGTTTAGAAATATTTACAAAAGGCAAATTGCAGCAATAGGCATTGATAAAAATATGATTTGCCTCTATACAAAAAATAATTATAGCAGATATTTTAAAAGTACATATTTTTCTTTCTCACTGTAATAGCTTTATTCAGACACTCATAGAACATCTTGTACCTACAAAATGTATTCTTTGATAATCAAGTATGCTTTGAAAAGGGGAACTTTATGAGATATTCATGTTTTTTATTTGACCCATGTGTGCATCTCATTTGCATTATGTTGGTGCTAGGAAGCTCCCATTATGTTTTGTTTTTATGCAAAGAGGATAAAACTACATCTTGTTTAAAAATGAATAAATTAGGTCAAAATTTATTCATTGACATCATATAAATGTAAGATCAAGTAACTAAATGATCAAATGTTCAGCCTTCTAAATATAGCTGTACTTCAATTTAGGAGCAAATACAAAAGTAAAATTAGTGAATTAATTAATGCTTTTTCATCCTACTTGAGCCTCATTATAGCCACATTGGAGAAAATATCATGAAGTTAATATGGTCAGCAATGGTAATTTACCTCCCCCAAATTTATTTTTTAATTAAAAATAGTATTTCCAAAGAGATTTTTCAAAACTTGGCATTGTCTAGACATTGGAATTTTGCAGTTTTTACTTTAACAAAAAAAAATTGTATGTTCATTTTAATCATTTAATCTATCTATTAGATCTTATTCAAATCAAACTATAGGTTCTAAATTTTGAAAATAAGTTTAAATCTTGAAAATAAATTTTTGAAAGTGAACTAAGTGTTCTAGGAATGCAGAGGTCAAGCAACTAAGATCCAAGTGTTAAAAAGAGCACTTTGCTCACTCACTGTACTAGGCAAACTGAATGTTTTCCTCCTTCATTGTGGTTGTGAATCATGACATTTAACATCCCCTTGAAGGTACTACAGAGCCTGAACTTCAGGACCCAGGGAGGGCTTCCACCAAGAGAGTAAGTCAGAAGGACAAAGAGGAGGCCCCACTGGCATGGTTGTGGACAAAGCCCTTGCCTTCATACTCATAATCTTACTGTCCAGCTGAGTCAGAAACACTCCGGGGTTAATTAGTTCTGAGACCTGAGTTTGAGTTCTAGCTCTTATACCTACTAGACATAAAATGTGAGCCAAGTTATTTATCAAGCCTCTCTGGGCCTGTTTCTTCATCTATTTTAAAGAATAATCATAATATCTGCTTTACACAGATACTGTGTTGCCTAAATTTTATAATTGTTTGAAAAAGAAAAAGTTTTCTACTGGGAAAGCATGGTGCATATATATTAGTTACAGCTCACATACATGATCAGGTTAGATGAAAATCTGAGGCGCACATTTCCAAGATAATCTGCCTACACAATTCTGATGTGAGTAGGCAGGGGCCATTAAACAGACAAACACCCACCAATAAAAAACAAATCAGTCCTTTTGTGATGTGGTATGAAATCCATAGTACATTCCTATACTTATTCAAGACTTACTTTATTCTCACTTCCAGTTGAAGATAATAAAGATTTATAAGGTGATACTGGGGGCTGAGAACTTCCTTCTGTAACTGTGAGAAGCCCACATTATAGAAAAGTAGAGGTTTATTATTTGAAAGCAAGAAAACTGCTCCATTCTCATATTTGGGATTCTTTGAGTACTTAAACTATTGAATTATACCACCAGAAATCTACATTCATTGGTGTGTATGGGGAGAGGGGGGAGGGAGATTGAGCATCCCTAATCCAAAAACCCAAAATCCAAAACAATTCAAAATCTAAAAACTGAGCAATGACTCCAGAGGTGGAAGATAGATGATGGGTCATAGTCAAAACACAGGTGCACCGAAATATTGTATAAAATTACCTCCAGCTTATGCATGTAACGTGTATATGAAGCATCAGTGAATTTAATGGTTAAATTTGGATACCATCCCAAGATCTCCCCCCTCATATATATGTATGTATATAATACACGCGCACACACACACACACACACACACACACACACACACACACATATAAAATGATGTACACACACATACACAAATATAAATATTCCAAAATCTGAAAAGAAATCCCAAATCTCAAATACTTCTGAGCCTGAGTGTTTCAGTTAAAGGATACCAGCCTGCACACAACCATGCACCACAAAACAACATTATATTTTGGTCAGAAACAGACTACATATAAAAACAATGGCTCATGAGAGTCTGTCACTTAGTGACATCATAGCATGTTAATCTAAGTGCACTCTGTGATGTTTATCCAGTGACAAAGTTGCCTAAGGATGTAGTTTTTAGAGTATATCCCGGTCATTAAGTGACATCATTGTGTCAAGTGACTGTCTGTAAATGCTAGTATAGAATTGCTGCATTCCTGAATGTTTCATGTTTTTTCTTCAGTAATTTCCTTAAGCCACAGATTACATGGAGCGTGAAGGATAGCCAAAGACTACTAACATAGCTGCAAAATCACCCATCTTCAGGTCAAAGTTAGTAGGCTATATTCATGTGGAGATTGACTTCGAAACAGAGATTTTCTTTGACTTTTTTGTGGCCTTTTATCAGGAAGAATATAATAAAGTAAAAATATGTGCACACATAAATAGAAGAGTATGCCAAGAACCAGGTGCACTGGCCGGATAGTCCCTAGAGCTGCATCTATTTAGGTAAGGCTAGACATGAGAGTGGTGAACCCCTGAACAGCGCTGTGCATTTCACCTTCTCAGTGACTTCCTGCGTTGTGCATCTAAGAGGAGAATAAATGGGAAACCAAACTGATTCCATGAACCTCGAGTACTATCGCAAATAAACATGCATTGTGGGACTAATTATGTTCTCTGTGAACACTGTCCAGACACGGGTTCAGCAAATTACAGTGTGGGGCCAACTCAGATCATTTTAAACCCAAAGAAGCCTTTCTCCAGTATGACAACAAAATAAGAAGCATCCATGTTATCACTAAATTCAGCAAGCACAAACTTTAATCGCTTCATATCTAGCTCCACCTGCCAAGTAGCTCAGTTTCTTTGTGGTCACACATGATCTGCCAACTGCAGTTTCTCACAATCTGCCACTTTTGTTCTGTAAGGGAAGCCTGACTATACTGCACAGTTCTTTGGGTTGTTGCTCCACAATGGTGATGCTAAACAATAGGAATTGAGTCAAGCGTTATATTGCCGTAAGAATCAGATGTTTCATGTCATTCATTCAGTAACTCAACAACTATTTAGCACCTGCTGTGCACCAGACAGTGCAACACAAATTGTAAGAATTTTTATGGCTTTAACACACACACACACACACACACTTAACAGGTAAGGCCATATATGTGAGAAAGGAAGGAAATAAATTTACCTGTGAAAGTGCTAGCCTGGTCTAGGCATTTTAATATTTCTTACTTTATTTATTTTTGGTAGTTCTGGGGATCAAACATAGGGCCTCACGGATGCTAGACAAGCACTCTACCACTGAGTTACATCCCAGTTCAAGACGAGGCATTTTTTAATATTTTCCTATTTAAGGAGCCCAACTACCTTGTAAGATATCAGGTGACTTTCCCAGAGTTACTGAGAATGATTTCAAACCCAGACCTTTCTGACTGTGCTGCCTGTCCTCTTATATCTCCATCATAGTCCATCCACACACTATGAGGAACACAGGGAGAAAGTGAGTACCTCTGATCTATATAATATGTCTCTCAGCTCTTATCAGCAATTAAAATAGAATCGTGTCCAGAGTGGCACATAGGTTAGAGCAGGTACTTAGCAAGGTTTCTTTTCCTATTACCAGGCTCCCTTAAAGCCAGGAATTTAACCTCCCTCTCCTAGTCTCATCTAAATAATCAAGAACACAAGGTTTTTCTTTAATTCTTTGACTTGAGCAGCAATCAATTATCCTAAGCTATTATCATTAAATAGAATTTCCAGAAAAAAAGAAATCACAAATTCTGTATGATGTGATAATAAACATGATTTGGATTCCAGGAAGTATTTCATGAAACTAAGTTATCTGAAGACTCCAAGCACCTGAATGATCATAATTTCTTTATATAACCAATATTTTTTTGACCACTACATATAAAATAGGGTGTTATGGCTCAGGCAAAAATGAATGAGACATGGCCTTTGCCCTGAACATTATTTGTAGTCTGATAAAGACAGAAATGCACATAGATGACCAAGGCTGTGAAAGAAGACTAAGCCATGCCGGTGGCCCCAGCATGCACTTAGGGGTGACTATGTTGTGACAAACCTTATTCATCTTAGTGTTCCTTTTTCTATCCTGGGTTTTAAGTAGGAAAATAAAATTGCCTCTTATACAA
Organism: Spermophilus citellus; assembly: GCF_964194105.1. Lineage (NCBI taxonomy): Eukaryota > Metazoa > Chordata > Mammalia > Rodentia > Sciuridae > Spermophilus > Spermophilus citellus. Next base: position 83,424,802 of record NC_138195.1, read on the forward strand.
GGAGAAGAAAAGAACAAAAACCTATCAAGGTGTTTCACAGGTTGAATTAACCTAACATTGAATGTCTAAGCTAAATGGCCCATTAAAAAATGTTTTGTTTTGTCACTTACTTGAGAGATACTTAACCCTGTGACAGAGGCTGCCTCTCCAAATATACCATTTTAATATATGGCTCTGATTGTATATTTTTTTTCTGTTTTGCTCTATAGTAACATATATTTGAATTGATCATGACTACAACAGAAAATTCCAGATTTCATTAGCCAGTGTTTTATCATCAGGGAGAGATTATTTTACAACAAAATTCTAAAACAAAACTTTTTATCCATCATACTGTGCCCATTCTCTCCCTCCCCTTTTAGCTGCTCCATTAGTCTGTGCAAATTGCCTTTCATTTTATTGCTTTCCTGGGCTTCTAAGTGCTTGTTTAGAAACAAATTTTCTTAAGTCCAAGCTAAAGTCCAGGATTTATTTGATTCAATTTTTTTATTGTTTTTTCTCTATCAGCCAATTCCTTACATACTCGTTTCAATTTCTGAGAATAAACACCAAGAGCACAGGGCTGCTGAGGCTCTGTGGAATAGATTTCCATTTGGTCCACGAAGCCACACTGAGGGCAAGTCTTGCCTGTTACATTCCTCAATGACTTTCAGGTCAAGCAACCTATTTGTGTCAGGGGACCTAGGAGGAGCTTATTTGTGTTACTGATTCTTCAGGATTTAAAAATGACTAGGCATTATATGGATGACTGAGTGCTCTGTTTAAAAAATTAATATGTTTATTATAACTATTTTATTCAGTATTCTATTTTCATATTAGTCTAGCAATCACCAAGTAATTAATATAATAAGACTCCATTCTAGTAAATAATTATCAGAAAAAAGGTTATTTTCTAGAAATTATATTTGCTATGCCTTTCCTCATAGTTCTTTACATTGCTCATATCTTGAAAGCCAGTGATATTTACTCTGCTTCTTTCCTTCTAGCCATTTAAATTACTCTTTCCTCATACCAGGAGGGATCTCCCTCTGGAAGTCCAGTAGATGCTTCCAGTTCTTATCTTAACTCCTCCTGGCTGTTGCATTTTATACTACAAGCCACTCTTTCACTAAGTCATTAAAATATATCTATATTAAATGCTACCTTAGTGCCAGATGCCATTGGAATCATTGGGAAAAGTAAACTAGATAGCCATAGTCATTGCCCTCTCCGAGTTCTCACCAGTGGGAGATTTAAAAAGAAACAAGCAATTACATGCACAGCTCCCTTCAGTTTTATTGCATGACTTCATTCCATCCAGATTTTATCTACCTTATAAGATCTCTATCTCAAGGTCTTTTGCTAATGAGTCTTCCTTATGTTTCTGAGGCTTTCCCCCTAGGTCCCCTGACTCCCTCCACCCCCCACCCCTGGATGGTGGGGATCTCATATCTGCTTATCAGATTTCAACCACCATCCATATACCTGCGATGCCTCTTCTTGCAATTTATAGTTTATTGGATAGCACCACCTCAGGGTCTCTCCTTGCCTCCTCCAGCTACATATGTTCAAATTTCTACGGATGAGCTTTTACTCTATAGTAACATATATTTGAATTGATATATATGTTTTTCTTTTCTTTTTTTTTTTAACTGGAGATTGAACCACCCAGGGGTGCTTTACCATTTTATTTTATTTTTTTCAGATAGGGTTTCATGAGTTGCTTACAGTCTTGCTAAGTTGCTAAGGCTGGCTTTGAACTTGAATCCTCCTGCCTCGGCCTCCAGAGTCTTTTGTATTGCAGGTGTGCACCACCACACTAGATTGGCTTTAACATCTGCTCTTCGGATCTGTTTTTCCTATTATACTTGTATTCATTCTCTTGGAAAATAGCATCACTATTTGTAGAAAATATCTTCACCGGTGAGTTCTGTGAGGATAATGAACTTTTGTGACCAGGACTGGATCTCCACTTCTTAATATATTTAGGTGTTCAAATACCTACTGAGTCAATGAAGACATTTTCTGGACTCTCTTGCCCCACTTACCACTAAGGCAATTAATTCAACTGAACCTCTAGTCCTATAAACTGTACCACCAAAATCTCTAGAGATTCATCACCTTGTCATTGACTCTTTTACATTTTTAAGATGCTATTTTTGTTCCCATATTTCTGTCTCTCTCAGTAGCAACCTATATCCATGTGCTTTATGTGACAAATGAATTTTATTTTATAAAATAAAATAGTACAGATGTTTGAGTGTACAGATCCTGTCATGGTGGCCCACTCAGTCACTGGCCCCACAAACACTAAACATGAAGCACCGCCTCATCTCATAAGCAGCACTTATTCTTTCTTTTGTGACGTAGAAATCTATTTCCAGGAAATAAGTTTTAAAATTCTAACATCTAACTTAAATGGAGGAATAGCATGTGGCCCAGGAGGAAGCAGTGAGGCTGTTCACTGGGAGATGAAACCAGAAAATGTGACAGCACAGGCAGAGCTGACCTACAGAATCTGGCCCAGCGCAGGGCCGCCTTTTCTTTATCATTTATGCAAACCCCTTTCAAATCACAGGTAGGATACACCTCTCTGGGAGCCTCACTCTAAAAATGCTACGGTATTAATGTTAACAGAAGTGTTATAGAGTATCAGAAAACAGTACTTGTCATCCTGTCATATTTAAGTGCAGGTCACCCTCATGCCCATCAAATGCATGCTAGTATGATTTAGTGAATTTTTGTTACAATGGAATAAATTGAGATCAACTATTTGAACTACCACAGATGAGTGTGAAGATGTGGTTTTTATGTCTTTCTGTGTCTGGCATAGTTCACTTAACCTCACATCCTCCAGTTCCATTCATTTTGCCACAAATGACAGGGTTGTATTCTTTTTATGACTGAATAATATTCCATTGCACATGTATTCTGGATAACAGATACCGAAATATATTTGATAGGAAAAATAAGTCCAGTGTTCTGCAGCACAGTGAGGTGACAAGAATTTACAATAATCTACTATGTATTTTATGAAGAACTAGAAGAGAGAAGATCAGTTTCTAAATACAAAGAAATACAAAGAAATAAGGAGATGAAAATGCTAATGATCCTACTTTGACTGTTATGCATTATATATATATATACACACACACATACTGAATCATTACATTGTACCATGAATATCTATAATTAGTGTGTAAATTAACCAGAAACAATTTTAAAAATACATTGACTGAATTCCCCAACTGTGTACATGTCGAGTTTTTCACAGTATTTATTGCAGGGAACCCATTACCTGGGTAGCCCAGAACTGCAGTGTCTCAAGCAGTTCCTTCATCAGGATCCACAAAGGAGATCTTTTGAGGAAATCACTGTGTGCTTTCTGCAGTTCATGTCATAACTTTGGATTTTCCTGGGTTAATCGCTGACCTCTGACTCTATATTCATTGTTTTCTAATGAATATATCACACAGTAACTACTGTTGCCTATTTTGGTTTCGATACAAAATGGCCCCAAATGACTCATGTGATGAAGGCTTGTTCCCCAGAGCTTTGGGGAGAGATAAGACCATGAAGGCTCTCACCTCCTCAGTGGATGAATCCATTGATAGCGAATGGACAATGGGCATGGTTGGAGGAAGTACTGCAGGCGTGCCCTTGAAGGAATTATCTTGTCCTTGGTCCCTTCCCCACCCCCACCCTGCTTCCTGGCTTTATTCTGCCTCACCTCAGGCTCAGAATAATGGAGCTCAAAGACTGTGGGCTAAAACCATGAGCCAAAACAAATCTTTCCTCCTCTGAGTTGCTTTTCTCAGTTATTTGTCACAGTGACCAAAAGCTGACTAACCCTTTCCAGAGGCAAAAGGTTCTAATTCCAGGGTTTGCTCTATCCAGTTCATTCCTCCTGATCTCTAGAGCTGCCCACCAGATCCTCATCTGAGAGGAGAACTGGGTCATGACAAGGAATGTAGGCTCTGCAGTCAGACTGTCCTGGCTTTATCATGTTTTGTCACCTTGGTTTCACCTCTGTGCCTCAATTTCCTCATTTTCAAAAGGGAAGAGAAAAACTTCTGTCTCACAGATAGCTGCAAAAAATAAATATGTTTATTCGTTCATTGACCTTGCAAAAGTACCTAGCACATAATGAACTTCCTACACCCAGGACATTATTAACATGGTACATTCATGCTTAAAATCATCCTTATTCCTCCTATGATCTCTTCCCACCTTCCCCCTTATCTAAAAGATAGTTAGTTATAAATTCTTGGACTACAAAGGCCTTCCAAGTCCCTTTCCTATCTGTCCACACTCTGCCTCTTCAGCTGTTTCTCTTACCTTTTCACTGTTTATATCACCCTTGTGTTTTAGCTGTGTCAAGCTGTACACAAAGCTCTCTCTGGACCTCCCAAACACTGATAAATACTAGTCCTTTCATACCTGGGACCTGGTCCTCTGGCCCGATGCGGTCTTCTCCGGGATGATCCCCAGCTCCAGCAGCCAACCTTGAACTGTTTGCCTGTCAGTGCAAGCTCACACATCCCATATTTTGTTGCATGGCGACCCCTTGTTTCTTTGGGTTTCTTTTCTACTAGAACTACTCTATCTGGTGGGCTCTGTGCTTAGCACAGAGTCTGACACACAGATGATGCATCACTGAACAAATTAGTGCTATAAACAGAATTGGCACATATGGCCATGAACATGAGATTTTTTTATTGATTTAGCTTTTGGTCATTTATTGTTATGCATCTTACAGCCTTTTGCAAGGATGACTAATGTGAAATACACACAAATGATGAAAACACCCCTAGAGAGTTGTTTCCTAGGGAATCTGTCCTGGTCAAGGTGGCTAGGACCATCTCCTTAATGCATTTTTCAGAAATATATCCAACAATATATTATCCTGGTTTTATCAGATCTGCTTGTCTCTCAGTTTTTCTTGAATTGATGGACACTGGCACCCTCTGTTCAAGGATCACACAAGGCAAAATAAACATGCCCAAACTCAGAACTCTAGAAGACAGTGTCCCAGCCATGGGACAGAAGGTGGGGGCAGGGGAGTCTAAAAATCTGATACCATAACTCAAATTTATTGCTTTATGAAAAATGTAAACTAACGAGGCAAGAGCCAAAGTATTACAGCTTGGGCTTCCAACTCTGAAGGTTGCACCCCTGCAAACTGTTGTTGGAGAGAAAAGTCATAATGTTGGCCTGTGCTCTGGGATTTCACAGTTTAAAATATGCAAGACGAGTGCCTACAATTAATGTGTTATCTAAGGATACACATACCAGTTTAGCGGACAATGCCAGCAGGCCTCGAGCTGTCGCAGAGATTATGTTTCCCATGTTTTGTTGCATGGGTCTAAAGCCTTCTGAGGTCAGAGCCGGGTATTGGTCTGTGTTTTTGTTGATGATTATCCAATGGAATGACCACATCATGAACATATTGTTCAATGTGGAGTGGGTTTCACTTTTCTTATGAGCAAAAAATTCTGACAACATCCTAACAGCTGTAGCAACCTGCTGCCTGGAATGGATATTAAATCAGCAAAGGGATGAGAGCTGCCTTGTCAACAGAATAGCCTCATGTGCCGCATGTTGGCATAGGTAAGAGATGACATAAGAACAAAGACAGTTGTCAAATTCTGACACAAGGAATTACCCTAAATTCAGTGAGCTTACAAGTGGTCAAACATGAAACTCAGACCAGCTTGAAGCTGTGGTCACAATGAAATCATGACCAAAGAAGGGTCCCAAGGGGCTGCCTTTGAAAACAGACCCCAGAGCCATTTCCTGCTCAGCACCCAAAAGAAGTTAACCAGAGAGAACTGCAGCAGTCTCATTGCAGCAGAGGGCAGGGACATTAAGGCCTCGGGCGCCTCATGCAGGACACACCAGGCCTGGCTCAGGCCTAGGACAGCAGATGCATGCAGCTGTTAAGGCTGAGTGGAAATGCACTGTGGAAAATGAAAATCAAGGAAATAAAGCGGAGATTCTTCATGGCTTGTCAATTATTTTACTCTGAAGGACATTTCAATCGCCATGAAAGGCTTGGACAGAGGGGCAGCTACGTTACGATGTTTGCTTCTCACTCTGCTGCATAGCAAGGTGGCAGCTGTCTACCTATTTTTGTTGTCATTGTTGCCTCATTTCTCAGGATTTTCTAGTGCTTCACATTTTTGATTTCTTGAAAGAAGCTCAAATTGTAGTCGTTATATTTACCTCCCTAAATTTTATTACTATTCAGCAGTCTGGGGGAAGTTATTTGCAAACCTACATTTCACAATAGTTTATTGAACAGCAGCCAAGTTTCACCTTTAGCCTGTGCAGGTAGTGAAAAGTATATACATTTATCAACCTATACAGAGCATGTTGAAGAGTTTTACAACAAATTTAAAAGAATGTTATTAAATTCCTTTTGTAAAAAGTGTAATGTCCTATTATTAGCCTTCTCCAAATTCCTAGTGTTTTTAGAAACCTCAGGAGGTATATAATTTGACAATATTTTGGGGAGAGAGGATCTTGGACTAAAGAAAGGGGCCTAATTGCTGCAGAAGGGCACAATTTTGTAGTCTTACTTTTCTTCAGTTTTCCTGTCTGCAAAATTTCCCTCTATAAATATCACATGAAGACCAGACATCATAGGTGATGGCCTACAAGAGATTTGAACACTGAGGTGATGTGCCAGATAGTATTTAAAAGGGAAATGCAAAAAAATGAGCAGACATGCAGGGTTCTTTATTCCTGTAAATTTCCCTAAATTTGGGGTGGGGGGAGAAAATTTGTGCAGATAGGAGTTGAGAGCATCAGAGGTTTCAGGAGGAGGGTGGAGTGCCGCAGTCTGGCTGGGCACAATTCAGGAGCCACTTGTCAAAAGAAACAAACTTTATTTTTAGAACCACACATGCCAAACAAAACAGCTCCTCAGGAAAAACCTTCAGAGCCCAACTGCCACCACTGGCTTCCCACAAGCCTCTCAACCTCCCCCACTCCTCCTGCTCTTGAGGCCGATTGGCTGGGTCGCATGGGCGGAGCCAAAAAAGTCCCCCAATGAGCAGCTCCATGGTCTGAAAGGGTGGGGAAACAGCCCAATGAGCATCACCGCAGAGGAGCCAATCAGTTGGCAGCTAGAAGTTGCTGGGGCGCTGTGAGCCAATCATCAGCTGGCAGCTGGAAGTTTGCTGGGGCCCCTTCGGCTGTGGCTCTCAACAGTGGAGCATGGAGGAGACCAGTCTCAGCTTGGGTGGAGTTTTCATAGGGGTGAGGGTAAAGATAAATTTTAGCAGATGAGAATTTTTAGAAAGTAAAGTCAAGTCTGCATTATATGATCAAGTTTTGGTTGACTTCCACTTCGCAGTATCTTCTTCAGAAGATTTCAGTATACTTTCCTTTTTTAAAAGTTAAAAATAATTAGAAAGCAAAGCACTGCTTGTTTACAATAAGAGCTGAGCAGCATGGTGCTCCCTGGTGTAGGTAGTACCTTTTCCCCATACACTAGCTTATTCTTTTAAGCCCAAACTGGAATCCTTTTTCCATCTATGCCACTAAGGAATTTCACTTCAGCTGTTGCCAGAACAGGTGAGATTTTCTTTTCCTTCATGATTCTGGGGACTCCCCAAGAGCTAAAGCGGAAAACAGCCAATTTTAGAAGATCCTAGAAGTGTGCTCTGAGTAGCTCAACCTCTTGTCTACTTGCCCTGAGAATTGTTCCTAAAGGAGTACCTAAGCCCCACTTTCTCTGGATTTTGCGTGACTAATACTCCATAATTTTAGTTACATTAAGGAAACTCATCTCCATCATGGTCTATGAGGCATAAAACACTTAATTTAGGGACTGAATGTAGTCTACAGTAAGTGCAGTGTTAGCTACTATTACCTAATCCACAGACCTGAAACAGGTATGTCTTTGTTACTGCAAAATTCTCCTGACCTAACACTCCTAAGCCTGCAGCTCTGGATGAATATGTGAAGTGCCTGATGCACTATAGGATCCCAATAAATATTTGGTGTATGGATGTACAAATGAACAAAAAAGGTTTTTAGCAAAAATTAATTCATCTGGCTAAATGGCTTAAGAATATATAGAGGTGGAACTACAACCAGAATAAATTTTTATTTGCTGCTTACATCATTGGAAGCTACTGAAGTAAGATTTGAAACATCTCTTCATTAGGAATGCAGCAACACCAACTTTCTCATTATATGGGGCAGCACACTGAGTAATAAGAAATCTGGCGTGGCTACAGGATCTTGCACACAGGCCATGGTCAATAAACATTTATTGAATGACTGTCTTGTTACCAAGACTTTGCAGCAATAAGCTTTAGGGGCTTTAGTCTGACCATCTGCTTGAGTGGGATGAGTGGTGACAATGACAGTTCATATTGGGCGTGTGTTCATCAATTCCTAAAATGCACACCAGGTAGATATAGACCTCTGTCAGAAAATGCAGCAGTATCTGGAAAGCTATCACTTGTCAACTACAGGGTACAGAGGTGCAGCTGTTTTTGCACTGACGGTTTTAGGTAGAACCAGGAACACTTGGAAACATAATGGAAGAATCAGTCACAATTGAGTTTTTTCTTTGGGGAGCTTGGCCGAAGCTGCCTGGTTGTTTCCCATGGAACGTGGAATATCTTTGGCCCATTGCACTGTGATAGCATCTTGACAGCTCCTTTGATGTCAGCCATACTGCCTGAGTGACTTTCCCTAGTCTGCATGAAAACGTGCAGATGGGAAGTTGTAAACGGTTGAAGAGTTGCCCTCCCATTCCAGGGCTGAAAGCCATCCACCAGGAAGCCATCCACAGCGTCCTGTGTGCTGCTCCTTCCCCAGCCCACCTGCCACATTCTTCCCAGGGGTGTATTTTGTGTGTTGGGGAAAGTGAGAGAACAAAAACAAATGCTCTGCCTCCCTCTTGTTCACTAGGCCACACCCAGAGTGGTTCATCTGCTAGTGTCCCTTCCTTACTTTGTGGGGGCTCAAGGGCTCCTGGGAGGCTTCCCTACCTGCACCACTCCCTGTTTTCTAGGAAAGGAGGAGTTGGAAGACAGAGGGCTCAGCTTGAGGTCCTTCCTTCTCCCTCATTCTCTCCATTTCCCCCACAACCTGCAGACCCGTTAGAGGAGGGAGGACTAAGAGATTAGAGTTTTTTCAACAGATGACATTTGCCATTATTCTTCAAGTATAGAGATAAATATCTCATAGATAATAATAGGTGGTGGATCTGCATGATTACCCCCAGAGCCCAAAAGAACTCATAAGAAAAATACCTTCAGTAGACGGATATTGGGGTGAGACGGAGTTGGGTAGAGAGGAGCCCCAGAATGGCACTTAGGTGTTCACTAACTACTGTGTCCCCAAACAAAGCTCTTCCCTCTCACAGCCCCAGGGCTGAAATTTGTAAAGTTTGGAGAGAAAAATACTGCTCTACTCACCCCCTATAGCAGCTATAGGAGTCAAATGAGATATTCTTTTTTCATGTGAGATTTTAAAGAGTTTTTTCAACTCTTAGGTGTTAACAATCTGACTTTTTTTTATCAATGAAAGTGACACTTTAAAATTGTTTTCGCTACCTGCTATTAACTAAAGGTATTAAGAAACTTTACAACCAATATAAGAAAAAAATAATATGATTAAATTCTCTGACAAACAGTAATTTCATCTTATTCAAACAGTCTTCTTTCGAGGTAATTTCAGAAAATATGGAGCTATTTACAGAGATTAATAGGTCTTACTTTTCCTTTTATCAGGTGAATAAAGGGGAAAAAAGCTAAGGTCATGGAAAATTTGAGAGCTTGTGGTTGCTACAATTGGAGAGATTAGTTTATGTTTTCATTTTAAAACTGTTTAGGTGCTGTGGAAAGGGGGCCTGGGCCTTTTCAAATTAAAATTGAAACCTGGTCAGAGAGCAGTAGAAGAGGCAGGGTAAACCCGAAAGAGACCTGAGTTCTCTGGCCACTCTCCAGCGCTGATGACTCCAGTTTGGAATCCCTATCTGGTCAGGAGCTGCAGAGGCTCTTCCCACCCAGCGGGAAGATTGTCTCCTGTCCCTAGAGCCATAGGACAATGCTGAAGGAGGGACAGAAACACTCTGTCTTCAGAGGTTCCTGAACGCTTCCTCATAATTTGATATTCTTACTCTTGTTTCATTCCTTCAAATCTCATAGAGGCTGGCTTCAGGGCTTCAGGCCTTTAACTACTGTGTGTCTGGATGTCGCCTGTGGCCTCCTGTTTCTTCCAGCTGCTGGCACGGAGGGGGAAAGAGCCAGATGCTAGAATCATGGCAGACTTATGTTCAAGCCCCGCCTTGTCCACTTTCCTGGAACAGGCAAAGGAGCCATTAGAGCCGCCAACATGGCCATTATTATGTCACTTCTGAGTGTGTCACTTCTGAGCCCACACTGACCTGCCTCCCCACCCCTGTCACCTTACCTGTGCTGTCCTGCTGGCTCCACAGCCACTGCCTCCTTCCTGATGCTGAGCCTACCTGGCCCCTGAGTCAGGTCGCAGCCCTGACCAGAGCTGAAGTTGCAACACAAAAGACCCTGTGGTGGAGAGAGGAAGTTAAGCAGCAAGGTTTCTAAGTTTTCTAAATGGAAAATGAGCATCATCAGTATTTTCTTCCCCCATATTTCATTTTACTGAGTTAAAAAAAAATCTTTTACTATATATAAAAAAGAAGAAGAAAAATGAAATAGCAGAAGAAGAATTTATGGTGGTCAACTTTAATAAACAAGCAAGTAAAGATATCTTTAATTAAGGAGAGCAAGGGCTAAATAATATTATAGTTGCCATCTGTTAAGCTCCAACTGTATGCCACACATTAGACTAGATGCTTTACATAAGTTATCTAGTTTACTCATTGAAAAAGCTCAGGAATTATTGGCACTATTCTTACTTTCTTTTTATAGCTAAAGAGACTTGGCACTGGAAAGATTAGAGTAGTTGCCTAAAGGTGCCCTGTATACAAGAGGCAGAGTTAGGATTCAGACTCAGTTCTGCTTTTCATCGCACAGAGTGTTGAACTAGAGTTGCCTCACAGTCTGTGTCAACCAGAGCCACATATATGCCCCTGGGCCATTCCATTATAAATCAGAAGACTTAGATTAAGTTATAAGAATAAAAAAATTTTTTTTAAATCCCATAGTAAGCTAAACAGACCATCACAAAATGACAAAATGAAATTTAGGCCACATCCTAAATGCTTTTTAAGTGTCAATTTATTTAATACAAGGACCCAGTAAAGTAGATGTTAATAATTATTATCATTTTCAGATGGGGAAAATTAACACAGAGTTAAAAGACATGCCCAAGTTCACACTGCAGTGGCGGAGTTAGGAATCCAATCATGGTGTTATACCACAGCCATTCTTTGAACCTCTGTCCTACATGCCCTGCTTACGTAGTTACTACCAGAGCTCTCCACTCCTGAACATAATGGCCTGCCTGTGGCAGTTAAACTAGGTGCTGTGGCTGGGCTCTGAGAGCCAGCTGTCTCACATCCTCCATTCTGCACTAGGAGAACATGTTCCCCTCCACTGGAACTGTGTACTCCACTAGCTTACCTCTCTGCCATTCCATTAGAAACTACTTTCTGCAACAACAGTATTCCTTCTTGATCTTTTTATTGTGTTTCAGGTAACATTTTAAAACTTGCTACGCCTTGAGCCATATTATTTTAGATTCTCTAGTGATGAGATCATAGCGATATTTTTTTTCCCTGAATGTTTTGAAACCCACTTTCCCGGGTTCTTGCACACTTGTCTGAATCCATAGCCCTCAGCACCGAATCTTCTCTATCCTGATTGTTCCCTCCTGCTCGCCCCTCAGGCTCTCCCACTTTGTTTTCAGAACTCATGGCTTGTCATTAGGCAAAGGCCTCTTCAACCAATTGGAATGCCCCCTTTGTTGTTTGGCTCTAATCAAAGCCTGACTGTTCCCTAATGAACACACTCCCCTGGGGTTCTCCCGAGTATTGGTCCTGCAGGTCGTACATCAAAAGTGGGGTGTGGGTTTCTTTGACTCCTTGAAACTTATGCCCTCAAGGCCCCCAGATACTGGATTTCCTACTCGCTATTCTCTAATGCCCTTCTCTGTATTTCCAACTCACCTACTCAGCTCACCTGTCCCCAAAGAGCCTCTGCTCTCCATGGAGACCTCCAGTCCTCAGACCTTACCACCACTTCAGTGTGCATCAGCCCCCTCACATTCTTTTCCTCACTCTTCCTCTCCTCCTGAGCCTGCTTACGTCTTCTTGTCTACACCAGGAGTGTCCCCTCTCTCTCCTGCTCCTTTCATCCCCCATGATCACTGTAGCCTGGGTTAAATCCACCTTGGCCAGTTCTCCCTCTGTTTGAATCCTCCACCCAAGCAGCAAAATGAGACCAGAGAAGAAGACAAAGCAAAAATAATAAAGAGAACACATCCATGTTTCAACTTCATGACCACACCTTCAACAAATCCTGTACTTCCCAAGTCAACCCACTGATCTTCCTGCTGGTGCTTGAAGGGGCCATTCCCGATACTCCCAGGGGACTTTACCTTTATTATTCCTCCTCCCGGGCCTTCTCCTGGCTTCACTTCTTCACTTCATCCAGGATATGCTCAAATTCCACTCCTGAGAGGTCTTTCCTGGTAGCCCTGGCTGAAGTGGCCTGAAACAGTAATGTGCAAAGTTGGATTTGAGCATCTATAGGAGGAATAGGTTGCTTTTGTCCAGGATTGTAACTCCTAGCAAAGCATGGTCGCTGTCCCCAAGGTTCTTATCATGTGCCCTTTCCATACTCTGCTGGAGCAAACCAGACCAGGATATCTCTTCTTCATTCTCTCATCCTGCCAGCCAGCTCAGTGAGGTGACATGATTAGTTCCACTTGCCTTCCCCGAAGGAGCCTCACAACAGGCCTGGAGCTGGTGCCAGACTGAGAATCAGTATTAGGAAAGCACCGCCCTGGTTTCTTCTCCAACAGGAAGCCTGCCTCATAGGACTACAGCATTGTCACCCCGTACTGCACCAGCTGCCTCACCACGTGTCCCTCACAACGTGAGGTTGTGAAGCCACCCTGGAGTGTATCCTTTTGCCTTCCTGTGGTAGGAACCAACTGTATCTTGAAAGTAGTGATGGAAATGTTGCCCTTGATGGGTTTCATCTGCTTCATGGCAATCAATATGACTGAATCATGATCTGGGTTCAGAAAATCTTGTAACCTTGCTAATACAGGAAACATGGATTACTAGTTGGCACAGTGTCCAGCAACTGCTCTTGCTCCTCTGCCAGCCCAAGAGAGAGCTCAACAACCAATAAATGCCAATAAATAACAGTTGCCATTATAAATTGATTTTTGAGAAAAGACATGTAAAGTTGCAATTTCCTAAAAGAATGTGACTTAGGCAAACTGAAGAAATGGGTCTGTCCTCTGCCATTCCTGTTGATGCCTTACAGACCTCAGTAAGAGTAATAAATGATGTCATCCCCCACTGTACCCACACACAGAATAATGATGGCCTCTTTCTCTGGAAGTTTCATGAATTACAAAAATTAAAATAATTGACTCAGTTTGATACCAAGTATGAGAAATAAAATACTGAGTGCTGCTTACTCAGTTATTTGGATTATTGACCTAACTATGGTGCTGGCACTGAAATCATAATTTTTATCCTTTTTTTTTTTTTTGGAGGACAAAAATCACCTTTCTGGTTAATAGGGTAAGAAAATTTAAAAAGAAATTTACGGTCTCGAAAAGTAAGCCCTCTTCTGCGAGGGATAGTAATGGTGACAATACAGCAGCTTCAAATAATTCTGTGAGAAATGGAAGTGTAGATATCCAGCAATATTCTCCATAGCATGACATTGAACTGTGTGCGGCCAAAGAACTTCCTTAGCTAATAATGAGCAGAGCTGTGTTTAAAATCACAAATGTGGTAATGGGGCTGAGTGTGCGGCCCTGCACCTCCCTTCATGACTGAGCCTGACTCTTCACAGCTCAGAGCTCATTCATCCTCCAGGAAAGCTGTCCCCTCCCAGAGTTAGGTCTGTCCCCCAGGACGGCCCCACCTAGGAGGTCACCAGCCCTGGAAGGACTACCCTGCTCGGGTCCGACCTCTCCCTCCACCATCCCTGCTCCTGTCGCTCTAGGCAGATGTCGTTCCCGAAGCTACTTCCCAATAAACCTGCTGCATTCATCTGGGAGTCTCAGAATCTGATCCCTAGAGATTCCAACATACAACATAGACTGTCTATACTCTGAGAAGTCACTATGGTATTTCCAATTTTATAAATGTCATTAATTGTATGATGATCACAGAACTTAGGTAACTAAATGAATTTTGCCATTGGCTTTTGCTATTCTATGTGGTATTTTTCCTATTTCTCATATGAAAGTGGCTTGAATCATCCCAAAATAGAGGAAATGTGCTGAGGTATTGGGAATGGTCATAGTTCCAGTTATCACACTACATTATTATTTCCAAAACACAACAAAAAGATAGCAAGCAATTGATATTCCCTGACCATTCTCTCAGAGTTTGGCTTAAGACTAGGAAACTGTATTAATTTGTACTAGTTTGATGGCTTAAAACAAGTGCTGGAGGCCAGGAGTCTGAAATGAAGGTGTTGTCCAAGTTGATTCCTTCTTTGGCCCTGAGGGAGAATTTCTTCCTTGCTGGTCTCCGAGCTGCTTGCTGGTGGTTGCCAGTGGACCTTGGTACTCCTTGCCTTGTGGACATACCTCTGCAGTCCCTTTCTGTTTCACATGGTAGTCTCTTCTGAGTGTTGTCCCTATGTGGTCTCCCCTCTTCTTAAAAAGGTACCAGTTCTACCTTAACCTAGTGTGACCTGTTAACTACTCTTGATTAAGTACATCTGCAAAGGCCCTATTTCCAAACAAAGTCACATTTTCAGGTTCTGGGTGGACGTGAACTTTTAGGGAGAACTAATTAGCCTACTACAGAGACCAGCTGGGGAAATGAGCAAGATTTGTTCCCACTGATATCTGTGTTTGTGCTGTGGTTACTTTAATCCTCTTGCCATCCTTTTTAAAGAAAACATAGTGAGCCAGATGTGTGCAGCAGGCCACACCCAGTGACAGAAGGCTCCTCCAGGCTTAATCAATTAGGTAATTACTAGCACCAAGAGGGAGTTGATTTGGCAGCATGAGTACAACCAGGGGAAGCATCATTACACAGACTCTGGCCATTAATTTTTAGTCATACTCAAAAAGGAGCTTTGGGAAGGAAACAATTTAGATATTTTATTCACTCTCATATACTTAGCTTTTCAAAGCAAGCTCTGATGAGGTAGTTCACACAATCAAATAGTTTGAGGAAAACACCAAAAGGGATGCTATGTGAATATATTTTATTTGGCCACAGGAAATAAATCCACACATCTCAAGTCAAAGAAAAGAGTAGCGAGTCCTGTCTTGGGGGTTCCAGGGAATCTGGGAATGATCCGCGTGCCTGCAAGAGGACCCCATGGTTCTGCTAAATGTGTAACGAGCGTTCCCTGCCTTCTGTCATCTTTCCTCTCATTTTCCCATTAGCCCACTTGATTATAAAATTAAGGAAATATTAATTTACCAAATAGTGGAGAGAGAACTGGCACACACAGAGACTTCCTGGGCCAACTAGAGGCACCTAAGAACACACTTAGGGGCATTTCTAAGCATATCCATCCATAAAATATTTTTCTCTTTGCTGTGCAAGCAGAAAGGTTGGTAGAATATGTACCGTTGGAAATGACTTTTGCCTCTGAACTTTCAAACATTTGCATTGATCAATGATCATCTTCCCCATAATAGGCTAATGTCTGAGCTTGGAACTTGGTTCCAACTTTAATGCACACACACTAGAATACTGCTCCCAGACTTTGGGACCAAGTCTGAGAGAATGAAATGATGCAGGAAGAGAGAGAGGGATCAGAAAACATCTTGACATATAAATCTCTCCTACTTCCCTACCATGGGTCATTAAAACAAATTTAGAGGAAGAGGAAGGGAATTGCTAAGGCCAAAACATAAAAAATGCTGGTATTCAATTGTTTTAACTAACAGAAATTATATAAGTAAATGATTTGACCTAATATAAAAATTTAGGCAACTACTTTTCCCCAGTCACTATGCAAAGTGTCTTATGCATGTATTAGCTTTTATAATCCTCAGCATAACCTTGAAGATAGTTATTATATCTCTATTTTTGATGTAGAGAAGCTGAGGCACAGAAACATTAAATCATTTTCCTGAGATCCCCTAAGATTTGAACCTAAGCCTGCTTCACAAGCCATAAAGCCATTTGGGCCTGGTGAAGCATTACTAGACTTTAGAGTAAGATTATTTCCAAAGTCTTTTGTCAAAATCTTGAAACTAGTTAGGTTCATCTGCCTATGAACTTCAAGGGACATATGAGGATTGTTACAAACTGTCAAGGAGATGTGTGTGGTCCATGGGTCTAGGAATGTCGAAATGAGGCTGTGCTGGAAAGATGCTGACAGGTTACTACGCCCACAGCAACAGGAAGATGGTACTGTGGAGGATAAGAAAAGTCCTTCTGGATATCAAACATTTGCATTTGCAAATATCATTTCAACCTTTGCCTCATAATGGATGTGTTTTGTGGAAAAGCAGCCATGTCACTCACTGGCAGCCCCAGGATCCTTAGACTGCCTTTAAAAAGTAAAACTATAAGCATTGAGCAAGATGGCATTGGTGGCTTTAGAGGCAGTGCAGAAGGGAGGGAAGAGAAGAATTCCCTAGGCTCCAGCTGCTCATGTACACATAAGCAGTTCCATGTATCTTCAGCAGAATGTGAAAACTGATACTTGTAATGTTGATCATGGAGCATCAAGACAATATTAAATGTACTGTAGTCTGGTAGAAAAACAAAGAAAAGGATATTTTAAGCAATTTTACACTAGTTTTTTTTTTAAAAAAAACTTAAAGTGGCAATGTCTTGGGCCTTGTAGGGTTAATGTTCAGTTTTCTAGGAGAACTTTCATCCACAATGACCCTTCTGAGAGACCCAGACAGATTTTACTGAATGGTAATTATGTCTGTATTTCTGGAACAAGTCAAATAAACTCTTTCATTCGGAGTTTTGCCCATGCTTTTGTTACTTATAAAAGGTTTGATTGGTACAGCAATCATAGTGGAAAGTCATTTATTATGCTGGATCTATTAACACTTGATTCCTCATTAAGAATATTGCCAAATCTGCACTTTTGTTCTTTCTGCTGACAGTGGTTTTCATAGCGCTTCTTGATTTACTTTTATGATTGAAGTTTCAGAAGTAAATGTTTTAATTTAATGTGCACTTGGTGTAACAGATTTGGCCAATGGTTTAGTGAAAGAGTGCCAAGTTCCTGATAGTTTGTCAAGTCTTTCTGGGATGACGTTTGATATAGCAGCTCACCACATACCACGATGTGTGAAGTAGGTAGCAATAATCCCAGTCGTGGCCAGGAGAGTGCCAGGGGGCTGATGAAGGGCCTGAATTGCTTGGAGGGCCCTAATTGTACCCTCAGGCCTCATCACTCTTTTCAGAACAATTTCAAGGCTCTATCCCCAGAGAACTCCCAGCAATTTCCCAGACAAACCATCTGCCTGTTCACTCCTGGCCATCCACTGCAAGGTGACATCTTTCCAGCACTTCTCAGATCCTCTCCTACCTTCTCCACTCCCCTGCCTAGAGCTCAGAGCATAACTGCTGGGCACTCAGCTCAGAAGTCATTTGAGTGGCAGTCAGCTTGGGAGGATGCTCCACCAGAGTGGGTTCTGTGGCTTCTGTGGCCTCTAACGCAGTAGCTGGTGTGTTTGCCTTTTAAATAGAATTGACCTACTGGCTATGTTCCCAAGGCGATGCTGCATTAATGGCATAACACGTTTTGAAATGGACCATTCTGGGAATAATACTAAGATTTGGATTTTCTAACTTTCCTGTTGGTTTACATCTGTCTGCTCTAGATTAAAGTTTTCTTCATAAGGTTCTGCCACAAAATTACGATTTACCCTATACACTATTCCAAAAGGGAAAAAGCCAATACCCGTTTATTCATGAAATATTTATTGAACAACCCAGTCATAGGTGCCAGGGAAGGTCTACTCTACTCTATGCAACAGATAAGGCTGACAGCTAAGACTGTAAGACCAGGAACAAGAGTGGGAAAGTAGGCAGACCCTCCATGACAGCGTTGATGTGCCATGTGTGGGAAGGCTGGCACTGGGATTAGCTTTTCTCCATCCTATAAGCGCCCAACACCCAAAAGAATTTTCTCCTGGAGGCTGAATTTATTTTCTTTTTCTTTTTGATTACGGGGTGGGGGTTGAATACTGGGGCTTGACCTTAGGGCCACTGAGCCCACATCCCTAGACCTAGTGTGTGTTTTACGTAGAGACAGGGTCTTACTGAGTTGCTTAGTGCCTTGCTTTTGCTGAGGCTGGCTTTGAACTCCTGATCCTTCTCCCTCAGCCTCCTGAGCTGCTGAGATTATAATTGATTGATTTCAAGCCACTAACAGAGATTTTCAAAATATGTCCTCTGCCTTCAAATGACTTACTTTTGAGTTGAGCATCTTCAAATGGAACAAAGAACAATTTCAAAGCAAAGTGAGAACTGGATAGAAAGGTATAACAATAATAGCTGACTCTTACCAAGTACTACTTACTATATGTTTATACATTTATATAGTAAGATATAGATATACTAATGGAAATATATATCTATATCTACATTTCTCTTAGTCCTCATAGCAACACTAGGAATAAGGTATTTTAGATCCACTTTACAGATGAGAAACTGGAGGTACAGAGAGGTTAAATGATTTGACCAAGCTCACATCTGGAAGCAAGCACAGCCTTGAACTTGGTTAGCTGGGAGCTAAGGATTTTTCTCTTACACTGTGTTATACTGTCTCTCAATTTTGGTTAAAGGGAAAGTGATTTACTCCTAGTTGCTGAGATAGAGCAGAGAAGGTGCAAGCATGGCCTAGGTTGACCTGGGCTAACTTCTTTCAGATAGAGAGGCTGGAGTCTGATCTTGCAGAAATGGTAGGTGTTAGCAGGTAGTCCAGGTGGACAGAAACACAAGTCTGGGTGTGAGCAACATGAGAGTCCAGTTGATTGGGAAGACATGGTCCCTCACACTTAACAGTACCTTTCAAGGCCAGAAAGGATGGAATCACTTTTGAAATTCACACATGAGGGCTGGGGTTGTGGCTCAGCAGTAGAGCACTTGCCTCGCACGTGCGAGACCCTGGGTTCAATCCTCAGCACCTCATACAAAACTGAACAAGTGAAATAAAGGTGTTGTGTCCAACTACAACTAAAAAATAAAATATTTTTTTAAAAGAAATTCACACATGAACCACAGTGGTTAAGCTCCTTTTTGCACTGAACTACAGAGAAAAGTACAGACTATTAAAAATCTAGCTATGACAATTATTTCATAGATAACTATTTTGAAATTTTGAAAAATATTGTTAGGAATGAATTTTGAAAGATAATCTATTCAAAGTCACCTTCTGTGAACATTCTTATTTAATAACCGACTCTGAGAAAAGCATGATTAAATTTCTAAAAGAGATAGTGTTTTTCCCATTTTACTTTTTCTGGGACCTAAGTGCCTTGGGAAAATACATGGCAACACTGCCGCTGTCACAATCCGGCCTCCTCACTCTCCAAGTCACTGCCATACAGTTAAAATGACAGTAAAACTCAGTTAAATAAGACCTACTGCAAATATAAATCTTCATACTGCAAATATAAATCTTCAGTTTGTGTGTGTTTTTGTGCATATGCTTGTGTCTGTTAAGAACAGAGCTTGAACATGGAGGCATTTCAAACAAGGAAAAATATTTAGTGTGATATAAAAATAGTTTAGAGTTTGAGTACATTTAGAATCTCAGGAACTGCATACTAATTCTGTGAATATTATATTTTATTCCTCTACCTATTCCCACATGTAGTACTTTATTCTCTTTGAATTGGCTTCTAATGTAGTTTAACCCTGTTTTTGGAAGTGCCCATTAGGTTAATTTCTTTTATTAGTATGAATTTTTCTCCTACTGAGTAAAGCCAGCTAATATATTTTCCCCTTTATCATTTCATGTAAAACAAAAAGTAAATGAGGAAACAATATGATTTCCACTTTGATTTTTTCCCCAAGTCTAAACAATGAAATCAGAGATCTGTTCTTGAGATCTGGAATCTTGGTATTTGTTGATCCTACAGGATCAACACACTTGATTAGCTGTGAGCCTAGCCCTGGTCTGACTTAATTCAATGTTCAGTAAATTAATTCAATTTTACTAATGTGACTAAAAACTAAATTTCATATCAATATAAACATTCATTAAACTGCAAATAACAAGTCATGCAAACTGTTGAAAAGGACTCATTTTTATTTATAGATGGGTTCTGATAAGAATAGCATTAAATGTGTTTTAGAAGGGAAATGTTGGCATGATTAATGTGCAGTTGTTTGCATTTTTAATATTTCACTCATGTATCAGATTAGTATTTGTGCACACTGTCAGACTTTATTCTGTTCTTGTCAAAACACTTATTACTGCTGACAGGTATAACATATCCACATCAATCCTTAATTCTTTGATTCAATTTTCTAATTGCTTTTTTGGCATGCGATGGTGGCCATTTAGTCTTATGTGATGTATTCATCATATGGTATAATAACGCTCTTTATAATTAGATGTGCCATTTAAAGTGCCTGGGCAGGAAAAAAAATTACTAAGGATTGGAAATTTTTAAATTTCACTACATTTAGACATGGTATGAGGTATTGGTATGTCACTGATTCTGGTGGTTATCCATAAATCATAATCACAGAATGTTGAAGAAGAGAGAGACCCTAAAAATCATCCAATATATTGTTCATGTTCCTTTTGGGGCAATTGACTTAGTAACATACTCAGGATCACCCACCTAGACAACCCCAAAGCTGGCCCTAGATTCATGTGTTCTGAATGCTAGTCAGGAATGGGACATGTATATGTGTGTAAACTTCATTACTGAAATCCCAGCTTGGTTTCTGCTATAAACAGCCAAGCTGAGAGAATGAGAAGCTCCTTGGCCTTAAGTTACATATTTTTAGTAATATGTATACTTAGAACCTAGCATCACTAGTATTGGGTATAGTTAGAACCTAGATATGAGTTCCAATCCTGAATGTGCTACTTTCTAGCTGTGCTACCCTGAGAGTATCATCTCACCTCTCATAATGTCAGTGTTAGTCAGCTTTTTTGCTGTTGTGACTTAAAGACCTGACCAGAACTATTGCAGAGGAGAAAAAGTTTATTTGAGGGCTCATAGTTTCAGAGGTCTCAAACCCCAGACGGCAGGCTCCATTCCTGGGGGCTCGAGGAGAGGCAGAACGTCATGGAGGAAGAGTGTGCAAGGGAAACAGCCCACATGTTGATCAGAAAGCAGAGAAAGGGAGAGAATCCACTCAACAGATACATATACATAAGCCAAAGCGGCACCCCAATTCCCACCTCCTCCAGCCACACCCTACCCCTTCAATTACCACTCAGTTAATCCCTATCAGCAGATTAAATCACTGATTGGGTTAAGACTCTCAAAACCCAATCATTTCTCATTTCTCTTATGAACGTCTTTCTTTAATATTAATAATTTAGATAGAATTATCATGCCTTATAGTAATCTCATTGTGTGGCCTCTGTGACAAGTTCATTCATTCAGCCCTTTGCTTTTTCATCTACATTCAAGGCACCATAATAGATGCTACAGGTACGACAAAGAAGAATCAAAAATGGTGCCTGCCTTAGAGGATCAGGGACATATGACATGTATATCAATACCTGTAATAATAGATGGGGAGACGTAAGTCCCCAAAAGCTGGCACAGAGTATGGGCATTTCAAAGAGAAGTGAGTACAGGGAGTATAACAAACAGGACCGCCCACAATGAGCTTGATTAATGGGTCGATAGACTGTTTGCACAACTGTCATTCAAGGGAAAAATAAAGAGAATCCTAAGAGGAAAAACAAAGTAAAAAGGGAGGAAGGACTAAGAACCCCAGGCCAGGGAAGACGTCATGGATGAGGTGACAGCTGAGCCAGCTTTGAGGGATGCTTAAGACCAGAAAAGTAAGGATGTCCAAGACAGTGGAAGGACTGACTCTGAGTGAAGCAGGTGCAGACCCCTGAAATCCCTGGACACAGTTGTGGGACAGTGAGTTTGTAGGACAGAAATTGTCAAAAATAAAAGATTAAGTTTTAAGGGGGTAGACCTAAGACTGGTGGCCCTGGAATGCCATTTGAACTCAGTCCACAGAGATCAGGGTCAGCCCTCAAGTCCATTTGGACCCCAGATGTTCTTTTGGTTGGCGGATAGTTTAAGATTTAATGTCTTAAAAGCTAATCAGTGCCCACCACTTTTTATTGTCTTACCTGGAAAATAAGTCAGTCTTCTTAACTGGTATGCACAGTCTAGACTCAGGTTAGTCACCCAGGCTGTGAAGGTAACTGGCATAGGCCAAATCCTGATTTTACCACCTACCAGGTTGGCAGCCTGGTTATATTACTTTTAATATAAGAGTTTACTCTTTGAGCTTTAGTTTCATCACCTGTAAAATGGAAATAGTCCCACATCATGGAGTATGATTAGATCGTGTAAATGTTAGTATAGCACCAGATATATTGTAAGCCTTTAATAAATATTAGCTATTATTATTAAGTTACCCACCTGGGCCTTGAAGGAATTTGAGTTTGCAAGTCCTACTTTGGGACTATTGAAAGTTTTTGAGAAGGGACATAACATCTTTTTTATAACCTTCTGAGTCCTTGAGTATCAAGAGTTAACCTGGCTTAATTGTAATGGCTAGTCCAAAGGCACCACATGGTTCTGTTGAGTCCCTAATTTTGAGGTCTAGGTTTCCAGTGACTAGCCTCAGCATGATCTCTAGAAGCAGCTCACTGGCTCACCCACCCTTGGCAAGGACCAGCAGAAGAAGAAACAGGGAACCATCTCTGCCCATTGGTGTTTCTCAGACCTGCAGCAACTCATGTGGTGGCAGTTTCCAGGACAGATCTTGGGTTCAGCTGGCAGTCTCCGTTTCAGAACACATTATGCATTTTAAGAGCCATAAGCTTGAAAATCCCTAAGCTTCCAGAAGCTTCTCTGGTAACTTGTCTCTGGTAGCTAAAAATGGAAAGAGTTTAACATAAAATGTTGTGCCCCTCAAAATAATGACTTGAAAATAAGAGTACAGCAGTTTCAAAAACACCAGAGTGATCCAGATAAGTCTTTTGTAAAAGTGCTGTGTGCTTAATAAACAAGGACTAATTACATAACTGTCAGGGATGTTTTCTGGCACAGTCTAACACCAGCTCTTTGCAGTACAACAAATATGAAAATGCCTCGAAGTAAATCCCAGTTGCTGAGTGCTGTAGGCAAACCAACCCTTGCCTTATCTCTCTCAAAGGCAGCCATGGAAAACGCATGATAAATTGCACAGTTCAGTGAACATGTTATGTCATTGTGAAATGATTTTGATTCACGCTTATGTATTTATTGCAAAACAACTAAGAAACCTCAAGGTATTAGAAATATTATCATTTGTGGGGTTTTGCTGTTTTCTGTTGTAAAATCCAAGTGCTAAGTGTCCCTTTTTTAAAAAATTTGAATCCTGTACTGAAAGTGATATTACCCACAAAGTCTTTGGAAATCATTTTTACAAATTATGTGAATTCCTTCCAGAACTGCCAAAGAACTGTGCTAGCAACTAATATTTTAAACATAATGAATAATTCATGATTTTGCAAATATCCTCTTATAAAAGTTCTTATAGCTAAATATAGACCAAGTTTAAGCCAATTTGATTTTAAAATAGAATTATAATCTTTTATATAGTTTATCAATATAAAGAGATTTTAAAATGTTTTCTGTATAATGCAAGTAAGAGTGAGAGAATTACTCTAAGGGAGATATTACAGAATTAGCTTTTATGTAGGCCTTGTTCCTTTTCTGAGGTCAAGATGTTATACTCACAGTCCTTTACTGAGTCTCTGAAGTTTGAAGTGTTAAATAATTAGGCCATATTCCACTGGAAATTACAGTTATCTTTTACTATTTTTTCTCTCCATTGATGCTTTTGATATTTAAACCCAGCATTTGATATTTAAAATCTTTCTGTGCTGGTGTTAAAAAAGTTCTAAGGTAGCCTGGCAACATGATCAGCTGACACACTACCAAATCTTACTATTTTTCTAAATTCCCTAAACCAAGAAACTCTAGTTTCTCAACATTTTTTCTGTAATCATAAAATTTTGTTCTAATTTTTGCAATCAAGTTGTTTTTACCATGACTTTGTATATTCCAAGTAATGTCAGATGTTACACAGAAAACTGGAAACTAAGAGAGATAACCTTACCTGGAGATGGAAACTATCAGTTATTTCGCAGACATAGTGAAAGGGATTTGGGTATTTCTAATAAGTTACTATTATTTAAACTTTAACTTCATTTTACATTCTCGTAGTATATTTTAATCAATTGACCTTTAAATATACTTTGCTTTTTCTAAATTAAAATAAATTTTAGTTGCCTAGAAATATGGTTGGAAACATTCATAGTATTTTTCTTTTAGCTTGGACTATGACATGCCTATTCTCTAAATATTTACATCATTGGAGAATATCTATGTGCTTATGCTGATTTTGACTTAACATTTTTCAAAAATAAGTCTGTTAAATTACATGTAAGCTTTAAAGTATGAAACTGTAGTTCATGCACTTGATGTAAGTAATGCAACATGGCCAAGAGCATTTTCTTGGAACATTTTAATGCCCCTTGCTTCTACTACCATGGCCACTTTCACCTTTATATTGAAAACTCCCAAAATGTATCTATATGAGGATAATTTTAAAACATGAGATTTATGTTGCTATAAAGGAGAAATCTTTTATAACCACATAAAACCATTGTCACCAGAAATTTCAGTCTATAAGTTTTACATGAAAGGGGACATATTTTATCTTTAATGCCTCGTTAAACTTTCTGGAAATGGCAATATTCTAGAATATTCTAGGTGAATGACTACATACATCTATATTTCTTCTGAAAAGTTCAAATATTATCAGTGGGAAAAAATCTGAATAAAGCATTTGTTCTAATGATTAAGGCCGCAGCATTTTTTCTTTTTAATTTTGCCTTTTTTGCAGAGATGCCACTTTGCTATAGCAGCCATGTCTCACCTATAGTTCTATGAATGATAGAGCCAAAACAGCCTTTCCTAGGATAAAATGATATCCTCACTGTTTCAAAGATTACATTGTATTTAAATTCTGTGTATACGTTTGTGTGCAGGTGGGGGTGTGCACACGTGTGTGCTTGAGCATATGCTTGTATGTGCACATGTCATAAGCTGTGTTGTGTGTGGATTTTTTGTTTGTTTGTTTTGTTTTAAAGAGAGAGAGAGGGAGAGAGACTTTTTAATATTTATTTTGCAGTTAGACACAACATCTTTATTTTATTTTTATGTGGTGCTGAGGATCGAACCCAGCGCCCAGCGCATGCCAGGCAAACGCATTACCGCTTGAGCCACATCCCCAGCCCTGTGTTGTGTGTTTTAAGAACATAGACTCAGGAGGCAGTCTGCCTGAGCTTAAATGCCAGCCTTGCTACTTCTTCCCAGCTATATGAATTGAGGAAGTGTTTTTAACCTCTTCCTTCAGGTTCTCATTGTATTCAGGTTGTTGTAAGATTTACGTAAATTAATATATGTAAGTCACTTTTAACTCTCATCCATAATTAGCACTGAAACACTAATATTACTATCATTTTTTTTGGTGGGGAGTTTACTGAAGATTTAACTTAGGGGCATTCCACCACTGAATCACATCCCAGCCCTATTTTGTATTTTATTTAGAGACAGGGTCTGACTGAGTTGCTTAGCACCTCGCCATTGCTGAAGCTGGCTTTGAACTCATGATCCTCTTGTTTCAGTCTCCTGAGCCACTGGGATTATAGGTGTGCACCACCATACCTGGCTTACTATTATTCTCATTATCACATATTCATTTACTTTATTAATTTCTATTACATTACATATACCAGTGTATTTGTGGGTGATGATTCAATATGTATGTCACTAAAGTGATATTAAAGATACTTCAACATGAACTCACATGTGAATTTTTTAAAGAAGCCAAGTATATACAAGCAGAGAGGAGAATGGAGTACCCCAGGACAGAGAGGGATAGAGAACAGGGAGATGGGAGTCACAGGATATAAACTTGTACTTCATAGGAAAAATAAATCAAGAGATCTAGTGTTTAGCAGGGGAGCTATAATGAATAACATTGTGTGGCATAGTGAAATCTTGCTAAGAGTATGGACATTTGGTTCTTTTATCACAGAAAGGAAAATGTTAACTATGTGAAGTGATGGATGTATGAATTTGCTTGACCATGGTAATAATTTCAACATGTATATATGTACCAAAACATGTTGTACACTTTAAATACAGACAGTAAACATAAATTTAAAAAGTAAAAAAAAATAAAGATACGCCAACAGAATATTTGGAATGGTGATCACTTAATTAAATAAATGGGGTTGTGTGTAATGTTATTAGTGAGGGGAAATAATTGGGAAGAAACAACAAACATTGTATAACTTTGTGGCTCACTAGCCGCACATCAGATATAGAGGGGTGCATTCATTTGTTCTAATAAAAAGGGATTGCATGTCTACGCTGGACCAGAGTTAAAATGACCCAGGGTGTGTCCCTGATAACTAGGACTGTGCAGTTGGGCTGACTGGAAGATGGACAGAGTGGAAAGTAGAACAGTAATGTCGCGCCAACTACACAAACTTACTTGAGTTTTCTTTTTCAGGGGGCTCCCAAACCCATAGCCATCGAACCCTGTGCAGGAAACAGAGCTGCTGTTCTGACGGTGTTTCTTTGTCTACCACGAGGATCATCAGGGGCCCCACCACCTGGGCAGTCAGGTATGGTAAAGGAGGAGCCAACAGCAGTTAGACTGAAAAGAAGAAAGAGTACTGCTAAATAGCACAGTAAGGACCTTTACAGGTCCTAATTTAGAGCATGCTAAAATTTTATTAGCATACGAACTTTCACCCTAGGGGACTTGTGCATTTGGGGTATTTAGTGGCGTCAGAGGATGATAGCTTGATACAACCACCTAAGTGCATTTATGACACATTCTTGCTCCCAAGACTAGACCAGTGGAGTCCCTGGGCCAGGTGAACTCGCCCTTAGAATAAGTGTAGCCAGTTTTTGTTCAGATTCTCCTTTGCTACCTGAAGAGCACGGTCTGGTCTCAGACGTAATTATATGTCTCCTCGTGGATGTTTATTCATTCCTGTGACATTGTCCATTTTGTAAGTATAACTCACAGTCAGATCACATGCCACACTTACTTTTCTTCTTATACATCCTCTTCCATCTATTTATAATTTTTACTATTTTTTCTCTCCTTACTGTTTTCTCTACCCAACTCTTAGGGGAATGGATGTTTTTGAGGGGCAAGGGGGATTTCAAATATTTCTATTCAATTCCCCTCAGATCTGGCAGGTTCTCAGCAGCAGTAATTGATGATGAACTTGCCTCCCCAATTATTTTATCTTTTCTTGCTGCCCCAGTTAGCTTTGACCTCGCTCCTCACTTGATTTGTGTTCATCCACACACTAAAAGTGAAAAATATACTACTTTATACCTTGTAAGCTTTATCTATTCAAGTAGCAGAATGTTTCCCGTACATGGGAACAGAAGGTTTCTATCATTCATTGTACCTAATGATATCTTGTTGCAGGAATTTTTAGCCAAAGTTCATTTTTAGATGTTTATGCAAATAAATGGACATTCTCTGCACTTTCTTGTACATTGAGTGAATGTCTTGCTCTTCTCCTTCCAGCAGCACCAAAGTAAATGGCATGCAGTAGTAGAAGAGTTTGGCCCTGGTCAGATAAGATGGATAATTATAGGTCCTGTGCCCAGCTAATGGAAGTATTGTTTTAAAGCTGGGATGATTTCCAAAACAAACACTTTACTAATGAAAACAAGTCTCTGTGATATACCCCAAGGTTCTTCTAGATCCTTGACAAGATGACTTACTGATGGGGAGAGTGAAGACAACTGCCAATACTCTGTCCCTTTAACCTTTGAAATCCTTTTTGGCTGATTTTAAAGAGCCAAGTAGCAGTGTGGACCATCATTTCTGCTGTTTTTTTTACAGATGCTTTATGATTCTTAATGCCATCTTGATGCCATCCTAAATGGTGTAGAACTATACTCTTTGCAAACATTCTCCTATTTTTCACATTTGGTCTTCTTGATAAGGCTATAAATAGGTGATATAAAATTCTCTTCATAAATGAGAGGAATGATGCATAGAAAGCACTGTATTTCTACATTCAAAGACTGGTGGTGGGGGATATACTAGAGGGTATAGTGAAGAACAAAAAATACTTACTGCCTGCCTTCCAAGTAATCCTTCCTGGTGATCTATGGCAAAGAACTTACTGCTCTACAGTCGACAGCTCAGGTGTTCAGAAAGTACTTGGATGAGTACTGAAAATGTCTACAAGGTTGATAAAGGGAGACAAAACACTGAAACAGCTAACATGCATCTTCCAGAGGCAGAAGAATGAATGTTAAGTACTGTGTGCATAATTCAGGATGAGCTGGTTTCTTGTCTTTTAGAAAATCAAATATTTTTTCTAGCTATACTTTTAGAAGTAAGACTCTTCTTTGATTCTATTCCTTTAAAATACAGTATTATCTCTTGTCTGAATCTGTTTTGAAATGTAGTAAAAATATGATAGATGAGTAGATGGACAGATATAAAACAAGAAAACTGTTAATGATAGAATCTAGGTGATGGGAATATACTGGTGTTGATTATAAAATTCCCTCAATTTTTCTATATCATTGAATTTTTTAATAATAAAATGTCAGGAAACAACAAAACAAAAACTCTTTTGATTTTATTGCAAAAAGAAGCCAGCATGTATAGAAAGAAATTTTATAATGTTATCATCTGTTTTCCCTGAATGAGGCAAATGGTGACATCAATATAAAAACCAAATGGATAATTTTCTCCACTCTTTATCAAAATGTTTGGTGTGTGTATACCAAACTAAAACTTAACCTACAGCCACCCAATATTTGAGCAGAGATACATTCCAATGATTATTGGGAGCTTGGGAGGGAAAGGTGGCCATTAGCTATTTCATTGCTAAAATTTGATTTTTTTTTTTTTTTGGTAACAAAAAGTCCATACATGTTTTCCTGCTATCAAAGGATGTTCATAATGCTCTTGTTGATGAAGATGGTGGTGGTGGTAGTGGTGTGATCGGAAGCCTGGAAAATGTGACTTTCAAAAAGCACTTCCATCTTTGAGTCTCAGTTAACTTAAATGAAATGAACAATTGGAATAGAATTTATTCATTGTTTCTTAGGTTCCTCTCCTAAGATCCCTGTATTCTAGAGAGCCTCCCTCAGGACTGATGCTAGGTAGGAGGTTGGGGACATTGAGGAGGAGTTGCAGGAGAGTCTTCATGGACAGAAATACCTGCCCTTACCCCCACTATGTGAAAGGCAGAGCCCAGGAGTTTTCTCTTGGCATCTGGGCTATTTATGTCTTCAGATATTCGTGTTGCTATTCAATGATTGAATTAGTATTTATTTTAGGTTAAAAGTCTTCTTACAATATTTTTAAAAATCTTCTACTTCTTTGAAATGTTCCTCCCTAAATGTTAGTGTCATATGCATTATTCATTGCCATGAATAAAAACATTTAGGAGAGAATGTGGGGATATGGGAAGCAGAAGCACCTGTGAGCATGGAGATTGGATTAGTCTGGGTGCTCCGGAAAGGCCCAACCAATAGAACTTACACGTAGGTACCTGAGAGGGGATCATGTGTGTGATGAAGTCCTACAACAGGTGTCTGAAAACTACAGAATCCTGTGGTGCTGGTTATGGCTGAGTCCAAGTCAAAAGGCCTCAGAGTTGGGGAAGCCAATGGTCTAACTATCAGTCTGAGGCCAAAGGATGAGAACTTGGGAACCACTGGTATTAAGAATCCAAAAGATGGAAAGCTGGAGTTCTGATATCCAAATGGAGGAAAGGGGAATGTGTCCCATCTCCAGGATGTACTCAGGCAGAGATTCACCTTTCCTGTCTGTTCTCTTGGAGTCCCCACACAATTGGATCGTTGTGGGTGGATCTTCCCATCCTGTTCACTCAGAGTCACACTCTTATCTCTCTGACAACAGCCTCATAGACCCACTCAAAAACATTGCTTTGCCAGGTTTCTATGTATTCCCTGATCCCAGTCAAATTGACAATTAAAATCAGCATTGTTAGCACCAAAAAATGAGTGACTTAGAAACATGCAGGTGCTAGTCTGGCCATCTCTTTTTAGTTTTATCTCATGATTTATTTCAAATTTAAAACGGCATTGTCTTTGGACTTCATTCTCTTTCTCCTAACAACTGTTTCAGTCATGTTTAACAAGCAACAATTAGACATGGCCCTGTTAGTGTCTGTCTGACACGTGTGAACCACCTTCCCCATGGCTTTCAACTGATCAGAGATCAAAAGAAAAACTCTACGGATTCATCCCTTAGATTACCCAAGCATTAATCTTTTTAATTTTTTTTAATATAATGAATTTAAGTGCTTGTGAGCAATTCTCCCTTTAGGTGGCTGAGAATAGTAAAGCAGAAGATTTTAAACAGGTTTTGTGGCATTCCGAGAGCTGGACTCATCAGGTTCCCTGCTCCCCCGACCAGTAGCCCTGCGGCTTCCTTCTGCTCTGCTGTGAGCAAGCCCCACGGAGCATGCCAGACTCTCGTGGGCTCATGCAGATCTTTGTTGTTGGCACATGCTCATTGTGCAGCCACTTTCTCCTCTGACCTCAAAGTCATTGCAAAACTGACATTCCCATGAAAA
Organism: Spermophilus citellus; assembly: GCF_964194105.1. Lineage (NCBI taxonomy): Eukaryota > Metazoa > Chordata > Mammalia > Rodentia > Sciuridae > Spermophilus > Spermophilus citellus. Next base: position 83,455,734 of record NC_138195.1, read on the forward strand.
CAGGACACAGTAAGTAACTCTGGTGCATGACACGGGCAACCACTCGTATCTCCAGTCACCCTGGACAGCACTGTCCCCACGCATTTTAGAGTCATATTACAATGAAATGTGGTTGAAGCAAATAAAGCTCTTCAAAAGCATAAATTGAAAATGATAATGACCACTGTCACTTTGTGATGGAAGATTATGGATTTCACAATTTATGGATCCTTTCTAATGAGAAACAGACTAACTTCTCTCACTTGGATTAAAAATCCCAGGGTCCCAAATGTCCATGGTTGCAAAGAAGCTACGTGCTTCAACTAAAAGTCAAATTTGCCATGATCCTGTCCCATGTATGATTGACTCTGACATTACCAAAGAGAATACTGCTGGAAAGCCTAGGGTTTTGAAATTTTCTACTTTAGACTTAGAAGTTTTAGCAGGATGATCAGTTTTTTTTAGAATAATTTGGAAACACTATATAATGTTTAAAACAATAGTCTACCCAACTGTGTCATGAATGCTTTTCTTATTTATAACAATGACAAAAAGAACTTTGTCTTACCCAAATGGAAAGAGGTGGAGGAAGAGCACTAGTAATTCTAGTATTAGAAGCTTTCTATGTATATTCATTGGTTTAACCCTCTTAATGACTCTGAGAAGCCACTTTTACTGATGAAAAAACTGAATTCCCACAGGGATTAAATGACTGGCCCAAGGCCACTATAATGGCCACTATAGCCACTGACTGAGTGAAGCAGAATTCAAACCCAGGGCCATTGAATCCTCAGCCTGAATGATACAGTGCTTCTCTGGATGAAGACAGGGATATTCTGGGTAGCCCTTATTTCTGAAGAAGCTTTAAACCCAGTTAAAGAGGAAAGCCCAATAAGATCTCTGCTGAGCACTGGGCTTAAGGGGGCAAAGAGGACAAATTTATCTTTCCTGGCGATTTAACTGCAGCAATTAGGTAAAGTATGTGCAAGGTGTGGCACATCTGCTAATGAAACTATGATTGTATATAATAGCAACAGGGGCAGGCAGACAGAGGAAAAGAATTTAAACTTGTAAGTTTTAACTACAGACTTAGAGTCACAATCCTGGAGATAGAGACCCAGCTCTGCCACTGGATAGCTGTGTGAACAGGGCAAGTTGCTTAGTATCTGAGCCCTGTTTTCTTATGTATACGATGATGGGATTGGGTTGGACTCCTAGATGTATTTCACTCTAGCCCCTTGGTATAGTTTCACTACCAAATATGTTAAGACATATTGGGAAAGTAAGAGCAAGTAATTCACTTTTATAAATAAATAAATATATATAGTTGTAGGTGAACACAAAATATATATTTATTTATTTATTTTATGTGGTGCTAAGGATTGAACCCAGTGCCCCATATGTACAAGGCAAGCGCTCTACCCCTGAGCTCAGCCTCAGCCCCAAGTAATTCACTTTTAAGTTGTATTTTTACTTATCTTTCCAACTACTCAAGACTACTTGAGAAACCTTATTTTCCTATGCCTTGCTTGTCAGTGACAAAAATTAATGAGCATCACTCCTTAAATTAAAAAAAAATCTAAATAATCTGTTAATAAAGTCTATTTCTCAATATTCTTATAAGGAATAAAATATATGTTTGAAAGATGTAAATAGTTCATAGTGCTAATATTAGCTTTCCATTTCTGTGATGGAGTACCTGAGAAAATCAACTTAGAGAAGAAAAGATTTATTTTGCTCTTGGTTTCAGAGGCTGGCTCCCTTTCTAGGCCTGCAGTGAGGCCAACTATCATGGCAGAGGGGAGTGGCAGAGCCAAGCTTCTCACCTGGTGGCATCCAGGAAACAGAGAAAGAAGAGAGGAAGGGGCTGGGTACAACATATACCCTTTCAAGCACACCCTAGTGACCTACTTCCCCCAAGTAGGTCCTACCTCCTACAGTCTCCACCCCCTTTCAATACTGCCATCAAATGATGACTCCGTTGTGATTCACCCACTGATGAGATCAGAGCCCTCTTGATCCAGTGGTTTCCCAAAAGCCCCACCTCTGAACACTGCTGCACTAGGGTCTGAGCCTTCAACAACTGAACCTTTGGGGGACATTCCAGGTCCAAACTATAACAATGCCCCTATTTTAGAAGGGAGTGAAAGGAATCTCAAAATGCCAGTGAGAGGTAGAATGTTCTCCATGATCTCAGAGACAGACTCCAGGCCCGCAGGTTTTCAGTGGAGTATTCTTTCCTCTGAAGCCAGTTTTTAAAAGCAAATCTCCATTTTCCAGAAGCCTCTGGAGTTTCTGTCCCTCTGAACTCCTTTTCCTTCATAACTCTGCCTCTATAAATATCTTCACACTTGTAGAGACACATCTGTTGATCTAATCTTAGCACTTCCTTTGTTAGAGGGAGCTGAATAAGAAATAGAACTACTGAGTTGTATCAAGAATTCAGTATAAAAATTGTGGCATGTTATGTTCTTACCCTCAAATCCAAATATTTCTTATAGCTAGTACATGTGTCTTAATAAAGGAGAAAGAAAAAAGTGGCAAAATAAACTATAAAATTAGGCCAAAGGCCCCCAAGACAACAGGGATGGGAATAAGTGTCTGAGATTATTATTGATAAATATTACTCTGCTTCAAAAAATATCTAATATTCAAAAGACCCTGAAATCAACAGTAAGAAAAACTTTTTCTTCTATCCAAAATGTGGTCATGTGGATTTTTATTTATTACCTTTATTCATTCAAGAAATATTTACTTTTTCTCTTATTGACTAGTGTCACTGTGACATGATATGGTTATAGTCCTCCCATTTGAGATTTTTAAATTTTATCTTTGTGTGATGACTAATTGAAGTGTTGTGGCATTCTCACGGAGAATCAGGGCACAAGGGCATTCAGCAGGAAGCAGCATTTATTAGTGCCAGCACTGGCCCAACAGATTCACATCCGAAAGCTGAGCACTGAAAGCAGAAGGCATTGGGTTATATACCTCTTATTAGTTCCTCCATACTTGCCAGCTCTTTGTCTCCCATATAGTAATACACATTCTGATTGGGCATTCTATTTCTATAGTATAGAGTTGCAACAGTGTTACAACAGAGTTGTGGTATGTGCACATTGATACTGATGGTGCCATGTTATCTTTCCTTTGTTTGGAGAAAATCCCTACCACAAGAGAAATTGAACTATGTATAATGGAAGCAAAGAAAAACATAAGGACAAGAAACTCAAAGACTAGAAAACACAATCAATTAAACATGCTGCAGAAATGAGTTAGCCCTAAAAGTTAACTCAACTGTTTTCAAGATAAGCAGTTAGAAACAAACTCACATGAGAAGTCAGAGATTGAGACGTGAAAAATGAGACCAACAGCCCTGAGACATGGCCAACACATTTCTCTTTTCCTTTCCTTCTATCCTGCCTGTCATTCTTTCTGGCACTTCTAGAAATGACTAGTAAATAATAATTGACTGGTTTAATAAATTATTGTGGTCAAAGAGGAAAACAGCAAACAAGTAAAGTTCAACTTACAAAGCTAAAGGAGAAAATCAAGATTTGTTTACAGTAAGCAAACTATGAAGCAAAAATCACAAAATAAGAATTTCGTGGTTAGATAAAAGGTAAAGGATAAATTAGTTCCACCCCTGGTATTTCTTGTAATAGCCAACACCATGGTCTGTATGAAACTGCCTATTACTTAAATTGTAATTTATACTTTTAATTGGTAATGAATTAAAGAGAAAGCTGCTGTCTCAGTGAGTTGATCTGTACATTAAAATACTAGTGTATGGGTAAATAAATCTTTAACTAACAAAGATGTATTTCTCAGAGTTCCAGAGGCTAGGAAGTCCAAGATCAAGGTGCCTGGCATAACAGTATATGTTGAAAGTCCTCTTCCTGGTTTGCAGATGGTCACCTTCTTTCTGTAAGCTCACATGATAGATAGAGGGCTCTGGTCTCTTCTTACAAAGGAACTAATCTCATCATGAAGATCTATCCTCATGATTTTATCTAAACCTACTCCTGCCCAAAGTCCCCCCCGCAACATGTGAATCTGGGTGGAAGGTGAGGAGAGACACCAACATTCAGTCCATAGTGGCTGCTTTCTTCATTTTAAGGATGGATGGGTAATTCTAAGTGTCAAAGAATGTTAGCATTTTTAGAGCTCTGGAAATGGTTTTAAAAGTCATTTATTTCTACTTCATATTTTTATAGTTTTTTTTTAGTTATAGATGGACATAATACCTTTATTTTATTTTATTTATTTATTTTTTATGTGGTGCTGAGGATTGAACCTAGTGCCTCACACATTCGAGGCAAATGCTCTACCAATGAGCCAAAACCCCAGCCTCCTACTTCATATTTTGAAAAGAAAACCAACCTGGAGAGCTAGAGATGGGGAGAGATATATCTGTGATCAGTGAGTTTGTAGGTGAGCAGGGACTAGAACCAAAATCTCTGAATCCCTCATGCATGAAAGGACTTTATCCCTCCCTCACATTTATTGTACCATGCTGCAAAATCTAGCTAGAAAAAGAAAATAACAATAATTCACCTCTTACAAGGCATTACTGCACAATATTTGCCACACAGAGCCCAGAAAGGCTGACAGAAACTTTCTAGATAATAAAAGAAATTTAAGTAATCTTAGAAAATAATTCTTCTTACCAGCAAAGTGTTGAAATGCTAATAAAATAAGGTTTTTCTTCTTCCCACATAAACATTTTTCTGAGGACCATGTCATTAGGCCAGGGGTTCCACAGAATATCTAGAGGGAGTGTGTTCAAGTTTGATAAAAGTTCTGGGTTGAATCTCAGATCCTGTCACATATAGTATCATGGTGCCAATAGCATTTACCAAAGGTATTTTTATCCCTTATTCTTAATGTAAGTCCCAGGGGAGGAGCAAGCACCAGCAGTAGAAACGTCATTCTACAAATGTTGAACGTTGGCTATAATTGCATCAACACCTTAAGGCCACATGATCATTCTCAAAGGGCTTTTAGGGAAAAAGTTAATGGCCCTCAGAAAAATGATTAATTCATCTCCATTTGTCCAACTTATAATCTGCAAATGAGCATAGCTCATGCAAATTAAGCAAACTTCCTTAATTGATGGACAGCATGTCCAGAGCAGTCATGCCTGAAAAACACTGGCAAAACTCAAGAGAGAGTTCCTTAGCTTCTTCCTTGAGAGCTGGGACTTAAATTGGTCCACAGGACTCCAGAGAAGTGGTTTGAGGATTCCTACATGGTCCCAGGGATCATCATTTAGAAGCCCTGGGGAATAAATGGATTCTTGTCCCCTGGACCTGCTGTCTGATATAATTTCAATTGAACCTTGAAGCCCCTAAAAGTCTGGATGTAGTGACCATACATTCAGTTCCATTTATCCAACAAGCCAGGCAAGGATCATCAAATCAATAACATGACTGTGCCATCTGCCTTCCCCTTGCTCACCATCATAATGAAAAATGACTCCTTAAGTGTTCTGCAAGGCAATTAGCTCTGAAAGCAGAGCTGTAATGGGGAGAGGCCAAGTTGCATTTGTATTCAAAACTTTACTGGTAAAATGGAAAGGAAGCTGTTGTCCATATTAATAGATGCATAAAATGTATAAATGGGGTAATTTGGTATTACTCTATTTATGCATAATATTATACAACAGCAGAAACAGAGAGCTAGGAAGGGCAATGAAATGACATCTGGCTCCTCTGATGGCCTGTAGCCACAGCTGGTGACCCTGTCCAGAATCATCCTGGACAGACAGACTGTTTCTAAAGACTTCCCCAAAAGGCATGCTTGTGACTTCCGGGGCTAAATCATCCTGTTATTTAACAGTCTTCATGCAATTTGATCCTATTTTCTTTTGTTCTCTTTCTTCTTGTTCTCATCTCCCCAGAAACAGAGAACAGCTGATTATGCTCCCTAAATAATTTATCATGTGTACAAGGCAATTTTGAAATCACCTCCCAGCCTTTGGTTCAGGTCCCATGCAAGACTCCAGTCTTCTTCCATCTGTGCCTTGAAGGGCCCAACTTCCAGCTTCTCCTCTCTGACTCTCAGAGCCCTTCAATCTTCCTAAATGTCACTGACTCCGGGAACATGGGGTATGAAGGGACTCTAGAGGTAGTTCTGTACCTTTGTTTGACATATGAGGAAACTGTGGCTCACCTTGAAAAGACTTCCTCCGAGTTTGCCTTCTCCTGTGTGACAGAGCCAGCCCAAGGACCCTGTTTCTCAGTGCCTAACCTCTGCTTTATTTTATTTATTTATTTATTTAAAAGAGAGAGAGAGAGAATTTTAATATTTATTTTTAGTTCTCGGCGGACACAACATCTTTGTTGGTATGTGGTGCTGAGGATCGAACCCAGGCCGCACGCATGCCAGGCGAGCGCGCTACCGCTTGAGCCAAATCTCTAACCTCTGCTTTAAAACCAACTGCCATTGGTTCCATCTTCCCATTGGCAGTTCAGTAGGACTTCTCTGTCCCTTCCTGGGCTTTTCTGCTATTTTGCATTTTGTATATATGCCTCACTGTTTTTCTTGCTCAAGAAAAGAGAGGCAGTTGATTTCTCTGATATTCCAGGGTCACTTTTGAAATTTATCCTATCCTATCCAAAATGCCATTGGCTTTCCCTGACCCTTTTGATGTTATTTGCAAATACAGAGATTTTAGGAGAAGTAAAATGCCTCAAAGAGCTGGATTCCAGAGTGACTTTAAAAATGCAGTCCTGGGCTAGGGCTGGGGCTGGGGCTGGGGCTGGGGCTCAGTGCAGACTGCTTGCCTTGCACATGAGGCACTGGGTTTGATCCTCAGCACCACAGAAAACTAAATAAACAAAATGAAGATATTGTGTCCATATACAACTAAAAATTGAAAAAAAAATGCAACTCTCCTTGCTCCAAAAGTACCACACCTCTATACCTTTGCATGGACTAGTCTGTCTGCCTGGACTGGCCTCCCAATGGCCCCCTGCACACACCCCTCTTCTTTTCCTCCAAGAGAATTTCTAATTTAAGCTTCTCTTCTTCTGTGAAACTTATTCCTTTCTCCATCCATTCTCTGTCCACTACTTTTGATTTTTCATATTCTATAAAATGTTCATTATACTCTCTCCATCCTACCTAGGCACTCTAGGGGTGGTAATTTCCCCTGATTATTATATCCCCAGGGGTAAATGGCACCCAAGGCACACAGAAGTCAATGCGCATGTCAATCTTTTTCCTCCTCTTGTGCTCACCTGCACCTGTTGACACTAACTTCCCAGAGTCTACCTCTTGAGCTAGCTGTGAATTCATACTGTCTGCTGCACTTGATCATGTCATTGGTCTATGTGCCTTGATATAAATTAATTCTAGGTGCCTCTCAGTTTGTAAAACAAATGAAAAACCTCCTTAAGTCTCTCATTTCAAATTTGGTTTATGAAATTAGGACTGAAAACTTTACTGAGGTTAAAGATTCCTCACTATTTGCTGGGTCTGTCATTTTAGCCCATCATGTTTGATAGCTGGTTTTCTTCTATGTTAAATGGATTTCTTTGAGTCTTTTTTCCATATGTAAAGAAACATCACTTTGATTGTTTTTATTATTCATAAGAGCATTTTTTGATTGTTTATAAAACTCCCTTTTCCCTTTCTGGAAAATGAATGGTTCATTGATTCTTCTTCCTTCTCATGGCTTAAAGCAGGCTCAGAATTCCTACTCTTTGTTTGGTGACTTAGGGGTGTGTCACCAGACTCTGCTTCTCATGCCTGGACCATCCATTTACAGCTTCTTCTTATTATGGCTTGACTATATAGCTTTGCTGAGGATTTTTATTAGATCACAGTTGCTCTTTGAGGCAGATTTTGCAAATATTTTAAAAGTCTGTTTTAAGCATTATTATTAGCCTTTTCTCTTGTATGTAAAAACAAGTCAATCTACTTAAGCTTATCTTATACCTAATGCAACACAGAGTTTTCCCTGTTTGCCTTTTCACCTCTAGTAGACCATTTTAGTTCTTGTATTATTATTGCTTTTTATTTTCTCCAGTGCTTTGAAATCATCTTTTGCTAGGCTTCTTAGGTAACTTGAAATCTTTTTGGGATTCTCCTAAGTTCTATTTTACCTCTTTATGCAGTTCTTGCCTATCTGTCCAAGACTCCCCTCAACCTTCTTCTTTCATCTGCATTAAAAATATTACTCAGGAATGCAAATTAAAACACTACTCAGATACTACTTCTCATCTTTCATGTTGGTGAAAGTTAAAAATTATGACATGGGGCTGGGGATGTGGCTCAAGCGGTAGCGCGCTCGCCTCGCATGCGTGCGGCCCGGGTTCGATCCTCAGCACCACATACAAACAAAGATGTTGTGTCCGCCGAGAACTAAAAAATAAATATTAAAAAATTCTCTCTCTCTCTCTCTCTCTCTCTCTCTCTCCTCTCTCACTCTCTCTTTAAAAAAAAAAAAAATTATGACAGCATATCACTGGTGAGAATGCACAGTGGTATAGCCTTGCTGGAGGGGGATTTGGAAATATCTAACAAAAGTACACAGGTATTCCTTTGTCCCAGCAATCCTACTTCTCAAAATTGTAGTAATATTGCTCCAGCAATATGAAAATACATATGCAGTGGTTATCTCAATATTTTTTTCTAAGTACATGTGTTAGCTTTCCATTACTGTGACAAAATAACCAAGAAAAAACAACTTAAATAGGGAAAGATTTATTTTTGCTCACAGTTTCCTGAGGTTTCAGTCTACGGTCAGCTGGCTTCATTGTCTCAGGCCTGCGGTGAAGCAGTACATTGTGGCAGAAGGGCACGGCTGAGCAAAAATGCTCATCCCATGGTAGTCGGAAAGCAGGGTAGGGATTAGGGACAGGGATGAGATGCACTTCCAGGCTGCTCCTGGTGACCTGCTTCCTCCACCTGGGTTTGCCTTCTATGGTCTCTACCACCTTCAGATAATGCCATCAAATTACAAATCCATCAGGGAAGTCACTGGTGAGGTCAGAGCATTCATGATCCCAGCACTTTCCCAAAACCCCACCTCTGGACATGACTGCATTGAGGACCAAGCATTTAATACCAAACTCATGTCTCCCATGAGCCTTTGGGGGACACTTCATATTCAAATTATAACAGCACAAAACTCATAAATGGCTCTATACAAGAACAAGAAAGGAAGGAAGGAAGGAAGGAAGCTAGATCGCTAGGAACTAAGATGAAATCATTTCCAAGAACATATTGCTAAGTGAGAAAAGTAAGGTGCTTAAAAGTATTTTCTGTTGCCCTTGATGTACAAAATAGAGAATATATGAAATTTGAAGATATCTCTTCATTTATTCAAAAAAAAAAGATATAAAAGAATGATAAACCAGAAATAAGAAGGTTGGTTCACTGAAGAAAGTAGAGTGGATGTGAGTTATAAAGATGGGGCAGTGAAAGGGAGCAGAGGGCAGAGGGGGTGACATTTGCTGAGTATGACAATTTCCTATGGCTCTGTTCCCTTAGCAAATCAGAAACATGAAGTTTTACAAATCCAGAAAATCTGTAAACATAATCAGGATGAGGCAGAAACTAACATGGGATACAAACTAAAAATTGAAACTAATTATACTACAAATAAATAAACAAGTGTGTTACAGGGACAGGGAGAAAAGAATAACCTAAGTTACTTCAGGATCTAATTACTTATGAATTATGTAAGGCAAAAGGTAAAAATACCAACAAAGAACTATATCCGAACACACTAGTGCTGGTACATTTGTTTCTTCTACACACAGGGGCCTGGGTGTGATTCTGACACTACTATGTCTACGCTAGGATTAAACAAAGCAAATACACTGTGGCTTCTCATTGTCAGGGAAAAAAGATGCACGTGAGAAAAGTGAGAAGACTAGAGTTAATCCTGGAGTGTCAGATAGGAATTGGAGAGATCAATATGAACGCACTCACCCATAGGCAGCTATTTATAGAAATATAGATGTGCCCATGGGTGTAGTGAACATCTTTGTTTCTTAGCTCTGTCCACTGAGGGACTAGATGCAATGAAATGTCCATAGCAATGAATGTACTTAACACCCAATATCTTGTTTTCTTACAGCTGTTCTCCAATAAAAGGAACCAGGGCTTTAATGTAAATGGTTAATCCTGAGCTAAGAAGAGAAGATACAAGTTGAGCTTGGAACATTATTTTATGGTTCCAGAAAATAATTTAGCACTCAATATGAGAACATATTGAAAGGACACAGAAGCCGAACTGAAGGAGCCAGCTGATGGCCAAAGCTGTGACAACTTAAACAAAATAAATTAGTGTTTGATTATAATTCAAAGAGTAAATTAAATATCCATGAATCCATACTAACTGAGGTAAAGCCAACTAGATAAAGAGGTGGAAGAGAAGGGGAAGCACTTCCTTACCCTAGAATTCTAACAAATGAGTGTAGAGAAAATGAAGGAAATGGAGAGGTCACCATTAGACAAAAACCACAATAGTAATTATTAAGGACAAGAACCATTAATGGAATATAAAATTAACAGGACAAAATATGATAGAAAAAAACATATTTTCATAGTTTCAAAATATCTTCCCAGAAGTCATTTATTGATTAGAGAGGGGAAAACTAAACTTTTGCATGAACATAGCAGGTGTAACCTCATTCAAATGAACAAGGTTAAGATGACCAATAGAAAAAGAGAGAAATCCCGGCCCCTCTCTCATGTTACAGTAAGAAGAGCAGAAATCACTTGTGTGGTACTCTCAGTAAATTCATGACACCAGTGTAATCTCCCAATTGGATAATCCAGATTGAGGAACAGTCTACAAAACAATATGGCCAGAACTCTTGAACAGTGCCCAAGAAAGGAAAGACAATCAAAGACATAAGCACCAACACAGATTCGAGAGTAATGATTATACATGTAGGGGGGATCCTGAATTAAATTCAGGACCAGAAATGAAACATAAATGGGAAAACTGGTGAAATTCAGATAAAGTCTGTAGCTTACTCAGTAATACTACATTAATGTTTATTTCCTGATCATTTTTTCCAATGATTTAAAATGTTTCATTAGGGGGAACTGGGTAAAGAACAGATGAGAACTTTTTAAAACTTTTCTTTGTCTAAAATGACCTCAAAATAAAAAGTATTTTCTCAGGCCTCATTTGCAAGTAGGTCATGTTCCATGTTCCTTAGGTTAACCTAAGATTATAGGCTGCAATTATTTTATCACTGAAATAATTTTTGTTTGGTTATTTGGTTCCAGGATGAACCTCAGAAGCTTACTTAGCCTGGAATTTGGTGTGCATGTGGTCTCTATTTATTTCCTAGTCCCATTGTATTCTAGAACGTGAACAATTTCCTATGGCTCTGTTCCCTTAGCAAAAATGTATCCCTATTTTAAGCTAAAGAAATGAAATTTCAGAGAGGTTGCTCTACTTGCCCCGATTTTTTATTTTAAGGCTTTAGAACAAGAGAACTGCAGAGCTGATTTTAGAGCCAGGTCTGTGTGACCCCCTGGCAGCACTATTTTTGAAGTATCTGAGACCCCCTCATCTGACAGCCTTCTTGTTCACAAATTCAAGACCCTGAAAAGGAACAGATCTCATGGATGCCTCTGTGCTCTCCTCTTTACTCCCTTGATTTTAAAACTACACATTCACCTTTATTTTGTTCATGAGAATGCCCTGTTCTCAAAATATTGAATTTTAAATAGTTTGTGGATTTTTTCTCTACTTCTGCTTTCCATCTTTAAATCATATTTTATAGATGAATCAGTGTTGAATCTCTAATGCATCATTAGGAACAAGGTTCATAAAAGCTTTAAACAAGATGAAATATATTTACTGAATCACAGTGTGCTTACAATCTGTTACCATATTTTTTTGTTAAAATTTTTGGAAATGTTTAAATAATTAAGCATGTCAAGACCATGATATGAGACTAAGAAGCTCTTCCCTATTAAAAACATCCATAAAATATGTTGACATGAACACAGTGTACTGAGCAATTATAAGGAGCGGGGCTTCTAATGCAAATGTTATTCCTATTATGACTCTTTGTCAATTTAGAAAGTATATTTAAGTAGTCTAAGTGTCCACATAAGCAGAGATACCCACACAGAGAACAAATCCCAAAAAACAAACAAAACAACACCACAAGAGCACTTACCAAGTGTTTTTAAGTCAATCACTATAATAAGTTCTTTCTTATATTTTCTCATTTAATTTCTCAGAAATAACCCCTGTAAGGTGGATACTGCCATCTCAATATCAGTAAAATTAAGGCTCAAAAACTCACCAATATTTATAGACCTCATAATGGAAAGTACCAGGATGTGAACCTGGTTTATTTTTTTCTTTCCTTTAGTTTATGGCTTTAATCCCTGTATTCTAATGTTTTCCTGACCAGCAAATATTAAAAACAGCATTGAGAACTAAAAAAGAAACCAAGGTACTTACACAAAATATGGTAAGCTTACATTTAATCTGCTCTATTTTATAATGTTTTTAAAAAATTGCAGAAGAAAAGCTACACAGGATTTTAAAGTGATTCAGAGATCAAACATGATTTTCTCTTTGTCCCAGAGTGCTTCAGAGTCAAACCCACGGCTTCAGGGCCTCTGGTGCGCGTCTGCCGCAGGGTCTCGTAATTGGTAAATTTGCATCATGTATGTCGCCAGCAGCTTAAGAAGGCACAGATGTCAGTTTTAGGAAATACTGGGAATTTCAGTCTTGCTCAGACTAATTGGTTCAATCTATAAAATGCTAATGAGAAAATAAATCCAAATCTTTACCTTAATAACCCTGAATTCTGACCACAAAGATTAATGTAACTGTCTTTCTGAAATCCCTATATTTTACAGGGTAAAAAAAAAAAAGACAAAAAAAAAAACTATTTGTTATCTATTTGTTTTTTTCTTTAAAATAAAAAGCAAAACCATATTTGTCCTTTAAAAAATGATCAGTGTTAAATTTGTAATAGGAGAATTACCAGAAATCTTAGTTGAAAACATTAGCTGGTTCATCAAATTTAATTTGATAGTTACATGGTCTTAAAACAATAGAATTCCATGTTGCCATTTCTTGGCTCTAAGGTCATCTTGATAACACTTCTAGAAATATCAGGCAACTAACTGCTGAAGCATTAGCCTTGAGGGCTGCTAGGGTTCCTGGGATGCTTTTCTCCCAGTAAACTGGTCCTCTTTTCTCTTGCAATCTGGGCATCATTAGCATAACAGGACCAGACAGAGGCCATCCTGTTCAGCCCCCTCTCCCGTCCTGTGCTGCTTCCATCTCATATTTTTAACATCTCCACAGACTGAGACTATACTGGTTCTCACAGTAATAATTTCCAGATCTTAATTTCCTTTTAGTGTTTGGAATGTGGCCACTTTGTGATTGATTTTCATCCACATGCACTAGAGCTTTTACATTGAATTGGCTGCTGCCCCCTCAAGGCTGCTACCTTGCAAGGTGAAATGGTGTTCTTGCAGAGACAGCATTTAGACATGGGAGAACTCTGGAACTTGGAACTCATCCTATCTCTTGCCTTTCTCTTTCAACTTCTTCCCAGCAAACTCCTTATGTTAGTATCTATTATCACCTTTGCTCCCAGACCACCAGAATTTGACTTCAGCATCCACTTCTCTATTCAAACTTTCCTACTGGGGTCGCCAGTGACCCCCATAACAGGGCTTCTTTGGTGATCTCTCATTTCCCCTAATCCAGTCATCGCATAGCAGTTATTTATTTTACTGCCTTCCTGGCTGAACCATGAGCAACACAGAGGTAAAGGCAAACTTTCCTTATCACCGTGCCATCTATGTATAGCAGGGTCCCTGCCACCACAGACCATCAATACTTAGCTGAAGGAATGAATGAGTGTGTTTGTATATTCCATCTCTCTAATTTTATACATACAAAACCAGAAGCCCTAAAGAGGGCGTGCAGTTTGCCCAAGTTGTACAGCTGATTATCACTAGAACTTGTCAGGTAGTCTTAAGTCCCATAACTCCTAGGCTAGTTGGTGTCAGACCATATGAAAAAGTTTGACTTTTCTTCAATTGCTTTCAAAGTCCAGATATATTCTTTTGAAACTATGTAGTGGCAAATATTTATTATTTAATTGGTGCCTTTTATATTTGAGTTCATCCTAAAGCCTCTATGATCTGGCATTGAACCACCTTTCTGTACTATCTGCTTGGGCTTCACACCAGAGAAATATAACACAAAGCTGGTGTCCCCAGCTCTAGGACTTTGTTCATGATGATCCCTCTGCAGGATGCCCTTCTTCTTTTACTCCCCAAATGCCAAAACTTCCTACCTCAGTTCATATTCTTTCCAAAACAAGTATTTGATGTGTAAAGATGGAGGGAGGAAGGAAATGAATTGGGAGGGAGAAGAACTCATGTTTGCATATATTTTATTTGATCTCACCACATGGAAACTGGAAGATATATAGCAACTTGGTGTTCAGTAAAGAGGGAGAGACAATGAGCGTCACAACCTATAGTGCATTACAAAAATGTGTAAAGCCATGTGTATAGTCCTGTCCTGTCCTGTTAGAGCCTAAAGGATTTCAGGTCTCCACTAGGTTAATTTGCATAAAATACTCAATGAGATGATCTGGCAGCTCCTGTCTGTAGTTGCCAGGAACCCAAGTTTTGTGGAAAGAGCTCGGTGATGTTGATAGCCAGGTGTTTATAGATGTGTGCACATGCGTGAATACAGACAAGTACATGCAGGGTACAGGGGAATTGGGATTTTTCTGTGGAAGGAAGGCATAATTTCTCTTCTGCTGCCCAATTCTGTCCACTGTCCACCATAACCACAGACACAAATATCTGCCAGTTCTTCTCCCTCCCAATTGTGGGTATTTGTGATATTTTATTGGTTGGCTTTCTTATTATAAAATTAATGTCCTTTCATTTTAAAAAAATTGGAAGAGAAACAAAAGTCTTACAATCTAGAGATAGCCCAAAATAGACATATTTCATTTCAGGATTTTAGAAAACTTTAGATTTCTTTCTTGTATAAGTGGCATCATTTTTAATGAAATTCTGTATTCTGCTTTTTCATTGCATGTTATATAATGAGTATTTCTCAGTGTCATTAAAAATTCTTCAGAAACATAATTTTAATGACTGAATAATATTGCATTTTATGGATGTATCATAAACATCTTAATTATTTTCCTCTTCTTGGATATTTATGTTGTTCCCAGGCCTTTTTAATATTATAAATAATGCTGTGGTAAAGATCCACATAGAAAACTTTTGTCCACATCTCTGATTATTTCCTTAGGATACATTACTAGTTCTAAAACTGGTAGATATAAACCATATTTATTAAAAATACATATTGCTAAATTGCTTTTTTAGGAAAACTTTACCAATTTATTCAGTGAACTGAGACATTCTAAATGCCATAAAAACCCCTCTAGTAAATTATGGCCACATCCCTCCCTAATGAGAATGCCCCTGGGACATGGAGAGACAGTCGGGTTCTGCAATCAAGGGGCTGATCGTAATGGACGGTTCACAGGCCTCTATATCCAGCACACCAGAAGCCTGGCAGAGGCATTGCAGAGGAAGAAGACCACAGAAGCCATCTAAAGGTCACCCTTTAGCATATGAAAGACCTGGCAGCAAAGTTTTCCTCTATATGTCTAGTGCTTTTATAACATGCACTTTATTTATTATTTGACACACACCTGCACCCTAATAGCAATGGTTTCCTAGGACCCAACATCCTGGTGGACTGTTCCCAGGAGCTCCCCAGCCTGCATAACTGAGTAACCAGATTCCAAAGCAGAGATTATTACCTTCATGTTCAGTGTGACCTAACCAATTTCATCTTGACTTGATTACTGACAATATCATGGATATCTTTATACATCAGTCAAGCTTTTATGAAAGGCAGTAAAATATTAAAATGGTTCAGAGCAAAAACTCTGGAGCCAGACTGTCTGAAGTTAAATTCTACCATTTAATAACTGTGTGATCTTAGGCAGGTTACTTGATCTATCTGTGCTTTCATTTTATGATCTATAAATTGAGGATAATACTAGTCCTTTCCTTTGGAGTTGTCATGAGGAGAGAATGAGTTAATACATCTAAAGTACTAGGAATATTGGAGAATATAATGCTAAGTGAAATTAAACAATCTCCCCCCAAAACAAATGCCAAATGTTTTCTCTGATATAAGGAGGCTGATTCATAGTGGGGTAGGAAGGGGGAGCGTGGGAGGATTAGACAAACTCAGATAGAGCAGAGGGTGGGAGGGCAAAGGAAAAGGGGCAAGGGGTTAGAAATGATGGTGGAATGAGATGGACATCATTATCCAAAGTACGTGTATGAAGACATGAATTGGTATCAATATACTTTGTATACAACCAGAGATATGAAAAATTGGGCTCTATGTGTATTATATGAATTGTAATGCATTCCACTGTCATATATAAAAAATAATAAGATAAAGTACTAGGAATAATTTTGGGTTCATAGTAAATGCTATGGAAGGACCTCGTATTATTATTTAAGTTGCTAAAAAATAACTTCAACAGAGGAACTAATATCAGATAATAAAAATATTTTAAAACAATTGCTTGAGCTTTGGAGATAAAAGGAAAACTTTTCCTTAATCAGATTCCCAAGAATATTTTAGTTCTGTCCTGGAAATTTTTTCTTAATGATAACTATATTTAGTATTTTTGAATCTCTCAGAAATATTTGAAAGCAGTATCTTATGCTGGAGGTGAGGACCATTTGCATTAGCATCCCACCTGAGATTTTCTCATCCACACAAAGACAAATGATGTACTTCATCATAAGGCATTAAAAAATAAAATCTATCCCTGTATTCTGTCAGGAATGTCCTGAATTAACATTTTTGAATGATACAATTTTCCCCTGCTCTCACAACCTGGATATAACAATGTCAGCAACAACAAAAGGCAGGCTTTCTTTCAGAACTTCTTGTGAACTATACCTTTCTCTTGGATTCACCTGGACAAATTTCACTATGGTTAAGGTTATCAGAGTGTGTCTGGAATTCAACAGCATCAGCCCTGGAGAGGCTTGTCAGATTCTTCATATATACGTAACTTCTGACAATGAACCATTTGAAATCTAATTCCACTGAATGATCCTAAGGAACAAGTATGCTGAATGAATAGCATCCAAGTAAGGGAGCTGTTCAAAAAAAGTCAGGAACTGCTTGACCAGCAGAAATTGGGCCATGGAGTTGAGAACTATGGACTCTGGTCCATCATGGACAATTGAAAGTCATAATCTTCCAAAGGGCTTTAATTGAATATGTAGAAATCTGCATAAAAATTAACTGAGTCGACTAAATCAGAATAAACACAGCTAAACTAAACAGTATAAATCTTCAGAAGAAGAACTCTAATTAAAAATAAATATTGCACTTCCTGGACCTTGCCATTCTGGTTGTTTTTAATATTACGCCACTGGGAAAATACAACCGTTTCTAATCAAATAATTTAAACTCCCATGCTGGGGCTTAAGTGTGGGTTCTCCCGTTTTCCCCTGCCTTACTTGTTTTGGGGATAAAGCAGTGCAAATTCTTCAGACACCAATCAGATTTATCATCCTGTGCCTTTTGATGACATCCATCTGTTTATCTAAGAAGCCATTAAAGACTTATTGAGTTACAGAGCTAGGGAGAAAATTGGGTTATCATCTATGGTTAAATCCAATTCTTGCATCTGCCATCTTTTCAGCTTATGTGGTGTATTTCGAAATTACCCTGAGTTGCAGACCTGCAGTACAAGAATACATTTGCTTCATAGCCTTTTTATGTCATTTCTAGAGAATTTCTAATGCATGAGCAATTTGTGGTTCAAGAAAATGTTGACAGAGAGATGTCAGTGCTTTCTCTTGTTAAAAGTTCAAAAGCCTATTCGGGACCGTGCCAGCTTAAAAGTTTTATTCGAAAGTGGGTACTGTTCAATTCCAAGGTTTATATTTTGACAAGCTTATTCAATGAGAAATTTGACTCTAGGTCACAAAGGTAGAATTGTGTTAATCTGAAGATAAAGATAAATTAATATCAAGTCAAAATTCAAACGGACCAAAAAAAAAAAAAAGTGAGAGCTCATCACAAATGGTGTTAAATAAATACCAGCGGGTAAACTGATAAGACACAAAGGGTCCAATCTTGCTAGGAATGACTAGGTAGGAGTTCAGTGCTTATCTCACAAGTCAAGCAGCTTAAGCAATGCTAAAAGTCATGTTTTCTGAGCTGGCTGAAGAGGCAGTGGACTGTGTGGAGAGAACTAATTGAAATAAAGTGAATATTTGCAGTTTCCTGGAGTTGTTGTTATATCCTGACTGCAGGAGCGCAGAGAAAGAACAACTGCAAATCAGGCAGCTGCTTCGTTTTGCCAGTTTTCCCAGCATTTGTCAGAGAAATAATGAAGAGCCCGGAGTAAAACATTTCCTTGCATTGTTTATGTAGATCAAGCCAGAATTCTGGGAAGCTTAGATTTTCTGGGAATATTCAAGCTTTGTAGCAGAGCCACTCTTCCTTAAATTCTAGCCATGCACACTATTTATTGGCCATTTAAGAAGATCCTTCCGATCATGTTTCAACGTGTCCTTTCATTGTTTACCTCCTCATAAGATAAGTGCCCTGAAATGGGAGGGACAAGCCATGCGACAGATGAGCATAAGCAGTTGAGACTTATGTGCCGGATGTGGCTGACTTCAGAGCAACATTCCTTCATCTGTCTACCTGTTTGCTTGCCTGTGACCCTCATAGAGCTGCTATCTGTGCTGTTAGCAGAGAAACTGTTTTTGTAAGTCACTGTGATGCCACAATGAGAGAAAGCTGTTGCCAAGGCAAGAACAACCAAAAACCAGGACCCAGAACCCACTTTTTTAGAAGAGTCTCCTGGGCGTATTTCATGGCTTTTTAGTAGGACTGAAAATTACACAAGCTTTATTTCAGCAAGAAGGGTTGGACTTTTTATGGTTTTAAGGGCTGTGGCCTTTGTCTCTTCATGACCTTAGTCAATCCATAAAACACTTCCCTAACTTGCTAGAGGATGAAATTCTGTAATTCACAATTAATTTATTTGGCTCAGGCTTGGTTAACCTCTTACCATACAGGTGCATATTGCTCATTAGGTCCTTGCCTTAGGGTAGCTTCTGGTCAGGGAAGGGAGGAGTGAGGCTCCTCTGGACAAGAAGGAAAAGACATTGTGTTGCTCCAAAGCTTTGGCCTGTGATTTATTCTATTGATTTTCTATTAGTTAAGCATTTTGATTTTTAATCAGAATGTCAGAGAAAAATATATTGGCAATTTTTCAGTCATTTATTCAAAGGCCAATTGCCAAACACCTATGCAGTATCTCCCAACATTTTACTTAATGATTTTATTAATTTTGGTGTGCAGGTAAGAGAAATGATACTGTGAATTCTCTAAGAAGGTTTATCAGTAATTCCATTCATCAGTTAGGGATGTTCACCTGGATACAAATAACTGCTAGGATGGCCAATGTCAAGATTCTGAAGGCAAACTAGGAAATGCTAGAGGTGATTCTCTGCAAGAATCAAAGTGAGACAATGTACTGGTGCCTGGGATGATATACCACTCCTGCCTTCTTCTCTCCCATCCCCAGATCTGCATGTATCTCCATGCCTCTCAACTTGGGACAGATGTAGCTGTCGTCTCTCTGACAACCAGCTAGAAAGGATCCGTTGCCTTTTCCCAGGATCAGTGACACCCTCCCAGGGACCTTGAATCTGCCCTGTGGCTTCCTTACAAACCAGAGTCCTTGGCTAGAGGAGCCTTGTGTTTTGGGGGTCGAGTCCTTCTAGTGTTACTCTTACTCCTTGAACCCTTGCCTCTCCATGGAAGTTTCCATTCTGACACCCAGCAGGACTAAGTGGAGGTGATAATATCACCTTTTAGTAGTCATATTACCATGTGGTACTGGCTTGGTTTCAGGTCCACTTGAGTCCACTTCTCATGTACTAGCCACTATTGGAGAAAGAAATTAATGTTAATTATATGCAGACTTTAGGAATACAAAATAAAATTCAGATAATAACTTCTCTGAAAGAAAGTATAATCTCCTTGGGGAGGCAACAAATAAATAAAACTTCTAATTACTGCAAAAGATAAAAATATAGGTAAGATAAAAAGAACACTTACTAAAAGTTATGTGGAGTCAGCAGAACTTGAGATTTTTCCGGTGCTAGGTAGAACTTGGACAGGCAGCATAGAAATAGAAGGACAAGCTAAGCAGAGAAATACGTGAGCAAGAAAGGCTAGAGAATCAGAGCTCTTTGGACATGGGACATCACTAAGGCAAAAGAAGATGGTAGGAAGGCCCTCATCCCAAGATGAGTTTGATTTGACCTAATGGGAATTGGGAAACCATTATGGGTTTCTGAGCTTCAAATGCATCATTTTAAGAAAATTATTTTTGTTTCAGTATATAAGCTCAATTGTAAAATAACTTTAAGACCAGAAGATAAAGATCAGTTAGTAATCCAAGCAGGTAAGTGTCCTGATAGTTGTAGAAAAGGAGAGGATCTGATGAATTTGAAAGTTTTTGCAAAAAGGGAATTGACAGGAGTTAGTGACAAAGTTGAATTGATTAATAAATTACTTATTCCTTTGTGTATCTCAGCATTATACATTTCTACTAGTATACTCATTAAAGAGACTTTTATGTTAATAGCAAAGTTCCTTAGAGAAGCACTTCAGAATTCTTCCAGTTGAATAAGGTAGTGAGCTGTTGGAATTACCACCTTAAGGATCTTAGCAAACAAGGAGGCACTGACATCTTCTCTGCCATCACCAAAAATAATGTAGGTGATCTTTATAAAGTATTTGGACAAGTAAAACTCGCTGTCATTACCTTTCTTGGGAAAGCAGAGGTATTGGCCAGATCAGGTAGCACATTATTAGGTTATCCTGAGGGGCAAATGGAGAAATAAGTTCAGAGTCAAGTTTTCTAAGAACAGGCAAAAAAGGAACTCCAAAAGAATTCCCCCAAACCAAAATATCAGTCCCTGAGAGAAAATGGAATGTGCTGTGAGAGTAAAGATCCAAAGCTTTGTAGTTAATTTATTCATAAGGCACTAATATTGCTAATGTGCATTGAGTACCTCTTTTGGTGCTGGGGGTTTCATTTATAAATATTAAGCACTAACCAGGTAAGAGCTGAGCAGTGAACAAATCAGGCATAGTCCCTGCCTTTGTTAAAGTTATGGTCTGGTATAGGAGAGAGGCCTCAAGAGAATAATCACACAAATACTTAGCAAAATATAAATTGTGACCTTTGCAGTGAAGGAAATGACAGAGTGCAGTAGGGAGTAAATAAGGACTGTCTATTGAAACTGACAGAGAAACCTCCCTGAGTAAATGACATTCCAGGGGAAACCGTGAAGTATGATCAGAAATTATCCAAAGACTCTTGGGAAGATTTTTGGGCAAAAGTGAGGCCAGGGTTTGCAGAGGTAGAGGGCTGGCTGTTGGCATCCCAAAGATGTGATGGACATCTAGAGACAAGTTTATTGACAGCTGACTCCTTGAACGTAGGGCCTAGAATAAGCTGATCATTAAAGACCAGGGGTTGGGTAGGGCCAGATTCAGTGAGAGGACAGTGAAGGGCAAAGCAGAAAACCATACACTGGGATTCTTGCAGTAGAAATTGGGAATTTCAAACTCAAAAAGCTTTTTCTCTGCAAAAGAAACAATCAGTGAGGTAAATAGAGAGCCTACAGAATGGGAGCCCATTATTACCACATGCACATCAGATAGAGCACTGATCTGTAGGATATATAAATAACTCAAAAATCTTAACACCAAAAAAAAACAAATAATCCAATCAATAAATGGGCCAAGGAACTGAACAGACACTTCTCAGAAGATATACAATCAATCAACAAATATATGAAAAAAATGTTCAGCATCTCTAGCAATTAGAGAAATGCAAAACAAAACTACTCTTAAGATTTCATCTCACTCCAGTCAGAATGGCAGCTATCAAGAATACAGACAACATGGGGTTGGGGCTGGGGCTCGCAGAAGTGCACTTGCCTGGCATGTGTGAGGCATCGTGTTCAATTCTCAGCACCACATATAAACAAATAAATGAAATAAACGTCTATCAACAACTAAAAAATTTTTTTAAATTAAAAAAAAGAATACAAAAAACAGTAAGTGTTGGTGAGGCTGTGGGGAAAAGGGCACAGTCTTACATTGCTAGTGGGACTGCAAATTGGTGCAACCAATCTGGAAAGCTGTATGGAGATTCCTTGGAAAACTGAGAATGGAACCACCATTTGACCCAGCTATCCCACTCCCAAAGGATTTTAAAACACCATACTACAGGAACACAGCCACATCAATGTTTATTGCAGCACAATTTACAATAGCTAAGCTGTGGAACCAACCTAGATACCCTTCATTAGATGAATAGAAAAAGAAAATGTGGCATATATACATAATGGAATATTACTCAGCATTAAAAGAGAATAAAATTATGGCAATTGCAGGTAAATGGATGGAGTTAGAGAATATAATGCTAAGTAAGCCAATCCCCAAAAAACAAAAGCCAAATGTCTTCTCCAAGGATGCTGATTCATAATGGGGATGGGGGTGGAGCATGGGAGGAATAGATGACCTTTAGATAGGGCAAAGGGGAGGGAGGGGAGGGGAGGAGACATGGGGGTTGGAAAGACTGTGGAATAAGATGGACATTATCCCAAGTCCTATATGAAAATGGTATGATTCTATTTCGTGTTCAACCAGTGACATGAAAAATAATACTCTTTTTGTGTAATATGAATTGAATTTCATTCTGTTGTCATATGTAACTAATTAGAATAAATAAAATTTAAAAAATTTTTAAAATTCCTATCCTCCCAAAGTTATGGTCTATTGGTGGGAAAAATGAACTGATACATAATCTTATATGGCAGGTAATGCATAGAGTTGTAAAGAAGGAATAGCAACCTTTTTACTCGCTGCGTTGGTCAGCTTTCCATACTGTAACAAAATACCTAAAAAGAAGGAAGGAAGGAAGGAAGGAAGGAAGGAAGGAAGGAAGGAAGGAAGGAAGGAAGGAAGGAAGGAAGGAAGGAATTGGGAATTTGGCTAAAGTTTTGGGACAAGGTACAACTGGAACTGTTTTCTCTTTTGATGGATTTTATTGTTGCATTATTAATTATGCAGAATGGTGGGTTTCATTGTGGTGTACTGTATATGTGTATAAGGGTAGTTGATCAATTTCAGTCTCCAGTAACACCCCTTACCCTCCTGTCCTTCCTTCCCCTACTGACTTCCTCTATCCTATTGTTCTGCCTTCTACTTTCATGACTAAAATGTCCTCTTATCACCTGCCCCCAAAATCTATAAGCATGATGAGCTGAATGGGAAAGGTGGTATCTAATGGCCACAGCATCATGGCTTCAGATTTTCAGCTGGATAATTGTGGACCACTTCTAGTGATTTATCCTGGGAAGACGCCTAGCCTTTCTCTGCTTTAATTTTTCAACCTGTAAAATGGGGATAATGCCACTCTCTTGGGGATTGTGAAAGGCTCAAACAAGATAATGTCTATAATGTACTGCATTCAGTGTCTGGTGGACAATATGTGCTCTTCCTTCCCATGTCACCAATTCTCTTACTATTCTGCTTGGTTCTTATTTATCTGGGCAATAACCTGAAGATTTTACTACATACCTAGTAAAATGTATTAGCTTAATAACTGGCATTTTCTTTGCTGTTCATGAGCTCTTCTGAGTCTTTTCTACCTATTGCTCAATTTGTAATTATGTTTCATATTCTTGAGGCTCTGAAGCAAAATCTCCAGGTTGGGGGGAGGGTGAAGGGATTGGTATGTAAATTTACTCACTCAGACATAGAATTTAGGGTATGCTTAATTAACATTTGATGGATGAATGGTTACTATATAATAATAGAGATTTGACAGTGATAAGCATAGTTAATTAATTGCTAAGATAGTGTACATTAGAAAATAATTTCAAAGCATTTTTTGGTAATTTGTGTTTTTAAGTGGTTAGTAAACTAAATTCTAACCTTTTGCTCTCTGAACATTCTCTTAGCTATATGTCTACCATGTTTTAATTAGAAAACTGTTCTGACAGTTCCGGGAAAGGAAACATTTTTTCTGTTTAAAACATTTCTAGCATTTCAGCTAAACAATTTATCTAGAATGATTTTCCCTTTAAAAGGAATAGTAGACAATTAGAGGCATAGTACAGTAAATTTTCTGCCTTATGGATCTAAGCCAAGAGCCATACAACTTTTGTGCTTTATAAGCAATTGCAAACTACAATGAGTAAATGGTATATTGTAATAGACTCTGCTTTGAGCTGCCATTATCATAGAAGACATTTCCGGCTTTCTTAGAAGCATGAGAACAAAATTGAGAAGGGGGCTCTATCTGATTGAAACTAGGATGCTCCTTGCATTGTGCCTCACTTTAGGTAAAATGGCAGTCATTTTATTTGGTATAAATTTGAATGGAGATATCACTTCTTTTTAGAGTATAGCCTGCAAAAAAAGAAAGAAAGAAAGAAAGAAAATTGGTAGTGGATACATATGACTAGAAATGAACCTGTCTGCATAACCTCAGACATCTCTGAGTCTGATTAGATCCTGAGACTGTTCTAGAAATCACAGTGGAAGGTTAGATTTTTCTCAGACCAACAATGTCTGTGAAAGATACTGAAACCCCCAGAATCCAGAAATGGGGGTAAACCCCATCCAGATCATCCTTATATATACCCATATATGCATGTATGTACATGCATATTGTGTAAAATGTTGGCTCAAATAGGTTAGTGGCAAGAAGCTGGCAGAGTATACTAGTATTCAGTTATTTCCCCTTGATAATATCTGAATGAGATTATTTTATTTGGACTTCAGAAACAAAAGTATTGCTTAACAATATTTAAATCTCATAAATATAAATAGTAACATACATTTACACAATTAACTTGAAATATTTCAGTCAATTTCCTATCTATATAAACACCATGTTGGTCTCTTTCTAGGGACTCAGCAGTATTTTCCCTTTGACAGGAAGATTTCAAGTATATTTTATTCATTTATTCAAAAATATTTACTGCACACAAGCATATTCCTAAGTACTATGCAAGGAATACACACCTACACTAAAATGGGCTACTAGGCATACCTCACTAAATGGCCACCTGTAGGGAGACAGACAGGAGTCACATGGTGCCCCCATAGCCTCCCTCCTCAGAGGAATCCAGCAGATAGAAGTGGACAAGCTGTGATTCGAGGTTGCAGGTCCAGAGAGCTGCCTTCTTCTCGCTGTGCTCTCCACACACCTCTGTCAGGAGCAGCAGATCTAGTTTGGAAACCACTTCACATGTGGTCCTGGCTTGCAGAAAAAATGGAAGAAACTTTGCTGCACAGGATGCCATCCTGGCTAACTCTACTTCAGATCCTTCTGGTCAGCCTCACCACACTAGCCACACAACCAAAACACAGAACTTAATTGTCACCAACTGAAAGCCATACCATTTCATCATTATGTATTTACAATGTCTTAGGCAGGAGATAATGCCAGCAAGAGTACCACGTAACTAAGTAACTATAAGACACTATATAATTAGAAATAGGTAACTAGGTAACTATAAGACACTATAAATAAAAATAGATACAACAAGAAATCTGGATATACCTGCCCTCCCACACACACACACATCAAATGCTGTGAACCTGATACTCTGTACTTGCCAATTAGATAATTAGACAGAGTGGCATATCTCTAGTCTGGGTAGATTAATCTGGAGCAGGGGTATATTTTTCTATTTTCTGTGGCTATAAGCACTTTTCTTGCACTTTCTTAGCTGTCCAAGACATCTTTGTATTACAGAGAACTAAGGATCTGTTTCTTTTATGATTAGGGTAAAAAAGTTCTATATGACATTGTCTTGAGGTCCTATGGTTTCAAAAGTCTCTGCTGCATAATCTCTGTGTTTTGTTAATGCTATTAATACTAATGCCCCTGAGACTGTGTATAAATGAGGCTTACAAGTTGCTTTTGGAGCAGCAGCAACATAGCCTATAATTTACCTCTAACCCCTTAAATATTAATTATGTTTTTTAATTGATTTTTAAAATAAATGACAGCAGAATGCATTACAATTCATACTACATATAGAGAGCACAATTTTTCATACCTCTATTTGTATATAAAGTATGTTCACATCAATTTGTCCTCATACATGTACTTTGAATAATGATGTCCATCACATTACAAAGCCTGATTCCTCTACTCACTGGCTATGTGACTTTGAATAAATGACTCAGTTTCTCTGAACCTCACTAAAATTGGAATTATAATGCTATCTCAGGGAATTCTTCAGAGGATTCAATGAAACTAAATTGACTGGCATCATGTACACATTCCACTGCAAAGTCTCTGAGGTGTTTTCAGTATTGATAAAATAAAATGCTGGGACTGGGGTTGTGGCTCAGTGGTAGAGCATTTGCCTAGCATGTATGAGGTGCTGGGTTCCATTTTCAGCACCACATATAAATAAATAAATAAATAAATAAATAAATAAATGTCCATCAATAACTAATAAAAATTTTAAAAAATGTTTATAACGTATTTTACAACTTAAAAAAATATTGTGTTATTGGAGAATAGGGAGATTCCATTGGTAGGAATGAGAAAAGATGAAAATGCAGCCTTTGAGGCATAAAAGTATTTAAGAGGAAAATGATAATGGCTATCACATACATGTCACATATTCTATGCCAAGCATTTTTTTTTAAAGAGAGAGGGAGAGAGGAGAGAGAGAGAGAAAGAATTTTTAATATTTATTTTTTAGTTCTCGGCGGACACAACATCTTTGTTGGTATGTGGTGCTGAGGATCGAACCCGGGCCGCACGCATGCCAGGCGAGCGCGCTACCGCTTGAGCCACATCCCCAGCCCTATGCCAAGCATTTTTTAAAAAGGTATATGTACGTTTATTTAAATGATCACTTAAATACTGCAGTAATAAATATACTCCATGGAATAAATATACCTATTGAAATTTTGTAGATGGGGAAGGGCCTTGCCCAAGATCACATGACTAATAAGTGACAGGATTTGAACCCGGGCAGTCTGGCTATCAAGTCAGTCTTGCAGCACGATGTCAGAAGAGCCCTGTGTGTGGGCAGAGGAAGAGGTGGGTACAGTCTCTGAGAAGATGTGTAACAGGGTATAGGGAACTATGGGGACTTTGAGAGGAATCGAGGAGAAGCTTAATGGGCAGACCCTGACCAGCATGTTTAACACTGAAAGTAAAAACAATACTCACTTAACCACTTTAAATCCTTTTTTAGAAAATAGATCTTGGGTAAGTTATAAATAAATAAAAATCACCATGAGTTTTTTTGTTTGTTTGTTTGTTTGTTTTTAGGAACATTAGAGATTTGGTCTTTTGTGGTTCAAATGGCTGTAGGGAAAGCATTTTCACCCTGAAACTGGGTTGTATTCACTCACAGACACCAAGAAAGCAGGGGAGCCAAGAAGCAGCTGTGGATGATGGAGGGGAACAAATGAGAAGAAGAGTATGTTGAAACCTGGAGGTTGGAAGGGGGCACATTTTTAGAAACTAGAAATCAAAATTCACTAGCTGGTAAAGGCCAGCACAACAGAGGTAATGCCGAAGTGTTTGGAAATGAGATGAGGAGAGCCTCAGACAGGAGGCATCTTATGTACTAGACCAGGAGCCCAAATTAGTTCCCAGCATAAAGTCATCCTGCTCAAACCTTCGAGGAGAGTGCTCACCCAGACTGGCAGGTACCGTCAGCCAAGGAGAAGACCTGTAGCTTGTAGTGAAAGCCCGATTTTGCAAGGAACAAAGGACCTACATCACAGGGGTCAAAATGAGCCTGGCTGTGGAAGAGGGTGGACCCAGGAGAAAGGAAAGGGAATCCCAGCTTACTGGCCAGAGAGACCTGTGATGACCAGACAGAGGAAGGACTGGAAGGGCCCGCTTCTCAGCATCCATGGAAGTCTCGGATTACCTGTTCATTGCCTTCAACTAAATGTATTCCTGCTCCTGAGTTTAAGGCCTGGTATAGAGCTTCAGTGGTGCTTACCCCTTGCTGGGATTCCCCATTCAGTGACAATCTCAGCAGAGCACCGTGCAGATGTCTCCCATGGGAGATGTAACCTACAGGCCCACCAATTCCATAACTTCACTCCATAGCTAACCAAGATATTGAACCATCTCTGATTCTTCTCACACCTTTATACTCCAGGAAACTCTAGGGTTGAGACCACCTCATTTCCTAAACACTATTTCTGTGGTTCAAAAATTGAGAGAGCAGGCGTCCATAGAACCCTGCTGTGTGCTAGGTGCTTTAGATGTCTTTTACTATTGTGTCCATTTTGTAAATATGGAAACTGAAGTGTGAAGACTGTGTATGTGGCCCTGAGCTGTTAAGCGCTCCCTACCCAGGTCCGTCTGATTCTCTCAAGCTCTTTCTTCTGTCTGCATTGCTTTGTTCAGCAGTTTGCTCCAGGATCTGCCTCTAGATGAATTTCCTAACCTCAGAACTAACTAACCTCCACTAGCCGTCTTCCACACTCATGCTAGAGGGAACTTTCTTAAATACACACAATGTATTCTGTCACGGAAGGATGGCTAGGGCTGGCCATTCCTAAAAAGGTAAAGTTAGCAGGCTACGCAGCCTTTACTTATTTTCTTAGCCTCCTTTTCTAACATTCAGGCCCCATTTCCAATACCACCACACAGACCAACACACCAGGGTCCTGATCCTGAAGATGTCACAGGATCAGCACTCAGCATTCACGAGCAGGGGATATCTCTGAGGTAGGGGTGTGGGGATGGGGAATCTGAGCCTCAAAGGCCTGGAATAATCCCTGAGCCAATGAGTGCAAGCATATGGCTGCAGGGAGCACAGACGGAAACGGTGTGTGGAGGCACAGGGAGGAAGGCCAGCAGTCAGGTCTTTCACTGAAGTGAGTGGCCTTAAGAGCCCCATTTGGGCTCTGACACCTGCCTGGCACTGCCTAGCCAGACTGACCTGGTCCTGCTTCCCTACAGGTATCCATAGTTCCATATTTCCATCTCTTCACCCATGCTAACTCTCTAGCCTCTAGGGCCTTTTGTCACCTGGAAAGATCCCACCACTCTCCAGGCTCAGGTATCATTGTCACCTCCTCTGTGAAGCCTTTCAGACTCCTTCTAGGTAGTGTTAAAATGCTGCTGTATGGTTTCCAAACAGAAAGGAGAGAGCCTTCTGGTAAGGGAGAGGCCTGACTGGAGAGTGAGGAGCAGGTAGGGAACGTGCTCCACACAGGGCTCTCAGGTGTTTGCTCATTCTGCTGCTATAGCATCAGCCTCTTTGTATGGTGACTAGTTTTATAAATAGAGAGATGTGCTCAGGTCCTTCAACCCCAACAGATGGCAAGCCTTTTGCACTGACTCCCAAAGAGCCACTAGTTATTTCTGGGAGTCTCAAAGGAATAAACCAAGGTTACCATGTAACTTCAGCTCTCTGACTTCAGAAGTCCCTTGTCCATGTCCATTGCCATAAACCCTTTACAGATGTCACAGCACTCCTATCGCTTATCAGGAACAGAAGATAGCAACTATCTGAGGCTGTCAGATAATCCCAAATTCTTGTTCTCTTAAGCACCAAAGCTAGACTGGGCCTTGTGCAGATGGTGAGAATTAGGGATGCAACCTCTAGATCTCAGACTCTCTTCCATCTGACCATGAACCACATCCAGATGAGAACCTCTTTGCCCTCCTGCACAAGGGGCTCACATCTAGTCTATAAGACTGAGTTGGGGAAAGACTCTGTGTTTAACTCCATCTCAAACCCATCCTTACTAAAACTCTCTTCCCTTCTGTTATAGAAACAAAGTTCTTGCGTACATGAGTGAGTGAATTACATCTGTCAAGACTTAGTAGGCCAACTCTATCTTTAGGTATCTAGCCTATAGAAATGGAAATATATGGGGTACCAAAGGACTTTTACAGGAATAGTCATTACAACCTAATTTATAATAGCCAAACTTCCATCAATAACAGACAGATAAATGAAATGTCATATAGTCACACATGGGAATAGCACATGGCAATGGAACAAATACACTATTGCTGCATGCAACAATGCAGACCAGTCTGACATACATATGGCTGAGCAAAAGAAACCAGCCACAAAAGAGGATGCACTGTGTGGTTCCACTATATGCTCTTTACAAAGGACAAATACTCAATAGTGGTAGGAGTCAGTTTAGTAGTCCCACTGGGGGGGAAGAGAAAAGAAAGGCTCTTATAGGTTTTTGGTGTAGGAAGAACCGTGACTTTGGGGGTAAACATTGTGACTAAAGCTTGGGTCTTCAGCCTGGGTAAGGATCTCTAACCCATATAGAAATGGTCAGATGGACATTAGATATAAAGTATATCTTTACAAACCATCCCTTCAAAGCCCGTGGCAGGACATTAGAGGTGGACACAGAAAAAGACACTTTCAGTAGCTTGGTTTCCACTCCATTCATTGGAAGGAACCTAGTGATTGAGTCTATAAATAAAATTCCAAGGGACTATAGTGTGCATTTAGATTGGGGCTCTGATGGCAGCAATACTACCGCTGAGGAAGAAGAAAACCTGCTGTCATAACAGGTCAAAGGAAGTTTCCATCTGGACCTTTCCTTTATGTGGCTGTGTTAAGCACCATCATTCCAAATGAATTTGAACCTGGATGTTATCTCATTACTCTTTATATGTGGCTCAATATTTCTTTTAGTAATCTATGCTTGTGAAGCACTTATAAACAGATCTTGGCCTATTTTCAAGGATGGGAGATATAACACACCAATTAACTAGGAAGAGTTGAATTTAGGGTGGTTTTATTTCACCATGCAAAATGTGCAAGCCGTATCTCAACCTAGCTGGCTATTGCAAATTCCAGTACCAGAATCACATTATTCCCACAGAGGACCCTCTGCTGTCAGGAGATTCCCAGCAAACAACAACAACAACAACAAAAAGCATTAAGCTGCTTCTTCCTAATTATGTCTCTCTCTAAATATCTAATTATCATTGAGAACAAATTGCATGTTACAGAGATAATATTGTGAGGAAGCGTTAATCTGTTGGGCTTCTGTTTTTGAATTCCTGAGTCGGTGCTGTAGCTGCTGGAGCAAAAAAATTTGCCACCTGGACACTTCATTATGATTTCATATTTAAATGAAAAAACTGCTGAAAACAGGTTCTATTTATTGGGCTTACCTTCTTCAGGCATTCTGTGCTTAAGTATATATCACATGTGCAGGTTTTCCCAGTTTCCCAGGAAGCTGGGAATAGTGAATAATTGAGCACTTAGAAGGACAGAATTACAAGGGATCAATGGGAATAGAATAATACCAATAAGGTGATAGTGGAATTGACTTTGCTAATTATTCTTTTATCCATGCACAAAGGTCTGCAGCATTTTTTATCGTATTCCTCAGCAACTACATGGGACTCCCTTAATAAATGCTGATCCAAAAAATACACATTCCCAAATACTACCTGATAATTGCACCTACCGTAATATGCTTAAGGCTAATTAACATTCAATTTTCACTTTGGAGAATAGAAATTACCAGGTACTTATCCTATAATTACATCTTTGTGCACTCCCAATTGTAATCCATGGCTTTTGCTGTATAATTAAGTGATGAACAGTGACTGTACAAGTAGAGAGTACTTATGTGAAATGTGCATCTTATCCATAAGTAAATAAGTAAATGAATTCAAAGAATCAGACCTTTTTGAAATTTCATTTTTCTCAAGGAGATTATATAGCATGTCAAGAATTTACAATAATATCCTTAGTTCCCCAGAACTAGGAAGAAAATGGTACTGCCCTACTGTCTAGAAGATACCTGCCATGGTCTGTCTCACCACCAGGGAGGAGTTGTACCTCCTCTCTCCTTTTTCCTGGTTGTGCATCAAAATAACAAGGCCTTGCAATTCATCCACTAAAAACGACCTATCTCTAAGCTATTACGTTTAGTAGTTTTGTGTCTGACGCTTTGGATAAGAATTCATTTTTTAAAAATGTTACTTTGTAATCGCAGTGTTCTTGTGAATTCATTGGAGAAAGTTCTAAAAAAACTGTCAAACACATAAAAAATATATAATTCACTTGTAATTCCATGTCAGTGTTAGCTTTTTACTATGCTTGCTTCCAGTCTCTCTTATAATGGCTCTCGTGCCCACACACGCACGTGCACACACAAGCACGTGCACACACACGCCACACGCACACACGTCACATTTTCTTTATCTATTCATTCACTGATGGACACCTAGGCTGGTTCCATAGTTGGGTTGTTGTGAATGGTGCTACTTTTCACAGAGGTTTGCATGTACTGCTCTAGGATGCTGACTTTAATTCTTTAGGATAAATACCAAGGAGTGGTATCGCTGGTTTATGTGGTAGTTGCCTGTCTATTCTTTTGAGGGACCTCCATACTGATTTCCATAGAGGTTGTACTAATTTACAATCCCACCAACAGTGTAAAAATGTTACTTTTTCTCCACACCCTCTCCAGCATTTATTATTGTTTGTATTCTTGATGGCTGCCATTCTGACTGGAGCAAGATGAAATCTCAGTAAAACTTTGATTTTCATTTCCCTAATTGCTAACAATGCTGAACTTTTTTTCATATATTTGTTAGCTGTATTGTTTATCTTCAAATGAACTGTTTAGTTCATTTGCCCATTTATCTATTAGGTTATTTATGTATTTACTTATTTGTTAGATTTTTTTGAGCTCTTTATATATTCTGGATATTAATCCTCTGTCAGAAAAGTAGCTAGAAAAAACTTTTCTCCCATTCTGTTGGTTCTCTATTCACATTCTTAATTCTTCCCTTTGATGAGCAAAAGCTTTTAATTTGATGCCATCCATGTATTAACTCTTGTCATTATTTCCTGTGCTTCAGGGTCCTGTTGAGAAAGTTGTTTTCTTTATCTGTATGCTGGAGTGTTGACTCTATGTTTTCTAGGATTTACATAATTTATGATGTAATTCCTAGGTCTTTGAATTGATTTCTGTGCATGCTGAGTGTTACAGGACTAGTCTCACTCTTCTAGATATAAACTACCAGTTTTCCTAGCATCATTTGTTTAAAAAGGCTATCTTTTCTCCAGAGTATATTCTCGTAACTTTGTTAAGTATCATGTCAGTAGATGAATGGGTTTGTCTCTGTGTCTTCAGTTTTGTCTATGTGTCTGTTTTTATGCCAGTACCATGCACTTTTTGTTGCTATAGCTCTGTGGTATAATTTGAAGTCAGGTATTGTGATGCCTCTAGCATTGTTTTTGGTTTTTGTTTGTTTTGTTTGGGTTTTGTTGTTGTTGTTGTTGTTGGCTTAGAATTGCTTTGGCTACTGTGGGTTTCTTATTCTTCCAAATGAGTTTTAGGACTTTTTTCTAGTTTTGTGAAACTATAATATTTTTGGTATTTTGATGGGAACTGCATTAAATCTATATATTGCTTTTGGTGGTGTGGTCATTTTTAAAAATAGTAATCCTGCCATTCCATGAACATGAGAGGTCTTTTCATCTCCTTGTTTCTTTTTAAATTTCTTTCTTCAATGTTCTATAGCTTTTATTGTAGAGGTCTTTCAGCTCCTTGGTTAATTTTGTACTCGGCTTGTTTGTTGTTGTTCTTGTTGTTGTTTTAAGGCTATTTTGAATGGTATTGTGTTCCTGATTTCTTTCTCAGAAGATTCATTATTGGTTTATAGGAAAGCTACTTATTTTGTACCCTGATTTTATAACTTACTACTTCACTGAATTTGTTTATTAGCTCTAGAAATGTGTTGGTTGGTTTCTGCAAACTGTAATAATTTGACTTCTCCCTTCTCTATTTTTATCCCTTTTATTTCCTTCTCTTGCCTAATTGCTCTGGCTAGAATTTCTAGTACTATATTAAATAGGAGTAATAAGAGTGGACATCCTTGTCTTGTTCCAGATTTTAAAGGAAATGCTTTCAGTTTTCCCCATTCACCATGATATTGGCTTTGGTTTCTTTGTGTATAGCCTTTATTGTGTTGAGGTAGGTTCCTTCTATCCTGAGCTTTTGCAGTATTTTTAATGGGTTCTGAATTTTGTCAGAATCTTTCTCTGCAGTAACCTGCTTTTTAAAAGCAATATATTATGAACCTTCTAATGAAATATTTTTCCTTTTATTTCCCATGATCCCATTATTTACTGTAATATTGATAATCCCTAAATTATTTATCCATTATTTTCTTTTATTTTTTCTTTCATTTCTTATTGGTACATTATAATTATACATATAGTGGGATTTATTGTGCCACATTCATACATACATGTAATTTGCTTGGCCTTCTTCCCCACCATTTTTAAAGGTCATTTAGGTTGTTTAGGATTTAGAAAATCCTTGTGAAGGATTTTCTAAAAGAGTTTTCATGAAAAGCATATTAAAGATCATCCATTCCAAAAACTTA
Organism: Spermophilus citellus; assembly: GCF_964194105.1. Classification (NCBI taxonomy): domain Eukaryota; kingdom Metazoa; phylum Chordata; class Mammalia; order Rodentia; family Sciuridae; genus Spermophilus; species Spermophilus citellus. The sequence continues at coordinate 83,490,245 of NC_138195.1, forward strand.
CTTTGTGGCAACTTCGGTGCCTGGGTTGTCTTCAGGATTCACAGCCCACTGGAGGCAGTATTTGTCACTTTAATTGTTGTGAACTGGTGAGAAAGGGCAGCATTTACTTAATAAGTAAATGATTATGTGCTTGGCCTTATCAGGTGAGTGACACCAGAAGTCCTCATGGTGTGCAGGACGAAGACAAGCTCAAATAGAGGGAAGGGTGTCAGGGTGGAGCATTACATGGCAGTAGCAGGGAATCATCAGCTCCCAAGCCTCCATGTGGTTGATATCAAATTCACATAAACCAGCAGCAATCAAGGTTCACATAAATATCATCAGTTGCCCTAAATTAATGTTGTTGATTGAATTTTGTTTTGTAAATATTGTATTTAATTTGTAGATGTTTTACATTTGTTTGGGTTGTATAAGCACCATAATTTATACAGTCAGTATGTAATTTCATATTTTTACACATTTAAGTAACACTAAAAGTAATTTAAGTCAACATTGTTGGGGTAAGAATTTTTTCTTTTAAAATGGATCCATACATTTTCTCAACTAGGGTAGTACTATTCTCATAGCTATATCATTACGAATAGCATTAGAATAAATTATTCCCTTAGGGAAATTTCTCAAACAGAAAATTACTGTCAAATGTTATAAACATTCTAAGGCTTTTGATGGTGTCAAATTTGAGTACAGATTTCTCAAGTTACTTTTTTTTCCCTTTAGTTTGGTCTTCATTTTTAATACTTTCCACAATACCTATTGATTTTAGTTTGACAAATAACAGACATTGTCATTGCCTGCAAATGTGTTAGGAATGCAGAATCATGGACACTATCCCAGACCTACTGCATCAGAATCTGCATTTTAACAAGATCCCCAGGTGGTCTGAGCACACATTCTTGTTTGAGATGAACTATTATAAGAATCAGACCCAGAGCTAGACTGCCTCTCCTCCGCATGCTCACAGTAAAGTCACCTCAATCCAGCATGTGTGTTCTAGTGTGTCGAGACCACTGTCACAAAACACCATGAACTGAACGACTTATGAACAAGAGAAATGTGCTTCTTACAGCTATGCAGACCCAAGATCAAAGCACCAGAAGACAGCTTGTGGTGAGCGCCAGTGTCCCTCTTTCACGGGGGGATGACTTCTCACGGCGTCCTCACATGATGGAAGAGGCAAGACAGTTCTCTGAGCCTCTTTTGTCAGGGTACAAATCTCATTCTTGAGGGCTCTGTCCCTGTGACCTATCACCTCCCACAGACCCTACCTCCTCATACAGTCACCTTGGTGTGGGAGGTTTCAACATATGAAGTTGGGGGACACGAACATCCAAGCCGTAATTGTGTTTGGAATAGCACTCATTTTTTCTCCACCATACAAGGTTCTTTTTTCCAGTCTCTTTTGTCTGTCCACTCTCTCACATAAAGCAGAACACTTCCTCTGTCCTCTACCTCATGTCTAATTTATCTCCAAGTTGACCAAGCTCTCATCCTCTTTCTTCTCCCTCTCTCTCCACTGCCACCATCTTTGTTGAAGCTACCAGTGTTTATTACTTGGACATTGTGCAGAATCTTCCTAACTGGTCCCTTCTTCCATCATTAGCCCCCTTCAATTTATTTTACAAAATAAACTGTGGAAAAGAGTTATCTTTTAGGTACAAATGCTGGATCTTGTCACCATCTTGCTTAAAACGTGCCAATGACCTTTCATTGCTCTCATGATAAAGATGGAAACTTGTGATGTTCTCGTGTGAAATCTCACTGCTACCTGCCTCTTGAACTTGTCCAAGGCCATATTCTATTCATTTCTTCTTTCTTTCTTTCTTCCTTTCTTCCTTTCTTTCTTTCTTTCTTTCTTTCTTTCTTTCTTTCTTTCTTTCTGATAACCACTCTTTATTAGCAAAGAAAAGGGAATAAACTAAAAATTATTTTTCTTTTTTTTCTACAAGAAAGGTAGAGTATACTACATAACGATAATCCAGAACTTCCCCATAAGGACAGTAAGACAAGTCCAACAATGGATAAATACTCACTTTTTAATGGCATAGCAATCACAGGACTGCTGTGAAGTTATATAAAAATTAAGCCTACCTGCATATTAGAGACCTATTTCCCTCACTCATGGCTATATTCTCTCAGGTAGCAGTCCTCTCAACTTTGCCCTCTCCTCACCTTGCAACTTACCTAATCAACTCCTCTTCTTCCTTAGATCCTGGTCAATCATTTCTTCATGGGATTTTTCCTGGCCTTCCAAATTAGATCCATTCCTCCTTTCTTTCTTTTTCTTTTTTTTTTTTTTTGAATTTGTTTTATATGACAACAGAATGCATTGCAATCCATATTACACTCATAGAGCACAATTTTTCATATCTCTAGTTGTGCACAAAGTAGAGTGTCACCATTTATGTCTTCATACGTGTACCTAGTTAATGTTGTCCCTCTCATTCAGATCCATTCCTCTTATTCTGTGATGCATATTTGTCACAGGTGTAACTCAATGTTGGTTTTCTCTTTTGGTATATTTGATTCGTTGATTAATATCTGACTTCCCCATGAGAGAATAAACTCTAAAAGGGCAGGGACCATGCATGTTTTCCTTTTCTTCCTGTGACAGTCCAACAGGTAAAGCCTGATGGATGAGAGGTGATTTCCTACAGGTACTTACCTCTCTAACTCTGTTCATTAGTGATTCTAACATGTGGAATGGGAATGCCCTTCTCTTTTACTGTCACATAGCTAAATAATACCTGATTTTTAAGACTGAACTAAAATTATTTCTCCTTCATGTGGTCCTCCCAGCTTAAGTTCTCTTTACATCCTTATATAGTATTTATTTCCCTCTACTAAAATTATTACTATACTTTTTTCTCAATGTTAATTGGTATAAGTAACCAATTAACTTGCTGGAAAAGTTAAACATGTTTAATTTCACTCACTCAATTTAGTGTCAGCCAACTGAAGCACTCCATCAAGTGACTCATGGATTTAGGTTTCTTCTAAGTTATGCCATTGTCCTAGCATGTTACTGACAAGGGTGCTTCAGAGCATGGAAATCTCTCACAATCTCCTGAAAGCTCTGGCCCACAAATGGCATGTCACTTCTGCTGACTTTTCATTAGCTGAAACTAATAATGTGATCCCCCCCCAAATGAATGGCTCAAAGGAGTATGGTCTTCCCATATGCCCAGGAAGGTGCATAGAACCACATGAGTGAAAAAAATAGTAATTTCTACCATGCTATAAACCCTTGAAAGAGGATAAGGTTTAAATCTCAGTCACCATTACATTGATGTATTCAACCTTTCACATATTTGGCAATTAACACAAATTGCTGGTTCCATGGGTAGTTGAAGAATTCACATGATTAATAAAAAGAGGGGGGAGGTGAAACAAAAATTAGAAGAAAGAAAAAAACAGAAAAGCAGCTCTAGCAGACCTCTCTTTCACAACCCTTTGCTATTTGTTTCAGTTGCTGACACACATCTGGGCAATTCTAAGAAAGCTGATCAACAGTCTGCTGACCCCACTAAAACAACTTGTAACATTGCAAATTCCTATGCTGCAATATTAAAAAAAAAATAACATCTACATGCTAGATAGTATGTGAGGTATCATCTACTGTGATAGTTCTACAATACAACATTCTTAGCTCAGGGCTTGTGTGTCTTGATCTGGACCACCCAACTCCTGACCACCTGCCTCGGGATGTGGATTTAGATCTTTCTGATTCTACAACCTATGCTCTTACCATCACACCACACTGCAGTTCATGAAACTATTTATCAATCCTGAGAATGAGTACATGTAAGCGTGTAATTAACCTACCCATTGTAACCCCATGACCAGAAGGAAGGGCGCACTTGTAGAATTTTGCCAAGGCTATATCCATATTCTAAAGAATATCCATGCATTTAATTAGATTGGTTACATATTCTAAGGCCAAGGTGATAGTCTCCTGATGGGTAATGTTATTTGGATAATGTGTTTCTGGTGTGTGGGACCCAAGGTGTAGGAGGGCGAGTTTCTAGCTGGAACAATGGCCGCAAAGTCCCTTGTCATTTCTTCCTTTGATATGTATACTCATCTTGTGTTTCACAAATAAGAGCAGCTTCTGGCTTTATGCTTAGCTTTGTGTTTATTTAACACATTAAATCATGGAGGTCCCATCACAGGAAAGTCAGAGAAGCCCTCAGAAGTCCTTTTATCATTTTCTGTGCACCCAGATCACTGAAGGTGGTAGACTACCGAGCTCACAGGGCAAAGTGGCAGTCTGTGTAATATTAACAATGTGGAGCCTATTAAGTACAGAATGAGGAGTTGAAAGATCTCATTTTTCACCAGCTCTAATACAGTTAATTTTTAAAACTGTTTATGGAACACAGAGACATTTGATTGAGCACTTGGTAGTAAGAATCTTTCTCTACCCTCTCATTCATCATCTATATTCGCCGTATCTTTGTTAAAATTTGCAGTAATGGTGCCATATAAAGGGCCTTTATGTGACTCACAGTGCCTATAAAATAACGTTTTTTTCCCTCAAATCATCTTTTCGAAATTGCTGTTGCTTGTTATTTCACATTATTTTTTTCAAGTGCACTAAGTTTACCTGCTACTGGAAAAGATTATTTAGAGAAATGTACACTTTCTATTTCCTTTAATAGCTAGTGTTATGATATGTTTGATAGTTCATGAAGGACACTGTCAGGTTTGGAGAATGAGCCAATAAACTTTAGGTGCGAAGAAATATAGCCCCATAATGATGCCTACTCATATGCAGAGATATTTTATCAGCTTAATGGTACCTTTTAGTGTCTGACACCTTTGGTTTACAGGTTTGCTCAATGGCCTGTTTGCCTCTGTGCCAAATTAGTGTTGAGGGAGGTTTCTGATGAAAAGAATATTCAGTGTATGCATTAGAGTTATGGCCATCAAGTTGGAGGTGGTCACTCTGGTTGAATCTCAGTTGGTACCTTTTATTGCTGATGCCGACTGGGGACTCGTGAAATGCCCACAAACTCTTGTTTGGCTTTAAAGGTGCTAATCAAGGTGTGTGGGCAGGTGAGGATAGTGAGGATACCGTCTGCCTATAGCATCAATGGGAATTTTCTTTTGTAAAATGTGTTCTCTCTGCCCCATAAAAAACAAGTCATATTTTCCTCTTCTTTTAAACACATTGTTTTCATGGCAAATGAAAGCTTGTGATCTGTGAAGAAGCATCCATCATTATATTCAAATCCTGAGTGGCAGAGGAAGAAAATTAAGAGTGAGGATATGCACAGCAGGAAACATCAGGTCAGGAAGCAGAGGGCAAGGGGTAATGTTCTGGATAAAGTCTGATTGTTATCTCTAACCCGCCCAAGCCCGTGAACTTCATCCAAGGACAGACTTGGGTCTGGGCTTGCTGGCTTTTTCTCTTTAGAAATACAGAGTTTGGCTAAAGAACGGGATATCTAATTATCTCATGTAAATACTTCATGTGGACAATACAGCAAGATAAGTTGTGCATACAATTATGCACATGTGATGCACACCCATGTTTACAGCAGCCTAATTCACAACAGCCGAACTCTGGACAGCCAGGTGGACAGATGACTGGATACACAATGGAGTTTTATTCAGTCATAAAGAAGAATGAAATTATGTCATTTGGAGGAAAATGAATAGAACCAGAGACCATTATGTTAAGCAAAATAAGTCAAACTCAGAAGGTCAAGAGTCCTATGTTTTCTCTCATATGCAGAAGCCAGAGAGGAAAAAGGAAAAGAAAGGTGAAGGTGGATCTCATGAAATTGAAAGGGAGAGCAATAGAGGAAAGGAATCAAAGGGTAGGAAGAAGGGAGGGAGGGGAAAATACTGGGGAGTGATACTGGGCAAATTATATTGTCATACCATGTGCAAGTACGAATATGTAACAATAAATCCCATCTGTGTGTACAACTCTAATGCACCAATGAAAAGGTGGGAAAATAATAATTTAAAGAAAGAGAATTATGTGTGTTTGGAGCAGTCGGCTGGCTACCAAGGCGAGTTGCTGCGGGTCTCCTTTCAGGCGCTCCTCTGTTCTTGATGCATTCAGTAGACATTATTCTCCATTTTCTTTTCTTTTAAAATGGATCTCCTCCAAGTACTATAAGATCATTCAGTAACTTGTTTTAGAGAATTTGTCTCCTCAAATGGACAGGAACTTTCAAGTATCACAAGAAAGGGAAGTAGCCTCAGTGTTCTCTGGCGATCAGACGGCGTGACTGTGGATCGTGTAACTTGGTAAGCTAGCAAAACTGTTCTTCCTCAGTAAGACCCATATGACTTTGTTGCATCGACCAGTTAACCTTGCATACTCTAAATATGCTACCGTGCAAGTGGACATTATTAATTCAGCTTGTCAACTCATCACGAATGAGTGGTGCCGAGGCTCACACACTCACTGAGTGACAGACGCAGGCCAAGCAAAGCCAGTCCAGCTTGACGCACTCAGGAATCAAGAGCATGTTCATGTGAACGGGAGTAAACGTCCACTGCGTTGGCTGAAGCCCCAGATAGGTTTTTTTTTTTTTCTTCTGCTGTATTCACTCAATTTATTCTGAAATTGGGCTTTGGGAGCTTTTCCCTTTTTTCTCTCAAAAGAATATTTCTGAAATATTCATGGAATTGCAAAGGTGGTTTGGTTTTCATTAAAGCAAAATTTATTGGCTTTCATCTAACAGACTTGCCAGACAGTAATGGCAGTGAGTTAATTATTTCCTGCTGAAGGAACATGGTAAACTTCTGCGTAACTCTGTACCCAGTAAAGGGGGATTTACATTTCTAAAAGTGTAATGTAAAAAACTTCTTGAATTTCTCTTTGTAGTTTATATGTCTGTTAGAAAACTTTCTGTCCTGGGGAGCTACCAGTATTTTCAATATGTGTAGTCAGTTCTTAACTTTCATGTGATACTGCTTTCCTTGTTGTCTTGGAATAAGAATAGTGAATTCAGGACATTTCATGCTGATAATACGTTTTTGGTCAGACCTGTGACTCTGAAGGCAGCATGACAAGTCCACCATTTAGATCATTCTGTGTACGTTTGTGGATATTACAGAGAACCCAATCCCCTCAAGCCACCTGTATTGAACAGCACTTGTATATTATGTAACAAATTTCAATTTTGATTCAAATCATTCATAATCAGGAACTATTTACTCTAGATAGAGAACCTTCAGATGATTGGGAACAGATAAGAACAGCTGTTTCACAGCCTGTCGTGCCCCTGTGCTTGTGATTGTAAACTCTAATTATATTTGTACTATATTATAATGAAGTGATCTAATTAAATATTTCATAAACTGATAAAATGTTAGCTCATAAGTTGCTTCTATTAAAATTATATTAATACTTTAGAAAAATTGAGATAAGTTGCTTTTTAAAACTGCTATTGAATTCTCTCAGGAAACACAGATGGAAACCCAGGGAAGAGAGGGTTTCAGGAGGAGGCCGTGTTTCACTGGGTGTCAGCACTTCAACAACAGGAAGATAGAGAACATGAAAAGACCACAGGCTAGGCAATCAGGAACCAGTGCCAAGCTTGCAGGTTAGAGTTTCATTATGTGGATGAGAGAAAGGCTAGATTTCAAGTTAATGCGCATGACATGGAGAGAAGTATATGTAGGATGTGGAGACTATGACTGTGTGGGTCCTTCAGAAGCCAGGTCAAGTGGAGAGGGAGAAGTGACAGACATTGACAGTCAATAGCTGGGAAGGGTTTCAGAAGGGGATGAGAAGAGTTTTTCAGAGTGTGGTGCAGAGGCAAGAGCAAGGCTTTGGATTTGCAAGCTGTGTGACTTTAAGCAATGAATTTAGTCCCTGGAATAGCTATTTGTTCCTGATTCTGTAAAACTTAAATAATGATGCGTTATTCAAAAGAGTGTTGGATGGATAAAATTAAATGTGGATTAGATGGCAGAGTCTTGACCAACATGAAGACTTTGTGTCCCACATTGATGGTTTAGCGTAGCAATTAGGGAGTAGTTGTGGGGAAGGCAGAGCTGCCCTCCATTTAGAGCACAGAGACCTTGCTGCTCCCAAAGGTGGCTAGGAGCCAGGGCTAAGCAGCAGAGGGGAGCAAGGGCCAGAAATGAGACAAACAACTGGCATGGTGTGAAATGGGATTCCTTCCTTAGGATCCCCTTCCAAAATAAACTTTGCAATGTCTATGGAACTACGAATGTTCAGTGTGGACATACTGTGAATCAAATAAGGACCAGGATTAATAAAGCAAAGGAAATTTCCTAAAGAACCAGAATTCAGGAAAATTCAGGAGACAGCTATCATCTGATCTTCAAAAGACACACACACAAAAAAAATCTTTAGAAGGAATTTGCACTTCTGCAGGGCTATAGTTTGGATCTTGGATGTCCCCACAGGGCCATTTATGGAAGGTGTGGGCCACAGCCCATGGCACTACTGGAGGTGGTGGAACCTTTTAGAGTCAGGCCTAGTGGAACGAAGTTAGGTCCTGTGGCTTGTCCTTGAAGAAGATACTGTACCCTGGCCCCTCCTCTTTCTTCTCTTTGCTTCCAAGCTGGCATTCTCTGAGCAGCTTCCTCTGCCATGAACTCCCACCATGAGGTACTATCCTAGTCACAGGCCCCAAAGCAGTGCATTCAACTGACCATGCATTGAAACCTCCAAAACTGTGTGCCAAAATAAACTTTTCCTCTTTATATGTTGGGTTATCTCAGGTATTTTGTCACAGTGACAGAAAGCTGACACACATAGGGTAAAGAAAGAGTAAAGGGAAATATAAGGAAAAGTCAATAAGATCTCAGGGGTTGAGGAAGGCCTGAGCTGACTCCTAGGCTACATATAATGCCTAGAGATTTGAACATGATTGATATGGAATCAATGTTATTAATTAGTGTAATTGATGGAAGATGCACCAGAGATGATTGTGATGGTGATGGTCCACTGTCCACAAAGTGGTTGTAGAATGGGACTGAAATGATGTGTGTGTGTGTGTGTGTGTGTGTGTGTGTGTGTGTGTGTGTGTGTTTGGGGGGTATGTGGGGATCATAGGCCATTCAGTTAATGACTAGAGAGAGCTTTGGCACTATTGTGCTTTCCTCTGACTCTGTTGTTCTTTGGGAAGTCACATTGAGCTTTGCTTGGGAACTTGCTGGCCTTGTCATGATTTATCCAGTAAGCGATGCTTTAGTCTCACCTCTACAAAAATCTAAGAGCTTTGAAATTGGCTGCAGACAGGTGCAATATATGTACGGCAGGTAGCACCCAAGAGAATTTTTATTCCTTCCCGAAAATTACAAACACATATACCAAACCTCTGAAAAATGCTGGAGTTGTAATAAAAATGTGCTGGTAATCTCCAAAAAAAAATATCATGGAAAATTAGTTTTTGAAGTACCTACAAAGATATCGACCATTGTTGCATTGCAATAATGGTCGACATGTGTTCTTATATGTCCTATTTGTTTAAGTTAGCAGCAAAATCATGGCACCTGTGAAACTACCACGGTAACCTGGACAGAGAGAGGTGAAGTTATTTCCTTTAAAATCCACCACAAATATTCACCTCCTTCTGCTTATAGTCAGGCAGCCATAATGGCTGTTGCTTCTGGCAAGCTAAAGTAGCATGTGGGATCTGTGCAGAAACACTTGGAGTCCACAAAATGAGCTTTTAGGTTTATCCCCTGGTAGTTAATTACTATACCTCCAGGTCAATTAGATGGCTCCTAATCGCTCAGTAGTAACTGTGGTTTCACTGGCAAGCTGTGTGTGGTAATTCTAGTTTACTTGTTTTCTTAAATAAAACTCAAATTGCCACGTGCATGAGATCCAGAGTAACCATCAAAACTGAAGTATGCCAGAGTGGGCCATGCAATTAGCACGATTTCATCAAAAGCTTCTTATTTTAAATTGCTGTTATATTGCTAATGTTCTCTTGACTCCTCTAAAGATCATTTCTTTAAAAAATAAAATAAAAAGAACACTTTTGACTTCATAACTTGCACACAAATGATCTGAAATGAAGCAGGAGAGACAGTCCAAGGTGGCTGTGTGCACTGAAGGAGCAACTCTGCTCTGACCTGCTGGGGACACTGCTGAGGTACTTGTTGCAATCCAGTATTCTCTAGTGTGATTCAATCCCAGGTGCCAAAAGGTGGGTCGCAAAGCAGCACGTGGCACATGACTGTGCTCCTCTGCTCTTCTAAGGTGAACATGCTATTTCAAGCTGTATGGAATCTCCAGCAAGAGTTTAAGGTCACTTCCTACTTCCTCTTCCTGAGACTCCTCCATCGGAGAAATCCCAGTGAAACATCTTTTCCCACCTCTGTCCATCTCCCCTCAGGAAAGCCACAGAGTGGCTCTGTACTTGGAGCAAACACGTAGTAAGCATCTACTACATACCAGAGGCTGCTGAATTCCAGGGAGAAGAAGGTTGAGTGAGACCCAGACCCTGCATAAACTGTCCCACGAGTAGGAAAGTCTAAATGAAGACATTTAGACAAGTAATTTCACTAAACCATAAAAACTCTTTTCATTGAAAATGGAACATGGAATTGTATTCCAAGGTGACGTGTAGAAGAGGAATCAGAGTCCACAGAAAGGCCGAGCCTGGCACGAATGAGGAGTGGAGACATGGCCAGACAGAGGAGAGGCCTGCGCAGAAGCAGAGAGCACTGCTGTGTGTCTGCCCACCACATCTCCCAGGTGCATGAGGACACCATGATCCACAACAGGGATGGAAACAGGAAAGGGGACACGTGTAGGAGCCCAGTTAGCTTGCTCTACCTCGTCATTATCATGGCCATCGTCATCATCAAACCAGATTTGAAAATTCCCCCATTATGTTCAGCCATGCTGATAGGAAAACAAAAGGATTCCCCTTTTTACTTGGATTCAGTGATGTGTTGTCTTCCTTAAATAAAACGTTTGATTATGGCTCTACTTATATAATACTTTTAAATTCTAAAGAAACGTGTGACCCACAAGTAGGAAAGTTTAAATTGACCAATCATCATGAAGTAATGTTGGAAAGCTCTTTTAATATACCACCTAAAAAGTGGTGCTAAGTTCACATGGTCTTAAAGGGATATTATTTTAAACCTTCAAGAAGTAAAATTTTCTATGCCCATTAGATGGTTTCAGAGCACAGAGAAAAATGTCAGCTTTACCTGGAGGCCATGAGATCGCAGCCAAACCCAACAAAAGGAGCACAGAGAGAGGATCCTGAAAAAAAATGGTCATGGGTTTATATAAAATAGCAAAGGCACAAAAATATTAGTAAAACTCTGGAAAGAAAATAATGAGGGGCTGGGGTTGTGTCTCAGTGGTAGAGCGCTTGCCTGGCATGTATAAGGCACTGGGTTCAATTCTCAGCACCACATATAAATAAATAAAATAATAAAAAGGTCCATCAACAACTAAAAAAAAAATTAAAGAATAATGGAAAATAATAATTGTCCTAGAAATTAAAACATGAAACTACAGAGGTTAAAACATGTGGAGATTAGCCTACACTAATCATTAAAATAAAGAATACAGAAATAGAAATATATATGTTCAATCAGTTTACTAATAAAGTAAATAAAATAAATGAGATAGTTGGTGAGATACTCTTAAAATATGTGAATTTAGACATCATCCCTTATATTAAGATGGATCAAATAGTATATTATAAAAAGAAGTATGTAAGTACCTTAGATCAAAATATAAGTAAATATTTTTACAGACTTTTAATAAGGAATATATGGAAAGAAAAAAGACTAATGACTGGTGAGTACAATACTGATACATAAATTCGATAGTTGGGAAACTATTTACATTTATGACAGAGTCAATATCCTTAACTTAAATTTAAAAAAATAAATGTGCCAATAGAAAACTAGGCAAAGGATATGAATAAGTAATTCACATACATACATATATGCCAAAGAAAGAAATAGGAATGAACTATATCAATATGAAAATATATTCAGATTGCTAATAAGCAAAGAAATGTAAGATTTGACTATAATGAATGATCACTTGTGACCTATTAGATAAGCCAAGAAGAAACAAATTCATAATACCCAGTGTTGGCAGCATTTGGAGAAATAGGCACACAAGCACTGTCGGAGGAACCGTCTGTCATTTTATCTCAAAATTTGGAAGGTACTTCAATAATCTCTCTTAGGAATTAAGGATATTTGAAGAAAAATTCAAGCCTGTTGATTTCAATTTTGTATATAATAATGAAAAATTAGAAATATCCTAGATGTTAATCAGGAGAAACGTGAAGGCTTAAATGCCTACGTGGATCACAGAGCTTGTTTAGTGGGCGAAATAGGTCAGATGTGAGACAATAGGGAGTGATGGAGACTGTAGAAAATGTTACAGCATCTTCACAAAGGCACAGCTGCTCTCAGCTCCAGCTATTTGCTACCATGAGGAGTTGCTGGGCCAGGCTGGCAGACTTTGTATTTTTCTGGAACAGAAGCTAGAAATTTGAGGATGCCACCCCCAGATTCTTAAATTATAAAGTATAATAATTATTAAATTATTATGATGATTCTTAATCATGAAACACTATATGGATCCCACCTACATATACATATACGTGAACTGCATAGCAGAGTGTGTACAATTATCCCTACCCACTAGTCAGGCTCAGCCACACAAGTATTAGTGGAGGTGACACAGTGTATCCAAGAAGCTCTAAGAGCCATTGCAAGAGATCACTGCACTTTTCATTCTGTCTGTCCTAAATAGGAACTTCCTGGATCCTGGTGTGAAACACTGTGTGATGCAAAGTCACGTAGGTGACCCCTGACCCTTGACATATTGTGCAATTAAGAAATAAATGTTTATAGCTATAAAGTCACTGACTTGTTGAATTTATTACAGCAAAGCTATTAAGCAATTTTTAAAATATGGCTATTTTAGTAGACATGAAAAGGCTTCTACAATATATTGTTGAGTGTAGGGGGAAGTAAGCAGGAAAACAGAATGCATAAGGTGAAATTCTTCATATTTATAAACCCTCCCCATGCAGGTATATGTATTAAAGAAAAGTATGGAAGATATGCAAAAATTATTGATAGTGACTATGTTGAGAGACAGGACATTTTTTTAAACTTTATTTTATTTATTTTAATTTTTTTAGTTGTAGTTGGACACAATACCTTTATTTTATTTGTTTATTTTTATGTGGTGCTGAAGATCAAACCCCGTGCCTCACACATTAGGGGAGCACTCTACTGCTGAGCCACAACCCCAGCCCCAAAAGACAGGACATTTTTTTACTTGGTTTTCCACTTCCCTAAACTCAGGATTTCCTGTTAAATGAAAATAATGTTTTACATGATCTATGGTTGAAAGATGCTTAAGAGCCACATAAAGCAGTATATTAAATAATCTAATTAGAAGCTTCTACCTTCAAAAAAGTAGATATCTTTCTACTTCTAAAAGCTTCATTGTGGAGCAAAGACCATCCAAGGCACTTCTGAAACAGATCACAGTGCAAATATTTGCTTATTGAAATTTAAAGAATATTTGTGAAGCTATATTAACTGAGACAATGTGGTATTGGCTGTACAGTTAATGGTCCAACTTTAAAAAGTGGAGAGTCTATATATATATATATATATATTCAGAAATGATTCACAACAGTTGGCATTGCAGACACATAAGGAAAAAAGTGTACATTCCAATAAATAATGTTGAAAAATTGGTTGTCCATATGAAAAAAAAAATCCCTGAAACTGGGCCCCTATCTCTCATGGTAAATCAAAATTAATGCCACGTAGCTTAAAATTTTAAATGTGAAAGGTAATATCAAAAAACACTTATTATACAGTCTACAAAAGATCTTAATGACTTTGGAGAAAGGGAGGTAATTTTTAAAAATATAAATTTTAAACTATAAAGAAGCTGATTAATTCAACAGTTACCATTGAGATCTTCAGTTCATCAAAAGCCTTCATTTAGAAAAATGAAAAGATAAACTATAAAATAAGAAATAATAGTTTCTCTAATATTTACTCTGTGACAGATATTATAGGAAGCTCTTTCCATATAATAGTACATTTAATTTCACAACAACCCTATGAAACAAGTAGCATATGGTTCCTATTTTACAGATAGCACTGAGACACAGAGAGGTTAGGAAAGTTGCTCAATGCACACAGTGGTAGGACTGGAACTTGAACCCAGGTAGGCCGGCTCCAAAGTCCCCTCTTTTAATCACTCAAAACTAATTATACTTCTGGGCACAGTGGCATATGCTTATAATCTCAGCAGCTTAGGAGGCTGACGCAAGAGAATGGAAAATTCAGCCTCTGCAATTTATCAAAGCCCTAAGCAATTCAGCAAGACCCTATCTCTAAATAACATATTTAAAAGGCCTGGGGGTATAGCTCAGTGGTTAAGCATCCCTGGGTTCAATCCCTGATACCAATAAAAATAAAAAACTACATTTTTACTGACTCAGGTATATTAAACAAAGGATGATAATGCAAAATATATGAATAGCTATAAATCAATAATAAAATACTAGTAATTCAATGTAAAGGGGCAAGAGATTTAACAGGCATTCCACTACAAAACCTAAATAGTAGTCAATTTTACTAATAATCAGTGGACTACAAATCAGACGCACCTGATTGTCAACAGGCAGGTTCTGGGTGTAAAATAATGGCGAGAACATGGACTTCTCCACACTGTCACAGGATAAATATATAAACATCATCTTTCTCATAAGAGTTAATTCACTAATACTTTGGTCCTACCATCTAAAATTTTTGTGGATAAAACCTCTGTAGATTGCAAATTTTAAAATGTAACACATTTTATTTCATATGGACACATGAAATAGTTCCATTTAAAATAGAAGAAAATATGCTTTAATTCATAAAATATGCATTTGGAGTTTATTAAATGGCTTATAAAATATAAAATTAGACTTTAAAAATTGAAGGAAAAATTGAGCCTCATTCAGGTCTATTTTGATTAAAAACAGACTACATATTTGAGAGAAAAAATTTCTAACTTATTCTTTTTTTAATTTTTTTATTAGTTGATCAAAACATTACAATGATCTTGACATCATACATTTGATTCAAATGGGGTACGTAATCTTATTTTTCCATGTGTATAGATTGCAGGATCACATTGGTTATACAGCCACGTTTATACATAGGGCCATACTAGTGTCTATTGTATTCTGCTACCCTTCCTATCCCACCCCCCCATTTTTAATATTTGATTTTTAGTTGTAGTTGAACACAATACCTTTATTTATTTTTACATGGTGCTGAGGATCCAACCCAGGGCCTTGCACATGCTAGGCGAGCGCTCTACCGCTGAGCCACAATCCCAGCCCTCTTATTCTTAAATGTCAATTTAAGAACTTTTATTCCAACTTGAAAAGGTTGATACACCAAAATGGTAACTGTTCACTCATGGCAAGATCTTAGGCTGTAGGTTTTCCATCATAAACGATGTCTGGTGTCCTCTGTCTCTTCTCTACTGTTCCTTGTATAATATTCACTTAAAATATTGAACTAGTAAGGTAAGTGTCAGAAGATTACAGTTTAGTTCTTTGCAAACCACAGCATATCCATAGACTGACCCCAAAGCAGTCTTGGTGGTGCTGTTATTAAAAGGCCACCAAAGAGGGAAAAAACTGAAAAAAGAGAAGGAAGAAAAAAGCCTTACTTTTCTAGAAAGTTTCCAAACATCAGTGCACAGAAGTCATCATGCTTTGAACTCTGTTGTTTTGATTAGCTAGTAGTGAAAGAGGGCCAATGACCTTCAGTCCCCCCAGCCCAGCCCAGTTCTGCAGACAGTTCCTTTCCCGTTCAGTTGAGAGATGGATGTTAAAAGATCCTGATGCCACCAGCACCTTATGGAGCCCAAAGTATAATAATAGGGTAAATTATGTTTTCTTTTCCACATCTGCACGCTGAGATTGTTTTGGAGCTCTTTCAACTTAACTCATTATAATCAAGTTGTACCAGCCTTTGTTTTAATAAGATTCTAATCTCCAGGTCTATCCCTCGCATCAATGACTTTACACTGTTAATTGCTTTCTTGTCCTCCATTAAATTGCGGCTCCAATTGCTTCATCTTACCAGGCTCTTTGTGCTTTGTATTCTGCCCCATGCTTAGCAGGCTCACTTAGTAACATCATCTTCCTAAAGAACAAAATTACCTATTATCCCTTTAATCTTGATGTACTTTTTTATGGGTTTGGTTCCTAGCTAGTGTCCAACCAGGAAGCTACTTATTATCTTCTTGGAAAAAAAAAAGTGTTTTTTTTTTTTTTAAAGTAGCATAGTATGCATGGGCAAAATTTATTTCTAGATAGAACTTACAGAGTTTTATTGTTTTATAGGACCAATTAAAAAGACAAAGGGGTCTGTTCTCCCCTCGATACACCAGAGTGACTTCCATTAACATTAGTGGAAGGGAACCCCTTGCATGGTGATGAGTGAAGCCATTGTATTAGCCAAACAGTAGCTTCTGGAAGGAACCGGCTCCCTGTTTTCCACAGGAGAAGCTAAAAAAAAGCAAACAGCTCAATTCGCAAATGCGTTTCCCCCCTACGCTTTCTGCTTGTTTGTACATTCACAAAAATCAGTGAATAATTTGGAGGCAGCTCCTTCCTTCAGAAATCAATTGGCTGTGAATTTGTTATTTTAACGCGAATGACACAACTTAAAGAAGGAAATCAGTGATGAAAAGCATCCGGGGGATTTGACAGGTCTTTGCTGAAGTGCTGTCCTGGGAGACCTGCTTCTGGAGGCAGAGGTGAGAGTGGAAATCGGTTACCTGACGAACTCTGTACCTGGAAGCCTAATTTTCAAGGGAGACTGGCTGACAGTGTCAAGCTCCTCTTTTGACACACGATCCCTGACATGTATCAAAATCTGGAAACTGGTTCTGACTTCTCAGCATAGCCTCTGCGTCTGTGATCCACTTGGCCCCCTGTGCACCTTATGAGATTTTAAAATTTTAGACTAACATAATAAGTCACAAACTGGGGAAAGTTCTTATTTATGATTTCCTTCTTGGGTTGATTGCTTAGGAGTTAATTGTTTAAGGTGTGTCTAGCTCCCTGCTATCATTCTCTCTCTCTCTCTCTCTCTCTCTCTCTCTCTCTCTCTCTCTCTCTCTCTCTCCATTTACACATTCATTTTGTATCTGGCAGATTTCAAGTTCATATTGGTTTTTAACCTTTGAAAATGCACTTCAAAGATAGAAGCAGTCTTCAGAGTATAAGGCGGCTCCTTGGTATCTTTCCATGTGACCTCCATTTCCTTAGCCTCAACTTGCATTTTACTGTAAAAACTGGGCTCAGTAGCATTACTTTCTGCTCCGCATTTCTCCCTTCCCATGACTGGCTAGCACCATCTCTGGAATGTTGTTACTATTCATACTAACCTGGAAAATGCTTCTGAGATATTTTTCTACTCTAATTGCTTCCTTTCTTAACTATGACAAATCCCCTGCTTCAAAGCATTACCTGTGACTTTCCTTGGAGCCAAGAGACATTCAAATCCTTTAGCCAGAGTTCCTGTTTATTTAGTTTAAAGTTTCTGTACTGCTGTCTTATCTATCACCTTTAATATTCTCCCTTTTGTTTTGGGATCCAGTTTGACCTTAATCTGCTCTTATCAGAATTCCTTGAAGAATCATCTTAATTTTCTTTTCACAGCAAAACTATATTGATGATTTTTTCCACATTTGGTATTGTGGAGTGGTTTACAAAATGTTTCCAAAGGAACTTGGGTGTGCATGGGTGGCAATGAAGAGGTGGCTAGGAGGTCCCAATGAGCATTTCATTTTGATTTTGTGTTTTGAAAATTGTTTTAGTCCCCTTAACATTCCTCAGTGTGTTAATTCTGAAAAACTGACACCAAGATGAGATGAGATGTGCAAGCGCTTTCCTGGGGGAGATGCCTGTAAAGGGCAGGGACACAGGAAGAAGCATGATCGAGAACGCAGACCAGGATGTATGTGTCTAGCTCCCACTCGGGGAGCACAGGAGGAAGAACGGCTGGGTGGGCAGGGGGCAGTTCTGAGAAAGTTTTAGTCAGGCCAATGGGAAGTCCTCAAGCCAGTGACCTGCTGGAGAAGTCCCCTGTTGGCACCAGTCCTCACCCTGCTCAGCATCAGCTGGAACTATCCTGGGAGACTCTGGCAGCAGTGAACATGGTGCCAGATCCAGAGGGGCCACATAGGGTTCGTTAGGGGAGCTGACTGGCACCTTTTTTAGGCCACCACCCCCAGTGGTTAGTTTTCTCACCTATAGTGTGGCTATTGCCCCCAGAGGAGGAGATCCACCTATCAGGACAGTCTTGCTCCGACTAGCCATTTTCCCAGTACCAACTACTGATCCTTTGGGAATTATGGTGGGGTAACTAATGGTTTGTATAGTTTTTTTTTTAACCACAGAATCTCTGAAATCGGGGAGAACTATATGATAAATTAAGTCTAAGGCTGAAAATCTACTTCCTGTTCCTCATTCCAGATTATGTACAATTGTATTTCTAATACAGCACATGATGGGTTGCAGAGGTCAAGTCCTCTGAGAAACTTTAATAGTAGACTTCCACGTGAGGGTGCCCTAAGTTGGAACACAAGCTCCCTACCATTTAAAATCCCTGGAGAGTAATTTAAGCCTAAATATTTAATCACCTTACAAAGGAAAGCCCAAAGAAAACACAGTCTGCAATCAGATCCTCTTGTCCTAATGAGCTAAATTTCAAAAATTAAAGCCCAAAGTTCATTCTTTTTGATTTCTGATATTATTCAGTGCCAGCTACTGGGGTTTTTGATATCCAGGGGGAGTGAGCATTTCTAGCAGCTTCAGCCTGGAGTGTCCATTAGGACAGTGGCTATAGTTTGTTCCTTCAATGCTTCACAAATGACAGCCTAACTCTGAGGGATCTGAAAATCCATAAGACACTCCAATGAGTACAATCCTGCCCTCACGGGTCCAGCCCCTAAACTACTAATCCTCATACCCAGCGTTACTAAAACTGCATCAGGGAGCCCAGGGTGAATGAGTGAAGAAGTGCATATGAAGAAAGTCTCGTTTTTAGTTCTCCAAGGATGTCACTCACTCAATACCAGATGCCCAGAACCCATGACCACTAAGTAGAAATTCAACTTCGAAAAATCTCTCCCACGTGCTAGTTAGACCCTGTACATTTATACCTATGGGGGGAAATCCCACCATGTAAGTTTAACTCCAGCAAATGTTCTTGATCCAGTACTTCCCCCCTCGAGAGGCTATGAACCATGGCTGTCATGTGTTCCCTGGAACCCTCGTATGTAGTGGCTTACTAAAATATAGAAGAGGCTTGACAAACAGTTGTCATAATAAAATAGAATTTAATAGAATTTAATTCCCACCTATGCCATTCAAGCTTCTATGTCAGCTTACTGGAAGAATAGCCAGGGGACCTATTTATAAGGGGACCTTAAAAATCTGTTTCAATGTAAAATTAGGTGATCAAGTTTCCTTAATACTATGCAACAAAAATGAAAATAGAAATAAATCAGAGTCCAAGACCAGTATGACTCTGTCATTCATAACCTCTGATTTCAGATTCTATGTTCATCATAAGAGGCATATTATTCTCATTGACTATGATAAACAAATGTTTGCTGTAATAACTGTAACTGGCTTAAAAAGTGATAAACATAACATATATGTACTAATA
This sequence comes from Spermophilus citellus, assembly GCF_964194105.1. Lineage (NCBI taxonomy): Eukaryota > Metazoa > Chordata > Mammalia > Rodentia > Sciuridae > Spermophilus > Spermophilus citellus. The sequence goes on from NC_138195.1 coordinate 83,509,949, forward strand.
AAATTGTGCATTTCACAATGCACAATTTTATTTTAAAGCTGCTTTCTGTGGATAACATTTGAAAACCACTGGTTCAGCAAAAGTAAAATTGGCTTTGAGCCTGGGAGTTTTGCCTAGATTCAAGTTCCTCCCTGCCATAACATTTGAGTTGCAGGTAACTCTTTTATAAAATGGGAAGGATCACATATACCTCAAAGTTGTCTGAGCATTGAGAAGAATTCAATCAAAAAATCTTAAAAGCCCCAAGCACAGAGCATGATCCCTATATTGTTTCCTTCTCTCTCATTCTTCCCCTCCCCCACCCCTCTCTCTATCTTTAATTTTTCTTAGTTATACATGGATATAATATCTTTATTTTGTTTATTTAATTTTTTGTGGTGCTAAGGATCAAAACCAGTGCCTCACAGTGCAAGGCAAGTGCTCTGCCACTGAGCTACAGCCCCAGCCCTCCTTCTCTCTTACTTAAATGTTTTTGTATAAACATTTACTAAGGGTCTATTTTGTCTATTACTAAGGTCTATTTTGGATAAACACAGGTGTGCAACAAAATAGACCCTTAGTAAATGTTGACTTATTTTATTTATTAACGTGGAGATACTTTAATTATTTTAAATAAATAAATTTTAAATTGGTATAGCAGTTTTCATTATTAGAATTAACTGATTTCTTCTAAGATTTCAAATTGTTTTGCCTATCTCTTGGTCCCAGCCTCTGCCTCCTACTAGAATTTAGTGCCTTGAGGGGAAGGACTATATTCTAGCCTTCATCTTCACAAGAAGGGGCAGATAGCCATACTCAGCAAATGCCAAATGAATATATATTTTTTGAAAATTCAAGAAAACATGTATATAAAACATCTTACATACTAGTCTCTCTTATAAGTGCTTTGCAAATATTGACTTGGTTAATCCTCATGACCCTCTGGGGTAGGTAGTATTATTATACCCATTTTATAGATGAGGAATTTGAAGCACGGAGAGTTTAAGTGACTTGGCCAAAGTCACACAGATTGTCAAATGGTAGAGCCAGGCTCGAAGTCCAACACTGCCTGCCTTCCATGTCCATTTTCCTAATCTTTGCACAGTGCTGCTTCCCCTTAATGAAAATGATTGTCATCATGGAAAAGGGAGTTGCAGTAATAAGCTGAATTAGAAAGAATTCAGTGCTCAAATTTTTGTATCATGGTTTCTATAGTAACCTTAACTCTTCTTTTCCATATGTGTACATTATGAAAGAGGCTTTCCTATGGTTGAGCTCAGCTAGTTGTAAGTGACCAAACCAGAAACTATAATCCAAAGGCCTTGACCTGCAAAAATGTTTGAGAATTGAAATAAACTTTTTACTCTAAAAAAAAGTCACAAAATTGAAATTAGGAAATAGCTATTAAATGTCATATATTGCCTAATACATTGTAAAATTTAATATTCATAAGGATTTCAATACACTTGTAAATAATTTATAGGTTGAATTTGCTTATTTTATTAGAATTTCAAGTAGGCAGGATCACTATTGAATGATAATCAGTCATATTTTCTATAGGATACTTATTGTAAATATTTTTAAAATATTCAAACTCTTTATGACAAAAAATACATTTAATGTGAGTACATTTGGCTATGTATGACGTGACTTGAAGAGGGACCTATGAAGGACTTAAGTATTGTTGTTAGGACTCAAGTCACTTCAGTCCTCAACACATTAGCCAGCAAGCTGCCCAATTCTCTGCAAACGGGCACTCATACAGAAAGAGGCAAAGGAGAAGGCATACACTGTCTTATTTATGGGTTTCTTAAGTAACCAATTTTTAAAAAAATAATAGCTGTTTTTCGTATATATTATCATGCATATGCTTGACTTGGTGATTCTAAGCTTACTATTTCTTACAAGAAGCAATAGAGAGCAGTTCCTAGGGTCCTGCAAGCACACAGGACCCTCTCCCTCCATTAGCCCATCTGCTTAACTTTGAACCTCCCGTCTCCCTAGCATCTAGCACAGCATCTGCGTACACAGGAAGCTGTATGAATTTTCTGAAGCTGCTGTAAGGAATTACCATGACCTAGGCAGCTTCAGACAACACAAAAGCATCATCTTACAACTCTGGAGGTCAGATGTCTAAAATGGATCTGCAGAACTTCCTTTCCAGGCTCTAGTGAAGATCTCTGTCCTTTTCTCAGCTCCTAGAGGCCCCCTTCCTCCATCTTCATAGCCAGGAGTCTCTAGGAGAGACTTTTGCTCTAACCTTTTCTTCTGCCTCCCTCTTCCACTTTCAAGGATCCTGGTGATTATAAGGGGTCCACCCAGATAATCCAGGATTATCTCCCCATCTCAACATGCTTAATTTAATCACATTTGTAAAACTCCTTTTGCCATGAATTTTCATGTAAGATAAATTCCAGGGATTAGTATGTGGGTATCTTGCGGGGTTGGGGGGCGTTATTCTGACTACCAGAGACCCACTTGGCAACCCTAGGTGAACAGATAGGGAACCTGAGCATTTGCAAGTGACTCTCAGGGGCCTGCCGTCCATCTCAGCATTCTCTGCCAGGGTTTCCCTAATGTGCATAGTCTACCTCTAAAGTGACGGCTGCCTCTCTTCCTGCTCACTACTGTTCTCTTAAACTAGTGATAGGAAAGTTGTATGATTCCCTCTCTTTCTCTTATTCTCTTGGTAATGAAACCTGGTGAGACAGACCCAGGAGATGGGGAGAGCAGTGTGTGTAGAGAGGTGTGTGACATTTGCATATACACACACTGTTATATTTTTCTTTCCTATCCTTACCTCTGGTTTTTCACTACTTTTTATTTTAAAAATCTATTTGTTTTAGAAAATGGTCACATGCATTTCAAATTTTTATGTTCTGATCTCATTAGTGAACTTGATCTCTCTCCCTGTGCTCCATCCCACTCCTCATTTTCCTTGTTTCTGTGGGTTAACAGTGTCAAAGGCAGCCATTGAGTAAAACTGCCAGTCAGATCTGCTACTCAATAGCTATGATATTCTCTGCAAAGTCCTATGTCTCCTTGTACCTCAGTTTCTTTATGTGTAAAATGTAAGTAAGGGTAGCTTTTCCACTTCATACCAGACTTGGGAACAGTATTTTGTTTCTCACTCAAACATATCTGATTCCTAAAACCATTAAGCCAGGAGAGGCAGACCAAATGCCTCAGCTTAGATGGGAGTCCTCCCAGTCAGACCCACCCAGCTTTCAGCTTCATCCACCACTCCCTCCTCCACTGCAACCTCCAACAAAACACGTCTGGCCAGACCCCCACCACGCCAAAGACAGGAGATGAGTAAATGTACTCTTTGTTCTCTTGTTCTTCACTTTGATAAATTTTAAATAGGAGAGGAGTGGAAGGGGCAAGTGTCAAACAGTGTTAAAGGGATTTTCTAGAATTCCCAGGGAGAATTATCTTGCCTGGAGAAAGAAGAAATATACTGAATGTGTTTAAATTCAGCTAAAATGTATGTTTCAGTTTAGAACACAGCTAGTCAGAGAGGTAACTGTGTGGTGGTCAGAAATACCGGGCCCAAAGGATGTTTTAAGCATTATTGAATCTTATCTTCCCTAAATAAACTAGATTGGAGAGCTGGGATAGCCTGATCCTCACTTCACTCTGTGGGCATTAGGTGTGAGCAAACAAATGGAAAGTCATCTTCTACTTGGGGTGTTTCCCCCTCATTTTGGGGGTGAAGACTATGAGAAGTCTCACCTCTGGGCAGGGCATGGCACTCCTGAGTTCCCTCTTCTTATTCCCCCAATTTCTTAGCACCACCACCTGGTGTATAAACACCAAAGACAACCCAAGATGGGCATTGCCACAGTGCCCGCCCAAAGTCTCTCCCATGTGGAGGGAGTGCCCAGACCACAAGCACATCCCCTAAAGGATGGGGACTGTGGGAACAGGGAGAGGGGTTGTCCATACATCCTCAGCTTCACTCTTTGTCCTCATACTCTTTGCATGGACTTCTTTTACTTTTTAAGAGCTGTGTCAAGGTGCTCCATTTGATCCCTCTGGGTAGGATGAATTTTTGATGGGTGGTTTTCACCAACAATCATCTCTCTCTCTCTCTCAGCAAAGCATCCAGGATCCAGGCTCTGGCCTTTCACACCTCTAGGCCTCTGTAATTACCACTCCAGTAACTGAACCTCCCTCCTGCCCTCCCCACTCACACCAGGTGGTTCCTGCCCATTGTCAGTACTCAGCATCGTGTCTGTGAAGATTTTCCTAATGACCACCACACCCCAACACACAGCAAAGAAAGGTCATTAATTAATATTGTATGCTAGCCTTTAATGTACTATTCGGATGTATGTGTATGACAGAGCTTTCCAGCAGACTTTTCCTGAAAACATTTTGTGCAGTGGGCTATAAAAGTCAAGTTACCTGCCTTTTAAAGGCATTTGAATGTATATGAAGGGGCAAGAAGTGGGGATAACCACAGAGGAAAATCACAACTTCTCATCTCGCTTGCTAGTAAATTTTTCTTTTAAGATACTAAACAATTACAGCAACAGTCTACTAAAATGCATGACTATTATTTCCTTTTTGCTTTATAGTACACAGGTTTTCATAATCATTACCACTGTATCTTGATCATGCTGCTAATCAGAGCTGGGTAGCTGTGACAACCTCAGCAAATTCTTATTTCTGTTTGTACTTCTGTTTCTTTTTGTACCTCACTTTCTTTATGTATAAAATGCAAACAGGCAAGCATTTTGTTTCATAATACTGATGCAGTGCACACTTTATAGATGTCAACACCGAGGCCCAATTTCATCAGTTAAGGCAAATGACTTATCTAAATCTACAAATGACTTGGAACTGGAGAGGAAAATGTGGTCATCCATGTGCCATGCGATGACACCAAACCAGCAAGAGGGAGACACAGGTAACAGAGCTTGGCTGCTCCCCTCTGGGAGCTGCTGCCTTGCTTTTCCCATGAACCATCCTGGGTTCCTCCCTTTGCCTCCTTTTTGAGCTGCCTATTATTTTAGTAGTTGATTGCATGCTCAGTTGGAAAGTTTGAAGTCTAGGAAGTCATGATGATTCATTTCCTGCGTCTGCATACCTTAACAGAGCTCCGTATGGTGCGCTTCCTTTATGTACTATTTTTCTCACTACTACACCATGTGCTAACATAAGACTATTAAATGATTTAATCTCATGCTTCTGACTTAAACAGCTTCCCACCCATTCAAGTGACAGGAAGCATTTGGCTGGAGAGCTACAGGAGACGGTGCAGCCCGGTTCTAGAGGTCATCACTTGATAATGAAGATAGCAAAAGGCAGCTACAGCAAGCAGGGAATCCAGGGAAATGATACAGATACCATAAAACATTGATGATTTTATTTACAAATCAATAAGGACAACCTAACCTGCAGATACAAAAAGGGCAAAATACTCACAGAAGCAATTGACAAATAGACTAGCAACTAATAAAATATATGAAAGTGAGGAAAAGTGAGGATTACTGTTTTAACATCTATTTTATTGACTACTAGATAGATTACAAACAGTAATCCTCACCTGTCAAATTAATGAAAAATTAAATCGATATTACATACACGGACACATGGGGGGACATGTGATAAAACAGATATCTTGGTAGAGGTATGACATAATAGATCTTTCTGTAAAACAAATCGGGCTGTGTATCAAAATTGTCTCTATTCTTGGGCTCCATAATTTCATTTTAAGGTATCTACCTCAGGAAAACCATCCTAAGTATTGTTGAATGCTCCAAAGCAGAGATGGCCAGCCAGCATTGTTTGTAAGGGGGAGAAAGGAAAGCTGAACAACACTAAGACAATTTTACATGAATTATCATATAGCTACATGACATTTCACAAAAATGCCAAGAATATTTAAGGACTTGGAAAAATGTCAAGCCACAATTCATTCACCTAAAATCTTGGGAGAATGTCATCGCCCTTCCCATGATGGTGGTGGCAAAGTGGCTCTGCACCTGAGTGAGCATACAAGACAGGGAGGGAACATGTGGCTGAGGTCCAGAGAGCCTGGCTGCTGCCACTTGCTGGCCACATGGCTGTGGCAGTCACTAGACTGCCCAGAGCTCCCAAGTCCCTCCAGTATGCCCTACGCCTACCTTAGCAGAGGAATTGTGAGATAATGTGGCGAGCAAGCTGCAGTTGCTGCTGCTGTTGGCCCAGAATGCAGACACTGGAGAGAGGAAATTATTAGCGAGATGGATAATAAACTGTGAAAGTACTTCACAAGCTAAATTGCAGTTATGTATAAGATAATATTTTAACAGATTCCTAATTTTCATTCCTTTCCACATACAGAACAGTCATACCCCAGCTGTCATCAGTATCTTAAACATAATTCCAATTGCCTAATTATGCCCTCCTCTAACACAGTCCCAAGTCCTTTGATCAGTCCCAACACCAGTTCCCAAAGATGGCTACAGAACCCTGCAGGACAACACTGTGGTTAAGAGCATCAGCCCTGGGGTCAGGACACCTGGTTCAAAGCCCAAATTTGTCATAGCACTTGCAAACCCTTAACCTAGGTGCTTAGCTACTGTAAAACCACATTTCTGTACTATCAGAAGGGTTCAGAAACCTTGATTTCATAGGGGCCACAAGAGGATTAATCCAGGTAAAGGGCTTACTGTTCAGCTAGTGCCACAGTTAGTGTAGAGTAAAAATGAATGGCAGGCTTTATTATTACCCCTGCCTCTAACTCACAGGTGGCTTCCAGTTACAGAACAGTGCCCACGCTCTCCCAGCATTCCCACCTTGGTCCAGTGAGGGAGGCTAGAAGCAGCCAGCAGAGTTCAGGATGGAGTTAGCTCATGCAGAAGGCAGACAACTTGCAGCAATGATGTACAGGTGTTATTGATGCCCAGACGGCTCATGGACATTCTTAAGCTGTGAATACTCAATTGGGGACCCAACCCCAATGTAAAGTTCAAGTATAAGTGCAAGTTGAGAATAAAGTTAGCATTTGAAACATTTCTTAAGGAGAAACATTCCAGAGAAGGATGTGGAGAGGAAGTCATCTGGTATGTTCCATAAAATATGGAAATGATGGGAATCTGCAGTCACATTGGCCCAAGAGTGGGGGTTCTGGAGTCTGTAAGAGGCTGACAATTGTCCAGGCACATGCAGATACATTTATGCCGCAATGTCCCCAGCATGAGGCCTCCTCTGCCTCTGCAGCAGTGGGTGACATGCAAGGCTAGAGGTGCCTCGTGGACTCCTGCTGGAGGGCCAAGCCTAAGCCCTTCCCTTCCCCTCACCTGATTCCCTTTCAGCTTAACTGTACCCCACCCTTGCTTATGGCCATTTTGTAATCTTCATTTTTAATTCCTGTCGACTAGTTGAGCACTTTCCAATTTATAAATATGTTCCCTCTCCTGATTCTTCAAAGATCAAGCAGTGAGACAAAGGGAAACAGAATCAGGAGTCAAAGCTCAACTCTGCTGCATCCTCTATTTGTGGCCTTGGCAATGTTATTTAATTTCTCTATGCCTCCATTTCTAGATTGGTAACAAAAAAATACAGACATATAACATCCCACCCCATGTTGTGAGATTTCATTAAAAAAATATTTGGTGAGAAACCAGCCATATAAAAGGTGGTTAGTAAATGATGCTTTCTTTCCCTTTTGGTGGAAGGAAAAAAATGTTTAAAGGCAAATGTAAAATGTTGTTCTTGTGCTTTGTAACTACCTAGTCAATATGTTTGTAAATATTTTGAGGAGTAAAATATCTGACCATTACAACCAGGTAATTGAAAAGCACAATCCTAAGGTCAAGTGCTGATGATATAAAATAAATAAGACAGAATTCTTGCCAGTTGGAGCTTTCAGCAATTAATACATACATACACAGGTGCATACAATAAAGAAATATATTTATAGAAACATAAGATATGCATAGTGCTTACTTGTTCATGACTGTTTTGATGGAGACTGCCTCCCAAGTGATTGATGATCTGGTGGCAGGGGCGTGAATGAAATTGCAGACCCCAGGGTATCAAGTTCTAAGAGATTTGAGTGAGAAGGTAGATTTTGAGCTGAGAAGGGTCACGTGTTGATGTCTAAGAAAATGCATTCTATAAATTGTGACACCTCTGAAAGTGAAGTCAGCTGGCTTTCTTAGGCCAGCAAATTGCTGGTGACCCTAGAGAATTGTGTGAGGCCACAATTTAATTGCACAAGCTTTAAAAGATCTGCAGTCCTTTATCCCATTAATTCAACCTGCAACTTTGTTCTCTTGTCCCTTTTGAATATGCAATTCTCATTGATTTCTTTTTCTTTTTTTTTCATTGATTTCAATGGAGTTACAGACACAGAGAAAGGGAAGAATTGGGCCAATTATCTGTTCAAAGCAGAGCATCATTTAAAGTATAGTGTTAAAGTGTTTTCAGGCACATTAGTGAGTCAGCTCCTTCTCGTTTGTCCAGAAGGCTTTCCAGTTTGCATGCAGCATTTTAAAGGGCGATCCCTTCCTTAAAATCTCAGTGTCTTATCCAGGCACCAGTAATTTGATTGTGGATGCTGGGAGGCAATGACCCCACATTTTAGTCTCAGTGTTACTGCTGAAATGCTTCAGATTTAAGCTATTGCCTAATCATAATCACCAACCCTAAATAACATTAAAATTTTTACAGTGCCTATTGAACTCGGACTGCTGTTCTACCCATCAAGGCATAGCCTTAGCCTTCAGACACCTTTGCTCCAAATAGTCTTGGTCTATTGGTCATGCACCAGCACAGATCAAAGAGGGAAAATGGTTGCAAGTATAACATTCAAAGCAAGTGAACTTGCACAGCATGAGCAGGATGCTGTGATTTCAGCTTGCCCTCATCCTATGGGCTATGTGTTATGGCATTTGGCTGCGTAGAAAAGTTCTAGAAAACAAATCCAAGTTTTATGATTTCCACTCTGTAATACCATGAGCATTAGAATCAATGAAAGTGTTTTTTGAAAACTTCTTTTGGGGAGAGATTCTAATGATGCAGACAGCCAGGCACCCCAGCTTCTTAGCTGCTCTGTGCTGGCCAGGAACTTCTCAGGGCTGATAGAAGTATAGCCCTGGGAGCTCAAAGTCCTCTTTTTGCTAGGAGATTTTTGACCAAAGAAAGTTATTTCTCCTATACTTTGAGATATCCTGACTTCACACTTCCAACACTCCTCCTTTTCCTTCTGTCTGGGTATTTACAATGTTTAGTAGGACCAGGATCAGGACTGGCCTCCGTCACTAATTGTCTCAGGTATGGCAGAAAAATTTAGTTTGAAGTTCTGCTTTTGCAATACAACTGAAGAAACTTACCATCTGTAGCCATGCGGGTGGGAAAGTCCACCCCACACGTGGCAACACTACAGATGCTATCTCCTTGCAGCAGAGTGGAGGAAACATTGTCCAGGCTTTGGGATGGATTCTTACTCTGCCTTCAAGACCTACAAGGCCTAGAGCAATCTCTGAGTTTTGAGTTTCTTCCTCTAAAACAGGGCCATGATATCTACATGGTAGAGTGAGTGAACTATATATGACGAAGTATGCAAAAAGTCTGCCCAACCAGAGTGGGGCTTTGAGGGGGGTGGTATTTGTTGTTGGGTTTTGTTCATTTTGTTGCATTTTCAGAGGGAGATATTATTTAAGTGTATTACAGACTTTCCCTGGAGTAAAAAATTCATATGTGATTAACATGTTAAAGAAACAAAAACTCTTACTTATTTTTCACAACTGTCATAAGAAACAAAAAGACCCTGTGAAATAGCATACCAGAGAGTTATGACCAGATTTTGCTCCTATTAATGCTCAGAGGGAAATCTGTTGCAGGGCCTGATTCTTACTATTTCATGTCAGCTCAGTGTTGACTCACCAGTATTCCCTGTGTAAACAAGTAACAAAATGAGTGGGAACAGCAAAAATCATGGCTGTTATAATTATTAATGTGTATTTTTTGATTGACTTTTTTTACATAAAATCCCATTTGTAATCATTTTTTTAAAAGTAAATAATAGGTCTCAGAAATAATAATTAATATGACATTTAAACGTTTTCAGAATGTTTCTTGCTTGCTATAAAATAATCTCAATTAAAGTAATGTGTGTCTTAGCTTATAGCAATCTATCTTCTAGTGTCTTCTCTGTCTTCTAGGTAGTTAAATAGTCAACAAGTAGTGCTAATTGCATTCGTCATGAAATTTAAGGTTAAGAGGTTCTCAGGGAAAGCTTAAATAATTTGAAGAATTAATTCAGTAACTTTTAAGAAATGATGAGATCTTTAAAAATTAACCAGTGAGTATTTACATAGTAGAGGTATACAGGGATTAGGGATTTGAGGATGCTAAGCTGGGAAAAAAACACATAGCCAGACCCTTTTTGGTGTTAGCTGATGAAACAATGAACAGTAAACCTCCAGGGGTGGAATTATATTGCAGCCTTCAGGTGCTAAAGAAGCGCAGATGGAGAGAGATTCTAGTGAAGTCAGTGGTAACAGGACAGCTGGTGGAGAAGGCAGATCTTGTGCTGGGCCTGGAGAAGTTAACACACTTTGGCTACTGGCTTTGCAGCTTTTTCACTGTTGACTAAAAGACCAGACAATAACAATTTTAAAGTGGAAAGGTTTATTTGGGGGCTCACAGTTTCAGAGGTCTCAGTCTATAGAAGGCCAGCTCCATCCCTCTGGGCTCTTGCAAGATGAAGCAGGACATCACACCGGAACAGAATGTGGAGGGAGGTGGCTCAAGATATCGATGTGCTTCTGCAATTTGTATTTGGGGTAAAAATGGGAGTTCATAACCCAATTGAGTCAAATGTATGAAAGATGATATATCATGAGCTTTGTAATGTTTTGAACAACCAATAAAAAAAAAGATATCACACAGCAGAGAGGGAGCTGTGCTCAACAAGAACAAAAAAATGTACCCCAAGGGCACACTCCCAGAGACCTACCTCCTACAGCCACACCCTCCCTGCCTACAGTTACCACCCAGTTCATCCCTATCAAGGGATTAACTCACTGATTGGGTTAAACCTCAAAACCCAATCATTTCACCTCTAAACCATCTTGCATTGTCTCACACATGAGATTTTGGGGGACACATGTCTAAACCATAAAAGCTAGTGTGCTAATCAGCTTTCTGTTACAACAACAAAATAGCTGAGGTAACTGACTTGGGAGAAGGAAAGGTTTATTTTAGCTTATGGTTCCAGATATTTTAGTCCATGGCCATTGGGCCTATTGCTTTTGTGCCAGTGGCAAAGCAATGCGTCAAGGAGGGAGTGTGTGCAGAGAAATCTGCTTATTCATGACTGCAGGGAAACAAGGAGAGAGATGATGGGAAGGGGCCAGGATCCCGATATTGCCTTCAAAGAAACCTCCTCAGTGACCTTGCTTCCTTCCAGGAAGCCCCATCTCTTAAGTTTGATTACCTTTCAGTAGTGCCATAGGTAGGGACCAAGCCTTCAACACATGGGCCTTTGGGGAATATCATGATCCAAACTACAGCAGGTAGGCAAAGGTAACACATTCCTGAAGTGTTTTAGACTTTAGTGGGCATCCATGAATTCTTTCATGGTATCATCTGGAAGAGATAATTTGCAAACTTTAGAATTTGACTACAAATGGCTAAAATGGTTGGACCTGGTTCAGCAGTAAAACTCCAGGAAATATGACCACACAGGAAAAAGAAACACTTCTTCTGAGGCCCACCTCCAGTTGGTATGCAGTATGCCCAAGGTTATACATGCGGATCTTCAATAGATAAGGGGGTCAACAGATTGTGGTTATGCAAATGAGGTGTTCAAATTCTATTCAGGAGCACAAGCAAATAAGTTAGGAAGAGAACCTGAAAGTTAGCTAAATTGGAAAGCTGGCTGAAATGTGACATAGAACAAACTTGGTAATGAATGACGGGTTCACTCAGCCCTGAGGAGGTACAGCAGAATGGAGAACGACTTCCCATAGAGCTGTGCTCATTATGATCTCAGCTCAGAGTTCTCCAGTGATAGGTGCAGAAGGCATATTGGAAACTTGCCACATGTCTAATTATTTTCTGCATTATCATGGAAAAGTGCACACATATAAGAACATGGTGAATGTCATCTTCTTTTCTTTGGATAAAAGGATGATGAAGATATTGGTGCTTGGTGCTCTTTATGCTATATGAAATTGCATAGGTACTGGGTTGTTTTAAATTTTTTGTTTTAATTAGTTATACATGACAGTAGAATGCATTTATGCACATTGATATAACATTCATAGATGGGATATAATTTTTCATTTTTCTGAGTGTACATGTTGTAGAATCATATTGGTCATGCAGTCACATATATACATAAAGTAATAATGTCTGTTTCACTCTACTATAGTTCCTATCCCCACATTCCTTCACCTCCCCTCCCATCACTTCCCTCTACCTAATCTAAGGTAACTCTCTTCTTCTCTAGTGTCCCCCCTATTGTGAATTAGCATGTGCATATTAGAGAAAATAGTTGGCCTTTGGTTCTTTGGGGATTGGCTTATTTCTCTTAGCAAGATATTCTCTGACTCCATCCATTTACCAGCAAATGCCATAATTTCCTTCTTCTTTAAAGCTGAGTAGTATTCCATTGGGGGAAAACAAAAAAAAAAAAAAAAAATATATATATATATATATATATATATATATATATATATATATATACCCCACATTTTCTTTATCCATTCATCTATTGAAGGACACCTAGGTTGTTAATTGAGCTGCTATAATTATTGATGTGGCTGTATCAATGTAGTATGCTGATTTTAAGTCCTTTGTGTATAAACCAAAGGGTGGGATAGCTGGATCAAATGGTGGTTCCATTTCATGTTTTCTGAGGAATCTCCATACTACTTTCCATAGTGGTTGCACCAATTTGCAGTCCCACCAGCAGTGTATGCGTGTAAAACAGAAGTTATAGTATGCAACTTTGGGTGCTGTATTATAAAGGGCAATTTAGCTCTTCATTCTCTCTCTGGGACAACTGTCTCTGGGAAAATCGAAATACCAGGTCATGAGGACACTTACCTATGGTGAGGTCCACCTGGCGAGGAGCAGAGGCTCCTGCCCAGAGCCATGTGAGTGAGTTTCAAAGTGGATCCTCAAGTCCCAATCAGATCTTCAGATGACAGTGGCTCTGTCAGTGCCTTTCTGTTTTGGGCACCAGTTATTGAACCCAGTGTGCTTTACCACTGAGCCACATCCCCAACCCTTTTTATTTTTTATTTTGTTATAGGGTCTTACTAAGTTGCTTAGGGCCTACTAAGTTGCTGAGGCTGGCTTTTAACTCAGGATCCTCCTGCTTCAGCCTCCCGAGCTGCTGGGATTACAGGCATCAACCCCATGTGAGGCCTCAAGCAGAACTACTCTGCCAAGCAGCTCCTGACTTTAGATCCACAGAAATTGAGATCAGTAAATGTTTGATATTTAGGCACACAAATTTAAGGGTGATTTGGTATGTAGCAATATATAGCTAATACAAAGGGACGTACAGAGTAACGTGGCATCCTGAAGTAAAAGCTACACAAAGAGGTAAGAATTCCAAATTCCCCCCCCCCCTTTTTTTTTTTTTTTTTTTTTTTTGGATACTAGGATTGAACCCAGGGGCACTTAATCACTGAGCTACATCCCCAGTCATTTATTTATTTATTTATTTATTTATTTATTTATTTATTTATTTAGAGATAGGATCTCACTAAATTGTGGAGGCTAGCCTCAAACTTGCAATTGTCCTGCCTCAGACTTCTGAGTTGCTAGGAATATAGGCATGAGCCACTGCAGCCTGCTAAGATCTCCCTAGTTTTAGATTGACTCCCAAAAGAAAAGAAACAAACCTTGACCTACCACTGCTTCCTATTTAAGAACACATGTCAAAGGCACACACTTACAGCTGCCATTTTTACATTTTTTCAGAAAGCTTCAGGCGTTCTAGGTTCTCCTAACAGTTGGGGCCACTACAAAGGTGCTGAGCTGGCAAGGAGCCAGGACCCAGAACCCTGCCCAGCCTGTGCCATGTGGACAGAGCCAGTGAGAGCCTGTTGACACTCAAAAGAGCAAAAACAAAAACTGCTCAAAGTTGTCTGAACTTAGAACTGCTATTTTACACTAACCTCAAAGTTTCAATGGTTTCAATATATAATGAATTTTCCAGAAATAGAATCACTATATAAAACATTAGAAGTTTATATTCTTTTTTTTTAGAATCTTTCTAGAGTTTTTCAAAGCCCATCAGGGACGACATTATATTGTTACTTATATATGATGGAAAAGACAGTTGTATCATCTGCATTTCTACCTGAAGAATCCTTGGTGATTCTACGAATGATGAAAGCATTAGATTACTTCTAATATAGCCATATGTAAGCACTGCCTAATGAAATGTACATTCATTTATTTTAAACTGCTTTCCACTTATTTCTCCTGTATATTGCAGTTTGAGCACTGTTTGCTTTAATGAAGATTGTTTACGTAGACATGGTACATGTTCTGTGACTTTTCAGAGACTAAGAAGTACTATAAAACCCTTGAAAGGAGGGTACTAAGTCTCAGCATTGAGATCCATTGCTCAGGCTGCTTGCAGCTGTGTTGAGAGGCAGAGTGGCACAGTGTGTGGCAGACCTGGGTTCACATCCTGGGTTACCAGCCTTTTATTTTCTCATCTTTAAGACAAGCAAGTACTTCATGGTTTTGAAAGAGTCAGATATAATGTATTGAACTGTTCAAGACAGTGCTGGGCCCATGGTCGGGCATGATAACAACACGTGCTGTGTGTGCTGTGATCTGCTGTGTAATTGGCAAGTCGGTGTGCTTATGCCTTGTCATGAGTAAATCAGTGAGTTTATTCCTCTCAGGTGTGCTGGGTGAGATGCCAGCTTAATTCTGAAACCTAACAATAGTCATGCTTAAAAATAACAATAGAGAAACCCAGTGAGAGATAAGGGAGCAGAGAGAGAGGGAGGGAGGCGCACAGCACCCAGTGACCTACGTCCTCCAAGGACGTCCTATCTCTCAGTAGTCCAGTCGGCCAAAGGATGAACCCACTGAGGAGGTCAGAGTCCTCATGTCCATCACTTCCCCAAACCTCCACCTCTGGACACGAGACTTGGGAGGACAATCCAGATCCAAACTGTAACAAAGTGATTACCTGTGCCACAGGCACGTGGAGTCTAAGAGGCACAGGAACTATCTGGAGCTAGATGAGAGGCGTTTGCCAGAGAGCCACAGAGGAGCTCTGAGAAGGGAAAGGGCAGCCCCCAAAGAGCCTAGAATAGACATAGCTGAACTTTAAAGTGACCTTGTGTGGTTAGCCAAATCCGATTCATTTCCACCATGCTTTTAAAAACAATCATACTCATGGAACTCATGAAAACATTGATAAAACAGGGAGCTCCTCTAGTCAGTCCACATAAAACAGTCATGTAAACCCAATATTGTATAGATATTAGTACTAAAATTGAAAAAAAATTTCAAGAGAAAAATGAAGATGTGAAGAAGTATCAAAATATCAGTACTTATTTCTATATCTGGTGTATATATAGAATATATTTAAATGTAAATTACCTTTGAACTAAAATGAGAAGTTAGGAATAGCATAATCACAGAAATGGTTATTAAAACCATCTGAAATTTCCTGTGTTCCACAGTATCAAATAATGATATGAAAATCTAAGTGGCTCACAGACGATGGTATAATACAGAGAGATTTTAGTAGACATTTTTGTAGTTTCACAAAAGGAGGTTCTTAAAGAATAGAAGGAGGTTTAGGTAATGCCATTATTTAATCAAAATGTCAAATACCAGCCATCACACACCAACCACCTGCTTTTTCAAGAAAAGGAAGCTAGGAACTAAAGGAGGTCTCTTAAAAAGAGATAGAAGAAGGATAAATGACAAAAAAAGTGGAAAATAATTATAGTCTAAAGAAGACGGGTGTAGGGTGTTGTTATAAAATACATTTATCTCAGAAATTTATATGTGAACTAAAGTGTACTAAAGAATAAAAACTTTGCTTTTCATATGTCAATCTATCACTGAGCCACACCCAGCCTTTTTTTTTTTTTTTCCAATTGTAAGACAGGGTCTCACTAAGTTGCTGAGGCTGGTCTGGAACTTGTAGTCCTCAGCCTGGAGTCACTGGAATTACAGATGTCATCACATCTCCTCTTAGAAATAAGCACTTTTTAGAGGATGAGGAGAGAGGCTCAAGTTACATTGAGTTTTAACATTAAGGTTTTCACATTCCTTTACAACTACCACCTCTGCATTTCTGGCTTGTACTCTATTGGAGTATAATAATTCATTCCTCAGTTACCTTCTAGTGGCAACTGTTCCCCATGCTTAGGGTTTGATTCTTAAAGGCATTGTTCAGGTGCTGAGAACAAGTAGCAGGTGCCACCTAAATACATCCAGTTTCAATCCCAGAAGAAACTTCTGGTATTAGTAAACTTCACATCATGTAGCAGTTGATTTTCTAAAGAGTTGTGTCAGAATTGTGAATCCCATCATTTTTAAATGGGTTATCTAAATTTAATAACCTTTTCCTAACTCTACATTTTCCAATATTATAAAATAAAAAAGGATTAACTGAAGTTGGATAATTGAGGGTTAATCAAAAATTCCTGTTTCAAGCCTAGGTGTGAATATGCTCCTTAAACATTTGTGAGCTCCCCTGCCTTCCAGATTGCTGGCTCACCTAGAAAGGCATGGTCAAGGTTAGACCAGCCCATTGAGGCTGCTGCTCACACATGACCCAGGACTGAAGGTTCAGAAGTTTTGGACCCTTCCTTGCACCCCTCTGAACCCAGCCCCATGCTCACCAGTTTCTTAACACTAACATTTGCTTGAAGAAATTCTGCACATATTCATAGTGAGTTTGACAGTGTCTGAGTTAGGGGATATATTTCTGTTGTAATACTTATCTTTGTTAACTGAGATTTGTGTGCTTTCGTGAAAAGATGGAATGAAGGGTAGGTTTGTACACAATCATTTAGCTAAAATCCAACATTGTTCAAGTTTTCTGAAGATAAATAGCTCATCAAAATTAAGTACACTTTAAAATAAAATAATGCAATCTTTTTACATATATAAATAAACAACCAGAATAATTTTCTTTCTCAAATGTCAGTAAGGATTATCTTTAGCAAAAACACTCCATCAGTATTGACTTTTTCAAGTTGACATATGTGACGATATAAGAACAGATTTTAAAAACTAATAAGAAAATAAGAAATAAGGTAACCTCTTCTTATAAAAAAGTAATGTGCAGAGGAAAAAAAACATAGAATAAGAGGAGAAGAATCTAAGCTTATTTCTACAGAAACAAAGATCTGATAGGATAAGGGAACTTAGAATTTTTAGCACAAGGAAAATATGCACAGTGAGGGGGCACATAAGTTATTCTCTTCCTCTCCTTAAGGATATCAGTGTTTCTTTATCCCACAGTGAAGGGAGAATATGAATTATTCCCAGGAATCCAACATAATGGATGAATTGCAAAATGCTTTTCCATTTTTTAAGATCATTCTGTTGTCGCAGTATTTCTATTTTTGTCTAAACCTTTACTTAGGGATTGAAGTGTTTCTAATGATAGTGAAGTAACTCTACTAAAGTGGTCCTACAAGTTAGTATGTTAATATCCTAATGTAACCCAGTAATTATATGTACCTATATTTTAAATATTTTTATTATAATATTTATTATATATAATATAAATATAAAAAATATTTTTATTATATATATAAAATATGATATACATATACAGGTAATACATACAGATGTATGCTGTAGGTCAAAATTTGAAATTACATTTCATTCAAAAATGATTAATAGTGTGAACATTTGTTAAGAATATTGTGATTACTGTTTTTAGTAATTTCCTTTGTATTTGCCTAGGAATATCTAAAGAACAAATTAAAATTGAAAAATGGGCAATAACATAGAAGGATCTTCCTTTGTCCTAAGAGTAGGAAGGGCCTTTCCAAGCAGTGAGTACATGTGGAATCAAAAAAATGATCTGTAAGGGTGGGGCTGTAGCTCAGTAATAGAGGACCTGCCTCACACCTGTGAGGCATTGGTTTGATCTTCAGCACCACATAAAAATAACTAAATTAAGATACTGTGTCCATCTACAACTTTAAAAAAATTTTAAAAAAGTTGATCTGTAGATTGCACTACATATAAAAGCAAGAGTTTTGTTCTTCAAAAAAAGTAAAATAACAAGCAGCAAATAAAAAAATATTTGTAATATGATTTATTTCTGTTGAATGTTTTTGTATCCAGATCTTTTCACAGTGATACAAATATTTGACAATATTGTGTTGTCTTGTCAAAAGAATCAGGGCAAAAAGTAGGCGTTGGGAACAATTTTAGTGCTGTTTTCAGGCTATTGTTTAAAAAAAAAAATCTAAGTTCTGCAGAAAGTTTGTCATGCTGTGATTCAGTGTGGTCTCCTCAGAGCTCCAACTACACTTGCAAAATGTTAGGGCCAAGTAGTGTGGGGCAGGAGGGACCAAAGTAATTTAAAAGCCAACTTAGTACTTGAATAATTCTAACTTTGGTGGTAGTTACAACAAAGAAAATGAAAATAATCCTTCTTCACTACCTGGCTCCATGGACCATTAGGAACCAAAATGTTTTTTCCTTTTTTGTTATACTAGAGAATTTCTAAGTTTTCTTCTAATGATAAAATTCTCTGGTCTATGAATATCCCCATTATTATCATCACATCTCATTTTGCTTAAAGAATGTTAAATCAGTAGTCTTTTATCTATATCTATCTTTTTGAGAAAGAGTGAAGAAAATTGAATTTAGTTCCTTCATGATTAATGCATTTGTCAGATTTTTTTTCTCAACAAAAGAAAATTAATTTATTTTGTTTTTTCATGAATGTAAATTAAAGCTCTACAAACTATTGTAGTAAACTTAACGTTCTTTTTCACAAATTAAAGCTAACCAACTTAGTGTTAATGAAAGGAACTATATTCAAACACAAATTCTAATAACTCTGGTAAAAAGAAAATCTCATACTTCATAAGATTTTCGTTACATAAAATTCATGTAACTTCAACAGAAAGTCATTAAAATATAATTTTCTACAGCAGAGCCTGTATTAATTACCTTGCATGAAAGTCTGAAGAGTTCCTTAATAAATGTCTGGTTCTGTGTGTCCCTGGAAAGGAGAATTGTGTATTGATTAGTTAATGATCTCAAATCAGGGGTCCCAGTTTCAGCTGGTGATGATTACTGTCTTTTCTTTTTCCTGGATTGAATATCCTGATCAAAAGCAGAGGTACAACGTTGTTTTTTTAAAAAAACAGGGAAATGTTTTGCTTCTACTTATATTGATAATGCAGAGAATGCCAAATATAAATTAAATTTGATATTTTGCAACAACTTGTTAATTCATATGGCTTAATCCTCTCTCTCTCTCTCTCTCTCTCTCTCTCTCTGTGTGTGTGTGTGTGTGTGTGTGTGTGTGTATGGAATACATCTTTATTAGTAAATGAGAATTTTAAGAATGATTTTATAAACATACTTTGTGAACCTGATTTTCTCACATTTTTAAGATGATTTATATGTACTACACTGGGATTATAAGAAACAACAACAAAAAAATATTTCCAAGTCCATTGAATCCTTGTGTCCTTTGACTAACTATTCACAAACTCCATTTGAAAACTTATTCTGAACAACATAAGAGAATAAAAACCATTATCTTCTCTTGCTTTCTGTACCACAATCACATTTATGCTTGGTTTTAACTCATTTCAGCAAAAGGAAATTTCAACTTTTTATATTGACTAAATGTAAACTGTAGTGGCTAATGTATACTCACATTTCAAATAGGAAAAATTCAGAGACACTATGTTTGATTACATTAATTTCTTATTAGGATTTAGAATTTTTATGTAATATTAAATGTTCCTTTTGTTTTTTTTTTAAAGAGAGAGTGAGAGAGGGGAGAGAAAGAGAGAGAATTTTTAATATTTATTTATTTATTTTTTAGTTCTCGGAGGACACAACATCTTTGTTGGTATGTGGTGCTGAGGATCGAACCCGGGCCGCACGCATGCCAGGCGAGCGCGCTACCACTTGAGCCACATCCCCAGCCCCTAAATGTTCCTTTTGTAATATTAAATTTTTCAATGTTTGTTAAATTCAGTACATTGGAGTTAATGCTCACTTAATTCTAGGACTAATCATTTCAACTTCAAAAGATAAATCTAAAGCATAAATCTTTTGACACGATTTATTTTTCATACTAAAAGTCATAAAAATTAATTAAATAATGAAATTAATGCTGACATTATCCAAAATCATCTTGGCTTATGTTCCTATGAACCAGAGAAATGTGAAGTAGGGAAGAACACACAGCCCGAGTAGATCAGAGTCCAGTTAGTGCATTTGCCTTGGATGTGGTCACTATAGAGTGAGAAAATTAACTGGTGGAGGGGGTTGTAGGCTTTTGGTGATGAACACGTGGAATATTTTTGCACCCACTTTTTGGTTTTATCTTGTCTGTCTGAACATCTTCTTTCAAAATGTCAGCAGTGATTAGATTACATTATGGGATAATTAATATGAACTTTTATCTGAAAGCTAATTTTGAGTAATACTAGAACAAAACATATGTCAATATGTTAATGATGGAAAGTTGAGCAGATTGCTTTTATATATTTTAAAATTTTTTATATATTTTCTCTTTTCAGTTCACCTTACTTTTGAAATGCCAATTCAATATAAATGTTTGAGAAAGGTTAAATGCCCTGTGAAAGACACACCATTTGAAGTCTGGTGCTATAGTTTCTAAATCCTTCTGTAGAATGTGGTATAGATTCTTGTGTATGAAAACACTGGCCCTTCCAGGAAGTGTGGGAGGCCTTTCCTCTGGGCCTGGGCTCTGGGCTGTGGCTGTGGCTGATAAGCCAAGTGCAGCTCACATTCGAATGCAGTGCTCCATGCTTTTCTTGTTGTGCTATGTCCCTTGCTTCCTTGTTTTAAGCAGGCCTTTCCCCCCAATTAGTTGAAGTTGCTAAGCAGCCTGTCACATCCCATGGTAATCCTAGGGATGTGCTGGACTTTTCCCTTCCCCAGAGGTTGACCCTGCCATGTTGAATCACGTGTCTAAATAAAGGCCGTGCTCAGAATTAGAATGAACAGCTCCTCTGGCGGGATCATAACCCTCCGGACATGACCTCACATACATGCTATGAAGGGGGGAGGCCACAACTGGATTCTGATTTGCACAGTTCAAGCAGCCACGCAGTTCAGCTACCTTCACTCCAATCATTGGGTTTGTTGGAATTAAAATTAGATTTGGAATATAATTGGTGGAGTTAATATATCCAGCTGAGCCCACGCCAGTCACACACGCAGTTCTATTCAAAGGCACAGCCACATTTCGTCTCCAGCAGCTCATTCAGTATTTTGTGCAGGTGACGTTACTTATCATCGCATATGCAGAGTGCTGTCATCATGAGCATCAGGACCTCCTTTTTGTGCGCTCTTTCCATTTCCGCAGACTACTCTGGTTTTCTAGGAATATTAGGTAGCCCTTTGGTGTTCTGGTGCATGGCACATGGTCAGCATTTTTATTCCTCCATCCACTTCTCAATTAGGTCTGACAAAGAAGTAAAAACAACTGGTTTGCTATTTCTAACTCTAGAAAATTAAATTGGAATAAAATGTAATTAGTTAAAATGGGTGCTAATTGCATTTGTTCTGATAATTCTGATCCAGATTTGTCAAAATGCTTTAAATATATATTTTTACAAAAAAGGACATAGACTTAAAATTACCAGTTGATTTTAAATAAGTTATGTCCTTTCGAGATCCCCATTTACATTGTTTTGGGGCAAGTTATAAATAACTTTATCAAAAAATTGTAATCTGTATTTCTCTAACATGAGAAATTTTGGATTGAATCTGATGAGATTATAATTTTTAACCTGTTCTTATGTTTAATGCCTCTAAAATGTAATAATAAGTTTGTTTTTCTTATTGGAAAAAAAAAAAACTTCCTCTAATTATGGGAACTCATCGACCACTGGGCTGAAAGTCAGAGGCAGCTGGGTGGTGAACTGGCCTCTCGCCCAGACCTCAGAGCAAGACTAATTTGAAACCCTTTATAGAACATAGCTCACAGCCTACAACCCAGAAGATCTCGCTCTAATCAACCATTGATCCCAAGAGGTTTCCTTTATTGACCTGAAAATAATTTTTTTTCATCTTCATGCCAGCTAAGGCACTTACAGAGAGTAGGTAGATGGCATCTACACTGAATATGCCTAATGAAGAGGGCAAAGTCTCCCTTCTCTTCCACAGATGACATTTTGGTTCTCTTCCCAGTGGCATCCTGTAATGACACATGATAATAAGAGTGCCTCTCTCCCTCCATCTCTTAACCCATTCCATCACCACTCTACGAAGAACCTGTGCTTAGCAAGGTGCCCCTTCTCAGACTCACTTGGCAAATCAGTTAGGTGGGCAGGGATTGTGGAAGCCAGGTAAGAGAATTCACTCCTGTCTGTAGATACCCAGGTGTGGATGCAGGGCAGTTGACCTCCCTGGATATGACATCAGAAAGTTCCAGTTACTCTAAAGTTGCTTCCCTCTATGATTTACCTGCCTGTGGAGTTTGAAAGTTTCACACCAATGCTGACTCTGTGACACTTCTCAATTTATAGTAGCTCAAAGGCCACTTTGATTATTCCCAAAGGCAAAGTAGAGCAAAAATGATACTTTTTTTTCCACTCAGGGAGGTCAGCATTTATGGGACAGACTCAGATTCTCAAAATTGTTTCAGAGAATGGAGGTTTCTTTTATACCAGCTCTATCAGATTAAAGAAGGTCAGTTAAACAAACTACTTCCCAAAAGTCCCTGTTTTGAATTACTGCATTGAATGTGAACTATCAGGGTCCTGGATCTCTTAGCAAATATCAGAGAAGGGTTTCAAGGCTGTTTTGAGAAACATACTGTCCAACTATACGGCCTTTTCCTTCTGCAAAGATTTATCAAGGATCAATGTGGCTATAGACACCTCTGTTTTTGTTAAAATGCCTTTGGCCTTTAAGTTATCTATAATAACTTTTAGGAAGGTCTAAGCAATTTAAAATAATATTAATGGAAAAACCATGATTCTCTATAGCATTTTTCCTTCCATTTTATCTAAATGGCTAGGAGTGAGGATTTGCATGATTTTACTTAGTTTTCTTCCCCCATTTTTGCCATAATCTGTGTTTATATAGAAGCCATAAATTTGCTTTACTAATGGAATTTGTTAAAATAATATTTTGACTTTGCAGAGATAGTTGTATTTTTCTGTTTATTTTAATGTTGAAACTTTTAAAATACTGCTATGAGCTTAGAGGAGCAAAAACATCATCTTGGAAAAGACTAAAATTCATTGCTTTAGTTGATAGCTTGCCTTTTAATATTCATTGTCGTATATCTGTGCTGGTCATATTGTAAGCCTTGTATCTGTCTCCTACACTCCCCCATATTCTCACAAAAAAGCTATAGAAAATAATGACACACTGCCACCAAAAACTGTTTAATCTTGACTTAAATTTGTAGTGTAATTTCTTGAAAATGGGTATCTAAGCTAAAAACAAAACAAACTAATAAAAAGCATGTGTGTCAGCTGTAATTTTGCCCAAATCTCCCAAGAAAGATAAGACCATGAAAGGTGAACTAATTTGTGTCTTGGGGAAGTGATCCTTTTAGGAGCTGGGGGGAGCTGGCGGTGGGAATTCCAAACATGGTTTAAAATACCACAGGCTTCTCCAAGGGCATCTGGGGAGAGCTGAGTTGCTAGGGCTTTTGACACCAAGCCAGGGTGGCAGCTGTTTTCGTATTTCGTCCATCTTGTTCAAACAGCCACAAATATTAAAACCTGTTCAGAGATGATGTGGACCAAGATCCTGAGCCAGAAGCATAATTATGTCATCTCTCTCTCTCTCTCTCTCTCTCTCTCTCTCTCTCTCTCTCTCTCTCTCTCCCCCCCCCTCTCTCTCTCTCTCTCAGTGTAGCCTGTCCTGTTCTTGGGAAGGGGCATCAACACTTTGGGAGTACAGTGGCACCTGCAGGATCATCTTACCTGGGTCACCCTCGTGGACACAATGAACCAGTCACACTGATGCCAAGGAGTGCCACGGTGTTCCCACCCCAGTCTGACTTATCCCCACCCTGCCCACTGAAACCAAGTACTAGATGAGAGAGATGGAAGGAGGCAGACTTGTATTTCCACATACTTTAGAGTAAAGGAGACCTGAGACTTCTCTTCAGGATCCAATCCCTCAGCAGCACACAGCTCCATGGCACCTTGCTCCATTCCCATTCAAGCAATATTGATCCAGCACCTGTCTTACTTGAGATAAATAAACATTGGGACCTGAGAGTAAATACTCCCTATTTTTTAGGTATTCTCAATCAAAAGGAATAGGCAGAGTTATAAAGATAAAAATCATGCTAAAACATAAAGAGTTAGAAAACTAAATTTATGTAAACACACACACACACACACCTGCGTATGCTCTATTAGGCTGCTCAGAAATTGCTGGAGCTAAGATCAGATCTCAGCCTCTTTGCTTTGAGACTCACAGCCAGTTTCTTGACCAGTATGGCTGACATCATAGAAACTTCACCTAAGTACAAACCATAGCTCATATTATCAGTACAGTTCTGGCTCTTGTAGAAAAATGTCCACTCCTTCCCAAATCCTTAACTAGTAAGACCGAGTGCACATTTCTAGCAAGTCCCTGACTTCACCACATGACAGCACATGTGACAGGGGACAACAGCCATGTCTGGGACCTTGCTGATGGCCTGCTATATAGAAGGGCAGCTGCAACTATAAGTTTGTAGACAGAAGTGACCTTAGAAGCCACCTACTCCAACTTCCTTCCAAGAGATGTCTCTCAAGGGATGCTCTGAATTTCAAATCAGGAAAAGTTTGGGAGCCACAAACTCTGCTGGCTTAGAGTTGCCATGAAATTGGGAGCTATTGCTGCAAACAGAAATAGGACCCACAGATTATAACCAGTTACTGCTGAGTCTTCCTACAGAGTCTGCAGCCAGTTTCAGTGGGGGTATCCCCACCACCCTAGTGTTCTGTCTTCTGCTCCAACAGTGACCTGCTTAGTTTTCCCTCCTCACTCTATTCTATCAAGGTGGACTCATCCACTCCAGGGCAGAGACTGCCAGATTCTTTCCCCACCCCTAGCAGAGAGGTGTTGCCAGGAAGCAACATTTGCTAATGGCATTGGAAGGGTGTTGTGGACTTTTCTGACCCAATGTGGTCTGAGGAGAGATACATCATTTCTACCCTCTCATCTCCCACCAGCTACCTATGTGTCAATGCTCAAAGCAACCTGGGTCAAAGATGACAGAAATATCATCAGTCTGCATCCTTGAATAACATATAGGCCAGAGTTGTGCCCCCTTCGCACACTCTGACACCAACCAGGAACACTTTGCATTGTGAAAAATGAACTTCTATTTTGTTAAGCCATGGAGATTTTAGGTTTTAACCTTTACACCAGCTAGCACTACCCCCACCTATGCAATTATAAAGTCTTCAGATCCCATCCATGCAGACAACTCCCAATTCTAGCCCTATGAGACAGACTTCATTCCAGAGGTTCACCCCTACATATCCAGTTAGATAGCCCCCATGATGTCCCTTAGGTCAGTTCTGGTTCTTGTAAAAGAATGTCCTAGAATGTTCTAGACTTGTTAAGTCTAGAACCAAACAACTGAGCCACTGCCTCCCAAACACCCTGGGTGTTCCTTTTCATCATATGATGGTGAGCACCAGGGTCTCAAGCCAGAAAACTGAGTTTCTCAGATTCCACCCTATTTTCATGCTCCATAGTAATCCTTTCCTAAACACCCACCTTGCACACCCCCTTCTCTCTCCTGATGGCTGCTTTCCCATCCAGTTTAATAACAGTAGCCTGGCTCCCTCCTCCCATTTTCTCCCATGCTACCGACAGGGGTTGTGTTTTTGAAATAAAAATCAGATCAGGACTCGACATGCCTTAAAGATTAAAACTCAATGTCCTGGTTTGGCATGTGAGGCCATCCTTTGGACCATTTTCTGCCCACCTCTCTGGCTTCTCTCTCACCATTTTCTCTTGTTGTTCTGCCCACAGCAAAGGTCCTGACATTTTCAAATACCTTTCCCTGCCGTGCTGTTGGACTTGTGCTCCTTCTACCCAGAACACACCATACCCTCACGCCAGGGCTTGACTCAGCTCAGAGATCATCTCCCTTGGGAATCTTCAATTTCTACAATCACATTTGAGCTGTTGCCCCTGTCTTTCTTTTCCTCCTACCTCATCCCTCCCTCACATAGTGTGTGACTGTGCAGTTCCTAGCAAATCTAGGAGCTCTTGCATCTTAGCCCTAGCTTAGTGTTCTTTAAGAACAACCAACTACAACTCTATCTGCGATATGCCCTCTGTGCATGCTCATGGATTTTACCAGTACTGTCATCCACTCCTATCTGCATACATTGATACAAAGTCCTAAGGCAACACCTGGTTTATTGTAGACTTTCAGCTAGTGTTGACAGAATTGGGTTTTTTTATTATTGTTGTTGTTGCTTTGATTACTATCATCATTAATTATTGCCTTTGACCATACTGATTCCACATCTCTTCTAGTTTTAGTTTTTCTTTTGGCTCAAATCCTGTAGTAGATTCTTGTGCTCAAGCCACAACTTTCCTCCCAGGACTGCAAAGTGAGCAGAGTGGGAGTCAAGGGCCCAGAGCCCTGGGTTGAGGTCCCCCCACACCCCCGACTGTGTGAGCTCCATGGATCACTCACTAGCTCTGTGCCTCGTTTTGGTCATCTGTGAAACTAGGACAAAAATAGCTTCCTGACCCACTTCAACAGAATAGTTATGAGGAAAAACCTAGATCATGGTAGAAAAGCATTTTTATTAACTCTGAAAAAAGTACAAAAGTAAATGATTGGTTGGTCATATTTCCAATAGCATAGACATTAAGTAATGCTTTCTCTATGGAATGTTGGGTCCTTATAGCTTTCAGCCATTCCCACATTCCTTAGAGAGTGGGCAACTGACGTAAGTGCTATATGTCTTCATGGGCACATCCTCAAATTTTTATCCCAGGCATCGAAATAACTTGGCCTGGAGAACTGAACATGGTGTCACCATCCTGACAAGGCTGCCTGCATTGATATTGTCTTCGGGTCTCTGAGTCCATCTTTCTATCAATTCCCCCTTATTTGACATTCGCCCCACAATAGCCACACTGGTTTTGGAATGAGTAAATGGATGAATGCTACTCCAGGATACAGTAAAATTTTCCGGTGCTCAGGTTTTTGTTTATTTGCTTTCTATTTGGCTTTACCCTCTTACATGACAACATGAGGATGGTGATATGATGAGGGTGTGGTGGGGAAGGACAGGAACTGACATTTTGACCTCTTATGTGCCTGGCACTTATCTAAGCCTTTTACATTTAATCTTCACCATTACTTGGTCCAAAGAACACTTGTGCTTGTCACCCTATACTGTAAGCTCCATGAGGGACAGAATCATTTATATCTTATCTGTCCTTAGGGACAAGAACAGTAGCCTGGCATATAGTCAGCACCTAAGAAATAGTTGTTGAATGAAGCAATTTGCTCTTCAAATGACTTTGATCTTTAGGACTTTGGAGTTTTCTGGGTACTTGTAATCCACTAAGTACCTAATTTTCTATAATATTTTATAAAATGCTTTCTCATACATAACTTCATTTAATGTAAAGCAACCAATGACATTTTATCACTAGAAACACTAAAATACAATTTTCTGCCAAATGAAACTAAAGTATGGACATCATTGTGTATTACAAGAGTCCAGTTTCTTCAATGAATGATAAACACTTAAATTAATTCAAATTAAGGATGACTAGGGTTTAAAAGAAAGAATTATCATATATTAGAACTGTTGGTTTTTACTGAAAGAAGAAAATACTAGAATAAATTGCCCCATTCTGCTTAAAAAGAGGGAATTCTCAGTTGAGTGCCAAATTTATATACCAATGTGGAAAGGTAGCTGCAAGGCTGATTCTTTGAGTTTCTAAAGGAAAAGAAAAATGAAAAAAATATTTCAAACAAACCACATAAAATTTCTTAGTATGTAATTAAAACTAGAACTGATGAAATCTAAAAGAAGCTTAATTTGCTAGCAGCCATGAGGATTTTCATTTCACAATGACTTGAGACAGTAATGGCCATGATCTACTTTGCATGTCCTAACCAATGGGGGAAGAGTTCCTATTCGAGAGTGTTCAGCAACATCACAGGAAATGGTAGATCAGGGGCCTGTGGTGCTAGGATAGGATTACAGTTTCTGCAACTTGAAGAGCATGTCTTTAAATGAAATTCTAAAATATTATGATGGGTTGAAGGCCAAGTACAACTTTATAACCAAAATATGATGATTCTTTGTATTTAAACACTGGCATCTGCAGCCGTCATTGGTTTTAAGTAGGTTTTTAAGTAGGTTAGGGGAAGCATTTCCTAAAACTCTCAGACAAATATGACTAGTCCATTTGTCAT
The DNA here is from genome assembly GCF_964194105.1 of Spermophilus citellus. NCBI lineage: Eukaryota > Metazoa > Chordata > Mammalia > Rodentia > Sciuridae > Spermophilus > Spermophilus citellus. Next base: position 83,538,528 of record NC_138195.1, read on the forward strand.
TTTGGTGTCTTCAGCACATGAAGCATTTCAATTTTTATCCAACAATGTAACCTTTGGAGTTTTGCCTAATAATGACTTCAGTTGTGCTGGCCTTCCAACAGATAAATTGAAATAGAAATGCGTATTTTCTAATTATGCATCTAGACCTCGCTGTATATTGGCAAGGGTGGCCACACTGAATGTTAAATGAAGTCTGCACAATAGCGAGAGTCTGTGTGACATCAAAGTTTCCCAAAGTCACTTTCTTAATCATGTGAAGGATAGCCAGGACTCCGATCAGTAGTATGTGGCTATATACAATCAGAGGAAAAACATTTAAACATCCCAGCATGGTATTTCCATTTAAATCTGATTACAGTGAAATAAAACTGTAGCCATTAAAGGTTTAGAAGAACTACAAATACAAGCAGTAAAAGAAGACAGATAGTAAATGAGGTAGTAAAACATTTCAGCAGGGCAAACAGTTTATAGCACTCATTCAGTCTTCGAGTCGCAGACTGTGCAATTCACCACAGACCCCGCACCGTTCCCTGAACTCCACTTAAACCTGCAATTAACCTTTCACGCCTAATGAAGCTGTTTTCCTGGAAAATTAAAATATATAGTGGTGCCTGCTTTTGCAGAGACTTGGGAGGAGAGCATTTCAAAACCAATGACTTCTCTAAGGCTTTTGTTCAAAAGTAAAATGGAAGTGCTATGTTTGTATAGAAAGCAGGAATGTTCTTTCCAAGGCAGTTTCATTTGATGTGCAGTATTTTATTACTGTACTTATTAATTGTTCTGCATAATTGTAAAAAAACCACACATCAGTAATTTTATGATTAGATTGTTATTGCTAGAGTCTACTATTACTCTTTCACTTCCATTAGGGAGAACCAGAGTTTTACTAATAAGAACTAAATTCCTGATGTTTTTCCTTGGTGGTTTTTGTTGTAAATTTAGCAATTGAAAAAGATGTATTTACCATTTAAATATTTAGCTGTTAGTCATTTATGTTTTTTCTCTTTAGAGCCTATTTGCACCTGTTCAAAGAGATAACAAGTTCTTAAATTTTAGGAGGCAAATGTTGTTTTTCTTTAAGACTGTGAGTAATGGTCTGATTTGAGTTTGCATTGTTCTACCTATTTACAAAATAGTTGTGGTGACTTTTGGCAACCAACCTATGACTACTGACTTGTGCCCATTTGCTGAAGGCAATTCTGGTGGTTCCAAGGGGACCTGCTTCCTTCACAGTTCACCTGCCCTGGGTGACCTAGAGCAGCCACCTGCATTGACAAAGACCAGTTTGACACCCCAAGAGGCCATGGAAGATGGAATAGGAAATAGAAGATGGACTTTCTTTCTTACGTGGTTTACACTTCATATTTAAATAATCTAAATGTCACAGTGTCTGGTATTTAAGAATTAAAGGTACAAAGAGGTAAAGTTTATAATAAATTTTTAAGCCCCAGCATTTTTATTGAATCTACCGGTATATTTTGATGTAAATTCTGCTAGCCCGCAGCGTCTGTGCATCATCTTGACATGGTAAATGAAATTCCTTTAGTCCGCCAGTCTAAAATAATGAATTGTTCCCCCAGTTAATTGTATTGCTTTGATAACAAGGAACTATGCTAGGCCTAGCGAACACAATAAGTGGATTTCATCAGATGATTTGTGTGACGTTTTGAAAAATGATCTTCAGGAGTGACCTGATTTTAATGGAACTCTCGCGGCCTCAGCACGCGCCACTGCGCAGGATCTGGCTGGGACCAAGCGCCTCCTCCCAGGGCACAAGGCGCTCCTCTGGCCTGGAAGACCTCCCGTGGGGAAAGCTCCTTGGGACGTCTAGCCGGAGAGAAAGAGCGCACCTCAAGGGGCACCAGATGAAACTACTTCTAGGTTGCTTTTATTTTATCGATATGTATCTTTTTGAAAAATCCAGGAAAGACCTTAAGTTGCCCTTATCTCTTCATTGCCAGTGTGGAAATAAACCAAGACCAACACAATGGAAACAAGCAAAAGCTATTTATTAGGAGCTTGTTATAGAGAGGGAGTGAGCCACCATCGCTTGTGTTTTGGCAAACACTTGAGGTCAGACAGAGGCTTGGGAAAGCTTTCAGAGAAGCAGGCAAGCCCCAGGTGGGTCGAGATTGGAGCACCTGGCTCTGGGGAGCTGGAGGCAGGTTAACTGCAAGTGGAGCCTTCTGCTCATTTGGTTAGGTGTGCATTTCCCTCCCTCTGGTTGTCCTAAATTGGAAGTAAGGACAAATTAGGGATGTCAATTATAAATCAAGTGCAAGCCATCTGGACCCCCCCCCCCCACCCTTACCAGGGTTATTGTTTGACTTCATGGATTGTTACTAGAGATAGCAGTTTGAACTCCTACTGGTCTGACTTATAGCAGGCTGGCTTCCTGGGATGGTCATTGTAGATAATGGGTTGGTTTTCTGAGCATGTCACTGCTGACTGGTCAGAACTCTGTTGTTTTATATAGTCTTGCCATTATCTGTATGTTCAGTCTCTTCCCCACATAGAGTTCAGTTAGGGATTTGGGGAGGGAATATTATCTGTTTTAAAGAGCTACTAACTTGACTTTAAATCAATTAAGAAAATTAGATTCCTTACAATAACAGAGTGTGCTGAGAGCAGTGGCAGAAATGACTTCCTCCCCCTCCCCCTGAGTTCTGCCCACACTTTGCAGTTGGGGAGGACAGGAACCTTGATTCTTGTAACTATGTCCTCCTGTAGGACGAAAGAGGATCTGGGAACTTCTTGATTGTTCTAGTTATTTTCTGTCTTTGTAAAGTTCATCATGTTTTAAACATGAAAATATGCAAAAATAGTAACAAAAAATTTATCCTCAAGTTGACATTCTAGGTAAGTACACACACAATGTGGTTAGTAGGATTATTGTGTCGTTCATCATTAAATTACAAGATTTATAAGGAAGGATAACTCATGGTGGGTTACAAACTGATCTAGTAAAGCACTCAAGCTTAAATCTGAATGAAATTGTCATTTGACCCATCAAAAAGATAAGACCTGAGCAAGTGGGTAGGGAGTCCTCTGTGAAGGCACAGGGTGGACATTCACATACCACTTATATCCATTTATTCAGAACCTGAAAATGTGGTTGGTTGTCCCATTTTCACAGGGAAAAGATAAAAAGCTGTCAAACAAAAAAAATCAGCATGATTTGCAATTTTATTTGTAAATTAAGAACTGAAATATGGTTTATGACTTCTGATTTTTCAGCTGAATGTGTCTCCAAGCTTCAGAATCATTAGTAAACCCAGGACATGTTGTGAGAGACACTACTTTAATTAGGCTTTGGACTTCGTATACCCTGAAATACACAGATACTGTGACAGCCTTGAATTAGCATAGAATTTCCTGTTTTGGCAACTCAAAACTGTTTACTCCTCTCTGGCTCTGTATCTTCTGTCAGGAAAACAACATTTGCTGCCATATGTAAATGGAAAAGTATCTTTCAGAGCTTCTTTGGCCCAGGTCATGCAATAGTTTAATGAATAAAATGATTTCATCTTTGGATGTTGTGATCATTGAAATTAGTGTAAGTGGTCTCTGTGCCCATTAAAGGAAACATACATTATTTGTCACATTTGGCTGTCTCTGCGTAAAATGGTGCCAGGAACGAAAGAGCAGGAAGCTGTAAGTTATGACAGAAGTATGCCAGGAGAGCTGGAGAAACTTAAGGTCTGCCTGAACTGAACTTTCAGTTAGCACAAACACAGTCTGTGATTTTTAAAAAATTAATGTCCTTCACCTCCATTTTATAGAGCATAATTAATGTCCTTCACCTCACCATATTAATTTAAACTTGGAACCTGTGCTACCTCTAAGTATTTCAGGATAATATTTAATATCCTAGAAAAGTAAGCCACTCCACAGCAGGCCTTAAAAGGTAAATGTATACAATTATTAGGCTAGCCACCAATCATTATTAATTTTGTGAAACCTTCCCTCTGACACCATAAATTTCTCCTTCTCCCCCAATACCTTCTCTTTTGTTTCCAAATGTACTTGAGTCTACCTTTTCCTTTTAAAAGAACATGTGCTCATATAATCACATGCATCATCACATCATATCACTTGGGCTTGTTGCTTCTGCCAAGAAGATATGCCTGTATGTCTCTGTCCTTTGCTGAGCATCTTAAACGAGGGACTTAATGTCTGCTGGCTACACTTCCTCCCACCCCGTGCCCTGCTCTACTGTCAGGCTTCCTTCCTCAGGAATGAAAATGGCACAAAGATCACTAGGGTCTTCTTTGAGGCATCTTAACAGCCTGTCATCTGCAGGCCTTAGCCTGCTGGCCCAATGTGACATGTTTTTGTAGACTTCTTGATCTCTGCCCTCCCGACTTCCCTGACACCTGGGCTAGGCTGTATGACCTTCCTCTCTGTTGGCATTTCTTTCTATTCATAAATCTCTGGAGTTTTGTTCTTGCCAGATCATATTTGAAGCTTACATAGAATAAATTGACCTACAGGGATAAAATAATTCAGTGACATCTTCTGTGGGGTTAGATCCTAAACAGAAGTCTTCATCTAAGAGCAACAGGTGGAGATGATGGCCGTGAGGGCTTGGGGTGGGTCAGCTCACTTGGAAGTCAAGCCTCCAAGACCTTGGAGAAAGAGAATGAGTCAGAAGTTCCTCAGTGAGCACTTCTTAGACAAGCCTAAGCAGCCTGGCCCTGTGATGTAGGATGGTGATTTGAGATATTTTGTTTTAGTCAAGAATGATGGGAATCGACAGAAACTGAAGTGGTTCACTTGTAGCTACGCTAAGGCAGGGTCCGCCGTTGAATCATTGCTTGTGTAAGTTTAGTAAAGTCTATTGTCTCCCAGTCTCTAACTGAATGTTCCTGTCAATCAATGAGCAAACAAAGTAACAATTATTTACTATAACAACACAATGTTTTTTTAGAATTGCCTATGATAGCTGAAGACCCATTTTGGATCATATTCTGCCAATAATACCCACAGTCCTTTTCTAAGAGATTTATCAACTAAACTTCAACAGGTGGTCTTTCTTCCAAGTCCATTTGTGCATAGCATAGCTCTGCCCTCGGGGTGCTTTTTTGTTAAAAACAGTTTAAAAGAATGAAATGGCAAGCCACTCAATGGGAAAAAATATTTGCAAAACCTTATCAGGTAAAAGACTAGCATCCAAAATGTACACAGAACTTTAAAACTCAACAATAAGAAAACAACCCAATTAAAAGTGATCAAAAGACATGAACAGATACCTCACGACAGAAGGTAAACAAATGGTAAATAAATACATCAAAATATGCTCAGCATCATATATCATTAGTAATTTCAGATTAAAACAACCATGACACACTGCTACACATCTATTAGAATTGCTTAAATTCAAAATGAAGACAATAGCAAATGCTGGTGAAGATGTGGAGCAACAGGAACTCTCCTTATTGCTGAATGTAAAAAGGTACAGCCACTCTGAAAGACAATTTGGTAGTTTCTTACAAAGTTATAGGCTTCCCATGTGATCTAGCAGTAGCACACCTAGGTATTTATGAATTGAAAACTTATGCCCACCTAAAACCTGCACACAGACGTTTATAACAGCTTTATTCTTAACTGCCAAAACTTGGAAGTAAGAACAATTAAGATGCCCTTCAATAGGGGAAAGGACAAACAAATCAGGGTACATCCATATAACAGAGTATTATTCATTGTAAAAGAAAATGAGCTATCATTTCCCCAAAAGATATGGAAGTACCTGAAATGTGTTTACTCAGCTTTCTTTCCCTATAACAAAATACCTGAGGTAATGAAATTATAAAGGGAAAAGGTTTATTTTGGCTCATAGTTTGTTTGGGAGGCTCTAGTCCATGATCAGGCAGACTTCAGACCTGTGGTGGATGCTGCATGGCAATGGCAGGGAGCACTTCATGGAGCAACCTGCTCATCTCATGGCCAGGAACCAGGAGAAAGGGGCCAGGGTCCCACAGTCCCCTTCAGTGAAGTCCTCTAGTGACCTAAGGACCTCCGACTAGGCCTCACCTCCTGAAGAGTCCACTGCTTCACAGAAGCACTACGCTGGGGACTAACCCTTTAACAACGGGCCTTTGGGGACATTCAATATTCGAACTATAGAAGGTGCATAGTTTTAAGTGAAAGAAACCAATCTGAAAGGCCACACTGTCGGATTCCAACTATGTACCACCCAGGAAAGGGAAAAACTGTCAAGACTTTAAGCGAAGATCAGTAGCTGCTGGAGGCTTTGAGGAAGAGTATGATGATTCAGTGAAGCACTGGGGATTTTTAGGGCAGTGAAACTTTTCTGTGGGATGCTGTATTGGGGGACACATGACAGTGGGCATTTCTCAAAACCCACAGAACTGCACAGCACAAAGGGTAAACCAAAAAGTCAACTGTGGACTTCAGTTGATAATCATGTATCAATATTGATTCAGTTTTTCTATAAACCTAAAACTGCTCCAGGTTTTTAAAAATCTTTGTATGAACTTTGTAAAACAAAAAAAAAATATCTATATCAACAGTGAGAATTATTCATACATCCAGAGCTAATGTGTTCAGGCACAAAGACGAGGGTGTGGGAGCACCACTGGTCATGATGTTGGTCAAACACTGAACTTGACTGTCCAGAGTCAGAGTCAACTAATGTTGTTAGATCCTTGTGGTCCAAGTGTGAAGTGCACATGACCAAGTTAAGCAATATTTTAGAAAACAGAAAAATACTTGATGGCAAATGATCAGGAAGACATTTCATAACTAACATAAAACAAGAGTGAACAGGACCCTGGGCTACAGGGCTTGCCATTCAGAAATGGGGAAGCAAGCATTTAAATATCCTTCTCCTTCCCTTCCAGGTCTTGCTATTGCCAGTGCCCTGATAGATATTTCACAGCAGAAGCCTTCAGATAATAAAGACAAGACTTCAGGGGTCCGAAATCGAAAACACCTCTCCACACGTCAAGGAACTTGTGTCTGAGAAATGGAAACCACTCCTGCATATTCTACACTGATTTTCTTCACAACTGGCTTCCGTTAAAGCTGTCCTTTGGCCTCAGGTTTTATGGAGGCCAATCTTTGTAGGATCCAGGGCCCAAGTGCAGTTCCCTCTAAGTGGGCAATGTCCCAAGTGGCCAAAGAATGTTCACAAGTTTTATAAAAGTAACAGTATTGGTGGTCACAGGTGATAGGGTCAGTTTTTATGACTGTTAGGCTTATCATAGCTGATGTTAAATTACTCTGGAAAAAGATGTATATTGTTTCTTAATGCAGATGAAAAATATGTAATTCATATAAATCAACTGTTTATATCCCAAGACTTTAAAGAAAGACATTTTATAATGCCCGAATGATGAGAATTGTACAGTTTTTGCCTCAGAAGCAAACTTAGGTCACTTGTATATGAACAGGAAATGAACAAATCACAATGACTTTAAATGCTGTTTTATCTTGTAAATGTGAAAGCAAGTTTTTGATTTAGTAGCATGTAGGTAAGATATTTAAATATTTCACACGACCATATCATGTTCAAACTCAATTTGAGAACATAACAGTCTTCCACCTACCTGGAATGCAGACCAGAATGAACCGTCTGGATGTGTATGTGCAACTTCACAGGAGGTTTATTAGAATTCTGAGTGTAGAGGACATTCCTGTCGTCCATGCCAACTGCCTAAGTCATTATCAGAGCTGATAGAGCATGGAAAAGCCTGTCCAGCAATCAATTTTTCCCCTCCTTCCAAAAACAGCCTCTGATACCACAATCTGAGGAGATTGAAATTTAGTGTGCAAGCTTCTGCTCCAGTATGGTAATTTTCTAATTGCTTAGGAATCATTGGATCCGACCTAAATGATCTATCTGCATTTTTATAAGAACGTGTCATTTTCTTTGGGCCTTCCTCTTCTAGCTGCTAGATTTTATTTATCATTTACAAATATTATGAAATGCATTTTGAGATGACACCCCCAAATCCTTTCTGCCAGCCATTTCACATAGCATATACAAAGAGAAGAGCATCGCTGGGCAGGCCTCAGCAGACCCCTGTTTCTAACATGAACACACCGGTGTCATGGGAGTGAGTCTACAGTTCAAAATTAAGTCCACTGTTGGCCACGCGCAGCACATTCTTAATGATTCAAGATTCTGAATTATGGCAGAAAGAAAACTTAAAATAAAACAGATTTTATTTTGGAACATAGAATCATTTGTGTCCTAATACTGACAACAGTTCATTAAGCTCTGTAGCGTTAACAGATCCAATTTGGATTTGCAGTTTTTGACTTTGGGGTGACTACAGAATATATAAGAAAAATGACAGAAATATCCAAAGCTGCTGTATACAACTTAGTTTTGTTTAACAGGAAAGTCACTCAAATCTAATTGATGTTTAGTACTATATATGTACTCTTCATGTTCTTTGGATTTCTGGAAGGTAATGACACTTTACAGTTAATGCCTAGTTAATTGCATGCCATGGATGTACAGTAGCGGAATACGACCCTATTGTGAAATTAAATGTCTATTTCAGATGCCATTTATACATAGCTTAATTTGATGAGGATTGAATGTAATATATAACAGGAATGATCATATAATATGTAGTTGCATCTTATAAAAGATTGCTAGGTTGCATCTAACCATGACTGTCATTATTTTGATAATTAGGCACTTATGAATTATAGTATCTATTCCTTATGTTGGCATGATAATTTTGCTATTTTCCACGCATTAAAAGTAATGCAAATTCTTAGACTAATTTTAGTAATTTTATCTATAGCCTGTGGGGGGTTTGGGGGCAAGGGGCGGGCTGGTTGATTCACTTCCCTATGATATTTTCTCTCTCAAAAAACAGTGGACTAAGTTTGTAAATGTCTCCTAAAACAAACAAACAAACAAATTATCCGCCTTTTTTTTTGGACCCTTTAAATGTTGATTTTTTTCATTTAAAAATAAATTGACAAAACTGGTGATTACAAAGCTATAATCATTTTAAAATAAAGCAGTTGCCCAATTTGTTTTGCTTGCTCACAATTGTCACTAAAGAAAGCTTACAGAATGAAAATACAAAAATATACAGACATACATAAAATCTATCTCAGCTCTATTTTTTAGGAAGTCTAAGCAGATGGTATTACCATGAAAAAACTGTCAAGTTTCACCCACCTTGAGACCCATCTCTACAAACTTGAATTTTGGATAATTATGGGAAATGATGCAATACTAAAGTCATCCTGTACCTTTCTGGACCAAACATTGCTAACTCCAAGGCCAATCATGAAGGTATTCTCAATGTATCAAAGCTTTTCACAGGTAATAAAATTCTTTGCCCTCAGGTGAAATGGATCTAATAGACATCAAGGATCAAGAATAATCACTGGTCTATGGCTTACTCTAGACCCCCAATCCCCACATCCCAAATACTCAACTTTGGATGTCTTCATTTAAAAAATATCAAACCACACATATGTTTTCTGAAAAGTTAGCACTTAAATTGACTATTTCTCTTGAAAACTTACTTTGATGGAATTCTGAATATTTCAGTAAAGAAGGACTTTGAAACATTCTTTAGATTTTAGAATTTCTTATTCTGCCAAGCATGAAAATATTTGGTTAAATAGATGAAGTGTCTAGGGACACTTTGTGGACAACTGGAACATTTTTGTTAAAAAATAATCTGCTTGGGCTTAAGTTTGATTTAATACATTTTGGGAGAATTAAGAATCTCACAATTGCTTTAAATGAGTGAAAAGTTATCTTTAGTGAGACACAGAGGAGAAATCTAGATGACATATACTACAGTATTCTGCTTAATAGGAAAACTTCAAGTAAGACATCTTTAAATATGTAATTGATGCTTGCTGTACTTCCCAATACTTCTTTTCTGTTGGTGTCAGTAAGATAGAGGTGACCGACTCTAGTCCATGCCATGGGGTCATCTAGAGAGCAAGCTGATGGATAGGCTGGAGCCCAGATGCTGGGACCAGCCTTAAAGTGTGTAGGCACTGGGCAGGTTTTGAGTGTCTCGTCTTCCTACCTGTAGAGGGAGGTGATGGTGCCCACCTTTCAGAGCAGTTGTGACACCAGAAGACAACAAATGTGAGTCTCCCAGGCCAGCAGGCCCTTGATGCAGCCTGGCTGCTGTGAATCATGAGACCCCAGGGACATTCTTCCCTGTGAATGGGTTTATGGATCTTTCTATTAATTTTCATCCATCTTTTCACTGTAGGTGAAAGTTGGGTTTTTACAAAAAGACTTCCTGAAAATCCTATATTTCTAGGACATAGAGATTCCTAAAAAAGACATTGATATTTAAGTCAATAGAACTTTGATTCTTTCTAAGTCACTTGTAGCTGAACATTTTTTTTTTTTAAATGACAGTTTGATGACTTTGGGACAAGGAACACCAGTTGTGGTCTTTCATGTACAAACTAGACAAGAAGGGGTCAGTCTTACATTGTGTTGCCATACATAAAATTATGATTTGGAAAGTATTTTATATTTTTTAGAAAAGTTCTAAAAAGAGAACTGATCATATGAACTAATTCAACTACCCACTTTTTTACAAAATTCACTTCCAAAACCCATTTGCTCTTTATTAGAGTGAGCTCAGAACTTACTTGTTCATAAGAATCCCCTGTTTTGTGCAGATTCCCACATTGGGACTCAGAAGGACAGGGCGGCCCTGGACTGGTACTTCATAAGCTCCTCAGTGACTCTTACCAATAGGCAAATCAGGGACACACTGCACTGTGCCAGAGAGCTGCCTGTTAGAGCTAGCATTAGGAGTTCTTTAAATAATGAAGTCATTCCAATTCAAAATGCTTTAAATAATTTCCCAAGGAATACCAGCCATCTGGTTGGTGTTCATCAGTATTTTCATTTAACATTTTAGTTTTATCAAATTTTTTAAATTAAGAATTAGAATCATAGCTACTATCAGGATACACATACACAGGTGTGCATGCCAGTGTTAACAGATTGTGCAAAAGTTCAAATCCGCTTCAAAAAGCTAAAACTTAGGATATACCATGTTATTAGTCTGGAAATAAAAACATCATCAGCTCTTCCACCGCCCACTGCCAAATTCAATTTTGCTTTTTGTTTTTGGTTTCCCCCCGCCTTTACTCTTCCAAGATCATATAGGAGGAAACCCCTTCCCGTCTTAAGACTTGGTTATAAAAGTTGTGTTATTGAATTTCCACATTCAGAATACATTTTTCTGTCCATCCATCCCCCTTGCTCTTACCTAGGTCTGGGCCCACAGCCACATGCTTGTGTTTACAGAGATTGTTCTGACTTAAGTCAGCTTTCCAGTGCAGCCAAGGCACAGCCGAGGAGTTTTCTCCAAGGTCTTTGCTAACCTTTGCATTTAGTCCCATGTGGCCGTTGGGGTCCAGTCCTCCTAGGAATGGTGCTGCTCTGCTGGGCCTCAGACTGATACTGCTGGGAAGGAGCGAGTCAAGGAGGACCCAGACCTTCTTCCCTCCACCCACCACAGGAAGATCAAGCCCCTAGGATCCCTCTTGTACTCTTGGGCAGGCCATCTGCCAGGATCCTACCTCTGGCCTCACCTTGAGCTTGACTCTGCCTCTGCTCTCAGAGATAGAGTGGGGGTTCCTCCTGTGAGACCTGTCGTGCCTTCCAGGGGTCAGGCTGGGGAAGGGACCGGGATCAAAAGCCCCATCCAACCCAGAGAAAGATGCCCAGCCTGGCTGGTATGTCCCAGGAACTTTAGAAAAGAGAGAAGCTTTGGGACAGACCTGGATGAAGGTGTGCCCAATGTGGGTAGAGCTGAGGGCCACATCCTGGAGCCCTTTCCTCAGCCACAGCGAGCAGTAGCCATTCGAAGCCCCAGGACTCGCTCACTCTCCTCCTGATGGTGGACAAGTGGCTCAGTTGACATTAGGAAATTTTAGCTCAAAACTGATTTTCTCTGTCCTGAATAGGTTTCTCCTAGAAATGCCTGTGGCCGATGTGAAGGGCAGGCATCCTTACAGCTGCAACCCAGAGCCCTTTGGATGAACATACAATTCCTTCTGCCAGTGCTTCCTCCCTTGTACCTGGCCTGGGCAGAGCAGGCAGGACATTGTTGACCCTCTGCTTCCCCAGCAGAGGGTGGGAGCAGGAAGTGTAATATTTTGCTTTCCAAACATGAAGCTTACCTTACGATTTTGAATGAGCTTCTGTAAACTAACACCCTCCCCACCACCCTCAGGCACACATTCTAACCTGCCTGTTCCCAGCCCTTTCTCTCCCTTTTGTTGATGTGATTCTCCTCATTCAAGGACTGGATGTGAACAAGAAACCAGATTCCTCAAAGATCATGGCAGAAACACTGTATTCAACTCACCAGCAAAAGGTTTCGGCAGAAGTAGTATTTTCACTCAGGCAACAGGAATGAGCATAAGCAAGCAAACTCTTGTAATAGTTTCTATGTAATAGCCCCTGTGACTATTTAAAAGATATTTAAAATCTTGTGCTTTCCAGTAAGGTAATGGGTATCTTAGAATAGATCCTGAGTGGGGACACTCCAATTTTAATGTAAACTCTAAATGCTAGCTCTGACTTTTAATACCTTAGGCCAATTGTCTTAACCATTTCTAAGTAAACTGGGATGCAAACACATACTTTACCTAAGTTTTATGATGGGTTTTGTTGTCGATGGTGTTGATACAGGAAATAGACCATAGGGAAGTGTTTTCTTTTACTTATGAAAAGATATAAAATGCCAGTGAATCGTGAGCATTGATTGTTCCCTTGGATTTTGTTTTTTTGGGGGAAGCAGGGTTTGGGGGTGACACTAAACTGCATATATGTGCCAAAGCTCTCAAATAATTAAATTTTAATTGAAATCAATAATGTATGTGGGGCTGGGGATGTGGCTCAAGCGGTAGCGCGCTCGCCTGGCATGCGTGCGGCCCGGGTTCGATCCTCAGCACCACATACAAACAAAGATGTTGTGTCTGCCGAGAACTAAAAAATAAATATTAAAAATTCTTTCTCTCTCTCTCTCTCTCTCTCTCTCTCTCTCTCTCTCTCTCTCTCTCTCCTCTCTCACTCTCTCTTTAAAAAAAAAATAATGTATGTGTGCCTAGTGATTTAGAGGTGTTCCCAGGATTGTTTTTCACAATTTCTATGACATGTTTTAAAAGTTCCCTTCCTCAACTTTAAATGGCCATTTTTGCAGCAAATACTAAAAGATTTTGTTAGGTTTTCTTTCCCATCATTCCACCCCTCTCCTGACCCTTCATTGACTAGTCGGCTCATTACCCCTCAGCTGCAGACTAGCTCATACCTCTATCAGTGCTTAAAAATAAATAAATAACATAAAATAGGTGTAGCAGCTCTTGGCTCCCTGGTGACAACGCACGCTGGCAGCAGTAACCTCTTCCTTTAGATCAGCCTGTTTGAAATACAATGGCACTTAAAAGGGAAGGCCAGCTGGAAGGACACCAGTAAAAACACTAGCACAGCCTCAAACAATTTGATTTCAACCTGAAATGAATTAGCTTTGCCATAAAATACATACCGGCAAACAGGATATGATGCTTATCAAGTTCTTCTTAGATTCAGAACTCCTGGTCAATTGGAGCTCGTTGCCCAGTGCAGGTCAGAGAAGAAGGACTCCCTAACTTCCATGTGCAGATGAACTCGTCGGAGGAGGGAGGGAACAAACTGAGCACACAATGTCCACTCCTTGCTGATTTCTGAAGTGACAGCTCCATTTTGACCTTCCAATGTAAGAAAATGTATCAGTTGTTGAAGGAAGCAGCCTTTCTATGAAGGACAACCACCAAATGGTACCATTTTGTTTCTCAGAAGGCTGCTTCTTTGATGAGCTTGTCAACCTGGAGATGGGTAATGACATACAAGGATGTATTATTTGTTTTTACAACATAGGCAACATTCTTCTGAACAAGACTCAGAAGATGGTTATGTGGCAGCCTTTTTATTAGGAATTCTCATAGGTGATTATATCACTGAACCATTTTGGTTTTGCACAGTAGTGAACTGAGAATTCTTTTATAATCAAGTGGGATATCCAACAAGGCATATTATACCTTTGTGAGAACTCATTGGGGTAAAAATGATTTTTTCACTGTTTCAAAATATATACAACCATATCTAGAGTTCTTCTTAATTAATACAATTATTAAATTATTAAATCCAGTCCTCCAGGATTAATACGATTCACAGTAATATTCTCTTTTTTGGTGCAAATCACATATTCTTGATGGAGTCTCGATAATTGTCTTTATATTGTAGGCACTAAGGGACTATTCATAATATCTGCAAAGACTGCAGCAAGGTCAAGTTTATCATCTTGGCGGAATGCATGACAAAGCATAATAATTAATAACTTTTGCTAAGTTTGGAATTTAAGTCTATTGGTGTAAAGTTTAATTTAACCTGTAAGACATGTCACTTCATGCTACTAAAATTTCAATGCAAATTCCTCAAATTGTATCTTAATCACATTAATAAATAGAACAGATCAAAAATGGCAACACGTTTGGGAATTGTATGTTTATTTGATGTGAAATGGTTTATAATCTATGCCATGACCAAAAATACCCAGGGAAATAGAAGAAATCGAACCAATTGTCAATTTTTCAAAGACTCAAGGAAGCATGATCGAGTGGTTAAAATGGAAAGTTGGCAAAAGTAGAATGAAACCATTTTCTTCTCTTCCCAGCAGAATGACCAAGTTTTGCCATGCTTATGTACCCTTGTTGAAGGATGAGAACACTGCTTCCTCCTGGGGGCTCATGAGGAATGTGCTTCCAGAGCCTTCCGAAGCTTGGCTACAGCCACAGCCTGGCTGTTATCAGAGGGCTCCTATGGCTCTGTGATAAGCAGTGACACTATATCATCGCAACACCAAACCAAGAAAATGGCTTTCCAGTGACATTCCCACAGTTATTACTCCACGTTTTCCAAATGTTGAAGGTGGAGAGATGCAGCAGAGCCCACTGGCCTACAGAAGGGGTCTAACTGCTGTACTGATATATACAGGGGTAAAGGACTCCGTGCCCTTCTACAATTTGAATTTCCATCGGCTGCTGGATTTTGTGAAGTTTTCCACTTTGTCACTTTCTGTCCCATTGTTAAATGATAAAATTACTCCTCGGTACATAAGCATCTGAACTCCCATCAGGTAATTACACAAATGAAGAATTTCACACAAAGCACTGCAATTTGTATCAAAAGAATAGCTCACATGATTTCTCAATATCAGCATATGTAAAACATTTTTAAAGTTCTCAAGAAAATAATAAGCTACATTTTCCTCTCTTCCTGCTAGTCATTACCTAGATATTTTTCTCTTAGATAAACAATCTACAGTGTGTTTACTGAAACTTACATTGATATTCCCCAATAGTGTTTGCAACTTGAGTTTTTATTCCAGCAGCTACACAAAATGAGTCCACGGTGCAGAGCCGGCAGGCCCCTCTGGAACCTGAGATTATTTGTTCTCTCACTGTTCTAAAGGTAATTAAGGAGCATTGCATGTTTCTCAATTAATGATTTCTCATTCAACAGGGGATCTTTGATGCTAATTTGTTTTAATCAGGACAGAGGCTCTGCTCAAAAACTCTAAACAATTCAGTGAAGAGGAACTAGGAATTTTTAATCAAGTGGAAGGGATTTAAATGCTATGAGGGAGGCATCGATCATACGCTTTCGATTCCTGTTCACTTCACTATGTTCTTTTGGTTTTATAAACCAATGCGAGATTATTAAAAAGAGCATATTGTATTACACAGTATGGTTTTCTTTATGAATTTGTGTGTATATACAATGGATTTCAGTTTCTCCCGTGGACAGCCGATTTACATTCAACCTTCACTTCTTTCTATATATAGAATATATTTATGCATGCATCTAATCCCCTTCATTATACTCACAAGTAAAAGTAGGAAATGTATATGTAAGAGTATATTTACATATATGTAGCAAAAGAATGATGGAAGATGCATTATGAATGAGCATTAAATTTAAAACATTCTTTTCATCCCTTGGACAACCGTCTCTGAGTGGCTGTTCATAATTTGAGCAGCTAAAATCAATTTGTGCAGCTAAAATCAAATTGCAATACGTACATAGAAACATTAATGATTAGACCCTAGGTTTTAGTTTTTTTTTTTTTTAAGAGAGAGTGAGAGAGAGAATTTTAATATTTATTTTTTAGTATTTGGCGGACACAACATCTTTGTTGGTATGTGGTGCTGAGGATCGAACCCGGGCCGCACGCATGCCAGGCGAGCGCGCTACCGCTTGAGCCACATCCCCAGCCCCTAGTTTTTAGTTTTTTAAAAAGGTCTTTAGCACATGACTTTGCTTTATAAAAGTCAACATTCAAAAGAGGGAAGTTAGAGTCGCTGTTTTTCTTTTCTAATGATCAGGTTTAGTCTTATTCTAATGTTTTCAAATCAATGCTGCTTTATAGAATGTCAGTCACGTGAAAACAAGGTTGACTTTTTTCTGTTCTCTACCTGAATGTAGAAAAAGCCCAACAAATGCTCAAGAGGCATAACTAGTTAAAAACTTCCATTTCTCTAAATTGAAGTAAGTGGAAAAATGGGCTTCTAAAAAGATTTTTTAAGCCAGTGGTTCTCAAACTATAGAGGCCACCAGAATCAACGGGGGAGGGGGAGAATCTCGTTAGAACATATGCTGAGTTCCAATCTCCAGTACTTGATTCCATAAGGCAGGGTGGGACCCAAGAACTTTCATGTCTAACAAGATCTCAATGCTGAGACTCAGGGTGCCAATTTGAGAACTCTTGTTCTGAACAAATCAAGGAGGTCATGGTCTGGTTAAAATGCAGTACTGAGCAAAGAAGCTGCACTCCTCCTATATTCCAGCATTATCTGGTTCCACAGGTTCTCTGCCAAAAAGTAGGCAGGCCTCCATATGACTCTGACATGGCCTCCTGGATTTCTGGCCTGAGTCAGGCAGGAGTGGGGCAAGGGTTAAGAGGCAGACTTGCTTAATAGAGTTGACATTGGTGTCTGGGTTTTAATTCATGCAGATCCCTTTGCAGGAATCACAGACATTTGAAAATGAACTTTTAAATGGAAATGGTGACCTGGTACACCTTACTAATGGAAAATGCCAGGAGTCAAATCGGCTTATGAAAAGCTACACCAGGATGTTCCCTAGCCCTCTGGTTAAAAGAATGATTTGGGGCTCTGTGGTTTTTATAAGGGCCCTGGATAATTCTTTATTCGAGACAACAAACGTTCGTTTTTCACTATGCTATATGTTCAACATGGCTTAGCAATTAATTTTAACATCTATGCATGGGGAACACCTCTGAAGACACCAAATCTTTTTTGTTACAACTTTTCTTTGTAAAGATGTTTAAATTACCTATCTAGAGCTTCAGAGGCAAGGCCATTCATAAAGCCTTTGTGGGGGCAGGTGCTCCTACCTGCTCAGGCCTAAAATGTTGCAAAATAGCCTTAGTGAACACAAATTGGACCCGGGTGTCTCTCAGCTGTATAATCATCACACCACACGCTGTGGAAGTTCAATTATGATGTGCTTTGGTCTGTCAATGTTGCTGTTTCTTTCCGACTCTCACATCATAAGGTAGTTTTGAGGATGGGGAGAACTAAGTTCTCATGTACCAAGTTTGAATGGCTCTTTAATTTCATTTACCTCTTCCCTTAAAGTTAACTCATGAATATGGAATTAATTAGTAGACATGCAACCAAATCAAAAGATGACCCTGTTGTAAAATACATCTTCTAAACGTCCAAATATTCAATAGCACCTACTATGGTCCAGGTTCTGAGCTGCATTATTTATCCTTCTACCATCATTAAGGGAATATTGGAGTCCTAGTTTCACTGAGGCTTAGACCACTGACCTGCCTAAGCTCACGTAGCCAGCAGGTATCAGATATAGGAAAGACTCTCCCACCTCCCACCATACGCTGCTTCCTCCAAACCTGCTGTGCTTCCCTGACATAATGCCTTCATCATAGGACGACAGGAAAAATGATGTGTGAATCTCCTGCCCTCCTTCCCTTATCATACTTTACAGTGACAGAAGCATTTTTAACAGAAGGGCTGTCTCCTTTTTTCTAATGAGCAACCTTATCTTCTGGCGTTGTTCCCATGGGAAGGAAACGAGCTCTGTCTCTTCCCAGTTCCTAGTTCCCGTGTCCAGCTTTCAGATGCCCATGACCCACAGTACCCAGGGGTTGGCTAGTTAACCACCCAGTCATCATCCTGCACGTTCATGGGCTGGTTTCAGACCTAATCATGTCATATTATTGGGTCACAAAAGTGCGAATGATCTAATCCAATGTGACTTTTGCAATTACAGGCTACATATTGATGTGATGCAATCATATTATTGGTATTCCACTTGAGAGGGATTTATAAATCTCCAGACTGTAGTTGCAATGTGTGGCTCAGCCCGGTGCAGAAACTCGTCAGCACAGTCAGTGGTCATGGCTGCTCTGGAGACTCACTGTGCTTTTCCCACCTCTGTGTTAAGCACAAAGCCCTTCTCCACTCTGCAGACCTTTACTAAGCAGTCAGCCCTGGCAAGCCCCATCTCTTACCACCGTCCCCCCCAACACACACACACACGCACGCACGCACGCACGCACGCATGCTCTCTCTCTCTCTCTCTCTCTCTCTCTCTCTCTCTCTCTCTCAGCCTTGGAGAAATAAAGCCCAAGTTTTCACAGGTGCTCTAGGTACTATCTGCATCAGGTCAAATCACACCATAGATCACTGTGAGAGGCACTACAATTTTGTCCTTGAACTCCGTCTAGCTTTGCCATCATAAACACGATCTAGTCTCCGCTATACAGATTCCCTAATGACAGCAATTGACACACAACATATTTTGATTCAAGTGTGTCCAGGGGATGAGGCAGTTGGGTGTGTCCAGGGGACGAGGCAGTTGGCTTCTTTTCTTATCCCAGCTTGGGTTTCCTCATCTGTCTAATGCAGGCCCTTTTCAGGACATACTGGCTGCTTCTGCCTGAATTCTTACCTGGTGACAGTGCTACTGTGCTTTCCTGGCTTGGTGTGCCTTATGCTTTTGTGGAATCAGCTCTTAACAGATGGTGCTAGAACCTGTCACCTCAATTCAGCTTCACAGGACATACATGTTCCCAAGATGGCACATGATCTTCCTGAGTGGCATTGACAAGGTCACAGAGCTTCATCCTGTACTTTGGGGACTGCCTTGTTAAGCTCACATTGGCATCAGAGGGTATAGAAAGAAAGGGGTATGGCAAACTCCTCACACGTTTTCTTTATCTTTTCCAACAGAGAACCTTTGCACTCTTCAGATAGTCTTTACTTACCACTGCCAAAACCCTACATTTTTATTTTATTTCTCAGAGAAGCCTAATTTCTGCCCAAAGGACAGCATATTGCAACTTGATTGTCTCAGCTCTGTGTTGAAACTTCATTACCTCTAAGGGGACTTTATGAAATACATTCTTTCTACTCAGAAGATAAAATGAGATGTACAGAATTCATAAATTATTTGGGCATCAAAGGATTCTGTATAAAGAACTGCCAGTTAACAGAGGCAGGGATGGCAATGCCCTACAGGAACAGTCTTCTAAAAAGTTCGCGGGAAATATTTTTTGTGGAGGCCAACTCTCAAAAGAAAACCCAGATTTAATCTATGGTTATCTTGAACAGCAATAACCATTTTTTTTTTCTTTTTGGGGGCCAAAATACAGGGTAATTCTCTGGAAAGCAGGGCTGTACCAATTTAGAATCTTGCAAACACTAGGAAACTAGTTTGTGTGTTTGTATGCAACATGCGGATTGACGTTGACCTAGATACATCTCTAAAATTAATTTAACGGCACTGCACTGGGCCTGGCTAATACTCTAACAAGTGTTTCTTTCTTTAATGATGAGCATAAGCCCCGAGGGCCTCGTGTTTGATAGAAGTGACAGCTATGCCAGGCAGAGCTCTAGAGAAGTGTGCTGACTCAGAAACTAAGAGGACAGCGCTGGATGGTAGGGGGTTGTCAGACAAATTAGGAGCCTTCTAGATTAAAAGTTATGTCGCTAATCAGTGCTACAGGCATCCTTTAACCAAGGCCCAGGGGAGATAGTGATTTCTTTACAATTTATTTCTTAAAAGAAAAATCAGCATCGCACCTAAAATCTGCATCATAAAATGAGCCAAGGTCCTACTCCTTCAATTATTTGACATATTTTGAATTCCATGTCATTTGAATAAAGGAGCCTATTTTTTTCTTCTTCCTCTCCTTTTTTCTTTCTTTCCCACTCAGCCTCAGGAAGATCCATCATGTTCCTGAAGCCGCGGAGGGCACTGGAATCTTTGTCTTTCAAATATGCTCAGAAATAAAATGGCAGATGTTTGTGTATTTCCAAGATATTGCATAATTAAGTCTGATACCAATGAGGGAATTCAAACAAACAATTCAGGAAGAAAAATAGGTATTTTATGTCTATTTGCTTGGGATTTTCTTTAAAGTAGTTTAAATTACACCCAGGATTAATTAATCATGCCGCTGATTGCTGCCATGTGGGCAGCCCAGGGAGCATCACGGTTATTTGGAAAGCATATGCAGGGGGCTGGGGATGTGGCTCAAGCGGTAGCACGCTCGCCTGGCATGCGTGCGGCCCGGGTTCGATCCTCAGCACCACATACAAACAAAGATGTTGTGTCCGCCGAAAACTAAAAAATAAATATTAAAAATTCTCATTCTCTCTCTCTCTCTCTCTCTCTCAAAAAAAAAAAAAAGAAAGAAAGAAAGCGCATGCAGGACACTTGGTACAACTGGTCTGAAATGAGCCCATGGCAAAGGACATTTGTGAAGGTCTCCAGGAGCAGGGGATGGAGAGGGGCACAGATGGTTGGGCAGTTCAACAGAACATCCAGACCCCATTGTGCAGGATTTATGCAGTTGGAGTATCACCGTACTTGAAGGAACCTTTGGGACTGTGACTTATAAAGATGATTAAAGAATTCTAGGACTTGGTTACAAACTCAGGAATGAGAACCACAGCCCCATTGCCATACAGTGACAGATGGGAATTCATCTCCCTACAAAGAAGTACTGGGTCTTAGGATCCTTCTGGTAGCACGTCTCGATTCCATGTCCTGTGCCTTGTCTCTGTTCTGTTGGTTTCTTCTAAAGATCCTGTTTGTTTTATCTGGGTGTACTGAGCTGTAACAGACAACCTGAGTGTCAGAAATAAGCCATTACAAAGGTATAATTCACTTAACAAGAAAGGACTTAGGAATTAGTCCAGACACCCTGCACCTAATAGAGGTAAAAGTAGGCCCAATCTTCATCACATGGGATTAGGCCCAACTTCCTTAACAAGACTCCTAAAGCATAAGAAATAAATCAAGAATTAATAAATGGGATGAACTTAATCTAAAAAGCTTCTTCTCGGCAAACAATCAATGGAGTAAAGAGAGAGCCTACATTTTGGGAGCAAATTTTTGCCACATGCACCTCAGATAGAGCACTAATCTCCAAGATAGATAAAGAACTCAAAAATCTTAACACCCAAAAAAAAAAAACAAACAAATAACCCAATCAATAAATGGACTAAGGAGCTGAACAGACACTTCTCAGAAGATGATATACAATCAATCAATAAATATATGAAAAAATGTTCAACATCTCTAGTAATTAGAGAAATACAAATCAAAACTACTCTAAGATTTCATCTCACTCCAGTCAGAATGGTAGTTATTAAGAACACAAACCACAATAAGTGTTGGGAGGATGTGAAGGAAAAGGCACACTCATACATCTCTGGTGGAATTGCAAATTGGTACAGCCAATATGGAAAGCAGTGTGGAGATTCCTTAGAAAACTGGGAATGGAACCACCATTTGATCCAGCTGTCCCACTCCTTGGTCTATACCCGAAGGACTTAAAATCAGCATAGTATAGTGACACAGCCACATCAATGTTCATAGCAGTTCAATTCACAATAGCTAAACCGTGGAACCAACCTAGATGCGCTTCAATAGATAAATGGATTTAAAAAAAAACTGTGGTATATATACACAATGGAATATTATTTAGCATTAAAAGAGAATAAAATTATGGCATTTTCAGGTAAATGGATGGAGTTGGAGAATATCATGCTAAGCAAAGTAAGCCAATGCCCCCCAAACCAGAGGTTGAATGTTCTCTCTGACAAGTGGGATGCTGATCCATAACAGAGATTTGGGAGGCATGAGGAAAATGGAAAAAATATGATTGGGCATAGAGGAGGGAGTGGAGGAAGGGGGCATGGGGGCAGGAAAGATGTGGAATGAGGTGGACATCATTACCCTAGGTACATATAAGACTGCACACATGGTGTGACACTACATTGTGTACAACCATAGAAATGTAAAGTCGTGCTACAATTGTGTATAATGAATCAAAATGCATTCTGCTGTCATATATACCTAATTAAAATAAATAAATAAAAATTTTAAAAAGAAAATCTACCATTTTATTTCTGAGCATATTTGAAAGACAAAGTCAGCAGTTTCATAGACGTTCCCCTGTACCTCATCTCCAGAGCATTGTCTTTTCCCCTCAAGTGTGTTCGTCTTGGTTACAAGATGGCTGCCATGGCTCCACACTTCCCATCCTCACATGACTTTATAATACAAAGCAGGAAGGTAAGGAGAAGGGCATTTTGGCTTTCCCTTTAGAATCCTCTTCTTTCATCAGGAAGGAAAGTATTCCTTAGAAGTTCACCTTGCCCGTCAGCATATCTTCCCTTAGCTTTCCATAGCTAAGGCTGAATTCCTCATTTGCCATGGACCAACTTCTGGTAAAGGGGAATATGGTAGCTGAATAGACCCTCTCTGTTCAAAATGTGATTCAGGGGAAGGGCATTGGTACCACCTGGGAGCTTGTTAAAAGGGCAGGGTCCCAGACCACCTCAGACCCACTGTGTCGGAATCTGGGCCTCCTGCTGATGGCGTGCACGTGGAGGTGTGTGAGGCGTCATCTTTGGGTAATAAGGATCACCTGCAGTCCTATAGCGGGGGCAGGTTGGAATTTGAGAAAATCAGGATCATGTTAGCAAGAAAGGTGGGACCCTTGGTGTTGCCACAAGCCTCTAATCTTTACCAGGTGGACCACAACTTTCTCTCCAAAAAGTCCTGCAAGATCCTGGCTGCTTATGTTGCCTGCTGGCCAGGGAATGGTTTGGTCCCCTTGAGTGACATGCAGTTCTCTCCCTTGTCTGCTGGCCTTTGGGCCATGACCATAATCTCCCTGAGTGCCGAGGCAATGGGCCTGTTTGCCCTTCATCCCTTTAGTGGGAACAATCTCTTTCTGAGTAGGGTCCAGACTGAAACTGGCCTCCCGTGGTGACAGGCTGTAAATCAGCCTTCACAAGTTCAAGCCCTGATTCCTGGTGCCTGTGCACATAACCTGACACTGCAGAAGAAGCTTTGCAGCTGTGACGGACCTGAGGACTTGAGATGGGAAGAGTATCCTGGACTATCCAGTTGGGCCCTAAACGTAACCTCAAGTGTCCTCACAGGTGAAGCAGGGAGAGTTGTCTGCAGGAGAGGAGAAGGCAGTGTGGCAGACAACGGAACAAAGACTGGAATAACGTCACCACAAGCCAAGGAAAGCCGGCAGCCACAAGAAGCTGGAGGCTGCAAGGAATGGGTTCTCCCCTGAGGTCTCTAGAAGGAGCTGGTCCATCAACAACCTGAGCCATCCCCGTAGCACTCACTGTGGACTTACGGCCTCCACAGCTGTGAAAGAAGACATTTCTGTTGCCTTCAGCTCGAGGCGTGTGATAATTTGTTAGAACAGCCACAGAAATGAACACTCATCTTGCAGCCCCTGACTTTTCCTGAACCACAACTTTAAACAGCAATGTTACTTTTTAATTATTATAACATAATTTGTAGGTGAAATTCTTTCAGATCTTCAGACACAGTTACAATAAAATCTTCATTGGGTTAGAGAAAGAATTAGACAGGTAAGAGTCAGAATAAGCCCTAGAATGGTGCTCTCCTCACCCATGATGGTTGCTGGCCTTAGGTTGCCACCGTCTCTTGCCCCAGTAGCAGAAAGGGCAGGTGGCAATAGGAGGGCATCCTGAGACCAGCAACCCTCAAACCCACCCAGAGCTTGCTTTGGTTTCGGATGATCCTAGGATGCAAACAAAGGGGCCCAATGAGAAAAACCACTTCAACATGTGCTGTCCACATTCCACCCCATGGCGAGATGGGAAATGGCACTTTTCTCCTTCTAAACCATTTGACGGGACAATGAAGATGGAGAAAGGTCAGAGAGGAGCACTGAGGACACGAAACATGCCACTGGAATGAAGAGAGGGTGGTCATTAATGGCCTCAAGGAGACAGCAAATGGCTCTGGCGAGGAGTTAGGGGGACTGGGAAGGTCTCGTGCAAAGTGGTGACTGCGCCGAATGGGCTGAGGCCACCGCTCAGGCTGGCCCGAGGAGACCGTAACTCTGCAGCCAGGAAGGCCTGAGCCCCCAGAAGGAGAGAGCTGCTCCTGCATTGGCACGTTTGTGCTGATGGAGGCTTTTAAAGAGGCTCTTGGACAGTGTTCATCTCAGGCCATTTGGATGGAGATGGATGAGGGTCTGAACTGAGGGAGACTAATGTGAAGAATAATTGTTTTCACTGCTGGGAAGGAGGGGGAAGAAGCTGTCACAATCCTGCAAGCACAGCTTCTTCTCAGAAATGTGCTTTCAGACCTGAAGTCTGCTCCTGAGCTCCGTGTTCCTCTAAATGGCTGTCACGAAGGGCTGCCCACCCTCGCCACTCTGTCACTGCTGGTGAGTCTGGATGCTCCCGAACCATCTTCTCCACCTCCAGTTCTGCTGATCTCCTGGTCCTTGGTTCTTTTATTTGAGAAAATTTCCGGTTCACCTTCCAATCTTCAGCTCACTCATGGGCACATCTGAGCCTTACAGTGCCGCCTTCCACCAATGGAGAGGGCTGAGAGGTGGAGTCTGCAGAGGTTTTCCTTTAACCCCTGTTTATACCACCGTGGGGGTACACTCCTCCAGACAAAGATGTCCTCAGGAGAAGCACCCCCAGTCTCCTCATCCCCAGAGAAAGAAGATCCAGGTTAGAGTACAAAAAGAAATAGGATACAGTGATATTCAGTTCCTGTTATATTACCAGGTTCTAACACAAGCGCTCTCAGCCATAGAAGGAGGTGATGATAGATGGCTGGGTTCTAAGAGGAATCAGTGGGGGAGAGAGTTCAATAAGGAGTTGAAGCTCTGCCTGCTCTCCTCTGTCTCAAAGTCTGGGCACTGGAAGCAGCCTGGGGATCATGTAAGCCCAAGGACGGTGGAGGCCGAACCATCCCAGCAGATACCAACGGGATAGACACTGATGGTCAGAGCAAGACAGGAGGGTGGCCATTGCCAGAGATGCCACCAGGGAAAAACAGTAGTGGGGGATGGATTGGTCAGGATTCTCTAGAGGGACAGAACCCACAGGATATATATAAATGTTTCTCAAAAGATGGTGTATCCGATGGGCTTACAGGATGGGAAGCTTCATCCACAGTGGCGGTCCACCAGCTGGAGGAGCCAGTAGCTGCTCAGTCCAAGAAGCTGGAGCCTTGGAAGAAGGGCCAATGATGCAGGCCAGTCCCAGACCCTTTTCACACTCGTTATAATAGTCTCAGGAAAAGAGCAGAATGGTGGTATGCATACTGTAGGGGGGTGCCAAAAGACTTTCCTTGAGTTTCTTTTACTTGCGGTTCCATTTGCTCAGATTCTCTCCTTGATTCTGTGCCCCTTCCTCCTACACTGTTGTTAGGATGCTGTTGATTTTTCATGGTCCCCTCAAAGGTCTTGCTCTGACCATGCATTTCCTGACAACCCCCATGACCAGTGCTTTGGTTCTCTTGTCTGTGCCCATATTGTTTGATTTAAACAGGGGCACTGCAAGTCCTGCCTAAATTAGCTCTGGCTGAGGTCTCCTCCTTCACTGGAGAAGCAGAGAATCATGGCTCTGTGGAGCTTGGAGCCCAGCAGGAGGACTCAAACCCCTCTTTTGCCACTTCCTGGCCCCAGGACATAGGATGAGACACTTAATGTTATAAAAAGCTTTGCAAAATGAGGATATAAAACCAGGAGACAGTAGTCTCCTCCTGTGGTTCTGGTGGTGGGACGGTGAATAATGCAGAGAAGCATTAGCCTTCCTACCCCTTCTCAGCCCTCAGCATCTTTCACAAGGCGCCCAGGCACGTCCCACACAGGGCAGGCGCCCTGAGATGTTTTGTGTAAATCCACGGGTGCATTGGTGCACCCAGTGAGAACTCTGGGAGTTCAGGGGGTGTTCAGGGAAGACACCTTTCCCCTCCCGTTATTCCTGATCCGACTTGATCTGAATCTAAACCCTTTGATTTGTTGGACTTAGATGTTGCCTTCATTACTAGTTTGCTTCATGCCACTTTGGATTCAAAGTTCATTACAAACATTAATTAATCTATTCATTTATCATCTACTTACTAATTTTCTAGAATGGGTCAAATAGACTTTTCTAGACTATACGGATAAGGAGGCTGACGATATAAGCAGTGAACAAAAGAGACGGATAAAAGCCCCAGCGCGTGGAGTCTATATTCTAGTGGGAGGAGAAGTCCACAAATCCAAGCAGCTAAACAGTGCCGTGTAAAAACAGGTGTTCAGGGTTCTGGAGAGAAGAAACAAAGGAGGGAGGGAGGGCTGGTGGCTAGGAAAGAAATTGCAGAGAGGGAATGTTCTAGAAGGAGCACCAGCTAGTGCAAAGGCCTTGAGACAAGGGAGTTACTGGCTTTCTAGAGGCCACTGCTCCAGAGAGCCAGTCGGTGAGGGGAGCAGAAGGCCTGGCTCAGGCAGAGCATTGGGGTGTCTCTACACCGAAGTAAGCGGGAACCCCTGGGAGGTTTTGAACACACCGACTTACCTGACTCACTGTCCACCATATTCACGATAATTGGATAAAGATATCAAGAAACTAGTCTTACTATACTCTGAATTAAATTTTATAGAACAGTCAGCCTCAAAACCTTCCATTACAAATATTATATGGAATACAAACACCAAAAACATTCAGCATGACAAGCATTGTGCAGAGAAGGTAGTATCAGTACGGATTTTCCTTTACAATCCTGAATAGCTCTAATTTAAAAATACTGTTTTTATGTATCTCAGGCACAAAGTACTCAAAATTGGCTCCAAATATTCTCATATGCACATATCATACAAAACAAATTTTCATGATCTTCATTACCGTCTACTTTTAATCTTTCCTTATGCAATTATCTGAAATATCATATGCTTTATTGAAGGATAGTGCATAAATATATATGTGTGTGTGTGTGTGTGTGTGTGTATACACACATCTAGATACATTTTATATACACAGAAGAGAAAATCCTAAGAGCACACAGTTCAATGAAATTTCAAGGTCATCACAAAGGCAAGCACACCTCTAACTCTGTGACCAGATCGAGAACTCCAGCAACCCCAGGCCACCCCTTGAGTCTTCTTCCTGTCACTGCTCTGTGTCCCCAGCCAAGGGCAATGGCGCTCTTGACTTCCATCACGGCAGATTAATTGGCCGTTTTTAAAACTTCAGATAAATGGATGACAAGACCCATTCTCTTCCCTGTCTGGTTCATTTCTCTCAACACTTGGTTCTGTGAGGTCCATCGTGTTGGGGCCTGTATTGTGGAGAAGGTTGGTTCTCCATGGCTTGCTGTGACTCAGAGGTGGCCAGAGGCAAGAGTGCACCCGAGGCTGTGAGTGAGGAGGGTCAAGGGACGGTCTGGGGAGGGGGTTGGTCAGAGGAGGAAGGAAGCAGGCTGGGCGCTGTAAGGGGCTTGGGTCTAGATGTTAGCCCCCTGCCCCTTGAGAGAGCTGGGACTTCCGGAGCAGTGGCCCCAGGGATGAAGAGGCAGAGACCCTGCCAGGAGGCCTGGGAAAGCCTTCACCCAGGCTCCTTCCTGGGCTCTGGGCTCCGTGGCGTGTGCACGGCCGCACCTTGATGTGGCAGCCACAGTAACTACGGCTCCGACCTATGAGCCCGATAAGAAAAGCCCCGGGAGGCTCTGGATGGCCAGGGGCAGAACTTAAAGCAAGGCTGGGGAGTCGTTTTTAAATGGGCTTCTTCCTGGAGAGACAGCTACTCACTGTGATGTGTGACCATCAACGTCACTAAGATGTGTTTGTAGGAGTCTTTGCTGAAAGGCACTGACTTAGGACTTTAGCTCTCTATGTCCTAAAGATTTTGAAGAAACCCAAATCCATTGTTTTCTGAAATGACTTTTTCTTTTTTGATGCTTCTCAATTGTCCCCCAACACATTCTCTTCCTTTTAGACTGACATCTCACCTTGCTTAAGTGTAAAAAACCTTTTTTATGGCTGAGTCTGGAACTCCCTCCGCAGGTTCCTGACAAGAATTCATGTCTGCAGGCATCAAATGTGAAAAACGAGGACCACTGGGTCAAGCTCTCCACTCCCCCAACTTGCAGGTAGTCAGCTTCGTCTCTCTCCATTTCTGGATTTTGTGAGAGTCTACCCCTTCTTTGCAAGCCACTATTTCATCATGACTTGCTGGGTTCTTCTGAATTTCCTGAGAGCTTAGACAGCACTTGATTTTGTTATTCTACCCCCCAAATTTTCTTTCCTTTTTATGTTAACAGGACACTTTTTAATCCATGCAAAGTTTCTCTTTCACTGGATACAAGAACTCTTTTCCTTCCAAGTACACACAGGGTTGCATACACCTGCTTAACCAAATCAATAAACAAATGGATTATCAAGTAGCCCTCAAATAAATAGCCTGTACCACTTGACAGACAGGGCGAGTGACATCTTTGAACTAAATCTAATAGAGAAAGACTGGAATAGCCAATTCCTGTTGGATTTTTCCCCCCTGAAATAAAATGAAACTGAGCCTTCTCACAACCCTGTCATTGATTTTTACTCTTTTATCCTCCATGAAAGAAGCCCCCCTCGTTCCAGCGTTAGCAAAATAGCAAACAGCTTTGCTTCTATTTAGAGCCCTGAGTGCTCTCCTTTTCTCCTTTTTTTTTTTTTTTTTAGATTAAGGACTTTGTGTGATCCTGGTGATTCAAGACTGTAAAAAAACTGGCCTCTGAACTGGCCTAATCCACTGGTCACCTCACAACACTTTAGGACCCAGTGTGCTTGGGGTGGTCGAAGTCGGTAGGAAACGTTCACAAGTTCTGCTGAGAACAGGATTAAGGACAGTTAAGTGTGGCATCCAAGGGGTGTGTAGAAGGCTGGGGGGAAATATGACACTACTAAAGATGATGACCTGAGCCTGCTAAGGAGCTCAGGGTACCTGGCTGCCATGGCTGGAAGAGGAGCCCGCAGGAGGGATCCTGCCGGTGGACTTTTTATGCAAGTCTGCACCTGTTAGATTGTCCCTTCCTCTCCAGACCTTCCCAGGATGACAGCTCTCCCTGGGACTCCTGCTAATTATTCTTTTGGCTCCTGGGGAGTCTCCAAATGGGTCAACCAGGCAGCCTGTCTTCTTGGTCCCCTTCCCTCCAGGGTGGTCCACAATTCAGTTGTTTAATGGGCCCCTACTAGGGAGTCAGGACTGTACCCAAAGCTGCAGGGAGAGAAACAGGGTTTGTATTATTTACTGGAGGAAACCATCATTGACAGTGCAGTGTGGTCAAGTGCCAGGAGAAAATAAGGCCATGAGCATTTGAGAGCTGCTACCCACCCAACCCAGCTGACTGACACCCATGACCTCATTCAATGCCCACAGGAGCGTGCCTGGGGAAGGAACTGCGGTTCCACTCACGGGTTTGGAAACTGAGGTGGAGAATCTCAAGGAAGTGCTCAAACTGTAGCTCAGGGCAGTTCAGGGCTGGAGGCCTCACGGATGAGGAGCCAGAGGCAGCAGGATGAATGGTTGAGGGCACCCTGTGGCCCCTTGCAGTTAACCCCCATCTTCCTCTTTCTTACCAACCATGGTCTCTTTTCTGTCCTTACAGTTTTGCCTTTTCCAGAGCATCATATAAATGGAATCCTGTACCATGTGGAGTTTTGAATCTGTCTTCTTTCATTTAGAATAATGCATTTGGTGAGGTGTGTTGTTGGGTACCAGCATTTCATTCCCTTTCATCGATGCATAGCATTTCACTGTGTGAATAGGTCCTCTTTGTTTATCCTTTTTCTTTTTTTTTATTGGTTGTTCAAAACATTTCAAAACTCATGACATATAATCTTCCATACATTTGATTCAAGTGGGTTATGAACTCCCATTTTTTACCCCAAATACAAGTTGCAGAATCACATCGGTTACACATCCACATTTTTACATAATACCATATTAATGACTGTTGTATTCTGCTACCTTTCCTATCCCCTACTATCCCCCCTCCCCTTCCCTCTCATCTTAGTTTGTGAGGGGAAAGGGGAAAAAAAAAAACAAGGGAGAGAATTAAACAGCATCAGATGGGGTAGAGAGGGAAGATGTTTATCCTTTTTCCACTGAAGAAAACTGGGTTGTTTCCAGATTTGGTTGAATGTGAACAAAGCTACTGGAAACACCTGTGATCAAGTTTTGGGCAGTTTTTTTTTTCATTTCTCTTGGGTAGATGCTGGGGAATAGGATCACTGTGTTCTGGCAAACTCTTTCAGAATGGTCGGACCATTTCACATTTTCACCAGCAATAGACGAGAGCTACAGTTGTTCTGTATGTTTGCCAACACTTGATATTGTCAGGTTTTTGTTTGTTTTGTCTTGTTTCAGTTAGCCATCCTAACCAGTGTGTAGTGGTGCCTCCTCATGGTCCCATAATTAGGTTTCAAATATCTCTTCTAAAAATATATCTACCTATGATATATAAACAGACATTGCCAGGCCATGCATAACATAAACTGACCCTCAACCTCTGCAGCGATCTGCCCAAATTGGTCAGAACTTGGTGTATGAGTACCAGCTTCAGAACCAACCAGAGAACGTCAAACGTCCAACCCTAATCAATCCTGTAGGAAGCACCCAGAAAATGGCCTCCAATCAGAGCGTGCCTAGAGCCCCCCTTTTTTCCTCCTGTGAAGCACTCCTTTACCTGCCAAGTGTGCGTGGCAGAGACTGACCCCCTTGCTAGAGTAAGTTTACATAAATAGCCTCTGCTTGACCTCATTTGGGTGGTCTTTATTTATTTTCCAAGTTCACATGTTCACTGTCTTCTTCCATTGAGTCAGGGTCTCTGTGCCCCTCCATATTGCCAGTGTCTAGACTGGTCTGTCCAGCGGGCTAGCAGATGCTCCAAAAAGCTTGTTGACTGACTGGTCTCACTGGGGCTAATTTCTTTTTAACCATGCCGTTGCCCCAGCTGTGAGAGGCCTGGGTGTCTGGCAGGTGCCTGGGAAGGCACTATGCTTCCTGCCCAGGCTGATCCTCACCACCTCCTGGTTCCCACCCATCTGGGTGGCCTCCCTCTGCTCCTGTGGCAAGAGCTCAGAGGTCCGTGGGCCAGCTCCTCGGGCTTGCAGAGTGAAGGATTTTCAGTTCTTTCTAAGGATCCTGTCTGCTATGGGAGAACAGGGAGCACAGGGAGAAAGTTTATGGGACGCTCTGTGGAAGTAGCCAGAATCTTTCCCACTTTTGGAAAGTGCCTTGTGAGAAGGAAGGCCCGTTAGACTAAACATCACATTGTCTCAAATTGTTCCAATTTTGGAAATGCTCCTCAGGCTCTTCTCCTCCCTGGGAAAAGGGATTTATAAACCCTCAGCCTAAAGCAGCTCCGAGTGCCTCTCAGCTCAAGGGCTTTCAAAAGACCCTTCTGGAAGCCAGCTTGCAGAAACTCAGCCTTTGGTAGCAATAAAGGACTCCTTAGGCCTGGGCAGCGGGACTCAGCCTGGGCTAGGTGGGCTCAAACTCAGGAAAGCTGCTGCTGGAGGCAGGGTGGGGTGCTACAGGGAAACCCCAGAGCTAACCCCTGTGTGCTGTGTCGCTATCTAGTAAATCAGGCTCTAAGCACTACCAAGTGACACAGAGCGAAACCTGACCTGCGTGGTCCCCGTCTGTGTGTGAGTGTTCTTGGGTTTTTGTCATTGCTCTCGTTATGGTGCCAGTTCATTTTTTTACAACATCTAATTATTGTTTAATCAGTAGTCATCTGGAACATCTCCACCAGCTCACCCCAGATTAAGTATTTAATGATCTGCAAAGATTTGAAGATGCTATTTTATGGGGTTCTGATCGTCTTGCCATGGCATCAATTCACCCTCCGTCAGTTGAAAGCCAACTGTTGGGTGCCCCTGTTAGAGATGTGTCCAGCAGGTGCTGCTGGGAGACAGGGAAGAATCCACGCCACCCTGAGACTTGTCCCCATTAGATGACTCCACTCTGGGAGACCTGAGCATTTGTGGGGTGACAGTGGACAGGCTGTGAGGAGGCAGTCAGCCTGCTAAGTAAGAGTGGGGGAGTCGGCAGATCCTCCTCTTCTGTCCATCCTGTTCCTCAGTAACTGGGGGGGGGGGGCAGCTCACAGGATTCAGGGCTCCCAAAATTGGGCAACATGCTACAAATAGCAGTGTTTGTTACTCTTATGACACACACTAACTCATCTATCTCAGACACACACAGAAAGACAGGCTGAGGCTGGAAGGAACTTGGGCAGAATTGTTATACATGAAGCAACTGCACGTACCGCATTTGGTTGTGTTTCGAAAGGGAGAGATTAGGATAAACTTTGGTTGATTTCTATTCAAGTTGCTATTAAATTAAACTTTATTTGGTAATGCGTAGCACACCCTCCAGGGTCCAGTGGGGAAATAAAAATGGTTAAGGGATTGACGAGGAAGGAACGGAGGGATGGGCATTGAATTCCTGGAATGCACAGGTGTGGGGCCAGACGCTTTCACATTTTCTCTTTCCACCTGATCAGGATAGTCCCTGCCAGGAGCACGAGGACAGGATGCTCACAGACTGAAGGGCTCCTAGAGTTGCTAAGTGATGGGCTGAGGTGGACTCTGACCCCAGCCTCAAGGGCTCTGGGGGATGGCGAGCTCCTCGTAGGAGCAGGACTTCACTGGAGACCTCAGTGATGTGCGTCCCGCTCAGGCTGCCTGTCTAGGGAACAAAGCCCTCACCCAGCTGGGTTTCTCAGCTACAATCACATCAGTGCCACAGGAACCAGAGCGGAGGGCAGGGAATATGCAGATGAAGGGTGGCACACTGACTTCCCTCCAAGCCTTTCCCCAAGAGCTTCCCAAATGATATTCCGATCCCTGACACCTTCCCTCCCCTGCATTGGCAATGACCAGCCTCCCAGCCCGCAGCAGCTTCTCCGCTGCAAAACCCTGATACAGCAATTTTTCCTCTGTGCATTATTTCCCCCTGATTTTCAAATTCCCTGTGGACAATAATCAGACTCTGAGCTCCGCACACTTGGCGAATTTTGAGTGTCAAAAAAAAAAATCATGTTTATTCCTGTAAAGCCTTTTTTTTTTCTTTCCCCATGAATTCTCTTAACAAATGCAGTTTTTACTTGACTCTAGGCTTTTTCTTGAGTTTAGTTTCCTGGAGCTGACTCGGTGTCCCAGGTTCCTTCTGCTCCCAGGGGCCTGCCGCCTGCTGTGTAGCTCGGGCTCTGACAGTCCCTAACCCTAGGGAAGACTGGCACTGTCACTTTCCTGGTTTTCAGTTCTAATAGTCCTAATGTGTCCTGAGCCATGTAGAACATCAACCGGAAATGGAGAAGAAGAAATCCCTTCTCCCTTCAGGCTGCCCCCTGCCCCCAGCTCTGAGAATAAGGCGCTCTAATGTCATGAGCAAAACACACAATGGCAGCTCTGACCGCAGGTGAGAGCTGTGGGTGCACAGGCCATCCAGGTGTCTAAAGTCCCCAGTTCCATCTGGACACCAGATGTCCAGGGGCTGCTAGGAACACGGATACAGGGAACATGGAAGTCACAGAGGATCAGTGGCTGCATAAAGTCCGGTTCTTCCTTCTGTTCAAGTCATGGGAGGTAACTGAACAAGTGACCTCTTTGTTCTTTTCTGTCTCACCTCCTGACATTGGAGGTGACCATCAATGAGGTAGTAAGAAAGCGATGATCAGGCCGGGTGCTGTGGCTGCAATTCTAATCCCAGTTCCTTGGTAGGCTGAGGCAGGAGGAATGCAAATTTGAGGCCAACCTGGGTAATT
Source organism: Spermophilus citellus (assembly GCF_964194105.1). NCBI lineage: Eukaryota > Metazoa > Chordata > Mammalia > Rodentia > Sciuridae > Spermophilus > Spermophilus citellus. The sequence continues at coordinate 83,572,711 of NC_138195.1, forward strand.
TAGCCAGATGCTGTCTCAAAATAAAAAATAAAAAGGATTGAGGATGCAGCTTAGAGGTAGAGCACCCTTGGGTTCAATCCCCAGCACCAGAATAAAAAACAAAAATAGAAGTGATGTTTAAAGGGTGGTGAGAAGGGGTAAAGATCTAGGGTCTCCTGCCACCTGCGGGCTAAGGAGTCACTAGATGCAGGAGGTGACATAGGTTAGAAGGGCCGGATGACACTTAGAGAAAGGCTCAACTGGTCTTGACAGTGAGTTGGAGCACAGAAAGTGAAACCAGAAACATTTAGGAATGGGAACACTGGGTTAAGGGCCAGTGTGAAAAGAAGACTTACCAGAGAGACCTTGAAGGCTACACCTGTCTTCCAAAGGGGATTTGTGTGCCGTGTTCTGTGCCAGACCTGGGGTGGGGACAGAAATCACAGGGCACAGGTATACATTTGGACTGAATGTGAGGAGGAACTTTTAAAAATTAAACTTAGTATTTCAGAGAAGCTAATTTATTCACATGGATCAAAAATCAAAAGGAGGTAAGAAAGGATACACAAATTTTTCTCACCCCCCACTGCTCTTGGTTCTCACCCCTCCCTGGCCACACTCGAATGCACTTGTATAATTTATTGAGAATCCTTAATGTTTGCTCATGCAAACCAGAGCAAATACAACACGATTTTCCTCCTTTTTGTGCAAAATCTAGCATACTTTATGCACTGCTTCACACATCACGTGGTTTAATTTTTTCTTCTTAAAATACATCCTGGAGATCTCTCCATGTCTATACAGATTTTAGATTATTTGTTAGCAGATTTTGTGGTAGATTCACTGTGTGAAGATACTATGATTTATTTATTCTCTATTGATGGATTCTTTAGTTGTTTCCAGTCTTTTATGACTACAAAAAAAAAAAAAAAGCCTCGTTGACCAAACTTGCCTGTATTTATGTGATTTTATACATGCCTGAGGGCATCCAAAGGATATAGACCCAGATGTGGGATTGTTGAATCAAAAGTTAAACAAATTTGTAATTTGGGTTGATGCTACCAAATCATCTGCACATGGATCAAGCCAGTTAACACTGCCATAAAAAACAAACAAACAAACAAACAAACAACAACAACAACAAAACACCCTCAAAGGCCCATTTGGCTAAGGTCCCCTAGGTGTTTTCAGGTTTGGGGACATCTGGCCTATCGGGTAAGAAGCCGGGATCCCAGCATGATTTCAATCTTTTATGCATGAGGCAGAACATCTTCTCTTACATCTTCATGTACATACAGGCCATTTGTGTTTTTTTGTGATCTCTGTGGCCTGCACTTTGCCTGTTTGTTCAGTCGAGAGCCTGTTTCTTATTGATTTCCAGAAGGCATTTTTATATTAAGAAGATTCTCTCTAAAAGCAGAGCAGGAGAGAAGAGCTGCCTGTCAGCAGAGGTGTTGGTGGATGCAGTGGGGGACTCGGGCAGGAGCTGGAGATCAGACAGGCAGGTGTCATTAGTAATAACAGCCTTGTTGCTATCAGTACCCATGCACAAAGGGGCAGCTCAGATCTCACCTCTGCCAAGGAGCCTTCTCAGATCTGCCCATTTGGAATTTTGCTGATCTATCAGCGGGGCTCACCTCTATGGGCATCCCATTCTGCCTGATGTTGGTAAGTGGACAGAAGGTGTAGGAGAGAGTGCTGGGCTTGGGAGAAGGGTGCTAGAAGCTCTAAAATCTGCACCCCAGCAGGGCTGCAGTAGTTCATTCAGTCAGGGCCCTTCCCCAGTCTGGGCTTTAGTGTTCTTGTCTGAACAATGAAAGAACTAGACTAGCTTGGCATCCAGCAGAGCTACCTGGGGAGGTTTGCTAACCACACACATGCAGGGGCCCAACCACAGATTTGGTAAGGTGTATTTTGATGCACATCCCTTAGTGGAGACCTCTGGTAGCAGAGATGTCTGTCAAGATCTGTTCTGATCTAGTTGCAGCCAATGCCCAAGAGGCAAGCTCGCGGGAGCTTGCTTCTTCCCTGGGTAGACATAATTCACATCAACCTGCAGTAGGTACCGAGGAAACATCTATGGGTTATGTCCTGCTTAAGCCTCCTTTTCTTATTTCTGCTGCTTATGAAAAGACACTGGGGGTAACAAACAACTTCATAACCTCTAAAGTGTGTGGATTTGATCCGCTTACAGCACAAAGTTAATCTAGCCCAAATGAATCAACCCAAAGCTATTTATTAGCCACTTGGAATCCCTCCCCCGTGGGATGAGAGGTCATGTATTCACAACATGTGGAGTAGGAATAATTGTTTCCTCTTCGATGCTGAGCTTGTATTTCCTTGATGAAAAATCCCTGGTTTTTTCCCACCTGATTAAAGGCTGCTGTTCACCCTGGGAGACTTCTCAGTTCTTGCTTTAATAACTCTGGCTTCTCTGACCTTTCATTTCTGTTCCCTCACTTATGCCACCTAGACTTGGTAGAAAAATCCAGAGTGTGTGTCCAGCAAATGGTTTCTGGAGAGGAGGCAGGCTTCTGGCTCACCAGCTGCATTTTCTAGCCATTTTGCTTTTTAAATGCTGCTAAACAAATAGCCGAACCACTGGTCATTAGGGAAGCCACGGATGGTGAGCCCGTGCATCAGCCCAATTACTGGGGCACGTCCAGCAGGCTTTCCACTGCAGGATGGAGCCTGCAGCTCTTCAAGCGTAATCGGTGCTCTAGGAGCCTAAGAATTTGTTTTAGGCCTAATTGGCCCGAGGCTAGTACATGGTCCCCAGCTTTGTCCCCTAAAGCAATGAACACGGCTTTTCAGTCTGAGAGCGGATGAACGGCTTCTGCAAGGCCCCTTTCCATTAAGGATGAAGCCTGGATGTTTGCCACATCAAAGGTGTGCAGCAGAGACCGCGCCTGCCACCACCTCAGGCTTGCTGGGTAATGCAGTGCGCTGGAGTACCCAAGATGACAAAAACCACCTTTCTTTTTAATTCTCAGTTCCAACTGAATTCTTTCCCATGGTGTTTTTCTCCCATAAATCAGCCACAAGAATAAATCATTTATACACAAACGCTCCTTACCAAGGAGCCTTCCCTTTACTACTCTGAAGTCAAACAAATGACAATGTTGTCCCCACCCTACTGCCTTGCCAGTGGTACCAGGGCACTGCATGGGGAATCAAAGGACTGGCTGTGGCCTTGGGTGCAGGAAAAACAAACTGTTCTCTTCTGCTTTCACACCTCAACATCAACATGGAAGACTTCTATGACCTCAGAAAGTGTGGGGGTTGGGGCTGGGCTTTTGGTTCAGTGGTAGAGCGTTCGCCTAGCACATGCAAGCCCTGGGTTTGAGCCTCAGCAACACATAAAAATAATAAAATAGTAAAGGTATTGTGTCCATCTACAACTAAAAAATTAAAAAAAAAAAAAAACTATGGAGGTCACTCCTTGCCAGTAAGGAATGAAAACTGTAGCAGTAGCCACCTGGACAACTAACTCTGTTGGAAAACTCTGCCTCGAGAGACCATCAGATGCTACAGGTTAAGGGCAGGGTCCTCACAGTTAGCTTCCCCCAAAGACCTGTCAGACACCAGGCTAAACCCCAAGTGTTTCACCTTTGCTCCTGACGACTAGCTGCAAACGGATTCCCCTAACCTCACCTCAGGTTCAATATTCATTTGCTAGAGTGACTCAGAACTCAGAGAAACTCACTCACCAGTTATTATACAGGATATTACAGATGATACAGATGAAAAGCTGCATGGGGTGAGGCAGGGGTGGGGTGGAGCTTCCATGCTGCTCCAGAAACTCCAGGGGTTCTGTCCATCTGGAAGCTACCCGAGTCCTGCCCTAAGGTCGTCTGAAGTGTCATTACGTAGACACAATAGATTAAATTATTGACCCTTGGTGATCTACTCAACCTTCAGCCTCTCCACCTTCCCCAAAGGTTGGAAGGTGGGGTGAAAGTCCAGACCCTCCAATCCTGCCTTGGTCTTTCACTGACCAGCCCCATCTAGAAGCTTCCTAGGAGCTGTCAGCCTGGCAGCAGCCAACTCATTGACATACAGAGGATGTCACCGCTGCAGAGATCCCAAGCACTTTAGGAATTATATGTCAGGAAACAGGAGAAAGCTGGCTCTGTCCCCAGTATATCATGTGACCTTGATGGTGACCATTAGCCTCTTCAAGGCTCAGATTATTCACAGTAAAAATGGGAAGAACACTACCTATTCAGTCTATTTCACTGGCTAATTATAAAAATTGAGTGAAAGCACCTTTGAGAAGTACAAAATTTCCCAATTTCATAGTGAAGGGAATTTCTCTAGAACCAGGGTTTGTTGTTGTTGTTGTTGTTTGTTTTGTTGTGCTTTGGATCTTGTGTGGTAAAATATTTTTCACCTGCCAAAGAAGACTTTCTTAGAGCTGGTATATCTGGAAACAGAAGTGCAGCTCACCTTCCTCATCTGTCACCATTTGTCACATTTTCTAAAGAAGATCTCTGTAGATCATGCGCCAATTTGTTGGGGGCAGCTATCCATCAAGGCAGAACCTGGAGCATTCATCCTGAGACCTGGCAGCTGTCACCGACACAAAGCAAACGCTGCCCTGGGGGACTAAGAAATGACAGCAGCAGCACCTCTGAGCAGGAGCCACAGCACCCTGCAACACGTGACGTGTGCCTTCAGGGAGAAACTGCAAAGAGAGAGAGAGATTATTGCAAACCCTCAACCCTGTTCTATGTATCTGTCGCCCAAGTCTAACCCCCCAAAGAAAGGATGATCTCATGACACTCTGGTCCCATTTGCCCATATCTTAAATGTCGACATTAAAATGAATATTCAGTTCAAAGAATCAACGGGAAGCTCAGGCGAGGCTGTGTGGCCACTCAAACTTGGAGGAATTATTCATTATCGTGCAGCATGTATTTCAATGTGTGCACAATTCTGAGCCCACAGTGAACAAAACAGACCTCTAGAGTTTCTTTCTGGGATCTGACAGGCCAGGGATGGAGAGGACGAGGTGGCAGGTGACAGTCAATCGCTGCCTAATGCAGTATGGAGATGTGCAGGGGGGCTTCAGGGGTCCCTAGAGGTGCAGCTCACCTGGGTGTGAGGGATGAAGGAGACATGACGTGTCAGCGGGGCGGGGGCTGCGGGAGTAGGTGTGGTCCAGACAAAGGGAGAGCAGACGTGCTACCCCAAGAGGAGGGAAGGCTGTGGCATTAGAGCAATATCACAAGGAGGACCCTGTGACTTGGTAGAATTGTGCTGGAAGCTGGAAGCTGGAAGGGTGGGGCCACAGTTTAACAAGCACTCAGATGACAGGGACGCACACTCTTGTTTAAAGAACACTCCATTAGAGGAACTGGAGAGCATTTAGCCCTGATTCCAGCCCAACCAGGCATGGGGCATCCTTCCTCTGGAAGAGATAGTCCCTCCTCACTCCTCGAATTCCCATATTTTCTCAAGCATTGCTCTCCTTGCCACATCATGGGATTCTGTTCTCAACTCCTGATGTGGGGTGCAGCACCCAGCATCTGGCCTACACACCCCCACTCCATGAGACTACAAAGAGAAGTCCACACATCCAAGCTTCTCGCTTGGAATTCATCACCCCTCCCTCAATAATTGATAGAAGAAGGAATAAAAAGAACAGAAAAGCAGAAAGGATATATATATATATATATATATATATATATATATATATATATATATATATATCAACAATTGTTACCCATCTTCTTGACTCAGGTAGCCTTTGTAGAAATGTGAACCCAAGACAGGAAAATACAGATTCTTTTCAAGTATGCAAAGAACACTTATCTAGATAGAATATACTTTGGGTTACAAAACAAAACTCAATAAATACAAAAGCTTTTAAGCCACACAAATTATTTCTCTGACCCTAAGGGAATTAAATTAGAAGTCAATTACAGAAAGATATTTGGAAAAACCTCAAATATTTAGAAACCAAATAACATACAGTAATGTACTGTGAAACAATGACTGGGTCAATAGTAGACCAATAAAACTACTTGTACATCATAGTCTCATACAGTAAAATCACCAAATGACATCATCACCCTCAGCACCATCATAGTTTGTATTACATTCTATGATGCTAGTACAAGGACAAAAATCACCTGACCCTTCCTTAGGTATATATCCCCAACATTAAGTGATTCATGACTTTACTTCTAAACATCATATGGATCCAAGAAGAAATCAAAAGGGAAATTATAAAATACTTTGAGAGTATAAACACAAAATTGTGAAATGTAACTAAAGTATTATTTTAAAAAGCACTATAGTGTGAAATGCTACATAAAAAAGAAGAAAAGTTTAAAATAAATGACCTTACTTTCTACTTTAAGAACTAGAAAAAAATTAAAGGAAACTAAACAAAAAGTAAGCAGAAGAAATTAAATAATAGCCAGCCATGGTAGCACACACCTATAATCCCAGCAGATCGAGAGGCTGAGGCAGGAGAATCACGAGTTCAAAGCCAGCCTGAGCAACTTAGCAAAACCTTAAGCAACTTATTGAGACATTGTCTGTAAATAAAACATAAAAAGGGCTGGGAATGTGGCTTAGTAGTTTAGTGCCTCTGAGTTCAATCCCCAGAAAAAAAAGAAAAGAAAAGAAAGAATAAAAATCAGAGTGAAAATTAATGACATAGGAAAGATATTTTTAAAAAGTCAATAAAATCAAAATCTAGTTATTTGAGAAAATTAATAACATTAGTAATCCTCTATCCAGGCTAATTAGGAAAAAGAAAAGAGAAATAGAAAAGACAGACACAAATTATTGGTACTAGGCTCAAGAGAGGTGATATTACCATTGATTCTATGGATGTTATAAGGATAATGAGGGTGTATTACAAACAAATTTATGCTAATAAATATAAAACTTGGATGAATAGAAAACTTATTTGAAAGACAAAGGTTACCAACACTCACTCAAGAAGCAACAGATAATCTGAATAGTTCTGTAACTATTAAATAAATTAAATTTATGGTTTAAAATATTCCCATAAAAAGCAAAGGAAATGAACAAAAAATTCCATGCCCCGATGGTTTCATAGTGAATTATATCCAAATATCTAAGGAACCAGTGAGCTCAATTCTATATAGACTCTTACAGGTAATAGTAGAGGAGAACATACTTCCCAAATTATTCTGTGGGGCCATTACTCTGATACCAAAACTAGACAAAGCCACTGAAAAAACCACAGATCAATATCCCTCATAAGCATGTACATAAATGTTCTTAAAATTTTAGTAAAAAGAATTAAACAATGTATTTGATACTTTATACATTATAGTAAGTGGGCTTTATACTAGGAATTCAAGGTTGGTTTAACATTTGGAAATCCAGCAATTTAAGTCACTGTACAGATGCTTCTCAGCTTATGTTGAGTTTCCATCCAGATAAACCCTATTGTAAGTTGAAAATAATTTTTTGGAAAACATTTTGAATGCACCCAACCTACTCAGCAGCACAATACACACTTTACTCTCCTGATCCTGACTGACCAGGAGCTGGGGCTTGCTGATACTGCAGTTTGAGATTATCATATCAAATATCTCACACCATGGAATATCATTCACTATTAAAACAGACACATAGCATAGCGTGGATGAATCCTGAGGACATACGCTAAGTGAAATAAGCCAGTCACAGAAGTCCAACATTGTCTGACTCCTCCCACAAGAGGTTCTTAGAGTAGTCCAATTAAAGGAAACAGGAAATAGAAAGATTGCTGCCAGAGGCCGGGGAAAGGGATGGAAGGGGTGTTGGTGTTAAACCCGCACAGACTTTCAGTTTGGGAATATGAAAAAGTTCTGGAGTTGGGTAGTGGTAAGAGTTTCCTTAACAATGTGAATATACTTAATGCTGGCAAACTATACACATGCAAATGGTTAAATAGGAAAATTTATGTCATGTAAATTTTATCACCATTTAAAAATGGGACACAGGGGGCTGGGGATGTGGCTCAAGTGGTAACGTGCTCGCCTGGCATGCGTGGGGTGCTGGGTTTGATCCTCAGCACCACATAAAAAATAAAATAAAATAAAAGATGTTTTGTGCACTGAAAACTAAAAAATAAACATTAAAAAATTCTCTCTCTCTCTCTGTCTCTCAAAAAAAAATGGGACACAGGGAAGCTTTGAGGAGCGATGACATGTGTTCAATGTGTTGACTATGGTGATTGGTGTTTGCGAATGTCAAAGCCTCAGTTTGTAAATACTTTAAACATGTACTTTGTTCTGTGTCAATTACAAAAAAAAATCAAGCTGTCTAGAAAATTTAATAAAAAGAGAATTTTAATAAATAATATAAAGATGCAGATCCTTATGAAGTCCACATGTATTTTTTATGAGTTTGAAAAAAAATTATCTTAAATTTCACCTCCTGGAACACTAAATAAATGGGCAGAGCCCTCCCTACTACGTATGTTACATTTCTTGCATATGTGCCATTCCTTTTCCACACACAAAAAAAGCTTGGAGCAAATTTCCTTGCTCATTCTTTCTATCCACCTCTTAATGTTGGAGATCCCACCAAAGGCCATGCACTTATTGGTCACACTAGGTGGTAGGGCTCCAAACAGGTGGAGTCGCAGGTTGGGGGTGTCTGGCTCCCAGTCTAGGGAAAACCATCCTGTAGAGCATGTAGGTAGAGAGACCCTTCCAGGCACATAGGACTGTGATAACACTGCGGCTGAATTTTGAGAAATATGTCGAGATCAAGGACAAGAGGAAAGGGCCTTTCCAGGGACATGGAACAAAGCAGGAAGGTGGGACAGATGAGACAGGGTAGTCGTGGGAAGGCTCTGTGTTGGTTTTCTAGGCTACACGACAAATTGACTGGATGGAAACGGCAGAAATTTAGCCTGAAACACTAGTCTCACGTATCTGGAGTTCAGAGGGCAGAAATCAAGCTGTCTGCAGGACTACGACCCCTCTGAGCTGTGGGCAGGAGTCTTCCTTACCTATTCTAGTTCCGGTGGTTTCCAGCTATCCTAGGTGTTGCTCAGCTTGTGGAGGCATGTCCCTGATCGCCACCACCTTTCCATATGGCTGACTCCCTCTGTTCATATCTGCATCTCCAAATAGTTTTATAAGGACACCAGTGCTATAGTACCTAGGTTATAACCTCTTTTTAAAAAAAATTTTTTAGTTATTGATAGACATTTATTTTATTTATTTATCTTTATGTGGTGCTGAGGATCGAACCCAGTGCCTCATACATGCTACCCAAGTGCTCTACCACTGAGCCACAACCCCATCCCAGTTATAACCTCATCTTAATGTAACGAATGAGTTTTGCACAAACCCTGTTCTCACACGAGGTCACATTCTGAGGTTCTGCATAGTCACAAATTTGGTGGGGGAGGGTGACAGTATTCAACCCAGTTCAGCCTCTGTAAAGAATGCCTCAAGAAAATGGGATAAAGCTAGACATTTACATTAAATGTAAATTGGTGCTGGATTGTGCAGATTTATGAACACTGTGCCCAACTTTTGGGATTTTTCTAAAGGCAATGGGTTGCCTCTCCATGCTTCTGGACACAAGGCAGAGAGAGTTCTATCAATGCTTTTAGAAGCTGTGTGGGATTCATGAGGTAGATTAATTGAGAGGAAAGAGACTGTACCGATACCCAATTCAGGAGTTGTTATCATTGTCCCCTTTATGTGTAGGTGAGGAAGCAGATCCCACAGGCAGAGGCAGAATCACCACTGAATTATGAGGAAGGACACTGGCTGGGTAAACTGGTTAAATGTAGTAGAATAAAGGACAGGCAGAGTTAAAACTAGACCTGAGCCTGGGAGACAGCAGGAATAGGATGACATTAACCAACAGAGTGGCAGACAGAAGGAACAGCCAGTTGCTTTAGGGACTGAGGGCTAGGAAGGTAGGAGGCAAATTGGATTGTAAAAATTGAATCCTACCTAGCATGAGTCATATGGAATAATCTAATAGATACACAGTTTCACAGAGGCTAGGGGACAGCAGTTCTTATGACCACCAGCCCACGGCTTTTCCATGACATTGTACTGGAATTCCTGTGACAAGTTGGATACAGGAGGCTGATGCTCAGGCGAGAAATTGAGACTGAAAGTGTAGGTTTGGGAATTGGATATAGATTGGAGATATGTTGGCCTGCCAGGGTGAGGACTTGGATGCTTCTGATGAATGAAGGATACGACTTCTTTCTAAGGCTTTCCCTCAAATCTTGTCTCTGATTGAGCCACATGTCTGTTCTTGAGCCAGTCAATAGCAAATGCAATGAAATGGCACGCCATCTTGAACCAATCACCTGGAGTGGGTATGGAGGGTAGGATAAATATCTGGAAGTTAATCAGTCCATCTGGGGCATGTATGGGCTGATGGGATTTGTGGGTCACCAAGAGGAAAAATGCAGCTCACTCTGATTGAAATACAGGAAAAAATTTTTAAAGGCAGTGTCTTAGTCCATTCAAGACACTATAAAAAGATGCCTGATACTGGATAATTTATAAATAACAGATATTTATTGCTCACAGTTTTGTAGACTGTGGAGTCTGAGATCAAGATGCCAATAGATTTGGTCTGGTGAGGGCTGGTTCTCTCCACTCAAAGATGATGCCTTCTGGTGGAATTCACCCTGGGTGGCAGGGGCAAAGCTGCTCCTTTCCATGCTTTCATGAGCACACTAATCCCATTCATAACAGTGGGGCCCTGAGGACTCAATCACTTTCCAAAAGCCCCTCCTCTCTATACTACCACCATGTAGATTGGATTCTGACAATGAATTTTGGAGAGACACATTCAGACCACAGCAGGCAAGCTGTCCTTTAGAGGAAGTAATAAAAGAATCTTTAGATAAAGATGGAGGAATGGGCCAGAGAGAAAGAACAGGTACCCTACAGCAGGTCAGGTCCAGAGGAATTTTAAGGAGGCAAACACTTCGAAGTCTCCATTTTAATCTTCATCCAAAAAGTAATCTGCATGTGTCAGGCTGAAGTCACACACACCCATGTTCTGAAAAGACCTTTTCTCCTCCCCTCCCACATCTATGTCCCATCTGTTCTGCTTTTAATGAATTCCATGAACCAAGAGACTCCAAACAGAGTCTTGCAGGACCTATGGACCTGGGCAGCGAACATCTGAGCCATGAGGACCATGTTATAGAGCAGGACTGTGCCTGAGCTCCCCGGCACTGATGTAAGTGTCCTACAGGATGGGAGAGAGCAGAAACTGCCAACCAGAAAGTTAATGGCCAAGCTCAGAGCTATTCCTGCCTCCCACAGAGGGTGCCAGAGCTCAGCAAAGTTCACAGATGGAGCCCACTTAAGAAAAATGGCACCTCCTAAAAACCAGTATGGCTGCTATGTTAATTGCCAATCGGGAGGGGAAGACAGAGAGGCCATTACACACAGAAGGGAGCCGTGGCCGCCTGCCTCTGAATGAAGCCTGCACCCCAGTCCTGCTCCACTCAGCTGCATACACATGCCGAGAGGAAAGTGCTCCCTGAGTGGGAATTCAGCAGAAAGTCCTCCGGCAGGATGCACACCGTCCATTGCTCACTGAACCCTGTGTCCTCCCCCAGGATGCACCAAGTGGCCTAGTTGCAGTTCACAGGCTCATTGGTTTGCTCACCCAGCTGTCTGGTTTTAGAAACCTGAGGGAGTTAATAATGGGAAAATGAACTTGGTGTGTGCACTTCTAATAGGTGTGGTGTGTCTGCCCGCAGATACACAAACTGCATTGTTACTAACTGGGTTTTTATCTCAATGAGACACAGATTAATTACAGGAGGTAAGTGAAGAATCCCATTCATGAATTTGGGTTCATGCAGCAGTGAAGACATAGACAAATTAGGAGTGCCTGTGCCGTCGTGATGCCTGTCAGAGGAGGCCTCCAACAGATGGGCTTTAAATGCATGTACTTCAGAGGATTATTTCTTCCTCCATGGTGGGGAAGCAAATCCACCAGGCTTTCTAAGGGGAGTATATGGATGCAGAACAATTATGTCTGCCATCTGCATTTCAAAGTCACTGCAGACAAGGCTCGGGGATTGAAAGAGAAGTTGGAATAAACATCTCACAGAAGTCACTTTTGTTCATTGCTCTTGGAGGTTGGCTCATCTGTCAGAACAACAACTGTTACAGGCAGTGTTCAGAAATCAGCACTGAAGAGTAGCCAACAGATCCCTACCTCTTTGAACTCACTTCAGCCCACTGAGCTACTCTCAGTGTGTGGACACTGGTGACCTGGAGAAGAAAAAGGATGAGGCTAACAGAAGAACTGCACTGACCTCGTAGAAGGTGGGATGTTGAGGACTTGGGGTGGCAGGATCTTCCTGAGAGAATTCTTCTTCCTGATAGATGGACCTGATCCAAAGGAGCCCTGATCCTTCCCAAGGCTTATATCTCTGAAAGTTGCTGGAACTTGGAGTAAGGGATTCTTGTTCTCCCCAGCTGGCAGCACATTCATGGGGGACCAGCGGGCTGAGCACATCCTCTGTTCTCACTCTTGGATGGGTTCTCAGCTCCATGGGCAGCACGAGCCATGTCCAGCACTCTGGTCCTTGGGAAGGCCAATCCAGTTGCCCTCTGGGGAGAAAGGATCTTATAATAAGAGTAGGTGGGGTGAAGGGTGGAGTAAGGGGGGAGTGGGGAAAGGGGAGCAGGCAGGTTTTAATATACCTTCTCCTCATTACATTTTAAGTTCTGTGTCTGTTTTTTTCGTCAGTGTTTCCCTACTAGGCAGAACAAAGACTGGCCCATAGTAGGTTTTTTTCCTGAACATTCTCACATCTCTTCCCACCATCTTTCTGTGGAGTAGTGGTTCTGAAACTCTAGTGGATTTTGTTGGCCTCACCACAGGTATATTGGTTTGCCATCTGAGAGTGAGGTTCAGAGGGGACTAAAACCTGCATTTTCCCAGCTCCACAGGCTGGTCTGCACACCCCACTTCCAGAAATATTGCAAAGGTGCTTAAAACAGGCTTTGTTTCTAGAATACAAATATAATGAGACACTCGGGAGTCAGGACCTTCAGAGTCCTGCAAAGCCCAGCATCTTGTTCTTGGTTTTGATCTGTCTCATCTATAAGCCAGTCAGTCATTATTTACTCATCAAAACAGACAGTTAGAAGGAAGGGAGGCATTAGGCTGTCTCTCTGTCTTGTACTATGAATAAGCCCTTGTATATTCTATTTTTGACAGTGCAATTGAAATTAATCAAAGACAGAATGTCCTATTTGATTATAGAAGCCTTCCTTGAGTGAGAGGCCTTGCATGAAACGTTAACTCCAAACAGTTGCTTGGGCCAGCTCACACTGGCCAACTGGATGCCTATCTTCCCAGCTCTCTGTTCGGTGAAGCCATATTGGTAGCATGAACTTAACCATGCTGGGAGTATTTACACCACAGAAACTGGCAAGTGTCAGCCATCTGGGCTTTTGTTAATCATCTCCCAGAACACCACTGGCTCTGGGTTGATGAGTCACATCTGTTCTGAAGGTGCAAAATCTTAAATTGAAGTTTAAAGGCCTGAGAGAACAAGGTCACATCATCACTGGGGTCAGCAATAAAGGCACAACCAAATAGTCCCAATGAGATGCCACGCTGGGAAGACTAACATGTCTTTCTGTGCTATACTGAAGAGCCTTCAGGGCACCTTTAATACCCTCCTGCTTACAATGTCTCCCTCCTCGGACCCCCATCTGCCCTTATCCTTCCAGCAACCAGCATTTCCTGAACACTTATGTGTCTGTCATTGTACCTAGTTCAGAGGGGCATGCAATGTGTTTGAGGCCCTGCCCTCAAAGAAATTGGCATGAGTAAAAGAAGGGGGAATCCAGCTAAAGACTGAACAAATCCACAAATAGCAAAATGAAAAGCTGACAACAACTTGGGGTCTAAAGACTTCAGAAATCAGGGTGCCCCTAAGGCATTAGAATTAGGTCCTTACTTACCTGGTCCTGCAGACACTGGCCTCCATCCACCCTGCAGGCAACCTGGCTGTGTTCCAACACCTTGTTGCCTCTTGGCTCTCTCCCCTATGTCTGCAGACAGGACTGATGGTCTACTGTCTCTGTACCATTCTGTGTGCAGCAAGCCGTGGGTGGGAAGAGTGAGTGGATGGATGGACTTGAACCTGTAAAACAGGCAGGCTTCAATGGAAGCATAAACAGAAGCCTGAAAAGGATTTGGCTCTGAGCTTGAGCCAGGAGCTCTGAGAACCCAGGCCCCTGGAATCAGAAGTGCATGTTGGGGAGCAAAAGGGGAATGAGTTTGAAGGGGAAAGGAAAATGCAGATGAGCTTGGACCTGGCTGAGCAGGTCAGGGATTTTCTAATTATGTTCTTCCCAGGAACCCCAGGGCACCACAGAGGCGCTTCAGAGGCGCTTCAGGAGTTCTGTAAATAATTTAAATTTAATTTTCCAAATTACATATTTTAAACAGTAATACAATTACACCGGCACACACACATTTGGTTCCCAGTAAATTTTAACACATTGTCGACCTCCAGTGGGTTAACTTGAGCTATCAGATCAATTATCTGAATGAAACTCTGGCTGTTGCTGTTGGATGGAAAACTATTCTGAGATTGCAACATGAGCTATGAAGCTGCTATGGTATCAGTTTTACTGGTGTGAAGCAAGATTTTTCCCATTTCGTGCAACTTAAATCAAATATAGAAATTACATGCTGAGGCTGATGTAAGATTGCCGTTTTCTTCCATAAACCCAGATTTCAGATTTTTATGTTCATAAAAACAGCCTCTTTATTCTCATTGACTGACTTCATTATGTGCACAAATGTTTATTCATTTGAACTTAGGAAATAAATTTATATTACTGTTGCAGAATCCTTAAGCAGAATCCTAGACCTTAAAATTTCTGAAATCTTACCGAGTTAAAGGCAAAAAACAACCAGGACACCCCAACTTGCATCAGAAAGCCCAAACTGAGGGCTGGGGTTGTGGCTAAGCAGTAGAGCGCTCGCCTAGCATGTGTAAATCCCTGGGTTCAATCCTCAGCACCACATAAAAATAAATAAATAAATAAATGATAAGAAAGAAAGAAAGAAAGAAAGAAAGAAAGAAAGAAAGAAAGAAAGAAAGAAAGACAGCCTAAACTGATCATTTCTTAGGAAGTGGTGATATAGAAACTCCTGTAGGGTGAATGGTTTCTTTGTTTGGGGAAAACCCTGCGGAGGGGACTTTAGTTATAGATATGTAAGGACAGGAATCTTTTCCTAAATGTCAGCCCTTGAGATTCAACCTATAGTTTTAGAAACTGGAAACTACTTTGGGCATAGAGAGGGGAGTGAGCTGGGGTTAACAGGCCAGAAGCAAAGAGGCTTCTGGGTAGAAATTATGGTTGCATCATGTCCCCTGAAAAGTTATGTTGGATCCCTAACGTCAGTACCTCATCATGTGACTAATTTGGAGACAGTCTTAGCAGAGGTGATTGAGTTGAGATGAGATCATTGGGGTGGACCCTGATGAGCAGTGTCCTGGTGAAAAGGGGAAGTATGGACCCAGAGACAGACATGCACACAGGAAGAACACTCTGTGAAGCTTGGAGTTGTGCAACCACAAGCCAAAGAACTACCAGAAGCTAGGAGGAAGGCAGGGACAGATCCTTCCCAGAGCCTTCTGACCTGCTGACTCTTCTATTTCAAGCTCCTGGCTCCAGGACTGTGAGAGAATTCATTTCTATTGTTTTAGCCACTCCATGGTGGCACTTGCTAGAACGGCCACAAAGATAGTGGGCCCTGGACACTTTTGTAGAGGATGATGGCAATGCCATGGCATTCATTGCCTGCCCAATATGATTTGGCATAAAAAGAGACAGAAGTATCTTTAGCTCAAAAGCTGGGGACACAGTCCTGAGACCCCATGGTCAATGCCCAATGAATACTCATGGCTTAATAATCTCCGGATTGGAAGAGTCAACGGGGTGAGAGGACCTGGTTTTCACAGCTGATTCACAGCTTCAGGGTGGGCAAACTGGAACAGGGGGAGATGTGCTAATCAGCTCAAGCTACCCAACCCATGTTAGGGTGGCCATATATCCAGTCATTGCCCATTGCTTAAAGCACAAGATTGCCTTATAAAAGTGACTTGGGCTTTGAGCAGGGGATTCTGAGGTATCCTGGTCACCATCCAGGATCAAGCCTGCACCTTTCAAATGAGACCTCTCCACACTCTCCAAGGAGGGGTCGGGGAGGGGCTGGACAGAGCTTCTGTTCAGAGCCAGTCAGGCCGTTCAGTTCACATTGTTGACCTTGACAAAAGGAAGCCTTGCTGTTCTGAGGGCCCCATTCCTGGCTTTGCCTTGGAGTTAGACGCATCATCTCAAAAGATACCAAATTGGTATATTGATTATTTCAAGCTGGAATCACTTGAATAACTATAACTTGCCAGGGAGTGATGTTGGTCAAATTATATTGTTATAATGTATCCATGTATCAATAAGTAACAAAAAATCCTATTATTATGTACAACTTTAAAGCACTAATAAAAAATGTGGAAAAATAAATGAAACCAAGAAATAAAAAAAAAGAAGGAACAAGAAAGGCCCATTTGGGCTGTCTTTCCCTATATACAGCAAGCCAAGAAGATTCTTCTGGAAGCAATGTCCTTCACATACCAAGATTGGAAATTAGCCTTGATCACCAGAGACTGGTAAATGCAGCTGCAATGAATCTGAAAAAAATAAACTGAAACAATCCTTCTCAGCCACTAGCTTCTACATTCCCTTCTTAGTAAATCCTTAGAAATTATTCCCTAGTCCAGGGATCCATCTGTCCGTCAGTCCTTCATGAACTTATTGTTCTTTGTCTAAAAAGTACAAAAGTATTGTTTTAGTCAGGTTTTCTGTTGCTGTGATTAAAGGATCTGACCAGAAAAACTGTGGAGGAGGAAAGATTTATTTAAAGGCTCACAAATTCAGAGGTCATAGTTCATAGAAGGCTGACTGCATTCCTCAGGGCTCAAGGTGAAGAGTGTGGCAGAGGGAAACAGCTTCCATGGTGATCGGGAAGCAAAGAGAGAGACACTCCTCTCTCCAGACACAAAACATATACCCCACAGCCACACCCCCAATTAACCACTTCTTTTAGCCACACCTCACCTGCCTCCAGTTGCCACTCAGTTAATCCCATTGGGGATTAATTCATGATTAGGTTGAGACTCTCACAACCCAATCATTTCTCCCCTGAACCTTCTTGTACTGTCTCACAAGTAAGCTTTTTGAGTATACACCACACTCAAACCATAACACACATTATATTTGGTCATTTCTTTGGACTTACTCTCGTGTAAAGCTCCCCATGTGTATGTAAATTTAATAAAACTTTTCTGATTTTCTTTTTATTTTTTCTTTTATTTTTTAAGAGAGAGAGAGAATTTTTTAATATTTATTTTTTAGTTTTTGATGGACACAACATCTTTATTTCATTTTTATGTGGTGCTGAGGATCAAACCCAGCGTCCTGTGCATGCCAGGCGAGCGCACTACCGCTTGAGCCATATCCCCAGTCCCATGATTTTATTTTTATTAATCAGCTCTTGTATTAATTGGGTTCCTAAATCCAGCCAGAGAGCCCACATAATAACTCTCCTCTCCCTACAATCTCTTTCCTTTAATCCACATATAGGGAAGGGGTGAGAAGGGTGGAAGAGGACAGAGCTGGAGATCTGACCCAAAGGGCTAGTGGCACTGATGGCATCTGAAGATCCCTCCTTGAGAATCTGGATTTCCTTGAGGCTCTGGCCATGGTTACCTTGACCTGGGCTCAGGAGAACCACCTTTCACTGCTTCCCATCCTTGCAGGTGAGTTCACCTGGAAATAGTGCCTCTGATATTACTGCTGAGGTCCCACAGCCTGGATATTACAGGAGAGCCACGTTTTAGGGCATTCTTCTTCTTTTCGGTAAGGTTTATTATAGGCATAATTCAATATGATTCCATGTTTATACATGGTGTAGGGGGTTTCATGAAAATTTACACACAAACATTCCTTGGTAGAGCTGGTAGCCCAAATCTGTTTCTAAAAAGATCTGGTCTATGTTGACTCCTGGCCAGAGGCCTAGAAACACGGGAGTTAGAAAAGTGCTTATGATCACTCTTCCACTATCAGATAAGGGCTTCGTGGAACTCAAATAAAACATTTGGTATTTCCAAAGTGCTGTACAAAGCAGCATTCGCGGTTTGGCAGAACACGTGGTTACTGGGCAGCATGGTGAAGGGTCTACAGCTCCTTCAGTGAGTAGGGTTTAAGGCTATTGATTTGCTTGGCTTATGCACTCTCCCTCCCTTCGCTCATGCCTGGTCCTTGTAGTCAGGCACCATTATCTGCTCAGGAGAACATTGACCCCTGAAGAAGGAAGGAAGTACTGAAGCTGCTGGGTATGAAGCTGAGTGGCCTGTCAGGACTGCTCAGAGTAGCTGACCATGGGACAGGATTGCAGGGTCTCCCTGGCCCAAAGCATCTTGCCCACAGACCTGCACCAGGGCCAGGATTTCCACTAATACAATGGGACTTGGATTTATTAATGGACTGTTATGTATATGGAGAAGACTCACCCTGCTGAGGGCGATGCTGTGTGCTTATATCTGGGGTGGATACTGGGGTCCTTACCCAAACAGTCAAGGACACTCCCCAGCATGGGCTGGGACATGTGAGTTCTGATGATAAAGGAGAGGACAGCAAAGGGACCAAAATGCAAGTGGCTTTTCCCAGCGCTATCCCTTCCCTCTTTCCAAATCTCAGGGGTTAGTTTCAGCTCTACCTGTCCTTGTCCTCTTACAGCCAGGGAGGTCTTCCACTGAGCACTTAATTAACTGATTGTTTCACAGCAAATATCCTTGGCCTCCTGCTCTTTGTGCTTCCTTAAATTAGTCCCATCCCCTCTCTAGTTCTATTTTCATTTTAATAGGAATTTCTGTGATGATTTAACTCCTATTATCAGCTAATCTGAAGTTTCTTGGAGGCAGGATTAGTAGATTTACTTGTGCTGGGTGGGTATAGTTCACCCTGTGAGACCAAGCTGGGTGCAAAGTACACTAGTGGATACTGTGCCAGTCCTTGCTGGTTGATTTGTGAGTGAGTAGGATTTAAATTGTCCCACTGTAGCCAGAACCATGAAAGAAGATTTTGATCCCTTGCCCATGGTTTCTTGGGCAGACTTAGTAATCAGTCATAGTGACCAGCTTTTATTGAATACTATTTATGTGCCTGGGCTTGTGTTGATCGATCCCACTTAACCTTCAGAGCTCTGTTTTTCAATATGGCAGCCACTCACCATGCATAGAAAGTCTACATATATGTTGAGAAACACTTAGGTTATAAAATAGAGGATCCATAAGGCTTGAAAGGCTGCTATTTTTAATCTACTGGGCTAGATGAATGCCATTTAATTTCACCTATCTTCTCTATTTTTAAAATGTTGTTACTAGAAAATTTACTATTATATGTATAGTTTACATTTCTGGATTTTAGTCTATTTCCAATGGACAGGACTGCTCAGAGCAACATCACAGGTTCTATTATTTTCAGTTTATAAGCGAGGGCAATCAAGCTCAGAGAGGATAATAAATGACTCAAGGCCACATGGGCAGTAACTGGAGAAGCTGGCACTTGACCCCAAGTCTGTCTGGCTCTAGTTGCTATACACATAACCACTGCATTCTCTCAGATTTATGACTTGCTAAGTGTACTTTGATTCTAAACAAGGGATTAGAGCCCACCCATGGGCTATTGGAGGAAGGGTGTGTTTCACATACCACCATCATGGATCCTAAAAGTCTCATTGCTTCCTGGACTAGCCTACTGGGAGCCCTTGATGTTCAAGTTCAACCCTGGACCCCACATACACATTCTCCATAGCTCATCCTGCTGCAGAAACTTGGCAGCCTTGTTCAGTGTCTCCTAGGAGTGTGGCATACAGTTGCCACTTCATTCAAGTTTGTCAATTGATGAAGAAATGAGTAGAGTGAATTTTGCTCTCAGATATTCTGGGGGTCACACAGAGGTCAGAATGACAGCCATCCTGGGCAAATAGAATGACTAGAGCCAGGGACACACTCAGACTTGTGAATTCCATCAAGACCTTCCAACCTGTCACTCCTATTTATCAGCCTTTAATAAAAGGCATTCCCTCTCCCTGGTGGCTGGAGGAACAGTATTATATATCTGAGGTTTGAGATCTGACGGGAAATTAGTAATTTATCCAGGGAGGCTGGGCAGAAGGAAAGAAGAGAGAATGAAATTGTCACCTAGAATTTGCAAGCACTTGGTGGAGGTGTACTTGAGAGTAGCTTTATTTCTAGAAACGGCAAGAACAAACCCATCTTTGAAGACAAAGCTTTTATAGCTTGTCTCAAAAATATCCAAACACAGTGGGGTTGTACAAGTGTCACAAAAGAAATTAGGTTTCTCTTTCTCCCTGCAAGAACAAATGTTTATAGGTGTATCGGTGGCTAGGTCTCAGGGTAAGGAACATAAATAAACGATTTTGCTTTGCTTTTCCACCCCGAGCAAATATGAGTGAAAACTGAGCCTGTGTGTTTTGGCAGGTGGAACTGGGGCCTGTGAGGAGCTCATGGGAGAAGATAAAAGAATAAAAATAAAGCACCCACTTCCCCTTTAGTCTGCCCGACTAAAAACCCAATTAAAACTTTCCTGCCCATTTGTGGGGCTGCTGACAACAGGTTCCATGTCACTGAACTTTGGCTGCTGTCCTGCTCCTAGAATAACAATGTGAGACTTCTCAACTGGCCTTGGTGTTAATCAGGGCCCCATGGGACGGAGCTGTACAGATTGCTAGGGGCTCTGATCCGGTATGTTCATTCATTTATCTTGCTTTTCCCCGACACACTTGCTGTCAGCCGCAGAGCTGAATACTGAGGCATTCTGAGGTGGTTAACTTCTGCTGAAGCTGAGAAAATAGCTTTCAGAGCCCCTTATCACCAAATCAATCTATCCCGTAAGTCCCAGAAACTAGAATAATATGTTCTTGCAAATTCTCTTCTGGTGTTTGACGGCCCCAAGAAGTTATTTTTTTCAATTTAGTTTAATTTGTCTCTCTCTCTCTTTTTTATTTTTGCAAATTGAGTTTTTATTTCCCTTGTTCATTATTCAAAACTCCTTTGGAGGCAAAGTTTGTAAGAGGCTCCTGTGGATTTTTCTGGATTTTAACCCCACGCTGCCCTGTCCCTGACTCCTCTCTGGTTCCATATACTGAGCAAATGGGTTCCAGGTTAGCCTAAGTTCATATGCCTAGAGGCTGACCCTTGAGGGCTCTTGGCATTAACTCCCTGGGGCTGAGGACCTGTCACCCTGGACAGTCTTCACCCTTGAGATATAGGGGAGGTGGATGCTGAGGCCAAATTGGAGCTATTCCTTCATAAATGAATGTGATCCACACATGAAATTTTAATTTTTTTCATAGATATATAAAAAATGCTAAAAGAAGTAAAAATTTTTAATGATAATATATTCAAAATATCATTTCAACATGAAATGAACAAATTCCTAATGAGATATTCCACTTAACAGCACATCTCAGTTCAGTCTAGTCACTGCAAGGGCTCAGGAGCCATGTGTGGCGGGGTGCTGCCCTTTGGGGCAGTGTAGCCCTTCAGTGAAGAGTTCCCACCCTCTCAGCGCCTGAGAGCCAATCAGGAACGGTCAGGGTATGGCTTATGGATTGTGCTGAGTAAGCTTGGGGTATAGATGGTGTGTCCTTGCATTGAATTATTAAGGAGGAAGGAATAGGACATCGAAGGTTTGGAGACTAGGTCTGCCAAGAAACGTCCCCAGAGAGGACACGACACAAAAAAAATGTCATAATTTAACCAAGGACAGAGGACAGAGGAAATTATAAACTGGGCTGGCAGCATCAGCGCCTCCAGTGGCAGAGAAACTGAGGCAAGACATCTAACCCCCACACACCCTCCACCCTAAATCAATTTCCCAGCAGCCTGCGGGCCTCTGGTACATGGTGAGAGCCTCTGGTACATGGGGGTGGGGGTGAGGGACAGCCTGTCCAAGGGGCAACACTGAGGAACATCAGCCTTGGAAACACTTTCTCAACACAGTACAGCCCCAGTGACAAGCAGGCCTTCAACTCAGCTGTCCCATGTTTAAATCCTGGCTTTACTGTCCAGGAGTTAAAGACTTGCAAAATGGTTTCATCTCCCTGGGTAGACTGACCTTGTCAGGAAGTCAAGGACAAAGGTGGTACCTGCCACACAGGGTACCTGACAGCATCAGGTGGAGCCCTGGGTGCCAGCCTGGCACCCCTCCTGATGGTTCTTCTGTCTTGTTCAGAACTGTTAAAAGGACGCATGCGCTCCTGCTGTGGGCAGCACCGGTCGATGCCATGTGTGCCTTTGGTCAACATCAGACCTTGTCCTGCCTGAGGAAAGCCAGGCCACAGGCCACCAGGTGGCTTCCTGTTTGTTTTGATGGATAGAGCCTCCTGGTCATTCAGCAGTTGGGTGGCTCTCGTCCTCTCAGGCTGGTCCATTTGAATCTAGGTCTCATTGGGATCCCTTCGGTTCTGCTGAGCCCTCCCTCTGTCATCTCGTCCTCTTCCAAACTCGGTAGCTGAGATAGAGAAATGTATTTCTTGTGTTTCTAATTAATGGAAGGGAAAGGGGTATTGGGAATGTTCATTCTGGTGTGTGTGTGTGTGTGTGTGTGTGTGTGTGTGTGTGTGTGTGTGTCTGAACAGGAGCCAAATCTGAGGGCTTATGCCCTCCTTCACAGGGCTTATACTTCTTCTCTATTCCTTCACCTTGAGTTTCTGCTCACCTGTATGGGCTATAATTGCACTGGAAGCCTGATCCAACTCCTTATCTCCACATGGAGTCCCTAGAAAGAAAGCAGATTGGGGCCGACTCCCCTCTGTCTGGGGGCTTCGTTCTACAAAGTGTCTTTTCCTGCCTGACCCAGGCTTGACACAACTTCTCAAAGCCAAGAAAGCTGGTCCAGGTCTCCAGGGTCACAGGGTCCACAGGCCCTTACCACTCCTCAGCCAAGTCCCAGCAATCATCATTGGAACTATCATCTCCAACCACTTATTAAGCCTTTACCACATGCCAAACAGTTGCTAGGATTTTCTCTAATCTTCCTAACACTGTACGAGGTGGGGATCGCTAGGCTTGCTACATAGGTCTTTAACCAAAGGAATGATCCAGTACCTTCTGGGGCTACTCACGTGTAAGCCTTTGAGTTACACTTATCTAGAGAGAAATAAGCTTTGTTAAGACACCACTCTGCAGGGGAATTGACTGCTTCCCTGCATTTATCTGCTCTGGGCACCATAATTTTGACTGCAATGTCAGGCAGGGTCTGCCTAGTTCAGATACTTATCTGTAACAGCAAGCAGAATCGTTCTTTCTCTGGAATCTTTACTAAAAACAGCCCAACAAATTAATTGGCAATGGAAACTTCAGTGTGGAGGGAAATGGCACGTTTGACTACACTCCATTCTGATATTTAGTACGAGACACTGTTCTTCTTATATTCCCGTCTGGTCTCTCTTCTCTCTCCTCCTTCCTTTTCTTTCTTCACTTCCTTCTCCAATTCCTTAATAATAATAATAATATATTATAATTCCTAGTAGTAGTGTTTGGTGAGGGTCTGATTAATTCCTGGTCCTTGTTCACTAAATTTTAAATGAGTACTTCTGTCAACAAAAAGAACTAGAAGGAGAAGCTGTACCATGATCAAAGGTGGAGACAACTTTGGGGGCATTGTCCAAGCTCTCAAGTTCTCTCTGGGTGTGTAATCTGTTATTTTCTTTCCCACCTGGAAGTCAGATATTACTTCATGATACTAAGTATATTACTCTGTCTCTGCCTGTGAACTTGCTCAAATTTAAGTACAGACTTAAAGAAACTTCATTTTCCTCCAAACACCCCCATCAAAACGCCACTGCCCGCCTTTCCTGTTGCCCCAAGCTTTGCCCTCGCTTGGTTCCAAGCACAGATCTGCCTGTCTTGAGCTGCATTTGTTTCCTTTACTCTGCCCAACACCATGATCAGTGGCACACGCTTAGCAACTCTTGGGGTTTAAACTGAGAAGGAAACCTCTATTAGACAAAAGTAGGAAGACCTTTTGTTTATTGTGGAAGATTTTTATTTCATCTTCAAATCTGAAGCTTAATTTTGCTGGATACAAGATTCTTGGTTGGAACCTATTATCTTTCAGCGTTTGAAATACGTTGTTCCAGGATCTTCTAGCTTTGAGTGTCTGTGTTGAAAAATCCGCAGTTAACCTAATTGGTTTACCCCTAAATGTAATCTGCCTCCTTTCTCTTGTGGCTTTTAAAATTCTCTCCTTGTTTTGTATGTTGGGCATTTTCATTATAATGTGTCTTGGTGTGGGTCTCTTGTGGTTTTGTACATTCAGCATCCTGTAGGCTTCTAGGATTTGGATTTCCGATAGGGAAGAGGGGTGGGAGGGAAAGGGAGGGAGAAAGGGAATTGCATGGATGGTGGAAGGAGACCCTCATTGTTATACAAAATACATGTGTGAAAATGTGAGGAAAAAAAAAAAGAATAGCATTACCCTAGATCAGGTAGAGAGAAATGATGGGAAGGGAGGGGAGGGGTTGGGGAGATAGGAAGGATAGTAGAATGAAACATTATTATTACTGTGTGCATATATGTGAATGCATGACCAATGTGATTCTGCAACCTGTATACTCAGAAAAATGAGATATTATATCCCATCTGATTCAAATGTATGATATGTCAAGGTCATTGTACTGTCATGTGTAACTAATTAAAACAAATAAAAAATAGGAAGACCACGTGCAACTCTATCAAACATTTTTCCTCCTGGATGCAGAAACTCAGGGAGGTCTTCTCACATTAACATTGCACACTCATTTGCACATCCTAGAGGTCACCATGAGTGCAGAGGGGAGCATATGGTCTCACTGTTGTCATCTGTCCACTTTGCTGCTGTGCTGTAGCCGTGCTCTGGCAGGGTGAGCAGTAGGTAGGCTGCAGGTGCAGGATGCGTGGGAGGTGGGGGAGTGTTCTCCACCAAGAGCTCAGCCTGCTGGACCAGACTGACCCAGAACACTGAATTTCTTCAAGAGCAGAGTCTCACTGCCAGAGTGAGTACTGCAGATGATGTCTGTGAAGCCCCTGGGAAGGGGCGGGTAACAAGTAGATATCATGGGCTGGGTTGGCTGTGACAGGGCAGTGCAGGGGGGCCGCCAGAGGGAAGGAGTAAGCCAAGGATGGACATCGTCAATGACACAATTGCTCCACAAGAGAGAAAAGACACCAGCCTGCCTGGGAAGGAGAGTTCATGCTGGAAACAAGTGTGAGAAATAGTGGGAAGGAAAGTCCAATATCTCTCAGATTTGCAGTTCAATACGGGAGTCACAGCTCTGTGCCTGTTGAAATTTAACTCTAATTCATTAAAATAAAAATGATAATGAATAAAACGCTTAGTTCCTTGGTTGCGCTAGTCACATTGCAAGCGCTCCATGGTCACAGGTGTCTAGTGGCCCCACTGGACAGAGCACTAGTAGGACATTTCCAGCATCACAGAACGTTCTGACATACATCTGAGGATACTGACTTTTTTATGAGTGTCTTGGGAAATGATTGCAGTTAAGCAGGTTACATGAGGGTAAAGGAGCTTAATTTTTTTTAATGAATACATGTTCAAGATTTCATTTAATTCATTAATCGGTGAAAGGAAAATGGAAGTTGTTACAACCTGTTCAGTAATCGACTTTTTAAAATTGAAGTTAAATTCAAAGAACGTAAAGTGAGTGGTTTAATTTTGAGTTGTGGCTGAGAAGGAGTTTTTAAATCCTCAATTTGTCAACTGTATGGAGGATGCGTGTATGGGCGGGGCTAGAGAGAGGAGACCTGAAGGCCAGTTGGAGGTCTCCCGCAGGAGACTACAGCAGAGACTGAAGTTTTGCAGGACACAAGTTGGTACCAGGGAGGCAGAAGTGGGGCCAGATGGGTGAGGAAGGGTCCTCACTATCACTAGGAAGAGCCCATCAGACATAAGGACTACGTAATGGAAAGGGGCAAATCAGCAACTGCGGGTTCCTGCAAAGTGGAGAGGTGACATCTGAGGAGGATCAGAGAAGCAGACAAGCTCTGGACTCTGAGTTGGTCGTGAGCTACCTAAGGGGTGGTTTCTATCCAACACTGGAAAGGGGAGTTGGAGAAGGAGCCACAGGAAGAACTGGCACATCCATGGCCAGCAATGGAAGGGGTCAAGGTACACAGCTGTGTTGACGCAGAGAAGGGGAGAAGGGCACCCACAGTTTGGAGGGAGGAGAAGAATCTGCAGAAGAGAAGGAACAGGTGGACAGGAGTAGGGAGGAGGAAGGCTTGGCCAGCTCAGCAGATAGTCCCTGAGTTCCTGCCATGTGCCAGGGGTTATGTGGCACAGAGGATATGGCGGTGACGATCAAAGGCCTCCCAACTCTTAGACTCCTGGTGCTCATGGTCCAGGAGGGAGGGTGATAGTATTCAGGGGTAGGAAGACTGACTTCCTGAGACTGCCAGGAAGTCAGAGAGGAAAAGCAGCCCTGAGGTCACTTGTTAAGAAGACGGCAGTTGCCGGGGGTGGGCACAATGACGGGGAGGGAGAGGACAGAAGCTGGATAGCAGGAGACCCGAGGAGTGATGGGTGAGGAGGAAATGGGGACAGTAGGTGGCATCACGTTTTCAGGAGGCATGTCAGCAAGAGGAAGAAGAGAAAAGGGATCTCTGGAGCATGGAGCAGACCAGAGGAGAGGCTGCTATGGGTAGGCTGGGGAGGCTCCCAAGGAGAGAGCAGCTGATACGGGAGTGAAGCTCGCCTGAAGCCGTAGCAGGACGACGTCTCTTAGTGTTGGGGTGACCAGTGGGTTAATTGGTTTTTTTTAATTAAAAAGTGATGCATGCCTATAGTAAAAATTCATAGGATATAAAGAGGTCTACTCACCCTTCCTAGAGGCAACTGTTGGTGCCCGTTCTTTATGCATCCTCCTGGAAATACCCCATGCATATGAGACTCTGTGTGCATTCAGGTGTGTCTAAATCTCAGCCCCTCTCCCCTTTATATTTACACAATTGGGAGAGCACACTATTCTGCCTCTTGCTTATTTTCATCTTGTAAATAAGCTTTGAAGATCCTTTTCTATCAGTATGTAGACAGCCATCTAATTATTTTTAATGGCTATGATTTTTAAATGTGTGGTAATTTTTGAAACAGCCTCAATTCACAAGTACTTACATTGTTTCTTTTTTTTTTTTTTTTACACACGACACAGCAGAGAATATCTTATGCCAACACTTTTTTCCTTTGTAATTGTGGTAAAATATACATAATATCGTATTGACTATTTTAACCATTTTAAACATGCCATTCAGTAGCATTAAGTACATTCACACCATTGTGCAATCCTTGTGACCTTCCATTTCCAGAATGCTGTGTTTTACAAAACATCCATTCAATGATGATTCCTCATTTTCTCCCTTTACCCAGCTCCTGGCAACCACCATTCTACCTTAGATGAATTTGACTACTCTAGGTAGTATGTGCTATGATGCTTAGCATCACTAATCACTACAGAATTGCAACTCAAAATCACAGTAAGATCCCACTTTACTCCCATTGGATGGCAATTTCACCTCACGGAGGTGAAATATATAGTATTTGTCTTTGTGACTGGCTTTTTCCACTTAGCACCATGTCTTCAAGGTTCCTCCATGGTGTTGCATGAGTCAGAATTTTGTTCCTTTCTAAGACTGAATAATATCCCATTGTTCATGTATATCGTGTCTAGTCTATTCAGTCACCTGTCAAGGGACCCTGGGTGGCATCTACCTTTTGACTATTGTAAATAGTGGATTTGTATAATGGATTTGTATATCCAACTTGTGGATATACAAATTGGACTTCCTGCGTTCAGTTCTTTTGATTCATCTCTAGAAGTGGAATTACTTAATCATACGGTAACTATATACTTAAGTATTTGAGGAACTGTCATCCTGTTTTTCACAGCAAGTGCCACATTTTACATACCCGCCAACACCGCCCAAGGGTTCCAATTTCTCCACCGTCCTTTACCAACACTGGCTTTGGTGCTTGCTGTGGCTTGTACAATAGCCATTGCCATCCAGGGGGAGTGAACTGCTATTTCACTGTGATTCTGAGTTACAATTCTGTAATGATTCATGATGCTAAGCATCTTAGCACATACTTATTTGACCATCTGTAGAACTTCTTTTTTGGATAAGAACTCAGTCTTTTTTCATTTTTAAATTAGAGTTATTGTGTACTAACATCCACATTTAGAAGATAAATTCCTGTCTGGAGAGTATCCAAGTTAAATGCTGGTGCACTTTAATCTTTTTATACATGTTGCCAATTTGCCCTCCAAACAGCTGATATAAATTGTATCAATTTGTGCATTTTCTAGAATTTTATATGAATAGAATCATATAGTATATATCCTGTTAGTCTTTTTAGCTGGACGTAACTATTTTGAGATTCATCCATGTTATGTTTATCAATAGTTCATTCCATTTTTTATTATGATAGTATCCCATTGTACAGACATATCATGATTTGACGAACATTTGATTTTTTTTAAGAGTCTTGCTAAATTGCCCAGTCTGGCCTCAAACTTCTGGGCTTAAGAGATCCTCTTGCCTCAACTTTCCAAGTAGCTGAGACTACAGGTGTGCACCACCACACCCAGCTCTGACCTATGGTTTATTTTCACTTTTTGCCCATTACAAATAAAGTTTCCACAAACATTTATTTATTTAAAAGTTTTCTTAAACTTAAATTTCCGTTTTTCTTGGGTCAAGAGTTGAATGGCTGGTTATGTGGTAACCATGTGTTTTTATTTTAAAGAAACTGCTAAAACGTTCTTCAAAGTAGTTGTACTATTTTGCGTGTAATTTGAATCATTATAGTTGGGGTATAGTGGTGTATCAGTATGGCTTTGATTTGTATTCCCCTCATAACTAATGATGTCGAATCACATTTCATGAGTTTGTTTGTCATCCAGGTATCTTCTCTAATGAAATAGCCTGTTTGCCTTATTATTGAATAGTAAGAGTTCTTTCTATGATCAGTATGTGAGTCCTTTTTAGGGTATATGTTTTACTATATTTCTTCCAGGCTGTGACTTCCATTTTTTTTATAATAGTGTCTTTTAAAAACACTTCACATATGATCAAGCCCAGTTTATTGATTTTATCTCTTTTGTAATAGTTTGTGTTTTTGGTATACTATTTGAGGAATTTTATAAAAACCCAAGGTCACTTAAAATTTTTTTTCAATTTTTTCTTCTAAAAGTTTTATATAGTTTTAATATTTACATTTAGGTCTATCATCCATTCTGAATGAATTTTTGTATATGGTATGAGGTAGGAGTTGAAATACTTTTTTACACATGACTATCCAGTTATTCAAATGCCATTTATATATATATATTTTTTAGTTGTCAATGGACATTCATTTATTTATATGTGATGGTAAGGATTGAACCCAGTGCCTCACACATTCCAGACAAGCGCACTACCACTGAGCCACAGCCTCAGCCCCATCAAATGCCATTTTTAATAAAGATTATACTTTTGTCATTGAATTGCCTTGATATCACTATTTGAATCAGACCGAAGTAAATCTATTACTGGACTCCAGCGTGTAACATTGCTCTACATGTCCATCTTACTCCAATGCCACTCTGCTGTAATTATTTTAAATTTATAATAAATTTTAAAATAATCTAATGTGAATTTTTCAACTTAACCTTTTGTTCAAAGTTGTTCTAGGTCATTTG
Organism: Spermophilus citellus; assembly: GCF_964194105.1. NCBI lineage: Eukaryota > Metazoa > Chordata > Mammalia > Rodentia > Sciuridae > Spermophilus > Spermophilus citellus. Next base: position 83,602,522 of record NC_138195.1, read on the forward strand.
CATTTCATTTGTATAAATTTTATGATCAACTTACCAGTTCTGGACAACAAAAGAAAAATTATGAAGCCAGTGATGTGAGACAAAGAGCTGACTGAGCTTCTTGTCTTCATTTTTGAATGGTATTTTTGTTGCCTATAGAATTTTTGATTGAGAAGCTCACTGCTGCCTGCCCCCTAGGACTTTAAAAATGTCAATCGATTGTCTTCTGACTTGCTTGACTTCTGACCATCTGACAAAGAAGTTGCTGTCATTCTTATCTTTGCTTGCCTATACATAAGGTATTTTTTCCTTTTGGCTGATTTTAAGATTTTTAAAAATAATTTGTTTTAAACTACCTGATTATGATATGTGCTTCAACATTTGTGTATTCAACATTTTCCCCAGAGCACTTGCTGTCCTACAGATTACTGTGTTTTTTTGTGTTGTTTTGATTTTAGTCTATTTTTCTAAATATGCTTCATTTGGGGCATTTTCTATTGCTCTGTCTTCAGTTTCCCTAATTTTTTCTTCTACATCATCTAATCTGCTAATAATAACAACCCGTGTATTTTCAACCTCATTGTAGTTTTTGTCTCTAGAAGCTTGTTTTGGGGTCTTTTCTTTATACATCTCATAACCCCTTTGCCATGGAATATAATTTTTGTGTTAATTTCCTTGCTTTTTAATTCTATCATTTGTGTCACTTTTGAGTCTGTTTCTATTATTGAGCATAATCATCATGGCTTGTTTCTTCCTGGTTCTTTACATGCAAGGTGATTTTTTTAATTAGATACCAGACACTATAACTTTCCATTGTTTGGGGCTGAAGATTTTGTGCTCCTTCCACAGCAGGTTGGCTCTGAGCTCCCGTGGCATCATCTGGCTACAACTGCTTGTTTAAAAACCATGGCTATCTCTGATGTACAGCTGGAAGCTCTAAGGGAGATGAGATCAGGTATGTCATGTTCCTGCTAATTCCCAGCATCTAGCAGAATGCCGGGTATACGGCAGGCACTCAGCAAGTATTAGTCAAATGGATAGATCTATGAATGAATCAGTGAATAGACGGGAAAAAAAAATAACAAAAATTCTGGTGGCTTTGTGTTTTACTTATCCAACATCGTGTAACAAACTGTCCCCCAAATTAGTGGCCTAAAGCAACAACTGTTTTATTATATCTCACAGCTGTATGGTTTCACTGAGTTAAGCACGCAGGTTCCTTTGCTTGTCCTACTTGGGTCTCCCAGGTGGGTGCAGTAAATGGGGCTGGAGTTGTCTGGAGGCTGACTGGGCTGTTGGGATGGTGGGATCTCTTTCCCTTTCCACGTGGTCCCAGGACCGTTCTCTTCACAGTCTCTCCTTGGGCTCTCTCCAGCATGGTCTCTGGACTTGGCACTTGATGGCCCCGCCTCCCTCAAACACACATGTTCCAGGAGGAAGGAATTGTGGCTGCCCGTTTTAAGACCCGGATATGGCTCATTGTCACTTCGATGAGCAGTCACAGGACCAGCCCTGATTCAAGGGGGGAAACTGACCTCTACTTCTCAGTGCACCGCCCTAGGAAGAGGTCCTGCTGTTAAGTTCTTCTCCTTTGAGATCCTGGTGTAGCTTAGATTTAACTACAGCTTCCGTGGGAAGGCTGGGAGCCTGGTCTTGGATCTTACCCTTACCTATTGGAGGAACGTCTGTAGAGAAGCCTTCATTTCTAGACAGTGTTCCAGACATCAGCTCCAATCCAGTGATACTGTCACCCAGTGTTCTAATGGCATGCTGGTTTGCCACCCACCCTGCACAGAGAACAGTTTGCTTCCCACTTTTTCTCCCCATACCTTTGCATCTAAAACCCTTGGTACTTGGAACCAGCTCCCTTCCTCTCTGCCTGCTTCTTTCCCTTCCTTTCCCCCTCTCCTTCCTTTCTTCACTCTTTTCACATTTTAAAAAATCTATTTATTTTTATGTGGTGCTGGGGATCGAACCCAAAGTCGCATATGTGCCAGGCAAGCGCTCTACCACTGAGCTACCACCTCAGCCCTCTGTTTCAATTTTAAGTGGGTTCATGAACTTGCCTTCAATCTAAAAAGTTCTTATCTGTGTCCCAAATTTCCTTCTTTCTCTTGACTTGCACTTGCTTTGTAAATCCTAACATGCTAGGAGTACTTGTCCAGCCAATTAAAAACAAATAAACAAAAATGAAGTGGTAAATATGGATCTTCTAGGGTCAGAAGGGTCTTGGAAAAAGTGCTTGTCTAATTTTTGTTTTGTTTTGTTTCTGCCCCAAATCTTAATTCAGGGAAAAACAAAACCCCGGTGAAAACCTCAGTAATTTTATCTAAGTCTATAATCACCAAGAGGGCCAGGATAAAAGCCACCAAGTTTTGTTTTCACAGTTCCTCCCACCACAGGCATTTAAGAACTTGAGATGTGCTTGTCAGAGCTGATGTTAAACAGAGGCTTGACGGCCTCCAGAAGTTCTGATTCTTTGGTTTCATTTCCTCATTGCTGCCCCTAAGATCATGGTTTCCTTAGACCTGGATCTTAGGATGGTTCCCACCCACTGTCTTTCCCCTCCAAGGTCACCAGAAGTTCAATTTAACTGCCTAGAAAAATCACACACTTCCAAGTTTTAGATTCCACAGAAGACACTCTTGTGAAGATCCAAGCTTTTCAAGTTGAATTTTTCTAACTGGAACTTCTAAATCCACAGGTCAATATAGAAATGCACATTTATTTTCCATCAGAAGGAAAAAAAAAGTTATTTATTCTTATGTATGGATTTACACACCATCAATCAAGCCCTCTTCCCTGGAGAGTGTATGATGGATAAATTAGCCTTCTAAAATACATGTCGTAAGCACTGTTGTGCCATTCAGAGACATTATTATAATTTATCAAAGCCAGTATGCAAATGGGACAATTGCATCAAGGAGAAAAGATTTAGGAAATGAAGATCTACCCACAAGGGGTAAATCCTTGCCTTCAGTTTGGTACCATCGGAACTTTGGACTTCATCTGCGTCCTTGGTAAACACAACAGCCCGACTCCTGGCCACCACCCCACCTCTTCACCTTTTTGCTCCTGGGATACAATACATTGCATACAATGTCTGATATTTTTTGCTAGATAATGCTTTGGGCCATTTTTTAGACTGAGCCCTTAAACTGATAAGAGTCATATTTTTGCCATCCATATTTCCAACATATTGCCGGAGATTCTGGGCAATAGATATGTTTTTGAGTAAATAGAATACTAAATCGAGGCAATGGCTCATAAGTTTAAGGCCTCTCTCTTCACCATCCAATAAAAAGGTCACTAGACTCAGGGAGAAATGGAATGGGAGGGGAGGCAGAAAGTTTTAATAATGCCATCATCAGAAAGAGCAGTTGAGCTTTTCTTCCTCCTCCTGGACCTGGGAAGATAAAGTCCTCATCAGCACAGGAAATATGCCCATTTCCATCCCCAACGACGCGTGGTTCTGGAGATGGATCACAGAAGCGTTGACTCTAATCTCCTGAAAATCCATCAAATTTGACTCTCCTGGGCCGAGACTTGAGTCATGGCCCTGAGGAGGCATGGGGATGTGCCCATTTATTAGCCTTTTATGTGCTTTTTTAAAAATAGAAGCTGCTTTATTGTTCCCAGGAAAGCCAAGCGTCCCATCCACATGGGACCTTCACTGGCAGGTGTCCTCTTGCTGTGCTAGAGGCAGTGGGTGGGACAGAGAGTGGCAGGAGCATCCACGCCTGGATTGGCTGCTGGTGATGGAGAGTGTTCCAGAAATGAAGAGATGAGAAAAGCGTCCCATTCACTTCCATCGACCTCACACAGGACCTTTTGGGGGAGGGGGTATGCATTTGGACTCACCTCATTGAGTTGAGGAAAGGAGAGGCCAGTGGGTTTGGTGGGAAACAAAAGTTTGTAGTCTGCCTTCCCCGCCATTTTCTTTTGGGGTTGCTGCTGCAGTTTGGATTTGAAAGTTCCTGAAAGAGCTGTGTATTAAAGGTTTGGTCCTCAGCTTGGAGCTATTACAAAACAGTGGGAAGCTGTAGGTGCTAGGGCCTGGTGGGAGGTTTTAGGTCACTGGAGTGTGGCCTCAAAGAGGATTATAGGACAGCAGACTCTTCCTCCTCTCTCTCTTTGGCATTCCAGTTGAGAGGAAAACAATGGATCCATCACAGGCTCCCAACATGGTGTGCTTCCTTAGCTCAGGCCCCAAACAAGGGGGCCAACTGATGTGGGACTGAAACTATCCAAACCATGAGCCAAAATAAACCTTTCTTCTTTGCTTGTTATCTCAGGTATTTTATTGCAGTAATGGAAAGCTAACTTTTGCAGTTACCATTATCACCTCACCTCACAAGCTTGAAACTCTGAACCCCGGCCTTTTTTTCCTCAGAAAAAATTTGACATCCGAGGTTTTGTCGATAGAATAAACTAAATTTAATAAAAAAAAAAAATTTGACAAAAGGAGTAGTTGATTTTTAAGAAATTTTTAATAAGTTCAGCCACAGTGCCTAGTGATGTTGATTGTGAATTACCTCTCGCAGTGCAGATGCTGCTTTTAGAGAGTTCTGTTGGTCAAATAAACAAATCGCTTTTTCCTATAATAGTTCCTAGCCCTACAGTGGCTTAATTTCACATGTTTATGCATTCATTTTTAGAAGCAGTAGGCCATAATGCAGTGTCTTGGGAAGTTAGCTTCTGTCTTGGGTTTAACTGGCATCTGTGACTCTGTTACATTTTCTCAGACATTTCCCCCACTTCTGTCTGACTGCTCCCAAGCTTTGTGTGATGTTTTATTTAATATGGCATGCAAGATATTGGTCTTCAGTTCAAATTGCAATTTCACACCAAAACTGATTCTCCTGACAGTTGGACGAAGATGGTCCATTTCTGAAGTTTACATGCTGCAGTGGTTTTTCAGGGGAACTGGAACAGCTCACCTATCCTGAGACCTTTTCCACAACAACAACAACACAATTTCCCCACCTAATGGAATGTACTCTACTAGTCTCCTTCAAGTGCCTTGGTGTAATCGAATTGTGTTAAAATTGTGTTAGAAGACACTGTCCAAAAAACAGGGCTATCAGCACTTTAAATCTATTCTGGCATGCATCCCTAACATTAGCAGGAATCTGGGGCTACTGAAGCAATTATCTATGAATTTTTGAGTGTCTCCTTTATAAGATCTGGGCCTTGCCTGGCCTCCCAATTCTTTGTGAAAAATGCAACTTGATCACAAGATTTTATTGACCAGTCTTATTAATGACAGTTGGGCCAAAGCCATTGAAAGAAAAATCTAAACTCATGGATATCTTTTTAGCCTTAGCAGCCTATATATAATCAGAATGATTGATTATGAAAAATAAGATCACGATTTACACAGTATATTAATAATTGTTCTAAAGGTCAAAATGAACAGAAATATCTTAATTCTTCACCAAATGCTGTAGAGTGGTATTTAACTCTCCGTAAGATATGACCACAATTAGCTTCCAGTTTTACCTCCCACCCCTTCCCCATTCATTGATTAATTTGTTGTCCGTGCATCTAGTGTTCATTGAGCATTTCCTGTGTGCTAAACATACCTTCCCCCTTATTTCTACTTATTTGAGTTCCATCATCCTTGAAGGCCAAGAAGCATTGCACTTCTTAGATTATCTCGGATACTCTCAGGCCACAGGGGTATCTCTGGACTCCTCTGTCTTTCCTTTATGACTTATTTTCTACTTGTTCTCTCTTACTCCCCGAATAAATCCTCCAGGTTTTTGTGCCCTGGGTCACCAGTGAGACTGAAGCCAGAAATAGACAGGCAGTCAGTCTAGGTAGATAAGTCCAGTCAGGTCAGATGAGTCAGGCCAATTTTGAGTGAGTTCTGCAAGTAGGAGACTGTCCCCTGAGGCACTGAAATGTTCAAGAACCTCCCCCTGCTCTAACCTGTTGCCAAGGTAACCTGTCCCTGGAGCTGCCCCTCCCTACATACAGGGAGTTATGAAGTTGTTAATTAATGTGTCCTTGGCTGCTCCATTCTGCCCTTCCCCCTTTAGCCCACCTGTGTCCCACCTTTGGGCCACCCCACCATGCATTCCTGGGCCTAGTCAGGTAAGCAGGAAGGACAAAGATCAGGGGGAAGAGGCAGGAGAACAAAGGAAGCTGAGGACATATAAGAAGGCAGAACACCTCGCTTCTTGAGATACCAGGATACCAGCTATGGCCCCCTTCTCCCTCCCGGAAGATGTCTCTGTGACCCCTTTAAAATAAACCCTGCTTTATATGCCTGCCTCACCGCACTTCTCTAATGTTCAAACTTCAACATGTGGGGAAGCAGGACTCTGATAACCAGTAACCGGCAGTACTATATTTGGAGGTTCCACTGAGATCTACACCCAGGTAAGCTCCTCTTAACCTACCCCACACCTATTTGAGGTGCATCTTTCTGTCTCTTTCATTTTGGAGGATGATGGACACCCATCAGCTACTTAAATGCAGTTAGTGCAGCTGCCACTCTTGAGATAGGTAGTTAGTGTAGTTAGGTAAATCGGGTCTAATTTTGAGTCTAATGAAGAAAATGGAGACCATATCGAAAATGGAGACCATATCGAAAATGGAGTCCAGAAAAAGGAATTCGATCTGAGCCCTGGAAACCCAAAGGACACCTGGGGAATTAAAATGTTAATGTCCCCAAAGCCCCTAAAGAACTGTTAATGAAGTAGCTACCAGCAAAACTGGGAGATGCTAATCAAACCACCCTAGGGCCTTCCTGTCCAGATCACTCCTCCACCTGTTTCCCAGCTTTTGGCCTTCCCACCTGCATCCCACATCACTGAAGGGGAGAGGGAAATAAAGGACAGGAATGTGGGAGGCAAAAGAAGACCTTAGATATAAAAGAGGGAAGACCTCCCCTTTCCAGGATTCTGCCTTTTCGCCTTGTGACTCAGGACAGATGCCCTTTGTGGGTTTGAATGGGTGGTCATTAGAATCTCACTGCCCCTTCACCCCTGTCCACAGCCACCTTCTGTTCATGGGAGGTGCTCATCCATTTGTGGAGTGAAGGAGTAGATAAGCATGCTTTCAGGACAGCTTTGCCTCCACTGCGGGTCTTCCTGAAGTACTTATGTGGCACAGTGGTGGTTGGTGGCACCAACCTCAGGTGATCAATTTCAGCTGGACTTGAACCAGCCAGGAATATTGGTCCATCTCAGTGACAAAAATCTTGACATGAGTAACTTAAAAGGGGGAAAGATTTATTTTGGATCATAGTTTCAAGGTTTCAGTTCATGGTCAGCTGGCTCTAAGGCAGAAACTTCACAGTTGAAGGTTGTAGTGGAGGAAAACGTCTTAGCTCATGGCAGCTGGGAGCAGAGGGAGAGGAAGGAGCCAGGAAGAAGACACAGTCCCCAGGGACACGCATCAGAGGACTCCCTCCCTCCAATGAGGCCTCACCTGCTATAGCTCCACCACCTCCTAATAATCAAATGGATTAATCCACTGATGAGGTCAGAGCCCTCGTGATCCAATCACTCCCCAAGAGCCCAGGATTGATAGCATGAGCTCTGTATCTGTTGCCCAGTGGCTAGGTGTCTTGTGATGAGGTGACCTCTCCTGGTCAGTTTCCTTCCTCATCTGCAAAAGGAGAGTCTTCACTGTTGAGAAGAAAAAAGACAAAGCAGCAAAGTTGTTAGAACTGCCTGGCTGGCAAGTGCACGCTCAGGAGGTGCTCAGCCAAACTCGCTGTCACTGAAGTGGACAGGTGGCTCTAGAAAATTCTGTTAGTGCTAGAAAGGTGTAGACGATAGGGGTAAAGCTGGCTCTTGGTATCCATGAATTTGAGAATGTGTATGTCAGGGGTTGTTATTTTCCAACTTGTATACTCCAACCTGAATTGGCTAGGGGCTTTTAATGACAATCTATAGGGGTCATCCAACTGCCTTAATAAGAAGCTCAGAGCCATGAACTTGGCTATGCCCTTCACTTAGGTCCATTCTTTCAAGTGGCCCTCAAATCCCTCAAATTTAGGGTAGGGAATGGTCATGTAGTCTGGGGTTTACCTTTGGTTGGAGCCTCTCTGACCTGGAGATGACAGAAGAGGAGGAAGAGAATGGAGGATATGCCAATGTCAAAAGCTGCTTGGTGTTAAGTCTCCACTGGGCTGTTTTAACTGCACAGTTTGGTTCTTTATAAGTGTTCTTTTCATATATTTGCTCAAAGCAGGGGAAGGAGACTTGGCTTCTAGGCTTTTCCTATGAGAGTTTCCTGTCTTCTTCCCAAGGTAAGCACAAGAGTGCTTCTTGCAACCTGACTTAACAGGGTTTATAGAACCTGAAAACACACACAGGGCCTCTGGTCTAGCCACCTCCCCATGTGTAAAGTAAAAGTCATCATTAACCAGCCTTGGGCCAAAGCAGAACTTACTTGAAGCCCAAATACCGCCCACCTCGAGGAGTGTGTGTCTTTCTTCACACAGAGCATATTTTTCTCATTATCTGAGTTTAGCATTTGATTAATTCTCATAATAACTCTAAAAAGGAACTGGAGTTCTTTTACTGCTTCCTATCATTAGGTGCCTAACAGTAATTTCCCTTCAGTGATACCAAATATTCTTCAAAGGCCAATCTGACCTTGAAAGAGGAGCTGTTCTTATAGGCAACTTGACAGGAGATTTGAAGAATCACCTCTGTGCATCCTAACAGACGCTCTCTTTGGGAAAAGCCAAGGAAAGCTGAGAAATGATGTGTAGACTCTCTTCAATCATGTTTTCTCATAAGGTGTATCTTGAAGGGATGGCACCTGGGGGAGAAGATCAAGTTTGAAAAAAAAAAGAAAAGGCTAGAGGTTTCATTTCCCTGATCAAGTTGAGACATAATGGTCAGACATTTTTTACCACGTTACTACCCAACATTAAATATCCTACTGACCAGAAATTAAAAACAGAAAGGAAACACTCACCCATCAATTTCCTACAAAGGTCTCACCTTCACTCTTCTCAAAAAGTGGCAGATCAGCCAGGACCACAACCTTGAGGAGAGGGACCAGCAACTGGGAGAACAGAGGATGCTTAAGTGTTCTTTGTGGTCCTGGCTCGGGCTTCAATGAATTTCCAGGACAGAGCATTTGAGGACAGATGAACCAGAGTTCAAGTTAGTGTCGTATCTGCAAATGGTTGAGATCAGCCTTTGTATACGGGTTCAAGTCCAGTTTCTTCATCCTGAAAGTGGACCAACTCCAGGGGTGTCAGGGCCTTGAGTGAGATCATTTGGGCATAGACCAGGCCCAGTTCTCTCCAATTCAGGCCCTGTTGTCAGAGCAGGTCCCACTGGTTTCTATAATTTGAGGGTTTGGATCTGAGAGAGCAGGATTCTTAGAAGCAGATCTTGGGAGACAAGAAAGCAGAATTCAAAGACACCCATATTGTCTACCTTCTGCTTTTCCCCATTTCTTTGCCGAAATTGAAATCTGCACCGTAATCTTGAGGACCACATGTTGACACCCCTGGGAGTCCTGACTCCTGTTGTTTTTAAGCCCACGAGAGACCACTGACGTATTTGAGTTCAATGCGAGTGTTGGACACAGGCAGTCAAAACCTTCTCTTCTCATCCCAGACTTCTGTCCCAGTGCAAGGACTCAGGGATTCTGTCCTGATGTCAGGAGAGGACAGAGTTTCATGGTATGGTTTCCAGACCTCGGCCATTTTCAAACCACTTTCGTGTTTTCTGCCAGGCCTGAGCAATTCCTGGACCATTGTTAACTTGCTGCTCATCTTTACAGTTACTTTAATAGGCCGACTTTCGTTTCCTTGCTTCATTTAAGCGATCCTACCTCTGAAATTACATGTGGATGTGCTAATTGTATTTTAATAATACACAAGAAAGTAACTACATAACGATTAAAATAAAACTCACATGAGTCTCATCTAAAAATGATCTTGTCTGCTACCTTTGAGTTGCAAAGCACGTTTTGGGGGACACAGCCCTGAAAGCCTGGTGGCCAAGTGGGATTTTCCAGGAGAGACTAGCCTAGCTGAGGCAGAACCATGACCCAGGACCCTGCAGAAGCCCAGCTCTGCACAGTGGTTTTGCTCTACTGTCTGCCCAGAGCTGAGGGCTCTGCAAGAGAAGACTCAGAGGGGCTTTTTTCCGTCAGTGACGAGAATGAGTCTCTGACAGCTGTCACCGAACAATTAATCTTCAAAATGAGAGCTCAATTACCAAACATGTGTTCTCATGAGCAAGGCCCCACTCTCGTCATTCAGAGCTAGTATTAGACACAAATAATATATATTTTTTCCATTCATAATGATCTTCCCTTAATGCAGTTTCGATGATTATGATGTATGCTGTAACTGTTGACTCCTCACAGTTGGAATTGTTAACATATTGTGAAAATATGCACAGAATCATTCTTTCCAAGCTGACTTTTGCTGTTAAAATTAGAAAGACCAATATGAGTTTGAACAGCATGAATAGGAAGAGTAGATGATCAATTCTTATGCTTGGAAATGCAATTGCCTCTCTGGAGCCAGAATTTCTTGCTTTCACATCTTATATCTCCTTGTGCTTATTATAATAAAGACAATAAAGTAGAATGAAAGGGGGTCGAGGCAAAGAGGAAATAATGGAATATTTTAGTATAAAATGATTTTGATTTTAATATTTTTCTACTTGTATTAACCGATAGATTTAGTTATTAGGAACTTAACACAACTAAAACACATTCGGGTTTTCAAGGGACTTTGAAGTGAATCTGGATTCTGATATGTGTTGATTTGCTGCGAATTCAAAAGAGGGCAAAAGTGTTGAAAATTAAAAGGAAAACCCAGGCAGGACACAGTCTTTCAAAATTTCTCACCGTAATTAAGCAGCTCTCCATTGAACTGACCAAGACCAAACCCATTTGTTCAGATCTGAGACTTGGCAATGGCGTCCCTCAAGAGACCAATGATCCCTTTGATTTTTAATAACAATTAGGATTTCTGTTTTAGTAGTCACAGCTAGTTGAAAAATGCTCTCTTGCCCCATTAGGAGAATAACAATTTCCGTCTTTTCTCCCATTCCCTTTGAGAATCGGTGTGGTTTCCTGCCTGGGATTGGTGCTCTTTCTGTCATGGTTCTATGGGCACTTTGTTCCCATAGAACCATTAGGAGAATGGGTTGGCCACTCAAGGAAGTTATAACTCAAAGAAGTTCCAGCTCTTCGATCAGGGAACAGTCTGTGACTTGTATGTTCCAGAACTGAGGTTCAAAAGTCATTCTCCCGACACCTCCCCTGACACCATGAGGACTCCATGACCACAAGAAGACCGTCCCCTCTCTGAATGAACAATAATGCCATCTTGTCTGCAGGAAGCTACCTTGTCCTGAGAGTTTGTGGGGCCTGACACCTGTAGATCAGAAGGCTGCCTTGGCACACCCCTTAAAACTTGCTCTGAGAAGTCAACACTTTTCCTTGTTTTGAGTAGTAAGCAGAGATTTGTTGCAGATCAGCAAGGAGCTGTCCCATATGCATGTACATAACATGAAAAATTAATATCCCTAATCAGCCCACCCGACAGAAAACAGGCCTGCCGTCCTAAGTGAGGGTGGAGGAGACACTTCTAATTAAAGCATCAGCCCTCCATCCAGATCTGTTTTAAAGCATAGAGTCATTTTTCTTAAAATGCTGGGTTTCATATGAGCATTTTGCACAGATGACATGAGGTTTTGCTTTACACCCTGTATTTCTACAGAGTCTGCTTTCAAAGCCTAGAGTTCTTTGTGACAAAGGAGTCACCAAAATCCCAGCGACATTCGTTCCCTTAGGATGACTTTTTAATATGGTATGAAATGGTGTATTACTTTAAATTGCAGGAAGTGTCTTAAGGAGACGTGCATTCCAAGGTAGCATGATCCGGTTATAATATTTGTTTCTGGGTTTCATCAGAAGTCTCTGGAGTTCAGGATTTGGGGGATTTAAAGAAGTGAAGGTCTGGAACATTCTTGAGCAAGCCCTGCTCAGGTTAGCTCCGAGGCTAGGGCACAAGTCAGCCTTACTTAAGCACTTCCTTTGGAGGGGTATCGATCAGAAGCTGCATATAGAGTTTTGCTTGATGTCCTGACTATTTCGATGGATTAAATGTATTTCAAATAGATAAGCTAGAAGATGGCTTTTTAAATATGCAGAACAACAGAGCAGGAAGTCCATATGGCGTGGAATAAAGACACACACACTTCTGAAAACTTAAAAGGCTGTCATCCGCTAAGCCTGTCTGTAATAGCCACTCTCAAAGATAATTGCCACCCATGTGTCCTTGATGAAAAGCGCATCAAGATGCCCAGGAAATTGGCTTAAACTGCAACAAGAAAGATTCAGATTGGCCGAGGCAGAACTTCCTGGATGAGTAGCTCTGGGTTAGGAGAGTGGTGTGGGAGTACACTCTGAGCTGGACCTGTGTGCCTTCGGGTTTCCATCTCTTCTGCTCCTTGAACCCTGAGCTTCTTTCTCTTAGGTGCAGGGTGCCCTAAGGAGGCAAGCCATGGGTGGCACAGCAAGCTCATGCCATGGACAGAGCTATGGGAAAGCTTAGTACAGGGGGGAAATATGGCAGGCAGTGGCCACCACTCAAGAAATATCTCACCCAGAGAGTAGGGACCTTGAAGGGCAGGCAGGTGGGGACCAGGGACAGGTCAGCGGGGAGAGCCAGAAGCTAACTCAGGAGTTCCCACCCATGTCTGCAGGGATGGGGATCAGGAGATGCCTGTCAGAGGGCAGCCGCCCAGGTGGGAAGCCTTGACTCCAAGCATGGTGAGCTTGCAGCCAACAGACAGGCCCACGGCCGGGAGTTCCAGGGAAATCTGCACTGTGCATTGACTGCTAGGTGAACGTGTGGGATTCTTAAGAGTTTTCTAGAATCTCTTGAAATGATGTAGGTCAAGAACATCCTGGCCACCCATGGCCAGTTCTGTACACAGTTAAAGTGCCATTAAACCTGTTGTGGGGTCCTTTGAACATATGAGCAGGCAGACCAAATGCTGGTGATTCCCTTGAGTGCCTTGAAATCCATGTCAGGGTGGCTTCTGACCTGGTGCACTTTCACCTGGTCCTGGGAGTTCCACCATCAGCTTGTGCAGTTCACCTGGGGCAGGACAGAGAGTCCGGCACCCATGCTTGGAAGTCTGGGACCTTCACATCCTCTTTGGTGAGCCCCACAGCCTCCTCAGGCTGCGTGTGCCTCAACTGAGTCCACTCAATTCTTGCAGGGTGAGAGAGGTCAGGGCAGCTGCAGGGTGCACCCCTTCCCAGCTCAGGCAAAGAATGTAGACGGGGGCCGTGCAGCCTCCTGCCAGGCAGCCAGAAATTCCCAGCTCCAAAACTCTAGGGTCTGTGCACAGGGCCCAGGTGCCACTCAGGCAGCCCCGACCAATGCCCTTGAGCTATCTAATAGGCACTTCTGCTTCAGGGATCACAGTGTTAGAGAGAATTATAAGCACTCCTTTCTGTGTGGATTCTGGGATATTTTGCCTATTTGGGGTAATAATTCTCATTATGCTTTGTGGTCCTTTTTAATAAAAATGACATTCCCCTTATCTTTAAAGGTTGAAATCTCAGTCTAATGTATGACCCACACTCTCCTTGGAGAGTTATAAAAATTAGATTATATAACCTCACATTTCCCACTAATGAACATGGGGATGCTCGGGCCCAATGAGCGGGAGACAAGCGATGGGGATTTATGCTTTAATAATCCCACTTAGATTGGTGTGTGTGGCTGCGGGCAGTGGGCCTCCGACGGGTACAGCAGGCACCGTGGCTCTCCTGGCCAGCAGGGCAATATTTTTTATGGCAGTAAATCTCTCTCGGGTGAGGGCTTCTTCCAGGGTACCAGGGGATGGCTGTGGCAGTGGCTTAGTGTATAAAATTGCTCTGAAAATAAGACTATTCTCATCATCTCGAAAAATGCCACCTGGTACTGATTTTCTCTTTGGTTTTTAATGTGTAGATGCTGCTCTGGGCACCCACTGACACCAGGCAAGGTTCTGGTTGCCAAAGCATGCATTTCTCCCCATTTATTCCTTGTCATCTCCCTATGAGGTAGGCACTGTGCCTGTCCCTATTTCATTTCTGTGACCTTCTCAAGGGTGATCACATTTATTTCAGTATCCCCAGCACCTGGCGCTGTTCACAGTAGGTGGTTAGTCATCATTGCCATATAATGAAGGGTAGACCTGTGACATTTGATTTCATGTGTCAATCTGTCTGGGCCACAGTCCCCAAATATTTGCTCACATATTATTTTAGATGTTTTCTGTGAATGTTTCTGGGAGGTGAGATCAATATTTATTGGTGAACTTTGAGTAAAGCAGGTTACCCTCCATAATGGGGGTGGGCCATGTCTCATCGGTGAAAGCCTTTGATAGAAAAAGACCAACTCACCCAAGCAGGAAGGAATTCTGCCAGCAGACAGCCTTTTGACTCAAATCGAAACTCCTTCTGCCTTCACGAGGAGAAACCACATCTGATGTACCCCCAGCCTGTGGACCCCTGACCCTCCATCAATTCTCAGCAGGTATTGGAATAATGAACTGATCGCACACCTCCTGAGGGTGGGTTTGGTCAGCTGGCCCATGTTGGGTGTGTTGCTTGCTGTGCACTTAGTCCACACCACAGCCCCAGGAGGAGGAGCAGCTGCCATCTGCAAATCCATTAGAGGATAGGAAAAACAACTTAAGAAGTGACTTCTCCAACGTCACTCAGCTAACCAAGGTTCTGGTCCAGATCATTTGACTCCAATGGGTTGGTTTGAGTTCCTTGGCATCTGGGAGAGGGCAGGGCTATGAAGAAGTGAAGCCCTACAAGGCTGATGTGCACAGAGGGATTCAGGAGAGCAGAGAGGTTGAGGCTGGTACCCTGTGAAGGCTCACCCCACCCTCCTTCCACTGTCCCCAGCAGCCATTGCCTGGCTGGTCCTTTTGCCTGCTCAAAAGAGCTGTACCTGTGCACCACCAACTCCATAACCCGCTACAGACCCACCCACTGCATCACAAATGTGTTACAAGTTGAATTTCCTTCTGATTCTTCTCTGTTGTTCTTTTCATCAGAAAGCTGCTTGCCTGAGAAGAGAGGCCAGGGGCAGCAGATGGCACTTCAGAGGGGCACCTGCAAGGAGCAAACCTCGCTCTCTGGTCCTGCTGATTATGAGCAGCACATTTCCATTCCACTAATTGCAGGGAAAATGTCCCAAGTGTGTGACTGGTGGTGTCCCTGGCCCTCAGTAGCCTCCACTCATCACATGCAGCAGGCCCCTGTCTGAGGTTTGATCCGGGAGCAGTCTGCGGTCAGGGACTTGGGTCTGGGTCAGCTGCATCCAGCCCATCTGGGAAGCAGGGGTTGCTGAGGTCTTTGGCTACCCACCTTCCTCTGGATGCCTGCCCAAAACTCACCACTAAGGAAGGTCCTGCTAAACATTCATTCCAGAAGATTCCAGACCAGCACGAGGGCTGGTTTCATTCAGAGGCTCACAGGTGCCTGAAGTCCATCCAGATGGAAGGAAGGTGACCAGCAGTCTCCAGGATTTATCTCCCCACTGCTCCCCCTGCACCTTGGTAGCACTGACACCAGCAGGGGACAAGTGTCCCGCCTTGCCAGGCCTCTTCAGCCTGGCCCTTGTACGTCACCCTGTTCCTGCATTCACTTGCACCTGACCTTGCTCCCCGCCAGGCTCATCAAACAGCTGTTGCTGCCCGGCCCCAGGGAACTGGCAACCACCACCATCTCTGTGGGTCACAATTCTTGGGGTTGGTAACTTGAGCTGACCCAAAGAGGATGGTCCTTCTGGACTGGGCGGGGTTCACTCATGTTGTCAACTGGTAGGACAGTGAGGCTCCCTGCTCTAGAATGGCCTCAGCTGGGATGGCTGTGCTATTCCATACCAGCCCTCACTCATACCACCCCTCACTCATGCACATGGCAGGGGCTAAGTGTTCAAAGCCCCTGGAGCCTGGGCTCAGCATTGGCTCCTGGTGAATCACGCCCTCTGTGCTCTAGTGGCCAAAGCACATCACAAGGCCAGCCCTGCTTCATGGGTGGCAAAGTGGATGTCATTTCTGGGCGGAGGAGCTGTAAGGAGTCTTTACAAAGGACACAGATGCAGGGAGGTTTGGAAGTTTTTTTCCAGTTTTCAATCAACCTACCCTACCAAACCCCATGCCTATTCTGGGCTTGCTCTCAGCCTTCAAAATTCAGAACTGATACAGCCCCTCAGACTTTGCTTGCCCTCTAAAGACAGAATCCACACATCCCCCTCTTGCTCAGATTCCACCAACTGTGCCAGGTCTCCCTGGCCACTCCACCTGGCCCTCCTAGAGTGAATGATCCTTGTGACAAATAGCAGCTAGTCTGAAGGGTGCCAATTTAACATGTTAGGTGTCACTTCAGGAATACCTGGAAAGGAATCTACAATCTTGAAAGCAAAATTCAAGGCTTATTCAGAAGAGAGAAGCAGGGACTGGAGGCTGTGTGTCTGGCTTAGATTCTGCATCACCGCTTCTCAACTGTGGGAAAGTTACTTCACCTCCCTGTGCCTCAATTTCCTTACATGTAAATAGGATAAAATAGGATCTCACTCATAAGGTGGTTCTGAGGCTGGCATGAGTTAGTATTTCTAAATCCGTCAGGACATGTGGGGAACATGGATGTGCTGACAGGGGAGCTATTTTCGTGACATTATTGCCACTGAGACTAAAAGACCTGAAAAACACAATTGTAGAGGAGGAAGAGTTTATTTGAGGGCTCATGGTTTTAGAGGTCTCATTCTATAGACAGCAGGCTTCGTTCCTTGGGGCTCAAGATGAGGCAGGACATTATAGTGGAAGAGTATGGTGGAGGGAAGAAACTCACATGATGATCAGAGAGCAGAGACTCCACTTGCCAGATTCAAATATGTACCCCAAAGCCACACCCATGATTCCCCACCTCCTCCAGCCACGCCCTACCTGCCTTCAGTTACCACTCAGTTAATCCCACTGGGAGATTAATTCACTGATTGTGTTAAGGCTCTCATAACCCAATCATTTCTCCTCCAAACCTTCTTGCATTGTCTCACACATGAGCTTCTGGGAGACACCTCACATCCAGACCCTAACAGGAGGGTGTGGTTGAGCCATCCAGGAGGGAAATTATTAAGGCAGGTCTGTGAAGAGGGAGGAAGGTTCCCCAGGAGTCCTCAAATCCAATCCCATATCCATTCATTGGTATGCATTTCAGTTGCCCACAATGAGAGATGGACTGACCAAGACATGGACCTGCTCAATGGAACCACCTCTGAGAGGAGAGTCAGATGGCCTCCTGAAACATACCCCACATGGCCAGCCCCTCCGTGCCACCTCTCAGGAGGATGTGCTGAGATCAGAGGAAGGAGCCTGATGGCTAACCACCTGGTCATCTGCTGGCAGTTCATCTGGGGACTATGGAGCTCTACTCTGGCCCAGTGACCATCTCCTTCATGTGCTCCAGTGCAAGTACAGATGCCTCTCAGACCAAGGCTGGGCAGGTCCTTCCTTAAGCCACTGAAATTGGTGCAGACTGTATTCCAGGGGTTGGAGGTTGGGGCTTTATTTAGTCCCCCACTGGACTTGGCCACTCTTTCCAAGCTGCATGTTACTTGAGCACATCAAAGGCCAACGCAAGTGGTTCTCCCTTTCTGGGACACTCTTTCTTGTCAATAAGGTCTCAGCTTATATGTCACCTCCTCAGGGAAACCTAAAGTAGCTCCCTGGTCTATTACTGCACCGTATTTTAATATCTACATAGCACTTGTTATGGGATCTGGAATGTCCCCCCCAAAGCTCAGGTGTTGAAGGCTTGGTTTCCAAGGCAGCTATGTCCAAAGGTGGGGCTTTGGGGAAGTGATTGGATCATGAGGGCTCTGACCTCATCAGTAGATTAATCCATTTGATGGGTTAACAATTTGAATGGGCTATAGGGAAGAAGTGGAAACTCTAGGCCTCTGGAGCATGGATGAAGGAAGTAGGTCACTGGTGACCTCTCTTCCCTGCTCCCTCCCCTTCTTCCTCTCCCGGCTGCCAGGAGCTGAACAACTTCCTCCAAGACACTCTTGCACCATGTTATTCTGCTTCACCTCAGGCCGAGAGCAATAGAGTCACCTGAAAAGGACTGAGACCTCTGAAATAGCCAAAATAAACCTTTCCTCCTTTAAGGTATATGTGTCAATCATTTTGGTAACAGCAAGAGAAAGCTCTAACACAGCATATCACCATTTATTTCTCCACTTTTTGTTGTTTGATAATGTATCTAGGTTGTGTCCCTATCCACTGCCTCCCACTGCAGTGTCAATTCCAATATGACAGGGACCTTGTCTTGCTCATCACTGCATTCCCAGTGCCCAGAACTTGATGAGCACAGAAATGCTCAAGAAATATCTTTTTGGTTGATTGGATGGATGGATGGATGGATAGATATGGCAGAGTGATTTTTAGAAGGGCAAGTGATAGGCTCTTATGTTTGAAATCTAGGCACAGGATTAGGAGATGCAGTTTTTCTTGTTTAAAACATCACTGACTACAATACTGTGATCAGTTTTACTCTCAAATGACATATTTGTCCTTAGGAATTCATTTGGCTTCAAAGTCTATATTGCCTATTCCACAAGACCAATGTATAAAAATTGACCATCCCTTTATTGACCAGAATCAGTGTTGACACCCTCCTGACCAGGCTTCCATTATAATGGGACTCCACATGGAGAGAAAAGGCCTTTCTCAGAGCTGTCACCTAAATTCCTCCCGGACACAGGAGAAGGGTGAAAGGTTCAGCTCATTTTGTCCTGGAACATCTGAAACACAAGTGGGTGGTGAATCATTGTGTACTAATATCACTGGGCTGGCCGTGTAAGAAATTTCCATGGGATACAGGAGGACATTTGTTGAGGGACAGCCAGTCTCCCTTTACTGTCTACCATCTTTAAATTTAAAGGATAGATGGGACATGCTTGTTTTTTCTCTCCTTTTTGTCCATACTGTCACTGGACCAGAGCCCATTAGGAGGTTAAAAAACAGAAAAGGAATGGACCAAACACCTTCACATGTGGTCATGGGCCTGTGCAAAGACCCATACACAACTATCCCCAGGGTTACAAGTTCCTTTCTCATTGCTTGCCAATAACTGTGGATGACCTAAACTCCCTCTCTGCAATGTCTCCCAGAAAAACTTCATCCCCTCCCTGTGACCCTGGTTTCACAGTGACTTCAAGTAGCCGAGAAACAGCAGCAATAATATCAAAATAATCAAAACAACTACCAGTGGGCCAGGTTTCTGTTAAAACAAGTGAAGTGAAAGTCAGAAGTGGCCATTAGCAAGTTACTAAGATTAAAAGTTTACCAAATATTTCTTGTTCCCCCAAAGAACTCAGAGGAAATTTTCCCCCACAGAAAGGCTGAGTTGGATGGTCATGTCAGTCCTGAGAGAACTTTCTGGGCCAGAGTTAACTGATATGAACTTGCCGGGTTGTACTGACCGAGCTCCTGAATGACACGGGGGACTCTACAAACCAAGTCTAGTTATTGATTTAGAACTGGTAGAGGTCAAATAATGTCATCTTTTAGTATGTAATTGATCAAAAAGCCAAACCTCTAGAAATGCCCAGATAAGATTTTTAGTCCCTAGAGAGCTCATCAAGCACTGTGGTCTCCAGTCCTTTCTAATAGGTAGTTTCCAACTTCACAGGTACGGTCCTACCTAATCACTTATTTTTATAGACAAAGGCAATTTCTTTTTCTTTTTTGTTGTGAAATATGTCATACCTCCATGAGAAGTGTGCTTGTGTCTGTTGGCGTCCCTCTCCTTCCCACTCCCAGGGACAACCTCTATCTTGATGTGTGTAATCTCTTTACTTTGAACACCTGTTACTATGGTTTGAAAGTGAGGTGTCCCCCAAAAACTCACATGTGAGACAATGCAAGAAGGCTCAGAGGAAAAGGGATTGAGTTGTGAGAGTCTTAACCCAATCAGTGAAATAATCCCCTGATAGGGATTAACTGAGTGGTAGCTGAAGGTGGGTAGGGTGTGGCTGGAGGAGGTGGGGCATTGCGGGCATGGCTTTGGGGTATATATTTGTATTTGGTAAGTGGAGATCTCTCTTTCTGCTCTCTGATCATCATGTGAGCCACTTTGCTCTGACACACTCTTCCACTGTGATGTCCAGCCTCATCTGGAGCCCCGAGGCATGGTGCCCGATTTCCAGGGACCGAGACCTCTGAAACCACGAGCTTTCAAATAAACTTTTCCTCCTCTGGTTGGGTGTTTAGTCATAGCAGCAAAAAGCTGACTGAAATATCTGTGTTTAGTTAAACTTTTATATCAATGGTATCAATGTAGTCATGGTATACATATTATTCTGGTATTTGTGTTTTTCAGTTGGAATGGTTTTTAAGATTCATCTATACAGATTCAGTAGGTCTGGTTCTTTCATTGTCACCACTGTATACCATTCCATTGTTTGAATATACTGCCGTTTATTTAATCATTTTATTGCTGAAGGGTATTTAGGTTAGTCCCAGCTTTTTTGTGGTTTGTTTTGTTTTGCTGCTGTAAACAATGCTGATATAAATTTTTTTTATATGTGTCTTGATGCATCCGTGCAGGAGTTTCTCTAGGGCAGCATTATCCAGTAGAAATAGAAGGTAAGTCACAAATGAAAGCTGTACGTAACTTGAAATTCTCTAGTAGCCATATTAAAAATGTATAAAGATGAAATTAGTTCTAATCATATATTTCATCTAATTCGTTGTATCCAAAACATCATGATTTCAAAGTGTAGCCAATACAAAAAAATATTAATGAGATATTTTACATTATCTTTTTCTCATACTGTGACTTTGAAATTTAGTAATTTACACTTACAGTACATCACAACTTTGACTAGGCACATTTCAGCAACTCCATTGGTACATTAGTTGCTAGTAGCTACAGAATTAGACTGCTTTAGAGAATGTGAATAAAATAAAATTTCTGGATTGTGGGGTGTGTGCGTGTTCTTCTTCACTAGATAATGCCAAACTATGTTCCAACGTAGTTACAATTGCTCCACCACTGTATGGTCCCAATGGACTAAATCCTTGTTGGGGCTTGGTCTTGTGGGACTTTCACACATTCTCCTATCTTGTGAGTTGCATGGCATTTCACTGCAGTTTTAATGCACATTTCCTGATTATTAATGAACTTAATCATCTCATGTGTTTATGGGCTACAGCTGTGGTATTTTTTCCCTATTATTTTTCTATTGAATCCCCCCCTTTTTTATTACCCATTTGCAGAATTTCTTTTTATATTCTGAGTACTATCACTCTGTCAGTTATATATGATGTAAATATCTTTTTCTGCCTGGTGACTTGTCCTTGTCTTTTTACTCTGTAATTGTTTTTTATTATACTTTTGTTTTTAATGGTTTCATGGAGATGTAACCCATCTGCCATACAATCACCCATTTAAGGTATACGATTCAATGATTTTAGCATGTTCTTAAAAATTGTGCAATCATCATCCCAATCACTTGTATTTTTATCACCCCCAAAAGAAATGGGTTACCCATCAACAATCACTCCTCATCTCTTCAGAGATCATTCTTAATCACCACACTTTAAACATACAGAATCTGAAAAAATACCCCTCATTCATTCAGGATGGCTGTTGCTGGGAATTTGATTCATGTCATTTTCTCTCACCCATGCAACTTTTTGCCCACCAGCCTTCTTTGAGCTGCTATTGTTAAATATTTTATATTTGTGCATGTTGTCCTTAACATAAAACTATGTGCATGCTGTTTTATGCAATTGCATTTTTAATTGGTCAAGAGAAGAATGGAGAAAAAGCATGTGATTTTACAGTTTTTACAGTTGTCCCTTGATATCCACAGGGGATGGTTCCAGGACCTGCTGTAGATACCAAAATCTATGGATGCTTAAGTCCCTTCTATAAAATGACATAGTATTTACATAGACTCTACACAACTCTTCCTCATACTTCATCTCTAGATTACTTGAACATCCAATGCAATGTAAATGCTATGCAGATAATGATCATACTGCATTTTTAAGGAAATAATGACAAGAAAAAGGTCTTTACATATGTATGTATGTGTGGAATTTTTTTTCAAATAGTTTTGACCCACTGTTGGTTGAATCTGTGGATACAGATCATTCTGCAGATATTTTATATCTGGGTTATTGTTCATTGCTCATTAGGATGGCTGTTCCTGTTGATTTGAATAATTGGTGTCATGTTCTTATTCCAATGTGGCTTTTATTCTACCCACCTTCTTTAAACTGTTATTGTCAAAGATTTTATCTTTCTGTAGGTTATAACTCCAACAATACAATTACATACATGTTGTTTTATTCAATGCATTTTAGATCAATCAAGAAAAGAAAGGAGAAAATAAATGTAATTATGCTGTCTTTTATAATTACTTACAAGATTACTAGCACTCTATTTTTTTTCCACATAGGTTCAAATTACTACTGGCAGTCATGTGCTTTTAGCCTCAAGAACTAACTTTAGCAATTCTTGTAAGGCAGTTCAACTAGCAACAAATTATCTCAGCTTTTGTTTATCTTGGAATGATTTCCCCCCCCTTCATCTGCAAGCTAATTTTACTAGACATAAAACCTTTGGCTGACAGTTTTTGAATTTGTTCAGTCTTTTGAATATGTTCATACCACAGACTTCTGACCTCCATTGTTTCTAATGATAAATCAGCTGTTTGTCTTATTAGAGTTCCTTTTTATATAATGAGTCATTCTTTTTCTGCTTTGGGGTTTCTCCTTTGTGTTTGAATTGTTACATTTTATCAATGATATGTCTATGGATCTTTTTGCATACATCAAAACCTTCTTGGATTGTAGATTAAGGTTTTCATCACATTTAAAAATGTTTCTATCACTTATTCATCAAAACATATTTTTCTGCTTCTTTCTCTTTATAGTCCCTTTTAAGGGTTCCCTTGTTACCTGTGTGTTGGTGAACTTAATGAAACTTCATTTCTCTGAAGCTTTTTAGTTTTTCTTCATTCTTTCTTCTCTCTGTTCTGCAGATTGTATAACTCTATTGGTCTTCTTATCAGATGGTCTGCCAAGGCACCCCAATTCTTGTGTTTAAGTAATGCTTCTTTTACTTTTAGTGTAAGAGTAGCAGTGCTAGCAATCTGGGTATGTCAAAGAGAAGCCATGAAGTGCTTTCTTTAAGTTAAAAGGTAAAAGTTTTCCCAACTTAAAAAGAAAGAAATCATATTCTGAAGTCCCCCATATCTGCAATATTGTATGATGTTTTTGAAAGAAAGAAAGACCATATTCATGAACTTTTGGTACAGCATATTGTTATAACTATCCTGTCTTATTACTAGTTATTGTTGTTAATCTCTTACTGTGTATTATCTATAAATTACACCTTAGGAAAAAAAACATAGATATACATAGTTCAGTATTATCGGCAGTTTCAGGCATCCACTGGGGATCTTGGAACACATCCCCCATAAATAAGGGGAGACTGATATCTTTGCTTGATTATTTAATGACTGGAGGAAATATTTTAGTAACTATACATCCTTTTCTGCCCTCCCTTCCCCTCACAGAGTAGACCTCTGATGTTTATCTGGGGACATCATCTTGGATGCACCCACAATCACTCTGGGTTTACTCTTTTGTTGTTAGGGCTATTTTTGATTGAAACTACCCAGCTATTCAACTCCACTAATTACCAGTTATGATGGTCCTATTGTTGACTTCATTGACCTGGGGGCATAGATTTATGTGCAGGCTCTTTTCAATCCAATTTACAGGGCTCTGAAGAGATTCCTGGGGTGAGTGCTTTAGCTTTGTTATGACACTAGGCTGGCTCTCCCAGCTGCCTCTTTTCCTGGTTCTCTAAGCAGTTTACCCTACATTCTCTCACAAATCTACAAATCTCCTTCCAAATGTCTTTCACCACCCTCACTTTTTTTGAGTGCTACTTTAGGCTTGAATTTCTCCACACTCCATTGCCAATGAGGTCAGTCAGTCTCATTGGAAAGAGATTAGCAGCACTGTTTTATGGCCTGCTTCAACTTCCAGACAAAAATCTCTGAACTATAGTCATGGAACTGGCAATGAGGGATGGGCAATAGCACAGTTTTCTCTGAGTGACAACTCCACCTTTAGGACCTGAGCACTAGGTGAGGGGTTGGGGTCAGTAGAAGTAAGTCCTCTTGGTTTGCTCTTCATGGCACAGAACCTCCATCTAATGAGCAAGGCCCCAGTGTTCTTCATGGAATCTTGACTAACATAGCCCCCCCCCCCCGGAGTTGGGACATATTTTAGTAACTCAGGAGGGAGCCCCAAACTCTTGGTGTCACTAGTTGACATCCGAGTTAATTATGTTATGAAAAGAATAGGCTTTTTATAAGAGTAGTTATTTAAAATTTGTCATAAAATTCAATGGGCAAACACAAAAAAATTGTGTCTGGAATAAATGCTAAACTGGATAGATATTAAGACAAGAGTTATAAGCTGATACCACGCTATAAACCAGAATGTCTCTTACCATATTTATGATTGAGTATGTGATGAATTTTTTAAATGCTTCATGTGTACTTGAAAAAAAGTAAATGTTAAACATTTTTGGTGCAGTGTTTTATACACAAGCTTTCTCAAAATAAAATTTTGATTGGAATTTAACCCTCAGGGAATTACTATTATCACTTTGGAAATCAATGCTTACATTTAAACACATTCCTTCTTCTAATCCTTCTTGCATCTCAGGCCTTCCATGTGAAATCCTTTTCTTTCTGCCTTAAGTACATACTTCAGAATTTCTTTTAATGAGGGGCTATAATTGAAAAGCTCAATTTTTGTTTAACTGAAAGTGCTTCTTCCTATTCTTGAAATATATGTTCACTAGGCATAAAACTCCACTTACAGTATTTTTTTCCTCTTAACACACTGAAAATAGCATTCCTTGGCCTTTTAGTTTCCATTCTTACTGCTGAAAAGTTAGTTATCAGGTTTTTGTTGTTGTTGGTGGGTTTTTTGTTGTTATTGCTTTTGCTTTTGTTTGTTTTTTGTTTTTCTTTTTCTCTGGGTGGACTTAATTTATTTAATTTCATAATCCATAAAATTCCAAAGAATTCAGAATGGTATAATGAACCCTAATATAAGTTAATTTTTGAATAATTACTCTTTTCCTTTAGTGTGTTAAAGTTTCATATCTGTGCATTTCTTTTTAAGTATCTTTTTTTAAAAAAATTTTTGCAGTTGTACATGGACAGAATGCCTCTATTTTATTTGTTTTTATTTTTATGTGGTGCTGAGGATTGAACTCAGTGCCTTACACATGCTAGAAAAGTACTCTGCCACTGAGCTACAGCCCCAACCCTTTAAGTATCTTTTTTGAGGGAACTCATTGAACTTGATTTATTTTACTTCTTCAGATATTACATTTGTTCCACCTCCACTATTCTTCATTTCTGGAACCCCACGTAGACCTCGAATTCTCCACCTCAGCACTATTGGTATATTCCTGTTTGTGCAGGGCAGTGCTTCCTATTGGAGAACATTTGGCA
Organism: Spermophilus citellus; assembly: GCF_964194105.1. Taxonomy (NCBI): domain Eukaryota; kingdom Metazoa; phylum Chordata; class Mammalia; order Rodentia; family Sciuridae; genus Spermophilus; species Spermophilus citellus. The sequence continues at coordinate 83,628,077 of NC_138195.1, forward strand.
ACATTCCTGAGCTCTAGCCACTAGATACCAGTGGCACATACCCTTCACCCCTGCCTGTTTTGACGTACAAAAATGTCTTTAGACTTTTCCCAATGTGCCCTGAAGGGCAAAATGTCTCTCGCCCCAAATGGCATTGACCACTGATATAGAACTATGTTAAACCTTTTAATTCACCTTTCCTGTTTCTCAATATTTCATCACATGGTGTTTCAAATCTGTTATCTCTGGATTGCAATTTGGATAATTTCTCCACTACTTCTCTTTTCAGTTGTATCTTCTTTGTTGTTTTTAGCAGTCTCCTTGCCTCTGCTTACATTCAAGTGTATCCCTGATTTCTACACACATTATCATTTTATGTTCAGTCTCTGGTGATTTTAGCATATGATGTTATCATTACTGATTTTTCTTTTTTGCTTAAGGTCCCTTATTTCCTTGTGTGCTCGGCAGGAATTGCTCACTTTCCCTGTAAATTTGTATATGGCAAGTCTTCATCTGTGGGATAAAGGTGGGCTTCTTCAGAGAGGATTTAATCTAGCATCCAATGGATGCCTGGGATCACTTACATTGTTGGCTGAAGGATTTTCAGGTTCCCAGCTCCTAAGAATTCTGGATACAGAGCTGAATAAGGGCTAGCTTATCTGTATTGATTCTCAGGGACTTCTCTTCCTCCTTCCCTCTGTCCTGGGGTTCAAGAGTGCTAACATTTTCCATAGTCCCATTGGTGGCAAGGAAGTAGAGGAGTTGTTTCTAATTCACTTTACACTGAAAATCTCTCTCCTGGGATTCTGGTTTTATTAGTTAAGATCTCTTATTTGACTCCCTCCTCCCAGGTGGACCTGGTATTTTTTTCTCTGGTGTCTTGTGAGGCTGTGAAAAAAAAAAAAAAAACTAAGCTCAATATATTTGGTTCTACAAATGCCCCCAGGGAGGAAGCTGTTCAATTTTCCACCTACTTCTTGGGTTCACATCCTCACTTCATTATTTTACCTTAGTGTTCCTTATTTTCTTGCCAGCTCATCAATGCACTTCAGAGGGTGCTTACAATGTTTTGCCAGCATTTTTAGCTATTTTCAGTGAGGGAAAAAATGGTCAAGGCACCTAGTTATTTATTTCTCAGGCAATAAATATTGAATTACTTTTTTTTCCCTTTCCCTTGTTACAAACCAGTTAGTTTACTGGGCATGCCATTTAAAACTCTACCAGTTTTATCCTCAATACACAGCGAGCCTGAGTTTCTTAGGTCAGTGTTTTATAGGAGTTCCAGATGGAGAAATAAACTAGAAACACTTTGAGATTGCTATTTTTCACAGACCTTTCCTTCGCCTTTGACTCTGTGGCTGGAACCAATTATATTCCAACATGTGTGAACTTAATGTAGTCTCCTGGTTATTGAGGCTTGCACGGGGCTATCACTGGGTAAATCACTATCTCAGCACAAATGGTTGCTGGGTTGATCATTTAATAATTTCCAGCATTGAGGAAACAATTTCTGGCACACCCACAGTTTTCTAACATGTTCCTCAGTGACTGCTCGCCACTTTGGTGTGAGCTTGGAGTGTGCCCACCTGCAATGAAGAAGAAAAAACATATGCCACAGAGACTTCTGTTACAACAAGAAATAATAATAATGGCAATGAGCATGATAATGATGATGACAGCAGTGTTTACCTGTGGACCACTGGCCACACCCAGGACTTACCTGTATTAATCAGTTCAGATGGTCTCATCTAATTAATCTGAACAACTAGCCCTGCTATTTAATTATTACCAGAATCAAAATTAATTAATAACTGCTTTATTGCTAATGAAACCCTTCAGAAACTCACCTCACTCAGGTCTCCTGGCATGAGTTTTGGCAACTAGCTCATGTAGGAGCCATCAACTTTGACCCCGCCCTGGGCTTTCCAAAGGTGTGTTTTTATGGATGAGGTAGGTGTTTAGTTTTTTTCCTATAAAAATGTCTTAAGACAGTGGGATGCACTGGCACACAACTGTAAACCCAGCTACTCAAGAGACTGAGGCAGCAAGATTGCAAGTTCAAGGCCAGCCTCAGCAACTTAGTAAGAGCTTATCTCAATTTTAAAAATTAAAACAAAGAGGGATGCCATTTAGTGATATAATTCTTATCTAGAATGCATGAGGCCTTGGGTGTGATACCCAGTATCACAAACAAAAAAAAAATGCCCAAAGATAAAATTATTATATCTGTTACATGACAGGAAACTTTTACCCACCCTTTCTTGTGTATCATGGAGGATGTTTGGGGGACATTCTGTAAGGAAATCTTGACTCTTCAGTAGGACTTATGGTCACCTCTAAGTGGAAATTGAGAGGCCTCCTCTTTTTGTTGAGGACCTCCATTGCAGCTCATCCATTCTACTACACTGGTGATTTTTTTTTCAACATTTGGTAAAAACAATCTCAAACCTTAATAAAAGTTTAAAAAATGTCTTTTTTTTTTTTTTTTGTCTTAATGACTTGAGAATGAGTTGTGGACATGATACCACATCACTCCCAGGCACTCTTTCTGGTCCTTTCTCATGCCTGAAGACACTCTTCCACATCACTAGAGTACAAAGAGCAAAATCAGAAGTTAGAGTTGCTCTTTTGCTACCATCTGATCTTCAGACTTGATAACGAGTTTCATGAATGGTCCCAATGATATCTTTCATCTGGAAACATTCACCTCAGGACCACGTGTACATTTTGTCATCCTGTCTTTTTAGTGTGTTTTTCCTTCATCTTTCCTCAACTTCTATGACTACAATACTTCTGAAAATCACAGGTCAGGTATTTGATGGAGTGTGTAGAATTTGGAGTTTGTGTGATCTTTTCCCCCCATGACTTGTTCTACGTCATGTACCAGAAGCCATCCATGAGCCATCCATGAGCTCTGCGGTGAACTAAAATGACCTGGAAGCCATTAGGCAGGAAAGTCTAGTATCGGAGAATGCCCAGTTCATGTGACTTCCTACCTAGCTCTGTCACAGGTTCAGCACAGCATTGGAGATGGGGGACCTGCTGGAGCCACACAGTCTCTTGGAGATGGGTGTGGCTTGCCAAATGCCCATCAACCTGTTTTCTGTGAGACCGCTGCCAAACCAAGAAGCAAGACTCCTCTGGCTGAAACTTCATCCCTGCCTTTGATTTGCTCCCCCTTCCATAAAGAATCGGGGCCTTTTTCAGTCATTCCGTCCCAGCTCCTATCAGGACTGGTAGACCTACTAGGCCCTCCTCTTTTTATCTAATTTCTGACTCTGTCTCTATTTCTTACTAATTATTTCAGACTTTTCAGTTCTCAAGTGGCTCACACCTCCTGAGCAGGAACCTACCCTGGCGGGGTGCTGGTCTCCCCGCAATAGTCACATGTGTTCAACAGGAACATCTCAGAAGTGACAGACATTGAGCCTAAGCTTCCTGCCGGGTGGAATGCAGCACTCACTTGACCGGTTTTGGATGATGTGAGCATCAGATACTGTCAAGCTTCTCTACCCCAGTTACCCTCCCCACCTCCTGCCTTGTAATTAGCAAGTATTAATTGACGAACATACTCTGTAAGTCTACACAAAAATCTCATTCCTCACCAAACTTTCAATGTATCCATTTAGTACTATCAATATTGGCCCATGGTTTCCTATTTTATTCCTATTTATGTATTTTGACAGCCAGTGGTTTCCCTTTCATATACTATGACCCCATAACTTTTTGAGTATTTCCTTACTTTTGACACAGCAAAATAGTCCAGGCTCATCTTCTCCCTCCTACAATCTGCTCTTTCTCCAGTTGCTGTCAATCAAGAATGGGATTTCAAAGCCCAGATCAAAACCAGCTGGTGTGTTCGCTGCTTTGGGGGATATTGCTATTCTTAGGTCTTCTCATGAGCAAGCGCTCTTTGTTGGTCTTTAATGTAGCTGGTAAGTTCATAGGTACATTTTTTTTTAAAAGTAGACTTTGGTATTCTTTTAATTGTACAATCATTTAATATTGAACATTTAGAATTTATAGAAAAGTAGAGAGAAATCACGTTGGTGCTGGACATGGAGGCCACTGTTAATGTCGTGCCGCCCCTGGAGGCTTCTGGGGCTGGGAGACCCCACAGAGACTGTGGGCCTGGGAGCTACAAGGAGTCTCCTGTGAGAGAAGCCGGCCAGCACCTTGTGGCCCCTGCCTCTGAGGAAATGCCCCCAGTATCGCTCAGCAGAGTTCCTGGTACACATCGTTAGTGCCCCTCAAAACTCAGCCTTTCGCATCTGTTTTTACCACTTAAAGTGAAGCTGATGGCCATTCCAGCCTAGGTGGTGACCTCAGCCAGACAGGGGCAATCCACCCATTTCCCTGAGCTATTTGCAGATCACCGCCCCATTGTTTTTGTTTCCATGTTGGCATGACCTTGTCTTCAAGTCATCTATCAGTTTTGCCTCTTGGATGGGGAGAGCTCCAGAAAAACATGATGAAGTGAGGGCCGGATGAGGTTAGAATTGCCAAGGAAAAGGGGGGCAACCCGATTTGTGAGGAACACAGATGGCGGTGTTTGCCAGAGGTGGCTTGGCTGTCCCCTCACCTTGGCAACCCTGCTGAGCATCCATTCAGATGGCATCCGAGGAGCAGGGATACTGTGGTCCTGGCTGTGAGGTCTGAGACCTACTATAAGGACATTGACAACAAACTCTGGGAGGACGCACGGTGAAGCCGGCTTCACCTTGCCCATGACCAACGAGGAAGGGGAACCAATCCTTTCCTAGGCAAGCTCTCGGGTGGAACGAGGCATTGGTGGGGACTAGGAAATCCTTTGCCTGTTCTCTGCTGGATTTTGTATCCCTTCTCTCTTCCTTTGGCCATCTTGGGTGGGACTTCTGCTTCTTGGGCCCTCTTCCTCTCTTCCTGTGTTTGGACAACCCGTGTCTCTGCAGGAATGGTGACCTCGAGCTGGGGTGGGCTTTCATAATGCTTGGGTGACTCAGCTGTATTGTAAATAAAGAGTAACTGGCAGGTCCCACTTGTACCGGTTACGTGGGGTAACTCAAGTGGCTCTGCCTTTTGTCATTTAATTCTTATGAAAGACTGAGCTCTTCTTTTTTTGTCATCAAGATAGAAAGGAAAGTACACAAGCGACTGGAATCTCACGTCCCCATGTTCTCACTTAAGAGCAAGAGGCCTTTATAAGTCTCATCTGTAAAATAGGGTCAGGACTGTGCTTTCCTCATGGGCCACTCTGAAAAGTCAATGAGATGGTGTTTAAAGTGCCTTGCCTGCACGTGGCACATGCCAGGTGCCTGAACTCAGTGAGCCTCTTCTGCCCAGTAGATACAGCAACAGTGGGACCTGCTAGGGCTGGAGACAGGTTTTTGCCATCCTTGGCACAGTACCAGTGTGGAGCAGGCACTAGGCCCTTCTCGGCCTCACTCAGAAATTAGTTGATACGGTTGCTTTCTAGAAGAATGAGTTACATGGCCTCAAATGATTCCCAAGAAGACATCAAACCTCCCACCCTGAACTCTCCTACCTCGTCTCCCAATCTCCAGATGTAACTTCCCCTCAAATTCTCTGCCAGCAGGTTGGACACCCTCAGTTCTAACCTTCAACTTGACCCGATTCCATTCTGGAAGCATCGCTAATCTAAGAATTAGACTTAGCGAACTCATCGCTAATTCACCTCCTCCCCCTTTCCTCATTTGCCCTAAGCCAAGGATTTTCAGGTACTTTGTCACTCGGCGGTGTTCTCCAATAGCCAACATACAAAGGAGAATGGGGGGTTGGGGTGGGAGGGCAATGGCATAAGAACCTCTACCTAACCCTTCACTTCAGCATTGACCTGGAGCACACCACAGAACTCCAGGGAGCCTCTGGGAGGTCACTGCCTCCAAAAGGGGTCACCTGGCTCTGCTGTATACCCCGTCACCAGAGATGCCTTCTTCAGCGCCCTGGTTGTGTTCGTCCCCTACCTACACATGTCCAGCATTGTCTACTGCCTGCCTAATAGAGCCCCCTTCTTGGCATTACCACTTGCTGGCTGGGCGACCTTGGGCAAAGGTACTTGATCTCTCTGTGACTCAGGTTCACATCTGTAAAATGGGATTTGGGTGAGGTCAAGCCTAATCATGCATGAAACATTCTCAGCTCTGTCTTGGCACCCTATAAAAAGGGTTCAGGAAATCTTGGATTGATCTATTATTTATATAAATCATATCTTGTCTCATTGAATTATTAACTTAATCTCAAAAATTTATAATCTTGAGCTTAATGTGGGGAATTTGGTCCAAAGTGTTTACTCTGAGACTTATGGATCCTCTGTAGTTTTGCAGAATTGTGGTTTTGGGCTTCTAGATCATAATTATTTTTCAAAGTGTAGGCTAGAAATTACCCATATAAGAATAAGTATGAGTCATGCAGAGCCTGGGCCCCATTCAAGACCCCCGAACTAACATTTCTAGGAGCAGGGTACAGGAATCTGCATTTAGCATAATCCTGTAGTGATTCTTATATATTCTGCAGAGAACTCTCAGTGCAGTGTCTACTCTTCCCCTGGCTCACAGGTCCTCTGAGCCTTGAGACAGCCATTCTCTGGTACCATTGCCATCAACCCATCTGCAACATTCGCTTTTATTTCAAAAGCCTCCTCCTGGCCCATGCTGTCATATACAGCTGCACGCCAGAAATATTGACTTCAACCAAGAAAAAAAAAATTATTTGCAAAATTATTTCTTCCTTGGCTTAAGTCAGGATGTCACTTGTGCAGGCATCAGGTCTTTCGGAGGGTCTGCATGACACTGCTGGACAGACCACTGATAACGACAGGAGCTCTTCATTTCTCATTTCCTTTCTGTCATGGTAAAGCTTATTGGGTTCCATGGCAGCAACTCATTAATTATTTGCCATTCTTTTGTGTTTTTTACCAAATTTACATTGTGGAACAAGCCATCCATACAGCACGTCTCATAATTACTGTTTTGCAATTTCACACCAGCAAAAATTTATTAAAACTTCACGACTCATTAATAGTAAGTGATCATAACCGCTTAATAGAAAAGGAAACTGCGCTAATGACAGCGGCTTTGATTAACGTATTTGACCTTAAGTCATGAAGTCAAGTGAAATTAATATCTCGAGTGTTGAACATAAGGTTATTTACAGTGCACATCATTTCAATCATCATAAAAGGCAAATAAACTTGTTTTGAGTTTGACTAGCTTTGAAAGCCTTTTAACTCTTCACAACAGATTAAGGGAACATTAATGAACTCCTACACAATGACAATTAAGTGACAGGAGGTGAGTAGACACAGAAATGGCTCTTTTCTATCAAGAGCAGAAGCAATGTCATTCATTTGGCGGGGAAAACATGCGGAGGCACTGTTAGGGGAGGAGTCTGTCTCAAAAGAATTTAGGATAGGGAAGCAGGGATTTGGCAATCTTCTCCACATGGGCCTCCCCTAACAAAATCAGTGGACAAGGGTTTAAGAGGTACTGTAGCTTAGAAGTATCTTAATCCCATCTATAAGACCCAGCAGACCCTTGGGATATCATGGATTCTGTTGCTTGTCCCAAGATGCACATCAGATACAGTGGCCTCCCCAGTGATCCCCAGTGAGTGAGGCTCTCTCCTGTGCCTGAGAAGTTGGAATTCTTCCAGGACTAGAAAGAGGGAAGAAAGAAAAGTCTATGGACATCCATGAAGGCCGGGATCAGATTTCTTTGTTTTCCAAAGAGAGGGTCCACCCCACCCTCAGTACATGGTTTTCACTCTGCACTCTTTCCCATGACAAAGGGTGTCCATCATGTGACAGAGATTGAGGTCAGAGCACACCATAGCAGAGGATCGAGCTGGGGGCCAGTGCAGGATTAGACTCTGACAACACCCAGCTTGGCCCAGAGTCACCTTCAGTTTCTGTTGTTGTTTTCTGTATAGCAGCAGCTGCTACCAACAGAGGAACTTCACAGCAACCACTGAGAGGAACCCCCCAGAGCATGTTCTATTATTTACCCCATAGGACAGTTGGGGAAACTGAGGTTCAGAGAAGTCAAGCAACTTTATCTCCGGAGTTTGTGTCTTGGAGTCTGTGGACAGGCATGCATCAAGGAGTCTCTCCTCTCTTGTGGGAGTGTTTACACATATTGCTGAGGAGAGATGGTGCTCACAGAAGGAGTAAATGAGAAGGTCACACAGGAGCACAGCAGTGACTCGGGTGAGCTGTGAGCGCTGTGGGTGCCCCAGACGGAGAGCTCACTGCAAACTGGCGTGACTGGGAAGGCTTCCCAGAGGCGCACTGAAAGGTGGATAAGTGGTGGCAAGTGATGAACATGGACGTGGCAAGGGCATGTTTGGAAGGCAGCATTGTAGGTATAGACACTGGACACAGAGAAGTAGGAGAGAAAGTAGGGAGGCAGATTGGAGGCAGAACTGGGAGCCGGGATGATATGTGACAGTGCAGTTAGGAGGAAGAGTGGGCAGAGGAAAGAGCAGAGGCTAGCACAGAAAGCACCCCAGAGGCCGAGACAGAGGAGCAGAGGGACAGCAGGCCCCGCTGCCGGCCAATGGGAGACGGGCAGCGAAGGAGAGGAATGAGGCAAAAGGAATGATAGAATTTGGGGCTGGTGACTGTGGGTGCTTAACAGAACTGTGGGCCTCTTCCTCACCCTGTCCTAGGACCTGCTGCTCCCTCGTGTACCCTCCTCTGCAAAGGGGCCACCCTGCACCTGACAGCTTAACCCCACTCAGGGAGCATCCCTTGCCCACCATCCAACTCTGGGCATGGAATCCCGTCACTCTCCTCCCATAGGCTCTCACTGGCCTTGGCTCTGTGACATCCTAGAATGTGCCCCATCTTCTCTTGCATGAGCCCAGGCTTCAGCCCCATCGTTCCCCTGGCCTGCTGGATTGCTTTGAGAATGCTCTCCTGCCTACAGCACTGTGACATCTCTGGTACCCCAGGTCCCGGCTTCTCCAGCTGCTCCTGTCTCTCCTCTGCTAGATCCGCGCCAGCCATTCTCTCTTCCAAGGGCAATGCGCATTCCTACCGCAGCACCTTGACCCTGCAGATCTCTGGCCCAGGGCGCTTTTTCTCCATTTCTGGAAATTTCTTAACAATTAGACCTGAAGTGTGGGGACACCTCAGAGAGACTTCCTCTGGTCACCCAGATAAGCACCTCCCAGTCCCAGCACCCTATTTATTTTAGTCATAATCACCTGACACTTACTTAGTGCTTGACCTGGTGCTCCTACTGCAAGCACCTTTACCTGTATCGTCTGCCATCATCCTCAGGACCACCGGTGATGTAGGTGCTATCAGCATCCTATTTCACAGGGAAGAACACTGACAACATGTTGTCTTATTTGTCATTTGACAAATGACATTTGTCATTGGCACATTTTCCTACTTGCTTGCAATCATAAATGTTCCTCTTGTTACACTGTTAGCTCAGTGGGAAGAAAGGACCATCCTCTTATGTCCTCGGCTGTACCCCTGCACCCAGAAGGGTTGCTTTGCAGAGGGCAGGTGTTACTATATGTTAGGAGGTCTGGGAGTCTTGGGGGGCTGGGGAGGGAGGAGGGACAGTGCTATCTGTTGGGGTCAGGCAGAAAAAGGAGATAATTGGTTCCTCCTAGGGAGGCTGGAAGTACTGGAAGCCAGGTGAGGTCACAAGGAAGGTGATAGTATGTCATTGGCTTTGGGTGGCAATTGAAACTAGGAGCTGGGAATGCATGAGCTCTCCAGAGGGGACAGGTCACTCAGGGAGCAGAGGAACAGGGGCCAAAATTTCCTGGACTGTAGTGCTGTATGTGAAGACACAGAGGCAAGGTTTGGGGTCAGAAGTCATTAAAATGTCCCCAGTGAAATGATGGAGTCTAGGATGGTTCAGCTTCCCTCTCAGTAAACTTGAATTAAGAAAAATGTTCAGGCACATACACTGATTCTTCATAGTTCCAGAGGATTACCAATTTAATTCCTCAAGTTCCCCTAAGAACCTACTCCCTTTGTGGCTTTGACAAATGTTGGGAACTGCAGGACTCTCTTCTGGAGCCTGGTAATCCTGAGGTCACAATGCGGACTCTCGAATTCGACTGTCTGGGTTTGAATGCTGAGGGACTTTACCAAGTGACTTAACCTCTGAGTCTATTTTCTCATCAGAAGAATTGAGACAGCAGAGCATCTGCCTCGGAGGCAGCTGTGAAGACCCAGTGTGACCGTCAGAGTTCCTTAGGAGTCTGCGCTTACCTGAGCCGTTGGTGAGCCAGGTGCCCTTAAGGAAGTGACTCTCTGACTCTAGTTATGAATGGAGAGATCAAGCAGGGACTCAGAAGTGGACTCGATGATGGGGGGCTGCCGGCAGATCTGGAGGTCCCAGGCAGTGCCTGGGTAGTCTGTGCTTTGCTGGCTCTATGCTAGCTTTGCTGGTGAAGCGAAGCTGGGTGTGGGTGATCCCTCAGCGGCACCTGGAGGCCGAGTTCCAGCAAAGGCAGCACCAACACCCTAGTTGCCTCAACCCCCACACCTTGGTTTGCAACTTGAGGCATTGTAGTGTCCAGTAAGGAAGTCACTGTCCTACCCTCTGTTCTATTTGCCTGCCCACCAGGCTTGTGAGCAAGTGGCCATCACATAGACTGCTAACAGCCCTGTGCTGCATGCCTAAAGTCGGCTGTCCCCTGAATGAAAGCAGCAATTATTCAAAGAACAATTCATGTCCGATAAAAATTGCCTTTAAGGACTTGAGGAGTAAATAGACATATATAGAATATAGAATATATAGACATACTCTGCAGAAGTGAACGGGGCGTTAAAAAAGTTTGAAACTCCCCATGTGAGGTGCAAGGTGCCACTAAAGGGGGACAGGAAGCTAAAGGAGATGGTCATACTACAGGGGTAGGAGAGGCTGGCTGCAGGGTCTCCTCTGCTACTGACCACACAAAGCTGTGCCAGGCCTCTTTCTGTATCCACAGAGTTGGGATGATCCCCAATTGGCTCCTCACCATCCGTGGGAGAAGCCAGGGAGAATGCTGGCAGGTGCCCTGCAAACAGTAAAGCGCTCTCAGGTAAGGAGTCACCTCCTGAGTTCTTGCTCAGGAGACAGAAATGTCTGGGAAGGAAGAACACAGGCCAGTGTGTCTGGGTGTAGAATATGACTGCTTTCTCCTTCTGGTATCCAGTGCTCATGGACAGCCATAGGGACTAGGGATCCGCTTTGAACTGACTGGACGGTGAAGCAAATTGAGACTAGACTCATGCTTCATCCCAAAATGGTAACTTTTTTTTTTTAAAGAGAGAGAGAGAGAGAGAGAGAGAGAGAGAGAGAGAGAGAGAGAGAGGGAGGGAGGGAATTTTTTATTTATTTATTTTTCAGTTTTGGGGGGACACAACATCTTTGTATATGGTGCTGAGGATCCGGGGCCGCACGCATACCAGACGAGCACACTACCGCTTCAGCCACATCCACAGCCCAAAATGGTAACCTTTTTCTTATCACCTGGTTAACATTTTTTTCTCACTTTAACAGTTTTCGAAGATCCTTTCCTCAAGCTGGAATGAAATCCTTGCAAGTCAATGCCCACATTCTGTCACTGATTGCTCTAGTTTGGTTCTTGTGTATCCCCTAAAGGCCCATGTGTTCAAGGCATGTCCCCCAGCAAGGAAGCATTGGGTTAGGGGTGTGGAATCTTTTCTTGTTGTTGTTTTTTAGTTGTAGATGGACACAATGCCTCACATGCTAGGCAAGCCCTCTACCACTGAGCCACAACCCCAGCCCCTAGGGGTGTGGAATCTTTAAGACACCGAGCCTAGGGGGAGGTTTAGGTCATGGGGGGCATGCACTTGCAGGGATGTATGGGACTCCAGCCATCCCCCCACCCTTGTGCATCCCAATGATAGGCAAATTGGTTTGCCAAGTATTGCTGTCGTGATGTGCTGCCTTGTCACAGGCTAAAATCTATGAGGCCAACCAGTTGTGGGTTGACTCCCCAGACTGTGAGACAAATGAACCTTTTCTCTTTTTAAGGTGATTTACCTCATATATTCGTAACAGTAATAGAAAGCTGACTCACACTTGGTCTGCTCACTTTCTGTTCCCTGGTTCTGAGGTACTAAGGCAAAGGGAACTGTGTCAGCTGTTTAGTGGGAGTTGTCAAGGTGGAGCAGTGCTCTCTCTTCTCTTCAAGTTGTCTAGGTGTAATGGTTTGGATCTCAGGTGTCCTCCGAGAGCCAATATGTGAGACAAGGCAAGAAGATTTGAAAGAGAAATGATTGGGTTAGAGCCTTAAACTCATCAGTGAGCTAATTCCTCATGGGATTAACTGAGTGGGAACTGGAAGCTGGTGACGTGTGGCAGGAGGAAGTGGCTCATAGGGTGTGGCTACGGAGTATATATTTTGTATCTGGAGAGTGGAGTCTCTGCTTTCTGATTCAATGTGAGCTGCTTCCCTCTGCCACGCTCTTCCACCAGGATGCCCTGCCTCACCTCCAGCTCCGAGGAATGGAAGCAGCCTTCTAGGGACTAAGACCTCTGAAACAATGAGCCCTCAAATAAACTTTTCTCCCAATTGTTCTGGTCAGATCCTTTAGTCACAGCAGCGAAAAAGCTGAGTAAAACACTAGTTGTGGGGCAGGAGTGGATAAGGTCAAAAATCCAGGGCAGGAAGGGAGAGGAACGAAAAGGCTTTCCTGAGCCAATCCCTCTGCCAGATGTCAGAAATACAAGCCTTGGCCCACAACGCATCCCCTGGGAGCTGCCAAGACGGGGAAGGTAAAAGAGGCTTAGGAGGTGATGGCTACAGAGGAGAGGTGAGGAGTGCGACCAGGCACCCCACAACGTTAGAGCTGGGGCGCACACTCCTGAGGTTGGACACTAGCAGGCAGCTCGTTTCTCAGGGCGCAGACTGCGGGTGAAGTAGCTCCGTGAAACACTTAGGCAGGCTTTGTCACTTGGTTTAACTGTGTATGTTGCAACTCCTTTAATTGGTTCCATGTCTGGAATGAAGGACTGAAATGGAAGTGTGACTCTCGGGGGAGCAGTCCTGGCACTTGGATGGCTTGTCATAGTTCTTTTTTAATCTGCTGTTCTTTTCCTTAAGGCGAGGGAGGTAATCTAATTATCTTTTGAAGACAAGCTTATGCCACAATATGCCATCTCAGGCCGCTCTCAGAATGGAGCCCCAAGAGTGGGTGGAGGGAAGACAGTAGGAAGTGGAGATGTGGGGTGTACCAGGGAGCTCTCCTGCTGGAAGTCCGGAGGCGGTCTCCCCATGCGGTCTGAGAATGGAGTAGAATAGTCTAAATGGGTGCTGGCATTAGAAGAAGCACTCAGGTTCTGCGACTTTTGCAGTAGTCCTACCCTTCTCTCAGCCTTACTCTCCTCAGCTGCATAAAGAAATGAATTCTATCTCAGAGTTGCTGTGGGGACTGAGTCAGATCATGTGCACACAGCCCATTCATCCTGGGCCTGGCGTGTGGTAAGGATCCAAGAACCAGTAGAAGCTGTTACCATCGGCCTTCTCAGGATACCATCTGCAGGGTGGGGTTAATCCTTACAAAAGCTGATCCAGCCTCCACTTGGGCTGGCCAGGCTCTGCTTACAGATGACTCTTTTGGCCAACCACAGGGGGAGGAATGAGTTTTAAACTCTTCTGTGCACACAGGGCACAGCAGGTGCCTCTTTCCCAAATGGAGGTGATCAGGGTTGCTGGTGGGGTTGTGCAGGTTGCTTTGTGGGCTGTGCAGGGCATTGCTGGCTGCTGCTTCTAGCCCTGGAAGTGCTCTGAGCCGGGGCTGCACTGCCTTCCCCCTCCAGAGGCTCAGACGCTCATCTGGCTCCCAGAAGTCCACAGCTCACTCTTCCTTTACTCTGTATTCTCTACAACACAGCAGTAAAGATACTATATGGACATGGTAAAACTGTGTATCTAGGGATTTATTCATCTATCATCTATTAGTATCTATTTATCTGTCATCTATTTGTTGTTTATAACATCTACATATAGATGTTGATATTCTTGTATCTTTATGTATTTATCTATCAATTTCTATTCATCTATCATCTCTATTTCACCTGTCCATTTATCATCTATTGATTTTTAACCTTCTAGCTACCACCTACTTATCATGTATTGATATCTATTGTCTGTCTATACCTATTTATTGTCGATCAATATCTATTCATTTATCATCTCCACTGTCCATCATCTTTCTTTCTAAACTGTAAGCTTCGTGTCTTCTTTGTTCTGGACCTTGCCTTTTCATATAACACACTGTAGATCAGTGGCTACATCTACCTGTTTGCATAGTTACCCAAAATTCCCTCTTATCCCCACACCAGAATCTCCTCCATCCCTTCACCATCAACAGATAGTCATGTTGTTTCGAGTAGTTTACTATCACAAATCACCCCATGGTGGCAATACTTTTGTACACAGGGAACTTGGCACCCTGTGTAAGAATGAAGGGCAAATTTTTTGCAGTGGAATTATCAGCTCAGAGGATATGTGGGTTTTAAGTTATGATACACATTGTCCAATGGTTTTCTAAAATGAATGTCCCATCCATAGATTGATCCAAAGCATCCCCAGGCATGGTGCACCTCATCTCTCTCTCCCTGCCAGTCTGCCTGGGAGAATTCTCCATGAGGATAAACCCTCCACGTGCCAGCACTGCAAGTTTATGTGACTTTTATGGCCACCCCTGCTCATACCTTTCACATCACTGTGTTTTCGTTTATGCTTTATTTATATTATCAAACATGAGCAGTCTTGTATCTTGTTTCTGCCACAGTTTTTATTCACTTTCTTGGCATTTTTCACTGAGTTTTATTAGACATTTCTTGTTTCGGCTCCTAAAATTTCTATCACCTGAATCCTGGGGACTTCGTTATATTCAGAAGATGATTAGAATATGAACCTGTGGCACTAAGGGAGGACCTCAAGGCCCCTGGGTTCTTGCTGTGGCTGCTTCCTCTTCGTTTCTGCTGGGAGTGTCTGGGAATGTTCTCCTGCCTGTCCACAGGGATGCCTCCCCACCTGTGCTGACCGGCAGGGGTTTATTTCTTTGTGAATGAACTTGGGGACTTCTGCAGAGCCTTTCGTGAGCCTGGGAACCTGGGGGCTTTCCTGCATTTTTGGTACACCTTTAAAACACCAGACCCAGGTCCAAATGCTCACAGACTTTTATCCAAACCAACCTGGAGATACTGTGGCATCTGACCAAACTCATTCTAAACCTGGTCATTTGAAGGCAGGCCCAGGAAGCAAAGCAATAGGAAAGCTTAGCTGAATGGAACAATCACAAAAAGAACTACAACAAAAATATGTCCTGTGGAGTCCAAGTAAAACTGCAGGATTCTGCCTACTTGCTGTCCTCTGGACCATAGGTCACATCCAGAGGCAAACATTAATTGTGATGCAATTAATGACTGTTTGGTGTTTTAATATTCTGCTTTAGAAAGGCCTGGTGGTGATAAGGATTCGGGGGATAGTCACTTCCTTCCTCTGGGAAGTGGGGAACTCACAATTTGGGCCACCGCCACTGCGATCCTAATTCAGAGTAATAAGATCTGGCCTTGTGACCTTAAGTGATGTCCACTTGACTAGGTACTGAGTTAGATGTTGGAAATAAGAAAAACAGCCCCATTCTGAGTCTTTATCTTCCATCAAAATACTTCCTATCTGTAAGTCTGGACAAATCATTCAGTAAAAACCTGATGGTAACTAAAGAGTCCACCAACTCTATCTTCTAAGTATAAAACTGCATTTTGGGGACAAGAAATAATTGTCATATATGGCTCTACAATAAATCTGATTCCTCTTTGTATTCATACAGGAGGTATTAGATTTGGTCTAACACAGTGGCTTTTAACCAGGGTGATTGTGCCCCTGCCCAGGGGACCCTTGAAAATGTCTAGAGATGTTTTGAGGATGAAGCTACCCAGGGATGCTGCCGAACATCGACAGTGTACAGGACCGACAAACCCATTCTCCCCAGGCTAATAATTAATCTGCCTGTGTCACTCACCCTCAGTCCTGGCCAACTGCTGTCCTAAATCCCAATATCTGGCAATTTCCCCAATGAATTCAGATAAAAGAAAAAGACACCAAAATCATCATTTTTTTTAAAAAAAGAAAACAATGTTTATTAGGATATTCTGGGGTACAGGTGGCCAAAGGGTCTACGTACAATCTGTAGTGCTTGAGCAACAGGCTAACAGAAAATTCAAACATCACAAAACCACTTCCGAAGTCCAAATAGCAAAACTTATAGTTCTTCGTGTAGTTGTTCCTCCATGGGTGCTGCCAAGGAAGCTCATCATGAACAGCTGTGTGAGGAAGAAGCGTGGATAACCTCAGGAGAGTGCACAGGTGTCCTCGGGAAGTGAGGTCCAGGGATGTGCGATAAATGCATGATCCATCTTCTGCAGGTGGAAAACCCCAGAAACACAGTACAACATGGAGTCCCGGTTGCCTCCCTTAACCAAAGGCTCCTTGAAGAGGCTGACTGTACCCCTCATCCCAGCTCTGAGGAGCATGGGTGTCTAGCCCCCTTGCTCTGGAAAGAAATCTGCAAATATTCCCCAAATAATCAGGAAGGCTTCTCCTATCCCACCTGTATTGTTATCCGGTATGAAACACAATGAACAGCAGCGGAGACGGAGACATACCCTCAGGTTAAGGGTAAAAAAATGCAATGGTATCCAAAAATACAAGGAAAAAAAAAAAGGTATACCACATCCTAAATCTCACACTGCGCCTCAGCAGGAGTTGGATTAAACAGAGAAAATAATTTCAATATCAAGGGAAAATGTGCACAAGATGGGAAAACTCTTTCAAGCAAACTCTGTGGTGAGAAGAGCTTCCTCCTCTCCCTTGGGTGTGGGAAGGGAGAAGAAGAGAAAAGATGGATAATTAGGAGAACTGTGAGGCCCTGGATTTCAGGTTTGCGAAATTATTTCTTCAACCCTCTGAGGACAATCAGCTATTTCTGAATCCAGAAAAGCAGAGAAGTGCCTGATTACAGTAAGACACAGCCAAACGAGGCAGGGCGGGCTGTGATTTGGTTCTATAGTTTCCATTCTCTCTCTTCCCTCCTCCCCGCCACATTGCAGAAGTGCCTGCAGCTAAAGATGAACAATAAAAACCCCAAATGCAGATCACCGATTGCACGCCAGGAAGATAATGCTGGATCACACAGCTCTGCAGCAGTAGTGACAGAGAGAGAGAGTGCAAGCTCTACCAACGGACCCTTACACACCAGTGCACTAGAAAACCAGAGACCTCCATCCATCCCTGCCAGTCACCCTGGCCTGGCTCCTGCCCTCGAGGCTCAGAGGAGTGACGCTCTGGGTTCTCCATGAGGCCTTTCAGGTTTAGACTAAGGGTGCTGGGTTTGCCTTCTCCCCGGTGGGTGAGCTGGCTTTGCTGTTGGACCCATGGGGACTGTGACTTCTCTTTTGGAGACCAAGTCTGAAAATCCAGCTCAGAGACTATTTATAAAAAGGATGTCAAACTGAAGGATTCTAGTGTTTCTCCTAATGTGCTGTCAGAGGGTCCAAAACTCTCTAGTTACTTGTGGGGAAGGTTCTGCTCCAAATGGTGGTTCATCTAGCCAGAGGATCTGCTCAATAAAGTGCTGCACTGACCAGCATTTGACTTTGCTCCTCAGGATGTGGCTAGAGAGTCTGTCACTCTTGGGAGTGGTCTGGGAGTGGTGAAATGCACTAGAAGGCCCAGAAACCTTCATCCATCCCTGCCAGTCACCCTAGCCTGGCTCCTGGTGGCTGACCTGTACTACCGACTCCTAACAGCCCTGGGTTTCTTGACCCAGCATCCACTGGACTGTCGAATTCTTACCACTGTCTCGTCTCATATCTATGTGACATCGGGCACATAGTGGTGGTCCAGCTTTCTTGTCAGTGACTTGGGCTTGAAGCAGATTCCAATCTCCACAGACTCACTGGTCTGGCAGATGTGGAGAGCTATGGGACTGGCTGGTCACATCCCTCCAGGGATAAGTGCTAGCTTTTCATCTCTCGGCAAGGAACACAATGGACAGATGTAAAGTGGCTGTGATCCCAGTGTTTTCTAAGACCTTTTGTCCAAATTCAGTACCTCACAGTGTCAATTTCAGTGTCAGTGCAGCTCATTGCCAGCACAGCTACACAAATGGACCCGTTCTTGCCACCATGTGACAGAAGGAAGCCCTCCAAGGTCCCAAATGGACATTTTTAAGTACCTACCGTGGCTCACGCTTTCTGCTGGGGAAGACTGGTGAGCAGGAAGACATGTTGGGTTGGAGGAAGTGGCTGACAATCTGATGGGTCTCCTGGCACTCTCTACAGAACAAAAATGGGGATTGCTAAGACAGCCTGGCCTGGGATGAAGACAAGAAAATCAGAGAGACCGTCTATTGATGCTGGTGCTGCGCTTGGCAGCTGCCTTTGAGCAAAAATAAACTCCCCATGGCAGTGGGACAAGATGCTGATATTGGCACCTGCCAGAGGCAGACAGCCGAAGTCGCAGCTGCGCTGGTCAAATGAGCTTGGAGACCTTAGGGGGCTGAGGCCTCCATGACTATTAGCAGGCTGCGGCGCTCTGCAGGCAGTTTATTGAAATAGGGTTTGTGCGCCTTCCCCACCCCTCTGGGCTGGGTCTCAGAACAATCAGGAGTGCAGGTGGCACGTGGCACCGAACAACCATCTCTAAGCTGCCTCTGGGAGGGAGGAGAGGTTCCAAAGAACACAGGAAGCCATGAAAAGATTCCTGTGCCCAGGCAGGACAGGGCATGCTGGGGGGGGGGGCAGGACAGTGCAATGTGAACACAGGGCATCCTCGGGGGAGTGTCAGAAGATGAACTTTCGACTTGAGGATTAGTGTCACCTTTCAATCATTTGGGTGCCAAGAAGGACTTCTCCTTCAACAAAATGGGCATCTGATGGGACAAGAATGAGTTTGGGTGGCTATAAATTTAGAGTGATTAGGGTAAGGAATCGACAGGAAGGGATCTTGTTAAATACTTAGGCCATAAAGAACAAGGGTGGACGTGAAGATAACCAATCAACAGTAAGATAGGGAAGTGAGCCAGCCAATGTCTTGAGACAGCCGTCCTCAGAAGAAAGACCTACTGAGTGTATCCCAGCATGGGTGCGGGGGCAGCTGTAAGGCCTCTGCAGAGAGGATGCTATTCAGGGGTACAGTTCTGAAGAATCTTAGACAACAGATATAAAACAGATGATCACTCCAGAAGAAAAGCTGTGTCAAAGTCCACAGGTGCCAGGTGTGTAAGCGATTCCTAGCTCCGGATAAGAATAAAATGCAGCTTCCTCAGGTATCCCAACAAATCCCCGGAATTTCTAAAAAGAAATGCCTTCCTCTGCCACCCATATATGAGCTCTGGCCTCCTTTCTGTAAAAGGAATAACCGCCTACTTCAAAGACTCTGGCTGTTTTGTTAGAAATGCCTCCTGTATTGATAAGCAAGACACATCAGCGGACTGTATGACACGCTGGCCCCTGGCATGTGGCTTCCTGAGGCACCTTGATTATATTTCATCTGTCCAAACTCCATGCAGATGGGCCTTCTGCCGTCACGGTGCCTGGGCCAGTGGTAATTCACTCCCATCTGTGGCCACTGCTTGCAGGTCTTTCTTGAAAAGATGGGTCTCCCATGGTCTCATTTGCTCCAGCAGGAGAGCAGAAGCCAAAGCAACAGAGCTCACGGGATTCTTGAGTCCAGAAGGTCAAGAACAGTGTCAGGAGAGAATTAGAAAATGCGAGCTCATTTACACAGCCCCTCTTCTGCTCCACAGCTTACTGACTCAAATACATCGGGCAAGTCTAACTACAAGAATGAAAACTTACTTTCCAAAAGACAGCTCCTCCGAGGACACTATTTTGTAAATAATAATTGAAATACATTTATGCTGGATTCTAAGAAAAGAATTTGCTAATTATATAAACTCCCACGGCTCTTACATCTCTTCTCTCCACTACTTGACACTGACTCAGAAATGCTTCCGCTCTCCCACTCTCCTAGTTGGGCAGATGGAGCGTTTCTGGAGTGGCTGATTTAGAGACAAGGAGGCCTAAGGGAAATGGGTGCAGCTGGGAGCCACCCAACCTCAGAGCGCAGGCAGGACAGCAGCAGTCCCAGTGGAGACCAAATCCAAGGCCAGGGCAGCTCCGGAGAAGCCCCGTTCTGTACTGGGTGAACCTGAAGTCACAACTTCTAAGATATGTTTTTGATACAAGATAGACAATCATTTAAGAAGAAGAAGAAGAACAAAAACAACAATCAAAACCAAAAACAAACAAACAAAAAACCAGAAACCACCCTCTCATCACAGTCTGGATACAATTTATTACACTTAATGAAAAACAACCTAGGTAATTCTCAACATCTATTTTTTTCTATTAGAGACTTGAAAACAATCAGATATGGAAAAATAAATATTCAATTGGCATTCTGAATTTCCTCTCTATATTGTGCACTTCTTCTTCCATGTGCTCTATTAAGAAGATACTCAATCATATATTAACCAAAGATATTCAACATCAAAGTGGAATGGATGTGCTTCTAATCAAAATGGCAATATTGTCCTTTTTTTCCCTCTCTCTCAAATAAGTAGGGCATGGCTAGACTGATCTGAGAGTCATGGTCTGCATGGATTAAAGTTTCTGTTCTTGCGTCGCCAATATCAACCAGGAGATGACCTCAGCAGATAGCCCCTGTGTTTGTGACGTCCCCATTGTGGGGACTGTAGGACCAAAAGTAGGAATCCCTTTTGCTTGTACACACCCCAAGAGGAAGTCACACAGGTAAAAGATTTAAATCATTTGCCTGCTTTAGTCCTGGGGCAAATGATGGTCACCATGGTAAGTTGGAATCACACTTTCAGGTCACCATGGTAAATTGGAATCACACTGCAGGACAGGACTGCTTGCTTGCCTTGATTGTGTAAGAATCTCCTTCATTTACTTCCCTCAGCAAGATCCTGCCCCCTGTTTATTTAATCAGTAACTTATTTTCAAATGGAGGATTTGGTAACTCTAATATGCTTTTATCTCTGAAAAAATAAATGGGATCTTCGTTAGTGAAAGAGCTTTTCAAAATTTAATTTATGTGTTAATGTAGGCAGTCTTCAATGAAGGCTGCCCTTGTTAGCACAGAGAACGCCCATTTCCTCTTTGGTCATCTGAAGCTAATTACTTCTGCATGCGGCAGAAGGAATCAATAGCTTTCTACAGTGGATCACATAGAATCAGACCCATATGCCACCAGTCCAGTGTAGATACATAGAGATACCTTAATCAAAACAAAAATATGTTCTGTAAGAGATATGCTCTCATAGATGATTGGCATTCCAAATGTTTTGACACATTTAAAGTGTTTATTCAAAGTAAGACTCTTTATGGAACTTTTTACTGATCAAATACAGTTGGGTGTTTGATGCATTTCCCTTGAAAACATTTTGAAGTGAAAAATCTTGGTAGTGAGCATTATACATTTGTGTTTATTAACATTTGGATATAAATTTACTTCAAACACTGAAAGAGCTAAAAGACTAGGCCTTTCTCTGGGATTTCGTAGATTTCCTCCTCTCACCCACCCCCAGTCATCTGATAAATCTTTCTAGGCAAACCTCAGCGGGCACAGGGGATCAATATGAGACGTACACCTTGGGCTTTCTCCTCTGGCCCTCTCCCAGCGTGGGAAGAAAGTTCGTGCTCCCCAGCACCCTGTGGAGGGAGACACAGCCACAGGTCCTTGATCACTGCACATCCTGAATCTCACCTATAAACCAGGCTTCAGAAGCGCACTTTAGGGTCTCTTCGGTTAAGGATGGGAACTACTGTAGCTAACAGAGCCAGGAGCCTTTTCATGAGAGCCCTGCCCTGTTCTGCTTGTCTCTGCCAACCAATGCGCCTTTCCAGGGCATCTGACGCTAACCTCTCTCCATCCACAGACCTTGGTGCTTTTGCTCAGTCAGCCACTGTCTGTCGTGGGGGACATAGAACAAGACACAAGCAGATTCTGGATGAACTCCCAACTAACCCCTTTTTAAACAGGGGCTGAGACATGGCAGTTGGGAGTAAAGACTTAGGAAAACAACTGCATACCCCGGCATGGATCAGCATTGAAAGACAGGGCAGCACATCCCATCCCCAGTCCCAGTCAAAGCCACTTTTGTCCAATACTCTGGAAACCAAGGCATCCAGTTGTGTCAACTGGCAACGGTGCCATGAGACAGTGCAGAACACTTAAGAGTGGCTACCGTTTCCTCGCCTGTGTGCACACCTGCATTTCAACACAGGATAAAAGACAATGCTTGGCTGCTCTGAGTCCTCTTGTGTGCCCGCAGTCACACGATGCTAAGCATTCTGCTAAAGCAGGAGCTCCTCAGGGTCTGCTTTTGAAGAGCTGTATTTGTGAAGTTAATATCGGAGCTACACCACTCAGGAGAGGAAAGCAAGCTCCACGTATTTTGTATTAAACCATCAGTAAAAAAATGAAGACAATATCATTACTCTCAAAATATAGAAAGCCCATAGTTGAAATCATTGAGTAGTAAAATTTTTTTTTCTACATATAACCTCATAAATGTAAAGAGTATTAGAGTGACCATCAGCTATATTGACTCTTGTTAGTTTAAGGGCTTCTCACTCAGGTAAGGCTTAGGAGAGTGTCAATCAATGACCAAGGAACCGTGAAATTTCACATCCCCCCCCCATCTTGACTAAAAGACAGATACTACATTTGGATGTAATAGGTGTTTTGTTTCATAGGAGAGCATAGAACTGATTATGCACATAAACATTAGTGTGGAAAATGCCAGTACATACAGAAAGGTGAACATCGGTACAAGCTTGTTTCCACAAAGCCCACTCTGGATGATGACCTTCACTTTGTGACAGAAAAAAAAAAAAGAAAAAGCTTGTCATCCATGTTAGGTTGCCATTTGTCATTAGAAATCAAAGCCATTACATGAGATGTGAGAGAATCCTTAGAAAGACCAACTTCCTCTCTAGCTAGCAAATGCCAGAGTGAAAACTTTTAAAACCACCACCACCATCATCATCAAAACATGTCCCCAGTTGGCTTTACAGCCAAATTTACAAATTGTCCCCTTTAAGTACAGCATGCCCCAAAGCCTTTGAGTGTGGGATGCAGGACTGCATCAGACTGTCCAGAGAAGCCCCTAAGGATCACAAAAAGCTTTCTTTAAAAAAAGAAAAAAAAAGTTCCAGTTGGATGAACCTGTTTCTCAACTGAGCTCCTAAAATTGGATTTTCAGATATACAAGAGGACAGGAAACAGATAACTTGGTTTTTGTCTTTTTACATGTCCGTATGGTTTTTTAAATGCAGCTACAATGTTCCTGCCAAAGATAAAGATAATAGGGTGGACAGAGCAGTAACCACCGGAACCAGCAGTGGGCTCAGACCGCAGCGTGGAGGTGCCGCCATTGATTTTGTGGTTATGTGGCTGGAAGGACCAGCCAGACCGTCCTTTTCGAAATCCCGCTGTAAGAGAGAATGTTTTCATCGTCACCCATGGTACATATCCATTTCATCACAGATAAACCACACTCTTGCTCTTCCCTGCTCCCCGCTCCTCCTGGTTGACCCACTCACCAAAGCTGACCCAAGATTTTACCACTGAGATTTCATTCTGCTGACCATCTGTTCGTTTCATGAGAAGGAATCATGAACTTGAGTGAGACCCAGATACTTTTGACAAACTCTAGCAGATGCTATTGCTTCCTCCTTCACACTGAATCATGAAGGTCCATTCTAGGGGAAAACATTTGAGCTTGGGCATCTCTGCCACCTCCCCACCTCTTCCACAGGTGACCTAGAAGCTGTATGACGCGCAATGCTTCCTCCAGGAAGCTCTGGTGAGGAGGGAGGCTGGCTTCCCTCCCACCACAGAATGAGGGCAGGAAGGAACCCTGTTGGAAAGCTTCCTAGTCAAGGCCCAGTTCCCACAGACATGGGCCACAACCAGCACAGAGGCAGACAGAGCAGGTAGGGGCTTTCCCCTCCACTGGCCAGTCCCACTCGGGGATTTACAGTGGAACAGTCAGAGAGGGCAAGGAGCTTGTCCAACTCCTCGTCGCCCAGTCCACACCCCAGGCTTCAGGACTCGTCAACACATTTGTCCTTTCCCAGGATGGACTCCTCCATCCCACAGCCACATTGCTACATCCATCACACCACATCCCATGGTGGACAAGAATTAGGATCAGCACACTACGATTATCCCTCTCCTCACCAGGGAACTGGGGAGGGTAATGGGACCTGCCCTCTCTCCCTCTGTGTCCCTGTAAAGGTCAGAGGAACTGCAGGTAGAGGCCATCCAGGAGACACCAAGAGCCCAATGCATTGTCTCCGTGCTGAATGACTTTATATCACTGTGCTCTCAGAGAGTCTCATAGCATCAGAACAGTGGTTTCAGTGCTGGGGATGGATCTCAGATGAAGATCCTGGGTCCTACACTTTGTTCTAACTTTGTGCACTGAATCCAAAGTCTGCACCTTGCTCAGAAGGCAGATGGACACAGAGGGTGGCTTCATTTTTTTTCCCTGGAACTGAAACCTTATTTCCTCAGAGTCTCATGTATCTTCTCGTGCCCTGGAGCCCAAAGGCTATGTCAATAAATGCAGGAAGACCCCAAAAGAAACGTGACTTACATCAGAAAGACAGAGATGTGTACTTCCCGAAACATTGGATTTCAGCTTCTGTGCCTGGAGAAAGACAAGGAGAGAGGGGGGAAATCTCACATAATAAGGAAGAGTAATTACTGATGATCCATTAATCAATGGTCCAAGGCAGCACTGCCCAATAAATACATGAGTCACAACTGTGAGACACATCCATAATTTACAATATGCTAGTAGCCACCTAATAAAGAGATAACAGGTGAAGTTAATTTTAATAATATATTTTGTTTAACCCACTATATTACCATTTCAACATGTAATCAATATAAAAAATTAATGAGATGCTTTACATTCTTTTTTTCCCACACTTGAGTTTTCAAAATCTGGTGGTGTCTGACATGGCACGTCTCTGCTCAGACTTGCCTCATTTCAAAAGCTCAATTGCTACTTGTCACTAGTACATTCGGGACAGTCCAGGCAGGACTGAGCTTCTAAAAGAAAAACCAAGAAGTAGCCAGTTATTTGTATTTCTGAATGTTCATTCTGGGGAGTGTCTCCTTCTACTTGAGAATGTTGCCAATAGAAATCCCCACTTACTAGTAAACACACAGGGGTTCCAAAAGCCAGTTTGTTTGTTTGCTTGTTTGTTCATTATTCCAGTCAACAAACACTACCAGGCTCCTACCATTTTCCAGACTTCTAAAGTTCACAGGGTCATGAACAGAAAGCACTAGTAAGAACACCTCTCCCTGGTTATGGGGTCAGGCATCCGACAGATGGCCACCTTTGAGGAACCAAGCAGGGCGGTGCAGATCCTGATCCAGCGATTTTAAAACTGCTTTCTGGGTAGTTGCCAGGGGGCTTAGCTGCAAGGACTTTAAGCTCCCTGTTTTCCCTCAACTGGACCAACTCCACTGGGCTTTTGCCTAAGAATTCAGTGGGAGGAACAGTCTCATCATTCAAACAATCAGAGTGAACACACTTGTGAGAATCACTGACCCAATACAGCTCTCTCGTTTTACAAAATAAAGCAATGAGAGCCCAGAGAAGTTAAGTGACTTTTCGAAGGTCAGGCAGCAATTTGCTTGTAAAGTCAGGATGCATCCAATCTCGTCAGCTCTTGTATGAACAAACATTCTCTCCTGCACGAACAGTGTTTCCCCCAGTCTCTACCCTTCCTCAAATCCACACAAAGAACTCCTCCCCTGATCCGCCATCCTCATCCACAGCAATAGCAGCCCTTTGGCTCCAAAAGACAGAAAGTACATTTGTTGGTAAGATAAGACTCCCACCTGAATAAGCATCCCACCTGAATCAAGGCGCACCTGAGTGACTGGCTGAGTGTGGGGCTTGCTGCCTGCATGCTGCCAGACTTCTACAACTCGCTGAAGACACGCTAGGCTGAAAGTACAGCATGTTGGCCCAACGAGTAATTTACTGACCCTAATGTTCCTTGGAAAGCATCATAATCTTTACCTATATTTGCATATGCCAGCTGTGAATGTGAAATAGGAACCTTTAAACAGGCTTCGAGAATAACACACTGTGAAGCATCCCTGGGCTGTTCAAAGGTCACTAAATGTTATGTATAAGGAGATCAGAGGGGAAATTGAAAGAGGAATTGAACCTCACTCAAAAGCCTACTTTTAATCTATATTAATAGCAAATCTGGTCCATTGCATTGTTACCAACAGAGAATAATGTGTAGAACTTAAGTTATTTCCATCCAAGATTGGAACTGTGCCCAGACACCAAAATGACCCTAAAACATCCCATTCTGCCTTTTCTTTTCTAGGCCATAATCTACAAAAGACAAAAACCCTTGCTAAGGGCCTCTGCATAACTAATGCATTCACTAAATTGCACAGAGAAGCCAGCCTGCACCGTGGTCACAGCTAAGCTGCTTTTTAGTGTCCTGGGCAGGTGTCCTCCATTCCATAGGATTAGCTCTCATGGGCAGTGCTTTGCTCATGGTGACACTCCCCAGCTGTATTTCTCTGTCACTTCAGGAATCTGAGGTGGCACTAGTGGAATATCACTGTGATGGAATGACTGTGAAGGGCTTCCAGCAGGGGCCAGAAAACGCCTCCGTCTTTCCAGACATCACTAAGTGGCTTGGCCTGTGCAGGTGGACCTCGGGCCCTCATCAGTCACCGGAGGCTTCTTACTGTGCGCAGCACTTGGGAGCCTTTGCCAGGGCCACATGCCCAGGTCTACACTGCCAGCTTTCTCCTCCCTCCAGGAATGGCTGTGTGAAGTGTTCAATCACAGGAACATGAGCTTAGACAGGCTCAAAGTGTGTGAAGTCTCTGGGCTCCTGTTGCCCCCGAGCAGCCATCCTACTGACTTCTAAGGGTCAGCATCTGGCTGCGTCTCCCTGCAGTGCCACTGGCCTGACTAAAACTGCAGGCATGAGGCCCCAACTCCTCTGTCCTGGAGGACCACCCTGACTCGCGTAACTGCACGAACTGCTGAGTTCCAGTTAGACTGCACCAGGTCCTTACCTACTGCTTCTGAGAGCAGGCCCACCCCTTGTCACACCCGCCCAGTCCCCAGCACGCAGAACTCTAACCACTCAGCCTCCACAGACTGTGAACAGGCTTCCTGCAGAGAGGTCCCAGTTCTCTGGGAAACCACCACGACTGCAGAGGCAGAGTAGGGCACAGCAGAGATGTCCTGAGGTCTGCCTAAACCCAGAGGGCCCACCATAAGGTCTGTGCATCTAATAGGTGAAGGGCAAAAGTTACCAGCTATTGGAATGGCAGATGGCACATAAGTGACAAGATCAAAGGTTGCACATAACTGTGAGGTCCTTTTAAATGCCTCACCAAATGAGATGCAGACTAGAGAGGATCTGCTGCCTAGACTGGGGGGCAAGAACTACAGAGAGAAAGTTGTGCAGTGCCCCTAACAGCATGTGAGCTGCAGGCAGAGGGACAGAGCCCAGCCTTCAGAGCTGTGTGCATCTGGCTGGTCAGTGCTTAGGCATCTTGTTCGCTCTGTGAACACCCAGCGACAGCTGGGAGTCAGAAACCTTCAACTGCAGATCCAGAATCTACTTAAGAAAATCAGAGTCTTAAAGCCCACTTCAGAAGCTCAAGAAACCTGTTATTTCTACATTTTAAAGGCATTTATTGAGTATTTGTGAAAACATCACCAAATAATCACTGTCTTGCTAGTCAGATCTGATAAATGCAAGCAGATAAAATTATAGGATGTCCCCTTTCTTCAACTCTTGCAAAGAGTACATACATAGTTTAAATGTTGTCCCATTTACTGACACTTGGGATAGTCCCAGGAAAATTAAAAGGAAAAAAGAAATCTCAGACTTTGTAAGAAGTAAGGTAAGTTAGAAACTGAAAGAATACATTTTTATTCCTGTGTTATAAACTGGTAAAACCAAGGATATAATAATGTATGTCCTGCACAGAGCATGAGGTTTTTTTCTGTGAGCCCTGGAACCCTGCTAATTCTAGGATAGTCAGGAACTCAACTCACAGCTTAGCCAATCTGTACCTATCTGGATACTGAACCTTAAAGTTTATGGTCTTAAAATAGGATATGTGTTGGGCTGGGGATATAGCTCAGTTGGTAGAGTGCTTGCCTTGCATGCACAAGGCCCTGGGTTTAATCCCCAGCACCACCAAAAAAAAAAAAAAAAAAAAAAAGATATGTCTTGCAAAAAAAAAAAAAAAAAAAAAAGAAGAAGAAAGAAAGAGGAGAGAGACCGTATTTCCGAGAGTCCACCTGAACAGACAACATTACAGTATGAAGAGTGTTTCCTAGCAGCTGATTCCTAGTGATGTGGTTTGGGGAAGCCACCTGACTCTGCATTGTGGAAACATCACCACCAAGACCTAGTACCTTGAAGTTTGTATCTTTAGAATGGAAAAATGCAAATGTGAATACAGTAACCTTCACCACATTCTAGAAAAAGAAGGAAACCGGTTCTTTAGGCTCTTCAGAAGGCTTGTCCCCTCCAGTATCTACTGCTTTCCTGTTATAAAATTGTCACTGGCAGTAATCCGCAAGTCCAGGCACGTTGCATAATAGAATTTCCAGGGCACTGTAATTGCGAGGCCAGACTTCGCCAGTCCCTGGCACCAGAGGGTTAATAAATGCATTAGATGCTGTTAACCTCTGTTACCTGGAGTCAGAACGGGGCCTCTTCTGCTTTTACCCAGTGATTAGCATTTGGAAAGCCAGCCTTGGTGCCAACGGCATTCTGTGCAGAACACACAGGCACACCCATAATTTATAGCTCAGAGTCAGGTACCCACATGGTTCTGCCCATAGTAGGTTCTGGAGAGCCTTGGGGACAGGTCAGGCTTGTAAGTAGCGTGCTTGCTCTGTTTATGGAACTGGAGACTTAAAAGCACACCCGCTCGAAGCCTGGCCTTCGCTGCCCCAGGACTCCATTTCTGTAGAGAAGCCAGTGTTTAATCTGGGGTTTTTAGGCAGCTGTCAGCCAGCAGGGCATGGAACATTTCTCTCTCTCTCTCTCTCTCTCTCTCTCTCTCCCCTCCATGCAGAAGAAAAGCCATTTTTTTTTGCTCTATCTCCAGAAAATAAAACCAGAGGAAGCTGCACAATCCAATAGCAACAGACTGTCCAGGCTGTAGCCAAATAGTCATAATTAATGATGCTCTGGTTCTTTTCTCCCTTGCTTTACTGATTAGAGAGATTTGCTATATTAGGAACCTGTTTGCTTAATGACAGAATACAAGCAATAAACAGAGAAATACACAGACTGTAAAATGCAATCAACTTTGCTCTCCAGAACTCACTAAGTACCTCGCTGCATCTATCACACTTGTCAATACGGGTTGATTAGCATACGAGGTCTCTTCTGCCGCATAAATTGGACCCTTGCTAGGGAAAACCAATGCATGAGTTCTTTCTGAAATTGTCTGGAAGCAAAGTCCAGAACTCAAAGCCATCTCTCAATTTAAATGTGCATATCTTATGTTCCCTTGTAAAACCAAATGTAGGAAGAAGAAAGGTGTACTCCTAATCCCAAATGATAACTGAGCAGAGCAGCTTGCTTCAGAGTTTTCATTTTTCACATTGTATTTGAATAGACACCTCTGATTACAGACTTGTATGGGTAGTAGTTATCATATAACAAGTCTATTGTGTACTTGATACATATTTGCTCAAATTAATTTCTGCACCTAAAAAGAAACTTCAGGGGGAAAAAAACCCAAGGCTGGCTGTGAGTGGATCGGAGCTAAGTCATGGTGGGCTGCAGAGTGTTCTGGACCCTTTTACTTTTTTCAGCTTTTTTGGATTTGGGTATTGACTCCTGGGAGAGCTGAAGAGGTTTTATTGCTGGTCTGGTCACAAGCAGTTGGCCAGCCTTTCTAAAATCCCTGCCGCTGTCTATTTTGAAATTCACCTTCCTGGTGATTTGCTTTTCCTACAAACTCGGTAACAACCCCTGCAGTCCCTGGTCTGAATAATGTGCAGTAAAGTCAGCTGCGTAAAACAAGTGGACACATAAATAAGGCCGGCTCAGGGCCCCTGGGCCTGGGTGTTTGTCTTGCGGAGCCTGTGCTCACAGGGAAGGATCCATTTCCTTCAAGAAGAATTCTGCCAGGAGGAAGCAAGGGGCAAAGCCAAGATGAGCTGGAAGTGTCCTTCCAAGAAGGGACTGGTGATAATCCTCAAGTGGCATTTCTACCACGGAACTGGGGACTGGCAGGTGTCCTCTATATCCCTCCCAAAACACTTTGTCTCTGCATCGCCTGAACCTCCGCCAAAGGCTTTCATTATGTTAAGCTCTGAGAAGGCCTTGTAAAGATTCTTCACTCATCGCGGGCTCAGGAAGGCCCAGGGCTGCCAAGTTGAGTCAGTTTGGGCAAGTTGTGCCAGGTCCTCAGAACTGGTAGGGGAGGTCGCACAGGGGGCAGCGGTGCTTCTCCCACCTGGAAAAAGTCCGGCTCAGACTGTGGCCGGGCTGAGTTTGGTCAAGGCTTCCAAGCACACGTGGACAGCGAACTGAAATGAAGCCAGCTGGAAAGGTGGGGCTGGTAACCGCGAAGGTGACATGGGAACATGCTCTAGAGCCTAGCAGGTTGTGGGTTCCTGGCACCCACAGGGTATTCAGAGTCTAACTGGGCCACTTAGTAGAACTGACTGGCAGCCTACAGCAGAATCCTTGCTCAACCGTGCCGAGGACTGGATCTGTAGCTGGTCAATTGAGAAATTAAGAGAAAAGGCAAAATCATTTAAAAATGACACATTTGTGTGAAACCACTTTAAAATCTAAATATCATTCATTTAGTAATTTTTGGATACATGACCAAGGCCACCCTTTCTTTTAAGAGCCTGCTGACTGGAGTTTCCCTGCCTTATGTTTTCCACAAGCAATACCTCTGAATCATGGTCGGCAAATCCCAGTTCGGGTTTCTTAAAACAGGAGTGGCATTTATTTTTGACACCCACAGAAGAATCTCAGTGCAATCTTCCTACATTTTTAGAGTCTTTCTCAGTCTTTTACAGTTTTTTTTTTTTTAGAAACTTGCTTTTTCCAATGTATTCAGCTCAGTTTTCATTGAAACAATTATGCTTTTCTGTACACCACTGTACAGAAAATATAAAATACTAAATATAATCAGTACAAAAAGATGTGGCTTGGTAAGTTTGTGTGTCAACTGGAGACAGCAAAGGGCACAGGTGGGCAGAAAAAGGGACAGCCGTGAGCTTGAAGCATTTGCTGGGCCTTGTGCATTGCATGTCTGTAGAATGGACAGGCTGGTTTCCATGGTGAGCTGGTAAGTAAAGGTGGGTTAAGAGAGCTTCTACTTTAATTTAGAATTTGCACCTGGTACTGACTTGATTGATAAGGTATGGTTAAAAAAAAACTAAAAAACTTCAAAAACCACAAGGTTAGAGAGGTTCTAGACTTGGGTCTTCAATTAATAGCTATGATACTACTAATTCCTGTCCTCGGGTCTAAATCATAGCAGGGTGGTTGTGAGAATCAAGTGTGACACTTTAGAAGGACATCCTTCTAAGTTGCTGGTGACAATGTCTTATCTGCTCTGTGTTCTCTGATAAGTCTTGGACTGGGACAGGAGGGGTAAACTGTAAACCCTCAGGCTAATTTGGCTGTGCACATTATATTGAAGAGAAGTGGCTCATGATCCTCTGTGATTCCTTTGATTTAAAAATGGATGCACTGAGAGACACCATCCAGTAAGATATATCAACAGTGCTCCATTAGCTAAGCCGTCCCTCGGGCTCCCTGTCAGTCTCCAGTGCTCCACGATGCTGAAGGCCTGCACTTGTAACTTTACACTAATGGCAGAGGGAAAGGCGCGTGCGCAGCCTGTCACGGAGCTCCCCAGGGCGCTCTGGCCTGGCGTCCTGTTTCTTTTCCTATCTTCACAGGATCATCTTACATCTCTTTTGCTTTTCCCCACACTGGGGCAAATAGAGGTTACAAAATACATCACACTACTGTGTGTTTTTGTTCATGGTTAACTTGCTTGATTAGTAAGATACTCAGACAAGAAGCAATTATGAGCTGTAGTTTAGAAAATTATGCCCAATTAACAATAAGATGAAGCCAAACAATGTGTGAAAGACGTTTTAGTGGCAGGGGGTGGGGGAGGTGTGGATTTGCGGCACAAACATTTAGTGACAATGGTGTACAGGCAAGGAGGAGGGACTGCCCTAAAAGGAAATGTTAGTTTTCTCAAATGTGCAGTTGGAAATGCAAATGTGCAAGAGCAACAGAAGAGATTCATTGTGGTCCCTGATGAGAAGCGCATGAAGCCTGTCTCATCAGACCCGCAGCCTCTCACCATCAGATAATATTTATTAAGCCTCTCATTCTCCCATGCATTTATGTGCAGCTGAGTGCAGCTCTGTAATGGCTCTGTGACTTATGGTGGTGACTATGGTTTGATAAAAAACTCCATTGCTTGGAGATAAAACAGGCCAGGGGCTTTGGTTCATCCTCTGGGTTAGAAGATGGCGCACTCCTATCATTGCAAAAAATCAAGGTAATCATATATATATATATATATATATATATATATATATATATATATATATATATATAAATTTTTTTAAATGTGTTTTTAGCAGAAAAAAATAGGAAAACCAAGTAGGCAACTAGTGATGTCTGACCATTGCAATTACTAGTAGCCTCCACTGAGAATGATCCAAAATGCATTTTAAAAAATATTCCCTCTTGAAGAGAATACTCCTTTTTGTACAGATTGGAAACAGAAGTTCAGAGAGGCTGGGACTTGCCCAAATTTTCAGAGCTTGGAGTGGTTGTGCCAAGATTTGAACCCAGTCTCTTTGACTCCAAAATCCATGCCTTCTGGCTCTGTGATAGACCTCTACCTGTTATCCCCCACTCTCCTTCCCTCAACCCTTAAATAGCTCTCACTATCCCGCTGACAGCTAAGGATGGTTCTGAGAAGTGCAGTAATAAGCCTAAACAGCTAGCAGAACAGAGCTAGAAGTGATGCAGAGGCTACAGGGGTACAAAGCACAGGGGCTCCTCCTAAGCCTCACTGCAGATACCAGGTGCAACTCCTGCAAATGCAGCCACTATCAGAAGCCAGAGGTCAGGCCAGGCAGGGTGATTTCTGCTCCCAGGAGAGCCTGGGAGGTGAGTATTCTCATCCCACCTGAGGTCCCTGAAGTTGAGGGGCAGGCAGGGAATGGTCACTTTAGGAAAAACTGCCATATATCAGCTCAATGCCTGCCATCACTATTTCTTCTCTAAACATCCTCATCCATGATGTAGTCCCTCTAGGGCCTGAAACATGAGAGGCAAAGAGGAGGAAATCTCTAGGTTTTTACACTATAAGAGAACCAGGGCCATTTTCTTCCACATATATGAAGCCTATGGCTTGCTCAGGAGCAGAGCCCATTATTCAGGGAGGCACGGTTGGTTAGAAGTCCTAAAGATAAAAGGTCAGTAGGGAATACAAGAAATTGGATTTATTTATAGTAGGTGATCTAAGTGTGCTCAGAGGTATTCTCCTAGGTTACCCAGAGTGAGAGAGCATATTTATAGCCAAGATGGTGCAGACATCCTCTTCCTTTTTATTAAGCATGTTTATTACCCAGCAATTGGGTTAAGCAATTGTCCTACTGCTGAATTACTGTCCTTCTGATGGGCTGCCCTCACTGCCCTCTGGACCACAGGTGCAAGTGGCCTAATGGCTCTTTCCAGAATGCACCGAGGGCGGCCTAGTCTTCTCATCCTCAGCCTTAAGTTGTTCCAATTTTTTTAAAGAAATGATGCTAAGGGGAAGACATCATATAAATGGGTGATCATAAACACCTGGCTCAGCCCAAGGCCCACTTCTCCAAGGGAGCACACCGGTAGGAAGCCCAGGTTCATTTCACAGATGAGTCTTAGGGTAAAGGTTCCCCAGTGCCACCTAGCACAGGCTCCTCCTACCTCAGAGACAGCAAAGACCACCCATGAGGGCAAAACAGTGACCCAGAATACTGGGCTGGAGGATTTTATTTTAAATATTATATTCCTCCTAGGTAAAGTATTGTTCGTCATTTCCAAAAGACAGATGGCAATTCCGGGATCAAAGAAATTAAAGGACCTTCCTTCTTAGGCTGCAGGAAGAGCTCAAAGTTGTTGAAGCAAGAAGCCTGGCCCTTTCATCTGCTAAGACAACCCCTACGTGTAACAACCTCTTTTTCTAGAAGTCCTCTGGGTTAGATAAAGGGGAGTGAAGGGAAGGGACGGGGAGAGGAACAGGAAAGAGAGTAGAATGAATCGGACATAACTTTCCCATCCTTGTACATGGAAACACAACCAGGGTAACTAACTCTGTATCATGTACAACCACAAGAATGGGATCCTAATTAGAATAAGTTATACTCCATGCATGTACAATATGTCAAAGTACACTCTACTGCCATGTCTAGCTAAAAAGAACAACAACCACCACAAAAAAAAAAAAAAAAAAAAAAAAAAACTACCCTTTTTTTCTTAAAAAAGTGCCTTTGAGAACGAACCACCTCCCTACTGGCCTACTGTATGCCTGATCCCTCATCAAGCACCTGCACACTCAGTGTTGAATTTTCTTGAGCTACACTGGCTTAAAGTGTGTGTGAAGGGAGCCTCGCCTCCACGCTCCATGGGGCCACAGAGCCAGGAAGCGCAGCCCTCCTTCCCTGTTGTAACAGAGTGGTGATGGGCTATGAACCCAGGTCCCTCAACTGCACCCCAGACAGGAAAGAGACCTGTCACTTGGGATTTCGTTGACTGGTGTCATTTCTGGGAAACAGAAACAGGGCTCTGAGCCAGAGTTGGTCTACCCAAGAACCACAATGCACTCAAGGGTCTCTGGGCTCCGATTCCCCATGGTATGCTTGGCCTAGGGCCAGCATTTTTATTTAGTTATTGGACAACATACCCCTAGCAAATTCCAGAAATATAATAACACAAATGACGCTTCCAATGACAACATGAGATAGTGCCTTCTCTCCAATACTATATGATAGCATTTTTATTACTTGTAATGATAGCATATGATTAAACTATAATGTAGGGCTCCTCTTTTTGCCACTCGCTTCACAGAATGGAGAAGTATGAGTTATTTGGAGGCATTAATAAGAGACTCTATTAGACTTGGAGCGGGGGTTGAGGCAGTGTGATCAAGGGGCTGTCTGTAAAAAGAAAACCCTTGTCAAAAGAGAACCAATTTACTGCCTGCTCAGCTGAGGCTCTTCTGGCCTGGCTGGGCATCACCCTGTGCTTAGCAAATAGTTTTATTCTATCTATAGGATATTAGGGATGAAAGCATAAAAAAGGAAAATTGTAACTCAGAGACACTGCACTGTGTGTGTTTCAGAGGGCATCTGGCTACACCGTGGTTGAGAAAAATAGATCCTGTGACCTGCCTTTTGAAAAGGTGACATCTGGGTTCATTAAAGGTGTGCAATAGATTTTGATAAAAGCTATTTTTCTAAGTCATTAAATTGGTTTTTAGGAA
This sequence comes from Spermophilus citellus, assembly GCF_964194105.1. NCBI lineage: Eukaryota > Metazoa > Chordata > Mammalia > Rodentia > Sciuridae > Spermophilus > Spermophilus citellus. The sequence goes on from NC_138195.1 coordinate 83,663,693, forward strand.
CTTTACCTTCTCCTCCATTTGAACAATTATTAAACTATAAAATAGAACTGCACAATTGCTAAAACCGTAATCTGAAATTTTACTGCCAGCTATAAAATGCTGTATTATTAACTATACCGAAGATGCTCAAGCCCATTACAACTTTTTAAACGAATTATAAAAACCCTTTACTGCTGATAAAATAATCTTAAATTACAGTATTATGTATTCTAACAATATGTTGAACCGAAGTTTGAGACAATGCAAACATGCCAATCACAAAGAAATCATTACTTGAATGGAGTTTGCAGAAGCCCACCATCTGATAACAGCTGCTTCTCGGAGGCAGCCCAGCACCTGATGTCTGCAGGCTGCCTGGGACAGCTTGTCTCCCACAGCAGGTGCCTTCCCCATGTCCCTCCGACCACAGAACTAACTGAGAGTCACAGCCTCCAGGGCTTGGAAGGCTGCGCACTTAGTAGGATCCCAGGGATTAAGGAAAGGATAATGACAGAGGCAAATTTTTCCCTATGCCTCCTGTGAGATTTTAAAAATGTCACCTGTTCAGTTTCTGAGCACCAACTACTTATACCTGACACTGTGATGCAGGTGATTCGCATTCGTACCTACCAGGAAGCCTGGCCCCCAAGAGTACATTCCCGTTTTTAGATATCAGTTACAGCCTGCACACTTCTGCTTCCAATTGGGTTTAAATTCACAATTGGAAATACATTTTGGCATGCTGGACTGATGGAGTAATACCCAATTCTGAGCTCTGAATTCAAGCAAGCACTCTCCTGGCTGAAGGACTTTGAAAACGCTCTATAAGCAGTTATTTCAAAAAATGTTTTTAAGACAGCCCCTGTCCTCCCAGGGCTGGTGTGGGTGGATTTTGGGATGCAGTTTCCCTCTGAGCTCATTTGCTGGCACCTGGAACTAGGAAGATTAAGTCCAAGGAGGCCACCAGCAGCCTCCATGCTGGGAAAAGCTGGGCCCACCACGCAGGCCCCAGCGCCACTTGGCAGCCTGGTCCCGGGCTCTGCCGTGAGGCTGCCAGAGGAGCCTAGAAGCAGCCTGGGTGCGGGGTGATGCAGCTTAGCAGCACTCTGCTGCCAGAAGAGCCCCCACAGCTCATTTCTCTCAGAGCAGGGAAACAAACTCACTCTAATAGGAGAACATCATGTAAGGGAAGCGCCAGGGGCAGCCAAGACTGGGAATTTTTTTTTTTTTTCCAATGAGTCAAAAACAATAGTGGGTACTAGAAAATGCACCGTATTATACAGAAATGGTAGAAACCTTGCAAAGACTCTGAAGCAAATAGCAGCGATAATATGCAGCCCAAGCTATTCTCCTACCCAAAAGGCTTGGGGACAGCACCACATTGCCACAGTCACAAACTGTGGAGTCACAACCCCCCAGCCCCCCACCCCAAGGCTCCCCTCTCCTCCAGTCCATGGTGAGGAACCCCACTGTAGTTCAGCATTAACACTCCACTCAGGTGGCAAAAGTCCCCTTTGAGATGTCCCCAGCACAGAATTGTCCAGTGTGCTAGACGGGTAAACAGGTTGCTCAGGAGAAAGTGAAGTGTGGTGTCCCAGAAGGCCGTGGGCTCCTGCAGGCCACTAAACTGAGTGACGAGAAACAGCTCAAGCACTCAAGTCCACGTCACCATGGTACTGTCCACAGGTACCACTCGGAGGGGAGTGCTGTCATGGGAAAATGAAAATTCCCAGTGTGGGTTTCAACTAGTATCAGGGAATGATACAGAGTCTCCCTTGGTTCACGTGTTAAGTCCCTAAGGCCCAGTGTGATGGCATTAGGAGGCAGAGCCTTTGGGCATCCATAAGGTTGACAAGGTCCTAGGATGGGATTTGTGCCCTGTAAGAGGAAGAGAAGCCAAAGCTCTTCCCCTCCTCCATGTGAGGACACAGCAAGAAGGCGGCCATTTTGGAAGAGGTGTCCCACAGGAACCCAACAGCCTGCACCCTGATCGTGGGTACTAGAAAATGCACGGTATTATATATTATTTTTTCTCCAGCTTTGAGAACTCTGAGGAAAAAAACTGCTTCCGCCACCCCATGTGAAGTGTTTTGCTATGACAGCTCACAGGGACGGGGACAAGTATAACCGCAGCACTGCTCTTGTCTGGGCCACCCAGGAAGATTTGGTCCAATGTGCCAGTTTGCGCTGATACCTCCTTATGCTCCTTTTGCTATGAGGAGGAAAGCTGAGAGAAAGGAAAAAAGGGTCTTTGACGAAGTCTCCCCTTCAGGCAGTGATTCTCAACCAGAGGCATCTGGCAATGCCTGGAGACATTTTATGTTGGCACAACGGGGGAAAGATGCTACTGGTCTCTAGAGTGGAGGCTGGGGATGCTGCTAAATATCCTGCAGTGCCTGTGACAGTCCCCAGTAACAATGATCCAGGGCCAACATGGAGTAAGCCTGACCCAAGGGGACTGGTCAGCTCACAGCCATGAGGTCACTAAAAAGTCCTCACAAATTGCCATGGTTGGCAGAAGGGCGTGCGGCCCACCTTCAGCAAAGAATGTCAGGAGAAGCAAGTGACCACCCGTGGAGAAGCATCTGACTTGAAACAGCTTGTCTAAACCACCACTCTGACAAGGCCTCATTACTTTTTCTCATCTGTATCAGGTCTGTCCTACCTGTGCAAAATCCTACCAGGGGGCTGCCAAGACCAGAAACCCCTGGGAAGCAGGGCTCACAGAGCAATTCACAGCTCTGCCAGGCCCCGGCTACTGAAGGTGGGATGAAGGGGTCTGGGGTGTCCCAGGGCCGACGGCCCCTTGAAACCTTCAAGCAGTGCAAATGTCACAGCCACAACTGGGAGGCAGAGACCACGCCTCCCACACAGGAACACAGTGAACCCTCGTCACAGCCCGGGAGGTTCTCCTGCCTTCATCCCCATCTCACACACGAGCAAACTGAGGCAGAGGAGATAAACAACTTGCCCACAGCTCTGTGGCTAATAAGTGATAAAATAAGCTCATGCTCAAGATTTCAATTCCGGTTTTCTTATGAGTGTATCTCTAGAATTAAAATTACCTTTTAAAACAATGAACTCTGCCAAGGCATTGTTGTATAATAAAGAATCCAAGTGGCTTTGTTCCTGGTTCCTCAGATATAACCTCTAAATCCTTGAAATTTCTGGAGTGACAGGCATGTCTTTGTTACTCGGGAGCCCTTGGCATCTGACCTGAGTCTATGGTAATGAGATAACTTGGGAAGCGGGCTGGTAACCAGGAAAACCAACCAACGGCCACAGGGTTGGGGCTTTGAGCCAGGGGAGGTCAGCCTGACCTGATCTCCAGGGAGTGGAGGGGAGGAGTGAGGGTGCATTCAGTCACGTGATCAGCAGTTCTGTCAACTGTGCCTATGTAATGCAACCCCAGTGTCAATGTCGGACACTGAGCTTGGTGGGGCTTCTCGGGTGGTAAACATTTCCATGTGGCAAGAGGGTGACATGCCCGAATTTCATGGGGAGTGAGCACAGAAATTCCCTGACAGAGATCTTCCCAGGCCTTGTCCGCTGCATCTCTACTTGATCCGGACTTGTATTATTTAAAACTGATATCCTAAGTATAGCATTCAGTCTAGTGAATTCAATGTGAGGGCGTCCTGCGAACTCCTAAACACGTAGCCAGCTGGTCAGAAGTGCAGGAGGCCTGGGAACCTTGATGCATAGCAGAGATCCAAAATGAAGGCAGTCTTGTTGGGGACTGTGCCCTTAGCCATGGTCCAACACTAGCTCCAGGTGGTTAGCATCAGAATTGAGTTGTATTGCCACACACCAGTTGGAGTCAGGATAGGCCTCATTATTTTTCTTTATGCTAGTTTATGAACCAGTCTGACACTTCAATCTGCCAGATGTTCAACAAGAATTTAGGGACTGATTTAATCTATAGTGATGAATAATGTTATCCAGAAACAAAATGTTTAAAGTGTTCTGAGTTGGGTAATACAGTGAAGGCATTTAAACACAGAGGGGGGTGAATGTCACTTTGCTATTTCTCCTCTCTTGATCAAGTCTCTCTGTGCCTCAGGTCGCTTGTCTGAAAAATGGGAAGAATAACAATACTGGCTTTCTGGGGTTACCGCAAACATTACTCATGGGCAGTTGTATTGCTTCATTAATATCAAACCATAAAAGGCTGAACTGATACAAGTTATCAAAGCAAATTGTCCAGGAGTAAGTTCTAGATTAGATTGTTTATAATGTGTTCAAAGTGGGGTTTCGGGACCACTGGTGGACCCACCACCACTAGGTAGGTAGGTAGCATACAAACTATCAATATTTATACACTGATTTTAATACAGAACACATTGAACCCATGATTTCACATATGTTATTAACAGCTTCAGATGAGCTTCTACAAATAAGATTTTGAAGATCAATAGTAAGCACATGGGCTGGGGCTGGGGCTCAGCAGTAGCACACTTGCCTGGTATGCGTGAGGCACTGGGTTTGATTCTCTGCACCGCATATAAATAAATAAAATAAAGGCTTATCAACAACTTAAAAAATTAAAATGTTTTTAATATAAAAAATTAATATGCACATAATTGGACCCGTAGAGTGCAGATACGGGGAAGTTAGAAGAGCTCTGGGCTTTGGGGCTCAGCAGCTGGGCTGGTTCTGAAACAGTGTCCTTTCCACACTAACTATTATGCCACTTGTCCCCAAGGTCAGCACTGGTTAGAGATGCAGCAAGACCCTGGCAGACAGTGCACTCAGGTAACCAAGCCTGAGGAGAGCTGATAGTTGACATCTCCAAGAAGCCGATGGTCAGGAGGGAGCCCCCAGGAGATGCCTGCTGGGCGCAGAGAGGCAGGATCTAGACCAGCTCCAATCCCTGGAGACCTGGTCCTTTCTCTAGTGTCCTTTGATTTCCTTTCCTTCTTGGCCTGGGGTCCAAAGACTATTCCACACCTTTGTTCCCGTCCATCCACGGGACTTTCTACACTGACATCTTAAAAATGCCAAGGTAATGTTCCTTTCAAACCCTTCTTACAAATGAAGAAGGCAAAATTTAAGAGCTCTATCTTTCTAAGGCTCTAGAGCATCACATTGGTTAAGAGTATGGTCACTTCCCAAGCGCCCAGGGTTGGACAGTCCTTGTGCTGGAAACTTCGCGTATTTGCGCTGTTCTTTAATGCTCACAAGAACCTCAAAACATGTGTGATGATTCACACAGAGGCTCAGAGAGGGTAAGTAACATGCTCCAGATCACACAGCACTGGGAGAGAGTCAGGATTCTCACTTAGAAGAGCCCAATGAAGTACCCATGGGGGCCAGCCCAACCCTACTGGGAGGAGGGAGTAAGGCGCTCAGGGTAAGAATTTCCTGCTCTCTGCCAGGAACCTGGGATGGAAATAAGCACCTCTCCCTCAGTCCCAGGGCTGCTCTCCCATGGGGCATCCTATGCAAAATCCTACCACCCTGGCCTCCTTCACAGTGCCTCTTCTCTGGTGGAAGATTAACGGGACGCTAAAGCACCCCATTGCTCTGCAAGCATAAATTGCAAGAAAAACATTTAGAATATTGATTAAGTGCTTCATGCTCGAAGATTTAAATTTACCTCCTGTATTTCCAGGATTAGCTGACATAATGGGGTCAGTCTGCCGGCACAAATGATTTACAGAGGACCCATTGGCAGCTTTCCTTTGAACACTCAACACTTGAGATTCTCCCTTGGTCACGGACAGTGGAGTCCTGGGTGTTTAGCAGGTTTGGATAATCACCTTTCTGCCACCTCTAGACTTGGGGGGTTTAGTTCCTGGCAAGGGTTTCAAAGCCATTCCTGGATGGGCCTGGCCCTATCTAAATGAGGTCCTGGAGTGTGGAGGAGGGGTAGGGCTGTCCACATGTAGATTACTCCAACACTGTCATGTGGGACAGGGAGGGGTCTTGCCCCCTGCCCCTCCTACCTCCTGCAAGTGCTGGGTTCCATGCTGCCCAGGCGGCAGGAGAAGCGGGACACTATTTGGAGAAGAGAAGGAAAGATTGGAGGTTGGCTGGGAGGCAGGAGGTGTGGACCTAGACTGAAATCCAGAGGTTTTCCACTCCAGGCAGAGGCCCATCTCAAGTCCTGCTCCCCCACACTTCACCACCATCCACACAAGGGGGTGCGGGCAGCACTGTCCCTTCCGCAAACTCCATAGGGATAAGGGGGTCTGACCACCAGAGAAGACCATCTGCCTGTTGGGGTGCAGCAGGGGAGGGGCTGACCTGTGCCTCGCTGATCTGGGCAAGAAGCAAAGGCTGTCCACATGGATCCTGCCCTCTCTGCTCCTAGAACCAAGTGAGCCGCTTTGCTAGTTCCATTCTAGAATGTTCGTTCCCATGAAAGCCCCAGTAGGATGAGGGGAGCAAACCTAAACTCAGATCTGCAACTGCTGGCCCTCCCTGTCCCACCCACAGGGGTGTTTTATTTGGCTCACAAAACAAAACCAAACAAAAGAACCTTTGTGGCTCACGCTGTTCACTACAACTCCTGCCAATGGCCGATGATGGCTTCTCTCCTCTAGCCGTCCTGCTGGCCCTGGTTCTGAGTGTTTGCCCTGTGACCTGTCACAATGCTTACAGGGGAAAGGGACTGAGCCAGGCAGAGGCAGGGCAGCTGAGCCCAAGGCTTACTGCCCTCCTCACTGGGGAGTCAACCAATCTGGATGGAAAATATTCGTACAAAACACAACAAAAAAACAGGATCTGGGGTTGAGGCTCAGCGGTAGAGCGCGTGTCTCACATGTGTGAGGTCCTGGGTTCGATCCTCAGCACCACATAAAAATAAATAAAATAAAGGTATTGTGTCGAACTACCACTAAAAAATAGAACATAAAAATAACAAACAAACAATAACAATCAACAACAACAACAAAAGTCCTGTGTCTGTATTGAACGTGAACAGACTTTTTTTCTCATTATCATTCCCAGATCAATACACTTTAACAACTATTTGCATGACATTAAGTATTATAAGCAATTTATAGATGCTTACACGGGAGGACGGGAAGGATGTATGAAAATATTGTGCCACTTTATGTAAGGGACTTGAGCACCCAAGGACTTTGGTATCCTTGGGGAGTCCTGGAACCACTCCCCCGCAGGTGTCAAGGGACAACTGTACTCTATCTGAACATGGAAACTCAGGTCTACAAATAGGCCTCCCGATAAGCCATCAAAGTTAAGCAGGACACCATGAGGCAAAAGGGAAATGTCTCCAGCGCTGACTTACCTCTCCCAGGGTGTTTACTTCAAATAAGTGACAAGTGCAGTCCATTTGGTTTAAATATCCAGCTACCAGACCACTCAAGTGTACAGATGATGAAGTAACTGGCAGAATTATTAAGGTTTCTTTGTTTTTCATGCGACTATTTTGTACAAGTCAAAGGAATCTGCCGACAATGGTGCAGCCTGGGTCGTGCTTGTTACTAATACGACTGCCAATTAATCCTGACATGGGTGCCCGGAGGGTTCCCCCAACCTGGTATTTTACCACCTCGGGGGGTCAGCACTTGGACATTTCCATGACATTTTATTCTAATCAATCAACGTTCCTTTTTTCTTAAGGCAGAGACTTTCATAGGAGTCAGACGAGCCATACCCAGGGCTACCCAGAGCTGCCTTAGATGTGCTGATAATAACGCATCGAGGCAGACTTCTGAAAATGTTTATTCTTATTTCTTCCCTTCTAAGGGCGAAATCTATCTCAAATGTTAAGACAGATATTCCAGGCCCCGAGAGTTTTCTCATATTATTGTATATTTTAAAGCATTACAAGAGGGCGCCTCTCATGGGAAGTGAACTTTAGAGTTGCCAAAGATGCTCAACTGTCTTCAAATCTGTTACCAAGGGAGCCCGGGCTGGTCTCAGGCAGTCTATTTTGAGTCATGACATCGGTGGCCGTGACATACGCCATTCTAAGATATTTCTAGGACCCCCTGGAACATGGTAAGTCATCGGAAGACAGCACGGCAGGCGGAGGAAGAGCCCATGAGGTTCCTGGGAGCCACGAACTGGGCAAGAGCCCTAAATCAGCCACAGGGACCATATTCTTGGAGTGAAGACCATTCACACTCACCACTCTCATCCCCCATGTACCCGGCTCCAATTCTCTGGTCTCAAATGATCCTTTTACATTCTTCGTATAAGTCACCCTACAAAAGGCCATCCAGCTACAAAACGTTTTTCTGGCAAATTTTCAGTCCTCCCTCCCAGACCAGAGGCATGAAGAAACCGGGAGTAAAGTGAGCTTGGCATTGTCGTTGGCCCTGTGGCTGACCTTCAGGAAGAACCAGGGCACAGCTCTCTCCGGACCAGCTTCCCCCTCCCTCCTTTTCTATTCTCCGCTCCTTGCTTTCTGTTCCTAACTCAAAGACAGAGTCTTGGTTGTCCAAAGAGTCATAGAATAAGATAAAAGCACACTGGCCTTGGGACCATCCCATCAAAGAAATACTGGGATTTTTGCTAAGCCACTAGCTTTTCTCTACCTTGGTCGCCTCATCTGTAAAAGGGAAAGATGCCTGCCACACCGGACTCATGGGGCCGCTGTAAGGAGTAAAGGGGGAAAAGCATTCAAAATGTTAGAGGAATAAAATACACCACCTATCTGTACTGTCACCAGTGTTCCCTGCACGCCTCAACACCCCACCCCTGAGCAGGGCACAGTATCCCAGCCATCTTGGTAGAGGGACTATATGGCCAGAGGACTCGGGAATAGGCATCCCAGGGGACATTTCAAAGGGTCATTCTGGAGTGCTCACCCTGCCTCATTTAATCCTCTGGATTCTAGCAGCTGGCCACCCTCCTGCTCTGCAGACAGGAAGCTGAGGCCTGGGGAGGCTGGCACACTTGCTGGCCTGACACGAGCTTGGCTACAAAGCCCATGTCTCAGGAGTCAAGGTAAGGATCTGCGGGAGCCTGGAGACCTCCCTGGGAGCCAGATGCTGCTTGGCCCATACGTATCACAGGGAAGAGAGGCGCAGCTGCCCTGACTCCCGGCCAGTCCTACTCCTCCATGCCCCCTCTGCCAAGAAGTTGAATGGCAGTCCTGGGATAAACACCAGGATTCAATTTTACTTTTGGTCCTCTATTTATGAAACAGAGTTCCTATCACTAACACAGGAAATAGAAAGGCACGGTTTCTTGGGAATAGAGCTCATGTGTTACTCGATGTTGCCAGGGTAACCTGCCGTGGTACACACAGTCCTCTGGCAGGAAGGGGTAGCTGAGTGGATCTGTGTTGGAAGCCAAGCATGAGCTTGCCTGTGTGGCCAAGGAGAGCCCTGTGCCATGGGAGTCCAAGTGATGGGCATAGACAGGGGCTGGGGACACATCCTGTGTCTGAGAGACTCTTCTCTGCTGATGGGGAGAAACTAGAATTTCAGGAAGTTTCCAATAGTGACTAATCCAAGATGTTCTCTGTTAACCTAGTCTGACCTTTCAAAAATCTGGACAAGATGGGTCACACCTATTATTCAGAGTTCAATAGGGAATGACTTTTTGTTCAAATTTTTGAACACTCATCTCCATGTAGCTTCCAAGGCACAGAGGGACTTAATCAGCAGGCTGGAGGTGGCCTCACAGTCTCCCCTGGACACCTAGAAGTGTGCAGAAAGATGCTGGCTTTCCTGCAGCTGAAACTTGCCTTTCTTACTGGTCAGAAACTATCCCTAGCCCAACTGTTGTCACCTTATGATCCCAAGGTCCTATCCTTCATCTGGACACTTCTCTACCGACACCAGAATCTGAGCAGGCCCAAAGAGAGTGAAGGATGACCTGTGAGGAAGCAGGCGCGGAGCCCTGCCAGCTCTGAACAGATCTTGCTCCCTGCCTGATCCTAGAACCACTTCCAGCTCGCTGGGCAGAAGTCACTTCCCTTCTCTGAAACTCAGGGTCCTGTTGCAGGATGGAGCAGTTTAGATGTCACAGGATTATTCCCCAAGCCGCCTCCTAGCTCTGGTGTTCTGTGCATAGTGCTTTGAAGATGAAAAGGGCTCAGAAAATGCCTTAGAAATCTGAAAAGCTTCATGTGGACCCAGGGCTGTGTGGTTCCCCGTCTGCCTTCTCCTGGGTTTTCGTGTGCGTCTCTGAGACTGTGTGTTGGGACAGGGATCTAGGAGAACCGAGGACAGAGACAAAGCTCAGATGAAGGGCATGAAGGAAGAAGAAGTGAGGAGAAATCAAAAGAAGTAGAACATTGTTCTCAACACTTTCTAGGGAACAAGGAGGCTGTGGGGCAAGATGGGATGTAGCAAAAGGGGGCTTCTGGCGAGAATGCAGTGGGGAAGGTGGGGATGGGGAATGTACTTCAGGGATAGTGTGAGGTGACAGCACAGTGCTTCACACACAGGCTATGAAAATGTCCTTTTCCTCAGCAAGGCAGGCAGCAGTCACCATGTGGTCACCACTAACCAAAAAATACTAAAGGTCCAACCATGAAAAGAATGGATGCCCAGCTCTGCTTCCGTGGCCCACTAGCTCTGCTTCCGTGGCCCACTAGCTCTGCAGACTTGAACAGAAGTGTCCCTTTTCTGGTGGTGTAAGCCCTTGTTCTCCAATGAAAGAACCAGGCTGCAGACTCATAGTAAGAGTGCTTCTCCCACAGCCTCCAGGAGGATGATCCTAAGAGGTGAGGTGTGTGAGATTCCTTTGAGGATACACAAATAATCAATGTCTTGCCAAACAGTTGAATGCTCATCACTAGGAACAATGAATAAAAGGCAGAATAAACCCTCGGCTTCTGACTACAGGTAGTTGTGGGTCTGCCCTTGTAGACCCAAAGAAGTTGCTAGGCCCTTCTGCACATGCAGGGTTTTGCAGGGCAGTACATGGTTCCTCTTGCTGTTGAAGAACATTTGCTTTTGCTTCCTGAAGAAGCAGCCCATCCATGACTCCACACTTGACTAGTACCATTGTCTCTGGCTAACTTTCAGAGACAGTCACGCACCACATGTGATATGGAAATGCCCACGATGGTGCCAAACCCCAGAGTGCCTTTCATCTCAGTGTGCCGCTGCTCTATAGAGAACACAGAATCAGCATCATAAACAAAGTCAACCTAACTCCTTCACCACCCTAACAAAACTTTAGGGACGAATCTGCACAGACCTCTCATTGTATAGGGCCAGATACAAGAGCCTTGAACAAAGCCGCATACCCAGTAAATGCAGAGTCAGTCCCATGATCCATCTTTCTCTGTATGAGGTGTCATTATCTCTACGTTTAAAAACTCAATTTCAAGACTCACCTCTCGTCAGCATTTGCCATCTCTTTTGTGCATTTTAGAAAATGAATCCATATGCCACCCTCCCCCCTCCCAGAAGTGAATGCCAATAGGTATTCCAGAAGCAGTTCTCACCTGCAAATTTGCACAAGGCGGTAAAACATGCGTGGGGATTTCGTTCTCAGAGCCTGCTGGCCCCAGGGGCTTGTTCTTGACCCGATAGGCAGTGGTAGTGGTGGCAGTGGTGGTCTGTACTGGGAGGGCTGGCTGCCACACAGTCACATCGGAGCCATTGCCAAAGGCTTGAATTGCATTTTCTGCAGTAAAACAGGAGGAAATCCAATTTCAAAGTCAAGCAGCAAATGTAACAGGATACACACAGCCAGAGAAGCACACTAGAAATTCTGATTACGGCATTGAACTTCTCTGAACAAAACCCATCCATCCATCCACCCCATATGTACTAAGAGCCAGTCTTTGGGGTCAGGTGCTCAAAAATCAATTCAGCCATTAAACACTGAGTTGGACACTTAGCCACACTCCATGCGCAACAAATATTTATTGTGTTTCTATTTATGTGCCAGGTGCTGAGCAAGAGCTTTGCCCTGAAATACTCATCCCTCAAGCCCTTTGAAACCCAGACTCGGACCTGATACATTGGATCCTAACTGCCATTTTTTTTTTCCAAGAAAGTCCTTACACTTTGTCAAAATTCTATACTGAAAGCAAATTAATTAGTGCCTTTTTCTTTTAAGTACATTCCTAATCACGAGACTGAGGCAACTCAGAGGCAATTCAACTAATTTGGTAGGCAAAACGCAGCCAGTTTCTTTAAAAGAAAAATCTACCCCAAGCCTCATCAATATCTAGTGAAAATTTAAGTAAGATTATTTTTTTTCCTTTCTGCTCCCAGTCTTCCAAACAAAATCTGCATAATCAGATAGGAGCAGCCCTGTTTAAATGAAAAGTTTAAAATGTAAAACTTTAAAAGCCTATTACAATTTCATGGGATTAGATTGTTTTTATGGCAAGAGTAAATTGGTTATGTGTTTTTCCCCTCCCCAAGATGAATAAAAATCAGGTTTTAATCAGGTCTCCAGGGATTTGGCCTGGATTTAGGAATTTTTTTTTTAATTTCATATTCATTGTATAAGAAATCAAACTCCTTCATTTGGGACCTGAATGTGCAAATTGTTAATCTACAACTCTTAGTTGGCATTTTTCTGTACACAAGACAGAATAATTCAGGCCTAATCTTTCTCTTAGAAGTGACAGTTTGTTCTAGAATTGTTATCCTTTAAGTTTGTTTCCTACAACCTGACACTTTGGAAGGCTGTAAGAAACAGCTTCAAATTATAGTGTGTTTTTTTATGCTTCCAGCTATGCTATGGCTGAACGGGTGCACAGAACTTTGAGAAAGGGGTTCGTTAGGACCAGTTTCCTTAAATGACCCCAGAACCACAACAAAAACCTATTTCTTGTTAAGATGCAAAGATTCAAGAGACTCCTGACCCATACTGAAGCTGCCGGTGCTTGGCCCAGCGTGCCTGCCCCCCCCCCCCCGCCACCAACCATGTCCCCATGTCTTGCTTGGCCCAGGGTAACTGCCCTCCCTGGTCATTCATTCACCCAATGTTACTGGAATGTCTACCAAGCGTCAGGCCCGGCTCCATGCGCGAGGCACATGGCCGTGAACAGCAGGAACAAAAGGCAGGAGTCCTCCCCCAACTGAATTTCTGGCTGTAAACCAGAAATATAGAAATAGAGTCAAGTTTGTAACCGAGATGGTGAGAAGGACTTGGAGAAAACATGAGTGAGGGGTGGGGAAGTGAGGAGCACTGGGGTGAGAAGGGAAGTGGATATTTAACGTGGTCCAGGGAGGCCTCCCAGAGAGGAAAGGAGGAGGAGGGAGGGGAGGAGGAAGATAAGAGAAAATGGGAGGAGGGGGCGTGGGAGAGGTTGGGGAGAAGAGAAGGATGTCTGAATAAAGTCTTGAGAGACCACCTGCCTCCCATTCTCCTCTCTTCCCCTTCCATGGGCCATGCACTTGACTTAAAAATAACTGTTTCCTTCTCCCAAAGTAGAAGTAAACAATGGGTTGCAGTTGTGTTCCTGGCTGGGGAATTTGGGAGAGGTTTGGCTTAATCTGAAGATAACAGAATTGGGTTTCTTCTTAAGGGTCACAATTGATAAATTTTAACTCCTTCTGGTTTAGGGCCTTATACAAAGACTAAATTCACAGCTCTCTGTCTTTGGTGCTCTGTGGCCCATCTAATCCAAGTATAAATGGAATGACTGAAAGATTCTGGCTGGCTTTGGCCCTCGCTGCAGACCAAATGCATTTATTTTTATTGAAAAGTCATCAGCAATAAGATACCAGACTAGTCTACCTTTCACCAAAATGTTATTAAGCAGGGACAACTTTAATTTCTCTGTTGGGGAAAAGTTTTCCAGCCAGGGTGAATAAAATCTTTTCTCAGGATGACTCTTGTCATTCCTTTGTCTTCGTTACACCTCACATCCACCAGAAGAGAGCAAGATGAGAGAGGCCTCCACGCTGGAACCGGATGCTGTGGGTCTGAATGTCACTGAAGAGTCCAAAAGCTTCTCTTATTTTCAAAAGGACCAGATAAACTGATTCCAGCCACATTATTTGAACTACATTTTTGTGTGCAGGTGACTTATGCTTTTCTCTTCAATAAAGGAAAGAAGGAGGAGGATGTTTTAGATCAATGCTCAAAAGCTGTTTTGTCATACATGATAAATTGTGGCTAATTCTTAAAAAAAAAAAATCAGTCAAAATATAGCAGAGCATCATGGGGAAATTGTCCCTCTAGGACAAGGCTCTCAGTTGGGTATCTGAACCTTGATTCCTAGAAATATGACCCAACCCTCCCAGTAGGAAGACAGACCTGGACCCAAATGTACAGGGTTATGTTCTTGTCCAACAGCACATGAACAAGGTTCTCAGGAGATAGGGGGCTGCACAAGAAACCAGGCCTTGGGTCCCAACTCTGTCACAGATGGTCTATGTGAATGCCAGGCTTTTACTCAGATGAAAGACGGATGGACAGACATAATAATTCCTACGCCTCCTAGGATGCTTGCGCAGAGTACAGAAAATGAGAGTGTGCATGAATTATACTCCCTGTAGCATGAATCTGAACACACAGAATGAATAAACAGTGGCTGTCACAAGAGTGAGTGCAATTTTCAAATATCTCAGCTGGATCATCACCCAGGGTGACTTAGGTGTACATGAGGGAGACCTGGCACTGTGCTTTTGGAGTTTGATGGATGCCCATGGCTCATATTCATTTCTCCATCCCTGTCCCTGTGGAGGACAAGCTTCCAAATTGCCTAAAGGACACTGTAATAATAACCAACTCTGCTTCCCAGCAGGAACCTCGCCCCTCCACCCACCAGCGCTTATCTGGTCTCCTGAGATCCCCAACATCGCTAGTCTCCTGAGCGCATCGCCAGCTTTCCCCACTCAAGATCTGCCGCTTCTCCTCTGAGCCAACCCTGAAAATCCGAGGGGCTATCGATGTCAACATTCTAATTTTTCCCAGAGAGTCCTTGGAGGCCTATCCCCATCCAATTTGTCTGAGCTTCTCACATTGTCTATTCCGCCCAGGTTTTCAGAACCTTGGGAACGGACTCTCAGCTGGCTGCCAAGATCAAAATTTGATGTGCGGGTAGAAGCGTTCTTTCCCACATAATGTACTCTCAGTGATTGCAATCTCTTGATCTCTCAGGTTTTTGGATCCACAGTCTTGGCAGCACCCACTTCATCATCTGTACGGTTCCCTGCTGCATGCATCATGCAGCATGTTCAAAAGGAGCTGGATTTACCATCAGCGACCAAGAAAAGGGACAGAGAGAGGGAGAGTGACGGACGGTGGTAGCAGACACAAGAAATAGAAGGTACAGCTCAAGCCTGGAGTGGGAAGAACACGTGTGTGTTTATGTGCTTCTTATTTAAAACCAAAAAACAACAACAACAAAAAAAAAAAAACTCACTAAGACAGGTATTGTCCTTGAAGAAGTTCAGAAATTTGGAGCACTCTTCCAGGTCATTCCCACTGTTGCTGCAGTCACACCAGGGGGCCACGCTAAGGCTACTGGAGTCTATGTAGTTGGGGGTCATGACTGTGCCTGAAAAAGTAAAAAAACAAGACATGTCATTTTCCTGTGATGATGTGGACTTTTCTGGAATTGAAAAAGAAGTAAACGCTCCTCTGACAGAGAATGTGCCATGGATAATTACAAACGCAGTGTTTGCTGAGTGGGAAATTATGTTAAGCAGTGAATTTTCTTGGCAATTTATTGTGAACACGTAAAACAGTTTACACATTCACTTAAAAAATTATAACAGAACTCCTTCAGCTGCATTTAGGGTATTTTTTTTTCTCTCTGCACAAATGGTATGGATGTTGTGGAGTTGCAGAGAATTAACTTGGAATGCACGAGTTGCCAAATCCCCTGCGTTTTCTTGAAAATGTCATTAATCTTCATAAATAGATAGCACTTGGTGTTCGTATCTTAAAGATCCTTTTAGGGCTTTGAATCCACTTCCCTCAGAAGCAAATGGCTTCTGCAGAGTAACCCACAGGAGCTCAGAAGCCTCCAACAGGCTCTGCTGCATCCCGGATGTAGACAAATGTAGGTAGCAAGCCTCCCGCCCGCCAGATTCTCTACTGACTTACAGTCTTCCAAGTTGTGAAAGAATTGGAAACAAACAGTGTACATTCTCTGAGCCCAGGGCTCCCAGAGTATTGTCTAATGTAAGAGAAAGGCTGGGTGGTCCCTCCTGCTACATCTTGTGGGATTCACAACTTTCTGGTGAGGTTTCCATCAGCACAAATACACAATGCATGTGTATTTAATACAACCCAAATGTCTTCCCCTGGGTGGCTCACACCAGGCAATGCCCGCAGAGGCCAAGATGCTTTCTGCTTTTAGATATTTTCAAGGAAGTACGAAGTCATAGGTGGTCAGTCATCCTCAGGATGGATCTGGTTCACAGACAGAAAAAACAATTTTTAAAGCTCCTTGGGGTGAAGGGCCTATTGTCTTGGTTCTGTATTCCTTGCTGACTCAGATTGAGTAAGACCCCATGGTCCCTTAGCAGGAGGACTTAGCCTATAGCATGAAGGGGGTTCTAACTCCTCTGAGAAAACAACAGGCAACCCATATGCTGAGTGAGGGGGTTAAGGCCATTGCATGTCTGGGGCCCTAGTGGACGGGTGACTCATGGAGAAGCAGGAACCAGCTTTGGGTGGAAAGAGATTAGGATCCAATGTCCCAGAAACCCGCGTGGAAGGAGACATCCAGACCCGACAGAGAAATAATTTGGTCTGTAGAACACACTGCCTCTACCACTTGCTCCTCCATTTCATCCTCCTCAGGCTTGCATGGGGTTGCCAGGCCCAAGGATGATCTCACAGAAGTGTTGGCAGCACCCAGTCCCGGCCACTTGTGGCAGTCAATGAGCGTGTCCCTCCTGGAAGGACACAAACTGATGTGTTCACAGCAATCACATCTGGGAGAGAGGCTGTGGAATTTCCCATTTTATTCTGTTGGCTTCTCTGGTTTTAGTTTTCTTCTAAATTTTTTTCTTTAACAAATGAGTACATGTTAATTACTTTCGTATTTTCTCTTCTTATTTGTATGATTCCATATTTGGTAAGTAATCTCTCGTAGAGACTAACTTTGTTAAGAAAAAGGAGAAAGTGAATCCAAGCTGGAGTACTGGCTAAAGGAAGGCCAGACCAAGAACAATGTGCCTAACTGGGGAGGTAACGCCAAGGGAGTGTGGGTCCCCTTCAAAAGGTTGGGGTGACCAATGTGCCCCAAAGCAAGACATCTTACATTCAATTCCAACCCTGACTCTCTCAGACTCTCCTGCCAAAGGCACTGCTGACCAGGGGTCTGGTCTGTGCTCTCATTCTGGGTGGGAGGTTCTTCCTGCTGGTGATGCATGTGACCCCGACACAGATGCCTGGCAGGAACACACACCCTGGCCGAGCCATCGCGCTCTGACAACTGTGATTTCTCTCACCCTTCCCGGCCTTCACTGTGTGTTCCTTCTCAAATGCCAGGCACAGCGGAGCCCTGACGCCGAGGCTTCTGCTGTCCCTGGGGCCTGGGACTCTGGCCTTTCCTCTTGCTGGCTCCATTTATCCTGGGGCACAAGTTTGCCCATTTCTCTTCCGACACCCGCTGCCTGATTTAATTGCACTGTTCTCTTCCATGCTGAGAGAAGACAGTCCTCCTAAAGCCTTTGGTCTTAAAAGACAGAGAGTACTGCTTATGCCATGAATAGTGTCATCAAGGGGGACATATTAGCCTCAACGATGCCCCGCACACCAGGAGTTGAACACCAAGAACACTGATGGCAAGAAGCACCCCGAAATTTAGGGATTTTATTTCCAATGGGCCATTTCTGAGAAACTGCTTTCCTGATTTTCCCATATGGACTGGCTGCCTATTCCTTCTCTCCAGAGCTCCCTGGCTCTGTGGACTCTGTTGGCCTTGCCCTCCTCTGCCCAGCCAGGCTTTCCTCTGACTTTTTGTTCTGCGTGGTCACTTCCCCAATCGAGTCACTTTCCTTGCCTTTGTGCTTGGTGAGTCCCAAAGGCCTGTGGTCAGAACCCAGCACAGGGCTCCTGGGAGATTTTCACCCACGCAGACACCATCAGGCTACAGTGGAAAGGGTGTGGGTATTGTGGAGCCGGCTCTCCTCCCATGCCTCTCCCCGCCCTCTTACCAATCAGCCCCGAGTAGGCCAGGAGGCAGTCGGCGAAGTTCTCCTTCAGACAGCTGCTGACAGACCTTGACTCCGGCTGGCAGTTGGTAAAAAAGTCTGCAAGGCGAGATCTACAATAGACAGAAATGCAAAAATGTGCTTTTAAACATCCTAAGTCCCTGGGCTGGGAAGGGGTTTTGCAGAGAGGGTGGTTAACGGGAGGGGGGAGGAAAAAAAGTTGCTAATGTTTAAGCACAGGAGTATGACAATGGTTGACCACAATTGATTGCGTATTTCAAAAAAGCTAGTCCTAGAGAGGGTTTTAAACATTCTTCACACAAGGCAATAATGCATGTTTGAGGTGATAGATGTGTCCACTAACCTGGTCTGATCATTACACATTGGATACATTTATTGAAATATCACACTGAATCCCATAAATATGTACAATATGTATCAATTACAACATGTGTCAATTACATGAAAAAATACATATATCAAGGGGCTGGGGTGGTAGCTCAGCGGTACACTGCTTGCCTAGCATGTGTGAGGCACTGGGTTCCATCCCTAGAATGGCAAAAAATAATATAGTTGTGTGTGTATGTATATATGTATACATGTATATACACATGCATAATATGTTAACATATATAATGTATATATTGAGAAAGATTCCTACACACATGTGTATCTATGTGTATGTGTATGTATATATGAACAATCCGAAGACTAACTTAATAATTCTTGATTCCTTTGTTAAGAAGCCTCTCTCCACACACACACACACCACACCACACACACACACACACACATCCACACACATCCACAGAAAACACGAACTATTAAAACACTGGCATCTTTTCTACACAACTTCCCAACTGTCCCCTCCCCTCCCCCAACCCTCATCCACCTGTGTGTATCTGCTTATTTAGAGAGAAGTCTTCAGGGCCTATAACTGGAGAATCCAGAGGCTTTGAAGTTTCCATTCAATATTTATTTCTGACTAGACTTATTTGCATCTTTAGGAAACGTGCTTCTCCACACACTCACCGGAGATCCACAGTGGGAAAATATTTACTTTATACAGAAACATGTTCCTGGCATCAAAATAGGATCCTACAGCCCATCTGCTCCCATAGTTCCTCCTGGCTTCAAGAATGCATGTCTCTGTCTCTTAAGTCCTCCCTGGGCCCAGCGCATAGTGATTTATCCCGGCTCAGTGGCACCGAGAAGCTCGCCTTGGGGAACTGAAGTGAAGGGCCAGAGGGCAATGAGGCTCGCTGGGGTGTTTGGAGGCTATGTCTGCACTTTGGGAACTGTCCAGGGGCTGGCACAGTCCCTGGGTGGCAGGGAAGTTGCAGGGTTCCAGAAGTGGAGAGAAGCCACGGACCTACAAGCCTGGGGAGGAAGAGGGCTCTTCTTGGCCAGTTGGCCATGTCTGGGTCTGAAGAGGGGATTGCTGGAGAAATCCTGAATGAGAACTGGGCCACCTCTGAGGCCATCTGAGCAGACAGCAGTTCTGTTTCTATGGGAGGACACAATGGACTCCAGGAGAATTTAAATTACCTGGCAATTACGGAGACAATGGGAGGCTGTCTGGGTTTTCTGTCTTCAGCTCACCGAGCTGGCTACCCACATACCGTGCTCTTTTTTACTATTTTCCACCCAAGAAGCCCCATCTGCCTGGCATACTCAGACTCTATGATACCAAAATGCTTGGGTTGGTGGGGCTCAGCAGGGCAGGGTGTATGGAGAATCATAAGGGTTTGCAAAAACCTCTAGGAAGCATATTTATGTCCCTTTTCTACAATTTCACCTAGAAGTGGTCCTCAAAGGCCTGAGGACTGGTCCAAGCTCACAGAACACACAGTGAAGGCTGGGAAGGGTGAACCCATGGTATTCCTGTAGTTCTCTTTTGCAAGAGACCTTATTTGCACTAATCTGGGGAGCTCTGTGTGTTCTGGGTACCTGGCCCATCACGGTGAGTCCCTGCAGCAGATTCTAGAGGCCTGCTTCATTTTCTTTGCATGGTGGCTGACACATCTTAGGCCCTTTATAAAGATTCCTGATCAGGGCCATGCACTGAAGCTAACTGGGTTGGCAAAATCCTCCCAATGAGGCTCACCTGTGAGCGGGTTGTTTGCCTGGATCTTAACACAGCCTGCCTTGCTGGTGTTTTCTGCCTTTAACTGAACACACTGAAGGATACAAAACCTGGCTATTTTCTTTTGCCTGGTTAAAGGATTTGTTTTTCAGAGGAAATCCCTAAAGATGGCTCAGGCTTACTCAGCTGGCTCCAATGGCATCCAGCTTGGATTGAGTATTAATTTCAGAAGAATTTTTCTGGTCATGAAAGTTAATGATCTAGGGGTGCTGGGCTCCTAACACTGCAAAGGCCAACACAGTCCAGGCAGCTGGGGCTCCAGTTCTGCACACAAGCTGGCCACTGAATAGCTCTCTGACCCGGCAGCCCTCGTTCCTGGTCTGTCCCTCGGAGACACAGTTCCTGTTTCTCAGAGTCTCTCAAGCAGACTATTAAACGAACAACAGTGTGATGCGGATTACTGTCCTTGGGCGCAGGGCTAATGCCACCAGACTCATTTGGTTTAACAACCTCAGAATTGACTCACAATTGGACTCCAGAATGAAAGGCTAATTGAGTCAGTCTGTTGCAGAAAGCAGAGGCCCAATCGGGAGGATACTGTGAAATACAGAGCTCTGAGCAGAACCCCAGACAGCTGCATTTTAGGAGGAGAGGGCAGGCATGGATCCCAACCGCAAGGATACAGCCATCGAATGGGAAGAGAGAGAGCACCGGGAGGGAGGAAGCTCTGCTAGGACATCCACACTTCCAGGATTCTAGCGTATTTGGCCTGCCTCCCCGGGTATTTACACTTGGAGACACGGTGATCGAATTCTGGGATTCCCATTTTACAGGAGGAAAAACTGAAGTAAGACGTTTGCATGGTGGTATGCTGGAGCCAGCTCATGACTGGATAGCGGGTCAATTTTGAAAAATTTTGCAAGTTGGTTGACATCACAGTGGGGCTTGCAAGTACCATGGCTGGAGTGATTTTTACACAGTGGAAATCAGCAAATGCTGCAAAGCAGAGATTTGTGGAGTTCTCTGGGAACACATTGTTAACTGTCAACTGGCACAATCCTGTTGAAGAGCCAATCCTAGTCAATCCTGTGAATAAAGCATGTGTCAGGTGTTGGGTGTTGAGTCCCAGCCCTTCTGGGATAGGTTTCTCCTATTGCCATGGTGCTGAATGAAAGGGTGTGGTACAGTGAGCGGCCAGACTTTGGTGCTTTCCAAAGAACAAAAACATGACCCCAGCCCCAGGGTTCTTCCGTCCCAGCACCTCCCCCACCAGTCCTCCTACAGTAAGTACAGTGCAAAGGGTTCCACAGTTTTGACAAAGCAGCTGGGTTCTCCTGTCCCAGTGACTGAATGATGTGTTAAGTGCTTGTAATATAATGATGCAAAAGGCCCTGAACCTGGACTTAAATAACCAGCAGGCCAGGTGCCAACAGAAACAAGAACAGGATTAACATAGTACAGTGGCTAGTTCCTGATAAAAGGTAAGGAAGGCTGCTAATATAAAGAAGACCAAATAAGAGGGAAGAATTCAGTAGCTGTGAGGTAGCTTTTATAAACCTTATATTTCTTTCTTGACAATCTAATGAGGTGGAGTACTATTATTTTATTATCCTAATTGTACATCCAAGTAAACTAAGGCTTAGAAAGGCTAAACTAGAGGAAAACAAAGGAGTAGATCGAGGATTTAGAGCCCCACATTCTGACTCCGCCACTTAAGCTCCCAACACTCTACAGCTACAGAAGGTGATTTCAGAAAGGCTGTGATCTGGGGACTAAGCCAGGAAAGATGGAGAGGATTTGTCAGGCAAAGGTGGAGGAGGGTGCTGCAGGCAGAAGGAAGTATCATAGGATAAAGTAATCATCTCAAAATAATCCCAGGTCACAATAATGGAGTGTCTGTGTGTGCCAGGCACAGCCTGAAGTTTCTGACCTGTATGCATATATCCAGCCCTCATGACACCCTTGTTAGGTGATGCTATCCGCCCCATTGTAAAGATGAGAAAACTGAGGAGCAAAAAGAGAAGTGACTGTCTCCAGGTTGTAGAGCTTGGCAGAGGAGCTGGAATGTGGCCACATTCCATCTGACTCAAGTTGGAGATCATTCTTCACCACTACACTCACCACGTACCTCATCAAAAGTCCTGCTAGTCATTCCCCAAGGATGGCCAGGGCAAGGGATGCAAATAAGGACTGATGGGAGATGATGCCCAGCAAATCCTTGAATGACCTAAGAGTTTCAATTTTGTCCTAAAGGCAGTGGGAGCCACTGAAGGATTTAGAACCCAGAAGTAGCATGATCAGATTTGCATATTAGGAAGACTTGGATCTCTGGATTATTCAGCAAAGACTTGATAAGGACCTGCTCTGTGCCTTCACTGCTGAAGCAGCGAGGGGACAGCAGGAAATGGTGGAAGGCAGGAGGACAGTGTCCTAGGAGACTACAGTCAGGAACCAGAGCAAAGCATGGAGGGCCAGAGGGAAGACAGGAGGATGTGTCAAATGGAGGGATCTGCAGAGTGGGGCTGCAGGAAGGACTGGCAGACCGCAGAGAACCAGGTTGTGTACAATTCAGCAGACAGGAGTGTTGTGGCAGAAAGACGGAGGATGAGTTTGCAGGGAAGATGGCGGGGCTGGTTGAGGCTGTGTGGAGTGCATGGCACCCTGGGGACCCAGGAGTCTAAAGGGTTGTTAGAGCTCTGGCTCCTGCATCTCTCCAGTCGCTACCCACTACCTGAGCACCTACTGTATGCACAGCCCCCACAGCCCAGGCCAGGCCCTCAGGCACTCACTCCCCCCCCCCACCGTGGTTTATGAATCACTCTGTAATTGGTTTCAGTAGCTACCCTGTCTGGGCTGCCAGGATCCAAACAAGGAAGCTTAAAGGTCCAGCATGGGATTAACAAAGAAACTCCACAATTGGATTTCTTCTGGAGACACGAGATCTCCATGACTACAGCAGTGATGAGCTCTGATTGTTTTTCTCTGAGAAAATGAAAAGGAAATGAATAGGCACTAATGTAGAAATGTATCACCCTCAGAAAGAGAAAAATCTCCCACCCTTCAAGAGGAAGAGAAGGCTTCCAAGATGGCCTTAGGAAATCTGCAAAAAAGTGGTTTACACAGAAAATATCATATTAAGGGATGCACGCTGCTAACTGGAAATAGAAAAATGATTATAATGATAAAATCTAGGAGAGCCTTCAAAAACGGCAGATGGTCTTTTGACAGTGTGTGTGGGGGATCGTTTACCTACGTTTTCTGTGGCTGTTTTGGGAAAACAGTGTTATAGAGAACAGGTAAAACACATCCTAGTAATGCCCAGTGGAACTCATCCTGGATTATCGTAATCCTTTAAATGTTTTTTCCAGAATAAATCCCATACTTGGACATGAGCCATGTGGTTAGTGGAATTGAGCCTGGACTAAGAATTGTGAGATCTTGAATGGGATCCAGGCTCAGACACTAATTAACCAGAGTTCCTGAGAATGTTGCTTAACTTCTTAGCCCTAGGATTTCCCTTCTGAAATCTCAAAAATACAGTTTATGGGACATTCCAAGCTGCCTTGAAAAACAAAACCTAAAACCACTTTTGTTTTCAAAGCATTATTATTGCTCTTACCCTCATTCTATTTTGTCATTAACCTAAGATTCCAGTGTCAAGACATTTGGTTTCTTTTGAGTCTAGAGAACAAGACTTTTTCCAGGGAACTCCTCAACTCACACATAAGACAATGGAGAAAGCTAAGCACCTGCTCTGAGTCCCTTGGCAGGTGGCCACAGGAGGCATTTGCTAGAGGAGGGCCTGCCACCTGTCTGTAATAGCCCTGGAGGTGACACGGGTGAGAGGCTGCTTGATTTTAATTTCCCAGGGATTTTATTGTCAAGTGTATACTTGCTCTCCTTTGCCACCATTGATTAGACTGCTCTTTAAAGACTTCCTCTCATGTCCACTGCCTTCAGAGATGGAGCAGGCACTTGGAGTGTCACCCAGGAGCACATGGGGGCCAGAGCATGCAGATGGGACTCTGCACAGGATGAGAGTCGGTCAGTAACTTAGGCTCCCCTTTCTGCAGGGGTCTGTTGGATCCCACCAGTGCCATACGGGACTACAGGACTCCATCACCCAGTACAAACCTAGACCTTGGGGATGAATCCCTTTATTGATCAATTTCTGTAAGAAGTTACTGGAGTTTTTCTCTGAACCCGGTGTGAGCATTAGGACTTCTGATTCTTGGATTTCAGTTTGTGTCATTTGGCTTATGAAATCTTTTCCACTGGTCTGTTCAAGGAAGCCAAGTACGACAGGTAAGAATGAGCACAGGCCCAGGGGCCCCCATTTCTAATCCAGCTCCACCTGTTAGGCTCTTACTCCTTAGCACATTATTTAACTCTCTGAGCCTCAGTTTTTTCATGTGGGATGTGGATCCAATGTATAGTCACTTTAAACGGCTTCAGTGAGGTTTAAATGACAATTAACAGAGCTCCTTGGATACACCAGTTGCCCAGTAGAATTTAACTCCCACCCCTTCATCTTTTCTTCCATTTATCACAGCAGCCCTTATCTTCCCTTGGTAGAACAGACCACATCTGTGTTACCAAAGGCATCCACTGCGACCAAAGCCAACTTGAGAAGTCCAAAGCCAGGAATCCTGTTGTGTTATTTACAAACCTCCCAGTCATAGGGACTCGTAAAATAAAGGCATTTTAAGAAAAGCTACTTTTCCCCAGGGGTGTAGAGGAAAAAAACATATTTTTTTAAAAAAATGATGAAATATCAGTAAGTTGGTTAATACTTCTAATATCTTATGCAGAATAAAAACAACTTGAAAAACATGCTGCTAATATTAGCAAGGGGTTGATGAAGCTGGAACACTGGAATGGTAATTGTCTGGTACAGTGACACAAAACAGATTTTTCCTCTTTCTGTTTTTAGAAAATTACCTTAGCCCTTTTCTCCAGCAGCCTGCTGGCGCACACATCTGGAAAGCATCTTTCGGGAATCAGAGCCTGTATTAAATATATTTTGTGGGGGGTGTTATTTTGCATTGCTGTTCCTCACTTTGTGCTGTGCATTCTGGCTTCCTGGATCGGAGGCCTACTGTCTGCCTGGGAGCAGGCTGTGGAGCTCGGGGTCTGAGCCCTGGTCTGCCACCTCATGGACGTGCATGTGGGAGAGGAGCAAGCAGTATGGCTGCTCCTGAGCAAAGGTCCCAGGGCAGACCCACACACTCCAGGTGCCAATGTACAGAGCTCCACACATCTTGTGTTCCTCAGTCCCTTAACTTGGGTTCCCAATCATGGTAGGATTATTAAAGCCAGACAAATTGATACAAGAGTGGTGACTTGACCAGACAGCAACCACATGTTGTTGGGAAAGAGCACTGAAAGGCCCAAGAAGCCTCCAAGACGGTCCTAATGCCTTTACTTCTGGAGACAGGAAGGACCTTGTGGCCAAGTAGAGATCGTCACCTGTTCCCTCCAAATCCCTGCTAAGGTCATCCTGGTACTGGGATTCTCCAGAGCATATAGCAAAACCCTGGGGACACCTCGATGGCTGCTGCTCCTCTGGCTCCTTGGCAGCTCCTGGCTGCAAGGGTTCTCCTTGTAGTCTGCCTGGCTTGTGGGTCACAGGAGGCTACCCTCACTGTGCTCTGGGCCTTACCCCCACAAGCTCTGACAAAGCCTCACCTACTGAGGAAGGTGCTCAGGTACTGCAGGGGGTTCTTGCAGAGGGTTGGTCCGCATATCCTGCTTTGGGCATCTCTCCAGGTTGAGCGTTCAGCGAGAGCAAGCTGCAGGGCGGAGGTCGCGCTTCCTTAGCCTTTCTGATTACTCATACTGCACTAGTCCCCTGAGAGAAGCCCAGTCATCACCTGATCAATCTCAGCATCCCTCCCGGAGCCACCCTGCATGAACACTGACAGCCATCCGTCAACATTAACCAGGCAGTTAACAGGCCTTGACAGTGACTCTCACCTGGCAAATTTGAAAAGCAATTCCTGGGCGTTGGCAAGGGAATAGTCTGACTTAGAAGGGGCTTTCAGCATCCGCTGGTCAGATGCCCCAGAACTGCCCTTCAGCCGGGACTCCTGCTCCACCACCCTCAGCCAATCCCTCCCAATGCACAAACTAATGGTTGCAGTATAAGCAAATTGTAAGGAGTAATGGGAACACGGAAGGATCACGGACAACCCTACACTCCATCTCCAAGGCAAATAGAGCTGTTTGTGTTACCCAGGCCACGCCATGTTCATTAATGCATAAAAGCTAGCTTTGGCATTCTTGTTTTTTAGCTGAAGAAATTGAAGATTTTCTGGATGATGAAACCATCATAAAGTTCTCGGCTACACAATAGTCTGCTGGGATGACTGCAGGTGACAAATATATTAGAACTCCTTGAGAGTAAATCGTATCCAATAAGCTTTTGATGTTTCTGCAGGGAAAAATTTGTAACTTTATAAATTTAAAAAATTATAAATATTTATAAATTTGTGACATTTGGCCACAAGAAACAGCAGACATCAAGATGTTCAATCCATCTTTCACCAGTAGAACCACACCTTAAAACTCCAGGCCAACAGGATGGAAAGTCACTTCCTAGAGAATTCTACAGGCTCTTCCATCCTCAGGAGGGAATTCAGAAGTTGTCTCATCTTGTCCTGGAACTGTAAAAAGCTCCATGTCAACTGCTCAGGAACCCTGGGAGCAAAGATCACCCACCACACCCACCGTGTCTTCATTAATTATTTACACCCACCCTTGCTTCTGAAAGGATTTCGAGGTACATTCAGATGTGGCCGCAGTCAATAGAATCAACGTCAATGCTAGGGAGGAAACTGGGGGCTACAGGAAGATAAGATAGAGGAACAAACTGCAAACATCTTCTGGCTAGATGAAAGCTACACACGTGGGTCTGGGCTTTCTAGCAATCACAGGGAGTAGAGGTTAAATAACTCCTTCCACAATTCATGATATCCTGAAAAATGGAAACAAGACAGATGCAGAGGAAAAAAACACCTGTGGTAGAACACATACCTTCCTTCAGGACATCTCTGGTCCCCAAAGATGTCTATACGGTAATCTCTGGAACCTGAGAATGTTACCTGACATGGCTAAAGGGACTCTGCAGATGTGACTGAGGTTATAGATCTGGGGGGAAGGGAGGTTACCCTGAGTCATGTAGGCAACAATATAATCATAAGCATCCTTCAAAGTGGAAGAGGGAGGCAGACAAAAAAGTCGGAGTGCACCATGTGGAAAAGTCTCAACAAGCTCTTGCTGGGTCTGAAGAGGAAGAGGAGGGACAAGCTGAGAAGCAGAAGAAAGGAAATGAATTCTCCCTGTGCCTCTAGAAGGAACTCAGCCCTGCCAATGCCTACATTTCAGCCCGGTGAGACCCATGGTGGACCTACAGACCTACAGATCTGTAAAGAACAAATTCATGTTGTTTAAAGTCACCATTTGTGATAATTTGTTAACAGCGGGAATAGAAAACCAACCCACTACTAATCAGCAGTATACAGTAGGGGTTTTGAACAGAGTATTTGAAAATGGACTAGTGCTTAAATTTCAATTAACCACTCACAAACCATGATATTTGAGGCATGTATTTTAATTTCTCTGAAGCGTAATTTACTAGTCTCAATGACAGCAAGTCCTTCAAATGTTACCAGAAGGGTTGGGTACACCTGGCCCTGGCACCTGGTAACAATTTACAACCATTCCTGGTCCGTATGTGAGGACAGAACCTCATAAGTGCTGGTTCTTCTTTCTCAGCCCAGAGGCTTCACATGGAGCTTGGGACCACTGTGAAGTGCTAGGGTTCAGATGACCATACTGGTATTTATTCTAGAACTCATCTGCTAATAACTTTGAAATGTTTTATTCTGAGGCCACCAATCCATGGGTTCATGTGCTCGGTGCAGTCAGGATTAGTACCAGAAGTCCCTTGAGGCCAACGAGATTTCTCCTGGAATCTCCCAACCTGCTCGAGGAGAGCAGTGCTTTTTATGGGTTTATGAGACCATCGCCCAGGAAAACAAGCGGTTCTGACCCGCTGCCCTCTACTGTCCGGCGACTGAAGCCCCAGGCCTGTGTTATTAAAAGAAGCGCTGACCACTTTAAGAAGGAAGCGTGGAGGTGGCAATTTAGCATCTTGATGTTTACAGTCAGAGAAACTGAACTCTAATGAGCTTCAGCAAAAATCGGCAAACTAGAAGTTATCCCAAATGCTGCTTCTTTCAGTCAAACTTGGATTCTCTGGGGTTCCCAGTAGATGAAAAATTAAAATTCACAGGCTCTCTTGACATTAATAAATTTTCTAAACCCCTCCCTTTGCCCCTGCCCCCGAAGGACAAGCACTAAATAGCTTTCTGGAGCCTGGGCCTCCCGCTCTGCCCAGCGGAATGTTAATTCACCTGTCGTACATTAAAGATGCCTAGTTTCTGGGTGCTCTGGGTGGAGGGGGGCAGGGAGGCGAGTGCATGTCTGAATGGCTAACGACCTACCCTTCCCAAGCAAACTTTAAACAGAAACATATGAAAATAAGATGCCCTATTAATCTTTAATGGGCTTGCAAACTTCCTAAGGAAAATTATATTCAACAGTAAATATACACTAGGCCATTTTTCTTCTAGGCAAGTTGTTTTAAAGTCAACAGAGACTTTGAGCTTAGCAAATAACTAATCCCTGATATCTTCCTTCCTAGATAGGGTGTAGAGAATATCACTATTGCTCAGGAGGCAGGGAATTGTGGCGTTGCACATCGAAAGAATAAATCACTCCGTTGCCACTGGATGATAACTCTCCGCTTTTCTCAAGAATCCACAGCTCTTCTTAGGAATCCATTCTTATCTTTAACATCCTCTCGTCAACAGCACCCCACGTCCCAGCCCCATTTTCTACATTTTATCTAAAACTTCCACAGCAGCATTTAAAACTATATTCCCCCCACCCCTGGATTTTTCCCTTCAAGGACAAAGGAGCTGTTTCCACAGTTCATACGAGCCATTTCATAGACACTGGTCCCTCAACTACTGTGCCTCCTGGTGATCCCAAGGCTTATCCTGATCTATGCATAGAGACCTTAAAGGTCCCCTCTGGTCCCTCCCACCAAGTCTTGCCGGCTCTGAGCTCCGAGTGGTGCCACCTTCCACCCACATTTCTCTCCATCACTATTTTGTGTCTTCATTTTGTTGACAGTGTTGCCCATACTGCAAGAGAATTATGCCCAGCACAAAATAAATGCTTTGTAAAGATCTGCTGAGTGAATGAATGAGTGAATGTGTCTGAGTTCCATCCACCATGGCACTAGTCACTTACTGGCCAAGTTTCAGCACACACATCTTGGTGTTACAGGTTTGACAACGTAACAGGTGCTGATGAAGAAACAGTAGCCCAACTAATCGTTCCAGCACTGTATGAACAACTCCACTGACTTAGCACCTGTCATTAACCATGTTACTGCACGAGCTCCAGTCATTTAATAAATAGGGATCTTCCTAGACAGATTAGCCTTATTCCACCGGTGAGGACACTGAAGCCGGTGAGCTCCACCCCAGCTGGAGCTAGAGTTAGAGCCAGCTATGGAAGAGAAGCCCACGGACTCTCAAGCTCATGCTCACCCCACGGCACTGAAAGAGGAATTAACATCTGATCTTTTCACTGCAGTTCTTGGTCTTCCACCGCCATTTTGATGTGAATTGTATGTTCGCAAAGCCCAAATCTGATTTAGGTGGATATAAGTGATCTTTACTAGGCCCAATAAAGTGTAATGACAGAATTAGTGGGCATTCTTTTTGTTTAATAGTGCTTGCAGTTTAAAAACATAAAAATAGAATATCTGCTGTTACTGTTCAGTAGGGCTCAAATGCCATCCCCAGACATTGCTGTGCAGAGAGGTCTTCCAGGGCCAGGCCTTGTCTCTCCAACAGCCCCGTCCCCAGGCTGTGTGCATGGTCAGTACCAGATGGCATGGAAGTCAAGAGGTGGGGGGACCAAAGTCTGTCCCCACACAGGAAGAAACCAGCAGACCCCACCCCACAGCCTTCCTTCACTGAAGAAGCTGGTCTGGTTGGAACCATCTCTGGGGGGCCTCCCACAGCAGGTGGGTGCTAAGGATCCTAGGAAAGGGCAAGAGGTCTGATGTCAGATTAAATCCCACCCGCCTGGCTCCTGTGCTTCATCTGCCTGCATCCTTTTATCTCCATGTATAAAAGGCAGGTGCTTGTGGCACCTTCTCCACAGAGCAGTGCCCAGGACTGAAGCCCATAACTTAGTATTTGGGTACCAAGTTTAGTGCTCAGCTAAGCACTGGCACAAATGATGCTGTTCTTACTCTCTAGGCCTTTCTTGGCTAGCCATGTCTCCAATCATGCCCTGGGAGGCAGTCTGGGGCAGGGGCTGCTCCTTCTTCAAAGAAGGGGGCAGTGCAGAGGAGTCATGTGAACTCCCCAGCACCCTCGGCTAGGGAGGAAGACTTGGCCAAGGGCAAGACTCCAGCAGGGTCCTGGAGGTGCCCTAGGTCAGCATCCTCTGTGTCCCATGTGGTCAAAAACACTTAGCCTGCCTCCCTTGGGAGGGCCCTGTCCTAAAAGGGTGGGTAACAGAATCCCGTGGACAGGGAATATTTGGTGCCACCTCTTGTACACCCAGAGCACATCCCTTCCTGTTTTCTCTGCACTAGGAGTACTGGGGAGTGGCCCAAGGGGAGTGGCCCGTGTTCTCTCCTGACAACTAAAGAGGCTTCCACATGGAAAAACTG
Source organism: Spermophilus citellus (assembly GCF_964194105.1). Taxonomy (NCBI): domain Eukaryota; kingdom Metazoa; phylum Chordata; class Mammalia; order Rodentia; family Sciuridae; genus Spermophilus; species Spermophilus citellus. The sequence goes on from NC_138195.1 coordinate 83,694,534, forward strand.
ACAAGAAGAGCAGAGTAAAGCATGCCAGCTTTCCTCATTTGAATACCTCAGGCCAAAGATTGCTCTAAAGGTTGTTTTGGAAGGAGGATTCTTCTCAAATGATTGCCCTGAGCAGCTCTGCTTTGCTTTGCATTTTCAGGCACAACTCTGACAAATGGATTTCAATCTCAGGCCAAGGTCAGTCTGTGGACAAGGGACTGTCTTCTCAAGTGCAATGAGGGCAAGTTTTGGATGGACAGTGGAGCTCAGGCAGCAACTAAATACATCTGTGGTTACCATATCTTAGGATACCATGTGAGTGCGGAGCTATGCCCTGGATGTTAGAGCCCTTTACAGTGGGTTCCCATAGCCTTCCAGGCAGAGGCCCACCTTAGTACAGCACAGAAACTTCCCAAGTGTGAGCACTGCCTACAACTTGGACTATCTGTGCTGCAACTGTCCTCTCTGTCCCTCATTGCCACCTGGCCTGACCCACACCCCGGCCATAGCATGTGCCACCCTCTCCCAAGTTCCCTCCCAGTCTCAGTGCCCAGCAACACTGATCTGTTGCCTGCTCCTTCTCAGGCTCAGCTTTGCAGAGAAGCTTTGTATGGACAGGGTAAGGCCACCAGCACTTCCTAAAGCAGTGCTCTCCTCAAGTGTGGACCCCAGACCAGCAGCAGCAGCAGTAAGGCCAGTGTGAACTCTCAGGCCCCAACCTGGACCTTTCATATCAGAAACTGATCCCAGCACAGGCTAAAGCAGGGGAACCCTAACTCTAAAACAACAGCCCTTATGAGAAGGCCCTGAGCCCACTCCCCTGCAGGCTGTTCTGACATAGCATTAACAACTGTCAATGCTTGTCCCCTCAATGCTGAAGGCACCTCACTCATCTCTGACCTTCAGCTCTCCAAAGCACCTACTGAATAAGTGAATGAGCCAGCCACCAGCAACGTCACAAGAGCAGGCAGGGCCCCCAGTATAAAGCAGATGCAATGGATCCCCAGGTATGTTTCAGCCTGAATGTATGACAGGGAGGGGATGTTTCCCCATGTGCTTGTGTCTTAATTACACAGAAAAGCTTTCTAGGGCTGTGTCCAGATTCTTTGCTGGAGTGACATTCTTGGAGAGAGGGGTCTCCCTCTCCCCAGACCCCCTTCTAGGAAATTCCAAGCTGTTAGATGCAGCCAGCTAACTCTGCAGAAGGAATGCCAACTGCTGGGTGCTTGTAAGAATCCTGAATTCCCAGCTTCATGGCGTTTCCAATTCTAAGGGTGGACCCAGGCCAAGTGTCACTGTTCTCACCATGGCACATGAGGAGGGGCAGGAAGAGCAGAGAAGCACTGCAACTGAGATGGTCCACATCAAGGTGCACCACCCTGCAGGCATTCCAACAGGCACAGGCTCGTCGCAGAACCCGCGGAGAGCAGAGCTCCACTCTGGCTTTCTGGGCATAGACAGTTGGTCCCCATCAGCCTGACCATGTTAGTACAATGGTGAAATCCTTCGAGTTCTAGAAAAGAGGACCACCTATGAAGGTGCTGTCTGTCGGGGGTATCTCTTCAAACAAGAAACCAAGCTGATCCAGGTGTGGCAGCCTGCCACCCAGCCCTAAGCCACCACCGAATGGCTGCCAGTAGACACTCAGAAGTCTCTACTCCCCCAACCCATTTCCACTTGGAAAGCCCTCAGTGCCCGACCCTTGACTTCCCAGAGTCTCACCATCCTGACCTGCTGCAGATGACAGGCTGGGCACAGGCAGCACCCCCCACCACTGTCTGGGTTCAAGGAGACCCTGGGAATGCTGGTGCACACCCACATCTTCTAGCTCAAGATTATCCTGGTCCATCTTGTATACCAGTTCTCAAAGAGAGATCAGGGGCCCTGGAGGTCTCAGGGAGCCCTTACAGGGGCCACTGAGAACCGCTTCCCTCGTCACACAAAGACATGTCCACCTGGCTCACTCTCATTCTCTCACAAGAGCACCATGGAAACTTTCCAGAGGCCACACAATGTGAAAAACTCGACAGACTGCACGCAGATAAAAGAACCCAGTTGTCTTCCAGACAGACCCCAAATTTGTAAAGTATAAAACTGTGTCATGTTTTTCCCTAATTTTTTTTTGAAAATAAAGTGATTTCTAAGAAAAATAGGTTCTGTTGTTTATAGTAACACATAATGGGCTTCTTGATGTTATTTTTAATTGAAGTGATAGGTATGCAAACATTTCTTCAGCTTTGATCCAATATAGCAAATATCGATAGATTTAACCCATATAAACAAAACCCTTTGGGATCCTTAGTGATTTTCAAGAGTGTAAAGGAGTTCAAAAACCAAGAAGTTTGAAAATTGCTGTTTTTAATGAGAAATGAAATATGTTTGCTTAAGCACTCCATCTTGACAAGAGCTAAAGGCCCCTACTTACACGCCTTGGTTGGGAATAAATAAATAAAAAGTTCAAAGTCACCTCCAGCGTGCATTTGCACCCATCCCAAGTATGTCTGGCAGTCACGTGGGTGGTTTTCAAGACACACTTTGCACAGAAGTGAGCAGCAGTGTTTAAGAACCAGGCTTAAGTCCCAGCTGCACCACTTGGGTGACAGGGAAGTTACTCGAGATCTCAACCCCCCATTGAGCAATGGGGAGGGTAAGGACAGCTGCTACTCCCAGTGTGTTGTAAAGAGCTCACTGGGCACAACGCCTGGCAAACAGTAAATGTCAAATAAATGTCGCTCATCGTCACCCTCACCACCCCTGCCATCTTCCACACATTCCTGCAATTGTGTCCCTAGCTCTGCAGATTCTGAGCTCCTGAGTCCTGTTCAACAAACCACTCTGCCCCCGGTTGTGGCTTGCTTCCTAATGGGATGATCGGATGATTCACAGCATAGAACCATCCAGGGGGAGGAAGGTTTGCGTCAGTCTCACTGAGTCAGTGACTGCCCTTTGCTGGATCCTTCACACCACTGTGACTCAGACACAGCCCCTCGAATCTCGAACAGCCCCCTTTATTCACGGTTACTCCAGGTCAGCACGTGCCCAAGAGGCTGCCAGGGTCCCCCCACGGCCTATTCATTCTTAACAATAGTGACTCTCAGCACTCTGCCCAGCAGTATCATGGCCAGCTCAGCTCGCATCTTACTGAGTATCTTTGTACGTCCGTTATTGTATATTCTGGACAGAAGTATTCTTGAGATGACCCATGCTCCAAATACACCTGGACCTTGTCTACCCTGCTTCCACCCTCGAATTGTCCCCAGTGGTGCCAACGCTGAAAGGAGGGTGATGTCTGAAGCTTCACCACGGGGCCTCAGGACTGCACACGTGGCCTATCATGGCAGGTGAGTTAGTGTAAAGCAATAAGAATCTGCACCCCCATCCCAGTTTAAAGGTCTGTCTGCCCCTGGGGGGACACATTCGGAATCTCGAATCTGTCTTTGTCCTAGTTGATAAACACTTGTGGGGGAAGTCAAGGAGAAAGAAGGCCACATTTTCTGTCTTTGGTGGCAGGTACCTGCTGATGCACTTGCTTCGTTTAATCCCCACAGCAGCACTGTGAGGATGGAGACGTTGCTTCCATTCACAGAGGGAAACTGAGGCCTCAAGACACCCATATCAGAACCACAATGTAGGCCAGGTCTGCCTCACTCACAGACACACACTGACAGCAACCGGGGAAGGGAAAAAAAAAATTCCCAAGACGCCAGCATTGTGTGGGACTTTTCACATGGATGGTTCTTTTAAATTCTTGTTTTTCTTGGATGCAAAAATTTTCTGCATAATTAATTGCCTTTGGAAATTACAGAGCAATTTCCCATTCACTGAGTTGGAAATGCCCATAGAAATGTAAATGCCAACGTGTCTGCAGGATACCTAACTTGAGGTGACAGAGGGTGGAAGGGGGGTGTGGGGGAGAACCCAAGCCTCTCTGTGAGGTCCACAGAGAGGATGAGCACTGCTGGGCTCCCGAGTCCACTATTGGCCTGCAAGGGGGTCAATGGGGTGAAAGATGAACTCCCCACTCCCAGCTCCTAGTTGCACTAAGAAGGGTTCAGGTGGGTTTCCAGGGCCAGAACCCCAGGGTATGAAAGGCCCATACCTGGAGAGATAATCTGGGGACCTGGGGTTCACACTGCTCAGCCCAGCCCTCCACGGGGTCCTCCTCACATCAACAGGTGTTAATTAAATAGGATACATTCCCCTCATGGAATACACGGCGATCATGGGTACTTGACGGAACAAATTCCAGATACAAAAATCAGCCTGCTCTGGGTCACAGGCTGTGGGTGTTATGTCAACTGCAAACTGTGCATGACCAAAAAAGGAAATATTGTCTGCTGTGGGGGCCAGAATAACTCAGTCTATGAGGTGGCGTGCCGGTCAGCATGGGATGCCCTCAGACCCTGAAGCCGGCTGGTCTGGATGAGGCCACCCGTCAGGAATGCCGGGGTCTTCTGCCTCATTCTTTTGTACCTCATTCCTCAGTTGATGTACAGTTTGGAAATGAGAGCTGTATGAAATGGAAGCATCCTTTCCCCTTGGAATCACTGGGGAGCAAAGAACATGAAATCTGCCTGATTAGGCTTGGGACTGGGCTTGGGGAGGCATGAAGCTGGCTCACCCCACCTGTGAACGTCATGGCTGCTAGCCTGCTAGTGGGCAGAGTACAAGGGTCTCTTTGAAGAGGAATGATCTGTGCAGAACAGTAGAGGGAATCAATTAGGGTCCTCTCAGCTGGCCAGTCTTAGACAAGGTGGTCTGAAGGCCAGGGATCCAGAGACCCCCTTCACACTGTCACCCACTCACCTTTTCACCACGTCTGGAAGTGATCCCAAGGTCTTGCCCCCACCACCCCAGCCTCCATCTCTGTTCTAAGATGAAATCCACAAAACGGAAGGTTTCCTAGTGACGAATGAAATGGCCACAGGGCAGGGAAAAGGTAGGAAGACAAAACTCCCAGATGACCCCAGCATGTGACATAAGCATGGATTATTTACAGCTGGTGTCACTTTGTGACAGCAAAGAATTCATCTATGCTGTGAGATACATGGCCAGGTCCCTGAAGTCCACTGCCTTCGGGAGGTGAAGGTCGAGGTGTCTGAACTCCAATGACTGCGCAGCAGAGGAATTAAGCAGCAAGCTGGGGCAGCCTGAGAGCCTGGGAGATGGGGCACGTGACAACACCTCTAAGACCCTCACCGTCACAAATGGGGTTCAGTAAGCAGGCCTGGGGTAAAGAGCAACTTAATGATAATAATTTAAAAACCAGTGTGACACCCTGGGAGGATGTTTTTTCCCTGTTTGTAGAAACAACTCTTTCAAAATCAGCAAGCTGTCACAGAGCACCCACTCGGTAATAGACAACGAGTGCGCAAGAGGAAATTAGATAAAGTCAGAACTTAATGAGCATGTATTACCTGGGTAGCTTTTTTTTATTTTTTAAATGATGCTGAGAGGCTCTGATGGACATTATGTTCCAACTTTCTGTGAAAAGTCTGGACCAAGCAGGCCAGGTTTATCATCCTGGCTGTCTGGAACTAAAGGTAGTAAGGTGAACACTGTAAGAACATTGTATTCTTGTCACGAAAGGCTATCATTTGTGACAGAAACCAGGCTTCAGAGTTGGCAAGCCTGACTGAATTCCAAGTCCTCCATGGGGAAGCTGGGTGCCCCAGGACTGGCCACTCCACCCACCAGAGTCTTGCAGGGTGGCTGGCAGATTAGGGATCGCATTAGTGAACTGAGCCAGCAGTGGTCATCCTCAGCACCCCGTGATGGCTTTTTGCTTCCTGGCCCCCTCATGCCTTCTTTACCTGGTCCTGGGCTTTTGTCCCATGACCACTATGGCTGCACTGTTCTATGCCATTCTTCCTTCTGGTCCAGCTCAAATGGGAGCCTTGCTGACAGCCAGATGAGTAGGTGATTCTCACCTCTGTTCTCCCAAAGCACTTTGTATCTTCCTGATCATAGACTCCCGCACCCTGTGGCAGTGACCGTCTGCATGCCTGGCTTCTTCTCTGCACTATTAATGGTTGAGGTGTCTGATCTTTATACCTGGCACAGTAAGTATAGGATGAGTGATAGATGATGGATGGATGGATGGATAAATAGATGGAAAGGTAGACTATGTGTAAAACCCAGAGCTTCTATGAATTCTTCCCTGAATAATTTGACACCAGTAATCACTATTCTGTTCTCTCTTGGCTTTTCCAAGATCTTTGTTCAGTTCTCCAACTTCCAAACCTCTCTTTGGCTTCATCAGAACTCACCATCAACCTGGTGCTCTCAAGTTCAGGTTCTGACCTACTTCTATTCTCACCCACTGTCCCTGGGGAACAAATCTCACTATACACCTTCAACAACAACTTCTATGTGGCTGATTGTAAAATCAATCCCCATATATAGCCTTATCTTTGAGATCCACTCAAGTTCTAAATTTATTCACTCATTTACTATTTCAGCAAATATTTAGTAAACACCTCTTATGGCATCTATCAAATTTCCCAAGTTATTCTCCTGTTCTCTCTGGCCCTTTTAGTCCATCCTCTAATGCACCCCAAGAATCTAACAACTGGCCTCCCCAGCACTGCTCCCAACTGTGTGCAGTCCTCTGATGTGCTTTAGACCTCTGATGGATAAAATCCAACATCTGAACATGGCAGTGGCAGCCCCAATGTCTTGCTTTTATATCACACTGAGTTTTCTCCTCCTTTTCCTGGACAATCCCCAGACTCTACTTCCCACCCCACCCTTGAATCTGTCCCAAACTGAGCTTCCCTCCTGCTTCACCTTTCCTGCTTTTCAGCCACCAAGGCCTGACAGGAATACAGCTCCTGAGACCCTCCACTAGGGCACCCCCTCCCCCAAGAAATATGGGTTCTCTGTTTGGGCTTCCTGGGAAGATCCAGTTCAATCCCATTCTTTTTCCATTCGCTTTCATACTCAAAAACAGGACAAGATGATTCTGGCGTTCAAGTCTCCATTTGCCCATGTGGATCCAGTAATCAAGACAAGGTGAAAATGTAACGAAAAGGAGTCCTTGATTCTTACTGTCTCTAGGCTAAGAGTGGCAAAAGGGACTTGGGGAGGATGGGGGCAAATGGAGGAAGGGGTGAGGAAAGGGAGGCAGAGACTCCGAGCCTGGCAGATGCAGGAAGGGCCCAGCTGGAGAGAGGGAGAAGCCAGAGTAAGTCTGCTCAGGTGTTTTTAGTGACAGGCTTCAGCAGGAACAGACAAATGGCTGCACATGGACTTCTGCCAAAGGAAAGATAAGGAGAGACAGGAGGTGACAAGATGGAGCAGGTCCCAGCTGGATGGAGACTGACTCAAGTTAGCCAGCCAGCAGGGCTGATGGAGCCCATGAATGGGACTGAATGGCTGCCCATCATGGCACGGGCTGGGTGAGGTTCAGAAGACCCAGAAGAAAGAATGTTCTCCCACCTGACGGAGTCAAAGCTGACAAGGTGACAGCAGATGTCAGAGGACAGCTCTGCTTGTCTCTCAAATCTTAAACCCACTGCACACAGCCATGGAGGAATCCCCATGGTCTCCAGTGCACAGGCAGGGTGGGAAGCAGTTCCCACCCGTGTGGCATATGAAAAACAAAGCCATTCGGCACTTGGAATGCATTGCTAAAGACACCCATGTAATCATTTGAAATGAAAACTGCTCAAATGAACTGGAAAATGTTTTACTTGTATTTTCTCAAATTCCCGAACCTTTCTTTCCATGGTTCAAAAGTTTGCATTGTCTAATTGCTGATTTCCATTTGTGAATGAATCAGTGTAAAATAAAATTAAGTGCCACATTAATCTACCCATCTAGTTTTAGGCATTAATTATCCTCTGAGCCATTTTCTCCTGTGCTTGCCACGTGTCAAGACAAGCCTGGATATGGTGATGAAGAATCCATTTTTTGACTCAGAAATTCAAGCCCCAGAAGTAGAGGACGTCCTTGATCTATAAGATCCACAGTTTACTGTGCAAAAGGGGCCTGATTCCAGGCAAATGAAACACATTTCTCACGTGTTAAAGGCATACTAACACTGTCAGACTGAATAAGTCACCGGAGTGGAAATTCATTGAGTGGTTTTGTGACATGCATTCTCAACTGCTGCATTTGATAACCACAATATATATAACACGGTTTTATATATATATATATATATATATATATATATATATATATATATATAATGTATATAACAGGGTTACCCTTAGCCTGGCAAATATGGCATTGTTTAGGGAAGAAGTTCAGAAATTGCATGTGTTTTTATTCCAGATCCATACCAAGGGACACCTTGCCTTCCTAGTTCTGCTAAAAATCCCCCAGGCTTCCAGGATACAATTATAAGATCTTGAATGCCCCAGGGAAAGAAAAACACTACATACTCAGTGAGTTTATCAAAATCACCACCTTTGGAGACTGTGTGGGTATCAAGTTGGGCACCTAGAGGGGGCAGTATATCTCCATGAGGCCATGAAAGCCTTGGGGACACAGGGCATAGAGCCCCTGACCCTTTCTTTGTGAGATTCAACATTATCAGAATCTTTCTAGGAGGAATGAAACATCCTTGACCCAGTACTCCTGAATGCAAGGGCAACACCAAGATCCTCCTCAGCAAACGCTGCTAGGAAAGAGAGAGACTGCTACTGCTGAGGGTGGAGAGCTGGCAGGCTCTGGAGGGAACTCCTGAGGACCCTCCCCTGGAGCAAAATGTCATGCTTTGGGGAGAATGGCTGCATAGCTGAGCATGCACCAAGAGCTGTTACACTGGTGTCCAAGGATGGAGCACCTCTGTTACACATGCAGGATGACCAAGACAGTCAGGGCCACCAAGCCATCAATCATGCATCAATCATCATCACAACCCATGCTCTGGGCTGTGTGGGAGCAGCTAAAGCCACAAGGCAGGTGGACTATTCATTAAGTAGCCTCAGGCTTGGCATTGGGGGCAGAATGAGGTTGGAGTGCGCCTCTGTGATTCTTAGATGAAAACAGGAGGGTCATGCTCAAGGGGACCTGTTGATAATGAGGAATAGCTGCAGCACTTGAGTGATTAATTAGAAAAATTAAAGAGATGGGAGCAAATATGTGGCAGCCCGACTGAGTGCTCAAGAGCTGAGTTTATTCTGATGTCAGAGTTTGGGAGGAAGGAGGTAAGGTATAAATTTGCATTATGTATATAAAACAATTTGCATCAGAAATAAAGGGATATGCTTCCTTGAGGCCAAACTCAGTACCAACATCCTTCCAGGCAGTAAGGAAAGCAACGAGAGGAAAACCGGCAGGGGAGACTCTGTGCTCTAGGGGAGGATGTGAGGCTTTGAATTTCCCCCCAGCCCTCTAATAACACCTCTGTGCTTGCTTTGCTATAGACAAGCTTGGAGGCCTAAACAGTCAAGTTCTCACTTTTCCTAGCTACCCCAAGAGGAAAGGAACCTGTCAGCTTCCTAAAAAGGAAGAAGGAAAACAAAGTCAAAAGGAAAAGCTCAAGTTGCGTCTTGTCTGTTTGAAGGCACAAAGCAGAAAAGAAACAGGTTTTGTGCAGAGGTACCCTGGGACCCTGGGGAAGGAAGCCTAAAAGCTGGGAGTAGGACAACATTACATTGCAGAAGTTTTAATGAGCCGCAGCAGCTCTTTGATAGGCTCTGATGTTGAGATGGAAAGGGAGCATTTGCAAGTGTGAGCTTTCCAAGAGTGTGGTGTTTAGGAAGCAATTTTCCCTCTTGCCATCTTTCCTACTGGGGTTATTCAAATGAGGCCTGAAGTCATCAGGGCAGTGGGGCTGGGGTTCCAGGGACTGTGATTTCCCCACCAGAGCTGCCGCTCTGGGAAGCTGTACAACAGCCTCCCTGAGATGGATTGAGTAGTTATGAAATGAAAGGCATAAAATTAAAGACAAGATTAATAAAAATCTGATGAAAGAAAACGCTGCGAACCAACCTAGCAGCTCAAATTACATTTACCACATTAGACAGGGACAGGGTAATCATGAGTAATAAGTTCAGGCTCTGGAAAGAAAACATGAGCTAAATAACTTAACGACAGGTATCACCAGGGGAAGGCCCTGACTCACCTTCCCAGGAAAGACTCAAGGCAGGGCATAGAGCCCATCAATCACACCGAGAGACAAATCTCACTTGGTGGGGCTCCTGGGTAGCCAGCCCTGGACTCTCAAGTTGCCTCTGAGCTCTACCTAGAGCCAGAAATGTGACAGCCTCCAGGTGCAACCTCCATCCAGGGGGCATTCACCGCATTGCTTGGTGGCTACCATACATTCCATTCCAACCTCCGCACGATCAAGCACAATCATTATTAGGCACAGGCTCTCTTGCACCTATTACATATTTCTGCTGCATCAGCTGGGTCTATTCCCTGATATTGGGGGTGTCTTTAGGTTTCAGAAAACTGTTCTTCTTCAGGTCAGTCTGAACCCCCAGATAGCAGCCCAAACATCCTGTTTTCTGCAGGTCTTTCTGCTGTCCCTCTCCCCAGAGCCCTCCAAGTCCCCCAGTTCCCAGCTATTCTTGCTACAGCTTAGTGGGGCAGAAATCTGATTTATGGATTGATATCAACCCTCCAAGGAGTCTCTCTATAGAACAATGAGCCAGGAAATGCAAATTGACTGTTCAGGTTGCACTTCTGGCCTGTGTAGGAGAGTCACAGACCTTCTCTGGACCTCATGTGTAGGCCAAACCTGTGAGCAGAGAAGATTCCCCTACCTCTGCCACCTCCTAGTCCTTGTTCAATGGATACAGCCTTATCCACTGCTCCCTTCCTGCGCTGTGCAGCTTCCCTTCTCCAGGCAGGACCAAACCCCAAGCCTCCTGGCTCTGACCCAGAAATGGATAGATGGTATCCTAGGAAGAAACTGTTCGGATTTAAGGCAAGTACTACTCTAGAAATCAAGTCCTGTTCAGAGAAGAGGGGTTCCTTCTGCTCAAAGACTGAAGATACCCAGGAATTTGGGTGTCAGACCAGAGGAGTGGTCTTCAGATTCTCTGCTCCTTCCCATCCCTGCTCCCTGGACCAAGTTTCCCCGTCCTGCTCCTTGACTCTATTCACCTTCTGCTGTGGATTCTTTAACTCCCTGCCTGATTGGCTTCCCACATTTGGGCTCACTGAGGCCTATCCACGCCCTCAGGATCTCCACTACCCATCCTGCTCCTAGCTCACAGCTGAGGGTCCCAGAGGACCAGAAACATCTGACTTCTCCCAGCATGCTAACTCTTCATAAAGCAGGTCATCTGAGTCCCTCTTCATAAAGCAGGTCACCTCCTTCCAGGGAGACAAAAACAAAAAGTGGAGGGATATTACTCCCAGAAGATCTTCACCATGAGAGAGGTAGAGAAATAATTAGGACTTTCACTTTGCTTTGGTTTCTCTGAGAGCTGGTTTAAAGAAGGGATGGGATCCCATTCTCCTAGAATAAAACAAGTTGATCAGAAACTCAGCTGACCAGAGCTCTCAACATATCAGACCTTCTTTCCCACTCTCTGCCCTACAGAAATGGGGAACTGAAAACAAGAACCTAGTTACACTCTCACCTACTTGTCTACCTGTCTAAAGCTTATTGAGCACAGAGGATTTTGTCAGACATGGGACCAAAGGCTCCTAGATCCTATCTTGGGGAAAATGTACAGGTGTTATCCAACAAGCTGGCCCATCTGAATCTCCAGCCTAGGATCCAGCTTGCTCTTCTCAATGAGGCATCAGCACAGCCCCAGTCTGCAAAGACTCAATCTCTGCTCATCAAAGTCTACTTGCTTTGATCAGCAACTGAACTCAGCCCTAAGTTCTGGAAGGACATACATCAAATTGTCAACAGTGGTCGCCTGAGGGCTGGGGCTGAGTGGGAGCAGACAGAGGGTACTTTTTCTTTTCACTCTACCAACTCCATATGGCTTTTTCTCTTTTTATATGGAGAATGTGCTTCTAGACTTTTTCAAACATTAAAATCCATCAATAAATGGCCCAAAAGGAAAAGGAAGCAAAGGACTCAGGCTCTGCAGAATTTCTGATGGAGGCTGAAGGTGGAAGAAGAGCTAGGCTGGAAGGCACCCACTCTTCATAGCCACAGAATGCCCCAGAACAGACTCAGGTATTCTCAAAGCTGTCCTCCCCAGATGGACATGGCTCAGCTCACTCCCTTTGGCTGGTGTCTTCCAGTGTTCTGTCCCTGAAGACCAAGAGGCTCCATATTTCCAGTCAAATCCTCCCCTGATTTTCTTAAACTCCAACGGTCCCTGAAGGCTTGAGGAGGGGGTACCTGGCTCAAGCTCACCTCACCCAGGTGATCCCCTCCCCACCTGAGAGGTGCGCAGGACATCAGCGCTATTTTCCCGATTCTAGAACCTCTCAGCACCCCCTAGTCAAAGATAGGATTGTCCCCAGGGTGACAGGATAAACAGCTGTGAAAAAACAATTTTTAGAAGGTGAAGTCAGACTCTCACCAATCTTCCAGAGGCATAAACCTTGCTTCGCTCTCTGCCCTGGAGCAACACAGAACACTGAAGCCTGGCAGCTGGAGAGGCCACCAAGGCCCCCCTGCACCTCAGTGATCACCCAGCCACCGGTGCTCTTACCTACAGATGTAATTCGTCTTGCAGGAATCCTGCAAACTCAAGCAGTTGGGCTTCTCCCGCTCCTCATAGGAACACACAGGCACGATGGTCTGTCGCCGCCGCTCTGTGCAGGCGATGTCCCGGCAGGAGCAGAACAGCATTCCATAGCTGTGCTTGGCAGGGACCTTGTCAAAGAACTGCCGCAGGGCCTTGTGGCACTTGCGACGGTTGCAGACCTCGTTGGACATGCTGGTGGTGCACGGGGTGATGTAGGCGCTCCTGTACTTCTTGCAGGTGTCGTCGAGGTTGCAGGCCTTGGCTGCGTCCAAGCAGTTGTTCCCTTTGGGAATGTGCTCCACTGTAAAGCAGAGAGAAATGGTGAGACCGCAGGTCAGCATGAGGTCTGCCCACGCCTCTCCTGTTCTCATTGAGATCTTGACATTCACCTGGCCATGCTGGAAGCTCTAGAACTCAACAAATTTTGAAGCCAATAACTTAATGACTTTGTGGCAATGAGAAAGTGTTAGGGGTGTAAACAATGGGAATGTACAGCAACACACAAGCCCCTGGTATTCCCCTCGATGTGAAAATAAGGAGAAGCTATGGAGTGAGGCCAAAGGAACTCAGGCACCTGCCTGGCTAGGAGCAAACAAGGCAACAAGAGAATGCTTCCAGCTCCTGCTCTATAAACTGAAATTAGGATCAAAGAAAACAGCAACAAATTATATACTTGTTCATGATACAGTATATAAATGATATGCTGAATGCAAGTATAATTGCCATGCAATCCTTCAGGAATATAATTATGTAATAAATGCATATAGTACATGCTAATTACTATATGATTACAGAGTAATTACATGGTTATTTGAGCCCAGAAGACAAAATATTATGCCAGCCTCTCTAAACAGGAAGAAGCAACTACAGTGAAGCTGTATTTAAGTTTCAGCTCATGGGCCATTGGAAGAAAACCAGAATAAATCACATAAAAATTTGCAAACTTCAATTACCACTTAACTCACCACATACAAAAAGTCAGCTCTGTGAGTACTGAAGTTTCCAACTAGGAAGATTCAGCTAGAATTTTTGGATAGAATTTCAATGGGCTTCAAAGCTTGGGTTTTAGGAATCTCACAAAACATATGCTGCCTTCCACTCAAGCCCTGTCTGCTCAGGCTGCCAGAGAAACCAGTACCATCCACCGTGGGGCTGCTCCCCTGCAGTCTGGATGATAGCACAGGGGCATGTCCACTGGGTGACTGAGCACACTGGCCATCACCCCATCCAATGGATAAAGTTACAAATAAATGGGCAAGGAGAATTGAGCTGGTTCCTACATAGAGGTGCTCTACAGGGAGAAGGAAGTGATAGAAAAACTTTCCAGAATCAAATGATAAGTGGAAGACTGATAAGCAGGTGTACCAGTGACCCTCTGGGGAAGAGAGGAAGGCAACAGATGAGTAATGCATAACTGTGAGATTAGACACAAATCTAATCTCAGTCCCTGCTCAGCCCTCAGCCCCTCTGTGGATTCTGTGACTCCCTTTCAACCTGATGATGAGGTCATTTGGGAGAGGGTCCAGATAGTTGTGGGGGACTTAAAGACGGGTGTTGTGCTTACTGCACATGTAATTGGCACATGGAATGGCAGTCTATCTTAAAAAGGAAGGAAATCCTGTGATCCAGAACAACATGAATAAACCTTGAGGACGTGACACCAAATGCAACAGAGTCCCAGAAGGACAGATACCGCAGGACTCCACTCCCTGAGGAATCAAAAATACTTGAACCTACAGGAACAGAGAGTGGGTAAAATGCTGGCTGGGTTGGGGGATGGCTGGGGTGTTGCTACTCAAAGAGCTTAAAGTTACAGCTCTGCACACTAATAAGTTCTAGGAATATGCCTACAATGTCCTTCCTAGAGTTACCAATTCTGTATTGTGGTCTTAAAATTTTGTCAAGAGAGTGGGTTCCATGTTAAATGTTCTCATTATGATTTTAAAAAAAATTAAATGAAAAAAAAGGGCACACAAAGTAATTTCAACATTTCAGGGAAAGGAAAACCTCCTGTGGTACTGATGAGTCTTGCTTTAAAAATACCCCAAAACTCTGAAACCACAGCATTCTACCCTGGCACCACAAGCTGTGTTTTATTATGTCCCAGGTTCATGTGTCTGACATCTGAATCCAGAATATTTAATGTGGAAGATAATAAACAAGAGATTCAGCCTTTCTGGGGTATGCAGCGCAGGGGGTGAGCAGCTGCTCAGGCAACCCGCCGGGTTAACAGGCGCACCTGGGGCTGTCCCTCCGTCATGCTCTTCCAGGCTTCTCTGCCCCTCACTCAGGCTCCTCGGGACTCGAGGAGGGAAGAAGCCATCATGTTCCTTTACAGGGACATCAGGGCCTCTAGGCCTTGGCCACACTTCCAGCCTTTTCTTTTTAGACTTCTAATGATGTGCTATTGGGCCCAAAGACAATGATTTCTATTCTGGAAGGTCTACCATTTTCTAGATTTCTAAATTATGCATTTCAATGATAAGCTGAAAGAAAGTAATAAACTGTACTCTACATCATCTGGATCAGAGCCGTAAGGCTGAAGCTAGGTATGTGTACCATTTAACTACCTGCATGTACTTCTGCATTGGTGCACAATGAATGACACCCTATAATCTTTCACTAAAAGAAAAAAGAAAAAAACCCAGAGGCACAGAAGTGAATGAACAGAAAAGGGATATAGTCAGTGATATATGAACAAGCCGTTCAGGCAAGTTCAAATGGAGAAAAACGGCAGAAGAATGACATCAGCACATGGCACCTAGCAACATAAGCCTGCCAAACTGGAACACCCATTCTGATTCCAAGGGCTACATTCAGATCATAGGCACCAACTGAGTTTCAGCAAAACACTATCATCCCTTATACAAAATTAATGTTATTAGCTTGCAATTCATTTTCTCAAAGTTTTGTTTATACTTAATTTAAATGTATGGCTTTTATAGCTATGTAACAACAAAGAATAAAGCTTTTTATGTTTATCAATCTTATAGAATATTGCAATAAAAATAATAAAAGTCAGCACATCACATCCAGGAAATTTCTTTTTCTTTGGAAACAGTCCATATAATAACACACAAGCTTTAAAAAAATTGGTCTAGTGTGTATCTTCTTTTGGTATAATAATGTTAGTTGCCTTTTTGAAGTTGTTAAAACTGTATAGCTATTAAGTTTTTCCTCTTGATGTTATCAAAAAAGAAATGTAATATTTTAAAGGAAAAGCTTTGTACAAAGTGGAAAGCAGGGTAAGCTATTTTATGTCTAAACCAATTGCTCAAAGTTAACTTCATTTAGCAGTGGCTGTGACCTAGCCTTACTTTGTTCTGATCCTGTTCTCATCACTCTACAAGCCTTGTCGGAGAATCCTCTCCTTACCACTGTTTCAGAGTCTTTGACAAATTCCAGAATGTATAACCAGGCACATTCGGTAGGACAAAAATGATTATTCATGTCCAGATCACAGGTCAATGTGTGACAACCTTTTTGTTTCTGATTCAAAATGTTCACACAAAACATTCTCATGACCCTTCTCAACTTGATGTATGAGATCAGAATCACCCTGATACAAGAACCAACAAAGAGGAAAGAAGAAAATACTAGAGAAAGACTGCTTGCAAACATGGATGTAAAACTCTTCCCTGAATTTTGGTAAATTTTATTTAGTAATACATTAAGAACATATTAACGTATTACTAAAATAAAATTTAGTAATACGTTAATATGTATTACTAAATACATATTAATGTATTACTGACCAACTGGGTTTTAGCCCAAGAATGCAAGATTGGTTAATATTTAAAAATTAGTAATAATTTAGCACAGCAACAGAATACAAGACAAAAACTATATGATTGTTTCAATAACCAAAGAAAAAGCAACTAACAAATTTTAATACTAAAAAATGATCAGCAAACTAAGAGACAAGAATCTCCCCAACCTGATAATGAGCAACTATGAAAAACCTAGCTATAACCACATCTCATGGCAACATATTGACTGCCACTCCCTAAGATCAGGAACCAAGGATGCCCATTTTTATGCCTTAGAGTCACTCACTGTACTGGCACTCCTAGTCTCTGCAACAAACCAATGGAAAGAAAGAAAAAGTGGAGAGATTGGAAAGGAAGACATCTCTATTTGCAGGTGACTTGGAAAAATCCTAAGGAATCTACAATAAGTGAAGGATACAAATTTAATACACAAATATAAATTGTCATTTTTTGAGTTTAAAAGTTTGATTTATTTTATTTTATTTTTTGAAAAATTAACAATTGCATAAATTTATGGGGTGCAATGTAATACTGTTTTATATATATGTATATATATATATGTGTGTATATATATATACACACACACACACAAACACACACACACACATATATATATATATAAATACATTGTGGAATGATTAAATCGGCTACTTAACATATCACTTTCTATGTTAGCTGGAAAAAAATTAAGAAAAATTTAAATGTAACTCTGTTTTTATAATAGTATCAAATAAAAAATAAAAGCACTTAGGAATGAATCTAACAAAGCAAGTGCAAGACCACTACATTGATTTAAAAAAAATAAAAAAGCACAACTGGTAAAAATGAAAGACCTAATAAATGAAAATGTATACCATGTTCATGGATCAGAACACTCAATATTATTAACATGTCAATTATCTCCAAATCCTAGTATTTTGGAATTGGCAAGCAGAGTCTAAAATTTACATGGAAATGCAAAGAATACAGGACAGCCAAAGCAATATGAATAAGATAGCAAAGTTGAAGGACTTACACTGATTGGCTATAAAGCTACAGTTACCAAGAGTGTGGTATAGCATAGGCATAAACAAACAATGGAGAACTCATAAATATACCCACATCAAATATGCAGTCATTCTATTTTTGATGACACTAATAAGAGAGAAATTCTTTGTCACAAATGGTACTAGATTCTCTGTATATGAAGCTCCAAAAGAGGTGAAACTAATTTATAATTTTTTTTAAAAAAGTTAAGAGTGGTTACTACTGGAGAACAGGAATGGGGACTGGCTTGGAAGAAGGAACTTCCTGAGGTGCTGGCCATGCTCTGTCTCTTCTCAGGCATGTGGGTTGAGTGGCTTGGATCAAAGAATGGTATCAGAAAATGAGCACTGAAGGTTTGTGCCTATGTAAACATCACCTCAAAAAAAAAAAAAAGAACTAGACAGACAATGAACACTGGTTAGTGATATGTATGTTGAAGCATGTAAGACAAGGTACTGAGATCTGCATTTTAAAAAAATTAGAGGGATGGATGGAGGGACACTTCATAAAGCAACTATATTCAAATGTTACTGCTAGAATCTAGGTCCTGGGATATGTTAACTATAAAATATTTTCCACTTTTCTGTAAATATGCATATTAAAATATTGAGGAAAAGTAGGTTCAGGTATACTTTACTGGGATTCCTGCGGTTATACACAGCCTATGAAAATAATTCTCAGTTCCTCCCTCCCTTTGACCTTCCTTCTGAGTCCCTCACAGACCCACCTCCATCTCTCCCAAGTGTTGTGTGTCCTGCTGCATTCAAGTTCAGAATAAACACTCCTGAAATCATGGTGCATGTGAATGAGCGTGGAGTTTCCACCTGGCAAGAAGATGGATCCCCTATATCTATGAAATGGATCCCCCACTGCACAAAAATGCTACTTCAAGGATGGGAGGGCAGAGGGGTGAGCGGGAAGAAAGATTCGATTTATGCCATAGGAGATCCGCACTCTGCCTCCCCTTGCCGGGAGGAGCAGGGTGCGCCTGTCTTTAGGCTCTGGGCACAGCGCCCTGTTGCCTGCCTTCGTGGGAAGGCCTGGAACAGCTTTGCGGTAACTTTCAGCGCTGTCCTCTCGGCAGCTCATTTTAGAACTCAGCATCAGGATGCCGCGTCCCCCTCCCCTCCACCTCTAATCTCTGCCTCCATCTGCTGTTATTCATTCTTTAACTTGGTGGAATGTCTGGGATGCTGTCTGAATGGGAATGTTCTCAGAATGAAGGCTGTTTACTAGAAATCCGTTTTCGGGGGGCAGGGCGCCTGTGAGTGGGTTTACTCAGCTAACGTGCTCCTCTCCAGCGTGGGCCGGCACTGGGTTATGGAGAATGCCATTTAACCAGCTTTTCATTTCAAAGCTCCACCCAGCCATGTCGTTACTTTGCAGGTTACAGATTGCTTTCTCTACCAGCAGCTGAAAGCCTCTCTGGCTGGGATAGCATTGGACTGGGGCTTCTTTCTTATTCATCACAACCAGAGGCCCAGATCACAAAGCATGCTATGCAAAGGGTCAGGTGCTGCCTAGAGAGTGATGGATCAGGAATCAGGGGATATGGGGTTTAAGTGATCCAATCGTCTGAGAGCCTCTGTTAAGTCAGTTTTCTCTCTGTGGGCCTTAATTTCTCCATTTGTCAGGTGAAATACCCAAGGAAACTCCAAAGGTTGAGATTCTTTGGTTTGATGATTATAATATAATTGGCCTTTTCTGATTTTAACTTCAAATATCAAGGATAAAATGATAATCTGGGAAAGAATAAAACCCCAGTCAGAGATTCCTCATACTCCAAGGTGCTGCCTCTCAGCTGTCTGCTGCTCCGTGGAGTCCACGGACCAATGATTTCAACCCTGACCTGACAGCAGAGCAAATGTAAAGGTCCCTCTAAGACAGTGGGATGTGGGGATGTCAGGGATGAATTATGCCCCGAGAGAAGCTTTCATATTCTAAATTCCTCTGGAGCCAGAAATTGCCTTCATCCCAAATACAATCCTCACACTGTCCCAAATCAAAGAGGCTATCACTGTGGCCGGCAGCAGCCCCTTTTTATTTACACTTAGGGAATGTCCCCGTTACTGGCATACGCCACTGCCAGCTCACCAGGGGAAATGATTCAGGAGGAAACGCAGATGCAACCAGCTAGAAATTCATTTCTATAGATTAGGAGGTGGGATCAAGTAGTAAATGTCTTAAAATATGTATGGCCTGTGTGCAAGGGGATGTAATGAGCAGAAAGTTCATGAGATGCAGCCAGAGAATGTTATTTACAAAGGCTTGTGGGTTTCAGGGTATCTCCTGACTTTCTTTGTAAGGCTGCAGAACTGAATTCACAACTCGTTCCCTCTTTCTTCAGACTTGATGAATCACCGCCATAACATAACTGCTATTCTTCTTCTAATAGGTGCCCTCTCATGTATTATCCTGGCAAATAAAAAATGGGCAAAAGCACTCGGATCTTTGCAAGGGTAAGCAAGCTTTCCTGGAAGCTCACGCTGACAGTTGGATCTGATATCCCCGTGGATCAGATGGCAAATCTGATCATACAGGTTGTGACCCTTGAAATAGATCCTTCAAAAGCTTGGCCTTTTCCAGCTGGGGTGCCAAAAATTACATTTAAAATGTGTGTGTTGGCTGTTGGAGCCCATTTTGTCATTCACACACCGTTTCAGATCTATGGTATTACACAGTGATGAATTCCCTCCTGGTCCTGTTTTTTTTTTTTTTTTTTTTTTTTTCATATCTTACACAACTACATTAAGCCTCAAGCCATACTCAAGTTTCCTCAGGGGCTGACAGCGATGGAATTATTTTTGAATACCTATGAATCTGGAAATAATTCTTCTGTCTGGTGAAGACAGTTCCCAGCCTTAACCACAACTCATCCCTTAGACTTCCATTTCCTTAATGCACCTACTGTCGCCTGCCTGTGCCCACCACCCTCGCCGCCTTCCATACCTTAAAAAAAATTAGATGTCGCCTATAAGGGCTGTGCAAGTCACAGGCTTGCTGCTGCACAGTGATTAATAGTGCCGTCTCAGCAAATGGGATCATTACATTTTTAATTAACCTTTCCAACCTCCTCCACCTTTTCCTTTTGTTATACATTGGATCCCTGAAGTTTTCTATTTGTTTATGTTCAACAAGGTTTGAAACAAAGGCATGAAAAATGATCCCAGATGACGCAGGAATCAGTGCTCCAGGTGACGTGTCTGGTGAGGTGCGGCCCCTCACTGTGTGTCAGATGTGGGGACAGGCGCACAGAACTTGGTGGCTGGGTTCCCACCTAATTTTTGTTTTGGCAGCTTAGTGTTATTTAATGGCCTTGGCTACCAGGAAACTGGCTTTTTAAAATCTCTTTCAACCTAATTATAATTACAGTGTATAAATCATACAATGATCAATTATAAAAATCTCAGGTTCATAAATATTTAACTTAGCATTTAAATCCACACTGCAGGAGTGCATGAAATTTCTGAGCCCATCTCTTTGCAAACAACTGCTTTATTACCGTTCCAATGCCAGTTACTGCAAACTGCACCGAGTCTGTCTTGCAGCACACTCAGGCACATATTTGCACATAGTGCCTTTCTGAGTATTAAGACAGCACAATTTAGTTATTTCTAATATATGCATGCCTCTCATTAATTTTTTTGCAAGGATTCCTATCACCATCTTTTAATTCCTCAAGTATGGAGAGGCAACAATTATGATATTAGACATAGAAACACTCATTAAAATATATTTTATCTAATGTAAGATTGATTCTGAGATAATTGAGGTCAGATTTGTTTGGAAAATGTATTGTGACATGTGCAAATGCTGATGCGAAGAGGAAATGATCTTTTAGGAGAACTCAAGCAAACAGCTAAATATTTTTCAGCAAAATCATAAAAGCATAATTGGATTTCAATTTAGTAATAGTGGGCCTTAGACAGGCCATTTTTAATAATCTAATTACGTGCTTGGGGCCTATCCCAGAACTCAATGACGGCTACAGAACTATTAATTGTACTCAATCCTGTTGCATTTTCAACCATGAAATTCTCTATTACATGTAGGACTGGCTCTCGGTTTATGGTTCTTTCCCCCCCCACCATCTCAGATAATCTTTATAGCATCCAAATATTCCTCCTTTGATTTTCTAAAAGCAAAATATTTTAATGACTTTCTCTGAATCATAAAAGTAGCTCAGATCTGTGGTCCTTCTTACAGACATAATGCACAATGAGATCTACAAATATTTTCCCTATTTTTATGAAGATGCAGAGAGCAGCACCCGCTTTTGTCTGGTTTTCATTAATTAATGGTATTTAATTGCTAACATCTCATTAGCAGTAAAATTAATGAGAATTTCAATTATGGGGAAAAATCTGCATGATAATATAAACCTAATTCATTTTATGGAGTACAAAGTATAGTTCCACTAATGCTGAGCCTGCACAAGCGCTACTGATATCTAGTTATTTCAACAGGAAAGGGCCAAATACAACTACAAAGCCGTGTCACCTCTCCCCAGAGGGAATAATAAATGTGGGCCAGCCCAATAAGAAAAAATCCAAATTCTCCCTCACTTCCCACCAATGTGTTGCCACTCAGAGACTGGAAGCAAAATATGGTTTGTTTTAAATAATTTTCTTCATTACTATTAAATTAAAAGCTACCCTTAAAACAATGCACCTGCACTTTGAAACTAGCAAACACAAATTTAGGAATGTGCAGCATGCTGGCAAACTGGACACTTATCCCAAAGAGGCTGCCAGCAGTCCGGACATTTCAGACATTTCATGAAACTCTTTTCCTGGAAGCCTGAAGCATGTTCTTTCAAATATCCTGCCCAGCATTGAGTCTTCACATCAGGGTTCAGTTTTAAAAGCCAGATATCCTTTAGCACTAAGAGTGTTGAATAAAGTAGGTGATGATGTTGGGTGATGATGCTTCAGGGTAGATAATCAGGGGTGAATATCTATAAGGACTTTTTTCTTACGGGGGGTGACTGAAATGGTAACATGCAGTGGCTTTCTCCATAGGCACTGAACCAAAGACAGGTAGCTCCTCAGGTGGCCACCTGGAAGGAGAACATTCATCTGGATGAAGATGTTCTTGGTGGGCTCCTGATCCCCAGCCACAGCAGACATCTGTGTGTTCCTCTGACTGGCGGGAGCAGCAGGATGGAACCAGGGGTAGGCAGAGCGCCGAATGTCACTTGTCCTGCACAACTTCCTAAAATGTGTTCTGTGTTATGATATACACAGAGCCAACAGGAAAAAGTCCGAATTCTAAAGCCGAGGAATCTGCTGAAACAATGAAGAATGAAGAGGCCGAAGATCCTATTAAGTAGCCGGGATGATGCTGAGATAATAATGAATCATTGATGATGTCGGTGGTTGTCAGGGCCCTCGCAGTGCGGATTTCAGCAAAGATAAGCTAAATATCAGCTCTTTATTTTTAGTTAAAGAGCATAAAATTCAAAGCCTTTCCTCCCACGAGCCTATTTACATACCTGCTGGGCTACCTGTTCCCCTTCACCTGCTTCCCGATTAATACCCCATTAAGCATCTCCACCCGCGGTGGCTTTTACCTTCACCAGCCCCGAAACCATCATTCATCGCTAAGTCTCAATTGTTTCTTTGGGGAAGATAAACAAAAGCTGCATGAATAATAATGACAGCACTTTGCCTTTACAGGGTGTACTTTCCTGAAAGACAGTGGCCAGAAGCTGTGGCCAATTTCAGGGTCAAAGAGCCACTTAGCGGGGCAAAAGGTCTAGAGTAATGTAGCCTCATTCTAGAAGTTCGAGGAGAGAAGGACTGACCATCTTAGTCAGATATGTGAATTCTGGACTCAATATATATATATATTTATTTGAATATTTTTTTTTCATTGTAGCATTCAAGGTGATTTTTGTCCCATTGGGCTAATAAGATGTTGTTTGGCGAAGGGCTCTTAAGTCACCTAGTGGAGTGAAGATTATTATTTCTCTTTCATGTAAGCCCGTTTTAAGTGTTTCAATGGTTCCTTCAAGCAGCGACCAAACCTGGCCACCCTCAGAGAATCAGTATTTTTACTCAGCTCCCAGGTACTTTTGATGATCAGCCTGGAGCTGGCTAATCTTTGGTAGGGTAAACTGCTGCTTGTCACCATCCTCCTACACTCCCACTTATTTTCCTGGAAAATACTGGCTTTCCAGCTGTCTCTGGTCACATTTTCAGGAAGGTGAGCCTGCAGAGGTGCCTCCTCATGGACGGACACTCTCTCAGTCCTCACTCTGTGAAGATCTTGTGGACAAGAGGGTTGTCTTTGCCCATTTCTCAAGGGTAACTTCAGAATTAAGGCTGGACCAAAATATAAGGAATGGCCCTCAACCAGATGCTCCCAAGGTGGGCTAAGACAAAGTGAGTCAGCAGGACCCACCCCCACCCCCCCTCCAGCAACTCAGCATGGCCTCCATGAGCCGCAGAAGAAGTAGAATGGACAGCACTGTGTGCGTCCACCCATCTGTGCCTCCAGCGGGCTCTGTTTTATTTTCATAAGGCACTGGAAAGTCTTCATGGTAATTTTGTCTCAAGCTTTAAATTCGTTCCAAATGCATTCACACATCTGGCCTCAGAGCCCTGGCCTAACATTTGTTCGATCCCCATTTGAAGGAGTACACCCGTTAGCTCAAGGATTAAGTTTAAACCCGGGAATTTTTATACTGAAATTCCTTAGCCAGGCCCTCCATTGCATGTCTGTAACTGAATCTGTGGCTCAGATTCCTGAAGGGATCCCAGAGTCAACACAGCTCTATTCCCATGGTGCTGGGCACTGAGCCACCTTCCCCCAGGGGTGCTCTCCCACCTGGCTCCCCTCCATGGGATGTTGAGAGTCTGCGGAGGCAGGAGGAGGCAAGAGAACAACCCTGCACTAGGATTGCTTCATCTGTCACACACATGTATCAATTTGGGGGTCTCTGATTACATGGACCTCAGAGAAATTAAGAAACCAGGAGTTAATGAGAACATTGCCAGCACCTACAAGCTCATATTTCCCCCTAGCTATCTGCTCAGTAAAAAACGGCTACTGCGTAGGCAAAATGTTTGTGCTCTACTGAAAATTCCTTCAGAGACTTCAAAATATGCCCTTTCTAGTGGAGATCTGGACATGCACACTTCTTAGGTTGTGTGAGAAATGCCCACTTGAAGAGTTAAATTTAACCCCGGGGCAAGACTGAATGCAAGTGTTGAGGTCAAGATGACTCCATCAGCTTTATGCCTGCAGAGACCACAGCGACATTCAGCACAAGTGCCCAGGTTCAGGCCAGCTGCCAATGCTACCCATAGCACCCCAGGACACACCAGCAGTACAGGGTCACCCTTGGCTAGGTCATTCAGGCACGAAAGAAGTGAGAAAGGCCAGCCTCAGAATGGCCTGCCATGTTGGCCCTCCTTGGGGAAGCCATGGAGGGGTGAAAACTGCCCCATAGGATGGCCTGGGTCCCTACCTTGTCCTCCTGTATGATGCTCAGTGTTGCAAGAAGTCTTATTTTATGACACAGAAGAATCAGAGGGAGCCAGATCTCTGTGATTTCCCATGCCCATCACTATATTGCCAAACACAGGTATTAATTAGCTTCTTATCCTTTGGCCTTAAAAAGTAAGTAATGAATAACTCCTCAGCATCCCCCAGATGTGTCTAGAGTTGCTTTCCTTATCAGGAAGAATTGGACAGTCTCCTCCCTGTGGCAGTAGCTAATGAACTGATCCAGGAGAACAAGAAGGTTCCTGAGGTGAAAAACATGGCAGACTATGATTCCTAAAGTAGGTCTGTGAGGTCGCACTGGAGACTGGTTTGACTTGGGAAGGTTGCTGGTGTTACCAGTAACCACAGAGTGCCTTCTTGAATAAAAAGAAAATGGAATCCAATTGGCTTTTTGATGGGGAATAGGACTTTCTCAAATTTTCTTGTTGATTTATTATGTGGGACAGATGATCTTCAATGCCATGTTTAAGAGCTATTAGTTTTAACTGAAAGGAAATCCATCCCTTAATGTCTGCTACAAGCTCTTGAAGGATTTAACATGAAAAGTTTGTTCAGTAATATAGGTGGGACCATATTTGGTGATGCCTAGGGGTCAGAATAATGGTGGTAAAAGTTTATGCAGGTCAGAGATTGGGCTTAGGGGTACATTAAAAAAAAAGAAAATTAAATATGGCTTTAGGAAAGATAACACATCAAATAGCATAATAACACAGAACCAACCTTTTCGGAAATCTAACAATCTGAAATTGGTCATTCAGTTCTAATGTGGTTAGAATGAGAAAAGAAAAGCAAATGTCTAAATCTATCTCTTGACACCCGTGAGAGGTCCTCTTTGTGCAGCAAAGACTTCTTTAAAGTGCCAAATAACTCAGAAGTACTTCTGCATTTGAGAAAGAATCCGAAAGAAATTACTAATGTGATTACAAGCCCTACAGAGTCTTGTAAGGAGAGGAATCACAATCATCTGCTAATGCTGAACACTGCAGAGGGGGAAAGGTATCTACAGGAGATTAGTGTGTCAGTAAACACATAAAGTACAGAAGTCCCACATAGTTGACATTTGAAGAACAAAGCCATCCATCAATGTCCTGGCACAGATCGATCAAACAGAATGCTACGGCTGAAAACCTAATAGTATGATGGTAATAATGTAGCCATAAAACCTCTAGTCTATAATTGACTGCTTCCACTTGAAGCTAGCATGTCTCAAACAGTGACTAATGCTCACCTAAAGATTTCATTTGCATTGAATGACAATCAGTCACAGCTCACACAATTCTCAGTGGCTGGCTTATGCTGGATAATGGCCCAGGGACAGACATCAGGGTGTGGGGTACAACATATTCCAAAATGCGAGATGAAGGTACCTGATGTTTAACTGTGGGTCTCAGGCAAGTCCCCTCTTGGCCATCCCCTTTACATGTGATGAGGCTGACATTTGCTGACAAAATAACCCAATTAGATTAATGCAAGGGGGCAGTGGAGTCGGAACCGGTAGCAAGTTGCCTCCCCGGGTGGTCCAGGGCCTTGGTTGTCACATTTTGCCCAGTGAAAACTGTCTGAGCCTTAAGAGCTTAAGCTCTGGCTCCTGGGAATGGGCAACTAAGCACATGAACACAAGTTCACCTGTCTTGGCCTCTGTTCTCTTCTGTTTTTTTAGGCACATGTGACTACTGGGTACCAGACTGGTGAACAGCTTGGCTGGGAAGGTCTTTATGGACAAGAGATGTGTATATGTGAGCTGTCAGGGGTGAGAATCGAAGCTTTCAATTGCACCAATGGCCTGCCAAATGGGCAGGGGCCAGGCTTTGCAGGAAAACTCATTGTGGGCATTTGCCATAACCCCCATGGTCAAGTTCAATGACACCCAGTTGTGCAACAAGACAGAGGAAGGGCTGTGTGCCACACATCTTGGTGTTTTGTTTTGTTCCACTTTAACGTGACGTGAGGCTACACCTGCACAACTCCAGACCACCGCCGCTTCAGGAGTGCTTGATTTCACACCTGAGAACTCCCTGCCCTTCAGCACTGGGGAGAGGAGCCCTCTGCATCCTTTAGTCCACAATCCGGAGTGAAAGCCCCTCTTTAGTCTGGATCTTAGTAAAAAGAAGTCATCTTTGGTGTCATTATCCCAGAAATCCCAAGAATTTTCCATGCCCCCAAATGCATTCACCAGTTTCTACTTTTCATTTAGTCAGAACTGTTTGTTAGCAAAAGCAGAAATTTTTACCCACAGTGTAAGGTTCATTGTAACTAAAAATTGTAATTAATACGTCTGTTGACTTCTAATGGACTTGAGTGTGTGTCAGATTGCTCTGTGCCCTTTGATATCTACTTAAAGGTAATTGGGTAGTCTTACTGATGTATTTTTAAAGAGCAAACTATTGATTAATAATGTTTCAGTATTAATATAACCACTTTGTGTGGATCAAGAAGCATCAACAGTAGAAAACCCATATTTATCTACAAATTAACAACTCCATATAGATCTGTTACTTTAAGCTAAATGGGGTGCATCCGCTCATTACATTCCAACAGGGACTAGACTCCTCCTAATAAAGATTAAAGCCCAAGTTGGCCTTATTTTTTCACTGCATGAAATGAGCGCTCCTCACCATGTCATACCCTGGTGTGGCTGAAGAATAGTTGCAGTAAAGCACAGGTCCGATTCCTGCGCTGACAGGCTGGTATTTTTTACGTCTTGCTTGATGAAAACGTTTTATACTATGGGAGCTTTAATTGCTGCCAGTACTGAGCAGAATGAAATAAAAAATGATTGTGCCACACAGGAGGGAGGTGGGGACGATCCCAGCGTTATCTCTGCTTAAAACCAGCTGCACGGTTCATAGACTCCGAGTGTGCGTCCATTCAAATTGAATTAGTGCAAAGAGGAAAAGCTGGGGTGTTTTGGAGACTCGAGATGAATTGGGTCCTGAGGCCAGGTTTTAGAACACTGGGAAGAGCACCTTTCAAGCAAACTGGAACTGTCAGTCCTATTTTTTTTTTTTTAATACCTAGAAGGATCTAATACCTAAGGGATCTACTGAGAGGTAGTTCTGAATAAAATTCCTTGGTTGTCTTTAGCATGGGATGATGGGTCCACTAACCCTGGGGCAGACTGTGTAAAGTGGCTGAGTGGCCAACACAACCCACACACAGCAGCGATGGCAGTTTCCATGCCAGGACCCCCAAGCCAAATTTCTGAAAGGGTCACTTTTCTCTAAGCCCATGACAAAATATCCATGCATTGCAACTGCTACCTGAATATTATTTAGATTTATGGCAAGGACACCAGCTGGCAGGACCCCTTGTCCTAGTTTAATTCTCTCCCACTACCCCTCTGCAATGAACGCGGAGACTCCAACAAGCAGGAAGAGTCACAGATGGGGAAATTAACACAGAGAACTGAGGAACTTGCACACACGAGGTCACATGATAAAGCTACCAGCACCCTCAGAAGAGGACTCAAACACCCCAACCCTAGCCAGATGCTCCTCGACACAGTGAGTTAGGCCTACATGACTGATGCTTTTCTTAAAGAAGTGAACTGACCTAGATATCCCTCTTTGCTGCTGTTTGCTAAACTGTCCAAATGATAATCTACCAAACCATTATATCTTTGAACATTAGAATGGTCTGGGCAACTTGGATTCCACACCCATGAAGTCAGACTTAGTGAGTGGCTCTGGGGAGAGATCCAGGAATCTGCATTTTAACATTCTCTTATGCAATTCTGCTGGGCCACATTTTGTAAGATACTGCACAGATAAAAGAAAATGATTTCCTAGAAAGTGGAATTCATTAATGACATAAATTTTCTACAGACAAAAGTGTTTGACAAGCCAATAATAATCTAAGAAATAATAAAAATGACAATAATTCTATCACATCATTCATTCATAGTGTTTATACAATTATTTATAGTATTTATGATTAGGCCAGGCCATATATATTCTGCCTCTATTATTCCAAGACTTACTTATACATTCAAATTCAGTTTAAGTTAGTGGATATTAGCTAAACAAATGATGTAGTATACTGTATTGATTATGTGAGCTAAGCAGAAATAGCCCCTTCTTATTACAAACTCAAATATATACAAGAAATTTTTTACATACAACCTATGATAGATATGAGTATATGTTCATATATGTTCAGTATATGAATTTGGCAGAAACTATCCCGTTATCAAAGTGTGAGTTTCTTAAAATCATCTCTGCAACAACTGGTATCTCCTTAGGAAAGGATAAAATTAGATTTCTAAGTCTTCCATAAGGGCAAATAAATTCCCAATGGATGAAATAATTAGACTGTGCAAAATAAAACTTTGAAACTTTTAGAAGAAAACAAGATGATCTTTATAAGCTCTGAGCTAGGAAGAAAACTTTAAAATAAGAGACACATACCTCAACACCACAAAGAAAAATTGATAAATTAACCACATTAAGGTAAAAAACTGACAACAAAAAAAATAATTCCAAAGCAACAATAAGCCACAGAGTAGGAAAAGGTGAATGAACTCACAAAATGACAAAAGAACGACTTCTAGAAATAACACAATAATCTGTACATCTGTGTGAAAGGGGAGGGATGACAAAGTGATCTATAAAGACTGTCACACACAAAAATGTACTGCATTATGATAAAACCCCGAGGGTGGGAAAGAAAGGAATCTCAAGTTCAAAGAGCAAAGGAAGTGATTTAAGCTTTTAAGCTATTAAGAAAAATCTTAATAGTATACTATTTAAACAGAGGCTAGAGTCAGGATTCATCGAAAACAGTGATCTGCACTTCTATCTTTAAATATCTGCATAATATTATACAAATTACTTCCTTTCAGATTACACAAACCTGTGCTGAAATATTTTAGATGTTTAATTTAAAAATGCAGGAGGAGGTACAGTTTCCAAAATTCTGCTAAGGAACACCTGAGCAAGAGTTCAAAGGTATCAGCTACCAAGAACCTCTCGAATATCCGGGTAAGTACAGACTCACTGCACATTGTTTGCTTCCAATTAGTCACTGTTAGGATCCAAACGGCCAATGACAGAAGACAGGACAAATAAATTATGGACTATTCACCCAACGAAATGCTATAAAGGGCAGTGGAAATGAAGAAACACAAGCTGTGGTGTATCAAGATGGATAAATCTCAATGTTTGAAAAACAAGCGTGAGTTAGAAACTCAAGTATTGAAAGGTAACGTTTATAGAAAGAATAAAAATCTAGAAAGCATATATATATTATAAATGAAAGTACAGAAACATACAGGAGAATGATAAATTCTAGTCAGAAGGGGCCCAGAATCCCATGTATGAGTGAACCCTAGGTTTTCTGGGGCGAGAGGCATTTATAACAGAGAGGATTCTTTTTAGGTAAAATAATGCAGCATTTTGATCAGGAAAGTGCGAAGTATT
Organism: Spermophilus citellus; assembly: GCF_964194105.1. Lineage (NCBI taxonomy): Eukaryota > Metazoa > Chordata > Mammalia > Rodentia > Sciuridae > Spermophilus > Spermophilus citellus. Next base: position 83,724,861 of record NC_138195.1, read on the forward strand.
TATAGTATTTATATGCTACATTATCTAGAACATTCCTGACAAGGAAACCCTTTCAGTTTGAGTGGTTGTCGTTTGCTTGTAACTGCCACGTTTAATGATCTGAAATGATCCTGCAGACCAGCTTATGCCTCTATACATTTCAGACTTTATATTGCCTCTAATATCAACAAACATCAGGTTGAGCACCCTAAGACACATCCATGTCCCTCTGACCTCTGACATTCGTGCTATGTTGCTGGTGAGAACCTGGTAGCCACCTGCACTGTCCCCCCACTGGGGCCCCTAGGAATAACTTAACAACACTGGGAAGTCACTAGGAACCCCATAAACGTTCTGCTAAACCAAAGCTCAGTGGATCCCCCAGCCTCAACTCCTCCTTGCCCAGATGCTCAAATATCTGAGACCTGTCCAATCCTGCTGGCTGAGAGGGAGTGTAGAAGGAAGGGAAGGTCAGAGTGGAAGGAGACAGTGATCTTCACCAACTGCATCTAACCTGTCTTACTTTTCCAAATTCTACAATTTTTTTACAAAAACATACAATCATGTAAACACTTTGCTGGGCCCTCTCCTAGGGCTTGTAGAAGGTGGGGGGCAGAGCCTTATGCTTTGTTAGCTTCATAGTAAATCTACCCCAGAGGATCAGGGGTGGCAATGGGTGGCATTGATCTCTCCCCTCCCCACCTGTGTGTGTGTGTGTGTGTGTGTGTGTGTGTGTGTGAGAGAGAGAGAGAGAGAGAGAGAGAGAGAGAGAGAGAGTAGGAAAGAGAGAGAGATCAGGTGTAAATATAGCCAAAATGTTAATTTTAGAAAAAGCTAGGCTTGTGGATATTTGTATGCACATTTATTTTGTTGACAATTGGCAGTATATTTGAAATATTCCATCGAGACACAGAAACAAAGAACCTGATTAGTCAGCTTACAGTTAGCAAGCTTGTGTCCTGAAGTCTCCTGGGGACCAGCTGGTGGGGAGATGTAGAAATGGCTTGGATAGAGCTGTTTGGCCCTGGGGGAAGGGCAGCCTGCGGGATCCCGTGGCAGCTGTCTGTCACTAAAGGTCAAGCTCATCACCGCTGGTGAAGCAGGCAGCTCACACCGCACCATAGCATCTAAAACCACGTGGGGCACTACGTCTCTTTTCCAAGAGAGACCGGCTCCTGCCCCTACTCCCGACTCCCCGCAGAAAGGGCTACCTGTTTCATCAAGACAAAAGAAATCACTAGCGCCAACCCTGACTCTGTCACCACATGTCACTTCACATCGGCTGGCACATGTCAAAGAATGACACAGAAAGCTGCCACCTGCCATCCTCTCACAGAGCACATCAAACTTCTTTTTGTAAAACACTTCAACAGCAGCCAAGGAAAAATTCCCTTTATGAACCACGATCCCGTGGCCGGGAACTAACGAGAGCGAGATGCAATCTCCTTCCCAGGACCAGAGACAACGGAGGAGAAGCAAGGCTGCAAAGGTCTCCGGTTAAAAATAGACCTCCACCATTTCCATCCACACACCTTCCTCCCCCAGCTGCTAGGGACCCTGCGGGGGGCGTCAGAACGCCACAGGTAGCCTTTTTCAGAATATGAATTGTCACAATTTCTGCCTAAAATGAAGGATACGAAAAGATGTGACAGCTGAAATGCTGTGCATTGTTTCCATCCAGAGTGGTGACAAAGAACACAGTTTATTAAGGACAGGGGTGCTGGAGATTTTGCCTTTTGTCTTCTGGTTTCCTCTTAGAATGCTTTATAATACTACTGAGAATTACAGAACTTTAGGGCCATCTGTGACCTCAGAGATAATCTAGTCTAATATTCTAATTTAAAGTTGAGGGAAAGCAGCCTATGCCTAAAACCACACAGCCCACTGACAGTAAAGAAGAAAGAATGAGGGCCTCCCACAGCCAGTGAATGAGAGTGGTTAAGGGCACTGCCTCTTAACCAGAGCCTTGGGGTTGAACCCCAGCCTTTACCCCTAAAACAATATGACTGTGGGCAAGTCACTTAATCTTGGTGCCTCTATTTCCTCATCGGTAAAATGGGGGATGTGGTAATAATACAAACCTCCTGAAGCTGGTGTCCAAATTAAATGAGATAATGTATGTCTAGCCCAAAGTACATGTAATAGTGTTGGCTGCTGTCAGTTTTACTATCAGGCAGGTCACTTGCTTCTTTAACCCTGCCTGGACTCCTACTCTCACAAGATTGCTCCCAAAAGAACTTTACTGGGGGTGGGGTACCTATTGACAGCCTTATAAATATAAAATGATCATTTCCATATGATGGCTTTTGTAAAATAATTAGCTTTGATCTTACGAAAAAGAATCATTAAACAGGAGGAGGAAGCCTATTCCAGGGCACGGAGAGAAGGGCGAGAGACTGGGGAGCTGGAGCACGAGAAATGGGAGAAGTGAGAAAAAACGTCTCTGTATTCTAATGGGATCAGTTTTTAACATGATCCAAATTGAATTTCAAATGTCTTATTATTTTTATTTAAAGGAAAGAAATTGTTCTAATAACAAGAGCACACTGGCTCCAAGGACTGCAGCTTCCATCTAGACAAGGGACTGGCTAGGCAGTGGCACCATGAATGTTCTTCAGGAGCCTGGGGGTCACCAACAAATCCAGTGCACCGATTACCATCCACATTAGGCACATCTTTAAAATAATCTTCCAGGAGGCTCCTGTAAGACTGAGGGACTATCAGCTGGAAATGACAGAAAATTTATAAAGATCTCGACATGCTTGAGAATACCTGGAGTATAACAATGAAGTCGTTACTCTTTATCTCCTGGCATTCCAAGAAAGCAAGAAATAGCAGCACAATAAAAAATCTTTCATAACAGTTGATTAGAAAATATGGCCTGCGGAAAATCAAGCTCTCATTGCAATGTGCACATTAAGAATCCAAATATGTTAGAGAAAAAAGGGACTTTAGCTCCCCCCCACACACTCTGCTTTAACACAAAGGAACACATTAATAAGACACAATTTAGATTTGCATATTTTAATAAGCTAGAGATCAAAGGGAATGCATAGCTGAAGGGGTATTAAACTGTGTGCACATAAATTGCTCACTACACACTGGCGGAAGAAGACACCGTACTCATGCCCCCCCTGCAAGAAGACACCTCTAATTCTAGAAATATACAGTGTATTCTTTCCTTTGTGCAACACAACTGCCTAACAATTCCCAAGTATTTCAAATAAGTCCAGGTGGATGTCACCTGCCGATCTATCTAGTGGACTGAGTCTATCCTAATGAAGATTCTAACACATCAAATGAGGAGAGTAATGAAGAAATTAATTGAGGACTTTCCCTCTTAAGTACATTGCTAGTTATGGAAAGACAAGTATCAGTCCCCTAATTCCTCAGGCTGGGTAACATATGAGTGCCCTTTACTGTTTATCAAACCATTACCATTAAAAACAAACCCACTATCATTTTAAAGCTTGAAACAAGGGTCCCAGGGGGCAGAAGAGACTGATGCAGAAGCCTGTTCTTACTCTATTCCAAGCACTCCAAGAGTGGCTTCCTTGGGGGATGGATGTGGTTATATCTTTCGAGAGATTAATTGTTATATTAGTATTTGCCGAGTGTTACTATATGTCCAATACTGCACCAACTAACACCTTGACACACATTATTTTCTCTGTTCTGGCCACATAAAAAATGAGGAAATGAAGGCCCTAGAAAGGCAAAGCAGTAGAGCTAGGACTTGAATCCACGCAGACGAACACCAGAGCCTACCCTCTGCATCTGCTGCCTTCTGGAAGGCCTGGTTCCTCCTCCTCTCCCACTCCAGCCCGCCATATGCAAACCACCTCAATAGTGGTATGAAGCCTGGATGGCTCTTCCTCTTTGCATCCTGCTCAACGACGTCTCACCTTCCTGGCCATCTCACTGCTCTTCATTAAAGAAAAGCCACTCTGTACATTTCCTTCCAGAACCTTCCAGAACTTTCCTGCTGCTGCTGTTCTTTCCCCATATGTGATCCCTTCGGTAAAGGACAGGGAAATGCCTCTGAGGGGTTAGCACAGTAGATGCCCCTCCGGCGTCTACCTGGCCCACTTCACATCTACACGGCACCTCGGTCTCTGCAAGCCACATCTGATCAACCTGGGGGTCACCAGCCACATCAGTCAAATGCTGCCTCCCAGAAACCTGAGGCTAGAACTCTCTGCTGACTGCTTGATCCCAGAACAGATGTCAAGGCAAGGCCCCTTACAAGTCCCAGATGTGTCCTCTGCTCTTGGGTTTCCATGGGCAGGTCTGGGTTTTTACTCCCCTCTGGGAATTAGGCCAGTTGGGTCTGTTTCTATTATCCACAATCCAAAAGCCACTGACTATGAAACATTCCAAAGAGAAGCCCTGGTGGTTTTTGTTACTGTACTGATGGCAGAAGAAGCTTGTGGGAGGGACGCTGGAGACAATACAGTGACTATAAGTGAAATGGAAAGGGGGGCCCACTACAGCATGCTCCCTGACTCCTCCTGGAAGGAAGTGACACCAATGATCATTATTAGTGTGAGATGGGCAGACATTTCTGTCATTGGATAAAATGAAGTTTAAGGAAAGACTAGAATGCAAACAATGTACGGGCTAGGGAGCTAAGAGCCTACAAGCTCCTATCCCAACATGGAGGGAAGAGAGATATCTGGAATTTGAAAACAGCATCAAAGGGATCAGAGACTGGGACCTGGTGGTTAATGAGAGAAGGAGGCAGGAGGAGACGCACAACACCAAGGCTTGGCAGACTGTAGGTCTTAAAACCCGGGTAGACTGAGGCCAAAAACCAATGTCATCTGTTCACTGAGCATCTACTGCGTCTCACAAGCGAAGCACAGGATTCAGATTCCAGAGGAGGAGCGTGGAAGTCAAACAAGCAAACATCTCAATAAGTTTTGTTTAATGGGGGAAATAATATCGTAAGGTGAGAAGTCGGGGAGGAGCACTCTGAGAGGCCAGTGAGCCACGGGGCTGTGGAGTCTAGTGCACAGTTTGGGGGAGAAGTGGGAGGAAATGGGTGGGAAAGCCTGCCAAGGGCTGGGTCTTGCACCAACTCATCTGCTAGGCATGGAGTTTGGATATTATTCTATGCTTCAGGAAATCACCTAAGGATTCTGAGCTGAGGAGCAACACAGTCCAATTTATGCTTTTTAAAGTGATCCTTCTGTCCACTGGGTAGAGAATGGATGGGCATGGTGGTGTAAGGTGGCCCAGGAAGAAAGCAGGAATAACAGCACGGAGCCATCGTGGTCACTCACCCTCACACTGTGTAATCACGTAATGCCATCTTCGCAAGTGCCATTTAAAAATGTTTCCCCCCAAAGGCAACCAACTCCACAACAGCATGTTCACCCACTCTGCAGCAGTGTGGCCTAAGCATCTTGAGGCAGTGTCTTCTGGTTTTTTTCTTCTTTGGTGATTTTCAAAGGCACACACATTTGCTGGCATAATCACAAGCCAAAGGTGCACTGTGGATTTCTTGACATAATTTAGATTTATTTTAATATCTGCTGAAATAGATTTGCCAAGCTGATGACATTTTAGTATTTAGCAAGTAATTATTGTTTGTTAGGAAAAGAATAGAAAATAAGAACTTTCATTGAGCTCTGAGTCATGTCAGCCCAAGAGTAACTGCATAATCAGATCAGTTTTTTTTAAAAAATACTTTTTTAGTTGTTGATGGACCTTTATTCTTATTTATTTATTTTTATGTGGGGCTCAGGATCAAATGCAGTGCCTCACACATAGTAGGCAAGTGCTCTACTGCTGAGCCACAACTCCAGCCTCATCAGCTTAGTCTTATTTAATAGTTAGCACAGCCATCTAACATCTGTCTGTCCATCTATCCATCCGATAAGTAAATAGTCCATAAATACTCCAATGTTTCTCTTCATTGTGTCAATTTTATAGATCAAGAAACAGACTCAGGACAGTTAGGTGATGTATTTAACGCTGCAACATCAGTCATCTGTGGTGTGGACACAAAGCTTCCCTGAAGATGCAGAGTCAGGTGAGCCAAGCGACTGCTGGACTCCAGCTTAAGTTTTTCCCGGAGCTCCCATGGCTACCATTTCACCATCCTAACTCCCTTTATGTCCTTCTGGAACTCCTAGGGCAGGTGAAGGTTTGTACAGATGAGGACTAGGGGACACACCCAAGGTGAGTGAGCATCCTTCTACAGATACCTGGTCTGGGATCAAGGTCAGGTCTTTGCAGAGCAAGAGACTTTTGTCAGATATGTTCCGTTAAAACCAACCCTAGAGTTCCTGAAAGGTTGGGTCCTACCTGCTACTTTGCAAATTATACCTCCATTCCCTTAAGACACTGCTTTGGATGGTCCACTTATTGGATAGTTGTTTAAAAAGTAGTCATTCCACCAATAGTAAAAATCAACAGTACAAGTTCTAGAAAATGGAAAGCTAAGCAGTTGGCCCTCCATATCCCAGGATTCTACATTTGTGGATTCAACCTTGGATAGAAAATATTAGGGAAAAAATGCATCTGTACTGAACACATATGGACTTTTTATCTTGTCACTATTTCCTAAACAATGCATTATAACGATTATTTACATAGAATTTACATTGTATTAGGTATTATAAATAATCTATAGATAAAGTATACAAGAAGATGTATATATGTTCTATGGAAATACAATATTATTCTATATGAAAAGTTTGAGCATCCTCAGGTTCTGGTACCAGTGGGGAATCCTGGAATTAATACCAAGGGACAATTGTATCAATGACCTTGAGGAGGGGAAGGTTCCTCAAAGAAAACACAAAGAATACTGAGCATAAGGGAAAACTCATTAATTGGCCTAATTAAATAAACAAACTTCTGTTCATCAAGTGATACGATTTAACAACTGAAAGGCAAGCTACTGTGTAGGAGAAGTGTTTGTAATGCTTATCTGACGACGGACACATATCCAGATTGCATAAGCACTCTGTGAGTCAATCAGAAGAACAGCAACCCAGCAGAACAGCGGGCAGAACACTCAAACATGCACTTCACAAAAGAGAGCATTCAAATGGGGGGGGGAGAAGGAAAGGAAAGGTGCTTAGCATCATTAATCATCAGGGAAATATGACATGAAACCATGATGAAGGACCACTACATAGCCACCGAGGCTGAGATAATGAAGAGACAAAATGAAAAACAAACATTGAGAACGTGGAGTGCCCAGGGCACTCATAATCGGCAGGAAGTAGGGGGTAAGGGGATGTCAACTGGTACAACCATCTTGGAAAACTAAACTCTTTGGTAGTATAAAAGTTGAATGTAAACTTACAATCTAGCAATTTTACTCAATCGAAATGTATACACATGCTCACAAAAAGACAAGAATTTTCCTTGCAGCATTATTTGTAGCTCCAAACTAGACATGATCACAGGTCCAACAACTGTGCTTTTGTCACATGTTGGATTAATATACAGCAATGAAAGTTAAACCATTGCTATCTACAGCAATATGGATGACTTCCATGAATATATTAATGGTAAACATAGTGCCACTACTGCATAGTATATGATTCCCTTTATATAATGTTCAAACAGGTAAACCAAATCCAAGGGGACAGAAGGCAGAACAGAGGTTGCCTGTGATGGGTAATGACTAGAGAGAGTTGGGGGGTCTGGATGCCTTGTTTCATGATGGGGTGGTGCTCATAGGGCTGTGTTCACTTTGTAAAATTGCATCTAGCTTGCTGTTTAGCCTGTATAGCGCTAATCTGTTCACTATTCTGTGCACTTCAATAAAAGTAACCTTTAAAAACAGTGACTCCTAACACCTTCATCACAAGCACTTATTGAGCTAGTGTTATCGTTTAGATGTGAGGTGTCCCCCAAAGGCTCATGTGTGAGACAATGCAAGAAGGTTCAGAGGTGAAATGATTACATTATGAGAGATAACCTAAACAGGGGATTAACCCACTGATGCGGATTAACTGAGCAGTAACTACAGACAGGTAGGGAATGTCTGGAGGGGGTAGGTCACTGGAGTTATGCCTTCGGGGTTTATATTTTGACCCTGGTGAATGGATCCCCTCTCTGCTTCCTGACAGCCATGTCCTGAGCTGCTTTCCTTTGCTATGCCCTTTCCTTTTCCTATGCCCTTCCACCACGGTGCTCTGCCTCACCTCAGGCCCAGAGCAATGGAGTCAGCTGACTATGGGCTGAGACCTCTGAAACCAGGAGCCAAATAAACTTTCCCTTCTCTAATTTTTCTTGTCAGGTCTTTTGGTCACAGGGATGACAAAGCTGACTAGACATACAGGGCATAGTGGGGCAGAGAAGCTTGGGGACTATCTATGCATAAGACCATGCCCTGTCCCAGTGGACCTCCCAGCTCTGGAGTCCTGGGTCTCTGTGCCCTTGGCCACGGTGACCGATCATGTGCAGTGTGGACATTACAGGCACAGGAGAGGCCCTTCTCAAAGAATTCCTTTTGGGAGTGCTTCAGAAAACACAATTAACTGCCCGGATCTTGCCTGCTTCTTAGAGTGGGTATTTCTATACCAAATATAGCAAAGCGAATACCCTCACCATTCTCAGTCCCATTTAAAAATAATGCTACTGTTAATAGCATCTCAGAAGTCAGATGTGTCAAGAACCTTCCCTCATTTCATACTCTCAGGAATCCTCTGAGCTAATGTGTCATTCTTCCCACATTTAAAAAAAAAAAAAAAGGAAACTAGATTTAAAATAGGTAAAATCACTTGCCCAAGGTCACAACGTTGATGACCGGCCGGCAGAGTAAAATGGATGAAATCCTTCCCTTTGTAATAAATGCTCGACACCCCTAAATCTTTCATCCTCCAGTGAAGGGAAGGCAGAGATGAGCAACAAAGATCACCTTCCACCAGCTCTGCGCTATGGGGTATTGATGGGCAGTCCCAAGACAAGAGTGAGCAGATGCAAGTCCCAAACATGTAGAGAAGGCACCAGTGAAAACATAGACCTGTCTCCCACAGTGGGGAAACTATAAACATTAATGGAATTTTTAAAAATATATGATTTTATGTATCGCTGAGCAACCTTTCCCCTTCAAATGTGGTCAAATTCAGCAAAACACGTTAACACAAGCAAGGGTCAGAAAGCCACGTGCTCAGAAAATGAGGCAGGGCACATGGTTCCCCTAGCAGCTCATGAAAAATTGAAAGTTTGGCTGTTGGGTGTAAACAGCCCTCCTTCTGAGGCACCAAATCATCTTGCTGGCCACATGCTGCAGCCACAGGAAGAGCCAGAGCCACAGAGGTTTATGGGCTTGGTAAAAGATAGATGGCTGTAAAGATCAACTCCGTGGTTGATAAATACGGCCAGTGAAAAGGGACAGGCCTCAGTTGGAATAGGCTCTCCAGCACACCGGCTGAAAGAAAATGCTAGAAAACAAAAAGCCCATGGACCCATGCAGGCCTGAGTGGCCCAGGTGAAACCAGCCCTGGAATAGATACCAAACAAGACACCATTTCACTTCCTCAGCCCCTGAAGCAAGCAACGCAGAGCCGACACATCAGCCCCAGAGGAACAAAGTGTACCACCAACACCAGGGCATGGTACCACATGCTGGTAGATTGGTAAGGACAACAAAAGAATATTTCTTTTAATGAGAATAATCTATCACCACTACATCAATCTGATTAATGTAATGGGACCATTTCAAAAGGAGGAAATTACAGGTCATTAGGAGTAATTTCAAACGAAGTTATGGGTTTAAATGATTTTCTTCAGTTTTCAGAAGAATTTACCCAGAATTTTTTTTTGCATGTCTCATTCAGAGGACAAATACTATTTACGTGCTTCTACGAACCTTTCACACACAAAGAATCATGTGGAGGCCTGAATGCTGGACTCCAACTAGAACCTTTCACAAATCCGCCTTGCGCTCCCGCCGCCCACGTGGTAGGTTTCAGGTCAATGGAACACATACTCCATCTCGAGACATCTATTCTTTATTTATTTTATTCAGTGATAAAAACAAACACCTCACTTCCAGGTTGTTTACAAAACAGTTTGATAATCTGATTCCAATTAAATGGTGAAGAACTACACAAAGAACGAAACTATAAATCATGTTAACCATCTGTTTTTGCCTGGCAAAGGCAGCAAATGGAAAGGTTAAGTTGATACTCTGCATTTAATCTGCGCTATTGTGGAAGTAAAACCCAATTAGAGATGATATTTCATTACGGGCTTCGAGTGCTTCCCTTTTGTTCTCTCCTTTGAGTTGTACCCATTGTGTTTCCAAACTAGGGAGAGGGTTCATTATCTCCTCCCCCTAACACTCGGTGAGGGGTGCCCTCACTGATAAACTTAACATTGCCAATGTCAGCTAATTATAACCAGCCACTCTCACCTGCCCAGCAACTCTTGCAAAGTATTAGCACAAATCTGCCTTCAGGGGAGCCCGCTGCCACCCACCCTGCTCTCCCAGGCAGAATGAATGAGGTGGCAGCTCAGCGGAAAGGTGCTGCAAACATTAAAAATGTAAAGGAAAGGTTAATCCTAACACTTCCTCTGACATTGGCTTTCTGGGTGCCAGATATAAGGGGACCATGAAGTCGGACACTGGACTAGGTGTAAAACATTTGGAAGGGTGCAGGGCTGCTCATTCACACCTTGGTGCTTCTGAATACGCTGTCCCTATGCCTCCACCTCTCCTGGTCCTGCCAGAGTAGGAATGAATGAATGAATCATGAATAGATGAATGAATGGCACAGTTTCCTGCTTTGAATCCCAGGGCTGGCAACAGGAAGCATATCTAACATGCTGGATGGCTTTGCACAAACATGGTAATTTGAACATACAAGAGCTTTCCATTCCTTGCTCTATAAACCTGCCAGGTCAGACAACTTTCCTTATAGGAAGGTCCCTGATCTCTGGATTCGTGCCACCAGCTAGTCCCAGTGGTATGTGTCTTGTCATTCCTGTAGCATCAGATGGCTTCTTGATCATGTTGATCCAGGATCTCCTATCAGACCCCCCACAGCAGTGGCAGTAGGATTCACTCTACAAAGAGTCAACAGTCAGGTTCTGTAAGGTGAAATCATTACTCCCAGTCAGCGTGCTGCCCAGGAAGCAATATCATGAGAGTCACGCCAATACTGAAGGTGATCCTCGCTGCCAGAATCGCCAAATGCGTTCAGAAAATACACATCGTGACCAGATCATCAGCTCCATCAGGGCTGGGGCCAAGGAGGGGGTGTACTGCCTAGCTCAAAAGACACTTGTTGAAAAAATAAATGGTTCAGACAGAAACCTTGGAAGGAGGGTGAAAAAGGGAGCTCTCTCTCCATTTTGCTCATGGAAAAACTCTACAGGCTCAAAGAGGTTGCTCAGAGGAAGCATGAGTTATACCTCAGTCTCTGGTGGCAAGGTAGGAAGGCTGAAGGCCTCTGAGTAAGGCCTGTCCACAGGAAGGAAGACCAGTATTCCAGAGAAAAGGCCAACAGTGCTAGGAGGGCAGAGTCAGCCTGTGGACCCCAGTGTCCAGCCAATGCTCAGCAGAATGATGGAAGCCACCAACAATATAAGATTATCCCCCGAGCTAGAGGCACTCAAAGTGAGCAGGACAATGGCCCAGAGAAAGAGCACCTACCCTGGGTGCAAAGGCAGGAGGTACTAAGGGACAAGGTCACAGGGGCACAGAGAGCCAACTATGAACTAAATTGGTAAATTTGGTCAATGAGTATGGACCAAAATGGTGGAAGAAAACTAAACTAATCCCACCTCCCACTGATAACTGAACCGTAGAGATTCTAATGCATGAACTTTTTTTTTCTTTACTAAGGCAGAATCATGTGAAATTTACTTTTTTTTTTTTTGACTGGCCAATATTTCAGGGTCATTTTACCTGTCTGATGTGCAAACTGCCTCATCCAGGAGATGAGCCCCATTCTTTTCCCCTGTAAAAACTGTCACTTATTCCCCAGTCCCCTATTGCTGGATATAAAAAGCTTTTGTTTTTTCCCTCTGGTTTTTATTATTAGTTGTTACAAATAATGTTGCAGTAAACATTCTAGAATTTATGTCTTTTTATATGACACACTAAACTCCTAGAAAGAGTATTACAGTTAAAGAGAAGGATTATTTTTAATTTTAAAAGATATTGTCATATTGCCCTCCCAAAGTGTTATAACCATTTTTACATCCCCACCAACACTGCAGAAGAAAGGTGCTTAGCACATTTTCATGACAGTTATTTGGGTATATGTCTCATTTCTGCAACCAGACAGAAAATGCCTTGAAGGCAGTGAGCAACACTTATCCATCTCTGTGTACTCCTGTCCTTGGCATTTCATCTCACTCACAGGACATAGATGCTCAAGGAATATCTGCTGGATGAATGTCAGTAAGAAATCATTAGACATCATTCAAGTGCCTGGGATGAAACCATAATCCACAAGCAATAAACTAAGATTCAGTGTAATACAACATGACAAAGGCGTACAATTATCTGTAAGAATAACTGTCCTAAATGGGTTGGAGATCAATGACCAATTAATGGGCAATATAAGTTTCACAAAGGGATGTATTGCCTTTAACAAATCATGCATTTAGACAACCCCCAAGTGGCAGGGACCACCAGGCACACAGCCATGAATAGATCTGGATCCATTCACATGCCACGTTCAATTCTACACACACTAGTGTGGGTTCCTGAAATACTTGGAAAGGAGGCACCTGTCAATAACAACAATAAAATATTAATTCTTTGGTTATAGGATCTTAATTTACTGCTCAACTCCTCATAGGAAATCTATGCAAGAGTAGAAACAAAAACAACAGGATTCATGTCTCTTTCAGAGAATTCTGGGCAAAAATGATGCAGGTAGCCAAAGTGACCAGATGGTTTCCAGCTTGGAGGATGGACCTTGAAGGAGCTGTGATGCTAACTTGGAGATACCCTATAGTTCTTCCCTGAAGGTGATGACATGGGGCAGGCAGAGGACACAGCCTGGGAAAGTAACAAACAGGAAACTAACTATTCTTGACCTTCTGAAACGCTGAGCTTTCTTAGTGTGATCACTGGAAGGCCAATTCTGCACCTAACTCATTGTGTTTGCTGTGCTAGGTTTTCCAACACTCAATTTCTAACACCCAATCATACAGATTCTCGACTGTGATGAGCCCCCACCATGCTCTGCAAGAACCAATTTGGACAGTGGAGCATTACTCAGCATTAAAAGAGAATAAAATCATGACATTTGCAGGTAAATGGATGAAGTTGGAGAATATAATGCTAAGTGAAGCAAGCCAATCCCAAGAAACCAAAGGCCAAATGTTGTCTTTGATATGAGGATCCTGACTCATAATGGTGATTGCAGGAGGTTGGGGGGCATGGGAGGAATGGAAGAACTTTAGATAGGACAAAGGGGAGGCAGGGGAAGGGAGGGGGCAAGGGGGTAGAAATGATGATGAAATGTGATGGACATCATTACTCTAAGCACATAGAACGGTGTGAAAACACTTTGTGTACAATCAGTGTCTTGAAAAATTATGCTCTATAAGTGTAATATGAAATGAGTTGCATTCTGCCATCATGTATAACAAATTAGGATAAAGTTTAAAAAAAAAAAAGAAGGAAAAAAAGAGCCAATTTGGAAACAGAACCATTTCTGTCAAAGAGAGCACAGAAAGCTGCTAAAAATCACAAAGGAAGTTGATTCCAACCGTGCTATGGAAGTGGACATCCCCTGTGTAACTTGACTGCTACTGTGCAGGTATAATTGTTGGACAGTCTGCAAATGGGCCACCTGGCCCTGTTCCAACACAAAACAGCATTTGGGACTATCTAAAACATGCAGAACCATTTCAGGACCCAACATCAGACTGTCTTCCATTTACCAGCTCTTTCTCAAACTTGAGATTTCTGAGCAGGATTATTTTTCCTGACTCTCGTCTTCTGGGATTATCCCAAGTGCCAACCACATCATGCTTTATCAGCTCTCCCAGAATCTTAAGGCACCAAGACTGGCTTAATCAGCAATTGCTGGACTAGAGTTTGCCCTCCAGGCTTGTTTGGTCCATACCCTGGATCTAAGCAGGAAGTGGACAGACTGGAGAAGAACCAGGACCCATAATCTAGGTAGGAAGGACCCTAGATGAGAGAGAAGCTAAGAGTCTCAGGGTCCAGGGGGTGTACTTCTCCACCAGCTTGAGCACTGACGGCCTTCCAGGAGCACCAGCATCCTGGGCAGGACTCTCCACCCTCAGGTGGCACTGGGCTCCCTTCTAGCCAAGCTCCTGTCAGGCCTCACAGTCCCTGATGAAGTATCTAATCCCCACAGAGGCTCTAGAGAATGTGAATGCACACACATGTGAACACACATACACAACACACACTCACACTTGAGCACTTCACTTAATGGAAAAGCTCACAGGGGGGAAAAAAACAATGTTGAAAACTTTCAACTAAAAAAAATAGATTTTTTAAAAAAAGACAATTATACATTGTTCTGAAGGAGCTTGCCTGTGGTCTGTGCACAGCCTTATACACACACTGAAAACCACATTAAACGGCAAATTCTATGGCAAGTAAATTATCTCAATCTTTAGAAAAGGGACTTGGACTTATAAAAGATTCCCTTCCAAGGGCTATGCATGCTTTGGGGGAAAAACAATATGACTAGATTCACAAAGACAGATTTGGGTTCTCAATCAACTGTCTTAAGATGCACCTGCAATGGAACAGAGTAAGAGGACAGCCACCTTGCTCACTGTAATGGCTACACAGCTGCTGATCATTTAAATGTCACATGCTCCTACTGGCAGGTGACCCCTAGTCTGCAGTGTGGGAAAGGCCATGTGCCCCACTCTTAATATCCTCAGGCCTGGATGAGGAAAATCAATGTAATGACCCATAAGAGGAGCCTGCTCATAAATAAGGTCACTAAACATCACTATTACTCTCTAGCTCTTTAGGAAAGAAAATACCATAAAAACATATGAGGAGGGCATAACCCCATGCTCCAGTAACACATGTATACTGGGAAGCAAAAATACACATGGGCACCCATGCCAACGTATTCTTCCTCATCTCTGTCCATACCAACAGCCCTTGCTTGGATCCATCTAGCACAAGCTAAGTGCCCACACACCAGGTCCTTGCTCAAGAAATACCAGAGGCCAAAGCACAGCCTCACACTGCAGACAGGCCTATTTGTTCTCAACAAATTGAAGACATTGTTGGAAAACAATTTATCCACAGACCCAGCTTTCCAGCATCACTCTGGTGCCTTCAAGGCCCATTTCATCTTGGGTTGTCAGTTGCTAAGTGCAAACTCCAAGCCCAGCAACATCTTGAAATTCATGCGAATTCATGAATAAATACAATTTGCTGGTTGGAAACATGCCTCTGTCTTTCCCACCAGGCCTCCTTCCTCCTGCCCCGAGCTGTGCTGCCCCAGTCTTTCAGCATCGGATGCCCTGATGCAAATCCACAGAACCCAGAGCATATGGCCTGCACATGGATGCCCCGGTTCCTTCAGCGTCCCTCTTCAGGGTGGAATGCACAGGGTAATTTGAAGGGGCTGTGGAGGGAGGGGATCAGAATGAGCTCTGGTATCACAGTCTTCTCAATTGCTGACCAAGGCTTCCTCCGTGTTGGCCTACTCACTCAGAGGTTCTAACAAGTGACCACTCCCACAGCCAGGGTCTGTGTCCCCAGTTTTAATCTGTCTCTCCCCAGCACCAGGACGATGACAGATGTGAAATGACAATGCCTTGTCAATGTCACCAAGTCCTGGCTGTAGATGCTGCTACTGAGTGTGTTGGTGCTTCTTTTGAGTTGATGTCATTTCTATTCCTTAACAATCCTACAGCTGCAGTACGTCAGGAGATCCCTGAAGGAACCACCAAGGGTAGCTACTGGGTCCTTCTCCATGTCACATCGGTCCTGACGTCACAGACAGAATGCTGGCTAATTCAGGTTGACAAGTCCAAAGATTAGACCCCAGCAGATGACTGTTATACCCCAACTTCTCATTTACTGGGTGACTGAATGTGTCAATCAAGAGCAAGACACAACCTGGGGCTTCATCCTATTCCCTGGGCTTAAAACAAAACAAAACAAAACCAACCAGCATCTCCCGAGTTCTGCATTTTCTTAAAAACAACAGCAACAACAAAAACTCAATGCTGGCCCCCAAAATCACAGCTTATTTTGTTTTTCAGTAGTTTTTGTGTGACCAATTAGTCTCTTTGGTGCTCTCGGTCCTGCTTTGGTTTGGGTAAGAGTGAACAGCATTTAAAATGAAGGCATTGTTTATTCACAAATCAAATAAGCTCCCACAGCTGCCCTAGTGGCTTCCTCATTCAGCTAAATTAATGCCCAAGGCCTCAGGGTGAATGGTCTTCTGGGGAGAATGTGGGCATTTATTTTCGGATTTTCATTTGGTGTTGGGTCTTTTAATGCCAGATCCTACTTAATGTACTTGTGTTGTGTTAAACTGAGTGCAAATCTATTCTGTGCCCTACTTGACAGAATTCATGATCTTAAAGTCACATGTGATTTGCACTTGAGAAATAAGGTCTTGACTTCACTTTCAAACCACAGCAACCCAGTGTTGCCAAGAGTGGAGTTTGAGCCCCCTCACAGGCCCTGTCATCCCTCGGAAACCAACCCTCATTCTCTTCCTGGCGACCACTGCTGGAAAAGGCACTGAAGAGCACTGTGGCCCTTTGGTTCTGCACTCATGAAACCACGTATACAATTTTTTTTTACAAGTTTCTCATAAAAACAAAACAACAACAAAAAAACAAAACTGTTGTTCTTTTTCAGTGTACAGCCAGCACTCCTTTCCCTATTTGCTTTCTCCGTCTGCAAGGGACAGACGGTTCTTAATAACACTGACGGAGTTTTATAATTATCCTTCAAGTTGTATTCTCTGGAAACTCTGAGCTTCTTCTGAGAGCTTTTGGTCCTGAAACCTCTGACCCTGAGATGTGGTTCAACCAAACCAGAGCCTCGGTTTCTCCAGTGGCTCTACCTCATGTCTATCATCCTGCCTTCAACACCTCCCAGTCCCCAAACATAGCTTAGGAGTGCTCAGAATAGCAGACCCATGGAGGAGACTCTGTGCTACAACCTTTTGTCTCTGTCTCTCAACTATCCTTCACCTGGTGTGGAAGAGAAGTCCCTTCAGTATGTTTGAAACAGCTGGTCCATTTCTTTCCTTGTAACACGGAGGGTGTCCCAAGAAGAATCCTCACAGTCAATGACAGGGCCTAGCTGTAAGTCACATGAAACTGAACTTCCTGCTCTTTCACCCGGATCAGCTGTTCAACCTTGGCTGTGAACAGTGTTTTCTCCTGTTGCCAAAATCACTTCCAACCAGGATAAGTCTGATGGATCGTTGTTGGTCTCCAGGCTACAAAATCAAAATCGTGGAACTCACTGTGCACTTGTGAGGTTTCTAATTACTGCCTGCATGTCATCCTCTCTCCCCATCTCTTTCTTTCATCCTCTTCAAAGCATGAACACATTCATGTCCCCTACTCCTAAAAAACACTTTCCCCTCAGCACCTCCAGCCATCACCCTAACGCTGGCTCTACTGTGCCTCGCTGGGGACAGAAAGAGAGGCACCCACACTTCAGCTCCTTTCCTTGACTACAGTTCCTCCTAATCATTAAACTCTGATTTTGGCTAAAACTTGTACTTAATTTTCTCCCTTGAAGGATCCTAACAATCTGTCCTGAACCTCAGATCTAACTGTGTCTTCTCAAACCATGTCTTCTTAACCTTTAAGTGGGAGAAGATTATCAACCATCTGCATCTTCATGGTCATTGCCTCCCAACATCAGACGCTTGAGGTTTTGCTAATCGGCCAACAGCTTCTCAAGTCTTTCCCGTATTAGTACTTTGGGTAAGGAATTCCCAGGGCTTGAACGTGACCCCCTTCGCCATCACTGTTTAATCCTACCCATCACTGGGGGTCCAGATTCACTGTGCTATTCATCTTCTCTTCATGGAAAGGCCATGATGCATGGTGTTGATGCTACTTATACTGCCACCTTCTCTCTCCCTGGCCAGATCGTAGGCTTATAG
Organism: Spermophilus citellus; assembly: GCF_964194105.1. NCBI lineage: Eukaryota > Metazoa > Chordata > Mammalia > Rodentia > Sciuridae > Spermophilus > Spermophilus citellus. The sequence continues at coordinate 83,742,917 of NC_138195.1, forward strand.
AGGACAAAGCCTGTCTTAATCCTTTTAAAATCAGCCTGAATCCTTGGATTCAGCCCAAGGCCTGGTACATAATGTCTGTGGAATGCTCAATAAATTCATTTTCAAAATTATTTGTCACCAAAGTCATTTTCTTTCCTTCCCAGTGTCTTTGTTAGTCTCTAATTTGGCACAACCATAAGACTAAAGCTCTCAGTCTTCACTGGGCAGAACAGTCCAGAGAACCTGAATTTAAAATGGAGACTTCTAGGCTCCTTCCTTGGATAACCTGAAGCAATGGGTCCAGGGCAGACCCAAGAACTGGAATTTTTATCAAGCAGCCAGGTGACCACACATGATCTGAGGGAACACTGCTTTATATCCAGGATCCCCTTAAAATCACCTCTATGAAATACCAGGAAAGTTAATCCTCATATCAGGCATAAAATCCATTTCTGATTAGTGAAATTCTTCAATTAAGAGTTGACGGCCCAGTCAGGCCTGGTGGTGTGCACCTGCAGTCCTGCTGCTGGGGAGGCTGAGGTGGGAGGGTCATTTGCATGCACACCAGTTCAAACCAACCTGGGCATATGGTGAGACTCCCATCTCAAAAAAAAAAAAAGACTCAGTAGTCCAAATCCTGTGGCTTGCTTTAGGTGAGGCAGGCAAGTGTGACTGTCAATCCATGAACATTTATTGAAGGCCCAGTAAGCCCAAGGCTCGGCTCTGGACACCAGAATGTGGGAATAAGTGAAACCACCAGAGCAGCACCCCCTGCCCTCCTGGGGTTTGCTTCTGCTGAAGGAGCCTGACCACTGCGTCCTCCACCATGGTGCCACTGACACGGGTTCCAAGGAAGGACTGAGGGCAAGGCAGGGAAAACTCAGCCCCTTGAGTTTTCAAAGTGGTCAATACCCATGTGACGTACTGCCACAGTATGTGTAACGTCTTCCCACACTGGGTGGCCCTGGCCCAGTGTCCTTGTGCATCAGCTATTTCCTATTGCAAATGTCTACCCGCTGTTGTGGCACCCTGTGGTTCCAGCGTCCCTCCACTGGCTTGCCAGGCTTCAGAAGGAAGGGCATCCAAGCTGGCCTGTTGACATAAAAGTCCCCTTCAAGTCAACTATGGCCAGCAGGGAGTGAGGAAGGGCCAGCCTGAGGGGGCTGGGCAATTCTTTTAAGGTCCCCAGAGAGCTCCCACTCCTGCTGTCTGCCAGGCAGAGGCTAGTGTTGAATCTTTCATGTGTATTGGCTGCTGCTAGGGTTGTTTTATTCATCATTACTTTTATTTGATCCAACTGTTTCTTGATGCCATCCACATCCAGCATGTAGATTACATGCATACCAGATTTTCTTACAAATATAAAACCCACAATGACTCTGCTATGTAAACAATCTCTCGGTATTTTGGATCACTTCAATAGCTCCCCTTTGAAAACAAAAACCCTCAGTGCTATTTAGACACAAGTTCCAGATGGGGCGGTTAAGTGTGCCTCGCCCCTGGGAAGTGAGCACAGTTTCCGTGCAGCAAGCATGGTGGGCTGGGCCCCATTCCCCAGCTGTGCCTCCTTGCCTATGTCATCTCCCATGGGTTGCCCCAGCCACCAGATACAGGACTAACTCTTCATCCATTTCCCAAGGGCACCATGGTCCCAACTGGCCTGACCACCTCATCTAGCGCCCCCAAGATCATCAAGCTTCTCCTGGATTTGACTCTTGTAGTTCACTCTTTACCTTTCAAAAGAAACCCTGGATCCTAAACTTGCAAATGTGAGCTGAAAAGCTCCCTTCCCCAAGACCAATTCTGATCACCCATCATCAAAGACCTCCAAAGAGCTCCATGTAAGATTAGAACCAGAGAGAAAGTCACGGGGTTTTTCATGAGGTGACACGGAGCCTCAGTAAAAGAAAAAGTCCAAGGAAGATCCTTAGTTTTTATTTTATAACATCTATTAGGTATGTGGCATTGAAAAGGAACAGGAGGGTCAGCCTCATTCTCTCTCTGGATTACACTTCTCACAACTGTGGCACTTCTGGCTTTTACATTTTTCTATTGAGATAATTCATGTAAAATGCCTGGACCTGGGCTTTGCACCGACTCCACAAATGGTGGCTCCATTCGTTCTTCTAAACTTCTGTCTTTTGAACCAAATCAAAGGAAAGCTATACTCTAATGATTATAAAGTAGCAGAAGTCGCTTTGCACCCGCCTCCTCTTTTAAGCACTTAAAATGCAAACTCTCTACCCTGTGACTTTTGGATGCTCCTAAATGTTTGATGGCAACTTCGAGTTCATCAAAGCTTTGGGAATCTTGAGTTAAAGATTTAAAGAGGCTCAGAATCCTATTCTCCAACAGGCCTCTGCTCTTTTCTGATCTGATCTCAAAACAAACCACACAGTTTATGTAAATTTAAACCTAATGGTTCACAAAAGTGGGCTCAGATAAGCAGGAAAAGTCCATGAGTTTAGACGAGAAGGCACCAAAGATCTTTCCCTGAAAGCTCATCTGTCCTCCGGGGGTGTCTCAATTTCAACAGCTGCTGTAGCCTTATGTCTAAAACTCCTGGAAGAAAAATTCATTGGAAATGTTCAAAATTCACAAGACAGTTCCTTCTGCAACCATCTCCCACCAGGACTCCAAAGTCATCTCTATTGCATTTGCAGGCTAATCTTTCTATGTTTACTTGCAAACGCTGTCAATTAGGAAACCCTCTCCCTCTGACAGTCAGGAACTGCATCCTATTTCCATGTACATAGACCCACAATGAATCACAGTCTTCACTAATCCTTTAAGAGTGTCAGAGGGCCCATGGGACTATCAGAATCAAAGCAAACCCTGCCCTGTATTATGCTATTTCCTACTAATCCTAAGAAAATGAATGTTAATTTATCATGAAAAAGGGTTAATTATGCATTTATTTCCGACGTAGGTACATGAGATCAGGCTCAGAAATAATACTGAGTATAATTCTCTTTTAAATGAGGATTCCATTTTAAGTATTTTTATCAAACAGACGCTAAACTCGGGGCAACTGTGCAGAAGAAAGAGAGTGGCTGGGTAATGACAAGCCCGAACTATAATTTTAATTAACCTTCTGATCCTGCTTAAATATATTTTGCCTTGTAAAAATCTGTAATAACATCTATTTCAATCTCCTCTGCTATTAGTTATTAAATTGAAAATGGATGCCTAGACTGATTTGGCAAAGATATTCAAGAAATTTTTCTTTATTCTATCTGGTTTATTAAAGTAATAATTTGTAGCATAAAAATTTCTCTGATTAAGTAATTTAGTGTAATTAAATCACCAGATTTATTAGGCTTCCTGGAACTGCACACACACAGCTGGAACGATGGTGACTGTTAGCAGATGCTGATCCGTAAGCACATCTTGGCAGTGGCTCTCTGTGGATCTCCCTGCTGCTCAGACCAGGGAGTCTCGATTTCGCATGCCCTCTCCCACAGTCCCTGAGGTTCTGAGGCTTCTACCTACTGACATGTTTCTGCCAACAGTTAAAGGAGAGACCTCAAGATGTGACACTCTGCGGGTGCCGGTATGGGGTCAGCAGAGGAAGAGAGAGCAAATGTTTCATGCCTCAGTTAGGAAATCCCTTCCCTTCTCCTGGATCCATTCTAGAAATGTCCCTTGTCCTGAGGACACATTCCTTGTCTCCCCTCAGCCCTGAGAACTCCTTGGAAGAAAGGACCAGGTTCAAAGTTCCTGAGCCAGATTGGCATCTTTACAAAGGATTTGGAGGTCTTCTGAAGGAGGAACAGGATTAGATTTTGACAGAATATGCGTCTTACTCCTTAACCTCTCAGAATAGGCATCCCCTAAGTCTTTTGCCATGTTGTTCACTGGTGACAATTAACACACCAGAAGTGCAAGGGTAAGGCACAGAAGTTTAAATGCCCTCTCATCTGTCCCTGGTGAAGTGGTATAGGGGAGATAAGAAGACCCAGCAAGCTGCTCTGAATACATGCAGACTTCATGGAGGAGGGAGACCACAGGTGAGAGTACAAAGTGACAAGGCTCTCAATGGCAGAGAGGAGGAACTGCCTCCATTGGAAGAGGATACACAAAGCCTGCCTACAGGAAATGCACTTGAGTTCTTTCTTGAAGAAGGAAGTGTCTGGGAGCAGAGGGTTCTCAAAGGACACACCAGGTGGAAGGAGCAGCAGGTGTGAACACAGGAGGCTGCAGAGGGAAATTCAAGTAGATCCAGCTGGCCTGGAGGGAAGACTGCATGCAAGGAGAAGGCTGCAGAGTAGGCAGGAGTCCAAAGAAGCAGGGCCATGTGTGAAGGCCATGGAGTGGGGATCTTCTCCTGAAGGGGCCTGCGCAGCTGGTGCAGACACCCAGGGGTGTGAGGATAGAAAGCTGATAGGAAACATCCTTCCCACACACTGAGCAGCACTTTTCGGAGGTCACCTTTGAAGGAGACGCTATTCATTCAGATACATAAATTCTTCACTCACATAACATATATTTGTGGAATACAGTGTGCATCTGGCATTGAAGACAAAAATATTTATATTTAAAATTGGAAACTGCTGTATGTCGATTGTCTTATAATGGACACATTTAAAAGCACTTCCATGGGAACGATCTGATCTATCCTCACACACACAGCCCTGGGCTGTGTTCCGGCAGCCCTGTGGGGGGACAAGCATTTTTCCTGGTTGCTGAGTTTATCCCCTCTGCAATCTGATCCATGTATCGTAGAGGAGGGATCACAGTCCTGGGGTGCATCTGATGGAGGACTGATGGGTGTTATGGCTTTCATTATGCAGATGAAGCAAATGAGGCTCAAGGGATCCACTGTCACAGTGGCTGCGTGATGGAGCTGAGATGGGACGCCCCACTCTTCTTAGTCAGGTGGTGTCCCCTGGACTGCACTGCCTCTGGCATGAGGCACACTTCATATTTTCACCCACATGTGATGAAGCATGGACAGATGGCTTAACGGAAGTGCCTTTCTAATAACTCCACTTTTCCCTTTGAAGGACACAAGACAGAGAGTAACTCCCAAGGGACTCGGAAAAAGTCTCCTATACTAAATGGAGGCACAGAGTCTGATTTAAGATACAACAAAACAAAGCGCTGTAATGAATACCAGCCCAAATGAGAGAGAGCTTTCTGCATTATGACTATTTAGTTTGGGCTGCACAGGACTGTATTTTTGGTTTTGTCCCAGGAGGAAAAACAGTCTGTGACCAGATTTGCCAGCCCTGATTCTTTTCAATAAGTTAAGCTTCTGAAAAAAAAAAATAAGCACTGTGCCCTTTCTCTGCAAACTTTCAAAAAGTGATTGTGTCCTTGTGGGTTAAATATGATTCCAATATTTTTTCTGATCTATATAAATTTACCATGGAACCAAGAAAGCACTTTTCAGGTTCAGGTATATCTATATTTCAGAAAAGAGTGCTAAGTGGACTCTAACAAATGAAATGAGCTAATTCTGTGAATCTTCCAACTAGTCTTTCCTGCATTCTTCTCCTTAATAACCTATAAATTTTAGTCATGAGAATCATTCTTCAGTGTCTGGGGCAGTAAAACTCTTGCTAAAAATCAATAGTCTGCCTACTTTTAAGACTTTGATGTGTTGTTAGGCGGCAGAGGCTTTCTTTATAAAACTCCATAATGACCTAAAACAGATTTGATTCTAGAAATCAGAATTCTCACACTAATAGACTTTCATTTGAGAAGGCTCTCCTAGCTGAGAACAGACTACCAAATGGGTTAGATTTTTCAATTTTATACCTTAGTCCATAAGTGCTAATTTCTCAGTGGAACAGTCAGATAATATAGTACCAGAGATTACTGAAACCTCTAGTCACAGTTCTGAATTATTAATTTAAAAGGTTATGCACCAGTGCTAATATAAATTATCTTTTAAAACTATCTTGATGGGTAACATTTTAATAAGCTTTAAAACACGATTCTCCTCTCTCAACACTGAAAGCAAAATATAATATATAATGGCTCTGGGTGAGCTATGGATTTATTGTATTTTTTTCCAAAAGATTTGTGCGGCATTCCCCATAACCGATGATAAAGACCTAGCCGAGGATCCTGCCTGCAAATACCCCGTCCTAATCAATTTAAGGCAGCAGGTGCACAATCCTATTCCAGGACTCGAAATGAAATCTCACTCAAGCACCCCACTGTATAGGGGACTCTTTCTTCTGCAACCTGTTAGAAAACCTGTACACGGCATTCAGGCGTCACCTGAGCACATCATGGGGAAGAGGCAGGATACGGTCAGGCCCCAAGGGAAGCAAATAAAATACCAACACTGCGGCAGCCTGCAGAAATGTCAGCTCTCCCCCAGGTTAATAGCGTTTGTTCTGTGCCTGGTGTGGAATGCTTCCTGGGCTTTATCCTCAACATGGAGCCATATCCTTGGAAAAAAAAGGACGACTTGGAGGAAATATGTGACTTCTTAGCTGTCTAACTACGTGCCAGCTCCAAAAGATGGCTTGACATTTATCAGGAAGCCTAAGCAAGGGGGAGCTCAGCGGGCTGCCTTCCGCCAAGGACAGAAGAAGAAGAAAAAAATGCAATGTTAGATTACCATGCATAGATCATTAAAGGGCGAGATTAATGCTGGTTGATGTTATGCTCCTTATAATCCTCGCCTGGGAACCACATCCAGATTTTTCTTGCTAGTTCTGCTTTTTGAGCTAAATTTGAAGCTTCAAAAAAACAAAAGAGTGAATGTAGCTAGTCCAGACCTCCCCAGTCCTCAGGGTGCAGGTCCTTGGGGTCCCTTTGTTTGGCATTGCCCTACCATGGGGAACCCTTTACTTCCCATCTCTCACCAGGAGGCTGCTTCATTACCATAGTTACAAGATGTAAACGTCAACATGGTAATAAAAAGAAACAATTCAATGGCTTCAGTTGCACTGCTTTTCACATTGAGGAGGAAATGAAAGTCTTCTTGGTTTTTCTCTTTTTATGTGTATTGCTTTATTTTCCAAAGGGACCTGGCCATTTCAACTTTGCAGGGCCTGAGCATTAAGTCAAAAAAGCGGGCCGGCATGTGAAATGGAGTTCCCAGCTGGTTACCAAATGGCCTTCGTTTTAGCTTTTTTTAAGTGGATGTTGTTTTGTTTTGTTAAAAAGAAAAAAAAAACAGGGGCCACTCATGTCTGGTGCAGGCAGATTGTTTCTACCACAAATAACACAGCAATTACATGATGCTTTTTTTTTTTTCAAAAATGACAAACAAAATGTTAATTTGTAAGCAGAAAAGACTATCAATCTAAGTTTTTACAGAGAATTTTAAAGCACATTTTTCACAAACATATGTCAATCTGCAAATATTTACTAAAATCCTACTGATTTCCAGTGCTCAAAAAAAAAGTTTGTGATATCTTTAGAAGATGGAGCAGAAGTGCCTGCCTGAACAGATAATTTTTTAGAACTCCAAAAGGAATTAATTCATTCATTTTTTCCATGTTTCCCCTGTTTTCCCATCCCTCCCTCCCTCCCTCCTTCCCTTGCTTCCTTCCTTCTTTCCATCCATCCACCCATCCTTCCAGCCATTCTCATGGCCAGTCAGGTTGGGCCTATCAGGGACCAGACACTGAAGCTTCAGACTCAGTGACAGGCCTCTGAAAGTTAACTTCCAGGAACCAACAAACATGACAAGCAGAAGACAGCCACCTGGTGCGAGTGTGGCCGGGGTGGGGGCTGCTGTGGGGCTGTGGTCCACATCTTCAGAGAGAAAGGACTTTTGAGCTGGATCTTGAGGGGCAAACTGGCCTCTACCAGGAACACTGGAGGTGAAGACCATTGGACAGCAGAACAAAAGCACAGAGTCTGGAACCTACATGGCTTGTTTAGGGACAGGTAAAAAGTCAGGTGTGTCCAATACATAAAGAATGGGACAGAAGATGAGACTGGAAAGAAGGTGGAGGCCTGACTATGAGGAGCTCTGATAGGAAATGCAAGCTTCCTGCTCTGACAATAAGGAGTCATTAAGGGACCTTCATCTAGACAATTACACAGCACACCTAGGAGTCAGGAAGGTGACCCTAGTGACAGCAAGGAGGACAGGAGGCAGGAGACAGAGGGAGTGACCCATTAGAATATTTTGCATAATAGTCCTGCAAAATAATGAGGTCCTGGACTAAGAAAGAAGACAGGAATGGCAGATGAGCTCAGGTCAAGGTGGCACGGTCATCTGCAACAGGGAAAAGCAAGAGGGCAGGCCTGGGCTGATGGCAATGGTGAGCCTGGGGAGGCTTGGGAGAAGAGAAGCATTGGAAATAAAAATCTGGAGCATGGGAAGAGGGTCTGGGAGAGAGCTGGCAATTGGCAGAGCACATGCAGGAAATTGAAACCAGGCAAGCAGATGAGAGGCACTGAGCAACTACTCTCATTCTCCAAAGAACCAAGAAGTACCATGGATATGGCAAATTAGCTGGGAAAATAAGGGACATGCAGAAGACACAGTAAAATCACATCCCAAATATCTGAGTAGTATCCCTAAGGACACCTCTGCCCACCACCTGCTATTTCTCCCTACATCTACATGTCTGGATGCACTGAGGACAAAGTCGCGTGTCCCAACTTCTGAGCTAGAAAAGGAACATGTCTGAAATTGTACACCAACAAATCCAGGCTCTTGGAAGAAGCTCAAGGCCAGAAGCAGGGACTTCACAAACACCAGCTTCAAGTCCTTTATGCAATATCCATTAATAATGGGGTCCACCAGTTACTGCCATGATTGCTTTTTCAAAATCTGACTTTGGTCTCTATAAGTATGCACATAAGACACACACAATTAGATCTATAAAATGCACCAATTTCAAAAGCATGGTACAATTCTGTCTGCAGTATACCTGAGATTGAATTGCACATAGATCTTATTTGGGCTTTGCTTTTTCCCATCTGGTAAACTCTCAAGTTTTCAAGTAAAGTAGAATTATGAACTTTTTGTTCTGCATCCCCTAAACCTAGGGATCTTAGGCCAGAAGCTTTTCCCTGATTTGCAAACCAGTGAACACCACCCCCACAAATTCCTACATTATCTACTGTCTGTACTGTCTTGTACTGTTAATTAACTACATCTTGAGTTTATTATTATTTAATTGTCCCTTGGACAGATGTCAAGCTTCTTGAGAACGGGCAGAGTAACACTTTTCTGTGTGTTACAAAGCAGGTACTTAAGTGAGAACACCACTTCAAGAATCTAATTCAGCAGCTTAGGGAAATCATCCAAGGTTTCAAAATTGGATGCAAGAGACAGACTCAGATTCAATGAGCAACTGCATTAAGAATCAGAAGAAGGAACAGACATGGTGTGTACTGGACACCTAGGAGAGGGTAGCGATGAAGTCCCACCTTGGTGTGATCAGGGTCAGCATGATGTATGTCTTTGCCAGCATCAGTGAATACAGTGGTATCAAGGGAGCCCCAAGGGGGACAGGAGAAACAGCAGAGAAGGGTAAAGCAGAAAACACCATCTTGTCCCTCCACAGACTGAGGGCTTTCTTTCCTAATCTTTCTAAGGTTCTCCCATGACAGGGGTCAATCTCTCTGGGATGCTGTGAGAAGAGATTCCGTCAGTCCTTTGAAGGCCTGTGAGCGCTGGAGCACTCTGACCTGGGATGGACAGTGTCTGTTTGTAGGAGCTGGAGCTCCCGCCTTCCCCAGTGCCAGGCATCAGCTCCCACCTCCTCTCTCCTTACTACCCAATGGTACCCCAGGTCCAGAGTTTCATGCAGAGGGAGCTGCACTGAAGTAGAGGTTGGCCACTTCCCAAGCAGTGCACAGCCCAGATGAGAAGTTCAAACACAACCTGAGAGTTAACAAGTTACATCCTCAGTACCCAAGGGCAGTTCTCCAGACCCGATTTCACACAGCAAGACTACTGTCTGGCTGCACAAGCTGAAGCACTTTAGTAACTCGCAACTCCTCCCGAAAACCCTCTGTGGTTCAGTCTTCCCATCACCATTTTATCAAGGAGGAAACTGAGGCCTAGAGATGAAGTAGGTAACCCAAGGTCACACAGCTCAGTTATCAGTGGTGGAGTCAGGACTTGAACCTGGGTGGTCTGGTCCCAGAACTCATGTTCCACAACATGCTGCCTTTAACTTATACAGGAGCCTGAGCTGTGCCCTGGGGACAGAGGATAACCATGGCCTTTTAGGTTGAGTGATTTGAGACCAAAAGATGTTCCTTGGGCCCACAATGATGAATGGGATTTGGACAAAAAGAGATGATTGGGAAAGGCCACCACTCCATGCACAAGAAATAGCAGAAAAAGATCCCAGTAAGCCTCCAAGTGGTGGCTGGAGACAAACTGTCCCACTTCTGCAGGCTCTGAAGAGCCAGAGAGGTCTTGGAAGGGCACAGAGGCCGGGCACAGTGGTGCACATGTTGTGCCTGTGGAAAGGCCAGGTGCAGGTCCTAGAGTCCCCAAGTCCTCAGCCTGGAGAGACTGTCCTGGGTACTGCTCCCTACATACAAATCAAGGATGCCAACTGTCGCCCCACCAAGCTGACTCTGCAACGGACATGCTTTGTTTCCTGTGCTGAGGGTCTTCTAACACTGAAAACCCTGTTTGTCAAACGAATTAGATTCCTTAATAATCATCATTCCTATCCATGCCAGTCAGCAAGTATTTCTTTCCAAACAAATACATAATTAATTCAGACAACACCTTTTTGACTCAACGGTTTTAAAGTGCCTGGCTGAGGTGAACGTTCAGGAAAAAGAATGGTATTTCAGAAGGAAAATTCATACATAGTTCAATTTAGAATATTGTAATAAGACTCCACCGCATAAATTCCAGCACACTGGACAGAAAAGCTATTTGTGTAGCATGTGAGGACATAAATAAAAGCCAAATACTTATAGTGTTCTCACAAATATGAAATTTTCTTTTGTGAATCTATGCTCCCTGACACATTTTCCAAGAAAGTTGGGTCCCCTGATGAATATTGTGACTCAAAGGTCTTCATCAATATCAACTCTTTCTCATTATTCAGTTACTGAATAAAAAGGGTGGTAATAATGGAGTAACAAATAACAGAATGATATAATTAAAGTTATGTATCAACCCTCATTCAATATTCAATCACCACAAATTTTGTCACCAATGTCTTAATTTTTCTGCCAACAAAACTTATTGTCTCATTTTATGGCTTCTATCCCCGTCAGTGGCCGATCTATGATCGCTCTTTACCTGTTTTTAAGCTCCTTCTAACCCTTTTTTATGTTTTCTCCGAGTGTTCGGTTTGGGTTTTGATTTGGGGGAAGGAGCTTCCTTTCTAGGTGCAGCTGGAAGTCCCTTCCCTATGGGCTTCCCCAGCCCCACCACTGTCCCTCTAAATTATGTCCTTTCTGTATGAGCAGTCCCTTTTTCTAGAAAGCATCCCTTTTCTGAGATATCTGTTCCATTTCTGACTGGTCTTTATGGGTCCAGAGTCTGAGCAAGGAAGGGCCATGGGTTCAGGAACCTAATATTTCTCTCCCTTCTAAATCATCTCATGAAGTTGTGCTCATCCATAAATAATGTGTTTCCTGGTAGAGAGTCGATGTTGATGAAGCTCTTGAGGTAGATGATGATAATGAACTGAAATAAGCCTTTTGGACTCCATTTGTGAGAACCAAGGAACAAAGATGCTATTATCCTTATGCCTCTAAGAATTTACTCTTATGCCTGTAAGAGTAATAGCATGCTGGCGGTACTACTTACTCTTTGCTCGGGCATGCGGGAGGCACCGCTATCGGTTGTCAAGTAGTAGAGAGCGGGACACCAGGTAGAAATGGGGTGTAAACAGAGTCATTTCTAGGAGGCAGGTGAGCCAGGACAGCCAAAGCCCCAGGTGCTCAGCCTCTACCCTAAGGAGTCGATTCAGATGCACCCTTTGAGACCATCAAGCTCAGACTCCTATAGGCCCAAGTCACTCTGGGGCTGAACAAAACCAAGGTGGCTGGCTTACTAAAGGAAAAGGCATCAAGCCAGGATCAGGAGTAAGGCCTATCTGCATCCATCTCAACACGCATTCTCTCCCGATGATCTTAGTTATCTGTAAAATGGCCATAGTAACTCCTCAGTGAGCTAGTTGGCCACATTTTCAAGAATGTATCAAAAGCTCCTAAAGCAGAAGCCGTATTAGCTAAGTGCCCATGAAAACATGGATTGGTTTTTAAGTTTGGAGTAAAAATGGTAAGAAGCTGACCAAGCTCTGTACTGCAACATCATCTGTACATTTTTGTTAAAAAATAAGCACAAGAAGACTATCTTGCTCAAGAATTCATACATAAATAAGAATACAGATAAACACAGGTGAGCATGAGTCAGAAGAGAATAGGAAAGGTAGAGATGGGGATGGAGTTGAGCGAGGGTTGCTTGAAAAGCCAGAGAAGCACTTTCCCTTGCACAGTGTAGTGATGATTGTATTTCATGAAGCACCCTCATGAGGAGTATCACCTGATGATGTATTTTATTTAGGAGCCATCAAAAGAAATATGCCTTAAATGCTTGTTAAAGAGCAAACTTGTTTTATGTGGCAAAGTCTGGATTGAACATTGCTTTGTCTGTAATCACTGTCACACCTTCTCCCAAAACCCCAGAAGTCAAAGGCTCAATAAACAAACACCTTGGAAAGTTGCTGAGTGGAGAGATCTGGAGAGCTCTTGATTCTGTGGCCAGGAGCATTCACTGAACTACATTTGGGAACCCTCTAGATGCTAAGGCTGGTTCCAGAACAATCTAGCTCTTCCCCTTCTTGCTGGTTGGAGATGACCTAGAAGCTGCTCAGTGATTCAGGAGTCAACAACCTGCCATTTGCCTTGGGCCAGGTTTCCAAAAGTGCTAGAATCCCAGCTCATCTCACCCCCAAGTTTCACAAAAAGAAAGATGTGAAGGACCTGTCACCCCTCTGCTGTTCTAAGATGCCCAGACCCATGCTTTGATGGAAAGCAGGAATGAGCAAAAGCCCAGTGTGCTGGCTACAGTCCCTGAGTATCAAACTCACATCCACCTTCCAGTCCCACTAGAACTGAGCTGCAGGAAGACCTTGCTCAGGAACCTTGGAATCCCGGTTGCCCTACAACTAGCTGTCGGCAGCCCAGTGCCAACACTGTGTAGCTCACCTTTTAGAATCAAGGGCCCTTCTAAAAGTCTGGCTGGCATATATTGCTCTCTTGTTTTTCCTTTACTTTCCTGATTTTTTCCCTAAGTCTTGAATATTGAAGGTCAAAATGTATTCTTATCCCTGGAAAAAACAGGTATGGCATCTGTTGATCAATTTCCTCTTTTTTCATCATTTCAAAACCATCTCATCAGTGCACTCCAGACAAATGAGGAAAGTTTTGCTCACTGGGCTCAAAACTGATCCCTTTTAGTCAGACAGGGCCTGGAGGGCAAGGCCAGCACCTCACACCTCATTCAGGGAGCTAAAGCAATGGCTCCAACCCAACTCTTAACAGTGCATACACACAGAACACAGTAAGGAACATGTGCCCACGTCTGCTAAGCACCTGAATGCATTATGTCATGTAGCACTCTAAGCTGCCCTTTGTTAGACCCAGGCCATGGAGAAATCTCAGTCTTAGGTTAATTTGTCCAAATTCCAGAGGCTGAATGTGAACATTGGCCAGTCTGAAATCAGGCTGAGATCTGGCACCAACTTCATGTTGGGGTAGGGCAGTTGCCTACCACTCACATTCCTGACTCATTTGGGCACTGAAGGGCAGAACCTGATGAATGGCGAGCAAGGTGTTCATGTGCTGTCAGCAGAAACGGCACTGGAAGGCACCCCTTTCCCCAGCTTCCCTCTATGAAAAGGCCAGGGGCTCTGGGTGGGATGAGATGTCAAGCATTTTGTCCTCTCTTCTTTTGCTGCCCTCTCCCTGCCTCCTGTTCCTCACTTACTCTTGCTCTATACCCACCAATTCTTCTCAGAGAGGGCCACAGAGGCTGGTGCTGCTGGCCCAGCAATTGCCCCCAAGCTCCTTGAGGCTCCATAACACATGGGGCCAACGATCTGAGCATGCCTGCCTGCTGATGCTTCCTAGTTCTGCTCAAGCTCCCAGAAGGTCAGAAGAGCACTTGCTCACTTTCCACATTGCCAGAACATGCTCCAATCTCCTTATCAAGACCTGGGACAGGTCTCCAGTCGCCCAGATGAATGCTGTCCACACTGCCTTGCAGCTTCCCCTCAGAGATTTCCTGAAGGGAAGGTCACAGCTCAAAATCTGTGCTTAGAATCACCCAGATGCCGTTTGCTGCAACTATCCAGACATTTAAGGGAATATTTTTGCACCATGCAGTGTCCACTCCACCAGAAGTCCAAGAAAGCCACTTGTATTGGTCCAACTATTCATGAAATGCACAGCACCCAGGTGGGTAGCTTTCTTGACCTCTGGTGACTGGTTCATGGAGTCCCCAGACATATGGAGGAGCTGCCCTTCAAAGCCCCCAGAAGACTTGGAGAAACCTGAAAATCACAGGCCACCCAGCCTAATCACTACCTGGCCAACTGTCAGTCAGAGGTCCACACAGTGTGAGGAGATGATGGCAGCCTTCTCCTTGCCCACATGCCAGCCTGCATGGTTCTCAGGAATTCCCTCACTCATCAAGCTGAAGAAAAATGACTGCGTTTCCCCAGAGAAGCAATGTGTCTACTGTTAGTAGGCCTGGCAAGGACCTGAGCCCCTGGGTGCAGCCCCAAACCACCCTCCAGCTTGTTGAGAGTGGCATCTGGCCACACAGAAAGCTGCCTCTCTCTCTCTCCAGGCTCTGGCCTTGAGAGGTGGCACGCAGCTGAGCTTCCTGGATGGTTGCTATAGTTCTAATTGAATGTGTCTTCAAAGGGCCACAGCAGAGGCCTGAGTCCCCCTCCGCGCAACTGCCCTACCCCAACATGAAGTTGGTGCCAGATCTCAAAGCAGAAGGCCCAGGGAAATTTTGCAGCATCAGTCGTTGGAGCTCCTGGCACAGAGGGACACCAGAGCATCTCGCCCATTGGTCCAGGAAGAGAGCAGAGTCTCCTCGGTGAGACCCCCCTCTTTCACCAATAGCCTGCATGTCCCCAGCAGTGACTGTTCATCTACAGGGCAATGCCTCAGCCACCCCTCCTCCCAGGCCCTTCTGCAGCTCTGGAGGTGGGCTCAGCACCCCAGTGCCCCAGAGACAAGAATTTTTCACAAGTTTTTCCCATTGAAGTATTTTTTCCCCTTGGGGTTTTTAAAATCCTAAACATTTAGCTGTTCTGACTACAAGGAAAGAACCTCCTTCTAGTGAAGGGTTATAATTACTGAAACATAACACAACACAGTGGCCTGAGATTGAGTGGGCAAGAGGGTAGGGATGGGGAGGAACAGGGTTCAAATCCCAGCTCTGCCACTTTCTGAGCTCTAGGATCTTGGACACTTGACCTAACCTGCCACAACCTCAGCTTCCCTATCTGTAAGAAAGACTATTAACAGCACCACGTCATTGTGATAATACATAAGGCAGCACCCACGTCCGCCAGATCGCCATCTCCAGTCCTTTGCACCAATGCCTCCCCCCTCACCCCAGACTGTGCACGTTCCTGCACAAAGCCCGCACCTGTGGCCTTAGAGGGACAATCTCTGGCACTGCCCATCCTATAGCCAGCATCACTGCCCATCCTATAGGGTGGCTGGAGGAGCCTCTGAGTTTACTGCCACTCCCTACCAACACCAGGTCCCCAAACAGAAGACTGGGTGAGGATGCAAAAGCCCAGCTCTTCACCTGAAGGCAGGACAAGCTGTGGGCTCTCATCTGTCCTCTGGAGCCGCTCTGAGATCAGACTGAACCTCATCTAAACCTGCACCTTGCTTGGCCTCTCCTCTTCCCTGTCCTGTCTCCCCTGTGCCCTTACTAGTTTCTTCCAGGAACATTTCCAGAATAATCTTTTGCCTGGGAATCCTCATCTCAGGCTCTTTGACAGCAGCAGAGCAATAAAGGTTAGATGTCATGACTATTTTTACTATTTTTTATTTTTATTTTTAAATGTATTTTTAGTTGTTGATGGACATTTATTTTTTATTTATTTATATGCGGTGCCAAGGATCGAACCCAGTGCCTCACACATGACAGGCAATCGCTCTACCACTGAGCCACAACCCCATCCCACTATTTTTACTATTTAAATTGTTATTATGCCCCTCCCAATGTCTCACAGCACTGGATCCCCCAGTGGGTATCTAGACAGGGGCCCTAGTATACCCCCAGAGAAGCTGCAGGGTTTTTTTCTTTTTCATTTAACTTATTTATTTTTATTTTTTTAATGAATTTTGTGTGTGTGTGTGTGTGTGTGTGTGTGTGTGTGTGTGTGTATTTGGGGAGGCTACCAAAGGGAAATTTCTTTCCAGGGCTTTGAAGCATGGGATCAGCCAGCTGCAGCTATTCTGAGTTGTCCAGGACCCAACACAGGACCCAGAAACAGCAACACAGGCATGAGAGGCCCCTCTGCCAAGCAGCAACGCTGGCAGGTGTTACAGGGCCGGTGACAGTCCCTGGGAGACAAGGGGACTTCTGGTATTAACACAGCCCCAGACAACCTTGCCACTTCCAAGCAGGTTTGTATTTCACCAGTGATGAAATGTGACTCCCCGCAACCCCCCAAGGAACTAAGTGACAAGAGAAAAAAGCCACATTACTTCACGCAGAGGTGGTGGCAGCTCCTAATTACAGAGGCACCACTAAGCAAGGTTTTGCCAACAGCCAAATGAGCACACACACTTACAAAATAAGGGCATGTGGCACACTGATTGGTTTGCACACACGTCTGTGACATTACACAATTCAGAAAGGCCAATCTCTCTTCATCTATAGAAGTCAAAGAATGGCTCTTTAAAAAAAATCCACATTTAAATGTCACACTGTTTCCCATCCGATTATCTCTGTATTCTGTATACAGAAGAGGAGGGGGCAGCTGGATGTTCATTTTCAGTGCCATCTATCATCTTAATTAATAGTAAGTAAAATTCTATTTGCATTTCAGGTGAACAGCACATAAAAGAAATGAGATTTTTCTTGACAAATGAGAGTACCATGTTTGGAAGGGATATGACTATCCTCCCAAGGAAATGTAATAACTTTCACTGCAATTTGTATCTCAGCCCCTGTGAGCTGTAAGCAAACTTCAAGCGCTTCTTCCCCCTCTTGGCTCAAGCAAATGTCCCTACAAGCTGTTATTCCGAAAGACAACCTATCTGCACAGGGTTACATCTCGGTCCCTTTCCCAGGAACCAATAATGTACATGGGAACCTTAATGTCAAAACTCAGTGAAAGAGTAACTTGAGGATTTTCACAGGTGCTCCCAGATAACTGTGCTATTCAAATGACCAAAACATTGTGTGTGAATGGAAGATGGGTTTTAAAGGCAAAGAGACTTTAAAAACTGATAACTGGAGTATATACACTAGTCAATAAAAGCATCAAGGCTTCTTGAAAAAAGACTTTTAACTCTTCCTGAATGCAAATATTCTGTAAATATTTAGTATTTATATATTATTGTTTCATTTCAAAATGTCTATTTGAGGCCAGAGGCTGGAGCTCTATTCTAGTCTGCTAACATAGCATCTCTAGAGAACCCTGGGTGGCCCCTGATGTCACCGGATTACAATTGTGTCCTTCATACAATGAGTGAATGGGATGAAGTGCTCCTGAGACTCCTTCTAGAACTAACAAGCTAAGACCTTCACTTTATTCAAGGAGTTATGTTCTAATTCCCCAAGCCGGGAAAACTGCTCTCTTATTTTCAATATTAATAAAGTCTAATTAACACAATAATCTAGGAGTTAGTGGTGTGGATAATCCAATGAAGGAGCTCATCCAAAAGCCATTTTAATCTAGCATAAGAATACCGGGATTGACTTTTCTATGGTTAAGTTTTAGCTTTTAACTGTGTTTCATTTAGAATGACTTTAAAATTTGTTTACCTTCACAGAGCACACACTCATGCAGAGACATGAACAAACCAGTGCAGGACCTCATCTGGCTGTGAGAGGGGAGCAGTTTTAAGTCCAAACAATGGCCAGGGAAGAGCTATATGAAGGCAGTGAAGACTCTAATAAGAATGGCAGCATTGATTTCGCCTTGACCTCTGAGACACCCAAAGCACAGCCATGTATCGTCTCCTGAAGGGTCTTCAGGGAGGGCTAGAGACACTGACGCGTTCTTCACCCCCACCCAGATCCCCCTAAGAATTTACTGAGCACTCACGGTGTGCCAGTGACTGAGTTATACCCCAGAAATAAATGTCAACAGCAGACATCCCGCCCCCCTTGATCTTATAATCTGATGGACAGTCAGCCAAAGAGGAGAAACCACAAACCTGTATGTAACACACACTGAGACAGACAGCTGGATGGACACAAGCAGGATGCAGGGACCAGGAGAGGGGAAGGAGTCCTCTTCAGACAGGATGGCTGGACAGGAGTCTCTTTGAGGGAGTGTCAGACTGCAGGGTACATCCCCCGACAGAGATGCCCATGGGAGCTGAGGTCCAGAGGCAGGGATGGCTACATCCCTGATGCACAGACTCAGTCTGTGACACACCTGTCTCCAACAAGGTAGGCAGTAGTGAAATAAGCCCGATATGCAAAGGCAAATATGACACGATTCCTCTTATAAGAGATACCTAGAACAGTCCAGTCCACAGAAACAGGAAACAGAACAGAGACTGCCAGGGACTGGGCAAAGGGGAGAAGAGGAGCTATTTTTTAATGGGTACAGAGAGTCATTTGGAGAAGATGAAAACCTTCTGGAGATGGAGGGTGTGGGTGGCTGCAGGACAAAGTAAATGTGCTCTATGCCACTGAATTGACACTCACAAATGGTTAACATGTCAAATTTTATGTTATGTACATATCATGACCTTTAAAAAAAAAAGGTGGGCAAGAGATTGGGCATTGTTGGTATACCTGAGCATGCTCCCTGGGCCAGTTAACGAACCTCCCTGCAGTTAGAGAAGTGGCCCTGCCTCTTCGCAGACTTAAAAGTGGAAAAAAGTCCTTCTCCCACAAGGGGAAACTGTTGGAGGAGGTGAATTTTATCAGGAAGCACCTGACACCACAGTGCCTCTGTCTGTTCAAATCACAGCTCAAGAAATACTACCCCTGAGGAATTTCCCAGATTAGCACATCTTGTTTACCAAAGAAATAGCATACCCTTAGCCCAAGCCTGCTCTCTGGTGTGTTCATTTATATCCTGTCTTCCTATCTGTCTGAGAGGGCGGCACTCATCCCTCATTCCCTCCTCTTTTACCCCCTCCCCCCCACTCCAGCTACATTCCAACCAGGTTTTATGTTTTGGTGCAACATTTAGTCTGTGGGCAGACCAGTGAACTGGTCTCTTTAAATGTACACCATACCAGAGCTATGAGATAAACAGATTCTGAAATCCACTCATTCATTCATTCACTCACTCATTCATTCATTCATTCATTCTTATTGAATGAAACATCTCTCAGCAATGGAAATAAAGAAAGTAGGTTGAAAACCATTGACGTCCACAATTTTATATAACACTTTGAGTCTGATTTTCTATTACAGTTTACATTTCCAATTTTATCCGGTACAATGTTTTTTTTCCAAGCCAAAGACAGAATTTTCTGTGAACCATGGATATATAATAGTCATCTATTTCTCCATTTATAGCACTCATCATTTTAGAAGGTCAAGGCAAATGCATTAGGCCAGAGGTTTTTTTTAGGGTCTCCTTCCTCAAGGAAGGTGAAGATGGGCAAGCTCTCTGAGAAGACAAATGCCCCCCCCCCAGGGAGGCATTTTAAACCTAACAAGAGCCCCAGGCAAGGCAGAGAGGGAGACCAGAGATCAGGGAGGAAACCAGAGCCCGGCAACTGGGATGTAGCTGAGGGATGCTGCCATGAAGCAAGCCAGGGGCTGTGTGGCACAGGGAGGCAACAGCATTCTGCCACCACATGGGGAAAGACTGTCAGTCAACACAGTCATGGGGCTTCTCTTTGCTGAACACAGTGCCAGCTGCTGTACCCACAAAGCTAAATCTTTCAAGTGCACAGTGTTCCATATGACACAGAGCAGGTGGACACAGATTTGATGGGTATTTGAAATCAAACTTCTAGAACACAGTAGTCACGAGACTGCTCTTCCCTCTACCTGTCCACAAGAACAGATCAGTGCATTCCTCATACAGGAACCAAAAAGAACAACTGGCTCCCAGGAAGTCAGCTTCCACCCAGCCCTTGACCCTGCAAACAGGAGATGGGAGAAAGCCTGGCTACCCACCCATCTCCAGAGCTCCCATAACGTGGTTCCTGTAGAGGCTGGAAGAGTGCTGCCTGGATCCCATGCTCAGTGCCACCTTCTATGCAGGGAAACTGCAGGAACATGGCTTTGTTCAGTCTCTCCCCCAAAGTCTGAACAAATCCTTCCCTGAACCACAGAATCGTGATCTACCAATCGCCAAAAGCCCTTTATAAGATGTTCTGAAAGTAAAATAAAGAAGACAAGGGAGGAGAAAAGGAGAAAGAGGGAAGAAAGCTGGGTCTGTCTTTGCCTGAGGGGGGAAAACAGCCCAAGGCTTCCCTTCTCCCTCTGTGCCACCGATGTGCAGCATTTATTTGGTGACAAAGCTTCAAATGCTAATTGAATGCATTAAAGGCAATAACACAATCCAGAGAATTGTTTCGCTGTATTTTTCAACTTCCAGTGTGCTCGGCTACCTACAGCTGAACAAGAACAGGTAAAAGATCTCCCTGAAATAAAAACAAGGCAGGGCAAGGGGGGGAGCAGGCACCTACTTGGGAGTGCACCAGGTTCCCATGGAGAAAAGGGCAACTGCCTGGTGCAAGGCAGTTTGGTATCAATGCAGTAATTTCTGGATAGCTGCCAATGCTAAGGTTAAAAAGCAATATTACAAGGCTTCTATGATGACAGCCTACTGGGAGACATTTGTTGGAAATTGCTTTGCCTATCATTTAGTCAGCAAAAAAAGCCCACAGTACTAGTTATGCTCGAACTCTGTTGAGTGTGCATCTATAAATGATTCAAATTGTAAGTGCATAAAGCCCCCATACAGGTAGATGTAATCACCGTAAAAGCCTGGAGCCTCAGCCCTGTTCTTTTCCATTGATAGGCCATATAAATTTTCACCATATGTTGCCAAATAAGAAGCATAATTATAAAGAAAGTATATTCTGAGTTTTGAATTCAACTTTTGAAAATGAAATCAGAATGACTTTTTGGCACCAGGCAATAAACTTTTCCGGCAGCTCCATTGTAAATACCTTGACGCTCTAAAGCGTATGGTCAGAATGAATTTTAACTATGCCTTTTTAGTCTACGAGAATGGACAACTTAAGCATCGCCAGGGGATATTACAAGTTTTAACTAGACTGTCTCCTCAAGTCTCCAAATGCCTTAAAACATTTTAAAGTGAGTTAAAGTATGTAAAAGAAAAATAAAGATCTGATATTTCAGTGATCAGAGCAGTGTGAACTAATCTGTTAGTTTTCAATTACCAGAAGGTGCTTGGGAGTTGCCAATTGAAGAGACTACAGAGTCCAAATGAAGCCTTTCCCTTGTGCTTCACCATGATTTAAGAAGTAATTTAATTTCTTAGTGGTTCGGGGTTTTTGACTGCATTGATGTACATGCCCTTGCTTTGAACTGGTAGCCTGGTCCCTTGTCCTCAGGGGCCATTAGTATCTATCTTAATGCCAATAAATGAGTATTCATTCCACTGAGACAAAGCATTGAGTTTGCAGGTTGGGCAGTCGTGGGTGTACAGGTGAGACTCAGGCCTGCAGGAAGGGGCTGGGTAGCCTTCCAGACTCCTGCCCCAGGCCCGGAAGTTATTGGCATTCCATGGACTTGTCGCATCATCACCACCAGCAGCCCCTGAAAACCCAGCTGAGGTGACTCTCCCTGAGAGCCTCTGTTTTCAGGGTCATTTAAAATCCTATCAGCATGGTTCACAGTCTGGTGAAGGGCAAGCGAATCATCCAAAGCAAACAGCTAGTTTTGTCTAGAGGCTGAATCCACAAAGAGAGAATGGCAATGGCGGCAACCCCTCTTTCAAAGCTGCCTAGCCTCCACCCATGTGTCTAGCAAAGCTCTGAGCGTAGCCTCTTAGAAGCATGTTTCAAAAAATCCTGCTTGAGTGTGAGGCTGGCCCTCCACAGACATGAAGATCCAAATGGTCAGCACAGCGGCATCTGCGGGTTCCAAGAAGGGTCAAGAAACAAGGGATGCTTCTCCTTCAGTCTCAACAAAACCTGGGGAAGCCAAGGCAGTCCCAGGGAAGTGCTGGAGAGTGCATTTTCTCCATCTAAGCTTCCTTTTAAGGGGTCAAGAGAAGGCAAAAACGGTTGCCATTTAGGAGTCAAATCCCCACTGCCTTTCTACAGCTCCCCCACACTGTTTGTTCCTAGCACCTCCACTCACACAACACTCCCCTGACAAAGAGCTGGTCATTGGTCAGGCAGGGAAACCATATTTGTGAGGCTAATTTTCAAAAGTTATTAAAGTGGACTAGAAAAAAATGAAAGCCAAGAAGACTCAGGATTACAAAACAAAAATAGATTTTTTTTTATTGAGGCATTTTAAGAGCAATTATGTTGCTGCAGTCATAACAGCCACTTGAGCAAACAGCAGGTTGATAAAGTACAAAAGACTCCTGCCACCTCCACACCCACTCCAGAGGCTGTTACAGTTTGGGGACAGGAAGGAAACGGAAAGGATTTTTAAGACTTTGGGGTTTTGTGAGTTGATTCCTAAAAATCTGGTAACATATTCTTTAGCATGCAAAGGAAAATAAAACCAAACACACTTTGGGGAAATGGAGTAAAAAAAAAATTACACATTGGAGATAAAAGATAAAGAGTTTCATTAAATCCCAAGTTCACACAAATGTCACCAGTCCCTTGCCTTAATCTCATCTGTTTTGTATTTTCCGCAACAACCAGCAGAGAAGAACTAGTTTCCTAAGAAACACAAATCCTGCTTTTATTGGAAAAATTCTGTGCCCTGTTACCTGAAAGACAGGCAGAAGGGTGCCGGGAAGCTCTAGGCAACCCTGGTGTGGGGTACATTTGGGCCCGGTTCAGATCCCCTGCCTCCCCCATTTCCCTGGACCAGCCTTGTTCCAAAGCCAACTTGAGAGTCAATGTTCTATAAAAAGAAGGCTCATTATAAAGCCTTAAATGAGGAGCTGTAAGATGACTGGTGAGTTACTAATAATTTGCTGTCTTTCAACCTGCTATATATGCAGAAAGTAGTTTCTAAATATGCCAGTGGATTTGTTTTACTATTTACAAACTGGGGTCTGTAAGGTAAATCGATGTTGCCAAAGTTGACTGATAAATGAGAATTGAATATCTAAAAATAACCCCATGAGAACTTTTCCACCAGACAGTCAAGCAAACAAAGCCATCTCCAGTAAATCATTCCTGACCCGCTCACCTTGCTGGATCAACTATAAACTACCCCTCACTGCAGATGAACCTGGTAGATACTCCATGGCTTCTAATTTATCCTGAAGAAATCGAAAGGGAGTTTGAAAGGTTAATTAAAATTTCTGGTATGGTTCTGGTCGATAAATAACTAAGTATACAATATTTAGCTGGATCAAGAGTTGTGTTTCTGAAAAATTAAGTATTCTGGCTGATACAAAATTACCCTAGATCCATGGATTATCAATGCTCAGTAAATAGAACAGAAATAAGACCACTGAGCAATCTCATTTTTTTGGAAGATTCAACTCTTAGTCTTCTGATTCACACATAACAGAGCATCAATAACTGTTTGCTACATGCCTGAATTAAGATGATACTTCAGCACCTGGGAGCATCTCTGAGCCACTGGTAAGTTCATTTTGACACTCTATCAATAGCTTCATCTTGATTCCTTACAAAAACTGAGAACCACTTCTGAAATTTCTCATCCAGTATGGTTTCTGATCAAGAGCTACTATGGGGACAGGGGAAGGTAGGGCTCAGACAAGGAATAAGAGATACTTTCCCTGGCTCAATCTGCAGAGAGCCACATAATAAACCATTTCAGTCTGCTGGCCATCCAGTCTTGTTGGAAACAATTCAACTTTGCCACTATAGCGCAAAAACAGCCACAAACAATACGTAAATGAATAGACATGGCTGTGTTCTGATAAAACTTTATTAAAAAAAAACAAACAAAGAACAGACACTCTGCAGGCCAGAATTTGCCAACTCCTCCATGAACTGATGTTTTCTTTTCCTTCATGGTCATGTTGAAAAAAACACCTCCTCCATAAGTCTTCTTGAGTGCCTTCCCGACTAACTCCTTCTCTACTTTAAATTGCCTTGCTGATTTGGTTCTACTTTTTTTTTTTTTTTTGCTTTGTTTTGTTATAGTTTTACAGCCAGACTGAGTCACGCAGTAGGTCAGGAAGATTGCTAGTTGGGCACCCTTCTAGTTGATACTCTTTAAATTATGCTTAATATTCTTGCAGCAGGCACACTGAGTGCTATGTCAAGGAAGGACAAGAGGAATTCATAATGGGACACTTAGATTCCCTTGCCTGCTTCCCAGCAATTCATCTGAGGCCCAAAATTGCAAACTCTCTTCAGTGAAATCTAAGCCACCCTCAGCTAACCAGGACATCATTATGTAAGTTTTCTACTAAGTAGGATGCAGTATAGGGGACGCAGTGTTTGGGAAATGGTTTAAAAAACTAGTTAAGAAGAAAAAATACAAATGGGGAGAAAGACACAAGATAAAACAGTTTAGTGTGCCACTACAGAGGTGGCTGGAAGTCATCTTTTCTCAGAACACTAGACTGTGCAGAATGAGTCTTCAAGGAGTATCTCATCCTCTTGTACGCAGATGAGAACATTCAAGCATCAAAAGTGACTTTTTTTTTAAATATCACACAGTGGTTAGTTACACCTTTTGAATGTCAGTCTACTGTGGCATGAATTTTCTACTTTGTACCTAAACTCCTTCTTGATTTTAGGACAACTACACTTTAATGCCTATGCAAAACAGAAAAGTCAAGGCTATGGCATCCAGGATTATCTGATGCACACAAACATAGAAGCTGTGACCACAGAGCAAGAGCCCCCCTTTAACAGAAAAGAACACTGATATGTACTTTTGAAGTGGTAATCATTTTTCTAAATCCTGTCAGAAATTCTTTATCAGAATTGCCCTGTCAGTCCATAAGCCATTCATCTAACCAGTCCATCAGTCCAACCACTCACACATCCATCTACCTGTCCATTAACTCATTCAAACATCCATTAAATACCTACCATATTCCAGGCCTCAGACATAAGAGATGAGTGAGATGGGTCTTACCCACAAGAAGCTTTTAGTCTAGTGAGGCTAGACTAACCCTAAAGCCAACCCTTTTTCTGATCTGGACTGGTACGTCCATGCCTAATGATTTACTTGCTTAATTTAGTTAAATGAGCTTTGACTTATCTTTAGGTTGTGTGCAAAAGCCTCATATAACCAAGATGTACACTAGGAGGGGATATTGGAAAACCTGAACTAAAGACATCAAGCATAATTTGTTTTAAAAAGGTGCCATAAGGCAATGAAATAGACCTGAACTTGAGGAATAGAAGGACTCAATTTGAATCCAGACTCTGCCAAGTGTGTAACTTTGGGCAAGTTAATAAACTTCCCTGAGTGTCTGTTTCATCAACCAGAGATGAAGACAATTCCGATTTCACAGGGTTCATTATTTTGACAAATACTGAGCACTTACATGTACCTGGCCTTCTTTTGCACATGGGGCTGTGGGAATGAAAAAAACAGCCTGGCCCTTATACTCCTTCCTGTAGCTTATATACTACCTGGAGATAGTCTAGGCAGGAAACGAGCAAATGAAAAAATGGAAAGTAATTTCCTAGGGTTGCTACATTTAATCACCACAAAATTTTGTGGTTTAGAAAAAACAAAATTATTTCTTCTTTCACTGTTCTGGGGGTCAGATGATCAAAATTGTTGTCAGGGCCCAGCTACTTTTCAAGGTTCTAGGGAAGTCTCCTTTGCTTCTTCCAGGAGCATAACTTTAATCCCTGCCTGTGTCCTCATATGATCTTCTCTGTGTGTCCTCTGCTCCTCTTCTAGGG
This sequence comes from Spermophilus citellus, assembly GCF_964194105.1. Taxonomy (NCBI): domain Eukaryota; kingdom Metazoa; phylum Chordata; class Mammalia; order Rodentia; family Sciuridae; genus Spermophilus; species Spermophilus citellus. Next base: position 83,768,996 of record NC_138195.1, read on the forward strand.
ACAACCAGTCTTTGGATTAAGGGCCTACTCAAAATCTAGCACTTCATCTCAAGAACCTTAACTGCTCTGGTTTGAATGTTTATGTCCCCAACACTCATAGGTTGAAATCTAATTCCCAACGAGGTGTTATTAGGAGGTGAGAGTCTCTGGGAGGAGATGCAGTCATGGGGACAGAGCCCTCATGAATGGACCCCGGAGAGCTGCCTTGCCCTGCCATCCTGAAAAAACCCAGCTAGAAAGTACATCTATGAACCAGAAATCAAGCTTCACCAGACACCAAATCTTAATCTGTTAGCACTTTGATCTTGAACTTTCTAGCCTCCACGATTGTCAGACACAAATTTTCTTCTCCTCCTCCTCCTTTTTTCGTTATTGTTTTTGTCTGGGGATTGAACCCTGGGACTCTTTACCACTGAGCTATATCCCCAGCCGTTTTTACTTTTTATTTAGAGACAGGGTCTCGCTAAGTTGCTCAAGGCCTTGCTAAGTTGCTCAAGGACTTACTAAGTTGCTGAGGCTGCCCTCAAACTTGCAATTCTTCTGGTTCAGTCTCCTAGTTGCTGGCATGACAGGTGTGCACCACTGTGTGCAGCCTGAAATTTCTATTTTTTTTTATAAGTCACCTGATTTATAGCATTTTATAACAGCAGCCCAAATAAACTACGATGAATCTATTTCAAAATGAGGTCACATTCTGAGCTTTCACATAGACTGCTTGGGGTGGAGATGGGTAAAACTTTAGCCAAGAAGGTCAGAGAAGGCATTTTTGAGGAGGTGACAGTCTAACTGTATCCAGCTTATAAAGGAATGTCTGAGCCCTGAGGCTAAGTGAGCTTAGACAACAGGTCTGAAATGCTAAATGGAGATGTTATAGTTTAGATTTGAGGTGTCCCTCAAAAGTTCCTGTGTGAGACAATGCAAGAAAGTTTAGAAGTATAACAATCAGGTTAAGATAGACTTAACCTAATCAGTGAATTAATCCACTTGAATGGATTAACTGGGTGGTGACTGAAAACAGGTAGGGTGTGGCTGGAGGAAGTAGGTCACTGGGGGCTTGCCTTTGGGGTTTGTAGTTTGTCCCCGGTGAGTGGAGCTCTCTTGGCTTCCTGATCAGCTTCTTCTGAGCTACCTTCCTCCTCCTTACCCTTCTGCCATGTTGTTCTGCCTCGCCTCAGTCCCAGAGCAATGGAGTCAGCCATCCATGGGCCGAGATCTCTGAAAATGTGAGCCAAATAAACTTTTCTTCCTCCAAAAATTGTTCTTTTGGCCACAGCAGTGAAAAGCTGACTAAAATAGGAGGCCGGAGGGAGTGACTGAACAAGGTGGGGATGCTAGCAGAGAGGGGGAGACTCGAGAGCAAGCAGGTGGCTACGGCCAGATCCTGTTCACTGGTGTGAGAAATGAATGTGGAAGAAGATCCCAGGAACTAGCACATATGAAATCCGTCTCCATGAGGGCTAAAAGGCTGCATTTGTAATCCATTCAACAAAAAGCGGGTGGTCCAAGCTCAGGAAGCCCCAAACCACAGAAGGTCTCTGATCAGAGTGCATTAATTTATAGGCCTCCCTCCCCCACTCCCCCACACATTACAGGTGGTTTCCTGATTCAGGATATTAACTTTCAGCTGCTGGAGGTCCCTAACCTCCAGGCTGGCCTAAAAGGCTTCCTCAGGTTTGGATAAGCTGCAGATAAGGAGCTGAACTTTTGTAGGCTTATGAAACCGCACCTGTGAACCTTCAGAGATTCGTTCATCATGAGCCTTAATCCATCTCAAATAAAACCAGTGCATGCAGATGTCACGTCCCACCCATGGCTGTTTAACAAGGAAGGACAACAGCTTTGTCTACTCTGCAAGAGCCTCCTCTGTTTACTCTGTACCTGTGGATTTAATTTCTGAGATTTACATTTTAATTCTTCAAGATATTCAGGAGATAAATGGATAAAGAGGAGTAAGGTTGAGACACCACCCCTTCCTAAAAACCCACTTGCCTTTTCCTCTTCTTTTGCTTGTTTAATTTAATGATTTCCTTCTCCACCCTCCGTGGGGTTTCCTCCCCATTTTCCAGCTTCCTTCTCTCTTTTCTGCCCTAGTTCTTCCTGAATGCACTCCCCTCATTTTGGATCACTCAGGGTGATCATCTGTAATGGTTGAATAGCATTCCCCCCAAATTCACATCCACCCGGAACCAAATAAGGTCCTAAGAATATGACCTTATTTGGTAATACCATCTTTGCAAGTATGATAAAAATGCTGTCATAGTGGATTGCAGTGGGCTCTAACTCCAAAATGACTGGGGTCCTCATAAGCTGAAGAGGATGCACAGAGGCATATAGAGAAAAAGGCCAAGTGAATATCAAGGGAGAAATGGACACCATAAAGCTAGGAGCCACAGATTGCTGAGAACCACCAGAACTGGGGAGGAATACATTTCAGGTTTTGTGATCATTTGTTGCAACATTCTAAGTGACTTCAGCATTCACAGTCAGAGCCTGCTCTGCAGCCATCTCTCACACATTTTGGCCCCTAAGCCTCCTCCTCGCAGGAAGCTCTGCAGATCACAATCCTTGCCTTTTCCTCCAGGGTTGTCCACCGTGACTGATGACCTTTATGGCTACGGAGGCCACATGTTCTCTGTTAGATTCCACTTGGAATCTGTTTTCTCTCTCTCTCTCTCTCTCTCTCTCAACACTTTATTATGATGTTCTCAAATAGCAAAGTTGGATGATTTTCACAATGAACATTCATATACCTCCCACCTAGATCCCACTATAATTAACATGGTAGGGTACTTGCTTTATCATGTGTCTATTCATCTATCACACCCTCTATCCATCCAGCAGTAAATGCATCTTATGTATTTTTTGGAAGCATCTCAGAATAAATTGTAGCCATCACTGCACTTGCCCGCAGAGTTCAGTGGACATATCATTCACCATCCTTTTAACTTAAATACCTTATAAAGGACCCACTCCTAACACACACACTGGGGTTAGGATTTCAACATGTGAATTTTGGAGGAACACAAACACCCAGTCATAGCAGGGTTAATTTTGGAGTGTTAATGTATGTAGAGCATCTGTACCCAGTACACACTATGGGAGAAAGGTGGGACAACCTTTACCTTCTGCCACCCAGTATATGACATGGACCATTTTGTGGTATACAGAGTATATGCTCTTTCTCTGCTCAAAAAGCTACAATGGCTTTGGGGTTTCCCAAATCAAGTCTAAACTCTGCTGCCCAGATTTTAAAATAACCCAGAAAATCACTGCTTCTCTATAACATCAAGCTTTACTTTAATGGGCTGGAATTGCATCACCTTGGCAGCACTCACTCTGCTGATCTGGAACACAGAAGAGCTGATGGGTGGTTCTTGAGTAGCAACAGGGGAAGTGAAATGAGTAATATAAATAGGAAAACTCAATAGCCAACACAACTCATTTGGTAGGCAAAATCTCTTCATCATACTGGGAATTTTTAGGGTATGAGGAAAACAGGTTGTGAAGACTCCATAACCCCAGCCCAGAGCCTATCAGGTTCACTGCCTTCTCAACATCCCATAAGCACACCACCATGAATGTCTTTCTGTCTCCACCTCCATTCAGACTATCCTCCCCTACAGGCCCTACCACTCCTCTTACCCCAGGGTCTGCATTTGTCCCACTCACTCAGACCCTCCCCTTCCTTCAAAACCATCTCCAAAACCACTCAGTGGCCATCCACAACCCTCAGGGGCCCACCCTCCAAGACTTCATGCAGCACCCACCAGGACCAGACTGGGGTCATCTGGGATGACATCATGAGCTCCTGGAAGGCAGAGGCAGCATCTGCTAAGTCTCTGGAGCCCCTGTTCATACCCTGCACAAACCTGAGCAGATGAACACTAGATGATCCATTCTAGGGTCAAATACAACCCAACCACCACCACTGGGGGGAAAAAAAGGTGGTGGAGGAAGAGAATGGAGAAAGACTTTTGTACTGAAGGACAGGATAGGATTGACCTGTATGACCATCTGTTACACTGCCAACATCCTGCCTCAACTTCACAACAGACTGTCAAAGAAATATAACAGCTGTGTGTCCACACACTTTTGTGTGTACACACCCACCACAGCCGGGTCCTCTGAGCCTTGTTATCTTTTGCACTTTCATTCCTCGAACACCTCCTGAGCACCTACTATGTGCTCAGCATTGTGTTTGTTGCTAGGGGTTCAATATAAAAGATCCTTTCTTTCTAGGAGATCACTTGGTTAGACAGCCAGAAGCTCAGACAGATCATGACAAGAGTGTGAAGCCCGTGCTGGTGGAGGGTAGGGAGACACTGGGCTAGGCCTGAGGTCGTGACCGGGGTGAGTCAGGACAACCTAGCAGAGAGGATGCAGGCTGAGTTTTAAAAGCAAGCAGGAGCAGCAGCACATGAAGGGGAGCCAGGTCCTCTACTCAATGATCTCAAGTAAGTTGCCACAATGGCGGAGAGTACAGAGAATACAGCAGAGGACCAAGTGGAAATGAAAGGACTCTCCCACACACCCTGGAAGGCAAGCACCCGCGGCGGGGATGTGATGGCAGAGCCTGGCTACCTGTCTAAGGATGGGGTGCAGGTCAGGGAAACGGGTGTTGGGATGAGAAAAAGATTCCACAGAGAGGAATCAAGAGATTCAAAGGCACAGAGGTGTGATCAAGCACACGAAAGAATAGGGATCCGCCTGATCCAGCATCATGAGATCATTGAGATGTGGAAGGGGCACTGGAAATGAAGGCAAGGGCCATGGCACCCAGTGGCCCCAGAAGATATGAAACAACTTGTCAATGAGGGTCCACATTCACCCTTGAAAAGGGAAACATGTCACTGAATCCATTGTCAAATGTGAAGAACACATTCCAATCAACTCACTATTGAGTCCCAAAAGAGTATGTCAGCTACCTTCCTTGGGAATGCTCTGTGGCTTCCAGCAGGCCAAGTTCCAAAAACTACAGGAGAAGGGCTCCCTGACATCAAGGAGTTCAAGCAGCCCACACTTTCTACCGCTGGGCTAGGGAAAGCAGATGCAGCAGATGCAGCGGAAGGAATTAGAAAACAGGAACTACCTGTCTCCACAGGTGCCCCATGTGCCAGCTGATGAATGCTCTGTCAGGGCCGGTTTCCAAGTCAGGAGGTGCCTCTGCCTGTAGGGCGCTAAGCACTAGCACAGGCATCTGAGAGAGGTAGCAGGGGAACTGGGAAGGTGAGTGCCAGCCCAGATAAACGGCTCAACCACTCAGGCACACAACCAAAGCCTCAATCTGTCCCTAGACAAATCTGGAGATTTAAAAGATGGCTCTATTTTGGTCCCCCAAGAGGCACCAATCAATATAAGGAAGGTACAGGGGTTTAGTGACTTAGCAGCTGGAATAAACAACCCAGTTGTTTTATCCTGGCTTGTCCAGGCTGTGGGAAAAGGTACAAATGCCCCTGCAACTGGCCTCTGCCCTAGATGAAGCAGATGCCTGAGCAGACTGCAAAGCTAGACCAGGTGGAGGGGTCACGAGAACAGACCAGGGTCTGGGGAAGTAGCACCCAATAAACTTGCCCCTCCATCCCATGGGAGTAGATGAAACCCTTCTATAGAAGACAGGACAACAGATTGTAGGACCTGAAGTTAGACTACCTAGGTTCAAATCCCAGCCCAGGTGTCTCACTGTGGAATGGGAAATGTCAGATAAGCAATAAGAGGAAGCTGGAGTGATCCGCGTGGTAGCAGAGCAGAGCTGGAGATATGAGAAAGAACGTCTGCTTAACTTAGTACCAATAACACCCGGTCACATACAGAAACATTTACTTACATGTACATACACAGGGAGGTTTACACACATATTATTTCTTTGCTTTTGTCAGCTGAGAGGGTCTAAGAAATGACCACACAGTAGCAACAAGCACAGCTAGCATCCAGATTTTGGTTTCTAATATCATTCTTCAATAAAAGTAACCAGGACTCCTTAGAGAAGGCACTAATTGTAGCATTAGGGTGGGAAATATGACTGGAGCATCCTGTAGAGGCATAATGTATTACAGAAAAGCTCAAAAGCCATTTTTATGCAAATATGTCAAAGGGCATAGATGCCAAGTGAAAGCGGTCCCAATGGCCAACACTGGAATAATTTGAGCAAGAAAATAAATAAATAGTATTGGGTTATAATCCAGACATGTAAAATTAATAGCCATGTTGCCATATTGATATAAATGACTGAATATATTGTTAAGTGAGGGATAACAGCAAATCTCCAGTGCAGAAGAATAATTTATGTAGATATTCTACCCTTGATGAAGTGGAACATAATCCCCACTTCTTAAGGGTGAGCTGTGCATGGATTTCCCTCCAAAGATTACAGTATGGAAAGGAAGGAGAAAAGTAACTTCGCAGAGAAAAAAACTGACAAATACTACTTCAGCCAAATGATCAAGATCAGTGTCAGTAGTCATAAATCATGCTGATAGTATATGCCCTTGATATAATGTGATAAAAATGGCATTTTGCCTCTGTTATCTTCTGGCTTCTGACAACATACCTGACCAGTATTCTTCAAAACTGCCAAGGTCATTCAAAAACAAGGAAAACCTCAGACACTATCTAGTATGATCTGAAGATCTATCCTCTCAAAATTAATATGCTGAAACTCAATCCCCAGTGTAGTATCAAGAGGTGGGAAGTCCAAGACCAAGGTGCCAGCAGATTTGGGGCCATGAGGGCTTATTCTCTGCTTCATGGATGGTGCCATCTAACTGTGTCCTTACATAGCAGAAGGAAAAATGCCTCCCTCAAACCTATTCTATAAGGGCACTATTCATGATGGCTGAGCCCTCATAATCTACTCAAGTTGTCCCCTCTTAAAACTATCACAATGGTAACAATAGGAGAAAATGGATACAAGGTATAAGGGAGCTCTCTGTACTATCTTAATAATTTTTAATAATTCTTAAAACTATTCCACAAAATAAAATCTATCAAGTAAAAAAATCATCCCTAATATCCCCCTCACTAGTTACACGAAAATGACTAGGTCAGTTCCACTCCGTGTCTAAATTTTACCCTCTGCAAAATGGGATTATCGGCTATGCTCTTTCATAAAGTTTTAGGGTGGATTCAATAAGAAAATGTGTGCAAAGTAACCAGCCCGTGCTTGGGATACAGGAGGTAACAGATACTGGCATTATTATTATTCCAATAAAATATTTTAAAGAGACAAACCACTCTTAATAGCAACCATCTTCCTTTTAATGGTCTGGGAATTTTGAAGCACAAGTTAGTGGATGAAAACTAAAACCTCACCCCAAACTCATGCCCTCAGAATGTAGTAAGCACACAATGTATCTTCTGTGAAGAAAGATCCATCCCAAGGTCACCTGGCAGGGAATAGGCAGCCCTGCACAGTCCACGTGATTATTTAAATCTGGTTATGGTTTTCCCCATACATCACACATCATAAAATGAAATCTATGTGAAATTAAGTGTTGATGTTGTTCAATTTGGGCTGGAAGGATGGATGCATTTCCCACATGACTCAGGATACTCTGATTCTCAGATGCATGCACAGGAAGCATTAGCACAGAGGAAGTGTGAGCAGGAGACTGACCATATTCCAGCAGGAGAGTGTTCCTGCATTTTCCCCATTTACTAGTTGACTATCACATAACAGCTTGAAATGTTTACCTGAAAATGGTAACAACAGATTTTAATGCATTCACCCAAATCCCACACTCACAACAAAAACAATATTTCATAATGTAAACCATTGAGGGACCATAGTTCCTGGCTAAGAGGTCACAGCTTTCTTTATGATAGATGGGTTTTCAAAAGTGAGTGGGTTAGAAAAAAACAAGATGCTGCCCAAGCAGTTTGACCAAGAAGTCTGAAATATGCAAAAGAGCTCAAGTCAAGCTCATTATAAATGGCAGTGGTCCCCTGGCACCTCAAGCCCACCCCAACAATTAACAAGCTTGGCTCAGCTGGGGGAAACCAAACTATGATTTATTATTCTCTGCAAATTAATAAAAGTGTTGTTATCCATTGTGAATTCCAGGATCCGTTCATGTGAGAAAGAGCTGATGTTTCAAAATGGCCACATGAGCAAAGCAGGCTTTACTTCTGAAATCACATTCTTTAACCCCAATTCTCAGTCATGACGGAGTCCCTCCTTTCACCCAAGTTCTGTAGAGAACAGCCATAATCTGCACAAGGAATATGTCTTTATTCTTTCAACACAAGTCCACCTAAAACTTCTCAAAATAGAGCATCAGCAGGAAGCCAATGGGCGAGGGCTCTCTCCTACTCTCTCATTTTACAGATGAGAAAACTGAGGCCAGAAGGCAAGAGCAAATGATTCAGGCGCCCCCACAAAGACCAACTCTTGGCAGCAAAACTGAGGATCACTGATCACTGGCCACTGATCTGAGATCAGAGGCCCTCTGGCCACAGGTAGTTTAGTTTGTTTAAGCTCTAATTAAAATCTTTTAATGGGGCTGGGGTGTGGCTCAGTGGTAGAGTGCTCGCCTAGCACACGTGAAACCCTGAGTTCAAACCTCAGCACCACATAAAAATGAAGTAAAGATATTGTGTCCACCTACAACTAAAAAATAAATATATTTAAAAATAACTTTTAAAATCATAAAGTTTTGCATATAATCCCAGATTATTATTATTCTCTTGAAAATCTCGTGCATTTGTTGATTGTGGATCCAAAGTCCTGCCTCCTGAGCCTCCTGCCTGGCCTCCATCTGTGACCCTGGGGAGTAGCTGCCTGTGGCAAAGGGTACGTGGTCTTCAGTGATCACAGTCCTAGAATCAACCTTCCTTACTTTTGTTGCCAGGGGCTCTGGAGACCTTGGAACTTGCCACTGCTCCTTTCTGTCATACCCAGATAAGGTTAAAAAATATATGTGAGATATATGTTTACTTCGCGTGCAGCCATCCCTTGATGTAACCTGGGGGCTGGTTCCAAGACCCTCAAAGAAACCAAAATCTGTAGGTGCTCAAGTCCCCCGTGTCACATTGTGTAGCATTTGTACATAACCTGGGCACATCCTTCTGTCCACTTCAAGTTCATCTCTAGATGGCTTATAACATCTAATACAACATAACTGAAATGTAAATAGTTGTTACTTTGTATTGTTTATGGAATAATGACAATAAAGAGAGTAAAATCTGCACACATTTGGTAGAGTTGCAACCAATGCAGACTTGAGAACATTTTCCATGTGTGGTTGGTTGGCTGAATCCATGGACATGGAACTCATGGGTACAAAAGGTCAACTGTAATATTTATGAACATATTGAAGAAGAATACATTATGTAATATGCAATACAACTGATGCACCTATGCAAGTATCTATGTTTGGGATGGTAGTGGCTTTTTGTTTAATCTGAAGACACATAGGCATATTTCATTGATGTCTTTGAAGAACATAACTTGCCAGCCATAAGGAGAGGAGTTGTAAGCCACCTTGAGATGAGATATTCTCAGTCACCAGCAGAAGTAAACACGGGCAGCAAACAGGGCTAGCCACTTGGCACTCAGCCCCGGCCCTGGTTTTCATGTATGCTTCCTGAGCAGCTAGAAGGACATGAGTAAGACCACACCATTCTTATGAAAAGCCACTGCTGACTTCCTTCCTCTGACCCCAGATCCCACACCCCGCCATTCTCCTTGCTCATACCACAGGCCCCCTCACGCGCTCACCAGCTCCAGCCACACCTGTCTCCTCCTGAGGCTTGTGCTCCTGCCTGCCAGGCTTTCCCCTTGCATGTCCCTCTGCCATTGTCCCAGATCCTCCAATAACTGACCCATCCTCTGGTCATTTCCTGGCCATACTATCTAAGGCGACCTCCAAGCCATGAACACATAAGCCTGGTACAGCTCCTACATTTGCCCCTCTCTGAATTTACCTAATTTCTTTGCACGCTTGGCTACCAAATGCCTCACTCTGGACTGTATGTTCCATGAGAATAGCGGCCTTTGCATCCTGTTCACAACACTATCCTCAAGGCCCAGAAAATGCCTGGCACCTAATTACTGACAGCAAAGTAGACATGGCATGCACTCTGTTTAAGATGTATCACTGATCACCTGAGCTGGAGGGAAAAATCTCCCTATCAGCAAGATCCCAGTTCCAAGTAAGCACTGGAGAGGGAGTAAGGCTATGCCTCTTTGGTCTCAGAGACTTCAGTTGATATGCAGAGAGAATTAACTCAGTGGTGAGCTTAGGCTGCACCCACTTATGCTTTAATACGCCCTGCTGAGTGATATTGCTCTGATTTCCAAAACATTTGTTCAGTTTCTGTTCAATTTCAGAATCACAGTTGAGGGTATGAATAAGCATTCAAAAGGTGTTTGAGTAACTTCAAGTGAGGACATCATGCATGTGGGCATGAGCATGCGCATGGCATTTCCAACTGCATGTGATGTTGGGGAAGAGAAATTGTATGACACTTTGGAATTTCTGAGAACCCAGTGGCTCATGAGCTCTGTAGACAATGCAGTGTAAGGGTCAATTAAGATTCCTTGAAACTGTAGCCCTGTGGCCTGGGAGCTCTTATTTAGAAAAGTCCAGAGACAGGACTACTGGTCCTTGACCATTCTCAGACCCTGTGATCAGAGCACCACAGCAAGTGGGATTTATAGATGAAAGAACCAAATCAAGCAATAAAGGCCATGCAGCAGGTTAGAAACACACTCCCAATTGCACATACTACAGATACAGCAGAGAAAAACCCGGCAGTAGCAGATACGCTGTCACCTACTGTAGCAAGATTGATCTGTAGTAAAATAAAAGATACCGCAATCCAGAGAAAATAACTTCTGTTTCCTCTGAGAACGTCTGATGCTGTCAACTGCAAGCCCGCACCCCTCTTCTGCCTGCCATGGTGCACGGCAGTACAAGACGGGCAGGCACTCCTCTGGGCAGACAGAGCACACATCTGCAAAACAGCGTCCCCCCCCACCTGCCCAACTCCATGGCCAAGCCAAAACAAGCAGGGCCCAGATGCCCAGGGCATGCTCAGGAGAACAGAGCTGCTCCAAGTTGCCGCTGTGTGGACGGACTCCAGAAAGCAACCCAGTGGCATCTGTTCATTTGAAGCCATGTCGTTTTCTGCTTGTTTATTTCTAGCACAATTCATAGTCCCTGTGTTTCAGGTTAATGGCACAATTCAGCTTACAGTTTCAGTCCCAGAAGATGCTACAGAGATACCAGCTTAGATCCCGTCTCTAATACACAGACTATTCTGTCTTGGTCTCCTTTAACCAGTTGAACATCATAGGGGACGTTATTTTCCTTGGCAGAATGGCCAGCAACAAAGGTGAGGAGGGGTACCAGCTGGTGAGCTCCTGGCCATCATTTCTGAGAATGTGTCTCCCTATGAAATGGTCCTTCAAGGCCAGAGTCATGTAAATGATTCACAAAGGCAAGTTTAGTTCTCTCCATCTGAAATCCTGGTAATGTCTTAGAAGGGAAGTGCCGCCCACCGTCACACAGACAACGGGTAGCGGTTGGCTTCCGTCTCTGGCAGATGCTATTAAGTCTCAATAGCCAGTGATTTGTAGATGATTATAACTTTTGCTCTGCATATCATTGCAACTGACAGGCAAATCCCATCAATCGAATGGTATGACTGATGAATAAAGGAGGCAAACTTGACATAGGCAGGCTGATAAGTCATTTTTTATACCAATTACAACACCCGCGAACACACACCACGGTGTGCTGGGAAGTCAGATCTGATACAAAGCTTTTCTCTTCCCCTTCCCTGGGAGCCTCAGAACACATGTTCCAGAAAGACGCTCCCAACCCCAGCATTTTGTGGGTTGAAACAGCATTTTGTGTTTCAGGGAGAGAACTGTGATTCGGCACTGGGTGGTGTTTGCATTCCAGTTCATACAAAAAAAAAAGAAATTCTCCTCCCAGAGCGGCTCACTGAACCCCCAATTTGTCAAGGAGGAAAACTCTCTGCAGCAACAGGCCCTGAAAGCGGCGCTTTCATTACCCGAACAGTCACGGCACCTTTTCAATTTTGCTCGTCTCTTAGTCTCTAGCCAAATGGAACTTATTACTTATAGCTTGTTGGGATTTATGAATTATTTATAAAAGTAGGTCTATGACTCCAGACTCTTAAAAGACAACACAACAGAACCCTCGTTGTTACCCACAACTGTGCTTCCATCAGAGAGCAGATATTCTCTAGAACACGCGCTGCATGTTTGGGGTGAAACAACAGTTGTGAAAATATCAAGCCTGTGAGAGTATTGGGAAGCTATTTATGGAATGCCTCGATGTATTTTTAAACTAGACTCTTTTATTCTAAGCAAGCCTTGGGTTCCAGAAAGATGCAGCAGACGTGTGCTACAAATACATTTCCCAGCTTGAATACAGACGGCAGAGCCCGGCTGCTTTTACCCAGTAGTTCAAGCTGGGATGAAAGGTAGTGCCTCCATAATGCGTGTCTACAAGGTTCCAGGAGGCCATGACCCAGGAGTTTCCTTCTGCGTCCAGAAGTACAGTGGCTGTGCATCCTAAGCGGGGACTATGACCAAGAAACATGGTGTGGAGTTAGGCTTTGGTTCCCAGCTCCCCTTAAGAACCCTGACCTTGACCCGTAAAACAGATGACACCACACACCCGCACCTGACTCTGATTCAGTCAGAGGTTGTCAGGCATGCTGCACCAAAGGGCACCAAGTAGCCAGTCAGCCATGTTCTTGCCACACCTCCATAAGCCACATGGATGCTCAACAAAAACATCTTCGCCCACACTGGTAGGGGAAACCCTGACCAAGCAGCAGCTGGCTCTGATACAGGAGCCCTGGGGGATAGGATTCTTGCACCTGAGCGCCCCCCAGGGACATGGGAGCTTCACCATTTTCACCAGTCCTTCAGCATTCCTGCCCCCTGCTGGAAAGGCATGGACCCCTCCCCTTTCATCCCAACTGTCCAGTTCTCCCCCTCCCCCCAAGCATGGTTCAGAAGAATCAGCAGAGGCCAGACAGTAGAGGCCCAGGGAGGCCAATGGCACATCAGGCCACTGATCTCATAGCATTCCCTAAAGTCCATGTGACATGTCCACGGAGAAGGTGAAGCCCCGTAACCCAAAATGCACAACCAATGGAAGAACAGCCAAGTGGCAGTGAAACTTACCTTGCTGAAAAACATCTGTCAGCAGGAAGCAAACAGGGAAAGAGGGGTAGGGAGAGAGAGAAGGAAAGATATTAGTGATGTTTAAAAAGGCAATATGCTAATCAACAAACGTGGACTCCTGCTAAGCACTCTTCTGTAGTCTTTCCTTTGGCTTAGGAGGCAGTGGTTAAGCATCCAGGCTGGAGAAGGAGACTGCCTGAGTCTAACTCCTGGATCAACACTTCTGTTACTTAAAGTTCCCTAAACCACAAGGTAGGTAGGAGTGTTGGAGAGAGCAGACATGTTATTTCACATGTCTTGAGGGTTTGGAAACATCCAGCACACAGAAAAACTGGTGATTATCATTAACATTAATATGATTATTTTCACAAAATACAACCTTCTAATGTAAGTTCCATTATCATTCTCATTTGATAGATAGGGAAACTGAGGCTTCAGAGTGTAAGGCCACAGACGACCAAGCGGAGCTCAGACTGAATCCAAGTCTGCCTGACTCCAAAACCAACTTCTCACCCTCTACAGTGCTACCTACATCATTTACAAATGACAACAAAGACAATAAATGGCACATAAAAGAAAAAAAAATGAGAATGGGCCTATGAATATGGTTCTGTATTTAAAACACATGAACAAAGCGGGTACGAATTCCCTCCAACACAACCCGTTACTAACAGCACTATGTCTACATTGTAAATACCAGGCCAAAGTACATCAGAAAGGTGAAAAAATATTAATGTATTCTTTTCAACAAGTATGTGAGAGGTTAGTCCAAGCCAAGTACTTTGTCTGGCAGTTATAAACCACATCTAGCAAAAAATACCCACAAATATACTGTCACCAACATCTCCCTAAGGGTAAATGCTAGTAAGACTTCTAATACCATAAATACACTTGCCAATCTTTGAATTTTCTATAAATGGGCTGATAAAGCATGAACTTTATCTGTATCTGGCCTCTTTGCTCAACGTGATTATGAGAGTCATTCATTTCTACTCTATCACATAGTAGGTCATTCATTCTGTCATACAGAATTCTACTATGTGATTAAACTATAATTTATTTCTCCATTCTAATGTTGGTGGTTATTTGGATTATTTTAGTGTTTGGCAGTTAGGAATCATGTCGAACATTTTCTACACATGTTTTTTTTGGTGAATATCTGAAAATATACCAAGTACTTTTTGACATCTCCAATGTGAACTTCAGCTTGCCCTGGTTCTGTTGCCTCCCAATCAATCCAAAGGTAGTCTTATCTGCTCATACTTTATCAATTTCTAGCTTCAAGAAGAAGACAGCTCTGGCAGGAACAATCACAATAGCATGGACAGGAGACAGTTCCTGCTTTGCAGGTTGGGGTTCTACAAAGGTAAGAAAATTCCAGAAGATAGTTTGGCAAAATAAATAGAAATGTTAAATATGCATTACCTTGATCCAACAATGCTACTTCTAGGACTTTAATCCAATTAAATAACTAAAGGTATAAAAGAGGTCTGTGAGGATATTTATCATGGTACTTATACATAGCAAAATGTTGGATATTATCAGTGTAGTTGTCAATGGAAAATCAAACCAAAAGTAATTGTAGCCCATACAATGAATTATCATGCAATCATTTAAATGGTAACCTAATAATTTTTAATGTTTTTGAATGAAAATAGCAGACAGCAAAATGAAACATACAACCCTGAATCCATTTACGTATCTACGTACATGTGTAGGGCTATGTGAAGAGAGATTTGTGATGATGTGATGATGGTCAAAGAAATGTTGTTTATCTTCAAGAGATAGAATTTGAGGCCTTTTTGAATCTTATGTAAGATTTCTGTGTTATTTTAATTTTTTAACAACAAATGTCAACAAACATGCCTTTTTTTTTTTCTTTTTTCTTTTGGCACTTTACCCCCTGAGCTAAATCCCCAGTTCTTTTAATTTTTTTATTTGAGACAAGGTCGGGCTAAGTTCCTGAGGCTGGTCCCAAACTTGCAATCCTCCTGTCTCAGCCCCCTGAGTCGCTGAGATTACAGGTATGTGCCACAGAGCCTGTACATTTATAATCTGAACTGTACATTTATAATCTGAAAGTTGTTTTTATTTTTAAAAAAAATAAGTAAGAACTGTATCATCATCGTTTAATTTTGCCATCAGTCATCACCTGAAACATCCGCTCCCACAAGGTCAAAAAGAGCCAAGCGCCCATGAGTGTGCCCATGAAGCACGCACCTGGTAAGTCAGCAGACTGCGAGAAGGGAAGACCTGTGGCTGCAGAGTTCATGCCACTTGAGCACACATGACCCCCATGAGGGTGTCATCAATACCCAGGATCTCAAGGTGTGGCTGTGGCACACGTGGAAGAGACTCCAAGCTCATATTTCCCAGGGGGTTCACCAGAACAAAACGCTTTCTCTCACACTCAAGAAAGCCAGTTGGGACGTAAATGGGCCACATCAGTGCTGCTACAGGATAACCTGACTCTGCTCTAAATTGTATAGCCAGCTCTTATATCAGCGGGTTCTGCATCCTCAAACTCACTCAACTGTGGATTAACCCAACTGTGGATCAAAAATATTCCCCCACAAAAACTGCATCTGTACTGAACATGTACAGACTTTTTTCTTGTCGCAATTCCCTAAGCAATACAGTATAACAACTATTTACACAGCACTTACATTGCCTTAGGTATTATAAGCAATCTAGAGATGATTTAAAGTACACAGGAAGATGTGCATAGGTTATATGTAAATGCTAGGCCATTTGATAAGAAGAGACTTAGATATGCACAGGGGATCCTGGAACCAATTCCTCAGAAAGCAAGAGCTAATCATACATGCTACACAGCATTCTCTAACCTCAGTAATTCATCATTAGTATAAATTCTGACCCAGCAGTGGAATGCCATTGCCCAGAGGCTGAGAACAGGAATGTTCAGCTCCCTAAATATACCAGTTTCACCTGTGATTGCTTCCTGGACCCCACAGTCTGAACCACCCACCCTCTGACCAGCCTGCACACCTGGACGAGCCCTCCCACTCAGCCTTTAAATGTCACAGCTATGGTGCAGTCTATCCCCACAGAGAGGGAATTCACTGTTTCCGCCTCTGTGCTCCTGGAGTAATTTGTGCATGTTGCAATTATAGCTCATATTATAATTAGTTATTTATGTAGACCATGAGTTCCTGAGGACAAGAGCAACCTGCTTTAATCACCTTCCTGGGTTCCAACTGCCTGACATCTACACTGCCACCCAGAAGGGAGGGAAAGAGGCCTGATCTATCTCAGCCCTCATCTGAGCCAATCCCCTCATTTTTCAGATGAGGAAACAGAGTCCCAGATAAATGAGAAATTTTTCCCAAGGTCACACATGGAGTTAAAGGCTGAGCCAAGACTACATGAGATTCACTTAACCTTAATGAAGCACAAAAGCTCATCACTATTATTAGCAAAGTACAAATTAGAGATTTATCATTCCCCTCTAATGAATACAGACAAAAATTTCCAACCTTGAAAACATCAGTGAAAATAAGATTAGTGTCTTTCAAATACGGATCCCGTCTCGACATCTGTCCAGAATCTTCAAACCTCCTCTCCATGGCTTTTGACAAGGAGCACTTCCCTCAAAATTCAGTACTGATTTGAATCACTGTAAAGTATCAGTGGGTAGGGAGGAGGGGAATTCAGGCAGGGATTTAGTGACCTTATTCCTTCCAATTCTATTGTATATTTCGCACTTTAGCAGACAAATTTGCATATAGTTCTATTCATACCATCTATTTGAAAAACTCGCTTTTAATTTTGTATAAGCTATTTAGAATTTTTTTAAAAACCTCTTTTTCAGCCTTATTTACATGTTGCACCTCTTACTCAAATGGAAATTTTAATAAACTCTAGTATAAATGTTGCAACAATTTTGCACATGAGTTGTCTTATAATTTACACTCTAAATTTATGTCTTTTGTGGTCTGTGGTGTAAATTCCATTCTTAGTATCATTGTGGCTTTCTGCCATGTATAATGACTTGGGTGCTTCCTTTAAATTTTTGCTTTTCCAGATTGAAACAGCTCTCTAGCATCAGGCTCCAATGACACACAGACAGGAGAATGGGAAATAAGAGAAAAAAAAGGTAGTTTCTGTGCTCTTTGGCTATATTTTACCCCACCCAGAAATTGTGGACATCAGAGGATATTTGCCATAGAAATAAATACTCATGCCATCCTCTATGCTGGTATTCATGTCCACCTCCCAGTCTCTCAAACCATCAGAAGTAGTCACTTATCAAATCAAATGAGCTCGGATTTGAGTGGGTATTCCACTTTCAGTCTCACCAAACACAAGGAATTATTTAGGGGTTGATCAATGGACTTCCTCTGAGCTGGCATTTCCTTGTGGGGGACCACAGGCATATTCCAACACCCACCCCATGAAGGTGTTGGGAAGGTTTGATTTATACCAACATTTTCCCATCTGCTGAGACACTCTGAGAATAAGTGCCATCTTTTCTGCCCTCCCAGGAATTGGGAATCACACAAGTACTGAGCTGAGAGTCGCCAGTGACCACTGTAGCCACAATCAGGTTGAGCCCAGAGGACGCCAGGGACACTAGTGCAGAGGAAATGAGCTCCTTCAGACAAAGCTCTGCTCATAGCCACTTCCCAAGGGAGGAAACCTCAGCCCCCATCATTCACGTGCACAAAGAAAGCCTGTTCCCCAGCCCCTGCCCCCACCCCCTGGAGCCCTTCTGGCCCTAGAGATAGATGAAAGGCCATGTGTAAGTCAGCGATTCAGATGTGGGAAGAAGAAAACGGGAAAGAAGGAGCTCAGATTTGCCTTTCTTAGTCCCCATGTCCAATTTCTTCAGTTAGGAATGAACAGAAAGGACACTTGCCCCTCCCCCCACTGCTATTGAGAGGTTCACACCCTTAGAGATCTTTAATGCCCTGAGTCCTCCAGAGACAGGGACCATAAAAAGACTAGATTATTTATTATTATTAATAAGTTATGGCAATTAGGCTCTGTGATTCCTAAACGTTGATGATTAAAAACTTTCTTGAGTGCTACTCGTCCACATGGCTAGTGTTTACCTCAATTAAAAATGATTTAACTACACCCTGGGTGAACCCCTTTCTTGCATGGGGGTTAATAATTAGCAGAGCACTGAGCCACATGGGTTAAGTGGGCTGGCTCTCCTTATTTATCTATTGCTTTGTTTTATGAGGAGAAGTAGATGGCAGTCTTATTGCCCATTCAGTCTGCTAAGAATAATTTACTATTTCAATCCACAGTCCACAGCTATGGTTAGAGAAACCCTCACTGTTATTACAGTATCACACTTAGTCTACACCCCACAGTATTCAAGAAATGCCAAACAGAGAAAATATGCATGACTTCCATAAGACTGGGGGAGGTAAAGTTACCAGTTCTCAAACAATGTAATCATACTACTCTCTCAATTTTGCTTTCTTTTCTGGGTTAAATTATATATGAGGGGAGTTTAGTTTCTTGAAAATGCATGCACTTAACTCCCATTTAAGAAGTCTCACCTAGGGAGACAGCTGTCTTACAAGTCCTCCTGTGGTTTGAACCACAGAAGGAAAATTCTTTTTCAAGTACAAGTGCTTTTACAGTAAAGCACTGTAAATTTTGCTGGGACCCAACTAATCAAGGAGGGAGGGATCTAGGGGACAGCTGAAATTAATGCTGCTTTCTTGAAAAGAGTCAGGTTCTCCATTAACCAAAGTCAATTTCAAGATCAACTGATCTGCCCCTCTTGCAAATTTCAAAACCCACCAAGCGCTGCATATGGATACAAAGGGTAACCAGAGTTCAGTCTATATACTTCTCCTTTCAATCTCTGTAAATAAAGCGAATTCTTTTTTTTTTCTTTGTTGAAGAGTGGGGCTCACCAAGGCCCCACCTCTCATTAAGTAACGGCACTCCAGAGGAGCTGTTTAAAATTGACAAAGCCCAGGTCCAAACATGCAGGTGGGCTTCCCAAAGAGGTCAGGGTTGATCCCTCCTCTCTCAAAAATACAATCCAGTGTCATGTCACCACATGGTTATGGCTACTGCATCCAATAACATGGGATTGGGTCCCAGCCCCATACCAAGTAGAAACCCAGGATGATCACTCCACCTCTTTTAACCTGTGTTCTCATCGATAAAATAGGGAGGCAGGGATGAGCTTCTTCCCTGCCACAGGGATATCATGAGGACTCAGCTGGACAACGCCATCAGCACAGAGTACACAGACTTTGGAGTCAAATACTAATCAGTTTAATCCTGGCAAAGCCACCTTCCTAGCCACTGTGTGTAGCTGTTAAACTCCTTGAGTCTTAGTTTCCTCACTTGTAAAATGAGGATAATAAAACTTATCTTGCAGAATTCCTCTGAGGACAACCAGGATCATAGAAAAGCACTTGGCACGTGGTGGGAGGTTTATGGTAGACATTTTATAAGTGAAAGTCAATGTTATTATAATAAGCAACAGAACTGAGTAGCAAAAAGCTTAGGGCCTAGGTTGGGCACAATGGCACACATCTATGATCCCAGTGACTCAAGAAGCTGAAGCAAAGGATCACAAGTTCAAGGTCAGTGTCAGCAACTTGGCAAAACATTGTCTCAAAATAATGGAATGTATGTAGCACAGTGGTAAAGCACCCCTGGATTCATGCCTAGTACCAAACAACAATGACTTAGGGCCTAAAGTCAGAGCTGGTTGTGTATCTTGGGCAAATCACTGAACTTTCCCAGGCCTCAGTTTTCTCATGGGCCTCATGCCCGTACCAATAGCTAATCGTCCTGCTACCTCCTACACTGCCATAGAGACCAGATGAGGCAGTGCGTGTAAGAGTGATCGTGAGTGGTAAATGGAAGGTCTTATATACCCTGTAGTACTATTATTGGAACTATTGCATAATTTATTAATCATCTACTGTTCAAAAAAACCTCTGTGACTTGTAAGGACTATTAAAGTATCATAAGAGGAAAATTAATTAAAATAAAATAATCATTTAAATTCCTTCTTATCCTGTAGCTACATGCCATTTAGAAATCCCAAAGAAATTCTTAAATATTACCTTACAAATGAATTATTCTTAAGCTATGTAATCAGAGATCCAGTGACATCCTACCTTCAAACACCAACAATGGAAGAAGAGGTCATGATTAGAACCCAGATGTTTCAGAAAACCAGGGCCTGGCTTTGTTTTTCCTCTCACTCACCCTCTGGCAATGCCTTCCTCCTCTGGCCCTGTCATTATTTCTCAAGGTCACTATTTAAGGGGCTCCCCCTCCGGCCACACTCCCTGTGGACTAAGGGTCAAAAGAGGTAAGGATGGGGTGGGGGCACCTCTTCAACAAGAACCACTCTGCTCCCTAGAGCGGGGAGCTAGCAGGAAAAGGGTTCCTTTGCTGTAGTAAATCAATCAAAGTGTGAGCACACCAAGCCACTTAAGCAGAGCCCCTTCCTGTCCGGGTGCAGGTCTGTCGCTGCTGGAATATGGCCAGGGTCACGCACTCCTCCAGAGCCACCCCACCTCCCGTCCTGGCCTCAGTGGCACCACACAGGGCTGTGATTAGTTTTCGGCGTCTCCAAACCCAGACAGCTCAGGCAGCCGTGTAGCCGCACAACCAATGCTCATGGCCCTCCCGCTTCCTCCAGGCACGCACAGGCAGCACGGAGCCATTTGAGCCAGTGAGTTTTGGTAAAAGCTTGAATGACGACCCTGAAGGCCTCTCTCCATGCCCAAAACTGACCCACTCTTTGATGCTGGGGGGCCTTTGATCTCACTCTCCTCTTCCTCTGTCTTGTTTTGGATGCAGGCTGAGGAAAGTTCTATTGTTTCCCTTGCCCCCAGCCTCCATTCACCTTTTTTCATGTTAGAAATGAAGACCGATACTTTGCCTGTCACTGTTGTACCTCTGAAGACACTCGGTGCTCAGTAAATGTCTTTTATTTGTGGATAAGACCAAAAAAAAAAAAAAATCCTGAGGTATGTTGCTGCTACATTTTTTAGTGAATGTGCCACTAACATCAATCTTGGGCCTTGTGCTTGGAACCCATCAGGCCTCCACTGACTTGGGATAGTTCAAGGGACAGGAGCTAGTAAAAGTCCCTAACATTTTTATGACATTCTATCCCTAGTATATCTCATTCCTAGCACTGAGGGATAAAGCTCTTAACTACTGAAAGAACATAAAAAAATAGATTTAGGAATAATACTTTTTATGATTGCATTCTGTATACTGTGAAAGTTATGTTCAAGTCTGCTAGTACTTTATGGAGCTGATAAAGTAGAACAGTATGGCTTTCCAGCTAACAGTGTATTTTATATCCGTTTAAAATGTTTTCTCTTAAATTGAATTACTTTTTGAGTAATTATAATAAGACTAATCTTGGCTTAATGAATTCATGTACAAATACTTTAGACTGCATTATTAAAATCTCTATGATATGAAACTATATTAAACTCAATCTCTCCAGCAACCAATGTTTCTCTTTGAAAAGAACACCATATACATGACTTTCTCTGAATTCATTTGAATCAGCTGAGAAATCATAAGAAGCCTCATTAATAACCCAAATATAAAAAGAAGCTGGCAAATAACATTGCTCTCATTTTCCTAAACTTACAAAATGAGTATTAACTAGGAGTCACAAGATATTCTAAGGCATACATATATGCAAAGAGCTAAAGAGGTGGTTCACCTTCCAGAAGAAATTCTATTATAACGCTGAAAAACACTACTGGACTAAAAGTGAGTCCATAGATCTCAAGGCCTATATTCTAAAAAGCCCCCAAACACAGTAGTCTACATATCTGCATTCTAGTTCATACTGTAGGCAAAGAAAGCAAATCACATTGTCTGAAAATCAGTTTCTCCATCTGCAAAATAATCTGTACTAGATGATCTCAAAGGTCCCTTCCAGTTCTAAAACACGGTGGTTTTAAGTTTAAAATTACACACATTATATCAAATGGGCTCTTATGGCATACAGCTTACTTATCATCTTATCTATGCTAAATTACATTCACAGAAAAAAAACTCGTTTCCTGCAATTCACATACATCCACAAACACATCCATAACGCACGCAGCCTGTGATTTCAAATTTATCCCAAGATATTATCTCGGTGGTAAAGTATTTTTCCCATTACAGATAAATTATAAGCCACCCCAAACCCTTAAGGTTATGGTGCCTTCTTGAATCAATCTCTAATACCTCTGGCTGTGTCGGAGCTATCCCGACCCTTTCCTGATGAGAGAGCCCATCCGTGTGGGGGTGTGCGTGACCACTGACCCTGGAGACCCAATCACTGACCCTGACCTTGGAGTACAGCCCCCCCTCAACCTTCATTGGATGGAATTCTCCCCTGAATCTCTTGTCCCCCAAATAAAAGGCTACTCCCCAGCGTGTTCGCTCTCTCTCTCTCCTGCTAGCCCAGAGTAATCCTCGCTGCCCTGCTGGGCGGCTAGAGGCGGGAACCAGGGAGGCAAGCCGTCTCGTCTCGGACCTAGCAATGTAAAATAAGGTACTGTCTGTGTGTTTTATTTTTATCTCTTCTAACTAACTTAATGCCTAGAACCTCATTAATGAAACCACTGCGCAGGCCGCGTGGTAGAATATCCTTCCTAAAGCATGTTCTTCATCCCCCTATTCAAGCCAACTGATAAATTTTATCACAGATGTATTCCTCAGCCAGGTCTGTGAGATCCAATTTTATTCAGCTTGGTTACCCAGTCTCTTAAATTCAAACTGGGTATTTACAAATGTCCAGCAGAATAAATTTCCCTCTTTGCCAGGTGATCATTATCAGGATGGACAACTTTAAAGTAAATATAAGACAATGGCCATCATCATTATTCTGATGGGTTGGCACAAAGTACTATCAAGAGAGTTCCTAGGAGCCAGAGACAATTAAAGCCCAAGTCCAGAGAAGCTGCCCCCAACCAGGAGCTGATCATCATGAAACAGGCCCAAGTCTCACAGGTGGAAATTGATGATATGATATACTCCTCGTTCAGGAGGTACAGGTTCTGGTGTGGCTTTACTCTAAATGACTTGAATGAATTTGAACAAATCATTTAAGCCTTCTGGGTTTCAAAGGCAACTCCACAAGAAAATAGTTGCAATCTTTTCCAGTTCCCAAGTTCTACAATGAACTTTACCAGGATCTTTTCATTAGAAACTTCTGCTGCAAGCTTCCAAATGATCCGCACATCTCCTTGGTACACTAATATAAACTTGTTATTATCTTTCTCTCTCTCTCCAACTAAGCCAACAATACCACGATGCTAGAGATGGTATGTCCACTGTAGTTCCAAAGCCCGGGGTACAATATTAGGGCACAGCAGGTACATATTTATATTAATATGAACTCCTATGCTTTCAGAGCTTTCCACATATCTGGTGTGATTTTGAGCACTTTGCACAGACTATCTTAATACTCTCAATCACCCTAAAAAGATAGCTATTATTATCATACTCATTTCAAAGGTGTGGAAACATAAGCCCAGAGAGGTTAACAAAGATTGTCAAAGGTCACTGGGAAGCAAGTGAGCTGAGATTCAACCCACACTGTCTGGCTTCAGAGACCAAACTCGTCCACCCTGCCACACAGAAATGCTGGAGTAGATACACTAAAGACGGAAGGAGCAAGCACACATACTTCACCCATTCTACAATATCTCGAGAGAGAAAAGCCACGTCCATAATACTTTTGGTGTTATAATCCTCATGTTTCCAGACCCTCTCAACACACTTTTCCTGTAGTTTTATTCTCTGTGAAGTTTGGATCCAATTGCAGATGTACATCTACTTTAAAAAAAAAAATTACGAATTTCCTTTTGGGAAAAAATGTAACTATTTTAGCAGGTTGACGGCAGTGGCTCAGGCTAGATAATGACATAGGGAGAGGTCATTGGGCCAGAAGAAAAGATGACAATTCCAAGAAAAGTAAGGAAAAGGAGAACAATACACAAGGAAGATGACAGAGCTGCAGAGATCTGAGCAGCTGTCTGCACAGTGCCTTCCTGCAAGGTTCATGAATAGGCGGGTGTCGGGGGCAGGGAAGGGAAGCGCTGGGTAAGAGGCAGCGCAGAGCAGGTCACACACAGGTAGCTGCGAAATCAGAGCTCGCTTTGGATCCTGGCTGTACCACTGGGAAGATTAGATATCCTTTCTGAGCCTCAGCATCTTCATCTCTACACTGGGACAACAGAGTTGTGATGATTACTAGCTCCTAGACAGGGTGTCTGGCATAGAGATGCGAGGAACCAAACAGACATTTAAAAGAAAACAAATTTCAGAATGTCATTAAGATCAACAAAATTCTTTGTTGCTACCCTGGAAACTGTGCTTATGTGATGAATAAGGTGCACACACATGGATCAAATCAAAGGTGTCCAGCAAAAAAATCCCAAAATCTACTCCCATGCCCCCCAGCTCTCAGCATGAAATGATGCAGCTCCAGGGAAAGAGATGAGGAAACATCTCCAGCAATGGAGCATTCATTTTCTCCAAGTCATATGTGTTTCTTTGGAAGCAGGATCTATGTTTGCCCCATGAACAGCTTTAACACTTGGAAGCACTACCTTACATTCTGTATCACAGGGGCACTAGTGTTTTTCAGAGGTAGTTGGAAGCAAGTAATCAAAATGTGAACCACAGGTACTGCATGAATCTTTTAGGGCACAGGTCTTTCTTCTGGAAGGAGGTACATTTTCTATGTAATCCGCTCACAGGCCCAGATACCTAACACGGCTCCCCACTCTCCATCATCTCACGTCACAACTGTGCATGGCAGGACTGCACACTGGTGGGGCTCATCTGCAAAGAAGTAGGCATTCTGAAGAGGAAAGCAACCAAAGAGCAGAAGACATCTCACCAACCACCCTGCAGCTGTGAATGGACCACAAGCTGAAATGTGTCATCTCTGTGAAGAAGAGTCAGCAAACCATAAACGTGGTTACTTCAGAATGCTGAGGTCCTCCCTCCAGAGCACACAGCAATAAAGCACCATCTTGAAAAACAGAGCAGCCTTCACCAGAAGATCAAGCCTGGTGACACCTTGTTCTTGAACTTCTCAGCCTCCATACTGTAATAAATAAATTTCTCTTCTTTATAAATTACCCAGTCTCGGGTATCTTGTTATAATAGCACAAACGGACTGAGACAGATGGCTATAATAAAAAAAAAGACAGATAATAATAAGTGTTGGCAATTATGTGGAGAAATTATCATCTTCATGTACTGTTGATGGGAATGTAAAATGTTGGAATCACTTCCCAAAACAGTCTGGCAAGTTCTCAAATGGTTAAACATAAAATTCACC
Source organism: Spermophilus citellus (assembly GCF_964194105.1). Classification (NCBI taxonomy): domain Eukaryota; kingdom Metazoa; phylum Chordata; class Mammalia; order Rodentia; family Sciuridae; genus Spermophilus; species Spermophilus citellus. The sequence goes on from NC_138195.1 coordinate 83,794,489, forward strand.
ACATGATATAACAATTCTGCTCGAAGGTATGTGCCCAAAAGAAATGAAAATATGCCCACATGTAAGCTTGTACACAAATGTTGATAGCAGCATTATTCAGAATAGCCAAAAAGTAGAAATAATCTCAATGGCCATAAGCTGATGAATGGGTAAATACAGTATTGCTACCAATGTAATGGAATAGTATTTGGCAATAAAAAGAAATGAAGTACAAATTCATGCTCCAATATAGATGAACTTTGAAAACATTATGCTAAGTGAAAAAAGTCAGTCATGAAGGACCACGTATTATATGATTCCATTCCCATTAAATGTTCACAATAGGCAGATCTAGAGACAGAACACAGATCAGTGAGTACTTAGGGTTGGAGGAAAATAAGGGTATCAGGGAGAGGATAGCAAAGGAGCTGGGTGTCTTTTGGGGATAATGAAAACATACTAGTACTGCATGACGGATGCATACCTTTGTGAACGTACTAAAAGCCACTGAACTATACACTTTAAATGGGTGAATTGTAATGTATGTGAATTATATCTCAATAAAGCTGTTGGAAACAATGAATACATTTCTTATTCAATGATAAACTCTGAGCCATAGCCAGGCCAGCCTCTCCCAACTGCATCCCCATGCCCCATCCTATGAACAATACATCCAAAGAACCAATGCAGGAGCTAGACACCATGCTGGGCCCAGGAAAAAAGTTCCACCCAGAAGAAAGACCACATCCCCTCTCCTCAAGGGTCACAGTCCGAATCACAATGTACTCTCAGTGAAAACAGACACTGGACCTCAAAGATCTGTTCAGCAAAAAAAGGTAAAGCAGCTCACTAATAATTCCTTATATTGAGTTGCATTCTGAAATATTCTGAATGAACTGGGTAAAATTAAATGTTATAAATAAAATTAATTTCACCTGTGCTTTTTAAACAGTTTAAATATGGTATTATTTAAAGTTTAAAATTATATACGGGGTTCACATCATATTTCAACTGGGTAGTACTGACCTACTGCTAAATCTTTAAAAGAAAATCTTTTAAAGATCTAGTGCCGATCTTTGGAAATCAATAAATCATTGAAACTTTTCCTGATCCTCAGTGTTTGGGAGGATTATATTATTCAGACTTCTAAATGGTAATTAACTTTGAAGTCCACTCAGCAGTTATAAAACGCCTGCTGCTCTGGAATTATGGAATCACAAATAGTTCCTTGTTTGCTACCCTCTGCCAGCTGGTTCCCTGGATCAGGGTGGAAGATGCTCGGCATGGCCTTTCAAACATTGGCATGCCCGAGGCTCTACAAAGCACAAATGTTTCCCAAATAAGGCAGGCACAGAGAACTTCGTCTGAACTCAACCTTCATGATCAAAAGGGTTGTTTTGGTTTTTTTTTTTTTTTTCTTTTAATGATTAAAGATCAGACCGAGATGACAGATCACTATTCACAGAAAGGAAACTTCTCAAAGGGCTTCATCCAGAAGGGGCTCTGTATTTCATCTACGAGGACCCATCACCCCACACTGGAGAACTCTGTACTATTTAGGGGGCTTCTTGCTTCTCCTTCCTTAAGGTCCTTTGATCCACATTATCCAGGGCAATGAGATCAGGGACTGTAATTCATAAGCAAGCTCTAAACTCCTGGCTCTGCTTAAACTTTACAAAAAATCCAGAAAGGCATGGTAGGTTCTGGTGATCAAGATGATCATGAAACAGAAGAGCCATGATCCCCATCAACCCATCTGGTTGCTTCTTTATTCAGCCAGGGCCCAAGGTGCTGTGTCAAGTGACCCTTTCATTCTTGCCTTTGGAGTTAAGAAAGAAGATGTGCAGATGAAGCCACATAGCCTGAGTTACAGAACTGGTAAGAGGCTCAGCTTGATTCAAACTTGGATCTGCCTGATCCCAAAGCTAATGCTCATAATAAGCACAGCACCAGACTGTCACCCTTTCATCCCTCCAGCACCACTCCCTGCTATGGGCTAGGGGGGATAGAAGGTTAGAGTGATTCTTTAAAAAGATACATGAACTATAATCCTGCCCCTTCATACGGGATGAGTTAAATCATGCATGTACTTTTATTCAGAATCTCTAGTGCTTTGAAATGGAAGAGTTTCGTTCACTTAATTGTCTCCATTCTGTGCATTACAAGAGCAGAGACAAAATATCCCAGGATCTTGAATCTCTTCTGGGCCAGCAAAAGGTCCAGGTGGGAAATACAATGCTTGATTCCATATCCTGTTCCATTAGACTCATTTTCTCTATGTGCTGGGAAATGAGAGTACAGGGTACAGCGTGCTTGTTACTCAACTGGACATAAGCAGAGATGAACACTCCCCAGTCTCTGCCCTCCAGCATGTTCCTAAGTTAGGACCCATCAACTTATTTTAAAGGGCCTGTGTGGCAGGCAAAGTGTGCTGTAAAGAACAAAGCTCATTTCTGGAGCCAGTTTGTGGCTTCAGACATCTTCAAATTATAGCAGTTGTTACAAAATGTACCTGACTTAAGAGATTCAGAAGAACTGGCTGTAACGTGGCTAGATCTAGAGGGACTTCTTCAGGCTCAAGTGACCAAAGCCCTCATTTTTCACTCTCCTCCCACCACTCCATTATCCCCCAGGCCTGGAAGTCAGTACTTGGTTGGCTGCTGGGTGGTGTGATTTGGAAAGTAAAAGGAATTAGGATGGCAATGTCTTTCAGGCCACAGAAACTCTGGAGGCTTCTGACCAAAGAGGTGCCTCGTCATCTCTTAGCTGGGGACACCCAGAGAACCAACCAGGATGGCTCCAAAGGATGGCCAGAGGTTCCAACTCCTTCTTTGTCTCTGGTGAGCAGAATAACGGCCCTCCCCAAATGCCCACGTTCTAATTCCTGGAACTCTGAATACAGCAAATGGGAGTACACATTGAGTATCAGGTGGCAAATGAGACTTTGCCAGGGAGAGTAAACGAAGGCTTGAGAGACTGGGGGATTGTCCTGGATCAGCCAGGTGGATCCAACGTAACCCCATGAATCCCTTTGAAAGTGAAGAACCTTTCCCTGGAGAGTTGTCATGGGGGAAGAAGGGTCGAGAGACGCTGTTTCTGACTTTGAAGATAGGGAAAGGAGGCCAGGAGCCAAAATGTGCAGGTGGCTTCTAGAAGCTGGAAAAGCCAGGAAATGGATTCTCCCTCAGGGGCTTCGGAAGGAGCCAGCCTTGCTGATCCCTTGACGTTAGCCCCGTGAGCACACTGGACTTCTAACTGCAGGCCTGGGAGCTAACAATTTCATATTAGTTAAGTCACTGTAATTTGCTACAGCAGCAATAGAAAATTAGTACACTAGTCGTACATAAGCAGTGAAATGGTCAGGCCATGAGGCCAAGTGACCAGGGTACTGTCATTTCAGTAAAAAGCATGAAACATGAACCAACAATAAATACCTGAAGTGACTCATGAATATTTGGAGGTAGCTTTCCTCCTAGATTGGAATACAGACCTATACTTCTGTGGACAATCAGTTCTTCCCCGAATAAATCTATTTTAGGCAAATATCTCACAGTGTTCAGACTCAATGGGCTAGGTATTTGGAGGAATGAGTGGGGGTTCTTCTTCTTCTTCCTTAGATGAGATAATAGTTTGTCTTATCTGAAGCCAACAACTACATTGGAGAGGAGGCTGTTCCACAGGGCTTGGCATCCCCACCTGGCCCCAGTCTTAGGAGATTTCCCTTTCGCTCGGTTTCCTGGATTGTTTCCTGAGCAAGGCCCTAATATGTCTTTGAGTCTAGATTCCCAAGGAGTTTCCTTTAGCCTTTATGTACTAAATGAACTAAGACAGAAATGAACTATCCATCTTCCAACTTTCTGGAGGTCTCAGCCAATGCTTACTCTCCTCAACCCAAAGGGTATCATCAAATAGCAACTAAGGTAATTGAGAACTTACAAATCTAAATCCCTCTTCCTAAAAAGAGTGATCCCTGATACCTTAAGCTGATTCTTAGCTACCACCATTTCCTGAATGCCTACCCTATTCCAAGCACTTCACATGTATTTATTTTATTTAATTCTCAAGGCATCCCTGAAAAACTGAAACCCATTATCTCATTTTAGAGTTGAGGAGACTGAGACTGACAACATACTCAAGGTCACAGGGAAAGAGATGGATTCAAAGGTGTTTCATGCCAAAATCTACGCTCTCTTACTCTGCTGAGTGGGCTTCCAACAGGGAGACCAACCACCCCTCAGAAGTTCCTGAGAGTGTCCCAATGAAGACTCCTGTATAAAAACTGCCCTGTCAATCCTCAGTTGAAATCTAGCCTCTCTAACTAGTGCAGGAATGAGTTATTGATATAATAAGACTTGTTTCAACTCTTGAAGTATTTACTGAGCAACCATGGACAGAGGTCATGCAGGTAAACAGAACAGAGCTCATCCTCTTAGTAACCACAGCAATCAATTCAGTAAGCTTCAGAGAAGAAGCAGGATGCAGGATGAGGAAGTATAGAACATCTCTGGATGGATGGATGGATGGGTGGATGGATGGATGGGTGGATGGATGGATGGATGGATGGATGGATGGGTGGATGCTATGGTTTGGGTCTGGAATGCCCCCTGCAAAGGCATTTTACTGCTAAAGGCTTGGGCGCCAGGCTGTGGTGCTATTGGCCTACTCTTGGAGGTTGTGCCTTTGAAGGGTACTTTGTTCTTGGCCCCTTCCTCCCCACCGGCTCTCTCCTTCCTGGCTATCATGAGGTAAGTGGCTTTACTCCACCCTACACTCCCCACCATGGCATCCATGATGTTCTCCCTCATCATAGACCCAGAATCAACAAGTCAGGTAGCCATGGACTGAAACCAAAAAAAATCTTTCCCCCCTTTAAGTTGATTTTCTCAGGCATTTTATTACAGCAATGGAAAAATGACTAACTCAGTGAAAGCATCTTTGTATACTCAAGAGAAAGGAAATGGATTGGAAGCCAGAAAGGTAGGGCAGGGCTAGACTACACACTGGCAAAGACCATGAATGAAGATGGTGATCAGGGAAACCATAAAGACTTCCTAGCAGGAAAGCAAACACATTCCAGCTGTGCTTTAAGGCATTTCCTGAAAAAGATGTAGGATAGGCTCAGGCAGTGTGTCCCTGGGAAGCCATCAACCAGGCCTCAGACCTTCCTCGGGACTTGTTCCAAGAGTCAGCAAGGTCTGGCACCCTAGATTTCCAGTTCCACCTTCTTCAATCACTGGGACCCCGTGACATGAATCAAGTTAAAAGACCTCCCCTGAGCCTCGATTTTCTGGCATCTTAATCATAAGGTTGAACTCAATAGTGGCACAAGTCACATCTTCTAGAGTGTTATGACTCAAGGTCATGGACTTATCCATATAACAGAAATTGGGCCTCTGTATCATCCCATAAATGGAGAGAAGTATTTCTCAGATTATTTGTATCTCACTGTGGATTCAAATTATATAACTGATATAAAGCAGGTTTTAAAGGTGTGTGTGTTGGGCAAATCCGGGTGAGGCTTCCTTTTCTGACTAAATACTGCTTTCCTTTCCCAGCGATCATACGTGTTCCCTTTTTCCCTTTCCCAAATTCTAGACCTTTCTCTTTCATCTTAACTAAAAGCAGCTGCCAACCTTTTCCCAACTCACCTACTTAGTGAAGAAAAATAATCTGTTGTAATACACCTATAAATTTAAACTCTAACTACAATATAAAAGCTAATGCCCTGTGACAGGCATTACTTCATATTTCCACAACACCTAAATCAAGGCCTCAGCACACAGGCTTATTTTAAACGAATCCAACCAGGTTGTGAATCATCAGCCCTTCCTTCTGCAAAGGCGACTATTCCAGAGGAATCTCCTTACAATGTGGCCAGGTCGCCAGTGGACCAATGGATGTTATCACTGGGATCCAACTGGGAGCCCAGCCCGGTGTGGCGAGGACAGAAAGAGAGGAGACACAACCTAGGGACTCCTTTCTCAATGGCTCCTTTTATCTTCTCTCCACCAAAGAACCTGACAACCAAACCAGTGAGAGTTTTAGGGAACAGAGCTGTCCTGTCCTGTCCTGTCAAACTACCCAACTCTGGATGGCTAGACTCTAGAACATGCTAAAATAAACAGGTTAAAAATTAAACATATTCCATACTGTTCAGAAATAATGTGAGCAAAGACCCCATGATTTCATCCTCCCGGGGAATATACATTACAGAATGAAACCTGGCAGCCCTCCAGGAGCTTGTCTTAAATAGCTGTTGGGTGATTTAAAGAGATGAGTATTTTAGTGCCTTGACTTCTCTTTAAATATACACCATTTGAATGAATCCATTTATTGTAAATATCAAGGCATTATATTGAAAATTTCATACCTGGGGGGAAAAAAGAGTTCTCTGCCATTTTTCTCCAAACCTTTTAAGACACTTAAGTGATTTCTTTAAAAAAAAAATACTAATCCTGGTGTTTAATGATGATAAAGGACTTGTCTATTTTTGTAACGAATCACCAGAACAAAAAGCTATTATAGAGTAATTAAACACCACATTCGGCATAGATCTAGAGAAAAGGAGGATTGCAAATTACTTTTTACAGCTTGTTCTGAAGTTTTCTGAAGTGGAACACATTTTAATCATTAAACTCCTCAAAGGTGTTAAAAGTAATCAGGAGGGTTATGTGACAATGTCCAATCCCAGGGTGCCAAAGCTTCAGATCTTCCCAGGATCTCCAGCTGAGTGCTGTCACCAGACTGAGGTCCCATCTTTGATAAGCCCCTTCAGAGATCACTGCTGGGAAGCTCTTCAAGTGGTGTTCTGCTTAGGGAATACTTTGCAAGGGCTACCAAGATCTCTGACTTTAAAGATGGCTAGTTCAGTCCAAAGAACAAGTTGTTTTAAGTTCAGGACTAAAACAGGAACTGTACCAAGCCATCGTTAGATCCCTCTTGTCATTTAAAAGTTATGATTGTTTTTAAATGAGTTAGTCAACTTTCTGAGTACACTTGGAAGTGTGTAAGCATATTAAAATAAAAGGCTTCCCCACCTGGGAGATTTCCATCATTAATTCCCAGCATCTCAGAGCTGCCCAGTTAGCGATTCCCTGTCACAGACACCCTGGGAAGACACTGTTACAGCTCAGATTCAGGTCCCCTCACTTGAAGCATCCACTGTTTGCTGCCATCCCTATATGACACTCTCCCCTTTTAGACCAGAAGTTCCCCGAAGGTGGAGTAGCCAACTCCCTTGTCACCAATCCCTGTTCCCAGACCCATCAGTTGCTCCTGATCTATCAGCATCTTCCCCTATCAAGGGCATTTGTTGTGCCCAACTTGTTTACTCTTTTAAAATTGAGTGATTTAAAACACTCTGCTTGGTTTTTTGTTTTTTTTTTTTTTTAAAAACACACAAACTTGATTTTCCATTTTCCCCCAACACAAATTGTGTACAAAGGCCCATCTTAACATAAAAGGGGAAAAAAGGAATTGTTTTCCTTGGACTACACTGAACATGGCTTTTGGGAAGACTCTGTCACTTACTGTAATCGATGTTCCTTGCCGTGGGTGTGAGGAACGGGCAGTTGTGTATCGATTCATTTTTGGATATGGCTCCTCTTGTCTCTCTCCTCAGCCCTTGGGTTGAATGAGCATTTTAAATCTCTCTTCTCTTTGGAGAAGGCAGACCATACTTGTATTTACAATCCTGATAAATGTGGGCTTTCTGTGCTAAGCCAGAGCTCAGACTACCCAACTGTCATTTTTCTCATTCCCTTTTAAGGAAAATGCCTGCACCCAGGTGCCATTTTGTCCCCTCCAGGAAAACTTCACAAGTCCCTGGAAGAGCTTCCAGCTATGAGAACCTGTTCAATTCTCAGCCGGCTCAGGTCAAACCTGCTCCTAACTGGATGGCATTTCAGGGACCTAGTGAAATAAAGGGACCAGCATAAAAAAGAAATAGTTGCAGAGACTGTGAGAGGCAGGGCTTGAATCCCAGGCAGCAGTCAGGCTTTCTCACTTGGGACAGGTGTTTCTGAATCCACAGTGCATAGCTTAACTCAGGCGACAGAGCAAAAGGGCGCTCACTCTAGGGAGGACCATTCAGGGGTCTAATTTAGCAAACTCTTCGTAAATGCATGTCTGTAAAACCCATCACTGGCCTCCGTATGACTCAGTGGCCCTGTACAGTACACGCGGCCTCCTGATGTCCCTCCACCATGAACAAATACTGTGTAATATAAGTTCTACTACACGCATACACACAAAAACATACTACTCAGAGCCACTGCCTAGAGTCCTGGGGTGAAATTAGGCCTATATCACAGAGGTGGGATAGAACTAGGAAACTCGATTTGAGCAGCAGATCCACCAAGTTGGGGTTGTCCGTACCTCTCTCAAAAAGCAGATACCACTGTGTATGTATGCCACATTTTTTTTATCCGTTCATCTATTGAAGGACATCTAGGTTGGTTCCACAGTTTAGCTATTGTGAATTGTGCTGCTATAAACATTGATGTGGCTATGTCCCTGTAGTATGCTGTTTTTAAGTCCTTTAGGTATAGACCAAGGAGAGGAATAGCTGGGTCAAATGGTGGTTCCCAATTTTCCAAGAAATTGTGAAACTACTTTCCATACTGGCTGCACCAATTTGCAGTCTCACCAGAAGTGTATGAGTGTACCTTTTTTTCCGTATCCTCACCATCACTTATTGTTTGTATGCATAATAGCTGCCATTCTGACTGGAGTGAGACGAAATCTCAGCAATAAAAGAGAATAAAATCATGGTTTTTGCAGGTAAATGGATGGAGTTAGAGAAGATAATAAGTGAAGTTATCCAATCCCAAAAAACCAAATGCCAAATGTGTTCTTTGACATAAGGAGGCTGATTCATAATGAGATAGGGAGAGGGACCATGGGAGGAATAGACGAACTCTAGGTAGGACAGAGGGGTTGGAGGGGAAGGGAGGGGTCATGGGGTAATTAATGATGGTGGAATGTGATGATCTTTATTATCCAAAGTACAGGTATGAAAACACGAATTGGTGTGAGTATACTATGTATACAGCCAGAGATATGAAAAGTTGTGCTCTATTTATGTAATAAGAACTGTAATGCATTCTGCTGTCTTATATAAATTAAGAAAGAAAGAAAGAAAGAAAGAAAGAAAGAAAGAAAGAAAGAAAGAAAGAAAGGGAAAGAGAGAAAAAAGCAGACATCAAACTAAATGACAGCCCTGGAGCTTGTTTGCCAAGGCCAGGCAAAGGGAAGATTATGTGTCACTAAAACAGCCACTGTGGCTTGTCCAAAGGCCTAGTTAGCCAAAGGGTCTCCAGCTGTTTAGGTTTCTTCTTATGATCTACAAGTTTATTTTTATAAGAAACCAATCCCAGGGTGCATGGTCGCTCTTTCCCCAACATGAATAAAGTGGTACTGACATCTGATTGGCTACTCAAACATCTTATTGGAGTCCTAGATTATACCCCTGAGCACAGGGACACATCATCCCCCAGGAAGCCCTTGCCTGTGGCTTTGCCACACTGCATTAGAAGGGAAGGCCACCATAATTCACCCCAACAGCTGTCCCCCTGCAGAACTGACAAACATCCATCTCACCTGTTATGGGCTGGACGTTCATGTTCCCCACTACAAGTCACATGTTGAAGCCCTATCCTCTAGTGTGACAGTACTTGGAGATGCAGCCTTGGGGAGATAATTAGGGTTAAATTCATGAGGGTGGGCCCTTAAGGATGGGATCAGTACCCTAATAAGAAGAGCCAACAGAGAGTTTGTCTGCTCTCTCAGTTCCTGAATCCCACACCATGAGGGGTCATGTGAGCACACAGCAAGATGGCGGCCACCTTCAAGTCCAGAGAAGAGGCAGCAGAATGAGAGCTGCCTTGCCAGCACTGTGCTCTTGGACTTCCCAGCCTCCTCAGCTGAGAGAAGTACATTGCTACTGTCTGACCATCCACCTACTCACAGTACCTTCATGGTAGTCCTAGCAAGCTACGACACGGCCTACCTCTGTGAGATCTGTCACTCTGCTCTTCAGGTCAGGGACAAGGGAAGAGTCCCAGAGATGGGAGCAGCAAAAGCCGCCTCTGTTTTGATCAGAATCTACCTCTGCTTGGGCAATTCGTTATACGTAACCAGCTGGTGGTGAGTGTGGGCGCCCCCTGGTGCCCTCTGAGGATAACAACCCCAACCCACGGTGCCCAAAGGTGGACTCACAGGGCACCCCTTGTGCCCTCTGCCAACTCTGCTCTGCCCAATCACTTATGAGAGGCCCTGAAGTCAAGGTCTTTGCCAGGAGCCACAGAACAGGAAACAAGGAGTCTCTTTCAGTAGAAAAGGTGCCTGTGATGGAAAATTTCCCCTCCATGTCCCCAAAGGGGGGTTGCCAGTACTTTTCAGATACAAAAGAAGAAAAATGCGTGCTGTCTCATGTTTACAAGAATTACCAAATCACGAAAGATCACTGTGAAGAAAATCTAAATCAATATGGGCCCTGCCTTCCGGGGCAGGGAATCAGAAAAAACAGACCCAGAAACAAAAAAATGACAAAAAGCTGGCAACTAATTAAAAAAAAAAAAGAAGAAATCCTCAATACATATACAAATTGAATTCACTCCATGTCTCCCTCACAAGGGAAGGGACAACAGTTAGGATTAAAGGAGTGACTGTCAGCACTGAAGAACACAGTTAGGCAAGAAGAGAGGTGAAGAAGGAAAATAAGTCAGAAGGTGTAAAGTGGTCACACAGCCTCCTTTGTGATCCTGTGACAGTTTATACCTTCCCCTCTTCCCACATGGTTATACAAAGCAATCTTCTGCCTTCTGCACACAACAGGAAATGTTTCCTTCTTCTATGCAACTTTGTTTCAAATCCACCATCACAATAATGCTAGGAAAAACAACTTGAATACGCCTTTTGAGCCAAATCTTGGAAATAAGAACTGCAGGTACCTTATCTCACTGAATCCCTTGCAAATCCAACAAGTTTTCAAAGCTATCCTATTATTAGTTTATAACAGATAACATATTTGTAGGGTTCAGAAACAAAAAAGATAGAGAATGAAATGTTTCCCTTCCACTTTTATGCCCCAAGTTTCCACACCTCCTTCACCTATATTTTTAAAATCAGTGTCTTAGGTATCCATCTAGAGTTTATTTATGTATACTATATTATATTATACAAACTGCTCTGCCCTTTGCTGGAGATCATCACATAGAGAGCTATCTCATGTTTTTATAGCTGTATAGTATTCCACTCCATTGGCTGAACCATAAAAGATTTAACCATGTCTATAGGTAAACATATTTATGTTTCTGTTATTATATTTTACATATGAGAAAACTAAGGCTCTGAGAGGTCAAGTGGCTTGTCCAAAGTCATCTCACACATTCAAAGCAGAGGAAGGACTGTCAAACTGCAGTTGGTTAGGCTCCAACCTAAGCTCTTAAGCAAACGGCTGTGTTTACCATCTGACACAAGGCCTGTTACACAGAGATAGATATTCAAGGGTCAATAGACCCTTGAATAGATTAATGAAGCAACAAGCCAGTAGCAAACAAAATAAAAATAAAGCAAGAAGAGAAACTTTGTTCTTTATTTTCCCCACCCTTCACATGTTAGTTGTTTTCCTTTGTCCCTCTCTTGATATCTACATTCTCATGCATCCACCTCTCTGTATTAGCAAAATAGTAGAACAAGAAACATTTTCAGCCATTCAACCTCCTGCAAAACCTTGCCTGATCCCCAGGCACACATTTAATGGTAACCAACTCCTAGATAAAGGACATCCTAGAATGAATGCAAGCTTCCCCTTGGCTGGCCTAAAGCCCCAAAGCTCTGCACAACTAGGTCACAGAGGAGAGGGGAAAAGGGGCTCCTGGGGGTAAACAACACCTGGGCCTCCATCCCCAGGCACTGCACCGCCACATCTGAGCATCAGTGCAGATTAGGCGGCCAACTTTCTCTCCTCACTCTCCGGCTCACGGCGCCGATTTTGCTCAACAAGGCACACATCCTGAAAACCTTCAACTCCTTCCAAATGTGCCATAAAGCTGACACATGGAGCCTCGTTTTCACACTGTGTTTTACATTAGGCTCCGTCTTCCAATAAATTTAACACTGGAATTATATACAATGTGAAGTGCACGCAAACCCAGCGGATCTCTTCGCAGGCTCTTTTGTGAACAGCTGCCTGAATGCAGCAGCGTTTGACAACAGGAAAGCCATGTCTCTCAACGTGGCAGGCTCTAGGGAAGGCAGCCTGCAAGGTAACCTCCCAGTGACCTCGCAAGGTATCTGAACCGTTTACTTCATCTGGCTTGTAAGTGTTGGAGAACAAGGCAAACTTCATCATCTGACCTTAGCCTTCAAGCCCTCCAAAGACACGGAACGCCTGCCGGCCAAAGTGCCTGTCACTGATATTTACACATGTGACATAGACCATTCCTGTCCACACTCTCTGTGTATGTTCCATACACACGTGGAATTTCTGGCAAGCTGGTGACTGATCAGAAAATGCACACCTGTCTTTCCTCTGACACTTTGCCGTCATGATGGAGAATAAGATATTTATTTAACAAGGGCTCAGAATTACGACTTAATTGGTTGTAATCTGCTCAATGAAGGAATAATGTTCTCCACAATTATTCTAATCTGATTCATTTATCCTAAAAATCTATGGGATGTTACGGATTTTCTGAGACAGAATATTTAAATCTCTTTCTCTACATTTAAGTTTCAACTATTGACATACAAAACAAATGGTCATTCCTTTTAAAGATTACAATACCAAAAAAAAAATCGATAATTTTTACCCATGCTGAAAGCTCACTTGCTAGCTACAAAATTAGGATCTGCAATTCTTCTCAAGTGAGAAGCTTCTAAAGCTTATATGCTTGTTTTTCAGTTCCTTCCACTGGGCTCACACTGAAATATGTAGAATGGAAATCTCCAAGTAGGCACAATATGGTCCGTGTCAGATATGTTAACAAATTAAATGCAAATTAGAAAATGCATTTTATCAAGGTGGCCAGAGACAAAAGGGAGAGAGAGATGTCAGTTGGACAATCATCAAAAAAAAATGCTCATCTTCACTGGTGGATTTCCCATTAAAAATATTTATATCTGTGGATGTTCCTACGACATCATTTTGATAAATTCTGTCCAAACAAACCTGTGTCTAAACACTAAACACGGTAGGCTTTCCATGCCTTGTATTTCTCAGGTTTCATGCATAGTCAAGATGCAGATCACGATGGAATAATTGCTTGGCATTTTTGTTTTATAATTATTATTACCATAGTGCAATTCTAGTGGGGTTTTGGCAGATATATATCAGAGGTGAAAATCTTTTTAAAGTAAATCATTATAAAATCCCTTTCCTTTCTACTAAGCTGCAAGTGCAGTGTCTAAAGGTCTTTTGGGAAAATAAATAATGGAAATTTTGTTATTGATCTCAGGCAGTGAATCTAATGAGTTATTGTTATTTTACCCACAGCAAATATTATGAGGTCCAAAATAATAACATTCAATTAAAGAAAGCAAACGTGATAGGGTGGAAGATAAAAATGTAACTTAACGATGAATTCCTTTCAGTACTTCCTAAATACTAATTTAGGCTGTCATACATTTAGAATGAAATTCTTTTTAAAAAGTAGTTTCCCATGCCACCAGAATAATTAAAGTTATTATTTATCTTGCAATAGACAAGTATCATCTTCAACAAAAGAAGGTTGCTGATCTTCATTAAAAGATAACTTATACTTGGGTTTTGGCAGAAAAAAATCTAACAGCAACAACAAAAGCCTTAAACTGACAGCCAAGTCTCCGAGGATTTACCAAAGTTTTTGAAGAATTAAATTCTGAGCCAAACTATCAAAGCCATTTTGAACAAGTTGTACAATACAGCCCTGTTAAATGGCTCCTCATTACAGGAATTGAGGGTCATCAAACTGAAAGGTCACAACGTGGTCGTCAGAGCTTAACTAGATCCAGGAAATCACCACACTTCAGAGAGGAGGAAAAAGACTTTGGCAAGCAGGGGTTGCCCAATTTCCCTATGATATTTTATTTTTTAAAAAAAAATGGGAAACCATCACATGCTAAAATCTTGCCTCTTGTTTGTCAGACCACCAGTTTTCAAGGGACTTCTGAGTTTTAGGAAGCAGCTGCTATAATCTTCAATCTTTAGGACAAAGCTCCCACTGTTTCTCCTCAGCCGACCCAAGGCACCCACCCCTTCTTCCCTTCATGACCAAACTGCCCCTCTACTGGGGTTCTCTTTTTTTAATTATTTTTTTAGTTGTAGTCAGACACAATACCTTTGTTTTATTTATTTTTATGTGGTGCTGAGGATCGAACCCAGGGCCTCGAACATGCTAGGCAAGTGCTCTACCACTGAGCCCCAGCCCCAGCCCCTCTACTGGGGTTCTTGGTGGGAGAAGAGACCCCCGATACGCCGCCCTGTTGTTCCACTTCCTCCTTGCATCCCCCTTCCTGCAGGTCAGAAAGTGCCCACCCACCTCCCCACATGGCAAAAATCCAGATGAAATCCTCTGGCACCCAATGACTGTTTTATTTCTCACCCACTGTAACAAAACCACATTTTTCTACAGATGGAATTCATTCCTTCAAGGGTTTGAGTCCCATCATTTATTTAAAAAAGAAAACAATCTGAAAGGTAAATGAGTCGTTTTAAACTCACATCCTTCAGGGCCATCTAATACAACATGCAAACAGAGTGAAAAGAAGGCCTTCAAGAATGTGGGAAAACTAGAAAGGATCATGTCTGTGGAACCCCTGCACTCTCCACTTCCCCTCACCATAGGGCACCTACCTTGGTTAGCCAGCAGAAGCTTTCCTAAGCTGTTACCCCCCACCCACACTGCTTTATGCAGGAGGGACACTAGCCTTATGCACCTCTGCAACCGGGCACACCACATCCTGCTTGGCACCCAGCAGACTCTCAACAAATGTATGCAGGCTGAAAGAACCAAATAAATGCCAGCTAGCCTTAGCAAGATCACTGTGTTCAGGGATGACAGTATGCATTTTAATCTTCAAGACGATAAACCTGTCACAACTAAGATCTTCCCATTTGACAGATAATGAACCCAAGGTTTAGGGAGGTTAAGATGACCATCTAAGACTTGTGGAGCTGGGATCTGAAACCAACCATCTGCTCCAGACCTTGAGCTCTCAATTACTGTGCTAAAGTGCTTAACAGATTGGAGAAATGACACACAATCCTCAAAAATAAGCCCTTAGTTAAGATATACCTATTTTCACACAATAGATAATGTAAAAATCTCTAAATTTATGAGATTTGTAAAAAAGAATGTCTTTTTGCAAAACAATACTCTCATAGATCAACATGAAGCTGTCTTTTGCCAGAAGAACCTAAACAACTTTTCAAATCAACAGCAGAGGGAGAAAACCACCTCACACCTTTCCAAGAACCTGTCACCAAGAGGTTCATGGGCCCAGTGCTTTCCTCCAACTATCCTGTGAGCATTTCAAATTGCCTGGAAGAGACTGAGAAAACAGAGGGGCCTTGGAGAACCAAACCTGTCAAAACAAATCTTAACCACACAATTTCACAGTTCTTCATTCTGGTGCAGAATGCAGGGTGTCCAAAGCCTCCAGCTGAGTGACTCTGGGTTGTCCCCCTTCACTCCATTAGCACCACAGCTGATCCAAAATGCAGTTCAATAAGTATTAATCCTTACTGCCACAGGATGCAGATGATTTTGAGAATGGAATTAAAATGCATTGGCTGAGATTCCACTTTGGCACTACACAGAGATTCATCAGGAACAGGTACCATCTGGAACTGATGGGATAGTCAAATTGGATATTTTTCTAAACATGGAAGTATTTGCCATGCTACTCATGATTTTTAGGCACAGGTGGAAACTGTATCTGTTATATGCAGGATTGGGTAGCAATGGCTGGACTACTGCCCCATTTACTCTAAAGATGAGCTAGAAATATCACTAGATCCCGAAAGAAGTTTCTTCAACACTCACAATACAAGTAATAATTTGCTACCCAGCCATTCTCACTGGAAAGCAGCGAGTAATATAGCCAAAAAGTGATCTGAAGTCCACAATCCCTAAGCAAGAGTTGTGCTCCTACAAAATGGTTATTTCCAAAAAGGGAGAATTTTTTTTTTAAGTTGTCAATCATACAACAGCTGTGTTTACACCAACAGAGTGAAGTGGAAAACTCAAGCAATTACCCAGATGATTTTAATCAAAACATCCCCTCAACTGAAATATCCAGAAAATCGAAGATATAATATGGGGGATTCTTATTTTTTTGGCTTGAATTATCCAGATAATTGCTTCATCTTTCCACTATTCTCAATGAGGCACAGCCTAAAACCCATCCTGTGTGTTGGCAACTGGAAGTACAATTATTTGCAGATGCACATTCTTAAGAGACGCAAGTGTCTATGGTTACAATTATATGCAGATGTAGCCCAGCACAGACCAGAGTCAAGTCTAAAGTTTTGCAAGCATATTTTGAAAATGGGGCTATAAACAGAGCTAATTTCTTTTAAACTCAATCCCCTATAAAAAGTCACTGAAGCAGGTAATGACAGAGCCCCCAAACTAACCCTTACACAGTAAAACATTTCCTTGAAGCTGCCCTGCTTTGATTTTGAGAAGAGTCAGCCAACAGAATTCTTATTTTTTTTATTTTTTAAATATTTACTTTAGGGCTGGGGTTGTGGCTCAGTGGTAAAGCACTCACCTAGTATGGGTGAGGCACTGGGTTTGGTCCTCAACACCACATAAAGGTAAATAAATAAAGGTATTGTGTCCATCTACAACCAAACATATTTTTAAAAAATTATTTATTTATTTATTTATTTATTTTGGCATTAGGGGTTGAACTCATGTCTGCTTTTCAGATTCCTTTCAAAAACTGTCCCTTTTCACTTCAGAAATCACATTTACATCAAATATCTTTTCTTCCTTTTTAACTATAGGTACTTATGATATACAACATTGTGTGTTGTTGCTACACATAAAGTGGAATGATTACTGCAGTCAAGCAAATTAACACACTCATCTAATGTCTTCTTAAATCAGCTAGAAAAACTCCCTCTCTTCTAAATATCACTTCTTTTCACCTTGATGTTTTAATGATCTACTTTATCCCCCCAAAATATATTTCTATCATTATTTATATGGCATTTAAATCTTAGTACATTTATGATCCCCCAAATTTCACATATTTTGGAGTATATTCTCCAGCTACAGAATATATTCAAATATTTGTATCACAAAAGAGCAGAGAATGCCACTAATTCAAATCCAGCCCCACACTATAAATTCATTTTAATTAAAGATATTTGATAAGCACCCATGCTGAAAGGAATGACGGGGGGAGGGTACTGGAAAAAGAGTTATCTTTTGCAGAGAAATTAAAAACCACTGAAGAATTCAATAACCCAGGGAGGCTGCTAGAAAACTTCTGTTGAAATCATTTTATCTATGCATGCTGCTTAAAATTTGGTACTTCTCATTTCTGATGGGGATGATAACCTGAAATGATGCATATATATGTCTATATATAGATACTCCTCCCTCCTTGAAAAGAAAAAGAAAAAAGAAAATGAAAAAAAATACTAAATGTAACATAACTAACAAAAAAGAATTTTGAAAGCAAATAAAAAACCGGGAGAACAGGGTACCTGCCTACTGAGGCAATAATTTTTATCCCAGAATGTACATTATAATCATCTGGGAGTTTTTAAAATATCTCTAGGGGAAAGTCCATGTCTCGGGATACCAGAGCTCTCAGATGGTTCCAATGGGCATCCCATCTTGAGAATCGCTCTGACAGGGCCACGCAAGAGCAGCTGCCACAGTGACAGACCTCATCCAGGAAACTCTCACCAAGCTCCCTACATGAAAACCAGAGGCCCAGAAGATTCACATCTTCAAAAGAATCCCCGAGTGTCTCTACTCACTAATCTGGGGTCAAGATCCAAAAAGAAACGTGAATCACTGAGAGCGGAGTCTCAAGGACATTCCTCCATGATGTGAGGAATTCACTTAAAAATGAGGATGCACTCATGAAATGGGTATGCATTCATGAAACCTCAAAGACCCAGACAAGAAAACACAGATTAACCCATAAGGTTGCCTTTAAGAATCTGTGTAGGACTCCCAGGGAATGTCACTGTTGCCTACAGTTGAAATACCAAAACATACCACCAAACAATCATGACAGAGACCACAGGAGCAACAAAAGGAAAAATTTGACAACAGCTCCATATGAAAGAAGACTTTGAAACAGATATATTCAATGAGATAGAGAAGAAATAGAAAGCCAAAAGAATCCATCTCATCAAAAAGAATTTTATTTGGAGGGCTGGGGTTGTGGCTCAGTGGTAGAACGCTCACCTAGCATGTGCAGGGCACTGGGTTCAATCCTCAGCATCGTATATAAATAAAATAAAAGGTATTATGTCCAACTGCAATTTAAAAAAAAAATTTTAAAGAATTCTATTTTGTTTAAATATATAGGAATTCCACTATAAATATACAGTTGCTATAAAAACTCCACATGGATTCAATGGAACACAGAAGAGAGTTAATAACTAGAAAGATAGACCTGGATGCCTGACCCAAAATGTACACCAGAGAAATAAAGAAATAGAAAATGTGAATCTAAAGTTATGACCAGTGAAGAAAGAATAAGTTGTGTCTGATAGAAGTTAGAAAGAGAATTATGAAACTAGAGAAGCATTAGAAGTGAAAACCAAAGAATTTTTCTAAACTAACCAAAAACAGAAGTAGTCACGTAGGAAAAAAAGTAATACCTAATGCCAAACAGGAGAAATTAAAAACAAAACTATGGCTAAATATATCAGTGAAACCAGGGAATTAAAAACAGTAGGGAAAGAAAGTATTAGGAAGAAAGAAAAATAGGAAGATAGCCCAAACAATCATTAGACTGACAACAGACTTTGCATCTACTACAACATATGCCAGCTGGCATTGGGATATGGTTAAAATGCTGAAAAAAAAAATAACTATCAAACTAGAATACTATACTAAAATAAATTATTATTTAAGAATAAAGAGTAAATAAAGGGCTGGGGTTGTGCTCAGTGGTAGAGTGCTCATCTAGCATGCATGAGGCACTGGGTTCAAGCCTCAGCACCACAGAAAAATAAAATAAAGATATTGTGTCCACCTAAAACTAAAATATAGATACATATTTTTTAAAAAATTCTTTTTTTTAATGTTTTTATTGGTTGTTCAAAACATTACATAGTTCTTGATATATCATATTTCACACTTTGATTCAAGTGGGTTATGAACTCCCATTTTTACCCCGTATACAGATTGCAGAGTCACATCAGTTACACTTCCACTGATTTACATATTGCCATACTAGTGTCTGTTGTATTCTGCTGCCTTTCCTATCCTCTACTATACCCCTCCCCTCCCCTCCCCTCCACTCTTCTCTCTCTACCCCCTCTACTGTAATGCATTTCTCCCCCTTGTATTATTTTTCCCTTTCCCCTCACTTCCTCTTGTATATAATTTTGTATAACCCTGAGGGTCTCCTTCCATTTCCAAGCAATTTCCCTTCTCTCTCCCTGTCCCTCCCACCTCTCATCCCTGTTTAATGTTAGTCATCTTCTCATGCTCTTCTTCCCTACTCTGTTCTTAGTTACTCTCCTTATATCAAAGAGGACATTTGGCATTTGTTTTTTAGGGATTGGCTAGCTTCACTTAGCATAATCTGCTCTAATGCCATCCACTTCCCTCCAAATTCTATAATTTTGTCAAAAAGAATAAATAAAGACATTTTAAATCACAAACAGACACAGGTTGAAATATCTGAAAAACTTAACCATAAGAAAACAACTCAATTCTTAAAAGGGATAAAAGGTGTGAAAAGACATCTCACCAAAATACACATAGACATAGGAAGTAAACACATAAGATGTTCAATACTATACCATCAGGGAATTGCAAAGTAAAATAAAGCAGCAATGAGGTGCCACCGTACATCTATCTATGAGAATGACTACCATCCAAAAACCTGACAATACCAAATGCTGTTGAGGATGCAGAACACCAGGAACTCTCATTCATGGCTGGTAGAAATGTAAAATGGCACAGCCAATTTGGAAGACTGTTTGGCAGTTTTTCCATGCTAAACAGACTTACAATACAATCCAGCAGTCACTCTCTAGGTATTTACTCAACTGAGTTGAAAATTTAGGTCTATTCACAAAACCTAAACACAATGTTGATAGTTTCATTCATAATCTTTCAACACTGAAAATAGAACTGGAAGAAAGCGGTCCTTCGACAAGAGAATAGATAATAATAATAGAACAGTCACACAGTATAACAATTGTTCAGTGATTGAAAGAAGTGAACTGTCAAGCAATAAAGAAAGAAATCTTAGTGTATATAGCTAAGCAAAAGAAACCAGTCTACAAGATTGCATGATTCCAACTATACCACATCTGGAAATGGCAAACCCATGAAGACAGTAAGAAGATTAGAGGTTGCCAGAGGCTCAGGGAAGAGGTGAGATTTTTTCAGGCTGTGGCATTATTCTGTATGATAATGGTAGAGTTTTGTCAAAACCCCTAGAACTGTATAACATAAAGCAGGAACATTAATGTAAACTACAGACTTCACTTAATAATGTATTAATATTGACTCATTAACTGTAACATGTAGCTCACTAAAGCAAGCCATTAATGATAGCAGAAGCAGAGCAGAGCATACATGGAACTCTGTACTTTCTACTCAATTTTTTGTAGATCTAAAACTTTCCAAAGAGAGAGAGAGAAAAAAAAAGCAGTCTCATCATTAGAAGAAACAGAAGAAAAAAGAAAAAAAATATCATGATTACTATTCATGGATACTTGAAATAACTATTAGAAGGAATGCATCAAAAAAAAAAAAAAAACACACTCAATCCAGAGTGGGAGGCAAAGAAATTGGTTAACATTTTAGTAAACTGAAAGATCTGATGACTACTTAAAACTGATTTAAAGAATTTAAAACCAAAGTGAAAATGTGCATGTCTTTGCATATATGTGAATTATATCTCAATAAAGCTGTTACCAAAAAATGTGTATACCTCATAACCCAGTAATCCCCCCCACTATATTCACAGAGAGTCCAAAGTAAAAAAATTACTACAGCATTAATAATAACTTCAAAAGCAACAAAATGACATCAATGCCCCATAAGAATGAAATATTATTCATGGAAAATGTGTTCAGTAAAAGCTTTGATGGGGACAGGATGGACAGCAGCTCCACAAACATGGGGTTCTGGAGAGCAGAGACTCTCAGATGAGCAAAGGCATTTTGGAGTTCCTATGTATAGAATGGAACTCTAAGTTTACATCTTCGGAAGCAAAAGCAACTGCCCTTGTCTTCCTCCCCACCTTAGCAAATGGCAACATCACTCTCCAGATAAAAGCCAACACCTCTTAGAAGTCTTCCCTGACTTCTCTCACTTTCGTCACCAGTCCACGAGTACATCCTGAGTGGACTAGCTGGACATCACTAACCCAAGGGTGCGTGCCCATCAACTCTGGAGCTCAGTCTGCAACGACCTCTTTTTCTGCCTCTGCTCTTGTTCATCAACCATCTAGAGCTTCTTCTAAATTATAATTATAATCAGAAAAGATCCTCCTCAGAACCTGCTAGTTCCTCCAAGAGCTTCTCAACACACTTGGACCAAAACCCAAACTGCTCCTGGTCTCCACAGCCCTGCACCCATGAGCTGGGTTCCCTGGCTGGCTCCCCCAGCCTTCTCGCACTCATGGCATTCACACTTACCATCTTGATCTTCAAATCCGTGGGGCCCTTTCCACACTGGAGCCTGGGCACCGGATGTTTCCTCAATCTCCAAGGACCTTTACCAGACTTCATAAGGCTTGTCACTCTCCTTTCACTGGGCAAGATGTCTCCCACAGAGGGCTTCCTCTACCCAAACAGTACCATCCCCCATCACTCTCTATGCCCACCCTCCTCTTTTTGGCCTCATTAAATGTTCTTTTATTATCTGTCTCCCTCTAGTCAGATGTAGGACTTCTTGCAGGCAAGGACACTTTTGGGCTTGTTCCTTGCTATATCCCCAACATGCCTGGCCCAAGAAGGTATTCAAAACTTATCTGTAGAATTAATCAATTATTCAGTGACAATTTAGGGAGTCTTTAACAGTTCCTATAGTTGTTCCTTTTAAGAATATGTCAGGCACCACAGCTAAGGTGCAAAAATTGTGTACAACCTTTAGACCTGAGCTTCACCTGCACCTGTACATGTACCCAGATTAGTGGAAGGCCACTACTCCGTCCCCTGGACCTTTAGGGGTGTTTTAGTCAGCTTTTTCACTGCAGCAACTGAAAGACCCAACTAGATCAATGGTAGAGAAGGAAGGGTTTATACAGGGCTCACAGTTTCAGAGGTCTCAGTACATAAGTGGCTGATTCCACTCCTCAGAGCTCAGGGTAAGGCAAGACATCATGGTGGAAAAGTGTGGCAGAAGGGACCAGCTCACATGATAATCGGAGAGCAGAGAGAGACTCTACTCTCCAGATACAAAATATGTACCCTGTAACCACACCCCCAATGAACCACTTCCTCCAGCCACACCCCACCTGACTCCAGTCACCACTCGGTTAATCCCATCAGGGATTAATTCGCTGATTAGATTAAGGCTGCAGCCCGATCATTTCTCCTCCAAACCTTGCATTGTCTCACATGTGAGTTTTTGGAAAACACCACATCAAAATCATAACAAGGGGGCACAAAGAGGATGCCCTGGGGAAGAGAGATGGCCAACCTCAACCTTCAGATGACCACAAACCTCCCACAGGTACACAGCTGCAACAATTCACATCTCACCTTCAGGAGTTTAACCAAAAAAGTTCTTCTGCCCCTTGGGGTCCCAAAGCACTGCAAATCATTGTTTTAACTTGTCTTGAATCTATTCGCCTCCCATAGCTGAAGGAAAATCAAAACAACTGAAAGGGACTTGTTCTCAAACTTGGTGTGTGCCAAGCATTTTGCCCTGGGTTATCTGCCAGCCTGTCCACAGGTCTAGACAGTCCCTGGACAGATATGGAAATAACCACAGCTGAGGACACTAAGCCTGAAGTTTAAGGGGTGAGGCTAAGAGAATGGGCTTCTCTGCTGAAAGCAATTGGATTAAATCCCTCATATGCCAGCACTTGTGCTATTCCAGATGGTGAAATCAGTCCTTCTCAAATGTGACAATGACGACAATGGCTGGGAAAACCACACAGGCCGCACAGTTCCCGCCACGGTGCATTCCAGGGCTTAGGTGCCAGGCTGCATCTGCAGGCCTGCTCCAGGGCTGCCTCTAGCCCCGCTTCCTCCCACTGACTGTCCCCAGCCCGGATGACTTCTCCAGTCTCATCTCCCATTGGCCTTTCTGCCCTGTTCCCTGACACCAGGTGCCCTCTGCCCTTCTCTCCCTGAAACATTCTTCCCACCCCTGGGCAAGTCTGATCCCTGTTAGAAGCTCCCCTGACAGCACACACCTCTTCTTGGGAGCACTCTTCATATGTGGAACACTACATATTTGTGTCTCTCTGAGAGATGTCACTATTGATTCTAAAGATGACACCTCCAACACAAAGGGCAAGAGATCCAGTTCTTAGTGGTAGTATTTGCCAGAAAGTTGTCCTGCCTGCTGACTTCTTAGGAATTCAAAGTACTAATAAGTTCTCAGCCAGGCACAGTGATGCACATGCACACCTGTAGCCCCAGTCACTTGGAAGGCCAAGGCAGGAGGATAACCAGTTCAAGGCCAGTCTAGGCAATGCAGTGAGCATGAGATCCCATTTCAAAAAAGAAAAAAGAAAAGTTCTTTATCATGCAAACCTGTGTGAGGTTAATCCACCTAATGAACACTCCTCTTGGGCAAATACAAGCTGCCTAACAGCATTCCTGGTGCACCCAAGGTACTGGGCACCAAATGGGTATTTAGTGACCTTCCTGGTCCCTATTCACTGCATAACATTCATTCATTCATTTATTCCAGTATCTCCTGAGTGACTTCTATGTGGCTTTCTTGGATTAGGGACGTGGAAGTGAACAAGCCAGAGAAGGTCCTTGCTCTGATGCAATTTAACATTCCAGTAAGGGAAACAGACAATGAATCAACAAAAGAATTTGGGACAGCAGTTGGTTCTAAAGAGGTCACGAAACTGGGAAATGCAGTAAAGAGTGAACAAGGAGAGGAAGATATCCAGCTAGGTGATTATGGAAGACCTGTGAGTTAAAAGTGACAGGAAGTCAGCCAAGTGAAGATCCCAGAGAAGAATATTCTAGATAAGGGGAGGGGGGCAAGAACAAAGGCTTTGAGGCAGCACAAGCTTGATGAATTTGAGAGGCAGGAGGAAAAGGGACAAGATGAGGCCAGAGGAGTGGGTAGACGTAAGAGCTGTCTGAGAAAGCACATGCCTCCAGCAACAGAATCCTCATCTCCTGAGCCACAATGTCATTGGAGGTCTCTTACTGGGACATAATTACACGATGGTCTGGGGACAAGGCACATGTGCAGGAGCCCCGCTGCAGGACCAGTTTGTCTCCCTGCAAGCATCCCTTAATCATTCCGGTCTTTAATTTCATCTTCCATCCATCAAGTCAGGACCTGGAGCTGGCCACCACAGCAGACTCTTTCAACATCCACATCACATCATGATCTTCCTTTGAGTTATCTTTTTTTTTTTAATGAGACAAATCCATAGGAAACACGAACCCAGCACTAAAAGAGAACGGTGGTTTAAAACTACATTCAAAGCACACACCTGGAGTGCAGCAGGCAAAGAGGGTGGCTCTGAGTCACACTCAAACATCTGTCTCCAGTTCAAACTGAGATTTTGCTTGTATCTCAAGACTCCAGTGGCGAAATGCAACTACAGATGCTTTCTTGGGTAAGGTAAGCCCCTGGCCCAAAAGCAGGTGTCATGACCCTGAAACCTCCTACTACTCCACAACCCTGGTCCATAGCTCTCTCTTAAACCTTGGCAGTGGCCTGCCCCCTTCACTGGCCCTCTTCCATTCAGGGTGGCAGAAGGATGTCATCCCTGGCACACACAGACCACACTGACCCCTGCTTCACCTTGGGGACCTTTAAGCTTTGCCCACAATTTTTTTTGTTTTTTGGCTAATGCACAGAATGGCCATTTTCCCTTGTTATTCAGGTGTCAGTAAAAAGTCCTCTACTCAGAGAGACCCATATTGACACCCTGGTATAACAGAGTTCCCTTATCCCCCTGTTTGCTATCATACTGCTCTGTTCCTTTTTCAGAGCACCAAAAACCACTTGTTGTAACTCATTCCATCTCCCTAACCAGACGATGAACTTCAGGGACATTATCGAGCTCATCAGTGCCCATCTCCCTGGACCTAGCAATATTTCCAGATCACAAAAAGTTGGCCTGGTAGACACATCTATTGCTGAAGGCAGAAGTCATCCAAAGACTCTTCACCAAGCAACAAAGAGAACACAGCAAGCCAGAACCAGAAACTTCCCAAGGTCATCATCATATAGCACAAAAATTTTCAACCTAGACAGTACATGGTGTATGTGTGAGATGCATGGAGACATCATAAACCTTTCCCCATGGGACAAACGACTGCAGAAAGTGCATGATGTTGCCAGGTGAGAACCCCTGAAATGGCCCAAACACTTGCTCTGCCAGAGAAGAACAGGAGGGTCTAGCAAGAGAGTAACTTAGTTAATGGGACCTTCAGAGACTAACTTATGAGTCTCACACACACACAAAGAATTTCTCAAGTCCAACACCAGCCCTCTAGGAGTTGAGATGCTTCGGTCAATAGCGCTCCTTCACTCCTGGGAGCTACTAGGAGGCCGCAGCTGCAGACACCAGCAACCTGCACCAGTCAGGGAGAGACTCCTGAAGAGTGGCAGGTAAGGAGGTGCCTGGCAGAGTCAGGGCTTACAGAGCAAGCATTGAAGTCATTTGGGGAAGGTGCAGGATAAAGAAGGAGGATAAAGAAGTGAGCCTGCCTGAGGGGGAAGGTGCAGGAACGGGCAGCACTTTGTTGTGACTGCCATGTTTTAACAGGCTCCCCGGAGGCTGTGGACAGCAAGTAGGCCTTGTGAGGTTTTTGTTGTTGTTGCTGCTGTTTTCAATTATGAAATATAATACCCTGAGTGTAAATTTTTCTATTTTAGGGTTTTCTAAAGATTTAACTTTGTGAGTGTTTTACATCTAGGGTAAATATTTGCAGGTCATTTAAGACCCACCTTCGAGTACTTTTCCAAGAAGCTGTTTGGTTCGGCTCTTAATAGGAAATGTCTCCATTTAATTCAGGCTATGAGCCCACAAGCACTTGCCTCCTTCCTTCTACGAAGCTCACCACAGTTTGAGCAGCAGGCCCGATCTGCGTAAGAGCCTTTCTGAAAGGCTATTTCTAACTGCGTGGACTCACTTCTCTTAATGAAGGGCGAGGGTGTGGGGGTGACACCTTATCAGCTCTGCCAGGCTGCCAGAAAATCTGGGAAAAGACAGTAACCAAGAAGCAGGGCTGCAGATTATAACAAGTGAGGTACACAGATGGGGCTTACTGCATGGCAGGTCACTTTGTTTTTCAGGCAAACCAGGCAATCTGAGGATATCAAGTCAAAGGCAGAAGGACTTTCGGATGCAGCCAAGAAGTAAAACAACTGCACCCACCCTGGAAAACTGCAAGAAGAAGTCCACAGACCTCAGCCCTCCCTGGGCAGGGAGACATCTTGAGGCTGATGAGGAAGTTCTTGACTTTTAGTAAGAATTTCTATCATTGTGAGGCCCCTCCACATGGTGTGATACACCTCAACACAAAGTCTCACGACAGACACAATCCTCACAGTGACTCTGCCCAGTAGGTGTAATCCACCTTTTACAACTTATGAGCAATTAAATAATTTTCCTACATTATGAAATAATGAAGTTAAAACAAACAAGGGTGTGGCTCCAAGCTCACATTCTTTTCATTCCAGCATTGCTCTCCCCCATATATAAAAATATCTCCCTAAAATTACAATACACCTCTTCCTCATGACCTGGCCTTAAGAGAGAGGGTCAGTTCAATTTGGAACACATTTGAGTCATGGTCAGAATATCTTGGTGGAACTCTCTGGCAGGCTACTGGCTGGACATATTGCAAAGGAGGGTTCCTCAAAGTTAAGAATTCAGAGACTTTGGGAAATACATCCATTGGTTCCTGGGGTTCTCTGAATTTAGGAAATACTGGTCGAAGCAACAGACTCCACAAAACCAGAGTTGCAGGTCATCAGTTCCTAGGTGGGAGCAAGGACCCAGGATCTCCAAGGTAGTTGGAGGGCATTGCTGTCGATACAGCAGCCAGAACAGGCCCTGGCCACTAAACCAGAGCCAAGGATAGGGAAGCATTGGGGACAACTTCTGACTACATCCAGGACATTCTTCCTAAGCCTTTCTAAAATGAGAGATAGAATTATTTTTCCATTCAAATACATTTCCATTCAGACCAGAAGTAGCTGAGAATCCACCTTGTCTTCAGCTGCTTTTGTTCTTTTTTTTTTTTTTTCTTTTTTTTACAATAGCTGGGCACAATGTTCCAGAGGGTTTTTTTCTTTTCTTTTCTTTTTTTTTTTTTATTGGTTGTTCAAAACATTACAAAGCTCATGACATATCATCTTCCAAAGAATCAAAAAGGCAGCCAGTGGGATGGCTTGTGAGGAGCTAAGCCTTTGGAGCTGGACAAACTTGGCTACAATTCAGGATCTGCCACCAGCTAGCCCTGGGGCCTTAAGCAGGTCACTGGACTACTCTGAGTTTGGGTTTCCTTTTATGCAAAGTGTAATTAATGGGCCCCCTCCAGCCTAACACTCAGGGCTTTTGTGTGGATTCAATGAAGCAGCCTATGAAAGCATCTCATACCCTATTTATGGGCACCCAGCAGACATTTCACAATTAAATCTTCTTTGTGGTTGCTCTTTGGCAACCACAGCCAGCTCTGACTCTGACCTCAGGGCCAGGACTTGAGTGGGAGGCATCCCAAAAATGTTCCTGGGGAACCACTACAGCTAAACTTTCAAGCCTGAAGACTTCCATGGAAATCTGGATCCTTGCTGGTGATGCCTAACTTTCTAAGGAGGAACTTGTCACAGGAGGGGTATTTCAGATCCTTAGAAAACGTCTCCACATGGCCAACCAGCCAGCATCCAAGGAGCAGCTGCCACCAAACCCAAAAGGAAGTGCTATCCAGGCAATGCCCTTATAAGAGAGGATTCTAGAGGGAATTCAAACCCAGACAAAGGGGACTGAGATAAATGGGCAGTGCTCAAGAATGCTGACCCTCTCCTGACCCCGTGCACAATATAGTCCCAGCAAGTTCACTTTCTCTGCAGAGTGACATAGCCACCAACAGCTGCAGAATGTCAAAAACAGGGCTGTAGGGTCTAAAGTTACCCCTCTTCCACCAGGAGAGAAAGAAAATACACTTCTGCATCTCTGCCTCTTTATGTTTCGCTTCTGAGCAACAAACGTCGAGAAGATATAGGATACACTGCTCTGTCTGCCACCAAAATGCATGGAACATAATTTTATAGGAAGCTACACCCGCTTAATTGTGATGCATTAAGTATTATGTTCATTGTTTCTGAAACTGGGTAGAAATGAATAATTTATTTCAGACAAAGGAAACTCTTGAATATGAAATGCCTCATCTTTTAAAATTACAATTTGGAAGACAAGAATGAAAAACTACCCAGAGCCAGTGAACCTTATACTGCTAATAGAAAACAATGCTTCGACTGTTTCTACTTTGTTTGCAAACATCACATTTTTTAAACATTCTTGAGAATAATCAGGGAAAGAAAACACTAGGTTTTCACCACACTCACATCTGCTCAACACAGGGCTCACATATTGGTTTTCTGTGCTGGATGAACACCCTTTCCTCTCCTACTCATGTGTGTTGGCTCACCTAAAATCCAGTGACCACATCCTCACACCTCCTTCCAGAACTTTCTGTCCTGCATTCCAGTTCTTTTCCTCTCTGCTTCCCTCCTCTCTCCACGGCACTGTATTTTTCTTTCTAGATCACCAGGGTCTCCCCAGCCACTAACACAGTGCCTTGGCATGTAGAAAATTCTCCAAGAATTGAGCTACTACTATTCTGAGGCCAGATAATTAATGTTTGAAATCGAAATGAATTGGTGATTGTTACTTCAGGTATAGCTCCTGCTGTTTCTTTCCCTCTCTTTATCTTATTTATTTTTTCCTTCCTTTCTTTCCTTCTTAGAGTGAAAGAGAACTAAATCTATGCAAAAAAAAAATTACTATCCTCATTCATGTTAATAAATGGAGGGGTCGGAGGAGGAAGGGAGTTAAAAAGTACATAAAAGGAACACACGGAGGGCACTCCCCTCCCATTTCCGGAGCAATACAGCAGTGCCTAAACAGCCGAATCCTCCAATGACCCTACCAACTGGATGCTATTTTCTATCCCATTTACAAAAAAGAAGAACTAGAACGTTCTAAGCAACTATTTACTTGTGTTCCTTCAGCCAGTGAATGCTGGAATGCAGAATTCAAACCTAGGCATGCTTAACTCCAAGACTTCTTTTCTCTACCACTGCTACTAAGCACTACATAATTTCCCAGGATCAGCAGACCCTCACTGCCCTCCCGATGTTCACCATCCCCACCCCCCTCTCTGGGCTGCCTGCAGATGGTCCTCCTGGTGGCTCTTCATACTGGGAATTGCTGCCAGGCTCTGAGTGCTTTTCTCCCAGGGAGCACTAGCAACCCTCAGTGGGTCACCAAAGCAATGTCATAAACACACCCTGAGCTCAAGTTAGGACACACAGAGGGTTCAGGAGCTTCCTAGGAGCCAGCCCTGTGCACTGCAATAATGCTGGCTGCAGTCCCTACAGCCCGCCCTCTTCCTCCTGCCTTCACTGGGTGTGCCCTGCGGTTAGCAGGCATCACTTTCAATTAAGACAACTCCCTGCATCGGGAATCTTTGAGTTTTCATTCAAACACTTGCAAAATGTTCTGAATCAAGTTGAGAATCTGCTGCAGAAACCAGCCAAGTGAGGCAGAAGACTCTGGAGCCAGACGAAGAAAATGGTAAACAGAAAATAAATTTTTAAAAAGTCCATACATGGAGTCCTCCAAACAGATCCCACTCATCAGAGTGCCAGAGGTCCTCAGAGAGGCCAGCCAGTGCCATCCCTCCCAAGAAGGAGGATAGTGCTGGATTGGGGAACCAAACTCCATGCCTAAGCCCCGGTCCCCAAGTGAGAAAGCAGAAGCCCATCCAGAACAGAGGGCAGTACGGAGTGTAACTGGGATGCCAAAGAGAGGCAGGTGGGAAGCCATCGTCCTCAAGGATCCAGATTATCCACACTTCTGGGGCCCACCAGGGGAGCCTCTTTTCTTTCTTTCTTTTTTATTTATTTTTGTGGTACTGGGGATTAAACCTAGGGCCTCACATATACTAGACAACTATATAAGTACTCTGCCACTGAGCTACATCCCAACTCTTGTTTTGTTTTTTTTTTTGGTTTTTTTTTTTTAATTATAAGACAGGGTCTCAATAAATTGCCCAGATCAGCCTAGAATTTGTGATCCTCCTGCCTCGGCCTCCCGAGCAGCTAGGATCTCAGGAAGGCACTGCACCTGGCAGGAAACCTCTTTTCCCCAGCCACATCCTTCAACTTTTGTGGGGCCCCACTGAACAATAGTCAGAGACCCTCCCAGCATCCAAGGCCCTTCCTGGTCTGGCTCTAAGCTCCTCCATGTGCTGTGTTCATTCCTGCCTGCATCATCTGCCTGCTGCCTCATCTGCTCTACCTATGGCCCCACTCGCCATCCCAGGACCACCAGGGAGGCCCAGGCAGCCTCACAGACTCCTGCTCCTCTGCCTGCCCCCGGCTCCTCAATGGCTGGCTATGTGCACTTGCCTTTCGCTTGGAGCCTTATGCACCTCTTACCCCCAAGAGAAGGAACTTCTGGGAGAAAGAAGTCTGACCTTTTTCTTGCCATGTCTCCAGCAGGGGCTGAAGCTAATGCAGTGTTCCTGACCTCATCTTTCACTTCCCCAGAAGGTGCTTCCGTGATGAGGTGTTACTCACCCATGGCAGGCCTATGTCATTCTCTAGTCTAGAAGCATCCAGAGCCCCTGTGTGTGCTTGTCTGACATGAAACTGTATGAAGTTAAACCTCTGGAATTCTGCTAACCTATCGTCTTGAGCTACAAAATTGGCAATTTTTTTAAGATTCTATTTAAAAATCCCAGCAGCGCTGAGGTAAATGAGCCAACAGCCTTCCCCAGTTTCACTCAGACAAAGGCCAAACCCCTGAACCTGGCAAATCTGCCTGTCTGCCCAGCTCTTCTCCCAGCACTCCTCACACCGAAGGCTCCACCACAGCAGATTGGGGCCCACTGTTAGCACCCCATTTCTGCCTTGCCCGCACTGTTGCCCTGCTAGAACACTCTCCCTAACCATCTCTATTTACCAAACTCTCCCCCATTCCACAAAACCCAGCTCCAAAGTCCCCTTCAGCAAGGCTTCTGCAACCCACAAAAAACATCTAGTCAGCTGATCCCTCCTCAGGGCTATGTAGGAGCTGTACAGAGTTCTATTCATTCGTCCTAACTTATTTTGTTTATATCTATCCATAAAACAAAGAAAAGAATTCTTAGCAGGCAATGAAAGAGTCCTATTTACCTCTGAGTCATTGAGGCCAACAACTAGGCTCATAGTAAGTCCTCAAGTATCTGATGAATGGATTTGGTGAGAAGAGAATTCTAACAGACTGAAAAGCTGAAAACTGAGATCACAGAGATGTAACAATTCTTCATTCTAAATGTATGTAATCTATATTTTATATGTAACATATGCATATGAGTATTACATATGTAACAAATACAGTACACACATACATATTATTCAGTAAATATTATCCACTAATCCCTCATGCAGTCTGTGCACTTTACTGTCCCAGGGTTTTCTCCTGCTCTGTGTAGGTGATTGGGTGCCCCAGCATGCGATCTGGAGCCAGGCTTCCCGCATAAGATTGCTGACTGGCTGTTCCTTAGGAGTGGATCCTCAGATGAGCTTCTTATTTGGGCCTGTTTCCTTATCCACCAAATGAGGCTAAGAATGTTTACTTCTGATCAAGGATTAAACCAATTAGTACATGTCGAACACCTATGGCATCCCCTCTCAGAGCTGCTGTAATTGTTTTTATTTCTCATGAATTACCTTGGGAACAGTTATCATCTCCAATTGGGGGTATATTCAGAGTCTCTGCATGGTCACCCCTTTTCCCATTCAGATGCCACTTGACTTTCCTCAGCTCAGGAAAAAAACAGTGGTTCCACTGAGGACTCCCCAGAATTTAGTGATCTCCTGGTATCTGTTTCACCAAGAGTTTATTTGAAATTCCCAGGAACAGGATCAATGAAACATTTCATAAACATGAGCTTGAAGAAACCTGTCAGCCTATTCCTACACGAATGCAACTGATACTTATTTTCATACATTATTAAGTATACACAAAATGATAATGTGCAAAGGGCAACAGAAATAACAGTTGGCATGCCGCTCCTTGGGCGATTCACAGGGACGTAAAGGAAAATAGTACCAGCATGGGAGAAGACAAATGAACAGCATATCAGGTCACCTTAAAGTGGGACTCAACTATGTATTCCTTTCTTTACCGCTGTGTAATGCTATTTATATGACAACATGACAAAAAATGGCCCTAGGCATTCTGCTCTACTTTAGAAGCCTTCCGCCTCGCACCGAAATGAAAAAAGATAGAATCCAGAAATTGCTTCTTTGGTTAATATTTCTGCAGTTCCGCAGGAATGGTTTTAATAGCATGCGTGTTCTGGATTTTGCTTGTCAATTAAGAATCCATCAGAATTCAGTGCTAAATATTAAGATAATAGGTATTGGCTTATATTTCAATTTTTAAAGGTGCTTTGTCAAACAGTGTTTTAAGGTGGGAGACTAAGGAGGAGATGTCTGTGCTTAAAATGTCATCAGGTAACAGCAGAAAGAGCACTGTATTTGGAGCTTGGGGGAACAAGGTGTGAATCTGAGCTCTTCCAGGTATTGGCTGTTGGGCCTTGAGAAAGTTGTTCAACTTCTCTGAGCCCTCAAAAATCATAAAGCACAATACTTATCTTTTATCAGGACACAGTTCCCAAAGGAACTCCCCTCCTCTCATGCACCTCCCATTTAAAGATACTGCAGAATTGGATAACACACAGCTCTGGGATGGACAGAGTCCCACAGGGAACTGTGGTTTGACCAAAAATAGGCCATTTGGCCAAATGATTAAAAGTCTGTCATATGCTAATGCGTGGACGGGGTGGACCTTAGGCCAATTTAGTAGGAGTAAATTGCAATTGATTTTCGAAGAAATTGCTTGTTCTTGCCTTTCCTCAGCTATGTCGCACGAGCCCATGCACAGCTGCCCTTGTCACAGGCAGGACCAACTGAAATACATGTCAAAGAAGGTCTCTTGGAGGCAAAATGCTGAATAATACAGCCACCTGCACTTATGCACAGTATAAATGTACATCCCCGTGAGCAGAGGCACAAACACATCCAAACCTCTGCGCGTGTACACACGTTTCATATAAATGTCTTCAAGGGCTCGTATTTAGCAATAATTCCGCCACCAGGGCCACCTCCTTCTGTATGTTTTGCAAATCCCTCTGCGCTGGAAAGCTGTCCTGAGTTATTCTGATTTTTACAACCACTGACTATTTGAGGATGGATCACGAAAGAGCACACCCCTAAAATCTTCTCAATGAACCCTCTGCAGCCTTATCTGCGTAAGTCCTGAATATGAAGAGAAATGGTTAAAAGATCACAGAAGATAAAAAACCATAATAATAAAGGTTAACAATGGCTGCTTTCACCCCTAATTTCTGATATGGTGATAGACCCTCTTAGAACATTAATTAGAAAGGAAAGAGAGATGAAAGAAATGCCCAGGGGACATAATAAATTAGCCCCTTATGCAAATTACCCATTCGTTTTCATCACTGACCCAGCTAGTCGAGTCTCTAAATTACGGGAAGTGGTTAACTTCTTGAACAGAAAATTCCAGATGAAAGATTCATTTTTTTCTCCCTCTTAAATCTGGGGGCTGGGAGGACTTATGGCAACAAATGATTTCTCATTCTTCCTTGCAGACAACTCTGAAGGGGGACAAAAGATGCGAAAATGAATGTTTGGCCACTGGTTCCTTCTGCCAGAGACCTATTAATTAATCCTCGTTCCCAAACAATGGGCGACAACCCCCTTCATTGAAACCCAGGGCTGGGGCTCTCCCCTTGCTGCCTGTAGGAGGGACAAGGGTGGTCTTCTGAAGGGTGCCCAGATCTGAGAAGGTGAAGGACAACCAAAAATGGGTAGGGCCATGCCAGGGTGTGGAGAGTTCCCAATATCAATTTAAAAAGACACACACACCTGATTTCACTGTCATCACTGTTCCAGACAATTTATGTTCCACCGTCCTACAAATTTATGGAACTCTCAGTTTTCTTATCAGTAAAATAAGGGGATTGGACCAGAGTGACTTCCAAAAGTCCTACTGCATCTACAATCAGATGCTTTTATTTATCCCTGTAAAACAAACGCGGCACTTCCGATAATTTAATTTATTTAAACAATCTTACGGCATCTGTTTTTTCTACTGAACTCTCTTCTGGCTTCATTTTCTCTTTCCTACTCTCATTTTCCCTATTTCTCCTATTTTCTGATTTTTTTAAACTTTATCTTCTTCCACATATTGAAATATAAGATGCCTTAAATACATCTGAGTTCAAAGTAAAGTAGACACTGAGTAAAAATTGTCCTTTATAAATGTTATTAATATGAAAGACACACATGCCAGGATCACAAGTTTCCTTGGCATGAAGAAAATGCTGGAGAGAGAAAGAGGATCACAAAAGATTCAACATACAGACCCTTAAAGAAAGAGGGAAGATCTGTTAAAGATCATCCTGGTCTACTGCTGTCACACTGTAAAAGAACCAGACGATGCTTAGTAAGGGCATATGCTAGCCCAAGGTCACCAGCCAGCTAGAGGTTAAACTAGAAAGAGCACAGGGCTCTTATTCCTGGACCCAAACTCTTTGGACCAAATAAGCCAAATTTGATGCCTTCTCTTGAGAATTTGGTATGTGTCCCAAAGAACAAAAAAAAAAAAAAAAGACATCTTTTGGCAAGAATAAGCACCAACAGCAGAAAAATTAAGATGTGGTAGAAAGAAATACTTCATAGGACTAAGAAGGAGGAATGAGGACAGACGTATCAGTGATAAATTATTTGCACCTTGTAACAATCTTCAGTTTCTGCAATTACCTGTCACTCACTGATGTTTTAGCTCCCTTTTCTGGTAACAGAACCTACAGTAACTCTATGCAAAATATTTGACTGTGTCCACCTTCACAGCCTTCGATGGAACATTTAGGCCTTTGCCATATGTAGTTAGAACACTAGAATGTTCTACTTCTTCCTTCACCAAAGTTTTTGAGATTGACACATAATCTAAATAATAAAATGCTGCTCTTTGGAAGTAGTCAGTGACATAGAAAAACCCAGGTTCCTCAGATCACCAGGAAGATAATAAGAGAGTATGTATAGACCAGGAGCCCATTTTCATTAAAAAAATAAAATAAAAAGTATGTTTGCCTATGTGTATATATACACACATATGTACTCACTCACATATATAGAGAAAATCTGAAAAGACTTATATCCACAGGTTCACAGTGATTCTCTTTAGGCTATTGAAATTTATTTTCCTTTTTTTATCTTTTTGTAATTTCATATCAGTGCACAATAAAAATGGACTGCTGAGGGGCATGACAGGGAGAGAATAAAATCCAAAAGTAGTGGTCTGTGAAAATGAAATGTAAGTGTACTCAGCAGAGCCTCTGGAGGTGGAAGTCTCTCCCGGGTTGAGGGCATGCCCTTCTCAGGAGCAGGAATTCTCCTGCCAGAAGGAGCACTAGGAAGATTTATGGGGTGGGTTGGAGGAATGGGAATCAGTGAAGCCGAGAAGAGAAGGCTGATCACAAGAATCCTTAAGCACAAGAAGATTTCCTGCCCTCAGGTGATCACCTCCTGCAACAAACTCACCTTCCAACTAAAGAGCCTAAGGACAGCATCCCATAGGAGCAGGAGAGACTCCAAGCAGGAATAGGGAAGTCCTTCCACAAAGGGTAAGTAAGCCTTAAGATGGGTTACTAGGAGGCAGGACTTTCTTCTAGGACCCTTTAGATAAGGGATAAGTTTTCCATTTCTTGCTCAAGGAGTTTACAAGCGGTTTTCCTGAAGGCTTGGGATTGGTATTCTCTTTAAGATATAGAAGCCAGGCGTGGTGGTGCATGCCCATAATCCCAGAGGCTTGGGAGGCTGAGGCAGGAGGATCTTGAGTTCAAAGTCAGCCTCAGCAATGGCGAGGCACTAAGCAACTCAGTGAGACTCTGTCTCTAAATAAAATACAAAATATGGCTGGGGATGTGGCTCAGTGGCTGAGTGCCCCTGAGTTCAATCCTCAGTACCTCCCCCCAAAAAAGATACAGAATGATCAGGAAATACTGTTTGCAGAAAAAAGACCCATCCTGGAGTCAGGCGTGAGCCCACCACTAACATGATTTTCTCATAGCATTCAAAATGGCAGAGATTTATTAAGAACCTAGTATGTTTCAGGCTACGCACTTCACATAAAGCATCGTCAGTTCACACAAAAACCTACAAAGTAAATGGTATCATTATCTCATTTTACATCCAAAGGAAGCTGAGGCACAGTGAGCTCAAATAACCTACCCAAGACAATGGGAGAGGCAGAACTGGGGGTCACCTGGATTGGCAGAAGCTCACAAATTGCATCCTTCCTCCAGCGCCAGTGGGTGGGAGCAGGAAGCTGCCCAGAGCACTGGCCAAACAGTAGCCAGTTCACCTGCACTGTCTGTGAGACGGGGAGGCTGGGGCAGCACAGGTTGACCAGGACAACTCTGTGAAGGAAGACTGAACCAAGTCATCAAGGCACCAAGATAAGACTTGGCAGGGAGGGGCTAGGGGGACTGAAAGGAAACAGACTCATGGGAGATCAAGGAGAAGCCCAAAGCTAAGTTCAAGTGAGAGACAAGCTGGATACATCCAGGGAATGGAGAGGGGAGTATTTGGAAAGAGAGCAGGTAATCTCATGAGGGCCTGGATTGAGGCCAGCAGAAGGGATGAACATGACCCCACAGTTTATTACGTAGATCACCAGGCAGATGATGGCACCATTATATAACTCAGGAGACTCAGGAAGAGAGGGTGTAAAGAGAAAAGGGGGAGAGATAGTAAGATCCGTTTTGGACACGCTGAGTTTGAGGTAACTGAGATGCTGCCAGATGGTGTCATCCAGGATTCGGCTGGAAATAGTGGTTTAGAGTTGGGAGAGGTTGAAGTAGGAGGGAAAGCTCTGAGTCATCCATGTAAATGGTAGCTGAGGTCCCAGGAATGGATGAAGTTTGTCCAAAAAGTAGGCAGAAGAAAGAGGCCACTGGCCTCCTGTATGGCAGTGTCCTGGCAAAGGTCCCTGAGGCTACCCTCAAGCAGTGTGACCCTGACCAAATGGCTTCTCTTCTTTGAGCTTAGGGTCTGTAAAAGCAGAGGGTTGGATTACATCCCTAAGAGCACCTCCCTAACAATCAACCATCAATGGTTGATGAGATGTCTGCTCTGGACCAGGGAGGATACTTAGTGTTGGACAGACACCAGGACAGCAAGCCAATCCCTGACTTCCCAGAGGGAAAGACAGACACGTAAATAAG
Source organism: Spermophilus citellus (assembly GCF_964194105.1). Classification (NCBI taxonomy): domain Eukaryota; kingdom Metazoa; phylum Chordata; class Mammalia; order Rodentia; family Sciuridae; genus Spermophilus; species Spermophilus citellus. The sequence goes on from NC_138195.1 coordinate 83,832,356, forward strand.
TCCTCTCTATACGACTTTATTAATGGCTGTCATAAAAGCAAGAGCACAAGGCAGCATGAGGGAGTCCTCAGTAGAAGTGCCTGTCTGAGGGGATTCCAGCAAGGCCCTTAGAGATGGAATTGGATCATGTCTTGAGGAAGTAAAAGAAGCTTCCAAACCAGGGCAAGGTCGTGTGCAAAGGCACTGGAAAGGGAGTGCATGTGGAATACAGGGGGAGAGGCTTGGCCCAGAGACCTCAAATGAACAGGGATATGGGGCTTCAAGAAAAAGGAGAGCAACGCCAGGCTGTGCAGGGCCTCCCTGGCCTGCTAAGGAGTGTGCCACAGGCCAAAGTGAGAACAGAGAATAAATGGGGTTCTCAAATACAGGAGCAACACAATTAATTAGAGAGCTGTTTTAGAGGGCTGTGTGGTAAGAGAAGTACCCTCACACTCTCAATAGGTGCTAAATTCAAGCCTTGCTGTCTCAACAGCAAGATGACATCATAGGCTCTTATCCTACATGCAAAATTTTTAACTGTTTTTTAATAGTAGCATACATTAAATCAGAAATGCTCAACATGGCTAGTTATTCATAACACCATTCAGAAAAAGGGGCAAGACTCAAGAGAGCTTAGGCATATCTAAGCTGGAGCAAACCATTCCAAAAACTCAGTCACCAATCTCAAGATCCTCATGCTTCTGAGATTTAAGCCACTCCTAGGACTTGCTAAGGAAGTAATGACAGAGTCAGAAGACTGTGACTTTGTGTTTCACCAAATCAGACATAGGATGCCTGATCCTAACACTGCTTTTTCCCTATGACCTCTCCACGTGACTCCTATATGCAACACCTCCAATTTTAATATTATGCACAGAAGTTCTGGTATCTCTTAACATTTTTCTACAAAACCCAATCTCCCAATCAATACTTTAAAACCTCGAGCCTTCCTTTTCTTTTGCTGCCAAGGAGGGGCGTACATCCTCCCTCAGGTCCTCCACCCTTAGGCTTTTCTTGGTGCCCACTGTACTTTCAAACTGTCTTGCTGCTTTGTTCTTCCCTTCAAAAAAATACAATTCCAACGGGTTCATCGTGCTTTCAAATCACTATTTAATTCTTGCTGTTGCTTGAACTTTTGTAAGAAGAAAAGGCGAAGCAGATCAGAGGTTAAGGCGCAGAGAGCTGTAGCTGAGAGAGGCAGATGTTTAGTACAACACTGAGGCTTCCGGCCCCTGAGCCTCCAAGCACCCACACAGCTCTGCCCTCTTGGCTCCAGGGAGACTTTCCAGCATTCCTTCCTCGACTCCAACATCCTCTTACACTGGATCACTTTTTCTTTTGTACACTTCATCTTCCAGATCCCGCAAAATCACGCACAACCTGCGGTAAGCACACCTCCTCCGGTCCCTTAGTGAAACACTCCAGCTATGGCATTTCCAAAAGAGGTAGCCAACCTCCTACCAAAATTTTCACCTGATTAAACTGCTCTTTTCCCTACAGTTTTTAGACTACCTTCTTTTTGTTACCTTCCTTATTCCCACTGACCATATTCCAACATGGCCTTCTACCTGATTAGCAAAAAAAAAAAAAAAAAAAATGGCAAGGATGGTTATGGGTTTGAGGAATCCAAAGAACATGAAAGCACAACAATGTCAAGTTTGCCTTATTCATGGGAGGACCCAGCCCACACTTATGCATGTGAGTGAACATACTCTTCACATTGGACAGAGAAATCCAAATACGGAAACTGATGGCCACCACATCCATAAAAGGTAAAGACCCTGTTGTCCTGGTTTCCTCAAAGAGATTTTTGGAATAGATGTTCTAGAAACTCAAAACTGAAAAGCAATATTTATCATCTAGCTTCTCCATTCTTCCCCATCCTAAAAGACCAAACTGGACACGATATAGTCTTCAATGACTTAAAACCTCTCAAGGTTCCATTTGGCTTTACTACATGGACTTAAGCAAATCAGTCACTGTAAGAGGTCAAAGTTCATAATTCAATGCTCTTGAGACACAGAATGAAGCTCTAGATAGGGCCTTCCGGGCCCTGCTGAATTCGTTATTTGACTTCCACATTCTTGGCAGGACAGGTCTCACAAACTCAGGATATTTACCGTGAAAAGAGTCCCTGGCTGAGAAAAGGATCAAATAAACAAATGAGTGAAAAACGGTCCATGCGGAAGAATTTCCAGTATTCATTTAAAAAAAAAATTCAATCAATGGTACCTGAGAATGACCATGCCACTTCAAGCATACAAATGAATACAAGGATTGGAAAGGCCATTTCAGAGCACAGGGGAGGGATTCTGGAAGTGACCTCCATCCTCCTTGAGAATCACTGACTGTTAGAACCAGAGATTATTTATTACATTATATCAATGAGAAATGAATGACACAGAAATGAGTGACATACCCTATAGTTCAGAGCAATTTTGAAATTAAGGCCAAATGACCTTTCTTCCTTGTCCACTTTCTTACTTCTCACTGTGCATGGGAAGGTCCATATCCTTCCAGGCAACAGTACAAATACAGGGAAGTCACACTCTATAGCACAGGCAGTAGCATGAGGAAGGTCTTGTAGCCCAGCAGCCATATCCATCTAGTTTCTACAGATGATGGCCCAGATGGTCACATACACCTATCTGTGCATTTCTCCTCCACTTGAGTCACTGTCCCATCTGGACCAATAGGACAGAGAACATTAGTAAGGACATGCAGCAGAAATTATTCTCAAGCTTCATGTACTATGAAGGACCCAGGCCAGGGATCTCATTAAGATACAGATTCTGGTTTCGTGGCTCTGGGATGGAGCCTGAGATTCTGCACTAACAATGAATACCCAAGCGATATCAATGCTGCCGAGCCCAGGACTACACTCCAATAGCAAGGGGTAAGTGTTAAAAATGCTTGCAATCAAGCAAAATTTGGGTTTAAATTCTAGTTCTTTCTTCCATTCAGGAGCTTTGTGATTCTAGGCTGGTAACCTAACTTCACTATGCCTCAATTTCTTCGTCTCTAAAATGGAAGAGAAAACACCTGAGAAGCACTGGATGATGCTTAAGTAAGTTAAATGACCGGAGGTTACCAACACAATACCTGGCATATAATAAGGGCTTGAGAAATGTCAGTTGCTGGCTGCCTCTAAAATTGACCAGTGCAGGAATTATAACTGCCAAAACCACAATAAGTAAAACATGGGCGGTACTCCATGAAGGTTTAGTGGATGAATATAGAATACGCTCACACATAGTGTCAGTATTTACATACTCCCTGGATTGTGTGGCTTTTCTGCAGGAAAAATAAAGCATTTTAAAATACGAGAACACTCCCTCCATAACCAACCATCATCATCTCATAAGATCAAACTCAACATGTTTAACTACCAAGAAACACATAATTTGTGGTGACTATATATAGTGGATAAAATGTCTTAACTGTAAATGAATAAAGACAACATCAGTCTGGAATCTGTACGTCATTAAGAGAAATCACTGATTTGTCTAATATTTATGAGTTTTCTGTATGCAGATGTTGTTAAAAAACAACTTAATTCTAAAACTAGATTCAATTCCAAACCAAAGGGATAACTGCAAAGAGACAAAACAAACCATGGGAAGTAACATTACATTTTAAAGGGCCACTGGGGCAGGAGCACAATCCCTTAGAAATGTACACACTTGCTCAGGAAAAATTAGAAACATAATTATTGACAAATGGGGGAGCTTAGTCTTTTAAATCAAAGGCAGGCAAATGTGTCCACCCAAAACTCTTCAACACTCTAAAATTATTTTCAGCATCTCCTACAGAAAGTGGCATCATTAGAATAGATCACATTCCGGGGAGGCATTGTACAAGGTATGCAGCAACAAGAGAATATGATTGCCACCTACAGACAGAAGTGGCATTCCCTTTGCCAAGAGCTGGCCAATCATATTTTAATGTGAAAAAAAATTCAACAAGTCACCTCCCCCCACCTACTTCCAAACCACCAGACCACATTGCTTCATTTAGAATTACTTCTAAGTCATGCAATCATCAATAAGCATGCTGCCTCTTCATTATCATCATCATCCTATTTCTAATTTCCCAGAATCACTGTGCCATTCAACTATCTACACTGTTTGAGAGCCAAAGAGAACGCAAGCCAAGGGATTTCAAACAGGCAAAGTCACAAGAGTGGAAGGATAAATCTGCTTACCTGATATGAATGGGACCACCCGGAATATATCTGACAATCTGCTGTTAACTGGTTCATACGGGGAATCTTCAAGCAGGTCATTTCCTAAAAACAACAGAAAGACTGGGCTCAGATCTGAAAAACAGATATATTTCAAGCACTGTTTCACTGCTGAATCTAAATTCTAATTATGTTATGATTGTGTAACAAAAAGATACTAAAACTTTCCAAGATTTCAAATGCATGTATTTGGCTATGGTTATTTCTTTTCATTCCTCTGCCTTTGTTGTCCTTGTTCTCCCCAGAGTGCCATGAAAACATTGGAGAGCAACTCAGTCTGATCTTGCCAGAAAACTCTCCCACTCTTTGCAAAGGAACAAAATCAGAGAGGAAAGAGCCTGTGACGTCACAAGCTTTGCTTGCCTCTAGGAGCCAATGGAAGAAAAGTAACCCAGAAGAGACCCCCCATTTCTGTTTTCCCAAAACATGGCATGTGGTCAGAAGGCAGGTGCCCTGTCTATTAAAAAGTCCATCTCTGAAACAGGTTTTATTCATAGATTTGGGAAGAAGTAGCAGCTGATAGATCAAATTGGGTTATTACTAATCCATGAGTGTGAGTCTCAGGTGAATGAATGCACAGGATGTTTGTGTTAGATTTACAAACTCAAACTCTAGCCACCTCTGATTCACATGTAAGACCAAAACCTTCCCACTGGCATGGATGGATGTGGCAAGTGATCTTCCCCCTCCCTGAGCTACTTCTGTGTTAACCAAGGTTGAACTGCAGCAGCTGCTTCAAGACTCAGCTAAGATGACAAATGTTTCTCACACTTCTGCCTTTGATCCGTTTTGAGAGGGGTAAAGATGGAATGGATTCCACTGGACCCCCCTTTATACTTCTTTATCTTATGTCAGAATAGGTGGAAGGGAAGAAGAGGGGAAACCACAGGCATGATGCAGGACAAGCCTTGGTATTAGTATTCTGTGAAACCAGCTAAAGCCTAGGGCCTGCTCTCCTGGGAGTGGAGCTATGGGTTCCTTGGGTGACCTTTAGTTGGTTCCAACTCTGATGCTCTGAGCAAGTTTCAGATGGATCAGCAGGGTCTTGGGGATAGCCCCCATGTCCTCAATGGGTTTTCCAACAATCAGCCCCAACAATGCTGCTCAGCCCAGCCGCAGCAAACACCAGCTGCTGCGGTCCCTAGGGGCCAATGAAAGGTCCTCATTCCGCAGCTGGGGAGAAATGAGCGAAGGATGAGCTCAGCCGGCTCTGGGACCTAGGGGCCGGCCTGCCTTCGGAGAGGGATGCGGGGGCAGGGGGTGAGGGCGGTCAGCGCATACCCTGCAGGCTCTGGTACATGCTCCAGTAGATGCGCAGGCAGTTCTTCTCCTTCTTCATGCCCCTCTTGCAGCGGCAGTTGTAGAGTGACTTCTGCTTCAGGGCCTCCATGGCGCTGCGGCACTCATCCTTTGCCTCGAGGCCGGATGCCAGACTGAAGTTAGTCTCCTTGCCCGCCACGCACTGCCTCAGCGTGCGGTATTTAGTGCTGCAACTCTGTTCTTTCAGGCACTGATCGCTGGCTTTCACGCAGTCCAGGCGGTCCACGCCGCTCACCTCCGCTGACAGAAGCAAATCTGCAGGGTGAAAGGGAAGAAGCCTGAATGCCGCGGGGCGGAGACCCCAAGTCTCGGCCCCGGAGAAGGACTAGCGCTGAGACGAGGATGTTTGACCACCTACAGAGGCTCCCTGGGCGGGGTGCGGGTTAACCCCCTTGTCCCAGGGGGTCCATTTTCTGGGCCCTCTAACTCCTGCGGCCATCACCTCTTCCCAGACTCGCGGGGGAAGGTGGCTCAGGCTCAGCCCGTAGGTTGTACTCGGTTGGACCTGGAGCCTGAGCTGCCTAGCGCGCCCGCCGCCCCACCGCCCAGCAGAGACCTGGGCGAGTGGCTGCCCCGCCTTCCCCCGCTCAGCTAGCTCGGCCCTAGCCCGAGGGCTCTGGGTGGAGGAGCTTGGTGGCGCTCGGGGAACCAGGCGCGCTCTGGGCCAGAGGCGGGCGCGCCACGTTCTGCTGCTTGCCCGGCGGTGAGCACGGAAACGTTATTCGAAGAAAAGTTTTCCCTTCGAAGTTTGCTTTCCCTGCCCAATGTTCCCCCACTCCACCTGCCCGCGGCGCTTCCGCGAATTCCTTGGGGTTGGAAGGGGCTTTGGGCCCGAGCTGAAGGACTCGAACCCCTTAGCTCCCCTCCAGGCTGGATCATTAAAAAACACAGGGAAGAAAAAAAAAGGCACGAAACCCTGCAGGCAGTGATGCGTCGCCACCGTTCCCCAAGCCCAGAGATTCGTGGTCCCCTTTCCAAAACGAAACTTCTTCCTCCCTCATCCACTGTACCTGCGCTGCAATTTGGGGGGACTGCCTCAAGTGACCCACAGAAAGACTTCGTGGGTTGAAAAGAAAAACAAAGCCGGCGACGGCCTCGACTTACCCAGAAGCGGCAGCGCGAAGTAGAGGGTCGCCAGGAACATTGTGCCGGCTCGAAGCTGGTCCCCGCCCCCCCAAAAATCCCGAGCCGCCGCTGGGTCTCGCCGAGGGAGCTCAGCATGCAGCGATCCTCGGACGACCGCGCTCTTCTGGCCGCCCAAAGTTCAGCTCCATCCAGTGGAAGAAGAAACTCCCGGTCCGTCTGCCGCCACCGCCGCCGACTAGTCAGCTCCAGCGGTCGCAAGGGCGGATGGCGGTTCCGCTGTTAGGGGTTCAGGTCCAAGCCAACCTGGAAGGGAGAGAGCGCTTTGAAATGAGAGCCCAGAGAGCTGAAGCCTCTCACTACCGCCCCTCTCCCCTCCCCCTCCCGCCGTGGGGGACTTTCCAACGCCACGGTAAGGACCCCCCCCCCCACAAGCGCTGGTCTGGACGCGGGGGGGAAGCATGTGCGTGTATTCCAGGAGGGTGGGGAAGGCGCCGGAATGGGAGATTGGGGGTTGGAGAGGTCGGATACTGGCTCCCAAAGTCCAAGGGGATGACTATCCGGCACAACCCAAGAGGCTGCACGCAAGCAAACAAATAAACGTTACTTTCCGAGCGCTGCGAGCGGAGCCTGCAGCTTCCCGGAGTCGGAGCCCTCGGCGGTGGCGGCGGTGGCAGCGGCGGCAGCGGCGGCAGCAGCAGCAGTAGCTCCCTATCCAGTCCGGGCGCGGAAAGAACCCCTTCTCCCGGGAAGTTAGCCGCCCCCTCCTCTTGCCCGCCCGCTAGCTAGCTTGCTCTGCCGCCAGCCCTCCGCATGCAAACCACCAATCGCTACCACTCGTCGCCGAACTCCCCCACCCCACCCCACCCCCCGGGCTCGCCTCCTTTCTGAGGCTGGCGGGCGAAAGGCAACCGACGTCCGGGCTAGGGCCGAAACCCCGTTCTAGCGCCCCTACCAGCGGTGCGTCTTCCACTCCCTCCCCAGCATCAGCGCCTTTTACCCACTCACCCAGTGGCGAGTATCCACACCACCGCCCTAGGAGAGCGTGCGGGTCCGCAGCACCCGCGAGCACCGGCAGGTGCAACCCCACGCCACGAGCGCCCCCGGGGCCCCAAAGTTGGCGGACGTCTGCAAGATGAAATGGAGTGGCTGGAGCGAGAGAGGGAGTGAGCGGAGATGGGTCTCCAAACAGAACCAGAAAACTCCAATACCACCAACCTGGACCCAACCGACCGCGTCCAGCTGCGGCGAGGAGCCAGTTTATTTGTTTATTTATTTATTCTTTGGGGGAGTGTCCCCGCCCCCTCCTCCCTTTCCGGTCCCACTTTCTCTACGCTAGGAAAAAATGATGCGGTAATCTTCTAGAGCTCGGCGGGCCGAATTGGCCCGGACGATTTCCGAGCAGAGCCCATGGTTCGGATGTCCATTAGGGATGTTAGTGGTTATTGGAAGCAGCGCTGAGGATGGCGTGGCCAGATTTCTCCTGGCCAAAGGACCCTCGGCCTGTTTTTGTTCCCACTGCCCCGCAGGACAGCACAGCCCCTTCAGAAACTCGCCCACACGACCGCAGCAGATGCACACGCGCCGGCGGCTGGATCCTGGGCCGACCCGCACGCGCGCGCACAGGACACGCAGCGCTATGCAGTGGGCCGCGGGCGCAGATACACACACACACACACACACACACACACACACACGCTCACATACACACATCTTTCCCTCTTCTCTTCTCTTCTCTTCTCTTCTCTCTTCTTCTTCTTCTTCTTCTTCTTCTTCTTCTTCTTCTTCTTCTCTCTCTCTCTCTCTCTCTCACACACACACACACACCCATCACACACACACTCACTCATACACACAAAAGGGCACAATGCACAAGGGCTCTTTCTTAGTGCAATGCAGCCAGACCCTTCTGAACACAAAGTTTTTCCCCCACGTCACTCGCAGCTGTGACTCAAGACTCTGCACGTTAAAGACACACTCTGACCCAAGCCCCCGGAGAGGCGATCGTGGGATGCACCCACGGGTTCATCCGTGCCAGGGTATACACATTCACATATGCACAAACAGTAGCTACCTTTCTCCTCCAAAGCTTAGAGACAAAAGCAGAGCCCCAAACCCATTTAAGCGTTTAAGCTTGGTCAGACCCGGCTTTGGGAAATTTATAAGGTGACCTCCATCTTGGCTGTTTCAAGAGTGAATTAAAAAAAAAAGCCGAACATATATACACAGTCCTTCACTCCAGCTTTCCCGGGCATGCTGCTGAACCCCCTACTGCTGTTGGACACACAAGCTCTCTTTCCAGCACGCCCGGGGGGGGGGGGGGGGCGCCCAGTGCACTGGGTCTAGAGATCTGGTCGGAGAAATAGCTCCCTATGGTGGGTGGCCGTCTGGCCGTTCAGGGTTTGTATTCGATATCTTTGCTGATGTACAAGTTCATCTCTCAGGGAAACAGATTTTGAATCAAGTCTGTGTGAGCCCAGCTGTCAAATCTGTAAACCTATCACACCAGACAATGGGTCGCTGCGGAGCACAGAAAATAAATGCTCGCTTTGATCCAGGAGGGTTAATTGAAAAGGGCACGGTCTTCAGTTGAAGTTTGAGGCCATGGTGTAAGGGCGGGGAGAAAAGGAGGAGGAGTGGGTAGCTCTCCATTCAACTACACATCAGCCAGGCGCGCCCTTCAGCTGCGGTGGCTGCTCGCGCGTGCTGCGCATTGTTCAGAGTCGCCCTAGAGTGTCTGAGCCTCAGTGTGCGCCTCAGACCCCGGGGACATCCCACCAATCCATGATCCTCTTCTGCTGTGCACGTGTTCCTCAGGAGAGGTATGAAGAGACTGATGCGCTCATGAAGGGCCCCTCCCTCAACACACACGCACAGTAACACCATATGCAGATTTCTAGTTCAGTGTATCAGTTTACACTTGGTTGTTGAGTAAACAAAGCAAACATATGTCACATTTTCAGGACAGATGGTCCAAACCAAGGGCTACTTAAGTTCTCTTTCCCTAACAGTAGTAAGTTACAGGGTAGACGAACTGAAAATGTAATTAAGTCTTCCAATCAGTCTCTTTTAACTAAAAGAATTTTATTATCATATATTCACACACATATCAGAAAAATTCTGGGGAGGTGTTTTTAGTGAAAGAAAGACTGAAAAGAAATTAAAGAGTTTATCTGAAGACTCTTGTTTCTCCATGGACACCCCAAACATAAAACCCTCTTTCATTGTTCCATTTTGTAAGCAGAAAATGAATGTTTTCCTTTGGGAAATCAGTAATTGGAATTCCAATTTTTCCTAGATAGACTGCTTATCATTGCTTGGATGGTTGAATGACAATGAGGTTTCATTTAAAACATCATCCACATCATTTGTGTTCTTTGTTTAGAAAAAAAAAGTTCCATGTTACCCCATGTATTTTACAGAATCTTTTAAATCAAAATTTTTAAGGGTAGAAGGGTGAACTGAAAGTTCTCCAAATGTAGAATAGGGGAACTCTTTCAAAATATTTATAGCTTCAAGACTATTTCAGATCCACTCCCTTACACTATCCTCAGTAAGTTCTTACTGGTGCTGAAAACAGAACTTTGTTTTAAAACTAATAATAATAAAACCACCAGCCACTATAACTATGTTGTCCAATAGCCATGTGGCTATTTCAATGAAATAATTAAAATTAAATGAAAGAGAACTGTAGTTCCTCAGTAGCACTAATCAATAGCCACATGCAATCATGTTGGATAGCACAGATATAGAACTTTTCCATCATCACATAAAGTTCTAGTGGACAGCACTGGCCTCCAATGTTGGTGTGAAAATATTTAATATGGTGTATACATTAAATTCTTAGGATAGATTAGTGCCAGCATAGAGTGCTTTATAAGTAGCAGCAGTAGGAAGAGTTATTGTTGTGAGGATAATGATGGTGATGTTGATAATAATGAGGATGCTTTGTTACTCTCTTGGGGAAGTCAAAAAAGACACAGCCCATGCCTGGTATGTTCTCTGCTCAGAATGAAATCAGTAGGCCAAAAAAGCCAAGAATTAGAGAAATGGATATGTCAACATCAAAAGCTCATCTCCCAGGAGAGTTATGGATGGAGAGAAGTGTCCTCCACTCTAGCCTAAGACTTCTTGTAGTAGGCGCTAATTAAAGAATCACTACATTATAACTATATTCACCAACTTTTAAGGGTGGGAGAAACACAGCCAGGAAGGCCTTGGAATATAAAAGAAAAACATTGTGATTTACTAGGTTAATACTGTGCATGTTTCCTTGGAGCTTATCTATTCTCATGTGTACAGGACTGATCTCAGGATGAAAGGTGACATCACAATATCAAATATTAATAATTTTAAAGGTTCATGCAGTCCTTTGTGATGTGTTTTCTCAGCAGAAAATTGGTTTTAATGATACAAATTAGTTTCAATCCACCCATAAGCACATGAAGTTAGCAATCTTCTTGTATTTCTTGATGTAAGTGTTTCTTCATAAGTTAACAGATGAGTCATGTTAAGAATGACAGTTTTATTCCAAGAGACATTTTGTCTTTTACTTCCATTGCTTTGGCCTTATAGAATGCTGTGTAAGATACATTCATTTTGTAAAATTAGACTCTACAAATTCATCAGGAATCTTTAACTTGAACTAGTCCATCAGTGTGCATCATTTGACATCAGACAGTTTGACAGACTTACCTCTACACAAATCCATTCACCTGCAGTCCCCAGGTATGCTATGCATTTATTTAGTTTTTGCTGCTATGCTTTTGTCCATTCAGTTCCATCTGCATAATATGTACTTCATCCTGATGTTTTCACATTCAGTTCAGCTGAAAAAGCCAGTAAGGATGGCAAGACCCCTTCCTTCCCTCAGAACTAACAGTTCTCTATAGCATGGTCCATGGCCCCACTGAAATCTCTATCAAGTCTGTTGTGACACTGCTTTGTAGATAGTTGCTCTGTCCCTTCTCCTCAACTGGAATATGAGCTCCTTGAAGGCAAGGAGATATTCTAGTCATTTTCTTTGCATTCCCAGCTTTTACACTGATAACTGACAAATGGCAACCCCCAATAAATGCATATTTTGATTGCACAAATAATGAGTGATACTGCTCTTCATTTTCTGACACCATACCATAATTTTACTGACGATTTGCATGAAATACCTTTACTCTATGAGCAATACTAAATATAAGTACCTCATACAATTACTGGTATTTCTGTTCCAATAATAGTATCAAATATGTATTATTCCTTTGGGGATTTGACATTTAAATTTAAAAAAAAAAACAAAACCCATTATTGTAATAGAATGCTCTTTTTCTGGTTCACTTTAATAGTAACATATGACATATTTCATTTCTGGGAAATGATAGCTTGCCTTAGGTCATATTTTAAGGCATAAAGCCAGAAGCAGAGTAACGTTCCCACCTGAAGTTCTCTAATCATCTAGAAATGTGCCTCTCTCTGGGAGAACGGCCAGATTACAACCACCCTGGAGCCTTCATCTTCAAAGGAAAATTTTTAAAAGCCAAATTGTCCCCAAAGTGTTAAGAATTCTTCTATAAACACACAAGTCCTCTTGCAATCTTTTAGGGAAAAAGAAAATATCAATCACCTAAACCCGAGAGCTGGCATAAGGGTCTCTATATGCTGACACAGACACCCCTTCTTAGGCTCTGCATTGACACTTGGCCTTTGGCAATACAGGAAGAGCCTGTTGTTCTCAGATTTCAGAGACCTTTTCCAGGATGACTATATTAAGATGTGTCTTTTGAACACCATTTGCAAATGGAAGTTTCTTATTGGCCATCAGGTTGCCTGACCCGGAGGAACCTATCATAGGAAATCACTCTTCCTTAGTTTTCAGGTAATTTTAATTTCTTAGTACTAATAAGCCAGTGCAAGGATTTTTAATGCATTTGTGGAAGAATATTCGTGAGAGTTGAAGTCATTTGTGCTTTGGCCTTCTGCCACAAAATGCATAAGGTGTGCAGCCATGATGAAGTAAAGTGCCTGTCATGTCTTATTGCTTGAATATATGGCAAAAGATACCCCATCTTCTGAGGACTTGCAAGGTTTTTTAGTGATTGCCAAACATGTTGGGTTAAAAGCCCTGAATGTTGCAGTCCAAGAAGGATGGGGGCGCCTGGGTGGAGGGAATACCTTTTCTCTCCACCACTCTCTAAACCCTGTTCCAGTGGGACTGTTCCTTCAGAAGGGCAAGAGGGAAGCTTAATCCCCAGCTTTGTCCAGTAATTAGCGTCTCTCTCTCTCTCTCTCTCTCTCTCTCTCTCTCTCTCTCTCTCTCTCTCTCTCTCTCTCTGGAGGCACCAAGCACAGATGCCCATCCGGATGAGCTCTGGGATGTGGAATGAAAACAAGACTGAAAACGTTGACTCACTTCTACAGAAGCCTTTTAGCAGCCTTTAAGGCAGTAAAAACTTCTCATTTCTATTGATGTTTGTTAGGTCTGAAATGAGGAGATGGGGCCTCTCCCACCAGGGACTAAGCACAGGAGGCAACCAATGACTTGGGGGTGAGCAGCGCAGGCCCTGCTGCAACAATGAAGGTTCTGTAGCGCACCGCTGCTCTTGTCCTGCATCACGCAGGCGCATTTAGATAAATGCCATGGAAATGCGCTGTTTGCCACAACCCAAACCCGGGGAAGCACCAGTCAGAGCCCCCTAACACAATTAGCTTGAAGTTAATGACAGTGCCTCCGCCCCAGCTAATTAAGTCAAGGGAACTTGTAGCACAGGGGCTCCCGGGCTCTTTTAAAGCATCCATTGTGACATCATTTAGAAGTCATTTCGAACTCCTCCAAAACTGTGGCTCTGAAAACAAATGCAGTGCTACGTCCTTAGAGTTGTTGGTTCTATTTTCCCCTGTCAGAAATCTGACAAAAGCCAGTTGAAACTGTCAAAGAAAAAACATCACACGATATGAGGTTTTCCTCAAATTCGAAGTCTACAGAAGGAATGACAAATCTGTTCTCTAGATGACTCTAGCACAAAAGTGAATTAGGAAAGACTAGGAGATACACTATCAACAGTGAAGAGATGAGGGTGTCCTTGACACACTTCATAAATTTGAGGCCATGACAGAGAATTGTAATGAGATCTATTTGGATTTGATCTGAATTATCTGTAGCACTTTAAATACAGAAAGATCTATGGGACAGATATTTTGGGGTATATTTTTTTTCTAAAAACACAACACACATTAGGAGACAAAAAAAAATTTTCCCCATCTCTAGAGAATGTGTTGATGAAGACACCCTCTCGGGCCCTCTGTTTTTGTTGTTCTTGTTGCTTGTTTTTGTTTTTGTTTGTTTTGCTTAAGCATCAACAGAGCCGCCACCACTGTTCTGTGATACTCCATGATTGCATCTGTCTATCTGATGGCTCATGGTGTGATATGTGCTGCCTGCTAGGCATGCAGGTTAATTATCTTGCCTAAGGCCAGACCTGAGAGCTTCCTTCCCCATGGTGCATTCTCCAGTGACTCCCTGGGACTCTTCTCCCACACTTCTAAAGTAGTGCCTTTCAAAGTGCAGGTCACATCTCATTTAACAGCCGTAACCAATACTTATTTTATAAAATATGAAAATGTATCTCAGAAAATAGGAATAAGTATTATTTCATAAAACATGTTTCATTTCTATTTGTGCAGGGTGCCTATATTAGGTTGGCATGTCATGGTTTAAAAAGTTTGAAAGCCTCTGTGTGATATTAATAATATTCTGATTTTTTGGTTTGAACATTTGCACTCAGAATAAAGACTTCATTTCCCATCTTCCTTTGAAGCTGGTTGTGGTTGTTGGGCTAGGAGCTGGTGAATAAGACATGGCAGAAATGATATGAAGAACCTCTGAGAGGCTATCTCTGCCTACACATTTCTGTCATCACCCAATCTGCTATTTGGTGTGCTGAGTTCAACCAGGCACGTGAGAACCACATATAAGGGATGGCAGAGCACCAGGACAGAAGGGGTCTAATTCCCAGGTGACTTTCTGGAGCACAGCTGTCTGCCTTCCCTGGTGTGTCCAATCCATACTATTGTGCCTGAGACAAATGAACTTGTCTTATTGGAACTGCTAATATATTGGGTCTCCAATACATGCAGCCTTTCTTGTAGAACTAGTGTATCCAATTTCCAATAAAAGAGAAACAAAGGGAAATAAATTTAATTAACAATTCTTTGCTGAGTATCTATTGTGAACCAGCCCTCTGCTAGGCTGCTTTAGGAAATACAGAAGAATATCGGCTCTGAAGGAAAGTGCAATCTCATTGAGGAGATGAGCTGAATATCTAAAACAACAAAGTAGTAGTGTAAAATATAGGATGAATAATCAACATGAGTGAAAATAAAGGGCCTACAGATTCAGAGGAGCTAGGTAGAAAGGTAGAACATGAGGGAGAGGAAGAAGATAAAGTAATAGAGTAGGAGGGACATTCTTGAGAGCTATAAAAAAGTGAAAGGAAAACAAAGACCTGCAGAATAGAAGTGGCAGGATCCTTTATCCTAGGCCTCCCTTTCATCTCTGACTACCAAAGTGATCTTCAGAGGTTCACGCTATGGCAAAGCTGCCCATCTACAGACTTGTTCTCACCTAGACACGGACTCCTGCTCATTTGTCAAAAACCCATTTTACCACCAGCACAGACCAAAGGTCCACGTGTCCCTTGTTAGAATCCCATGCAGAAAAGGATGCTGTCCCTGTGAGAAGTCACTCTGGATTTGGTGACAGTAACTTCCTTTTAGGGTCATACCCGTCTTATATGCAGACATACCCCTGCTTGAGGATGTGTTGGTCTGTCCTAGTGTACAGGAGTTTGGTGCAACTTCTTTTAATTTTCTAGGTAATTCGTAGTGCATGATATGGATATTCTGGAATCCTGGTTTCTGCACACCAGCTAAAAGCCATTTAACACTCAGGCCGCCCTACTTGGAAGACGCATGGCTCGGAGATGCCTGGCTGGCAAGGCATGGGTCTGTTAAAAGGAAAAGTGTTATTTCAGCAGACTCACCACAGAGGTATGTGTTAATTAAGTTAATTGTGCCATCAGTGATGCAGATGATGACAGTAACTGCTCCCTATAATGGGGCTGGGTTATTGCCATCATTTATTAAATGTATTGGTTTTCTTAAATGCAGTCACTTTCTCTTATTTTCTAAGCGTGTGCACATACGCATGCACACAATTTGTAGTTTGCCAATCATTTTCAAATGAATTAAATTACACTATTTGATCTTCACACCCACTCTGTGATGAAAGAGAGACATGATTTTCTTTCTTAAGCAGCTGGGGAAATTGCAGCTAGAGTCATCTCCTGAGACTTGCCCAAGGCCACCTAGCTTTTTAGTCAAGGAGCCAACCAAGTTCCAAGGCCAATGTCCTTCCCCAGGTGCCAAACTGTGTATACAAGATTCCTGATGTTCTGAGGAGCAAAACCCAAATTTTCATATTCTGTACCCCCTAGTATATGGGCTTGACAAATATTAAATAATAATTTATCTTTGAAAATTATTGGTGAATCATCTAATAGCTCCATTAATTAAATGTTAGAGGCTTCATAGTGCAAGTTGGTAAAAAAAAAAACAAAAAACAAACAAAAAAAAAACACTCTCAATGAAAAGAGATCCGGGACATTTGGACACTTATCCTAGACCCCTTCCCAAGCTTCCTTCCCAAAATATTAGGGGGCATTTGGCTTAACCTGAATTATTCTCACTGTAATTCCTGTGAAGATGAATAATGATTAAGAATGTCAAATCAGTATAGCCTTTCATTGAAATTGACAGAGACTTCTGGTGAAAGCTTCCCATTTCACAGTGAATGCAAAATCAGGGCTTTACCAAGTGACTGTCCTGCCAAAGTGAGAGGCTACCTTGTTGGCTGAGGGTCCATCCTTAAAGCTTTGATATAGTGTCCCCTGTCAAACTGTAAATATCCTTGGGAGGGTTGATTCAGGAGCATTTTTGGCTAGTTGTGCTTTAGTATGACTGAGTTTTTAACTGATTGGTTGGGTCAAAAAAGGGCTGTATGCACTGGTCTGCAGCCGGTGAGTACTGTGCAGTCTAGAAGAGACTCATTTTTGGAAACTGGTAGTCAAGCATGGGTTGCTGTGCAGGGGAAGACTTCAACCATGTCTGACAGCACCCAAAATCTTGAATGTAATTCTTTTTTTTAAAAAAAAAATAAGCTCTCACTTTCACCTCATGCTCAAGCAAGTTGTAGAAGCAGAGAGAGAAAGAAAGGTTTCTTCACCAGGTAATTGCAACTCACTTGGACATCATCTTTTTACTGGCTTTCTTAAAGAATCATCTGAGGTTGCTAAATAGAGAAAACCTGAACTTGTTGACAAGTTTGTCCTCTCAGCCTGAGGAGGAGGAAGTGTTAGAGAAGTTGATTTGTGCCTGAACTTGCTCTTTCCTGTTAGTGTAAACACTTATTAGCACAACCAGAATTTTGGTACATGTTAGCAAGATGGTGACTATGTAGCAGCTCCCAGGAGAAACCTCGGGCACTGTATCTCTCATGAGCTTCCTTAAATGCATCCTGTGACTCCTGTGGGAGAGGATTCTGGGAAACTTAACTCTGGTTTCCTGTGGACTTAGCTTCATGGTTCTTTTCCTTTGCTGAGCTTATTTTATCACCTTTGCCTGCAGTAAATCAGAGCCATGAATACAACTACAAGCTGAATCCTGTGAGTCTTCTGGAGATTCACTGAACCACCCTGTAGATGGTTTTGGGGACCCCCAACATGGAAGTCTTCTAAGTGTAGTTCATGAAATGAATAGACAGTAGTGTAAGAATATCAAGGGTTAGGTTGAAGCAGTCAAAGCAAGGTTGGCTTTATGAATGTGAGGGCTGTGTAATCACACAAAGTCTCTATGCTCAGAGTGACCCTGAGCTTGGTTTAATGTTCTGTCAACATTTTGAAATTCTTAACTTATCCACAGAGTCCTGCATTTCTACTTTGCACTGGGTCCTGCAAATTGCACAATTGATCCTGGGTAAAGGTGAGACTTATAGAGTAGAACATCTGGTTGCTCCAAATGCTTTCTCTCTCAACCCTAAGAATCTTCACTTAGTTTCCTGCAGGGCCTTGAAGTCATCTTCTACAGATTCACTGTGTGGAGGAGAATTCCCAGGAACGTTAAAGGGCTGTTAGTTATTTACAACCTAAGGCAACCATATTGACTCATTTGCTCACTGCAAACTCTCCTCCTTAACCCTTGGCTGAGTTCAAGGGTTCTAGGTCAGCGTTTCCCAGGGGCTGATCTTCAAAAAACTGATCCCCATGAAATGCACAGAGAAAAAAGTATCACTGTCTAGTAAAGTGCTGACACTTTATCCTTTCTCTTAGAGACTTAAAGTCTGTAATAGCATATGAAAGGCTTGCACTGAATTAAGCTGTTTAACATTATTTGTTTTGTAGGCTGGGTGGTATAAACAGAAATTTACTGTTCCAGTTCTGGAGATCACATGTTGGCAGGGTTAATTCCTTTTGTTTTCTAGGCCTCTCTCTTGGTGGCTTTTGGGCCATCTCTGCTGGTCCCTGGCATTTTGCCAGAAGTAGTGATTGAGAGGTGACGCCAGCGAACTATTGAGATGATGACTTTTGAGTTCCCTTTGAGTTCCGGTTGAGCTTCAGGGATTCCTGAAGAGTTTGAGTTGGTTGGTGGAGTTCCGGTGCAGGAAGTTCTGGTTGGTGTGGTCACTGGAAGGACCGCGTGGGTGGCATTGGGGGGAGTTCGGAAATAAAGTTTGTTCCTGCTTGAGTGGCTCGTGATTTGTGCCCAGCCAGACTGCGGCAATCTCTTGTGTTCCTATCTTTGTAAATAGACTCCTCTCATATCTGCCTCCATATTTATATGATTACTGTGTGTGTGTGTACTTTTGTACACCTGTTTTGTGTCTATTAACGGCCATGACTGCTATGATTTCTAAGAGGCAGATGGAGACACAGATCTTGCATGATCTGCCCAGCCTCTTCTTGTACCCCTACTCCTCATTTCCTAAGTTCCAGCCATATTAGTCTCCTTTCTGTTCCACCTGAGTTTAGCACCTGCTGTTCACTTAGCCTGGATCTTCACCTGACCCTTATTTTGTTTGGCTGAAGTTCTCAACTTACAGGATATTTCCTTTGGGAAGCCTTGCCTGCTGTCCCCTGGCATTCTCTCATGAGGCTTTTAAACCCTTCATATTCCTTTTTTCTTCTAGATCCTAAGTTTTGTGAGGGCAGGGAGCGAATCTGTCATATTCTTGCTGTATCCCCAGCATCTAGTACAAGTCTGATATAAATAATTACCTAAATATAAATTGAATAAATGAATGATTCACTATGTAAAAAGGACTTGAAACAATGTAATAAAGGAAATGATAAAAACAGATGAGGGACTAGATAATGCAATTGTTTAGAAGTGAGTTCAATACTCACCCTTACCAAAATGACTCAAATTTAAAATGAAAGTCAATATTAAAGGATTTCTATTAACTTAATTTTGTCCAAAGAAACTCTTTTCCTTAAGAGGGAAAAAAAAGAGTAGTAGCAAGATTTATTTTAAAAGCTTCAGAGACATCAAATCATTTTCATAAAATAAAAAATAAAAACCCTCTAGATGAATGTCTTTGAGTAGAAATGCCCAGAAACATGTGGATTGCATTTCCCTTCAACTCTCTTGGGTTTGCAAATTGGAAAGAAGGGACTGGAATAAAATGCATTTTATATTTTCCTGAAGTTAGTATATTTGGGAAACTGCAATATTTGAGATATTCAGGAAACTGAAAATATGTGTGGGTACTTGTTTAAGTACCGTTATTTCCAGTACTACATTAAAGTGGCTGATAAGAAAGAGGAAGTGGGCATTTAGCATCTGAAAAGAACCAATTCAAAAAAAAATTTTTTTTTCTGTGTAGCTTTCACACAAGAGAAATCTCCCTCTGCCTCCCCTCCTTGACCACAATCAATATTTTTAAGGGATGAAGACAGGAGGAGGAAAGAGTTTATTCAGTCTTTTGTATGCGACTGAGCTGTGAAAACAGGATGAAGATTTTGCTAAATCTATCCATTAAGTGCCTCTAAGTGCTTTTAAAACATGTCCTAGAGCAGAATGGAGGGCATGAGAAGGAGAAACTGGGAATTAAGGCTAAATTAGTACATTTCAGTGTCTTGATAGTGAAAATGTCAAAAAAAAAATAGCAGGAGTGACAGAAGATAAAACTTTAGATATTCCACTTAAATCTTCTTTTGTTGAGTATCCTTAAAAGCTGAAAAGTTGTTTGAGTTTTTAAGTGGTCAAATTATGTAATTTTTGCAGAGTGAGAAATTATTTTTCTGGTTATCTATCAGCATCAATATGTAATTTTCCCCTAGAGTGTGAGATAAGAAGAATTGGGTTAAAACATACCAACCTAAATGCATGGTATGATTACTAGACATGACAATAACTTCTGACATAAGTAGATATTTACTTTCTAATTGAGATATTTAAAACACTTTCAACACAAAATCAACAGTTTAATTACATATAAACTTTTTTTAAATAAAAAGGAGAAAAAAGTAAAAGAAAATAATTTTAATAAAGAATATCAGTAATATTGCATGTGGATAAAAAAGTTTAGATTATATCAACCTCTTATATTTAGAGATAATAGTGGAAAGAGCCATCCATTTTTACATTTATAAATTACAGCAAATTCATTTGTGTCTGAAAGGTGGATTGCTAGAGCCCCCTAGCTGTGGGAAATAATTCTGTCTTCATAGGTGTAGATAAATAACCTAATTGCAATGGTAGTAAGTAGTTCACCAATAAACCTACTGGAAACCAATAAAATAAGAGCATATGACATGACAACCTCCCCAACACTGTTGTACTACCATTTGGGTCCGCAGTAATATCAACACTTCCATAAGCACTCATGAACATCTATCTTGGCCTTCCACATCTTGAACTTTTGGGCAGGGCTCTATCATTACCCTTTCCCCTATTGTTTTGATTGGTTTGAATTAGATGAGCTCCCACACGAAGAAGCATGGTGAGTCTGATCAAGGTACAAGATTCCAGTTCTGTCTTTAACAGACAAAGGGTCTATTCTAGGGACTTTGGATGGCCTTAGTCTTGGGACTAATCAGACAAACGTGTTCTATTTGGTTTTCACTTAGCTTTAAAAGCTTCTAAATAGCTATGTGGCTTATGTAAATTGGAACATTTGAGATGAAAATCCATATTTAAAGCTTCCCTTGAAAAACCCAATGATCTTGTAACTCTGGGACTGAGTGCCTAGGAGCACCAATAGGCAAGTGCTAATCATGCTTAACATAAGCGTGGCACATACGACTTAGTCCACCACAACTCCTATCTCTTTATAATGGATAATATAGTAACCATATTAACTGCTTAGAATCTGTTGGCATCTGAGTTAGCAACTCTTGACCTAAATCCTGAATAATTATACTAATAATGAAAATAAGACTTCTAGAAATTCATTGTTACTATGAATCAATCAGGCACAGTGCAAGGTCCTTTATGCTCATTACTTCAAATCTTCAGATTAGCCATTCAAGCAACTATTGTACTTATCTGCTGGGGGACATCTTTTAAACCATGTGTGAACCGAGCAACTATGGAGCCATTAGGCAGGGAAGCCCAGTCTTGGGACTTCCCAGGAAGAATCCACTGGTTGGAGAATACATAATTCATGTTGGTGTTTTCTAGCTCTCCGCTCAAGGTTCAAGCACAGCTCTGGAGATGGGAGGAACCCTCTAGAGCCAAACAGCCTCCTGGAGATGGGTGTAGTTTGCCAAATGCCAATCAACCTGTTTACTGCAAGACCCCTGCCACCCAGAGAAGCAAGCACCAAAACAAGATTTCTGCCACTGACTCCTTATGCCTACCTTTGATGTACTCCCCCTTAAATAAAGAATCAGGGCCTTTTTCAGTTGTTCAGTTCCAGTTCCTATCAGAACTGGAAGACCCATCAGTCGCTCTGCTTTTTAAATCAAATCTTTGGCTTTGTCTTATTTCTTACTGATTATTTCAGACTTTTTATCTTCCCAGGCAGCTCACACTTCCTGAACAGGAACCTGCTCTGTCGGGGTTCTGGCCACCCCATCATACGTGTCTTAATGAGGCTTTCATTCAAATTAAGTAACTCAACAAATATATAATGGGCACCATTCTGAGTCAGGTATTTTAGTAATTACTGAGGATACATTGCTGAAAAAGACCGCCATCACCCCTGCCCTCATAGAGCTTCAGTCATTACAAAGTGAGAGTGTAGATCACTGTGGGGAATAAAGAAGGAAGAATTTATTGTGGATGGTACCAGTGTCCCCAAACTTACATCAGAGTCAGCTGGAAAGCATGCATTCCCCCCTACCTGCTCCATTCCCTTTTCATCTCTGCATTTTCTGATTTAACAGATCTGTAGGGCCAGGAAATCTACCCTTTTTAAAAAATTGTGGCAAAGTGTCTACAGCAATTTTTTTAATCATTTTAACCATTTTAAATATATAGTTCAATAGCATTAATTCCAATCACATTATGTGCAACTATTCATCTCTAGAACTTTTATCATCTTCTCCATGAAACTCCTTTCTTCCCTCCCTTAGCTGCATAATGTCTTCCAAGTTCATTCATGGTGTAGCATGGATCAGAATTTTTCTTCCATTTATGTAGAAACAACATTGAATTTATTTATTTATCTGTAGAAGGACTTTGGGTTATTTCTGTCCTTTTGGCCACCATGAATAATGCTGTTATGAACGTGAGTCTAACAATGCAGTTAAATAGGAATCTGCATTTTTACCCATAATCCAGATGAATCTGACTCAGGCAGGTCATGAGTTAGACATTGATAAATGATGATTAGGCTCTCTGAGAAATTCAAACTGACTCTCAAAGCTTGAGTGGGAGTTGACTAGGTGAAGAGAATAAACAGCATCCACCCTGGAAGTGTGGACTTCAAGTCCTGAAATATTGAGATACTGGAATTGCCATAAGAACATACATCAGCACTGAGGATTATGAGTGAGTGTCATAACTTAGTTGAGTACCTAAAACAAGAGTTTTTCACCATCCATTCCTTTAACATGTATGTGTTAAGTGCTTTCTATCTGTCAGCACCTTTCTGAGTATAAGAATATTTCTTATATTACCGAGTCCATTTACCCATTCACTTGGAATGAGCCGGGCATGTGCTAAGTGCTGAAAAATTATAGGAAATTGTTACACCATATAATTTTAATTGTTTCACAAAGTCTACAGATGTAATGTATAAATATTAATAATTTTCCTCTATCCTGATCCCAAGAAATGCCAAAGAATTATTTAAAACTCAATGTGCCTATAGGAATGCACCTGAGCCAATGACATTAGAATTTTTTTCCTTAGCTTGAAGTGTGGGAGTTATAACTGGTGATGATTTCAGAGTTTTTGAGGCATTCTTTATTTCCACTATTAATCCATTCTTTTGTTACTGATGAAATATTGGCATTGATTTCTTGGTTTCCACTTTTAAAAATGAGTCCCACATTTACCAGCATTTACAAACGCTATAAAGGTTACCTTGACACATTGATGAGAAATCTGTGGTTCTCTGAAAAGGTAAATAGAGGAAGTCTTTCATGATTAAATCACTTTAAAAAGACCTGAAATTATGAAAAAAAAAAGCCTGGAGGAACATGATTTTTAAAATGCTTGAATCAGAGATAAATGTTTACAACAGCAGACGACTCAAAGAAATTCATTAGAGTACTTTTTTATAATACTTGCATCATTTAACTTGGATGATATTTATTGTACCATAGGTGGTTATTA
Source organism: Spermophilus citellus (assembly GCF_964194105.1). Taxonomy (NCBI): domain Eukaryota; kingdom Metazoa; phylum Chordata; class Mammalia; order Rodentia; family Sciuridae; genus Spermophilus; species Spermophilus citellus. Next base: position 83,855,811 of record NC_138195.1, read on the forward strand.
CCAGATGGCAAGTTTCTTGAAGGTAAGGCTGTTTCTTTATCATCTTTGAATAGCTCTCAGCATCAACACTGAGTAACTCATAGTATGTTATGTGCTGGAGCCTGCCATAATAATAGAAATCCAATAAAAATTCAAAGATTGGACAAACAAATGAACATGATTCACAGAAGAGCAATTTGGAAAGAAGCAAAAATGAGTTACCATTTGTTTAAAATGAGCACACTTCTGTGTTAGGGAAGGCAGGCTGCAAGTCACGAGATTTAACATGAAAACAAAATATGGCAAATAAAACCTCACTTTTTTCTTTTTCTTAAGGAGAAGAAGATCCTGGCTCATCCTACAGAAAAAGCCCTTCTCAGATGTATGGCTACCATTGTCTGGAACAGTAAACCAGACTAAGTGTCAGATCAGGCCAAGAGAAGTTGAGTATCCTGTGCTGCCTGGGGTAAAAGCCCTGCTGGGAATGAGATGTAGAATTCAAGAAAGCAAATATACGGGTTTTGTCATCTCTGCCCTGAAGAGTCCAGTGACTCAGACTGTATGATCATTGTTTTAGGTAGAAATGGGTGAGGAGGAAAGGAGTTGAAAATAAGGGGAGGAGAGGAAAAGGAAAAAGAGGAAGATTTAACTCAAGTTTAAAAAGCTTTCCCTTCTATTCAAGAAAGAGAGCGTGAATTAAACAAAGTGACCATTTAAAAAAAAATCAGGCCTCAAAATATTATTTGAAGGGACTTTGAAACATCTTTCTCTGAATTAACAATTTTACAAGTATATTTATGTTTGATCATGTTTGAGAAGAAAAATTTTTCAGTTGTAGTTGTTCATATGGAAGCTCACATTTACCTGCTTATCTCCATCCACTATTTCTGCGAGCTAAATCATGTCCCAGTTACTGCTTCACTGGTTTTAATGGGAGTTCAAGAATAATTCTGAATCTGTTTATTTCTATAGATTCTTGGTAACTGACAGCCTGGGCCTTTTTTATTTTCTACTACCTAATGTGTCCTAGTTTTTTTTAACCCACATTTAGCCAGAATACTCAGTGATTTACTTATTTATTTTTATTATGGTTGTTTTTTGTACCAGGGATTGAACTCAGTGGCACTTAACCACTGAGCCACACCCCAGCTCTTTATTTAAATGTTTTATTTAGACAAGGTCTCACTGGTTGCTTAGGGGCTTGCTAAATTGCTGAAGCTGGCTTTGAACTCCCGATTCTCCTGCCTCAGCCTCCCAAGTCTCTGGGATTACAGGCGTGTGCCACCACGCCCCCACCAGAACACTTACTTTTAAAGAAACTTCAGTTGAGGTCAAATTCTTTGTAAACCAGAGTGTGCTAAATTAGCAAAATAAGGGTGGAATCTAAGAAGTCAAGGAGAAGACTTGGAAAGAGAAGAAAGTGTTTGAAAACGCCTCTGTTTCCTCTCCGAAAGCAAGATACAATAAGATACTATAACTTAAAGCATCTCGTTTCCAGAGAGAATAACTCTTATAAAATTTTAAATCCTGGCTTCTCATGGGGATGACATGGGGAGCCTGGCAGGAGGGGTTCACAGTTCATGTCCACAAATCAAAATCAGGTATATAGGCTATGTTTCAGCTTGCTCTGAACTGTATCTTATGTAGCCAGGAACAAACATGGAAATATAGCTCCTCTCTACTTTCTGACGCCATCTCATATATCATTCCTTATCATTCCTGGGGTGTGTCATTGACTCTACAAAAAAATTTCTCTCTTTCTTTCTTTCTTTTTTTCTTTCAGAAAGTTGAGAGTTACTAACACAAGAAAAAGACCATATAAAACATCTACTTAGAGTAATTTATAGTTTCTAAAAGGACAAAATCTGAGCTATAATCTCAGTCACCAGAATGCTGTCCTCTGGAGAAAATCCACACTATGGCAGGCATCTGGTCCTTTATTCATCTCTCAATACCTGGTTCATTAGGGAAGCTTCATAAATGTTTGTGGAATGAAGTGGAATGGAATGCAATGACACTCTGCAGAATATTGCACAGCATATAATTAGGAAGAGCTTTCTAATTTGTAAAGTAAGCAGTTGCCCATGTAAAATGATTACCCAATATAATGATTGTTAATTACTCAGCTTCTTGGATTAATTCAATTTTTCCAACAGCATACTGCTTTTATTAGGTTGAACCATATGAAATTGCCAACACTTGCCCATTTTTGATCTCCCAAATGGATGTTTCATGTGGTTCAGTCTAATATTCTAATATTAGTAGTTGTAGGTTGAACCATATGACACTGTTATTTTTTTAGATTAAACACAGTTGATAACTAACAATCCATGGAGCTCAACCATATATTACTATCTTATGTAATAATAATTATGTAATTATTCATCACTATATAGTCAAAAATCAGTTACTGCTATCTGTTGAGTATACACCATAGCCACACATGTTGCTAAACAATTAATGTACATTATTTTATTTAATCTTATGAGATATATGTTCAAATATTTTCATTCAAATTATGTAAATATTCCCCCAAATAGTAAGACATAAAAGTGTTGGTCACTTTTATCTTATGAGGTTGCTAACTGTTGAACCTAGTGGATGGCACATTGATACGGATACAAAAATTAGAGTTTGAGGCCATAGTCTTATAGGAAACCAACTTTGGTGAATCAGGGGCTGAGGCATACATCTTGATCCTATGTGGTTCTTTGTGGAACTGTGGCTTTAAAGTATGGTTGCCAATTGGTCTTGAAGTCACAATTATGCTTTAGGAAAGGTAATATAAACAGTGGGAGATAAGTCTTTCTCTCTCTCTCTCTCTCTCTCTCTCTCTCTCTCTCACACACACACACACACACACACACACACATACACACACTCACACACCCACAAATAGAGAGGAGCTCTGTAGACAGATAGCACACTGAAAGCCAGGAGATCATATGTCCCATTGTGCCTAGGAAAGAATTGATTCCTAGGCATGATTATTGAAATATTCCCATATTGTGCTCAACAGCAGGGCCAGAAGTAGGGGAAAGAGGTAAGTGAGGTACTTGCCTTGAGCACAGAATGTAAGGGGCTCCAAAAAACTTGCTAATTAAAATAGATCATCTTTTAAAGAAATACTTTAAAGATCAAAATCAATGTAAAAGAATCCATGATTAAGAAAATACCAACATTTTAAATAAAAGAAGAGTCAGTAATACTGATTTTTTTCTTTTTGCCTCAGGTTTCCATATGGCTCTGCTTGGCGCTGCTCAGAAGCATCTCAGATCGAGCAATAAATTATACAGTCACCCTAATTTAGAGTACTTCATAAAATAACAGTGAAAGCTTACATGGTGATTACTAGACCCTGAGTACTATTCTAAGTGTTTTAACTCTGAGCTCAATACTGTCATTATCCCCATTTACAGCTGAGAAAACTGAGGCTTGGAAATTTTAAGTATATAGTTCGTGCCAAGTTGCACAGCTAGGAGAGGAGACCAAGATTTGTGTCTAGGCAGTTGGCTCCAAAGTCCTTAGCCATTACACTAGGCCGCATCTGAGGAAGAGCTCAATAAATGTCGTTCCTGTGAATGTTATCATAAATAATAAAGAAAGAGAGGACAGGTCTGGGAAGCGTGGTGGGAGGGTAGGGAGTAGCTTCACCTACTTCTCAATTTGGACTTAAGTATGGCCCAGAATACAGCTGTCAGCCAGATGTTGTTTAACCTTTTTTGAGCCTCTGGATCCTGTCAAATGAAAAGATTAGAACTGCTGATCTCTGAGGTCTCTTTCAGCTCCAGATAATAGTCTCCTATTCTATGAGTCCTCATTACTACATAGCATTTCTCTGGCTAGTATTCCAAGGCACTTCTTTCTCTTTTTTCCCTTCTGTTTTCAGCCCCTCCGCACTCATCCTCCATCCTCTGTCCATATGGCTTTCCTTGGTGATCTCATCCGTTCCCATGACTTCAACGCTCACCTCTCTGTGGCTGACTCCCAAGTCTTTATCTTAGCCCCTTCCTCTCTCCCAAGATCCAGACCTTCATTTCCAGCCGTCTGCGGGACTCCCTCCTAAGTCTCATACTGAAAACTGTAGATCAGCATGTCCAGGGTCAAACTCATCACTTTCCAGGCTTCGCTATTCAGGCACAGCGTCCTGCCTGTCCCTTGCATCCCCCTCTCAGGCAGGTGTTGACACCTCAGAATTTCACCTCTGTCACAACTTCCTTCCTTTCTTTCCATTCCCACTGCTCAGACTCCATTCCGGCCCCAGCCCTCCTCCTGGACTACTCCTTCCCAACTCCCCCAGTTCTCACTGCTGGGGTGAACTTCCTGGACTAGGCCTGGAGTCTTTCATAACGAGAGCATTCAGCGTTTTCCCAGTGTCTGCAGAGAAAAGACCAAATGCTTTTCCAGCTGTATACTCACTCCACTACTGAGCTCCATATATCTCATATGCCCAGTGCTCCCCAATTACATATGTATTTTCTTACCTTCGGCATATGCTGTTCCTATTGCTTAACGCTTTTCCCTTCTATGGTTCTTTGCCCATCTTTCAAAAGATTTCTCTCAAATACCCATTTCTTTATGAAGTATCAAATTCCTGGGGCAGAAATGCTCTTTCCTTTTGGTAAACATTTACAGCACTTTACCTATCTCCACAACACTGATATTCTTGTACATTGTTTCTCTTTTTATCTCACCATAGTAGGGCCTCATCTCTGTAAGGTCCATCTTTCATTCTCTCCAGCCCCCAGGCCCCTCAGTCCCTATCACACCATCACACAGAAGGAACTTGATACAAGCGTGAGCACTAAATCACTTGATGGAGATTTTTAAAAATTATCATGGCTGCAAATTACAGAAACCGAGCTAGACTTTTGTGTGAGTAGAAGGACAGAATACAGATTCGCATTTTCTCTGCCCACTCTTCTGTGGGCAGCAGCATTGCAGAGATAAGATTGTCTTCCCGCTCTGAATTCTATGTCCCTTTCAATTGCTTCAGGAAGAGTCTAGTGTTTCCCTTCCTGTTTTAAAGAAGCTTCTAGGATTTGGGGGTGGCAACTCTTTGACTGCCTTTTTTCTCTGGCATGCTACAACCAGATGGTTCATGCAAGGGCTCAGCACTCAAGATTGTGCAATCTGTAAAGAAGAAGGTTTCTAAAAAACATTACCCTTGACTGTTTGAGCATGGAATAGTACATTTAGGGAGAAAGTTTTGAAAGTGATCACTAATTGAAAACATGCAGGGATGCTTAGCAATGGTTAAGATAACTTTCCACACTATATTTATATTCGGGCTAGGATCAAAAACCAGAAATGAGTTACAAACACAACTAAAGAAGAGCTATTCAGCAAAAGTCATTCATTCTTAATCTAACAACTAAAAGGCAACATTTTAAAATATGCATTTCCTGCTCGAGTTTGTCCTTGGACTAATAACTGATTATGGAATTTTAATTTAATATTACAGCATATGTTGCCTTTCCGAATTCAAAAAATCCATGACTTGACTCCAAAATCTTTTTGAGTTGTGCAGAAGAATAGCCTCACAAAAATAAGGTCATCAGTGGTAGTATTTATAATAAATTTACAATTTCAGAAAAAATGGAATCAATAAATACAATTAATATTGCAAATAAACGTCAAAATGATGTACTTCCTACCATATAAATGAACCCTGTTTCACACATAAATGTGCTTTGTGGCAATGGTTCAAAATCCTTTTTCTTCAACAGTAAGCAGATTGAATGAAATAAAAAATGATGTGCCAGGACTTAAAGGTACAAATGGTACAAATTTCAAATTATTGATTGCTGACTGTGCTTACAGACATCAAACAATACTTTTTCAGGCAGCTATAATAGTCCACTTCAATGGAGACGTGATATATTACAGGAAAATTGAAAATGTGGGGAGTATTCAACTAGTCAATCATCACTTTAAATTATTAAGGTTTTGGGTGGTTTTTTTTAGGTCATATAGAAAACAATGCAAACTAAATGAAATATTGTTAACTTCAAACTTTTCTTACTAAGCACCTTTATTGTAGCTTGAAAGGTACCAAGATACTTAGTCAGGATAGAAGTTCACTTTATGTAGAAGTGCGCATTTGGTCAGAATCCATAGGCGGTGATATACCTTAATAGAAAGCACAGCAGGACAAAGCAATCACTCTTGAGGGACTCAGAATGTATTTATGCATGTTGTGGACTAACTTCTGATTTATGGGTGAGACATATGATCTAACAGAGTGTGAATCTGAGCTCTTTCAACCTTCCCACTCATTTAAAAATGATTGTATCTTCCCCAAAGAAATGGTCGAGTATAGCATCAAAATTAAGTCAATGGTCCTGCATCATTGCACTTGAAATGCTCTTTCTGTAACCTAGAAATGGGAAGCAGATTTGTGTATTAGAAATATCTATTCATTGGAAGTCTTTCAGTTGCAAGTGACAGAAACCAAACTCAAACCAGTCGAAGCCAAAAAGATAATTTATGGTTGCAGGTTATTGGAAAGTTCAAGTAAGGCTGGATCCAGAAGTTAGATGATGTCATAAGGAATGTGTCTGCTTCTCTCCATCTCTCAACTATGCTTCCTCTGAAAGACATTCATTCTCAAACTGAGCTTGTAATCTTGTGAAGGAGCCTGACTATCAGGGCTGCTGAGAACCTGTGCAGGCTGGGAGGAAATTTTGCTCAGGCATTCCCAGCAAGAGTGAACTGGTTAAAACATTTTTTACAATAGACTTCATATTGATTTGCAAACTAGGACCTAGAGCACTCTTAGGGGCCTAGAGCCTGTGATATGGTGACATGCACTGTCTAACCCTCCTCCATACACATGCTCTTAACCTTGTTCCCTCATTTGTTTAGCTCATAGACCTTGATGGTTCTGCATTTTGGACTTCACAAGGCAGGTGTCTCTGTCTCTGTCTCACTCCCTATGTCTCTCCTCCTACCATTCTCAAACCATATCAAATTTCAAAGCAAGACACCACTGGTCCTTTATGGGTAACCTCCATGCCTGGCCAATCATGGTGCCCAGCAAGATGAAATACTTACATGAGCCTAGAACATGTCCAGCCCCACCCCACAGGAAGTGGAGCCTAACTTCACGGACAGCTCCATCAATTACATGTACAATTGGATAGGGGAAGCTGTCCCCAAAAGTATGTGCTCCACCAATCCCAAACAAGAATGGGCCACCTCAATTATAGATCACTGTGCAGAGTCATGGCCAGGAGTCATTTTCCCTGAACCAGTTTTCTGAGTCAGCTGAGAGCCACAAAACCAATGAAACAAGTCCAACCTGGAAACCGTCACTAGCTGTGGAGGAAAGGAAGGCTTATTCCTCATGTGGATCTCTCCTCATTAAAAGTACATCAAATTTATATCTGTGTGCCTAGGCTCCAATACGTGAACACAGTGCTGGGCCGTGGACCCCTGAAGCTGGTAGTCACCACAGTACGTTAGAGAAGGAAAATATCTCTTCTCTTGGAAGTTGGCTAAGGAGGTAAATATTTTATTTCTGGTGCAAGCCTGGTTACCTCTTGAGTGCTGCCAGGCATTACAGGAACATATTGGTGGATTAGAAAAAAAAATCCCTGCCTTCAGAAAACTCAGCTTTTAGGGGATCACAAAAAAATCAAATAGCTAACTATGTATAATATTATGCAATTAGAACTGAGAATGGTGTAACAGGGTATTAAAGGAACTAAGAGGAAGGAAGAGTGATTAATTTTGCTTGGGATAGACAGAATGAGCAGTACTCGAGGAAGTAGGGGGTAGAAGGGGTGTCATGTAGGTTTCACAGGGGTTGATGTCTGGCCTAAAGAATGACAGGAGGTGTGATAACTTAGGGGGACCACAGCATTTCAAGCAGAAGAAACAGTAAGAGGAGGGAGGGGAAAATCAATCCAATAATAGTCCCTGGCCAAGTTTCCAAGGCCAACACAAGAGACAGGATTGAAGCAATTATTGAGAAAATTGTCTCAATCTTTCCTTTTCTCCTGGCTTTGGAAATTTGGCTATTGCTACATTTTTGTAAGAGAAAGAGTCTTGATTCCAGAGACCACACAATGTTAAGTGATGGAAAAATTATTTTCTTAGACAAAACAGAGAAAAACCACAGAACCTGAATTCAACTGAGGAAAAACTAGATTTTACAAGAAGAGGAAATGGAAATATTTCTTTTCTTTCTCTCTGTACTCTCACTTAATCCATTCTTCTCTTTTTCTTGGGGGTGGGGGGAGGCAAGGGAGGTTCACTTTAAATAGCAAATCCATTGAGCAGGAGCCACGGTACAGATTCATATAATGCCTTATGAGAGCTTAGTAAAAACTTGTAGTGAGATGAGGGTAATTATTCAAATAATTTTCAGAAATTTACTAATATCAAAATCAAAATCAAGTGTAGCTCCAAGAATTGATTCCCATGCCCTCTTCTCTATTATCCTATCTCCCCAAGGTCTGGGTAGCTTGTTAGCATTCAAGACTTCCTTTGAAGATTAAACAGCATTAAATTTTTGCCTTGCAAGGAAAGGGATTATGAATTTATGTGAAAACAAGAGTTGGGTAGAAATGCCTGCAGAAATCGAAAGGGGAATAAATTCTGGCTTAAAGTCCAAAAAATGTACTGAAAATGAATAGAAACTACATGGACTTCAGTTTTAGTATTTATCACCATCATTTCTGAACTATTTGATTTGGGGCAAGTTTTTCACATCTTTAACCCTCAGTTTTAAAACTGAGATAGTGACGGCATCTCCTGCATAAAGTTGCTTTGAGGATTAAAAAGAATAATCCATACAGAAAAGATCAACACATTGCCCAGCACGCAATATTATCTTGCCATCAACAGAATAAAAGAAAGACAACAACAACAACAACAAAATCGCCAGTATTGGTACTAACCACAAAGCAGGCATTATATCAAGATTGCAATATGGTACCATCTACCTCACCTTTTGTCCTTTCATCAAAGTATTGACCCTAATATGATTTGGTGACTGTTATTATTATTATGACATTGACTCATGGTAGATACCACCAAAGGGCCAAAGGATGACATTGTCAGTGTTTTTGACCCTCCTGTTATTGGCAAAAAGAAAAAAGAAAAATTTTTGTCACTCTTTTCTGAAAACCTTGACCATTTTGGTGTCATAGGCATTTGATTGTAAAGAGAAACATAGGAAATTCCAAGAGATGTTAATGCTGAGCCCAGAAGACCACCAGGTCATCAGCCTTTTCCTTATTCTGCGGGCAGAACTTCTGTCTTCTGAAAATACACTTGAAATACCTGTCACTTGATAGGCATTAAGTCTTCAAATTTGCTAACGCTCAACATTTGCCTTGACCTGCATGTTCTAAGACCCACGGAAGTGTAAGTTTCTTACTAAAGAGCAGAGTGGGTAGCAGTGGAGCTGTGAGCTGTCTATAGTTCAAAATAAGTATGAATGTTTCCTGTATGTTACATTACAGAAATATATGTAATTCAGTGCTGCATATCTTTAAAATACATTTGCCTATTGGGCTCTTGATTTTGGAACTGATTTCTTACAAAGGAGCTAAAATACTCTTCAAAGAGAGAATTTATGTGGAAACAGAAGTCATGACAGAATTTCTGGTCAGCTGTGTGGTACATAGACATGTTGTATCTTATTTTTAAAGTTAACTGCTTTGAAATATTACTGATTTATCAAATTTAATATGCAAAGAATAAAACATGAGTATTTAGGATCATAGATATAAAAATGAAAACAAACATCTGTAAGGGAGTACTTAAAGCTGTACACATGAGCAGTTTCTCAGGACGTTGTTCACATACTTGCCATTGAGATTCACTTTTAGCAGGATATGTACACCAAGGGGTATGTTGACTAGGATTTATTGAACAGTTGAACAGTTGCAAGATATGGGTCCTTATGGTCATCTATCATTGTGAATGATGATTTAAGGGAGATACAGTTTATAAAAAGAGCAGCGTGAAGTTGAAATAGCAGGAATGGGCCATGTCATGACTTGTGCTCAAAATGAAATTTGAGAAAAAATAATTTAAATAGAAAAATATCATCGATGTTAGATTTTGCAAAATGAAATAAATATGACTATATACAGTGGGCAAAAAATGTGATTTCTATTCCATAATTAAATACTTGTTTCTTAGGTCAAGTTTTCCTATGACATTAAAATAGTCATTGGCTGGGTCGACAATGAGTTTTTACCTTTCTTTAAAAGTGTGAAGTTGAGGGACTTTTTTTTTTTTTCAATGAACAAAGAAGCTATATACTTTAAGCTTCTCATTTCAGGAAAAAAAAATCAATCAAAAGTAGGGGTTCTTGAGTCTACAACAAGATCTGTCACTTTGCAAGCCAGAGTGCCAGTTTCATGATCTGTAAGAATGATACATTCATATCCTGTCCTCGGTGCTTAGTAATTTATCAGAATGCTAACCTAGATCAGGATCACAACATTTGGAGCTCCTGACCAGAGGGAAACTGAATGGCCCATGACCAAGGACTCTGTAGTTGCCTGAACAGAAATCCATACCAGGATTTTTTCAGAACATCATTGACCCTAACACAATTAAATATGCTTCATAAATAAAAAGAGCTTCGTGGTCAAATACATTGGGAACATAACTAAATGAGTCTGGTTTCTTTATTGCAGGATTTCTCAAGAATCTTTAATAAACCAACATGCATTGTGAATCCCAAGGGGTCTCAGAATGTAGATTCCTACCTTATTTTCATATGCCATCACTGTTTTTGTTTTTTAAAGAAAGTATGTGAAACTCTTGAGAAAAATTAAGGGTGCCTTAAGATACAGATTGAAAAATACTTGTTTTTTCTCAATTCAGATATTTTAGATTGGTATATTTTTAATAACAGGATGATAAAGAACCAAAACTACTCAACAGAATGCTCTTTTAGGGGGAGGTTTCTTGGAATTCTACATTTTTCATTGAAAGGTCTTAGGGTTGTCTTTTTGGTAATGAGTTAATTATGGCTTGTCAGTGATTTTAAAATGAACATTTCCAAGCCTAAAGATGGCTCTAGAACATAGAAGAACATGCAACAGGAAAACTAGGCACAAGTGTGATCTTTTTGGAGCCCTTTGCATAATTTGGAGATGATGAGAATTTATTTTTTATGGATTAAAACAAAGTTGTTAACTGCAGAGCAGAAGTCAGGTCAGACAGATATACTGCTCCTGAGAATGCACTGATTACAATTTGTATTTTATGGTAGTTGAAAAGTTGGAGTTGCTTGCTAATGAGATCAAGCACCATTACATATATTACTAACATCCACAGAAGCTGCAGATTCATTTTGAAACATCTTTATGCTACATTTGCTCAAAGCATTGTCTTCCTGTTAAAAGAATTCACCTACACATTGAATTTCCTCTATAATATACTACTGATAGTCTAAAGAAATATTTCCATGTATCTCTTTGTCTGAATTGGAAAGCTATGCATTTTTTTTGAGTTCTGTTTCTTCTGAAAACTAGTTGTTGACAAATAAGAATGTCACAATGATTGTAGGACTGAATTACCCTGTTGATTTCCTAATTCGTTGCTTGAATTGTAATGCTTCAAAATAAGTGCAATCTCTCTAAAATATTTTGTCATCTTATACTGTTTGAAAGATAAATGGTCTTAAACAGAATAGTTGTCGAAATTCTTTGCTAGAATTGAAGTTTAAACATCCAGTTCTAAATCCAAGATGTTATAGTTTGGATATGAAATGTCCCCTAAAGTATCGTGTATTGAAGCCTTGGTCCCCCAAAAGGCTCATGTATTGAAGGCTTGTACCCTAGCTGTGGTGCTATTGGGAGGTGGTGAGAACTTGAGAAGGGTGAATCTGTTTGAAGGAAGTAGGGCTTCGAGGGCATGTTCTTAAGGATGTATTTTGTCTCTGGTCCTTTCGTCCTTTCTCTGCTTCCTGGGCACCATGAGGTAAGCAACTCTGCTCCACCCCACATCCCCCACCATGGATGTTCTTCTACCTTACCATGGACCTACGAACAACAGAGCTAAGTGACCATGGACTGGAACTAGGAGCCAAAATAAATCTTTCCTCCTTTAAGTTGATTTTCTCAGGTGTTTTGCCACAGTGATGAAAAGCTGACTAATACATAAGAAAATGGAGTTGGCAGAAATCTCTCTTTTTGAGGGAGGTTTTTCTAATCCAAGTGCTAGAATTCTAGAGACAAGTCCAAATTCAAAAAGAAAAGATAAAAGAGAGGGATTTCCAAGTTAAAAAGAGGGCTGGAATATGTATAAAAAGTATGGGAGTACAGATATAACTTCAAGATGCTGATTTCATTTCTTTTGGATACATATCCACAAATGGAATTGCTGGATCATACAGTAGTTCTATTTATATTTTTTTGAGGATCCTCTATACTGTTTTCCATATGGCTATACCATTTACAGTATCTTCAATGCTGCATCATTCACAACAGGCAAGATAGGGAAACAACGTAAGTGTACCTCGATAGACAAGTTGATAAAGAAAATGTGGTATATTTACCTTATGGTATATTATTCAGTTTTAAACAAGAAGACCTTACCATTTGTGTTCATATGACTGAACCTAGAGGACATTATGCTAAATGAAATGAACCTGCCACAGTAAGACAAATGCTGTATGAGTTCACTGATATATGGAATCAAAAAAGTCAAATTCATGAAAACAGAGAGTACAATGGTGATTTCCAGGGGCTGAGGGATGGGAAAATGGAAGATATTTGTCAAAGATACAAATCTCAATTGTGCAGGAGGTATACATTCTGGAAGTTGACTGGACACCTCCGTGACCATAGTAAATAGTGCTGTACCTTACGCTTAATAAATGTTCAGATGGTAGGGCTTAAGTGTTCTTATCATGAAACCAAACAAAATAAAATGTATCTATGTGAAGTAATGAGGAATATATCAATTAGCTTGGTTATGATAATCATTTCACAATGTATATAAGTAGCAAATCATTATGTTGTTCACTTCATGCAATTTTTATTTATCAATTAGACATCATTAGAGCTGGGGGTGGGGTACAGGATCCAGGCTCAGATCTGTCATGAAGCCTTGGGTAAATAAGGTAGCTGTCCAGGTGTCCATTTCTATATTTATGAAAAGAAGGAACGAGGTATCAGTAAACTGTAAGTTACAACATTTTTATCAGAAATTGGAAGAAAAGGAAAAATAGGGAGACTCACAACTAGCTTTAAAATTCTTTCCACATTTATAAATATGGGGAAAAACCATAATTGTTTGGATTCATACTTTCTATATTCCATTCCCCATACAGATTATCAATGGCTATTGCTTCAGGGGAGATGGCATCTGTAAATTTGACTCAATTTTCTGCCTAAACTTTTGTAGATCGTTGTTGTAGGACTAGAATTTCTTTTCTTGCCACTTCTCATTTGAAAGGCTTTCACTTACTAGGCCTACGAGCTATGATATTCAGGCTTAATGCCAGTAAAGTTTCAGGAAAAAGAGTGAGAAAATTATTTAAAAGGACTACTTTTTGATAATGGCAGTGTTTTGACAGTTTTTGACAGGCAATTTGGAATAATGCAACCTCCTGGATTCGAGCCAACCTCTGAAATGGGCTGTAATTTAGAATGATGGCAGCTTCTATGACCTCTGTATTGGAGAGTCACTGGAATTAAAAAAGAAAAAAAAATCCAAATAGTTTAGGTCTGTATTTGAAAACCTGGTTTAAACGTTCTGATATATAGCCATTTTTAAAGAAAGGATTCTCTTGTCCTGTGCACAACACTAAATCCCTCTTTGAAAGCTAGGGAAGATGTTCTGTCTTTCGGTGTGGGGTAAAAACCCCCCTCAGATTTCACTCCCATCCAGATTATGGGTATTCTGATGAGCTGGCTATGAGTACGTCTGTCCCTTCTGTCCCCAGGATGAAATCAGACCCACTCTGGCACAGAGACCTATATCATGCTGTCATCCCTTGGAGGATGGAAACTCTGAGCTGTTACAGGTTCCACAACTTTCTCTTTTCACATAAATGTGCTGGTTCAGGTTCTCAGTGTGGCCCTTCAGGCTCCTTTGAAAAATAGATTCTATTACTTCCTTAATTCTGAGAGTTAAATGCTTTTTAAAGAGTCGTGTAACTTAAATATGAGCTGGGTGTGCAGTGTAGCATTTTCAACTGAACCGCAATTCTCCAAACATACCAATATATTCCAAAATTGCCAGTTGCAGGCCATAAAATATTTACATTACAGAGTTAATAATGTATGTTTAGTAAGAAACGATGAAATATTTAGAGTTTTTCTAAAGATACTGTATGGGTTTTTTTCCTCTGCCACAGCCATTTTTCTTGAAGTGGGCAAAATAGGCAACGTTCAGAGCTCAGAGAGCAGCATGTAAATATCTCCAAAGGAAAAGAATGTTCTGAGGCAGTAACTAGAAGAGCCTCCATAAGGATAAGACGCATCATCGGTTCACAGATATCAAGATATGTGTTTCATACCAGTTGAAGGTCTAGGGAGGCATTAGCAAATGGTTTTCATATCCTTACCATTAAACTGAAGAGTTGCTAGGCTAGTCATTGCTTTGCCGAAGCTCTTCTGTGGGAGGATTGTGACCTTAGAGGATGGTATGAACTTCCAAGCTTCCAAATATGTTTTAAAAATCTCTCCCCACACCCTCATTGACCTTGAACATGATCCAGAAAACCCAATCACAGTGTTACTAAATATTCACCATACATATTTAGGAAAGAGCCTGAGAAAGTTCTTTTTTTTTTCTCTTTTTTTTATTGGTTGTTCAAAACATTACATAGTTCTTGATATATCATATTTCACACTTTGATTCAAGTGGGTTATGAACTCCCATTTTTATCCCGTATACAGATTGCAGAGTCACATCAGTTACACTTCCACTGATTTACATATTGACATACTCATGTCTGTTGTATTCTGCTGCCTTTCCTATCCTCTACTATCCCCCCTCCCCTCCCCTCCCCTCTTCTCTCTCTACCCCCTCTACTGTAATTCATTTTTCCCCCTTGTATTATTTTTCCCTTTCCCCTCACTTCCTCTTGTATGTAATTTTGTATAACCCTAAGGGTCTCCTTCCATTTCCAAGCAATTTCCCTTCTCTCTCCCTGTCCCTCCCACCTCTCATCCCTGTTTAATGTTAGTCATCTTCTCATGCTCTTCTTCCCTACTCTGTTCTTAGTTACTCTCCTTATATCAAAGAAGACATTTGGCATTTGTTTTTTAGGGATTGGCTAGCTTCACTTAGCATAATCTGCTCTAATGCCATCCATTTCCCTCCAAATTCTATAATTTTGTCATTTTTTAATGCAGAGTAATACTCCATTGTGTATAAATGCCACATTTTTTTTATCCATTCGTCTATTGAAGGGCATCTAGGTTGCTTCCACAGTCTTGCTATTGTGAATTGTACTGCTATGAACATCGAAGTAGCAGTGTCCCTGTAGCATGCTGTTTTTAGGTCTTTAGGGAATAGACCCAGAAGGGGAATAGCTGGATCAAATGGTGGTTCCATTCCCAGCTTTCCAAGAAATCTCCATATTGCTTTCCAAATTGGTTGCACCAATTTGTAGTCCCACCAACAATGTACAAGTGTACCCTTTTCCCCACATCCTCGCCAGCACTTGTTGTTGTTTGACTTCATAATGGCTGCCAATCTTACTGGAGTGAGATGATATCTTAGGGTGGTTTTGATTTGCATTTCTCTGACTGCTAGCGATGGTGAGCATTTTTTCATGTACTTGTTGATTGATTGTATGTCCTCCTCTGAGAAGTGTCTGTTTAGGTCCTTGGCCCATTTGTTGATTGGGTTATTTGTTATCTTATTGTCTAATTTTTTGAGTTCTTTATATACTCTGGATATTAGGGCTCTATCTGAAGTGTGAGGAGTAAAGATTTGTTCCCATGATGTAGGCTCCCTATTTACCTCTCTTATTGTTTCTTTTGCTGAGAAAAAACTTTTTAGTTTGAGCAAGTCCCATTTGTTGATTCTAGATATTAATTCTTGTGCTATGGGTGTCCTATTGAGGAATTTGGAGCCCGACCCCACAGTGTGTAGGTCGTAGCCAAGTTTTTCTTCTATCAGATGCCTTGTCTCTGGTTTGATATCAAGCTCCTTCATCCATTTTGAGTTAACTTTTGTGCATGGCGAGAGAAAGGGATTCAGTTTCATTTTGTTGCATATGGATTTCCAGTTTTCCCAGCACCATTTGTTGAAGATGCTATCCTTCATCCATTGCATGCTTTTAGCCCCTTTATCAAATATAAGAAAGTTGTAGTTTTGTGGGTTGGTTTCTGTGTCCTCTATTCTGTACCATTGGTCCACCCGCCTGTTTTGGTACCAGTACCCTGCTGTTTTTGTTACTATTGCTCTGTAGTATAGTTTGAAGTCTGGTATTGCTATACCACCTGATTCACACTTCCTGCTTAGCATTGTTTTTGCTATTCTGGGTCTTTTATTTTTCCATATGAATTTCATGATTGCTTTCTCTATTTCTACAAGAAATGCCATTGGGATTTTGATTGGCATTGCATTAAACCTATAGAGAACTTTTGGTAATATCGCCATTTTGATGATGTTAGTTCTGCCTATCCATGAACAGGGTATATTTTTCCATCTTCTAAGATCTTCTTCAATTTCTCTCTTTAGGGTTCTGTAGTTTTCATTGTATAAGTCTTTTACCTCTTTTGTTAGGTTGATTCCCAAGTATTTTATTATTTTTGAGGATATTGTGAATGGAGTGGTTGTCCTCATTTCCATTTCAGAGGGTTTGTCGCTGATATACAGGAATGCCTTTGATTTATGTGTGTTGATTTTATATCCTGCCACTTTGCTGAATTCATTTATTAGCTCTAATAGTTTCTTTGTAGACCCTTTTGGGTCTGCTAGGTATAGAATCATGTCATCTGCAAATAGTGATAATTTAAGTTCTTCTTTTCCTATTTTTATGCCTTTAATTTCTTTCGTTTGTCTAATTGCTCTGGCCAGTGTTTCAAGAACTATGTTGAACAGAAGTGGTGAGAGAGGGCATCCCTGTCTTGTTCCAGATTTTAGAGGGAATGCCTTCAATTTTTCTCCATTCAGAATGATGCTAGCCTGGGGCTTAGCGTAGATTGCTTTTACAATGTTGATGTATGTTCCTGTTATCCGTATTTTTTCGAGAGTTTTGAACATAAAGGGATGCTGTACTTTGTCGAATGCTTTTTCCGCATCTATCGAGATGATCATATGGTTCTTATTTTTAAGTCTATTGATGTAGTGAATAACATTTATTGATTTCCGTATATTGAACCAGCCTTGCACCCCAGGGATGAATCCTACTTGATCATGGTGTACAATTTTTTTGATATGATTTTGTATCCGATTCGCCAGAATTTTATTGAGGATTTTTGCATCTAGGTTCATTAGAGATATAGGTCTGTAGTTTTCTTTCTTTGAAGTATCTTTGTCTGGTTTAGGAATCAGTGTGATGTTGGCCTCGTAGAATGAATTTGGAAGTTCTCCCTCTTTTTCTATTTCCTGAAATAGCTTGAAAAGTATTGGTATTAGTTCCTTTTTAAAGGTTTTGTAAAACTCTGCTGTATACCCATCCGGTCCTGGGCTTTTCTTAGTTGGTAATCTTTTGATGGTTTCTTCTATTTCCTCAATTGATATTGGTCTGTTTAGGTTGTCTATATCCTCCTGTCTCAATCTGGGCAGATCATATGACTTAAGAAATTTATCGATGCCTTCACTATCTTCTATTTTATTGGAGTATAAGGATTCAAAATAATTTCTGATTATCTTCTGTATTTCTGAAGTGTCTGTTGTGATATTGCCTTTTTCATCCTGTATGCTAGTAATTTGAGTTCTCTCTCTTCTTCTCTTCGTTAGCATGGCTAAGGGTCTGTCGATCTTATTTATTTTTTCAAAGAACCAACTTTTAGTTTTATCAATTTTTTCAATTGTTTCTTTTGTTTCGATTTCATTAATTTCAGCTCTGATTTTAATTATTTCTTGCCTTCTACTTCTTTTGCTGTTATTTTGCTCTTCTTTTTCTAGGATTTTGAGATGAAGTATGAGATCATTTATTTGTTTGTTTCTTCTTTTTTTAAGGAATGAACTCCAAGCAATGAATTTTCCTCTTAGAACTGCTTTCAATGTGTCCCATAGATTCCGATATGTTGTGTCTGTGTTTTCATTTATCTCTAAGAATTTTTTAATTTCCTCCTTAATGTCTTCTATAACCCATTGATCATTCAGTAACCTATTGTTCATTCTCCAAGTGATGCATGATTTTTCCTTCCTACTTTTATTGTTGATTTTCAGTTTCATTCCATTATGGTCAGATAAGATGCATGGTATTATCTCTACTCCTTTATATTGTCTAAGAGTTGCCCTGTGACATAATATATGATCTATTTTTGAGAAGGATCCATGTGCTGCTGAGAAAAAAGTGTAACTGCTTGATGTTGGGTGGTATATTCTATATATGTCAATTAAGTCTAGGTTGTTAATTGTGTTATTAAGTTCTATAGTTTCCTTATTCAACTTTTGTTTGGAAGATCTGTCCAGTGGTGAGAGAGGTGTGTTGAAGTCTCCCATGATTATTGTATGGTGGTCTATTAGACTCTTGAACTTGAGAAGAGTTTGTTTGATGAACATAGCTGCACCATTGTTTGGGGCATATATATTTATGATTGTTATGTCTTGTTGGTGTATGGTTCCCTTGAGCAGTATGTAGTGTCCCTCTTTATCCCTTTTGATTAACTTTGGCTTGAAATCTATTTTATTTGATATGAGTATGGACACTCCTGCTTGTTTCCGAAGTCCATATGAGTGATATGATTTTTCCCAACCTTTCACCTTCAGTCTATGTATGTCTTTTCCTATCAAATGCGTCTCCTGTAGGCAGCATTTGTTGGGTCATGTTTTGTGATCCATTCTACTAGCCTGTGTCTCTTAATTGGTGAGTTTAAGCCATTAACATTTAGGGTTATTATTGAGATATGGGTTATCCTTCCAGCCATATTTGTTTATTTATGTTACTGAATATGGTTTGTTTTCCTCTTTGATTATTTTCCCCCCTTTACTGTCCTACCTCCCACTGTTGGTTTTCATTGTTATTTTCCATTTCCTCTTCCTGTAATGTTTTGCTGAGGATTTGTTGGAGAGATGGTTTTCTAGCTGCAAATTCTTTTAACTTTTGTTTACCGTGGAAGGTTTTAATTTCATCTTCCATCTTGAAGCTTAATTTTGCTGGATACACAATTCTTGGTTGGAACCCATTTTCTTTCAGTGTTTGAAATATGTTTTTCCAGGATCTTCTAGCTTTCAAAGTCTGTGTTGAGAGATCAGCTGTTATCCTGACTGGTTTACCCCTAAATGTAATCTGCTTCCTTTCTCTTGTAGCTTTTAAAATTCTCTTCGTATTCTGTATGTTGGGCATCTTCATTATAATGTGTCTAGGTGTGGATCTCTTATGATTATGCACATTCGGCGTCCTGTAGGCTTCTAGGATTTGGGATTCTGTCTCGTTCTTCAAGTCTGGGAATTTTTCTCGAATTATTTCATTGAATAGATTGCTCATTCCTTTGGTTTGGAGCTCTGTGCCTTCCTGTATCCCAATGACTCTTAAGTTTGGTCTTTTAATGTTATCCCGTATTTCTTGGATGTTCTGCTCATGGTTTCTTAACAGTCTTGCTGAGCTGTCTATGTTCTTTTCAAGTTGAAATACTTTGTCTTCATTGTCTGATGTTCTGTCTTCTAAGTGTTCTACTCTGCTGGTAGTATTCTCAATTGAGTTTTTAAGTTGGTTTATTGCTTCCTGCCTTTCTAGGATTTCTGTTTGTTTTTTATAACCTCTATCTCCCTGTATAGTTGATCTTTTGCTTCCTGGATTTGTTTATGTATTTCATTGTTGAAGAGATCTTTCATTGTCTGATTTTGCTGTCTAATGTCTTCCTTGAGACTCCAGATCATCTGAAGCATGTATCTCCTGAATTCTTTATCTGCATTCCATCTGCTGCAGATATTACCTCTTCTAACATTGAGTTGACCTGCATTGCTTGTGGTCCTTTCTTTCCTTGTCTCTTCATACTTTTCGCATTTCTTTCTGCTTACTGAGACTGTTGTGTTGTTGAATTTTCCCCCTATATATTTGTATTACTCTTGTATAGTTGCAAAGTCTCCCGCGCAGGCGCGGGCAGGGTCTCTGCTCCTCCTCCAATTGGGGCACTGTGCCTACCACATCGGCAGGCCGCTGGGCCTGTTCTGCTGGTTGGTAGCAGGTGCGCCTACCTTGCAGGTGCATGGGGCGGCTCTGCCACTCCCAGGTTGCTGGGCCTGACCTGCTGGTGGGTTGCAGGTCCGGCTACCTTGCAGGCGTGGGGGGAGGGCGCACACCTATTTGTATTTAGACAGTTACACGGAATGGAGGACGTAATGCTTGGGATGAAAGTTGGGGGGAAGGGGAAGGTAGGTGCTCTTGAAAAGAAAGAAGGACAGGGAGATAGATAGCATAGAGGAGAATGAAAAGAGCCGTAAAACTTGGAAGGGGAGAGAGAGAGGGAAAAGGGAGAGAAAAAGTTAAAATGAAATAGGAAATAAAATTCGGTCTTAGAGATCCATTTTCTTCTCTTCCCATAGGCAAAGCTGTGCCCTCCGGGCTGAGTTTTGCCCTCAATGTGTCAACAACAATCCCTGTAAGGCGGTTCCTGGGAGTCTCTCAATCCTGTTGGTCCAGAGCTGTTTCACTTCTACGGCCCCTCCTCCCCTTCCTCCTGCCAGCCAGCCAGGTCCTGCTCACCGGAGGCAGTTCCTCAAGGATTTGGTTACACTTTCAGCCCCACCGAGTGCTCTATTTCCCTAACTACTGAGCACTCTTGCTGTCATTCATCTAAGCCCCAGTGCTGTGGAGCTGTGGTCTGGGAGTCAATTGTTTAATTTTTCCGGACCCCTTTGGTGGGCACACCTTCGGAATCTGGCAGCTAAGACCATTGGTGTCGCTGCTTGTGGTAATAGGAGTTGGGGGTCGAGGATCCCCTCTACTTCCCTCAGCCCCTACAGTCACAACCACACTGCTGGCGGTAGGAGGAGCTGGGGGTCTGGAGTGTCCTCTGTTTCCCTCCGCCCCTACCGTCACACCCTCTCAGTTCGCGGTTGGGGGATTTGGGGGTGGGGAGTCTTCTCTGCTTCTCTCTGCCCCTACAGTCACGCCCTCGTCACTGGCAGTAGGGGGAGTTGGGGGTCGAGAGTCCTTTGGCCCTTACGGTCACGCCCACAGAGAGATTTTGAAGTTTCCCGGTTGTTTGTATCTGGTGTGGGTGGGAGTCACACTCCTGCTAAAGTAGATTCCGCTGGGAAGGAATCTCTTTGGCCGAACTTTGGTGACTTCCCCTCTCTGTTATGGCGGGCCCCTGGCTCCTTGCCGGAGTGACCGAAGGGAGGGGTGGAACTGGCTTGTCTCTGGTCTGACACAATCTCTGGTTTTAGTTCCCAGTTCGCTATTTCGTAAATGGTTGGTTAGATTTCCTTCACGCTGTCTCAGGGGGGGGAGCCGTTCGCCGGGTGGGCGGGGCTGTTAGTAGAGCCGGGAGGGCACGGGCTGTCTGCTGGGCCAGGCGGGGACACTTCTCGCTGCGCCGGGCCGCCGGGGGCTGCCTGTAGAGCCGGGCAGCTGCAGCCGCGTGGCTAAGATCGGGGAGGTGGGGTGGCCGTTCGCTGAGGGAGAGCGGGGCCTCCCGGGACAGCGAGATGGCGGGTGCCATCTGCGGGTTCGGGCGGGCCGAGCCGCTTGGGACCGCCGGCCGCTTTCTGAAGCGGCTGGTGGCCGCGGGATTGTACCTCTGCACCCGCCGGGGGGCCGCCTGTAGAGCCGGGCAGCTGTGGCCGCGTGGCTACGAGCCTGGCAGGCGTGGTGGCCGTTTGCAGAGCGAGAGCAGGGCCTCCCCGGGATGGCGGGTGCCGTCTGCAGGTTCGGGCGGGCTGCGCCGCTCTGGGCCGCTGGCCGCTTGCAGAAGCGGCTGGTGGCTTCGGGACTGGACCTCCGCACCCGTGTGGCCGGCCAAGATCCCCTTGTCTGGGACAAACTGACACTGCTAATAAACCTACCAATTCCCGGCAGGTCCCCTCTTAACGGAATTTTGCTAGAAGTTCCTCAGTAGGTAGACTGCCGCTGTTCCAATGGGTCTTTCTGATCCCGTTAATGTGGAGACATTGGAATCGCTGCTTCCTCGCCGGCGGCCATGTTGGATCCCCGAGACTCAGTATATTGATGTCTGTTTCCTTCCAAGAGATCTTAAAACAAGCAGTTGTCTCATATACTTCTAATTTCCTTCAGTTTATACATCTTTATTGCTGGACCTCAGTCACAATTAATTGTTTCCTCCTTTTGCTTCTTGCTTTCTCAGTGAATGTTCATCAACAGTATGACATTATTCAGGATGAAGATTCAGCACTTGTTCAGTGCCCCTGTGAAGCTTGTAGATTCAAACAGCAATTCTTTATTACTGAACTCACACCGGCCTCTACACACGTTCTGGGGAAATCCAAGTTCTGCCCCTGAGAAAGTTCTTAATGGAGGTTTCAACAGAATTGCTGGAGAGAATCTTACAAACTGAAGTTCACAGGCTCCCCCCTTAAGAAATTCTGGTAGAATAAATCCAGCACAGGGTCTGGTAATCTTCATGTTTTTTTAGAAGATTCCCAAGCCATAGTCATTCAGGTTTAGGAACTACACTAGGCTGAATAATAACTCTCCCCAATATCCAGGCCCCAGTCCCTAGAATCTGTGAATGGCAAAATACCTTATATGGCAAAAGGGAGGCTGCAGGTGTGATTAAATTAAGTATTTGGTGATGGGGAGAATATCCTGCTTTGCCTGATAGGTCCTAAATGTAGCCAAAATGTTCTTACAAGAGGAAGGCAGAGGAAGACTCGACACAGGGCAGAAAGGAAAGTAATGATGGAAGGAAGATGCTAGGCTGCTGGCTCTAAAGAGGGAGCCAGTCCACCTACTCTAGGAGTGGGAGAAGGTGAGGAAGGAGATTCTACCCTAGAGCCTGCAGAAGGATCCAGCCCCTCTGACATGTTGACTTCAGCCCAGTGAAACCGGCTTGGACTTGTGACCTTTAGAATTGTAAGAAAATAAATGTGTATTGTTTTAAGCCACTGAGTATGTGGAAGCCTGGGACAGCAGTAATGGGGAACTAACTCAGTGTCCTAGCCACTTCCATTTGAATGGCCCTTTATTGCTACACACAATGCTTTAAGTCACTGCTTCAATACCCTAAGATTTAACTGGTTCCAACTGTAGAGGGACATAAAAGCAGCCTTGCTTCTAGAAGATATTGCTGTCCCATCTTCCCGTCTTGCTGAGCACCTCTCCACAGTCCCATTCCCGTGAGATTTCATAGCTTCCAGAAGAGGCCAGGCAGTGCTGAGGGTGAAGGCCTGCAGCCAAAACCTGCATCCCTCAAGTTTGGACATTGAGCCACAAGAACTCATCACACTGCTCCTGTGTGCTCAGCATTCTGCTTGCTACTGTAGGGAATTCAGAGAATCAGGAGAGGTCGTTCCCCACCCTCCTGCTGAGTACAAACATTGCACAGCAGTTACAAACACTTAGGTTGCATTTCCAGGAATGTCAAAGCTGAGGCTCCCCTGGCTTCAACGGATATTGTCTCATCTTGGGCCAGGACAAATGCATCATCGCAGCTTAAGGGAAGAAGATGATGTCAAATCATGGGCTTATCAGTTATACTCTGATTAGAAGACCTGGAAATCTAGTCATTGTCCCGCAGTTTTAAGCTCTCAGGAACCTGAAGGATGTATTAACGGTGGGTATATTCCAAGGTGGGTGAGGGTATATGTGTGTGGAGGGAATCTCTATATTTTATCGGTACTTGTTCCTATCAGAGCTCCTCATGGTGAAAGAATGAGAGGGGGAGAAAAAGATGGCAGCTGCATAGAGCTGGGATAGCATCTCGTTTCTATGACAACGGTGTCTGCTCTGCTCCTAAGCTCCATCTGGTATTTTCAGGCCTAACAGCCAGGTAGCATGTAAATGTCTGATGGGGGAAAAAAAGGCATCAGTAGAGATTCTTTGGACCAGGCACAAATGAACACAGCAACACCATGGCCTTTCTAAGAAAAACAGTACATTACTTCTCCAGAAAGAGGGCAATGTGAAGACACACCACAGAGTACACAGGACACGTGCAACCGTGTTTTATGGAGAGAGCAAGCTCAACAAGCACACAAAATTAAGTAGCCTCAGAGGCTGAGATGGGGTGCTTTCTCCTAAAGACAAGGTAGCAGTATATTCATGGGGTGATTCTTTCTTCACCCTGGCTTCCTTCCCCAGTCCTGCATTGTGGGATTGTGTGGGTGTCAGGTAATATGGATACAGCAGCTCTTACTTGCCTCACTGACCTTCCCTTCAGATTTTATCCTTGCTGATTACTGTTCCTTGGTAGCTCTGCAGAATTTATGAGAAGCTGAATTTCAGTCCTCCTTCATGGGCCCTGGCTCAGAGAAAAGCATGCTTTCAAAATAGCACAATACAACACAGCTGGGCTCCACTATGTCCTACCCACCATTTTGCATGTATCTATCTAGTGAAAATGCCTTCTTTCTCTTCCTAAATAATACTATCATTAAAAACATAACATCTTTACAAAGTTATAATTTATCCAAAATACAATACAGAATTTGATTTTAGAGATAGGCTGCTGTGCATTGTCTGGCACACATTTAGGCTAAAAAAAATTATTTTCTGTTTATCTGACATTCAAATTTAACTGGACATTCTGTATTTTTATTTGCTAAATCTGGCAACCCTATTTATAGACAGGAACATAGGCCTTTAAATTCATTTGATCACTTAGGCTTTGATACGATATGTGGAAATGCCACCACACTGAATCTGAGTATTGGTTTCCAGCCTTTTCTAGTTACTAAAACAGACATTTGAATGTCCGTTGTTTACACCAAAACCTAACGTTTATACCAAACCTTTGCACACACTCATTTTCCTTTATTCATTCAACCCAGTAATTGGGCACCTGCTATTTGCCTGATACTTCCGGAAGCTAGGAATCCATGGTGTGCACAAAGACCCACAGGCCCTTCTAGCATTTGACTGTGGCACTTGATTTTATTTCAGGACATTTATCCCCACTGCATACAAGTCACCATTTGATACAGAAAGATTCATCAGATATGGCTTCTGCTGGCTGAAATGAGATAAAGTAGATCAGCTCTCCCTTACATATCTTAAAAATTTCCCCAAACCTCATCAAACCAGTCCCATGGGCATTAAATTACAAAGTAGTTCCAAAAGTACTTCCTTGGCCCATTTCTTCACACTGTTTTCCTTCAATATCCTAGGGTAGGAGACAACTGACCATGGAGGAGTTGGGGACACCATCTCCCTCAGTTTGTGGGGTCTGTTCTTGTTCTCATGGGGTTCTATCCATCTTAGGGTCCCTCCTCTGTCCTATTCCTCTCCTGGATCCTAATAGGAAATTTGGACTTTCCATTGAAATTTGCATTCTTTCTCCCCCTTTCTTGCTGGATCAACCTGACTCTTTTCTCTAACTATTTTACCTATTTAATACTGGTACCTACTAACACAGAGGAGAGAATTAAAGGTCTGACACATTCCAGAAAGTTCTCGAGATATGGACCTACCTTAAGTTTTTTCCTTGTGACTTATATTCTTTCCTCCCGTATCTCACCTTCTGACTGTGACACGTTTTTATGAGTACTCTATAGCTTTTGTTGTATATACTCAGATATGACACTTAAAATATATAGCTATCATGTAGACAGAATAATAGCCCTGAGGATATCCTTATCTTAATCATAAAATCTTGAAAACAAGTTACTTTACATGGCTAAAGGGACTTTAGAAATGTGATTACAGATTTATACAGATAACAGGTGTAAAGCAATACAATCACAGGAGTCTTTAAAAGAGGGAGGCAGAAGTGTGAGAACAGGAGAGAGATTAGAAGACATTATGTTGTTGGCTTAAAGAAGGAAGAGCCAGGAGTCAACAGAAGTGGGCAGTTTTTACCAGCTGAATGGGTAGGAATTGTGTCCTCAATCCTCCAGAAGGACTATGGATACCTTGATTTTGATTCACTAAGACCTCTTTCAGACTTCTGACCACTAGAAAAATATGGTTACAAATTTGTACTATTTGAAGCCATTTAATTTTGTGATGACTTTTTTTATAGTAGTCATAAGGCACTGAACAATCAGAACTAACATTGATCAGGATCCTCATCAGATAAGCCAGGTGCTAACTAGTTACATGCCAGTTTGTGGGTAAATCTGCATGGTGTGGAGATGGAGAGCAGAGGTGATAGGGTTGACAAGGAGGCTAGGGCAGTGATTTCAATATATTTATAGTCCAAATGGGTATGCCGGTGAATGTCTGCTGGCTATACACTTAAGGACAACTAAATCTAAAGAGTGTAAAGTGGATTCAGGCATGACTCTTAAATTTTTCTTCCCTAACGCTTTGATATTAATCCTTAACAAAGTATCCAAGACAATGATTCTAATACATTTCTTGATTCTTTTCTGTGTGTCCTACAATCTGAAAATTCCATCTACAGGTTGTTTACTTCCCCTCTCCTGTTTCCTCCCTTTCTTCTACTCTGCCTCTCCTATCCCCATTTGAAATTCAGTGAAATAAAGGGGAAAGAGAATCAAGGACTCACTCAAGGTCACACAGAAAGTTATCAGCCAAACTGAGCCCTGGATGTGGGTCAACATATTCAATCCTGTCTGTGATGATGTGTTGTTAATCCTTCACCAAGTGAGCAGCACTTTGTTGTCATCGTATTCTTGAAATGCCATTATTGCTCTGCATGCCTCTGTGGGGTCTTCCTCTGAATTTTGAATAAAATCCAAGATTCCTTCCATTGCCTTCAGGGCCTGCATGATTGGACCCTGACCCTTTTGACAATCCATCTGTGCACTGATCCCGATGGCTTTCTCTCTGTTCTGCAGATGCCAAGTTCTGCCCAGCCTGAGGTACCATTGGAACACAAATGTATTGTTCATACTGTCTACAGCAGGTCCCTATCCCACACTAGTTTGTGGAATACACTTTCTGGGTTTGCATTGATTTAGTGCATATGTGCACCTTGTTTGAGTTGTCTCTGTAGGATCTGTTAGTGCCAAGCTCATTTATCTTATTCACTGTTGTGGCATGGAGTCTGGCACGTAGTAGGCCTTTAATAAATGCTCACTGAAGATGTCTGTGGTCATTCTTCATGGACTCACCCTGAGGCTGTACCATCATCCTCAGGGCACAGAATTGCTAATTCGTCATATACACCACTGAGACAGGCTGTCAATCAGATGCTGGGACTGAATAAAAGAAAGAAAGGTGTTTGGTCAGTTACATAAAATATCACACCCGGCACTTAAAGGAAGTGGAAAGTAGCTTTGTGACCTCTGTGGTAATCAGCTCACACTGTGAAGCAGGAGATTTGAATCTCCTTATCTACTTCTAGATGAGAATATTATGTTTCATTTACAGTTACAGCCTTCTGGACTGAAATATCATATTTTATGAGTAATAGCATCTGTAAGTAAGATAAAAGACATCACAAAAGAAAATGAAAGCATTTAAAATACAACAATTACTGAAATAAAAATCATCTTTAGGACATTTTCCTGACAAGTTCTCTTAGGTTTTATTAATTTGTTCTAAGAATATCACCATGAATCTTTTTTTATGAGAGGATCCTGTGTGCACAGGCCTTGCATTTATTCACTGGAGGCTAAGGCATGACAACCATGTGGGATCTCAGCTGCTTCTGGATTTTTTCTGGGTTAGTGTTTTTAAAAAAGGAGATGGTACAAGGTAGATTATTGTGCTAGGAGGAAAATTTCATTTGGGCTCATGGTTTCAGTCCGTGGTTTGCAGACTCCATTGCTCTGGGTGGGAGGTGAGATAGAGCACCACGGAGGAAGAGACTGTCAGATGAAGGCAACTCAGGACATGGCAGCCAGGAAGGAGCGAAAGACAGACAGACAGACAGACAGACACACACACACACACATGGGGGGGGGGAGAAATGCCAAAGGGACAAGATATATAATCCTCAAGACACTCACTACAGTTACCATCCAGTTATTCCATTCAAATTGTGAATCCAGAGAATGAATTGATTCATTGGTTGGGCTATAACTCTCCTAATCTAATAATTTCATCTCTGAACATTCCTGCATTAACACAGGAGCTTTGTGGGGGCAGCTTATATCCAAACCATAACAATTAACAAACGGTTTAGGAAACCTGTGCATGTAGATATTTTATAGGTAGAACGATGAGATGTAACAAGTACAGAACTATAAGAGTATTAAATGATGACAAATATACAACTTCCTCAGCAATTCTAATATTTTGCAGTATTCCTTTATTTATGTTCAGATATTTAAGTTCCTTTCATTCTTTTTTTTTTTCATTTAATTCAATCTATTTCAGAACTACTTACTATTACCTAGGAATTACTCAGAGAATTCTCTGCCTAAAGTGTTTCTTGGTGAGCTCTTTTATTTAAATTCTAACTAATTATTTCCTTTAACCATTTTACAGGGTTTTCTATATTCTATTATCAACACACCTGCAATGTCAAATAAAAGATAAGGTTTATGAGCCATGTAAACTATAATAAAACATTTCAAGCTGTCTATGGCATCGTGGAGGGAAAATAATGGCAGTGTCTGGTTTTTATAATGTAATGCTATTGTACTAAGGCCACTAAAGTCATTTTAAACATTGAAAGCACAAAGTAATTTAATCCTGATAAATGAGCAATTTAGCAAAGTGTTTTAAGAAGAAATAGTATTTATGATTCACTCTACCTACACACATATATGTAAATATGCACATTAAAATTTTTAAAACTTTCTAGAGTCACTATGAATAATTCATAGAAAGTAAAAGAAATATGAAAATTTATCCCAAATTTCCAAATAATTGCTATGACTAATTCACTGAAATTAATAGAAATCTTCATTCATAACAATCTTTAACAATCTTAATAAGAAACTAAATAGAATAAAATATGTTAATTGCTCAATTCAGATCTACTCAACAATTAAAATGCAATTGTTTAGTGGGTAAGTAGCTATGTATTTATTAGGTAAGCAAAAAATATATTAATGATTGTAACAACTAAATGACAAGGAAAAAAGTCCTAAATTTCTTTTTAGTTATTTCAATGTAATCCAAAACCCACTAGAATTTATTGTCATGGAAACTACAACTCGATTAAACCAGATTGCAAGCTCTTGTCTTATTCATCTTTCTAATGCCAAATTCTTTCCTGCCTGACATAGGCTTATTGAGTAAACAAATGAATGATCCTGGGTGGAGAATAGTGCTTTCCATATTTAGTTTTGGGTGTCTTTCCAGAGTCAACAGGCTGCTCTGTCTTGGGTAAGACACCTGGGAGAAACTTTCTAGTCCCTGTGTTGGGCTCTGGGCTCTGACAATGTAAAAATCCAAACTCATCAGCTATAATAGAAATTCTTCTTTCAGAGATTTTGATATTAAATGATTCCTAAAGTGTTAATGGAATTTCTTTTCTATTAGTAGACATATCAGACTGTTTGAAAATGATATTGACATTTTAAGCACTTGTATACCTATATATTATTTTATCATGTGTATGTATATCTGTATATGTATGGTTGCATGCATATATATGTTTTTACTAATCAATCAATCAACTGATCTGTCAAATCCTAGGGAGAATTCCTTCCTCAGAGGAAAGGGCTTTGCATTAGATTAATTGCTCTTGGCCAGCCCTGGACCCTGGTTGATAGTTATACCCTTTTTTCAGACTCTCAAAAGAAAGTTCAATATAGAAAACAGATAAAAGAGGTATTTTAACTGAAGTGGTTGAAAACCATTGGTGAACAGAAAAGATCTTTCATTGGAACAAAGGGACTAGGAAGTCATTCTAGACCTAGCTCTGGTGTTAACTGGATGTGCATCATTGTGGAATTTCATAACTGCGTGGCCTCAATGCTAATACCTTAAAAATTAAAGGATTATGCAAGATGTTTTCAAAGTCCCTTAAGCCACTAAAAATGTCTTGACTATTATATAAGTGAATGAGTCTCGTTTAAGTATTTTTAATTTTAACTATTTACCACAAATTAACTTTTAAGTCTGTTATAGGTTGAATTATGTCTCCCCTAAATATAAGTTGAAGTTCTAACCCAAGTACCATACTGGGAAATAGGTGAGCATATTTGAAAATGGGATCTTTTGCAGATGTAATTGATTAAAATGAGGTGATACTGGCCCTTTGAGTAAGCCCTTCATCCAATATGATTTGTGCCCTTATAAGGAAAGAAGAGAGAAAGAGACATAAACCCCTAGGGAGAATTCCAAGTGATGACAGAGGCAGAGATTGGACTAATGTGTCTACAAGCCAAGGGGTGTCAAGGATTATCAGTAAGGACCAGAAACTGGCATAAGGCAAGGAAAAGACTCCCTTCAGAGCACCTGGAAGGAATCAACTGTCAACACCTTGATTCTGAATTTCTAGACTCCAGAACTGTGACAGAAGAAATCTCTATTGTTCTAAAACACCCATTGTGATACTGTGTTATAGCAGCCCTAGGAAACTAATGTAAATGTTAGGAAACTAATGCAATACTTTGTATATGAATCTCATTTTTATGTTTGCATTTTAGATACATAGTTGGTTATATACGTTTTTACACAAAGGTATGACCCCATTCTCAATTGTGTTTAGGGGAGTCACATTCTATTTCAGTTCATTATAGATGCACTGCATTACTAATACACATTCTAGAAATCTGAAAATGTCTTCAGGAAAAAAATACTAATTGGTAATAAGCATTTTTTTGGAAAATCTGCCTGGAAATGAATCAGCCACTGAAATAGTTTCATTTCCTTCAGTCTCTAGATTTTAGAGGCACTGTGAAGTGATTAAGGGATTATTGGGATTCAAATCCTAATTCTGCTACTTCTTTGCTGTTGTTTGCACCTTGGATGAGTTTCTTAGCTTCTCTCCCCAACCCTCTTTTCACCAAGGAACCAAAGAAGCAGGTGGCAATTGGCACATAGCGAGTACTATGGTCTGAATTTTTGGGTCTCTCCAAAATTCATGTGCTGAATTCTAATCCCTAAGGTGTGACTACTGAATATGGGGCTTTAGAGACATGGTTAGGCAATTCCTCATGACTCACCAATGTCCTTATAAAAGAGACAGCATAATGCTAGGCAGTATCTTCTGCTTTGTGAAGATGGAGTGAGAAGACTATTCTATGAACCAGGAAGTAGGCCCTCATCAGATACCAAATCTTTTGGCACCTTCATATTAAGCTTCCCAGTCTCCAAAATTGTGAGAAATTGAGCTACATTGTTTTTAAAGTATTGTGGCTTATGGTATTTGGTTATAACAGCCCAAGTGATTGATGCCAGCAAACTATTGAACACGTGCTAAATGCCAGTCTCTTCCTTCCTAATGCTTGTAGCTCACTGTCATGAATTTATGGCATAGAGCAACTCTAGCATGCCACTCACCTGCACCAAAACATTACATGGCTCTCCACTGTCCTAGTGAACAAGGTAAACAACATACAAACATTGACCCCATCTAATTTTCACCCTTTTTTCTCCCTTACTTTCTATCTAGTCAAGGTCCTAACTCCTATATTTTAACACAGCTCATATTTATCCCCTACCCATAAGGCTTCCCAGATCATCTGTATCAGACTTTCTCTCCATCCACCATATTCTATAGCACAAGGTGAAGATCTTTTTCTAGGATTCCCAGGAGGTACTTGTGTATGCTATGTCTCATTTGACAGATTATGACCTTCAGGAGGGCAGGGCCTCTATCCTTCCCACTTTGTATCCCCTATAATACCCAAGAGAGAGTTTAACACTTACTAGCTACCCAATAAATGGTTGTTAAACTTAGTTGAGCCCCTATATTTTTTCTTTGTGGTAGATGCCCTAAGAAAAACATAAAATAAATGAATTACTTTTTCTTCTTTCCATTGTAATATATATGCCCTGGGCTAGTGAGTATTTGCAAGCCTGGTTTAGAACTTAGAAAAGTCATCAATCTAAGAGAGGGAGGAAATGCATTTTAAATCACAGAGCAATATAGCCTTACATAAGGCCTTCTAGCAAGGCACTTATTGATGGGCCATAACCCAGGTGCTGGTGTTATCAGAACAAAAGTCTGAGGTTGAGAGACAATGAGTGATCTTAACTTTTATACTTCATAGGTATGCAATTCAATGAAACATCTACAGATGGAAAGTTTGGATTTGAGAATCATATGTGGGTATCACAATGCAAATAATTGGCTTTCTTTCTAAAGAACATCTGTTGAAACATCTGAAAGCAGTTGTTTATACTGCTGCCAAAATGCTGAAAAATATAATAATTCTCAAATGAGGTTAGAAATATCCAGGGGAAGAAAAATGTTTTTTTTTATGTAGTTCTGTTTTTATTAAATCTTCTTGTTGTTTCTCTAATATGGTACATAGGAGATGTTC
The DNA here is from genome assembly GCF_964194105.1 of Spermophilus citellus. Classification (NCBI taxonomy): domain Eukaryota; kingdom Metazoa; phylum Chordata; class Mammalia; order Rodentia; family Sciuridae; genus Spermophilus; species Spermophilus citellus. The sequence goes on from NC_138195.1 coordinate 83,888,373, forward strand.
AATAATATTTGTTGAATGAATGTTGAATGAAAAGCAGAAACTCATTAAACAGTTGTTGAATGAATCATTTCTCTCTTTTTTTGGACTTATAAGATACATTTTCAGAAAATAGTATTCTCACAAAGTTTACTCATGTCATATACCATTTTTATTTGGCATAAATTTAAGTAATGCTACTCTTGCTCTGTACATTATGGGATATAATCAGCACATATATCTATAAGAGAAAAAAAATCTCAACACTATACAAAATGTATGAGTAAAGCTAGATCTATGATAGCAACATATTAATATCTTAATATGTTACTTTTATTCATTATGAAAATGTAAAATTTGAATTGTGAACTTACATAATTATGCTTGCTTCAATAAACAAAATAAAAATTTAAAACCCTGCTAATGCCTTATAGTTGTAGTAGCTCTGTGAAGATTCTAATGAGATTTAAAAGCAACAGAATGTTCTGGGATGTGAGAAAGACGACTGTGGAAGATGAAGATGCCATTTCTTCCCTCATTCTCCCTTTCTTGAATTTTCCAGCAGCTCTCTTTTCCATACTCCCAGATGAGTGAGGCGACTGAGCTCCAAAGGCTGCCCAAACTTGCTCTGCCAAGTTTCAGTACAGAAAGAACATGTTAAATAATAAATGGAGTTTGAGTGTAACTAATAAAATTGGAATGTTAAATAGCATCATGCTTTTGAAAACCAGCTTCCTTGTGAGGATGCTCCCTGTGCACGTCCACAGGAAATAATTCTGAAGGGAGTGATATTAATTAGTAATATAGTTTATCTTCTGGAAGCCCTTTCTTTTGATGGCCGCTGTGTTATGGTTCAGAAGCCTCAAGTGCTCAAAGAAAATGACTCCAACCACAATTTCAGCTTTGTTTTCCATCCTTGAATGGATAAAATAGTCCAATTTATTTCTGTATATCTAAGTTATACACATGTATCCTAAAATGAAGGATTATGAGTTATAAAAAGGTACTTAAGAAGGGTCTTGAATGAAATGGTAAAATGCTTGTGATATAATAAGAAGAAACACAAGAGCAGAATCCCAAACTGAATTTGCAGTTTCTGAGTCCAGATTTCTTGATTTCAGTTGTCTGTCATATACTAGGTTGGCAACCTTGATAAGATAGAGTCCAAATCCTGATTCTGCTACTTCCTATCTATTGTATGTGACCTTGGACAACTTACTTAGCTCTCTCTGCTTCAGTCCTCCAAGTATCAAAACCATTGGTCTCATAGGGTTGATAAGTATATTAAAAGAATAAATATATGTCAAGGCCTCAGATGGTCATTGAGTTGAATCATTTATTGAATTCAATTTGCTCACTGAATTGTTCTGTGCCTCAATTTCCTCAATTATACTATGAAAGTCACAAAAAAAAGCCATCTTGAAAAAGTTTAGAGTATTCAGAATAGTACTTGGCAAATATGTGATTCATTAGAGTAATATTATTAAATAATATTAACTATTGTTATTATACATAATAATATATACTTATTATTTATTCACAATAATTTCAAGTTTTGTAAAGAAAAAATGCTGGGTGAGGAGGGTTACCTGAAAGACAATAGCCAAATTTTCATTAATATTTTCTTCTTAATATACTTATAGGTAATTCTTTTCTGCTTCACTACACTTTCCAGTGTTTTCTTTTATAATAAACTTGAAAAACTACATTTTATGCCGACATGACTTGATGGAAATTAAGGCAGAAATTCGGAATAGGTTAAAATTTATAACTGATTATACTGCAGCACATATGATATCTTAATTAAGCCTATTGTGATGTGACAAAAATTTAGATTTACCTTATTTTACTTAGTTCAGAATATCTTCTAACTAGAAATTACTTTTCAAAGCTTAACCAATGTCAATTTTACATTCAGAAATGAAGTCAAATGTTTACTACAATGTCAATATTTTGACCTACTAAAAGTAAAAATATTTTATTTTTTAATTTAAAAAATCCCATGCGAAAGTCCCAAAGGTGCCTTTCATGTTTAAGCTTTAATTAGTATAACCACTTTGGTCTCTGACACATATTACGCAGATATAGAAGTGTTAATATTACTGCAGCTTGATTACAAAAGGCAATGATTAATTTTAAAGCAGAGGAAAAAAGATATGCCCTGATTACAAAGGAATGATTAAGGCGGAATGTCAGACATTGCACATTTATAGCACTCTTGCCATCATCCAAGGATAAGACTGTGCAAAAGTTTATATTTAGAATCACGGGTACTTTAGTACTTTGGGACACTGGATGTTTGTGTCTTGGAGCCTGAGCACCTCAGCTCTTTTAAGGCCTAAAGTCTTCTTTGGTTCGTGCACAGAAAACTACCCTGACTGTCTAAGGGGCCCAACCAGCCACCCTAGTTTGAAGTTCTCGCGAGGCCAGAACGAGAGCTCTGGCCAGGGCCCACCCGAAGGTTTCCCGCCCTAGCAGTGTTGGTAGGTGCCATTTTGCCAAGAGTCTGAGAACTTTGAAGGTCTTGGACCAAAGAAATGAGGGCCCTGGGAGGAAAAGACAGACCACAGCAAGGGCTGCTGGCCAGATGCGCTTGAGACTTGCGTGAGGGCGTGGGGGTGGGGGACGGGAACCCGGACTTGCAAACTGCCAGCGGGAAAACGGAGGCCCGTGGGCGGCTCCCGCCTCTGGGCCTAGACTGCGGCCCGCGTGGGGCCGCGGCTTGGCGTGGGCAGGGACGCGAGTTGGAGGCAGGTCCAGCTGGAAACCGGCTAGAAGAAGCCGTCCTTATTGTCTTTCCAGGATCCTCAGACTCGGTTATAAAATATTCAGCAGCCAGAGAAGGATTCGCGGGAGCCCAGGCCCGAGATGAGCCTGGAGTCCCTGTTTCAGCACATCATCTTCAGCGAGCATCAGGCTGAGGAGAGTCGTCGGGTGATGCGAGAAGGTCGGGTGTTTTTGCCCGTTGCTCAGAGCTTTTTGTCTTCTCCAGCTGGGAGCTTGGAGGACGTAAAAAGCCTATGGTAGTGATCAGGGCCCTTAGGGGAATCTGCCTTTCTCCTTGAGGGAAAGACAGCTGGAAAGTGCCCTACCAAATGCTCCTGGAATGGGGACTTAAGAAAGATTGATGTGTCTAAAGATTTCATTTCTATTGCAGTAAGGTCAGAAATAACCAGATGTCGTGAAAAAATTAAGAAAGCAACAGAGGAGCTGAATGAAGAGAAAATCAAATTGGAATCTAAGGTATTGACGTGGACAGCATGCTAATTATCACTTGATAAAGCTGGATTGGGGGCAGGGATATTTCACTATCTAACAAACTTGTCCTTCAACTAGGAATCTCTTGACTTTCTGTGTCAGTTTGCTGTCATCCAGTAATATTTAAAGTTCTGAATCTGGTGATAACCTTCGGTTCTAATACGAACTTGCCCCAAAGAAACCAGTTTAAGTAATGAAGAATTCATCATTCACTTCATGGGATGGTTAAGGTTTTAAAGGAGCATGGTGTCTTTGGAAGAATAAGTAGTCAGTTTAGTATATAAATTTGGAATAATAAATAATTGAAGTGTGCTATGTCGATCTAATGGATTGAGCATAATTTTCACGAGTCTTCTTTTGTTTTTCAGTTCTTTGGGGGCATGTCTTTCATCCAAAAGTACACTGCTAGCATTTCTCTTTTTGCTGCAGCATTTGTAAAGTTCTGTCATTTTAAATTGGAGTGGGAATCCAATGGCTCCTTGAAGGATTTTGAAGAGTGGATAAAGTTTTGGAGAGGCAGACAAAAGAAGTAGAGAAAACATCTCTTGAGTCTGCCTGAGTTCTGTTGGGAGAGAAATCTAGTTAAAAGTAGAGGACTGCTATCTGGGAATAGGAGGAAACTCTTACAAGTTCATAATCAGGGAGAGGTGATAAAAATGGTTTTGAGAGGATCTTTCTGAAGTCTGATTTGGCAGATGGCAATAGATTGTTAGGAAGCTGAAAATGTCATTTAAGTATGTTGCAATGAAGCCTCACTATGGGTCGAAGAAGATACTAATTCAAAAATATTTATTCAACACCTAATGATGAACTAAGCAAACTGTGCAATGGGACATCTGAGCAAGTGTTTGCTTTACATATATCTAATCTAACTTATATTGTGAGGAATTTTCAGTTTTCTTTCTGGATAATATGATCCTAGAACCTTCTCCACTTGGTGAGCTTCAGCTTTTCTTTCCATATCCTGCTCAAACATCGCCTCCCTGGACAATATGGTAAAATTCTATTAAATAACAATGCATGCTTTTGTTTGTATCCCCCATTATTTTGTGAGCAATAGATATTTTACCCATGTTTTTTCTTATGTCCATTGCCTAGCATACAGTATACATTAGTGTGTTTAATGAATTAGTGAATACCAGTTGTGTGGTAGATAATAGGGAAAGTGCTGTGTTTTTGTTGAACTGACAAAAATTATATCTATTTATAGTTACCTTGTGATGTTTCTATATAGGTATACATTTTGTAATGCTCAAATCAGGATAAGCATGTCTATTCCTCAAATATTATCATTTCTTTGTAGTAAAAAGATTAAAAAATCATCTACAGAAAAGATACTCTGTACATTATCTTTTGAAATACACTGTACACTGTTATCTATAGTCACCCTTCTTTGCAATAGAATGCCAGGACTTATTTCTCCTAATTGTAACTAAGTACTGTTGACCACCATTTCTCCTTCCCTCTACCCCACCCCATTATGAGAGACCACTTCTAACTTAAAAATTCAGAACTATTATTTGGTGACACCCTACCTCCTGTTTTGCCTATGAATAGATAAATTAGCTGTTACTAACAATACTAAAAGCTGGTGTGGTGAGCAAAGCATAAACAATGTTATTATGCTGGTTTTCTTTTCCTTGAAAAAGAATTAAGATACAACTTCTAAGTAACCAGAAGCTAATATAAGTAATAGGCAAAGTATATATAACTAGGTCATGCATAGTTAATAGTGCACGTATAGGTGGGCACTGTTCTAGATACTTCACCTGTATTAACGCCTTTAATCTTAACTAGAGTCCCGTGATGAGGCACCATCATTATCCCTCTTTTAAAGGCAAGGAAGTCAAAAGGTTAAATGTCTTGTTCATGGTATATAGTTTAAAAACAAACTACTGTAATAAAAGTAACAGTTCAGTAATGACAGCATATTTTATTAAAACAGATTTTTTTAGTTCATCTTAAAATTTTTTCTTCATGACATATAATAATACATCTGAAGCTTTGCATTGGAGACAATATTTTTAAAAGGTCACCTATGTAAGTTTTTGTATAAAATGCATTTTTCCTAGATTGGCAAAGATATTGACCTGACAGATAACATTTTTTTTAAATAAAAGGTTTGTTTTTGTAACATTTTCTTTGTAAAAAAAAATACTCTTTGTAATATTTTCTTTGTTAGGTACCTGTTTTCACGAAAAATGGAAATGTAAATTGTTCATATATATATATATATATATATATATATTTGAAGAAAATGTTGAGTCAATTGTTTGTATTAGAGAGAAAACAGAGCACATCTCTAGCATTGTTTAGAAACATTTGCCAAAATTACTAATTAATATAGGCTCATAAATGTGCATTGCTTTTTAATCAGCTCATATACATGGATAATAGTACAATTGAATCTAACTAATAAAATTAACATATAAGGGTCACAGTTCATACAACACTAATTTGTAATTGAAATAATTTGATTTATAATTACTATCATGATGGTATGTGTGTGCATATAAAGATTTTAAAAGTGGAACTACAATTATAATATAAATGACTAATGGAAGAACTAAAGAAGTAATCATAAATTGATTTCTTGTTTCTTTTATTCTCAGAGTTAATTATATGCCTGCCAATAACAATGAAAACATATTTACTTGAATATTTGACTTGGCATTTATTGACCCATTTGTCAAGTGGAAGCAACATAAAGAGAAACTAGAACACAATTTGGATAAGGCAGTGCTTGAGCTATTGTACAGTTATACATTCAGAAGATATTTGGGCATTTATTTTGGAGGTTGCTTATGGTCAAAAAATGTATTTAAGATGTACAGTATTCATTTTTTTCTGTTCTGTAAAACTCAGGTAGCATGTAATTAGAACTTGAATGATAGCATTTGCCTTTCAGGGCTCGATGAGTCCTTTAAAATATATGGTTGTGAAAGTCTCAGATTATATAGTATGATTACTTTGTGAATTGGACAGCTACAGTATGCCTGGTTAGGTTTGGTAATATGAAAACAGAAAGATGAGAACATGCCTTGGATTTACATTAATGCTTACCAATATGCCCAAAGCTTCCAATAGTCAAGGAAAGGTTTTATAGAATTAATACTAGAGCAAACCAAAATTAAGGACTCAGAGAACAATTGTAGTTTTTTTACAAGCATCTAAAAAAGAGTTTCTTCTATTTAAAAAAAAGCCATATAATTTGGGCATTTAATTTTTGTAAACAAATTATATGAAACCTCAGATAATACCATAATCCCTTAAGCAGGAGTAAATGGAGGAAAATCTGAGGCTATTTTATGAATAATTTGTTTATTCTTTCAGGTTTAACTTATTGCATAAGTATAGCAATAATAAAATGTTTTGTGAATTTTAAAGAGAAATTATATTGAAATAAAGAAGAAACTTAAGGTGACTTTGTTTACTTCTTTACTTCAAAATGTGCACATTTCTTTTTTTTAATTGGTTAAAGTTAGGAGCCTTCCAGAACAGCAGGCAAAGTCATATCCTTTAGTACTCTGTTACCTAATTAGGGAAAGAACAAAATCTCAAATTACCATCATTTATAATATTGAAATAGAGTCTTATAAGTGTTTTTTCCTTTCTAAATTTGTTTTATTGAAGAACAATTTACATCCTGCCTAAATTTAATTTTATTATTGAATAAAAGTTTCTTAAAGGTCACGTGCAGTTGCTCATGCATGTAATCCCAGCTAGTTGGAAGGTTGAGGCAGAAAATGGCAAGGTTGAGACCAGCTTGGATGACTTAGACACTGTCTCAAAAAGTGAAAAAGGATTTGGATGTAGTAGTGGTGGTAGAGCACTCCTGAGTTCAATCCTCAGTGCTGCAAAAAAAATTTTTTTTCTTAAAAATATGAATGAAAGAAGGGCATTGTTTCTCCCCTCTAATTAACAACTTTTTAAAATGACATGAGTTATTTAATCTTGACTTTAGAAAATAAAATGGAAATTCTGTTTTTCAAATTTTAATACATTCCTATATTTCCATGAATTGTGACCAATAAATTTTTTTATGTTTTTATTAGTGTGTTACAGTTATACATAATAGTGGAGTTCATTTTGATAGATTCACAAATGTATGTAATATAATTTGCTCCATTTCAATCCTCAGTACTTCCCCTTTTCCTCCCCTCCTCCTTTTTTAAAAAAATTCATTTATTTATTTTAATTAGTTGAATGTGACAGTAGAATGCATTTTGATTCATTGTACGCAATTGCAGCACAGCTTTTCATTTTTTGATTATACACAATGTAGCATTGTACCATATTTGAAGTCATACATGTACCTAGGGTAATAATGTCCATCTCATTCCACCATCTTTCCTGCTCCCATACCTCCTCACCACCCTACTCTCCCCTTTGCCCAAAGTTTGTTCATTTTTCCCATGCCCCCCTCCCCATTATGGAGATGGTTTTTTGGGATTGACTTACTTTGTTTAGTATGATATTCTCTAACTTTATCCATTTACCTGCAAATGCCAAAATTTTATTCTCTTTTAATGCTGAGTAATATTCCATTGTGTATATATACCACAGTTTCATTATCCATTCATCTATTGAAGAGCATCTAGGCTGATTCCACAATTTAGCTATTATAAAATTGAGCTGTTATAAACATTGATGTGGCTGTGTCCCTGTAGTATGCTGTTTTTAAGTCCTTTGGGTATAGACCGAGGAGTGGGATATCTGGGTCAAAAGGTAGTTCCATTCCAAGTTTTCTAAGGAATATCCATACTGCTTTCCAGATTGGCCGCACCAATTTGCATTCCCACCAGCAATATGGGTGTTCCATTTTCTTCACATTCTCGCCAACACTTATTGTTGTTTGTGTTCTTCTTGATAACTGCCATTCTGACAGGAAATGAAATCTTAAAGTAGTTTTAATTTGCATTTCTCTAATTATTAGAGGCGTTGAACATTTTTTCTTATATTTGTTGATTGATTATATATCTTCTTCTGAGCAGTGTCTGTGCAGCTCCTTAGCCTATTTGTTGATTGGGTTGTTTGTTTTTTTGATGTTAGCTTTTTGAGTTCTTTATATGTCCTCAAGATTAGTGCTCTATCTGACATGCGTGGGGCAAAAATTTGCTCCCAAAATGTAGGCCCTCTCTTTACCTCATTGTTTCTTTGACTGAGAAGAGGCTTTTTAGTTTGAATCCATCCCATTCATCAATTCTGGATTTTATTTCCTGTGCTTTAGGAGTCTTGTTAAGGAAGTCGGGATCTAATATGACATGATGAAGATCTGGGCCTACTTTTCCTCTATTAGGCGCAGGGTTTCTGGTCTAATTCCTAGGTCCTTGATCCACTTTGAGTTGAGTTTTATGCATGATGAGAGATAGGGGTTTAGTTTCATTTTGCTGCATATGGATTTCTAGTTTTCCCAGGACCATTTGTTGATGAGGCTATCTTTTCTCCAGTGTATGTTTTGGGTACCTTTGTCTAGTATGCAATAACTGTATTTATGTGGCTTTGTCTCTGTGTTTTCTATTCTGTACCATTTGTCTACATGTCTATTTTGGTGCCAATACCATGCTGTTTTTGTTACTATAGTGTTGTAATATAGTTTAAGGTCTGGTATTGTGATGCCTCATGCTATGCTAAACCCAAGGCCATCATCATTTTAAATGGAGAAAAATTGGAAGCATTCCCTCTAAAAACTGGAACAAGACAGCGATGCCTCTTTCAATATAATCTTGAAACTCTAGCCAGAGCAATTAGACAGATGAAAGAAATTAAAGTGATACAAATAGGAAAGGAAGAACTCAAACTAATCAGTATTTGCTGAGACCTGATTCTGTACTTAGTGGATCCAAAAAAAACTTCACCAGAAAACTTCTAGAATTAATAAATGAATTCAGCAAAGTAGCAGGATATAAAATCAATACCCATAAATTAACACATTCAGTACATCAGTGGTGAATCCTCTGAAAGAGAAATTAGGAAAACCACTCTATTCGAGGTAGTCTCAAAAAGAAAAATAAACAAACAAAAAAACTTGGGGATCAACAAAAGAGGTGAAAGACCTCTACAATGAAAACTTCAGAAAATAATTGAACAAGACCTTAGAAGATAGAAAGATCTCCCATGCTCTTGGATAGGCAAAATTAATATTGTCAAAATAAAATGGCCATACTACCTAAAGTGATATACATATTCAGTGCAATTCCAGTTAAAATCCCAACATCTTTCCTTATAGAAATAGAAAAAGCAATCATGAAATTCATTTGGAAAACATAGAGTCCTCTCCTTCATTTCCTCCTCCCTTCCCTCAATCCTCTTTTCTGTTCTACTGGTCTTCCTTCTATTTATTTATTACATTTTTATTTGGTATATTATGTTACATGTAAAATTGGAATTCATTGTAATATACTCATACATGCACATAGCATAATTCGGTCAGTTTCATTCCCTAGTTTCTCCCTTTTGCCATCCTCCTGCCTCCCCCTCTATCAACATCTATTACTCCAACCTTTCCTTTTATTTTCATGAGATTCCTTTTTTTATTATTCCTTATTTCTCTGTAGCTTCTGCATGTGAACCTTTGACTTTCTGAGTCTGGCTTAGTTTACTTAGCATTATGTTCTCCAGTTCATCCATTTACCAGAAAATGGCATAATTTCATGCTTCTTTATGGCTGAATAAAACTCCATGTGTATGTGTACCACATTTTCTCCATCCATTTGTTTATTATTGATGGACACCTAGGCTGGTTCCATAATTTGGCTGTTGTGAATTGCACCACCATAAACATTGGTTTGCATTTGTGACTGTAGTGTGCTGATTTTAGTTTGGAGGGATAAATATCAAGGAGTGGGATAGGTGCATCATATGGTGGTTCTATTTCTAGTTTTTTGAGGATCTCCATATTACTTTCCAAAGTGGTTGTACTAATTTTCACTACTACCAACAATGCATGAGTGTACCTTTTCCCCCATATCCTTGTCTGCAATTATTGTTACTTGTGTTCTTGATGATTGCCATTCTAATTGGAGTGAGATGAACTCTCAGTATAGTTTTGGTTTTCCTTGCTCTGATTGCTAAGGATGTTAACATTTTTTTCATACATTTGTTGGCCAATTTGTATTTCTTCACTTGAAAATGTCTTTTTAGATCATTTGCCCATTTGTTGACTTTTTTTGGTGTTAAATTTTTTGAAATTTTTAACATATTCTGGATATTAATCCCCTAATGGAAGAGTTGCAGGTAGAGATATTCTCCCATTCTTTAGGCTTTCTCTTCATACTCTTAATTGTTTCATTTGCTGTACAGAAGCCTTTTAATTTGAGGCCATCTCACTTATTGACTCTGGGTTTTATTTCTTGAGCATTAGGGGTCTTGTTAAGGAATTTGGTGTCTGCACCAGAGTGTTGACCCTATGACTTTCTTCCTAGCATTTGCACTGTTTCTGGTCTAATTCAACGTGACCAAGAAAATTTGGGGCATAGTCATACTTTATTGCTTATAATCTTTAAGTCTCCTTTACTGAATTCCTTTAAGCCACTTGACTTTAAAACATTGAAAGTACGTAGGGTGGTAAAAGGAGAATGGGATCCAGAGTACAAGATAAGAATTGGTCTTAGACAAGAGGAGGGATGTCTTTTGTGTTTTAAAAACTAAAACTAAATAACTAAATTCTTACTATGGACCAGAGCTTATCCTAAGCAGTTTAAAGATTATATCAATTTTTACAAGAAAACCCTGTGCAGTTGACATTAAGAAAATTTTAAACTCAGAGAAATTAAGTTACTTGTTTGAGGTCACATAAGTGGTAAGCAATATATCCAAGGTTTGAATTTGTACTGGTTGACTACCCTGTGAACTTGCCTTAACCCATTATACTGTAGTGTAAAAGGAGGGAAAGAAGGAAAGATGAAAGCAGATGGAGTGGAGGCTGAGGCTGGGTTCAGCAGTAGAGCACTTGCCTGGCATGTGTGAGGCACTGGGTTTGAATCTTAGCACTGTGCATGAATGAATAAAAAATAAAGGTCTCTCAACAACTACAAAAATATTAAAAAAAGAAGAAAGTAGATGAAGGGAAGTTTGAAGACTCAGTGACAGGAAACTGAAGGCATGATTCACTCAAAGTTGTCCTTTACTTCATTGTGTCAAATTTTCTAAGTATGTGTCATGTGTGTTTAAAGAAGTTATTAATAGGAATGTGCCATTTCATTGTTGCTTTGCTTTACCAGTTGAGTACCCTTATGTAAGCAAGAGAATACTATTCTTTTGGAAAGATTTCCCTGTAATATGACTACTCATCACTAAAGATCAATTAGGTTGGGATAAATATATTGTCCTTTCTGTGGGAGGACTAAAAGTCACAGAAAGCACTTCTTTGAAAGGAGGCTCTTTTCAGCTTAGGATTATCTTGGTTGCAAGTAACAGAAATTCAGTTCAAAACGGCTTAAATAATCTAGGGAAATGAATTGATTTATGTAATTGAAGATCTAACTTTTGATTTGACAGTTTTGTAAGTTGTAAATGCATCAGGTTGCTTTTGACAGAAATCTGGCCATGGTGGCTTTACAAAATAAGGGTTAATTTTTTTTTCTCATATAATGGGGAGTCTGAAGGTGTGCAATCCAGGGCCATTAAAGCTGCTCAAAGAAATCCTAAAAGACCCTAGCATTTTTTTTTTTTTTTTTTTTTATACCATCCGTAGCATGTGACTTTTTCCTTAGAGTCACAAGTACTGTTCTAGTGCTAGGCATCATATCTGAATTCCAGCTGGAAAAAGAAGAAGGACTAAAATAAAAAGCTTATCCTCAAACAGCCTTATATTGTTTTAGGGGAAGGGAATTCCTCCCCAGGGACTTAAGGCCTGTGTCTTAAAAATTAGGATTTTGCTATATAATCTACATTGGCAGTGGATTCTGGGAATATATTTTTTAACTGAGTATATTATCGCACCGAGCAAAACAGGAATTTTATTACTAAAGTAGAATAATGTGCCCTTGTGAAATAATTTACTGCCAACTCCTAAGGTCACATGCCTTTTTTGTTCAAAACCAGAAAGAGAATGTTGTTTCCAGAAACTTTCTTTGAAAAACAAGAAAGTTTCTTCCTCAGACCCTCAACAGGTAACTTGTCTTTCCCATCTAATTTTTCACAAATTGTGACTTGTGACTACCCTGTGAACCAGTAACTGTGGTTTTCCAAATCCACTGGACTGTTGGAATGGTGCAGGTTTCTGGATTAACTAGTTACCGAGGAAAGGAGGAATGCATGTCAGGGAGGCCACCATGGTGTCTGCAAGCAAGTTTTCATCATTAAAGTCAGAGTGGTTATGTAGAGAGTGCCTGTGGTCGGTTGAAGTATTTCAGGTTAATTATTGATTATGTTTTATCATTTACTCTTGGTATGATTTATGACATGACAGAATATAATGCAAGATTTCCCCCTGTACATTTTCCCCTCACTGAAGGAGTTATGCTCAAGTCTTTAAAAAGCCTTTCAAACTATAAAATGCACTTTAAATTCTTTTATTTTGAACAATAACTCAATTAATGGTAGTTTCAAATGCTTGGAAAAATCACTTGATTAAATGGGTAAAAGGGGAGGCAGAGACATTTAATGGACTTGTTTATTATTCCCAGGAGTATGACCTCAGGGTTCCAAGTACTAGATGTCATTGTAAAAAAGTCACTTAATGATGACTTTAAAATAATTAATAAATCTCTAAAACATAATGTTATTTAAAAAACCTATAGAAGTTGCATAAGTTTGGTATCATTTAAAAATATGCAAGCAAAAACATATCTTGTAAGGGACATATAAATATAGTAAAAGTCTAATGACATGCATGGGATGATAAATAGCCCATCAAGATAGTGATTATCTCTCTTAGTGGTGGAAGATAACTGTAATCAGGGAAGGGTATACAGGGCACTGTATATACATATAATGCTTTTTTTTCTTAAGCTCCGGGTGGGGACACAGCTGCTAGGTCACTTTACAAAATAAAAATACATTTGAGAAGCTACAAAGCAGACTAAAAATTACTACATAATTCTAAAACATTGTCTTTATCACAAAAGAAACCCTCTATTTATTAACAGTTACTCTTTTATGTCCCTGTCCCAACATTCAAAAATTAATACATTTTTTTATCTCTGGGCATGTCATAAATAGAATTATAGTGTATGTGATCTTTAGTAATTGACTTCTTTCACTTAGCATATTTTCAAAGTTATTTATGTTGTAGAATATTATTGATATCTTATTCCTTCTTATGGTTGAAACTATTTTACTGTATATGTAAACCACATTCTGTGTATCAGTTCATCAATTGAACATTTGGATTATTCTCACTCTTTAGCGACTATGAACAGTGTTTTTAGCTGCTGTGAACACTTATGTTTAAGTGTTTGTCTGAACATACATTGTATTGCTAGGTCAAATGGTAACCCAGGTTAATGTTGTTTAGAAAATGCCAGACTGTTTCCACAGTTGCTCCATTATTTTTCATTCTCATCAGCAGTATATGAGGGTTCCAGAGTCTCTGTATCCTTAACAACACTTATTCTCTGTTTTTTTTAAAGATATCTTAGTGGGTGTGAAGTGATGTCTTATTGTGGATTATATTTCCAGGTCCCTAATGACATTGCTATTGAACATCTTTTCATGTGCTTATGGGCCATTTGGCTCATATATTCTAAACATGAATTCTTTGATTAATGGTCATGTTTATGATTACCATTCTTTTATGGGGAGACCTGGCCTCTGAGAAGTAGAAGCCTCCCTTCATAATAAGTGAGCTGAAATGACTACATTTCTAAATGAAGTGAAAAATATTATATATAGCATTTATTGGATGTCTTTTTCTCAACTTTGTTTTCATGCTTATAAGAAAATCCAAAGAATATTTCATGGCTCTAGCAATTTAGAGCAAATAAATACTAGATAGCATTTCTGTCTGTAAGGTATATAAATCACAAAAGTTGTGTACTTCCTGGCTTGAATCCACAAAGTGGAAAATCCACTGCACAGTTTCTAATTGTTAAATTTACCAGTGCCTCTGTTTCTTTATTTTTTAAGAGCTATTCTTAACAAATTGTTTAGCCTGAAATGTTAGAAATGTTTTGAGCAGAAAAAAAATGTTTTCCTTTCCAGGAACTGACGGAACGATTCTTTAATTAAAGAACAGTAAATTTGTGGCTCAGTATGCAGAAAGCATGAGATTAAATTTTAGTTTGCTAGTCTCATAAAGCTGTATAGCACAAAAGAATGCTTTTTTTAAAAGTTTCCTTTGTGATTTATGATTTCTTAGAAAATCAATTAACTGTGATTTTCACTTCTAAATATCTCCAATCACACATTGGATAATCATTCATTCTACAAACATTCATTAAACAACCTCTAAATTGCACCATGAATAATTGGCAAATAAATTATATAACACCTTTCTTACTCTAGTAAGAGAATTGACATCAAGCAACTTCAACAATATAAAACTAACTAAACTCAAGATTTTTGAGGTTTTCATTTTTAAAAGTTTATAATCAGTTTTAATTTTCTCTCTAACTCTATAAAGAAAGTCTTATCACATTTGTCATAAATAATTATCCAGAACTTGGAAATTGACAAAAGAGAGTGTCCTTCAAGTATCATATTGAGCATTATCCACTAGCCACCTGTTTTGGAATAATATGATTTTCTAAGGATGTGTAACTTTGTAAGAGGTTCTTTTGTTCTTGAATATACCAACCATTCTTTTATGGCTTTTGCACTTGCTATTTCCTGTACCTGAAATATTTATTTCCTCAACTATTATTGTGTAATTCATACCCACTTTATTTAGGTCTCTCTTGGTAGAGTGTTATGGGTTGGATCTGAAATGTCTTCCCAAAACTCATGTGCTGAAGGCTTGACCCTCAGTGTATCAGTGTTCAGAGATGGGACCGTGGGAGGTAGATTGGATCATAAGGATTTTAATGTCATCAGTAGACTAATCCATTGAAACATTCATAGATAAAAAGGATTTGGGGGAACTTTAGGAGGTAGGGCCAAGTTGTAGCAAATAAGTTACTACTTCCTGGCCACCATGAGGTAAGCAGCCTGCTCCACTGTGTATTCTCTACTATGATGTTTTGCCTTGCCACAGGCCCTGAAACAATGGAGCCAAGCAACCATAAACTGAAACCTCTCAAGCCGTGAGATGTTTAATAAAACTAATTATTTTCTTCCTTTTAAGCTTTTTTTTTTTTAGGTATTTTGTTATAGCAGTGGAAAGTTGACTTATATAGTAGTGACCAGCTAACATCATAGTCAGTGCTAACATCACATGGGCCCCATGAAAATCTTGGTGGTTAGTTATCCTAGGTCTCTCCTTAGTTGCCACCTTAGAGCATTGTTTGTTTGTTTAAATGTTTTCTCTGCTTCTTTCTTTCTTTTCTTTTCTTTTCTTTATTTATACGTGGTGCTGAGGATCAAACCCAGGGCCTCACATGTGCTAGGTGAGCCACAACCGCAGCCCAGAGCATTGGTTCTTTAAAGTATAATGTTCAGATATGTAGGAGTCTCCAAGATACTTTCAGGGATTGTGTGAGGTTATACTGTTTTTATATTAGTACAGAGACATCACTTTCCATTTTCATTGTGCTAACATGTACCTTGGTATTATAAAAGCAAAGGTGAATAAAACTGTTAGCACTTTGGGACAAAGTAAGGTAATGGCACAAAACTATACTAGTAGTCACTGTATTTTTCACTCACTCATTGTATTATGTACTCACACTAAGAAAATGAAAATTATTATTAACCTGTATGTTCTGCAGTCTAGTTTTGTGTTTAATGTTTTCTGAAAGCTTAAATTGTGTTGCTCCTCCCCCATTTCTGCCTTCCTTTGTATTTCATCTTATTATATTTTTATATTTATTATGTCTTTCTTGCACTTACTCTTTGAAATATTTTTTAATTGTTGATAAACTTTTATTTTATTCATTTATTTATATGCATTGCTGAGAATCAAACCCAGTGCCTTACACATGTGAGTCAAGAGCTCTACCACTGAGCCACAACCGCTGCCCCTTGCTCTTACTTTATATTGGATGTACCTTTGTTTGCATCCTCTTGATTAGCAAAAAAAGAAAAAGAAGGACATCCCACAGTAAAATTATGGAGGTATACTAATCTCTTTCTCTGAAAGTATTAGATAATTCTTTTTCTCTTCTGTTAACGATTTTTCATAGGGTTTATGGTATTGTCCTGTAAGATCAGTTCAGAACACTAAAGAAAGAAATTGAAGAAGTCCTCAGAAGACGAAAAGATCTCCCATGTTCTTGGATAGGCAGAATTAATATTGTCAAGATCACTGTCTTACCAAAAGTACTATATAGATTGTAAACAATCCCTATTAAAATTCCAACAACATTTTTCATAGAAATAGAAAAAGCAGTCATGAAATTCATTTGGAAGAATAAAACCCTGAATAGCCAAAACAATCCTTAGCAAGAAAAGTGATGCAGGAGGCATCACAAAACCAGACCTTAAATTATACTACACAGCTATAATAACAAAAACGGCATGGTATTGGCACCAAGCAGACATGAATGCCAGTGGAACAGAATAGAAGACACAGAGACAAACCCACATAAATACAGTTATCTTTTACTAGACAAAGGCACCATAAACATACATCGGAGAAAAGATAGCCTCTTCAACAAATGGTGCTGGAAAAACAGAAATCCATATGTAGTAGAATGAATTTGAATTTGTATCTCATCCTGCACGAATCAAGTGGATCAAGGACATAGGCAGAAACCCTACACCTACTAGAAGCAAAAGTAGGCCCAATTCTCCACCATGTCAGATTAGGAAATGACTTCCTCAATAAGATTCCCTAAAGTCTGGGCCGGAGTTGTGGCTCAATGTTAGAGCTCTCGCCTAGCATGCATGAGGCACTGAGTTCGATTGCTGGCACCACATAAAAATTAACAATAAAATAAAGGTATTGTGTCCATCTATAACTAAAACACTTTTAAAAAAAACTCCTAAAGTGCAAGAAGTAAAATCAAGAATCAGTAATGGAATGTTATCAAAACTAAAAATCTTCACAGCAAAGGAAATAATCAAGAACAAGAACATAAAGAGAGAGCCTACAGAATGGGAGAAAATCTTTACCACCTGCACCTCAGACAAAGCATTAATTTTTAGGATATACAAAGAACTGAAAAAACTTAACTCAGTTTATTTCACAAATAATCCAATCAATAAATGGGCTAAGGAACTGAACAGGCATTTCAAAGAAGAAGAAATACAAATGGTCAGAAAACATGAAAAAAATGTTCAACATCTCTAGCAATTAGAGAAATGCAAGTCAAAACTACCCTGAGATTCCACCTCTCCCTGTCAGAATAGCAATTATCAAAAATACAAGCAACAATAAATATGGGTAAGGATGTGGGGAAAGAGGTTCACTTATATATTACTGGTGGGACTGCAAATTGGTGCAATCACTCTGGAAAGCAGTATGGAGATTCCTTAGAAAACTTGGAATGGAACCATTTGGCCCTTTATTTCACTCCTTGGTTTGCCACTTCAATGTTTATAGCAGTTTATTTCACAATAGCCAAGCTATGGAACCAACCTAGATGCCCTACAACAGATGAATGGATAAAGAAAATGTGGTATATATAAACACAATGGAATATTCCCTCATAAATATAAAATTATGGCATTTGCCATTAAATGGATCAAACTGGAGAATACCATGCTAAGAGAAAGAAGCCAGTCCCCCAAACCTTGTTGATATATGGATGCTAACCCACAACAAGGGAGGGGAAGATTAGAAGTTCACTGGACTGTAAACAAAGAAGAATGAGGGGAAGGGAGGTGGGATAGGAATAGGAAAGACAGTAAAATGAATTGAACATATCTTTCCTATCCTCACATATGAATACACGACCAATGTAACTTCATGTCATCTAAAACCACAAAAATTGGATCCTAAATGGAATAAGTAGTACTTATTCTATATACGTATATGTATATATATATAATATTTGAAAATATATTCTAATGTCTTGTATAACTAGAAAGAACAAAAAATTAAAATATCAACAATTCACACAAAAAGAAGTCTTTGCAAAGGCTGGAGGAAGGAATGTGTGAGCTATTTGAGGAATAACAAAAAGGCTAGTGAGACTAGAAAGGAGTGAGTGAGAAGACTAGTTGGAGACATGCTGGAAAGAAATGTATGTTTCTAATAGGTTTAAAATTATCTTCTGTGGTACAGTTTCCTAGGTACAGATCATGGGAAGACTAATAAACTATTGTAAGGACTAACATTTCCTAATATTGAATCTTTCTTTCTTACTGTATTATTCGTACTATGTCATAGTGAGTTATTATTTTTTTTTCAAGTTCTTCAACTTTTCTATATCTCAGTTTTTTTTATTGGTTGTTCACAACATTACAAAGCTCTTGACATATCATATTTCATACATTAGATTGAAGTGGGTTATGAACCCCCAATTTTACCCCAAATGCAGATTGCAGAATCACGTCGGTTACACATCCACAATTTTACATAATGCCCTATTAGTAATTGTTGTATTCTGCTACCATTCCTATCCCCTACTATCCCCCCTCCCCTCCCCTCCCATCTTCTCTCTCTACCCCATCTACTGTAATTCATTTCTCTCCTTGTTTATTTTCCCTTTCCCCTCACAACCTCTTATATGTAATTTTGTATAGCAATGAGGGTCTCCCTTCATTTCCATGCAATTTCACTTTTCTCTCCCTTTCCCTCCCATCTCATGTCTCTGTTTAATGTTAATCTTTTCTTCCTACTCTTCTTCCCTGCTTTGTTCATAGTTGCTCTCATTATATCAAAGAAGACATTTGGTATTTGTTTTTTAGGGATTGGCTAGCTTCACTAAGCATAATCTGCTCTAGTGCCATCCATTTCCCTGCAAATTCTATGATTTTGTCATTTTTTATTGCTGCATAGTACTCCATTGTGTATAGATGCCACATTTTTTTTTATCCATTCATCTATTGAAGGGCATCTGGGTTGGTTCCACAGTCTAGCTATTGTGAATTGTGCTACTATGAACATCGATGTGGCAGTATCCCTGTAGCATGGTCTTTTAAGGTCTTCAGGGAATAGTCCGAGAAGGGCAATAGCAGGGTCAAATGGAGGTTCCATTCCCATCTTTCCCAGGAATCTCCAAACTGCTTTCCAAATTGGCCGCACCAATTTGCAGTCCCACCAGCAATGTACAAGTGTACTCTTTTCCCCACATCCTCGCCAGCACTTGTTGTTGTTTGACTTCTTAGTGGCTGCCAATCTTACTGGAGTGAGATGGTATCTTAGGGTGGTTTTGATTTGCATTTCTCTGACTGCTAGAGATGGTGAGCATTTTTTCATGTACTTGTTGATAGATTGTATATCCTCCTCTGAGAAGTGTCTGTTCAGGTCCTTGGCCCATTTGTTGATTGGGTTATTTGTTATCTTATTGTCTAATTTTTTGAGTTCTTTGTATACTCTGGATATTAGGGCTCTATCTGAAGTGTGAGGAGTAAAAATTTGTTCCCATGATGTAGGCTCCCTATTTACCTCTCTTATTGTTTCTCTTGCTGAGAAAAACTTTTTAGTTTAAGTAAGTCCCAATTGTTGATTCTTGTTATTAACTCTTGGGCTATGGGTGTCCTATTAAGGAATTTGGAGCCCGACCCCACAGTATGTAGATCGGAGCCAACTTTTTCATCTATCAGACGCAGAGTCTCTGATTTGATATCAAGCTCCTTGATCCATTTTGAGTTAACTTTTGTGCATGGCGAGAGAAAGGGATTCAGTTTCATTTTGTTGCATATGGATTTCCAGTTTTCCCAACACCATTTGTTGAAGATGCTATCCTTCCTCCATTACATGCTTTTAGCCCCTTTATCAAATATAAGATAGTTGTAACTTTGTGGATTAGTCTCTGTGTCCTCTATTCTATACCATTGGTCCACCCGCCTGTTTTGGTACCAGTACCATGCTGTTTTTGTCACTATTGCTCTGTAATATAGCTTGAAATCTGGTATCGCTATACTGCCTGATTCACACTTCCTGTTTAGAATTGCTTTTGCTATTCTGGGTCTTTTATTTTTCCATATGAATTTTATGATTGCTTTATCTATTTCTACAAGAAATGCCATTGGGATTTTGATTGGCATTGCATTAAACCTATAGAGAACTTTTGGTAATATCGCCATTTTGATGATGTTAGTTCTGCCTATCCATGAACAGGGTATGTTTTTCCATCTTCTAAGATCTTCTTCTACTTCTCTCATATGGGTTCTGTAGTTTTCATTGTATAAATCTTTCACCTCTTTGGTTAGGTTGATTCCCAAGTATTTTATTTTTTTTGAGGATTTTGTGAATGGAGTGTTTTTCCTCATTTCCGTTTCAGAAGTTTTGTCGGTGATATACAGAAATGCCTTTGATTTATGCGTGTTGATTTTATATCCTGCCACTTTGCTGAATTCATTTATTAGTTCTAGTAGTTTCTTTGTAGACCCTTTTTGGTCTTCTAGGTATAGAATCATGTCATCTGCAAATAGTGATAATTTAAGTTCTTCTTTTCCTATTTTTATGCCTTTAATTTCTTTCGTCTGTCTAATTGCTCTGGCCAGTGTTTCGAGAACTATATTGAATAGAAGTGGTGATAGAGGGCATCCCTGTCTTGTTCCAGATTTTAGAGGGAATGCCTTTAACTTTTGTCCATTCAGAATGATGCTAGCCTGAGGCTTAGCATAGATAGCTTTTACAGTGTCAAGGTAAGTTCCTGTTATCCCTAGTTTTTCGAGAGTTTTGAACATAAAGGGATGCTGTACTTTGTCGAATGCTTTTTCTGCGTCTATCGAGATGATCATATGGTTCTTATCTTTAAGTCTATTGATGTGGTGAATAACATTTATTGATTTCCGTATATTGAACCATCCTTGCATCCCAGGGATGAATCCTACTTGATCGTGGTGCACAATTTTTTTGATGTGTTTTTGTATTCGATTCGCCAGAATTTTATTGAGGATTTTTGCATCTAGGTTCATTAGAGATATTGGTCTGTAGTTTTCTTTCTTTGAGGCGTCTTTGTCTGGTTTCGGAATCAGGGTGATGTTGGCCTCATAGAATGAATTTGGAAGAGCTCCCTCTTTTTCTATTTCCTGAAATAACTTGAGAAGTATTGGTATTAATTCTTCTTTAAATGTTTTGTAAAACTCCGCTGTATACCCATCCGGTCCTGGTTGGTAGTCTTTTGATGGCTTCTTCAATTTCATCCATTGATATTGGTCTGTTCAAATTGTGTGTATCCTCCTGACTCAGTCTGGGCAAATCATATGACTTAAGGAATTTATCGATGTCTTCACTATCTTCTATTTTATTGGAATATAGGTTTTCAAAATAATTTCTAATTGTCTTCTGTATTTCTGTAGCATCTGTTGTGATATTGCCTTTTTCATCCCGTATGTTAGTAATTTGAGTTCTCTCTCTTCTTTTCTTTGTTAGCATGGCTAAAGGTCTGTCAATCCTATTTATTTTTTCGAAGAAACAACTTTTAGTTTTGTTAATTTTTTCAATAGTTTCTTTTTTTCAATTTCATTGATTTCCTCTCTGATTTTAATTATTTCTTGCCTTCTGCTACATTTGCTGTTGTTTTGCTCTTCCTTTTCTAGGGCTTTGAGATGAAGTGTGAGCTCATTTATTTGTTGGTTTTTTCTTTTTTTGAGGAATGACCACCAGGCGATGAATTTTCCTCTTAAAACTGCTTTCATTGTGTCCCATAGATTCCGATATGTTGTGTCTGTATTTTCATTTATCTCTAAGAATTTTTTGATTTCCTCCTTTATGTCTTCTGTAACCCATTGATCATTCAGTAACATATTGTTCATTTTCCATGTGATGTAGGATTTTTCCTTCCTTCTTTTATCATTGATTTCCAGTTTCATTCCATTATGATCAGATAAAATGCAAGGTATTATCTCCACCCCTTTATATTTACTGAGGGTTGCCCTATGGCATAATATATGGTCTATTTTTGAGAAGGATCCATGTGCTGCTGAGAAAAAAGTATATCCATTTGATGATGGTTGATATATTCTATATATGTCAGTTAAGTCTAGGTTATTGATTGTGATATTGAGTTCTATAGTTTCTTTATTCAACTTTTGTTTGGAGGATCTGTCCAATGGTGACAGAGGTGTGTTGAAGTCACCCATAATTATTGTGTTGTGGTCTATTTGATTCTTGAACTTGAGGAGAATTTGTTTTATGAATGTCGCAGCACCATTATTTGGTGCATAAATATTGATAATTGTTATGTCTTGTTGGTGAATGGTTCCTTTTAACAGTATATAATGTCCTTCTTTATCCCTTTTGATTAACTTAGTCTTGAAGTCGGTTTTATTCGATATGAGTTGGCCACCCCTGCTTGCTTACGAGGACCGTGTGCATGGTATATTTTTTCCCATCCTTTCACCTTCAGCCTGTGTATATCTTTTCCAATCAGATGTGTCTCCTGGAGGCCGCATATTGTTGGATTTGTTTTTTTAATCCATGATACCAGCCTATGTCGCTTTATTGGAGAGTCTAAGCCATTAACATTCAGAATTACTATTGATATATGGTTTGTACTTCCAGCGATGTTTGATTATTTATCCTTTTTTTAAAAAAAATTTAGTTTGTTTCTCCATGATTATCTTTCCCCTCGCCCTCTGTCTTTACCGAGGCACTTCCCACTGATGGTTTTGGTTATTGTTTTTCATTTCTTCCTCGTGTAGTGTTTTGCTCAAAATGCTTTGCAGTGCTGGTTTTCTGGCTGCAAATTCTTTTAACTTTTGTTTGTCATGAAAGATTTTTATTTCGTTGTCATACCTGAAGCTTAATTTTGCTGGATACAGAATTCTTGGTTGGCATCCATTGTCTTTCAGTGTTTGAAATACATTGTTCCAGGACCTTCTTGCTTTCAGCATCTGTGATGAAAAATCCATTGTTAACCTTATTGGTTTACCCCTGAATGTAATCTGCCTCCTTTCTCTTGTAGCTTTTAATATTTTCTCTTTGTTCTGTATATTGCATATCTTCATAACAATGTGTCTTGGCGTTGGTCTACTGTGATTTTGTGTGCTCAGTGTCCTGTATGCATCTTCAATTTGTATATCTGTTTCCTTTTTCATTTCTGGAAAGTTTTCTGTAATTATTTCATTCAGCAGGTTACTCATTTCTTGGTTTGAATCTCTGTACCTTCTTCTATCCCGTTGACTCGTAAGTTTGGTTTTTTTATGTTATCCCATAACTCTTGGATGTTTTTCTCGTGATTTTTTACCAGACTTTCTGAGTTGGCTAGACTCTTTTCAAGATTATATATTTTGTCTTCATTATCTGACGTTCTGGCTTCTACTTGCTCCACTCTGTTAGTGATACTCTCAATTGAGTTTTTAATTTGGTTTATCGTTTCCTTCATTTCTAGAATTATTGTTTGATTATTTTTTATAATCTCTATCTCCTGATAAAGATGCTTAACTTCTTCTTTTATCTGTTTATGTAATTCATTCTCAATGTGTTCTTTCGCTGCTTGAATTTGCTGTCTTGTATCCTCTTTAAGTTTCCATTCCATCTCTCTAAGGTGTTCCTTGAGTTCTTTATATGACCATTTTTCTGATGACTCTAGGTCCTCCTGAATATTTAGGCTGTCCTGCATTGTTTGTACTCCTTTTCTTCCT
Source organism: Spermophilus citellus (assembly GCF_964194105.1). Lineage (NCBI taxonomy): Eukaryota > Metazoa > Chordata > Mammalia > Rodentia > Sciuridae > Spermophilus > Spermophilus citellus. The sequence goes on from NC_138195.1 coordinate 83,912,349, forward strand.
TGCTTTTTGAAGCTGCTCATGTTACTTCTTGTTCTGTTTGACTGATGAGTTACTGTTTACTCCTATAAATTTATTAGATGCGTGGGAGGAAAGGTATTAGAAGAGAAGCGAAGAAGTCACTAAAGAGAATGAGAGTAAGCAGGTAGAATTCAAGGAAGGGGAGATAAGATAATTGAAAAGAAATGAAAAGACAAAAGAAGAAAAAAAATAGGAAATAAAAAAAGAAAAAAAATTTTAAAAAAATTAAAAATTTAAAATTAAAATTAGAAGAAAAAAATTAAAAAAAAATTGTAAAAAAATATTTAAAAAAACAACAAGAAAGAAAAAAGAAAATGAAAGAAAAACCCAAATCAAAAAAAAAAGAGAGAAAAGAGAAAAGAGAAAAAAAAACTAATAAATGCAGTCTTAGAGTTTGATTAACTTCTCTTCCAGTAGGTGGTGCTGTGCCCACCAGGCCAAGTTTCTCCTGTCATTATGCGGGAACCAATCACTGTGCGGCAGCTCCTCCCAGAGTGGGCGAGTCTCCAATCCTGAGTGCCTAGGGCCTCCTCTTGTGTCTAGTCACTTCCCACTTTTCCTCTAGCCAGGCCCCTCTCACGGGTGCCGCTCACCACAATACTGGCTACACGCCAGGTCTGCTGCTCCCGGGAGCCCTGTTTTCATGAACGACTGGGCACACTCTTCCAGTTTGCCATTCCCTCAGACCCTAAGTTTGTAGAGCTTGGGGCTGAGAATCCTCATCGAATTTTACTTGCCCTCCGGTAGCCACGCCCCACGTAGCTGGTGCAAGAGACCTCAGCTGTCAGCAGTGGTGGGAGTGGTAGTTCCGCGCCGTGGGTCCCGCGCCACCTCTGATTCCCTCGGTCTGGCTATCGTGCTCACGGGAGAGCTGGGAGGGGCCCTTAAGTTTTCCCCGATGTATGGAGAGGGAAGGCTAGGGAATTAGACACCTGTAGCCGCAGGTTTCAATGAAGTTATCTCCTCTGCCGCAGTCTGATGACGTCAGTTCTCTGCCATGGTGGTATCTCTTGCAAATGGCGACAGTTCGTTTCCCTTTGCCGGGCGACCAATGCAACGGGTGGGTCCTTACTGTCTCTCCCAAGCCCCGTTTCAAACCTGTGGCCACTACCTATGAAGGCTCGGTAGGCATTTACCTCTGTAGAATGAGAAGGTCTGACCAGTTGTTTCAGCCAGATGGATTAGTGCTGAGTCACAGCTGTTTGTCTGCGGGAAGCAGGCGAACGGGAGCTTGAATTCAGCCGATCCGGGCTCAGTGTGTGTTCTGAGAGGCCCAGACTGTTTGCCCCAGATCCACGTCAACTCAGCATTGCCTAGTGATCCTGAGCAAACAGATTTAGGTTGTTTATGACTCCCTATGCCTGCACAGCTGAAGAGGTCAGAGACTTGATCTCTCTGCGCCCGCCGCCATGTTGGAATCCTGTATCTCCGTGAGTTATTATTTAAGCATTACATCTATGGTTTTGAAAAACAAAACAATAACCTCAAAACACTTAACATCTTCCATTTATATGATATTCATTGATGTACCCTAATGTTTAAAATGCCTTTTATCATGGTTGTAACAACCACATTTCTTTTCCTTAGTGTTATGATTTTAAGAATGTAAAATACACACAACCCTTTTTGTGTTTTCTTATTTAAAGTAGTTATGCTATTGGGAAAAGCATTTAATCAGCAAAATGTCAATTCCTCAAGGCTGAGATTATTTTTAACAACAGCCACAATAAACAACAAAGAGTAGCTCTATATTTTTGCTTACTTGGACCCAAACATTCATTTAAAATCCTCAGTCATTTTCAGTTTTCAAGTTCTTCTGTTAGAAAAACACCTCAAGGCACCCAGACTGAAGGAGTAGTGAAGAGTCACGAATCATGGCTTTGTTGAAAAGTGACCTCCTTGACCAGATAAGTCAGCTCACTGGGAAAACTATAAGCTTTTTATAAAAATCAGATTCCCAAGAGGAATAAAACAGGTAAAGGAAAAATATTGCTTAGAGAAGCAGAATTGACCAGAGAGTTGGCACTGGTATAACTTAAACTTTTCTAAAACAGCAATGTTTTCTGACAAAGCTTAGCCATTTGATTCTGGAATGCAACTTTAAGACTGAATGCAAATATTTCCTCTTCATTTCTAGTCAGAGGACAGAGGGAGATGAGAGAAATTTGTATTCTTGCCATTAGGAGCTTTCCACTATTTATATAGCTTATAGCCTCTTGGGATCTTTGGGTAACTTAGGAAATAGAATTAATAGTTTCTACTTACCATAAAAGAAATAGTCAAACCTGATTCAGAGAAATATGTTTAGAATTATTTTCTGTGGTACAATTTCCTATCCTTTACTGATCCTCCCCATTGAGGTCATAAGGAGAGGTTTCTGAGGATATTCTGTGAAATGAGCTCATCTTGATCTCATCAGTATATTCAGGGTTATATTTTTACTTATGTTTAAATTGTACACATTGGTAGGTCTAGTTTTCAAACACAGGACAGAGAAAAACAAGAAGTTAGTTGGGTTAACAGAAAGAAAAAAAGGAATAAAACCAAACATTTAACAAATAGGTGACTATGAAAAGCTATTTTATTTAGGAAGAGTTAATAACTTGTCAAAGAGGAATGGAAAAGATACAAATGTTTTTGTCCCTTTAATTCTACTAAAATGTGAAGACCCTATACTAATAGTATCAGACCTTGTCTAACTTCTAGCACCTTAATCTACTGATGTCCTCAGTGTGTGAATCAGTAAATGGGAGGCATTTGTGGTACTTGCTCCTAATGAGTTCATCTTTGCAAACTCTTGTCATTTTATTTTATGCTATACTTTTTTCCATACTTGCCAAGATATTTTTATATTAAATGTTTTGATCATGATATATTTTAAAATTATTACTGTAACTTCTAGTTTATTGACTCTTTAGGTCTTGATTGAGAGTCAAAAATGTAGAAGTAAAAGGTAAAGACAAATATAGAAAGTCAAAATGAAGAAAGATTAATAGTAAAAATAAATCCAAAGAAGCAGACAGGGCTTCAAAATGGATAATTAACAAAATTTTAGAGAAGAGGGAAGTTATAGATATACCATTTTTATTAATCTTTTGAATAGCTGCTACTTTTTTAGTTTTTGGCATAGAGGTTTCATGTTTCAGGTTATGGCAAAATAATACAGTTAAATGCCAATATGTCATATAACTTTATTGTTTGATATTCTTCCCTTTTAAGAAACGACAGGAGTGCAGTGGGAATTTTTAGCTCTTAGTGTTGATTGCTGAAACAAAGCTTTTTAATTTATGAGCTTGTAACAAAGTGTTTTTGAATTTGAATCATAGGTTTGCTTAAATTTCATTTAAAATATACTCATTTGATTTGTAGTATTTTCTTCATTTTTAAATTTTGACAGGTCTTTTATAACATCAGTCAGCAACAGAATTAGAATTCAAGAATATTAATTTTGAAAGGCATAGTTCTTCAAATACCTCAGTAGATTAAACCATATTTTGTCTGTAGGCCAGTATTTGGTCTCTGAAGCATTTTCGTGGGCAATCATAGTTACTATATATTCATGTATATAACATACATATGTAGTAATATATATACACACACACATACACATGTACAGTTCATTCCAACTTTAAAAATATGCCATCTCCTGAGATATCGTATATAAATTGTGTGTGTGTGTTCTTGTTTGTCCTTGCTTTCAATTTCTATATAATTTGATAGATTTAGTGTTTTCGAATTTTTGTCTTAGGTAAAATACTAAAATACTTCATTCTTCTTCCCCCAATTTTTAGAGTATTACCTTAATTCCTTTGATCATGTATAGTGTTTCTGTCTAATCTTTCTATCTGATGTCTTTCTTAAAATAGGGTTGATGAGGATGATACCAAGTACTGTAGGTGTAGGCAGATGTGCTGTGATCTAATATAAATGTAAGATCATATTTTCTATTTTATTTCAGCCACTTTTTAAAAAAATGCTGATATTTCTAGACCTTTTAGCCATAATATTTCAAAATGTCTTTTCAGCCAACTCTTTGCCTCTGGACTAGACTATTCCTAGATTCTTTACTATTCAATGATGTCTTCTGGGACACAGGTTTCACAACCTGCCTCTCACCTTGAGAAAGTTCTTATAACTAACATAAATCTTGCTTTCTGCAATTTAAGTTGAATTTATATCCTTTTTCTTTTCTCTGTAGAGATAGGAACAGCCCATCCAAAGTGATGCTTTCTTATGAGGGCCAATATTGAACACTGTAGAAAAACTATTTTTAGTCCAGCATCTTTTTTAGCTTTTACATATCAAAACTCCCTGATTTTCATCTCAATATTTGTCTCAGGAGATGCCACTTTTAAAAGTCTAAATAAAATAATAGTTATATATCTAATATTAATGTTTAATGTATCTTTTTCTGCTTAGAACCAAATGAGGTACTAAATTAAAAAAAGAGTTCCTATGGGAAACAGGGAATGGGAAGGAAAAAGGAGAAGGGAAAAATCTGTAGATTGAATACCTAAAGGGATGCTTTTCAGATTGTACCAGCTTAGCAGCATTGCTAATCAACTGTTGTAGGCTCTGAAAATAAAAATGCTCTTGAAAACTCTGCCAATAAAAGTTAAAATGAGTTCTCAAAATCTGAGGAATTTAACAGGTTTATGTTTTATTTTATGTAATTATAGTCATAGGATTGGGGTTTTGCCTGGGTTTTATAAAGTTTATCTGTTGTATAAATGATTTATTCATCCATTATTAATTGTAAGAATAGAAACTTATTCTTTAAAACAAGATGTCTTGAAGTCAAATTTCATTGTGTATAGTCAAAAGCTTTAGTACCTAATCTTAGAACTGTGCTAGGTATGAAGAGGAAAGAGAAAACACATTCCCTGCCCTTGAGAAGTTAATGTTCTTATTGGGAGAAATGATTATAAACTTATAATTAATGTAGTACTTATAAGATAGCATATGTATAGTAAGATGTTTAATGTGAATTTTATTTTGCAAAGATTAATACAGAAAATGTTTTATACTGTGTGTATCTGTTCTATTAACATAAATACCCTAAAAATCTAATTGTTTCATTCTGATTTCTGTACTTTTGAAGGTTCAGCAGTTTTCTGAAAAATCCTTCCTCTTTCAGCTTTTGAAAACTCATGAAAATGCTTTAGAAAGACAGTGCAATGAAATCACAAACCAAAGGAGTGTGCTTCTCCAAACCTTTGTAAGTCTCCAACCACTTAGAAAAATCTGTTTCAATAACCTTGTCAAGAAGTATTTTCATATACTTAGGTGTACTTTTAGAAAATTACCCATATGCATATTGGCAGATAGTACTATTCAGATAAGTAAAAAGTACTATTCAGATAAGTAAAAAGTATTAAGTGCTATTTAAAATCAATTGGTATAGTAATATAGCTTGAAAGAGATCTATTGGCAGGGATGTAACAGAAATTATTTGCAATTGTAATAAGCCTAAAGGAAAGAGTACAACTGATTTGAATTGCTCAGGCTTTGAGACCTTGGTTTTAATGCTTTTGAAAGGTAGAGGTGTTCATTCTTTAGGCACATTTATAGATGTGAGTGAAAGGATGGGTATTTTTATCTTTTTATCTTAAGTCTGAGGCAACAAACTGAAAAGTAGTTTTGAATGCCAGGATGCTTGGAGATGTGACTTGTGATTAGTTGACATTTTAAAGAAAATACATTTAAAGATATTAAAAGTACAGGTCAAAAGTCAGAACCAACTGATGTGATGGTTTTGAACAAGTCCAGATTCTGAATGTGGCCCATAATTATTTGACATCTCTTAAGAGAAAATAGAAAATAAAATCCAAAAATGTTTAGATTCTAACATTGTCACAAAGTTTAAGTTTTTGTGTTGTCTAAAGTTTTGGTAATTCCTATTTCCTTACAATGTGTAAAATGTTATTTAGAGCTGCTTTTGAAATTACTATGTAATTTTACTTTCATCAATCTACATTTTTAAAAGTTTCCTTGGCCAGATACCATGGTGCCTGGCTGTAATCTCAGTAGTTTGTAGAGTGAGGCAGCAGAATCTCTAAGTTCAAATCCAGTCTCAGCAACTTAGTGAGGCCCTAAGCAAGTGAGACTCTGTTTCAAAATAAAAAAATAAAAAGAATTGGGGATGTGGCTTAGTGGTTCAGCACCCTTGGGTTCAATCCCTGGTACAAAAACAAAACAAAACAAAACAAAAAAAAGTTTGTTTGGATGTTCTTATCTTTTTTTTTTGTCTTTTCTTCTTTTTATTTTCTGTAAGCAGTAATTCCTTTGAGTATAGATTTTTAATTTTCAAGTTTAGTCATTATTTTGCCACCCAATTTTGTATTGTAATGATAAAATAGCATGTGTGATGATAAGTTTAATTCATAAATAAACATTGGTATAATGATGAATGGTAGAATTTCTACTTAAGGATAAATCTTTCATCTGAAGTTAGTTTGTTGTCATTGTTTAATAGTTGCAGTTTTTTAAACACTATTACTAATGAAGTAAAGCCATTTATAGTAATACCAGAAATTATTATTCTTATAGTTTTGTTGTTAATAAGTTTAGATGATTGTATTTTAAATCATTAAAGAAAAATATTGCAACCAACATCATATTTGATCTTTTATTTCTGTATTTCAGGAGGTTACAAAGAAAAGAGTGACAGAGGAGGAAGAAAAATTTATTAAGGAAATTACAGACTTCAATAATGAGTATGAAATAACAAAGAAAAGAGAGCTTCTGATGAAAGAAAATGTCAATATTGAAATATCTGACTTAGAAAACCAGGCAAACGCTTTGAAATGGGGTATGAGTCTATACGATTGATTTATTTTTCTGGCATTATTTTAAATAGCTCATTTTGAATGAATGAATTTTTTAGAAATTTTGACCTTTTCATAATAAAATCAGGTTATCATATAGTTATTTGCTTGTATTTTTATCTTAATTGTCCTAATGAATGTATTTCTTTTTTTCTTTTTGGTATTGGGGATAGAACCTAAGGGTGCTTTATCACTGAGCTATATCCATAATCCTTCTTAGAAATATTTTTTCATTTTGAGATGGGGTCTCACTAAGTTGCTGAGTGCTTCACAAATTCTGAGACTGGCCTCAAACTTGTGATTCTCCTGCTTCAGTATCCAGAGTTGCTGGGATTGCTACCACTGTACCTGGCTGTGAATATTAGTTTTTTTAATTGTGAGAAGTATTAAATTCTTTTTAAAAAGTATTTATTTTTTAGTTGTTGTTGGACAGAATACCTTTATTTTATTTATTTTATGTGGTTCTGAGGATCGAACCCAGGGCCTCACTCATGCTAGGCAAATGCTCTGCCTCTGATCCCCCAGTATTAAATTCTTTAGAAGTACATGTGACATTAGAGTTTAGTCAGTCATTCACTATTAATAACTATCAAGTACCTGTTATGTAATAGACACTAATCTACGTCCTGGGGACATAAAATTTAAAAGTGGAAAAACAAAATATTTAGGCAAATATTTTAGCACAATGTGATGGAAGCTATTTTAGGTTTAGGACTTATGCTGTTATTCTTATTTTACCAAATGCAACTCTCCCCAACCTACTGTGTAACCCTACTTCCTGTATAAAACTTCCTGTATAAAACAGGAAGTAGGGTTGCACAGTAGGTTGGGGAGAGTTGCATTTCAGGAAAACAATTATGCAGATAATTGCAATTAAATTAAGATACTAAAGAGGTTGCCAAAGAGAAGAGGGAGAGAATTAACCCACGTTTGTTCTATCATCTCAGATATAAATTACCTATAAAAATTTAAATATAGTATATATACTATGTAACTATGTAATACATAATTTTACAATAAGAATCTTATTATACTAATTATACTATTGATTAATATATAAGCTCTAAATTATTATTTTTGGGACCTGCGACCCTCCAGCAGGTCAGGCCCAGCAACCTGCGGAGTGACAGAGCTGCCCCACGCGCCTGCAGGGTAGGCGGACCTGCGACCCACCAGCAGAACAGGTCCAGTGGCCTGCTGAGGGGCAGGCCCGCCCCCTCCCCCAGTGCCTGCAAGGTAGGCGGAACTGTGACCACTGGCAGATCAGGCCCAGTGGCCTGCTGAGGGGTGGAGCCACCCCCTCTCCCCGCACCTGCAAGGTAGGCGGACCTGCAACCCACCAGCAGGTCAGGCCAGCAACCTGCGGAGTGACAGAGCTGCCCCACGCGCCTGCAGGGTAGGCGGACCTGCGACCCACCAGCAGAACAGGTCCAGCGGCCTGCTGAGGGGCAGGCCCGCCCCCCCCCCAGTGCCTGCAAGGTCAGGCCCAGCAACCTGCGGAGTGACAGTGCTGCCCCACGCGCCTGCAGGATAGGCGGACCTGCGACCCACCAGCATAAAAGGTCCAGCGGCCTGCTGAGGGGCAGGCCCGCCCCCTCCCCTCGTGCCTGGAAGGTAGGCGGAACTGTGACCACCAGCAGATCAGGCCCAGCGGCCTGCTGAGGGGCGGAGCCACCCCCTCCCCCCGCACCTGCAAGGTAGGCGGACCTGCGACCCACCGGCAGGTCAGGCCCAGCAACCTGCGGAGTGACAGAGCTGCCCCACGCGCCTGCAGGGTAGGCGGACCTGCGACCGACTGGCAGAGCAGACCTAGCGGCCCGCCAGCATGGTAGACAGATCACCCCAATTGGAGGAGGATCACAGCCACTACCTGCCCTGCAAGGAGGATTTTTCAACTATACAAGAGCAATATAAATAAATAGAGGGAAAATTTCAAAAACACAACAGTTTCACCAAGCAGAAAGAAACGCGAGCAGTATGAAAAGGCAAGGAAAGAAAGGACCACAAGCAATGCAGGTCAACTCAACTCTAGAAGAGGTAATAGCTGCAACAGATGGAATGTCAGATAAAGAATTCAGGATATACATGCTTCAGATGATCTGGAGTCTCAAGGAAGACATGAGACAGCAAAATCAGACAATGAAAGATCACTTTGACAATGAATTACATAAACAAATCCAAGAAGCAAAAGATCAATTACACAGGGAGATAGAGGTAATAAAAAACAAACAAATAGAAATCCTAGAAATGCAGGAAGCAATAAACCAACTTAAAAACTCAATTGAGAATACTACCAGCAGAGTAGATCACTTAGAAGATAGAACATCAGACAATGAAGACAAAGTATTTCAACTTGAAAAGAACAGACAGCTCAGCAAGACTGCTAAGAAACCATGAGCAGAACATCCAAGAAATATGGGATAACATTAAAAGACCAAACATAAGAGTCATTGGGATACAGGAAGGCACAGAGCTCCAAACCAAAGGAATAAACAATCTATTCAATGAAATAATACGAGAAAAATTCCCAGACTTGAAGAATGAGACAGAATCCCAAATCCTAGAAGCCTACAGGACGCCGAATGTGCATAATCATAAGAGATCCACACCTAGACACATTATAATGAAGATGCCCAACATACAGAATAAGGAGAGAATTTTAAAAGCTACAAGAGAAAGGAAGCAGATTACATTTAGGGGTAAACCAATCAGAATAACAGCTGATCTTTCAACACAGACTCTGAAAGCTAGAAGATCCTGGAATAACATATTTCAAACACTGAAAGAAAATGGGTTCCAACCAAGAATCGTGTATCCGGTGAAATTAAGCTTCAGGATGGAAGATGAAATTTAAACCTTCCACGGTAAACAAAAGTTAAAAGAATTTGCAGGTAGAAAACCGTCTCTTCAAAAAATCCTTGGCAAAACATTACAGGAAGAGGAAATGGAAAATAACAATGAAAACCAACAGTGGGAGGTAGGACAGTAAAGGGGGGAAAATAATCAAAGAAGAAAACAAATCAGGTTTAGTAACATTAATAAACAAATATGGCTTGAAGAACAAACCATATCTCAATAATAACCCTAAATGTTAATGGCTTAAACTCACCAATAAAGAGACACAGGCTAGTTGAATGGATTACAAAACAAGACCCAACAATATGCTACCTGCAGGAGACACATTTGATAGGAAAAGATATACATAGACTGAAGGTGAAAGGTTGGGAAAAATCATATCACTCATGCGGACTGCAGAAACAAGCAGGAGTGTCCATACTCATATCAAATAAAATAGATTTCAAGCCAAAGTTAATCAAAAGGGATAAAGAGGGACACTACATACTGCTCAAGGGAACCATACATCAACAAGACATAACAATCATAAATATATATGCCCCAAACAATGGAGCAGCTATGTTCATCAAGCAAACTTTTCTCAAGTTCAAGAGTCTAGTAGACCACCATACAATAATCATGGGAGACTTCAACACACCTCTCTCACCACTGAACAGATCTTCCAAACAAAAGTTGAATAAGGAAACTATAGAACTCAATAACACAATTAACAACCTAGATTTAATTGACATATATAGAATATACCACCCAACATCAAGCAGTTACACTTTTTTCTCAGCAGCACATGGATCCTTCTCAAAAATAGATCATATATTATGTCACAGGGCAACTCTTAGACAATATAAAGGAGTAGAGATAATACCATGCATCTTATCTGATCATAATGGAATGAAACTGAAAATGAATGATAAAAGAAGGAAGGAAAAATCATGCATCACTTGGAGAATGAACAATAGGTTACTGAATGATCAATGGGTTTTAGAAGACATCAAGGAGGAAATTAAAAAAGTCTTAGAGTTAAATGAAAACACAGACACAACATATCGGAATCTATGGGACACATTGAAAGCAGTTCTAAGAGGAAAATTCATTGCTTGGAGTTCATTCCTTAAAAAAAGAAAAAAACCAACAAATAAATGATCTCATACTTCATCTCAAAATCCTAGAAAAAGAAGAGCAAAACAACAGCAAAAGAAGTAGAAGGCAAGAAATAATTAAAATCAGAGCTGAAATTAATGAAATCGAAACAAAAGAAACAATTGAAAAAATTGACAAAACTAAAAGTTGGCTCTTTGAAAAAATAAATAAAATCGACAGACCCTTAGCCATGCTAATGAAGAGGAGAGAGAACTCAAATTACTAGCATACAGGATGAAAAAGGCAATATCACAACAGACACTTCAGAAATACAGAAGATAATCAGAAATTATTTTGAATCCTTATACTCCAATAAAATAGAAGATAGTGAAGGCATTGATAAATTTCTTAAGTCATATAATCTGCCCAGATTGAGTCAGGAGGATATAGACAACCTAAACAGACCAATATCAATTGAGGAAATAGAAGAAACCATCAAAAGATTACCATCTAAGAAAAGCCCAGGACCGGATGGGTATACAGCAGAGTTTTACAAAACCTTTAAAGAGGAACTAATACCAATACTTTTCAAGCTATTTCAGGAAATAGAAAAAGAGGGAGAACTTCCAAATTCATTCTACGAGGCCAACATCACCCTGATTCCGAAACCAGACAAAGACACTTCAAAGAAAGAAAACTACAGACCAATATCTCTAATGAACCTAGATGCAAAAATCCTCATTAAAATTCTGGCGAACCGGATACAAAAACATCAAAAAAATTGTGCACCATGATCAAGTAGGATTCATCCCTGGTATGCAAGGATGGTTCAATATACGGAAATCAATAAATGTTATTCACCACATCAATAGACTTAAAAATAAGAACCATATGATCATCTTGATAGATGCAGAAAAAGCATTCGACAAAGTACAGCATCCCTTTATGTTCAAAACTCTCGAAAAACTAGGGATAACAGGAACATACCTCAACATTGTAAAAGCAATCTATGCTAAGCCTCAGGCTAGCATCATTCTGAATGGAGAAAAATTGAAGGCATTCCCTCTAAAATCTGGAACAAGACAGGGATGCCCTCTCTCACCACTTCTGTTCAACATAGTCCTCGAAACACTGGCCAGAGCAATTAGACAGACGAAAGAAATTAAAGGCATAAAAATAGGAAAAGAAGAACTTAAATTATCACTATTTGCAGATGACATGATTCTATACCTAGCAGACCCAAAAGGGTCTACAAAGAAACTATTAGAGCTAATAAATGAATTCAGCAAAGTGGCACAATATAAAATCAACACGCATAAATCAAAGGCATTCCTGTATATCAGCGACAAATCATCTGAAATGGAAATGAGGACAACCACTCCATTCACAATATCCTCAAAAATGATAAAATACTTGGGAATCAACCTAACAAAAGAGGTGAAAGACTTATACAATGAAAACTACAGAACCCTAAAGAGAGAAATTGAAGAAGATCTTATTAGATGGAAAAATATACCCTGTTCATGGATAGGCAGAACTAACATCATCAAAATGGCAATATTACCAAAAGTTCTCTATAGGTTTAATGCAATGCCAATCAAAATCCCAACAGCATTTCTTGTAGAAATAGAGAAAGCAATCATGAAATTCATATGGAAAAATAAAAGACCCAGAATAGCAAAAACAATGCTAAGCAGGAAGTGTGAATCTGGTGGTATAGCGATACCAGACTTCAAACTATACTACAGAGCAATAGTAACAAAAACAGCATGGTACTTGTACCAAAACAGGCGGGTGGACCAATGGTACAGAATAGAGGACACAGTAACCAAATTCCATGGTTTTGTCATTTTTTAGTGCTGCGTAATCCTCCATGGTGTATAACTGCCACATTTTTTTTTTTAATCCATTGAAGGGCATCTGGGTTGGTTCCACAGTCTAGCAATTGTAAATTGTGCTGCTATGAACATCGATGTGGCAGTATCCCTGTAGTACGCTCTTTTAAGGTCTTCAGGGAATAGTCCGAGAAGGGCAATAGCTGGGTCAAATGGTGGTTCCATTCCCAGCTTTCCCAGGAATCTCCATACTGCTTTCCAAATTGGCTGCACCAATTTGCAGTCCCACCAGCAATGTACAAGAGTACCCTTTTCCCCACATCCTTGCCAGCACTTGTTGTTGTTTGACTTCAGAATGGCCGCCAATCTTACTGGAGTGAGATGGTATCTTAGGGTGGTTTTGATTTGCATTTCTCTGACTGCTAGAGATGGTGAGCATTTTTTCATGTACTTGTTGATTGATTGTATATCCTCCTCTGAGAAGTGTCTGTTCAGGTCCTTGGCCCATTTGTTGATTGGGTTATTTGTTGTCTTATTGCCTAATTTTTTGAGTTCTTTGTATATTCTGGATATTAGGGCTCTATCTGAAGTGTGAGGAGTAAAAATTTGTTCCCATGATGTAGGCTCCCTATTTACCTCTCTTATTGTTTCTCTTGCTGTGAAAAAACTTTTTAGTTTAAGTAAGTCCCAATTGTTGATTCTTGTTATTAACTCTTGGGCTATGGGTGTCCTATTAAGGAATTTGGAGCCCGATCCCACAATATGTAGATCGGAGCCAACTTTTTCTTCTATCAGACAGAGAGTCTCTGATTTGATATCTAGCTCCTTGATCCACTTTGAGTTGACTTTTGTGCATGGCGAGAGGAGGGGATTCAGTTTCATTTTGTTGCATATGGATTTCCAATTTTCCCAACACCATTTGTTGAAGATGCTATCCTTCCTCCATTGCATGCTTTTAGCCCCTTTATCAAATATAAGATAGTTGTAGCTTTGTGGATTAGTCTCTGTGTCCTCTATTTGTTTCTTATAAGATCTTTTTTGGGGGGACTTCTACTGAAACTGCTGAGGCACAAGATCCTTTAGCTTCTTCACAGCCTTCAGTTTGTTTCTCTGAGGCATTACTCTGGATTTTTCTGAAATCAAATCTAAAGATTTTAAATATATATCCTAGGTTTTGTCTTTAGACCATGGTTTCTTAAGAATGTTGTGGGTTTTATCTTTACCTTTAAACCATCTTAATGGCAAGAATCCTAGTGGGGAGGAATCTCATATTAAGGCTACCACAGGTTTTCATTTTAGTTTCTAGAAAAATTAATAAAGAAAAAAATACAAAGATTCATAGCTAAAAGACAGTACATAAATTTAAAAAGAGACTGTAAGAAATGTTAATGTAGTCTGAAGGAAATTGGGAAAGGGAAACATAGCAACAAAAACCACAGAGGATAGATATAAATAATAAAATGGTAGAACTAAGTTCATCTTTGTCAATAATTAAATTGTTACTGAACTAATCACTACAGTCAAAAGGCAGAGCTAATCAGAATAATATAAAGAGTACATTGTCTACAAGAGAGTTTAAAGAAATTTTAAAGAAATAAAGAGGTTGAAACAAAATGATGAAAAATAGTTCATTTAACCAGTAAACATACAAAAGCTAAAAGGGCTATATTAATATTAAATATAATTGAACTTAAAATAAAGAATTTTACCAAAAATAAGCAGGGAATTTTATAGTGAGGAAAAGGTCAATTTTTAATAAGTAGAGTAGATGGAAATCATACATACTATATCCTCAAGTCATAGGAGTAAATTAAAAATCAGTAACTACAAAATATATAAGAAAACACTAAATATTTGGAAATTAAATAGCATACTTGTAAATAATTCATGATCCAGAGGTAAAATCAAAAGCAGTTTATAAATATTTTTAACTTGAGTGATAGTATAGATTAAAAAACGAAATTTTATAGTTAAAGTAGTGCTTGGAGGTACATAGGTAGTTTTTGGGGGGAGAGGGTACCGATATTAAATTCAGGGGCACTCAACCACTGAGCCACATCCCCAGCCCTATTTTTTATTTTATTTAGAGATAGGGTTTCACTGAGTTGCTTAATGCCTTGGTTTTTCTGAGACGAGCTTTGAACTTGTGATCCTCCTGCCTCAACATTCCGAGCTGCTGGATTACAGGCCTATACCACTGCACCTGACACATAGGAAGTTTTTTTAAAATATTTTTTTTAGTTGTCAAGGATCTTTTATTTATTTATGTGTGGTGCTGAGGGATTGAACCCAGGGCCTCACACATGCCAGGCAAGTGCTCTACCAATGAGCCACAACTCCAGTCCCCATAGGTAGCTTTTAATGCTTATATTAGTAAAACAGAAAAGAATTATCTAAGAGCAACGATATAAAGTTTTACATGATGAATCTAGATAAAGAAAAGCAAACAAAACCAAAGTAAAAAGAAGTGAATTAAAAAACTAAAATGGGAATTAAAGAAATAGAAAACTGGAAAAATTAGAAAAAGCCTGCACTCTCCCAAATCAAGATAATATGTTGTTAGTTTAAGAATAGGAATATAGAGCACTGGATCAGGAAGGTACACAAATATATATATATGCATATTGGAAATTGGTTTTCAACAAAGATGGCATGGCAGTTACGTGGGAGAAGGTAGAGTCTTTTTTCAATAAGTGATGCTGGAACAGTTGGACATCTATTGCACAATAATGATGATCCTTAACTCCTACTACATGCCATATTAAAAATTAATCCAAAATGGGCTTATGTCTAAACATGAAAGCTGAAATTATGAATCTCCTAGAAGAAAACTTGGTGGAAAATCTGCTATTTTGTAATGGGAAATGTTTTTTAGATGGACACAAGAAACATGAATCATGAAAGAAAAAAATTGGATTTAAAATAAATTGAAAAGATACTTAAGAAAAAAAACATGAACTTGAAGAAAATATTTGCAATACAAATGTCTGCCAATGTTCTGTTACCCACAATATAATGAACTCTTACAATGTAAAAATAGGAAGGCAACAAAGCCAATTATAAAAAGGGGGAAAGATTTTAACTTCACAATATAGTACCAGTAATCTATGTGAAAAGATACTCAATGTCCTTAGCCATTAAGGAAAATTAAAACCACAATGAGATTCACTGTATATTCTTTTAATAAAAATTTAAAAAACTAATCAAACCAAGTGTTGACAAGAATGTGGAACATCTGAAACTCACATGGTTATGATGAAAATGTAAGATAAATGGTACAGTTGCTTTGGAACATTTTTTTGCAGTTTATGAACATATTAAGCATACATTTGCTATATAATCCAGCCACTATACAACTAGATAATCCAGAGACATGAAAAGTGTGTCCACACTGTTATTAGCAACTTTATTCACAGTAGACATAATCCAACATAATTTAAATCTTCATTAAGAAGTGAAAAGATAGACAAAATTGATATGTCCATGCAGTAGAGTATTCAGCAATAAATAGCTAAAAGACAGTACATAAATTTAAAAAGAGACATATAACATGGGTGCATCACAAGATAAATAGTGAGTGAAAGGAGATAGACAAACTGCAAACTAATCTATAGGAATAAGCAGATTGCTGATTGCCTGGACCAAAATCAATGCAAAGAGTCACAAGAAATCTCTGAAGATTGATAGAAATATATGGGTACTTGTTTGTGGGGTTGGTTTCACAGATGTAAGTGACTGTCAGACTCATAGAATTGTATACTTGAAATGGATGTGCTATATGCAAATTATTCCTTTATAAAATTGAAAGAAAAAAGTTTATGATATTGCAAATACTCTTGAAGTTCTCTACTTTGTGTATTTTTTTTGCATCTTTTATCACACTTTACCTTTTTAATTTTAATAGATTTTCTTCTGTGGTACCTGATACTGCTGTTTCTTATACTTTCAGAAGATCTATCTTTAGGTATTTCATGACATTTTCATATCAAATTTAATCTCTGTTATGACAGGACTTTGTTTTGTTTAATGCCTGTTATGACAGGACTTTGTTTTGTTTAATGCCCCGACCTCACCAGTATGAATGAAATAATAATAAGTTGATAAATGATTCAGAAGGAGAGAAATATCCTTTTGCTTCATGTGAATCAGATATGAAGATCATGTAAGAAGGTGGACCTAACCTGACTTAGGTACTTTAGACTTCTCTGAGCAAGTGAAGTTTATACTGAGATCTGAAGGATGATGTTGATTAGGCATGTGAGAGATTTAAGTGTAGATGTTGATTAGATATAGATATTGGATATTTAAGTCATGAGCTCAGACAGATGTCTAGGCTGGAATTATTAAATCTTAGGAATACCTAGGGAGAGTTTATTGAAATAAAAAGAAAAAAACAGCAAGAAAGATGAGGATTTTCAAGGCACTAGAGGAAGAAAGTCATCATGGAGTCTGGAAATGAGCTTCAAGAAAGATGGCTGAGACAGGAGAATCTAGAGTTTGAAGCCAGCCTCGGCAACAGTGAGGTGCTGAGCAACTCAGTGAGACCCTGTCTCTAAATAAAATACAAAAAATAGGGCCAGAGTTGTGGCTTGGTAGTCAAGCATCCGTGAGTTCAATCCCCAGTAGTACCAAAAAAAAAAAAATATGGGCAGGATATATTACTTTGTGATTTCGGGCTTAGTTATTAAATGGTATTTGAGAGAGTGATCAGCCTACATTGAATCCTCCAGAGCTGTCAACTGTAAAAGGAATAAGAAGCAGCAGTTGGAGGTCTTTAGAACCTCTAACTGTGATGGTCTTTAGAAAAGTAGCAGATTGGGGTACTAAAAGAGGAAGGGTATTAAGCAATTAATAATGGGTTAAAGAGCAGGTTGAAAGGAAATTGCAACTATGAGCAAAGGTGAGTCTGATGTTTCTCTGTGGATAACATGGGGTCTGGTAACAAGGAGATTTGAAGTCAAGGGGAAGTTTTCTAGTGAGGAAGTAGGGTCATCCCCCTCTTCATTTTTTTTGAGATGGGGAGATATTTGCACATATTTAATTTTGATAACTTGGAGCCTGTAGTACAGACATAGGTAGAGTTGAAGATTTGGAAATGAAGCAAATTTGCCAGAGAAGGCAGGAATAGGACTGATGCTGGTATTTTGAGAATTAGAAAACAAAGCAAAAACATCTGGGATTAACCTATGTGACCATCAATAGGGGACTCCAACTGACTTTTTACCTCACTTTACCTTTTTGAAGATATTCATATGGTAAAACCTAATGAAATTGCTGAGTACAATGGAAATATCTAGAACCTTAAGGCCAAATTGTGCTCTGTGGGGTACTGAATTATTTTTATTACCAAAATAATTAAAGGAGACTGCCTATTTTCCTATAATATTATCTTATACCATTATTAATCTGAGTATCATCAATAATTTTAGTCTTTGCCAATCTGACATGTAAAAATATTCTTATTGGTTTAATAATTGGTTTATTTTGTTAATTTTACATGAAGTTGAATTTACTTCCCTGAATTTGCTGACAATTTATATTTCTTTTTCTGTGGATAAAAATGACTTGTCTATATTCTTTATCTTTCTGTATTTCTTTGTTTCTACTAATTTACGTGCTTTTTGGTAAGGTAAGGAAATTAGCCATCTGTTGTATATATTATAAATATTGCTTTTAATTTTTTTAAATACTTCTTAGTTTTAGGTGGACACAATGTATTTATTTTACATATATGTGGTGTTGAGGATCGAACCCAGTGCCTCATGCATTTGAAGCCAGCACTCTATCACGGAGCCACAATCCCAGCCCCTGCTTTTAATTTTATTGTTTACTTTTGACTTTACTCAGTGTGTGTGTGCCTGTGTGTGTGTGTGTGTGTGTGTGTGTGTGTGTGTGTGTGTTTAAATGCCACATAGGTATGTAAGATTTTTTGATACTTTAATTATTCTTTTCCTTTATGGCTACTGAATTTTGTCTCTGAGAAAGGCTTTCTTTCTTTCTTTTATCTCTGTGTAATGTTAATTTTTTTTAAAAAAGCAAACTTTGCCCATGTTTACTTGTTATTTTCTGTTCTATTTTTCCTATTTATATGTTCTGTCCACCTACAATTTTTTTAGTTTAAGAGTTTAGGGAACCCTCTTTATTCTTTTCCAAGTGACTAACCAGTTAGTTGTTTAAATACTATTTCATAATTCATCTGTTTCCAACCAATTTAAAATTCTGTGTTGTCATATATTAAATTCATATTACATATGTATGTGTATATATACACCTTTCTGTACTCTGCCTTCTCCATTTTGTTCTTTTTTAAAATGGTTTTTAAAATATTGACACAATATCTTTATTTATTTTATTTATTTTTATGTGGTGCTGAGGATTGAACCCAATGCCTTCATATGTGTGAGGCAAGTGCTCTGCCGCTGAGTTATAACCCTAGCCCCTCTATTTTGTTCTTAAATATTCTTTTTGGGGAGCACCAGGGATTGAATGTAGGAGCACTCAACCACTGAGCAACATTCCCAGCCCTATTTTATATTTTATTTAGAGACAGGGTCTCATGAGTTGCTTAGCGCCTCACTTTTGTTGAGGCTGGCTTTGATCTTGCAATCCTCCTGCCTCAGCCTCTGGAGCTGCTGGGATTACAGGCATGCACCACTGTGCCCAGCTGTTATTAATTATTCTAGTGTCATCATTTGATTGGGTATCATTCTTACTGTTTTACATTATTGATTCTCCTGTGTTTATTTTCTTAGATAAAAGTTAGTGTTATGTCAAGTTAAAAAAAGATCTTTATTTTCATTAAAATTGCATTTAAATTTTTAATAAACATAGAGAAAGTTGATATGTTCCTAATCCTGAATCTTCCTACTCCCAAACAAAATATGTGTTTCAATGAAGTTTTGCATTTTTCTTGTTGCCATTTCTTTAGGTATCACTAAATATTATAAGTATAATCTCTTCCTCCATTATATTTTCTTATTGGTTGTTGTTTATTTATAGGTAAATATTTTTTCCATAATTCTAATTTTCTTTTTTAAATGTAAATTTGTCTTATTTATATATGACAGCAGAATGCATTACAATTCTTATTACATATATAGAGCACAATTTTTCATATCTCTGGTTGTATACATTGTATATTCACACCAATTTGTGTCTTCATATATATACTTTGGATAGTAATGGTCATCACATTCCACAGTCATTAATTACCCCATGCCCCCTCCTTTCCCCTCCAACCCCTCTGCCCTATCTAGAGTTCATCTATTCCTCCCATACTCCCACTCTCTATCCCACTATGAATCTGCCTCCTTATATCAAAGAAAACATTTGGCATTTGGTTTTTTTCACTTAGCATTATCTTCTCTAACTCCATTCATTTACCTGCAAATGCCATGATTTTATTCTCTTTTATTGCTCAGTAATATTCCATTGTGTATATATGCCACATTTTTAAAAATCCATTTATCTATTGAAGGGCATCTAGGTTGGTTCCACAGTTTAGCTATTGTGAATCATGCTGCTATAAACATTGATGTGGCTGTGTCCCTGTAGTATGCTGTTTTTAAGTCCTTTGGGTATAAACTGAGGAGAGGGACAGCTGGGTCAAATGGTGGTTCCATTCCCAGTTTTCCAAGAAATCTCCATACTGCTTTCCATATTGGCTGCACCAATTTGCGTCTCACCAGCAGCGTATGAGTGTACCTTTTTCCCCACATCCTCACCAACACTCATTGTTGTTTGTATGGATAATAGCTGCCGTTCTGACTGGAGTGAGATGAAATCTTAGAGTGGTTTTAATTTGCATTTCTCTAATTGTGATGATGAACATTTTTTCATGTAATTGTTGATGGATTATACATCATTTTCTGAGAAGTGTCTCTTCAGGTCCTTGGCCCATTTGTTGATTGGGTTATTTGTTTTTTTGGTGCTTAGCTTTTTGAGTTCTTTATATACCCTACTGATTAGTGCTCTATCTGATGTGTGAGGGGTAAAGATTTGCCCCCAAGATGTAGACTCCCTATTCACCTCACATATTGTTTCTTTTGGCGAGAAGAAACTTTTTAGTTTGAGTCCATCCCATTTATTGATTCTTGATTTTAATTCTTGTGCCACAGGAGTCTTATTAAGGAAGTTGGGACCTAATTTCACACGATGGAGATTAGGGCCTATTTTTTCTTCTATTAGACACAGGGTCTCTGGTTGTATTCCTAAGTCCTTGATCCATTTTGAGTTGATTTTTGTGCATGATGAGAGATAGGGGTTCAATTTAATTTTGTTGCATATGGATTTCCAGTTTTCCCAGCACCATTTTTTGAAGAGGCTATCTTTTCTCCAATGCATGTTCTTGGAACCTTTGTCTAATATAAGATAATTGAAGTTTTGTGGGTCAGTCTCTGTGTCCTCTATTCTGTATCATTGGTCTACCAGTCTGTTTTGTTGCCAATACCATGCTGTTTTTATTGCTGTTCCTCTGTAGTATAGTTTAAGGTCTGGTATAGTGATGCCATATGCTTCACTCTTTCTGCTAAGGATTGCTTTACCTATTCTGGGTTCCATATTCTAATTTTCTAACAAGCTGCTTTAGCAAATTCTTTTATTGTTTGGACTTGATTTCACTGAATTTTTTATGTGTTATTATGTTAGTTTCAGCTAATGATAGCTTTGTTTTCCAATGCCTTTTAAATTTTAAAATCTAATTTCATTGATACCTTTAGGATACTGTTAAATACTAGTGATGATATTAGATATCTTTCTTTATTCCTGACTTTTATAGAAATGTGTCCAGAGTTTTGTTATTAATTATTATGTCAGACTGAAGATCTCTCTTCTTCCTCTCATTCTCCCTCTCCTTCATTCTTCACTCCTCTTTCTTTCCCCCAACTTCACCATTATGAGTAATGAAATGCTTTTCTTACTTTATTAATATAGTGAATTTTATGAATAAATAAAATTATTTATTTATTAGTCTTCTAGGAGACCACTGAATTCTATTCAATATTGTTTTAAGATTCTTCCATCAGTGTTTTTCATAGGGATTAATCTTTCTTGGTGTGCATGTTGTATTGACTTCACAGAAGGAATGTGAATACTAGGAGCATCATTTCCTTCAAAGTTGGAAGGAATTCACCTGTAAAACCATTTCTCATGTCTTCTCTTTTTGGTAGTAGAGGTAGCAAAAGGAATTGTTCAGCTTTGAGCAGATATTAGAGCCTTTTCTTCCCTGGTCATTTGAGTCTCCATTTGTCTTCTTTCCTGTCAGTGTTTGCTCTTCCGTTCTCCCTCCTAATTTGTGCCACCACATCTGTTATTTCCTGACACTTGAATTCTTCCTTTCTTCCTTTTTCCCTTGGCTTCCTCCTCTGACCTTTCCACTGAGCCTTTAACCCTTAACTGTGGTTAGTCAGCTAGATACACTGGATATTAAATCTCCATTTTTAACTCTTCAGAGCTGTTTTATATTTTATACTTACTTAAGATTTGTTGTTTTTTTCCCCTACAGCCACACTTCTTCCTGGATTCACTGTTTTTTAACTTAAGTTGGAGTCTGTACTCATACATTAAGGTTGTCAAAATATTACCATTCATATATTTTAAAATAGATTGTTAGTACTATACTATTGTATTGAGCCTCTTAAGACACCATTTAAAAACATCATGATAAACATAATAAATCAAATTCCTCAACATGTTTTGCCATGCCTACACATTCCTGTCTCTCTCCACCTTCCAGCCTAAACTAGCAGTCTTTGTGTACACTAACCTCTTGTTTCTCAGATCATTCTATGCTTCTTCCTGCCTCAGGACCTTTGAATATGCTCTATTTGGAAGTCTTTCCTTATCTTTTATGTAGTTAACTCAGTCATTCTTCTGATCTCATATTAAATGTTACTTCCTCAGGAAATTCTCTGCTATTCCCCATTCCAGTCCCATTTGTTGTCAGTTCCTCTGATTATATCCTCTCATAGGTCTCTTTTTCTTCAGAGCAGTGTAATTACATATTTGTATGCTTATTATATGCATATTTATCTCCCCCACCAAAGTGTTTGTTGCCACAGGAGTAGGAAATATGTTTGGCTTATAATTGTATTTCTGAAAATTGCTTAGTATACTCATTTGTTCAGCATTTATTCTGTGCCTTTTGTGTTTGTGGCACTGTTCTAGCATCAGTGTTCTGCAGTGACCAAAAAATAGAGAAAAAAAAATCTCTGCCATCATGGATCCTACATTAATGTAGTAGAGACAGGAAGAAAGGAAGGAAGGGAAGGAAGAAAGTAACAATGAATGAGGGCAAGGAGAAAAATGAAGGAAGATGGATAGATAGATTAGGGGTGGTGTTGGAGTGGATGTGTTGTACAGCTGTAGATGCCCAGGGAGGGCACTAGTGTTCAGGTGTATTTTTAATAAAACCTGAAAGAGATAAAGAAAGGAGCCAAATGAATACCCAGGGAAATAGCACTTCACAGATAGGGGACAACTAATGCCAAGCCCCTAAAAGTAGGTTATACCTAATCTGTTTTTGGGTAAAAGAGAAAAGCCTAAAGTGTTCAGAGTAAAGGAGGGGTCATGAGATCAGAAAAGGTGATAAGAATCACTTAAAACCTTGTGGGCTATTCTGATGTCTTTATCGTTTGCTAGTGTGAGGTTAGAAGTAATTGGAGGGTTTAAGCAAAGGAATGAAAGGTCTCACATTTTAACAATTTACTCTAACAAGTATTGAGAACACACAGGAGGTAGAAGCAGATACAGGGAAACCTAGGTGAAAATGGCAATAATCCAGATGAGAGATCATGTTAGCTTGGATAAGGAGTATAGCAATAGGAGTATAGGCAACAGGTATCAGATTCTGGATATATTTTTAAGAGAGATGAGCAGGATTTCATGATGAACTACATATAGGGTGTGAGATATAGGTGTTAAGAATGATCCAAAGTTATTGGCCTAAGCAATTAGAGAATAGAAAAATTGGTATTCAATATATACTTGTGAAATGATTAAACATTTATTCATTTTTTACATCTGGTAATTCATATATGAAAGGGTTCATCACTTTTGACTTCAAAATAATGACATGATTGTCATAACATTTTTCTCAAAATGTTCCTCTTACTTATTTCTCCTAGTTGTTAGATAAATTTTTCTTGAATGTGAGATAAGATGGGTATTTCCCTTTTTCTTTGCTTGGTAATGTCCATTAATGGTTGTCAATGTACATATGAGAACGACAATTCACATTAAAAAATGGGAATGAATTTTGATTTTTTAGTTTGCTTTAACATTCATGGCTATAGAACCTACCTATTGATTAAAACATTGAAGTTTTAAGCATTGCAAAAAACTAAAAGTTATCACATCAGTTATACCTCAATAAAGCTGTAAATAATAATAATAATAATAATAATAATAATAATAATAAATAAGAATAAGGCAGTGAAAAAATGGGGGGGCTAGTTATCACCACAAAGGGTTTATTCTTTCAGTTCTATAAGCTTCGTTAGGAAAATATTTGCACATTTGTTTTATTTTTTCTTTAAAGAATCAATCCTCAGACTATTTAGTCTAGGGAATCAGGACTTTAAAAATAATATATCCTCTGTTTCAGGAATATTTAAATTCAGAGTTTCTTCATCATTGTTGCCTGAGTTTTACAAAGATATTTTATCATAGAATGTCTGATAATCAACTAACAATGAAAAATGAAACTTCTCTACTCTCAAGATTGTGTTAATGGTATCTTCAATCATGTCTCTTAATTATTAGCATGTGGTTATATATATATGTTTTTATATTTTCATTTATTGAAAGACCAAAAGAACAAATGTGAGTCTTATTTTCTTTTCATAGAACTGTCTACTTTAACATTACTTGCATTAATAGACAGAAAGTATGAATAATCAAAGAGATTTAAAGACAATTATCTGATTTATTTTAATTCAGTTCAATATATTTCATGACATATGTGCTCTCTATATACTATGCAGGGCATTATGCAAGAAGTGGAATTTAAAGATAAATGAGGGATAATTCTTGTTTTCAAGAAGATTATGGTCTAATGCAGAAGAGAGATAAGTAAGAGGATAATTTAAGTATCATGCACATGGTTTCCACTTATGATCATGAAGGAATAGTTTTATGGAATTTTCTCTTTTACCACAAACACCTAGAAAACTAAAATAATATGGAAAACTATTTTAGATATTAATATCTGAATATTATTAACATTCAGATATTAACAATGTAGGATTTTGATCCTTGAGAGAGAGAAAAAACAAATGAGGTACGGCCTACGATTATTCCAACTTCTACCTAGAATTGGTTTTTGTACAGTGGTACTAGGAGGAGGAATTTAAGCCATGAAAAGTGATCTGATGGGAGTTGAAGACACAAAGACTGGAGGTCAGGGAGGTCAAATCAGCTAGTTCTATTCAAGTCAATGTACTTGAGAGGGCAGGTCTACGAAGTAAAAGCCCCAGAAATTTGTATAGAATCTATTGTATAGAGTCCCCTTGAGTCTTTGGCTATACATTAACTTGTGCATACATTGGGGAAATCCCACTAGACTTAGTCAAGGAAAACTACCATAGAGTGATAAAGTGAATATTTCTAAAAGCTCACTTCATAAAACGATAAATTATTTATGTTCCATCTTATATAATAGAAATAGCTCATTAAACAGAAGAGCCCTGTCTTAATAATAGTATTAAATTTACCTAGATTAAATGCTCTTATAGACCCACCCTATAAAAGTGTTGTTTATAAACAAGTGTGAACCTCATTCATAAACAACTTAACTGCTCTAACAAACATAAAATGCTGTAGAGAAAGACAGAAAAACTCAAAAATTCAATAAAATTGTAAACACGATGTCTGGCATACAGTCAAAAATTTCTAGATATGTGAAGAAGCAACAAATCAGAACTTAGAGGAAGGAGGAAATCGAGTCAATAGAAATGTACTCAGATATGTCAGCAGTTAGAAGACAAAAAGAGTTTAAAACTGCTCGAGCAAATATTGTATTTTCAAGGACATGAACATAATTAGGAATTAAATAGAAGATATTATAAATAGCCAGACAAAGAAAAAGCATGTGATATATCCAATATATCCAATATCCTTTAATGATGAAAGCACTCAACTGGATAGAAGGGATTTTCTTCAACCTAATAAAGGACATCTATGAAAAAACATAGCAAATGTCATTTCTTTATTTTATTTATTTTTATGTGGTATTGAGGGTCGAACCCAGTGTCTCGTATGTGCTTGGTGAGTGCTCTACCGGGAGCCACAACCCCAGCCTCACAAATATCATTCTTAATGGTGAAAGAATGGAAGTTTCCCATCTAAAATTAGGAATAAGAACAGGATACCCAGTCTTAACTACTTCTAATCAATACTGTATTTTAGGGTAATTCAGCAAGAAAAGAAACAAAAGGCATCCAGATTTGAAAAGAAGAATTAAAAATATCTATTTAAAGACACACTATCTTGTATATATAAAATCCTAAGGAATTGAAGAAAAACTAATAGAGCTTATAAGTTCAGAAAAGTTGCATGATTTAAGGTCAACATATAAAATAATCATTTCTATATGTTAGCAAATAATTTATAAGTGGATTTAAGAAAATTTTATTCATAAGAGCATCAAAAAATAGGAATGAGTTTTACAAAACACAAGAAACTATAAAAACATTGTTAAGAAAATTAAAGAACTAAGCAAACAGATAAAATGAAATCCTGTGCTTGTGGATTGTCACACAATATTGTTTGATGGCAATATTTCCAAAAGTGGTATAAAGATTTAGTGTTACTCTCATCAAAATCCCAGCTAGATGTTAGCTAAAAATTGACCAAATGATGCTAAAATTCATTTGGAAATGAAAGTCAATTTGTTTTGACAAGGATAACAAGATAATTCAAATAGTCTTTTAAAATAATAGTAATGGAATAACTTAACTGTTCACATTCTAAAATGCATATGAATATCTACCTCATGACATACACATAAATTAACTCAAAATGGATCAAAAAGACCTAAATTATGTCAGAGCTAGAAATGTAAAACTTTTTTTCAGTGCTAAGGACTGAAAAAAACCAAAATACAAAAATACCTGTGTAGATCTTCATTCATTAGGAAATGAATTTTAGAGGATGGATTGGAGTTAGTTGTAGGAATAAAAGGAGGTAGGAGATTTTAGGTAGAAGAAACAATATTAGTAATAATGAGAAAACTTGTTGTGTGTTTGAGTACTATGAAAAGTCATTTGAAATAAAGTTTAGTGGGAATTTTTGGTTTTAGATATGAACAAGCAATAAAAGTAGATAAATTTGACTTCATCAAAATTAAAAATGCTTGTGCTTTGAAGAATATTATCAAGGAAGTATTTGATAAGGGATTCAGAATATAAAAACTCTTACAACTCAACAATAAAGACAACCCAATTTAAAAATTAACAAAGGACTTAGAAGTCATTATCCAAAAGAGAGAAAAGGCCACATTAAAAAATGTTCGACATCATTAGCCATTGGAGAAATGCAAATCAGGACACAATGAAATACCACTAGAGTGGCTTTAATACATTTGGATAATAATAGTGTTTGTGAGGACACAAAGAAATTGGAAACTTCAAGTTTTTCTGGTAGGAATGCCAAATTATGTAGCTGCTTTTGAAAAAGGTTTAGCTGTTTCTCAAAACATTAAACCTAGAGTTACCATGTGACTTAATAAATCTAGTCCTACGCCATTTAAGAGGATTTAAAACAAAAGTCCACATGTGAATGTTCATAGCAGCATTATTCATAGTAGTGTAAACAACCTAAAAGTCTATCTATTGATCAGTACCAAAATAAAATATGGTATATCTATACAATGGAGTTTCATTGAAGCATAAAAAGAATGAAAACATTTGATACATGCTACAATATTGATGGTCCTTGAAATCGTAATAGTGCTAGGTGAAAGAGGCCAAACACAAAAGGCCATGTATTGTATGATTCCATTTTTGTGAAATGTTCAGAATTTGCAAATCCATATTTGTAGAAAGTAAATTATAGTTACCTAGAGCTGAGGAAGCTGATGAAATTGGCAGTGATAGCTAACAGGAACGGAATGATAAAAAATTCCAAACTGAAGTTATAGATGCAGAAATATGTGACTATATTAAATCCTGCTAAATTATACCCTTTAAAGGGTTAATTATATGGTGTGTGAATTATCTAAATAAAAATTGTTTTGCAAAAATAATCAAAGGAGCTATAGGGGTTAGAAAATACAATAGCTGATAGTAACAGTTGCTTAGAAGGGATTAACAGAAGATCAGAGAATGCAGAAACACACTGAGAAATAAGACTTCAAAAACCTAAAAAGCTCCCCAGACACCTGTGGGATAAAATCAAGCAGCCTAATGTATGTGTAACTGGAGTCCCAGAAGTCATGGCAGAAAAGTTAAAATGTTTGAAAGATTATATGAGTTTTAAAGGACGAATTGGAGTTTGTAGTGAGAATAAAGGGAGGCAGGGGATTTTAGGTGAAAGAAATAATATTAGTAACATTGAAAAGGCTTATAGTAAGGAAGGTTGGGGATGGAAGAATAGAAGTTCATTGGATTAGTCAAAGGGAAATGAAGAGAAGGGAGGAGGGATGAGAATAAGAAAGGCAGTAGAATATATCAGACATAACTTCCCTACACTTATATATGAATACACAACCAATGTAACTCCACATCATGTACAACCACAAGAGTGGGATCTTAAGTAGAATAAGTTATACTCCATGGATGTATAATATGTCAAAGTACATTTCACTGTCATGTATATCTAAAAAGAACAAAAGAGAAGCTGGTAGTCATGTAGTGAGTATTATTAAATATTATTTTAAACATAATGTAGTTGTGAAAGATAGTTTTCTTATCATCTTATGAGAAAGTTTATTTATACTTAGTGATATTACATGTTTCATATTCTTTTTTGATAGCCTAACCACCATCTAATTTATCCTTTTGTGTCCAGTTGGTGATAAATTAGTGCTGATTAGTTTATTAAAGACAGTTCATAGGTAGTAAGGGATAGCCAAATGGGCTTAAAATTGATTAAATTGTACTTAAATTATTCATATATGAGAAAAAGTCAATAATGCTTATATGTTAAAAGGCTAAGCCTAAATACTTCAAATATGGGTTATGTTTGCCGATTTGTTTGTAGACATTTAGTGATGTGGGGTTTGTATTTCTGTGAAGAATACCATTGGGATTTTGATGGGGGTTGCATCGAATCTGTATGTTGCTTTGGGTATTGTGAACATTTTAAGAGTATTAATCCTGATTTATGAACATGGTATATCTGTTTAGTTATGTCTTCTTCAATTTCTCTCCTTCTTCAGTTTCTTTCATAAATGTTTTATAGCTTTCAGTGCACAAGTCTTTTACCTGCTTGATTAAATTTATTTCTATGCATTTTGGGATGTTATTGTATTTGTTTCTAGAAATGAAGTCAGTGGAACAAGATAGTGGCCAGTTGAATGAACTTCAAAAACAAAAAAGTGAACTGATACAAGAATTGCTTATTCTCCAGAAAAAACATAAAGGTATTACTTTAATAAGTTAGTCTGTTTTGCTGACAGAGTAGTTATATGCACATAATTGGGTTATATTATTCTTTCAAAATGCAATGGTATATAATGCTAGTATTGGTATAAAAAAGAAATAGAAACAACATTGAATCAATCAGGATTAGAACTGGTGTTATTTAATATCATGAATTTTATAAAGATCTTTTTTGTGCCTTTAATTGCTATATTAAAGTAGAAATAAAAACATTAGTATGCACATTTGTTATGTAGCACAGTTAAACTATTTCATAAAAGTGAATAAAGATAACCTTTATGTTAATTTTTAAAAGATTGTAAAAAATTTCTTAATTGTTTAGTTCTTGAAGATGAAGAGAATGAAGCCATTTGTACTACCAAAAACCTAGAGGCAGAAAAGATAAAAATCAAAGAAAAGCCTCAAAATGATGCTGAATGCTTAAGGTGAGAATTGTCTATTATATTTTGGTATAAAATCTGGTAATTTAAATAGTTAAATAGACTTTAGCAAAAAGTTTAGTGATTTTTTTTACAAAGTTAAAAGATAAAGACATTATTTCCTTATTTGTATGTTTTAAAACTTGCTAGAAAGCACACACTTCACTGTTTGGAAAGTCCATATGCATTGGGTTGATAACAGTGACATCAGTTTTTTACATACTTCCATCTCGTAGACTGTTATTCATATCCCCAAAGATAAGACAACTCTCCTTTTTGTTATTCCTATTTCTAAGGGAGACACTGAAATTATATTTAATCTTTCTAGGTTCCAGAGGGTAGAGAATCAGAGAATCTCCTCTTTTACCTGAAATTTGTTACTCTGATTTGGTTCCCAAATAATGAAAACTGTTTTTTGTGTATAATAGTGCTTTTAATGTATTTGAATAATTGAATAATAGCTGATAGTCTGAATTACATAGTCATAAACATAAGGGGAAAAGACCTCCAGTTTCTTATTTGAGTATTTTTTTATTGATAATTCAGGGTTACATTTGCTGACTTCTAAGTTTTAAAATTCCTGTACTTTCTAGCCTTAAATAAGAAATGAAACCTCATTACTGAATCTATGAAGAAGCAAATGAAGCCTTTTTTTCACATAAATCATAGAGGAAATATGTCCACTAGAGCTGAACAAATGCTTCATATTAGCAATGTTTTGCCTTCGGCCATAATTTTAGTAGATTGTGAGAAAATATTTGCAATTTAATTTTATGTTAAGTTTTATAAGCATAAAATATCAACCTCTTGGGTGATATATATGATACAGAATGAATTTCTGTAATGACAGTCTGCTCATTGATTTCTTTATACTTTTAAAAATGGTAGTACCCACTGGTATCATCATACTTAGTAGTGTGAGAGCTTCCAATATGCACTCCAGTTTTGTGGTTTTATCACTCAGTCATGAAGTTTTCCCTGAGTTAAAATTAAACATGCAAGTCTGTTAGAGAATGCTTTTTCCTTAAAAAAAATGGTGACAGAGGAAACAGGAATAGAAGGGAACATCAGTCCATATACCTAGTTCATTCATTGTATTTTAGCAGTTATTAATGAGTTGCCAATTTTATCAGTTCCCACTTTAAATTCCTTGATCTCTGTACTTAGTTTTCCTACTAATATGTTTTGTAAAAATTTTCTCAAGTGTGATAATTCAGGGTTATATCTGAATTATATATAAAGAGTAAAAGCAAGCACTGAATATAATATCTCAGAGAAAGGACCATCAATCTGATAATTAGTGCAATAACACTTGTCTTGAAGGTTAAAAAATATCCCTAATTGAGAAACAATTTTATTTAAGGTTATTATAATTAAACTTCTACTTTTATTGAACTTTAACCAGTAAGAAAGCAATTACAAAAGAACACTTTAATATCGGTTCATCTCTTGAGCTTATTACTTCCTCAGTTTACTCCTCATCCATAATTTCTCTTTCCTCAGTTTCTGAAGTTATGATGGTAAACTGTGGTAAAAAAACACATTTGTCTTGATTCTTTCAAGAAGAAGAGACCACATTCACATAATTTTTATTAGAACACATTGTTATAATTATTTTATTTCATTATTTGTTATTATTGTTAATCTCATACCGTAACTAGCTTATAAATTAAACTTTATCAGGTTTATGTATAGTTATGTATGTGTAGAAAAGACATAGTTTCCCCACAGATGGGGGGGCTACTGCACTATGTTATTCCCTATATATACATACTTACCTATAAAAGTTTAATTATAATTTAGGCATAGTTTATAAAGATAAACTGGGTGATGTAGAGCCAGTCTTTTCCTTTTCCTATCATTTTGGAGGTGGGCCTGCCTCAGACAATTGTCTTCCACTGCTTGTCTACCCACTCACTAGGTTTTAGAGTGGTTTTACAGTGAAGGCTTGTGGAGTCCAGTTCTGCCTATAATGTTGTAAGTCATTAGTCTAATTCTGAGTTCAATAACCTGGTCTGCAGATGTAAACTGCATTCTCCAGACTCTGCTTTATCAGTAAATAAGATGTTTTAGTCTCTCATATTTCTTCCTTATTTTTTAATTGGGCAGATGTGAGGCAGGAAAGAAAAATGTTATATACTGGGCCCCATCAAATTCCTGGAACTATTATTTTTCATTATTGCTCAATACCAGGGTTACCAAAATACAGTTCTTGATTGTTATTTTTTAATCTACTCCAAATAGTAATATAGCAAATAATTTATACATTTTCAGCATTTTCTTTACCCATAAAACTTCTTTCTAGAGTGATTTTATATTTTGTGTATCCAACATTTGTGGTTGTTTAATACAACAAGAAATGTTTCAGAAATAAATCTGCAAAGTCAACAGCATGAGATTTTCATTCTTGAACACTTAAAAGATGCTGAGGTTTTGTGAAGAGCATATTTGCAATGGAAACTGCACAAAAATTAATCTACATCTGCTACTGAGAGACTCCAAATGCATTTATGGATAGTACTAAAGCAATGCTGTTGACTTTTCAGTGAAAAAGTCATTCAGTTAAGTTGTCATAGAGGTCACATTGATGGTTCTTAGGTTTATGAGAAGGCTTAAATATATTGTGGTATTTAAACACTGTAAACCTCTCTTATGATACACTGATAAACATGCATATTTATATATGAATTTATTTATTTTTTATTTTATGTATGTGTGTATACACCACATATGTTTAAATTGTGAGAGCAGGCTATGTGATTGAATAAAAAATTCAAACAGTACCAAGATGTAAAAAATCAGTCTCCCTTTTCCCTTACTGTAATGCATGAAGTCTATTATTGTTGAACATTTGCTGTGTATGTGCCAGAGTTTGTGTGCTTCTATTTATGTGCATAGGCACATGTATGCATGTGTGTTCAGGAAAAATGGGATCATAGGATCATACTGACTAGACTCTGATTTATTGCTCAGAAAAATGTTATAGACATTTTTCACATTAGTTTGTAGTGATTAACTTCATTTTTAAATGTCATTGTCTGGAGATGCCATATTTAACCATTCTCCCATCAATGGATATACAAGACAGTTTATAAATATTTATAATTAGACATGTTTCTATAAATGTATCCTTATCTTACAGGAGAGTTTCTGTAACATTACTTTGAATAAACATCATTTGGTAGAGTAATAGGAATTGTTACCCAGGCTACATTTAGAAAATTGTCCACATGCATTTTGTTCTGTTTTCAATAAGAATTAACTCAAAGTGGACAAGTTTAATAAGATCTCAGTTCTAAAATTTATCAAAAATGTTAGTCACATAATTATATATCTGTACCCAACCCATATTATCTCTCTTTTTAAACATTTATAAAATATGAAAATCCTCATTTAATTCTAGGATCATTCTTAGCTATATATTTTGTTGAATATTTCTGTTGACTCTGCATTTTTTCTGGTAGAACTTCATAATTTATTCACTAACAGATATGTCTCTACAACATTGATTAGGTAGCTTTCAAGCTAATAGAGATCCCCTGTTTTGTGAGTTCTTGGCATATATTCTAGTTACTAAGCCTTCTAAGTAAATACAGGGGAAATTTGATGGTAGTCTCAATTGATTTTTTTAAAAGTTATATTCTGATATAAATGCCTGTTCATTCCCTAAATTTTGAAATAATTTTGAATATTAAACACAAGCAATATACAGCATTACCATGATAATTTTCTACATTAATTATTATCTTTCATATCATCATATAGGTTTGATTTGGTTTTTCATTTTCATGCTTCTTTTTATAAACACATTCCTTTTGGTGCGCATGTGGGAAGATGACAAAAAATGTGTGGTAAAAACAATTGCCTAATCCAGGCAACCCAGAGTCTGGAGTAAAAGAAATGCTGGCAAGACCCCTCTTCTACTCCTTCTCAGCAGATTCCTCTGCCTGTGAAGTTTCTTGCCTGTGTGGTGGTTGCCCGTACTAAGGGAAAGCATAATTAGAAAATCAATAATTCTGTTTTCACACAATCAACTTTCAAACTCATTTTCAGAAGTAAATTATATATGGAAGAAGGCCACTCTATATTTCTTTTGAAAAAGTAATTTTGTGTTCAGATGGCACCAACATAATTTTCATATGAATTAATATAGAGAAATCATATTTTAAAAAATCAAACCATGGAAAACCTAGTGGAAAGTAGAGAAGAGTACTTATTAAACCTCTAGTATGACTAAGGAAACTAAAAAGGAAAAAGAGTAACATAAGATTTAAAATTCCGTGTATTGAAAATGTCATCAACATGAAATGGTAAACTGGAAAAAAATTATAGAATCATGACAGCAGATTATTAAATAACCAGCTGATTTAAAGTTCATAAGTAAACACTAAAATCAATTGTTTTCATTCATACATTTATCCAAAAATCAGGTATTAAAATATCTGCTTTATATCATATAATGTGCTAATTACTGAGGATACTCAGCTGAATTAGACAAGCTAATTCAGGTGTACTGCTTATCAATGAAAGACAAATTAAAACCACTCAATATTTTTTCTGTCAAATTTTGAAATTATTTAATAATACATAATTTTCATATGAATTTTAATAATTTTCATAATTTAAAAATTATTAAATGGCCGTATTAAAAAATTGGCAAAGGTGTATTATAGAGATGACATATTGCTACTATCAACATACATTATAAATATTTGTAATGCAATTTAAGGTATGTAAATTAATTATCTTTAAAATGGTTATGCCAATTTGACTCAATAATTCTGCTTGTGAGCTCTATTCTGAGTACAGAAAAGGCTTTATGCACAGAGAATGTTCAGTGTAGCTTCATTTATGGTAGAAAAAAATAGGAAAAACTGAAATTCCCTACCATAAGTGAATGATTAAGTAAACTCTGGGGTAGCCACTTGGACTACCTACATATTTATCTTAAATGGTATTAATTGGCATACACAGTTTAGTAGTGGAAATATATAATAGCATTAAGCAAAAGAAAAAAATCAAAAGGCAAAATTATATAACCACTATTATATGGAAACTAAAGACTACAATGAAATATACTTAAAATTTAACAGCATTTGAATTTGGGTACAAGGACTTTGGATGAAATTTGTCCTTTCTAGTTAAATTGTAGTTGTATACAAGCCCAATAGCTAAAAGGAGTGTGCAGTTAGTTAAGGATTTTTTTTTTATGTCATTGAGAGGTAACTGAAAGTAATTTGTGGTGGTTCAGGAAATCATTAAAATACATGGAACATAAATTTTGCTAAACTAACTAGCAATGCTAACTCATCCTGTTCATTATTTGATGATTCAGAGAAAGGTGACAGAAACCAATGAAAACTGTTCTTAGTTATTGTGCAGGGGGATGAGGGAACTCCTTCCTCCATTACATCGTCAATCAGTTTATGCACTGAAGCATGATTTCTGTTATCATTATTTTGCTTTGACTAGCTGCAAATGTATTAATATTCATACTATTATCATCTAGCCTCTTTTAAACCTAGAAGTAGTCCTGTAAGTACAGATATAAATTCTACAGCTTGATTATATGCCAAATAGAAAAATACTTCCTATAATTTTTTCTGAATGCCCTCCTTAATTTCAAGTCTATCTTTCTGTTATTAAGTAACTGAATTCAAGAGTGGTCACCACCCAATTCTGATGGACAGGAATATGTAGTTACAGAATATTTAGTCCATCTGAATTGAAGAAGGTGAAGGGAAAGTATTGATGGGATAGAGGAAAGAAAAATCTCTACCATTTAATTCGAAAAAAATATTTATTTAAATTAGACCTTAGGTACATTTGTAATAATAGCATCTAGTACATTGTACCAGCCCTGTACTGGGAATTAAACCCAGGGCCAAGAGCATGCTAAACAAGTGCTCTACTGCTGAGCTACCTCCCCAGCTCATACTGCATTAAACTTTCCACTTATTCTTTAAACATATTTAATACAAGAGTTTTTATGCTTGTCTATACATCTAATGTCATAATTAACAACTTGTTGTTTTTCTTAACTAAGCATTCCTTTAGGATTCTATTTAGAGTTAAATTCTAAAAAATTCATTACACAATGAACTTAACATATATAGGGTGTTATTTCCACATCCATCCTTATAAATATTATGTCTTTCTTCCCTAGTCATTCTTAAAATAATATATGTAAACTATGTATTTTATAAATATAATAATCTACTGAATACCTGTGAACCAACTAAAACATTACCAGTAATTTACATTAGATATGGCTCCTCCTTTATCTTGTATGTTCTTTCTTACCCCATATATAATTAATGTTTCATATTAATATTTCATCTTCTTGTGAATGTGTTCATTTTCTTCCTTTATTATATAATTTATTTATATTTACATTATATGTTTATATATAATCCATCTGCCATAGATATATGTGCATGCCCACATATATATTTTGTTTGTTTTTGAGTTGTATAAAAATGGTATTATATGGCCTAGAACTTATTCTTGGTTCAACATTGTTTCTAAGATTTATCCATGTTTGTGAGTATAAATATATGAGTGAATATGTCACAATTTTTTTTCTCTTTTTAATGGAAAGTTGAGGTGTTTCCAGTTTTTACTCTCACAAGTACTGTACATGCATGTTGGATCACACATGCAAGACTTTCTCTAGGACATATGCCTCCTGGAATTACTGAATATAGGGCATGAGAATATTGGACTTCAAGATAATGACAGGCTATTTTCCAAAGTGATTAAACCAAATTATACTTACATTAGCACATTATAAAATTTCCCTTTCATCTCCATTCTCCTTAATAATACTTTATTCTCAAACTTTAAATTTTGCCTATCTTGTAAGTGTAAGATAATATTTTGTAGTTTTAATATGCATTGCTCAGATATTTCTGGAACCAATTGATAGCATTTTTTCATATGTTTATGGCCCATGCATTTCCTTTTCTATAAAATGTCTCTAAATGATTTTTCCATGATGTTTGAGTGTGTAGTCAAAGTCAATTATCTTCTCCAACTGCATCCATTTACCTGCAAATGCCATGATTTTATTTGTATTCCATTGATCAGTGATTTTATTTCTGTTCAGAACTGTCTTTCAATTACTTAATTACTATTAGGTACATACTACTCAGTTATAACTATTTAATTACTGTTACTTTATAATGAGTCTTGACATAAGGTAGGGCATGCCCATAGGTTATTTTGTTGTTGTTGATTTCACCATGAGTGACTTGGTTATTCTTAGCCCTTTGCTTTTTAATATAAATTTCTGAATCCACTTATCATATCCATGAAAATCAGTTTTTTTCACCTTCTTTGGTGCAGTTTGATGTTCCAGACTCACCCTATAGTTTCCTATTTCAATCAGCTATTTCTGGAACCAAGTATTTTTTCAAGGAACCCTGGTGTATTTGAGGTGGGAATGGTATTTAGAAACTAATCAGAGTGCTAGATATGCTTGATTGGTACCTAAAGTCATTGCTTCTAAGCATTTGAAGTGGGCAGAACTAACAGTATCAGATTTTTTTTTTAAGAGAGAGTGGGGGAGGGAGGGAGGGAGGGAGGGAGAGAGAGAGAGAGAGAGATAGAGAATTTTTTTAATATTTATTTTTTAGTTATTGGTGGACACAACATCTTTGTATGTGGTGCTGAGGATCGAACCCAGGCCGCACGCATGCCAGGTGAGCACGCTACCGCTTGAGCCACATCCCCACCCCAAACAATATCAGATTTTTTAAAAATATATTTTTATAGTAGATGGACACAATACCTTTATTTTATTTTTATGTGGTGCTGAGGATTGAACTCAGTGCTTCACACGTGCTAGGCAAGCACTCTATCAAGCACTCTATCATTCTACCCCAGCCCACAATATGAGATTTTAAAAATCATGAATATATACTGATCCCCTCCAATTCAAATCCAAAATGAGAGTGCCTGCCTTCTAGTTCCTCTATTGTATATCTATCTTCAGTAGTCATTTAATTATTTCCTAAATTCTTCAATGAAAAAATATTTTTAAATTAGTAGCTATGTACTCCCACTACTAAATAAAATTTCAGACAACTCTAATTCTTATTGCCTTACAACCACTGAAGGTAGGTTGTACCATTTTCGATTCTTTCTAGTGGTGTTTGAGCACATTTATTTCCCCATAGGCTCACCAGAAGAATTTTTTTTTAAAGGAGAGAAAGAGAGAATGAATCTTTTTTGTAGATGGACACAACACAATGCCTTTATTTTTATGTGGTGCTGAGAACTGAACCTGGGTCCCGCCCGTGCTAAGCGAGTGCTCTACGGGTGAGCCACAATCCCAGCCCAAGTGTTTGAAGTTTTGACAGTATGATAGACAAGAAATGGTATCCCTGTGTAGGACCAATGAAATTGATAAATTTTTCATACTTTTAAGGAGCATTTGTGTACTATTTTCTTTTTAATTTTTTAAATACATGACAGCGGAATGCATTAAATTCTTATTACACATATAGAACACAATTTTTCATATATTTGTATATAAAGTATGTTCACGCCAATTTATGTCTTTATACATGTACTTTGTTTTGGGGTTTTTTTTGCATTACAATTCTTATTACACATATATACCACAATTTTTCATATCTTTGTTTGAATATAAAGTAGGTTGACACCCAATTCATGTCTTCATACATGTACTTTGGATAATGATGTCCATCAAATTCCACCATTCTTGCTAATCCCCTGCCTCCTTCCTTTCCCTCCCTCCCTGCTTTCCCTATCCAGAATTCATCTATTCCTCCCATGTTCCCCCTCCTTACCCCACTATGAATCAGCCTCAGATATCAGAGAAAATATTTGGCATTTGTTTTTTGGGGGGATTGGCTGACTTCACTTAGCATTATCTTCTCCAACTGTATCCATTTACCTGCAAATGCCATGATTTTATTCTTTTTTATTGCTGAGTAAAATTCCATTGTGTATATATATACCACATTTTTTTATCCATTCATCCACTGAAGAGCATCAAACTCCCCTTCCTTCAGCCATTTTCTTTCTTTCTTCCTCCCTTCCTCCTCATCCCCACTTCCTTTAATGCTTTCTTCCTTCCTTCCTATTGGTTCTAACCCAGACCTCCCCCCACATGAACTTCTAGTTTATGACTTTTCCTCATTTTCCTATCAGGGTATCAGGGTTTTGGTCACATTCCCCCTTGGATAGAGAATCTTTACGTATTAGAGATTTGTCCTTTTATTGTGATATATGTGGAAAATATTTTTTCCAGAATATTATTTATCTTTGACTTTACTTATAGCCATTTTTTCCATGCAAGTTTTTTGTTTGCTTGATTTGAGTCAGGGTCTTGTTATGTTGCCGAGTTTGGCCTTCCTCCTAATCTTCCTGCCTCTGCCTCTCTCAAATACCTGGGGTTGCAGGCATATGCCTCTATGCCTGGTTACTATGAAGTTTTCTAACCCAGTTGAATTTAAAAATATTTTCTTTTATTTCATTTATATTTTTGAACCATAATTTTAAACTTTACCCACATCCAGCATATATATAAACCAGTTTACTTGTGCTTTGGTTTTTGTCCTTATGTTGTTTCATTATTTTATATTTAATTATTTGATCCATTTATAGTATATATGCTATAAGGTATATATGCAGTTTTAGCCTTGTCTGTACATTTACACTTACATTCATCTGCAAATGACTGACTATTCAGTTGTCCTAACACAACTTATTAGGAGTTCATCTTTTTTCCTTCATTGATTTGAGGTGCCACCTTCATCATACACTAAATGTCTTTTTTACTTTAACCTATTTTTCTTTTATATCCCACCGTTGATTAATATACCAGTATGGCACTGTATTAATTATCAAAGGTTAATAATATGCTTAATATCTGTTAGGTGTAGTCACCCCTCTTTGTTTTTCTTGTGCATTGCTTTCCCTAAATGAGAACAATTCAAGAGCTTTCCTCAAAAAAAAATTTTTTTGTCTGTATGTGTGTGTGTTTCTTTCACATGAATTTAAGGATCAATTTGCCTAGCATTAGGGAACATAATAATATTTATATTTTTTTAAAAAAATTATTTTTTTAGTTGTAGTTGGACACAATATCTTTGTTTTATTTTTATGTGGTGCTGAGTATTGAAACCAGCGCCTCACACGTGCTAGGCGAGCGCTCTACAGCTGAGCCACAATCCCAGCCATAATAATATTTTTATTAAAATCACTTTCAGTTGATTGAGCTTGGGATGATTAACATTTTATGATGTCTGTCCAAGGAAAAGTCATGTTAGTAATTAATGATAATAAAGGCTGTTAATTTTGTATGCTAATTTAATATCTTTCCTTCTTACTAAATTATTGTTTGAGTTAGCTTTCTCATTGATTCTTCTGGTATATTGTCATATTTCTGAATGCTAAAGTAGCTTTATTTCTTCTCTCAAATTTTTATACCTCGATTTATTTTTCTCTAGACTAATTATGATAGCAAGTTACTCCAACAAAATATTAAAGAGTAGTAGAGGCAATGAGCATCCTTGTTG
This sequence comes from Spermophilus citellus, assembly GCF_964194105.1. NCBI lineage: Eukaryota > Metazoa > Chordata > Mammalia > Rodentia > Sciuridae > Spermophilus > Spermophilus citellus. Next base: position 83,952,529 of record NC_138195.1, read on the forward strand.
TCACCTTAAGATTGCCTCTAGTGTTTCCCCAACAATATGCTTACTTTAAGACTGACATATAAATAAATATATATATATATAGACACATAGGTGTGTGTGTATATATGTGTGTGTGTGTGTGTGTATGTGTGTGTGTGTGTGTGTGTATAGTAAAAAGAATACCCACGAATTGTGATTTTTACTGAGAATTTTTTTTTATTGGTTGTTCAAAACATTACAAAGCTCATGACATATCATCTTTCATACATTTGACTCAAGTGGGTTATGAACTCCCATTTTTACCCCAAATACAAATTGCAGAATCACATCGGTTACACACTCACATTTTTACATACTGCCATATTAGTGACTGTTGTATTCTTCTACCTTTCCTATCCCCTACTATCCCCCCTCCCCTCCCCTCCCATCTTCCCTCTCTACCTCATCTGCTGTTGTTCAATTCTCTCCCTTGTTTCCCCCCCTTCCCCTCACAACCTCTTATATATAATTTTGTGTAACATTGAGGGTCTCCTACCATTTCCATATGATTTCCCTTCTCTCTCCCTTTCTTTCCCCCCACTCGTCTCTGTTTAATGTTAATCTTTTCCTCATGCTCTTCCACCCTGTTCTGTTCTTAGTTGCTCTCTTTATATCAAGGAAGACATTTGGCATTTGTTTTTTAAGGATTGGCTAGCTTCGCTTAGCATAATCTGCTCTAATGCCTTCCATTTCCCTGCATATTCCATGATTTTGTCATTTTTTAGTGCTGCGTAATACTCCATGGTGTATAAATGCCACATTTTTTATCGATTCATCTATTGAAGGGCATCTAGGTTGGTTCCACAGTCTAGCTATTGTGAATTGTGCTTCTATGATCATAGATGTGGCAGTATCCCTATAGTACGCTCTTTTAAGATCCTCAGGGGAATAGTCCGAGAAGGGCGATAGCTGGGTCAAATGGTGGATCCATTCCCAGCTTTCCCAGGAATCTCCATACTGCTTTCCAAATTGGCCTCACCAATTTGCAGTCCCACCAGCAATGTACAAGTATACCCTTTTCCCCACATCCTCGCCAGCACTTGTTGTTGTTTGACTTCATAATGGCTGCCAATCTTACTGGAGTGAGATGGTATCTTAGGGTGGTTTTGATTTGCATTTCTCTGACTGCTAGAGATGGTGAGCATTTTTTCATGTACTTGTTGATTTATTGTATGTCCTCCTCTGAGAAGTGTCTGTTCAGGTCTTTGGCCCGTTTGTTGATTGGGTTATTTGTTATCTTATTGTCTAATTTTTTTGAGTTCTTTGTATACTCTGGATATTAGGGCTCTATCTGAAGTGTGAGGAGTAAAAATTTGTTCCCAGGATGTAGGCTCCCTATTTACCTCTCTTATTGTTTCTCTTGCTGAGAAAAAAATTTTCAGTTTAAGTAAGTCTCATTTGTTGATTCTTGTTATTAACTCTTGTGCTATGGGTGTCCTATTAAGGAATTTGGAGCCCGACCCCACAATATGTAGATTGGAGCCAACTTTTTCTTCTATCAGATGCAGAGTCTCTGATTTGATATGTAGCTCCTTGATCCACTTTGAGTTAACTTTTGTGCATGGCGAGAGGAGGGGATTCAGTTTCATTTTGTTGCATATGGATTTCCAGTTTTCCCAGCACCATTTGTTGAAGATGCTATCCTTCCTCCATTGCATGCTTTTAGCTCCTTTATCAAATATAAGATAGTTGTAGCTTTGTGGATTAGTCTCTGTGTCCTCTATTGTGTACCATTGGTCCACCCACCTGTTTTGGTACCAGTACCATGCTGTCTTTGTTACTATTGCTCTGTAATATAGTTTGAAATCTGGTATCGCTATACCACCTGATTCACGCTTCCTGCTTAGAATTGCTTTTGCTATTCTGGGTCTTTTATTTTTCCATATGAATTTCATGATTGCTTTATCTATTTCTACAAGAAATGCCGTTGGGATTTTGATTGGCATTGCATTAAACCTATAGAGAACTTTTGGTAATATCGCCATTTTGATGATGTTAGTTCTGCCTATCCATGAACAGTTTATATTTTTCCATCTTCTAAGATCTTCTTCTACTTCTCTTTTTAGGGTTTTGTAGTTTTCGTTGTATAAATCTTTCACCTCTTTTGTTAGGTTGATTCCCAAGTTTTTTTTTTTTTTTGAGGATATTGTGAATGGAGTGTTTTTCCTCATTTCCATTTCAGAAGTTTTGTCGCTGAGAATTTTTATCAGGGATGAATTTTTAATAATTGAGAGGTGGTTTCAGCACTTCTAGGAATAAATTTAATATTTTTCTCCTTAGAAATTAGTATGGTCAGTTATGTTAATGAATTTGTAATATTGAACTGCACATTCAATTCTGAAATAAATCATCATTGATCATAGCTTATTATTTCCTTAATGTGGTATTGGATGCTTTTTAGCTGATATTTCATTTATAATTTTTGCATCAATATTTATTGGTATGTGTGTGTGTGTGTTGTGTGTGTGTGTGTGTGTGTGTGTGTATGCATTATATTTATCAGGTTTAGGTATCATGTTATGCTTGCTTAAGGGAAGGAAGTTAACTTTTTTCCTTATTTTTATAGTATAGACAAGTTTATGTCATTTGGGGATTATCTGGCATCTAAATGTGTTTTTGCTTTTTGTTCATAATATAGTTCTTTAAGAATCTTCTCTACAGAAAAGTAAAGCAAAATCTTTCCCATTCAGCTATGGTACCTTTGTGAGAAACAGAAAACTCGAAAGGGCTGTAACCTTAAAAGACATATAGGAAGCAAAAACTGGAAATTAAGGGCCCTAGAGAGACAAAAGAAAGTCATTAAATTAAAAAAAAAACACAAAGTCCTTTTCCATCCAAATTATAAGAGAAGTGTTGATTAAAATAACCTTCTTCAGTTCTGCAGAAGTCCCTACTCTCTAACCTGTGAGGCCTCAGACCTGTTCTTCGTGTTCTTCCCCGTGGGGTGGACCTTTCACTTCAGACTGTTTATTCACCCGAGACCCTTTTTGTTTCTCCTCCCTTCCATTTAACTACTGCTTAATTCCCTCCCACTGGTATAGGCTTCACAGCTGGATGTAGATGTTTATTTCCCTAATTAAATGTAACTTCAAGTTTGTAATATCTTCTATTTCCTCATTAGCTCCTATGGATGGTTTATGGGTGATTTCAATTTTTTTAGTGAGAGCTTTTATTTATATATTTATTAATTTAGGTGATAATTACCATCTTATGAGAACCTAAACTCCTACCAGTGCCTTTCTTTTTTTAAAAGACAGGTTTATTGAAGTATAATTTATATAATGTAAAATTCACCCTTTTTAGTATACAGATTTATGAGTTGGAAAACACATTCAGTCATGTAACCACCACCACAATAAAGATACTTTTATTACCCCAAAATTTTTCCTCTTGCCCATTGATAATCAGTGTAGTCAATGCCTAGTCCTTGATCTATTTTCTTTTCCTGGTTTTTCTCTTTTCTAATATGTCATATAAGTGGAGTGAAATGCTATGTAATTTCTAAGGTCTGGCTCTTAAATTTGGTATAATGCATTTGAGATTCATCCATACTGTTCCATATGCCAGAGATAAGGGCAGAGAATTTTACAAAAATAATAAAATACTTCAAGGCATTGATGCATGGAGCTCAGAGAGACCAAGCAGCATTAAAAAAAAGGGAAACTTATATATGCACCATATTCAAACCCCTGAAAAAAAATATAAAGTGAAAATCATGAAGAAAAACACAAAGACACCTTACATACAAAGGAATAATGATAGGAATCAGAGTGGACGAGTCATTAGAAGTTATACAAATTAGAAGACAAAAAATGACATCTTAAAGTAAGCGCTGTCACAATTCAGAATTCTCAGTAAAAATATTGTTCAGAAATGAAAGCAAATGAAGACATTTTTTAGACAAACATGAATTTATTGAATTCCTTGCCAACAGATTACACTACAAAGATTAGCAAGATTTTTACGAAGAAGGAATTTGATACCAAATGGAAATTTGGAGCTACACAAAGAAATTAAAGAGTTTCAGAGATGGATGAAGATAAATATAAAACACACTTTTTCATTTTAATTGATCAAAAAGATAAATGACTGGAGCAAAAATAGTAGCAATATATTTTAGGTCTGTAATATATGTAAAAAGAGACTTATAAAATGATAAAAGGACAAAAACATGTGAGGGAGAAATTATAAACATACTGATATAATGTTTTTATCCTGTAAGTTCAGCAGCAGTATTATATTTTCGAGTACACAGTATTAAAATGAAGATGCATGTTATACACTCAGATGCAATCATTGTTGAAATTTAAAAATAGATAGGAATAGAAGAGATAAAATGCAATCATAAAAATAATCTCAAACTAGACAAAGATAGGGGAAAAACAAAGAATGATAGAATAAATGGAAAACAACTAGAAAAATACTGTATTTTAAATCAATACAGGGAACTACATTAACTATAAATGGTTTAAATATGCCAATTAAAAGACAGATTGTCATTTGAGATAAAAGAATAAGACACACTATTTGGTTTCTTGGAAAATATCCGCTTTAAATGTAAAGACACATATATTAAAAGAATGGAATGCAATATCCTATGCTAGTATTCTGAAAGTTCTAGTTTCTCCATGTCCCTAGCAGGATTTGATACTAACCATTGTTTTAGCTAAGCTGGTGGATATGTAGTATTTCATTGTGCTTTCCTTATATTTCTCTGATCACTAATAAAGTTGAAAACCATTGAATATTTTTATTAGCCATGGGATATTTTTTGAAAAACGATTAAAAGTTGTTTTTTTGTTTGTTTTATGTCCATTTTCCAATTTCTGCCCAATTCCATCTTTTTTCTTCTACATTCATGTTGTTTGTATATTATGAATATAACCTATCATCTCTTCTTGTTTCTGCTGACTTATACTGAACTTTCTAGTTGTGTGCTTGGAGATGTTTGATTGCAACCTCAATTGTTTGTAATCTGGGGAAAGCCTATAGGTCAAAGTAAGTTAAGGGTTCCTTCAGAGAGGATTTTGATTTTCTTTTGCTGTTGCTGGAATTCTGGGAGATCCTGCTGGCCTACAACCCTTTTGCCTTCACCTTGAGGCTCAGTTCTCAACAAAGGTTCAAGTTGATTGTACTTTTCACCCAGCTCTGTCATTTTCAGTATATGCCCTCAGGGCAGCTTCACACTCCCAGTTTTAGGTCTCTACCTCTGCAGTCACAGCTCCTGGCTTTTGATTATGTTTTTCTTTTTGGAAGAAATTTTAGTCATAATGAAAAATGGTTTCTTTACTATTTTCCATATTAAACACAAGCATAAAGTAATTTTTTAAAAAATTCAAATTATTTTAAAGATTAAAGATTTAATTGGGGAAAGCATTAATGTAGTATTCTTACTCTCAAAACATTTTGATTATATGTGTATTTTAAAATATTGTTAATTTTAGAACAACAAAAAATTTTAGAGGTTTTTTTGTTGTTGTTTATTGACTTGTTTGTTTTTAAAGTTCAGGTGAAGGCTGGGGATAAGGCTCAATGTCAGAGTGTTTTCCTCGCACATGAGAGGCACTGGGTTCGATACTCAGCACCATGTAAAAAATAAATAAACAAAATAAAGATATTGTGTCCATGTTTAACTAATATATGTGTGTGTGTGTGTGTGTGTGTGTATGTATAAAATTTAAGGTGAGGTTCAAAAATGCTAAATGATTTAACCAAGCTTTGTCAGTTTGTTAGTGGCCAGGACTAAAACAGAGGTTTTCTGGAATACTACTATATTTTTTCCACTGAAACATGTTATTTTAATTAGCATAAAATTACTAATAATTAATTATTAATTTAGCAGTTAATAATAGTGCTTATTATTTATTGTATAATTTATTTACTTCATGGGAGATATTTTTCTCAAATTTTTATATAGTTCTTAAAGATTTATAGAGAATTAAAATTTCTAAATTCTTTAGTTTTAATTTGAAATTCTGATTTTTGAAACTACAAACCTCCCACTGTCTGTGTAGTAAAAAATATTATGCAATTGTTTATTGTTCAACTATAGAGGAAATTTTTCTTTTAAAACAGACTTAAAAAAGAATTAGAACTTTATAAGGAAGAGGACCTAGAGAGTGTTTATGAAGCCCTCCAAACAGAAATCGAATTTCTGGAGTTTGTAAGTCACTAATTATTCAGCTTCTGTTTTGCTTTATTTTACCTTCAGGTAGGAATGGTTTAATTGAGTTATGTATCCTTGAATTAGTGTTTTGATCTTCTACAAAAACCAAAAAACAACAATGAATAAAACTAAAGTCAGAATTTTAATCTGTAACATATTTTGAGTTCTCCTGGGGAGTTAGATGCTACCTAAAGTAAGTTATAGTCAAAGAAAATATGTACAATTTCAAACTAAGTTTTTAAAAAATTCAAATCTGACCTCACTGTTGTTCCTTGACTAAAACTGTTCTCTTATTATAGGATTAACGCACTGACACAGTTTAACTTTCATAACGCATAAAAGCTTTTTGTTTTTGATAGGTATAAATTATACTTTCATTATATTTGATCCTGAAACTTTCTTATTACAAATTTTTATGATATCAAAAACTTTGGATTCAATTATTGGAAACATTTTCAGATTGTGTGGGAACACTTTAAATTACTTTAACCACTTACTTAGGTTGTTTATAAAATCAACACAATATTTGCCATATTCTATTTAATACAAAGATGCAAAAAACATGTTAAAATATATTTTTAATTTTATATATTATATTTTGTTTCATGATTTTTGTTTCATGATTTTATATATTATATTTTGTTTCATGATATTTATTTAATTTTTTAAATTTTGGGGTTTTTAAAGTTGTTGATAGACCTTTATTTTATTAATTTATATGCAGTGCTAAGAATCGAACCCAGTGCCTCACACATGCCAGGCAAGTTCACTGCCGCTGAGCCCCAGCCCTAGCCCTCATGTTTATTTTTATAAATATTTTCTTGTTCAAAAATGTTCCAAATATGTTTTGACTTATGATTTCTATAAAAACTTTCAAACACATGATCCAGAAAGGCACAAAGTTATTGTTATATTAAATTCAGGTAAATTTTATGTGAATCTTTTTTTTTAAACTTCAGAAATTTATTAGTTGCTCAAAAGATTACATTGATCTTGACATATCATATATCATACATTTGATTCAGAATCTTTTATTAAGAATTTAAGTTGAGAGCTGGGATAGTGGTTCAGGGGTGGAGTGTTTGCTTAGCATGCGTGAGGCACTAGGTTCTATATTGTCACCACATAAAAACAAATAAAATAAAGGCAATGTGTAAAAAAAAATCTACATAAGATTTGACAAGTATATTTTAAAAAAAAGAATTTAAGTTGAGGCTAGGTGTGGTAGTGTACACATGTAATCCCAGTTACTTGGGAGGCTGAGCCAAGAGGATCACAAATTTGAGGCCAGCCTGGTTAACTTAGTGAGGGACCCTGTCTCAAAACAACAAACAAAAAATTGAAAAAATTAAAAGGGCTGGGGATATAGTTTAGTGGGAGAGTGCTTGCCTAGCATGTGCAAGGTACTGCATTCAATCCATAGCAACACACACACAGGCACACACTCATGCATGCACACACGCATGCATGCATACACACACACACACACACACACACACACACACACACACACACACACAAAGAATTTAGATTTCATTAGGAGTATTTATTGATTCTTTGCTTTTCAGACATTGGCACAGAAAGAACTTCAGGAAAAAAAATAACTTTTCAAGAGGGGATGACCCATGTGAGACTTGATCAAAGCATCTTAGAATCAAATTGTTGTGATGGATGCATTAGTGGTACCCATTTCAGACGATTCTTGTGCAAAAAGGACCAAAACATTGGGATTCGGTCTGACTTCAGTCTTATTGATATTCAGTTGTTGATATCTAAGAGGATGGGTTTGTTGGCACATCAAAATAATTATGTTTTTGTCTTGTCATTTTCTCAAACTTTAAGGGTTCTTATGTGGTATACTTTTGTTTTAAAAGGAAGAGAAAGAAGTAGATATTGTATTCACAGGCTTTGTATAGACCTCTGGGCTTAAGTTTATCTGTCCTTTCTGATCTGTACTTTTCATTCTTTATTGTTGCTTACCTCAGGTTCAGTCAAACCATGTAGGAAGAAGTGCTCAGATTATTGACTCAATTTTGTTGGTGCCATTTCCACCAAGAGGTGCTTACTTTCATTTTAATCCTTCTCCAGTCATAAGATGTCCATTGACAGAGGTCCTCTGAGGCTTTTCATCTGTAAAAGCCAGGGTTTTTTTTTTTTTTTCCATTTTCTCTGTGTGTCTACAGAGTTAATGTCTAGGGCACCTGCAACCATTTTCCAGCAATTTGTGCCTGCCAGTTTTCTTCCTAATGCCAGTGTTGGTTAGAAAGAAAATAAGTTATCCATTAGGGGAGGTACATAACCTCCTTATGGCCATCAGGATTCATTTTCACTGGTGACTTGTAACAGTGCAACTGAAAACTGTACTTATGGTTGAATTGAACTTAGTATTGCCATCAGATTTCCAACATCACTTATTTTTCCATTTTTACTACTCCTGACCATGTATAAAGATATATTTCACTATTCTATAAAAGTGTGTTGAAACTGTTTAACAAGATTCTAGATTGGGTAGGTCGGGGAAGGGAACAAAATTATTTAAAATGTACTTTCAAGTACCAAGAGCTAATATTAGATCCATGTTTTCTTTTGTCATTATAATTAAATCAAATAAAAAATGTTCATAAATGACTTAGATCTACTGATATTAAAGTAGAGGACTTTGGTCTAGAGTCAAAGCAAGTCTTATTTTGATACAGCTTTTGTATGTTATTTTATACCCATCTAAAAAATTCGCACTTAAAATCCTCTCCTTTGGGATATGCAGAAGTTGCCATCTGTTGAAATAATTTGCATTTTCAGAAGTGATTTCTATTTTTATATTTTAATATTTAAATTAATAATAAATTATTTTTGATTAAGAAAAAAACTAATTCTGCAACTTATCTTATGTGTAAATATAGAGTGGAAAATGGTTATTGGGATTAGGTCTGACTTCAGTCTTATTTTATTTCATTTATCTACCCACATTCTAAGTCTTGTGACTATCTAGTATTACATGTATATCATACTAATATGCAGAAAGAGTGTACAAATAAAGACTCTTCACTTGGCAGTATTTTTATTCAGTTTTGGTTTTGTATATAAAATATTAATGTGGCCTAGAGATCTGCCACTGATTTTCACAATTCACACAATGATATATATGCAGAATAAACTATTACTGGTACTACTGTGATTTCACATATATGCCTTAAAGATTATATAGATTAAATATTCAGTAATAGAATCAGGATTCATATGAACTGAATTTGAGAAAAAACTAAAGGTTTAGTATTTTTAATATTTCACAAAATGCTTTAGTATGTTAAGATTTAAATTAATTTTCATATATAATCAAATAAATGATTAATTCTGTACTGCATGGTAGAGTAGTACAAAGCACTACCCATGTGATACCAATCAAAGTAATTAGGACTATTAGAATCAATTTGTTTAAAGAAACAAATTCTCTGACGCAAAGGAAATATAACAATCAATAGTAATCACAGTGTACAAAGCTACCAATATAAAATATCAGTAGTGATTAGGTCCATTTCTAGTTTTGTTTTTTTAAAGAATTTATAAGTTGTAAAACTCTTTAGTAGGAAAACAATTTATTTATTTATTTTGCATTACAATTCCTAATACACCATTATACAATAATTTATCATTTTAGTAGGAAAATTAACTGAAATTATCTGGATAAAAATATGTCTGAGAATGAATTTAATCACTTTGGAAATAGGACTTTGGCTGTGGAGAAAGGCAATTTTAAAATGAATTTTTAAATTCATTCATTAAGTAAATTCATTAAATTTGCCATATTCTTAGTTATAACCAGAATACAAACTAACCTGAAGTAATACTGATACTGCTCTGAGGTTCCTGGCATGCCATTAGAATTCTTTAATGTAAGAAAAGTTCTTTCAGAAGCAACTTTACAATTTTCAGCTCTCTGGGGATAATATTCAGATGTATAGATCGTTTGCTGCATATTTTTTTCCCGCTGATTAATGGAGCTATTTGGCTAGGGGGGAAAGCAGCAACAAAATTATAGGATGTGTAGCATGACCACCAGACTAGAAATTCCCTTCTTCCTTCCTTGGTCTAATTATTGAAACGGAATGAAAAAGCAAAGGTAAAGCTTTAAGGTATGTGTAATCAGGAGAATTTCTATACTATCATTGTTTTGTCAATAGTAGTGTTTTCTTGTGTAAAAGAAAAAAAAAGAAAAATAATACTTTGCTTCCCTGCTTGCCTGGTTTTTTTTTTTTTTTTTTTTTTGGAACTTAAAAACCCATGGTGAGATTCAAAACATCTAAGATAAGATTGAGGTCATTGTATTAGGATGAATAGAATCTAGAAAACATAGATTATTTATTGTAGAGTAGGAATTACGTTGTGAAAAATCTATTGAGTTACTTACCAGATGGGGAAGCAGTCATTGAGTTTGCTGGCTGCAGATGGACAGACAGCATGCACTGGACAGGCCCTGTTCTAAGCTTTTGCTGAGGACAAAGTCCCTTTCTATTTCATACCAATCAATCATACATAACTCTGTCACACTATGATGAATAAATCATTTATTTGTAGTTCCTAAAACAGTAGTTCAGTCATATGATTAGGAGTAAACATGAGACCATTTTAATCCTGGGTGTACCAGGGTAAGGTGTCTGTCGTTCAAATATTTATTTATAGTTTAATATTTGGGATTTAAAATTGTTCGATATGCTAAAAAGTCTTTTAACATTTGAAGTTTATCTATTTTAGGTGAACTTTTGTTTCCTTTTTGACCCCTCTTCTTTCTTTTGACATTCTGAAAACCTTAAGTGAAGCAAATATATTTGCCTCTCAGAGTCTAGTTCAGAACATTTTCTGTCAAGGGAATTTTTTTCAGAATGTGAAATAAAAATGAAAAATATTTTTTTTCCATTAGCCTGAAGCAGAGATTAAGTCTCACAGTTTTGCAGCCCTTTTATCTTAAGACAACTCTCTGTGTGTGAGTGTGTGTGTGTGTGTGTGTGTGTGTGTGTGTTAATGTAAGAATGGGACTGATGAAGTTCCTTTGACATGTTTGAGATAGGAATGTTGTATTTGTGCTTTCTGAACATTATATTTTCAAATTAAGTATGTTCTTTTTCATGGTCAAATGGCCAAATCATTATACCAGTGAATAAACTTTATTTTCTTATTTAATTTACTGATATGTAACAAAATAATATTGGATATCATTGACTAAGAACATGAAGAAAATGATGTAAGAACTTTCCCCTCATGTGTAAGGAAGAATGAAGATATTAAGATTTTGTTCGTTGTTCATTTGTGGAGGGTCACATTTATTAAACATGGGGAAAAGTTGTGCAGGGCAATATGTGTTTTAAGAACATACTTACTTTGATTGGAGGAAAAAAAATGAAAGCATAACAAAGAAAGCCATGACTGATGGTAAAGTGCTCTTCCAGCTGTTGCTATGAAAGTATCAACAGCAAAACTGTCAGAATTGAATGCTTATTTAAACAACCGCTTTTGATACATAGCAAATTTATCTTTGAAAAGGGCCTTTATGAAATCAACAGCACCAGAAATTCAGATGTCTATGAAAATAAAGAGTAAGTAAAAATGGGAAATTAATAGCAATGACTGGCGTAAGTAGCAGTTCCAAACAAGGCCCATAGAATGGGAGAAAATGATTTCATTTTTTTCCTTACAACCAGAAGATCGACTCAACTCTAATAATTCTAAGTTAATTATTTTCATACTTGTAATAAATTGTCATTCCAATTAGTTGGTAAATAAAATCTTGTTAAAATGAAACCCTCTTAATCTACATTTAATAGATGCAAATACAGTTGCTAATGAATATTTCTGGATATGGCTTTGTGATTACTGAACGAGAGTACTTGCAAATTCAAGCCACCATCAGTGTGTTGTTGAAACAGGTTTTGTGGACATTAGACAAAAAAAGCAGCTCCTGACTGAGTATGGGTGAAATGAAGATAGTCACAGGGTCACTGTAATATCAGCCCTAAAATCTAGTATCAATTAAGATGTGTAAAATACCAAAGTTATATTATGAAAACATTTTTATCCAATAAGATCAAAGCTTTTTATTGTGATTCTAGTTGAAGACCTGCATATATCACAATTCTTGCAGGAGGAACTGAGATTTTGATTGATGATCTTGACTTGTATGAGGACACAGAGAGCAATGGGCCTCTTATAGTTTAATTGCTTGGGTTTCAGTTACCATATACTGTTAAAATATATTGCCTTTGAAAATTTCCTTATAATAAAATCTCATATAACAATTAAGATTTGAGAATTATTAAAGTCATCTTTTGGTACCAGAAAACATTGACCAGAATCAGCAGATATGAATCTTTAATTAGCTAAGAATATCTTTCCATAGTCCTTGAGAAGAAAGTGGTAAATCAATATAAAACAGACTCAAATCAAGTATAATTGAAAAATTCACTTTCTGGTTTGGTATTATGATTTAGATGTGATGTGTCCCCCAAAAGTTCATGTGTGATGCAATGCAAGAAGGTTTAGAAGTGAAATGATTGGGTTATGGGAACCTGAATCCAATCCCCTGACAAGGATTGACTGACTGATAACTGTAGGCCGGTAGGGTGTGGCTGGAGGAGGTGGGTAATTGGGGTGTGCCTTTGGGGTTTGTATTTTGTATCTGATGAGTAGGATTTTCTTTGTTTCTTGATCATCCTGTGAGCTGCTTACCTCTGGTACATTCTTCCACCATGATGTTCTGCCTCACCTCAAGCCCCAAGGAATGGAGCCAGCTGACTCTGAACTGAGACCTCTGAAACTGTGAGGCCCCCAAAACTCTTCTTCCTCTAAAATTGTTCTTGTCAGGTCTTTTAGTCACAGCAGTGAAAAAGCTGTCTAAAATAGTGTCTCTTGAAAGTAATTCCTATTCATCTTACTTTATTATACTTTCTAAAGATATATTTATCTTCAGTACTATCCTGTGGTCATTGATATTTAAGGTGATAACTGAGGGATGGTGATGTCTTCAAATATCAAGTAATAAAAGTTATATTAATTCTTCAGTACTTGCTAAGACAGGAATGTAGAATAAGAGAAAAATTCTATAAAGATCAACATGTGAAAGGATCTCTGGATCCTGGATTTAGTACTCTTGCTTAGTTCTCTCCTTTCCTGTTCTGTCCCTTCTTTTATCTACCCATCAATCTTGACTCCTATCTACCTCTGGAATTCAAGTCCTATCCCTTTGCTTTCTCCAGCCACATGGGCTTTCCTTTGGTTCCTCAGATTGACTGGTTTGTTTTGGCCTCAGGAACCTTTCATGAGCTGTGCTCCCTCTGCCTGAAAGTGTTCCTCCTCTTGATCTCTGCATGGCTGTCTGCTTCTGTCAGTCAAGTGTCTGCTGAACCATCACCTTCTCAGAGAAGCCTTCCTTTAAACAATCTGTTGGAAGTAGTCACACAGTCACATTACCACAAACCTTAGTTTAATTGTACTTCTTATAATTTTTTATATCTTTCTTGTTTGTTTTTCTTTCCATCTATCACCACTAAATGCAGGTTTTATGAGAGCAGGAATATGGGCTTGCATACTGATTTTCCCTTAGAGCCTATAATAGTGTCTTTGTGACATCTAGGAATATGGTCTGAAAAACTTATTCACGTAGCCCATGTTTATTAATTAGGTATTTGAGCATAAACTATCAATTCTCTAGTTAAAGAAACTGGATTCATTTATTGTTTATTATCATTCTTGGTTAAATTACCCTATCTTCTCATTTCTTTTTTTGAGCCTCTGTTTACTTAGCTGTAAAAACAGTAGGGACAGTCTTTGCTAATTCCAGAAGCTATCTATGTAGAACAACTAATAAAAGTACTGGAAATAAACTAGAAGAAGATAATGATCCCACATCCCATTATGGGAGAAGTTTGTGGGTCTCTCAGTGGTCACTTACAGCACACTATTATCAAGCTGTTGATTGGCAGATAATGGTTATGAATGCTTACTTTCCGCCAGCTGCTAGAATAGAAAGTGAAAATTGCAAGTTGCTTGCAAGCTATGAATGTGCATTAGAGTACCTTAAAAGCATTATTTCTCCGTGGTAATAGGAAGTTTTGAAATGTGTTTGCTTCTATGGTTTATTCAGTTTTTCTGATTTGAAACACAAAGTTTAAAATAATCCTGTTTTTTATTCAATGCCATATTTAGAAAAATATGAGTGCCATCTGCTGGATTTCTTTAGTACCACATTCAACAAGGTGATTCAACAATATTGTAGGGATTATTCTTGATTTTCAAGTTTGAGAGTGACACATTCTTAGAGAAGAGAGTGGACTTGCCCTCCTTTCCCCCACCTTTCTTCCCTTCCTTTCTTTTTTCCCGCCTTTCTTCCTCAACTCCTTCATTTATACAATTAAAATTAAATCTCTGATGTAATCTTTAATTGTTCATGTATATGTTTATATAGCTATATATACACATATGTAATTTTCAAATACATATTTAGTACTGATTTTTAAATTATTATCACATATACCTTCAAGAAAATGTACTTGAAGGGACCAATTGTGAAATGTTGGCAATATTATAGTACTGGTTCCATTTTTGCTAATTGATTTAATTAATATATATTTTTAAAATTTTTGAACAACAATGAAAAAATCTCTCAGTCTTTTTTTCAGTGTTTATCTTTAGTCTTCAAAGATTTAATCATGAATGTTGATTCATAAAATAAGGTGAAGTCACTCTACTTAGTGTTGGGAAAAGTATAAACGGCAGCCCTACCCCAGAGAAAAACCCCCAACATGGCGCCTAAGGACTTCTTCCTACCTTCTTCTTCTCTGCAGTGGCGCGAAAAGTTCCCGCCCTTGTTAGTTCTCATTGGGGCTGAGGTTCCCCGCCAATTTCAAACCTCGCTGGCGGGGAACCTCAGCCCCAATGAGAACTAATTCCTGGGCGCTGGAGCTGATATCTGGAAGAACTTGCCAATAGACGGGCGGCCTGCCATTTATCTAAGCCCTACCATCTCCCCTTTAGTTCTATATAAGCACACAGCTTTTTGCAATAAAATTGGAATTCTCCCGGCGAAGTGTCTTTGCGTGGGGAATTCTTTCACTTAGGATCTTTGATAATGGCCTGCCAATCAGCTTCACCACCAGATATTTGTTTCCTTTAAAACTGTATTTTAAAAAACAAAGAGTTCAAATTCAGAATTCTATTCTTTATCTTTATCTTTCATGCTAGATGATTTGTATAAATCATCTCTGATCTTTAGCATTAGCCTAAACTCTGAAAATATTGATGATTGTACTATATTCAAGGAAGCAGAGGCTGGCAGGCTGAGAAAACTGCCAATATACACTGTTAATTTCAAAGTAGACTTGAACCCAGGACTGTCTGGACTCAATACTCTCTAATAAATGCTGTATTTCAGAATTTAGGAAATTCTAGGTACTGATTACCTGGGTTTAAAAATTCAATAAAAAGAGCCATTTCTTTCACAGATATACTTAGCATTTTGCTCAGTGCCTGGACTGTTTTAGCTTCCTCTTCCTGTGGGAGGCAGAGGCCACAACTTATTCCTTCCCATAATATGTAGAGGTATTTAGAAATGGGAACATTAATTTCTTTCCTATTTTACACACGTTTGTTTCTCTGCTGTGTAACTCCTAATACCATCAGGCAAATTGAGTATGCCTTATTTGCCCCACAAAACTGTTTCTGAACATGTATTATAGTATTATCCAGTAGTGGGATAATTATTAGTTTCTTCTGGATTGCAAACTCTATGAAGGCAAAGACTTTCATTGATCTATCTTTGTGTTTCCAGACCACACTTAAGTGTCTTAAGTTGTGAACAACTTCATGCATATGATTAATTATACTTCATATGCTTAATAAATTGAATAGGTTTTCTGGATTGGCCTAATTATTTTTAATCTCCTTTGTGAGAGGAAGTACATTTTGAGATTTGAATAACCTAATTAATGTTAAGTTTTAAATACTTGGGGTCTGCCTCTTTTCTTTCACAAATACTTTTTTTGGTTATTTTTCTCCTAAAACTTAAATTTGCGCTCAGTTCAACCAATTGCCATTTGTCATTCACAGTAGCACCTTGATAATAAAAGGAAAATAATCACCAGTATTGTAATATCTCAGAAGGGATGGAAGAAGCATCTAAAAAGAGTAGCTGATGACAGAGTGCAGGAATTAAAGCATTAATTTATATATACAGATCCACGGAAGAAATTCTTAAGAAAGCATGCTTTATGTAAAACTCCACTCTGCAAGTATAGGGGAAAAAATCAGACTTAGCTAAAATAATGTATTATACACTCATGATGCTATGCTATATAAATTATTTTCATGTTTATTTTAGTTTTAATTTCTTCCATAAAACCTCATTAATTAGGTTTAACTGGTAATGTACTTATTTGAAATAGGGGAAATCTGAGTCAGTTTGTGTTCTAATAAAAAAATGATTGTTTTGTTTGTTTGTTCTTGAATACTTGGTTGAATGAAGGCCTATTTCTTTGCTTTAAAGACTAACATAAGCCAGCACACACCTGTCCTCCCAGCTGCTCTGGAGGCTGAGGCAGGAAGATAGCAAGCTTGAGTCCAACCTGGGTGATTTAGTGAGATGCTGTCTCAAAATAAAATTAAAAGGGTTTAAGATGTAGCTCAGTGGTAAAGCAGTTGGTTAGCAATGACTTCAATCCCCAGTACAATGGAAAAAAAAAGTTACATAAGACAAGCAGTACTATATAGTGCCAAAGTTGACTTTGTTAAATTCCCACTACTGTTTGGCAAATTAACACACACTCAGTGGCTTGAAACAGTTATTTATTACTGTAGGCCAACAGTCCAGTGTGGGTCTCACTGGACTAAGAGCAGGGTGTCACCAGGGAAGCATTCCTTTGGGGTCTCTCAGGGAGAATCTGTGCTCACACTTAAGCTTCTAGAGGTTGCCTGCGTTCCTTGAAAAAGGCCCCATCCTTCCTCTTCAAAGCCAGCCTGTTGTATTGAGTTCTCTTGTTGCAGCTCTCTGATTATTTCTTCTGCCTCCCTCTTCCATTTGTAAAGACTTTTGTGATTGTCCAGCCAACCTCCATAACCCAGGATAATCTCCCCATTTCCAGGTCAGATGATTAGCAATAATAATTCCATCTGCAAGTTAATTTCTTCTTGCCAGGCAACATAACATATTCATAAGTTTTGGAGGTTAGAATGAGGGCATCTTTGAAGAAAAGAATTATTCTGTTTCCCACAGTGTGAAATATTTGTGTTCTTTACAATGGGTTAACCATCTTCCTAAACTCTGTAGTACATTTGGTGTTATTTTTGTAGTAAATCCTTTTAAATTGAAATTTTCAGTATTAATGATATTTTACTTCCATGGTTTTTGCCTGCAATAAATTAAAAACATAGTGTAGTGGAGTGATTTCCATACCACCAAGGAACAGAGTCCTGCAGTACTATAACAAAGACATTTCATAGGGACTTTTTAAAAAAATATTTCGTTTTTTTAGTTGTAGTTGGACACAATACCTTTATTTTATTTTTATGTGGTGTTCAGGATCAAACCCAGCGCCCTGCACATGGTAGGCGAGCATGGGGACTTTTAAGTTACCATTTTTCTTTTATGCCTACATCTCCTTCTTCTGATTGTTCAAACCTCTACTTCTCCTTTCTGAACTTATTTCAAACACACTTCACATACTTTTTCATCTCCACTCTTCTTAAATAAACCACACTTACCGTATTTATTTATTTTACTGGATTACTTCCAGTCTTGAGTGGTAAGTCAAACTATGTTCCCTTTGTTGTTTTAGATTTTAAAACATAATGATTTATGTTTTAGATCATTATGAATCTTAACAACTGAATCATAACTGAATCTTCCCTTTCTGGTGAAAAATCTTCATTTGGAAGTTTCCCTAAAGAATGTAAAGGCTCAGAGTGACTCCCATAAAATAAAGCAAGGATATGTGTCCTCAGAGTATCTTGTTGGTTCAAATGTTAAGGGTTCTTTTTATTTTAAAAGAGGATACTGTAAAGTGAAGCTATGTAATAAGATTTGTGTGTCTTTGAAGGGTTTTCTGTGGTGTCAATTCCTTTGGCAGAAATCCATCTTGTGACTCACTATACATATCTTATGATAATCTCAAATGAACTTGTTCTTGTGCAAGTTCACTAAGCTATTAAATATATTAAACAGTTTTAATTTAATGAGTATTTCTTAAAGTTTTGTTCTGGTAGGTGCTGTGTGAGTCAATAATAACAATAAAAATGATGACGACAACAACAATAATAATTGGTCCAAATCCATAAAATGCTTAAATTCAAGTAGGTTATGTTGCATTACAGAATGCACTTGGGTTTTGCATTTCAAAGTATTTATTTGCCTTTACCTCATCTTATTCAAACTGTCATGTAGTAGTATTAGTCTTTTCTGGCTCTGCTCTTTCTTTTTGGCACTGGGCTAGCTACTTACCTTTTCTGAGTTCATTTTCTAATTTTTAATAAAAGAATTAAATAGTTTCCATCTTGTTATGTTGTACAGATCATATGAGATAGTGTATATAAAGGCTGTGGCATAATTCTGATCCTCAGTATATGCCAAATTAATTATAGTCATTTTAATTGTTCTTGGCCAGAAGACAGTATGGAATAGGGAACTTAGCATGGTGTTAATGTTTTTAGTGCTGCTGTTTATATGTGAAATGCACTTACTGGTTCATATACTTTGATCTTTTACTTTGAGTCACCAAACTTCTTGTGTGGCTTGTATCCCATGACTCACTTGGCTATGATAGAAATGCAGCCTGAAACTGTGGAACACATATCCCTATGCAAACATAATTGGTATCTTCTGCCAAGCCTGACACAACTGGACTGAGCAGCCTAGCACCACTTCAGTGATGGTTCTGTTTGCTTTCAAGAAAATGGTTTGTTTGTTTTATACTCTGAGACACAGAATCTGAGAACCTGGGTGTTTTTTTTTTTTTTTTAACACTAAAAGACTCTCCTAGATTTTAGTTGAAGGTAGCAGATTGAACATAAAACTTTACCTTCACTTCTTCCCCAAATTTCCACTAATATGATAGTAAAGCTATCTTCTTTTAAAGACCTAAAGGGCAAAGAGAAGATCCTGTTGTGGAGTTACCAGCAATATAATTGAAAGCCAGGAAGTAGAGGGATGAGTGGAGAGTGAATGATAGCAAACGTGAGACAGTGTATCATAAACCAACAGAGGGAAAAAGGAAAACTATCTTGATTTGCCCCTAGAGAATCCTCAGAACACTCCAGAAAGGCAGTACTCAGTACCACTGGAAATGGAGATGAAGGTAGGACTGAGGCTGGTTGAATGTATGTTTAAGAAACATGAACCCCTCAAATTCCCCATTTTAGCTGTGTAATAGCCTATCCCAACCCCTGGTGGAAGATTTTAGGTTTATTTTCTAGAGAGTATAAAAGAGAAATTCTGTTGAAAAAGGGCACCAGGCACTGTTGCTGATAGAGGATCAGAGGAACTAAGAAATTCTTACATTCTGAATGTTTAAATGCCAACCTTTCACTCTACCTGAGGTCTTCTTTGGGTGATTACACATTCCTCCAGGAATGTGTACTCAAAAGTGTGATCTCAGGATTATGTTAAGAAGTAGAAAGGAGATTCTGTGTCTATATAAAAACTGCAACATCTAAAGTATATGAGACAAGTTGGGAAGACCTAATTCATTAGATGTATAATTTGATGATACAAAAAAGGTAGTTAAATTATGTCATCATGCCCTTATATGTGGTTTAAATACAGCACAGGTTATGAAAATCTTTGGTCAGAAATAAAGAATAGGAATTGTTTCTTGGGGTTTGTCAAGAATAATGACATCAGCCGGGCATGGTGGAAGTTGCCTATAATCTCAACTACACTGGAAGCTGAGGCTTAAAATTTCAAGACTAACCTGGACAATTTAGCCAGACACTGTCTCAAAAAAAGGGGTGGGGGCGTGCTGATGTAACTCAGTTGTAGAGCTCTTACCAAGCATATGTGTGCCACTGGGTTACGGAAATGTAACCATATACAAAGAAAACAGAAAAATGTAACCATAAACAAAGAAAACAGAAAAAACTGGCTTAAGGATTGATTGTAATAGATTCATTTAGATATAATAAATGTGTTCTATAATTTTGCCTTGAATCTTTCCATTCATGCACAAAAAACAATGTGTGTGTGTGTTTGTGTGTGTGTGTGTGTGTGTGTGTGTGTATACACACACAGGCTTCCTAGAATAAAACTGTATAAATCATTCCTTTACAATGTAATGTGATTCTTACATATATATATTTGAGAGATGAAAGAGATGTGCTCCTCAGCTTTCTGTTATTGTAGCAAATACCTGAAATAAATCAACAAAGAAAGAGAAATGGTTTATTATGTCTCAAAGTTCAAGAGGTTTCAATTCATGATTGGGCAGACCCATTGCTTTTAGGCCTCTGGGTGGGGCACATCATGGTGGGAGCACGTGACATAGAGAAAACATGTATCTTACATGGTTGGGATGTAATAGGAAGAAGAAGAAGGGGATGGGGTCCCACTATTTTCTTGAAGGGCATAGCCTCAATGACCACCATACCTCTTACTAGGCTTCCATCTCTTAAAAGTTCTACTACCTCCCAATAATGCCACTTTGGGGAACAAGGCTTTAATCATTGAGACTCATCTAGACCCAGTCCAGATCCAAACCCATAGCAGAGCCTTCAAACAGGTATCTTAAGAGACATCAAAAGTCTAACAACTATAGGCTACTCCAGAACAGAAATATATTTTTAATTAATTTATTAATTCTAAATGGAAAAAACAGCAGAATGCATTTTGATTCATTGTACACATTTGCTGCACACCTTTCATTTCTCTGTACATGATGTAGCATTGCACCATATGTACAGTCATACATGTACCCAGGGTAATCATGTCCATCTCATTCCACCATCTTTCCTGTTCCCAAGCCTCCTCCCCTCCCCTCACTCCCCTTTGCCCAAAGTTCCTCCATTTTCCCCATGCCCCCCCCAATTAAGTATCAGCATCCACTTATCAGAGAGAACATTCAGCCTTTGTTTTTTTCGATTAGCTTACTTCTCTTAGTATGATATTCTCCAACTCCATCCATTTACTTGCAAATGCCATTATTCTCTTTTAATGCTTAGTAATATTCCATTTTTATATATACCACAACTCTTTTATCCATTCCTCTATTGAAGAGTATCTAGGTTGATTCCACAGTTTAGCTATTGTGAATTGAGCTGCTATAAACATTGATGTGGCTACCTTAATATAGTCTGCTGATTTTAAGTCCTTTGGGTATAGACTGAGGAGTGGGATACCTGGGTCAAATGGTGGTTCCATTCCAAGTTTTCTAAGGAATCTCCATATGCTTTCCAGATTGGTTGCACCAATTTGCAGTCTCACCAGCAATGTATGAGTGTGCCTTTTCCTCCACATCCTTGGCAACACTTATTGTTGTTTGTATTCTTGATAACTACCATTCTGACTGGTATGAGTTGAAATCTTAGTCTTAATTTGCATTTCTGTAATTACTAGAGATGTTGAACATTTTTTCATATATTTGTTGGTTGATTGTGTATCTTCCAGAACAGGAATCTGTTTTTGATAAAAGTTCAGTTAAGTTGTGTGAAACTTAATTTCTTTCTTTCCTTATGCTATTTATTGCTCTGACCTGAAATCCCATCTCCTGTTGTCTGCCGGTTAACCTTTTGTCCATTTTAATAGATATTTATTGAGCACTAAATAAGTTGGGATGCTTTCACTTGCAAATGACCTGATACACAATTCAAACTAGTCATAAAAACTGAAAAAGGATTGTGCTATCTCACTGAACTAGGAAGGCCTGGAATGCCCCTTGACCTTTGGCACAGCTGGATCCAAGGGCTTATGCCTCTCCTTCATCCTCTAGACTGGTCCTTCTGGCTTCATCTCTAGGTAAACTCTGCCCATGCTACAGCGAAGATGGCTACTGGCAGCTCCGAACTTTTCTTTTGTATCAGTTTAGCTGTCTCCAGGGACAGAGAACACCTTTTTTCAATATTTCTAACAAGTCTTTGAACTGGCTTCATTAGCCTCCCTTGTACTTGGGTCCTATGTCTGAACCAGTCTGTAATTCTGATTGACCAGGCTGGGCTTGAGGGTATAGACAAAGAATAATGCAGAACTAATGCTCTGAGAAAGGGAAAGCATAGTTTATCAATAGAAAATGGGAGTGCCTTTTCCACAAGAATAATTCTGGACACTGCTGGCAAGACCTTAACTGTATTCCAAGCACTCTAAATGTCTTATTCTTTAAGGTTTGGTTCAGCTGTCATTTTCTTTGTAAAGCCTTTTGTGTCCTACTGAGCTATAGGCAACATTAACAATCCTTTAATTCCCTTTTATCTTTTACATATACTTGTGGCATATCATTCATGTTTGATTATAATCAATATTCTTGCTTTATGTTTCCTCCAGGCTCCTTGAGGGAAGAGCTTTTTTTACTTTTATTTGATCCCATTTATTTTTTTATTTAGTCAAATATTTATTGAATGTCCACTACTGTGTACAACCACACTAATTCTGGAAAGGTGGTGGGGTTCAATGAACACGTTATCCCTGAACTAACAAACTTATTTTTGGTAAAGAAGGTAAATTAATAAAGAAGGAATTACAAAGTATATGTTGAATTTTATGATGCATGTTTTAAAGGGGTTCTGTGAGAAGAAGGCATGAGGGAAGGACTTGTGGAAAGGGCAATATTTAATCTAATACTTACAGAGGAATGAATTAGCCTCAAGAAGGGTGGAATACAAGTGGGCATTGACTGTTCCAGGAAGAGAAAAGGGAGACAGAGGAATCAATCATGGCTTCCAGGTTTCTAGCTTGAATACTTGATTGCACAGTGACACTATTTATTGAGATAGGTGCTGTGGAACAGTGTCAGATTGAAGGAAAGTAGAGGAGGAAACAAAGAATTCCAGTTTCATGATGATGAATAGGAAGCATCTTCAAGATATCCAAGTGGAGAAACCCAGAGGCTATTGGATATATGACCTGTTACTCAAGAGAGAAACACAATCGGAAATAAAATTCATTGTCACCTTATGGACAGTAATTAAATAGATGGGAATTAGATGGCTTGAAGAAAATGAATACACATACAAGGCATATAACCAGCCTGGAGGAACTACTAAAATTTAAAAATCAACTAACGGAGGAAGAACCAGCGAAGAAGAGTGAGGAGAAGAGGTAGGAGAGGAAGCAGGTAAGTGTGAAGTGAAGAAATCTAGGAATGGAGCTTTCAAGAAGGAAGAAAGGGGCAGCTGTTTCAAATGCTAATAAAGGTAAGAACTAAAACATATCCAACTTCAGAACACCCAAAGATGACTAGTTAACATTAACATTGCACCAGACTCAGTGGTAGGTAACAAAGATACAAAAATGGGTAAAAACCGTTAGAAGTACTTACTAGTAATTGAATAAATGAGTATCGAATAAACTGCTTTTGCTAAAATTTTAGATAAGAATATATGAAAATGGAATAAAACATGTAAACATACACACCCTAAGAACACTAATAGTTAGCTTTCTACTTCTCTCAGTGACTGAACAATCTCAATGAAAGATATTGGTTTGAACTTAATTAATTCAGGCCAAAGGAAGGTGTCATGAGTAGTTAAGGACCCACTGGCAGGATGTACAGAAGAAATTTTGAAGTGTCTCATTTGTCAGTGTAGTTGGCTCTCAGATCTCTCTCCATTCCTTGTGGAAATTCTACCACTTTTTTCACCTAGATTCACATGGAGCCTGTGAACTTTTTAAAATGTGCCTTTCTAATCTCACAGCATTTGAGTAATTGTTTTTATCATTGAATAAGCCTGTTGGATCAAAATAAGCAAGGTAGTCCGCTAAAATCTTCTCCCTGTGGCAGAAGGTACACACACGGGGAATTCAGCAAATTACCTCAACATTCTTCATTTCTTATCCAGCATACATTATTTCTCATCAAGGACATATGACAGTGATTACAAGGCTGACTGACCCATGTTATACCTTTTGTCACCTTGAGCATGCTTTGTTCTCAAAGATGAGTCATTATAGTCTATTGCTTATCATAAAAAATGGTATTATGTTTTTGTATCAGTTATTTTTCATTAATTAAAATACAGCTTTATTAAAAAGCTTAACTGCCAGGCTGGTGCACACCTGTAATCCCAGCAGCTCGGGAGGTTGAGGCAAGAGGATCACAAGTTCAAAGCTAGCCTCAGCAACAGCAAGGCGCTTAGCAACTCAGTGAGACCCTGTCTCTAAATAAAATACAAAATAGGGCTGGGGATGTGGCTCAGTGATTGAGTGCCCCTGAGATCAATCCCCAGTACCAAAAACAATAAAAATAAAAATTAAATAGCTTAATTGTGTTTTTTTTAACAGAATAAGTAGCTCTCCAAGAATAAGGCATTGGGGTTGGAGCAGGGTCTCACCTAAGTCAGGAGTATATAGCAAATGAATTATTTCACTTCCTTCAGGACATACACACAGTCCCAAGAAACTGGGAGCTCATATTTGCAACAAATGATAGGTAAAGGGTTAGCAATAATAATATAGAGAGAACTTCAGAACAGTAATAAAAAGGAAATAATAGAAAATGGTCAAGGGACATTAATAATTAAGAGAAAAATACAAAAACTAATATTCAAATGAAAGGATGCTCAAACTCATTTATAATTTAAAAATGCAAGTAAAATAAAGACAATTTTCCCAACAAATTGGCAAACATTAAATAGAAGGACTGTGCCAGAATAAGAAAAATTAGGGAGTGCATCCTCTTACATAGCAATATTTTTAGAGAATGTATCAACATTTTAAACTCATCACTTAAAACTAACAGATACTACTAGCTATCAGTGTGGATGTTTGTGAATAAGAACATAACATCATTTGTAGTTTTGAAAAACTTGGAAATGGCCTAGATATGAACTCAGGAACATGTTAAATAACCATTAAAAATTGAAGAATATCTATCAGTTTTGGGAAATGTCCATA
The DNA here is from genome assembly GCF_964194105.1 of Spermophilus citellus. Lineage (NCBI taxonomy): Eukaryota > Metazoa > Chordata > Mammalia > Rodentia > Sciuridae > Spermophilus > Spermophilus citellus. Next base: position 83,977,785 of record NC_138195.1, read on the forward strand.
ATATATCGTTGCATGTAGAAAGCAATTTAGAAAATATATTAACATTTTAAATAACAAAAACATTTTAAAAGACTATAATGTACAATTTGCATTTGTGTATAGAGATAAATAGATGAATAGGTAGTAATATATTTTATTAGTTTCCTATTGCTGTTGTGGCAAATTATCACAAACATAATGCCTTTAAATAACATACAGATATTACCTTACAGTTCTAGGCCCCCAAGTAAGGAGTGGGTCTCACTTGGTTAAAGTCAGGATGTCAGCAGGGCTGGCTGCTTCTAGAGGCTCTAATGGTCTCCTGCCTTTTCCAGCTGCTAAAGGCTGCTGTCTTAGCTTATGGCCCCATTTCTCCATCTTCATGGCTAGGAGTATCAGGCTGAGTCTACCCATACCTTCCCTTCATCATATTTAAAAGTTGGTCTTTGAAAAGAACCCTGGGTTTGGACTGGGAGCTATTTTCTGCCATAAATTTCGACAAACTCAACCTTGAAATGTGTAGTACAATGTAGACAAGAGCTCCAGATTGGTCAACTCAAAACTGTTTGACACAAGGAACTCAATAACCAAAACTATTAACAGTGCTTCTTAATATGAATGGATATCCATTAGCAGAAGAAAGAAACTAGACCCTTGTCTCTCATCATATCAAACATAAAATGGATCAGAACCCTAAATGTAAGGCATGAACTACTAGAAGAAAACATAGGCAAAACACTTTTCAACACATCCAATAAACAAAGATTTTCTGAATAAGACCCTAAAATCTCAAAGCAAGAACAGACAGCATTCTATTAAACTAAAAAGTGAAGGGAAATCAGAAGAATGGGAGAGAATATTTGCACACTATTCATCCAACAAGGAATTAATATCCAGAATATACAGGGAGCTAGAACAAAGCAAAACCCTGCAAAATCCAAATAATACAATTTTAAAATGGGATATTGATCTGAATAGACTTTTCTCAAACAAAGATATACAAATGACCACCAAGTACATGAGAATGTGTTCAATATCCCTAACCATTCAGCAAATGAAGATATTCTCTCACCCCAGTCAAAATGCCTATAATGGAAAAGATAAAAAGTAACAAATTGGGTGAGGATACAGAGAAAGGAAGCTCATAAACCTTTGGTAGAAATGTAAATTAGTGCAGCCTTTGTGTAAATTAGTATGGAGTTTCCTTGAAAAACTAAAAATAGAACTACCATATTACCCAGTAATTCTATTATTTGGTATTTATCCAAAGGAAATAAGTATATCATAGAGATTACCTGCACTTCCATGCTTATTGCAGCACTATTCACAATGGCTGAAACAGAATAAACCAACGTTTCTGTTGATTGGTGAATGGATAAATAAAATGGGTCTATATACAATGGAATATTATTCAGCCACAAACAATGAAATCCTGTCATTTGTGGCAACATGGTTGCATCTGGATGTCACTATGTTAAGTGAAACCAGTCAGACACAAAAAGACAAATGCCACATGTTCTCATTCATATGTGGAAGCTAAAAAAGTTGATTTCATATAAGTAGAGAGTAGAATAGTGGTTACTAAGGTTAATAAGTTCAGGACAGAAGGGGATAGAGGTTGAATTATAGCTTCCAAAATATGTTACAAAGGAAGAATAAGCTTTAAGATTCTTCAGCACAGAAGGGTGAGTATATTTCACAACAATATATATTTTATAAAGATCTAGAAGATAGGAGTTCAAAGAAATGATAAATATTTAAGGAGACAGAAATGCCAGTTGCCCTGATTTGATCACTATATGTTGTATACATATATTGAATTATCACATTGTACCCCCTAAATATGTATAAATTATTATGTGTCAATAAGAGTAATAAAAGAGTGCTTCTCATCCTTACCTGTATATTGGAATGATTTACAGAGCTTTAAAGCTTTGGCACTTTGTTTTTTTTTTTGTTTGCTTGTTTCTTTTTTGCTTGGTTTGGTTTTCTTCAGCATTATTTCTCTTTGAAAAATGTTTTAATTATGTATAACGAAATGGAACTTTGAAAAATGTAAGGATATATTCTAAATTGGAGTATATTTAATATCCAATAAAATGTAGAGATTCTAGATGTTCACTTCAATGAGTTTTTATTGTGATGAACTATAGATAACAAAATTTAGCATTTCAAACCCTTTTAAGACAGCATATAATTCAATGACATTTACATTGTTGTGCAGCTGTCACCGCCATCCATCTCCAGAACTTTATCTTATTCAAGTCAAGTGGTACCCATTAAATTAGTGTTCACCTTTCCTTCCTTTCAGCCCCTGGCCATCACCATTTCATCTTCTTTCTCTATGAACTCAATCATTCTAAGTACCTTATAATAGTGGGAGCATGCAATACTTGACCTTTTGTGTCTGGTTTAAGTAAGTAAAATGTTTCAAGGTTCATACATGTTGTAGCACATGTCAGAATTTTTTTAAGGGTAAATATCCCACTGTATGTTTATACCACATTTTGATCTCTATTTACCACCAACAGACCCTTGGTTATCCCATCTTTTGGCTACTGTGTATAATACTGCTGTGAACATGTGTGTACAATCTTTATTTGATTCCCTGCATCTGATTCTTTTAAATACTTGCCCCACAATGAACTAGGAAATCGTATGGTGATTCCATGTTGTTAAGGAAGCATGCTGCTGTATTCTGCAGTGGCTGCAACATCTTACATTCTCACCAGAATAGGAATGTAAACTTAGGATTCTCCATGTCCTCACCAACTCCCGCCCATGGCCCATGCAGGTGGTGGGAGTGGAGCTCCTCTTGGTGGAATGGGCTGACTGTGAAATAAAAGCTAAGAAAGGTTGAGCGGCAAAAAAATAAACAACCAGTACACGGAAAGTAATTTTAAAAGTCGGGGGCAGGACAGGCTAGCCGATCTTAGGGATCAAGTTTCCACACAGAAAAGAGCAAAATGGAGGCCGCACTTGCTTTATATGGGGAACAACAAAAGTTTTCCATGGAATGTTTTTTGCCAAATAAGGTAGGAGGTGGGCTGTCCAGTTCCCAATGGTGTTCCGCCCAACTTGGAGCTCTGTAGGGGATCTTCCTAGTAGAGCAGAGATAGAGGTCATGTGCCTTGGGCAACCTAATGAGCAAGAGGTTTCGGGAAGCCTGGATAGTTCCCAAGGTTAAACCTAAATTCCATGGCTCCATACCAAGAGAAGATCATCAAGTAATTCACAGGTGGCTTCCTACAACCAACACTTGTTTTCTTCTGTGTTCTTCATATATGTATAGCCATCCTCATGGGAGTGATCAATAAATATAAACATTTGTCTAATATCACCCAGAACAAGATAGAAACTTCACAGTAGTAAAGTTTTCTTTCTGCCTAGAAATCACTTCCTAACTTCCAACTTTTAACACCAAAGATTAAGTCTATTGTCTTTCTATTTTGTTCCATTGATTGACATGTCTTTATGTTAATACCACAGTGGTTTGACTAAATAAGTCATGAAATCAGGTTGTGAAATTCTGTGTTTCAGGATTGTTTTGGCTCTTCAGATTACTTTGCATTTCCATGTAAATTTAAAATCAGTATATGTGTTTCTTTACAGAAACCTGTAACTATTTTTTTTAAAGAGAGAAAATTTTTCAATATTTATTTTTTAGTTCTCCGCTGACACAACATCTTTATTTTATTTTTATGTGGTGCTGAGGATCGAACCCAGTGCTCCACGCATGCCAGGCGAGCGTGCTACCGCTTAAGCCACATCCCCAACCCAACCTGTAACTATTTTAATGGAGATTTCATTGAATATGTAGACTAAGTTGGAAGGAGCTGATATCCAAACAATGCTATCTATTTCAATTCATGAACATAATATATCTCTCCGTTTATTCAAGTGTTCTATAATTTGAGAAACATTTCAGACTTTTCAATGTAAAATTCTTATACATCTTTTGTAATGTATTTTCCTTACAAAGGAAATTCGTGAGCTATTTTCCACAGTATTTGATGCGTAGTTGCTTGTGTGTCTTGGGATCTTGATGAATCTACTTCAGTTCTATGTGATTTCCAGAGTCTGCAGGACTTTCCACATACTGACTGACATCATCTGTAAATAATGACAGAAGTTTTCCATCTGCTTTTACAATTTAGGTATCTTTTTGTTTCTTCTTGCCTTGATACACCTGCAAGAACTTCTGGCATGCTGTTGAACACAAATGGAGAGAGCACAGGTCTTTGCTCTGTTTCCAGTCTTAGGGGGAAAGGACCTAATGTTTCACTATCAAGAATGACATTAACTATAGCTTGTTTTGTAACACCCTTTGTCAAATTGAGGATGCTCCTGTGTCTTCCTAGTTTGCTAAATATTAGCATACAGTTATATATATCTATAGCTATATCTGTATCTATATAGAGCCATCCTCATGGGAGGGATCAACAATTTTTAATTGGCCAGTTCCAAGCTGCTGCCTCAGCTCTACATTGTACTATGTATTCCAGAGTTATATTCCTCTGTATTTGTGATAGGAACACCCTGGTCCAGGGTTCTTTCCAAAAGCCAGCCTGTTAAAATGGGTAAAGGGTAGGTGGAGGCAGAGCAGCCTGCAAAATTGTCTTGGGAATTCTCCAGGTTTGGAGAAGTGGAAGCAAGAATGGGTGCCACCCCATTTTGTGGACGTGTGAGTCTGAAGTATGATGAGTAGGTAAGTCATGCGTGGTGACAGCCTTCTTCAGTGTGATGATCTTGTTATCTGCATCATGCTTTCAACCCCACCATTTGTGGACACATCGGTGAGGGCAGTTTGAAAAGTCTTTCACCTCAGAGACTGCCTGTGATCAACCAAGATGAGTAATTCATTCACTCAGATGCAGCCTGATGAACTGTCAGTTGCAAGTAACTACAATACAATTATGATTGTGCCATGAAAGTTCTTTTTTTTTTTCCTTGCTGGTAGCTCAGAGCCTAAAATGATTATTCTCTACACCTTTGGATTGCACTTTTGTAAGCAATTGGCGACATATGGTATGGGTTTTACTGGCTTATCTCTGTCAGCTGTTTTTTTATCTCTTTTTCTTCCTATAATTCACTGGTGCCTTATTCTCTTGCCTCTTCCTTGTCCCTTTTCCATGGGAGGGGAGGAAGAAATCACTGGACATGGTCCTGGCATCCTGTTTAGTAACCTGGATGCTCCCCCTAGATCCTTCCTTTCCTAAGGTCCTGAGATCTGACTATGTGAATAAGACCTAGGTTCACTTTACCATTTCTATCAGGAATTTCAAGTCCTGTTTATCCAGTCGCCCTTTACCTACCCATCCATTCCCACAAAACCCTTCACTATTGTTTCTCTCTGTCTACAATCCCCAACATAGATCCCTGCAGTACAGAAACCAATCTGTAATCAGTGTAAATTACATAGGTGTAATTGTAGCATAATTCTAGCACTTCCCTACTCTGAGATAGAATCAGGGCTTACTTGACTTAGTTCCATTTCATGGATGTCATTGTCCTTTAAGAGAGAACATTTACTTTCTCAGTACCATCGATTTCCAAATGTGAAGCAGAAGAAATTGTGGTTTGTGTTTGTAATGTTCTGGCACAAATTCAGAATTGAGTACCTGCTTGGTATTCCAGAAGGCATCGCTGTGCTGGTGAATTTAATATCATGGAGCAACATTTTTCTAGTGGGCCATAAAATAATTCTGTAGTAGTTCACATTTATTGAACAAGAATGTGGTTAAAACTGAGCAGCTTGTAAGCACTAAATATGGGTGGTTAGGTTCTTATTTGATGGGCCTTTGGTGGCCTCTCAAAATGCTCTTGTGGTTTGAAGTTCAGGATGTTTTTTGAAAGAGCTGCGTGTAGCCTACTGGGGTTATCTTACTAGTCTGAGAACCTCTTCATTAACTTAGTTGGTTTTCAGGTTTTTGTCCTCTTTATAACAAGACATACATTTTTTTTCCTTTCAAATAAATTGCTGCAATGTCTGAATCCAGATGGAATTAGATTGGTTTCTATGTATAATTTCAGCTTCTATTATACCAGGTGCTCCTCAGATGACATTTTAGGAAATTTGCCAACAACTTGCCTAGGCCATGTTGTCAGTTTATTGAGCCCGGATTCTTAATGGAATAAATCACTTCTTTCTCAAGATACTTTTTAAAATGGTCACCCTGTCTGAGTTGCTATTCTTCTTTGTACCATTTCTAGTTGCCTCAGCTCTGGTGTTGATCACTGCAGCATATAAGTGAGGAGGAATTCACTGTTGATTGACTCCCAAGAACTGCAGTGGATGTAGCTGGGTCACAGCCATTTCTGAGGGCTACTTACTCCTAATGTTCCCCTTCCTGAGGCCTGTGTCTTTTCTAGACTTTCTGAGCAAGACACTTTTAACGTCAAGATTACATGATTATTCACATCCAGTCATAAACTTTTTATAATCACTAGTCTTCACCCTAATCACAAGTTTATTCAAGGTAATACTTCCTGAGAAATGCCCTTTGAATTTAGAGGAAAAAACTTCAGGTAATACAGAGCCAGAGTCATATTGGCTCATCTCCTGTTCTCTGATCCTGTGTTCTGCCGACTATGGGCAGCAGCCTACAGCCAGTGTACTATGGACATTAATATTAGAAATGTTTCTTTAGTAATTTGTGAGGCTAGGTTGTATGATCTCACTGACTGAGCTCATTTGGACCAAGTTCAGTTAGAAAGATTTCATTAGTGCTACAGTTTTGATCCCAAGTGTCCTCCCAAGGTCCATGTGGTAAATAAAGACTTGCTCCTCAGGGAGACACTTTTAAGAGAGGTGATGGGGCCTTTATGCAGTGGGGTCTAGTGGGAGGCCTTTGGGTCACTGGGGGCATTCCCTCTAGGGGCATTTTGGAACACCAGTTCTTTCTTCTTCTTCTATCTTTTTGTGTTCCCCTCCATGAGGTGAGAAGTTTTGCTTTGCCGGACACCCTCCCATGATGTGCCACAATAGATCCAAAGCAATGGAGCCAACTGATCATGGATGGAAACCTCTAAAACTCTGAGCTGTAAACCTTTTCTCTTTATAAGATTGTTATCTCAGGGAGTTGTTATAGTAATAGCTGACTGACATAGTTAGTAACTTCACATTAGATTTTGTCCTACATCATCTAAGAAATGCAAACATTGAAATGTAAAATCAAATGTAAGTCTTTCACCTAAGCAACTTAGTTTTTGTCTTCATTTTTGAAGAGACAGTCTCTGGTTTTTAATAATCAAAGATGCTATTCTATTCTAAGTAAAGCAGTAGATGGAAGATCTTGAAATGTATAAGCAGGTTCAATAAACTGTTCAGGGACTTCTACTTCTTTTGCACAAAGTAGTCATTTTAAGAATTCAGGGATGCTCCAGCATGCCTCCCCCCAAAAAAATATCAAGGACCCACACTGATCAACGGTAATCTCATCTATGTGTCCCAATGTCCTTATTTTAAAACAAAGGATCTCCAGGTGCATTGCTGTGTGTAGTCCCAGCTATGTGGGAGGCTGAGGCAGGAGGATCACTTGAGTTTGAGGCCACTCTAGGCAACATAGTGAGACCCCATCTCATAAGATAAAACAAAGGATCTATTTAAGTACCAAGATGGAGGTCAGGCATATTGAGTTTATCTGCCCCTTTTTGTCTAGTTTCTTCTTTAGTAGGAACCCATGTTTGTCTCTAGAAAATAGAAAGTAAGCCTATTCTTCCATATACATCTTTATTGGGGAAGAAACAATTTCAGCCCTTCCTGTTCTGCTGAGAGCCATAGCCAAGTAGGAATGACGCATGGCATTTTTGGTTGAAAGGTGACGCCAGCAAGCCATTGAGATGATATGATTATGTTAAGACCTGCATTCAATTGGATATTAGACCCCTGCTGTCTGCCTCGGCCTGCTACTTTGGAGCTCTAGCATTGGTTGGGGAAATGCGGTAGGAAGGATTTCCAGAGGAGGGACCTTCCTGTTGGTGTAGCGTGGCCCAGGAGAAGCCGTGTGTGTGGTTCGGCATATTTCCCGGGAGCATGGCATTGGCGGGAGTTTCAGAAATAAAGTTTGTTCCTGCTTGAGTGGCTCATGATTTTGTGCCCAGCCAGACTGCGGCACTGTTCTAATACATTGAACATTCATATACACAACATAGAAATTGAAAAAGAACAGAAATTTCAAGATTGAATATCCTTGACATGTAGAACTTTCTGTTTTTTCCTGTTACAGTTTGGATATGAAGTGCCCAGTAAAAGCTCCTGTGTTAATGTAATATTCTGAGATGAAATGATTGAATTGTTAAAGTTATGACATAATGAGACAACCTAGTTTGAATGGGCTGGTAGGGCAGGGCAGGAGGGGGTGGGTAACTGGGGTTTCCCCAGAAAGGGTTCATCTTCCTTGTGGTCCTTCACCTGCCTCCTTTTGCCTTCCTGATTGACATGATTGGAGCAGCACTTCTCTGCCACACCCTTCCACTCAGATGTGCTGTCCCACCTGCACCCAGAGCAATGAATTTGGCCCACCATGGACTGAATCTCTGGAATCACAAGCCAAAATAACTTTCCCGTCTAAGTTGTTCTTGTACTGTATTTTGGTCTCAGTGATACAAAGCTGACTAACAGAGTTCCTAATTTCATTCTATTGAAGCCAGATTTAAGGATAGGTAGTTAATGTAGCTAGGTAATTGGGCCTGAGAGAAATCAGAAACTGCACCTGGGAGATTGAAATGTTAATGTCCCCAAAGCCTGGCCTATGCTGCCCATCCTAAAGAACTGCTAATGAAGCAACTCCTGGCAAATGAGGGATTGCTAATTAACTTGTCCTGGGCCCACCTTCCTGCCAGGATCACTCCCCACCACCCGCATCAGTCCACTTGTCTCCCACCTTTTGTCCTTCCCACCTGCATCCCCCATTATATATGCAGGATAAAGGGAAATAAGGTAAAGGAGAGGAATGTAGAGGGACAAAGAAAACTTCAGATATCAAAGGGATGGGACTTCCTTGGGTCCCCTTCTTCCTCTGGGGGAGAAGACTGTTCTACTAGCCTTTAAATAAAGCCTTTTTCTTCCTATCCTACACTTGCCTTAGTGTGCTTCTCTGGTGTTGTACTTCAGCATTGGGGAAGCAGGACTTGTCAAGGTAACTAGTAACCAGTGGTATCACTGTCCTGTAGTTGGTCACACATCAACCCAACATTTGAGGTCTCAATAGAAAAATGCATATTTTAGGGTGACTTTCATTAATTTCTTCTATACTTAAGATAATAATAATGATTGCTCATTTTTTTCTTTAAAAACCCTTTAGTCCTACCTGATGAGATGTTGTCTTCTTTTCTAAGGGAACTCCTGGCCATATCTACAAATAGAATCTTAACCATTGGCCTTTTATCCATCACTAATTCCTGAGGCACTCTTATTGGCCTCCTTCTCCTCATTGTCTTACACTCTGCTCGATGCTGAAAGTAAAAAGATGAGTAAAACAAGGCCCTGCCCCTGAACAACCCACAGTGTACTGGAGGAGGTAGACCCCTGCACAGCCTTGGTTCATACCACGATGAAATTACAGCTGAGAGGTGACAAGCACATGTTGCTTTTTTGAAAACAGCTGTGGAAAATAATGTTATTTTTCAAAGTGAAGGATCCATGGAAATTTCTCCCTCTCCCTCTGAAGCTTTAACTCTCTAATAAGTCTTTTGGAGTAGACAGAGACCAATTAACAGGAGAGAAAGCATACAGATTTGTTGACAAGCACATGTGCGCAGGAGCCATGTTAAACATGAAACTCAAATATTTGAAGCCAGATGGCTGAAGCTTGGAGACTCTTTCCACAGAGGAAAGGGAAGTTAGGGGGTTATTGGTACTTCTGAAAGGTGGTAAACGATTTTCAGGGGAATTAAGACCAAATAATGGTCTACGGCAAAGTTCCTCTGGCTCTAGGTGAGGTGTTTGCTTTTCAGCCTGTTCTCCAGTGATCAATCCTTTCTGGTGAATGAGATTTCAGGACACTTGCATTTCTGGGAGGAGAACTTCCCTTAGAGAAGGGAGCATCAGAAAAAGCCTCTCCCCACCCTATGGAAAGAGGGTCTAAGATAATTAAGAGCAGCTCTTGCTTTCTTCATTTGCACATGTCAAAATGCCACCCTGTAGGGCATCATTTCCCAAGCCTCAACAAGAATAATAAAATTCGGGAAAATCTGTTCTAATTTTAGGTCCACACTTGATTTCATGGAGCCAGAGGGAGATGGACACTTGATTTTATGAAGCCAGAGGGAGATTTTTTATGGAGCTAATGGGAATTATTACCACTCTGTATTTCTTAAATGATGGAGTCAGGTTTGCTTAGTATTAGACATTTTATTTTCTACATAAGCATTTGATAAATGGACATAAGTGCAAAAATGGATAGAGTAGATGGTATACACAGTAACTCCCAAACTTCTCATTTGTGAGAATTTGTGGTTTGAAGCATGATGTAAACATTTAATACAACTTAAATTCTAGCCACTTCCATGTGTCATTTTTTAAAACAAAAATATGTCTGTAGATTTTTAATTTTATGTAGTTATAACAGAAGGTAAAGCAGCGGAAGAGGAGCCCACAGATGATGTGGCACAGTATTCACTTTCAGGAAAAATAAAATTTTAAAAAGCTTAGCAACAGTAGCTAAGCAACATATTAAAGTACACATTGATTTTTGTGGAAAGAGAATTGTTCATTGTTGTATGAAAGACTTAAATTTTTTAGAATACTATTTTTTAAGATTGGTGTATTATGTATTGATGATACATTGCAGTTTTATTCATTTGGTACTCACTTTAACTGAAAGTCTGTGTTTATCCTCCAGGTTAATGAAGAAAAAAGAATTGCATTAGAATAAAATATCATTTTAAAAGATGTTAAAAAATATCCATGTTTTCTAGAGTGAAACATCCTAAGAGTGTAAATTTTCATACTTTTTGAATTTAGATTGGCTGGGTTCTTTTGTCTTTACACAATTAAAATATTGTTTGTTTTTCCTTCACTAATAGTTTGAAATTAGTTGAATGTGAGATTAACAATTAAAAAAATATAATATGAAAACTATCCTAGTCACAGTTGATTTTTACTCCCCCTAGAAATTCTTTGAGTTATTTTATTTTAATTTAAGATGACAAACTTTGTTATAGTGGTTATGCTTAAAACAAATCTAGTCTATTTTGTCAAGCAGGCTGATCACATTCCTTATTCACATTGATCATGGTGAAAACTGCTAAAATCTTTTAAAGATGAAAATGTTTAAAGAATTTTAAAAGTGTATGTACCCTATTTTATGAGATACTTTTTAAAAAAATATGAAGTTGGTTCAATAGGTGATATTTGCTCTATTTTATGTGTGCAAAAACAACAACAACAACAGTTGAGTTGCCTAAAACTAGATACCTTTTTAGAATGTCAACAATAGAATTGGGATGTAGTTCAGTAGTGGAGCAACTGCCTAGTGTGAGGCCCTGGGTCTGGTCCCCATCACTGAAAAAAGAAAAAAAAAAAGGTCACCTGACTCATAGGGCCTCTTGGGAATACTTGGTTGGTTTCTTCATGCAAGTTTGGGGGCAGAGGTTATAAAAAGAGAGGAGTGATGTGCATAACAGAAAGAGCAAAAGCTGGAGTTCCTGGCACAATTCAGGAAAGAGGTTTGGAAAAGCCAAAGAGGATTACAGAGCAGAAGTTCAGGATTATATGAGATTATTTAATTTGTTAAGCAAGGTAGACATGATACATACTGGAGGACTCTGTATATCACAGAACCCCCCCACACACACACACACACACATCAGCCTAAGTCAAAATATATTTATGTAGGAAACACCAGGTTTATGTAGGAAGACCAGGAAAATCCTGACTTCAGAAATGACTGGATTTAGTGGTTGAAATGACCTCATGACCAATTTGTCTCTTCTCCAGTTTTTTACTCTAATGTTTTCCTCCGTGTTGGTATCAATTTGAGGTAGAATCTTCCTATATGGAGGTAAAAATGACTATATACAATTCTAGATTTCATTATTCTTTCAGGTAGTGACCCCCAAAATAGGAAGGTATATCTCAGTTGCTTAAACATGAACCTGGTCTGGCTTGGGTCATGTGCCATTTCATAAATCCCAGTACTGTGGCTGAGTTGCATTAGCTGACATCTTTGTAGTGGATTTGAGGCAGAGCAACTGCATCTCTGCCAGTAGGGAATAACAACAATAGGAGATTCACACTATGCCATCTATAAACATTTTTGCAAATATTTAGGTGTTGGTGGATATATAACATTCCATTTGAGGTGACTGATATATTTTAGAAAAGAAAAATGCTATGAAAACATCAAACACTTTAATACAGACATTGCATATGGATTGCTGTGGAGCTAATCTGGCTTGCTGACTTGTTCTTTCTGGCCTATTGGCCTGTTCTGCTGTTTGTTTTGTTTTGTTTAATTGAACCAATCATTTTTCAGCTTCTCTTAAAAATATGGGTACTGATAATACTGGCCTGCATTCCTGCATGGAAACAATCAGGTGCCTCTTTCACATGGAGCAGTAGCAGCTATCCCTTAGGATGGGACATTTGCTCTCCCTAGCCTCAAGCACCATTACACCCTATTGTTTAACACTGAGGCTGATTTTAGTTGCTGCTTGCACTTGTTCCTCCTAGAATAGATAATTGCTTCTGTAGGCTCATATATCCACTGACTGTGGTAAAATGAAGCTTGATTTGGGCACAATGGAAGAGATCATCTTTTATGAAGTGAAGAAAATTCCTCCATGTGTAATATGCAAATAAAAGATGACTATATTGAAAGAACCACAATTTTAGAGGTCATTATGAAATGAATCATTATAAGACCTCTGACTGCTATATGGAGAAGATGAGGGATGAAGAATGGAACTGAAAAAAGGACTGAACTTTCAGTAAGCAATTATTTTTGAATATGAATAAAACAGCTGATGCTACTATAAATGAGGTTACATATTAAGTGAAAAAATTGTCCAGCCACTAAAAGCTTTTACAGATGCAAGTTTATAAAAGAGCATGGTAAAGTGCTGCAGAAATTATGTGTCCCACACTGAAACAAGCAAAAGGTAAATTTTATTGGAAATCTGTCGACCAGTGTATTGACATTATGTTTGAGCACATACAGAATAGTTGTATGAAAACAGTTAGCTGTAGTGTTTCTATTGCAGATGTTGAGAGCACAGATATAAATAATACCACCTAGTTAGCTGTATTTAATTGGCCATATTGATAAGATTTTTATGTATCAGAGTATGAGATGCTCTAATTGGAACTCAGCAAATGATTTAAAGAGTTATTTTGCAAAAAGTAACATACTTGGTAAAAAGAAAGTCAGTGTGACTAAACTACAGCATTAATTTGAAAAACTGAAATTCAGGAAGGGAATGTTTTCCAAGAGACTTTGAATTTAGGTTTTCTGATGAGGTGATTTGCCAGGAATTGCTTTGTGCCAAATAATTTAAAAAGGACATTGTGAACCAGATAAAATCCCATGACTGAAATTCAAAAACTTCAGCACTTCTCCTTATGAATTAGATATCTGGTGGCCTGTTAGAGTACATGAACTTTGTGGCTGAGTGCTGAGAGTTATTTCCGGACATTTTAATGTCATTCAAGAGAAAAATCTCTCTCACTCCCTAACCATGAAAAGTAGGTCAAAGTCTTGGACTTTTTGGTTTATGTTAGAACCTATAAACTTTGCATATATGATGCAGTTTAGACTCTGAAGGATTCGTACCTACACTAATGTGTGGTTTGTCTTGCTCACTTTTTAAGTAAAATTGTGCCTTTGAGAAATAATTTGGCAAGAAATAAGTGGGCCCTTTAGTGCAAATTATAATCAAAACTACAGGTTGAAAACAGAATCCAGAACGGTTCTATGATTTTAAACCTTATAAACATAAACTAATATTGCTTAAGTTTCCTTCCCAGTTTGATATTGATATTATGAACAGAGCTACAAATTCAAGTTTGTAAGCTGCAGAGCAATGAATTACCGAAAACTAATGTGCAGTGCAGAAGTGATCACACAGTCGTAGACATTCACTGTTCCATAAACAACATTTAAGTAGCATTGATGTTATAAATTCCATTTTTGCATATGAAACTGAGTCAATCAAATTACTGCTCACAGTTGAGGGACTTGTGGTTAAGGTTTTATGGCCTGATAGTTATATCTTATGTTAGGTAGGCTACAGTAACAAGTCCAAGCGCAACAAATTATGAAGAAAATTCCAGCAATTAAATACTTTTTATTTTTTTCAATGTTATTTTGTGTTTTAAATTTTCAAATATCACTTAAGTCATGCATGTCTGTTTGTATTATGTTACAAGCTCATGTTATTGTTCAGAAAACAGAAAGTAATTTTGGTTGATTTTCTGGTACTTGACTAGATTGGCATCTGATCTGCTTTACTCATTTACATGACTAGATGGTCCCAGTTGCCCTTTGAATAACTGGCCTTGGCACTGATCTAAGCCTCTAGATGATGCTCAGATCATATGGTGATTAAAGACTATATTAAAGAGAATAGTCTTTGAGTTTCCCAAGCAAATATCCCAAAGAGCAGTTATTTGTCAGAGTGTCTCCAGCACTGTCAAGGGGGAAAATGTACCCTGACTGGCAGCCTCGAGGATTTTGTTCCTGTGGAGACAGAGGCGTTGTCTTTTTCTAGATTGATAGCAGTGGCCATGATTTTCATTCAACTGGCCATGCTTGATGAGATGCAATGCTTACCAAGCAATAGGAATGTTATTGATCTGGCAAGGGGAGAAAACATAATTACTGGACACCAGAGCCTCTTGTCTCCTCAGAGGTGATCCTTTTCCTTATACATTGATACATTTGCTTTCCAGTGTATATAGCAGCCTCTTGCCAGTTTGGGTAGCTAAATCAGTTACTAGAGCCTTATCACTCATAGACATCTTGACCTGTGAACAAGGAGCCTACTGCTTGCTTATATATAACTCAGTGCTCTAAAACTGGTTAGAGCATATCCAGTACCATTCAGCTGAACTTACATATGAGCATAAAGAGGCTCCTTTACTGTGATCACTTAGAAACAAAACTGCTGTTACTTTTACTTTGAAAGCTCACATAAAAAGGATGAACTTAGCCACTGGTAAATATATTTGGTGATATTTTGGGACTAATCAAAGTTGCTAGTGGGTAGTTCCATGAAGAGATGTTTCTATGGATGCTTTATTTTTTAAAAAATTTTAATCATATTCATTGGCTTTACATCTTGAAATTTTACCCAGTAGGCTAGTTGAATATAGGTTTATGTGAACAGAAGTCACTTCAAAGTAGAATAGGCTGAGCCTACATTGCTCTCAACCGCCTTGAGTGGCTGCCAGCACTTGACCATGGAAGCAAAGGCGGGGTGGTTAATGGTCCTCGTAGGCTTCTCCACAATAAATTAATCAGTGTGCATTTACATTCTTCTCAGAGGCAAATAGGTATTCTCTGACATGCATGCATTAATATAAATTATGAGACAAAGTATTTAATTATATATCATGCCACATAAGGCTTTATAACTTGTACCAAGTCTGTCAATATTGAAGTCAATAAAAGTTGAGTGACTGTGAAATAAGATTCTCAACAATTAATCTCAAAGCAAAAATAGTATGAAGAATAAATGGAAAGTATAGATATATGTAAGTTTATTATATTAGTCCCATTTTAATAGTTTGTCTTATATGGAATAATTAAGATATCCTTTTTAAAAGTCCATCATAATTATATTGAAAAAAAGTGTACAAATCTGCCTTTTAGAGAGTTTTAAATGTGCTCTATTGGCTTTTCCTTGCTGATTGAATTCTCAGATGAATTGTAAGTGAATTAATTAAGAATGTCTGTTCTAAGAACAAGTGTTGGAAATTGATAGTATGAAATAGATACACATTTCTGGAAGGGAAAAAAAACACCTCTAACTGAGATGTCAGAAGCAGAAGATCAGACCATCCTGGTGTGTTTGTGTGTGTTTAATCTCTTTGTGGGATTTGATGGGCTTAATAAACCACAAAACATTTTTTGGATAGGATCTTGAAGGTCATGTATTGAACTTCCTATGAGATGTATAAATCTGTCTTACGTCACCTCAAACAGTCAGGCAGCCTCTCCTTGAACATTGCCAATGACACTGGATTTATTACTTTTTTACTCAGTTCATAAATTTTACCTTCTATCTGGTTTTAGAATTCTTTATGTATATGTCATACAACTTCAATGAGACTGTAGTTTCCTTGAGGGTGGAATCAATATTTAAATGCCTAAAATCCTGTTTATAATCAGCATCTTATCTGTAATGATATTCTCAAATATATTACTGAAATAATCAATTAATGATTTCTGACTGAGTGACATTCATTCTTAAACTGAGCCCTTTATCTTCTGTCAACTGTCTTCTTTTCTTAGGAGTTTCCCAGCCCAAGGGTGGGACTTTATACTTTAAGATGAAGTTTAAAGATATTTAGCTTCTTGTTACTGTTTTCATTATCCTCTTCCACAATGGGATAAAGGTGATTTCAGGTTCTGTTATTTCAAAATAACAGTTGTATTCGTTCCACTGCAAGGTCTCAGATTTGACTGGACATAAGTTAGTTTGTTTACTCATCAAGATGCATGGGTCTTTGTTTATTTTCACTGTAGTTAAAGTCATTCTCCATTCTTAAAGTTTCTTAATGATATCCTACTCCAAGAGAAGCACTCTTTTCTGAATAGTACCAAGAGTCACTGCCTGAATATGATCAATACTGAGACAGTGCAGGTGCCAAGAAATAATCATGCTTTAGGATACTTTTTATGATTATATAATAGAATTAGCAGGTGTTTTTGCTAAAAGCACTGGCTCTTCACTTGGATCTGCAAATACCCAGTGGGTAAGAGCTTGGTATCTCATTTTCTGTCTCCTTTATTACCTTAAACTCTGAGTCAGATTCCTTCCTACTCAGCTATGATCAACACATAGGTATGTTGATCATTTAAAGAATATTCATTCAAAACTAGTAATCTGCCCCCCTTTAAGGCTGAAGACACCAATCACTAAGGTATTTTCAAATTTCTGGGTATAAAACAGTGTTCCACTTCATGTTTTGAATATAGCCCTTGCTTCTCTGCTACTGCAACTTATTTTTGAAAAGGATTTGTTTCTTTCTCTTCCTCTCTCGGATCCCTCCCTACTCTGGGGAAAGAGGATTACCTTTCTTCCCCATCCTAGGCAGAGTTATCTGTTCTTGAGCACATACCCACCACGGAGCAACAAAAAGTATGAAGCCAGAAGATCTAAGAAATAACTATTTCACAAATTAACAAATGAATTACAAACCACCCATCATACACACACACACACACACACACACACACACACACACACACGGAACACCTGGAATGTAGCCTTTGAATCACCTCTTTAAAAACCCTCTGTTCCCCCTTGATCACAGCCTCTGGGACAGGAGTCCCTGCGCTTCTCCTTTGCTAGCAAAACAATAAAACTTCTTTTTCCTATTTCTTAAAATTGTGTTTTCATTACTGGATTGGCAAGGACGGAGCTTTGGATAACACAGGGACATTCAACTGCTAGTTTTTATAGTATCTTGTCCAGACTTCCTGGAGCAGCACTTAAGAGTCTCCAGTCATTGCCCTGCACTTTCTGGAAACTGGAACCCTGCAGGCAGATCACCCAGGATGAAATTGCCCACCTAAGCAGCAGAAATCATCTCATGGGAACAAGTTGCAGCCTTCCTGGATCGCAAGTCCTATAGATGAACATCTGTGAAACAAATGGAAACAGTCTCCTCAAGCAATAAGGACTCCTCGTGAGCCACCTCAGGAGAAGGATCAACCAGATCACACTGTGACTAAGAGTGCTTGATTATGCAGACCTCTCTCTCCCTGGTCCCAGTTTTTCCTCTACTTAAACCAAAAGTTCATGTCAAAACCTCCAAGACAGGACTGTGACACTCAGTCTCACTTTGCCTTCCCAGTATGAACATCTTGATTAAAATTATTTTCCTGCTCTTTGCCATTACTTTTTCTGTTTGTATTTTGGGGCAAGTGGCCACACTTGATTTGTTGGGGCCTGCCAAAGTTGGGCCTTTATAACTCATCATTTTGAGAAAAGAAGAAAAATTGGTCATTTTTTTTCCCTTGGAAGAATCTACTCACTATCTCTGAAAGTGATTCTTAAAATTCAAAGCAGAAACTGTTTAAGAACTGCAAAGGACCTTATGTCACAAAGTTCAATATCTTCATTTTATAGACAAGGGAGTTAAGACCCAGAAAGAGTGTATTGGTTTAGATCGTAGCTAGCTAGTGGAAGTATGAGAAGGATCAAAGCCCTTTATTTCCGTTTATCTGTATTTCCAGATAGTTCTTTCTTATACCACCTCTTCAGATGTCAAATTGGGTTGTCTTTTCTACATCACATGATGTCATATAAGATTTAAATATAATATTCCAGAAGAAATATGTGCTTTTGTTAAAATGAGTTCTGTTATTAAGACATTAAGGATATATATTCAATAAACCTCCATAGGTCAATAGCTATGACAGCCCAAGTACTTGTTCTCTTGTGAAAAGAGAAAACTCATTTGTTTTCAAGTTACCCCCAAGGCATCTTTTTCTAAGTATATGAAGTTCATTAAAATTGACATAGCCATTTTGGAAATATGGAAGCATAAATAAATAATATTGATTTGGTGCATGAAATAATCCTGTATTTGGTCTTGTTGGAGATAAATGCTCATTAATGTCAGTGTTCAATCCTTGAACCTAATGTGGTAGTACACACGTGTGATGGTTGTTGGGTGCAGAGCAGGCTGAACTGTGTTGTCTGCAGGGCAGGCTGAACAGATGTTGGCTGCAAGATAGCCCACACACTCAAACCCCCCTCTATCTGGTCCTTTATCACCTGTTTGTGTCAAGTCCCGCTCAAGGCTGAGCACTCAACCCCACTTGGGCCAACAAGGCAGCTTGCAGACCCAGAGGCCCCATTAGATTTGGGCTATAAAAACTCCCTCCTGCCAGGCCCCTCTCTCTCTTGCTCTTTCTCTCTTTCTCTCTCTTTCTCTCTCTCTCTCTCTCTCTCTCTCTCTCTCTCTCTTTCTCTCTCTCTCTCTCTCGCTCTCTTTATCTTTCTTGCGCGCGCTCTCTGTCTCTCTCTTGCTCTTGCTCTCTCCCTGTTCATCTCTTCTCTTCTTTCTCTCTCTCTCTCTCTCTTTCCTTCCTTCTTTTCTCTTTGTTGCACTGCTGCAATAAAGATCTTTTGGTTGCTCCGAGTGTTGTGGTAACTTTCCTTTCAATGGTGACTCCTGAGACTGAGGCAGGAGGATTGCAAGTTTGAGGCCTGCCTGGGCAACTTAGCAAGACACTGTCTGAAAATAAAAAATAAAAAGGGTTGGGGATATAGCTCAGTGGTAGAGCACCCCTGGATTCAAGCCCCACTATAGAGAAAGAAAGATATACTGGAGCCTTGGCATTATTTGTGCTGGTAATATATATTTGTTATATATATATATATATATATATATATATATATATATATTAATTAGAGTGCACCTGGCTATCTTAGTATATCAAAAATAACAATACTTAGCAATCCTTGGATTTCAAAGATATGCTAGAAAACATGGAAGCAATGGAATGAATGAATTATGGGATTGTAAATCAATAAAGATTATAATTATAGAAATTTTGGCTCAGAGACAAAATTTTTATTTTGCTTTCTCTTCTCTTTCTTTTCTGTTCTGGGAATCAAACCCAGAGCTTTGTGCATACTACACAATGTCTCTATCCTTGAGCTCCATCCCTTGCCCTAGAATTTTTGTGTTTTAATATATGTAATCAAGTCAAAATGGATCAATTTATTGAATTTATTAATTTTCTGTTTATTATTTATTTTCTCTCTCGTGCATTCATTTACTTGATAAAATATATGTTCAAGCAGTACTGAGTGTCTACCAAGTGACAGGCACCTTATGTGTTTCTGAGAAACATAAAGATGAGTGTAAGGCATGAGGCTTTGGTTTCCTTAACCTCAAGGAGTTGGCCGGGTGGCACAGTCCAACAGGTGACTAACTGTGATCAGAGTTAGAGATAGGTCCAATGTGTGCAGGAGCCCAGAGGAGGCGATAGCTTCTCATTTAGGTATGGAAGATGATTTCAAAGAGTAGGTAAGACTGGAGCTGGATCTTTCCTAGTAGAAGGGAAGGAGAAGATTCAGAAATAGCACCAATGAAGACAGACACATGGACACAGCTGGCTTTTTAGTGGTGTTCTAAGTGGTTCAGCCTGAAAGTTGCTTAGAGTGGGGAGTGGTGGGAGAGGTGAGTAGAGACACTTTGCATGAATGCTGAGGAGTAGATACCATAACAAGCATATAAGTATAAGCATATAAAAACTAATGATACAAGATTTTTTAAGTTTTAAAAAGGATTTAAAATAATACAAAACAAAGTGTATATTCAGAAACTAGAGAAATACAACTGAGGGGAATCCAAAAAATATTTATGAATGAGATTGTTACATTGGACCGGGCTTTCAGTTATGATGAGGATTTGGGTGTTCTGTGTGGGGAGGAGCAGAGAAGGACTGTCAAATTGGAAGAAATAACCTGCATGCTCAACTCAAAAAGGTGGATGGAGCAACCAGAGGGAAGGGACATGAACTTGAAGGCCCAGAAGGTAGGCTGAGGAGAGGACAAGGAAGTCCTTGATCCAAGTTAAATGATCTGAGCTTCATTCAATAGAGATATTTGAGGGGAATGATAGATATGTGATTCAAAACAGTTTATCTGTAAATAATACCCAGGATGCATGACCAGGAGACAGAAGCCTGGCTCCACAGCAATACTTCATGCAAGAGATGAAGTTCCAAGTAAGGATCGTGACAGTCTGCCAGGAGGAAATGGATGAGGGCCACATTGAGGCAGAACCAACAGTGCCTGCACAACTCACTGAAGATGAGAGGCAGGGACCTTAAGAGTGTCAAAGATGATGTGAACCCTTCCAGGTCGTGATTAACAGAACAGCAGTTCCAATGAGGAATGGAGAAGGCAGGAGGAGGAACTCTGGAGAAACGGTTTCTAAGGGCTTGGGCATGACGGTTTTATGATTTGGATAAAATACCCAGTTAAAGAAGCTCAAAAGACAGTGATGTTGAACTGAAGCTTTGGAAAGTATGGATTTTGTGATGGACTTTTAAAAGCCATTGTTAACTCCTTTATGTGACAGTTTTCAAGGAGAAGTGCCATGATTTCAGCAAGTATCCACGGCTTCACCAGTGTCTGATCCTTGTTGAGTGCAATTGTTAAAGTATGAGTCTTCAACTCTTAAGAATGAAAATCTCTCTAGAGTAAGAATTTCCTTGAATGATGTAGAGATCAATAAAATCGAATGCCTGTTTTTTTCTTTCAACAAATATTGACCAAGGGCCTGCTATTATAAACCTATTACTAGGTGCTGGGGGCCCAGACATAAATAAACACCAGTCCTTGCCCCAGAACAGTTTAGTCAAGGTTAGGAGACTAACAGGTACATGCCTAATGATTCTATAACATTGTAAGTGCTATAGCAGATTCACTATAAATTGTCTGAAAACATGGAGGAGAGGGTGATTTTTAAAAGAGCCTTATATTATCATTGTAGATCTTTCTATTTTTTCACTTAAAAATGTTTTAAGTACCTAATATGTTGCAGACTTTATGCTTGTCACTTAGGTGCAGGCATGAACAGGATGCCATCTCTTGATGCTATTCATGAATATATTGTCCATTCTTTCTTTTAAATACTTATTTTTAAGTTGTAGATGAACACAATGCCTTTATTTTATTTGTATTTTTTATGTGGTGCTGAGGATGAAACCCAGGACCTACGCATGTGCTAGGCAAGCGCTCTACCGCTGAGCCACAATCCCAGCCCCTACATTGTTCATTCTTACTCTGTAGTTGTGACTGACAGCACTGATTCCTCAAGTACCCTTGGATATAATATGTGGTAGTCACTGGTGAAGGTTTTAGAGTGTGCCTTTTCCGTGGCCTGGGAACCCACGACATACCAGGCACCAAGGTTGATGCTGCCAACTGACCACTTCTCAACTGACTGCAAGACTGCAAGCCAATGTGGACTGGCTGCCAAGAGCCAGGAAATGTTTCAACCAAATAAAACACTGAGGACTTGGAATTATTCTTATTCTAATTCTTGCCAAACATAACAAGGTTTGTATGAAAAGGCAGAGTGCCTCATAAATCATTAAAATTTTAATGCTATTGTGGTAAGAGGAAAAAAATGGAAAAAAAAAGAAAGATTTCAGTCATCTTCTGTGCATTTAAAACTTGATAAACTAAGACTATCTGTGGATTCAATTGTTCCTTACTTTAATGTAGTAGTCAAAAAGGCAAGTTTGCATTACATTAAAGTAGATCATGAAGGCTATGGATAATCAAATAAGGGTGTAGTTAGCTATATGTGAGCATAAATTTGCCCACTGTTATGGTTAAGATATGAGGTGTCTCCCAAAACCTCATGTGTGAGGCAATGCAAGAAAGTTTAGAGGTGAAGTGATTGAGTTATGAGAGTCTTAACTAGTCAGTGCATTAATCTCCTGATAGGGATTAACTGGATAGTGACTATAGGCAGGTGGGGTGTGGCTGGAGGAGGTGGGTCTCTGGGGGTGTGCTCTTGGGGTTTATATTTTGCCCACGGTGAGGAGAGCAGTCTCTCTCTCTGCTTTTTACCCGCCATGTCCTGGCCTGCTTTCCTCTCTCACACTCTTCTATCATGATGTCCTGCCTCTTCTTCAGTCCAGAGCAATAGAGCTGGCCACCTACATACTGCAGTGCAACCCCAAATAAGCTTTTCCTGCTCTAAAATTGTTCTTCTCAGGTCTTTTGGTCACAGCAATAAAAAAGCTGACTAAAATAATCATATTATTTTAACATAATTAACATAATTGAAAAACCACAAGAGTAAAAGTTGGCATTTAATATAATTCTTTGTATTAGGTGCTAATCATGTAATAAGTAATTAAAGTATCTAAATGACCACATGGGTTAGGAATCACAATTATCCCCATTTTTCAGGTGAACAAAAGAACAGTGAGACTTTTTAGCCCAAGGACACATTGCTAAGAAGCAGCAAGCCAGAATTTGGACCCTGGGATTAGGCTATAGAGTCAGTGCTGATAATTATAATGTCATACTGTCACACAGGAAAGAGAAGCTATTGAACTCAGAACATCTTTGATCAGAGTCTATTTATTTTAAGTGCATGCTTACACTCAGAAATTATTTGGAAAAATGAGACCTTTTAATTGTTTATTACCTAATATCTCAAATCCTTAATTTAATTTTCAAGAGTGATTCAGTTTGTATTTAATCAAAATATAAACTCATAGTGAAATAATAAAGCCTTGGGATTCTTCATCTCTAATCACAAGACGTAAGGCACGCCCTAGTGATGTTATTTAGTTTGCAGGGCATAGAATGTAATCTAGGGTGATCTACATGTTCTTCTGGACCTAGATTTTAAATATTAGGTGATGTCATTTTGAAGAAAACCACTTAGTATTTTTTAGGGAGGTGACTTTACAAGTAAAGATTTCGGGAGGATTTTTATGTGACTCTTTAAATCACCTTAGGTGCTTGGAATGTGGATTGCTACCCTCTTGTTCTTTGGCACATCAAGAGGTCAGACTCATAATTTATAATCAGTTCTTTAAAAATAATGGGGATATTCACATACAAAATGTGATTTACATTGACTTTATTCACTAGAAATTACCATTATTAATTTTATTCTTAAAAAAGTATCCTAGTTTATGAATATGTTGGAAATATTGGGTCTGTTTTTATTTTTATTTATTTGTCATGAGATCATCTGAGGAAAATGCCTCATTTTCTTATACTGAATGTATCTGCTGAAACCACAATGGTTCCCTGCTTCCTTGCAACATCTTGTACTTTCTCTTCCCTCTGCCTGGAACTTTGGTCCCCCAAGATGTTCATATGATTTGCTCCTCTCCCTCTCAGGCCTTAATTCAAGTGCCACCTTTATAGCGAGGCCTGCCCTGGCCCTGGATACCAATTTGAATTGCAAATCCCTTTTCCTCTAAACACATGGACACCTTCATCCCTTCTAGGCTGTGTGTTTCTCCCAGCACCTGTCACTATTTACCATACACCACATGCTGTTGATTGGTTCTTCTACTGTCTGGCCCTGTTCCCACTGCTAGATGATATGCTTCATGAGGGCTAGGATTATTTTTTCACTGCTGAATCCCAGTGCCAACAGTGTGTGGCAAATTATAGGCACTCAAATAAATATCTCTTGAATAAAGTATTGAATCTGTTTCCCCACTTTTCTATGTCATTGGAAAAGGCTCACAGTTACATAGAGGAATGACTCATTTAGAAATTAGGAAAATATGAAATGACATGCCAATTTATGAGTTCTTACCAAATCAAAACTAGCATCATGTAATGTGCTGTATTTCAAATGTTTCCTTAAGGACACTTAGGTCAAAGAGGAAACAGAACATTTCAGTTACAGAATATATTAAAAGATAATGACTCAAGAATTGAAGAAACTAGGAAAAGAACAAATAAACTTGAAGAATTTAATAAAAATAAAAGTAGAGGTTAGAACATTATGAAAAGAGAATAAATCTATGTGACAGTTGCTTAATAAAACAATAAAATAGAAAACCATGATGGAAAATTTAAATAAACAAGGGGAATAACCTCAGATGTGAAGAAAATTATACTTCGCATGAATTCATGATAAAAGCCTTGAAATTCCAGATGAAAAACCTATTCCTTTTGCCAAAATAAATCCCAGATGGGTGAACATTCAAAAGTAAAAAATGAAACATCAGAAGTATGAAAAGAATAGAAAGTGAAATTATTAATAATCTTGGAGTGATTATTAATAAGACAAAACCCCAAAACCAGTAAGAATAAGACAGACAATTTTGATTATAAAAGAAAATAAAATTACAGCATTTGCAAGTAAATGGATGACATTGGAGAAGATAATGCTAAGTGAAGTTAACCAATCCAAAAAAAAAACCAAATGCCAAATGTTTTCTCTGATATAAGGAGGATGATTCATAGTGGGGTAGGGAGGGGGAGCATGGGAGGAACAGATGAACTCTAGATAGGGCAGAGAGGTGGGAGGGAAAATGAGGGGGCAGGGGATTAGCAAGGATGGTGGAATCTGATAGACATCATTATCCAAAGTACATGTATGAAAACACAAATTGGGTGTCAGCATACTTTATATACAAATAGAGTTGAAAAATTGTGGTATATATGTGTAATAAGAATTGCAGTGCATTCCGCTGTCATTTTTTAAAAATCAATTTTAAAAAAATGCAGGGCTGGGATTGTGGCTCAGCAGTAGAGTGCTCGTTTAGCACGGGCGAGACCGGGGTTCGATCCTCAGCACCACATAAAAATAAAGGCATTGTGTTGTTCCATCTACACCTTAAAAAATAAATATTTTTTAAAAAATGCAAAACTTTTATATGACAAAGTGAAATAAACAAAACAAAAATAAATAAAACAAAAAACTAAATATATTTACCAGATATGTTTGAGTAAAAGGAAACAAATTTCTCCACTATTCAAAAAATTTTTACAATTAAAAATAAAAAAAAAAAACTTGAGAAAGATGCTCAGAGGACACAAAACTCTCACAGAAAATGTACAAATGACTGGAAATGCACAAAAAGGTATTCAAACTTTCTGAAAATTAAAGAAATGAAACTTAAAACACACAAAAAAAGGTTTCTTTTAATGGAACATATAAAAATGTATGTTTGCGAACCCTTCCATGGTTGATTGTAGCATTGTCCCTGTCATTTACTGTCCTTCCCTCGAAGACTCACCTTTGGCCACATTGCATGGAAGAGAGGATGCCAAGCCTGGACACCTTGAAGAGCCTATCCATGGTTCATCAGTTGTTTCCTGTTCATCTGTCCCAAGAACATCACCTTCAGAACTGGGGCTATTCCTTTAGTTGGATCCCAAATGAAAAAGAGGGGCAGATAAGAGCCAGAGTCGACCTAAGTCATTGCAGCCAAATTATAAAGTGAACAAGAAATAAACCTTAAGTTTTATAACCCAATGAGATCTGAGGGTATTTGTTACCACAACATAACCTAGCAAAACTAATGAACCAATTTCATTTAGTGATAGAGTGACCTGGATTTGTTCCTGACACTTAATAGCAGAGTAATATTTCACTTTAATAGTAGCTTTTTTTAAGTCTTCATATATATATATATATATATATATATATATATATATATATATATATGACACATAATCAATTTTTGCTATTTTAATTATGATTAATAAGACAGATTGGGCATTATTTGGAAAAAAGTACACTGTCTTTCCCTTTTGTGACTTTTTTGTTACTCATATTCATTATTGAAAATCTGAGACCCTGGATGAACATAAAAGAAGAAAATAATAATGCTTGCAATTTCACCATTGTTAATATTTTGGTATACTTCCTTTGAATTTTTTTTCTCTATACAAATATCATCACAAATCCTCTATGGACATTTTCAATGGCTGCATAATATTCTTCACTTTTATAATTGAAAAACCATATATTTTATTATGGGCTATTTAAATTGTTGACCCAATTTCAATTTATTAATTTTATAGCAAGCACATTGCTTTTAGAGGATTCTTAATCTTTCCATTTTCTCTGAAATGATTTTAATACCTTATGATGTTGCCCAGTTTGCTTCATTACATCTAGTTTCCTCTATATTTATGTTCTTTTTATGAGTATTTCCTTATGGAAAAGCACAAAATGGCAAATAACTCTTGTCAGTTATAAACATAGAGGACTAAAAATAGTTATAAAAATCTTCTTTTCAAAATCCAAACTCTGAATAATATAGTCCAGAACCAGGATCAAAAGAAGCCACCAAATGCAAAAACTAAAGACTGTTGGACATTCTAGGAAAAACAGAAGGCTGTATTCAAAAGCCATGATCCAAATATGAAATCCCCAGTCCAAATTAAAACTGAAGATAAGGTGCACAGCAGAGGAAAAGCAGATTGGAGTCAAGCAGGGGGAATGTTAAGAGGCCTCAATAGACTAGAGACCTATCAAGAAGGCACATGTTGACATCAACAGAGGAAAAGAAAAGCAAGTGGAGAAACCGAGGAGATAAAATAGCACAAGAGGGGCATGATCCATGCCACTGAGCTCAAGCATTTCAAGTATTAGAAAAGTGATTCATTTGAATATTCTCTGAAGGGAATGGATATCTGAACAATAAAAGTGTAGAGAAGGAAACATAATTTTAGCACACTAGTTGGCTTTGAAGGGGAAAACATTTAGTTATAATAATATAATTTCTGTTTATTGATTTTTAACTCTTCAGAGTCAGCCTACAGACAAAACATGGGAGACTTCATTATGATTATAGAACAAATCTGAATGTTATCTGTCTTGACAGTATGAAAGTTGAAAGGAAAGCGAGGAACCGGGGTGAGTGAGAAATGAAAGATGGAGACCAGGCAGAGATACACAGAAGAGTTTGTCAGAGCTGACAAATAAAGGCCATCTCTCCAAAACAGACTTGGGGTTCAGGACTTTTATGGGACGGGCTCAGGGATTAGAGCCAGGCTGGTCCTAATGTGGGTGATTAAGGGTGGGGTTGGTATGAGGGAGTGGTGAGCCTTTCCTGGAAATGCCCTTGGGTGGGAAAGCCTTAAAATGACCGCTGTTTAGGACGCCCACAGCCCGAGAGTTAACAACAAGAATCAACAAATGGGACTTACTTAAACTGAAAAGTTTTTTCTCAGCAAGAGAAACAATAAGAGAGGTAAATAGGGAGCCTACATCATGGGAACAAATTTTTACTCCTCACACTTCAGATAGAGCCCTAATATCCAGAGTATACAAAGAACTCAAAAAATTAGACAATAAGAAAACAAATAACCCAGTCAACAAATGGGCCAAGGACCTGAACAGACACTTCTCAGAGGAGGACATACAATCAATCAACAAGTACATGAAAAAATGCTCACCATCTCTAGCAGTCAGAGAAATGCAAATCAAAACCACCCTAAGATACCATCTCACTCCAGTAAGATTGGCAGCCACTATGAAGTCAAACAACAACAAGTGCTGGCGAGGATGTGGGGAAAAGGGTACTCTTGCACATTGCTGGTGGGACTGCAAATTGGTGAGGCCAATTTGGAAAGCAGTATGGAGATTCCTGGGAAAGTTGGGAATGGAACCACCATTTGACCCAGCTATTGCCCTTCTCGGACTATTCCCTGAAGACCTTAAAAGAGCGTACTACAGGGATATTGCCACATCGATGTTCATAGCAGGACAATTAACAATAGCTAGACTGTGGAACCAACCCAGATGCCCTTCAATAGATGAATGGATTAAAAAATGTGGCATTTATACACCATGGAGTATTATGCAGCACTAAAAAATGACAAAATCATGGAATTTGTAGGGAAATGGATGGCACTAGAGCAGATTATGCTAAGTGAAGCTAGCCAATCCCTAAAAAACAAATGCCAAATGTCTTCTTTGATATAATGAGAGCAATTAAGAACAGAGCAGGGAAGAAGAGCAGGAGGAAATGATTAACATTAAACAGAGACATGAGGTGGGAGGGAAAGGGAGAGAAAAGGGAAATTGCATGGAAATGGAAGGAGACCCTCATTGTTATACAAATTACATATAAGAGGTTGTGAGGGGAATGGGAAAATAAACAAGGAGAGAAATGAATTACAGTAGATGGGGTAGAGAGAGAAGATGGGAGGGGAGGGAAGGGGGGATAGTAGGGGATAGGAAAGGTAGCAGAATACAACAGTTACTAATATGGCATTATGTAAAAATGTGGATGTGTAACCAATGTGATTCTGCAATCTGTATTTGGGGTAAAAATGGGAGTTCATAACACACTTGAATCTAATGTATGAAATATGATATGTCAAAAGCTTTGTAATGTTTTGAACAACCAATTAAAAAAAAGAATAAAAAAAATGGCTGCTGTTACTAAAGATGGCCACCCAGATGCTAATCAAGGACCTTACAAAAGTGAAGTGCAGCTGCCAGACCTGGGAGGCAGAAGGAAGGAAACACAGGGGTGGCATTGCTGGAGACTTCCTCATACAGAAATGGGAGTCAAGTTATAAGGGCTATGTGATATGGATCCAAAATAGAAGATGACTGTTTAAATTTATAATGGATGCCAATGAGTGAGCTAAAAATCGTGCTGTTGACTATTTTGGAGGAGAAGGTGAGACAAAGTGAAGCTTAGGACATGTAGGTTACTGAGCTGTCATCTCCTGGCTTCAAGCCTGCCCTTCTTGGCTGAGTTTTGCTGGGTCTGAGAGGTGGCCAATACCATTCTGACCTCACTGTGGTTTTGATTTACATTTCCGTGATTATCAGAGATGTTGAACATCTTGTTGGCCATTTGCATATCCTATTTGGAAAAATGTGTGTTCAGTGTAGCTTACCTTACTTTAAATTGAATTATTTTCTTCTTTGCTATTGAGTTGTGTAAATTCCTTTTTTTACCCCCACAGAAATAGAGAAAACAATCCTAAAATTCATAAGGAACTAAAAAAAAAAAAAAAAAAGAATCAGAATAGCCAAAGTAATCTTGAGAAAAGAACACAGCTGGATTCTAAAATTGCTAATACTTCTGCCTTTTAATTCTTTTAATGACAAAAATCCCTTAAAATCATAGTATCCTAAAGTCTCTGAGAGTTTGGTTATAAAAACAACCCATAAAAATTCAAGAAATACAAAATAATATTTGGCACAATCATATAAAATTATTTTTATTATGCTGTTATATTTCATGTAATGAGGCTCTATCTTCTCTCTATTCCTCACTCATAAAGTGAGAAGGACAATCTCTATTTCTGCCACTCTTGTAACATACTTCTAAATCCAAATAAGACAATTTTCATGAATTATATTACAACCAAAAAATGGTATATAAAAGTAAAGTTATGGAAATTCTGATATAAACTTCCCAACATAGACTTATAAATTGGTTTTGAAAACCAAAGATTTTTATTTCCTTTTTTATGATTAAATTTATATGTTATGTTTTATAATGCATTCATAAGTTTTTGGTACTTTTACAATATGTAGCAGTAACTACTTCTTTAGCAAAAATGTATTAGAGAAGGTTGTTAAATATGAAATTTAACAAAAGAATTTTGAGCTACTTTGGAATAATATGGAATATTTTACATAAAAATCTTCTACTTGAAAGATGAGTTCAGTTCAATTAATTGTGTAACTATCCAAGTCTCATATTTCAGAACAGACAAGATCACCCATATCTACATTCTGGGATGAAAAACAAACGGCAATTGGCAGAATCGTGTGATGTATGATGTAAATAAACTCTTTACACTGAGATGAATACTTTCTATCTAATGAGAATGCACTTTGCAGGGTAGTAATGCATATTCATGGAGTCCTCCATCTGGTTGTCCACATTATCCGTATTCTGTGGACTCAAATGACTTATCCATTTCCCATTTATTGTTATTTATTATGAATACAGAGATTATGGTAGCAGATTTTTATAATCAATCTTGGGTAAATTTTCACCTTAGACAAACTACTGAATGGTATGGTCAACTACTTATTTAATGTAAGAAAAAAGTTTCTATATTAACTTCATGAAATTAATTTTTCTCATATTCAAGATTAATAGACTGCTAATATAGCAATTAATGATTTATAAAGCCATATAGTGAAGATAACATTAGTACCTATCTCAGATCAAGAATTAAATAACATATGTATGTATGTATGTTTATTTACTAGAAACATAAGTAAATATATGTATATAACTTATTTATATATGCAGATATATATACATAAATAAAGGATTAGGGCTGAGCCTAGCATGCAGTGGGTTCTCAGTACTGACTAGTATTATTTCTTATTATGAAGTGAAAAGTTGAAACACTTTGGTTTTATTTAACACTTATTTCTTTAATGGTTATAATGAATCTTTGTGCCAGATTTTTCTTCAAGTGGAAGATATAAACTGCATTAATTTTTACTGGACTAAGGGTCTACTGGAATGCACTCATGTTAGAATCAGTCTCCCCATTGATGGTGCTGAAGTGGCTTATCTTACTGATGTTCTCATGGTAGGATGAATTGATTTTTAAAAAATTATATATAATCTGTTTTTTTTAAATATAACACCCAGAGTTTCTGATAATTTTGTCCTTATTAGTCTAGACAGGTACTGAAGATGTGCATGGTAGCCTGAAGAGCAGTTTCTTTTTACAAGAGAGCCTGTGGTTATACGAAGCACCACTTGGTGGCAGTGTGTCTACGTGGGCTCATCACCAAAAGCTCCCAAGGTCACTGCCTTGGTCAGTTTGTGGACCACCTCCATTAGTTTTAAGCACATTATAAATCTGTCCTTAATGATCGTGAGCCATTTCCATCTTACAAATGCTGTTTGTTTACAAAGTGAAATGCATTTTCCCACAGAAAGAGGGTGGCAATAGAGTGAATTAGTCAGGTCTATATGTCTGTTGAGACACTATTTAACCTACACATTTCCTAAAAGAATAAAATAGACCTTGCTATTTGTGAGGAGTACATTACAAGACATTTATGATTTCCAAATGTTCCACCACTGTAGAAAGTAATTTCCTACCCTAAAGTGCAATGAAGTGAAATATAAAGATGCATGACCTTTTTAGATTTTTAGGGAGGATTTATTCATCCATTCAAAAAACATGACAATCTGCACTTGCTATGGGACAGACTTACAGACCCCTTGTCCGGGTCCTGGAGCCTGAGCAGTGGGCTCTTCTACATCTAGTAAATAAACAGTAGTGGCTTATACGAAGCTGGCAGAAGTTCGGGGAACTGAAGGGAAGCTTGTTTGTTCAATTGAATGCTCATTAAACTGAACAGGCTGCTTTGGAGGCCCAAGGTGAAGAGGGAGAGGGTTTAGAGTAAGGGTATCCTGGTGTCGACTAGAAATAATTCAGGGGACAGGCTGAGGAAGGAGCAACCAGAGAAACAATTATCTCTTCTCTGCCTTTCTGACATCTCATCCTAGGAAACCAGGCCACCACATTTCCCACCTGGACTGGTTCTGGTGCAAGCTGGTGTCTGGGAATGGGTTACCAGGCTGATGGAGAAGGAGAATGAGGGCTGAGAGCTGATCCCAGTCACCAGCCCATAGGGTATCTGATTGCCTTGTACCCAATAAAAATAGTCTGAGATGTGCCTGTGTTTGGATATGTCTATCCGGGGATCCTGTCTGCATCAAAAAGTTGGATGAGTCAGTGGTTGAATTTTAACAACACAACAAAATCCTTCCTTGAGTTGAAGATTAGTTGTGAAATAAATGCTTTTTCCTCTTTCTTTTTTAAGCACGAATGTTTTGATCAGATGTATGTTATTTAATTCTCCTCCCTCTTTGGGCTGTTCATTTGTCATCTGTTCATTTTTCTCTGGCCCCATCAAGCTCTTTCTCACCAGCTCTGCCTGTTAGCACTGGCTCCTGTCCGTCTCCCCACCACCCCACCCCACCCAGCCTCACCTTCCCTTCTAACAGATGCCCTCACCTGCCTCATTCCTTCAGATCCGAATCCCTCCCCTTGTTCCTACCCCTCCTGGTTGTCCTTGTTTATCAGACTGTATCTCTCCAGGCAGCTTCAGCAGTTTCTTTTCTTCTGCCTTCTTTCACATGTTGGTATTCTTTACGTTTCTAACCCTAGGCCCCCTCTATTTTCCTCAATCTATAATTTCTCTTTTATATTAGAAAAATAAAACAAACAAATCCTACAGCAAGTGTGTGAGGCAGTAAACCCCCAGAGCTGTGGTACAAATATAACTCCGTGCCACATTGCCAGAGGGGTCAATGGCAGCATTGCTCTGGGTCCTCTTCACTCTGGGACCAATCTTCACATCACAGCAAAAGATTTTGCTAAAATATAAATCTGACCATATAGCTCTCCCCTTTGCAAACTTGAAATAGCTTCTCATTGATAGCCAGATCGTGTCCAAACTCCTTGATGTAGCTCTGATGACATCTGACTCATGCTGTCTTCATGCTCACCAGTTCTAGAACTCGACACACCAGCCTTAGCAAACTAGTTACAGTCAGCCCTCTGAATCTGCCGGTTTTACATACACAGATTCAACCAATTGCAGATTGAGAAAAGATTCCATAAAGTTCCCAAAAGCAAAGCTTGGATTTGCTGCATGCCAAGCACTATGCAGAATCCAGGACAGAAATGAAGTAATGTGTGGGGATCCCCCGTCAGGGCCTCCTGCCGCTTCATAGACTCTCAGTCTCTCGCACCTGTTTGAGTACTATTCATCTTATATCTCATTTAAGTAGTATGTAGTTAGGACTATGGTGGTTGTATTTCTACTAAACATGAACAAACTATTTTTCCTTGTTATTTCCTAAACAATACAGTATGACAGCTACTTACATAGCATTTACATTGTATCAGGTATTATAAATAGTCTAGAGATTAAAGTATCTGGGAGGATGTGCATAGGTAATATACAAATATTACATCATTTTGTGTAAGAGACTTGAGCAGTCTCTGATTTTGATATCCACATGGGCTCCTGGAACCAGTTGGCCCTGCATGGATACTGAGGGATGACTATACAGTTTCTCAAATTTCCCAAATATGCTTCACTTTCTCGCCTGGAATCCACATCCATTCTCAGTTGTCCTCTAGGATGCTTACTACCCCATCTTGACCCTGGATGACTCTTTTGGTCCCTAAGTTCTCCACTTGTAATCTCCAATTAGGTCAAGAAGCATCTCCTGATTCTCCAAGACTGTATGTTTTCATTATCTTTTTCATCACTGTTACCAAAATACCTGACAAGACCAACTTGAAGGAGGAAAAGTTTATTTGTGGCTCATGTTTTCAGAGGTCTCAGTCCATAGAAGGGCAACTCCATTGCTCTGGGCTCAAGATGAAGCAGTATATCATGCGGGAAGGGCCCAGTTTAGGAAAGCTTCTCAGCTCATGGCAGGCTCAGGAAGCAGACTGAGGGAGAAGGGAAGAGGCCACAGGGAAGATACACCCTTCCAGGGCACACTCCCAGTGATCCATTCTCCTCCAGCCACCCCCCACCTGTCTGTCCACAGTTACCATGCACTCAGTCTATTCAAACTAGGATGGACCAATTAGGCTACAGATCACAATCCAATCAGTTGATATTTCTTCATTAATACAGGAGCTTTGGGGGTGGTGCACCTCGTATCCAAACCCCAATGTGGGTTGCATGTCACTTATCTGTGCTTGTACACTCCTATGCTTACTTCTGTCTCTTCACTGAAACACTGGATTGAGGTACCTTCCCACTCAAAGGAAAGCTCCTTGAACACAAGGATAAGTCTTATTCTTTGTATCCTAGAGCTGAACCCGGTTCCTGATTTAATAAATAATTGTTAAATGTAGAAATGAGTGACTTTGTGAATGGATGTACCATTTTTGAGATTGCTAGATACTTTATCCTTTATTTTACTAAACATTTGAACATGAGACAATGGGCTGAGAGTCTAGACACCTGGCCTCTAAGTCAGGTACCATTAACATGCAGTGACCCTCTCAGGTCAGTAACTTCTCTGGGATTCAGGCTTTTCTTCTTTATTATAATAAAGTGGAACTATGTGAGCCTTAACTGAAGACTGATTCTATTATTTTAACTGTGTTGCTTTGTAGATTCATCTTTACATTTTGAAAAGCCCTTATCTTTTTAATTAATTTTTTCTGCATTCAGACGTGGCTTTTCAAAATCCTCTTTAATCCACATTCTTATTATATATGTGATATTCCATACAGACCCTAAAATAGCTATTGTAATTTTTATGACTTTGTTAGCTGCTTTGAGATGGTCTCAACACAGCTTTGCTTATTTGCAGGAATCTGACATTGCAATGTATATATACCTCATGTTTATAGACTCAGTTTGTATGACTATATTTTGTCCCAATTGATATTTGACCAATATAGGCGAGGATACTCTGCCTTCACCATCTGTGCTTCCAAAATAGCAGCACAATCAACGTGTTGCTCTTCTAGAGAACATGTCCTGGTTTCATAGACATCCAGCTTTCTCCAGGGTTGGACCCAGATGGGCCATTTTTTACAACACTCCAAATGCAGTCAGGCTAGACGCTCCATGCCAACTTAGTTGCTGTTATTCACACAAACGCCACATGCATCTTAGAGTTTGGTAAGTTTTTAACAGAAATGAATTTCACTAAAGCACAGAGGAGATTTTTGGAAGCAGTTATCCTGCTTTTATCTATTTCAGATGCTAGAACTCCAAAGGTTGTGGTCATTTTGATTTCTGCAAATTGAAACATCCTCATCTTTTAAAATAAACTCAGTCTTCACATCCTGGGCATGAGGGAAGTACACACCAGGAATGGGAAGACTTAATTATACCTTTATGTAAGTATGACTTCACTGCTTATAAGGAAGATAAATACTGCTAAAATATGAAAAACTCTAACAAATGTTCCCTCCTTAGATGGGACCCACAACCTTTTGTACGTTTTAAGACTTCAAGATATATTCTATTTTATATTACATTTATTACTAAGAATGCATTACTTTTAAAATTAATAGTTCACTATATTCCAAAAACTATCTTATCTAAATTACAACTAATTGTGACTATAAATCTACATATCTACAGTGACCTAATATAAGAGTAGTCCTTCTTTAAGGAAAAAGAACAATCCAATTATTGATCTCTGCTATTTACATTTCTAAAATGATGCTATTATTGCATAATAAGCACATGACTTAGAGGTCTAACAATCATCTCATTACCCATGGTTTTGAGGTTCTGGATTCAGGCAGAGCTCTATTGAAACTCTATTTGGTGTCAGTTAAGGTCACTCATGCATTTGCATCTAGCTGGATTCTGGGCTGGCTAAGCTTCCAAGAGTTTACATGCCCAGAGCCTTGGGACTGGTGATCCCCATTGAATGACCTATAAGCTTACAGGGCCTTTCTGCTCAGCCAGTTAGCCTTGATTTCTTAACATGGCAGTTGGTTCCAAGATAGCAAGAATGGATGGATGTGGAAAGGCCTCTTAGGACTGAGGCCTTAGAATTTGCACAGTGTCAGTTCCTCCTCATTGGTCAAGATCAGACTGTCATCCAGGAGAGGTGAAAAAGCAGTCAGAGTCAGTCTCTCTCTCTCTCTCTCTCTCTCTCTCTCTCTCTCTCTCTCTCTCATAAAACACTCTACCATGAGCTATATCCCTAGCCCCATAGGCTCTTGATAGGAGAAATGGTAACATGATATTGCAAAGAAGTAGGGACCTAGGAAGGAGTGATTCATTGGTGGGCATAATTATAAAATATAATCTACCATATATACTAAATCAAAATATAGTTTCTTAAGGATCAACCTAAGCTGTGCAGGTCATTGGAAGAATAGTCCATGCCATTCAGTAATGATGCTGCTACATAAGATAAAGTAAGTATAAATTATTAGAAAGCTATGAAAAGTTAAGAATGCACAAATGTCTTTTGATCTATCTTATTTATTATTGCAATAATTCCAACTTGGTGGCAATAATGTCATGCTGAAAAATGACAAAACTAATTTGTCTTTAATATACTTTGTAATACTCCCCAGCTGTCACACCTTTCAGCTCAGCACTGGTTCACATTTGCTGGCTGTTTTGTGACTTCAAGAGACCTCAAGTCTTTCCTGCAGAAACAGAGGAACAGAGCATTAATTGGTCTAAGGCGGAGATGCTGTGTGCACAGAAATATTTACATCAGAGATCCCAGGAAGCATTTGGAGATGTTAGTATTAAGGCACAAAGTCATCTACACTTGCTTTTGCTTATTTAACCCTGCTCGAATGTCCCTTTAGATATACACAAAGAATTATTTGGCACAAAGGAAATGATATGGAACATTGATAAATGTTGTGCAACATCCAAGCCTTAACATGAGATTTGGATGAAAAAGTCAAGGAGCTGTCATTTAATGTGGCTTTAAGAGATGGTTCATGCTGCCAGTTATCAGTTAATTGCTACCAATTAATTGGCAATTCTTTTCACAGATGTGGCTTCCATCTTTGCATGTAAGTGTACTGGAGATCATTGCGTTTATGCTGAAAGCCTTCTCAATCCTGTTGCCTTTATTGCTTATTATTATAGATTCTACAAATCTTCTAAAGGAGTAAGTAAAGTATTTTGCAGTGAAATTTAATTAGAAAGTAACTTTTTTGAGTCATGATCAGCCAGCTAAAAATTGGGGATTTGAGTATGTGGCAAAAAAATGCAGCTGCTATTTGGGGAAATAATGGATTGCTTCTGTGCTGAGCACTGAGCAGTAGCTGGGATTGCTGAGGGGCCATGTAACTGAAACAACTCTCTGTATTCTGGTTGTTTCAGCTCTTTTGAAGATTACATCCAATTTTGCTTTCTTGGGCATTTGTTATGCGGTAATCAGATATTGCCATGTAACAAGCATAAGTCCAGGAAAAAAATGTTTCTGTTTACATATCTTAAATGTCATCTTCAAAGATGCCCTGAGAAGATTGAACTAATCAATAGCTATAGCCAAACATGTTATTATTTACTTGGAACATGAAATTATTTTATTAAAACTTAATTATTTGGGGCTGGGGTTGTGGCTCAGAGGTAGAGCACTCACCTAACATGCGAGACACTGGGTTTGATACTCAGCACCACATAAATATAAAAAAAAGATATTGTGTCCACCTATAACTAAAAAATAAATATTTAAAAAAAACGTAATTATTTATACAGAGCTGAATTAAGGCACGGATAGCTCACAGGAGTTCCACACAGATCAATATGTGACAAAATACTAAATCTGATTGTTTTTCAGTCATAAAGCACGCGGTACCAATACTGAGCTAAATGCACTTTTCATTTGGTTATCACTATAAAAAGAAAAAGAAGATCTATTTTATAGTGGGAAGTGGCAAAGATTTCCATCCTTGTGCCTTTGAGAGCTAGTTCCCTGTTTGATCAGGGTAGGAGGCGTGGCCTGCCAGCTGAAGTTTACTGTAGCAGCACTTTGTGGATATAGCAGTGGTGGCGCAGCAACAACCAGTTGCCTCGCCCCAGAGTAGGGCAGGGGGGTGCACTCAGACTGTCCTCTCAGTTTCCTGACCCAGCTGTCCTTGCTCATTACATGCCTTGGTGAACTACGGATCTCAGAGAGCTTGACAACCCAAACCTGGCATTTCCTGTGCATCCTCCTTCTCTCCTGCCTCTCCCTTCTGCCTGCCACAGATGCTGCTCTGAGTGGCGAGAGGATCCTGGCATTTACTATGATGAAGGCAGGTGGCAGGCCCTCAAAGTTATTGTATATTCAGTGACAAGGGGGTTAATCTGCCAGATTGGAGGACCCGTGGAAGCTGGCTCCTGAGCCACATGGGTGCTAACTTTGGGTACAAACTAGAGAACAAGTCAATTTCCTTGACATGTTTTATTGTACACGTTTGTTGCTTGAATCATTGTTAAATTGAATAGAATTAAATTAGGAGAGGTTCTAGTGCCAAGCCACTTGTGTTCACATTGTTGTTCTGTCACTTACTAGGTGAACAATACTGAACAAGTGTTTGACTTGTCTGTAGTTCAGTTCCTTTGTCTGAAAATGGGAGAATAAAAGCAGAGTAATGAGAGAGTTTGTGAGGAATTAGTTGCACATAAAGTGCTTAGAACAGGGCCTAGCACAGGGTAAGCACTCAATATGTGCTTTTATCTTTTTATTAGATTCCCCTTCTTTAAAATTTTTAAACAGGGTTTGGTGACATATGTTTGTAATCCTAGCAATTCAGCAGGCTGAGGCAGGAGGATCAAAAGTTTGAGCCCAGCCTCAGCAATTTAGCAAGGCCCTAAGCAACTTAGCATGACACTGTTTCAAAATAAAAAATAAAATAAAAAAAAAAGCCTGGGGATGTGGCTCAGTGGTAAAGTGCAATCTGTAGTACCAAAAACAAAACCAAAAAACAAATAAATAAAAATAGCAAATACTCAAGCATTGCTACTGGATTTTTTAAGTTAATATTTTTTAAAATATATTGTTTAATTGTCAATAGACCTTTATTTTATTTATTTATATGCAGTGATGAGATCAAACCCAGTGCCTCACACATGCTAGGCAAGCGCTCTACCACTGAGCCACAACCCCAGCCCCCAGAGTTAACATTTTTAAGGTCTA
This sequence comes from Spermophilus citellus, assembly GCF_964194105.1. Classification (NCBI taxonomy): domain Eukaryota; kingdom Metazoa; phylum Chordata; class Mammalia; order Rodentia; family Sciuridae; genus Spermophilus; species Spermophilus citellus. The sequence continues at coordinate 84,017,060 of NC_138195.1, forward strand.
CCTTAGACTTTAAAATATAGTTTCAATTAAAAAATTGAAGTGCCTCATAGTCATTTCATTTCCTCCCCTTAAGCAGTATTAAATAAATTTAATATATATCAAATAAAGATATCATGTTGTAACTATGTTTCTGGATTTTCTATTTTCATTAAATATTATAACTTTGAGATCTACATTGATGTATATATAAGTCAAATGTATTTATTTTGTAGAAGTCAGCCAAAATTTATTTATTCATTTCCCTATAGACATGAGTTTTGGTTGTTTCCAGTTTGGTTATTAGCAATTCTGTGGAAGTTTCTTCATGGCACATAAGAGAAAAGATATTATCAAAGAATATGACTTTTCCACTTTTACCAGACATTACCGAATTACAGTCTAAAATGTCTACAAATTCTAACAAAAATTAAAAATGAAAGTCACATTTAGATGTAACCAAGGCCAACCACCATAATCCTATAGCCCAAACATTCACAAACAAAGCACACAAACATGAGCTTTACCTCTTTATTAATCTGATTCAGCAAAATTAAACTAAATGCTTCCTCCTTCATGCTTTACAAACTTCTGTAACTGCCCTAAGTGGGGTTTCTTGCCACCTTGGTTGGAGTTATCCTGGTTCCTGAACTTTTATATGCACAATAAACTTTTTTAAATTGTAAAATTGGATCCGATTTTAGTTTTGTTACAATTATGTTCTCATCAGAAGCCAATGAGAATTCACCAATACAAGGTATTGCCAATTTTTTAAAATTTTGCAAATCTTCTGAGTAGGAAGTTGTATTCTGTTTTAATTAGCATATCCCTAATTAGGAAGATTAAGCATCTTTTCCCATAGTTGATGACTGTTTGATTTCCTTTTCTGTGAGTTGTCTATTCATATCCTCCACTCATGTTTCTAATAGGAAGTTTTGCTTTTTCCCCTGAGTTGTTTTAGTTTTTCTGTTTCATTTTGAAAACAGGCATGGAAACCTGTAAGGCAACTTTTTCATTTTTAATGTATATACAATATTTAAATTATGAAGTTTGAGTATAATTAGTAATTTATCATGAACTTAGTAAAGGAGAGTATTTCTAATTATGTAAGTAACTGCCTCTTATTTTCTGTCACCAGGGAAATTGCTTCTATTTTTCCTAAAAAGATTTCCCGACAATGGATCATTTTGCAAATAGATTTCACCTAAAAAAAATGAGGACTAAAGGAGTATATTATTTTTTAAATACAGGGTCTCTTTCCTAGTTTGCCCATAAGTACTATAGCTAAGTTTTTTTGTTGTTGTTGTTTTGTTTTTTAAAGAGAGAGGAGAGAGAGAGAGAGAGAGAGAGAGAGAGAGAGAGAGAGAGAGAGAGAAGAGAGAGAGAGAGAGAGAGAGAGAATTTATTTATTTATTTTAGTTTTTCGGCGGACACAACGTCTTTGTTTGTACGTGGTGCTGAGGATCGAACCTGGGCCGCACGCATGCCAGGCGAGCGCGCTACCACTTGAGCCACATCCCCAGCCCTATAGCTAAGTTTTATTGTAATGCTTCAAAGTACTTATCTTTAAAAATTCAGCAGTTTTTATTGAGTGTCTACTGAATAACTGGGCACTGGGCCAGATTGGGGACACAGTGAAGAACAATACAGTGAGGTCCTCTGTTGAATTCAGGCCAGCAGGGAAGACAGCAAATAAAATCTCAGCTTCGATCCTCATTAATAAACTTTAGTTAGACTTTCAAGGTGCATGCAGTACATAAAGGAAGAACTTCCATAGCCAGACTAGGAGTCTTTTCAGGGAAAGTGATTTCTAAGCTGAATCTTGGAATCTGAGTTAGAAGAAGAAGGAAAGAGGGTGTTCTAGGCAGAAGGAACCACATGTTCAAAGGACTGGAAGCAAGAGAGAGCAGACACTGAAAGAGGTCAGGTTTGTAGAGACCCGGAGGAGAGGAATAAATATGGGATGAGCTGAGGGAGATACATTGGGTCCCAGGGTGAAGAAAGAACCTTGTGTGCCCTGTGGAGAGTTGGGGCTTTCTTCCACAGAATGGGAAGTCATTGAGGAGTTGTAAGTATATCAATTGCTTTTTATGGAAAAATCACCCTAGCTGCATTAGAGCTGGATTAGAGCAAGGTAAAATGGAGGCAGAGTGCATGTTAGACTATTGTTGTAATAACCCAGGAAGAAAAGTAAAGGAGAGAGATTGCACAGATAGTTAGAGTAGGAACAAAACAGAACTCAGTAAATTTGAAGGATGCAGAAAAACAAGGAATCAAGGATGATTCTGATTGGGGATGGCATGCAGTTGGCTGAGCTTGGTAAAGTATCTGGGAGTAAGATGATGGGACAGGTTTCCAGCTTTAGGTGTCTCAGGGCTTGAGAGACTGCACGCCCTCCCCCAGGAAGGTAGAGATTGGGCCTCAGCTCTAGGAATAGGTGTGGACTACACACAGATTGTGGAGTCACTGAGACTGTAATCAGGGCTTACAGTGATGAAAGTGATGATCTGGTCATCCTCAGAGAATTTGTCAGTTGAGAAGAAAAGAGCAGAGAAAGAAGCCACTGTGAAGGAGATAGGAATGGGCAGAGAGAGAATAAAAAGAAAAATTAGCTGGGTTGCATTTAAAAGATCCAAGGGAAGGACAATGAGGAGGGGAGGGAGAATGCCTGAACTGCATCAAATACACCGAGAGGTCAAGTGAGACTCCGGCCAAAGCTGCTCATTGGATGAAGAAACCATTCAAGCACTGGTGGGCTGGTGAGGAGCCATTTTCCAGTGGAATAGCCTGAGGGGGGAGGGGAGCTCTTTGGCAATTAATCCTTTAATTAAAAAAATATTCTCTGATAGGTTGTCTTTCCCTTTATTTTTTTTTCAAATAATGTTATAGAGAAAGACTTTTTAAAAATTTATTGAAATTCAGAATGAAAACTCTGTTTCGTTCTATTTTTGTGTGTTTCTTTTGCTTGTTTGTTTGTTTAAACGGGATCATTTGCAAAGGAATTACCCCATTGACAGACATTGTATTGACCTGTATCTGTATGGACTGGTCATTCTTAGCAAGTACCCTTGCAGGAGAAGAAGGGACAGCTCACTTTGCTTCTAAGTGATTTTAAAAAGCAAACACCTTTTCATTTAGTTCATTTTCTAGAATTTTTTTCTGAATTAGTCATCAAACCATGGCAAATAAAAACCTGGTTAAAGAAAGTAAGCATACCTCCAAATACAACGGCATGAGGGAAGGAAGACACTCAACTTCCACTGAAAAAGTTAATTAAGAAGGCCCAGAGATAAAAGAATTTTCTTTGTAAGATATCGCTCAACCATTTACTTTTGGAAGGTTAAAAGGTGAGCATTTATACACATTGTTTATACATAATTTTTAATGTAGTAATGTAGTGTTTTGTTGTTGTTGCTGCCTTTTTTTTTAAACCAAATTCACTGGAACTAAAGTTGTGTTTTTCATGAACATAGACAGCACTGTCCAAATACAGCTCTGAACATTGTATCGACATTGACGTGCCCAGGATGCTGCACTTTTTGTATGTCTTTACCCTTTTCTCTTCTTTTCTTGCTTCCTTTTGATCCAGAAGGCACAAATGATCTGACACAGTCAGTGGAAACAAAGTCACTCAAGGAAGTAGATTTCTCCATGTAGATGGGACAATTGGGGAAACAGGGTAGTCTACAGTCACCTGGTTGCAGAGCCAAGCACAGGCCCCTGGCACAGTGCTGGGGGCTCCGTTATGCTCTGTTGGACTGGCTTATTGCTCTGTTCAGACTTTTCTCTTCCTATGACACTATGTTTTGTTTTCACTTTTCTTTGAGGTCATGTTTCCTAGATGTAAAGGAGAAACCATAATCTCTGTTTTCTCCATTGTTCCAACTAGAAATAGTAAATACCAGAAAATGATGACATGAAAATATAGATCTAGATAATAAAATAGGTTAAAAAAATTGGAAGTAGAGTACACAGGGCTATTTCTAATCCAGGCCATAGAACATTATACAAATATGAGCATGTATTTTTATTTGTGTAAGTCACTAATTCTTACGAAATTGAAGATAGGAATAATTCAGTACAGATGTTCACTGTGTATCTTTTGATAAAGTCTCCTTTTTAACTTGAATTTCCTTAGTCTTTTATTTGATCAGCCTTGTCATTTTTGTATTACGTATTTTACTTCCATTGTTTAATTCTGTAATTCATTTCAGAATTAACCTTGTATGCACTAATTAGATGCTACCTTTTGTAAGCAGATGAATGGATTATGTGTTTTATCTCTGTGATTTCCGTCATCTTCAAATAGTGAGTACAGGCACGAAAAGCAGAGATTTTGTTTTGTGGTTATTCTGTCAGTTGAAGGCTGCATCAGTATAATCACTCTGGCGGAGTTCCTGTACACAGCCGTGCCTTAGTGCAACTCCCTGTAAATATCAATTTAGTCAGTGATCCTCGGGATCCTGGGTGGTGCACAGATTCTGGCCCACCTTTCTAGCCTTGTCTCCACCATCTTTTTCATCTTCAGTTCTGTGGGGTTACACTGCTTGCACCCCATGATGTGGAAGAGATCCTACCCTTCCCTCTCTTCCTGTCTTTACCCATGCTCTTCCTTTTCCTCAAATACTCTTCCCTCTGAGCATATGTCATTTATAGCTGTTCTTTAGGGCTGCAGTAAACATCTCAGTGAAGTTCAATGCAATGGCTTGCCCATGGCTCTGAGTCTCAAAGGGACACTGGGTAAAGCTGTGTGGTTTGGGTCCTAAACAAAGGCACCTGTTCTAGGACAGGTGGTCATGAATATTCAGTTTCTAGCCCTTTTAAGATTTGTGGGAATGTTTCCATATCTCTGTCCTTCCCTTGGTAATGTCTAAAAAAGCAGTTTGTAATGTTGCATAGTTACCCAATCTTCTTTTAAGAATAATTAAGCATTTAAGGTTCAGAGCAGATTTTTTATCTTGAAATGAAGTCAACTGAATGAATTTGTATGGTAACCTCTTCCTATTCTTCATCCAAGCTTTACTATAGGCTGTATGTTAGTTAATTGGACTCCAATTATACGTTCAGAAAGGGCTGCATTATACCAGTTCTGAGTGGAGAGAGTTCATGAAATGAACAGAAGGTTACCCTTAAGAACTTAGAAGAAAAGTTGCCCTCTGGTAATTAAATCAATTAATTCTATTTTTCATGGAATAAGACAGGCCTTAGTAATAGCAATATTCATCAAACATCTTAATGCCTCCACTGGGCCAGGAACTATTCTAATTGATGGGGACACAAACACAGTCCTTCTCATAGGAAGCTTATATTCCAGTTTGAGGAGACAAATAATAAATTAACAAAGGAAAGTGATATATTATGAAGAAAATAAGGCATGGGGTTGTGGGAGGGAGCAAGAAGGGTAAGGTTTAGATTGGACCGTAGCCCAAACAACTACTAATTATAGCTTAATATATGTTACAGACACAACCAATAAGGGAGGATGATTATCAATGATCATAGAAAGTGGAAGTCGGGAGCCCCTCTTGGAGGTAAGGAATATTAGTTTGATTGCCTCAAGCAAACTGGACCAGAGAAAAGAGTTTTGCACTGTGGGGGGAAAAAATGTTTCAACCAGTTTCATTTTGGTTTGGGTGGACTATACCTTGTACCTGAAGATAATCCACCTCTCTCTTCTTTATGGTCTACTCAACAAAACATCTATATGTAGGCGAGCACTCTGGTTAATAAAAAGGAAGTATTTCTCCAGTGTGAATTGATAAATAGGCTTCTGGTTTATAGATCAGTTGTGTGTGAATTTAGTCCATCTGATTTCTTCATTTCCCAGTGTCAGTAAAATCTGGTTTCTGATACCACAAAGCCAAGACCACATCTTTCACTCTGGAGAGTTCATCAAAATAATGTCTTTTTGGGCATCCCCTAAAAATCAGCTAGCCAAGTTTCCCATTTACGTTGCTCTTCTTGCAAAGTTCAGAACCATGCTATTCTGAGGTGCTGAGCAATGTGCATGGAAAGAATAAATCTCCTAAAAGCCAATTCCAACAAACGAAAGTTTTTTCCATAGTACTCACATGGATGTGTTTTCTTTCATACACCATTGTGGATACCCAGGATCTGCTATGAGTCTTTTTTTTTCCTTTTTTTCTTTTTGGTTTTCAGTGGAAAACTTAAGCATGACTTAGGCAAAATCAATTGATGTAAACATTAACATTGGAAAACACAATGAGTTTGGGAAAAACATTTGGACATTCTTAGAATAAATTTGGGAGCAAAAATGGCGATGTATCTTGAAAATATGGAAATAAGTAAGCATTACTTTTTCTTTTTATTTCCAAACAAATTTTTAATTTTGTAAATATTTAAACACTTATATAATTTGAAATTTGCAACTAGCATAAAAACGTATATGACTTGAAATTTTGCAGTTAAAGGAAAATTATTCAAGAAATCAGTACTGTATTTGCAAAATAACTTTGTGTTTAGAAAATAACTCCTCATTGAATCAGAAGGTCTACCAACCCTCCCCACCTCAGAATCATATTAAAATACCTTTTCTCCTTTAAAATGTTTAGATCTACCTTCTGTAACTAGGACATTATAGGACTTAATACTGCTTAGATTCTGAAAGCATTCTGATCCCAGATGCAATCCTGATGGATTTATGTAGTAAGAGCAATGAAGAAGAGTCTCTTTCTACCTAGTATCCAAACTAAACATGGCCCTTATAAAATGAGACAGAAAAAGTACAGGTTTGATGTTCTTGTATCTGTATAAAATGCTTTTCTCATTGATTAACTTTCACATGTGCCTCTAAGACAGACTGAGTAAAGACCTGTGATATACGGAAATCTGGACATCAGTGACAAAATAGAGCTGTGTTGAAAATTTTCTGGATAAGAGAAGGTGGTAGTGAAAAATTGGTTGTTTAAAATCACTGCACAAAAGCAAGCCTGTGTCTGGCTGAGACTTTGAAGTTCATTTAGAGTATTTCCAGATGGAAAGACCATTATTTTAAAATGATCTAGAGGGTGTTTATTATGTTGTTAAGTATTCCACAGAGACAATTCATGGCTATAGTAGATGACGACCTCATAGGATGTGTCTACCTATTAATAATGAGAACTAATGAGAGCATGCTAGTGTTCCATGGTCTTCAGGGTATGTGTGAAATAAGAGAGATTCTGGGTCTTATCTGTTTTGTTTACATAGTTGGCAATGGGCCCTGAGAATCATCAGCCCACAGTGTAGCCCCCTTTCTCCAATGGTCCCCACCACAGGAGAATTACTCATATCCTGGGGTCTGTAAGGCTCCATTGCTAATTTGTGTTTAGCCTAAAGAGAGCATATCATCTGTAAAGCCCTTGAATAACTCTTTGTTTTTGCAATTATGGCATTATGATATTTAAATATGTCAATTATGTTTTTTCTTTTATTTGCTTCAATTCATTCATCCTTATTCAGTGAAAGGGAAAGGTGATTGTTTTTGTTTGCTCTGTTTTCTATCACTAGGCTCAGTATTTAGCCTATGGCACTATGCTATAGATATTGCTGAAAAGAGATGATGATAGATACTCTGCAGAGAGTTTCTTGATTCTTCTTGGTAACTTGCTGCCCACTGGACCCTAAGAAGAGACCCCTGACTGAACATGAATAAACCTGATCTGTGGCAGAAAGCAGAGAGCCAGTTGGGTGACTCTCTCATCATGAGCATTGAGGTGGGAGGTTGATTGGAGCAAGGAGCTAGGTGAAGAAGGAAGGGAGATGCAGGCACACTTGGCATGATCCAGCTGAGCATCCTCCTCTCCCCAGTGGGCTGGAAAAACTTAGACGTGCACCTAGGCCAGTCTTGAGCACTGTGGCTGTGAGCGAGCTCAGGAGAGGGAAATTGAACTGTACTGAGGAACTGTCACAGCCCCAGAGCTTACCAGCAGCCGTTGGTGGAGCCAGCCTATGACTTGGGGTAGGGAAGTCTTCTGTGAGGAGTACTATCCTGAGCCTGCACAGCTAGCTGGGTGGAAGAGTTATGGAGGGGGTGGTAGCATTTGGCTTCTGAGTCCTGGCCTACCTTCTTGTCCAAGAGGTCTTGAGGCCGGCTATTCCTAGACTTGACATGACAAGTGGGAGGAGATCAACTAAGAACCCTACTTTAATAAAGTATAGACTTGCTGTCCCACAGTTCTTAATATCTGTCCTCCTTTTGCTTTATAAGAATGTAGTAAGGATGAAAAATGGTGCATGAGCTTTTTAGGGAAAGGAATTCCAAAAGTTCAAGATGACACGATTATTTTCTGTGTGTGTGATTCCCTGCGAGTGCTCTGCATTATTGTAGCATGATATTTTGGGCCTGCAGCTGCTGGGGAAAGGACTGTTAGGAAATTCTTCAGCTTTGTAAATGGACTGTCATTAATGGTGAAAGGTGACTTCAATCCAACTGTCCCTCTACTTCCTCCACACCCATTGCCACTAACTCAATTCAGACTTTATCATAGCACCCACAAGTGCCCACCTCCACAATAGCAACTGGAGTGGCATCCCCCTCTCTGACCACAGCTGCTTTCCCTTCTGGCTTGCTGAGTGACATGCTTAGACGTTCTTATGATTTCTGATCTGTTTCCCTTCTACTATCCTGAAATGCCCCAACCTACCAACCCATTTCCTTTCTTACCCAGCTGAGGATGAGCAATAACTGAGTTCAGTAACACTTGCATCAACCTCCTAAATTCCCCCTTTTATACCCTGTTAGACAAAAATCCAACCTTGAGTGTACTGTATTTCCTCTTTCCCTGGGATTGGGCCAGCACCTAAATAGTCAAGTGCTACTGGGGCATTCACACAGCAGTGAGGGTTGATGGAACTGTAAATTGTGATCAACACCATCCTGAAATACTACCTTTCTTTTCTTTTTTCCACATCCTAGCCCATGCTCTCCCCTTTTTATAGAAAACAGAAACCATCAGATAGTAAATCTCTCCTTTTTTTGATCTAACCTCAACTACCTAAATCTACATCATTGCCTTCCTTTTTTTAGAACAGAAGCTGCTCCTTCCTCCCAGGACCCAATCCCTGTGTGTTTCTTGGGTCTCACTCTCTTCTGTTTTCTTGAGAGTCCTACTCTACCGGTTACTTTTTCTTTCTTTTGTATATTCAACCTCTCATTGCATCTGAAATTGAAAGTTCTATGTCTCAATCTTAAATTCCCTTCTACTTCTGTCTGTCCTCAGAACAGTGCTCACCAAGATTCCTAATGACTATTAGCCCTGGGTTCAATGGGAAATTCACTCACTCCACCCCTCAGCAGAGGTCCACATGGACAACTCCCACCCACTCCCTCACTCTTTTAAAATTTTAAAAAGTTCTCATTTTACTTTTTATGTGTAGAATTTTTCAGATAGTCATAACAGTAGAGAAAGTAGCAAAAGAGCACCCTTGGGTACATATCAGCCAGCTTAATAACTTTAAACTTTGCTAATTCTATTTTATTCATGTACACACATACACATGCTCCCTATGTTTTTTGTTTGTTGTTTGTTCTTGCTAAAGTATTTTAAACCAAATTCTAGACAAATAATTATATTTTCCATTTTTATACTTTAATATGTCTGAACAATAAATGTATTTAATTGGCATAACTACAAAATCAATTTTATAAAATGATCTCTTTCTTTAAAATAAAATATAACTTAAAATTAACAATCATTTCTTAATATCTTCTTATATTTAAATTATATTTAAAGTGCTTAGATTGCCTCAAAAAAATGTCTTTTGGGAGTTCTTTTGAATTAGAACCAAGCAAAGTTCACACCTGGTATTTGATTGCCAGGACCCTAAATCTCTTTTAATCTATACTAGTTAGCCTTTCCTTTTCTTCCATACCAATCGGTAAATATATCAGGTCATTTGTCCTGTAAAAGTGCTTGCATTCAGCTTCTGACATGCCCTTGGTTTCATTTACCATCTCTCTGTCTCAGGTATTCACTGTAACTAGCAGTTAAGTGGGGAGACTTGAGATTCAGGTTCTTCACGTAGGTGGCAGCCTAGGACATGGACAATTCCAATTTAGAGCTCTCAAGTTAACTTTTCCCTTAAAAGATTATGGCTGTAATAGCATTTTATAAATTTGAAAGAGCTGACCCAACTACAGCCATAGGTAAAGACAGTACTGGATGGCTTAGAATCTGGCTGATAACTGGCCGACCAGGAGAAAAGAGAAGCCTGGAAGGCGGTTCACCAGGGCCTGTGCAGGAGTTGGGTGAAAGTTGGGTGAAGGCGCATTTGTTTAAGAAGCACTGGCCTTCACGTACTGCCTCTGGTGGGAGGGGTAAAGAACATCTCCCTTGTGAAAGGTAAAGGGCGATTTAGACACTGGTTGAGCTGCATGCCTCCTGGAGCTCCTCAGGTTGGAGTGAATCATGGAAATTCCCCTGCCTACCGGAGCCCCCGTTTGGTTGACTCTGCAACTCTCCAGAACAAGGCAAGGCCTCAGGAATGGAACCGAAAGAGTAATTTACCAAGTTATTATTTCCCAGTCTTTTAAAGCCTAAGCTCACATGTCCCCCTTGGGGTCTTCACTCCTGTGCCTGGGAAATCAATCTTTTTTTTTTTTTTCAGAAACCCTCTGGCCAAGAAGATTTTGTAAATCTTTACTTTCTGTAGATTGTGTAATAAAAATGATAGGTTTGGTTTTGTGGTTTTATGTTGCTTCTCCCCCCAAAAAAAAGTACATACTTATGTTTTAACACCAGATGGGTTCTTTATTTCATGCAGGCTTTCTAGTTCTTCCCTGAAGATTGAAGCATTAGACTTGGGAGAGTGGAGTCTTCTAGACTTCATTCTAATGAAGGACGCTCAGCATCTTTATTGACTGGCCAAACAGTTTTGGCAAATGTTTTCTTCCTTATACAATTAAAGTTTTACAGATACTTAGAATTTCATCTAGTCATTTTTTTCTTTTGTAGGCTTTTAAAAATTCATTTAACAAACATTGACTTTTCCTTATGTGTCAGGCATTGTGCTAAGTAAATAGGCTACATGAAGAATAAGATACTGTACCTACTCTTGAGGTGTGTGTGAGGTGGAAAAATAGAGGAAATCATTGGTTACATATAGCATGACAAGAATTGTAACGGAAACAGGTACAGGGCAAGAAGAAGAGAGAAAAGAACCAACCTCCTTGACTACTTTTAAGACCTTTGCCCCCAGCTCATTGGTCTCCTAACTAACTACAGAGAAACCAGTATGTTTTTATTTCTGAATTCTGTGGTTGCCACATATTTGTTGTTAAATGAAATCCCATTTTGGAATTTGATATACTTTATTTTTGTAGGAACCACAGTCCTAGAAGAATAGGGCTGACATTTCCTCCATCCATACAGACATACATGGATCCATCAAGGATGTATTGACTATCATTTGTACCTGGAGTAGCAGTAATTTCCTTGAGAGTCCTGGACCAAGGAGCAAAGACCATACCCAATAGATTCAGGATGAAGCCAAGCAGAGCATGACTAATCCACTCATTCTCAGCTCCTCTGACAAGCCAGTAGCTTTAACCAAGTCAATGGCAGAACAATGACCATTGAGCAGGAAGTCAGATGCAATTACCAACCTTCAATCCATCATTTAGGAATAACCACAGCAAACCTAACATGAATCAACAAGGCTATAGATGTGAGTGTGTGGAAAACAGGAATGACTCTTAAATGTAAAGAAAACGTCATTATTCCCTGACTCAGCTCAGAGAGCGCACTGGGCCAGGCTTCTGGATTTGATTCTTTGTGGAAGACAGAACTCTGACACTCCCAGTTTAAGAACTCTGTCCAGATCACTATGCTGTGTAACAGGGTGAGAAGAGGAAGGTACTAAGGGATCTCTTCTGGCTTAAAAATGAAAATGTAGAAAGTCATCAATATCTAAAGTCCAAGTGTTTCCCTTTAGGGTTTACAAATAGCATTTGCAATATTGTTGTATTATGCACACTGACATTTTCTTTTTCCTTAAAGCTGCTGGGGAAGAATGCAACATTTTCTGCCTTATTTATTAAACCTAGTTTCACCAGCACTTACAAAGATCTGTGGATTTTCAAGACCCAAAACTAAACTTCCATTAGATAGCACAGAGAGGAAGATCCAGGCTCAAGGAGTCCAGAATGCTAAACTTGGAAAAAGAAAAATATAGAAGACAAATACAACGTGGGGCATATATGATTTTGTACCAATGCTGATGATGTTTGATGAAACCTCAGAAACAGAAAAGTATTTTATATGAACTTAATATATCTTCAAATTTAATTCAGGGATTGGAGCTTGGAACTGGGAATTTGAGGCTCTGGTGTCCAATTCTGACTCCAGCATCAACTAATGAGGTGAACTCAGGCAAATCTAATTTCCTCTTTGAGCCTCAATGTTTGTCTGTAAAAGCAAGGTAGTATTCCTAATTTCTGGGGTTACTTGCTTATTCCAAATGAGATGAGGGTATGTGTACAATGGGGTAAATAGATGAATGAATCAGTCAATTAATACAAAAGTAAGCTTTGTATTTTCTTTTGTGGCTCCCAACCATACACCATTAATTAGTATTTCTATGTTTTTGTGATATTCACTGACTGACTGAACTAGATAAATTCGTGTTTTCCAAAAGTGTGATTTGTCTTTTGCTTTGCTTGAATTTAATATATGAAGGTGCCCTCTAGTGGAAAATGAATGTATTGTGTTGTCTAGTGATTGATAATCAAGTCATTGTACATTGATTATATTTTTAATGTATTCAAACTTTATGCTTCATGCAGCAAATTTTTCCACTATCAAGGTATCCCTCTGGTTAAAATTCTGGCTTGGAACCAATCTTCAAGTGTAAGAATAATATAAAAATAGAATATCATTCAACAAACCAACAAACCAACCTCTCCTGACTGATAGAGTGACGATGTGCATTGGGCTTCGTAAAACAAGGACGACAGCTTATTGTGCTCACAACATTCCTGAATTATGCTCCATAAAGAAAGAGAAGACCCTGGGGTCCTGAATCTTTACTAGTTTTCTGTAAATTTTCCCAGCATGTGTTTGGGACAGAGACAGCGCTGGATAACAGAGAAGGGGAACATTAACTCTCATAGAGGTGCACTGGCCTCCCAGGGTATCCGGGGCATGGCAGCAGAAGGGGCACATGCTGTGGTCGTTTCCCAGGTACCTGGCACTGGGAGAACTTGCCATCCAGTGTCTCTTGCCCACTGGCTTCTGAATCAACATAATTGCTGCTGTTGTGGCAATCGATAAAGACGTTTCTCTCTAGAGATTGAACTTTCCCCTTGGTTGAACAGCAACTGAAAGCACATGAGGGCAACATTTAAGTGCTGTCTGCAAACCAATCTCATACGATTAACTGATCATTATTGTGTTTTTAAAGTGACAAAGGTGTTTTAGTCAAAGACTAAAACAGAACAGAATCTGACTGCATATTGATTTCGATTTTGATATATCAATATACCAGTGCATATAAAATATCACATTGGTTGTGTGTACAGAGCCTGTTATGGAATAAACAGAGGGACAGAAAGGAATGTGGCAACTTGAATGTTATAGGGTTAAATAATTACTTTTATTAGTAATATATAGGACACATTTGCCTTGGTAAGTTTCTATGACAACTCTTCATATTAAATTTAGGTCATTCCTCACAGCAAAAGATAATAGAGAATTCTATGCCAACCCTTCTAAAAATAAGATGCACTTTCATGTCTAAGTTGTAACTTTTATTTCTTATTGACACAGAGTTGTTCCTCTTAATGCAATACAGTGTGATATTTCAATCCATGTTTATAACATGCAATGATTGCATCAAGATAATTGGCATTATACATTACCTCAAATGTTTGCAGACAGCATTTCTTTGTGTTGGGAATATTAAAAATCCTCTCTGATGGCTATTTTGAAATAGCTGTGTCGATCATAGTTACCCTGCTGCACTATGGAACTCCAGAGTCATTCCTCCTATCCAGCTGCACCCTGCACCCATTTACCATCCTCTCTCCACCCTCTTACCTTCCCAGACCCTGGTGACCACTATTCTATTTTATTCCATAGGTCTATGAAATCTACTTTTTACAAATCAGAACATGTGCCTGACTTATTTTACTTAACAAAAATTCCTCCAGGCTTATCCACGTGGTCACAAATGACAGAATTTCATTCTTTATGGCTGAATAATATTCGTGTATGTGTGTGTGTGTGTGTGTGTGTGTGTGTGTGTGTGTGTGTGACATTTTATTTATCCATTCATCCATCTCTGGACACATAGATTGATCCCATATTTTGGCCATTGTAAACAGTACTGCACTAAACATGGAAGTACAGATGTCTCTTCTGTATCCTGAATTCATTTCTTTTGGATATTTACCCTGTAGTAGGATTGCTAGATCATAGGGTAGTTCTATTTCTAATTTTATTGAGAAACCTCTGTACTGTTTCCATAATGGCTATACTAATTTATATTCCCACCAACATTTGTTTCAGTTCTTGAACCAAGGAATTATGAATTAAAATTTGTTGTTGTTGATGGACCTTTATTTTTATTTATTTATATGCAGTGCTGAGAATTGAACCCAGTGCCTCACACATGCTAGGCAAGTGATTTACCACTGAGCTAAAACCCCAGCCCAAGAATTAATTTTTGTGTATGGTATAAGGTATAGTAAATACCCATTTCTATAAGGATGTCTAGTAGATACACTTACTGAAAAAAAATCATCCTTTCCCCCACTGGATTGCATTAATACTGTTATCATAAATAAAATGGTTTTAATGTTGGTCTGTTTCTGCTGGTCTCTTCTGTTTAATTCATTTTTTTTTTGTCTATCTTATGCCAGTACCATACTGTTCTAGGTATTATAACGTTATAATCAACACTGAGATTTAGCAGTTCAAATTCTTTCAACTTTTTTAACTTAAAAAAAATGTTCTTTTTCATTATACATGACAATAGAATGTATTTTAACATATTGTACATACATGGAGTATAACTTCTTATTCTTCTGGTTGTACATGATGTGGAATTACAGTGGTCATGCATTCATATGTAACATAGGAAATTAGTGTCTGATTCATTCTACTATCTTTCCTATTCCCATTCACCCTCCCTTCCCTTCATTCCTCTTTGTCCAATCCAAAGTACTTCTATTTTTTCCTACCCCCACCCCCTTTGATGTGAGTTAGCATCAAGTCTTCTCAATTTTGAAAAACATGGTTTGAGTTTGTTGTTACTCTTATCTCCCTTTCTTATTTCCATACAGCTTGTTTGGGGCAACTTAACATGTTTATAATATTGATCCTTTAATCCATGATCATGGTACATCCCTCCATTGAGTTAGTCTCTTCTTTCAGGGGAAGGTTTGAACCCAGGGGCACTTAACCAGGGATTGAACCCAGGGGCACTTAACCACTGAGCCATATCCTTAGCCCTTTTTAAATTTTTTGAGACAGGGTCTTGCTAAGTTGCTTCAGGACTTAACTAAGTTGCTGAGGCTGGCTTTGAACTGTGATCCTCCTGTCTTGGCCTCCTGAGTCACTGGGATTACAGGCATGTGTCACCTCACCTGGTGAGTTAGTCTTTTTTAAAATTCCTTTCAAGATTTCCATAGAATTTTTGACCTGTGTCTTAAAGTTTTTCATCAGTTTTGAAACCTTCTCAGTGCCTTTTCAAGCATTGCATTCGCTTCGTTCTTTCTTTTCATCCGTCCGGGACATCAAGCACACATATATTAGACTTGATCTTTGTGTCTCATAAGTTGCTTATGTTCTTTTCCGTATTTTCCAGCCTGTATTCTCTCTGTCCTTTCACCGGGGCACATTTTTCACATTATCTTCCAGTGTATTAATCTTCTCTTTTACTGTTTCTGATCTATTAAATCTATCTATTGAATTTTTAATTTTGGTAACTATATTTCTGTTCTTGGTTTTTCTGTTTAGTTCCTCTTCATAAATGTCAGTTTTCTCATGAAATATTTCATTTCTTTATTTACCTTGTTGAACATTTTACCAATTACTTTAATTACTAATTATGTAATTACCTTAATTCCATAATTACTTATTCACTAATCACCCAATGCACTAAAAATGTCTTGTATGACTAACTAGAATTAGCCTATTGTAGGCAAACTTCTCTTTTAAATGTAATTAACTTGAAAACTGCTTTATCTTAAATTCTATGTATGAATCTTCAAGGCTAGAGATAGAATTGCAGTATCTACATAAATAATAAATGTAATTGGTTTTTTTTAAATTTAGGATCATTAACTATAATAATATCAAATGAAACATTAATTATGTGTCACTCATTTTTAAATATTTTTAAGCTCAAGCTTGGCAATATGTCCATTTAACAAACAACTCACTGGGTTATTTGTTGAGTAGGTAATATTGGCTAGATATGTCACTTTGAGGGAAGAAAAATTATTAGGCTTGGTTAATAGAAGTAAAATAAATCCTTTTAGGAAATTTAAGGAAGACTAAACAGGTTGACATTATCTCATCAGAAACCTTTTAAATCAGAAATCCAAAGAATAATAAGAAAAACTAAATTCTATTGGATGCACAATGTATGTCAGGTAAATTCTAAGAGAGCCACATACTTCCTAATTCAGTTTTCACAACAACCCTATGAAGTAGGTACTAGGTACAGATGAGGCACAGAGAGGTTCTGTAATTGGCCAACAACACACAGTTGGTCATGATGGAGAAATGGGGTTCAGATCTACACAGTCTGACCCCAGAGTCAGCAGCCCCACAGAAAGGTAAATACTTTACCCATTTTGGACCATGGAGTTATGGGAACCAAGAAAACATTTGGCACTTGACTAAATAGAGCCCAGAGTCACACTGAAGGCTCACTATTTTCAGTTGTGAAATGAAGGCTCACTATTTACAGTTGCCTTGGCAATGAGCCACTTTAATGACAATGAAGGCAAAATGGAGGCGGGGAGGTATGCAAATGAAGTAATAGTAATGAGGCTGAGGAACTGGGGGAGTACAACTCCACCTGGGGGAGGTACCTGGAGCCATTTGGGAAGGAGTGCCAGGGGCATGCACAGCAACATGAAGAGAAGCATCTGGTTCCAAAGACTGAGGCTGAAACCAACTGCCATGTTCCAAATCATCACCCTCTGCTTTCCCTCACAATTTGGTCAACACAGAGTCAGTGATTCAGAAATAGAAACTCACTGCGTCTCATATGTTTCTACTTGTCATCACTTAGATCTGGAAGGGATGATTGCAGAACTCCTTCTCTAGGTGCCTGAACAGACTGGCTTGGGACTCGGGCAAGGAGCCTGCTGCTCCGGTGGCTTCCCCCGCACTGGCACTAAGGGCTCCTGCTGACAAACAGTGGTATTTGCTGAGGAAAAAAGAAATCAACGTGTGTGTGTGTGTGTGTGTGTGTGTGTGTGTGTGTGTATTTAGCTAAAAGAATGCCTTTAATATTTTCAGTTTGTGGGTTAATATTCCTAAAACAACTCTAAAGGGAGGTACTACATACAGATAGATATGTTATTTATTTATTAATGATGAACAATGGTGAGAAAGAAAATAGAGTGGCAATGATAGAGACTAACCTTGACTTTCCTGAATGTACTTGGTTCTTGAATTTGGTGATGTGTGTTTTACATTATCATTTTTTAATCTTTCTTTGTTTCTTTTTAAGACTTTCAAGGACATTTTCTAAAAGGCCTAGAAATAATGACCAAATCAGTAGTGATGAGCAACCTAGCACCCAGAATGTGACCTCCAAATGTCATTTTCCCTTAAAAAAGAACCAAAGCTCCTTAGAGAAGTAGCCGAGGATTACAGGTCAAAGATGGGGCTGGCACATCTTGTCACACCTGAAAGCAAGGAAACTACCAAGGATTACTAGGGTCATATCAAAAGGACTAAGGCGCTGACTTGAAAGGGCGCCTACTGTTTGCATGTGGGACTCTCTGAGCATCAATGAACGGTAGTTGTACAGCAATGGACTGAAGTAGTTATGTGTTTATCCGTGAGTTCAAAATGATACTAATTCAAAGCAAAAACCTCATTGATCACGTTTGAAGGATGCCAAACTCAGTACTTTGAAACTTTGCAAACAGATGGGAGATGAATCATTGATCCTGGGTTTCTAATATGAATTGTAACTAAAGGTAATTAGTTATTACAGAGGCATGTAATATTAATTAGAGAGACAAATTTTCTTTATAGAAATAGTACATCTAATGTATGAAAAGGAATGATATGATTAGAATGCCATTATTTTCAAACCCTCAAGAATAAAAGGATCTAGGCAATGATATCAATGACTGATAGCATCACAAAACAGAGACAACCAGATATTTATCTGGTCATGAGACTCTAGAAATACTACAGAACACTGCTGTGTAGAATCCCCAAGGATCAGCTTTGACAGACAGCTGCCTGGTCATTCTGCAGGAAAGCATTCAAATTTCAGTGCCCTCGTAGACTTTATCACTATCTCTCAAATTTGTATGTGCATCCAAGTCATAAAAGGATGCATAATTTTTTAAAATACTGAACCCAAAATACTATCCCTGAGCATATGATCCAGTAGGTCTCAGTTGAGGAATTGATTTTATAAAATCCCAGAGACATTCATGATGCTCAGCCAGGCAGAGCAGACTACAGGCAGGTGAAGCCTTGGGATTTTTTGGAGAATCTATCAAAAGGTTGATATCCTCAATCACTCCTCCACCTTGTTGCTGGCACCTACAATTTCACCATCTGCACTTAAAGCATTTAGCTTTTTACTGTCAAAATAACTAACTAAGATGGGAATTGAAAGCACAAAGCCAATGCAATGCCATTTTCACTCCCAGACTGCTGCCCCACTGCTAATTGATCACCATCCTCTTGCCCACTGAAATCAGATGTGACCTCAGAATCCTTCTCACTCCAGTGCTCCAGGCAGTCACTACCAGTTAATTATTGTTGACACACAAATCAAAAACAATTTGTCTTCTTGGCTCTGGCATGACTGCTAGCCCTTGTACACTTTGGGTAGGTAGGAAAATATGATGTGTGTGTATCTTCCTCTTAACAAGCACGGGGAGCTGAGGGTGGAGGAGGGTGATGAGGTGCGTGAAGCCAGGAACCTGCCTGTATCTCAGGCCACCAGGTGGATGTGCTTATTCCTTCCATGTGTTTCTAGAGTCACCCAAGTCCAGGCTCCAGGTCAGGCAGCAGGGCTCAAAAGGAGACAGTAAGATGACCCTTGTCCTTCTGGAATTTTCTGTTCTTGGAGGAGCTTCTGTCAAGAAGTGAGCATGTAGTTGGCAGTTTCAGGGATGAAACAATGTTATTCACATGCACTTGACAAATATGAAATGTAATGGGAACAATTTCCAGGACGCTTGTTCCCTTCTTAAACAACAGCAGCACATGCAGTGAGAAGGGAACTGGTCCTTTGTCCTCAGTGACCATTGCAGTGAACAGGAGTGATTCTTCTCTGCTGAAGCATTTTCACACCATTTGTGCATTTATTCTTCAATTGAGCTTTGTTAATTTGCATAATTTTATTGTTACTCCTGTGATTGTCATATCCCTAGTGTCACCCAAAGAGATCAATGTTTCCAAAGTTGTTCACTGAGCTGGGAAATCGGAGATGACAATAGCAGCATAAATACAATAGCACAGAGTAACATAATAAACCCAAAGCCAGCCCTGAGTCAAATGGATCTGGAAGTAAGAGAGAAATTGAACTGCAAAACTTTTTCCATCTCCCTTCAAGTCCCTAGTGCATAAACATCATTTTCCAGAAGTGGCACAAAATTTTTGACATTCTCATGACATTTTAAAGAAAAATGTAGTGACTTGTTTAAGTATATTGAATATTTTTTCAAGCAAGCAAAAGTAATACTTTCCAGTATGGAGTTTGTGAATGGGAGGTGAGCCCAAGAGCACATAGGCATCGCCCTGTGTCCCTGGCAGAAACAGGTGCAAGTCACAGTGCCACAGAGGAACATGGACAGTTAACTTTGAAGTCAGTGACAAGTTGTTTTAAGAAAACATAAAATAAGTTCTCAGTTAAGTTCCTTTATCAGATGAAACTGCTGGATGTGGTGGTGTAGCCACATACCACGTGGAGTCCCATCACTTATATGTGCCAGCAAGCTCATCCAGCTGTGTCAAACCTCGGATATGTAAGCTGTGTGAGGGAGAAGGGCCTGACGACTTTTTTGTCCTCTTTATCACTGAAAGCCCCTGATGCAGGAGCAAAGATTTGCATCCAGCTAAATGATGAGTCTGTGAGTCATTAGATAAAGTGGAAAAGGTGTACTGGGATCAGTACAGACAACACCAGCTGTGTTTGCAGCAAAGAGCCTTCGAGGACACACTGAACAATGTGGTGCCAGAATGCCACTTAATGCATGGCTGAATTCGGAAAGAACAGTTGGTCCACAAAATGCCTTCTGATCCTGACACTGTGCTAAGAAAAACGGTGACATTTTGAATGTGACAGTATGGTGTGTCCAGCATGCTGAATGAGGGAAAACGCTCCCATTTGGAGGGCAGTGTGTCCGTGGTGAAAGAGACAGAAGCATTTCCATGTCCATTCTCAGTACCCTTGATGACATCTATGCCAGGATTTCAAGTGAGGCACCTCAGCAATATATTCCATTTCTTGAAGAGCCTGAACTTTTCACTTCCTGGAAGAAATATCACCATTTTTAATGCTGATGATTACATTTTTTTTTTAATTCTAGGAAGAGCAAACTGTGATGGAAAACTGTTCCAACCCCAAGATTTTATTCTTTCCCATCACATCATAATTCTCCCCTTTACCTCCTGCCCCTCCACAACCAAATATACACATTTTTAAGAATAAAGAAATATCCTCCTTAACATCCTCAACTTGGGATGTTAAGAATGACTGGATTCTCAGATATTCTTCATTCACTCTATAAAACACACCAGCTGATGCCCACAGCACAATGATTCAGCAATGACTCAGAGTGTCTGTCCTTTCCTAATCATATTTGCCAGTTGTACTTGTTAATATAGGTGTGTAATTTCATCACGTCAGCTCCTGGTATAAAGAAATGCACCAGATTCTCCTAGGAAGCTTTAAAAATCCTGACAACCAGGCCATCTCCTTGCAGAATTCCATCAGCATCCCCGCGAATAGCCCCTGGCATCAGAATTTAAATTTTTTTCCCCCAAGTGATTCCAATGTGCAGCCAAGGTTGAGAAATAAAGATTGATCGCAAAGCTCTCTCCGGTATGGAACAAAGAAACTACTATTTGGCACAAATCATTAGCTCAGATTTTTTCTTTTTTATCAAAGCTCACAACAACCAAGCTGTCTTTACTGGGTCTGAGAAATTTTACTTCTTTTCCCTTTTGATCCTTTTTTCCAAATAGTGGCATTAAAGAAGTCTTGTTATTACCATCTAGGGCTCTTGATGTAGCCTACATTTACATAACTGCAGCTGATTTTAGATATAAGAAGGGACACCCCTTCCCTTTGTCACCCCCTGTACCAATGGTGTCCTGAGTATACAGGCAAAGTCAGATATCCTCATGGCCCAGTAAACACAGAAACTATTGAAGAGAAGGCTGACGGGGGACAATTAGCACAGGGAGCTGGGCTTGAGGGCAGTACCAGTGGGCAAGATTCCATGCCCAGGAGGGTCTTACTATACAGATAGACACCCACTTACCCCTCTGCTGCCCAGTGTGCAGGGAGACAGAAAATAATCCTTCCCTTGAACAAAAAAGAGGTGAGAGGAGAGCAGAAGGACTGACAGCCCTGAGACCCAGGGTCCTTGGGGACTTCTAAACTGAACAATATCTTAGAATCTCACTGCTGCCGCTGCAGTGCAGATGGGAACACACAGGAACTGCTTCTCTGGAATTCTTAATTTGCAGAATTTCAAATGCATGCTCATTTATTCATTCAAAAAAAATTTACCTGTGGTAGGAGCATGCTAGGCTTGTTTGAAGAACAGTCAATGGTTGGAGCCACAGCACAAGGCAGAAAGGGAGAGGAAATGACGTCAGGGAGCAAAGAGACCAGCCTTGTAAGACGCGTGGAGAAACCACAGTACTAAGGATTTACCCTGTTCCAAGGAAGATGGGAAACTGGAAGATTTGAAGCATTTCCTGTAAGTCAGTTCCCCATGATAAACAACCTCACCCTTAACCTTTTCAGAGTTGTTAACTAAAGATGTGTCCCAGTCTTTGTGAGGCTGGGGATGTAGCTCAGTTGTAGAGTGCTTGCCTAGCATGTATAAGGCTCTGGGTTCAATCCCCAGTACTATCAAAAAAAAAAAGAGGAGAGGGGATTGTCCTATTTTTGTGAATATGGTCACCATCCAAAGGCTAACATAAACCAGATGGCTTTGGTGATATTTCATGGTTCTTGGAAATAGCTGTTGGGTGTTTTATTTAATAAGCCAGTTCTTCTAAGGAATGACTTCCTTGTAACTTTTAGTAAGGAAATATTTTCTTTTCTTTCCTGGATTTTGTTTCTCAGTTATGGTTTTAGACAGCCAGTAGCTCAGCAAGATTCCAGTGGCTCAGAAAAGATGGTCCTGAGACCTGTCTTCCCTCCTTTGGCACCTGTGACTGGCAGGGACTTGAGTGGGCAAAGGTGACCTAATCAGACTAACCTGAGATGTGATGTGCAACAGAGACTGGAGGAGAGTGTGTTTTGGTGGCAAGTCCAAGCAGCCCACCTGTAGTGAACTAGCAACCTCTGTGTATTGGCCCACGGGGCAACTTTGACTTTAGTAGATGGTCTGGGACCCAGGCAGCAATGCGGGGAGGTCTGCCCTGGGACTCTGGGCTTCACTGGACCTTAGGCTGGGAATCACAATTCCCGTAAGTGTGATAAATAACAACTCTAATATTTTAGTCCTATGCTGAGTCATAATTTTGGGCAGTTCAGGGGTAACAAATAAAAAGGGACTTTTTTCCCAGTATAGGAAATCTCCTTTCAGTATATTAGGATTATGCATAAATACTGTTTCTGCAGAAATATTCATAAGTGCTGCCCAAGCCATTATGGATGTTTGCAACCCAGTAGGAGATGTTTTTTTACTTGAACTTTTAATGCACTTTAGGGGGAAATCAGTGAATAATGAAATACTGAAATACTCTAAACTATTTTTCTACTGGGAAATAAATGGCACTCTAGAGGCCTGAATAAATCATTTCAGCTAATAAAATTTCCTGATATTGCCTCTAGTGAATTTTCACCAGGAAGATTGAATTTGTACAGATTTATACAGTCAAACAAGGTCAGTCTATATATGGGAAAGCTGTTTATCCAGCATTTGGGCAACATAAATTTAGACTCTTCCTTATGTAACCACACCTGCTTTGCATGCCCTTTGCAGTTTTCCTGTGAGACCGAAGAATGAAAGGCTTATGTGAGGTTGCTAGTAATACTTATTACTGCTGGTAAGAGAGCATTACAGGATTTGTTCAGGGCCATTTGTATATGAAGTCTATGTATCCAGTCATTGAAGGCCTTTGGTTTTATTTCTCACCAAAATGATATCTCATTTTAGTTTGCATTTTAGTTACTAAATCTAATTACATTTTAATATAATTTTGATTTTTCATTATTATATATACATATTTTAAATGTCTGAATTTCCTATTCATGTTATTTACCTACTTCATATGAATGGCTTGTCTTTTCCTTATTGATTTGTAAAAACTCTTTGTATATCACGGATATTAATTTTTCTCTAACATATATATATATTGCAAATATTTTCCCCAGGTTATAGTTTATAATTTGTCTTTGTCTTTATGCTGTGAAGATGTTTTTAATTTTTATGCTCTGGTGTAAGAGATGAAGTTAAGATTAACTTTACTTCCTTCTTCATTAGTCTAATTCATAATTTTTCCATTGATTTATTAATACCTTTGATTGTATTTCTGTAGATACTTAGATCTAATGCTAGATTCTTTATTCTGTTCATTTGTCTACTTTAGCTTCTTGTCTTTGGCACTTTTGATTTTGGGGGCCAGATAGCTTTCTGTTGTCAAGGTAGGAGCAGGGAGTCTCCTGTTCAGCAGTATGCCTGGCCTCTACCCATTAGATGCCAGTGACACACAGTCCCTGGTGATAACAAAGTGTCTCTGGATATGGCCTAGTGTCTCTGAGGGGCAAAATGTCCTAGTTGAGAATGCTGGTCTATTTCCATTCCAATCCATCATTATTTTAATGTCTGTGGCTTTCTAGTATATTTTAATATCAGGCAGGGCAATTTCTTTTTTCAGAATTTTCATATTTATACTTCCATAATTTAGGATCATCTAGGGAAATAAGAAAGAATCTGATGTGAGCTATACATCAATAAAATTGTTATATATATATATATATATATATATATATATATATATATATATATCATCAGAATTTTATTGGATTTGATTTTAATTCACACATAGTTGGAGAAGAACCAAAATGACACAGAGCCACTGTTTCCACATGATCTCCATGGAGTCGAGTGGTGGAAGCCGGTGGTTTTCTTGGATCAAGACCTTGCACATGGGTTCAAATCCTGACTGTGCTGTGTTTGTTGTTGGCTATTACATAAATTCTTATAAACTTTGTAATTTTTTTGAGTAAAGGCTTTTCTTTCATGATATTAAGTGTTTCCATAGAAAGAAATCTTGATTTTTGCACACAGATTTTTAAACTAACCACCTTACAGAATTTTCTTACTGTTTTCAATGTTTCTTCATAAATATAGCAAGAACATCTGGAAATAGGTAACATTGCCTCCTTCTTCCCAGATGACATACCACTTACAACTGTATTGTTGCAGTACAGTATTTAAGAACAATTTAAATTACCATAAATAATGAGCATTCTTGTTTCTCCTGGTGTGAATGAAAATGTGTCTAGCCTTTCACCATTGAGTGCTGGTTCCTGAGAAGTATTACTGTTATGTTGAAGAGGTAGCTTTCTAGTCCTGCTTCACAAAGTTTTGTTTGTCTGGCTTTTAATCAAGAATAAATATTGACACACAGCAGTTCCCAGGGACTGGGGGAGGGGGAAATGGCAGTTGCTCATCACTGGGCACGAAGGGTCAGCCATGCATGTTCTAGAGGTCTGCAGCACCGCATTGTGCACGTGGATAACAACACTGTGTTGTATTCTTCCAGGTTTGTAAGAGGGAGGATCTCATGCTAAGTGTTCTTACCACAGTAAAATAATTTTAAAATATTATGTAAAAGGGCAAAGAGACAAATGAAACAAAGCAGAGGCAAGCATGACCCATACAAATACATAAATGATGCATCGTGGAACTGGCAAATGCAGATAGGTGGGAATAGAGTGGACTTTTCAACAAATACTGTTTAGAAAACCAGTTATACATCTGAAGTTGGGCCCTCAACATAATGCCATATACTAAAAAAAATTCTAGGTAGATTAGGACTTAAGTACAAAAGAAAGACGTATAGAACAATTAGAAGACAGCATCAAATATCTTTAAAATTTCTGACTTGAGAAGGATTTAAATACACACACACAAACACACACACACACACACACACACACGTCACCGTAAATGGCAAAAATAATATCTTTGGTTACATTAACATTAAGAACTTCTGTGCAAGAAAAGAAAACTTAAGAAGGATGAAAAATTTATCCCACAACTTGGGAGAATATCCTGCAACATGTATAACTGGAAAATTATAACTAGAATTTGTAAGGGATGCTTGCAAACTATCAAGAAAGAGAAAAAACAACCCAACAGAAGAATGGGGCACTTTACAGAAGAAGAGACCCAAATAGCTAAATAAAAGAAGCCCGATGTCTTTGGCAACCACGGAAGTTCTAATTGAAACAACCAGCTGTTTCACTGTCAACAGATTAGCAAAACAATTTAAAAGTCTGATAATGTTATTGTGAAGATGTAGAACAACTGAGGTTGTGTAGTGCTGAAAGGAATTTAAACTGCAAGAGTCTTTGGAAATAATTCGACATTATTAAGTAAAGACGAAGGTCAATTATGGAGACCCTATACCCTATGACAAGTACTCTGAACAGATCATCTGAAAAAAATACACAGTTGCACAGGGTCATGTACAAGAATGTTCATGGCAACAAATTTTGTAATACTGAAAACTAGAAACAAGGAGAATATTGTATGTATACAGGAACTGTAGTTCAGTGAACACCAAATGGAAGCTACACAAGACATGGATGAATTTCAGAAGCAACAGTGAGTGAAAAAAGCCAAATCGCTGGAGAAAGCACAGAGTATGCTCCACTGATAGTCAAAAATGTACAAAACCCAACAGTGTTTTTTTAGGGATACAAATACATATTATGTATCAAACATACAAAGTATAAAGAAAACAGGGTAGAGGGAACATGCTGAGATTCATGGCCACCTCTAGTTGGGAGGGAAGAGGATGGAAAGGAAGAGGGTCACACAGGGTATCTGTCCCTATCCTTCAACTGGGTGTCAATGTGTGGGTGCCTGTTGAGACCTGCATTTAGCACATGGATTCAGAGGCCCCCACATCCAGAAGGATAGCAGATACTCTGCCTGCTGGAGCTAACTCCTGATGCTGAGAGATGGACAACAAGTCTAACTCATAAGTAGTGTGCATTCTATAGTGATAAATGTTGATGATTGTTTCAATGGAGTACAAATGGAGGAGAAGTGTAGGCTGGGATCGGTGTTGAAATTGTAAGTGGAGTGACCAGGGGAGGGCTCACTGTGGAGATGGCATTTGGGGAAGCCCTGAAGGAAGCAAGGCTTTGCCCCCGGGGTGTGGGGCAGAACTTGTCAGACAGAGGAAGGGCACAGGCAAGGGCAGGTTCTGCTCTAGCAAAGGGGAGAGGAAAGGGGTAGAACCTGGGGAGTGGGGAGCAGGGGCCAGATCAGAGGTACTGGGTGGGGGAGCAGACAATGATGGTGTCTACTCTAAGGAAGTTATAATACTTCTGGGAGGTTTTGAGCAGAAGAGTGACAGTCACTGCTCTGTGATTCTCATACCATACTTTCACTTTACACTTATTTTGTATTTGCTATGGACTGTGCATTTGTGTCCCTGCAAAATCCATATGTTGAAACCCCAACACCTAAGGTATTGGCACTAGGAGGGGGGGCCTTTGGTAGAACCCTCATCAATGGGATTAGTCTCTTGTAAAAGAGGCCTCCGATAGACCCCTGGTCTCTACAATGTGAGGACACCTGGAGAAGATGCCATGTATGGAACCAAAATCTGCTGGCATCTTGATCTTGAACTTCTCAGGCACCAGAACTGTGAGTAGTAAATATCTGTTTTTTCTAAGCCACACAGTTTATGATATTTTGTGATGCCAGCCTAAACAGACTAAAACAGGCACTCTTTTCTGGCAACCTAGTATTTTTAAAAAACTCTATTTAAAGACCAAAGTGAGTTTCCTCCTCAAACCCACCACTCTCTGCTTCATTCCCATGTGTTTATAGAAGAGGAGTGAGTGAGTGAACATACAACTTGAATGTTTTGATTAGTAAACAAGCTGGGAACACAGCTATAAATAGCAAAGACTGCAGTAATTAGGGCTTCAGCGTTGTCTCGCCTACATGGCGGCCAGGGGCTGTCAAACAGAATTAGCCTCTGGCTGTGACCAAAGGGTTGACTTGACACTTACTGGACCAAATACCTTGAAAAACAAGGACTCCAGTTCTTCGAGTTTTCTGTCCTCTGATGTTTTTGCCCAGTTTTAAGTTAATGAGAGCTCATTAAAATCCTAGTGTAAGGTTTTACAGGCAGCTGATGTGACAAGGCCTGGACAAGATAATTTACTATATCCATAACTAATCTGATTTATGGTGGGACAAGTTCTTTTCTCCATGTTGTAGCATTACAGGCACATCACTCAGCAAACCTCTTGATCCATCATTATGCACAAAGGTCTCTGCCCCTTCACTTGTCTCGCTTGCTTGCTTGTGTACCTGCTATCTTATCCAGGCTCTGAGTATCTCCTCTAGGGACACACAGGTGGGCCCTAATGGCACTGTGTGATAATGCACCACAGGGCCCTGTTCCTGTCCTCATGGGGCTGACAAATTAGTGGACCAAATACCATACAAGCAAGCCCTAGTTCCCTCAAGTTGATTTTTTCTGACTTTCCCCTAGTTGGGATTTTCTAAGGTGATTCTGAGCTTCCTCTCCTTCCCCTCATTTTCTTTGGTGGCCTATAACTTCATCCTCCTTGATGCTTTATCCACATCTCCTCTGTTAGCTCACTTTTGCGCTATATTACTGCTAAGAGGTAAATAAAGTCAGACAGACTTTATTCTAAGCCCAAATAACCCCCACTTTTCTAGAATGACTGAATGGCCTTGTTGGATTAGCAGTAAAGACTTATGGTTAATTATCTATTTCTTACTCTCCTGTGGGTTAGACAAGCTGTTCATAGAAAAAGTATGTGGGCAGGTAATATTTCTTATGTTTCTTTGTCAGGTTCCCCTAATAGGCTCCGTGGTAACAAAGCTTTCAACCATAAGCATGTGCACACCCAGAACTGTGGAATAAAAGAGAATCACTCTGAAAAGTTACCTTATTTAAACATTTATTACCCAGATTCAAAGATAAGTTTTATGTGTGCATTTATGAACTTCCCTCTATGGTTATTGATATAAGCTTTTTCAGTGGTTAAAATTGGGGACATATTCTTGGAACCTTCCTTCTTTTCTTGCTTGTATTCAATGGTATTACAGGAAAAAGGAATCATTTGCTATAAAAAAGACATTTATATTCTGGCATGATATATGGAAACTCCTGGAACTGCCTCAGACTCAGGTCACAAATAGAAAAGCTCAGACATGTTGGGAAGAAAAATATTGGGTCACAACGGGAACCTTAAACTCTCCATGTAAAGCCTGTAAATTAATGAACTTGTGATGATTTGGATGTGATGTGTCCCCTGAAAGCTCACAGGTAAGACAAAGCAGGAATGAACAGGTGAGACGACTAGATTATGAGAGCTGAACCTAATCAGTGGGTTCATCATTTGGTGGGTTAATAGTTTGAATGGATTAATGTGTGGTAGCTGTAGGCAGGCAGGGTGTGTGGTAGCTGTAGGCAGGCAGGGTGTGGCGGGAGGAAGTCAGTCTATGGGGACATGGCCCCTGGGGATTTATGTTACCCCTGGCTCCTTGCACTCATGTTCTCGCTGCTTCCTGGCTCTTTTGAATTGAGCAGTTCTCCTCCACCAAGTCCTTCCACCATAATGTTCTGCCTCAGGTCAAGCCCAGAATCAGGCAGCATGTACTGAATATCTGAAACCATGAGCCAAAATGAACTCTTTCTCCTCTAAGTTGCTCTGGTCAGGTCTTTTGGTTACAGCAACAAAAAGCTGACTAAAACAGAACTAATCACATGTACTTTCTATTTTTAATTGATGAATATTAATTGTTCATATTTATGGGGTACTGTGTATTCACAGATGTATAAAATGTATAATGATAAAAAAAAAACAGTACTGATTGAAAAATGGTCACAGCTTCCTGCCTTGAGTGGGGAAGATAAGTTTGAAAGTATGACTGACCTGAGAAATGGCAGGAAGACAGCTTACTTCCTTAGGAAAAAAGGACTCCTGCCACTGATAAGGAAGACAATTGTTGAAGCATTTGTTTGGAGGTTCGTATGTGAGTTGCTGGGAGAAAAGGTGGAGAAGAAATACCTGCTACGAACTTTATTTTAGCTTATCATGAACCATTGGACAGACAGAGATTCTCAATTCATATTCCAGAATATGAATTCTCAATTCATATTCCAGGCTTCCATATATTTTCCATAGGCAGCAATTCTAGAAGAATCTGTATGAAATTTGTAATGATAACAAAGGCAACTTTCACATAAGCCTACTTATTATTATTGCTTGTATTTTTATCTAACCCAAAGAAAACTAATATAATATTTGTTTTTAATTTATGACCTTGCAGTTCTACTCTTTATATGGAGTCACCAGAAATTATAGCCTGTTCTCACCAAAAGATGTGTTCAAAATTGCTCATAGTAGCTTTATTATAATAGCCCCAAGCCAGTAACAACCCAATTATCAGCAGCAGGATGGTTAAATAAATTAAATACTGCACAGCACTGAGAAGAAACTATTGATACAGGCAACAACATAAATAATTCTCACAGGCATCATATTGAATAAAACTGTCAGACACAAAAGAGTACATCAGATGATTCTACTAATAGGAAGTTCAAAAACAGAACTAATAATAAAAAATGATACAGGACAGAACAGTCCTGGAAGTTCTTACTGACCAGGAGTGGTCCTCGGGAAGCCATGTGGCTACTGAAATAGTCTATAACTTGATCTGAGTGATGTATATATGGGTGTGAGTATACACACACACACACATATATGTATATTTATATACATGAACGGTATGACCCTACTTTGGGGATATATATATATATATATATATATATACACACACACACACATACATCTGCTGAACATTTGGAGAAGTCTGGGACATAATTGGAGGTCAGAGGTGTGTGGAAGCAGAAACACACACATATATATGTGTGTGTGCACTTAATATTTACTTGCTTTACTGAACATAGCTTTGGATAGTGAAATATGTATATTTGGAGACCATTAAATTCAAGAAACTCAAATATCATGTAATCTAATTTTAATTGATACATTTTGTCAAGTATTCTTATTCTATTTAATAAATATAGTCCATTATTGATTGCTTTTTTCTATGAAATGGTAATTTAGATAATATGTGCCTCATTGGGTTATTTTTAAAATTCACTTTGTTATCAACTGTATTATTTAAAATAAATTGCACACATCAACCCTGTACGATCTGATGAGTTCTGACAGGGTATAAGCTTATGAATCCACCACCATAATCAAGGCATACCCCTGGAACTTTCCTCTTGCCCCTCTGCCTTGGTCCTAGACAACTACAGATTTTCTTTTTGTGTAAAAAGTTTAGTTTACATTTTAGAATTTTAGATAAGTGGACTCAGGCAGAATGTATTCCTGTATGCCAGACTTCTTTCATTCAGCATGATGATTTTGAGACTTATCTACACTTTCGCATTCATCAGTGCACTGCTCTTTTAGAGCAGTATTTTTCCAGGTGTAGATATGTCACATTTCATTAATCTGTTCATCTGCTGATGAACATTTGGAGAAGTCTGGGACATAATTGGAGGTCAGAGGTGAGTGGCAACAGAAGCACACTTCCACCTAACAGTAGAAAGCGTTACCTTATGCTCAACCCAAGTGTCAGGTAGTGTGGGGACTTTCCCAGGACTTGAGAATCTGAGGCATAATTGTATATGATAGGCAGACAACTTAGATGGATGGATAGATGGATGGATGGATAGATAGATAGATAGACAGACCTAGTAAGAAAGAATATGGTTATGTCGGTAAAAAAATACATGGAACTGGGATTATGAGCCCTGACTGTGGCAACTGGTACTCTTGCCCTGGGCAAACTATTTCACCTTCTTCAGCCTCAGTTTGGCGAGGCGCTAAGCAGCCTGTTTCAAAATAAAAAATAAAAAAGGCTGGGGACATGGCTCGGTGGTTAAGCACCCCTGGGTTTAATCCCCAGGACCAAATAAATAAATAAATATCTTTAAAAAGCCATAATTGAAATATGCATTTTTGTTTGAAATTACTTTTTACTGTTATACAATAATTATAGAGATTCAAAAACTTTTGATAAAAAAATACTGATATTTTCATCATTGGATAACTTTTGCTTGTTCAATATATTTAGTTGAGGGGCCCTCTAGTGGAAAAATCTGCATACAGCATGACAACAGCTGTTTCCGGATTTAAAAGCCTGTTGTTGTAGTAATTCACTTGCAGGTCAGCATGGGAAAAGAAAGAAGAAGAAGAAGCAGAGCAAGCGAAGCAGCAGCAGAAAAAAAGTCCTTTATTATGTACAAGCAATTTTTTTATAGTATTGTGAACAAAGAAGGCAGCCTTTCAACATCAAAGAATTAGGTCTTTCAGTTAATTAAACGTAGCACACAGAACTTTTACTTTCTAATCAGAAGTGACCCGCTTCTTATGGCTAAATTACTCTTGACCTAGAGTATGCTGAGCTCTGCTCTTTGTTTAGAACAGATAAAAATTTTTTCTCAGCGCCCTCTTAGCCCACTTGGCAGAACATCCCGTTTGCAGGTAAGTCCTCCCAAGGACAGTAGACACCTCGTTTTCAAGCATGTCCGCTGTTACCTTATCTAAACCTTGAAGGAGCCTCTCGTTTTCAAGTAGGCCCTCCCAAGGACAGTAGACACCTCGTTTACAAGCATGTCCGTCGTTACATATCTATATCTTGACAGAATATCCTGTTTGCAGGCAGACTCCATCAAGGACAGTAATAGTAACACAGTTACCTCTGATTATCTACACCTGTGATACTGCATTTCATTCATAAAAAAATATAATGTCCATATTACAGTAAAGTATTCAAGATTAAATATCTCACTCAACTTAAACTTCTATTTTGAATTCAATATTAAAATTATAAGAGACTATTAATATAGGAC
Source organism: Spermophilus citellus (assembly GCF_964194105.1). NCBI lineage: Eukaryota > Metazoa > Chordata > Mammalia > Rodentia > Sciuridae > Spermophilus > Spermophilus citellus. The sequence continues at coordinate 84,049,588 of NC_138195.1, forward strand.
TATAGCATTTACATTTTTCTATCCCAATTATTGTTTATTGCTGTTAGATTAACTGCCTCAGTCTGGCTGGGCACAGAATCACGAGCCACTCAAGCAGGAACAAAACCTTATTTTTGAAAAAGCCGCCAATACTCCGTAGGCGCCGGCAAGCCAAAAACCGGTTCACCCCCCCCCCCAGCCATCTACCGGAACCGCCCCCCCTACCGGAACCGCCCCCTCCACCTCCCCCGGAATTCCCTCCTACTATCCTTCCCCAACCAATGGGAACTCTCCAGGAGTCCCGTAACATGAGTCCCTAGCAGGCCAAGGTGAACAGCAGGAGTCCAATTTCCATATGAATGTAAATCTTAACATAATCATATCATCTCAATGGCTAGCTGGCGTCACCTTACAACCGAAAGTGCCATGCATCATATTATTTGCTTGTGGCTCCTAGCAATTAACCATGTGGATGAGAATGTCTAAAATACACTCAACTTTATTTTATTTCCCTTAAATATATTAAAATGGAAGACACTTGAATCCTGAATGATTTATCTCTTTCACAGATAGATGGTTCCTCTATTTTTCAGGTATCTGAAATACACATACCTGTGTGGACTGGAGAAATGAGTGGTGAGAAAATTGTGCTTGTCAGCTTTCCAATGCCATAGCAAAATACCTAGAATAATCAACTTATAAAGCAAAAGGTTTGTTTTGGCTCACAGTTTTGCAGATTCCAGTCCATGATCAGTTGGTCCTGTTGCTTTGGGCCTCTGGTGAGGCTGCACATCATGGCAGGTGTGTGTGGTGGGACAAAACCACTCACCTCGTGCCAGGAAGCAAGAAGGAGGATGAATGGTCCAGGTCCCACGATCCCTTTCAGGAGCATGTCCCCAGTTACCCAAGGCCAATAGGCCTCATATCTCAAGAGTTCTTCCAACTCTCAATAATGCCACTCTGGGGACCTTTAGGGGACATTCAAGTGCCAAAGTATAAGAGAACCGACGTGGAATTTCTTATGGACATTTGTCAGTAGCTATCTCCAGGCCATCTGGGAGCACACTGGCTCTGATCTTTGTGGCTTGATCTAACACAATGCTGTAGTTCTGATCATTGATAAAGACCTTCCTGTCCTCAGCATTGACTTTCTCTTAACAGAAAAGCACTGAAACGATGGCTATTTTTAAGCTTCATCCCAAAGCTATTTTAACCTCATTTTCCAGACCTTTCTGTTTAAAAAAATATGTATATCAATTTAATTAAGCAATTAATATGGACTTTAATCTGAATTTCATGCATTATTAGTTTCAGTTTTAATAAATGGACATAATTCATCCAAAACATTAAATTGGTTGTGTTATAGGAAACCTAATGGAGTAAATGAAAAGCCAAACTTACCTATCAGAAAGAGAAATGCTTGAATTTCATGGAATTAAGTTATTACTTTCATTATTATTTTTTTAAAGAAATTCTTTTGAAAGAAAGTTCCTGTAATGACTCACAATTAAATTTAACTTCCTTTTCATAGTAGAGGGACAAGATAATGACTCATGGCAACTCCCTTCATAGTCAGATATACTCTTTATTTTCTTATATAGATATGAGAAAAAAATTCTGGACAGTAAATGTTTGGAGTGCTCTCATACATAATCTTGAGTGGACCCTCATTCATACAAATATTTGATTTCTGGCTCATCCTGGCACAAAGGGGCACTTGTATTCTGAGATTTGAATCATTGTGGACCCCTGGGCTCTTGTTCTCCTGGGGAGACAGGAAAGAGAGAAGATGGGGCCATCAGGTAAATACCAATCTGTCCAACCTGCAGCCCAGATATGACAGGCAGTACATATAAGAGGGAACTTCCAGTAGTTATGCATTAGCCGAGGACAGTGGTTTCCAAATATCTTCAGTAATGGACCACATGATCAGAAATTCAGGGTGGAAAGCTTGGTGCTAAGAATGCTTGTTTTTTATTGATACCAGTATGGGTATTGGCAGAGCACATGGTTCACACATAAATACTACCCAAGACTCAGAAATACTTTGGAGACCTCATTCATATTTCCATTCACTCAGCCATTCCCAGTGTTCTAGTTCCATGATGTAATTTAAGTGGAATTAAACTTGTAGAGCTCAAAATGTATAATTACACCAGTAAAATATGGAAACCCCCAAATGCATAATTAATTACAGTCAGCTTCAATCTCAATCACAAATTAATGCAGAGCTATTCTCCAGGTAGTGTCAAATACTGAAGAGTAGCAGAGAAGGAGGTCAGACCTTCTAATTCATATTTGTTGGATAGTCAGTTAAACCTGTAGTAGGGTACAGAACCTATGGACCATCTGTAGGCTACAAGAAACTATCTGTCACCTATTACCTTGGCTAAAAGCATTGCCATTGTAGATTCAAGTCACAAGGATGCTACTCTTATGATACCCAAGTGGATTAGGGCATTTTAAAAACCAGAAACCATCCCTTCACTACTACTTCTCTGTGCTAATGTGAGTCTCTCCTTTCTACTGTGGCTTCCTTGAAAATTGCCAGTTCTTTAGGAAATTAGATTGTTCTCAGGTATTCTATAAGTAATTTGGCATTTGGAATTTCCAATAGGTTTATTCACTAGAGAGAAGTTTCTCATCACAGTTGAGCTGCTTTTATGGAATCAGCCATTTCTCTCAACCTTGGCAGCATTTTGGTAATTCCCTGAGAAGCAGCTGGTCTTCAGAATCAGACATCCTTCTCTATTTGCAACAACTGCTTATTACATGCCAGAGACCATGCCTTGCCTTTATATGAATTATATCATACATTCTCCACATAATGCAATGAAGTTATCATTATTGTTCCCATTTACAGAGAAAAAAAGGAGTAGGAAAATTGGGGCAATTTGTATGGGATTTCCTCTGTAACATAAGTGGAAATCTAGGAGATTTTACTTCAGAAAATGATAGGGGAGTCTTGTCCCATACATAGATCCAATCATACAGCTGGAGTGGTAGGGATATTCATACTACAAAGGCAATGCCCCTCTGTATTTACATCTATGCTATCAACATGAAGCATGTTTCAGGAAGGGAGATCCAGCTACCAATACTGTGTGAGGACAGCAAAGACCAAATGACTCTAGCCACTAGAAGTAGAAGCCTACAGACTTGGGTCTGCTGCTTCTTCTATGGGTTTGGTGCCGCAGTCTGGCTGCAGCAAAATAACCGGGGGGTGACGAACAACTTGTGTAGATTGATACAGCAGGAGTAGGAGCCATTTATTGTAGGACAACAGAGGTATTTATACATTCCACACAGCTTATCTTAATTATCATATCTTAATTAACATAAACTAGATACAGCAGTCAACCAATAAGGAATCTCCACACTTAATGGCTTGCTGGTGTTACTTCACAAACCACTCCCTCTGGCAATATGCCAGGCGCCATCCAGACTTGTTTACAGACCCTAACATTTGCCAGGCGCCATCCTGACTCTAACAGTTTGGAGCCCCCAGGAAGGATTCACTATGCAAAGAATTGGTTGAAGCAACACTATTCACAGAAGAAGAGATCAGCATGATTAGCACTGTGCTGTGTGCCCAAATCTCCCATGGCTGGAAAGTCTGCCCCCATATCCCACTCAGGGTGATGGTTCTGCTGGCAAAGATTCCTATTCCCTTGGTAGAAGAGAGAAGGATGATACACTGGTGGAGCAGTCAAAGGCCAATTGTTACAAACATTTAAGTAATTCATGGAAGTTCACTGCATACTCAGAATGGGGAAAGTTTTCTTCTAGTAAGATGTATCTGGGGCCAAGTGACAGCTCAGCACCCAGCTACATGATAGAGGAATGTTCCACACTCAGTGCATTGACAGGCAAACTCAAAGAAGGTGGGTACTCTCACATTGGCAGGTTCCTCAGTGGTGTAAATATTGTTTTAGGATTGGATCTTTCCATTTTAGAGAAGTCTATAGGAGCTATATTTGTAGTCAATGCAAGTTATGCAGATGCTATTCCCATAATCCCCAGATGGATGGGCTCCTCCACCCAAGTTTTCAAGGGCTATTGTTCATTATTCTTTGGATAACAATTTTACCAACTTTACCTTCTCCCTCTTAAAGTATATCAGGTTTGGAATGAGTAAAATTGATGGCATCCAAATCATCTCTCAAACTTCAATGTGCAAAGTCCCCTGGAAATTCTGTCAAAATGCAGGTGCTGAATTCAGCAACAGATCCAAGTGGTTTTGACATTCCTAACTAGTTAGCTCCCAAGTGATGCTGAGACTGCTGGTCCACGGACCACACTTTGAGTAGCAGGAATCTAGATTTTTTTTCCAAGTAGAAGAAGAGAAACATCATATATAAAAAGAATTATTTTACTCTGTAGACAGAGTCTGAGTCTGAAACTGTAAAACCATTATGTGTATAGAAAGATTTCTCCAGGAAAACATTGTTTTGCCAAACTCACTAAATATTTGATATTATCTAGTTTTTATTTGCTTTAATGTAAAAGGAACTGAAACATTCCTTCAAAGACTGCCAGTGGTCTGTGAGGATTCTCCTCAGGCAAGGGAAAATAAGAAAACTGTTAGAGAAAGTATGCTTATTATAAATATTTCATTGAACTAGTCTAGGTTATCCATTAATGAATTAGACTCATCTAAATGAATCATTCTTTTTTTCTAAATTTGCTTCTCACTTTTCTCTGTAATCTATTTGAAATAGTTTTTGGGAATTTACAGAATGGGCCATAAGACCAAATTATCCTTCATGGTTGTAATGTTTTTCATTACAATTCTTACTAAATTGACAATAATCTACTTCATTGTTATATACTGAACAGAATACTCACTAAACAAAAACAACTGTTATTAATGTGTAATCAAGTCTGACTTCATAAGAGAACTTATGGTGTGTCAAGTCTTAAGAAATGCTTTTTCTGGTAGTAACCTACAACAGATAGCTCTGCGGGGTCTCCAGGCTTTTCCTGTAATGTTTAATCAGGTAAAATATTTGGCATGTCCTAGCAATGACCAGGGAGTAATATCACCCATAAAGTCTTAGAGGGGAAAAGTAGGAAATATCATATTATTTCCAGTAATTTTTATGACTCATACAATTTTCTGCACATTATGCATTTAAGAAGTACTTTACCTAACTACTTATCCAAGAAAAGATATTTTAAAGAAAATCGAATTTAACTTTAAACTAAATTTAATTTAACCTCAATTATCTAAATGACTGCCTCATCTGAAATATTTACTTTTCATCCACTTATTGGATATTCTCTAGAGAAAGTTGTCATCACTGTGTAAGAGGGAAAATGTCATTGGCTTCATCATCTCATGGTGTGTTAATTGTGATTTTTGTTATGCAGTTATGTTAATTGTCAGTTATTCCTTTTAATCATGATTTTTAAATATGTATTTAACTGAGACTTGGTGATGTACATCATTTTACAATTAGAATATCACATTATGTATTAAGTGTGTGTTAATCAGAGGTAAGATCCATTAACTTAGAAGAAGGGAAGACATTGAGTTTAACTACAGGAAGTAATTAGGTTATGTGAATAAATTATGCAAGGCCTTTAGAAACACAAATACAATAGAAAAAGTTAACCAGAGTAACAATAATAGTAATATTTATTAAGGGCCTATTATGTGTCTGACCTTGCACTACATGCTTTTCCTATCTCATTTGTTCTTTACAAGAACCCAATAAAGTCAGTTCTATAATATTCTCATTTAACACAAGAAACTGAGATATAAAAATCATAAGCAACAAGTCTAACATCACATTAGTATATGATGGAGTTGGGATTCACACCCAAGAAATTGGTTTCTAAGCCTACATACTTTACCCAGAACTGTAGAAAGTTTTGCATTCTTTAGAGGGGGGGTCTACAAATAATAATCCACAGGTCTGCCACCTTAAGTCTGCAAGTTAAGAATGGTGTTTGCATTTTTTTTAATTGAAAGAAAAACTACATTTTTGTGACACATAAAAATTATCTGAAATTAAAATTTCAGTGCCCCATAAATCAAGTTTTATCAGCATACAGCCACACTCATTTGTCTTACACTGCCTGTGGCTACATTCGTGTTATATTAGCCAGGCTGAGTAGTAACAACCAAGACCATACGACCCACAAAGCCTAAGAGATTTACTACCTGGCCCATTATAGGAACAATTTACCAACTCCTGCTATAGATCTCAGGAGTGAAGGGAACGAAAAACAGTATGAATTTGAGAAAGTACAACAGAGAGTCCAATCAAAATGGCCTCAGTGTGAGTCGTGCAAGGTTATTCGGCAATGTGGCCTCTCCTATAATAAGAAAAACCACATGCAATCAGAGAAATGGGTATCTAGCCATAAGAAAAGCCACAGGCAGTTAAGTAAATAGCAATCAAAGAAATGGTGCCTTGCTAGCTCTTCCTAGAGGAAAGTGCTGGATGGAGTCTGGGAGGGGTTTGAGCAACAAGAAAGGATAAGAGCAGAATGGTGCCTAAGCTTCTGGACAGAGGACATACCTGCTATTTCCCCCACTGATCTGGTAAAATTCAGAGCTACTACATCAGGAAAGAGGGTCTCATCTCTTCTACATGCTGTCATCACTGCCTGCAAGGGATTGTGGACTGGAGAGCAGCATGCGTCTTCCAGGTTAGGGCTGGCTGGGACTGAGGATCTGTAGATGAGCTTGGGTGGCACCATGGGAGGAAGGCAGGGAAGCCCCTCTGAGCCTCAGATGAGGAACAAACGCATGGGCCCTTCATTCCCCCTTGAAGCCAATGAACTTCTATTCTTTCCTCCTTCCCCTTATTGTGTGTTAGCAACCACATATCAGAGAGAACATTCAGTCTTTGGTTTTTTGGAACTGACTTATTTTACTTAGCATGATAGTCTCCAGCTTCATTCATTTACTGGCAAAAGTCATAGTCATTCCTTTTTATGGCTGATTAATATTCCATTATGTATATATATCACATTTTCTTTATCCATTCATCTGTTGAAGGGCACCTAGGTTGGTTCTATAGCTTAGCTACTGTGAACTGAGCTGCAATAAACATTGATGTGGCTGCATCACTCAAGTATGCTGATTTTAAGTCCTTTAGGCATGTACTGAGGAGTGGAATAACTGGGTCAAATGATCATTCCATTCCAAATTTTCTGAAGAATCTCCATACTGCTTTTCAGAGTGGTTAGACCAATTTGCAGTCCCATCAGCCATGTATGAGTGTACCAAAGGTTGCATTTCAACAAGGAAGTAGACTTCCTGCTTCATCCTCTGCTCCTCCATGAAGGGGTGATGAACCTACTTTCCTCCGGCCTCCCAGGTCCTCCTCACCTTGTTATAATGCCAAACGCTACATATGGGAAGTCCTCCCTTGAGGCCAGTGGTGGAACCTCTCCTCCAGGAATGATGCCAGTGGGACCTGCTCCCAGACTGAGGCCTCTGCCAATGATGCCTGAGTCTCTAGTGATGAGATCTCCCCCCTGCTTCATGATGATGTCCACTCAGCCAGAGATGATTCACCTCAGGTAAAAAGGACAGAGGGAGGCCTCTTTTTAATTTTTTTTTAGTTATACATGGACACAATATCCTATTTTATTTATTTTTGTGTGGTGCCAAGGATCGAACCCAGTGACTCACATGTGCCAGGCAAGCGCTCTTCCACAGAGCCATAACCCCAACCCAGAGAGAGAGGCCTCTTTATTTCCATTTTATACTAATGGTTCTACTTTACCAGGAGATCATGGTGCTGTGACCCTGGGTGTTTTCTAACAGCATGACAAGGAAGACTTGCTTCCCATTCAAAGAGAAAATTGTTTTGGAAAGGAGAAGCGGGAAGGAGCATGTACAGTTTTCATTTGTATTGTAAAATGTGAAAATGAAGTTGTCAACTCTTTTAGATAATCAAAAAAAAGTACTCAATTTAAGAACACAGTTTTACAAGTGTATATGTCCATATAAACAAACAGGTCACAAAATATTAGCTTTGCCTGTAAGCATAAGATTAGCTTTTGCCTGTAAGAATTCATGTAAGCATAATCATTTAGCAATGTTGTTCATTTTTCCTTGGGTTTCTTTTATTTGGCGTAAGATCTTTGTGATTTATCCATGTTTCTGCACACATCAGCACTTCATTCTTTATTAACTGAGTAACATTCCATTGTATGAATACAGCATGATTTTTCTTATCCATTCAGTTGATGGACATTCACATTGTTTCCCTTGTGGGGCTGTGAATAAAGCTGCCATGAACACTTGTGTATGCTTATATCTCTTGGACAAATACTGAGATATGAAATTGCTGTTTCATGCATAAGTGATGTTTATTAGAAACTCACAAACTCTTCTAAAGTGTTTGTAAATTTCATACTTTCACCAGCAGTATATGAAAATTCTAATTGTTCCACATCTTTGGTATGCTCAGATTTTTGTAATTTTTCTGAATTATGATTGTATTTCATCGTAATTTTATTCTGCATTTCTCTGATACCTACAGATGTTGAGTGTCATTTTGCATGCTTATTAGACATTCATATATCTTACTTGTGAAATGATTAACAAAATTCCTTGGGTATTTTATTTACATGTTTTTTGTTATTATCAAGTTATAATAAGGCTTCTCATATTCTGGAATCAAGTCCATTGTTAAAACATATTACAGATATATTTTCCCAGTCTGTGCTTTGCCTTTTCATTTTCTTAAAAATACATTTTGAAAAGTAGAGTTTTTAATTTTCATGAAGTCCAGTTTATCTATTTTTATGGAATGCTTTTTATGAAATCTTTGTCTACTTTAAGATTGAAGAGTTTCTCCTACTTTTCTATTTGAATGTTTAATTTTAGCTTACCTTTTGGCCTATGACTTTCAACACTTTAAGCCATTCCATTGTCTTCTGACTCACTTGTTTCCATTGAGAAGTCTTCAGTCATTCTTACTTTTATTTTCCCTAAATGTGATATATTTTTCCACCTCTTATTTCTGCCATTAAGGTTTATTTTTCTTTATCATTAGGTTTCAGCAATTTTACTATGTTGTAGGTCTTTGTGTGGTTTTCATTGAATTTATCCTGCTTGGGATTATAGTGCTTCCTGCACATGCAGATTCATTCTTAAAAATCAATATTGGAGGGCTGGGGATGTGGCTCAAGCAGTAGTGCGCTCGCCTGGCATGCGTGCGGCCCGGGTTCGATCCTCAGCACCACATACCAACAAAGATGTTGTGTCCACCGAGAACTAAAAAATAAATATTAAAAATTCTCTCTCTCTCTCTCTCTCTCTCTCTCTCTCTCTCTCTCTCTCTCTCTCTCTCTCTCTCCTCTCTCACTCTCTCTTTAAAAAAAATCAATATTGGACATTTTCAGCCATTATTCCTTTAATATTGTATTTAATACTTGCCCCAGGGCTCATAGCTGCTTATTATTATTCTATAAGTCACCAAGACTCCATTCAATTTTTCAATTTTTTTTCTTTCAGTACTTCTGTATGGATAGTTTCTTCATGTTTCTACCTTCTCTTCATTTTCATTTAATTTCATTAAATCCATTCTTAATAGATTTATTGATTTCCTCCTTATGTCTACTGAATGCTCTGCTCATTTAGTAAAAGTTATTCTGTTGGACTTAATGTCTCCCAATCATGTGTGAGCTCTAGAAATCATTCAGACTATAAATTCCCTCAGTAATTTTTATTTCCCTGATATGTGTTATTTTACCATCCTCATGGACTATTACTCTTTGAATGCACAGAGTATCTGCCCAAATATTCAAGTGGATCCCATACCAGTTCCCTATCTCCTCAGCTCAGTGAGTCTACCTTGCTCTGCTTGGATTCCCCAACTCTACTAGACTCTAGGGAATTCCTCTAGGCATGTAGCTAATTTGATTGAATATCTCACTCAATTAGTTTCATTTATTAGTTTGTTTCTAAAAACCACTGCTTCATATATTTTGTCCATTCTTTTAATTATTTATGGTAAAGAGGAAAGTCTGGTATCAGTTGTTCCATCAAGGCTAGAAATGGAAATCCTTAGCTTATTGTTTTTGAAATAGATTCTGCTACTTGCCTTACAAGGTTGATTGTGAAATACACATGATATAACACCTCTGGCTTAGGCTGCCGCTCTATGAGAATTCTGAAATCATTTCTAACTGTTGGTTTCAAGATATCTTAGGTAAGCATTTTAGTTAGTGTTCTCCAAAGAAACAGAATCAAGGGGCAGGGGTGTAGTTCAGTGGTACAGTGCTCGCCCAGCATGAATGGGGACCTGGGTATGATTCCCAGAGAAGCAAAATCTGAAGAGGCAGTGAAGCTGCTATCTTCTCAGTCCAAGAAGCCAGAAACCTTGAAAGGAGAGAGAAGCCAATGTTGTAGATCCAGTCTGAGGCCGAAGTTCTGAAAAATCCCTGGAGAGTCACTGGTATAAGTCCACATTCAAAGGCTAAAAATCTGGAATCTATGTCCATGTATGACAGCAACAGAAAAGCATACCCCCTCAAAAAAGGTCAAGCAAGCACGAGCTAGCATTCCCTTCTGCTTTTTCCTTCCATCCACAGGATTATTGATGGTGCTGCCCACATTCAGGGATGTGCTTCCCAACTCAGTTTGCTGAGTCAAAAGCCTATTTTCTCTGGAAATGTACTTAAAGAGACTCAGAAGTGTACTTTGCCAATTTTCTAGGCATTCCCAAACCAAGTCAAGTTGGCAACCAAAATTATTCATTAGTAGGAATAAAAAAAAAGAATTGGGGGAACATATTGGTTAAGACATTTTCTTTCTTCTATCCTTTGTTCTTTCTCTTTCATTTTCCTTTTATATTACATCTCCCAATAGCCACACTGGGATCTCAGGTTCTGTTTCTCTCTACATCATCAATTTCATCCAGAAGCTCCTGTTATTCTGTTAAGTACCTATAAATGGCTCCCATTCAAAACCCCTGAGAATTCATATTTCTAAAGGAGTTCACAGTAGCTTGAAAATTGGCCAAATAGATATATAACTGGGTCAATCAGGTTAGAAACCTAATAAAAGACAACTAGAACTACAAAGTCTTGTTTGTGATATCAAGAAGAGTAAATGTCACCTGAATTGTTATCTGATACAGGAGCAACAAGCCTCATGGGACCATTAGTCATTTCAATGTGGCAAGAGTCACACGTGAAAAACAAACATTTTGGATATATTAGTTACATAAATTATTAAAATCAATTTCACTTATTCCTTATTACATTTTTAATAAGGCTTGCATTATATTGCCTTTGATCAGTACTGAGCAAGAAAGCAAAGGCCAGGAGGAGGGGGACTGGATTTTAGGAAGTACAGTAGCATGACCAGTCTACATTCTAGAACCACTGGTCTCACAGTGTGTGAAGGACAGACGTGGAGGCTCCAGAATGAGCTCTGTTTCTTACCAACTTTGTCCCTGGACATATCACTTAAACTCTCTGAGATTCTCTGTCTTCATAGGAAAAATAGCTAAATCTTTCACAGATTGGGAGACAGATAGATGCAAAAAAATAAAAAAGCATGACAACTGAATAATTAATGCTATAAATGTTAGGTATGCTTGCACAAGTTAAATAATGCATCTCAGTGGAGGGCTGGTCTAGACTTGCCAGATCTGGGTGAGCTAGACCCTCAAATTTGGCAACATGGTTGTTCTGGAAGGTGTGAGGCAATACCAACCTCTGTCATCACAGTATTTTTCTACTCAGGGAAGTTTGGGATCTTCATGAAAACATGTCCTCCTTCCCATGTAGAACCCTGGCAGTGGTTGAGCTAGATAAGGGGAGGACAGGACAAGCCCTGTGAAGGCTAAGTAAATGAGACCCAGTTTATTTAACGTGTGGTTATCTGGCCACACAGGTGTTCCGTGGCCTTTCTTTCCCTCCTCTGGAGGTCAGTATCACAATGTTGCCAGAATCAGAATATTACAAGTGAATATTTACACTATAGATAGAGCTATTTGATCAGGCACTTCCAAGCCTGGCATTATTATTTTTAAGTGTCTAGAGGCTCTGTGTCAAAGTTGAATGTGTGTTATGTAATGCTCTGGTGAATCTGGGATACAGGCAATTAATTTTCAGTGGGATCCCTAGGCTTTCTGTGATATGGGGTACTTGAGGAAGGAGCTTCTAAAGCTCCATTATCCTTTATAAGGCTGACCTTCAAGCCCACAATCCCAAAAACTGAAGAGCAAGTGCCAGAGACTGGTAGAAAGTAGGGTTTGGGTAGACACTCCAGTCCCTGCTGTTACTTGAGAACCTTCTACATATGCAGAACATCAAATTCAGCTGCTTCAACTTCATGTTAATTGTGTCTGGGCAACTAGACAACATGGGATAGATTTTTACTAAATCCTAGGGTATTATATGGCCTCTATTTCCTATGAAATAATGGTCCCCATCTGAAAAAGTGTACATGAAATTAAAATTCCACCACAATGGGGTGAAGAATCGGATAGTTTGCTCTTGTTATTGCTTGTTTTTTTGATTCTGTATTGCTTTTTTTTTAATTTGAAAATTGTCAAGCAATGGAATTTAAAAAAACAAGATGTTAAGGGAAAAAATCCTATGAAAGAATTAGTACTCTGCCTAAGTACCATCCAAATATCATGGTAAAATATATTGTCCAGGAATGGTTGTTTGGTACCAGAACTGCTGTGGAAGTCAAAGAAACTATATAATAAATAATCTATAATCATTATGATAATACTAACTGCTATGCCCCTACATTTCAGTGGTTTAAAATATAGGAATTTATTTCTTGCCCATATAAAATACAAAAGTGATGCTTATGACTGTTGAGTGGATTCCCTTCAAGAAGGGGACCCAGGCCCCTTCCATCTTGGGGTTCTGCCAGCTTCACACATGGTCTTCAGGGTTGTGGTGCTTCTCTGCCTCAAGACATCAAAGCATAAGCCACGGAGGACCATGTGTGGGATTTTAGGAATAGAACTGGAACTGGGGGGCCTCCATGCACTCCCATGACATCACCAGAAGTGGCCACGTGCCCCCATCTCCCTGCAAGGTGGGTGGGGGAGTAGAGTCTTGTTCTGCTCCCAGTAGGAAGCCGTCAGCAGTCTCTGCCTCAGACTACCTACACAGACACCCCCAGACAGCAGCACACAGAGGTCCGAATACAACAGCATGGCTGATAAAATTTCATGACTCACTGAGTTCAGCAGGACTGGATTGAGAGGAAGTCACTCATGTGCAGCTGACATGACCGACTGCTGCTCGTGTCCCATTCCCTTCCCAGCTTTTGTGGATGTAGAAAATTGAATCTTTCCCAAATGTTCTAAAATATGAACCTATTTCAGTTTACAGAATGACTCCCCATAGCCGCTAGTCTTTGTTTTACAATTTGGTATCTTTGGATTCTACTTTTAGAGCCTATACAAAATAAAGGTTCTCCTAATCATGGGTAAAATTTTTTACCATCTAAAATGCCAACTTATAAATACTGTGTGAATGATTTGATAATTTTCACAAAATATATATTACTTCATTATATGCCCAGAATGAACATTGGCTCCTATAGTATATGACTTTAGGATCATTATAGCATTATCATGAGTATGCATTATAGAGATGTAAAACTTCAGTTCTTAGAAGTTTTTGAAGGGTTTTTGTTTCTATCTTTTCCTCCTGATTGATTAAGAGACTTCAAGTTCCTTACTGTGAGATTGTGTAGAAAGAGTTAATTGTGGCAGTTATTGAAAAATATATTACTTTTCATATTTATTCCTGTCATGGTTTAGATCTGGAATGTTCCCAGAAGGCTCCTGTGTTAAAGGCTTGGTTCCCAATACAGCAATACTCAGAGATGGAGTTTGGGGAAGTGATTGGATCATGAAGTGATTTAATCCATTATTGGATTCAGAACTGAATGAACTCCTGGGAAGTGGTAGAAATTGTAGGAGGTGGGACCTAGCTGAAGGCAGTGGGTCCATGGGAGTGTCCCTTGGAGACTATGGCACCATCCTCCCTCTCCCCTGTCCCTTTCCCCACTACCATGGGGAGGGCAGCTGGGCTCCACCACACCCTGCCATCATGATATACTGCCTCACCATAGGCCCAAAGAAAAGAAGCTGGCCCATAGAAGGAAACCTATGAAATCATAAGCCAAATAATTCTTCCTTTAAGTGGTTTTCCTGAGGTATTTTGTGAAAGCAGTGAGAAGCTCACTAACGCAATTCCCTTTTTGTTTGTTCATTCATTCAACAAGGGAGTGTTGGTGACCTGCCATGAAACAAGCCCTGGGCTGGATGCTCAGTCACAAATACAGGGCCCAGGGAATTCCAGCCCCCTCAGTTTATGACCCACCAGTGATGGTGACAGGTCTCAAGTGAGGGAAGAACTAAGGGAGGGCTTCTCAGCTGGACCGGGAACCAATCAAAGGAGGGCTGGAGAGGCCTCCCTGAGCAGGGATCAAGGCTCACATAGAAAGAATTTCTCAGGAGTTTGAGAGGCTCCTGTCCATAGATTCCTTTCTTATGCCATCTGTTTTTATTTTAATATTTCCCTTGCCAAATATTCTTGAACTTTTTTTCATACACAAAAATGTCTACTGCTTTTTCTCTGAAATATTTACCTATGAATTTTGTCAGGGAAGTGAATTATTATTTGGCCATTTTTGACCGACAAAGGTGACAATTTCATACATCTTAATATAAATCTGTGACTCCCTAGGCTGAATGGTTCTGGTAGCCTAATATTATGGTGTTTCGTTCCAGTCTTTTTAAAATGCCATTTAAAGCAATCTACCACAAAGTAAAAAGTTCCAGTTTCAACCAGATCCTTCACGAGAGTGCCATGACAGTGATTCTGAGCACCGCCTCGCCACATCAGAAGAGAACTTTCCTACCTGCCACTTCCTCGTCTTCCCATGAGCACTGTGGAAACCACCTCCCCTGTCAATACAGGCTTATCTGCGATTAAAATTAGAAATATGACCTTGGAGCCTTCTCTCTTTTCATGCCACTTTTCCATGGCATGGCTCGAAAAGATAAGGCTGCCTATAAAAGGGCCTTTCGGTGTTGTCCAGCTGTCCGTGGAACCTGACGGATCTGCCATGGTGAGTGGGGCACGAGCTTCCCCGGCTGACTTATTAGACTTCTCCTGTTTTCTCCACAGACCTCAGTGATGTGGGGTAAGCCGACTTTCCAAGCCTCGCTAGGCCACACTCAACCTTGTTTTTGTCTTCATGCAGATGCTGCTGGTCTGGTCGCTGGCACTGCTGCTGGGAACAGTAGCAGGTAAGAAGAGGCGCTGGGCTGGACTTGAGAGTCCCACTGCTTAGTCTGCTCCAGAAGGCCTTGGGGCTGGATTCAAGCCACAAGGGGGGTCAGGAGGAAAACAGAGAGGTGCAGGATTGAGAGCTCAAGATCTAAGCAGGATTGCCAGGTAAAATCTACAATGCCCAGTTAATGCTGAATTTGAGATAAGCAAGAAATAATTCAAAGAGCAAATGGGTGACATATTTAGACAAAAAATTCCCTGTTTAACTGAAGCTCAAAGTTGGCTTGTAATTTTAATTTCTGAGTCTAGCAGCCCTAGCATAGAGTCAAAGGAAGGGTTTGAACCTTAGTTGAGTCACCTACAACTCCATGACCCTGAGCAAAATCCCAGGCCCCTCCATGCTTCACAGCCTTGTCTGTGAAGTGGGGAAATGACATCACCCGTCTCCTGGGCTGAGACTCTTAGGTAAGAGAAGTGGCTCATGGTGCCCAGCAACTGGCACATAAAAGATGTGGAGGGATGCAGCCCTGAGACAGCTACTACTCTTACTAGTGCTATTATGTGGCCCTCTCCCCAGAGCCCTCCTGGAGTTGTCCCTCTATGCAGGAGCATGCCAGCCCACAGTGTGTCAAATCCCACGTTTGATTGTTTCTGCCTACCTTCTTCATCACAGGAATCCACAATGGGGCTCAAATTTAGGTCAGAAACCTACATGCAAAGTCAAGGTGGAGATGTGGAGTTCTGGCCCTTGCATGAAACTTGAGCTCTCCACCCAAAGTGCAAAGCCACAGGGCTGCCCTGGGAGCCAGGAGCCTCAACACAGGCCCATCCCCACCACAGTTAGGACACAGGCCGCTCCATTCCTGGGCACCAGTGGCTAAGGATGACATCTGGGTGGAGAAGCTAAAGTGAGTCCCTGCTTGGGACTGAGCAGAGACACAGGACAGTGAGGGGGTCCCCTGGGGTACAGGGAGGAGCAACAGCTTTTCTGCCACAGAGGCATCGTCCTTTGAAGCTGCTTTGTGAGAGTATGAGTGAGAGGGTGCTTGGGAGAGTAAGGAAGGCGATCTGCCATGAAATGCAATTTGACACATATTTTGCCTGCGACGCCATTAAAGAGCATTCTGGTTAAACTAATATCCTTGAAACTCTTCTGGGTGATTTCAGGAAAAGAAGTCTGCTATGACAGACTCGGCTGCTTCAGTGATGACTCCCCATGGTCAGGAATCGTGGAAAGACCCCTGAAAGTATTGCCCTGGAGTCCAGCAGATGTCAACACCCGCTTCCTCCTGTACACTAACGAGAACCAAGACAACTATCAAGTAAAAATCCTCATGTTTTCAGTCCTTAGTTCCATCTGCTTTGTGTAATTAGTATACTGCACATCCCATGACCTGGGGGAACTAATCAGACAGTGGAGTTTGTATCTTTGTAGACTTTTAGGGTGATGAGTTTAAGTATTATTTCATGTAATTTGTTTATAAAAGATCAATTAACTTCATGTTAAGTTAATAATTAATTAAATTGTCCTAACTCTATAACACCATTTAAATATATAAATGTAGGAAAAATACATATTCAATACATATAAAAAACATAAAATATCCAATATTTTATACACACGTGCACGCGTGCGCGCACACACACACACACACACACACACACAGATAGTTCCCACCTACGATGGCTCAACTTAATAATTTTTTGAACTTACTATGGTGGAAAAGCAATATGCATTCAGTTGAAACCATCCTTTGAATTTTGAATCTTGATCCTTTCTTGTTTAGTGATACGCCAACAATACTCACTCACAAGTCAGATCACCAGTGTAAACAACTGATTCTCCACAAGGGCTGTTGCTAAGTTCTGATGTTTGGCAACTTAGGGGTTCTCAATGCGTTATCAACTTACAACACTTTCAACTTACGATAGATATTGGCGCATAATCCAAACATAATGGGGGGACATCTATACATAGATGTATCTCACAGTGTTGGATGGATAGATAGATCACAGATACACAGAGATCCACACACATAAGAAGGCTTAAATTGTGTGGAATTAGATCTGAATGACAAATAGCATAGCAGACATCTTAGCCCAAGTTCAACAACGGCAACAATACCACGATGCCTGGAAGATGGCAACTTGGGGAGGATTGTGGACAGCGTGGCTGTCATGGAGTGATCTATACCCATAAGAAACCCAAATCCCAGTTGTCTTCCCTTACCTATTGCCTCCCTCCACATCTGAATGGTTTCTTCCCCAAACAGCAAATCACTGCGGATTCATCAAGAATCCAGAGCTCCAATTTCAAAACAAATAGGAAAACCCGCTTCATTATTCACGGATTCATAGACAAGGGAGAAGAAAGCTGGCTGGCCAACATGTGCAAGGTGAGGCCTGGTGAACTCTAAGGGAAGCTTGTCTCAGGAGCAAGTAAGACACTGGCCCCAACCATAGAGGAAAAATGCTTGTTCCTACCACCCTGGAGGTTCCTGTGACCCCTACTGGGCCCGAGTTCCCAAGGGAGGTGCAGGAGGAGATGTGGGTGGAGGGGCCTGGGACCGTCTTTCCTTCATGGAAAAGCCTACTCCTTTACCTTCAATATATTTATATATTAAGGGGTCCTGCCTGTCTTCCACTCATGCAGTACATGTTTATTGAGCACCCACTATGTGCCAGGAACTAGTCTAGGCATTGAGCTAGTCTAGGCAATGTCCTCAGGGGGCTCTCTAGCAAGGGACAATGTAGTCTTATGTTATTTAGGATGTTCTAATGAGACAACCCATTGTACCACAACTGATAAATTTTGTCTAAATCAAATGTCTAAGCATCTGTTTCAGTAGAAATCCCAAGAATCCAGGTCCCATGATGGTCATGCCTCAAGTCTGGAACCAGTCTTAAACTTTAGGAGGGATTCTTTATACATTATAGACTAGGTGTTTTGTTCATAGCTTTGGGGTTAAAAGTGACATGACACTTTTCAGGTCAAGGTTGGATTTTTAACCCTGATCCTCAAATCTGTTAATTAGTTACCAATAATGATCCTGAATTACTAACTTATTTATTATATCTCTTCCTTCAGAAAATGTTCCAGGTGGAAAGTGTGAACTGCATCTGTGTGGACTGGAAGGGCGGCTCCCGGACCGGATACACCCAGGCCTCCCAGAACATCCGGATCGTGGGTGCAGAAGTGGCCTACTTTGTTGATTTCCTTCGGGTAACTGCCTTTGGTTACAAAAAAGTCCATGCACATTGCTCTCTGAATTCTCTTTCTAAAATAAAAGTATGATAATTTTGATGAAGACATTTCTCTACTAAGAAATTGCTTTGTGCTTAGTTAAACAAAAGACAGAAAAATCTAGATTGGGGTTTCATCAATAACTTAATTCAATAATCTGGTTTTTGTTTTTAATTAAGTGAACTAGGTGGATGGTATCTACTGAATTCTACCAGTACTTATTACAATTTTACCACTCATTACCAGGTTGAGAATGTTAACCTCAAGGTTAAACTAATTTTTTTTTTTTTTTGCTTTTGTTCATCTTTTTGGAGAGAAGCACAATGGTAACAAGCTAACCTGCCTGGGTAGCCAAAAATTTAGAAAATGTTAAACTTGAATGTGCTTAAATAGTTGTTTTCATTTTAGTTTCCTAATCTGAACACTTGATTCATCTTCTCTAGGATAATAATTTACCATATCCTTCAAGAATTTTTTCTTCATGGTAATAAAACAAAATACAGCTCTATATGCACTAGTTTAAAAATTAAATTGTTTTCCACTTTTCATTATATCTGTGAAAAAATAAACCCATAAGGGTCAATTGCTTTGAAGGAATCATATGTACCTTCTTAAAAATCAAGGTTTTGTAGACACTTATTGTGCTGACCAGGAATTCTGCCATACTTGGAAACATTTTGAAGAGGTTTTCTTTCCAACAGACTCAATTAGGATACTCGCCTTCCAATGTCCATGTCATTGGCCACAGTCTGGGTTCCCATGCTGCTGGGGAGGCTGGAAGAAGGACCAATGGGGCCATTGGACGAATCACAGGTTGGTCACAACAGCAAAACTGCAAAATTAGATTTTATGTACCTCTATAAGGTTCAAAAGAAAGTACAGGAGGAGGATTTGGTGCAGCCTGCTTAGTACCTTGTTTGAATAGGCCTCATGATCAGAAATTAGGATGTTCTTTGACCCAAGGCTTCTTATTGCTGTCAGTCATTTGTGTTCAGTACACTATTTACCATTTAAATATTTTATAGGTGACTAACATGTGAGTTAAGAACATTCAGAAACATTGTTTTTATCTATTTCCCATTTTTAGGTATTCACAAAAATATATCATGAATAATTGCCATAAATAATAGAATAAATGAAATTTAATCCACAGAGCTCAAATGTGTATAATTAATTGTATTTTACTTCGATGGCAGTAATTAATAAGCCCAAACTTCATCAACCACTATCCCAGAGTTGGGGGAACTGGGGCAGAAGATCAGGCTCCCCTGGGCTGCCAGTTCTGGTGCTGCTAACACTTTTCAAATACTATTTTGAAAACCTGAGACTGGCTGCATTTGGCCAGTGGGTCACATATTGGATACCCAGGTCCTAAAACAACTCTGATGTGACTATTTCAAAATTCCCCAAGAAAAGACCACTTTCTTCTTCCTCTCCCAACTTCTGTGTTGACCAGATGATTCTTTCTTTAATACTGTAGTAAGTTGGTTGCATTGGGTTGATGGGGACATTTGGAATTTCTATCTTTAATTTTCTGAAAAGATGTTCTTCCAGAACATTCTTTCCCATCATTTGTAAATGTTTACCACAACTTACTCAGCCAGGCACTGTGCAAAAGCAGACTACGGACTCCATGACCTGGAAAGTCAAGATCCTTGCCCTGTGGGAGATACAGTCAGCCTGGACAGCATTTAGTTCTGTGTCTCTCCCAGGTCTGCCTCTTTTATGGTAACTGTGCTAGTGACTAAGATTCTCCTAGGGACTAAGCACCCATAAGTAATGGCAAAGTTTAAGTCTGGGGAAAATTCTCATTCAGGCAAATAACAAACTAGAAATATATAATCCCTTCAGAAAATGATAAGGTAGAAAAGAACTCGAAACTCACCATTATAGCCAATACTTGCACTCAGGTCTGTAACTGATGAAGCAAGGTGAACCCTGACATAATTAATGACAAATCCTATTTGCTTTAGGATTGGATCCAGCTGAACCTTGCTTTGAGGGTACACCTGAACTTGTCCGATTAGACCCCAGTGATGCTCAGTTTGTGGATGCAATTCACACTGATGGTGCCCCAATAGTCCCTAACTTAGGTAAGTTCTACAACTTGTTCTTCTAGAACATTTTAAGTCTACACATCAAAGTGTTTTCTAGTGTCTTGAGTCTATATAGTAATGTAAACATTGCCTTATTTTAAAAATTCTCCAGGGTTTGGAATGAGCCAAACTGTGGGTCACCTAGATTTCTTTCCAAATGGAGGAATAGAAATGCCTGGATGTCAGAAGAATATTCTCTCTCAGATTGTTGACATAGATGGAATTTGGGAAGGTAATATCATAGTATCTACAAGGGGATTTTCACTGGGGAAAGTTTTCATTTTGTTTTGCTTTGACATTGAACAGGTGTCACATTTTACATGACAAAGGGCTTTGAACTGCATCTCCAAGTTAGAGGATCCCATTTGGACAAGTGGGCATGATGAGACTGTGGGAAAGAAAGTACATTTGCAGTCAAATTTGAAAGGATCTAATTCAGAGAATACTAAGTGGCATTGATAGCCATGTGGACTAATCTTCCTTCTCAAGTTATTTTTCCATTTCACTTAACAATGGCATTAATTATTGTAACCTAAAACAGTACTTAACTTCTGATTGCTTCACAAATCATAAATATACTACATAAAGACTTTGTACTGTGATCTCCATGGGTTCGCACTAATTAATGAAATCTACTCAATAACTATATTCTGATCATGATGATAAATTATAAAAGTAAAATCTGTCACTGATGTGTAATCACGTCTGATTTCACAGGAACTCGTGACTTTGCAGCATGTAATCACCTAAGAAGCTACAAGTATTATACTGATAGTATTGTCAACCCCACTGGCTTTGCTGCATTCTCTTGTGCCTCTTATAGTGTTTTCTCTGCAGTAAGTAGACTCTATCTTCTGTTTGAATTTTATTTATTTTTTAAATTTTATTTATTTTTATTGATGCTAGGGATTAAACCCAAGGCCTCGCACACGCTAAACATGCACTGGATCACTGAGCTATATTCTAAGCCCCACCATCTGAATTTTGTGACTATCACTTTTCATGAGTGATGTAGTTCACCAGTTGAACTTCTTTCAAAGGGCCAGAGGGAATAACTTTGGGGTCCACTGGTGCTAGGTCTCTTGGTACCTTTGGACTCTAGGTCATATCCGTCTGCCTTATTGATGGTCAGCATTTAGAGATGCAGTCTCTGACTTGTCTACTTTTTTTGGTTTGGGCAATGCCATTAAAGAACTTTGGCTATTTCTTCATGACTAGTTCAGTTGCCCACTAATGTAATGGATGCTAGCCCTGAGACTCTGCCATGTCTGTCATCTGGTCCACCAATTCAGGAGTCTGTCATGTGCCTTTTCTGTGGAGTAGCTTTCCCCTCCAGAGTGGGAATATGGACGTTTGTCTCCCATAGTCTGTCTTCCCTCTTTTTCCCTTTTACTAGAATAGAAAGAGATATTTTCTTACAAAAAAAAAGCCTTCTCCAGACAGAGGCTAACTGGAACATTTTTCTCCAAATTGGGAGAATTCTGAGATTTGAATCCTTTGGTTCTTGATATGCTACATGGAAGGGAATTAAGAAAAGGCTGACTTTTGAGCATATTGTTCTGCTAATGGTCCCGTTTTTTGCATATCAGAAACTGATTACCACCTCCTGTTCTTTCTTATGCAATTTTTCCAGAATAAATTTTAATGACTAAGCAGGAAGTAACTGGGGCCATTTAAAGAGACAGAAGAGAAAAAGAAACACATACACACACACACACACACACACACACACACACACACACACACACATTCTCCCATTATGCAATTTTTATACTATTGTGTTATCTAACAGTGAAATTGCTGGTTTATCCTTGTGAATCATCAGATGCCCTGCTAACCTTTGCTGAGACACTATTAAAATCCCTTTTACCATTAGAAAAGAATTTGTTTTAGAATATTTTAATTGTAACATATTGGAAAAGATGGTGCACCATTAAAAGAAAAAGCATTCTCATTCATCATTTGTTTTCACTAGAACAAGTGCTTCCCCTGTCCAAGTGGAGGATGCCCACAGATGGGTCATTATGCTGATAGATATTCTGGAAAAACAAATGGAGTGGGCCAGAAATTTTATCTGAACACTGGGGATAAGAGTAATTTCTCACGTAAGTTTCTATATTATTTACATTAGATTCTCAGTGCTATATATTTTATCCTGTCTACTGATAATGGGTAAAATTGTTTTTCCATTCAAAAACTATGAATACCTCTCCCCAGTGCAGAAAAATGTACAGTGCTGTGCTCCAGGTAATGATGACTGATTTGGGTAGAGTGTGGGGCCTCAACTAGTAATGACCCCAGACATAAATTTCTTCACAATTGATTCTGGCTGAATTCAGAAGTCTTCCTATGTTCCACTCTTTTTTATTCGATCATAAGTTCATTCAGCAGAACTGTGAGGTTTTGTACAAGCATAAAAGTAATTCTAGAGAAAGATGGCAGGGGTGGTGGGGTGGAAAGTAGTTGACAGATTCAAGAGATGTTTAGGATCATAAACTCTAGGGAGGATGGGAAGTGGAGGGTGTGGCAATGGTGAGGCTTGAGGACAGACTCTAGGACAGACTTAGATAGCAGTGAATAGGGTTAAGAATATTGTAAAAATAAAGACAAATGTTATCCCATCCCCAGTGTGTCCCATGTTAGGCTAAAAGGGCAACATCTGTTAGTTTGCTTTTGACTAGTATCAAGGGAACTGTCTTTTGGTTGCCTAAATTGGTTCATTTCCAAAGGCAAGAGGAAGTTGAAGTATAGAATTTTTAAAATAAATTCAAACCATTTAGACAAAAGTATGGCAATACTCTAAAATTTGGTGATCAAAGAGAATTTTAAAAAACTTATGAAAATGTCCACTCTACTACTTTTCCACAACCTTTTAATATAAAGTTCTTAGAATATTAAAGAACACATTGTCAGATTGAAAAATTCTTTAAGCAAATTGTACTCCTTAGTCTCTTGGCTTGAAAATATATTTATTAACTTTGGAAATTCCTAACTAACCAATAACTATTCCCTGAACACTGAGATAAAGGAATGACTATGACTGTTTCATTTGAAGAATTACCACCAACATCATGTATAAGTTTTTTAACGTTCTGCAGTAGTGAAATGGAAATTAACCCATTATCAGTGTCTCTTTTTTATAAGCTAACATTTGGTAATTTAACCTCCTATGCAGGTTGGAGGTACAAGGTGTCTGTCACACTGTCTGGGCAGAAGGTTACAGGACATATACTGGTTTCTCTGTTTGGAAATGCAGGAAACTCTAAGCAGTATGAAATTTACAAGTGAGTAAAAATATCACCCTAAGCTTGAATGTTGAAATACTGTGCCTGTGTAATGTATGTCAACAACAGAAGAGTTTATTTATTCTTTACTGTATCGGAATAGAGTGCTGTCACCTGTAATAAGAAGAAAGATATTCTTTCACATTTGCACCTTAATACGTTTCAGAATTCTAGTTCTGAATTTTCCCCATTTTTTTCCTAAGAAAATCATCAAAGTTTACTATGATGCCTAGCACTAGATTTTATAATCAATAAATAACTATTTCCCACAAAACAGTGGGGAGAAGATTGATACAATGATGCCATCATTTGTTGAATCATGGGAGGGATGGCATTGTGACTAAAAGATGTTATAAGTTATTAAAACAAAGATGTGACTCAAAGTCTCTGAGTTACTGATTATAAAACCTACCACGGATTAAACACTATATATGTGAACTTATTTTATATATTAGAATGACCATTGCCTATCGATCATTTTTTGCTAGAGTCAATTTATAAACTGGTTTTAAAAATATATATGTACATATATATTTATATATATGATTATTTTATGTATATGCTATACATTTTTGTCAATTTCTTCATTCCCAGGGGCTCTCTTCAACCAGGCTATACTCATTCCAATGAGTTTGACTCTGATGTGGATGTTGGGGACTTGCAGAGGGTCAAATTTATTTGGTATAACAATGTGATTAACCCATCACTACCCAGAGTGGGAGCATCTAGCATCACGGTGGAAAGAAACGATGGAAGAGTGTAAGTAATAAAAATCCAAAGGGCTGAGAAGGATCAAGTAGTGATTACAATTCTATCCCCACTAAAATTCTCCTTTAAGTTAAACTTCCTACAGTGGTTCACCTGTACCCCAGCCACACCTGCTTTCTAATACCTTCTGTGTCTTTAGGAGACAGTGCAACTTTGATAGGTTTGTAGTCAGAGTCGTGTTATCTGATACAAATTAAGTATTAGAATGGGAAGCTGGCTTCACCATCCTGAGGAACGTTTCATTGGGCAGATGAACCTTTTGCTGTATATGTCATCAATGTCTGTGTCTCCCCCAAACTTCATGGGTTCACCAAATTGTTGCTTAACTCATTTAATTTATCAGGGAACTGAAATAGGCTGTTCCATATCACTGAACTTAATGAAGACAATGTTCCATAGGTCAATCCTTGATTCTAAGTAAGGTGTTTCTGAGCTGAAGGGTGTTTACCAAGCTCAACTACCAGAAAAGGTGAACTGATGATCGTCATAGTAACGGCAACCTCAGCTATTTTTGAGCGTTAAGCCAAACCCAAAGGCGGAGCTGGGGCTTCTTTTGTCAGGCCATTGTCCTCATAAAGACCCCACACCCACCTTCACAAATGAAGCCACCAAGAATTCAGACAAGATACAAAACAACAGTTTTCAAGGCACTGATCTTCAAGCAAAAAAGGACAGTGATGGCCTTGCAGACAAAAAAACAGACCAGGAGGAGCCTTAAACCTGCTCCAGCTTGTGGCCTGAGTCTCCAGGATGTGGCATGGGTGGGAGGAATGCAGGCAGAATCCAGTTGAAGAGATCATCTCTAAGTTGAAGAGATGGAGCCAAGAACCTGAGAATCTAAGGAACCAGATATCGTGGCACAGCCTACCAGACAGTAGAGACTTTGAGAGGGAGAATTCAGAGCTCTGGAAACACCCCTTAAATATTCAGCACAGTACCAGTCAGTGCATGGCTGTGAGCAAACTAGGCAGGGTCAGGAAACAGGCACTTGAAGGATTGGAGAGAACAGTGCCCAGACTGGTAACCGTGCTTATTTCCACTTATAATTCAAGAGACATTGGGTAGAAGGTTTAGGACAGTCTTCTCTCCAATAGGAAATTATTCATCTAGGTTTTGCAAGACTTGAAATGATCCAATTATTCCCAGACACTATATATGAATTGGTATAATACTACTTGGAAGTAAAATATTACAAGTTAAAAATATATGCCGTCAATTCTAGAGCATTTGCTAAAATGATAAAGAACTACAGTGAACAAACCAACAAAGGGACAAAATGAAATAAAAAATAATCTAAAAGAGGGAATAAAAAAGCAAAAGAGAACCAGGGAGACAAATAGAAAGCAAATGGAAGGGCAATGGACTTAGACCTAGCCATGTCAATAATTATATTAAACGAAAATAGACTAAATACTACAATTAGAAGACAGAGAATTTATGCTGGATTTAAAAAAAAATCAACTGTACTATGCCTACATGAAATGCACTTTAAATATAAAATCACAAGTAGATTCTACAAGATGCAAGGTCCAAAAAGAGCGCTCCATTGATTGAAAAAATGTAAATTAAAACCATAATGAGGTACCATCATAAACCTATTTAAACGATTCAAATTTTAAAAGATGGATAATATCAAGCAGTGTTGAGGATAAAAACAATCTTTAATTCATGCACTGCTGATGGTAACATACAATGATGAAGTCACTTTGGAAAGCAGTTTACCAGTTTCTTAAAGAGCCAAACATACGCCTAACTACAATTCAACCATATGGCTCTTGGGTACAACACTTTCTCCCATTCTAGTTTTTCTTTGGGTGGTTTCATAGTCTGAAAATGTTAAATGGAAAATGAGCCCTACCAGTCCTTTGGGATGTGATTAACAGCTTCACTGTATGCTATTTGCATAACCACATTACAAGATTGGAAAGGTGGTTCAGTCCTTCACAGGAGAGGTCTCTCTCAGTCAATGTCTGGCCTTGGGCACCAGGCATGCCCCCTCTCAGACTGCGTTGGGTTTAGTGGGGGGGGGGAGAAGTGGCTGTCCTCATGCTCAGCCCCCCAGCCTGTGCCAGGAAGACATGACCTCTTGCTGTTTTCTCTCCACAGGTTCAAATTCTGCAGTGCAGAGACTGTGAGGGAGGATGCTCTGCTCACCCTCACCGCGTGTTAGAAGGCAGCTGACATGTGTCACTCCATCTTACTGCTAATAAATCTAGTAGTGAAGCAATATACTCTGTCTTCTGACATCAATGTCCGTGTGTCCAGTGAAACCTTTGGATATTGTGATTAAAATCCAAATTGGCAATTAGTCTGAAGAACCACTAATGACTGTTGAATGTTGCTATATTCTGTGGGGCATTGGAGCTTAGGAATATTGTTTACACAACACTGTCATCATGTCCATTATTAATATTACTGATGTCATTCTGATCACTGTAGACAGATTTCCAGGCCCAAAGTGAACCCTCAAATTAGGCCCATGTGGAAAGTATCACCTTTGCCTCTGTGTCCATCATCTTTAAGTTCTGTGTCTCCTCCTCATCAGACATGTCAGGACTGATGACATGAGGAGATGAGTATGGGACACATCTGAGGCTTCTTGACTGGTCTCCCTGTTCCCCGTGGGTCTCCCCAGACCCTTTGCCTCTCTTCAGTCTATATAATCTTCCTAAAGCACAAATAAAAGCTTCCCCCAGTGATTCCCAGGGAAGAATCCACATTTTTTAGTGAGTCTTGCAAGGTTGCCCTTGGTCTGACTGTCACACAGGACTCTAGTCTCATCTCAGAACATTCCTTCAGGAACTCCATATTCCAGCCTTGTCCCCAAATAGGGCTTTGATCTCAGATGCTTCTGGACATTTGTAAAAACTCTTTCTCTTTCTAGAATTTTCTTTCGTGTCTTTCCATCTGTTTAACTCCTACTTGTTGTTAAACCTATGTGTAGATATCATTTTGTCCAGGAAGACTTTCTTCATCTCCATTAGTCACAACCTGTAGATTAAATTAAGTTCTTACTCTCCGCTTTCCCACTGCACCTAGAATCTTCCCCTTCTCAATGCTTGTATATACATATTGTAATTACAGATTCTCTTCTCTGTTTATCCCATTCTTAAACTCTTTAAAGGGGTTACATTGGTAAACATCACATTAATGGAATCCACTAATGTCAGGTTTTTAAAATTAGGCTATGTCCAAAAAATAAAATCCTATAAGAGAAAAGGATACCTGTGCTAGGTCTTACAAGATAGGTAGGGAGTTGACACAGAGGCAAAGGCACTCCAGAGAGAGGGAACAAGATAGGCAAAGACACGGCGGTATGAAAATATGAGAAATTGAAAAGGCCTTTCATTCCATGTTTTACCAAAATACATTCAGGTTGAGCATGAAGAGCCATCAGTCTGAGTCAAATAGGATGCTTTCTCTTTCACAAACCAAAGCACCAACCCACACTAGCTTCAACAACAAAGAAATGTATTGGCTCATGCAACTGGAAAGTCCAGAAGTCGGAATGTTTTTTATTGATGCAGCAGCCCAATGACCTCTTTCTCTTTCCATGCTCTTCTATGTCTGGTGATGCTTTTATATCAAGGCTGGTTACCTCCCACTTAGAGGGAGCTAGTAAGAGAGAAAGTGCATCTCCTTTTCCATCTTCCCTGATAAAACTCCTAAAATACCCTCTGATTGGCCTGTTATGAGTAAAGTGGAACATGCTGATTGCAAGTCAATAAGGGCCCACACCTGGGCATAGGAGGAGGTCAGCATGCTCAGTGCCTGGACCAGGTGAAGGAGAAATGGATGCCTACATGAGAAGGAGTTGTCCTCCTGGTCCTCCTTATGGTGGGAAAGATGGAGCTCCATTGGCTGAAAGAGGGAATGTTTTGAGAGAAATGAGTTTGGAAGGAAAGTCACATGGTTAGTTTTAGTCATGTCACAGTTGAGGTGTTCATCATCTTCCAATGGGCCACAGCAAGTGGGCAGATTCGTACATGAACACAGATTCAAGGATAGAGGCCTGGGTGAGGCATGTAAACTTTGGCATCTTCAGTGTACAGATGGCATTTTTTAAATCCCTGTGTTTCTCTGCAAAGAGTTTGTGACAATGCTAAATACATGTGAGTGCTCTAGTACTTAACAAATATTTACAATTATAGTTGCTTGAGTACCTCATTATAATGATGAATTTGAATAAAAAAATCAGTGATTAATAATGTTACCTGCAGATTTACGTGAGTAGAAGATGGAAAAAGGAATCTAAAATAATTTAATTTAAAATACATCCATTAAAAATACCCTTGTTGGGCTGGGGATGTGGCTCAAGCGGTAGCGCGCTCGCCTGGCATGCGTGCGGCCCGGGTTCGATCCTCAGCACCACATACCAACAAAGATGTTGTGTCCGCCGAGAACTAAAAAAAAATATTAAAAATTCTCTCTCTCTCTCTCTCTCTCTCTCTCTCTCTCTCTCTCTCTCTCTCTCTCTCCCCCCCTCTCTCTTTAAAAAATAAATACCCTTGTTAAGAAGTATAATCATTTTCATCATAATGAAGTGTTTGCATGTGGCTTTACTTATCTTAAATGAAATTTTTATTCAAGTTGTTTACCTATTTCTGTACATAATACACTTTTTTTAAAAATTCTATTTTAAAGCCCTAAATCAAGTTTTTAAAACTTCTCTTAATATAGGAACTCTATGTCAATTTGAAAAGAAGGACAAGTCCATATTTAAATGATATACTTTCAGTATGTAATATCCATAATGTTTCTTACTGCACCATATTTCTTTTCTCTAAGATTAGGTGTAAAGAACCAATGGAATTAGACTCTATGGTTCAGGCTACTTCTGTAAGAGGGGACTTTTGGAAGGAAACTGGCTGCCAACTCCATGTTTTTGTTTTTTCCAACACTTACATTGTGCTTAAAGCATTCCAGGCACTATTCTAAGTGCTTCATACACATTTACTCACTTAATTCTGACTATACCCTCTTATCTAGCTACTTTTATTGTTCCCATTTTCAGATGAAGCAACTGAAACACAAAAAGGTTACATAACTTGCTTCAGGTCCCAGGCTACTAAGTGCTGGATCTAGGTTTTCCCTTCCAACAGCACTTTAGCAATCAAATTTTTCCTCTCTTCCTTTTGCTTTTTGTTTTTATTTCTTTAAGACATGGTCTCACTGTGCTGCCTAGGCTGACCTCAGACTCTGGGGCTCAAGTGATCCTCCTGATACCAATGCTAGAAATAAGGAACAGGTTCTTGAAGATTAAATACTTGAGAAACACTGAGGCAAGCGTAGAAAACAAGTTTTATTTAAAAAGAGACAGAGGACAGAGGTAGCAGACTTCTCTGGAAGGAAGGGGGCCCAAGTCTGCGTGCCCATGGAAGTGGGTGTGTCTTGCTTTTCTAAAGACCCCAAAACACCCCTCACCTTCTGTTTCCTCCCCATGTGTCTGTGTGTCTAAGGGCAGGAAGGACCAGCACAGGGGGTAATCCTTAGCAACTCCAGGGAAGCGTGATCAGAGGTTAGCTGTTAGCAACCCATTGCCCCTGGTCTGGTCAACCCCATCATCCATTACCTACACTGACTGCCAGACCTTTGGCCCTTGCCTCAGTTTGTTGAGGAATGTGACATTTCCTGTACCCTCAGGCCAGGCAGTGCTTCAGGAAGATTGCTTTTTGGCAAAGAAACCGTATGGAGAGTCAGAACAATGGGCTCATTTATAGAATTATTCTCTTAACCTTGTGTTCCCACCATCCTCCTCTATTAGTCTCCTTACACTCCCACCTCTCAGGTCGCTGGGACTATAGGTGCCCAGCACCACACCCACCTTCCAGGGCTTACTTTTGATCTACCGCACTACTCCGCAGCCTTCCGGCAGCCTTTCTATTCCTGACCCAGGATGCTTGAATTCAGCCTTGTTTCATGTAACAAGTCTATGCAAAGTTACTTTCTTTTCTCCCCAAACTCCCATAGCACTTACATAAATACGTATACATGTACATACATACATGACACACACTCAATACCCAAAGGATAGCTGGGAGAAATATGAAAGTGGACTTCTCAAATGCTAGCAAATAAATAATTAACATTTTTGCCCATTATTTATATAGCATAAAAAGAAAAATATGACAACAATTTAAATACCTAAATAGCTTCTATTTGCTATTCTTGAATAATATCTTATTACTTGAAATAAGAGTTCCAATGAATTGAAGAGGGGGTTTGACTTTGTAAACAGAAACAGGCCAAAAGAAAAAAAAAGGCAGGACAAGAGAACAAAAATTATTTCAAAATTACTTTCCTTATAGGGTTAAAACAGAAGGTACGTCCGTATTACACTGACTGGCTAACTAGATTCAAGATTTGTAGAGATCATTCTCTTCCATGGTCAACTTAATTCCTAAATAAAAAAAATTATTGTGAACGGGATTAATGATATTTTTTAGTGCACTATTAGTTTATAAAAGTGCTGCAAATTTTGTATGTCAACTTGTATCCTGCAACTTTACTGAATTAATTATTAGATTGAACAGTTTGGGGTGTTGTCTTTGGGGTTTTTGAAATATAAGATTGTGTTGTCTGCAAACAGGGAGAGCTGGACTTCTTCTTTTCCAAATTAGATTTCCATTATTTCCTTCTATTGCCTAATTGCCCTGGCTAGGGCTTCCCCTAGGTGAACATAAGTGGGGAAAGTGGGCATCATGCTCTTGTCTGAGACTTCACAGGAAAAGCTTTGAACGTTTCTTCAATCAGCATGATGATGTTAGCTGTGGGTTTGTCTTCTCTGGTCTTCTCAACAGGACATGAAACATTCTCCAGAACAGATCATATTTTAGGTCACCAGAAAGCCTCAGTCCTTAAATTTCAATTATGTTTTCTAACCACAATGACATAAAAGTAGAAATCAACAACAGGAGGAAATTTGGTTACTTTATACATACGTGGAAATTAAACAATCTGCTCCTAAACAGCC
The DNA here is from genome assembly GCF_964194105.1 of Spermophilus citellus. Lineage (NCBI taxonomy): Eukaryota > Metazoa > Chordata > Mammalia > Rodentia > Sciuridae > Spermophilus > Spermophilus citellus. The sequence continues at coordinate 84,081,181 of NC_138195.1, forward strand.
AGTGGTTTAATGAAGGGGAACTTAAACATTTCTTCAGACAAATGAAATGGAAGTACAGCATTTCAAAACCTACTGGATACAGCCAAAGTCATTCTTAGAAGGAAGTTCATGGTAATAATTACCTACATCAAAAAAGAAGAAATATCACCAATAAACCACCTAATGATGTACTCCAAGGAACTAGAAAAACAAGAGCAAAACCCCAAATTAGTAGAAGGATGGAAATGTAAATATCAGGGGAGTAATAAATGAAATAACAAAAAATACACAGGATCAATTATGTGATAATTGATTTAAAAAAAAAAGCGAAAGCAACCAACAAGCAAGTAGACTAGAGAAAAAGAGAAAATATTGAAATAGATAAAATCACAGGTGAAAACTGATACCACAGAAATAATGAGCATCATAGGGACTACCATTAAAAATTACATACCAATAAATTGGTCATCAGGAATTGATGAGAAATCCCTGGACACATACAGCCTACCAAGACTGAAAAAGGAAGAAATAGAAAATCTAAATATCCATGAATGAAGAAAATGAATCAGTATTAAAACCTTTCCAACAAAGAAAAACCATGGCTTCATAGTTTCACTGTTGAATTCTACCACCTATTTAAATAAGAACTTACATTAATTCTTCGCAAACTGTTAAAGAAAATTTAAGAGGGGAGAGGACTTTCACATTCATCCTATAAGATGAGCATTAGCCTGATACCAGATGAGTAGAGATAAAGGGGTGAGGTGGTGGGAAAGAAGGAAGGAAGGAAGGGAGGGAAGGAGAAAGGGAGGGAGAGAGGAAAGGAGGAAGGTAGGGAGCGGGGAGGAGGATAGGGAGGAAGGATTTAGAACTGCCTGGCAGTGTGTATACAGGATAGACACAGAGAGAACTATCTGAGGACAAGGAGAACAGGTAGGAGACTACTGTGATGGCCCAGGTAAGAAATGATTGTTATATTCAAAATCTCAGAAGTTTAATTTTTACTGATGAAATTTCCATTTACTATGTTAGTGGCAGGGAAGGAAACACAACTAAATCTAAAAATAGATTATCCAAAATATTTGTGGGTGCTGAACATTGTGGCCCATGCCTGTAATCCCAGAGATTTGGGAGATAAAGGCAGGAAGATTGCAAGTTCAAGACCAGCCTCAGCAACTTAGTGAGGCCCTAAACAACTTAGTGAGCACCTGTCTCAAAAAATTAATTAATAAATTATTATTAAAAGTAATAATAATAAATTATGAGTGTCAATTTGTTTTACAAATCAGATACTGAGTCTTGAATAGATGTCCACACACCCATATGAACACCTTTCACTGCACTCATTCTTGACCACTTGTTAGATCAACTCTAGACTAACACCCTGGGAGAATGTGACTTTCTATGTCTTGACAAAAACAAGTCATTCAGAGCTGGTGAAAAAAATTTGTGCTTCCAAATGAGCTCGCTTCTTACCAGCTGTGTGTCCCCAGGCACATTGCTTATACTCTCTTTTGAGTTTCACTGTCTTTGTAAGAAAAGTAGCTAAACCTTCCACAAGTTTGAGGACAGATTAGATACAAAAAAATGTAAGTAAATTTTGGAGGGCTCATTATAATTCTGTTGTACTCCTCAGGTCTGAGTGAGCTAGACCCTCACATTTGGCAACATGGTTGTTCTGGAAGGTGTGAAGCAATACCAATCCCTGTCATCACAGCATTTTTCTGCTCAGGGAATTTTGGGATCTTCATGAAAACATGTTCTCCTTCCCATGGAGAGCCCTGGCAGTGGTTGAGCTAGATAAGGGGAGGACAGGACAGGCCCTTGAAGGCTAAGTAAATGAGACCCAGTTTGTATAACGTGTGGTTATCTGGCCACACAGGTGTTCCAGGGCCTTTCTTTCCCTCTGGAGATTGCTATCACAATGTTGCCAGAATCAGAATATTACTTAAATGAAAATTTACCTCCTCTGCGAGGCAAATTTGACTAGGAACTTCCAAGTCTGGCATTATTATTTTTAAGTGTCTAGGGTCTCTGTGTCAAAGTTGAGTCTGTGATATTGAACCCAGGAAACACAGAATTATTTTTCAGTGAGTGCTCTTTCAGCTTGCAATGCCATGGGGTGGGTGTCTGAGGGGGCGCCACCCCAGTCTGTTGCCCTACTCTAGTCTGACCTTTGAATCTGCAACCCCAAGACCTTTAGGGCGAGTGTCTGAGGCTGGTGGAAAGCAAGGTTTAGGAGGTACCTTCAGCCCCCTCTGATATTTGAGAGCCTCCTGTGCATCCAGAGCACTGAGCTGCTGCCTCAGTCTGGCTGGGCACAGAATCACGAGCCACTCAAGCAGGAACAAAACTTTATTTTTGAAAAAGCCGCCAATACTCTCTACGCGCCGGCAAGCCAAAAACCGGTCCACCCATGCGCGCGTCTACCGGAACCGCGGCCCCGGACCTCCCCCAGAATTCCCTCCTACTATCCTTCCCCAACCAATGGGAACTCTCCAGGAGTCCCGTAATGTGAGTCTCATAGCAGGCCAAGGTGAACCAGCAGGAGTCCAATTTCCATATGAATGTAAATCTTAACATAATCATATCATCTCAATGGCTAGCTGGCGTCACCTTACAACCCAAAGTGCCATGCATCATATTATTTGCTTGTGGCTCCTAGCATCTGCCCCCTTCTGTTTAATTAAGCAACAGACAATGTGGCTAGGGACCGTGCCTGTTAGGTATGTCCAATTCAACATATGGTTCTTACGCCTCATCGGAAAACTGACCTCTAGGCGTCAGCCTCCTGTCTTAGGTTGATACCACTGCAACTGAATCACACCCGTCACTGACTACCGGTCCAGTATATAGCCATACCTGTGGATAGGCCTATGCACCAGTGGGGGGGTGAGGTTCTTTGCCTCACCTCTGTTGGCCCCCAAATTTGACCTTGGTGCCGGTGGGGGGGTGAAGTTCTTTGCCTCACCTCAGTTGGCCCCCAAAATTAGACCATCACTAGTAGAAGGGAGGAGGATACAGAAATGCCACGACATCAAGTCAATAGACGGCTCTTTAGGAAAAATTGCATCACTGGTGACACTACAGCAAAGATACGCCAGCACTACCATAATTCGCTGCATCAACAGATAGAGCACAATGCATACAAGTGATACATAGTCCAGGCAAGTTTTGTAAGCAGTTCAAAGTGGAGGAATCTATCAATATGTCCATTTCCTCCCAAAATAAATCGACTCAGTGATTGAGCATTACTTGTTGAGTTACTATTCATTGATGCATCAGTTTATACAGTTTGTTGTGATAATTATTGAAGAAGTTGTAGTTTGGTTTCATCTTTGTCTTCACCGGCACTGGGATGAAAATAGGGATTGACAATGATGTTAAGAAAAGAGAAGAAAAAAAATGTAACATTTCAACAGGTATTAAGAAAACAATTTTTAGAACAATTTACATTATCCTGAACAGAATTATTAAATATAATGAAAAGGAAAGGTGAAAGTAAACAAACAGATCTGTTAACCTGCTTATTTGTACACATATTAAAACAGTCTTCAACAGCTGTTTACCCAAATTAAATTAAACCATTAAAATCACGTGAATAATAAAAAAAAATTTGGGATCCATATTTTTATGAGCGCTCCTCATATATGATATATGGACATACGCACATACAGACATACAACACAAAACAGAAATGTGCACATGTAACATACAACATATAAGACAATAGTAAAGGCCTTGTAGATTACCTAGGTGAAATCTCCATTGCAATGTTTAAAAACTCCATAGTCAAAAAATAAAACTGATCAGAAAAACATTAATTTATGTCTGTATGAGCTCAAAATTAAAATGGAACTTTATGATGTGGGAAAAGCAATAATAAAATAGATATTGAAGAAAGCATCCTGGTTGATCACTGTCGAAGATGTAAGAAAAGCCAAGCTGGAGTTCTGGATATCAGCTGTTATGGATTTGAGTCAAATCATCTTCTTTTTCTGTAGAAATTGTTTTGGTTAATCTCTCTGGAATCCCAATCGGCTGCTGTTCCTCTTGTGAAAAAACACAGACAGAGCCCCGACTCCAGACTATCACTGGATCCAGACCTTTCCATTGTCCTGTTAGAATATCTTTCCAAAGTGCCTTAGGCTTATGTACATTTTTTGGATACAAATGTCTTTCTGCAGCACTAAGTCCCGATGAATCCAAATTTAAAAAGTTTAGAGTAAAAAGGGTTATTTTAAGTTTATCTTTGGGGGATATATACCCCTTTCCAATTCCCTCCTTTTGTTTTAATAAGTACATTTTAATAGTTTGATGAGCTCTTTCAACTATGCCTTGTCCTTGTGGATTGTATGGAATTCCTGTTATGTGAGTAATGCCAAATGATGAGCAAAATTGTTTAAAAGAGGTGGAAGTATAACCAGGACCATTGTCCGTTTTTAACTGTTTTGGAACGCCCACAGTGGCAAAATTTTGTAAGCAATGAGCTATAACATCTTTAGTTTTTTCTCCGGCATGAAGGGAGCCCATCAAAAATCCGGAAGAAGTATCAACTGTAACATGTAAATATTTTAATTTTCCAAATTCTGGCAAGTGTGTGACGTCCATCTGCCAAATATGGTTAGGTATCAGGCCTCTAGGATTGACTCCAAGATTAACTTGTGGTAAAAATGTCACACAATTTTGACATTGTTTTATTATATGTCTGGCTTGTTCTTTAGTTATTTTAAAACGCTTTTGTAAAGTATTAGCATTGACATGAAACCTTTTATGAAAATTTATAGCTTCTTCTATTGTGGAGAAAATATGTATGTCATGTGTAGATTTATCTACTAGTTCATTGCCCATACTAAGGGCTCCAGGCAATTCTGTATGTGCCCTGATATGTCCTATAAAGAATGGATCTTTTCTGTCCCAGATTAGACTTTGTATAGCAGAAAACAAAGAGAAAACAGTAGAAGAAGGTGAAATCCTACCAGCATCTTCAAGGGATACTATATCATTAACTACATACTGACTATCAGAAAATAAATTAAATACAGAATCTTTAAACATAATAAAAGCTTGTAATACTGCATTAAGCTCTACCTTTTGAGCTGATTGTTTGGGTACTAAAAATGTAAAAGTTTGATCAGGAGTAACTACTGCTGCTGTACCATTGTTTGACCCATCAGTGAATATATTTGGAGCATTTATGATAGGGGTTTTTCTTGTCATTTTTGGAAAAACTACAGGATGCTTAGACCAAAAAGACAACAAAGGATTAGATGGTAAGTGATTATCAAATGAAACACTAGTTTTACACATGATTATTGCCCAAGTATTTAACTCATTAGCTAACTCATCAATTTGATCCGTAGTATATGGAGTAATAATTTTATTGGGAGAAATCCCAAACACTCCCTTTGCTGCTTTTATTCCTTTGAGTATTAATTGTCCTACAGCCTCAGGATATCTAGTAAGAATAGTGTTAGGAGAATAAGATAAATGTATCCACAATAATGGACCTTCTTGCCAAAATACTCCTGTAGGAATATTTTTTGTTGGTAGTACAATAAATAATAAAGGCAAACTTATATCAATTCTATCCAAATGCATATTTTCCATATATGTTTCAATGATTTTTAATGCTTTTCTTGCTTCAGGCGTTAACATGCAGGGTGAATTTGGATCTGATGGACCTTTTAGAATATCAAATAAAGGTCCCAACTCTCCTGTTGGTATGCCTAGATAAGGCCTTATCCAATTTATGTCTCCCAATAACTTTTGAAAATCATTAAGTGATTTGAGTTGATCTACTCGTATTTGAATTTTTGGTGGACGGACCATGGTTGAGGATAATAGAACTCCTAAATAATTAATTGGAAGATTTAATTGTACTTTATCTATTGCTATCTCTAGATTATAATTTTTCAGTAAGTTTGTAAGTGTGGCATAACATTCTAGCAATGTGTTTTTATCTTTATGTGCCAATAACACATCATCCATATAGTGAAATATTTGTAGTTCAGGATTTTGACTTCTAAGTGGCTGGATTGCTTTATTAACATAAATTTGACACATAGTTGGGCTGTTAGCCATCCCTTGAGGGAGTACTTTCCATTCATATCTCTGATCAGGACCTTCATGATTCAGTGCAGGGATAGTAAATGCAAAATGTGGACTATCCTCGGGATGAATTGGAATTGAAAAGAAACAATCTTTAATATCTATAGCTAAAACATGCCAGGGTTTTGGTAAAGCAGACAATTGGGGAATCCCTGATTGAGCAGGTCCCATAATAACCATCTCATTATTAATGGCTCTTAAATCTTGTAATAATCTCCATTTACCAGATTTCTTTTTAATGACAAAAATGGGAGTATTATGGGGGGATACGGAAGGTTGTATATGTCCTTCCACTAATTGTTGTCTGACCAAGTCATGGGCTACTTGTATCTTTTCTTTAGTCAGGGGCCACTGAGGAACCCACACTGGTCTTTCTGATTTCCAAGTAATTTTGATTGTCTCAGTGGCCCTTTCTGAAAACCCAATCCATGTCTATTTATTTCTTGATCTATTTGAATAGGTGCTGTCATACCTTGTTCTTGTTCTCTTAATCTTTTTTCTTCCCTAAAGCCTTGTTTAGCCCTAGTAGTGGGCGTGTTAGGATTGATGTTATTTGTTAATGTCAATCCTAATTGATCTAGGACATCTCGTCCCCATAAATTTACGGGAAGATGATCCAATACATAGGGCTGTATAGTTCCTTCACATCCTTCAGGATCCCTCCAATCTAATACCATAGCACTTCTATGGGGATTTGTTGCCACTCCTAGGCCTCGAAGCGTTTGAGTGGCTTGTTGTAATGGCCAATGTTTTGGCCATTCTTGACGAGAATGAGGTCAGCACCTGTGTCCAGCAGCCCATTAAAGTCATGTCCTTGAATATTTAATTTTAGCATTGGGCGAGAATCTAAATTTAAAGACAGCATAGCCCAATCTACACCTGTGGAGCCTAATCCCTTGGAACCTCTTTCTACATTACAACTGGAAAATTTATCATGCAGGCTGGGTATTATTAATAACTGTGCTAGTCTATTTCCTGATGAAATTACTGATATAACTCTTGGAGAACTAGGTATAATTTTTATTTCACCCTCATAATCGGGATCAATTACCCCAGGACTTATCATAAGTCCTTTTAGTGTAGAAGAACTGCGTCCCAATAATAAGCCTACTGTTCCCTGGGGAAGAGGTCCTTTTACTCCTGTGGGAATGATTTGAACTCCCATCTCTGGAGTTAGTACTGCTCTGGCAGAGGCACAGATGTCCAACCCTGCGCTCCCTCTAGTTTGTCTGATGAGGGATTTAATGGATAATGCGTCCTGGGCACTACCTTGATGGTACTGCTGGGTTCCTCCATTGCCCCGTATATTTGTGGTTTTGGGCCCCGGGGCATTGGGCCCTCTAGTCCGTTTTTTGGCAATGGAACCTGATACCTTTCTCCACGATATCGTGGGTAAACACTTGGTCCTTGTCCGTTTTTTGATAACGGAATACCCTCTATGGTGGTTTGAGAACGGCATTCATTAGCCCAATGTTTCCCTCTATGGCATCGTGGGCAAATACCCGGTATTCTATTCCTTTGATACCTAGTTTTGTTAAACCCTGCTCTTATGGGGCAACTCCTTTTAAAATGTCCTGTTTGATTACAATTATAGCATGTTTTTGGCCTGGCATCTAAAGCCTGTTGTACTGCTGCTAAGACTTGCCCTTGTTCATTAATGTCTCTACATAATTTAATATATGTGTTTAAATCTTCATGTCTCCATGGTCTAATGACCTCTCTGCAGCAACGATTTGCTTGGTCATAAGCCAGTTGTTTTATAAATGGCATTGCCTGTTCTGTATTTCCAAATATTCTAGAGGCTGTCTGAATAAGCCTATCTACAAATTCAGCGTAAGGTTCATTAGTTCCTTGTATTACCTTAGATAATTGACCTTGTAAATCTCCATGCCCCTGTAAAGTTTTCCATGCCCTAACTGCATCTACAGCAATTTGTGCGTATACGCCAGGGTCATATTCAATTTGCTGTCTTTGACCCTCATAAGGTCCCTTTCCTAATAACATCTCTAGATTTCTTTGAGGGTAACCGGCTGCTGCATTTTGCCTAGCTGTCTCCATGCAAAATTCCTCATTGGCAACCTTCCATAACAAATATTGTCCTCCATTTAGCACAGATCGACACATGTTAGCCCAATCTGCTGGTGTCATGTCCAAGTTGGTAACAGATTCGACCATGCTTACCGTGAAGGGAGCTTGCGGCCCATAGGTTGTTACAGCCTCCTTTAATTGCTTTACTGTTTTGAAATCTAAAGCATGGTGAATTCGTTGCCCTCCTGCCTGCTCAAGTACAGGGCATGCTAATCTTTGGGGTCCTGCCTCAGAATTCCGTCCATCAACTACGGGAGTTGAGGGCCGCTCAGCTGTAGATGGAGCTGTTGGTTGAATTACGCCCTCTGGTGATAGAACGGAGTTAGTAGCAGCCTCCTGTTGTAATTCTCCACCTGATGGCTGTTTTTCCTCTAAGCTTTCTTTCTTTAAATTTTCCTCTGTCTGACTAGCTCGAGAGACCTTCTCTTTTGCTTGACCTAGCGTTTTTTCTACCATAGTTTGGACCTCTAACAATTTACTTAACAGTCTTTCAGTTTGTTTTTTACTAGATTCTAATCTACTATAAAGGTAACGTAACCCAATAAGATAGGATAAAACAAAGCCGAAGCAGAATGAAACAAAAACGGAGCAGAGAATGGTTATATCAATTTTCTCTTTCTCAGGGCCGAATAACTTCAAACCTTGAGCCAACCATTTTTCCCAGTTCGTCTGAGAAAATTCTAGGGCTAGGGAGCTTGAAATAAAAACAAAATAAATCAAAACAAGAACACATTGTTTTTTGAAATGGTCACCCATTCTGTCGCCTTCCCTCAGGGGCGAGCAATTTTACTCACCTCCAAGTTTCAGGTGTTCCCCGTCCGGGCCACCAATTGCCTCAGTCTGGCTGGGCACAGAATCACGAGCCACTCAAGCAGGAACAAAACTTTATTTTTGAAAAAGCCGCCAATACTCCATACGCGCCGGCAAGCCAAAAACCGGTCCACCCACGTGCGCGTCTACCGGAACCGGGGGCCCCGGACCTCCCCAGGAATTTCCTCCTACTATCCTTCCCCAACCAATGGGAACTCTCCAGGAGTCCCGTAACGTGAGTCCCGTAGCAGGCCAAGGTGAACAGCAGGAGTCCAATTTCCATATGAATGTAAATCTTAACATAATCATATCATCTCAATGGCTAGCTGGAGTCACCTTACAACCGAAAGTGCCATGCATCATATTATTTGCTTGTGGCTCCTAGCAAGCTGCTACACATTCCTGTCAAACGCTGCAAAGGCACCAGGCAACAGGGGGTGAGTTTTCACTAAATTTTGTGCTATCCTATGACCTCAGGCAGCCTGTGAGGCAAATGGTCCCCATCAAGTGATGAACTAGAAAATGCATATTATAATTAAAATTCTACTAATATGGTGGGAGGAGCCAGATTTTTTAAATTTGGGAAGTGGCAGGAAAGGGGATTTTGAAAACCAAGTGTTACAGGAAAAATTATTTCAAAGTGTGACTCTTGTATATAAATAACATCCAAATCTCATGTTGAAATTTTAGTCAAGGATGGGATGTTTGGTACCTAAATAATTCATGGAAGTCAGAGAACCACGATGACTTTAAGAATACAGTAAATAATCTCTATTTGTTAACAATACTAACTGTTATGGCCTTGAATCTCAGTGGATTAAAATAATAAAAGTTTATTTCTTGCTCTGATAAAATCCAAAATTTGTGTTTTAGTTGGTGAGAGGCTTTCCTCTAGCAGGCCCCTTCTTTCTTGGGGTTCTGCCAGCTTCAGCACATGGTCTTCAGGGTAGTGGTACTTGTCTGCCTCAAGACGTCAAAGCTCGGAGGACCACGTGTGGGATTTTAGGAATAGAACTGGAACTGGGGGGCATCCATGCACTCCCATGACTCACCAGAAGTGGCCACGTGGTCCCATCTCCCTGTAAGGTGGGCAGGGGAGGAGCATCTAGTTCTGCTCCTAGTAGGAAGCTGTCAGCAGGCTCTGCCTCAGACTATCTACACAGACAACCCCAGACTACCTACACAGACACCCCCAGACTACCTACCCAGACACCCCAGACTACCTACACAGACACCCCCAGACTACCTACATGGATACTCCCAGACTACCTACACAGACACCCTCAGATTACCTACACAGACACCCCCAGACTACCTACACGGACACTCCCAGACTACCTACATGGACACCCCAAGACAGCGGCACAGAGGTCTGAATACAACAGCATGGCTGATAAAATTTCATGACTCACTGAGTTCAGCAGGACTGGATTGAGGGGAAGTCACTCATGTGCAGCTGACACGACCGACTGCTGCTCGTGTCCCATTCCCTTCCTAGCTTTTGTGGATGTAGAAAATTGAATCTTTCCCAAATGTTCTAAAATATGAACCTATTTCAGTTTACAGAATGACTCCCCATAGCTGCTAGTCTCTACAGTGGCGGTGCTCCTGAGCATTGTATAACAACACGAAAGAGAACTTTTCACACCTGCTGTTTTCTCATCTCAGGAGCACTGTGGAAAACTTCACCTCCTCTATCAGTATGGGCTTAACTGTGATTAAAATTTGGTGAATTTGGTCTTAAATCTGTTGGTCATCTGTAAAGTAAGGTCACTCTCCATATGGGTTAAATTTTGCTTCATTTAAAATGGCACTTTACAAATATCATATGACATAGTAATTCTCCCCAAGTATAAAATCCTTCATGATACACTTGAATGACACAGATATGACTGTAACATCAGTGTAGCAATACCATGCATGAATACTGCAGAGATGCAAGACTTTGGTTCTTGAAGGTTTGTGGAGAGATGTTTCAATTTTGTTTGTTGTGTTTTGTTTTGGGGTTGGTTGGTTAGTTTTTGCTTAATTGAGTAAAAGAGGCTTCAAAGTCCTTTACTGTGAGATTGTGTTGGCAGATTTGATTGTTCCAATTGTGGAAAATAAATGGCTTTCCAATTTCATTTCCTTTTTATTTGTTCATTCATTCAACAAGAGAATGGCAATATGTAAATCAACGGAAGTGTAACTGATGTGATACAGCAATCTGTATACGGGGTAAAAATGGGAGTTCATAACCCACTTGAATCAAACTGTGAAATATGATATATTAAGAACTATGTAATGTTTTGAACGACCAACAATAAAAAAATAAAAGAGAGTGCTGGTGGCCTGCCGTGAAACAAGCCCTGGGCTGGATGCTCAGTCATGACAACAGGGCCCAGAGAATTTCAGCCCCCCTCGGTTTACGACCCACCACTAGCTCCTTTCTTCTTTCTCAAAACCTCTTCCTTGTTATTGCATGGGAACAAGGACCAAGCTTTCATATCAAAAGAAGGGCTAGACAGCACTTCCTGAAGAGCCTCTCATGGCATTGGGAGGACTTTGCAGGAATTTCCCAGGGCACCCAGCCATGCATTCCTTCCCCATCTTCTGCTCCTAGTTTAACATTTTCCTTACCAAACATTCTTGAACTATCCTTTAAAAAATATTGTTGCTTTTTTTGTACCTATAAATTTGGTCAGAAGACTGAATTATTATCTGCTCACCTTGGAGCTACACAAGGGGCAATTTCATATGTCTGAATCTAAATCTGGGACTGCCTAAGGCTGAATGATTCTGTATCTTAACATTATGATGTCCCAGGCAGTCTCAAAAAAAAAAATGCCATTTAACCAATCTACCACTAACTAAAAAGTCTCAGTTCTTTTCTATCAAATACTGTTCTTTCAGAGTAATTTTCCCAGATCATTTTGTTTTCCAGGTTAATTTCTATTTTTCTCTCTTGCTCATAGTTTCATCCAAAGTTGGGGTCACTGACCAGACCTCTGTTCTCTCAGCAATACCCCCAACTCCTTTTGTTACCTTTCCAACATGCTTTTGAGAAATAAAGTAGTGTAACATGGATATCAGGTAGGTTCTTTGTCTCATGAATTCAAAGAATAAAAATCCACAAACACAAGGGTGAGGAGAGCAAAGTAACAGGGTTTATTAGAGTAATGGAAAGAAAGCAGAGGTCCTGAAAAGGAGGGAGGGGGTCCCAAGAGAGGGATGCCCATATGCCCATGGATGGCTATTGCCTAGGGGTTTAATATGGATGTATAGGTTTTTTGTTTGTTTGTTTTGGGAGGTTTTTGTTTGTTTTTTGTTTTTTTTTTTGTACTCAGGATTGAACTCAGGGGCACTTAACCACTGAATCACATCTCCAGCCCTATTTTATATTTTATTTAGAGACAGGGTCTCACTGTGTTGCTTAGTGCCTCGCTGTTGGTGAGGCTGCCTTTGAACTCATGATCTTCCTGCCTCAGCCTCCTGAACCGCTGGGATTACAGGCGTGTACCACCACCGTGCCCGACTGTTGGATGTATAGGTTTAAGAAAGTCAGGCCCCTGCCCAATCCTGGGTAAGGCACTCAGTGTTCACAAGGTATTTATGTAGCCTTTACTCCAATCAAAATATTGACCAAGCATCTTTCCTTTTTTGAAGAGGCGATGGACTCCAAGTCACATATGCTGCTGTTCTGCTGCCCAGCCCAGAAAGTTCTCCAGGGGTCCATTTCCCTATCTTCCCTGCCTTATCTCTTCCTCCTGTCTTCAATAGTTTTATGGAGTATTAACATGGGTCACCAAGTGCCTTTCTAGAAGGGAGACTCTCTTGTAGGACTCTCTTATTAAGCTGTTTGAGAGGAAGGTGAGGGGACAGGAAAGCTGCAGGAGCTGGGGAGTCTCAGGGTTGGCTTTCCAGGAGGCGACTGTCCAGTCCATGCAAAGAGTCAGGCTTCATGCTCATCCCAGCCCTCCCCTGATCTGCACAGAGAAGCACAAACCAAGATAAGGAGCACTCAGATCCTTCCCCAAAATGACAGGACAGTGATTCTGAGCACCGCCTCGCCACATCAGAAGAGAACTTTCCTACCTGCCACTTCCTCGTCTTCCCATGAGCACTGTGGAAACCACCTCCCCTGTCAATACAGGCTTATCTGCGATTAAAATTAGAAATATGACCTTGGAGCCTTCTCTCTTTTCATGCCACTTTTCCATGGCATGGCTCGAAAAGATAAGGCTGCCTATAAAAGGGCCTTTCGGTGTTGTCCAGCTGTCCGTGGAACCTGACGGATCTGCCATGGTGAGTGGGGCACGAGCTTCCCCGGCTGACTTATTAGACTTCTCCTGTTTTCTCCACAGACCTCAGTGATGTGGGGTAAGCCGACTTTCCAAGCCTCGCTAGGCCACACTCAACCTTGTTTTTGTCTTCATGCAGATGCTGCTGGTCTGGTCGCTGGCACTGCTGCTGGGAGCAGTAACAGGTAAGAAGAGGCGCTGGGCTGGACTTGAGAGTCTCACTGCTTAGTCTGCTCCAGAAGGCCTTGGGGCTGGATTCAAGCCACAAGGGGGGTCAGGAGGAAAACAGAGAGGTTCAGGATTGAGAGCTCAAGATCTAAGCAGGATTGCCAGGTAAAATCTACAATGCCCAGTTAATGCTGAATTTGAGATAAGCAGGAAATAATTCAAAGAGCAAATGGGTGACATATTTAGACAAAAAATTCCCTGTTTAACTGAAGCTCAAAGTTGACTTGTAATTTTAATTTCTGAGTCTAGCAGCCCTAGCATAGAGTCAAAGGAAGGGTTTGAACCTTAGTTGAGTCACCTACAACTCCATGACCCTGAGCAAAATCCCAGGCCCCTCCATGCTTCACAGCCTTGTCTGTGAAGTGGGGAAATGACATCACCCGTCTCCTGGGCTGAGACTCTTAGGTAAGAGAAGTGGCTCATGGTGCCCAGCAACTGGCACATAAAAGATGTGGAGGGATGCAGCCCTGAGACAGCTACTACTCTTACTAGTGCTATTATGTGGCCCTCTCCCCAGAGCCCTCCTGGAGTTGTCCCTCTATGCAGGAGCATGCCAGCCCACAGTGTGTCAAATCCCACGTTTGATTGTTTCTGCCTACCTTCTTCATCACAGGAATCCACAATGGGGCTCAAATTTAGGTCAGAAACCTACATGCAAAGTCAAGGTGGAGATGTGGAGTTCTGGCCCTTGCATGAAACTTGAGCTCTCCACCCAAAGTGCAAAGCCACAGGGCTGCCCTGGGAGCCAGGAGCCTCAACACAGGCCCATCCCCACCACAGTTAGGACACAGGCCGCTCCATTCCTGGGCACCAGTGGCTAAGGATGACATCTGGGTGGAGAAGCTAAAGTGAGTCCCTGCTTGGGACTGAGCAGAGACACAGGGCAGTGAGGGGGTCCCCTGGGGTACAGGGAGGAGCAACAGCTTTTCTGCCACAGAGGCATCGTCCTTTGAAGCTGCTTTGTGAGAGTATGAGTGAGAGGGTGCTTGGGAGAGTAAGGAAGGCGATCTGCCATGAAATGCAATTTGACACATATTTTGCCTGCGACGCCATTAAAGAGCATTCTGGTTAAACTAATATCCTTGAAACTCTTCTGGGTGATTTCAGGAAAAGAAGTCTGCTATGACAGACTCGGCTGCTTCAGTGATGACTCCCCATGGGGAGGGACCTTGATAAGACCCCTGAAAATGTTGCCCTGGGCTCCGAGAACTGTCAACACCCGCTTCCTCCTCTACACAAACGAGAATCCAAGCAGCTATCAAGTAAGAATCCTCTTATTTGCAGCACTCTCTTCCATTTTTTAATGTTATGAGGCTATCTCTTCATCTATTTCATGCTTCTGTGACAGAACAGGTTAACAGGTTGGGTAAACTGTGTTACAAAATCAGTATTTATTTGATTCCCAGTACTGATGTAGGATAGAAGAAGCTGGGTATCCAAGGAACGGTCAGAAAGCAGGTTTGTTGACTGCAAGGTCCAGAGGGCTATTGCCTAAAACATTCTCTGGACCAAGAATATGGAAATTCTTTGAACTTTATACCCAATGGGAGGAGGGGCTTAAAGATTTACATTACAAGTGCTTTTTGTTCCATTTTTCTTTCTTCCTTTCTTTCTTTCTTTTTCTTACTTTTTCTTTCTTTCTTTCTTTCTTTTAGACTAGACAGAGATTTTACAAGTTTGTTTGTTTTCTCTCCAAACCTGGCATTTATGAAACACAATGCCCTCTGCAGGAGTTTTTGTTTTTGTTTCCTGTTATTCTGTGTAAAAAGCTTTCTGACAAGAAGAGGAACTTATATGTTACAAATATGGTGGGGGTTTCTGCTTAATTATGGTAAGGGTCTTTTGGTGGGGGTCTCTGGTCTACTTCACTATTAGAGGCAGGGAAGTCAGGTGGAGCATGGAGACTGGATAAGGCTTTCTTGGTGCATCATAAGGTAGCAAAAGGCATCACCTGGTGAGAGAGTGGGAAGAGAGAACGGAGGACGAGTGTGGGATGCAGTTGTGCTTTTTTGCGAAGGGCGCTCCTGCAGTTTCCCACTCTTGCCACAACCACAGTAATGCCTTCATGACAGCAGAGTCCTCCTGTCCTATCCACCTCTCAGTATAATCACAAGCAGAATTAAATTTCAACATACATTTTAGAAGGGACATTCAAACCATACTGCTCTGCCCTGGTTCCTCCCAAGTTCATGTTCTTCTCCCATGCAAAATACATTCATTCCATCCCAGTAGTCCTAAATGTCTTAGCTTGTTCCTGATTCAACTCAAACCTCCAAAGTTCAGACTAAATAGTTACGGGTAAGACTCAAGGCATGATTCATCCCTTAAGCTATGAGCCTGTGAAATCCAAACTTATCTATTACCAAAATACATATTATAAGACAGGCCTAAGAGAGACATCCCCATTCCAAGTCAGAAAAATATGCAATAAAAAGGAGTGAAAGGCCCCCAGATAAGTCCCAAACCCTATAGTGATAATAACATTGTCTTGAAACTCTAGTCTTTCACTCTGAGTGCCTCCTCCTGGACACATGTATATGAGTTGGGCCTCCAAAGCCTTGGACTTCCGCCCCATGACTTTTCAGAGCTCGGTTCGCCTGGTAGCTCTCAGAGGCTGGAGTCCTCGGACAACTATCCTTACAAGCTGGTGATGCATTCTGGGAGCTCTGCAGTGCTGAGGTCTCTGGGACTTCCCCACTCCCACAGCTCCACTGGGCATTGCCTCGTGGGGTTTCTCTGTGGTGGTTCCATCCCAGTGTCACCATCTTTGCATGGGCCCCCAGGCCACCCAATGCTAGGTGGAGGCACATCGCTCACAGACCTTGTGTTCTATAAGTCTGAAGACTCAATACCACATGGACACCACCATCATTTTATTGTGTGTGCCCTCCATAAAGGTGGCTTGGACCACATCTAGGCCTGCTTGAACCATAGCTGGGAAGGCTGAGGAGCATGGGGTAGAATGCGGGGACAGAGACTGAGGCAGCACTGGGCAGCCAGCCCATGGAGGGCACCCCTGACCCACCCTAAACCATTTGCCCCTATAGAATTATGGTGGTAGAAACAGCTTCAAAGTTCTGAGAAATGCCTTGGGGATCATTTCCCATTGTCCCAAAGAATCCCACCTGGCTTTCTTCTATCCATAGTCTTATTAGGAAAAAAAAAACAAAAGGTCACTTGATTACATACTTG
Source organism: Spermophilus citellus (assembly GCF_964194105.1). NCBI lineage: Eukaryota > Metazoa > Chordata > Mammalia > Rodentia > Sciuridae > Spermophilus > Spermophilus citellus. The sequence continues at coordinate 84,097,869 of NC_138195.1, forward strand.
TTTTGCTCTTCTTAATGACCCCTTTTTACTCTCTGGTACCCAGGATGCACATTTTCTAAATCTGTCTGTTCAACTTCCTTTTTAACTATGAATTTCATCTTTAAGTCATTTATTTCATCTTGCTCTTCATCCTATATAGCAGTTAATAGCAGTCATGTAGCAGCCTGATGGTTTTCCTTCTTAGATATTTCATCTGCCAAATATGCCATTTACTGCTCTTAAGTTCTGTATTCTATAAAGTCTTAGGATATGGATACAATTAAGACAAGTTTTTTTGCAGCTATATAATAAGGATGGCCTTTACACCAGTTTCTAATGCATGACCCTCATTCCTACCTGAGACTTGATCAGAATGAGCTTTACTGTCCATATTTCTCTCAATAGTCTGGTCATGACCACATAATAGCTAAGATTCTGACTTCCCCTGTAGCTGTTCTCTTCTGAAGACCTTTCACCTGTACCATTCTTTTTTTTTTTAAAGAGAGAGTGAGAGAGGAGAGAGAGAGAATTTTTAATATTTATTTTTTAGTTCTTGGCGGACACAACATCTTTGTTGGTATATGGTGCTGAGGATCGAACCCGGGCCGCACGCATGCCAGGCGAGCACACTACCGCTTGAGCCACATCCCCAGCCCCACCTGTACCATTCTTATGCTCCATTAATCTAGAACAAGATTTTTCTAGCCTGTTCCTTCCAATTATTTCAGCCTCTACCCATTACTAACTTCCAAACCATCCTCCACATTTTCAGGAATTTTTATAGCAACAGCCCTACTCCTGGGGCCAATTTCCTGTTTTAGTCCAATTCCTGGTACTGTAACAGGATACCACAGAATGGGTAAATAATTACAAAAGAGAAGGAATTCCCAGATAAAGGATCTACATTTTTTTTACTTATATATGACAGCAGAATGCATTACAATTCTTATTACATATATAGAGCACAACTTTTCATATCTCTGGTTGTATACATAGTATATTCACACCAATTCATATCTTCATACCTGTACTTTGGATAACAATGTTCATCTCATCCCACCATCATTAATTATCCCAGAACCCCTCCCTTGGATTTACATCTTGAGAAGTTATTATTGTTGCATCATGAGATAGAAGAAGGTATCACATGGCTAGAGTACATGTTTAAAGAGAGACAGAATGGTGCAGGCTGAACTTCCCCTTTTATGAGGAGCCTACTCCCACAATAAGCATTTCCACAATAATGGCATTAATCTATTCCTAAGAGTAGAACCCTCATGACATCTCTTAAAAGTCCCACTTGTTACCATCATCACAATGGCAATTAAATATCAACATTTTGAAGGGGATATCCAAACCAAAACAGATACTAAATATTCAAGCCTCCTAAGGAGAATTAATCAGATAGTGGAATTTGCATCTCTGTTGATTTTTGGGAAGATAAGCATAAGTATTATTTTATTTAATTTTATAAATGGCCCATTAACTTCATCATGGCTTTGTATTACTTCTAGGACACCTTAACACATATTCTAAGTAATGGAGGATACTATGGTTTGAATGGTCCCACCAAAACTCATGTCAAAATTTATTTGCCATCAAGAAGAGGGACCATTAAGAAGTGATTAGACCATGAAAGCTTTATCTGCAAAAATGGATTAATATAGTTATCTTGTAGTAGATTCCAGGTAAAGCAGTCTGACTCTCTGTCTTATGTGTTCACTTGCCAATTCAAATTCCAACAAGGGAAGACAATACCAAGTCCCATGTCATGCTCCTGGAAAATCCTGGTCTATATAACCATGAGACAAATAAATTTCTGTTTTATCAAATTATCATAGCAGCAAGAAATGGACAAAAACAATGGAAAAAAATACATATATATTATATGTAAATATAATATATATGTATATATGTGCACATATATACATAAATATCATATATATCTTACATATATACCATATATACAAATCATTATATATGATTAAAAATCTCATATTACACATACATATAATATCCTATTATTGCATATATCTATGAAATTTCCAAGTATATTATATATATAATGCACATATATACATGATATATATACAAATAGGAAGATTATATATATCACATATGTATGTGTGTACACATGTATATTCATACAAAAGCACACACACACACACGTTGACACTCATGCACATAGAAAAGACCCTCCATCATGTGGAGATAAACCTTATCACTGACATTATAGCAGACATTTTATCCCAATTAAACAACCAAAAAAATTTATGATGCCTTTACAGTAACAACTTGGAGATGACTGTGAATAGTGTGGCTGCATTGGATAACCTATACTCACAAGGATCCCTCATCTGAATGGTCCTAGAGGAGGCTATAAGAAACTTGACCTGAAACACTTTTCTTCCCCAAACAGCAAATCACTGCAGATTCATCAAGCATCAGAAGTTCCAATTTCAAAACAAATAGAAAAACCCGCTTCATCATTCATGGATTCACAGACAAGGGAGATGAAAACTGGCTGGCCAACATGTGCAAGGTGAGGCCTGGTGAACTTGTACAGGAACCTTGTCTCAGGGGCAAGTAAGGCACTGGCCCCATCCGTGGAGGACAAATGCTGGTCCCCACCACCCTGGAGGATCCTGTGACTCTTGCAGACCCTGAGTTCCCAGGGGAGGTGCAGGAGAAGGTGGGGTGGAGGCACCTGGGACAGTCAGGGCAGTGAGGTGGGCAGGCATTTGGTGGCTCCAGGAAGTGATTATTTAATAGCAATTCCAGGGGGGCTTCAGAACTCAAGCTACAGAGCTGCCTAGCAGATGCATCCCTGCTGTGTGCTCATTGGCTTTTAACCTTCACATGAAGAGCTAAAGAACTCGTTTTTACCCAAACTAACACTTTCCCTTCCATTTTCACTGGTTGCTCTCATCTCTGGTAGCAGTACTTAGGAAAAGCACAGTGAGTTTTCATTTTTGGCTTCTGTTATTTCAGCAGATAATGAAGATTTTAAAGACAAATAGAAAAAGCTTTCCTATTAATGGCTAGTGTCTGAGAAACATTGATGCATTTATTTGCATATTTATTCTTTTTCTTTACCAAGTATCTATTGCAGCAATGACACAAAGCTGTCGTCATTTCCTCCAAAGTGTCAAGAAGACACAAAGGCCTTCCTAAGCCCATTTGATTTCCCACCTGTCTCTGACCCCAGCCGAAGGCAGAACAGAGTTCACTCAGAGCATTTAGCTAATCTGTCTAGATGAGCACACTGGAGTCCATTCACTTAGAAATAATCTGTAAAACCACAGCCTACTTTCTAAAACACTTTAAATAGTATAGGACAAAATATGTGATTCTTAACTGCAGGGAATATAATTTAAGATATTGCAATACATTTTTTCTAAGATTCCAAGAGCAAATTATTGTTTTCTTTCATTTGCTTTGTATTTGGCAATAACGCTGCATTATGATAAAAAAAATTAGTGGATTAAAATTGATGGTAAAGGCCCTGGATTCCAGCCCTGACTCTATCCTACTTTACCATGGCATTAGTAAACCAGTTTCCTTCTTTAGATTTTTTTTTCCTTCTGCAACACAAGAGTTGGGGGATGATTTCAAAAATTGCTTCATTATTTTTTTTAGTTGTAGATAGATACAATATATTTATTTATTTATTGTGGTGTTGAGGATCGAACTCAGTGCTTCACACATGCAAGGCAGGTGCTCTACCACTGAGCTACCAGCCCCTATTCTTAAATTCTTTTGGAGGGGAAGTTGGGATTATGTACAAACACTCAAATGATTTCTACCAGAACTACCTTTCATGAAACCATAATTGTGCTCTATCGGATTCTCCAGTAGATACCTGGCAGGCTATGTTTTAGTGGAGGTAACTTCAGTGATGTGCAAAGAAATCGTCTCATCCAAAACTCTGATTAGCATTTTCATTATGAAAAATCCAACTCCCTTACCTTCAATGTATTTATGTATTTAAGGGGTAGGGGGGTCCTGGCTGACTCCCACTCATTCACTGTTTACTAATTGAGCACCTGCTCTGTGCCAGGAACTGTTCTAGACCCTGAGTATGCAACAGTGAGAGACAGACAATGTCCTCGGGGGCAAGGGACAATGTAATATTATGGCATTCAAGATGTTCTAATGAGACCACCCAATCTGCCTTGTCTGATACTATTGTCTGAATCAGTTGTCAACCTATATATCTGTTATAGTAGAAATCCCAAGAACCCAGTTCCTGAGATGGCCACTCTTCCAGGTTGGAGTCAATTTTAAACTTTAGGAGGGATTATTTATCCATTACAGACTTGGCCTTTTGCTCTTAACTTTAAGGTTAAAAGTGACATGATAAAAAATGTACAGATCAGGGAGGGGATTTGTCCTGTGCTCAAATGTGTTAATAAGCAATTAATAATGGTCTTGAATTATGTGCCTTGCATCAGAACATGATCCAAGTAGAAAGTGTGAACTGCATCTGTGTGGACTGGAAAGGCGGCTCCCGGACCGGATACACCCAGGCCACCCAGAACATCCGGGTTGTGGGGGCAGAAGTGGCCTACTTCATCAATACCCTCCAGGTAACTACATCCAGGTTATTGAAAACACTCATACCTATTGCTTTCTGGGTTCTCCTTCCAAAAGAAAGTTGTTGATATTCTAATTTTCTTGTTTAAATTTATTTTTTTAAATTTTTTGTTTTGTTTTAATTAGTTATACATGACAGTAGAATGCCTTTATGCACTTTGATATATCCTACATAGATGGGGTAAAATTTCTCATTTTTCTGATTGTACATGTTGTAGAATCACCTTGATCATATATATAAAATGTCTGTTTCCTTCTACTGTCCTTCCTATCCCCAATACCATCCCCTCTCCTTCCTGTACTCTCTCTACCTAATCTAAGGTAACTCTCTTCTTCCCTAGTGACTCCTCCCGTTATTATGAATTAGTATCTGCATATTAGAAAAAAAATATTTGGTCTTTGGTTTGGGGGGATTGGCTTATTTCACTTAGCATAATATTCTCCAACTCCATCCATTTACTAGCAAATACCATAATTTCATTCTTCTTTAAAGCTGAGTAATATTTCATTAAATATATATACCACATTTCTTTATCCGATCATCTACTGAAGGACACCTAGGATGGTTCCATACTTTAAATTTATTTTTTAAGTGATACGTTAAAAAAATTGTACAGTATCTACAGATCATCATGTGATGTTTTGATATATGTATACATTATGTTGTGTTCAAACCAGAGCAAACATATATCTCATCAAGTATTTCATTCTTTTATGGTTCAAAATCATTTCTTCTAGCTTTTTTAAATTTATGAGCACACTATTATGTATATTCACCCTACTGTGCAATAGCACCAGAATGTCTTATACCTTTCTATTGCTTAGAGCCTGTTGATCAGCATTTCCCTCTCTCTCCACCATTACTCTATCCTTTAGTAATCACCATTCTTCTTTCAACTTCTGAGACCAACTTCTCTATATTCCACATCTGAGTGAAGTCATGTGATACTGGTTTTTCTGTGCCTGGTTTATTTCATTTAATACAATGATCTCCAGTTTCATCCATGTTACTGCAAATGACAGGATCTCATCATTTTATTACTAAATAATATTCCATTGTGATTGTCTCTTAATCCATTCATCAGTTGATGGACACTAGGGTTGCTTTCATTTTTTGGCTATTGTGAATAGTGCTGGAATGAACAGGTAGTGCAGATGTCTCTTAATTATACCAATTTCAATGTCATCTCCTTTGCGTATGTGCTGAGGGATGGGGTTACTGGATCATATGAAGCCTCTTTGCTGTTTTCCATGATGGCTGTAGTAATTTACCTTTCCACCCACAGCATGCAGGGGCACCCTTTTCTCCACATCCTTGCAGGCACTTGTTATCTCTTGTTTTCCTGGTACTGTCCATTCTTACTGGAATCCCATTGTTGCTTTGATTTGCATCACCCTGATGATTAATGATGTTGAGCATTTTTCAAAAAATATTCCTCTTGACCATTTGTGTGTCTTCTTTTGAGAAATGTCTATTTTAGGTCTATTGCCCATTTTTAAATCAGATTTTTTTCCCTTTTTTGTCTGTTGAGTTGCTTGAGTCCTTCTGGATAGTGAACCTTTGTCAGATATATGCTTTGCAAACATTTTCTCCTACTACTTAGGCTGTCTCTTCATTCTGCTATTGTAGTTTGATGCAATCCCATTTGGACATTTCTGCTTTTGATTCTTGTGCTTCTGGGGACATGTCCAAAAAGCCCTTTCTCATTCCAATCTAAATCAAATATGATAATTGACAGACATTTATTGCTGAAATATGGCCTTCCCATTGATGAAAAATGCAAAGAAATCTAGATTTGGGTCTATCAACAAACCTTTTTAGGTCCATAAACTAGTTTTTTTTATTTTTAGCAAGCTTATTTAAGCAATTATGCAGATTATTTCTAATGAATTCTACCAGTATTTGTTTTAGTTTTATTGGTCATTACTAAATATACATGATAATGTTACCTTTAATATAAACTAGTTTGCTTGTTTTTTAAAAGAGAGGTATAATATGGTAACAACCTAACCTGATTAGGTAGCCTAAAGCATATAAAATGTTAAATGTGAATATATTTAAGTAGCTGCTTTCATGATTTTCTGTTTTAAATCCTTGCTTCATCACCTCTGGGTAACAATCCATTCCTTTCAAGGTTCTGTCTACATAGCAATAGAATGAATAGAGGCCTTTTCCCATTAGCTTAAAAGTTTAAAATCATTTTTATATTTCATATAGTTGTGGGCAAAATCCATAAAATCTTTTACTCTGAAGGAGCATTACTTCTTATTAAAACCCCAGACTTTGAGCCGGGCACAGTGGTGCATGCCTATAATCCCAGCGGCTCCAGAGGCTGAGACAGTAGGATCATGAGTTCAAAGCCAGCCTCAGCAACAGCGAGGCACTAAGCAACTCAGTGAGACCCTGTCTCTAAATAAAATACAAAATAGGGCTGGGTGTGGCTCAGTGGTTGAGTGCTCCTGAGTTCAATTCCTGGTATCAAAAACAAAACAAAAACCCTCCAGACTTTGGAGTTTGCTCCTTTGGTACCTACCTCAAATTCTGCAATACTTCAGAACATTCATACATTTTTTCTTTTTCTTTTTCTTTCTTTCTTTTTTTTTTTTTGAGACTGAGGACCAGCTCTGCCCATCTTTGCTCTTATTTGGGATCTTAGGTTGGGTCTAGGAACCAAGTTAACATGAAAAAAGATTAACAGGAGAAAAGCAAACAATTTTTGTTAATTTTTAATATGTATCTCTGGACATTCACAAAATGGTGACAACCCAGGGAAATGGACAAAGCAGAAATATTTATATGTTTTGGACAGAGAGTGACAATGTTTTTGAAAGAAATGACAAGACAAAGGCGTGTGGGTGAGGGCTGGTGAATTCCAGCAGAGTCAGTATGAGGTACACGAAGGAGCCCAAACCAGTGGAGGACAGGGTTGTTTCTGTAAGTGTGTTTGTACCCATCCATTGCAGCATCAATTCCCAGACACTGAACTTCTTCAGAGAACTTCTTATGTGGGTACAGGGAAGGCATCTCTCTTCCAGAAACTTTTATGTTTTCCTAAAAGTAAGATGAAGCAGTTCAGATAGCCCTTCCTGCAACTGCTCCTCTAGTACCTTTAGCTCAAAAATATTTATGCCCAGGAGGCTTGTTCTGGGGTACCATTCTGTTTTTTCCTAGTCCCCCATTTGAGGCTTCATTTTCAGAAGGTTTCCCATAGTAAGAGCCAACTTGGCAGCTCTTCAGAGATTTGGATGAGAGGTTCTTGTATCAAAGATCAGCAAAGTTGTTGTTATTGTTTATAGTTTGGAATAAGCAGAAAAGACCAAATTTGAGTACATCATCCCATATCTAACTGAATCAGTCTCTTAGTCCTAAAAAACAGACCAGTTTGATTAAATATGAAAGACTTGTGTTTCATTTTTAGGAGGTGGCGTTGAAGGTAGGATCTTTTTAACATTAGGTCTCCATGTGGTACAAGCATACAAGGTCATGAATAAGAGGCATTTCTACAAATAAAGGCTAATGATTAGAGTAGTCTATCAACTGGTTTCTGAGCTTGGAGGAAAGCCAGATGAGGATGTTTTTAGATATTGAGCTTGAATTGTCTTCAATAGAACAAGGCAGATAGTAGCAATATGACAATTTTTTTTTTATTTGTTTAAAGTTTGAATGTCAACCAGTTTCTTCTTCAGGAAGACAAACAAAAAAAAAACAAACATTTTTTTTGTTTTGTTTTGTTTTGATCTTAGTGATTCCAAGTCAGAAAGGCAGGAAAAAATTGGAAATGTTAGTTTGGAGATTTGTAGCCAGATGCTGGAGGAAACTAAAACAATCAGGATTTAGTCCAATTTGCAGGCAAATAATAAAATCTTAAAAACAAAACAGAACAATGAGCTAGAATCTAATAACATATGTACTATAGGGTTTTATTTTCTCTATATAATCATATTTATCATGTTTACCAAAGATAATTACAATGATTTGTTTGCAAAATAAGTTTAGTCTTGTTGAACTTGGCCTGATTATTTACCTAAGTGCAACAAGAATAGTGATTGACTCTGTTAAGTTTGATCTGTTGACACTTAAAATCTGATAAAGAATCTTAGATCAGGCACTTAAAAGTCTCTTGAGGCTACAAAGCCAATCCAAGGACTCAACCACATACTGTGACGGATGGATTCTTTTCTTCTCAAGTTCCCCCAAATAGCTAGAGGTGCCTGGGCTGGCTAGGAAGAGGTGGTTTTTACTCATCACTCAGCTAGAAACACTGTAAAGGAACTGGGTAAGGAACCAGTGCAGTATTTCCAGGGTTTTTTTTACTAGCTCCATAAAGTCAACCTCAGTCAAGCTGTCTGGTCATATTAGAAAATATGACATTCCAGTCAAAGCCTTGGTAATGTAACTAGAGTTTCCAAGTGTGCCCCACTACAGTGAAGAGATTCTTAGTGGACTTGTGCCAAGAACCATGTTGCCATGAGAATACAAAAATACATGAATAGCCTCTGAATCATGGAGAGATCAGGTAGGGAGCAAAAGTAAATCTTTAAATTGTTCATATAAGTATATCTTACCAAATTACTGTAAGCTTTAGATAGCTTAAAATATTTTTTCTCTTTTTGAGGTTTTATTCTCTTTTATCAATTTGAAAAACAAAATATAAAAAGAGTCAGTAATGTTTTAAACAAAAAAAATTCATTGAAAAATCATAATCCTTCATAAGTTTAGTCCCACATGATTAATTGTTGTTCTGCTTAGTGTTGAATTAGCCTACTGGTTTCATGAACCTATTAATTTCTTCATTAGAGTTTTTGGAATTTTTACCTATCCTAATGGTTCTTTAAGCTGTGTTCTTTGTCAAGAGTAATTTTTCAGAATCTTTCATGAATTTTTTTGAAGAAAATATATTTGAGATTGTAGCTGATTGCAAATGCCTTTAGAGAAGAACCATTCTAAAAACCATTCTAAAAGTCTGTGGACAGCCAAATACTTAAAATGATCCATGATTTAAAAATCTGGTGATAGTTCATAGTAATAATTCACATGTAAATCTGGTTATTTCTAAGTGTTGTGATATGTGACATTTTAACTTAATAACAACATTGTGATTGATAACATTACACCAAAACATATCAGATTCTAGGCATTTCATACAGCTTCTGGGGCACATATCAATAATATATCCATACATATTTTAAAAAATATTTTTAGTTTTAGATGGACATGATACCTTTATTTTATTTTATTTATTTATTTTTATGTGGTGCTGAGGATTGAACTCAGTGCTTGGAAATAGCTCTACCACTGAGCCACAACCCCAGACACATATATATATATTTATTTTATACACATATATATAATATATATATTATATATATATGTATGTGTATATATATATATATCCATACATATTTAACTCAAAGAAGGGTAAACATCATTTCTTATATGCCAATGTTTTTCAGGTAATTTAATGCCAAATAAACCTAGTTGGCTTACTTACTATCTCTCTTTGGATATTGCAGAGGACTCTGGAACATCCCAAAGTTAGTTTCAGGTCAAAAAGACTTGATTTAGAATTTTATTTGGAGAAGTTTGCAAAAACTTTCAAAAGTCTGATAATACTTGAAAAAAAAAAAAGGATCACAAGTCATTATGAAACAATAGCAATTCATTTAACCAAAATGGTAACAAAATACTTAGAAGGCAAATACAAGAAGGTACATTGTTATAGAAAAAAAAACTTTACCTTTTTTCAGTTTTCTTAAGTAATCAAAGATCTACTAATGAAAATACAAAGCACAGGAAATTATTTTGATAAAATATAGAATCTTTCTCTTCTTCGTCCCTCAGATGAGTTTAAGAAATTTTTTTACTATTATCTCATATTACTACCACAAGAAAGTTTTGGTTAAATTCTCAGTTTTGTATTGATGTATTTTTGATATTAAGGCTTGTTTCAAAAATCTTTAGGATAAATTCACTCAAGTTTAGTCCGTCTGGCCACACAAGATTCTCTCTCCCTCTTTTCTCAATTTTTTATAGTCATTCAGTTCTATCTATAATATTCCTATAAGGAACACACATCTTCTTTTACATGTAAGCTTTGCATACAGATATTTCCTTCTTGTAGCTTTTATTAGTAGATAGAATTTTAATTCCTAGCAGTTATGAAACAACTGCTGTAGACTGCCACTATTTTATAATTTCTAGATATTGTGCTTCCTCCAAGTGCAATTTTTAAGCTTAACAGAACCAAATATCTTTAATTTCTTTGTAATAATAAGCCAAAAGTAGATAAAATTAAACCACGTAATCAGTAACTAATGTTTTAATATTTCATCTTTGTCAAAAATAATCTAAATATTTAATGAACATCCATATTTAATTTAACTAACAAAACTTTAAGGGTATGGTCACTCAATATATTGTTTAAAAGATTATTTTTAAACTTTTATCCTACTGATATTTAATTTAATTTAATTTTATTCAACAATTAGCTCCTGGAAATTAAGTGAGGCATTAGATAAAGTGAGTTATACCCTCAAGCTATTTTTCATCAACCATTTTTATCACAAGGACACATCCGGCGAGTATCACAAAATTGAGAGCCCTGAAATTAAATACATGGGTACTTTGCTAACACCTCAGAAGTCACTCTGTTTTCAAACAATATTAAACTAGCTTTATTTATCCAAGATTACTAAAGTCACATGAGCTTGAAAAAATATTTGGGTAAATTCCTATATCTGGCAGTTTTAGCTATATTTAATTTATGAGCATTCATTTATCTGTAAACCAATTTGAATATAATTTCTTTGGAGGATTTCATATCATGTAAACAACCATAAACATGCATAAACATAAATCTACAGGCAAAATGAAGACATCATAACTTTCATTTAACATTTTTAGCCATGCGACAGGTATAATAATATAAACCTCACTGTTTTGTGAAAAGGAATGTTGGATCCAAACCATGTTTTTAATTTTTTCTTTCCTTTATGTTAATTTTTTTTTCTTTTTGAAAATGGGACAAGTTAAGCTTACCTGTTGACATGGCTAAGGCTTTTACTAATATTAATGAAAATACAAGATCTTTCATTTTCCTGTTATTCAAATAGTCAAAATTCAGGCCAACAGGAAAAGAAGCAAGTAGAGGAGGCAGAACATAGAGTTAGCAGCAACTGGAGAAGAGGAGTTTCAGTCCCCTGAAAAGTTTCCATGAGAGAAGCAGGATTTAATAAAGAAAATTACAGCCAGAATATCAACTTTCAATTGACTTCTGACTATGGAGCTCTTTTGAAAATATCCCTTTTCTTCTCTATATTTGCCTATTAGAAGTCCAAGGGAACTACTATTTAAATTTTGCCCTCTTTTAATGCAGGACAGCCCCATTTCCAAAGTCCTGACTTTTCACAATATCAGCAAGCATCCTGAGATGAACAGATGAGGTTTGAGCAATGGTAAAACTAGAATCACTTTTTCTAGAGATACATTCCTACTTTTTTGAAGACTTATTAATTTACAAGATAAGGTCAATTGTTTTTAATTCCTCAAAAATTTGTGTTACAGTCTGAGGGACATCAGGGATTGTTTATTCACCTAATTGCATTATCTTCAGTCTGTTCCCTTCTATCCATAGCAAATTTCCAACTAAGGTAGAAAGCAAAAGATTTCTTGTTCCAAATTTAGAGTTGTTTATCTTTAGAATGTTTTAGTAAGACAGTGTCTTTCTTTCTGAGTATATTTTGGCTCAGGAGAGAAAGTTTAAACTTTTAAAAAATTTCTATCACACTCTGAATATAAATCAAAATCTTAAATCAATGGTATATTTCACAAGTGACTCAAGGTGAAAACTAATAAGTACTTTGTGGCTATAATTAGGATCTCTAGAAGAAGAACAAAAAGATGCAGTCCTTCTAAGATACAGGGATTCCCAAAAGACAAGCAAAAGGACTAGAAAATGTAAACACAATTAATATACTTAGCTGCAAATGGGATGCAACTCACATTTCTTTCTGGCCATATTCCAAACTAAGGCTGTCTTACTTGTGTTTCCCCTATATACAGAAAGGCAAATCAAAGTAAGAAAAACAGGCTGTCCATAGGAGGAAAGTAATCATTAACAAATCAATAGCCATACCAATATAAATTTAAAGCAATCAATTTCTTAGAAAAATTTCTCTCCTGTGCTAAAAGAATTCATGGAGGAAACGAATTTATGGTGGATTTAAAATTCTTTAACTTTGCTTTAAACTGATTTCTCCTTTTTAATCTTGCTAAGGGAATCCCTAAGGCTGTCCATTGTACTCCTTTGTTCCCATTTTTAATTTGATTTTCCTATAGGTGTACGTATTTCTTTTTAAATATAGCCAGCTTATTAAAAAAGCAACTAAAATCAATAAGATTCTTATTCTACGTCCTCCCTCCCTCCACAAAAACAACCTCTATAAAATAGTGTGTTCTCACATGTGTTCTTCTGCCAATCTGAACTTTGAAAGCAAGGAACAAATAAAAATTTAGTATCCTTTCTTGGCCAGGCACTACCTACAGATGTCAGAGAGAGCTGACTCAGTAAGAATTCTTATCTTTTTCTGATACCTTTTGCTAACCCCCCAGGATCCCATTCTACAGACTCTGGAATGAGTGAAGAGTCCCAGAACCTCCTGGCTGGCTCACCAAAAATTATAGAAGTTGTCGATCATCTCTACCCATCTTAGCTATCATTTGGAATTTTTGAATTTTGTCTAGGCCTAGGAGCAAAATTAACAAAAGAATGGTTAACAGGAGAAAAGAATACAATAATACAATGTTTGTTAACTTTTACATATCCTTGGTGAGACAAGAGAGTGAAGACTGAAAGAAATGGGCAAAACAGAAACTCTTTATACTTTAGACACACAGAAAAAGATAAATTTTGAGAAAAAAATGACACATAAGAGAGTATGGGCTAGGGATAGTAAGATCCAGAGGAGTCACTAAGAGGTAGGTAAAGCAGTGCCAAACTAGTAGAGATTATGGTTTATTTTCATAAGTTTATTTACACACTTCTATTGTAGCACCAATTCTCACTTACTGGTGACAAGGGTCATCTTGTGTTGATACAATAAAAGCATCTTTTCATAGGGACTTTTATGACTTGCTACAGGTAAGACAAGACAGTTTGTATAGTCCTTTCTGCAACTGTTGATTCTCAGATGCCTTTAGCTTAAAAATCTTTATGTCAAAGAGACATATTTTGGGATGACATAGTCTGGTTTCCTCCACTTTCCAACAGTCTCAGTTTGGATACTCCCTTTCCAATGTCCACGTTATTGGCCATAGTCTGGGTTCCCACGCTGCTGGGGAGGCTGGAAGGAGGACCAATGGAGCAATTGCACGAATCACAGGTTGGTCATAAAAGCAAAAGCTTCTAAATGAGATTATGTAGTCTATTGGGATTTAAAAGGAAATACAGGAGGGAAATCTGGTGCAGCTTGCTTTTTACCTTGTCATACTTTCTGAATTGGCCCACATGATCAGAAATTAGGCCTTGCAATTTGTTATCAACTCTTGGTCTATAATACCCTTTTTAAAATGTAAATACATTTCATATGCCTAAAATGAGTATTGAGAACATCTAGAAACCTTATTCACCTGTGTTTACCCAAGACAAGTCTCTTGAATTATATAGATACCATAAAATATTAAATAATATGGAAATAAGAGCCACAGAATTCAAATGTATAAAATTAATTATATTCCATTTAAATAGCAATGGTTAATAAGCCCAAATCTCATCAACTACAGAGCTGGGGGAACTGGGACACGGGGTCAAGCTGTCCTGAGCTTCCAGTTCTGGTGCTGCTAACATATTTCAAATACTATTTTGCAAACCCCAGACTGGCTGCACTTAGCCAGTGGGTCTCATGTTGGATACCCAAGTCCTAAAACAACCAGGATATGATTATTCTGAAATTCCCTGAGGAAAGGCCACTTTCCTCTTAATCTCCCAACTTCTGTGTTGACCTGCTGATTCTCTTTTTAATAGTGTGGATAAGTTGGTTACATTTGGGTTGATGAGGGTGTTTGGAATTTCTATCTGTTAATTTTCTGAAAAGAGGATCTTCCCGAATAGTCTTTCCCATCATTTGTAAATGCTCACCACAGCCTACTCAGCCAGGCACTGTGCCATGGCAGATTATGGGTCCCATGACCACAAAAATGATCCTTGCCCTATGGGAGAAACAATCTAGTGGCGACTCAGCCTGAACAGCTTTTAGTTCCGTGTCTCCCAGGTCTGCCTCTTTTATGGTAACTGTGCCAGTGACCAAGATTCTCCCAGGGACTAAGCACCCATAAGTAGTGGCAATGTCTATAGTTTGGGGAAATTCTCTTTAACATAAATAGCAAACTAGAAGCAAGATTCCCTTCTAAAAATACTAAGGCAAGAAAGAACTTGTTTATTATACTGTTGTATTATATGCATGTATGAATATGTAACAGAAAATTCCATCATTATGTACAACTATAATGCACCAATAAAAATGTAGGGAAAAACAAACAAAATAAAAACAAAGAATTTATTTATCTCTTTCCTTGCATGACTCATGGTCTGTAACTAGTGAAGAAAAGTAAATAATACACATGAATAATGTCATAATTAATAACATATTTTATTTGCTTTAGGGCTGGATCCAGCAGAACCTTATTTTCAGGATACACCTGAATTAGTTCGATTGGACCCCAGTGATGCCCAATTTGTAGATGTAATTCACACAGATTCTGCTCCCATGGTTCCCAACATGGGTGAGTGCCACTTGTTCTTCTAGAAGGTTTTAAGTCTACACATTAGAGCATTTTATAGTTTCTATACGGTAAACTAAATATTCCCTAATTTTAAAATTCTTCAGGATTAGGAATGAGCCAAACCGTGGGTCACCTCGATTTCTTTCCAAATGGAGGAAAAGAAATGCCCGGATGTCAGAAGAATGTTATCTCTCAGATTGTTGACATAGATGGGATCTGGGAAGGTAAACCATTAAGTGTACAGGGGGGTTTTCATTGGGGAAAGTTTACATTTTGTCTTGCTTTGGAATTGTACAGGTCTCACATTTTATATGACAAAGGGTTTTGAACTGCATCCCCAAGGTACAGGCTCACATTTGGACACATGGGCATGAGGAGACTGTGGGAAAGAAAGTACATTTGCAGTCAAATTTGTAAGGATCTAATTCAGGGAATACATTACTGAGTGGACCAATCTTTTTCTTCTCAAGCAATTTTTCCATTTCATTTAACAATGAGGCACTATTATAACCTTAAACAGTATTTAATTTCCGAATGCTTCACAAATCATAAATACACTTCATAAATGATTTTGTGTGATGACCTCCATGAGTTCACACTAATCAGAGAAACCTATTCAACAATTATGTTCTACTCAGGACATTTACGTGGAAAAATAAAATCTGTCACTGATGTGTAATCTTGTCTGATTTCACAGGAAGTCGTGACTTTGTGGCCTGTAATCACTTAAGAAGCTACAAGTACTATGCTGATAGTATTGTCAACCCCACCGGTTTTGCTGGATTTTCTTGTGCCTCTTACAGTGATTTCAATGCAGTAAGTACCCACATTTCTATTAAAGAAATTTGTGACTGTTCTTCTCATGACTGACATGGTTCACCGTACATGACAGCATTCAATGAATGTTTATACTCTAATCCTTAATTCCTTTAATCATAGAAATTTATTTTAATCACAGTAACCCTGTTGCCTATCACTTCCCTATGTATCTGAAATATGCTCCAATTTGTTATGAAAGTAATCCTAAACAACTATAACGACAACAAAAATCTAGGCTATGGACAGCTGAGTTGTGTTTATAGGAAACTGTTGAACTATACATTCTCCTTATGTGGAAATTTTGCTTAAATGCTGACCTTTTAAATTATAGTTATTAGCATGTGATTATTTCTGTGCATTCTCATAATATTCATTATTTCTTTGAGTTTTCAACGTGTTTGGGATTCTCTTGATCTCTAACTTGGATTCTCATGTGTGTTCTTGAAAATGACATATCTATTGTGCATTTTTTTCATAAACTTGGATTTTCTTCTCACTACAATTTTTTTTCCAAAATAGTATTTCTAACATATGCCATTCAATAAAGAAAATTTCAAGTGGCATCCTAATTACCAAGGAGACAAACCTAGCAATTAAGAGAGGACCAAAACCCAGGTTTCACCAGTAATAACTGAATGATTCTACACAAAATACTTCACTTCTTTAAAGCAGTTTCTTCATCTATAAATGTAAATATTAATGATAGACTCAAAATATTTGGTAGGAGGAGTTAACACTGTAATGTATGTTAATTACTTAACCCAGAGCTAAAAAACATAATAATTGTCATTCTGAAATGGGAAGCATATGATGAGAAAGGGATCACATGTTTTGTTAATAATATGTACACAGTTTGACAAGGAACTCCCTGTCTTCTTTCTTTGTTTTAACTTCTTATTTCTGTCCCTCTCAATGCCCAAATATGGATAATAGAGAAAACAAAGAAGCAAACAAAAAACCTTTAGGACTCATTCAGTTAAAACAAAGTCATTTTCAAGACTATCAACAATCCTTTTAGGTAATACTCAGCACTTTCGTAAAAATAAGTTCTCAGTCTTGTAGATCTCTCTGCCTTTGGACCCCCTTCCTAAAATTCTCTCCGAGAGGCAGTGGGCAGCTAATCCTGGTAGTGGTGGTGCTAGTGGTCAACCTGTGTATCACAGAGGAAATGATGTGGGGATCCACTGGTGCATGTCTCTTGGCTCCTTTGGATTCTGACCCATGATGGGCACACTCATGGCATAGAGATGAAGTCTGGGTTAGGCAAAACCCTCAAAAAAATGTCACCCAAAGAGACACAGATGATCTGTTAAGAAATGGGGTGGGCATTTATTTGGAGTGTTAAACTGCAATTTGAGGAACACAGAATCCAATAGAAACCAAAATGTGTCCACTAGGGGGAGGGGTTTCAAGGGTCCTTTTAAAGCTGGGGAAAAAGGAAGTCTAAGTGAGTTACATAGGTTGATTATAAAGAATTATGATTGGGGAATAAATTAACTTCTATAATTCATTGTACTTATGTGGACTAACTTAGTTCAAACCATAGTTCTAGAAAAAAGAACACAGTTCTTTTTCAGTTCCTACAGTCCCTAGTTATTCCTTCTCAGCAAATAACTTTCTTTTGTCATGTCAGCAAGTTCATAAAGTGATCACCACAACCCCATGGAGTCTAGGCCACACTTCTATCACCTTTTTTTCCCACTCAGCTTTGGCCTTCTTCCTTGCAGCTCAGTCTCTCCTTGGCTTTTGCAGGATGCTGGGTCTGAGGCCTGCTGTGGGTCATCTGGTCCTCTGATTCAGGAATCCACCTCCTGCCCTTACAGTGCAGCAGCTTTCCCCTCTGGCATGGGGATTGCTTGTCTTCCCAACTCTATTCCTCCTTCTTCATCCCTTCTAAAACCACCCCTTGGCCCAGGAAGTGAGGATATTTTCCCATAATATCTGTGTTCTTGAGACTCGGGCTTCATGGTTAGCCTTAATGGCCAACTGGAGTGTTCTCTCTTCAGGTTGGGAGATTCAGAGATGTGAACATGCAGTTCTTGATATGCTAAATAGAATGGAAAATGTTCTGTTTTTTGAGAAAAGCCTGACTTTGGAGTCCATTGTTCTCTTAATAGTCCTGTGGACATCAGAAGCTAATATTCTGAT
Organism: Spermophilus citellus; assembly: GCF_964194105.1. Lineage (NCBI taxonomy): Eukaryota > Metazoa > Chordata > Mammalia > Rodentia > Sciuridae > Spermophilus > Spermophilus citellus. The sequence continues at coordinate 84,116,191 of NC_138195.1, forward strand.
ATTCTTTCTTTGTTTGGGGGTGGGTGGGTGGGTACCAGGTATTGAACTTGACCACCTGACCACTGAGCCACATTCCCAGCCCTATTTTGTATTTTATTTTAGAGACAGGGTCTCACTAGCTTAGCGCCTCGCTTTTGCAGAGGCTGGCTTTGAACTCATGATCCTCCTGCTTCAGCCTCCCAAGCTGCTGGGATTATAAGCATGCACCACCATAACTGGCTCTGATATTCTTTCTTATGCAATTTTTCCAAAATAAATCCAAGAGTTGGGATGTAACTTAATGATAAAAGACTTGCCTAGCATTCCTGAAGCTTTGGGTTCTAGCCAAAGGATCACAATCAATTGATCAATCAATAAGCAAGAAAATTCTAAACACCTTGCAGACAGATGGATGCCTTCAGGCAAATAGGACAACTGAGAAAGGCAAAAGAGAAATCAAACTACATGCACATAAATTCTCCTACTTGTCTGGTTATTATTATTATGTTATCCAACATGAAATTGCTGATTTATCCTTGCAGATCTCGAGATGCACTGTTAACTTTTGCTGAGACATAGTTTGGAATTCCTTTTACCATCATAATAGTATTCACTTTAGAATATTTGAATTTGTCACCTAGAGGGAAAGATAGTGCACTATTAAAAGAAAAAGCATTCTCATTCATCATTTGTTTTTACTAGAACAAGTGCTTCCCCTGTCCAAGTGGAGGATGTCCACAGATGGGTCACTTTGCTGATAGATTTGCTGGGAAAACAAGTGGAGTGGGCCAGAAATTTTATCTGAACACTGGGGATGCCAGTACTTTTGCACGTAAGTTTCCATTTTATTTACCTTAAATCCTAAGTATATGTATTCTATCATTTCCGTTGGTAACGTGTGAAATTGATGTTCTACACGGTGTGGGAAAATGCACAGTGCTGTGCTCCAGGTAATGACGGTTCATTTGGGTAGCAGAACACAGTGTGGGGCTTCAATGGGACAAGAATGAATTTCTTCACAGTTGATTCTGGCTGAATCCAGAAGGCTTCCTATGTTCCAATTGCTTTGAATTCAGTCAAAAATGCATTCAGCAGAATTGTGAGGTTTTGTACAAACAAAAAAGTAATTCCAGAGAAAAATTGACAGTTTGACAGACTCAAGAGATATTCAGGATCGCGAACATCAGGGGGTGGGAAGTGGAGGTTGTGGGAATAGTGGTGCTTGAGGTCAGGCTCCTGGGTTTTTTCTGGGTAAAAGGAAGAAAAATACTTAAATTGAAATGAGTGGAGTTAGGAATATTGTAAAATCAAGACGAATGTTTTCCCATCTCCTATATTAGCACTAAAGAGCAAAACCTTTTAGTTGACTGTTGACTCATACCAAGGCAGTCTTTTGGCTACCTAAATTGGTTCATTTCCAAGGTCAATGAAAAACTGAAATATAGAATTTTAAAAATAGATACAGAGTGTTTAGACAAAAGCATGAAAATACTCTAAAATTTGGTGATGAATGAAAATAAAGTTAATGAAAATGTTACATTCTGTTATTTTTCCATGATCTTTTAACTTTAAGTTCTTAGAATATTTAAGAGCAAGTTATTTTGTTAATAAGTTGAAAGTAAAATATACTACTTGGTTCTTTGGCTTAAAAGAATTTAACCTTGTTGGTTTTGGCCACCACTCCCCTGCCCCACTCCTCAATATCTGTCCTCTGAGCACTTACATAAAGGAATGTGTATAACTATTACATAAAATTACCAATGCCATATATAAATTACTTCAAATTCTGTGGTAGTGGGGTCCTTATTAACCTATTTTAAGTGAGTCTTCTCTACAAGTTGACATTTTGCCAAATTTCTCCCCCATCAAGGTTGGCGGTACCAGATAGCTGTCACACTTTCTGGAAAGAAAGTTACAGGACATGTCTTAGTTTCCTTGTATGGAAGTGGAGGAAACTCTAAGCAGTTTGAAGTTTACAAGTGAGTAAAATATCACTTTAAGCTTCTTAAGTGTTGAAATATTGTGCCTGTATAATGTATGCTATTGACAGAAGAGTTTGTTTATTCTTTACTTTGTGGGAGTAGAGTGCTGTCACATATAATAAAAAGAAATATATTCTTTCACATTGGTACCTTAATACATTTCAAAATTATGTCTCTAAATTTTTTCTTTATTTCCTGAGAAAAATCATTAATGTTTGCTTTGATGTCAGATATCTGAATTGTCAACAGTAAATAATTATTCTCCCTGCAAAAATGTGAGAATGGTAATATAATGATCTCACCATAATTGTGAGAAGATAGTAACTAAAACATGCTTGTAGGTTTTTAAAAAATTATTTATTTATTTCTTCTAATTAGTTATATATGACAGCAGAATGCATTTCAATTCATAGTACACAAATGGAGAACAATTTTTCATTTCTCTGGTTGTACATGAAGTAGAGTCATACTCTTCATGTCTTCATACATGTACATACGTAATGATGTCTGTCTCATTCCACCATCTTTCCTACCCCCATGCCCCTTCCCATCCTCTGCCTCCCCCTTGCCCTATCCAAAATTTCTCCATTCCTCCCATGCCCCCGCACCACCACCCAATTATGAATCAGCATCCACTTATCAGTGAAAACATTCAGCCTTTGTATTTGGGGGATTGGCTTACTTCACTTAGCATGATATTCTCCAGCTCCATCCATTTACCTGAAAATGCCATGATTTTTTTTCTCTTTTAAAGCTGAGTAATATTCCATTGTGTATACATACCACAGTTTCTTTATACATTCATCTGTTGAAGGGCATCTGTCACATTAGTATTATGAATTGTGCTGCTATAAACATTGTTGTGGATGCATCACTATACTATGCTGATTTTAAGTCCTTGGGTATAGGCTGAGGAGTGGGGGATAGCTGGGTCAAATGGTGGTTCTATTCCAAGTTTTCCAAGGAATCTCCATACTGCTTTCCATATTGGCTGCACCACTTTGCAGTCCCACTAGCAATGTAAGAATGTGCCTTTCCCCCAACATCCTCAACAGCACTTATTGTTGATTGTATTCTTATATTCCATTCTGACTGGAGTGAGAGGAAATCTTAAGAGTAGTTTTGATTTGCATTTCTCTAATTACTAGAGATGTTGAACATTTTTTCATGTATTTGTTGATTTATTGTATATCTTATTCTGAGAAATGTCTGTTCAGTTCCTTAGTCCATTTATTGATTGGGTTATTTGTTTTTTGGTTTTGAGTTTTTTGAGTTTTTTATATATCCTGGAGATTAGTGCTCTATCTGATGTGCATCTGGTAAAAATTTGCTCCCAAAATATAGGCTCTCTCTTCACCTCATTGATTATTTCTTTTGCTGATAAGAAGCTTTGTAGTTTGAATCCATCCCATTTATTGATTCTTGATTTTATTTCTTGCACTTTAGGAGTCTTGTTAAGGAAATTGGGGCTTAATCTGACATGATGAAGATTAAGGATTACTTTTTCTTCTATTAAGCGCAGGGTCTCTGGTCTAATTCCTACGTCCTTGATCTACTTTGAGTTGAGTTTTGTGCATGATGAGAGATAAAGGCTTAATTTCATCTTTCTGCATATAAATTTCCAGTTTTCCCAGTACCATTTGTTGAAAAGGCTATCATTTCTCCAACATGTGTTTTTGGTGCCTTTGTCTAGTATGAGATAACTGTATTAGGTGTGCAGTTTTAATAATAAAGATAACCTAAAAGTAACACGAGTCAAAACGTACCACTGAGTTAATGTGTATGTGTAAATTTATTTCATGAATTATGATGATAAGTATTCTATTAATCATCTTGGCTTGCATTGTACACTGGCTCTAGAAATATATATGTGTTTTTATATATTTACATGTATGTTTTTATGTATATGTTTTGGTGTGTTTCAGTATATTTTTGTTCTTTTCTTAACTCCCCAGGGGCTACCTCCAACCAGGAAAGACTCATACTAGTGAGTTTGATTCCGATGTGGATGTTGGAGATGTGCAGAAGGTTAAATTTATTTGGTATAACAATGTGATCAACCCAACACTACCCAAAGTAGGAGCATCTAGCATCAGAGTGGAAAGAAACGATGGAAGAGTGTAAGTAATAAAAATCCAAAGGGCTGAGAAGGATTGAGTATTATTGTTCACAATTCTATCCCCACTAAAATTCTCCTTTAAGTTAAACTTCCTACAGTGATTCACCTGTATTCCAGCCACACCAGCTTTCTAATATCTTCTGTGTCTTTAGGAGAAAGTACAGTACTTAAGGAAAATCAACTTTGATAGATTTGTAGTCAGAGTTGTTATATGATACAAATTAAGTGTTACAATGAGAATCTGGCTTTCCTATGGAGAAAAAAATATGTTGGGCAAATTAACCTTTTGCTGTATTTGTCATCAATGTGTGTGTCTCCCTGAAACTTCATGGGTTCAGCAAACTGTCATTTAAACTGTTAGGAACTCATTAAACTTATCAGGGAACAGAGGTGTGTGCTCCATATCACTGGTCCTCTAGGTGAAGACAGACATCCAGGAGATGAGTCCTTCACCCTGACCATGACTGGACTGTGTGTGAGACAGAGGGTGTTTACCAAGGGAACTACCAGGAAGGGTGAACTGATGATGGTCACAGTAGTACCAATTTAAACTCAAGAGGATGTGAGTTTCAGCCAAACTCTGGTGCTTCTGTAATCAGGCCATGTGTCCTCATAAAAACCCAATGAAGGGACTTCTGCTTCTGGCAAAGGTGGAGTAAAGGCCCCACGTTCACCTTCACAGATGAAGCAACCAAGAATTCAGGCAAAAGATATGACAATAGTTGAGACACTGAATTTTAATCAATAAGAGGGAGTGATGCCTGATAGAAAAAAAACAAATAAACAACAAAGATGAAACCTTAAAACTGGTTAAAACTGCCCCTGTCTTGAATTTCCAGGATGTGAAATAGGCAGGAGTAGTGCAGGCAAAGTTCAGTGGGCCCTCTAAGTCAAAAAGACAATGTTAAGAATCAGTGAATCTCAGGCAACCGGACATTATGGCACAGCCTACCAGACAGTAGAGAACTTGAGAGGGAAAATCCTAGAGTTCTAGAAAAATCCCTTGAGTATTCAGCACTGTACTGGTTAGCTCATGTGTATTGGCAAAGTTGCCATGGCCAGGGAAATAGTCATTTGAAAGGATTAGAGAGAACAGAGCCAGTGACCTTCAGGGTTAATAGTGCTTGTTTCCACCCAGCCTGGGAAAAGTTATAATAATGCAAGAGTCATGGGTAGAATATGTCGGACAGTCTTCTTTCCTATGGAAAATTGTTGGTCTAGATTCAGCAGCACTTGACATGATAAAACTGTTTCCAAATCACTGCATCTCAGAACAAAAGATTTATAGAGATACATAATTATCCAGCACTAGCAAGATAAAAGTCACACTATATGAAATTAACTCAAAGATTCCAGTTAAAAAAGCAGAACAAGAGACCTATAATGAGGAAAGTAATCAATGAATTGGCACCAAGCCAGCATTGACATAGTTAGAATGTTAGAATCAGCAGGCAAAAGTAAAGCAGTTAGTAAACATCTATTCCATTTTATTAAAAAAAATCAAAGGAAACATTGTATATAGAGTAAAAGATCTAAATTGAACTTCTAGGGATGACAAATAATATTTCACTGGAAAAATACCCTGAAGACGATTAACAAGAATTAGACATTGAAGAAGTAAAGATGAGTGAAGTTGAAAATATAAGAGAAAGCATTAAAAACCAAACACGGAAAGAAAATATATGCAGAGAACATCAATGACCTATGGGAAATTTCAATGACACTATGTATTTATCTTTGAAGACCACAAAGGAGAAGGGACAGAAAAAAAATACACTTTAAGTAATAAAGGCTCCATAATTATCAAACTTGTGAAAACTATAAACCAATGAATCAAAAAATGAAGGAAACACCACCATTAGCCACTAGGTAGCTCTTTGAGTTATCAAACTGACTGTTGATATATTACTGTGCTTGGTTTTAAGTTCTTCTTATTTTACTTAATACCCCCAAACACAAAGAGTAGCCATCACACCACAGGGAGGGAAATTACAATAAAGAGAAAAACTTTTTCTGAACACTTTTTACTTTGCATATACTAATGTATTTTATTAGAGAAAATTAGCTCCAAATATCTTAAACATTGTTTAGTCTAATGAGAAAAGTGGATCATTTCAGTTCAATTGTTGAATTAAAATAAGAACGGCTAGCCAGCGCGAGGACCTTCAGAGTTTCAGGCAGGGCTGATTTCTTGTACTGTTGGCTCTGCTCTTGCTTAGGTGCCTTGGTTGATAAGTGCCAGCTGTTCAGCAGCTGCTTGACAGGACAAAGGAGCTCTTCCTGTTCTTTGGAATATTCCTTGACAGCTCCTTTCTCTGCTTCTTGCACAAAGGCAAAACAAAATCAGAAAGGAGAATTCAGTCCTTCAAGAAAAGTCTTCCCTTCCATTTCCAAGCAATTTCCCTTCTCTCTCCCTGTCCCTCCCACCTCTCATCCCTGTTTAATGTTAGTCATCTTCTCATGCTCTTCTTCCCTACTCTGTTCTTAGTTATTCTCCTTATATCAAAGAAGACATTTGGCATTCCTTAGGGTTATACAAAATTACATACAAGAGGAAGTGAGGGGAAAGGGAAAAAGAATACAAGGGGGAGAAATGAATTACAGTAGAGGGGGTAGAGAGAGAAGAGGGGAGGGGAGGGGAGGGGGGATAGTAGAGGACAGGAAAGGCAGCAGAATACAACAGACATGAGTATGTCAATAAGTAAATCAGTGGAAGTGTAACTGATGTGACTCTGCAATCTGTATACGGGGTAAAAATGGGAGTTCATAACCCACTTGAATCAAAGTGTGAAATATGATATGTCAAGAACTATGTAATGTTTTGAACAACCAACAATAAAAAAAAAGAAAAAAAAAGAAAAGTCTTCCCTCAATGTCCACCCTCAGGCACAGGGTGTGCCCCTCACCCAGATGCAGGAGGAGAGCAGTGGCTGTCCTCACGCTCAGCACTCCAGCTGGTGCCAGGGAGACCTGACCTGTTGCTGTTTTCTCTCCACAGGTTCAACTTCTGCAGTTCTGACACCGTGAGGGAGGATGTTCTGCTCACCCTCACCCCGTGTTAGGAGGAGGTTGACATATGTCACTGAACCTTACTGCTAATAAAATCTAGTGGTGAAGCAATACATTCTTCTGTCGTCAATATCCATGATTCCCAGTGAAACTTTTGAATATGGTGATTAAAATCCAAAATCTGCAGTTTGTGGAAAGAACCACAAGCGATTATTGAACTTCGCTGCATATTGAGTGACATTTGAACTGGATACACTGCTTACGTGATACTGTCACCTTATCCATTATTAACATTGCTGATATTATTTAGATCACTGAAGGCAGATTTCCAGTCCCAAAGTGACCCCTCTTGGTAGGCCCATGTAGAAAGTAACATCTTTGCTTCTTTGTCCATTATCTTTAAGTTCTGTGTCTCCTCCTCATCAGACATGTCAGGACTGATGACACCGAGGAGATGAGGATGGGACACATCTGAGGCTTCCTGAGGGGTCTCCCTGCTCCCTGTGGATCTCCCCAGACCCTTCCCTCTCTGCAGTCCATATGATCTTCCTAAAAGGAGACAAATTAATGACATCTGAAGAGAAACACAGGGAGCTGTTATGGCTTGGATAGGAAGTGTTCACCCAAAGCTCCTGTGTTAGTGCAGTAATAGTCAGAAGTGAAATTATAAGATGATGATAATTATATTGGTTCATAGCAGTTGGAATGGACTAACTGGGCAGTAACTATAGGCAGGTGGGGTGTGGCTGGAAGAGCAGTGTCACTGAGGGCACATCCTGGAAAGGTGTGTTCACTCTCTGTTTCCTGGGGGCCATGAGCAGAGCAGCTGTCCTCTGCCCACCCTTCCATCATGAGGTTCTGCCTCACCTTAGGCCCAGAGCAATGGAGTCTGCTAAGTATGGAGTGAACCTCTGAAACCATGAACCAAATTAATGTTTCCTTCTCTAAGTTGTTCTTTTTAGGCATTTTGGTCACAGTCTCAGAAACTTAACTAACAAAATAGCCCATTTTATCTTTCTTTCTTTCTTTTTTTTTAAAGAGAGAGTGAGAGAGGAGAGAGAGAGGGAGAGAGAATTTTTAATATTTATTTTTTAGTTCTCGGAGGACACAACATCTTTGTTGGTATGTGGTGCTGAGGATCGAACCCAGGCCGCACGCATCCCAGGCGAGCGCGCTACCGCTTGAGCCACATCCCCAGCCCCCATTTTATCTTTCTAAAGCACAAATCAAACATCCTCTGGTGATCTGCAGGACAGAATCCACATTCCCTAGGGAGTCTTGCAAGCTCACTCTAAGTCTGCCTTTAACCTCAGACCTCAGATTCATCTCCTAGAACATTCCTTCTGGAACTTCATATTCTAGCCCTGTCCCCCAAGAGGCTCTTGATCTCAGATACTAATGGACACTTGCACACTTTCTCTTCCTAGAATGTTCTTTTTCTGTTTTTCCATCTGTAGCTGTTTAATTCCTATTTTTTCAGGAGGGGGGATTTGTTTTGCAGTACTTGGGATTGGATTGAGGGATGCTCTACCACTGAGTTAAGTTGTGCAGCCTGTCCTCAAACTTGTAATCCTCCTACCTCAGTCTGTCAAGTAGCTAGGATGACGAGAGTATGCCATGGTGTCCAACTATTGGCTCTTAAAAGAGTCATGTTGATTTCATTCATCCAGGAATACTTTCCTCACCTCCATTATTCACATTGCCCAAGATTGAATTAGAGTTACAGTATCCCTCTCTGTACTCCCACTACCCCCAGAGTTTCCTCCCTCTAAACTTACCTGCCCAAATGGAACTTATAGGTCCATTTTTCTGTAGATACCATTTGTAAACCACATGATATGTGCCTGGTATATGTCTGGCAATATTTAAAAATGAATATTTTTAAAAATTCATTTTACTAACAAAATGAAGCAATAAGTCCATCAAAGTCCAGCACTTAAAATTAGGCAATATCTAAACAAAAATAATAAGAAGAAACAATAACTTCATAAAAGTCTAGCATTTAAAATTGGGCAATATCTAAACAAAAATGCCCTACAAGAGGAAGGACTATCTATGCTAGGTCTTACAAGATGGATAGGGAGATGCCAAGAGGACATGGTGGCAAAGGCACTCCAGAGAGAAGGAACAAGATAGATAAAGACCCATGGGTACGAAAATATGAGAAATTGATAATGCCTTTCTTTCCGTGTTTCACTAAAATACATTCAGGTTGAGCATGAAGATTTGTTCTTAGGCCATCAATATGTGTCAAGCATGATGCTTTCTCTCTCATGAACCAAAAGCACCAACCCACACTAGCTTCCACAACGAGGAAATGCATTGGCTCATTCAGCTGGAAAATCCAGAGGTCAGAATGGATTTGTTGTTGCAGCAGCTCAATGACTCTTTCTCTTTTCATGTCTTCTGAGTCTGGTGATGCTTTTCTATCAGGATGGTTTCCCTCCCACTTGAAGGGAGCTGCAGATCTCCTCTTTCACACTCAGTATAAGAGAGAGTGGACATCTACCCGCCTTCCCATCTTCCTCAACATTCCCCTTCCTAAGATCCCCTCTGATTGGCCAATGGTAAGGAAAGTGCTGGTTGCCTTAAGTCAATCAGGGCCCCTGCCTAGGCATGGGAGGAGGTCAGCATGCCCAGTGTGCATGGAGCAGGTGGAGGAGCAATAGATACCTACGTGAGAACAAGAAGTCGTCCTCCTGGTTCCCCTCGTGGTGGAAGAATGGAGCTGCTGTTGGCTGAAAGGGGTAATGTTTGGGGAGGAACAGGTTTGGGAGGGAGGTCAGAATGTCAGTTTTAGTCACGTCACACTTGAGGTATTCACCAGACTTCCAGTTGGCCATGCCTAGTGGGCAGATTTATACACATGCTCAGTGTTAAGAATATAGGATTAGTTAAATAGGTAAACTTTGGCATCTTCAGTGTACAAATAACATCTTTAAAGGCCCCATATTCATCTGCAAAGAGATTGGCACAATGCTCTCCACATGTGAGTACTTAATAAATGTTTACTAGTAGCCATGAGTACCTCATGTAAATATTCTGCAGCACTAATAATAATGATGATCAATAAAATCAATGAATAAAAGTGTTACTTGCAAATTGATTCAAGTGATGAAGCAAAGTTATTTTAAAATAATCCAATTTAAAATACATTTATTATGAAGAATTTTCATTTTATGAAAGTTGTTGGAATCAAAACAGAGTCACTTTTATTCAGCTATAACCACCAAATAAATAGATGAAGCTAGCAGGCTATAACAGCGGAGTCTCGTGCATGCATGCTGATAACTAGAACTGTTCACAAGAGGCTCTGCCACAATCACAACTATGCTACCTCACACGTGAGGACGTCTGCCCACCACCTGTCTGCTTTGTCTGGGACATATGCCACTCTTGCAGCCAATGATTATTGTTTCAAAATATCTCCTCATTTTGCCTTTAAGAACTTCCCCCAGGTTCATCCTCCTGGATAACACATAACTTTATAGCTTGTGTCTTCCTCTTTCAAAGTTCTGTTATTCCCAAGTAAATATAATTTTCTTTGAAGCATCTTTCTTTGATTATAATTTTTGGACAATTTTCATCATAATGAATTTTTTTGAAAGTCATTTTTTTCAAATGAATAATTTTTTTGTCTTTTTCCATTTATTTATTTATTTTACAGATACATGGCAGATAATATATTTTGAAATATTATACATACATGGAGTATAACTTATTCTAATTAGGATCCCATTCTTATGGTAGAACATGATAGGGAGTTACACTGGCTGTGTATTCATACATGAACATCATAGGAAAGTAATGTCTGTCCGATTCATTCTATTGCCTTTCCTATTTATATCCCCCCTCCCTTCCCTTCATTCCCCTCACTCAGTTTTATTTTCATGTCTTCTTCATGGAATATTTGAGTATGTTTTGTAGTGTAATCTTTCTGGTTGTGAATTCTTTTGTTTATCATGAAAGTTTTTTATTTTGTCAATTCTGAAGCTTAATTTTGCTGGGTGTAGTATTCTTGATTGGCATCCATTTTCTTTTAGAGCTAGGCATATATTATTCCAAGATTTCCTAGCTTTGAGGATCTGGGTTAAGAAATCAACTGTAATCTGGATTGGTTTCCTGCTAAATGTGACCTGTCATTTTTCTTTGGCAATATATCGATGGACACTGTCTATTCTGTATGTAAGATATTTTCATAATAATGTGCCTTGTTGTGGGTCTGTTATAATTTTGTATATCTGGGGTACTGTAAGCCTCCTGTATCTGATTTTACATTTCATTCTTAAAATTTGAGAAATTTTATAATATTATTTCATTGTGCATTCCTTTGTTTTGTATCTCTTAGCCTTCATCTTTCCTGCTAAATCTTCAATTGTTCTTTTCGTGTTACCCCATATTTCTTGGAAGATCTGTTCATAGTCTCTTAAAATCTTTTATTCATGGCCAGCTTTATTTTCAAGATTATATATTTTGTCTTCATTGCCTGAAACTCTGTCTTCCAAGTACTCTGGTCTACTGGTGATATTTTTCCATTGAATTTTTAATTAGGTTTATTGATTCTTTCATTTCAAGGTTTTATGTTTGATTTTCTTTTCAGAATCTCTCTTTATTGAAATGATCTTACATTTTCTTTGTTTTCTCTCTGATTTCACTCCTTACATCATCCTTTACCTCACAGATCAGTTTAACTATGAACATTGCAAACTCCTTCTCAAATATTTCTTTCACTGTGGTGTTGGAGGATACTGTTATTGAAGTATCTTAGTTCTGGGTGAGTGATTTGTTCCCTTGCTTTTTCATGTTGTTTGTGTGGATCTGAGGCAGTAGAGTTTCTACCCTGTGTAAGTATAGTGTCCCTTAAGGTTTCCAGAACCTCACCATTTACGAGGAGACAAAGAATAACAACAACCGCTCTCTCTCTTCCTGCGGACCCCTTAAGGTCAGAGGAGCCCTCAAGCAACCCCAAAGAAAAAGGATCACTAGGCAATGCTGAGCTGACGTGGATCTGGGGCGAACAGTCTGGGCCTCTCAGAACACACACTGAGCCCAGATCGGCTGAATTCAAGCTCCCGTTCACCTGCTTCCCGCAGACAAACAGCTGTGACTCAGCACTAATCCATCCGGCTGAAACAACTGGTCAGCCCTTCTCATCCTACGGAGGTAAATGCCAACCGAGCCTTCATAGGTAGTGGCCACAGGTTTGAAACGGGGCTTGGGAGAGACAGTAAGGACCCACCCGTTGCATTGGTCGCCCGGCAAAGGGAAACGAACTGTTGCCATTTGCAAGAGATACCACCATGGCAGAGAACTGACGTCATCAGACTGCGGTGGAGGAGATAACTTCATTGAAACCTGCGGCTACAGGTGTGTAATTCCCTAGCCTTCCCTCTCCACACAACGGGGAAACCTTAAGGGCCCCTCCCAGCTCTCCCGTAAGGGCCCCTCCCAGCTCTCCTGTGAGCACGATAGCCAGACCCAGGGAATCAGACGTGGCGGGGGACCCGCAGCGCGAAACTCCTGGCTACCGCTCCCACCAGTGCTGACAGCTGAGGTCTCTTGCACCAGCTACCGGGGGCGTGGCTACCTGAGGGCAAGTAAAATTCGCTGAGGATTCTCAGCCCCAAGCTCTACAAACTTAGGGTCTGAGGGAATAGCAAACTGGGAGAGTGTGCCCAGTCGTTCATGAAAACAGGGCTCCTGGGAGCAATGGAGGAAGGATAGCATCTTCAACAAATGGTGTTGGGAAAACTGGAAATCCATATGCAACAAAATGAAACTGAATCCCTTTCTCTCGCCATGCACAAAAGTTAACTCAAAATGGATCAAGGAGCTTGATATCAAATCAGAGACTCTGCGTCTGATAGAAGAAAAAGTTGGCTCAGATCTATGTATTGTGGGGTTGGGCTCCAAATTCCTTAATAGGACACCCATAGCACAAGAGTTAATAACAAGAATCAACAAATGGGACTTACTTAAACTGAAAAGTTTTTTCTCAGCAAGAGAAACAATAAGAGAGGTAAATAGGGAGCCTACATCCTGGGAACAAATTTTTACTCCTCACACTTCAGATAGAGCCCTAATATCCAGAGTATACAAAGAACTCAAAAAATTAGACAATAAGATAACAAATAACCCAATCAACAAATGGGCAAAGGACCTGAACAGACACTTCTCAGAGGAGGATATACAATCAATCAACAAGTACATGAAAAAATGCTCACCATCTCTAGCAGTCAGAGAAATGCAAATCAAAACCACCCTAAGATACCATCTCACTCCAGTAAGATTGGCAGCCATTATGAAGTCAAACAACAACAAGTGCTGGCGAGGATGTGGAGAAAAGGGTACACTTGTACATTGCTGGTGGGACTGCAAATTGGTGAGGCCAATTTGGAAAGCAGTTTGGAGATTCCTGGGAAAGCTGGGAATGGAACCACCATTTGACCCTGCTATTGCCCTTCTCAGACTATTCCCTGAAGACCTTAAAAGAGCATGCTACAGGGATACTGCCACATCGATGTTCATAGCAGCACAATTCACAATAGCTAGACTGTGGAACCAACCCAGATGCCCTTCAATAGATGAATGGATAAAAAAATGTGGCATCTATACATAATGGAGTACTATGCAGCAATAAAAAATGACAAAATCATAGAATTTGCAGGGAAATGGATGGCACTAGAGCAGATTATGCTTAGTGAAGCTAGCCAATCCCTAAAAAACAAATACCAAATGTCTTCTTTGATATAATGAGAGCAACTATGAACAGAGCAGGGAGGAAGAGCAGGAAGAAAAGATTAATATTAAACAGAGACATGAGATGGGAGGGAAAGGGAGAGAAAAGGGAAATTTCATGGAAATGAAGGGAGACCCTCATTGCTATACAAAATTACATATAAGAGGTTGTGAGGGGAATGGGAAAATAAACAAGGAGAGAAATGAATTACAGTAGATGGGGTAGAGAGAGAAGATGGGAGGGGAGGGGAGGGGGGATAGTAGGGGATAGGAAAGGTAGCAGAATACAACTGTCACTAATAGGGCATTATGTAAAATTGTGGATGTGTAACCGACGTGATTCTGCAATCTGCATTTGGGGTAAAATTGGGAGTTCATAACCCAGTTCAATCTAATGTATGAAATATGATATGTCAAGAGCTTTGTAATGTTGTGAACAACCAATTAAAAAAAGAAAAAGAAAAAGAAAAGAATTATAAAAAAAGAATAACAACAACCAATGCAAACAATATACAGCATTAAACCAAATAGTTCCTGCTATGACATCTACAGTATTAGTTGTCACAATAAACAGAAATGATGTGATCAGTTATCACCCACAGTCATAATAGTAAGTTTGCAAAAGGGTTTGTAGTTTTGAATGGTGAGCAGGGAGAGAACAGAAGTGTTGTAGAGTGTGAAGATTATGGAGGAAGGGGAGAAAAAATAGCAGTAAAAAATTAAAGGAGGAGTGAAAGAGAGAATAAAAGGGATTGGCCATTAACAGAAGAAAAGAGAAAAAGGGAAACAGATAAGTGAGAGAAAAAATATAGAAAGTAAAAATTTTTAAAGTTAAAAATAAAAATAAAAAATTCAAAGCAAAACCAAAATATAGTTGGTTCCATGTTCCAAGTTGTATGTTTTCTCTCATATGTGGGAACTAGGGAGGAAAGGGGAAAGGAAAGGTTAGGGGGTGGATCTCATAAAAATTGATGGGAAGCCAATAGAGGAAAGAGACCGAAAAGGAGGAGAGAAAGGAGAGAGTAAATAAGTAACAATGAGTCCTACTATTATAAAGCACCAATAAAAATACAGCAGGGGGAACGGTGCCTCCTCACATTTCCCAGCCCTCAAATCTACTCTGAGGACAAAGAGTGCTCATTTGTAAATTACCCTTTTCATTAATTCACAACCATTTTAATGTTGGGTTCTAAAAGTTGGGAGTAGAGCAGTGGCCCAAACAGGTGAAGTCTCTGTCCTCTTGGCAGTACATTCTAAATGGGAAAAACACAACTGCTAATAACTAGGCTGATAAATAAGGAAGATCATGAAAATTTGGGTCAATTGATCTGAAGGAAACAAGGTACTGTGGACAGGGGACTGGGACCAGCCAGTGGCTACAGTGGAAGGGCCTTAGCAATGAAAAGTAAAGACCTCGTTGATGAGATGACTTGTAAATTAATTTTTGAATGACAGAAAAGAGCCAACCCAGTGAAGGTCTAGAGTTCAGAGTTTTAGGCTGTAAATGCAGAAGCCCCAAGGTGGGAAGGACTTGGTCCCTTGGTTGGACGTCAGCATGGCCACTTATAAAGAGTGAAAAGAAAAACAGTAGAAAAGATATCCAAGAACCAGATGGACCTCAGACATCTCCAGCCAACCAACCTCCTTGTTGATCCACCACTACGCTCCCACAAGTCTCTTCTAGTGTCAAGCAGGCTATGCCAAAGGAAAACCTAAATGCCTTTGACTTCACCACAATCTACAATTCTCTAGCACATTCCCAGACTACAGGAGCTGACTTCCAAAGCTTCAACACATCACTAGACTGGTCAACCAGATGGCGCAGTCCTGGCTGAGTTTAGGAGAAGTCTATATTCTTTTTTTTTTCATGGTTGGTATAATGTTTTTCAGCATTACAATTTTTATTACACATACAAAGCATAATTTGTCATATCTCTGGTTGTATACAAAGTGTATTCACACCAATTTGTGTTTTCATACTTGTACTTTGGATAATAATGATCATCACATTCCACCATCATTTCTAACACCAAGCTCCTCCTTCCCCTTCCCACCCCTCTGCTCTATCTAGAGTTCATCAATTCCTCCCATGCTCACCTTCCCTACCCCACTATGAATCAGCCTCCTTATATCAGAGAAAACATCTGGCATTTGGTTTTTTGGGATTGGCTAACTTCACTTAGCATTATCTTCTCTAACTCCATGCATTTACCTGCAAATGCCATGATTTTATTCTCTTTTATGGCTGAGTAATATTCCATTGTGTATATATGCCACATTTTTTAATCCATTCATCTATTGAAGGGCATCTATGTTGGTTACACAGTTTAGCTATTGTGAATTGAGCTGTTATAAACATTCATGTGGCTGTGTCCCTGTAGTATGCTGTTTTTAAGTCCTTTGGGAATAGACCAAGGAATGAGATAGCTGGGTCAAATGGTAGTTCCGTTCCCAATTTTCCAAGAAATATCCATACTGCTTTCCATATTGGCTGCACCAATTTGCAGCCCCACCAGCAACGTATGAGTGAGCCTTCTGGGAAGTCTATTTTCTACTGTGACTTATTCTCCATAAGCACCTCCCTTCCTCTATGTGATTGAGGCTCAACAGATCTTGTTGATGACTTGCTCAGCATAACAAGTTGTTCAATACTCAAGAACTCTTTATTTCACTCTGTGCAGCCTGGATCCAAATCCCACCTCTTCGCCCATTGCCTGTATGACTTTGTAGGCAATTTATTTCTCTCTTTTTGGGGGTCTCCATTTCCACATCTGTAAAGGGAGACCAGTACTCACCTGGTGTGGCTGCTCTTGCACTTAAATTAGGTAATGCAACTAAAGGGTATGGAACTCTGGCTGTATTTGGTGAGCCTTAGGGACTGTGGCTGCTCTGCTCTTCATTACTCTGGGGAAAGTTCTTTTCATTTTCTTAACAGAAAGGCCCTTAGGCCTGCCCCCCGCCCCCAGTGTTCAAGTTATTCAGAAGTGCGACATTTGACATTGAGGCATATTTAACTTGGGGGTGAGGAGGGTACCCACAGTGTTTGCCCTGTGGAGGCTTATCTTTCTTGTGTGTGAACTGGCCAGGCTGCACACAGATGGGCAGATCTATCTGTGGGTGAAGCATGATGGCCTCACAGGGGCTGCGACTTTCCTTCAGGTGTTCAGTCTATAGGACCTGGGAAAATGCAACAGATGTGACATTGGACTGCTGGTGTTGGCTTTGGGGGGCTCCTGAACCCAACTATTCAAATTATAATGAGACAGTACCATGATTGCTGTGGTTTTTAACCATTATGATTCAGATTGTTTCCTTGCCTAGTGATAGTTAATCAGTAGTAGTGGGGAGACGGTGGGGCCATTGTGAGGGCTGACAAATCTGTCTCCAGAGTATGTGCCCAGGTGTTGCCAGTCTGCCAGAGAGAGAGAGAGAGAAAGAAGGCAGGTGGGGCGGGGGGGGGGATTTTCTTAGACACTTTGCTTTCAGCTATGTGGGGGCATTTCCTTCCATTCTGGTGGAGACCGACCACCCTGGGTTTTTAGGGTTTGCTGCTTGTAAACGACTTGGTGATGAAATAGAAAATAGAAAAACAGGAAATTCGGGATGCACAGGTCCTTGCAGAGCTGCAGAGGCACAAAGTTGGTAACTTTCCTCCCCCTTTCATCAAGTATTCTTCCATCTTCTCAGACTTGTGGGAAGACTGGCCGCCATTACTAATCTCGTTTTGTGTATTTGAACAGATATAAATATTAAGTACACACGGCATGTGCTATCATCACTCCTGTTTCTTGTCCAAATGATAAGGCTGGAGTATAAAAGACATCCCAGGGAACCCAGGGGAAGGGAGTGCCTGGATTCTCAGACAAGGTAAGCCACCTCTGCATTGGGGTCCCTCATCAGCTGAGGAGTGGAGAGTCTTTGTTCACTGCCCTGATCCTGAGTGTGGTTGAATTTATTGCAGATGATGATCTTCTGGACAGTCACACTTTTCCTGCTGGGAGCAGCCAGAGGTAAGAAATACCTCCCCTCCCCTGAGGGAGGAGCACAAGCCTGAGCTCTCAGCACTGGCCAAGGAAGCTCTAGCCCTGGTGGGATTCAGAGACTGTAGGTTGCTGCAGGTTCCAGGAAGAGGCAAGTGGGGCGACACTGCCCAGTAGGGTGGACTGGGCAGTGTGGGGGGGATCTGCTTCAGAGCATGCCCTCTGCCCTGCCTTCATGCCCAAGGTACTGTGGCCGGAATTTTCTAGGAAAAGCATTAAACACCTGCCTGGGTTAACCTACTGACTTATTAGTGCCTATTATCACATTAGTTGAATAATATATCAGAAGAGTTTGGGAGGAGACTTAGAAATCCCAAGTTTGAGATGGCAATTGTAAATGAAGGCTCCATTGGTGTCCCTGTAGAATTCATGGGGACTGGGCCAGGCCAGTTGGTGAGCACGAGGGGCAAGAAGAGAGGTAGAGGTGGTGCATTATTGTCTGCAGTCTTCCCTGAGCAGAAGAGGGACACCTGGACCCTGGCCTTTTCTCTTTAGGAAAAGAAGTTTGCTATAAGGACATTGGGTGCTTTTCTGATTCTGAGCCTTGGGCTGGAACTGCAATCAGACCCCTGAAAATTCTCCCCTGGAGCCCTGAGAAGATCAACACCCATTTCCTGCTCTACACCAATGAGAACCCAGACAACTTTCAGGTGAGACCTTGGTCCACTTGGCATCCCTAGGACTGAGTGAGGGGCTGTCCCACCCCATAGATCAGGAGTTCCTTATCTCTGGGTCTGTTCCCTCCACCCTACCCCCTCCCAGCCCTCAAGTTTCTCCCTCCTGGACCTGGTGACTCAGAGCAAGCCAACAGTAGATGGTGGCTTGAGTGAGAGACTGGTTCATACGTGCAGATTCTCTAGCTAATTATGTGGTTCCGGGCTAAGCAAAGGGCTTACTGTCATCCAGCCTGACCCATGGGAAAGTAAGCCTGCAGCCACAACCCAGATCCCATGGAGGCCAGGGAGAAGGACTTGGGGGAAAGAGGTTCATGGAAGAGGTAGCTCTGTTCTAGCTGTGAAAGGCAGGGGCATCAAAACTTGGGGAGGTGGGGAGGTGGGGGATGGGCTGAGGGCCGGATCACAGAGCCATGAAGCACTCTGCATCTGTCACAGATGCTGCAGCTCTCTGATCCATCGACCATCGAGGCATCTAATTTTCAAACGGACAGGAAGACCCGGTTCATCATCCATGGCTTCATAGACAAGGGCGATGAGAGCTGGGTGGGAGACATGTGCAAGGTAGGAGCTGGCTCTGGCCCCCGCCGGCTGCCGCTTTCCACTCACCGACTCTCTGACTCATTTTACCCAATCGCAATAGATGATTCTGATAACAGGAAGCCCACAGGTATCTGTTCTCTTTGTGCACTCAAAATGCTTCTCTTCACAAACTTCAAATTCCAGTGTTTCCAGACTATTTCTGCAGCTGGAAGCAGTAGCATTTGCCATGTGAACAAATAGACCCACTCTCTCGTTTCTGGTTAAGCAAGGCTCAGTGTTTTCTGTTTTCATGTTTAGTGAGTGTATTTATGTATTCTGCAAGTGAGGGGATTAGGTTCTTTCCTTTCAAATCTTGCCCACATCTCCTGGAGTCAGAGATGTGTTGCTGGAACTATCTACTTGAGATACGGAGACCTAAGATCTACCAAAAAGGCAGAACAGAGACAGCCACAATTACATGTGAGATAACATCTGCTGGTCAGAAGGACAGCACCAGGAGAATCAGACAGGTTCCACACACACGTGCACATGCACAGACACAAACGCACACCTGGACATCTGTGCACACCTGGACATAGGCGCGCACACACACAATATATATATATATATCACCCTTATTTCTTTTCACGTGTACTTTGAGATTCAATCTAGTTTTCTGTCACCTAAGAATTTATCTCAGGAGTCTGCCTTCCACACGTACATTAATAACAACATCAACTGATAGTGTCAACAGGAAAATCACAAACCCCCAAATTACTCACTGTGCATTTGGCCTTGGTTTACCGAGCTTTTAACTCTTGGCAACTTTCCTGTCATTAATCAGCATCTTCTCAACGTGATTTATACCCCCAATTTTCCAGGTTTTTAAAAGATTCCTCAGGGTCACTTTACAAGTAAAAGTCCCGAGAAAAAGGAAAAAGGAAAAGAAATCTCGGCATGTCTCTGCATATGTGATCACACATGTTTGTAACATATGTGTGAAACAGTTCCATGTGAATTTTAAATTTATATTTCTAAGTTGATCATGTGACTGCCTGGCAGAACTCTTGAGGATATATCAGTTCCTTTGACATTCAGGGAGCTTTTCTTTCAGAATTTTTTGATCTCTTTTAACCAGCAAATTTCTTTATTTTTTTATTTTAAAGTCTGAAGTATTTTCCCCCAGGAAATTCTGTACCATCTTGACTGTAAAGAGGGAAGCCTCCCTCCCACTTTAACGTTCAAGAGATGTCCAGTAGGCTGAGGTGTCACCAAGAGGCGAGAGGACCCCTCAAATCCATAAGGTCATTTAGACACCAGCCACTGGAGACTGTCCTTGAGACTTTCTTTTTTTAAAAACAGGACACTTCGGCCGGTGCAGTGGTGCACACCTATAATCTCAGTGATTTTGGAGGCTGAGGCAGGAGGATTGGAAGTTTGAGACCAACTTTAGCAACTCAGTGAAGCCCTAAGCAACTTAGGGAGACCCAGTCTCAAAAATAAAAAAAATAAAAAGGGCTGGAGATGTGGCTCAAGTGTTGAGTGCCCCTGGGTTACATCTCCAATAACCCCAATCCCTCAAAAAACAGAACTCTTTGAAGGATGCAATTGTTTTATCCCACCTGATAGATGTTGCCTGAATTTGATTGAAGAAACAAGAAAGTGCCCAACTTTTAATTAACCTGCAAGCTAGAGAGGGAACCACTTGCCCTTCTCCTAAGGTACACCCTGGGGTCAGCCCCTGCTGGACTGTAGGATCTCTGACAAAGTCTAGTTCATGGCAGTGCCCCATGTAGGAGAAGAGAGAGTGGCCCTTTCTGAGCCTCAGTGGAAGGGATTTCCTGGGTCCCCGTGATAACACCTGGCCTCTCCCCAACACCAGAACATGTTCAAGGTGGAGGAGGTGAACTGCATCTGTGTGGACTGGAAGAAGGGCTCCCAAACCACCTACACACAGGCTGCCAACAACGCACGTGTGGTGGGCGCCCAGGTGGCCCAGATGCTCAGCATCCTCTCGGTGAGTCAGCAGCAGGGAAAGCAGGGCTGCTGGTCTCTGTTGAGCCAAGGAGCAGCTGGGAGCTACAAAGAAGTGGTGTTTGTCTCAGGGTCTTGTTTTTGGAACTCTGACTATTGACACACCAGGGAAAGAAAAAATAACAGCTAACACTTAGTAGGTGGGGGGCTTTGATTATCATCTTCAGTTTGCAGGTAAGGAAACTGAGGCCTAGAAAGGTTAGCTAGTTTGCCCCCCAAAAATTATAGAGCAGATAAATAGAAGAGTTTCCATTGGGGTTCAGACTACCAGCACCAGGGGCCACCCTTGACACAGTTAGGCTCTATTTGGGGGAAAACATAGCGTGACCAGGGAAAACCAAACAGAGCCAAACGCCAAGTGTGCAGTTGGCAAGCTCCAAACATGTCGGCCTGCGAATGTGGATCTTATTGATTCTGGGAAATTTCTTCTGCCATAATCATTCCAGTTGTTTCTTCCTACCCTGGTCTTTCATTGTAGCTAATTTTTTACGCCTTTCATTCTTTAAATTAATTCAGTAATTCTTCATGATATTTTCTACACAAGGCCAAGATTCCCGTCATTTCTGTCTTATAGCTAACAAGTCTACACAAGAACCAGTTGGTTCTAGCTATTTCTGCACCCCTGCAGAAATCAAAAACCGTGGTGTTTGTACAAGAGGCATTGCAGACCAATCAGTGAGAGGCATCGGGTGAATATCCTCGAGGCCAGCCTGTGCAAACACCTTAGAGATTTATTGGCTTTGTTTGTTGCACTCATGATTTTTGGAGGATGGTGTCAGGAGCGTGAAAGGAGGTAATCAAGACAGATGAGGTCCCAGGCCCTCAAGGAGCTTGCAGGGAGGATTTGCAGTGACAGTAGTGTGAGCTATTGGAGATGGGGACAGCGTGGGCCTTCTGGGAGTCCATGAGACAGGGAAGCCAGAGTGGTGTGGGGGTGTTGAGACTCCTAAGTGGGGAGCTGAAGGCTATTTGATATTAGCTGGAGCAGCTGAGCAGGGGGGTGGGAAAAAATGGGACTAACCAGGCCCAGAGGTGGGGGGTGGGATGTACTTGAGGGCCTGAAAACTCATCAAAGGGTTTGGTTAGAGAAGAGGCTAGAAAAGTAGCTGATGAGTCAGGAAAGCTCAGAGGCTCTTCATGATAAGATGGGGCTCAATCCCAAGGGCAGGGGGAGGCATGGCAGGATTCCAGCAGAGTAGTATCACCATCAGATGGGCATGTTAGCAAAACCAGAGCACAAAAACACCCTGAAAATAACCCCCCCCCTCCAGACGAACTACAGCTACTCACCTTCTCAAGTCCACCTCATCGGCCACAGCCTGGGAGCTCACGTGGCGGGAGAAGCTGGGAGCAGGACCCCAGGCCTGGGCAGGATTACTGGTAAGGTCCCTATTGAGGCCCCAGGGTTTGTCCTTGGTAGCCCCAGAATGTGGTCACAATCTGCAACCCATCTTAGAGCCACCCACAAGGAGGGTGTCCCCTACAGCATGGCGGGGCTGGGTGGAGCCTGCACAGATCATTTTAGGAAGTCCCCAAGAAGCTCACGGGCCATCTTGGTGGCAAGGATGGTAGTGGTCCTGTTCCCCTTTGCTTCTTCTACCTCCATCCTGGCCCCTCCTCTGTACGTCCAAGTTCAGCACTGGACACCCAGGAAAATACATAATAAGGCTAGTATGAGTATTTGCAAAATATGATTTTAAAGGGAACACATTATCACCCCTTTCCCCTCTTCTTGGAAGTCTAGGACAGAGTAGAACCTGAAAATTGTTTTCCACTTTCTCTGCTGATAAAAAATCCTCGGTCACCATCATTGTCAAAGCATCCTTTAAACCCTAGGAAAATCCTTGAATTATAGCCACAACAAAATATGTTCCTACAATATAATAATATTAGTGCTATTATAGTGATTTTGGAAAGCACAAATTCAGTGCCTGATTCTCCCCAATCCTGCACACTGTGCTTGACATTTCTTATTTAATTCTCAAAACTAAAGCAATGGGCCCAGGAAGCCCTATCTTTATAAGAAACATCCCCTTTTCTATGAGTAGATGGCCATGTTCATGTATATACCTTTTCAGCTGCTCTGACCAAAATTTCAAAAAACTACTAAGAAATCCAGGATCCCTGTCAAGAAGGAAATACAGTCAAAAGGAAATAATAATAACTAATGTTAATATCAGCTAGCATTAATAAATATTAATATTAACTAATATTAAATTATTAAATTAAATCAATACTAAATAAATATTAAATTAATATTAACTAATATTAAACACCCATGACTACAAACAGGCACAGTGCTAAATGCTATGTATTAATTTACTTAATCTATAACAACTATATCAAATAGATGCTGTGTTACCTTCATTGTATCAAATGGACAAACTTACACAACAAAAGGTTGGGTATTCTGCTCATGGTCATATAACTTGCCCCCAAAATAGGAATTTGGAGCCCGGCAACCTAGCTCTAGAATCCTTGTTCAAACAAAATCTAAATTTCTTTACTCATCTGCACGCCTCTGTACTAGCCACCAGAATTCTCTTATAATGAGCGACATTGGAACTTTATGTCTCCATATACAGAACTCAGAGCCACAACACTGCACCACCTCAGACTGTGCCACCCTTTGAGTTGGGCAGCATATAGCCTAGGCAACTGGATACTTCTGTCCTTCTGGTGCCAACAATCAGGACTGTTGTTCTACACTGCTGCCATCTCTTTCAGGATTGGATCCTGTGGAAGCAAGTTTCGAGGGCACTCCTGAGGAGGTTCGACTTGACCCTTCGGATGCTGTCTTTGTGGATGTGATTCACACAGACGCAGCACCCTTGATCCCATTCCTGGGTGAGTCCCGCAGTGCTCCTGCTGCAATCCTGTGCAACTGTGTCTGAACCACAAAAGCCCCGCTTTACCAAAGAGGTGTTGCTGTTCCAAACATCACAGGTTTTGGAACAAACCAAATGGTGGGTCACCTTGACTTCTTCCCCAATGGAGGAGAGAACATGCCGGGGTGCAAGAAGAATGCCTTGTCACAGATCGTGGACCTCGATGGCATCTGGTCAGGTAACATCATGGAGGGGACATAGGTAGGGGTAGTGTCAGGGAGGACATCCCTTCCTTCCCTGGGGTGAGCAGCACCTGCCATTGAAAATATAAGCAATGAAAACACGTCTTCCTTTAAGAATATACAACCCCTGCTTCTGGACCTGATTTCTGAAGAATAGAGCATATCTTTGTTAGAGTTCAGCTCTACTGTTTTCTATTTCCTTAAAATGTTGTCATAGATGTCCTTGAATGCACAAGCAACAAAGAACTACAAAACTGTTGGTTAAAGTTGTAGCTCCAAGAATCTGCTGGGAGCTGCCGAGCATGAAAAGGAAATGTTACATCAGTAAACATCCTTTGTACACCTAAGAGAATTTTCCTGCATGCTCTGTCTTGGGAGTTAGTGATATGGTTCAAACTTATCTCACCTCAATATAGTAGCCATGGGAGAATCTTCCCAGTGGCTTCCATGACGAAGCCATTAGCACCATGAAGGTCACTGAAGCAGTCACAGCAAGGAGGCTGGAGGAGACCCATCTCTCCTCATTAACTAAGCACCTGGCATGAAGGGCATCTTTCAGATACTGCTCTGACCCTCTATCTAATGAGTTCAAAGGACAATGGCCAGGTGCACTTTTCATCCAAACTCATCATCCAGTGTCACTATACCGGTTAAAACTTTTAATGGTCTGACCAAATCTATTGAGTATAGATTTTTATTGAATTTGCTCAAAATGGTTTGGATGACTTCAAAGCGTATATTAAGATAGGACACATGAGGGTTTCCATGGAAAAGAGTGGCCCAGACTCTTTATCAGTAATAGCCAAGCAAGTCCAGGCCAGGTCTTGAAAGTGTGCTGTGACATGTGTCCCTTGGCATGAGTCACAGGGAGTAAGATGGTGTGTACTTACTCGTAGATAAAGCCACCCAAAGCCACCCAACCATCCCTTTTATTCGTGTAAGTGCTGGTTTTGTCACTTCTGGGAAGTCACATCACATCTGGGTGTGTCTTGGCAGACTTCCAACCTGATCCTGGGACCCAGAATGGCACAGAGGTTAGAGGGATGGCTCAAGCACCCGATGGGCTTGGGTTTCATCACAGTTCTCTCACTTACCCTGGCAGCTTGTGAATCAGAGGCTGTCACCTGTAGCTATTTCTGTAACAGGGACAATTGGTGCCGTTCCTAGGAAAGGTGGGGTTCCACGGGCAGTGCCTTTAAAGTGATCAGAGCATTGCCCAGTCACCCACGTCCCTCTACATGTCCACTGCCATTGTGTGACTGGATTGGAACTGAAGTTCTGAAACTGTGGCCCTACTATGGAACCATTCCACTTGTCAAGAGCACCGTAGAATCTGTCACAGCCCGCCCCCATCCACCTGTACAGACTCACTCCTTTTCCTCCCCAGGAACCCGGGACTTTGTGGCTTGCAATCACCTAAGAAGCTACAAGTATTACTTGGACAGCATCCTCAGCCCTGATGGGTTCACTGCGTACCCTTGCATGTCCTACAAGGCCTTCGAGTCTGTAAGCTCCTGTTCTCTGTGACCTGGGCACTGGCCCACGGTGGGCCTGCGGCCTGCTTTGTTGAGGGTTTGCAGTGCTTCTCGTGGCATGTTTGCATTTCCCCTCGAGTTCATGATCCTGTGGGCTGAAGGAGGGGGAAGAAGACTCTAGGCAGGAAGTGGCAAAGACTTAGAGCAGATGAGTCATACGGGAGACGAAGACCCCTCGGGAGGTCAGAGAAGAGCAGACCTGGTCCACATAGTCTAGAAAGGCTCCAGCAGGAGGCCACTTTGGCTCTGACTTGAGAGACGACAGAGATTAGAAGAAAGAGGGGCCACATTTCTAGGGAGGGCAGAGAAAGCATAGAGGACCTTGGGAGAGGAGCCATCCACCCACCCACAGGAAGGGAAGGCAGTGCTGGGGGCCATGTGCCAGGAGGCCACAGGGAGAGACGGAAGAACACACCCCCTGGAGCCTGCCTATTCTGGCTCCCCAGGGCCACTGTGGGCATCCCCCCCAGCTCCGTGTCATCATGGCTGCAGGCTGAAATTGACCAGGACCAGAGTTTTTACACCATCAAAACTGGTAAATGCTACAATCAGGACTTTTTGTCCTGGAAACCGGCTTCTAATCATTCACCAGCCTGCTCCTCTACAGAAAGTGGCTGATTAAGCCTGGGCCCAAGGCCTCTGTGCTTTTTAAAGCTCCCCAAATCAATCTAATGTGCTGGGCCTCAGGGCTGGGAATCCAGTCAGAGATGGAGGCAGTTCAGAGCTCATCTCTTCCATCCCACCTTCCTGTTACAAATGAGGACCCGGGGGCTGTAGGGAAATTGAGCATCACTCTCCCAGCTGGTCTGGTCCTAAGAAGATGAATTCTGTCTCCTCACAATAGAACAAGTGCTTCCCCTGCCCAGATCAAGGGTGCCCGCAGATGGGTCACTATGCTGATAAATTTGCTGGCAAGGCGAGTGCAGAGCAGCAGAAATTCTTTCTGAACACAGGCGATGCCAAGAATTTTGCACGTAAGTTGCCCTTGACTATTTGCCCAGGTAAAGAAAGTGTCGTTTCTGTTACAAATGGAGTCATATGGGAGAGGAAGACTCCTCGGGAGGTCAGAGACCTCCTAAAATATGTGTGGCTCATCTTAAACATCTTCAAAAAGATGCATCCATTCAAACTATCCCATATGAGCCTCAGCTATGGCATGAAATGGGTGGTGGCCAACAGTATGATTGATGGGATTAAGGCAGTTGGCCTGGCTTTGCGACCAACTCCCTGAATTTTCACCACTCCACCCACAGTGTACCCTCCTTTTCCCTTTTAAGATCATGTCAAACACATCTAAACAGCAAACTCATTTGGTAGTAGCTCTTTGCCAGATTGAATGTGCCCCTTAAGAAGTCTACCTGCAATCTCCCTGACTTCCCCCATCTGTCTATGCAGCCCTGATGCCCAGAGGCTGCTTCTCCAGTGGAATGGGGTTGGGGGTCCAGGATGATTTCTTTCCAAAGCATGCTGAATGGACTAGAATGTAGGGTAGAGGTCAAGTGCGTTTGTGCCACTTTTTGACAACCTGCCCTTTGACAGCTCCATAAGGTGTTGCCAAAAAAAAAAAAACAGATTGTGTTTTATGTAAATATAGTATTTATAATATTAAGGCAAAATTCATCCTTTTAGTGCAAGGTTCTATGCATTTTGACAAATGAGTAGATGTGTAACTACTTCAAGTATCAAGACGCACATGGTCATCATTTTGTAAGAAGACACTGACTAATCAAGCCTTCTACCAGTGTAGTGATGCACAAAATACTTGCTCATATTTTAACAACAAAGTAAGCATTCGAGAACCTTGCTCTTATTCCTTAACCAACAGTTATTTATGGACCACAGATATGGGCCGCTAGACCCCTGGGGATGTGGGGATGAGCAGGACACTCCACTCACGAAATTTATAATTCATCAGAGAAGATGAAAACTGAGCACCTACAGTGGTGTTGGGCTTGGAGGGTTGCTGCTGTAGCCTTATGGGCAGGGGAGCTAGCCCTAACCAGAGGGGAGGACAGGGGCAATGTCTCTGAGGACATAAAAGATGCAGAGGAGTTAGACAAAGGTATATATCTGTGTATTTATATACATATGTGTGTTCGTGTCGGGATGTGTTTATAGTGTATCACTGTGTGTATGGAGTGTGTGTATGTTTATATTTGTAGTGTGTGTTTGTGTGTGTGTGTGTAACTGTATAGTTTACATGAATCTGTGTGTGTGTGTGTGTGTGTGTGTGCAGGTGTATGTGCCCTTGGATGGTACTCTGTGCACCTACTCGGTGCTGGAGGCCAGTGAGCCTGAAAACTAAAATTTTAATTTAATTTTAATTTTAGTTTTCATGAAGCAGCTACCTGTGTCTAGTGACCACCTTCCTGGGTGTAGCAGGTCTGGAGGGGGCCACTACGGAATGCATATTCCTTTTAAGGCCTAGTTTGAAGTGTGCACTAATAAGTAGAATTGCTCATGCTTTCATGCCTCTGTGGGATGAAAGGGCAGGATCTGGGATTTGGGTCACCTGTTTTGGGTGAAAAAAATCAAACCCTCCCATGCTCTGTGCAGGCTGGAGATACGGGGTTTCTGTAACACTGTCTGGAAGAACAATCACTGGTGAGGTCAAGGTGGCTTTGTTTGGAGATAAGGGAAACACTCGCCAGTATGACGTCTTCAGGTAATCATGCTTAATGCCTCATCTCATTCTGTGCTACACACGGCCTTCACACCTGCTCCCAAACACCCATTCTATATCGATGGGTTTTACTTTATGTACTGAAGTTAATATCAGTCTTCTGCTAATGATTTTTATTTTCTCTAAACCCAGCATTTAGTTCTCTCTCAATAGGGACAAATTTAAAAAAAATAATAATAAATTTAAATTACCCCAGAGATCCTGTTCTCTGATTAGCATAATAACACAATGTTAAATTAAGTGGCTAATTTATTACAATATAAATAATTCTTCTAGAAAAAAAATTATATGAAGAAATTAAATCATTTTCTATAGGAAACTTTTGAAGAGAAATTAACCTGAGATGAAAAACAATCTTTAAGTAGTGGTTTGGGGCTTCTGGCATATAGTCAGGTTTTGCATTTCTCCATCCTTTATTTGTAAGCTAATTTGGAAGGAGACTTTTATTTTTATTGGTGCGTTATGATTATACATAACTGTGGGATGCATTATGCTATATTCGTACACGCAGGTAACATAATTTGATCAGTCTCATTCCCAAAGACTGTTATTAATCTGAGGTAAAGAAAAGACTTTAGCATGACTGTCCCTGGCCATTACAGTGCACTTCCATGAATAGCTTCTACTTCTCATCTCAAGGGGGATCATCATGCCAGGCTCTACCCACTCCAAGGAGTTCGATGCAGAGCTCGATGTCGGAACGATTGAGAAAGTCAAGTTTCTTTGGAATAACCACGTGGTGAACCCGACCTTCCCCAGAGTGGGTGCAGCCAAGATCACTGTGCAAAAGGGAGAGGAGAAGACAGTGTATGTACCTTTGCTGGCTGTGTCTCAGGGTGTGCCAAGGGTCATGTCTGTGATGGAAACTCACCCCCAGAAAGTCAGGTGTGGTCTGGCCAGAAAGGCCAAGGAAATCTGCCCATCTGCAGCACTTTCTCCCCAGCAAACAACAGCTGCCAAGAGCAGGAGGCATTTCTGTTGGATGCACAGCACAGGGATTCTTGGCATGGGATTGCCTGTGGCAATATGGCAGACAGCATCCAGCCGTCATGGAAAAATAAGAAAGTTAAACAAGGAAATTTTTCTAAGGGGTAAAAGGTCCTAAGTGTGAACGGACAAGCAGCTACATTTTGAAGAGGAGAGGATAGACGAAAAAGAAATCAGTTTTAAGAAAAGATAATAGAAAGTTTTGAGCTCCAACAGGAGAGCACTGAGATGGCAGGACTTGAGGAGTGGAATCTGACCTGAGCCCCCTTGCTGTGTGCCTGGGTGGGCACAGGGCCTAGACTAGAAAGAGAAAGCAGTTGGTGTCCCTCTGAGAGGGACACAGAAAAGCTGACCCCAAGTCTGGCCAGCAGGACATTCCTGGTATGGCTTTGTGGGAAGGGAACCTGAGTTCTCAATTGTGATCTTGAAGCTGGGGAGTTAGATGGGGCCACCAAAGACAGGGCCCTAGGAATGTCACTCCCCCAGGTGGGAAGGGAGAATTGGCAGATTGGCCCTGGGGTAGACACATGTGTCATCAAGATGGATGACCTCTGAGGTCCTTCCTGTCTCCACGAGGTGGGAGGACAGAGAGGCTGGCCCAGGAGAGCCAGCAGAACCAGAAGTCCTCTCAGCTGGAGCACAGCAAGGAGGTGGCCAGGCCTGGCTCTTGGGGGCCCCCAGTTCAGGTAGCAGACCCAGCCCAGGGCTCCCCTGTCAGTCCCACTGGAGGACACAGCTCTAAAGTCAGTTCCAGGGTCATGTTGGATGTGTCCCATGGCCTGCATCCTGTGACAGTGTGGCTAAAAGCATCAGAAGAAGGTGGCATAATTGGAATATTGAAAATGAGAGGTACTTTCAGGAAATTTCCCCCAGGTAAGAAATATGAGACCAGGGCCCGGAAGCTTCCAGGTTGATAAGGAAATACCAAGGCTTATGAACTATCTATAGATGAAACAGATGTAGCTGAGTTCACCCCTGAAGCCCTGCACCCATGGGCTGCTCCCTGAGCCCTCCCATAGCTGAGCCCATCCTCTGCAGTGTACCTAGAGAGAATCTTTGGAGAAGCCGGATGTCAGATACCAGGCTTTTAAAATATAGAAAGTTCAGCAACAGCTTCAAACCTCACCAACTACCTTAGGGAATAAAAGAATCTCAATTAGTCAAGTTATTCAGATTATTTGGCGTTATGAAAATAGCCAGCAATGTTTTCTTAAGTAGCACTAATAATTGCAAAGTTAAAGAAAATCAAGATTTGGCTCCCCCTCAGATGCTTTAGTCACCTGGAAAGGGTTTCCAGGGCTACCCGGGAACCTGAAGACTAGAATTCCCTCCAGGGGCAGGAGACCAAAAGAGAAAAGTAGTTCTCCCCTTCTTTGCTTCTCCAGCCCCCTTATCCATGTCAATGGGCCTCTGTGAACAACCCCACTAGGTACCTATCCTACACCAAGCAAGTAGGAGGGGCTGAAGACCTAAGCAAGCTCTCAAGGAGTTCACAGTTCAGCTGTGGAGAAAAGCCAGACTTACGGCGCACGTGAAAAGTTACATGACTCACCATGAGGGGCCCATGTGGAAGTGGCCTCCCAAGGAGGAAGTGTATGTGAGGAGGGGCCCAACAAGGCTGGGGAGATGTAGGGGGAGGGAGGGGAAGGGCAGGGAGAGGAAGTTCCAGGAGCAGGAACAGGTGTGCACAGCTGGGCAGGAGGCGGCCAGGCCCTGATGACAGGGCTCAAGGTGCAGGACGCCAGGTTAAGGCTTCTAGGAAAAACAAATCCAGAAGAGAACATGGCAGAGTGTCAGGAGGACAGGAGAGGAAGTGGGACAAAGCTTCAGAGCTCAGAGGTGGTGAGGCCACAGGGAGGCCCTCAGTCCTTGAATAACGTGACTTATATCTGCCTTGTGTTGGTGTTCGTCAGAACGCCTTTCACATTCATTTTCATGGGATATTGTCAGGGGATTCTCAATAATTGCATGAGGGAGCCTCTTCTGTAAGGAGGACAGCTTCAAGTAACAAGCTGCATCTGCGATAGGAGGTGGAAGGGGCGTGGGAAACAGGAGAAAGCCAGGCCAAGTTCAAGGGAGGCTTGACATGGGACCTGCTGTAGCAAGTCAGGACTGTGGCATCAGGTGGGCTATATTTGTCTCTTGGTTCTTCCTCTTACTAAGACCTCTCTGTGCCTTAGTTTCCTCTCCCCTAAAGCAGAACTCAGGCTTAGACCTCCTCAACGTGTGGTGAAGGTGGAGCTCACACACGGGGATTGTTCAGTGTTGTTACAGCTATGAGAATATGGCAGTGTATGGTATCCACCCTCACCTTCAGATGGGTCCCTAGAGTGAAGTGTCCCCTTGAAACCAGGCCCAGGACGGACCTGTGAGATTTAGAGAAGGGAGGGGTACCGCCTCCAGGAGCCACAGTCCTGACACCTGAAGGACCAGCCTCAGGGACATTCCAGGGTGACAGCAGGCCTGGTCCTGGGCCTGGTGGGCCTCTCAGACTGGAAGCCCGCGTGCCTGGCTCCTCGCATCTGAACTGTAAACCAGCAGCAACCTTTGATGAACAACTGAGGTCCTCATGGCTTCCCCAAGGACACCCCAACATTTAACAAGCATTCATTTTTCTCCACAGGTACAACTTCTGTAGCAAAGAAACTGTGAAAGAAGATGTTCTGCTCACTCTCACGCCCTGTGAAACTCCAGACACACTGTAATCCCGTGTTAACACCAATAAAACCCTCTGCTGCCTCTGTCAGTGCACAGCGCCTGTCTCAGACGTCAGCCGTCACCTTTTGGGATCTGAACATTTAAAAATCTCATGAGCACTTCTGCGTACCTGGGTCTCTTGCCGTTGACTTGGATCCCACACCCCCATTTTCCCCACCTTCTAGGTCCCCAGGCTCACTGTCTTCCTTTCCCTGAGGGCATGGAGATTAGCAGCACACACAGACAGTGATGGGGTGTCATGTCCAAGCCCAGCTGGGCCAGGCCAACAGGTAGGTTGTAGACAGGCCAAAGGATATGCCCAGAGACAGCGTGCAAGACGAATGACTTATTGGGGAAAGTTTACGAGAGATCAGTGACTGTTCCAAGACAGTGGTGACAGGCTGAACAGATTGCATCCCTCTCCCCATCCTGGACATGCTTCTCCAAGCAGTGCTTCCCCTCCCTCATGACATTTTGTAGTGGTGGCTGGCTGGACAAGTGACATGTACCCTTTCCACAGTGCCCTCAGTTCCACACCTGTCCCATGGAGAAAGGGGATTTATATGTTGGGCTGCAGAAGCAGTGACATCATCAACATTAGGTTGCTTAGTTAGCTGTCTGAGCAGCATCCAAGGAGCAGCGGTCCTGGCAGAGCACAGCCTTCTACAGATAACACCAACTGTGTGCACGAGAGAAGCCAGCATCCTTCAAGATGATCTGGACCTGGACCTTCCGACCCAGGCTTGCTCTCATTGTTCCCTTAACCTGGCTAGGTTTGGAGGAAGAGCTGGGTGCAGTGGCACTTGCCTGTAATCCCAGAGGCTAAGGAGGCTGAGTCAGGAGGATCACAAGTTCAAAGCCAGCCTCAGCAAAAGCCAAGCAACTCAGTGAGACC
Source organism: Spermophilus citellus (assembly GCF_964194105.1). Taxonomy (NCBI): domain Eukaryota; kingdom Metazoa; phylum Chordata; class Mammalia; order Rodentia; family Sciuridae; genus Spermophilus; species Spermophilus citellus. The sequence continues at coordinate 84,149,155 of NC_138195.1, forward strand.
CTGTTTCTAGATAAAATACAAAACAGGGCTGGGGATGTGGCTAAGGGTGAGTGCCCCTGAGCCCAATCTCCAGTATACTGCCCCAACCCCACCAAAAAAAAAAAAAAAAGGCTCTCAGGGGCATGGTATTTTTCTGTCCCCCTTTCCTTTAAGAATGACACAAGGTCTCTCAGCAGGCCCACTGTCCCCACCCCTCATCTTGCAGGGAGAAGCTGAGGCACAGAGTGGGGAGTTGGTCGTATAGACTCCCAGAGTACATTAGTGTCCCTATCAGGATGAGGGCCAGGCCCTTGCCCGCACTTTCCATGCTCCTCCCTGACTTAGAAGGATCATGGAAAGGGATCGTGAGCACAGGTGCACAGCACACCCAGACTTCCAGGCCCCAGGGCCCTCTTCCTGTCTTCCATGTAGAGGTTGTCCCAGGGCAGGGCTGGGGCTCTCAGGAGGGTCCTGGAGCGAGTCTGAGGAAGGCACAGTGCAGGCCTCTGCTGGGGCAGGACTCCTCTGTCATCCGATTGACCAGAGCCCTCAGCCAGTCAGCCTCACCACAGACCCCACACACAGCCAGCCTGGAAGAAGAGTGGGTTTTCAAGGTGGCCCCGCATGGGCCAAGATTGTCTGGGCAGGTCACTGCCTCCCCAGCCGTACCCGCTCTTGGCCTCCAGGCTCCACATTCCCCCACAGCGGTTAGAGTGACCCAGCTTCTGTTTCTCCCAGTGGTCATGTCAAGCTATCATTGAGTTTCAAATTTGAAGGTGGATAGGCTCTGAATTGTCTCTGGATGGCAGTGCTGTGGTGAAAATGGAAGGAGTGACCGAATCAGAGAGCCCCACAGTGTAACCAAGGGAAAACCTAAACAAACCCCTAGCTCCCCTGGTGTTCAGTTACTTGCTTGTAAAAGTCACTAATGCGGGAGGTCACACCGCCCGATAATATGTTATTAGATTCCCACCTGGGGTCGGGTTCTGAGGATGATGGTCACCTAGGTTACTTGAAGCTACTGAGGCTGCTATGGTGGAAAGCACCAGCTCTTCGCTGGGCCCACGCCTGTCTGAGGGTGACTAACATGGAGTGAAAATTCTGGTATCTCTGCATCTATGTGATACCTGTCTCCTTCCCCCTCTTAACCTTTGGGTCAGACTATTTCTGCTCAATGCTGCACAGACACTTTAGTCATTTAAGAAATGTTTGTCTGGACCTGGTAGGACAAGGCTACAAACTTCCCGAGTCTCTCTCTTCCTCCTTCAAGGCTGAAGACACCAAGAAAAGAGTAAAAAAGATATTTTCAGGGGCTGGGGATGTGGCTCAAGCAGTAGCGCGCTCGCGTGGCATGCGTGCGGCCCGGGTTCGATCCTCAGCACCACATACCAACAAAGATGTTGTGTCCGCCGAGAACTAAAAAATAAATATTAAAAATTCTCTCTCTCTCTCTCTCTCTCTCTCTCTCTCTCTCTCTCTCTCTCTCTCTCCCCTCTCTCACTCTCTCTTTAAAAAAAAAAAAAGATATTTTCAGGATTTACAGGGGCATCATGATTAACAGATTACCAACCACCAGGTTTTGTAACATCCCATTCCTGACTACTATAGAAGGACCTGGAAGTGTCCAGTCACCAGTCTTTTCTGCTCCTGGCCCCCTGCCTCCCCGCTTGCTTGAGGATAGAAGGAGCTTGACATCTGGACTGAGTGAAGGTGGTCATTTTCAGACATCAGTCCACCATTTTACCACTGTGCTGTCATTCCAAATCTTTTTCCTTGCCACAATGACTTCCCCATTCACTTTTCAAATGGTGAGTAAACTGACTTGGGTTCAGTAACAATGTCAAAAGGCAAGGTGAGGGCTCAATAAGCCATGGTACGGAAGGTGATAAAGATGACAGTGGTGGTAGAGTCACTCAGCACTCAGCACCTTGGAACCAAGCGCACTAAGCAAGAGAGAGCAGAGTCCCAGAGTGAAGTCAGAGCTGCTGAATGCACACAGCCCTTTGCCAGTGTAAGCCAGCATCGGCCCTGAACCTACACCTGGGCAAGGGGTACCATATTGGCAAAAGAAGTCAACCAATGCAATGTAGATTCTAGAAACACTTGCACACCAGGTCTGCTCCTGCCACTTGCCAGGCACTGGGGACAGAGCTGAGGCCACCAACCCTGCCCTCAGGAGTATAAGAGGCAGGGAATTCTGCACCCAAATCAATAGCACTATACTGCTTTCTGGGCACAAAAAGCAAGGTATGTCCCCCAAGAGGGTGCCCAGAGTGGGAAGGAGTAAAGGCTCCACAGAGGCGGTGGTTCTAGGACCAGCTTGAAGGAAGACATCCTCCAGAGTCTGCAGCCTGGGAGGACAGCGACGAGAAGTTCATGGAGACCCGTACTCAGGACAAGTGGAGTCCTTGGTGAATGTGATGAAAAAGAATTTCAGCACACGCCACTGATGGGTTTATTTAAGAAAGCAGAGACACACTCAAGGAAGAATGTGGGCTACATCAAGGGAAAGACATCTTTTGGGGTAAAGTAAGAAATACACATTCAAGGGAGCATGCAGGCTACCTCCACGGGGAGCGACAACTACCCCTGGGCATAGGGTGCTAGTATTTATAGAGGAACAGTAGTTAGGAACTGGACTAGAGGTGGAACCAGGGCAGAGCAATGCAATTTCACTCCAGTTGTTCTGGAACTTGGGCATTGCCTTCATGTTTCTTCTTTCAGGTCAAGGGTCAGGGGTACAGGCCAAGGGCAAGGGCTAAGGACATAGGCTGCATTGTTCACCAATGCTTGTTTTGCATTTCAAAGGTTCATGGGAGTTTCCTGAATTCCAAAGGCTCCTGGACACTTCTCTTTGAGCCTCAGTATACCTTTCCTTTTCTGTATCCCCTAATTTGTATCTCAGGAAGACAGCCAGGAAGAGGCAGTCCCTATAGATATTCATGCAGGAGGGCATAAGGACCATCTGAGGTGGGCAAATGGTACCCAGAAAGAATGGAGGGGTTGTGGCCGGTTGCCCCCAGGGTGACAGCCCTGCTCTCTGGTCAAGGACTGTCTGTCTCAGCTTGCTCACCAGACTAACAGGTAAGGATGATGATTTGGGTAAAATGCTTTAAAATAGGGAGGAAGCTGAGAAGAGTGGGCAACTATAAAGGGACGAAGCCAGTTGAGAAGGCTCCCCAAGATGCCTAGACATTGCCCTGAGCCTCAGGGTGACCCGAGGTGATCTGGGTTCCAACCACAGGTTCGGAGGTTGCCATGCACTCCAGGGGTAGAAGAAACAGCCAAAGGGACCTCAAGCTGGAACAGAGCCAGGCCTCTGCCCTCTCCTCCCCTTCCTTTCCTGGAACATGTGTCCTTGTACCACACATACACCTGGAGAAAACCCCAGGAAGGCAAGAACAGCAGGTTCCAAGATGGCCACATGGGCCTTGACCACTAGTCAGCATGGTGATTGAGCACCCACTTCCCGGTACCACTGGGAAGACCCAACTCAGCCCCACAGATCCATGCTCCAACATGCTGACCTAGGGAGGTGGGAAGGCTGGGACTCTCTGTGGTCACTCTGGAGTAGACCTGCCATGTTGCTGTGGCCCTGAACAAATGTGGTAGAGTCTCCCAAGAACCACTCCCAAGAAGTCCCTCCTCACACTTTAATTAGAGCCTACTTCCTGCGGAGACTTTCATCCTGATCAAGTAATTTTGGAACTCACTCGCTATGTGCTCACTGTCCCTGGTCTGCCGAGTGTCTTCTCTGGGTGGCTTGTTCTTGCTACTCTCTCCCTCTTTAACCTTTGTGAATCGGAGAGACATTCTCTTTGTATGTCAATAAGCTGTGGGGTTCGTGAAATCATGCTTTGATCATCTCTTTCTGTCCACCTTGCGTAGCACAGATTACTCTTCAGTGTATTAACTTAAAACCCGGGTTCCACAGGGCCCTCTGTTCCACAGGGTGCAGTGCATGGTTGCTTGGCCCTGTGGTGGCACAGCACATCATGGCAGGAGCATGTGGCAGAGGAGGCCTGTTCAACTCATAGAGACCTGGAAGTGAAAAAGAGAAACAGAAAGGGGCCAGGGTCCCAACCTCCCCTTCAAGGGCACATCCCAGTGACCTAACTTCCTCCCACTGGGCCCCAGTTCCTAAAGGTTCCTCGCCCTCCTAACAGTGCCACAAGCTGGACACCAAACCTTCAACACATGGACCTCTGGAGGACATTTAAGAGCCACATTATATAGAGCACAGAAGGACACCAACACACTGCAGCCACGGGAAAATGGACAGGCCTGAGCAGCCCCCGTGAGAATCACGCATCCAAAGACAGCGGGGAGCCACCGACGGCATTAAAACTGAGGAGGACCTTAGGAGGTCAGGAAATGCAGTGGCCCAGGAGCAGGACACGCAGGGCCTAGAGCCAGGTGCTGCCAGCCAAACAAGGGCAAGGGCAGCAGGAATGAAGGGAGGGGACAGATGTGGGACAAATGCAGGACAAGTATGTTTAAACGGGCCTCAGGTGCAAGAGAAGGAGGCCCCAAGTTACCCCAGCCCTGGGCAGCTGCTGTGCCAACTGGCAGGGCTCACCAGCTGGCCCTGCTGCCTGTCAGCCATGTGGTTGGCAAGTGAGTTTTCCCACAGGTGCTGGCCTTCACTTCCTTCCCACTGTGGCTGAGCTGACCCTGCCAAGGGCACGCAAGAGGGGGCAAATGAGTGTCCCTGGGACTAGCTGGCCTGCCTTAAGCCACCCTGTGGAAGAAGCCAGGCAGCCTCTGGACTGTTCCAGAGCACCCAGTATGTCTTCCATTAACCACTGGTGACTGTGGCAGGGGTTCGCAGCCCACTCTGGAGGCAGCTGGGTGCAGGGACCATGTTCCTAAATCAGCTTAGAGTCCATCCATTGCACAAGTCAGCAGACTGAGAGGTGAGAGGAGAGCAGTAGCCCACTGGGAGGTCATGGAGTCCTGAGATCAAGGCCAGGCTCTTCCACGGCCCCTTGCACTAAGCCTCTTCACTTTTCTGGGCCTCTGGGTTTCCAGCTATAAGATGGGAATAAGCCAGGTCTCCATTTTTGAGCACTTTTCAAGGAGAATGGATTTGATGGGTGCCATCTTTCTGAGGTCAAGTTTTACATCACCAACACCTAGTTCCTTTCCCATGCTCAGCTCTCTCCATGGGCCCCCACACCTGTTCTTGAGACTATGCTCTCAGATATATTGGTTCAGCCCACTTCACATGACCTTGAGCACCATGGCCTCTTGGGTGATTTCTTTTCCTCTTTAAAAGTGGTTTTTAAAGGATGTGCTCCTTGGGATGATTTTCTTGAATCAAAGGGTGGCATCCTGCAGCTTCCGATATTTCCTGCTGGATCCCAGATTTGAAAATGACCTTGGAAGTATATTACCCAAGTGAACACCTGCTTGAGGCTTGATTTTTACCAAGACAAAATGTCACTCAAGTGAGGCAGGAACCTCACTCTGCATCAGCAAAGCTCTATTCTATTTTTCAGTGAGTCCAGCCTTGGAAAGTGCTTTCTTAGTGGAATAGATCTGCCTCGTGAGTCCTTCAAGAGCAGGGTGATGATGACCTGCCATTGACATTCAGAACAGAGGTGGTGACCCAGAAATAAAAAGAAACACTTCTACCTAAAGGAATGAACTGTAATCTTCTCCTTCTGTCTAATTCTGCCCTCTGAGTGGTGTCGACCAGATAAAGCATCTCTAGTCCCAGGGGAGAAACTTTCTCTGGATTTCTTGATGAATCTATGGCAAGAACAGGCGAGCATGCATGACAGAGAACTTGCAGATTTTCTGAAAGCACTTAACTAAACCTTTGCAAAAGCCACAATCAAGTCATGGAATGGACTGACTGCTGTGAGGATGGGTGAGCAAACCAAACATCAAACAACTAATCCAATAAATACCAATAATACAAATAATCCTAATACAGACGAAGTCCTCAGTAGAAATAGGGTACAGAATCAGGAAAGTGAGGTGCCCAAGCCCTAGCTAATCCCCCCAAACAGACCACAGGATCACCTGCTCTCATGTCATGTCACTCAGGGGGTCATCAAAAGGGCTGCTTACAGAGGGGTAGACAGAGCTAAGAACCCGATAAGTAAGGTGATGCTGCATCAGGAGGCAGCTCCTTCTTCCTTGGGGCCTGAAGCATGAAGGGAGGGTGCAGTGATGGATCTGAGATCTGAAGCACTTGAGAGGGCTGCAGCCCCGGGAGAGAAGTAGAGAAGCGGCCCAAACAGCACAGAGGGCGGAAGCACGAATAAGAACTCCACCTTCTTCCTGCTCCTACCTGCTGAGTGGCCAGCGTCTCCCATTGGCTGAACCCTCCCATAAGGACAAAGCCAAGTCACCCAGGGAGGCAGTGACAGAGGCAGCTCAGGCAAATGGGAAATACCAGCTCACCGATCCATGGAGTCTCATCTCTCCACTCTTACAGCCAGCAAATATTTAGTGATCACCTACCATATGCCAGTGCTGTGGGCTCTGGCAACATGGCAATGACTATTCAAACTTGCCTGCCACCAGGCAAGATCTAAATAAATAATCACAGACATAAAATTATTATTTGATATTTTTGGAAGAAGAAACAATATACAAAGAGACAGGCACTTTCAAGGGGCTACCTGAGTTTCTTGAGCAAGGGAAGGACACACAGGTGTGGCTGGGAAGGAGGCCGATCCTGATAACACTGCACCCTGAAGGCCATAGAGAGGGAGTAGGATGTTTTCCCAAAGCTACAGGCAGTCCCAGGTACCATGATAAGGGTCTAAGTTCATTCTTCCCAATTGGCCATGCCAATTCCCTCCATAGGGTCCCTAATGTCAAGCCTTAGGCCTGACCTCCTCCCCTGCTGCTGAACACCTCCAGGGAAGCAGGTGGCATTCACTGAGGCTCAGGTGACCCCATGCAGGTTTCCTCATCACTCTATCAGTTCCTGGAGCCTTGGTTTCCTTAAGCCCATTGGAGAAAGGGAGGTTTATTCCTTAGCTTCCACCAGCTCCCCATCGTTGGGTGCAGCCTCATCATTCTGAGAAGGAGGTTTCTCACATATGCATGCAGACAGGCCTGTACTCACCCACTCACACATATGTTCTATACTTGAAACCCTCGGGAAATTGCTGGCAATCTCTGTACTTCTGGGACTGATTAAAGGGCAGCTAGGGAATGTGATCTGCACAGAGAAGCACAAACCAAGATAAGGAGCACTCAGATCCTTCCCCAAAATGACAGGACAGTGATTCTGAGCACCGCCTCGCCACATCAGAAGAGAACTTTCCTACCTGCCACTTCCTCGTCTTCCCATGAGCACTGTGGAAACCACCTCCCCGTCAATACAGGCTTATCTGCGATTAAAATTAGAAATATGACCTTGGAGCCTTCTCTCTTTTCATGCCACTTTTCCATGGCATGGCTCGAAAAGATAAGGCTGCCTATAAAAGGGCCTTTCGGTGTTGTCCAGCTGTCCGTGGAACCTGACGGATCTGCCATGGTGAGTGGGGCACGAGCTTCCCCGGCTGACTTATTAGACTTCTCCTGTTTTCTCCACAGACCTCAGTGATGTGGGGTAAGCCGACTTTCCAAGCCTCGCTAGGCCACACTCAACCTTGTTTTTGTCTTCATGCAGATGCTGCTGGTCTGGTTGCTGGCACTGCTGCTGGGAGCAGTAACAGGTAAGAAGAGGCGCTGGGCTGGACTTGAGAGTCTCACTGCTTAGTCTGCTCCAGAAGGCCTTGGGGCTGGATTCAAGCCACAAGGGGGGTCAGGAGGAAAACAGAGAGGTGCAGGATTGAGAGCTCAAGATCTAAGCAGGATTGCCAGGTAAAATCTACAATGCCCAGTTAATGCTGAATTTGAGATAAGCAGGAAATAATTCAAAGAGCAAATGGGTGACATATTTAGACAAAAAATTCCCTGTTTAACTGAAGCTCAAAGTTGACTTGTAATTTTAATTTCTGAGTCTAGCAGCCCTAGCATAGAGTCAAAGGAAGGGTTTGAACCTTAGTTGCGTCACCTACAACTCCATGACCCTGAGCAAAATCCCAGGCCCCTCCATGCTTCACAGCCTTGTCTGTGAAGTGGGGAAATGACATCACCCGTCTCCTGGGCTGAGACTCTTAGGTAAGAGAAGTGGCTCATGGTGCCCAGCAACTGGCACATAAAAGATGTGGAGGGATGCAGCCCTGAGACAGCTACTACTCTTACTAGTGCTATTATGTGGCCCTCTCCCCAGAGCCCTCCTGGAGTTGTCCCTCTATGCAGGAGCATGCCAGCCCACAGTGTGTCAAATCCCACGTTTGATTGTTTCTGCCTACCTTCTTCATCACAGGAATCCACAATGGGGCTCAAATTTAGGTCAGAAACCTACATGCAAAGTCAAGGTGGAGATGTGGAGTTCTGGCCCTTGCATGAAACTTGAGCTCTCCACCCAAAGTGCAAAGCCACAGGGCTGCCCTGGGAGCCAGGAGCCTCAACACAGGCCCATCCCCACCACAGTTAGGACACAGGCCGCTCCATTCCTGGGCACCAGTGGCTAAGGATGACATCTGGGTGGAGAAGCTAAAGTGAGTCCCTGCTTGGGACTGAGCAGAGACACAGGACAGTGAGGGGGTCCCCTGGGGTACAGGGAGGAGCAACAGCTTTCTGCCACAGAGGCATCGTCCTTTGAAGCTGCTTTGTGAGAGTATGAGTGGGAGGGGAGGTGCTTGGGAGAGTAAGGAAGGCGATCTGCCATGAAATGCAATTTGACACATATTTTGCCTGCGACGCCATTAAAGAGCATTCTGGTTAAACTAATATCCTTGAAACTCTTCTGGGTGATTTCAGGAAAAGAAGTCTGCTATGACAGACTCGGCTGCTTCAGTGATGACTCCCCATGGGGAGGGACCTTGATAAGACCCCTGAAAATGTTGCCCTGGGCTCCGAGAACTGTCAACACCCGCTTCCTCCTCTACACAAACGAGAATCCAAGCAGCTATCAAGTAAGAATCCTCTTATTTGCAGCACTCTCTTCCATTTTTTAATGTTATGAGGCTATCTCTTCATCTATTTCATGCTTCTGTGACAGAACAGGTTAACAGGTTGGGTAAACTGTGTTACAAAATCAGTATTTATTTGATTCCCAGTACTGATGTAGGATAGAAGAAGCTGGGTATCCAAGGAACGGTCAGAAAGCAGGTTTGTTGACTGCAAGGTCCAGAGGGCTATTGCCTAAAACATTCTCTGGACCAAGAATATGGAAATTCTTTGAACTTTATACCCAATGGGAGGAGGGGCTTAAAGATTTACATTACAAGTGCTTTTTGTTCCATTTTTCTTTCTTCCTTTCTTTCTTTCTTTTTCTTACTTTTTCTTTCTTTCTTTCTTTCTTTTAGACTAGACAGAGATTTTACAAGTTTGTTTGTTTTCTCTCCAAACCTGGCATTTATGAAACACAATGCCCTCTGCAGGAGTTTTTGTTTTTGTTTCCTGTTATTCTGTGTAAAAAGCTTTCTGACAAGAAGAGGAACTTATATGTTTCAAATATGGTGGGGGTTTCTGCTTAATTATGGTAAGGGTCTTTTGGTGGGGGTCTCTGGTCTACTTCACTATTAGAGGCAGGGAAGTCAGGTGGAGCATGGAGACTGGATAAGGCTTTCTTGGTGCATCATAAGGTAGCAAAAGGCATCACCTGGTGAGAGAGTGGGAAGAGAGAACGGAGGACGAGTGTGGGATGCAGTTGTGCTTTTTTGCGAAGGGCGCTCCTGCAGTTTCCCACTCTTGCCACAACCACAGTAATGCCTTCATGACAGCAGAGTCCTCCTGTCCTATCCACCTCTCAGTATAATCACAAGCAGAATTAAATTTCAACATACATTTTAGAAGGGACATTCAAACCATACTGCTCTGCCCTGGTTCCTCCCAAGTTCATGTTCTTCTCCCATGCAAAATACATTCATTCCATCCCAGTAGTCCTAAATGTCTTAGCTTGTTCCTGATTCAACTCAAACCTCCAAAGTTCAGACTAAATAGTTACGGGTAAGACTCAAGGCATGATTCATCCCTTAAGCTATGAGCCTGTGAAATCCAAACTTATCTATTACCAAAATACATATTATAAGACAGGCCTAAGAGAGACATCCCCATTCCAAGTCAGAAAAATATGCAATAAAAAGGAGTGAAAGGCCCCCAGATAAGTCCCAAACCCTATAGTGATAATAACATTGTCTTGAAACTCTAGTCTTTCACTCTGAGTGCCTCCTCCTGGACACATGTATATGAGTTGGGCCTCCAAAGCCTTGGACTTCCGCCCCATGACTTTTCAGAGCTCGGTTCGCCTGGTAGCTCTCAGAGGCTGGAGTCCTCGGACAACTATCCTTACAAGCTGGTGATGCATTCTGGGAGCTCTGCAGTGCTGAGGTCTCTGGGACTTCCCCACTCCCACAGCTCCACTGGGCATTGCCTCGTGGGGTTTCTCTGTGGTGGTTCCATCCCAGTGTCACCATCTTTGCATGGGCCCCCAGGCCACCCAATGCTAGGTGGAGGCACATCGCTCACAGACCTTGTGTTCTATAAGTCTGAAGACTCAATACCACATGGACACCACCATCATTTTATTGTGTGTGCCCTCCATAGAGGTGGCTTGGACCACATCTAGGCCTGCTTGAACCATAGCTGGGAAGGCTGAGGAGCATGGGGTAGAATGCGGGGACAGAGACTGAGGCAGCACTGGGCAGCCAGCCCATGGAGGGCACCCCTGACCCACCCTAAACCATTTGCCCCTATAGAATTATGGTGGTAGAAACAGCTTCAAAGTTCTGAGAAATGCCTTGGGGATCATTTCCCATTGTCCCAAAGAATCCCACCTGGCTTTCTTCTATCCATAGTCTTCTTAGGAAAAAAAAACAAAAGGTCACTTGATTACATACTTGTTTTGCTCTTCTTAATGACCCCTTTTTACTCTCTGGTACCCAGGATGCACATTTTCTAAATCTGTCTGTTCAACTTCCTTTTTAACTATGAATTTCATCTTTAAGTCATTTATTTCATCTTGCTCTTCATCCTATATAGCAGTTAATAGCAGTCATGTAGCAGCCTGATGGTTTTCCTTCTTAGATATTTCATCTGCCAAATATGCCATTTACTGCTCTTAAGTTCTGTATTCTATAAAGTCTTAGGATATGGATACAATTAAGACAAGTTTTTTTGCAGCTATATAATAAGGATGGCCTTTACACCAGTTTCTAATGCATGACCCTCATTCCTACCTGAGACTTGATCAGAATGAGCTTTACTGTCCATATTTCTCTCAATAGTCTGGTCATGACCACATAATAGCTAAGATTCTGACTTCCCCTGTAGCTGTTCTCTTCTGAAGACCTTTCACCTGTACCATTCTTTTTTTTTTTAAAGAGAGAGTGAGAGAGGAGAGAGAGAGAATTTTTAATATTTATTTTTTAGTTCTTGGCGGACACAACATCTTTGTTGGTATATGGTGCTGAGGATCGAACCCGGGCCGCACGCATGCCAGGCGAGCTCACTACCGCTTGAGCCACATCCCCAGCCCCACCTGTACCATTCTTATGCTCCATTAATCTAGAACAAGATTTTTCTAGCCTGTTCCTTCCAATTATTTCAGCCTCTACCCATTACTAACTTCCAAACCATCCTCCACATTTTCAGGAATTTTTATAGCAACAGCCCTACTCCTGGGGCCAATTTCCTGTTTTAGTCCAATTCCTGGTACTGTAACAGGATACCACAGAATGGGTAAATAATTACAAAATAGAAGGAATTCCCAGATAAAGGATCTACATTTTTTTTTACTTATATATGACAGCAGAATGCATTACAATTCTTATTACATATATAGAGCACAACTTTTCATATCTCTGGTTGTATACATAGTATATTCACACCAATTCATATCTTCATACCTGTACTTTGGATAACAATGTTCATCTCATCCCACCATCATTAATTATCCCAGATCCCCTCCCTTGGATTTACATCTTGAGAAGTTATTATTGTTGCATCATGAGATAGAAGAAGGTATCACATGGCTAGAGTACATGTTTAAAGAGAGACAGAATGGTGCAGGCTGAACTTCCCCTTTTATGAGGAGCCTACTCCCACAATAAGCATTTCCACAATAATGGCATTAATCTATTCCTAAGAGTAGAACCCTCATGACATCTCTTAAAAGTCCCACTTGTTACCATCATCACAATGGCAATTAAATATCAACATTTTGAAGGGGATATCCAAACCAAAACAGATACTAAATATTCAAGCCTCCTAAGGAGAATTAATCAGATAGTGGAATTTGCATCTTTGTTGATTTTTTGGGAAGATAAGCATAAGTATTATTTTATTTAATTTTATAAATGGCCCATTAACTTCATCATGGCTTTGTATTACTTCTAGGACACCTTAACACATATTCTAAGTAATGGAGGATACTATGGTTTGAATGGTCCCACCAAAACTCATGTCCAAATTTATTTGCCATCAAGAAGAGGGACCATTAAGAAGTGATTAGACCATGAAAGCTTTATCTGCAAAAATGGATTAATATAGTTATCTTGTAGTAGATTCCAGGTAAAGCAGTCTGACTCTCTGTCTTATGTGTTCACTTGCCAATTCAAATTCCAACAAGGGAAGACAATACCAAGTCCCATGTCATGCTCCTGGAAAATCCTGGTCTATATAACCATGAGACAAATAAATTTCTGTTTTATCAAATTATCATAGCAGCAAGAAATGGACAAAAACAATGGAAAAAAATACATATATATTATATGTAAATATAATATATATGTATATATGTGCACATATATACATAAATATCATATATATCTTACATATATACCATATATACAAATCATTATATATGATTAAAAATCTCATATTACACATACATATAATATCCTATTATTGCATATATCTATGAAATTTCCAAGTATATTATATATATAATGCACATATATACATGATATATATACAAATAGGAAGATTATATATATCACATATGTATGTGTGTACACATGTATATTCATACAAAAGCACACACACACACACGTTGACACTCATGCACATAGAAAAGACCCTCCATCATGTGGAGATAAACCTTATCACTGACATTATAGCAGACATTTTATCCCAATTAAACAACCAAAAAAATTTATGATGCCTTTACAGTAACAACTTGGAGATGACTGTGAATAGTGTGGCTGCATTGGATAACCTATACTCACAAGGATCCCTCATCTGAATGGTCCTAGAGGAGGCTATAAGAAACTTGACCTGAAACACTTTTCTTCCCCAAACAGCAAATCACTGCAGATTCATCAAGCATCAGAAGTTCCAATTTCAAAACAAATAGAAAAACCCGCTTCATCATTCATGGATTCACAGACAAGGGAGATGAAAACTGGCTGGCCAACATGTGCAAGGTGAGGCCTGGTGAACTTGTACAGGAACCTTGTCTCAGGGGCAAGTAAGGCACTGGCCCCATCCGTGGAGGACAAATGCTGGTCCCCACCACCCTGGAGGATCCTGTGACTCTTGCAGACCCTGAGTTCCCAGGGGAGGTGCAGGAGAAGGTGGGGTGGAGGCACCTGGGACAGTCAGGGCAGTGAGGTGGGCAGGCATTTGGTGGCTCCAGGAAGTGATTATTTAATAGCAATTCCAGGGGGGCTTCAGAACTCAAGCTACAGAGCTGCCTAGCAGATGCATCCCTGCTGTGTGCTCATTGGCTTTTAACCTTCACATGAAGAGCTAAAGAACTCGTTTTTACCCAAACTAACACTTTCCCTTCCATTTTCACTGGTTGCTCTCATCTCTGGTAGCAGTACTTAGGAAAAGCACAGTGAGTTTTCATTTTTGGCTTCTGTTATTTCAGCAGAAGTGATCCTGTTTTCTTTACTTTGCCTTTGGCTGTGTTACCAGATAATGAAGATTTTAAAGACAAATAGAAAAAGCTTTCCTATTAATGGCTAGTGTCTGAGAAACATTGATGCATTTATTTGCATATTTATTCTTTTTCTTTACCAAGTATCTATTGCAGCAATGACACAAAGCTGTCGTCATTTCCTCCAAAGTGTCAAGAAGACACAAAGGCCTTCCTAAGCCCATTTGATTTCCCACCTGTCTCTGACCCCAGCCGAAGGCAGAACAGAGTTCACTCAGAGCATTTAGCTAATCTGTCTAGATGAGCACACTGGAGTCCATTCACTTAGAAATTATCTGTAAAACCACAGCCTACTTTCTAAAACACTTTAAATAGTATAGGACAAAATATGTGATTCTTAACTGCAGGGAATATAATTTAAGATATTGCAATACATTTTTTCTAAGATTCCAAGAGCAAATTATTGTTTTCTTTCATTTGCTTTGTATTTGGCAATAACGCTGCATTATGATAAAAAAAAATTAGTGGATTAAAATTGATGGTAAAGGCCCTGGATTCCAGCCCTGACTCTATCCTACTTTACCATGGCATTAGTAAACCAGTTTCCTTCTTTAGATTTTTTTTTCCTTCTGCAACACAAGAGTTGGGGGATGATTTCAAAAATTGCTTCATTATTTTTTTTAGTTGTAGATAGATACAATATATTTATTTATTTATTGTGGTGCTGAGGATCAAACTCAGTGCTTCACACATGCAAGGCAGGTGCTCTACCACTGAGCTACCAGCCCCTATTCTTAAATTCTTTTGGAGGGGAAGTTGGGATTATGTACAAACACTCAAATGATTTCTACCAGAACTACCTTTCATGAAACCATAATTGTGCTCTATCGGATTCTCCAGTAGATACCTGGCAGGCTATGTTTTAGTGGAGGTAACTTCAGTGATGTGCAAAGAAATCGTCTCATCCAAAACTCTGATTAGCATTTTCATTATGAAAAATCCAACTCCCTTACCTTCAATGTATTTATGTATTTAAGGAGTAGGGGGGTCCTGGCTGACTCCCACTCATTCACTGTTTACTAATTGAGCACCTGCTCTGTGCCAGGAACTGTTCTAGACCCTGAGTATGCAGCAGTGAGAGACAGACAATGTCCTCGGGGGCAAGGGACAATGTAATATTATGGCATTCAAGATGTTCTAATGAGACCACCCAATCTGCCTTGTCTGATACTATTGTCTGAATCAGTTGTCAACCTATATATCTGTTATAGTAGAAATCCCAAGAACCCAGTTCCTGAGATGGCCACTCTTCCAGGTTGGAGTCAATTTTAAACTTTATCCATTACAGACTTGGCCTTTGCTCTTAACTTTAAGGTTAAAAGTGACATGATAAAAAATGTACAGATCAGGGAGGGGATTTGTCCTGTGCTCAAATGTGTTAATAAGCAATTAATAATGGTCTTGAATTATGTGCCTTGCATCAGAACATGATCCAAGTAGAAAGTGTGAACTGCATCTGTGTGGACTGGAAAGGCGGCTCCCGGACCGGATACACCCAGGCCACCCAGAACATCCGGGTTGTGGGGGCAGAAGTGGCCTACTTCATCAATACCCTCCAGGTAACTACATCCAGGTTATTGAAAACACTCATACCTATTGCTTTCTGGGTTCTCCTTCCAAAAGAAAGTTGTTGATATTCTAATTTTCTTGTTTAAATTTATTTTTTTTAATTTTTTGTTTTGTTTTAATTAGTTATACATGACAGTAGAATGCCTTTATGCACTTTGATATATCCTACATAGATGGGGTAAAATTTCTCATTTTTCTGATTGTACATGTTGTAGAATCACCTTGATCATATATATATATATATATATATATATATATATATATATATATATATATATATATATAAAATGTCTGTTTCCTTCTACTGTCCTTCCTATCCCCAATACCATCCCCTCTCCTTCCTGTACTCTCTCTACCTAATCTAAGGTAACTCTCTTCTTCCCTAGTGACTCCCCCCCTTATTATGAATTAGTATCTGCATATTAGAAAAAAAATATTTGGTCTTTGGTTTGGGGGGATTGGCTTATTTCACTTAGCATAATATTCTCCAACTCCATCCATTTACTAGCAAATACCATAATTTCATTCTTCTTTAAAGCTGAGTAATATTTCATTAAATATATATACCACATTTCTTTATCCGATCATCTACTGAAGGACACCTAGGATGGTTCCATACTTTAAATTTATTTTTTAAGTGATACGTTAAAAAAAATTGTACAGTATCTACAGATCATCATGTGATGTTTTGATATATGTATACATTATGTTGTGTTCAAACCAGAGCAAACATATATCTCATCAAGTATTTCATTCTTTTATGGTTCAAAATCATTTCTTCTAGCTTTTTTAAATTTATGAGCACACTATTATGTATATTCACCCTACTGTGCAATAGCACCAGAATGTCTTATACCTTTCTATTGCTTAGAGCCTGTTGATCAGCATTTCCCTCTCTCTCCACCATTACTCTGTCCTTTAGTAATCACCATTCTTCTTTCAACTTCTGAGACCAACTTCTCTATATTCCACATCTGAGTGAAGTCATGTGATACTGGTTTTTCTGTGCCTGGTTTATTTCATTTAATACAATGATCTCCAGTTTCATCCATGTTACTGCAAATGACAGGATCTCATCATTTTATTACTAAATAATATTCCATTGTGATTGTCTCTTAATCCATTCATCAGTTGATGGACACTAGGGTTGCTTTCATTTTTTGGCTATTGTGAATAGTGCTGGAATGAACAGGTAGTGCAGATGTCTCTTAATTATACCAATTTCAATGTCATCTCCTTTGCGTATGTGCTGAGGGATGGGGTTACTGGATCATATGAAGCCTCTTTGCTGTTTTCCATGATGGCTGTTGTAATTTACCTTTCCACCCACAGCATGCAGGGGCACCCTTTTCTCCACATCCTTGCAGGCACTTGTTATCTCTTGTTTTCCTGGTACTGTCCATTCTTACTGGAATCCCATTGTTGCTTTGATTTGCATCACCCTGATGATTAATGATGTTGAGCATTTTTCAAAAAATATTCCTCTTGACCATTTGTGTGTCTTCTTTTGAGAAATGTCTATTTTAGGTCTATTGCCCATTTTTAAATCAGATTTTTTTCCCTTTTTTGTCTGTTGAGTTGCTTGAGTCCTTCTGGATAGTGAACCTTTGTCAGATATATGCTTTGCAAACATTTTCTCCTACTACTTAGGCTGTCTCTTCATTCTGCTATTGTAGTTTGATGCAATCCCATTTGGACATTTCTGCTTTTGATTCTTGTGCTTCTGGGGACATGTCCAAAAAGCCCTTTCTCATTCCAATCTAAATCAAATATGATAATTGACAGACATTTATTGCTGAAATATGGCCTTCCCATTGATGAAAAATGCAAAGAAATCTAGATTTGGGTCTATCAACAAACCTTTTTAGGTCCATAAACTAGTTTTTTTTTATTTTTAGCAAACTTATTTAAGCAATTATGCAGATTATTTCTAATGAATTCTACCAGTATTTGTTTTAGTTTTATTGGTCATTACTAAATATACATGATAATGTTACCTTTAATATAAACTAGTTTGCTTGTTTTTAAAAGAGAGGTATAATATGGTAACAACCTAACCTGATTAGGTAGCCTAAAGCATATAAAATGTTAAATGTGAATATATTTAAGTAGCTGCTTTCATGATTTTCTGTTTTAAATCCTTGCTTCGTCACCTCTGGGTAACAATCCATTCCTTTCAAGGTTCTGTCTACATAGCAATAGAATGAATAGAGGCCTTTTCCCATTAGCTTAAAAGTTTAAAATCATTTTTATATTTCATATAGTTGTGGGCAAAATCCATAAAATCTTTTACTCTGAAGGAGCATTACTTCTTATTAAAACCCCAGACTTTGAGCCGGGCACAGTGGTGCATGCCTATAATCCCAGCGGCTCCAGAGGCTGAGACAGGAGGATCATGAGTTCAAAGCCAGCCTCAGCAACAGCGAGGCACTAAGCAACTCAGTGAGACCCTGTCTCTAAATAAAATACAAAATAGGGCTGGGTGTGGCTCAGTGGTCGAGTGCTCCTGAGTTCAATTCCTGGTATCAAAAACAAAACAAAACAAAACAAAAACCCTCCAGACTTTGGAGTTTGCTCCTTTGGTACCTACCTCAAATTCTGCAATACTTCAGAACATTCATACATTTTTTCTTTTTCTTTTTCTTTCTTTCTTTTTTTTTTTTTCTGAGACTGAGGACCAGCTCTGCCCATCTTTGCTCTTATTTGGGATCTTAGGTTGGGTCTAGGAACCAAGTTAACATGAAAAAAGATTAACAGGAGAAAAGCAAACAATTTTTGTTAATTTTTAATATGTATCTCTGGACATTCACAAAATGGTGACAACCCAGGGAAATGGACAAAGCAGAAATATTTATATGTTTTGGACAGAGAGTGACAATGTTTTTGAAAGAAATGACAAGACAAAGGCGTGTGGGTGAGGGCTGGTGAATTCCAGCAGAGTCAGTATGAGGTACACGAAGGAGCCCAAACCAGTGGAGGACAGGGTTGTTTCTGTAAGTGTGTTTGTACCCATCCATTGCAGCATCAATTCCCAGACACTGTGACAAGAGAACTTCTTATGTGGGTACAGGGAAGGCATCTCTCTTCCAGAAACTTTTATGGTTTCCTAAATGTAAGATGAAGCAGTTCAGATAGCCCTTCCTGCAACTGCTCCTCTAGTACCTTCAGCTCAAAAATATTTATGCCCAGGAGGCTTGTTCTGGGGTACCATTCTGTTTTTTCCTAGTCCCCCATTTGAGGCTTCATTTTCAGAAGGTTTCCCATAGTAAGAGCCAACTTGGCAGCTCTTCAGAGATTTGGATGAGAGGTTCTTGTATCAAAGATCAGCAAAGTTGTTGTTATTGTTTATAGTCTGGAATAAGCAGAAAAGACCAAATTTGAGTACATCATCCCATATTTAACTGAATCAGTCTCTTAGTCCTAAAAAACAGACCAGTTTGATTAAATATGAAAGACTTGTGTTTCATTTTTAGGAGGTGGGGTTGAAGGTAGGATCTTTTTAACATTAGGTCTCCATGTGGTACAAGCATACAAGGTCATGAATAAGAGGCATTTCTACAAATAAAGGCTAATGATTAGAGTAGTCTATCAACTGGTTTCTGAGCTTGGAGGAAAGCCAGATGAGGATGTTTTTAGATATTGAGCTTGAATTGTCTTCATAGAACAAGGCAGATAGTAGCAATATGACAATTTTTTTTTATTTGTTTAAAGTTTGAATGTCAACCAGTTTCTTCTTCAGGAAGACAAACAACAACAACAACAACAAAAAAACATTTTGTTTTGTTTTGTTTTGTTTTGATCTTAGTGATTCCAAGTCAGAAAGGCAGGAGAAAATTGGAAATGTTAGTTTGGAGATTTGTAGCCAGATGCTGGAGGAAACTAAAACAATCAGGATTTAGTCCAATTTGCAGGCAAATAATAAAATCTTAAAAACAAAACAGAACAATGAGCTAGAATCTAATAACATATGTACTATAGGGTTTTATTTTCTCTATATAATCATATTTATCATGTTTACCAAAGATAATTACAATGATTTGTTTGCAAAATAAGTTTAGTCTTGTTGAACTTGGCCTGATTATTTACCTAAGTGCAACAAGAATAGTGATTGACTCTGTTAAGTTTGATCTGTTGACACTTAAAATCTGATAAAGAATCTCAGATCAGGCACTTAAAAGTCTCTTGAGGCTACAAAGCCAATCCAAGGACTCAACCACATACTGTGATGGATGGATTCTTTTTTTTTTTCTTTTTTTTTTATTGGTTGTTCACAACATTACAAAGCTCTTGACATATCATATTTCATACATTAGATTGAAGTGGGTTATGAACCCCCAATTTTACCCCAAATGCAGATTGCAGAATCACGTTGGTTACACATCCACAATTTTACATAATGCCCTATTAGTAATTGTGGATTCTTTTCTTCTCAAGTTCCCCCAAATAGCTAGAGGTGCCTGGGCTGGCTAGGAAGAGGTGGTTTTTACTCATCACTCAGCTAGAAACACTGTAAAGGAACTGGGTAAGGAACCAGTGCAGTATTTCCAGGGTTTTTTTTTACTAGCTCCATAAAGTCAACCTCAGTCAAGCTGTCTGGTCATATTAGAAAATATGACATTCCAGTCAAAGCCTTGGTAATGTAACTAGAGTTTCCAAGTGTGCCCCACTACAGTGAAGAGATTCTTAGTGGACTTGTGCCAAGAACCATGTTGCCATGAGAATACAAAAATACATGAATAGCCTCTGAATCATGGAGAGATCAGGTAGGGAGCAAAAGTAAATCTTTCAATTGTTCATATAAGTATATCTTACCAAATTACTGTAAGCTTTAGATAGCTTAAAATATTTTTTCTCTTTTTGAGGTTTTATTCTCTTTTATCAATTTGAAAAACAAAATATAAAAAGAATCAGTAATGTTTTAAACAAAAAAATTCATTGAAAAATCATAATCCTTCATAAGTTTAGTCCCACATGATTAATTGTTGTTCTGCTTAGTGTTGAATTAGCCTACTGGTTTCATGAACCTATTAATTTCTTAATTAGAGTTTTTGGAATTTTTACCCATCCTAATGGTTCTTTAAGCTGTGTTCTTTGTCAAGAGTAATTTTCAGAATCTTTCATGAATTTTTTTGAAGAAAATATATTTGAGATTGTAGCTGATTGCAAATGCCTTTAGAGAAGAACCATTCTAAAAAGTAACTGTCTGTGGACAGCCAAATACTTATAATGATCCATGATTTAAAAATCTGGTGATAGTTCATAGTAATAATTCACATGTAAATCTGGTTATTTCTAAGTGTTGTGATATGTGACATTTTAACTTAATAACAACATTGTGATTGATAACATTACACCAAAACATATCAGATTCTAGGCATTTCATACAGCTTCTGGGGCACATATCAATAATATATCCATACATATTTTAAAAAATATTTTTAGTTTTAGATGGACACGATACCTTTATTTTATTTATTTATTTTTATGTGGTGCTGAGGATTGAACTCAGTGCCTCATAGGTGCTTGGAAATAGCTCTACCACTGAGCCACAACCCCAGACCTATATATATATAAAATATATATATATATATATATATATATATATATATATATATATATTTTATACACATATATATATTATATATATATGTATGTGTATATATATATCCATACACATTTAACTCAAAGAAGGGTAAACATCATTTCTTATATGCCAATGTTTCTCAGGTAATTTAATGCCAAATAAACCTAGTTGGCTTACTTACTATCTCTCTTTGGATATTGCAGAGGACTCTGGAACATCCCAAAGTTAGTTTCAGGTCAAAAAGACTTGATTTAGAATTTTATTTGGAGAAGTTTGCAAAAACTTTCAAAAGTCTGATAATACTTGAAAAAAAAAAAAGGATCACAAGTCATTATGAAACAATAGCCATTCATTTAACCAAAATGGTAACAAAATACTTAGAAGGCAAATACAAGAAGGTACATTGTTATAGAAAAAAAAAACTTCACCTTTTTTCAGTTTTCTTAAGTAATCAAAGATCTACTAATGAAAATACAAAGCACAGGAAATTATTTTGATAAAATATAGAATCTTTCTCTTCTTCGTCCCTCAGATGAGTTTAAGAAATTTTTTTTTACTATTATCTCATATTACTACCACAAGAAAGTTTTGGTTAAATTCTCAGTTTTGTATTGAGGTATTTTTGATATTAAGGCTTGTTTCAAAAATCTTTAGGATAAATTCACTCAAGTTTAGTCAGTCTGGCCACACAAGATTCTCTCTCCCTCTTTTCTCAATTTTTTATAGTCATTCAGTTCTATCTATAATATTCCTATAAGGAACACACATCTTCTTTTACACGTAAGCTTTGCATACAGATATTTCCTTTTTGTAGCTTTTATTAGTAGATAGAATTTTAATTCCTAGCAGTTATGAAACAACTGCTGTAGACTGCCACTATTTTATAATTTCTAGATATTGTGCTTCCTCCAAGTGCAATTTTTAAGCTTAACAGAACCAAATATCTTTAATTTCTTTGTAATAATAAGCCAAAAGTAGATAAAATTAAACCACATAATCAGTAACTAATGTTTTAATATTTCATCTTTGTCAAAAATAATCTAAATATTTAATGAACATCCATATTTAATTTAACTAACAAAACTTTAAGGGTATGGTCACTCAATATATTGTTTAAAAGATTATTTTTAAACTTTTATCCTACTGATATTTAATTTAATTTAATTTTATTCAACAATTAGCTCCTGGAAATTAAGTGAGGCATTAGATAAAGTGAGTTATACCCTCAAGCTATTTTTCATCAACCATTTTTATCACAAGGACACATCCGGCGAGTATCACAAAATTGAGAGCCCTGAAATTAAATACATGGGTACTTTGCTAACACCTCAGAAGTCACTCTGTTTTCAAACAATATTAAACTAGCTTTATTTATCCAAGATTACTAAAGTCACATGAGCTTGAAAAAATATTTGGGTAAATTCCTATATCTGGCAGTTTTAGCTATATTTAATTTATGAGCATTCATTTATCTGTAAACCAATTTGAATATAATTTCTTTGGAGGATTTCATATCATGTAAACAACCATAAACATGCATAAACATAAATCTACAGGCAAAATGAAGACATCATAACTTTCATTTAACATTTTTAGCCATGCGACAGGTATAATAATATAAACCTCACTGTTTTGTGAAAAGGAATGTTGGATCCAAACCATGTTTTTAATTTTTTCTTTCCTTTATGTTAATTTTTTTTTCTTTTTGAAAATGGGACAAGTTAAGCTTACCTGTTGACATGGCTAAGGCTTTTACTAATATTAATGAAAATACAAGATCTTTCATTTTCCTGTTATTCAAATAGTCAAAATTCAGGCCAACAGGAAAAGAAGCAAGTAGAGGAGGCAGAACATAGAGTTAGCAGCAACTGGAGAAGAGGAGTTTCAGTCCCCTGAAAAGTTTCCATGAGAGAAGCAGGATTTAATAAAGAAAATTACAGCCAGAATATCAACTTTCAATTGACTTCTGACTATGGAGCTCTTTTGAAAATATCCCTTTTCTTCTCTATATTTGCCTATTAGAAGTCCAAGGGAACTACTATTTAAATTTTGCCCTCTTTTAATGCAGGACAGCCCCATTTCCAAAGTCCTGACTTTTCACAATATCAGCAAGCATCCTGAGATGAACAGATGAGGTTTGAGCAATGGTAAAACTAGAATCACTTTTTCTAGAGATACATTCCTACTTTTTTGAAGACTTATTAATTTACAAGATAAGGTCAATTGTTTTTAATTCCTCAAAAATTTGTGTTACAGTCTGAGGGACATCAGGGATTGTTTATTCACCTAATTGCATTATCTTCAGTCTGTTCCCTTCTATCCATAGCAAATTTCCAACTAAGGTAGAAAGCAAAAGATTTCTTGTTCCAAATTTAGAGTTGTTTATCTTTAGAATGTTTTAGTAAGACAGTGTCTTTCTTTCTGAGTATATTTTGGCTCAGGAGAGAAAGTTTAAACTTTTAAAAAATTTCTATCACACTCTGAATATAAATCAAAATCTTAAATCAATGGTATATTTCACAAGTGACTCAAGGTGAAAACTAATAAGTACTTTGTGGCTATAATTAGGATCTCTAGAAGAAGAACAAAAAGATGCAGTCCTTCTAAGATACAGGGATTCCCAAAAGACAAGCAAAAGGACTAGAAAATGTAAACACAATTAATATACTTAGCTGCAAATGGGATGCAACTCACATTTCTTTCTGGCCATATTCCAAACTAAGGCTGTCTTACTTGTGTTTCCCCTATATACAGAAAGGCAAATCAAAGTAAGAAAAACAGGCTGTCCATAGGAGGAAAGTAATCATTAACAAATCAATAGCCATACCAATATAAATTTAAAGCAATCAATTTCTTAGAAAAATTTCTCTCCTGTGCTAAAAGAATTCATGGAGGAAACGAATTTATGGTGGATTTAAAATTCTTTAACTTTGCTTTAAACTGATTTCTCCTTTTTAATCTTGCTAAGGGAATCCCTAAGGCTGTCCATTGTACTCCTTTGTTCCCATTTTTAATTTGATTTTCCTATAGGTGTACGTATTTCTTTTTAAATATAGCCAGCTTATTAAAAAAGCAACTAAAATCAATAAGATTCTTATTCTACGTCCTCCCTCCCTCCACAAAAACAACCTCTATAAAATAGTGTGTTCTCACATGTGTTCTTCTGCCAATCTGAACTTTGAAAGCAAGGAACAAATAAAAATTTAGTATCCTTTCTTGGCCAGGCACTACCTACAGATGTCAGAGAGAGCTGACTCAGTAAGAATTCTTATCTTTTTCTGATACCTTTTGCTAACCCCCCAGGATCCCATTCTACAGACTCTGGAATGAGTGAAGAGTCCCAGAACCTCCTGGCTGGCTCACCAAAAATTATAGAAGTTGTCGATCATCTCTACCCATCTTAGCTATCATTTGGAATTTTTGAATTTTGTCTAGGCCTAGGAGCAAAATTAACAAAAGAATGGTTAACAGGAGAAAAGAATACAATAATACAATGTTTGTTAACTTTTACATATCCTTGGTGAGACAAGAGAGTGAAGACTGAAAGAAATGGGCAAAACAGAAACTCTTTATACTTTAGACACACAGAAAAAGATAAATTTTGAGAAAAAAATGACACATAAGAGAGTATGGGCTAGGGATAGTAAGATCCAGAGGAGTCACTAAGAGGTAGGTAAAGCAGTGCCAAACTAGTAGAGATTATGGTTTATTTTCATAAGTTTATTTACACACTTCTATTGTAGCACCAATTCTCACTTACTGGTGACAAGGGTCATCTTGTGTTGATACAATAAAAGCATCTTTTCATAGGGACTTTTATGACTTGCTACAGGTAAGACAAGACAGTTTGTATAGTCCTTTCTGCAACTGTTGATTCTCAGATGCCTTTAGCTTAAAAATCTTTATGTCAAAGAGACATATTTTGGGATGACATAGTCTGGTTTCCTCCACTTTCCAACAGTCTCAGTTTGGATACTCCCTTTCCAATGTCCACGTTATTGGCCATAGTCTGGGTTCCCACGCTGCTGGGGAGGCTGGAAGGAGGACCAATGGAGCAATTGCACGAATCACAGGTTGGTCATAAAAGCAAAAGCTTCTAAATGAGATTATGTAGTCTATTGGGATTTAAAAGGAAATACAGGAGGGAAATCTGGTGCAGCTTGCTTTTTACCTTGTCATACTTTCTGAATTGGCCCACATGATCAGAAATTAGGCCTTGCAATTTGTTATCAACTCTTGGTCTATAATACCCTTTTTAAAATGTAAATACATTTCATATGCCTAAAATGAGTATTGAGAACATCTAGAAACCTTATTCACCTGTGTTTACCCAAGACAAGTCTCTTGAATTATATAGATACCATAAAATATTAAATAATATGGAAATAAGAGCCACAGAATTCAAATGTATAAAATTAATTATATTCCATTTAAATAGCAATGGTTAATAAGCCCAAATCTCATCAACTACAGAGCTGGGGGAACTGGGACACGGGGTCAAGCTGTCCTGAGCTTCCAGTTCTGGTGCTGCTAACATATTTCAAATACTATTTTGCACACCCCAGACTGGCTGCACTTAGCCAGTGGGTCTCATGTTGGATACCCAAGTCCTAAAACAACCAGGATATGATTATTCTGAAATTCCCTGAGGAAAGGCCACTTTCCTCTTAATCTCCCAACTTCTGTGTTGACCTGCTGATTCTCTTTTTAATAGTGTGGATAAGTTGGTTACATTTGGGTTGATGAGGGTGTTTGGAATTTCTATCTGTTAATTTTCTGAAAAGAGGATCTTCCCGAATAGTCTTTCCCATCATTTGTAAATGCTCACCACAGCCTACTCAGCCAGGCACTGTGCCATGGCAGATTATGGGTCCCATGACCACAAAAATGATCCTTGCCCTATGGGAGAAACAATCTAGTGGCGACTCAGCCTGAACAGCTTTTAGTTCCGTGTCTCCCAGGTCTGCCTCTTTTATGGTAACTGTGCCAGTGACCAAGATTCTCCCAGGGACTAAGCACCCATAAGTAGTGGCAATGTCTATAGTTTGGGGAAATTCTCTTTAACATAAATAGCAAACTAGAAGCAAGATTCCCTTCTAAAAATACTAAGGCAAGAAAGAACTTGTTTATTATACTGTTGTATTATATGCATGTATGAATATGTAACAGAAAATTCCATCATTATGTACAACTATAATGCACCAATAAAAATGTAGGGAAAAACAAACAAAATAAAAACAAAGAATTTATTTATCTCTTTCCTTGCATGACTCATGGTCTGTAACTAGTGAAGAAAAGTAAATAATAC
The DNA here is from genome assembly GCF_964194105.1 of Spermophilus citellus. Classification (NCBI taxonomy): domain Eukaryota; kingdom Metazoa; phylum Chordata; class Mammalia; order Rodentia; family Sciuridae; genus Spermophilus; species Spermophilus citellus. The sequence goes on from NC_138195.1 coordinate 84,175,555, forward strand.
ACATGAATAATGTCATAATTAATAACATATTTTATTTGCTTTAGGGCTGGATCCAGCAGAACCTTATTTTCAGGATACACCTGAATTAGTTCGATTGGACCCCAGTGATGCCCAATTTGTAGATGTAATTCACACAGATTCTGCTCCCATGGTTCCCAACATGGGTGAGTGCCACTTGTTCTTCTAGAAGGTTTTAAGTCTACACATTAGAGCATTTTATAGTTTCTATACGGTAAACTAAATATTCCCTAATTTTAAAATTCTTCAGGATTAGGAATGAGCCAAACCGTGGGTCACCTCGATTTCTTTCCAAATGGAGGAAAAGAAATGCCCGGATGTCAGAAGAATGTTATCTCTCAGATTGTTGACATAGATGGGATCTGGGAAGGTAAACCATTAAGTGTACAGGGGGGTTTTCATTGGGGAAAGTTTACATTTTGTCTTGCTTTGGAATTGTACAGGTCTCACATTTTATATGACAAAGGGTTTTGAACTGCATCCCCAAGGTACAGGCTCACATTTGGACACATGGGCATGAGGAGACTGTGGGAAAGAAAGTACATTTGCAGTCAAATTTGTAAGGATCTAATTCAGGGAATACATTACTGAGTGGACCAATCTTTTTCTTCTCAAGCAATTTTTCCATTTCATTTAACAATGAGGCACTATTATAACCTTAAACAGTATTTAATTTCCGAATGCTTCACAAATCATAAATACACTTCATAAATGATTTTGTGTGATGACCTCCATGAGTTCACACTAATCAGAGAAACCTATTCAACAATTATGTTCTACTCAGGACATTTACGTGGAAAAATAAAATCTGTCACTGATGTGTAATCTTGTCTGATTTCACAGGAAGTCGTGACTTTGTGGCCTGTAATCACTTAAGAAGCTACAAGTACTATGCTGATAGTATTGTCAACCCCACCGGTTTTGCTGGATTTTCTTGTGCCTCTTACAGTGATTTCAATGCAGTAAGTACCCACATTTCTATTAAAGAAATTTGTGACTGTTCTTCTCATGACTGACATGGTTCACCGTACATGACAGCATTCAATGAATGTTTATACTCTAATCCTTAATTCCTTTAATCATAGAAATTTATTTTAATCACAGTAACCCTGTTGCCTATCACTTCCCTATGTATCTGAAATATGCTCCAATTTGTTATGAAAGTAATCCTAAACAACTATAACGACAACAAAAATCTAGGCTATGGACAGCTGAGTTGTGTTTATAGGAAACTGTTGAACTATACATTCTCCTTATGTGGAAATTTTGCTTAAATGCTGACCTTTTAAATTATAGTTATTAGCATGTGATTATTTCTGTGCATTCTCATAATATTCATTATTTCTTTGAGTTTTCAACGTGTTTGGGATTCTCTTGATCTCTAACTTGGATTCTCATGTGTGTTCTTGAAAATGACATATCTATTGTGCATTTTTTTCATAAACTTGGATTTTCTTCTCACTACAATTTTTTTTCCAAAATAGTATTTCTAACATATGCCATTCAATAAAGAAAATTTCAAGTGGCATCCTAATTACCAAGGAGACAAACCTAGCAATTAAGAGAGGACCAAAACCCAGGTTTCACCAGTAATAACTGAATGATTCTACACAAAATACTTCACTTCTTTAAAGCAGTTTCTTCATCTATAAATGTAAATATTAATGATAGACTCAAAATATTTGGTAGGAGGAGTTAACACTGTAATGTATGTTAATTACTTAACCCAGAGCTAAAAAACATAATAATTGTCATTCTGAAATGGGAAGCATATGATGAGAAAGGGATCACATGTTTTGTTAATAATATGTACACAGTTTGACAAGGAACTCCCTGTCTTCTTTCTTTGTTTTAACTTCTTATTTCTGTCCCTCTCAATGCCCAAATATGGATAATAGAGAAAACAAAGAAGCAAACAAAAAACCTTTAGGACTCATTCAGTTAAAACAAAGTCATTTTCAAGACTATCAACAATCCTTTTAGGTAATACTCAGCACTTTCGTAAAAATAAGTTCTCAGTCTTGTAGATCTCTCTGCCTTTGGACCCCCTTCCTAAAATTCTCTCCGAGAGGCAGTGGGCAGCTAATCCTGGTAGTGGTGGTGCTAGTGGTCAACCTGTGTATCACAGAGGAAATGATGTGGGGATCCACTGGTGCATGTCTCTTGGCTCCTTTGGATTCTGACCCATGATGGGCACACTCATGGCATAGAGATGAAGTCTGGGTTAGGCAAAACCCTCAAAAAAATGTCACCCAAAGAGACACAGATGATCTGTTAAGAAATGGGGTGGGCATTTATTTGGAGTGTTAAACTGCAATTTGAGGAACACAGAATCCAATAGAAACCAAAATGTGTCCACTAGGGGGAGGGGTTTCAAGGGTCCTTTTAAAGCTGGGGAAAAAGGAAGTCTAAGTGAGTTACATAGGTTGATTATAAAGAATTATGATTGGGGAATAAATTAACTTCTATAATTCATTGTACTAATGTGGACTAACTTAGTTCAAACCATAGTTCTAGAAAAAAGAACACAGTTCTTTTTCAGTTCCTACAGTCCCTAGTTATTCCTTCTCAGCAAATAACTTTCTTTTGTCATGTCAGCAAGTTCATAAAGTGATCACCACAACCCCATGGAGTCTAGGCCACACTTCTATCACCTTTTTTTCCCACTCAGCTTTGGCCTTCTTCCTTGCAGCTCAGTCTCTCCTTGGCTTTTGCAGGATGCTGGGTCTGAGGCCTGCTGTGGGTCATCTGGTCCTCTGATTCAGGAATCCACCTCCTGCCCTTACAGTGCAGCAGCTTTCCCCTCTGGCATGGGGATTGCTTGTCTTCCCAACTCTATTCCTCCTTCTTCATCCCTTCTAAAACCACCCCTTGGCCCAGGAAGAGAGGATATTTTCCCATAATATCTGTGTTCTTGAGACTCGGGCTTCATGGTTAGCCTTAATGGCCAACTGGAGTGTTCTCTCTTCAGGTTGGGAGATTCAGAGATGTGAACATGCAGTTCTTGATATGCTAAATAGAATGGAAAATGTTCTGTTTTTTGAGAAAAGCCTGACTTTGGAGTCCATTGTTCTCTTAATAGTCCTGTGGACATCAGAAGCTAATATTCTGATATTCTTTCTTTGTTTGGGGGTGGGTGGGTGGGTACCAGGTATTGAACTTGACCACCTGACCACTGAGCCACATTCCCAGCCCTATTTTGTATTTTATTTTAGAGACAGGGTCTCACTAGCTTAGCGCCTCGCTTTTGCAGAGGCTGGCTTTGAACTCATGATCCTCCTGCTTCAGCCTCCCAAGCTGCTGGGATTATAAGCATGCACCACCATAACTGGCTCTGATATTCTTTCTTATGCAATTTTTCCAAAATAAATCCAAGAGTTGGGATGTAACTTAATGATAAAAGACTTGCCTAGCATTCCTGAAGCTTTGGGTTCTAGCCAAAGGATCACAATCAATTGATCAATCAATAAGCAAGAAAATTCTAAACACCTTGCAGACAGATGGATGCCTTCAGGCAAATAGGACAACTGAGAAAGGCAAAAGAGAAATCAAACTACATGCACATAAATTCTCCTACTTGTCTGGTTATTATTATTATGTTATCCAACAGTGAAATTGCTGATTTATCCTTGCAGATCTCGAGATGCACTGTTAACTTTTGCTGAGACATAGTTTGGAATTCCTTTTACCATCATAATAGTATTCACTTTAGAATATTTGAATTTGTCACCTAGAGGGAAAGATAGTGCACTATTAAAAGAAAAAGCATTCTCATTCATCATTTGTTTTTACTAGAACAAGTGCTTCCCCTGTCCAAGTGGAGGATGTCCACAGATGGGTCACTTTGCTGATAGATTTGCTGGGAAAACAAGTGGAGTGGGCCAGAAATTTTATCTGAACACTGGGGATGCCAGTACTTTTGCACGTAAGTTTCCATTTTATTTACCTTAAATCCTAAGTATATGTATTCTATCATTTCCGTTGGTAACGTGTGAAATTGATGTTCTACACGGTGTGGGAAAATGCACAGTGCTGTGCTCCAGGTAATGACGGTTCATTTGGGTAGCAGAACACAGTGTGGGGCTTCAATGGGACAAGAATGAATTTCTTCACAGTTGATTCTGGCTGAATCCAGAAGGCTTCCTATGTTCCAATTGCTTTGAATTCAGTCAAAAATGCATTCAGCAGAATTGTGAGGTTTTGTACAAACAAAAAAGTAATTCCAGAGAAAAATTGACAGTTTGACAGACTCAAGAGATATTCAGGATCGCGAACATCAGGGGGTGGGAAGTGGAGGTTGTGGGAATAGTGGTGCTTGAGGTCAGGCTCCTGGGTTTTTTCTGGGTAAAAGGAAGAAAAATACTTAAATTGAAATGAGTGGAGTTAGGAATATTGTAAAATCAAGACGAATGTTTTCCCATCTCCTATATTAGCACTAAAGAGCAAAACCTTTTAGTTGACTGTTGACTCATACCAAGGCAGTCTTTTGGCTACCTAAATTGGTTCATTTCCAAGGTCAATGAAAAACTGAAATATAGAATTTTAAAAATAGATACAGAGTGTTTAGACAAAAGCATGAAAATACTCTAAAATTTGGTGATGAATGAAAATAAAGTTAATGAAAATGTTACATTCTGTTATTTTTCCATGATCTTTTAACTTTAAGTTCTTAGAATATTTAAGAGCAAGTTATTTTGTTAATAAGTTGAAAGTAAAATATACTACTTGGTTCTTTGGCTTAAAAGAATTTAACCTTGTTGGTTTTGGCCACCACTCCCCTGCCCCACTCCTCAATATCTGTCCTCTGAGCACTTACATAAAGGAATGTGTATAACTATTACATAAAATTACCAATGCCATATATAAATTACTTCAAATTCTGTGGTAGTGGGGTCCTTATTAACCTATTTTAAGTGAGTCTTCTCTACAAGTTGACATTTTGCCAAATTTCTCCCCCATCAAGGTTGGCGGTACCAGATAGCTGTCACACTTTCTGGAAAGAAAGTTACAGGACATGTCTTAGTTTCCTTGTATGGAAGTGGAGGAAACTCTAAGCAGTTTGAAGTTTACAAGTGAGTAAAATATCACTTTAAGCTTCTTAAGTGTTGAAATATTGTGCCTGTATAATGTATGCTATTGACAGAAGAGTTTGTTTATTCTTTACTTTGTGGGAGTAGAGTGCTGTCACATATAATAAAAAGAAATATATTCTTTCACATTGGTACCTTAATACATTTCAAAATTATGTCTCTAAATTTTTTCTTTATTTCCTGAGAAAAATCATTAATGTTTGCTTTGATGTCAGATATCTGAATTGTCAACAGTAAATAATTATTCTCCCTGCAAAAATGTGAGAATGGTAATATAATGATCTCACCATAATTGTGAGAAGATAGTAACTAAAACATGCTTGTAGGTTTTTAAAAAATTATTTATTTATTTCTTCTAATTAGTTATATATGACAGCAGAATGCATTTCAATTCATAGTACACAAATGGAGAACAATTTTTCATTTCTCTGGTTGTACATGAAGTAGAGTCATACTCTTCATGTCTTCATACATGTACATACGTAATGATGTCTGTCTCATTCCACCATCTTTCCTACCCCCATGCCCCTTCCCATCCTCTGCCTCCCCCTTGCCCTATCCAAAATTTCTCCATTCCTCCCATGCCCCCGCACCACCACCCAATTATGAATCAGCATCCACTTATCAGTGAAAACATTCAGCCTTTGTATTTGGGGGATTGGCTTACTTCACTTAGCATGATATTCTCCAGCTCCATCCATTTACCTGAAAATGCCATGATTTTTTTTCTCTTTTAAAGCTGAGTAATATTCCATTGTGTATACATACCACAGTTTCTTTATACATTCATCTGTTGAAGGGCATCTGTCACATTAGTATTATGAATTGTGCTGCTATAAACATTGTTGTGGATGCATCACTATACTATGCTGATTTTAAGTCCTTGGGTATAGGCTGAGAAGTGGGGGATAGCTGGGTCAAATGGTGGTTCTATTCCAAGTTTTCCAAGGAATCTCCATACTGCTTTCCATATTGGCTGCACCACTTTGCAGTCCCACTAGCAATGTAAGAATGTGCCTTTCCCCCAACATCCTCAACAGCACTTATTGTTGATTGTATTCTTATATTCCATTCTGACTGGAGTGAGAGGAAATCTTAAGAGTAGTTTTGATTTGCATTTCTCTAATTACTAGAGATGTTGAACATTTTTTCATGTATTTGTTGATTTATTGTATATCTTATTCTGAGAAATGTCTGTTCAGTTCCTTAGTCCATTTATTGATTGGGTTATTTGTTTTTTGGTTTTGAGTTTTTTGAGTTTTTTATATATCCTGGAGATTAGTGCTCTATCTGATGTGCATCTGGTAAAAATTTGCTCCCAAAATATAGGCTCTCTCTTCACCTCATTGATTATTTCTTTTGCTGATAAGAAGCTTTGTAGTTTGAATCCATCCCATTTATTGATTCTTGATTTTATTTCTTGCACTTTAGGAGTCTTGTTAAGGAAATTGGGGCTTAATCTGACATGATGAAGATTAAGGATTACTTTTTCTTCTATTAAGCGCAGGGTCTCTGGTCTAATTCCTACGTCCTTGATCTACTTTGAGTTGAGTTTTGTGCATGATGAGAGATAAAGGCTTAATTTCATCTTTCTGCATATAAATTTCCAGTTTTCCCAGTACCATTTGTTGAAAAGGCTATCATTTCTCCAACATGTGTTTTTGGTGCCTTTGTCTAGTATGAGATAACTGTATTAGGTGTGCAGTTTTAATAATAAAGATAACCTAAAAGTAACACGAGTCAAAACGTACCACTGAGTTAATGTGTATGTGTAAATTTATTTAATGAATTATGATGATAAGTATTCTATTAATCATCTTGGCTTGCATTGTACACTGGCTCTAGAAATATATATGTGTTTTTATATATTTACATGTATGTTTTTATGTATATGTTTTGGTGTGTTTCAGTATATTTTTGTTCTTTTCTTAACTCCCCAGGGGCTACCTCCAACCAGGAAAGACTCATACTAGTGAGTTTGATTCCGATGTGGATGTTGGAGATGTGCAGAAGGTTAAATTTATTTGGTATAACAATGTGATCAACCCAACACTACCCAAAGTAGGAGCATCTAGCATCAGAGTGGAAAGAAACGATGGAAGAGTGTAAGTAATAAAAATCCAAAGGGCTGAGAAGGATTGAGTATTATTGTTCACAATTCTATCCCCACTAAAATTCTCCTTTAAGTTAAACTTCCTACAGTGATTCACCTGTATTCCAGCCACACCAGCTTTCTAATATCTTCTATGTCTTTAGGAGAAAGTACAGTACTTAAGGAAAATCAACTTTGATAGATTTGTAGTCAGAGTTGTTATATGATACAAATTAAGTGTTACAATGAGAATCTGGCTTTCCTATGGAGAAAAAAATATGTTGGGCAAATTAACCTTTTGCTGTATTTGTCATCAATGTGTGTGTCTCCCTGAAACTTCATGGGTTCAGCAAACTGTCATTTAAACTGTTAGGAACTCATTAAACTTATCAGGGAACAGAGGTGTGTGCTCCATATCACTGGTCCTCTAGGTGAAGACAGACATCCAGGAGATGAGTCCTTCACCCTGACCATGACTGGACTGTGTGTGAGACAGAGGGTGTTTACCAAGGGAACTACCAGGAAGGGTGAACTGATGATGGTCACAGTAGTACCAATTTAAACTCAAGAGGATGTGAGTTTCAGCCAAACTCTGGTGCTTCTGTAATCAGGCCATGTGTCCTCATAAAAACCCAATGAAGGGACTTCTGCTTCTGGCAAAGGTGGAGTAAAGGCCCCACGTTCACCTTCACAGATGAAGCAACCAAGAATTCAGGCAAAAGATATGATAATAGTTGAGACACTGAATTTTAATCAATAAGAGGGAGTGATGCCTGATAGAAAAAAAACAAATAAACAACAAAGATGAAACCTTAAAACTGGTTAAAACTGCCCCTGTCTTGAATTTCCAGGATGTGAAATAGGCAGGAGTAGTGCAGGCAAAGTTCAGTGGGCCCTCTAAGTCAAAAAGACAATGTTAAGAATCAGTGAATCTCAGGCAACCGGACATTATGGCACAGCCTACCAGACAGTAGAGAACTTGAGAGGGAAAATCCTAGAGTTCTAGAAAAATCCCTTGAGTATTCAGCACTGTACTGGTTAGCTCATGTGTATTGGCAAAGTTGCCATGGCCAGGGAAATAGTCATTTGAAAGGATTAGAGAGAACAGAGCCAGTGACCTTCAGGGTTAATAGTGCTTGTTTCCACCCAGCCTGGGAAAAGTTATAATAATGCAAGAGTCATGGGTAGAATATGTCGGACAGTCTTCTTTCCTATGGAAAATTGTTGGTCTAGATTCAGCAGCACTTGACATGATAAAACTGTTTCCAAATCACTGCATCTCAGAACAAAAGATTTATAGAGATACATAATTATCCAGCACTAGCAAGATAAAAGTCACACTATATGAAATTAACTCAAAGATTCCAGTTAAAAAAGCAGAACAAGAGACCTATAATGAGGAAAGTAATCAATGAATTGGCACCAAGCCAGCATTGACACAGTTAGAATGTTAGAATAAGCAGGCAAAAGTAAAGCAGTTAGTAAACATCTATTCCATTTTATTAAAAAAATCAAAGGAAACATTGTATATAGAGTAAAAGATCTAAATTGAACTTCTAGGGATGACAAATAATATTTCACTGGAAAAATACCCTGAAGACGATTAACAAGAATTAGACATTGAAGAAGTAAAGATGAGTGAAGTTGAAAATATAAGAGAAAGCATTAAAAACCAAACACGGAAAGAAAATATATGCAGAGAACATCAATGACCTATGGGAAATTTCAATGACACTATGTATTTATCTTTGAAGACCACAAAGGAGAAGGGACAGAAAAAAATACACTTTAAGTAATAAGGGCTCCATAATTATCAAACTTGTGAAAACTATAAACCAATGAATCAAAAAATGAAGGAAACACCACCATTAGCCACTAGGTAGCTCTTTGAGTTATCAAACTGACTGTTGATATATTACTGTGCTTGGTTTTAAGTTCTTCTTATTTTACTTAATACCCCCAAACACAAAGAGTAGCCATCACACCACAGGGAGGGAAATTACAATAAAGAGAAAAACTTTTTCTGAACACTTTTTACTTTGCATATACTAATGTATTTTATTAGAGAAAATTAGCTCCAAATATCTTAAACATTGTTTAGTCTAATGAAAAAAATGGATCATTTCAGTTCAATTGTTGAATTAAAATAAGAACGGCTAGCCAGCGCGAGGACCTTCAGAGTTTCAGGCAGGGCTGATTTCTTGTACTGTTGGCTCTGCTCTTGCTTAGGTGCCTTGGTTGATAAGTGCCAGCTGTTCAGCAGCTGCTTGACAGGACAAAGGAGCTCTTCCTGTTCTTTGGAATATTCCTTGACAGCTCCTTTCTCTGCTTCTTGCACAAAGGCAAAACAAAATCAGAAAGGAGAATTCAGTCCTTCAAGAAAAGTCTTCCCTTCCATTTCCAAGCAATTTCCCTTCTCTCTCCCTGTCCCTCCCACCTCTCATCCCTGTTTAATGTTAGTCATATTCTCATGCTCTTCTTCCCTACTCTGTTCTTAGTTATTCTCCTTATATCAAAGAAGACATTTGGCATTCCTTAGGGTTATACAAAATTACATACAAGAGGAAGTGAGGGGAAAGGGAAAAAGAATACAAGGGGGAGAAATGAATTACAGTAGAGGGGGTAGAGAGAGAAGAGGGGAGGGGAGGGGAGGGGAGGGGGATAGTAGAGGATAGGAAAGGCAGCAGAATACAACAGACATGAGTATGTCAATAAGTAAATCAGTGGAAGTGTAACTGATGTGACTCTGAAATCTGTATACGGGGTAAAAATGGGAGTTCATAACCCACTTGAATCAAAGTGTGAAATATGATATATCAAGAACTATGTAATGTTTTGAACAACCAATAAAAAAAAAGAAAAAAAAGAAAAAAAAAAGAAAAGTCTTCCCTCAATGTCCACCCTCGGGCACAGGGTGTGCCCCTCACCCAGATGCAGGAGGAGAGCAGTGGCTGTCCTCACGCTCAGCACCCCAGCTGGTGCCAGGGAGACCTGACCTGTTGCTGTTTTCTCTCCACAGGTTCAACTTCTGCAGTTCTGACACCGTGAGGGAGGATGTTCTGCTCACCCTCACCCCGTGTTAGGAGGAGGTTGACATATGTCACTGAACCTTACTGCTAATAAAATCTAGTGGTGAAGCAATACATTCTTCTGTCGTCAATATCCATGATTCCCAGTGAAACTTTTGAATATGGTGATTAAAATCCAAAATCTGCAGTTTGTGGAAAGAACCACAAGCGATTATTGAACTTCGCTGCATATTGAGTGACATTTGAACTGGATACACTGCTTACGCGATACTGTCACCTTATCCATTATTAACATTGCTGATATTATTTAGATCACCGAAGGCAGATTTCCAGTCCCAAAGTGACCCCTCTTGGTAGGCCCATGTAGAAAGTAACATCTTTGCTTCTTTGTCCATTATCTTTAAGTTCTGTGTCTCCTCCTCATCAGACATGTCAGGACTGATGACACCGAGGAGATGAGGATGGGACACATCTGAGGCTTCCTGAGGGGTCTCCCTGCTCCCTGTGGATCTCCCCAGACCCTTCCCTTTCTGCAGTCCATATGATCTTCCTAAAAGGAGACAAATTAATGACATCTGAAGAGAAACACAGGGAGCTGTTATGGTTTGGATAGGAAGTGTTCACCCAAAGCTCCTGTGTTAGTGCAGTAATAGTCAGAAGTGAAATTATAAGATGATGATAATTATATTGGTTCATAGCAGTTGGAATGGACTAACTGGGCAGAAACTATAGGCAGGTGGGGTGTGGCTGGAAGAGCAGTGTCACTGAGGGCACATCCTGGAAAGGTGTGTTTTCTCTACTGCCCCTCTCCTTCACTCTCTGCTTCCTGGGGGCCATGAGCAGAGCAGCTGTCCTCTGCCCACCCTTCCATCATGAGGTTCTGCCTCACCTTAGGCCCAGAGCAATGGAGTCTGCTGACTATGGACTGAACCTCTGAAACCATGAACCAAATTAATGTTTCCTTCTCTAAGTTGTTCTTTTTAGGCATTTTGGTCACAGTCTCAGAAACTTAACTAAAAAAATAGCCCATTTTATCTTTCTTTCTTTCTTTTTTTTTTAAAGAGAGAGTGAGAGAGGAGAGAGAGAGGGAGAGAGAATTTTTTAATATTTATTTTTTAGTTCTCGGAGGACACAACATCTTTGTTGGTATGTGGTGCTGAGGATCGAACCCGGGCCGCACGCATCCCAGGCGAGCGCGCTACCGCTTGAGCCACATCCCCAGCCCCCATTTTATCTTTCTAAAGCACAAATCAAACATCCTCTGGTGATCTGCAGGACAGAATCCACATTCCCTAGGGAGTCTTGCAAGCTCACTCTAAGTCTGCCTTTAACCTCAGACCTCAGATTCATCTCCTAGAACATTCCTTCTGGAACTTCATATTCTAGCCCTGTCCCCCAAGAGGCTCTTGATCTCAGATACTAATGGACACTTGCACACTTTCTCTTCCTAGAATGTTCTTTTTCTGTTTTTCCATCTGTAGCTGTTTAATTCCTATTTTTTCAGGAGGGGGGATTTGTTTTGCAGTACTTGGGATTGGATTGAGGGGTGCTCTACCACTGAGTTAAGTTGTGCAGCCTGTCCTCAAACTTGTAATCCTCCTACCTCAGTCTGTCAAGTAGCTAGGATGACGAGAGTATGCCATGGTGTCCAACTATTGGCTCTTAAAAGAGTCATGTTGATTTCATTCATCCAGGAATACTTTCCTCACCTCCATTATTCACATTGCCCAAGATTGAATTAGAGTTACAGTATCCCTCTCTGTACTCCCACTACCCCCAGAGTTTCCTCCCTCTAAACTTACCTGCCCAAATGGAACTTATAGGTCCATTTTTCTGTAGATACCATTTGTAAACCACATGATATGTGCCTGGTATATGTCTGGCAATATTTAAAAATGAATATTTTTAAAAATTCATTTTACTAACAAAATGAAGCAATAAGTCCATCAAAGTCCAGCACTTAAAATTAGGCAATATCTAAACAAAAATAATAAGAAGAAACAATAACTTCATAAAAGTCTAGCATTTAAAATTGGGCAATATCTAAACAAAAATGCCCTACAAGAGGAAGGACTATCTATGCTAGGTCTTACAAGATGGATAGGGAGATGCCAAGAGGACATGGTGGCAAAGGCACTCCAGAGAGAAGGAACAAGATAGATAAAGACCCATGGGTACGAAAATATGAGAAATTGATAATGCCTTTCTTTCCGTGTTTCACTAAAATACATTCAGGTTGAGCATGAAGATTTGTTCTTAGGCCATCAATATGTGTCAAGCATGATGCTTTCTCTCTCATGAACCAAAAGCACCAACCCACACTAGCTTCCACAACGAGGAAATGCATTGGCTCATTCAGCTGGAAAATCCAGAGGTCAGAATGGATTTGTTGTTGCAGCAGCTCAATGACTCTTTCTCTTTTCATGTCTTCTGAGTCTGGTGATGCTTTTCTATCAGGATGGTTTCCCTCCCACTTGAAGGGAGCTGCAGATCTCCTCTTTCACACTCAGTATAAGAGAGAGTGGACATCTACCCGCCTTCCCATCTTCCTCAACATTCCCCTTCCTAAGATCCCCTCTGATTGGCCAATGATAAGGAAAGTGCTGGTTGCCTTAAGTCAATCAGGACCCCTGCCTAGGCATGGGAGGAGGTCAGCATGCCCAGTGTGCATGGAGCAGGTGGAGGAGCAATAGATACCTACGTGAGAACAAGAAGTCGTCCTCCTGGTTCCCCTCGTGGTGGAAGAATGGAGCTGCTGTTGGCTGAAAGGGGTAATGTTTGGGGAGGAACAGGTTTGGGAGGGAGGTCAGAATGTCAGTTTTAGTCACGTCACACTTGAGGTATTCACCAGACTTCCAGTTGGCCATGCCTAGTGGGCAGATTTATACACATGCTCAGTGTTAAGAATATAGGATTAGTTAAATAGGTAAACTTTGGCATCTTCAGTGTACAAATAACATCTTTAAAGGCCCCATATTCATCTGCAAAGAGATTGGCACAATGCTCTCCACATGTGAGTACTTAATAAATGTTTACTAGTAGCCATGAGTACCTCATGTAAATATTCTGCAGCACTAATAATAATGATGATCAATAAAATCAATGAATAAAAGTGTTACTTGCAAATTGATTCAAGTGATGAAGCAAAGTTATTTTAAAATAATCCAATTTAAAATACATTTATTATGAAGAATTTTCATTTTATGAAAGTTGTTGGAATCAAAACAGAGTCACTTTTATTCAGCTATAACCACCAAATAAATAGATGAAGCCAGCAGGCTATAACAGCGGAGTCTCGTGCATGCATGCTGATAACTAGAACTGTTCACAAGAGGCTCTGCCACAATCACAACTATGCTACCTCACACGTGAGGACGTCTGCCCACCACCTGTCTGCTTTGTCTGGGACATATGCCACTCTTGCAGCCAATGATTATTGTTTCAAAATATCTCCTCATTTTGCCTTTAAGAACTTCCCCCAGGTTCATCCTCCTGGATAACACATAACTTTATAGCTTGTGTCTTCCTCTTTCAAAGTTCTGTTATTCCCAAGTAAATAAAATTTTCTTTGAAGCATCTTTCTTTGATTATAATTTTTGGACAATTTTCATCATAATGAATTTTTTTGAAAGTCATTTTTTTCAAATGAATAATTTTTTTGTCTTTTTCCATTTATTTATTTATTTTACAGATACATGGCAGATAATATATTTTGAAATATTATACATACATGGAGTATAACTTATTCTAATTAGGATCCCATTCTTATGGTAGAACATGATAGGGAGTTACACTGGCTGTGTATTCATACATGAACATCATAGGAAAGTAATGTCTGTCCGATTCATTCTATTGCCTTTCCTATTTATATCCCACCTCCCTTCCCTTCATTCCCCTCACTCAGTTTTATTTTCATGTCTTCTTCATGGAATATTTGAGTATGTTTTGTAGTGTAATCTTTCTGGTTGTGAATTCTTTTGTTTATCATGAAAGTTTTTTATTTTGTCAATTCTGAAGCTTAATTTTGCTGGGTGTAGTATTCTTGATTGGCATCCATTTTCTTTTAGAGCTAGGCATATATTATTCCAAGATTTCCTAGCTTTGAGGATCTGGGTTAAGAAATCAACTGTAATCTGGATTGGTTTCCTGCTAAATGTGACCTGTCATTTTTCTTTGGCAATATATCGATGGACACTGTCTATTCTGTATGTAAGATATTTTCATAATAATGTGCCTTGTTGTGGGTCTGTTATAATTTTGTATATCTAGGGTACTGTAAGCCTCCTGTATCTGATTTTACATTTCATTCTTAAAATTTGAGAAATTTTATAATATTATTTCATTGTGCATTCCTTTGTTTTGTATCTCTTAGCCTTCATCTTTCCTGTTAAATCTTCAATTGTTCTTTTCGTGTTACCCCATATTTCTTGGAAGATCTGTTCATAGTCTTTTAAAATCTTTTATTCATGGCCAGCTTTATTTTCAAGATTATATATTTTGTCTTCATTGCCTGAAACTCTGTCTTCCAAGTACTCTGGTCTACTGGTGATATTTTTCCATTGAATTTTTAATTAGGTTTATTGATTCTTTCATTTCAAGGTTTTATGTTTGATTTTCTTTTCAGAATCTCTCTTTATTGAAATGATCTTACATTTTCTTTGTTTTCTCTCTGATTTCACTCCTTACATCATCCTTTACCTCACAGATCAGTTTAACTATGAACATTGCAAACTCCTTCTCAAACATTTCTTTCACTGTGGTGTTGGAGGATACTGTTATTGAAGTATCTTAGTTCTGGGTGAGTGATTTGTTCCCTTGCTTTTTCATGTTGTTTGTGTGGATCTGAGGCAGTAGAGTTTCTACCCTGTGTAAGTATAGTGTCCCTTAAGGTTTCCAGAACCTCACCATTTAGGAGGAGACAAAGAATAACAACAACCGCTCTCTCTCTTCCTGCGGACCCCTTAAGGTCAGAGGAGCCCTCAAGCAACCCCAAAGAAAAAGGATCACTAGGCAATGCTGAGCTGACGTGGATCTGGGGCGAACAGTCTGGGCCTCTCAGAACACACACTGAGCCCGGATCGGCTGAATTCAAGCTCCCGTTCACCTGCTTCCTGCAGACAAACAGCTGTGACTCAGCACTAATCCATCCGGCTGAAACAACTGGTCGGCCCTTCTCATCCTACGGAGGTAAATGCCAACCGAGCCTTCATAGGTAGTGGCCACAGGTTTGAAACGGGTCTTGGGAGAGACAGTAAGGACCCACCCGTTGCATTGGTCGCCCGGCAAAGGGAAACGAACTGTTGCCATTTGTAAGAGACACCACCATGGCAGAGAACTGACGTCATCAGACTGCGGCGGAGGAGATAACTTCATTGAAACCTGCGGCTACAGGTGTGTGATCCCCTAGCCTTTCCTCTCCACATATTGGGGAAACCTTAAGGGCCCCTCCCAGCTCTCCCGTGATTACGATAGCCAGACCCAGGGAATCAGACGTGGCGGGGGACCCGCAGCGCGAAACTCCTGGCTACCGCTCCCACCAGTGCTGACAGCTGAGGTCTCTTGCACCAGCTACCGGGGGCGTGGCTACCTGAGGGCAAGTAAAATTCGCTGAGGATTCTCAGCCCCAAGCTCTACAAACTTAGGGTCTGAGGGAATAGCAAACTGGGAGAGTGTGCCCAGTCGTTCATGAAAACAGGGCTCCCAGGAGCAATGGAGGAAGGATAGCATCTTCAACAAATGGTGTTGGGAAAACTGGAAATCCATATGCAACAAAATGAAACTGAATCCCTTTCTCTCGCCATGCACAAAAGTTAACTCAAAATGGATCAAGGAACTTGATATCAAATCAGAGACTCTGCGTCTGATAGAAGAAAAAGTTGGCTCAGATCTATGTATTGTGGGGTCAGGCTCCAAATTCCTTAATAGGACACCCATAGCACAAGAGTTAACAACTAGAATCAACAAATGGGACTTACTTAAACTGAAAAGTTTTTTCTCAGCAAGAGAAACAATAAGAGAGGTAAATAGGGAGCCTACATCCTGGGAACAAATTTTTACTCCTCACACTTCAGATAGAGCCCTAATATCCAGAGTATACAAAGAACTCAAAAAATTAGACAATAAGATAACAAATAACCCAATCGACAAATGGGCCAAGGACCTGAACAGACACTTCTCAGAGGAGGACATACAATCAATCAACAAGTACATGAAAAAATGCTCACCATCTCTAGCAGTCAGAGAAATGCAAATCAAAACCACCCTAAGATACCATCTCACTCCAGTAAGATTGGCAGCCACTATGAAGTCAAACAACAACAAGTGCTGGCGAGGATGTGGAGAAAAGGGTACACTTGTACATTGCTGGTGGGACTGCAAATTGGTGAGGCCAATTTGGAAAGCAGTTTGGAGATTCCTGGGAAAGCTGGGAATGGAACCACCATTTGACCCTGCTATTGCCCTTCTCGGACTATTCCCTGAAGACCTTAAAAGAGCATGCTACAGGGATACTGCCACATCGATGTTCATAGCAGCACAATTCACAATAGCTAGACTGTGGAACCAACCCAGATGCCCTTCAATAGATGAATGGATTAAAAAATGTGGCATCTATACATAATGGAGTACTATGCAGCAATAAAAAATGACAAAATCATAGAATTTGCCGGGAAATGGATGGCACTAGAGCAGATTATGCTTAGTGAAGCTAGCCAATCCCTAAAAAACAAATACCAAATGTCTTCTTTGATATAATGAGAGCAACTATGAACAGAGCAGGAAGAGCAGGAAGAAAAGATTAACATTAAACAGAGACATGAGATGAAAGGGAAAGGGAGAGAAAAGGGAAATTTCATGGAAATGAAGGGAGACCCTCATTGCTATACAAAATTACATATAAGAGGTTGTGAGGGGAATGGGAAAATAAACAAGGAGAGAAATGAATTACAGTAGATGGGGTAGAGAGAGAAGATGGGAGGGGAGGGGAGGGGGGATAGTAGGGGATAGGAAAGGTAGCAGAATACAACTGTCACTAATAGGGCATTATGTAAAATTGTGGATGTGTAACCGACGTGATTCTGCAATCTGCATTTGGGGTAAAATTGGGAGTTCATAACCCACTTCAATCTAATGTATGAAATATGATATGTCAAGAGCTTTGTAATGTTGTGAACAACCAATAAAAAAAGAAAAAGAAAAAGAAAAGAATTATAAAAAAAAGAATAACAACCACCAATGCAAACAATATACAGCATTAAACCAAATAGTTCCTGCTATGACATCTACAATATTAGTTGTCACAATAAACAGAAATGATGTGATTAGTTATCACCCACAGTCATAATAGTAAGTTTGCAAAAGGGTTTGTAGTTTTGAATGGTGAGCAGGGAGAGAACAGAAGTGTTGTAGAGTGTGAAGATTATGGAGGAAGGGGAGAAAAAATAGCAGTAAAAAATTAAAGGAGGAGTGAAAGAGAGAATAATAGGGATTGGCCATTAACAGAAGAAAAGAGAAAAAGGGAAACAGATAAGTGAGAGAAAAAATATAGAAAGTAAAAATTTTTAAAGTTAAAAATAAAAATAAAAAATTCAAAGCAAAACCAAAATATAGTTGGTTCCATGTTCCAAGTTGTATGTTTTCTCTCATATGTGGGAACTAGGGAGGAAAGGGGAAAGGAAAGGTTAGGGGGTGGATCTCATAAAAATTGATGGGAAGCCAGTAGAGGAAAGAGACCGAAAAGGAGGAGAGAAAGGAGAGAGTAAATAAGTAACAATGAGTCCTACCATTATAAAGCACCAATAAAAATACAGCAGGGGGAACGGTGCCTCCTCACATTTCCCAGCCCTCAAATCTACTCTGAGGATAAAGGGAAATAAAGCCTATAGAGTGCTCATTTGTAAATTACCCTTTTCATTAATTCACAACCATTTTAATGTTGGGTTCTAAAAGTTGGGAGTAGAGCAGTGGCCCAAACAGGTGAAGTCTCTGTCCTCTTGGCAGTACATTCTAAATGGGAAAAACACAACTGCTAATAACTAGGCTGATAAATAAGGAAGATCATGATAATTTGGGTCAATTGATCTGAAGGAAACAAGGTACTGTGGACAGGGGACTGGGACCAGCCAGTGGCTACAGTGGAAGGGCCTTAGCAATGAAAAGTAAAGACCTCGTTGATGAGATGACTTGTAAATTAATTTTTGAATGACAGAAAAGAGCCAACCCAGTGAAGGTCTAGAGTTCAGAGTTTTAGGCTGTAAATGCAGAAGCCCCAAGGTGGGAAGGACTTGGTCCCTTGGTTGGATGTCAGCATGACCACTTATAAAGAGTGAAAAGAAAAACAGTAGAAAAGATATCCAAGAACCAGATGGACCTCAGACATCTCCAGCCAACCAACCTCCTTGTTGATCCACCACTACGCTCCCACAAGTCTCTTCTAGTGTCAAGCAGGCTATGCCAAAGGAAAACCTAAATGCCTTTGACTTCACCACAATCTACAATTCTCTAGCATATTCCCAGACTATAGGAGCTGACTTCCAAAGCTTCAACACATCACTAGACTGGTCAACCAGATGGTGCAGTCCTGGCTGAGTTTAGGAGAAGTCTATATTCTTTTTTTTTTCATGGTTGGTATAATGTTTTTCAGCATTACAATTTTTATTACACATACAAAGCACAATTTGTCATATCTCTGGTTGTATACAAAGTATATTCACACCAATTTGTGTTTTCATACTTGTACTTTGGATAATAATGATCATCACATTCCACCATCATTTCTAACACCAAGCTCCTCCTTCCCCTTCCCACCCCTCTGCTCTATCTAGAGTTCATCAATTCCTCCCATGCTCCCCTTCCCTACCCCACTATGAATCAGCCTCCTTATATCAGAGAAAACATCTGGCATTTGGTTTTTTGGGATTGGCTAACTTCACTTAGCATTATCTTCTCTAACTCCATGCATTTACCTGCAAATGCCATGATTTTATTCTCTTTTATGGCTGAGTAATATTCCATTGTGTATATATGCCACATTTTTTTAATCCATTCATCTATTGAAGGGCATCTATGTTGGTTACACAGTTTAGCTATTGTGAATTGAGCTGTTATAAACATTAATGTGGCTGTGTCCCTGTGGTATGCTGTTTTTAAGTCCTTTGGGAATAGACCAAGGAATGAGATAGCTGGGTCAAATGGTAGTTCCGTTCCCAATTTTCCAAGAAATATCCATACTGCTTTCCATATTGGCTGCACCAATTTGCAGCCCCACCAGCAACGTATGAGTGAGCCTTCTGGGAAGTCTATTTTCTACTGTGACTTATTCTCCATAAGCACCTCCCTTCCTCTATGTGATTGAGGCTCAACAGATCTTGTTGATGACTTGCTCAGCATAACAAGTTGTTCAATACTCAAGAACTCTTTATTTCACTCTGTGCAGCCTGGATCCAAATCCCACCTCTTCGCCCATTGCCTGTATGACTTTGTAGGCAATTTATTTCTCTCTTTTTGGGGGTCTCCATTTCCACATCTGTAAAGGGAGACCAGTACTCACCCGGTGTGGCTGCTCTTGCACTTAAATTAGGTAATGCAACTAAAGGGTATGGAACTCTGGCTGTATTTGGTGAGCCTTAGGGACTGTGGCTGCTCTGCTCTTCATTACTCTGGGGAAAGTTCTTTTCATTTTCTTAACAGAAAGGCCCTTAGGCCTGCCCCCCCCCAGTGTTCAAGTTATTCAGAAGTGCGACATTTGACATTGAGGCATATTTAACTTGGGGGTGAGGAGGGTACCCACAGTGTTTGCCCTGTGGAGGCTTATCTTTCTTGTGTGTGAACTGGCCAGGCTGCACACAGATGGGCAGATCTATCTGTGGGTGAAGCATGATGGCCTCACAGGGGCTGCGACTTTCCTTCAGGTGTTCAGTCTATAGGACCTGGGAAAATGCAACAGATGTGACATTGGACTGCTGGTGTTGGCTTTGGGGGGCTCCTGAACCCAACTATTCAAATTATAATGAGACAGTACCATGATTGCTGTTCTTTTTAACCATTATGAATCAGATTGTTTCCTTGCCTAGTGATAGTTAATCGGTAGTAGTGGGGAGACTGTGGGGCCATTGTGAGGGCTGACAAATCTGTCTCCAGAGTATGTGCCCAGGTGTTGCCAGT
Organism: Spermophilus citellus; assembly: GCF_964194105.1. NCBI lineage: Eukaryota > Metazoa > Chordata > Mammalia > Rodentia > Sciuridae > Spermophilus > Spermophilus citellus. The sequence goes on from NC_138195.1 coordinate 84,195,945, forward strand.
CTGCCAGAGAGAGAGAGAGAAAGAAGGCAGGTGGGGCGGGGGGGGGGGGATTTTCTTAGACACTTTGCTTTCAGCTATGTGGGGGCATTTCCTTCCATTCTGGTGGAGACCGACCACCCTGGGTTTTTAGGGTTTGCTGCTTGTAAACGACTTGGTGATGAAATAGAAAATAGAAAAACAGGAAATTCGGGATGCACAGGTCCTTGCAGAGCTGCAGAGGCACAAAGTTGGTGACTTTCCTCCCCCTTTCATCAAGTATTCTTCCATCTTCTCAGACTTGTGGGAAGACTGGCCGCCATTACTAATCTCGTTTTGTGTATTTGAACAGATATAAATATTAAGTACACACGGCATGTGCTATCATCACTCCTGTTTCTTGTCCAAATGATAAGGCTGGAGTATAAAAGACATCCCAGGGAACCCAGGGGAAGGGAGTGCCTGGATTCTCAGACAAGGTAAGCCACCTCTGCATTGGGGTCCCTCATCAGCTGAGGAGTGGAGAGTCTTTGTTCACTGCCCTGATCCTGAGTGTGGTTGAATTTATTGCAGATGATGATCTTCTGGACAGTCACACTTTTCCTGCTGGGAGCAGCCAGAGGTAAGAAATACCTCCCCTCCCCTGTGGGAGGAGCACAAGCCTGAGCTCTCAGCACTGGACAAGGAAGCTCTAGCCCTGGTGGGATTCAGAGACTGTAGGTTGCTGCAGGTTCCAGGAAGAGGCAAGTGGGGCGACACTGCCCAGTAGGGTGGACTGGGCAGTGTGAGGGGGATCTGCTTCAGAGCATGCCCTCTGCCCTGCCTTCATGCCCAAGGTACTGTGGCCGGAATTTTCTAGGAAAAGCATTAAACACCTGCCTGGGTTAACCTACTGACTTATTAGTGCCTATTATCACATTAGTTGAATAATATATCAGAAGAGTTTGGGAGGAGACTTAGAAATCCCAAGTTTGAGATGGCAATTGTAAATGAAGGCTCCATTGGTGTCCCTGTAGAATTCATGGGGACTGGGCCAGGCCAGTTGGTGAGCACGAGGGGCAAGAAGAGAGGTAGAGGTGGTGCATTATTGTCTGCAGTCTGCCCTGAGCAGAAGAGGGACACCTGGACCCTGGCCTTTTCTCTTTAGGAAAAGAAGTTTGCTATAAGGACATTGGGTGCTTTTCTGATTCTGAGCCTTGGGCTGGAACTGCAATCAGACCCCTGAAAATTCTCCCCTGGAGCCCTGAGAAGATCAACACCCATTTCCTGCTCTACACCAATGAGAACCCAGACAACTTTCAGGTGAGACCTTGGTCCACTTGGCATCCCTAGGACTGAGTGAGGGGCTGTCCCACCCCATAGATCAGGAGTTCCTTATCTCTGGGTCTGTTCCCTCTACCCTACCCCCTCCCAGCCCTCAAGTTTCTCCCTCCTGGACCTGGTGACTCAGAGCAAGCCAGCAGTAGATGGTGGCTTGAGTGAGAGACTGGTTCATACGTGCAGATTCTCTAGCTAATTATGTGGTTCCGGGCTAAGCAAAGGGCTTACTGTCATCCAGCCTGACCCATGGGAAAGTAAGCCTGCAGCCACAACCCAGATCCCATGGAGGCCAGGGAGAAGGACTTGGGGGAAAGAGGTTCATGGAAGAGGTAGCTCTGTTCTAGCTGTGAAAGGCAGGAGCATCAAAACTTGCGGAGGTGGGGAGGTGGGGGATGGGCTGAGGGCCGGATCACAGAGCCATGAAGCACTCTGCATCTGTCACAGATGCTGCAGCTCTCTGATCCATCGACCATCGAGGCATCTAATTTTCAAACGGACAGGAAGACCCGGTTCATCATCCATGGCTTCATAGACAAGGGCGATGAGAGCTGGGTGGGAGACATGTGCAAGGTAGGAGCTGGCTCTGGCCCCCGCCGGCTGCCGCTTTCCACTCACCGACTCTCCGACTCATTTTACCCAATCGCAATAGATGATTCTGATAACAGGAAGCCCACAGGTATCTGTTCTCTTTGTGCACTCAAAATGCTTCTCTTCACAAACTTCAAATTCCAGTGTTTCCAGACTATTTCTGCAGCTGGAAGCAGTAGCATTTGCCATGTGAACAAATAGACCCACTCTCTCGTTTCTGGTTAAGCAAGGCTCAGTGTTTTCTGTTTTCATGTTTAGTGAGTGTATTTATGTATTCTGCAAGTGAGGGGATTAGGTTCTTTCCTTTCAAATCTTGCCCACATCTCCTGGAGTCAGAGATGTGTTGCTGGAACTATCTACTTGAGATACGGAGACCTAAGATCTACCAAAAAGGCAGAACAGAGACAGCCACAATTACATGTGAGATAACATCTGCTGGTCAGAAGGACAGCACCAGGAGAATCAGACAGGTTCCACACACACGTGCACATGCACAGACACAAACGCACACCTGGACATCTGTGCACACCTGGACATAGGCGCGCACACACACAATATATATATATATATCACCCTTATTTCTTTTCATGTGTACTTTGAGATTCAATCTAGTTTTCTGTCACCTAAGAATTTATCTCAGGAGTCTGCCTTCCACACGTACATTAATAACAACATCAACTGATAGTGTCAACAGGAAAATCACAAACCCCCAAATTACTCACTGTGCATTTGGCCTTGGTTTACCGAGCTTTTAACTCTTGGCAACTTTCCTGTCATTAATCAGCATCTTCTCAACGTGATTTATACCCCCAATTTTCCAGGTTTTTAAAAGATTCCTCAGGGTCACTTTACAAGTAAAAGTCCCGAGAAAAAGGAAAAAGGAAAAGAAATCTCGGCATGTCTCTGCATATGTGATCACACATGTTTGTAACATATGTGTGAAACAGTTCCATGTGAATTTTAAATTTATATTTCTAAGTTGATCATGTGACTGCCTGGCAGAACTCTTGAGGATATATCAGTTCCTTTGACATTCAGGGAGCTTTTCTTTCAGAATTTTTTGATCTCTTTTAACCAGCAAATTTCTTTATTTTTTTATTTTAAAGTCTGAAGTATTTTCCCCCAGGAAATTCTGTGCCATCTTGACTGTAAAGAGGGAAGCCTCCCTCCCACTTTAACGTTCAAGAGATGTCCAGTAGGCTGAGGTGTCACCAAGAGGCGAGAGGACCCCTCAAATCCATAAGGTCATTTAGACACCAGCCACTGGAGACTGTCCTTGAGACTTTCTTTTTTTAAAAACAGGACACTTCGGCCGGTGCAGTGGTGCACACCTATAATCTCAGTGATTTTGGAGGCTGAGGCAGGAGGATTGGAAGTTTGAGACCAACTTTAGCAACTCAGTGAAGCCCTAAGCAACTTAGGGAGACCCAGTCTCAAAAATAAAAAAATAAAAAGGGCTGGAGATGTGGCTCAAGTGTTGAGTGCCCCTGGGTTACATCTCCAATAACCCCAATCCCTCAAAAAACAGAACTCTTTGAAGGATGCAATTGTTTTATCCCACCTGATAGATGTTGCCTGAATTTGATTGAAGAAACAAGAAAGTGCCCAACTTTTAATTAACCTGCAAGCTAGAGAGGGAACCACTTGCCCTTCTCCTAAGGTACACCCTGGGGTCAGCCCCTGCTGGACTGTAGGATCTCTGACAAAGTCTAGTTCATGGCAGTGCCCCATGCAGGAGAAGAGAGAGTGGCCCTTTCTGAGCCTCAGTGGAAGGGATTTCCTGGGTCCCCGTGATAACACTTGGCCTCTCCCCAACACCAGAACATGTTCAAGGTGGAGGAGGTGAACTGCATCTGTGTGGACTGGAAGAAGGGCTCCCAAACCACCTACACACAGGCTGCCAACAACGCACGTGTGGTGGGCGCCCAGGTGGCCCAGATGCTCAGCATCCTCTCGGTGAGTCAGCAGCGGGGAAAGCAGGGCTGCTGGTCTCTGTTGAGCCAAGGAGCAGCTGGGAGCTACAAAGAAGTGGTGTTTGTCTCAGGGTCTTGTTTTTGGAACTCTGACTATTGACACACCAGGGAAAGAAAAAATAACAGCTAACACTTAGTAGGAAACTGAGGCCTAGAAAGGTTAGCTAGTTTGCCCCCAAAAAATTATAGAGCAGATAAATAGAAGAGTTTCCATTGGGGTTCAGACTACCAGCACCAGGGGCCACCCTTGACACAGTTAGGCTCTATTTGGGGGAAAACATAGCGTGACCAGGGAAAACCAAACAGAGCCAAACGCCAAGTGTGCAGTTGGCAAGCTCCAAACATGTTGGCCTGCGAATGTGGATCTTATTGATTCTGGGAAATTTCTTCTGCCATAATCATTCCAGTTGTTTCTTCCTACCCTGGTCTTTCATTGTAGCTAATTTTTTACGCCTTTCATTCTTTAAATTAATTCAGTAATTCTTCATGATATTTTCTACACAAGGCCAAGATTCCCGTCATTTCTGTCTTATAGCTAACAAGTCTACACAAGAACCAGTTGGTTCTAGCTATTTCTGCACCCCTGCAGAAATCAAAAACCGTGGTGTTTGTACAAGAGGCATTGCAGACCAATCAGTGAAAGGCATCGGGTGAATATGCTCGAGGCCAGCCTGTGCAAACACCTTAGAGATTTATTGGTTTTGTTTGTTGCACTCATGATTTTTGGAGGATGGTGTCAGGAGCGTGAAAGGAGGTAATCAAGACAGATGAGGTCCCAGGCCCTCAAGGAGCTTGCAGGGAGGATTTGCAGTGACAGTAGTGTGAGCTATTGGAGATGGGGACAGCGTGGGCCTTCTGGGAGTCCATGAGACAGGGAAGCCAGAGTGGTGTGGGGGTGTTGAGACTCCTAAGTGGGGAGCTGAAGGCTATTTGATGTTAGCTGGGGCGGCTGAGCAGGGGGATGGGAAAAAATGGGACTAACCAGGCCCAGAGGTGGGGGGTGGGATGTATTTGAGGGCCTGAAAACTCATCAAAGGGTTTGGTTAGAGAAGAGGCTAGAAAAGTAGCTGATGAGTCAGGAAAGCTCAGAGGCTCTTCATGATAAGATGGGGCTCAATCCCAAGGGCAGGGGAAGGCATGGCAGGATTCCAGCAGAGTAGTATCACCATCAGATGGGCATGTTAGCAAAACCAGAGCACAAAAACACCCTGAAAATAACCCCCCCCCCCTCCAGACGAACTACAGCTACTCACCTTCTCAAGTCCACCTCATCGGCCACAGCCTGGGAGCTCACGTGGCGGGAGAAGCTGGGAGCAGGACCCCAGGCCTGGGCAGGATTACTGGTAAGGTCCCTATTGAGGCCCCAGGGTTTGTCCTTGGTAGCCCCAGAATGTGGTCACAATCTGCAACCCATCTTAGAGCCACCCACAAGGAGGGTGTCCCCTACAGCATGGCGGGGCTGGGTGGAGCCTGCACAGATCATTTTAGGAAGTCCCCAAGAAGCTCACGGGCCATCTTGGTGGCAAGGATGGTAGTGGTCCTGTTCCCCTTTGCTTCTTCTACCTCCATCCTGGCCCCTCCTCTGTACATCCAAGTTCAGCACTGGACACCCAGGAAAATACATAATAAGGCTAGTATGAGTATTTGCAAAATATGATTTTAAAGGGAACACATTATCACCCCTTTCCCCTCTTCTTGGAAGTCTAGGACAGAGTAGAACCTGAAAATTGTTTTCCACTTTCTCTGCTGATAAAAAATCCTCGGTCACCATCATTGTCAAAGCATCCTTTAAACCCTAGGAAAATCCTTGAATTATAGCCACAACAAAATATGTTCCTACAATATAATAATATTAGTGCTATTATAGTGATTTTGGAAAGCACAAATTCAGTGCCTGATTCTCCCCAATCCTGCACACTGTGCTTGACATTTCTTATTTAATTCTCAAAACTAAAGCAATGGGCCCAGGAAGCCCTATCTTTATAAGAAACATCCCCTTTTCTATGAGTAGATGGCCATGTTCATGTATATACCTTTTCAGCTGCTCTGACCAAAATTTCAAAAAACTACTAAGAAATCCAGGATCCCTGTCAAGAAGGAAATACAGTCAAAAGGAAATAATAATAACTAATGTTAATATCAGCTAGCATTAATAAATATTAATATTAACTAATATTAAATTATTAAATTAAATCAATACTAAATAAATATTAAATTAATATTAACTAATATTAAACACCCATGACTACAAACAGGCACAGTGCTAAATGCTATGTATTAATTTACTTAATCTATAACAACTATATCAAATAGATGCTGTGTTACCTTCATTGTATCAAATGGACAAACTTACACAACAAAAGGTTGGGTATTCTGCTCATGGTCATATAACTTGCCCCCAAAATAGGAATTTGGAGCCCGGCAACCTAGCTCTAGAATCCTTGTTCAAACAAAATCTAAATTTCTTTACTCATCTGCACGCCTCTGTACTAGCCACCAGAATTCTCTTATAATGAGCGACATTGGAACTTTATGTCTCCATATTCAGAACTCAGAGCCACAACACTGCACCACCTCAGACTGTGCCACCCTTTGAGTTGGGCAGCATATAGCCTAGGCAACTGGATACTTCTGTCCTTCTGGTGCCAACAGTCAGGACTGTTGTTCTACACTGCTGCCATCTCTTTCAGGATTGGATCCTGTGGAAGCAAGTTTCGAGGGCACTCCTGAGGAGGTTCGACTTGACCCTTCGGATGCTGTCTTTGTGGATGTGATTCACACAGACGCAGCACCCTTGATCCCATTCCTGGGTGAGTCCCGCAGTGCTCCTGCTGCAATCCTGTGCAACTGTGTCTGAACCACAAAAGCCCCGCTTTACCAAAGAGGTGTTGCTGTTCCAAACATCACAGGTTTTGGAACAAACCAAATGGTGGGTCACCTTGACTTCTTCCCCAATGGAGGAGAGAACATGCCGGGGTGCAAGAAGAATGCCTTGTCACAGATCGTGGACCTCGATGGCATCTGGTCAGGTAACATCATGGAGGGGACATAGGTAGGGGTAGTGTCAGGGAGGACATCCCTTCCTTCCCTGGGGTGAGCAGCACCTGCCATTGAAAATATAAGCAATGAAAACACGTCTTCCTTTAAGAATATACAACCCCTGCTTCTGGACCTGATTTCTGAAGAATAGAGCATATCTTTGTTAGAGTTCAGCTCTACTGTTTTCTATTTCCTTAAAATGTTGTCATAGATGTCCTTGAATGCACAAGCAACAAAGAACTACAAAACTGTTGGTTAAAGTTGTAGCTCCAAGAATCTGCTGGGAGCTGCCGAGCATGAAAAGGAAATGTTACATCAGTAAACATCCTTTGTACACCTAAGAGAATTTTCCTGCATGCTCTGTCTTGGGAGTTAGTGATATGGTTCAAACTTATCTCACCTCAATATAGTAGCCATGGGAGAATCTTCCCAGTGGCTTCTATGACGAAGCCATTAGCACCATGAAGGTCACTGAAGCAGTCACAGCAAGGAGGCTGGAGGAGACCCATCTCTCCTCATTAACTAAGCACCTGGCATGAAGGGCATCTTTCAGATACTGCTCTGACCCTCTATCTAATGAGTTCAAAGGACAATGGCCAGGTGCACTTTTCATCCAAACTCATCATCCAGTGTCACTATACCGGTTAAAACTTTTAATGGTCTGACCAAATCTATTGAGTATAGATTTTTATTGAATTTGCTCAAAATGGTTTGGATGACTTCAAAGCGTATATTAAGATAGGACACATGAGGGTTTCCATGGAAAAGAGTGGCCCAGACTCTTTATCAGTAATAGCCAAGCAAGTCCATGCCAGGTCTTGAAAGTGTGCTGTGACATGTGTCCCTTGGCATGAGTCACAGGGAGTAAGATGGTGTGTACTTACTCGTAGATAAAGCCACCCAAAGCCACCCAACCATCCCTTTTATTCGTGTAAGTGCTGGTTTTGTCACTTCTGGGAAGTCACATCACATCTGGGTGTGTCTTGGCAGACTTCCAACCTGATCCTGAGACCCAGAATGGCACAGAGGTTAGAGGGACGGTTCAAGCACCCGATGGGCTTGGGTTTCATCACAGTTCTCTCACTTACCCTGGCAGCTTGTGAATCAGAGGCTGTCACCTGTAGCTATTTCTGTAACAGGGACAATTGGTGCCGTTCCTAGGAAAGGTGGGGTTCCACGGACAGTGCCTTTAAAGTGATCAGAGCATTGCCCAGACACCCACGTCCCTCTACATGTCCACTGCCATTGTGTGACTGGATTGGAACTGAAGTTCTGAAACTGTGGCCCTACTATGGAACCATTCCACTTGTCAAGAGCACCGTAGAATCTGTCACAGCCCGCCCCCATCCACCTGTACAGACTCACTCCTTTTCCTCCCCAGGAACCCGGGACTTTGTGGCTTGCAATCACCTAAGAAGCTACAAGTATTACTTGGACAGCATCCTCAGCCCTGATGGGTTCACTGCGTACCCTTGCATGTCCTACAAGGCCTTCGAGTCTGTAAGCTCCTGTTCTCTGTGACCTGGGCACTGGCCCACGGTGGGCCTGCGGCCTGCTTTGTTGAGGGTTTGCAGTGCTTCTCGTGGCATGTTTGCATTTCCCCTCGAGTTCATGATCCTGTGGGCTGAAGGAGGGGGAAGAAGACTCTAGGCAGGAAGTGGCAAAGACTTAGAGCAGATGAGTCATACGGGAGAGGAAGACCCCTCGGGAGGTCAGAGAAGAGCAGACCTGGTCCACATAGTCTAGAAAGGCTCCAGCAGGAGGCCACTTTGGCTCTGACTTGAGAGATGACAGAGATTAGAAGAAAGAGGGGCCGCATTTCTAGGGAGGGCAGAGAAAGCATAGAGGACCTTGGGAGAGGAGCCATCCACCCACCCACAGGAAGGGAAGGCAGTGCTGGGGGCCATGTGCCAGGAGGCCACAGGGAGAGACGGAAGAACACACCCCCTGGAGCCTGCCTATTCTGGCTCCCCAGGGCCACTGTGGGCATCCCCCCCAGCTCCGTGTCATCATGGCTGCAGGCTGAAATTGACCAGGACCAGAGTTTTTACACCATCAAAACTGGTAAATGCTACAATCAGGACTTTTTGTCCTGGAAACCGGCTTCTAATCATTCACCAGCCTGCTCCTCTACAGAAAGTGGCTGATTAAGCCTGGGCCCAAGGCCTCTGTGCTTTTTAAAGCTCCCCAAATCAATCTAATGTGCTGGGCCTCAGGGCTGGGAATCCAGTCAGAGATGGAGGCAGTTCAGAGCTCATCTCTTCCATCCCACCTTTTTGTTACAAATGAGGACCCGGGGGCTGTAGGGAAATTGAGCATCACTCTCCCAGCTGGTCTGGTCCTAAGAAGATGAATTCTGTCTCCTCACAATAGAACAAGTGCTTCCCCTGCCCAGATCAAGGGTGCCCGCAGATGGGTCACTATGCTGATAAATTTGCTGGCAAGGCGAGTGCAGAGCAGCAGAAATTCTTTCTGAACACAGGCGATGCCAAGAATTTTGCACGTAAGTTGCCCTTGACTATTTGCCCAGGTAAAGAAAGTGTCGTTTCTGTTACAAATGGAGTCATATGGGAGAGGAAGACTCCTCGGGAGGTCAGAGACCTCCTAAAATATGTGTGGCTCATCTTAAACATCTTCAAAAAGATGCATCCATTCAAACTATCCCATATGAGCCTCAGCTATGGCATGAAATGGGTGGTGGCCAACAGTATGATTGATGGGATTAAGGCAGTTGGCCTGGCTTTGCGACCAACTCCCTGAATTTTCACCACTCCACCCACAGTGTACCCTCCTTTTCCCTTTTAAGATCATGTCAAACACATCTAAACAGCAAACTCATTTGGTAGTAGCTCTTTGCCAGATTGAATGGGCCCCTTAAGAAGTCTACCTGCAATCTCCCTGACTTCCCCCATCTGTCTATGCAGCCCTGATGCCCAGAGGCTGCTTCTCCAGTGGAATGGGGTTGGGGGTCCAGGATGATTTCTTTCCAAAGCATGCTGAATGGACTAGAATGTAGGGTAGAGGTCAAGTGCGTTTGTGCCACTTTTTGACAACCTGCCCTTTGACAGCTCCATAAGGTGTTGCCAAAAAAAAAAAAAAAACAGATTGTGTTTTATGTAAATATAGTATTTATAATATTAAGGCAAAATTCATCCTTTTAGTGCAAGGTTCTATGCATTTTGACAAATGAGTAGATGTGTAACTACTTCAAGTATCAAGACGCACATGGTCATCATTTTGTAAGAAGACACTGACTAATCAAGCCTTCTACCAGTGTAGTGATGCACAAAATACTTGCTCATATTTTAACAACAAAGTAAGCATTCGAGAACCTTGCTCTTATTCCTTAACCAACAGTTATTTATGGACCACAGATATGGGCCGCTAGACCCCTGGGGATGTGGGGATGAGCAGGACACTCCACTCACGAAATTTATAATTCATCAGAGAAGATGAAAACTGAGCACCTACAGTGGTGTTGGGCTTGGAGGGTTGCTGCTGTAGCCTTATGGGCAGGGGAGCTAGCCCTAACCAGAGGGGAGGACAGGGGCAATGTCTCTGAGGACATAAAAGATGCAGAGGAGTTAGACAAAGGTATATATCTGTGTATTTATGTACATATGTGTGTTCGTGTCGGGATGTGTTTATAGTGTATCACTGTGTGTATGGAGTGTGTGTATGTTTATATTTGTAGTGTGTGTTTGTGTGTGTGTGTAACTGTATAGTTTACATGAATCTGTGTGTGTGTGTGTGTGTGTGTGTGTGTGCAGGTGTATGTGCCCTTGGATGGTACTCTGTGCACCTACTCGGTGCTGGAGGCTTCCTGGGGCCTGGAGAATACAAAGATGAGACACAGACCTGGCCTCAAGGGCTCTGCAGTCTGCACTCCTGAGCAACCTTCCCACATGTGGCTTGGACCCTAGTTCCTTTCCCACCTTGACCCACAGCCCTGCAACTCTAGCGTGGAGCTGTCCCGCAGAGCTTTCTGTGATGATGAACATGTTCTGCCCTGTGGAATCCAGAAGCCATTCACCCACCTGGCAACTTAGTACCTGAGGATGCAGCCAGTGAGCCTGAGAACTAAAATTTTAATTTAATTTTAATTTTAGTTTTCATGAAGCAGCTACCTGTGTCTAGTGACCACCTTCCTGGGTGTAGCAGGTCTGGAGGGGGCCACTACTGAATGCATACTCCTTTTAAGGCCTAGTTTGAAGTGTGCACTAATAAGTAGAATTGCTCATGCTTTCATGCCTCTGTGGGATGAAAGGGCAGGATCTGGGATTTGGGTCACCTGTTTTGAGTGAAAAAAATCAAACCCTCCCATGCTCTGTGCAGGCTGGAGATACGGGGTTTCTGTAACACTGTCTGGAAGAACAATCACTGGTGAGGTCAAGGTGGCTTTGTTTGGAGATAAGGGAAACACTCGCCAGTATGACGTCTTCAGGTAATCATGCTTAATGCCTCATCTCATTCTGTGCTACACACGGCCTTCACACCTGCTCCCAAACACCCATTCTATATCGATGGGTTTTACTTTATGTACTGAAGTTAATATCAGTCTTCTGCTAATGATTTTTATTTTCTCTAAACCCAGCATTTAGTTCTCTCTCAATAGGGACAAATTTAAAAAAAATAATAATAAATTTAAATTACCCCAGAGATCCTGTTCTCTGATTAGCATAATAACACAATGTTAAATTAAGTGGCTAATTTATTACAATATAAATAATTCTTCTAGAAAAAAAATTATATGAAGAAATTAAATCATTTTCTATAGGAAACTTTTGAAGAGAAATTAACCTGAGATGAAAAACAATCTTTAAGTAGTGGTTTGGGGCTTCTGGCATATAGTCAGGTTTTGCATTTCTCCATCCTTTATTTGTAAGCTAATTTGGAAGGAGACTTTTATTTTTATTGGTGCGTTATGATTATACATAACTGTGGGATGCATTATGCTATATTCGTACACGCAGGTAACATAATTTGATCAGTCTCATTCCCAAAGACTGTTATTAATCTGAGGTAAAGAAAAGACTTTAGCATGACTGTCCCTGGCCATTACAGTGCACTTCCATGAATAGCTTCTACTTCTCATCTCAAGGGGGATCATCATGCCAGGCTCTACCCACTCCAAGGAGTTCGATGCAGAGCTCGATGTCGGAACGATTGAGAAAGTCAAGTTTCTTTGGAATAACCACGTGGTGAACCCGACCTTCCCCAGAGTGGGTGCAGCCAAGATCACTGTGCAAAAGGGAGAGGAGAAGACAGTGTATGTACCTTTGCTGGCTGTGTCTCAGGGTGTGCCAAGGGTCATGTCTGTGATGGAAACTCACCCCCAGAAAGTCAGGTGTGGTCTGGCCAGAAAGGCCAAGGAAATCTGCCCATCTGCAGCACTTTCTCCCCAGCAAACAACAGCTGCCAAGAGCAGGAGGCATTTCTGTTGGATGCACAGCACAGGGATTCTTGGCATGGGATTGCCTGTGGCAATATGGCAGACAGCATCCAGCCGTCATGGAAAAATAAGAAAGTTAAACAAGGAAATTTTTCTAAGGGGTAAAAGGTCCTAAGTGTGAACGGACAAGCAGCTACATTTTGAAGAGGAGAGGATAGACGAAAAAGAAATCAGTTTTAAGAAAAGATAATAGAAAGTTTTGAGCTCCAACAGGAGAGCACTGAGATGGCAGGACTTGAGGAGTGGAATCTGACCTGAGCCCCCTTGCTGTGTGCCTGGGTGGGCACAGGGCCTAGACTAGAAAGAGAAAGCAGTTGGTGTCCCTCTGAGAGGGACACAGAAAAGCTGACCCCAAGTCTGGCCAGCAGGACATTCCTGGTATGGCTTTGTGGGAAGGGAACCTGAGTTCTCAATTGTGATCTTGAAGCTGGGGAGTTAGATGGGGCCACCAAAGACAGGGCCCTAGGAATGTCACTCCCCCAGGTGGGAAGGGAGAATTGGCAGATTGGCCCTGGGGTAGACACATGTGTCATCAAGATGGATGACCTCTGAGGTCCTTCCTGTCTCCACGAGGTGGGAGGACAGAGAGGCTGGCCCAGGAGAGCCAGCAGAACCAGAAGTCCTCTCAGCTGGAGCACAGCAAGGAGGTGGCCAGGCCTGGCTCTTGGGGGGCCCCCAGTTCAGGTAGCAGACCCAGCCCAGGGCTCCCCTGTCAGTCCCACTGGAGGACACAGCTCTAAAGTCAGTTCCAGGGTCATGTTGGATGTGTCCCATGGCCTGCATCCTGTGACAGTGTGGCTAAAAGCATCAGAAGAAGGTGGCATAATTGGAATATTGAAAATGAGAGGTACTTTCAGGAAATTTCCCCCAGGTAAGAAATATGAGACCAGGGCCCGGAAGCTTCCAGGTTGATAAGGAAATACCAAGGCTTATGAACTATCTATAGATGAAACAGATGTAGCTGAGTTCACCCCTGAAGCCCTGCACCCATGGGCTGCTCCCTGAGCCCTCCCATAGCTGAGCCCATCCTCTGCAGTGGACCTAGAGAGAATCTTTGGAGAAGCCGGATGTCAGATACCAGGCTTTTAAAATATAGAAAGTTCAGCAACAGCTTCAAACCTCACCAACTACCTTAGGGAATAAAAGAATCTCAATTAGTCAAGTTATTCAGATTATTTGGCGTTATGAAAATAGCCAGCAATGTTTTCTTAAGTAGCACTAATAATTGCAAAGTTAAAGAAAATCAAGATTTGGCTCCCCCTCAGATGCTTTAGTCACCTGGAAAGGGTTTCCAGGGCTACCCGGGAACCTGAAGACTAGAATTCCCTCCAGGGGCAGGAGACCAAAAGAGAAAAGTAGTTCTCCCCTTCTTTGCTTCTCCAGTCCCCTTATCCATGTCAATGGGCCTCTGTGAACAACCCCACTAGGTACCTATCCTACACCAAGCAAGTAGGAGGGGCTGAAGACCTAAGCAAGCTCTCAAGGAGTTCACAGTTCAGCTGTGGAGAAAAGCCAGACTTACGGCGCACGTGAAAAGTTACATGACTCACCATGAGGGGCCCATGTGGAAGTGGCCTCCCAAGGAGGAAGTGTATGTGAGGAGGGGCCCAACAAGGCTGGGGAGATGTAGGGGGAGGGAGGGGAAGGGCAGGGAGAGGAAGTTCCAGGAGCAGGAACAGGTGTGCACAGGGCAGGAGGCGGCCAGGCCCTGATGACAGGGCTCAAGGTGCAGGACGCCAGGTTAAGGCTTCTAGGAAAAACAAATCCAGAAGAGAACATGGCAGAGTGTCAGGAGGACAGGAGAGGAAGTGGGACAAAGCTTCAGAGCTCAGAGGTGGTGAGGCCACAGGGAGGCCCTCAGTCCTTGAATAACGTGACTTATATCTGCCTTGTGTTGGTGTTCGTCAGAACGCCTTTCACATTCATTTTCATGGGATATTGTCAGGGGATTCTCAATAATTGCATGAGGGAGCCTCTTCTGTAAGGAGGACAGCTTCAAGTAACAAGCTGCATCTGCGATAGGAGGTGGAAGGGGCGTGGGAAACAGGAGAAAGCCAGGCCAAGTTCAAGGGAGGCTTGACATGGGACCTGCTGTAGCAAGTCAGGACTGTGGCATCAGGTGGGCTATATTTGTCTCTTGGTTCTTCCTCTTACTAAGACCTCTCTGTGCCTTAGTTTCCTCTCCCCTAAAGCAGAACTCAGGCTTAGACCTCCTCAACGTGTGGTGAAGGTGGAGCTCACACACGGGGATTGTTCAGTGTTGTTACAGCTATGAGAATATGGCAGTGTATGGTATCCACCCTCACCTTCAGATGGGTCCCTAGAGTGAAGTGTCCCCTTGAAACCAGGCCCAGGACGGACCTGTGAGATTTAGAGAAGGGAGGGGTACCGCCTCCAGGAGCCACAGTCCTGACACCTGAAGGACCAGCCTCAGGGACATTCCAGGGTGACAGCAGGCCTGGTCCTGGGCCTGGTGGGCCTCTCAGACTGGAAGCCCGCGTGCCTGGCTCCTCGCATCTGAACTGTAAACCAGCAGCAACCTTTGATGAACAACTGAGGTCCTCATGGCTTCCCCAAGGACACCCCAACATTTAACAAGCATTCATTTTTCTCCACAGGTACAACTTCTGTAGCAAAGAAACTGTGAAAGAAGATGTTCTGCTCACTCTCACGCCCTGTGAAACTCCAGACACACTGTAATCCCGTGTTAACACCAATAAAACCCTCTGCTGCCTCTGTCAGTGCACAGCGCCTGTCTCAGACGTCAGCCGTCACCTTTTGGGATCTGAACATTTAAAAATCTCATGAGCACTTCTGCGTACCTGGGTCTCTTGCCGTTGACTTGGATCCCACACCCCCATTTTCCCCACCTTCTAGGTCCCCAGGCTCACTGTCTTCCTTTCCCTGAGGGCATGGAGATTAGCAGCACACACAGACAGTGATGGGGTGTCATGTCCAAGCCCAGCTGGGCCAGGCCAACAGGTAGGTTGTAGACAGGCCAAAGGATATGCCCAGAGACAGCGTGCAAGACGAATGACTTATTGGGGAAAGTTTACGAGAGATCAGTGACTGTTCCAAGACAGTGGTGACAGGCTGAACAGATTGCATCCCTCTCCCCATCCTGGACATGCTTCTCCAAGCAGTGCTTCCCCTCCCTCATGACATTTTGTAGTGGTGGCTGGCTGGACAAGTGACATGTACCCTTTCCACAGTGCCCTCAGTTCCACACCTGTCCCATGGAGAAAGGGGATTTATATGTTGGGCTGCAGAAGCAGTGACATCATCAACATTAGGTTGCTTAGTTAGCTGTCTGAGCAGCATCCAAGGAGCAGCGGTCCTGGCAGAGCACAGCCTTCTACAGATAACACCAACTGTGTGCACGAGAGAAGCCAGCATCCTTCAAGATGATCTGGACCTGGACCTTCCGACCCAGGCTTGCTCTCATTGTTCCCTTAACCTGGCTAGGTTTGGAGGAAGAGCTGGGTGCAGTGGCACTTGCCTGTAATCCCAGAGGCTAAGGAGGCTGAGTCAGGAGGATCACAAGTTCAAAGCCAGCCTCAGCAAAAGCCAAGCAACTCAGTGAGACCCTGTTTCTAGATAAAATACAAAACAGGGCTGGGGATGTGG
Organism: Spermophilus citellus; assembly: GCF_964194105.1. Classification (NCBI taxonomy): domain Eukaryota; kingdom Metazoa; phylum Chordata; class Mammalia; order Rodentia; family Sciuridae; genus Spermophilus; species Spermophilus citellus. The sequence goes on from NC_138195.1 coordinate 84,211,920, forward strand.
CTAAGGGTGAGTGCCCCTGAGCCCAATCTCCAGTATACTGCCCCAACCCCACCAAAAAAAAAAAAAAAAGGCTCTCAGGGGCATGGTATTTTTCTGTCCCCCTTTCCTTTAAGAATGACACAAGGTCTCTCAGCAGGCCCACTGTCCCCACCCCTCATCTTGCAGGGAGAAGCTGAGGCACAGAGTGGGGAGTTGGTCGTATAGACTCCCAGAGTACATTAGTGTCCCTATCAGGATGAGGGCCAGGCCCTTGCCCGCACTTTCCATGCTCCTCCCTGACTTAGAAGGATCATGGAAAGGGATCGTGAGCACAGGTGCACAGCACACCCAGACTTCCAGGCCCCAGGGCCCTCTTCCTGTCTTCCATGTAGAGGTTGTCCCAGGGCAGGGCTGGGGCTCTCAGGAGGGTCCTGGAGCGAGTCTGAGGAAGGCACAGTGCAGGCCTCTGCTGGGGCAGGACTCCTCTGTCATCCGATTGACCAGAGCCCTCAGCCAGTCAGCCTCACCACAGACCCCACACACAGCCAGCCTGGAAGAAGAGTGGGTTTTCAAGGTGGCCCCGCATGGGCCAAGATTGTCTGGGCAGGTCACTGCCTCCCCAGCCGTACCCGCTCTTGGCCTCCAGGCTCCACATTCCCCCACAGCGGTTAGAGTGACCCAGCTTCTGTTTCTCCCAGTGGTCATGTCAAGCTATCATTGAGTTTCAAATTTGAAGGTGGATAGGCTCTGAATTGTCTCTGGATGGCAGTGCTGTGGTGAAAATGGAAGGAGTGACCGAATCAGAGAGCCCCACAGTGTAACCAAGGGAAAACCTAAACAAACCCCTAGCTCCCCTGGTGTTCAGTTACTTGCTTGTAAAAGTCACTAATGCGGGAGGTCACACCGCCCGATAATATGTTATTAGATTCCCACCTGGGGTCGGGTTCTGAGGATGATGGTCACCTAGGTTACTTGAAGCTACTGAGGCTGCTATGGTGGAAAGCACCAGCTCTTCGCTGGGCCCACGCCTGTCTGAGGGTGACTAACATGGAGTGAAAATTCTGGTATCTCTGCATCTATGTGATACCTGTCTCCTTCCCCCTCTTAACCTTTGGGTCAGACTATTTCTGCTCAATGCTGCACAGACACTTTAGTCATTTAAGAAATGTTTGTCTGGACCTGGTAGGACAAGGCTACAAACTTCCCGAGTCTCTCTCTTCCTCCTTCAAGGCTGAAGACACCAAGAAAAGAGTAAAAAAGATATTTTCAGGGGCTGGGGATGTGGCTCAAGCAGTAGCGCGCTCGCGTGGCATGCGTGCGGCCCGGGTTCGATCCTCAGCACCACATACCAACAAAGATGTTGTGTCCGCCGAGAACTAAAAAATAAATATTAAAAATTCTCTCTCTCTCTCTCTCTCTCTCTCTCTCTCTCTCTCTCTCTCTCTCTCCCTCTCTCACTCTCTCTTTAAAAAAAAAAAAAGATATTTTCAGGATTTACAGGGGCATCATGATTAACAGATTACCAACCACCAGGTTTTGTAACATCCCATTCCTGACTACTATAGAAGGACCTGGAAGTGTCCAGTCACCAGTCTTTTCTGCTCCTGGCCCCCTGCCTCCCCGCTTGCTTGAGGATAGAAGGAGCTTGACATCTGGACTGAGTGAAGGTGGTCATTTTCAGACATCAGTCCACCATTTTACCACTGTGCTGTCATTCCAAATCTTTTTCCTTGCCACAATGACTTCCCCATTCACTTTTCAAATGGTGAGTAAACTGACTTGGGTTCAGTAACAATGTCAAAAGGCAAGGTGAGGGCTCAATAAGCCATGGTACGGAAGGTGATAAAGATGACAGTGGTGGTAGAGTCACTCAGCACTCAGCACCTTGGAACCAAGCGCACTAAGCAAGAGAGAGCAGAGTCCCAGAGTGAAGTCAGAGCTGCTGAATGCACACAGCCCTTTGCCAGTGTAAGCCAGCATCGGCCCTGAACCTACACCTGGGCAAGGGGTACCATATTGGCAAAAGAAGTCAACCAATGCAATGTAGATTCTAGAAACACTTGCACACCAGGTCTGCTCCTGCCACTTGCCAGGCACTGGGGACAGAGCTGAGGCCACCAACCCTGCCCTCAGGAGTATAAGAGGCAGGGAATTCTGCACCCAAATCAATAGCACTATACTGCTTTCTGGGCACAAAAAGCAAGGTATGTCCCCCAAGAGGGTGCCCAGAGTGGGAAGGAGTAAAGGCTCCACAGAGGCGGTGGTTCTAGGACCAGCTTGAAGGAAGACATCCTCCAGAGTCTGCAGCCTGGGAGGACAGCGACGAGAAGTTCATGGAGACCCGTACTCAGGACAAGTGGAGTCCTTGGTGAATGTGATGAAAAAGAATTTCAGCACACGCCACTGATGGGTTTATTTAAGAAAGCAGAGACACACTCAAGGAAGAATGTGGGCTACATCAAGGGAAAGACATCTTTTGGGGTAAAGTAAGAAATACACATTCAAGGGAGCATGCAGGCTACCTCCACGGGGAGCGACAACTACCCCTGGGCATAGGGTGCTAGTATTTATAGAGGAACAGTAGTTAGGAACTGGACTAGAGGTGGAACCAGGGCAGAGCAATGCAATTTCACTCCAGTTGTTCTGGAACTTGGGCATTGCCTTCATGTTTCTTCTTTCAGGTCAAGGGTCAGGGGTACAGGCCAAGGGCAAGGGCTAAGGACATAGGCTGCATTGTTCACCAATGCTTGTTTTGCATTTCAAAGGTTCATGGGAGTTTCCTGAATTCCAAAGGCTCCTGGACACTTCTCTTTGAGCCTCAGTATACCTTTCCTTTTCTGTATCCCCTAATTTGTATCTCAGGAAGACAGCCAGGAAGAGGCAGTCCCTATAGATATTCATGCAGGAGGGCATAAGGACCATCTGAGGTGGGCAAATGGTACCCAGAAAGAATGGAGGGGTTGTGGCCGGTTGCCCCCAGGGTGACAGCCCTGCTCTCTGGTCAAGGACTGTCTGTCTCAGCTTGCTCACCAGACTAACAGGTAAGGATGATGATTTGGGTAAAATGCTTTAAAATAGGGAGGAAGCTGAGAAGAGTGGGCAACTATAAAGGGACGAAGCCAGTTGAGAAGGCTCCCCAAGATGCCTAGACATTGCCCTGAGCCTCAGGGTGACCCGAGGTGATCTGGGTTCCAACCACAGGTTCGGAGGTTGCCATGCACTCCAGGGGTAGAAGAAACAGCCAAAGGGACCTCAAGCTGGAACAGAGCCAGGCCTCTGCCCTCTCCTCCCCTTCCTTTCCTGGAACATGTGTCCTTGTACCACACATACACCTGGAGAAAACCCCAGGAAGGCAAGAACAGCAGGTTCCAAGATGGCCACATGGGCCTTGACCACTAGTCAGCATGGTGATTGAGCACCCACTTCCCGGTACCACTGGGAAGACCCAACTCAGCCCCACAGATCCATGCTCCAACATGCTGACCTAGGGAGGTGGGAAGGCTGGGACTCTCTGTGGTCACTCTGGAGTAGACCTGCCATGTTGCTGTGGCCCTGAACAAATGTGGTAGAGTCTCCCAAGAACCACTCCCAAGAAGTCCCTCCTCACACTTTAATTAGAGCCTACTTCCTGCGGAGACTTTCATCCTGATCAAGTAATTTTGGAACTCACTCGCTATGTGCTCACTGTCCCTGGTCTGCCGAGTGTCTTCTCTGGGTGGCTTGTTCTTGCTACTCTCTCCCTCTTTAACCTTTGTGAATCGGAGAGACATTCTCTTTGTATGTCAATAAGCTGTGGGGTTCGTGAAATCATGCTTTGATCATCTCTTTCTGTCCACCTTGCGTAGCACAGATTACTCTTCAGTGTATTAACTTAAAACCCGGGTTCCACAGGGCCCTCTGTTCCACAGGGTGCAGTGCATGGTTGCTTGGCCCTGTGGTGGCACAGCACATCATGGCAGGAGCATGTGGCAGAGGAGGCCTGTTCAACTCATAGAGACCTGGAAGTGAAAAAGAGAAACAGAAAGGGGCCAGGGTCCCAACCTCCCCTTCAAGGGCACATCCCAGTGACCTAACTTCCTCCCACTGGGCCCCAGTTCCTAAAGGTTCCTCGCCCTCCTAACAGTGCCACAAGCTGGACACCAAACCTTCAACACATGGACCTCTGGAGGACATTTAAGAGCCACATTATATAGAGCACAGAAGGACACCAACACACTGCAGCCACGGGAAAATGGACAGGCCTGAGCAGCCCCCGTGAGAATCACGCATCCAAAGACAGCGGGGAGCCACCGACGGCATTAAAACTGAGGAGGACCTTAGGAGGTCAGGAAATGCAGTGGCCCAGGAGCAGGACACGCAGGGCCTAGAGCCAGGTGCTGCCAGCCAAACAAGGGCAAGGGCAGCAGGAATGAAGGGAGGGGACAGATGTGGGACAAATGCAGGACAAGTATGTTTAAACGGGCCTCAGGTGCAAGAGAAGGAGGCCCCAAGTTACCCCAGCCCTGGGCAGCTGCTGTGCCAACTGGCAGGGCTCACCAGCTGGCCCTGCTGCCTGTCAGCCATGTGGTTGGCAAGTGAGTTTTCCCACAGGTGCTGGCCTTCACTTCCTTCCCACTGTGGCTGAGCTGACCCTGCCAAGGGCACGCAAGAGGGGGCAAATGAGTGTCCCTGGGACTAGCTGGCCTGCCTTAAGCCACCCTGTGGAAGAAGCCAGGCAGCCTCTGGACTGTTCCAGAGCACCCAGTATGTCTTCCATTAACCACTGGTGACTGTGGCAGGGGTTCGCAGCCCACTCTGGAGGCAGCTGGGTGCAGGGACCATGTTCCTAAATCAGCTTAGAGTCCATCCATTGCACAAGTCAGCAGACTGAGAGGTGAGAGGAGAGCAGTAGCCCACTGGGAGGTCATGGAGTCCTGAGATCAAGGCCAGGCTCTTCCACGGCCCCTTGCACTAAGCCTCTTCACTTTTCTGGGCCTCTGGGTTTCCAGCTATAAGATGGGAATAAGCCAGGTCTCCATTTTTGAGCACTTTTCAAGGAGAATGGATTTGATGGGTGCCATCTTTCTGAGGTCAAGTTTTACATCACCAACACCTAGTTCCTTTCCCATGCTCAGCTCTCTCCATGGGCCCCCACACCTGTTCTTGAGACTATGCTCTCAGATATATTGGTTCAGCCCACTTCACATGACCTTGAGCACCATGGCCTCTTGGGTGATTTCTTTTCCTCTTTAAAAGTGGTTTTTAAAGGATGTGCTCCTTGGGATGATTTTCTTGAATCAAAGGGTGGCATCCTGCAGCTTCCGATATTTCCTGCTGGATCCCAGATTTGAAAATGACCTTGGAAGTATATTACCCAAGTGAACACCTGCTTGAGGCTTGATTTTTACCAAGACAAAATGTCACTCAAGTGAGGCAGGAACCTCACTCTGCATCAGCAAAGCTCTATTCTATTTTTCAGTGAGTCCAGCCTTGGAAAGTGCTTTCTTAGTGGAATAGATCTGCCTCGTGAGTCCTTCAAGAGCAGGGTGATGATGACCTGCCATTGACATTCAGAACAGAGGTGGTGACCCAGAAATAAAAAGAAACACTTCTACCTAAAGGAATGAACTGTAATCTTCTCCTTCTGTCTAATTCTGCCCTCTGAGTGGTGTCGACCAGATAAAGCATCTCTAGTCCCAGGGGAGAAACTTTCTCTGGATTTCTTGATGAATCTATGGCAAGAACAGGCGAGCATGCATGACAGAGAACTTGCAGATTTTCTGAAAGCACTTAACTAAACCTTTGCAAAAGCCACAATCAAGTCATGGAATGGACTGACTGCTGTGAGGATGGGTGAGCAAACCAAACATCAAACAACTAATCCAATAAATACCAATAATACAAATAATCCTAATACAGACGAAGTCCTCAGTAGAAATAGGGTACAGAATCAGGAAAGTGAGGTGCCCAAGCCCTAGCTAATCCCCCCAAACAGACCACAGGATCACCTGCTCTCATGTCATGTCACTCAGGGGGTCATCAAAAGGGCTGCTTACAGAGGGGTAGACAGAGCTAAGAACCCGATAAGTAAGGTGATGCTGCATCAGGAGGCAGCTCCTTCTTCCTTGGGGCCTGAAGCATGAAGGGAGGGTGCAGTGATGGATCTGAGATCTGAAGCACTTGAGAGGGCTGCAGCCCCGGGAGAGAAGTAGAGAAGCGGCCCAAACAGCACAGAGGGCGGAAGCACGAATAAGAACTCCACCTTCTTCCTGCTCCTACCTGCTGAGTGGCCAGCGTCTCCCATTGGCTGAACCCTCCCATAAGGACAAAGCCAAGTCACCCAGGGAGGCAGTGACAGAGGCAGCTCAGGCAAATGGGAAATACCAGCTCACCGATCCATGGAGTCTCATCTCTCCACTCTTACAGCCAGCAAATATTTAGTGATCACCTACCATATGCCAGTGCTGTGGGCTCTGGCAACATGGCAATGACTATTCAAACTTGCCTGCCACCAGGCAAGATCTAAATAAATAATCACAGACATAAAATTATTATTTGATATTTTTGGAAGAAGAAACAATATACAAAGAGACAGGCACTTTCAAGGGGCTACCTGAGTTTCTTGAGCAAGGGAAGGACACACAGGTGTGGCTGGGAAGGAGGCCGATCCTGATAACACTGCACCCTGAAGGCCATAGAGAGGGAGTAGGATGTTTTCCCAAAGCTACAGGCAGTCCCAGGTACCATGATAAGGGTCTAAGTTCATTCTTCCCAATTGGCCATGCCAATTCCCTCCATAGGGTCCCTAATGTCAAGCCTTAGGCCTGACCTCCTCCCCTGCTGCTGAACACCTCCAGGGAAGCAGGTGGCATTCACTGAGGCTCAGGTGACCCCATGCAGGTTTCCTCATCACTCTATCAGTTCCTGGAGCCTTGGTTTCCTTAAGCCCATTGGAGAAAGGGAGGTTTATTCCTTAGCTTCCACCAGCTCCCCATCGTTGGGTGCAGCCTCATCATTCTGAGAAGGAGGTTTCTCACATATGCATGCAGACAGGCCTGTACTCACCCACTCACACATATGTTCTATACTTGAAACCCTCGGGAAATTGCTGGCAATCTCTGTACTTCTGGGACTGATTAAAGGGCAGCTAGGGAATGTGGAGCACTGAGCCAACAGCTGCTTGTGGAGACGGCACTGTGTAAGTGCCCTGGAAAACTATTCAGCAGTATCTGCTAAAGCCAGTGAGTGCATGTGCACCCCATGGCCCTTATAATTTCCCCGGGTATAAGCCCAAGAGTCATGAGAGCATGGGTTACTAAAAACCTGTCCTAGATTAAAATGAGCCTAGTGGTATCATTCATAAGAGCTCCAAACTGGAAAGAACCCACGTGTCCACAAACAGTAGAATAGATACACACATTGCAATCTTTTTCTCCAAGTATTTTACAGACATATATTGGTTCTGCATAGCAATAAAGAATGAACAAGCTACTGATATGTGTAACAACATGGATGAATCTCAAAAATGTTTTGTGTGAACAAAAGCAAAGCTTTCAAGAGCACATGTGGTATCTCCATTTGCATAAAATTTGAGAACATGCAAAACTAGGGGTAGGAAACAGATTACATATGGTGACAGAGCTGGTGGTAGAAGAGTCATGACAGGAACTTCTGGCTATGGAAATCTTGATCTGGGGCTTGTGCATGTATTGTCAACGTGCACTGAACTGTACTTAGTTTGAAACTCTATGATCTATGCACTTCCCTGTATCTGCGATAGATGCCAGTTTAAATTGTGGCAATGCAGCACCTGGCTATTCACCCAGGCTTTCCTCTTAACAGTGAGGGAAAGAAAACACCTCCACTTCTAATCTCAAAGGTCAAAGTGCAACCGGGACAACTCACAACACTTTTAAAAGTTCCTAGACAAGGCTGTGTGTGAACAGCATTCGTTTTGTTCCTGAGAACATCTTGGTTTTCAGGGCTGTCCTCATTTTACGGACTCCATCTAGGCTCATTGGGGCCAGGGGGCTGCTCGTCACCCACCCTGTCAAGTAGCCGAGGTGCGTGTCTTCACAGACACACACTCCCGCTCAAGAGTGAGTCCTCAGACTTCACCCTTTCACAGTCTGTCAACAGCAACAAGGAAGCGAGAGGAGTTTAGGGTCTCTGTTGTCTGAAGAAATTTGGTCAAGAAGTCCCCACAGCCTGATGTTCCCCTGTTATCATTTTGGAACAATCTTTTGGCAACTGAACTTGTAAAATCAGATCAATAGGGTCCTTTCCCATCCCCAAAGTCTGTTTTGCTCTCCTCTAATCCTACTTCATGACCAGCCCCTCTCCCGGGTTGAGCTGGCTCTATGTGTTTATGATAACTAAGGTTCAAAGCGCCCACGTGAGCCCTATCTACCCTGCCCTGGCCTTTCCCCAGAAGAGTCCAAAGGATAAAGCCTGGTTATAAAAAGCCATGGCCAACCTGCTGGGCGTGAGTAGAAGTCACCGTGAAGCAGGGTAAGTCACAGTGCCACATGGGCAGGTGGCAAGTGGGAATGAGTAGCATGGGCTGCCAGGGGATGGGCCCCAGAGGGTGAAGCTGCTGCAGGGGAGGACCCTGAGTCTGGAGTCCCAGGGTAGCACCACCTGACTCCCTCTGCCTTGGGAGGCCTCGGCCTCAGTTTCCCCACGCCAAAGGAAGAGCCTGTGCAGCCCCAGCCACGGAGTTTCTTTCTACTCATTCACCATCGTGGGTGCATCTAGGGTTCCTGCCCTGTCTGGGCTCTTCCCTGCCAGCCTTGCACCCATGCCCATGGGCGTGAGTGTGTCTGTGTTCTCCCATGCAGATGCTGCCCTCCTGGACCCTCGGCCTTCTCCTGCTGGCCACTGTCAGAGGTGAGGATGCTGTCACCATCCCTCTGAGGAGCAAGTGATGGCCTGTGCTAGGTGTCACGGAGATGCTGAGATGAGCACCTCTGGGCTACAGAGCTCACAGGCATTTGATAAATACTTGATGTTAGACAACACCCGATGTGTAAAAAGGCCAGCTGGGCTCTTCCTGCACGAGACAGTTTGAAGGCCACTGGTTGTAGACATGTGATTCCCCGGCCTGTCTGATGATGAGGGTCCCACTCCAGAACCCTCTGAATAAGAATCTCCGAAGGAGGGCCCAGGGATATGTACACCACATGACATACATATTCATCCAGAGTGCCTGGAGACACTGACGGCTCAAATGAAGATCAACCTTAGCCAGCCCTGGGACTCATCCTGGAGTCTCCCCAGGTGGACATGACATTGCTCCTTCCCAGAACCTCATGAGTGTCCTGTTTGTGGCTCTTCCTACCCCAGGGAAAGAGGTCTGCTATGAACCCTTTGGCTGCTTTTCCAATGATGAACCTTGGGCAGGGACTCTTCAGCGGCCTTTAAAGATATTTCCCTGGTCTCCAGAAGACATTGGCACCCGTTTTCTTCTGCACACAAATGAAAATCCGGACAACTACCAAGTAAGAGTGGGGGGTGGAATGACATCATGGGGGAGGGAGGTTGGGGCTCCACATGGTCACATGGATTTCTAGAGCACAATTCAATTCACTGCCCTGGAACTTTCCAGAGGCTACTGCACCCCTAATGTTAGACCTAGAGCCATCTTGACTGTAGAGACCATAAATCCCAGAGTATATGATGAAATCATGTGAAATCATGAAGCCTAACCTAGAAACATACTCCTTCCCACATACACCGCTGCATAGATCTTCAGGGGCCATCCAGCACCAGCACCCTGTTCCCTGGGAGGAAGAGTATGTGAGCAGCATCTGCAGAGAAGCCACGTGTATCCCAGAAAAATGGGCAGTGGAGGGATAGAAGCCCCTTAGGTTTGGATGTAAGAGGGTATAAATCCTTCCTGAGGAGCAAGAAGACAATCAGAAAGGGGACGATCAACCACAAAAGAGAAAAAGTGACATCCCTGAAGCAAACTGTAGTGCCAGAAGGTCTGCCAGGTGGAAGCAGGACAGGCTTGTTCCAGGTGGTCAGAAGGGACCAGGCGACAGTTTCAAGGAAGACATTGCTAAGAATTCATGCAGCTCACAGTCTAGAGAACAGGTGTCTGTCTTTAGGTCCCTGAGGTCATTATTGTGGGATTCTACACCACAAATTCCCCACGGGGTGTCCTCAGCCTGGAATCTATTTAGACATGGTTGTTGTGTCACTTTGATTATGCGATCCTTCTGGTGTCTGGTCCTGGTGATTGGTGGAAGTGGGCCTGGTATGTTGAAAAGGACTTATCAAAACATTAAAAAAAATATAAATATGGGTAGTATATATTGTATATGCTGCTTTTTTATTTCACTAAATAAGGAGATCTACGGGTTGATTTATTAACTATTATAATAGTGAGTCCAAATGACACTTGAGGATATATGAAACAACTTTCATGTGATATAAAAATGTCTGTGACTTCAGTTGGGGACAGAGTCACAGGTGCTGCTAATTCCACTGTGGTTTGTTACTTGGCCTCATGAGTCATAGAAATGTTAGATTTGGGTTCAAGGTTCATGAAAATAGAAAAAAAAAAGTAAGAACTCGAACTTTCTGAATGCTAGCCATAATCCCAGGTCAGGAACTCTTTCTAGTCCCATCTGGGTGTCATGGGAGTTGTGTCTGTGATCTTGGACTCTCCAGGACTGGCTGTAGCAGTCCCACAGCTTGGGAGGACTTAACGTTTGAATTCATGTTTTCTACTTTTCCAGCTGATCACTGCTGACCCAGACACCATTGATGCTTCAAATTTCCGACTGGACCGCAAGACACGCTTCATTATCCACGGCTTCATAGACAAGGGGGAGGAGAACTGGCTGCCAGACACGTGCAGGGTAAGGGCCCACCTTCCTCACCTGGCCACTTCCTGGTGAGACCAGTACCCCGCACACACATTCAAACTCTGTACCCCTGATGCCCCTGAAACGAGGAAAGGAAATACTCCAGAGAGAGGGATCTTTCTAAAAACACCCAGGAAAACATGGTTATCTGGATATTCATTGCCAACTTCTCATTATCCATCAACTTCTGCGGCTGAAGAACCCCAGAGTCCAGTCAAAAAGTCTCAGAGTGAAGGCTACACAACCACCCACAAGTCAAGTAGCCCACGCTGTGTCTTTGATGGTTGATATAAAACCCAAGATAATATTTTAAAAAATGATTGAAATTTGACCTCTAAAACACTGCTATCCCATAGAATGTTCTGTGATGTCAGACATGTTCTATAGTTGTGAGGTCCACATCAAGAGCCACTTCCTACTTGTGGTATTGAGCACTCCATATGTGGCAAGGCCAACAAGGAACTGAGTTGTAAATTTTATTGGGTAGTAGTTTACTTGTACTTGATCTAGGAAGTGACCTTCTGGATCTGGCTGTGTCAATAACCATCTGAAAAATATTAAACAAGACACTTGCCCATTTCAGGCCTCAGTGTTCACATATGTTAAGCAGGGTGAGTGTGTCCAGTTCATAGTGCTGCCCTGTGAGTCAACTTAGGACACAACCAACCGATAGGAGGAATGTTAATATCTGACATCAACCTGGTACTTGATGGACCTGGATTCATATCTCTGGGGTGTGCAACTTGGAACTGTTGATAAATTGGTCAGAGTCTCTCTCTCTTTCTCTCTCCTCTCATCTTCTCCAGAAAATGTTTCAAGTGGAGGAGGTGAACTGCATCTGTGTGGATTGGAGGAGAGGGTCCCGCACCACATACACACAAGCGGTCCACAACACTCGGGTCGTGGGGGCGGAGATCGCTTACTTAGTCCAAGTGCTTTCGGTAAAACCCTGTCTGGGCCCGGTCCCGGGTGTGGGACAGAGCGAGGGGGTCGGGAAGCACTCCACTGTACCCAAGGCAGCTGGGGACCCACAGATAGGGGCTGCAAGACAAGTGGCCCAGGTTCTCAGTCTCTTCCTGAAATCTGGCCGCCCCCTTCCTCCCTTGCTGATTGTCCTAAAGACGCAGCACCCATCATTTCCTAGCTGCGGAGTCTGGGAAGACTAATCTCTTCCAACCTCAGTTTCCCCTTTCCAAATAACCCCCTTCCTGAAAGGCTATTCTGGGAACTGGAGAGCAGCCTGGGCTGCCCAGCAGTTCCAGCCTCGGGGAAGATGAGTCTTCGGCGGGCAAGGCCCTTTACACCTGCCCTAGGCCGCTTCTGCAGGAATCCGAGAGCCGGTTCCCACCCCCAGGCGCCCGCCACCCGGCCAGGGACCAGGGTCTGCGGTGGGCGCTGGTGGTAGCCGGCCGTCCAGGGGCGGCGGCTGCAGTTGGCGCGGCGGCCGCTGGTCAGCACTGTTGCCGCGCGCACCGTCGCCTGCGGGACTCAGGCTCTCAAGCTGCGGCCCCCCGGCTGTCGCGCTGCCCCAGGCTGCGACCTCCAGTGGCAGGTCATTCTTCCCCAGATCTGAGCTGGGTCTTATCACCACCCGCCCGCCACCCTGGCAGGGACCTGAGTTCCCTGCCCGATCCACGCGTCCTCACGCGGTTCTGGGGTCCCCTGACGAGCTCTCCCTCCGCAGACGCAGTTGGACTACAGCCCCGAGGACGTACATCTCATCGGTCACAGCCTGGGCGCGCACATAGCCGCGGAGGCGGGCAGGAGGCTGGGGGGCCACGTGGGCCGGATCACAGGTAGGGGTCATGTGGAACGACCTGGGTCCCAAGACCCAGGATGTGGGCAGCGGGCAGCGGGCAGCGAGCAGCAGAAACCTCGATCCCAGGCGCTTCTCTTGGTGATGGTCACCCTTACTGGTCCTCCACTAGCCAACTCTTTAAGTGACTAAATTTTACAATGATCATCCGTGTATCTTAACGTGTATTAGAAAACAGATGACTGCAAATTAAAATGAATTTGTAAAACAAGAAAAATGTAAATAGTACATTAAACCAATGATTCCGGGGTTATTATTGCTAGAGTGTGACAAAGTTGGGGGAAAAAATTGAGATGATTTTAAAAAATATATATATTTATTGGTTCCACAAACAGTCCTTGAATATTTTTGCTGTGTTTGGCACAGACAGGAAATGAAAGTAGGTAGCTTAGACTTGCCACTTAGGAAGTGCTTAATAAAGAATGAATGAGTGAGTGAGTGAACCACTACCTAGAATAAATCTACCAAGAAAGACAGACACTGACAACTATTTATTTTGGGCAGCCAAATTAGTGTGTAACTTGGGCTGTCAGTTTGATTCAACATTAGATGAGTGTCCCCATTGCTCAAGGCACTGTGTGAGGAATTGAGGGAATTATGGCAGGGTATTAGTTAATAGTTATATAGAATTTTTCAGGTTACAAAATCCTTTCCTTTATACCTTTTCCCGGGGGTTTCACAATAACCCTATAAGAGAGATGTCCTTATTCCCACCTTCTGGATGAGGACAGACATTCGACCTTTAAAAGAACCAGGGCAAGAATATAGGTCACTGTGTGCCCACACTTCTCCCACCCCCACCCTCTGCTTCTCTTTGAATATGAACTGGGCACAGCCCCTGCTTCAGGAAAACCACATTCCGGTTCAGGAAGCAGAAAACTAAGCAGGCAAATAAAATTCAAAGCAAAATTAACAAGTTCAAAATAATACAGTGTCTAGAATGGTCTGAGAAAGGAGAGGGTGAGTTTTCCATGAGACTGTGGTGTTGGTGCTGAGTTTCAGAGCAGAAAGGTTTAAATGTGGGGATGGGCACACAGAACTGGGGACAGCATGAGAAAAGGCACAAAGGCTTATAAGTGTGGGGTTTCAGGGACTGGAAATAATTTGGTGAGGCCAGGGAACACACAGTCTCAGAGCAATGGCCAAATGGTAATGTGTGTGGGGAAAACAGGAAAAGAGAAATGAGCTATGACCAGTGTGATTCTGCAATCTGTACAATTAGAAGAATGAGAAATTATAGCCCAATGATTCAAATGTATGAATTGCCAAGATCATTGTAATGTCATGTGTAACTAATAAAAAAAATAAATTAAAAAAAAAGAGAAATGAGGACCACAAGGGACCCACCCAGCCCTCATAGACTCAGGCACTGGAGAATTCCAGTTGTTCTTCAACAGGCAGTGTCCCCATTCCTGGCCTTTCTGTTCCAGCCTCTCTTTCCCAAGCAGACCAGGAGCTATAGACCCAGTCCCTTGACTGATAGCCACTGGGTTTTTGCCCAGACTCCTCAGGCCCAGTTGGTGGGTGCAAGGTGTAGATCCTGGTCTTTGTCAGAGTACAGCCTGTCCACCTTCTCCTTTTCAGGGCTGGATCCAGCAGAGCCATGTTTCCAGGGCACATCTGAGGAGGTTCGGCTGGACCCATCAGACGCCATGTTTGTGGATGTGATTCACACGGATATTGCTCCCATAGTCCCTTTCCTAGGTGAGTTCCTCAGTCTCACTTCCTGGTGACCAGCAGTATGACTGAAGACATTGAGTCCAAGCAGTCCCCACCCCCAGTATTCACACAAACTTTTCAAAGTAGTTAACTCAATCTTGAACCATGTCCTTTCCCAATCTACCAAGATCCACAATGGAAATTGTGTTATAATTGACACTTGACCTATACCTACAAAACATAAAATTAATTTTTGAAATTTTTTTCTTTTCTCAAAGTTTGGTTATGGCTTGTTTTATTGGAGACTAACTGTGTCTTTGTTTAATTCTTCTAAAATCAGCATCTTTTTTCCAATATTTTTATATAACCATTCATGACACTTGCCAATATAGGGTGTGTTTTTAATGGTGGTGAAGATGATGATGATCATGACGACGATGATATCATCACTTAACTAATATTTACCATGTGCTGCACTGGATGTCTTATAGTATTAGCTCATTAATTCTATAATACCCAAAATGTAGATATTATCACTATTTCACAACTGAGGAACTGAGGATCAATAAGATTAAGTAATTGCCCAAGATCAAGAGTCATGTAAGTAGAAGTAGGCTTTGATCACAGGTCTTTGTGCCTCTGAAGCACAGCGTCTCATCATTGTACCTCGGCTCTCAAGAGAACAATATACTATTATGTGGTCTCAATAAAGCACTTTAATGTAGAAACCAAATTTTTAAAATAAATAAAGAAATACAACTTGTACCTGATATGTGCCTATTGGTGCTTAATGATATCAGGGAATATTGGTATTGTCCAGGGCCTCCCCAAGACAGACAGACAGATACACATACAAATGTATGTGTGCACACTCCCCCAGAGCCCACCCCCCATCTCACTTCCTATTCTCTCTCCTCCCTCCCCATCCTGCCAAGCTCCCATCTCTCAGATCTTTCTGCAGAGCTGGAGGTAGTGGTAGCTCTGCTGAGGAGAGAATTTACCAGAAGGCTTTCACTCTTGTTAGAATGAGTTGAACATCTCACTTTGGCCATGATCTAACTTTTATACCACTAACCTCCCTGTTCACCTATGCTTCAAATGTTTCAGGTTTTGGAATGAGCCAAAAGGTGGGCCATCTGGATTTCTTTCCAAATGGAGGAAGGCAAATGCCTGGATGTGAGAAAAATATCCTTTCAACCATCGTTGATATAGATGGACTATGGGAAGGTATGTAAATGAAAGCAGCAACTGCTATATTGGGGTGAAGGCAGAATATGTGGGTCTGGCCACCATGATGCTGAATTTGCCACCATTGTGGAGTGCTCACTCTGTGCCAGGTGCTTTCACAATAATGCCAAGAGAAACTTAATCGGAGTAACTTCATTTTACAGATGCAGAAACTAGGAATCAGAAGAGTTACCTAGCTTGTCCCAGGCCACCCTTATTTCAGCCCATTTTCTAACTGCAAAGCCTTGTTTTCATCCAGCCTGTGGCCCTTCCCCCAGCTGTCAGGATGCTGGGACAATAGCTGGATGGGCACGCTGGCAAATACTCCCCTCTGGCTTTGGCCACTGATCCTACCTTCTACACTTGCTTCTGGAAAAACCACAGAGCATAAGCAAAGATCTGGAAGCCTTGACTTTCTTGTTTGCTGTTATCAGGTCCTAAGAGTAGAAGCAAATGAGATGATAAAAGGAGGAGGGATGTCCTCTGTGGGTTTAGGCCGTAGAGCAGAGCAGGGTAGGCCAGAGGTCTAGGGGACCCCTGGTGGATCTTAGCAATCTTCTGTGTTCATCTAGGAGAGCAGAATCCCTACCCCTGACATTAGGTGACCTCCCATGTCCTGACCTTTGGCTATTCCACTTGCCCCTTTCCAAAGACCAGGCTTTACTTTTCTCCCTGAAAGAGGAGGCTTTGGTTTTTTTTTTTGTTTGTTTTTTGTTTTTTTTGTCTTTATTTTTCTGAACTAGAAGTTCCCCATAGCTAAGAACTATTTCTCAGGCACCCCAGATACTCCAGTACCCTGTTCAGGGCCCAAGCCAAAGAGGGCACTGTACACAGTCTGTTAAATGGCCTTGGGTGGCATTTTAATATTCCATGTGCTTAATGTCAAAGAGCAGAGTCAATAAAGCAACATCCAGTCTCGCCTGGCAAATCAGAGGAGCTTTTGAGCTCTCAGCTCCGCACCAGGTAACTGTTAGGAAGACGCGGCCATTCCACTCTCCCTGAAGGAACCCTAGAGTCACAATAATAGCTGCCCCCTCCCAGAAATGACGAGCAGGGCACACATAATAGGAAGGAGCTCAGGTTTAATTAAAGAGGCAATTTAGAGTGAACAAGCCCACGAGTGTGCTTCTATTGTGTGGAGCTCAAGTTGCCCAGGCGCTGGGCCCTGGGAACAATTAAATCCACTTTCTCCTCTATTATGGGTCCCTGGGCAGCAATTTTGGATGAAAGAAACAATTAAGTTTAAAGCAGGTTCTGTTGTCTGTTGAGGAGTGCTGGCCTTGGCACTGGACACTGGGGACTGGCTGGCTCGGCTGGAGGGCACTGGGCAGTGGGTGCAGCAGGGCTGGGACCTGCAAGAGTGAAGCCACCCTGGCTCAGAGGGGATGTGCCTTCCAAGGAGTGGCGCATAAAGCCCACCAGACCCCCGAGAATGGTCCCCAGGTGTATCCAGGGTCACTGCAGAGTGCTCCGTGGGAAGTTTTATACCAAGTAGCTGGAGAAATGAAAAATCAATTTTCCAAACAAGATGAGTTTGTTTGCTTGTTTTTAAAGGTGGTAAATAAAATGCCATGAAAGAATGGCAGGGTGCTCAGCATAGTGAAGACGAGAGGTGGCTTAGCCTGAGCAATTAGACACAGAAAAGGTGGGCTCAAGGGAAAGGTCAGGTGTGGTCCAGTGTCCTCATGTGTGGCCCCACATGCCACAGCAGTGTGGATGGCCTTCATGGGACTGTGGTTACAATGGGAATGCACTGTAATCAGTGAAGCATGGAAAAGTTTTTGTGTAAAACTCAAGATTCTTGTGAAAAATCAGAAGACCAAGCAATCAGGTCTTTAACTTGTAACAACCAGCTGGGCTACGTGGCTCCTCTGAAAGCTATTATCTTCTGTATTTCTCTCTCTCTCTCTCTCTCTCTCTCTCTCTCTCTCTCTCTCTCTTCCCTATCTTTTTCTCTCATTATATATAAATATACATACTGTTTCTATGTCTCTTTCTCTCTCTGTCTCTGAATTTTTCTGCCCTCTCTGTCTCTGCCTGCCCTCCCCCACCTGGCTCCAGCTTCCTCATTTATGTTATATTCCAGCCCCTGGAGCACTGGACTTGTCACTGTTAGGACTTGTCACTCTTCAACACTTGCCTGGTCCTGAGCAACCCTCCTAATATGTCCCAAAGTGCTGAAGCGTGCTCCACCCATCCATGCAACGTGGAGGCACAAGGTGTGCAGTGGAATGGCCCACGCTTCAAAAGCGAAAGGCCTCCTCCAGCTCTCTGGCCTCTGCTTTCTCAGGAACCCGCAACTTTGCAGCTTGTAACCACCTACGAAGCTACAAGTATTATGGAAGCAGCATCCTCAACCCCGACGGCTTCCTGGGCTACCCCTGTGCTTCCTATGACGAGTTCCAGAAGGTAGGGCACCAGGGCTAGGAAGATGCTGTGGCTCTGGCGTTGGTTTCACCCCTGTGACTTAGAACAGAACAAGGAGATACATGTAAGTCAGCACTTATGGGCAGGAGTAATGGAAATGCCCAAGCTTCCAAAGCCTTTGTCCTATGGGGCAGGGCAGGCTGCAGGGCAGAAGTACAGCTGGCCGTGCTGGATCCTGCAGGGGCCCCAGCTTTTCATTTAAGACAATCTCCAATCTGCACAAAGTTGAAGAAGAGCACAGGAAGACTGTTACATCTATCACCTAGACGCACCAATTGGTAATGCTCTGTGTGCGTGTGCGTGTGCGTGTGTTGTGCGTGTGTATGTGTGTGTGTGTGTGTGTGTGTGTGTTCTTTGTTCCTGAATGATGGGTAAATAAATTGAAGATATTCGGACACTTTGCTCATACAAGTGTCAGCATTCATCTACTAAGAGCATCATCATCCTCCTAGAGAACAACATTCAAGAAATTTAAATTGATGCACAATTTCTACTATATAACCCATATTAAACTTCTTCAGTAATCTAAATAATGTCCTCCAGAGCTGGACCTGCCTTCTTCCCTCCCTCCCTCCCTCTCTCTTTCTTTGCTTCCCTTCCTCCCTGTCTTTCTCCTTTCTCACTTCCTCCCCTTCCTTCGTTTCTTCCTTCCTCAGTCTTTCTTTTCCTTCCTCTTCTTGCCTCTGATTTATTGCTTTGTCTCTGTAGACTCCTTTAATTGGGAAAAGTTTCCCATTTTTCATGGTCTTCTGGGATGTGGAGTCATGATAACTCCAACCCAGGTATTTGATTAAATATCACACTCTGAAATTGTTTGATTATTTCTTTGTGATTCAACAGGCGATATTAGGTCCTTCTCAGTGAATCACAATCAAAGGCACTGCTTAACCCAACTTTGTTTGATGATGTCAATTTTGATTACCTGGTTAAGGTAGTGTCTTCCAGATTTCTGTGTTATTAAAGTACTATTTCCCTTAAATAATTTATAGGAGATATTGTTTCCCAACAATAAAACCAGCAGAACTTTTGGGTTCCTATGAAAGATCTGCACCTGAATCAATTACTACATTGCAAGATACAAAACTCTGATACTTTAAAATATTTTCTTCTCAAAGATAAAAATAAAATGTGCTTAAAGTTAGATCTTTTTTTCCTTTCAAAACAAATTTTGATCTTGGCATACTGAGATGCACTATGACCAAAAGGACCTCATGTCTTATCCCCAAGTTTGGGGAATGTTCTGAGAGCAGCTCTGGTGGGCCATGGGGTCTTCTGTAACTATTTCATGCTTCCCAAATCATGAAATCGCTCTGCACACCATGAATTTTGGGTGCAATATGAGGGCAAAGAACAGAGGCTGGTGATGCTGTGCCATAAAGCGCTCACGTGATTTGAAGGCCCAGTTAATGAGCTCCTGGGAAGCACCACACGGGGATGAATCAATCCGGAGAAATAACTCATATTAAAAAATGAAAACGGGCATGGGTCTTTGCTTCCTCTTTTCATCTGAAATAACTTGCCATCTTTCCCATTGACTTCTCCCTCAAGGATGGACTTGCATTTCCCCTTTCAGACTTTAATGTCACTACTTCTCATGTATGACTCGTCTTGAAGCAATGCTCTAGGATTCCAAGGTGCCCTGCTGGGTGCTGTACAGGCCTAGCTCAGTTCTATGCACAGTCCTGAGGACGGATGCATGGATGATGGGAACGTGGGAGCCTGGGTAGAAGATGCCTGCTTGCATGGATTAGTGGGAGAGAAGAGTGGATGGCCACCTGGAAGCATAGAAGGGTGAATGAGAGGATGGGTAGGACGTGGATAGGTACAGGTATCAATAATTATAAGAGGAGATAGTGATAGATGAGAAAATGGGTTCATGGAGAGAGTGAATGAGGCAAAAACCTACTACTAACAGACAATGTTTTTCCCATTAGGATGGCTGTTTCCCTTGTCCATCTGGAGGATGTCCCAAAATGGGGCACTATGCTGACCAATTTAAGGGGAAAACCAGTGCTGTGGAACAAACTTTTTTTCTGAATACTGGAGACAGTGGTAACTTTACCCGTAAGTTTCCATTTTCCTCAGTTAAAAATTCTTGCAAAAAAATTTTAAAAAGTGTACCAGCCATATTAGTCATGGTAGCAACTGAAAGAAACCATCTTTCCCATTGACTTCTCCCTCAAGGATCGACTTGCATTCCCCCTTTCAGACTGAAAGCTGAATGCTGTAATGTAAAGACAGGAGAATGGCACTTGACTTGCATCTCATGCTCACCCCTTTAACAATAATCCCGAACAGCTGCCGAGCACAATGTGGTGAGTGACTCTGGCTAGTCACCACGTCCACCCATGCATGTGTTAGGAAGGCTGCATCCATTATCAAAAGAAGCAGTCACCATGAGGCAATGTCATTTTAAGTCAAGAAGTCACTGCAGTGACAATTGTCAAACTAGTCTCCTACACACACACACACACACACACACACACACACACACACTGTTGTGGTGGTGGTTGTTGTTTGCTCCGCTTCTCATTAAAAAGGCATAAGATGGTAAAAACATCAAGATTAATTTTGTAAAAGTAATATTATATTATGCCCGAAGAGAAAAACCTTATTTTCCAAGGGAGTTTTAAATTCAAAGGAATAATATAGCACTTTATAAAATACTTTTTATATGGAGTATTTCATGCAATCCTATATTTTCCATAAAAGATACTAGCTTGGCAGTATCTATAAAGTCCTACGTGCTTATACCTTTAGCCCAAACACCTGATTCTCAGAATGTACCACAGTGCATAAGAATTGTTCAAAGGTGTTTACTGTAGCATTGTTTAAAAAAAAAAAAAAAAGATTGAGGGAAATTCTAAATGTCCACTAATTGAAAAATAACAAATTGCTATAGATTAAATGCTACATATAGCTATTGAGAAAAAGGATATAGTTCCACGTACTGACAAGAGAAAGCCTCTAAGGTCTGTGAAGTGAAAAAGCAAGTGGCAAAACAGCATGGAATCCAACGTCTTAGTCAGTTCAGGTTGCTACCACAGAATATCACAGACTGGATGGTTTAGAAACAATGGAAATTAATTTCTCACAGTCCTGGAGGCTGGAAGTCTGAGATGAGCCTGCCCATATGGTCAGGTTCTGGTGCACACTGCCAGCTTCTGGTCTTCTTCCCTACGGTGGAAAGGAGGCGAGTGAACCTTCTGGAATTCTTTTTATAAGGGCACTAATCACATTCATGAGGGCCGCACTATCCTGATCAAATTATCTCCCAAAGGCCTTCTCTCCTAATACTATCATGTCAGGTATTAGGGTTTCATATGGATTTGGGGGAACATAACCATTGAGTCCATTGCCTCATGAGTCAGGTACAGTGACAGGTTGCCCTTCATTCCTGAGGGCATGTGCTTGTGCTAAACTCTAATGCTTTCTGCCTTCTGGGTCTCCACACCTCAACCAGAATCTGAATTCCTGGACCCCAATTCCACCAAAGGAAATCAATAGTCACAGGGCCTCTTCCCTCTCACTCCTGAGCAATTCAGGGATTGATGGATTCATTTGCTTCTGTTGGATCATTGTTTCAATAAGTTTATTTCAATAAGATAAGTTTATTGAGCTGATTGTATTTCTTTGGACAGGTTGGAGATATAAGGTATCAGTCACACTATCTGGACAAAAGAAAGTGAGTGGGCACATCAGGATTGCTCTGTATGGAAGTAAGGGAAACTCAGAACAACATGAGGTGTTCAAGTAAGTTATAAGTAAAGTGAAATGGTCATACTTTTCGAAATAGGCTGTGCATAAAAGTTTCGGAATAAACGGATGTATAAACCCAAGTATCTATCCTATAGAACCATTGAATTCTAGACCATCAAAGCTGGAAGAAAGTCTTTGCATCTAACTCAATCATGCCATGTTCCATATGAGAATAGTGATGCCCAGAGAGAGGGGATTCACTGTTTAAAATAAGTCATGTGCTAACCTTTGTTGGAATGTCAATCACCTGACTTGAAGTTTTCCTGGGGTCAGGTCCATCTATGTGACAATTCTTCCTTCTCTAACACATGCTCTGTCCCCCACACACAGGTATACATGAAGCCTGGGGACACCTGCTTGTTGCTGTGGTGGCCTTGGCTCTTGGATTATACTGGATAAATGAGGACCTTAGTAAATGGGTGTTGAATGCATGCATAACCTATGTGGTGACATCAGCTTCTGTTTTTGCACTAACTTTTAAAACTCAGCATGTGAGATAAACTTCTTTGACAACTTCATGTGCTTCATATGATGTGTCGACATTGTCTAAACTGAACCACATGCATCTTTAAACAAAAGACACTGCATCAGCTGTTCTGTAGCAAACTTATAGATTATGTCTCCAAATATTTTACTTCTCTCCAGGGACAAATTAAAGTAATGGAAAATTAAAGTCAAATCTTTTTAAAAAGTGCATATTGCAAAAACGTGTGTTTGGGGGCAAACCCAAGATATGCATGAAGTCATCTTTTTGCAGAAAACCAATGACAGCAGCTATTATTTGGAGGAATAATAGATTTATCTTGTCCTATGTATTCATAGATAAAACATTTTATCTTTGTATTTTCCAGGGGATCCCTCAAACCATATGCAATCCACATGCGTGACATTGATGTGAAGCTCAATGTTGGAGAAATCCAGAAGGTTAAGTTCCTCTGGAACAACAACGTGATAAATCTCTTCCGGCCCACTCTAGGAGCTTCCCGAATCACAGTACAAAGTGGTGAAGATGGCACTGAGTGTGTATCTTTTATTCCTTCTAAGTCTGGTTATTTCTATTTAAGTGTCAATCTGTCTCTGCAATCTATCCATCTATCCAATCACCCATCTACCCATCTTTGTATGTATCTACCCGCATTTGTCTATACATGCCTCTGTATTTTTCTGTACATCCACTTAGTCAGTTACCATCTACCCAGAAACCAACCATCCCTTCACCTTTCCATCCATCCATCCATTAATCTATCCATCTGTTCATCTCAACTCTCCATCTCTCCATCTGACTTACTTCAAAAAATCAAATATACTTTGCTTAGGCAATATTCAATTTGGCAGGAGCAAGACACTGGTGTTAGCGCATAGTTTCAAGAAATAGGCAAATAGTAGACTGATTCTTCTTAAACAATAAGGAGAACATTCTGGAAGTACTTGGAGGGAGTCTCTGGTTATTTTCAGTTGGTCCAGTTGTTAATGTGCATTTATTTGTTTGGAGACGATGGCGTGGGAGGGATGTGAACTGTGCTGGGAATCTGGCTCACAGAGGCAAGCTTTGTCATTCTGAAGGGATAGAATCGTACTTGGCAGGAGTTGGGAGAGGGCATAACTGCTTGGAAAATATAGAAAGAAGGACACCTCAAAAGGGGATAATCCAGAAACAATGGGCTGCTGAGTCTGAGGGACATGTCAATGTCAATCCTCAATTGCTTTCCTTTTAAGATGAAGAAAGATTTGGAGAGTAAAGTAGCTTATCCAAGGTCACAACAGAAAAGCTAGAGGCTAAATATTGGACTTCAAAATATTTCCCAAAACACATCAAGACCTTGCTCAGCAGCATGGCTTAACTTTGCTGACTGCAGAACTGGCAATAGTCCTGGTCCCTCGGTGTGTTGTTGGAAAGCTCACACGTGACAGTTGGGGTATTACTTTGGTGTGTCACTACCTCGTGTCCTTAAGTGCAGAACATAAGTTTGATTCATGACAAGGACCAGGACATGGATCTTCTGATGCCATCAGTGCTCTTTCCACTGAGCCCATCGGCTCACACAGCCAGAGGGGAGCTGAGGAGTTCATGATGCCTGGCCGTGTCATGCACCGTGAAGAGATCTAGAGGTCACTGTAGTTAGGTGGGGTGGCATCATCAAGTACAGTATAATCACACACTGGACCTCCCAAACACCCCAGCCCTTGCTTCACATGAGGCTCCCTCGCCCCAGAGACACCCTGAGGCTGAGCCCTGAGGGAGGGCTGGCTCGGCCACATCATTCTCCTTTAGCCAAAGACTCCTACCAGGGAAAGAGTAGGTTGAAAGTGCCCTGCTCCTTGTGGCTTTTGGTGATCTCCATCCTGACCATATTCCATTGCCCCAAACCCGAGAATCTTCCTTAATATTTTTTTTTGGGGAGAGAGAGAGAGAAAAAGAGAGAGAGAATTTTTTTTTAATGTTTATTTTTTAGTTCTCGGCAGACACAACATCTTTGTTTGTATGTGGTGCTGAGGATCGAACCCGGGCCGCGAGTGCGCTACCGCTTGAGCCGCATCCCCAGCCCAAACATTTTTTTCTTTTTTGAGAGAGAGAGAGAGATTCTTTTTTGTAGATGGACACAACACAATGCCTTTTTTTTTTTTATGTGGTGCTGAGAATTGAACCTAGGTCCAGCTAGGCAAGCGCTCTACTGCTGAGCCACAATCCCAGCCCTTCCCTAATATTTTTTAAAACCAATATCACCAAGATATGATTTCCATACCATAAAATTCATCCATTCGAAGTGCACTAGTCAGTGACTTTTAGTATATTCAGAGTTGTACACTCATTACCACCGTCAATTTTAGGACATTTCCACACCCTCTCAAAGAAACCCATGCCCTGAGCCAACATCCTTCTTCCCGGCCCTAGATTTCCAATAAGCTGATTTCTGTCCCTGTGGATTTTCCTATTCTGGACATTATGTTTAAATGCCTTTGTGATCGACTTCTGTCACTTAGCATGCTGTGTTCAAGGTTCATCTAGGTACATGTATCAGCACCTCATTCTTTTTTAGCACCAAATAATATTCTAGTGTATGGATATGGAATATTTTATTTGTCCATTTATCAGCTGGTGGACATTTGGATTGTTTCTACTTTGGAAGGATCATGGATAATCTGCCGTGAATATTCACATAGGAGTTCTTGTGGAGCTGTATTTTCGTTCTCTTGGTGATAGACCTAGATGTGCTGTGTATGGGTCCAAAAGGGATGGCCAGACTGCCATGTTTTACATCCTCAGCAGCAGTGTACAGAGGACGCTCTATGAGCTTGACAGGGAAAGTCCCCTCCAGGCTGGTGGCAGGTCACTGCTGGCCCCTGGAACTTGTTGCCAGGCCAAAGCAGCAGCCTCAGTGACAGACATTGGTTTGATATGACTGGTTCACTTTCGGCGTGTTAAAAGCCCACAGGAGAGGAAAATGTTCACGGAGCAGGTTTTTGTTGTCAGAATCACTTGGATCCTGCCTGGTGCTGCAACGCTGTCCAGCCAGAGTGCTGCATCTGGGGCCAGCTAAGTGCAGCATCACGTCTCCACCAGCCAGACAGCCTCATGCTGTGACCGTTTCCCTCCACAGGTATAATTTCTGCAGCAGCGACACTGTGCGAGAAGACGTCTTACAATCTCTTTACCCTTGCTAAAAGCACGATATGGCTCCTGTCCCTTTGTGATAATAAATTCTCTAATGCACATCGTCTCAGGCTGAGTATTGGTTTGGCATTCTCCACGTTCTGGGGTCACAGTTTGGAAACAATTACTAGGACTGGAGTCAAGCTCACCATAGGCAACAAGGGTCTGGAACTTCCTACCCACCCACCTTGTTATCTGTCTTCCAGGACATGGGTGCAGCCTGTGCTAATGCATTTTATTCCCTTAAACTGTGAAATGTTCCTGTTTGGAAAGGACATTGTTGTTCCCAAGTTACCCATCTAGTTTTTAACAACCTGGGGGTGAGGTATAGACCCTGTGGCCTGTGTTACTCCAAACTGTAATGATTCAGGTTAAACTCCACCTGTGACATGAAGGAAGAAGGCCTTAAAAAAAAGTTAATATCCACACATCATTCACGATACAGAAGAGTATTCTTATGAAAGATATCTTTGACCACCCTTCCCTTCAAGTATCTCAGTTCTTCCCAGAGACAACTTAAAAGGGTTTTTTTTCCAGAAATATTCTCCATCTACATCACATGTCTTTGTCATCACCCACCCTTTTTGTCCAAGCACAAGTGGCAGCATACTACGATACATGCTGTCACACTGCTTGAATTTTCCACTAACAATAAACTGGGAATCCTCCTCCTAGTACAGAAACAGCCTCCTTTATTTCCAGAGCTTTGTAGATTCCACTGAGAGACACACACAGGGTACACAGTGGAACCCACTGATGGACACCTAAGTGTTTTCCAAATTTCCTTATTACAAATATTCATGCAGTTAATAACTTTTTATGATATTTTCTACTTTATCCTATTTATCCAATAAATATTTAGGATATATACATATTTTGATCAATATTGCCAAAATGGGCTGAGGCTGTGGCTCAATTGTAGAGTGCTCACCTAGCACATGCAGAGGCCCTGGGTTCAATCCTCAGCACCACATAAAAATAAATAAATAAAGGTACTGTGCCCAACTACAATATATTTTAAAAAAATTGCCAAAATGCCCTCTATGACAGTTTTATCAATTGACACTCCAACAATGTGGGAGGTTGAACTATGTGAAGTTGCCAACTTTGCGGCGGGGGAGGGGGAGGAAAATATATATATAAATATATATATATATATATATATATATATATATATATATATATATATAAATAATTATATATATATATATATAATCAAGCATTGACAATGCCATGTGATTCATTCTAACCTGGGAGTGCTTCATGCCCTCAGTAATGTGGAATGTTGTCAAATCTTTAGCCAACTTGATGGGTAAAGTGCTTTGCCTTAAATTGCAATTTTTATTTATTGTGAATAAGGGTAAGCATCTTTTCAGTGTTTTATGACTCTTAATACTTATTTCTCTGTGAATTGGCCAAATTATTTGCCAATCTTCGGCATCTTTTTTTAACATTATTTTTACTTTAAAGATCCCCTTTCATATTAAGAAAATTGGAATACTCTGACATATGCAGATATTTCCCCCAATGTATACCTCAGCCTGGGAGGAAATGGGAAAACAATGGAAGGGTCTGAGACTGGTACTTTCAAGGTCGATCCCTGGCTGGCCTGAGCCCTTAGCTGGTATTTGGAAGGTTCTACAGGTACCTGTAACCCCAGTGGCTGTCCACAGGGATCTGACTACCTGGCCAGGTCAAGCAAGACAGCCAGACCCAGTGCCTAGCTTGCTTTCTTGAGCTATATGCCAGCCTCCAGCCTGCCTGGTCTTTCTCCAAGGCTGTGCCCATTTCCTGGAGGCTTGTCACCTCCTCAGTGCAGAGCTGCTGGGTCCCAGGCAGAGTTGCAGCCATCCCAGCCTGGCCGCCTGCCCATGCACTGCTTCCTTCCTGACTCCAGCAGAACTGCCCACTCCTTTGGGGACCCCAGATGGATAAATGAACTGGTACCAGCTACAGAGTGTCATTCTCAGGCCTGTGGGCCTTTGGGCATAGTGTACGGAGGATTCCTGGTGGGCCCAGGTTGGAGTAGTCACTGTTAAATTCTTGGAATCCAGAAAAGGCCTCATTTAGCAGATTCCAAGAATGTCATCATAACAGCAATGGCTGGTACATGAAGAGAACCATAGGTGATTAATCCCCTGAGATTCAGAGAATGAGGATAAAAGGAGTTTGCAGTCCCCTTACAGGGAGGCCACCAATCCAAATCGAAATGAAAGTGCTTCATGAAGCTCAGTATCTTGGGGTTTTCAGCTAATTCTTCTCTTTCCTTTTTCTTTTCTTGGTATTTTCCAACTTATTTCTTTTGAAGCCCTATATAGCATTTAAAATCTTATACGTGAAAGAGGCCCTTGTCTGAGAACTGCTAAAAGTTCTAGATCTTAAAACAACCACAAAGTACAAGACAGAGGCTCTCAGCCATGGCTATATATTAGAATCATTGTGGAGCTTTAAAAGAAAACCCCATGTGCAGGCTCCATCCTGGGCTAATCATTATGTTTGGGGTGCAGCACCAGCATTTTTAAAGTTCCTGGGAGATGTAAAGCCAAGAGTGAGAACCACTGGTACATTTTCTTCTAAGGGTTTATAATGACACTTTCTTTCCCTATTCCTGCAAAGTCCCAGGGTGTGCATAGGGCTTAAACACTCAGCTCTGCAGTCGGGCCCAGCTGGCCTTGGGTGGCAGCTGTGTCTCGTTCTACCTACACTACCTGGGCTGGCTAATTAACTCCTCTGACTTCAACACTTACTCAAGAGTAACAGTAGCCCTGCACACAGGGAGACTGTTAGGATTCAATAGATAAGCCATGCAAGGCCTTACCACAGCACCCGTCGCATAAAGAGTGACTAATCAATGAAGCAGGGAGGGCTGGCCGGCATACGTTGTTATTAACAAAGACACCAAAGACAAAATTATAGGATAAGTGAGGACTCAGAGAAGTATTTGAGGTGGATACAATGAAAGACAAGCACTCAGAATACATAAAGAAAAGAGTGACCCAGTAGAAAAATGGACAAAGGGCAAGAGCAGGTAATCTACGCAGATGATGTCTTAGTCCTTTCAGTTACTATAAGAAAATACCTAATGCTGGGTAATGTACCAAAAAAAAAGGAGGTTTACATGGCTCACCATTATGGTGGCCAGAAAGTCCAAATGGCATTGTGCTGACATCTGGCAATGGCCCCTTGGCTGTGTCACAACATGACAGGTAAGGGAATACATGAAGAAGCACAGGTGTGAGAGCAAAAGTGAGAGAGAGAGAGAGAGAGAGAGAGAGAGAGAGAGAGAGAGAGAACCAGAGAGAGAGAGAGAGAGAGAGAACCAGAAAGCCAAACTCACTTTATAACAACTCATTCTCATGAACACTGATCTGGTCCCAGGACACCTGACCCACTCCCAGGAGATGACATTAATCTCTTCTAAGGGTGGTGCCCCAGAGCCTGCTCACCTTCCAGTAGGCCTCACCTCTTTTAAATATTGTTTTAGTGTTGATGGACCTTTATTTTATTCATTTATTTATATGCGGTGCTGAGAATTGAACCCAGTGCCTCACACATGTGAGACAAGCGCTCTACACTGAGCCCCAACCCCAGCCCCGAGGCTCCACCTCTTAGAGATCCATCACCTCTCAGTTACCAACACAGTGGGGGCCAGGCTTGTAGCATGAGAACCTTGGGGCACAAACCACACCCAAATCATAGCAGGAGAAAGCTAAATTACAAATGTTTGAGACTCAGCCTCACCAGAGGAATACAAATGAATCCAAGAAAATAACATTCACAGACATGGGACCATCCAAAATATAACTGTAGCAGAGAAAAAGAACAAAGTGGGATCCATTCACGTTAACATGGGCAGGGCCCCAAAAGTCCTCTTGAGGAGGAAGTCGAGTGTCAGGAAGGTACCCCTAGGACACAGAAATGATGATGATGTGTTTTCATTCACCAAAAATCTACTACTCACCACATGGGTGGTTCAAATAGCAAAATGTGGCCCAGAAGTTCATTGGGACACCTTCTAGATGACCACCATGTCATATTTCTTTTTCTTTACAAAAGAATTTGAAGTAAATATGATGAAAGATCCATCTTTTCTAATTCTAGGTGGTTAGATTGTCAATATTGTAGTTTTATTTTTTATGTAAATTTAAGAGAAAAGGGAAGGAGAGAGAAATTGATTGATTCCAGGGAAACTGGGAGGGCTGCCAGGAGCCCACAGTACAAGGAGTACAGTACTGGGGACTTCAGGACGTGTGGCAGGAGGAAGGTGATGGGACAAGGGACGGCTTGGCTGGCTGCCCCAGGGTGGTGCTGATTCAAATACTGATTTATCTGCCTCCATTCCAAGACCCACGGCAGGCACCTCTCTCCTCTCTCTCAAAGACACGTGTCTGCCACCGCAATCCTCCTCTTCACTTCCCTACAGTCTTGCCGCTTGTCCCTGGTGTCACACTGTCATCCCTGAGCCAAGTGCCACTCCTGATGAGGACCTGGACAGCACCCCACTGGACCAGCCGAGACTGCAGTTGTGTAGACAGCTTTATTTCATAGGACTCACCTTCCCAGGCCCAAGCTACATAATTCCATAAGATTTTCCTGAGTCAAGACGTTAACAAGAACAAAGGCAAGATTAAAAAGTCATCCATCCCATCTTTTCAGCTTCCGTAGGGGAGGGAAAGTGAATACTTTACAAAGCTATTTCATAAAATGTGATGTTAAAATGAATAACAAATTACTTTCTCTTTTACTAGCTTTTAATGCTAATAGTGCCATTTTCCCCCTGACCTTCAGAAATATGAGATGTTTTAAATGACAACATAAAAAGAGTTCTTGTTTGAAAACCCAAGCTACTTTAGACTGCATATTATTACTTATAAGTATAGTGTGGGCTGGCATCACTCATTTTAGCATTCCATTTATATCTAACTGGTATATATTTCAGTTGACATTTATTGTTCTCCTGCATACGTGTCAAATTCCTTAATGATAACTCTGACAAAGGCATGGTGCTCGGGATATATAAATTACACTCGCTACCATATAATCAGTGTTATCTATTAGAATGCTATTTGTGACAAATCATGTTCAAAATAAAAATTGTATTGATTTTTCTGTTATTTTAATATTGTGCCGCTCGCAGCAAGCCTTTGATTGAATCTTAAACACTTTAATGCTCTATTTTTGTTTGAAGCAGATCAGAGATGGAGTTTGTACTATTCACAAAGCTAACACAATTTACGAAACAACAAAATCAAATTTCAAGAAGCATCTTTATTTTCAAGCCAAGGGAATAAATTTGGTAAAACTATCGTTACGGGGGATGTGGCTTGGCAACGAAAGGCACGCACACGCGTTTAATTTCTATGCATCCATTTTCATCTAAATTAGATTTTAACTTTAATGCAGGGTATGAAAAGCCTCTCTCAGGCCTTTGTTTCTGCCTCCTCTCTCCAGCCCTTGCAGGCTTTCTCCCAGCTAATAGCTCCACATCCTGCTTTGTCCCCCTCCCTCTTGGCAGGGGGTTTGGGCAGCCTTCTCAGGGTTCTGGCTGCAGAAGATTCTGTTTCTGGGACCCTCCAAGGGGGCCTCTCCAGGGAGGGGGACTGCTCCACTGAGATTGCCAAACAGATAAATCACAACTAGATTCTGGCCAGCACCATGCTCTCGGCTTAAATTGTGGTTTAGAGCAGGGGCTGGTGAATTAGGCCAGTGGCCACTTATTCTTTTGATGCACCCCCAGCCCACCTAGAATGGATTTCACATTTTTTAGTAGTTTCTTTTTTTCCCCATATTTTTGTTGGTGCATTATCATTATACAAAATATGGATTTGTTGTTGTATATCTGTACCTACACACCATGCCACAGTACAATTTGGTCAATATGGTTCCCCAGGATCTCCCCTTTCCCTTCCTCTCTCTCCTCTCTTCTTACTGGCCTCCCTTCTATTTTCGTAAGGACTCTGTCTCCACCTTTATTTTCCTTGTTTTCTCTCTAGCTTCCACATATGAGAGAAAACATATGATGACCATTGACTTTCTGCACATTTGACGTATGTCACTTAACATATCGCTCAAGTTTCATTCATTTTCCTGCAAATGACATAATTGCATTCCTTATGGCTCTGAATACCATATTTTCATCCATTGATGGACACCTAGGCTAGTTCCATAACTTGGCTATTGTGAATTGTGCTGCTGTAAACCCAGGCATGCCTGTGTCACTACAGTGTGCCGACTAGACTCATTCTTCAGGATAAATACCGAGGAGTGGCATAGCTGGGTCATGCGGTGGTTCTGT
This sequence comes from Spermophilus citellus, assembly GCF_964194105.1. NCBI lineage: Eukaryota > Metazoa > Chordata > Mammalia > Rodentia > Sciuridae > Spermophilus > Spermophilus citellus. The sequence continues at coordinate 84,243,587 of NC_138195.1, forward strand.
TTCTAGTCCTTTGAGGAACTGCCATACTGACTTCCACATTGGCTGAACTAACTCCACAATTCCACCCATAGTATAAAAATGTTCCTTTTCTCCGTGTCCTTTCCAGCAGGGTATGTATTATTTGTATTCTCTATGGTTGCCATTCTGATTGGAATGAGATGTAATTGCAGTGGACTTTTGATTTGCATTTCTCTAATTGCTAACGACATTGAACTTTCTCATATAGCTGTTGGCCATTGTATTTCTTCTTTGGAGAAGTGTCTGTTTAGCTCATTTGCTCATTTGTTGATTAGGTTGGGTTTTTTTTTTTCCGGCAGGGGGAGGTATGTTTTGAATTCTTCATATATTTTGGATCTTGATCTTCTGTCAAAGGAGTAGCTAGCAATATTTTCTTCGATTCTATAGGTTCTCCCTTCACACCCTTGTTTCCTTTGCTGTGCAGAAGCTTTTTAATTTGATGTTGTCCTATTGATTAATTCTTGGTATTATTTTCTGAGCTTTAGGAATTCTATTAAGGAAGTCATTTCCTGAGCCTATATGTTAGAGTATTAACCCTACATTTCTACCAGTTGCAAAGTCTAATTCCTAGGTCTTTGATCCATTTTGAGTTGATTTTTGTGCAGGGTGACAGATAGGGATTAATTTCATTTTACTACATAGGGATAACCAGGTTTCCCAGCACCATTGTTTAAAAGACTGTCTTTTCTCCAATGGTTGTGTTTGGCGACTTTGTCAAGAATCAAATGACTGTGTCTGTGCAGATTGATCTCTGTGACTTCAGTTCTCTTCCACTAGTCTAGTCGTTTTTCTGCCAGGACCATGCAGTTTGGGTTACTACAGATCTGCAATACAGTTTGAAGTCAGGTATTGTGATGCCTCCCCCATTGCTCTTTTGGCTCAGAATTGCTTTAGCTATTCCAGGTCTTTTATTCTTTCAAATGAATTTTAGTACTGTTTTTCCTAGTTCTGTTAAGAATGCCATTGGTATTTTGATGGGGGTTTCATTGAATCTTTAGATCATTTTCAGCAATCTAGCCATTTTAACAATGTTAATTCTGTCTATCCATAAACATGGGAGATCTTTCCCTCTTCTAGTATCTTCTTCCATTTCTTTCTTCAGAGTTCTATAATTTTCATTGTAGAGATCTTTCACCTCCTTGGTTAAATTTAGTCCTAGTGTTTTCAAAAATTTTTAAAATTTGTTTTAATTAGTTATGCATGCCAGTAGAATGCATTTATGCACTTTGATAATGCCATTATTTAATTCTTCTTTAAAGTTGAATCATATTCTATTGAATATATGTACCACATTTTCTTTACCCATTCATCTATTGAAGGACACCTAGGTTGGTTCCATAGTTTAGCTATTGTGAATTGAGCTGCAATAAATATTGACATGGCCACATCACTGTAGTATGCTGATTTTAAGATCTTTGGGTATAAACTAAGGAGTGGGATATCTAGGTCAAATGGTGGTTCCTTTCTGAGTTTTCTGAGGAGTCTCCATACTGCTTTCCAGAGTGGTTGCACCAATTTGCAGTCCCACCAGCAATTTATGAGTGTACCTTTTACCCCACATCCTTGCCAACATTTATTTTTGCCTATATTCTTGACAATTGCCATTCTGACTGGAGTGAGATGAAATTTTAGAGTAGTTTTAATTTACATTTCTCTTATTACTAGAGATGTTGAACATTTTTTCATATATTTGTTGATCAATTGTGTTTCTTCTTCTGTGGAGTCTGTTCAGTTCCTTAGCCCATTTATTGATCGGGTTATTTGTTGTTTTGTTTTGGTGTTAAGTTTTTTGAGTTCTTTATATAGCTAAGAGACTAATGATTTATCCAAGGCATATGTGGTAAAGATTTTCTCCCAATCTGTAGGCTTTGTCTTCACATTATTTTTTTCTTTTGCTGAGAAGAAGCTTTTTAGTTTAAATCCATCCATTTATTGATTCTTGATTTTACTTCTTGTGCTTTAGGGGTATGGTTAAGGAAGTAACAAAATGAAATTAAACCTCTATCTCTCACCCTACACAAAACTCAAAGTAGATCAAAGACTTAGGCACTAGAACAGAGACCCTGCACCTACTAGAAGAAAAAGTAGGCTCAAATCTTCACCATGTCAGGCTAGGATCTGCCTTCCTTAGCTAGGAAGTCCTAGAGTTTTTATAGTTGTTGTTTTGTTTTGTTTTGTGTGTGTGTGTGTGTGTGTGTGTGTGTGTTTGAGGATATTGTGAATGGGCTTATTTCCAGCGAATTCATTATTGGTGTACAGGAAAGCTATTTATTTTTTATGTGGATTTTGTATCCTGTTACTTTTCTGAATTTTTATATTAGTTCTAAAAATCTTCTGATGGAACATCATATTATCTGCAAACAGTAGTAATCTGACTTCTTACTTTTCTCATTTAATCCCTTTAATTTTCTTCTCTTGACTATTTGCTTTGGCTAGAATTTCAAGTATTATATTGAATAAGAGTAGGGAAAGTGGAAATCCTTGTCTTCTTGATTTTAGAGGAAATACTTTCAGCTTTTCTCTAGTCACTATGATGTTGGCTTTGGGTTGTCATACATAGCCTAGTTTCTTCAGTGTTTTTATAATGAATGGGTGCTAAATTTTGTCAAAGGCTTCCTCTGTATCTATTGGGATAACTATGTGATTTTTGCCCTTAATTCTATTAATGTGGTGGACTACATTTATTGATTTGCATATGTTGAACCATCCCTAAAACATTGCAATGCAATCAACTTGGCCATGATGTATATCTTAATATGTTGTATATAATTTGCTGATATTTTATTAAGGATTTTGGCATCTATGTTAATCAGGGATGCTGTAGTGTTCTTTCCTTGATGTATTTAATGGTTCCTTAAAAATGCAAAAGAGAAGTAATGTTTTATGACATATGATAAATGAAAAATTTCAGTGTATATCAATAAAATTTTATTGGAACACAGCACTCATTTGTTAACATATTGTCTATGGCTGTTTTCCTGCTGAAATGGCAGACTTTTTGTAGTTGTGACAGAGTTCGGGTGTCCCCATAAAGCCTAAAATATTTACTACCTGGTGCTTTATAGAAAATGTTTTCAATCCTGCCTTAGAAGAAAGGTCTTCGTGACCTATGTCCTATTAATGTGGGGGAGGGAGTGGCACCTTCAAGAGGGAAAGATGGGGAAGCATTCAGATAAAACATTGCATTTGTGAAAATCAATCTCATAAAAGCATTTTTTTTTGGACACACTGGCTAAAAATTTCTCAAAGTGTGAATAAGTAGGAAAAAATGAGGAGAAAAGAATGAAAGGAAACAAGTCAACCCCATCTTCACAAAACTGCAGATGTGGAAAATGTGCATGAGAATTGTAAAATTACCATAAATACCCTTAGATAGGTTGACAAATACTTAAAATGCTCACAAAAACTGGGGTGAGTTTCACCAGTAGAAGTGGTTTCAGGACAACTGACATTGGACAGAGTCTGCACAGGGGACGGACACCAGGTTCTGAAGCCAGGGTATGGTTGTAGGGGGCACTGAGGGACCCAGGGAGAGTTTTCCGGTGTGACCTTCAGGATTGTGCCTATCAGAAACAAGAGCTGAAGGATGACCCCCAGGCCATGGAGTGCCTGGTGCCCCCTCCAGATGGTGCCCACACTGGTCAAGAAAGGCAAGGTACCCACTCCCTGTCAGCCTTTGGAGAATCAGGCAAATCTGATTCGAGTCTAAATGTGCACATCTGGCTTTGTCGGAAACACAGCTGCCCACTTGCATGGAGGGTGGGGCTGGTCCTCTGTTTTTTGCTGTCAAGAAGGCCTGCTTTGGGAAATATGATGGAGGCTGCTGTGCCTGACTCTCTCCTACCTGCCAGGTCAGCTGAAGAGGCTGAGAGGACAGACAGGTGGGCAGATGTCGTCACCCCACGACAGCTCACACTTGCCCAGTGCTCACCTTAGGTCAGACACCTGGGACATTTTCAGAAGAGGTAATTTGTTTATGGAAGCCAGAGGCCTTCTGGGAAGGAAGGAATCAAGACCTCAACTCTTGCAACTCTTTGGATGGGCCAGGGGCTGAGGGACAGGTGTAAGAGCAGGGGAGAGAGATGAGGGAGTCCAGTCTCATGCTGAACTGGACCTTATAGCTCTTGACCTTGCTGTTGTTATCCTTCTTAGTGCTTTTAGCTGTGGTTAACCGACATAGGCCTGCAAGTGTTCTACCTGCAAAATAGCATGCTAAGTCCTTTGTGCAGGTTATTACACTTAATTCTCCAAATTTCTAGCAGAAAACTGAGGCTAGGAGCAGCTAAGTTTCCTGCCTCACATCACTCAGCAGTTATATGGCACCAACAGGCATGTGGACCCCTAAAGCTCAGTTCTCAACACCCTCAACCTTGAGGGGCTATCTCCCTCACATTACATTTTCACCTTCTTCTTGCCTAGACTCTCATCTGTTTTCTTTCTGAATTGATTCCGTGTGAAAGCATGACTCATTTAGGAGTAGCTCATTTTACTGTGACCACGAGCCAAGGATCCACAGGCTGAGGCAGTATAGCATGAAGGTTAGGTGTGCAGACCTGGCCTCAGACTGCCAGGTCTGTGTGATTCCATGACCCTGAGCATCTTTTTTCATCATCTGCTTTTTTTTTTTTTTTTTTTTTTGACAGTGCTGTGGGGATGGACCCAGGGCCTCATGCATGCTAGCCAAGTTGTCTACCACTGAGCTACAAACCCAGCCCAGTGGCTGCCTATTTTCTTAATCCTTTTAACCTGAACTGTTGGGTAGGCTGTTTTGTTATCTTATTTTACAAAATAGGAATCTGATGCTCAGAGAGGTTAAGGGAACTATCAGAGTCATATAGTCTGAAAAATTCAAGAAGAGATATGAACATTGAGAGTCTACCTCCTGCCCATACCTTTCAACAACGTTGAAGCTCAGATCAAGATCCTGTTCATTAGAGCCAGCGGATCACCATGGTGGAATGAGGAGCAAGGAGGGAGAAACTTGGTGTCTCCTCCCACTGGCCTCTGGGGGACCTGTCAATTCTTGCCCAGAAAGAAAAAGAAGCTACCCCCTAAAGAAGACACGGAGGTTAAACTGTCCTGACAAAAGACCCAGTTTGCCCAGGGAGTTTTTAGTGGCAAGAATGAGCTCATTACAGATGCAGCTTGTGCTAATAATGATAATTTGCTGAGCATTAAAATCACCTCTCTGCATCTCCCCCGGCCGACAGTCAATGCTCTAGAAATTATAGGCTAGGGAGAAACAGAAAGGAGAAAGTCTAAAGGAAAGAATTGCGATGGGGAGCTGCTTTAACAAAAGGGCTCACCATTCTGCACACTGAACTTGGTGATCTGAATCGTGAACTTGTGGAAGGGAGACGTGCAGAATTTTTGAATTGCCTTTATTCACTTTTTTTACCTCTGTCACTGGGTCGTTTGGGGTTCTGTTTCGGTTTTACAGCTAAAGCCATTTTTTTAAAAGTTGTGCCAAATGAATTCGTCACTTAAATATTGGTATGTAATACGATCCATGGATGAGAACACTTGGGACAGTTTAAGAGCCACATCAGTCCTGCCACCTCCTTACTTTCCTTGAAAATACTGCAACAGACTTGAGCCCCAAGTGGCCATCTGCAAACTGGGTTTGGGAAAAGGGGACAGACAGACATGCCTCCCATGTGGCTCATTTCTGAGGTGGGCAGAGATGCAGCCTGCATAGGAAGGTGTCTGTCTCCGGGTGTCCTCTCTGGGGCTTTGAGGTCTCTCCTTCAGGGTTTAGGGAAACTGGGAAAAATCTCAACTATTCACATAGATTTGCCCTGCCCTTTGAAGAAAGTGCTAGCTGTCTTCTACTGAAATGTGATTTTTAAAATTTAATTTCCAGAGTATTTAAGCATCTTTTTCGACAGTTCAAATAAGGATTTTAAAGATGATATTATTTCTTAATTATGAATGCAATACCTGGAGGCTGTGGAAAATCAGAGAAAACACAAAGAAGAAAATAAAAGCAATCAGTAGCACCATCTACTAAATGACCATTGTGAATATTATGGGTTAGCTCCCCCCTTTATTAAATAAAAGACATGGTGTGTGTGTGTGTGTGTGTGTGTGTGTGTGTGTGTGTGACGTAGGTTCACAGCTACTGCACATCTTAGGACCTTCCTTTTTCAAGAGCTGTATCGTATATTTCCACAACAGTATTTTCCCTTCACATCATCTTTGACATAGTAGCTCCTACTGCATCCCAAGCCCACAGGGATGGGGGTGGTGGTTATGTTTTGTGAGACCATTACTATTTACAACACCCTTAGGCACTTCTTTGTTCAAGACTGTTCAGTTCTGAGACCCTGTGGCCATCTGATGAACACTGTGGACCTGAAATGCGTAAGATTACAAAGGAAATATCACCAAAATATTCAAGAGAGCAAATCTGGGTGAAATAGCCACGTCTTTTTTTTAATTTTTAATTTGTTTTAATTCGTTATAATTGACATTAGAATGCATTTATGCACTTTGATATATCATACATAGATGGGATATAATTCCTCATTTTTCTGCGTGTACATGTTGCAGAATCACATGTTATATATATACATAAAGTAATAATTGTCTGTTTCATTCTACTATCCTTATCTCCACATCCCCTCCCCTCCCCTCCTTTCACTTCCCTCTACCTAAACTAAGGTAACCCTATTCTTCTCAGTGCCCTCCTATTGTGAATTACCATCCGCATATTAGAGAAAACATTCGGCCTCTGTTGTTGTTTTTTTGGGGGGGCTTATTTCACTTAACATATTCTCCAACTCCATCCATTTACCAGCAAATGCCTTAATTTCATTCTTCTTTAAAGTTGAGTAATATTCCACTGAATATATACACCACATTTTCTTTATCCATTCATCTATTGAAGGACTCTGAGGTTGGTTCCATAGTTTAGCTATTTCGAATTGAGCTGTTATAAACATTGATGTGGCTGAGTCACTGTAGTATGCTGATTTTAAGTCCTTTGGGTATAAACCGCTGAGTGGGATAGTTGGGTCAAATGGTGGCTCCATACTGCTTTCCCTAGTGGCTGTACCGATTTGCAGTCCCATCAGCAATGTATGAATGTACGTTTTCCCCCACATCTTCACCAACATTTATTGTTGCCTGCATTCTTGATGATTGCCATTCTGACTGGAGTGAGATGAAATCTTAGTGTGGTTTTGATTTTCTTCACTGCATGTTAAAATGAGAGTAGATTCTGAGGCTCTAGTAACTAATCGTGGAGTGAGGGGAGCATTAGCATGATTTCTAGCTGTTTGCCACACCTTCGTAGGGTACCAAAGGTCCACGATTTCTATGGTGAGTACCTGGCTGTGGTGTGTCCTTTACCTTCACAAATGAAGGAAACAATTGGAGGTCTGTAAAACGAAGATAGGACTTTTTCTTATTAAGATTTTTCCATCCTCTTGACCTCTGTCCATGGAGCCTCGGAGCCCAGGGAGTCCTGGCAAAAACTCTCGCCTTGGGAAGCAGTTCCAGGAGCAGCTTGCTGCATCTCCGGCTCTGAGCATTTTTTAAATATTTATTTTAAGATGTCAATGACCTTTATTTATTTATTTATTTATATGCAGTGCTGAGAATCAAACCCAGTGCCCTTACACATGCTAGGCAAGTGCACCACCGCGGAGAACAACCCCAGCCCCATTTTTTAGCTCTTTGATGCTGATGGCCTCCTTAGACCCCCAGCTGCTTTAGATTTCAGGGAACTGAAGGCTGCCAAGTGGAGTCAGGGAGAGACCTGTCAGTGACAGGCAGCAGTGACCAGTGCTATGGGTTGAACTGTGTCCCTCAAAAGAAGAAAGTCTTGGTCCCAGTACCTCGGAATGTGACTGGTTTACAAATAAGGTCATTGCAGGTGAAATTAGTTTAGGTGAAGACAGACTGGAGAAGGGGCCTCCTAATCCAATGTGACCTTCTAAGAAGTGGCCACATGACAACACAGACACACCCAGAGAGAACACCCTGTGTGGGGAGGGCTGAGATGGGGGTCACATGGCTTCAGTTGCCACAACCCCCCAGGAAGAGGCAAGGACTTCCCTTCCGGTGTCAGAGGGAGAGGGGGCCCTGCTAACAGCCTGGATTTGGAAATTCCGGCCTCCACAACTGTGAGGCAATAAAGCCACCAGTTGGCTCTACTTTTCTTAGGACAGTCCTGGAAAACTAATGTAGCTGTATCTGCCAGTCGGGGCCTCAAAGGGACTAGGATTCTAAGAAAGCAGGGTTGGCTGCAGGCCAGAGTTGGGGACATACCACACCAGGACCCAGCATGGCTGAGGTGGCAACAGTGCTGGACTGAGGCTTCAAAGTAGAGCCTGGCCCAGCTACAAGAGGTTCCCTTAGGGTTTAGGAAGAGAAGGCCCCACCCTGGCCTTTCTCAAGGTCAAGGCAACCTGAGAAAAACCCACAAAGACGTTTAGCACACTGAGCAGTCTCCTCTTTATTCCCACACAACAACAAGATTCGTGATTGCTGACAGCCATGCTGCAGCTCAGGGTGCAGGCCCGGAGAACTGTGCTCTTACACTTTCCTACTGCCCACTAGGTGTGGATGAGGCACCGACCCGTGCAAGACTGGCAGGCTTCTGCCACTCCCCTCGGCTCCACCTGTCCCTGGAGGTCTAAGCCACATGCTAGACCTCTGCATTCTTTGGTGAGGGCCGTGGCCCTAGATAAATCTTCGTGTTGCATGGAGTACTTAGCCTCTGAGGCGAGTCACATGTCACCGGAGCTCTGGGGTCTTGGCCCGGGGGTTTTCCAAAGGTAGGGCAGCTTCCACCTGGAAGAGAAACCCTCCACAGGAGCGGCAGGCAGGCAGCCAGCTCTGCAGACGAACACACCAGTGCCTTCTAGAACACGGTAGGAAAGAAGGAAAGCACCCTCACTCACCTGCGATGGAGAAGTCTGGGTTTGGGGGTGTCAGCTCTTCGTGCTGCAAAACTTTTGGAGAAGGAGCATCAGTTTGTGTGGGGCTAATTCCACACAGTCTAAAGTAAGAACAAAAGTCACAAAGTTACTCCTTTTAACAATAAAAATAAGAATAACACACACAGGTCCTGGGGGGGGTCGTGTGTTCATTTCTAATCCTTACAATTTACCCTAACGGTTAGGATTGTTGTCCCCTTTCCAAAAGAGAAAACTGAGGCCACAGGAGCCACCATATGCAGTGCCCATGGCGTCACCTGCCATCTCCCCCCCTCCATCAGCACCTGGAGTCTCTTAGGTCACTGCTGGACAGATGGCCTCTGGGGAGAGCGGAGCTCAGGCGGGAGCTGAGCCCTACAGACCAACGAGACAACTTCTGTACACCCACCCAGACCCACGGCGGTCCTAGTGCAGGGGGGCTCTCGTCTCTAGGTCTTGCAGCCAGTGGTTTGACCCCCACACACACTTACTCCTCGTATGATTTCAGACGTGCTCTCTTGGCCCGCTCCACAATGTCCTTGAAGTCCTTGTAGCAGTTTCTGGCCATGACAGTGTACCTCGTGGCACAACCTAGTTCAGTGACCTTGGCTCTGGGGAGGTAGCCTGCCCAGCCAGGGATCGGGGGCTCATGAAGAGGTTTCTTCATGTTCTTGCATTCTGTGGAGAGACAGATTTCTTCCTGAAGGCTCGGGGGAGTTCTGCAGAGGGCAGTGTTCTCAAGCCAGCTGGCACCCCAACAGTTAGCCCAGGGGAGCTCTTAGGCCAGGTATTGTGGGAGGGGCTTTACAAATAGTATCTCATTTAATTCTCTCCCAAACCATCCAGGTTAGCACCACTGTTACCTTCAGCATAGGAAGGAGGAGACCGAGGCCTGCAACGAGGTTCAGAGAGACCTGGCCTGAGTCACATAGCCAGGAGGCGTAGGGCAGGACTCAAAGCTGGCTCTATGTTCAAAGTCCTGGCTCTCAGACAGATCCTGCTTCCTTCTCAGATTGATGGGGAAGCGTCAGGCTTTAAATAAGGCAGGGAATCGACAGCAGCGCCAGCTTAGGAGGCTGCTTTCAGACTTTACCAAGAACCTGCTTCAGGTCATGACTGTGATCCTAGCTTGCTGGGTGACCTTGGGTAAGTTTTACCATCCCCATAGCCTCCAATGAGGCCACTGAATTGGAGGACATCCCAGGGAGCATCTAGTCGATCCTTTCTTGTTTTAGAAGAAAATATTGAAGCCCAGAGCAGGGAAGTAAGTTGTCTCGGGTCACACAGCAAGTAGCTACAGAGGTGGGCTAAGTCCCAAACTTAGGCAGAGATTCTTGGTAAGGTTTGGAAGATTTTTAAAGCACAGCAAACGTGTAAATTATCATTTGTTCTTGAAAATTTTTTGAACAATTATAGTAAAAAGAATAAAAGCAATCAGTTCCTTGCTTTTACTATAGGCTTTTAGGCCTTAAAATAATCTAGGTCAAATCGTCGCTGCAATTCCTGTCATATAATCCCATCACGGTGGTCTCCACTGTTGGTGTTCGGTGACAAACCCCTTCCTCCTGAACTGGCATCTGGAGGAGGAGGAATCAGACCCAGGGCTGACCTCAGTACCCTTGCTATGACCTCAGCCGGTGACCCCAGCTCTGGAAGCCTCCCTTCTCCTGTCTCTTAGATGGGAATGACAGTCGTGACCTCACAAAGTCCTGCGGTTGGGGACAACTGTTCCCAGGACAGAGAAACAACCAGAAGCTCCAAGTGTGTTGTGACTGGCCCAGGGCCTCTTAGTGCTCAGGCCAGCACCCTCTGGCCCGACCAGGACTGTGTCCCTCTCCCAGGAAGTGCGTCCCTCGTGTGAAGAGACTGAGCCTGTCCGTTTGCCCTGAGCCCTGGGGGCCTGGGGCTGTGCTGGGTACCGTGCTCTCTGTGGCCTGCGGGGATGTGTGCTTGGGGCCAGTCGGAGGGGCAGCTGGTTTGGGGGGCCCATACCCAGACTCAAGGGGTGGTACTTCCGAGTGTACTCGTGCAGAGCCCGCAGGACCGTGTCTTCGGAGCAGACGGGCTTCAGTTTGGGGGCAGCGTCCACTGAACGGTGAAGCTCCTCCTGCCGCTCTATGTATCGCTGCCTTTGCTCCTGGAAGCTTTCCAGGCAGTGGTCCATGTGGTCCTCGCCGGAGGTCCCCTGGCAGCTGAGGTAGGGCACGAAGCCTGCAAGAGCCGGGCAGAGGGCAGCCTTGAGCCAGGCCAGCCGGCGGGGATTGCAGAACCTGCCCCGTCGCCCCAGCTCAGCCCACCGCTGGGCAGGTCCCCGCCTACAGCGCTGCGTTTTTCCAAAGGCCATTAATACAAGCAGTGCTCTTGTTTCCACTGAGACGGGCCCTCCCAAGGCCACCCAAAATGACCTTGGAGCTGGGAAGTGAAGGCCCAGTTCAACAAAGGCGATGACAGTCATATTCTTTTATAGCAAAGCCCCTGACGTCAGCCAGAAGGCAAATGCGGAAAGCATTTAATGGTCCAAAATGATAGTCTGAGGAGTAGTTGAAATTATTCCTCTTTTTAGAGAGAAAGCTTATTTCCTTGACACTTCCCAAATGCAATTTGGGATCTTTCTTGCCGGACCATGGGGAAATTGCAGGCTTATTAAAAGCATAGACCTATTATACAAAAAGGTAAACTCATTATCTGCAAGACCCACCCCAAGAACAATTTTTCACCATTGCCCTCAAAATAACATATAATCATTACAATGAGTATGGGTAAAACACGAGTATTTATTTAAACTGGATGCTGAATCCTAAGTACTATAATATTGTCACAATAAAACCATTTTTAAAGAGAACAAATGAGAAAAACTGGTTAAGAGCTTGGTTTTAAACCACAAAGTAAATAAATAAATAAATACCTCTCAGTATTAGGGCCCAATGTTTTTGCCTTTGTCCCTAGGGAAAGAAATCCTGGCAGTGGGGTTGAAGGCAGCCCCTTCCCAACCCTTTCCCCCTACTACAAACCACCTCCAGAAGAATCTCATTAATTGACCTTGATAATGAGGAAGTCCTTCACCCACCAACCCTCAGGCAATGAAAAATACTCCAAGGTCACAGTGAAGATCACAGAAGTCCAGGAGCCTAGCCTTGGTGGCTTGCCTACCTCAGGGACTACTTGGATCTGCATAGATTTTACGTGTGTTCACATGCATATGCACACCACCACACCCCCCACACACACACACACACACATAGAGGAATATAAGCTATTTTTATTGAGTCTAGCTAAGAACTCAGGTATTTAAAAGAGCAAATGTCACAACAATCATAGGGTGGTCTCTGCAGTGGTGTGCACTGGACCCCTAGATAGACACATCCAAGTTCTAACCCCTGTGAGCCTCACCTTCCTGGGACATAGGGTCTTTGCAGATGCAATTAGGGATCCAGAAATGAGATCATCATAGATTTAGGATGGACTGTAAATCCAATGACTGGCATCTTATAAGTGAAAGGAGGGGATACAGGAGACACTAACTTAGAGGCAGAGGAAAGGCCACATGAAGAGTCCCGTGAAAATGGAGGCAGAGAACGGAGAGATGCTGCCACAAGCCAGGGGACATCTGTGGCCACCGGAAGCTGGAGGGGGCAAAGGAAGGACCCGCCCCTAGAGAGAGACATGGCCCTACCCAAAACACCTTGATTTCAGATTTCTAGCCCGAAGGACCAGGAGAGAATAAGCTGCTGTTGTTTTAAACCATCCAGTTTATGGTAATTTGTTGAAGAAGCCCTAAGAAACTATTTTACTTGAATTTTTTTTCTTGCTTGGAAGCTAAGTCATTACAGTCAGATGGATGGTGTCAAGCAGAGACTTGAACCATGTCTCAGTTTGTCAGCCCCAAAGGCTGGGCAACTGTGGACTGAATGTTCCCTAAGCACCCCTTCCTCCTGAGAACAGCTATGTGTAAAGGCTGAGGGCCCATGGGGACCACTGGGTTCGTCACCCATGGGGATGTGACAGCTTAAGTTCTCAGGAGCCCAGGAGCCTGAGGAGTAAAAGCCTTTGGGAAGGGTGACCAACTGTCCTAGTTTTCCAAGGACTAAGGGGTTCCTGGACACAGGACTAGCACTACCATGATTCCAAGAAAATCAGGGCAGTTGACTGCTTCCATTTGGGGGACACAGGGGGACATGGAAGGATGAAAGCCTTTGTGGGAGACTAGAAAGACCAGCGTGGGGAGGGTCAGGGCCCCCACTAATGTGTTGTGTCTATCTTCACAGCATTCTGTCCATCCTGGTCTAAATTTGTTCAATGGACATGAAGTGCTTCCCAGACGGGTCATGTCCCACAGGGTGCAGCCTAAGTTCTTTCTCTCCATCCACCAGAGCCATCTGTCAGCCATCTGCAGCCCTGGGCACTCTCAATGGGTCCTACAACCTGGAGCCAGTTTGCCTGAGAGGCACGGACAGGGGGCCGAGGCAAGCACAGGGACCAGTGCCACAGTTCCCCTGAGTGCTGTCACTCACCACTGTAGCCTGGTGTGACCGGAGGACGTCTAATGAAGGTCTTGGAAGTCTCCATGATTTCGCTGTCTGTTCATGAAGGGAAGAAGGAATAAATTGGTTTCCTTAAGTCTCTGCCTCAAGTACTTACTGTGCCTGTGCCAGAGCCCTTGGGAGCAAAGAATGGCTTTGCCAGGGGCTGGGACTCAGAGGCGGCACCAAGCTGGCAGACAGAGCTGGCTTCAGTTACCAACAACGACCTGGTTCCAAGGGGCATCGCTTGACATGCTACCTTTAGATAACCTTGCAGATCACTGCCTACAAGTGTCTCCCTTCCCAGGGAGGCCCCTCCCTCGCCCCTGTCCACCCAACAGTCATGAATGATACACACACTGTGGTCATGAAACGTGACAGAGGTTGGGAATGTAAAGATGAACAGGACCCAGGAGCCCTCATATAGGGCTCATGAACCTCGGGGGAGGAAAGAGACAAGGCCCCCACCCTCCAGAGCTAGTTCTTTATGGAGGTGGAATGTGGGTGCAGTGGTAATGTCTGCCACCACTCCCTTTAGCTCCACACCATTTGGCAATGTCTGGAGACATTTTTTGTTGCCACAGCTTGGGAGATGGGACGCTTCTCATATCTAGTGGCCAGGACGCTGCCAAACATCCTTCAAGAAACAAGAAAGCTCCCTGCAACAAAGAATCGCTCGTCAGTTCTGGCTCATAGAGATCAGAAAGTCCCAAAAGGCTGGCATGGAGTCCAAGGGGAATACAGGGTGGCGGGGGATTGTGGCAGTACCAGTTTATGTGCCTGTTGTCTGTGAATCAAGATTTCTTCCCCCCTCCAGGTCGCCAGTGGTTTCCCCAAAAGGCCCAAGGTCTGCATCTCCACGCTGTGGATGCTGCCATGCCCTATTCTGCCCACAGGTTCATCTCTAAAGCAATGCCCTTGAGGTCAAGAGAAGGGGCTTTCAGGTGGAGGGAGGCCACGGTCCTGGGTTCCTCAGCGGTGATGGGAGAGGCATAGCAACCCAGCCCCAGCAGGTTGACAGCAGTGAAGACCCAGCTGACCCAATCATGGCAGTCTATGCCTGGGAGGAGGGACTGGCCGTGAAGCGATGCCCAGTACACACTGTCCACCTGCTACCAAAATTTTTCTCCAAGCTTTACATGTGCTGACTCACCAAATCCTCTCCTCAGCCCTGCGACACACATGTGGCACCACTATTCTACCCATTTCCAGTCGAGGATGGAAAAGGCACGCCCATTTCTAGAACACTGGCTCTGCAGACAAGGTGGAAGGGAGCTGCATTCTTGTTGAATCCCTGCAGTGTCCCTCAGGGTAACACCTATTGGGGTTCCCATGTGAAAGATGATTTTCAAAAGGCACAGAGAGATCAAGTAACATGTCTGAGGACTCTGGAGTGAAAGCAGACATGAAGGATGAACTCCAAACTCTCAGGGGCAAGATGGGTCGTCCAAAAGTGTTGTGCTTGGATAGGGCCCAGCATCCAGCCTGCCTGGAGGAGGTGGGTAGTGAGGAGCTTGGAGAGGAGGGGCCCTGAATGAGGGCCAGAGGAGGGGGCTGGAAAATGGATGACATGGACACCAACCCTTCCCTGCCACCTCCTTCCCACCCCAACCCCTGCTCTCACCTGGGCGGACTTGGACCTGGGCCATGCACTGGGCCAGGCCTCGGTTGTCCTGGGCCTTGGGCCATCCAGGCCTCTGCCTCATCCTCCAGGCCTCCCGTCCCATCTCCTGGGCTCCCACTGAGGACTCCTGGTCTCCACCAGCCTCTGATCTCCAAGCCTCCCACAGCCTTTGTGAGCTCACACCTGGGCGGGGCAGGGGGGGTGGAGCCTCAGGCCCCAGAGCCTGCCCCTACCCCCCCTCCCTTGGGGATCCACCTCCTCATCCCCCTCCTCATCCCCCTCCTCATCCCCCTCCTCATCCCCCAGCATCAGAGATGAGGTGGGCCCAGTGAACTTGAGGGCACTTCAATGAGCACCCATTTAGTACAGCCTTGAGTTTGAAACAGACCTTCACTCAACAAATACCTGCCCTTGGAGCCCTGCACAGAGCCTGGTCCCCCATGGGAGGGTACCGCTCGGGGGTCAGAGCCGCCATTCTGCTGGTGTAGAGACAGTGGGAAGTGGGCAGAGGAACGGGCCCCCTTCACTTATGGATAAGGGCTAGTCGTGGCTGTGTGAGGAACCTGTGGGCAGGAGGAAGCCTGAGGAGGAGGCGAGGCCTTGTGTCCCCAGTAGCCTAGTAACAGGTGCCTGGCTGGGCCCAGCACAGCCCTAACCCCTTTCTGTCTCTAGGAGGGGCTGGACTTTTCAGGCGCCCGGTGCAAGCAAAGGAGCAATTTACCAAAATGAAGGGCTGCCTGGGAAGTCGAGTCACCCCTTTCTAGCCGCAATTTATGGGAGTGAAGAGAGCTGGAACCTGCATCTCATTGGATTGAAATCCACCAAGATGCTGCCCAATGACCCAGACAGGGAAAGGATGGCCGAAGCCCCGCTGCCTAGTGGCACTACTGCTCTCCCAGTACCTGTCTGAAGTTGGTTCGGGGATACCTCCCAGCCTTCTCCACCCCACTCTCCTGGAAAGTGAACTTCAGGTGGAGCCAACCACCAATTTTATCCTTCTTGTGGTCCTAGGACCCCCACCTCTGGCCCTCTAGAAGCTTCTAGAGGCAACTCAGAGTGATCCAGGTGTGGATTCTGGAGGCATCCCAAGGCTCTAGTTGAAGCCACTTTCACCTGCTAGGATGCCAGTGAGCACGGCACTGTCCCAGGCCTTCTGTGTTCTTTAGTGACTTTCATTTGGGTGCAGTGGAGTTGCCCGTGGCCACTCTGCATATGGGCCTACTCTCTGGCTAGAATACTTTCTTCCTGTTTGGAAGAAAACAGGGTTCTGTGGACATGAATGGAGCCTTGGTTCCCAGGAAAGGAAGGGCCGGTCATGTTGGAATGACTGTTAATAAAGCTTATTGCCCTCTAGGAAAGACCCGGAAATCATCCTGGAGATGGGGTGGATAGGGCATCAGTAATGACCCATCTAGAATTCCACATACAAAAACAAAGTGGGGGTAAAAAAAATCCTGGGCCATATGAGATCCAGAGTTTTACTTTATTAGACATCAGTGAAGATAAGAGAGTTTGCAGACACAGTCCTGTCCAGTTGTGAACTGCTGCGACATTCTGTGAAGTTTGGATCTATCTTGGAGTGAACAAGACCCTGAATGGCTGAGATTGTAGAACAGTGTTCCATAATTCAAGCAGATGAGAGGTGTTAGTGACAGGATGGCCAACGACTTTTATACTAGTCATCCACTTAAGTCATTTCCCAGCATCTGTAGGCAGCTTACTCACGGCAATTACATCTCTACAATGTGAAGTTTGATCTTGGACTAATAATGCGTTTGACTCCTGTTTAAATTGGTGCATGCGATTCTTTGCTACCCTGGCAATTAACCAGACCTGGACTCTAAAAGCTAAACTTGGTCTAAATAACATTCTAAGGGTGGGGCAGGCTCTGTAATCTGGACTCAGCCAACACTCTGCAAATACACTCTTGTGATTCCTCCTCTTTCCTATCATGTCTGTAAGTTGTCTGTCATTCATTAATGCCTCCTGCATACAGAAAAGGCAGTGACAAAGGACATCAACAACTCTGCTTCCAAGAAAGGTGACTATCAAATAATATGCCAGGAGCAACTGAGTAATGGGTCAGGACCACAGGCCTTCTAGAAACCTTCTAAGATTAGGAAATGTGTCCAAGTGTACTTATCCAGTGCTCTTACTCTAAAATATTTCAATAGGGGAAAGGGATGGATTTGGGAGTCTTGTCTAAGGAGTTGGATTACTAGGGCTGCATCTCTGGGGCCAGAAGAAAGTCCTGCAAAATTGCCACCCCTTCTCTATCATCAATTTGCCAACACCGTAGATTTCTATCAGTTCATTGAAGAGAACTAGTAGACAAGGAGACATCCTTAATTCAAGGCAGGAAGAGCTTTGCGTTAGCAGCAAACAAGGGACTTGCCTCATCCTTACCCAACAGAAAAGCTTGGTTTATGTACCACTTGGTTCCTGCCTTTGACCCTGGTGAACTGAAAACATCCACACATGGACCACACTTTGTCCTCAGAGTCACTACTTTGCCCCACAAGTACAGGTTGACAACCCAACAGAATGCAAAGAGTTTTCATAGGTTTTTCTGCACAGTCATATTTGGTTACCAAACCAGAATGTTCAGCTCTCAAAGTCTGGACAGGAGAATTGATACATTACGCTCCCTTAAATATAGCTCCTGAATCTTTGGAAAGAATGTGCATGTGGAAGTTGGCGAAAACTGAAGAAGCTGTTGATCCAAGTGGTCCAGGTGTTCAGAGTATTAGCTGACCCTAGGGCACCTCTGCCTAATGCTCAGTCTTGCACACATAATCCATCACTTGGTATCGGTGCAAATCAGTGGTTAGTGAGAGCAATTAAGAAATGAAAATATGAAATATTAAGGGCAGTGATATCAACAAAAATCAAAGAACATTTTCCTTTTTTAAAATAAGAAAAACATTGTAGAAATAAAGATTCTGTACAAGATTTCAACACTGTATGTACATAAAATTATATTACTCATAACTAAATGGAAAAGTCTTATTTGCAGACTATGGCTGGCAACACCAAAGAGGGACACACAACATTAAGCTTTTGAAGCAGAGCAGGCAGCAGGAGACCCCGAGAAACACACCTTGGTGCCTGGCTATGAAATCCCATGACTCAAGTTATGGAACTGGCTTTCTCCAGTTCTGTGGCTTATTCATGTTTCACTTTCTAGCAGGGAAATCTGCAGCAGGCGAAGTGAAAAAGAAGATGGGCTAAAAAGAAACCCGAAGTGCTGCTCACAATCTGCATATTGGTGATGGTTTGTGAATCCAACTTGCATTCAAAGCGCATTCCCTCGTTCTCCGTTCGCTATGCATGCCTCCAGTGACTTGAAACCGGAATGACTTCCAGCAGGTGGAAAAGACTGCTTTGAACAGACCAGAAGGACTGTGCTTCAGATCCTTGAGTCTCTGTCCTCAGTTGGCTCCTGAATGTTGGCGAAAACTGACTTTGGGTGGTGGGGGAGGGAAAAATGCAGACCCACTGGCTGACTTTCAGGACATCTTTTCCCTGCCAGACCACCTAGTGAGAATTTAAAGGGCCATCCTAGGTGACGGAGCCCCAACCCCACTTATCAAGAGGACAAGGCGTGGGGTCCGCCCTCTTCCCTAAGAAAATTCCAAAGGGAAGAACAGAGGGCTCAGGCTGTGGCCTGTGCTTCAGCTTTGACAAACTAAAGTTAGGAATTCTCAAATTCCAGCTGAACCCCATTCACTTCTGGTATACACTACAAACGCAGATTCTGGACCCCTTCAAATTAGCTTCTGCTTAAAAGGGATGGGATCCAGGAACCTGCTCTAAGCGAGCACCCAGACGATTCTGACGCAGGCAAGCCACAGACATGCTTTAGAGAACAACTGGCTTGGTAAGTGGATGGAAATGGAGAATATCATGCCAAGTGATAGCCAAGCCCAGAAGCTCAAAGGTCAGATGTTTTCTCTCATATGCAGAAGCTAGAGTGAAATAAAGGAAAGGATAACATAAGAAACCATCAAATGCAAATTAATAGGCGAATGAAAGGAAGTTAGTAGAGGAAGGAAATGGGGAGGGGGAGGAAGGATGAGAGGGAAAGGGGGGGATCATGAACCAAAATCAATATCCATGCCTGTATGAGTTTGTCTGGATGAACCCAATGATCATAAAGCTCTAATAAAAAAGAGAGAGAAAAAAGAAAACAATTGGCTTAATTCATCAAGTCTAGATCTACACATGAATTTAGATGGATTTGAAAAACTGGAGATTTTTAATGAAGCATCTCATAGAACAGACTCTCCTTTGACATTTCACCAATGTATTCCTTTCACAAGATGGAAATGAATGGTCAGAACTCTCAGGGGGATGGAGATGAGCAGGAAGAATGGGGGCTAATTTAAAGTTTGGATGCTTTTCAAGGTTAAGGGCTATTCTGGAGTAGGGGACTAGGAGATGTGAACAAAGCAATGGCAGCCTCATGTTCTCACAGTGAATTCCTCCAAGATTCACTAGAATTACTTTTGAACTCAGAAATCAGGATTTGGCATTCTGTGAGTTAGATCACAACATTTGTAGTAGTTTCCCCTCATCCATGGTTTCAGTTACCATGGTCAACTGTGGTCCAAAAATATAGTAGAGTACAATGAGATATTTTGAGAGAGACCACATTCATATAAATTGTGTTACAGTTGGTTTGTACGATTTCCTTATTTTGTTATTACTATTATCTCTTACTGTGTCAAATTTATAAATTGAACTTTATCACAGATTTGGAGATATAGGGAAAAAAATAGTGTGTGTATATATAGGGTTTGATACTATGGGGGGGGTTCATGTCTCTACTGGGGATCTTGGAATGTATCCCCCACAGATGAGGGGTGAATACTGTGATTTGGTGTAAGGCAGCAACTCTTCAGTATCTTTTTCCATCAAAGCAAATTTTTACCTGCTGAAAAGCTGAGGTGTTAGCATTCCTACTCCCCAAAATCCTAGTGGGGTAGCCAAGGCTATAGTTATTTTTCCCCAAACCTTCTTGGAATTTAAATTATCTCAGAACCTAAAATAGCGCCCAGTGTAGGCAGTCTTCTCCCACCAGCTGACGATGCTCCAAGTTCCCTCTGAGTCACCGCTGTTCATTCCAGGATGAGAAGAAACTGACTACAGATGGGTGGCATTTTATATTGACTGCTATCCAAAAAGAAAAAGAAAAAAAAAACCTAAAAAGAAAAGATCTCAGACGAAGATTTTCTCCTGACTCAAAGATCTCATTTCAAATCTAGAAAGAAGGCAATAGGGCATTCTAAGTTCTACTTGGCAGAGATCTGTTCAAAGCAAGGCTCCACCACTGCTGCAGACTGTACCGATCCCCTTGTCGGGTGGTTGGTGCATCATTTTGGTACCTGTGAAAACTAGCTGCGCTTCTAGGATCCTTGAATTTCCTGTTCCTAGACCTCAATCATAATTTCTGACCGCTTTTCTGACTCCAGTGTACCCTCCAAAAATCCCTAGTTGTTTCTCACCCTGGTTGTTCTCCTGCTAAAGTTCAGTTGGGCAATGGCAAGGGTCAAGGTCAAGGTCAGGACAGTCAAGGATAAGGTCAGCAGATGCAGATGAGCTGCTCCTAGGGGCAGGCGGCAGGGAAGGATGGTTAGTAATTTAAGAAGTCGATCCCCACTTTGACACTCTTTGAGGTGGCTATGTCGATGGCTGTGGCCTTGATCTCGGTGTCCCCGAACTGCATGAGGGTCTGGATTTCCCTCCTGGCAGGCACTGCTGTGCCGCTGGTCCCCGTGAGATCCAGGCGGAGCGTGCCACACTTCTTCACCCCTGGGTCAGTGATGAAGCTGACGGTGTCATGCTCAGAGCTGTAGATGTTGATGACAATGACCAGCTGAGAGGGCTTGGCCGGGGTATAGCTACGTTTGACCAGCTCTCCCAGGGCCACCGACTGGTCGGCAGAGATGAACTTGTCAAACACGTCGGTGCACCAGCGAGTGCCGTCCTTCACCAGCAGCTTCTCGGGCGGGTGCTTGCCCTCCACGTAGCGGTTCAGCACGCCCACCCCGTAGGTGAGCGGGGACCTGCGCACCTTGATGACGGCGGGGTCCAGGCCGAAGAGGACGGCGCCCTTGAGGATGGTGAGGCCCACGTCCTGGGGGATGATGATCCGGCACTTGTCACCAAAGGCTGCATGCACTGCCTGCTGCAGGAGGGGCGCCTCGGCAAAGCCACCCACCAGGAAGAGGAACTTGACCGTGCAAACCTCTGGCTTCTGAAACAGGTCCCCTGAAAGGGAAGAAGATGGAGGAAGGTCACAGCAGCAAAAGCCAGCAAGCAAGGGAGAGGCAGGCTGCTCATCTCTGGGAAGAGACGAAACCATCTGGGCCCCTGGGAGCCTGGCTTGGTCTGAGCCATTGAGTTCTTATCAAGTGAGTCTTTCGTAGAAAAGGAGTTTTCACACCAGTGCTCAGCCGTAAAGGCCAGAGCAGCTGCTGAGTAGAAGCCCATTTGAACAGAGAGGCGGTGAATATTTTAAGTGGAACTTTCTATGGAGAAAGGAATCTCTCCAAAACGAATCACTTCCACGGTGGAGTAGGCCAGGGCCTGCTGTTAGAGCCAGGATTCTCTGATTTGCATAAAAATCTCATCCCACCTTTAGAGGTTCAGACTTGGAAGGTCGTGGGGGTTGGAAGAAGATGGGAGGTTTGGATCCTGGGAAAGGTCCCCAGTGATTCACTGAGTGTCCCTGGGTGAAAGCCACCAACTCTGCAGGTTGACAGCATGGCCAGATTCTGGTGGCCCTCTTGGTTCTCACCACAGTTCCTTCTCCTCTAGTAGGTAGGATTCCTAATCTGTCCTAGTCACACAAACAGGATGCGCTCCCTAGAGTGGCTGTTGGATGACAGGGCTTCAGAGCTCCCAGCTCTCTGACCTCTGGGACCAAACTGAAAGCCCAGGACAGGTTCTCAGCTGCTTTGCAGTAGGAGAGGGATGCACACCCTGTGTCCAGCAACCTCCCTGAGTTCTGTGGCCACCAGACCCAGATCCCCTGCCAACCCGACTGCATGGTACTGGTTGGTGATGCTGGACAAGCCCCACGGATACTTACGGAGGTGCTCAATGATGCTGTCTATGGTTGGCTTAAAAAGGGCATTCATGGCATCTGGACTCATCCTCAGCATACCCTGGGAGGACCACTTCACAAAATCCACGCTGTAGGAAGGTGACACAGACGGGAACAACAGTGAGTGCCTGCAGGTGCCAGGGCTGCTCGGCTCTGGCATGTGCCCTGGCAGAACATCGGTCACATCATGGGGCAGAAATGACTTTCAAAGTCAAAAGCACACTTGGAAACCCCCTCAACTGCCAGGGCCCGGACCCTCAGAACCTCAAGAACTGACGTAACCTCTTATATTTCTCTTTGCTTCCAACCTTCTCCTGGGATGATGGAGGCCAAAGTCTAGTGCAAGAAGGAAGGAGGTGCTTGCCCTCTGGATGCCAGCTTGCCAAGGGCCCACGAGATGCTTTCACTGGGCTACATAAGCTACAAGTGTGTGTGCTGAGGCGTATCTCCTCAGCCCTCCAGGTAGCTGTCCCATGGCATGGACGTACAACACGTCTAGAAGCAGAAGGGTGGAACAGCAGGAGCTCTGGACGGGAAGCCAGGTGGCTGGGCTCCAGGCTGGCTCCACGGCTTAGTAGCTATGGGACTTCAGGCACTTTGGCCTCTGTTTTCTCTGAGCCTGGTCTTCTCTGGAAGTCAAGGATAATAGCACTTGCCTCACCCCCTCACAGGGCAGGTTATGAAGATCAAGGTTTCTTCTCTCCTGTTCAGACTGGGCAACCAAACTACAAAGGGCAGAACTTTGTCCCTGTTGGAGTATTCCAGCTACACTAACTAAAGAGTTGTCAATTCCTATGATAACCCAGTGGTCACCCAGTGAATCAACAGGCGCAGGTAATGCTCATCAGTCCCCTGATAGGATGCAATAGGAAATACCACCACTCACTAAGTAGATTTGCCAGAAATCCAAACTTGAATCCAATTAAACCACTAAGTCTATCTGTAAGCAAAAACATACCAGGGGCAGAATGAAAAGCTATGGGACACCAAGTGCATGCAGTGAGCAAAACCCAGATTGTAGGAAACTCTTGAGCACAATTAACCAGTTTTGTCATCTAATTAAAAAAAGGGTGTGTGTGGGGGGGAACCCATACACCAGGTGAGACTTGAGAGGTTCATTAGGATGCTGATGCAAATTGGAAAACCTTTAGGAGACAGTTGGAAAAACTGTTGATGATAACTGGATATTTGATATCAAAGAATTATTAACTCTAGATGTGATGATGTCATGGTTACAATTCAAAATTTATCTCCTTTAGAACCGTCTGTTGACATATTTATGGATTTGATGACAACCTATCTGAGATTTGCTTTAAAATAACAGGGAGAGGGTCGTGAGATGTAGACTGAGTGGGAGCCAAGAATCCTGAAGCTGGGTGATGGAGTTTCATTTTCCATTATGGGAAGGTATCTATGGGAGGTGATGGATATGTAAATTTCTTTGACTGTAGTAATCATTTCCCTGTGGATATGGAGATATATTTATATATATCAAAAAATCTTTAAAGTTATTAAAACATATGATTTTGTCTTTTTTTAAAATTCAGCTTAAAACCATCTTCCTAATACATTTATTTTACAACAAATACTTGCATGTAGACAAGGGTCTCAGAGAAGCAGGAAACCCAGATTCCCATGAGATTTTTTTCAACAAATATTATATTGAGTCCCTACTATGTACCAGCTTTTCTTCTAGATACTGGGATTTCAACAGTAACCAAAATTACACTTCCCTGTTATCATAAAGCTGATATTCTTTAGAAAACATAATAACTAGCACAAAGGTGACACTTTTCAGGTCTCAAATAATGTGCTTAGTACCTAATGTTTATGAATGGGTTTTATCCTCACAACAACACTAGGAGGTAAGCAGAACTCTTATCTCCACTTTCCAGATTTAAAAAACAAAAGCAAAAACAAAAACCCTGAGTAGTAGAGAGGTCAAGTCATTTGCCCAAGATAGCAAATGTGTGGGACTGGAACTCACCACCCTCCCACCTCTGACCAACACAATCCACCCGAGACCGTCCCAAGCCAAGGTAGCCAGCTCACTTGCTCTTCCTCAAGGCGTGTTCCACGCTGTGCCCACGGAACTTCTTGTAGTAGTCGATGAAGGAGAAGGGCAGGGTGATGTTGAGAGGGTTGGTTCTGTCTGGAGCAGCCGCTCTCTTTCGAGACTCAAAGGCAATCATTAAGTCGACCCAGGCTGCAGGACGCTTGATTTTGAACTGTTCAATAAAATCCTCTCCAAATATTTTACACAGAAGTTTCTCAAATTCATAATCTACTCCCAAGGATCCATAGGGTCCACCTAGGTCAGGAATGAAATGGGAGCCCATGATGTTAAAAACCATCAGAAACCAAATCCAAACTCTGAGAAAAAAGCCCACACTGTCCTCCTCTGATGCATAAAGAAATGCAAAGTTGGACCCCCTCAGCCAGCGGACTGCAGAACCCTTAGGTTCTCACTCCATATACAGAGATTATTTTTTTTTCCCCACAGAAATCATCAGCAGTCTGTCTAAAATCAATTATGTTTCAAATAAGATCAATATATTTAATTAAATAGGAGCAAGAACAAGCTTCGGTTCGGTGCCCTTGGTCCAGATGAGGTGTTGTGAGACCTCCTAGAAAGCTGGCCTTAGCTCTTAAATCATAGGTGACATCAGAACTTTCAGAAACAAGCTCCCTTGGCCAGATTCACCTAATGCTAAAACTCAAATCGGAGGTGGTTTGAGCTTAAAAGAACACTTAACTGCATTTTCCTATTGGTGGAGATGTGACACCTGTGGTCCCACAGGCTGGTGACAGCAAGAGAAAGAAGCACTTTCAGAAAGAGTCTGAAATGAGTGAATTGGAACTATCTGGAAAGGGCTCATGGGTGAGAAAACCAGCCATGCTGTGGCTCACCTGTTGCTTTATACAGTTCCTTTAGGTGTCCCTCGGGTAGCCGTATCTGATGGACTGTCAGGTCTACGGTGCCTCCGCCACTGTCCACAACCACATACTTGTCACCTAGTACAGACACAGCCATTCTTTACATAGAACCACTTGTCAACCCGTTCTGAAACAAGCTGGTGGATGATAACTTGGTCTACCCAGCTAAGCACCACCAGCACTGCTGGCTAGCACATGGTTTTGCTAATCAGCAGCCTAGCAAGTTATTCAGAGGGCCAGCGAAGCATGGATGATGAAGAACCCAGAAGAGGGCTCTGGATGACCAAAGCATGCATGTCACACCGTGCCACATACCAGGCACATACCATTACCTGCTGTTGAACACCAGACTTACTCCAGGACGAGGGAGTTCTAGTTCCTACCTTTCTTGGGAAGAGTCTGCATGATTTTACAACATGCAAAACTATAGCTCCCAACAGGGCTCCACCTGGGTGAGTGGCCTTCCAAACCCACTGATTTTGAACATTTTCCCACAGTGCAGAAGGAACAAATGGGAGTGCAAAAACAGCAGCACACACACACAAAAAAAATAATAAATACATAAAATTTAGCAAGGGCAAAGGATATTCGAGAATACTACCTTCCTCCAGCTCTGACCAGATTTCTCCTATGACATTCTCCACCAAAAAGGTCCGACTCTGACGATTACGCCGTACGTGTTCCTTAGCTAGCAGCCAATAGAAAGAAAAAGACGATGGGTAAGGAAGCATGAAAATGCAGACAGTCATCTGCAGTTGGCAGAGATAACAGCAGGAGGAGGCTCAGGAATGGCACGTCTACTTATAGGTGATCAAAACAATTAATAAACAGCATTCGGAATCACAAAGCCAGTTCTTCCAAGAGAAGGTGGTTCTTCACACCAGCCTTCATCTCTTCATCTCCTGGCCAGCTTTGGCCTGTGCCTAGCTGAAAGCTCACCCTGATGACTTTCCCTTCCTCTGGTGACATTTTTTGGGGAATGGGTTAATAAAATCAATGTCCCAGCTTTACTTCCCCAAGGAGGAAGCCCTGGAAATGAGCAGTGAGCTCAGTTAAACAACTTCACATCAAGGAACTTTGTCCGATACAAAGGAAAGTGGGGTATGGCATCTGGATCCCAGATAAATGGATTGAGCCCTTTCCTGACAGTGTGCTCTTCAGCCACAAGGTGGCGCTTCAGCCACAAGGTGGCATCTGAACTCTGCCTGGCCTGGCACTTGCTCAAGAATCCTGGGGACAACCTCTGCTTGAGTCCACAGGCCCTGCTGTGGCTTGGGTGCTGGGACATGAGAAAGATAGGGTACAAACCACTGTCCTATGTTCAGATGAGGAAACCAGGTCAGGCGAAGTGAAGGAATTTGCAACTCTTGTCTTGCAGCTCAAAATGAACCCACAGACCCTGTCACACTCATGATTTACAGGGACATTTGATTAACTAGAACAATGAGATGTTAGAAATGAGAAAGACACTGTGAAAGGACACAGCCAAGGTGGGAGTTGGGGCAAATCACTTAACTCCTCTGAGCTTCATTTCCTCATCCATAAAGTGGGAATGTTCATAGTTGGCCTCAGTTCCTTGTTGGCATATAGTAGGTGATATTGAAGGCAAAGCACCTACTATGAAACCTGGTGCTCATCAAATGACAACTACCATGATTAAGTTAGACCAGGAAGAAGGCTCTGCCACCCATCCCCACCACCATGTTGTTGTTGGGATTTTTTTAGTTCCTGAGCTGGTGCTGCCGACTTTGGATTGCCCTTGGTTGCTGGTTACCCAATACAGCACCCTTGGCCCGCAATCCTCTTTCTGCAAGGAGTACAGTGTTTGCAAAACAGTTTCTCTGGGGATCAGAACTTCAGATGCCCCGTCAGCTCGGCTGACTCCAAGTGCTAGGTTAGATTAGATTGGAGTGGGACGTTTCTCAGGAGGGCTCCCAAACTCAGGGCTTCTTTCCTGTTTCCTTGGGATGAACCTCTGTTGCAGACCTTGCAGTGGGCATCTGCTGTCTGAGACAGTCTAGATGACACATATGATGGCCTTCATGAAAACAGCCAAGTGAGGCGAACAGAACACGTACTGAGCTCTCAAAAAATTATCCTATTTCTTTCAGGCAGATTAAGCCCACTATTGTGTGTGTGGGCGGGGGGGGGGGAGGTGGTGGGGGGAGACAACGGTGTCCTTTATTGATCTCATCCTTACAATAAAATAGCACCAATGGCAAACCTTGCACTCAGGGAGCTGCGTGCCAGCTCTACTCCTCGGGGCCTAACTGGACCCCATCCATAAGGGAGCCTCCTAGCACCTCGGGCATCCTGATTAAGTGATCTGCTGCAGCACCCCCTCCTTCTGGGAGAGGCTTCCCAGTTGTAAAGTAAGGCTGACACCAGATCCCCTGCCTTAGGGCCCCTCGGAAATGTGGTGTCCAATAATTTGAGGATTTCAAAATTTAGAAAGCCCTCTGAGCACACAGAGACAGCAGCACATTCCACAAGCCACAGGACACAGACACAGAGCCCTGTGGGGGAGATGTGATTTGTTAAAGAAGAAGAAACACAAAACTGAGCTCTTTGGGAATGCCATGATCAAAAATCAGATTCTCCCCAAAATGTGTTCTATTCACAGGGGACATAAGAAGAGCTATTCCAGAATTAGCTGATCCTGACATGAATTTCTTTTCATGAACAACTGAGAATTTACATGTAAGCTATAAGCTCAGTCTTTCCCCCTTTTTCCAATGAAAACAATAAAGAAGGAAACCTAAACATGTACATGTTGTCCCAAGTATGTCAGTGCTACCGTGTTTGACCTAGTGAGCTGTAAGGCCAGCCTCGACTTCCCCTGGGGAGCTACAGCATGACTAGGGGGTAATCCAGGCCTAGGATTTAAAGGGAAGCCTGTTTCATTATTTCTGGGGAAATCAGCTCTAAGGCACTATCACACAGCCCTAGCAGGCTGTGGCAGCAGCCTGGTGACAAACAAACCTACTACTGCCTCCTGGCTGAGGTTTATAGACTCCTAACTTCAGGGATTCAAATGCAAAGAGGTGACCCCCCAGGGCAGTTGCCCCTGTGAAGAGGAAGAGGAGCAGCTTGGAAAAGACCCCCATATGCAGGGGCAGGAATGTGTATCTTCTCAGAGTCAGCAGAGGCCAGGGCCTTGGGACACAGACGCAGGCTTCCTGGTCCTCATCTGGGAATAAAGGAGAGCCTACAACTATGGAGCCCAGGACCCATTGGCACCCATGCTCATGTGGTGCTTTGTCCCTGACCCAGTCTGTCTGCAAACGCTGAAGCCCTGAGAGGCCCACAGAGCCCTGGACACGAGGGAAAACAGTTCTGGGGACCAAGATTGTGACCCACTTGCACACAGGTAACTAACTAGTTGAAAAGTAACTATTAAAAAGGAAACTTCCTCCAAATACTCACCCTGAGCCTCCCCTAGTGGGTGTTCTTCCCACAGCTAAGTGAGCATCCCCTGGTCAGGAGGTCAGCCCACTCCATCTGTATTCTAACCTCCGCTAAAACACACAATGAGCTCATCACCCAGAAAGCAGCCCCACTGAGTGAGTCAGAAATAAATGGACAGTCTTAACGGAGGAAATAATAATAGGAAACTGGGATTAGAGGGAGAATCAGCTAGTAGGCAAGAGAGATCCAGGGCTAGAAAGCTGAGGCTTGGGGGTGTAGCTCCGTGGTAGAGAGTTTGCCTAGAGAGCATGAGGCCCGGGTTTGATGAACAACTCTCTGGTACCTTCATGTTCTTGACGAAGCCCCTCCAGGCACTTATGGGTGATATGCCAGGTGACCATTGCTTAGTCCTCCAAGAGGCCAGGAAGGGAGACTGACACAAAGAGGCTTAAAGCCAGCCTCCTCCTAAGGTATCTTGATCCTTCCTTATGGCATTAAATGCCTCTAACATCATCAGAGGTAGAGAAACACCTGGGGGCAGGGGGAGGGAGGGAGAGAGAGAGCAGAGGTACCCTGTGCAAACCCCGCTCCTACTGTGTCACTGGCGCTGTACCCATTGACCGCCACCTTGCCGCTCAGCTCAATCATCTGGTGCAGACGCAGCTTCCGGCAGTAGATGGAGGCAGCCTCAGGCTCCAAGGCAATGATGAGCTGCTCCGAGTTCTCAGGAGAGGCCAGGCCTGCCTGCAAGACAGAAGCTGAGGCTGGGACCGGGGCTCCCTGAACAGGCTGGCTCAGAGATACCATGCGGCCCACAGGAGGGACAGAGCACACATGGTTCCTGTCACCACTGTGCTGCTTTGTTGCTGTTTCCTTGGTCTGACACTCCCAAGGAAGGGACACTCACGCTCTGCATGTTTGGGACAGTCCCACGCAGACTTTGGCATACTGAGCCCCAAACACTTCAGGGTGGCTAAAGAAATTGTACAAGCACCCTCAAGAAACACAAGGCTCTGGCCACAGGACCTCTTGCACTTGGGCCTTGATTGGCCCAGAATTGAGAAGTACCAGGGAGGAGGCGGGGTGACTCTGGGCTGTAGGGTGCAGATGGGGTTCTACACCAAGTCGGAAGGACAGAGTTACAAAAGTCTCCAAACTTTGAAAATCATCCCAGGTCAGAGGCAGGTGATCTGTTCCCTGGTTACAGTGGGCAATACAGCAGACCCCACCTTGTAGACCTCAGCTAGGTGAGCATCTGACTTGTACAGGATCTGATCTGCTCTCTGTGGAGCACTGGGAGGCCCTACCATTTGCCTGCTTGGGGAAATGTATAAGCAGTCACTCCTGGATGAGGAAGCCCCTCCTGGAACCCCAAGGAGTCCCTCATTTTCTAAATATGGGAAGTCATCGGCAAGTATCTTATCAAAGCCTTTATCCTTTTCATAGTTTATATTACATATACATATCAAATATAGTCGTAAAAATTTGGTCCCCAAGTTCTCATCTGTGGTCTCCATCTGCATTTGGGATCCTGGCCTCCAGGAGGCAGAAATGCTTCAGTTCTGTGACACGTGACCTGTCCCAGTCAAGCCCCTTCCAGGCCCTAAGAAGGGCCAGCCATGAAGCCCCAGGACCACCTTCCTGAAGGTGCTCAGAGAAATGGGCCTGGGCCTGTAACCAGATCCCTGCCACCTCCTACGGCCCTGAGCTGGAGCAGGAGGTCCACAGTGGAGGCTGTTCAGGTGCACGGGGTTTCCTTGGCCACCAACAGGAAGGACAGAGCACACATGGTTCCCATTACCACTGTGCTGCTTTGTTGATGTTTCCCAGGACACCTGCCCTCATGCTACATCCACTTGGGAGGAAGCCCCTTCCTGCAATCCTCTTCTACACCAGACCCTCAAGGTTTAGTGGATTCTTCCCATGGACCAGGCATGGAAGTTGTCCTAATGTCGTGCCTGCACGAAAACCTCTCCTCAGGAGGAGTGGCCTAGAGCCATGGTTGGAGGGGCTGAGGAGGGTCCATCAAGAACAAGGAACAAGCAGATTCAGGTAGAACATCAGAAATGTGACAGGCCTTCGGAGACTTTGTCCACCTCCTTCACTTAACGTACAAAGACCAAGGCCCAGAGCAGTAGGGGCACCAGCTGTCCCAGAGTGCCCAGAACAAAGGGATTTCCTGGGACATGAGACTTTCAGTGTTAAAGCAGCACGGTCCTGCTGGAAGGTGTCCAACCCTTAAATGGTGGCACCAGCACAGGCTGGGGTCTTGAGTGATATTAATCCGCATTTTGTTGTGATAAAAAAATAAACAAGAACAACTTAAAGGAGGAAAGATTTATCTTGGTTCCAGAGGTTTTAGTCCATGGTCAGCCAGCTCTGTTGCATTGAGTCTGAGGTGGGGATGAACAGTATGGCAGAAGGGTGTGGTGGAGGGAAGCTGTTAGCTCATGGCAGCCCAGCAGCAGAGGTGGGAAGACGAGGCCAGGGACATGATACAGTCTTCAAGGACACCTTCCCAGTGACCCATGCTCCTCCTGCCTACAGTTTCCACCAGCACCCAGTAGTCCATTCAAATTATTAGTCCACCAAATGAGGTCATCATCCAATCACTTCCCAGAATCCCCACCTCTGGACATCACTGTCTTGGGACCCAGGATTCCACACCTGAGCTTTGGGGCATTCCAGGCTCAACCCATAACATGAGACCTGCAGATGAGGCTCTTTAAATTGCTACTGGCTCTCCTGCTCTTAGTGCCTCTAGTTACAGGTCCCCAGCCAGCCCTGGTATGTGACAAAACTCTCCCGTGCCTCTCACACTCCCTCCTCGATGTTTCTGAGGCACCGTGTTTCACCAATGACTATGGGACAGTATCAGATGACTCACTGCCTGAATGGGCTGTCAGAAGTTCTCCATTACAACTACACCCACAAGGAAATGTCGGCTATGGTGTCCTAAGGAGGTATTACCGCATGTTGGTGACAGAAAATCACTCTGTAAATATCAAATGTCTCACAAGTGGCAGAGCCCCTTCTGGAAGACAGGCTTTACAAAACCAGATGGGAGCCACACCTACGTCCTACACCATCCACAGGGAGCCTCCACCCCTGCTGCTCAGGACCCACATAGGCAGACGGAGGCCCATCAGCCTGGTCCAGTGATAGAAGAGGCCAGGGCCACTCTTACGTGACACTGGTCCACAGGCTACTGACTGAGGCATGAAGAGATTTTTCCATTGCTTGTTGAAGCAATTAAAAGTTTCCATTCCCCAGCTTCACCTTCTCCCAGGGTCACATTAGACATCCTTTCAGCACAAAGATGGTTGACAGTTAAGGGGCCCAAGGAAACAGGGTGTGGGTCACACATGTGCAGTGCCACCAAGAAACCTCGAACTCTTGAGTCTCAAGGGTCCCAGAAGAAGAAATCCAAAATAAGACCAGAAGGAACCCTTCTAAGGGACAGCTCATGCCTTGAAGTTTCCATTCTTGCATCTGGTGCATCAAGGGCCTCCTGGAAGAGCAGGAGGCCAGCTTCCCAGCACGGACGGGGAATAGGGAAGATTGGCTGCCAAGGAACAGCTGGGCCTGCATGGATCACAGTCTCTTGCTAAGTTGAGACGAGAAAATAAACTAGGCAGCGGGGGCAGTGAGGACTGTGGGGACAGAGCCCCACA
Organism: Spermophilus citellus; assembly: GCF_964194105.1. Classification (NCBI taxonomy): domain Eukaryota; kingdom Metazoa; phylum Chordata; class Mammalia; order Rodentia; family Sciuridae; genus Spermophilus; species Spermophilus citellus. The sequence continues at coordinate 84,275,803 of NC_138195.1, forward strand.
GTGCAGCCCAGAGACTCAGTGTTAAAGGACACAGGCAAAGACCCTGCTGACTCCAAGGCCACATTACTGTTAGTCTGTCTGGGATATCAACCTAGAGAGACAAGGGCCTGCGCTGTGACAGAAGGGGACAGGAGGGGAGAAGGAGCTACATGTGAACTCCCGGTTCCTCTGCCTGTCCTGTTCCTGAGATTCTAAGCAGGAACTCTGACTTAGATGGGAAAATCTTTCCATGGAAAATCAAATCAAGAAGTCCAGAGGCAAGAAGTGCCTCCAGTGAAATGACACAACAGGAGGGAGTCTGGGTGTGCAGGTGACAACCCAGCAGGGCAGTTGGGACGCTCCCATATCCTAATATCAAAAAGAGATACCAAGCTAACCCCAGTCTGCCCCAAACAGCACTGCATGGACCTGCAGGGGACACCTTTCATCTGTCCTGTCCCTCCTCAGCTGGTCTGGCCTGGCTTCCGTGGCAATAGTTGTGACACATTTCCTTACAGGGGTTCCTCACTGCATCTGGGAGAAGATACAGAGAAAGGGTAAAGAGGAGCCAACTCCAGAGGGGAGCAAGCAGCAAGGTCAGAAAGGGGCTGTTCAGTGTCTGGGTGACCAGACAAAGCGAGCACCGGCTTTGTCACACTTCCCAGCAGAGGGACCTTGTTCCCACCAACAAACTCCTGCAGTGCCACAGAGAAGAGCTGCAGGGTGGGGGTGGGGCAGGCAGCTGGTTCTGCACAAATTCCATCTCCCCAGGAGGAGTCCCAGACTCACTTAAGATTCCAAGAACAGGAGGGAACGGGCCAGACTCTGAAAACTTTTGTTTCTTGCAGCCACTCACTGCTGCAGCCCTCTGGAGACGTGTGGCTCTGTTTGCCTGAGATCAGGCCAGGTCAGCTGGAGCAGAACATGCTATTCACTGATTCTGCCTTTGGAACTGGTACCACACTGCTCCTCGTCCACTGTGAGGTGTCCCTCCACAGGGGCCCTGGCTGCACACTTCACAGATTCTGTCTCCACCTACACAGACAGTGCCTTTTCTAAGGGCATCGGTCAGGTCTCCTCGCCCTGTAGCACATAGTAGGTGCTCAGGAGGCAGCTGAAAAGGCAATGAATCGACCAGCCCTCTAGCCAGCCTCTCTTCTGCACTTTTCTGACCCTTACCTCTGCTGAACACACACGTTCCACAGGCGCAACCTGGGAATTCTACAAAGTGCCTGAACCAGGAGCCGTGCTACCTGCTACCCCCACTGACTCCTCTGGGAATCTGGGCCAGCAAGAGCAGCCTCCTCATAGTAGCTTTTCAGAGCCTCGCTTTGTGATCACGAGCTCCACTCAGCAGGGGAAGGCCCTGGGGAGCCCGCGGAAGTGGGTGTTTACCCCGACTGCTCAGTTCGACAGCCCTCCTCCTCTGCAATCTGCCAGGAAGATCCGCCAAGAGACTGTGTCCATAGCTGAGAAAAATGGCCAGAACTGGTAAGTGCTCTACGGGCTTGTCATCAGGCTCAAGAGGGCTACAGCTGCACCACTGCTGGGTGTGACACACTTCTGTCCCCTGGTAGGACTGTTTCTCACTGCAGCTTGTTCAGACTAGGAGGCAAATACAAGCTGTGTCTCCATGTTAGATGAGATCATCGTACATATGGGAACTTCATTTATTTAACAGGTTTCTGGAACCTACTACAGTTAGACATTTTAGGCAAGATGCCTTTAGAAAAATCTAGATCAGTCCAGTAGAACTCTCTCCTGGTTCCAGATCTTTCCCAAAGGCCTTGGAAGGGGGATCAGCTGTTCTTTCCACTACCATCTTGTCACCAATGCTCTCAAAAAGTCTATACATATCCTGAGTCTGTGAATTATAAAAGATTGAGGTTTGACTCATTTATTCAAGAAGCACTGAGACCAGACAAGTCTGGGGAGTCCCATAGATGAAATATACCCGCATGCATGGCTCTGCAGGCTTCATGGGCAAAGATGTGACTCACTATCCAAACCAGAGGATAGTGAGCAGAGGGCAATCCCAGGTCTACTCCGCCCCTCTTTCCCCTGCACCTGGCAGGTGGGAGGGTGAAGCCCAGCCCTATGTGACTGTGCCATGAACTTGTACCTGGGAAGCCTCCATAAGCCTTGGAAGGGTCTCCACATTGCCCACCCAAGCAGAGTGGAGGTGCCTAGTCCCCCAGCTGCCCTGACAGCCCACCCATCCTACCTCATTCTTCAGGTTCTCATGCATGAAGTCAGTCTGGTGGGATGCTCTGTGGGCAGATGGACGCCCTTTGAACATGCTCAGTAGTCGCTGGGCTGAGGACTACGGGTTTTGTTCAGGTGCTGTATTAGCCAGGTTCTCCAGAGAGACAGAACCAGGAGGATGTAGAGATACATACAAAGAGACTGATTGGAAGGATTTGGCTCACAGTTATAGTCTGACAAGTCCCAAGATCTGCAGTCAGCAAGCTGGAGCCCCAGGGGATCCAAATGGCGTAGATCCTATATCCAGAGGCCACAGGCTGGAGGCCCAGGAAGAGCCACATTTCAGTTTCAGTCCACAGGCAGGGAAAAAACCCAGTGTCCCAGCTCAAACACATGCAGGAGGCTTTTTTTCCCACTCAGTGGAGCGTCAGTCCTCTGCCCTACTCATTCCTTCAGTGGGTTAGAGGACACCCAGCCACGCAAGGGAGGGTCATCTGCTCTATTCAGTCTAGCCATTTAAATGTCGAATTCATTTAAAACATCCTCCCAGGAACCCCCAGAATAAATTTTAGCCAGATAGCTGAGCATTTCACTGGCCTAGTCAAGCTGACCCATTAGAATTCACTCTCACGGTATAGGTATAGTGTCTTTTTTATCTCTATAACAATGGCGGGGTGGTACAGCATGGAGCGATGTAGCAAGCCTGACTTGTTTCTGCCCCGCAACTCTCCAGAAGACAAGCTGAAGAGACCACCTAAAAGGCCACAAAACAACCATGCCCCTAATGCACCCCCTGTAGCCCCACACTGCTCCGCCACGAGCCACCTGTGCACAGGGACCTGCCTAGGCAGGAGATGAACCCAGGGCCTGCCACAGTCCGGGCACACAGAGGCCTGTGGGTGTGTCTAATGAATAAACTAATGATTTGGCAAGAACGATCTCTGCCACCTTTAAATCCACTGGGCCACCGTAAACTGCACACAAGTATCAAAGCAAAATCATCAAGGGTTAAAGCCTAAACGGCAAGAATACTGGCCCAGAAAATGTCCCCCAGTATGGAAAAGCCAAGCCCTGCCTACAGGGTGCCTCTGGGCTTCAGAAAGCAAATTCACAAGGCTGGACAGCTGTCCCCGACGGGAGCTGCTGGCCCTTTCCTTTCTGAGGGACCATTTTTATTCCAAAGCCCTCCCGGGGCCTGGTTTCCTCCTCAGGCTCTCCAGGGTAGGACCTCACCCATTCAGAGAGGTCATCCTAGGATGACCTGCCCTGGTGAACTGACCAGGAACTGCACCTCTTTTTTTCTTATTCAGGCTAAAAATACAATTTGACCCTTTATCAGGTCACAAACTTGTTGCTCAAGTTTTCCTGTGGCCTGGGAAATGTGAGTCAAAGCCCTGAATCCTGGATCTCCTTCCCGAGGAAAGCTCTGAGCACCGGGCGGCATCTTCACAACGGCCGTGTCCCACTGCCCCATCTTTGGTGAGGGCTTTTGTGAACAGCTAGATGGCTCCTTCCCCCTTTCCATCTTAAAGAAATGGCCTTTTTCTGGAACCTCCACCCTTTTCTCTCATGCCTATGAAAACAAATCTATTTTTGGCAGATCCATACAGGGAGCCAGATTCCCAAAGGAAGGGAAGAGCGGAGGAAGCAGCCGTGAAAGGGGAGCGCTGCGGGAGGGGTGCTCCCCACCCTTGACGGTTGGCAAGGATGTTCTGGATGCTGCGAGGAGTAGGCCCCTGAGTGTCCAACCCAGGGTGCCACACTAGGGCTCCACAGCCGCTTCACTATGCTCAGACTCTGTGGGGGTTTTGTATAGAAAGGCTCGTACACGTGGCCTCAAACCACATCAGAATATCCCCCTGTGAAATGTGGTCAGGATGTCTCCTAAGAGGTGTGATGGAGGCTCAGGGACATCTACTGCCTTGGTGATGGGTCCCAGCTGGGCCTGAGGTTGAAGACTCAGAAAACTGACTCTCAGGATGTAGAGAGTTGTCCCAGGCCCCGGGACCCTTCAAGTCCCTTCCCATAGCCTCCTCTCTGTCCCCTTGGAGGCCTGTGAATACTGGGTGATACCTGAGCAGGGCTACCGTCACCACCATGGGCATCCTGGGTCCTTCTGCTGCCGTCCCACCTGCCCGGCCTCCGCCCTCACCTGGTAAGCAGCTTGTCTCATGAACTGCTTGGCCGGCTGTTTCCAGATGGCAGGCACCGTGATGACCCATCTGACATCCGAGTTCTCAAATTCCGAACCCGCCTGGTCACTCAGCTCCTACAGTCAAGGAGACACATGCCATGGGTTAGGTGGCAGTGTGGGTCCAGAGGCTTCATTGAGAATCCAGCTCCCACCAGGGACTTCCCAGGAATCTAGCCCCTGCAACTTTCCAGGGTCAGTGGGACAGGAGTCTGGTTTTTTGAATATTCAGCAAGAAGAGAGCTCACTGAATGTCACTCAGAAATGAGGGAGGTGGTCAGAGGGAAATCCCTTTGGTCACTTCTTAGTCTTTGGACATTGGACAAATGACAACCTCCCAGGCCTCAGTTCTCGTGTCTATACAAGGGGGATAATAATACTTAGGGGTTGTTGGAGGATGGAGAACTGCACTTTCTGAGGGCTTACTACGTGTCAGTCCCTTTGAGCACTTTGAGGGCCTTATCTCTGCAAGAACCCGCATAGGAAGGGATACTAACTGGGCCCCTTTCCTGGATGGGAATGCTGAGACTTGGACAAGCTCAGTTCCTGTGACCACTGCACAGCTAGAAAGTGGCAGAGCCAAAATTTAGATCCAGACCCAGGTCTACCTGGACTCTAAAGGCCAAGGTCTTAACTAAATTGTCACATGTCGTCTCATGTCTAGAACAGTGCTGGACCCACAGGAGCAGTACTGGTGATAGCCTCCATTGAGGGTGTCATCTGTCTTACTGCAAGCCCAGCATATGAGGGGAGCTCTCCTGTCCAAACAGGAAGGGCGTGAATGACATGACCTAACTAAGGGCCACGTGGCCTTCTACTTCAGTTAAGATTATTTTGCATTGGGGGACCCATGAGGATAAATGGTATGGCCAAAGCATCAGAGGTTTTTCCACTGGCCACCAGAGATAAGTCACTGTCGGAGATCTCAGACTCGTATTCTCATCTGCAAAATGGGGAGAATAAAACAAACCCGCAGCAAAATTGAGAAAATTTTGTGGAATGCCTGGCCTGAAGACAGCCTCTGATCAATGCTAGATCCTTCCTTCCCCTTCCCACTGCCGCATTTACCAGACCAATCTGAGATCAAACCTAAACACACACTAAGGCACTTCTATATCAAAGTTAGCTCTGGGGACACAAGATTAACAGGCTGGTTTAAAAAACGAAAAGAAAGAAAGAAAGAAAGAAATTACTTTTCCTGACGGTGTCTGATATTCTCTATTGTTTCAAATAGTTATCCCCGGTCTGATCCACTCTCTCACTGAACTCACTTCCTCTTTGATCAGTAAACATTTTTTTTTTCTGTGTACTGAAAAGTCCTAATTTAAAAAATTGTGGTAAGAATATATGTGCCATAATATTTACCATCTTAACCATTTTTAAGTGTACTGACTAGTAGTATTAAGTACATTCAGTAAACATGATTTTTAAAACACCCCTGCCCTTGGTCAACATAAAACAGCCATTTTTTATGGTTACATTTTGTTTCTTTGCAAGTCCTCATGGGGCTTTGAAAAGCAGGGGAGCCGGCTGATGTGTTGGACCAATTACCACGCAGGCCAATTTAAACTCTTTGCACAGGAAAAGGGCTCAGAACATGAGGGGATGGGCTTCCCTGGGCTGTCTGGGAGGCTGAGGGGAGCCCTTTGCTCCACAGTGGCTGGGGAGAGCGTGGACAGCAAAGGCAGGCAGGCTGGGGGTGTGGCTCAGTGATGAGAGCTTGCCTAGCATGCACAAAGCCCTGGGTTCAATTCCCAGCACTGCCGCCCTCTCCCATAAAAAAAAAAAAAAAAGCAAAGCAAAGGCACCAACATGGAGGATCTTATTATGTCAGGCTCCTCCACCAGCTGCTCTCATGACAGCAGGATTCGTAACCAGACTGCTTGGTGGAAGTGATTTCGGCAGATTCATTCTACCAGAGTTCATTCTGGTCAGACATGCCAGTCCCCTCCCTAACGTCAGAGGCTGCACCCTGCTGTTCTGAATCCAGAGCCTCTCCCTCCAGGCTGTGCCTCTTCCTCGTTGGCAGGTGCATCAACCTGGAGATGGAGACTAACATGCTCTGACAGGCATCAACCGCCACCCTACCTTCAGCGCCTGCTCCTTAAAGTACTGCAGGGCGTAAGCGAAGATTTCAAGGGCTTTGACTTTCTTGCCATTTGCTGCTGTCAGGTCTGTATCCATGGTGAGGTCCTGGTGGGGGGGGAAAGGATGAAACAATAAGACAAAGGAGAGATACACCTCTGACTTTTGGGAACTGATGCTTGGAGATCTGGACAATCCTGGTGAGCCATATATGTGTTCCCCCAATTGACAAGGTAGACTAGGATGGTGTGGTCCCCCAAAGGGGCCTGGCAGCACTGTCCCTTTACTGTGTAAGAGGCTCCGGTTGTTCCCTATAGACCCCAACGTCCCTCCCTCCCTCTTTCTCTCTCGACCATCTGGGGGTTTCAGGGCAATAGTAGAGGCTGGGAAGAGAAAATGGGCAGCAGACACCAAGCCTGGTGTGATTTACATACTATTTCCATATGTGGTCACACATGGTCACCCTCAGAGGCCCCTAGTGGAGGCCTAATTCATGTCAACTCACTGCCACGCATGACTCTAAACAGACATGAAGCTCTCACTCCCTGATTAGCTGCCAACCAAGCTACCAAAATAGAAGAGCTCCTATTTTAAGGTCTGCCCTGTCTAATCCACTGGGAGCGCAATATGGCTGCCTGCAGTTCTCTGCCAGAAACCAAAGCAGCTGCTGCACACAGTCCTTGGATGGAGACTGCTCCGTGGAGCCCAGATGCCAGGTGGACAGAGGTTATTTTAAAAATGATGAGAAAAGCATCTGTGGGGCTGTGGGGCTGTGGGGCGGAGGGTGAGCAGAGAGTGGAGCAAAAACCAGGAGGAAGCCCCGGACCAATAGGCTCATTAATGCCAGGAAACAATCCGGGGACTCTGGATTGAAGTAGGCTGGGTGACTATGCTCTGCCTTTGGAGAGAGAAGCAGCAGCGGGTACAAAACCAGCCTGGTGTTGATATCTGCACGTTCTTGTCCCACCTGCCACCTCCCTCTCCTGGTGCTTAGCAAAGATAACCCAGCCTTTGGCCCCCAGGCTCAGGAAGGTCAGGGAGCACCAGGAAGCCACAGCTCTGAATTAAAAAAAAAAAAAATGAACTTGAAGTCAACAGTGCACTGACTCCGGCTGTACAGTCCCTGACATTCAGCATCAAATCCCATCAGGAGAGATGAGAGGAGTCACTTCCGGCCAGAGTCCATCTGCATCAGATGGAGAGCCTAGGTACGATGCTCACAGAACCTTGGAAGGCAGGGTGCTGGCTGCTGAGTCTCCCATTGACGTTTGTTTTGTCAGCTGCAAAGGTTTGCTGGCTGACAAAGGAAAGTGGTGCTAATGGGAGGAGCCCTGGACTCGGCCCTACCGTGTCCTGGGCCTGGTTCTGAGAGCTTTCTGCATCTTCATTCCTTTAATCCTTACAATTCCCCCATGAGCACAGAAGGTGCTGTCATCGTCTCCATTTTACAGATGAAGTTGAATGAGGCACAGGCAGGTTAAGTAACTTGTATTAAATGTCTTGAAGGTATGAGAGGCAGCAGTTAAACTCAGGCTGCCTGGACCTGGGGTCTGGGGTCTCAAACCTTATCACTCTCTGCATCTCCAAGTCCTGGGGAGTTGCAGAAGAGAGTTTATGGGATGAAAATGCTCAAATTGAAAACAACTCCAGCTTCCTATGAAGCTTCGAGCTCCAATGTCCTTTACCGAACTGGCTTTCTGGGAATAGAAGTGAGGCCACAGCCTGGCATGTGAGCCTCCTGTTATTGGGTGTTGGTGTCCTGAGCTCCTCCTTCCCCACGCAGGGGCTTGATGTGTCAGCTGTTACTGGTTGTTTCTTCCAAACTGATTAGTTAATAACCACTGCCTTGAACCCCCAGATGTTCTTAGCCCCTGAGGTGCCCTCTGAGGTGCTCCCTGTGCTGCTCCCTGTGCACAGAGGAGCTCCTGATCTCCCAACAATCCAACAACTGAAGGAGGAACTCCTGGGACAGAAGGGGGGCCCAGCATCCTGTACCCAACCTACAGCCAGGGTCCCCTCTGACTGACCAGTTTCCAAGACAAATGAGTAGTTCAATATTCTGAATGTCTCTCTGCCCACATGGACACCAGAAAGCACTCTGTGTCCCACAAAAAGTGTCATGTATTCAAGGTAAATGGGCCTGAATTTCTGTTGTGGAGAAACCTGAGGGCCCCTGGGCTGGGGCACATCCCGCCCCCCAGGGCTGGCTCCTGAGGAGAACTCTCTCACCCCTGTGGTGTGCAGCTTCATCTTGAACTTCTCCAGATACAGCCACTGCTTGGCCTCAGTGGGATCCAGGTCATGGTAGAAGTCCCTGGCAGCGTATCCAAAGCTGTGGAACTTCCTCTCAGGGGTCAACAAGATGGTGGTCGGGGTCTTCTGGTTGGACACCCCAGGATCGCCTCCCTCCCATCGCCTGCCACCAAGGAAAGGCAGAGGTTATGAGGCCTTTGAAAATCCCAGTTCAGGCAGCACTGAGTAAGCACCCACTGTATGCATAGCTGTCATAGATGTGAAGGTGTAGGTACACTCTGGTCCAGGTGCCTGGCCAGTGGCCAGAGACACGATTTCAGTTAGAAGGGGAAGGGACAATTTCCACGTTCCTGCTCAATAACACGTTCTAACTTTACCCTCTAATTCAGTACTTATTGAGGAGCTACTCTGTGCCACGTGCTGGTGACACAGGGACAGAAAATTTATGTTCTGCCTTCAAATAACTCAGTCAGGTAGGTAGGTAATTTGTTTTGGATTTTGCAGGGGTTGGGGGTTAATCTGTAAGCACTCAACAGCATCCGGTTGGCCTGAATCCTCTTTGAAAAAAATATATAAATGCCAGCCCTCTTAGATGGAAATGAGGGGACCAGGGAAGTGGTCTGAGGGGGTCAGAGAAGGTACAAGTGCCCATATGGCCATGTGGCCAGGAAAGTGTGCAGGACTCAGGGGGACGGGAGAAGCTAAGGAAGATTGGATCTCAAAGGGAAGAAGGACCGTCCTGGCTGCTGGCGGTGAACAGGTCAGGAGTGGGCAACGTGTGTAAATGAGAAGAGCGACTGCGTAACTGGAAAAGCGAGAAATGAGACTGGGAAAGTGGTTGGCCCCGGCTGGGGAGGACCCTAAGGACTTAGGAAAATCCATGAATAATGGGGAGCCACCAAAGGTCTTAGATCAGGGTGTGAAAGAATCAGAGCTGCTGTTCACGAGGGCAAACTGAACTAAAGAGGGCAGACAGACAGCCAGCGGGCAGACACGGAGTGAGGCCTGGCCTGGAAGCCACAGGAAGAGAGAGGTCGGGGCAGAGGAGTGCCAAGCCTGCCCAGAGGGAGAAGTGAGCCAACTGGGAATGGTCGTGAGCAGGAGCCCGGGCACCCTAGAGCCCGCAAGCTCAGGAGCCCAGAGGAGAGGGCACAGACAAGAGCTGAGAGCCAGGCCAGGGGAGCTGGAGGGAAGGGTGGGGTGTTGAACTCCTGGAGGGAGGGGTGGAGAATAAAACCCCAGAGTTCATGGGAGAGATACTGGCAGGAAATGAAGCTCACAGATCAGTGACAGCCAGGGTGACAAGATGGGATGGGAACATGGAGGAGGGAAAGGGCCACCACTAAGGCGGAGCCAGAAGAAAGGCAGAAGACAGACTCAGGTGGTGGAGCAAGGCAGGGGTAGGCTGAACCCCAGGGAAGCTTCCTTCCTCTGTCACCAGAAAGAACGGAGAGACAGGGAAGTGGGATGGAGGGGGCAGGTGACTCAGGCTTCCTCTCTTCACTGCAGAGAAGCCAGGGCTGCCAGGAGCCAGGCTGCTCCCTTCCACGTGAACCTGGGAGCAGCCTCAGGTGGAGACTCAGCACAGAGGGGAAATGAGGCGCTTCCCCTGTCCCCCTGGGGAGGTGGCTACCCCTCTGGCTGAGCTTAAACCTGCTCCCTGCACGGCACCACTGAGCATCAGTAGGGCAACGGTGGCCCAGATGGAGTGCCGACCTCCGGCGAGATTTGCTGTCAAGATTTGCTGCTCCGATGGCTCTGGAACCATCCCTGGCCAGTTTCCCAGCCAAGCTCCATCCGGATGCAGCCTTCCACTCCAGGAGCCAAAGTCCCCGAGGTGACTGCATGGAGACACAGGAATGATTCCCATGCCAAGCAGCAGCTCTACACGCCACTTTTCACAAATGGACTTGTCATTACTATCAAAGGTGACATTTTCAGTAATGACCCCTGTGAGCTTTTCCCTTCAAATTTTGATTCCTTCATTCCTATTTAAATGCAAAATATTACATTCCTCATTCCTACCTTTATCAGTCTGTATCATGGTTATGTTAATATGTTCTGACGGAGGTAAAATTCGAGCAGAACCAACCTCCTCCAAGGACTCTACAATAACAAAGGTGCGTCTCTAAAGGCCTGAGCCACAGTGATGGTCCTCAGTGCTCCTTCAGGCAAATAAAATGCTTTTTCACTCTTTCTTTTCTATTTTCACTGCCTGACTCTCCTGTGGAAATAACATTTGGAAGCAGACAAACATTGATTGGCATTATTTTCCATCTGGGAAAGCAGCACAGATCCTGCCAGAGATGGAATCCTAGGGGCCGCTGAGCGCTATGTGGTCTAGTAGAAGTGGCTTTTCATTATTTCCTAATGAGATGACACCCAGGCACCCAAGGGCCTCTGGAGTTTTTTATAAGGACAGGGGCCTCAGGCTGAACCACATCTGGTTGTCAAGAGAATTATAAGCCAAACCTAGTAGGCTAGTGTTTTACACTGCAGTCATAAAAACACCTAAAATCTTACTCTGGGGGTGATGCATAAATTTCACAATTAACCAGTTAAAGGAAAATCAAAACCATTTATAATGAAACTCAAACCCTCTCCTAGATGGAAAATCAAGATGATAAATCCCAGGCTTCCAAAGTTTTGAGGGGCCACAGAGTCTGCAAGAGGGTCAAAAATTACCACTGAGAGAGCCAACAGGACAAACCAGAGTCCTAGTGGACATTGGTTTCCAGGGTTGGGTGGTGTGAGGGCTGCCGGGTTGCTCCATGCATCATGGAGGGCAGGGTGGGGGTGATCTGGCACAAAGTGTCCAGGAGGCCAGGGTTACTCTGCCTTTAGGGCCACTTGGCTGAGATTCACCCCTCCTGTTTCCTCCCGGGCCTGTGCCTTCAGCCCTTGTGATACTGTCACCTGAAAGAGCTGGTACTTCTCTGCATGCTGAGTACTTGATAGGAAATCTCCTTTGCAGGAGGCAAATTCACAGGTGCCATTGCTATTGCCATTTCAAAGATGAGGAAACTGAGGTTTAGCTGGTTCAATCCAAAGTCAGGCTGAGCCAGCACCTGGACCTCCTCCATCACAGAGGCTGTGTAGGTCAGCTCCTCTCAACAGGCCATACCCTGGAGTCACCTGGCCAGGCTTCAAGCACAGTGCATGGCCCCTCCCCTGACCAACTACATCAGTATTAAACCAATGCTTCGGAGACAGGCACTGGAGGCCTGTGGGTCATAAATGGCTTGCTCAAAGTGGCACAGTGGATCTGGGCTAGAATCCAGGGTCCTCCTCCTAGTGCCATTCACCTGCCCATTGACTGCTCTCACCCTGGTGCCGCTCAAGCCTGCCCCACCCACAGCACTCACCTCATCACGTGAATGCATTCTGGCTCCTTGGTGAAGCTGTAGGCATAGCCGCTGGACGTGGTCCCAAAGTCGATGGCCACCACCACGAGAAACGTCTGCTGTTCCGAGACGTTGGGGTCGGCATCATTCTGTAGATACAAGTGAGGCTCTTTGCCCAGGCCAGGCCTGGCTTTGGGGAGGGCAGTTCCACCCAGCCCAGCTGTGACTCACTGCAGGCAGAAGGGTCTCCACATTCCTGCTCAAGTCTGCCACGTGGCAGCCCTGGGGACAGGGCAAGCCAGCCTCAGCCCCACTTGAGTGGTTTGGGGAGACAGAGGTGCCCGAATGGGGACAGGACACCTGGGCAGGGCACTGCTTGCAGCTCATCAACCCTGCATGCCTGTGGCTAATTATGGAAGTGCTACCATGGAGCAGAAGCCCCGTAGCTCTCTGGTTAGACCCTGTCTCCCCCACTGCCCTCCACGATCCTGTGCAGACCTCCAGTGACCGCCCCAAGCACTCTGCCAGCTGTGCCCTTCATCATGCCTCCTGGTGATCTCTCCATCTGTGCCAGCATTTCATGCACCTGAACAGGCTGGGCACACCCAGGACCCCACCTGATCCTGCAAAATGCCAACCACATGACCCTGCCATGCCCATGCCCTCATCTGTCAGAGCCCTTCCTCATCTGTCGAGTCATTTGGGCAGACTTTTTTTTTAAAGCAATGTAGACTTTCTTTCTTTTGACTCCCACACAACTCCAAATTATAAAAGCCAGCACATTTCAACGCTGGTGTGTTGGTTGAAGCAGGAGGTGAGAACAATACCCACCTAACCACTGGCCCCGTCCCCTGCCCCGTCCCCTACCCTCCTCTCCACCAACCTGAAGCTTCTACAAGGAACCCTCAGTGTGCAGAGTTTGGAAACCACAGGACCTGGCCACAGGTGACCAACCTCACCATTGCTAGGACTGAGGGACTTTCCAGGATGCAGGACTTTGTGCAACAGGGGGACAGTTCCAGAAAACCAGGACAGGTTGACACCCACTACCAAGCTCCAAAGCTCTTCTCAGCAGAGGCCTTGGGAGCTGTGCAGCTCATGCAAAGCCACGCTTTCCTCGGGTGCTTGACTGCACTGGCTGTGTGGACGCCCCTCTTTACAGCAGCCCCCATAAGGACCACACTTAAAGTGCAGGGTGGGGTGGGAGCAATGGCTAGTGCGAAACCCTGCTCCCATGTTCTCTCCTAGGCAAACTGTTGCAGAAGCAATACCTCAGCCTCAGGCTTGGTGGGGTTGGGTGGCACAGTGAGAAGCAGGCAGGGAACGGCAGAGGGCAAAGCCACTGCATTTCACTGATTCGCTTCCTTCCCAGCAGGTGCCTGTGGTGGCTGGAACTGGCCTTTAAAGAGCTATGTGTGCCCAGCCTGCCTACTGGTGCCACTCTCCCAGGCCCTCAGCTCTAGAAGAATGGGCCACACGTGGAAAGACTTTCTAGGCCCCAAGTGGGGAAGGCGCTTGGCAGGGCTTCCATGGCCAGTACCTGGGATTTGATCTCCACCCAGTGAACATGCAGGGCTGCCCAGGGGCCTGAACAGTGAGAGCAGATGCAGAAGGAAAAGGTAGCCAGCTCACACGCACGGGCGCATGCACACATGCACACACTTCTTACCACGATATGGGAAGGGGACAGAGGCGTTATTCCTGTGTCCCCTAGACTCCGGGCTGGAGATGAATATGCAGAGGTGGGGGCCGTTTCTGAAAGGAAAGATAAAGTCCTCCCTTAGACGTGGCACAGGCTGGCCCGGGGACAGGAGTGAGGCCCGCAGGGTTTTGCTCCTCAGGCTCTGGGCTGCTTGAAAGCAGGGCCCGACCCCAGCCAGGAAGGCAGGGGGTCCAAGTCCACACCAGCACCCCTTTGGGTTTGGAATTAGAACTTGACCCAGTGAGATGTCCCTGTCCCTTTTCTCCCAGTGACTACCAGGCTTCTCACTGTGCCACCCAACCCCACCAAGCAGGAGATGCTGTTAAGTCCTCCAAAGGCTGGACACTGCACCTATGAATCCCAGGAGTCACACGGGGCTTGGCATGTCCCGCTCCACTCAATGCATAGCCTAATAGCTGATAGGAGGGCTCGAGGTGACTTGGAAAGGCCTGGCTGCTTCTGAGGGAGCACAGGAGCGGCTCTATCTGCCTCTTCTGCAGTATCACTTTGCATTAATCTCAGGCTCCTGCAAAATCTCTTTCAATTGGGTGGGAACTCAAACAGCATCATTACAGTGAGTACCCAACAGCCCAGGGACAGAGCAATTGTGAGAGCGAATGTGAGACCTGGAGTCTGCTCAGCTGCCTCCCCTCTCTGCAAGCTCATGATCTCTCTCCTCCCCATGAGGCTCAGCTCCAGCTCTGTGAGAGCCATGAGATTACAGAGGCAAAAGGTTGAATAGACATTTCTCAGAGAAGACATACAAATGGTCAGGAGGCTTATGAAAACATGCTGAATGTCATTACTCATTAGATAAATAATGCAAATCAAAACTACAATGAGATACCACTCCACACCCGCTAAGTTGACAATTCGTTAAGGACAAGTGTAGAAAAAACATGTGAAAAAAATGGAACTCGATGCATTGCTAGTGAGAATGTAAAATGGTACAGTTGTGGAAAATGGTTTGGTGGTTTCTTAAAAAGTCAAATATAGAATTACTATAATTCAGTAATCCTACCCCTAGGTATCTCCCCAAAGTAATTGAAAACAGGGACTCAAAGAGGTACTTATGTGTGAATGTTCACTACAGCAATGTTTACAATAATCAGAAGATAGAAACAACCCAAGTGTCTATGAAGAGATAAATGGATAAATAAAAGGTGGTATGTGCATACAAAGGAATAGTATTCGGCTATAAAAAAGGAATGACATTCTTATACATGCTACAACATGAATGAAACAGAAAACATGCTAAGTGAAATACGCTGGACACAAAAGGACAAATACTATATAATTTCACTTATGTTTAATATCTATAATAGACAAATTTGTAAAGACAGAAAGTAGATTAGAGGTTACCAGAACCGGAGGGAGGAAGAATAGAGAGTTATTGCTTAACGAGCACAAAGGTACTGATTGGGATGATGAAAAGTTTTAGAAATAAATAGCAGTGAAGGTTGCACAACATTGAGAATATCATTCCTGCCACTGAACTGTACAGTTAAAAATGGTCAAAATGGTAAGTTTCGTTACACATACTTTATCATAGTAAAAAATGTTTTTTTTTTTTAAACAGGAAAAACAATTTGCTCCTCTGGGAGGGAAAGCCATTTCCCATTTCTATTAGCTTCCATGGCCCAGGGATCTCAAAAGAGCATGGAGAAGTCAGCTCTTTTCCTCCACCAGCCTGCTAGATCTACCATCTTCGCTGATCTCCCAGCACAAGGGTCCCACCTTCCATAAAAGCTGGATGAACGCTGCCTCTCCACTTAGGGTCCCAGCAGGGTGATCCTTCCACCTGTTCATGACAGTTACTTCCTGCCCACGGCCCCTTAGACAGCCCTTGGAGAGACGCCATCCAGCCCCAGGAGCTGCCCTCTCTCCACCTGCTACCTGGAAGGCCTGCGGCCACGCGTCCACATTTGCACAGAAGGTCTTGGAAGAAACCAAATGTCTAATGGCCCAGAAAATCTGGTGTTGGCAATTAGCAAACAAGCTATTATCCACCGGCAGGCCCTCCACCCTGCTGCAGCTCGGTTCTAATTATCCTGTCACTCAGCCCTTCTCCAAGCTGGCCTGGGTCATCCCACTGACTTGCAAAATAGCATGGGTCCAGCCACACACTGAACATGTGCCTCGGGCCCCCAGGGGATTCCAGGGGACTTTGAGGGTAAGAATCAAGGATTTTTTGTTGTTGCTGCTCTTCTCCCCATATCTCCCTCCCCCACTGCATCCGGGGAAGTACTAAACAAATCGTTTGACTTGCTGATTACTCGCCAGGCCTGGAGGCAGTTGAACTTCATGGACTTCTTTCATCAGAAATTAAAATTCATCTACATTATTCAATGATTTAAAACTGATCTGCTGAGAAGGAATGGAGGAGAAAGGTTTTCATAGATACTTGTGTTACTGGGCACATCCACATCTGTACATAGTCCAAGCTAAAGATAATTACCTGTTCATGCCCACCGACCCAGCACAGCAATATACAAAGGCGTCAGAGACACATTTGTTTTCAGCTGATATCTCTACTTTGCCATTTAGAATGTCAAAGTGGTGCAGAAAACTTCAAGGTGAAAAGCCAACCTTATCCCCTAAAGAGCAACAGTGGAAAGTTTATTAATCCTGGTGTGCTAATGATCCCAACAAGGCTTGAGATCTTGCATGCCTTAGGACTAAGCCTGAGAAGGTCAGCGGAGTGTGATCTATTCATCTCTGGCTACCTGAGCTAACAGTGGATGGGCATCACGCGCCCCCTTCAGTCCTGCACAGCCATTACCCACAGTAAGAAAGTCCAGGTACCATTACTGTGGCCCTGTTCACTCTGCCTCGGTAAAGCTAGTACAATAACATCTGCCCCAGGCTACTTCCACCGATGCAAGTTCCCAGTATACACAGGTCAACTGGGGCACACTGGGAACATACGAGAAGCCAAAAGCTCAACCTGAATACAGGTTTTTATATTGCAGGTTTTCAAGAAAGAAAGGAAGCAGAAGAAAAGGAATTTCAGGCCCCAGCTGCGGAAATAGGGAAGAGAGACTGCTGAAAGGGAGATGAAAGGAAAATGCTTTATCAGGAAATGTAGTCAAGGGCAGAGTCCAAGGATCCAGGACACTGAAGAATACCTACTCCATCACTCTAGGTAGAGTGCATAAAGACCACCCAGAGCTCCTTCCTTGTCAAGCACCGAGTTACCCCGACATCCACAACACAGAGTGAGTCCACGGTTTCACAGAATTAAAAATATGCTGACGGTTTCAAGAGTGCAAATCATCAGCCACAAAACTAAGTTAAGCGGAAGGGAAGCAACCCCGGAACTTTCTAATAACTAGAAATGAATTGTCAGGTCTCCTTTGCTGTTAGATAATTTAATACCACTTCAGTCTCATAGTGTGCAGATGATCTCTTTAAGGTTAATGAATATAAAAATATGTTGATCAGGGCTGGGGCTGTAGCTCAGTGGTAGAGCACCTGCCTAGCATGCATGAGGCACTGGGTTCAATCCTCAGCACCACATAAAAATAAACAAATAAAATAAAGGGGACATTCTGTCCATCTACAACTACAAAAAAAATTTTTTTTCAAAAAACAAGTTGATCAAAGTGTTCACAGGTTTGCTCATAAACCTTGAACCCTCCTGTCCTAACACATTCATTTTAAAAAATGAATTTTAAAATGTCATTTTTAAACCATGTCATCTTAAAACTAACATTTGCAGCAAAAGAAAAAAAAGGATATAAATAAATAAATAAATATTTTGAAGCAATGCACAGGATAAATAAATAAAAGAATCACTCGAACAACAAGTGTCCTACCACAGGGCTTCTTAGAGTCCCAAACCAGGCATTTGAGGGGGACCTTGGTAATTGAATCCTCCTCACTTGCTTTAATGGAACAAGAATGAAAACGTAGGCTTCATCTGGGTTCTTGCTATAAAATGCAAGACATGTACAATTCAAACACATTTTTATTTGCTCCCAGCTCTAATGGCTTTAATCAAAGCAGACGTTCTTAAAATAAAAAAAATAGCCTTGCTAAGAGAACCTCAAAGACAGCCATAATTCACTAACTCGATGCTCTCCTCCTCCAGAGACATTAGTCAGCAAATGGCCGTGAGCAGCATCGCAGGCTTTGAGATACACGGATCGATCCTGCTCCATAAATGCAACATTCTTTAAAGATGAAGACAGAACCATTGGGCTGGCTTTATTCTATGGACCTCCAGACTTATGTGAAAGTGACAGGTGGTCTCAACAATAGCGACAGGCTCGACTCTCCAAAGGGTCCTTCCCGCCAGCTTTCAGATTTATGTATCTTTCAAAGAAATACCCATTTCTAAAGGATTTTTAAGGTCTGGTCCTCTTTTAAAAAATTATACACACACATTTTTTTTTCCTCATTTTTCTTCCTCTGAAGGCTATAAAAGGACAGGCATTTGCCCCAGTGCCTAAAATCAGGCTCATTGAGAAAAAGCCCTCTCTATTTCTCTCCTGATACACCCTCCTCCCAGTGCCATCTCTGAAAATTGATCAGTTCAAGGTCATGTGTAGGTTACTTGCAAATGTCTTTTAAGAAGGAAAATAAAAAATCTTTTATGACCCTCTAACAGGCGTCATGGCTAGCTGAACTAATGCATTATTACCGTAAGCTGAGCCTCCATTTCAGTAAATAATTTATGGGCTTTATTTTTTTAATCACCAGGTTGATGTCCAGAGTAAATGGAAATTTTATTGGCATGAACAGGAGACCCTCTCACTATGAAGAACACCGAGTGTAAAATAACCACTCCAAATGCTAAATAATAATTACGGAAATGAGTACTCACCGTGGCAGAAACCACAACACCATGCTCAGTCTGAATGGGGGTGCTGCACCAGGTCTCCGACACCAGGCGGCATCTTCTAGTTACCCTTCCTGCCTCCTGGACAGTCCAAGAGATGAGATGCCCCAGCAAGGAGAACAGGGGCAGCTGAGTTTCCCCAGATAGTGAAATCCCGAGTCACTGCCACCCCAGATGGTCAATGGGCAGTTAGTTCACTTTCTCTCTCTTTACCACAGGTTCATACACTGATTTGTGGGCCTCCCACTTGGGCCTCTATGTGTCCAGGCAATTGCTGGGAGAGGTAAGGAAACACTACCTAGATGAATAGTTTTCAAGAATTATATTCAGCAACCATGCAGCTCCTACCCAGCTGCACCCAGTATCTGGTAGGGCTCTACCAAATCACCCCACACATGGTTCCAAGATGTCCACCTGGCCTCTCTTCCACAGACTCTGCTCAGTGGGGCAGGGCAATGTCTTACTTCATCTCTGACCCTCAATGTCAACTGGATGAATGGAAGAAGGAACAGTGGACATTGCATGGATGGATGGGGGAATGGGGAGATGGATGCTTCTATGTGTGACCAAAAGTGAACTCAGTAGATATCCAGACTGGAAGGGTATAAGGATGGCCTTAGGCCTGAGCCTAAGCAACTCCATTTTAAAACTCCACTTTGAAACCTGCAGTCTCACCAGGCACGCCTACGGAGCCCTCCAATATGATCATCAGGCATAGCCCTGACATAAACAAGTCACTTCTCCCCTCCCTGACAAGCTCAGAGTGAAGTCTCTGGCTTGTTGTCCTCACCCCGATAAGGGGGAAAGGTGAGAAAATCAGGGTGGGGACCCCACCCTGATTTTACATCATGGTAAATGACATCACTGAGAGACCCGGTGGCAGCTGATAGGGATTGAAAGGGTGGTGAGCAGCCCACAAATTTAGTATAAATGATGGGGCAAATGAACAGACAGACCTTCAGCCAGCCGATGCCCTCCTGCTGAGAGGCTGATGAGGACCTGGACTGACATCTCAAATCTTCTCATGGTTTGCTTGATCCTCTGCATCTTCCTCACTGCTCTCAGACTCTACAGCCACATCTTGACCCTGGTGAGAACCAAACTTCTCCCTATGACCCTCTCCTCAACAGCTCCACCCCAGGAGAAGCCTGCCATGGTCTCTGACCCGACTGCTGTGGTCTGAGTGAGTCTGCATCTGCTGGACTTAGAGCCTAAGGCTTGAGACTTTTGATCTGACACTTGAACTTAGCATGCAGAGGGAATGTCTGTCATGAGCCTGTCATGATTAAGAGTGCTTGCAGTGCTTCGGATTAACCTAGAATTGTTTGCTGTGAATTGATTATGTCTATTGCAGTGCCTAGCATTAAGGATAGTTATTTTCTTGATTAAGAACCTATAGAGTAAAACTGTATTGAATGATCTGAGTAAATACAGCATTGACAAAGGCAGAAGTGCGTGGACATTCTTTATTTCTCCCCCTCAACTGCATATGTCGCACCTTTTGCCATCATGACAAAGGGCCAGTGAGGTGTTTCTCAGAGTGGGTAGCCACACCCGGGTTGGGACACTGGCAATGCACATTGTGAGTTACCTCTGATAATTGGGATCAGCTTCCAAATCTCCCGGATCTGCCTCCCTCCCCAGACACCCCTTTTGCCAGGGGAACAGCATGGCTCCCAGGCAGGAGATTGCCATACTCCCTCCCTTCTTATTCCATCCCAAGCCCTGACATTCCTATTTCCTCACACCTCCCATGTTCTCTGTCCTCTGCAAAGTCACCGCCATAGCCATGCTCCAGGTCCTCCCAAACTGGACCAGGGCTCCTGCTCTGTCTCCCTGCCCTGGGCCCCACCCAAGCCACAGTCACCCTGTAGTCAGAGCGTCCTGGTCAAAGCACTGAGTCTGCTCACATTCTCAGCTTTGTCAGAGGTGTCCCTGATGACCATTCCACCCTGGGTAAAATCCAGGCCTTCACTCCCCACCTCCATCCATCTGTGGCCTCCTCTCTCCATTCCATCCTTGGCCAGACCAAACCTGCCCTCAGACCCTAGAACATCTGCGCCTGACCAGCCTCCAGGGCTCTGCACACACTGGCCCCTTTCTGGAAGAGTGCCCGCCCTGGCTTCCACAGGCGGCCAACTCCACCTTGTCCTCCAGGACTCCACCTCCAAAGGCCTGCCTCCTCGGAGAGAGGAGAGGCTTCGCAATTCCATGGTACAAGCAGACGGAAAAATGTTAATCAGTGCCTGGCGATCCACTGGCAAAGCCCAGATGAAGGAAATTCCACAATAGCCACATTTCTCCAAGAAATTACCACCAGGGAAATAAACAGGCAAGGAGGGGAACCTACAGACCAGGGGTTCTCAAACTTTGATGTGCATCAGATCCCCCATGGGCTTGTTCATGAGAATGATTCTGGTCCCACCCCTAGAGTTCCTGAGCCAGTAGGCCTCAGGCTGGGGAATTTGCCTCTGACATCAGCTCCCAGGCCCCTCCACTCTGCCCTGAGACCAACTGCTACAGCTTAAAGAGACCTCAAACATTTCAACCCCAGTAACTGCCCTGTGTGGCCATTCATTGGATCCCAATTCAAAAATCAAAACCTTTTTCCATTTATGAGATAATGGGAAATGCTAACATGGGCTGGATCTTGATGATATTAAGGGATTTATTCTTAGTAGCATAGCTATATCATTTTAAAGTCTTTGTCCCCTGGGAATACATTCTGAAATGTTCACAGATGAACCGATCACAGATGAAACGATCTGTCTAGGATTTGCATCAAACCAATGGAAGGGGAAGGGCAGAGATGAACAAGACTGGCCACAAGTTAATAATGATTAAAACTCGTGGCAGATTCATGGGGGTTTGACACACGAATTTCTCTACTTTTGTATGTTTTAAATTTTCCATAATAAAAGAGTTACTGTTTTAACACGTAGTACATGGAAGACTGGGGAGAGCAAGACAAGGATTTTTTTCCTTTCCTCCGCTGTCTATGGAGCACCTAGCCCAGCCACAGTAGGCACCACCCAGACTTCTCAAGTCAGTGAGTTTGTTTAAATCAAAAAAACATGGCCTTTGAAGGTTTGGGGAGGTTTGGGACCTGGTCTTAGAGCAGCTGAGGGGTCTACTACGCTGGCTCCTCTAAGGCCAAGACCATTGAGCTTCAGCAGGTGCCCTTGCCACACAGACAGAGTAGCCACCAGCTGGGCACTCACCCAACAGGATGGTCTCCAGCCAGCTCAGAGACAGGGTCTTCCTGGTAATCAGCCCACAGCTCTTAGACTTTGTCACCCCGCTGCAAACCTGAGCCTCAAAGGAGGCATGGGGTTGTTCCTGACCCCCTGCTGGAGGCCCTTCCAAATCTGAGAAACAGAGGAGCTGCCCCAGCAGAGAAGCAGGGTCATTTTAAGGACCAGACATGCTCATTTTGCTTTGTCCTTCAGTCAAGCTGGGATCCTGTGCCATACAGGTGGGGCAATGAGTCTCAGTGACAGCCCTGACATCTTTCTGTGATTCTCACCCCAGAGAAGAAGGGCAAGCTGAAACACTGATGTCAGATGTCACCATGTGACCCTCTGTACCATAAGAGCAGGCCCTGAGTCCTCCAGAAAGGTGGATATGGGTGCATGTTGCAGCAAAGTCCCAGCATGCAGCATGGTATCCTTCACTCTCAGCCTTGAGTTGGCCTTGGCCTTGGGGTGGCAGAGGTGGCAGAGGTGGCAGGTGGGGCCATCAGCTTGGGATAGAGGCCCAAGGAAGCCATGGAACAGGAGCAAAGCCAAGTGGGATCCTTGGCTGCTGTTCTTGGAGAAGCACAAGGAAAACAAAATGGCTGCAGACAATGACCAAAAATATTGTCATGGCAGATGGAGGGGACAGAGGTACAGAGTCTGTGAGCCTCGAGATGCTGCTTCTCCTTGGGCCCCTTCTCCCTCTGTGAAGTGAATCCCAGGGCCGCCGTTGCCATGCCTTAAGAGCAGAGGAGACACTGCCTGAGAAGCCCCCTGAAATCACAGCCCACCAACCGCTTTCTGAATTCTTCCACAGATCAGATATTTACGTCTATTTTTTACTTTAGGCTCTTTTTCAAGGTTATTCAAACTCAAATTATTAATTTGAAGTTATTAGTAATTACAGGTCCAGAAGTCTATCAGGAAAGCTCTCAGAGTCTGCTCTCACTGAAAGTGGACTGTGTGCCAGGCTGAGAGCTTCGCAGGAGTCTCTCATGAAATCCTGCCTCAGGGGGTTGCTGTGCGGTGCTGCCGTCATTCCCATTCTACGCATGAGAAAAATGAAGCCTAGAGGGTTCACACTGTCACTCGGGGTCCCCCAGCTGGACTTGTCGATCTCTGACTCAGAACCTGACCCCTGCACCAAGCCAAACACAGGCCCACACGCAAGTTCGATTTCTCTTAACAGATAGAAGCACAAAATAGACGTGAGTTTGGGGAGCTGGGAATTCCAAGGTCTAGTGGCCAACATTGGGCAAGGTCCTGCTTGCTATGTCATCCCATGATAGAGGGCGGAAGGGCAAGAGAGCACAAGCGAGCAAGGCAGGAAGGGGCAGAACCCCTTCTTTTATCAAGAGCCCACTCCTGCAGGAGCTCACCCACTCCTGCATGAGACCCATCACCTCCTAAAGGGCCCACCTCTCAACACTGTTGGATTGGGGATAAGTTTCCAACACCTGCAATTTGAGACACACATTCTAATCACAGTAGATGTGAATATAAATCTCCATTTCTCAAATAAGCAGATACTGTAGGGAAGTCAGGAGGTCACAGGCACAGGGCATTCCCCAGGCCCCGTAGTCTCTCCTGCTGTCTCCAGGCTCAACTGACCATGTGGCTCATTCTTCCTTGGGCTGCAAAGCTGAACAGGGGTCTCTATTTAAAAAGCCTTTAATCCTTCAAAATCCAAACCCTGAGGTAGGGCAGGGGGTATATTGATAACATAGAGGTCAGAAATACAAGTTCAGAGTCAGGAAAGTCCAAACTCAAATCCCAGCCTGGCCACTTCCTGGATACATGCCCTGGAGTGAGTTACTTAACTTCTTGTTCTGACCTAGAAAACGGTACTGGTGGAGGTGGGTGCTCCTTAAGGAATAAATGAAACAAACCCTGTGAAACCTGGTGCATGGCAAGTGCCCAATAAATTATTATTTTGTAACTTATTATAATCATTACCATCATCATCATCTTCAATCATCATCATCAAATCAGTCCATCTTCTACTGCGATAAGGACCATGCCTTTCACCCTAGGACCGGCAGAGCCCCGGCTTAAGTACACAGTCAGCACATGCATTTCCTTCACCTTTTGCTCCTCTGGGCTTGTGAATCTCACCAGACAGAAACTTGGCAAGTGAAACCTTCAGGGAAAATCTCAGTGATGGGAAGCATGAGGGCCACTGCTGCCGGGGTGCGGGGACCTGTCTGGCCCGACTTCCCACTCAGGCTGTCTTCTCAGGGGCACTTTCTAGACAACCAAAGAGAACTTGGGAAGCCACGTGACCATGACTTCAGCTTTCTGTCTTCTACAAGGAAGCCCCAGTTTCACATTTTAGAACTGAGCAGGTCAATGTACAAAACTCTTCCTCACTCCAAGGAAAAGATTTCACCTGCCTGGGTCTCTGGAAGCCCCAGGCTTTTAATTCCCCAATTTATGGTGAACTGCCTCAGGACAGATCAGCCTGCAGAGGCCACAGTACAGGGCTGCAGCTGTTCTGAGGCCAAGGAAAGCTGCTGTGCCATTCCAGGCCAGTGGGTCTCACACTGAGAAGAATCCTTCACCTCCCAAATGCTCACCTTCTTTCCCTAGGGAGGGGGAGTGGTCAGAATGTGAGGGCAGGGGAGATGGTACAGCTGGATTCACCTCCCTTCCGCTGAACCCTCTAATGACAGAGAGTTGCACCACTTCCAGATAGGAAGCTCACCTCTTATCCCACCATGTGCCCTGTGCCTGGGGAAATGGAGCACAAACTTTCAACTCTGCCATCGCCTGCAGAGTTCCTTAATGGAAGCAATGCCCCAGGACAGCTGAGCAGTTTGTGCACTGCACAGAGATACACACCCTGGGGAAGATCTCCCAAGCAGGGCTGCATCCATCCAAAGACAGGAGCACCATGTTCTTATACACAGGTGCCATGCTAAGGCATGAACGGAAGGGCTACATCACCCAGTGGACACCTCTTTTGAATTTTTTTGCACCCAAAATGGGTCTTGCTGTAATCCACATAAAAGCACAAAGGTGGCCATGACACTTAATAGCGACAACAGCAACAAAAAAGGAAATTCCTGTTAAAATACGAAGCGCCCTATCCCTACAAGAGTTTCAAGCAGAGGTAAGATTTATCTGAGCTACAGAAGAGTAACAGAGGGCCAAAAGAACTCAGGAAGTGGGGTGGGAACTAGCCTTTATGGATTGGTGTAAGGCTCACTAAGTGCCTGCCATGCACCCGAGCTGCAGAGGCCACGGCTTCCATTAGGCATAGGGACCTTGGACCTGAGAACACTGGGCCAACCCCAGCTGCTCATTCACCGGCCTTAGTGGATATGCCATGTCCACCCCAAATCATTCCTCCCTTCTTAATTAGAACAAAAGTTTAGTTAAGAAGGGATAAAGCAATACCTCCCCCGACCTGGGCTGATGTGTCCAGTGTAAGTCAGTCGTGGCGAACCCCATCCCTTGACAAGACAGCCAAGAACAGGTGTGTGGTCCACACACAGGGGAAGTCTGGCAGGCTCCTGGGAAAGAGACGTCCTGCTTCTTAAGTGGGCTCCCTGGGAAGAGGGTGGACACACAGGGCACGAAGCCAGTACACAGGAGTGGCCACCACTGGATAAACCTCCGTGAGCTGCCGAGTCCCCTCACCTCGGAGCCTGCTGTACCTCTGGACTCCCGATTTGGGGAATAATTAATTTTCCTTTTGCGTGAACAAGACTAAGTCAGGTTTTCCACACTTTGCCAAATAAAAACTGGCTCCAGGCTATGTAATCTTGAACAAGCTACTAACGTCCTCTGTAGCTTGGTTTTCCTTACATATTAAGTTGGGATAATAATAACGCACACCCCCCAGGATTCGTGAGCATTAAATAAGAACAAAGCAGACAAAGGTTTTAGCAAGTGCAGCTATTATTTATTACTTACAGTGTCTCGTTTTATCCCTACAAACAGCCCACGGAGATAGGAAATAGGTAGTTATTTGCCCCATTTAACAGCAGAAAAAAAACAAGGAAGAGAAAGGTAAAAATCGCACACCAGCAGGTCCCTTTCTCAGTGGCTAAGCCCCTTCCCCGGGCCACATCCCAGCCTTGAGGTTCAAACTCCATGGCTGACTGAGTCTTCCCCACCCGCAAGGAGCAGCAAAAACAGGGAGCAGAAATGGGAGCGACTGCTAATAGGCAGTGGGCTCTTTACAAGGTGATGAAAACGTTCTGGAATTTAACAGCCGTGATGATTGCACCACCTTGCAAATACTGAAAACCACTGAATTATACACTTCGGAATGAAACAGGAATTATATCTCAATTTTAAAAATTAAAGAGCTGCTAGAAACAGCCTGGTAGGAAAACCATTCCCTGCCCTGCTTGCCTGCCTCAGGAGCACAGCCCTGGGTCCTGGGAGCAACATCCCCAGCCCCTCCCCACCCCTGCCACCTGGGCAGGCTCCTTCCTTCTCCAGGGTGAACCTGGCTGGGGAGTCCACAGTGTGGGGCCAGCACTGAGGCAGCAGCTGGCATGGCCTCTCCCCAGCACCCCCTGCTCTGTCAACATAATAACATGCAGGGACAGCACCATCTTGTCTTCATTTTCACTTTTTTCTTAGATATTCTGAAGCCACAGGTCCAAGAACAGCTGGCTACCCCCAAAATCCAGGCATTGTTATGCTGGCAGAGGGACTGAGCTCTGCCCACTCGCCCCACACCCTGCTGGTAAGATAAGCAGAGTCCAGGTGTTCTGGAACAAGAGTAGAAGACACCTAAAAACCTGCAGAAATTACAGCCCCGGCATTACAGGAGGGTACTTGCTGTCACCATTGCGAGGACCAGAACTGTGTCCTGCAGAAGGTGACGGAAAAGAGAAGACAAATGTCAGAGGGCCCAAAAGGTCCCTTGGCTCCCCAAGCCAGGACAGGTCCCTGCGGCCTGGGGAGGAGTCCTGGAGAAGCTGCCCAGGGCAGAGGGACACCCAGAGCCACTGCCCTGCTGGAAACAGCCCGCCCTGGCGTGGGCAGCACCTTCCCACATGGCAGCCAGTTTGCAGGTTGGGAGGAAGGAGAGCAGATCCCTTCACAGACGGGCTAAGACCATTTAAGCTTAAAATCCCTAATTGCTTCTTACTTTTTAAATACAAAACCTTCAGTGGGAGATTTACGTTCTTACGAAGAAAGAATTAGTAAACTGGGTCCAGTTATTGATTAACATTAGATTTTGCTAAGTTAAGCACTCATGGCAAAATTTCAAAAATAACTACTCTCCAAGGGAGTGGAAATAGAATATCTTAACTTCCACAGCAGTAAAGGAAGGTAAAACAAATGGAGATTTCACTGAATGAACAGTTGATTCCCTCAGGGCTGGATTTGCTCAAGTCTTATCCCAAGAAATACAAAGCCATAGAAGGGTGCTTTCTCGGGAATGGGGTTTACCTCCTGGCCTCTCCACAGAGCAGGGGGAGGGACCCAAGCCACAGGACCCAGAGCGCCACCCCCCAGCCCACACACACACCGAGCATCCCCTGGCTTACATAACGCCAAGCAGGGTGACAAGGCTGGCAGAGGTCCCCTCTTTTACACTATACCCAACTCAGCTCCTGCCCAGAGAAGGCAAACATTGGCCACCAAATTTTGTAAGCTTTTGAATTTGAACTTAAAGCAAATCAGTGTCACTCAAAACAAAACAAAAGCTCTGATGTGAACAACTAACAGCAGGAACAGAGCAAACAATCCCCACACTCCTAACCCCAACCTCCTCCCCACTCCTGCCCGTGAGTCCCTCCAAATTCTTTACTGAGCTGCAGTGGGGACAGCAGGTCTCAGAGTCCTTAGAAATGCCAGGAAATAACATGGGCTTAAGGGGCCCTGGGGAGATCAGTTGATAGCTTAAAATATTCAGAATTATTATGGGTGTCACATGGTACGTGCATGTCATGTACACAGGAGAGATTCAGCACACACGGCCTCCAAGGACCCCTTGTTCCAGCCCCCGCACTCCAGTAACACAGTGCTTGGGTCCAGAGAACAGGACTTTGCACATTCACAGCCATGCAAGATGGCCAGTGGCCTGAGCCCAGGCTTAGGGAGGAGGCTATGGGTACCCGGGTGGTCTGTCTCTGGTTTTTCATTACTGCAGGCCTGTCCCTCCCAGGATGCAGGCCTGCCCACTTGATTAGGCCTGAAGGATGGCCTCTCTGACTTCACTGTTATCTTTAACAGCTCTGTCTGCAACTCAATTAATCAGCTGGCCTCTCCTCTGCAGAGTGGAATGCTCCAGACCATCACAGAGGGACCACGCTGACTCCCTGCAGGCACACCCCACTGAGCCCGGAATGTCTGAGTCCAGGGCACTGGCCATGGGAGGTGTCCACAGGAAGGCCTCAGACTAGGAAAAGCGGGAGCTAGAGGCAGGGACACCCACACAGGCCCCACTCTCTCAACCTTTGACTTCCTGGCCTCTCTCCCTCTCCACAGACCTAGCCTTGGAGGGTCCTGAATAGTGTGGACACAAAGCTCAGAGCCTTGTGGGTTAGTGAACAAGAAGGTTCTGGAAACTCAACAGGCAGTGGAGAAACAAGCCACAGAGCAATCACTTCAGCCCAACCTGGAAAGTAGGACACCTAGTGGCCATGTGAAATACCCCCTCCCCACCCAAACGGCACCCTGTGTGTCTGCCCAGCCCTCCCCTGCCCACCCCACTGGGTGTCCATCAGTCTGGTCTAGAGGACACGCATCACGGTCATGTCAATCATGAGCCTCTGACCACGCATTTTCAGAGAGTGATTTCAAATGAAATATTGCAAGTAAAAGCCCTGTGGGCTGGGGCTGTGTGAGGCACTGGGTTCGATTCTCAGCACCGCATATAAATAAATGAATAAAATAAAGGTTCATCAACATCTAAAAAGATAATTTTTTAAAAAGTACTGTAAACTTTTGTTCTGTGCATAAACTCACTATGAGTTTACGCTGGGTGAGGGTCTAAGAGGTCTGAGGGCAGAGGACACAGAGGGAGGCAGGTGGGGAAGGCAGCTTCTGGGAGGTGATGCTTGACTGGCGGCTGCAAGCGCTGCTGGGCTGAGTGAGCAAGATGGGAAGGGGACAGCTGTGGGGGCGGGGAGGGCAGAGCAAGGAAGAATCTTCCCAGAGGGCCCTACACCCTCTGCCTCCAGACTGTCCCCCGGGTCTCCTCAGAACCACCAATTTCATCACGTCCTTTCCAGCCTCAAGCTGGAGCTCTCGACTTCATATCAGATCCAATATTTTAACCAATGGGGAGCCTCCATTAGCCCCTGACCACTACCCCTGTCATTATTGCCCCTCATACAATCCCCTGGACCAGCTGGACTGTGCTCTCTGCCATCTGGGAAGCCATCTGCCATCCTCCAGCGGGTCTTGTGCACGGACTCCAGGGAGAAAGGCACTGCTGTCCTTCCTGTGGGAGGAGCTGACCCTCATGGCTGACCTCCAAGCAGACATGGCCCTGAGCCGCTCTTCCAGGGGCGAAGGACGCGTCTGAGGACCCAGAGTTAGCTGGAGGTTATCAAGAGGGATACAAAGTTCTGTCCTCGCCAGCTCTCTAGCAGACAGACCCTGTGCCAGATCTTAGTTTCTCCAACCACAACTGTCCCACTCACAGGGTTGCTGTGGGTCCCCAAGGGAAGACCTGTGAGAAAGACAAAGATAGACAAAGTATGGCACACCCTTGCAAGGGACAGCTACTCACAACCAAAATGGAGCCTCTCAAAGCACCAGGGAGAATATGAGACCCTGGAAAACAAGGTACACATTCCCCACAACTCCACTCACAGGGAGTTTAAGAACAGGCAAAACTAGTCCAAGGGGTACGTAGGCACTGGAAAGAGGCACAGAGAACTTTCTGGGGGATCCAATTTCCTGTATTTTGACTGGCATGGTTACAACGCATGGATTCCTATTGCTGCTATAATAAATTACTGCCATTGTGGGGACTTAAAACCAGACAAATGTATTCTCTGACAATTCTGGAGGTCAGACATCTGAAATGGGTCTCGCTGGGCTAAAGTCAAGGTATCAGCAGGGCCAGGTCCATCTGGAGGTTCCAGGGAGGACCCAT
Organism: Spermophilus citellus; assembly: GCF_964194105.1. Lineage (NCBI taxonomy): Eukaryota > Metazoa > Chordata > Mammalia > Rodentia > Sciuridae > Spermophilus > Spermophilus citellus. The sequence goes on from NC_138195.1 coordinate 84,305,715, forward strand.
TCCCTGCCTAGAGAACATCCGCATTTCCTAGCTCATGTCCCTCCTCCAACTTCCAACTCCGCTGCCTCCCATTCTCCTACTTTCTTTCATTTCAAAGGACACTGTGATTACACCGACCACCAGATACTACAGGATGAACTCCTCATCTCCAGGTTCTTCACCCAATCACATCTCAAAGTCCTGCCATGGTAACGCATTAGGAATGTGTTCCTGTGGGGGAAGGCATGGACACTGTCTTGGTCTGCTCAGGATACTCTAAGAAAATACCATAAACTGGGTGACTGATAAACAATAGAACTTAATTTTTCAGTCCTGAAAACTGAGAAATCCAAGATCAAGGCATGGGCAAATTCAGTGATGGGGGGGTATTGGAGATGGCACCTTCTCACAGTGACCTCACATAGTGGATGGGGAAGGGCAATTCTCTGGGGCCTCTTTCATAAGGGAACCAATCCCATTCACGAGGGTTCTGCCCTCATGACCTAATCGCTCCCAAAGGCCTCACCTCCTGAGACCATCTCCCTGGTGACTAGGTTTCAACCTATGAACTTGGGGTAACACAAACATTCAGGCCAGAGCAGATATCTTTGGGGGTCCATTATTCCACTCACCACACATAGGTATATCCATATGTAAAAATCCATGAGCTGTTTGCTAAACTTTGTAACCCTATGGAACATATACTGGACCAATAATAATAATGAAGACTAACAATTAAGGTTCCTCACCTGGGCTGCTGAGGCCATGTCCCTTACCTAGCTTTGTCCTTTGCCCACCCTCTCACTGTGTCCTCGCTCCACCCTGCACCATTACCCTGCTTTACAGAAACTGACGTGTCACAAGGGATAAAACCTCCCTGGCAGCCATCAAGAGGCAAAGCTGGCTTGAATCCAGGTCTGATGATTCCAAGCCCGAGTTCCACGTGCTCTCAGGGAACACCAAAGTCTCCTGCACAGGAGTCAGGCAGGTGACCCAAAGAGAGAGGCATTGCTTTTGACGCCTCCCTGTTACTGGGTTGTCCACACAGAAACTTTCCCTTTGCTCTGCCTTAAGAAAAACAGCAATACAATTGAGATGAAGAGGGAAAAAAAAAATTCAGCTCAATGGCAGGAACAGTACAGTGTGAAGAAGATCTCGCAAACCGGAGAGCCCAGGCCGCTGCAGGGACTGCAGTGCTCTAGCCCAACAAAACAGCCAGAAAGCCAGACTTCGTGTGAACTCTCTCATATTTTTAATTATAGGCAATGTATCCAATTTATCCAAGATAATGGATGAGCAAACATGTGTTTCCAGGCCCCCAGCTTGTCACCATGAGCAAGGTACGCTGCCTCCTCCTTCTATCCAGCTGTACCACCAGCAGGCAGCAGCCTCACCCCAACAGCTCTGCCCTCTGCAGGACATGGGGCATCAGCATTAGCACCAGCTAATAGGAAGCAAAGCTGCCCTGTGACAAGGGACCTGGAGCAGCTGGAATGAGGCTTCCTGCCCGCTGCAAACACACATTGCAGGTGGGAGCAGAGGCCCCGGCGGGCAGGGCGCATCTCTGTCTGCTCTGCTCTATAGAACCCAGCTGCTCTCACCCACTGCCAACACACCTCCGAGGAGAGGGGCTGGGCCTTCCAGACTCATCTGTCATTTTGCCTAATGCCCAGCTGAGGGCCTCTGACCACAACCCAATATCTGAGCCAGGGTCACCTCTGCCCAGGCACGAGCCATGCTCTGCTGAGCCATCTTTGATGGAGCAGCCCCAGTTGAGGCACCACAGCACCAGCCCTGAACCCAAGGAAGAGAGCTAGGGCCACTTTCAGGTCTACTTCTGTGCCTTCTACTGAGCCTGGGGAGTGTCCAGGCCGTTCTCCTCCTTGAAAAGACCAACTGGATCTTAAGAGTGGCTTTTTGTGGTTTGAGACAAGGCCACAAGGAAATGTCACAAAAATTATCCAGGACAAGGATGAACTATCCATGCTTGGGCTCAGAACCATCAGGTTGCTACCACCCACTCTCTCGCTGTGGGGTCATACCAAGAAGATTTGGCTGCTTTTCTTGGCTCCATCTTCAGATTAGGAAACAGAAATGAAAGTTCAGGAAGGTTCAGGGCCTGTCCATGCACCCATCACCGGTAAACAGAAGGGTCGAGGCTAGTTCCCAGGACTTGAGCTGGTCCCCAGCACAACATTGCTTCCCAAAGAGAACACGTGTCAGGGACCCTTCCAGAAGGGGCTCTGGAACTGCCTCGCCCCACCCAGCCCATCCAGGCCCTAGGAGCTACACTTTATGGGTGTTGCTTCTGGCTTCAACTCTTGACCTCCCAAATGGGACAGAAATCTGCCGCCCCAGAGTGGGGAGAACCCTGGACCTCACACACAGCTCCCCTGCTGACCTCCAGTTTTCCAACTGGCAGTGACCTTGGCTTTAATCATTGACATGGGTGAGAGTTATGATGTTCAGTTGCCAAATCTGGGAGCAAGCCTGGAGCTGGGAATGGCAGGGTGCCACTGGAGCTGGGATGGTCACGTGGCCCCAACAGGTTCCGAGCCATGAGAGGAGGGGGAAATGGGTAGAGGAGGGGCGCCTTGAATTGTGTACACAGATTCGGAGATGGAAGCGGATTTACAAATTCTCTCTTAGAAAGACACCAGTTGTGAGTTGGAGCCTGGGCGAGGTGTGGTGTAGGAGGAGGGTCCTGGGAAGGGAGTCGGGCTGCTATCCTGGGGCAAAAAAAACTCTTGAGTTTTCTGTGAGTCACAGCAGAGCGGTCATCCACTGCAGGGCCGCTGGGTCTTTGGCTTCTGAGTTTGTGTTGAATGTTCACTGAAGGCCGAGTGAGTGCAGCGTTGGGGTTGGGGCAGAATCCATGTCGTGACAGCGTGTCCTCATGGGTTCACATCTGAATGCACCAAAGGAGCCCCAAGGGAAACCAACCAGAAGCTTCCGACTTCTGTCTCTCTCTTCCTGGGTCTGCCTCGCTCTCCCTCCTCCTCCACCGCTATCACTCCCTCTCCCTTCCCCACATGCACTCCCAGCAGCCTTTCCTGGAGTAGATCCGGCAGGACCCCACCAAGCAACATGCAGAACTAGGTACCTGCTGGGCCTCAGGTACCACTGCCCACAGTCTTCCAATGACACCCCAAAAGGCTGATCTCCTTGGGCAGACAATCATTTACTTCCCACAGTCCCTGCTACGGTTTGAATGTGTCCCCTCAAAGTTCAGGTATTAGAATCTTAATCCTCAAATTCATATGCTTATATTTGCAGGTGGGGCCTTTGAGAAGCAATCAGAATAAGATGAGGTCATGAGGGTGGGGCCCCCCATAGCATTAGTGGCTTTATAATAATAGGAAGAGAGATCGGAGCTAGCACACTTGCTGTCTGACTCTGTGCTCTACCAGGTTATGCTGCAGTAAGAAGGCCCTCATCAGAAGCTGAGCAGATGGAAGCACTATGTTCTTGGGCTTCCCAACCTCTAAAACCAGGAACCAAATAAACCTCTATTCTTTATACACTACCTGGTCTCATGCATTTTATTACAACAACAGAAAATGGACTAACAAATTTGCCTTTTGGGGTGCCCTCACAAACCACCAGGCCCAAGTGGGATGATATAACCCCACAATCCCCTTCTCAGCCTTCTGGCCATCCCTAATATCCCACTGAGACATTCAGAACCTTGGATTGCCCTGAGGAAACAGCATGACCTTATTGCCCACAAGTGTGTTCATCAGCTGGTTGTCACTTTCTAGGACTCTGTTTCTTCATCTGGAACATGAAGAGGTGGCTCACAAAACACAAAGACTCTGATAATCTCACTCTGATCATCTAAGTCACACTAACTGGAGTGCTAATGACATTTAAAGACCCAAGCCTGCACAGCCACTGCCACCCAGATCTCCACTAACTCAGTGGTCCAAAGATGCCTCAATTTACCAAGCGGCAAAATCTCCCTCCTCCCCAAAATTTATGGTCCTGACTAAGTATCATCACGTTTTTATTTTGCCAAGAGCAGACATGAGGACATTAGTGATATTAATATTATTAAATCCATCATCTATCTGCTGCCATATTCAGTTCATAAAAGAAAGGGAAAGTAGGATCATACTAGTTACCTACTGCTACTAAAATATTTTTTTCACTCCAAAGTTTAGTGGCTCAAATAATTGCATATGTGCACAGAATTCCACAATTTGGGCTTTTCTCATCTAGAGTCAATTTATGCAGCTAAAGTCAGCTGAAGGTTTGACTGGAACTAGGTGGTCCAAAGCAGCCTCACTCGGGTCTGATGCTTGGCTGGATGCTCCAGCAGGGGCCTCGGCTACCCTCTGTAGTTTCTCCAGCAGGACAACCTGGATTTCCTAAATAGCAGAGTTACGAGTGGGCAAGTCCCAACACATTGACAGATGTTGCTACAGTTTGGATGCTGAATGTCCCCCAAAGGACTATGTGTTAAAGTCTTGGTCCCCAGGGTACTGAGAGGTGGTAGAATCTCCAGGAGGTTGGGCCTAGTGGGAGGTCCCATAGGAGGTGAAGGGTTTGCTGGGTCACAAGCTCTCCATCATAGCTCTCTGGTCTGGTCACCACCACCAAAGGCCTAAAAGCAACAAATCTGCCAATTATAGACTAAGCCTCTGAAACCATGTGCCCAAATAACTTTTCTCTTTATAAGTTACTTCTCTCAGGTAAAGGGATGGAAAGCAGACGAATAGTCAATGCAGTCTTCTGCTGGTTTTCTTTGCTGACACGCTATTGGCCAGAACAAGTCACATGGCTAAGCCCCAGTCCAGGTGGGAGAAAGTGTGAGTGCGTGGAGACAGGACTTACTGGCTGTTAATGTAACACTCTCCCACCAGAGCATCGCACTCCCAGAAACTCTGAGATGGAATAAATTCAGCTTCATGAAAACCTACTACCCGGTGCTCTGGGTGACTTCCTCACAGGCCACGGTAGGTTTCATTGATCACAGACTATCACTTACTGACCCAAAGGCTGGTATTTGGGAGATGAGGCACTTAGCAATTCTCACATTCTTTCCAGCAGAGGTAGAAGTGGTCTTGGCCTCCCCAGCACTGTGCTGCAGATGGCTGGCTCCCTGTGGGTCAGAGATGGCACACACAACTCAAAGCTCTTTGCCACTGCTTACCTAGCTAAGGACTTCATCTGCAGAACAGGAGTTCCCCTTGACAAGAGCACACTGGGGAAATAACGCTCAGCCCAAAGGAACCTGGCACCAAATCACGTCTGTGTGACTAAAAGACACTCATTCCAGTGGTGGAACTCCCAGAGCTGTGGCAGTGGCAGGTGCAGGGAGCCCTCCCCAGTCCTCAAGCCATGTCCTTCTGGGTGGGGCTCACTTTGACATCTCTCATGAGCTAGGCAATAATTTTCCTGACACAGGGTCCCCAAACATCCATGCCCAGGTGGCCACATGCAAGCAGGGCCATGCACCCCCACTTTGGGCCAAGCCTCATTAGCCCTGGCTTTTTGGGTGCTTCACACAAACATGGGCTTGTTCTCAGTTCTCAGGCCAGTGGGTTTTCAGCCTCTGACTGGTAAAACTGCCCAGCCAGGGCCTGACCAAGTTCACCTGAATGTTCTAGCTTCCCTTCTGCAGAACTGATGAGGAGCAGGCTGGGAAGGCCCACGGAATCCCACTCCCAACCCTTGGCTATAAAAACCTCAGGGCAGGGCTGGGGCTGTAGCTCAGTGACAGAGCGCTTGCCTTGCTCGCGTGAAGCACTGGGTTGGATCCTCAGCACCGCATAAAAAAATAAACAAAATAAAGGCATGCTGCACATCTACAACTAGGAAAAAAAAAAGGACACAGGCTGGGATCCTTCCTCTGGATAGACTTTGGAGGTTTCTTCCTGGTCCAGGCCTTGGGATCCCCCACAATCTGAGTTGGGGTCCTCCACAGACAAGAAAAATCCTGTGTGCAAAATTCCCTGAATGATGAAATTCTCCTAGGTTGGAAATATTCTATACATTGATGTCATGGTGGTTGCATAACTACAAGCCTTTGTCACAACTCATGCAACTATAAGCCTAAAAAGCATGAGCTTCAACTTATGTAATTTATACCTCCATAAATTTGACTTTAAAAATTTTCCCCAGCAGAAAACCCCCCATACTTAGCCAGTTCCACTCTCTAATATGCCCCTCCTGAGCTCCTAGAGTGCCCAGTGGGGCTTTACATAATAATAACAATGCCCGTGCTCTGTGGTCAGGGCAGGTTCTTTATATACTTTATATCATCTGATGCTCAGGACCATTCTGTGCTAACTACACATTTCAGATGAGGTCACAGGTCAGAGAGGTTGAGTCACTTGCTCAGGCCAAAGTCAGATGACCAGCAGTGTGAGAGTCAGGACTCCACCAGGACTTTCTAATTCCACTAAGCTTGTTTCCCCCGACTAATTACCCACCCCATACTAGCTGCCAGGCATGGTGTGCTGGATGCTTTTTTACACTTAATTGAAGTCCAGAGAGGTCAAACGACTTCCCTGAATTCACACAGTTAGGAAGACATGACACCAGAATTTGAACCAAGCACTGTTGGATTCCAAAACCTACTCTGCCTTAGTATCCACAAGACAGGCCTGGGGTCCCTCCCACCCCATTCCATCTGCTAGGTCTTCTCCTCAGGGACTGCCTGGCCCTGGATGACTTCCTACCCTAACCTTGACACCCTCCCCCCACCTATCCCAGCAGGAGTCCTGGTCAAGACTACCAGGGCCAACCCGAAGGAATGGACTGTCACTAATCTTCAAGACATCTTGCCAAGGCAAGATGATGTATTCAGTATCAGCAGGTCCCCTGCAGCTATGTTCTAACTGCTGACCCAGGGAAACTACAGGGACCTCATGCCCATGGTCTCTTCAAATGAGGCCAGCTGGCCAGTGCCACATGGACAGACCATGGCCCAGCAGGCTCCAGGAGAACATGCATAGGTCTGTACCTTAACACAGACCAAAGGGCCAGTTACCCAATGCAGCATGAAACACTTAGAGCAAACTTTCCAACAGGTTGCCCACTCATTCATTAGGCATGGGTGGCCATTGACTAGGAGCTACCTACTGCACGTGGCTCACTCAGCTACTGTAACTACTTGTAGGAGACAATCATCTCTGATGGTCAGACAATGCACCCCTTTAATTCCCCCCCTCCTGTGTTAACAAGGTGACTCTATCCTCTGGCCAGGGATAACTGTTCCAGGGTCAGGTTCCTAATCATCCCTAAGCCTAGGGGCATCCTCTGGGAATCTGGACTGGGGAGGGAAAGACAGGAAAACAGACAGATCGGTAGGCCTTCTTAGAACTGGAATTTGTCATTTCAACATTAGTACCGTCTGTGGCCGCACTGGCCCTCAAGATGGCATGCACATCAAGTGGGTGACAGACTAGGCAATGCAGAAGCAAGGGAGGGGGAGGAGAACTGTCACCACCCCGATACTTGTCACCACCCAAATCCTGCATTCCAGCAGCCAACCCAGGATGCTCACTTGAAGTTACCATTTTTACTTCCTCTGGCTAGAGGAAGTTTGGTTATCTGCCACCAAAAACTGTAATGAATGGCCATTTAGCTGATACTATGCAAAGGACAATGCACAGAAAAACAGGCAACCACCAAGGTTAAGTCCAAGGTCAAGTGAGGGACTGTACAAGAGTGCATACAGGAAAGCTCTGCCTGGGCTCCACCGTGAAGGCCTCTTTGATTCATAACAATTTGATTTCACACCTCATTTCTCTGGGTTAAGCTCTACTTCTTCGACAATGTTTTTAAATGTAATTGCTTCAGGGAGGGACAAGTCATTAACTTATTAGCAGCAAAGAGGTCTTGTTGGATCCTCATGCCATCTCTGACTAACTGAAGTGGCTACTGGATTCTGAGCCATCTCTGGGTTCAGCTGGGAGGCAGGCAGAGGGAATAAGCAGGCTGGATTCTTATCTTGGCTCTGCCAAGTGGTCTGGGGCTCTCTCTTCCCTCCCCGAGTTCAATTTGCCAACCTGTAAAGTGAGAGGACAGGCCATGGATGTCTGACAACCCAGGTTCACCTGCCGCCATGAGCTCTGTTTTCTGACAATAACTTTGGAAACAGGACTCCTGACTTTCGGGCTGGTTTCTATCTCAACCGATAGAGAGATGGTCCCTCATGAACAATGAGAAAAGGAAAAGGAAGGAAGGAAGTGACAGGAGAAATTTAGCCTTTAGCCCAAGAAAACCCCAGGGAAAAACAAAAAGAGGCAGAGTCAGCAGGCTCCGCCCACATGCCTGCATCTCTGGGTCCCAAAAGGAACCTGGAATGTGTGCACAGGGACCACTGTTCCTGGTCACAGAGAAACCAGCGAGACCATGGGCTGATTTACACAAACTAGGAGGGAACAAGGGAGGTCATTTTGCCAGTTTAGAGGAGACGAAGGATACTGGCCGGACCCACTTCCCTCTGAGGTCTTGGGGTGCTAGCTGGGCGGGTGGGTCAGCAGCTCCATCCTACAGAATTGCCGCCTTCCTGGAGCCTCAGTTTCTGGTATTAAAACTAGAAAGTGGCAGGCGAAGCTACCCCAAATGCCTGCAAACACCTGGGAAGTAAAGCAGTCGGCAAGGTTCAGTCCAGATACTCAGATGTGAGGTGAGGATGAGGGAAGTGACCAGAGGCTCTTGCTGTCAGCTGAGCCTTGCAAAGCCCCACTCCTGGACTGAGCAAAATGCTTTCAAATGGACACCCATCCCACTCGTCCCACATTAAAGGTAAATACAAACAGCTCTGCTATGATGCGGTACGTTTTCCTGAAAATCTTCATGTCTACAAAACCACACACTCCCCACGTCTACAAAACCACAGACTCCCAATAACAGGATTCACGGGGAAACTGAGATGGTGTACATTGCTGAACACCTAAGGAACCTCATTACCAGAACTGTTCCCAAAACCAACACAGCTCTAAAGAAATCCCGGCACAGTCAAGCCGACACTAGCCAGGAGCTCCAGCACCTCCTTGGAGATGAAAGGCCTGGGGGTCTTGCTTCTTAGGAGAACATTCTTATCAGAACTAAAACCCATGCAGGGCCTCGCCTGCACCCACTGCTTTCTCACACAGCAAGGTCCCTGCAGCTCCTTCATGTGGCCTCAGCCTCCTCAAGACCTTAAGGGCAAGGACCATCACAGAAGCAGCTGTGATGTGTGCTAAAGGCTGGTGTGCCTGTAACTTTTCAGCTCTTTACTTATTTTTTATTTTTCAGTTCTTCATATGTTACTCTTTAACCATGAGAAAGCGCACCCTGCTCTACCAAAACACAAAGGTGCTGGGAAAAAACGGCAAAGAAGCCGACACAACTTTCACCCACACCAACACCATTCACCTGCCTGGGAGACGCCCGTTACAGCACAACAATTTTAACTGTAAAATGATCCTGTGCACTCGCAGAAGGTCTTCAGAAGATAAGCTGCTGTCTTAAAACGTGATACCATTTGTTAAGGCTTACACTTTGAACAGTTTAGTTAAGCTGACTCTGTTAGATTAAACACAGTCGTAGATCCCTTGCAGGGCTTCCCACTGAGAGCTTCCCACCTTTGTATCTGGCCAGTCCTGCCGAGTTGTACTGGCCACCAGAATGCAGCAGAAGTGATTTTACATGCTTTCCCAGCAAGGCCTCGGGGATCTTGGAACTTTCTCTCTCACCCCCTTGCTGCCTGAGACCACCATATCAAAAAAGCCCCAGCGGCTCCCAGAAGCCAAAAGCCCTACCCATGGCCTGCACCAACCCCCATGCCTATGAGTGAGACCATCTTGGGACCGTCCAGCCCAGCAGAGCCGACAGATGGTTACAGGCACAAGCAAGACCAGCAAAAGAACCACCCAACAGAGAAATGCCCACAAAATTATGAGCAAATGAAAGGATTATTTTTAAGCCATTAAATATTGGGATGATTTGTTACATAGTAAGAGCAAATGGAATGCAAAGCTTTTTGTAGATGTTTTCCTAATTCTTTCTTTATTCATTTATTAGTTGATGGTAGACATTTATCTATTTATTTGTGGTGCTGAGAATTGAACCCAGTGCCTCACGCATGCTAGGCAAGCACTCTTCCACTGAGCCACAACCCCCGCCCCTAATTCTTTAATACTCTGATAGTTTTCCCTGCTTGGGAGTCAAGAAGTCTTCATTCTCATCTCAATGATGCCGTGGACCCCTGGGAAAACACTAAACCAGTTGGGAGAGTGGCAGTGTCTCCTAGGACCCCACTGAATGGGATAAAGTCAAGGATTGATCAACAATCCAAACTTCAGACCAGGCAACATGTAGCAGGTGCAGGAGGAACGGCCCAGGTAAGACACTGTGGAGGAAGCATTGCCAACATTCCCTCAGCTCTCAAGGGAGGCAGGAGCCTCTCTAGCTAACACTCCTAAATCCAGGCAGACCCCAACCTTTCTGGCTATGCTGGGCTCAACGGTAGCACCCTCCAGATGTCCATGTCCTAATTCCCAAACCTATGATTCTGTTATTTTCCATGACAAAAGAGATCTTGCAGGCATGGCTGAACTAAGGATCTTGAGATGGAGAGATTACCCTGAATCACACATGCAGGCCTTATAAGAGGTTCTTATATCAGGGGCCTGGGGAGGCAGGAGGGGAAGGGGCAGAGTCAGAGAGGAGGGAGGAAGCAGAGAGGGAAGAAGGGGCCATGAGGGGTAAGGACATAGTTGGGATACAGCTCTGCCCACACCTTGATTTTAGCTTGGTGAGACCTGTTTGGGGCCTATTTCTGACCTCCAGGAATGTAAGCTAATAAACTTATATTGTTTTAAGCAACTACATTGGTGTTAATCTTTTCAAGAGCAACAGGAATCTAATACATTGAATAAACCCTCCTCCCTTACAAGAATAAACTTGATGTTCATTCATAATTATAGCAACAGCTAATAACATAATAGTTAGCACTAATTTAGTGTCTACTTCACGCCCAGTTCTGTGGTAAGTGCTTTTCTCAAATGAATTCATTTCATCCTCACAAAAGCCAGTGAAGAAGACATGATTATAATTCATATTTTACAGATGAGAAGATGGAGCCTTTAAGAGGTTAAGTAACTGACCAAGGTTGCAGAGCAGGTAGAGGACACAACTCAGATTTGAAGCCAGGCAATCTGGCCCCGGAGCCCACATGGGATCATTAAACCTCCCAAATCAGCCTCATGAAGACAATACAGAATAACACTTACCGTAAGCTCTCCTCATACCAGCTCTTGCTAAGCACTTCATATTGATCCTCTCACTTAATTCCAGCACCCCAATGCAGCAGGGATTTTTCATCAGCCTTGATTACACAGGAGAAAGTGTGGCGCGGTGGTGTTAAACCCAGAGGCTAAACACATCTGAACCCACAGCGTCTGAGCCCAAAGTCCAAGTTTGACCAAACCCTCCTGCCTGCCTTGCCCCACTTGAGGCCCACCTGGCTGAGAAGAAGACAAAGAAAAGTAGTGCAACCCCATGGTACAGCTTTCAAATGGACATATTTAGAACATGAAAGGAGGCGCTATTAATAATTTCACTGGGACAAGAGGCATACACTAGAACTATCCCAGCAAACAGGACATAAGCACTCTTAAAGATAAGGGCACTAAAATCAAGGCCCAAACTCTGCAGCTCAGGGTTTCCCAGAAGGGGTTCTGTGGAGCAGCTGCGAGCCCCAAGGGACATCTGTAGCTTCCAGGTCACAGTCAAGGCTGGTGGAGGAAGGATGGTCCCAGGAGCTCAGAGCAGCATCCGCAAGGGGCTCCGCACTGCAGGCAGAGTGTGCCTGGGGGTGGGGGTGAAGTCCATCTGAGGACAGAGGTCAAGCAGCACTGGTTACAGGCCAAGGACCTTGAACCTCACTGGCTGTCCTAATCAGAAAACTCAGGGAGAGCTTGGAGCTGTGGCAAAGGGCCAAGTGATGGGGCCAACAGTCTAAGATGCACAGCTTTCCGCCAAGGTCTTGGACCTGCTGGACAAAAGGGCTGTGGTTCTTGTCTGCCCCTAACTGGCTGTGGGTTCTCAGGCTAGCCCCTTTCCCATCTGAGCCTTCTGAACAAAATGCATCCACAGATAATGGCCCCACCCACCTCCATGGGATTCATAGTTTAAATAACAATTGCAGACAGTGGCAAAGATAACCCATATGCAAGGAAATGTGCTCAGCACTTAGCCTGGGATATGGGAGTAAGTAAATAAAATCCACTCGGAGATGTGTACTATGATTATTCCCACTTTCCAGATGAGGAAACTGAGGAGGGGAAAAGGCAGGTAAGTAACTTATCCAGAATCCCAAAGCTAGGGTCGGAATCCAAGCTAACTGACCCTGTAAATTCTGATAGAACATTCTTTCTTCTCTATCCAATCTCCCCAAAGCAGTATACACTGGTGCAAGGTCCCTGTGAAGACGATCCCATGTCCCTGGTGGACAGGATGTGGCTGTGGTGGCACATGGGCTAGCAGTACATCTCATCCTGGTTCCTCCTGACTTTAGGATTCAACAGTGAATTCTGAAAACACACATTCCCAGTCCCATGTTTCTGGAGGGTCAAATCAGAGTAGGTCAGGAATGAAAATTACAATGTGTCCCCTATGTCCTAAAGCTTTTCTCTTTCTGTTCAATCCCTTTCAAGTCTGATTCCATCAAAGAGAACATGTCAGTGTGGTGTTATCTCCTAACCCTCTCTAGCACCTTCTAGGTTCCCTTTGGACCCAGAGTGCAGCCTCCTCTCAAAGATTCCTATTGGTAAAAGCGTCTCCTAGAAGTGCAATAACCTCATTTGAGCCTCCATGCATTTATTCCTGGGCTACCCCCTATTTATGGAGAGGGACACAGGTTTTCTACTTATGGAATTGATAAAAATAGTCTTTCTGAAATAAATTCATTTTTTGAAAAACAGTATATTGATTTTTAAAAGAATCAGTAAATCACTTTGTGGGGAGATCCATACACCAAGTGAATCAGGAGTGATTCTCAAGTGGCTGAAGTTTGGGAGAAGTCTTCTGAGAATATGACATGACATGTCTGTGACCAACAACCCTGAGCTCTGCTCTTGATCATCCTTAGGAGCCGTGTTTCCTAGGGAATGAACATAACTTCTCTGAGCCTCAGTTTCCCCTGGTGAATAATCACCTATTTTGCGGTATAATGATGAAGATTAAATAAGATGACACAAGAGTCAGCTGTGGCCATACTCACCTGTAGTCCCAGCTACTCAGGAGGCTGAGGCAGGAGGATCACTGAGCCCAGAGTTCAAAACCAGCCTGAGCAACATAGTGAGACCCCATCTCACAATATATACATATATATGTTACAGGTACAGAGCTGAAGCTTAAGAAAGCTTTGCTGACGCAGACTTCTCTGAGCCAGGAAATGACCAGTCTGCCACTCCCTGCCCCTCCACCCTACCCTCAGGAGCTGTGCCCATGTTTGAAACTGGATTGTGGGACTCCCTAACTGGTAAAATTGACTGTCCACTGGATCACAGTCAGGGCATCAGGACTTGTAGAAGTTCTCCAGGTGATCCCAAAAGGAGCCCCACTCAGGTAACTGACCCCAGCAAGGGACATCCTCTGGCCAAAGAGAACAGCTCCAACATGCATGCCCCCAGCCCCCTAAGTGGCCATTCAGTTGCCATCAATCCACCACCCTCTGCCCCACTGTGGGATCTGCAGGTGTGGGAGGCATGCCCGGGGTTACCTAAACCACTTCCAAGGGGCTTGCTTCAGAGAGTGAAATACTGTAGGTCTAAAGGAATTGGGATTAGCCCCGAGTCTGAGAAAACTCAGAGCACAACTTGCCCTTCTCCTAAAGCCTCCCAGCAAGCAGACCAGCTTGACCCACCACCAAGCCACGCAAATGAACAGCAGTCCTGTGGGCACAGAAGCAGAGGCAAGGAGGCCACTCTCAATTCCTCCTATGGGCAGGCTGATGATGGCAAAGCCATTTCCTCTCATCTATTGTCTTGGCTGGGCAGGACAGACCTGGGCAGGTTTCGTGCACCCCATTCACAGGCTAGGAAATGAAAGTCTAGCTGAAGTTTTGGCACTCTAAGCCACTCTGGTCCTCTACTCACCATATGTGTGACAGAACATCTGGGAGAACAGGACAGAATCATCCTCAATACCAGGAATGTAGCAAGGGTCTGCAGGCCTGGCCTTTGTGGGCTGGTTTCCTTGCTGAGCTCTGCCTCCTCCTCTCTGGGTATCTTCTGGGCCTACCCTGTTCTCTCCTGGGACATCCAGCCCCAGCCCAGGCCTATGTGCCCACAGGGGGCAGGGGCTCCCTCCCTGCCACATGCTACTCATTCATTAAAAGCCCCTCATTCCTCTGCCACTCTAATTATGCACAGCAGTAATAAAAGAGCTCTCTCCCTTACCAAAGAGGCCTATTTATAAGACAAGAGAGCATTTCGCCCCCACAAGATTGAGTCGTCACTCAAAGCCTTGTTGGAATCAAAGCCACATCTCTTCAGAGTCCCCCCTCCCCCCCTCCAGCCTGGCCCACTTCTGCGCATCCAAGTTTCTAGAAGTGCCACTGTGGAGGGGGCAGGATGTAGATGCCATTGCCTACTGCTGTGTTCTCTCCTCTTGCTGATTGACAGTCATTCAACACAGTAAGACATCGATTGAGTACCTACTATGTGCCCTCACGAAGAATATGGAAATGAAAGACACATTCCATGACCTTGTCAAGAGAAAAGGCATGGAGAGGAAACAAGCTTTTGGGGTCCATGACTGACTTGTATCCTGACTCCAGCATTTACTGTCTGGGCAAGTCACCAAATTTCTCTAAGTCCTCAATTGTCCCAGTGGCAAAATGGGGTAATGACTTTTCCACAAGGTTGGTGGAAAAGTCAATGGAAGACATGCAAAAATGGGCACATCACAGGCACACGATGAACACCAGGGCATCACCAATGGCTAAGTACCAAAGGCTTTGGGACTACACAGGTAGAGTTCACCTGGACACATGGATCCAGGAAGACTTCCTGAGAAGTGATTACCTGATCTGAGATCTGAAGGATGAATAGGAGTTTGATAGACAAAGAGAGATATCCCCGACAGGGTGAACTGTATGCACTGAGGGCCAAAGGAGATCATAGGGCCTGGGAAACACAAGACTCTGTATGGGAAGGGTATGTACAGGGGACATAGCTACAGAGGCAGGTGCAGGCACAGAAATGGATCACATCCCCAGAAACCCTAACACAGAGCATCACCTTGACCTTCTCTTGGTTCCTTTGGGGGCCATAGACAACACCTTTCCACTTCCACCTGTAGTTTGGCAGCCATACTTTGTATTAGTCACAGACTCACTTAATTAGACACTCATCACAATTTCCTGAGGACCTATGATGTGCCATGCATGTGCTAGGAGAAGCTGCTGGCTTGACCACCTGGGCCCGAGGCCAGTCCCTACTCTTCCCCAGCCCCTTTCCAACTGTGCATCCCTAAATCTGTCAGCATTCTCCTCAGACCCCCTCTCCCCTGCCCAGAGAGTCATTCATTCAACAAGTGTGGTCAGAGCTAAATGAGACAACTCAGTATTCCCAGGTTTTAGCATACACAAAATCCTTGATATATGTCAATGATCAAAATGTCTATTTTCACTGAATGCCAAGTTGGTAAGAAACAGAAACCCACCAGTGAAGCCTAATAAAACACCTCAAGACACACCCTGACCCTGGGAACCTGCCTTCCCTGGGAACCCGCCACTGGTTTCCTCAACCCCCATTCCCAGAGAAAATGAATGGCTGTCCACTGTTCCAGCCTGCCCTAAGTCCGTCACCAGAGGAGCTATCCACTCTGTGCCTTTCCCCACTCAATTCATCTTGTTCTTCTGGGACTCCATGTGCCAACATCTCAGGACATGGGGAAGACGTGGGACTGAGGATCACTTCAGCTTCCACTGTGTACACTCCAGAGACTAAGGCTGTCCTTCCGAGTTTGAAAATTAACTAATTTAAATATTCTATTAAGGAAATTTGCAAACATGTCAAAATGCATAGTAAGGAACCCATCATCTACTCAGTACCCAGCTTCAACAACTACAACATACTGCCATTTTTGTTTCATGGGCACCTCCACTTGCTCCTCACCCCAGCATTTCCAGCACCTCCACAACCAGGGGTTCCAATGTACAAGAGTCCCAACATAGTTTGATGCCTGTGGGATTCATTCTTTTGTACCAGTAGCATCCTTGAAACAATCTGAAACACAACCACTTCATGTACCAGATAGGATGGCAAGCACTGACCATATCCAGCCCTGGAATCAGATAGTCTGCATCCCAATCAACACTTCTAGATGTGGGACCTCAGACAGGTCATTAAATCTTTGTTTAAATATCCCACCAGTAAAGAAAATGCTGGTAACAGGAGTTAAGAGGCTTTAAAAAATAAAATAATGTATGTTCATTGCCCAGCACACAACATGAAATGAGGAAACCTTAGAAATAGATGTGGAAGGGGACAGACTCTGCTCCTATGAGATACTATTAATATCTCCCATTTTGCAGATAAAGAGATGGCACCCTAGAGAAGCACAGTGAGCTGCTAGGGGAAGCCTGCTCTTCCAGTTGCTGTGTCCTGAACCCGTGCACCTGAACTCACTAGAAGCAAAGAAACACTCTAACGGAATCCGGTGAGTGGTGGCAGGTGACCCAGCACACCCTGCATGTGTTTCCCTGTCCTGGGTGGGGATGTCTACCAGTTGGGTGTGTGTGTGTGTGTGTGTGTGTGTGTGTGTAGAGTAGGAGTGCTGAATGATTCTATAAGACAAAACGGTATCGGAAGTGGGTGCATTACTGTGCTTGCAATTCTGATTTGACAAATCCTATGCCCAACCTTGTTTGATTCAACCACCCACACTTTATCTCAGCCTGAGAGACAAGAAACTAGCTCACTAACTCTCAAGCTTTAGCAATTCTGACACCCCTTAGGATCATCCTAAATTTTGTTTTCCAATTTAAAGAAAAAAAGGTGGAGGAAAAATGAGCCCATCCAGCTGCTGAGGGGTGTTCAGACAAAGAGAGCTGTCAGACCCTTGCCGGAGCCTGACCGCTGAGGAAGGTCGAGGGAAAGGGGCAGATTCTGGGTGCTTGGTGTTTGGGCACTGCCTGGGCTCTGCACCTCCCCTCCCAGGAGTGAGTCAAGTCAGGATCCCCCAGCCCCCACCCGCACTCCCCCATCACTGCAGTGCGTGTGGGGAGGCACCTCCCAGATCCGCAGGAACAATGGGCTGGGGAGGGGGTAGGTGCATCTCCGAGTGCAGCAGAGGGCGGGGGCCACGGCCACCAACCCGGAGCGCAGTTTCAATGGTGGCTGCACTATTGGTGCTCTTGCTGGCCTCAGTTTCCCCGACTTTGGGGTCCAGGCAAAGCTGGGCGAGCCTTTTCTGGCTGGATTTCCCTTACGTCCGGGCATTTTAATTTCGTCCTCCCAAGACGGCTTGCCTGGAGCTCCAGGGAAAGCCGCTGGGCCGCGCTCCTCTTGGGCGATTGCTCCCGCCAAGGCCCTGCAGGTCAGGGACGCCCGGCGTCTCTGGCGCCCAACTTTCCCCACTTGGGACTCACAGGAAGACCGGAATCCTGGCCAGCCCGTTCCCACCTCGGGCGAAGGTTGATTTACTGCCCTGGGCTCAAAGAGCTGCTCCTCCTCTTCCTCCGGCCTCGTTCTCCGGTTCTCTCTGGCTCTCCCTCCCTCCATCTGTGCCCGAAGCACTCCCCAAAGAGAGCGGCCCTGGCACCTTGGCCAAAATACAAATGTCCTTCCTCCGCACTGTCCCCACCCTACCTCTGGCGAGGAGGGGACTGTCAAGCCCCTGCCGCTTCGCCCTTTCCAAGCCCAGGGAATCCTTGGAGATGGGTGGGGAGGGGAGGGGATAACCTACGGCGGGAGCTACTGCTCCCACTCCAGGCGCGTGGGTCCCGCCGCGGCAGGGTGGAGTAAGGGGACAGGTCCGAATCTCCGACCTCCCCTAGGATCCCACCCTCGCCTCGCTGAGTCACGGAAATGACCCTCTGGGGATACCCGACCACCCAGCAGCCGGCCATTTACCGGGCCAGCGCTGGCATCCCCAGCACGGTGCACAGGGATGGACAGAAGGGCGGTTCTTATCCGAACTCGTAATCGGCCCCGCCGGGGGCGCCACCCAGAGGCGGGGACAGAAGGGGTGCCCCAGCGGGGGCTGCAGTCCTCGTCGCAGTGTCCGCACCCTGGCCGGAACAGAGCACGTGACCCGCGGGCCACCTCCAGTTCCCGGAGCCCTCTTCCCTCCTAGGCGCTGACCCTGGCCTCTCCCTCCCGCGAGGGCAGGTTGGGTCCAGGGCACCCACTTTTCCATCGTCCACGAGGCGGTTGTGGGGCGCCGGTCAGAGCGTGCCTCATCCCTCCCCTACACTGACAGCCGCAGCCGCAGGACCCGCGCCCTGAGCTCACCTCGGGGCCCGGTGTCGCTGCCGCCGGCCTCCTTGTCCGCCATGGTCGCTCAGCCCTGACCCGCGAGAGGAGCCTCCTGCGCAGCGCTGATCCGTGCCGGTGCGGGTTCCTGTCCGCGTCCCCGGCAGTGCTCGGGCCGGGTCTGAGCCTCTTGGCAGCGGGAGCACTTCTCTGACGCGGCCGCCGCAGCCCGGGCTCCTCCCCGCGCTCCTCCCCGGCCCGCCCCGCGCCCCGCCCCGCCCCGCCGAGGCCAGGCAGCCGGGAAAGGCTGGGAGGCCGGCGCCTCGAGGGGCCCCGCCCGAGGGCTCCGCGCCCCACCCGTCCGGAGTCACCCCTCCAAGGCCGGGCCCCCTCCTCTCTCTTCGCTTTGGAGACCCGTCGCTCGCCTCTGCGTTGGCGATGGGGGCGATAGATGGTGGCGATGGATGGTGACGCGCGCGGAGCTCAGCGGCTCGCCCATTTGGCCGAACGCAAGGCGTGCGCACGGTACCCGGCTTGGCGAGCAGCTGGGGACTGGTGTCGGAGACCCTGGGACCCTCTTTAGAAGGCACCACGTATCGAAGCCCGAAGCCTACCACACAAAACCTATCCTCCCGAGGATGCTGCATCCATTCCCCACCAGTTTATTCCCCACCCCCATCCCACTCCTCAGTTCCAGAGAAGCAGTTCAGGACAAGCGCGGTCCCGGCGCGACCCGGAGCCAGGCTGCGGACCCAGGACCAGTGCAGCCAGCGAGCCCAGGACACCGCCTCGGGCGTTCCCCTCCCGGCCGCCTGCGGGACTCCATGGCAACTAGAGACCCAGGGAGGTGCTTGCAGCTGAGGCCGAGTCGCGCCTTCCATATATGGGAGCCGGCCCTGGCCCCGTTAGAAGTCTGAGAAAAACGACATTAATAATGCAGGGCTTCCATGGTGAATGATTCATGTTCTCTGCCCTCTGGCTTTGCCACACACGTGCCACCGGCACCTGTTAAGGCCTGGTTAGGCAGCCGCTGTGTCGACCGTGCCACTACCCTATCTTGGCAAGCAGGGCAGTGATGTCCACAGTCACTGGGTCTTTCCCTGAGCCAGCACTATGATAAGTACTCAAGTTCATATCTCCTTTCTCCTCATAACTGAAACATTTTGCAGATAAGGAAAGCGAGGCTTGGCAGGTTTATGTGATCTCAATATCGGACACACAAGCAGGTGAATGGGGTAGCTAGGACGCCTACACAGGTGGCAACTACCAGCTATTGCCTAACTTCCTGAGATGCACAGATGGTATCTCCCAAAAGCCACCCAGGGAGGTTTGTCTTGCAGCCAGGTTATGCTAATGGGGTGGGTAAGAAAAAAGAAAAAGAAAAGAAAGAAAAAAGAAAAGAAAAATAAAAAAGAAACATCTTCTGTTTGTTGCATTAATAGTCCTAAATATCAGGGCTAGAGTTGTGGCTCAGTGGTAGAGCACTTGCCTGGCATGTGTGAGACCCTGGGTTTGATCTTCAGCACCAAATAAATAAATAAAAAGATCCATTGACAACTAAAAAAAAAAAAAGTCCTAAATAACCACTGTATGTAAATCCATAGTCAAGTTGTATAATCAATCTGAGCTTTAATACCCCCATCTTTGAAATGGGTATAACAGGAGAATCCATTCAAAAGACTGAAGAGGATTAGATGGTATGCTTAGGTTGGGATCTAGCACATGGTAAGCAGTTCAAAACACATTACATCGAGGAACCTTTTTAATGACAGACCATGGCCAGCTGTGCAGGGCAGTGGAGGAGGTACGTGGAAGGCATTCCCAGGGTGGACTGTGTATTCCCACAGAGCGCACTTTCTCTACCAAGACTGCTTGCTGGTTGAGGTAATACCTGCTGTGTCAGGCAGAACCCACAGCGGGCTCCCAGTGAGGGTCCTGGAGACCAGGAGCCTATGGCACCCAAATGCAGACAGGAGGAAGGGTGGAGGCAGTTATGCTGGGCACAGACTGGCCCAGCAGGCTGAGAACAAAGAGACAAAGAGGGGGAACGACTGGCCCTGGCCCTTCATCCACACTCCACATCGGCCTCCAGATTCTGCTCCTATCTCCCCACTGAGAAAATCTGGCTGCGCTGAGTCTACATGAGTTGGAATGTAAGAGGGCAGGGAGAGCCACCTGCACTCTGTCCACTGAGTACCAGAGTCCCATGGACATATGTCTGGACATGGTTGCCCCACACAGCTGGCTATTCAACGTGGTCTGATTGAGTCTTTCTTGTGTCAAACTCTTGCTGAGCTCCCCCCTCCCCCACACACACACACTCAGGAAAAAGTTCTCACTCTTTGGTGACATACTGAACACCTTTGACACCCACAGCCCCAAACTTCCTCATCCATAGTGTCTCCCAGGAAGCCTTCCTCCCCACCCTTCCTTGTCAGGATTACAAGCTGCTTCTGTTTCTTATCTCCTTCACTTCCCTCCCTTAGCAGCCTGCATCTGGGCATCCTTCTGGGTCCCAGTCCTGTGCACCCATCCCCAGGCTCCTGTGGTACTCTGCACACCCACACATCTCTGTTGAGCTCCATCCTCCACTCTGTCAGCTCAGCACTCAGGAGGTTCCTCTGTCCATCTGTAGCGATGCCCACCTCTACACCCAGGGCTGACCTTCCCCTAGGACTCCAGACCAACTGAGCAACTCCCAAGGGTATTACCCAGGGTGCTCAAACTAGAGGAAAGTCCAGGCCATCCTCTCCTGCCCTCTCTCCTGGGGGTGGCATCTCTGTAAAGGTGGCACCACCCACCAGGGGCCAGGTCAGACACCTGGGCATCTACTAACTCTCCTCCCTCAGGTTTATCCAAGTTCAGTCAATCCCCAAGTCAAGTGTGGCCCTGTGGCTTCTGAAACCTTCTCTCCATCTTCCCTAACCCCTTTGTCCAGGTCCCCAGCTCCTATGACCTGCAGCAGCCTTCTCAGTGTCTCCTCTTCTGCCCCTGTGACTACTCCCTGTGACTCTGTCCTGCCCTACTGCAGCTCCCCCTCATGGATCCGGTCCCTGCCTCTCTTTTGCTGGGATTTCAAAGATATGGAAGTGTGTTGGATGCCTGGATTACAGGTTCCCTCATTCCCCCCCTCCCCACCAGCAACCTTTCCTGGCATGGACCTCCCAACTTCAGGAAGCCCTCTCCACACCCCTGGGCTGGCCAGTGTGCCCCTCTCCAGCACCTGCATGGGACCCCGTCCCTCCTCATCAGGAACCCGGCCTGGCATCAGGACATTGGCCTTGGCAGCCTGTCAGAGCCAGCAGGAACCATGCAGCACTCCCCCATCTGTCTCCTGCTGTGGAAAGGCCTTGGGCTCCATCTGCCCTCAGCAGCAACCCAGTCACAGTGATGTGAGGGCGCATGAAGAGGATGGGAGATGACACGCAGGCCTCAGTGCTGGGGGCAGAGAGCAGGCGGTTTTGATATTCAGGGGAGCATAAAAGGCAGTGTATGCTCTGCCTCATGTTTGCCTTTAAAATCCATCATGGAGGGCTGGGGTTGTGGCTCAGTAGTAGAGTGCTCGCCTAGCATGTGTGAGGCACTGCGTTCAATCCTCAGCACCATGTAAAAATGAAATAAAAACATTGTGTTTCCACCTACAACTAAAAAATAAATACATATAAAAATTCATCATGGAAATGAAGACGCACCCTGGTGAGCACAGGGTCCCTTGGCCAGGGGCTCTCAATCTCTCACCTAATTCTCCTGGTAGTCCTTGCTGTTTTCACAGGACAGGAAAGGGAAGGAGCCAAAGGCTGAGGTCACATAACATCAAGAAGGGCTCCCACCTTCTTCCCTTGATCCTGTGATTTCTTCCCCAAGAGCTGCCCGAGTGAATCACTCGGCAGAGAAGGTTTCTTCTGCTACCAGGTCCTACAGGAATTGGTCTCCTGATGCTTCCATGACTAAATGCCCCCACCCAAATGCACACAGACATCCCTGATTTGAATATAGCAAATCTGCTCCCATGTCCCAGGAGGGAATCACAGACCTCCCTAAGCTATGGCCTCGCCCTAATGGAAATCGAGTCAGAAGCCCAGACTGCAGCCCAACTAGAGCAGCACCTGGCATAGCAGCCTGTTATCCACTCTTCCCCTAAGGTCTCCGTGTGGACATCACTTCCCCCAGGACACCAACTGGCCCTCCAAGACAGCAAGAGACCCCTCCTCTGTCCTCTGTGCCCAGTCCCCAGTGCAATCCTGTCATTGCTCTTATCACAACAACTCTGAGGTCAGGGTCATTATTAACTACATTGTACAGATAACAAAATGAAGGCCCTAAAAGATCCCCGAGCCCAGAAGCTGCAGAGTTTTGAAACTAGAACTCAGGTCTTTCCAACTTCAGGCTGCCTATCCCTTCTCCAGATGCAAACTCCTCAAGAGGACATCAGCTGTATCCACAGCCAGACCCTCAACAGTGCCTGGCACAGAGATCCAAATAGTCGAGGAAACACAGGTCATTCCCATTCTCTCCACGCTCCTCTTTGCCAGCCTGCCCACAGACACTTCTGACCAATGACATCCCCTCCCCCACCATACCAACTCATGAGCAGAGAAGCCAGAACCCAGAGGCAGGCCCAGCTAACTCCACCAGGCAGCCTGGACACCCTGTCACCAGGCAGCGGGGACCTGGGAACCCAGGAATACACCTGGCTGAATCTGTTTCTTCACCTGTAGGAAGGGCATGATGGCTACAGGGAGGATCATTGTGGGAGACACAGATGTAGAACCTTCAGCTGAGGGCTAGACTACATACAGCCTACAGTGTTATATAATTTTCATATTTGGACCACAAAAATGCCTTTTCCTTGTAAAGGTTACAGAATGGATTGAGGCAAAATGCCCTTGCCTGATGAGAACATGCAGAAGATACCGACAGGGTAAGTCACTTTTTTTTTAATGTTTATCAAAGTATTTTTTTTAAGTTTAAGAAACACTAAGACTAATTCAAATCTGAACTTTTACATAGGAAGCGTCCAGAAAAAAAAAAAAAGCTGCTTTGGAGTTTATGAAATGCCTCTAGAATTATGTCTAAAAACAATATCATAACAGCAACTCCTTTGTAACTCGGATGTCCAAGGAAACAAATTACAGGAAAAGTCTGGGCATGTGTCACACTCCTTGTCCTCTGACCTTCAGCACATTCTGAAAATCCAACCTCAGAACCAAATCCCGGTGGCCAGTGTATACATCCTTTCCCCCTGGTCTCCCACCCCATCTGGTGTGAGTCAGCCTCTCCATTAACATTCCAAAACACCCTTCACATATACAACATGTGCTGCCACATGACCCTTCCAGGGCAAAAAATTCAAGGACCAGAGGAAATTATTTCTCTAAATATCACAATCACTTGGGCTGCAATGTAAACTTTTGAAATGCCTGCTCAGGTGATAGAGGGTTATCCAAATATTTTTCAGAAGTATTTCAAACAGCAGAGGGAACTGTGGTAACTTTCTCAGCAGCCTTCTCAGAACTGCTCAGACCCTGGCCCTACAGAACTCCTCGTTCACAATAAAATGGGGCATTCCGAGAGCCACATCTCAAGGAAGAGAGAGCAAATGAGAGACAAGGTTGAGAGAAGGAAAACTGAGATGATTGCATGGCTGGGAGAGCTTCCACCAGGGCTGCCAGGACCCAAGATGACTACAGCCAAAGGTTTCAGGCATGAAGCACAGCTATTGTGACCCTCTCCAGCTCACAGTCCATGCCTGGCTTGCAATGGGTGCTCAGTAAGAGTTTATGGAAGAAATAAACGGATGGTCCAGTACACAAATAATGGAATGAAAACCAGAAGCCAGAGAAGCTAAATCTCTTGTCTAGGGTCAAGTTGTAGCCCTCCACTTCCCAGCTTAGCTTGAATCTCACTGACCCTCTCTGTGAAGTGCTGAATGGGGGAATGCTCACACCCAGAGGAAGCACTCAGCTGCAGTCACCAAGGAGTAAGTGGCAGAGAAACAATTTGTCCCTCAGCAGTCTGCTCTTAGTAGAGTGTCCTGGTCTATCCTCCTGCACTGAGGAATCTGTGCAGGGCTATGTCTCCAACATCTGGCATAGCACCTGGAAGGGCCCCAAGGAACATGTCAAATAAGCAAATGATCCCACTGGAAGAGAGAGTGACAGTTTACAAAGCACCCTCACATCGCCTCTTGCTCAAATCCTACCATCCTACCGCAGCACAGGGAGGGAAGCATCCTTATTCCCAAATTTTTTAAGATGAAAAAACAGCAGACCCAGTGAGATCAAGAGCAAGCTGGGCTTGCAGTCATGATTCTAAAGATCTGCTTTGAACCTTTTGTTTCTTTCAAACCTTGGGCTTTATTTAAAAGTTGCATTATATTTTGCCTTCTATTGTGCTCTGTGTCTATGTTTTTCTAAGCAAAAACTAACATCTCAAATTGCTTATAGAATGTTTTACTGTGAAAAATTTCAAGCATTCACAAAAGCAGAGATATTGCTATCATGAGCCCCCAAGTACCATCACCCAAATTACTTAATTTTTAAAAACCAACTTGTTATGGTTTAGATATGAGGTGTCCCCCAAAAGTTCCTGTGTTACTGCAGAAGGTGAAATTACTACATTATGAGAGTTGTAACCTAATCAGTGTTTTAATCCACTTTCTGGATTCATAATCTGAATGGACTAACTGGGTGGTAACTGTAGGCAGGTAGAGCGTGGGTGGAAAAAGTGGGTTCACTGGGGCATGCCTTGAGGACTGGTCCTGTTGGCTCCTCCTCCTTCTCCTCCCACTCTCTGTTTCTGGCTGCCATGGCTTGAGCCTCACTTTGGGCTCAGAGCAATGGAGTTGGTAGTTCATGGACTGAAACTTCTGAAATCATGAGCCAAAATAAACCTTTCCTCCTCTAGGTTGTTCCAGTTCAGGTATTTTGGTCACAGCAACGAAAAGCTGACTAAGACACAACTTCTTAAGTAAATTGACTCCCAGGAAGAAATCACAGCAGCTGCCATTCACACTTTACATGCAAACACGATCATTTAATTGTCACGGTCCTCCAAGAAGTGCGTACCTCTACTACAGCGGGGGCAGAGCTGAGAGTCACCCTAGGCAATCTGCTTCACCACCATGGGGCTGGGCCAAAAGCCTTGGAGGCAAAGGCTCTAAGACAAGGCAACAGGATGGGTGCAGGTCCTCTTTCTTTTAAGCCTAAAGCTTGCTTTAAAACTGCTTGGTTTCTAGAAGCAGCCCACTCCCCATCAGCCAAGCACATGGATCCTCTCCCTCACCATTCTCTCTCGCCCTCTTCTCCATCAGACTCAGGCAGAAACATAAAGTCCACCCAGACACAGACCCAGCCCTCCAGAAGCATGGAGCCTTAGTGAAACGGAGAGACAGATGTAACCAAAATCCCTAGCAGAGTTGGTGAGCATCCTA
The DNA here is from genome assembly GCF_964194105.1 of Spermophilus citellus. Taxonomy (NCBI): domain Eukaryota; kingdom Metazoa; phylum Chordata; class Mammalia; order Rodentia; family Sciuridae; genus Spermophilus; species Spermophilus citellus. The sequence goes on from NC_138195.1 coordinate 84,331,551, forward strand.
GCATGTGAAATTTACAAGGATATTGCTCCAGGCCTTGCCCACCTTCTGTCTCCTCCATCAGGAAGCAAGGGCAGGCTCAGGGAGCAGAGAGGGTAAGGGAGTGGGTTGGAGAGTTAGATTATACTGGGGTTTGAATCCTGGCTCCTTCCTTTCCCTGCTTTGCTGCCTTGAATGAATCACTGACCCTCTCTGATTCACTTATTTGAAAAACAAAAGTTGATAGGACCCCCGTATGTTATAGCTGTTAGGATATTACATGATAATGTATGACCCGGTGTCTGCAGCAAAGCCAGCTCTTCATCCATGTTGCCATTATAATTGGCTATTACCCATAACCAGTACTCACTACTCTCGGTGACAAAAGTGAGCTCGCCTAAGTGAAGCAGAAGTTTGTAGGAGGGCACACATCTGCAGGTCCTCTAGGATGCTGTTTTTGCGCTGCCCCACCCTCCACCACAGTGCTAGGGACCAAACCCAGGGCCTCACACAGGCCACACAAGTGCTGGACCACTGAGCGTCGATCCCAGCCCCCAGGGTGTTTTTCTTAACCAGCCTCCCTTAGGAAAGTCGTCAAGTTTGGAAAATAAATAAAATTAAAAATAAAACCCAGCCTTCCCCACTCGGCTGGCAAGGGATGTCGGCCACGTGTGAGAACAACAATCTGGCAGTGAGTGGGGCTAGGACAAAGATACCCTGTTGTTTCCCAGGCTGGCGCTGGCACTTTGGCACACTGGCATGCCAGCAGGCACATTCCATGATCCTGCTGGGCAAACCCACGCACAGTAGAGCTGGAACACCCAGAGTGAGGATGTCAGGCGTGGGCAAGCCCAGGTCCCCTGTAGCCTCTCTCCAGGACCTCCTGTGGGTGGATAAGGACCAAGAGCACCCCAGCAGGACACCTTGCAAACAGCAAGCGCTCATAACTCAATCACTATGAACCCTGGTGACAGGGCATCAGTCCTGGTCTCAGGACACGTGGCTCCAAGACCAGACTCTGTCATGCATTTGTTGTGTGGCTTTAGACAGTCACCTAGCCTCTGATGTCTGGGCATATTATATGTATAATGCTCTGAAACTGTGCCTTTTAGGGATAGCTACTGCCCACAGAAAAATCAGGCAGTCATGCTAAGATGTGGGGAGAGTAAGGAGGCACTTGTCCTTTCCAAGCTCCCTTTAAGACTTTATCATTGCACCCCCTTCTCTAAACGCTCTCCGGAAGCTGAGGCCTCACTTCCGGGCGGGGCCTGTATCCTGCCTCCATGACTCCTCTTGCACCCAAGCTCTGGAAACAAACTGACCAGCAGGCATGTGAGAGCAGACAAGGGATCTCCTGCAAAGATCTGCAGTCGGAGCCAACACACTGCAGGGAAAGCTGCGGGGGCCCAGGACTGAGAAATGTCAGTCCCCAAGAAGGCGTTCTGAGGCCCCCAGAGTGAGGTCAGAAGGGCTGCCCTTCCCCAAGCTTCCTGCCAGGGCAGACACACAGGCTGGGCCCATGCCAGGGGAGGCTCACTCCACCTCCATCTCCACAGGCCCGTGGCCACCTCTCAGCCTAGACCGGAATGACAGGAGCTCACACTGTGCCAGCCATTCTGAGGGGCTTGTGGATCTACATGGTGGGGGTCCTTCATTCATCCACTCATTATGCTCTCCAATAAGCATATACTGGGGAACCTATTATGGGCCGGGCCCTGAGGATAAATACGACAGTGGGAAAACAGGGCCCCTGCCCTGAAGGAGCTCTTGGTCTCAGGGAGAGATGGAAAACAAAAAGATACAGCTCCCAGCGGATCTAGGTGGGGCCAGTCTGGGTGTAAAGCTGAGCCAGTATCAGAAGCCAGTATCTATTGAGCACTGACTAGATGCTGGACAAGGTCCTAGGGCCTCACAGAGTAGATAACTCTTTGTAGATCACTTACTCTCTCAATGACCCTAGAGATAGGTCACAGGGTTATTCTCAAGTTACAGATAAGTTCTCGGAGGGTCAGAAAGGTTTGACAACTTCTTCAAGGCTGGTCAGTGAAGTCTGAGGCCTGGGGCCCTGAGCAAGACTGTCCACTCCAGCACTCAATGGATGGAGGTGGGGCCAGTCTGGGTGTAAAGCTGAGCCAATATCAGAAACCAGTATTTATTGAGCAGTATTTATTTATTGACTAGGCTGGGAACCAGGCAGCCTCGGCCACAGTATGGCTTATCAGGGGGAAAAGGGGTGATCAGGAAAAAGAAAGAGCCCCCCCACGGGGTTCTGGGGTTCTCTGTGTGCTATGGTTCAAATATGATTTGAAATCATGTTGAAGTCTAATCCCCTTGTGAAGTTGAAAGGTGGAAACCTGATCAGATACGGTATTTAGAGGTGGGCTTTGGGGAGGTGTTAGGATAAGGTCAAACCCCGGACCCCATCCTATTCAGTCCTAATGGTTTTATAGGAAGAGAGAGACCAGAACACAGCTATGCACTCCTTGTGTGGTGGCATACGATGCCCTGCTCTGTCTCTGGACTGTGCCACAAGAAGGCCATCCTCCAAAGTGGCCCCTTGCCCTTCCACCAAAACTATGAGCCAAAATAAACCTCTTTTCTTTAAAAATTTCCCAGTCTGGGGTGCTGCGTTATTAACAACTGAAAACAGGCTAAACACCGTGAGGACTGTACACCGGTGTCCTGAATCCTAAATCCTGCGAGTTGGGTTAACCACATGAGTCTGCAGATCAAGGAGACCTCAAGTGGGCTAAGTCCCCCAGACCTGAGGACAAGACTAAGGATCAGGCCCAGACATTAGAAATCGCTCACCTGTGTAGACAGCCACACCTGTCTCCCAGATCACCTGACCTCCCTGCAAATGCCCCCTCCCTTCAGCAGGAAGGGCGACAGGTTAGTTTCACCGAGTCCACGTGAGCCTGGAGAAACACCGCATCACATAAAAAGACAGAATGTCTTTTGGGCTGACATGAGGGCTGTAGAGAGGCAGGGCAGGGTCAAGAGCACCAGCCTGGGTTTCATTCTTGGCTGCATCTGTAAATAACGACTGCACCTGCTGCATAGGGACGGGTGTGGAGAGTACGTGAGCGCATACCTGCGCACAGAGCAGCGCTGACGCCGAGCCAGTGCCAGTAAATGTCAGCTACTATTGACTCTGGATTGAGTGAGCAGAGCCACTGGCTAGATAAGTTCAAATGTCATTGATCTATCTATTTTTCTGTCCATCTACTAATAATCATACAGCGGATGCGTTTAATAAAAGACTGGAAAGAATGTACTGACATATTGAGTAGTCATCTAGCTCTGTATACTGAGATTATGAGTGATTTTTATTTTGTTCTTTTCACTTCCCCTTGTACAATATTTTCAACACAGAGCATGTTTTTCTTTTGTAATCAGAACAGAATACAGAAAGCATTCTTTAACATCGAACCCCCTCTAAAAGGGGGAACAGGTGGCTTGGAAACAAAGAGAGTGGATCCAAAGGTCTGCTTCAGTGCTCTGTGCCTAACATCACCCGAGGAAGGGACCTCTAGGCAAGGATTTCAGTCCCCTTAGAATCTTCCACATCACCCCTCCATTGACCCCCTGCCTTCCGAGAAGCATTGCCAACTCTGCCCAGCCCATTCACACTAGCTCTCCTTCCACCCTGCAGATTCCATACCTCCCGTAGACAATGCCTGTGACTTCTGGTGGCTGTTTGTGGACTACCTGATATATGCCAAGCTCAGGGACACTTATCATGATGGTCACCTCTGAGCTGAGGTTCAGAGAGCAAACAATTTGCCCAGGACCACCCAGGCAGGAGGTGACACGGCTGGAATTCAAATTCAGATCTTCTCACTTTGAGTCCAAGGCTCATCATACTGGGCAGCCCTACGATCTGGAGAAGTCAGGAGCTACAGGAATATGGTCCAGGGCCAGAGGGTGTGGTGCCTGTTTCCTGCTTAGAATCCTTGCCTGGGATCATTTGGGTGTTAACTGTGCACAAGTGTGCTGGTGTACATGCATATGTATGTGTGATCCTGTGTGTGTCTTAGAGAGAATATATTTATCAAATGTTTTTCAAAGACTCTAAGAATAGATAGCAACACAAGCAGTTTGCTCAGGTTTTTCAAAGAATCAGAGAAACTGAACTTAAAGCCAAGAAAATAAAGAAGATGGACTCCAATGAGTAGAAAATGGAAAAATGTGACCCTGAGAAATTCTTCAGGGAGGAGACAGGCTTGGGCTGACTTTAGATCCTGGTTCCTGACCGCAGAATCCTGGAGGTTCAAGGTCATAAGGAACCTCCCTGGTTGATGTTGTGGGATCCAGCTCAGGCAGAAATTCCTCCTGCCACACCCCTGGCAGCCAGTTTGCTTCCGTGTCTCCCTTGAAGGGAACTGAGTACCTGAAGGTGTAGCACGTCCCTTCATCTCAGAGTGATGACAGTGGCCCTCCTGTCATAGCTGTCTTTCCTTTGATCTATTAGCTCCATCCTCTGAAGTAATGCAGAATAAATCTGTCCCTGTAACCAAGACAGTTTCTGTATCCATTAGGATATCTCTAGCTGCAAGTAATGAAGAGTCCTGGGGCAATAACAAGCAATTCAGAAGTAGTTCTGGGCTCTGCCCAGATCCACTGTCGGCTTGGCCTCAGGTGGGCAGCAAGATGGCTGCTGCAGAGCCATGGTCCTGCTGAGCCACAGTGTCCAGAGGAAGAAGGCAGTGTGTCTTCTTGTGGGTCTTTCTTCCCGGAAGCCCCCTAGCCGGCCTCTCCTCACTTCTCAATAGGCAGAACTAAACCACATGACCACTCTGGAGTCACAGCCATCCATGGCCAAGGACAACAGGAATACCTTAGTTGGCTGAGATGGACCTGGGTTCACCCCTGAGCCGAGGACAGGGTCACTTTCCATGAGGAAGAACAAAACCAGGGTTCTTTCACTAAAGAACAAGGGGGAATTAACACTGAGCAAACAAGAGTGGCTTTGATCACTTGGATACTTGGTTTGCAGAGTGGAAGACATCTCCAAGGGTGACACTGATGCTTTGTGCCCACCCAAGATCCGTTCCCTGTCTGCTGTTGGCAGCACCTTTTGTGGCTCTAAGGAATCACCTCTCCTTGAGACCAGCAGTCCATCCTCTCCAAGGGACTGATCAGATTTTCTTGTTTTCCTACAAGCTGCCCATATCTTTCTAGTATGTTCATTTTTAGCTTCAATATCGAGATCCAGTCTCTGTTGCTTGCAGCCAAAGAACTCTAACCAGACCACCAGGTTCAAAGACCCCGAGAGCTCCTTGATCCGTTTTTTCTGGGCTGGTGGTAGTCTAGAACAATAAGCAGATCCCTGGAGATTAGAACCTGGGATCAAGGGTCCGGATCTGGATTCTCAACAACCTCTGACTAGCTGTGTGACCACAGAGAAGACACTTGACATTCCCGATCAGTCATCCCCTGGCAACCCCTTGTCTCCAGCAGGAATTGGTTAAAAAAAAAAAAAAAAGCACATGAATATTCTCATCCAACTCAAGAAATCTCACTGTAGTCAGGGCTCCTAATAATAAGCCACAAATCTCCATCTACTTGTTTAGTGAATTATCAAATTCCAAATCACATCACCTCTCTATGCCTCAGCTTTTTCACTGGTGAAACAAGGATACAAATAAAATCATAGGGTTTTTTGGATAAATACTTGGAATATTTATAAAAGACTTATTCCCAGTATGTGCTGGAGATGTCAGCTTGTTTATTCACATAATAACTAAATAATCAATATTAAGTGATAAATGTGTTCAGTTTCTCCCCTCCCTGGTTCTAAAAGGATGCTTTTTGCATACGTACCTGGTGCTTGGGTTCCTAGGCTATTCGTGGAGATAAAGGGTAAGATACCTTTAAACATGTACACAGCCGGAGAAACCAGGGATGGGGAGGGACTGGAATGCAGGGGGAGAGAACTGCAATTCTCAAGTGTTAAAAAATGAAATTAAAATAAATGTTTAAAAACAGCCTTGATTGGGGCTGGGTTGTGGCTCAGTGGTAGAGCGCTTGCCTAGCATATGTGAGACACTGGGTTTGATCCTCGGCACCACATAAAAATAAAATAAAGTTTATTAAAAAAAAAACAAAAACAGCCTTGATCAAGAAGGTGAAAGTGGAAAGTGGAAAAAAAAAAACCCAGATCTTAAGAGGAAAGTCTGCAAATCGGGAACGAGAAGAGAGATGTCAGAAGCGGTTGTCATGAATATGAGAAGCAAGAGGTGGGGTGCGGGCAGGCAATGATCATTTAAAAAAAATGATTTATAAAAGTTTTTCAGGATGGTCCCCCTTGGCATTTTCGTGAGAAACTGCAGGAGAGTTTTAATTTGCTCTCTACAATTTTGGAATACTGCACTGAGGCCTATTTGAACGTAACATGGTGCTAAGCTGGTTTGAGTGGCAGCCCAGTTTTTTTTTATGGATTACATACAAATTTTCTCCAAGCTCCTCAAATGTGCCAGACATTGTGCCAGCTCCAAATCCACCATGGCTCTGTGTTCGGGGGGCTTAGGGTGCAGCCCAAGCATCTCGGCCCTTCCCTGCCTCACCTTTCTCTCCTGGGTGTTGCCTGCAGATCTCCACAACTGTTCCTCTGCAGCCCCATAGGCGTGTCTTCCAATCAGGCCCTTGTCATTTCTCACCTGATTACTCAGTCAATTTGTCTCCCTGGCTCTTGTCCCAACCCCTCACCCCTAATCCATTTTCTACACTGCTGCCAAAGTGTTTTTTAATAAGATGCAAATCCGACCATGGCTTGTTTCTATTTTAAATCTTGACTTCATCTTTGTCCCTTACAGGATGAAGTCATAATGCCCAATCTGGGCCTGGACTAGCCCATGACCCCTCCTCCTCCTTATCCGCTACATCTCATGTGCATGAATTTTCTCATGCCTGGAATCCCTCTGTCCCACCAAAATCTTCCTTTTCACCTTAAAATCTCCTCTTGCTCCTTCAAAACCCAGCTCGACATCGCCAACCTCCTCTGGGAAGCCATCCTTTACCCTCACCCCTACCTCAGGCAAAGCTCACCTTCCCTGTCTAGGGCATTTCTCGCTGAACACCCGCAGTTGCCTGTCTCTGACACCAACTGCCACCATGGTCACCTCTAATACAGCTCCGGGCATGTGTAGATGCACAAAGAAGTGTGTGGCTCACCGTGACAGAGCTGTCAGGGTATAAGGAGGGAGCTTAGCATTCACCTTGAACTCATGTCTGGTGGAAACTTGCTGAATGAATCTTGTTTTCCCCCATCTCATGGTGCATGTGGGCCAGGAGAAGGAAAATAAACTTTTAGCTAACATTTTTAAAGAAAATATTTTCAAATGACACCATTGAAACACCATTATTTTCAAACACTAACCAAATAACAATAAATGTAAAGACAAAAATAGAAATCTCTATGAACATACCACCCAAAGACACCACTGTGACATTCTGATGGTGGTCTCTGCAGACCTCCTTCCTGTGCATGTCATACGTCTGTATAATGTGACATGATCTAGTCTTTCCATGCCCACAGGGCCTCAGCTTCCCAGAATCTGGGTGGAACTGCCTCCAGCAGGGTGGGGCCAGGAGACCCTCTCTTAGGGGCCTTGGCCCTGGGCAAAGCCACAGCTGGCCCAAGTCCCAACTTGGGGCTTTCTCCAGGCAGACACAAAGGGGTCATTTTTCTTTCTCTTGGGTACAAAATGTGCTCTGGGCTGGAAGTTTTTCTGGGTTACGAGATTCAGCTCAATAAGAAAAGATCATCTGAGGTTTTCCAAGAAAGTCAGATTTAAAGACAGCATAGACTTGAGCTTTACTTTTGTCCAAAATAACCATGAATTATGAAAGCTATTGGAAGCTGGGAAACAGCAGGCTTTTGTAGGGTATAATTTAGGGGCTGGTAGGAACCGAATTACCAGAGGCTCTGCTGAGCCCCTCACTTCCTTCTCTGCCTCCTTGGGTGGGGGACTGCAGGCTACAGGTAAGTTAGTGTTGGGAATCTCCCAGTGCCAGGGCTGAGTCTCAGAGGACTCACGGGTGGGCCTCTGTCATGTTGAAGTCCTTTATAACCAGCTTCAGGGGGAGCCCATCCACTGGCACTACCCTGTTGTACAGTTATGATTGTATGTGAGTTTACTCTTTGATTTGGTAGGTCCCACAGCTAGGAATCTACCTACAAATAGGAGTGACAAGGCAAAAGGTTATCCTCATAGAATGATTTGTCATTGCAAAATATTGGAAACAACACAGATGGTCATTCATAGGCAAGGTCAATATAAACCATGGTATATTCACTCAATGAAATTCTATACCTCCATAGAAATGAACGAAGAAAATCCCTTTGAATTGACACAGTACAATTCCCAAGATCTAAATTATTAAAGACAAGCAGAGTACAAAAGACTGGATAGAAAGAGTATTCTACATTGGTCACTCTGTCTTGGAGGGAGGCAAAATGTGTTCCTAGGGGATGTCAATCCTCTCCAGAAAGTTCCTGGGGATGCCCCTGCCCAGGCCTTAGCACCTGACAGACAGTAAGAGACAAAGTAGGTTTCCTGCCTCCTCAGACAAGGCCGCCCCTGACCTCAGGTCCCCCATGATGGCCTCATTCCCTTAAAACTCAGGAGCATTCAGGACAAAGTCCTTTGCTTCTTCTGTGATTTAAATGCCATAAAAAATTAACCCAGATTGTGATTTTTCTCCCCACAAGTCAGTCAGCGTGGCCTGGCTGATGGGAATCCCATTCATTTAATCACGTTTCTCTTCAAAATCACTCTAGCTAGGAGCAAGGTACTCCATCCCTGTATCTATGGTTCAAATTGTCTCTCATTTGTTCTGACCTCATAATTTAATAAACCACCGATTTCATACAGCAACTTCCTGAATGATAAAATGCCAGGGATTTAAAAAGAAAAAGCTAACATCAGCACCTGCAAGTTCCGGGAGCTCTGGGTTAGTGTCTACAATCATCCCCAGGCAGATCTGTCAGGCTGGTGGAAGCAGAGGGCTGCAGTCCCCGGTGCCTGCTGTGACTGCTGCAGTCTGCTCCTGGCTCAGGACCCTCAAGTGGGCCAGCTGAGGGATGGGGTGAGGGCTGCAGGCCTCCTGGGGTTGCAGGAGGGGCCCTGGGCTGGCCCTAGCAGGTCTGATGAATCGGTTCCATAGTGCTGCTTTCTCTCCTGATGGACTGGGAGGGACAACTGGCCCAGGGGACACAGGCCTTAGGAGGAGGCAGCAAAGGTGATCAGAGGGCAAAGACCTGGGACACTCAGGTTGGAAGAAGCAAAGGGCTGCATGAGAGAGGGGGATGTGCTGACTCCCCTGCACCCTGCTCCAGGTTCAGGGCTGTGACTGACCCCACCCACAAGCCTCCCCTACCAGGGATGGGGAGGAAACCAGCCCTGCTCTAGCAGGGTACCTCTCCCAAGGAAGGGCAGAGAGGACTCAGGACCCTGCAATGGGAACTCTCGTGGAGGCTCAGCCCTGGGACCTAGGGAGCTTCCCCAATATTCCTCACCCCCACCTGCCCTGGTTTCCAGCCTCAGCCCTTCATTCCTTCCACAAACAGCCTACGGGGAGGCATGGGATTCAGCCAGCTCTAGGTTCTTCTCCTAGGGCTCCATGCAGTCTCTCTTGGCTCTGTGTTCCCTCATGGCACCCTCTTCTATATCTCAGACCCCCAAATCTCACAAAGGCAGCCTGTGAAAACAGTGAGGCAGTTCCTCAAAAGTTAGACTAGAATTATCAAGTAATTCTGCAGTCCCACTCCTAGCTGTGTATCTAAGAAACCGGAAAACCTAACTTTACCAAATACCTTTACGTAAGTGTTCTCAGCAGTCCTATTCACAGTAGCCAAAAGGCGTGAACGACCCAAATGTCCACCAGCAGATGAATGGGTAGATACGACGTGGCATGTCCCTATGATAGAATATTACTCATAAAAGGAATGAAGTACTGACACATGCTACAACATGCATGAACTTTGAAAATGGTGTGCTAAATGAAAGCATCCAGACACAAAAGTCTACATGTTGTATGGTCTCATTTATGTGAAATGGGCAGGGTAGGCAAATCCATAGAAACAGAAAGTGGATTAGTGGTTGCCAAGGGGCTGGGGAGGGAGTAGGAGCAGGAAGGATGGCTAATAGGGATGCAGTTTCTCTCTGGGGTGATGGAAATGTTCTAAAGTTAGATAATGGTGATGGTTGCAAAATATCATGAACTATATAGAAACCCCACTTTAAATTATACATGTTAAAATGGTGAAATTTATGCAATATAAATTCTGTCTCTTTTTTTAAAAGCAGCTTGCTGGAGGCCCCTGACTTTGACTCCAGCACAGCTCCACCCACCTGGACCAAGGTTGCTCATCTAGGTCACCTTTAACTCCAAGTCCCTGCTTTCCCAGACTCCCCCAGCCCTATGTGTCCCCAGGAACACACTCTCTGGTTGGTACTTGGTTTGAGCCACAGGGTTGAACATTGAGATTGTCCCAGGCCCAAACATCCTCAGTGTATGAGAGCAAACTTTCAGGGCAGATTTGGAGAGAAGAAGGGAGTGACATTCAGCACAGCCTGGTGAGATGTGAAAATCAGACCACTCAACCCCTCCTTGTCCTTGGAAGTCCCTTGGTCAAGCCATCACCAGTTCTCCTCAATGACCAATGGTGGCCTGGGCCTCCCATTCCTCCAGCCACAATCTTCCCCCTTTCAGTCAAATAGGCCTAAGGTGTGGTCTCTCTGGGAATTTTCTACAAATGCTTTCCTCCCCTCTCTGCTCCAGCTGAGGAAGCAGGAGGCAGCCATGCAGAGGTGGGTCCCTGACTTGGACCTCAACTTCCAACATGGAGCCCTGTCATCTCCAGGGAGAGACGCAGCCAAAGCAGGAGGAGCTTGCCCACAGGAGCTGTGTCCTCCTCTCTGGTCGTTACTTTTACTTGGAATGATGCTGTTATTAAGATTTGCATATCTGCCCCCATTGCCACCCCCACACCAGTCCCGGACATTTTCTTGGCCCAGGGAAGCTTCGCGATCAATTTCCTCATCTAAGAGCAGGACTGGAGCCCCACATGGCTCAGAAACATGCTAATTAGGTTTAGGCAATAGAGCTCAATAAATTAGAGCAAAACAGCTATTGATTCCGTTATCAACTCCCCTGGAGATGCAGAAATCCGTGCTACAAAGACCACAGAGAAACAAACAAACACTCAGAGGCCTGTTTACTCTCCAAAGCTTTGGTCTTTATAGTAATTTGCTTTTTTTTTTTTTTTTAAGAAAATGCAGGCTGAGGAAGACACCTTAACAAGTGCAGGCCTCGCCTTCCCCAGCTTAAAATTCCTCCCATCTTCCACCTGAGGCCCCCTCACCTGAGCACCAGCTCTATGGGATAAGGCTGCGAGAGGCCAACGGGTGCAGAACTCCAAGGTCACCGGGGCCATTGTACTGCCTTGGAGTGGCTCTGGGCTCCAGCCCTCCTCGATCGTTCAGACAGAGGGACACCAACCGGCAGAGGTGTCCTGCTCTTACTCGGTGGTTCCTCACACCAGGCACTCAGCAAGGCCTATCTTGGCCCATCCTCCAAAGAGCCTAATGGAGGAGGTACAACAGTGTGTGTTCCTCATGTTGTGGATGAGCAATCAGGGCTCAGAGAGGATGTCCAGTCAAACAGCTGCAGAGCAGAGACTCTTTGCTGTCATGTAACTATCAAGAGTTTCCTTCTGTAGACCCCATGAGCTCTCCTGGTGAGGTTCAGAGCAAGTCCCCAGAGGAAAGGCCTCCTGCAGCTCTGTCCACAGAGGCAGAAGGTGCAGACACAGGGAGTCTCTCCCAGAACCACTCTTGTATGCTTGTATGCCCTCTTTTTTAGTTGGGCATATTTAAGAAGCTCAGAAAAGGGTGCAGAATGGTTCAGGACCATGACTCAGAGCCAGGAGGTACTGGGGACAGCAGGAAGTGGACCAGGAGGCAGCAAGGTATGGGAAAGTGAGAGGTGACTGAGGTTAGGCAGGAGGAAGAAGGGCCACCTGAATGTGGATGCAGCCAGAGGTTGTCCTGGGCTCAACATAACCCACAGGCCTCCCATTTCCACAGTTCCGAGGCCCCACCAATTTTGCCCCCACCCTGAGTCTGAGTGGGCTGCCCCAGCGTCCTTGAGGTAAAGGAGGACAAGGACGCTCACTGGGAGCTGGTGTCCTCGGCAACCTTGGCTGAGGAGAACAAGCAAGGGGTGGGGAGGACTGAGATCAAACCTGGAAACCTAGGAATGAGCCAAGCAGCAGGACAACCAGAGGCCTGATGGGGACATGCCTCCTGTGGGAGACAACTCGGGAACTGCTAGAGGAAGGGGGGTCACCAGAATAGTTTGAGCTGTGCAAGAGGCCAGGGCAGGCCTGGGTCTGAATCATTTCCAGGTTGTGGACAGAGGGACCCTGGGAGGATGTTTCCGGAATGAATAAATCCCAAAGGATGGAATGGCAATTGCGAAATCCTAGCCCGGGAACTCCCAGTCTGCCAGCATTTTTAAATGGGCTCAAAGCAAGAAAAGGGGGAGACAGGTGGCGTCTCCCTGCAGCGATAGAGGTTTCTCTCCCAGTCAAGGGGAACTTCCCTGTTGACCCACAGGTGGCCCAGGGAGCCTTGGATGGCACAAACAGAGCTGGGGAGGTGGCGGCTGTTCTACTCACACCGATACCAAGTCCAGTCCAGACAGGCTGCCCCAGGAGTTGGGCCCAACCAGCCCAGGACACGCTTGGACAGTCCCCATCTTATTTTCCATTTCTCACATTTTCAGGTGAGCTACACTTGATGATCATGGTGACAGGTGACATGGGAGAGGGACAAGCACAGGGAAGAGGCTGGGATCTGTGCTTGGGCAGATAACAGGGCATTCCCAGAGATGAGGGCACAGGAAGGGCAGGAGTGGCAATGAGGAGGATGGCGGTTCTACCTCGAGACAAACCAACCTGGGCATCTCTGGGATGTTCAAGTGGACGTGTGTAGACAAGGCTGGATCACAGGGGACTGTCAGCACAGGGGTGGGGGATAACTTGACGTCAGGAAATGGAAGAGCTGATCCTGGAGCCCTCTCACAGAAGAGAGGAGGGCCAAGGTGGGAGCCCCAGAGTGCAGACATTCAGGCGAGAAGAGGCCTTCAGAGCTCGCTCACTTGCTCCAGCGGCCGGGACCCCGGGCAGCACACTGGCCTCTGGAGCTCTGTCTATGTGGAGGCACTTGCTGGGAATATTCCTTAAAGTCCTTTTGTAAATGTTGGAACTGAGACCCAGCAAGGTTAATCACAGCTAGAAAGCAGGACAGCCACTGGGGCCTGAATCTGTGTGGCTCCAAAGTTCCAAGTTTCATCCCTGGACCCTGTCACCTCTGCTCTCACAGAACCTGTGGTTTCTTAGAGAAAGGGCTTTCTCTAACCAGGACCAAGGCCCATGGCTGGACTACAAGGGAGAGTGGGCCATGGGACCCCAAACACCTGCGGCCTAGTGCCTCTGTTCACTCCTGAGGCCTCCTTCCTTCCCCTCCTTTCCCTCTGAGCAGCCAAGTTCCAGTAAGGCAGCAGCAGGCCCACAGGAGAGGCCTGGATCAACTTCTGGCCTGGGACGAGGCCCTCCTCTCATGTGGACGCTTCATCTAGCAGTCCTAGCACATACACCTCCCTTCTCAGAAAACTCAGCTCCGGTCTGAGACCGCCTGGTGATGCCAGCCCAGTATGCAAGCAGGGCAGAGGCCTGGGGATGTGCCTCGTTCAGAGGGAGCCAGTCGTGAGAGGGAACGGTCTTCCCGGCTCCCTGCAGGTTATTAAAAGAATGGCATGGCCAGGATGCGGTCCCACAGTCCTACTGTCACCTCTGAACCTGAACCTCGCTATAGCCCTGACTCTCCATAATACCAGTATTAATTAACTAACATTAATATCAATAATATTGACTCATTAATAATAAGCAAACAAATTGTTTTCCTCCTTCTGCTCCCACCAACCTGCCAAACTCTCAGGGGTCTCTTGGCCAAGGGTCCCCACTGACCAGCCCCAGGAAGGGACTCCACTCAACTGCTCATAGTTAAGAAGCACTGATGGTCCCAGGCCCTGGACAAGGGAAAAACTGCAAAACAACCCACAGGGAGCTCACAGTGCCTGTGCTGCTGCTGCTGATGATGATGACGATGAAGGTCACTTTCACAGTGAAAGAGTAGAGGACTTGGAGCCACAGACCTACCTGCCAGTTATGACTCTCCCACCATTTAGCGGAATGCCTTGGGAAGGTGACTTACCCTCTCTGATCTTCAGCATCGTTAGTGGTGACATGGGTGTGTCTGTGTATTATCTGCCACTGAGCCCACTGTGAAGATCCAGGAGAAACAGGGCCAAGACCTAGGTCAGTAGCCTCTGAGTGTGGTCCCCGACCACCAGCATACTGCGACCTTAATAGAAATGCATGTTCTCGGGCCGATCTCAGATCTACTGAACCAGAAACTCTGGGTGAGGCCCAGAGATGTGCTTTCCACTGTCCCCAAGGTTTGAGAACCTCAGAGAAGGAGAAATGCCAGCAATACTCTTCACACTCTTCAAGGATGTGGCCCTGCCAGCGAATATCCCTTTTGAAGCAGGAGTTTGTGGCCAGACACATCTCTTAGGAAAAAATACTACAGGGGGGATTGAGGGGATTTCTGTGCACCCCTAATCCCTGCCACAGAAAAACTCAGGGGTGCCATGTAGGAAGCTCCTCCCCTGTGGTGTGCCTTGCCCCTGAGCCACTGGCCTGATTCTTCCCTGCAGACCTCTGGATCCCTGAGGTCCCCCCGTCCTGGTCCCCAGCCTCTGCAGGTTCCATTCCTCCTGTCTCACTGCCTCCAGCTGGCATGTCATGTTGGCAGCACTGACCAAGGCTTAGCAGGTCCAGCTTCTGCCCTGTCATTCCCTCCTCCCTCCTTCAGGCTTCCGGTCATCCCACTCCCCAGCTGACTGTGAAGCATGACCCCCATCCCCGGGCCCGGCCAACAGGCTCCTTCTGCTGGACATGGCCTAGCGCTCTCCCCACCCACCACACCTCCTCCCAACTGCACTATTGCTTTGGGGGACCCCAGCATTCCTTGCTCCCTCCTCCAGTCCATCCTGTGGCCTCTCTCTGCCCTCTTACTCTTTACTGATGCCCAACCATAAGCCTGGCATGGGTCCCCCCAAGGGACAGTACCAGAAGCCGATAATAGCAATTGCTGCCATTGACTCAGTAATTACCAGGTGCCAAGAAAATGTGTCCTCACACTCATTATCTCCACGACTCACAAACCAGAAAGGGGGCACCAGGACCCCCACCTATATGTGGATGAACTGAAGCTCAGGAAGGAGACCCAGGGTCACAGAGCCATCAAGATGGGAGCCTGGCTTTGAATTTCTGCCCATCTGGCTCCAGAGCCAGCTCTGTCACCCCATGGCAGCTTTTAGGAACCCTACAGAGTGAGTGGGGGCCCATCAAGTGGCAGCCTGAGGAGGCAGTCTTCTAGAAGCAGGAAATCTAACATTGACCGTGAACTTGCTTCCTGGCCTTCCTGTGTTAGAACACCTTTCCTCCTAATCTTGAGGATGTGTCTGTTCCTGCTAACAACCTCAAGGTACTGGACATGCAGGGCACCTGGGAGCCCTGGGAGGAGGCGCTCCCTTCTCTCCCCGACAGGGATGCTGGGGTAACTGCTGGCTTCCCTCAGGGGTGGATGGAATGGCGCTGGGACCATTTCATTTGCTTTTAAGGGAGAGACAACACCCAGAAGACCAGAGAACTTGGAGGTGTTGAGCAGGGAAGGAAGTCGGGAGATTCTGAGCCCTTTCCCAACTCCTAATGGATGGAATAGCCCTCAGCTCCAAGGGCTTCATCTAGGACATCCACGCCAGATACTTCCCCAAAGGTGGACGCACCCTGCTGCTTGGTGTGGAGCTATTGTGGCACATGGCTCTGCCCCTCTGCAGTTCCTCACAGCCCCAGAACACAACCAGACTGGAATAGACCTGCCCTCGTATGTGCTGCTTCAAGGACCAGCCTGAGCTGAGGGTAGCGAGTGCCATCAAGGACATCAACTCGGCCTCAGGGTGGTGATAGGTGAGAGGGTTCAGGTCCCCTCTGGCTTCCAGTTAAGTCATCTGTCCTGCTCACATCTGCTCTGCTGCATTGACTAAACCCCTACACACACACACACACACACACACACACACACACACACTTTGACTCTCCCCCACAACACAGGACGAGCTTCATTGCTTCTGGTTCCCTGGTCATGTCCTCAGGGGCCACCTTGCCCCAATCTGTCTCAGCATCTTTATGCCCCTCTCCTGGGTCTTCTGTGGCACATACGCAGGTTTCAGGGGTGCACATTGGAGCACGTATACATGGACACCTCCTCACCTCAGGATTTCTTTCACAGTGGCTGGGGTCGTGGTCCCTCAGCCCCTGTCTTGTCCCTCTCCCAGCCAGGGTAGAACACTGTACCCTCCACCAAGCCTGAGAACTTCACTTTCATCACATGTTTTGTTGTAAAACCCTGTGATCAAAGTCTGCCAGTGTTGACTTTTCATATTCAGAGGGAAGCTTTGGAATTTAGAAAAATTTCCTATTTCTTAACAAAGCCCGGCGTTCAACACTATGGTTTTGCCAAGGAGACAAAACGGAATCAAGTCTAATTTGATTGTCAAAGCTGAGCGATGGCTTTATTATTATTCTAGCAGAAACCTACCCATTCCCGGAAGTACTTAAGTCATTGATTCAATGAATGTACAGAGCATCAAAATGTAAGGACAATTAAAAATAGATGATTTTTTAAAAAATATTATTTCTGCATATGTTCAAACTCCAAAAACTGGTAATAGCACGGACTTAATGTAATCTCATTTAGCTAGAATTATAAACACTATTTAGAAATGTATTTTTTTGTGCAGATATCTTTAAAAAGGGTGATGTACATAAGATAAGTTAGGAATGGCGAGCATCTTATAAATTGGTTAACGGTTGTACTGGGAACCTGGACTAGGTTCAAGAATGGGAGATATTGACAACTTGGCCTCCATTCAAGTTTGCTTTTAATTTGATTTACTCTTAAAGCATCAAAGAAGCAATACAAAGGAGAAATAGAAGCAAAGAAAGCTTCTGGGTGCTCTGTGGTTCTGATGTATCCCACTGACTGCTGAGAGGTGATGGCCAGGCTGGAGGGGTACCAAGCTGCAGACTCTCCTTTTGTCCCACAGCCTCGCCACCACCTGGGTGTTAAAGTCTTGCTGAGTGGCAATGGGCACTCGCCCCACATCTGAGACTGCACTGCAGTCTTTTCCAATTTTCTCTCTCAGGAACTTTCTGTGGGCAGCTCAGGAATGGCCTCCCACACTGACAAGTGACGGAAATAATCTAAATAATAAAAGAAATAGTTTAAAATAGTATTTTTGGAATAATGATCACCTGTTTCTTTGCAAACTCCACATTTACCAAGAATTAGGAGTCCTCCGGTGAACAGAGCCACAAGGCAGCTGACGACCTCTCCTCCCTCCCTCCCTCCCTCCCTATCTACTGTCTCCACCCTCACACCCTGTCAGTTCCAAGGAGCCCACACTCAAGCTTCCTCTTACCCAAACTGGACAGGGACATCTGCTGCAGAATGGGGCATGCCCAGAAGCATGTTTGCAAATGTTTAAAATTGGCTCTCTCGAGGCTTATTTCTGCATAGGGTTTGCAGATTTCTGGGGCATACATATTCCCATGATGGCAAATTTTAAGCTATGAACATGTTGTCACTGAAAAAGGAGCTGGCAGAGAGGCAGCACATGATTAATGCTACGGTACTACTACAAGAATGGTGTCATGCACCATTACAGCTCAATTACAGTAGTGTTTCCATCATTTAGCTACAATACAAATAACAAGTGCATAAGATGATATTAATTAGGATTGAGTTTTTGTTATTATCTTTGGTTTTAATAAAATTTATTTAATTGTAATATTCTTTCATTTAATTTTTAATAATGGCTGTATTTAAAAACTGGCTCACAAACTTTCTGCAAATTTAACATTATCATCTCTTAGGAGCCGCTTTGGGCTGACTCCAAGCCATCACTGGGCTATGGCCTCCGTGGGCAGGTTGGGGGAAGAAAGGGAAGAGCATGCCTCTGCCACTAGACACAAGATGACATTTGCAAAACAATAGAGCTTTTAAATATGCACATTCTTGCTGATCTCTAGTAGGTTTTTCTCCTGGCAAATTCACTTAACATTGTGTAGCTGTTAATTCACAAAACAATGGCGCTGACTATGCACACTACAACCTCAAGGTGGCGCTCTAACAGCAGACCCTGAACAGAAGGTTCAGAGAAGGCTCAGTGCCCTGAGAAGCTAGTTCAAAAGGTGCTGCATGCAGACAGGAGCTTTGTGTTGTTTGTCCTGACAACTCAGGGACAGGAGAGTCTTCTTTCTTGTCTGTAATTCTCATTACCCATGCCTGGCTTCATCAGGAAGGCCATGGTAGAGTGGAAGGGTCCATCTGCCCTTCCTTGGGTGGCAAAGACACTGAATTTGGTTAATTCCTTTCAAGTGAGGCAACAAAACATCCTTCTTAAGTTCTCAGCATCACTCATAGGGCGGGATTCAAAGCCAGCCCAGGTCTTCATCTGCTGGCGCTCTCTTTGCTGCCTCACACATCACAGAATCATGGATGGACTTGGGCAGAGGGCCTTAGAACAGCTGCAGTGGTGACCTGTCAACACCAAAGGGCCAGCACAATTTAGGTCTGCAGTACTCTCTGGTACGCAAACCAAGCATGAGAGTCTGAGAGTGAGACAAGTCCCCACTGACAGACCAGGCCAGGGGGTCTCAGGTGGGTCTGGGGGATGATCAGGGATGGGACAATGAAGGTACAGCACCTCAAGGTCACGGTTCCCTCCTTCAGATAATGACATCCCTGAACCTGATGACCTCAAGTGTGGTCACAGGACTCTCTCTGTCCTAAGAGATGTGAGGGGAAATTCTCTGTCCTAAGAGATGTGAGGGGAAATGATACTCAGTGCCTCGATGCCATCTTCCTGCTCCCCTGCTAGGGGGCAGGGTCAGTCCATACTGGGTAGAAGCTGCTCTGTCCACCTCAGTCCCTGAATGAAGTCTACCTGGAGCAGAGCTGCACCCAGCCCAGGAAGGGATCTGGGGGTGTTTTGTTCCCAAAGTATTGTTTGTCCATCCTGCCCAATATAGAGCAGATGGAGCAAAGTTTGGCAGTGGAGGAATGCAGGGCAGGCTGGGAACAGCACTGAGCCCAGTGTGGGTGGAAAACAGGGTGAGGTTTCTGTGGCCATGGAGGAGGAGGTAGCAAGGAGGAGCAGGGCCAGGGAGCAGGGCCAGGAAGCCAGGGAGTACTGAGCACTGCATTCCCACAGTCCACCACCCCTCCGCACCCTGTGGGCCCTCAGCAACCCAGACTCAGAAGCTGCAACAGCCCAATTGCTTAGAACATGAACAGGTGCCAGTCTGGACACAAGGACTTTAGATCTACTGAGATAAGGTGGACACTAGGTGGGCCACTATGAGAGACCAGAGCAAACTGCTGGTCAGCACCAACCCATTCTCAGCCAAAGAACAGGGACCTGCTGTCATCCACAGGGACAGTCCAGCAGGGAGCAATAAGGAACAGCAGTAATTGCCTGACAGAGCACTGTCTTTGACCTCCCCCTGAGCTGATCCGAGTGTCCTCCTTGTGGGAGAAGGGTCCTCACCCCAGAGTCTGATCCTCAGCTTACCACTGGAGAAAACCTAGGGAGCCATCCTCAGAATAATACGTTTAAATACATAAAATACATCACAGGATTACCAAGGAACCTAATTATTTTGTCAATGAGAATACCAAATTCTTTTAAAAATTCTAAGTGCTGGTTCATTCACACATTAAATAGCAAAGATCCAGTAGAAGGATATAACAACCATAATCTCGACGAAGCAGGTTTTTCAAAACATCGTCCAAAACAATAATGCCAGGGTGAAAGTATCTGTGACGTCTATAGGTGACATGCTGACACTGGTTTGTTGCCACACTCATAATTGGTAGGTAATGCTAAATTTCGGCCAGAGACTAATGAAAATAAGATCATAAATTTATTCGTACTCAATTTACTGATCGCTGGAGAGGAGCCTACGGCCCCTGCCTGGGGCTGTCTGCCTCCCCGCCATCAGTGAAACCGTCCATCATTGTTATGATCCACGCGGCCCAGCCAGCCCCAGGGCTTTCACATCGCGCACGCGCAGACGCTCTCCTGGGCGCTCAGAGTCCCCTCTTCCCCGGGAGAAGCGCGGGCTCCAGGAAGGGGCTCAGTCTAGGGGGGCAGGCGTGGGGGAGGGGTGCCAGTGGGAGCCACGTGGCCGCGGGTCCAAGGTGAGGCCAAGGGTGCCCGCTCCTCCGCCTGGCTGCGGTGCTCAGGAAGTCTCTTCCCCCGTCTGCCCACGGTGATTGCTTAATTGTTGCTAAAAGGATCAAATTCAAAGCACTCAGCCTCCCTCTCTCTTCCCGGGTCATTCTCTCGCCTCGCTCCAGTTTTTAATCAATCTCCCAGCTGTCAGTCACACTGAGAGCCCCAGGGGTGGCCGGCGGCTCTGCCTTCCCTGGGGGTCCTGGCCACCTGAGCTGAGCCGGTTCCTGGGTCCCTGGGTCCAGTTATTTAATCTGAGTCAATACAGAAAGGATTTCTCGGAAGACGCACACCGTGACAGAGAAGATGGACTCATTCTAGTAGGTAAAATTAAGAACACAATGCTCATCAAAAGATGCCAAAAAGACAGTCAAAAGAAGGTCTTGGACACGGAGGCGGGATTCATTACACCCGTAACTGACAAAGGACAGGGTGAACAAAAACGCCTACAGATCAATATTCAGAAGACACCGCACGTGAAACACAATGAAAAATAGTAACCACTTCACAAAGGGCACACAAAGGGCAGAGAGGCATTTGTAGAGATGCTCAACCTCAGTTGTGACCCGAAAAATGCAAAGACCATAACAGGCGACGTTTCTGTACCCCCTAGATGATCCTCAGCAATTAATGTGATGATCTCAAGGGTGGTGAAGTTGTGGGTGCTCATTAGGAATCCTTAGGCAGAGTTGGTGAGAGGGTAAATGATTCCAACCTTAGGAGAGAAAATTGACAGATTCTGGAAAAGTTAAAGCTACGTGAACTTTTATACAGTGATTCCACTCTTAGCATATCCTAGCCCCCGCACCTTTCATAATAGCCAAAATGCTGGGGTCAGGTGGGGGGGGGCAGCAAAACACAAAAACAAGATATCCTTTGAATGGAGAATAGATAAATACATTGGCATCGGCATTCCCATGGAATACTATATAGCCCTACAAAGGGTACCCTGGCAGGTGTACATGGCCACAGGATGTCTCAGGATGGTAATGGCCAACAACGGAAAGAGCAAGTCGCTGAGGGACACCCGCAGTGGTCCCACTTTCATGAAGCTCAAAGCCAAGCAGACTGAACAGATTGCTCAGGTGAGGCTGGATACACGTGCTGTGAACTGCTTTTTAAGTAATAAGGGAATAAATAACAGATTATTGGGGTGGTGGCTCGTGGTGGGTGGGGGAGGGAAGTACTCGAATGGATAGAGTCACAGGTATGGTGAAGGGCTACTCCTTGGGCTGGGCAGTGGACTTCCAATGCTTGTTTCACAAAATCACTGAGTGTCCGACTCCCAGGCAAGGTGCCAGGCAACCTGCAAAGTCCAAGAGGACACAGGGCCACTCTGGTGGGGTTGGCGCTGCAAGTCTTGGAAGTAACCCAGAGCAGCAGAGAACAGCCAGTGCTCAAGGTGGGGAAGGGAACCCACAAATACCCAAGGGGTGATAGGTCCCTTTACATGTAATACACACACACACACACACACACACACACAGAGAGAGAGAGAGAGAGAGAGAGAGAGAGAGAGACGTGTGAAATGAGTGCCAATCGCACCCAGTGCAAAGATGGGCAAACTGAGGCTCAGAAAGGTTGAGTCACTTCTGGAGGAAGAACAGCTGAGAAGTACTGAGGCCGGGTCACCTCCAACCCAGGTCCCTCTGACTGCATAGGCTCTGCTTCCCACACCACCCACATGGCCCTGGGCTGATCAGAAGAAGCTCCTGAGGAGGCCGCTCTGAAGATGGGCCTGGAAGGACATGGACGTGGCAGCCAGCAAAGGAGCCTCATGGGAGGGAGGCCTGGCCTGGACCAGGTGCAGCAGGCATCAGTAAGGTCCGGGACACAGCAAGCAGGGACAGCAACAGGGTCTGGTTTATGGGGCCAGCCTGGGGCCCAGGGTCTGCACATGATTAATGACCGTCAAACATCGAGTATGAGCGTGTGGATAGACTTGGCCTGAGCACAGGCTGCACCTGCACGTGGACGGAGAGCCACAGCCCACCCAGAGGCAGCTGTGGCAGCCACCTAAGCCATGTCCTGCTCCCCCTGTGCCCTCTCGTCCCACCAGCCAGAGTGAGCTTTATCAAGTATAAACTGGAGCACATTTTCCCCAAACTATAAACCTTCAATGGTGTTCATGAGATTTTTTAAATTATCATTTTGATTTTTTTCTTTCATGATATATTCTTCAGTGAAAAAAAATATGCAGAATAGTGTGAATAGTGAGCACAGTGCACCACCGTTTATCGTTTTTTGAATTTCACATGTGTAGGTGTGCACTTATATATCCATGAGAGCTCTTGGGAGGAGCACAGAAGGGCCTGGTTACAGTGGTGACCTCTCAGGGAACCAGGTGGCTGAGTGGGATGGAGACTGGCCGTGTGTTCCTAGCCAGTCTCATTTCCTCTGCCTGCTCACACAGGAAGTCCACATTTCCCAGCTAACCTTGTGGTTCCATAGGGGCCATGTGACTAATGCTGGGCAGTGGACAGTGGTGGAAGTGATGCCTGTCCCTGCAGGCCAGGCCACTCCTGAAAGATTCTCTGCTTCCTGTCCCCCTCCCACAAAGCTGGAGGTGATGCACTCCAGGGCAGAAGAGGTGCTCCATGGAAGGAGATGGATCTCTGGGAACCATTTAGGGGCTGGGGGCAGTGGAGAGGGAGAGGATGCCATCCAGGGAGCCTGTGAACTCTCTTGAACAAGATGTGCTGCTGGTGTGCCATGTCATTGAGATTGGGGCATGTTTGTTACTGTAGCTCAGGGGAATTTCCCTGACCGATACAAGAGGAAAACTTCACCATATACTTTCATGTATTTTAAATTTTGTGCTATCTGCATACATTATATATTTAAAAAAAAACAAATACAGCTGAAAGAAAATAACTTTCCACAGGCTCCTCATATGCTCATAATAAAATCCAAACTCCATCCTAGCCACTCGGCCCCACATGCCCTCCTGCTGGTCTCTTAACACTGCAAGCTTGACCCCCACTCACTCAGACCCCGTCCTCACTGCACCCTTGCCTGTGGTGTTCTGCATGTGATCTTCACCCAGGTGACTCCTTGCAATTCAGGTGCCAGTGTCAAGGGTCTCTGGCCAGTGTCTGTAGCACACTGCCCTGTCTCCCTGTCCTGCTGGGCCTTTCTCCTGACCTGATAATTATTTTCTTCTTCTTCTTCTTCCTTCTTCCTTCTTTCTTTTTTTTATGGCCTTTCTCTTCCAGTGCAGCAAGAACCTTATGTGTCTTGGTCACTCTGTAAGCCCAGCACTTAGCGTAGTGCCTGGACTCTAAGTATTCAGTGAAGCCTTGTGGATGAACAGATGGATTAATGGATGGACAGATGGATGGATACATGAATGGACAGATAGATGGATGGATGGACAGATGGATACATGGATGGATGGATAGATGGATGGACAGATGGATGGATACATGAATGGATGGATGGATGGACAGATGGATGGATACATGGATGGATGGATGGATGGATGGATGGATGGATGGATGGATAGACAGATGGATGGATACATAGATGGATGGATGGATGGATGGATGGATGGGTGGATGGATGGAAAGATGGATGGATGGATAGATGGATGGATGGACAGATGGATGGGTAGACAGATGGATAGATACATGGATGGATGGATGGATGGATGGATGGATGGATTTCTAACAACCAAGTTTCAAAAGTCAGGCTGGCTTATGTTTGACCGTGTGAGGTCAGCTGCCCAGCCCCTCTTTAGGAATCACTCTTCCTGTTCCTGCTGCAGGTGGCTGCCTTTGGAGTTACCATGTTCTTAAAAGGGTCTGTGCCTCTGGGCCCAGCTGATTGACTGAAGAGTGAGTCCCTTCCCTGGGATCTCTGAGTTGAGATGAGATGGATAAAAATCCACATCGACAGAGTCTCTGTGTGTGCTGAACCTGCGCCACTAGATCCTGAGCTGTGTCTGGCTGGCGAGGCTGAGCGTCCTCCTGCACAGGGCCAGGGGAGGAGCCAGGAACCAACAGAAGGGCCAGACCTGCTGCCCAGGGCTCTGCTGCGTCCAGCCTGGGGGCATCTGGGAACACCGTGATCTATCACAAGACCCACTGACAGAGGAGTTCTGGTCCTCACACCCAAGTGAGTCCTGCCTGAGCACCCAAGGACCAGCAGAAGGCCCAGGGGCTGGATTCCAGGGAACACGTTTCCTGGAACCCTCACTGCGCCCACCTCTCAGCTGGCCCAGAGCCCTCCATTCCCGCTCCTGACGCCTTTCCTTCCTCATCCTCGCCCTGCCATGGTTAGAGTGCTCAAGCCTGGGGTGGGGGCTGTGATTTCTAGAAAACTGGCAGCCGCTGATTCCTTGTTTGGGTCCCATCAGAGCCTCGTGCCCCTGTGGGAGGAAGGGCTGGGCCCAGACCTGCAGCAGAGGGGCAGCATGAGCACCCCGAGCCATGGGCACCTGCAGTCCTGGCACCAGGGAGGCAGCCAGAGAAGCAGCCCTGGCTCAGGCCCTGCCTGAGCTCAGGACCCAAGTCCTTGCCTGCCCCCAACCCTCCCTCCACAGAGGTGTCTACAGGTGTCCGTGGCAAACACACTTGCCCTCTGAATGCCTCTGTCACCTGTCCCCAAAGGTCCCACCATCCACTGGTACTCAGCCAGCAGCCAGGTGCCCAAATGGTCCTCCCACTAGCCCACTGAACCCTGCCCTCCTCATCCTAAAACCCCAAGAAATAGGCTGTTCCCTCCCTTGTCCCTCCCACGGCCCTGCCTAGACCCTGACAGAGTGGCCCAACACAACTCCCCTTTTTCCTCCCCCTGGGGCCCAGAGACATCCCAGTTAATCTGCCAGTCATGATTCTCTCAGCAGAGAATCAGCCCACACATGGGCTGCGAATCTCTGTTGTCCCTCGAAGTTCACCTGCAGGGCTGGCATCAGAGAAGTCCCCTGGAGCATCTTGGGCTATTCTGCAGGTGACAAGAGGGGGCTCTGGAAAGGAGCCTTCAGAAGATCTCAGCAATAGGGCTCAAGTTAGGCCAGGGTCTACCTGGGGCCCCAGGGGGAGTGTCCTGGGCCTGGGCACAATGTGGTGGGAAAGGCCAGGCACACCCACCGGGCCCTGTCTTTATCCTGGGCCTATGTCTTCAGGAGGTCTGAGGAGGAGCTCAGAGGTCTGTTAACTTAAATCACACATACACGCCTGCACACATTTTCCTGGACGTTAAGATTCAGTGCCTTTGTATGCTTACGTCTATGATCCAAGCAAGATCTAAATCACTGTTCTCAAAGAAAAATGTTCATCTTCATTTATAATTAAAGAAATGTAAATTTAAATCAATGAGATATTTTTCATCTGTTTCAGCGGTGTTCAGCCATGCCTGCCCCTTAGGATCTCCTGGAAAAAAATATTTAAAGGCCAACATCCAGCCCCTTCTTCCTCAGAGATACCCCCCCCCCCCACACACACACACACTGAGTCAGACTCTGCTTTGATCCATCCGGAATACAGAGCAGGGCACAGGAACTGGCCGTTTTCCAAGAGCTCCCTGGGTAATTCTGACTGGGATCAAGATTGAGAACTAGCGGCCCCTCTGATTGGTAAAGTGTGAAAACGTCAATGGCATCTCATGCATTCCGGATGAGAGTGCAAACCAGCTAGAAAGTTCTTTGGAGAGCAGTTGGCAGTGCCTACTAAAGCTGAAAGTTCTTGCAACCTCTGACCAGCAATCCCACTCCTAAGAATTCAGCAGATCTTGCTCCAGTGCTTCACGCTCTGTACGGGATACCCACTGCCCACTGCTCCTAATAAGCAAAAGATTGGAAAGGGCCCAAATGTCGCCCAGTAGGGGATGGTTAAATCAAGCGTGGCACATCCACATAATAGAATACTCTGTAGCCAGCAAGAAGCCCCCGCAGGCAGCTCCCTGTGGACTCGCGCAGTTTCCAACATCCCTGGGAAATGCTGGGAGCTGGGAGTGGGGTGTGGTTTTTGAACACAGCCGTGCGCATCTATATTTGGATATGCACTCAGAATCTCTGAAAAGGTATGCCTTTCTAAAGCACTTAATGGTTATTGCCTTTGGGGAGAAACCAGCAAGTTGGGGAGGGGGGAAGGGGGGACTTGGTTTTCACCCAGTACCCTCTTTCACATTGCTTGACTTTTTGTCATGAATATGTACTATTTTTTTTTCAAAAGAAAAAAATTAGAAGGTGAAAAAGAAGAGAAGGGAGGACAGAAGGGAAGGTGGCAGCTGTTTGGCACAGGAACTAAGATGACAAGGACCAAGTCACAGAGGTGGGACCCACACAGAGCTCCAAAGGGGCCTCAGCCTGAAGGCACGGGACACCGTAAAGGCCCCCTGTTCAGGTCAGGTCCCGGGGGTAGGAGACTGCTGGCCCTGAGGTGGGTGAGAAGTGCAGTGACACCCCTGTGGAGCCAGAGGGGTGGGTGCTGAGGGCAAATCCCTTCCTCAGGTCACCTCCCTGGGACGCCATCGAAGTACATTTTAAATTGCAACCCGAAAGTAGAAGAAGGAAAAACATCTGTGTCACGGCGCAAAAAATGGAAGCCAAAGGACGCACATCCGTCTTTGCTCTGGCGCTGCCCAAAGCACACCCTGCAAAATCTAGACCCCTGAGAGCAGCGGGAGGCGCTGCAAACACCGCCCTCTTGTGGTGAGGCCGGCGAACTGCGCACAGGGCCGCAATCTTGCCGCTTATGCGTTCAGACCTGGAGAAGAAAAAAGTACCTTCTGACGGGAGAAGCACCCCGCAGCAAGAAAAGCACAGACTCCATTCAAAATGCACATCTTAAGAGTGGTTCATGGACTGACTTTCAACTAACTCTCCTTCCAAATAAAAATAAAAGAACTTGTTTTTTATTCTCCATTATTTTTTCTTGTGGAAAAAATAATGATGAAAGAGAAGAGACACCTGTGATCACCAGACTGTGAGCATTTTGGTGCACAGTCACCCAGACCCTCTGTCAGTATGGATGCTCAGAGATGCATGCGAATTTACAGTGCACACTGCTTTTTAGATTAATATTTTTTCTGTCTCAATAATATACTGTGGACATCTGAACATTAAACACGTTATAGCATCATTTTAATGTCTTAAAATTGTAAAAGTTATATTTGTGTAAATATATGGAGAGATCAACTCCCACAGATGAGTCACTTATAGTGTAGCCAGGTGGGAGAAAGAGCTAGGACAGACAGACAGAAACCCCTCCGAGGCCAGGGTTTCTGGATAATAGGGCTCAGAGACCACGGACGCAAGCCAGGCCTCATCAAAGTCAGGCCAGATCCTGTGTAAGCAGAAAAACTAACTGATTGGACCAAAGAGCATATGAAGAGGTTAGAGACACCGAGTGCCTTACCTGGGGTTGAGTTGGGGGCTAACTTCCTAACCCTGTAGATTCATATAAACCCCGAGACAGCACACCCCCACTGGCAACCCTCCCAGGAAACCCCTCTTGCTTTGGGAGCTTGGCTGACTTGCTTTCTCTTCCTCTAATAAGTGCTGGTACTTTGGTCTCACCCTTGTGTCTGTGGATTTCATTCCAAGAATTTTTGAGATAGAACCCACCACCCATGCTCCCTGCACCATAGTATGTACATTCACTAAGCAACTACTAATCTAATGTGCTGCTGTGGAAATGTGTCTGATACATCATGTCATAAAATAAAATTGTACTATGAAGTTATGTGTATTCAAGTATCCTGCTTTAGCTTACAAAGATTATTCAAATATTATCTAGTATTTATATTACATATAGAAAGAAAAATATGCCTGTATCCGAGGAGAAAGTGTTTCTTGAAGGATACTCCAGAAACTCTCTAAGGAAATAGGATGGAGAGCTGAGTACAAATTTGACTCACCTCTGTATGATTTTAGGAAAAAATATATTATCCTTTATTTATTTCGAAGCCTGAAGTTGCCACATCATATTTAAATAATCTTCTGTTAATGAGCATTCAGTTTATTCCTGATTTTTTTTACTAGGAACAAAGCCACAAAAGCCACCTTGTATGTGAGTCACTGTGAACTTCTCTGATGATCTCCTCCGGGGATATCCCTAGATGTGCAATCCCTTGTTCAGTTTTAAATGTGCATCTCTGTGACATGGACCATCAACATATGGCAAGTGAATGTGACATATGCTGGAGGCTCAGTTCTTCTAGCCCAACTGTCCCCTACCAAACTGCTGCTTTTTGTGGCCTCATCTTCCTGTCTGCTGTCACCCGAGTCTAGTTTCCCTGCAATAGCCGGTGGAAGCCTTCTACAACAGAACCTGCTCAGGGGCTTTATTCCATACCGCCAATCAACCCAAGGTCCAGGCACGTCTCCCAATGACTCTTCCAGCTTCATGTCTTCTTCCTCTTCCTGCCCTCACTCTGCTTGGGCCAGATACGGACTAGCTTGCTGTTCCTGGAACTCCAAGCATTCTCCAGCCACAGGGCCTTTGCACTTGCTCTTCCCTCTTCCCAGAATGCCAGTCTCTTTAAAGAGTCACAAGTCTCTTTCCCTTGCTGTGTCGACATCTCAGCTCAAATGCTTCTTCCTCTGAGAAGCTGTCCTGACCACTTGGCCATGAAGGGCACTCTCCTTTCCCAGACTAACCAGATTCCTTTCTCTTTCCAGTCCTGAGATTATAGTCAACACCTCTGTGTTTACTGGTCTTTGAAGTTCCTCTCTAACTTAGAAATGATCAACCTCCCAAGAGCAGGAGACAGTCTTGTGGTGCCATGGCACCCGGGACAAGGCTGCTGCACACAGGCCCTCTGTAAGTGTATGGTACAGGAGCCACTGAGAAGTTGTCATCCCCTGGGTGGCCGACCTTGAAAAGCCTAAATCTGCCACTTTTCTGGACTGCCCCAGAATGAGGTCAGGCATGTTGAAATCTCTTCCACAGACGGGATTTTATCAGGAAGACCTGACAGAACCTTTTTAACGCAACAATTTGGGAGAAAATTTGCAAATAGGTTATTACAGGGGAAAAGAAAAAAAAAAACACCTTTCCTCTAAACCCAAGCAGCACATCTACCCACCACACTGACTTCTTTAGAGAGAAGCAGAAAGGTTAATGTCGCCCCGTCAGGGTAAAGGAGCCAATTAGTGCAACTGTGATTCAGAAGAAGAATAGAGGTTAATTGCTTGGAGTCCACATGTCTCAAACGCCTAATGCTCTCTCATTATTTTTTAGCTACATATTATTCATTTCATACACTTAAGTCTTCCACCTTATTACTAATTAGTAATTCCTTATCCTCAAATTTTACCCAATTCAGACTGTCATCATAGGGCCCTCCTCAGCCCCCATTCTCCCCAAGATGTAACAAAACTGTTGAGAAGACGTTGGCACCTCCTGTTCCTGGCTCCCACCTCCAGCTCCCACCAGCAGCTCCTGGGTTCTCCTCTCCCTTCCCTTGGGTCCGCAGTTCCTCTGGCTGCCGAATGCTGGGATGTTCTGTCTCTGCACCCAGACCTCACTCTTGCCCTGTCATAGCATCTGCCCCTGTCCAGGCATGGTTCCAAGCTTATCTATTAGGTAGACAAAAGATGCAAATCATTTCTTTTTTTTTTTCCTCATGTGACCTTGTTCTTTTGAAAGACCCACAACTTGTTGCCTTGGAAATGGTTAATTCAACGAATCAGTATCTCCTGGGAATGTAATGATAACATTAGCAAAAATCACCATGGACAGACAGACCTTTGGAACCTCTTTAGGTCCTGGCAGGGCACTAGGAACTCCATGGGTGTGATGTGACCCATGCGCGCCGGGCGCATGCTCGGCAGATCTGTGCGCCCAGGGGTGGCCACCTGGAGTCCAGCCCCAGATCTGCAACTGTGGGGCCTGACAGAGCCACGGGAAAGCTGCTCTCTTGTTCAGGTCCCACTTCTGTTGTTTGAAGTCTGTGGCCTTTGCCAAACCTCACATCTTAAGAGGCTGCCGGGTGGGTAGGAGCTTTTCGGGGCACCTGTCCTCTTTTGGACTGGTCTCTCTCTCGGGGATTAAAACCACGCTCTTCCTTCTCCTCATCAGAGAGACATGGGTAAGGAGAGGCAGGATGCAATCCCAGCCAGAATCCCAGTCCCACCTTGGCCTTGCTGGACGGTGCAATTCTGCCCTAGGAAATGGTGGATTTTCAAAGTTGTCTGTGGAGCCAGTTGCAAATTGAGGAACCTGGGGTGGAGGCCTGCGCTGCCTCTCCTCTTCCTGGGGAAAAGATGCTTCTGATAAAATGAGGGGGGCAGCGGTCTCTCCTTTTCTGGAATTAACAGTCGTAGATTGCTAATCAATGATGTTTACCCAGAGACCAGCTTAGATGTATGCGCAGGGAACAAGAAACTCGAAAGAGAGACCAAGTCAACTTGGGAAAGAACAAAGGCTGCAGCACTGCAGGGTAGGAGGAGTGCGGGCACACCTCCTGGGTAAGAGAAGCAGTGGATTATCCATTCAAGAACAAGAACCAGACAGCGTGAGAGGAGGTTAAGAGACAGAGTATGGATCAGGGGCTCTAGGAGGAAAGTGGTGAAAGGAATAGAGGTGATGTGAGAGGAGAAAAGGGTGAGAACCTTCCGGAACTGACTAAAACTATCAATATCTGAATTTAAAAACCCAATAAGTGCCAAACAAGAAGAATAGAAAGATGCAGGGCAGAGATCTGGGGGCAAGGTGTCCAGTCCTGGTAGGTCTCCAGAGCTGAGATCCTCAGTCCAGCCTACCCTCTGCTTGGAGGCAAACCGTGTCGTGGGAGCAGCCCCGTTTTGAGGGTAATTGGCCTGTATAATTTGGCAAGAGTGATTTCTTGAGATGGTTGCAGCCCTCCTCGCACCAGGAAAACTTCCAAACTTCCCTTTTGCGGGGAGGGGAGCTACTGCGGATGGAAGGGGTGGGGCTCTTTTCCATTGACCTACATCTTCATCCCATTTCACTTTTTATTTTGAGACAGGATCTCGCTAAATTGCTTAGGGCCTTGCTAATTGCTAAAGGTGACCTCAGCCTCCGGAGTCTCCGGGATTACAGGGGTGCGCTATGGCTCTCAGGCCAATCTTTCATTTTCCAATACGCTCTACATGATTTTTTCGCGTCGTTCCGAGATGATTAGCAGAGATAGTACGTGGGTCCTTCCTTTGCAACATTTTCCCTTTCCCTTAACGATTGTTCCTGCCCTTGGCGACGTCCTTGAAGTCCTCTCGGGAAACCCCACTGAGCGAAACCCGCCACCACCCTGGGATGCCCTTTCATTCCCAGCAGCTGGCTGGGAGCACTGACTTTCTGCAGCCGCCAGGGGGAGCTATAGCTTTCTCTTTGGAGCCCTGAATTCAGCAGCCTTAGTTTCTTGTCATTTTGCTAAGCAGAGAGGTTCCTGGGACACCAAGAGACTCGCGAGGGGACATGTCTGTATGAACCCGATCTACTCTGGGGGCGGATGCACAGAGCAGACAGTTTTGCTAAGGGCTGCTTCCTCATTGGGGAGACTTAGATTGTGGGCCAGCGTCGTGGATCCCACAGGGTTTATAGTCTGATTGCTGGGTGGTGGAAGGACCCAGCGACCAGGAGTCAGACACTAATGATTTTCAAATCCGTGTCATGAATAGGTATTCTGCTCGCTCAGGGAGCCTAAGGGAACGACAGTCGTGAACGTGTCACTTGTAATTAAAAGCACAGGGAGAACACACACCACACCCTGGAGCCACCAAGGAGGAAAATACATCGGCTCCCTCTAAAGACTGGGCCTGGGGACCAGAGGGCACAGCAGGCTTTACCAGAAGCCCAGACAGAAGGACATCCAGCAGAGGGTAATTTGGGCAAAGACACAGCAGTGGAAATTATACAGTTTGCATTGGGAGGAAACAGGGGCTTTGGAGGGATGGCAGAGGCCAGGACTCTACATGCAGGACCTTCCAGGCCAGGCTGGAGGGACTGGCTCTGTTGCTGCAGTGATGATGTGGGCTTTTGGAAGGGGAGGGACATGATCAGGTCACTTGCTGGCAGTGTGGGTGACAGAGGGTCGGAATGGGAGGCAGGGGGAGAGGCAGGAAGCTCCTATAATCTTCTAGAAGCCCTCTGAGATTATGTGGCCACCAAGGTGACCAGCTGTTCTGGTTTCCCTGGGATGAAGGGGACTCCCAGGACGCAGTTTTAAAACCAGGAAAGTGCTGGGCAAACTGGGGCATGTTGGTCCCCTGGCTAGCCACTGACAAAGCTGTGCCCCTCAGCAATTGTGGAGTGAGTTTAGCAGCACAGCACCATCTTCAGACACAGTCTTACTCAGAAACTCAACACAGAAAACACAAAAGTGCAGCCACTTGGGCTGAAGGGGAGGATGGAACAGGATGGGAGAAGACTGACCTGCCATCCCGGGGCCCCAGCTCACCTCTGCAAACCCCCAGTGAGTGTGACAGTCACTGACCTAGACAGCAGAGGGTTCCACCCAGCTTCATGCCTACAACCATTTGTTGAACTGAAAACCCAGTGGATTCAAACCAATGTTCTGGTTCAATAGCAGGCTAAGGAGCAAAATTTAAACCCACTCCAATATTTGGCCCACCTCTTTGAACTGGAACTAAATCCATATTGTTTCTCCGATTATTGTCTGGGACTTAGCTCCAATCCCCCTATGAACTGACCTTGAACCAAATGACCATTTCCTCTGCTTGAGTGGCTGCCCAGCCAGCTCCATCCATGACCACTGTCTTCAACCTGGGCCATGGTCAGAGAGGGCAGAGAAGGACCAATGAAGAGATGCTCCTGGTGTCCCTGACACTCATTGAGCCTTATGCCATCCCTAGGGGCCCAATTGTCCACTCCTACAGCCTGGTCAGTTTGCCAGGTTCAGAGGCATCTTCCACCTCTGGACATGGAATCAATTTTCTTTGCCCTGACCCTCAGCCACAAGCAAGGGGCCATCTCTGAGCCCTGACCTGTCCTTTTCCCCCCACCCCCCAGCCATGTGCACAGTTTTGGCACAGTCTCGGCACAGAGCTTCCTGTACTCACTTCCAACCCGTTCAGGGCGTTCCCTGAAAAAGGGGGGCTTCTGTGGCTTCATCCACTGGACAGCATCTTGGGGCCCAGCTTGTGAATCAAACAGCACGTCTGGAGGCAGGAGAGATGCGGGCAGTTCTAGCTTCCCACATACTGCTGGGTGACCTGGGCACATGTGCACACCCACAGACACGCTGGGGTCATTCCTCTGTTCTTACCAGGACTGACCCAGTGGAAATGGACTGGAAGATCCTAATAGAAAACAGGTTAAACCGCGTAGCTTTAGGAGATCTCAGAACATGCTGTGCCGTCTCCTGAGAGGTCCCTGCCGAGCCCACACCCACGGGATCACTGCCTGTCTCCTCGAACTGCAAGCTCATTATGGGGTGGGCATGGCAGCCTCCCGGTGCCCCACATGGAGTTGGTGCTTAGCACCTGCCTGGTGAACAACTTACTTCCCTTCATTCAGAATGATATGTGGGAACCTATGGGCCAGGCCCTGCACCAGGGGCCAAAAATACAGCAGTGGAGAGAGCAGGAAACCCCCTCCTCAGTGGTGCTTAGAATTCAGCCAGCAAATGAACAAGTGGGCAGGTGAAGGATATTCGATGCTGTGGTTTGGTTTTTTCCAAGGAAATCCATTAGGAAAACCCACTTCCTCTTACAGGAATTCCATCTCACCCGCCTAATACCCAAAATGGAAAAGGATGAAATAGAAACCCTCTTCTCCCAGAGAATGAAAGCCAAGAAAGCTGACACCCGGGGAGCCTGATCCTCGCTCGCAGAGAATTCCCAGTGAAAGCCATGGCTTTAGTGAGAGCAAGTGCGTCCCTTCAGTGACAAGATGGCCTTGTAGGGAAACAAAAGCTTTCTTGGTGGCCTCAGCCTTGCCCCCCACTCATCCCAGCTCCCAGAGCTGATGACCTCCGACCCCAAACCTTCCCTATCACAGGACAGCTTGGTGTGTCACCATGTCCCAGGCCACCTTATGAGTAGGTTAGATTGTGTGGGTTCCCAAGTCCAACTCAGCTCCTAGATCCCACTGTGTCCCGAGGGCAGGAGTCGCAGCTCTGTATGAAACCCTGTCACTCCCTTGTGGGTACAGAGGCTGGTGCATGGGCGAGCAGGAGCCCCCAGCTGCCCAGCACTGCCTGGCTTTGCAATGGCCATGCTAAACCCAGGGGCGCCTGCAGTGCCTCACAGTCTGTCTCTTGTCATCTGAATGCCAGCTGATGACAAGAAGCCCAAAGGGGCCTTGGACTTTGTCTCCCAGGGGAAAGGAAGTGGGATAACTTACAGGGTGCACCTTGCCTTGCTGTCCAGGGCAGGCTGGGCTCTGATGCACTGTCACCTTACAGATCTCGAGGCTACACCAACACTTTCTACCTTCAGACGAAGCCCCTCATCAACTGCTTTCTGAATGCAAACAGCAAAACAGTCATCCAAAGACGCAGCCGTGAGCGATTCTCATTTCACCCTTAATGTACCACAACTGCAGTGGGGGCAGGGCAGAGGCCAGGTGGCAGCGCACATGTGCACAAAAATCTCATTTCTTGGCCCAGGACACTGCCTGCCTGCAATTTGCTCTGACTCTCTGATGCAGAAGGATATGAATCACAGTTAAATTCTACCCAATCAACAAGCTACGTTTTAAAGTTCTGTAAAACCTACAATTTTAGAAAAGCTCAACGGAGTTGACCCTAAATTGAATCCAACATGTCCTATTTCCAGTCTAATGCTGGGTTCCTTTCATCAAGAACAAACATACCCACAATGGCTTGATTCTGCGAATGGACTCGGTATAAATATGCAGAAAGCGCACGCACTCACGTTAGTCCCCTGCCCCTCGCCTTTTTTAAAATAATAATAATAATAATAAAAGATGGTGTGCTTTGCTTCTCCGAGGTTATTTCCCACCAAGTTTCCCTGGCATGCCAATCTGAGGTTTTCAGGTGTCACCGTCAATCACGCTGCAAACTGAAAGCACACTTTGGGATTTTCATTTTAGTGCTTGCTAAGGTCAGAAGGTGTCCTGAGTGTCAAGAGTCCCTGTCCTGAAGGTGACTGAGGGAACATTGGAGAAAGTGAATTCTTGGTACCTGGGCACCATATTGAAAAACTGGACAGCCTGCTTTGTCCTGGATCTAAATTTAAGCAAGAACTCCGAGGAAGGGCGTGTCAAACAAAAATACATAACACAGAGGGGTGGGGGGAGTTTATTTCTTATGAACATACCTAACATGCTTTAAGTTTTAAAAGCTTTGTGGCAAATTTATAGGTGTGATAAAATTTTATAGAACTATTCACCAAAAGAAAAAAAAGAGTGCTTATAAAAACTGATGAAAAACAATTAAGGCTTAGTTCATAGTATGGTAGCAAAGTCACTTTCCTGGTTCGGGTCACTGAGCTGAGGTTATGTGAGAGGCTGTCTTTGGAGGGTACTGGGTGAAGAGTACACTGATTAGGCTAATTTTTCTGTATAAAACAGTACAACCATGGGTTGTTCTAGGCTTGTGGTCTCTAAAATTATTTCAAAATGAAAAAAAAAATCATATGGGCTGGGTAGAGACAGGCATGCTCACTCACTTCGCTGGATGTGGGTACAAACCAGCACAGACTTTCAGGACAACAATCAGACAATATCCATCTAAAGGTAAAATATACTAATCCGGCCATCCCACTTCTAGGAATCCAGCGTATCAAACTACGGGTACGCGTGCATGTGAAATATTATTCACAGCATTGTTATCACAGGGCAAAAGATGGAAGCAAACTCAATCTCGAGGAATAGGGAAAGAAGAGGTCAACGTGGAACACCGAGAAAACAGCACCCAGAGAGCCCAGGGAGCTCCACGTGAAGATACCTCTGGTTCACTACCATCCACAAAATGTGGTCACAAAGCCCACATAGCTGTGGGTGTAGCCCCCCATTTCCATGGAGCCTTAGATATGTGATGCACTGATGTAGTTCTGCGAGCATGGAAACATCTGGAAGGCACACCCTCGACAGGCCAGAGCGATTGCTTCTGGGATAAGATGTTCTTCACAGCTATGATAAAGGTCACTTTGACTTTGTTTGAAATATACGACAGTAAGAATGTGTTACTTTCAAAATTAGAACAACAGAAGAGAGAAATAAGAAAGACAATGGCGGCGTGGTGGGAGACCATGAAAAGTGTGCAGAGACTTGACCTGAGAACCCAGGCAAGGCTGACCCACCAGGCCACAAGAAGGAGATGGTGTAGCCCAAGTGGCTGGGCACCAGAGGCAGGCTGAGCCCATCCTGGCTCACCTGCCCTTGTCCCTGTGCAAAGCGAGAAGCTACAGATGTCCCGGTCTACGGCCATGAGAGATGCAGGGGCCTTCTCACTGGAAGAATCTCCTTCCCTGCCCTGCTGTTAGGTTTGCATGCATGACTGGCTTCTGCCAGTGGGATGTGAGCAATGGAGAAGTATTTGAGCAGAAGTTTTAAGAGCCACTGCTTGGGTCCACCAGCTCTGGGCCTCTTGTCTCTTTGCATGTCCCTGAAGGGGGATGCCCCTTTGGTCTGGGCCCTGCAAGAGAGGAGACTCCAGTTGCAGACTGACAGGCAGCTGGCAACGGCCATGTAATGAGGGCAAGAAATAAAGCACAGTTGTAGCAAGCCACTGGGTGGGGGAGGGAATGTTGGTTCTTGGATGCACTGGCATGGAGCTTCTGGGAGCACGGGGAGAGAGGGAAGGTGGGACTGCAGAGAGATACCCTGAGGAGGAGGAAGAGCCCACGTTCCAGGCCCAGCACCCTTTGTGTGTCTGTATCTGACACCACAGGCACTGGCCAGGCTGAATCAGGGCACTAATAAGACATAAAAGCAATCCGACAGGTTAACCCTCTGCCCTTCAAATCCAAGCTCGGGGGGCGGGGGGGGGGGATGCTCAGCACTGGAGATTCTGGGTGGGCCCTTTGTTCCAGGGAGATGGACTGACTACTCAAGGGCCCTCTGGGTGATTATGTTCTGTCTTGGAAACGACCAGAGTGTGACTTGTTTCCAGAAACCAGCTGTTTCTCCTTAGGACAAGGTGCACCTTTCTAGAGAAGCCATTCTCTTGCAGGAGACAGAGGGAGGGGAGCCCCACAGAGGGTGTGAACTCCAAGTATTCCCTCCTCTTCCTTCACTGTGTTTTCACGGTTCATTCGTAATCTGTTTCCGACAAACGGGCTACGCTGTCCTCCAAACGTGGACATTTCTGCTCAGACTTTCCCCACTCCTGCTCCTTTCCAGTAATGTCACAGGTAGGCCACTATCAGGTTCCTCTGTAAAGGACCGTCCAGTGAGTACACAGAGCAAAAACTGAGCCTCCCCGACCCGGCCTCCTTCCCCGCCCCACTCCCCACCCTCTGGGCCTCCTTCCTGAATGTCTCCTTTGTGGGGAGGTGAGAGGTACCTTCGCAGCCCATTTCCCCCCTTCCTTCCCATCTTTCCTCTTCCTTTCAGGAGTGCACACTTTTCTTTCAAACCGTTTGTTCCTGATTTTCTTCCTGGGCATGTCTAGGGCTCATTCCTGAAGCTCTGAGTGTCTGTTTGCTTGTGAGCACTTTGGGCGGCTGTCAGCTACTAAACTCACAAAACACCCAGATGCACTCGGTTCTGCAGGGAGACGCCAAAGGAAAGGAGAACAGAAGCTGGGTTTGCCAGGAAGTTATCCAGGTCACCTTCGGGCACAGGTGGCACCAGACTTCCTTGGCATCCTGCTATGGGAGGGGTTGGGCCTTAGGAAAGCAAAAAATCGGGGCGACCTCTGAGTCTCAAGCTCCAGAAGGGGCTGAAGAGTCTTCACTCTGTGCCGGCTGTGCCCTCCCTGAGGCCCTAGTTCCCAGCTGAGTGGGCCGCAGTCTGACCCCTCACCTTCCCAGCCCTGCCCAGGCCACAGCAGGACCACTCAGCAGAGGTTTGTGAGAAGAAATGTTCCCGTGTGTCCCTATGCAACAAAATCGAGGGTATGTGTAGGGTTCTGTTTTTACAAACTCTCCTCCTTGGTTGTTATAAGATTAAAACAATTTTCTCCCTCAGTAAATGCTTCCCTTCAAAACCACTGGAAGCACATAATTCGCCAGCCCATTTGCAGCTCCTATTTTCTTGGGGCTGGGAGGAGACCGCAATTGTGGGGCCCGTTTCCTCAGAAGAGGCCAGGTTGGAACGAGTGATGGACATGAAGAAGTAATGTTTCCATGACAGCTCTGATCAATGTTTCATTTATTTCTGAAGTTCAAAAAAGATAGGTGAGCATCCCAGGGCCTGTGGGAAGGCACAGAGAGTGGATTTGGAGGTAAATTACTCTTTTATCCTCACTAAATTTAATGGACACTTTCATTAAAACTGCAGGGAATTTTAAGGTAGTTCGGTGCCTATTTTAAATCTACAGTTGAGGATTTTTCTTCCTCTTTTTTTTTCTTTTTCCCTTTAAACTCCTGGATCATTTCTGCTGCTGAGAAATCTAAACATTTTAGCCACGCAGCCCATTTTATTTTCTTTCACAATGGTGAGAAATTCACACATACCGGAGGACATGGAAACACTATTTAAAACCACAACAGATTTCAAGGGAAAAATGTATACAAAGGAGAAAATGGAAAAGCTGGCCCGGCTGATGTGGAGTGGGGGAGACACCAACTTATGTTTGTCCTTGAAAAAAAAAAATACATTCACCTGTCACCAATCAAGGATGCCAGTTCGTCACCGTGCAGCTGAAAGTGTGCCTGCCGACTGCAAACGGCTCCGTTGTGTGACTGTTTACATAATTACACGGCAAAACATTGCAATCTTTCTGATTTAATGCGTGTTTTAACCAGCCCTTCAACTCCGGTGTAGGCTTCTATAATCAAATCAAGTCTTTTCAATTAAAACACAATTAGAAAAGGTGTCATGGTGTCACTGCTACACTTGGTTGCATGAAAGGATTCAAGAATCACTTGGCTGGAAACCTGAGCTAACCAGGTTGCCTGCGCTTGAACACTGCTTTGGACCACCTGGGAGGGCGCACCCAGGCTGGGACGTCAGTCCTAGGGGAGATGTGGAATGTCATCTTTGGTCTCTGTGTGATCAACCAAAGGCAGCAGGTGAAAACCCACGTGGCCCTAGAGGGCCTGAAGATGTCTATGACTCTGAGCTTGAGCTCTGGGTGCCAGCAGTGTGTCTGGTGGGTACCAAGCCACCAGAGAGGTAGCCCACCTCGCCCTGGCATGGGTAAACAGCCCAGTGGGGTTCTAGGGGAGTAGACTATTTTATTTTATTTATTTATTTTTTTATTGTTGGTTGTTCAAAACATTACATAGTTCTTGACATATCATATTTCACATTTTGATTCAAGTGGGTTATGAACTCCCATTTTTACCCCGTATACAGATTGCAGAATCACATCAGTTACACTTCCATTGATTTACATATTGCCATACTAGTGTCTGTTGTATTCTGCTGCCTTTCCTATCCTCTACTATCCCCCCTCCCCTCCCCTCCCCTCCCCTCTTCTCTCTCTACCCCCTCTACTGTAATTCATTTCTCCCCCTTGTATTATTTTTCCCTTTCCCCTCACTTCCTCTTGTATGTAATTTTGTATAACCATGAGGGTCTCCTTCCATTTCCATGCAATTTCCCTTCCCTCTCACTTTCCCTCCCACCTCTCATCCCTGTTTAATGTTAATCTTCTTCTCATGCTCTTCGTCCCTACTCTGTTCTTAGTTACTCTCCTTATATCAAAGAAGACATTTGGCATTTGTTTTTTAGGGATTGGCTGGCTTCACTTAGCATAATCTGCTCTAATGCCATCCATTACCCTCCAAATTCTATGATTTTGTCATTTTTTAATGCAGAGTAATACTCCATTGTGTATAGATGCCACATTTTTTTATCCATTCATCTATTGAAGGGCATCTAGGTTGGTTCCACAGTCTTGCTATTGTAAATTGTGCTGCTATGAACATCGATGTAGCAGTGTCCCTGTAGCATGCTCTTTTTAGGTCTTTAGGGAATAGACCGAGAAGGGGAATAGCTGGGTCAAATGGTGGTTCCATTCCCAGCTTTCCAAGAAATCTCCATACTGCTTTCCAAATTGGCTGCACCAATTTGCAGTCCCACCAACAATGAGCAAGTGTACCCTTTTCCCCACATCCTCGCCAGCACTTGTTGTTGTTTGACTTCCTAATGGCTGCCAATCTTACTGGAGTGAGATGGTATCTTAGGGTGGTTTTGATTTGCATTTCTCTGACTGCTAGCGATGCTGAGCATTTTTTCATGTGCTTGTTGATTGATAGTATATCCTCCTCTGAGAAGTGTCTGTTCAGGTCCTTGGCCCATCTGTTGATTGGGTTATTTGTTATCTTATTGTCTAATTTTTTGAGTTCTTTGTATACTCTGGATATTAGGGCTCTATCTGAAGTGTGAGGAGTAAAGATTTGTTCCCAGGACGTAGGCTCCCTATTTACCTCTCTTATTGTTTCTTTTGCTGAGAAAAAACTTTTGAGTTTGAGTAAGTCCCATTTGTTGATTCTAGTTATTAACTCTTGTGCTATGGGTGTCCTATTGAGGAATTTGGGGCCCGACCCCACAGTATGTAGATCGTAGCCAACTTTTTCTTCTATCAGACGCTGTGTCTCTGATTTGATATCAAGCTCCTTGATCCATTTTGAGTTAACTTTTGTGCATGGCGAGAGAAAGGGATTCAGTTTCATTTTGATGCATATGGATTTCCAGTTTTCCCAGCACCATTTGTTGAAGATGCTATCCTTCCTCCATTGCATGCTTTTAGCCCCTTTATCAAATATAAGATAGTTGTAGTTTTGTGGATTGGTTTCTGTGTCCTCTATTCTGTACCATTGGTCCACCCGCCTGTTTTGGTACCAGTACCATGCTGTTTTAGTTACTATTGCTCTGTAGTATACGTTGAAGTCTGGTATTGCTATACTGCCTGATTCACACTTCCTGCTTAGCATTGTTTTTGCTATTCTGGGTCTTTTGTTTTTCCATATGAATTTCATGATTGCTTTATCTATTTCTACAAGAAATGCCGTTGGGATTTTGATTGGCATTGCATTAAACCTATAGAGAACTTTGGGTAATATCGCCATTTTGATGATGTTAGTTCTGCCTATCCATGAACAGGGTATATTTTTCCATCTTCTAAGATCTTCTATTTCTCACTTTAGGGTTCTGTAGTTTTCATTGTATAAGTCTTTCACCTCTTTTGTTAGGTTGATTCCCAAGTATTTTATTTTTTTTGAGGATATTGTGAATGGAGTGTTTTTCCTCATTTCCATTTCAGAGGATTTGTCGCTGATATACAGGAATGCCTTTGATTTATGCGTGTTGATTTTATATCCTGCCACTTTGCTAAATTCATTTATTAGCTCTAATAGTTTCTTTGTAGACTCTTTTGGGTCTGCTAGGTATAGAATTATGTCATCTGCAAATAGTGATAATTTAAGTTCTTCTTTTCCTATTTTTATGCCTTTAATTTCTTTCATCTGTCTAATTGCTCTGGTCAGTGTTTCGAGAACTATGTTGAACAGAAGTGGTGAGAGAGGGCATCCCTGTCTTGTTTCAGATTTTAGAGGGAATGCCTTCAATTTTTCTCCATTCAGAATGATGCTAGCCTGAGGCTTAGCATAGATTGCTTTTACAATGTTGAGGTATGTTCCTGTTATCACTAGATTTTCTAGAGTTTTGAACATAAAGGGATGCTGTACTTTGTCAAATGCTTTTTCTGCATCTATCGAGATGATCAGATGGTTCTTAATTTTAAGTCTGTTGATGTGGTGAATAACATTTATTGATTTCCGTATATTGAACCAGCCTTGCATCCCAGGGATGAATCCTACTGGATCATGATGCACAATTTTTTTGATATGTTTTTGAATCCGATTTGCCAGAATTTTATTGAGGATTTTTGCATCTAGGTTCATTAGAGATATTGGTCTGTAGTTTTCTTTCTTTGAAGTGTCTTTGTCTGGTTTAGGAATCAGGGTGATGTTGGCCTCGTAGAATGAATTTGGAAGTTCTCCCTCTTTTTCTATTTCCTGAAATAGCTTGAAAAGTATTGGTATGAGTTCCTCTTTAAAGGTTGTGTAAAACTCTGCTGTATACCCATCCGGTCCTGGGCTTTTCTTAGTTGGTAGTCTTTTGATGGTTTCTTCTATTTCTTCAATTGATATTGGTCTGTTTAGGTTGTGTATATCCTCCTGACTCAATCTGGGCAGATCATATGACTTAAGAAATTTATCAATGCCTTCACTATCTTCTATTTTATTGGAGTATAAGGATTCAAAATAATTTCTGATTATCTTCTGTATTTCTGAAGTGTCTGTTGTGATGTTGCCTTTTTCATCCCGTATGCTAGTAATTTGAGTTCTCTCTCTTCTTCTCTTTGTTAGCATGGCTAAGGGTCTGTCGATTTTATTTATTTTTTCAAAGAACCAACTTTTAGTTTTGTCAATTTTTTCAATTGTTTCTTTTGTTTCGATTTCATTAATTTCAGCTCTGATTTTAATTATTTCTTGCCTTCTACTTCTTTTGCTGTTGTTTTGCTCTTCTTTTTCTAGGATTTTGAGATGAAGTATGAGATCATTTATTTGTTGGTTTTTTCTTTTTTTAAGGAATGAACTCCAAGCAATGAATTTTCCTCTTAGAACTGCTTTCAATGTGTCCCATAGATTCTGATATGTTGTGTCTGTGTTTTCATTTATCTCTAAGAATTTTTTAATTTCCTCCTTGATGTCTTCTATAAACCATTGATCATTCAGTAACCTATTGTTCATTCTCCAAGTGATGCATGATTTTTCCTTCCTTCTTTTATCGTTCATTTTCAGTTTTATCCCATTATGATCAGATAAGATGCATGGTATTATCTCTACTCCTTTATATTGTCTAAGAGTTGCCCTGTGACATAATATATGATCTATTTTTGAGAAGGATCCATGTGCTGCTGAGAAAAAAGTGTAACTACTTGATGTTGGGTGGTATATTCTATATATGTCAATTAAGTCTAGGTTGTTAATTGTGTTATTGAGTTCTATAGTTTCCTTATTCAACTTTTGTTTGGAAGATCTGTCCAGTGGTGAGAGAGGTGTGTTGAAGTCTCCCATGATTATTGTATGGTGGTCTATTAGACTCTTGAACTTGAGAAGAGTTTGCTTGATGAACATAGCTGCACCGTTGTTTGGGGCATATATATTTATGATTGTTATGTCTTGTTGGTGTATGGTTCCCTTGAGCAGTATGTAGTGTCCCTCTTTATCCCTTTTGATTAACTTTGGCTTGAAATCTATTTTATTTGATATGAGTATGGACACTCCTGCTTGTTTCCAAAGTCCATATGAGTGATATGATTTTTCCCAACCTTTCACCTTCAGTCTATGTATATCTTTTCCTATCAAATGCGTCTCCTGTAGGCAGCATATTGTTGGGTCTTGTTTTGTGATCCATTCTACTAGCCTCTGTCTCTTAATTGGTGAGTTTAAGCCATTAACATTTAGGGTTATTATTGAGATATGGTTTGTTCTTCCAGCCATATTTGTTTATTTATGTTACTAAACATGGTTTGTTTTCCTCTTTGATTATTTTCCCCCCTTTACTGTCCTACCTCCCACTGTTGGTTTTCATTGTTGTTTTCCATTTCCTCTTCCTGAAATGTTTTGCCAAGGATGTTTTGAACAGATGGTTTTCTAGCTGCAAATTCTTTTAACTTTTGTTTATCGTGGAAGGTTTTAATTTCATCTTCCATCCTGAAGCTTAATTTCACTGGTTACATGATTCTTGGTTG
Organism: Spermophilus citellus; assembly: GCF_964194105.1. Taxonomy (NCBI): domain Eukaryota; kingdom Metazoa; phylum Chordata; class Mammalia; order Rodentia; family Sciuridae; genus Spermophilus; species Spermophilus citellus. The sequence continues at coordinate 84,375,726 of NC_138195.1, forward strand.
GAACCCATTTTCTTTCAGTGTTTGAAATATGTTATTCCAGGATCTTCTAGCTTTCAGAGTCTGTGTTGAAAGATCAGCTGTTATCCTGATTGGTTTACCCCTAAATGTAATCTGCTTCCTTTCTCTTGTAGCTTTTAAAATTCTCTCCTTATTCTGTATGCTGGGCATCTTCATTATAATGTGTCTAGGTGTGGATCTCTTATGATTTTGCACATTCGGCGTCCTGTAGGCTTCTAGGATTTGGGATTCTGTCTCATTCTTCAAGTCTGGGAAGTTTTCTCGTATTATTTCCTTGAATAGATTGCTCATTCCTTTGGTTTGGACCTCTATACCTTCCTGTATCCCAATGACTCTTAAGTTTGGTCTCTTTATGTTGTCCCATATTTCTTGAATGTTCTGCTCATGGTTCCTTAACAGTCTTGTTGAGCTGTCTATGTTCTTTTCAAGTTGAAATACTTTGTCTTCATTGTCTGATGTTCTATCTTCTAAGTGTTCTACTCTGCTGGTAGTATTCTCAATTGAGTTTTTAAGTTGGTTTATTGCTTCCTGCATTTCTAGGATTTCTGTTTGTTTGTTTTTTATTACCTCTATCTCCCTGTATATTGATCTTTTGCTTCTTGGATGTGTTTATGCAATTCATCGTCGAAGTAATCTTTCATTGTCTGATTTTGCTGTCTAATGTCTTCCTTGAGACTCCAGATCATCTGAAGCGTGTATATCCTGAACTCTTTATCTGACATTCCATCTGCTGCAGTTATTACCTCTTCTAAAGTTGAGTTGACCTGCATTGCTTGTGGTCCTTTCTTTCCTTGTCGTTTCATATTGCTCGTGTTTCTTTCTGCTTGGTGAAACTGTTGTGTTTTTGAAATTTTCCCCCTATATATTTATATTGCTCTTGTATAGTTGAAAAGTCTCCCTTGCAGGGCGGGCAGCGGCTGTGCTCCTCCTCCAGTTGGTGTGACATGTCTACCACGCCCGCGGACCCCTGGGGCTGTTCTGCCGGTCGGTTGCAGGTCTGCCTACCTTGCAGGCGCGGGCGGCAGCTCTGCTCTGCCCTTACACCAATTGGGGTGACGTGTCTACCACACCGGGGGGGTCGCTGGGCCTGTTCCGGGCACGGGAGGCGGCTCTACTCTGCCCCTACTCCAATTGGGGTGATGTGACTTCCACTCCAACGGGTCGCTGGGCCTGTTCCTGGCGCGGGAGGCGGCTCTGCTCTACTCCTACTCCAATTGGTGTGACGTAACTACCACGCCGGCGGGCCACTGGGCCTGTTCAGGGTGCGGGCAGCGGCTCTGCTCTGCCCCTACTCCAATTGGGGTGACGTGACTACCATGCCGGCGGGCCTTTGGGCCTGTCCCGGGCGCGGGCGGCGGCTCTCCTCTGCCCCTCCTCCAAATGGTGTGACGTGTCTACCACGCCTGCGGATCGTTGGGCCTGTTGTGCCGGTCGGTCGCAAGTCTGCCTACCTTGCGGGTGCGGGCGGCGGCTCTGCTCTGCCCCTTCTCCAATTGGGGTGACGTGACTACCATGCCGGCGGGCCTCTGGGCCTGTCCCGGGCGCGGGCGGTGGCTCTCCTCTGCCCCTCCTCCAAATGGTGTGACGTGTCTACCACGCCTGCGGACCGCTGGGCCTGTTGTGCCGGTCGGTCGCAAGTCTGCCTACCTTGTGGGCGCGGGTGGCGGCTCTGCTCTGCCCCTTCTCCAATTGGGGTGACGTGACTACCACGCCCGCGGGTTGTTGGGTCTGTTCCGGATGCGGGCGGTGGCTCTGCTCTGCCCCTACTCCAATTGGTGTGATGTGTCTACCCGCCGGCAGGCCGCTTGGCCTGGTCTGCCGGTCGGTCGCAGGTCTGCCTACCTTGCGGGCTCGGGCGGCGGCTCTGCTCGGCCCCTACTGCAGTTGGGATGAAGTGATACCACGCCGGCGGGTCGCTAGGCCTGTTCTGGGCGCGGGCGGCAGCTCTGCTCTGCCCCTACTCCAATTGGTGTGACGTGTCTACCACGCCAGCAGGCCGCTGGGCCTGTCCCACTGGTCGGTCGCAGGTCTGCCTACCTTGCGGGCTCAGGCGGCAGGTCTGCTCGGCCCCCACTGCAGTTGGGGTGAAGCGATACCACGCCGGTGGGTCACTAGGCCCACTCCGGGCGCGGGCGGCGGCCCTGCTCTGCCCCTACTCCCATTGGTGTGACGTGTCTACCACGCTGGCAGGCCACTGGGCCCGTTCCGCCAATCGGCTGGTGGTCTGTGTACCTTGCGGGCTCGGGCGGCAGCTCTGCTCAGCCGAGTAGACTATTTTAGACATCCTTGATCTCACCGCTTCATTTTAAAGATTGTCAGACAAGCCTCATAGAAGACACCTGTTTGCCAAAGGCCATCATGTGAGTGATTTGGAGAAGCAAAGGACAATGTGCCACCCCTCTGCCACCCCCCAACTGAAGGATCATCATTTAAAGCAGACATGGAGCTCTCACCCCAGCCCAGTTCTCAGAGGCCTTCAGGTGACAGATGGCCCCTCCATCTCCACTCCTCAGTAACCAAGGTCAGATGCGGAAGTTCGGTGTAGCGGTGGGAACAGTGGTTTCCAAAATGGATGTGCTTATGTCAAACCCTTGAACCTGGGAATGTTGTGGTGTGGGGAAAAAGGACCTTTGGAGATGTGATTAAATTGGGGACCTTGAGATCAGCCTGGACTACCTGGTCATAAATCCAACGAGTGTCTTTAGAAGAGACGGACACACAGACCCAGAGGAGAAGGTAACGTGAAGATGGAGGTAGAGATCCGAGAAACACACAGGGAACCAGAAGAGGCAGAGAATTCTCCCCTGGAGCCATCAGAGGGATCGTGACTCTGCCAACACCCTGATCTTGAACTTTTGGTCACCAGAACTGTGAGAGAATAAATTCCTGTTGCTTTAAGCCACCAGCAGTAGTTATTTGTTATGGTAGTCACAGGAAACTAATAGGGTTGGCAACGCCCAGTGACCCCACGCCCGCTCTGCCCTCCATCCAGGGAAGCTGACTTAAGAGTCACTTGGTAGGCCCACCTAGCTTCTGCCTGGGCTCCTAGACACGTGAAATGTGTCTCCTCACGGAAGTGAGCCGGCTAAGGTCCTCAGCCCAAGGGACCCAGCTCCCCTCAGCGAAGCTGTCTCAAGGGATTCCCAGCTCCTGGACCACTGGACTGGCCCCTTCCCTCACCTTCCAGCTTCTCAGCTCTGCTGCTCATCCTGGTCTTACCTGCTGTTCTGCCCATTCCTTTGTAAACAGTCCCTTTATCAGAACATCCTCAAGTTAATTGAGTTGAGTTCTTCGCGAGCATCCTGCCAAGAGCCTGGTTCATAGGGTTTACTGAAGTAGCAGTACTTCTTATTTTATGGTGCATTTGATCTGTTTATGCCATATTTCATCTATTTTATGGCACATTTAATTCCATCTACTTTATGGCACGTGTGATTTATTGTACAGTACACCTACTTCTGGGCGTTTCACTCAGCACAGGTCAGTAGATCATTCAGTCTGTTTCTCTGTGAAATAGGGATGGTGGGTGCCTCGGTGAGGATCACAGAGGTGAAGTGTCTCCACGACTGTTGTGCTGCAAGTGTGGAGCAAAGCAGGTCACAATGCAGCCACAACCCCCATTGCCAGGATCTTTCCAGACTAGGTTGTAGTCCAGGAATGGCGGCACATCCCCGGTCTGCTGGCTGCTAGTGCCTCACATCACTACCAGGGCAACATCGCGAATCAATCATGACATTTGCTCAGACCGAGACCAGGCTTGTCATTCTGTAGCGCTCTGGGAGGCCAGATAATAGATCAACATTGCTACACAAGGGTGCCCTCTCTGCTCCTATCCAGTGGGCTTCCCTAAATGCCCTCTGGATCCCCCCAGATGTCTACAGGGCAGGGTTTCCCAAGGACACTAGCTCTCTAGGTTCCAAGGCAATGCCATATTTTTCTTTGGAGAGAGCTGTGGGTATGTGGATTATCTGAGGGCCACCAGGCTTGAGGGGGATCAAAGACTGGCTAAGGAGCCTTCTGTGGCTGGAGAGGACCATCGGCTGAGGGGCTCACAGGGAAGAGAAAGGAGCTTGGCTAGTGGTCGCTCTGAGATGGAAAGGAAATGTCTGCAGCCACGGGGGAGGGAGCTTTGGGGGAGCATCTGGAGAACCCAAAAAAAGAGAATTTGGGGAAGTTTAGAAGCAAGCAGGATGATGTGGCTCCCTCCTCCTTTGGTTACCCCTAGAAACCTTTGGTAAGAAACCACCTTACTGTGATTCCTTTGCCATGTGACATGTGTGCTCACGGAGGTGCCATGGTACGAGGTGGACTTCCAGGCTGAGCTCTACAATAACCCGTGAGCACATCAAGGGCTCCGGGAGTCCTGCAGTCAAGGGCCTGCGAGGCTTCAACACAGCATTTCCCTGCACCAGCATATTTCCAGAACCTGCTTTTTTGTCATTCAATGGATTCAGGTCCAGTGTGCATCCTATTCCACTGAACAGCCTGATGTGATTATGACAGGATCCACAAGGCTGCTGCCCTCTTTCTTCATTTGAATTATGATTTAAGAGTTCTTTGGAGGACAAATGACTTTCAAATCCAGGAGGCCCTTGACTTTTGCACACCTGCAGCTCTGTAGCTCATACTCTTATACAGTGTTTATTTATGGATATCCCTGCACTGCCTGCCCTGTGTCCTGGTCAGACCTGACCAGGGTAGGGCTAGGGCATGGTGGCACCCGCATCAGGCAATGATTCAGTGTCAGTCCCCCAACCTGGTGAGGAGGGGGAGAGAGGCCAGGAGGAGCTTCCTTCCCTAGTTTTCCTCCTCCTTTAATGACTGCCATCCCCAACTCCATTGCCCCCAGCTCCAGAAGAAGCCAGGCTTGGCTCCTGCGTCCCAGGATACTTACCCATCTCTGGAGAAAGGGAAGACCTGTGATCATCAAATATCCCCCGTAGCTCTGCTCATTTAACAGACTAGAAAACTGAGACCCATGGTAATGTGGTCTAGCTCATTTGTTTATTCACCCAAGTATGCAACACCATGCTAGGGATTAGAAATCTATTCATGAAAAAGACCGATGTAAATGTGGCCCTGTCCTCATGGAATTGAAATCAAACAAACAACAAAAACAGCAAAAAAACAAAACACCAAACAAAGAAGATCACCACAGGGTGTGATTAGCGCCAGCAGGGAAATAAGCACAGGGATAAATCTGAGATGAACTGAGAAAGAGCTTCCTGGGACCAGGTGGTCAGGGATGCCTTCCTGGAGGAAGTGGCACTTCCACTTGAGCTAAAGGCTCCCACATTTACAGGAGGCAGAGGCCAGAACTTAGGCAAAGGCCTTGGAAAAGGCTTGGCCTCTTCCAGAAAAGGAAAACGCCACTGGGACTTGGTGAGTGAGGAAGAGACAGACAGACAGACAGACAGACATGGAGGAGGAGTCATCTAGGGCCTCTGGGCCACACACTCAGTTCCCAACAGAGCCACACTAGGACCCTTGGCCCTCAGGTCACCTCCTCAGGACTCCTGCTACCTGCCCTCAGACTCCACCTGTTGGAAGGGCCTTTGGTCCAAAACACCAGTCTAGCTTCTTGGACCTTCCAGGGCCAAGGAGCTCCCTCCAAGGAGCTTGTCTCACCTGGAGGAAAGGCAGCCGGTCAAGCTCTGGACAGTTCTGTTCTCCCTCCATGGGTCTGACTGGGATTTCTCTTTTGGATATTCAAAGAAGTGATCAGCCTCATCCTTCCCACCATCTCTTAATGCAGGCTGGACATCTTTATGTCCATTACAAGATGGTGTGACAGTGTGGTGAAGAAAGTGAGTCCCACAATCAAACTGCCTGCACCTCAGTTTCCCCAAATGTAAAATGGACTTACTAGTACTAACCCTCGTGCTGTCACTCTATTGTGATGTTTAAATGTCTTGAAGAGATCCAGTAGGCCTCTGGTGGGGGTTAGCTGCTCCTGAAGTGCTCAAAGGCTACTTCCCATTCACCGCACCCCACTGTTGAGCACCATGGATCAGCAGTCACCCCCAGGTGGCAGGCCAGGCCAGAATATGGTGGGACTATTCCTGCTCCCTCTGGCCATGTGCATTCTGGAATAAAACCAGGGTCTGACTGAGAGAGAAAGAAGGGTTGCCACTATATTCCTTCAGGGAAATGACCCCTTTTCCAGAAGCTGTGACATAAACACATTTTGTATATATTTGCTCCTTGTTCTAATGAAAGAGCTGGACCCCCACAGCACTCAGGGAAACTGGCTTTGTCCTCTGTGTGAGATGGAGTGGCTCGCAGCAGACCTTCACCGTGATTCACACCAGCAAGCAAAGCTGAGATCAAATCCAGGAATCTTTGCACAATGGAACCGGAGAATGCAGCAGCAACCTGGGCTTATGGGGACAAAAAGTCTCAGAGGAGGGACGAATGGATGGTGAGATGAGCTGACACTCTGCTGCTGCTTTCTACTGCAGGGAACTTGCTAATCCTGGGTATGAAGCAAGACGCTGAGGAGCTGGCAGTGTCATGGGAATGAGACCCCCAAATTAGGGATGTGTGGGGTCCAGATTTCTCCAAAAAGGCAGGGCAGATAAGTTATCCCCACTTGCTCCCCCTTTCCCTGTGAGATGTTTGCCAAGTTCTAAAACTAGCGCAGGTGGGAGAAGGCTAAGACGCTAAGCAGGACATTTTTGAAAAGCCAGAGAGGAGTTTCCACCTGTTTTGGGATGCTAAAATGATAAGGACCTGTGAGAGAAGAGGGGCTCAGTTGTAGCACCTGTAAGTATGACCATCCAACAACAGCAAGCTAAACACAGAAAGAGCTGAGACCTTGACAGGGTTAGAGTCCCCAGCTGCCACTTCATCTGCCACAAAGGACAGAGGCCCCTTCAGAGTTCTTCACATTTTTATACACAATGTCTCATATTCAAAAAAAAATCTAAAAACATCTAGTAGCAGACTAGACAAGCACTCAAGCAGAAGTGAATCATCAAAATCAGCCAGGGGAAAAGATAATAGGAACTCACAGGCAATCCAGACACTGGCATTGACATACATAGGTTTTAAAGTAGCTCTGATGAGAATGTTCAAGAAAACAGAAAAACAGATGGAGGAAATAGATGGAGAACTTCAGAAGAGTGTTAATTCAAGTGTTTAAAAAAGAGCTAAAGGGAAATTCAAAACCTGAAAATATAATAAGTAAAATCAAGAAGTCAAAAGATGGTTTTAAGGGTAGATTAGACCCAATAGGAGAGAAGATCAGTGAATGTGAAGATGTGAGAAGAAAATATTCGGAAAAAAGGCACCCAAGGAAAAAATACGAAGAGCCATAGAAGATTATAAGAGACTTATAAAAACTTTTGAAAAGGCGTAAAAGTCAGGTTACCAAGACAGAGGACCAGCTGCCAATGGGTGTCCTTACAGAGACCCTTCTTTTTGCCTCCTAGCCATTCCCTTATCTTGCTCACCTGTGACATATCTCAGCAAGTAAAAAGCCACATTTGTTACCTACACCATAGGTGTATGTTTTGCAACCATAGGTGAATGTTTTTCCCATTTGACTTGGCACCAAATTCCAGTCAATGGTGGGCTTCAAGATTTTTGCTAAATTGGAAAAACTGGAAATTCTCTGCTAGAAACACATCCCTTATTTAGCTGTGTCCTAATGAAAGGGCCACACCAGACTACTTAATGCCAAAAGGGGAAGGACATTTCTGGGACCACTGAGCCACTTCTAGGTAGGGACAAGGGAATAAATGCCATAAACCAGTGAAAAACTGGTATCATACCTCATTCGACTCCCACCTTCCTGTTACAACCTAGTAACACTCCTATCCTCTACAGAAATGATGATTGGTGGTAATTTTTTTTTTTTTTTTCAGAATACAGCCTATGCTACAGAGGGGAAAGGAAGTCCCAGAGCTATAATTTAATTTCCTAAAATCCATCAGATGAGGAAGAAACCTTTCAGATGGCCCCCTCATTGTGTAGCTATGCAGTTGATTTATGCTGTTGATTTTGGAACCTCAACACGGAACTCTAAATTTATCCAAACCCAAAATGTTTTTTGTTTTACTAGCACCAACTCTTTTCAATCGGTCAGCCATCCTCTCCCAACTCTGAGTCACACAAATTTGGCTAAAGTAGTGGATTCCATTTGCCTCCGGTCCAACATACAAAAATAAAATAAAACAAACAAACAAAAATCCTGGAAGGGAGCTAGGAGATTGTTGCCATTTCATAAAATTGTGCGGATTACCCAGGATAATGCAGGCAGAGCCAGGGAACCGCCATTTTCCTTTGGACCTGCTCACCTCCACCCCCACCCTGAAGCTCCTAGTCACAACTTCTCCCCATCAGTGTGTTCTGCCAGCTGCTCAACTCCTGCTGTTGACAAGGCTCAAAAACCAAATGATGCAGCTGGGATTGAGGCTCAGGGGTGGAGAGCTTGCCTAGCATATGTGAGGCACTGGGTCCAATTCTCAGCACCACATATAAGTAAATAAAATAAAGGTCCACTGACAACTAAAAACAAACAGAATGATGGTGGATGGTTGGAATTGTTGCACTCCTAAGCAGTACACCTCTCAGACACAATATGCATCTACCAAGGATTCCTGTTTCTGCTCTGGATCTCAGCTTCCTCCTCAGATGGAGGCCTTGGGCTCTTATAGGAACAAATGTTATTTGAGCATTTATTTAGTGTGGCCAGGTGCTGTGCCAAGCTCTACAGTCTCAGTCAGGCCTCCGACACACTCTCTCAGGTGAGGACATTATTTCCTCATTTTAGGACGGAGGAAACCAAGGCTTGAGAAATCAAGGAAGTAACAAATGCTGGGGAGGGTGTGAAGAAAAAGGATCCCTCCTGCACTGTTGATGGAGATGTAAATTAGTTCAGCCGCTTGGAATCGGCAGGGAGGTTCCTCAGAAAACTAAAAATAGTACTACCATCTGGTCCAGCTCTCCCGTTCTTGGGTGTATACCTGAAGGAAAAGAAGTCCGCATACAAGAGACACCTGCATGCCCATGTTTATTGCAGCACTATTCACAATACCCAAGACATGGAATTAGCATGGGTACCTGTCAACAGATGAATGAATTAAAAATTAAAAACAAAACAAAACCCTTAAAGTTGAAAAGAAGGTAAACGCAATCAAAGCACGGATATTAGCATGTATGGAGATGCCCAGTGAAACCCATTACCTTGTACGATTAATACATGTTAATAATCATTCAAAAAGAAAAAGTCAAGGCACGTGCAGGCGGGTGGCAGTTAGTGAGCGCACATCCCATCCTGCGTCCTCGCCATCTGAGTCACCGCCCTGAAGCCTGAAGCCACCCGTGTACCCTCTCGGCACCACCTCTGCAGCCCCTTCCAGCTCCAGATCATCTATTCTTTCTGCAACATTTGTATCCCCAGGCCCACGACAGAGGAGCGACTGCAGACATCCCAGAAAGCATTGTTCTCCAGCTCGGCTGCCACCTCCAGAGGGAGAGGACGCCCGCGGGTCTCCGCACCCGGCACCCGGAGCAGAGAATGTTGGCCAGGTGCCAGGCTGACGAGGCTCCAAATTAGAGTTTGATCAATGCACTCACGACCTCTTCTCCCAGGCCCTGGAGTTTTCAATAGCGCCCACCCCCGACTCCGCGGCGCCCAGACTGTTCCTCTGAAGGAGCGCGGAGGAGGCGCTTGACGGCTCCGCAGACTTACCCACCCGGGCCGGCTGACACGCCGCGACTGGAGGCACAAAAGGTGCCACCTGGCTCCAGAGAAGCAGCGCCCAAGTGGAACTCAAGGCCTGAGCCGCCCATTCCCCAGAAATGTTTTGCTGAAAAAAAAAAAAAAAAGCCTTAAAAACAGGGGTCTCCTTCTTTTCCGGGAGATGTCCTCTTTCTCATGAGAGACGTCACAAGGTCTAAAATGAATCCTCAACAGTTGCGGGGGATTATAGCCTAAGAGGCTCCTTTTCTTGCTGTGGGTTACAAAATGCTTCCAACTACACATTTGCTTAGCCATTGTATCGTGATGGCGTTTATTTTTCTGATGGGGAAATTCATCGTCCGGGGTGTGTGAGAATAATTCCAATGAGGTGGGGTGGGGGGACAACCAGTCACCCAAAGAAAACAGAGACACAATTCAACAACTGAAGTCATGACCTCCATGATTAGTATCCTTCTTTGTTTAGACGTATCAACTGTACTGTGGAATACTGAAAAAGGAAACCTGCAGTTTGCCAGAATCATCTGGATTGTTAACTTTAAACTGTATTCTTTAATCAGATGGGAATAGTATTTATTGCAGCCTATCCCCCTTCCCTCTGATCAGACTTAGTTCATATTATTATTATTATTATTATTATTATTATTATTTTACAATTAACAAAAGGAGAAGCCAAATATGCTATTGTGGGGGGCGGGGAGTCTGGGTATCTGGAATTGAAACTTCTACTGCTAGTGGCTTATGATTTTCTCTGGCTCTTTTGAAGCCTCTGAGATCAGTATTTTTTTTTTTTTCCCCTAACAGAGGCTTTGTCTGTAGTGAATGAATCCTGGCTACAAAATCAGCTTTCTTAAAACAACGGAGTTCTGGAGACAATGGGAAACAAGGTGCTGCTTAATGTGCTGGGCACTAGCCTACAGTAGCACAGCCTCATGCAGCCATCTCAGCCCAACTGATAATGCAAGTTCAGGAATGGTCTCTTCTTCCCTGTGCTCCTCTACAGCTTTGGCAGAGGAAGTCCAATGCAGCATTCTCATTTCTATACATAATGAGTCTCTGTTCAATATTTCTTTGTGCTCCATCACCCTAGCAACTTACCACTGATGGTTCTTGGGATCATATTTTAAAAGGGATGTGAAATGAACAACCCAAAAATGAAAATAAGAAAACAATTACATGTTGGGTACAGTGGTGTGCACCTGTAATCTCAGTGACTCTGGAAGCTAAGGTAAGAGTATCACAAGTTTGAGGCCAGCCTCAGCAATTTAGAGAGGCCCTAAGCAACTAAGGGAGACCCTGTCTTAAAATAAAAAATAAAAAGGGCTGGTAATGTAGCTCAGTGGTAAAGTGCCCCTCGATTCAATCTGCAGTACCATTAAAAAAAAAAAAAGAAAAACAATACAATCCATTTAATAATGTCAACAAGAAAAAAATATTAGGAATAAATTTAACAAAAGAAATGCAGAACTCTGAAAACTACAAAACACTGTTGAAAAGGAACTAAGGAAAAAGGAGGATATTACATATTCATGGATCAGAATATTTTTAATATGATTAAAATATCAATATTCTCCAAATTGACCTACGGTTTCAACACAATCTCTAAATTTATAAGGAAATATAAGGGATCCATGTAAGACAACAATCTTGAAAAAGCAGAAGAGAGATGGAAACTTACTTTCTGATTTCAAAACCTACTATAGAGTTTCAATCATCAAGACAGTGTTGTACCTGCATAAGATTGGAAAGTAGATCAAGGCCACAGAATGGAGAGTCCAGAAATAAAGCTTCCCATTTATAGCCAGTTGAATTGTGTCTGTGTGTGTGTGAGTGTGCGTGCGCACACACACATGTGCATGCATACTGGGGATTGAACCCAGGGCCACTTTACCAGAGCTGCATCTCCAGTCTTTTTTTTTTTTTTTTTAATCTATTTAAGGCAACGTCTCTCTAAGTTGCCAAGTCTGGCCTCAGACTTGCCATTCTCCTGCCTTAGCCTCCCAGGAGTTGAAATTTCAGGCATGTGCCTTAGTGCCTGGCATAGAGTCAACTGATTTTTGACAAAAGAATGTTAAGATAATTTAATAGGTCAGCGAATAGTATTTTAAATAAATGGTACAGGGACAACAAGTAGCACATCCACTTGCTGGAACAAACTACATGAAAAAAAGTGGAACTAGACTCCTATATCACACCATACGCAGACATCACCTGAACCTATTGTGCTTCCATTTCTTGTGCTTCGCTGATTTTGCAGTTTTTACGAATTAAAAGAGTGTGGCAACCCTTTGCCAAGTAAGTTTATCAGTGCCATTTTTCCAACAGCTCAGATCATTATTAGTATTTTTTAGCAATGGTTTTAACTCAGACATATTTTTTAAATGATGTTATTGTACACTTAACAACAGACTGCAGAATAGTGTAAACAGACTTTTATACACACCGAGAAACCAAAATTTCACATTACTAGATTTATTGAGATATTCACTCTGTTGTGGAGATCTGGAATTGAACGGCAATATATCCAAGGTGTGCATGTATAAAAAAGAACTCAAAATGGGTGAAAAAGGCTGAATGTAAGAGTGTGAAGTCACAAAACTCTCATTAGAAGAAAGAGTAAAGACACAGATATAAAATTTTGTGACCCTATTATTATACAATGGTTTCTTAGAACATGATACCAAAAGCACCAGCCACAACAAGGAAAAGATGGATACTCCGGATTTAACTGAAACTGAAAGCTTTTGTTTTTAAAAAACATTATCGAGAAAGTGAAAAGACAACCCACAGAATAAGAAAAAATTTACAAATAATACATATTACAAGGAAGTTGTATTTAGTATATATAAAGAACTCTTACAAATCAATAGTGGGAAGACATAACCCAATTTAACATTGGACAAAGGATTTGAATAGGTATTCCTCCAAAGAAGAAATACAAATGTCCACTAAGTACATGATGAGATGCCAGTATCATAAAGTATCAGTAAAATGCAAATCAATGAGCTATCACTTTGCATCCATGAGGATGATAGTAACCAAAACCACAGATAACATAAAGTATTGGCAAGGACGTGGAGACGTCAGGACCCTCAGACACTGGTGGTGGGAATATAAAATGGTGCAGACACTATGGAAAATGGTCTGGCAAATTCTCAAAAGGTTGAATGTAGAATTACTATATGACCCAGCAATTCCACTCCTATGTATAGACCCATGAGAAGTGAAAAGATATGTCCACATAAAAACTTATACATGAATGTTCACATCAGTGTTCTTTATAATAGTTTAAAAATGGAAACAACTCAAGTGTCCATCAACTGATAACAAAATATGATATATATATCCATCCGTATATATATGAAAACAAGATATATATATATATATAATTTTATTTTATATATACGTGTGGGTGTATATATATAAAATTTTATATATACATGTGGGTATATATATATAACTTTATATATACGTGTGGGTGTATATATATATAACTTTACATATACGTGTGGGTGTATATATATATAACTTTACATATACGTGTGGGCGTATATATAACTTTACATATACGTGTGGGTGTGTATATATATAATTTTATATATACGCGTGGGTGTGTATATATATAATTTTATATATACGCGTGGGTGTGTATATATATAATTTTATATATACGCGTGGGTGTGTATATATATAATTTTATATATACGTGTGGATATATATATATATATATATATATATATATATATATATCTCCAAACATACAATGGAATACCATTCAATAATAAAAAGAAGTTCTGATATATATACTATAATATGAAAAAACTTTAAAACATTATGCTAATTGAAAGAAATAGAGCCTATAGTTTAATTCCATTTATATGAAATGTCAAGAATAAACAGATCGGGCTGGGGATGTGGCTCAAGTGGTAGCGCGCTCGCCTGGCATGCGTGCGGCCCGGGTTCGATCCTCAGCACCACATACCAACAAAGATGTTGTGTCCGCCGAGAACTAAAAAATAAATATTAAAAATTCTCTCTCTCTCACTCTCTCTCCTCTCTCACTCTCTCTTTAAAAAAAAAAAAAAAGAATAAACAGATCTGTAGCAGTAGGAAGCGGCAATTAGTGGCTTCCCAGGGCTAGCGTTTTGAGGGGAAATGAAGGAAGAGTGACTGTTAATGGGTGTGGGGTTTCTTGCGGGAGGATGAAATGTTCTAGAGCTGCCTGTGGTGACGGCTGCCCGACTGTGGCCTGCTCAAACTCCCGAGTGGTACCTTTGAAGGAGTGGACTGTGCAGTCTGTGCATGAAGCTCACTGAAGTTAGAATTCTTATAAAGGGAGCGGGGGTGAACACATGGGGTCTCAGAAGGTTGGAATCCCGGTCCCAGGAAGAAAAGCTGAGGAGGCTGTAAGTGAAATGGAAAGCCTCCGGGGAAGAGGCCACCTTCAGGGAGCTGCAGCTGCATCATGTGGGAAGGGAAGTGGATCTCTGTGGCCGGGAGGCAGCCTCTGCTTCCCAGTCTGCACTGCTCGCCACCCCACACACCCAAGAGCCCCGAGGCACCGGTCATGTCTCTGCCTGGCTGTGACCTCCCGGGGAAGCCTCCCTTTGTGCCCTCGGCCCTCAGTTTTGCTGCACATTGCCCATGCTCCTCACATTCAGAGCGCTTCCCCTTGTGATGACAGAATTATTAGATGACAGCCTGAGAACCTTATTAATAACCAGCCCCATCAAGGGACCCTGGTGTTCCCATGTCATTCATCTCCCCAAAACTTATCCCCATGCCTGGCATGTAGGAGGTACTCAAGCGTTTGTTAACTGAGTGGATGAATGAAGCCTAGATGTCGTAAACAACCTCCTGAGAGCCAGTGCTGTCCACAGGTGCAATGCACTGTCCCATACAGCTGCACCTCCCTGCCCTGGTGCCACTTGAGCACACAGGGCCAGAGGTGTCACCTACGGAGCTGAGGAAAGTGCCAAAGAGATGATCAGATGGGATCAGATGATCAGATGGGTAGCATGGGACGGCCTGGCTTTCATCTATGCAGCACCCCATTATACTGATGACCAAAACTTCAGTTAACAGGGGATTATGTTACTGGATGCTTAGCTTGTGCCAGGCACTGTGCTCTACACTCCAAGTGCACTCAATTCTCCTAAAACCCTCATATTATCCATATTTCATATTACAGACAGGGAAACTGGGGGTTGGAGAAACATGCTCAAGATCATAGACTAGTGAGTAGCAGAACTGGACTTTGACCCCAGCCATCACTCACTCACTCATGAATGTGCACTCAATTGCCCCATCAGGGCTTCTCTTAGCCCCTTATTAAAGCTCTGAATCTCATGCCACTGGTATCTTCTGGGTCACAGTATCCTGAGGCTAACAATGGGTAATTCTGATAGTACCAAGAGCTTTTCTTTGGCTCCTACTCCCCAGTTATTGGAGAAGCCTTCCTTGAGAGGAACCTCAAATATCTCCTGGGGTAAGACTCTCCATGCCTCCCACTGTCCAGACCACTGGCACCCACAGAGCCATTCACAGGGCCTCCTCTGCTGGTAAGGCCATGTTTGGCCACTTCTGGCCACTCCCCACCCTCCACTTGTTGCTGCTGCTACGTTGCTGTGTCCACTTCAAAGATGCTGGGGCCACCTCTCCTGCTGGTACAGGTGCTGTTAGTGCTGGTGCCACCGCCACCGCCAGTGCTGGTGCCACTGCCACCACGCAAGTGCCACCAACACTGCCAGCGCCGGGCTCACCGCCGCTGCTGCTAGGTGGCGTAGAGGAGCGAGGAGCTTTTGTGTGCTGTTTGCTCAAGTTTGCAGGCAGATGGGTGACAGACTGAGTGACAGGACTCCATGAAGCACAGTCATCCCTCGTTATCCAGGTGGGACTGGTTCTAGGACCAGTGCAGTTATCAAAATCTCAAGTTCCTTTACAGAAGGTCACGGTATTTTTATGTGACCTGCAATCCCCTCCTTCATACTTGAAATCCCTCGAGATGACTTACAATACCTTATGCAGTGTAAGTAACTGCTATGCCAGATTTAGAGGAAATGACAAGAACAAAAGGAGTATAGGTGTTCAAGGCTGAGGCACATTTTCCCAAAAAATATTTTCCATCCATGCTTAGTCAATCAAATCCATGGATATAGACTAGAGGATGCTAGGGACCCGCTGTACTCAAATAAAGCTTCACTCAGGACTATCTTGGGATTTTCAAGAGACAGATTACTTGGTCCCCCAGGCAAACAGATTCCTAGAATGCCCAACTCACTCCCAAGACATCTGTACAGGTGGGGGGAGACAGTGAGGGCCAAGTTGAGACCTGCTTCCTGCCCCCCCACCCAGGTGTAGCCGATCAGGTGTCTCTTTGTTCTGCTGTTAGGAAGCTGAGGACACACTGGTGGCCCATCTTTTAAGAGTCAACAGGACCTCATGGCAGTCAAGCTTACCCTTGACTTTGCCCAGTTCTCCTGTCAGTCCTGTTTCTCAACAGTATCTGTATCATTTTATTGTAACATATGTCTAAAATGTCCCTTGTAGAATGATTCAGAAGGCTGCACAAGTAAAATAAAATTAAAAACGAAGAGCTGGAGTAAGAATGTTATGTTACACATTTTAAAAAGAAAAGCCCATTTCTAAATTTGTTGTGTTTCATTAGGGATTTTTTTTTTCCTGTAGGCTTCAAATAAGCTGAAAATCTTGGCCAACTGACTTGGTATTTCCAGATAGAACACAGAGCTCTGGGACGCTTACTGCGCCAGAATTACAGGTGACTGTTCACCTCTACGCCCTTGATGGACAGTCATCGAGACCACCGCTGGGCCTGGCTGGCACAGCCCCACCCTCCACCTCCTCCACCCAGACTCCTTTCCTGGAGTCCTGCAGCCCGGAATAACTAATTCAAGGTTAGGTTTTAAAGCTGCAATTCCACACCTTGCCGGCAGATAGGTGGCATGATTCCCAAAGGGGGGGGGGGGTCACATAATTCATAGAACCCAATGTAAAATGAAAATGCAGGACCCCTCATCCAAGGGGTTGCAGGTATACCTGAGTGGTAGGGACATGTCTAGAGTGTACAAGGCCCTGGATTTCACAAAACAAATACATCAAATTCAAGATGACAACAATAGACCATCAGACCTCCAAAGGGCCTTGTGTGACCGCACAGGCAGGTGTCCAGACAGCCTTGCACTGAAGATATATAAAGGTGTATTTCAGGAAGTTATTTTTATATATAACCACAAGTTCTGATCTTCATGGAAGAATGCTGAATATTTGCAAGTATTTTTAAAAAATTGAACAGAAAACCTTGCAGTCATGCCATTCCTACAGAGGTACCAGTTGGCTCAGCGCTGCCATCTGGATTCTTTGGGTGCCAAAGCATGAGGAACTCCATCATACCTGTTACCATGTTTTCATCCAAGCCTCCATACCCTGCCAGAGTGCTGCAGCAAGGCAGGGAAGGCGGGGGTGAGGCCCTTGTTCCCACCAGAGACCATCAACAGAGGTGAAGGAGAGGGTGCTGTCCTGGAACTCTACCCGACTCCCCAGATCTCATGTGAGTATCATATACACATTCATACACATATGCAGTAATTAATTTCAACTTTCTAAAATTTGACCAACATTGACTTGTTTTGTACTCAGGCTGTCCTCGGTACTTGGTCATTAGTCAGCCTGGCCATTACAGGGAGCACTGTGGGTGTTTGTGGCAGACAATGGCACCTGTGCCCACCATCATTAATGAGGGCAGGCTCCGGGAACTAAACGATGAGAGGAAATGCTTGAACAAAGGAGGACTTGTCACTACCTGTGACAGTGCAGGGAGAAAGCTCAAGAATACTGTCCCACCTGGGCCTCTTCTTCCTCTGCTGAGCTTTGTGACCCACACATATCACGATGCACCCAGGCAGAGCTTGGGCCAGGGTCACATTGCATCATCCCAGCTACCAGGCAGCCAGAGGAAAGCAGGATGCAAAGTCAAAGAGACCAGGTAACACAGGTAAATTCCAAAAGGCTGCAACTGCTCTTCTCTCCCCACCTCTCTTGCTCTCTTTATAGATATAAATACATGAGCATGTTAATTTATGTATATAGCTATATGTGTAAACTTTGGTACATGTATCTCTATGTGTTTGGTATATATGTTATATATGTGTATATTAAATATTAAATATGCATCTATGTACATATATATTAAATATGTATGTATATGCATAATAAGGCAAGAAGACAGGAATATATATGTATGCATATATGTGTAGATATAAAATATGCATATGTGTATATATTTGTATAGAAATACATAATAAATACGAATGTTATATTATGCATATATGCACATCTATATGTATATATAAAGAGCATGGGAGGCTGAGGGAGAATGTGAGTATCATATACACATACATACACATATACAGTACAATTAATTTCAATTTTCTAAAATTTGACCAACATTAAGAGTCTCTGCCATGTCTAGGCCTTATCCTGGGCACAAGAACACAAACTTCAATGAGTGTCACCCACCTCAAGGAGCTCACCATCCAGAGAGGAGACAGACTAAAACCCCTAATGCCCAATCTATCAGCATGGTGGCATTTATAAAGGAAGGCAGCATAACTTGGTGGATCTGTGTTGAGGGTAGTTGATGACAAGGACTTCAATCAGCCACGCTGGCTTGTCCAGCTCCTGGTCCACCACTTTGAACCAGTGCAACATCAAACATGCAGCTTGAGCTGCAGGATCTTCATCATCAACATAAAGATCCATAATAGTGCCTTTGTCACACCGGCTTCAATGGCACACCAGTGGAAAGCCCTGATGCTTCCTGGCATCCAGAGGCCCTCAATAAAAAGAAGCTGTCATGATTACTATGATTATTGTTACAATGATTAAGGACATAAGGTTGTGTAGGGGCACCAAAGAGAGAAAGGTCAATCTCACTTGGGAGGGATCAGGAGCAGCTTCATGGCAGAGGTGAGATGGAGGTGAATCGTCCCCTAGGAACAGGTGCTTGTCAGGAGAACAAAAGGGAAAAGGGCTCATTCTGAGGATAAGGAAGAGCTTGTTCAAGGGCTCTGAGGCATGAAACATCCCAGCATGTCCAGAGAACTGCAGGCAGATCAGGACCAGAGTAAGAGTTCACGGACAAAGAGAAGCTAGAGCCAGCTCTGGAAGGGCCACCCAAAACCCTTCACAATGGAATAACAACTCAGATCTGCCTGTCAGAAGGTTTAGGAGATAGTCACCAGAATGTGATTTCACTTTAGGAGGGCAGGCTCCCCCCTGGGATCAGGTATCCTGAATACCCCAGGTGGACATTATGCCTTAAGGCAGAGGACTGTTCATCTGCCCTATCCTCCTCTGCTCACAAATCTTCAAAAGCTTTTTGTTTTAGTTTTATTGGCTTATTTTTCCATGCTGATCTGGATGCTGTTGAGGGCTTTCATTATAACTAATCCTTTCCAGAATGATTTTTAAATACTCATCTTCCCAACCACAAGGAGAGTCTTAAGTGGCCACTTTTTAGCTCTTATGAGAGCCACCCAAATCGTTTGCCCTCAGAGAACAAGCAGCAGTTGCATTTCTGCAGGTCAGGACTCAGAGACAGAGGTGGGTGTGGGGGGCAGAGCCAAGACAGGAGTGAGAACAGGTTCCTAGGAGCAAACAATGCCCCAGACAAAACCAGCATGAGTAAACAACAGTCCAGGCACAGGAGGTCACCCAGAAAGAGGAACAAGAACCTGCGCTGTGGCGGGAAAGGGGCGGACCCAACAGGACAGGGCAAAAGTGCAAAGTAGATCTTTACAGGGAAGTTGGTGACAAAGGAGGTCCCTGGTGGTGGGGACTTTGAGACAGTCAATGAAACCGTTGGACCCTGTCTCCATCAATCTGTTCACTCATCATTCATGAGGTCAGCCGATTAGTCAATTCTATTTATTTCTCTTTGTTCAAATGTGTCCCAGACTCTGAAGC
The DNA here is from genome assembly GCF_964194105.1 of Spermophilus citellus. Lineage (NCBI taxonomy): Eukaryota > Metazoa > Chordata > Mammalia > Rodentia > Sciuridae > Spermophilus > Spermophilus citellus. Next base: position 84,395,434 of record NC_138195.1, read on the forward strand.
TGCGGAGCCCAATCAGCCTCTGGTCTGTGGCCTGGAGCTCCCCCGCTGGCAGGCGGAGAAGGTAACTCCACACCACAGGACGTGGCCGCAACCGCGAGAGTCTGTGAGGGCGGGGAGGGGGTCACCTGGCGTGTCCCAGGTATTGTCCTAGGTGTGCTTACCTCATTTGTCTTCTTCACTCTCCTTTGTCAAAAATAGACAATCTACTTTTCCTGGCCCCAATTTACACTGTGTCATATTGGAGAACAGAGAAGCAGTAAGTGGGAAAGGGGTGCTCAGACAAGGAAAGGAAGAAGAGAGCCCAGAGATCCCGATGCCTTCATGTTAGACCTCCCGCTCCTTCCCAGGACTGCCTCTGGATTTGGGCTTAGATTTTCATAAAACAAACATTGACTTTTCCATTTCATGCTTTCCTTTAATTTTAATGCAGCATCCCTCCCCAGATGCCCTTGTGTGAATCCTGTCATTGTGGTTCACAGACCCACTGAATGTACACGTGAATTTGCTCAGACTCAGCAAAGGAGAGCCATCATCCCTGCAGGACCCGCCGAAGCATCGAGTCCGCGAGCTGGCACAGGTGTCCCATCACCGTCATGGGACCATCTCCTTGTGCTGTAGTTGCTGCAGCCTGGGGGTGACATTATGCTTGTTTTATGATGTTATCAAAACAAAACAGAAAGCAAGAGCATATCAGCCCATAATGTGAGACTCCACCTCTGCAGGTACTTTATGGTCAAGTAAGAAATTCAAAGAGCACTTCACAATATTTATTAGAAGTTATCAGGAGAACCTCATCTCTAACAATCATTATTTGTCTCTCAGGCATCATTTTTCTCCTGAAAAACCAAATCAAACAAGAAACTATTTAGTGAGCACCTACTATGAGACAGGTACTGTCCAATCCAGCAAACCTTCTAGGATGTTTTTTTCATTGTCATCTTTTCTTTCTTCAGATATTTAAGGTAGAGATCAGAATACTTCAGTTTTCCCTTTAAGCAGTTTTATTATTTGCAACGTCTTCAGAAGTTTAACACTTTAATGGGTACCAAGAGCTTTCTGTGTAGATTTTTGTTTTGTTTTTTCTTGCTGCTGTTGTTTATTACCCAAAGCATTCCTTTTCTTTTCCTGCTCTCTGATTTTTAGGGAGAAAAAAAAAAAAACTAGCATCTGGGGTCTGAGACCACTTGAAACAGTCTGGGCTGGGACTGCTAATGACCTCCCAGAGATAACCCAAATTGCTGATTTAGCAAAGCCCATTCTTGACCTTGACACAAGACAAGACAGGCAAAGGGGAAGGACTTGGGAGGGGGTCGTGAAAGAAAAAGGATCATAGAAGCGCTCAGATCTCGCCAAGCCCCCTCCCCCATTCAGCAAACACCTGGCTGAGTTGGAAAACATGACCGGTCCAACCTTCCTATTGGCACCAATTGAAGCTGTCAGCTCTCGCTTGTCACCAGTTGCACTGGGAGGCCCCGGGCAGCCACAAGAGCCCTAATTAGGCAGAAATGACACTTCTACAACTGACCTGCCAGGACCTTTGGCAAACCATTTAACATCATTAGTTAACATTTTTTAAAAGTGTGAATGTAAATGAACAGCCAGTGGCTTTCAATGGAGTTTGTCGGTGGCATCTCCCCCCTCCTTACTCTCTCTTTTTACATGAATAGTCCACTTGTTTTCTCCAGAATTGGAGGGAGGCACCGAGGAAGAAGGAGGAAGAGGACTGGTCCTCTGAGCTCAGAGACATGTTAGAGCATAAACAAGCTCAGAACAGCAGAGAGACCACCTCTTCCTGCCTTTATAAGGGCTTGAACAGAGACAATCTCCCAGGGCCACCTGAGCAGAGCAGGGAGACGGCATGACACTCCCCCACCCCACCCCCGAGGCCAGGCTGCAGCCAGGTGCCTGGTACTCCTGAGTGTAGCCAGCCACAGCCCCAAGAGTCATCTCCTGGCTCAAGGGTACCTCTGAAATACCCTCTTCCAAACCTCTTCTAACTCGTTGGCATTCTGAACAGCAGACTATGTGGCCATGACTTAGCAAATGTCTTGCATGTGACAGTTCTTATGTACCCAGTCCCTCTGGAAAGGTGCACAGTTCTGGGGGTGGTTTTCTCAGACACCAGTGGGATACTTACACAAATGAGCTCATTTCCTACCTGCAGCCGTTATTTCCCACCTCGAATCACACTTCATTTTGTTCTTTGCTTTACACCCACAGAATCCGTACACGCCAACACTCTCCATCTGTGGGAGGGGAAAAGAGTTTCACCGTGAACAGGTCGTTTTGTTGGTTTCCCCCATGGCTCAAAAGTCACCCACTCCTGCTGGCTGACAGTGGGGAGAGGTAGAGGAGAAGACCAAGTTGAGGGAGACCGCAGAGGAGGTGGGCTCCTGGGGGGCCTTTGCACTTACCACCCACTTGTTGTTGTGTGGCCTTGGGCAAAGTGTTTGGCCCTGAGTCTCAGATGTTTTCATCTGTAAGACAGAGATAATGCCTCACTGTGTCAAGTGAGAAGAAAATAGATGAGTACCACGAGAACCGGAAAGCACAGTGTACCCATAAGGACTCAGCCGATGGATAAGAGCTGCTAAAACCAAGGAACTGCGCCAGGCTCTTGTCACTCTCTTATCCTGGAGAGGTGGCATGGAGAAAGTGTCCCCCTGCTTCCCCAGGCACACTCCTCCAAGTCACCAGCACATCCATCCCAGGCCCCCACCTGTCCTGTCCTCCCCCCTACTCTACTTATTCTCAAAAGGGCTGTAAATACACCAAGACAAGCGCAGCTGGGTAAAACAAATGCCTCAACACCGTGGTCCCTTAGTTAACTCAGGGCGGAGGCAGAAGCCCTGCACACAGCGGCGGGTCCATTCAGATGCACAGTGGATGTTTAACCAAGTTCAAATGCAAGAACACAGCTTCCAGATGTGGCTCTGCAAGGGCAGCCCAGGTCCTAAATTGGGAGTTGGACTTGTCCCTGAACTGAAGATGAGTAAAACCAAGCAGGCGGTGTGTGCTGCATGCCTGTGACTAGCCGTGAGAGCGAAGCCAAAGAAAACAATCTGAGTTTGGGGCAGAAAGAGGGAAAATACTGAAAAACGACCTTAATAACAGCAAATGGAGAGGGGGAAACTGCTCATCACGATGGAGCATTTAGTGCTTTTAAGCTAAATACCTCAGCATATTAAGCAAATAGAGAAAAGCCAGCTAGAAGATGTCATCAAATTGAACCGCGCAGTGCTCAGAAAGCCTCTAGGAGGTGTCTGCTTTGACCCCTTTTCCCGTCACATGCCTGGTCCCAGCCTGCTTGTTTAGTATTGCCGCTCCCCTCCAGCTGCGGGGCTTATTGAAAAGCTCTCACTCCCTGCCTGGTTTTGGCACATTTTCCGCAGGTGCCTCCTACTGCGGCCACAATGGGCTGCTCGGGAGGTTTAGACCTGTCAACAGCTACAGGGGAGGGGGGGCAGGAGTGGAGGGGGCACAGTCATTGTCTTAAAGGGCCAGTGACATTGTGTGCCGCCACCGCAGAGCCTGCAGCACTGGCACCTGCTAATGAGATGAATCCTTTCTCCCGCTCCCTCTTTCTCTCTTTAATGATTTAACTTGATCGCTTTGGTTCCTTTCTGGAAGGGGAATTGCTCCATTGATCATATAAAGTAATTGCCTGTAAAACACTGCTCTGCAGCAACTACGACTACTTCCCTGGCTGAAAATGTCACAGCAATTGAAAAGCTCTTAGCCCAGTTCAAGAATGAGGTTGCTGAAGAGAACAGTCTGCATTCAGCCCCCAAGTACTCGTGTGTTGGGAGAGTTACAAGTTTTGGGGTGTGACGGGTTTTTTTTTTTTTTTTTTTTGGAAGACAGAGGATTTACCTCTGGTGGTAGGGTGTGATTTTTGCACGAGATTGTGGGAAACTCACCAGACACATCAAAACCAAAAGTGAAAACTCCCTCAACACTAAAAATCAGATATTTTCATTCAGGAAAAGAAATTGTTTTCTTAATTTCTCGTGGGTTCAGAAAGACACCCCCATGGACCCAGGGCGGGTTAGAAGGAGAGAGAAGAAAACCAGACAGACCCTTGCCCAGGAGGGGGCGGGGGCCTTGGTTTTGGAAGCAGGGAATGATGCTCTAGTTGTCTAGGGTTGATGTTTCTGACCTGTCACTTGGCGGCAGCAGCGACACACTGTGGGAACGGGGACCACACACTTGAGGAGTTTTCATAAATAGCTTTATTAAATAGTCGTTGCCACGCCAATGTGAGGGAGTAATTCACCTGGGGGGAAAAATCACTTTGTGACAGGGAGGAAACTGCCGGGGAAATAAACACGAAGCCTGTTAGTGATGGTGTCATTGTCCTCTGACAGGTGAAAGCCTCAGTTTGTACCTGAATAAGAGAGACTTTTTCAAGGTAATTGGTGGGAAGCACCGCTTGCTGCATGTCAGGCTGCCAGTGACCAATTTAGGAACAAGGCTTCAGGTGAATCACCTTTCATCTGCACGAGCCAAGGGTTTTTTTTCCTTTTTTATTTTTGGTAGCTGATGAACTAAGGGCAGTAGATGTGCTCATTACTGTACTTTCTTAAAAAGGCAAAAACATCCATGCATTCTGCAGAGGCATAAAAAGACTATCTACAATTATAAATCTGAAAAACCTGTAGGACATTTTTACATTTAAACTTTGTGAAAGGTCATGGTACAAGTTCCATAATTGTACATAGGTTTTTACATTTTATTTTCTTGGATTTTAGGGACTTGGGATCTTACATTTTAAAGTCTTTTAATATTGTAAGATCATATAGGATACTCAGGGCGATTACACATACAATACCAAAATATACAACATACACTAAAATGTATTTTTTTCTCATATAGTGAGAATTCAAAAGGAGGGGGAGGTGTGTTTAAATTTAAGTCCATTAAGTAAACTAATTCTTGGATATGTAAAAATTAGGTTGAAACCAGAAGCTTAAATTTTAACTCTTATTGGAAGATCTTTTATTTTTGTCTGTAAAATGAAATAATAAGATATATAATTAGACAATTACTATAGAACTAGATCAAATATAGAACTAAATGACTTCAAAAGTTCTGCCTGGCTTTGAGTCCCTTATCTAAAAAACAGTTTAGACAGGCTCTTATCGAAAAAATATATTATGGGAAATAGATGAGTGGTAAGTACGACCACAAGATTATTCTTAGCAACTTTGCCTATTAGGAGGTCAGGAGAGGAAAGTGGGTTGAGGTTAGCTCAAGAACAGGGGAGTCTGGAAGATCCTGGGGTAAAAACCAAAGCCCCACTGAGAGTGCGTTGAAGAGGAGAAAATCAAGCCACACAAGCTCCACATCAGAGGAATGACTGTCAAATCTGACGGACGGGCTCCACTTCTGTATCATCTTCTGCTTTATTTGTGCATTAAGAGGTCTGACTAGCATCCAAAGTTCCCCAACATGAGATCCTGCTTTACAGCCTGTTCTTCACGGGACCTCTGAAGCACATTTTAGACCACCTGACTACACAAGGCTGAAATTAACCTTTAGCTATGGAGGTTTGAACTTCATACCAAACAGGGCTTGTAAAGATGTCAGGCAGGCATTTAAAACTAAAAGAATGCATTTTCAAATGTTACGTTATTCCTGTGCCCATGTACACCTAACTGATTAAATGTACCCAGAGTGATGAGAATTATATCCCAGGCTAATATGGGATTGGCCTGAGTGGTAACTGCTAACTCTTCCTAACTCAGACCTGTAAGTTTGCTCTGTAGTAAGAGTCACAGACACTTCACCCTGAACACTTTATTTACTTGGTATATCCATGTGTTTATTACAGACAAGGATCTCATCCACCAAAAGTTAACACATAGAAATGCTAAGATCCTTTATATAAGAAATAAAAAGCTAACTTCAGGCCGATGGGTAAGGGTACCTATCCAGACATTTGTATCTAGTATAGAAGGTTCATGTGTTTTCCATTTAGAGAATGATGTCAGTCTGAGCTTTGCTTTGTAGCTCCTGAATGAGCACAGAACCACCAGCTCAGGGGAGAAAAAGACTGTACAGTGTTATGCCTCTGCAGAATGCATGGGATTGTTCAAGATGAAGATTTCAGCACGGCTGTGTGCTGCAGGCAGACATCACTGAGGCTGCGGGAGCTCAGGCCACACCCTCCTTCAGGAGCAGGCATTCCCTACTTTTTTTTTTTTTTTTTTTTTTTAGTATTCCATCTGCAAAGCTTCCAGTCTTTCAAAAGTCAGAGAGCACTGAGTAACCCAAGGAATTTCCCGTAATCCTGGTTTTCTCAGCTTGAAGTAGATCACAGCTCCCTCCTCCAATCAGATCCTTCCAGAGTTACAGCTTACTTAAAAATATCCACTTAATACGAACTATGTAATGTTTTGAACAACCAACAATAAAATAATTAAAAAAAAAATCCACTTAAAATGGATGCGCTTTACGAGTAACACAAGTGTGGCTGATTCCCAGGACCAGTTACGGATGCCTCCTCTAAACAAAGCCTAAAATCTTATTTATATGTTTTGTCAAAAACAGATGAGACAGCAGGATGTAATGAGCTATGTAATCATGTAATCCCCAAGCCTAAATTTAAAGAGCCAGGTAAATCTGTCATAAACGAAAGAATCATAATATGGACCAATCTGGACGTGACTGCTAAGCCTTAACCCCAGAGGCAAGTGTGTGACATATCTGACCACCAGCCAGGGTCTAGTTTGTGCCAAGGATAGTGCTTTTTTTTCTTTTTTCCCTTGGCATTAAGGCTTGAAAAAGAATGTGAAAAGTTCAAGGCAGGCCCTTAGTGAATCTGAGTCAAACACACACACACACACACACACACACACACACACACTCTCTCTCTCTTTTTGTTCTTATACAACAAATAATATTCAGGGATAAAGTCTATTGTACACATAAATCAAAAAAAGTTCATATAATTCAGAATTCTTTGATTTGATTCCATCTCTGGCTTTTGCAGATTTATAATTATCTCTCCCCAAAAGGCAACTAATTTTCTGTGTGTCTGAAGCACAAAAAAATATTAATTGAGCGGATAATATTTTCTTTGCAAACATCTTCCTTAAGATTTTTAGGGCTGGGATGTAGCTCAGTGGCAAAGCATCTGCCTTGCATTCGCAAAGCCCTGGGTTTGACCCTCAGTTCCAAAAAAAAAAAAAAAAAAAAAAAAAAGATTTTTAAATGGCTGTATTTGTGGTAAAGCAATAAATGATGATACACAGAACACAGATGATACTTTAGAACACTATTTATTCTAAAGCTTATAAAGTGATAGACATAGTTTATTTATTTTAATATTCTTTAAAATGAAAAAAAGTTATAATTATAACTTTGTTCTTATCTTAAAAATTATGGCCTTTGATTCTGTCTTTTTAAAATCAGTACAGGAGGGCTGGGGATGTGGCTCAAGCGATAGCTCGCTCGCCTGGCATGCGTGCGGCCCGGGTTCGATCCTCAGCACCACATACCAACAAAGATGTTGTGTCCACCGAGAACTAAAAAAATAAATAAATATTAAAAATTCTCTCTCTCTCTCCTCTCTCACTTAAAAAATAAATAAAATAAAATAAAATAAAATCAGTACAGGAACTCTATTTTCCTGACAGCTTGGCTATAAAGAAAAACATTTAAGATCAGGCAAGAAGTTCAGATTAGATCCACAAATTCAGTCCCAGAAATTGTTGGCATGAAATAATTCTACACCAAAAAGAAATGTTGGTAGTTACCTCAAATAGGAATTCTTCTTTAAAAACTCTAAAGGTAGAAAATTCCCGTAGGAGGAACAGAGATCTGAGCTTAACTGAGATGGCTCTTCTCTACAAAATGCCCTGCTTTGGGAGTTAGTTTCAAATCTTGTCTATTTTCAAACTCTCGTCAAGGTTAAAAGATTAGAGTGCAAATATCTGGATGTTAACCCTGAGAAGGACGATCACCTAGGAGAGCTTGGTGATACTGTAGATCAACGGACTGTTCTTCCGTCTGACAAGAGTCTAACAGTAGATGCTGAACGTGCTCAGCCTGGGTGGGGAGGCGGCTGCTGGAGTTCAGAGGGAGAATGTAGACCTGGGTTGCTTCCCCAGCTCACCTTGGCCCCATTTACAGGCACAACAGAAGAAATGGGATCAAGGCAGGCACCCAGAAACTTCTACTGCAAACTTCAGCTTTGTCTCAATATTTATTTCAAGTCAAAGTACCTTCTCATAAAAGCCTCCTCCCACCATCGACTCAGTTTTCCATCCTGAGTACCACTGCATTAAACCCCTTGGACTTTTCTATCTGCAAACTGCAGCAGTTGAAAGAGCAATGCAATGACAGTCCAGGCCAAACGTGAGCATTGTTAGTGACGTGTTAAAAGCACTTCCACTTGAGCAACATCTCAGTCTTTCATCTCAACAAACTTTTCTCCTTCAAGTATTAATGGAAATACCATTTTCTGAAAAAGCGATTCTGATCACACTACTATTTCTATAATATCCACTTAAGGTTTTGAATGCACGATCACAAAATATAACCATTTTGCCACCGACTCATACATTATCAGGATCAATCACATTCTCCTTTGCTAGAATATAACATAATTCAGTGCATCAAAATTTCGATATGGAAATTTAACCAAATGCATCCAAGATTCATTTACATGTCACCTTAAATGGGTCCAATGATGATAATTTATATGAAAGTCATATATGAAAAAGATGCGGTTAAATCAGAATTGAGAAATTTGCTTAAAATGATCTTATTTGCTACAAGTCCTGGGAATGTACTCCCCCCAAATCATAATTCTTCAAGAAACATAATTCTCATTCTGCATTGTGGCCAGTCTTAAAAAAAAAATACTGAAAGAACTAGAATTCTCAGATTGCTTAAACAGAACAAAATAGGTGTCATTTCCAAAGGGCAAATCAAAGCAGAAAAAAAGAGAAAACAACAATCATGACACAAAACAACCACCATCCTATAGCTGGCTAATAATTAATGTTAAAAGTCCTGTCTCGATTTTTTGACAACTGATTTTTTTAAATGCATAATAATTTGGGGGGAGCTTTAACACCGCCATGAGATTCATGGCCAGGCCTGTAGAAATCATCAGATATAAAGGCAGAGACGGTCTCTTGATTTTGCTAATAAGAAACAGATAATTCCTCTTAAGCAGATTAACTTAAAGTACATTTTCAGGGAAGTTAAAATCCCCTTCAATCAGGTTCTTAAGTTTAATTACGAAAGTCAAACAATTTGTTAACTCTCATTCAAGCACAACAAGACAGAGAGGGGCGCATCTCCCAGGGGCTGGCACACCAACCCAATCGATATTCGCAACAGTAACAGAGGAAACACTTTCGGCCACAACTTGATGAAATGTCTAGCTGGTCCTCTTCATTCAAATTCTTTCTCTTCTCTGCTGCCTCTATGTAGAAAATATGTCTAACATTTTCTTCACCCACAATAAGTTAAATAGGCATCTTTATTTTGCTACTTGTATATGAAGAAAAGAAGTACAGACAAAAAAACTCAGGCTTTACAGGACATTTCATAAGCAATTCTTTTATTTGTCCAGCACTTACGCCATGAAAATACCAGTAAGTTGCATCTACTTCTATGAGGTTAAAAAATTATCTACTTAAAAATGGCCAAATAGCTTGCTTAAAGAGTGTCTTTGCCTGATCTCTTCCTCTTCTCTCTACTGTCTGAATTCACTGGATAATTGCCCTACTTCCAGTTTCACTCTGCCCATACAGAAATTGTGTGTCTGTTCCCTGAAAAATACCAATTAAACTGCCAGCGTAGCATCTCCAGCAGTATCTTTGGGTCTTCAGTGTCAAAGGCCTTTGAACAAATGACCGGAAGGCTGAATCTAAAACAGCCTTTGATGGGATGCCAGCTCAAACACTCACTTCATGACTATGGGCTCCAGCTCTCTGCTTTACTTGGGAAGCCAAGACAGAAATAACACATCAACTTTATAATTCTGCATGAATGTAAAAGGTTAAAATAAAAGTGTTAGATTGCCAGCAAATTTAATCCCACCTGAAAGGTCACAAATGTTAAAAGGGGGCCCTCTTTATTCAATTAAATCTGGATTCCTGTACAAAACTAAATAAAGGTTTAAAAAAATACTATAAAATTGATAAAAATGTCACATCTCCTTTTCCTTTATTTTTTGTCATTATTTTCAATAATAACATTGTTTACTCTGTGTAAGGCACAATAGGAAGAAGGAAGCCTGCATGGATTTTTATTTAATCTCATAATGATACTATGAAATGGAAATAATTCAATGAAAGTCATCTAGGAATTGGGTTCAGAGGGGTTAAGTAATTTGGTCACACAGCTGGAAACTCAAAGAACCAGGATTTGAACCCATGACATATGATTCCAACATTCAACACTTCTAGGCTTTCTTGGCTGCATCCATTATCAAATCATTTCCAGGTGAAGGCTTGGTCCATCTTTTAGAACAGTGGTTCTCAACCTTGGCTGCATGTTAATAGTAATACAAATACACACAAATATGTGTGGGCCCCATCCTTTAGAGATTCTGATTTAACAGGCCTGGAGAAAGGCCCAGGCATTGGTATTTTGCAATATGATAGCGGTGAATAAAATCAATGTGTATCTTTATAGTGCTAAACTTCTAGTGGTGCTTTGATTCCAGTAAAATCTAGAATAGAATCCCTAGGTAATCTAATGTGCTGACTGGGAACCGGTGATGGAGGGAGTTAACACCACTTACTTACTCAGAGTCCTTTCTCTAAGACCTCAAGGTGACCAACTCTGGTTCCTGCAGACAAGGGCACAAGAGTCTAGCAACAGCAGGCTTGAAAGAGCAGAACCTACAAGAATTCTAGCTTGCAGAAGCAGTGGAGCAGGAACCCACAGGCATCGGCACTGGAATCAGCTAGACCTGGGTTCAAGTTCTACCTCTGCTATTTATTAATGGTGTTAGCTTGTCCCGTGACTTACCTTTGACAGTGGTTCTGCAGATTCAGTGGGACAGTGGAAGTAAAGTTCCAAGCTTATGAAAAAGCTCAAAAGCAGTTGTTGTGTGTGTGTGTGTGTGTGTGTGTGTGTGTGTGTGTTTGTTTTTGTATATAGTATTACTACCACAGGGGTATTGACTACTGTCAGGAGATATCAGCAATTAAACAAAAAAAGGTTAAAAAAAACTACTTTTTTTTTTTTTTAAATTGGTCAAACCATCCTAATACTTTTACTTAGCACCATTCGTTTTATAGGGACCCCTGGTTGGCGATCCTGTTTCTCATTCTATTGGTCGGGGAAGGTTAGCACATCATCACTTCCATCTTCTGGATGAGCAAAGGCAGAACTTTCTGTCTATTCTGTCTCCAGTTTCTATGATTCTATGATTAAAGGCACCTGCAATCATGCTCATTAGTTCCCTATGAAAATGATATTCAACACAGATGCCAAATGCAGGGAAGAAGAATTAAGAAGCACTTGATAACAACCCCCAAATAACATCTAAATAATCACTTCTGAACATTCAAGTCATGGCAAACAAGTTCCAATTTAAATGAAGGTATTGGGTAGGAAGAAGGGAAAATGAACAAATACATTTCCCTTTATCCTCATTCATTTAGGAAATGTCTGATAGAGTTAGCAATTCTTTTTGAATGAAGAATGATTAATTTCCTCTAAGAAGGGTCTTCCAGTAGCAGGCTGGAATAGACTAATATATCCTGATATTTTATCATGGATCAGAGCTACAAAGCAGAAGAGATCTAAGATGGAAAGATCCAATTCAGTGGTTCTCAACCAAGGTCACGGAGAACATCCTGGAATCTGAGGAAGGGGCCCCCAACTCCATACATTTACCAAACAACAACCCCCAACACTGAATAAGGGCTTGTTGGTACATGTGTTCTTTTCCACATTTCATTCCTTAAATGAAATACAAAGGAGTCTAGAAGTACTACCGAATTTATGGTCATTGTATGTAACTCCTATGAAATGTTGGGGGTGGTAGATGCTTCATTTTTGTTGTTAAAAAGGAGACTTCATATCTGAAAAGTTATAAAACCTGATCAGTCCAAACATCCTCCCTCTTTACTGAGAAGTCAAGATCTTTGAGATGACTGGGATCCCATTCCAGGGTTTCTCATTCCCAAATTCTCCCTGCCTCACATCATGCATGCCTTCCTGAGCAGGCACCAACTCACAGGATGGCAACAGTTGGGCCTCTAGCCTCTCCCCACTTCCTCTTTCTGAAGGAGGACAGCTCAGTCCCACCCTCTCTACTTGGATAAGTTCTAGGAACTTTCTAGATCTACTGAGCCTCTCCAGATTGATTCTTTATTTTCCTTCCTTCCCATCCCCAACTCCCAGGTTGATAATTTAAGGCTTAGCAACACCTTCAACCCCTTTCATGCTTTGGAACTGTGCCAGGACATTGAGTATCGGCGTGAAATGGAAATTTGATCAGCAAGGTGGTAAAACAAGGAATATGTGATGTGAAAAAAAAAAAAAAAAGCACAAGTACAAGCAAAACTGCTGGTGCTTCTAATAACTATGGAAAATAAGAAAATGGGAATATTCAAGAATTATCATTTTATTGACTCTGGACCTGTCAACACTAACAGGCTGCTAATAAGTCCATGCAAACAAACTTCCAAAAGGCTTTCACTTCTATTATTTCAGTTTATTGCATAATGACTCTCTCAATGTGCGTGCTACTGTACCACCAGAACTTGTAGTGTCACTCTAAGTCTCTAAGTGTCATTGCTCTTTTGTCAGTGCCTAGGACAGTGCCTGGCACATGGCAGACATTTAATAAGTATTTGTTAATTGAACGATGAAAGAAGAACAGGATGGCAGCTCACCATTATTACTGTTTATCTTCAAATAGTCTCTTCTCAGTCTTCAATCCTCCTATAACCTTTGACTTAACATCCTTCCCTCAATTTTTTTTTTTTTTTTTTTGGTACTGGAGATTGAAACTCAGGGATGCTCTACCATTGAGCTACATTCCCAGTCCTTTTTATTTTGAGACAGGATTTCGATAAGTTGCCCAGGCTCCCTCAAATATTTTTAATGGATTTTTTTAAAGTTACATGAGAAACTCATTCATTTTAGGAAAACTAGATATGACCCATATATTAAAAGAAACTAAAAGTTCCCTATGATCCTATCCCCCAAGGACCACAAAATTAACTTGCTCAGGGCCAGCCTTTCAGACTTTGTTCTACACATATGCACCCATACAAACACCCACTCAACATGTTCCCAAAAGTCTTTGCCCTGGACTTTGAGATTTAGAGTTTTTCCATTCTCCTTATGTCTTTTTTGTTCATTTCCCAGTAAGGCTCCTTGTCCTTCTCCTACAACCTAAATCTACTCCTTCTCTAATATTTATATCCTTACTTCAAGAGGATTCTTCCCCCCTCCCATTACCCTCCAGAGCATTCATCTGTCCTTATTCCAACTTGAAACCCATTAGGATGATTTTGATCAGCAACTTGGGTCTTCCCATTGCACTGGGATGCCAGTGCTCCTCAAGTCCCACCTATCTTTAACCCAGTGCAGCATGCTCCATGGAGACAACTCATTTAACCCATTTCTGACAAATGCAGAGAACTGAACCCTACCTCGGGAGTCTTTGGTTTCCCATCCCCATCCAATCACACAGAGCCTTTTCCATCCTTCCTTTCTGTTCTGGCTCATCCATTTATTCTCATTCCTACCATTATCATTTAGACCCTTACACCTATATTATTTTCTACCTGGGTCTCCGACTTTCTGTACAACCAAACACCCATCAATCCTACCTATTACCGCCAGTTAACTGCTTCTATCTTGTCCATTCTGTATTCAGAAATTTGTGCTTCTCTCTCCTACTGAATGGGACTTTAGTTCCTACACAATCTCTCCAGACAATTTGTCATCCTCATTTCTCATTATTCCTCAAAACAAACCCTTTGCTCCAAACCAGGCTGGTGTATCATCCAACTCCAAAACACTTGTGAGTTAAGCATTTATTAACCAATTATAGGAAAAACACATTAATTCATCCAACAAATATTTACTGAGCACCTGTTCTGTCAGGTGATGTACCGATGCTGTAGACACAATGGTGAAAGAGACACACCAGGTCTCTGTCCTCAAAGAACTTAGAGGTCAATGGGTTATTGAGGGCAGCCCCTGAGACTTGATGGTCCCAGCCCAGGACACTTTCCACTTTTCCATTAAAATGTCAAATAAGTCAATATATCCGTGAAGATTGAAATTGGGGAAAGAGTTCAGAAGAAAGGAAGGGCTGGCCAGAGGGAGAGTTGTGGCTTGCAGCTTCTTTAAAGATGTGGGATTCAACCTAGATATTCAAAGATGGGTGTAAGAGAGTTCTGGGTATTGTCCATCCGGGGACAGAGGAAAGGCTCAAAGGTGGAATGGAAACAAGGGCAACAATATTGGCTCCATTGGTATAAAAGTTCCCTGGGCCCCGAGTCAGCAGAGCACAGACTCTTTCTTGGCAGGGCCCCAGGCTCTGCAGTGGACAAGCAGATGACTCAGCATCAGCTCCTAGCATCAAGGGATTTCCATCCAGCAAGGAGGATGAGGCAGGTCGGTGATGCTCTCATACCACAGAGAGGGAGACATTTCATGAGAGATTCAGAGAAAATACCGAGGGAGCATATCTGTGGGTAGGTGCATATCTGTGTTTGTATACAATATTTATAGTCGCTTAGTTTTATTCATCTACCTTCACACGTGCATTTATGGAAAATAACTATCTTGTTTCCAGGTGCTTTCTAACTTGCTTCCTCATTTTATGCTAAGTGACTTACGAAGCAGGCAGAGTAGGTAAGATAATGTTTTCCAGACAAACAAGAGCAATGTAGATGTTTTAAGTGAACTGCGTAAGTTGGGAAAGTAAACAGGCAAAAGTAGAACAAGTACACCCTGTCTATCTCGGCCGGTTTTTTGCAGCAGTGGAAATATCTAGAGCAGAAGGCGCACTTTAGGAAGGCCTGCAACCTCATGAACGATACCTGTGTAAGGTGCTCAGTAAGGTGTAAGGAAGCCAGGCAGGTAGTTTGGACTTAAAAGGGAAGGAAGTAGGCAGCCTCCCAGAAAGGGAACATGAGCCAAGGCCCTTCCTCCATTCCCCTTCATCTCCCAAAGTCCTGCCTGCATTACCCCACTCCTAGGCCCATCCTAACCATAACCATCCTTTAAGGTCTATTGCCCCCCAACCATTTTTCAGCTCACACTGTGCTTTCCTCGCATTGCTTTCACTCCCACTAATCTCCCCGGGGAGAGTGCATAACCGTTTCTCTCCTGGGCATCACAGTATGTGCAGTCAGCACATTGCTCGGCTCAGAGCAGGTTATTTACAAATATCAGCTGACTGAACGAATTCCTGGGACCGCCACAGTTGCGTACCGACAGCCTGGGTTCTCATGTCCCTGCCTCCAGGGGACGAGGCCTGCCTGGCGCGGGCCACCCTCGAAACCAGAGGAGCTCGCTGGCCTCGAGGAATGAGGAGGCGGACGGCGAAGGCTGCACCGCCGAGTCCCAGGGCCACTGGGAAGCCGACGCGCCACCCGGGGTTCGTGCCCCAAGTGGAAGTGGGGTCAACGCTCCCCTGCTCCTGCAAAACGCCCTTCAGGGAATGGTTAAATGTTTCCCCATCTGGAAAATCGTCGGGGAAAAGTGGTGAAAACGAAGCTAGGAGAGTCTCAGAGCCCAACCCCTGAATCAACCCCTCAGGAGAGGGAGGGAGAGGGGCGCGAGGGGGTCGGGAAGGAGTGAGAGGTCCCAGCTGCAGGTGGAACCTCGCGAGATCTGGGGTCGGGATCTCGTTGCGTTGCGTTGCCTAGCGACGAAAGGACGCCCGCGGGCCCCCAGGCTAAACCCCGCTGTAGCCTTAAATCTCCTACCATGGGGGAAGAACGCGGCGGCGGCAGCTGTGGGATCACTAGGGAGCTGCAGAAGCTGAAGCAGCAGGCGATGGAGTACTACCGGGAGAACGACGTCCCGCGCAAGCTGGAAGAGCTGCTCAACTCCACCTTCTACCTCCAGCCTGCCGACGTCTACGGACACCTGGTAGGGACCTGGGACGCGCACCCTCCTCCCTCCAGCCCCTCTCCCCCCGCCCCACGCTGCGGCAACGCGCTGCGTTTGCGCCAAGAGCCGCGCATGCGCGGCGGCGCCGGGGCTGGTGGTAGGGGTTCGCAGACGTTGGAGGCGGCGAGAGAACGTGGCAACGACCCCTGGGGCGAAGGGCTCTCCACAGGGAAAGTGCCGGAAAGGAGGCCGCCACAGCACAAAGGACTGTATACAGATTTGTAGCTGCGGCGACAACTCAGAGCCTGGCTGCCCCTGTGCCTTCCTGCCCCGTGGTCTTTTACATGCGGACTTGAGTGGCTCCTTCTCAGTCATCAACCTTCAATGGCCCCATTTCGACCGGGGGACCAACGTCCTGGCATTTGCTAGGATTTGGCCTCAACCCATCCAGGGCCTCATCCAGCTGGCTCCCCTTGCTTCCAAGTGTCACTCGAATTTCAGGCCTATGCTCTTTGGCTTGTGCTAGCTCCTCTATCAGGGCCAGCTACTCCTTAAACTTCACCTTTCGCGCAGAAGCCTTGTCCACATTTTCCTGCACCAGGAGTCTTTGGGTGGATATATCGCATTTCCTATGTGTACTGTATTCCTTTGCATCAGCTCTAGAGAATTGAGCATAGGGGCCTTTCTTACCATGTCCCACAGTCCTCTGCCCAACCCTGAAATCTGGCACATGCCTTAGCCTTCCTTAAGTGGTGAGCAGTTGAAAGGAAGGCATGTGTTTACAGATCCCTAACTACTAGGCAACACAGCATCTGGAAGGCAGTGTGGTTGGGCTGGTGGAAGTTTGCACTATGGTAATGGGAAGCAAGGAGGTGGCAGAAGGACAAGCAAAGTGTGCAAGTGCTGTGACGGAGCATGATGTTCTGTGAGTGCACAAACTTACGTCTGAGCAGTTGACAGAACACTGAATGTTCCTTCCTTCCATGGTGTATACATCAAAGGTTTTTGGAGGGTCCAGGTGCCTTATGTTCACTGAGACCCTGTGCTTTGTGCTGAATGTTATCTCACTCATCCTTAGAACCACGGTGAGGTAAAAATGATTCTCCTTTTCCAAACAAAGAGCCTGTGATCCTTGAATTTAAATTATTTTCTCAGTGATGAGGGGAAAAAAAATCAAGCCAGCTCTGCATCCTTTTATCTAGCAGAGTACAGGTATCTGGCAGCTTATAAATTGTTTAGGGACACTAGTCACTGATATAATAAATGGAGTAAAAGCTATGGTGATAAAGGATTGTGTGCTAGATTGAGGAAGAGCTCACTTTGTCTATTAAAGGAATTCTGGGATGGGGAAGATCCCTGTAGTCTGTATTGGCCAAGAGATCTTTGAAGGATGTTCAGAAATTGCAATGGCAAAAACACAACCTCCTTTCATTTTCTTAGTCATTCCCTAGTTTGGGCCATCCCTATTTCATCTAGTCTTTCCAGTCCATTCTTCATAGTGTTGCCTGAGTTCCTCACACTCTCTCACACTAATTCTCTTGCTCAGAAATCTCCAGAGATTTCCCTTTCCTTGCTAAATAAGATCACACACTGTGGTACATGGTGTTTAGCCGCTCCCTCCAGTAACAGGTTTATATTCTACTCCCCGATCCCTGCTTCTCTACACTGGACTGCTTTCCCCTACTGCCTGAAGTTTCACCTGCTTCTTCTTGCTCATCTGCCTGAAGTATCTATCCTCCACTTTCCTGCATGTCTGTCTGTTGAAATACTATCCATAATCTAAGTGTTCACCTCAATTATCATTTCTCCTGCTTCTCAGGCTTCATAGGAATTCAGGGATGGAGAAGATCCCTGCAGGCAACAGCAATATGGTGTGTTTCCTCATCATAAAACTCATGAATGAAGGAGCCTTGGTTGGAAATCAGGCAGATCTGGGTTTGATCCTTAGCTCCAGCACTTACTAGCTGTGGGAGATTATTACATTTCTGGGCCCCCAATGGACACATCTCCAATGTGAACCTCTGATGGAAGTCCCTTCCACATTGACTCTAGGCTCAGCCATGTGACTGGCTTTAATCAATAGGACCTTGGCAGGCATGTCCAAAGGCTTGGTAAGTGCTGGCATATTGAGACTTGTCTTCTTGGAAGCTAGTCCTCATGCTGTGAGGAAGTCCAATTATCCTGCTGGAGAGAGAGATCATACAAAGAGGCCTTGGCAGATATCATGCAGCCAGGGTCCCTGTGAGAAAGACGGCTGCCCAGCCAGCCCCTGGCTATTCTGGCCCTTGTCAAGCTTCCAGATGATTTCATCTGCATAGGAGAACCCAGACACAACCAGTGAAAGAATGCCCCAGTTGAGTGCAACTCAGCAGAATTCTGAGCCAATAAATGGTTTCTGCCACTAAGTTCCAAGGAAGACTGTTTAAAGCTTTAGATCATTAAAACATGGGAATGCGATCTTGGACATTTTATTTCTCTGGAGTTCAATTTGCTCCTCTGTGGAATGGAGATGATACCACCTACCTTGACCAGATTGGGAATCTGATAACAAAATATACACAGAGTGCCCAGGGATGAGTCTGATAATTATTAATTTAAATAATAATTCTATTTATGCCAAGCACTATGGTGTGTGATACCATAGTGAAAGGAAGACATAGTCACTTTAAGGTCCATAAGAATGCTTCCACCATGCTTGCCAGAGCTGGTGGAAGCAGAGGAGGTGGAAAGGGGCCTGGCAGTGAGCACGGCCATAGAGTGGGTCAATGAAAAGTATTAAGCACTTGGAAATGTTAGTTCCCTTCCCCTCCAAACGCAATATGGTACATTGAAGGTCCTAGGCACTTGGTACTTGTTGAACACAAATTATATAAACTTAGTAACATTTTTCATTCCTTAAGTATATCCACATTCATTTAGGCACTTACTTTGTAGCACACAAACCACCATCCTTAAATGCTCAGATGGCTGGAAATTGCTTCTGCTTCAGGTCTGCAAGGCCCCACCTTTGAGCTGGCTTGTTGCTGTGTTAGAATACCTGTTGTCTAGGCTGAAGCCACTGGCTCTTTAAATGAATGACCAGAGACCTAATCTGCTAAATGGAAATAAAGAGAGTGAGGAGGGTGCAGCTTCGCTTTCCTTGCTTCTATCCTCTCCTCACCCCAGTTCCTCTGCAGTGAACCACCACCTGGAGATTTTTCACTCAGGGTCCTGGAGTAGGCTTTCCACCTTAGCTTCCTTCTCTTTCCTCACTCTCTTCCTTGGATCACTTCCAGTTGGCTTCTGCTTTTCCACCTCAATGAAATGGCTAGTTCTAAGTTCCCTATGAGCTTTTGGCCCACGTAGGACTACGCACGAGCTAGTGAGATGCAGTGACTGCACTAGTCTTCATCCTTTAAAGATCAGGTGCCTTGCTGGGAGGGATAAAATTCAGTCCTCCTCAGGGTTATTAAATTTGAACGTGTCACAGAGTTCTAGAGATATATTAGGGAATTGAGTTGACTATCAGAAGGCTTTCAGGAATGACATGAGACCTTAAAGTTTAAATTAAGAAAAGTATCATGGTTTCCATTGAGATTTCGAATGACAACACATTGCCCCATGTACCAGAGACTTATCGTAGGGTGGAATCCAAATCTCAATGATGGTGAGAGCAGGCCTGTTCCCGTGGAGCTGTAGTCTAACCCCAGTGCCAGGAAGGACACTCATGGAGAGGTTTTGTTAAACTAGTGTAAATGTGAACAACCTTTTGAAGATAAATCAGATGTGCTATTCTGATTTTTGTTTTTGTGTGTCTGTGTGTGTTGAAGGCAAACTACTTTTCAAAACTTGCAAAGCCTCCCACCCTATGCAAAATAGTGGGTAAAAATGTACTGGATGGACTGGGGCTTCCAACCCTACAAGTGGAAATATTCTGCACCATTCAAAATTTTCCCAAGGTATGAGCCAGTTTAAAATGTGTTCTTTAACACATCTTGAATCCACTGCATTTATTAGCAACTTTTGTCTAAACTGTAGAAAATTAATGCTTTGAAATCCAGTGTTTGTAAAAAATATAGTTCATAGCTAGTCGTGTAAATGTGAGTCAACCAACCATGATTTATATTTTTGTTATGTTTAATTTTGATACAAATGTGACATGCTAACCTGAGGAATATCCAAGATGAACAACAAAAAAAGAGGTAAAAATGGTTTTAAAACTCTGAAATTACTAATGTGATGAGTTTAATAAATCAACATACAGGTTTATAGGTTTGTATATTTATATATAGATTTATAGATATGTAGATTGATTTAAATGATTCATTTAAATAATTTCAGAAATTCATTTTAATTCGCCTTAATTGCACCATATTTGTTAGAAATTAATTTTGCTACAAACTCTAGGAGAATAATTATGATTAAACATGTTTATATCCTTATAGCTATTTATTGAAGAGGTAGTGATAAAAAATAAAGTTCAGTGTAGGGTTTACTACATTTTAAGAAGTAGTAATTTTAAATGTTTCATGAAATCAGGTTTTACAGTTTCAACAACTATAAAAATATCTCAAAGAAAATTATACATAATCTCATTTCCTTTGGAATTGGTGATAAAGACCATGCATGTTAAAAGATGGATTGATCCAATTTCCTATTTACTGTGATAAATAGGGAAACCATAGATCACATTCATGTTATTTTCAGAACATCTGCTCTGTCATGATCCCCACTCACTTTGAGGTCCACGAGAATGCTTTGCCAGAGGTGGTGGAGGCAGAGGAGGTGGAAAGGGGCCTGGCAGTGAGCACCGCCATACAGTGGGTCAATGAGACCATCACCGAGGAGTTGCGGGGCCTGGTGCCCTCCAACCAGGCCCAGGTGGATCACATGCTCAGGTACAGCCTCCATTGAAATAGAAACCATCAAGAATATATAGCGTCTATTGTCTACATTTCACCTGCCAATAAGTCAGAAATTTACAGGTTTGGGAAGTCAATTTAAAAAGCATATATTTAGGCAGCAAAATTTAACATAAAATATTGTCTTTCTGCTGAAAATCCTGCTATTAAAATCTTACTATGTAAGGTTACATAGGGCCTTTTTGTCTTTTTTTCAGGCGTAGAGCATCCCTAGGATTCAGCACAAGGGAAGGATCAAGTTACAAATCCAGATAATGTTCTCTCCCTCTTCTCACCCCTTCAGTGGCCACCTTTTGAGCTGCTCATGTCCTTCCATGTAGTCACAATGGCTGTTGCTTATACCCTGTCCTCCAACAACCAAGTCTTTTCAGGCTTAGCTCATGGGTTGACTCCAAAAATCAAAAACCAAGGAAGCATTTTTCAGAAAGGGCTGTGTAAGTACAGCTCGGTACTGCACCAAGTAACGGGTTAATCACTTTTCCTGTTGTGCAGGCCTAAGGCCTCAACCCCCTTGGCCAAGCAAAGGCCAATTGGATTCTCTTTCCTTAAGCTTTATCACTTTTTAAATTGTGTATAATGTTTTAGTTTGCCTCAGAGTCTTTTACCTTTGTAAAAGACTTGGTAAAGTAGTTTTTGGTTCTCTTGGAGGTTTCGAATGCCATTCCACATATTAATTTGGGGGAGGGGGGGCTTGCTCCTGGACTGGTTCCTCTCTGGGTCTACCATAGAGATATCATAAAGATTTATGTTCTCCTGTTTCTGGATTTCATATTTTCCTTTTTTGACTTGATGGATTCTATTCTTGGAAAGTACAGGTGAGAGGGTATATGGGAAGTAAGGTTGTGAGTTCTGATATATGTGGAAATGTTAGTACTTTGTTTTCATGATTGATAGTTTGGCTGAATATAGAATTCTATGTCCAAATCAATTTCTCTCGGTCCGTTAAAGGCACTGCCTCACTAGCATCTAGATTATTCACAAATATAATGTAAATCTGATTCCCATGTCTTTTTATTTGCTTGTTTTTTGTCTATGGAAATTTTTAGTCTCTTTTTTTAAAATTTATTTATTCTGGGGGAGTAAAATTGTTGCCTAGTTGTACTAAAGTAGCATTTCCCAAACTTTTTTTTTTTTTTTTTTTAAAGAGAGAGTGAGAGAGGAGAGAGAGAGAGAATTTTTAATATTTATTTTTTAGTTCTCGGCGGACACAACATCTTTGTTGGTATGTGGTGCTGAGGATCGAACCCGGGCCGCACGCATGCCAGGCGAGCGCGCTACCGCTTGAGCCATATCCCCAGCCCCTCCCAAACTTTTTAAAAGTATTCCCTTTAAAGACCCCCCGTTTCCTCTTCCAAAAATAAGACATCAGCCACATACTGCTTTTTATGTATTCCATTGTGTATTCTTGAAGGATTTGTCTTAATGTCATTTATACAAAAATAATTGAGTAGCCCTTCATCAAATTAGGTCTTTAATTTTTTTATATTTATTTTTTAGTTTTAGGTGGACATAATATTTTTAATTTTATTTTTACGTGATGCTGAGGGTCGAACCCAGTGCCTCACGCATGCCAGGTGAGTGTGCTACCACTTGAGCCCCAGGTCTTTAAATTTTACTTTGAAATTGCAAACAGAGGGCTGGGGTTGTGGTTCAGTGGTAGAGCCCTTGCCTAGCATGTGTGATGCCCTGGGTTCAATTCTCAGCACCATGTATAAATAAATGAATAAAATAAAGGTCCATTGGACTAAAATGTGTGTGTGTGTGTGTGTGTGTGTGTGTGTGTGTAATTTTTAAAAATGCAAACAGAACTCAAGTAATTTAAAAAATGATCCCCTGAAAATCATTAAACATTTCTTTCTAGGCCAAAATGAATTTAAGTTCTTGAACACAGTTTTATAACACCAGCATTCTTTTTAGGTCTTGGAAATTAAAGCTGATTTGTTCTTAAGTTGCCATAGAGCATATTATTGAAGCACACTAGGGTCAGGTCAACTCTAAAACTCAACCAAAAGCACAGAGTGGTATTCCTAAATTTCACTGTAAAGCTGTTTTCTCGCCATTAAGGTTATTCTTCGCAAATAAAGTACAAGAAGACAAGGAGAGGAAAGAACTAGAGAAGAGCCTGGAAGAGTCAGTAGTGCCAGTACCTCCACCTGTAATGCCACCACCACCCCCTCCGCCTCCTGCCAAAAAGAAAGGGCAGAAGCCAGGTTGGTGGCCAGACATCTTCAGAACCTTTAGTGACAAACATGAGAGAAAGAAAGGCTGGCTGGCTCCCAGCCAAGTGCCACCCCCCCTCCATGCCATGTCCCTGCTTGAAGCTGCTGTGCTAAGTCAGACCCACATTACCCTCCATTTTTATTTTTGAGAAAAATGATTAGTTTATCACTTAGAAGTGAGCACTTGGTAAATAAAGTGCATTGAGGACTGTGGGTGAAGGTCAGTGTAGAGGTTTGATCCCCAGCACTACAAAAAATAAAGAAAGAAGTTAAAGTACATTGAACAGTGGCAATGAGTAGTAGGGTGGGGATGGGACGACACTGGGGAACTTTGACCTCCTCAGTAAATTGCCATTAAGTAATCAAAGGGCCACTCCATATTTTAGAATACTGAATCCACTTTCCGAAACCAACACTTTCTCGGGCTTATGTCACACATAAATAAACATTTTCTTTAAGCAACTTTAGTATTTTAAAGCAAATTATACAGGTATCACTTTGCCCTTTGCTTCCTGTCTTCCAATAGGTAGCTGACATTAGCCCCTCCGGTGTGTTAGTGCTGGAACTTCTGCTGTAATTGTGCTTTTTTTTTTTTTTTTTTTTTAAGAGAGAGTGAGAGAGGAGAGAGAGAGAATTTTTAATATTTATTTTTTAGTTCTCGGTGGACACATCTTTGTTGGTATGTGGTGCTGAGGATCGAACCCGGGCCGCACGCATGCCAGGCGAGCGCGCTACCGCTTGAGCCACATCCCCAGCCCCGTAATTGTGCTTTTATGACTACTAAACTGAGGGTTCTCTGTGGGGATGAGTGACTCCTGCCTCATTCAGCTTGCCATTGCTAAAGTCTAGCATGATGCCAGGCACAGCCAACCACCCAGTAAATGTGGGTACTGATGAATAAGAGAGCACCAGACCAAAAAGTGACCAAAGAGACCATGGAGACAGGTCCTTTATTTCATTAATAGCAGCTGCTGAGGTCCAGCAAAGGGAAGAGAATTGACCAAGGCAAAATGTTCCTGGGACCCAGGCCAGAGGCCTCCCGGGGTCCCAACTGACTAGATTCAATCACCCACCCAAATCTGAAATGAGAGAAAATGATACAAAAAGAAAAATGAATTTAATCATAATTTGGCCCAAATTGGAAAGACAGCTCTGCCTTCTGAATATTATGATTTATAGGAACAAAGCCAGGAAATATACATATGTAGATTCAGCCAGGCTATGCTAGCTGAAAGATTATGATTCTGATTTTCCAAATTGTGCTGGTGCCAGGGATTTGGGGGCAGGGGCAGTTTAGCTTCCATTCTCAGTGTGAGACTATCACCTGTAGGAAGCTGTGATGGAGAAAATAGCTTAATGAATAGGTTAAGGGGAAATGGCTGAGGCTAAGAAGGAAAAAACAATTTGGGGCTTTTAATTTTAAATGGGCCCCATTACGAACAGAATCATGCTAGACCTGTCTTCTGTCCCAAGAGTGAGATGGTCACTATTGAGTTACAATACAGGCCACCAATGATGTTCATTTGGCAGCTGCTTCTGACTGAAAGAACTTAGACTTTATGAGAGGAGAAAATGTAGGAGGGGACAGTAACTTGCTAGGCACTAGATATCTAGGTATCTGGATATCTGCTGGCTGCTTAGGCATCTCATCTCCACTGAGGACCTGAGCCAGGGTCAGTAGCTGTGGGGGGAGGACAAGAGAACATTACAGGTTGATGATGAATTCTGTGGTACCTGATCAGACAGCATGGCTGAGAACCTGTGAAAGATGGCAAAGATTCTGGGTAGACTATTGGGCCTAAGGCATTTCTAGAGATGGTAAATAACACGGAAGCAAACATGAGTTTAGGATTGGTGAAGAAGGTGGCAGGTTAGGTATACACATTGACTAGATGCTTAACAGAAGGTGGGGTATGCAGCAGCTCAAAGAAATTCAGAGAAGCAAAGGAGTTAGAATTCAAAAAACCATCCAAATCCTTTCTTCATTCACTTTTTGTAACATATTGCACAAGTTTTTTCATCTCTTGAAGCCCCAGCTCACTTACATAGGATGTTGGATAACAAACATCTACCTCATTTGACAACTGAAGGAGTTGATATTGCATTGGCCTCAAATTGCTTAGACAAAATTCACAGTTCAGAATTTTGGGGGGATCGGTAAGTGAAATCAAACAAAACTTCTGGGCACTTGAGGTGGAGAACAGGTTCTTCCTAGCCTGTTTTCAACCTTCATTTTTGCTGGGCATTCCCAGCTGTCCGTGAAGCATTTAAGATACAGTCGTGTGACAGTCCAACTTCCTAGAATCTTTTCTCCTGTCTTTTTCCTCCAGGAAGGAAGGACACCATCACAGAGAAACCTATCCCGCCTGCAGAACCTGCTGAACCCGTGCTCTGCGGCAGTATGGCCATAGGAGCTGTGTCACTAGCTATTGCCAAAACCAGCGCCATACTGGGCAGTATTCCTCTGTACTTGAACATTGCATTGCTGAAGCACAATCAGGTTAGGATTTGTTTTATTCCACCATGAGAAGCCCTGAGGGGCTCAATGTGAATGAACCACATTTCTCATTTTCCCCTTCTTCCCTCTTATTTTAGGAACAGCCAACAACACTAACTATGCCTTTGCTGATGGTATCTCTCGCCAGCTGTGGGAAGTCATCACCTGGAAAATTAAATTTAATGAAAGAAGTGATCTGCATTCCCCATCCTGGATTGACAACCAAACAAGTATCTTATATTACTCCCAGACTACATTTTCTTAAAAAAATTGTTTTAAAAGTAAAGAAAAAACCAAATACTCCATCATTGATGATATTTTTTTTAAACATAGCTCCCTTATGACACCAAAGGGAAAGAGAATTAAAAACAAGAAAAAATATTTTAGGGAAACCAGGGAAGTGGGAAGAAAGTAAGACCCTCAAAGGGAGCAGACCCCGTTGATGTGTGGTTTGACACAGCACTGGCTCATGCCTCTGAATCAGAGAAGCAAGGAGCGAGTGACTCTGGAGACCTCTGTGGTGAGGGATGGTTGTTACCTGAGGGAGTTGGGAAGTCTGTGCCCTTTTTTTTTTTTTTTTTTATTGGCAGTAGCTAGTGGAAGCTGGCACTTTCCTGGCAGCCCACTCTGTGAAGAATTCCAGGCCTAGCAGATTGCCTGGCACATAAGGGATGTTTAGTGCATATATATGGAAGGAAGAAAGGAATCCTAAATTTCATCCTCATTTCTCAGAGGTGGGCTAGTGTTGTCTACGTTGCTCTTCAGTGGCCTGAAAGAGCCATTATGCCTCTTTGGATCTCCATGAATTGTTCTGCCAGTCAGGAGAGCTAAAGGTGTATGTTCTGCAGTCTACACGCTCAGAAAAAGTTCAGGAAGCTTCCTCTCACACCTCCCGGAATAAAGACTGATATTTTTCTAAGTTAGTGGAACTAGGTTTTAAAATAAACCCTCAGGATGCTTTCTTTATGAGAATTCTTTCTTCAGCAAAATCATTATTACCTTGCAATTGATTAGTCACAGAAGATAGATTGCTGTCTTGCTCACCATCTGCCAGGTCAGATTTGGATCCCCTCACCAGGATCTTTCCTTTGGATAGTACTTGTGCTGCTTGGTACCAGAGGCCTCAGCATGCCTTCTTTATACAGATGTCATCATCCTCAGAGCACACTCTTGAATTTTTAAGTGAAAGTGGATTTAAACTGATTTGGCCACTCTTATCCAGACTACGTTGTTGACCTGTGACACGTATTGCAATAATGTTGACTAGGTTGGCTTAAAGACCATGAAAGAGTCTGAAATTAACTTGGTCCAATCACAGGGTTAGTCAATTCTGAGCAATGAGGAGGCTGAGACAGAGGCTTTTGCTCATGCTCAGTCAAATGCAAGCTGGGGGCTGGAGATTAACATTTAATCTTCCAATTCTGCAGCTCACTCTGTCCACCAACTGGGGGCCATTTTCAGGGACTCTACAAATATTCTGAGTTAGGAGCAGACAGGTGGTGTAAGTGTTCACATTTAATATTTGTAGACAACAGTTTTAGAAGATGATGGTTACTCTACTTACAGGGTGTGGAGATGCTTCTGGAAATTCGGAAACAAATTAACAAAGTAATGGAATCGGTAAGTAACGATCCATGGTGTCTAGTTACTGACCTTTGCCTTCTAGCATCGAACTCCTATTTCATTTTGGCATTAAGTCAATATTGGTATTACTGCTATAGAAAATACATTTATTTTGGGTTTCTTATGCAAACCAAGTGCATACATTCCTCATTTGCTATGGATCCATTTTCTAAATGTATTAAACAATCTCAGTTTGAAGATTTATTTTTTCTTTTTTTGAGACAGGGTTCACTAAGTTGCCCAGGCTAGCCTGGAACTTGTGATCCTCCTGCCTCAGCCTCCTGAGAAGCTGGGAGGACAGACTCTCATTTTGATTTCTGAGGTAGCTGGCTCTGTGCTAACATCATCCTTAAGGAATTTGTAAAGGATTTAAGGACCATTGGCTATTTCCAAAACCCAAATCCACTCTGCAAGAGAAAGCGTGTGTGTGTGTGTGTGTGTGTGTGTGTGTGTGTGTGTGTCTATCACACACATATACATATATATACACACATACCCTGAGAATATTAGAAACAATATGTTGGGCCTATAGAAGCAAAACCAATGGTAGAAGGTAATAATACTCCTTAAGACCAAGAGGGGATTTTGCATCCTCTGGCAAGAGAGAGCAGGAATTCCACTTGATGTGCAAATACTTCATTCCCAAGAGTAGAAACACAAATCTATGGGTATGCACACCCCTGTGTGTGACTGGGGGCAGAAGGTAAGGGTGAACTAAAGGAAATATGTGCCTGAATTTACAGAATGGGACTTAAAAAAGTAGGGAGTAGCTGGACTTATCCTCCTTGTGTGTATGTGCGTGGGTGTCTGTGTCTGAGATTTGCAGTGTGGCTGCGCAGTCCCCATAAGTGGATAGTTAGAAGATCTTAACTCTTCTTGCTGCCACAGCTAAGTCTCAAAATCCCAAGTGGTTATGTTTTTACCTTCTATTCCACAGCCCCCTCCTCCAAAAGTGGAGACCAAAAAAGGACATAATGGAAGCAAAAGAGGTCAAGTGCGTATACAAAGGCGTTCACCACACTTCTGTAGGGTGCTTTATGTAACCTGCTTCGTTTTCTCTCCCATAGTTACTTTGCTTCAAGACAAATGGAAAACACAGGGTGATGTTGCTTTAAGGGCACCAACCCAGAGCTGGAACATCAGTTGGCCACTGCCTTTCCAGCAACAGGCTACCTGGCCATGGCTGCCAGCAGCTGTCAGCCTGCCAAAGTCTCAGAGGACTCGGGAGCATTTATGAGGAACAAGATTATATCTGACTCTACAGTGAAGGGCTTAGGAAGCTGAATGTCCCCTTAACTAGCTGAAAGGCTTTTAGATGTTTTAGATTTTAATTCTGCCACTACCAATGATAGAATGAAAACGGCACAAAAAGATAGCCATTCCTTCTCTCTGGTTTTGAAAAGCACTACGTGAGAGGAGCCATTGTGGGAACTCAAGAGTTTGCCAGGAGAGTTCAGGCAAACCATCCTTGTGAAAAGTGGCCACTTGGCCTCCAGAGCCTTGGGAGGTCAGCTAACTTCATTGGTCAGTCACTTTGGTGATTGTGGATGCTCTGATACATGTACCTATTATATATGTCTAACTTTCCAAAGTATCTTCAGTGAGAACTCTGGAGGTGATGCAGGCGGGTGGCCTCTCAGGTCTACAGCGTCTCTGGGTAAGGCAGCAATCCCAGCACACAGTCAGGGACTTCAGAGTCTGTTAAGTCAACAAAGAGGGGGCAGCTCAGAAAGAAACTTAAGAAAATGTGAATAAATTCATCAGCAAGTAAAATCCTTGGCAGTTATATGTTGGAATGAGCACAACACTCTAATTAGGCCTTGTAAGAGAGGTGGGGATGGAGAAGCGTTGACCAATTAACATTGTCCTCTTCATTCCAGCAGGTTGTCTTGCATGTACTGAGAGGCTGAGGCCAAGATCTGCCCTGTGATCAGCTTCCCTTTAAAAAAATTTGTTTTTTTCCCTGTTAGAAACAGGTTAGATAATAGGTTCTGGAGAAGCTACCACACCAGAGTTAAGGGTGGATTCTGCCAGCATTAAAATCTGTCCCAGATCACGTCATCTTGGTAAAATGGAGATAATGGCAGTCCTGCTTCATGGTGTTAGCATAAGAAACAGGTGCATTTGCTTCATGGAATTCAGCTGTAGCTTTACTAAACTCAATCAATAGGCAAAAATTTCCCAGTTGTTTCTTTGCTTGCTCAATAGAAGCTTCCTATTATTGACATTAAAAATGTTGGATGTTCTTATAATTAGTGCCATTACTAATATTTATACCTAGGTTCACATCTACTCTTAAGCCCTCAGAACCGCGGGTATTGCTTCACCTTGCAATCATAATGTAGCAATATAGGTGAGGGCACGTCAAGGCTGACTTAGCAGTAGAAACAAATAGCTGCTTTTTCCTGGGGTCATTTGGGTCCCCAGATCTTCCTTACTAAAATCTATCCCCAGGAATGCATCTTTTTAACCAAAGTCTTCAATCCTTCTGAAAATAAAACTTATGCTGAAGGAGGATTACATTTTTTAAGTTTTAGCAGTTATGTTCATTTACAGGAAAACAGAACATAAGAAAGGGCAAGTTTTGAGGAAGAGGACTGGTGAGTTGGAGACTGGTGGACATTTACAGGGACAGCCTGGAGATTTACTGACCTGGTGGTGGTGGCTTAGGCTAGCTAGCCCCATGCACAGTGACAGAGCTGATAAAACAATAATATAGGCAGATAGTGCAGGTAAATCATATGCCCAAAGTCCTGAAAGTGGGACCTGGAAAGTAGGATTAATCAAGAATGGAAGGACTTGGTCTTGGAGAGCTGTGTCCCGTCATGAGCTAGGACTATCTCAGGACCTTAATGTGCTGGGCTGACACTCATCATTTTCTTCTGACCGTGTAGCCACCCATAACTAGCAAGATGTCCCATCTTGGTTGTTTGATCATTACCTGCGACACCGTAGAACAGCTGCTGCTTCTAATACAGGGAATCTGTGCCAACTTGGGGCTGGAACTGGGAACCAATCTGCATCTAGCCATCAACTGTGCCGGCCATGAGCTGATAGACTATGTAAGTTTCTACTTGAGAACATTCACTTCTTGTTAAGGTCCATGATTTTTAAATGAAAACTCAAAAGAAGGGCTTACTGGAATATTTTCCAACAGATGCCTTTTTTTCTTTTTTTTTGGTTGTAATATTGTGTGAGGGATCTAATCTAAATGGAGTTGAGAAAGCCAAATTAGCTAATCACCAATGAATAACAACTATATAATTTTTGAAAATAATAAGATAAAATGCCATGCTCATATATAGGAATTCTATAATAAATGAATGAAATAGGTAACTTACATTGCAATCATGAACGCTACTGAAAAATAACCAACTGGTATATTTTACAGAGTGTAGTCACTTGGTAAATGCTGAATTTGTCAAGCATGAAAAGTGGATCAGTTGTAGCAAGGACTTGATAGGCAACTGGTTCTTAAGAATTTATGCTGTGACTCACTTCTTTTTTTTTTTAAGCTTTTTTCTTTATTGTTGGTTGTTCAAAACATTACATAGTTCTTGACATATCATATTTCACATTTTGATTCAAGTGGGTTATGAACTCCCATTTTTACCCCGTATACAGATTGCAGAATCACATCAGTTACACTTCCATTGATTTACATATTGCCATACTAGTGTCTGTTGTATTCTGCTGCCTTTCCTATCCTCTACTATCCCCCCTCCCCTCCCCTCCCCTCCCCTCTTCTCTCTCTACCCCCTCTACTGTAATTCATTTCTCCCCCTTGTATTATTTTTCCCTTTCCCCTCACTTCCTCTTGTATGTAATTTTGTATAACCACGAGGGTCTCCTTCCATTTCCATGCAATTTCCCTTCCCTCTCGCTTTCCCTCCCACCTCTCATCCCTGTTTAATGTTAATCTTCTTCTCATGCTCTTCGTCCCTACTCTGTTCTTAGTTACTCTCCTTATATCAAAGAAGACATTTGGCATTTGTTTTTTAGGGATTGGCTGGCTTCACTTAGCATAATCTGCTCTAATGCCATCCATTTCCCTCCAAATTCTATGATTTTGTCATTTTTTAATGCAGAGTAATACTCCATTGTGTATAGATGCCACATTTTTTTATCCATTCATCTATTGAAGGGCATCTAGGTTGGTTCCACAGTCTTGCTATTGTAAATTGTGCTGCTATGAACATCGATGTAGCAGTGTCCCTGTAGCATGCTCTTTTTAGGTCTTTAGGGAATAGACCGAGAAGGGGAATAGCTGGGTCAAATGGTGGTTCCATTCCCAGCTTTCCAAGAAATCTCCATGCTGCTTTCCAAATTGGCTGCACCAATTTGCAGTCCCACCAACAATGAGCAAGTGTACCCTTTTCCCCACATCCTCGCCAGCACTTGTTGTTGTTTGACTTCCTAATGGCTGCCAATCTTACTGGAGTGAGATGGTATCTTAGGGTGGTTTTGATTTGCATTTCTCTGACTGCTAGCGATGCTGAGCATTTTTTCATGTGCTTGTTGATTGATAGTATGTCCTCCTCTGAGAAGTGTCTGTTCAGGTCCTTGGCCCATCTGTTGATTGGGTTATTTGTTATCTTATTGTCTAATTTTTTGAGTTCTTTGTATACTCTGGATATTAGGGCTCTATCTGAAGTGTGAGGAGTAAAGATTTGTTCCCAGGACGTAGGCTCCCTATTTACCTCTCTTATTGTTTCTTTTGCTGAGAAAAAACTTTTAAGTTTGAGTAAGTCCCATTTGTTGATTCTAGTTATTAACTCTTGTGCTATGGGTGTCCTATTGAGGAATTTGGGGCCCGACCCCACAGTATGTAGATCGTAGCCAACTTTTTCTTCTATCAGACGCTGTGTCTCTGATTTGATATCAAGCTCCTTGATCCATTTTGAGTTAACTTTTGTGCATGGTGAGAGAAAGGGATTCAGTTTCATTTTGATGCATATGGATTTCCAGTTTTCCCAGCACCATTTGTTGAAGATGCTATCCTTCCTCCATTGCATGCTTTTAGCCCCTTTATCAAATATAAGATAGTTGTAGTTTTGTGGATTGGTTTCTGTGTCCTATATTCTGTACCATTGGTCCACCCGCCTGTTTTGGTATCAGTACCATGCTGTTTTAGTTACTATTGCTCTGTAGTATACTTTGAAGACTGGTATTGCTATACTGCCTGATTCACACTTCCTGCTTAGCATTGTTTTTGCTAATCTGGGTCTTTTGTTTTTCCATATGAATTTCATGATTGCTTTATCTATTTCTACAAGAAATGCCGTTGGGATTTTGATTGGCATTGCATTAAACCTATAGAGAACTTTTGGTAATATCGCCATTTTGATGATGTTAGTTCTGCCTATCCATGAACAGGGTATATTTTTCCATCTTCTAAGATCTTCTATTTCTCACTTTAGGCTTCTGTAGTTTTCATTGTATAAGTCTTTCACCTCTTTTGTTAGGTTGATTCCCAAGTATTTTATTTTTTTTGAGGATATTGTGAATGGAGTGTTTTTCCTCATTTCCATTTCAGAGGATTTGTCGCTGATATACAGGAATGCCTTTGATTTATGCGTGTTGATTTTA
This sequence comes from Spermophilus citellus, assembly GCF_964194105.1. NCBI lineage: Eukaryota > Metazoa > Chordata > Mammalia > Rodentia > Sciuridae > Spermophilus > Spermophilus citellus. The sequence goes on from NC_138195.1 coordinate 84,428,319, forward strand.
TATCCTGCCACTTTGCTAAATTCATTTATTAGCTCTAATAGTTTCTTTGTAGACCCTTTTGGGTCTGCTAGGTATAGAATTATGTCATCTGCAAATAGTGATAATTTAAGTTCTTCTTTTCCTATTTTTATGCCTTTAATTTCTTTCGTCTGTCTAATTGCTCTGGCCAGTGTTTCGAGAACTATGTTGAACAGAAGTGGTGAGAGAGGGCATCCCTGTCTTGTTCCAGATTTTAGAGGGAATGCCTTCAATTTTTCTCTATTCAGAATGATGCTAGCCTGAGGCTTAGCATAGATTGCTTTTACAATGTTGAGGTATGTTCCTGTTATCCCTAGATTTTCTAGAGTTTTGAACATAAAGGGATGCTGTACTTTGTCGAATGCTTTTTCTGCATCTATCGAGATGATCAGATGGTTCTTAATTTTAAGTCTGTTGATGTGGTGAATAACATTTATTGATTTCCGTATATTGAACCAGCCTTGCATCCCAGGGATGAATCCTACTGGATCATGATGCACAATTTTTTTGATATGTTTTTGAATCCGATTCGCCAGAATTTTATTGAGGATTTTTGCATCTAGGTTCATTAGAGATATTGGTCTGTAGTTTTCTTTCTTTGAAGTATCTTTGTCTGGTTTAGGAATCAGGGTGATGTTGGCCTCGTAGAATGAATTTGGAAGTTCTCCCTCTTTTTCTATTTCCTGAAATAGCTTGAAAAGTATTGGTATGAGTTCCTCTTTAAAGGTTTTGTAAAACTCTGCTGTATACCCATCGGTCCTGGGCTTTTCTTAGTTGGTAGTCTTTTGATCGTTTCTTCTATTTCTTCAATTGATATTGGTCTGTTTAGGTTGTCTATATCCTCCTGACTCAATCTGGGCAGATCATATGACTTAAGAAATTTATCAATGCCTTCACTATCTTCTATTTTATTGGAGTATAAGGATTCAAAATAATTTCTGATTATCTTCTGTATTTCTGAAGTGTCTGTTGTGATGTTGCCTTTTTCATCCCGTATGCTAGTAATTTGAGTTCTCTCTCTTCTTCTCTTTGTTAGCATGGCTAAGGGTCTGTCGATTTTATTTATTTTTTCAAAGAACCAACTTTTAGTTTTGTCAATTTTTTCAATTGTTTCTTTTGTTTCGATTTCATTAATTTCAGCTCTGATTTTAATTATTTCTTGCCTTCTACTTCTTTTGCTGTTGTTTTGCTCTTCTTTTTCTAGGATTTTGAGATGAAGTATGAGATCATTTATTTGTTGGTTTTTTCTTTTTTTAAGGAATGAACTCCAAGCAATGAGTTTTCCTCTTAGAACTGCTTTCAATGTGTCCCATAGATTCTGATATGTTGTGTCTGTGTTTTCATTTATCTCTAAGAATTTTTTAATTTCCTCCTTGATGTCTTCTATAAACCATTGATCATTCAGTAACCTATTGTTCATTCTCCAAGTGATGCATGATTCTTCCTTCCTTCTTTTATCGTTCATTTTCAGTTTCATTCCATTATGATCAGATAAGATGCATGGTATTATCTCTACTCCTTTATATTGTCTAAGAGTTGCCCTGTGACATAATATATGATCTATTTTTGAGAAGGATCCATGTGCTGCTGAGAAAAAAGTGTAACTACTTGATGTTGGGTGGTATATTCTATATATGTCAATTAAGTCTAGGTTATTAATTGTGTTATTGAGTTCTATAGTTTCCTTATTCAACTTTTGTTTGGAAGATCTGTCCAGTGGTGAGAGAGGTGTGTTGAAGTCTCCCATGATTATTGTATGGTGGTGTATTAGACTCTTGAACTTGAGAAGAGTTTGCTTGATGAACATAGCTGCACCGTTGTTTGGGGCATATATATTTATGATTGTTATGTCTTGCTGGTGTATGGTTCCCTTGAGCAGTATGTAGTGTCCCTCTTTATCCCTTTTGATTAACTTTGGCTTGAAATCTATTTTATTTGATATGAGTATGGACACTCCTGCTTGTTTCCGAAGTCCATATGAGTGATAGGATTTTTCCCAACCTTTCACCTTCAGTCTATGTATATCTTTTCCTATCAAATGCGTCTCCTGTAGGCAGCATATTGATGGGTCTTGTTTTGTGATCCATTCTACTAGCCTGTGTCTCTTAATTGGTGAGTTTAAGCCATTAACATTTAGGGTTATTATTGAGATATGGTTTGTTCTTCCAGCCATATTTGTTTATTTATGTTACTAAACATGGTTTGTTTTCCTCTTTGATTATTTTCCCCCCTTTACTGTCCTACCTCCCACTGTTGGTTTTCATTGTTGTTTTCCATTTCCTCTTCCTGAAATGTTTTGCCAAGGATGTTTTGAAGAGATGGTTTTCTAGCTGCAAATTCTTTTAACTTTTGTTTATCGTGGAAGGTTTTAATTTCATCTTCCATCCTGAAGCTTAATTTCACTGGTTACATGATTCTTGGTTGGAACCCATTTTCTTTCAGTGTTTGAAATATGTTATTCTAGGATCTTCTAGCTTTCAGAGTCTGTGTTGAAAGATCAGCTGTTATCCTGATTGGTTTACCCCTAAATGTAATCTGCTTCCTTTCTCTTGTAGCTTTTAAAATTCTCTCCTTATTCTGTATGCTGGGCATCTTCATTATAATGTGTGTAGGTGTGGCTCTCTTATTATTTTGCACACTCGGCATCCTGTAGGCTTCTAGGATTTGGGATTCTGTCTCATTCGTCAAGTCTGGGAAGTTTTCTCATATTATTTCCTTGAATAGATTGCTCATTCCTTTGGTTTGGACCTCTATACCTTCCTGTATCCCAATGACTCTTAAGTTTGGTCTCTTTATGTTGTCCCATATTTCTTGAATGTTCTGCTCATGGTTCCTTAACAGTCTTGTTGAGCTGTCTATGTTCTTTTCAAGTTGAAATACTTTGTCTTCATTGTCTGATGTTCTATCTTCTAAGTGTTCTACTCTGCTGGTAGTATTCTCAATTGAGTTTTTAAGTTGGTTTATTGCTTCCTGCATTTCTAGGATTTCTGTTTGTTTGTTTTTTATTACCTCTATCTCCCTGTATAGTTGATCTTTTGCTTCTTGGATGTGTTTATGCAATTCATCGTCGAAGTGATCTTTCATTGTCTGATTTTGCTGTCTAATGTCTTCCTTGAGACTCCAGATCATCTGAAGCGTGTATATCCTGAACTCTTTATCTGACATTCCATCTGCTGCAGTTATTACCTCTTCTAAAGTTGAGTTGACCTGCATTGCTTGTGGTCCTTTCTTTCCTTGTCGTTTCATATTGCTCGCGTTTCTTTCTGCTTGGTGAAACTGTTGTGTTTTTGAAATTTTCCCCCTATATATTTATATTGCTCTTGTATAGTTGAAAAGTCTCCCTTGCAGGGCGGGAAGCGGCTGTGCTCCTCCTCCAGTTGGTGTGACATGTCTACCACGCCCGCGGACCCCTGGGGCTGTTCTTCCGGTCGGTCGCAGGTCTGCCTACCTTGCAGGCGCGGGCGGCAGCTCTGCTCTGCCCTTACACCAATTGGGGTGATGTGTCTACCACTCTGGCGGGTCGCTGGGTCTGTTCCGGGCGTGGGCGGCAGCTCTCCTCTGCCCCTCCTCCAATCGGTGTGACGTGTCTACCACGCCTGCGGACCGCTGGGCCTGTTGTGCCGGTCGGTCGCAGGTCTGCCTACCTTGCGGGCGCGGGTGTTGGCTCTGCTCTGCCCCATCTCCAATTGGGGTGACATGACTACCACGCCCGCGGGTCGTTGGTCTGTTCCAGATGCAGGCGGCGGCTCTGCTCTGTCCCTACTCCAATTGGTGTGACGTGTCTACCACACCGGCAGGCCACTGGGCCTGTCCTGCCGGTCGGTCGCAGGTCTGCCTACCTTGCAGGCTCGGGCAGCGGCTCTGCTCAGCCCCTACTGCAGTTGGGGTGAAGTGATATCACGCCGGCGGGTCGCTAGGCCTGTTCCGGGCGCGGGTGGCGGCTCTGCTCTGCCCCTACTCCAATTTGTGTGACGTGTCTACCACGCTGGCAGGCCGCTGGGCCTGTTCCGCTGGTCGGTCGCAGGTCTGCCTACCTTGCGGGCTCAGGCGGCGGCTCTGCTCGGCTCCTACTGCAGTTGGGGTGAAGTGATACCAGGCTGGCGGGTCGCCAGGCCTGTTCTGGGCGTGGGTGGCAGCCCTGCTGTGCCCCTCCTCCAATTGGTGTGACGTGTCTACCACGCCAGCAGGCTGCTGGGCCTGTCCCGCTGGTCGGTTGCAGGTCTGCCTACCTTGCAGGCTCGGGCGGCAGCTCTGCTCGGCCCCCACTGCAGTTGGGGTGAAGCGATACCACACCGGCGGGTCACTAGGCCCACTCCGGGCGCGGGCAGCAGCCCTGCTCTGCCCCTACTCCCATTGGTGTGACGTGTCTACCACACTGGAAGGCCGCTGGGCCTGTTCCGCCGATCAGCCGGTGGTCTGCCTACCTTGCGGGCTCGGGCGGCAGCTCTACTCAGCCCCCACCGCAGTTGGGTTGAAGTGATACCACGCCGGTGGGTCGCTGGGGCTGTTCTGGACGGGGGCTGCCGCTCTGCTTTGCCCCTCTGGCCCCCACAGCACTCAGCAGGATCCAGACCGAGAAGCAGTCTCCGCAGGTTCCTCAGCCCTGGGTCAGAGCAGCTCCAGGAGCCAGAACTCGGCCGCTCTGGGCTCCGTGCATGCTCTGATAGGAGCAGGCTCCAAGAAGCAGCCTCCGCGGGCTCCTTAGCCCTGGGCCAGAGCAGTTCCGGGAGCCAGAATTCAGCCGCCCTGGGCTCCGTGTATGTTTTGATAGGAGCAGGCCCCAAGAAGCAGTTTCCGCGGGTTCTTTAGCACTGCGCCTGAGTAATTTGTCTGCAAGACGCAGGCGAATGGCAACCTGAAATTACCTGTTCTATGGTTGAATGAGCTGCGATCAGTCAAAAACAGGGATGATGACATCAACTCTCCAAGATGGTGGCCGCTGGCTTCCTTTGTGGTCTGACCAGTGGAGAACAGAACTGGACCGTTTCCTTCCCCCGTCTCAAACCCAGAATTCAGCACTGTGTACAGTGATTGCACAGCTGGCAGGAGCCCACAGAATCCGCAGCGCTGTATCTTTGCGTTGCTATCTCTTGCTTCCCAGCGCGTGCCACAGATTCTAGCCACAGGGATATTTGCTGAATAAGCGGCGTGACCCTCCGTGCGGACAAATCGCTCGCGTTCGAGCCCCTGTAGCTGATCCTCGTGCGATGAAAATCCTTCCACTAGGTTTTGGAGCACCCCAGTTTTGCTAGAAATTCCTAACAAGATAGTTTTTAGCTGTTCTAACTCATCATTCTTCCGAACAGTGACGCGGTACACGGGAGTGATGCACTCCCTTCGCCACCATCCGAAATGCTACTCTCTCACTTCTTATTTTTGCAATTCTGGGGATCAAACCCAGGGCCTCACACTCGATAGGCAAGTACTCTACCACTGAGATGCAACCCCAGCCCTCACTTTTTATAGAAAAATATTTCTAGGTGACTGAAGGTTTTTATCCAACTAGATACATTAAAGTATCATCCTCAGCCTTGGTTGGGGAAACAGACTCTCAGTGATGACATACTATCTACTGATCAGGCCACTAGAGAGATCTTTTAAAGAGGAAGAAAATGGAAAACAGGTTCTGTCCTTACTTCCTCAGATTCATACAACTAAGTACCTTTACACTTGGGAAATCTGTATTCTAGGAACTCTGGAAGCTTTCTGTCTCACACACATATATACTTCCCATTTCCAAATATACAAATACTGAGTCTCAGTTTTATAAAATTGCAGCATATTGACAGGCATTTATAGTGAGTTGGTAATTAATGTCAAATTCAGGGTACATGACAAAATACGTTTTTTTCTTTAACTGTGATCCTAACTTTGACTACAAAGGAAGTTTTGAATGGTATATAAGAGCCCTAAGTTTGGGCTGATTTCTAAAGTTCTTTTACTTTTCTAAAGAAACTAAGCACATAAAGGAATGTTTAATTCCCTATTCTTCACATGATTGGTTCCTAGGCATACCATTAAGAAAAATAATTGCATGTTTTCATCAGCAATGTATACCCAGAACTATGAAGATACTGATTGCTACAGCTGACTGGATGGGTATTTATTGCTTATAGTCAGTAAAATGTATTAGCTTTATATCATATAATTCTTATAATCATATTAGTTCAAAGTCATTAGCATTTCCTCCCTGACAAGATAGGAGTTTAAAGTTATGCATCACAGAAGCTAAAAGTTCTTAATGCTTTATAAGGGAAGGAAAAAGCCCTATAAAATCTCTTCAATTATGGACTTCTTAGGAATCTTCTTAATTCCATGGTTTGTCAGCAGCAGTGGCTGGAAGCCATCAGCAAGCAAAACAGCCATCTCTCTGTCCTATCTCCCTCCCAGAGCCCGGATACCCCAGGCACTACCCCTGCACATAGCTTTGAACTTCAGGAGCTTTGGCAAAAAGACAACCCTGAATCTTCCAGCCCTGTTTATTTCCATACTTAATAACTCAGATAAGTGGGGTTGCCCTAGAATCTCACTTTAGGACAGTATGGTTCCCTCTGGAAGTTTCATACTCCCTGAAAACAAAGTGCCTTCGTTCACATTCCATATTGGTTGTTAGTACTCTAAAGCCTAGCCTGTTTTCAAAGTGTAGAATATTTACAGTAAAGGAAACAAATCATTTGATCACAGTGAGTTGCAAGACAGTGGGTTCTAGAGAGTGGGCAGGTTTGCACTGCTATTCTGTTCATTGTTTTACGAATTCATGCTATTGTCCACCTACCCAGGCAGCTGGGCACCTGGCACCATATCAGAAGTCTAAATAAAAAACAAGTCCCCTCCCACTCTGTACCTGTTGGGTTTTTGTGCAGAAGGCTCCATCCGATGTCTGTGGGAAGAATTCCAAAGGCATCAAGAGGAACAGTGACGTGGCTTCCCAGGATAATCTTTTAAGGATATTTGAAGCCAAATGCATAAATTTCTTAGAGGAATGTGACTTGAATCTGCTGACAGTATTTCATATGAAATGAACAGAAAGGAATTTGAATTGCATCTTTAACATCTGAAGAGTCCATTGCTTATTCTTTGTTTTACCATTTTCCTTATACTCATCAGAGCAAAGGAAAGTACGAGGTGATGGCGGGCTTCTACAAGAGCGCCGCCGAGATGGCTGACCTGTATGTGGATTTGATCAACAAGTACCCTTACATTATAGCCTTAATTGATCCTTTCAGGAAGGAGGTAAGCAGGGCCCACCTTTTATATTTTATAACATATATTTTATACGCTATAAAGTAAGCAGGCTTACCTTTTGCATTTTACAACAAAACAGAATAAAACCTCATTCTTTTGGATCTCTGTCATTTGGAATGTGTTATAATTTGGGCTGGGGTTAACTTGCTTTCTTTTGGCATTTATGAGAAAGGCACTTACTAAGCAAATGAATAGCAGAAACACAATTACCTGGGAGCATGCCTGTCTGTGGAATGAAACAAGCCATTCGCCAGCCCTTCAGGAGTACCTGTGTATTTACAAGCAACCTAGCTGATGGAAGCGGCCCCCGCTGCGCTCGCTGGTGCTTCAGTGGGTTAATCATATGTCATTTTCATGTGCTCATGGAAACACAACTTCTTCGAGGCCAAATATTTTTTAACCTAAATCCATTTACTATATATTCATAAAAGTAACAAAAAGCCATCTTTTTAAAAAGGGTTTGAGATACTGAGATTTTTGTCCTCTGTTTAAATAAATGTACCCGACAAGCATTGTCTACAGATCATAGAAGGTCATCTCTCCCCCACTTCAAACTCCAAAATTAGAATTCTTGATTTAATGAATTTGAGAGTCCATAGTATATTGAAAAGACAGACAAACATCCTTTCTTATTGAGATCTGGGGACAGTTCCTTCCATCCTTTCCTGGCCTCCGCTACTTATCAGTACTCTCAGAAGATACCCACTGAACTCATGCCAGACTCTCCTTGTGAGGACAGTTCTGAGGCTCTGACCACAGCTTTTTTTTAATATTTATTTTTCAGAAGTAGTTGAACACAATAACTTTATTTTATTTATTTTTATGTGGTGCTGAGGATCGAACCCAGGGCCCTGCATATGCTAGACCAGCGCTCTACTGCTGAGCCACAACCCCAGCCCCCAGCCTCAGCTTTTTTTTCCTGTGATAGGGGGCACCTATGTGGTCAGTTCTAATGGGGTAGGTTGAAATTAGCCTAGTGGATGACCTTGTGTGTAGATTTGTGCATATACAAATATATACAGACACACACACCATTTGTTAAATAAGCATTTCATTTCATATGACACCCTCACCAATAAAAACAGGGAAGGGCCTTCAGAAAGATGGCAGAGAGCCCTGGCAAGGTCCTATCTTTTCAGTTTTATGTTTATCAGAAATAACAGAAAAATCTTCTATCCAGTGAGTTGTGAACAGCATTAGGGGTGGTACAGTGGATGAGAACAGCCTGGGTTTTCAGAACACCACAGTCAATGTGGGAATGGCATTTAGCACATTAACATTTTATTCACAAGATCTTTAAATTCAAATTAAATCACTTGAAGTTTATCTTCCTTGAAGCTTGCTAATTTGTGTGGCTATGGTACAGGAATCACTCAGGCATGGATGTGAAAGAAAATGTTTTGTGTGTCTCAGGAAAAGTGTATGACTTTGATTATGTGCTATATGATTCCTGTAGCTTGTGATTGTGTACTGTACATTAGAATGATCAATTCTTAAATATTTACCCAGGACGCTGAACAGTGGGACAGCATCTATAATGCTCTCAGTTCCAGGTGCTACATAATTGCAGGAACTGCATCCAAAAGCATTTCTAAACTTCTAGATGAAGGAGGCATCAGCAGCCCCAGATCCCATGGACTTATCATAAAACATACAAACCAAACTACTATGTCTGACTTGGTGGAAATAACCAACATTATTGACAGTGAGTAAAATATAGATCTGAAAGACTCATAATGATTTGGTTATACAAGAAGCCAAAAATATGAAGTGTACCCAAGTTACTAAAAAGCAAGGAATAAATCTCCAAAGAAAAGAAAATCCAGCCATTTTATGGGAGATTCAGTGCTGGAAAACAAACCATAACTTGGTGATTCACAAGGTTCCAGAAACAGCCCTAGTCTACCAGGTCATCCCCCATACTGAGGGCCACCACATAGGTGTGGTCAAGGCTACCCCATCAGTTTCACAGTGGGAAGGGCTTTTCTGCCCCTAACAGGAGGAGCAAGGCCTGATTTCTTATAAGGCACAGCCACTAGCACATTTCTCAGTTTGCTTGAGGCTGTGAGCTTAGGTGATAGAAAAGCTTTAGAGAAACCCAGAACCTTACAGCTAAAAGCTAGGTCACGGACTCTGAATAGTGGACAGAATAGCTGGTACTCCAGTCAGATTTCTAGACAGAGCACAGTGTTGAAAGCTCAGGAAGTCAGCTTAGCACTCACAAAGGACAAGGTGTCAGGCACCACCAGGGAGCTGCAGAGACAGAGACAGAGACAGAGGCAGTTGGCCTATGTCACTTGGCTAAGGTGTTACAGATTCCCTCTGTTCACTATCACTTTGTGCTCTAGAGAGCAGAGCCTAAGTACAGAGAAAGGATGTAACGTTACTTGATTGAAATCAATTTAGCCACTTGAACTTGCCTTGCCTTAGGGAAGTCTGGTGGAGGGATCAGAGTTTGAACTGGATCACCTGCAGCAGGGAATGGGTCTACTTCCCCAGTTAAGAAAACAGGCAGCAAGAGGACCCCATCAGCACAAGCAGGCAGTTTTCTGTTGAGTACAGTGACTAGGGGCAGAGGCAGGTTCACCTACAGCAATGGGAAGCTGCTGGGCAGGTGAGCAAATTGGGTAGCATCAAGGAAGCATCTGGAAACAGGTCCTTAGCCCGGCTCTGGGGACAGCTGAAAAGTTTTTGTTTGTTTTTTTGAGTCGGCCTGGAATGGCAGAGAAGAGCACCTTTGTGTAGTACATAAGGCATTTAGCTTTGGATTTAATGCTCACAGCAGCCCTGTGAAGTGCACAGCACACACTGTCCCTCCATTTACCTAAGAGAAATGAGCCATGGGATTAAATAGCTTCCCCACAACACTGTGCTCATCCCACTGCTCATGCTTACTTTTTTAATTCCACAACTTTCAAACTCTTTCCTACCTCTCAGCCCGCACATGCTTTTCCTTTGCTCTAGAATGCCTTTCTCTGGGCCATCTACCTGGCTAGCTACTCATCCTTCAGGTCCTAAGTGAAATGCCCGTGAACGCATAGGCCTCCTCAGACCTCCCCGACCCTGATTCTGCTCCGAACCTTCCTTGTACCATTGTATATTTTCTTTTTGTAGTGCTGACCACAATGTCTGATTATTTCCCACTGGACTGTGAACCCCAGTGAGTTCATGGGCATCGTGGGTCCTTATGTACGTACGGTGCCAGACACATAAATACCATGAACAGGCTTTGGAAACTAGACACAAGGGCAGTCTCAGACCCAGAGCAGGACTAAGAGCCTGACTGGCAGCCAGGGGCCAGGGCAGGTGCCAGAGGACGAAATGGCAGGCAGGGCAGTCATCTGAGTCAGATGACCTTTCCCCTCAGGCCCACCCCTCAGTAGGCATTCTGTCATCACTGGAGATGGCAAACTGTCGCCACAGTAAGGACTCTGGCCTGTGCCTTTCATAGGCTTTGGCAAACTTTAAGGGTCCTGAGGCCTTCAAATGATTAAATACTACCCGTACTGCTCTTCTAAATATTCATAGAGACAGATGCCTTTGAATAAAATTCTATATGAAGTGAGAAAGTCATGATACAGGCTATCAACTCCACAGTCGCTGCCCATGTACTTACCACAGTTCACTGACTTGAAGATGCATATTTTCTTATGTGGAACAGCAACAAAATGAATCATGTCTTGGAGCTGAGGTCCTAGAAACATGTCGATCCGAAGTGAACATTTCTTCCTTTCTAGTGGTGATAAAATGGCAGTGCATCTCATAAGTAACAAATCTTAAATGTGATGAAATGTGGTATATAGTACCCACAGCATCTAAGCTACTAGAAAGAAGACTAAACAGATAAACCCAGCGCAATGTTCAGATGAGAAAATGCAAGTGTCTACCTTAGAATTCTTAGGTGGTCAAATAATTGACTCTGCTCTCTGTTCTTAAAATTAAAAGTTTTAAATTCTTAAAGTTTAAGTTTTAAATCTCTGGCCAATTTCTAATTTGGACCCCATGACTATTATGTGTGAACTGCTTCTGCCACCACACAAAACTGACAGGAATTGCTCTCCCAGGTAAGAAGCACCTCACCATCCTTGGAAGTACAGAAGGAGAGTCTCCTGATGACAGCCTTGTCGATTTGGTAAGTGCTGAACACTGGTCAATTGCAGAATTGCCAAAACACTGCTTTTATCACGAATTGGTATTTCAGAGAAATGCTGTCTTTGGTGGAGAAAGTCATGTAACCTTTTATGAAATAGACTTGCTTCCTCCCAGACTGCTACCTTTTATAAAGAGCTAATCTTTGAACTTTTAAAAAAGAAGCAAAATTGAAGTCCAAGGAAAATGACGAGCGCACTTAAATGACTGGGGTGTGTCCCTGCAATCTTCCCTCCTAAAATGAAGTGAGAAAGGCCAGCCTATTCTTAGATAAAATCAGCATGCTTACATGACTAGTAAAGCGCCCGATGGACAGTCAGTCACACCATCTGCCTGCCTTTCAAACTCTTGGCTTGTGAGCAGCTCACTTTACTTTCATAAAGATACAATATGAAGATACAAGGGGGAAACCCCAGCACAACACCTCGACAGCTCTTCTCTTCAAATCATTGTTGTAGCTCAGCAAAACATGACCCTCCCATCCAAAATGTTTCCTCTTCAGGCCGTTGGACTCGGGGTCCGGTTTATCAAGTTGGGGGGCCTTTCTCGTGGTGAATGGGTGACTAAATACAACCGCCTTCTGACTATAGAGGAGGAACTGGTCCACGAGGGAACGCTGGGTACGTGCTGCCTTCTTGCTTTGTTTTCACTTCGCCATGAATAAGAGAACAAAGATTGGACCAGGGGGAATAGAAGTCCCTCAGCAGGAGGGCAGGGGAATCCAAAGACTATAAATAAGTGCTGACAAAACTAAGATGGCACTTGCCACAATGCACATTGTTGCCTTAATGGATTATCTGTTTACCTGAGTGTTAAAATCTGGCCTGATGCTTTTCAATAGAATTAACTGATTGAAATCTCCAAGCCTACCTTTTGTCATGGTCCAAATTATCCTTAAGGTTTCTTTGCACAGTCTGAAAGTTAAAGGCAGATGTTTTTCTGATGGTTCTTGGAGGCAACTTGGTTTACTTAAAACCAGGAGGCAGTGTGCTAATTCTACTGTATATTGGGAAGGCTAAGATCTCAAGAGAAATCAACTGATCGTTTAAGAAATGCTACCTTTATAAATCTGCATATGAAGAAGAACCTTGTGTAGTGGTTGGAGAGAAACATCCTAAACATACATTTTTATTTTTTATATTACTATTGTGATACCTGAAAGGAGACCGTGGCATGCAGGGACATTTAAAGAGACCAGTAAAAATTGTGATTTTTAAAAATTTTGTCATGTTTACATATACACACAGATCCACAGAAAATGAAAGTATAATTGAGAGACCAAATTTGAGTCATGTAAAGGCATCAACAGTGAATCTGGTTGTTTAAAAGTGTGTAACACAAAAGCTCATTTTTTTCAAATGTGTTAAATTATATTGTTTTACATGTTGTCTGTCATCTTGACTAGAAGAGGCCACAGTTTCCTTAAATGGCCTCTCACATTTCCAGCCACTTCACAAGGAACACAGGTGCTTCAGAGCATCACAAACCTAGGAACCAGAGGGACAAGCCCTCCTCAGGTGTTAGTGCAGCCATCTGGGGGTTCCAAAATGGATTAAGGGATTAGTTGAGAATTTCTCAGACACTGGTCACTACATGCTAAGAGGACCCAAAACAGGCAAAACCAATCTCTCCACTACCACCTTTGATTAGAGGATATTGGCAAAATCTCAACCACTAAATCTACCACTGTGGGCCTGATTGGAATAGTCCAAGTCTGCCCCTGGTCCTCTTGGAGCAGGTGGTCTGCATTCAAGCAGTGTGGGCCTCTCCTCTAGTTTTTCCTGGTACCCTTTTCTGCTAAGCTCTGTCACAACACATCAAACACTGTAGAATGTCCTGTTAGGTGTGTATGGTATAGCACAGTTAATGCCTAACCAAAGACGGACCTGGTTTAAGTGGTTCTGGGTTCTTTTCTGATAGTGATGTGACTCCTATTGATAGTTTTGGCGATGATGCCATTCAAATCATGTGATATATAATATCAGCACGGCTACATTAGACAGTAAATTTATTTTTGTTGTTTTTAATAGGTTTCAAAGAAGAACACACTTTTTTTGACTTTAATGAGGATGCTGAGAAGGCCCTTGAGGCGGCTGCTGGTGCTGGTGAGCTGCTTGAGCCTCCAGAGCCCATCTTCCCCACAGAGGTTGTAGAGGAGTTGGCCAAAATGTGAGCCTCTTCCAGCCAGGGGCAGTAGTGCAAGGCACGGCAGACAGCTGTGAAGTACATCCCTGCACCGAGTCTGCTCTTAAGCACCACCAACTCATGCGCTCTTTTTTTTCTTTTAATTTAGCTGTTTGGTAATATACTCATATGGTGTGTTTGCCTGAAATTTTATCTGTGAACTTTTTTTTTTTTTTTAAGCCATCATATTTCCATGGGGACACGGGATCTTTTGTCCACTTTTCAAGATCATGTTCTGCTTTTATCAGAGGCCAATACTTGTACTGTTGAAACAAAATAATTAGTTTAGCTCTGGTTTCGTTCATTTAGTTACAATTGGAGTCACACTTTTGGGGTACCCTCTTTTGTGTGACATGTTGGCATTCAGTAAAACACCTCACCCTTTACCGAGCAGAACATCTCAAAAGCAAAAACCTAATTCAGCAAGAAGCTCTTGGTGCCGGAAGTAGGTGCCATCTCCTTGGCTCACCTGCTCCCCAACCCCACCTGGCCTTTCTGTGGCCAACCTCATAGGAGCACAGAGCGTCGCCTTGTTTTCAACCACCAAACAGCTTTATCTCACTTCTCTACAAGCAATTCCCTTTCCTCTCCTTCCTGCTTCCTCTTAAATTTTAGTTTTCCTTATATATTATCTTTGTAAATCCCCTTAGATCTGTTTTAGAACAAGAATGGGTATAGATTAATAAGTACATCGGTGAATAAATAATCCTGTGGTTCTTAAATATCCAGTTGTTTATACAGCACCATTTAAAAAGTGATCAGCGAGTGTTTAGAAGTGAGATGCTGCTGACCTGGCTCTCTGAAAGCTAGTGTTACAGCAGAGGAGATAGTAAATAAACTCAAACACACATCTATAGATATGATCATGTCCCACTGCTTTATATGGCTGGGTTCTCTGTTAAAAGGGCTACCATTTCCTTTAGTTAAAATTTACATAAATTGCCATGAACTGACCTGTAGGAGAGTTGGCTGAACTTGGACTTCAGACACAGTCTCTACATTTTTACCAAGCACAAGAGGGCCTCTCCTTTTGAAAAGTATGAACTAGGAGACTTAATGACCTTTTGGCAGAGCTGAGGTTACCATCTAAAGTTGGCTCCATGGCAGACTCAGAGCAGTTCAAGTTGGACTTGGACTGGGACAGAGAACTGGTTGGTATCACTCTAAGCTGGGAGAACTGTGTCCACCTCTCCTGAGGCTTAGCAACCAACACTAGGCAGGACAAACTGGAAGGAAAGTTCATTTTAAAGGGAGGACGAATATCCTCAGATGCACATACATACATAAATCTTAAGTGTGCCCCCAAATTGTGACATGAATTATAATGAAATCAATGAAACCAGAGCAAAAACTAATTAAATTCAATTAACCAAAGAGGTGACTTATCACCTTCACCAGATCAGCACTTTAATTTCAACACAAAGCACAGTCCACTCACGCTAACCTCACTTGAGGTCTGGGCTCACCTATGGACAGCAAGCATTTAAATTTAGACTTCGGGCCCCAAGAATACTTTCTATTTATAGTCTCTCTGTTATGTAATATAAAACATATATAATAATAATACCACTATCTGCAAAATAGATGAAAGAAACTAGGCATATCCCAGTTTAAAAATGAGAGGGATGGGGAAATGCGAGTGCCTAGAAGAAACTTCCAACCATTCTGACCCTGTCGCGAGGACTGCCTGCCCTTCTGAGGTCAGTGGTGATGGCGGGTGGTTACACACCACCCACAGCTGTCGGCACAGAAGCTGAGGTTATCACATGATGAAGTGATTACACACACGTAGTGTGCATTTAGGAAAATAACCCAGGCTCTGTTTTTAAGATTCCCTGACACAGACTTATCATTTACCTGACACTCAACCTAAGAATGTTCTGGAAAAAGAATCAACAGTAATTTGTACCTGTACTACTCCATTTCCAACAAACCTTTTACTGTTAACAAAGGTAAGGAAGGAGGAATTATTGATGAACAGTTGGGGCCAAAATATCCATCTTCTTTTTACTTAGACCAAACAAGGCTGGGTGCTAATGGCCCTGGTGACCCTGACAATCAGAACTTCCATGGGGCTGATCAATTGCTAAAATGACTGTGGGTGAGGAGTTTGAGACTAGCTCAGACACAAAAGGTGCAAGAATTTTAATTCAATTCTTCTTATTCTTCCAGAGAAGAGAGAGACATTTTTTCTTTTTTTAAGAAGCAACAGCATAAAGGACCTCTATTCCTCTGTCTCACTGTGGTTATGAAAGTATATCAAGGTTAGTTAAGAAAACTAGCAGAGATTTAATCTATTATCCCCCAGACAGAAGGAGAAACAAATGCCCTTTTAGAGAAAACAAAAACATGGGGTTCCTCCCAGTTTTAAAGTGGTATACGTTTTGGGTGTAAATAGCCAAGAACATACCTTAAAGACAGAAACACTGGTCTCCCCATTTCTTACTATCTGGGACCAGCTGCTTTGTTGACAGTTACCCCCAGCAGGGGCAAACCTGAAAACTGAGGTGAAAAGGGAAAAACTGTAGGAAAAAGGTGAGTAAACGATCTTCAAATATCTTTATGTCACAGTAACTTAAGGTGTTTCATGGTCACGGGGGAAGTACAGTAGGCAGCTTGGAAAGAGAACATGGAAAGTACCAGGTGCGGACTGCAGCCTGGCCCAGGTGGCACGTCTCACCAAACAGGAAGTATTTTTGCTGGACACAAAGGTGTTTTTATAACCATGTTATCCTGCTGGTGTGCGTGGTGTTCATATTCCTAACCGCAAACAATGCACACACCAGCAGGCCATGGCAGAAACAGAGGAGAGCTGCTCAATGGAAACCATTCTGTGTGTCATCAAAAATTACTAAACTCATCAACTTATACAAATATCTTATTAAAGAATGTCAAGGTTGGCTGAGTTTTGGGGTTGGGGATGTAGCTTCGAGGTAGCATATGCAAAGCTCTGGAGTTCAGACTCCAGCACCACCAAAACCAAAACCAAAACAACAAGTCAATAACCACAATTGACCCTTAATGGAAACTGTTGGTGCTTTTTTTTTTCTCTCTTTTAATACTTTCTGGTGAGGAGAGTTCAAATCACAGCATAACAGAACTCATCTAAGCGAATTCATCAGTTTGTAGTTAAATACCATATAGCAGTATTATTCAGTTAGGGAAATATACAGTTGAAAATCATTACATTTTAATTCCCCACAAGTAAACTGATAGGAAACTGGAAAATCATCACTGGAAGAACATGGAAGGAGTTGAGCATAAGGAACCTACAGGAAGATAATTGTCTCCACTTGGAAGAAGTATGTTCACTGCCTCCCACCTCTCCAATGCTCAAGCACACGTGCAAAAATACAATACGACTACTGCAATTATTACTATCATTTTCTCCTGCCCTTAGGTGAGAAACACCTGACAGCTACATGCTGATTCATGCTAACAAAACTAAACCTTTCACTTTCTTTAATAGTAAAATTACCATTACTGAATCGTTGTCATAAAAAAGTGCATTCAAGTACATTACCACTTATTTTAAATAAACACCAATTTTGAAACAATCAACTTTGAAAAGCTGCATAAGTTTTTTTAAAAAAAATCCCTGATTACATTTCTATTTATTCACTGTGGTAGCCTGAAACATTGTATTTTTAGAGACTAACTACCACTTAATTTCTTTAAGGGAAAAAAATAAATAAACCTGTGTAATGTAGAACAGCAGTGAAGCAAGAAAAATGTGTGCTTGTCACTTATCTTCACTGTACATAAGAACTGTGATAAAATATGGTACTTGTGCCACATTCGTATATGGGAAAACACAATTAACTCATAGGACAGAAAACATGGTTTACCAAGATATTACTGTGAAATTCGAGGTTTGGACCTGCCCCTCCACTCTGTATTCAGGCAACCAGAACATTCCAACTGAAGTCCCTGGGAGGCACTGGGCAACAGTTAACATCCAACAGTTAACACAGACCCAAGGGACTACTAGTTTGATGCCAGCTCCTGAGTTTGAAGTTTATCTGCATCTATCCTTGAATATAATTTGCATGCCACAGACCCCAACCATTCCCAAGCTGCTGCAGTTTGTCCATCAAGAGAGGACCAGACCCTAAACATAAGCTTCTTGGGGGGGCTTTTTAAATCATGTGGAGTTGGTCAGTTCTGTTTACCCAATTATCTACAAACACCTTGAACTTTCAGCCTTACTAAAATTGATGAGTGGTATGCACACTTCCTAAAAAGATATCAACATCTGAGTCTTTTGTAACCTTCTAAAAGAAGTCATACTTAATACATATAGTAACTAGGAAATACCTTATCCCTATAAAGATCAAAACCCAAAAACTACTTAGAATGTGTATTTTGCTAAATAGCTCACTTATGCTTATAGTTGCTACTTACAAAAGTGACACCAGGAAAGACCTATTGAGTACAGTGACCAGAGAAAAGTGTCTACAGCCCTTGACAATACACCAAGATGAGTCATGTGCTTATTGAAAAGGACTTCCCAATAGCCAGCCTTCTGGTTTGCAGATCAGCAGCTGGAGCTGTCCGTCTCTCTCGTTGTTTCAACGCTGTCTTCTTTGAATTCTGGTTCAGTTTTGCCTTCCTCCTCCTTGCACTGAGTTGGATCTTTTTCAACAGCCTGGTCTTTGGTTTGGGGTTCATGTGAGGAAACGGGATCTAAAACTATAACTGGTTCATCTTGTTTTTCACTGCCAATGTATTTTCTCCTGTATCCAATGTTACTGGGAGGCCTGTGGATGAAGAGTTAAAAAGAAACATAAAAAGCAGAGAGAGAAAATATTTGTCTTCCATATTTCTGAATTCAGACCAACAACAACAAACTATAATGTTCCAAGTTTAATCAACATGCACATAGCAGTCTTTGAGAAGACAGCCATTAAAGAAAAAATAATAGCCAAGCTATCAGATTACATATTAGGAGCACAAGGCCAGAAGGAGGAAGGCAGAAAGAGTCAGAGCGATTAACTACAGGAGCGTTAAAAAGCCAAAGCACCTACCTGCTTAATGGCTTGCTCTTCTCAGGAAGTGCAAAGCTTAGGGATCCCTTGGGCATCCCCCCCAGGGCCTGCTGCCCAGACCCCTTCCCTGCTGCCCTGCTTAGCTGGAAGGAGCCAGTCTGCTCCCTACTTCCTCTGGCCCCTGGGTACAGCTGGCTGCAGATTAGCTGCAAGGAGACTGCATGAAGAGGTGAGGAGTGCTAGCTGCAGCCATTACCAATAAGGACAGACCTGACCTCAGGGGTGGCAGGGGATGAATCAGAGAGTTCAGGAAATAGGCTCAAATGCTAAGACACCATCGACTTCTCCAACCAGGAGGACCTAGCTCCTTTTTTTTTTTTTTTAATATTTATTTATTTTTTTTTAGTTCTCGGCGGACACAACATCTTTGTTTGTATGTGGTGCTGAGGATCGAACCCGGGCCGCACGCATGCCAGGCGAGCGCGCTACCGCTTGAGCCACATCCCCAGCCCCAGGACCTCGCTCCTTGAGAAATCTCTGACTGAATTTTCAAGGCAGTTTATTTTCCCACAGAAGCCATCTGTCTTCTGATGCTTTCAAGAAACTATTGCTTCTTGGGCTGGATGGGTGAGTTTCCTTGTGGAAACAAGGTGTCCCTCAAGTGTTTTCTCTTGGAAATCAGGCTGCTGGCACCCAGTCCTCAGAAGCTCTGGCCTGAGTCCCCATGGGAGGCATGGGCTGCTGCACAGTGCCTGAAGGTCGAGGCAGCCATGGTGTGGGGCTGGGCTCTCCACACTGTTCTCGTCCTCCTGGACAGTTCCAGAATTAAGCCTTTTTGTTCAGAGAACTCAGTGTTAGCTGTTAGCCCACACTCCACTGTCCTGCCTGACCTGTGCTGGGGAGCTGTTGGCCAGCCCCTCCTCAGGAGCTGGATCCCACTATTCTGGCCTCTTGAGCCAGTGGGATTGGCCGGCAGATGCTCTTACCACCTAGTAGTTCTCCCTTGGAGGACTTACCACAGTTAATTAGTAGGTGTTTCATGTCTGCCTCTTCCAATAGAATGCAAGCATCCACAAGGTGGGGGTGTTCAGTTTTGTGCACCTAGCACAGATCATTTTTGGAATAACCGAATACACAAATGCTAACAAACCAGCAAAGATGCAGAATGAACAGAGAGAGACCAAGGTTTGGTGTGAATGGTTGGAGGTCTCTCCTATACAACAAAAACAACAGAAAAAATGATCCACTACAAGAGAAAGTAGCCTGCCTGACCCCATTCACAGGCACAAAACACTAAAACCCAAGGACCACATTTTTATCAAAGACTTGGAAATCATTCTCTGTGGCCACTGGGTTATATTAACCACATGGCTTGGCCATCATCATACATGAGTAATATGTGAGTTTGTATTCCTTGGGGGTGGTGAGATCAAAGAGATCATCAGGAACCCAAGAGGATGGGCCGTGCTGCAGGGTGGACAGATCCTTCATCTGCACCATCATGACATTGTCCATCTGCGTTGGACAGCAAGTCACTTTTTGAGACATATGCTACTATGCTCTGGGGATCAGTATGGGATGTAGTTTCCCCACTGGTACCATTTTGACTTTCTCTGACCCAGGCAACATGTAAATGCTGATGAGAGAAGCAGAACTAAGTAATGTGAAGAATCTATCACAGGAATTAGACCTTAGGCCGCGGGGGGCGCTAGCAGACAGTCCATAGGAGTCTTTTATCTCGGCATGTGATGCAGGCCCTGAAATCAGCTATTCTGGCAACTGGGGGCCTGGGGTGGGGGGATGGCTTTAAAGTGGCAGAGACTGAGGACAAATTAGAGATGCATCTGTCACCCACAAGCATTGATCCTGATAATGCACACATCTGCAGGATAAGCTTGCACATGCACCTGGCCCCAGGATGTGGAGGAGCGGAGGAGGAAGTTGGTAGAGCTGGAGAAACCAAGGGCCAGCCACTGCCACATGCCAGTTAGGTATGCTAGCACATCAATGACACTGTGCATGGGCTCCACCAGAGCCTTCCCCATACAGACCTTCACAGTGCTAAAAAAAAAGCTCATTTTAAGGATGACAACTTCACTTCTGCCATTTAAATCTCATGCAAATTTCTCTTCTGGCCAATTCTGGAAACAAATGGAATGGGTAAGCAAATTCTAGGAAGCAAAGCTGCAGCCTAGCTTAGGTTTCCACGAAAGCCACAATGAAGTCTGCAGGTCAAGTCTGGCCTGACTCCACCAGATTAAGTCCGAGACCTCTGCTACAAAAGCCAGCCAGTCCACTCAAAGCATGCAAAGGAGGTATTTGTCTCATTTGGCATTCTGGGTGGGCAACTTCCATGAACCCATACCAACCTTCATCACTTTGGCAGAACATGGAGGTTTTCATGTCCTGTGTATCTGCAGGTGAACTATCCTTAGAGAAAGCTGTCGTCAGCAGCTGGGAGAGAAACACTGCAGGCAGTGCTCTCAAGTCTCCACAATGGCAAAAAGGAAAAGGTTGATTGAACTGAAAACTCAGAAACCTTGTATTGTCAAACTGCAACTGTCCTGGAATCATCTCAGTCCAGAGAACCATTCATCTGTCCTGAAGTTAGCTTCCCAACTGCAGGTTAGCCTCCTAGGTCACTTGTGGGCCAGTCTGAGAACCCCTCTGTTAGCTGTCACTGAATGAGGCACAGTGCGCAATTTCTCTGAATCTTCACTGAAGCAGAAAAAATGTTTTTTCAAGGATAATGACCACTGCTTTGGAACCCCAGTGTGTTAAAGCAGAAAGGGACTGGGGCAATCCTGTAGTCTCATCTGTCCTGCAATGAAGATGACAAGGTGTGCAGAAGAGGAGAGAGCCTGGCCTACACCACACAGCTCAGCAGCAGCAGTCAGGGTAAGAGTTGGGCACTGGCTCCCGTCTCCTGCCTAGTCCACAAGCACCATGCTGTTTCCCAAAGGCATCTTCTCCTGTGGCATGGATACCACAGGCTAATTCTAGCCTCTTTATGGATTTATTTCCTTCTAAACTCCCATTTACATCTGCCTCTTTCAGATCTGTGAAAAAATAGTCCACCCCTCAGGCTATCCCTTGGTTTGTTTTTCTTTCCTCTGTAGTTTGGACTCCCCCTGGTTTGATATCATTAGGCCCATTCTTTGTTTCCCTGGGGAGCTGCCCAAGGTTCCTTCTGGAATGAGGGGCCTTCCTGTGCCTCATTCTATTCTATCCCACCCTATGGGACAGCGAGAGAGCTGTCCCTTCGGGGACAGTGCCGAACCCAGGCTCTTGTTCAAGGTAGCTACAGTGGCAGTTCTAGAGGGATAAGTCTAAGCTTCTTGCCCAAACAGAAATCCTGGAAGCGCAACTGCAGCAATCCAATAGGGAATGTGCTTGACTACTATTCTTTTCATTTTTTTCTACTTTAATACAGCAACTAAAGACACTGACCAAAAATTAGCAATGACAAGTCAGTATTCATAAAAAGTAATGGCAGCCCTCCTCCCATATGCAGCCAAGTCTGCAAGTAAAACTTACATGTTATTGGTGGCAGGAAGTCAGACTTCAACCCTGGGATGCTCTGGCCAGAAGGGATCACTGATGTGAGCTAGTCTAAGTCTGTTACTTGTCAGGAGAAGACTCCAGAAGAGTGAGGTGAAATGATTTGTCCAATAGCACACACTTGTTAACAATGGGTAAAGGACAAAGACTCTGGAATCCTGATTTCCTGGCCAATACTTTTTCTTGCTACAACATACTGGCAGTCATTTATGGTCCATTCAAACAGATTATTTTTCATGAGTCATTTTAGACCATGTGCTCAAAGGTGATTTTGAGACAAAAACAAAAACCAACAAGCAAAATAAAAGTGAGGACACAATATACCAATCTATCCTACAAAGCCTAACGCCCAAGTACAACGTGGGTGCCCTTTTAGAAAGCAGCTACTGTTCCCAACTGCAGGAGAGCCAGGATGTGGGGCTCTGGCAGGCGGGGCTCCTTGCTGGCAAAAGGAAAGACCTGACTCCGAAGCATACCAGTACCAGAAGAATCAGAACAACTGCAAATGGTTCTGCCAAAGCTGAACTTGATAAAAGGATTTGGTGATTTCTCAAACTGTCACAAGAGAGGAAAGCGCAGCATTCTAATTTTTAAAAAGCACATCATTGTTTGCATTCAATGAAATTCCTTTCAAAATCAACTTTCCACGTTCCAATTATATTCAACAACATTCGAGCTAACATTTCGACTGCAATTCAAATTAACTAATGCCCAAAAGAGCCCTAATCGACATGGTTCTGAGCTCAATTGAATACAATCAAAGCTCATGAAATGAAGGGGGAAATGCTTATTTCATGCAAATTCTGCATATCACTCAAGCTTAATTTTACTGATAATATAAAGGTGGGACATTTTGAACATTACAGTGAATGAAACTTTTAAGCGGTGAGAGTTATTTTATAAAATGCTACCTCTGAAAAGCTGATTGCCAAACAGTATAAAAATGGTTTGAGGCATAAATGCCAAGTTCATTTTTATTTCACTTCTGAGGTAACTATCTTTCAAATCGCAACAGCTGGACTATTTAACACAATCTGGTGAATCAAAGTATAGCTCTTCTCTGGTCTCCCAGTGGGACGTCTGCATTAGTCTGTGGCAGCCATCCAACAAATGACACACAGCCGGACGGTCTGAACTCTGTTTCATTTTCAATAAAAATGGATAAAACCACAATCATATTTACCACCTTCAAGGCCAGAAAACAGAAAGATTTAAATTTGTCTTTACAAAGTAGTTTCCTGGGAAAACTCCAAAGAGGAAGTCAGCTTTCTATTTTCCCTAGTGTAAAAATAAGTCTTACTTTTTTTTTTTAAGCCCTTTACAGATACTAGAGCAGTGAACAGAAGTGGCATTACAACTGGGATAGTTTTTATTACTTCTTTCTCAAACTCTATTTTGTAGGAGCTTCTCCCATACCTGTCTAAAATTTTACAAAATAATGTTTCAAACATAAAGATGAAATTCTATCAGTTCTAGTACTTACAAAGGAGGCAGAACAAAGCTTGGTTTCTTTGGCTTTGTGTACTTTAAAAAATCTCTTTTAGGGCTGGGGTTGTAGCTCAGTGGCAGAGCAATTGCCTAGCATATGTGAGGCACTGGGTTCGATCCTCAGCACCACATAAAAATAAACAAATAAAATAAAGGCATGCTGTCCATCTACAACTACAAAAAAAAAAAATCTCTTTGAGCTTAAGATGTGTACTACTTTTTCAACTTAGTTCTGTTTATTTGCAGAGAGAATAAAAATACATAATTTTTATTTATAAATAACAATGTTGTTCAACAGAATATGACTGTTTAAAAATCTAACAGCTTTTAAAAATGATTTGCCCTCAAGATTAACAAGAGTTCCTTGGAACACAGATAAAAATGGCTGAACAAGGACCCCCTGTGTCCCCAACTCAGAAATATTTCCTTTTGTTTGGTGACTGCCATGCAGGCATCCCAGCCTTGGGTTTACATCCCAGAGCACGGGGCACACTACAAAGCCTGTACTAGTTCTTTTCTTCCTCTTGTGTTACACGGACCGCAGACATTTATAGACTCTGAAACTGGACCATCCTCATCAGCAAAAGCAACTCTGATAATGAGACAAGTAACTGGTTTTAGCTCAGGCAAAGGTTATGGAACACTTGTGATACTTTTTAGAGGCTACTTTTTTAGCTTTCTATAATTCTGCACAACTTTAAGTCAGCATGAAAAATACATCCAGATCCAAGATATTAAAAGCCGAGTGTTGGTCTAGGCATGTAGCTCATGGTGGAGTGCTTGCCCAGTGTGCAGGACTCTAGTCTGATCCCCAACACCACCAAAAAAAAGAAAAAGTCGGGGGCGGGGTGCTGACAGGGCTGAAATAGTCTTCCACAAACCCACCACACATGACACTGGCTCCCTAAAAAAGCTGCCAGGTACACAAAAAAATGCTTGTATTTTCAAGATAATTTTTTTTAATTATAATTTTTCTTTTAATTTATATTCTATACTTCAAACTCTGTTTTAAGATGGAAACTCACAAAAACTCAGTTGGCCACTTTTCATATACTTATGTGAAATGATAAAGTATATGCCCAATGAAATGGTGTTGATTAGCTTGTAACGTTAGGTCAGTTTATGCTGAGATCTGAAATTCCTTTCGCTCTAGTGGGCTACTTCTGTTTGAATAAGTTTTTAAAATGACTTACTACATACAAATAAAAAGAAACATAAATACTGCAAAGACTATTGAAAATTGGTTTAAAAAAACTACAAAGTACCAAAAGCAAATGATACATTTTATACAAAGTCTTGTGAAATCCTAGGTGCTTGAGTCTGCAAGGCAGTTAATTCTTGGGGAGAACTGAGTTACTCAGCAGCAGGGTGAGGGTGACTTCCAGATTTACTGGGCAGCATTTACCAGCCACTTTCACACTCGCTGTAACACATCCTCAACCACTAATCTGCAAGGAGCTGCTGTCTACACAGCACCTTGAAACACACACGTGGAAGACAATACCAGCTGCTGATCTTTCCGGCAGCCCACAGGATAACTCCTTGGGGGGGAGGAAGAAAAGACTAAGTGAGGGGATCTCAACTTCCAGAACATCCAGTTGTTCTGCTAATTTTGTTGTTAAAACTTAATTGTCCATGTACAGGCCACATGGAGAACCATTGTAGTGGCGCTTGGCCGAACAGGGCTGCTTCCTGCAGCGTCAGTACACAATTCAGCAGTACTGAGATTACAGGCGAGAGCACAGCAAATCCTTTAATTGTGTAAGAGCATCAGATTAAGCAGCAAAGTCCATGTGCTTCATTCTTCGGGCTGGCGGACCTTTTGAGGAAATAAATGTTTACTAAGTACCAGGAAGGTGCCTCCCCGCTTCCTGCCATGCAGGACAGAAGGAAATAGGAAGTGATGAGGAAAATGGAAGGGTTGGGAATAACAGGAGGAAAACGAATCCTTCCAATGCAGAGCTAAAACTTCCCTGGTCTCCAACTGAACAAAATGGGGACCTAAACCTCTCTGTAAAAATGGTTATTTGGCCAACAAAATTAATTTTCAGCTAAAAGCAACACTGGAGAGAATAATTTTATGCCAAGTTTCCCTAAGAGAAAATTAAGAATCTCAATTTCTATTTGCTAATATCTTTCAAAAGCTCCAACTTAAAATACAGGACTTTCCAGTTCATTTTTCTGTGTTAGCAACACACTGAAAAGAATGAATAAAACTGAAGGGCCAGGTAGAGGTCAAACAATGACAAATCAATCCCACTTTTAATTAAAAACCTGAAAGGCAATTAGATTTTTTTTTTCATGGAAATGTTTGATTGGTCACACAAACCATGAGACATCTAAAATTTCTGTTTTATCGGCTACCCTTTGGTATTCAGTAAGTGACCCCAAAAAGATGAACTCTTACAAAAATAAATTTGTGTGGGGCCAAAAGTCACATGTTATTTAGAGAGACCATAGATACAGAAATTAAAGGTGAATTAAAATAAAAATGGTTTCACTGGAAATGGGACATTTTTCTATGGAAATTGAAGTCCTCTAATTGCTACATGGGTTTTTGTTTTTTAAATTATCCTAGGGCAGGATGTGACCTCTTTTGACCCCCTAAACAAAAAAGCAAGCTAACTGACTGGTGGTTTAAAAGGAAATTGAAAAGCACTTGGTGAAGCCTACAGTTTGGGGGCACATGGGGTGGAAGAGAAGGTGGTAAATTAGAGAAATGTTAACTGGAAGAGCCTCTGGCAAGTGGGCCTCAAGAGGACCTTTGAGAGTGACCGGGAGAAGAGGACAGGGCTGGGAACCCTCACATCACACGGGTACAGGGGAACCTAGCTCCCTGGACAGGGGCTCTCCCTTTTGGAAAATCATCTTGAGGCTGACCACCTTGTTTAATTGTAACTGCTAAGAATCATTAGTGGAAAATGTGTATATGGATGAAAAAGCTCAACTGAGAAGAGCCAGGCCACCTCCAGATGACAGTTTCAGAGACAAAAAGCAAGATAGCAACACCACAAAACACCCCAGCTCTGGCCAACCGTGAGGCAGAAAGCTCTACGGTCAGCGCCATTCTTTCCGTGCTGCAGGCCCATCTGTCCTGCCTCTTGATAAGGTGTCCTAAACCTCAGGGTCAGAGGACAATGAAGCACAAACTCGAAGGACTTACTCAGTAATGGGACCAAACACGGTGCTCTCTCAAAAGGGCACAGTGCAAAGTGGACACAATGATCAAATTTATGTGGGGCTTTAGAATATATGTTTTTAAAACAAGTAGATTCACAGATAGTGATGCACCTTAAAGCACCTTCCTAATCCAATGATTAGAGTCAGACAGTTTCAAAGTATTTGACTTCTAGAAATAAACTATTCTTTGACATGTTTGAAGCAGCCAATAAAATAAAAAAGGTGTAAATGAAACATACACTGAGGACTAAAGTAGCTTAGGCTAATTTCCAAAGTTCATTTGGAAGCATGCCTCTTCACTGGGTATTTGGCATGAAAAATGTTAAAATGATCTCTTCCCAATTATCTGTTATGACTCTTGCTAATTCAGATTGGCTCTCCTTTTCAGAAATCTTGGTTTTGAAGGTGACCTTTTCATTGCTTAGACCAGCCTTAGGAGGGGGAGGAGCAAAGGAGGAGGACACTACCCATTTGTGTGGAGGATCCAGGGCAGGATGTATTACAAGGCCAAGGAAGTGACGTAACTGCAGAATCGCTGCTTCCTTGAGGAGAAAGCTTTTGATCATTTGCTCCTCTACCCCTTCCTCAAGCTCTTAATACACAGAATGCTATAGCTCAAAAAGTATGGGCTCGGGAGACAGAATAAAAAAGGTTCATATGCTATCTGACCCAACTATCAATTAGGAGTATCATTCTGTGCAAGCTGTTTATTATTCCACTGAGCCTCAGTTTTCTCATTTGTGACACAGGGATAACATCTAATCTATAAGTTTGGGAGAATTAAAATAACACAAGAAAATGCCTGGCTTAGTAAACTTTAGTGAAATACAGTGACAAAAACAAACCATCATGGAAGCAAATTCCCAAATCCCAAACTTCCAAACCAGAAGCCTGTTCTATTGCCCAAAGTCTCTGTCTCTAATCAACAAATACCTCCTACCTGCTACAAGTCCAGCACATTTCCTCTTGGATGTATACTGTTTTACTATGACCATATATTGGTGAACAATAGAGAAAATATTAACTTCTAGCACATGCACACTGTGCTGAGTGCACACACTCTAATGCGGTAGAGTTTTTCTAATTTATTGTGGCTACATCAATCAAGAACATCAGACTTATGCATTCTGTTGATAACAGAGTTTCAGGATCTTGCATAGGATTAAAATGGAAGACAAAGGTCACCCACATCTAAGTCCACTGGGTTTTCTTAGTTATTGTTCAGCCTGTGCTTCTATTTCTGAAATACTAATCTCTTCCTTGCCCACCAGTCAATGTGCCAGTGCGCAGGCACGTGGGACTAGGCAACCTGAGTGAAAGCAGGAAGGCTACCCAGCGCCAGGTTCAGCCTGACTGTGCTGCATGGCATGCTGTGTATGTTGCTGGGAGTTTGATCAGGTGTCTGTGTCACAATAAACCACATACATGCCAGCAATGGTGGAAAACTGATGGTTACTCCCCTAAATTAAATCCACTTTCAAAAGCCAGAGTCATTTGGAAACATGCTGAATAGTCAGTGGTAATTAAAATGGGACACAACATTTTTTGATGCAAATAAGTACTTAACTAAGTCTCTTATAGGACCAAGAATGGCTCTAAAGTGGTCTTTCCTTCTCTTCTACTTTTTCTACCCCAAAATAGTCAGATAGAAAATTATTTCCTCTGAGACCAGGTGTTTCTAACCCAAACAGGTCTAAAAGCACTTGGGACAACAGTAATTTGAATAGGACTTAGGTGTGAACCCTGTGAGTTCTGATCATTTAACTTAAATATTAATTATTTTACACTTCTAGGTTTGTGGGTGTTTTACAGTAAGTTTATAAAGTAATGAAACAAGGTTGTAGGCAGAAAATATGTACTTAAATCTTGTTTCTAATTGAACATTTCTACCAAGCAACCATGTTTGTTAGGAATTTGGAGGAACCAAAAGGGACTCAGCAGACTCAATATCAGAGCATGAGGAACACAACAAAAGGAAAACAAGACATGAGTGACATCCATGGCTGTGGGGTGGCATGGCAGCAGAGCCCCTGCCTGGCATGCGCCAGTCCTGTGGTTCCATCCCCAGCACCATACCCATTCACTAAGACTTGTCCAAGGTCACCTGGCCCACATTGACCAAAGTATCCGGTATCTTAGCTTTCAGCTCTAACTCTTGTCCTTGGTGATCCATTATCCCAGCATTAGAATTTTTAAGTTAGGAATGTACTGAAATACTTTTCATATATTATCTGATTTAAACGACAACCATGCAGGGCAGAGGTTACCAAACACAATTTATGTAAGAGAAACTAAGTCATAGATTAAATAATTTGTCAAGGTCAAAGACAGTGAATAGTAGATGTGAGATCTGAACACTAGTCTATCTGATCTGCCACCCTGAGCAGAGGTGGAAAAGGCCAGGTTTAGAAAACTGATCACACTGTTTCCTTGTTGAGTCCCCTTTCTCCCAGGCTTTTGTTAATAAAGACACTACCATTCTAGTTTTTCAGACTATGCAACACTTGGATAGCCTATTTTCAGGTATTACAGCTGCCTGAAAGTAATAAGATAGTTTCTTTTCACCACACTGGGGTTCACGCAAGTGCTCTGCCCTGAGTTAAACCCTAGACCCCAAAAGATAGTTTCTTTTAAAAATTCTGTAATTTAGAACTTCCCCTCTTTTAATCTGACCATCTCACCCACCGAATAGCCTGAATCAAAGAATTTACTACATTTTAACATTATTGGATTATCAGATTTTAACAGTATCAGGGGAAAGAGCACAAAAGCAAAAATTAAGTGTAAACCCTGTTCATTGCAGAGCTGACTCTTCACCCATCCAAACATAAAAGGAGGTTGCGAGCATAATTCCCATCTGCATTACAGCCACTCAAAGTTAATAAAATTTAAATTCACCCTGAGATTTAAGACATCATGACTATGTAGTATATACTTACTGGAAATAATAGGACGTTATATTTTAAAAGTTATTATTAAAACAGAAACAGAAAAAATAGATTTCCATGCTCTGATTATCTTTTATCTTCTCGTTTCAAAACAAAAAACAAACAACAACAACAACAAAAAAAAAAACACCCCCAAATCTTGCTTTGCTTATACTGGTGACAAGAACACTGATTCTAATTAATCTTTGTAATTAAGTATTAAAAGTGTCTCTTGCTTTGTCATCGGTCCTTAGGAAATAAACCAATATGTATCTGACACATAATTTTCACACAGGAATTACTTACATGGGGAGCACACATGTACTGATTTTAGGAACTTACTGAAAGGAAAAAAATTTCCAGGCAGAGTTTGAAATTATTCAATTTTCCGGGTAAGTGAAGACCTTACACAGAAAACACCTTTATGTCTACCTTCACACTGGAAAATTTTCTGGTTGATTAGCAAACTTTCCTGTCTATCTGAGCCATCCACTGTTTTATTCATATTAAAAAAACGTGCTCACCCATTCACTTGAGAGCCTACTGCAGGACAGGAATGGCCCCAGGTGTTTGAGAAAACCAGAGAACAAATCAAACCAAAAAGTCCCTAAAAGTCCACTGAGCTTACACTTCAGTGCAGGGAGAGAAAAAGTGAACAATGAAGAGAATCTGTGTAGAGAAAACCAGCAGGTGACACCTGCCAGCAGGCGGGGTGGGCAACCAGAGTTTGGAGGAAGAGGGGCTACAGGTAAGCAGGTGGCCAGGAGACTGCATGAGAAGATGGGGCCCAAGCACAGAGCTGACAGAGGTGAGTGGGTGGGCCAGGCAGGTCTGGGCAAAGTGTACTAGGCAGAGGAGACCACACAAGCAAAGGGCCCAGTGGGGAATGGGACCTGGCCAAAGAGGCCAAACTGGAGAGAGGAGAGGAGAGCAGGAGGGTGAGTGATGAAGAGTAGGTAAGGGG
This sequence comes from Spermophilus citellus, assembly GCF_964194105.1. Lineage (NCBI taxonomy): Eukaryota > Metazoa > Chordata > Mammalia > Rodentia > Sciuridae > Spermophilus > Spermophilus citellus. Next base: position 84,459,023 of record NC_138195.1, read on the forward strand.
CACACACACACATGCTGGGGAAAGATGTATGTACCAGAGGCCCCACTGACTGGCAGGCACCCTTGACCCTGACTCCTGTCAAGGGCAGACGGTGCACGCACCTGAAAAGCCACGGTGGTCTTGCCACTGATCTAAACCAAAGTGCAATCCTTGGGTGTGAAATTGCTTTTTAAAAAGTAAAGGAACATTTCATTTTTTAATTGCTGTCCTGACTTCCTAGTGCTTTGCTAGTTCAAGTCCATAAGGCGGGACAATGTGGTCGTGTCACAATACATATTAGTATAGCAGAGCCAGCCAGAAGCAGCCCTGGAAATGACCCTTCTCATTCCTGGTTTCAAGAGATCCTAACAAATAACACAAGTTTTTACTTTTAAAGCCTGCAGGTAACTACATTAAGTTAAACTCTGAGTCATTACACTGCTAATCTACACACAGATGAATGAAGAGTGCCTGTCTAGGAAACGAATAATTGCCCTGTAGATACCCCAAATCCTCTGATTCCTTTGGTCTAGCTGTATTGAGGGAACGGAGTTCTCAGAAAGGTACTCTTATTTGCTGAACGCCTGTCAATATGAAAATAGGTGGCAGTAGTTATTTCAGCTACAGAATGTCAAGAACTGAATAATCAAGCATTAGGTTACAAAGTTTAAAAGTTAATACAGCAGCACAGAGTATTTGTATTAGTGCTTTAAGTGGATAAATTAAATTGAAATGTGTCCCTTAAGCAGTCATTGAACGAGCAAGATGAGAAATAAATTGAGCTTCACATCGGCCTTTATGGCATCTAACAACTGTGTCTGTCAACACATGGATCCTTTTCACTGTCAATTCAACGCACATTTTGCAGACCTTGGGCCTGCAATTATTTCATTTCCTTTCTTGGAAATGTAATTTCCACTTACTTTTGGAGAATAAAAGGCAGACAAAAGGAAGAAGGAGTTGCAGTATTTTCTGATTAAGATTATCTGTGTAAAATGGTAAAGGAAAAAAAAATCTATACACACACACTGAAGCATTTCTCAGAAACTAACTTGTCTCAGCTAAATTGCTTTTGTGTCTGGGTATTGGTTCAAATGTAGCCAGACTGTTGATGTCAAATTAGGTGTTAAACAAATTTAATAGGAAAGATGAAGAGTGAATATAGATCATCTTTCTGTTAGAACTGTGCAAATGACTCCAGTCAAAAGAAAGGAAATACACGACTGCAGGAGAAAATGTGCTTTTAAACACAATGAAATTAGATAAAACTGTAAATCAGCAAGGAAGACCATTCATTCCAAAAGAGTGGGGGGGGGGGGAGGTTAATAGCACCAATGAGAGAAATGCAAAGAGAGGAAGAAAATACCAGTTGGCAAAAATAGATCCAAATTGAATTTCAACTTCATTTGTCCAGGTTTCACCTTTTAAGCTAAGACAGCTAAAGCTACAAAAAAAAGGGGGCTCTTTCTCTCTTGACAGAACAGGAAATCAGAGGTTTAATTAACTGCGATTACAATATTCGGCTGATCTGATTTGCCTCACCTCTTCCTTTTCTTCAGCTGACAAACTAGCTGACATCCTGGCAAGAGAACTAAAGCAAAAGTGTAGACTAATTTCAAAAAGAGCTTGCCATTGTTATAAAACAAATTGATCTTCCACGAGAACTCACTGACAAAGTGTCACTTTGGAGCCAGTCTGCGTACACGACTCCTTACATAGGATGTTTTCATCCCAGGATACAGCAGGGTGGAGACACATCTTTCACAGAGGACCAGGAAATAAGTCTGTACAAAAGAATGCTTCAAAGTGGCCTCTGCAAGATCTAGCACCTTCTCCGGCTGCTCAGGAACCATGAAAGACAGATGAACCTAACATTTAACTTTGAAGGACTAGATGTCTCCTGATACGGAATTTGAGTATCAGCCAGGTCAATTCTTTGTGTAGAAAAAGAACCTGTTGCCAAACCAGTTTAGAGAAGGAATTCCCTTTAGACATGGTATTTGCTCTGGATCTGAAGGAGAGCTCTGGGGCAGGTGCTTAGAAGCAAAAGTTGGCTCATCAAAGGAAGGAGGAAGAGAACTGTTTAGCCAAATCAAAACCTCTCTGAAGAGAAACAAACCAAAGAAACACACGTTAGTCATTACAGATTCTTCTATATACTACTTAGTAAAGAGCATCATTACTTACTGAAACGTAACCTTGGAACTTGTGCATCCTTCCAATTTACGGGGCCCTTCACCTGGCTCAGGTGTTAGGGGGGACGAACTGTTGAATTCTGCCTCCAGAGTTTTCTTGGTCAAGGCTGTTTTTGTTACACTGGATACAGAACCCAACACTGGCATGGATTTGGACTCTGAGGTGGCTAATATCCCGGTAGGACCTTAAAACCAAACACATACCTCAAGTTTAATTATTCTGTGTGATGCTTATTAATATGGTACTGAAAAACAGATTAGGTGAAAACCCTCAAGAAGTGAAAAGGACAAGTTGGTTAAAAAATTTCAAGAGCATGCTGAAAGTGTTCCTACTGGAAACCAGCTGCTGCTTTTCAAAGTACCAGGAACACGCTGAGGAATTGTGCACAGAGCTCTGGGAAACCACAAACCCTAGCCATGGCTCCCTCGCGGACCAGAGTCCGCAGTGACCCTGGAACTGCGAAAACTCTTTTCTGCCCCCAGAGTATGGCTTTCTGGCAGCCCTGCCCAAGCCATCTTGCCTTTCAAGAGTTAATTCTTCCCAAAACTTGGCTCTGTGTTTTACATGGAAAATGGAACGATGTCAAAAGGCTCTTTTTAAAAGGCTCATGAAGGCTTCTTGAGCATTAAACAGCTTTTATGAACATTTTCATTTTAATGTGAATGAGAAGTAAGTGGATTTATTGCCTCTTAAAATACAGACACAGGATTATGAAAATTAAGAGGCAAAGGGTTTGGCTGTTTACCTTTTTGACTTTTCTGTTCTTTGGAATGGCATTTAACAACTACAATAGGGCTTGTTATTGAAATTACTGGCAAACTGGTCTAAAAATGCTGGGCATGTGAACAACACCTCATCCTGGCTTCCTTCTGTCTTTCTATAGGAAGACTGTATCCAAGGCAGTTTTTCCTTAAAGCAAACTTCCAGTATGTTTTTCCTGAAACTTCAGAAGGCATGCTTTTGAAACAAAGAGATTTATGAGATAAGCCATAGATATGAAAATTCAATGACAATTTCTAAAAATTTGTTTGAGAACAACCTTGAAAGGTAATACTAAGAGGAGGACATAATTTGGGAGTCTCCATATCCATAAGAGATGTCAGATCATCTCTCAAGATAGAAGCTTCTGGTAGGTACAGTCTAAAATGCTAGCTCATCCCTGGTCATTAATATTTACCTCTGGAATTTTATTCTTAAATTTGGCTAAAAATTTGCCTGGGAGACACAACCCTCCAGCCTGGAGAGTGCCAGCCCACAAAGCATTGGTGTGTAACTTCCTTACATATTTCATCTGAACCATTTGGGCAGACGGTTGGTGACACTACTGAATATTCAGACTGAAAAAGCCTTTTCCTTTTGGCTCTGTTAAGCCTTGTGTTGCAGGGGGTGTGAGAGTAAAAAGAGAAGGGCAGAAAGACCCAGAGCGCTAGCTCCTGGAAACACAGAAAAGAAGCTGAATCCAGACTTTCTGCAGAGCAGCTCTCTTCTGCCTCCTGGTAACTGATGACTTCAGCCCTAGATAGCTTGAAACAATCTGCCCTTGTGGGAAGGCGTGATGCGTTTCTGAACACACCAACCCTGCTGCTTGTTCTGCAACTGAAGCCAAATCAAAAGGAGGGAGAGTAGTGAGCTGAGCCAGAGCTCTTATTTTTCTTACATACAAAAAGAAATTTAAAAAAATGCACGAAGTTTGAGATTATTATTGCTGCACCCTGCTTGAGCCAACCGATGCTCTCTAAGAGGCACTGGCTGATCTTTAAGTCATCAGTTTGGTAGGCTCCAAGGCTAAGGAAAGCAGGGGAACATCACTCAGCACCAGAAGAAAAACTCAAGAAACAACGGTGCATGCCTGGCTGTTGGGGCAACACCCTCCAACCCAGGATCGGAGTCCTGCCCAGTCTGGACCACCTCCCTTTTGATACTTCCTTTGTCCAGGGTGTCCTCCCATCTACTTTTCTGTACAATTTTGTGTGCAGAAGCAAACAATGTCAAAGACTTCTCTGCACCAGAGGCACAAATCAATCCAAGACCTCAGCTCTGTCATTTGACCCCTGCCACGCAGATGCCAGGCTTCGGCTGCTTCCTCAATCTCTTCCCTGGAACTTTACACTTTGCCAGTCCATGACCTCTAGAAAAAGATGCAGGGAGTAAATGCCTCTTCCAGACTGATGCAAGGAAAATGTCTGCACCACAATGGTATGATTTCATTTGGATGAAGAGAGCTTGCCAGTCTGTTGTTTCCCTTTTCCCTTGGCTATTAGGAAGCTCAAAGAAAATTTCTGTTCAATTACAAGTCACTCTCTCAGTATATCTCCACTTCACCTCACCAATGATAGTTCTTATTTCTCTATTCATGTTATTAGTGGTTCTACTGAATTTATATCATTAACTCTAACTTCCCTCAAGTGATACATTGACTATTTGGACACTGGTGAAATATAATCAGATAAAACAAAAGGTCCTCACCACGCCTCTAAAATATGTTCCTTTCTCCACTTAGAATTATTCCTATTTCCAATCTGACTAAAATGAAAGTGTCTCCTCATTTCTTCCAATGAAAACTTAACTGAAACTGTGAGAGTTGCATGTTTGATCAAATTTGTGAACGAAGAAATACTTCTGGAGGAACAAAAAGGTCTATGGCAAAGCACGAACTGTAAATGACAGCAACTAAAATGTCACCCACAAAGTCCTAAAACACTAAGCTGAAATACTTCAATGAGTGACTCAAGCACAAGACACCAGATGAGTAAAAACTCATATAGAAGCTGCATAAACACTTGTATAGCAACCTAAGAGTGTCTCATGCACCCCTTTAAATTTCCTGACAGGTGGTTATTTTAGGGATTAAAAGGAAGAGTCCTCGCAGGATTTTAACAGGATTTGCAAACCAAACTGCAGACTGAATAGCTAAATTTAAAGCAACAACAACAGAGGCTTCATCCTTTTATAATAAAGTTTGGCTGGAATGTTGCAGATTTTGATTCAAGGAATCAATTCACTCAGTTGTGTAAGTAAAGTCTTTTAAAAAAAAATACTAGTGCTTGAAGCTGGGTGGTACACACCTGGAATTCCAACAACTGAGGCAGCTGAGGCAAGAATGCAAGTTTGAGGCCAGTCTGGGCCACTTAGTGAGACCCTGTCTAAAACAAATAAATTCATTAAAAGAGCTAGGGATGTAACTCAGTGGTAGAGTGCCCCTGGGGTCAATCCTCAGTACTGCAAAAACAAACAAAAAAAACTAGAAGCTAATCATCAAAATCCCACCTTTAATATTCTTACAACTTGAATTTGGTCAACACGGCTCAATTGTTTGCAGATTTAAAAGTTACAATGAACTATATAGAATCAACCTAGTTGAGCCTAGGAGATTCAGCCCATCAGCTATGGCTGTATTTCCATCTCCACCTCCACAAGGGGGAACCTCATAAAGGCTTCTGCTAATTCCCAGGACCAAGCTGATGAAAACAACCAAAGATATACAAAGTCAGTTCTGGCACACATTTTGAGGCCTAAAATGTGGCTAACATGACTGGAACCCATACTGAGCCCAGACCTTGTTCAGATGGTACACCTTTCCTGTTTTCACTTCCTTAACCCTGAGAACAAGCCCATGGAACAGTGCTTTCATTGTCCTTATGCTATCAATAAAGAAATTGAGGCCTAAGGACAATCGGCAAGCAAGTGACAGAGATGGGAGGCAAACTCAGGCAGTCTGGTTCCAGAGCCTGGACTCAATGCTATATTCTTGGCCAAACACCAGGGCATCTCACATTAAGCAAATCAGGTCTATAAATGCCTGATTACCTACAAATGAATAAGTAAACAGACATACCAATGAATAAAAATATGTGAGTTCTTATGAGATATCCATGAATACCTTTGCTCATCCACTACTTCTCACTCATATTAAAAATAAGCATTTTAACAGTAATTTTTAAAAGATTATTTCAAGCTAAATAGGGATTTAAAGGAAGAGGTTTCAGAGGTGAAGAGCAGAACTATGGAGAATTCAAACGGCTTACTACTGCTATCTGCTTCTGCTGTCAACTTTCTGCGACGCAAAATCCTTTCTAACTCAGTTTCACTGTTTTCAGGGTCAAGGGATTTTAAGCTTCTTGAACTAGTGGATTTGTTAAGTGTCCCCTAAAGTAAAAACAAAACAAAAACAAAAAGGTTAATGTCTTAATACAATACACAAAAAATTACAAAAATCAAACCAACAGAACATTACCAGAATTTGAATGGAATTAGGAAACAAATTTGCTGTACATATATTTTAAATGTGCACATCCTCAACAGAGGGTTGAGCATTTAAGAAGATGTTGCTGACGAGGGAGATGCTGGCTTTGCATCAGAAGAGCAGAACGAGAACACCTCTTGATGATGAGATGAGTATGAAATTCACCACTGGGAAAGTCCTTGCCCAATGACCTTTAAGATTCTGATACGTGTTGATCGGTGGAGAAGAGAATGGATATATTAAACTCACCTTAGAAGGGTATCTTGATACAGCAGCCATGAGCCACCGAACCCAAATCCTTGTGGCACTAAAAAAGTGTGTGGCTGATTCTTCAGAGAGAGGGACCCCCCATTGCACACTTGGTGACAATGGTGTTGCGGCTGCAAAGGAAGCAGGCTATGTTCTCCCAGGTGGCCTATCTGAAGAAGGACTGCCCTGATCACACCTTGACTTCAGTGTGCAAGAAGAGAGTTATACGCACACAGGGAGGCATCCAACTCCATGTCCCTAACAGAGGTGACAGTGGAGGTACTGTGCAGGGCCCAGAAGACACTGGAGGAAACAAGAGAGGCATCCCGCTGTGCTCCTGCTTAAATTGGCACTGACTTCCAAGAAGACAAAGATCCCTGCAGGGGTTCCCTGCCCCTGCGACAGAGGGAGAGCTATGCTTTCCACCTCCACTTCTAGTCAAGGGTTTGTAGAGAATATGGGTGATGTGCTTCTCCACTGTATTAAGGATGTAGCACTTCAACATTACCAGGTTTTCAGAAGAAAGGTCCAGTCTTTCTGTGAAGTGGTTCTCCTCAGCTATGCCAGAGGCTTGGGGTGGAGGGAGGAGCCAGGAGAACCACGGTCTTCTGATCAGAGGAAAAAGGAACTCAAGTCCAATATAACTGGCCAGACTTCATGCCTGAGTCAGAAGGAGCTTTTGTCCACCCAGGCTAATTACCCCCCAGCGTCTGAACAGCTGAACTCACTAAGCTCTTGCCTCACTCCTGTTCCCTCCCTAATGCCAACTTCTGGAAGATTCTAAGAATTCTACCTGCTAAAAAACGGTAACCTGTGTTTCTTCTTTAGACTATAAAACAAAACAAAACAAAAGGTCCTTGTAAAATCAGACGTTTACAAATTTCACATTGATATAGGTTATTATGTTGCTTTTGTTTAGGAAAAGTGTCCCACTCCCCCACCCCCTGCTATCTGTTTGAAGTTATAAAAAAAGTATCCTGCTGTCTGGAGGGAAATTGACTAATAAGATTAGGAGACTATATTATTTTGCTGTCAGCTACCTTCACAACTCATGTGTGAAATACTTAGATAAGGCTCATATTTCAATCAGATAAGGCTATATTTAATATAGTACTTCTTTCTATGGAAGTACCTCTTTTTGCTTTGCACTTACTACAAAAATTCATAAGACATATGAAAAGGAAAGTCACATCATATATAATACCACAGTAGCTTATTTTATAATTAAAAACCACGATGACCTGTTAAATTTAACATTACAGGTCAGTATTTAGTTATTGAAGAGAAACAGAGTGAGGTATGATTGTCATTGACAAAACAGAACTATAGCTACTTTATAAAACTTGAAAAGCGTGTACTAGAACAACTATCCCCATATCATGTGTATTTATAATACTTAATACCATCTGTATAATATGCTACCAGATGTTTGAAAACTTACAGTTATCACTACTGAAATAACTTATAAAATTTAATACTTTGTTTGAATGTCAAGGACATTATGGTTTTTCCTAATCGCTGGTATTAATTCAAAGAAAAAGTGTAGGGTATTTTCTATTGTTAAATTTATCTTTCACAACATCATTTAGTTTTTTTCATGTGGATAACACAATTATTCCCCCAAATTCCTGACCATAGTAAGCTATCCTGTCACACCTGAGATGGAGGAAGTCCACTTTCCAAGTTCTTACCTTTGAGCCTAACTTCTTCCTCCACTTATTGCCTGATGTGGTTGAGTAAACAAATACAAAAGCAAACTTTAAATCTACAGGCAACTGTGGATGACAAAGATTCTAAACTCTCAGCAGAAACAAAGAGTTGAGCTCATAAAGTACGGGAGATTATCTTGGTTATCTATGGTAGAATAACAGAATTTGAGAATGAGAAATTGGCTCATTAACCATGTGGTACATACAATTCCTTCATTTTACAAAGAGAATTCAAACTCAGTGGTGAGCTGAAGGGTCTGGGCAAGGTCCAGACTGTCCTAGGCAGTGCTCCTTAACTGAACACTGGGTAACAAAATCTTCTGTTAATTCCCAAACCAGGGTTCCCTCTACGTCACACCACCCTGAACATGAAACCCTCTTAGGCTCCATGTTTGCCAAGTGCTCACTACACTGACTGATCCCAGATGGCAAAATGAACTGTTCAACAATTCCTATGTACTTTGAAAAACTGAAAATGTTTGAAAAAGACCCATAAGACAATTTGTTTAAAGTTGTTTTTGTTTTTGTTTCTTCGGTTTGGAGCTAACTGAATTTGAGACATTTAGATTAATTTATATTGATTTATTCTTCAGGAATCACCACTGCCACTTAGAGTGGCCTTAAAATGACTGAAGTGATTCGGTCATTTCCTAAACCTTAAAACTTGTGTAACTATGAGAGATGAACTATACGTATTTTATCTAAAAATATACAGCTTTAAAAATTAACTGGAAGTAGGTCTGGAATAATGAGTTGCACCAGACTAATACCTTAAAAATTGTACAACTCAAAATATAGAGTAGAGTTTTCCAACTCCCCCCAAATCAGACATTTGTTCCTTCATGTGAGATTTGCTCAGCAGCCCACCAAATCTCTAAGGCTTAGTTAGACCTTGAGTCACATTCCACTGCAAAATATCCTTTACTGAACTGCTTCCTGGTTCAGTCCTGGAAGAGAACTAACTGAACACATATTTCCTAGTGCCTCTTGGCACACACAGGTGCTTGCTCTCCACTCCAGCATGAAACTATGAGCTTTTTGGTGTTTTTCTACATTTGCTTCTCATTTGCTGTGATTGTAACGCTGGGTACTACCCTTGATAATCCTAATAGTCAGAATCCTGGCAAGAAGCACCAGAAGCAGGGTGAGCTGGGGGCTGGTTCTGCCTCTCTCATAAGAATGTGCCTGGTTTCCTGACTCCAGTTGATTGGGAGTTATAAAGAGTCTGCTGTCCCTCAACAGAAACTTCTATTGGGGTACAGGAGAGTTGCAGCTTATTGCAGAGGTGGGGACAGGATCATGAGGTCCATTTTTAAAAGATACTTAATACAAAGAAATTATATTGCCAAAATAATAACTACTAGAGATCCACTAATGCCAAATAAGGTAGAACAATCTAATAATAGATCTAGGGCAAGAAGGATGGGAGCAACTTGCAAAATATGACTTTAAAATTTTTATAATTTATAAATAATTTCTCAAATTTCTCTCCTTGGAGTGGCAAAAAATTATAGAGAATATTATACTCAAGAATATCATTGGAGCTAGGGGTGTAGCTCAGTGGTAGAGCGCTTGCCTGACAAGGGTCATGTTGTTCTGGGCCTCCCTCTCCCCCAAGAAAGTATTGCTGAGATCCAGTAACTTGCCACCATCCAGAATTGTCAGGGAGGGGAGTATCCTGAATAATCAAGTGTTACCATGTTTCTCATATAAATTTCTAATTTTAAAAATAAACCAAACACATAAGTCAAGTGCAGTATGTTCTCTATACAAATAGAGAGGATCAGAACTCTCTCCAGCACCTCATAGTGCTCCTGGGGACATCTTCATCAACATTAATTAGCATCCTAATGCAGAGACAATAAAAGGGACTGTCCTAGGCAGTGCTCCTTAACTGAACACTGGGTAACAAAATCTTCTGATTAAAGAAGCCATTAGATAATAACCACATCGCTTTTTTTTCAGTGGTTTTAATCCTTGATTCTGTAGGTAGACCACCACTGTTAGCCAGTGATACACCTCTCTTCAGGGCTAATCCCACTCACTTAAAACTAAAGCAAACTAATTAAGCCATTCTACATTAAGTCTACTGTTTGAAGACACGCTTGATGAAAATAATTCTGTTTGCAGTCATTATGTGATGTCTGCACGCAATGCATAATTAGCACAGTAACAACAAACAGGGGCGTATCAGTCCCGCACCTCCGCCCCCACATCACAGACTCACTGTGCAAAATAACGGGGATTGGGACTGGAACAGGGTCTGAAAATAGAGCTCTGTGTCTGAAGCACTTGCTACGTGAGGCATTTGTCTCTGAAAGGGACATTTGGAGAGGGCAGCAATTTCCTCCATTGGAAAAAGCTCCCACTTTGGAAAACAGAAATAGAACTAGAGATGGATGTTATGCACACTTCCAACAAATATGAATTACCTTTAGAAAATGAAATTAGCATATAGAAAGGGTCTCTTATTGTACCCTCCAATTTTTCACTAAATAATTGCTTCAACTGTGGGAAAAAGCAGACTGTGACCCTGAGATGAACATATCTGGGTGGGAGCTCAGGTTTACATGTAGGTGTCAAGAATCCCACTTTCACCCATCAAGGGAAAGCGCTCTCCATGTAAAGCACTACCCATCTATTGTAGTGCTGTTATTCACAGACACGTACTGATCCCCACATATGGCCAGACACTTGACCTTCATGCTACAATGCCAGGATTAGAGGGCAAGAACAGGAAACAATGACTTTGGTGGAAGTGTAACCACTCTTTCAGAGTAGAAAGAGCAAAGTGATATTTGATACGTTATTCGCACATGTGATAGAGGAATCCATAAGTACAATCAAGTGAGCTGTCGAAGGAAATGAGGTGAATTAAATGGAAATAAAACAGACCAAAACAATCACCATAAAAAAATAGACAGTAACAATATTTTCCTTTCCTTTATCCATTAATTAGACAATAAACCAGTATCTATTCTTACCAGTATTCCTTTTAGTTCATTCACTGCACTTTCAGAGCCTTTTGAAGATTCTGGCTGCAATTTTGAGAAGGAAAAAAAATTACTAGTTATTCAGTTTAAAATTACCAACGATATTTTGTATTGCAAATTGTTGACAGCTTTTATTGGTGCAATGTACGGCTATATAATTTTAAATTACATCTACATCTTAAGGTTTGGAAAAAATATTAGCCATGTTAATGTTCCCAAGCTTGAATCGAACCAAAAATTAGAAGTTATACATTTAAAACAAAAGGGCTTGTGTTACCATCTCCTAAACATCATTTTGTACCTCTTGATTATCATCATAGATGGGAAAGATTTGGCAAACATCAGATTTGAAAGATTTGGTTCCAAAATGCTCAGAATTTTTTTATATCAACTGTTCTCTACATGCACGGCTGGACCTCTGCCAATAAGCAAGGAAGAAAGAGAAGAGGGTGCAGAGCAGGGAGCTGGCGAGGGGCTAAGCCTCTCTCTGCTCCAGTAGCTCCAGGAGGGACTGGCAGGTCTTGTTTCATGAATCTCACAAGAGGACTGAGTTAGGAGAGAAGGAACTGGGAAGAATATAGCTCACGTTAGCATGCCTGGCTGCCAGAGCAGTCAGGGGCCTCTGAGGGGCAGCCCAATTATTGCATCTCATGAGGAAAGGTAGGATTTGAGGCAGGTGTTTAGAATCCAAGTCCAGCTCTCTTCTGGACACACCAACAATGAAATAATTTTAAATGAACTTCTGGGTAATTTCTGCCTATTCCACAATACCTAACAGTCTCTGAATTCTCAACCACCTTAAAGGAGGGCAAATTGAGCCTGGGCCCTTATGAAAAGCAGCTCAGGAAAGGCCTCAGATCCCCTGACTCCCACTTCCTTCCACAAAGGATTGAGATAAAGAGAAAACTTGGCAAGATATAGTGATGGGACCCTGGAGCCTCCCATGCCCAGAAAAAGAGTCAAGAAATGGGAAGCAATCAATAACACCACATTCCTTTCCCCTCCAAAGGTAGTAAAAAAATAAGATCCCATTTCAATTTTTTAAAAAATGAAGATAGAAAAAAACCAGACTGAGGCATTCAGTTCCCAAAGGCTGGGTTTTCTGTGAATCACACACGCCCGCAGTGGAGCCCAAGCTCTGAGACACCAACTCCAGCTGTCCATCGGCACCACTGGAATGTCAAGGAACTTCAAGACTCTGCAGGTACATTAGTATTTCCCAAGGCAGCAGGACTCCTGCAGGGAAGCTGTGCACATCTCAACTCTCATTTCTGAACAAACTGCCCTGCGAGAGGCATGAAGGTGCTGCCTCGCCCCGTGAGCGGCCCTGAGGCAGCCACCTCTGGCAGCCTCTCACATGGGATGGCTTAGAAAAGCGCTGATGGCACTGGGGAGGCAGTCCACACTTGAGCAAGCAGTGACCCTGGCGGTCACTCAGCCCTAGTCTACACAGTTTAATAGTTACCAGCGAATAACTCCGGCATCCACTGATAAGGGATGTTTTCTCAATTTTGAACTGACATTAAACCATGTATAACTGCTGGAAGAGTCGTGGGAGGAAAGAAAGATTGCAGAGTGATATTCTGAAAATGAAAGGTACGTGTGGAACATGAATTGCTTATGGTTTAAGAAGTTTCCAACATTGTTCTCTAAACTAATTTTGCTTCTTTATGACACCGCATTTTTCTCTAGTAATAGTCTGGTTTTGCTTATTCTTTCCATAATAGTTGTGACACGACAGTCGTAAGAACGTATTCTGTTTAAGACAGCACTCAGACCCTGCATTTTCTAAAGTGTTTTCATATTTTATTTCATTTGATCCTGACAACAACTCATGAATCAGAGAGGGCAGATGCTGTCCCCATTTTGTACAGGAAAAGCTGTAGGGAAGCTGGTGGCAGTGCCAGGGCCCTGATGCCAGCCCTCGACCCATTAGATGGTCATTCTACACTGCTTCCCTTCTGGTTTATTTTGTGACCTTTGCTTGGGAAACGGCTTCCAGGTCATTGGGGCACAGACTGACCTGCTCTGCCTGGTTAGCTGAAGTTTCTGTCCCACCAGGTGCACCTCCACTCTTGGAGCTGTCATTCTGCCCTCTTTTTCATCACCCTCCCATGCACAGCCATGCCACAGCCACCCCGCCTTGCCTGAGTATCTTGCCTGCCTGTGACAAAATGGTCACTTAACAGTTCACCAGAATTACTACTAGTCACCACAGCAGGAGACATTCAGGAAGTGCAGAGGGGTACCCTTGAGTACAAGAGAGAAAAACCAGAAAGTCTGGTGAAAAGGAAGAGAAAGAAGGAAGAAAACCTGTCTGTTCACACCTGATCAGAGTAGAAAAAGAAAGAACATTTTTCAAGAAAAATGTCAAGAATTGTTACTGGGTCTCTTTCCAGGTGACACACACATAGGGAGAGGAGCAGTACTGACTGGACTCAGCACCTCGGCAGACCCCGAGGGCTGGCTGCATCTGGGTTAGGAGACAGCAGATGAGGTACAGGTCGCACAGGCAGACCATCCACCCTCGCTCGCTCCTTCAGTTCTGTACTGCCTTAGCTCTGCTCTCCCCTTATCCTGTGACCCCACTAACGTGGAGCCTCAGAAGGCAAGAGTGCTGTCTGTTCTGTCTACTGCCTCATGGCCCAGTGCCTGGCACAAAGGACTCAGCAGATTTCTGACAAAGAAAGGAAAAGGAGTCACAATTGTTAACCCCTGTTTGATGTGACAGTACATATCAAAGTCCCTCTAGAGGGGACAGCAGCTCCCTGCAATATACATGGCTTACTTTCTATCCTGATTAGGTTCACACCAAGGGTCAAAAAGTCCCCCCAAAACAGGCTTATACAGAAGTAAAAAGCTTTCATGATACCTTAGCCTTATCTGAAACTCAAAAGTTGGTCCTGTAACTTTCAAATTTTTACATTAAAAAAAGGAAATATCAAGGGGAAAGGAGCAAGTGGCCACTGCATACCTTTGCCTTCGGTCTGGCTGTCTGATTAACAGGTCTAAGATGAACTCCCTTCTTAATTCTATCCATCATTTCTTCGACTGCTTGCCTCTTCAGATCCGTGACTTCCTCCGCTGTTCAAAGAACACAGACATAAATCATCTTATGTTACAAGAAAACAGCTAATTCCTATCTTTGGTGACTGAAGATTGCACTATGTAATTAATCACAGTGATTTTTCAGACAGTTGCTGAACATAATAATTTACTAAAGTTAGCAGTCACCAGGTAGAAATGGTTTTTTAAAAAAAATTTCTTAAAAGATCTGAAGAGTAAAACTTATACCAATTAAGATCAAATTTGTAACAGGGAAGTAAATATTGTTTCACCTAGGTTAAAGTAGATTTTGTTCATTCATCAACATAAGAATAAACTTGGATATCTCTAGGTCTTTTAAAAATGAGACTTTGTCCCTTTCCAAATAATCATTCATCTTTTCCTCAAAGTTCTCTTTTATAAGTTACAATACATTCTATGTCAAAGAAATCAGTCCAAAGCCTATTTGAAAAAAAGATCAAAGAGATGTTTTTCTTGTTGGAAGAAATCCATAGTCAAAAGATGGATAGCAGAGAAATAAAATCTATTTTTAAACTCCCACCTTTTGTTTAGGAATCATGTGGAATGGAAATATTTAAACAAACCTTTTCAAGTCTTTTAAAGCTCTTTATGTTAAAGAAAACATACAGCCAGCAATAATTGTGATTAGGTAATTAAATGTGATTAAAAATTTCAACTATTATCTAACCTTTGAATTATTTTGCTGCAAAACAAATAAACCTGTTGAGATGTATATCAACTAGATGAATGCAACTGAGTTTAGCTTAAACCTGTTGATTAAACCTCTCTCTCTCTCTCTCTTGTAGAATATCTTGGCCAAAAGCACAGAAACACTTTGGAACACTTGTCACCACTGATGTGGTTCTAGAAGTTCTGTTTATCTCCATTTAACTCAGCCAATGTATTAAATTGGAGTGTCTCATGAGGACCTTCTAGTCGGTGTCTTCAGTAGATACCACATTGCCTGACAAATGGTACTTGACGAGGACTTAACTGACAGATGACCTCTGAAGTTTTGGCTTTAACTGGATATTAATATTTTTACTATCTGAGTGAAAATAACCCCCAAAGGCTGGCTTCTAATAGGAGGAGATCACACCTGTACCCTCCAGCAGATTGGCACTTGTGTTAGGCCTTGAGCCACAGAGGCCTAAATTTTGGGTGGTGCTTTTGGAAAGGTCTCAGGTTAACTACGGGTATTCCTGCCTCATATAGGAGTGCCCAGGGGAATAGTGAGGGAATCGGGAGGTTCCCCCAACCTCTGCAGCAGCACAATGACGGCATCTCTGCCACACTCACCATGTCTTGCAGGCTGCTGATGCACTCCTCACTTCAAAGAGCATTTTGTCATCCTAAGAAGTCACCAAAAAGCTGGGAACTAAAATTTCTCAATATCCAAATAACAATTTTCGCTTCAAAAGTCAAAATAGTATCTTTATCAGGCAACATGGGAAACCTGGTCACCAAAGGTAGAACACATCCACCAGTAAATGAAAAGTGACAAAACTGCAGGCCCATCAATCATGGGCCCTTAAGGGCATCTTCTTCCAATAGTCCGCCAATACCATCAGGTGGACAGACAATACATTGCTATGGGTGAAATTCGTTTGTTCACCGGCTCATTCATGTGCTACCTGAATCTCTATTGTACACTCTAGTGCTTTTGCTGATCCTGTTCAAAATCAGGAGAGATAAAACCCACATCTGCCATGAGTATGAGATTCATTCCTGGGAACTGAGAAAATAGCTACAAAACACATTTGATTTTTCAGAGAGGCTGCCATTTTGAGTGAGACTGGGAAGAGCTGCATGGCAATAGGAACACCGCCTACAAACAGATTAGCACTCTGCAAGGAATGACTGAAACCCAATTAAATGCACCATACAAAAACTAATTAAGGCAGACAGATGGAGAATTATGGTCAACACCATTCAAATCTGCTACAGCATCTAACATAGCAGGAATTTAAAGTAGTTTCTTATATTTGCTTGCCAGAATCATAGTGATAATTCAGAGAAGTGCCACTATCTGTATTGTGTACAGATTATAAACCAGGCTTTAATTTCTCAGCCTTTTTCAAATGTAAAAGCTTAATTGGTCTTAAGGAAAAGAAATCGCTCTTATCAGATTCCCTACTCAGGCGCAACACAAGGGCAGAGCTAGGCTGGCTGCACAAGCTTTCTCTCTCACAGACCCTGTTTTTGAAATCGCAAAAAGCAATCTATATGAACTTCTAAACTATTAAGCAGTTCTAATAAATTGGCAAGAATCGCCTACAGAGAGCTCATGGTATGTTTTGTAATTCTTTCTGCAATCACGCAGTTGGTAATTGTCTCACAAAAGCATGTAATCAGTGGGACAATAGAAATATGCAGGATACTGGAGATTAAAGAAAAGGGACAAATGAAGACAACAGGTCTAATGTTATTGAACTGCCACAGGAAAATAAAATCAAATGTTCTTTGAGTTAGTGCTTCAAGGTCAGTCTTGGATCAGAAAGCTACATGTAATTAATTGGGGCTTAAATTTTAAGACCCACTTGAAAAATAAGTTAGCTCCTCAAAAGAAAATAAAAAAGAGAGGAAAAAACCTCACAGATGAAACCATCACCTTGTTACTCAATAAAATCTTCTGTTACTACCTAGAAGAAGCTAAAATAAATTTCTAAATCCCACAGAATTATTTTTCTATTTTGCTAACTTTCTTTTAAAAAAGAAAAAAAGAAAAAACCCTCATGGCATTATGCCATGATGTACAAAATTTCTTAAAAAAAAAAAACAACCACATTGTGGCTGAATAAATTTAAATTTTCTGTAAGGTCACAGAGTTAAAGAAATTCACTTAACTACAACATTGCTAGAATCTACTGAAATCAGCACTTTCCTTTTCTTCCCATAGAGCAGGTGCTATCTTGCCCATTTTCCTTAGCTACCATTTTGAGTATTGTCTGTGTGCTGGGTCCTACATTTTTCATGTTATGAGACCCAGAAATCCTCAGAACAACTCCATAAAATAGGAATTATAGTATTTCTCCCTTACCTACAGGAATGTGTTCCAAGACCCCCAGTGGGTGCCTGTAATCTTGGAAAGTATTGAACCATTTGTATACTATGTTTTTCCCTATATATACATACTTCTGATACAGTTTAAATTAGGCATAGTGAAAGCCTAGCAATAATAACCAAAAACAGAACTATGATACCAATATAATGTACTAAAACTCATGTGAATGTGGTCTTTTTCTCTCCACTGTGTTGGTAGCATATACAGTGTGGATACACTGGGAACATGAGATTTCATCACAGTACTACTTTAAATAATAAGCAATTTAAAACTTATATTTGTTTCTAGAATTTTCCTTTAATAGTTCCAGAATGTGGTTGATCAAGGGTACTGAAATACAGAAAAGTAGACTATAGAAAAGAAGGACTACTGTACTATTATGCCTGTTATAGAGATTAGCAAGCTGAGTCACAGAGAGGTTAAAATAAAATCAACAAATTAATTCCTGAAATATATCATAAACTGCAGGCATAACTTTGAAATCTTAGAATTGACCTACTAAATATTCTTGTAAACAATCAGCGCTATTAATTTCAAAGTTTATAATAATTTACTTTACTCAGATCTTAAAACTACAACTAAAATATTCCACTGACCTAATTTATTACCAAGCTTTCTAAGGGAAAAAACCTAGGAATTCCCCACTCATAAATTCTGAAAACCTTATCAACCAAATTTTAAAAGCCATCATACAGTACTGACATAAGAAAGAAAACACAGTGATAGTGTGACAGTCCCTACATTATAAATGAGAATCCCAACATGTCCCAGATGATCCTAACATTTGATGCTCTGCATTTGTTCACTGTATATTTAATAACCATGTGCACAATTAAGAGACACTATCAGTAACCACTCTGCCAGACAGATAGGATGCTGCTCCGGCCACCTCTAGCTACAGTACATGTCATTCAAGCTGCATAATTTTTAGGTCTCTTCATTGCAAAAATATCATGAGCAACTTCTGTGTCAGTAATTATTTAAGATTCCCAAAATAACAATCCAATAGCTCAAGGATATGGGAGGAAATACTGCCACATTTCATCAATTGTTAATAAAATGTCATTTGCATGAGGAAAATACTATGGCTCCTGATGCTGAGGGTTAAGAAGTTCTAGAATACGTTTTTTAATTAGAAAGATTTTAAATTAAAAATACTTAAATTTTTTGTTGAGATTGACAAGACAATGTGATCTATTTTGAAGGAAAAAACATTCTATTCTGACTGCCCTCCTTGAAAATATACTAATTGTTCCCCTAAAAATATGAAAAAAAAAATTTCATTCCTGTGTCAGGCAAAATCAATAGCCCGTAACTCAAGAGCAGAGCTGCCCTGGAAATCACCAAAAGCCTCAGGACTGCTTGGATTCCTGCAATGCCTCTTGCAAAACAGAATTGGCCTCAAAGTCCCGTAAACATGCAGAAGAACAGATTCCAAAGGGCAGCAGGAAGCAGGCATAGAAAGCCAATTCCCAGAGATGAAATCAGCTTTCATTTGTTTTGGTGTTGCAAGGTTCCTGATCAGAAAGAAAAGACTAAATCCAAACCCAACCCATTCAATACCATGAGTGCTGTCGGCAGCTGCAGAGAAGAGTAAACCTGCAAAAAGCTTGTAATCTGCTCATGGAGCAGACAAGTAACTAGAAATATCTCTAACACCAGACTCCAGAGTGGAAGACATTAAATACTTAAAGGAAAAGAATATGAAGTCGGATTGGGAATGTGGCTCAGTGGTACAGCACTTTCCTGGCATGCACAAGGTCCTGGGTTTGATTCCTGGCACCACCAAAAAAAAAAAAAAAAAATTAAAGTGAAATGTTATAGTAACTCATACTAATGAGTCATTCGTTTGTATTATTAGTACTAATTAGTAGGAAGAGGAGAAGGAAGCTCCTGGAACACACAAGTAATCTATAGGCAAAATATAAAATGTGAGTTCTGTGCTGGTGCAAGGAGAAGCATGTCATAAAATGTAGGACAACACAATTAGATCTATGATCAGAAATTGTCACACTATCAATGACATGCAACAGCTGGCCTGAAGTGGGGAAAAGAGGTTCTAGAAGGAGCTCATGTGTATACCTGGGCTCCATCTAGGCAAATGCTGATGCTTTCTAATAGGTCAGGTTCTACAGGCCTAAAGTGATAGGGACAGAAGTGAGTGGTGGGAACAGGAGGCTAAGAGGATAATTCCATAAAGTGGGCCTACTGTGCTGATCTCTACATGCTTTCTTTTCCAAAAATCAGTTTACCTGCAGCCCTATCTGGCTTAAGTGGACAGTATATATCACATTCCTCAGCAGACTACCTGTTATCTGCAGGAGAAAAGTAGGCCCCAAATAATGTTGATAGAAGGAACCCAAGCTGGGCACGGCAGCACATGCCTGTAATCCTGGCAGCTCAGGAGGCTGAGACAGGAGGATCATGAGTTCAAAGCCAGCCTCAGCAAGAGCAAGGCGCTAAGCAACTCAGTGAGACCCTGTCTCTAAATAAAATACAAAATAGGGCTAGGGATGTGGCTCAGTGGTCAAGTGCCCCTGAGTTCAATCCCCAGTACCAAAAAAAAAGGAACCCAAGTTACCCTGAAGGGGGAGACTTTTGTGACTCTTTTCACAGATCAGATTCCAGAACTCAAGGAGATAAAGATAGTTCCTTCTAATCATAAAATCTGTAAGAATGTATGGTTAAGAATCCAATTAGAACCAGTCAGCATGGGCCAAGTGACCCAGAGTTTTGTCATGGCAATGGGGACTTGAAAGTCTGATGTCATTCTGCTGTCAGTCACAAGTCAGGAGGTGGACCTGGGCTGGACTCTCTGGAAACTTCTCTGGAATTCCCAATAAAACTAGAGTTCAGGAGAGGCATACTATCCCTCTCCTGAGAGGACGTCTCCCTTGATAGTGTCCCCTTTCCCTTTTCCTGTCCCTCAATAAACTCATGCTTGTTATTCTGAGTTACACGTCTGTAATCTTTCTGACTTGATCACAAAAATCTGAGTTTGAAGGAGGGCCTGTGTGCTGCCTCAGTTTCCTGGAAGGCCCAAACCTTAACAAAAGGAGCAAGGTCTGGCCCTGCAATTTTAAGCCTTTGCTCTCACAGTGGCTGCCCCCAAACTGCTGACAGCTCTGTGCATCTTCTCCCTCCATTCTGTCTACTGGTGCTGTCTTCTATTCCTCCATCTCCAATGACTTCCAGAGTCCTGTGTATTCTGCCTCTCTCAGCAGTTCCTGAGTTCATCCATCATGCCACCATCTGATCAAAGCCACCGTCAACATCCACCTGAATGGCTACAATCTCTTCTTGTCTATTCTCATCCTTTACAGTCTATTCTCTGTTACTTATTGCAGACAGTGATTTTTTTTCTTAATTTAGAAAAGACAAACCTCATCATGTTACACCCCTATTTTAAAAGTTCTCCTGCTCTAGGGCTGGGGTAGTGGCTCTGTGGTAGAGCGTTTGCCTGGCTCGTGTGAGGCCCTGGGTTGGATCCTTAGCACCACATAAAATAAATAAATAAATAAAGGTATTGTGTCCAACTACAACTAAAAAATAAATATTAAAAAAATAAAAAGTCTCCTGCTCTTAGGAGAAACTCCAAAATCTTCTCTCTAGCCTCCAGAATCTGGCTCCTGCCTACTGTCAATCCTCCTCTCCGGCTCCCATGCTGCAACCTTAGCAGTGCTCTCCTGGTTTTCTAGCACACCAAGCTCCTACCTCACTTTGCAGTTTTGAACATCCTGCTCACTACCTGGACTGTACTGACCCTGAACACCTCACCCCGATGTCCTAAATGTATGGCCACTCAGCTTGAGCATCACCTCTGACACCAGAGGTCCACTCTATAACCTCCAAGAAACCTGTACTCCTCCTCCACTGTACTCGCCAAAACCTGTATTTAAACAACCACATATTTGCACAGATGCTCACTTGTTCATACTATGTGTAGTCACAGTGGAATGTGACTTTTATATCTTACATTTCCAGTACCTGACACTGTTGTAGTCCACTCTTAAGTCCCTGATAAAGTCCCATTCGCTTGCTCTCAATTCTACAAAGTCTTTCCTCTAATCCCTCATTTGGGATCACTGCCTGTTACACCCCCAAAGCACTTGGTTTTTAATGAAAACATATTTCCCAGTGTACCTTCCATTAGAGTGCCATGTGCATGCACTTATCTCCTCCAATTAATCGACTGCAGGAAGGCAAGGACAGTCACCTGCTTCGTTCTTTCTTTCTTTCTTTCTTTTTTTTTTTTTTTTTTTTTTTTTTTTTGGTGCTGGGGATTGAACCCAGGGCCTTGTGCATGCAAGGCAGGCACTCTACCAACTGAGCTCTACCCCCGGCCACCTGCTTCACTCTTACAGCTGCTTTCACTCTTCCAAAAACCTGTTCACAAAGTCACACTATTCATATGACAAATGTGTGAACTGTTGAAAAGTTGACATCACCAACTGCTTAAGGTAACCCAGACAGACATGATGCTTACTTGTTTCTGGTGGAGTTGCCTTTTCTTTCTTAGCACCACTGCCACTGGGGTGGGACCGTTTCCGGATCATGGACATGAGGGATCTTTGGTAAAAAGAAAAAGACCAACAGATCTTACTGGAGATTATTATGTACCTTACGATCCAACAGATAAAAATGTACAGATCCTAAATAATCAAAGTCCAACTCTTCTGCAGATGCATGAACACAGAATTTATGTAGTCTACTTTCATTTTTGATACTGTTAAATTTTTTCATCTTTTTGAGGGAAAGAAATATGTCTCATTCCTTTCTGTGCAAAACCAAAGTAATCACCGGAGGAAGGGACTGCTATGGTTACTGAGAAAATGCATACATATTTACAAAGGAAAACGGATACAGGAAAAAATTCACTACGTAAAAATTCATATGTAAAATTCAGAAATGGCTATCGATTTACTACATTTTAGGGAAAAAGAAGAGATGAGAGAATTAGGAAATGTTTCATATAAAAAAGCAGTATATGTTATCAATAAATCTCTACTTGTCAAATATTGGCATAAAAATATCTGAATCTATATGCGATAGACCAACTATTTAAGGATAAAATATATTTAGACCACTGTTTCTCTAGCCTATTTTTAAAATGTATATAAAATTCAAATTATGATAAATTGAACCACATTAAAGTTTTAAAACCTCCATGTGTTAAAGGATATTATAAGGACTAAGAAAGACAAGTTACAAAATAATTTTTTTAAAAAAATCAATGAAAACAGCAGACAACACAATAAAAAAATGGACAAAAATATTTAGCTACTATAGAAGGATATCCAAGTTTCTGATATACAAACAAGAAAGCTGTCTGATTCCCTTAATTTTTAGGGAAACAAAAGTTAAACCCATACTGAGATATCACTACTTGCTCATCAAGTATGAAAAAAAAATAAGTCTGATAAGATCAAGTGTTGGTGCTGAAGAATTCTCAAACCACAAGGGTATATACACACTGATAGTGCCATTTTGGAAAATGGGCATTATCTGGTGGAGCTGAAGATGTACATATCCTGTGATCCAGATAATCCACAACCTCAGACTTCACAGAATCGAAAGCAAGCACTTGTGCTCTAGGATACATGTGCAAGAATGTCACACTGAATTTCTATAATTCCCTGAACTGGTAAGGACTCAAATGCCCATCAGCACCATGATGGATAAGCACCTTTTGAGACATTCATCAAGTGGATTACATATCATGCCCAGGAATGAACCTCAGTCACACAATATAACATGGAGAGTCAGAATCTATTGTGGTGTAAGAAGAGGAAGACACAATGGACATATGAAAATTCCAATTACACAAACTTCAACAACAGGCCACACTGATATTTATAGTAGTATAGAGGCCACTGGGTTTCAGAACACACTACTACAAAGTACAGCACCCTGGCATGCTTAGTACTTTAAACTGAAGGACACTGAGATGGCCCTGGAGGGTCTCTCTGACCTTCTGCTGCCCTCCTGTCTCCCGCCCCTCTTCTTCTCCCAGAAGTAGGTAGGACACAGAAACTAGCAATAATACTCTAACCTTCCCTGGTCTTTCTATGTAGGAACTGGCCATAACGAGATCCTCTGACCTACTTGTCTGACAGTAGGTCATGACACTCTCATTCAGAGGGGTCCAACCTTATCCTCAAGAGGAAGGAATGCTACAGAGGCCAGGAACTACTGACCACACGGGCCTTGCTGGGTCCCTCCTCGGCCTACTACCATTAGCTCTACCCCTCCCTCCAGTCACATTTCCACGTGGCTGGCTGTTCCTCCTTAAACCTAAGCATATCAACAGTTTCCCCTAGGTCTTTGGGACTCTACTCTCAAGACATTTGTGTCACATAAGTAAATTGGTTTTGCTTATCTCTTGTTAGCCCGTCTTTTGTTAACAGGCGTGTCAGCAGTGACCCTTACCACCAGTGAAGAAAGGTACGATGCCTTTCTCTATCCCTACAGGACACCTATGTAGACAAGACAAAAGTGCATTTAATAAGGGCAAGAAAATTATGCCTCTGTGCATCACCATTTCAACTTCACCATATCAAGCTTCAAACAACTGTCACCCTACATGGAATTATTCAGTGGTAATTTCTACCTCGTAGTTCTTCAAGAACTGTTCTTGTTAGAAGTGGAAGACACAATATCCTATGAACTATGGAACATGTGTATGTCAACCTGACTGGGCCAGAGAGTGCCCAGATATTTGATCAAAGGTGTCCTGGGTGTTTCTGTGAGGGTGATTTAAATGAGATTAACATTTAATTAATCAGAAGACTGAGCAATGAAGACTACCCTCCCTGATGTAGGGGGCCTCTTCCAACAGTGAGCACAACAAAAATGCTGGCCCTTCCCCCAGTAAGGAAGAACTGCTCCTGCCTGACACTCTTCAAACTGGAACATCAACCTTTTCCTGCTTTCAAACTTGAACCATCACCACGTGCTGAATCTTGAGCCTGCCAGCCTCTGAAATGGATCTATGCCACAGGTTCTGAGGGCTCCTGCCTCAGACTGGAACTGTACTACCATTCTTTCTCTATGGTCCCAGCTTGCTGACTCCCCTACAGATCTTGTGACTTATAAGCCTCCCACAACTACATTGGGCCAGTTCCTTGTAATGAATGACTGACTCTAGTTGGTCATGTGCCACATAACAATGTTTCAATGACAGATCACATATACAGT
Organism: Spermophilus citellus; assembly: GCF_964194105.1. Classification (NCBI taxonomy): domain Eukaryota; kingdom Metazoa; phylum Chordata; class Mammalia; order Rodentia; family Sciuridae; genus Spermophilus; species Spermophilus citellus. The sequence goes on from NC_138195.1 coordinate 84,483,719, forward strand.
GATGCTCACAAAAGAGTATATTATGGCCTAGTGACATAACCATCTTAGTTTGTGTAAGTATACAGCATGATGTTTGCAGATTGAAACTGTCTTAATTTGCATTTTTCTCAGACGGAATCTCCATGGTTAACAACACATGACTCTGTTTATAGCTATTGACATCTACATCTGTACTCACACCTCCTGCTGGGTCTGGAGAATTCTAACTAATGTACCCAGCCCTCTCCCCAGGAACCATACTTGTCCAGGACCTGTCCTTCCTACACTCCTTGTTATTTAGGTCGAGGGGTTCCCCAAAAGCTCCTAAGTGAGACAATGCAAAAAAGTTTTGGGGTAAAATGATGGGATTATGAAAGCCTTCACCTAATCAGTATGTTAATCCACTTGAATATTGACTGGCTGATGAGTGTAGGGAGGTAGGGTATGGCTGGAGGTAGGTCACTGGAGGTGTGCCTTTGAGGCACACATTTTGTACCTGGTGAGCAGAGCTCTGTTTCCTGATTGCCATGTCCTGAGCTGCTTTCCTCCTCCACACCTTTCCCCTGATGTGCTGCCTGGGACCAGAGCCATTGTATCAGCCATCTAAGGGCTGTCACCTCTGAAACCAGGAGCCCCAGAGAAACTTCTCTTCCTCTAATTGTTCTTGTCAAGTCTTCTGGTCACAGTGCCAAAAAAGCTGACTAAAATACTCCTCTGATACAAAATGAATAAGGTATGGCCTCTTCCTCTTTCTCCTAAAAGGTAATAAAGCCACTTAAGCTATGGGTCTTAGCCCTCAATCCCCAACACATTTTCCCTTCTACCTATTATCTATACCAGGGTAAATAAAGCACATGGCTCAGGAACAAAGTTGGAAAACCTTGATTGACAGGTTTGGAGTCCATCAAAACGTTTAAAACACATGCAAATATGTTTCTTTGACAAGAAAGTATTTCTCATGCATAAAAAAATTCTAAAAATTATCTCCTCTACTATTTAAACTCATCTTAAAATATAAGCCATTCATATTATTCAATAAAAATTGTATTGAAAGAGGCTTATGAAAGAGTTCATGTCTGAGATATACAAAGTCCTGAACTTATATCCATTTCTCAGTCTATTTGTAAAGTACTCTTTGGGGGAAAAAAATCTATTTAGGTAATACTTTACTTTTAATTCTAGGGGCGCTCAACATTTCTGAGACTAAAAATTACAGGCCAACAGCAAGATTGTAATTGCTTTTCAACAGTTTTCCCTCCTCAGAGAAGTGACCTTTCCTATCAGCTCAAAATTCTAGACCTTAGAGTAAGATCAAAGTGATGAATGTCTAATTTTAAATGTCAAATTTGGAATATCTCCTACAGATTTAGCTACCCAGGAGAGAAAGAATTTAAAATACCTGAAATTCTTTCAATTAACTCTTGGATCGATCACGTGTAAAAATTATTTAGCCTTAGCTACTTCAATGGCTTCAAGTAGATTATGTCATCCCCTACTCAGTAAGGAAAAGTAATGAGAATCTTTTTAAAAGGCAAAGTTCCATTTTCATAGTCATGTGGGAGGAACATGCTACCCATTCTATTCAGATGGATCAGCAAAGGTGCAAAGCAGGAACAAATGGCCTCTCTGTGTGAAAGGATTAAACAAATCGCATGAGTTAATGAAAGCTAAAAAATCTTGCAAAAGTTTAAATACCATTTGTTCAGGAATAAAGTACACAAAGCACCCAATGCTGTGGCCTGAGGAGGCAAGTGGTCACCACTGCAGGTAGGCTGTCTTCTCTAATTGTGCATGGCAGTCTGGGGAACCACAGAGGCCAAAAATGACTCTAGATCTCCTGAGCCCATGATGCTCCAGAGAGGCCCTTCACTACCATCATGTACCTTGGTCTTCAGAAACAGTGAATTCCTGTCTGCATATGTGGTTTCCTTTCCCAATAATTTAGGTGTAAATTATTTTCCTTATAAAAGGTTCCTCTTTCAGCCTTATTCAAAATTTAAATGTGTGGCTAAGGATTAAAAAGAACAAGCACTTCCAGATTAATTACTAGTTTGTGACAATTAGTGGGCTTAGGTATTAGCTCAGTACTTTTATTTTAAAAATAAGTAAATCAAGCACAACTTTTCAAATTCAAATTAGTGAGAGAAAATGATGAAAATATCCTGGAGACATTCCTTGGTCCTACAGGAATTTTACAAAGAAAATCCCAGTGCAATGGAATGAAATTTTTAAAGTGGAGTATCCAAGATTAAAAAAGCAAGATTCTAGATCATGGGTTTGGAACACCCACATGGAATCTCAAGGTCAACAACAGATGAACACGTTGGCCATGAGAACTTCTTTACCAAGTGTTTTTTTTTTTTTTTTGTTTTAAAGCCAATACTCTACATATTACAAGGAGGGAATAATACATTGGTCTTTAATTTTTTTCCCAAGAGAAGCAACCGTCACTCTTTTACGCTTTTTACCAACCCTGTCATGATTCAGTATAAGCTGGTATTCAAAAGAAAAAGGTGACCACCAGCACTGCCACAGCAGTCCCTTTAGCACTTACCGGATGGGATTGGGCGGAGGAGGGGGCAATGGTGGTGGAGGCGGAGGTGGAGGAGGGACTGAATTTTCAGACTGGTTCACCCGTTTCTGGAGTTCATCGACTGCACGGAGGCAAGCATTCAAAACAGAACAGAAGTAAGCAACCTAACATCGTTTATCCATGTAGAAGAAGAAACATGACCTCCCTCAAAATCAAGTACTTTTCATTGAGGCAAAGTTAGAAATTTCAATATGAAACTGCAGGCATTTTAAACTGTTCATTACCTAGTCTATCACTAAGACGAGAAAGGTCTTCCATCTGGTACAACAAATGGTACAGTCTTTCTCCTGCATATGCAACTTCAGAAAAAAACTCAAAACTAAGGGGTGGGAAGTAAGGATTGAGTAGGTTGAAGAAATATTTGTAACAATGGAGCGCATACTACTGGAACACTAAGAAATTGTTAATGCTTGACTTTAAATGTGTGTGGATCAAGAGTTACTTTTAAAGATGACATTTAGTGATGGATTTTAATAGCTGCATACTTCTCTCCTCCGCTTAATTTCCTTCAGAAACTTATTGTAAATGCGAATGTCCTTGATTTTAACCAGATTCACATTCCTAAATGCCTGTAACTCTGAAACTTTCTGCTCTTTTGAAGAGCATTCTGGAGATATAATGTATTCATTCCATTCATCCAAGTCACTAATGAGACACATTTATTAAGGACCCACAATGTAAAAGACCCCATGAATAGTGTTATTGGAGACATAGTGTTCCTGGCTTTAAGGAGCTCAATTTAAATGTATATCACAGGGCCTGAAATGCAGCTCAGTGTACAGCACTTGCCGAGCAAGCCCATGGCCCTAGGTCCATCCTCAGCACTGAAAAAAATGTTTACATACAGACGCTAATCCTGTCATATGGGTTAATGGGTGACAGATACCACGGAGTACTGTGTGCACCCAGAGGTAGTGCATACTGTCCATGACTGACTTCTGCTTTCCCCTACACACTACAATAGGCAGTGTGGACCAAGCTCTCGACACCAAGAATCCTCTAGTTATTCCCTGTGCATGCCTCACTCTCTTTAAAGGGATTCTGAGATCATCAAAGACAAAAGGCATGGTTTCTTTTCTTCTGTATATATTTTTTTATATCCTGGAGTAGGACTGAGTACACACACAGCAGATTCTACATAAAAGCATTTAAATTGAATTTAAATCTCTGCCACTTCCATTCATCATAAAGATGGCCTTGGTTACTCTGCTATTTGCTTTAAAGAATGGAAAAATTCTTAATTTTGGATCAATTTTTATAAAACAAATTGCAATCAATTTTCTCTGTGGATTAAAAAGCATTGAATGTTTTTAAAGGGGGAAAAAAAACCTACATGGTTCTTCTACAGATTTCAAAATTCTAGTATAAAATTAACCAAAAGTATCTGAAGCGAATATTGAAGCTGTTATAAAGCAAATAGCCCTGCCTTCTTAAATTACCCACCTTCTCACAGAGACTTAGACTTACGTTGCGTAGTAATCCAACTTGCACATTCCTGCTAAGCCTTCCAGCCCTGAATGAATAAATCCTTTGATTTAAGCATCCCCTGGTGCTTTAAAAGTTTTTCCATTTAATATATATATTGTTGCCCACTTCATTGTTAGGTGTGGCACAGGAAGTATTATTTCAGGTGTATAATTAGACACCGAAGACAAATGGGAGTATAAGCACCAAAGATGAAGGTATTATTTTTTAAAAGTTTAATTCTTTTTAAAAAGCACTCTAAAATGAACAAAATAAAGTACTTAATGAACACTCATCTCTGGAGCCCTGAGAAATGCTGACATTTTTGGTCTCCCCATGCTAATGGCATCTTTAGGTCTTAATTCTGTACGTGATGTTCACAAAGGCTCCATGTCCCAAATTGAAGTCTAAATATTTGTGAATGACTGGATTATAGACACTATTCTGCTGAATGGTCATAGTTAGAAATGAAGGGATTGAAAAACAAATTTTGGCATTTTTCTATTCAGTATAACTATACACCAGGTTTTGTCCTTGGCATGAGATCCACAGGTGAACAGAGAGAGAGAGGAGCCTACTCAACAAGTTTACCAGAGTGCTTTAAATTTCTGGCCTTCTCCTCAGAATTCTGGTATTTCAATTCCAGTTCCTTCTTATCTTCTTCTAGAAGCTCCAGTTGCTGTTTGAGGTTATGGATCTCTTTGTGCAGTGTCTCATTTTCTAGTTGTTCCTCTAATTCTTTGACCTGTAAATTAGAAACAAACAATGTGGTTTTAAGTTTTCCTTTGTTGACAAGTAGGGAATTTTCATGTGGCTTTACAGAAAGATTGTAACCCATCTTAAAGTCACACAAATTCTGATAATAAATCATTACCGGTTCTTTGATTTCATATAAACTTACTAAGGAGTTACATACAAAACACTTAAATTTTTAAATGTGAGTCACAAAAGTAAAATAATACCTAAAGTAGATTCATATACTTTCATGCTCATTTTCAAGATAAAAATTCAAGTAGTAGCTAAAAAGGTCCCTGAGGATCACAATTTGGTAACAAGTTAAAAAAAAAAAGTTAGGCATGATGGTATATGACTATAGTCCCTGCTGCTCAGGAGACTGAGACCCCATTTCAAAAAAAAAAAAGTAAAAGAAGAGGAAAGACCCAAAGGCCTTTATGATCCAGTAATACTTCTTTGAGGAATTAAAAAAAAAACTCAAATATACAAAAATGTACAAACAGATTCACTAAAATGTTCCTTATAGCAGCAATGAAAGGCTGGAAAGTACCTGAATGTCGACCAGTCTCTCTACTGATTTATGATATCAGGATGTGTCATTAAATGTAATACTATGCAGCCATTTAAAATCATATAACTTACTATATACTGAAAGGTGAACTGAAAAAAAATCAGGTTATAGAAAACTATGCATGGTATGATTCCATTTAAAACACACACATATTCATTAAATCGCCTACATATAAAGTTTAGATATGCACCAAAATATAATATTCTTGGGTAATGCTAATCTTAACTTTTCTATATTTCAAAAATTTATTATTAATGACCATATGCTATTTTTATAATTGCAAAAAGAATACAGCTGTGTTTAAAAGTTTTTACTGATTTTCCTAGGGAATTTGTCAAGAAGAAAGAAATATTTTAAGCCACATACATGAAAGATTATCCAAAATAAATGTTCAGTATAACAACTGTGGAAGTAGTGATTGCCACATCATTCCTAACTCTTATCTAATTTCAGCATCTCTACCTCTTCCAAAACCAATTTAGTCCTGTATTCAGTTCAAGTCTGTAGGTTGCAAGCATGTATTATATACAAAATAAACTATAAGTAGTTCAACTTTTCAGAACCAAAGGTTAAATTCCAGCACAAACTGGTCTTGGTGGCAAATTCTTGTAATCCCAGCAGCTCAGGAGGCTGAGGGCAGGAGGATCTCAAGTTCAAAGCCAATCTTGGCAATTTAGCAAGACCCTAAGCAACTAGTGAGACCCTGTCTAAAATAAAAAATAAGAAGGGCTTGGGATGTGGCTCAGTAGTTAAGCACCCCTGGGGCCCCTGGTTTCAAATTCCAGTACCAAAAAAAAAAAAAAAAAAAAGTGTGTGTGTGCGTGCATGGGCACATTCCAGTATAAGCTGAACAAACGCATTTTCTCCCTCTCTGTATTTGAAATCAAGGAACAGGAAAAAAGAAATTCCTTCTCTCCCACCTGTTTCCTTGTCCTCTTTCCCTGGGGGCAATCGCTGTCACCACCTGTCCACCAAGAGGTTCTCCATACCTAGGCCAACATTTCTTACTGAGGAAACAAAACATCAGCCAGGCCTCACTACTACCTTGGGGAAAACTTGAGAAGTTCCAAGGATTACATGTCCATATTGTTGCTCAGGGAGAATTTGACAGGTGAATACAAACAGAAGCTCACAGCCTCTCCTCACTGCTAGGTACATTGTAAGTAGTATAAATATTAGTGTGATTTTCCTTAAGTAGCTCCTTTAATTTGCAAGTCTTTGTTCCACCTCATTCCTGCTCCTTCTCACCAACCACAATGACTGTCCTCTCTGTCCAGCACAAAGGTCAGCTGAAGACCTCCACTTGTGCACTGAAATAACCACAGAGGAAGACTTTTACACATATCCATTTATGCAAAGCTGCACAATCAGAAATTCTCTAAGCAAATCATTACTACTAACATGGATTTTTCTTTCTCTCCCTGTTTGAATAAGAACTATGCCCTGCAAGCTCTGTGATATTAATACACCATCCTCATGTATGTCATCTCTAAAAACCGGTTAAGTTCTTCTCCATCCCCCCTCCCCCCCAAAAAAAAAGATTTCTAGACTATGCATCACCAGAGACATTTTTTAATCATAGCTCTTTCCCCTTGCTTCTTCAAGAATATTCTTCAATGACTGTTTTCAAGATCTTTATAAAGTCTACAAAAGTGTGCTGCAAGGCCAAATGTGGTAGTGCATGCCTGTAATCCCAGTGACTCAGAAGGCTGAGACAGGAGGATCATGAGTTCAAAGCCAGCCTCAGCAAAAGCAAGGCACTAGCAACTGAATCAGACCCTGCCTCTAAAAAAAAAAAAAATATAAGTGAAATCAGCCAATCCCAAAAATAAAAATACTGAATATTTTCTCTGATATAAGGAGGTTGAATCATAGTGGGATTGAGAGGGAGAGCATGGGAGGAATAGATGAATTGGTGGGAGGGAAAAGGAGGGGGCAGGGGATTAGCAAGGATGGTGGAATGTGACGGACATCATTATACAAAGTACATGTATGATGACTTGAATTGGGTGTCAACATTCTTTATATACAAACAGAGATACAAAAATTGTGGTATATATGTGTATTAAAAGAATTGTAATGCAAAAAAAAAAAAAAAAAAAAGAATAGTGCTACCTTAGATTAGGTAGAGGGAATTGAAAGGAGGGGAAGGCAGGGGATGTGAGGATATCAAAGATAGTAGAATGAAACAGACATTATTACTGTATGTATGTGACTGTATGATCAATGTGATTCTAAATATGTATACTAGAAAAATGAGAAATTATATCCCATTTATGTATGATATATCAAAGTATATAAGTGCATTGTACTGTCATTTATAACTAATTAAAACAAATTTTAAAAAATTTAAAAAATACAAAAAAAGGCTGGGGATGTGACTTAGTGGTTGAGTGCCCCCAAGTTAAATCTCTGGTATCCCCTTCCAAAAAAAAAAAGTGTGCTACAATTTCAATTGAGCAATAAATTAATTCGGTAGTTATTCTTTCCCAAAAGATGATTGGAAGGACTTAGTAACTAAGGTCAATATGGAACTATAAAAGACTAAACTGACTCCTTTCATTTTAATATGTCTGTGTAAGTGTGTGTGTGTGTGTCTCAGCCCCCATAATAAAATCTGTTACCTTTTGCTGATGCTGAATTCTCTCTTCTTCAAGTTGCTGGGTAAGTTTTGCATTTTCATCTAAAGCTTTCAAAAGCTGCTGGTCAGGGACAGAGCTCTGAAGCAAAAGGTGGCTTTGTCTCTTTAGCTTGTTTTGTTCTATGAACATCTGCAAAAGTTAATTACAAAAATATACATACCAACCAATTCCACACATGTCCTCAACTGCAACCTAAGCAACAGGAAAGTATGTGGAGTTTTTATTCAGACATCAAAGGGAAGTCCTGAATTGTATAATAGTCATGGAGGAGGTGACTGCTAAGATTTCATTTCCAACAATCCTCATATCTTCATCTGCCTCAAAGAGGAAATATATACAACAATCCTACCCCTTAACTGTCTAATATTTTATTATTGCCTTAAAATACAATTACTGTCATAGATAATATCGAGAACTTCTCTTGTGCCAAATACTCCAGAGTATTTCACAGTCCTAATTTTAATCCTTACATCAACTCTGAGTTAAATACTTCTGATACAAATAGATAATCTTTAGTAAATGCTACATGATACCCATAGTTATAATCATTACATTATCTAATCCTTAGGCCTATACTGTGAAGTAGAGACTGTCATCCCATTTTACTGATAAAGCAACTGAGGATCAGAGGGGTTAAGTGACCTTCCCAAGGACACACATAAATAGCAAGACCAGGATTTAAATCCATATCTGTCTGATTTACAAGCTCAGATTCCTAACCACCTGCCTAATGCCTGCTATTTACTAGACTTAACGTTTTAAGACAATTTGTTTTCCCTTCCAGTGATGAAAGTAGTTGACAGTAGGAAGACAAGGGGAGAAGGGAGTCAGTATCCTATTTGCTGAGCATTTTATAAACAACTTACACTATTATTCATCTAATTCTCACAACTTTACATGATTGAAAACATTACTTTCTATTCACCTATTATTTCTTTTCCTTAATACCATATCCAAGTTGGCCAGTGGGTGATTCCAAGCACAAAATGTTTCACAAACTCTGAAATCTCTAAACAGTAGAGTTTCACACTTTAAGATTCTTAACAGCATCTTTAAAAAAACATTTTAACTTAATGGTAAGATCTGTATGTAAAATGACTTTCTGTACAGCACATATTCGTTTGTCCAATAACTTCCATTTATCATGTAACAGAAAAAGTCAGCAAATAAAATTCAGGACAAACAATTACTTTCTATCAACCTTCATATGGAAAGACCACAGCTTTAATGACCGATGCAAACCTTAAACTTAATCCCTGGTCAGTACTGATTTCCAAATCAAAATCCAGTTGTGAACACAGTATATTAAAATGCTCACACTGTCTTCCCATTAAATCTTCCTATGAGGAATAAAAACTGTCTGAAGCCAGCACTCTTTGCCTGTGCAGGATTTATGAAAAGCTCACTCAGCTCTGACAGTGTAATGCAAAAACCAGAACTCTGCAAAGCCAAACAGGTAAATCCACAATTATACATAGTATGTGAAATCTGCATCCTTCCACTTGACTCCTCACCTCTATAGGAGTAAGCATGAGTGTGCATGTGCACATGTGTGCAGGGCTAGGGAAGAAGGAGCCTAGAGGCTTGAAAGTCCAGAAGAGTAATCAATAGTTCATAATAGTACCTAGAATTTTAGACCAATAGTCTAACTAAAGTAATTTATTTCTGATTACCATTACTATTATTATAATAATTTCCTTCTTATACATTTCCCCTCTTGAAAAGCTGGTCTCCTGAGGCCCACCTCAGAAAGTGCCTCAGGCAGTCAGCAGGAGGGGCCTGCAAACAGCCACTGACCTAGGGTTTCCTTCCACCAGGTGTGTTTGAGGCCAAGCCAGCAGGGTGACCACCCAGCAGTAAAACCAAGCAGGCACAAGCTGCCCATCAAGATAGCAGGGCGACAGCTTTGGACTTGGCTCTCTCTTGGCAAAAAGGAACAGTGCTCCTGGAAAACTGTTCACAATCGCCTGAGTACAACCACCTCAACTGCGTCATCAACACGTGACATCGAGTCAAGGTTGTTAATAACATGAATTCCTTTTGCAAAACCTCACAATAATCCCTGAACAGTAGTATTGTAAGAGGAAGACATATATAGAAGATTTCCTTTAATAATAAGAATAACTTGAAAAAAGCACTCAGTAGACTATCTTCTCTGAACTTCAAGGTGCCTAAATAAAAAATTACAAATAACTCCTCTTCTAAAAATAAAAAAATATTTCAAGAGAATTCAGTCACCAAACACTAATGAATTTGATTTTCAGCTCTGTAAGAACTTGCTGGTTCAAATCAGGAAGCTGGTTTCATTTCAGATGATCACACTGCAGGAATAAGAATTTCTGAGAAATTTTATAAATCTTTTCAAAGAGTAATAATGAAAAAAATCTTATGTTGTTAATTTAATTCATTCTTTTCAAAATAATACTCAAATATCTAAAGTATTCAGAAAGAAAAAAGAATCATGTAACAGTCTCATAGTTTACTGGGAATACAGGTAGAATAAAGCATCTGTATCTTAGAAAAGGAAAAAACTACACTGAAGAGCAAAAAAGAATTTTTTTTTAATTATACAAAAGTCTTGTTAAAATTTCTGAATATGTTGATGAAATTTTAAAAACTTAACACAGCTAAGAAAACATCTGACTTTTTGTTGAAGGAAATTGTATTTTTCAAATGAACTAGTATGAGTAGGAGTCATTATACATTTGAGGACTGATTTGTGTTTTTTACAAGTACGAATATCCCTTTTGCAATTAAAAACATAAGGTAAATAAACTTTAAAAATTGATTTCTAGGCTCAAGACTCTAAGATCCAAAAGGGCAGAGCTCATCTTGCTTTCTTCAGCATTTGATCATCATGTCAACAGCGTCTAGTGCAATCAGATCTGCTACAGGTACTAAGAACAAAATGTAAAAGAGGGAGACCCTCGTGCTAAACTAAGCCATGTGTCTCTTAGCAGCAACTGTCTGCTGAAAATCTGAAAATCTGCAAGCCATGTGCAGGGGAAAACATACTGGCTCCAGTCAAGCACTATTTTTTAAAAAAGTTTTCTTCTCACTATTCTGTAGATCAACGCTAGATGTTTATGCCACCAGTAACATAAGCACCAACCCTCTGGCCTTCTCTCTTCAGAGGTCCTCCTCCTCACTCCAGGCTAATACAGTGCAGCATGTTCGCTCCCCTGCTAGAGCATAAGGCCCAGCAGCTGAATGGCTGAGTAAATCATTCACTTCCAAGCTCTTGCTGTAGTCTTGCTTCTCCTATCTATCTCCTCTGCTGATGTACCGCCTTTGAGTTTTCTTTGAGCTGCTTTGTATTGTAACATCATTTTACAAACAACACATGGAAAATTGAAAATGTCTTGAGATAAGACCCTGGCATCTGGGTCAAACTCAGTCTCTCTTTTTCAGTTTTGCAATGGAGGTGTCTTTGCATTCTCCCCACCCTCCCACCCCCTCCACTGTTTATCTGGTTGCATTATTTATTCTGCTAAAGCTTTTTCACAGGGCTCTAACACACTTCAATTCTGTTTTCCTTTCTACCAGTAATAAGAACAGTATTCACTCATCTTTCATTAAACTCTCTGAATAAAATGAATCATAATATTTCAAATCATAGGTACTTGGAGTTAACCCTGTGTAGAGTTCATTGCTAGCACAGCTATGCTCAAGCACAGAAAAACTCCACACACAAAACCATAATCTCATTGTTGAAACATCATTCCCATAAAACCCTGTCTTCCTCTACAGCCTTGATTCCTCTCGGTCTGTTTCACACCTCCTTAGCTTTTTCCTTCACCCCAGGTTATACACACAGATACAAAATACTTAAACAACTTGGAGATCTCACTGCAGATCAGCTCCACACCATGACTTGAACCAACTAGCGATTCCTCATTCCCCTGGAAACTATCCCCAGAGCCAGGGGACACCCAATGACTGCATATCAACAGAGTCAGAACTAGAGAAGCTCAAAGCTTATCTCTAACATGAGAGGAAAATCATCACACTGGTGAGAGGCTGAGACGATGGAGGTACAAGATGGTGGTGCTCCACAGCCAGTGGAAGAATCAACTCACGTAGTGAGTGCAGCAGAGAGAAGCTGGAGAGATAGGAGGATTGTTTGTCATCAGCAAAGTCCCTTGAGAAACAAAAACAAAACACCAGGTCTCCGCGAAATACCCACCTCCTGTGCAAACGACTCTGCTTTCTTTCGGAGGTCCTTCTCCAGCTCCAGGTTCACTTGCATCTCCTCATACTCCTCCACTGCTAACATGGACACTTAAAAAGAGGAGGAAAAGTAAGACTGTGTGCCATACAAGTTATCAGGAACACAGACAGGAAATGATGTGGGAAAGAGACTGAGGCCTACGGGACCCTCATCCATTCCTGCTTGGCATGTAAATTGATAAAGGCTTTTTGGAGGGTATCCTGGTAATGTGAATCAAAGATCTATAACTATTCATATCTTTTGATTCGACAATTCCACTTCTGGGAATGCACATCCTGAAAGAATAAATCACATATACACACACAGGTATGGATGCAAGGATGCTATGTGCACTATTGCTGAAAACAATGAAATCATCTAACATCAAAGGATCAGCAAAAAATTATTATGCCACCAAAATTATAATATTGCAAACACAGAATTAGTGAATGAGAAGACATTTATGATATATATTTTAAAATAAGTGAATTTCAAAAATTAGTGCAAAATTAATTCTTTCTAAGCCACAGAAAACACATCAACAGGCATGTCACAGGACAGGAAGCATATAAAAAGTCAATAAACATGTAGAAAAATGCTCACTGTTATTAGGCATCAGGAAATGCAAAGTGAAGTACTTTTCTTTACCGAAAGAAGAAGAAATTTGCAAAAATTAAAGTGTGGATATCTTGTTTGGGAAGGGTACAGAATGAGATCAGATATACTGCTAAGAGGAGTGTAAAATGACATCTATTTGCAAAATAATCTGGCCTTACACAGAGAAACTGAAGATAAAATTTTACATGTGGCATATATATTAGAGAAATAAGGAGACATGTCTGAGAACTTTCTTAACACATAACTTAGAATAGCAAAATACTGGAAATAACTCAAATATCTGCAAAAAGATCAATGCATAAGTGAATTCTGATAGGGTTTTCTTGTGGAATATTAGGTAGTAGTGAAATAAATGCCCAACGTGAATAAATCTGCAGAGGTTATAGCAAAACGATTCCGTTATAGCAAGTCCAAAAACATGCAAAATTAAACAATGTACTATTTAGAGATACATATATATTTGGCAAAACTATTAAATAAGAGAAAGAAAAAGATAAAATTCAACAGAGGGGAATAAGCAGAGAAAGATGGTTATGGGTTTGTCAGGTATTAGTAGGTAAAGAGAGATTTCCTTTACTAGTATTCTCTTCCATATATATTGTAAACATATGTAACAAAAAACTTAATGGATACATATGTTTTTTAATTAGTAGAATATATTCTATTCCTGATCATCCTGTGAGCTGCTTCCCTCTGCCACACTCTTCCACCATGATGTTCTGCCTCACCTCAAGCCCTGAGGAATGGAGCCTGCTGTCTATGGATTGAGAACTCTGAAACCGTGAGCCCTCAAATAAACGTTTCCTACACACACACACACACACACACACACACACACAAAAAAAAAAAACCCATATCCTAAAATGTCAATAGTGCTTATCTCTGGATTATAAAGCTTCCTTTACCTAGAACAAATTTAAATTTTCTACCAAAAAAAGTGTTACCCAATAAAAGGAATATATATGTGTGTAAACACACACACACACACACACACACACATATATTTTTATGTTACATATAAATTTTTCAAGTGTTCTCTATGTTTACAATGAAGGGAAACAGCCTTAAAGACATCCAGGCCCAGAGGACCAAATGATTCCACAGGACAGACACCTTCAAGAAGAAGGTCCTCTCAAATAAAAGTGACACGCCTTCTTTCCTACTCTTGCCATTTAATGGCCTACTTTGTTAAATAATGGCACAGACAGAATGAAGGGGATAGTAACGCCACTAGATTAGGAATAACTCGTGGCACCACCCAGTTGCTTCTGGTGAGGCACCCTGTCCTGAGCTGAGTCATGTCACTAAAATCCTTCAAAAGGCCCTCTTAATGGCTGCTTTCACTCACTTTTCCTCGGGCACTTCAGTTCTAACTGACTAAGGACAGGTTTGCTGTGTAATGACATAGTATTTCAAACTCCACTCTGTAAATCTACTGCCTCCTCAGATGAAGGGCGAATAGTCTTACTCAAGTAAAGTAATGTAAGTGGTGGTTTGTGGTGTGAATTATAGGTCCCCGAGAGCTAAATGATTTTTAAAATCTATTTAAGAAAAGAAATTTTGTGAAGAAAACAAAGAAGACTGCGACTATCTGAAGCCCTGGGCAAGATAATTGACTCTTTTCTATGTCCAGAACACTATAATAAAAAGTGAATTTTCACATGTCCAGGTCCCTTTGACTTGGATTCTGAAAGAAACGAGGTTGGTCCTGGTGCTGTGTTTATTGATAGCCGCCTCTCTGCCCACATGGGGGGCTCTCTGAAGGCAGGGCTGTGTGATCCACCTTTGCAGAACCCTGTTTCCAGCTCAGAGCCTCAAGATGGCAAATTCCTCGATACATTTCTACCTACAAATGAGTCAGGACCTAAAGAAATGCTACCATCCAATGCATCTCCCACACTTAACTACCAGGTCTTTTGTTTAAAAATCCCAGCTGATAAGTGGCACGGATTGACAGCTGTCACCAATGACAATGTGGAAAGCCCTAGGTCTGAAAGACTTCCTGTTAGTGTCTCAGCTTCTAGAGTAGGAAGCCAAGTGGCTGGGGGTGGGGGTGGGGGAGAACAAGAAGCATACTGGGGTCTCTGATACGGTCTGCATGAGGTTTGCCACCCAAAGGTTCATGGTCCCCGATGTGGTGGTATTAAGAAGACCCTTTAAGAGGAGGGGCTTAGCCTCAGTAATTACCTCATTGAGTCTCAGAAAGGAGCAATGTTGTTCTCACAGAGTAGGTGAGTTCTCACTAGAATGGACTATTATTAAAAGAGCAAGACTGGTCCCTTCCTCAGCTACGGCTTTCCATCTTGCCATGTGATCTTGCCCTCTCAACCTGCATTCCCACCATGATACCATCCATCATGCTATGACTCAACCAAAGGGGGCCCTCACCAGCACCAAACACATGCTATGCCATGCTCTTGAACCTCTCAAACTGGGATCAATAAACATCTTTTCTTTTTCAAGTTTTCAGCTTTTGGTACTTTGTTACAGCAATGAAAAATGGACTGACAGAGTCCCCTCCCTTGGAATAAACTTTCTCCATATCTGTACTTAGCATCACTCCCTCAATTGGGGACATAAGCAACAGCCCCCAGAAGACTCTTACATTTTATAAGAGTGATTTGGTCACTGTGACAATTAGAATTACACAGTTTTCCTTGGAAGTAGTCACTGGAGACATTGTCCTCTCACCATGAGACCAGGTCTGACTTTCCTGATCATTAGTTTGTTTTTACTAATTCGTTTAAATGGTTATGAATCCTTCATGACCTGCAGCTCAGAGCCGGATTTCAGACACAGACATGAGAGCAAGCATGCATCCACTCTCTACATCAATTTATACTCTCAATTCCCCTTTGTTCCATTTCCCATCCTCATAACTTAAAATGTTATCTCTTTGCAAGTAATCACTGTAGATGTCCCAATCTTTGCTCTGAGATTCACTAAATGACCTATCAAATGCATAAATGCAGAAGTGTCAGCCCAGATGACTGTGGTCCCAGGACACATGTAGGACAGACGTGGCATTTATGTCTAAAGTTGCAAAACAAGTAGTTTCTGAGCTCCTCAATGAAACCACTTTCACATGCCCCCAAAGACAAAAGAGTGGGAATGAAAGAGACCCATTGCTAGGAAAACAGTCCAGGAGATTTTGGACTGTGAGAGTCTTTAGGTAAAATGACACAAAATACATGTAAACGAAACAAATGACATACGAGGTGGGTCGAGAAGAAAGACTGGAACGACATACCTCTGTTGCATTTTTCTAAGACTTTTCTCTGTTCAAGAACTTCTGAATTTAAAACAGCCTTTTCTTGTTTAACTTTATTTACCTAAAAATGTAAGATTTTGAGGGGAGAAAACACCCAACATTGTAAAACGAGACATATGGCAACGTGTGATTCTCAAATGGCTGTTCAGTTTTCAACACGAAGTTTTCAACAGGAAGCTACAGTGCTAAGCAAGACGGTAGGCATCACCAGCGCTGTCCCCACAGCTTCAGAGGTGGCTATTCAAGGACGATCCCTTGGTTCCTGACTCAGACAGTCATGCTGGCACCAGCACCAATTTCGAAAGATGACCATATCCTAACCCTTTAATGTATATATTCTGTATTTTTAACACAAAAATCTAATGATGGGTCACCCAGAAAATACACAAATCATTTAGTCAAGAGATCCAATACTCAATGAGGGGAGGAGTTTTGAACTTTGATGACTATTTTCCTTACACAGAATACACATGAAAATATTCTCCCCCAAACTTAAATGTCTGAAAGAACATTTGACATCCATCACCACTCAAATACATTAAGCAGGTCTGTTTATGTAATCTAAAAATACTCCAAACACTATGGATTGTACTAAACTTATAAATGCAAATGGTGAGCACCAAGTTCGGGGGAGCTGGGCAGGAGTGAGAAGAGGCAGCTGGAGAGGCACCAGCTTCCTCACTCGCCAATCTGTGTGTGCTTAGCTGCGCAACAGCGGGTAGAGGATGCTCGTTATTGTGCTCATTGTACCTTTTCAGATGTCTGAGACAGTCACAATAAAAATACTTTCTGAACTGTCTTCCAATGACACCTCTTCCTCTAGGAGGAAGGAGAGAGAATCATCAATAAATGACCCCCACTATGGTTTGGGGGGCAGAAGAATGCATTTCCTGCCCCTCTCTGGATGAGGATCAGGATGAGGATCCTGAAAGCAGCCGTGAGTCCAGCAGCACCTCCAGAGAGACTGTGAACCAGCATCTTTTCCTAGAAGCCTTACTTTTGCTTTTTGTCACTATCCAACAGGAAAGTCCCTACACAAGTATAATCACCCTTCTTCCCATTCATTATAATGTCCTGCCATAGTGAAGGACAAGCAGCAGGGCTGGGAAGGCTGGTGGGCACTGCTTCCCAATCTTTTTTACATCATGGCCTTCAAGGAACTGGTGATATATGTACAGAAATGGAGGAAACTGGGGAAGGCTGCTCACTGGTGGGATCAAACCCTGGCACGTTTGGCAGCCACCTGAAGTGCTGTTGCCCATACACTGCGAAATTCTTGAGCTACAGAATCTGAGAACCATGGAGACAAGTTAAAACCATATGGTGAAATTAGACTCTCAGCCTCGAGCAAATACAAGGCAACTGTGTGGTCCTGTTCTTAAAGACACCTCAAAGGGACAATAGAAAGTCTCCAAATCCCTGCTTGAACCTCCTCTCACATCTACCCTATCTGCCTGTGTTGGAGGGACACAAAGGGACAGCCCCTTTAAACAGAGCCAGACCATCCCACTGGAGAAGCAAGATACTCTCTTCCTTCTTTGCCAGAAGCAATGAAGTGCGTGACCTGAAACCGCTACCATTCTTACAAATCTGCCCCATGTAAGGAAAAAAAAATGGGGACAACAGGGAGCATATCAATGCTATCTAGTATTGCGTCATTCAGCTAGGTAATGGGTACCTGAGCGTTCAATGACCATGTTTCCTAACCCTTTTTGTATGTCTGAAATGGGGCAAAGGAGAAGATCAAAATTGTTACACAGTTCTCATATCAAAATTAGCTAGCAATACCAAGTGTTTGATATAGCCAATCCCAAAAAAAGACTTTTGGTTTGAAAACACATAAGGCCTTGCCTTTCAGGCCTAAGATACGTACTTCTTCAATTACTTCTACAAGTTTGCTCTTCAGATTTTCCAACTCAATGGCTAATATCTTCTTTTCCTCCTGAACAGATACAATTTGATCTCGAAGTTCTGCATTTTTAAAGGAAAAAAAAAAAGGAAAAAGGTTTAAAAAATAAATAAATCAAACATATTCAAAAGAACTGAAAATGCCAGCCCTACAGCTTATGATCAAGGTTATTTGGCAAAAAGAAGGAAAATAAAGAAGCAGAGGACAATGGGAATCTCACCTGCATGCCCCACCCCAAACACTCCTGGTTCTATACCAGGCAATCTCACCATGTTAAATGTACCAAAGTGAGTTTTCTTTGCAATTGATCAAATCCAAATTTGAGAAAACTATCCAGCAATTGGGAAGTTAAATTTCTCCGGCTTATGCTTAATGCACCACACTAATTTCTTTTTTATTTCATAAAGACCATGGCTCTTGTCACAACACAATATAAACAAAAAATTGGGCAGTTAATAATTTGGAGATTTTGATTTGAAGGAAAAAAGTCCTGACTTCCTGCCAATTTATAGACCATAAGCATCATTCCAACTGACTCAAAAATGTAAAGAAGGGTTAATTTTAGTAACTTTCTCTCCAGAGTTGTGGGTGCTTCATTTCTTAATTTATTTCTACTTTTTATTATTGTGATGTAATGATAAATGTTACTAGAATGCAAATATTAGCAACTTTAAGTACAAAAGCTTCTGATGTTAAAAGTTACCTCTGCCACTGAAATGTTTAAAAATACACATGGATTAGCACAGGTTACTTAAGTTTTTATCCAGGCCTACTGTTTTGCCACTTGTTTTTAATTGCTTTTAATTTCTTATCCTTCTCTGAGGGCAGTAAGAAACCTGCTATGTGGTTATTTATAAATTGCATTAAACTTTGTATGTGGACCCAGCTTGAAGAAGTTCTCAGTGATTCGATTCTAAATCACCTTCTCCACTGGCTGGCTAATTACCAAGGAAGAACATGAGACCATATTGCTCAAGACCTAAAGAAAGGAGAATAATGAACAAAAGGAAATCCTTTAAACCTCCTCTCCCTCTCAGCCAGCATCAACTCTATTTTGTCTTGGGTTAAGAGGCTGAAGAGTCAGGTAAAGCCAGGTAAACCCTTCCATGTTTCTACCTGTACCTGAAATTTTATCTACCAAATAAACAAAAGAGTAGTATTTCTGAATGTGTACCAGGTTAAAATGCTCTGATAGTCATTACGCCAGAAACTGCTTTGTGACATCTTTAACAGAAACAATGTATGTGTGTGTGTATACACATATTATATACATATACATATATGTATATATATATAAAACATAAATAAAATTAATTTGCACTGAAGAGAAGTCTCCTATGATCTTGACTCCATGGCACTATTTGCTAGCCAACACAGTTGTTTAATACTGAGTATGCTTTTAGCTCATCGCTTAAATCAGATATTCTTAGAAGGAAGAGACTAAGTAATTTAAGGAGGAATCTCCTCCAAAGATTCCAACACAGAACTAAACTGAAAGGGAATATTAACTAAACACATAGACACACACATATCTTTTGGTGCTAGGAATGGGATCCGGGGCATCTAGTGCACTAAGCTCATACTCTACCACTGAGTCAAACCCCAGCCTCAGAGAAATGAATTTCTATCTTGCATAACACATCTAAAATTCTCTTAACACCCAGTCCATACTCTTACCGATGTGGTCTAACTGGCTGTTTCTGGAGACAACACTCTCAAAGGTGTCAAATTCCAAACAAGAAAGCCACCCATAAAGCATAAGTGCTATACCCTGTGATTTTCAAATAGCCTCTAGGGGTGGGCCTGAGGCATCAGCGGTTTTTTTTTTAAGTTAACTATTTAGCATTTTACAGCTTCTCACGTGGCTCCAACTGCATATGCAGTCAGGGAGATGGAAGCATGCTTGGTAGTGAGCAGGGTCCCACCTTTGATCTGCCTCTGACACTGCACTGACACACAGGTCTCCGCAGCTCCGTCTGTGTCCCCAGCAGGGTCCTCCTCGTCAATGTTTATCTCCTCGGTTATGACATCTGGTCCCAGCTTGGCCATGTACAACATGCTGATCCTTTTCAGTGTTTTATTTTCTTTATTTAGCTAAGAAAAAATGCAAACATAGTTATTTTAACAGCAGTCAAATAATTATCTTGGGTTTTTAAACAATAGACAAATTAAGCAGGTTTTTGTCTTGCATATTCACAACAGTCACAGCAGGACACAGGATTAGCAGATTCACTAAACAAGGTTGTGTTCACACATTTTAATATTAGATGTGGGGCTGGGGATGTGGCTCAAGCGGTAGCGCGCTCGCCTGGCATGCGTGTGGCCCCGGTTCGGTTCGATCCTCAGCACCACATACCAACAAAGATGTTGTGTCCGCCAAAAACTAAAAAATAAATATTAAAAAAAATTCTCTCTCTCTCTCTCTCTTTTTAAAAAAAAAAAAAAGTATATTAAAAAAAAAGATTCCACCATGTCTTTAAAAAAATATATTAGATGTGTTACTTACTAAGTAAGAACTGGTACCTGGATTACAGCCAGCAGCAAGTGGAAATGCTAGTCATGACCAAGAGGAAATACATATAAGGAATTAAAACACCAGTATTTCTAGTTATTAATAGTCTTAATATACATTCTTTATTTAAAGTAAATTTTCATCTTGATGCTGTACTGAAACACCTCTTAAGTGTCTGCTTGCTTAAGTCCTTTCTTTTCTGGACATTTCCACTCATCTCCAGTGAGCATGTGATTTCTGTGGGAAGACCATACATCCCCAAAGCCTTCCCCAGCCATTAGCCATAGCTAGTAAGTCCAGAGATAGACACGTGACCCAAGTTTGGCCAATCAGATCTCTTTTCTAGGAATTTGGAGGCTGGAATAGAAATGAGTTTCCATGTGTCTGGACATAACAGGGTCTGGCAACCACACTCTACTACTGACCTGAGGAAGAGAGAAATGCAGTGTGTTGCAAAGGTGAAAATGAAGCTAATATGGAGAGAGAGGCAGAGAAAAGCAAGGAGAGAGGGTTCCCCAAGCCCCAGTCCACTCCCAAACTGCTCCTGACTCACAATTGGGATTCTCCAATATTTGTCTCTAACAAGTTCCCATATCTTTCTCTTTTCTTGCTTGAGCTTGTTCAAGATGTGTTTCTACTCCCTGTACACAGAATCTTAATAAACCACAATACAAGAAAATTCAAGGAAGTTCCTATTATCTCTTCAAAAAGAGTTCTAATTCACAGCAGTAAAAATGAATCCTAATTTGTTAATGTATTTGTTATTCCTTAATAAAGAATAAGCAGGTTTGAGTTTAATAACTGACATTGGAAATAAATGAACATAATGTCACTGGGATGCTAGTTTATCTTCTTTATTGTAAACTTGACACCAGAACAAGAAGTTTAGTATGATACACATCTGGCTTCAGCCCATTTGTGATCATAATTTGGCCCTTCTGGTTTTCTCACAGCTCACTTCAGTCTGGAGGATCTGATTCTTATCCCAATAATTCAGAACAAAGTGCCATGGTCTGGAGCCCAAGAGGTTTCCCTAACTTCCCTGAGGAATCAGGAAGAATCTCTTAGAAAAAGCTATAAAAATTCCATGGATTCTTCCAGGGAAGACCCAGAAGCTCTACTCAGGGAATTCCTTTTTCCCAGTCCCTAGTCCCTACCTCCCCATGTTACTCTATGGGATCAGGGATAAAGATGAGGCCCATAAGCCCCCAACCCCTCTTCCTTAAGATGGAAAATTTTAGGAGACGCTGTCGTGGGTCCCGTGAACCATGAATGCTACAGCTCAGCATTCCAAGAGGCTCAAGGAATCTTGTCAATTCTTATACTACGACATCTTTTCTGAGTGTGAAACATCAATTTAAGAAGAAATTTTTTAAAATGAAGACAAATTATAACTCTGCCTTCTAATATTTAAACAAATGACTCTCATCCCTGCACATTACAATCTCTGGAGAACAACAGATTCATGTAAAGAAAAAAAAAAACCCTTAAAAATGTGCTGTAACTTATCCAAGTCTCTGACCACACGGCCAGCATAGTACTGTTTCAGACTCAGTGAATCAACACTGAGCCTCACGGATGCAGACTGACGGAATGCCTTAGCACACACGTCTCGAGAACTAATGTAATCCTTCAGTGTCTCATTTCTCATCAGCAAACTAAGGATAAAAACAGTTTCTATCCCCAATATGAAGATCAAATGAGATATTACAGATCAGGTTAGAGTTCAGCAAGTGGTTTAGCTACTTCTACTAAAAAAGGAGGCTTAGTTTTTATTTTTCTTTGAAAAATCATTTATCAGCTAGTTTTCTTCAAATAAGGTGTGCATCTATACATTTTCTTCTTCCAGGATATTCATTAAAATGCTGATTTTTGCCATGTGGTACTTAATATATTTCTTCCCAGACCATCACAGTACTACTCGGTAACCTGAGAGTTAACAGTTCTACTCTAAAAAGAGCTTCAAGCCTCTATCAAACCAGGCACTCAAATCCATCAGCTATGGGTCATCTGTAATACAACTACTCAGTAGTCATTAGCTTGAGGGAAAAACCCAACCACACAGCATCCTAAGTCTTCTCTCAAACACCATTTTCATATTTTGAAAGAAGAAATACAAGATTTGCAATGCCTGATGTCTTATGAACATTTTTGAGAAGTCTGTACTCACTGATTTTGGCTAAGCAATTTCACTGCAGCTGCTCATCAAGTTACAGATTAACGGCACACTGCTTGTTGCGTGGAATCCTTGTAAGTCATGACCCCCCCACCAAATGAACCTATTACTGTATTCAAATTTAAATAGTTTTTATACTGTCATAGTTCAATGAATATTTAAAGAAACAAAGTAAGCAAATTAAATGGCTTTGAATTTTCTGACTTAAAATAATTGGTATACATTTATCAGTTTATCTTCCACATTTTAGCAAATTATCCACACTTTTTTTAAGAAAATTATGAGGTCAAATTACACTATAAGAATTAAATATTCCATTTGTCATTTATCTGAAGGCAAAAGTTTAGGAAAATAATTAACTTATAGAAAATTCTCTGCTCAGAAAATGGAGTCTACTTTCAAAAAATGAGAATTGATACTGAAACAGAATGTTCTATTATCACTTACTGTCACACATAAAATGAAGCTTCCAAATTCTGCTTTCATATCTGCTGAGCATGTCTATAGATTAATAGGTTAATCTATTAATTAATGCTGGATTAATTCTGCTTCTTGATTTGTTTTTCACTCCATTCCCTATGAATTCACATCGCACCCTCAGAAACAAATTACATGTCCATTTTCAAGAAGGCTTCTTAGGATAGGAAACAAGTGGTGTAAGTTAAAAATCCGAGGTGCAAGAATGACCTTAGGGATTAGGCAAGAGTGGTTTCTAAGTGGAGATAGCACTGGATACCTGGCAGCTTTCCAACATACACACGCCTGGACCATGCTCCTGGACCAAGGAGATCTGGAGAATGCCTAAGATGACAACCTTGGTCCACACAGACACTCAGAACATTTGGACTATATGACTCAGAGAGGCAAATTCTCTTGCCAAAGGCTACCTGTTTAATAAAGGTGGGCCATAAGCTCTGCCAATCCTGAGAGGTGACCAGTGTCTATAATCCAACTGGAATTAATGTTAAGAATAAGAGAGAGTATAGAGGCTATCTGTAGGCCCCAGAAGAGTCACAGCGGCTACTCTGCTCTGTATATAATTTTTTTTTCCTCTGCCTATTTCAAAAGAGATAAAGGAAATGGTAGGAGAATTCTTATACCATCGTGGACTGGGGAGCTCCGGTGCTGTGGCCCAGACAGAGTAAAAGGAAGTAGGAGCACCCAAGCTCTTGGTGTTTTCAAACCAAGGGCCTTGGTTGCTATGCATCCTTCAGACAAATAACAGGAGAGAAGTCACACACACACAAATTTATGTTCTTAGTTAAGTTCTGATTGAATATCTTATGAATTCTAATGCAGTGTCGTTATGCAAACAATTAAGCAAATACCTCTTGCAAGCACACTGCTAATGCACACAAATTAAATTTATTTATTTATTTATTGGTGGTAGGATTTCAGTCACATCCAAGGAAATACTCCCAAGGTGGTGGATGTTGGGAGGTTGGGGGAGGAAAAGAAACATAACCAGCATTACTAATGAAATTTGGTTGAAAATTGCTGTAATCCATTTTCTGATGAAGTGGTTCAGATGCATTTTACCCAACCCAAAATACATAAGACTGAGATAAAAACATTCTTTAATAATAATGTACTTCTGATGAGACAGAATATAGAAAATTACACACTTGGTAAATTCATCAGCTAGAGGCAATCAGCAGAGCACGGAGGTCACCTTTTGCATGCCCTCGCTTTGCTCTCACAAATAATCACCTGAAATGTAAGGCTGGAGGCTGGCTTTCCCATCAGTCCCAGCAGGGCCCACTCACTGCTCTTTCATGTCACACCTGGTTAGTTTTAAACTTGTTTAGCACTGAACCAAAAGCAGAGATGGAAAGTCCAGCACATTAACAGACTACTCCAGAACCCTGGTCCCAGGCAAAAAAAGCACAACTGTGGAAATACACACACGCAAACCCTCCTTTTACAATCAAAACCACCTCTGCATCGAGGCAAATATTTACATAATCCCATTCCAGGATTCTGAGACCCGCATCCCTCTCTTCACCCTCAGAATAGGGAGATGAGTGACTGCAGTACTGGCAGAGCCAAACAGGGCAGAAGCTGCTCCCCAGCAAAACAAGCTGAAATCTGAAAACTCAAGAAATATCCCTACCTTGAAGGGAGACTCACCTTTGTGGCCAGAGCTTCAGCGCTTTCTCGACAAGTCTTCTCGATTTCAAGATGGTTCTGCATGAAATTAACTTCCTCTATAACCATGTGAGAAACTAGGAATGAGGGGGAAAAAGTCTCAGCATTCAAGGATTAGTCAGCTATTCCAGAAGCCCACGCATCGTCCCATGATTACGAATACTTCAATTCTTTCTCTGGCTAGCCTTTAGCCATTATCAAGAAAAGTTTTTAAGAAGCTGCCCTGACTTAACTTAGTTCATATTTGAACACAGAAAGAAAAAAAGAACACAACAAAGAACAGGCACTACTCTAACATACATTTAGGAGGTTTGTAAAGCATATATTTTCTATGTGGCTATGGACACTACAGACATATCAGCTAATTTAATAAAAGACTCTCCCACAAATGAACAGCAGCAAGATACCTTTCTTAGAAGAATATAACATGTGGATCTAATAAAGAAAATTAGGTAATAAGAAGTAAAATGAAGGGCTGGGGATGTGGCTCAAGCGGTAGCGCGCTCGCCTGGCATGCGTGCGGCCCGGGTTCGATCCTCAGCACCACATACCAACAAAGATGTTGTGTCTGCCGAGAACTAAAAAATAAATATTAAAAATTCTCTCTCTCTCTCTCTCCCTCTATCACTCTCTCTTAAAAAAAAAGAAGTAAAATGAAAATAAATCTTAAGTTGACTGACATAACTATGTGGCAGCTTAACTAAGAGTTGTAATATTACTCTGTAAGAGTGACAAGCCAGTCTCTGTTATTTCAAACTCCAGAGCACAGAAGCATAGCACTGAGATTTATGTAGCATGTGATGAAAACAGGGGTTTAAATTGTTTCTATCATAGGCTATCAGTAGGAATAAGGGAAAAAATCAAATTTTACTTGATTTTTTTACCAACATTTAAGAAACTGTTTTAGATTTTTGAGTAGCTGGTTTATGTAAATTGAGATTTAAAGGTACAGAGTCATTTAGAACTTGGATTATATTTTGAGGCTCAAGATCAACTAAGAAAATGCCAATTCCACTCACCCACATTTCTTGTTAAAAGAAAATCCTCAGAACCTTACACCTAACTGTAGACATGTATATTTATTGACATTTGTTTGGCTTTTAAAAAAAAAAATTAAAGGACCCAAATGTGAAACTCAACAAAGTTAGGCAAAAAGCTCTGGGCTCACATAACACAAAGAGAGATTACTTTTGCTTCATTTAAGCTTAATTAACCTGCAATTATGATTAAACTCAGAGGGAAAAAAATTCTCTCCAAATTAAATACAAAAAATGTATTACTTCCTAAGTCTGTCCAAAGTTCTTATTATGTTAATATTCAAATTCATAAAGCAGCACTAAATGGCCAGAAACATCTCTAACCTTGACATTTTTTCAGGGGTAATAATAATCTGCCGCAAATGCAGGCCAACCAAAAACCACTTAACTAATTAGTAGTTGCAGTCACCGAGAAAAACATGAATCAACACTGTTATTACAAGTGGCACATTTGAGTGGCATCTAATTATGACTTGATGAGCACGATACTTGCATTATCAACATTACTACTGCATCCCATCAGGGCCTAAAAGCTGCTGATGGCATTGACTTCGAGAAACTCCCACTCAATGGTACAGCAGCACCCAACAATCGGCTTGGCAGGGGCCCCCCTCACTAAATGACACGTTAAGCGTAATTACTGGTAGACATTGTAAATAAACAGGATTGGAAGTGAAAATTGTACCAAGTGCATAAGACACAATCTGACACATTGGAAGTGGCAGCCTTAATTGAGAGTTTCTTTGACTGCTCAAGATCATTTCAACTGCATTTCTCAGAGGACAGTGATTATAACTGTGGAGACAGACGGCATAATGGTATCAGCACTGCTGACAGAGCAGTGAATTAAATTGTATCTGCTGTGGTGTGAAAGCCTTGATGAGAGGTACAGATGCCTTAGTGGTCTTATCATTACAACACAATGGTCATGTTGTCATCAACCTTTCTGGCTCCAATTGAAAAGAAATGATTGTGTGTTGAAGCTCCCCCACACCACCCCCCTTGTCCTCTTCTATCTCTTGTTCTGAATAGAACCAATTTTCAGAGAGCTATGAAATCACGCAATAGGTCCTAAAATGCAGCTGCTTGGCATACAAACGGGTCCCCATTAAACTGGAATCACACACAATATGTGTTTATGCCAGAAGAACAAATAGAAGCTGAACACAGGCCAAGTTTATTCACACACACAAAGCCCATGTAGCTCTTCATCAATATAATTGCCTTTTATATTGTAGTTTAAATAATAGGCTCTATTATTTCCTTAAAATCCTAATATTCCTGGCATTTTATCACTATGTTTACAAGGTAGGTTCTTCAAAAATGTGAAGGAAAGAGAAAAGAAACCTATACAATTTTTACAACATCAAATATTACTTTGAATTTTTAGCCTTAACTACTTGACATCTTCTGCCACAATCTGGTATTTCTACTCTCATAACAAAAACATAAACACTCTGCATTTTTCATAGGAATTTGACTTTTTATTCAATAACATTCTTGCTCATGAAAGAGTAAGAAAAATCATTCCACAGTATTGAGGTTTAGGCCTAGCAAAAGGGGGCGGGGGGGCATTTATTTTCTAAGTATTTTGTAAAAGCTGCGCTGTGATTTAACTTGATAGACTTGGCCAAGGAGTACCTGCCCACATTTTCTCCAAGGCTGATGTGGTAGACTCCATCAGGTGGGGTCTTCATTTCTTCCTCAAAGAGGGAAGAGTAGGAATTCTTCATTGTGCTATGATTTTTAGTTTAAGAAATTATCCCAATGCTAAATTAGATAACTCACTTACCAACTTCCTGGGTTCCAAAGGGAAGAATACTTTAAAGGCCATTTATATTTTTAGAAAAGCAGGACTCCATTTCCAAATGCAAAAGTCAGGTCACATGATATAAAAAAGAAATAGTCTTAATACAGAAATTTATGTGTATCCTTTCAAAGAATGAAAGTTTTTAAAACCTTTAGCTGTCTATTTTTATGGTCCTGAAGTAGGTCTTCTTCCTAACATCCATGATCTACAGCTACCATACCTATGTCATTGCACATTTTAATGAAATAAGGTTTTAAAAAAGATAAACTCTGGGCTGGGGATGTGGCTCAAGCAGTAGCGCGCTCGCCTGGCATGCGTGCGGCCCGGGTTCGATCCTCAGCACCACATACCAACAAAGATGTTGTGTCCGCCGAGAACTAAAAAAATAAATATTAAAAAAAAAAAGATAAACTCTAAGAGAACTTAATACTGCAGTTAAGCTTTAAAGAAAAAAAAACTAATCTTTTAAGGAGTCCATAGTAAAATAGGTAGTGAGGAAATATTAAAATGATATAGTTACTAGCATCAGTTGTAAAGTAAGAGGTCAGTAGTAAGAGGGCCTGTGTACACAGAGAAAACATGATCAGCCAGGCTGACAACTGTTGACGCTGGACCATGGACATTCGAGGGTTCATTGAACTATTTTCTCAGTTTTGAAAAACTCTGAAATTTTTTATAATAAAAAAAGGCCCTAAGAACTCAATAGTATAACTAAAAGCACATAAGCTGTTACTTCCACCAGTCTAGCTGGATTAGCAAAGTTGGTCTTTCCTCATCTGTGACCTCAAAGCACTCTCACCTTAATGCCACCCACAGGACATGTCACATTGCAGGGAAACGGGGTGGCTTTGTTTTAATTTTTGCTCTTGTCTTCCACTAACTGTGACCATTAAAAGAGGGATTTTTGTTTCACATGTGTCTGGTCCTTTTGAATCCAGCATGATGCTATGTACAAAGGACGTGCTCCTATTTGTGGGGAGGATGGAGTTCATCGTGAATACCCTCTTACAAGAACGTTCCCTGTAGTGGAGAAATGCTTAGGCAACAACTATCATCACCATTTACTGAGCCGGATTATATGTCCAGCCTCATGCTAAACCCTTTATACCTGTTCCCCTATAAATCCTCAAATGATCCTACAAAGTAGGTGTCATCACAGTAGTTTTATATCTGACAACATCAAGGCCTCCTAGTTGTTTAGGAGGCTGAGGAGAGAGGACCTCTTGAGCTCATGAGTTTGACATATGCCAAATCACAGAGTTCTACCAGGAAAAGCCAAGCCAAATTCACTCCCAAGGTGATTCCACTTTTTCACTATCCATTCTAGTTCATTATAGTTAAAGGCATCATTTTAACTACAAGGCGTTGTTTCCTGAGCAAAATTCCTGTCCATCTCCACCTCCCAGCAATATGTAGAAAGACATCTCTGCAGCACACATGGTGAACATAACACAGCTTCTCCTTCAACATCAGACCCCTCAGGAAACAGCCAGGAAGTGGGGCATGGTGGCGCACGCCTGAAGTCCCGGATGCTCAGGAGGCTGAGGCGGGAGGATGCTGAGCTCATGAGTTTAAGAACAACAATAGTGAAACCCCATCTCAAAAAAAAAAAAAAAAAAAAAGAACTAGCCAGGAAGTTGGCACACATGTATGAAAACTGGTATGACCTAAAACAGAACCCAGACTCCAACTCTGGGGCTTCAAGTACTTGAAAGGACTTTATTTACTTCTCCTTTCACAAGAATCCGTGTTTGCAGAAACATGGCGTTGCTCTGTGTAGAAAGACCAGGAGCCTAAGCACTTACTATATGACAGGTATAGTGTTAAGTGTTTTTACATAAATTATCTCATTTAATACTTAGCCTATAAAGCAGGACCATTAATCTCAATTTTACTAATTCAGATAAGTATCTACTACATGGATTCACACCAAATGGAGCTCTTCACTGGTGAAAAATATGGCCAAACCCCCTTCCAGATCTGAAATTCTACCTCTGTTCAAAAGTCATGAATTGTTTAGCTCAGATACAATTTTTTGAAAAAATATTTAAGGTTTTCTTATTCCCCAATTTTTTTTACTTTAATTAGTAGGCCTAATAAAGGTAAAAATTAAAGGCATACAACGATACCGACTGTTGTATTAGCTTCAATTAATCCTTTCAGGTCTTAACCTGAGTTTCTCAGAAGGAAAAAAAATGTAAATTCTTTAAACTATCAAAGGTGTTTAGAGGAAGACACAAAGGAAAGGGAAATGGAAGATGGAAGCAGAGTTTACCTGTTACTCAAAAGGCCGAGGGGGGGATTTGCTTCCATTTTTGCATAATGCAAGAAGCAAAATCCTTACCATCATCTGGATCAAAATCTTTTGTGATAAATCCAACCATAGGAAACTTGAACTATCCCCACTGTACACAATACTCCAATCCTCTATCAATAATTCAAGTACATTAATTGGTAACAATGCCAGTGGGATCACTGTTTCAGAGGTGATGGGTGCCAGCACAGTGTAAGCATATCCCACTGATCCTGCACTAGCCAAGGATAAAGTCACGTGCAACTGCAATTCATGCATTCACAAGTAAGAGGTATTTCTATCACAGCATACCAGCCTCCCAAGATAGGTTATACCCACAAGATTACCCTCAGATTTTCTTTCTTGTAGTCAGATGCTGAAATAAAGTGGTTATTGAAATTTAACTATAATGTTACATTTTTATGGCTGTTTTACCTTCCAGAAGTGTCTAATGTTTTGAAGTGCCGTTACCAAGTCAACACTTTATGATATAATCAAATAACCTGACTGAGATAGCATCAGCAGAATGACAGAGAAAGCCTTTGCTTCCAAAGGAAGGGGGTCACTTTCCCTGCTACTGTCTGGCTCTTTCCCGGTGACATACTTCCATCTGACACTTCTGGGTCTGATTGGCTATGTTCTATCTTAGGGAATAAATAACAGATTTATGTCACATAAAAAAATAACAGTAAAAATTTAGAAGAATATTATTATTACTTTTGTGGGAACATATCTTTCCTTGGTTGGTGAAAGCGGTATTTCAAACATTCAAACTCTTAAACATATCTAAGCTCTGTGACCCTATAACTGCTTTTCTCTTTTTTTAACCATTTTATTAAAGCATTAAGTGACATGTAAAGAGCTATATGTATTTGATGTATACAGCCTGATGAGTTTAGGGGCAAGTATACACATCCATGAACCATCACTCACCATTAAGTCCTAGATACATCTATTACCTCCCACAGTCTCCTCCCACTCTATCTATCCACCCATCCATCTATCCATCCATCCACCACAATGCCTCATGCATGCTAAGCAAACACTCTACCACTAAGTTATACCCCAACCCCTATGATTTACTTAGAACACTTAACATAAGATCTATCCTCTTAATACATTCTAAGTATATAACACAGTATTGTTAGTTATAGCCACAAAGATGCAGAGTAAATCTCCAACATAATTCCTTTCTAAGAATTAACCTAAGAAACTAATCAGATTACTATAAAGCTGTGTACTTTGTGTACTTGCCATGACATTAATCATAATAGTTAAAACCCATAAATAATCTATTAATTAAAGAACATGGTACCATTATATGATGGAATGCTATGGGCAACAATTAAAATGTACAGCTCTACCGACATGCAAATGTGATAACGTACTGTCTACTGAGAAAAGTAGGCCACCAGACCAAATGCAAAATATGCATTTTGATATAAACAAATTACACAAACTTAAAAAAAACAGGAAGGACAAGACTATAAAATGGTAACATTAGCTTTTCTCAAGTAGCCAATGTAACAAAGTAATTTTTTCTCTTTTAACTTTTTGTACAGTAAGATTTTCTACTAAAACTATAATAATAATGCCCTCATAAAATAATAATACTATTCCATTTCTTTAAAGATCACAGTAATATGGGCTGGGAATATGACCCAGTGGTACAACACTCACCTAGCACGTGTGAGGATACTGGTTCAATCCTCAGCACCACATAAAAAAATTAATAAATAAAAATAAAGGAAATGTGTCCATCTGCAACTAAAAAATGTTTTAAAAAAAGATCCCAGTAATGTCAAGGCACCTTTTGGGCAAATGGAAAGACAATTTTAATTATATATCTCTACTCACATAATACAAAAATAGGTATATATGTATAATAATTCCACTGAAGTGCTTACATACTTTTCTGAAATTCTTCCAGTTTTTTAACAGCTTCATCTCGTTCTTGCCTAATTTTGTCACACTGAAATGAGAAAAAAAAAATGTTAAATTTATATCATAAATTTTAAGTTTGGAAAGGTGAGCAAGAGTAAACATATAGGCAGCAACAATTTTCTGAAAACAAAACAAAACAAAACATCTTCAAAAAGCACCAATAGTACAAGATGGCTGTTCGGCTCAACTAGCACGGAACTGTCCAATTTTCTTAGACCTTCTAAGATAATGAGTCACCCTATGGCTCATTATCTCCTCAGTAACAGACCAATTTAATATCCTTGAGTTAAAGTGTACTCGTTCTTTAAGAGAATGTTTGCACTTCTTTTTAAGTAGGTATGTCTGTACCATTTTTTCCCCAGAGTAGGGGATCAAACCCAGGGTGTAGCACATGCTAGCAAAGACCCTTCCACTGTGCCACTTTGTGGGAGTGTGCATCTTTCTCAGGTGCCCCTGGCAGCCAACACCCTGCTCATCCACAAGTTGAGTTCCCCATGGGTTCAGCAACCCAGCTCACTGCTGTACTCTTGGGGGCCAACGGAGAGAGGACTGAATGAAGGCAAGGTGCTGCCACACACCCTTGCACACTCTCACCCAGGAAAACACGACATGCCATGCCCCCTCCCAACCCCCCAGTATTTTGGCTGCAAGGTAGCAAAGGAGAGAAGATAAACTTATTTCACAATAAGCATGTATCATTTATAAAACTGGTTTTTAATTCAAAAAGGTGAGAGAAGTCCTTGAAAAGACTTTGAGGGACAAGACCATAAAAGGCAAAAATAACTATTAAAACATGACAATCTTTTAGACATGTTGTATAGAAACAAATATCTCCTGTTTCAACAGCCCAGGATGGTATTAGTGATATTTTTAGGAATCAAAAAGTCATTATGAGAACTGAATTCAGTTCACCCTGAGTTACATGAAACAGGGAAGACATGATTAGAGATATTTTTATCAAAACTACCTGAAACTTTAAAAAGCAACTTTTAGTTATCAGGATAATAATTTTAAAATGATTTTTTACCTGGCATGGTGTACACACTAGCAACTGGGGGCTGAAGCAGGAGGATCATAAATTTGAGGCCAGCTTGGTCTAATAGCAAGACCCTGACTCAAAATTAAAAATAAAAAAGACTGGAGATGTAGCTCAGCAGAAAACGTCCCTGGGTTTAAGGCCCAGTGCTGCAAGGAAAAAAACTGAATTTCCTGGGAATACTTAATTCCCTAAAAGAACCAAATAAATAAAGCAGAATTTTAAGATGCATTTCATGACTAACACGTCAAATAAATACAGTGGGATTTCAACTCGTTTTTAAATTTCAAATTCCAATGATTTGAAAATTATGATGCCACTAATAATTTGACAAATCCAGATTAAAATAGTGAGATCATCTATTTGACTAGCAAAAACTAAAAAAAAAAAAAAAAATCTGAGCACTTGAGCATTCTAAAATCTGGCAACTCATATTCTGCTGTCTGTATAAATTAGGATAAGTACTTTGGAAATAATATTCTATCAAAATTGATAACACACATCCCCTCTGAGTCAGCACTGCTGTTCCAGGTGTCTACACCTGGAGAATTTCCAGCCATGTTACAAGATGAACTGTACGAAAATGTTCAGGTTTTTTTTTTTTTTAATACCAGGGATTGAACCCAGGGGTGCTAAACCTCTGAGCCACATCCCCAACCCTTTATTTTTTATATTGAGAAAGGGATCTTGCTAAGTTGCTTAGGGCCTCACTGAGCCTAGCTTTGAACTAGTGATCCTCCTGCCTCAACCTCCTTAGCCACTGGGACTGCAGGCATGCATTACCACACCCAGCAAATGTTCCGCATTTCTAATAATGACAGTCTTGGTATATTCACAAAATACACTATAGAACAGTGAAAACGAATAACTTAAAGCCATATATACGCACACGCACACGTATATTATAATGTCGAATAAAAGGAGTAGCAGAACACATATCAAATGATGTCTTCAGCACACAAAAACATTTCATATATTTATATTATATGTACATATATTTTTATATGTATGGTATATACAAAAATATATGAGCATGAAATAGAAGGATAAATACAAAATTTATGACAGAAGCTGTACTCTAGGAAACAGGGAAAAGATTAGGGATGAATGGCACAAAAATCTTCAACCTGTGACTGGACTCAAGGGCCTGAGTCATGAGTGCTGATGAAATATCTATATCTGCTGTATAACTTCTGGATTAATTTTGTGTTAATTTTCTGTTTTACTCCTGAATTAATTTGGCATTTCTGAAAGTGTGGGATGCCCTGTGAAAACTGCCATCATCCAAGAGTTGGTGTTTGAGAGTGGTTCTTCTGAAGGAACCAGAGATTCATCCAAATCTCACATAGCTTGAATTGTCACTAAGACTGCATGACAAGAACATAAACAGGAATCTCCATACCGCTCACCATAAGGGTTGCGCCAATTTGCAGTCCTACCAGCAATGTATGAGTGTGCCTTTCCCCCCACATTTATTGTTGATGATTGCCATTCTGACTGGGGTGAGATGAAATCTTAGAGTAGTTTTTGATTTGCATTTTCTAGTTGCTAAAGATATTGAACACTTTTTCATATATCTATTGATCAACTATATTTCTTCTTCTATGAAGTGTCTGTTCACTTCCTTGGTTCATTTATTGAGTCAATCCCCAAAAAACAAAGGTTGAATGTTTTTTCTGACATGTGGATGCTAATTCACAATAAGGGGTGTGAGGGGATAGAGAAGAATATTGTTATTTTAGATTAGGTAGAGGGGAGTGAAGGGAGGAGAGAGGGCATGGGGGTACGAAGGATAGTAGAATGAATCAAAATGTTATTATCCTATATACATATATAACTATATGACCAGTGGGATTCTACATCATGTACAACTAGAAGAAGGAGAAATTATACTCCATCTATGTATGATGTATCAAAGTGCATTCATATTTAACTAATTGGAGAAAATTACAAAATAATAAAAATATTTAAAAAGAGACATGAACAGCTAAGAAAAACAAACAGAGACCAACCACCAGCCACCAACACAGCTACCATTTGCTGGTCGTCTCAGACAGGCGGGTACCAGTTACCCAGAAGACAGACTTTTTGTCTATGCTCTCTACTCATAAGGCCCAGGGAGACAGGCTCTAGCTAATAACAGGTCTCCACATCAGTCTCAGGCTGCCATGCAGGTAAGCAGTTTTGCAGTCCAGCTCACACTAGCCCTCTACTTAACACCAACAGATTCACATGGTCTCCCCCTAAGCCCAGCTGTGTTCTATCAGGGGCCTTCATATTGCTTTGCTTTCTATTTTCTGCAACCACATTATGATAGAACTGGCAGTCACAGAATTTACCATCTGCTATGCTGAAAAGGGTGTGTGTGGGGGGGGGGTGAGTTTACACATGCTACAAATGCAGCTCACTTACTCCAAACTAGAACTGATCAAAATATGAAAGATGTACCCATTTGCTAAACAAGAATTCAAACACCCACTTATTTCATTTTAGGTACATCCAGAAACATCTCTTGCAATCTATCATTCTATAAACAGGAAGAAGTTAGCAAAGATTACGGGTCTTTTTGGTAGAGATGCATCTTTCTGCCACACAGACGCCCCTCACCCATCCCACCCTTTGCTCTGCCCTGCCCATGCAGCTGCACCATCTGTAAAAACTGCTTCTTTTTGTGTTGAGAATTGCTCATGAAGACTTTGCAAAAGCAACAGATGTTCCTGGGCCCACGTCATTTAATTAGGATGCCCAACAATTCTCTGCAGCTCAAGGCTGGGGTAAGACTTAGTAGTGTGAGTGCTGGCTGGTTTAAGCAAGCTGGGTAACACTACAGCTATTCTAGAGTTTCAATTCTGGCTCTCTGTGGAGTAGTGAATTGACCAAACATTGGCCTCGCTAGTTTTGAAAATCCTTAATATCAGAAGCTCCGGCTATTTTCCATATCTCTTCCTTGAGCCTCATCCAGGCAGATAAAACCAAACCAGGATCTCAAAGAGTGCTGGCAGGCTGCTGTGCACAGCAAAGTCCCTCTAGTGTGAACTAGCATCTCCGTACTTTCCCCCCTCCACCATGGGCTACTCAGTTCTTTCCCCCTCGACCATCATCCAACTATTGCCAACACTAAAGTGGCTGTTTACCAGGGCTCAGCTGAAGCACAGATAACTGATACAGATAGTAGCAAGACAGCTTTATCTTTTGCTTTGTATATATTTTATGCAAGAAAAACCTTCAACATTCTCAATTGTGTCTAATTTTAGTTACTATAAAATTCATTTTTATCTTTCTGGTACACAATGCAATGGAAGGTTGCCATCTTCTAGACAGGACAGTTTGCGACCCAAGAAGCAGACACACGCACCTGCCTGCAAACATCATCAAGAGGGGACAATCTATATACAAATACCTTACAGTTGACTGAATTGAACTTCTAATCACATGCCACCTGTGATTATTGAATATCTGGACTTCTGTCCTCAGAGCACTGAACAAATTCATGCCAAACCTATACCTGCCAGGCACCGTGCTAAGCACTGAGGGGAGTGTGGAACCCCACAGACACTGTGTGCTCATAAAATGTATCTTTACCAAGAGACCAACAATAAAACAAGCAATTTGTGAGGACACCTGGTAAAACGAGAAAAATGCCACACTGCTGTAGGAACACAGAGCAAAGACAATGGCACCGGGTATGGAGAGGTCTCAACCCTAGGCCATCTCTCTTGCAGTCCATTTCTTTCACATCTGGTTACCATATTTTAAATTGTAAACATGCATAGCATCAGAATTATGCAGAATTACCTATTTACCTGCTTTTAGAATCCTTGGTGATGCGGTGAGAGGACCATCAAAACATTTTTAGTAACTGACACTTCTACTGTTCCACCTGTGTAAGTCTGGCTAGTACTCAACTGTGCTTTCTGGATTTCTACAGGTGTATCCTTAAAGAATGCGAGACATTAAATCATTCCCACTGGCATGGAATTCCTTTTACTCTCTTTCTCTTTTGGTGTTCTTTCTTCCAATTCAAAGTTCTTTCCCTCCAATTTTCATAGGCAATAAAGAAGTAGTAGCTGTCCCCCCAAGCTGTCTCACAGCATTCTCCAAATTCTAGGTCTTGTGTGTTAGATGGAAACACATGTCATCAGAACTGAGATCCTTGCTCTTTGTTTCTGGATAGATTGCTGTTAATAAGAGACTCATTTTCACTTTCAAACTGCTAAGTAATTACTTTTTCTCTGGCACAACCACTTGCCACTCTGTCTCAAAGAAACTGCATGTATGTGGATGTATTATGCATGAATAGTTAGCATAATGGATGCATATCTTGTTCTTTAAAGTGGCTTCTTTATGGGTTTTTTTTTTTAATAAAATACTTTGGGACCTTCACCTCTGAATATTACACAAGAGGAAGAAATTTTAAC
Source organism: Spermophilus citellus (assembly GCF_964194105.1). Classification (NCBI taxonomy): domain Eukaryota; kingdom Metazoa; phylum Chordata; class Mammalia; order Rodentia; family Sciuridae; genus Spermophilus; species Spermophilus citellus. The sequence goes on from NC_138195.1 coordinate 84,521,085, forward strand.
AATAGACAACTGAGCCAACACGCAAACACTATCATATAGCCTGCTTCTTGAAACACAACTCTTGGAAAGTGTCTGCCTCATTCCCTTTTCAGTCATTGTTCCTGGCAAGCTGACAGAGCCGCCTGATGCACTGGTACAGCAGCTCACCCAAACGGCTCCTAATCAGCCACTTAAACATTTATGCATTTCAAAACTCGATCTCTGAACATAATATTAAACATAAATACTTACTATTTAACGACAGACATTCTTCTATTATACAGAGTTCCTTCTTTCTCTGCACACTCCACACACACCCCCGCCACCCTGAGAAATGTGAAAGCCATTCCATTCAAAGCCCAATAAGACTTTTCCCCCATATAAGCAAAAAACCCAAAGGATTATGACAAAGATCCTGAGTGAGTCAGAAGAGAATGCCCTTCAATTGTAAAAGCATGGCTGACATTTAAATATGGTGACTGCTACACAAGCAAAGGGACACACTTTTATTTGGTTGATTCCAAATATATCATCATCTATTTTGCCAGGCCCCCAAATACAGACTTAGAAGAGTTGCTACCTTCAATGTGATAGGCTCTCTGATTTTTTCACATACAATTGATGATGCTACTTAGAAAATGGACAAAAATTAATGATAAAAGTAGCAAATAGCACTCTTTCACAATTCCCACTTACCTTGATGTTAAAACACAAAAGTCTCAAGATTTTTTTTATACTTTAAGGCAACCTGAACCAACTGCTTAGAACCTTTTTAATATTTTGATAATAATGAATTCTGGCTGATAAATGTGACAAGTATATAAGAAATATGCAGATGGTTTACTATAAAAAGCAATTAATTCTGTTTGTGAGAGAGTTCGAAGATATTTAAAAAAAAAGTGACATATAATCCAAACATTCAAGTTGACCCAATTTTGTCACTTGGGAAGAACAGAAACCTTGTCTTTTTATGTTTTATTCCATTCCACCACCAGGCTCCAGACACCTGCTTATACAATGACTGCTAACTCATCATGAATACTTGTCAACTTGTCTGTGCCCTGGACAGAGTTTTAACTCAAGAGTAGAACATTCATGTATTTTTCGTTATACTTTGGTGCTCAGAAGGCATCTGACAGAAAGGTTTCCCTTCAAAAAAGCTTTCCTTATAAACTCAAACAGAATCTGATTCCATCCTTAAAGTTACTGATAAAAACCATAAAATCGTCAACATTCTGTTGCTCCTAGTCAGAATCCTGCAAAAGAGGGAGGGAGACAGACATACAGATACACAGACAGACACACACACACACACACACACACACACACACACAGACACACAGACACACACACACACGAATTCTTCTGACATGAGACTGATTTCATTTTTCAATTTTTCAACACAAACTGATGAATGGTAAAGGCACATGACCCAGAAAAGTACTGAGTCTGACAATTTGCTGTGGGAAATTCACACACCAATGATAAAGAATAAAATGAGGACTTTTGTGGGAAATGAGTCGCTTTGCTCCCATCAGTTTACCTGCTTGTAAGAGAGCACTGTGTTGGAAGACCCAGGTTTGAATCTTGACTCTGACACTACCTACCTGTTTGACCTCAGGAAACTCACTCCAGCTGAGGTCCAATTCGTGCATGGATGAAATGGAGCCAAATGGGGCTGTTTGGTGCATTAGATGAGGGAGATAGGAGGACAGATGTCCCACAATGGCTTCTTAATAAACAACCTCATAAGCAACTGCCTTCCCTGAAGACCATGGATCCTGACACTTGCCTCAACAGAGAAGACCCAAATCAGGCAAGAAGACCCTACCCAAAGGAGTCACATCCACTGCCTCTTCCAATTGACAAGGCTCCTGCCTGGCAGCTAGGATAATCAGACCTAACAGAAACACATGGAAGGGAGAAATACCTTGCCATCTATTTTTCTTTTCCCCTACTCCTGCCGAATTTCCCCATATGGAATTAAATACGGCAAAAAGGAAAAAAAAAAAAAAAAAAAAAACAAGCCTTACTCTAGAAGGCTATCCCTGACAGATTTAACTGGACTCTAGGTGGGGGCCATCAGACAAAGATGGCGGCTTGTCTTTCCTGAAGTGGACAGGACAAAGCTCCCCCAGCCCGGCACAAGAAAGTGCTTTCCCAGAGAAAATGGTGTCCTCCATTTACCACCTCCGGAACTAAAGCTGCTTTTACTCATTCTATGTTGTATAAAAGGCTTTTATTATATGCTTCCCTCCTTTGTAACACGGCCCCCCTTTTGGGGAAAAAAATCTGCAGTAATAAGCAAGCTAGTCTTTTAACAGGAGGTAAACAGAGTGCAGTGAACTTAAAACCACTCTACTTTGTTTTACCCAACCACACAGCATTCCTTATTGCTTTCATTTCTTTTCTTCCCCTTTCTGTTAATAGTTATTTTTAAGAATTAGGACAGAAGCAGGTCAACAATGCCTACAGATGTTACAAAAGTATTAGGCCACACTCTGCACAGAGACGCATGTAAACAGTTAATGGGCTGGGGTAACGTATAATCCTTCTTTGACCAAATGCATTTTACCTATAATTCCACTTGCATAACAGACGGCTCACTTAAAACCTCCCTGCAGAAAGTGGCTCTCAGTTAAACAGCCATCACCACCACCAACAAGAGATGCTTACAGAGCACCTCCTATTTTTAGGGTGCTGCTAGGTCTACACATAGTAAGGATTAAGGAAGAAGAAAAGATAAAGCTAAAATGATTTATGATTTAGTCTTCTCATTCCTCTGTTACTGACTTCTGTCTGCATCCTTCTTTCTCTACCACATGAAGACACGGGTTTGCTTTGTCCCTCACGTCTCCTGGGGTGTGTCAGAGTGTTCTTCTGAATCAACCACCTCCCAACTTGCCTTGCTCTCACCCTTCCAGGGCCAGGAGCAGCTAAGCAAGACTCCATGAGCTGACGACCTGGCAGCCTCTTTCTCCTCCCTAGTGGGAGGATGGGTAATTCATGAAAGAGGATCAAGCTATCTAATCTAAGCACCATGCAGTACATGTGTTTTGAAATTATCAGGCTTCAGGCATGCCAGATGGAGCACACCCTCTTCACCTGTTGATACGTTCAGGACATCTATTACTAGGGTGGTTATGGTGAGGGAAGTAGAAATATCTGGCCAAGCCAATTTCTATGGATTCTTCCCTTAACACAGAGGTGAGGACCAGCCACTTCTATCACGGACATTTTAATCATCCCCACCTAGCATTCCCTAAATTGTATGATGAAGGAAAAAGAAGAAACTTTTGAGATTTCACAGACCACCAGGGGTTAACTTATAAAAGAGCAAAGGACCCTTAGAAGTAGGTGGAAAGTAATTATCCAAAAATCTATTATAACCTGCTTTGAAACAGAGTACTTACTGTTAATATCACTAACCACGCCACAACTAAAGGTGGCAAATTAATATGAGTGAAACAGTTAAACACGATTCTCCATGGCCCAATAAATAATACCAAATAAGCCACAAGGTTTACAACTATTTAGCTCACTACCAATTTTTATTACAATGTTACTCTGAAATTTTAATGATGAGATTTCATAATTTATAGTAGTGACAACTACCCTTCTTATTTAATAACCACTACGGACCTTTTTTATTAATTTCCCACTAGGGTTATAATGCTTTAAAATAGTTGGTCTATACAAAAAAAATAATTTTTAAAAGCAAATTTCATTTATATCTAAAAACAACCACAGACAATACTGTTTGCTACCTCTTATTTTTCATTTTCTACTCACTCCCTCTACTTTTCTGACCTTCTATTTGTCCTCCATTAAGTTTATACGGGGCTACAGACATACACATACACACATGCATATACGCCACACATGTATGTATATGTGTGTATGTGTATTTGTAGGTGCCACACATGTATGTATATGTGTGTATGTGTATATGTAGGTATGCACATGTGTGGGCGGATGGATACACAGACAGATATCAGTAAACATTCCCAAATCTTATATGGACATTGCTAGAGTCAAATGGATACAGTTTATAAAGAATTCAGCTACTTAACAGTTAAAAAATTAAACTGCCAGACTTCCCCTTCACCAGGTTTCCCTTCTTCACACTGGGTGTTTTTCAGTTTCTCTCATATTATTCACTCAGGCAGAAGAAGTATCTATACAGCAGGTTTATGGCAGTATCTGGGCTAACCACTAAGCACTAATTCCATGGAGTTCTCTCCAGGATCTTACATGTCTAGGTCCTAAAGGCAAATGTCCCAGGCCTTCAATTTCATCCCCAGAATCACAAATCTGACTGTCAGGAAAAAGTGCAATTCTTGGGGACTCGCTTGCTTGGCCCAGTGCCTCACCACACATTTAGCTGTGTTGTTAATCTCCCAGAGCTGCGCCTACTGTGGCATGCCTGCTATTCTTTACCATCTGGAGCCTGGAGTTGATATTAGCTTGAACCACACATGCAAGAGAAAAGAAGGGGGAAAAAAAACCCTCATTCACGTTTAACTGAAATTAGTGGCTGAACAATACACTACGCTGCCTAGGCTTTCACACATGGAAGAAAAGGGAAGAAAAGGGTAAAGTACAAACCTTCTCCTTTGTTTTCTGGTTCTCTGCTCTGAGGTCTTCATATTCGCCTATTGCTAAAATAAAAAGGAAAGCAACATTACAACTCAGAGGAAAGTTTACTGTGGGAAAACCCAAGAACCCAACTAACCCCACCGGCTCTTTACTAGGCTGGGAAGAATGGAGAAGAAACCAGGAGGGCTTCTGTTTTGGAGTGTAAGAAAGAAAACATGGCCCACCAAGCTGACCTTCAGCGTTCCCCGGTCATTAGGAAGGTGAGAGCCAGAAGTGCCCCAGGACAAGCCGCTCCTCCTCCTCCATGCTCAACACCCTGTCCTATGAAAAGATTCAGGAGGTGTTCTGGGAAGTTCCTCCAACACTAAGTCTGTGGTGTCACAACCAAGAGGTTTATTTGGGAATGGACCTCTAGAAAATGAAGCATACCTTCCAATGTCACGTATCAGCTTTCTCCAGAGCAAAAAGTTGACCCCATGAACATCTGGCTAAGAACAACCATTTCCAGGCAAGACTGGCAGTCACCAAGCCACCACCAGGATTTGCCAGGCTCAGTTCACTGAGTTAGGAATACATGTAAATCAGACATATTTCCAACTATGTGGGGGGAAAAACAGTTCCCTACTGAAAATTCCCTGTAGCTAGAAAAATAAAATAACTGAACCCCTTCATTCAACTTTTAGCAAAAACCCCATTCTTAGGTATCCTCAAGGTAAACCTGAGACAAAGTTTTGGGCAACCACCTAAGATCACGGAGGGAACAGAACATCTAAGGTAAATCTAGAACTGCTTCTCACCCACCCCAGCTACCCCAACCACAAAGCCAGTGAATTATCAGGCTAGACGTTCATCTTTTAAAAAATTAATTGGGATTTAGCTCCTAAAAAACTCTGTTTTTCTTTAAAAAAAACAAAAACAAAAACAAAAACTTCCTATCTCTACGAACAATGAGACAGAAATAAAAAATCTGAAACCAGTGGCTTCAAGAACATTCAGGATAATGTGGTCACTGGTTCTAGAAATGTATGATTGTGTGATTCTAAGTACTGGAGCAGAGAACATCCCAGAAATAAACAACCAACATGGGAAAGGGCACTCTGCTTTTTCAAGTGAGCCTACAGGTTCAGAGAACTTGCAGTGATGGCAGCACCTAAATCTTAACATCTAATCTAAACTTCTTCCATTTAAAACATCCGATAATGGCTTTGCAAGCTTTTCTAAAACATGCATGCTATTCTTCCATTATACTGCCAATTCTACCCACAGGAAACACTGCAAACTCCCAATCACTGGGTCTTTATCAAGGGCATTTATTAATCCCACGTTTATGAGATTACACCAACAATGTCCAGAAGTTTTATTAGCACCCCGTAAACATGAAGTAAGAATTAATGTCAACTTTATTAAAGCCCCCCACACCCCCAAATCCTTGAACATTAGATAGCCCACTAAATAGCTCTGAATGTATATCCATATAGATAAGAGCACTTTGAAAACAATTATATTTTCAACAGAAAATATTTGACTGATCTCAGATTGAAGCCCTTTATACTTCAACCCCTCATCAGCCCCCACCACACATGCCCCCACCACTGAGGATAAACTAAAGTGTCCTTGGATCTTAAAAATCAATGAGATGGGCCCCCTTTTAACTAAGAAAGAGATTCTACAAACATCCACTTCCGCCATTGGTCATGGTCCCGAATCATATTAATATATCTAATACTGCTTCAAAAAAATAAATACAAAAATATTTTATTAAGAGACTTTGATTTAGATTACTTGACATTTAAGAGTATCTGTAGATGAAGCTGAAAAACCAAAATTGATTTAACACTCTATTATTGGTGCCCTACTTTATAGACCTCCGCACAAACAATAAAGGCTTATAAAACCATAATCTCATATTGACATTAAGAAATTTTTTTCTATTTAAAACATCGGATAATGGCTTTGAAAGCCTTTTTAAAACACCCATACTATTCTTCCATTATATTGCCAATAGAACCCAGATGAAACATTGTAAACTCTCAATTACTGGCTCTTTATTAAAAGCATTAATTAAGAACCCCTCACCTATCACATTTTAGTGCAAAACACAGAAAATATGCTTTCTTGTGACTACATGAGACTCAAAAAAAAAAAAAAGCAAGATGCAAGGAAAGGAAAGTATTAAGAATTCAACCACTTGGCACCAAGCAGGGGATAACTGAGAAATGAGCATAAAAGAACAACAAAGCATGTATTTGGGATTTAAAAACCAAGTTTGCTGCCATAAATAATACATATACATGCATATACACAATGCATATACACAAGTATCAAGGGGACACACAGGTAACCCCATCCTCAGCAAAACTTGTGAAAACTGAAGTGACCTATACTATTATTCAGACCTTTTTTGGTGGACAGCATTGCTAGGGGTCATAGGGTTTCTTCTTATTTCAGGACTGGCTCAGAGTTTGCAAATTTCAAATAATAAGCTTGCACAGTTTAAATGATTTGATAACAGAGACCCTCCAATCCTGGATTGATCAATGCCTAAGAAGAGAGGAATCTGATCCAACTCTCTGCCATAGGACAGATCCTCACAGCTTGGGGAGACTTCATCTCCTAGGTATACAGGTATAGAAAATGTCACTATACCAAAGGGTCATCTAGGACAGTCATTAAAATGTACAGCCTACTTTCAGCTGAGCACTCATTGGCTATAGGAGCTGGGAAAAGTCAGTTAATCTCTCAGAGTCTCGGGGTACCTCATCTGATAACAGTGTCTCCCACAAAGCTGTTATTAAGAGAAGAGTTAACATGTGTGTCTAGGCACATGAAGTGTTCCACACATGTTAGCGATGGTTATTGCCAAACAGTAAAGTACATCAAATCCTGAGTGCATGACAAAAGAGATCAGGTTGCCCTGATATCCTGGGTTACTTTTGTCCCACAGGGCCCATAAAGATGGGCAACTGGAAAAATCTGAAACCCAGGGCACCATCATCCTTCACCAAATAAAGGGAGGGGTAAAGGGGTTAAAGATCAAGTGTGAATCATTTGTTGTAAAGAAACGTTTGCTACAAAGCAGTGGAAGCACATCTGAGAGACATACTTTTCAATCCTGCTGCACATTAGATTGGGCTGGGCAGCACTGCAGTCACCCAGACTCCAGTCCCCTCACCTCCCACACCAAGATTCTGATTTGACTCGTCTAGGTGGGGCTCAGGCACCCTTTGCTTTTCTTGAGAATTGAGTGCCCAGGTAATTCTAATGTGGAGCCAAGGTGGGGAACCCCACATAACTGTACGGAATGGAAGAAAAAGGAAGATGGTGGAGAAAACAAGGAGAATAGCAGGCAGAACACGTGTATCCAGAACCATGCTGGTTTTCCATTTTCTAACTCCCTAATACCAAGAAAAGGAGTTTTCATTCCAAGCTGCAAATCATGAAACAGCTCAGGAGGCAGCTGAGTAGATGTACTTGTTTAAAAAAAATGTGACAACTAAAGTCCATAACCACAAGTCAATAACAATGCCTCTGGCGAGAGTTAACAACCTTCATGGCTTGCCTGGGACTGTCCATTTTAGAACTGAAAGTACAGCATCCCTGCACACTTCTCAGTCCCATGTGGACTGACTGACTACCTCTATTGGTATCTCCAGACCAGCATTTCCAACTAGCACTTTGTAAACCTGCACTGTCCAATAAGGCAGCCATTGGCCACCAGTAGCCATTTAAATATTTATCAATTAAAATGTAAAGTTCTGTTCTTTAGGTTCATTAGTCACAATTCAAGTGCTGAACATCCATGTGTGGCTACTGGATACCACTCTGGACACTGGACACAGAACCTTCTTAACACAGCAGAAAGCTCTATTGGTCAGTACTCTTCTGCACATCTCTGTCCTGATGTCCTATAAGCGCCTCAACTCAACATGTTAGAAAGTGAACTCAGCAATCCCCCTTCACTCAAACTTCCTGCTTCCAGCACACAGGGTCTCCTTCACTGGTGTCACCTTCCACCCAGCCCCCAAGCTACTACCCACAGGGTCTCCCTTGAGTCCACTTCCCTCTACCTACACAGCATCAAACTCCTAGATCTAAAAATGTCTCTCCAATCTGCCCTGCCTCTGTAGCCAGGATCTCTGTCCCAATTCAGACCCTCAATATTAACAAGACCCTCCGATCCAGCTCTACCTTCACTTTATCCCAAGTTTGTTCTTTACACAGTGGGTGGTCAGCATATTGACAAAAAAATCCTCTTCTTCCATCTTCTTGTTTAAAACCTCCAAAACCTTAGCTTCACAATCTGGAACCCACTTGACTGCCTGCCATTCAGTCTCAGAGTCCACCACAAGCTACTCCATCACACCCAGAGTCCAGGGCTTCCCTGAATCCTGTAAGACCTTTCATACATAGGTGCCTCTGCAAATGTTTTCTCCTCTGCCTGCGAGGTCTTCCCCATCTCCTTCCTTGCAATGCAGGTCTTCCAAGAGGCTCTCCTCACATATCTCAGGCAAAGTCAGCACTTCTCTTTTAACACCAGAAGGCCCTGTCCATATAGGTTAAGCAGCCCTACTCCAAAAATCAGAAACTGGAAATGCTTTGAAATACGAAACTTTTGAGCACCAAAGTTTCAGATTTTGGAACATTTTGAACTCAAAATTTTCTTGTTAGATATACTCAACCAGTAATGTCTATGCAAATATTCCAAATTTTTAAAAATACAAAGTAAGCATCTTGGATACAGGAACTAAACCTGTAGCTCTGTTAGAGCCTCTACACACAGCCATCATAAATTAGTTGCATACAGGTTGTTTTCTCACCTTTCTTTCCACCCAACTGACTGAACTATGCCTGTGCAAAATACCAAACACAGAGTTCTTGCCTATGTTGAATGAAAGGCTATGTCCACTTGAATCTGTGATGCAAAACAACTGAGCCAAATATTAACATCCCCATTTTACAAAGGAAGACAGAAATCCATAGAGAAATCAAATCCCACAGTTTTTGAAAGCAGAACCTGTCTCTTGATTCCCAAAGTCATTCAGGGAAGAAGACAGTACTGAGCATAACTGTGCACAATGCAATAAAGCACTAAGTCGGAAATAATCCTCTAGGGTGAAAACAGTGCCTTCATTCATCCAGACACCCACATCCACATGATGCCTGACATATAACAGGCATTTGATAAACTGAGCAGGAAGGAAGAATGACTAAGGCTTCACACCAGCAACTCATGAAAGAGCACATACTCTCCTCCCTATAGGTCTTCTGCATCCTATGTTACACGGAAATCCTTAATCAAAATGAAACTTTAAATAGCCACCAAATGTAACCGGAGAAACACCGCCTCATGAGATCTTCTAATGTAGCTTTACATTCATTGAGTCTGTACCTTTGAGACTCTGGGAGCCCTGAAATGTTACTAATGGGGAATGAGGACATGAGTCACAAAAGATGGTGTTCAATTAGGGCTAGATTCCCTTCTGCACACATCCCAATGGGTCCTCCTCTTAAAGCCAGAGTAGAAAGAGAAGTCATTTATACCTCACTTGTTAATTAAATCATTATAAAAGCTGGAAAAACACTGCTGGAAAAAAAACTGATCAAAAAACAAAGGTAACAGATTTCATATCTGAAAAGAAATTATGGCAAAACAGAAATTCACTCAATACTTGGTAGAACATACAGTCCGGTGTTAATGAAGTAATGATGATTAAGAAGTACTCGCCACAACACTGTATTAATGACTTCAAATTAACCAACAGAAAAGAAGGAAACAGAGTATCTTTAAAATACATATATGTTGGATTTCTAATCTGGCATGTGAGGACCCTATAAATCACTTCTTTCTCACAAGAAAAAAAAAGCAGAATATGCTGAAAATCAACAACTCCTCTTAGGTCTGTCAGAGAACTAATGTCACAAGGCCACCCCCCAAAATTAGAGGAACCCACAGGCAGATACAGACAACCACAATTTATGGGAACAGATCCCAGAAGCAGAAACCTCCTCAGAAACCAACAGCAAGACAGGAAAATCTAAGCTATAATTGACAAATTGCTGGAGGCTCCGTTTGGACAAGTGTGAAAGTTAAAAGTGGGTATCTGGGTAGGGGTGCACACTTGGTTTTACTTTCGAGAACCTGGCCAGGTTTGTTCAGAGAAGATCAGAGAGAGCAGGCTGAGGAGGAAAGCAGCCATTCTGAAATATGCTCAGGGGCATTCTGTTCTTAAAGCCTGGCCTCAAGAGAAACAGCCGTATTAGAGTCTAATGGATTTAAGGCAGGGCCATGTCCAGGTCCAGCCTCCTCCAGCTTCTGTTCCGCCTAATTAGGGAAGTGGGAGCTGAACAGAAGTGGGAGGTCACAGTCCAGGAGCACAGCCTCCTAAAACCCAGCCCGAGGATTCTGATCCAACCAGAACTACAGACTAATTTCATACCCTACCACCACACACCAATGTCTAGAACATCGTTATTTATGATTGCTCAAACTTGGGAGGAACCAAGATGTTCTTCAAGACGTGAATGAAAAACAAACTGTGGTATATCCATACAACAAAATATTATTCAGTGATAAAAAAGAGATACATGAGCCATCAAGTCACGGAGGGGAAACTTCAATGCATATTGTTAAGTGAAAGAAGCTCATCTGAAAAGGCTACGTCTAGTATGAAAACAGCTATGTGAGATTCTGGGAAAAGCAAAACTGTGCAAGAAACAAGAGAGATCAGTGGTTGCCCCAAGTTCTGGGGGAAGGAACAATGAATGGGTAGATCACAGGATTTTTAGAACAATGAAACTATTCTGTACTATACTGCATGAGACTTGTATATACATCATATATTGGTAAAAACCCATAATTGTACAATACAAAGAGTGAACCCTAATGTAAACTGGACTTTAGCTAATAATAATTTATTAATATTCGCCTATCGGGTCTAACAAATTCACCACACTAATTAAAGCAAGATATTAATAGAAGAAATAGGGCTGAGGGGAAATGAGGACATATGTGGGAATTGTCTACTTTCAGATCAATTTTTATGTAAACCTACTTCTCAAAATAAGTCTTTTTTTTTAAAGAACCCTAAATGAGCAACACACATTGCAAGCAGAAATCATACCTAGATTTGTGTCATATAGGACATGAGACAAAACCAAGTTACTAAAAGGATCTTGTACATTACTCTTCATGGTACCATATAAAAACTTCAGAATGTATGTCTGAAATGTTTAGCCAGCACAGCAAGGAAGAAAAAAACAAAAGTTATATATGTTTTACATTTTAAAGCAAAGTCTAGCTGTGTAACAGCTTTAAAGAATAAAATCTAGGGCTATGGATGTGTTTCAGAATTTGTCTAGCATGCGTGAGGCCCTGGGTTCCATTCTTAGCACCACAAAAACAAAAGTAAGAATAAAATGTAAAGCAGGGCAAAGTTTAAATGTTTTAGATTCCTCAATTTCACTTTTAAGAATTTTTCCTATTACTCATAGATAAATTTTCCCTTTTACCCATGAATATATACTATTATACAATTTTTTTAAAATTGATGTTTTTAAAAAGAATTTGTCCTACAATTGTAGTTACAAATATATGTACAAGAATGTATGCAGCATTATTATTTTTAATGAACTTTAATTTTTTAAGCTTTAGAGATATAGAAAAACTCAAAGATAGTAAAATCATCCCTTGGTATTCACAGGGAATTGGTGGTTTAAGTGGATACCAAACTCTGGAAATGTTCTTTTTTTTTTTTTTTTTTTTTTTTTAAAGAGAGAGTGAGAGAGGGGGGGGAGAGAGAGAGAGAGAGAGAGAGAGAGAGAGAGAGAGAATTTTTAATATTTATTTTTTAGTTCTCGGCGGTCACAACATCTTTGTTTGTATGTGGTGCTGAGGATCGAACCCGGGCCGCACGCATGCCAGGCGAGCGCGCTACCGCTTGAGCCACATCCCCAGCCCTGGAAATGTTCTTATATAAAATGATGTACTATTTACATACAATCTACACAATACACTCCCACGTTCTTTATATCATCTCCAGATTATTTACAATACCTAATTCAATATAAATGCCATGGAAATAGTTGAATGCTGTATTATTTAGGGAATAATCATAAGCAAAAACAATACCTGTACATGTTCAATTTTTTTTTCAAATATTTTTGAACTAAAGTTGGTTGAATCCACAGATGTGGAACCCATGGATACTGGAGGGCCAGCGGTACAGAGTTCCCCTGTCTTCCCCTGTCATGAACATAAGCATTACTATGGCACATTTGTTACAACTAATAGACCCACAGTGACACCTTATTGTGAACTAAAGTCCACAGTTTATTCAGGTTTCCTTAGTTTTTACCTAATGTCCTCTTCCTCTGCTCTGGGATCCCATCAGACATGCCGAATTGTATTTATATGTCATATATCCTTAGGCATTTCTTGACTTTGACAGGTAGACTGGCTTACAGGTTTTTAGGAGACAATCACAGAGAAAAAGTGCCATTTTTATTATACTGTATCAAAGACATGAGTTATCCACATGACTTATCCCTGTTGATGTTGACCAGCATCACCTCACTGAGGTAGTGTCTGCCAGATTTCCATGGAAATTACTCTACTCCGCCTTTCTTACACTGCAATCTCTGGAGAGAAGTCACTGCGAACAGCCCCCACTTAAGGATGGGGGAGTTAAGACCACACCTTTTTTAAGTGGGAGGAGCTACATAAATTATTTGAAATTGTTCTGCATTAGAAATTTGTCTCTTCTCCCTGCTAATGTATTGAATTACTTCTATTAGTACTGACTCAGAAATATTTATTTCATACTTTGGGTTACAATACAATATTTTTTTTTCAAATCGTTCTGTCTTTGCCCACGGGAAGCTCCTTCAGTTGGCTCCTGTGTCTCTGACAGCCCCATCACTGTAGGGTTATTAGTTTGTTCACTTCCTTAGTTTTGAGTACTACTAGATGCCTCAGGCTCATCTTGTATGTTTCTTTCCTCATTCTGGAATCTGCCGTTTCTCCCAATAACCCTGTTCCTTTCATGGTATTAGTACCCAGCTCTGGGTGCTAGATGTGTTCATTGCTACCAGTGCATCCTGACTCTCATCTGGCAGAACAAGAAAACACATCTGTCTGCACTAACCCAACTACGTGTACATATCTGTAAGAATTTTAAAGATAACCATCTTTATCTACATTAAACTAAATATGAATTCATACTGATGTCTCCAACTTGAATCCATTACTGCAAACATTACTTTAAGTAGCAAAAAAATAAAAACAAGAAACACAGAAATATCCATCCAGAGGACATTAAATACACTGTGGTAGATGAATACAGTGAAACACTATCTAATCAATTTTTAATAATGTGACTCTCTATGTGCTGACATAAATTACATATTAGGTAATAAAATATGTGTGTACATAGAAATACACAATTTCTGGAAGGAAACACCGCAAAAGATTAACAGTCAGAAACTTTGAGAAATGGGAATGGGGTAGAGCAAGCACTGTCAATAGGGAGTAATATTATTCTCAACAAGGAAAAAAAAAATCTTAGGTATTATGATGGTTTGTGGCCCTTCAAAGGGTCACAGTATATAAAATGTCTAAAAAGGCTCCTGAGGAGGAGAAGAAGAATAAAAGAACTACTGAGAAACAATGAGTTAGATAGAACAGATAACTGTATTTTTCACTTTATAAGCATGAGATTATTTTATGATTTAATTTTTTAAATTTATTTTTTAGCTTTAGTTGGACATAATACCTTTATTTTATTTATTTATATGTGGTGCTGAGGATCGAACCTAGGGCCTCGCATGTGCTAGGCGAGCGCTCTACCGCTGAGCCACAACCCCAGCCCATTATGATTTAATTAAAAAAAAAATACAAGACTCACCTACCTACGGGAAGTATTAAGTGAAGAGAGGAATTCTGACTAGAAGATGCTATTCGCCAGCCATGCTAAGCACCGGTGTCCTGGAGGGCTGCCTGCCTGGCGTCTCTTTGGCAATGATTCACGGACTCTGGGGTTGGCATAACTACAGCCATCCTCCTTTCCCCACCCCCACTGTTTGAATACTGTTCTTATTCTCAAGAGATAGAAACTTGCTAGTCTGTGTTCTCTCCTTGAGAGATAAAAACCTGCCGGTCTCTGTTCTCTCCTTGAGCGATAAAAAGTTTCTTCTCTGTTCCCAAGGAACTGTAACTTGCCTTCCACAAAAACCAGGTGATGCTTGCTAGGCCAGTCACAAGGGCTAAACCCACCTCTAATGGGTGGCCATGATTCTGGCCTCTAAAAGTCATGCTCAAGGGGGAGTTGCTGCTGCTCCCCCCTCCCGCTGCTCTCCCTTCCTACTGCTGTTCTCTGAGCCAGAGAGAGCCTTGTCAGGTGCCTGGCAATAAATCTGCTTATGCCTCTACCTTTGATGTGCCCATGTGATCAGTCCTGCACCCGTTTTCTTTCATCTGGGAGGAAAGTAAGTTTCTAATACATATCTGGTAACTCAAAGTAGCTGGTCCCTGGACCACACTTAGGAAAACACTGGTGTAAGGCCAAGTTTGTGCTTGAAACCAAGGCAACCATTTAATTCCAAACTGCTTTCTACTGAGTGACTTCATGTGGATCAGTGACTGCAATGCTTTAGCTTTTCCAGACTGATAGGGTCACTGTGATAGGCAACAGTGTGGGCCCCTTCTGACAAAATAATCCTCCTCTGACCCAGAAGCCAAGAGAACACTAGAAGCATACATAAATTACTAGCTCAGCTCTAAGAATGAGCTTTACTGAATTTCCATCTGAATCTTAAGTGCCAGCTCAATAACTTGGGGGAAATGATATTAATTATAAAAGTGAAAGGAGGTTTCCTTGTTATAAAACCAATCATCTGAGCTGAGGATGCAAGCTCAGTGGAAAAGCCCTTGCCTAGCATGCACCAGGAGCTGTGTTTAATCCCCAATACTGGAAAAAAAAAAAAAAAGCTAAAGAAAATCCATTTTAGATAGAATTACCCAAGAATGATCCATACATTCGGGAAATTTGTTGTTGTTTGGTCTTACATGAGAACATCCTTAGTAGGGTTAGGGCTACAGCTCAGTGGTAGAGTGCTTGCCTAGCATGGCTTTGATCCCTAGTACCACCCACAAAAAAAAAGAACATCCCTACTAGTAAGCAGCAATTACTCTCTTCAAAACTTTTGAGCTCCACAGGGCGGCCATTACTATTCTGACTAGGTTAGTGGGCACCTGTTGTTTATGTCACTCCAGTTGTATCCTCTCTTCTGATGATGGCAGGTCATTCATTCTGCTCTGGACAACTACTCCATTGCATGGATCTTCACGGAGGCTGCCAATCACAGTGCTTCCCGGCCAAAGGATGTGAATCCATGACCCCAACTAGACCAATCAGACACTCTTCCTGGAATATACATGCCTGCCATCATCTTCAGGCCAGAACTCCTCACCAGCAGGGACCAGGTCTTACTCATCTCTCTATCTCTGATGCCTAGCACAGTGCCTGGCCATGAATATTCAGCACATTGAGTTCAATGAATTACACAGAAAATCAGGCACCTTAAACAAATGCTGAACTAAGTCTATCATTTTCCAACAGAATTCCGGAGAGGAGCAAATAGTGTGGTGTTTTGTAAGGGAAATGTCCACTTTAGTAGCTAGGAAATATGCATCGGAAATAGTATCCAAAGTTGCCATTTCTCTGTGCATTGAAGATGTCAATCAGTCCAATAAAATAAAGCCAGAAAAAAAGACAAAAGGAGAATTACCTCATTACCTCAACATCTGCTTGAACATAAGCAATCACACACTGGCTAATTTTTTTTAAGGGACATAATATAACTTTCTAGAAAGACATAATATAGCTAATTATACCATTCACTAGAAGGGAACATACAATGTTTTGAAGTAATTCAGAAGTGGGTGTGATTTATAAGACACAGAGCTTAGGGAATGGTAAGTATAAATTAGAGATTGTTCATATTATGACAGACTCCGTCACTGCATTTCACAACTTTTGTCAAAAGCAACCTCATTCACCACACCACTGAAGGCGTCACATGAGGGAAACTGCTGTCAGAGCTGCAGTTTAGACCTTCTTTCTGCATACCCTCCTGAGGAATGGGTTCGAATTTGAGACTTAAAACTCACTAAGGAAGGAACCATATGATGAAACTCAAACGCCCGATAAGCACATAAAAATACCTCCAATTTCACCAATAACAAGGGCAATACAAAATTTTAAAGGTACCATTTTGCCCACTTGGTTGGCAAAAATTCAGAAACTTGTCAAGCTGTCAAATTAGTAAGGATGGCTAACAGTCAATGTTAACCAGTACGTGGGGATAGAGGCTACTTGGGGAATGTGAACTGATATAGCCATATTAGGGGGCATTTTTTTCAATATTTGTTTTTTAGTTGTAGTTGGACACAATACCTTTATTTTATTTGTTTATTTTTATGTGGTGCTGAGGATTGAACCCAGGGCTTCATATGCACTCCACCACTGAGCTAAAATCAGCCCCCTATAGGGCATTTTTTTAACTGTCTAGCAGAACTTTATTATGTACATGACCTCTAACCCAACAATTTCACGTCTAAGAATCTATACTAGAAAAAAAATGGGTAATTGTACATTTATCAGTGTGATTATTTGATTAATGATATCTATGAGACAAAAAAAGAAAAAAAGCAAAGACAAAAATTTTCTAGTTCACTCCCTGGGCCCCCAGTGCCTAGCACATGGGCCCCACCTGTGGTAACCACATGGTATTTGTTAAAGGAAGGAAAACATGTGTTTACTTGGAATTAAAAAAGGAAACTAGTATATCTACTCAATGATGGTTCTTCTCCTTCCTATCAAACAGGGGTAGTGAAATGAGGACTCAAAGCGTTAATGGGTAGAACACACCAAAACTTTACAAAATTGATCATAATACTGGAGACACCCAAAGAGCCTGAGTTCTCATTTCAAATCCCTAGCTTTCCAGTTAGTTCCACAAGTCAAGCAACAATTAAATACTCTTGAAATAAGTTAACTGTTATCACAGTCAATGACCCAATAGTAAATACCCTGCTTTGAGATATATAAAATTTATACTATGGGCTGAAAAAAATCCTCACACCTGGATAACTAGACTCAACATCATTAAAAAAAAGTGTAATAAACACAAATTTCAAAGTCAACTATTCTATTACCTTTGATATGCCTTTAATCAAGGAAATATAGCCTCTGAAAATACCAACACCATGGATGTTTCCCAATACAATAGAAGAACCATAAACTTAGAAATACACCCTTTTTCCTCACTCCTTAATCCAACATGGAGACAGAGAACGTGTCCAAAATCAATTAAAAACAATTTGTGGGTTACTTGCAGTGTTAATCTACACTTAAAAATATATACAGAATGAAAAGGAAGTAACTTTTTATTATTCGAAGACTGAGCATCCATCAAGAGATGTGATATCCAGTAATACTAATAATGAAAGTTCCATGTGTCCAGGAATATGAATCAAGAGTCTAGAAATAACATTCAAATAGAATGCAGCCCTTAATAAAACTTGAGATTTCCTATAAAGGAAATTCTGCCCATCCAGCAGATTCACTGGTTCTTGACTTCATGCCCTCAGGCTAGTCTAGGCTGGGAAGTGAGGGTGCTAGGACCAAGAAAACTAACATCTCTCCAGCACATTCCAGATCCTAGATATCAAGGAGAAATGTGCAATGTCCACTTTAGAAAAGTTAAGTAATTTCCTCCAAGGTCACACAGTACATGGTCCTGTTAAGAATTTTTTGCGGGGCTGGGGATGTGGCTCAAGCGGTAGCGCGCTTGCCTGGCATGCTTGCGGCCCGGGTTCGATCCTCAGCACCACATACAAACAAAGATGTTGTGTCAGCCGAGAACTAAAAAATAAATATTAAAAAAATTCTCTCTCTCTCTCTCTCTCTCCTAAAAAAAAAAGAATTTTTTTCAAGGAGTACCCTTGCAGATGGGAAGATGGTGTAGTCAAGAAGCAACAGGTTATACATAGTACTGGACAGGACAATGTGACGTCTGGTTTAGTCCTTGTTTTTAGACAGGTAAGGCTTGACTGAAACCACAAGATCCAAGGAAGGGCGGACATTCCTCCAAGTTCACAAAGCAGAAGAACTGAGACTAAACACAGGGGATAGCCAAAGAGCAGGGCCCCTTTCATTTTCTGGCCATGTCAGCAAGTCACTCAGAGAAGCACAAGTACCTCCTCGTTTTTACTTCCTAAATCTCCATGTTCGGCTCCTTCTTGACCCACATTCTCAGACCACCCTTTGATCAGGGTAATAAGAATTTTTTTAAATATGTCAGATTAACAATGGCTCTCTGATCTGGCTTTGTTCAGAAGGGTGGTAATGATGAAAATGATTGAAACAGCTCTTTATTGAGGGATAATCCCCAGTTACAAGCAGTAGAGAAACGTGTGCACAGGGCCTGGCTGCCCTGTGCCCAGCGCCAACACTGTTCATTCAGGAAACCAGGCGCACAGGCAGGGTGTTGATTCACTGACTAATACACTGCTAAAAAATG
Organism: Spermophilus citellus; assembly: GCF_964194105.1. Classification (NCBI taxonomy): domain Eukaryota; kingdom Metazoa; phylum Chordata; class Mammalia; order Rodentia; family Sciuridae; genus Spermophilus; species Spermophilus citellus. The sequence continues at coordinate 84,540,243 of NC_138195.1, forward strand.
GGAAGTGATAAAAACACATCGCGGCCTGAAAATCCTGGCTAAGGAAAGAGGAACTGCACCGACCCCAATGAAATGCTGGAAAGGCTGTGAAGCAGCGCTGCAGGCCCGCGAGCGCCCCAAATGTGCAAGGGTGGGGCCAAGGCCAGGAGCACGGCCAGCTGAGCCGCCCAGAGCCGCCCAGCGTCCGGCCCCACCCGCTTCTCCCGCGTGGAATGGGTGTCGCGCGCCCCGGTCCGCGCCAGGTCCTTGTCCCTGGCCCGGATCTCCAATTTCGGGCCAAGGCGGCAGCGCCTCTCCCACTGCGGGGCCCGACCCTCCCCGACACTCGCACCTCGTCTCGGCCTGCGCTCTACTGCAAGGTGACGGAGCTACCGGGTGACCGCGACGGCCGCAACGCCCCCCGCCCGGCTCCCACCTGCCGCAGACCCAGCTCGCCAGCCGTCCCCGCCCACGGGCCGCGGCTCCCACACCTGGCGCCCGCGGGCCCGCCTACCTTGCTCCTTCAGGCTGGTGATGAGCTGCAGCTGCTTCTCCTCGTCCGAGCTGTTCATTTTGGCGGGTGGGGCTGGGAATAAAAGGAAAGGAGGACAGGCGAGGGGGCCCCGGGGGAGGGGGAAGAAGAAGCAAGATGCCGGTGGCGTGCGGCGGCACTACCCGGAAGTTGGATCCGCTCCCGCTCCTCCTCCTCCCGGCACCGAGCGCGCGAGTGAGATCATCCCCACGCACCTTCCCGGCGGCCGCTTCACCTGCTGCGGGCGGCGGGCGGGGCCCCGAGGCGCTGGGCCGCGGTGGGGGCGGCGGCTGGCGGGGGCGGGAACAAGTGTCCCAGCCCGCGGCGGCCGCTGCGGCCCGGGATCCTCCCTGGAGGCCCGCGCCCAGGACGCGCAGGCGGGGGGCGCGCGGCCCTGCGTGTGGCCGCTGGGCGCTCCTGCACCCTTCTCCCCGCCTCCGCCCCCGGACACGCGCGTTCAGAGAAACACGGCCTTGGGTTCTTAGCGCCTGTGGGAACTCCACTTTGGACGCAGCGCGAAGGTCACACCCGCGCCACTAAGAGCCAACGATTTAGAGCGGGAAGTGGCGGGCACTAGAAGCCCCGAGTTCCCACGCAGTGGTCTTATCGGGGAGACCTTTAGGGGCTGGAAAACCTAGGGGCCTGCAAAGACAGCCTCAGGTTATACCTCAAGCACCTTGCGAAATAGAGCAAGGAGCGAAATAGGCCATCCTGCGCTTTGCGGGCCGCCCAGCTGGTAAGGTCACCACACAGTTGGGAGAGAGGCGTGGTAGTCGGATAACAGTTCTGGGGCCCTGGCAGGTAGGTTTCTGCACCTGACATCAGGTTTGAGAGGCTGGAACATGGGCCCTGAGGCGCGTAGGGATCTTATGGTTGGCTTGAGAGGACCTTCACTCTAGAGGGGGCGACCACTGCCTCTCAAATGCCTGAGGCAAACAGCTACCTGGCAGGAGAGCCTGGTGTTGTGAAATGAAGGCCAGCACTTGTTCCCCTTCACTGCCCTCTTGCCCTCTGCACTATTTAAACCCGGCTCTAAAATAGACCCTGACCAGGAGAGAGGCTGTAGGTCTGACTGGTTGAAGGGCAACTTTCCCCAGGCCCAAGTTGCTGGCTAACCTTTGGTCAAGTCTCCTGTGCTCTTTGAACTTCACCTAAAGGATGGGAAAAGTAATAATGCCTACTCTCCAGGAGAAGGGTAAGGATTGAACAGAGAAGAAAAAGATCAAAACGCCAAACCAGAATGCAGCATTTAGTTGCTGGTTTGTTTTTTTTTTTTTAATTACCGGTATGAGAAAGGGTTATGGTTGCTAATTATAAACTGAAACAGGCAAAGTTCTTTTACACTGATCAGTTAGCATAGAAAATAAATCCAACCTGGATTAGACCTATTGCACATCTTGATTTTTCTATCCTAAGCTCATAGGTAGGACACCAGCACAGTGCTTCTGATCACTCTTCATTTGATATTTTATGCAAATGTCCAACTCCATTTGCTGCGTTCCTCTCTCCGGTATAGATGGGCAGGAGGCCTGGTAATTTGATGAATCCTGTAACCAGTATCTTTCTCTTATTTCGAGTCAATAGTTAGTATATTGCTTACTATTGACTCGAAATAAACTGAAAAAATGGTTGCACTGCTTTCTGCTTTTATAAAAACGGCAATATAGTGTTTTAGCATGGGTCATTTGGTGGTAGAATGATCTAAAAATAGCAACAAAGTATTTTTTTTAGTGGAGTGAATTAAAAATTAAAAAATAATTGGTTTGAGTTTTTAATCATTCAATCCTTTCCCTAATTTTTCATAAAATAATTCAAAGTACTTGCAGATCAGCTGCAGTGATGATCTCCAGAAGACAACCACGTGGCCTTTTCCCTGAAACTGCATTTTAGTCCTCAGAATTGAAAGGGGCTAGAAGTATGAGCCAATCCAAACTTAACTCCACGAAAATGTCCTGCCACTGGGTATTTTGTGAAAAGAAATAATTTCTTTCCAGAGGGGAGTAAAATACAGGAGAACTGAGTGTCAAATCATGGCCATCTAGCTCTTGCATGGCAGTGGGGAAACATGCTAAACCTGAGCTGTCATTCTGACTGCTGGGCAATTTGGAAGAGTTCCCTCCAAACCTAAATAACCAGAGTATTTTCTCACATTCTACCAAACATAAGCAGAGTGTCCATTAGGTATTTGTATTCTTTTACAAAATTCCATTCTCTTAAATATCTGGTTTTATTGTGTACTCCAATTACACTTAGGTAATATTTTTGGAGTTTAAGGATGAGTTAATTATCAAATCTATAATAAAACTAAGTGTTCTGGTCCCACACTCAGTCCGAAGCCCCTTGAAATTAATTCCATTTACCCTCCTCTAAATTAAAATAGCCACCTGAAATACAATATGGTATTATCCTGAGGGCATGGTATGAATTATTAGGATGACTATTAGAGTTACTTATTGGGATGCAGATCTCCCATTACTTTATGGTTTATTTATATGATATGAATATTGATGAGAGGATAGAAGTGGTATAATTAGTTTTTGTTCTGTTAAATAATGCACATAGGGATTTATGTTACAGGCATCACATTAAAGCTATTAACCTGCATACAACATGCAATTTAAAACATTTAAAAATGAGTTTGTTTACATACATACATGTATATGTAGAGAGAGAAAAAATGCTTTCTAAAAATGAATTGAAAATATTTGTAAAAGTTCAAGAAAATTACTTTCTTTAGGCTACAAGAACAGGTCCAAGGGGTCTGGGTGGAGTGGGAGAGTGCTGTAGTAAAAAAGGATTCTTTCTTTAATATTTGTTTGATTTTTTCAGGTAATTAAAGTAAAATCACATTACATGTAATCCTTTGAAGTATACAGATAAATAAGATTAAAATATTTTAAAAAGTTGGCCCTCCTTGATCCACTCATTCTATATTAGTGGGTCCATCTTAAAAGGCTTCAGTACAGAGCTACTTATTGTTATGGTAATTATGATGCAAAAATGCAACATTGGAATATTATTTGGCAATTAAAAAAAGTACTGACACATGATACAACATGTATGAACTTTGAAAACTTTATACTGAGTGGGGAAAGACAGAGAAGTCCAGATAGTGTATGACTGCATCTATATAAAATGTTCACAATAGGAAAATCCATGGAAAGAGAAAGCTGATTAGAAATTTGTATGAAACTCAAGGCATGGTGGGGATTACAGAGAAAATAGAAAATGGCTATTGATAGGTATGTGGTTTCTTTCTGGGGTAATAAAAATGCTCAAAAAATGCTCCAGGCAATGACATTCTCAATAAGGCTCTGAAAACTCAGGAAATAATGCCAAGAATCAATAAATGGGATGGCATCGAATTAAAAAGCTTCTTTTGCACAGCAAAGGAAACAGAAATGAAGAAAGAATTTATAGAATGGGATAAAATCTTTGCTAGCTACTCTTCTGACAAAGGATAAATATCCAGAATACATAAAGAAATAAAAAAACTCAACAACAACAAAAAAGTTAATAAATAAACAAATGAACTAAACAGACACTTCTCAAAAGAAAAGATACAAATGACCAAAAATATGTGAAAAAAAAGATTCAAAATCATTAACAATTAGGGAAATGCCAATCAAAACTACACTAAGATTTCATCTCCACTCAAAATGGCAGCCATTGAGAATAGAAAGTTAAGAGTTGTATGTTTTCTCTCATATGTGGAAGCTAGAGAAGAGAAAGGAAAAAGAAGGTGTGTATGTGGGTGTCTCATAAAAACTGAAAGGAGATCAGTAGAGGAAAGAAACCAGGGGGCCAGGGTTGGGAAGAGAGGAGGGAAAGGAGAAATACTGGGGAATGATATTGGTCAAATTATATTGTTATATTGTGTGCATGTACGAATACGTAACAACAAATCCCACCATTATGTACAACTATAATACACCAATAAAAATACAGAAAAATTGTGCTCATGGTTGCACAATTCTATGAATGGATTAAAAACTATAGAACTATATACTTTAAATGGGAGAATTTGATGGCATGTAAATTATATTTCAATAAACCAGTTATAAAAGAACAGGTTTTTCAGCTATAATAACGAAAACTGCATGGTACTGGGCATAAAAACAGACTCATAGACCAATCATACAAAATAAAAGACACAGAGACAAACCCACGGAGATAAAGTCATCTCATCCTTGACAAACATGCCAAAAACATACATTGGAGAAAAGACAGACTTTTCAATGACTGATCCTGGGAAAACTGGTTATCCATATGTAGAGGAACGAAACTGGATTCTAATTCCTCACTCTGCACAAAAGTTAAATCAAAATGGATCAAAGACCTAGAAAATAGATCAGAAATTATGCACCTCCTAAAAGAAAACATAGGGTCAACACTCCAGCATATAGGCACAGGCAACGACTTTCTCAATGAGACCCCTAACACTCAGGAAATAATGGCAAGAGTTAATAAGTGGGATAGCATCAAATTAATAAGCTTCTGCACAGCAAAGAAAACAATTGGGAATGTGAAGAGAGAATCTACAGAATGGGAAGAAATCTTTGCTAGCTACTCTTCTGACAGAGGATTAAAATCCAGAATAGATAAAGAACTAAAAAACTTTACACCAAATAATCAAATAGCCCAATTAACAAATGGGCAAACATTTTAAGCAAACAAATCTCAAAAGAAGAGATATAAATGGCCAACAAATATATGAAAAATGTTCAACATCATTGGCAATTAGGGAAATGCATATCAAAACCACACTAAGATTTCATTACACACCAGTCATAATGGCAGTCATCAAGAATATAAATAATAGATGCCCCATTTCGGAGTTTCCCCAGAGCACCTCCTTGGATCTAATCCCTTTTTCTTAAAGTAACTCCTAGAGGCCTGGCTTTCTTTCCTAGTTTGTATCCCTAGAGACCCTATTTTGCCACTAACTTTGCTGCCTCAGTTATTTAATAGTAAAAAAGTAAAACCAAAGCCAATCAAAACAAAGAAACATCTCCCCAGATCCTTTTGGAAGTATGTCCTCTTCCAGAAAGACTGGACTATGCTGAATGATGTCATCTCCTCACGAGGCAAAAGAGTTCCTCATAAGCACATCTTAAAGTCTTCAAGAATGTTCAAGCAGACCTTGGAAGAAAAATAACATCATTACACTCTTTGGGCATTGCCACCATCATCAATGAAGAGGTATTAAGTGCTATGCTAAAAGAAGTATGTAGAGCATTATTAGAAGTGGATGTTAAACTAATGAAGCAACTAAGATAAAATGTTAAGTCTCCTATTGATCTTGAAGTGATAGCATCTGATCTTAACAAAAGAAAAATGATTCAACATGTTGTCTTTAAAGAACTTGTGAAGCTTGTAGACCCTGGAGTTAGAGCATGGACACCCAATGAAGGAAAACAGAATGTGACTATGTTGGTTGGATTCCAAGGGAGTGGTGAAACAACAATGTGTTCAGAATTAGCATATTATTACCAGAGGAAAGGTTGGAAGACCTGCTTGATACATGCAGACACATTTAGAGCAGGGACTTTTGATCAACTAAACCAGAATGCTACTAAAGCAAGTATTCTATTCTATGGAAGCTGTACAGAAATGAATCCTGTTGTCATTGCTTCTAAAGGAGTGGAGAAATTGAAAAATAACATTTTTTTGAAATTATTGTTGTTGAGACAAGTGTCTGCCACAAACAAGAAGACTCATTATTCAAAGAAATACTTCAAGTTGCTAATGCTATACAACCTGATAACATTGTTTATGTGATGGATGCCTCCATTGGTCAGGCTTGTGAAGCCCAAGCTAAGGCTAAGATAAAGTAGATGTAGCCTCAGTAAGAGTGACAAAACTAACAATCAATGAGGTGAAGAGAGAGCCTACATTTTGGAACAAATTTTTGCCACACACACATCAGATAGAGCACTAATCTCCAAGATATATAAAGAACTCAAGGGGGCTGGGCCTGTGGCTTGGGGGCTGGGGTTGTGGCTCAGAGGTAGAGCGCTCACCTACCATGCTTGAGGTACTGGGTTTGATACTCAGCACCCACTTAAAAATAAAATAAAGATATTGTGTTCACCTACAACTAAAAAATAAATATTAAAAAAAGAACTCAAGGGCTGGGGATGTGGCTCAAGCAGTAGCACGCTCACCTGGCATGCGTGTGACCCGGGTTCGATCCTCAGCACCACATACAAACAGAGATGTTGTGTCCGCCGAAAACTAAAAATTAAATATTAAAAAAATTCTCTCTCTCTCTCTCTCTCTCTCTCTCTCTCTCTCTCTCTCTCTCTGTCTCTCTCTCTCTTAAAAAAAAAAAAAGAACTCAAAAAACTTAATACTAAAAAAACAAACAACCCAATCAATAAATGGGCTAAGGAGCTGAACAGACACTTCTTAGAAGAAGATATACAACCAATCAACAAATATATGAAAAAATGTTCAATATGTCTAGTAATTAGAGAAGTGCAAATCAAAACTAGTCTAAGATTTCATGTCACTCCAGTCAGAATGGCAGTTATCAAGAATATAAATAACAATAAGTGTTGGCAAGGATCTGGGGAAAAGGCACACTCATACATTGCTGATGGGACTGCAAATTGGTGCAACCACTCTGGAAAGCAGTATGGAGATTCCTTATAAAACTCAGAATGGAACCACCATTTGACCCAGCTATTCCACTCCTCTGTCTATATAAAGCAGCCACATCAGTGTTTATAGAAGCTCAATTCACAATAGGTAAACTGTGGAAGCAACCTAGACGCCCTTCAATAGATGAATAAATAAAGAAACTGTGGTATATATACACAATGAATATTACTCAGCATTTTAAAAAGAATAAAATCATGGCATTTCCAGATAAATGGATGGAATTGGAGAATATCCTGCTAAGGAAAGTAAGCCAATCCCCCCAAACCAAAGGCCAAATGTTCTCTCTGATAAGTGGATGCTGATCTATAATGGGGTTGGGGAGAAATGGGAAAAAATGGAGGAACTTTGATTGGGCAAAGGGGAGTGAGGGTAGGGGAGGAAGTATGGGGGCAGGAAAGATGGTGGAATGTGATGGACATTACTACCCTAGGTACATGTATGACTGCACATAGGGTGCAACGCTACATCGTGTACCATCAGAGAAAAGTTATGCTGCTATTGTGTACAATGAATCAAAATGCATTCTGTTGGGCTGAGGTTGTGGCTCAGTGGTAGAACGCTTGCCTAGTACATATGAGGCACTGGGTTTGATACCCAGAACCACATAAAAGTAAACAAAATAAAGGTATAAAAATATTTTAGAAAAGTGCATTTTGCTGTCATTTATACCTAACTAAAATAAATAAATTTTTTTTAAAAAAAAGAGTGATGAAATTTGATGGTCATGCAAAAGGAGGTGGTGCACTCAGTGCGGTTGCTGCCACAAAAAGTCCAATTGTTTTCATGGGTACAGGGGAACATATTGATGACTTTGAGCCTTTCGTCAGCAAACTTCTGGGTATGGGTGACATTAAAGAACTGATAGATAAAGTCAATGAGTTGAAATTGGATGAAATGAAGGACTCATAGAGAAGTTGAAACATGGTCAGTTTACATCATAAGACATGTATGAATGATTTCAAGATGTCATTAAAATGGACCCATTCAGTCAGATCTTGGGGTTGATCCCTGGTTTTTGGAACAGATTTTATAAGCAAAGGAAATGAACAAAGGAGTCAATGTCAAGGATAAAGAAATTAATGACAATAATGGATAGTATAAATGATCAAGAACTGAACAGTACAGATGGCACCATGGTTTGTAGTAAGCAAACAGGAAGAACCCAAAGAGGAGCACAAGGATCAGGCGTGTCAACAAGAGATGTTCAGGAACTTTTGATGTAATATATCAAGTTCACACAGATAGTAAAAAAGATGGGAGATATCAAGGGACTTTTCAAAGGTGATGACATGTCTAAGAATGTGAGCCAATTACAGATGGCAAAATTGAATCAACAAATGGCCCAAATGATGGATCCAAGAGTTCTTCATCACATGGGTGCCATGGCAGGACCTCAGTCAGTGAAGAGGCAGTTTCAACAGGGTGCAGCTGCCAATGTGAAAGGCATGATGGGATTCAATAATATGTAAAGAAGATGATTTAATATAAACTGACTTGGTTGATTACATTATGTGCTGAGACCTCAGAGATTTCCCTCCATTTTGCAAACAGGGAAAAAAGAGTATTTTTCTTGCCTTCTTTTTCTTTGCGTTTTCACACATACACACACACACACACACACACACACCTTTTTTTTCCCTTTCTTTCTCCTTCCCTCCCTTCTTTTCATGTAAGGGAGGAATATAGGGTTTTTGTGAAAATTATATTTCTGTTTGAAAATTTTTCTTTTAGTTTTCATCATCTTAACCCTCCTTAAGTTAAACAAATCACGATGTCAAATTTTAGTACTTCAACGGTTTTAATCGTCTCAAAGGCCAAACATTACATTTGTAAACAGTCCTGGTCAATAAGTTACATGATGTCTCAATAAAAGTGCTGTAAAATAAACTTCAAAATGATTATTAAAAGAAAGAATGCAAATAATAAACTTGTCCAATCTCCCCCCAAGATTCCTTATCTTTCACTGATGATCATTCAGTTTCTTAAAATTTGCTTCCAGTAAAGGGGTACTTATGTGCCGCAGTCTGGCTGGGCACAAATCACCCAGCCGCCACAAAGCACTTGTATGTTCAAACAGGAAACTTTATTGCCTGAACTCCAACAGCACTCCGCGCACACTCCCCAGGAACTCTCCCAAACGCCACCCACGCGGCTCCTCTCCGGCACACCACACCAACAGGAACTCCCTCTACTGGAACTTCCCCAATCAACACAACTCCCCAGGAAATCCTCGCCAGAACTCCAAAGTAGTGGGCAGCAGGGGTCTATATACAATTGAATCAATCCAACATCATCTTAATGGCTTGCCTCACAACCATTACTTCTGGCAAAATGCCTGGGGCCATTCCGATTGGCTGTGGCTCTCAACACTTATGAAGCTCTCAAACCAGTTTATTCCATTTTTAAACAACTCTAATTGCTAGAGGATATATCTAATTGCCTACTTCTGTCTCCCTCCTGCCTCCAGAATGACACAGGAGAGTTGTCGACAGGACTGTCTTAACGACTCAAATTAGTGAGCATGGATTCACTAAGGTTTTCTCTTTTTCTGTTCCAAATACCACCAACCCTGTCACACATTCCTCAGACGTGAAGATTTTGGAAACCCTCCCCATTCTTGTCATCTTCCTCTGGATATGTTTCAGACTCTCACTATCCTTCTTAAAATTCACTATGAAATAAATACAATAAATGAACAATATATAATTAATACCATTGCATCTGAAGACAGCACACATAAGGAACCAGAACCTTTGGCAATTTGGCAACATCAATCTCCCTAGGGGAAATAAAATGAATAAACTTATTTTTAAAAAGAATACAAATAATAATACATGCTGGAGAGGATGTGATGAAAAGGAATTTTATACTGTGATGGGATTGTAAATTAGTACAACCACTATGGAAATCAGGTTCCTCAAAAGGCTAGGCGTGAAACCACCGTATGAACCAGCTGTACCACTCCTGGGTATTTATCCTGAAGAATTAAAGTCATCTTACTACAGTGATACATGCCTGCCCATATTTATAGCAGCACAATTCACAATAGCCAAACCATGGAACCAGCCTAGGTGTCCATCAACAGGTGAATAAATAAAAAAGAATGTAGTTATATATACAAAATGGAGTTTTATTGAGACATAAAGAAAAATGAAATTATGTTATTTGCAGGGAAATGACTGGAACTAGAGAATATTATGTTAAGTGAAATAAGTTCAACTCAGAAAGTCCAGGGTCATGTGTTTTCTCTCACATGTGGAAGCCAGAGAGAAAAGAGAAAAAGAAAGGTGGAGGTGGATCACCTAAAAATCAAAGGGACATTAGTAGAGAAAAGAGACCAAGGGGTGGAAGGTGGGGAAGAAAAGGGAACGTGCTGGTGAGGGATATTGGCCAAATTATATTGTTGTACTGTGCACATGTACAAATATGTAACAAATCTTATCAGTATGTACAACTATAATGCACCAGTAAAAAAAAAAAAAAGTGGGAAAAAATCAGATTTTCACATTCTTAAACATGTTTCTTCTGCAAATATTTTAATTTTTCAAATATTTGTGTACGTAATACTTTGTTCTACTTTTTACTAAACAGTATTTCTTTTTTGTGTAGTACTGTGGTTTGAACTGAGGGCCTTGTGCATCTACACAAGTTCTCTGCGACTGAGCTACATTTTTGTTCTTTTTGTAATTTTGAGGGAGAGCCTCACTAAGTTGCCCAGGCTTTCCTCCAACTTGTTATCATTCTGCCTCAGCATTTCAAGTTAGCCGGGATTATAGGTGTGTGCCACCACACCCAGCAACTAAACAGTATTTTGTTATGTACTTCTTCTTAAGCAAACTTAGTCCTGTTCTTCCATTAATCAAGTAATACTAGCCATTCTCAAATTCTTAGACATTTGGGTTGTCACTAAAATTTGTCTGTAAATAATGCACATGAATACAAGGCCCACATCTAGACATATTGTAGTGGAGCTGCTAAAAGATAACATCAGCCACAGAGGACGGGAGTTGTAGCTCAACAGTAATTTTGTGCTTGTCTAGCACATGTGAGGCCCTGGGTTCAATCCCCAGCACTGGGGGAAAAATAAAAGCAAAAACCAAGGAAAAATACACATTACATATACATTTACAATAGCACTAAAAAAATGTACTTATGTATATAAACCCAGCAAAATTTGTGGAAGATCTAGATGCTAACCAAGTATAAAGCATTGATGAAAAATCAAAGACTAAATAAATGGAGAGATATATTCATTTTGAAGACTATATTTCTAAGACATCAATTCTCCTCAGTGGGTCTCTAGATCCAATATAATCCCAATCAAAATCCCTACAAGCTCATTTAGAGTCTCAATCCTCTGATTCTAAAATTTGTATGGAAAGACCAAAGATCTAGAATAGCTAGGATGACTCTGAAAAAGAACAGTCAGACTTTGTTTGAACAAACTTAAGCTACTGATTTCAGGTAGCTGATTACTGTAGCTTTAACTCAGCATAAAGCTATAGTAATCAAGACAATGAAGTACTGGCAAAAAGACATACTAAAAATTGAACAGAACGGCCAAGTCAGAAGTATGTCCACAAAATGCAGTCAACCTCTTTTTTAAGCAGCAAAATCAATTCAATAGAAAAAGAATATTTTTTTCTCACAAATAGTGTAGAACACCTAAAAATCCACATACAAAAATAAACCTCAACACATACCTTACATAAAAATTAATTCAAAATAAAATATAGACTGAAATTCAAAACCTAAAACAGTAAAACATTTAAAGAGAAACACAGAAGAAAATCGTGTAACCTGAGGCTTGACAATTAATTCCAAATATAATACCAAAACATGATTAATTTAAAAAGCTGATATTTTAGGTTCTACTAAGATTAAAAGAAGTTGGAGATTATGAAGACTTGCTATAGATTAATATATTTGCAAGTCACATACTTGATTAAGTGTTTGTATTCAAAATATAAGAACTCTTAAAACTTGATAATTAAAAAACCAAACTTTTTATTGGCAAAAATATTAATAGATATGTTACCCAAAAAAAGATTCTTAAACAGCAAATAAGCATATGAAAAGATGCTCCACATCATTTGAAACTAGGGAAATGAAAATTAAAACAACAATGAGATAATACTGAATTTCTGTTAGGATGGCTAAAATTGAAAAAGGACAATAGCAAATGTTGATAAGAATGCAGATCAACAAAAACTCTCTTATTACTGAAGTAACTTAAAATGGCACAGCCATTTTGAAAGACAATCAGTTACTCCTTATAAAATTAAACATACCAGGTATAGCACGCTTGTGATCCTAGTGGTTTGGGAGGTGAGGCAGGAGGATCACCAGTTCAAAGCCAACCTCAGCAATTTAGCAAGACCCTAAGTGTTATGCTTTTGATGTGAGATGTCCCTCAAAAGCTTATGTGTGAGACAATGCAACACTGTTTGGAGGAGAAATGATTGGGATATGAGAGCCTTAACCCAATCAGTGAATTCATTCCCTGATAGGGATTAACTGAGTGGTAACTGAAGGCAAGTAGGAGGTGGCTGGAAGAAGTGGGTCATTGGGAGCATGCCTTTGGGGTATGTATTGAGTGAGCTGAGCTTAGTCTCTCCCCGTTTCCTGATCATCATGTGAGTCACTTCTCTCCGCCACATTCTTCTGCCACCATGTTCAGCCTCACCTGGAGCCCGAGGAATGGAGCCCGCTAAAATGGTGAGCCCCTGAATAAACCTTCCCTCCTCTAAAACTGTCCTCATTAGGTCTTTTAGTCACAGCAGCAAAAACAAACTGACTAAAATACTAAGCAACTTAGTGAGACCCTATCTCAAAATAAAAATTAAAAAAAGGGCTAGGGATATAGCTCAGTGCTCAAGCACTCCTGGGTTAATTCCTTGGTATAAACAAACAAACAAACAAACATTTAGCATACAATCCAGCAATCTTACACCTCCAGATTTATCCAAATGAACAAAAACTTATGTTCATAGATAAATATATATATATATATATATATATATATATATATATATATATATATAATTTTTTGTAAATGTTTGATTCATAATCACCAATAATGGGAAATGACCAAGAAGTCCCTCAATGGGTAAATGAATAAACAGATTATAGTACATCCACAAAATGGAACATATACATCGATTTAAAAAAAAAATGAGCTACTTAGTCACACAGCAATCTGTATAGATGTTAAATACATTTTGTTAAGTTGAATAATCCAGACCCCAAAGACAGTATTACTAATGCATGACATTACTTCACTAAAGAGGAACAGTAAAAACAACCTTACCTGAGTAATGTAAGAAAACAGAATTTTCACTGAATACCGTAAATCTAAAGAGAAAAGAAACTGTCCATAAATACAAGTTGATAAATTTGCCTCATACTGGAGTATGGATTTGCAATTCTGAAACTTCTCTACAGGTATAGTAGAGTTGAATAAATAAGTCAATAAACCATAGATGATGGGCCGTGGGTTTCTCACTGTCAGATAGATAAGTTAGCCAGTTCTGCTGCAGCATGTCTTATGCATTCTTAAAAATCATCATGCTGTGCAGAACTGCACAATAAAAACCATAGATGTCATGGGGGAAATGAGATTAGAAGCACAGCACTTAAATGCTTCTCCAACCACAAATAAATAGAATATAGAGAACCTAATAAAATCAGTAGCATCATTTTACACAGGTTAAATGATTAAGAAATGCATAATGCTACAATTAATTGGGCATTTGGCTTGAAAAACACCCAGTGTTCATGAGCATGGGCATCCTGAAGGCTGCATCTTTGGAGTCATTGTGAAGTGGTGGGGGAAGGGTTGTCTGAAATCCATTGGGAAAGTGGTAACACTGTCTGTGGATGGGTGTAACTCCTTGTCCACAGTTTGATGTTTGGACTCCAACATCACAGTCTTTCACAGTATTATTTCCTGAGGCTTTTTTTTTTTCTGAATTTGATTCGTAGGTCTTTCAAGGAAAGCATTTATAACCAAATTAGAATATCAATACAATATAGAGCATTCTCCAATTAACTTCTATACCACCATTAGAACTTCTCTTCCTGCATTCTCAGCTGGGCTTGCTTTTCCATGCTGAACTCTGAAATTACAGCTGAAGGTTTTGGAAATTGTGGTCATATTTGCAACCACTAACCCAGCCACTATCAGCACCAAAAGGAACCACTTCTGCAGGATGTGGCAATTTCAGATATCCTGCTTGCTTTGTGATTGTGAGAAAAGATGCTTCTGTTTTTTTTCTGTTTGTGCTCAATTCATAAACTCAACAATCTTTCATTTCTTCTAATTCTTTAGACCTTGTTCTTATTGACGTCACAGTACTTGAGTTTATGCCATTGTAGATTATTTTTATTTTCATAGTATTATCTCTGATGGTCCACATGTGGATCCTTTTATGCTTGTTGAATGAGAGATATTATTTGTCCTTTTATTTCTTTCAAAAACACTTTATTATTCCAATCCTTTCCACAATACATATGGCTTTCCCTTTGCATTCATTGCTTGGTGTTTTTGAACCAGGACACTTAAATGTGTTTGGGGTATAGGAGGTGTGATGTATATGTCACTCCCTCATAAATGCAAAAGAGCAACTGCTGCAGTCTGGCTGGGCACAGAATCACGAGCCACTCAAGCAGGAACAAAACTTTATTTTTGAAAATGCCCCCAATATCTCATATGCGTCCGGCAAGCAAGCTGGTCCACCACGTGGTCTTTCTGATTTCCAAGTAATTTTGATTGTCTCAGTGGCCCTTTCTGAAAACCCAATCCATGTCTATTTATTTCTTGATCTATTTGAATTGGTGCTGTCATACCTTGTTCTTGTTCTCTTAATCTTTTTTCTTTCCTAAAGCCTTGTCTAGCCCTAGTAGTGGGCGCTTTAGGATTGATGTTATTTGTTAATGTCAATCCTAATTGATCTAGGACATCTCGTCCCCATAAATTTACGGGAAGATGATACAATACATAGGGCTGTATAGTTCCTTCACATCCTTCAGGATCCCTCCAATCTAATACCATAGCACTTCTATGGGGATTTGTTGCCACTCCTAGGCCTCGAAGCGTTTGAGTGGCTTGTTGTAATGGCCAATGTTTTGGCCATTCTTGACGAGATATGATGCTGAGGTCAGCACCTGTGTCCAGCAGCACATTAAAGTCATGTCCTTGAATATTTAATTTTAGCATTGGGCGAGAATCTAAATCTAAAGACAGCATAGCCCAATCTACACCTGTGGAGCCTAATCCCTTGGAATCTCTTTCTACATTACAACTGGAAAATTTATCATGCAGGCTGGGTATTATTAATAACTGTGCTATTCTATCTCCTGATGAAATTACTGATATACCTCTTGGAGAACTAGCTATAATTTTTATTTCACCTTCATAATCGGGATCAATTACCCCAGGACTTATGATATCATAAGTCCTTTTAGTGTAGAAGAACTGCGTCCCAATAATAAGCCTACTGTTCCCTGGGGAAGAGGTCCTTTTACTCCTGTGGGAATGATTTGAACTCCCATCTCTGGAGTTAGTACTGCTCTGGCAGAGGCGCAGATGTCCAGCCCTGCGCTCCCTCTAGTTTGTCTGATGAGGGATTTAATGGATAATGCGTCCTGGGCACTACCTTGATGGTGCTGCTGGGTTCCTCCATTGCCCCGTATATTTGTGGTTTTGGGCCCCGGGGCATTGGGCCCTCTGGTCCGTTTTTTGGCAATGGAGCCTGATACCTTTCTCCACGATATCGTGGGTAAACACTTGGTCCTTGTCCATTTTTTGATAACGGAATACTCTCTATGGTGGTTTGAGAACGGCATTCATTAGCCCAATGTCTCCCTCTATGGCATCGTGGGCAAATACCCGGTATTCTATTCCTTTGATACCCAGCTTTGTTAAACCCTCCTCCTATGGGGCAACTCCTTTTAAAATGTCCTGTTTGATTACAATTATAGCATGTTTTTGGCCTGGCATCTAAAGCCTGTTGTACTGCTGCTAAGACTTGCCCTTGTTCATTAATGTCTCTACATAATTTAATATATGTGTTTAAATCTTCATGTCTCCATGGTCTAATGACCTCTCTGCAGCAACGATTTGCTTGGTCATAAGCCAGTTGTTTTATAAATGGCATTGCCTGTTCTGTATTTCCAAATATTCTAGAAGCTGTCTGAATAAGCCTATCTACAAATTCAGCGTAAGGTTCATTAGTTCCTTGTATTACCTTAGATAATTGACCTTGTAAATCTCCATGCCCCTGTAAAGTTTTCCATGCCCTAACTGCATCTACAGCAATTTGTGCGTATACGCCAGGGTCATATTCAATTTGCTGTCTTTGACCCTCATAAGGTCCCTTTCCTAATAACATCTCTAGATTTCTTTGAGGGTAACCGGCTGCTGCATTTCGCCTAGCTGTCTCCATGCAAAATTCCTCATTGGCAACCTTCCATAACAAATATTGTCCTCCATTTAGCACAGATCGACACATGTTAGCCCAATCTGCTGGTGTCATGTCCAAGTTGGTAATAGATTCGACCATACTTATGGTAAAGGGTGCTTGCGGACCATAGGTTGTTACAAGCAACAAAAGATAACTTTGTTGAAGACATGTGATGACTAAGGTAGCTATTGAAATGTGAGTGTGCACACAGGTTTTTTTTGTATTCTACGTCAGCCTAATTACACTGGGTGTAGTTTCTTCTATTGATTTAGCATTCCTCGTAGATGAAATCATGCAAAAGTGAATTTCTGTTTCCCAAGCAAACATTGCTATCATAACCATATCAATACGGAAGAAAGGAAGTCTAAAATGAATGTTGTGATGCTGGAGTACAATCAAAGATATCAGTGTGAATTCATGTTTCTTTTAATAGTAGACAAATAGGTAAGTAGATGAAGATGTGTGTGTGTGCATGGGTTAATGCACATCACTATCTCCTCTCTTCATCCACTGAGAAGGCCTAGACACAGAGTTATACCAGTATCCATGAGCACAACCTAAACCAGATCTTGATTCCTAAATGCGATTATGTAAGAAAGGGAGCCAGAACTCCTCAGGGAAATGGTTAATTCTGAGGCTTAAGCAGGAGGGATATAAGATGATACAATATGAGCAGGGAGTATATTGTCCATATTGATAGAAGTCAAATCATTATGTATAATTCCTCATAATTATAATGAGGAAGAAAGAACTCCAACTAATATATGTAAATAGTCCCCCTCCATGAGGCAGAATTTAATCTCCTTTCTTTATATGTAGGCTAGACTTAGAGACTTGCTACCAAAGGGAAGAAATGGAAAAGTAAAAATAGTAACTTTAAAATGGAGAGACTTAGCAAACAGCATTTGAATGGAGTGATCAAGGTTAAGTCACAGTGATATGTCATGTTGACAGCTTGTGCCCACTGATATGACATGATAAGAAAGGTATTCCCTTTCTTGGTATTTTTCCTAAACCAATAACCTCAATCTATTAAGAAAAAAATGTGAAGGAAGCACAAATTGAGGGACATTTTACAAACTTCATGACCGGTACTCTTCAAAACTACTAGATTGTAGAAAACATGGAAAGACTGTCATAGACCAGAGGAGAGGAAACAGGCATGACCAAGTGATGTGGTATCCTGGAGCGGACCCTGGAACAGAAAAGGGGCATTAGTGGACACACTGGTAAAATCCTAATAGAGTTACATTTAAGAGGATTTGTGCCCATGTTAATCTCTCAGTTTTGACCAATACAATGATCATTTACCTCATGGGCTAGGTAAAGGGTGCATAGGAATTCTAGGTATACTTGTACTATCTTCACAAGTTTTCTATAAATTTAAAATTATTCCAGAATAAGAAGTTAAAAATCAATTGGCATCCACCATATTAATGGCAAAAAATAAAAATCAATATGATTCAGATCACATATAAATAATTTATGTCTATGTAATTACAATTAGCAGAGAGTCAAACTTTAAAATTATTCCAGTTTTAATAACACTGAAAATAATGAAATCATTTAGCTTTACCAAAAATGTTATGTGAGATCTATACACTGAAAAATTTTTAAAAACTGCTGAAAAGTCAAAGACATAAATAAATAAAATGTTATACCACGCTCATGGACTAAAAGACAATATGGTTAAAATACCACATTCATCTATGCACTTAATGTGATTCCAATTAAAATTCCAGTAGGTGTTTTTTGTAGAAAATGTAAAGTCAATTCTAAAGTTTATGGCAAAGAAAGGATATAGAATAACCAAAGAAATCTTGAAAAACAAGAATAAATTTCGTTCACTTATATGAAAGGAATTGAAGACTTAAGCTACAATAATAAAGACAGCGTGGAACTGGCATAAAGATAGACATATAGATCTTTGCTTAACACAAAGGGGCTGAGGATATAATTCAGTGGTAGAGCACTTGCCTAGCAGGCTCAGGGCCACAGGTTCAATCCCCAGTATAAGTGACACATAATCCTTTCCACAGAGCTCTCAGTTCCAAGTTGGGCTGCAGAAGCAGTGACATCATCAGCATTAGCTTTCTTAGTTAGATTGTCCAGCATCCAAGGAGCAACCATCCTGGCATACATGCAAGAAAGTAGCTTTCTACAGATAACACTAACTTGCCCTGATTCCCAGTGTACATGACAGAAAGCCAGTAAAGGTAATCTGGACCTTGGACTTTCTGACCCAGGCTTGCCCTCATTGTTCTCTTAATTTGGCTCAGTGTAGAGAATAGAAAAGAAGCACTCAGGGACAACATGGTGTTTTACTGTCCCCCTTTCTTCAAGAATGAGACAATGTGTAAATATAAAGGAACTAAAGTAGCCAAGATAATTTTTTTTAAGTGGGGATCCTCCTGCCTCAGCTTCCTGAGTAGCTGGGACTACAGGCATATGCCACTATACCTGGCTCACCCATTTTTTTAAAATATAATATTCAGTCCAGCATTATAGCTAAGTATGACTTCATTAATATATTTTCCTAACTTAAGTTCAACTATTGAGATGCCAGAGACATTGAAACAGAAAGTGACTGTTTTTTTATTTAACTTCTCAAAATTAGTAGCTACCCGTTTTTTATTAAAACTGATCTTGAATATCAAAAGAAAAATAAAGTCAGTAAATAAGTGATACTCTTAATGAATGAGCATGTAATACCTGGGAGCCCAAAAGCTTATTTTTAGCCCAGGGCTCAACCCTACAACATGTACTTCTTTTCTGTATCCCAACTGTTTGAGTGACAGACATTATTTCATATGAGAATACTCATAGACTTGGAGTCCAGGGAAGAGGAGAGGTTCCCTGGCTTAAAACTCACTGTCATGAAAAATCAGATTACTTTCTCAGATAAGCACTTGAGAACTAAAAGCACATGTGATTTTCTTAGTTTTCTAGAGATAAATTAGAGTGGCTCTCATCCCACGGGTCTACCACTAGCCCATTACATGAGCAGACCTTTGTTATCATTAGTATTATTGCACAGATTATACAGATGGAAGACTACATTATTCTTTGCAAAAATTCAAACATGGGGTTACTCATTCTCTAAAATAACCAATATGACAAATCATCTAATTTTAAATTTCCAAATCCTTTTTCTGATAGAACTAACCAAATAATAATACTGAAAGAACCTAAAATATCATCTGGTCCAACTTTCTCATTTTTACAGAAGTGGAAAATAAGATCCACAAAGATTAAATGACATGTTCTCATGTGCACGGGAAAATCAAAAGCTAATACCCAGCTTTTCTGTCCTAAGCAAGTCAGTTGATTTCAGGTCTTCAGGTGTATCTATGCTGGTGGAGAAAGGGAGGAGGAGGAGGAGGACGTCGTGAGGAGGGAGAGAAGGAAAGCAAAACTGCATTTTGGGTTTTCACAGCACATTTTTGCCATTTTTTTTTTTTTTTTTTTTTTTTTTTACATTTACAAGCCATCTTTGCCAAGATTGGTAGCTCACTGGCTTCAAAACCAAAAGGCCATTTGATGTTCAAAACAACTGCTCAAAAGTAGCATTTCCTATGTAATCAGGTAACTCTCATGCTGAGGAACTCCACCCCCTCATTACGGGGTACATTTTATTGCCTGTGATAGAATAGAACTCAGGCTACTCCCCAGAGCCAAGGATACATTCCCTGGTGATAAGTCTGAGATGTTCCTTCCACTGGCCTCTATCCTAATACAGAAAGTCCCACAGCAACATTAGCCATCTTTCAGTAATTACATTTGATAACCATTCAGTACACTCATTGACTTCTCTAGAGAGAAAAGTAAATGCCTCCTTTTATCATGACAACCATCCAATCTGGTGCAAAGCATTCCCAGATAAAGCTCCCTCGGGGATGCCTTTTCTTTATGTTCATGATCAATAGCTCTTGCACAACTCCTCTTTCTTACTCTACCAAATAATGTGGCATTGATAAACATAATCACTTAACCTGTATGGAGTTGAAAACCTTCCTAATAAGCACAGGTCATTGAAAGCAGTGTTTTAAGTAGTAATGAAAGATCATTGAAAGCAGTATTTTAGATGGACATGATAAATCCATTCTTATTTTTCCATGTATTTTTTCTCATTTACTTCACTTGATTTTCAGACAAATTTCCATCTCCTAAAAATGGAGCTTCATTGTTTACTGGGTACTGAGTTTCAGTTTAGGAAGATGAAAAGGTTCTGGAGATCCACAGAGACAATTATACTGAGATGTGAATGTACTTACTGCACTGATCTGTAACTTTACACTGGTAAGTATGAAATTACTGATCTGATCTGTAACTTCACACAGGTGAGTATAACTTGATAAAATAGAGAGGGGCTTTGTAGAGGAAAGGAAAACACAATGAAAATTGTATATATGGAGAAGAATGAGAAACAAAGGGGAAATTTGCATATGTTTTAATGCTGCAAACATTAAGTGATTCTCCAGGGTCAGCTTAGCTCCAGAACTAGTTTATTAGTCTGTAGATTGCATGCCATGTTGAAATTGATTTTTAAAATAGTTTTTGAAAACTATAAAGGTAATGTTTGCTCTTTTGGGTCCAAGTATATTAATAAAGTGAGTCTTTGGCTCTTCCCCAACCCATACATTCTACCCAAGCATGACTGTTACTGTGTTTCATAGATATTCTTCTGGAAATGTTAATACATACTTCTATATACATATTTTATAAACATGGCTCATTTGCACTATTCTACCCTCTGCTTTTTCACTTTATAATATATTTTCAAGGTCTTCTCATATTGTCACATTAATTTGCCTTTTAAATTTTTTTTTTATTATTTAAACTTATTTTTATTAGTTCTAATCAGTTACATTTGCCTTATTTTTAAAGCTACATGGCATTCAACTTTATGTAAGTAGACTACTTGTCTACTCAACTACATAAGAACCTTACAGATATTGAAAACAAGAGGCCTTAAAACTGAATAAAATAGATTATAAACAACTTTGATGATAATGACGCAATTTGTGTCTGAATAAGATATTCCATGTAAGATATCATTCTCAAAACTGCCATAAATATATGATGTAGAGAATCCATTCTTGAAATCTATGCTGACTATTCTATATCAATTTGAAGTCAAAGAAGCAATTTAGTTGGGAACCTATAAGTACCCCAAAAACAGGGTCAAAAGCATTATAGCTTGGAATTTTTCTGACCTAACAGAGTGGAAACATCAGAATTGAAAAACATCTCTCTGAAAACCTCTTGGAAAAGTTGAGCACAGTGTGCCAAAACACCCATGAAGAAGTGAAAAGGACAGGGCTGGGTTGTGGCTCAGTGGTAGAGAGTTTGCCGAGCCTGCAGAAGGCACTAGGTTCAATTCTCAGTACCACATATCAATAAATAAAATAAAGGTCCATTGACAACTAAAAAAAAAGTTAAAAAAAAAAGAAAGAAGAAGTGAAAGGACAGTCAGAATATTTCAATGTAAAACCCAACAAGGAGAAACAATGAAATCTCATCATTGGCT
The DNA here is from genome assembly GCF_964194105.1 of Spermophilus citellus. Taxonomy (NCBI): domain Eukaryota; kingdom Metazoa; phylum Chordata; class Mammalia; order Rodentia; family Sciuridae; genus Spermophilus; species Spermophilus citellus. The sequence continues at coordinate 84,562,414 of NC_138195.1, forward strand.
TATAATCTTTTTTAATGAAAGTTCCAATTTTGTCTTACTAAAGCTTGTTAAAAAGAGGGCTGGGGTTGTGGCTCAGAGGTAGAGGGCTCGCCTACCATGTGTGAGGCACTGGGTTCGATCCTCAGCAACACATAAAAATAAAATAAAGACATTGTGTCCACCTATATTTTAAAAAGCGCTAAAAAGAAAGGATGTTTCTGAGTGATTCGTGTCATTTAAAAATTCAGCTAAGTTACATAAGACTATATATATATGGAGAGGGGAAAGGAGAGAGCAAGGGCTTAGATCAGACACCAATCCACATCTTAATTAATATTAGCAGGATATTCTGACAACTTCCCAAACTTACAAAATCTATCTTGGTGGATTATTACTGCCAAGCCTTTCTATAAGAAATGGAAATTTGTATCATTTGCAAATTCTTTTCTTTAATATTTTTGTTTGTTTGTTTGTTTATTTATTTAGATGTGGTGCTGGGGATCAAACCCAGTGCCTCATGCATGCTAGGCAAACACTTTATCACTGAGCTACAATCCGGGCCCTTATTTGCAAGTTCTCAATTCATTATTTAAAAATAGTCTGGAATGGTGTTGGCCAATATGGAAGAGTAACAAAACCTGGAAATTCTCCTTTTTAAAACAGCAATGAGTAGATGGAGGGAAACAAGGGAAGCGGGGAGGGAAGGGAAAGGGGGAAAGCTGGGGAATGAAGGAGGGTAAATTCCACTAGGTGTGTGTCTGAATGTTCCACAGTGAGTTCCAATACTCTATATAACTATAACACATCAATTAAAAAATAAATAAATAGAAGGAAAACTAGTATGGTAGAGGAAGGGGATCAAGTGGGGAAGGAGGAGGAGAGAAGGGTAGTGCTGGGGATTGAAAGGGAGAAAACTGTGTTATATGCATTTACAAATATGTCAAAATGAGCCCCATTATTATGTATAATTATAATGCACTAGAAAATTAAATGCAAACACTGAAAAGAATTGCAAAAAAAATCAACTTTTTCAGAAATCTAGAAAATAAGCAAAAGTTTGCATCAATCTAGTGGGCATGTATTAAAGAAAAATATATTATATTTTTAATATATAAAATATTATAATAAAAACTATAAATTTTATGGCATTTTAACTCAATTTATTCTCATCCATCTCTCCCCAACTCCATAGTAGCCTTAATTAAATACCAGTAGTCTTTTTTTTTTTAAGCACATTAAAGCAAGCCTGGGATTTGATTCTGTAGCCCATATCACATATTAAAGAAGAAGCAAATGACCCCTGTACGTGGATGGAGAATAAAGGCTCAGGGTTAATCACCCTGCAGTGTTCCAATTTCTATAGCATGGAGCTCAGCAGTCACAGGTCTTTTAGGTCCTTCTGGATGTCCCACAGGGTACCTGCACTTTTCTTGAGCTGAGCAACCTCATCATCCTTCAGCTTCTGGTTGATAACGCTGGTTAATCCCTGAGCATTGAGGACTTAGGGAAGGCTCAGAAAGATTTCATTCTCAATGCCATACCTCCCTGTCACCATGGTTGAGACTGGATGAATCCTGGATAGATTTTTTTTTTTTTTTTGGTGGTCAAATCAGCTATTCTTTTTTTTTTTAATTTTAATTTTTTTTTATTGGATGTTCACAACATTACAGAGCTCTTGACAAATCATATTTCATACATTAGAATCAAGTGGGTTATGAACTCCCATTTTTACCCCAAATACAGATTGCAGAATCACATCGGTTACACATCACATTTTTACATACTGCCATATTAGTGACTGTTGTATTCTGCTACCTTTCCTATCCTCTACTATCCCCCCTCCCCTCCCCTCCCATCTTCTCTCTCTACCCCATCTACTGTAATTCATTTCCCTCCATGTTTGTTATCCCATTCCCCTCATAAACTCTTATATGTAATTTTGTATAACAATGAGGGTCTCCCTCCATTTCCATATGATTTCCCTTTTTTTCTCCCTTTCCCTCCCGCCTCATGTCTCTGTTTATCCTGGATAGATTTTTAAACATGGATTCAATGAGGTCAGCCACACTTCACTCAACAGCCCAGTTGGTGTATCCTTTTAGTTTGGTGACATCATAGGCACTTTCAACCACCATTTTACATACTTCTGTCCAGTTTTCACTATCATTGTTCCCATTTCTGGATTTAGTTCCTGGAGAGAACTACCAGCCACGTTGACTCCACTCCACACAGCCACACTTGAGTCGCCATGTTCTCCCAGAATCCATTCATGGCAGCTGCTAGGATGAATGACAAGTTTCTCAGCCATAAAATAGCAAAATCTAGCAGAAGCCAGACTACACTCCCTTCTAATCACACCGTGTTGGGTAATCCACTTAGTTTCCAGGTAACATATGTAAGAATGTCCACTGGGTTGGAAATCACAATTATGATGCCATTGAGAGACTGTACTTGATGATCTGAGGAATAATGAATCTGAAGACATTGACATTTCTCTGCACCAGATTGAGACAACTGCCCCCCTCCTGCCGACGGACTCCTGCAATTACTACCACGATCTTAGAATTGGCAGTCACTGACTAAACTTTATCTGCTACAGTTTTGGGTGTTTGAAGAAATAAGCTTCATGCTGCAGATCCATCCTTTCTCCTTTGAGCTTATCTTCTAAATCATCCACCAGGGCAAGTTCATCAGCCAGAGAAATTCCCAGAATGCTGATTGCACACGCCATATCGACTTGTCCAACAGCCATTACAGTGATCTTATTGTTTGGGAACTTCTGCCTCCTCTTCTACAACTGGTGCAATGAGCTTTTCCTTAAGGGTCACCACTTCAAGCAGGCGAGAGAAGGCTCTCCAGACCACTGGAAGAGTCTTGTGAAGACAATGTCAGAAGCGCACAACTCCTAGGGCGTAGCATCTGCAGCCCAGTGGTCCTAAAACTATAGTGAAAACAGTATCACAGGGGCCTCTGGAGGAAGCAGAATGGAGTTAGAGTTCCTCCACAACCCCCTTTCCAGATACTGTTACCCTTTGGTCTGTATGGCAGTTGCCCAGAAAATCCCATTCACAAGGCTTATCTTTATTTGCTCCAACTCAGAGCTCACCCATTGCCAGCAATCACAGGGCATTTATTGAAAAGAATCAGCAAAAACTCAGGTGACAAAAACAGTTGGGGTAACCAATAAGCCAAATGAAACACTTGGAAGGAACACTTAGGGAATGAGAGGTGCTTGGGTATATTAAAAAGTTCTGAAATAAGGACTGGGGGTGTAGCTTGGTGGTAGCATGCTTTCCTAGCACGCGGGTTGGTTCCCCAGCACCACAAAGGGAAAAAATAGTTCTGATATAGTCCTAAAAATCTAAAAGGTTACATGAGTGCTTAGGATATAAGTCTATATATTCAAGAAGCTCAATAAATTCCTGATAGGATAAACTCAAAAATCCACACCAAGTTACATCAAACTGTCAAAAGTCAGAGAGGTCAGACAAGTGGGAAGACATAGTCAATATGCTTAATAAAAGATTGCCAACCAAGAATTCTGTATCCAGCAAAACTATTCTTTAAAAATGATAGAGATTCCCAGGCGCGGGGGTACATGCCTGTAATCCCAAAGGCTCAGGAGGCTGAGACATGAGGATCGCGAGTTCAAAGCTAGCCTCAGCAAAAGTGAGGCACTAAGCAACTCAGTGAGACCCTGTCTCTAAATAAAATACAAAATAGGGCTGGGGATGTGGCTTGGTGGTTGAATGCCCCTGAGTTCAATCCCCAATATCCACCCCCAAAAAAGAAGAGACCTTTGGATACAGCATATAGGAAGCTTAGAAATTGTTAACTAGTCCTAATAAATTAAAATATGAACAAACTAAAAAATCTAGACAAGTCCAAAACCTGAGGCCAGTAGGGTAAAACAGTACCTCACCCCTCAAATTAGTGAAAGACAGGTAGGTACAGAGAACCCCAACTTCCTAGAGCACAAGTCAGACACAGCAGCTGCCACTGGAAAACTTACAGGGTAGTACATGGATCAGTGGAGGCTCAGTGTGCTCAAGCTTGTTGCTTAAAAACCCCAGGGTGGGCCAGGTGCAGAGGTACACACCTGTAATCCCAGGGGCTCAGGAGGCTAAGGCAGAAGGATAGAAAGTTCAAAGGCAGCTTCAGCAAAAGTGAGGCACTAAGCAATTCAGTGAGACCCTGTCTCTAAATAAAATACAAAATAGGGCTGGGATGTGGCTCAGTGGTTGAGTGCCCCTGAGTTCAATCCTCGGTACCAAAAAAACAAAACAAAACAAAACAAAACAAAAAAAAACCTCAGGGCCACCCAGGTGTGGCGGGGAGGGGCCCACATTTTTGTGAGTTTTACCATTAGTAACCCTACAAGATTCTCACAGTGAATATGGAAGAAAAATCCCCTTGTACTCCCCCCAAGGAGAGCAGAAATGTAGCCATTTTTAAGTATGTCCAGGGCATTCTTTCATCCTTAACAAGGCCTGCCTTCAGAAGAAAGTGTTTTATCAAAGTCCAAACAACTAAGGTTTTATCAGAGCCTAACCGACCAGGGCAACGAAATTGCCCAACTCTGTCCTGCTCCAGCCTTCCAAGTGGTTCCAAAAAGCAAAACAAAACCAAACCCAAACAAAACCAGCCTCTTTATGCCTCTGATTTGGGAAAGGAAGATACCCAACGCCAGTCCGCTAGTCTTCCTGTCTCTCTAACTAGAGGGAAACTAGGAAACATTTACAAGGTCGTGGCCTAAGGGTGTAGGCTCACAGAAAGACTGACGCCTCATCATAGGACTGCAGCATACGTCCCCTCTTCCCACACCCCACCACCTCTTCTACATTATACAGGGCTCCTGTGTAATAGAGGGAACTACAGTGGAAAGAATGTCACGTCTCAGATCTGATTTAAGGGGTCTTTAGTTCATAAGCAACAGGGGAGACAAGAACAAAGGAAAACTTAGCTTCTGATACATGGAGCTAGGGCAGACAATAAACATAACCTGACTTCTAGCCAGAAAAACCTCACACTGAAGATCTATTTACCTCAGTTATTTTCACCCAATGTATCTTGTCTAGCTTTGAAAGAAAAAAATTACAAGGCATACTAAAAGATAAAAACAGTCAGCTTAAATAGATAGTAAAAATCACAACCAGTTTCAGATTTAGGGATCATCAAACAGGAGATTTAAAATAAGTATGATATGCTAAGAGACCAAATGGAAAAAAGCAGGCAACATGCAAGAACAAATGAAATATGCAAGCAGAGCAATAGAAATTCCAAGAAAGAATAAAAATAAAAGTTTGAAATAAAAATATTATATTAGAAATGAAGAATTCCTTAGATGGGCTCACGAATAGTCTGGACACAACATATCTGATTATGCAGATATGTTAACAGAAACTTCCCAAACTAAAAAAAAAAAAAAAAAAAAAAAAACAAAAAAAAAAAAAACCAGAAAGAAACAAAAGTGGGAAAAAAAAAGAAGACGATAACCAAGAAGAGCTGATAATTACAAATGGTCTAACAGGAAGATGTAATTGAACACCAGAAGGAGAAGAAAGAGGGAAAGGAATAGGAGAAATATTTGAAGAAATGAAGGCTAAAAATTTTCCAAAATTAATATCAGGGACTGAACTGTAGATCCAGTATCACAGAGAAATTCAAGCTGGAAAAATACTTTAAAAAAAATCTACGCCTAGGCACATCACATGCAAAATGTCAAAAAAGCTGAGGCCAAAAAAATGGCAAATAAGTACGTGAAAGGTGTTTAACATGATGAGTCATAGGTAAATGCAGTTAAAAACATCAAGGATACCACTTCATACCCACTAAAATGGCTGTAATCAGTAGGATAACAATGACAAGGGTTGGGGAGAATGCAGAGAAATTTGAAGCATCATCCGTTGCCAGCTTTGGAATATAAAATGGTGTAGGCATTCTAGATTTCTGTTTGCTTGACTCTTTCTTGGTTGGTTGGTTGTTTTCTGATAGGGTCTCATTATGCTGCCCAGGCTGGCCTCAAACTCCTGGGCTCCACTCATCCTCCCATCAGCCTCCCCAGTAGTGGGGACCACAGGTGCACCACCGTACCCAGGAGTTCAGCCATTTCAGAAGTGTTTGGCCACAACCCAAAAAGTGCAGCACAGAGTTACCATAAGACCCAGAAATTACACTGCCAGGAATATACTCCAGATGACAGAAAGTGTATGTTCATACAAGAACTTGTACATGGATGTTTGTAGAAGTTTTATTCATAATAGTCAAAAAGTGAAAACCACTGAAATGCCCATCAGTTGGTAAGTAGATAAATAAAATATAATATATCCACACAATGGAATAGCATTGGGCAGGAGCAAAGTACTTGTGCATACAAGGACATGGATATCCTGGAAAATATGCCATGGAACATTATATGACTCCATTTACATGAAATGTCCAGATAGGAAAATCCATACGGATGAAAATCAGAGGAGTTGCTTCCAGGAGCTGGGGAAAGAGGTAATAAGGAATGACTCCTGCTGATAGGAATGGGGTTTCTTTCTGAGGTGATTAAAATATTCTGAAATTGGGTGGTTGTGATGGTTTTCCACTTTTCGAGTACATTAGAAACCACTTACCTGTACACTTTGAAAGAGTGAGTGTATGGTATGTAAAGTAGATCTTGAAAATTATTTTTCAAAAACTGTCAATCAGCGCTGAGAACTATGCACTATTAGACTTAGCTGATAAGACAGACGAATACAAAAGACAAACCAGTCTGTCAAGGAAAGCAAACGATTAATAAAAGATAATTGCAATACAATATACCAGGGCTGTGATTCTACTGTTTATTAATGTTCAGATACAGCCCTAAGAGAAAGGAAGCAATGGTCAACTCTCTCTAGTAGGATTAAGGACTATTCCCCCAAGAAATGGATTTCAAAGATGAATAATTGCTTTTCAGGGGATATACAGGGAAAGAAAACTCTAGACAGTGAAAAAGAATATGCAAATACACAAAGGCAAAAAAAAATACTATTAAAAATTCAGCTTGACAGTACAGTCTTAACCAACTCTGTGCAACTAAACTGAGTTTCCTTTCCTTTATTAGATGTCATCAGAATGACTGAGAATAAACTAAAGAAGATTAGGTTTCTAGGAGTAGAAATGCATTTTATTTCTGTAAAAGGGGCATAGTCCAGTGAAAGAGAGGGAAGCCATAAAATCCCACATGGATAAACAAACTCTAATAGTAAACACGGTAAATAAGAGCACCGCAGTAACTCTTGGAGTATATAATTAACATTATGAATAAGATTAAGTGGGTCTGTGTGCTGAGGTAATGTGAATATCCCCATCGGCTCAATCAGACCAAATAATGACTTCGGCATAACTTATCTGCGTAAATAAACGCTCTTATTGTTTTCCTACTCCAACAACTAACTAATCAGCCCTCATTCATAAAGAGAGCGTCACTATGATTAAATATAAATTCCAGATAGGAAAGATTCATTTTACAACTTTCCCAGCTGATTAGACACATGGACACAATCTTGTTACTTACCCCCTTCTCTCAGGCAGACTTCATCAATCTGGAAAAATGAAGGCAGACCACTGATTGGAGGGCAAACCTGAAAAGGATTAAACACTTAGCATGGCATTCTAAAATACTGTAATTACAGTGCAATTAACCATACTGCATATTAAACGTGCAACTCTGAAATGTGTTCAGACTCCCCAATTATAACTAGTTATTCTTCAAAGAATTTTGCCGCCCACATTGAATTTCTCTAGTGCTTCTTTGTTATAATTCAGGTGTGACAGTCACTAATATATCTAAAAGGACAGTTAATAAAAAGTAGACATTCTTTACTGTAAACCTAACACATGCATGCCAGGTAATACCCGACCATTAGCACTAATCATCATGTTTTAGACAGGCAGATCTATTATGCAATTGGACTTTGCCCTCTTTAAAACATATTTAATGGTCAGCTATGGGGAGGCAGCAAGATGGAGACAAGAAGTAAAGGCCTGGTGGGAGTCTAGAAACCAGTGTCTGTTCTTGATTTTTCCCACCTGGGAAAGCTGCTTAGCCTCTGAGTCTCAATTTCCTCATCTGCCAATTGGGGCTTATTTCTACCCAGGATTTTAGGGAGGACCAAAAAGCTTAACTAACAAAAGAACTCCTCACTAGTTGGTCATTCTATCCAATTCTAAGATGTTACTCTATTGTGGGCAGAGATTGTATCCCCCAAGAGGAATCAGTGGGAAGTGTCAGAGATGTTTGCAATCATCAAACCAGGAATGTTCAAGCCAGCGATGCTGTTCAAGATATTTGACCACAGCCCCCACTAATCAGAAAGAAGACAGTTTTAAGCAACTGGTGTGGTGTAGCCTGTAGAGTGCACACCACCTAAGGATCACCCTACATCAAAGCACCAGAGAGTTCTGGAAATAGGGTAGAAAATGACAGAATGGTTGGGGGAAAAAAAAAAAAACCAAACTCATGGGGTTTAACTATCTTAACTACCTTTTTGTTGATGGGAATAGCGTTTCTGTAAAAGGGAGACAGAGGTCACCCCTGAAATTATTTGATTATTTGTCATCTCTGTCAGGTAGGGTCATTAGAATAATGAAGACATCTGCTTTAATCATCTGTATATTCCTAACCAGCACAGCTCCTGGTGTAGGAACTCAGTAATTTCTGTTCGATTAATGAATGAGTAAATGGATGAAAAATAATAAATAGAAAGTCCAAGTCTATTTTGCAATATCTGGAATAATCCAGAATTCTACATTCTAGGGACCAGTATTTAAGAGAAGTATGAATAAAAGAGAGGGGCTGTGGTGGAGAAAACTAGGGTCATTAGCCTAATTACTGCAGATTTTGTGATATAATTGGTATCTTAAGTATTTTTCTGTATGAAACTTCATGTCCAATTGTGTGGGGCTTAGCCGAAATAATAACGAAAGGGACATTTAAACTGCTAAATGCTTACATCAAAAAATAGGAAAGATGTTAAACCGATAATCTAAATAATCATCTCAAGGAACTAGGAAAAGAAGAGCAAATTAAATCTAGCTCAAATAGAAGAATGAAATAATTAAAAGAAGTTGAAAACACAAGCAGTAGAAAATATTAATAAAGCAAATGCTGCTTCATTGAAAAAAAATCAATAAAATGGATAAACATTTAGCAAGATTGAGAAAGATAAAAAGAAAAAATACATAAGTCATCAATATCAGGAATGATACCAAGGATATTACTGTAGCCTTTAAAATTGTAAGAGGTTAAACAACAAGGAGGTCAAAGAAGAAATCACAGGAGTAACTAGAAATACTTTGAGATGAATGAAAATGAAATAACAAAATATCAAAACACATGGGATAGCTGGGAGTGGTACTGTGGAATCCCAGTTACTAGGGGGCTGAGGCAGGAGGACCAAAAGTTCAAGGCCAGCTTGGGGAAGGCAGTGAGATCCTGTCTCAAAATAAAATAAAAATCGGTGGGGATGGAGCTCAGTGGTAGAGCACCCCTGGGTTCAATCACCAGTACCAAAGGGGTGGGGGGCTTACAGTGAACGCAGTGCTCAGAGGGAAATTCACAGCTGACTATGCCTACACCAAAAAAAGAGAAAGATCTCAAATCAATGCTTTTAACTCTGCATCTATCAATACACTATTGATAGAAAAGGACTTCCTCAACCAATTAAAGGACATTTACAAAAATTTAAAACTAACATAGTATCAGACGGAAAGTTTTCCACCCACAATCAGGACAAAATAGACTGAAAGAGCTTACCTGACCTCTGCACTGAAAGCCCTAGATGGAGTAATTAGGCAAGGAAAAGGAAAAGTTATGTAAATTGTAAACGAAGAAGTAAAACTCTCTATTCTCAGATGGCATGACTTTACATGTGGAAAACCTTACAAATCCACAGAGAAAACACTAGAGGTAATAAGTGAATTTACCAGTATTGTATGATACAAAATTAACCCGTAAAAATTCTTTAGGTTATAAACAAGCAACGAACAGCATAAGAGAAAAAAGAAATAATTTCTTTAATAAGAGCATAAAAAAGAATGAAGCCAGGTGTGGTGTCGCACATCTGTAATCCCAGCAACTCAAGAAGCTGAGGCAGGAGGATCGCAAGTTCAAAGCCAGGCTCAGCAACTTATCAAGGGCCTGTCTCCAAATAAAAATATTAAAAAGAGATGGGGATGTGGCTCAGCAGGTAAGCACCTCTAGATTCAATCCCTGGTACCAAGGGGAAAAAAAAAAGAATGAATGAATGAATGAAATACTTAGGAATAAATTTAACCAATGTGATACAAGACTTACACTGAAAACTACAAAACATTACAAAAAGCATTTTATTTTATTTTTTTTAAAAAATATATATGTTGTAGTTGGACACAATGCCTTTATTTATTTATTTTTATGTGGATCAAACCCAGCGTCTCACATGTGCTAGGCCAGTACTTTACTGCTGAGCCACAACCCCAGCCCCAACAAAAAGCCTTTTAAAAGACCTAAATAGATGTTCATGTATTAGAAGACTTACTATTGTTCAGATGACAATATTCCCCGAGACTATCTATGAATTTAGTGCAATCACTATCAAAATTCCAATGGCTTTTTGTCACAGAAAGAGAAAACCTTAAATTCATATGAAATTGCAAATGATTCCGCAATTTTCCTTCTGGGCACATATGCTAAAGAATCGAAAGCAGGGTCTGGAAGAGATATTTGTACACCCATGTTCATGGCAGTATTATTCATCAGAGCCAAAATGTGGAAGCAACCCAAGTCTTCATTGGCAGATGAATGGATGAGCAAGATGAGGCACATAATCACAATGGAATACTATTCATCCTTAAAAAAAGAAATTCTGACACGTGTTACAACATGGAGGAAACTTGAGGAGATGTTGTAAGTCACAAAATGATAAACACTGTGGATTCCAGTAACATGAAGCACCTCCATGGTCATATTCACAGAAAAAAAAGAACATGGTTGCTAGGAGCTGGAGGGAAGGAGGAATGGTGAGTTGGGGTTTAAAGGGTACAGAGCCTCCATTGTGTGAGATGAAAAGAGCTCTGGAAATGGACAACAACGTGAAGGGACTTAACACCACCGAATGCACACTTGCTATGTCTTGTGTAGTTTACCATAATTATAAAGCTGGAAAAAATGGCAATTCACAAATAATAATAATGGTAACACTAAATGCTGGTGAAGATACAGAGAAACTAGGTCACTCATACATTGCTGGTGGGAATGTAAAATATTTCACCACTCTGAACAGCAGTTTGTCAGGGTCTTGCAAAACAAAAACACCCAACCACCATATAACCCAGCAGTTACACTCTGGGGCATTTATCCCAAAGAAATTAAAAAAAAAAAAAAAACAACTTATGTTACTCAAAAACCTGCTCTATTCACGGCCGCCATGTTTGTAATAGACAAAAACTGGACCTTGAATGAGCAAATGGCCAAATACATTGTGATACATCCACACCGTGGAATGCTGCTCAGCAATGAAAAGGAACAAACCTTCACACATACAGCAACATGGGTCTGTGTCCACAGTGAAGAAAGCCAATCCCATGCTTCCATACTGTGTGACTCCACTTCCATCATATTCTTGAAATGACAAAACTATAGAAGTGGAGGACAGATCAGTGGTGGCCAGGGCTTGGTGGTGGAGGCAAAAGGGATATGACCATACAAGGCAAAAGAAGGAAACTTGTGGTGATAGATCTGTTCTGGATCTTGACCGTATCGATGCCAGTATTCTGGTTGTGATGTTATTGTATCACAGTTTTGGAAGATTGTACAATTGAGGAAAACTGAGTAAAAGATACGCAGGATCAATCTGTATCATGTTTTGCAACTACATATGAATCTACAAGTATCTCAAGATAAAAAGTTAAATTAAATACACTTAGTTACTTGCCATTTAAAAATGTGATTAACATGCAGCATGCTTACTATAATTTTTAGTGAAATGAAATATATTTTAAAATTTCTAATAGAATAAATGCCGATAGATATAATTGGCTGAAAGAAAAGCTTTTGGGGCATCCTGAATAATTTTTAAGAATGGTGTGAGAATGGTTCCCCTGCAGTAGGCCAATAGATTTAGAAGCACTTCTCCATTTATGGCAAGAGTAGTTGCATTTAACCTAGAACTCAGGTGACTTCTAAGAATTAAAAACAGAGCAACATAAATGTAATGGCTTTCCACCCTGTTTGTCTCTTCAGCAGTCATCTACATAACCAAGGAGACCTTCCAGAAATGTATACCACACCCAAGAATTTCTTGGGTAGATAACATGGAATACAAAAGGAATCAAATTCCAAGCGGGGTGACACTGTTTTCAAGATAACTCCACTGTCTTGCAGTTTGTTACAGAGCCAAGAGGTCTTTCAAGTACAAATGTTACAGAAAGCTTGTGGTATTTTTTTTAATATTTATTTTTCAGTTTTTGGTGGACACAACATCTTTATTTTATTTTTATGTGGTGCTGAGGATCGAACCCAGCGCCCCACGCAAGCCAGGCGAGCACGTTGCTGCTTGAGTCTCATCCCCAGCCCCACTTGTGGTGTTTTTAAATGGTTTATGACATGGGAAGTGAGAGGACCCTAACAGGGTGCAGTGCCTAATACAGAGTATCTCTGCATGCTTGGTTCTGCCAAAGACCTTGGCTTCTAATAAAATTTTTTTTTTAAAAAAATCATCTATTGTTGAACTAGTACAGGAACCTAATTTGGAAGAAACGACAACACATTTTTTGAACAAAATGGTCAAGGCCTGCTGATATTGTTCATATTATGTTAGCACTCCATTATTATGCATATTCAAGACAACTCCGCTGTTATTATATCGCCTGAAACTTTGGTGTATGTCTAGATAACTGTTCCTTTTTCAATAGGTTTTCTACAGAAAGGGCAGGTCATTCCACTTAAGCCTCTGAGAAACCAAAGAGTCAGCACCAACCAACTAGCCTACTTCTACAAAACATATATATCAAAATAGCATTCTCTGACTAATGTGTGTGCAGTTATTTCTTCCTCTGAGTTGAACTGTAGGTAGGTTATAATGGTATTTCATGCATTTGCTTTAGATTTAAATGATCTCTGAACACTATTAGCTTTTGCATTGCCATTGAACTAAAAAAAAAAAAAGGGTCAGATAAGTACTAATAAGGAATTTCAGCTCTCCCTCAAGAAGAATTCCTTCCTATTCCAGGCAATGTGGCCTCTTCAAATTATCTGCATAACATTTTACACTGGTCTACCTCTTAAGCCAACTGTGTATTCTCTCCCCGATTTAAAAAAAACTGATTTGTAGAGTGAAGGGGAAAATAAATCTTAGCTCTCCTCTGCCAGGAAGAGAATTATATGACTTACTCATAAAATGAAAACATTTGCCCTACAGTCAAAAAGTTTTTTCTTCATAAATTTCAAGTATTCTTGGTCAAATAAAGTTCAAAACACAAAAAAAAAAAAATCCTGAAAACTGTGCTTCCTCCTCACTAAACCAGGTTTCCTACCAGGAATCTTCTCACAATTAAGAAACTGGACATCTGTGAATTAACTTCCATCTAGAGGTTTATGTGGAAGAGATCCCACCAGATTCTGGGCTATGATGGAAGAGCATAGGTTTTGGGTGAGAAAGCCCTGGATCAAACATCAGCACTGACATCTCTGAGGGTGCCTCCCTTTACCTCAGCTACCTTTAGTATAAAATGGAAATAATAATAGCATTGTTGTGAGGATTCACTGAGAAACTGCAATGTACAGTACAGGTATTTAACAAATGGTACCCAATGCTCCCTGATCTTCCTGTATAACTCACTGAAAAGAAGACATAAGATCAACAGGCTTTGCGTTAAGCAAGGGGGCGTTCTCTGGAGAACACTACCCCCACATGGAGATGATCTTGTAAATGCCAGAAGAGAAATTGTCATTAACATGATATCAGTCCTTTTGCGATTCAGAAGTTCTTATCCCTCTCTTCATTTAAACCTTTTACTAACTCATTCTCTATTATTGTGTCTCTTAGTCCCAAACCCCCCTTTTTTTCACTCTGCTTCATAATGCTGTGGCTGGGAGTCTAAATGACACTTCCTGTGAGCCTCTATTATAGGAAGCATCAGCAGGTCAGCAGAAAAGAGAACAAGGGGAGCCCCACTTCACCCCCAGCCCACACCTGCTTCAGACAACAACTTTGGAAATTAAGTGGATCTGTCCTTTAGCGATTCCAGTTTCAACACCAGGACCCCCTACTCCAATACCCCACCATTTGCCACAAGGGTCCTTCTGGGTTCTAGTTAGTGGAGTGGAGACTCATAACACTAATATCAAGTTCCCTCACAGGCTCTCCAGCCCTCTCGGTGGTCCTACAGTACAATGGACTTCCTGGATCAAATTCATTCTGCTGAAATATGTAAAGAGGTTTCTGAGTTTCTTAATTGTCTTTCATTGACATTGCTTCCTATTTCTCTTGGGAAAAAGTGAAAAACCCTTGGTGTGGTCTCAAGATACCCAAGCCTCAACTAGGACCTTCCTTTCTTGAATCTCCAGGGCCTTTGTTCTTTTTCAGCAATGACAAGGCACTAAGCAACTCAATGAGAACCTGTCTCTAAATAATATACAAAATAAGGTTGGAATGTGGCTCAGTGGTCGAGTACCCCTGAGTTCAATCCCTGATTTAAAAAAAAAGAAAACATATACTTCTCACCATACTCCACCAAAGGAAAAAAATAACTAAAAGGGTAACTTCAGATTAAAGGACAGTCCTGGAGATTAAATATTCAGTTTTATGAAGAAGTCTCTCTGCTGTGTTCATTTCCGCCTGCTCAGCTAGGCTCAGGGGGCAGCCACCACGGAGGACCACAAAACAGGAAGATGGGGGTCATCCATTCTTATTCTTCAATTTTCTAGTCATCTATTCTTATTCAATTGTCAGTGAACTAGATAAAACAAGTGTTTTGGTTCCAAACTGGACTTGCAAGTAGATGTGCCAACCTTGCGGTATCTGTGGCTGCCAAACAGACACTATCCTGAAACCACCCAGGGACTATGGAAGAGTCAGGAGGAACCAAGGAAGATCATTTAATCCAGCCCTCCATACCCACTCTCAGAGCCTCGGGCTCCATCTTGTCTCTGAGGACAGAGCTTCTGCCTCTCAATAGGAATGTTCTTTCACAAATCGCCATCCTCCCAGGCAATCTCCCCTGCCCCACTGTCATTACTGTCCAAAGTCCCACACAATTGTATCAAAAGAAAGCCAGTGTCTAATTGAACCCGACTGATTGTTTTTTGGGCAAAGTCAATGAGACTCGCATGAGTCTCTGCAAGCTGGTTTTCTAAAGCTGACGTAGGCAAACTGCTGCCGCTACCTTTTGTTAAAAGGTTTCTTTCAGAGGGTTCCCTGATTGTTTGTCTTTTTCGTGAACGCTTCTCCCAGTGCTTGCTTCTCTTATGGCTCTGCTAATATTAGCACATGATCATCATCCCACTTAAGAAAGGTGGCCTAATGGACAGTGTCCAGCAGACAGCTCTTCACAACTCCTCAAGAGAAGGAGAAGGAGGGCTTGGGTGTAGCTCAGTGATGGGGTGCTTGCCTGGCATGCAGAGAATGGATGCTGTATTTTTTTGTGTGTGTGTGGTGCTGGGGATTGAACCCAGGGCCTTGTGCATGAGAGGCAAGCACTCTACCAACTGAGCTATATCCCCAGCTCAGTGCTATATTCTTTATCCCCATACCACATTATTGTCAGTTTCAACTATTTTCTGAAAACTTAAACTGAATTTTTGAGTTTTCAACAATGTATACTTTGATGCCATAGCAACTGCTTATGACCTAAAATACAGTTCAAAGAAAGCCAGTGGTATACTGGAAAGCACATGGGGCTTAGATTTCATTCACTCAACTAACGTTTATTGAGTGCATTTGCCTCATAGCAGACACTACTCTGGACACTAAGACTAACACCAAAAATAAGACAGCAGACAGCAGATAAACACATTATTGTAAAACTGTGGAATACATGCTACCAAAGGAGTTAGAACCAGATACCTACAGATGCCCTAGTCATCCAGAGAGAGGGCTCCTCATTCAGGCTTGGGGGGCGACAAGCTTTCCCTAAAGTGTTAAGCAAAGATGGGAAGACCAGCAAGACCTCACCCAATGAGGAAAGGAGAGTGGGAGAAAATGAAGGAGCTTTCTGGAAAGAAGGATCACAGACATATGGCCCACGGTCAGAAAGAACTAAGATCATCAGGGGAATGTGTGCCTGAAGGAGAAAGAAAAATGAGGCTAGGAAGCATTAGGTTCTGAAGGCCTCAAGAGTTGAAATTTATCCTGAACAATGGGGAGTCACTGGAGAGTTTTGAGAAAGGGAAAAACAGGAGCAGACTAAATGTTAGTAAGATTCCCAGCAGTAAGGAGGAGAACATTTGGAGGGGGCAGGACTAGAAATAGTGACCTGCAGCAATCCAGGGGAAAAATGATGAGCTAAATCAAGATAACGGCACAGAAGTGGAAAGGCAGACTGAGAATCTATTTAGGAGATAGAATTAGTCGTATTTGGCAATGCGTTGGGTGCAGGAGATCAGTGAGGTGGAGCTATCAAGGATGGACCTTGGGTTTCTAGTATGAGCAATTGGGTGGACCAAGGTGTTATTTACCGAAAGGAAACATGGGATAAAGAGTAGCTCTGTGTGCCAAAGGAAATTAAGGTAGACCTGTAAAGAATCTGAGGCAACTTTCTAGTCTCCAAGTGAAACTGTCAGAGGCAAGATAGACATTCAGGTGTGGAGCCCAGCAGGACTAGAAATGGAAACCCATGTACATGTAATCCCAAGAGGCTGAGGCAGAAAGAATCCAGGAGTTTGAGGCCAGGCTGGGTAACATAGCAAGACCCCATCTCAAAAAAAAAAAAAAGTAAAGAAAAACCATCAATTTCTTGTTTCAATCTGGGTTCAATGTCATTACTTAATGACATTAAATAATTACTGTTAATTTTGCATAGGTATAAAAATGGCATGGCAGTTGTGACTTTCAAAAGCCCATATGAAATGGTATTTGCAAGTGTAACTACACGATGGGAGTAATTGCTGCAGCTGAGCCAGGGCACATGGGCATGCATTACACTGTTGTCTCTACTTTTGCTTGTGTTTGAAAACATCTGCAATAGTTTTTATTTTTTTTTTCCAAAGACTCATTTGCCTATAGAGGAAACAGTGAGAAACGGATAAGATTGCTCTAGAATAAGAAGGAAAGGGGAAGGAGAACAAAGGAAAGGGAGGTGAGTGGAAGCTGGAGTCCCGAGGAATCTCAGTGTTCAAGGAAAAACCTCAAGAATAGGAATTACTCAAGAGGAAACGAAGACTCTGCTGAAGAGGTTGGAGGAAGCAGGCGAAGACCCAAAAGCCAAGAAAGAGCCACAGACAGCAGGAATAATCCATAATGTCAAATCAGACAGTGAAAGGATTGAGAAGCTGCCAGGATCCCAGCTGGGTCGCCCAGCATAGTAGCAGGCACTAACCAGGGATTTCAGGTTGAATGGGAAACCAGGAAGCGGGGAAAGGGGTACAGACCACTTAGTGACTTAGTTCTAAAGGGGAGAAGAAGAGGGTTGTGGCTCAATGGGAATGTCAGACTGTGAAAGGGAACTGTGGTTCTTTAGATGGAAAAGAATTGGGGGAAAAGAAAAAAAAGAAAGAAAAGAATTGAGTGTGATTAAAGGAAGTGGGTGGTAGCCTGGGTCACTTACTAATCATGAACTTGTGTAGGTCACGTTTGTAAATTGGGACAATGATTGGGACAACCCTTCATGATTCCAAGAAGAGAATACAAAGTAAGGTCCTCAGTTAACTGTCAAGTGCTGATGTTATTTAAGTAGGTAAATGATCACTGCTAAATGTAGGAAGTCCAAGCAGCCTTACTGTTCTTCTGGTTTCCACTCCATAACCAAGGAACATTATATCTTCACTAGGATAGAGGAAAAGAGAAAGATCAGAGCAAAATAGCTAGTGACTATAATCGAGAGATAATACAGGCCATTTTTCTGTTGGGCATGGATGAGGTAGTGATTTATTCTTCAAAGCAAATGAATCAGCAACAATTTTTTATTAATGATAAACAGGAAAAATATTTAAAGCCTAGTAATATGTAGCCAACAGATCGTACACGTTACAAAAGCAAATGTAATAATAAAGGAAGTAGAGTTCTATAAAAATGAAATAATGAAAATGGTATTCAGAAACCCATTAGCAAGGAAGTATGGTGCTAGAAAAAGTAGCACTTTCAATGTAAGCAAAGACCTTTGCTTTTAAATCCTTAATGAAGATGAATCCAAAAAAAAAAAAAAAAAAGTACTAAAAGCTACAGGAAAGTCTTCAAAATCAAACTGTCAAAAAAAAAAAAAAAATCCAGCTTCTGCCTTGATGTTCATAATGGACCCTGAAGTCAATATTCGTTCAACTGCAGCAAACCCTCACTAAGTGGATATGAGAGGAACATTCTGTGTGTCTGTTCTGGTGGGATTTTTCCCTGTTTAAATTATGGTCTACTGCTTCAACTAAAAATTTTCAAAACTCCAGATTCTATTTTAAAACCACAGTCAGTGGAGATTTTCTTTTGAGTTCCCTATCGACTGCCTGTGTCCTTCCATCCTCATCTGCCCTTCTGTCCACGTTCTCTACTTTCTTCCTCACCTCCCTATCCCCAGCAAGGTGACTGCCAAGAATTGAACAAGAATTTTTTCTTTCCAAAAGAGGTTTTGAAAGATCAAAGCTAAAATACAATTGTGCTTCATTTTTAAAATATTCTATTTGTCTTTTCTACTTGCTATAACAACAAAACAGTGATTATCTTACATGAATCAGAAATGTCATCTAATAAAAAGCCATTTTACAAAGTTTAAGCAAAATGAATGTTGGAGTTAAACATTCGTTTTTTAGTACTCTGCTGTGCCCCCTTGCTAACAATGATTATGCTGTTTCCTCGTGTGTGACACTTTGCACTGGTGAAATATTTATTTTATCAGATTTGAAAGTGTATGCTCAGTATCTCCTGTATAACTATACTGTCAAAATAAGATATGTGTCAGGGCCCCCTAAATGGTGATTTGATAGTGAAGGGAATGAAATCTACTGCATGGAGGAACTGTACTAGGACCTCCAATGGTGTTACTAATCCAGCCCAATGGATTTTATTATCCCATCATACAGATAAGAAGACCAGGGCCAAGGGAAGTTAAGAAATTTCCTATGATCACTTACCTAATAAATGATAGAAGTAGGATTTATCCCCATTCTCTCTCTGAAGTCCACATTCTTTTCATATATATTAATGAACTACAAAATGACTTAAAACCTGAGATTTTTAGCTGCAGGTCAGCCCAAAGGGCTGGGCTTTGGGGACCTTAACTAAGATAAATAGGCAGCCACTTACTTTGCTTCTGATAATGGTTCTCTAAGCTGACAAAAAAAAAATCATCAGAATTGTCTTGAAGCCTAGGATTCTGTTGCAAATCCTTCTATCTATTGTATATGTCACTGCAAATGTATTTGTGCTAGCAGGGAATATTTGATAGTGCATAAATTCAAATTTCTGTGGCTTTCTTGAGAAAGACAATAATCTGTTGGCTCAAATAAAATGCAGACCCTTTCTAAGGGATGCCCTTCTATAAGATTAATAACCAAGACTTTAATCCTGAAAGGAAGTTTGCAATTCATACTTAACTGTGGATGTCAAGACAGTATTTCTTTCTTTTGAACAATCATGTCTACAATAAAGGAAGGAAACTTTAGTTCAAATACATGGGTGATTTTACATAACAATAGGACCAGACAGGACCCCCAATTAATGAATTGTGAATAGTTCAAGCAATCATTTATTTATTCAATCATTTAAAAAATAATTTAAACCTCTTAAGCACTAAGTCCTATGCTAAGCCAACCAGAAATATAATAATAGCTAATATTTATTGAGCACTTAGCACATCAGGCCTTTTTCTAAAGGCTTTACATCTAATATATTGTTTAGTCCTCCTAATGCTCTGTGCGGTAGACAGGAGTAAGAACAAAGAGGAGGACCCTCGCCTACTCCCTTCTCTCCTCATCCACAGAATTATTTCTGCACCACACAAGGAGGTCTGCGTCAGTGGGTGTGGCCCACATTTGGATGCTTTGGCCACCCTCCCACTGCAAAGAGCAGACCCTGGGTTACCATAAAGTCTCTGGATATGCACACTACTGCTGCCATCTGGCTCCAGGAGGATGACCTAGAGCAAACCCAGCCATCTTTAGAAGGGTCCTTAGAGCTATCTGGGCAGGAAAGTTTTTATTAGAAGTATGATCTATATCAGGAGATAGAAGCAGATTCTTTGAGCCCTATGTACTGCTGGGGGGCAAGAGGGATGATGTAACCAGGGTAGAGTGAGTTGTATCAACTAAAGCACAAGACCCAGGGCAGGAACCTGGTTACGCAGGTCTCAATAGCGGTTTCAGCGAAGAAGATACTAATATTATCCACAATTTGAAGATGAGAAAAATAAGATGAGAAAAATTAGATGAGAGGTTAAATAGCCCATCTCGGGTTATGTAGCTAATAAGTGGAAGAGCAGGCATTTGAATGCAGGCAGGATTTGGAATCAGACTGCAAGCATTTGAATCCTACCTCTGCTCATTAGGTTGTGTCGTCTCTCCATAGATTAATTAATAAATCAGCCCTCTGTTGAAGTAGAGTACAGTGAAGGCAGACAACAAACAAGTTTAAAAAAAAAAAAGATATAATTATCTATTTTATAATATATAAATCATATAATTATAAATGCTCTGAGCATTTAAAATGATAGTGATAGAAAAAGGCAGGGCTGGGTTTGTAACTCCATGGTAGAGCACTTGCCTAGCACGTGTGAGGCACTGAGTTCAAACCTCAGCACCACATAAAATAAATAAATAAATAAATGATGGTACTGTGTTCATCTACAACTAAGATATATATATATATATATATGGCAAATGCAACCAGTGGAGCAGGGGCAGCAAGCCCTTTTGGACTGGGATCATCAGAGGCCTAAAAAGAGGTTGCTATAAGATGACAGCTAAAAATGAGAAATGGTCATGTAAAGCCAGGTGGTATTACAGTAAAGCACCTGGAGAACCATTCTGCTAAATTTAAGCAGTGGATTTTGCCCCTTGTCATGGTCCTTGAGATGGCCACCAGCATTAGCACCCTGTAGACATTATCCCTCTCCTGAACTTGCTGAGGTTTTTGCTCCAGCTACCCACAGCCCCGAATCCCTCCAGTCCCCACAAAATATGTCAGGATTTTTAGAATGGGGGAAGGGCAGAGTAAGCACTAGGTGGGGTGGAGGGGAAGAGGGCGCTGCTCTATTTAAAAAAAAAAAAGTCCAGGCATTTGGGAAATATTAGTTTAAAGCACATAGTTTTCTCCCTTTTAGCTCAATTTAGCTAATTCTCTTTTTTCTAATTGTACATCCATATATTTTCATTAGAAAGCTAATGGTCTCAAACCACTCTCAGCAAATACCAAATGACCCTGTTGTGACTCCCTAATAGTCTTTGTGCTGACAGTGTCAGAAATTAATAAAGCATGTGTCAATGCATATAATCAAACTCTGTGATGGGGTGCATGCCTTTAAAATGTATTTCATTTTTAATAACAAATTCATAGGCATAAGCATCTCTAATACTCCTCATACCCCAGGATCCAAATCTTAAAACTTAGGAGAGTCCTTCAGTTAACACATCCAGCAAAAGTCCTTAATTTATAGTTCCTGAACATTCAATATTATATGCAAAATTATATGCATCTTGTCAGGGAGAAGATCTGTAACTTCTATCACATTCTCAAAGAATCCACCACTTCCCCAAAGTTGAGAATTGCAGCATTTCAGTGGTATCACCACAAATCTTAGTTCCTCCCTTGTACACTTTTGATATATATATAAATTTATTTCTGGACCATTTGGGGAAGTATAAGGATTTCGATTTTAGTACTTTGTGTCATTTCTATCAGAATAATTAGAAGAACAGGAAACCAAGGATGGGAACAGGAAATGCAATAGTCAGGAGGGCAGGAGTAGAAGTTTTTATGGTACCTTGGGGGGCACATAAGAAGACCAGGGAAAATGACCTGCTTTTGCACTCACGGTCCACAGGGAGAACAGGCAGGTGGCATACTATGGCTCTGGGTAAAAGTAAGACTCTACCAAAGGAATCCAGACAAGCACTAGTGCTACCTGGGGCTCCATTCCTCAACACCTCCAAGGGAATTTGGGATTAAAAAAAAATCTTAGAAGAAAAAGATCCTTTTGTGTACTATAAAATAAAAATATAGACCTAATGAACTGAACTTTACACATCTTAATTAGTAGAAATAGAAATGTACTATTGTTTTCCATTGACCTTTTCCCGGATGGTAGAAATGTCCTAGGATCCCCTTTATCTAGAGTTCCAACATAGCACTTAGGACTCTTCTTTGCTTCACTATAGACACTAGGTCCTGAGAATCCTTTGTCCCTCAAGTCCGGTTCTCCAAAAAAGGGGCTCCCTAGGTTACCAATTAGATAAGGCAGTGCTGTCCATTTCTATACCAAGTTCTATCTGTGAGTCTTACAGTGATCCTGGTACAAACCACAGAATACCACAAAATAGCTTGTGTGGTTAAGTCATTGAGTCAGCCCGGCACCAAAATCACAAGTTCTTATTCTTCAGTTATTATCAGATAAATACTAAACACTTTCTTCATGTCAGGCATTTTGCTAAGCATTGAAGGTACAGCAGTAACCAAGACCAGCCAAACAGTGTCCAATTCCATGGGACTTCATGGAATTTTCAATCTGGTGAGGCATACAAACCAATAATTAGAGGCAATTATCATGCAGTTTAATAAGCATTGTGGTGGGAGTGAGGGTACACATTTAAAGGGGACCTAAATGTGGCTGAAAGTGGTCAGAGGTAGTAATGGTTTAACTGGGACATGAAAGAAAAATTGAAATTAGTTAGAAAAGTATGGGTCAGAGGAAGAACTGAGAGCACAATGGCTAATAACAGTATTAAGTGCAGTAATATTAGAAAAATCACATAAAGAGGTAGTAGCTAGAGGAAAGACAGAGAGAGCTCAGACTGTGAAATCTGTGGGAGTCGTGTTAAAGAACTGGGACTTTTCCCTGAGACCAATCGAAGGATGTTGAAGGACTTTAAACAGGACACTGATAGAATGATTTAGAAATATAACTTTGAGTTCTGCATGAAAATGGGTTGAAAGGGCCAAGATGAAGGGCAGAGAGCCCAGTTACAAGGGGAAGCGATGGCTGTCTAATTTAGGAAAGGGAGAATCAGTAGGGGTAGAAAGAAGCTAATGGATTTTATGGGTGGTCAGTTCCATCTGTGGTGCTACCTGGTAGAGTGCTGACCTAAGGCTCAGATTCCCTCTGCTTCAACTTTATGTCTTTTTCTTAGGATTTCACTGGAAAAACTAGAAAAAACCTCCTCCATACCTCACTTTAAAAAAGTGAGCAATGTCCATTCCCAAACCCATCATCTGAGGATATCAACATAAGGGAAATATACCATAACAGAAATTCTCAAGTCTGCAGATAAAACAAAAACATGCATCAATAAACACATGCATGCCACAGTTTCATATATGATAACAGATTACTACTCTTACTCAGAGGCATTTAGGTATGGTGTATAAAAGTCACCAAGAATTGTCATCATTTCAAGCATTCAAAGTTAATCTGAATTTCCAACTCAAAGTTGGGGCATCTAGAAAAAAAAATCAGCATGAATTCTGATTCTTAAAATGTGAAAAACACTTAACATTGTGGAAACAGAACAGGGAGGAAAAAACATGCCTCTTGCTAACTGGTCCAAGGTCATGTAGAAGCCTCTGAATTTTCATGTTATGTGCATGAGAGTGAAACCAATTTACAAGTTTCTGGGGAAAAAACGGTGGCAAACAGAAAGTAATTGCACAGTATCCATTATGATTAATTTGAGATGCATAAAAATCTCATTAGTGCTGTCTTTAGTGTACTAACTTATTGCTTTCTTGTAGCAGAAGAAAAGTTCTTAGAACTTTCCTTGGTATACTCAGACCCCAGTACCTCTTGTTTTATTTCTTCATATTATCTTAAACTCCCCCAGTACAAAAGAAGGAATATGGAGTGACAAATATTAAAATGCCTCACTTCTGTGAACAGGCACAGTATGTTGTGGGTTTCATAAGCATTCTCTCCAAGTAGAAAGCGTGGTAGAATGTAAGCTTTTCCCAACTGCTGATGGGAAAGAGGAATGAAAGAAGCTAAATGTGCATTTTGACTGAAGATCATGGAGAGTTAAGGTAAAAAGACCTAGTTTGGAATGGCATGTGACTTGTAACACGTGACGAAGTCAGGCTTATCAATGGAAGTTGTGGAGAATGACTGTCTGAACCAACGTAAACAGGGATTTTCATTTTGCTTTTCTTTCTTTTGTGATACTAGGGATTTAAACCCAGGACCTTGTGCATGTGAGACAAACACTCTACCAACTGAGCTATATCCCCAACCCGGAAAACAAGGCTTTTGTTGGCAAGTTTGTCCTCAGGAGAAAGGATGACTAGATATTTATAGCAATCAGCCTCTATGGAGCAATCACTCAAATCTTTAAAATTATGATTTTGATGGACAAGGTTCCACTTTGGAGGATTCATCAACTGTATTTATGTTGATCACTAGCTCCACATGCCCAAAAGGAGAAAAGAATAAACTGCAAAAGAACGAAAGTCCAATTTCTCTCTACACTTAAAACACCAAGTAACAAACCCTTCTAAAATAATACTGATGCTACAGGAATTTTTAACTAAATAAAAGGTCACATATTAAGTTGTATGTGGAAGAAAGGTTCATAAAATGAATTTTATAAAGTTCATTATATAAACTAAAAGGTAGAAGTTTAAAAGAGAATCTTTAAACATAAAATTGAGCTTTAAAAGATATGGGTTAGGAATTTTATAGTCTATTTCATTTTCCTCAGATTCTACTTGAGAAGTCAGGAAAGAATTTATAACTATATATTTCTTAATTTATTAAGTTGGATAAAGGAAGTAGAAAAAATAATTAAGCCGATACATACTCAGTACCCATGAATGAATGTATCCCATGAATGAATGTATCATTTTATTTAATTGCTCCAAAAGATCCATGAGCTAGTGCATCAGTGTTAAAGAAAAGGAGACAGTAAAAGGCCACATTCCTGAAGACCTCCTTCTGTTCCCAAAAACCTAGCCAAGTTAAGGGAACAATGAGAACAAGTCTGGCCTAGAATTTCCATGTACATATTATCTTGTAGGAACACTGGCTTTTTCCTATGCACATTGGAAGCTAGGAAAAGCAATGTTATCTGTAGAAAGCTACTTTCTTGCATGTATGGCTAGACAGTTGCTCCTTGGGTTGCTGATTTTATAAGCAAACTCAGCAAGCTAATGGTGATGGTGTCACTGCTTCTGCAGCCTAACATATAAAACCCCCTTCTCAGTAGTTATTGGCATGGAACTGAGAGCACTATGGAAAAGACACATGTCACACATCCAGCCACCACTGGACAATACATGGTGAGGGTGGAGGTGTTATCTGTTCAGCCTCTTGCCATTGGACCTCCCATTAGCGCTTCTCAATAAAACCATGTGCCTCATATGCCATTTCCAGGTGATTTCTTTGGTCTCTAAGCAACCTGTCCCACTGCTGTGGCACAACTATGTTGTGTGGACTTGACAGGCAGGTAAGTATACATTTTATAAATGAGAAAACAACCTCAGTAAGTAATTTACCATAGTGATATAGCCAGTGTCTAGCAAAACAAAGATTTGAATTTAGATTTCTCTCTTTCCAAAGGCCAAGTAACTAACCTCTATACTTTGAAATAGTAACTAAAGCAGTAAATCCATGAGGAAAATCAGACAAGGAGGATGGAAAGACTTAGGAATCAGCCCCACCCACCATGAGACAGATTGGGACCTGCCATTGATCTCTGTTTGTAGACTCTAAGAGGTCATCCAACCATTTAGCATGAGGTCCACAGTCATGCAACACTATTTTAAAGGATAAGATTCATAAAACCACAGTCCTGAAATGCTCAAAAAGGCACATAATCTAGGGAGCTTCTGGAAAATTCATAAGACATGTTAGTATATTAAAAGACATCAGAAGTCCCCATATTGATGAAACCCATTGCGTTTGTGTCCCTAGCAAGTAAAAGATGGTACAAACAAAAAGGCTTTGCCTACTAGATAGAGAGCAACTGCAGGACAGATAGATTTTCAATCAAAACAATGGAAGCCAGAAAACTATGGAATAGCATTTTTTAAAAAATGCTGAAAAAAGAAACTGTCACTCTAATTCTATGCCAAGTAAAATTAATCTTCAAAACTCAAGTTGAAGTAAAGATATTTTCAGATCAACAAAATGTTATGTAAAGGGCTGGGGGGTATCAATCAGTGATAGCGTGCTTTCCTAGCATGCACAAGATCCTGGGTTCAAACCCCAGCACTGCAAAAAAGGAAAGAAAAAGAAAATGTTAAGCGAACCAGCCTGCCCAGGTCCTGAATACCTCCACACATCCTTGCTGTGTATGCCAAACTTCAAGGCTTGTCCTGAGCTATTTCTGTAGCTATTCACAAAGGCAAGTAAGTAGGTCACATGACTATAGCATGACTACCTTATAGCTTGTCACTTCCTGGGGGAGGGGTGTGTCATCCTTGGAGAAAAGGAGGACAATTAAATACCCTGTCCCTGAAGTGGCCCTCTCTGTTCCAAAGAACCAAATTAAGAGAACAATGAAAGTAAGCCTGGGCTGGAATGTCCAAATAAATATTATCTTGAAGGACACTGGCTTTTTGTTATGTAGGCTGGGAATTAAGTAATTAGTAGTATCTGTAGAAAGCTGCTTTCCTGTCTGCATGCCAAGTTCCTTAGGGTGGTCATACAATGGGACAAAGCAAGCTAAGCTGATGTTGTTTTTAAAACCTAACTTCTAAAACCCCCTCCCTGCAGTGGATCAGAACTCCTTGGAGAGGGAAGTACTTACCTAGCCAGCTGCCACTGAACAGAGGGAACTGACACATTATTTTCTGGTGGAGAACCAGTGGCACTGTGTGAATCAGAAGTACAACTCTCCAGCCTCTTGCCACTGCATCTTTCCCACAATCATTTTTTCATTAAACCTTATATCTTACCATCCGATCTCCAGGTGGCTTCTTTGGTCTCTCGACCCCCTATCCCACTGCCTTAGCACAACTGGGCCATGGACAGTACAAGGGGGTTGGCTTGCTTATTGCTTACTATAGCCTTTGGCCATGGGTTCTTCACACCGCCCGCCATGTTTTCGACCGTCATGTGAATCTATTGGATGGCAGCGTGATCCATTATTGTACCAGACGACTTGTGGGCACGGAAACCATTGCTATCACACTCAAACTAACACAGCTTGCTGTGCTGTGAGTAATCAGTTTTCTTGAATCTACTGAGTCTTGTTATCCTCTTTGGGCACCCACAGAGTTTTGGTAAGATTGAGTTTCTTCCCTGACAAAATTGGAACAGTGATTAGGGTACCAAGATAGATAAGAATTCATGAAAGAAAAGGCGAGGATCCTGTACCCTGGATTCTGAGATATGACAAAACTCTCTGGCAGAAACAAATGCTCCCACCGGAGTAGTGGGTTAAGGGAGGAATAAGACATGGCTCACTATACTATCTGTTAATATAGATGAACCGCGTCAATAGATTGCGGCTAAGTAGTGACCAGTGTGATTGAAACAAGCTTCCCAAATGATATAATTGTTGGTGGCTTGCTCTTCTACAGAATAAGGATGAGAAAAGTGCTCTGAGTACAAGCAATGAGATTCAGGACTGTAACGAGAGGGAAATCTAGGGCTGCTTGGGTACTATTACAGATTCACTGCTAGGTTTCTGAAAAGAGGATGAGAGAGTCAATGGCACCAAAAGACTATATCATATGTGAGCCTTCATACAGACTGTCCAGCTGGACCAGGATCATGCCACACAACAAGATTTGCTACTTTGGATTCCCTTGTCAATCACTACATGACAGCCAACCTGGAGAGACTTCCATGAAGCTCATAAAATCCATGGGAGATCTATTGTATTAGATAGATCTATCTAATATCCTTTGCTCTAGCTCTATATATCCTTTACTCTTAGATCTATGGGACTAGATAGATCTACCTATCTATCTAGTACCAAAGCTATTCAAAACCTTGGGACTAGATGCCATAAAAATAGAGAGGAGGTATATGGAGTAGAGGAAAGGAATTGAGGGAGAGGGAGAAGGGACAGGAAAAGGAAGGAACCATGGAATGAAATAGACAAAAGTATGCTAGGTACATGTATGAATATGCCATAGTGAATTCCACCTTTATGCATACCTATAGAGCACCAATTTAAAAAAAAAAACAATCAATAAATAGAAGGAAGAAGTGGAGTAGAGGAAGGAGAAGGGGGAGGGAGGAGGGAAGGGAAAGAGGACGCACTGGATTGAAATGGAGCAAATTATATTCCATGCACCTATGATTATGTCAAAATGAACCCCACTATTATGTATCACTCTAATGCACTAATAAAAACATTAAACCAAACTTTGAGGGTGACAGCTGCTCTAGCCTGGCTGTGCAATGGTCAAGGGATGAATCCCCTAGGTTGGCACATTAATCTTGACAAGATACAAGAACCAGCCACGCAACTTAAATTTGTAGGAGCAATATGGTCTGAGGCTGAGAGATCAATCCCTAAAACAGTAAAAGAAAAGTTTCTTACTTATAGCTTCCCATTACCAAAAGGAAGTCTAGCATTAATTGAACTGTTTGTGTACCAGAAACAGTCTCTGCCTCACCAATGCTTTTTGCTGGCCCCCATGTAAACTTCCACCAGAATATGTGCCAAATTTAGCAGGCAGCATTATAAAGAATACCACAGGCTGCCTTAGTAGCCCTGTCCTTAGGGCCCGAAAACTCAAGAACCCTTTTGAACTATAGGTATCTGTTGCTGATAACTAGTTTGATAAGAGCCTCTGGCAAAGGGAGCAGCTTCCATCCAAAGATGCTATCATTCCAATATGGTCAACTACCATATTCCATTCAAGAAACAGCTACTGGATGGCTGTTGCATAATGCAAAGACCCAATATCTTACTCAGGATCTCCAAGAAATACTGAATCCAGATATCCCTCTTCCTGAGTTGGGTCTACTCAGACGAAGTCAGAAAGGAGCAAAGGATAATCAAATTGGATCCTGTAGGTATAAATTCCTTCCAGGACATGTTAAGAGCTCAAAGGGGCAGCATTTGGCTTCCTGGGGACTCTGCTTCCATGAAGTTTCAAAGGCTGCTTTGACGTGTTTTATTGATGACTGAGCTAAACTAAAAATTGATGGTGTCCACTGGGTAGCAGTAACCCTCCAGCCTCAATGACATGAGTGTCCTGGACCCTTGACTGTGGTAAGGGCCAGTGAACACAATGGGCAAAGTTGAAAGTCATTCCCCTGATTCCACCTAGACAATACTAAAGACCAGATGTGTCATATTTTCACTGACTCTTAGCCTATAGCTAATGGCTTAGATACCTGATTGGACCCTTGGCTGATGACTAACTGGCATATTAAAGATATTCTCTGTCATGAGCACTAGAAAGCCACTACTGCAGCCCAGAAGATATTTATGTAACCTACATGGATGCCCATGGGAAGAATACAGACCCAGACAAGACTAAATGGAACCAAGTGGCCAATAAAGCCAATACAACATGGCAGTCAGCATCATTACCCAATTCATCATTAGACCAGGCACAGCAAACCTACCAACATAACCCAATGGGCTCAAGATATGGGCTTCCATCTGTAAGTAAAAGAAACAAATTGGTCTGTAAGGATGGTTATTCCTATCAGCAGTTGACTTACCTCTTTCTGTAGTGAGTATCTGCCTATTCCTGCCACAGTATCTTGTGCCTTTAATATTTACTCTGGCTATGGAAGTTTCATAACTATGAGAGTAGCAGATTCTGGTCACATCATAATAGTACTTGAGAATAAACTTCTGCCATAATTTTTGAAACAAGGGTGCCATGTTTATGCTCCTGGGGTTTGCTATCCTGTGAGTAATAAACAATCTTGCTCTGATCCATTGTGTCTATCTTTAGCACCTATGCAGTTTAAAAAACTTTTTTTTTAAAACTATCTTTTGGTGTCATTGATTTTATCTACTGTTTTCCATTTCATTTATTTCAGCTTTAATTTTTGTTATTTCCTTTCTTCCAATTACATTGGATTTAATATACTTACATTTTTTCTGGTTTCTAAAATTCTTATAGAATATTAAACTACTGATTATAGACTTTCCTCCTTTTCTAATATGTGCATTCAGTACTATAACATTCCCTCTAAATGGTGTTTAGAGGGACTACTCTCAGAAGTTGTAATGTTTATTTTCATTTTTACTTAACTCAAAATGTTTGTATATTTTTCTTGAAAGTTCTTCTTTGATGAGTGTGTTATTTAGAAGTACGTTTTATTTTTTCTTTAATGTTACTTCTTGAGATAGGTTCTCACTAGGTTGTCTAGGCTGTTCTCAAATTCCTAAACTCAAGAGATCCCCCTATTTCAGCCTCCCATGTAGAGAGGCCTACAGGAACATGTCACCTGCCTGGCTTAGAAGTGTCCTTTTGTTTGTTTGTGGTGCTGGGGATAAAACCCAGAGCTTCACACATATTAGAGCTAAACTGCCAACACCTAGAAATATGTTTTTCAATCTGCAGCTATTTGGGGGATTTTTCCAGCTATCTTTATTCTAGATTCTAATTTAAGTCCATTTTGGTCTGAAAGCATAGTTTTTGAATTTTTTAAGATGTGATTCATAGCCTAGAATGTGATCTATCTTAGATTGTTCCATTTGAACTTGAAAATATACAGTCTTCTGCAGTTGAATGAAGTATTCTATAAATGTCAACTAGATACAGTTGGCTTGATAATTCAGTCCAACTATGTCCACACTGATTTTCTGCCTGCTGGATTTATAAATTACTGATAGAGGGGTGTTGAACTCACCAACTATGATACAGGATTTACCTGTTTCTCCTCACAAGTCTCAATTATTATCTCACATTAAAATGGTTGTATCTTTTTGTTGTATCCATTGTCTCCATACCAATGACAAATTTCCCTGATCTTAAGTCTGCATTGTCTGAAATTAATATAGCTACTCCAGCTTCCTTTTGATTAATGGTAGTATGACATATCTTTCTCCATTCTTTTAATTTAAATCCATTTGAGTCTTTATATTTAACATGGATTTTCTGTAAGTAACATATCATTGGACTTTCTTTGTTTTGTTTTGTTTCGGTCTTTTAATTGATATATTTGAATCAGTCACATTTAAAATGATTATTGATATATTTGGACAGGTATCTACAATATTTGTAAATGTTTTTCATTCATCATTCTGTTCTTTTTTGTTATTGTTCTCCACTGTTTCCTGACTTCTCTGGTTTTAACCTAGTATTATATAAGATCCAATTTTCTCTCTTTTCTTATATTTCTCAATTGTACTTCTTTTAGCAAGAATATGGAGAAATTAGAAAACCCTCATGCACTGCTAGTGGGAATATAAAATGGGGCAGTCCCTAGGAAAAAGTGTGTGGTGATTTCTCAAAAGTTAAACACATAATTACCATGTGACTCAGCACTTCATTCCGAGGTAGATACCCCAAAGAATTGAAAACAAGGACTCAACAGATATTTGTACACCAGGGTTCACTGCAGTGGTACTCACAATAACTTGAAGGTGGAAACAACCCAAATGTCTATCAACAGGTGAACTGAGAAACTAACTGTGACAATATACATATAATAGAATATTATTCAGTCATAAAAGGAATAAAGTTTCAGTACATTCTACACCATGAATGAACTTTGAAGACATTACACTGGAGGAAATAATCCAGACACAAAAAGACAACTATTGTAATTCCACCTATATGAAATATCTAGAATATGCAAATGTATAGAGACAGAAAGTAGCTTAGAGGTTACAAGGAGATGGGTGAAGGGGGAAATAGGGAATTATTGCCTAATGAGTACAATCAGGCACCAAACAGGCAATAGGTTTATGTGTTGAGGGTAATGAAGACATTCTGGAAATACATAATAGTGATGGCTAGCTAATATTATGAATGTACTTTAATGCCACTGAATTATACACATAGGAATGGTTAATGGGGAATTTTATGCTATGTGTATTTAAATCAATTATTTTAAAAGAGCATAAGGAAAGGTAAGTAGCCCTACTATGTGTGAAGACTTTGTTTAAAAAAAAAAAGCTTTAATAATTAAGACAAAAATCAGGGCTAGACAAACGATTAACAGAGAATACAAAGCAGACATATTTATTTAAAACTGACACTTGACAGATGACATGGCAGATCATGAGGATAAGGGGTGACTGATAAATGGAATTATTTAATATGGCTTTTATGTAAGTAACATATCATTGGGCCTTTATTTTCTTACATGTAAGAAAATAAAAATGGATTCCTAACTCACACCATGCACAGAAACAAACTAAAAGTGCATTAAGATTTTAATGGAAAGTAAAATTTTTAAACTTAAAAAAAAAATAGGTGATGGAGAGGAAAAGAGTTTTTAAACAAGACACAGTATGAGTTATAAAAGATTATAATTAACAGAACTGGCTTTAAAACTGAGAGTGCCTATTCATCAAAAGGTGACTTAAAGTAAAAAGATGAACTATAAAATTAGAGAAGATTTTGCAATATACCTAACTTATAATAGTTCAATAACATGGATATACAAAACATCTTCTACAGAAAAGATAAAGATTCAAAAAAAAAAAAAAAACTAACTGAAGAATGGCAAAGTGGTGGAGCACAGTGGTGCACACACACCTGTAAACCCATCTGCTTGGGAGAGTAAGGCAGGATGATCACAAGCCAAGGCCAGCCTTGCAAACTGATAAGAACCTATCTCAAAATAAGAAATGAAAAATGCTGGGGATTTAACTCAATAGTAGAGCAAACCTGGGTTATTTTTCCTTCACTGAAAAAATAAAAGCACATTTTTGCCATGGAGAGTTTTCCCCTAACCCCATTTTTCTTGTAAGTTCCACCTTTATTGGGTGATTTTAAATAGTCCAGTAATTTTTAGTACACAAGTATTGTGTCAGGGCAGAACTAACAATACATGGGTAATGGAATCACTTATATTTGGGTAATATAATTCTAAATTGGCACAGTCCCTTTGGAAAATAAATTTGACTGTAGCTTGTAAAGCTGAACATTGACACATCTTGTAATTCAGCAATTCCACTCTGACATGAACAGCTGAAAGAAAGCCCTGCACATGTCACCAGGAGACAGGCTCAAGAATACTCATAACATAAATATTTGTGATCTCACAAAAAATATGGAAACAGTGCAAATGAGTACTGAAAGGGAAACAAAAATGTGAAATAGTCACACAATGAATTGTAACATGGTAATAAAATGAAAAACACACTGCAGGTGGGAAAAAGGGAAATCATAGGAGACTTTATGGAACATGAGGTGCGTTTGTAAAGTTCAAAGATATGCAAAATTAAAGAATGGGTTGTTTAGGCCTCTGTGTGTGTGTGTGTGTGTGTGTGTGTGTGTGTGTGTGTGGTGTCTAACTTTAAAACAAAATAAAGCCAGGTAATGATGGACACAAAATTCAGGATGGTGGTTATCTCTGAAAAAGAGATTAAAGAGTGGGATGAGGGAGAACATTCAAGCAGCAGTAATTGCTATTGAAAATTTCTAGTTCCTGAGCCAACTTTATATTCATTATAGTAATCTAATTTGTTTAATTGGGGTTCAAATACAAAGTATCAGGAAAACACATTCTCATTGATAAAGGAAAGAGCAGATTTTAATGCTTTCAAATATAATTAACATTTATTTTTAACAAATGTAGATAAAAATACTTTAAAGGAAATAAAAATAATCACCTTTGTCATAGTAAGATGGTCACATTTATTCACAGGTGATTAAAATTTAGAAATGTTCCATTATAAGGCATTGCCTAAATTTTAATATTGGGAGAATTGGTTCACATAAAAGCCACTTTTCAAATTATACCTTCTAACTTTTCTTTTTGCCTTTATGAAAAATTTCAGTAGGCCATAAGGTGAGAAATAAGCACAAAATATCAACGCATCCATTAGAAAAGAAACTGAAATTCTAGCCTGAGGGGAAGGAGTAGCTGAGTCATTCCCAGAAGGATGAACTCCCAGCTTTCACAGGTGCAATTTCCTTCCCCTTAATTTGTCAATTTCACGGCCATCCATTAAGAAGTCAGAATGTCTGTACTCAGCAAGTCCTCCAATACAGGTGTGCAGATGACGGCACCTGTAATGTGCAGCCTGTTTACTTTGCAAGAATTTCGTCCACAGCATTATCGCTTGTGTCTCTGGAAAGAGTCTTTGATCAAATTCATTCAGGTACGAACTTGCCTTAAGTCTGCTGCTTAAACACAGATACCTGGGTCTCTTTTTAGGCCCATTTCCTAGACCACACACACATAGGGATCTTGTCTGGGGCACTTTCAGTAAAGAGGACAAAAGTAGCTCCTAACAGACCGTGAACATGAAAGTGCCAGGTCCCATGGCTCTTGGTGTCCCTATGACCTGGCACATTATTGATGAATGCTGGTGCTACAGGGAAAATGAAATCCTATAATCTATACATAATAGAGCTCTATAGACCCACCAACTCATTTAAGCCCTGTGCCTAAACCAAGGACAGGTGAGTCAAAGACGTGAGTTCAGGTCCCAGCAGACACAAATCACCATCTGTGCATAGACAAGTGAGTCAATCTCTCTGGGCCTCAGTCTTACTATCTATTTAATGAGGTGGTTGCTCTTAATCTTCATCCAGGTGCCCTCATAAGTCTGTTTCCAATCTTAAGGTTCTAAACTCAGTGAGTTAAATCCTACTGACTCAATCGGTTCCCATTAACTAATCAATCAACAAATTTGAAAATGTATCATCAGGAACCATAAATGGTTTTGCACCTAAAGAGCTTAGAGTCCCAGAATTCACATGGAAATGCAAAGGACCTATAGTATCCAATACAATTTTGAAAAATAAAAGAGCTAGAAGATTGACCTAAGTCTTTAAATCTTGGGCTTGCCTGATCTAAATTCAATATTTAATTTTTTAAAAAGCCAGGTGCAGGGCTGGGGTTGTGGCTCAGTGGTAGGGCGCTCGCCTAGTGTGTGTGAGGCCCTGGGTTCAATTCTCAGCACCACATTTAAATAAATAAATAAGGTATTGTGTCCAACTACAACTAAAAAATAAATAAAAAAATAAAAAACAGGCGCAGTGGCATACACTTATAATCCTGGTGGCCCGGGAGGCTAAAGCAAGAGGACCATGAGTTCAAAGCCAGTCTCAGCAACTAAGCAAGGCCCTAAGCAACTTAGCAAGACCTGTCTTTAAATAAAAATATTTTTAAGGGGATAGGAAAGGTAGCAGAATACAACAATTACTAATAGGGCATTATGTAAAATTGTGGAAGTGTAACCGACGTGATTCTGCAATCTGCATTTGGGGTAAAATTGGGGGTTCATAACCCACTTCAATCTAATGTATGAAATATGATATGTCAAGAGCTTTGTAATGTTGTGAACAACCAATAAAAAAAATTTAAAAAAAAAAGAAAAAAAAATATTTTTAAAAGGGCTAGGATGTAGCTCAGTGGTTGAGAGCTTCTAGGTTTAATCCTAGGTACAAAAAAAAAAAAAAAAAAGACTTAGTATAAAGTTAAAGCAACCAAAATAGTGTGGCATCGGCCTAAGGATAGACATATACAGATTAACAGAGCAGAAGAGAGTTCAAAAGTAGACCATATATACATCAACTGTCAATTGATTTTCAACAAAGGTGTCAGGAAAATTCATAGGTATAAGACAATCTTTTCAAAAATGCTACTGGAGGGAGACAAAGAGAAAGAGGAAGGGCTCATAAATTCAGCCCTTACCTCACAACATGCAATAACATTTACTCAAAAAGGATAATAGACTAATATACTTAAATTTAAGAGTCAAACTTATAAAACTTCTCAAAGACAAAATATGGGAAATCTTTTTTAAAAACTTTATTTTATTTATTTATTTTTTTTTTTTATGTGGTGGTGAGGATCCAACCCAGTGCCTCACACAGACAAGGCAAGTGCTCTATCACTGAGCCACAACCCCAGCCCAAATATGGGACAATCTTTATGATCTTGGGTTAAACAAAAAATTTTTAAGTGGGAAAAACCCAAATCATAAAAGAAAAAGAAAAACTCGTAAATTAGGTATTTCTCCAAAGATGCCTGAAAGGCCAATCAGCACCTGAAAGGATGCCCAACATCACTTTTCATTTGGAAAATACAATTCAAAACCACAATGAGGTGGGAGAGTGAACACTATTTTAAAAAAAAATTGAAAATAACGGTAGCTGGCGATGATATGGAGAAGCTGGAACACTTGTGCCCTGTTGGTGGGCATGAAAAAACGGTGCAAACACTATGGAAACACTCTGGCATTTCTTTAAAAAAAATCAAACATAGAATTCCCATACAATCCAACAATTCTACATCGAAAGAACTGAAAGCAGGGTCGTGAAGACACATCTGAACACCAGGACAGCGGCAGGACCGCGGCAGGACAGCGGCATCCCTCACAATAACGAAAAGGTGGAAGAGTATAAAGGTCCATCCCTGATGAATCCTGTAATGGAATGTGTTCTTCCTCAAGAAGAAAGGAAACCCTGACCCATGCTGTATGCAACCTGGAGGGACCTTGAGGACATCCTGCTATGTCAACCTTAAGTCATAAAAGACAAATATGATATGATTCCACTTGTGGAAGCCCCATTCAGAGACAGAATGGTGGTTTCAGGAACTGGAGGCATGAAGGAGGAAGGGTTGTTTAGTATAGTCTCCGTGTGGCAGGATGAAAAGTTCTAGAGATTGGTGACACAAAAATGTGAATATACATTGCTAAACTGTACACTTAAACATAGTTAAGATGGTGAAATTTATGCTATGTGTATTTTACTGCAGTTAAAACCATAACCAATGAGTGGGCTCAGACAGGAGTTCAGAATTCAGAAGGAAGCCAGGCTCCGGAGCTCACGCCTATAATCCCAGCAGGTCGGGAGGTGGAGGCAGGAGGATTGTGAGTGTAAAGCCAACTTCAGCAAAAGCAAGGTGCTGAGCAACTTGGTGAGACCCTGTCTCTAAATAAAGTACAAAATAGGGCTGGGGATGTGGCTGTCAAGTGTCCCCAAGTTCGATCCCCAGTACCAAAAAAAAAAAAAAAAAAAAAAAGAATTCAGAAGGAGAGAAAGCCATCACCTGTGACTACAGGTTGTCCTGCAGCAGAGCACCTAGCTAGGGTCTAAAATCCAACCTACACTCGGTTCTCCAAGCCAAACACCCTACGGAAGGAAGGAAGGAAAGGAGGGAGGGAGGGAGGGAGGGGTAGGGAGAAAGGGAGGAAGGAAGGGAGGAGTGGGGAGGCGGCCTGAAGAAGGACAAGTCCTACCATGTCTGGTGGGTTTGTTCCCGGGACTTTTGCTTTAAAATCATCTGAACCTATGAGAGAATAGCACAGAGTGGCTCAGAATGACTATTTAGGATTTATGCTTCCCATTTCAAACTGTATTGTGTGTGGAGCTGTAGCAGATTTTTCTTGGGAAGGTAAGGTTGAAGACCTGGATGACTTTTTCTTCTTCCCACTGACCTCTTTTTAAACAGCCAATGACATGGTGGTGAACAATTCTGCCCTTTCTTTCAGTCCATTCTTCTGAATGGAAAAACTTCTGGGAATAGTCAACACATCAATGTTAATATTTAAGCTGATTTTTTTTGTGCCAGGGACTGGTCCAAACACTTTACTTGGATTATATCACTTAATCCTGAAGCAATCCAGAGGAGCTAAATAGTATTAATATCTTTTTCAAGTTTTTTTCTATTTTTTTTTTCCAAATCTGGTGGTGAAACCAGGGCCCTGTGCATGCTAGGCAAGTGCTCTGCCCCTGAGTTGCACCCCCAGCCTGTATCATTAAAATGTTAAATATTGTAGATGAGGAATCTGAGACTCAGGTTAAATAATTAGCCTGAGGTCACACAGTCAAAAAAAAAAAAAAAAAAAAAAGATCTGGAAATACATACTTGATTTTTCCTTAAATAACAGACATGACCTTTCCTTTCAAAACAGAAAGTAAACAAATTAAAGGCTGGCATTCTTTGGAGGCCATCTCCTTCTAGAGGGAGCTGGAACCTGCTAAGTTGGCCTGAGGGGAGAAAAACAAGGAGGCAGCCTGAAGATTGCCATCCACCTCCCGGGGGCCTCTTCTACCAGGCCAGCTCTGCCTCAGGGCTTGTGGCTCAGAGAGCACTGAGTTTCTTGCAGTTTCTGGCGGAAGACACGCTTTCTTCCTGCTCCACTGGGAGGACAGAGACCTTGCCCCACTCTACCTGAAGGACTCTGCCTATCTATCAGGATGGAGGTCAAATACCAGGGTCTGTAGGAAGACTTCCTCCTCCCCCCCCACCCCCACGATAAGCCCAGGGCACTTACCACATGACACAAAAGTGATCTCTTTTCCGTGTCTGCCCCTCCAGTTAAAGCAGAGACAATATCTTTTTTTTTTTTTTTCCTTCACAATGCTATGGATTGAACCTGGGGCCTCCCATGCTAGGAAAGCACTCTTAATTCTGAGCTGCACCCCCAGTCAAGGCTATTTTGTTAGCGACTATGATTTGTGTGATCACTGCTTTACATACAGCATCTCATTTAACTCCCCAAACAATCACGAGGTTGGTACTCTCAACCCCTTCCTTCAAAATGGGAGAAATGTTTTGAAGCAGGTAGGTTCTCTAAGCCAAGAGGAGACAGATAAAGGCTGATCACAGGTGTGATCCCAAAACCTGTACATGTAATCTCTATAAATATTTCCCACATTCAGCTTCGTATTCTCTATGTCCAACACCATAGCTTGCAAATAACTGATGTTTAGGAAGTGTTTACTGACCTGATTTGAAGCCATCAGCTAAATGACCTGGATATGTGACATGTTAGCTGAACAGATTCTGGTAAATGAAGGATGATGTTTCCTAGCTCACCACTCTCCCACACCGTATGTCCAGAATTTTCATCAAATGAAAAAGTTTGATAAACCTGTAGGAATAAAATATCTTTTGTCTTTAAAATAAACCAATCCACACAAATGTAGGTACAGTATTTAAAAATTGTGAAACTTTATCCCCTTTGGGGGCAAATTAAACCAAGAAATACAAAGGGTCGAAGAGGGCATTCTCTAGGCCCATCTGGCTGCACCCAGTGCATAAGGATCTGCCAATCACCAGGCACAGTACCCAGCTGGTCCAGGTCATTGAGAGAAAAGCTGCGTGCAGATAGCTC
This sequence comes from Spermophilus citellus, assembly GCF_964194105.1. NCBI lineage: Eukaryota > Metazoa > Chordata > Mammalia > Rodentia > Sciuridae > Spermophilus > Spermophilus citellus. The sequence goes on from NC_138195.1 coordinate 84,601,922, forward strand.
ATATACTGGAATAAATCAAGATACATAATTACCATTTTCTGGAGAAGAGCAGACTTATTCAGGGTAAGCATCACCCTGTTGCTGACTTTAGAGAACAAATTTTAGGAAAAATGAGGGGCAGAAAAGGGAGGGACTGAGGCTACATGGTTTAAAAAAGAGGGTCAGGGCTCATGGGTAATACTTTCTTAACCTCCTAGAGATGAAAAGCTGGGTTGAGGAACTGTTTTACTAGGGTCCCCAAATAGTGATAAGTGAAGAATCTGGCTGAGCTGAAATTCAACAACTCTGAAAGTTTCACAATAAATTCAACACTAACTAATGTTTGTGTTGAAGATTCTGTGCAATCTGCATGAAATGAGATAATGTACGTAAAAAATTTAGCATGGCATCTGGTACTGAGTTTCCCTTCACTAAATGTCAATAGACATTATTATGTGTATTCGTGTTAATATTGCTATTGTCGGTTCACTTGTTCCTCAAAACACTATGGGTATATACTATTATCATCTCCATATTACATATGTGGAAGCTCAGACAGGTTTAGTGGCCTGTTCAAGTATATACACTTAGAAAACAGAGGCAGCAGAGCCCAAGCACAGGTGCCCTGGAGTGCAGGAGCTACCATCTTAAGAGTCATGGTGGCCACCATTTGTAGAACAGCCACTAAAGGCCATCTGTGCTGAGCATTCACAATCACCTTTACTGACCAGCCCTGCAAAGTATTATTATTCTTCCCTTTAAATTAAAAAAAAAATGAGGGGCTGGGGATGTGGCTCAAGCGGTAGCGCGCTCGCCTGGCATGCGTGCGGCCCAGGTTTGATTCTCCAGCACCACATACAAACAAAGATGTTGTGTCTGCCAATAACTAATAAATAAATAAATATTTAAAAAAAAATGAGGCTTGAAGAGGCAATGCCCCGTCTCTCAGCTAGCAGGCATCTAAGGATGAATCCAAACTCTGTTCTACCTGGACCCAAAGACTATGCCCTTCATGATACCAGGCTGTCCTAGATCATCCTCTGTCAAACACGGTGAACTTGCTTGGGCCCACATGTACTGGCCCTTCATGGCCCTGCACTTTGCAGGTGCTGTTGTGCAAAAAGGAAGGAATGTGGCCAGGTAAACAGTCAGTGAAGAATTTTCCATGCATGACCCCAAGTTCAAAAACCAATGCTTCCTGGCAGGGACGGTTGTGTGCTTGAGTGACAAATCTGGATACATGAAACATGGGGCTTTCCTGGAAAAGTGATTTCTAGGGAGGAGACTAATTCTTCAAAGCAATTAGTTTTTAGAATAAATTATATACATATATATTTTGAGGTGCGCACTAAGCATTCACTCTCACTGAGCTACACCCCATCCCAAATTTGATATATTTGAACTGAATGTGGAACTCAGGATATATGGTCTTCCCCAATTCAAGAGCTTCCCAGACACATCAAATCACAAATGTCACAAAACAAATCACAGAATCTCTCTCCCTGGCACACTCTGCCCCTCTGCTGCTACTCTGGGGCTCTGCACTGCTCAGATGGAAAAAAATGTACTGCCCCCAAAAGACCTAAGAAATATCAAAAGGAGCATAAATGACAGTTTCTGCCTTGATTTATTTTGGTGTCACAGATGTTGCCACACGGTGCAAACTGTATGATAATACTTGCTGATTACAATGGCAAAGCATAGACTTCAGTTTGGATTGAAGTATTATCAGCACCACAGGAAACTACAGGTCTTACCCTGCAAAAATAAATGTTGAAATTCAGTACAATCTGTTAGTTCTTCCTAGGGTTTCACCTTCCCCAGTTTTCCCCTCCTCAGGAGAAAATCTTTAAAACCATTTCATAGATAAAAATAGGTTTGGAGTTTCACAGGGGTAGCTTGTAATTCTGTGCCTCTAGACTATGACCGCACATCTCCTTAGAATACTTGGGTCAGTCTAATTGAAAAGCTCAGCCGACATCCCAAAGCAATTGTTCTGATCATTGCTTAACGCACTCCTAAGAAGCTTCCCGAAGATAAGCCAAGTTCCATCCTCATTTCTCTGGTTTGCACTCAGAAAGAAACGTAAGTATATGTTATCCTTCAGTGTGAGTTGCGATTTTAATTACTGGAAAAAAAATGTTATTAATTCTGATCAGGTTTACTCCAAAGGTAATAAAGATAAAAGCTGTCAAAATTAATTAAGCACATATTCATTAAACCCAAGGTAGCGTCAGTTTCTTTATTGCTCAAATACAATTAACACTTAATCTCGGTAAGTTACATAATCATGTGCCTGAAAATAAAGGGAGGATACAACCTTGGCCTTCTCCGTTTTACATGGGAAAATATTAATGACGCTGACATCAGAGACAATTAGACAGTGTCAGCCGATTGTTTTTAGCCAGCTTTCTCTCACATCTGTGGTGTCTACAAGCAAGAAGGCTCATTGTTTCCACAGGCCTCCTTCGGGCCTTGGCTTTTTGTGTAAACCGTCAATCTCTTGGCGAATATCAAAGCCGTGAGGAAATTAGAACAGACCAGCTCTGCTGCCCCGCACTAAAGCTTAGCAGGGTGCATCCACTATGCTACTAATTAGGCAGTGACCAACAAAATAACCTGTCAATGTCCGCTAGCCATTTCCCACACACCTGCATTTCATACCCTAATAAGCATACAGCAAGAGAGAAAAAGGCATAACTGTTGAAGTGTGAAAAATGAACAAAATATAACAATGTTTCCATCCCCACCTATACTTCTGGCAATTACCATTTAACATTAGGGGGACTCAACATGTCTGAGGACTCACAATACAGTATCTGAAACTAAAACCCAGGGGGCAAACCACACATTGAGACTGTATTAAGGTTTGCTTCGAAAATATCACACTAAGAAGAATCTAGAGTTATGTATAAAACCCAGGAAACTGAAAATGACCATAATTTAGATTAGGGACCAGGAGGCTGACTTTTTAAAAACATTTTCCATTCAAGCCATTGAAAGAGAAATGCATACTATTCTCTTCATCGTTTCCTTCCATAAAACCAAAATATATAACAGGACGGGGACTAGAATATCAGGTGGTCCCACTTTTCCTCATACGTGCCACCCGGATTCAGTAAGTTTGGGATCCATCGTTCATCTGGACTCCCATATATTCATTGATTTCTCTTTTCAGGTCTCTATATTTTTTTCTCATGGGTTCCCACTGTCTTCTTTTAGACAAGATTCTGAAAGCAGTATTTTAGTTTCTAGTACTTCCATTCATAGAGAAAGCTACATGCCTTGCAACAGAGGGAGCCCAGAAGGTGCTTCGTTAAGTGGATTTAAAAACACTCCAACTTTGTCCCTTGAGCTTTAAAATGTATTTGGAAACTCGTCACCCACGTCCAACGTCCACACATGTAGAAACAGGTCCCATTACACCTTTAACATATCAGTCGTCTACAGAGATTCCACCCAGATCTCTTTTTAAGACTCTGCCCAATGACTTAGTTCACAAAAATCTCTTTTGTTTTTACTCTAATATCTTTATTGATTCCAGTCTTCTTGAACATAGAAAGATAAGAGTGCTGCTATCAAAAAAAAAAAAAAAAGAAAAAGAAAAAGAAAAAAGAAAAAAATGGTAACTGTGCTTAAAAGGAATACAAAAATACCTCGACCTCTCTCAAACTGAAGGGTTAAAAGCAAACAAACTTTGCACAATGACTCCAGTTTATTTAGCCCCAAACAAAGATTTTATGGTACAGGTATCCATATGATAGATTTCTTCTGAAAAGGCTACCAGCTTTTAAGACCCTATATCTTTGGAGCAGCTCCTTTTTGTGCCTTTGGATCCAGCTGAACTTTTTTTTTTTTTTTTTTAATTTAAGCGGGAACAAGAGAAGTGTAAAGACAAAATTGTCACAGGGAGCAGCAGCGTCACCACATCTCAGTGTGTGCCCAGGAGCCTATATTGTGAGTGCATCCTCCTCGATGGTACTGCAGACAATCTAGACCAACATCCAAATGGTATTTGTTAGATCCTTCTGAACACTGCTTTTCTTTCATTCGACTTTATCCAAAAACAGCGTTTTCAATTATAAATAAAAACTTTCTCCACCTCTTCCTACTTGAACCCGAGTACAGAAGGCCCCTATTTAAAATGCAGCTCCGGAGCCGCCACCAGGCTGCCTGTTCAGCTGCCAGTGGCTTTTGTGTACAAAGATGTTAATTGGTCCTAATCCCCTCCTAGAAGCTGTTTTGGTAGCCTGACCTGGCACCCTGAAGAAGGACACCTTGGTGTGAAGAACTAAAGGGTCCATTGAGGAGGGAGTGAAAGGCAGCCACGCATTCCAACACATTTTAATTTCAGGAATTAAAAAAGAGGAACATCATCATGGAGATCCTAGAGAAATCGCACAAAGCTTTAATACCAGTGAAGTGAGTTCTACAAACACCCAAGCTGTACGCACGCGCGCGCGCACACACACACACACACACACGCACACGCGCGCGCGCACACACACACACACACACACACACACATACACAAAGAGAGGATAGGAAGCCCCAGAGTGGGGCAAAGGGAAATTTGGATTCTCAGATTCTCCATTTTATTACTTCAGCTCATAATCTGGTTCTCTGAGAGCTGAACTTGGCTAGTTGTGACATTTGTTTTTTTCTATCCTAATTGACCAAACTGACATGCTTATGAAAATCAGATCCCCATCCTGTCCCACCCAGAAGGACTTCGGGAATGCATGGTCTCATTTGGTTGAAGTGTAGCATCCAACTCAATGACTTCCTTTAAATTTGTATGACAACTCCCAGTTTCTGGAAGAAAAGGTGAAAAGAAAAGAGTAGTAATTGTTGCAGAAAACTTTTCATTCACTCCATCACCTGTCAAACAAATAACCTTCCTTCTCAGCACATGGCCAAGTACTATCTATGCTACGTGCCAATTTAGAGAACATACATTTACACCTTGGGTGGCACATTATGCTAATGAGGTGCCTGATGGACGATGGTGAGATTTTGAAGTTTTTGACAGAGTTCAATGATCAACTTCTTGGGTCAAAGGAGCTTGCCTTTCACCTAATAAAAGCAGAAAGATAAGGTTCTGGAATACTGAAAGGGTACCAAATGCCAGATTTTCAACCATGACCCAGCTTATACTTTAATCTCCTTGCTGATTTTTGAACACCACCCCCCACCCCACCCCCACCCCCGCCCCTGTTAGCACAAGAGATGCAGATAAGGGCAGAGAGTTGGGAGGCCCTGCTGAGGACACAGAAAGGTGCTTCATGTGGTGTGAAGCAAGTAGCCTCAGGACTAGAGAGGCACAGAAGATAAGGTTTTCTGCCTCTAGGAGCCTGCAATGTGAAATGGCCTCACCTAGGGAATAAGAGATTCCGATATCAAGATGCGGTCTCTATAATGTAATCAAAGACTAAAGACAAGCCCGAAGTATCAGCAGTCCTGATTTGGTCAGAAACTCCTTTCCCATAAACTGAACTTCTTCAGCAGCATTTTTTTTTTCTAAATGTCCACAACCTGTAAAAACCACTGAGCAAGCCCACCAAAGTCCACTCTGAATATGAGTATTTCCCTTTGAATATAAAATCTCATTTAAAAATTATTTAATGGAGGCCTAGCATCAATCCATGTCACGTTGTTTGTTTTGGGTCTCAGGATACTAAGGCTAGAACTAAAGTAACTTCCCCAATTCACAAAATAATGAGATTAAGATTTGCACCATATCTGGGTCATAAAAACTCACAATATTTTTAAGCACACCTTGATGCCTCCCTAAATTATTTTAAACTCTTACTTACTAGAGACAAATGAGATCTAAAGGTGCTAGTCATTCCAAGTGTCTATCACTACCATAATCATATAGCAAATGCTGAATGAGTATTTGTTGAATTCAATTTTATTGATCCTTCCTTGATCTAACCTTTGAAGTCTGGTTTAGAAGTCTAATTCTTCCTTTACAAAGCCAAGTGGCTCCAGACAAGTTACTTTAAGTCTCTCATAAAATGGATAAATAACTGTCTATCAGACTGTCATAAAGAGTACATGCATGTAAACCACCTGACACACAGAGGTCAGAGCCCAACCATGACCGTCAGGCCAACACCACCTGTTTTGTATTTATGGTGCTAGGGATTGAACCTAGGGCCATGCATGTGAGAAACAAGTGCTTTACCACTGAGCTCTATCCCTGGCCCCCCACCTGCTTTTATGAATAAAGCTTTATTGGAACACTGCTATACTCATTTCTTTAGGCATTGCCTATGTCTGCTTTCACATCATGATGGCTGACTCGAATGGCTGTAACACAGACAGTAGGCCCCAAAGCCCACCATCTTTTCTATATGACTCTTTACAAAAAAAAAAAAAAAAAAAGAAAAGAAAAGAAAAAAGCCAGAACTTGAAGAAGATAACTCCACACTAGAGACCAAGCTTCCAATATATGTATCTTTGGGGGGACAAACCAAATCCAAGCCATAGCAGAAAAAAAGGTAAAAATTGAGGGTGGGGTAGAGAGGGTCACAGAGGACCTTTTAGGCCTCAAGAAAGATTTTGGATTTTAGGCTAAGACCTAAGCAGGAGGATTTAAAGTGACATAATGTAATAACTAAATGGATAGAAGAGACAAGAGTTGAAATAGGGAGCTTCGACAGCTGAGAAAAGGCTAAACTCTAGGTCTCCTATGTCTCAGTTGATTTTCTTTTTACTACACTAGGCTGTTTTGGGGAAGGTAGTCACATGATATGTATATCTGAGTGTTCTCCAAGCTTTGATTATTTCCATCCAAATGGGGCTTCAGGGACAGGCAGTTACATAGACGAGTCATGTGGGTGTGAAGACTTAAAAGACAAAGTGGTGGCTACAAGTTCTTCTTGCAAGCCTCAGGAAATGAGGCAAGTTGAAGAAATTAGGTTCAACATCAAGAGACAAGAGAACATCTGGAGAGTGAAGAGCCACAGCCCTGACCCAGGAAAGCAAAGTAGCATGTATCTAGGAGGGGAAGGGCAGGCCCAGAATTGTCTTGTGTTTAATTCTGAGAAATCAGTGAAGAATTCTCAAGTGAAAGAGGGACCCAAGAGGGCAGAGCAGGGGCCAGTGGGTGACAGGATAGAAGAGGGTCCCAGGGGAAAAGGAAAACACCAGCAAGATGTAGTTTATCTCACTAGGAGTAAGAACTTTCTAATTCAGAGCTGTCCAAAGAGAGAAGAGCCACCCTAGGCGGGTGGCTGAAATTACTTACTCAACCTCATTCCAAACCAAGTGCTAGAAGGAAGCTCCCTGCTGGCTGAATCAGGGGACCCTGGAGTCCATTCCAACATGAGATTTGGTGGTTGCCACAAAACCTGAAAATGTCCTGTACCAATTACAAAATTAATTGATTTTTTTAAAAAATGGCATAAAATAACATCATGAGGGGAATCAAGCCTTGGTCCCTGTTTTAAAAAACCGACCTATCTCCATAGCAAGACTAGGATTCTGGCTTTCCCATGTCCTGCTGGGGGATGGGCACTGCTCTATCCTAAGGAACACTGGACCTGCTGAAGACTCTAAGCAAAGTGCCTGGCATGACAGAGAATACCCCAAGTACCTACATTTCTAACAGGATGGTAAGTCAGCCAAATCTCAGATACCAAAGTATTTCTCTTAAGGCAAAGACCAAGATTAATTCCTGATTAGGTTCTGCAGAGATCAAGGCCTTGCTACTTAAATCGGACACGCTGAAATGAATTTGGCCAAATGTTCAGGGACTTATTTTCCTCTCACTTCAAATACCTGAGGAAATGGGCTGCCAGTGAAAAGCCCTGCATTGTTAGAAAATCCAGACCACGACGTGCTTCCTGGGATCTGAAAATTAGCAGGCGCACCCTGAGCTTCCTGCCCTAGTGTTTTCTTGCCTTTTTTCCCCCCTTCACCAAGTGGATCTGGTTACATTTGTTTCACCTCTCAGATATTTTGGCAATTTTCCTTTTAGAACGGAAGAATTCAGTTCCTTTCTTAAGAGTCCAAGCAGGAAAGGCAGGTGAAAAAGTTAACTGAAAAAAACTTAACAGTGCCAGTACCATAATTACCCAAGGAATAGAAAGCTCTATTCTCTCAGTGATGAAAAAGGGGGAATTACACATGTAACTTCCATTAACATTAATGGGACTTACCTCCATAAATCCCTTAAGCATCAATGGGAAGAATGGACCCCGCATAACTATTGGCCCCAATCCTTCACTCTTTCAGTCACTTCTATTATCTGATTAAAGGGCAAGGAGAGCAGCGCTCGGCAAACCAGACCCACGTGAAGCTCCACACCACTGAATTTATCGTCACCTGCCTCTTCAGGACATTTTGGCAGAACAATTATAAAAACTGAGGTCTTTCTTTTCTTTCTTTCTTTCTTTCCTATTTTCCCTGCCTTATTCTTTTTTTTTTTTACCTGATGGAAAGAGAACCCAATAAATTACATGAGATTCTTATGTATGTTTTACACAAGATTTGCCTTGATAGTTGTGGATTTTGAGAACTCCTGATCCTGCCCTGGAATACAGTTATTAGCAAATCTATGCTGGACAGAGATGCTTACCTGGATACATGGCTGAGGATCAGACTGATGGAGAAGACCCTGTTGTACCCAAATAACACAAAATGAAGTGTGGTGTATTGCTGGGCAAGTACAAACTAAGAAGGCTTATTTCTTGACATCCTTACTAAGAAAAACTGCCTACTCAGGATAAAGGGAAGATTTCATGAAAGAGGTAGTATCTGTTCAGGGCCTTGGAAGCCAAATGAAATGATCTTTACCACAACCCCTCAGATAGAAATGAATGCAGAGAACACTTTAAAAAAAAAAACAGATGAGGCATGATAACAAAAGTCAGTGGGTTAGACAGTGGGTTGGGGCCAGGTAAACCTACATTTGACTCCTGGTTCTGACCAGCCAGGGGCTCACAACAAACTGTTTCTGCACCCACAAGATGGAGATAATGCTACTACATCACCAGGTTGTCAGTTTCGTAAATGAGGCAATTGTGAAATTTACTAAAAGCTTCAGCCCTAAGACTGATAATATTAATTGCTCATTAATTTGCAATTATCATTAAAATTATTTGCTATTAATAGCCTCCAAAGTGAAAGTCTGATATGTCTGACTTTCTGTGGGAAGTACATGGTTGGATGAGATCCCAGCTGGGCTATCTCCCTTACCTCTGACACCTTCAGCCCCACTGCAACCACCTCTGGTCACTACCACACAAGGCTCCCCTGACCTTAGGTGTGCACCACTCCACATGGCCCAGATCCACATCTCTGCCCAGAGCGCTGTCCCAGACCACCTGAACCCACAGCGATGTCCACAAAGCTGCCCCTGCACATCTCAGGTGAGGTGATACTATGTTTATGTGAACACATCACTTCCCCAGCTGCACAGCCAGTGTTCTGAGGCAGAGCCTGGACCTTTACTGCAGAGGCCTCAACAGCACCAAGCACAATGACATATAAAAGGTATACAATATGTATTAGCCACTGACAGGTCCTAATAAGCAAATGTTATAAAATAACTATATTCATTAACACATGTGCTTTATGGTAAGCAAACATCTTTTCCTTGGATGATCATACAGAGTATTCCTGTAAATCTTATTAAATAAACAAATTAACAATTTGTGTTCTTATTATTGATGAAGGAACCAAGATCCAAAAGGTCAAATGACGTGCCATAGTCACATGGCTGGTATTTGGCTGGTCTTTTGATACTAGCCCTATTCCTCATAAGCATAGGACCTGTTTGCTACTGTAGGTTTTACCAAATTAGTCCAGTAATAAACCATGCTGACAGTATGTTTTCTAAACAAGGTAAGGACATTTATGCATAGGCTTGCTTTTCAGTCTTTCTGGTTTGGCCTTATCCCTTCAAAATGATCATGATTTTAAAGTACCAGATCAATGAACTGAATTTAATAATGAAACAGTTCTAACAGTGTCCTCTGTTGAGGCCAGAGCCACTGAGGGGCAGCAGAAACAGAGCTTCCCAATGACTCCACCTGTGTGCATCCTTCTCAGCTGTAAGCCTTCAGGATCAATAACCTGGGAAACAGTTGGGAGTCCAAAGCAGCAGCTCCTGCAGGCTGCAACGTGGGCTCCCCAGCCTGATGGTCACAGTCAACAAAAACAAGTTCCCCATTCCCTTTCACCCTGGGTTTTGACTCCTCCCTTCCTTATAATTCTGGGGAGCAGGTCAGATGTTGGTCATGTTCCTTACACATTTTTGTCTCCATCCCTGTAACCGAGTTGCATTGTTCTCTCCAGGGTGCTTTTCATGCTTATGTCTCCCAAGATTGTCCTTTAAAAGCTGTCAGATTGGGGCTGGGGGCTTAACTCAGTGATGGAGCAGTTGCCTAACATTCAAAGCCCTGAGTTGGATCCTCAGCACTGCAAAAAATAAAAAAACTCTGGGCTAGGGATATAGCTCAGTGGGTAGAGTGCTTGCCTCACATGTAGAACACCCTGGGTTTTATCCCCAGCACCACGAAAAATTTAAAAAAAAAAAATTTAAAAACCTGGCAAATGACTTAGCCTCTCTATATCTCAGTTTCCTCAAACTTAAAATGGGGGAGGGGGGACGAACCTATTTGCATGGTTGTTTTGAAAAATAAATAAGTTAATGCATGTGAAGTGCTCAAAATAATGCCTGGTGTGGTAAATTCTCGATAAGTATTTGCAATGAAGATGACTTTAAAGAGAATACCTTAGCCAAAATCCTCCACTTCTTTCCCCAGCTTTGGCTTATCTCTAGTAATGAAGACCATAATAAAATTAGTGAAGCACTGAGCACGTGCTGTCTGCTGGGTGGACAGCAGAGTGATTAAATGATTCCCATAACAACTGTAAAAGGCAGGATGTCATTATAGTCATTTTACAGATCAGGAAATAATCTCAGAAAGGTGAAGTCCTTTGCCCACAGTCACACTGCTCAGTGAGGCTCAAAAGACCAGGATATTGGGGCTGGGGGTGTGGCTCAGTGGTAGAGCACTTGCCTGGCATGCAGGAGGCCCCTGGGTTTGATCTCCAGTACTGCAAAAAAAAAAAAAAAAGGCAAAACAAAAACACCCAGGATATTAGGATATTGATATTGATGCCCACATGATGTCCTCTGCAGTCTGTCCCCAGATTGTAGCCAGCAAGTCAGTTTCCGGAAGCCCTCCCCTGGAAAGAGAGGCAGTGAAATACAACCCCATCCTCCCCTCTACTGTCACCAACAGCAACCACGCCAGCTCCACAGCTCCCATGTGATTTTTGAATCAGTTTGGAAAGTATGTGCAATTATCTAATTTACTCCAGATATGTATGTCAATCTGGGTTTAAACTGTCATAATATGATGAAAACCAAAGACTGAAAACCACTCAGAGTGTGCTTGACAGCAGTTGCAACTGAGGCAAAGCCCTACCTACCCTGTCTCAGGGGAACCCACAAAGCCCAATAGGCAGGAAGAGCAGGCGAGAGGACAGCAACCCTAACTCTGTAACTCAGTGGACAGCTTGCTGGAAGTCTTCAGAAGTCTGGAGAAAAGCTAAGGGGAATTCCCTCAGCGATTCTGTGAAGTTTTCATAGATGAGATGAACTTTTCCCTGAGTTGCCCACTACTGGTCACTTTTGAAGAGTGGGTTAAACCTTGTAAAATATTACCCTGGGCTTCTGATTACTATTTTGTTCCCTTGCTTAGCTAGGGAGCTATTTTCTTAACCACCACTTGAAATTATGGAGATTGCCTGGAGATGTGGCACGCACCACTAATCCCAGTGACTTGGGAAAATGAAGCAGAGCGATCCCAAGTTCCAGACCAGCCTTGACAATTTAGGGAGACCCTGTCTCAAAATAAATTTAAAAGGGCTGGGGGTATATCTCAGTGGCTAGGGGTATATCTCAGATTAACTGGGGTTAATTGACTGCCCCCCCCCAAAGGACAGAGAGACTGGGAGGCTTAAAAATTTATATTACCACAGATAAAACTTATTTTAAATTAGTGGACATGAGCTAAGTGATCCTGATGGGAAGAGGGAAATTGAGAGGTGGAAAATTTAGGCATTGTACCAGCTCAGGTGCTATTCTGGCTCTAGAAATCTTTAGCTGTATACCTTGGGCAAGTTATTTAATATGAGTCTCATTTTTTTCCTCATCTGTAAAATAATGTCTATATAATCCTCCTCAGAGAGTCTCAAAGTGGTGTCTGAACCAGCAGCACACACATTACCTAGAAATCTGATAGAAATGCAAGATCCTCAACGCCTCCTGCATACCTGTGGATGAAAATGGAGGGGACAGGCCACATGCACCTTCACAAGAGCCCCTGATGATACTGATGCAAACTAAAGTTTGAGAACCACTGGTCCGTAACAGATTTTTAGCCTTGATTTTGTATTGGAATAATCTAGACAATCTCTAAAAGAAATGATGCCTTGGTCCCAGCTCCATAAATTTTGGTATAATTAGTCTGAGGCATGGGCCATACCCCCAGGAAGCACGCACACACATATATATACACACATACACACACACACACACACACACACACACACACACACACACTCTGCTGCTGCTGCTCCAGGTGATTCTAATATGCAGTCAAGGTCAAAACCCTTCCAGAAATATTTCAGCATTAACTGATTTAATATATCTTCAGCAATTAGCACACTGTCTTTCACATGGTAGACACCCAATACATAAAGGCTTTCCTTCATAATATCTTTTGATTTGATGCTGTTTTTATTAAAATTCCAGGTGAGAAGGAAATTCACCAAAACACCAACAATGGTTTTCTCTGAGTTGTAGAATTAGGATGATTTTTAAACTTTCTTATTTTTTTTAACTTTTCTAAAGTTCTACAGAGGTATAGCCATATATTCCATTTATAATCACAAAATTAAATGAAACTAAATTTTAATAGAGGAAAGAGTCTTTTGAGGTTCTTACCTTAAATTATCCTCTCTGTGTCAATTAATCAATGAGGAAATCACATTATTTTAATTTTACAGATGGAGGAACTGAATCAGAGGAGAGTGTGCCAAGTTTATACTGGATTCTGCTGGTTGTTATGGTCAAAAGAGATAATATAATAATTGCAACTAATTACTCTTCTTTGGAATATCTCTCTTGTCCCTCAGGATAACAGTCTTCTTTCTCTGTATGACACAAAATGGGACCAACAACACTCGGTTGTGTAGGTGCAGGCACCAACTTCCTCAACTAGACCTCTAAAGCTCAAGAAATAAAACCAAGATGTTATCAAATTAAAAAGCTTCTGCACAGCAAAGGAAATGATTAAGAGTGTGAAGAGAGAACCTACAGAATGGGAGAAAGTCTCTGCCAGCTATTCCTCCAATAGGGGATTAATATCCAGAGTATATAAAGAACTCAAAAAACTTAACACCGAAAAAAGAAAAATAATAATAATAACTTGATCAATAAATGAGCAAAAGAACTAAACAGAGACTTTTCTAAAGAAGAAATACATGGGGCTGGGGTTGTAGCTCAGCAGTAGAACAGTAGAACAGTAGAACACTCCCCTAGCACGTGGAGGACTTGGGTTTGATCCTCAGCACCACATAAAAATAATTAATCAATCAATCAATTAAAGGTATTGTGTCCAACTACACCTAAAAAATAAATATTTTTAAAAAGGAAGAAATACAAATGGTAAGAAACATACAAAAAATATGCTCAGCATCCCTAGCAATCAAGTAAATACAAATCAAAACTACACTTAGATTTCATCTCACTCCAGCCAGAATGACAATTATGGAGATCACAAATAATAATACATGCTGGTGAGGATGTGGAGAGAAAGCTTACGCTCATTCTACAAATTAGTACAACCACTCTGGAAAGCAGCATGGAGATTCCTCAAAAACTAGGAATGGAACCACAATATGACTCATTCCTTAGTATTTATCCAAAAGAACTAAAATCAGCCTATTTTAGTGATGCAGCCACTTCAATGTTTATAGCAGCACAATTCACAATCGCCAAATTTTAGAATTAGCCCAGATGCTCATCAATAGGTGAATGGATCAAAAAAAGATGGTATATATACACAATGCAGTTTTACTCAGCCATAAAGAAGAATGCAATTATAGCATTTGCTGGTAAATGGATGGAAATGGAGAACATTAGGCTAAGTGAAATAAGTCCGGCTCAGAAAATCAAGGGTCAAATGTTTTCTCTCATAGGTGGAACTAGAACAAAATAAGGCAAAGGAGGTGGTGAAAGGGTGGAAGGGAGGTATCGGATATCATAGATAAACAGGGAAGATCAGTGGGGTAGAAACAGGAGACCGAGAGAGAGGAAGAACAGAAAAGTGGAGGAAATATGAAATGAATCAAACAAAATCATGCTATTTGCATATGTAACTATACCACAGGAAATTTCACCTCTATGTATATGTAGAAAGTACCAATCAAAAATAAATAAATAAGCAAAAGGAAGATCAGTAGAGTAAAGGAAGAAGTATAGGGAGAGGAGGAGGGGAAGGAAAGTTGAGAGGGGAAGAGACCGAAATCAAATTCCATGCCTGTTTGATTTTGTCAAAATGAACCCAACTGCTATGTAAAAGTATAATGTTCTAATAAAAACAGGACCAAGGGCTGATTCCACCTATTACCTAAGCGATACCTTGAGTCTCTGTCACCAACTGGCCATGTCACCCTCCTCTTCAAAGACGGCCCAGCAACTGCACTTACATATTGCTGTCACCACAGAAGAACTGGCACATCGTGCTACTTGGATTGCTAAGGAACACTGCAAAAGTCTCAGCCAGAAGGTCCAATTTGGGTTCTATAGCAACCACTACCACGTATGCACTATTCACTAGATATTGGGCACTAGGCTCAAAATTTAATAAGAATTTACAAAATGTGGGTCTGGGGCTGGGACTCAGTGGTAGAGTGCTCGCCTAGCAAGCATGAGGCACTGGGTTCGATCCTCAGCACCACATAAAAATGAAAAAGATATTGTGTCCACCTACCCCTTTTGCCTTAAAAAAAAAAAAAAAGAATTTACAAAATGAGGCTGAGAGCAGTGTTTCTCAAACTTTAGAGTGTATCAAAGTCACCTGGAGGTCTTGTTATATAGACGATCAAACTTTAGCCTGAAATTCTGATTCGGCAGATTCTTAGGATGGAGCCAAGGATGAATTTCTCACAAGTTCCCTTGGTGATGCTGATGCTGCAATCAACCACACTTTGAGGACACTGATTATCTTAAGTACTTTCTACCTCTGACACTCATTTGAACTTAAGCCCCCAACTCTTATCCTAGGGTCCCACATGGAGACTTCCAGATGAACCCCATAAATCCCCAATGTTTTGGTCACAATCCCCCATAATCTCCCAATGGGCAGTTTCTCTTTAAATATGAATCCAGCAAAGTTAATGCTTAATCCCCGAGGTACTTGCAGGGACCCTCCACAATGGGGAAGGCACAACCAAGTCCCAACCCTGGGAGCACACAGCATTTCTCTTAACAATCTATCCCTGGCTCTCATAAGCAGCACTTCCGTCAATCCCACACACAGGCAATGAAGCACCCTGGCTCTGGTTGGTGTCCTTTCCCACCTCACTAAGGCTGACATTGTACATGAAAGCCTTTTCCTCCTTCCACCGACAGAGGGCCTGGCCTGCTATGAGGAAAAAGAGAGCCCCACACTCTAAAGCATATGCTTTAAAATTTACAAAGCACTACCACACCCAGCCTTTCATTGGGCTTCATAATAAAACTCAGAAGTAGGCATTATTATTTTGTTTTCTCACTGGGGAAACAAAGGCTCACATAGGTTTAACAATTTGGCTAAAGCCCCACAGTTAATAGGAAATAGAGTCAGGACAACTAGCACCCCTGTCCCCATAGCCCTAGACATATTTCCATAGCCTCTTGATCCAAATTATGAAAAAGTTCCAATTAAATTTCTCTCCCTGACTCCCTTCTTCCTTAGCATATTACCAAGAATGAATCATTATGGGTAAGTAGACGAAGAACTCTAATTGCAGGTCTTGGAATGGAAATGTTTAATTACATAGTTACACATGTGATTTATCAACCAGTTTTGATCGTTGACAATTCTCTTTAAAGAATTCTTTTCCACTAAAAATTAAAATAATATATTTTTTAATCTGCCCTGGAATGCTTTGTTTTCATTCAAATAAAGAGCTGACTGCTTCTTATGAGTGTCATGATTTCTAGGCAATTGGTCTAATGTCAGACAGGCATTAATTCCTAGTAGATTTACCACGATCAGGTATGAAACTGCAGAGGCTTTAATCTAGAAACAATAATCATTTTCTGGACAGAGAAGTAGCAGGAATTTATCTGAAGTGGGAAGGGCCATTTTTAAGAAATCTTAAACCTGCACCCTTGATTCCCTTGAGCAGGAATATCCTCTAGATACAACCTAAAGAATCCTAAAGAGTGATGCTGAGGGCTGGGGATGTGGCTCAAGCGGTAGCGCGCTCGACTGGCATGCGTGCGGCCCGGGTTGGATCCTCAGCACCACATACCAACAAAGATGTTGTGTCCGCCGAGAACTAAAAAATAAATATTAAAAAAAAAATTATCTCACTCTCTCTTTAAAAAAAAAAAAAGAATGATGCTGACACAAATTTGATTTTACCTGGGAGAAGGGAAAGTTGGAGGGCTTTCGAGTCAAAGCAGCAAAAAAGGTCAAAGTTCTCCTGCATTACTGAGGCAGGAAAAGAATGAGGAATAAGCTCCACCTTCCTAAAAGTGAATTCCAGCTTAATCCCAAGATCAGATCTAAGGACACTTACCCCTGGAGCATGTTGGAGCAATGCTGTCAGTCTGCCTCTACATTCCTCTAGGGACCAACTTTGGGCCCAGGTCCCAAGAAGGCTTTTCTTGACCATCATGGAAATCATCTGTTTTCTACCAAGTAACCATATGTGTTATTGCTCAGAGAGGTTGACTTTTTATTAGAAGAACAGCTGAGCTGGGTTTGTAACTCAGTGATAGAGCAGTTGCCTAGCATGTGTGAGGCACTGGGTTCTATTCTCAGCATCACAAATAAATAAATAAAATAAAGATCCAATGATAATAATAACAACAACAACAACAACAACAACAACACAGCTTATAAGTAGAGGAACCAAGATTCAACTGCCCCACCACTACAAAAAAAAAAAAAAAAAAAAAGATTTGGACCCAGGTAGAATCTCATCCATTAATTGAGTCAGTAAATATCAATTAAAAGCCAGCTAGTTGATGGGTAGAATAAAATGATCCTGAAGAGTGCATTGAGGGGCTGGGGCTGTAACTTAGTGGTACAGCACTTGCTTAGCATGCCCAAGACCCTGGGTTCTATCGCAGTATTACAGGTGGGAGGCTGAGGCAGGAGGATCACAAGTTCAAGGCGATCCTCAAAAATTTATCCAGACCTAGCCTCGAAACAAAAATAAATAAATAAAAAGGGTGGGAGATGTAGCTCAGTGGTAGAGCGCCCCCTGGGCTCAATTCCCAGCACCGTAAAATAGAGGAGTGCAAAGAGACCATGTAGACCGCGCGGAGGTTTCAGGCTGAGAAGAAGGTGGGGCTTCACGGAAGATAAAAAGTGGAGGGTCCGTGAAGCCCAATTGCACTTACTTACATTAAAGTCACTCCTGCATCCAGACAGAGCCCTGGCTGGTGCAGAAAGCAGCTGGCCCTGCTTCCCCTCATGGCAGCCTCCTGTAAGGCGCCTGACTTCCCACAGCACATTCAGCGCCTCCTCTACCTGGGGAGAAAACTACACACTCGGCAGGAAGCAGGCCCTTGGATAGCCGGGTTGCTCTTCTACACTGCAGCTCACATTAGAGCAGTCACTTACTAATGGTACCCTTCAAAGTGGCAATTTACCAAAGGGTACTAATTTAGTACCTGGTCCTAGAAGAGTTAACTTACCTCCCTCTAGAGGTACCTAAGTGACTCCTGGCTAGAGAGGTGGTCCAGAGCACTGCAGTCCTCCCAACCTGCCCCAGGCTTCTGCGGCCCTCCGGTGAGGCATCAGAAATTGAAGTGCAGCCGGTGGTGGTGGTGGTGGCACATGCCTGTCATCCCAGCTCCTCAGGAGGATGAGGTAGGAGGCTTAGCCTGGGCCACTTGGCAAGACCCTGACTCAAAATAAACTACCAAGGGCTGGGATGAAGTTCAGTGTTAGAGCACACATAGGGCAAGGTCCTGGGTACAATTCCCCTGACCACAAAAAAAAAAAAAGAGTCCTTTTTTAAAGCAGTATTTCAGGAGTCCAGAGGACAGGGTTCCAGTGGTGGTTCTGCCGCCAAGTCCCTCTGCTACAGATCCTTCCCGTCTCTGTGCTTCTGTTTGCTCAAATTTGAAATGAGGGCAGTGGACTTTTGATTTCTGCCGTCCTCCTGACAGTCTAAGAAGATGATTCCTCACTCTTTTGGAGTCATAGATTCCTTTTAAGAATCCCTGCTAAGTGCCCATCTCTCCATAAAATTTGGCCTACAGTTTCAGAAAATGCATGGAAATTCTAAAGTTCATAATTCTTGGTTCAATATGGGCTCTGAAGTCAGACAGGTCTGGAATTGAACTCTGGAAATACCTCTTTCCCCCCCAACCCATCCCAGTCTCTTACCTTTGAGCCTCAATCAGAAAAATAATACCAATAGTACCTACCTTGCAGTATTGTCATGAGAAGGAAAACCAATTACATACAAGAACCTGGCTCATAGCAGTTGTCCAAAAAATGACAGATAAAGAAGAAAGGAACGGCACTTGTGATACATGCTCTGGAACTGTGTCATGTTCCCTTTGCCCACGGTAAACCTCAGTTATCTGTGCACTTCAGGTGTCCCTGAGTACTGTTGCTTGATCGTCAACTCTAGCTTCTCTCTGCAGGTAGTTCTTGTCACTGGGCCCTCTCCTTGTGCTCAGTTGGACTATCACAAGTCTCCATCTGTCTTCGTGTTAGGCCCCTCTTTCTGTGTCCCATGCTTCTCAACAGAGTCACACGAATCTTCCAGAAATTAGCACTTAAATTGTGACACACTCCTCAGAGCACATGGATGCAAGTACCACTCTAAGGATTTCTTCAAGTGAAATAAAATGGCACTCGCTTTATTGAGTTTTACTATAAACCAAACACTGATTAAGTCAACAGATTTCATTTAACCCTCTCAACAGTCTTATGGGCAATGTAGTATATTGTGTATAGAATATAATCTCTAAAATCTACTTGATATTGACCCTGAGTCCTTTATTCACTAGCTATATAATCTTGGACAAATCATTTGTCCTCTGTGCCCCTTCGCACCCTCATCTGTAGAGGGGAGATAGAAACTGGCTTATAGAGCCATTATGACCGTCAAAGGAGATTATACATTTCTAAATTATATGTAATGTACATTATATTTTATAGAGATTTTATATTTATATGTGGAATTCAGAAACTCTAGATTTGAATCTGCCATTTGGTAAATGCTCAATAGATATGAGCTATGTGATCTATCATTGTTCTGTTCACCTTATAAACAAGCAAAATAAGACCCACATAAGTTGTAAAGCACCAGTCCTGAATCAAACTGCTACCCCTCCAAATCTCTATGTATTAGAAAGCCAATGTCTTTTATGATGTCTTGAGTTATTTGGCCTTCATTCAAAGTCTCCCAGAACCTGACTCCAATTCCTACTGTTGGGTGCTTATACAAATTATTTATTCCCACCTAAATTTATTTTCCAACTTTTGAATGATGAGGCATTTACTCCTCAAAGGCCAAGCAGCCTGGAGTTGCCAGATCGCTGCATTTCCAGTACCTGGCAGTGACCATGGCAGGCAGCCGCAACTCTGCATGATGGTGTGTAGATGTTTGTTAAATCACATCACAGGTCCATTGCAGCATTCATCCGACTTTTATATTCTTTTTAAATGTAATTTAGCAGCCAGTGAACACTTATAGAGCATCTACTATGTGTCAGGGACTATTATTTCTTTATATTCCCCTATTTGGTCTAGCTTAGTATAGACTACCTACAGGAGCTCAGGAGAAGTGGGATCATTGTAAGATTCCTTCAGAATCTCAAATTCTTCAGATTCCTCAGACCATTTGAGAAGGTAGTTGCAACATATCACCTACGAAATATTCTGGCCAACTATGTCTAAGAAATATGGTCGTGAGAAATACAGGGGATAGAGAGACAAGTGAAATGACACCATGAGGAAACCATCAGACAAATCAAATCCATCCATATCACATTTTATTC
The DNA here is from genome assembly GCF_964194105.1 of Spermophilus citellus. Classification (NCBI taxonomy): domain Eukaryota; kingdom Metazoa; phylum Chordata; class Mammalia; order Rodentia; family Sciuridae; genus Spermophilus; species Spermophilus citellus. Next base: position 84,622,167 of record NC_138195.1, read on the forward strand.
TACAAGACAACTGATCCAGACTCCCCAAAAGTCAATACTATTCAAGAAAAATAAATCAGACAACTCTTCTAGGTTAAAAGCAACACAGATGGCATAATAAAACAAATGCAATCTCTGAACCCAGAGCGAAACCAGCCTTCTGGATTTAAAAAACAAAGGGCTAAATAAAAATAATAATAATAATTAATAAAAAAAAGACAAAGGGATAAGGGCATAGCTCGGTGGCAGAGAACTTGCCAAGCATGCACGATGCCCTGGGTTCAACCCCGACACTGAAAAACAAAAATAAAAGAGACATCATTGACATTGGTGAGACAATAGGGAAATTTCGAATATGTAGGGGATGTTAGGTGATATCTCAAAATGTTGATTTTTTAGATGTAATAATGGTATTATTACAGTTGTGTAGGAGATACATTCTGACATATTTGACATAAGTGTCATAATGTGGACAGCACATGCTCAGATAGTTTAGCAGGGGGACGTGGAGAGTGAAGTATGCATTAAAAGTGAGGGAGACCATGCACGTAGACATGTGTTGAGTTTCTTCCTCCAGCTTTATTGTGGTATAATTGAAAAAACATGCATTTATTTAAGGAATACAACATATTGTTTTATATAATATACATTGAGAACTGATTACCAAAATTAAACTAATTAACATACACCTCACCTTTTTTTGGTGTGTGTGTGTGTGTGTGTGTGTGTGTCTGGTCCAAACACTTCAGATGCACTTTCTCAGCAACTATAAAGTACCTAATACATTACTATTAATTATAACAATCTTCTTTTATATTTGGTTTCCAGAATTTATTCATATTATAACTGAAAGTTTGTACCCTTTGATCAAAATCCCATTTCCCCCACCCCTAGCTCACAGGAAACCACCTTTTTGCTCTGTTTCTGGGAGTTCAAATCCTTCAGATTCCACGTGTAAGTGAGATCACACAGTATCTGTCTTCCTTTGCCTGATTTATTTCATTTAGTGTAATGTCCTCTAAGCTCATCCAATGGCAGGATTTCCTTCATTTTTAAGGCTCGATGACACGTGTGTGTGCATGTGTGTGCATGCATGTGCACACGCATGCACCCATGCACACATGATGTTTTCTTGATCTGTTCATCCCTGCATGGTCACCTAAGTTGTCTCCTTTTCCTGGCTATTGTGAATAATGCCTCACTGGATGGGGAGTCTCTCCAAGCTTCAGATTTCCTCCAGGTACACTGTATACTCAGAATTGTGTTTGAATCATTTGGTTGTTCTACTTCTAGTTTTTTGAGGACTCTCATTGTATTTTCCATAATGTGCACCAATTTACAATCCTTCAAACCATATAGGGGTTCCCTTTTCTCCACACTCTTGTCAACAAATGTTAACAGTTTTTTTTTCTTCACAATAGCCACCCTAACTGATATGAGGTTAATTAATCTTTGACAAAGTCGCTAAGAGTACACGAAGGAGAAAAGATATTCTCTTCCAAAAATGGTGTTTGAAAAACTGGATATCTGCATAGAAAATAAAAAATAAAATAAAATTAGAACTCAACTAAAAATATATTAAATAAAATATATAAAATAAAATAAAATTAGAACTCAACCCAAAATATATTAAAAATTTAAACACTAGACCTAACCCATAAAAATTGTAGAAGAAAATAGGGGGAAAGCTCCTTGATGTTGGTTTTAGCAATGATTTAATGACTATGACCCTAAAGGCATAGGCAATGGAAGCAAAAATAAACAACTGGGACTTCATCAAACTAAAAACATTTTGCACAGCAAAGGAAAGAGTCAACAAAATAAAAAGGCAACCTCAGAACACGAGATAAATACTTACAAACTGTATGTGTAATAGAGGACAAATACCCTCCAAACAGAAGGAACTTCTAAGACTCATTAGCAATGAAATAAAAACAATTTAAAAAATGGTCAAAAGACCTGAACAGATATTTTTCCAAAGAGGATATTCATATGGTCAACAGGTGCAGGAAAAAGATTTAACAAGCGCCAGCCATTAGAGAAATCTGAATCAAAACCACAAAGAGAAATCACCTCACACCTGTCACAAAAATGCTTTTCAAAGTATACTTAGAAATCACTAGAAGCTAAATAAGCTGTCCTAATAAACCAACTTTATCATTCCAGACCTAGAAATAGCAATCTGAACTGTAAAAACAAATTAAGAGAACAGTGAGATGTCTCAACTTTTCTGTAGATTGTTAAGATGGATGATAATTAAAGCACTTTGTTACAGAGTCCAGTCAAAGCTTCTACCACTTAGGAGGGTTCCTGGAGAAGTTCCAGTGCCTCGGGTCTTCACAAGTCCAGAGAAAAGTGAGGATGTAACCTGATAGGTGAGGACTTCCCTGGGTACCTTACAAAGCAGGGGGGCTATCCCTCTCCACCCTTCTCTACCTGTGACTGGATGGGTAAATTCAATTCCAGATGGAAAGTAGGAGTCAACCTTGACAAACTGAAAAAAAAAAAGAAAGAAAAAAGAAAATAAAAAGAAAAAGAAAAATGCTAGCAGAGAGAGAAAGAGAATTTCAAGAGTTATTTTCTGACACTTAAATGAGGAACTGTGTTTGGTACCTAGTTTTCAGTTGATTCGAGCCAGAGGGGTAGGAGGTGAGCAACTGGTACTATTGGCCTCCAGTAATGATATAAATGACCCCTGATCTTGGGCCACCCAGCATCTTCTATTCCAGATGACCTCAACTTGATTCTGCATTCCAGATTACTGTTCCAAACATATTGCAGAAACATAACAGCTGGTATACTGACTTGAAAGAATTGCTAAGCTTCAATGTCACACCAATGGCCTTGGCTTCTACCTGGGGTTAATGGGACTTGGACAATGAGTGAAAAGGACCCCCAATTTAAGCCAAAAGCTTGATGGCAGAGCACATGTGGCAACAGCAAAACTCTAGTTAAACACAATCTTTGGAGTGGTACATCAGGACTCAGAAGAAAAAGTTAAAGTTACATTCCCTTTACTCGCATACTGATTCTTCAGGTTCAAAACAAGATGTGATTTGCTTTTCTGGCTGAATTTCACATGATGTACATGTATGGGGTGGGGCATGTTCTGGTATGTTAGTCAACAAATGCTAAAGTGCCTATATACATACATACATATAATACATAATTCTTTACCTAATACTTATTAACAACTACTATGGTCCAGGTACACTGTAATGGTGAGCTAAGTTGAATAAGATGTGATCCCTACCCTCACAGGACTTATGTAATAGAGTATTAGGGAAGATAGACAAGGAAACTAATAGTTTCATTAAAGCCTGAAAAGTGAAAAGGAAAAGCATAGGGTTCTAGGAGAAGACAAAGAAAAGCATTTGTTGCAAACTTGGAGGGTGAGAGAAGGTTTCTCAGTAGAAGGGACATCTAAGTGAGGCCTTAAAGAGGGATGGAAGCCATTAGGTGACTAGCATATGGGTGCGGGTGGAGGAAGAGTGAGTTAATAGAGAAAGAAGCTCCACCACAGGGAACAGTTTGTGCCGAGTCTGAAAATGTGTTCAAGTTCATAAGATTGAGGTATAAAGCACAGGGGTGTAGAAACCGAGAAAAATAGCCCAGGCTTGGTCGAAAGTGGCCTTGTAAATTGGATTTGCCCTAAAGCCATTGGGAAACCATGGAAGAGTTTTGAGCAGAGGAGTAGCTTGCCTCTATTCATTCCTGAGAAACATTCCTGAGGCTGCAACGTGGAGGACCAGCGGTAGAGAGGAAAAGCGAGCAGTGAAGGAGGAGACTGCCTCACTGACCCAGGCGCTGCAGCCATGGTGGCCTAATGGGAACGAGAGGTGAGTATCCTCTTCTCGGAGAAGTAGAAGGCCAGTTACAAAACCTACCACCATTCCTTTTCAGAGATTTCCTGTTGCCTTTTCTTATCCTGAGGAGAGAATTTCCTTTAGTCACCCAATATCCCTCCCTTCTGAGAAATAACACGCTGGACAAGGAGGAGACTGGCTCTTGAATCATAATCATGATTACTGTAAAAGCAGGCCCCATCGTCTTGGAGAAGCGAGGCCAGAAGTTTAACCCAATAACTTGGAGAATGGAGCATGTCATAATAAACTTAGTAATTATTGCCCCACCTGGAAGCAGAGTCTCTATTTTATAGAAAGAAAAATAAACTCATTTCATTCTTCAGTAAATCCCAACCACACTCATACTTTTTCATGAGGTGCCATAACTCATCTTGAAGGAACAAAAGCATGACTTTCCAACCCAAAATAAACTTTTAGAAACTAAGAGATGAGTTAGGCAAGGTTGCAGGGTACAGGGTCTTGTAGGATCTCGTAAGGATCTTGCAGGGTACAAGATCCCCAACACACAAAGGAGGTAGCTGGATTCCCAGTTTGATCCCATCCTCTCTACTCTGAATAGCCAGGGGACAGAACTTCTGTCATCTCAACTGAAGACTAGAGGTTTATTTTCTGGACACAGTGAACCAGAAAGACTATTGAAAAAGTTAGAGAAAAAAAGACCACATGAAAAAGAGGGAAGGAAGCCAGGAATGGTGCTCACCCTTCATTCCAGCAACACCAGAGGCAGAGGAAAGAGGATCACGAGTTTCAGTTGGCCTCAGCAAGTTAGTGAGGCCCTATTTAAAAATAGAAAAAGGCTGGGAATGTAGCTCAGTGGTTGAGTGACCCTGGGTTCAGTCTCCAGTACTGGAAAGAGAGAGAGAAATTATGAAAAAAAAAATCAAGAAACATTTCCAATGACTTTCCAACCAAAAAGTCTCACTGAATACTAGCACAATGGATATAAAAATTACCAACTCCAAGCTCATTTGGTGAAACTGCAGAATACTAAGGACAAAGAAAAGACCCTAAAATCTTTGAGAAAGGAATAAGAGTCATATTTAAAAGATCACAAACCAGAATATCATTGGACTTGACATCAACACTGGAGGGTAGAAAACAATAAAGTAATGTCTTCCAAATGCTAAGGAAAAGGTATTTACAACCAACTATTCTATTTAAGCATATAATTATGTAAGTGTAAAGTTTGAACAGAAATACTTTCAGACATACAAACTTCAAAAAAAATCCCTGTATCATTCCTCAAGGAACTACAGAAGGAAGTGTTCCACCAAAACAAAGGAGTAAATCATCAAAGAGAAGACATGGAATTGGAATCTCAGAAATAAGACGTCCACCCCAGGAGAGGATAATGGTGCTCAGAATTAATGGTGAAGAAAGTTTCTAGAAAAATAACTGTGTCACAGGCCAAGTGAATCAGAAATCTTGTCTGGTGCAGGACAAAAACACCTAGATGTCTCTAGAAAGATGGGACTGGGAGGATATTGGCTGTGTATGAGTTTAGAGAGAGATTTACACTCATGGTAAAGTTTGAAGAAATGAATTACTCAACTAGCATACAGAGAAGAAACTTTAAACATGAGGAAACTCTTATCCTAGGGCACACAAGAAAATAAATGGATTCATAAGATACATGGTACACAGCTCAACTGTGAATAGACTTGTATTGTCATTATAATGTGAAAAGTAGAGATTGATTAACTCCCCCCCCAAAAAAAAAAAATTCTAAAACTAGAATTCTCACCTACAGTTTCTGAAAATTAGATGTAATGTTTTGATATTATTCATTTGAGGCTCTTTTGTGTTAACTTCTCAAAAAATTAGTGTTCAAAATGCATACAACATGAATTCTAAATTCTAAAACTCTGTGTGTGTGTGTGTGTGTGTGTGTGTGTGTGTGTAAATGCATAAAAATGACCTGGAAACACCAAACTATTGCAATTATTTCTCATTCATTCTCCCAATTTGCTATTCTGTCATATTTTACTTCATAGTCAACAATTTAGTGACACTTCACACATATTGCAGAAACACCAAGCTAGAGAGCTTTATTCTGTAAGCCAAGGGAGAAGTTTCTGGCAGGGCAATGATAATGGAATTGAATGCCAGGTTTTGGGGTCATAGGAGTGCAGTAAGGGAGAAAGTTGGTGAACAGGCAGGGGCTGAGGTCCAGAATTCAGCTGTACTTGGGGAGAATGGAAGCTAGGGAAGGCATAGGTGGTGGTCGCCCCCCTGCCTTCCCACAAGCCTCTGCAGGAACTCACCAGCCTCAGATACCTCACTCAGCCCCTTAGCTGTTACAGGTTCCATATCTAATTCCCTTTCTGATGCCAGGGAAACAGTCTCCAAGTTCCACCTGGACCCAATCTTGAAACCAGTCATCTCTAGTCTGATCCTAAGAGAGGCTAATTTTATCTCAGCAAAATGCCTTGAATCTGCCTCTCATCTCCATTTCTGTTGCCACGGCACCAACTGACCCACCACCAACATGATCATTTCTGTCTTGTCCTTACGGGATTGGTTCCCTAATGGGTCTTTGCCTCTGAATCATTGTTCCCATACCCCTCCTAGAATTCTCCCTACACTGCCAAAGCTCTTTCAAAAATTCTGAACTATGATGATTTCATGATCTTCCCTGGAGAATTTTTTTAATGACTACCCATTATCTTGAGAGTAAAATCTAGATGTCATTAACGTGGTGTTCCAGGACCTGTCTCCTCTTCCCCTGTTGCTCTCAGTCATCCTATGCAGCAAACCCTCAGTGCTTCCTCCCCACTTGTACCAGTTACCATGCTCTTTCCATACTATTTCATTCAACCTGACTTCCCCAAGAAATAAGGAGATTTAGCACTTAGGAGTTTGTTATGGAGTGCTTCACTCCAACTGGGAAGGGGGAAGGAGGAAGCTGTAATGGGGAGAAGTCAAACCGCCTTGGGATCTCAACAGAAACCTCAGCCAACCCTTCATGGAGTTTGGAAGATGGGGTGACCTGTAGAGCTATCCAAATACAGGGTGCAAAGCTTTTTCCCATGTCTATCAGTCATGGGAAACTATCCTAGGAAGTGGGACATGACCTTGGGCAATGTGGCTCTCTTCAGATGAAGCAATCCCCACAGGACTGAGAATGGTCTAATAACTGACAGCCTGAGGTCTGTCTGACAAGTTATTAAAATAATAAGTTATCATTTGGGGTTCAAAAAAAGAATGCTGTGAATACTAATGGTTGTGATACCCAAGTCTAAAAGCAAGGGGAGTCAATTCCATCATAACTGGCTCAACCATATTCCAAAAGCTTCTTCAGGAAAGGACTTTAGGCTAATCCCCTCATTCCACAGATGGGGAAACTGAGGCCCAGAGAGAATCTCAGATCATCAGTTGCCACACTATTACAGTCTTACAATAAATAATATTTGAGGATCTATACTAGGCTTGTGCTAGATGCTTTACATTTCTTAGCCAATTAAATATCGTGACAATTCTATGCAGAAGGAGCCATGCTCATTTTCATTTGACATACATAGGAGTAGGCTTAGAGCAGCCAGATAAGTCATTTATTTCTGACTGTACTCAGTGGATTTGGGATTTGAGCCCAGGTTACTGTGACTCCAGAGCCCCCAACTAGTAATCCTAGATAAAATTGCTTTTCCTCTATGCACCAAACCAGCATCCTTAGCCTCGTGAGATACAGAGGAATGTGTATATGTGTGTATAAATGCATATGTTGTTGTTATATACATACTTACCTACCTAGAAAACTTTTTATATGAAAAAGTTCATGTGAAGTTTTGTATGAGACTTTTATATGAAAAACTATATATATATATATATTACATATATACGATGTGATTTATTTCTAAGAATTGACACAGCACTACCACATACAGCACAATATTTATTTTCTGTTTGGGGGTGGGAGAGGTTAAGCTAATATGCGTCTTAATGAGAAATACACTTCATATTGAATATAAATCAGAGATTACCCAAGTGATTTTCTGCTTCTATTCCCACTCCATGTCAGTTTCCAACCAAGAGAGGGGTGCGTCTGAGTGCCTTTCAGCAAACCTGTAGACTCACCCCCTTTCCAAACCACCAGCTCTGGAGGGAAGCAGCCTCCCCAGCAAAGTGGTCAAAGTTAGATTTATAAAAGACACCTGAAACCTGAGAAACCACCAAAGTTGATCCCTCTTTCCTCTCCTGCTCCATCAAGATGAAAAATATTCCAGTTAAAAAAAAAACAAAAAACTCCCAAATGTAAGAATTTCCCAATGTAAAAAGTGGTGTTAAATTACAATAGTATGATGTGGTCCAAGAAACTCAAACCATGTCAGAAAAGTGAATTAATTTGTTCAACAAGCATTTGTTGTATTGCTACCAAATGCCAGGCCCTGGGCTAGAGGCTGGAGGCTGCAGGCTGCTGTTTGGGGACTTGTCATTTATACACTGGTTCTCAATTGTTAGTGCAATGACAATCACTTTGAAGCTTGTTTAAAATGCACATTTCTGAGTTCAATCCAGAGCTTGTGATTCCTCAAGTGGAGTTGAAGCTTAGGAATCTGCCTTTTAACCTGTTTTCAGATGATTCTGAAGCAGTTGGTCTTCAGGTTAAATCTTCAGAAAGCTTCTAGCAATTTTTAACCTCTGATCAGCTATTTAAGTTAAGTTACTTAAATTCAATATGTCAGGGGATTGGAAGAGACATGATTTTTAAACTTTTGGAAAAGGTTTTCTACGGAACAACAGCCTACCAGTAAGATGCCACCTCTTTCAAAACCGGAAAAAGACACTGTGTCATGTAGAAGAAGCTTAAAGGAATTCATTGAACAAGTGTGTATGAGTGTGAAGATTCATCAACTTGTATGCTTATGTTTCATGTACTTTATCACAGGGAGCTTACAGCAAGGATGTTGTACCTCAACTTTTTTAAAAAAGGTTTTTGTTTGTTTATTTTAAAGGAAGTTTAAGATCAAAGAGGTTAAGAGGTTTAAAGAAGCTGTTCCTGAGGGGAGTGAAGAAGCAAGGTGGGAGACTGGCCAGGAGAAATTCACATGCCTTGATAAAGGCACCAGGTGAAACTCAGCAGCTGTCACAGAAGAAAGAGACTGGGAAATGGAAGTTAGCAGATATGGATGCAGGTAAGTTAAAGGTGGGATGAATGAGACAGCATGGACAGGGAGGGAGGGACAGACGGAGGGAGGGAATAGGGGAAGAGAAGGAGAGAGGGAGAAAGAATCCAAAAGAGGAAGAACCTGGACCTATAGAGAGCTCATGATCTTGTGCCTGGGAATTGCCATGTGATTTTGAGCAAACCATTTGCTCCAATCCTGTATGTGGATCTTCAAAATGGGGTTGGACTTCCAAAAGCCACCATTAGGAATAAAAGAATGGTCTACGTGAAATGCGATTTGTAAACCACAGACAGCTGCTAAATGTTATTTAATAGGAATACATTCTGACCCAAGGTTAGGACAACTGCAAGCGTGGATATGAGCAAGTGCCCCAGCTTAGCTCCTCAAGTGATTCCCACATCTTTCCCACCTGATCACCAACACACAGGGGTTAGTGAGAAGATTTCTTTCCTTCTCTGCTCTGAAACAACTTGGATGTTGCTTTGTGTGAGCCTGAGTAGAGATTCCTTTTAGCTCCACCCCCCCACCTCCCAGGCAGAGCCTTTGGAAGCCTTTGCCTCTTCCTTGCCCTGTGAGTGTCCAGTTAGAGGCCAGCGACCTCACCAAGGCAGCTTTCTGGGCGCCTTTAGGGGAGGAGGCAAAACAAGTCAGGTACTAAAATTAAATGAATTGTCTACAAATGTTTTTTTAATTAAAATTGTGATTATTTTTCTGAGCATAAGAGGCTCTTTAAGAACAATTGCTCTTTCTGAATGGCAGATGAAGAGCTCAGCAGTTCTGCCCAAAGCCAGCTAGGGAAGGGAGGTGTGCACAGAGAGGTGACAGGTGATGGGCACTCCCCTTTTAGGGATAAGAAAGACAAAGACAAATGGGAGAGGTGGAAAGACAGATCTGCTTAGAAAGGTCTCAGACTCAGGCTCCTAAGAGAGAAGGCTGAGCTGGTTGGGGACCCACAGCTTGATTTTGTTTTTCTTTTGTTCCATAAAATTATACCATCTTCTCCCTCCTTTCTCACCACTGGGGGACCCCAGTCACCAACCTTGAAAATGCAGCCAGAGCCACCCACTGCCTTGGCCTTGTGGCAACCAGGGGAGGAGAAGGAAGAATCCAAAAGGGTGTGTGTGTGTGTGTGTGTGTGTGTGTGAGAGAGAGAGAGAGAGAGAGAGAGAGAGAGAGAGAGAGAGAGAGCGCTCAGAGACACTGGAGAGAAGCCAGGAGGAGGGGGAAGACAGACCACTAGAGAGGAAGGAAAGGGGTCTACAGGAGGGGAGTAGAAAGAGTAGAAATGAGAAGCATCTTCAAGAGAGAAAAGAGGAAACAGAGGAAGATCCAAGAGCAGCAAACAAAAGTGAACACTCCGGAAATGGCTGCTCTGAGTTCAGCAAAACTGCCAGCTCAAAGCCAAAACCCAAACCAGCAGCATCCCAGTCCCATTGAAGGATTTCACTGGCCACACTGTGCCACAACCTCCTTTTGGATGCTCCAAAGTGGGGGTGCTGGCAGATGCACCCAGATGTGCAGATGCCACAAGCTAGGTCCAGAGCTGGGTTGCTGTATTGGGTTCCTGGCGCTGCACCTGGGGCGGTACACACTAGCTTCCCCAGATTTCTGTCTACATCCAGCATCAGCGCTTATGTCCTAGGACCAAATGGAGGGAGAGGTCTTCTTGCAGGAATTAATATCTATTTCAGTATCCTTCTTTCTCAAAGTTTCTCTTTGATGGCAGACAGTCTTTTTCTAAGTCAGAAGAAAAGAACATTTAGCCTGTTCCCCCCATAACTGCACAAAAATCCAAATGCACATGCAATTGGAAAACTCTAGAAACTGACAGTGTTAGGAGGCAGGAACTTTTGATTGCCCCAAGACAAGTTCCTAATTAAACCAAGAAACTTGTGGGGGATAGAGGGGATAGAATCCAAGGGACCCACGCCATAGAAACAAATAGAAGCCAAGAGCAAGACGATCAAATAAGTGGACCAGGTCTCTGACTCCCTGGGAACCCAAATGCTCCCCAGACCTCATGCCAGGAGTTCAGGGTACCAGTCGCAGGGCCCCTGTTCTGCAGGGGCTGCCACCCTCGGCCTTTGGAGTCCCTACACAGAGACTCCATAATTTGCTGGGTCTTCTTTTTCATCTTCTTTCTTTTTTTGTTTTTTTGTTTTTATCCTTCAAATATAAGACAAAAAATACACCTTATTTATCGTCATAGATATATATATTTCACTCTCACCACATAAATACAAAACATCCAAATATCCAAAACATTCAGAACAAAGTTAGTAGCCAGGATTCAGTGACACCTCCCCGCGTTTGAAACGTTCATTATTTTCTCCACTATTTGCCTAAGGGGGGAAAAGAAAAGGAAGAAAGAAAGAAAGAAAAAGGGTGGTGGTGGTGGGGAGCTTCCGACGTAAATAATTTACAATAAAGTTACTATTTTTAAAATGTTTTGCGTTCGCTTCGGATCGATGAATACATTCTAGACACTGCGGCAACTCGCGGTCTGGGTCTGTGATTTTGGTTAAAATGCGGGTGGCTGTGACTGTGGGGACTGTCGCTGCTGCGAGGGGTGAGGCCGCGCCAGGGCCTGGCGGTCGCGGTGCTGACTTGGGACCACTGAAGCCCTGGGGTTAGGGTGCGGGAGGGGATGCCTTTCCTCTCAGCCACGCCAGGGAGCCTTCTGGACAAGGAGACAAGCGACAGAGGCCAGACCGCCTGGCGATCCTGGCTGCGTCCCTACCTCCTCTTCTGCAAAATCTGCTCTGAGATCCAGGCGTTTCCTGGATTGAAAGGTTTTGTGAACCCGAGAATCTGGGAGAGGAGGCAATGGGTGTTGATTCGTTTCCAAACCCAGCAATTCTGCCCTGAGCCTCGCGTCTGGGGAACCGTGGGGCGAAGCGCTGGCGACCCGGCTACTGCTCTCTCCCAGAGGAGCGGGAAGGTATCGGCCACCGCCCCGAACAGCCTGGGAGAAAAGATTCGAAATTTTCTTTCATTAAGCGGCGTTTACTTTTCTTTTGCTTCCCCCGCCCCAAAATTTTTGTTTAAAATCACAACACTGGGAACTTTAATTTTGCATTGCCCCATGGCGCATTTCCTGTCCTGAATTTTCTTACCCCTTCCAAACGCCATTATTATCAGTATTTAAAAACTGGTTCCACTTCATCTGGTTTTACGTAGTAATTACTCTTTATTGCTGATTAGATTAAATTTATTACCACCATGCCTACCATGATGCTCTATTTATTGTTTCCTGGGGTTAAGGGAGACCGTGATTGGAGTTTTCCTAAAGGGGAGAAAACTCAGCGGGATGTGTCTCGCCAGGAAGCTGAGTGTGCACCGACTATCCAAAGAGGTCTGCAAAGTGGGGCACAAGGACTTCCAAAAGCCCTAATTTCTCTGGCAAGAGGAAGGAGTTGTCCTCCTTTTTGGTCTTAAGAAACCTGCAAGCTTCTTCATTTGCGTGCAGAATTCCTCTTTCAAATATTCATAGGAATAATTCGCTCGGAGGCCCGATCTAGACCAGGTGTCCTGTGCCGTGGACTGAAAACCAGTCTCTTCCCTCCAGGGCGGGGCATTGGTTGGCTAATTCGGGCATTTCCCCCAATTCTTTGGATCACTCCTGGATTCAGAAAGAAGTTTGAGGGGCGGGAACAGGAAGGAAAGGTAGAGGGGGAAAATAGCCTAAGTGAGATGAAATTGGTCGCAGAGCCCGTGGGATAGATGAGCTGTCAGAGGCCTGGTGGGAGCCAGGAGGCCTGCGCAGGAGCCCTGGGCGCCTAACGCGCTAGAGTCCATAAATAATCACCACAATAGATACTATAAATATAAATACAGGGAAACACTTAAAATCAGTCCAGCGCTTTTTTCTCGGCCCCTTCTTTATTGTTGGTCCGAGAGTAAGGCTCGAAGGCCGAGGAGCTCAGATATCGGGCGGAGAGTTCTTGCAAATTTCCGGCTAGCGAACCAGCCATTGTCAATGGGGCGGAGGACAGGCGGCTGGCGACGGAGCCTAGCAGCGAGGGCACCGGCAGACTGAAGAGGCCGTGGCCGGCGGCCGGCGCTCCCGCGTGCAGTCCCCCGGGCCCGGCGGGCCCCGGCCCGGGAGCGCCGCCCACAGCCGGCGGGTGCTGAGATGTGGCGCTCGCGGGGCCCGGGGCGGCGGCGGCTGCGGCCGAGCTGGCCGCGGCGCCCGCGCCCAGGGCGGGTAAACTAGGCCCGCGCAACGCAGACCCGAGAGCGCCCGTGGCACACGGTGGCAGCAGCGCGGGCAGACCAGGCGGCGACAGCAGGCGGCCCTGCTCCAGCAGCCGCAGCACGCTGCACGTGGCCGCGGTCTCCGATACCACCGAGCGCAGCTCCGAGTCCTTGCCCTGGTCCTTCTTCTGCTTGGTGCGCCGGTTCTGGAACCAGACCTTCACCTGCGCGCGGGGACGCAGACAGGGTGGGAGAGAGGAGTAAGGAAGACGAGCGTCAAAGGGAGCGGGCTCCTGGGGCGCGAGGGCTCCTGGGGCCCTCCCCCTGCCCCAGCCCTAGCCACAGCCCCACCCCGAAGCCCGAGAGGTCCGGGCACCCGAGCTGCGGGGGAAGCTGGCGCCACCACGAGGGGGACACAGCTCTACTGGGCTGCGCTTCCGGGTCACGGAAGCAGGCCCGGGGCCGGGGCCGTTTAAAAAAACCAAAGTGATAAAAATGTTCACAACCAGAAGGGATTTCACTGGGCTGCCGCCCTACCCCCAGCAGGATTGGGGGCTCACAGACAAGTGAATCAGCTCAGCCTGAGAGCCCGAATATCAGGTAAATCCTGTGAGGCCTTAGGCATGCAGTGCTAGCGGGAAGCAAGGAGGATGGGGAGGAGTGTTTTTGGCCTTCCTAGGCCAGGCCCCTGGCCCAAGGCTCAAATTTAGCTCCAGAACTTCTACTCTTGTTGAAGGCTGTAAAGCCTGCTTTTGGGTTAAGAACTGACCAAGAACTAACAGCAAGCAGGAAAGGGGGCTCTAGGAGAAATAATTTGGGCGAAGAAGTATTTCACAGGCCAAACTTTCTCCACTTCCTATCACTGCCAGCTGAGTTGGAAGGTCTGCATGTTACTTTTAATCTATCATTCCTGTTACTCTCCATCATGAACTTTGGAATCATGGGAAGAAGACCAGAGACTGAGATAGACTACTACCCTACCCCAACCTCCCAGCTCACTTCCTCTTCTTCTGCCCTTCTTCTGGCCTAGTGGTTACCTAGAATAGAATGTAGCAGCTATATGGAAAGGCTACCCTGTCTAGATTAATAAGTTATGATGCCAATTAAACCTCTAAAAGAACATCCCATCTATTCTATCCTCAGTCCTCAAGAGTTCCTCCAAAACTCCAGGCCTAAAATGCTCCCACCTACTTCAGAGGTGAGCATAGGGAAAGGACTTGTCATCAGAAAGAAGACTGCCTTAGTAGGTCAAACTGGTAACATGGCCTGGTCAGCCCCAAAACGGCCTTTGCAGGACAAAGCTCTCAACTCTACAGTGACTCTAGGCCCAGAATTCACAAGGCCAGCTTCAGGGACAACATATGGATTCAATGTAAAGAAGACCTAAAGACAGTCAGCAGTGCTAGCTCCCTGGACCGACCCTAGATCTATCTGCTACCCTTCCCATACCTCACCCCACTGGCACAGCAGGCAGAGCCTCCTAGCAGTTCAGAGTGGTTTTCATCACTGTGTCCAGAACAAACACAGGACCAGGGCAGACATATTTGCACAGGCAGGTCTCTGGGAGTTGCACACCTTTCTGCAAAATGGGTTTGAGAGTTGTGTAAAGCCCCTGACACAAAGTGGTCAGTGACTGGAAATCGGGCCAATAATGGAGTGCCCAAATAGGCAAAAAGTCCGTCTTTATAGAGTAGAAGTAAGAAACAAATTCTTAACACTGGGATCCGGGAACCATTAAGAATTCCTAAAGGACAAGATTTGGTGCTGCCTGGGCCAGTCCAAGGTATGCAAGATTTGGGGATGCAGAGGGAAAAGGCGACTTGTAGAAGGGGAGGAAGCCTCTGCCCTTTCTCCTCCATTGGCCCATCTCCTCCACTTCCCCTGGGAGGTTCTGTCCAAAGTCAAATTGGGTAGTGGGAAAGAACAAGCTGGGAGGTGGATGGGAGGGAGCCTGCTGCAGAACAGTGCGCAGCTTGGCTGCCTAGTACCTGGGTTTCAGAGAGGTTGAGCTGCCGGGCGAGCTCTGTCCTCTCGCGGCCCACCACATACTGGCAGCGCTGGAACTCCATCTCCAGCCGGTAGAGCTGCTCCGCCGTGAAGGACGTGCGTGTCCTCTTGGGCCGGTCCAGGTCCAAGCCTTTCGGCAGGATGATCTCTCGGATGGACCCCTTGGCATCTGGGGAAGGGGAGATGTCAGGCATCAAGAACCCTCCCCTCTCCTTCCGCCTTCTTAGCCAGAGCTGGCTAGAGGACACAGTACCCAGTAGTCTGCAGGGGGGTGAGGGTGCGGCCACAGCCGGGAATCAAAGGCACCGTGTGTTTATGCGGGGCAAAGGAGCTAACTCCACACCACTGACAAGAGGAGGGACCAGACTTCGTCTATGTAGAGCCCTCCAGACAAGGGAGGGGAAAAAATCAATTCCAAATAGACTGATGTTCCTTCTGGCCTAGGGGACCTCGGCTGTGCGACCCGGGTTCCCTGTAGCCTGAGGGTGCCTTCACTGACCAGCCCGGGTCCTGCGGGCATCAGGCTGTGGAGCAGCCTGCGCTCCAGAGGTCCCCACCCCCACCCCGGGTCTCTGGCCCTCCCGAGTTCGGGCGGCGGAAGAAGGAGGGAGGGAATCCCGGCCCGCGGGGCCTGGCTATCTGCTGGCGGGGGCGGCGCCGGCCCGAGGCCGGGCTTCGCCGCCGCCACTGCCGGGGCTGAGCGCACGCTGCGCCCCAAGTGAGGCCGAACCAAGCCCTAAGTCGACAACGGCAGCCCTGTAACCCAGCTCGGCCGATTTTCCTGGCAGCGGCGGCCAGGCCCGGAGCGCAGCGCCTAGGCCCTCGGCCCAGCGCGCCAACTGGCCGGCCGAAGCCCGCGCTCCCTGGGGTGTGCTCAGCCTGCCAGGGCGCAGGAGCCTGCAGGCCAGCTCTCTGCAGGTCCTCCGGCTCTTAGGGCGCGCTCACATCCTCCCGGAGTTCCCAGGTCGGAGGCCGCAGCCTGGTGGCCGGCCTCGTCCGCTCAGCCCCTCGGCTCTCTCGGCAACCTGGCCGGCGGGGCCCCTCCGAGTCCCCTGGAGAGCGCGCTGGTGAGCCCCAAGCTCAAGTCCCAAGCGGCCGGCCGCACCCTGGCAGGGAGGGCCAGCAACTTTCTACCAAGTCCCAGCCAGCAACCCCTCCCCGCCGGCCGTGGTCGGTGGCGGCGCGCTGCTCGGGGCCTGGAGTCGCCCCCAAAGAACGCGCCCAGCAGCCCTGCCCATCCCTACCTCGGACCAGGATCCGGCGGCAGTAATCCGGGTCCGCTGCGGAATTGGATTTACTTTTGTTACAATCTTCCGCAGCGCCCGACGCGGAAAAGGCGCCCTGCGGCTCCTTGAGGAAGGCGGCGGGGAGGTTCCCCTCGGCGCCCTTGATCTCGCGGCTCTCCTTATGCGTGTTCTTCGAGACCCGGGCGGCCTCGGTGTCCGAGTGGCACCGGACGTCCATTTTGTCTGGTTTCCCGAACATAGGCAAAACACACAGAGAGAGGGGAAAAAAAGAATGATAAAAAAAAAAAAACGAAGAAAGAAAGAAAAAAAGGAGAAAGGAAAAAAAAAGAAGCAGAAGGGGGACAAAACCCCTATAACGCAGCCTCTAAGCTCAGTCTGGAGAGAGGCAAGCGGCAAGAATGAATGTCCCCGCGGGGCGGCTTCGGCGGCCGCCGGCGGGTCAGCGGCGACGGAAGAGTGGCGCGCTCCCAGAGAGGCGGCGGGTCTGGTCCAGGATCCCCGTGCAGCCGCGGCGAGGCCGCTTCGTCAGCGCCCGCGTCTTCTGAGCACGTCCAATGTCCCCAGCCTGGCGATCAGGTAGCGAACAGCGCAACTCCGAAATGCTGCGGCTCCCGCCTGTTACTGAGACGGCGAGTTGTAGTTGTCCGACACCCGGGGGGACGCACACTCGCTGTTGCAATTGATTACGGGTAATTTCGCAGCCCCCACGTTTCGGTTACCTCATGAATACACTAAATTGTTTGGATAATATATCAGATCGTAATGGATGGTTTCTGTCCTTGTCCCCAATCAAGTAGGGGTTTAGCCAGTGAATAAACGGAAATGATTGGTCTTGCTTTCAGGAAACACACAATCAAAGACCTACACTTCCAGAAAAACTTTTGACAAGATTCATCCTGAATTGTTAGTACCATTAGCAGGCATTATTAACTTTCCCTTTGCCTTTGACCCTCCTGTTCACATACTGGCTAGAGGGGTTTTCTCCACACTCGCCAGATAGCGCTGAATGAGGGTGGAGGGGGGAGGGAAAATACCCCTCACACACCCTGCAGCAGCAGAAGAAAGCAGTTGCCTCTGGGTGGGGAGAGCGGGGGAGGAGAGAAAGTTTTCCCCAAAAAGTATCTCCCCCACACTCAAAAAAGCCAAGCTGTCTCCCCAAGCTACTCCTTAACACACCTCGACGCTGACAGCCATCTTAAACTGCCACCTCTCTTCATTTAGTTCCAGTTGGATTTTTTCATGCCTGCACCTCCAGCAGCCCTGAGACAGCCCATTCAAAGGGCAGCTTTGTGCTCAGAGAGTCCAGCAGGAGAGAGAGGGGGAGAGGGAGAGAGAGCAGGGAAAATCTCAACTGTGAGATCTGCTTCAAAAAAAAAAAAAAAAAAAAAAAGTTTTCCCCTAGCTATTTCATTGTCTCTGCTACAATATCTTTGAGAAAAGCAACAGCCAGTAATCCAATAAGAGCATTGATTAGGCTACAATGATTCAATTCAAGCGCATGGCCTTGTGCAAGGAGCATGCTCCAGCCCTTCTCGTCACCTTGCCGGGGCAGAAGCCCTCTCCACGCCGCTCTCCCCATTCATTCCTTTATGGGAAATGCGGAGCAAAAGGAGTGAAAGATGGCAATTATCTAATTGGACTATTAACAAACAGTCCTCTGAGTGCGGCGGTCTGGCGTGGCTCCTGGGCGGGGGAAGGGCCGTGTTCCCTGCCCTCATTCACAAAGAGTGCAGGGGCCGCGGAGGAAAGGGGGCTTTTAAAAGGGGGTGGGGGGGAGAGGAGAGGTGGGAGGTTTGGCTGAGAATTTTTCCACACAATTCCAAGAATGGGGCGGAGGCGGGCGGGGGAGGGGCGGGGGCTGGGGGCGGGGGTCGCGGCGAGCGGGTGGGAGGCAGCGAGGGAGCGGGGAGGGCTGCCCGTGTGTGTGGCGGGCCCCGAGGGGCTCCGGCGCTCACCGCCCGCCCCACCGTCCGGCCACCATCTCCCCTCCCTCCGCCGCCACCGCTCAGGACCCCATCAAACCCCGGGCCGGGAGGGGTCGGCCAGAGCGGGGTTTGCGCCCCCCTCCCCCAGCCCGCAGTCCCTTAGGAGAACCGCGCTCAGCCCGGTTCTGGAGGGCGTCTGTGGCCCTGCAGGCAGACCTGGGGCTTTTACTTCATATTATTGGGGGCAGCGGGAGGAGTATCCGGAGCTGGTCTCCACTGGGCGGCGGGTTTCCTAGGTCTCCACGGATTGATGACCCGTCGGTCTGCTTCGCCGCCAGCGCTGCGCTCCAGGCCCGACGCCTGCCCCGCGGCCCGAGGGAAAGTGCCTTTGGTTGCTGGCTCTCCCCCGGCAGGCCAGTGGAAGGGTCATCGCGGCAGCCGCGTTCTGAAGACGGGTTTTGACAAATCCAGCCAACTTTCCGGTTACTTCCTGTAACGCTCAAACCCCCGGGTTGGCGCCTGGAGGCCCCCAGGGCTTCACTCCCAAGATGACTGAGGAGTTGCGAAGTGCGGCCGCGGGGTTTGGGCTCCCATTATCGTGTCTCCAGTGAGGGTACTGGGGACTCGAGTGCTCGGATGGGGGTCCTGGTTCCCTGCAGCTCCTGAAGGCGGGGCTGGGAATCCTGAATCCCCGCCCGCGGGCCCTTCCCTGCCACTGGGTCTGGGTGGGAGTGCAAGTGGGACCCACCAGACGCAAGTCGGGCGCGCAGGAGGATGTAGGATTCCCCTCCCCCACTTAGGAGCCCTGCGGACTGCGTAGGACCCAGCTGCAGCCTGGATCAAAATGGGCCACCTCCTGGTAGCTCCGGGTCCCCAGCTGGACGGCTCTGCGGCCTCCTGGTTTCCCTTCCTGGGAGGCCTCTGCTGCCTGAAAATCCCACGAGGACACCTGTGGCGCCCGGTGTTTTTTAATATAAAAATAGCCCAACTTGCCACTTCTTTTAGGTCTGGGGGGAGGAGACAGCTGGGGAGCTAACAGTGACCTACAGAAAGGACTCCGCTACTCAAGCATGGTGGGCAGTGGTGAGCAAACTATGGCCAGATCCCAAACCCAAGTTTCAGGTTGGGTTTTGGAAATCCCTGCCCTCCTTGTAAGGGACAATAGTGGCATACTTTGTTATAAGTTGGAATTCCTTATTGAGCACTCACTTGGGGTGCATAGTCCCTTCCTCCACGGGAAGTAGCATATCCCAGTTTTATAGATAAAAGAATGGACACTCAGAGATCAATAACTTGTCCAAATCACAGGGTTAGTAAGTGCAAAATTTGAATTCTGCTTTGTCTGATCTCAAAACTACTCATGCTCTTCTTTGCCAGCTCCTCAGGGCCTTTTATTTTTAAAATTTTTATTTATTTATTTTTAAGTCCAAGCCTGTCCCCTGCTTTGAGTTTTCCAAATTTCCAGTTGGTCATGGTTTGTACCAAAGATGCACAGAGCAATGACTTTAATGTTAATGCCAGGAATTATGAGTATTAGACTGCAAATTTCATTGGTTGCGACCAGACCAGACAATATGAAATAGAAGTGGAAACATGAAATTCTTGTTTCTGATAATGCTGTTTACTTCTAGCCACATTCTTAGGAGTCTATCACCCTTCTGCATCAAGCTGATATGGAGTGAGTAAAATTCAGTTTCCTGGATCTCCTACTTGCTGGTTAAATGCCTGAGAGCAGCATTAAAGAATTTGCTTTACTAGCTGGTTCCTGAGGTGATTTTCCTGTAAGTTAAAGTTTGAGAACTGTACCTTTTAAAGTTGGGGGACAAGGGCACCCTCCATACATGTTGGAAATGCAAATGCTCATTGGGGAAGGGGAAAAAATGGGAACCTCTAGAAAAACATCCAGTTTGATTAAGCAGAATTTACCAAGAGTCTGGAGATGTTAGGACCGGGGTCAGGACTCAGGGAGACCCCTAAAGCATACAGGCTTCTCTCTACATCTTCTAGGAAAACCCTGTCAACTAATAGAAGACATGGTTCCAGGTTGGCAGCACAGCAGTACTGGTCAGCAGTACCACTGCACTGCCAAACTGTGCCACCAACCTGTGCCCCTTTAGGTTCCAAGCCCATGAAGTAACCAAACTAAATAAGAACTGCTCATGCCATAACCTGGTTTCACCTTTTGTTATGCATAGTACTTTTTATTCTCCCTTTCAATTTTCCCTTTTTTCTTTCTTTCCTCCTCTCTTTTGTGTGTGTATGTGTGTGTTCACATGCACGTGCTTGTGTGTGTGTGTGTGTGTGTGTGTGTGTGTGTGTGTGTGTGACTGGATTAAAATTCTGTGGGCATCCATCCAGAAAAACCATGACAGGTTTCTGAGAGGACACAGTGGAGGACGGAAGCCCTGGGATGGAAATTTCAGAAAAGCAGCTGCTGCTCCCAGAAAAACTAAAGCTGTGTGTCCACTGGCAAAGAAAGGAGGGAACTCAGTCAATTATTTGGATAATCTGAGGGTTTGTACCGCACAGTGCACATGAGCACACAGGGCTGCTCCAGGTGAAAGTATTTTATTCTCTTGATGAAATTGCCTCCCTCCCCAGTGCCCTTCCTACCCCCACATCACTGACTGCAGGTGCAGACAGACCCAGAATAGAACTGTAGAGCTGGAAGGATTTTCAGAGATCATCTATTCCATAACCTTCATCTGACTTGACAGATGAGGAAAATGAGACTGGAAAGACAAAGCAACTTGTTAAGGATTAGACAACTAGTTAGTGGGGCGCTCTGTGCTACACTCCTGATCTCCTGACTTAAAGCTACACTCCAGCCTCCATCCAGCTTCCAAGAGCCAAAACAGGAGGAATTTGTTCTTTGAGATTGGGCAAAATGATGCCCATATCAGTGAATTAAATTACAGACTGAGCCCTGGTCTGCTTTGTACATTTCCTGCCTCTGCCCACTTGCTTCCTGTCATGGCCCCAGAAGGCAGGATTCAAGATGGTACAGAGTGCTTTCCTTTTCCATCTTTCCTTTTTTATCTCAGAAAGAAGTAGGAGGTGAAACATGCTAGCAGAAAATTCAAGATCCTCAGACTGAGAGTGGTTTGGGGACAGCATACTTAATGTCTGAGACATCATTTTAAAAAGAACTGCATCAGAGGAGATGATACAACCAGAAATTAAGTCTCTCTAACAGTGACTCAGGGTACCTGATGGTAATGACTAATGAAAAGCAGGAATGCCTGGCATCAATACAGGCATTTATCTTCCATCAAAGATGCCAATGGTGGTGAATTATCTAATTGTTATTCTTTCTAATTTGCAGAAAATAGTTGGGGTACTGGAGAAGTTACTGAAATAACCAAGGTTGAATACCCAAATTAAAAACATAGCCTCACATCCAAATAGTTCTTCCCCATTTTAGCTAACGAGATTAATAGCGAGTGTAATAGAGATATAAATTCTGAATGATTCTAAGCAATCCCATTGGACTCCATTTCTCAACTTTGCCATTTATACCAAGAAGCTAAGTTCTATCAATTATGTAAGTATCAATTTGCATATGAAGCATCATACAATTTTAAAGGGCCTTCAAGTGATACAACTCGCTAATTCTATAGGCTCACTTATTCAAGAAACCAAACAAATGTGGGTTCTTGAGTCAGCCACACTGCCTGATTTATATATTTGTATCCCAGCTCAATTACTTGCTAGGTTCACACCTCCAGCCTCAGTAGGCCTGCAAAATAGGCTTAACTCTAGTATCTATGAGGCTGCCATGCCAATGTAAGTAAAGTGCTTAGAACAGTGCCTGGCACATAGTGAACACTGTCAATAAATATTTGCTATGAATCTTTTATCTGGATTTCCCATGGGGCCAGTCCTGTATAGATAGGACCAGAGATACCAACAAGGAACCAAGAGCCAGGCAGGATACTGACTGGTCCAAGTTGTAGGAGGCAAAGCTTACTGGCTTCCTGCTGATTCAATATTGTATAAGAGTAATAAGAAACCTAGTAATGATTAAGTATTGATTGCCATTATTCATTTAACTCTAATAACAACTCTTGGAGAAAAAGAACAGTTATGTATGCCTACTGTTTGGGATTAAGAATGGCTAATAATTCTTTTCCATTTCTCCCATCAAGAACTACAAGCCATTTACCCTTTGCTGAATTTGGAAGAGGGTAAATAGCTTGTAGTTCTTCATGGGAGGAATGGAAAAGTTTTGTAACACGCTTTGATCAATGAAATGAGTTGGAAATGACCTCATGCTAATTCTGGGTCTAGGCTTAAAGAGGTCAGGGAGATTCTGTTCTTCATAGAGTCCAGCTTTTCTGCTGTAAGGTAGGCAGCCAAGACTACTAAAGGAAAAGAGTCTACATGGAAAATTGAAGGGCTGTGCCTAATAATACCAACTTCCAGCCAAGCAAGTGAGGCCATCTTGATGTTCCAGTCCTAGCTTAACTTTTCTCTCCATGGCCTTAAGAGGGCTCCCAACAATAGCAGGTGAATCTAGGATGAACCATCCATGCTGAGCCCTGTCCAAACTGCAGAACTTAAAAAAAAAAAAAATATGTGGTGGTTGTTGTTTCAAGCCACTAAGGTTTGGATGGATTTGTTATGTAGCAATAGGTAACTGAAACCCATACTATGGATGAGAAACTAGGCTCAGAAATGCTAAGCATTGTCACATGGTATCCCAGCTAGGAAACAGTTAGTACTGCATGGATGTAAACCCAAGACCATCTGGTGCTAAAATCCATGAACATAAGCAATGAATTCTCTAGCACCCACTACAGAATTACCAAATTCCAAATAATAATTTGTAAATTTATTTTGGTTCTTTCCCTATTTCAGATATTACCCAGCACAGGGTGAACTAATAAAAGATTTAAAATGCCAGTCTTATGATTTAAGAGATTAAAAGTGTTAGAGCTATACATGAAGCAAAAGTGGTCTTGTCAAGACCTTTCTCTTCCTGAAAATCAAAAGGGGGCATCTCACTGGGAAATGGGTACACAGCTCTGGATCTGTCTTTCTTTCTTTCCTGAAAAAACTAAAATGCAAATGAACATGTTTTTCTCTCACTTTTAAGAAATTGGAGATACGTTAACACTTAGGCTGGTGAATGGAAAATGACAACAGGTGGTTATTTAGCTCTTTGAAATTCTCCAAGTGAAATTTTCTGGGAGAAGGAGAAGAAAGGGTGATTTTATTACAACATTTTCTGGGTCACAAAGAACTTTATGGTTTTTCTAGAAAGCTGGCTTACAAATAGGTATCTTTCTAACAGGAGTACATTTGTGTTTCAAAGTGTCTTTAAACCCATCATTTTCTAAAATTTCTCCCTGCCCCAAAAGCTGCTGGAACCATTTATTTTCAAGCAGCTAGGGACACCTACTCTGTGCATGTCTCTAAGAACTCCCTGCATCAAACCGTGAGGTGCTTTATTCAAGGTGCAGGATTGCGTGTCCAAAAGTCTCTTTTTCTACACAAGTTACCTCATCCAGAAGAGAACCACAATGCCAAAGGAAAAAGATGGGGCCCCTGAGTGGTAAAAGTCTGTGTATCACAATCTGTAAACTTCAACTCGGGTGGTTCCCTCACATGGGATCTTCTCAGTCCCTCATTCAAAGTCTGTTTATGCTTATTTTTTTTAACCTAGTGCTAATGAGTTTAATTCTCCCACTTCCTAGCTGGCAGGAGATGAGAGGCAGCAAGTGGGAAGGGAAAGAATAGGTTGAAGCAGGAACACTGAAGACAGTGGAAATGTCCACCAACAGCAGGTCTAGAGAGGAATAGAAAACAAACCAAGTAACTCCAAAAGCGTTGCTCTCTAGGGTCACTTTGGATGCAACCTCAAGAGCTCTTGAGGGCATGAGTGCATTAGAATGCAGAGTGATGACTGATATGCAGGAAGATGACCCTCAAGATTAAATTACATTTCATTTGAGAAGGCACATAAAACACTGGAGACATATTTTAATATAAAACAAACACAGAGAACATTACAATTGTCTCATACCTTATTCCTCTATAGTAAGAGAGAAGTCACCATGACCATGAAAGGCAAAACTGTACTATGTGGAATGCAGTGCAGGCAACTTCCTTCGCTACTTAAAGAGGGCCAAGGTGAGATGTGTCACCAGGAATATAGAACTGAACATGAGTGTGTTTTTATCCCCAGAGATTTTATGGGAGCTCCCTTGCAACAAAGGCAAAGGGATGGCGAAAGCAGAGAGATGAAATGATTCATTCCAGGGTGCTCAGCAACACTATTAGCTCAGACAAGAGCCCAGAAAAAGACAATGCCTGGTGCACGATGGGTACTCACAAATATTTGCCTAGGGAAAAAAGAAAGTTGGAAGACTTTCAGCTGTGAGAGGTGGAGACCTGTGGTCACAGGACTGCCACAGGCAGATGTAAGTGGCCCTGGAACCCAAAGGGACCCAAAAGGAGGCAGAAATACTCTCAGTGGAATGAAGCAATGATTGGAGCTGGCCCACACATGCAATGAGATAGGAGGATGGCATTTGTGGACTAGAAATGCTTTAATACAGTGTGTTGAGTAACTCCTAACCCTACCCCTTGGTACTTCTGTGGCACTTTCCCTCTTCAAAAGGGCTTTACAAACATTAACTAATTATATCAGCATGACTTCTCCAAGGGAAAATTGAGCCTCTTTAATCTGTTTGAATTCTCTGGAAAAGCTAATAAAATTAAGGTATAATGTTCATGAAGAGGAGTACATAGAACCATAAACAGCTTTTGTGAGAGATTAAATATTGAAGTGTGGCAGTAGCATTTGATGTCCTCAGAAGCTGTTGATGGAGACGTTGTGCCTCTGTTACAACATGGATCATTGCACGCTGAGTTGCAATCACCATGGAGATTCTCTCTGGGGACAGCCTGGATATCTGTGGCAGGCTGGGGTCCCCTGATCTGAAGGTTTCTTCTGGGTAAGGTTTGTCTGAGTTCTGGGAAGATGGAAGCAGGAACGAGGAGGAAGCTGCCTCATGAGCAAACCAAATTCTCTCCACCATCTTTACAAGGGGCCTTCTAAAGAGTCGTTGGGAGCAGATGTCCCACACCAGTGCTCTGCAGTAACCAGAGGTCAAATACTTTGTACAAAGCACATTCAGCCCCATTCAGGTGATTGGTTGCTGCTGCCCGACATATAATGTTTGAAAATATCCATAGTTTTGAGACCTTTACAGTGCCTTCTCCCATTGCATTATTTTTAAAATATTTATTTATTTTTTTTAGTTGTAGATGGATTTATTTATTTATTCATTCATTCATTCATTCATTTTTATGTGGTGCTGAGGATCGAACCCAGGGCCTCGCACGTGCTCTATTGCTGAGCCACAACCCCAGCCCCCCCCATTGCATTCTTATTCTGGACAAGTTATTTCACTTGTTTTTACATTTCACCATATTTTTCTAGAAGTAAAAAGGAGAAGTTGCTACTCTAGTTTAGAAAACAGGAGGTGATCAGTTGAAGAATACACAGAGTGGCGAGTTTGTATAAGAATTCCTGAGATACTGTGTTCTGCTGGTTCTGATCTTGACTTGAGCCACAAAGCAGGCCACCGTCCTGGCCACTCATCCATTCTTCCTTCCTTTCTTCCGTGGCTTGGACTCCCAGTAGCTCAGAGGAATGCTGCTTCTCAGGAGCTTGTGTTTGGGGCTGAAGCAAAGACAATTACTGTATAGCTGAAAATGGAAGCGCTTGGAAAAGAGGAAGAGAATAGAACCAGCAATTGGGAGATGACACTATTGCTTCAACCGAATCACAAAAAGGCTGAGACCCAACCCCACATGGCCTTCACTTTCCTTCTTGCTGAAGCAGGTCAGGGTGATCCCCAGAAGCCTCTGAGTTCCCATGTGCTCACATTCCATGAGCACACATTCTGAGCGTAAGGAGTTTGGAGATTACTTGCTTTGTGGTAGAAACATCAGGCTGTCTGAACTAGATGACTGCTGCGGGGTATTTAGGCAAGTCTGGCCTGAAGGTGGGATGGGGGACATTCCATGTGCTGTGACCACAAACATCTTCCCCTCAGTCACCCACAATGTCTGTCACCAGTGCTATGACAAGGCACCAAGTCCCCTGTAAAGATACACATAAGTCACAGGGAAGAGCAACATTGAACATCTGTCATACGACAGTGTGGATTAATTTAAGCAGAGGCTTAAAACTTGAGCCAAATCTAGCCTATGGTTTCGGATTTTGATTTGTCCACATTGAACTTTGTTAATTCAATTTCCAATAGTTTAATGAGGAGATTTCACCTGAAAACTCGAATGTCCAGTTTCTCTGGAAAAATTAGGTGACCTGTTTGCACAGGGCTGTTTTGTCTTTTTTTTCCTTCACATCAGCAATCAGCTGGAGGTGAGAAGTGAGTGGAACCACTGGAGGGAGAGGCTGTGTCCCCTGAGTCCCCACAAGGCTGGCCCTCAGGCTCTGCTGTCACTTGAACGTGGTTTCCCCCAGAAGTTCGCACTGGTCCTCGATGTGCTAGTATTAAAGGGAGTGGAACCTAAGAGTCAGGTCCTAGTGGAAGATAATTAGGTCTCTGGGATGGAGTGTTTGACTTCTTCCACGTCTGAGTTGTTATAAAAGAGCAAGATGGGCCCCTTTCTGTCCTCTGGCTTCCTGTCTGACCAGGTGATCTCTTTCAGATGCACTTCCACCATCCGCAGTGAGGCCCTCACCAGAACTGAGTAGATGTTGGTGCCATGCTCTTGAGTCTCAGAACTGGGAGCTAAATAAGCTACTTTTCTTTATGAAGTAGCCAGACTCATGCTTTCCGTTACAGCAACAGAAAACAGATGAATACAGGCCTGGAGGCCTCAGATCTAAGAGAACACTGTGAAGAACAGTCATTCTGGATTATGTCTGTCAAGCCGGCAAGCACACGAAGCTGGGGGTGTGAGCTCCTTTGCCTGAGGAGCTAACAAAGCGAGAGCCCCAGCATCAGGCTTGGATCTGCTTGTCATAACTGAGAAGCCTGTCACCAAACTGCACACTGGGTTTGTGCCATCCATGGGGTCACTAAGGAAAGGGGCCTGGATCCAAGGGAGGCCCATCCGTTCTTCCTCTCTAGAAGGAGGATCCAGCCCTGTGGCCGGAGAGTGAAAGAGGACAAATGACCGACTGTGGTGGAAGCCATGGGAACAACCACATCCCCCTGGGATATTATGAGCTGCCAAGACCTTTCATGTTGATCCTCCCACAACTTGTGCCACTTTACAGTTGGGGAAGCTGAGGTTCCAGTATCCCAGATGACCGAGCTGTAGGAAGCAGAAACACTGAGGAGGCCAGCCCATGTCTTCTGTCCCAGGGTCCTCTCCTGCCCCCAGAGAGTTTGTGGCAGCTCCCGTGGACTGGAGTTTATCGTGCCTGCATGGGGAACAGTCCATGGGTGCACAGGGGAGTTCTTCAGCTCCAGAAAAAGAGGGGAAAAAAAAGGTAAAGGCCATAACTGACCTGGACAGTCAGACCCAAGCCTGCTTCAGGCTGGAAGGGAGAATTAAAAGCACCAATACAGATCAGTGACACTAGCCTAGCCTTTTAGTTAAAATTCTCTCTAAAGGGCAAATCTTTGCATGCCAAAAGTTAGGGAAAGAAACAGAAAAAATGGAGCCAGGTCTGTAGGGCACAGCCGCTGGAAAATGAAGTGAGCACCTCCTCACCATCTGTGCGACTGGGAAAAACAAGGGGAGCACAAAGGTCTAGATATGGTTTGGTTGTTCCCCCAATGTCCCCGGGGTGGTGGTAAAGGGAGGTGATGGGACTTTTAAGAGATGGGGCCTAGTGGGACATCCTTAACCTGCTGGGAGTGCTGCCCTCCAAAGGGTTTAAGGTAGACCCCAAGAGGTCTCAAGAGAAGGTTGTGTAAAAGCCCAGCCCCTGTCGTTGCCCTGGCTTCTTGTTTGAGATCTGATCCTTCCACACGTCCTCTGCCTTCTGCTATGGGGCCCTCACCAGAGCTGCACTATGTTGTTTGGACTTTCCCCTTCCAAAACTGAGCTAAATAAACCTCTTCTCTTTTTAAAGTTAGTTCCTTCAGACATTTTGTTGTGGTAATGAAAAACTGACAAATACAGATGCAGAGTGCCCTGACAGGCAGAGAAGCGACATGGTGCCAAGAAGGGAGAGGAGTGACAGTTAACACTGAACAGACAGAGTAAGCCTGTTGTCAAACCCAAGAGGGCTAGTTAAGGGCATAGAATCACTGCCAATGCAAAACATGTTCAGAACTTTGTGTTTTTTTTTTCTCCTGTGCTTCCTAACACGGATGTTTTATGCAAGTAAAAACGAGAGGCAGACATGCTGCTCAAGCCAGTCTTCCTTGATGCCTGCCCCCAACACATCACATAGCTGCCTCTCCTCTGAACCTGTCTCCCCAGAACATCGCCTCCTCCTCCTCTGCCCACTAGTTTAGGACCTCTCCAACCTCCTTCCCAGGAGATGTTTTCTCCCAGATGTCCTGTTCAGGAGGGCATCACCAATAATGCTACATCACTGTCCTTCACTAAACTTGACGGAGCCTGCTCTCCTAGTACTAGTACAAATAGCTAAGGCTACTATCGTATTCTGGGGCCTGGCACTTATCAGCTTAATCTTTGACCATGCCATGATGAGGAAAGGACTTTTTTTTTTTCTCTCCATTTTATGGATGAGGAAACTCGGGCACAACAGAAGCTGGGACTCATCAAGCTGGCCAGCTGGTTAGTGATGGCACATGTCTTAATCCACTAGCACTGCTGCAGCGAAACACCACCGGCCTGCACCTTAAACAACAGGGATTTATTTCCTCACTGAATGGAGGCTGGAAGTTCAAGATCAAGGTGCCATCAGGCTGGTCTCTGGTGAAGACTCTCTTCTTGGCTTTAGATGGACACCTTCTGGCTGTGTCCTCACGTGGCTTCTCCTCTGCTCATATGGATAGAGAAAGGCTTCTGGGGGCTCTCCCTTTTCTTATAAGGATCCCCATCTCATGGCATCAGGATCCCCCTTGATGACTGCATGCAACCTCCATTACATTACTACATACTCTCTTTCCAAACACAATCACCTTGGGGGCTAGGGTTTCAACATATGAATTTGGAGGAAGGACCCAATTCAGTCCTTAAGAATGTGACATAATTTTTTCATTTGTTCATTTACTGAATGTCCACTAATTGCTGGACACTCCTAAGTGGATAAAGACACAGCAGTGAAGAAGGTAAATACAAGGCACACACTTGTCAATCAAGTAGACCAACTCAGCCAAAGGCAGTGCTGTGAAGAGATATGAATTGAAGACATGACTGTCACTCTTTTGGCCAAGCATCTACTAAACCAGAGAAAGAGCTTTCCAGGCAGAGGAAAGACAAGTGCCAAGGTCCTGAAAAAGTCCTCAGAAATGGAGGGAGGCTGGTCTGGCTGAGGCAAGGGAGCAGGGGGAGAGGTGTTCGGAAAGGAGAAAAGGCGCCAGGTAGAGGGCTTTGTGGGTAGTGGGGGGAGTTGTGCATTTACTCTAAGAGCAATGGGCAGCCACATGAGGGTTCATGATCTAATTTATGCTTTTAAAAGACTTTCTTTAGTAGCATGAAGAATGAGTCATGGGGAGGTAAAAGTGTAATCAGGGACCTCAGCAAGAAGACTCTTCATTTATTTACCAACAGATATTTACTGAGCACCTACCTTCCAGATGATGTGCTGGTACCTGCTTTCAGGGAGCACAGAGCCTCTGGTTTATGGGAGGAACCCCTGAGACATGGTGGCACAGCTCAGGACACTTCCAATCTTACATTAAAAGATCAGCAGTTTGCTAGGAGTGGTGGCTAGTGGCATAGGCGCAGCTATGATCTCTGTGATTTGAGAGGCTGAGGCAGGAGGATCACAAGTTGGAGCCTTGTCTTGGCCACTTAGCAAGACCCTGTCTCATAAAAAGGAGGGACTGGGATGTAACTTGGTGGTAGAGCACCCCTGGGTTCAATCTCCAGGATGGATAGATGGTTGGATGGATGGATGGATGGATGGATGGATGGATGGATGGATGGATAAATAGACAGACAGACAGATAGATCAAAACATCCCTGAGGGCTGAACTTTGTGGTTCAGGCTGAAATTGGGGAAAGAGTTCAGAAGAAAGGAAGGACTGGCTAGAGGGGGAGCCGTGGCATGGAGAGTGGCTTCATTGAAGATGTGGGGCTTAACCTGGATATTGCAGGGTGGGCTTGGAGAGTCTTGGGTATCTTCCATCTGAGGCTGGAGGAAAGGCTCAAAGGTGGAATGGAAACAAGGGCCACATTGTAAGGCCTCCTTTGTACAATGGATCACTGGACCCCTAGTCAGCAGAGCAAGACTCTTTCCTGGCAGGGCCCCAGACTCTGCAGGGGACATGCAGATGACTCAGTGTCAGCCCCTAGCATCAAGGGATTTCCATCCAGCAAGGAGGTGATGTTCTCACACCACAAAGAGAGAGACATTAGAGATTCAGAGAAAATACCAAGGGACATGAGAGGAGTGTATGTGTCTCTCATGTGTAGCAACAGCTGCAGGAAGGTGTATGTCCCCCTTCCTGTGCATGTACACACGGGCACAGCGAACACTTGATACCCTTGGGGAGCCTTTATATGAGTGCCTTGTGAAATATAAATGGGAGATGTTGTGGTTTCCATGTGAATAAATAGAACACTCACTCAGCTAAGACCCCACCTGGGGTCTGGACCGCAGCCCTGCCCAGCCCCACACTTGCCCTTCCACCAAGCTCAAGTGCACCCACACAGGGGCAAAGGCAGTGAGAGAAGGGGATGGACTAGGGACAGTGAAAAGATTACAGAGGACAGAGAAAATCCATACGGAGGGGGACAGGAAACAATGGTGTGTTGATGGGAAATAAGAATAGTTTTCATGGAAATAAGAAAACAGCTTATTCTCAGATAAATATGAGTGTCCATGCTCCAGGAATCAAACTCAGATTAACAGAGGCTCCCAAAGGACACGGTTCCCCAAGGACACGTCCCTCTGTGAAAGAAATTACATGGGCTTTTATAGTCACAAAAGAAAGAAGTGAGGGTCATCAAGTAGCAGACTCCAGAGAGGCCAGGAAGCCTACAAGATTCGGATTTTTTTTTTCAACAAGAGGGGGACATTCCTACAGGATTCAGGTGCCCGCTCATTCCCAGCCTTAGGTTGGGAGAGGATAGATGTCTGTCAAACAGCACATATTTATCAAGTAGTCACAGAAATGTAGGCTCAGACACAGAGCCTGAAAAGAAACAAAAGATAGTCTGATACCTCTTTGGCTTCCTAATCTCCTCCATCTCCCCACAAGGTCTGGATGCTTCAATCTGCAAAATTCAAACAAGCTTAAAGTGCCCAAATGCAAATGCAGCCTCTGGAAAACTTTGATTCACAAAAGAGATTACCACTAACCAAGGGCAGTGGTGCATGCCTGCAATCCCAGACATGTGGGAGGCTGATGTAGGAGGACTGCAAGTTTGAGGCCAGCCTCAGCAACTCAAAGAAGTTCTAAGCAACTTAGTGAGACCCTGCCTCAAGATAAAAAAATATAAAGGGCTGTGGATGTGGCTCAGTGGGTAAGCACCCCTGGGTACAATCCCCAGTACCAAAAACAAACATGTGAGGTACTGGGTTCGATCCTCAACACCACATAAAAATGAAAAAATAAAAATATTGTGTCCATCTACAACTAGTAGCTAGTAAAAGGCTGTTTGATTCTAGGCAATCATTTTCTTCTTTCTTTAGATCTCAGTTTTCCTTCTTTCTTTTTGTACTGAAGATTAAATCACTTTACCACTGAGCTACATCCCCAACCCTTTTTTTTTCTTATTTTTTTCAATTTTTTTTAAGAGAGAGTGAGAGAGAGAGAGAGAGAGAGAGAGAGAGAGAGAGAGAGAGAGAGAGAGAGAATATTTATTTTTTAGTTCTCGGTGGACACAACATCTTTGTTGGTATGTGGTGCTGAGGATCGAACCCGGGCCGCACGCATACCAGGCAAGCGCGCTACCGCTTGAGCCACATCCCCAGCCCTTTTGTTTTCTATTTTGAGACAAGTTCTCACTAATTTGCTAAGGCAGGCCTTGAACTTGTGATCCTCCTGCCTCTGCCTCCTGAGTTGCTGTAATTGCAGGTATGTGTCACTGCACCCAGCTTAGACCTCAGTTTTCTTATCAGTAAAATGTAATTATTTAGACTCAGTTACTCAAGTCACACATATATGCATATATTATCATATTTGCTGCATAATATACCAAAAACTATAAAATGAGATGATGAGCATTTGTATAACTGCCACTAAACCCAAGATGCAGAGGAAACCTATATATATTTATTTATTTTATTTTTTTATTGGTTGTTCAAAACATTATATAGCTCTTGACATATCATATTTCATACTTTAGATTCAAGTGGGTGGAAACCTATATTTTAACAACAGAAGGACCTTTGTGCACCTGCTCCCATGAACCCCTCTTCCCTCTATCCCTCAAAGAATCATACCACCATGCTCCTGAACCTACCATTTATCATCTCTAATACCCTTTCAAGTTTTATAACAATCCTGTTTTTCTCCTGCATTTTATGATTTAACAAGGTCTCCTATGTATTTTTAATTTTTTTAGTTGTAGATGGACACAATATTTTTATTTTTTCATTTTTATGTTGTGTTGAGGATCGAACCCAGTACCTCACATGTGCAAGGCCAGTGCTCTACCACTGAGCCACAACCCCAGCGCCATATATATACTTTATTTGTAGTTGACAAAAAAAACTTCTACAGACCATCTCATCTGATTTTCACCAGGTTGTGGGGTGTTCAAGGGGTGCTGGCTATGGAGGGAGCCCCCAGCTTTACAGTTGACCCAAGTGAGGTCAGAGTGGGGTCTGCTGTCACACTTCTCTTCTTGACCCCATTTCCATCACATCTCATGCCTTGCTTTCTACCTCTAGGTATCCTCTTGTGCACATTTGTGCCCATAACTAGGTCATAAGTTCTTAAGAGCAAGGACCTTTCCTGTTGCCAGTGTGGTGAGGTTACCAGGCTTGGGCTTCCGTCCAAGAAATAGCAAAGAAGGGAAGCAGCCCACGTGACGGGGAGGCTTCTATATTCTGGGCTAACAGGAAATAAAGAATGTAGGAACTGGATGGAAAAAGAGGAATAGGACAACTGATGCCCAGAGAGTAACCAGGAAAGAGCTTCATGGGGGCTGGGCTGTGGTTCAGAGGCAGAGCGCTTGCCTAGCATGTGTGAGGCACTGGGTCCATCCTCAGCACCACATATATATAAATAAAATAAAGTTCTATTGACAACCAAAAAATTAAAAAAATAAATAAATAAAAATACAAAAGAAAGAGCTTCATGGATCAGAACTCAGGGCAGAACATACTGGGCACAGTTTCTCTCTTATAAGCAAAGCCCCTGATGTTTGAAAACATACAATGAGAACGTTTTTAGAATAATTAAAGAAATATAGGGGTTACTTAATTCATTCGTTAGCTTGTCTACAAATGTAACACACATCCAGTGATGATAATAGCATCATTTTGTAGCTCAACCAATGTAGTTCTGTCAAAAGCACGACCCTTTCAGTAATGTCTAACACTTCAGAATTAGTAAATTCAGAACTACGAGACTCTAGAGCAAGAGGACTAAAGACAGCCCATAACCATATATATATTTCACAAAAACTAGAGGGTATCTCTTTGGTTCTTAGGCTTCTCTGAATCTCAGCCCAGCAGTGGGGAAGTAGAAACTTCTTACAAGCTGCCAATCAACTCACATGGTTGCGGTTTACTTGAGAAGTAGGTCTCTCCAATTTTAGGCATCTCTTGTGACACATGTCTCATATTCTTAAAGAAAAATAAAATATGATGTCCTCAACCCTTAGACTTACATGGAACAATTGAATGCTCCTGTTTATTCCTGCTTCTAAAAGCAAGATTTAGGGGATGGAGGTGTAGTTCCGTGGTGGCGTGCTTGTCTAGCATGCATGAGGCCCTGGTTTCATTTCCAGCACCATTAAAAAAAAAAAAAAAGTCAGAAAGATATCTGGGAGTTCTGTAAAGAAAGAATCATCAATGACTGTGAAGACCATTGTGATTTGTAGATAGTATCATGAATATGTAATCCAAACATACCAACTGAAAAAAGTTCTCCTCAAACCTGACCCTAAGTCTTCTGGGAACTAAGAGTAAGATGTGTAATCATAGCATCCACTGAGTGAGATTCCACTGAGAAGGACACACAGGGGACAACTATAAGGCTGGCATCTTGGATGGATGGTTCTGTTCTTTGTATGCAAAAATCACAATGATGATCAATAATATTGAGTATTGAATGCTTTATGTGCACCTTGTCATTGAGGCTTTCTAACACATAATGGAGTCCTGTGACTTTTATTTCTCCTGTTCTTAGAGATCAGGCAACAGAAATTGAGTGCCAAGTCTCTTGCTCAGGTGAAAGCCTTGGGGAGCCAGGATTCAAACAAATTTGTTTGCTTCCTGACCCCCCAACTCCTTAACCCTGTGCCATCTTTTCCCTCCAGTGGCTCTCATGCTCTCCAATAGGACCTGAGTTCTAGCTGTCTCTCTGCCAGTCATGTGGGGGATAGGTTTGACCCATCAGGCTATGGGGCTGCTGGAGACAAGTCTATTCATCACCCTTTCAGAGCAAAGCCAGTCAGGGTAAGACCTTGGTCTTATTAGCATGGGATTCAATCTCCCCAGGTACCTAGTCATGGTCAATTATACTTTCATTATATGCAGCTGTTACATTTGGACTTCTCAAGTTACGTATAGCTAAACAAGAGTAATAAAGTGATAGCAACAACTGGAGCCAAGCTGACAACGGATTTGCCTCAAGTTCAAGGGCAAAACAAAGTTGTAAGTGTCCTACTGACTCCTCAGCTCCAGGACAAACAAGGCTTTTCACCACTAGTTCTATGAAACATTTTTCAGGTGAAAACATTTAGGGCTGGAGGCCCGTGTGGGTGCAAGTGAGGCAGGAGGGTCTGAGGGTTGATCATCTGTGGGTTTATTTTACTTTTTATGGATGATCTCAAGTATGATGCAATTTCTCCAAAGAGTTATTGCCCATCAACATTGGTCATGAATGCTAGAAATTTCATATCCCCCTGTGTCTATATATCCTCCTCTCTAGCGTACTTATGCATTTAAAAAGAAGCAGAAATGAAACACCCTGGGCTAATGGGAAATATCTGAGATCCTCTGGTTTCTAACCTTTTGAGGTCTGGTATTCAGCAATAAAATGTTACAAAACCCCTCTTAGGGCTTGCTATTCAATAACACAAAACAAACAAACAAAAACCAAGAGAACCATAAATAAATCCTATCCGACTGATTGAAATGATGGAGTTCCCACGCTTGAGCAGATCCTCTCCTCTCGGCCAAAGTGTGACTTCTCTTGATTGAGAATCGAGTTTCTGTGCTATTTCTCAGAGAATGAAATTACAAAACACAAGATAGCAGATTTAAAAAAAAAAAATTGTCACCAGGTATCCCTGCTGGATATCAAGTGACTGGGGCAGAAACTCAGTCGGAAACTCTGCTTAAGCAAGAGCAGAACAAATCCCTTTCGCCTGGGAGGCCAAACAGAGCATTGTTTTAGTTCTGTAGGAGATAATGACAATGGAATAGAACATTGTCCCCAGTAATGGTCCCCCGCTGGTAGGGAAATGCTGAGGCAAAAACAAACAAGGGGTTGAACCACTACCATCTTTTTAAAGCAGAAACTGTTGATTCTGGAGCCCCTCGGAGCAGCTTCCATTCGGTTGTAAAAGTCTCGCATTTGGAGGTGCTCAGAACTGGGGTGTCGCTGGGTAGGGAGAGGGTAGGTAGGGTACCTGGGATAAATGAAATACTGACTCTATAGTTTTTTGAACTATAGATAGAGAACCTTAGGTGGTTTGAATTTCATCAACCACTGGACAAACAGGCTTTCCATAAAAGCATCCTCGGCAGCCCACTTTGCTACTAGCTAGGATCCTCTTGCTGCCATATCGCGCCCTGGTCCCCTCTCTCCACTTGACAATTGATGATCAGACTGACATACTTTGTATCCATATAGTTCTGCATTTGTTGGAGAGAAAATCTTTATAATTTTTTTAAAGTACCAATTAAGGATGCCTAAAGAAAGAAACCAATAATCCATTTGACTCAAAAACTCAGTACCTCCCTATTTCCCCCCACCCTCTCTCTCTTTGCCTAGTAAACATAATATAAAACGCAGAGACTATCTAAAGTGTACCTCAAAACAAAATTTAAATCAGATACAAAGTAAGAAATGATTTAAAATTTGAAAATCTGGGAAAAATAACAAATACCCTTTCATTTTTGAAACAAAAATACATGAAAATCAGGGCCAAAGTCGTTCTTCAGCCAACTGAAGTTTTTGTAGAGCACCCAGTTTAAACTCTACCACACAGATGGAAAATAGTCCAAATGCAAGCTGGCATTATTCTTTCATTCCATGAACTTCCACAGTCTCCATTAAACCCGAATAGCATTCAAAAGTTGAGGTCCAATTCATCTTTGCTGTTAATGAGACATTTTTACAAGTACGCCCCTCCCTTGGGAAAATTTTTTTGAATTGAGTAAAACAATTCAAAAAAAATTGTGGCTATTAAACACACACACACACACACACACACACACACACACACACGCACGCACACACACACACACACACCAAAAACCAAAAAACAGCTCCTGCTTGGACTAATAATTGACTTGCTTAGAATTCTCTGAGCAAACATTTTATTTCCTGTTAATGGCCCTTTCCCCTCCCATTCCAAATTCTCTTCCCTTGGGGCTGACAGAGACATGGAAATAGTAATTTGTTCTTCTCAAATTCCTTTCAATATTTCGATAATAATTACTGCATCTCAGGTATCCCTCCAAGTTTTCCACATCCTCTAAGGTCAGATCTCTCTATAAAAAAAGGACACAGAACAGCTTGTTTGTAATGGGAACTGAGCATCTGGGGTTAGACATAGAACTTTTTGATAGTTCATATGTGTTTTATGGTGGACCAATGGATATAGGCCTGAATACCCACTGGAAGGTGGCAATTTATATTTTATTATAATAATTAATTGAGCTTTCTAATTTAAAAACATTCATTTGAAAAAAAAAAATCCAAAGGTGAGACAAAAACAATGTTTTTGCCCTCAATTGCCTGTATGTGATTATCTCATTTTTCTCCCTCACTTTTCTGGGTTGGCTAGGACTCCCTGAGAAAAAACTGTTTCTAGTAGGTGATGTTACTTTTGGAGGTGTGTTGGGAATTTGCTCAGTAAATGAACAAACATTTTATTATTCTTAAGTGGTCGTGAGAATAAATGAGGAGAATAATAGGCTGAGCTGGTACACGGATAAAGTTAAAGGGGACAACTTAAAAAAAAAGATGTAGACGCAGAAAATATCTTTGATTCAAAAATCTATTTGCTAAAGAACAAAATCAAAGTATATGAATTTGGATTAGGCAAACTCAGTTCAGTTTATTACAAAAAAATATGGCAAGAAACCAAAGCAAATAGTTCTTTGGTGACCATTCAGGTACTCAGAGCTGACCAAACGAAACGATAACTGGAAAAAGGATGATAATTAGTAATAAATATGAAAGCGTATAGACACTTTGGATAATTCCAAACATAATGCCTCCTCTTCCTCAGTATCAGAGTGCTTCTGCAGACACAAGGGACAATTTTGAATGCTGTCTTCAGTTTCCATGAATCTGGTCAGGAGTTTTTGTATTTCTTCTCAGCATGCCCAAAATATTTGCTGGGATCCCACACCCCAAATCCTGACCACCCAGATAGGTATGGGATGACTAAGCCTGTATCATTTCAGGATTTGCCATGGGCAGAGATCTGCAGGAATGCAAATGTTTCTGCCTGAAAATGTTGGAATCCACAAGAGTAAGAGCTGGGCATACAGGGAAATGTCTGAATCAAAAACTGGCAGGAAAATGGATGGTTGGGTTCCAACTCCTCCTCTTCCTCCTCCTCCTTTCTCCTTTTATTTTATTTTTAAAATAACGAATCCCAGAAACATTATATTTAATGTGAAATTTCTTCAAGAAAAAGTTCCTAGGAAAGTTTCAGGAAAGTCTATCTGGTAAGGGCAGAAGTATACAGCTTCAGAGCCTTTTTTTTTTTTTTTTTTGAAGAAACAAATTTCAATCACTTTAATACACACTTTAAAGGCAATTTATGATAACTGTAGCCCTCCGATGACTAAGGTTATACTGAACTTTCCAAGTTGAAACATTCAGCCATTGTATTCAGGGAAAGTCCTCTCAACAATTTTGAAAAATATTAAAAATATGGAAGCAATTGTAAAATCACTTTCACCTGTGCAATATCCTTTTTCATGAATGTGTCCAATTACATAGCTAGGGTTACAGATTTTCACAAACACAGTTTCATTTTTGATAGTTATGTGGCTGTAATTCCAGGCTGCTATTTCACTCTATTGAAAGGCATGGGGTTATCTTTGCCCTCTCTTCCTGTTGCTTAAACCATCTAAGAAAACATCAAGAAACTAAATTAGAAGGGAAAACAAGAGGCAGAGATTGTAGTCACAAGACTGACATCCATCACATGAGAAGAATGAAGTTTATAATAGTTGGGGTTACCTCCCTGCTCCATGTCTTCCACCTGGGCAATGGGCTAACGTCCCTGGGCTGGGGGTGTCTGAGGAGAATGAAGTCCTCAACCGCTGAAGAGGTGCTAAGAAAACTGCCAGCTGTCTCCTGACAGAATTTTTGAAAGCTTTCGGGTCTCTACCGGGAAGCCGATCCAAATGCACCCCTTGTCAATTTGCCTCCTAGAAGCGACTGGAGACGCACACGGGTTTGAGTGGTGCTGACATTTTTGGTTTATTGGCTTTATGGGAGTTGTTGGGGGGCTCTATCGGCGACAAGTAGAATAGTGGGGGCGGGGGACAAGTGGAGAGGAAAGAGGTCGGCGAAAGAGATGGGGGTGGGGGAGAGAAGCAGAAGGGTGGAAACCCCCAGGAGAGAGAGGAACGACTAAGGCACAGGACTGAGCCAGGCGTGGGACCGCGAGCAGGGAGAGGCAGGGTAGGGCCGGAGCTGCGTCCGGCGGGGCAGGGTCCCTTGGCTCGACCTGGGAACTCGGCCGCTGCCTCTGTCCCCGTCTGGGTTCCCTTCGGGGACTGATCTCCACCGGCTTCCCTCTGCGGGCGATCCCGGAGACCCGCGCCCCGGGGACTGAGCCTCGGCCGTCGCAGTCGGGAACCTCGCCAGGCAGGGTGGGGTGCGCGCGTTTCACTGGAGGTGGCGTCTGCAGAAGGAGAGGAGACAGCGCCACCCGGAGCCTCCCTGGGCACTGCGGCCCAGGGTGGGCCGCGCCGGGCAGGAGCAGGAGCGCGGGTGCTAGTCGGGCTCTGCTTTCTGCTCCTTGCCGGTGGTCCTCGGACCCCGCGTCCTTCCTTTGTGCGCGGGAGACCACCCCCTCCTACCCCTAGTCGCTCGCCCTCGCGGTCCCCGGGCGGACCCACACGGAGGGCTCCAGAGCACAGTGGAGAGCTGGTGGCTCGAGTGCCTCGGAGCGTGCGTCTCCCCGCGCGCCGACGGGTCCTTCTGGCAGCTGATGTCCCCGCTGGCCGCGGACCTCACCTCGGCCTCTGGCCCAGCCTGGGGCCTGGAGGCGCGGACCCGTCAGCCGCCGTACCCGCGCCGAGCTCAGAAGCGCCTTCTCGCTCGGTCCTCCCCGGCAGAGCCCTAAACTCATGCAACCCGCTCAGGAGGGGCGGGAAGACAAAACCACCAAGGAGAATCTCGGTGGCCCTCCAAGCCCGGGGTGTCGCCTCCATTAGCACCTTGCGGGGCTGGGTGTCAGGCTGGGCCACTCGACGGGATCCCACCTCTTAAAATTCCTCCTTCGCTCTGCCCCTCCCTTAAGAGAAAAAGGCCGCTCCTGCACTCAAAGGTAACCCTCGGGTGACCCCGGGAGCGGGGCTCTAGGGCCTTGGTGGGGACCCGGCTGGGAGTTAGAGGTTTCCGTTGCATCAGGGAAAAGGCGGAGGCGGGGATCGGCCTAAACCTAGTTGATTTTAAAGGAAAAAAGTCTCAAATTGTCCAGTTTGTCATTTTGTTTCTATTTTAAAGAATTAATAACTATTTTCCAGTAGCACAGAAAAGATGAACGGCAACCCATGACGGTGGTTAGTCTTGCCTCATTTGCGTCGTTTCTTCCGCAGTTGCCCCAACAGTATCCACCTAAAATATTTTCTTGTGTATACCACTTGTAATAAAATGGAATATTTCTATTTGGACGGTTCTGTGTCAAAGAGGACAGCAGCGCCAAGCTTTGCAAATGATTAATGAGAGGACATTTCCTACAATAAGGTAGAGTCAATGCAGTGCCCGCTTGCCCATTGATTTTCATCTCTGTGTGGTCACCTTGTTGTTCACTTTCTCCCAAGATTGTGACAATAATAGCCATAATAATAACAACCAGGACACAAACAGCTCTTGAGAAATCATTTGTAAATACCTCTTCTGGGAGGTGAGAAACACACACACACACACACACACACACACACACCCCTGTGGACCTACGTTTTATTTCTGACTGAGGAGCTCAGAATTGTTTTTTTTTCTTTAAAAAATGATCTATTTACAGACTTGCTAATGTGTGGGGAGAAATC
Organism: Spermophilus citellus; assembly: GCF_964194105.1. Taxonomy (NCBI): domain Eukaryota; kingdom Metazoa; phylum Chordata; class Mammalia; order Rodentia; family Sciuridae; genus Spermophilus; species Spermophilus citellus. Next base: position 84,663,231 of record NC_138195.1, read on the forward strand.
TTGTTTATCAGCCCAATAGTTGTGACAGGGTTAGAAAACCAGTTTAAACTGTTAATCGGCCACAAAAAGGTCTCCAGATTGACGTCTTTCACTTACCTTTGAAAGGCTATAAAAGCGACACTGTACATTGGGATGAAATTAGACAGCGACAAAATCATTACCTCGACTTCCCACAATAAAGACAACCTTAAAGAGGGGCTATTGATGGTTTCAAATTACATAACGGTGGTTTATAAGTTCTTCCTCGGCGCTCACAGAAAGCAATTTTGAAGTGTGAATTCTTCAAAGAACAGTTAGCAGCGTTCACACACCAACAAGCAATGCCGTTTTATTTTGTTTATTGCAAAGCGCCTACCAGAAAAACAAAAACAAAAATCCCAGCAAAGGAGGCCGAACCCCAAGAGAATCAATCATGTCTGGTTTCTATTTCCTCAAGCTCCCGGGGCTCACTCCCGGCCCTGGAGCCAGAGGGCTCGGCATCTTCCTCCTGGGCGGGACAGGGTGTGGAAGCCTCTCGGATGGGGAAGTCTCGTGCGCGTCACCGGTCCCGTCTGCCCATTGCTTCTGGGGATCTGAAGCTGGACACAGACTTCTCTAGGCTAGACAGAAAGGCGGCTCCCAAACAACACGGACTCCAGGGCTGGGGTGGGCCTGCGATGTGTCCTGGAGCGAAGGCCATCACCCAACTCCACCTGTCCTTCTGGGATGGATCCCATTTGGCCGAGAAGGGGCCTCCGCCTTCTGTAAGACCTTTTGTAGGACAGACTTCTACGTGCATCCGGAAAAGGATCGCAAGACGGGGCCCACCTCGCGCACTTTCTCTTGCTCTCAAAGGCGGTATTTGCATTTTCGGGGACTTCAGCCCAGGTGGAAAAGGTCTGTCCTTCCTGTAACTCTACCCGTGCGCTCACGGCCTGCAAAAACCGGAGCCGGTACCCCGCCCGCTTCTCGGCTGACGCTTTTCTAGGGCCAAGTCAGTGGTGGGAAATCAACTAGTGGCCTCTGCCTTTATCAGGTGAGGACAGCCAGGATGTCCGCACTGAACGCTGCGCGCGCAGGGAGAGGACCGTGACCCTTTAGCAAGTAGTAGGGCAACCCCGCCGTGGGGTCAGTAGCGCCCAGGAGGAACTTTGCTGCGTATTTGAGAGACCCAGGGGATCTGGAACGACCTGCCCTGGGCGGCCGGCTGGAGCTGGGTCGCATTCGCTGCGCAGTACTGCCCCCTGGTAGCCGGCCTTGGAACTGCCCCGCTCGGCGGCAGATCTGTCTACGCCGCTGTCGGGGTCAATCCTTCTCTCCTTTCCTGGCCACATCCCTGACAGCTAGGGGTCTCGTGAAGGCCTCGTGAAGGCCTCCTGAAGGCCCCCACGCCGTGCTTCCTCCCCGCTTCTTAAGGCTTCTCCTCCCCCAAAGAGGACCCAGCCCCCAGCGTGGTTTGCAGCGCTTCACTTCTTGACTTTGGTGGATGTTTACCAGCAAAGGGGTCGGAGATGTGGAGGCTGCGGGAAGATCTCCGACTGCACACCAGGGGAACGGAGGAGGCTTGTGTATAGAGGAGACCATTTGGAGCTGGGAATGTTCATTCTTTACTGAACACCAGCTCTCAGTCATCTTGCGTGGTCACTTGGTCCCTTTCCAGAGAGGAAGAATGGAAGCCGGTAAAGGGCCGGATCCTTCTGGTGCCCAGAGGTGGAGAGGTGCTCGAGGTCCCTGAAGACCCGCCCAAGGGCACCTGAGACATGGGGTAAACTTGGCTGGAGCCCTGAGTGCCTTAGTACAATCTGGTGGGGTGCTAAGGTCAACCTCCTTTCCATTCGTTAGGTCTGTCTGGCACTGAAGGTACCTGCAGGAAGAGTTTTTCAACCTGCTTTGGCCGTTAGATGCTGTCCTGGTCAGAGGGGCCAGGACCTCAATACATGTCCAGCCCTTCCCAGCCCAACCGGATGGCTTGTCCCAGGTTTGGGGGCTAAGCTTGATAGAGAGGTAGGCGTTCAGACCATCCTGGGAAGGGGAGGATCCTCCCATCAGTAGACAGATCCGGTTGGGTTTCCAGCTTGGCCACCTGGCTTTGTGACTTTGAGCTACTTTGCCCTTCTGTACACCAGTTTCCTTTGCTTTTTCCGGGATGTGAGAATTGAGATAATGTCCTTAAGGTGCTGTAAGGTGCTCAGTCAAGGCCACGCTTGATGGTTGTCCTTGGCTGCTGAAAATTCCCCGAGGAATCATGCTATAGGGTGTGCACCTGCAGTATCACCCAGGAGTGTCTCAGCCGCCAGTCTTCAGGAGGGGCATATACAGCAGTGTCATCAGCTCTGAAGTGCCAGAGGCCCAGACTCTGGAAGGGGGAGTCTCTCCCACAAGGGTCCAGACTTACTTACGCTATGTGGAGGGCTTCACACACTGTCTCTGCTCCGCCTGGGCTTGCATCTAGACAGGACTGTCAGAGAACACGGGGTTTGTCAGCTGCCACCTGCCCAACCTCTGCCAAGCATGCAAGCACAAGGCTCCTCGCCATGCACTCACCATCCCATTTCATCCCACTTATCCCGAGAGAAGCCGCTGTTAATGTGTTTAAATTTCCATTTTACAAAGCAGGAAGCAGGCTTGGGGAAGTTAAACAACTTCCCCATGATCACACAGCTGGTAAATGGCAGAGCATGGACTTGAACCCAGTCTTCCCTCAGGGGCCCGCCTCTGAGCTGTGTAACATTAGAAAGCACAAGTTTTTGTTCTTCGGTTTCAATCTACTTTCTTTGCTTTGCCCTGCGCTGTCACTAGCAGAAGCTGAAAACAGGCTCCCCGGGATCCCCCAGCTGTGGCATTCATTCCCGTTCAACCAGCTGGTTCCAGGGGTGTCTTGAGACCCACTTGTTGAGGCTCCTTCTTTGACTCACCCAAGCACCACGCTTGCCCTGGGAAATCCCAAAAGGAACCTCCCGTGCCCCAGGCGAGGCCCTGCGGCCACTGAGAAAACCAATGAAGAAGTTGCGGTGGAGCCATGCCTGCGGGGTCCCAGGGAGGCGACAGGAGGCGACAAGGGTCGCCTCTGGGCCCCACGGTCCCCAGGCCTCCCCATTCGCCTACCTACACTGAAGCTCCAGTGACCCGGGCACCGAGATTAGAATAAGTGGACTTGGCCTTGTGGCCTCTTAGCCGGCTGCTCCCTGGGCTCTTCAGCCAATACTTAGTGAACACCTTCTGAGTGTCAGGCCCTGCCCCCAGCCCTTACCCAGTCACAGTCAACGCCCAAGTCAACCTCTCTGTCCTCACCCGCGACTCCCCAGTGGCGGAGCAGAGTGCCCACCACTGATCTGAGAGTGTTTTCGGGTGGGGCAGGGAACTCTCCAGGCCTAGTCGGTGGCATCCCGCGCACCCTCCGCCGCACCCTCCACCAGCTCCCAGACTCGCGGGACGGCTGGCGGGGCTCGGCGCCCCCTGGCGGCAGGACGCCGAGGGCACACCCCGACCTCGGGCTCACGGCTCCGCCCGCGCGCGCCCCCGCCTCTCGCGCGCTCCCGGCTCTCCCAGCCGCGGCCAGCCTTGTCCCCAAAGACTGTTTAAGGGTGGTTCGGGGCTTTTCCTGGCGGGCCAGGCGCGAGGCTACCCGGAGTCCTGCCACGTCCAGCAGCAGGCTGATTAGAGACCCGTGACAAGCTGGACAGCTGGGCAGCTCGGGCAAGCACCAAGGTTACGACACGGGAGACAAACACACAAAACCCCGCCCCCCAAACAAACCCCACCTACGTTCGAGGTGAAGAACCCGATGCCCCTGGGTGTTCAGAGATTGCCCCACCCCCACTACAAATGCACCCCCCAGCCCATCTGCACCCTCACGCGGGGTCTTAGGAACGCCACCGTGCCGCCACCCCCCCCCCCCCCGGGCTGTCACCCGTGTGTCCCTAATGCCCATGTCTGCGTGCTAGGCAGGTTCCCCCCAAGCCCCGCTGCGATGGAGAGAGAGGCTCCTCTGAACCAGAAATGAGAAAAATGATTCTGCGATCTTTTCCCAACCCGCAGGCGACCGGGAAGGGGAAGGCGGCCTCGCACAGGTGCCCAGTTCTGTCCGCGGCACCTCGCAGGGGCGATCCTCTCCGCGGTCCTTGGGCCATGGTATTTCCACGCCCTTCTCTCCTCTCAGTTTTACAGGTCAGAGCCCGGGAGGACCCAGAGAAGTTAATTCACCAGCTACAGTTTGTCAATGGGGTTGGGATGGGGATTTTGCTTGGAAGTCTAGTGAGATCTTAACTGGAAGATTGTTCTGAGCCTATGTTCTGATCACACTTGGGAGTCTTGGGTGCAGAGGCTTAACGCTGGTAGGATTTTCTTTTCTTTCTTTTTTTTTTTTTTTTTAAAGGGCTTCTTGGTTATCCTTGGGTTTCATCTCTAGGGTCAGAACCACATGGATTTTGATTTTTTTCACTTACCTGAAGGATTTTGGCAAGTTACTTACCCTCTCTCTGAGCAATGTGAGGTACTGGTACCTCTCATGGTTGGTATAACAAATAATCTGGACAAAGAATTTTTTGGAGGGAGGTACTGGGGCTGAATCCAGGAACACTCCACTCTGAAGCCACATCCCCAGCCCCATTTAAACATAGACCAGGGAATGATATCTTGATTATTGATCTTAAAGCCAGAATTCAGTGAGATTTTAACTGAGGAGGGTTTGAAAGTTGAATTTGAGGCTGGAGTTGGGGACATTACTACAAGACTAACTTTTTGTGTGTATATTGAGAATTGAACCCAGGGCCCAAGGCTACAGCCCCAGCCTGGGGTCAGTGCTTAATCCAGAGAAGAAGGATGAACTTCCAAATGAGCTTAGGTGTGGTGGAAGCCTGTACCAGCAAGAATAATAAAGGGCTCTGGTTAGGACCCCAGGGGTTGTCCAGGGTCCTCCCAGGTCTAGCCTTCTGCAGGGCCAGTGCCTCTGCTGGTTGGTGAGCCACCACTCAGCCACCAGCAAGGCCTGGAGCACTCATGCCTCATCCTTCGCTTAATTAATCCTTCCCTTTCTGAAAGGGTCAAATTCCCCCATCACGTGCTCTCAGAGGACCACACACCTTCTCTTGACAAGACTTAGCCTTGTTAAAACTTCACATTTATTTGCCTGGTTATCAGCTTATCTTGTCTTGGGCTGTCCGACAGATGAGGGTGGAGGTCAGGGCTGTTTTCTCATCCTGTATCCTCAGCCCACAATGGAGAACTGTTGAATGACTTTTTTAAAAAAAATTGGTAGCTGGATTTAGAAACCTGTTTAACCCTAGCCCTCACCCTAATTATCAGTCAGAGTAGACTATTCACAAAACACTATTTCAATATATTGTAAGGGAAGTTAGCCTCCAAATGCACGACCAGGCAACCTGTTCTAGAGGTGACAGAATAGAAAGGCTTGCAGAGCAAGCTTGGATGCTTGAGTCCACAGAGAACTGAATACATTTAAAATAGTGAGAAGCAAGAGGAAAGAGATGGCGTGAGTCGAGGCATAGGTGGAAGCAGGTGCAGAGATCTATCACGAATCTTGGGTTATGCAATATGCCATGTTCACATTTCTCTCTCTCTCTCTCTCTCCCCCCCCCACCCCCTGTCATTAACTTTCCCCCTTAATACTGTCATTACGAGGACCATAAGTAGGGTGAGTGAAGGGACCAAAGGTGGCCAGGCAATGACACACACTTCACTGTTGGAAAGCTATAGGGAGGAGTTCCCCTGGCCACAGCAGGAGCACATCCATTCGCCTGCTAAACAGCTATGTGTTTATCTGTGTTTCTTGGGCAGAACACAATTGGGACCATAATGGTGTCACCAATGGGTGTCTGATTTAGGGGAAACAGCTGTCAGTCCCGAGGTAGCATGGCTGGACCTTGCAGCTGGTCCTTTACCTCCAACTGCACATTGCACTCTGGTTGGTTCTATCACATATGCCATTTACTCTAGTCACCTCTAACACGTCACACAGGCTGCTGACTTACCATCTGTGAGTTCTGCCTAAGTCTCCTGAGGGATTTGTTAATCCTCGCTCTATAAGAAACTCCTACGAATTTTTCTTGTGATTGCTGACTTGCTTGCCATCATTACATCACACCACAGAGGGACTGAATGCATCTTCTTTTGTTTTTTCTTACCTTCTGTAGCATGATTCACCCTTTCCAAATACCACGGCACACACGTGTTACACAGAACACTTGTTACATGCCTACTGTGTGCTGAGCATCACAATGAACCCCATGTGACTCCTCTGCAGCCTTTTGTCCAGTGGAAAGATGTGGTCAAATAACCCCTGGAGTCCTGTGAAAGGACCCACTGTACAAGTGCTAGGGAGGCAGGGAGAGCTGTTGTGCCCAGATCAGTGTGGGCAGGGAGGGCTTCTCTGAGGAAGTGGCCTTTGAGCTGGGTTCTGAAAGAAGCACACTAACGTCCAGGAGTTTGAAAAATTCCTAAAAAAAAAAAAAAAAAAAAAAAAAACCAACCCAGGTGAAGTGGAATCCTGCCCCCTACCTATTTCAGTTTTGAGTCATATTTAGCTCCATCCAACAGGCTGGGACCACTCACCTGTGCTAGCCCTCCAAATGCACAAATGTTATGTTTTACACAACAATGAGAAGGAAACACACCTATTGGCAAAAGAGAACTGCAGAACAGCATTTAGGCTTATAAATGGTTCTAACGGAGATCAACAGCCTATAATTAGAATTTAACAATCCAAGAGAGGAGTAATATGCACCCCGCGGGACAGATTGGAGTCTTTTTCTTTAGTTCGGCAGGTTTGGTGGGTAGATTGGCCCCCACTTGCCTTCTATAATCACTGTCCCACTGAGGTAAACATGTCACAAACAAGAACAATGAGATCACCAATAATATAACACTAATACTATAAACAAAAGAAACACCACCTTTGGCTCTGGTGGAATGAAAAACACAATGTGGACCAACTAACGGAGCTATTTGAAAAACAAATTACTCACAGCCAATCTCCATAGCTCTCCAAATGCAATTTCCCGGGAACCTCGGTACAAGTCGGAATTCTTCCTGAAGCGCGTTTGCCTTTGCTGGTTCCTAGGGATGGGAGGCACGGGGCAAAGCCACATCGACACCTTTCCCATTGATTCCTCCTTATTTTCTTGCAAATCAAGACATTTCCAGGGCCATGGGTTACTGTAGGTGGGTGTGTGCATGCAGATCCCACCAAAGCCATTCTCCTCATACGGCAGGCTTTCCCAGATGAAGCCCTCTGATCACTCTTTCCTGGGAAGGCTGTAGTTTTAAAATTTTTCTTGGAGAATGGGTAAATGGATAACATATGTCAGAGCTACAGTGGCATTTTAGAATGATTTGGTCCCTCCCCTTCACTTTGTGGATGAGGAACAGGCTCCCAGGTGCAGGCAGAACTGAGACAGCTCATTGCCACGGGGAAGCCCAGCACATCCTTACACAAAGGCAGAAAGAAGGCAGATCGGGGTCCAGACCAGAGCAGGATGTCTGGCTGTTTCCTCCTGGGCATTGTAACTGGCCCTCATTCCATAAATCAACTTGCCTGACCAAAGGATGAGCAACCAGAATCCTCAATCAGCTTCCATGTTGCTAGACCAGAGAGATGGGGACAGAGAGCAAGCCCAATGCCAAGAAATGGGATGAGTACCTTGTCACAGTCTGACTGGCATTTGTGGGAGAACAGATGCTATGCTGGATAAGACCTTCCAGCCAACTCAAACTGGGTCATGAGGAAAAAAAGGTGTTCCTAGATCACAGACTGATTTCAAGCACAGCGGTATCCAGAGACCAATGATGTCATCATCCAACCACTGACTGTCTCTCAGAATCCTCATAGTGACAAAATTGCTGCCAGATGCTCCAGGCTTGCATCATCTCAGGTTTTAAGTGCTGAAAGAGAGTGCCTATCTCTGTACAATCACAGCAGGCACCCGAAAGCTTCTGACTGGGTTGTGTGATTATGCCTCCGCCAGTCAATGTGGCCAAGGCCAGTGACACTCTGAACCTCCAAGTCTGAGTCATGTGCACTGCTGAGACAGCATCACAAGCATCCTGAAAGTGAGTGAGAGGGCCTCTCTGGGGAAAGACTAAGGGGAAAAGCAGGCCAAGTGCTGAATGGCAAATACAAGGGCATCTGTCAGAGTGACACAGGACATTCCTGGGGCATCAGCCTTCCAGAGGCAGAATCGAGCCATACTGTTCCTGAGTCCCAGTGGCTCTTCTGAGTTACCCAGAGCTCAGCCTCCCTCCCCCACTGGATCAGCAGGAAGCACCTCTGCTTTGGGTCATCTCCTTGGAGGCCTTAGCGTATAAAGTCATTATCATCTTGGGGACTGTCCCTTAAGCAGCCTGGAACTCTGCTTGCAGTTTGTCAGAGACTTGGGGATGCTGGCCTGCCTCAGTTTCCTCACCTGTGCAATGGGAATAATATAACAAAAGTGAAGACTTTTTGCAAATTATAAAACACCCGGCAGGGGACAGGAGGGTAGCTAGGGGAAGCTGGGAGGGGAAGGTCCGTGGCCAGTGGCATGGAGGCCCTGGGCCATTTCAGACAAGGCACCAGCCGGTGTGTGGTTGAGAACCACAGGTGAAGAGCCTGGTCATCCCTGAACAGGACCCTGTGTGTGCACCACCTCCGATGAGGAGTCCAAGGTGCTGCAGTCTGGCTGGGCACAAATCACGAGCCACTGAAGCAGGAACAAACTTTATTTCTGAACTCCACTAGCACACTCCACACACGCTCCCGGGAACTCCCCCGAAGGCCACACTGCTCCTCTAGGAACCAGCAACCGGGAAAATTCCTCCTCGGGCACTTCCCCAACCAATGGGAACTCTCCAGGAATCCCCGCGAGAGCTCAAGCGGAACTCAACGGGAACTCCGCCAGAACTCAAAAGTCATCATCTTAATGGCTCGCTAGCGTCACCTCTCAACCACTACTTCTGGCAAAAATGCCATGCGTCATCCCGACTCGGCTGTGGCCCTCAACACCAAGGTTTTGACCTGAACAAGAAGCAAGGGAGGGGCTGGGGATGTGGCTCAAGTGGTAGCGCACTCGCCTGGCGCGGCCCGGGTTCAATCCTCAGCACCACATACCAACAAAGATGTTGTGTCCACCGAAAACTGAAAGATAAATATTGAAGTATTCTCTCTCTCTCTCTCTCTCTCTCTCTCTCTCTCTCTCTCTCTCTCTCTTTCTTTCTTAAAAAAAAAAAAAGAAGAAGCAAGGGAGCCAAACTTCCTGTGAACCCAGAAACCCAGAGGCCATCGTCCACCCACCTCAGACAGTCATGATTCACACGAGGCCTGGGACAGTGGCAGTTTCTTGTTGGTCCTGATGTCAGCTTGGTGAGTACTCACGAAGTGCCCCCCGGGGAGTACCTGACGGTGCAGACCAGGGAAATTGAGGTGCCCCCCAGAGCCTTGGGGCAGTGATCTCTCAGCCCTCCAGGGGAGCCAGGGGACACTGTCCTCTGAAGCCAGACCTCACCAGCCATGGCTGCCAGCTGCACTCTCATGCTCCCCTGCTGCATGGTTCTCCTGATGCCCGTCCCTGCCATCCTGCATGCAGGCGGGGGCACATGGCCATGTTGGTAAGTCCACTTCCCCGGCTTCCTCCAACTCTGGAGCCCACTAGAGCAACCCGTGCTAAACCCCAAAACCTGCAGTCAGTGCCAATCCCTCGGTTTCCCCCACTAGGTCAGGCCTTAGTGCTGCGTGAAAACCAAAGGCCACGGGCTCAAGGGAACACCTTTTGTTGCCAGTTGTCTCTAAACACCTAAAAAAGGAAATAGCTGCAGGAACAAAATAATCCTGAGAAGGGGAGGAAAATTAAAAAGTGGTTGTGACATTCTTGCAGGATAACAAGAAAGAAAACCTTCTGAAGTCCAGGGTTCTTCAGCACAAATCACCTAAGGTGGAACCTGTCACACTTCTGGCTGTGTCTCCTGCAGGGAGAATCTCCTCACCTTGTCCTGGCAGCAGACACCCCAGGGCCTGCATCCCCGTCCCACACCCAGACGAGGGTCTGCAGGGAAAAGGGACACATGGAATCTAGTGGCCAGGGGTAATTTCTTCCTGGATGACACGGAGTCTGTCACATCTGTGCTACCACCTTTCCACGGGGCAGCTTGGGGAAGAGGGAGGCTGAGGGGCAAAGCTGAACTCCCTCATGCTTGGAGGTGACAGAGCCTGGGCTCCTTTCAGGTGCAAGAGCAGTTCTGAGGCTGGAGGAGAGAGAGACTGAAGCACAGAAAGACAGGACTCTGCTTTGGGGACCATCTGAGTGTGACTACTCACATCTGGAACCAGGGAGGACAGCTGTTTGTAAATCTGCAGCTCCAGCATCACCCTACCACGTGCTTCACGAATTGGGGGTGCACGTGAAATGCTGGGCTTTTTAGGCTGATTTTTGGGCCAGCTGGAAGCAGACAGCGGCATCCCTGGAGCACCCCAGTCCCTTCCTTTATAAACCCATGGGGAGCAAAATCCAGGTATTCCTGGAGTTCCCTCTGGTGGCGGTTCCCCAAAGTGATCCATCTCTGTTTTTACTAGAAGTTTAGGTCATAGAGGCTTCCTGGGCTTTCAGCAGGAAACAGGAGGAAAGATCTTCTCCTCTTTTGGTGGTGGGGCAAAGAGTCAGCTGCCTGCTCTACAAAGTGACTTCCTGTTCAGGTTATTATTATTATCATTTTTGTGGGGGTACTGGGGATTGAACTCAGGGGCACTCAACCACAGAGCCACATCCCCAGCCCTATTTTGTATTTTATTTAGAGACAGGGTCTCACTGAGTTGCTTAATAACTCAGTTTTGCTAAGGCTGGCTTTGAACTTGCCATCCTCCTGCCTTAGCCTTCTGAGCTACTGGGATTACAGGCATATGCCACCGTGCCCAGCTATTATCATTATTATTATTATTTGCAATATTGGGGATTGAAATCAGGAGCATTCCACCTCTGAGCTACATTCCCAGTCCTTTCCAACCTGGTTCTCACCCAGGTTGGCCTTGAACTTGTGATTCTCCAACCTCAGCCTCTGGAAGAGCAAGGATTAAAGGAGTGAGCCAACACATCTGGCTTGCCTGGTCATATTCCAAGGAATAATGGATGTCCAGCCCTGCTAATGTGCCCATGTGTTGTGGGGAGGGACTGGTTTGTGCAGATGACCTGAAGTCTGTGCTGTGCCTCTTTGGCACTTGCACCACGGCTGCCCTTTCCTAGACTGACCTCAGGCCTGCAACAGACGGGCAGTTCCTTTTGGGCTGGGCTGTTTCTTAGCCTGCTTTGCAGGAATCCCCCTCCCTACTTTTCTCCAGCCTCTGGCTGGGGCTTGCTGACTGGAGCACTTCCTGAAGGGGCTCTAGACCTGAGGCAGGTCACAGGGTCAAGGGCAGGGCGCCTAAAGGCCGGTGCAGGCTTGCCCCTGGACTGCTGTGTGTGTCCTCACAGGTCCTGGCAGATGGCCGCGGCTCTGAGAGCTCCTCTGCCCAGGGTGGACACTCGTGCTCTGTGACTGCCCTCGGGCCACCAGCTCTGATTCAGAGATTCAGACTTAGAAGAGCTAATGCTTTTGGCCTGGGAGGTGGTGGCCAGGGATGGGGGATGTTGGCGGCAGTGGTGAAGGGAGGTGAGCTGTGGGCACAACAGCCTGACGTGCTGTGTTGACACATGGGCACAACCTCTCTGAATGTACCAGAAAAGCTCCAGGGGGCAGGAGGCTGTGACTCCAAGAGCACCACAGAGGCCACTGGACCTGAATTCCAGGCCCGCTCTGTGGCTCTGGGCCAGTGACTAACCCCTCTGAACCAATATCTAAATCTGTAAAATAACCTGGCTGGACCTGATGCTTTCTGAAGACCCTTTTCCAGATCCAGTATTCTCCTTAATTCTTTCTCTGTTTCTCTCTCTGTCTCTCTCTGTCTTTCTCTCTGTCTCTCTCTGTCTTTCTCTCTGTCTCTGTCTGTCTGTCTGTCTGTCTGTCTCTCTCTCTCTCTCTCTCTCTCTCTCTCTCTCTCTCTCTCTCTCTCTCTCTCTCTCTCCTATTTAAATGGCTGATGGTTTAAGTGCTGCTTTTCAATGATTCTCAGAATCTGCACCTGGAGATTTCCTTACTAATTTGTTGCTCTACCGGGAGACCATTGTCTGGACACCACCGCCCCCTTGTGGCAGCTAGTGTAAATTTGCTGGTCGGCGATAAGGAATTCAACACTTAAAGGTGAGGTTTATCAACGGGGATTTAGGAGGGAGTTGGATGATGTCTCCAAAGCCTTACACTTCCTGGGAAGGAACATGTGTCTGCAACTAGATCAGCTGACTTAGCTTCTTTCCCTCTTAATGCCTTGCTCCTACCCTCAAGAGTTATTTAAAGGCAATCTTAATCTTAAAATGGGTTTACAGATGGATTACCTAAATCCACCTGCGAATTAACTCACAGATTACAATTGGCAAGCTCCTGAGATCCAGTGTCTCCTATTTCAGAGTGGATTAATTAAATCCCGAGCATATTAAATATCCCATTTGAACAGAATCTTCTCTTTTTATGGAGTTCAACTTTACATGACTTAAAATCAACTGTTTTTATGTGAACAATTCAGCAGCATTTAGTACATTCACAATGTCATGTAAACCATTACTTCTATATAGTTCCAAAATATTTTCATCTTCTTCAAAGAAAGCTCTGTACCTAGTATGCAGTCCTGATTCTTGCCAGTCCTTGGCAACCACTGATTTGCCTTCTGCCTCAATGGATTTACTTATTCTGGATATTCATTAAAAATGGAACCATAACAATATTTCTCATTTTGTGCCTGGCTTGTTGAACTTCACATAAGGTTTTTAAGGTTCCTACAATTTGTAGCATGTATCAGTACTTCATTCCTTTCTTGGCTGAATAATATTCCACTGTATTAGTCAGCTTTGCATTACTACAATGAAATACCTGAGGCACTTAACTTTTAAAGAGAAAAAGTTTCTTAAGCTCATAGCTCTGGAGGTTCCAGCCCAAGGCTGGGTGGCCCCACAACTTTAGGCCTCTGGGGAGGGTGCAGGATGTCCATTGTGGGGAATGTATAACAGAGCCAACTGCTCAGGTCCTCACCAGGAAGCAGAAAGTGACTGAGCATCTAGGGTCCCACAATCCCCTTGATCCAAAGACTTCTCCTAAGGTCCCACCTCGTAAAAATTCATGGCACCTCCTGGGAACCAAGCCTTTAACACACAGACTTTTGGGGAACACTGGTCCAAACCACAGCGTATCCACTTTATGTACATAGCAATATTGCTTATCCACTCAGCCCTTGATGGATGATGGGGTTGTTTCTTCCCGTTGGCTGTTGTGAATAAATACTGTATGAAAATTCTTGGGCAAGTATTTATTTGAGTCCTTATTTTTATTTCCTTTTAGCTCTAGGTTTTACTTTTCATGGAAGCATCTTTCAAAGGAAGCATCATCAGGAAGAAAAGACAACATCCTCCGCCATCTAACAACTCGTGTCACCTCCTTGGTCATTCTCTGATCTGGCACAGGTTTGGGGGCTTGTGTCAACTTTGCTTCAGACAAAAGAGTTCTGGTGGGCTCCTTGTGTCTGAGGCCAACAGCTTCCAGAGAATGCTCTTCATATGGTGCCTAGCAAGCCGGGGAGGCCAAACCAATATGCAAACACATGGAAAACCTGTTCTGGCATCATATCTGCTACCATTTCATTGGCTAAAGAAAGTCATATGACCAAGCCCAATTTTAAGGGAAAGGAGATGTTAATCTTTTTTTTTTTACATTTTTTATTGGTGCATTAGAGTTATATTACATTATATTGGTGCATTACATTTTTTATTGGTGCATAATGAAGGGATTTGTTGTTACGTATCCATACACACACAATATAACAATATAACATATGTGGAAGCTAGAGAGAAGATAAGAAGAGAAAGGGTAGGGGGATCTCATGAAAATCAAAGGGAGATCATAGAGGAAAGGGACCAAGGAATGAGAGGTGAGGACATGGCGGGGGTGAGGGTAGTGCTGGGAAGGACATTGGCCAAATTATATTGTTATATATTCCACATACCTTTACCCCTTTTGAGTTTGACCTATTTTGCTTAGCATGATGGTCTCTAGTTACATCCCCTTTCCTGCAAATGATATAATTTCATTTGTATTTATGGCTGAATAAAACTCCATTGTGTATATAGACCCCATTTTCTATATCCATTCATCCGTTGTTGGACACCCAGGCTGGTTCCATAGTTTGGTTCTTGTGAACTGTGCTTCTGTGAACATGGGTATGCATGTACTACTGTAGTAACATGACTTTAATTCTTCAGGATAAATACCTGTGGTATTTACAGTGGTATATACAGTGGTATAGCTGGGTTCTATGATGGTCCCATGCCTATTCTTTTAAGGAGTCTCCATACTGATTTCCGTAGTGGTCGTACTAATTTACAATCCCACCGACAGTGTGAAAGTGCTCCTTTTCCTCCACGTCCTCTCCAGGAGTTATTATTATTTGTATTCTTGGTGGCTATCATTCTGATTGTGTGAGATGAAATCTCAGTATAGTTTTGACTTGCATTTCCCTGATTGCTAATGATGTTGAACATTTTTTTTCATACATTTGTCAACTATTTCTATTTCTTCTTCTGAGAAGTGTCTGTTTAATTTGTCCATTTATCAGTTGGGTTTTTTAAATTTTCTGGTTTAAAGCTTTTGAGTTCTTCATATGCTCTGGATATGAATCCTCTGTTAGAGGAGTAGCTAGCAAAGATTCTCTCCCGTTCTGTAGGTTCTATTTTCACATTCCTAATTGTTTTCTTTGTTGTGCAAAAGCTTTTTAATTTGATACCATCTCATTTGTTAGCTCTTGGCATTATTTCCTGAGATCAAGGGTCCTGTTGAGAGACTTGTTGCCTAGGTTCCTATGCTGGAGTGCTGGTCCTACAATTTCTTCTAGGAGTTGCATAGTTTCTAATTCCTAGGTCTTTGATCCATTTTGAGTTTCATTTTTGTATAGAATGAGAGGTAAAGGGATGACTTTTTCCCTAGCACTATTGGTTTAAAAGGCTGACTTTTTTCCAATATATGGTTTTGGCACCTTTGTCAAAGATCAGATGACTTTATCTATGTGGGTTTGTCTCTGTGCCTTTTATTGTGTATCATGGTCTGTGTGTCTGTTTTTACACTGTTTTTCCTACTATAGCCAACTATGGACTGCAGTTACATGCAGTTTTTGTTATTATAGTGGTGGAGGCGCTCCCCCTCCCGCTGTCTTGACCAGGTCACCGTGAGGATAAGTGCTGGCAAAGCCGAGCTGGTGGGAAACCGAAACCACGAGACCCTTTTTTACGTACTTGGGACTTTTTATTTTCATGCTCACATTCCTGACAGGAAGCATGAGTATGTTAAGCCAAATTAAATTGCAGATGGCTAGAACATAACAGGTAGTTCTTGCCTTGAAGGCTGTTCTGCTACTTCTCAGCATATTGAGGACAAAATAGAAGGCTGTTCTACTATCTGAGCACATTGAGGTCAAAACTGATAATGAACTACAGTCATTCTCTGAAAGGTCATGAGAACTTTAGGCACCACATTAATTATATCAACTAAGAACCCAAGCCCATATCTCTGGCCTCTTGGAAAGCCTAATTATTATGTTTATTGCACAAAGCCCACCCTATGTAGTTTTGTTTGATTAAGGGAAAGTTATGTTATACACTTAGGAAAGTTAAGGCAAATAAAGATGCATTCCCCCCTTTTCTATAAATCCTCTTTTACCTCACATAGGCTTATGACGAGCATAGTTAATATTGGTAGTAAGTGGACTGATGTTCAGAACTTGCCTTTCAGTGAGAGGGATTACAAAGATATAGGAACTAGTGTACCTTGACTAAGAAACAAACTCTTTGAGAAAGCAGCTCAACCATTTTATGAGAATAAATGTAGGAATTAATTAAAGTAGCTTTATAAGACACATTTTCAGAATAATGTTAAAAATATTATTTCATTTAGATTCTTAAGTTTAGAATTCTTAAGTTTTTAGCTGTATGGGTCCTTAAGATGCTTTAAGAATAATTTATAGACTTTAGGATATTTTAAGTAGAAGATTTAAGGGGACTTCTTTAGATGGGAATCTTAGATTAGAAATAAAGTACAGGTGTACTTTAAACTTAAAGATTAATGATAGGTTGGGAGATTCACAGTCTGGTTGTGTAGTTTGGCATCTGTTAATAAGAAAATAGTACATCTTGGGAAAAATCTGAAAAATGAAAATTAGGGCCGCATTTTGTTAATGATTTTATACCCATAGTGATTGATAAGGAAATGTGACATCCTGGAAAAATGTAAATTGATGACACAAAAAATTTTCTATACCCATAATGATTGTTAAGGAAATGTCACATTTTGGCAAAATCTGGAAATTGTAAAATCAATGACATATTCTGAATCCATAATGATGAGAAAAATTGTAATCAAAGATGACCCAGAGAAAGCTGCTTTAGAGCTCTCTCTCTGGAAATCGCTCCAACGGAACGACTCCTTGTCTCATCCTTTGTGCTGACGCCACTCATCCTTCAGGACCCCCTGGACCCCCTGGGGCAGGACCCCAGCACTATAGCTCTATAGTATAGTTTGAAGTCAGCTATTGTGATACCTCCAGCATTGCTTTTTGTTTTGTTTTGTTTAGTTTAGCTTAGAATTGCTTTGGCTACTCCGGGTCTTTTTTTATTCTTCCAAATGAATTTTGAGACTGTTTTTCTAGTTATGTGAAGAATGTCATTGGTACTTTGAGTGGGTTTGCATGGAATCTGTATATCACTTTTGATAGCATGGCCATTTTAACAAGTTCTGTCTATCTACGAACATGAGGTCTTTCCAGCTTCATAGGTCTTCTTCAATTTCTTTATTCAGTGTTTTTTAGTTTTCATTGTAGAGGTCTTTCACCTCCTTGGTTAAATTTATTCCGAGGGTTTTTAAAAAAGACTATTGTGAATGAAATTGTTTTCCTACTTCCTAATTCCTTTCTCAGCAAATTTGTTGTTGGCATATAGGAAAGCTGTTGATTTTTTGCATGTTGATTTTGTAAGCTGCTACATTGCTAAATTTGTTTATTAGCTGTAACAGTCTTTTGGTGTTCTTTGGATCTTCTAGGTATAGGATCATATCATCTACGGGGATAACTTCTTCCTTTCCTCTTTCTATCACTTTTATTTCCATTCCTTGCCTAATTGCTCTGACGAGAATCTCTAGCACTATAATAAATATGAGTGGTGAGAGTGGGAATACTCATCCCAGATTTTAAAGGAAATGCTTTCAGTTTTTCCCAATTTACTATGAGATTGGCTTTGGTGTTTTTTCATATATAGCCTTTATGATGTTGAGGTAGGTGCCTTCTAATATTACTTTATTCAGTTAAAAATTTTTTTTTAATCATGAAAGGGTGCTGAATTTTGTTGAAGGTCTTTTCTGCATTTATTGATACGACCAAGTGATTTTGTTCTTAATTATATTTATGTGATGAATTACACTTATTGATTTGCATATATTAAATTATTCTTGCATCTTTGGAATAAAACCAAAGTGGTTATGGTGTACAATCTTCTTATAATGTTATTAAACATGATTTGCTAATATTTTTGCATTTAAATATTGCACTAAGTATTTTTAGTATTTTTGCATTTAAGTTCACCAGGGATATTGGTCTGTAATTTTCTTTCCTTGATGTGTCCTTATCTGGTTTTGGTATGAGTGTGATACTGGCATCATAGAATAAATGTGAAAGTTTCCATCCCTTTCTATTTCATGGAATAATTTTGAGGAGTATTGGCCTTAGTTCTTTCTTAAAGGTTTGATAGAATTCAGCTGAGAATCCAATTGATCCTGGGATTTTCTTTGTTGGAAGGCTTTTTATTACTGCTTATGTCTCATTACAAGTTATTGGTCTGTTAAAGTTTTCTATGTCTTCTTGATTTAGTTTTGGAAGAATGTGTTTTTCTAGAAATGTGTGAATTTCTTCTTGGTTTTTCCAAGTTATTGTAGTATAAGTTTTCAAAATATTCCCCAATGATCCACTTAATTTCTATGATGTCTGTGGTGATTTCTTTTTGCATCTCTAATTTTATTAATCTGAGTTTTCTCTCTTTTTCTTTTGGTTAGTTTGGCTGATGGCTTACCAATCTTATTTATCAAAGAACCAACTCTTTTGTTTCATTGATCCTTTGAATTACTTTTTTCTCAAGTTCATTGATTTTGGCTCTGATCTTAATTATTTCCTTCCTTCTACTGGTTTTAGAATTGGTTTATTTTTCTTTTTCAAGGGTCTTGAGATGCATTATTAGATTGGTTACTTGGGATTTTTCTTATGTAGGTACTCATAGCTGTAAACTTTCCTCTCAGAACTTCCTTTATAGTTTCCCAGAAGTTCTGGTTTGTTTTGTCAACATTCTCATTTGAGTCTAAGAATTTTTTGACTCATTCATCAGTCAAAAGTATATTGCTCAATATTTATGTGTGTATATAGTTTCTTTAGGGTTTTGGCACAATGATTTCTAATTTCATTTCATTATGATCTGATAAGATGCAAGGAATTATAGCATATTTTTGTATTTGCTAAGAGTTGTTTTGTGACCTAAAATATGGTCTATTTTGGAGAAGTTTCCATGAGCTGCTAAGAATAAAATGTATTCAGCTGTTGTTGGGCAAAATATCCTACAGATGTATGTTAGATCCATTTGATTTATAATATTTTTTAGGTCCAAAAAGAGTTGTTAACAATTTATGTCTGGATGACCTATCTAATGGTGAGAGATGTGTGTTGAAATCACCCAGTATTATTGTACTGGAGTCTATCTGAGACTTCAATTTAAGTAGTATTTCTTTTATGTCATTAGTTGCACTCATGTTTGGGTCATAAATATTTATTATTGTTATATCTTCTTGTTGGATTGTTCTCTTTACCAGGTTGAGGTGACCTTCTTTGTCTCTTCTCATTAATTTTGGTTTGAGGTCTGCTCTGTTAGACATGAGAGTAGCCACTCTTGCTAGTTTTCAGGCTCCATTTGTATGGTATATCAATTTTCATTCTTTCACTTTTGGTCTGTTGCTGTCTTTGCCTGCAAAGTGCATCTCTCGCAAACAACATATAGTTGGGTCTTATTTAATCCATTCTGCTATCCTACGTCTTTTAATCGAAGAGTTGAGACTACATTCAATGTTATTATAGAGAGATGTTTATTAGTTCCTGTCATTTTGATTTATTTTTATGTTTAATTTGGTTTTGTTTCTCATTTGCTTAGCTACTCCTCACATAAAATTTTTTCATTTCTGAACTCTGGGGTTTGTTTTTTATTTCTTCTGTGTGGAGTATTTCTTTAAATAAGTTCTGTGGTGACACTTTAGTAGTCATGAATTCTTTTAGTTTCTACTTTCTTATCTTGGAAGAATTTTATTTTTGCTTTGATTTTTAAGGATAGCTTTGCCTTGGTTGACAGCAGTTTTCTTTCAGAACTTGGAACACATCCTTCCAAGCCCACCTGTTTGTTAAGAGTTTGTGCTGAGAAATTGGAAATGATTGTCTTGCCTCTAAATATGACCTAATGTTTTTCTCTTGAGGCTTTTAAAATTCTATCATTGTTCTGTATGTCAGGCATTTTAATTATAATGTGTCATGGAGAAGTTCTTTTTTGATATTGTCTATTTTGAGTTCTGAATATTTCTTGTATCTGAATGTCCATCTCATTCTAAAGGTTTAGAAATTTTTCTGTTATTAATTCCCTGAAGAGGTTATCCATTCCATTAACCTGCATCTCACAGCTCTTCTCAATTCCAATGATTCTTAAATGTATTTTGTTAAAGTTGTCCCAGAGTTCTTGTATATTCTGATCATGATTACTTATTTTCTTCTCTTTAATGCTGTCTGAATGTTTAAGGCTGACCACTTTGTGTTCCAGCTCTAAGATTCTGACTTCAGCAAGGTCTACTCTATTAGACTTTTAACTAAACATTTTATTCAATTTATTGTGACTTTCATTTCCAAGATTTCTGTTTGGTTCTTTTTTTAAAATTTTTGATAGTTTGTATTGCTACATCTTTTTAAAAATTTTTTAAAAATATTTTATTTTTTAGTTTTAGGTGGACCCAATATCTTTATTTTTATTTTTATGTGGTACTGAGAATTGAACCCAGTGCCCCACGCATGCCAGGTGAGTGTGCTACCACTTGAGCCACATCCCCAGCACCAATTCTTTTTCAATATTTCTACCTCTGAATTGAATTTCTCATTCATTTCCTATACTGACTACCTCAATTCATTAGTAGTTTTTCTGTTTTCTTGGAATCAATTGATCATTTTCACAATGATTCTTTATCTGATATTTAATTCACTTCAATATCTTTGTGGTTGTGAATTATGAACTTTAGGAGGTGTCATGTTAACTTTTCTTTTCATATCTCTTGTATTCCTATGTTGGGTTTTATGCATCTGTTGGGAGAGATATCTCTTCTGCTCTTTTGTGTGGTCCCCTTTTTATGGAACAGTTTTCACTTGCCCAAGTGTCCTGGAGTGATCTGGATTGAGACCCCCTTGTAGGTTGGTGTCCACAGTCTTTGTGTTATTTCTCTGTTTTTGCAGTGATGTTCGTAGGTGGGATCTGGGGGCCCACCCCTAGCCATTTCTATTTGGGGCCTGGTCATTAGTTTGAGTTTTTATTTCTTCTAATCTTTGTATTAAAATATAGCTGATCATTAATTTGTGGTGGAGCAAGGTGTGCTGTCTTTTGGGTGAGTTTAGTTCAGAAGCAGAGTCTCTACCCTGTGAACCTGTAGTATCCCTGTAGGTTCCCAGCACCTCACAGAATAGGGGGAAACAAACAATAGCAACTACCAATGCAAACAACATACAATATGAAAATAAACACCTGGTTTCTACTATGACATCTACAATGTGAACTGCTACAAAAAAAAAAAAAAAAAACAAGCAAAAAAACCAAAACCTAAAAATGGTGGGGTCACAATTGCTCCAATAGCAAAAACAATAAGTAACCATAAACCAGATCTGACATTAAAGCAAACAACAGGTGTCAACTATATCATCCACAGCAGTAATAACTGCAAAAGCATCAATGGTGGGGGTAGAAGTTATATAAACCAATCAGTTCTAAAAGATGGTAAAAATACAGTTAATTACGTGAAAACAAAAAAATGTGAGTGGGAAGGTAGAAAAGAGTTTATGATTTTAAGGAGTGAACAGAGAGACTGCAGCAGAGATGTAGCATGTGATTGCTGTAAGGAAGCAGGAGAAAAAGTAGGATGAACAAAGTAAAGGGGGGAGAGGAAGAGAGAACAACAGAATTTTCTATTATCAGGAGAAGACAGAAACAAAAGAAAATAATACAAAACCAAACCAAAATATACAAACTAAAACCCCTGACCCTCAAAAGTCAAGGTAAGGAAAAATAACTACATTAAAAAGATGGTAAAGGTGAGAAAAAAAGAAGCAAATATGTTTCTGTGTATGTGTCCATGAGCCAATCAGCACAGCAATAAAACACAACACACACACACACACACACACACACAAAAGGAAAAAGATTCTTAATGAAAAATGAAGGAATCATTTCCACTGAGGTGGTCAAAACAGTCCATGAGAAGAGAAGGTCACTGTCTATGCCCACCTGTCTTTCTTTCTTCCTGAGCTGTGGACTGAGAGTGAGAAAGGGCTGGGTATTGTTAACTGCTTCCTCTTTTGTGTGGCTCTCTAAGCTGCCAGTTGGAGCGGCCTAAGACTGGAGATGGTTGAAATGATTCTCAGCTTCCCTTCTCAGCAGTATGAGGTAGGATGGGACGGGAAGCTGGAGTTTGTCTTCTGGGACCAGATTGGTGCACTCCTAGGGTGGGGCTGGGGCAGTTCTGGGGGAGTTCAGGTGGGATTTAGCTCTAATCAGCCTCAGGGGCTTTATTGGGTTGTGTCTGCTCTGGAGAGACTGGATCACAAACCCCCAGGGCCTGGATCTCAGGAGCCTCCCAGGAATTCTACTCACGGGGCAGGAGCTCCACACTCTGCTGCCCAGGGACGCCCCTTCCCAGCCTTGCCTCTAGAGCACTCACAGCGCTTCAGCTGGTCACACCTGCCAGACTCACAGGAGAAGCCCAAGGGGCTCCCCTGCGCGTTTCTCACCTGAATCCCCTTGGCACAGGGGGATTAGCTGTGACTTTAAATGCATATATTACCTTTTCTTAGCTTTTACCTTTTCTTAGCTGTTACTTTAAATGCGTATTTTACCTTTTCTCTGCCATGATTTACGTTTTATCAGAGCTGCTCAGGATCTTGATGGGTAACATCTACACTGTGGAATATTTTCAGTTAGACAGTTGTCATTCTCCCATCCCCATCACCACTCAATGGAAGACTCCAGGCTCTTTTGACCTTAGCCTCTTAAGAAATGGGCATCCGGTACAGGGCGTAAATTATGCATTGTAAGGAACATTCTCAGAATTGGGCGACAGGTTGGAGAAATGAGCCGTAGGGTGTGTGCCCTTTGTGGTGTTTGAACTTCTGCTGAGCTTCTGAATGACTTCCCCTCTCTAACATTAAAGCATTAAAAATTCAGATCTTGGGGAAGAATGAATCTAAGTTGCACAGGGATTTCAATGCAACTGCATGTTTCCTATGTAGACATGATTAACTGGCACACCAGCCTTCTTCTGCAGGGTCACAGGAATGCACATGTCCAAGTCTGGCTCAGCCAGTGGACTCTCTGGTATGGAAGCCAGAATTAGACAGGCAGTCAGTATAGAGAGGTAAATCAAGTCAGGTAGGATCAAGGAGGCCAATTTTGAGTGAGTCTGGGAAGTTGGACATCCCCCTGGAGGGATTGAAATGTTAATTCCTTCAGAGCCCTTCCTCCACCCTTATCTAGAACCTGCCCCTGCTCCAACCTGTTGCCAAGGTAACCTGTCCCAAGAATTGCCCCTCCTTATAAGGAGTTATGAAGTTGTTAATTAATGTGTCCTTGGCTGCTCCATCCTGCCCTTCCCCCTTCAGCCCACCTGTGTCCCACCTTTGGGCCACCCCACCAAGCATTCCTGGGCCTAGTCAGGTAAGCAGGAAGGAGAAAGATCAGGGGGAAGAGGCAGAAAAACAAAGGAAGCCTAGGACACGTAAGAAGGGCAGAACACCTCGATTCTTGAGATACCAGGGTACCAGCTATGGCCCCCTTCTCCCTCCCAGGAGAAGTCTCTGTGACCCCTTTTAAAATAAACCCTGCTTTATATGCCTGCCTCGGCGCGCTTCTCTAATGTTCAGACTTCAACATGTGGGGAAGCAGGACTTGTCACCAATAACTGGTGGTATCAGTCTCATGGCCACCCTCTGTTGGGAAGGGTCATTTCTACTAGGGGACAGAGACATCAGAAATCTATCTGTCTTAGCTGGGGCGCAGTGGCACACACCTATAATCCCAGTGGCTTCCAGAGGCTGAGGCAGGAGGATCGTGAGTTCAAAGCCATTCTCAGCAAAAGTGAGACGCTAAGCAACTCAGAGAGACCCTGAATCTAAATAAAATATAAAATAGGGCTGGGGATGTGGCTCAGTGGTTGAGTGCCCCTGAGTTCAATCCCCAGTACCCCCACAAAAATGATAATAATAATAACCTGAACAGGAAGTCACTTTGTAGAGCAGGCAGCTGACTCTTTGCCCCACCACCAAAAGAGGAGAAGATCTTTCCTCCTGTTTCCTGCTGAAAGCCCAGGAAGCCTCTATGACCTAAACTTCTAGAAAAAACAGAGATGGATCACTTTGGGGAACCGCCACCAGAGGGAACTCCAGGAATAAACCTGGATTTTGCTCCCCATGGGTTTATAAAGGAAGGGACTGGGGTGCTCCAGGGATGCCGCTCTCTGCTTCCAGCTGGCACCACATAATAAATAAAATAAAGCTATTATGTCCGTTTACTACTATATGTGTGTTTATATATACATACATATATATATATATATATATATAAACTTTCCACACCACATGGTACATCAGTGACAATCAATGAACCTACACTGGTGCATCATTATCAATTGAAGCACCATGGCTCATGGTGTTGTAGAGTCTATGAGTTTGAAGAAGTGAATAATGCTATGTATCTACCATGAGCGTATACAAAATAGTTTCATTAAAAATCCTGTCTGTTCTGCCTACCCATCCCCCGCCCATTCCCCTGGAAACCACTGATCTTTTTATTGTGTCCATAATTTTGCCTTTTCTAGAAGGTCCTGTAGTTGGGGGCAATGTAGCATGAAGCTTTTCAGATTGGCCTCTTTTACTTGGTAATACGTATTTCAAGGTTAGATAGCTAATTTTTAGTGCCAAACAATATTTCGCTGTCTGGATGTACCACAGTTTATCCATCACCTACTGAAGGGCATCTTGGTAGGCTTCTAGGTTTGGCAACTGAATAAAGTTGCTATGAATATCTGTGTGCAGGATTGTATGTGGACATGAGTTTTCAACTCATCTGAGTAAATACCAAAAAGAGTATGACTGCTGGCTTATATGGCAAGAGCATGTTTCGGTTTTTTGAGAAACCGCCAGACCGTTTTCCAAAGTGGTTGTACCATTTGGTCTTCCCCCTAGTAATGAAGGGGAGTTCTTGTTCCAGACTCTCACCAGCTTTTGGCTGATAGTGTTTTAGCCATTCTAAACAGGTGTGTGGTGTTATCTTCTTGTTTTATTTTGCAATTCCTCATGATACATGCTGGGGAGCATCTTTTCATCTGCTTACTTGCTACCTGTATTTCTTCCCTGGTGAGACATCTATTCAGATCTTTTGCCCATTCTGAAATCAGGCTGTTGTTTTTCTCATGGTTGAGTGCTATGTTTCCTTTGCATGTTTTGGTTAACAGTCCTCTACCAGGTATGTCTTTTGGACACATTTACTCCCAGTCTTTGGCTTCTGTTGGCCTTAGAAGTCATCTATTTTATGTATGAAATCCAGAATATCCTTTTGATTGTCTTTTATAGACTTACAAATTCTCATAGAATCATTTATTCAAACATTTGTCAATCTTTTTGTTTTCTTTTACTTATCACTTATAGTTATTTTTAACTCTTAAAATATTTACTTGATTTTTAATTGATATAAAGTTATTTCAAGGCCCTTGTTTGCTAACTCTACATCGGGCTCATCTGTGGGTCAACTTTTTGCCCCCCTCAATTAAATTCAACTACATTTTCCTGTCTATTAATTTTTTTTGTTGCATACTAAGCATTAAGCATAAAAGACCTATGGTACCTTTAGATGACATCTGCCATCAGTAAGGTTCCTTCTTCCTATTGTTGCCAGATAAGGTGAGTGTAAAGGACCTCCGTTCAATCATGGACTGAGCTGGGGTTACTTATTCAGAGTTGTTATAGTTGGGAGGTGGAAGTCCCATCTGCCACGTTCTGGGATTAGGTCACCCCCTGCTCCCCACCGTCTCAGTCTGGTTGGCCTCAGCAGTCAGTTACATCATTAAAACCAGGATCCAGCCTCCGTGAGCTCTCTGCACCAAGGATTAAACCACTGAGGAGTCACTGAAACAGCAAACCCCTGAGTCCCTCAGCTTGTTACTCAAGTGAACAGTGTTTTTCTCCACTCCCACCAGTGAGTTCTCCAAACAGCTGCAGCAACTCATACCCCAGGACAAAGATCAGCAGACTGCATTCCCTCCTGGTTAAAGTGCACCCCACCAGGAGAAGAAAACGCTTTTGGAAATGCACCTAATGCCAATAAATATTCTTAAACTGCAGCCTACCACTACCACAGAACAAACCCAGCTCCCTTCTTTGTTGAGAGATCAAGCTTGACTCTATCTTGGTCAATGTTGTATGTCCCTTCCACTCCAGCAGGTAGTCCCCAATCAAGACTCTTGCTCCCATCCCAGTCTTTATTTGATTGTGATAGGGTGAGAACTCAACAAACCCGAAACACTCCCACTGGGCATGGGCTTTTGGTGTGTTCACGTCAAGCCCATTTTCAGGCTCTTGCCATTTTGTGACTCAACCCTTCGGTTATGTTTGTGCAGGTGGATGGCTGATGTGGCAGCAGGGCCCTGGTGCCTGGTGGGATGGTAGCTGAACCTTCATCTGGGGAGGACCTTGGCAAGGACTGCAGGATCAGCAGGGGGCTGGTGTAAGGGGCTCAGCATTTCCTTCTGATGGATGCCTCTTGGCCAGGGGGGTGGGGAGCAGGGTTTGGGAATGCCTATGCAATTCAGGGCTCTCTAAGCCCAAGATGCAAAACTATTCTATTCAAAATTGCTTGTGTAGAAAAATATGTAGAATGTGAAAAATACGACAAATTGAAAAACATCACAACATTGACAAAAACAAAACCATTCCACCACGCCAGCTCATGAACAGAATTCCTCCTGACCACAGGAGGTCCCAAGCAAGCAAGGGACTCTGGGCTTAAGCTTGATCAGCTTCCTGGGAACCCACTGCTGCCCTCTATGGCCCCTAAAGGGATGCAGCAGACTCTGGTCCTTCCTCTCAACTGGGGCCCTTTAAGTCTTGGCCCAGGCACCCCACCAAATCTGGGAGGGGACCGGCCAGGGAAGGTTCCAGCAGTTCTGGGCAGGTTCAGCTCAGTGGTCTGGCACAAGCCGTCAGGGGCAAAGGTTTGGACCCAAACACCAACATGGATCTTCCCTAGGGACTGGGGAGGGATTCCTGTGAGCAACAGGTATTCACCCAGGACCCACCATGCGCCAGCACGTGCCAGGGCAAGGGTGAATCACCGTGAGCCACGCACACACAGCTATGGTGGGTGGTGGTCCCAAGGTGGCTCGCGGGTGGGAGGCAGGGAGTAAGGAGCCCTCATGGCGGTCGGGTTCCTTCTCTCCCCGCTGGCCAGGCGCCCTCACAAGCTGGGGCAGCAGCCCGCCCTGAGCAAGGCATACAGCAGCCCACAGGCCACTGTCCCGGAACACCAAGTCACCTCCTGCTGGTCACCTTTGGTGACAAGGCAGGACTCCCAAACCTCAGAGGGCAGCAAGACCAGGGGCTGTCCCAGGCAGTCCTCAGGACACACCCAGAAGCCGACTTCCGCTTGTCAGGGGTCCTCCAGCAGGTGGGGCACATCAGAGGTTCCTCTTCTCTGGGGACAAGGCCAGAAGCATCCCCTCCTCTGTGTTCCCTTCCTGGGAGGCACCTGGAGGCCCAGGGGCACCTCTGACTGGCCCAGAGAGCCGGGTCCTCGCGGTCTGGCGGCGCCACCTGGTGGCATCGACGGGGAAGCGCAGGTCCGCCGCCATCCAAGCCGCCCCTGCTGCTGTGGAGCCCAGGGAGAGAGGGTGGTGCCCCAGAGGATCCTCAGCACCTCACACACCTGGGACTCTGCGGGGCGGCGCCCAGCTGAACACCGATGCTGACTGCTCTTCTCCCCAGAGCCCGCTGGCACCGCCCCTGGGGTGCCCCCATCGGGCCTCCCGGAGGGGCTCCCTTCATCACCCTCAACCCATCCCTTTGGCTGTCACTTTGAACTTATCGCCTAGCTCCCTGAACTTCCTTTCTTCTTTTTTTTAAAAAAAGGTGGCACTAGCAATACCTCTTGCCAGGCTGGCAGACAACTGGCGCAACACTTCACCGCCGCCATGGCACTGCATGCCACCAAAGCTTTGATCCAGGCCCAGGGAGGGCAGAAATGAGCTGCAGGGGGGAAGAGGGCATTTCCCTAGAGTAGGAACACAGCAGGTGACCAATAAACGGCCCCTCCTCCAGAGACCAGGAGTGGCTGGGCACCTTCTGGACCTCCTAATTCAGGAGGCTGTTCTGGAAGAGCTGGGTCCTGCAGGACAGCTGAGAGGATCCCCCAAGTGAGGCCCTAATCCCCTCCTCCAGACCCTGCAAGAAGCAGCCTCCTCCACACCAGGAGAGGCCCTGAGTTTGCAAATGAGCAGGAATGGCACCCTGGGGGACTGAGGGATTCCAGTCCTGGGAGGCCTCACTGCCCAGAGGCCCTGCCCTGTAGCACCCCTTCCCACACTGGACTCCCACCTCTTACCTTTCCTCAGGCTGCTGTCCCCATCACTGTTCCCACAGGGAGACGGTGAGTGGTTATTGCAATGGTTTCAAACCTGATTGAAGCATCAGACTCACCTGAAGGGCGTGCTAAGCTCCAGCCTTGGGCTTCAGCAGGTCTCAGGTAGAAACTGAAAATCTGCTTCTCACAGTTCCCAGGTGCACTGGTGCTGCTGGTCCACTGACCACTGACTTAGAGTCAGACTGGACCTGGGTGTGCATGCTGGCTGCTTGGCCTCACTTTCCTCATCTGTAGAATGGAGACCATGGGACCTAACACACTGCTGCCAAGAGCGTGGGCTGAGATGCTGCCAAAGGGTTGAGAGCAGGCTGAGGCACAGGGCAGGTGTACAGAAAATGGAGGTTGCTGTCTTGGCATTTGTGTGCCCCTAAGGACCATGCAGAGTCCCATCCCCAGCTGACCCAGCAAAGTAAGGGTGGGAGGAATAAAAGGAGAGAGAACAATGAAGAGAGAAACGTGGTGGTTTTATTTGGGCAGCTCAGAGTTTGGAGAGGACACAAAAGGCAAGCACCCCATTCCAGTCCCGTAACAGGGATGCAGTGGGAGGATGGAGGACAAGAGTGACCACTCCGGGAGCCCAGGTCACTAGCTGGAGGGATCCCAGGTGGAGGGAGCCTCGAGGCAAGTCTTCCTCCACCCCAGTGGGGAGACGGGCATTTCAGGCTGAGAAAGCAGCTACTGCCCTGCTGCTCAGTGCTGGCCACACATTGGGACCACCTGGGGACCTTTGAAAATCCCAAGCCTAGACACACCCCAAACCGCTGGCATCTGAGTCTTGGGAGTTGCTTTGGACTGAGTGCTTGTGTCCCCCAGGAGTCCTAGGTGGAAACTCTAAGTGCCAGGGAGGTGGGGCCTCTGGGAGGCAATGGGTGGGGGGAGGTCAGCAGGGTGGAGCCCTCAGGATGGGACTAGTGCACTCAGGAGAACAGGAGTGAGCTTTGCCATCAGGACACTTTCTTTCTTTGGTGACACATGTGTTCAGATGCTGTGTCTGTATCCTGATGGACTATGGTTTGTTTTCATATTGTTGAGACTTTGTGGATTCTGGGTGCTCATTTTTAATTGCATCTGTTTTGCAAATGTTAACCAAGCAAGAGGAAGTAAAGTGACCTGAGATCCCCCTGTGTGTGCACACACCAGGAAGAGGACCTCACAAGACCCGGCCCTGCTGGCTCTGTCCTCACACATCCAATCTTCAGAACCAGAAGTAAACTGTGGCAATGCATCCTGCAGTCACAGCAGCTGGTTACAGAAGCTGGGATAAGATGAGGAAGGGGCCAGGCACCTGAAGCACTTGATCCCCAGGTGTCACTGTGAGTCCAGGGCTCCATGGAGGAAGGAATTCACCTTCCTGCACAGGAATAGCCCAAGAGGCAGGCATAGGAGGCAGGGCCAGGAATGGGTGCTGAGGGCCATTACCAAGTAGGAATGACGCATCGAAATTTCCTTGCCAGCGTACCCCATGTTAATTTCGCTGTTGACCTTGCATGTGTGTTTGAGAAAGGTGACCCTGCTCAACGACCAGGGTGGATCCAGGATTAGGGTGTGTCCTGCAGTTTGAGGAAGTATCCCGCTCCTTGGGTTAAGGGCGTTCCCAGTTTAAGACCTTGGATTTTAGGGAAGTTGGATGTTGAGGATTATTGCTGCTGGAATTAGGGCGTTCCTGCTGCCTGAGCTCCCGTTGAGTTCTCGTGAGATTCAGAGAGCATTTTGGGAAGAAAGCCTCGTGGAGTAGGTGAATTGGGTGGCAGCAGAACTGGGATTGCCCGAGAACGTGTGTGGAGGCCGGTGTGAGTTCGGGAATA
This sequence comes from Spermophilus citellus, assembly GCF_964194105.1. Lineage (NCBI taxonomy): Eukaryota > Metazoa > Chordata > Mammalia > Rodentia > Sciuridae > Spermophilus > Spermophilus citellus. Next base: position 84,693,082 of record NC_138195.1, read on the forward strand.
AAGATTTGCTGTTTGAATCTACAAAGCTGTGTGGTGGCTCGTGATTCTGTGCCCAGCCAAGACTGCGGCAAATGGGCAGGATGTCACCCTGGGCCGTGTCCTCAGAGCCATGGAAGAAGTCTGACTAGCAAATGAAACAAGCAAATGGGCAGGACATTTGATTTGTATAGTGTGCAGCCTCAGGTCCATGTTTGCATAGGAACAGGACTTGCCATGCCTCAGGAAGGGACTGGCTGAGGGCTCCCCCAGCCTATCAGGAAGTGACTTCCAGGGTTCTGAGGATGCCCCTGGCTCATCTTTGGATGCCCTGAGCCTGGACAATGGGCAGCAGCCCACGGGTCCAATAGCCCCTGGGTCCCACCAAGTGCTCCCACTTGAGTGGCCAGTCTTGATGGCCTCAGGGTTCCAGGGGCTTTGCCTCATCTCAGTTGTGCTTGGAGGAATGTGGAGAAATTTCCAAAAGCCCAGCACATGGGACTGCCCCCCCCCCAAAATTCAACAGGTGGTACTCTGAGCTTTTGATGGATTTTTGTTCAGTTCCATGGCCTGAGCTAGTCCCTCAGGGGCTGGAGGGACAGAAAGTCTGATAGTTGTGGGGAAGAAGGGGAAGATCGGAATGGAGGACCCCTCTGAGAGCTGGTGCTCGACGCTGGGCAGAACCTGAGACTGAGCAGAGACCAGGAAGACAGGGCCTTCCTTTGCTTTCCAAGGATCCTCCCAGGGTCTCCCCGGGTCCTGCCCAGCAGCTTCCTCCACCATTCCCCAGGGACTCACTGACTGTGCTCACAGGACCCAGGAGGAGTCTGAAGACTCTCAGTTGAAGATGCAGTCAGGAGATGTTCCTAGTAACCAAGGAGGGAAACATCAAAGTCAGGAGCCCACAGATGCCACCACCAGCTCTCCTGCTGCCCAGATGTCCCCAGGACTCACTCTGACACAAAGATTATTTTGTGAGTCATTTCTTAGGGAGGTGATCACTGGAAGTCCCTGTAGAGGAAAGAAGCCAAACCAGGAGACGAACGAGGCCAGGAGACGAACGAGGCCAGGAGACGAACGAGGCCAGTGGACAGTGTGTCAAGGAGCACCTGAGGCTCATGTCCCCTGAGAGAAGGGGACAGCATACAGCACCCAGAGTGACCCCAGGCAGGGGCAGTGGAGAAGGGCACTGAATAGCCACCAGCTCCCTTTGGTCATTGAGTGCTGCTCATGGAAGCATTTGGTCCTTGTCACTTGCAGCTGGCCTGACATGTACCAGCACTTTAGTGACCAGAGATGGAGCACAAAGGAGCTCTTCCAACAGGACGCAAGGACAGGATACGTATAGCATCCATGCACAGGGCAGTGAATTCATGTGTCCCTCCCCCCACAGGAACTGGGCCAGTGTGTCCACCCACCCACAAGGGTACCAGGCTACACATACGGCCCACTCGGGGGACACCATCACATGCAATAAGAGAAGTGGTCCACATAGAATCCAGCAATCAGGACATGTCCCAGCCCCCGTGCACACAAGTGACCTTGCCACCAAGTGGCATCAGGGGCGGGACAGGACTGCTCCTACATGCACTCATGCAGTCATTGGAGAGAAGGGGTTGCTCAGGCCCCCTGTGCCCCCCCCCCCCAGTGACTGTCAGGAGCAGTTCAGGAAGGTCTACATGGCTGAAAGTACAATTCTAATGACGAAGGTAGATAATCTTGGGTCACAGGAAACCAGTGAGAGCACTGGATACTTTCCTCCACATATGGCGGAGTTTTCTAAAAATGTGCACAAGAGATTACCTGCACTTGGGGTGAGGAAATGAAGGGCTTGTAGTGGATTTTGAAGGGCCACAAGGCCAAATTCAGCCTTCATGCAGGGCTTGTCCCCAAGCCCCAAGGTCTCGATGACAGGCTTCAGTGTCACTGCTCAAACCACACTACCCCAAAACGAGGAGAGAAGCCAGCTCCCCACGTGTGTCTCTGAGGAGTGGACGGAGCCCTCACTTCCTAGGCAGGTGGCAGCACCTCCCTGTGGCCAGGCACAGCAGGCCATCCCTGTACACGTGCAGGAGCCTGTTTTGCATCAGCTTGAAGGCAATGCACAGGATCTCCATCCCGATGATGATGTACAGGGAGAAGAACAGGAAGAAGGTCGGGTGGTCCAACTTGGTGTCCCCAAAGCCAATGGTGGTCAGTGTGATGAAGCAGAAGTAGAAGGTGCTCTCGAAGTTCAGGTTGGTCTCCCAGATGGGGAGGATGGCGGCAGCACAGGAGATGTAGGCCAGGACCACCAGGGCGATGACAGGGAGGGGGACGTCCAGCCTCTCCACCTGGCACCCCACCTCGTCCAGGTTGCTGAGGATGGAGGCGGACAGCCTCCCCAGCGCCAGCTCTGGACACGAGTTGCTCCTCTCCATGGTCCGTGGGGCCAGGGCCAGCAGGTTCTCTTTCTCTTGTGCGAAGAAAAGACTCTTCAACAGCTCTGCGTGGCTGCCTGGGTCTGAGGGGCACTTGCTGGACTTGGGGCCGCGGGGATCTTCAGCGCTGATGACGATCCGAGGGACAGGGGCCACCCCTGGCTTGGCGATGGGCTTCCTCCTGCAGCGCACTCCAGAGCACCACTCAGAGGGGGCGCCAGGGAAGAAAGGGAGTTTTTGGAACTGATTGTAGGACTTGGACAGGACTGTCGCCAGGATGTCCCCTATATCCGTGAGAACCAGGAACATCAGGGGGATCCCAAAGAGGGCATAGAGCATGCACAGGTACTTGCCAGGCTTGGTGACAGGGTAGATGTGGCCATAACCTGAAAAAGACGATGGAGCCTGGGGTTCATTTCTGTTCCCAACACCCCCCACAATCTTTTAATACACCCCCTCCGTTTCCTCTCCTTGGCCTGATGTTTACAGTGTGTCCGATTCGTCCATACCCACAGGAGAGCCCAGCGGTTGAGTATGGGCTTAGCGTGCACAGGGCCCGGGTTCAAGTTCCAGCACCAAACAGGAAGGAAAGAAGGAAATTAAAATATGCTGCTCAAAGCCTTTGCCACTTGCTGGGTATTGTGCCTGCATTGGAGGAGAGACAGAGGGAGGGGCCATCTCCTCCTAAGGATGAGGAAGCACTCATCCACATTCCTGCCTCCCAATAGCCTTGTCCAGGGACAGCCCATGTTTGGGGAGATGACCCCCTTCATGTCCTGTGGCTGTCTCTGAGGGTCTCTATAGGGGTGGTCTGCTCACCTGGAAGGGCAGGAAGAGCTCAGGAGAGGAACAGACGCTTTGCCACCCAACCCACCACCTCTCCTCCCTCCAGAGACTCTGGCTGTAAGAAGCCACCCTTGCCCCCCTGACGGTCTGACCCACCCTCTGTGTCTGCACATGGCACTCGCTAAACACCATCGGTGTACACAGCAGTGTGCGCGGTGCTGGGCCAAGAGCAGGATGGAGGACAAAACCAACACAGCTGCTGCCCACGGAGCCTCGCAGAGGAGCAGGAAGTGCCCCAGTGACAGGGAAGCTCTGAGTCCCCAGGGTGCAGAAGCCACAGCCTGGCTCAGGTCCCAGCCCTGACCCTTGCTACGCCACTACCTGACTGCTGGCTTTCCAGGTTTCATGCCTGTAAAACACGGGGACAGTCCCTACACAGGGAGGGACCATCTGGAAGGACGTCATGAGGCTGGGGCCTGCCCCACAGTGGGCCACTGATGGTCCTGGGTCCTGGCCCTGGAAAGCCGAGGGCTGCATGCAGCGGGGTCTACAGAGCTTCACGGGGTCCTATCTCCACCCTCAGAAGGGAAAACTGAGGCTCAGGGAAGGAAGCCACATGGCCAAGGGCACACCTGTGAGGAAGAGTGGAGTGGCACTGCAGCGCACAGGGTGCTGCAGGCCCGGCCTGCTCCCAGGGTCAGACCAGGTCCTCGTCACCCGAGAGCACTGGCCACTGGGGCTAAGGGAGGGACGGGCAGGGGTCACCACAGGGGGCAGGGTCTTTCTGCCTTCACCCCCACACTGCAGAGGACAGGAGCACACAGACGTCCCACCCCCAGCCCATGGCCTGGGTCCTCGGAGGGCCAGCGTGGATGGCCTTGACAGGCAGAGGGAACAGCTCTGCTGCTCGGTGCCTGTGCTCAGTGCCCGATGCCATAAAGCCTGATTCATACACCAACAGGCAGCCCAATTATGCAAATTAATTTGAAGCAATTCCCAGGCTGGCTGGGCGCCAGCCTCCACAGGACTGCAGCTCCCTGGGGTGAACGGGCCTCTGGCTCTGCCTTCCAGGAGCAGGTGGCATCTGGGACCCTTACCCTCCAGGACACGGTGAGAGCAAAAGGGGTGGCCCTCCAGTGGTCTCGTCCATTTTCATGGGTCCCAAGCCTCCACACTGCTGTGGCTGGTTCCAGAATGGCACCCCTTGGTGGCAGGGTTGGTTCCATGAGTGCACGCGTCATTCAGTACACATTGGGTGCTTACTGCATGCAGCGGGCACATGCTGTTGGCCAAGTCGGCGTGGCAGGCAATCTTGCTGAGCATCTGGATCACGGGAGGCAGATGGTAGTCAATAGCACACCTCCCAGGATTCATTGTAGATGGGGATCAATGGCAGGAAGTGCAAGTGCCACCTTCTCTAGGCACCAGTCTAGATTTAGGGTCAGGGCAGGTTTCTTGGTGAGGGGACTCCAGTGGAAATTGGAAGGATGACCAAGGATTTCCATGTGCAGAAGGGGCAGCAGCATGTGCAGAGGCCCTGTGGTGGGTCTGTGGTGTGGTGAGGCAGCGGGTGCACTGCCGTCCATGCGGCAGTCGGGCACTTGGGTCCAGCCTCGCCCACAGGCCAAGCTGTGAGCTCAGGGCACAGGGCACAAGGCTGTGTCTGCCCAGAGAGGACGCTGCTTTCTAATTTCCTACAAACTCGTCACCCAGGGTGAAGCTGGTACCCTGTGTGACAGGCTGAGAGAAGGCCAGTGTGGCCAGTACACTAGGACGCAGGTCAGTGGACACACGCTGTGGGTCTGTGGAGGTTGGCGGGGCCTAAGGGCTCACAGGAGAGAAGTGGTGGTGTCTTGATTATTAGGGAGGGTGGAGAAGACCCTCCAGATAATCCCAGGCTCATTCCTGGAGTCGGCTCCTCCCTCCTGGCCTGGAAGGGGCGGAGCTTTCCCAGGGCAGTGAGGATGATGAGGGAGGAGAGCAGCTGGGCCTCCTGGGAACCTAAGTGCCCTGAGAAGCCTCAGTAGCAGGAAAAGGCAGAGGGGCTTCACACCCAGGGGGAGGGGGAGGCCCTGTGACCTCAGAGGCAGAGACTGCAGTGCTTCAGGCACACTGTGCTTCAAGGACAGCTGGGCCACCTGAGGATGGGCCAGGAGGGAGGCGCCTCCCTGACCCTGGAGAGCCCCGCCCGCCACTCCTTGAGTTCTCCAATCAGAGCAGCTGGTTCTGAGCTGCTGGCCCCAGAACTCCAGAGAGGACAGGTCTCTGGGTTTAGTGGCTGGGGCGGGGGTGTCCTACAGCAGCCACAGGAAGGAGCACAGTCCCAGCTGCACCCTGAGCACCTGTTGCACCCCAGGGCTGGCCAGTGCAGGGGGCGGGGCTCAGGGGGATGGCAGGAGGCTTCAGCACACAGCTGGCCAGGAGCGGGCGGGGCTGGGCCCTGTGGGATCAGGACAGGCAGGAGGGACTGCTACACAGGGGTGTGTCAGAGGCCTCAGCAGCAAGGGGACAGTGAGGACTCTGGGTGTCAGAAAGGAGCTGGGGACTAGTGCATGCAGCAGGCGCCCCCTGAATGCTGGGCAGTGGGGTGGGTGTGCTGGCAATTACCCACCCTGGGAGGATTCTGCACGTGGCATCCAGAAACGCGGGGACGGGGCAGTGTCTTGGGGCAGACAGGAGGCCTTGACACCTTGCTGGGGCCAGTGTACTCTGTGACCTTGGCCAAGGGCTCTACAGCATGCTGCCTCAGTTCCCTCGGGGACAATACCTAGTACCCAGCACTGGGGGTGGGGGACACTCACTCATTACATGTCAACTGCTTGAGACAGCGCCTGGCCTGGAGGAGATTAGAAACAAGAGACCTTGACTCTTGAGTTTCTGGGGACCCCATGACGGAGCCTCCACAGGAGGTGAGCAGAACGCACTGTGCGCCTGGCAGCAGGAGGTTTTGCAAGATGCTGGTCAGTGGGACAGGACGTTTGTCCTCTGGACACCTCTACCATAGCCAGGAGGCCAGCTGCTCATGCAGAGGAGGCTGGACACACGATGGAAGCTTCAGACCCAAAGCCACCCGCAGCTCCCGGGAAGCCAGGGGGAAGCAATGCGCCACCACCCTGCTCTTCCTTGAAGTGCATCTTGACGGGCACCCAGTGGGGACGATGGAGAGGGTGGAAAATTCACTCTTTCTTTTAGATATTACACTCCTTGCAAATGGAGGCTGGCTCTGATGGCCCTTCCCTGCCCATGTCACTCAGGGCAGAAGCCAGTGTTCACACAGCCAAGAAGCCCTGTGTCCCCCATTTCATCTCCACTCTCCCCTCACGCCCTCTGCTGTTGAGGGCCACAGCTGAGTCGGGATGACACATGGCATTTTTGCCAGAAGTAGTGGTTGAGAGGTGACGCCAATGAGCCATTAAGATGATGACTTATGAGTTCTGGTTGAGCTCTCGCGGGGATTCCTCAAGAGTTCGCATTGGTTGGTGAAATTCGGGTGGTGGGAGTTCCTGTTGGTGTGTGGTGTTCCTGGAGGAGCCGCGTGGGTGGCGTTCAGGAGAGTTCCTGGGGAGCGGTGGAGTTCAGAAATAAAGTTTGTTCCTGCTTGAGTGGCTCGTGATTTGTGCCCAGCCAGACTGCGGCACTCTGCTCCAGCCACGCTGATGGGTTTACAGCTCCTCACACCAGGAGGCGGGCTCCCACCCCAGGACCTTTGCACCTGTGTTCACTTGGCCTAAATCCTTTGCACTCAGCATACCCACAGGCCTGTTCCCTCACCCTCAACCTGTTCCCATGCCACCTTCTTGGGGTTCTTCTCTCACCACCCACGGCAGGCTTTGGCCCCTCCTTGCCCCTTGCCCTCTTTACTCTTCTCCATGACATTCTTACTTATCTGACCCACTCAGTGTCACCATCTGAGTATCGACTTTTGTCTGTTTTGTCCCTGGACACCCACACTGTGCCAAGGACAGTGCCTGGCACTTCAATAAACAATGGTTGAATGAGCACATTCACTGAGCATCTGCTTTACACCAGGCAGGTGTGGGTGGGGTTGGGACACCAGGAAGAGCAGGCAGAGGTGGCCTGATCCTTTGGGGTCTCTGAAGCTCTCCTGGACAGGAGCCCACAAGCCTGAGCCATGTGATCTCGCTGGAGTCCAGGCCTGGGGTGCCAGCATAGATTCCTGTGCCCACGCCTGGCATGGGCCCACGGAGCCAGCAGTCCTCAGGGATGTCAGTGCTGGTTAAGTGGAACCACAAACAGAAGCCAGCTCACTTTCCAGACAGGGACAGCCCCCAGCTCTCCTGCACCCCTGCAGAGGTCAGGAGAGGCTCCAGCAGCAACCTGTAATCCCCAGCTCCCAGACAGGGTCCTGGGTTGCATTCACTTGACTTAAAGGAAAGGTCCTAACATTTCTTGAAAAGACCTAGAAAGTGCTCTTAGAGTCCAAATCCCCCCCACAGCCAAACGAAGGCTGGCAATCTCCACTATGACCAGCATCCAGTGGACAAGCAACAGAGAAGTCTGGTCACACAGCCCACAGCCAACGAGGGTCTGCACCCTGGGCCTGAGGACCTTGCCTATGCTCCTGCCCAGCCAGAGGCTCTCCTGGCAAGAGGGGGTTGGCTGAGCTCCAAGCAAAGAGCCTTTGTGGCTGCCTCTGAGACAGAGAGGATCTGCAGAAGATGTGCTGCCCCCCAGAGCCTGTCCCAGGAGGGGAGGCTCAGAGCACATGAACCCCTCAAAGCAAGGTGTTAACTACCACAATTACCGGATGCTGCCCTGCATAATGGAGAACCACGCCATTTCCCACAATGCACTCCGACGTCCCAACACAATCAGGGCTCTGCACTCTGAGTACTTCACTGCTCCGGCACTTTCCTCTCTGCGGCAAGGGGTCCATCCAGCTGGCCATGGCTGGGGACGAACCTGCCTCACAATTGTCAGCTGCCCTTTCTCAGCATCAAGGCCAGGTGCATCTCAGGTGACCCAGAGATCCAGGGCAGGAAGCAGTATTCTCAGAGGGACCTTTGAACACGTTATTGATCCCAGTGTGGAACATCTCCAACATCCTCCCGCAGCTGTGATTACTGTGCAGCCCAGGGTCCTAATTGACTCAGACGCTGGGTAGTGGCCTGGCTTTCCTGAGACCTAGAGCAAGCTAATGCATTCCACCAGACCAGAGATGCTCAGCTGGGCTCCCCTGGGACCGCCTGGAGCGCTCTGAGAAATATTGACGCCTGGGCTTCTTCTGGAAAGATTCTGGCCTGATGGGTCTGGGGCAGGGCCCGGCCATGGGAGTTGGGGAAAGGTAGCAGGGTGGTTGCAGCCTGCAGCAGGCTCAGATCCCGAAGTGCAGGCTGGTGCTTCCCCAATGGTGGGGGGCCCCAGAATCATGGAGAGCTCATCAGGAATGAGTGACTGGCCCCTGCCTGTAGCTTCTGGCTCAGCAGGTCTAGGATGGGCCTGAGGATAATCTGCATTGCTAAGAAGTTCCCCAGGGCCACTGAGGCTGTGGTGCAGGGCCACACTCTGAGGACTCTAACAATCTGTGCTTCTCAACAGGGGCCTCTGGAAACATCTGGAGACATTTCAGGTAGCCACAGTGGGTGGGTCAGGGGGAGGTGGAGATGCAGCTCAGCCCCCTCAGTGGATAGCTGCCCCTCCAACAGAGAATTGTCCAGAGCAGGTGGCCACAGGGCTGAGGCTGAAGAGCCAGCATTAGACCAATCCACATTTCTGACGGGGGGATGACGAACTGTACTGTGCCTCTAGCCCTTGGCTCACCTCAAGCATCTCCTCTGTTGCTGCTCTCTATGGCCTGTCTCTCCTTTATGGGTTCCATCAACTGTGGATGCCCCGGAATGGCAGCAGGGGACTTGATCTCAGTCCTGCCTCTGACCTGGCGGCCTTGAGCCCTCTCTGACCAGTGCTCCTTCAGCTGTGGAAGGGGACATCCCAGCCCCTCACTCCTGGAGCTGTGGTACGAGTTCATGCCAGGCCCACAGAGCGCCTACCCCCAGGCTGGCACTCATCTCTCATGCTCTGCTCCATTCCCAAGGAAGCAGCTGCCATCTAGGTGTCGGAGACTCTGAAACCCAGTGCTCCAGCCCTGTCCTCCCCCAACCCCCCAGGTCCCCAGGACCACATTTCCAGCCGGGCTGGGCCTCTCCATTTGGAGGCTTCTGGGGACTCACCCTCCACTGTCCCCTTGCTCAACATCTCTGTACTGGGCCCCCATCCTCACCACCCTCCCCAAGCCTGCCCATCCCACCCGACAGAAACTCTAGTGTCTCCCAGGAGTCCTCCTCACCCTCCCAGCTCTGGATTGTCCCCTGAAGTCTTCCTCCTGCCCTCCACCAGCCTCACAGCCACTGTCCTAGGTCAGGTGTCATCGTCTCTCCCCTTGACTGCTGCAGAAATGTGGTCTCTCGGGGGTGCTGATCAGCACACCCTTCCCTTGCTTGAAGCCCTTTGGTCACTCAACTGCCTGAGGGTCAACCCAGTGCCTGAGCCCAGTGGTCAGCCTCCCTCTGACTCTTCCCTCTGTGACTTAACCTGCTTCTGCTCCCGATGCTCCTTGTGCTTTTGGGCTTTGGCTAGTGCCCTCCTGAGCCCGGAGGGGTTCCCCCACCTTGCCTCCCTCTTTCCTGGTTCTCCCCAGATCTCTCTGCAGGCAGGCTATGGCTTGTGGCTGAGCCACTTCCGCTGTCCTGCCCTTGCCTCCACACTCACCCACGGTGCTAAACACTGTACAGCAGAAGAAGAGCGCGCTCAGGAAGGTCCAGTCTTCCGGCTGGTGCAACCACTCGGGGTTCATGCTCTGCAGGTGTTTCCTCAGGTGCTGTGTCTTGCCTTCTGCAACTGGAGAAAGAGAGGAGAATGAGGCTGCCCTTCAAGACAGCACTGCCCAAGCACAGGGACTGGCAACCCTGTCCTGTGGTCCCCATTAACACCAAAGCTTGGCCCTCGGGCCCTCCTGCTCGCCTTTAGACCGTTTCTGCTCCTCAGGTCCTGTCCCTGGACTCTGTGGAGAGCAAAGAGCCACACAGTCCCTTGAAAGGAGCCCTAAGAGACAGCCCTGTGCCTGCTGGGACTGCTTGGCAGCCTCGGGGAGCTTCCTTAACTTCCAGAACCTCCCTTCCTTTCACCTTTCAAAGAGGGACAAACCTTCTTGCTCTGTCTCTGTTGGACCTGAGACCAAAATGCTCTCTGGACACTCAGCTGAATCCTGATGCAAATTACACCCGCTCACCATGGAGCCTGATGGGCTTTGGTGATCATACTGGGTTCTCTGGCACCAGGTGCCCTCCCTTATGGGCTGGAAGCCTAGGGTCCCCTGCATTGGCCCCTGGGCCAAGAGGGCAGGGTGGCAACCCTGGCTTCGTGGAGTGGTTTCTGGGTAATTCTGTGGGCCTAGGCACCAGTGGGCTTTGGGACTCCAGAAGATGCCACCAGAGGTACTGTCCGAAAAGAATGGCCCGCAGAGGACTTGAGCACCAGCTGACTGGCACCCGCCCGGGAGTCCCCACACCTGGGTTCCAGGCTCAGCTCAGATTCTACCACTTCTGTGGCCATGGCCAAGGACAAGAGGCTGTCAGCCTCAGCCTCCCACGTGGGAGGCAGAACAACACGGCAGTGACAGGTTCAGACTCTGGAGTCCAGGTGCTTGGGGCTGAATCCCTGGCTCCTTTTTTCTAGTTTGTGAACTTGAACAAGTTGTTTAACCTCCCAGTGCCTCAGTTTCCTGATCTATAAAAGGGGGACCATTCATGGGCTGGGGCTGGGGCTCAGTGGTAGAGCGCTTGCCTGGAAGACGTGAGGCACTGGGTTCCATTCTCAGCACCACATATAAATAAAAAATAAAGGCCCATCAACAACGGAAATGGATAAATAAATAAAAATTTAAAAGGTGAGGGACAATCATACCCAGTGTAAGGGATTCTCGGGAGGATTTAGAGGGACACTGTGTGAAATGGGATTAGCCCAGGGTCTTCACTTATGGAGTATTTTAATATCCAATGAAAATCAGTACAAAATGAAGCTGGGCCAGCTCTGTGTTCCTAGCCCTTGCTGTGCCTGGGAATCACTGGGAAAACCTTTTAAAAATAAGGTTTCCAGCCACCCTTGGAGATCCTGTTTGAGTGAGTTTGAGAAAGAGCCTAAGAATAGGCTCCCTGAATAATTCTGATGTGTTGGCTGGTTAGGAGAGCCTTGAACTTGCTGGAGTCTAGTCCTTGTGGTGACTCCAAGTGTCCAGCAGGGGCCATGGCATCTCCCAGTACACAGGGTAGGCCTGTGTCTGTCTGCAAGGGAGCAGGGCCCTCCACAGAGGGGATGCTTCCCACTTGGGCCAGCTAAAGCACCTGCTCCCAAAGCAAGGCCAGCCGTGGGAGGGGCAGAGAGCCCAGGGCTGAGGCCGGCTCCCGGGGAGGGAGGCAGAAGCTCCGCCACCCTGCTCCTTCCCTGGCCTCTACAGCCTGTTCTTCCTTTGTCTTGAACTTATTTCCTCTCTCTTGTTTACTCTTGCTCTGTTGAATACACCTCTTTAAGCTTCCTTTGGGGAACAAGAGTAGAAACAAGAGATTCTGCACAAGGGGAGAGAACACCTGTAAGGTGTGTCTGTCTGCCAGAGGCTTCCCGTCCCTGAGCTGCTGTGCCTCCCATGGGGTCCCTGAGATTGGCAGGTCTCAAACTGTGGCAGGTCTCCGGTCTCTCCAGGAGACAGGCAAAGCTGGGAGGGCAACAGGTGCCGGAGACGGCCCCAGGTTCCCCTCCTGACCCCTCCCCTCCTCAGCCCCACAGTAAGCAAGGCCTTTGAAACTGGAAATGGGGGAGTTGGGCAGGCTGCTGGCTCATCCTAGGGACCCAAGCCCAGTTTGGATGATTACTTGAATTCCAGTCCCAGGAAAAAAATCTCAGGTCAGGCTGGCATAGTTCTGAGGAGCAGCCGAGGAAGCCCCCGCTCCACCTCTGCCCCCCTGCAGCCCAGACCGCCAGATCTCCAGGCATCCTCCTCCCCAAAGCCTGGGAGGCTGGGTGGAGCTGGGAGCAGCCCGTGCAGAGCATCCGCAGGAGACTCAGTATTCTTCCCACATTCTTTGCAGCACCCGGAGAATCTATTAATTTCCCAACTTCCAAGGGAGAAACTGGAGGCTCAGAGAGAAGTCTTTTGCCTAAAGTCGCTCAGGAATTGGGAGGACACAGGCAACAGCTCCCAGACCCAGCCTGCTCCCAGGGAGCTGTCTTCACCCAGGGGGAAAGGCTGCCCTGCCCAGGGAGGCACCTACCTGTCCCATTGCATTCCAGGATGTCACACAACTTGTGCAGGAAGGCCTTGAACACCTCTTCATCTTCTGGCCTCAGGACTGGGCTGCCCTCAATGGCAGAGAAGAGCGCAGCACCTACCAGTGCATAGGTCACCAGGCAGCAGAGGAAGCAGAGGCCAGGGAAGAGCTTCCCCATGGCCTCTGGGCAGCACCTCCTGGCCTGGGGCGGCCCCTGGGCCTCCATCCTCCTAGAGCATGCAGGACAGGGCAGAGCAGGAGGAGCCTGGGGAGGAGGCTGGAGCATCCAGGCCCTGCCAGGGGGGAGGATGGTGGGAGTGGCAGGAGAATGGCCAGGCTCCAGCACTAAGTGCATGGTGTGTGGCTTCCCCCAGGAAGTCGGGAAGTAGTTGGAGCCCGTCTTGCTGTGTGGGAATTACTGACAGGCGGGCGCTCCTGCTGGCCACCCCACCCCCAAGTTTCTAGGGATCCTCCTGCACAGCCTGGAGCTGCTGGCAGGGGCTTTGGAAGGGCGACATGGGTATTGTCTTCGGCTTTGTTTGGCCTTTGCCATCCTGAAACCACAGTTTCCACTTCCAAGTAACAAACCCAATTTTTTTGTGTGTTTTGTCGAGGAACTCTCATGCTTCCTGAGGGTTGTCTGTGACACCCTGGCCTAGTGTGCCTGGTCTCCCAGACAGGCCGTGATAACAGCGCAGCCAGGGTGCCAGTTTCCAGGGGCCTTTATCATGTGTGGGTCTAGTTATTGGCCCCCTCTCCTCACTGTCTGTAAGGGAGGGAGGGATGGGCGAATGCCTCCTGCCCACTCAGAACAAGACTGGATGTTTCCATGCGCTGGGAAAGGAAGGAGGAAAACCTTGACCAGACCTCAGACCTCACCAGGAGTCTACACGGAATGGAGCTCAGGTGTAAGTGTAAAACAAAAACCCAAAAACTTTCTAGATGAAAACAATACCTAGGGCACCCACCCTGGGCCTGCAGAGACCTCTGACAGGACCTCACGAAGGAGGCTGGGTGCAGATGGGGTGGAGGGGGTGCACAGGCAACTGGTGCCTTCCAGGCTTGGAGATGGGGCTTCCTCCGTCCTCAGCGCAGCAGGTGAGCGGTGCAGTTCATTGCCTCCGTGTCAAATTGAAACAGGTGCAAGCGCAGGCCCCCATTGCCTTCCACCCCAAGCTCCGGGCTCTGCTGGACTGGAAGTTTCTTTTTGAACTCTGCCTCATGACCGCTGCAGCAGGTGGACCTAGCCCCCGTGATCAGCCACTGAGACATCCTTATCCCGTGATCTTCCCCCAAAGGTGGTTGCTGGCCTTGCAGGTCCATGGGGTGCTGCGGAGCCTGCCCACCCTGCTCAGGAAGCCAGAAGGAGAGGCCGGAGACACATAGCTGATAGGGGGCCCAGATTCCTGGTGGCTCTGGCTAACACTTACAATGTGCCCGGCTGTGTGCTAAGGTCATGATGATGGTGGTTAATCGAATCCCGATTCCTGGAGCCTCCTGCGGAGGGAAGGCATTTGGAGAGAGGGAGGAGGGGCCACACCATATCCCTGCACCTGCTTTGTATGTGTCTCCAGTCCCCAAGCTGAGAAGGAATGCCTAGTATAAGTCACCCAGAGCCCAGCAGGGTCAGGGCATGGGGAGGAGCTATCCCTCCACTCATTCAAAGGGCTCTGGGGACCCTCAAAGCCAAAAACCCTCCTCGTGGTGCTCCTGTGAAGCGTGGGCTCCTGGGTCACGGAGGGATGGAACTGGGATGTGAAGATGCCTGCCTTCCTCATCCGGCCTTCCTCCTTCCTCCCTCCTCCTCTTCCTCCTTTCTTTCTTCTTCCCTCCTTCCCTTCTGTCCTGAGTTTCTCCACAGATGCTCCCCGCCTCCCCAAGCACCAGCACACAGCAGGGGTGACTCTGGTGGCACTTTGCACTGGCAATGCGCCAGCAATCTTGGAGGATGAGTTCGTCTGATGCTCACAACGAGGCAGATGCGCTCATCCTTTTCCCATTTCACACGGGGACCCTGAGGCAGCTGCAGGTCAGCCGGGTGTGAGATCACACAGCACTTGCGCATCTGAGCCCAGGCCTCCTGGCCTTACCCCGACCCTGCACTGCCTCCCTCTGTCCCTGACCTTCTGTGTCTCTAGCACACAGAACCAGACTGGTGCTCTCTGCCCTGTGGGGCTCTGGTGTGGCCCAGGAAGGGCCAGGGAAGGACGCGCCCACAGCCCCATAAACACCCAGCAGCTTGGGACTGTGTCAGGTGAAACAGAATGGGAGGGGTCCTGACTTCTCTGGGAGGGGCGGAGGGTTCCCTGTGGAAGTGACGTATGACCTGAGGTCTGAGGCACCACTAGTGAGGCACAGAAGGGTCCCCCGCAGAGGAAGCAACCCAGGCAAAGCTCGGGGCTTAGTGGTCCCTTGGAAGAGACCACTGCCCTGGGGAGAGAGGACAGGGCAGAGCGTGGCGGAGACCCTGTTGGGGAGTGAGGCCTCCAGGGCTGGGAAAGGGCTGGTCTTATGCCTGGACTCCATGTCCCTGGGCCAGCACTGAGATCACTGTGGTAAGGGCCGGCTCCAATCTGGCCTGCCCACCTCTGGTTCCCTTTTGGAGGTCCAGCAGGGTGGGCTGGGCGGGAGGGGCCAGAGGAGGTGGAGGTGGTGGGACGCTCTCAGGCAGAGCTGTCCCCAGGAGCGTGGTTGCTCACTAATTTTGGTCCCTCCTGGCCATCGGGATTTCTCCAGCACTGGGTTTTCTCCATCCTGCTCAGTGGGTCACAAGATCCACGCCTCTCAAACATGGCCAGGTCTCAGGGAAAGTGATGCCCGTCCCCTTCCATGGGACAGGAAAGCATCTCTTCCTGGAGGCCTCCCTTTGGGCCTGCTTGCCACAGACAAAAAGTTTAGCCAAAAGAAGGGCTTTCGGGTGAGCTGCAGCAAACTGATCTCTCCCTGGCCTGCAGGAGGGGAGCAGTGGCACTGCAGGAGGAACAGGGGAGTGGCCATTGGGTGCCACCAGACTCTACTGCCATGTGCTCCAGGAGCAATGTGCAGACCCACCAGCTGCAAGGGACCTGTGGCTGCTGCCCTTACTCCCCCGATGCCAAGAAGGGCATGGGCAGGGAGGGCACAGAGCATAAGGACAGCAGGCGAGCACTCAGCCAGTGCCAGCCTTGGGGTAGGCGCTCTGTGGGCCTGGACACGAACTCTTAATGTAGTCCAGGAGCGAGGGGCCAGGAATGTCCCCTTCCACAGCTGAGAGAGCACTGGTCAGAGAGAGCTCAAGGCCGCCAGGTCAGAGGCAGGACTGAGATCAAGTCCCCTGCTGCCATTCCGGGGCATCCACAGTTGATGGAACCCATAAAGGAGAGACAGGCCATAGAGAGCAGCAACAGAGGAGATGCTTGAGGTGAGCCAAGGGCTAGAGGCACAGTACAGTTCGTCATCCCCCCGTCAGAAATGTGGATTGGTCTAATGCTGGCTCTTCAGCCTCAGCCCTGTGGCCACCTGCTCTGGACAATTCTCTGTTGGAGGGGCAGCTATCCACTGAGGGGGCTGAGCTGCATCTCCACCTCCCCCTGACCCACCCACTGTGGCTACCTGAAATGTCTCCAGATGTTTCCAGAGGCCCCTGTTGAGAAGCACAGATTGTTAGAGTCCTCAGAGTGTGGCCCTGCACCACAGCCTCAGTGGCCCTGGGGAACTTCTTAGCAATGCAGATTATCCTCAGGCCCATCCTAGACCTGCTGAGCCAGAAGCTACAGGCAGGGGCCAGTCACTCATTCCTGATGAGCTCTCCATAATTCTGGGGCCCCCCACCATTGGGGAAGCACCAGCCTGCACTTCGGGATCTGAGCCTGCTGCAGGCTGCAACCACCCTGCTACCTTTCCCCAACTCCCATGGCCGGGCCCTGCCCCAGACCCATCAGGCCAGAATCTTTCCAGAAGAAGCCCAGGCGTCAATATTTCTCAGAGCGCTCCAGGCGGTCCCAGGGGAGCCCAGCTGAGCATCTCTGGTCTGGTGGAATGCATTAGCTTGCTCTAGGTCTCAGGAAAGCCAGGCCACTACCCAGCGTCTGAGTCAATTAGGACCCTGGGCTGCACAGTAATCACAGCTGCGGGAGGATGTTGGAGATGTTCCACACTGGGATCAATAACGTGTTCAAAGGTCCCTCTGAGAATACTGCTTCCTGCCCTGGATCTCTGGGTCACCTGAGATGCACCTGGCCTTGATGCTGAGAAAGGGCAGCTGACAATTGTGAGGCAGGTTCGTCCCCAGCCATGGCCAGCTGGATGGACCCCTTGCCGCAGAGAGGAAAGTGCCGGAGCAGTGAAGTACTCAGAGTGCAGAGCCCTGATTGTGTTGGGACGTCGGAGTGCATTGTGGGAAATGGCGTGGTTCTCCATTATGCAGGGCAGCATCCGGTAATTGTGGTAGTTAACACCTTGCTTTGAGGGGTTCATGTGCTCTGAGCCTCCCCTCCTGGGACAGGCTCTGGGGGGCAGCACATCTTCTGCAGATCCTCTCTGTCTCAGAGGCAGCCACAAAGGCTCTTTGCTTGGAGCTCAGCCAACCCCCTCTTGCCAGGAGAGCCTCTGGCTGGGCAGGAGCATAGGCAAGGTCCTCAGGCCCAGGGTGCAGACCCTCGTTGGCTGTGGGCTGTGTGACCAGACTTCTCTGTTGCTTGTCCACTGGATGCTGGTCATAGTGGAGATTGCCAGCCTTCGTTTGGCTGTGGGGGGGATTTGGACTCTAAGAGCACTTTCTAGGTCTTTTCAAGAAATGTTAGGACCTTTCCTTTAAGTCAAGTGAATGCAACCCAGGACCCTGTCTGGGAGCTGGGGATTACAGGTTGCTGCTGGAGCCTCTCCTGACCTCTGCAGGGGTGCAGGAGAGCTGGGGGCTGTCCCTGTCTGGAAAGTGAGCTGGCTTCTGTTTGTGGTTCCACTTAACCAGCACTGACATCCCTGAGGACTGCTGGCTCCGTGGGCCCATGCCAGGCGTGGGCACAGGAATCTATGCTGGCACCCCAGGCCTGGACTCCAGCGAGATCACATGGCTCAGGCTTGTGGGCTCCTGTCCAGGAGAGCTTCAGAGACCCCAAAGGATCAGGCCACCTCTGCCTGCTCTTCCTGGTGTCCCAACCCCACCCACACCTGCCTGGTGTAAAGCAGATGCTCAGTGAATGTGCTCATTCAACCATTGTTTATTGAAGTGCCAGGCACTGTCCTTGGCACAGTGTGGGTGTCCAGGGACAAAACAGACAAAAGTCGATACTCAGATGGTGACACTGAGTGGGTCAGATAAGTAAGAATGTCATGGAGAAGAGTAAAGAGGGCAAGGGGCAAGGAGGGGCCAAAGCCTGCCGTGGGTGGTGAGAGAAGAACCCCAAGAAGGTGGCATGGGAACAGGTTGAGGGTGAGGGAACAGGCCTGTGGGTATGCTGAGTGCAAAGGATTTAGGCCAAGTGAACACAGGTGCAAAGGTCCTGGGGTGGGAGCCCGCCTCCTGGTGTGAGGAGTTGTAAACCCATCAGCTTGGCTGGAGCAGAGTGCCGCAGTCTGGCTGGGCACAAATCACGAGACACTCAAGCAGGAACAAACTTTATTTCTGAACTCCACCGCTCCCCAGGAACTCTCCTGAACGCCACCCACGCGGCTCCTCCAGGAACACCACACACCAACAGGAACTCCCACCACCGGAATTTCACCAACCAATGCGAACTCTTGAGGAATCCCCGCGAGAGCTCAACCAGAACTCAATGGGAACTCCCCGAGAACTCATAAGTCATCATCTTAATGGCTCATTGGCGTCACCTCTCAACCACTACTTCTGGCAAAAATGCCATGTGTCATCCCGACTCAGCTGTGGCCCTCAACAGCAGAGGGCGTGAGGGGAGAGTGGAGATGAAATGGGGGACACAGGGCTTCTTGGCTGTGTGAACACTGGCTTCTGCCCTGAGTGACATGGGCAGGGAAGGGCCATCAGAGCCAGCCTCCATTTGCAAGGAGTGTAATGTCTAAAAGAAAGAGTGAATTTTCCACCCTCTCCATCGTCCCCACTGGGTGCCCGTCAAGATGCACTTCAAGGAAGAGCAGGGTGGTGGCGCATTGCTTCCCCCTGGCTTCCCGGGAGCTGTGGGTGGCTTTGGGTCTGAAGCTTCCATCGTGTGTCCAGCCTCCTCTGCATGAGCAGCTGGCCTCCTGGCTATGGTAGAGGTGTCCAGAGGACAAACGTCCTGTCCCACTGACCAGCATCTTGCAAAACCTCCTGCTGCCAGGCGCACAGTGCGTTCTGCTCACCTCCTGTGGAGGCTCCGTCATGGGGTCCCCAGAAACTCAAGAGTCAAGGTCTCTTGTTTCTAATCTCCTCCAGGCCAGGCGCTGTCTCAAGCAGTTGACATGTAATGAGTGAGTGTCCCCCACCCCCAGTGCTGGGTACTAGGTATTGTCCCCGAGAGAACTGAGGCAGCATGCTGTAGAGCCCTTGGCCAAGGTCACAGAGTACACTGGCCCCAGCAAGGTGTCAAGGCCTCCTGTCTGCCCCAAGACACTGCCCCGTCCCCGCGTTTCTGGATGCCACGTGCAGAATCCTCCCAGGGTGGGTAATTGCCAGCACACCCACCCCACCGCCCAGCATTCAGGGGGCGCCTGCTGCATGCACTAGTCCCCAGCTCCTTTCTGACACCCAGAGTCCTCACTGTCCCCTTGCTGCTGAGGCCTCTGACACACCCCTGTGTAGCAGTCCCTCCTGCCTGTCCTGATCCCACAGGGCCCAGCCCCGCCCGCTCCTGGCCAGCTGTGTGCTGAAGCCTCCTGCCATCCCCCTGAGCCCCGCCCCCTGCACTGGCCAGCCCTGGGGTGCAACAGGTGCTCAGGGTGCAGCTGGGACTGTGCTCCTTCCTGTGGCTGCTGTAGGACACCCCCCGCCCCAGCCACTAAACCCAGAGACCTGTCCTCTCTGGAGTTCTGGGGCCAGCAGCTCAGAACCAGCTGCTCTGATTGGAGAACTCAAGGAGTGGCGGGCGGGGCTCTCCAGGGTCAGGGAGGCGCCTCCCTCCTGGCCCATCCTCAGGTGGCCCAGCTGTCCTTGAAGCACAGTGTGCCTGAAGCACTGCAGTCTCTGCCTCTGAGGTCACATGGCCTGCCCCTCCCCCTGGGTGTGAAGCCCCTCTGCCTTTTCCTGCTACTGAGGCTTCTCAGGGCACTTGGTTCCCAGGAGGCCCAGCTGCTCTCCTCCCTCATCATCCTCACTGCCCTGGGAAAGCTCCGCCCCTTCCAGGCCAGGAGGGAGGAGCCGACTCCAGGAATGAGCCTGGGATTATCTGGAGGGTCTTCTCCACCCTCCCTAATGATCAAGACACCACCACTTCTCTCCTGTGAGCCCTTAGGCCCCGCCAACCTCCACAGACCCACAGCGTGTGTCCACTGTCCTGCGTCCTAGTGTACTGGCCACACTGGCCTTCTCTCAGCCTGTCACACAGGGTACCAGCTTCACCCTGGGTGACGAGTTTGTAGGAAATTAGAAAGCAGCGTCCTCTCTGGGCAGACACAGCCTTGTGCCCTGTGCCCTGAGCTCACAGCTTGGCCTGTGGGCGAGGCTGGACCCAAGTGCCCGACTGCCGCATGGACGGCAGTGCACCCGCTGCCTCACCACACCACAGACCCACCACAGGGCCTCTGCACATGCTGCTGCCCCTTCTGCACATGGAAATCCTTGGTCATCCTTCCAATTTCCACTGGAGTCCCCTCACCAAGAAACCTGCCCTGACCCTAAATCTAGACTGGTGCCTAGAGAAGGTGGCACTTGCACTTCCTGCCATTGATCCCCATCTACAATGAATCCTGGCAGGTGTGCTATTGACTACCATCTGCCTCCCGTGATCCAGATACTCAGCAAGATTGCCTGCCACGCCGACTTGGCCAACAGCATGTGCCCGCTGCATGCAGTAAGCACCCAATGTGTACTGAATGACGCGTGCACTCATGGAACCAACCCTGCCACCAAGGGGTGCCATTCTGGAACCAGCCACAGCAGTGTGGAGGCTTGGGACCCATGAAAATGGACGAGACCACTGGAGGGCCACCCCTTTTGCTCTCACCGTGTCCTGGAGGGTAAGGGTCCCAGATGCCACCTGCTCCTGGAAGGCAGAGCCAGAGGCCCGTTCACCCCAGGGAGCTGCAGTCCTGTGGAGGCTGGCGCCCAGCCAGCCTGGGAATTGCTTCAAATTAATTTGCATAATTGGGCTGCCTGTTGGTGTATGAATCAGGCTTTATGGCATCGGGCACTGAGCACAGGCACCGAGCAGCAGAGCTGTTCCCTCTGCCTGTCAAGGCCATCCACGCTGGCCCTCCGAGGACCCAGGCCATGGGCTGGGGGTGGGACGTCTGTGTGCTCCTGTCCTCTGCAGTGTGGGGGTGAAGGCAGAAAGACCCTGCCCCCTGTGGTGACCCCTGCCCGTCCCTCCCTTAGCCCCGGTGGCCAGTGCTCTCGGGTGACGAGGACCTGGTCTGACCCTGGGAGCAGGCCGGGCCTGCAGCACCCTGTGCGCTGCAGTGCCACTCCACTCTTCCTCACAGGTGTGCCCTTGGCCATGTGGCTTCCTTCCCTGAGCCTCAGTTTCCCCTTCTGAGGGTGGAGATAGGACCCCGTGAAGCTCTGTAGACCCCGCTGCATGCAGCCCTCGGCTTTCCAGGGCCAGGACCCAGGACCATCAGTGGCCCACTGTGGGGCAGGCCCCAGCCTCATGACGTCCTTCCAGCTGGTCCCTCCCTGTGTAGGGACTGTCCCTGTGTTTTACAGGCATGAAACCTGGAAAGCCAGCAGTCAGGTAATGGCATAGCAAGGGTCAGGGCTGGGACCTGAGCCAGGCTGTGGCTTCTGCACCCTGGGGACTCAGAGCTTCCCTGTCACTGGGGCACTTCCTGCTCCTCTGCGAGGCTCCGTGGGCAGCAGCTGTGTTGGTTTTGTCCTCCATCCTGCTCTTGGCCCAGCACCGCGCACACTGCTGTGTACACCGATGGCGTTTAGCGAGTGCCATGTGCAGACACAGAGGGTGGGTCAGACCGTCAGGGGGGCAAGGGTGGCTTCTTACAGCCAGAGTCTCTGGAGGGAGGAGAGGTGGTGGGTTGGGTGGCAAAGCGTCTGTTCCTCTCCTGAGCTCTTCCTGCCCTTCCAGGTGAGCAGACCACCCCTATAGAGACCCTCAGAGACAGCCACAGGACATGAAGGGGGTCATCTCCCCAAACATGGGCTGTCCCTGGACAAGGCCATTTGGAGGCAGGAATGTGGATGAGTTCTTCCTCATCCTTAGGAGGAGATGGCCCCTCCCTCTGTCTCTCCTCCAAGGCAGGCACAATACCCAGCAGGTGGCAAAGGCTTTGAGCAGCATATTTTAATTTCCTTCTTTCCTTCCTGTTTGGTGCTGGGACTTGAACCCGGGCCCTGTGCACGCTAAGCCCATACTCAACCGCTGGGCTCTCCTGTGGGTATGGACGAATCGGACACACTGTAAACATCAGGCCAAGGAGAGGAAACGGAGGGGGTGTATTAAAAGATTGTGGGGGGTGTTGGGAACAGAAATGAACCCCAGGCTCCATCGTCTTTTTCAGGTTATGGCCACATCTACCCTGTCACCAAGCCTGGCAAGTACCTGTGCATGCTGTATGCCCTCTTTGGGATCCCCCTGATGTTCCTGGTTCTCACGGACATAGGGGACATCCTGGCGACAGTCCTGTCCAAGTCCTACAATCAGTTCCGAAAACTCCCTTTCTTCCCTCGCGCCCCCTCTGAGTGGTGCTCTGGAGTGCGCTGCAGGAGGAAGCCCATCGCCAAGCCAGGGGTGGCCCCTGTCCCTCGGATCGTCATCAGCGCTGAAGATCCCCGCGGCCCCAAGTCCAGCAAGTGCCCCTCAGACCCAGGCTGCCACACAGAGCTGTTGAAGAGTCTTTTCTTCGCACAAGAGAAAGAGAACCTGCTGGCCCTGGCCCCACGGACCATGGAGAGGAGCAACTCGTGTCCAGAGCTGGCGCTGGGGAGGCTGTCCGCCTCCATCCTCAGCAACCTGGACGAGGTGGGGTGCCAGGTGGAGAGGCTGGACGTCCCCCTCCCTGTCATCGCCCTGGTGGTCCTGGCCTACATCTCCTGTGCTGCCGCCATCCTCCCCATCTGGGAGACCAACCTGAACTTCGAGAGCACCTTCTACTTCTGCTTCATCACACTGACCACCATTGGCTTTGGGGACACCAAGTTGGACCACCCGACCTTCTTCCTGTTCTTCTCCCTGTACATCATCATCGGGATGGAGATCCTGTGCATTGCCTTCAAGCTGATGCAAAACAGGCTCCTGCACGTGTACAGGGACGGCCTGCTGTGCCTGGCCACAGGGAGGTGCTGCCACCTGCCTAGGAAGTGAGGGCTCCGTCCACTCCTCAGAGACACACGTGGGGAGCTGGCTTCTCTCCTCGTTTTGGGGTAGTGTGGTTTGAGCAGTGACACTGAAGCCTGTCATCGAGACCTTGGGACTTGGGGACAAGCCCTGCATGAAGGCTGAATTTGGCCTTGTGGCCCTTCAAAATCCACTACAAGCCCTTCATTTCCTCACCCCAAGTGCAGGTAATCTCTTGTGCACATTTTTAGAAAACTCCGCCATATGTGGAGGAAAGTATCCAGTGCTCTCACTGGTTTCCTGTGACCCAAGATTATCTACCTTGGTCATTAGAATTGTACTTTCAGCCATGTAGACCTTCCTGAACTGCTCCTGACCGTCACTGGGGGGGGCACAGGGGGCCTGAGCAACCCCTTCTCTCCAATGACTGCATGAGTGCATGTAGGAGCAGTCCTGTCCCGCCCCTGATGCCACTTGGTGGCAAGGTCACTTGTGTGCACGGGGGCTGGGACATGTCCTGATTGCTGGATTCTATGTGGACCACTTCTCTTATTGCATGTGATGGTGTCCCCCGAGTGGGCCGTATGTGTAGCCTGGTACCCTTGTGGGTGGGTGGACACACTGGCCCAGTTCCTGTGGGGGGAGGGACACATGAATTCACTGCCCTGTGCATGGATGCTATACGTATCCTGTCCTTGCGTCCTGTTGGAAGAGCTCCTTTGTGCTCCATCTCTGGTCACTAAAGTGCTGGTACATGTCAGGCCAGCTGCAAGTGACAAGGACCAAATGCTTCCATGAGCAGCACTCAATGACCAAAGGGAGCTGGTGGCTATTCAGTGCCCTTCTCCACTGCCCCTGCCTGGGGTCACTCTGGGTGCTGTATGCTGTCCCCTTCTCTCAGGGGACATGAGCCTCAGGTGCTCCTTGACACACTGTCCACTGGCCTCGTTCGTCTCCTGGCCTCGTTCGTCTCCTGGCCTCGTTCGTCTCCTGGTTTGGCTTCTTTCCTCTACAGGGACTTCCAGTGATCACCTCCCTAAGAAATGACTCACAAAATAATCTTTGTGTCAGAGTGAGTCCTGGGGACATCTGGGCAGCAGGAGAGCTGGTGGTGGCATCTGTGGGCTCCTGACTTTGATGTTTCCCTCCTTGGTTACTAGGAACATCTCCTGACTGCATCTTCAACTGAGAGTCTTCAGACTCCTCCTGGGTCCTGTGAGCACAGTCAGTGAGTCCCTGGGGAATGGTGGAGGAAGCTGCTGGGCAGGACCCGGGGAGACCCTGGGAGGATCCTTGGAAAGCAAAGGAAGGCCCTGTCTTCCCGGTCTCTGCTCAGTCTCAGGTTCTTCCCAGCGTCGAGCACCAGCTCTCAGAGGGGTCCTCCATTCCGATCTTCCCCTTCTTCCCCACAACTATCAGACTTTCTGTCCCTCCAGCCCCTGAGGGACTAGCTCAGGCCATGGAACTGAACAAAAATCCATCAAAAGCTCAGAGTACCACCTGTTGAATTTTGGGGGGGGGGCAGTCCCATGTGCTGGGCTTTTGGAAATTTCTCCACATTCCTCCAAGCACAACTGAGATGAGGCAAAGCCCCTGGAACCCTGAGGCCATCAAGACTGGCCACTCAAGTGGGAGCACTTGGTGGGACCCAGGGGCTATTGGACCCGTGGGCTGCTGCCCATTGTCCAGGCTCAGGGCATCCAAAGATGAGCCAGGGGCATCCTCAGAACCCTGGAAGTCACTTCCTGATAGGCTGGGGGAGCCCTCAGCCAGTCCCTTCCTGAGGCATGGCAAGTCCTGTTCCTATGCAAACATGGACCTGAGGCTGCACACTATACAAATCAAATGTCCTGCCCATTTGCTTGTTTCATTTGCTAGTCAGACTTCTTCCATGGCTCTGAGTCTACGGCCCAGGGTGACATCCTGCCCATTTGCCGCAGTCTTGGCTGGGCACAGAATCACGAGCCACCACACAGCTTTGTAGATTCAAACAGCAAATCTTTATTCCCGAACTCACACCGGCCTCCACACATGTTCTCGGGCAATCCCAGTTCTGCTGCCACCCAATTCACCTACTCCACGAGGCTATTTTCCCAAAAATGCTCTCTGAATCTCAGGAGAACTCAACGGGAGCTCAGGCAGCAGGAACGCCCTAATTCCAGCAGCAATAATCCTCAACATCCAACTTCCCTAAAATCCAAGGTCTTAAACTGGGAACGCCCTTAACCCAAGGAGCGGGATACTTCCTCAAACTGCAGGACACACCCTAATCCTGGATCCACCCTGGTCGTTGAGCAGGGTCACCTTTCTCAAACACACATGCAAGGTCAACAGCGAAATTAACATGGGGTACGCTGGCAAGGAAATTTCGATGCGTCATTCCTACTTGGTAATGGCCCTCAGCACCCATTCCTGGCCCTGCCTCCTATGCCTGCCTCTTGGTCTATTCCTGTGCAGGAAGGTGAATTCCTTCCTCCTTGGAGCCCTGGACTCACAGTGACACCTGGGGATCAAGTGCTTCAGGTGCCTGGCCCCTTCCTCATCTTATCCCAGCTTCTGTAACCAGCTGCTGTGACTGCAGGATGCATTGCCACAGTTTACTTCTCCTGGTTCTGAAGATTGGATGTGTGAGGACAGAGCCAGCAGGGCCGGGTCTTGTGAGGTCCTCTTCCTGGTGTGTGCACACACAGGGGGATCTCAGGTCACTTTACTTCCTCTTGCTTGGTTAACATTTGCAAAACAGATGCAATTAAAAATGAGCACCCAGAATCCACAAAGTCTCAACAATATGAAAACAAACCATAGTCCATCAGGATACAGACACAGCATCTGAACACATGTGTCACCAAAGAAAGAAAGTGTCCTGATGGCAAAGCTCACTCCTGTTCTCCTGAGTGCACTAGTCCCATCCTGAGGGCTCCACCCTGCTGACCTCCCCCCACCCATTGCCTCCCAGAGGCCCCACCTCCCTGGCACTTAGAGTTTCCACCTAGGACTCCTGGGGGACACAAGCACTCAGTCCAAAGCAACTCCCAAGACTCAGATGCCAGCGGTTTGGGGTGTGTCTAGGCTTGGGATTTTCAAAGGTCCCCAGGTGGTCCCAATGTGTGGCCAGCACTGAGCAGCAGGGCAGTAGCTGCTTTCTCAGCCTGAAATGCCCGTCTCCCCACTGGGGTGGAGGAAGACTTGCCTCGAGGCTCCCTCCACCTGGGATCCCTCCAGCTAGTGACCTGGGCTCCCGGAGTGGTCACTCTTGTCCTCCATCCTCCCACTGCATCCCTGTTACGGGACTGGAATGGGGTGCTTGCCTTTTGTGTCCTCTCCAAACTCTGAGCTGCCCAAATAAAACCACCACATTTCTCTCTTCATTGTTCTCTCTCCTTTTATTCCTCCCACCCTTACTTTGCTGGGTCAGCTGGGGATGGGACTCTGCATGGTCCTTAGGGGCACACAAATGCCAAGACAGCAACCTCCATTTTCTGTACACCTGCCCTGTGCCTCAGCCTGCTCTCAACCCTTTGGCAGCATCTCAGCCCACGCTCTTGGCAGCAGTGTGTTAGGTCCCATGGTCTCCATTCTACAGATGAGGAAAGTGAGGCCAAGCAGCCAGCATTCACACCCAGGCCCAGTCTGACTCTAAGTCAGTGGTCAGTGGACCAGCAGCACCAGTGCACCTGGGAACTGTGAGAAGCAGATTTTCAGTTTCCACCTGAGACCTGCTGAGGCCCAAGGCTGGAGCTTAGCACGCCCTTCAGGTGAGTCTGATGCTTCAATCAGGTTTGAAACCATTGCAATAACCACTCACCGTCTCTCTGTGGGAACAGTGATGGGGACAGCAGCCTGAGGAAAGGTAAGAGGTGGGAGTCCAGTGTGGGAAGGGGTGCTACAGGGCAGGGCCTCTGGGCAGTGAGGCCTCCCAGGACTGGAATCCCTGTCCCCCAGGGTGCCATTCCTGCTCATTTGCAAACTCAGGGCCTCTCCTGGTGTGGAGGAGGCTGCTTCTTGCAGGGTCTGGAGGAGGGGATTAGGGCCTCACTTGGGGGATCCTCTCAGCTGTCCTGCAGGACCCAGCTCTTCCAGAACAGCCTCCTGAATTAGGAGGTCCAGAAGGTGCCCAGCCACTCCTGGTCTCTGGAGGAGGGGCCGCTTATTGGTCACCTGCTGTGTTCCTACTCTAGGGAAATGCCCTCTTCCCCCCTGCAGCTCATTTCTGCCCTCCCTGGGCCTGGATCAAAGCTTTGGTGGCATGCAGTGCCATGGCGGCGGTGAAGTGTTGCGCCAGTTGTCTGCCAGCCTGGCAAGAGGTATTGCTAGTGCCACCTTTTTTTAAAAAAAAAGAAGAAAGGAAGTTCAGGGAGCTAAGCGATAAGTTCAAAGTGACAGCCAAAGGGATGGGTTGAGGGTGATGAAGGGAGCCCCTCCGGGAGGCCCGATGGGGGCACCCCAGGGGCGGTGCCAGCGGGCTCTGGGGAGAAGAGCAGTCAGCATCGGTGTTCAGCTGGGCGCCGCCCCGCAGAGTCCCAGGTGTGTGAGGTGCTGAGGATCCTCTGGGGCACCACCCTCTCTCCCTGGGCTCCACAGCAGCAGGGGCGGCTTGGATGGCGGCGGACCTGCGCTTCCCCGTCGATGCCACCAGGTGGCGCCGCCAGACCGCGAGGACCCGGCTCTCTGGGCCAGTCAGAGGTGCCCCTGGGCCTCCAGGTGCCTCCCAGGAAGGGAACACAGAGGAGGGGATGCTTCTGGCCTTGTCCCCAGAGAAGAGGAACCTCTGATGGCCCCACCTGCTGGAGGACCCCTGACAAGCGGAAGTCGGCTTCTGGGTGTGTCCTGAGGACTGCCTGGGACAGCCCCTGGTCTTGCTGCCCTCTGAGGTTTGGGAGTCCTGCCTTCCTTGTCACCAAAGGTGACCAGAGGAGGTGACTTGGTGTTCCGGGACAGTGGCCTGTGGGCTGCTGTATGCCTTGCTCAGGGCGGGCTGCTGCCCCAGCTTGTGAGGGCGCCTGGCCAGCGGGGAGAGAAGGAACCCGACCGCCATGAGGGCTCCTTACTCCCTGCCTCCCACCCGCGAGCCACCTTGGGACCACCACCCACCATAGCTGTGTGTGCGTGGCTCACGGTGATTCACCCTTGCCCTGGCACGTGCTGGCGCATGGTGGGTCCTCGGTGAATACCTGTTGCTCACAGGAACCCCTCCCCAGTCCCTAGGGAAGATCCATGTTGGTGTTTGGGTCCAAACCTTTGCCCCTGACGGCTTGTGCCAGACCACTGAGCTGAACCTGCCCAGAACTGCTGGAACCTTCCCTGGCCGGTCCCCTCCCAGATTTGGTGGGGGGCCTGGGCCAAGACTTAAAGGGCCCCAGTTGAGAGGAAGGACCAGAGACTGCTGAGTCCCTTTAGGGGCCATAGAGGGCAGCAGTGGGTTCCCAGGAAGCTGATCAAGCTTAAGCCCAGAGTCCCTTGCTTGCTTGGGACCTCCTGTGGTCAGGAGGAATTCTGTTCATGAGCTGGCGTGGTGGAATGGTTTTGTTTTTGTCAATGTTGTGATGTTTTTCAATTTGTCGTATTTTTCACATTCTACATATTTTTCTACACAAGCAATTTTGAATAGAATAGTTTTGCATCTTGGGCTTAGAGAGCCCTGAATTGCATAGGCATTCCCAAACCCTGCTCCCCACCCCCCTGGCCAAGAGGCATCCATCAGAAGGAAATGCTGAGCCCCTTACACCAGCCCCCTGCTGATCCTGCAGTCCTTGCCAAGGTCCTCCCCAGATGAAGGTTCAGCTACCATCCCACCAGGCACCAGGGCCCTGCTGCCACATCAGCCATCCACCTGCACAAACATAACTGAAGGGTTGAGTCTCAAACTGGCAAGAGCCCATAATTGGTCCTGACAGAGACACACCATAGCCTGAAGCCTGGATTCTGCCTGGTGGTAGGCTTGTTCACTCTCCCATAGAGAACATGGGAGATGGCCAGGGTGAAGGGGAAGGCAGTTAGATGACCAGACCCTAACCCTCCAGACTGCCATGTTGTGGTCTGATGATTCAGACTTCTGGCACCTGGATAGCCTGGTCAGCCTCGAACCTTGGCAGGTCCTTGGCTTGTCAACTAGACATGGGAAGGACACCTACTTGTAGGGTGGCTGTGAGGCTCAAAATGGATAGAAGGCACCTTGCCCAGCTCTGCTAGCTCTCAGAGCCCCAGCAGTGCCTCACCCTGTCTACGAGGCCTGTTGTAGAGTCAGACTAGGTCTCTCAGCTTTCCCCGGTCCCCCTCCCTGTGTGATGAGGGAGTGGGGATAGATTGTAGGATGCTCCCTCTCCCCACCTGGTGTCCTTGGCTTCCTGGTCACAGGTGTCCTTCCCCAGCCTGTGCCTATTACTTTCTTGTGTCTCCTGAAACACCACCCTTGCCTGACACTCTCATCTGCTGGCCCCTGTGCCCCAGGGGAGGCACCTTAGACCCTGACTGCTTGCCAGCCCCATTCCCCCTCTGGTCTGATCATAAATGCTGCCTCTGCCCCTGTCTGTCCCCAGAACTCCTGACTCCCCCTCCCACCCAGCACCTCTACCTGGACTTGTCCCAGCCCACCTCTCACAGCCCTCCCCATCCCAGTGAAGGCAGCTCCAACCTTTCAGTGGCCCAGGCTGGAAGCCTGGAGGGCTGTCACTCTGTGCTCTTCTCTTCCCACTGACTGGAGGGACCTGTGGCACCTGGCGAGGAGCCCTGAGTTTCTCTCAGAAATCCCACAGCCGCTGGTTTCAGTTGGAGCCCGTAGCACTTGTTCGTATCAGAAGCTCCCGGGTGACTCTGGCTACTTTTCATTCATTCCTCAGTCACAGGCCTGTGTCCAATGACTACGCCGTGCCAGGCCTTAGAGCCCAGCCTGAAAGAGTGAACTTTGGATGTGGGGCACGTGGGCTACTCACGTGTTTTCAGGTAAAGGTACCGTTGGGCCAGTTGAGGGTTGACCTGCTGCCTCAGGATGGCAACTCTGCGAGAAGATTAGCAGGACCTGCTGTCTGTGTGACACTCTCCCAGGTTCTTTCTTTATTTAAAATGAAGGCAGGATGTCAGTCACCCCCAGGGGGGGGGTTGTATCCTAAATGCAACTTACCTTGTCCTTTGTCTAGGCTCTCACATGGCCAAACAGCCCACAGATCTGCAGAATTTGTGACTATTAACATCACAGAACATTGTATTTGGAGAAAGTTCAGGGAACTGGGAAGTTCTCCTGGGAAAGAGAAGTCGTAAGCCATGTCAAATTATCGAGGAGCTGGGCAGGGTCCATTGTGACCCCCAGGTCCCCAACCAGCTCTCTGGAATCTGGGCACACATCACGGTTGACAACAGGATGCACAGGGTGGGTGGCTTGGGTGACTCAGATGTTGCCATGGTGACCAATGTGCATCTTCCCTGAGCGGAGGAGAACTTTGAAGCTGACTTGGATGCAGGGCCACGGAGGTGCCTCCATCTTGAATGCAAAGCCTGGCCACTTTTCATCCTGGCCCTTCAGTGCCCGGCTTTTATTCTTGCTATTTAGATCAGAGAATAAAATCCTTTCAAGTCCTGTAAATTTAAAACACAGGCCATTAAGGACCTTCTCTGATGTTCAAGCCTGCTTTAGTCTCTTCATAATGTCGCTGGTTTGTGGAGAATTAGAGATGATGTGCCAAGGCTGTCAGCCTTGCTTGCCTGTCCCTTACCCAGCACGACTTTGCTGAGCACCTATTTTGTAACAGACTGACTGTTAGGGGCTGGGGATTCAATGTGGCACAAGCTGACCCAATCTCTGACCTCTCAGGGTCACGTCTCTGTGCCTCATTTTCCCCAGGGTACACTAAGGTTGTTTGTCAAAGTGGCCAGGAGTTTTCTTCAGGTGTTTGCTGAATCCCACGGAAGAGCCAGTCTCCCAGCCCTGCTTTGACCTCAGTGGTTTTCTTGTTTTATGTTTTAAGTGTTTGGCTTCCTAGTAACATTTTGTTTGAAAGCAGAAGTCCACAACAACAACCAAAAAATATGAGGGTGGGAATGAAAAACAGGGCTGAGGATTCCCTAAGGTTTCTTCCCCATGGAATGTCTGTGGTGTGGACAGCCAGAGGACTACAGATCCTCTGGTCGTATGGAGACCAAGACCCAGGAGGAGGTAGGTTCTGTTTAGGATGTGCCCACCTAGGGTGTCGGACA
Source organism: Spermophilus citellus (assembly GCF_964194105.1). NCBI lineage: Eukaryota > Metazoa > Chordata > Mammalia > Rodentia > Sciuridae > Spermophilus > Spermophilus citellus. The sequence goes on from NC_138195.1 coordinate 84,724,111, forward strand.
GCTTAAACTAAGGACCCGGGGAGCACTGGATCTGTGTCCTGCTAAGCTTCTCCCTGCGTGGAGCGAGTGCTTCCTTCTGCAGGGGTCTGCCCGTCTCATACTGGGGATCCCACCTGGGCCTCGAGGGCCTGCCCCCACCGTTGCCTCTCTAAGCTTCTCGGTGGCCAGTATCCTTCAGGGACAGTGTCCTCTTCTGAGGCTCCCTGCCCCGGTGCCCTGTGATGCCCTGGGGTCAGCCTTCTCCCCCCAGTGGGGCTGAGCCTTCTCAGACCTTGTAGGCTGAAGGGTCTCAGAGGAGGTGTAGGGACCCAGCTGGTGCTACCAACCCCCAGGGGTGCCTCTCACCTGGCAGCTGCTGGGTTTCCTCCTGAGATGAGAAGAGGCCTTCTGTGTCCCCTCCCCTCCCTCCTCAGCATCCTCTCTCTTCCTTCTCAACAGGTGACTGAGGGAAGGCGACCCTGATCTTTCCCCAAAGCCATGGACACTGCCTGGGCAGAGTCTCACAAGTGCCCGGGGTGCTGCTGCCTCCCTGCTGCCTAGAGGAGCTGCAGGAAGGCGAGACCTGAGCCGAGGCCCTGCGCGGCCTGGCCCCCTCCAGCCTCACACAGTTAGATCTGCTCCTGGGCTGAGTCTTTTCACCCTCCTTTTTTGGGACACATATTCCGTCTCTTCCTGAGGGCCCTGTTAATGCAAAGCCCAAAGAGATACTCTGGCTTGGAGAATAGCTTATATCCAACACCTCGAACTTGCTGGGGCCACCCCACTGTGGGGGCTGCTGAAGTTGCCCTCCGCTGTGGCAGGCAGAGGCTGGAGGCTCCGGGGAGCTGGGGCTGTGTTGTCTAGTTCCTTCCGTGAGGCCCTCTGGTCATTCTGCACCCTGCAGTCTAAGAGGCGAATGGCCACCCTTCCTCAGAATAGTGAGGAGCCCGGCTGCCACAAAGATGGGCCCCAGGGTCTGGACAGCCCAGTCTCTCTGCAAGGCAGCTGGCTCCTGGCCTTCTGAGGTCCATGGCTGTCCATGTCCCTGGCCTTAGGCAGTTGGAGAATGCCGGCCCTGTTTTGCTCAGGACTGAAGCCTCGCTAGTCCCTGTCCTGCCCTTCCTTGGAAAGCATCCCAGTTCTCCTAGAGCAGAGACTTTGTTTTGAGCTCTGTGGTCCCTCCTCGGCTCCCTGCATGGGCTTTGATGTCCTGAGCCCTGTCAGAGGCCTCTTACTTGCCCCCAGCATACCATGGAGCTCCGTAGACTTGGATGTGGGCTTTTGCCTGATTCTGAGTGTACATTGACTAGTGCCAGGCTCTGACACATGCTGCCTCCACAAGGGCAGAAAGACTGATGTGCTCACCACTGAGTCCTTGGTGTCTGTTACAACCCCTAGTACATAATAGGTGCTCAGTAAAGTGAAAGAATGAACATTGGATGGCACAAGGCAGGCCTTGATGATGTGCCTAGACCTGAGCACTCAGGAGGATCCTCCAGGGCGAGCAGCAGCCTGTGCTGGAGCTGGAAGCTGAGCCAGGTGGGCACCTGTTTGCCAGGGGAAAGACCTGGGTGAGGTCACAGAGATGAAAGGAGATAAGACAGACAGTCCTTCCTCTGTGCCAGAATTGCTAAGCTCCAGTGCCCTTCTAGAATCTTCAAAGCTAAACTGACAAAGGCTCTGAACTCATGAACAGCTGGGCAGGACACATCCAAGGTTGGGGGGGCACCCTGCAGCAGACTCCCAGCACCTTCCTGTAGGTTGCACCATTTGGGACAGAAGGGTGGCGCTAACACCAGGTAAGGTGGCCGCAGTCTTGTAGCCACTGCCTGGAAGAGCCTCCCCCAGTCCTCCAGCTGCTGTGCTGCTGTCACAGAGAAGATGGCCTGCAATATGGGAATGGGTTTTTGAAATGGCATTTATCCACCATGAAATTCCTGCTCTTTGCCCCAACAATGCCACTCCTAGGGGCTCTCTGATAATTGCTCAGGGGAGAAGAGCCACGGTCCCAGGGATTGCTCACCGCAGCTTTATCTATTCTGGACAAACCATGCAAGTGTCCATTCACAGAGAGCTGTAGTGCAGATTCCTAAGCATTCTCGCACTGGACTCTGCACCATTCATTGATGGTGCAACTCTTTTCAATCCACACCTATTCCTGAAATAGTAAGGCGGAAGCACAATAAAATATTTCTTAATTATTGGGAAGGTTTGCCACAGAAGGCTACTATTTCCGAGTTCGAATCCACAGCAGTAATTGTGCACAGTGCAGGAGAGTGAGGGCCTGCGGGGCTGCTGGCAAGGCTCCTATCTTGACCTGGGGAGCGGTCACATTGGGGCTCACTGCCCAATTATTCTTCACACAGTAAATGTGTTTTGTGCTCTCTTCCTTATGCCTGATATATTTCATAACAAAAATATAAGGAAAAAATAGCATCCCTGTGGTAAAAAAAAAAAAAAACTCTTTTAAAAAATATCGAAAAGTAGAAAATTACAACTAAGAATTACAAAGTAAAAATCTTCACCTTTCTGGGCTCCCTCTACACCCACTGTTTCATTCCCTGGAACTAATTGCCGTCAACACCACAGAGGGTGACGAACAGCCTTCCACAACCCTCCCATCTGCATTTTGCACCAGCTCATGTATGTACACCTGTGAGCCTTGCTTTCCCTGAAGAATGACGTGTCTCTTGATATATACATATATATTTTTTATGGTAAACATTGAGCTACTTCAGTTGTCTCCAGCGTCAGTTGGTGTCCCACCACCTACTCTCACGGGCCCCTCTGTGCAGACAATCTGGGATTGTCCTATTGCCATTCCAAAGTCACACAAATGACTTGACCTACGAATATCTTAACTAATTTCAAAAAGATTTCTCACCCTGACGTATCCTCTCCCGTTTGGGAGTTTGCAGAACACCTCGGTTTGTAGGACAAACTTCATCTTTCCACGTCACCCTCTAAGGCAATATGTGTTTTGCCTGCCTCAGAGGAAATGGGATTGTGAGATCTAAAACCTCAAGATGAACCTCAGGAAGTCGCCTGTCGATAGTACCCTGGGCCACCAGCATAAAATGAGCAGACTAGAACCTTCCCCAGAGTCTCCCACAGAAGGAGAGGCTGTGTGTGCCTGTGTGTATCTTGTGCAGCGCCCGAGTAATGGTTTTTGCAGGAGGCACTGTCTCCCCAACAGTCAATGTAAATCCAATTGGACATAATGACTGGCTTTCTCTCCCCTCAGAGATGGTGACAGTGATTTCTCAGATGCCTTTTAGTTACAGACACAATTTCAGTGATTTCAGTGATTTCAGATGCCTTTTAGTTACAGACACAATTCTGAACAACATAATTGGGTTGGGTCTTTGCAGCCTGCCCTATTGGGCTATTGATTAGCCACTAAAGTCTTCCGCCCTGTGGATGTCTGGGTGCGCAGTCGGCATAGCAAGTGGGCGAAGACGGCCCTGAGTGGGGGTGTGGGCGCCTTCCCAGAGCTGCATCCTGAGGCGGAGGCTCCTCCCAGAGTCCTCTGCCGCTGACAACCACCTGTCGGCACCCACGTGTCAGCACCCCAAGCCAGGAAGTCCTGGGAAGCCGAGTTCCAGCCTTTGCTGTCCTGCTTCACACCTGTGTGACTTGGAATTGCACTGTCCCTCTCTGGGTCTGCTTTCTTGTAGGTCAAAGGTAACCTTCAAGGCCCCTTCTGGCGTTGAAGGCCCTCCCAGAGCCGTCTCATGGAAATTGAATGTGAGCTATAAACACAAGTCGCATAAGCAATGGAACTTTTCTAGCAGCCACATTGAAAACAGCCAAAAGACACTGGCAAAATGAGTTTTAATAATATATTTTATTGAATCCAACAGGTCTTAAATAATATCATTTCTGCATGTGAACAATATAGAAAAACTTAGTAAAAGAGTTTACATTTTCTTCATTCTAAGTCTTTGAAATCCAGCCTGGAGGTTTGTGCTCACAGCACCTCCATTCAGCCTGCTTGCATCTCAAGGCTCCACGCCGGCACGTGGCAGGTGGCCACTGGGTCAGACCCGGCAGGGGTACCTGGGCCATGCATGGGGGGATCCGGCTCGGGCCCCAGTCCCTTACACTGCCTTTCCCTGGGGAAGCCTGAGGATCTACAGATCTCCTCTGTGCCAGCATGACCACTGCCCTCAGCAAGGCACGGGAGGAGGGCTTGCTTCCTCCGCTGCCGGAGTTCCATTTGGAGGAAGAACAAGACAAAAACAAAGTGTGTGTGTGGAGGGCGGAGAACATGACTAACTGACCCTACCTGGGAGCAGTGAGAGCTGGTAAAGGCTGTAGCGGAGGCGACCAGCAGGGCTATGTGTTCTTAGAGGCAGAAGCCCAAGAAGACCTCCAGGGTTTGACTTTTGCGAGAGAAGACTTTCACTAGCCTCTGGGGCTAGACATAGGGGATGGGAAGTCAGAGGGATGAAGAAAATATGGTGATTGTTTCTGGAGCTTCGAGGAGGCCGGTCTGGTAGAGCAGGTGGCAGGAGTTAGCAGCTGGGTGGGGTGAATTGCAGACAGCCTGGAAAGCCAGGCAGAGAGTTCAGATAGAGGTTATTAGGGAGCCACCTTGGGCTCTTGAGCTGGGGAGGAGTTCATTCAGGAAAACAGTGGTTCCTGCAGATTGGCTAAGTCGCTTATGAACTGGAGGCAGCACCTATGAAGGGGAGGCCGGTAGGATGCTGCAAGAGCAGGAGGTGGTCAGTGTGGATGGAGAGGGAAGAGTGACCATTCAAGGGAGACTTGCAGGAAGCCTGTGCTGTGACCAACTTCAACTTTGATGGTGAACTGGAACCATGTGATGACATCTGGTATTTTGCTTTTGGCTGGGCTCCCCTGGCGGAAGGCAGGAAGGACATTCTGGGAAGATGATCAGCCTTAGCACAGACTCACGGTCAGAAAGGAACTGGGATGCGACACGTAGCTGCCGGGGAGGAGGAGGGGGCCCCAGGGGGCCCCGAGGGTTCCACCATCTGAGGCCTCAACAAGAGGAGACAGCAAGTCCTTGTTTGTACTATAAATTGAGTGGGTTTTTGGTCAGATGGTGGGATGTTGGGAAAGGTTTTCCAAGTTAAACCAGGTTGCATAAATAAATAAATAATTCCAGAGGTGACGTTCCGGGTGCGACAGTCATTTACGCAAAGGCTTGGAAACTGAACCAGGCATAGCACATCCCCAGGCCTGCGTGGAGGCTTGTTAGGGCAGAGGTCCCCTGGGAACAAGTGCCCAACAACCGATCCTGTGAGTCACACTCCGATGGCTAATGTACTGCCTAAGTAGCCCGGGAACTTGAGTCACAGTGGCATTTAGAAGTTTATTTTGTTTTTAATTTACTTTTTAGCTGTAGTTGGACACAATATCTTTATTTTATTTATTGTTATGTGGTGCTGAGGATCAAACCCAGGGCCTGGCATGTGCTGGGCGAGCGTTCTACCGCTGAGCCACAACCCCAGCCCCTGCATTTACAACTTTTATTCTGGGCCAGGCAGCCTGAGGCTCTGTGGGCAGCGGTGCCCAGGACTCTGAAGGCCCTGCCCTCACCAGGCAGGGAGGATGCAGACGCCAGACATTAGTAAAATTTTGATTATAACAAGAAGTGCCGGACTGAAAGGGTTAGGGACCTAGCAGTACAGTGCAGGGCCGTGAGCGCAGAAGCAGGGAGACTTCCCTCAGAAGAAGTGCTTTCCCATAAGTCTACCTAAGACTGGGGGGCGGGAGGGGGCTGCCTTGATAAAGGGGAAGAGGGGAGGACCCTGTAGGCAGTAGGAATGGCTGGAGCAAAGACCCCAGGGTGGGAAGGAGCAGAGGAAAGGAATGAGAAGGTAATTCACAGGGAGAAGAGCTTCGCAGGCAGAATGTGAGGAGGCTCTCAGGCCAGAGCACCTTTGGCTGAGATGCCCCAGGGCTCTGGGGTCCGTGAAGCTATGCAAGAGCCCATACAATCATGGGGACTTGATCTTAGACCATAGGACAATGACAGATGTGCAAATTAAGTGGAGAGAATGGTCAGGGCAGGACCAGGCACGCCCTATGGGGCCACATCTTTGGCATTATCCCAAGTGCGAGCCACAGAAGCGTCTTAGACGGAATGGCGTGGCCACTGTGGTACTCTGGAGCCTTCTTGGCTGGTGAGGAGACTGCACTGTGGGACGCCTGGGCAGCCCACAGGGCCATCATTGGGGCCATTGCAATGGTCTAGAGAGTTGAGGATCAGGCATAAAGCTGCCTGGTTCCCCTGCAGCTCTCAATTACTGCAAATGTCCTCAGACAGGTTAGTGATTCTATTAAAGCATCCAAACCTGGAGACCCACATTTTCAGATAATGTGCATGAAGCCAGCTAATTCAGTGATCCAATTATTAAGTTAGAGCATCTATGACTTAATTTCATTGGCCACCAGCAAGGCATCCTTCAAGTTAATTGACATCTGCTTTGCCATTCCCTCTTAAAATCGGAACAATCGATTTGGTTAAATTTCATACAGAAAATGTGCTTTTGCAGTGCCCCATGCAGACCTCAGAAAAGCCTGAGAACAAAGTGCATTCTTTTTTAAAACTGTAGTTTCATTATATGTATGTATGTTAAACAACTATTAAAGTTGGCATCAAGGGGAAAAAAAAAACTAATTAAATGAGACAGATCCTGGTTGAGACCTTCCGGGAACACTTTAAAAGAATTCAAAGTCTGCTACTGTTCAGTGCAAATCAACGTCAATCAAGCCAAGGCGGCTGAGGTTATTATTTTCCATCTTCTATGTCTGATGATTTGTCTGTTCAGGTGTCAGAGCAATTGTTGAGAAAATGATACTTCATTCCTTTGCTTTGATTATGAGATTGTCCGTTTCTTCCTTTAATTCTGTCCAGTTTTCTTCCATATATTCTGAGCCCTATGATTGGTGAATATGTGTGATGACTCATCTTCTGGTGATTAACACTTTTACCATTATGAAGTGTCCTTCTTTATGTCTTGGTTTAAAGTTTTATCTGAAATTGACATAGTCACCTCAGCCTTCTTGTGCTTACAGGTGGCATGTACTGGATTGTTTTAACTTATTTGAGATATATATATATATATATATATATATATATATATATATATATATATATATATATATAGATATATATATATATATATATATATATATATATATATATATATATATATATATAAATTTAAGCAATGTCTGCTAAAGATAGCATAGAGTCAAGACAATTTTTTAATTCATGTTAATTTGTGTGTGTGTGTGTGTGTGTGTTCTAGGGATTGAACCCAGGGCCTTGTGCATGGGAGGCAAGCACTCTATCAACTGAGCTAAAAATTTCTTTTTTTAAAATCTCAGTGTCCTTTACTATTTAATATAATGTTCACATAGCTGGGTCTCAGCTATCATTTTATTTTTGTTTTCTGCTTGGCTCCTGTATTTTTTGTTTATGTTCCTTTTGTTCCACCTTCTACAATAATTTGAATATTTTTTGGAAATCCTTTTAATTAAATTTTTTTTGTTTCTGTCTAGCTATTCTTTGCATTATTTGCACACCAACTGCCTGACAGAGTATATTATACATGCTTAACTTTTCAGAGTCCATTTATAGTTAATAATAGACCACTTCACATAAAATGTAGAAATCTGGCCACATTACAGCCCCATAACCACCCCCATCTTTTAAGTTGTAGTTATTTGGAGTAATATATCTATTCATGCCATAAAGTCCTCAAGACAATGTCATCACTTTGATTTAATTTTATTCATATTTGTTTATTTATTTTTGGTACTAGGGTTTGAATGCAGGCCTTGAGCAGGGTAGGTAAGTACTTTACCACTGAGCTACATCCCCAGCCCTGATTTTAATTTTTTTAAAAATATTTTTTAGTTGTCAATGGACCTTTTATTATTATTATTTATTTACTTATATGCAGTGCTGAGAATTGAACCCAGTGCCTCACACATGCTAGGCAAGCACTCTACCACTGAGCTATCACCCCAGTCCCTAATTTTAATTTTAAATAAAGATGTATAAAGAAAATAGGTGGAAAAAGGTAAAATTCAAAACAAAACAATCTACCCAATAATCTTTGCCTGTAGCCAGCTACTCACCTATCCTGAGGGTCTTCATTCTTTCCTGAGGATCTGGTTTCCATCTACCACCCTTTCCCTTTGGTTGGTCTTGAGACAGAGCAAATCCCTGCCTGTCCCTTCGAGATGTTTTCCCCATGTGGCCTCTGTGTTCAGGACAGCCAACCCTGTAGGGACAGCCTTTGTTAGGTCTTCAGGTCACCAGCCCCTTTAATGGACACATACATCACGGTGGGGGGACCTTATGTTTGGAGAGCTGAGCTGATCGTCTGACTTAGTTCCAAGTGCTTCATGGTCAGTGGCTCTTGCAAGGCCGATTTCTTGGTTTACTTCCTCCTGTTTCCAGACTCCATTCCTGGTTCCCTCCCCACAGGACATGCTCGGGTGCACTTGATCCACAGCCTTGTACAGGAAGGTAACCTCTAAATGTGTATATGTGCTTTTCACACACCCACTTGGATTGTCTCTCTTCCCTCTCCTCCCCCTCCCCTCCCCTCTCCCTCCTCCCCTTCCTTCTCTTCCCCTTCCTCCTCCTCTTCCTCCTCTTCTTCCTTCCCTTTCTCCTCTTTTATTTGTACTCAAAGCATCCTAAACTCACCTGTGGAGGTGTGTGTGATTCACTTCTGTTTTTTTAAAATTTTTTTCGTTGTCAATGGACCTTTATTTTGTTGATTTATACGTGGTGCTGAGAATGGAACCCAGTGCCTCACACAGGCTAGACAAGTGCTCTTTCACTGAGCTACAATCCCAGCCCCAGTGTGTCACTTCTGATGGCTCCCTGGTGCTTCTCAGTGAGCATCTTTCCCTTCACTCACAGCATCCCCCAACCCCTTGGCTCCATCCCCAAGGCCTCCAGTAAATGCCTGAAACCACAGACAGTAAAAAAACCCTGTATTTATGATTTTTTCCTCTCTATACATACTTATGAGGCACAGTAAGAGATCAACAACAATTACTAATGACAAAATAGAACAATTATGACAAGTAACTAATTATAACAAGTAAGTAGTCTCACAAGGTCTTTTTACAGTGTGCACCCTTCTTGTGATGATGGGAGGTGATACTTTAAAGGGAGCTCTTGACAGCTCCTCTTCGGCATATCTGAATTGCAAGATCACTACCCCTGTGCTCTGCAGCTGCAATTAGGTAAAATATGGGTTACGTGAACACAAGCACAGCACGACCACGTCAGCCCATCTGATGGCGGATTTGACTAACAGGCAGGGAGCATGCATCCTGCAGATTTGCTGGACAAAGGGATGATTCATGTCCCCGGCTGGATGGAGAGGCACGGCGCAAGGTTTCATCCTGCTCCTCAGAATGGTGCACCATTTAAAACATATAGGTTGTTTACTTCTGGCATTTTCCATTTCATATGTTCAGACCATGGTTGACCACTGGTAATTGAAACCTGAGAGAGAAAACCCTGGGCAAAGGGGGGACAGCACTACTGATTCCCTAGTGATAGAAACTGAGATTCCTCAACCCTCCACCTCCACAGGCAGCACTGCAGTGACCACCCTTCCCCCTTGGGCTGTGGCAGGGATTTTTCTGAGACCTAGATGGGTGAGACGCTGCAGCCTGGAGGGTCTCTTTTGCCTCAGGAGTGGTCTCAGCCCTGGGCCCTCTCACTTCCTGCCATTCTTTCCTGCTCTGCCCAAGTGTCTCACAGCAGAGAGACCTTCCCTCAAGTCACCCATAAAGCCATCACTAGCACAATGGCTTTGTGTCACCAGGAGGTTAGCAAAGCATTTGGGGAATGCTGCAGTCCCCACAGTCTCTGGATGATGCAAATAAGCCCTGTCCAGATGGAGGCTTCATTTTTCTCTCATTAAAGGACCAGGGACTAAGAGCCAGGCCACACGAACCACTGGAACCTGTGCACAACTGGAGAGGGGTTTGCACCCGGCAGTGTGAACCACCCCTGGTGAGCTAGGGGATCCTGCGGTATGTCCTATGTGTACCCCAGCTCTCCAGGAACAGCTCTGGGTGCACAGGCCTCCATCTTCAGGGAGCCCCTGGGGAGCTTGGGCTGGGACTGAATCCGAGGCTTCAGTGTGCACCAGGTAACACCCTTGCTCCCCAGGGAGCAATTTGATCTGGCTTCCTGGGGTAAAGAAAGACCCAGGGAGGGAGATTGCTGGACCAGAAAGTAGGCACTCACTCCACCAAACCCTGATGGCTCTCCAGAGAGGCTACACAGCCCACTTCTCCAAGAGAAGGGTACCCCTATACTTACCCATCACCAACAAATTTCCTGCCCCAACTTCCTTTTGTTGCCGGTGCTGGAGGTGTAGCACTGGGTCTTGCTGCCATTTTAACTGGCAATTCTGATTGCTCGTGTGTCCAAGTGTCTCTTCATGAGCTCTGTAGTCACTGGGCTCCTGCTTGTTCCTGTCCAGTTCTCTGCGGGTAGCGTACTGTGGGTGGCTGCCTAGGAACCACTGTGTCTCTTCAGGATGGCTCTGTTCACTTCTGTTCTCACCATCCTTTGAATTTCACAGCTTAATTCACAGGGAAAAGTTGGTGTCCCTTGTTCCCTAGTTCTCTGGTGAGGGGCAGCCCCCGAGGTCCCCCTGGAACACCTGCACCTTCCCTGTATTCAGCACTTGCAGTTTCCCAAGAACTGAGAAACCTCACTGAGGGTGCGTGTCGGGCACCGTGTGAGGCTCATCCCATTCCATCTCCAGAACCACTCTCTGAAGGAGGGACTATTACCAGGCTCCCGGGACAGATGAGAAGTCCACCCTCATAAAGGTTAGGCTGCTTGTCTAAGCTCGTAGCGTGTGAAAGTGACCCAGCCAGTATGCTATGTCTGGTTTTCACTCAGATTAGCATCCCTCAAATAAAATCTATTTCAAATAACTGCTGTGTCCCAGGTGGCCACGTGACGTATCATTCCTAAGTAGTGAGACTTAATGATGAGGTCAACTCTGGTGGTACCTTTGTGCCTTCTCAGACCCTAGTGCCTGACAAAGGTGCAAGTTGGTGGAGACAAGGGGCTGGGTGACAGTCCACCAGCCTGGGTGGACAAGGGAACAAACAAATGTGCTCACTGGGCGGCATCCTCAGAGTCTACTGCTCCTGGAGAGGCCTCTTGTGGGGAGAGAAGCAGGAATATGACCTTCCCCTTCCAGCAAGGGCGCCTCTCCTTCTGGTTCCCCAGCTCTGCACTGGAAAGGAAGCCTAACTGGCCACGGCGGTGCTTAATGAGCAAGAACCTCATTAAGGAATGTCAATGATGGCGACCAAAAAGGGTGTTTTGGAATATCAGTGATGAGTGAGCAAAAAGAGTGTCCTCTGTCCTGATACCTGGGGAGACAGATATCCCCAGGCACAATAAGGAACATCCTTTCTCCTGGAGAGAAGGACTCTGGAGAAGGTAATGGTTTCATGACTGCTAAGAAGGGAGGGACCTTCCTAATACTGGGTATGGAGTCCAAAAAAGAATAGCTTCTCCCAGGAAGTGATATAAGGGCTGGTAATGAAGAATGAGGAAACTGTAGCTAGGAAAAGAGGAAGGAAAAGGGTAAAGAAAGTCAAAGGCCCTGAGGCAGAGAGAGATACATGAAGAAGAACCAGTGTGGCTGGAGGGTACTAGAGGAGGCAATGAAGGTCTGAAAGCCCAGGCCAGGCAGGGACTCCCAAGCTGGCCTCTTCACCCTGGATCGCCAGCACACTGGCACACGTGAAGGTTTCTCAAGCTGCTTGAGACTCTCAATTTCCACATATCCTCTATTTCAAACTGATCTGCTGAGGTCAACCCCACATTGGTGGAGCCAGAAAAATGTCCCTTTATCACCTTACCTTTCAAGCATCCTTTTGTCCCTCCTAGAATGCAAAGAAAGGCTCACCTCTCACCCAACCTAACTCTGGCAGTCTTATTGTTACCATCCCTGAGGCATAAAAGCATCCAGGATAATGTTGGTGTCTCTTTAATCAAGCCTCAACAAATTCTCTTCCTACTCATTGAATTAAGTAATGTATTTTAATTAAGTAGTGCAATTTCTCTTTTTATGTTTAATAATCATTTATCAAAGTTCAAATTATATATAGGATACATTGATCTTTTGTGTACCATTCATAATTATCATAATCATACAATCCTCAAGGGAACTGAAAAACTTAGAGCCTTGTGGCCGTAAGAAAAATTTAAAAAGTTAATGCATATTCACATTTGTTGCACTTCATATAACAGATGGGTGGTGAATAAAGAAGTTGTGGGACAGAAAGATTAGAGTGGGATAAAATTCTGTTGGAAGTGGAGTGAAAACATACTTTGAAGGTGCAAAGGACACAATGTAAATTTTTTTGACTGTAAAAGAGAAACTAATTTGTATTTTTAAGCCTAATGTAGTAGTTTTGCATTTTTTATGCTTATATTCTATCAGATACATTTTAAAAAGAGATGTGATAGCTTTTTATGTGAAGGTCTATGTATGCAATATGTCCCAAATTTGTAATAAAAAAAAACCATTCTAAATGCCAACTTAAAAATGTATAAGGCAGGGCTGGGCTTTTGGCTCAGTGGTAGAGCACTTGCCTCGTATGTGTGAGGCACTGAATCTGATCCTCAGCACCACATAAAATAAATAAGTAAAGGTATTTTGTCCATCTATAATTAAACTTTTTTTAATGTATAAGGCAATTTATTCATTTATTTGGCATCAGGAATTGAACCCAGAGGGGCCTAACCACTGAGCCATATTCCCAGCCCTTTTTATTTTTTATTTTGAGACAGGGTATCCCTAAGTCGCTAGGTTGCTGAGGCTAACTTTGAACTTGTAATCCTCCTGCCTCAGCCTCCCAAGTTGTTGGATTACATGTGTGTGCCAGCTTGACTGGCTAGGCATACATATTTAAAAGAAAATTCTTATGGAGAGGGTGTCATAAAAATGTGAAGCCTTTATTATAGGCCATCGTATCCTGGGAGTGGGGCAGAGACCAGTAGGAGGCACATTCCCTGGAGCCATCTTCCTCCAGCTGGCTGGGCTGGAGTTGGGTGTGGCTCCCTGTGTTCCCCATTATGATGTGACTACATGTGACTACCAGATGAAAGCACTCAAGGGCAAGGATTTTGTCTGTTTGGGCCATTTCTGTCTCCCCAGCAGCAACCACAGCGCTGGTACATGGAAAGCACTCAACCTATTGAATGAATGAATGAATGGCCAACATTGACTGGGCTCTCACTGAGAGCCGCCCATTCGTGCCCCTTTAGTTCCCATGACTACCCTGCAGTAGTTCCAATTAGTATCCCCACTTGACAGATGGGGAAACCGAGGCATGAAACAGCTCAGAAGCTGCTCATTCTCAGCAATCAAAGAAGTAGCAGACTGGGACCCAGGCATCCTGGAAAGAATCCTTAGAATGAGGCCTCTCTGTCCCTGGGATGCCTGTGTCTTTGGGTTCTGAAGCTCCAAAGCCAGCACTTAGGGGCACTCCACGAATGTGATCCCTCCACAGCCATCTTAACAGCTCTCTGCCGTCTGCTTTCTCCTCCTACATGGTTTCCCTTCTCCTTCCCTGTTTAATATTTAAGTCACATACATCCTGGGACTTCCTGGAGACCCATGTCACTGACCTACTTACCTATCCAACCATCTTTTTCTCACACATGGGGGAGGGGAGCAATTGGAAGCACAGGGGGTCTCTGGAAGGAAGGAAGGAAGGAGGCGGAGAGCGGAGATGGCCGCAGATCACACTGCTGCTCCGAGCAGACTCCTGCTGTCAGCAGGAGAACATTAATAAAACAAGGTCAGACTCCTCTGCCTGGAGACTATGATAGGATAACACTGATTCTAAGTGGCTTTCCAAGAAAATCTCTCCCATTCCTCTGGCCCAGAAGATAGGCCTCCAAAGTGCTAGCTGTATGTATGGGGGGGGGGAGGGGTCTCTATTTTGTAAAAAGGACTTGGAAATCCAAGGTGAGCTCTTACCCCTTGGTAGGGAGAAGAGCTTGAATTCAGCCACTAACATGCACTGAGTCCCTCTTGCCATTTCTAGCCAGACCCCAGGCACAGCATGGAGGAGTGCCCTTCACCAAAGAAATAGGCAGTGCCTTCTGCCTACAGCCAGGTGATCCTGGTGGCTCTAGAGGTCCAAGCCTGTTGCTCCTACTTTTGAACTCAAGGGCCTGGGATCCTTTCCTCTCCCCACTCCCACTGTGGGCTGACACTGAGAGGCATACTCTTTTCCTATCTCTGTCACTAGCCTGAGGGTTCCCAGGGCTCAGAAGACTCCAAATGGGACGTGCATCAGGCTGCAGAGGTGGGAGAAGGGAGGGAATGGTGGGTTGCAGAAGATAGCTTCCACAGTGTTAGGGTTTGAAATGAGGTGTCCCCCAAAGCTCCTGTATTGATGCAGGAATGTGAGCGGACTGGATTGTGAAAGCTGTACTCTAGTAGTCCATCCTAGTTTGGATGGACTGAGTGGTAACCGTAGGCAGGTGGGGGCATGTCTGGAGGAGATGGGTCACTGGGGTATGTCCTGGAAGGCTGCATCTTACCTGCGGGGCCCTTCCTGCTTTCTCTGCTTCCTGATGCCGCTGTGAACTCATCAGTTCTGCTCCGTGGGGCTGTGACCCCCTGTTTTGCCTCACTTAGGCCCAAAGCAATGGAGTCGGCTGTGTATGCACCGAGACCTCTGGAACCATGAACTCCAAATTAAAATTTCCTCCTCCAAGTTTTGGTCACAGCGATGAAAAAGGTAACCAAAACACTTGGGGTCGTCCCTGGCTTCCAACACCTAAGGCCCCTTTTGATGTCACTTCCCCCACCGCCTTCATCCAGGTACCCCTGGACCATTTCATCCACACTGAGGCTCAGAGAGCCACGAGACCTGTGCAGAGCAGCTCGGGTCACTACTCCGGGCCAGAAGAAAGCACTGACCTCGCCTCCTCACCCTGAGCCCCTGACTCTTCTCCGCGGACCCTGGACCCCTCGCCCCGAGGCTTCTGATCCCCTCCCTCCGCGCCCCTGCTGCTTCACCGGGCCCACCCAGGTTCCCGGGGCTCAGGCACAGGAGGGCTGGCGGCGCCTCGTCGGCCCCTCCCGCGCAGCAAGCGACGACGTGGGGTGGGCGAGGCCGGGGCGCCCCAGTCCCCCGCCCCCGCTTCGCGCCGGCCGTGACGTCAGAGCCGGACCGGGTAAACCGAGCGCGGCGGCCGAGCGCTGGGCGGAGACTGCGACCCCGAGCCGGGGACGGACGGAGCCCACGTCGGCCGGGAGGCGCGGGCGTGAGGAGCCTGCAGGCAGCCGCCAGCGACACGAGGTATGCCAGCCCGGTCTTGTCCCCTGCGTGGCGCGGAGGAGAGAGGGTCGGGGAGAGCAGGGAGGACCCCAAGCCACACGCGGGGGTTCCAGGGACCCCCGGGAAGCGAGGCGCGGAGCTCACGGAGAGCGGTGTCCACGGCGCTCTCCAGCCCGCAGTCGAAGAGGGGAGACCCTCGGGCGCGGCGGGGAGCGGGACAGCCAGAGCCCAGCGGTCCCAGGTCGGTCCCCGACGGCGCTCCGTACGCTCTTGGGGATGCGCTAGCTGCCCGGTGAGCGAGGCTGGGCGCTTGCTGCTGTCGCCAGTCGCCGCGGACGACTCCTCACCCGCCGCTCACAGCCCCGCCAAGTCTGAGCGCTTGGCTGGGGGCTGCCTGGCGCCCCGACCCTCACCGCGTTCGCCCCCGCAGCCGCGACCCGAGCCATGGCCTTGAGCGAGCTGGCACCGCTCCGCTGGCTGCAGGAGAGCCGCCACTCGCGAAAGCTCATCCTGTTCATCGTGTTCCTCGCGCTGCTGCTGGACAACATGCTGCTGACCGTCGTGGGTACGTACCGCCCCGGTGTCCCCCGCCCTCCCGGCACCCTCCTCCGGGGCTCCCTCCTCCTAGGCGCGGTCCCAGAGCTCTGCGCCTGCCAGGGAAAGTTGGAGAACACGCTTTGCAAAAGAAAAAAAGTAAAAAAAAGTTTTTTTTTTTTTTTTTAAAGTCCCTAAAAGACTGCAGTGCCTGGACTTGGAGGAGTTGCGTTTGTGGCTTGGCTTTCCTGGTGGTCAGGTCAAAACTGCGACATCCGATAAGACCCGAAACTTATGTTTCCTCTTGATAATTTCTTGCTTCCTTTTACCCACTTTCACCGCGATGAAAAAAAAGATTTCTATTAAAGAGGAGCAGTTTCCCGAGTTCAAAATAATGCGTTCAAATAATTATGCTTCGAGAAAAGGTGGGCTAATTATTTGTTGTGATCCTTCCTTAAATAAAGGAAATGACGTTTAAATGTATCAGTGGATGATTTGAGATGGAAGCATCTCAGCACGCAGTATAAGAGCAATTGCAACAATTCCTTTTCCTATAGTGGATTTTTGAAAAACTAAATACTTATTACTTAATTAGCCTCGTTAACAGAAGAGTGTTTGGCATGTTTCCCCTTAATATCCTAATTTGCAGCAAATAAAAAAAAAAAAACTGTTTTCATTCTAACTCTTAAGTGCTGGGTCATTTCCTCTCTCCCCATTTTCAAGTTCTCTCATGACAGTTCTCTGGGCCTCAGGTTTTCAGCTCAGGAGCATCCTAGCTCATGCCAGTTCAGGAGCAGTTTGCCTTTGTCTTGAATGCTTTGTTTCATACACACCCAAGCTTCTGTTGTATCACACAGTTTTCTTTTCCTTTGTGAAAGTCTACAGAATTCTTAAATCTTACGGGTTGTATAGGAAATTGCAGATTCCCACTCACAGAATGATGAAATCGGTCTGTTGCAGAATTTCCAATTTATTGCTTCCTGCAGGTTTATCTTTTTCTAAGATGTGTAGATGTGTCATGAAATTTAGATTCCTGTTTCCTTGCTTCATTCATTTACAAATCTTTTGAGCCTCTCAGAGAAGCACTGGTTGATTCCAGATCAGCAATGACTTGACTTCAGCCCAAATTTTGCTTTTTTAAAACTTTTTTTTTCTGATGGAAAGCCATAATGAGAAACCCCACAAATGACAAAAACATTTGGGGCCAGTCACTTTGGCACAGCAGCTGCCCCTGAGAATAGACAGAACTCCCAGGGTGTCTTGGGGCTTTGCTCTCTCTAGTGGACCGAGCAATGTGAGATTGTTCCAGCATGGTGGTCCTGCTTCTGGAGTAGATATGTCCCTTCACTGGGTCTCATTTGGCTTTTGAGTAAACCATAGTTTTGCTGGCTTTTGTCTGAGGGAGGGTTTGGGGGTGGTCATCGCCTTGTTCTGCTCTTGTCCCAGTCCCCATCATCCCTAGTTACTTATACAGCATTAAGCATGAGAAAAATGCAACTGAAATCCAGACTGCCAGGCCTGCGCTCACAGCCTCCACCTCAGGAAGCTTCCAGAGCATCTTCTCCTATTATGACAACTCTACCATGGTCACTGGTAATGCTACTGGAAACCTCCATGGGGAACAGCTGCATAGAGCTGCTACCACACAGCACATGGTGACCAACAAGTCCTCTGCCCCCTCTGACTGTCCCAGTGAAGACAAAGACCTTCTCAATGAAAATGTGCAAGTCGGTCTGCTGTTTGCCTCCAAAGCCACCGTCCAGCTCCTCACTAACCCTTTCGTAGGGCTGCTGACCAACAGGTAGGTGATGTGATGCTAGCCAAAGGGTTTATGTTTTTATCAATCCATATGTATTTCCCTGCGCCTTTCTGATTATTCAATTGTCCATATCTCAGGAATCAGTAGCGTGTGAGCTGGGGAAAACCCAGTCTCCTTACTCTTACGTCTCT
Source organism: Spermophilus citellus (assembly GCF_964194105.1). Classification (NCBI taxonomy): domain Eukaryota; kingdom Metazoa; phylum Chordata; class Mammalia; order Rodentia; family Sciuridae; genus Spermophilus; species Spermophilus citellus. The sequence continues at coordinate 84,741,922 of NC_138195.1, forward strand.
GTCCTCAGTTAACCATGACTTCCCGTTTGTTCCCTCTTCCCTCCTGTTGTTCAAAGAGTATGAAAATAGTACAGAAGACAGATCAAAGAGAACAAAACAGTGGTTCTTTATAAATGCCGAATTTCTTAATTACATTTGTTGTAATTGCCCTTGGTGGCAAGAACTCTGCGGTCAGGTCACCATGGCTGTCATTAGATCCTATATGCTCTGTGACTATCTCTTGTCTTCTGCCTCTGGTCAAGCACCTGCTTGTTGAAAGCTGAGGTGGCAAAGGACCTAGTAGCTGCCTAAGTGAGGAGTGTGGGGAAAGTCTAGTGCATGGACCTAACTCTAAACTGATACCCAGGTCCTGGGCCCCACTCTGCTCATTTCTGAGCTGTTTCCACAAGCACAAAGAAAATTGAGGCTGTATTGTCTGGAGAATCCAAGCTGCCCGCACTAGCTTTATAAGAACATAGTGTTCTGATGGTTTTGGCCCTGCATTATTTGGAATAATGTTCACTTCTCCATTGTTGGTGGCCATCCAGTGAGTATTTTTGGTTCTACACCTGAGACAGCCCAGTTCTACCTGGCACTTGGGGTGCTCATAGCACAGGACATGGGGATCCTCACCAAAGGTATCAGCTTCAAGAAGTGGGAGCAGTTGGGGTTAGGTTATCACATGAACAAGTAGCCCCAGAGGCAGAAATTCAAAAATGGCAGGGAAGAGAGTGCCCAGAATCTTACCTTCCAGCCAGTGCCAGAGCTATGAAGAGATAAAGACTATAGAGGGAGGAAGGGTGAACTAAGGGGACAGGGCTGAGGAGAAAGGCTCCTAGGTGAGGCTGTGAGGCCTCAAGTGCCAGGCCAGAAGTGGGAGGCAGTTGGGAGCCATCTGAGATTCCAGAACCAAACTGAAGAGCCAGTGAACCAAGCCTTGGGGAGGTGGGGAGGAGCAGGAGTGGCTGCATAATTTGTGGTCCCAGTGCAAAATGAAAATGCAGGCCCCTTGTTCAAATGCTGTGAAGCCTTTCAAGATGGCAGTGACAGGGCACTGAGCCACACAGAGGCCCTTCTGAGAGTGGGGCCCTGTGCTTCTGTGGACCTGGAGTGGTGGCAGGGGCTCAGAGAAGGTATGGCAGATCTCGTCCTCTTCCAGTACTAGCTGTCCTTGGACACTTGGGGTGGCTGCTTGGAGCTCACAGTGAAGTGCACAGGAGCACATTTCCAACTGCAGTTTAATTTCTAGACTGAGTAATGCTGCTGAATCCATGTTAACCATCCCAGGCCATGGCCAGCCCTCCCTTCTGCAGAGCAGGATGAGATAGCTGCCACAGACCATACTCAGTTAGCCCTGGATGGGCTGACTGTGAAGCACCATTATGGAGGTGACATTCTGCTGTTCCTCTGTTCTCCAGGAAAACCAAACACACCTCAGGAGTTGCAGAATTATTTTCTTTCTTTTTTTTTCAAGACTAAGAGTGCTTCTTAAAATACATCTGGCATAATTACAGAAAAACTGCTCAGGGTTTTGTATCCCAGTGGAACAAACAGCTCAAATACTATATGTGAAAATTGAGGATGTTATTGTGGCAATGTTTTGCCAGTCTCATGGGTGGAAATGTTACTAACCCTGGATGTAATACTTGGAAATGCCCTGAAATGATGTCAGTATTCTAATCTTTCAGATGTAAATGGCAAATGAAAAGCCTTTTAAGAATCCCCATTTTGTTTTTAAGATGCTTTTGTTTTTAAGATGCTTTTTGTTTTTAAGAATCCCCATTTTGTTTTTAAGATGCCAGGAGGAACAAACTTGTTTATAATCTGTGAGGCCTTTCCACTAGTAAATGCTGCAAGTTCTTTACATTTGCTTTTTTTTTTTTTTTTTTTTTTTAAAGAGAGAGTGAGAGAGGAGAGAGAGAGAGAGAGAGAGAGAGAGAGAGAGAGGGAGAATTTTTAATATTTATTTTTTAGATCTCGGCGGACACAACATCTTTGTTGGTATGTGGTGCTGAGGATCGAACCCGGGCCGCACGCATGCTAGGCGAGCGCGCTACCGCTTGAGCCACATCCCCAGCCCGCTGCAAGTTCTTTGAGGTTGCAGCCAGCTAAGGTTTATATTTGGGGCTACAAAAAGTTGACCTCCAAGAGAATACTAATTTTGTCTTGTGACTTGTAAAATTTAGTTTATCCTTTTTTTTAAAAAAAGTATTTTTTAGTTGTAGTTGTCAATACTTCTATTTTATTTATTTATTTTTATATGGTGCTACAGATTGAACCAGTGCTTCACACATGCTAGGCAAGCACTCTGCCACTGAGCTATAGCCCCTGCCCAAATTTAATCATTCTTGTAGTAGGTGATCCTACTTTAGAAATCCACTTTAGAAATCATTGAGAGAAAAATTGTAACCCTTAACTAGTTTCCCCATTACCAAGCAAATGGAAAACCATCACTAGTATCCAGTGCTGCCTGTAATGTAGAAATTCAAACAAATTTTATATTGATGTAGGCAAAACAATTGAGTCAATTCCATCATCTCTTCAAAATGACTGTGGTACTCTCTAAGCCCAGTAGATGTAAATTTGGGGACTTACGGTTTCTCTAGGCACTCCCAGACTCTGCTTCCCTCACAGTTTAGATGGAAACTAACACCAAAAAGACAAATACATTCCATTTGCACAGAAAGAACAAAGGGACAGGTCCCTCTGTCCTTGTGAGCCATTGCAGACAGTCTTTTGATGTAATTTGGGCCAGTCTCATCCTCAATTACCAAGAGGAGGTATGACTCACGTTTTCTGTGTAGTTGGTAGGCACGTGTGTTTACAACAGCATTCTAAAGTTGGTGAGTGTTTTTGATTAAAAGAGGAGCAAAAACCATTATGCGTAACTTATGTTTTTAGTGAAATAAACAAGTGTGCTTACACAGTATTTTAAGATCGGCTCCTGTATTCCTGGAGAAATTAGTGAGAAATTAAAACCATTACGTGGGAACTTGCAGAGACTTTCATAAAAGCTTTTGGGCCAGTCCCAGGTTTAATGGGCAAAGGAGCTTGTAGAACAGGAGGAGAAATGTTATGGGAGTCCTGGGCCTGACTGAGCCTTGACTTCAGGGGCCCCAACAAACCAGGACTGGCCACTCCTTGCAACAGAAAAGGTCACAGTGAAAGTCAGGAAAGGAGCATTGACCAATATGGCCATGTTGGAAAGGTAAGATGAGACCCAGCATCTCAGCCCTGTCTTTGGGTGCTGACGGGAGCTTCATGTTTAAATACAGAAAAAATTGGGGCAGGGGCCAGAGGTCTGCATAATTAGGTCGTCTTGGCCAAACAGTGGTCTGGTTGTTCAGTTCTGGTTCTGTGAGGTTGCTCTAGAAAAGTCCTTATTGCTTGAGGGGGCAATTTTCACTTGTTCCCCAGGGTGTTTGTCTCTCAAAACCATGATCCTGGCAGAGGGTAGTGACTGGAAACTTCTAGGCATGACTCCTGCAGTCTGAGATGGGGTGTTGTGAATCTTACTTCTGTCTTGAAGGGGGAGCAAGAGAGATTAGGTAAATATATTTCTGGTAAACCTTGTATTAATATTTAGATGAACACTCTTTACATGGTCACTGTGACTGCATGCAGAACTGAGCGGGACCTGACCCAAAGTTTAAGGTAATAAAGGAGACAAACAAAATAAAACTAGAGACACCAAGCTCTAGCCTGCTTTTACTTACCGTGGTTGGGCACCTGCAGGCTTGAGTAGGGAGCCACTGCTTTTAGTAAAGGTGGACTCTCAGTCTCTGTGAGGAAAGCCTTTGCCCTCAGCCACAGTAGGGCTATAATCTGTGCACTGTCCGTTTCAAGGCTCTGTTCTCCCCACTCCTGTTCTTTGTACCTGCTTACAGTTATACAGCTTGTACTTTTAGCTACTGAAAACAAATAATACAGGTTAAAAAAAAATCTGTCATTCTTGCATTTTCTTGGGCCCTTTCTGGTTGTACCATGCTAAATAGGTAAAGGTATAGAGAGATTTAATCAGCGGCCAGAGAATTTGGAAAAAAAAAAATCAGCCTAATTTTTTTGGACCTGGACTTTTTCTGGCTCCAGCTCCTGATGTGAGCTGGCCCAGCTTTGTAAATCCCCCAAAACTCAAGGAGCTGCTTAGTCAGACAGACTGGTAGGAGCCACGACTCTTTGAAGCCCCTGGCTTTAATTTAAGGGGGGCCCATTCTGAGATGAGACATCCAGCTCCACATAGGCCCCAGCCCAACCCTGTATTCATGGTCATGATGGTGCCACCTTAGTGGCTTTTGTCAGATGATACAAGAAGGTGGACAGCTTGTCTGTTGTTTTTAGTGTTAGGGTAAGTCTCTGGCCTAAGTCTGAAAACACAAAGTAGCCATCTTAGGAAGTGTTTAAGTGTATGTTTGGCAGTAATCTGATACAAATTATTCTTTCGTTGACTCTTCGGTTACTATATTTCCACTGAAAATATGTGACCACATAAGGAACAAAGGGCATTTGATTTTGTCATATGTCATTGTCAAGTATCTAGCAGCACTTTTTAATGCCTGAGCCTGCTCTGCTCGACTCAATTTCCATCTTGGAGGTTCGTGTGACTTATTTTACAATTCTAGTTGAACTATTCATTTCAGAGTTGTGGTCATGAATAACAGGAGGTAGCAAAATTATACTAGTGACACCTCTCATCATTTGGCCCAGTAAGTGGATTTTAAGCTTATGTGTACATAAAAGGAACGCTCACAGACAATGTGAAAACAAGTTTCCCTTTCCCCTGCCATAATTCAGGCAAAGATGTGGCTCCTTTTTCTCTTTTTTCTTTTTTGGTGCTGGAATTTGATCCTGGGGCCTCATTCATGCTAGCTTGTCCTCTATTACTGAGCTACCCCCAGCTCAGGGTGTGGCATCCTGGTCTGCCCTTACCTAGTGTAAAGTTTAAATAGTAGTTGCAGCTTTAGAACCAAAAGATATTCCAAACCTTCCAGCCAGCTGGGGAAGGAGTTAACGGCATTGCTGGGGCTGTCTCCCTTGGCTTCCTCCTTAGCCGTCATTGTCTGGGTGGTCTGTTTTTTATCAAGCCAGAGTCAGTGGCTTAATTTATTTCCATAGTTACCTAGTCCAGTTGAAAGCAGTTATTTTTCCATACAAATCTTAGCTAACATCTGAATGACAAGGAGGAAGCTAGCTACAGGGCATGAAATCTCTCTGAAATCTACTGGGGTTATTATTTTCTCTCTCTCTCTCTGTCTCTCTCTCTCTCTCAGCTTCAGCCAGTTACTCTAAAGTGGGCTTTGCAAGAATCATCAGTGACCTATTCAGCTTCTCTGTGAACAGGGGAACCGGCTGTTCTGGACAGGGATCTCCCACTCCAGATGTTGTGGGATGGTAGAAGCACAGTATGACAGAGTCTTCGCTTTGAAATCAGAATAAACTGCAGTGGTATTAGAGCAGTTCTCATGGGATCAAAGATTGCAGTTGAGCTGGTGTCGGGAACAGGGCCCACCTCAGGAAGGGCAGTAATTCGTGGGCCACATAAATACCTGCTTACATCTTCTATCTGCAGAAGACCTGCAAACCTCAGGGCTACACCTGAGGATTTTGTTTCATTTAATAAATGATTGACAAACTTCCTATTATATCCAAGAAAATCTGAAATATCATCCTGTTCCTTGACATTCACTTCCTGTTCCACCTTTTAGGAGTGGTCTGAGATAATTAAAAGGGAGCAGATCCCTTTGTCTTATCTGGTGATGGTTCACCCTGCTGGGTCCTTACTTTGTGTCCTTCCTTTTATCATTTCCCAAAGTAGAAGAAACTGTGCTCTTTGCAAGCTAAGAATAGTCTACCTTAGCCTCTCTGGCAAAGAGAAACTACTTATTAGCATTTGAGAATAAATATCATTTGTCAGTGGCCATTAAGGGACATATGGGTTTCTCTACTGACTAGGTCTGTGTAATTAGCCTAACTTTTATTGTTTTCACATATTTTCCTAGGATTCAATATGTGATTTTTAATCTTCCTCAAATTGGGTTAACTGCTCCCTGAGGCTTTATAGAGGATGACCGTGGGCTGGCATGACTCACGGGGAGATGATGGACATTTGGTTAAACGTTGGCTGAATCAGATCTAGCTCTGCTGGTAATACGTTATTTGAGATGGCCTTGAATCCAGATAAGAGGCCAACTCAGATGGTTATGACTAACATCAAATGAGCTTCTGTCTATTTGTAGACATTGTAAGGAAAGACAAAGGGCTTTGTGTTCTGCCCACTACACAGTGACCCAAGGGTATGGACAACCCTCTTTCTGATGTGAGTGTGCAATTTTTGGGCTGGAGGAGTTTGAGGTTGGAGACCCAGCAGCCACCTGTTGGGTCTTATTTGCCTTGGGGCTGCATATCAGGTAAAGATGCTGCCAGGCACTGGCCATTGGGCAGCCCTGTCAATGGCTTTACTAGTACTGAAGGTGCTACAGCTGTGTGTCTGGCAGGAAGGTAGCTTTTGGCTTGCTCTCTGCTTTCGGGTGAGCCACTCCATCTCACTGAAGACCACAAAGGCTATAAATTGGCCAGCTAGGGTGTTTCCACCCAGCTCTGCATTCAGTTATTCCATACATGCTTTGCTAAAACCCAGAGAAATTTTAAATGGACAGTATTTCAGTGTTTATAAAGCAAATGCAGCCTGAGGCTTGGTGAGAAGACCCGTGTGTGAGCACACAGCCCTGTGGACTTTGATGAGATTGTGCACCTCCATCCCAAGTATCACTGGGAATGTCCGTCCCTGGGACTAGGGTACCCACATGTATGCCAGCAGGACCTGGCCCACATTAGATACTCACAGTATACCTGCCACCTGACTTTGGGGCAGGTTACTTACCTTTCTGGAACCCTAGTGCTGGCTGCTGAAAAGCAAGCATAAAGGCCAAAGGAACTGCAGGATCCCCAGGCCATCTGCCTTCACAATGCAGTCACAGAGTGTCCTAGCCTCCTGGGAAGAACATGGCTCCGTGGCTTCCAGCCAACCCCAGCTATGTCCTGTCATGGGACCTCAGCTGCTGGCCATGGTAGACTGGTTGTGGTATCACTGGTGGTTTGGGGCCACAGATGAGTTGTTGAATTTTCTTGAGTTCTGACCTGAAACCATTCAGAACTTTTGCCTGCAGTCTGCAAAGGGACCGGAAATGTCTTTTGTGGCCACAGGGCTCCACGTTAAGGCTTTATTAATAACCAAAGCTAAGACCTGGTGAAGGGAGGTAAACCCCTAATTCCAGTGGCTTTGACACACATGTCAGGCACTTCAACTACTGGGTTTCCCAAATGTATGTTGAAAGGGGTGAGAGGCCTGTTTTTATTCCAGGGGAGCCACGAACATTGTGAGCTGTCTATTCTTTCATAAGATGTGTCACAGTTTCTGAAAATAAACTGCCTGTGAGCTCTTGCTGAGCCTCTTGAACTTTGCCTTGTTCAGTGCCCATCAATGCCTTGTAAGACCCCAGTGGGGTTTCTTTGGTCCATATGAATAAGGAGCACAGAGCACTCGGCTGGGGCGGCTGAGATGAGAGAAGCTGCCCTTGATGGCCCTGTGAACTGTGGCTCAGGATCCCCGTGTCTCTCCTATTCACCTGATTGCTTGGAGCCCCCTTTGTGAATTATGAGCTCATCTCAGTTCACATCGGGGAATCTTTTCCGGGAGGGGGACTGAACTGACTGAGAATCTGTTACAATCTTGAGAGGCTATTTATATTTTTGGTACTTGGTTTCTGGATGCACACAAAGCCATTTTAAAAACTATGAGCATAGTCAGGAGAACTTTTGGAAAGATTCCATTTAAAGCCACTTCTGCCCTTTACGTCCCTGGGGAAAAGCTACCAAAGGAAAAGCTCTGGACTGAAGGAAAGCTAGTGGCCCGACTGAAACTAGTCCAATGACATTGGACAAGTCATTCTTTCAAGCCTTGGTTTCCTTATTTGTAAAATGGGGGCGTGATTGTGTGCTTTTAGGAAATTATTGAACTGGTTGGTCTATGTGTTTGTAGGGTTGGGTGCAATCTTTAAATGAAGATGCTGTGATTGTGACTTTTTATGAGAGCCTGAGATGCAAGAACCCGTCCAGGCATGTCTGGGCTCATCACGTTTTGCCCTCCTGCCTTCCTGGGTTCACTTGGTCCCTCTCCAGGTTTCTGGGGCCTGGGCTGTTGTGGTTTGGAAGAAGCCTACGGTAGGGCAGTGGCTCATCCAGTGGGGGCCCTACCTGCTCAGGGCTGAGGGGCAGGCAGCTGCCTGGGGCTGCAGGCCGCTGTACACAGGGAGCTCTTGACAGCACAGCAAAGCAGAGGAAGGAGAGGGAGGAAATGAAATTTCTGAAGCGCCTTCTCTGCTCCAGGCACCTGGTGGACAGTTTATCATCCACATCTCTACATTCCGGCCCTAGGAGGTAGGGTAGCCTCTCCCTGGGCTGAGCCGACCTACGTGGCTTTAGGCAGGGTCACATGTCAGCCAGGCATCCGGCCTGGTGCCAGAGCCCTGTGTGGGAGGTGACCTTCCTTAGAGAGAAATTTGGGTTTTGAATTTTTGTACAGAAAAATGAGGTGTATCTTTTGAGGTGGCCTCACTGGGGTCAATGGAAAGGCAGGCTTTAAAACCATCTCCTAGACAGTGTGGTTGTCTCTGCTGCCAACTGAAGCACTTGATAGCCTTTTACTAGAGTCAGGTGATTGCAGATGGTCCCCTTGGGGACGTTCTAGCAAAGACTATAATTAAAGAGATTTAAAAAAAGGGGATGGTGGTGGTGGAACTGGGGGCCGTGTATTTTGGGTATGTTCTGGGTTACTTGCTCATATTGTGTTGACATTTATTCCAGAGAAATTTCTGTTCCAAGTGGCAGTCTACAAATGTATTCATGTTCTAAGACAGTCCAAACACTGAAAGGTCACATAGGAAGCACTGAGGATATGAATTTTTAGAAAAGCCAACCAAACGCTTATCTGTCTGATCCCAAAGGATAACCAGGAGAGAATCAATATAAAGCCTTAAAAAAATACCCAGCAGTCACCAGATTTCCCTCATGTTTGTGTTTTGCAGAATCGGCTATCCCATTCCTATGTTTGCGGGATTCTGCATCATGTTTATCTCAACAATTAGTAAGTGTCTCATGTTTGCCTTCTGAATGTGGGTCTCAGAATGAATCCTGTTATCCATGAGCTGAGAATCAGAATACAACCTGGGGTATGTGTATGGGTAACCGTTACAGAAAGCAGTGGACAGAGGGGATGTCCTGGAGCAAGAGCACAGTGTAGGAACATTGAAATGCTCCTTTGGAAAAGGGTGGGCCTCAGAAAGCCCCTGTTGGGATGGTTCCATCCTGTCCTCAGGGGCATGGCCCTAACCGGCTGGACTGGCCTCTTGTCTTGGCAGTGTTTGCCTTCTCCAGCAGCTATGCCTTCCTGCTCATCGCCAGGTCCCTGCAGGGCATTGGCTCCTCCTGCTCATCTGTAGCTGGTAGGTGTGGAAACAGCTGTTGGAGGGGGAGGCCCAGCCCTGTCCTGTGCAGCCCTTGCACAGCTTGTTGAACTTGGGGACTCAAGGCTGGGTGGTGGTGGGGATTCTCAGAGAAGGTGCCCTCCTCCTTCTTGGATTTCCTTTGGTTTTATGTGTCAGTTAATCTCACAGGTTCCAGAAGATCCCTGGTCTGGCTGGGGAGAGAGGGTAAGTCACAGATGCCTCTGAGCGCCCTCCAGCCTGTTGACTTCGTCTTCTCCTGTTTAGGGATGGGCATGCTTGCCAGTGTGTACACAGATGATGAGGAGAGAGGCAACGCTATGGGGATCGCCTTAGGAGGCCTGGCCATGGGGGTCTTAGGTGGGTAAGGCCATCATGCGAGCTTGCAGGCAGAAGGGGCCTGTCTGGCTTTGGGCAGTGACAGTCCTTGCCCAGTGGCCCTGGATACAGTGGGAACAAGTCTATATTTACACTGACAGATTCCCCAGCTGCCCCCCAATCTGCCTTTCTATTTCCTACTTTCAGGGAGACTGTGGAAGGTAGTGGGAAGAGTCCTGAGTTAGGAGGACCCGATCTTTGGTTTCCTAAACCTCCTTTGGCCCTAATGAAAAAGAAAGGGTTGAGCAGGAAGGTCTGCAGACCCTCAAACATTCTGAGTTATCCAGAGAACTTTCCAACTGCCTGTGTCTGCCTCCCCAGAATGCCCTCCCACACAGACTTCATAGGCCAGGGGACAGATCTCTCCCCTGAGGGAGAGTTGGATCCTTTCCTTTTTTCTCTGACATTTGGCCTTCATTTGGAGGCATGGTTCCCATCTGTGCCAGTCTGGAGCAGTGGAACCCGGATGCCCCTTTCCTGGGCTCTGAAAGTGGTGCTGTCCTGTGCCTGAACCGGTTCCTGTCCCCCCTTGCCTTTTCAGTGGCCTTATATGCTCTTCCCACTTCTCAGGTGAAAATCCACCTGGAGGAAGCTGTTGAGGCAACTTAGTATTGACGACATAGAATGTAGGGTGTGTACCCCAGATCTTTCTTTGGAACAGAGTAGAGAGGGAAATGCAAGAAGCAAGTAATGGTTCTGGTCTGGGGCAGGGCGTCCACGAGGCTGGCATGGCTCCTCTCTCCCACAGTGGGCCCGCCCTTCGGGAGTGTGCTGTATGAGTTCGTGGGGAAGACGGCTCCGTTCCTGGTGCTGGCTGCCTTGGTGCTCTTGGATGGAGGTGAGTGAGGCCGCGTGGGCACTGTTGCTGTGACCATGGCCTGCACGAGGGTGCCTGATCAGGGCCACACCTGCTTCCTGAAAAGGGGATCCTCTGTGTTTTTTCCCTTGCAGCTATTCAGCTCTTTGTGCTCCAGCCATCCCGGGTGCAGCCAGAGGTGAGCAGCTGGGGAGTGAGGGCCGGCGGTAGCCACGGTGACTCTTCTAAACCCCTGTTTTTGCTTGACAGAGTCAGAAGGGGACACCTCTGACCACTCTGTTGAAAGACCCATACATCCTCATTGCCGCAGGTGAGGCTCCCAGGTTCTTCACAGTCGAGGCCACACCCTTGAGGCTGGGGTGGGCGGCAGGTACCAGTTTCTATATTGCTGCTAGAAATGTAGGGCAATGGAAGAAGCCAAAGGCAAGAGGGGTTAAAAGTCTCAGGAAACGGTTTTCTTCTGTCATTGATTTCTGACTCTTAGACAGGTCTCTTTTGTGTTTCACTTGGGGCAAATCTATATGGTATGCACCATGCTCTGCAGAGCTGCCAGAGTCACATTGTGCCCCGGGGACACCCTGCCTCAGAGGTTTGTTTGAAGCTAAGCCTGCTCATTCCCTTTGTGTCAAAGTCATCATTGTTTGGCCTTGAACTTTCTGGAAGGATTTGCACTGCTGAGGTCTTCAGTGGGCATACTGCTTCTCTTAGCTACTGACAGTGGAGCCCCAGAGGGCCCAGGGGACCCCTCTCCTCCTGCAGGAGCACATCCCCATGGAGCAGCTGGCAGGTCGCGGAAATCACCCTTTAGTGAAAGGTTACGCCTTTGGTTTCTTGGCATGGATGGACTAAGAGAAAGCTTTAGGGTTCTGTGACTCTGGGGAAGGGGAAAGGCTGCATTCATCCAAGAGGCTGTCCCCAGTCTGTGACTCTGGGGAAGGGGAAAGGCTGCATTCATCCAAGAGGCTGTCCCCAGTCTGTGACTCTGGGGAAGGGGAAAGGCTGCATTCATCCAAGAGGCTGTCCCCAGTCTGTGTCTCTGGGAAAGTGGAAAGGCTGTATTCATCCAAGAGGCTGTCCCCAGTCTGTGACTCTGGGGAAGGGGAAAGGCTGTATTCATCCAAGAGGCTGTCCCCAGTCTGTCTAGGTAGCAGTAGGCCACCTCCCTGCTTGACAAGGGACCAGGTTCATGTAGGTGCTGCCTGGACCTGAGGCCAAGGTCAGCAGGGCCCTGGTGTCAGGCGTCAGGTCTGGCTAGTGCTCTCTGGGGTGGCCCTGCAGTGAGGCATCACACACAGCTATGGTGAGATTTTTCTAAGCAGGGCTCCAGCTGTCCAGGAGGGCTGGGGGTGCCTGGGCCCCTGGCCCTGCTGTCCCCAAGGCCATTTAAAGGCTAGTTTTGTTTAATCCTGCTGCTGTTGGCTTTTGTAGAATTGGGAAGCTGTTGTTGAGACCTCTTCCTGCAGCAGGCCCTGCAAAGCACAGGCAGCATCCCAGAGCTCAGATGTCCCTGGAGCCCTGGCCATTGAAGTGTGGGGATGAGGAGGGTGTGGTTGGGGACCAGGTCTCAGAGATATGACTCCCTGAACCTTGGGCATACCTGGTCTGCCTGCCTAGAATTTCTTGAAGTCTTACTGCCTGGTCCCATTCATGAAAGGAAATACAAAGATATACTCAGTACCGTCGGACCATCCCCAGTTCTGGGGCAGGGGAGTTGGGAACAAGGTGGGTGGGAGGAGAGCCCAATCATTTTTATGTTCTGCCTTTAAATGTCACAGAGAATGAAAAGATCTCTCATTATGTGTGCAGCTTCATCACGATTGTAAGAGTGTTTTGAATTTGTTCTAGCAAATTACAGGTTCCATGGAACACAATACAGGAGGCTCCCAGATTGATGGAGACAGTTCTGTGTGTCTTTTTCCAGATTGTTCTATATTTACAAAGGGTCTAGTTAACAGAGTGATAATATTTGCATAGGTACCTTGTATGTTTAGTTGATTTTTTTTTTTTTTTAAATCCCTCCATAGCACACCTGTGCTAACTGCACTGTGGTCTTCCTTGGATTTTCTGGCATTTCAGGGAATCATTAGAAATGTCCACATTCATTGAACAATAAAACATAGTCACAAGAGCTCAGGTTGCCATCACCATGTGTGGCCTGGAAATTGCTGGCTGCTGGGCAGCCCCAGGCAGGTTCCTTCATTAATAGATTGGATAGATTAACCAAATGACCAGTCAGCGCCCTCTAGTTCTAACCTCATGACTCTGGGATTCTACTTATTTAAAATTATAATAACAAAAAACTCCTTGTTAGCTCTTTGGCTTGTTGTTTTACCTTTTCCTTATGGAAGGAGGAGAAGTTCTAGATAATGTGAGCTGGGGTCCAACTGTGTTTGGCGAGACCGTGGAGGACACTCAGGACCTGAAGTCTAAGCATACTCACCCTCTTCCTCCTTCAAAGGCTCCATCTGCTTCGCCAACATGGGGATCGCCATGCTGGAGCCAGCCCTGCCCATCTGGATGATGGAGACCATGTGTTCCCGAAAGTGGCAGCTGGGTAAGGACTGGGGTGGGTTCTTTGGATTCTAGAACTTTTATCCCCAGAGTGGTTCCCATCAGTGCAGCCCTACTGAATTGAACCAGGATGATGCAGTGATTGCTTCTGTTTGACTGCTTTAGGGTCAATGTCTAGGGTACTTTTGTTTCAGCTCTGGGTTTTACGTCATCCCTGACGAATGCTTCAAATGGAAAGGTTAAAGTATAATATGAGATTGAGATTGATGTAGAGATATATAGAGAGAATATTCACAAACTTTTATTAAATTGATACTTCTTTTATTTCATTATTGTTAATCTCTAACTATTCTATAAACTTTGGCATAGGTGCATAGGTGTTTAGGGAAAATGATATATGCAGGATTTGGTATTATCTGTAGTTTCAGGCATTCACTAGGGGTCTTGGAACATTTCCTCCACAGAGAAGGGGGGTACCACTGTAAATGCATCACAGTTTTTTGTTGTTGTTGTTGGCATTTAGCATTGATATTTTTGTGACTGTAAATATTGATTCACGTTGAGCATTGTAGGGTACTGTGATTAATTTTTTTCTTTCTACAAACTTGTATTTCCTGAACAAGTTTTTGCCTTGTTTTTTTTTTTTTCATTTTCTTAGTTTTCTATGTAGCATTTATGAATCACCCCCTAGACTCTCTGGCCGGTATGAAGGTCCCCTAAAGGCGTTCATGTTCATTGGCTGCCTAATCTTTCTGGCTTTGCTCATTTGTGAACTCTGTTCCATCTCTGGGTCTAGATGGAGTGTTCTCCAGGCCTTGCTCCCCATCCCCTGGGCATCCTCTTTGCTTCTCTTGTTTCCTGGGTTCTTCTCTCCTCTGTCCTCTCTCAGGTCACCCCCTCATCATGTGGAAGGGCATTGTCCAGCAGCTTTGGGAAAGAGGGTGCTGCAAGGTGTGGGAGTTCTGAGGCCCTGCATACCTGCAGATGTCTCACCCGCCCCGTGGATGACTTAGTCTGTCTTCACAGTTCCTGATGGAAAGCATTTTCTTTCCGAGTTTTGAGGCCACCATTCTATTGCATTCGAGCATCCTGCACTACTGCTCAGGAGGCCCCGGGTCTTCTGATTCCTGAGTCTCTGTTGGAGCCTTTACCTCTCTGGGTTATGAGTGTCTGCCATGGCAATGGGCCGTGGTTTTTTATTTTTATTCTTTTCCCAAATACTGGTGGCTTGCTGGGTTAGCCCTTTCACCTGGGGAAACTTTTTCTATGATTACTCTCATTAACCCCCTCCCTCCTCATTTTCTTCTTTTACTCCACTTGGTTGGATGTTGGACCTCTATGTTTCATTCTTTTTATTTCTCACCTTTCCTTTTTTGCCCTTAATTTATTAATCTTTTATCTTTTAAGCTATCTATCAAAGTTTTAAAGTTGATGCTGTTACATTTTTTTTTTTTCAGTCCTGGAGATTGAATGCAGGGCCTTGTCCATGGTATTGCTGTACAAATGAGCTACATCCCCATCCTTTTATTTTTTTAAACATATTTTTAGTTGTTGATAGACCTTTATTTTATTTATTTATATGTGGTTCTGAGAATCGAACCCAGTGCTTAGCACATGCCAGGCAAGTGTGCTACCACTGAGCCCCAGCTCCAGCCCCTTAATTTTTATTTAAAGATAGGATCTTGCTGAATTGCTAATCTTGAACTTGCGGCCCCCTGCCTCAGCCTCCTGAGTAGCTGGGATTACAGGTGTGCTCTGCCATGCCCAGCTTCCTGTCTTCAATTTGAAGAGCCCTTTTGTATTGTGTGTGTGAGTTGATCTTGGTTGAAATGACACCCCCTGGCCATTTCAGTAGGGACTTTCTTTCAATCTCCATTTCAGCTTCTATTGTCCCTTGCCTCCTTGCTGCCCATTCCTTGGGACATTAACCATTCCAGTTTAGCTTCTCTAGAGAACCTGCATCCTTTTGGGATGAGGGCTGGAGGGCTGGAGGGCTGGAGGGCTGGAGATCCAGCTTCTCTCAAAGCAGCTTTCCCACCTTTTCCCTGTCCACAGTCCCCGCTCTCAGCCGACCTTCTCAACTCCTCATTCCTCAGCTCCTGAACTTTCTGGAGTATGAGGCATAGGGCTCTTGCTTCTTGTTGACAGCTCCACACACAGGTGGAAGGTTCCAGTGTTCCCTGTGTGTCCACCACCATTGCCCTCTGTTTGCTTCTCTTTCTTGTTACTGCTTCTCCTAGCCCATTCTGTTTGTCCTTAGGCCTGGGGAGGAGCATGTGGGATGTGTGCCTAGAACTTTCATTTATTCTTTTAGGAATATTTGAATAGAAATTGGGGGTGTGGGAAGTGGAGTAAATCCTAGAAATTCAATCTGCCCTTTTTTTTTAAACTACAAGGCTATCATTATTTTAATGGTGAATATTCTGTTTAAGATTATGCCAGGGGCCGTGGCTCAGTGGTAGAGTGCTCGCCTAGCATGTGTGAGGCCATGTGTTCGATCCTCAGCACCACATAAAAATAAATACATAAAATAAAGATATTTTTTAAAAAAGGATTATTCCATAAATTTGCAACCATTGCCTTTTGTTGGGCATTTGGGTTACTGCCAGTTTGTACCATTAGAAACCATACTGCAGAGAATACCCATCATCTGCATCCCTCTTCATGTTTGGAGATATATTTGTCAGGCACAAATCCTAAAAGTTAAACGAATGTTTTAGTGCCTGGAAGTGAGTGTTTTAACACAGCTATTATTGGTCTTCAGTCTTTTCCAGTGACTAAAACATGTAAGAAAGGGGAGCTTGTTTTAATTTCATTTAATAAGTGAAATTGAGCATCTTTTCTTATTGATATTTGCCCCTTTTCTTTAAGAATTGATTGATATCCATCTTAGAGATTTATTTTCCTTTCATAGTTTTTTGAACTCACATGGGAGATCGCAGGGAGACTCAGTTTTGAGTTAAGCTGGCATTTTTAATGCCCCCAAGCCTTTCTGCAGGCCACCTGCATTTGTCCTTGAGCATCCAGCCCTCACAGGGGTGTCTTCTTGGAAGCTTCCACCTCTTGATTTAGACTGTGTCCTATTCTGGCTCCCACCACGTGGTCCAGCCTGAGAACCCGCCAGTCCCTTCAAGTTCTGCATTGATTTGCTGGTGTTCTCTCACCAACCAATCCTTAAGCAGCCCAAGCTAGGTGTGAGGTTTCTTTCTGGGGTGATCATAGTCTTGTGGATTCAGTTGTTGGTGGTGATTGCACAACCTGGTGAACATACCCAAACCAACCAAACTGCACACTGTCAAGGGTGAATTTTACAGGATGTGAATTGTGTCACAAAAGAAGCCCCAAATAACAAGAGTTATTCCCTATAAGAGGGAGGATTCTTAGAGCTAAGCAAAGGTTATTTCTTAGGCATAAAATATATCTCTGAACTTCCCGGGAGTCAAGATGGGAGAGGAAACCCAGGGACCTTCAAGGTCCTGGGGAAAGCACCCTGCTCTGCAGGAGGAGCACTTCCTCTTGTGCTTAGTGCTGATAGGTTTTGCAAAAGATGAGGACATTCTCAGTCTTGCTGCTGCTCTTGTAGAGGTGTTTCCCAGCTTTTCCCTTCCCTCTGGGACCTGGGTCTCAGGTGTCCTCAGGAAGCACCATCTCCCAGGTGGGCGTGCACAGCCCAGCAGAGCTCCCTGCACTTGACTGCATAATGTGGGCTGTGAGGCTTTCCCCAGGCCTTCTGAGTTCCACTTAATTGGCCTGTGATCCTAATTAAATGTGGCCCAGCCATGTGCAGGGCACTCTAGCTGCTCTGCTCTTGTCCTCTTCAAAGCCCGAGGCTTCCTTTGTAAAGTCTTTAAGGTCAGCCAGGAGCCCTGGGCCACGTGGGTAGACAGCAGAGTACAGGCTGCCTGGATGTCAGGGGGAGGTCATTTTTCAGGTTCATCACCTGCGCTTTCAGTGTCCACCTGACCAGCACCACACATTTCCACCACTGAGGTTCCTCTCCCGTTTGCCTCAGAGGTAGACTAATCTTTTTTCAAGAGAATCTAATTTCTCTTCTGTTTTCCTCAGATCCAGCAGGGGGGAAACATGCCACCTTTTGTGGGTTTCTGAAGTTTGGGGTCCATGGCTTCTGCATCCCCCCAGGCCCCAGAATCTGGGGATACTGTGGGAGACACGTTATGAAGGACCAGTGCCTGCAGGCCAGTCAGTCCTCTGGAGCAGCACAGCTCTCCTTCCCAGTCTCTCTCAGCTCAGGAGTCTTCTGCAATCTGCTATAACCCAGTGTGGACAGGAGCCTTTCCACCTCTGTGTGTCCCTTGTCATTTCTGGAGAAGGAACAAAAGTCAGAGCTTACTAACTATGTGGACAACCCACAATTACTCTCCTTGGGCCATGGTTTTAGGGGAAGTAGACTCCCTTGGCCTGCCCCCCACCCCCACCCAAACTCCTCTCTGACATTTGGCAGGAAGTCCTGAGTTTGGGTTGGTGGAGAGAGAATTCTTTCATGGTGTTTTCTTTTTACCTTAAGTTCTAGTCACATGACCTCCCCCAGAACCTTGATTCTTAGGAACTCAGAATTCAGAGTGAGGCCTATAAATCCCCAAGGGGGGGGGGGGGTGTAGACCCAGGCAAGGCTGGAGTCAAACTCTTTCTTCTGGTTCTTCCAGCCCATTTGTCTTGAATAAGATGTGGTGATGCAGTGCGGGATGGAGGACAGGGTGGGGCCACTCTGCTCCTAGCCAGCTATGACCTCATGTCATGTCCTGTGCCAGCCACGCAGGGTCCCAAGACAAGAGGATGGCCAGCATCCTGTGGTTCCCTGATGTGAGGCCTCCCCTAAGATAGGGCAACCTAAGACCATTGTCTCATTTCATTTACAAGCAGAGCCTTGGGGGGATGGGCGCCTAGGGGCAGGTCATCTGGAGCTGGGAAGAAGCCCAAGGGCACATTCCCTGCATCACTGCTAGGACTGTGCCGCCAGCTCCAGCTCCTGAGCTTCTGTGGCTCTTTATCATGGGGCTTGCACTGTTGTTTTTCTTACAGTTTATTGCTTCCTTCATTTACTCCTCCCTTGCCCCAGAGCCACTTATCATGACACAAGGATGACAGGATTTCTATGCACAGACTAACAGTCTGTGGAGTGTGGGAAATTGGCCGCTTACCTCGGAGGTCAGGTGTAGATTCCATCTGCTTTGGGGAGCTTGGCCAGCTGTGGCTCTGGGCTCCTGGACCACGGTGCCTGTGCTTTTGTTCCATTCTTAATGAGGGAATGTCTCTGTTCAAACATCATCTGACTTTTTCTTTCAAAGACATTTTTGTGGTGACAAGAGCCACACTGTCATTGTCTCTGCTGCAGGCCATTGCTGTGCTAGGCACACGGCTGTCAGTAAATGTTTGCTGAATCAGATTACACTGAGCAATTATTTGGCCACCGCATATTGCCAAGTATGGTGGAAATGATTCCCTGGAACATGAAGTGAGATTGCTCTTTATTATTATTTTCCAGAATCCCCAGGCCTGGAATGATTTGGTTTTGGATTTTGCTCATGGAACCCATCATTCTGAAGTCCCTACTGTGTTGGAGGCTTGACCTTTCTCCGGGGTTGATGGCTTTCATTAGTGCCTATTCTTAAAGGGACAAGATCATACTTGTCCAGGAAGGCTCCAGGGCCTCTGCATTTGGAATGCAGCAGGCACTTACAGACAGTCTGGGACCTAAGGCCATCATGATTGAGAACTGGGAAGCTTTTACCATTTGTGGATAAGGCTTGGAATCAAATATGATTTATCTGTCTTCTGACAAAAAATGCTAGAGTTTGATAAGTAGTCTCTCTTAAAGAGATTGTCTTGTCATCCTAATAATAGATAGTGAGTTGAGGTGGACACAGTCCATGACAGCCAAGCCTGGTCTGTCTTGACTAATCTTCCTGTTCAATGAAGGGGCATATTCAAGGCAGCCACTGTCCTACCTGCAGGAAATCTCTCCTGGCTCATGAGAACCTAGGAGATGCAAGTAATTCGACCACAGACATGAAATTGTCAGTCACATATGATTCCACTGCAAAAGGTGACCACGTAGATTCAGTTCTGTTTTTGACATGTAAAAATGGTCATGAAACTAATTGAGAAAAGCAGGATGTAGAGCAGTAGACACAGCATAGCCCCGTTGGAGTGCACAGCATCCTGTGCCCACATGTGTACTTATAAACTTAAAAGGGAGAAGAGTGATGGGGTTTGGATAATTTTATCTCCTGTCTTTTCACTTACCTCAATTTCCCCTAATACTTTCAACGATTGCATTTTACTTCTGATATGCAAAATTGAAGAGAGGAGCAGGACACGTGCGTAGACGCCTGGTGCACACAGGTCCTGTTGCTGGCCTCCTGCAGCTGGGAGCTGTGCGTATCAGTGCACGTGTCATGCCTGCTCCAGACAGATGAAGCCGAGGATAGAGAAATGATTTTCATCTCTGGAGTGTCTCAGCAGCTCTATGGGACAGACGAGCCGTGTGGGGTCCAGACTGGAGCCGTGGGCTGCCGGATATGAGCTGCTCGGGCGCAGGCCCTGGGGCTTCATTTCATCTGCTCTAATCAACACTGGGGTGTCTGTGATTATTAGTTTTTCTAACATGTGACTGCTCTCAGTACTGATAAGGTGTCCTTTTCATAAATTTACAGGCGTTGCTTTCTTGCCAGCGAGTATTTCTTATCTCATTGGAACCAATATTTTTGGGATACTTGCACACAAAATGGGGAGGTAAGATTAAATGAAAACAGGCTTCTTTCTGTTATACTGATAATGAAGTGATTCTTTTTAAAAAAGTCTAAGTGTTTCTACCTTAGATGTTACAATTGTTTTGATTTCCATTGAATATTTGTACTGGGGAAAAACATTAAATGTTCATTTATTGATGTGCTTTTTCTTTTGACAGATGGCTTTGTTCACTTCTAGGAATGATAATTGTTGGAATCAGCATTTTATGTGTGAGTAAAAGATGGCATTTGACAAGTGGGAACAGTCTGAGACTGAGACTTTGGTTTGGGGCAAGACTCACCAAGCAACATTATAGCAATTCGAGTTTGGTGATGTTTAGTTTTGTTGTTTTCCATTTTATTTTATTTTATTTTTTTTTTTGGAAAAGACTCTCCAATGCATTTATGTTAGAAATTTAGATATTTTATTACCTAGTTTGCCTTTTACCCCCTCCATTATTTAAATCTTGCCATATCTTAAATGCTGTAGAGCAACTAGCCTGAAACAATAGCAGGATGTCTTCCTAGAATAGAACATCTCCTACCAGTGGCCAATAAATACCCCAAATGAGACCTCCTTGTCCTTGTCAGACATTGAGTGTGGACTAGGCTGATCCCTCACAGATAGCAACTAATTTTTCATGGTCGTCAGAATACTGTTTTAATGATTGGGATGACAAGTCCCATCCTTCCTTTTCCTTGTATAGGGAGTAGCCATATCAGGCCCAGAGAAAACATGTTTTTAATAAGTTTTCAAGATTACTTGGAGTTGGATATTCCATTATTTTATCATGACATTTATTTCCTCTTACAGATTCCTTTTGCAAAAAACATTTATGGTCTCATAGCTCCCAACTTTGGAGTTGGTTTTGCAATTGGTAAGTTGCATGCGGCTTATGCCTAAATTGAACACTTATTTAACCTCTAGGAGAGATTTACTCTGGTAGAGTAAGTAGACTGTAGTTCTCAGCCTAAATTTCTAGAGGTTCGAGCAGAGGCTGCTGGCAGCTTAGCCCAGTGATATCCTGTAGACCATCTCCACAAACACTTTCTTCCACTACGCATCATTTATGTCCTGGAAACCAGCATTTCTAAATGCCTGATGCTTAGAAGCAGACTGCTGTGCCACTGCTATGCTTGGGCAAACAGGGGACCCCCTCACCTATAGCACATCTCCCAGGACTCCTATCTGAAAACAAACCAGACAAGGCTGGGGGACAAAGTCGAATGGGGACCATTCGACTCTTTGCCTGGCTTCCAGCTCTTATGTTTGGTTCATCCCTTGCTCCCCAGCACCTTGCCCATATCAGGAGATCAGCAAATACTCTTTGAATGAAAGACATTTCTCTCTGTGCGGGCTGTTGCCTGTGGAGGGGAGGGAACTAACATTTCTAATGTTTGAGTCCTCCCCTGGTGTGTTCATGGACACTGGCTCTCCGCAGCCAGTCATCAGCACCTCCATTTTGTAGATGGAGAAACAGTGTTCAGAGAGGTTAGGTCTGACCATGCTCACTCAGCCAGGCATTTGAATCCAGCACTCTGAACACTTGTGCCCTTTATGCTCC
Organism: Spermophilus citellus; assembly: GCF_964194105.1. NCBI lineage: Eukaryota > Metazoa > Chordata > Mammalia > Rodentia > Sciuridae > Spermophilus > Spermophilus citellus. The sequence goes on from NC_138195.1 coordinate 84,763,418, forward strand.
CTGTATCTGGCTGTTTAAGAGATCAGAGATTCAAATACTGGTCTTTGTTGTTGGTTTTAGCCAACTACATGAGACTCCCTCTTTGGGTTTTACTTCCCCAAGTAGAGCCAGATGATCTCTCAGGCTCCTTTGTATATTGGTATCTTCTGATTTCTCCGTAGCATTTTCCACCATGGTGACTCTGATGGTTGGAGTGTGAGGGCTGGTGTGGATGGGGAAGAGGCTAGGTGAGACCTGTAGGTGTGCCAAGTGGCAAGGGACAAGAGGATGAGAAAAATGGCGAATCAGGGAAGCACCAGCAGGAAGTAGGCTCCTAGGGATCCACATAGCTAGTAACCTGCAAGTCCACTGGATCTGAAGAACGGCACGGTAGGTCACCAGAGGACTAGACGCTGTCACCCAAAGATGGGCCATTCTGGCAGAGGGGGACAAGGTGAGATTAAGGCAGGGGGCAGGCAAGTAGAGGCTTAATAAAGGACTCAGACTGTGGTGCTGGATTCCACCCTCAACCTTAGTTACCTTCCACTGACTGTCCTCAGTGAAAAGTTTGCTGTCAAGGGTCCACCATTGCAGGTGGCGATGACAGAGGGGAAGAGCTGGCAGTGTAGTGAGTTTAGGACACTGTCACTCAGCTCATTTTTGCTTTTCATCTGTTTTCTATACACTGTGCTCCCTGACTGTCCACAGGGATGGTGGATTCATCAATGATGCCTATCATGGCCTACCTCGTGGACCTGCGGCACGTGTCCGTCTATGGGAGTGTGTATGCCATTGCAGACGTGGCGTTTTGTATGGGATATGCTATAGGTAAGAACATGGCTTTCAAAAAAGCCTTTTACCTCTGTGCAGGATGGATAATGCTTCCTAAAAATATTGAAGTCTTTGCATTCTCTGTGGACAAGGCATTTGGGGAGAGCTTTATCTAATTCTCTGTTTCCTGAAAGGTCCTTCTGCTGGTGGTGCTATCGCAAAGGCAATTGGCTTTCCATGGCTCATGACAATTATTGGGATCATTGATATTCTTTTTGCTCCCCTCTGCTTTTTCCTTCGAAGTCCACCTGCCAAGGAAGAAAAAATGGTAAGAAAAATTGGGGATTCAATGAAGCCATCTGGGTTATTTCCTCATGGTTCAATTGGAAAATATATTTCTGATCCTTTTGGGCAGAAGTCTCCAAACACACAGTTCCTGTTTAGTTTGTACCCCAAGGGTAGTTACTTGTTTTATTTTTACTACCTTTATAATTATTTCTTTCAAGTAGTATGTTTTTAAACTTAAAGAATGAAATTATTTTGTACATAGATTAGTGTCAGTACTCTTTTCAACCAAGTATAAGCCTGGCAGCATTCAATTTGATTTTCTGTGGATCTTGCAAATCTTGGACATAATTTCCCAGGGCCATTTGTGGCACTGTTTGCGTTCTCCTAACTCTTTCAGCATTCAGTGACAATTGGTGTCTTGTTCCTTACTGTATCTTACTGTATATAGGAATAGAGATGATTTTAGGTATTTTTTTCTTATTGAAAACCATTGTATATGCACCCTGAGGCCCACATGTGAACATGTAGAAGTGTTTAATACATAATCATCAGAATCGTAGCCACAGGCAAGATACAGAGAACAAATTGTCTTTTTAAAATAGATTCCAACTTATTGGTTCTAAATTTGAATTTTGAAGTGTACAGGTCATTTTGCCCTTTGGGTGGTGTTTACCCTACTCAGCAGAGATAAGCTCAGTATTTCTGATAATTATTCATACTTGGTAGTGATGTTGCTGATTTTTTTTCAATATCAAATGCTGATATTCATGTAGCTAAGGAGAGGGTCTTGGACAAAGAGTAAATGAATTGAGCATGAGAAGGTGATTTTTTTTTTAATATTTAGTTGTAGGTGGAAACCATACCTTTATTTTTTATTTTTATGTGGTACTGAGGATGGAACCCTGTGGCTCACATGTGCTAGGCGAGCACTCTACCACTGAGCCACAACCCCAGACCGATTTTTTTTTTGTTGTTTTTATGAGGCTAGTTTATAATGTTTTCTTGGAAGTATGTCTGAAGTTCTTTCCGAGAGTTGAACTGAATTGGTCTTAGTGCTTTGGCATTTTGTGAACTGCCCTCTGGTGATGATTTTCTCCAAAAGTGGACTTAAAGACAGACCCTAAAGTTAGGTTATGTGAACTCGATGTTTGGGGCATTTTAAAAATTCATTACTTTGTTCATCAAGTCTTAAAAATATGTCAAGTATTTAACTAGATAACTAAGTTGCTCACGACCCACTGGACTCTCAAAAAAGGAGAGGGCAGGTGCCATGGCCCTCGAGTCCCTTCTCCTTTCTTTCCTCCTACGAGCATGTGTCTCCAGTTCCCCTCTCGAATGGGCCTTGCAGCTTTCCAGCCTGGTTGTGTATATTCCTGCTCCATCTTCATCTGGCTGACCAGAGTGCAGTATCGTGTGCAAAACAGGCCAGAACATTCTTAGCACAATTTTATATATATATATATAACCTGCAAATACTTGTGTCTCTCAAGAGACTATTTGAAACTCTTTAGATGTCAGAGGCTAGCCTGGGCCTGGCAGCAGCTGAACTGCCCCCGCCCATAGGCCTGTGTGATTCTGTGTGAGTGGGGAAATGAGAGCTTCTGCCTCACACGGTTGTGTGAAGAGTAAACGAAAGTGTCTCAGCAGAATGCTTGGCTGTGTGGCTCAGTGAATGTGTTCCTGTCATCTCCAGCATCACTCTCTTATCCTTCTTGCTTTGTGTACCTCTCCACTTACTCTGTCCACCCAGTGGCACCCGAATATCCTCCCTGCCCCCCTCTGCATCATGACAGCTTCCTTCCTTTTGCTATACAGATCCCAGAACTGCTGGGTAGATGCCTCTCACCAGGGTGGTGGGCCGCAGCTGTGGTGTTATCTGTCTGTGGTCCACAGTATGATGGCTTATCTGAGGGAGTGAAGGAAATGAATGAGGTCAGAGGACAAGTGGGGGATGTGCTTCCTCAGCCAGTTGTCGCTGTGTCCTGCAAAATGATGGCAGAAGGCAGGCCTCAGGACCCCTTTTCTTTCTCCATATAAACCAGAGCTTTAGTTCATTAAAAAATGATGGAGGAAGTGGAAGAGACTATCCTGAAAGGGAAAGCAATAAGAATTACAGGTTTCCAGAAAGCCACTCCACTCTCACTGTAAAATGTCACAATCCTCAATAAGTGCCTAGCTAGATAAACCATTAAAATCTTGAGAAAAATGTGCATCTCACTGCCTATAATTGATGCCCATAATGAAGGATGCCATTTGACTGGCATGGTGGTGACATTTGAGGGTGTTGGCTAGCAGCTGCTGCCTGCTCATTGTGCAAGCAGAGCAGGAAGAAAGTGGGTGGAAGCTGATATAGCACCTAATGACAAGGGGATGTGCGGGTGGGACACTGTGTGCCATGAAGGAGAAAGAATCAATTACCGTGCACTTGAGAAAACTCAGCAGAGACAAGTGCTGGCATTCAGGATCAGCAGTAACCAAAGGCAGCGGGATGCAAGAGCCAGAGGCGGCTTGCACCCTTAGCAGAGTTCTCTCATGAGACAGTGTCCTGATAACAGGGTGTTCAGACTTGACCTCTTTTATATTGAAAGACCTGATGCTACTTTCATAGATCACAACTCACAGAATCATGAATTAGCTTGTAAGCACTTGAGTCTTCCTTCTATTTGGTTTATTGGATTTCTGTTTCTTATAATCAGCATTAACAATATAGGCAGAGGACAACAAAACAAAACAAAACCCTCATGGATACTCGAGTCCCTCTGTAAATATAAGGAATTTCCATATTGCCATTAGGAAAACTGTCCCAGGGACAAGGCAATTCAGGGCAGCCCTTAACTCTCAAAATACCCAGCTGAATTTTGGTATGGATTTTTCTCTTCCAGGTTGAATAATAATAATTTTTAAAGGCAGGGCAGGGTTCTTAGTTTTGCTCTTGAAGTTCCTAATTGTTGCCAGGGCAGAAGAGTCTGTAGTGGGAGAACTGCCAATTGCTTTTACTGGATGGCTCTGATAGTGGTGCCATAGGTCCTCCAACAACAACGCTGTCTCCTGGATGCCATGGGCTGGGCAGGGATGGGTGGCCAGAGGCTAAAGACCAGATATACTCCACATATTGCAATCCATTTGTAGAAACCTGTTCCTTTGCAAGGCACTTACACAACGGGTACAAAACCACTTTTTTTTTCTAGGTACGTTAAAAAGAGAGAAAAAAGGAAAACTTTTTTTTTTTTTTTTTTTTTTTACTAGATCTGGTACCTTTCAAAGTCCCCAAGACTAGGACTTTTTCCTTCTAATGCTTTAACTGTTGTTTCCTTAGCCCAGAATCTCATTTCATTTGGTCTGACATGGTTTTACTACCTTAAGATCTGGGTTTTGCTCTGTATCTGACATGAGCTTAGGTGTTGCAGGGGCTACCCTTGGCTCTTACCATTTGGGCTTTGCTCTATCTCAAAACACCAATGCCTCCTATTGATTTTCTCTTCATTTGTGAGTTGACACACCTTTCTCCCCAAAGCAACATACGGAGTGCTGGAGTGCTGGTTTAAATTGTGGGCCCGTGTGGGCTGGGGTGTAGCTCAGTGATAGAGCACTTGCCGAGCATGCATGAGACCATGGGTTTTAGCCCCAATGACCTCCCCAACCACACACACACAAATTGCCTGCTTGCTCCACAGACCTGCTACTCATCATGAACTTGACTTAGACCCACTTACACTATTTGTGCCTTGCTTTTCTGTCCTTCCCTCTTCCTTCTTCTCTCCCTTCTCCTTCTCTCCCTTTCTATCAAACCTCAGGTGATCCACCACAGAACTACATCTCCAGCCCCTCCTTCTTTTTTGTTTCTTTCAGACAGTTAAGTTCCCAAGCTGGCCTTGAACTTGTGGTCCTCCTGCCTCAGCCTCCTGGGTTGCTGAGACGACAGGAATGTGCCACCACTCCCAGCTTGTGCTTGCTTTTCATGGTGCTTTTGCAATATTACATGCCATCTGCCTTATTTAATCATGTTACTTTTTTGGAAAAAAAAAGTACAATTGCATAATTACTCTTTCAAGACAGGTTCAAAAGCCAGTGAGCTAGGTTTTAGAAGCTATGAAACAGTATTTCATGGAAGAAACTTCTTTACTGGACTGTGTAGCCAAGTACCATTGGCTGTGTTGATAAATACTGGTCATTTACTTCTGTATAATGCCAAATAATCAGCCTGAGAGAACTTTCCCCCTGCAGTGCATTTTAAAAAAATGTTTTTTGCAGTGCTGGGGATGGAACCCAGGGCCTCCAGCATACTAGGCAAGTGCTCTACCATTGAGCTACATCCCCAGCCCAGCAATGCAGTTTTATAGAGATTTTTTTTGTGTACTTTAGTTGTACATATGGTGGGATTCATTATGCCATATTCATAAATGCACATAATTTTATTAATCTTGTTCTCTAGTAACTTACCCTTCTTTCCCCTCAGGAATGTAATTTTTTAGTAAGTTCATATTTTGTGCCAGGTCCTAGGTTCAGGGGATCCTTAAGATTACACATTCAGGTGTAATGGTGAGTGAGCCAGAGAGTGGAAGGCAATCATAAGGTAGTGATGGCCATCTTTCCGAAGGTCTTGCTGCCTTTGGGCAAGTGGCTCAAGGCCCACTTGGCATTCCTGGCTCTGACTTCCGACTGACTTCTCACATTGCTTCCTCCCCAGATCTTTGATGGCCAGGCGGCTTCCTGCTGCCTTGTTGCTGAATAATGCATGCTTTGGTCATGGCCTCCTCCCCTGCTGTCCAAATCTTTTCATCTTTCAAGGATTTTCTCAACTCCCTTTCTCCCATATAACCTTCTCTGGCACTTGACCCACAGCAAGCATTTGACCTGTGACCCTGGAGGACCTGGCCATATTTGTGCAGGAAGGTAATTTAGTTGCTGACACTCTAGAAGGTGTCTTGGAAGTTCTTGATGGCTGGATGACTGCTTAGTCAACCAGCTTAGAAAATGCCTTATAACTAGGGGAGTGTTTCTCAAAGCCATCAGTAGCACCATCACATGAAAGTAGGGATCTGGAATTTCATTTTTAACCTGCTCCATACCCATTATCCATGCGCCACCCCTCCCACCCCCAAGTGATCCTTGGACACATTTCTTTGAGAATCACTAATCTGGGCAGATGAGACAGTTAGCTACTAGGGGGTTAAATTAAACCTTTGTGTAACATAGGGAGAATGGTCCTGGCGTATGATGTCTGTTGCTTCAGTTATTTTTAGAAATTGAACTCTTTTTAAAAATACCAGCATCAATTCACTCGGCAAGCAGTATAATCAGAAACAGTTAAGTCCAAAGCTGACAGTGTGAGCTGGCAGCTTGACTCTGAGGTCAAGGAAGTCTTATCTTTATGTGTCACACAGGCAAAATCATTTGAGAATTTCTTGGGAAATGATAAATGGGTTAAGCATTGACTGGACTCTTATCACATCTGCAGGACAAGAGCTGGGGTAATAGCTAACAGACACTGAGATAGGTTGCAACAGGCCAGCATCAGGAACATTCTAATCCATTTAGATTTTCAAACTACACAAAAAGGATTGAAAAACGGTTCATGCAAAGGGAAGAAAACTGTAGGAGACATACCTGGGGAGAGAGAGAATCCACTGTAGTTGCATGTGGCGTCCCACCAATGGCCTCGGTGTTTCCAGCTGCTTGGGTGTGTCGCACACCTTTGTCCTGAGGCTGTCGAGGCTCCCTCAACCTGTCACCTTCTGCTATACTGTTGGCCTTCACATCTGTGGGTTCTGTGTGTGTGGCTTCAATCAACTGGTTTGAAATATTTGAAAAAATGCATCTGTACTAATATATACAAACCTTTTTCATTATTCCCTAAACAATACAGCATAACAAGTCTATGCACAGCATCTTCAGTGTGTTAGGTATTATAAGTAAACTAAAGGTGATTTTTGAGTATACAGTATGTGTAGGTTATGTGGAAACAATTACACCATTTTATATAGGGGATTTGAGCATTCACAGATTTGGTGTCCTGGTGTGTGTGTATGTGTGTGTGGGGGGGTGTCCTAGAACAATCCCCTGAGAATTCAAGGGACAGCTGTGTATCCCTTGGTCCAATAACCACTCTGTGCCTGCTTCCTCAGCCTACCACACAGGGTTATTCTGGAGTTCAGGAATTGCATCTAAAATGCTTAGTATAGTCCCAGCCTGGTAAACACCAGCTGTCACCAGCCTGCATGCTTGGTTCCACACATTTCAGGAGGAAGAACAGTTGTCCGTGCTTGTGGTTGAGTATGCTTTGAAAACAAGGCATCACTTGTTTTTTTTTCAGTCACACTATTTAAAAAGTTTTTAGTAATAATAAGAAGGCATGAGACTTTTATGTTCATCAGAGGAGAAACACATTAAAAATAATCATACCAAATGGATGAGGACAGCAAGGATCTGAGGAAGAAGTGGTCTGGACATCACATTAATCTCAGGACAGTGTGTATATATGGCTGATATCAAAACCACATCTATGAATGGAAATAATGGAGTGAGTAGGTTGTAGTCCAGACTTCCAGAGATTTCTAAGAAGTGTGAGCTCCCCTCAAGAAGCATTACAAAATGTGCTATCACAATAGTTGGACTGGGTGATCCCCAGAGTCCCCACTTTCATTTCCCAGAACCTAGGTATAACTCTCCTTAAACCTAATCTTTTGTTGCACAGCATCTAAATTCCCAGAAATGACTTTTCCCCGAAAAGGTAAATGAAAACTTGGCAACGACCATTTCTGCTATCTCCTACCACTGGGAATTTCCACACAGCGGAGAATTCCAAGTCTTTTAGGCCAGGTACCTGGCAATTGTGCCAAAATGACTGGGTAATAGCAGATAGTACAGCACTTTCAAACTAACCCCTAAACAGTAATCCCATCTGATCTTTACCTAACAGGAAGTTAATGTACCTGCACTGTGCTTTTTTTTAGGCTATTCTCATGGATCACAACTGCCCCATTAAAACAAAAATGTACACTCAGAATAATATCCAGTCATATCCGATAGGTGATGATGAAGAATCAGAAAGTGACTGAGACCCTCAAAAATCATCGGTGTTTAATTGTATACAAGTGTTTCCAGTGATATGACTCATCCGGAGCTGTCTTAGTCATACCATCCATCCCTGGCGAAAGAGTAAAACAACCAAAGGTTATTATTTCTTTTCTGTGGTTATGATTGACTGCCAACAGCCTTATAAAGAAAAAGAAGCTTTTCTAGGGGTTTGTATAAATAGTGTTGAAAACTTTATTTTATGTATTTGATTTTATTAAATATTATACAATATATTTTGACGAAATAGGTATATTGTAAATCTATAAATATTTGAATCCAAATCAAATATAATTTTTTAACTTACATTCATGAACACTTGGACAAAAATATCTTATATTTTTTTCTGAATATTGGTAATGAGTGTTTAAAGCACACATTGACTCTTCCAACAATGAGAAATTAGAAGGAAGTCTGAAAACAATCACATAAGACGGCATGTTACGTAGCGACACTTCGAGTATTATTTAACTTGTAATTACTATCAGTATATTTATGAGTTAAAAGCTAGTTTTCTCAAGTGCAGAGGACAAGAACTCAAGTCAGTATCTTTTGGATTTATCTGTTAATCTTTCGCCGGCATTAGTTTTCTACGTAATCACCTACTTGGAAAGGGCTGGTTGTAAATTATGTTTACATGTCCTGTGGTTGGCAGCAAACATTAAAGCCAACATGGGAAAATAGTAAATGTTCTGAAAGCGGAGAAAAGCACTGAAATGGTCAAGTTATGAAGCAAAGCTTTCCTTGTAAGATGTGTAGTTGATTCTTATTGGGTGAGAATGGGGAGTACAGGCACCTTACACTGTTAAGGTTGTGTAAGCAAGGTAAGGTTTGTCAACATCTAGTTCAAAAATTTTGGAAAAAATAAAACAAGGCTAATTGCTGCTATAAATTGAAAACTCAGACTGTAATATTTTCAGCCTGTCTGTAGGTCATCCAAGTGGTTTTTTTTTAGGGATCTATTAATTTTTGGTTGTCCAAAACTATTATTTTTTGACTCCCAAAAGTTGTTCACATAATGTGGAAACAAATTTTAAACAAAAATGGAATGAAATTGTTTATGTATTTAATCCCACATTAGAAAATCAGATAAAATTCATAGGGTGGTCAGGACACATCTCCTTTCCCAGGCAGAAAAGAAAAACCAAACATAAAAATGTGTGTTACCATATCATCTGTGTGCTGGGTAATAAACATTTTCTAAGCATGATAACATTGATATGTCTTTTTAGTGTACCAGCAAATACTGTTAGTGAATATTGTCGTTTACATTGTTTCATATGAGGTGTGACTGGAATGTGAAGATAGTGTGGAATATATCCCAAATAATACTAATTCTACAATTCTGTAACCATAAATTACTTCATGTCAGTTTGGTTCAGTAAACTCTGTTTGTGTTAACTTGGACATCAAGGAGCAAAGATCTTTAGAACAAAGACTTCTTAACCTTATTGACTACTACATATTCTCTAGGAAAGTGGCTAGTACTTCTTTTGCTTTCTGAAGCTCTTCCATGGGGATTACATGATTTGTTTCCAAGGGCAGTGTTCGAGGAAAACAATCTTCCTACTCAGTAGTGTGGACTATTACACAAGTCAGCTACTTTGGAAGATGGCTCTGGAGGAATTCTTATATGGCCAAAACAAAAAGGCAGGATTGTTTTTACTTGTACAGAATAGCCTTTAAAAAAATATACTAGGAGCTGGGGATGTGGTTCAGCGGTAGTGAGCCTGCCTGACACTTGAGGCCCTGGGTTCAATCCCCAGCATTGCAAAACCAAAACAAACAAAAAAGAACCAGTGTGCTGCAAATTGCTTCTTAGAGGGGCTTGTGGTTCTCCCTGCCCCAATACTCTATTATAATTTATTCCTATTTTACTTTTGCCTCTAAGGATTCAGCTTCTGTTAAGAATAACTGGCAAAGGCATGCTTGCTGTTGATTCCTAGGAAAAAGATAAAACAGATGGATGTTTGAGAACTGTTTGGGGAGCAAAAGAAATGTATGTATTTAAGGAGAAAAATGATAAGGTATTTTATATGACTAATATTCTGGATTAACAAGACTGAAAACGGGTGATGTTGTATCATGTATATCAGAACAAAGAACATAGAGCTCTCTGAACATTTATTTTTTTGAAGAAATGGCTTTTATGTTTGTACTTGGTAATACAGACATAAAAACCTTAATGAGGTAGTAATGAATATTCATCTTTCTTTTGACTGCTATTGTGTATCTGTCCTAATCATGTTTTAGCTAGCCTATTTAATAAACCTGATCACACTATACTGTGCCTGTTTGTACTCTTTCATAAACCAAATATTGTTGGAATAAAATATATTAGGTATCATTTTGATTATGGATGTTTAATTAAAAACTCTTCTTTCTATGCTTGCAGGCTTAATTAAAAGTCACTCCAGGTTAGTGTGTACTTTTTGGCTTCCCACATTTGTTTTAAATAAAAATATGTAACTAGGCACATTATGTCAATGTGGAAAATAGTTATCCCCAAACCTCTACTTTTGCATTACTATTCTGATTGCTGTGAACAAGTTAACTGTACCTGATAAAAAGAACTATAATATCCAGCCATTTGGCATAATGTACCCAGGCCCCTGGGTCCTGGAAGTTTTGTAAAACCCTTGAAATCAGGGGCATTCTGAATGGGGTGAACATGATCCAGCTTCCAGGGCTGAGGGTCCACAGTTTTAACCAGACCTTAAAGGGTATCTGGGACTCAAAAAGGATGAGGGGAATCTCCCACTCTTTTGGGGTACACTATTATCTCAATTTAGAAACAAAGACAATATTTTTTAAAAAATTTAAAGTGATTTTAAATTTATTCACTTTTAGAGGACTTGAGAATCTTATTCTTCATTATCCTACTACTAGAGCCAAATGTTTTCAAATTGCCTTTTAAAAATCTAGATACATTTAAATTTAGAACTTGGTAGTACCCTCAAAGTTTTTATACTGCTTTCTTCCCTCAGAATCACAAAATATCCACATAATATATATTTCAACTAGTTCTGATATTGAAGAATGTTTCCTGATATTAAGAAATGTAGCATATATTTTATAATTGCAAAATAATGCCAAAATGTTGCCCATTTTCTCTAACCCATTCATGTAAATACCAATATGGAAAATACACTCTAGTAGTCTAATTACTATATAGCAGAAGCAAATCCATAAATATGATATTTCACAAGTTAAGAAAACAACAATTAAAAAATTGTTTTTGCAATTTCATTTTGTAAAAGTGGACTTCAGTAGCTTATCTGCATGGCCAAATTATACCAGGCAATAATTCCACATAGATGCAGCAATCACTTTTTTTTTTTTTTGGATGGCATCAAATGAAGATATTCTTTTTTCCTGTGGTAGTCTTTATTTATTTATTTATTTATTTATTATTTTTAGCTATTGATAACATAGCATGGCAGCAAGATTACATCAGTAATGTAATATAATACAACTTTTTCACTGAAGCCTTATACCTTACTATACTCTAGGCTGTCTGGAGTGTTCCCCCCTTGCACTAAAGTACAACTGAGATGCCTCTACTGCTTCTTCCAGCAGATAGAAAAATATTGCACTACATTCAAGGTATATTTTACAAATGTCATTAGCAGCATTACTGAGCTTTCCATAATTGTGGTTTCAAAGAGTTAAATACTTTAAAACATGAGTAGATTCTTATGAAATCAAAGTTTTGCATTATCTCCATTGCTCTTTCAAATGCAACAGCTTCAGGGGCATGTTTAGATGTCACTAAAACTCCCATGGTTTAATCTATAAACACCAACCACTTAGATACTCCACCTTCCTGGTTAGCAATGGTAAGTTATTTTACAATAGGAAACATGGTTATACATTGGGCAGACAAGTTCACGCATATGTTGTGGGACATTTTAGCTTTCAGGGGGTTTGGTGTGGAAAGTCTGCTGTAGTAGTGTTCTTTTAAAATTCGAGCATGCGTAAACAATGAGAAAGGGGGTTCACATACATTCTTGTTATAAACCTCGTCAAGAAAGATATTTAGTGTCTTAATATTTTCCTTAGTAGTCTACTGATTTTAAAAGTGGAATAACTTTTCTACCCTCAAAAATGTTTTTCTCATATAAATAATATCTTCTATCTGTATAGCTTTTTGTTGTTCAAAGTGCTTTTGTAGTTATGCTACTATTTTCCTCACAACAACCCTGTGAGGTAGTTATTAGAGTAAGTAGTATTATCCTAGCTTTACAGATGGGAAACAGCTGCACTGAGCCCTTCTGTGACTTGCTTATGGCTGACAGCTCATTAAGGGAAGACCTTGAACTTAAAACTCCTGTATAGAGTCCTGGGTCACAATCCTTACTGTGCCTTTCTTTGCCCACCATGAAAGCTGTTTTATCTTGTTTTAAATTCGTGTTGTATGTATCAACTTATCAGAAAAAGGGGAAAAAATATATATTTATTTTGTAGGCATGTAATAGGCCCAAACTATTAAGTATACAAACAGAGGTCAAGTTTACACATTTTCCCTCAGATGTGTTACTGGCATCAATAAGTGGACCAGTATCAGAGAAGATCTTCATTTTCAGAGAACTGGTTCCAATTCCTATGTATATGGTCTATTTTTTTTCTTTCTAAAAAAAAGAATGACAGTCTACACTACAGAAATATTCAGAATGATCACCATTCCTTTAAGCCTGTAAAATAGATGAAGCAATAAATACACTTTGCATAACTCCTTTCCTTCACAATATATACTCCTACATGAGAATGCTTTTAAAACAAAACCAATTATTAATAGTCATTTAACAACAGTCCTCTGAAACTTTAAATATCCTTGTACATGCTTTATTTCCTATGGGAGAACTGAAGATAAAAAAACATCATGAATGCTTAGGACTTCCATTTAAAAGGAAAGAATTGACATTTTGAAAAATATTTCAAAACCCTACTGGCTACTAATTTTCAGTAATCTTGTTATCTTCTACAAAATTCTTGACCAACTGTATTCTATGTTTATTCCCTACTTTGTTTATCAATGCAAGCCCTTCAGATTCATCACTATGTATCTACTATACTTCAGCTGCACACAAGCTTTAGACAAAAATCTCAGAAGCATAGATAGCAAGCAATATATGTAAAAAATAATTTTACTAAATCAGCATAACAGACTAAAACTGCAGCATCTGCTTCCATGTTATATTTGGCAAAAACAAAAGAAAAAGCCCCCCAAAGCCCCAAAGTAACAAAAATCTCAAGCAAGTAGAGATGACAAACTTCAAAACAAAAAACAAAACAAAAAGATTCAAAACCTGTTCCCTCAAAGATTGCTGTTGTCAATTTGGGCATGCAGCAAAACTGTTGTTATGACCGTGATGGAAATGAAAATACTAAGAGTCTGGACAATATCCTATTTAACACTAATTCAAAAACTAAGTTGAAGGAAAAATAACACAGTGAGACACCACACATACATAAATGTGACAAATTAGCTTACATAATTAGAAAAAGTTAAAAATAAATTAGTAAAAATAAATTCCCAGTATAAACCCCAAAAAAGCATAGCTATAAATGCAACCCAAAACAACCAATTAATGAGCTGGTCATATTTTTACTGGAAAACAAACTCATTCCTGTTCTTTCTTATACAAGTAAATAACTGGAGCAGCAGGCTGAGGTGCATTACAAGAGGATTGAAACATGGTTGTATCCATGGTACTTTAGATGCATCTTTTCCCCAATCATTTGAAAGCTGACACAGCCTGTTGGTTACACAGACTCAGATGGACCAAATAGGTCATCTGAGATATTGCTGAATGGCTGCGAGTCTATCAGTTGGCTTATTTCACTATCAAGGTCTTCTTCTGTATCTTCTGTGTACTTGCTTATTTTTTTGGAGTGCTGGTCTAATGATAGACTTTCTAAAGTTTCAATATCTTCAATGCCTGCCCTATAGTGGATCATAAGAAGTGTGAGAGCTTGTAGTCTTTCACCCGATTTAGCCAAAGCAGCTGAAAGAAGTGATTTTTTCCTTGTATCAGTTGTCTCTTTTTCTTCTCTAACAAGGGAATTATTGTGTTCCAACTCCTGATCAATCTCATTCTGTAGTTTATCCAGCATGAACTCCAGCTTCTGGATTCTTTCCTCTGTAGGCAAGCCCCTGTACAGATCACGGCCGATTTCTTTAACTGCAATAAAAACACTGTCATCCAGCCCACCTTCTTTTCTCACTAACTTTATTCCTGTGCTGCTTCCTCGTTTGGAAGGACTGTTTGGACCACAGACCTCTGTGTCACTGCCTTCGTTGTCTGATGTGTTGGGTGTGTGTTTTGGTGAAGGTTCTACAAGATCAGTTCCTGGTTCAGAAAGGCGAGTTTTAGAGACTTGACGTAAATTTAGCAAACGAGAGCTTGTATTAATAATGTGCCTTGTCAAACCTGTCGTTTTATTAACTGACTTGTTAGCTTCGGCATCAACACGAGGAGCCAGGCCCAAGAGGGGTTCCTGTCCTTCTAGCCTAAGGTTTTTCAGGGTTCGGTCTATTCGTCTCTCAGTTGCTCCACAAAGAGGAGTCTCAGCTAGACATTTTTCTTGACATTTTTTATGGCAAACATAAGCACAGAACATACACTGGGAAGCTGCTTTTGTCCAAACTTTTTTTTTACAGTAATCACACCAAGTTGGGTTTTGGAACTGAGTATCCTGGAAACTATGTTTACTTTCTGATGAACCCATCTGTCCAACAAAGTGCTCCTCTTTAGGTAGGATAGAAACTTCTTCAACCAAATGGAGTTCTTTTTCTTTCTCTAAATTAGTAACTACATGGTGGTCTGGTTCTCCTTCCTTCAAATATTTGAAGTGAATAGTAATGTCACCATAGCAAAATTTGTCATTGAAGCCCTTTTGCATACTCAGATTCCTTAAAGCAGTTCTAGTGACCATGGCCTTAGGTGCAGGGGCTTCCAGTCTGAATTTTGAAAGGTATTCCATGTTTGATGTAGCTAAGCATCCTAAAGCCACCTCTTCAAGTTTTAAACTAATGTGCCCCAAACAGATGAGACCTCCCAACTTGAAAGGATCCCTGCACCACAGTGCAACATTCAGGTATCTGTGGCAGGCTTCTATATCAAACAAACAGGATGCTCTGGTTTTTGTCCACTTTCCTAGCTTATTTCGATAAAGAATTTCTGATGACTCCCACATTTGATGGTCATCCGAACTGTCTTTAGTAGGGCAAGAACCTTCTGAAGTAAAATCTTTAGTCATTTCTTGCTTTGCTATAAACTGCTTAGATGTAGTCACATCTTCTACGTGATCCACATTTTTTGCTTGCTTCTCAGATTTATCTGCAGGAGGAGGAGGAAGAAGCACCTTCTCTGGCTTTTCAACAAGAATGTCCGGTTCGGCCTGATTTGGGGTGTCAGCAGAAGGCAAAGGAACTTTTAATTGTGGTCGTGGTGGCACAGGTGGTTTGAAAGTGGATCCTTGGGTGGGTTTTGACACTTGTGATGGGTCTAGTACCTCAGAAGTTTTTAGGGCTGGCGGTTTATTTCCTTCTTTGGCTGGAATTTTTGGTGGTGGTGGGTGACTTCCTGCAACTAATTTACGGTTTAAAACTGGGGATATAGCGCCAAGAGGTTTAATAGAAAGTGTTGTTGGAGTACGTTTGGGACTATGACTTAATGACTGTGCCTCATCTTTGAACTCGTTTTGTACTCTGACATCACTTGCCAAATCTTCAAATTCAGAATCAAGGTCTCTATTTTCACCATCCACTGCAAGTCCTGCAGCTTCCTCTTCATAACTTGTTTGGCATGAGCTTGACAAAAAGTTTTCTTCCAAGTGGCCAAAATTATCTTGCAGAACAGTACCTTGATTGCTCTGGCCAACAGGCCTTTCGTAGTACACCAAGACTCGGTCACCAGCCTGCTTGATAAGCTTCAACACCTGTAGTGTCGATGTAATTTTTACACCTGGTTGAAGATTTAAAAGGGAAAACATGTAAATTACTGCAATAAAAACTGCCTAATTTTTAAAATATAATTGCTATTACCTCAAAATTATTTAACCAAAAAACAACACAAATGTATGATATTGTCTGTAGAGGTAAATGTTTAAATTCCTGGCACTGACTTTCAAGTGAAATTTGTCATATTTATACATGCACTTGATCAATCTCTTTCCCCTGTACCTTTCTTTTACTTCTTTTCCTCCTTCTGCCCATCCATTTGCTCTACTCTAACGATCTCCCTTCTATTATTATTAATAAAAGTGGAATTCATTGTGAAAAAATTATTTAACATATGGAAGAATAATAGGGAAACCTAAGGATATTTGACTTTTGACTCTTGTTCTGAATCTTAGCTGAATGTGTGGATATTCTGGAAATTTACCTTGTCAGCCTGGCTATTAACTGCTAATTGCTTCCCATTCTTTCCTAGGTTAAATGACATTACTTCTGAGTTTGAAATGAGAAAGTGAGCAGACAGAGACCTATTTAAATGGGCTTTGTTATTGGTTAAATCAGACTTAGAATGATGAGAAGCTATGATTCCACTGAAAGAAATTCCAAAATATTCCCCAGAGATTGCAAGCTATGTGCCAAATGACTTAAATCAAGAGACCAATGCTTAAAATAAGTATAGCAAAATACTATTAGATGGACAATGGACTCTCTCTCAGATTCTTTCTATTAGCTACAGCCACACAACTCATTTGTTTCAGGATGTGAAAAAACAAGGGATAAATTGCTTAAAGTTAAACAAATTGGTTACTATCTAAATCTGGAATATCTAAAATTTTATTATTTTCTAATTTTGATACCAATAGAGTTTAACACTCAAAAGACACAAATGGATACAGAGTGAAAAACTCTTCACCTTTACCTTCTAGCTATTCTGTCCCTTCCATAAGGTACCCAATGTGTTAAACATACTCTAGAAGTATTGTCATTTGAAGATGTGACTTGTTTCCTGCAAGACTTCCCATCTTCCTCAGATAGTACTTATCTCTTACTTAGAGTTTGGAGAAAAAGTCCTTATTTTCCAAAGGTCTCCAGGCCATCCTCAATAAATCAAAGTTAACACCAGCCCCTTCTAATACCTTGATCTCAGAGTTCCTCAACTGTGTGATCTACTTCAGTGCCTGGAAAGATCATGCTGTAGGCTGCTCATCAAGTTTAACTTTCCCATATCAAAGATCTCTCATTTTAAATTAATTTCTGACCACATCTCTAATTTTTCACCTATTACAATACTGTCTGCTGACTCTGCTTTTAGGTAGTTTATTGGCCCAACCATTCCTTCTTTCTTTGCATGGTCCCACTGGTCTTCTGATACCACATGCTTTGCTATCCAACTTAAGTGTCAAGATTACAAAATAATGTTCTCACAAATATTTGTGATTCTCTTGTTCTAGCCCTTTCCTCTTCTAGGTTTTTTTTTTTTTTTTAAATAATTAATCCTCAGATTTGCTAGTCCTCCATCCCCTTTTCCTGCTTTTCAGCTTCCCACCTGGATCTAGAATTGAGTCATGCTATCCATCCTTGGCAAGGTGTTCAGTACTGCTTAGCATTTAGATGGCTCTCTAAAACAATTAAGATTCCAAATCAACAGTTTTAAACCTTTCCTGTTCCCTGAAGCTCAACCCTCCCCACTCTTTCTCTGCAGATGTCATCTATCTTACTAACCAAAAAGCACCACATGAAGTTACCTGAACTCCCTGCCAGTAACTCTTCATCTTATTTTATTTCAGAGGAGGAAGTATCCCTTTTTTAATATTTTTGATCTTGCCCTCCTGTCTCCTTCAGGATTTTGCTTTATCAGTTATTCTCTATTCCCCCCACCCTTTGGGTACTAGGATTGAACTCGGGGGCACTCAACCTCTGAGCCACATCCCCAGCCCTATTTTGTATTTTATTTAGAGACAGGGTATCACTGAGTTGCTTAGTGCCTCACTTTTGCTGAGGCTAGCTTTGAACTCTGGATCCTCCTGCCTCAGCCTTCTGAGCTCCTCCAATTACAGGTGTGCATCCACACTCAGCCTCACTTATTTTTTCTTACTTCTTTTTTCTTTAGAACTTTTCTTTTCCTTAGCTTCCAAGATATTGTACTAAACTGGTTCTCATCATTTCTCCTCTGTATCTTTTCTGTATATACACTTGACCTTTACATGTAGTCACTACGAAGGTTTGTCTGTCATTAGTTCTCAGCCTTTTTTTGCTCTCTCCCTGGTACAAAGGTCCCCTCTAATAGTTCACAAACTAGCATATTTGTTTCTTGGTTGGTTTCTCCTTTTATTTACTACTGCCCAACTTCCAGACAAAACCATCTGGATACTTCTTTGGCACTACATTTTTGGCACAGTTAAAACCCTTCTGTGACTCTCTGATCCTCTTATCCTGACTACTATGAATCAAACCCAGTTAGCTCAATTTGAATCCTGGAAGTAGCAGACTCCCTAGATCCATTCACCTGTCAATTCTAATTCAGAGTTCAGGTCCATTTGCTTTCAGTGTTTGGATACTCCTGATCACTGCCCTCAACTACGGAAATAAATAGTCTTCAACTACAACCTCTCACTCAGACCTTTGCTTCTTTAATCACCAAGTATATTGCTGCCAGATTTTCCTAAAGTTACAGCTCAAAAGCCTTTGGCCAAAAAACTCACATTGAAATCCAGAGCTTTCTAATGTGGTTCTTCATGATTCATCTAGCTTTAACTTCTAATGCTTCTCTCTAAGTACACTATGTCACAGGAATACCTCAGTTTGACATATACATAAATGAAAAATAAATCCATCCAGTGATCTTTAGCAGGAAAAAACTTCAACTCAACCTAAATCCATTTTTTTGTGACTCAAAAAATCTGTCCTTGTCTCATCTCTTTTCTAATCATTGGGTACTTGTGGAGATGGCTACTGTACCTCTCTCTCCAGGCTAGATCATTCAGGTTTGGATTTTTCTTTTGGAATACTTAAAACATCCTTGAAAGCTATAAAACCAGTAAAATGGACTATTAATGAATTTAACTATAACATTTTGCCAATCTTATTTCAACTCTCACCAATACCCTGATACTAAGTACCTTAAAAATTTTATATATCCATATAAGTGAATCAAATACAAATATACGAAAAATAGCTGTTGACATGGGGTAAAGTTTGTGACATATTTAAAAAAAATAAAGTCTACTACCAAAAATACACTGTAGGCTTTTAATTTGCTTCCTAGAACTGGGGCAGAGGATGTACTTAAGGGAGGAAAAAAAAAAAAAAAGCCAGGAAAGAAATGTAAAGTTTTTCTGTTATGCTTTAAACCTTTTGTCAATGATTGTTTATTACATCTGTCTAATCAATAAGTTATATTTTTATAAATGTTAGATTTGAAGGAATAATTTTTACTTTTATTCTCTGTATACATTTGTATTGGTTGAATTTATTTGTCATTTATTTTGAATTACAGATATTCACTACTTCTGTCATTTAAAATGAAACCCTAAAAGGGACACAAAAAGTAAAAAAATTAAAAATAAAAATTCACCCAATATATAAAACCAAAACAGGGTATGTGTGAACATAAAAAAATGATATTGAATTGTGATTTTAGCAGAGTTTGTTAGACAGCTGACATAATGAATGGAGGGCTATTTTATGACTTTCCTAATGTCTTTCTAGTGTTTATGGACCAGTAGCACTGGCATCATCTGGGAAGTTGTTAGAAACAGAGAATTCTGGGCCCTTCCCCAGGTCTACCAAATACATATTTGAACACGTCTACAGGACAGGAATACACATGGAAGTGTGACAAGTGCTGCTTAGGCTATGATCAGAGCATGTGACAATGCTAACTTAGTTGGGTTTCATTATTTTCTTGTCATGATGAAACTGAACCAAAGAGAGGTTTTTAGTTTTTTGAACTAGAAATTGATTCCAGGGGCACTTTGCCACTGAGTTACATTCCCAAGTCCTTTTTATTTTGAAGCTGGGTCTCTCAAAGTTGCTGAGGTTGACCTTGAACTTGTAATCCTCCTGCCTTAGCCTCTAGTCTCTGGGATTACAGGTGTCTTTGGTCACCCTACCAAAGACAGTTTTTCGACATCTAACCAAGGATAATTGCTCTTTGCTTTGAGAACTGCTGTATCTTATTTAGTGTCTTAGCTGTGAAAGAACATACCACAATGCCCTTAAAGGACTAAATGTGACCAAGCATGTGTTCAAGAAATCTCTTACAAGCCATAACAGCCAGGTACTGAAAGGTTAGAAAAGGGTTTTGACTTTCCCCTCTGGCTGTGCTGTGCTTAGGCATATATATACAAGAAAGTAATCCTATTAATAGGGAGTTTTTGTTGCTGTTATTAATAATCCGGTTGATAAAAAGGTATTCAGTATGCAGGTGATGTATTTTTCCACCAGTGATTTAGGCTGAACTCTAAATAACAGCCTCCTAACAAACAGCTGGTTTTTCAAACAATATGGGGCCTTAGGACAGTGCAGATATATCCTTTTGGACAAGGAATAATATTTCTTCTCTTCATTTTCTAATTGTATGGGATGGGGGCAATAGTGCTAGTACTCATAGTAGCAATGGTGGTAATTATGAAAAAAAGATGACTTATTGACTTACCCTAAAAAACAAGAGAAGTAGAGGATAGGAAGGGAAGGAAAATTAGAGAAGTTACATAAAAGTGGTCTAAAAATGAAGTTAATGATTTATATGTTAGGACTAAAATAGCATATGTTTTAAATGTATTTGTAAGGTATCCTTCCAACTAGCATTTAAAATAGTTTATTTCTTTCCATAATAAAATTAACAAGTGCTTATTATAGAAGTAAGGAAGAAGACAGACAAGAAAAACTCCACATCTACTTTCTAGTTTCTCTGTAAATATTAAATATTTACATTAGCATCATTACCTCCAATAGCAATGAGTCGATCTCCCCGCTGAAGATCTGCAATTGCAGCAGGTGAGTTTGGGGCCACAGTTTCAATTATGACATGCCCAGCATATCCATCAGTTGACTGAACAAGACGAAGTGTAAGTCCAACGCTTTGTAAATTCCCTTTTATTAATTCAACCTTTGATAAAGCATGAAAAAGTAAAAATAGGTTCAATGGATTCACAGTAGTAGAGTGAGATAACAGTAACACACTGAGATCACCACAGATGACTGTGACTTCTGCACAATGGTAAGTATAATTACAGTCAAAGGAGGGATAAAAATCATTATTGAAACAATGTAAGTTAAAATATTCTCAGATCATACACTTAAGTTATTGAAAAAAAATCAAGCACTTTGTCTTCCATGTGTTTTATTAAGGATTCATGCTTACTCTAGAAAATGTGGAAATGGAAAGGCAAAATAAAAGAAAACCACTCCAAATCATACCATCTAGAAATACTGTTAATATTTTGTATTTTCTAACATGTATTTAATAGAAAATTGAGAAATGCCTCAAAACTGAGGCATTGTGAATATAAATAGACACCCTATTAATATAATGATATATTTTGAGTAAAATTCTAAATCTTACTTTTTTCAAATATAATGGGAATAATTAAATGGGAACCCCCCCACCCCGAAACGTGTCTATACTGAATATGTACACACGTTTTTACTGTCATTACTTGAACTACAGTATGACAACTATTTACACAGAATTTACATTAGATAAGTAATCAAGAGATGATTTAAAGCATATGGGAGAATATGCATAGGTTATATGTAAATACTCTGCTATTTTATATAATGGACTTGAACATCTGCTGATTTTGGTGTCACAAGGTAAAAAGTTGGGGATGGAGATACCAAGGGTGGACTGTGTAATTGAGTTTTCTTTTTTGGGAGGGAAGGCAAAGGAAGAGTTTACATTTACAACTTATTAAGTTATTTTATTAATGAGATGCTGTGTTCTACTTCATCAGGATCATTTTGTTTTCTAAACAAATCAGTCATCTAATTTATCAGGAATACATATTCCAGATTAATATCATCTGTGAATTAAGAAGAAAAGCATGCCATTCAAATCACCAATTAAAAAAAAAAAAAAAAAAAAAGGACTACCACAACCCTCCAGATGTCAAGAATTCAATTGGTGTTTATGGTGCTCAGTTAGAAATCAGTCTAATTATATCATCCTCCAGCTGACATTTCTTAGTCCTGTTCTTTAAGGGTATGTCATGAGGAACTTTGTCAAATACCCTAATATCCAAATATATCATCGTCTGTGGCTTTAATATATAAATCACACTTAGCTAAAATGCAGTTTCCCTAAATAATGATGTTGGCTGGAACCCTTATTAGAAGTTGTTCTTTAATTTGAGTGCTAATAGGGTTTAAAAAGTTTCTTTTCTTTTTTTTTTCATTTGAGGAAAATCTTGATTATATTATGTTGGTGGGAGAGGAAATTTGGTCAAAGTTTGAATTACGTAGAGGTTTATAAAACACGAAGATAACCCATATAAAAAACATAATTTGTATCAAATCTCCCCAAACATCCATCACTGAATTCCTGCCTTATGATCTAGTAAATAAATCATCTTATAAAATATTTTTCAGTTAATAAAGCCCTAGGAACACATCCTTGCAAATCTAGGAACACACACACACACACACACACACATTAATAGACAAAATGCCAATTAGAAAATTTAGAATGTAAAATCTCTAGTTACATTCAGAAACTTACTAAGAGTAGAAAATAAGAAGTTAATTTGTATGAGTCTGAATACTGGATATTTAAAAAATTAACAACTGGGTTTAGAATGTGTTTGAGAAATGAATTGAATCTAGTATAAGTATCAGAATAATTTAGCTTCTTTATTTTCTGCCTATAAATCATGTTCTTCTTCATTTCAAATGATAGTTGAAGTAAACATTCCAGATGGAGAAAGAGATTAATGAGGGGAAATATTAACTTATTCCCTCTTTCCCCAATTAAGTTTGGTCTCAAAAGTGACTCAAGAGTATAAAAATGTCTTTTAATTAAAAATCTGATAGAATGATGCACTTCAAAATGAGTATAAATGGAAATACTGTATTTTATCATAAAATTTAAGATGAACTTTACAAGACCATTCAAACGATACCTAGCTTTTAGAACAAAATTGACATCTCCATGGAGTTAAGACTATTCTTTTTAAGCAAGAATAGTGAAAAAAACACATAACTACCATATATATATATATATATATATATACACACACACACACACACACACACACACGTTTTAAAGTTATACATGACAATTGAATGTACCATGCACCATATAACAAAACATGACTTTTGAAATGATATGACAATAAACAGAAATAGAAATCCTAAATATTTCTCCTATGTTTGATGAAGCATATAATATGCATTCCCTAGAACATGATGTATTACCTGAAAAATTGTTCGTAACATTTTATTGTGGAAAATTTCAAATAGATACAAGACTACAGAAAACATTAAATAAACCCTAGTAAGTTGTAAAATATGGTCACAGATTTCTCCTGTCCTTGTATGAATGTTCTCTGCAATGTAACTTTACTGAACTTGCAATTAGAAGTATAATTTATTCTCTAGCCTTTTCTCAACAACCAATATAACTGGGGGAGGGGGGCGCGCACCGGGGAGGGAAAGCAGAGACACAGGTGATCTGAACATTATTAACTTTGAGTTAACTGACACTTATAGAACAATACACCTCACAATGGGACAATACACTTTTCAAATGCCTCCAGAATATGGAAGACCATAAAACAAGTATAAGTAAATTTAAAAAGACTAAAATTGTAAAATGTCTATTTTCTGACCATAATGGAATTAAGTTAGAAATGAGTCATAATTAGTAAAACCCTAAATGTTTGAAAAGTAAAACAACATACTCCTAAATAATTCATGGAATCAAAGAAGAAATTGCAAGGTAAAGTGAAAATATGTTTAATGAAATGATGAAAATATAATCAATGTGATTATAACTAAATCACTCTGAGAGGAAATTTACGGCTTTAAATGCTCATGTTAGAGAAAATAATCTAATATTAGTAATATGAATTCCCACTTTCAGAAATGCAAAACTCAGAAGGAAACAATAAAGAGAAGAAACAATGAAACAGAAAATAAAAGAGAACTCAATGAAATCTGATTCAATGAAATGATAAAAAAAAACTGGAAAGTCTCTAGGTTAAACTGATGGAGGACATATATTATTAAAATCAAGAATAAGAGAGAGAGCACTAGAGATGCTACAGATCCTATGAACACAACAGGGCAACAACTTCATGTCAATACAGCTGACAGCCTAGATGAGCTGGAAACATTTCCTTCAAAGATAGAAATAACAAATACCCACCAAAGACAGAAAATTTTAATACTCCTATTATCAGATGAATACATCAAATTTACAATTTTAAGGTCAGTCCCGATGCCCCAGCAAAGAAAGCCCCTGCAGGTCTAGGTTGCTTCACTTGTGAATTCTTTTTTGAAATTATTTTTTGTAGTTACAAATGAATACAAGACCTTTAATTTTATTTATTTATCATTATATGGTGCTGAGGACTGAACCCAGGGCCTCACACATGCCAAGCAAGTGCTCTACCACTGAACCCAAACCACAGTAAACCCCACTTGTGAATTCTTAAAGAAGAAATTGTAACAATCTTACCTGGAATCTTTTAGAATGAGAGAAAAAGGAAACACTTCCCAAATCATACGTTAAGGTCAATATTCACTTATATCAAACACATAACAAGAAAAGAGAACTACAGAATACTATCTCTAATATTCAAGCATGATGAAAAATAAAACAGTCTAGCAATATTAAAAAAGGATAATAAAAACATAACCAAATAGGGATTGATTCCAGGAATTCAAGACTGGATTAGCAATCAGGAATTGATCAGTGTAAATTATCATATTAACAAAATAATGACGAAAGCCAAATAAATATTTTAACAACTTCCAAAAAATTCGTTTAATTTAAAAATCCAACATCTATTCATGAGAAAAGCCCTCAGCCAACTAGAAACACAAGGAAATTTTTAAAAAACTAATTATGTTCATTTACAAAAATCTACAAATAACATAAAACTCAAAGGTGGAAAAAAAAAGAATCCATGTTTTCTATCTGAATCAGAAACAAAGCAAGGATTTCTGCTCTTATCACTTCAAAATTCAATACCGTACAGGAAGTGACAGTGTGATGAAAAAAGGGAAAGCATAAAGACTGTACAGGGAGGAAAAAAACATTTGTAGATAACAGCATCCTATACATGGATCATTCCAAGGCATATAACAATTTTTGTCTTAAGATATTTAAATACACAGATCATTATTTCAGATCACCCTTCCGTTTTTTTCATTTTATATATTTATGTTAATAAAATGCATAATTCTTAATTATAGATAATTAGTATTACCAGACTATAAAGGTTTAGGCCACATATAATTAGAAGTAAGAACTAAATGTTTATGAAAGAAAAAAATGCCACCAAAATAAAATCCAAGTTTTTAATTTTAATACTGTTAAATTTAGAGGAAAAAAATTAGACTATTTAAACTTTTATCAAATATTTGCATGTGATTAAAAAATAAGTGAAAGGAATTTAAAGAACAACAGTCCTGTCTCCTCATTACCAATACCAACACCACCATAGCAACTACTTTAAAACTCTGTTTTTGGTTGTTCTTGAAGTTACCCTTTGTTTTTTGCTAGATAATATATGTATATGTTATTATTTCTTAATATATCAAATTTTAGACAACATATTGACTTCCTACTATTAACAAATATTCCCCCTTCCCCAAGTTATAATAAAGCTGTAGCACTGTTTTAGTTCTACTATATAATAACCTTTCTGTAATTTTAATTAATACATTTTACTCCTATTTGTTATTCATCAACTACAGAAAATATATATTTTGATATTTAAACTTCTATCGTTCCACCTTTCCTCCTCTTTTTTTTTTTTTTTTTGGTCGGTGTGGGGTGTGTGTGCTGGGGATTGAACTCAGGGCACTCAACCACTGAGCCACATTCCCACCCTATTTTGTATTTTATTTAGAGACAGGGTCTCACTGAGTTGCTTAGCACCTTGCTTGATGTTGCCGAGGCTGGCTTTGAACTTGCCATTCTCTTGCCTCAGCCTCCCGAGTTGCTGGGATTACAGGTGTGTGTCACCATGCCTGGCTCATCGTTCCTCTTTATACCTTCTAAAGTTCTACCATCAAAGTTAAAAATTATCATATTTGTTTTCTATCTATAATTAGGCTATCAAGGTTAACTGATTCCAAAAGCTAAAATAACAAAGTGTTTATAATATTCTGAGTATATTAAAACTTGTTTATTACACAGCTGAGTATCACTGCATTTCCTGTCTTGTATGCCTTTTATTTTTCTTGGAGGCTAATAGTTTGAATGTCCCTTCCAAAATTCATGATGAAATTTAATTGTCATCGTGACACTCTTTCAGAGGTGGAACCTTGAAAAGGTAATTAGGTCATAAGGGCATGGCCCTCATGAATAGATTAATGCTGTTATCACAGGTGTCGGTGAATTATGAAGAAATGTGTTTGCTGTAAGTTCAGCTCCCTCTCGGTCCCCTCTTTGTCTCACAGATGTTCACTTGCCCTTCCACCAGGTGATGAAGAAGCATAAAGGCCCTTGGCAGATGCCAGAACCATGCTCTTGGATTTTCCAGCCTCTAAACAGTGAGCCAAATACACTTCTATTGTCTATGTTACCCATGTGGTATTTTGGTACAGCAACAGAAAACTGCTGTACCAAAATACCTCTAGGGTATGAGAGGTGTGTTGTCCCTGCTCAAGATAACTTTAGTTGTAGGATTTATAAAGTGCTATTTCTGAGATTAGCTCATAACTTCATCTATTCACTCATTTACATAATATTTAGCATCTAGTTGAGCAAAGTTTATCTGCGACCCCCTTGCCAAAAACAAGCTAGTGAACAAATGGGTAGAAGGAATGACCAGACTGGGGGGTGGGGAGAACATCCTTTTAAACACCAGCCTCCTCCACAAGTAACATGAATCTTGATCAGATTCTAGATTTTTTTTTAAAGCCATGAAACACATTTAATGACATTTGGTACTTTGGAGACATTTTAATAAAGGCTGAAGATCAGGTGATATTAAGTCAATTGCTGTTTTTCTGATATGTGATAATTATTATTGTGGTTATGCAAAATGTTCTGTGAAACCTCATACTGAAATATTTAGGGTGAAATATTATTAGGGATAGGCAAACTTTGCTAGTGATTTTAGGCAAATGTTAATTTCTCTGAACTTCATTTGTGTGGTGTTATGGTTTAGAGAGAGATGAGGTGTCCCCCAAAAGCTCATGTATGAGACAATCCAAGAATTTTCTGAGGTGAAATGATTACTCAATCAGTACCGTAATCCAGCGATATGGTTTGAGGGGGCAGTAAGTGTAGGCAGGCAGAGTGTGGCTGGAGGAGATAGGTCACTGGGAGCCTGCCTTTGGGGTTTATATTTGTCCTTATTTGAGCAGAACTCTTGTTTCCAGTTGCCATGTCCTGAGCTGCTTTCCTCTGCCGTGATGTTCTGCTTTACCTCACAACCCAGAGCTATGGAGTCAGCCTTCTATGGACTGAGACTTCTGAAACAGTGAGCCAAAAGAATCTTTTCCTCCTCTATTTTGTTCTTTTTGGTCCTTTGGTCACACAGATGAAAAAAAGCTGACTAAAACAGGTGGTAAGCTTTAAACAGACTTAGTGGATTATTATTACTGCTATTAGTAAGACTTAGCAGAACTACTCAAAAACAGGAATGAAAAAGGAAATTTTAAAAACCAGTCTGCAATGAATGAATGAATACAATATCCAGTTTCAGAAACAAGGCAAAAATATTATGAAACAAACACTAATTCAAGATACTAAAATTTATTATACCACTCAGACATTTTATAATTATGTGATTAAAAAGTTGTCTTCTCAAAAAAGACAAGGATGATGACTGAAATGTCAATGTTTAGTAAAGGAAAAACAGTGAGTTCAAACTAGTTCAAACACATTAGAAATAATGTTCTTCCAAAGAGTAGAAATTATACTGATGGCAGTAAATATCTTTACCTAGATATTACTCAGAGGAGGAAAAAAAAAAATAGCAGAGAGGGGGAAATCTGTATTTCTTACAGCAGAGGGAAGAAAAAAAACCGAACATTGAACAACCTAATATTGTCCTTTGGACTGCTGATCATGAAGTCTTCATTAAAAGAGAAAATGGGGTGATTGTAGAAATAAATGTCTATCATAATAAACACATTTACAGATTATAGAAGGGAAGAGGCCCGCAATCAATTCCAACCAACACCAGTATGAGTGTTTCTTTTCTTACAGGAAATCAATTGGCTATTTTAAGTTTCCCCAAGATCTGGGTGCTCTCCAAGATAAGCTACAATTAAAGCAAAGTTAATATCTATAAAACTTCTCACTCAACATCTTTGTAGGTGGGAGAAGTTTGCAGTGTTTCTCTTTAAGAACCAAGGCTGGGGTTGCAGCTCAGTGGTAGAGCACTTGCTTGGCATGTGTGAGGCACTGGGTTTGATTCTCAGCACTGCATATAAATAAATGAATACATAAATAATAAAGGCCCATCAATAACTCAAAATAAGTAAATAATATCTATCCAAACCTTTTAAAAATGTTTAGATTTAATGTAACAAGTAAAAGTGAATGGAATATTAAAAAATAAGTGGTATATTTCACACTGAATTACTGGATTTATAAATAAACTTAAAAAAAAAACAAGAAAATCTGTCTCCTCACCATTCCAAGTAAAGAGCAAGACTGATACAGCAGCAGAGGTAATACATGGGTTCATGACACCTCTTCCCTTTCAGTCATGTGTTACATGCATGGAATTTGTCTGGAAGTTTTAGGCTGAACCTTGCAAGTCTGAATCTGTAGTGAGGTTAGCCATATAAACTGCTCAGCTCACAAACACCCTATTTTTGTCAGAGTTGGCATCACCATGGCCAATATCTAAACAATAGTTAACATTGTTTTAGAGTATCTAAGCTATACTTCCAAGACTGAACCATGATGTGCATGATATCTCTATGTAAGTATGGATAAGGTATGATGGTAATTCAAGGGAGAAAAAGACTACCTCTGGGTAAGTGGTTTGAGGAAGACTTCATGTAAGGATATGGCATTTAGGTTATATCTTAAAGCATGAGAAGATTCTGAACAGATAGTCCAGGAGTTGGAATGGAAAAAGCTATTGCTCGGGGCTATGGCAATAGCACTATTAGAGCAAAGAGATGGCAGCAGAGGAATATCAGGAAATTAAAATTGTCAAAGTGTTATTTGAGGTTTAATAAAAAACTCCTACTCTGAATGTAACAGAGTAAGATTTACTTGGAAAGAGCAGCAGCATTTCATACAACATATAACAGAATCCTACATATTGATTATAAATGAGAGATCTCACATTATGTTATCTTGCAATAAACATATGAAGTTTATAATATATATTAATAGATTTTCTGTAAACATGTTTCTAAAACCTATACTTTAAGGCATAAGCAACATTTTATTATTTATTTATTTTTGGTACTGGGGATTGAACCCAGAGGCACTTGACTACTGAGCCACATCCCAGCCCTATTTTGTATTTTATTTAGAGACAGGGTCTCACTGAGTTGCTCAGCACCTTGCTTTTTGCTCAGGCTGGCTTTGAACTCAAGATCCTCCTTCCTCAGCCTCCCTAGCCAGTGGGATTACAGGCATATGCCACCATGCCTAGCATAAGTGACACCATATAAGAGAAATAAGAAATGAAATATATAACAATTATCAAACACTTACTATATGCTTAGTATAGACACCAATGTTTGCTAAGCCCTCTCTGGCTTTGGGATCCATGCAATCATTTAATCCCACATATGTTACAGCAGGAACAATCATGCTCATATAAACCTGGTTCCACTGCTTTGCCTCATTTGATGGTTCAGAGGCACACACCTGATCAAAATGAACCAGAATTCCGGGATGGTTTGAATTTAGACTCAACGATCTCTTGAATTTCTCTTTATTCTAAATGTAATTATAGCTGTGGGAATCTGTATGTATTCTTATGGACCTTGAAAATCTAAATCTGTAGTGATGCAAGCCATATAAACTACTCAGCTCACAAGGAATTGGAGAATGTGTCCAGATTTCAAACATCCAAGTAACCAGGAAGAAAAAGCAAACAGAAGTAGTAGCCCAAAGTGGCTTGGTCTTCTGTTCTAGTTTGTTTCTTTTTTGTACTGGGGATTGAACCCAGGGGTGTTTAACCATTGAGCTATATCCCAGTTTTGTGAAAAAATAATTTATTTTGAGATAGCATCTCAATTGCTGAGGGTCTTGCTAAATTGCCCAATCTGGCTCATATCTATGATCCTCCTGCCTCAACCAACTGAGTTGCTAGGATTAGATGCATATGCCATTGTACCTAGTGTCTGTTTCAGTTTGTTTCTAAGGCCTGACTGTATTCTTGCTTAAAGGTGTGCAGAGCTTAACCCACACCACCATGCAGTATCACTTATGCCAGGTGTGGAGGCATAAGCCTGTAATTCCAGTGGCTAGGGAGGCTGAGGAAGGAAGATCTTGAGTTCAAAGCCAGCCTGAGCAAAAGCAAGGTGCTAAGCAACTCAGTGAGACCCTGTCTCTAAATAAAATATAAAATAGGGCTGAGATGTGGCTGAGATGTGAGCCTCTGGGTTCAATCACCAGATGGCTGCCCTGGGGTCCAGAAAACACCCTGGTATCTTTAGGGTAAGTACTTTTTTTGCTTGCACTAGTTTTAGTGTGTATCTGATTTTCTCTAATAGGCTTCTAGCTTGCCAGACATTGTGCTAGACACTGTCATATATAATATCTTATTAATTTGAAATGCTGGTTTATTAAATTGAAAAGCTAAAAATAAATTATAAAGGTAGGATGTACTCTGTGGCTTAGCCTGTGTCAACTGGCTTGAATTTGTTGAAACTAAAAGGTAGACTTCTACTGGAGTTAGAAATACTATTTCTATGACATGCACAAAAATGTCTATTAATTACCAAGAATTGTGACACATGCTAACTAAACATAAAATTGCATTAGTTGACTCACAGGTGTCATTATATACAAGATTGTGAATAGTCTGTGTTTAACTTCATCATTTAACTTGATGCCATTCACCATTTAAAAAATTCTAGCTGTTTGTGCATCTGTCTTGGAAAGAGCAATTTAATAACAACAAGACTGCCTTTAAGAGCTCTCATACTCTGACAGCCTTTTAGTCTTAAAGACACAGCTGGAAGCCCCTTGGCAGGGGGACAACACATTGATCTTTTCCATCCCTTTCTAACTAACATGGATGAACATCATTTTATATGCTAGATAACAAGGGGATATATTTTAATAGCACATCGATGTAACTCTCTTATTTTACTTTATTTATTTATTTTTATGTGGTGCTGAGGATCAAACCCAGGGCCTTGCATGTGCTAGGCAAGTGCTCTACCGCTGAGCTACAATCCCAGTCCTTGAACTCTCTTATTTACAAACTGTTCTCTCCTACACTGGCTTATAACATCAATGAAAAATAAAAAATCCAAGAAAAAGTAAAAAGATCACCAAGTGAAAAACACTAAATTACTATGATCAGTTATATTTTAAATATACTTTCATCAAATAAAATTCTCAAAAATACCTCACAAGAACTATTTCTCGGCTTTTTTTTTTTTAAAGAATAGTGATGCAGGGAAGGGAAAAATATGATATAAAACATAATAATCAGTTCATGTATGTCCATGACACCAATATAAAACTGAATTTTTCACAAAGGTATACAATCCTGAACACAGATGAGCTTCTCTGTCTTCAAAGGAGCAGGAAAGGAGGGCATGTGCAAGTTACTGCAATCATTTAGTGATTTAATAAAAGCCACCTAACACAAGTAAGGGGAGGTGTGTTAATCAACTTTCCACTGCAGTTGCAAAATACCTGAGGGAAAATAGCTTAGAGGATGAAAGATTTGGCTAAGGTTTCAGAGGTTGTAGTTTGGTCTGCTGGCTCCATTGCTTTAAGCCTGAGGAGAGGCAGAACATCATGGTAGAAAGGTGAGGCGGAGTAAAACTGACTGTCTCATAAAAGCCCAGACGTAAAGAGAAAGACGAAGGGGCTGGGGACAACATATAGTTCCCAAGAACATGCTTCCAAGTGATGACTTCCCTCAATAGGGAACTCCAGTAGAAATCTACCTTTTGATTTCAACAAAATCAGGCCAGTTGACACAGGCTACCTCCTACACTACCTCTCATGAAAGTCTTCAAGTAGTTAATCCATCAATATATTAATCCACTGATGAGGTCAGTAACTAAAGATCATTGATTTTGATGGACCAATGTATTGACAATGTATTGATCAACTTTGCTTGGCTTTCTTTTGAAATATAAGAGATTCAAGCAATTATATTTAGCATATTAAAGGTATATCTCCAAACTTTGTATTATAATTGAGAAAAACTAAATTTAAACTAAATAAGTTATCTTATTAATTTTAAGGTGAACTTCTAGGTACAACCTATTTGGCACAGAATGTATCGGAAATGTAACTTTCTGATCATTTCATGTATTATTTCAATTTGTTTATGATTACCAGGAAAATTACACCAGGCTAGGGACTAATAATTAGCTTATTGTCCATCCCAACTGGGAACAATAAGGTTGTTGAAGACCTAGGACTAGATTTCCTCTTTTACCATTCCGGTCACCTTTAAAAGTCACAACTGATTATCCTACTAACACCATTAGTACTAGGAAAACACAAAACGAAGCATGTTTTTGTTCATATTAATTTTCTTATTCCTTGCTTCCCCAAACACACTTGGGTATAAGGTAACACAAGAATCATCTGGCTTCATTAGAAGAGGCTGAGTTAGAACAAGAGTAGTATTACTCAACATCTATTTAAAAGGCTATTTCTTTCTTTTTTATAAACATTTTTTATTTTAAGACAGAGTTTCACTATGTTGCCCAGGTTAGCCTTGAACTTTTGATTTTCTTGCCTCAGCCTTCCAAGTAGCTGGGGTTACAGGTGTGCACCATCATGCCTGGTCTAATCCATTTTTGTCTCTTGGTTCTAGATGTGAAAAATCCATAAAAATTTAAATAATATATGATACATAATTATATAATATGCAATTATACAATAAAATATAATTATATCAACTAATATAAGCTCTGTATTCTGATTTCCAACACATTTTAATGTACCTATCAATTTCATTGAAATGCTTGAGAATTTAAAATTTGGGACTTAATGTATTAAAAGGATATGCCAGGCTGAGCGTGGTGGTGCATGCCTGTAATTCCAGCAGCCCTGAAGGCTGAGGCAGGAGGATCACAAGTTCAAAGCCAGACTGAGCAAGAGCGAGGTGCTAAGCAACTCAGTGAGATCCTGTCTCTAAATAAAATCCAAAATAGGGCTGGGAATGTGGCTCAGTGGTTGAGTGCCCCCTGAGTTCAATCCCTGGTACCAAAAACAAAACAAAAAGTATATGCCAATAAATTATTATCCCAAGAAGTCACTAAAACTTGATTCTAGAATTAAAAAAAGGAAACATATAAAAAAGAAATAAAAGCCAAGTCTCTGAAGGTATTAGTCTAATCTACTTCTAAACACCAGTTATTCTTTTAAATGCATAGAAGATGCAAACAAATATTTCCTGCACCCTCCCTCAACTACTTATAAATTATGTAACCTTGTTCCCAAGGACCACATTAAATTCTAAATTTACTACTATTCAGTTCCATCACTCTTTTTTTAAAAAAAAATATTTTTAGTTATTGATGGACCTTTATTTTATTTGCTTATTTATATGTGGTGCTAGGAATCGAACCCAGTGCCTCACACGTATGAGGCAAGTGCTTTACCTTTGAGCTACAACTCCAGCCCCAACTTCCATCACTCTTAACAGAAGAAAGGAGATACTATTTTTATTAGCTGTCTTCTTTGAAACTGTCTCTTACCAGTAAAGATTCACAATGTGAATGCATACAATCATACTATCCTTTTCGTAGAAAAAATAACTCTTTGAAATCAATACATGGCAATGTCTTGCTTTTATCTCTTGGCAGAAAAATTATCACTCTCACAAAACTTTTCAGAGGCCTGTCATTTAAGTTTGACCAATTCATAAAGGTATAAATTAGAATAGTTCTTTAACTTGTAAGCCAGATAAATAAAAAAGAATCCGTCAACTAATATATTTCTGCTGAAGTAAAATTTGATGTCGCCATTCTAATGACAAAAATTACACGTGTACATATGCACATACATACACACAAGTTTTTTTTTGGACCAGGCATTGAACTCATGGATGCTAAACCATAGAGCTACCTCCCAGCCCTTTTTTATAGTTCATTTAGAGACAGGATCTCCCTGAGTTGCTTAGGGCCTTGCTAAATTACTGAGGTTAGCTTTGAACACATGATCCTCCTGCCTCAGCATCCCAAGCTGCTGGGATTACAGGTATGCGCCATCAAACCCAGCTCACACAAAGTTCTGAATAGAACAGGTCTGAAAAGTACAAGGAATGAATTCTAAATTCTTTCACATGAACTCTCAGAATGTAATGCCTACATTTTCAGTAATTAACTCTTAATGGATAGCTGAAAAACCACTGATATCATACACCTCTACCCTGCTCTGGTGTGGATACTGTGGCAGATAGCCAGATGGCCTCATAACAGTGGGAGTACATGTGGGAGGAAGAGAACTCACAACAAAATGTGAAGCGAGAGAAGGATCCTGGGGCTGTGCTTGCTCTTATAACATGCTGTTTAAGAGCTCAGGAGTCCCAAGAGCTACCTGTAGAAGGTAGCACCCTCCAACCTCTGACCTAAGGATTTCCTATTAGGCCCCACCTCTTAAAGGTTCAATCACTTCCCACACTGCCAAACTGGGGACCAAGCTTCCAACACACAGGCTTTTGGGGGACAAACTCAAATCATACCCAAATCATAGGAAAGAGGCTACTAATAATTGTCTACCACACTGGGTTGCTGTTGTCAAGATTAAAGGAAATTATGGGCATAAAAGTCTGGCATTTCCATTATCTTCCCTCAGGAAGACTTCTTTCTAGGTGATACAAGTGAAGCCCCTCAAAACAGAATGTCACTTTGGCTATCTGATAACTCGGTCTCTAAAATAACGAGAAAGTAAATTAGGACTGCATCTGTAAGTATGCTAAAAAAGTAAAACTCCATTATACAAATGCAACATACCTAAGAGATCTAAGGAATAAAAATGTTCTTCAACTTAAAAGGGTTCAAAAGGTGGTTAGGAAAATAATTATATCTAAATGATTACAACACACTCAGGTTTCTTCTTTTTTCTCTTTTTAAATCTAATTGAAGTCTCTATCAATGTTTTGATTTAAAACAAATTTAAATTTTATACAACCATTCAGTGAAATAAAAAGCTAAGAAAAGTAGGCAGAGGCTGAGGCTGTTATGGAAACAATGGAGTGGAACATTCTTGCCCTTTATAATTCCTTTGTCAAACAGAAACAGCTTTATTTGGAATCATAAAATCAACCTTCACCTTCATATATTACATTATAGTCATGCAGGGTGACTTGTATCTTACTAAAAAAGTGGGAGAGTCTAAGGGATAGTTTTTTTTTTTACAAGTTTTAAAGATAACTTTATCTTGAAATTATTTCAAAATAGAAAAGTTGCAAAACATTTAAAAAAGATATCCCATTTATCCTGAACCCATATTTCTCAATTGTTAATACCATCTCGCCACATTTGTTTCTCCCTGTATATTTTTTACTGGATCATTTAAAATTAAGTTTCAGACATAATCACAGTATAGTTATCAAAGTCAGAAAACATTGGCACAATACTATTATATAATTTGTAGACCTTATTCTAGTGGGATGCAATTTTGAAATATATATCAACAGCCTACTATTCTTACATAAATACAAAGGGGTTACTTAAATCAAGGGTCAGCATATAACTATAGTCTATGGGTTGATTTTTAAAAAAATCTTATTAGAACCATACTTACTTGTCTACGTCTTGTCTATGGCAGCTTTAACTAAAACAGCAGAACCGGGTAGTGTCACGGCAATTGTCTATCCTGGAAAACCCCAAATACTTACTTTGGCCCTTTCCAGAAAAAGTATACCAAACCATGACTTGAAGAATAGAATGCATGTGAATATACATATATTGATATTAATTACAGATTTTATTAAACATCAAAAAACTGAAAAACATAAACCCTGAATCCCTAAATGTTTGTCAACAGACTGAGTGATTAAATAAAATAAGGTATACACTAAAATACCATCCAGGCATAAAAACAGTGACACGTGTACAAGCAGGTAGAAATATGCCCTCAGTATATTGTTAAGCTTTGAAAAAGGCAGGTTACAAAAGACTCCTGATTTTATTGTTAAAATATGCAAGCTTCCTTGCATTTTGAAAATGAGTATATTATTACAAAAATTAAAAATCTGTTTCATATTTCCTTCCTTATGCTCAATGGCTATGTACAACATTCTCAGCATTGATCAATTTATGAAAGATAATTCACACATCATTCATCATTTTGAAAACAATCTGTCCATACTCTAAAAATTACTAGATAACCTTTTTTTTGGCACTGGGAATTGAACCCAGGGCCCTCATGTGTGCTAGGCCCACTGAACTACATCCCAGTCTACGAACTAAGTCAAGTTCAATAGTAACAGTGTATGCTGGTATTGTGCTAAGTGTTTTCATATATTTAAAACCTGTACCCTATAAGGCAGATGTTATTCCCTTTATCTTAGAGATGATGAAATAATTTGCTCAGAGTCATAAAAGTAGAATGGAAATGTGGACATGAAGCAGGCCTACTGGGTACCATTTGTGGAGATGATGCAGTAATGTTAAGAATACCAGCTGTTGAGTTATTATACCTGGCTTTGCAGACTGTCTTTATCCCTTGCCAGCTATGTGTTACTTTCTCCTTTTGCACCTCAGTTTCCTCATATGTAAAATGGAGATGATGACAGTGTCCATTCTCATGGATTTGATCAATAAGGATTAAATAGTTATTGCATGAGTAGTCTTAAAACTGCAACTGGCAAAGAGACTGTATATTGTAGTGCCGACAAACCCTGGACTAGGTACATCTGGGTCATGAGTTGAATACTACTACAGCTCTCTGATAACACCGCTCTTAACACCTTTCTAAATCATTCATGATCTAGTTCTACATTCTGTATAAACTCTTTATATGACTCAAAACAAGTTATATGGCTAGGTGAGTTTTTGTATCGGGGACTGAACTTGGGAGCACTTGACCACTGAGCCACATCCCCAGCCCTTTTTTGTATTTTATTTAGAGACAGGGTCTCATTGAGTTGCTTAACGCCTTGCTGTTTGTGAAGCTGGCTTTTAAACTTGAGATCCTCCTGTCTCAGCCTACAAAGCTGCTGGGATTACAGGCGATGCAACACAGCACCCGGCCTAAGTTATTTTTTAATGGGAAATTACTACTGTGCTTGAAAAGGATGTTTTAGTTCGTGAGAAAGTATGAACTGAGTCAATCAATTTTACTTGGGTCACAGTAAACTGCAGGGTCCTGAGAAACAAAATGTAAAAGTAATGTTTAAGTTTTATGAATATGTTCTCCTTAATGTTCTTTCAAAATCTCTTGCTAAAAAACTTTTTAGCAAGGGATGTAGCTCAATGGTTGAATGCCTAGTATGCATGAGACCCTGCATTTGATCCTCAGCAAAATAAAAATAAATTAGAATGTTATCACTATATTGTAAAAACACTGTTTTTCTTATCCTATTTGAAAAAAGAGAATCAAAAATATAGCAGCATAAAGCCCAACAGTGTTCATCTTAAAAGTTCACTAGAAGTTGAAAAAACAGATTTGAAAATTTTAAAAAAGCAAAGAACAAAACAGCAGATCACAAAATTTCCATCTCTGGACTGGCCTATTTTTATAGTTTGCCACTGTAATCTCAAAACCAACTTGTCCTAAGTGAGATCCTCTTTTGCCTCTTCTTTTTCCCTCCTCATAGCCTGGTCTTTCTGGCTTCCCTTCTTACTCCCAAACCTTTCCAATTCCAAAGGTATGCAAATTCACATTGATAATATTTTCCATTTCCATTGTTATCATCTTGGATCAGACTTTTATTAGACATCACCACTAGTACTTTATGTTCAAATCAAACCATCCTTGACTTTACCCACTGTGACTGGTCAATACACATATTATCAATAAACTACTATGTGCCAGCTACTGTACTAGATATTTTCATATACAGAATCTCATTTAACCCCCATACATCCATGAGAAGCACTATCAGAACCATTTTATAGAATGATAACTACGTGTGGATAGAATGGCTTTGGGAACTTTGATGAAGGTCATACTACCAACTAGTGGTCTGAGATTGAAATCCAGTTCCAAGACTACCTAAAGAAAGATTCTGATGAGCTTGTTTTCATTTTAAAAGCCGCCATAGTTCCTACTATCTTTGACCGTAAACAGTCAAATTCTTAGCCTGGTATTTAAAGCACTCTATAATAAGATCCAAGCTTTCACTCTTGTTTGGCATAATCTTCCTATGCTACCATATTCTTTAGACAACATTGACAACTCACTATATCTTAATTATACCCAAATATTCTTACTCTTTATTGGGGTTTATGCCATGGTCTCCATCTTGAAATGCCTTCTTTACCATCTCAAAATTCCACATACACTGTGAGGCTAGGCTCAAATGTCATCTCCTTAATATATTCTTTTCTAGATTTTCCAAAAGAATGTTGCTTTTCTTTCAACGGAAGCTCATGGTATTTTATACTGAAACTCTGATTCCCTTCATATGTTAATAGTGATACTGATGATGTACACAGTACCACTGTTCGAATTTCCATTGAAGAAAAGGATCACAAAATGACTTATCTCCTCATATTCAGTTTCTTCTCATACAATAGTGCCTTACATTGATCTGATATGGAGACTGTATGTTTCTGTATTTTAACATAAGTGCCCACTCTTTTCACAGCATTTCACAATCATACTAAACAGTAAGAAAACCTAAGGCAGAAAACTGCATCCCTCATTTTTAATTAAGATCAATTTCAAGAGTGAAAATGTTGCACAGGATTTACTATTAAAGCTCAAAGGCATTTAGTACTTAAAAAGCCAAATCGCAGAACATTATATACAGTTAAAATTTCACTGAATCCCTCCTGTATTTGCAAATATTATCAGATTGAACTAAACCAGAGTTTTCATAAAAACTGACATTTTCAAAGAAGCTTTATTTGCATTAATCTTTCTCTTTCTTTTCATAAGATTAAGACTGTAAATGGCAAATGGTTAAATAGGTGCACCAAAATGCTACCTGCAAGGCATTTGGCCCTACACAAATACCAAAATGCCAACTTTGAGGCATCTGGCCTAAAGTATTTATAAATCTGTCTCAGATGTTCTTACTCAAAAAGTCAGAGTTCTTTAGGGAGCTCTTTTATGTTCTTTGTATGAACACTCAACAATATGTAGCTAGAACATTCAATATCACTCAGCAAGAATTCTAAAATTCTCTACAACTAAAAGGGTAAATCTTAGATCATACTTAGTCATTTTATTTAGGCAACCCTGAACTTACACATAGTCAGAAGTCCTTTTGACAAGTTATATGGCTAGTTGAGTTTTTGTATCGGGGACTGAACTTGGGAATTAGTAATTCCAGAAGTAAAATACTTACACCAATAGGTATCACATTTGTAAACTAAAATTCTCATTCTACAAACCAGACTTTTCACAAAAGTAATAATCAGCAGGAAATCTTGTTTTGTGGACTTCCTCTTCTAAAGGTTTTTATTTTATTAAAACAGATCAAAAACAGCTTTGAAGGAAGGAAGGAGACAGAAACATGACTAAAAGTCACTCTGAAACCCTGAAGGTGTGAGAACAAAAAAGTGTTGAGAGTACCTGGAGGATGGAGGCCAGAGTCTTCTCAGAAACAGTTACTGAATATCCAGAGTAAAACCAATCATGACACTTGCTGTAATGAAAGATACTGGTGGCGATAACACTGATCAAATTAGCATACAGCTACAAATATAAAATTCCAACTGTGACACAAGTATTTATCAAGGAGTTTGTGCTAGTTAGGAAAGGCTTCCCAGAGGAAATGATGATTGGTTTATCAGGTTCTGATAAGAAAAGAGAAAACACCTGAGTATTTGAAAGCATGGGACTTCAAAATGGGAATGGCTACTTGGTGACAGAAAAACTGAATACCAAATAAGGAGAAAGTGAGGAAACTCAGATATTAGCTACAGTAAAAAGTCACTACTACCTTAGGCTGGAATGACAAAGGGGAAAAAGTGGTATTAGAAGAGGCCAGGGGCTGAAGTACCAAACAGAAGTTGGAAGCATTGTGGGCCTGTCCTGGGAGAAACAAAGAGCATGGAGGAGAAAGAGCCTTTGCCAGACATGTTGTCCAAAGCAGAGGATAAGAGGAAAACCTCCCTGGCTTCCCCAGTGCTTCACTTCCTATGAGTGTTTCACTCTGGTCAAACTTGGCTGAAAGCTGGATACCCCTGAAGGCTTGACACACAATGGCAGAGGCTAGTCCTCTTAAGGCATGGAGCAGGGAGACCGCCCAAGAACAAACCTGAGGGCAAACAAGCTAACATCTGGCATAAGCAGAGATCTGAAGAATGGGGTGGGTGACGATATGTGTGGAGGAGTGAGTTGGGGGGAAGGGTACACACATATCAGGATCGTGTAGTGTACAGAGAGTGTGACCAGGTATGACGGAGTAAAAGACAACCAAACCACACATGGTTTGGTTGAGAATGAGAAGCAAGAAAGAGGGCAGGGGAAACAAATAGGAACCAGACCAGGAAGGTTGACTTTGTCACATCAAAGAATTTGTTCTTATCCTAAGAGCAATAAAAAGTCATTGAGGGAGTTGGAGAATATCATGCTAAGAGAGGTAAGCCAATCCCAAGAAAACCAAAGGCTGAATGTTTTCTCTGATAGGTGGATGCTAATCCATAATGAGGGGAGGGGGATGAGTGGAGGAATTTTGGAGTTGGGCAAAGGGGAGGGGGGGCAGGGAGGGGCACAGGGGTAGGAAAGATGTTGAAATGAGATGGACATCATTACGCTAGGTATGTGCATGATTGATTGCACAAATGGTGTGACCCTACTTTGCATACAACCAGAAGCGAAAAATTGTGCTCCATTTGTGTACAACGAAGAGTATTCTGCTGGCATGTATAACTGACAAGAACAAATTTAAAAAAGACAGAGAAGGAAAAAAAGCCATTGAGGGACTTAAGTGGGCAATGGACAGACTTAGATCTATATTTCAGAAAATCATTCTGTCTTTTTGCTTACAGGACATTGACTGAACAACACAACATACCAGGAATTATACTAGGGGTAGGACACATAGCATTAAAAATATAGCGTATTTGTCCCCCTGTGAAGTCTACCACCAAGTATGTAGCCTGCAGTATTATCAAAGACCTTTTAAGTATTCTTTTAGCATTAATCACCTGATTATCATCAGGGACATGAGATTTATATTCATAATTCCATAGACTTAGTTCTCAACTCAGTAAATTTGTTGATTATCTATTATTTATTTTTTGTATTTATACATTCTCATTAATCACACCCACCTGTCTTTTCAGCTGAAGAACACTAATTCTTTTTCCCATCCATTTACTTTTATATGGCTAACTCATTTCCTTGTACCCGGGGGTACATTTTACGTAAAGTATTGAAAGACAAAATCTGGTTGACATGTGCCTTTGGCCTATCTTAGACCTTACCCTTTTTCTTAAATGATGTGATACTGAGGGGTGCATTAGATATCTTGCAATCATAAGGATAAAACTATATGAGTGACGGAAGATGAAGCCAGGCTCTTTTATTACAGCGTTGTAGTGTCTTAAAACTTCAAAGGCATATTAAAATACGGGAGGAATTAAATTTCTTTCATTCTGCATATTCATTACAATTAGTGGTTACATGCACTGAACAAATTTCAACATTTAAAAGGTGAATTTAAACCTGAAGACTATATTTATATAATGATAATGTCCTAAATTCATCATTAATTTAGCATACTTGTTTTCTAAAGAGCTATTTTCTACTCAAATTTGCAATATATCCCAAATTATCAAATCCTATTCTCTGATATTTTGTATTGTCTTGAAAAACTAATTCTCCTCCCTTGAGTTATTAAATTCAGATATAGGTAATTTAATGCCTGAAGACACTTAATGTTTTTGACATTTTCAATGAGATTACTAAATACAGTAACCTAGAATTCTTTCTTGAAAACTGTTAATGACATATACAAAGATCTAAAATAATAATTCAAGATGAAGGTCTTGCTAGCCTTTGTTCTAAAGTATTAAAGCTGTCTAATCTCATATCTTTGCAAATATAATAAAGGAAACTGAAAATGCCAACAGCAATGGCAAGTTACAACCAACTCACAGTCAATAATGTACTTAGACAAAACAACGTGTTTCAATGTAGTTATGTATTTCAATACAAACTCTAAAACTGGATATTTTATTCCTTGAGGAGCTGATTCAAACAGCGGAGATATAATTTAAAAGAAAGTTGGGCAATGACAGTCACCAAATAAAAAAGGAAAACACCTTTAAACCTCTATTTTGACCATGTCAGTTACCAGGGTCAAAATCTTCAGCAGCTCCCACTATTTTCATCATCTCAAATTCTGTATGCCAGGCTGCCGTCCCTTGCCAGTTTTACTTCTCCCTACTTTCCTATTCTCATCAAAATTACTTTATTCCTTCCAAGAAAATTTCTATCCCCCCCTCTGATTTTTATGTAAGGATGTTCACAACAGAAAGAAATTGAAAACAAATTAAAAGTAAAAGGAACACACATAAAAATACCTTGCCATTACATGTTAAAAGTTTTAGCAGCATTTTTGACTGTTAACCCTGAAATACTGGGGAGATATTAATATTGGGAAGAGAAAAAATACATATATATGTTCATTATTTACCTATGACTCAGATTTAGCTGAGCATCGCCTCCAGTGTCTTCTTTTTAGAGGCTTTCCCTGTTAACACCAGA
This sequence comes from Spermophilus citellus, assembly GCF_964194105.1. NCBI lineage: Eukaryota > Metazoa > Chordata > Mammalia > Rodentia > Sciuridae > Spermophilus > Spermophilus citellus. The sequence goes on from NC_138195.1 coordinate 84,806,683, forward strand.
TCTAAAAAGCCTCCTTTGTCATAACTTCTAAGTCCTTTGTCATACACCTTTTCATGTACTTTTCTTCCCAGTACTTGTCAATCTCTGGAACTTTGTTCACTTTTTTGGCTTCCAGTTTATTGCTACATTCTGTCCTATAATGGGAAGCTTACCTCCCAGCCAGCTTCTAACTCCCACACCAAACCACTGCCCCATGTTCATATAACAGGTATAGGATCTTTTCTTTTTTGGAATCGTCCCTCCAGCCTCCAAACAGTGCCTACCACAAAATAAATGCTCCTAAAACACCTGCTGAATGAATGAATGCTGTGAATTCACGTCTTCTCAGGCATTCAGAAAACTATTTCCTTCTAATCCCTTACTGAAACAATTTTAAAGTTCTGGAATGAAAATCAGTCAGATTTTATTTCTTAGGCAGACAGTCTGAATATTAACTATTTTCACGTGATTTATTTTATTACCAATATTGTACTATTTTAATAAGACAATTAAGAACTGGTCATCACTATTTGCTCATGACTAAAAATAACTCTATGAATATAAAAATATTAATAAAAATATGCTTAGAGAATAAAACCTTATACAGAAGTAAAATTAAGTAAATCAATTTTACCGTCTTAATAGAACTCCTTTGTTTTTCTTCCCAAACACCACTGCTCAACTCAAGTGTGCAATGAATATTTGCTTCTCTATCATAGGATCCAAAAATGAGTAATCTGCAGTACAAAATAAAACAGGAAGAGCATTATACCGATTCTATGCATTATTTTTTTAAAATTTCTGGTCACTATAATAAGAAATACTTATTCCATTACTATTGTGGTTTATTTACAGGGGAAAAAAACAAGTCAAACCTAACATTTTGTATGCCCTCTAGTGGAAAAGCAAAGTAAAGCTAAAATTAGATGAGATCACAAGATATGCTCTTTTTCAGCAGCCAAGCCAAACAAGAAAATATTATCCACTCATAAGACACTGACCACATAGCCTTATGTAGTAAGCAAGAGTTAGAGATTTTTCAAGACTGTTGAATTAAGAATTTTAAAAGTTGCAAAGCGATACAGTACACCAGCTCCACAAAAATTAAATACACAGAAGTATAATACAATTGTTTATAAACAAACACACAACTTTATCTCCTAATGTGAACCTATGCAAATTATTTACTTCTCTAAATCCAGCTGCTCCTGCAGAAAATTTGGGGTTAAAAATAGTACTTACCTCTAAGAATTGTTCTGAAAGTACAAGACAATGTACAAAAGGCATTTAGCACAGTGTTTAGCAAACTCTAAGTGCTCAATGGATGTGTGTCATTTCTATTATCTTGAAAACAATTATCAATGAATGGCAACACCTAATTTCCCTGTTTACTAGGCTGTCCTAAAAAAGAACACCTGAGGTCCAATTATGAAATGATGTAAAAACTGTTTTTATTACTGAATTTAAAAAAAGAGATCCCTTATGTGTCCAACTTCTATTTTACCTATATCCTTAGAATCTTCCAATTTGTTTCAGAACAGTTTTAGCACTAACCAACATTTTGACTGTTACTCTACCACTTCATCTCTACATGAAGATTATAAATAGGAGTGAGATAATTAAGTAGATAAAATACATTAGAGAAATCTGAGAAAACTGTGTCCTGGGTTTGGCAAATCATGACATCATGTGCATACCTCACAAACTGGCCTTTTCACACACTGAAAAGTTTGAATAAACTTATGTAGAAAAATACCTGATTTAAATAATCCTTCAAGAATCTTACAAGGAGCTTAAAACTTAGCATTTAACAACCTATTACCAAAAAGAAGGCAGGCCAAAAGAACTCATAATTTTAAAATATTAACTTCTAACTACAATTTTCATTTACCAAACTCTGCTGCCACCATCTGTTTAAAGAGTAAACTACCTCAGAGCCTTTACTACCATACAGAGAAAAGAAGGTTGGGCACCACCTAGCGCTCCTAACAGAATTCTCAGAAATTCTCCCTGAATTCATAAGCTATTCCATATTTTCCATAGTGTTTTAAAAATGCTTTTAAAAATAATTATACAAAACGTAACAAAAATTGACCACAGACCTAAATGAAGAGCTAAAACAAAATTCTTAGAGGAAAACATAAAATCAAACCTTTTTGACCTTGAACTACACAATGGTTTGCTAGATAAAACATCAAAACCATGATCGCCAAAAGGGAAAATAGATAACTTTGGCTTCATCACAATTAAAAAAATTTTTGTAAAGGGCACACCATGAAAATGAAAAGATAACCCACACATTGGGAGAAAATATTTGCAAATTATGTACTTGGTTAAGCCTCCAGTATCCAGAAAAAAAATGAAAAACTCTTACAACTCAACAATAAAAAGTAAAATAATCCACTTTTAAAACAGGCAAAAGGATCTGAATAGGTGTTTCTACAAAGATGTACAAATTACCAGTAAAGCACATGAAAAGAAGCTCAATGTTATTAGCCATCAAGGTAATACAAATCAAAACTACTTGAAATGCACTAGAATAGCCATAGTGAAAAAGGTAGCAAGTACTGGTAAGGATATAGAAAAACTGGAATCCTCATACATACTGGTGGGAATGTAAAACAGTGCTGTCACTTTGGAAAACAGTTTGGCAATTGCTTAAAAAATTAACATATGAGGGGCTGGGGTTGTGGCTCAGAGGTAGAGCGCTTGCCTAGCATGCGTGAGGCAGTGGGTTCGATCCTCAGCACACATAAAAATAAAATTAAAATATTGTGTCCACTTATAACTAAAGAAAAAAATATATTTAAAAAAGTTAACATATGATATGATTCAGCAATTTCACTTCTAGCTATACAGTTGAAAGAAAAGCTTAAAATATTTATATTAACATCAAAATATGCATATGAATGTTCAAAGGAGCATAATTCATAACAGCCTCAAAGTGTTAACAACCAAAATGTCTAACAAGTGATAAATAGGTTAAATAAAATGTGGTATATTCATAAAATGAAATATTTTTTGAAGCAAAATGAAGTACTAGAATATACCATAATATGAATAGAAAATGCTAAGTGAAAGAGGGTTACAAAAGAACACATACACAGAATATGAAAATTTATAGACAGAAAGTAGATAAGTATGTATAACAAATTATAAGAAGCCATTGTTTATTTATTTTTTCATTATTTATCATTTATTACTTATTTTAGTTTATTTTGGGTACTGAGGATTGAACCCAGAGGTGCTTCAAGACTGAGCTATAACCTACTTTCACCCACTCCCAGTTTTTCATGTTTTTGAGACAGGCTCTCACTCAGTTGCTTAGGACCTCACTAAGTAGCTAAGGCTGGCTTTGAACTTGTGATCCTCCTGCCTCACTCAATATCCTAAATTGCTAGGATTATAAGCATATGCCCCTACTCCTGGCAAGAGGCCCTGAATGAACAGACCAAGCTAAATGGAGTTATTCAAAATTAAGTACCACATAATCAAACTGAAACTTTAATGAAGCAGATAGATCCCCAAATACACCAGTTTTTCCTAAAAGCAATACATTTCAGTATATCTGAATCAGTATAATAAGGAAGTTCCCTTAGCTTAACTTTGACAAAAAAGCAATCTGAAGTAACCTGATGTTAATCAACCTTTTTTCCCTTCTATTGCTGTTTCCTTGTTCCCATTTCATTCTTTTTTTTTTAAATTTTTTTTTATTTTTTAGTTTTCGGCGGACACAACATCTTTGTTTGTATGTGGTGCTGAGGATCGAACCCGGGCCGCACGCATGCCAGGCGAGCACGCTACCGCTTGAGCCATATCCCCAGCCCCCATTTCATTCTTAACAATGAAAACCCACTGTTTTACTACTGCCCATTGGGAACTATAAGGGGTTTTGTAGAAGGGATGTCACCTGCTATTTTGTTGAATAGTTGCTGCCTTGATTCATGAACTGCAAATAAAATCCAACTGGATCTATAATTAAATTTGTTATCACTTTGCTGTCCGGCAAACTTCCCAATGTAAAATTAGGAAAAACTAGAGGAGAATGGGATAGTCTGCTAATGAGTATGGTATTTCTTTGAGAGGAATGAAAATGACCTAAAATTAGATTATGATGATGGTTGCATAACCCTGTTACAAATACAGTAAAAAAACAGTAAATTGTACACTTTAAATGGTAGAATTGTATGGTAGACGAACTTTATCTCAATAATGCAATTCAAAGAAAACAAAAAGTGAGTGATTATAATAATGAATAATCATTTTTCTGTGATAGGGTCATAATAAGTTTCAAAGATGTTAAAGGATAATAAATGTTTTGGTTTACTATTATTATGAATCAATAATAATATTGCAACAAGATTATATATCTAAAAAAAAACATAAACATGATCTTTACCTGATACAGAAATTTGATAATACAACATATTAAAAGGAATCTTAGGACAAAATAAATTCAATAGAAATCATTAAAAATATTAAAAAGATAATGACACAAATATTTGAAACTTATCATTATTTGTTTTTTCTTTTTTGCTGTACTGGGGATCGAAACCAGGGCCTCACATATAGTAGGTTAAGTGTTTTTACCACCGAGCTACATTCCCCAGCCCACAATTTATTATTCTTAACAATGGATGTTTAAAGCACACAAAACATTATTCATTCTATTCAAAAGTCTTTATTTATTTATTTTTTTTAATGACAAATATCCCAGCAAATGGGATATTTTCGCTATTTCTGACTGCTCCAATCGTATGAGTACGGGTTGAATATCTCTTAGCTAAAATGCTTGGGACCAGTAGTGTTTCAGGTTTCAGGTTTTTCTGATTTTAGAACATCTGCATATACCTTTGAAATGCTTAGGGAATGGAACCCAAGACTAAACATGAATTTCATTTATGTTTTATATACACATTATACATATAACCTGAAGGTAATTTTATACATCATTTTTAGTGTTCCTGAGTTTTGACTGCAACCTGTCAATGAAGTCAGATGTAAAATTTCCCACTTGTGGGTACATACTGGTGCTCAAAAATTTTTGGATTTTGCTGCATTTTGGATTTCAGATTTGAGATGCTCATCCTGGATTTTCATTGTTTCAGTTAAGTTTATTTTGATGTTTAATGATGAAAATATTTTGTCTGGTTGTTTAGAATTTAGTTTTGCTTTTGTAATGTATAACTAATTGATTTGAAATCAGCTTTTGATTCTAGTCAAAGCATTATACAACATCTTCACATACATCACATCTTCTTTTTACATTTCTTCTGTTAAAGCACTCAGAAGGAACTGCAGCCTTTAGTAAGTGTTCAAATACTAGAAAACACCAGCAAACAGTATTAATACTCAATAAAGAAAATAACATCAGTGCTTCCTAGATAAGTTAACTTCCCTATTGCTGTGGTCTGGATGTTCCCCACAAAACTCATGTTGAAGTCTAAATCTCCACTATGAGGTATTATTAAGGGAGTTGAAACTTAGTCCAACAATAATATTTGAAGGTGGAAATACTGGGAGATAATTAAAGTTAAATGAGGCCAAAAGAGTAGGACCCTGATTAGATGGGGCTCTGGCTTCCTAAAAGGAGAAGAAACTTGAGCTAGACACTCAGTCTTCCTTACTAAGAGATCAATTTTTAGCAACACTGTTTTCGGTCATAAGGCCTGCATCAGAAGTCAAGCAGATGCTAGTGCCATGTTCTTGGACCTCCAGAACTGTGAACAAAATAAACCTCCCATTTCCCAGCCTCAGATATTCTATTATAGCAAAAGCAAACGTACTAAGACAATTTCACAGAAGCACTTGTCAAAATTGTCAATCTAATAATTTACTCCAAAATTTATCTCTTAAAAAAGTACTATCTCTTAGAATTTTAATAAAGTATAATGTTTATGAACTTATGTTTAATATTTTTCAGTCTAAAAATAACAAAAACTTACTCCAGACTGTTTAGATTGTAACTATTTTCCACAAGCTCCATATCTCGTTCCTGGGACATAATTCCTTACATTAGTGTTTCCTGCGCCTGCTTTTGACTTCGATTATTAGTGGACTCCTTTGACCAGTAATGCATTTATGTTGGCTGTCAGGCTTTAGTTCTCTGAAGAATAACGGTATTTCCTCCATTTTCCTGATTTCCCAACTGTTATCTAAATATTTTAAAAATATGGAAGTTTCTGAAGAAATGACAGAAACGAATGCCTACTGGAAATACTAGGACCAGTTAGATGTGTGCTTTTAGCTTAAGATGAACTATACTCTTCATATTTAAAGTACTAATTTTCATTCTATACCTCTGTATTCTTACAATTCAATCTTCAGTAAACAAAGCCAGACATTCCATTCAAATTATAAAATCACTAGGAATAAGTAGTAACAACCATTGGCTAATACCTGTTTTAATTAAAAAAGATAATCAAATTACATATAGTAGACAATAAATGAGTATAAACCAAATTTTTACTATACTATTTCCAAAGAGTGAGGAAAGATCAGCACTATTACACAAAAAAGCAAAGGAAATTGCCTTTAGAGCCCTCTATCTGTTGAAAGAGTTATTATTAGCTCCATGAAAGTTCTGAGTTCAAAATATAAAGTAAAAGAAATCTTGAAAGCTTATGTTAAACAAAACACAAACCAGATCTATTAAGAAATAGGGAAAAAGAATTTACATGGCTCAAGAGCAAACTACTGAAAAAGGAAAGTAATTCCCAATGCCCCCTGTATTAAAAAGTTGTTTTTTAATAATTTAATATGAAAGGAGAACCTTGTACCCAAAGGGGGCCAACTATCAACTCATCAGTTGTTAAAAAAATTAAGCTTGGCTGCTCACTCCTTCTCACATTCCTCCCACTCAGAAACATCCTCACATAAGGACTCAACTCTACTGTCTACGACAGTGACTTAAAAATCAAATCTCCAGGCCTCATCTTTCTCCTATTCAACCTGTAAAACTCCAAGAATTTGCAGAAAACTTCTACAAGGAAATTCAACCACACCCTTCTCCTTACGTCACATAAAATGAAATCCACTTGCTTCTGAAATTAAGCACCTGTTTCCCTTACTACTCTTCGAAGGTAGAAAGCTAAGTTTTGCTCTTTACATCGCCAAAATCTGAAAAATAATAAATACTTGCTGGCCAAATTAATGCCAATGATAACACGATTCTATACAAGAATCCTTAGCATTCCTTTTCCTCCCCTGCCTATACCATCCACAGTCACTCTAAGCCCTGTCCCAGTAACCCCTCATGTCCCTACCTTCCTGTTCTTACTAACGTGTATCCTCACTCTTAACTACTGCATCCCTTAGTTTGTCTCTGGGGATTCAATCATTCCTTTTAAAACCCACCCTATAAGAGTCTTCTGAAATAGGTATTTCTTAATGATACCAACAATGACTTTTCTCTGATTAAAGGATCACAGTCTTCTTTTGCTAGCAAATTTGGCCCTCATTTTTATGCTTCTACACTTCATTCAGACAGATCCCTGAAAATATTTACAATTCTCACTTTTATCCAAACTGGCTCTTTTTCAATTATATCTATCATCCATCTGTCTGTCTCTTATTCATAAGGTTCTCAATAACAGCCTCAACTAGAAAACATATTTTCCTTGCACTAATTTCTATATCTACTTAAACCTCAATTCAATCAGACAGCCTTGAATAGATGATTGGCTTATGCATTTGTTTTTGTCGGTTAGCTTAACTGCACTTTGTTTCCAGAGGGCAGGCAATGAAAATGAACTTCACACTTTCTTGTATTCACCACAGTACATAGACAAAATTTTTCACTACTGACAGTAACAGAATGATTGGCGACAGAAGTGGTGGTGATAGTAGTAGTAGTAACAATTAACAATTACTATAGGAGCAGTTCTAAGAGCTTTAAATGTATTATTACACTAAATTTTCACAATTACTCCATGAGATAGTTTATATTATTACCCCTGATTTACAGCTTGTAAAACTGGTCACAGAGAGGTTGGGTAACCTGCCAAATATCACACAGCTAATGAAGACTACATAAATTGAGATGAACAAGTTGAAGAAATTTTGACAGCAAAAAAAAAAAAAAAAAAGACAGTTATCTTTTGGTTCAAATCGTTAACTTATTTGCAAATAAAATACATTAAAAGCACTGATGGACAGTTATGGCATAATGGTACAAAGATAGGGAAAATTCAAAGACATAATCGCTTTATGAATTCTTATTTCTGACCACAGTTCATTTTTTATAGTTCATCTTTGTGGAAGGTATTAAATATGAGCAGATAGCATGCTAACATAACATTAAAAAAAAATTGGAGTTCCGCATTTTAAAACAGCACTGGTTTTATGTCAGCTGGCTCCCTAATTTTCTTAAATTCTTACAATTCTGGCACCAGAGGAATTAAAACAGCTATATTTTGCCATATGAAATAGAGTAGAAGTATACAAAGAAACAAAGCTATTTTCTAACATCATAACTTTAGGGAGGAAAAAAAGAGAATCTATGCAAATGCAGGACAGATGAATTCCAAAATTGGAATCTTCTGTAAAGTTTAGTCAAAAGCAACTTAATTATAGGGAAGATTCTTTAATTACACCCTACAGAAACACAAAAAAAAAAAATGAAGAGAAAACACCACTTGGCTTTATTTTTTTAAACTGTCATGGGGAACTTAAATAGCTAATAAACACAAGCATAGTCTCAAGACTTCTATATTCTATAGATAGAATCATTTCTAAATTCACACAGAATTATAGATATAAGAGTCCTCTAACAATAATAATCAGCAACAAATCCAAAAAATTCCTTCCAGTTTTATTAACTTTGAGTGAAATGTTTTCTTTATACAAATTTAAATGTCTCATGTTTAAGCTAATTTCTTCTCTCTCCTTCCATGAAGGAAAAAACTTTCAGCCTTCATCTGAATGATACTTGATTCTTTTTCTTTTCTTCTTCTTTTTCTTTCTTTTTTTTTTTTTTTTTTTTTTTGGCAGTACTAGAGATTCAACCCAGGGCCTTGCTCATGCTAGGCAAGTGCTCTATCTCTGAACTACATGCCCAGCTCTTGGTATTTCATTCTTAATTTACATTTCTAAATCATAAGACCTTGAAAAGGTAACTTATTTTAAAAATATTAACTTGCCCTTAAAAAGGCAAAAAAATTCTAAAATTTATATTCTTCTAATATAATATCAAGTTTTTAGGACAAAGTATTTTTTCTTCTGTAAGTTGAAAAGAAAAAGAAAAAAAATATGGAATAAGATAACAGAGTAAGGAATTTTGGAGTCAAACACAGATCCCAATTCCAGCTGCACATTCTTAAGCAAGTAACTGATGTATCTTGGTTCATCTATAAAATGGATATAACAATACTAATCTTATAAAAATGCTCTAAGCTAGAAACAATGAATGCAAAGTGCTTACTACAGGGACAACATATTATAGTTAACTCAGAATTATGTGTAGCCATCATGTCCTCAAATATTTAGTTCTTCCTTTCTAAAAATTAAATAAGATGTCAAAAATTAAAATAAATGCAGAAATTATAAAGAATAACCATATATTAACTACTTAAGGAGGAAAAAACAAAGATTATTACTTAGTCTCATTTGTTTCTGATAGAGGTTTTTTATTAAATATATTTTTTAGTTGTAGGTGGACACAATACCTTTATTTATTTATTTATTTATTTATTTTTATGTGTTGCTAAGGGTCAAACCCAATGCCTCACATGTGCCAGGCAATTGCTCTACCACTGAGCCACGACTCCAGCCCCCCCATAGAGGTTTTTAAAAAACATAATACCTGGACCAAAAATAATCACATAAATTCAAACTCAATGCTAAAATAAATGAAGACTTCACAAACAAATGCAAACTAGAAATATTTTGTGGTTATAACACAGAAACCATAATCATTCTTGTAAATTAATTTCAAAATTCTGTAATATTAATATGCCAACCTATAGAAGAACTAAACATATCACTTTAAAATATGAACATAGTGCTATTTAAAGGATTAATTCTGTTTCTCCCTTCTAACAAATTTTCATCTTCAAACTGTTTCTCCTATTACATATAACAAGACAAATGATATCATTAACAAAGAATTAAATCACAAACACTTCCCTTTGCCTTATAAAAACCAAAGTAAAATTATTTTTGGTTCTTGATGGATGTCAGGGGCCAAATCACCATGATAAGAGCCATTAAGTGAGTGTCTCCTATGTGCAAGGATTAATGATAATTACAATCTAGTAAGATCAATATTAGCATTCTGTATTACAGATAAGGAAACATTCAGTGAGTCCAAATGCATAACCCAGGCTAATATTTAGTAATTAAAACAAGAGATGATGAGGGTATAATTGTAAGATTCTAAAGCTTAGTGGCATGGTTTGAGTTTCCTTAAATGCCCTCAACAGAAGCACAAAAGGCAACCAAGAAAACTACAACAAAATCAAGTGACCAGTAGACAGAATGCTATTACCTCAGCAGTGAAGTGGTCAAACCTTCCATAAACTGCAATTATAGAACTGGATAAAAAGAATGTTTAAAACACACTTAAAGACAATGAAAACTTACTCATAGCAGACTTTTGAGATTAATATTTAATCTAAAAAACTTGCATCTGGAAGAAGTACAAATTGCTAGCTTGTGGTTTTTCAAGTCTAAGGGCACTATTTGACCTGAGCCCAGTTCACCTAGCTCAGAGCAAAGGCTGCAGGAAAATGGTGGTTAGTTTGGGCAACAGAAGTTTGAAGCTTTATGGGCTTCAAGTTATTAGAAGACAGAATGCAAAGCCAGCAGAGCTAACAGTAGTTGACCACATGTCCTCAATCTGGGTAGGGTCAGGAGAACTGCAAATAAATCCTCAACTCCTTGTAGTAAATATTTTTTGTGTGTTTTAAATTATTTTGTTGTTGTTGTTGTAGATGGACAATATGCCTTTATTTTTATTTATTTATTTTTATGTGGTGCTGAGGATCGAACCCAGCACCTCACACATGCTAGGCAAGCGCTTTGCCACTGAACTACAGCCTCAGCCCTCTAGTAAATGTTTTTTGTATCTGAATTTAAAAAAAGTCTGAAACTATTTGAGATATATTTTACAGGACTGAACAAATGAATAAAAGTACTGATGCTGTTGGGAGAAGCAAACACAAAATACAAAATGGGAGAAGGACCAAGCAAGAAAAAACCCCATGAAGATGAAATGGAGCTGGACACATCAGGTGAACTCAACAGACTTCTAATGTTACATGTATGTATGTGTAAAACATAAATGCATTTCCTAAATCTGCCTGAAAAAGAGGTCAATAAGTATATGAAAGAACAGTGAACACACCCGGATCCTGGTTTCTTTTTTTTTTTTTTTATTTATTTTTTTAGTTGTAGATGGACACAATGCCTTTACTTTATTTTTATGTGCTGAGGATAGAACCCAGTGCCTCACCTATGCTAGGCAAGCGCTCTACCACTCCAGCTCCCCCAGATCCTGGTTTCGAAGACTTGCTTTAGTCAGCTTTCATGACACTGTGACCAATATACCTGACAGAAACAACTTAAAAGTAGGGAAAGTTTATTAGATGCTCATAGTTTCAGAGGTTTCAGTCAAAAGTGGTCATTCCAGTGCTCTAGGCCCAAGATGAGGCACCATAATATGGGGACAGGGCCCAGTGAAGGAATGCTGCTCAGATCATGGAGAGGTCATGAAGCAGGGAGAGAGGGGAGAGAAGGGGCCACAGGGAAGATACAGCTTCCAGGGCACACCTGAGAGACCCATCTTCTTCAGCCATGCCCCACAAGCCTACAGTTACCACCCAGTTAGGCCATTAAAACTCAGACAGACTGAGAAGGTTGCAGCCTTCACAATCCAATCATTTCACCTCTGAACATTCCTGCATTAACATAGATTCTTTGGAGGACATCTCATATCCATACCATAACCACCATTTCTATTAAAAGAAACTAAGGTTCTTTGGAAACATAGTTGATACTAGGATTATGGCAGAGGGAAGATAAGATAAACATATAACTGCTTGTTACAGCAGAAAGTAATGAAGTTCTCAAAAATAAAGTTGGGGTCATGTCATAAGCATGCAGGGGCCAGCTTGAGAGGGGCTCCTACTAGCCAAATCTGGGACAATTTAGGCACTAAAATAATTAAAATGGTCCTTCTCCCATTTTGTATTTTGTATTTGCTTCTCCCAACAGCATCAGTTCTTTTATTCATTGTTCAGACAATAAGGGATTATAAACATTGAGAAAAACTGAAATTCGTGAGTCCATGACAACAACAGATTAATGAGAATAAGGCAACAAAGAATGCCAACTGCTTTATTTTATAATATTTAACATTAAAAAGTTTTTTAAAGATGTATTTTTGGAATCCAGAAAAATAACACATTAAAAGCTGCTGAGAAAACAGAGGCTTTAGAACAGCGTAAGTGTGACTCAGTGAAGAACTGACCTTAATTAGTATCTCCTTCTATTTAAAATCAGTTCAGACACTCCGAAATATACTGCTTTGGAGTAGGGGTTTCTTATACAACAAAGATTTACAGCCTTTGCTTCACTGACTATAATCTTAATTTGTTTTAAAAAATGTTATTGGGTTAGTAAAATCAGACCCTCAAATATATCCACTACATTATTCAATGTCTTACATAAAGCTTTATGGACACATCCCTCTTAGAATGTGAAGTCAGAATTTTTTTCTCCTAAAGGCCATGCATACTTTATCAGAAAATTGAATTAAGTGCTTGTGAGGTAATACAGGTTACTTAGCTTGAGTTAGCCATTTTACAATGTGTATATATCTATATCTGTCTCTAATATATTTCAAAACAACATGTTGTACAAAATAAACACAATTTTTCAATTAAAAATAAGTTAATTTTAAAAAAATGATAATAAGAGCTAAATAATTCATCAATTTCCTTTGTTGCCAAGGCTGTCAGAAAATTTATCTCTTTTTCTATATGGTTGTTTTGATCTAATTTATCTTGTACTTAATCTCACAAGGGTATCAAATAAATTTATAGGAGTAAACAGTAACTCAGCAGTCAAACAGAACAAGAAGTAACATGAGCAACTTGAGAAAGCAAGGAAGAAAAGGAGTACAAACAATGCAGGACAGCCTAAATATTCAGGAGGACCTAGAGTCATCAGAAAAATGGTCATATAAAGAACTCAAGGAACACCTTAGACAGATGGAATGGAACCTTAAAGAGGATACGAGACAGCAAATTCAAGCAGCGAAAGAACGCATTGAGAATGAATTACATAAACAGATAAAAGAAGAAGTTAAGCATCTTTATCAGGAGATAGAGATTATAAAAAATAATCAAACAATAATTCTAGAAATGAAGGAAACGATAAACCAAATTAAAAACTCAATTGAGAGTATCACTAACAGAGTGGAGCAAGTAGAAGCCAGAACGTCAGATAATGAAGACAAAATATATCATCTTGAAAAGAGTCTAGCCAACTCAGAAAGGCTGGTAAAAAATCACAAGAAAAACATCCAAGAGTTATGGAATAACATAAAAAAACCAAACTTACGAGTCATCGGGATAGAAGAAGGTACAGAGATTCAAAGCAAGGGAATGAGTAACCTGCTGAATGAAATACTTACAGAAAACTTTCCAGAAATAAAAAAGAAAACAGATATACAAATTGAAGATGCATACAGGACACCGAGCACACAAAAGCATAGTAGACCAACGCCAAGACACATTGTTATGAAGATATCCAATATACAGAACAAAGAGAAAATATTAAAAGCTACAAGAGAAAGGAGATAGATTACATTCAAGTGTAAACCAATAAGGTTAACAACGGATTTTTCATCACAGACGCTGAAAGCAAGAAGGTCATGGAACAATGTATTTCAAACACTGAAAGACAATGGATGCCAACCAAGAATTCTGTATCCAGCAAAATTAAGCTTCAGGTATGACAACGAAACAAAAATCTTTCATGATAAACAAAAGTTAAAAGAATTTCCAGCCAGAACACCAGCATTGCAAAGCATTTTCAGCAAAACACTACACGAGGAAGAAATGAAAAACAATAACCAAAACCATCAGTGGGAAGTGCCTCGGTAAAGACAGAGGGCGAGGGGAAAGATAATCATGGAGAAACAAACTAAATTTTTTTAAAAAAGGATAAATAATCAAACATGGCTGGAAGTACAAACCATATATCAATAGTAACTCTGAATGTTAATGGCTTAAACTCTCCAATAAAGCGACATAGGCTGGTATCATGGATTAAAAAAACAAATGCAACAATATGCTGCCTCCAGGAGACACATCTGATTGGAAAAGACATACACAGGCTGAAGGTGAAAGGATGGGAAAAAATATACCACGCACACAGTCCTCGTAAGCAAGCAGGGGTAGCCATCCTCATATCGAATAAAATCGACTTCAAGACTAAGTTAATCAAAAGGGATAAGGAAGGACATTATATACTGTTAAAAGGAACCATTCACCAACAAGACACAACAATTATCAATATTTATGCACCAAATAATGGTGCTGCAACATTCATAAAACAAATTCTCCTCAAGTTCAATAATCAAATAGACCACAACACAATAATTATGGGTGACTTCAACACACCTCTCTCACCATTGGACAGATCCTCCAAACAAAAGTTGAATAAAGAAACTATAGAACTCAATACCACAATCAATAACCTAGACTTAACTGACATATATAGAATATATCAACCATCATCAAATGGATATACTTTTTTCTCAGCAGCACATGGATCCTTCTCAAAAACAGACCATATATTATGCCATAGGACAACCCTCAGTAAATATAAAGGGGTGGAGATAATACCATGCATTTTATCTGATCATAATAGAATGAAACTGGAAATCAATGATAAAAGAAGGAAGGAAAAATCCCACATCACATGGAAAATGAACAATATGTTACTGAATGATCAAGGGGTTACAGAAGACATAAAGGAGGAAATCAAAAAATTCTTAGAGATAAATGAAAATACAGACACAACATATCGGAATCTATGGGACACTATGAAAGCTGTTTTAAGAGGGAAATTCATCGCCTGGTGGTCATTCCTCAAAAAAAGAAAAAAACAACAAATAAATGAGCTCACACTTCATCTCAAAGCCCTAGAAAAGGAAGAGCAAAACAACAGCAAATGTAGCAGAAGGCAAGAAATAATTAAAATCAGAGCGGAAATCAATGAAACTGAAACAAAAGAAACTATTGAAAAAATTAACAAAACTAAAAGTTGGTTCTTCGAAAAAATAAATAAGATTGACAGACCTTTAGCCATGCTAACGAAGAGAAGAAGAGAGAGAACTCAAATTACTAACATACGGGATGAAAAAGGCAATATCACAACAGATGCTACAGAAATACAGAAGACAATTAGAAATTATTTTGAAAACCTATATTCCAATAAAATAGAAGATAGTGAAGACATCGGTAAATTTCTTAAGCCATATGATTTGCCCAGACTGAGTCAGGAGGATACACACAATTTGAACAGACCAATATCAATGGATGAAATTGAAGAAGCCATCAAAAGACTACCAACCAAGAAAAGCCCAGGACCGGATGGGTATACAGTGGAGTTTTACAAAACCTTTAAAGAAGAATTAATACCAATACTTTTCAAGTTATTTCAGGAAATAGAAAAAGAGGGAGCTCTTCCAAATTCATTCTATGTGGCATTTATACACCATGGAGTATTACGCAGCACTAAAAAATGACAAAATCACGGAATTTGCAGGGAAATGGATGGCACTAGAGCAGATTATGGTTAGTGAAGCTAGCCAATCCCTAAAAAACAAATACCAAATGTCTTCTTTGATATAATGAGAGCAACTATGAACAGAGCAGGGAGGAAGAGCAGGAAGAAAAGATTAACATTAAACAGAGACATGAGATGGGAGGGAAAGGGAGAGAAAAGGGAAATTGCATGGAAATGAAGGGAGACCCTCATTGCTATACAAAATTACATATAAGAGGTTGTGAGGGGAATGGGAAAATAAACAAGGAGAGAAATGAATTACAGTAGATGGGGTAGAGAGAGAAGATGGGAGGGGAGGGGAGGGGGGATAGTAGGGGATAGGAAAGGTAGCAGAATACAACAATTACTAATAGGGCATTATGTAAAATTGTGGATGTGTAACCGACGTGATTCTGTAATCTGCATTTGGGGTAAAATTGGGGGTTCATAACCCACTTCAATCTAATGTATGAAATATGATATGTCAAGAGCTTTGTAATGTTGTGAACAACCAATAAAAAAATAAATAAAAAAAAATTAAAAAAATCTAGGAAATTACCAGTCACCAATTTCCTTCTGATGTTGAGTAAAAAAAAAAAAAAAAAAAAAATATATATATATATATATATATATATATAAATAAATAAATAAATAAATGCTATTCGCCACATCAACAGACTTAAAGATAAGAACCATATGATCATCTCGATAGACGCAGAGAAAGCATTTGACAAAGTACAGCATCCCTTTATGTTCAAAACATTAGAAAAACTAGGGATAACAGGAACACACCTCAACATTGTAAAAGCAATCTATGCTAAGCCTCAGGCTAGCATCATTCTGAATGGAGAAAAATTGAAGGCATTCCCTCTAAAATCAGGAACAAGACAGGGATGCCCTCTCTCACCACTTCTATTTAATTTAGTCCTTGAAATACTAGCCAGAGCAATTAGACAGACAAAAGAAATTAAAGGCATAAAAATAGGAAAAGAAGAACTTAAATTATCACTATTTGCGGACGACATGATTCTATACCTAGAAGACCCAAAAGGGTCTACAAAGAAACTACTAGAGCTAATAAATGAATTCAGCAAAGTGGCAGGATATAAAATCAACACGCATAAATCAAAGGCATTTCTGTATATCATCGACAAAACTTCTGAAAAGGAAATGAGGAAAAACACTCCATTCATAATATCCTCAAAAAAAATAAAATACTTGGGAATCAACCTAACAAAAGAGGTGAAAGATTTATACAATGAAAACTACAGAACCCTAAAGAGAGAAGTAGAAGAAGATCTTAGAAGATGGAAAAATATACCCTGTTCATGGATAGGCAGAACTAACATTATCAAAATGGTGATATTACCAAAAGTTCTCTATAGGTTTAATGCAATGCCAATCAAAATCCCAACGGCATTTCTTGTAGAAATAGATAAAGCAATCATGAAATTCATATGGAAAAATAAAAGACCCAGAATAGCAAAAGCAATTCTAAGCAAGAAGTGTGAATCAGGCGGTATAGCGATACCAGATTTCAAACTATATTACAGAGCAATAGTGACAAAAACAGCATGGTACTGGTACCAAAACAGGCGGGTGGACCAATGGTATAGAATAGAGCACACAGAGACTAATCCACAAAGTTACAACTATCTTATATTTGATAAAGGGGCTAAAAGCATGCAATGGAGGAAGGATAGCATCTTCAACAAATGGTGTTGGGAAAACTGGAAATCCATATGCAACAAAATGAAACTGAATCCCTTTCTCTCGCCATGCACAAAAGTTAACTCAAAATGGATCAAGGAGCTTGATATCAAATCAGAGACTCTGCGTCTGATAGAAGAAAAAGTTGGCTACGGTCTACATACTGTGGGGTCGGGCTCCAAATTCCTTAATAGGACACCCATAGCACAAGAGTTAATAACAAGAATCAACAAATGGGACTTACTTAAACTAAAAAGTTTTTTCTTAGCAAGAGAAACAATAAGAGAGGTAAATAGGGAGCCTACATCCTGGGAACAAATTTTTACTCCTCACACTTCAGATAGAGCCCTAATATCCAGAGTATACAAAGAACTCAACAAATTAGACAATAAGATAACAAATAACCCAGTCAACAAATGGGCCAAGGACCTGAACAGACACTTCACAGAGGAGGACATACAATCAATCAACAAGTACATGAAAAAATGCTCACCATCTCTAGCAGTCAGAGAAATGCAAATCAAAACCACCCTAAGATACCATCTCACTCCAGTAAGATTGGTAGTCACTATGAAGTCAAACAACAAGTGCTGGCGAGGATGTGGAGAAAAGGGTACTCTTGTACATTCCTGGTGTGACTGCAAACTGGTGCGGCCAATTTGGAAAGCAGTTTGGAGATTCCTGGGAAAGCTGGGAATGGAACCACCATTTGACCCTGCTATTGCCCTTCTAGGACTATTCCCTGAAGACCTTAAAAGAGCATGCTACAGGGATACTGCCACATTGATGTTCATAGCAGCACAATTCACAATAGCTAGACTGTGGAACCAACCCAGATGCCCTTCAATAGATGAATGGATAAAAAAAAATGTGGCATTTGTACACCATGGAATATTACGCAGCACTAAAAAATGACAAAATCATAGAATTTGCAGGGAAATGGATGGCACTAGAGCAGATTATGGTTAGTGAAGCTAGCCAATTCCTAAAAAACAAATACCAAATGTCTTCTTTGATATAATGAGAGCAACTATGAACAGAGCAGGGAGGAAGAGCAGGAAGAAAAGATTAACATTAAACAGAGACATGAGGTGGGAGGGAAAGGGAGAGAAAAGGGAAATTGCATGGAAATGAAGGGAGACCCTCATTGCTATACAAAATTACATATAAGAGGTTGTGAGGGGAATGGGAAAATAAACAAGGAGAGAAATGAATTACAGTAGATGGGGTAGAGAGAGAAGATGGGAGGGGAGGGGAGGGGGGATAGTAGGGGATAGGAAAGGTAGCAGAATACAACAATTACTAATAGGGCATTATGTAAAATTGTGGATGTGTAACCGACGTGATTCTGTAATCTGCATTTGGGGTAAAATTGGGGGTTCATAACCCACTTCAATCTAATGTGTGAAATATGATATGTCAAGAGCTTTGTAATGTTGTGAACAACCAATAAAAAAGTTAAATTAAATTTAAAAAAAAAAGAAATAATTGAAAAAAAAATCTCACAAGGGTATATGTTTTCTTCGAAAAACACCTCAAGTTCTTCAAGATAGAAGAGGGACTTCAGGTTAAAATTAAAAACTAATTGTCTTAATAATATGATACAACACTAATGTAAAATAATAGAGCCTCTTAATAGCAGTACTACAAATATAGCAATTGAATTCATTTGTGGTTAAAAAAAGAAACTTTAGTCAACTCAAACATACAACCATTTAGAATGATTGCTTTTTAATAAGTAAGACAAAAGCAAAATGTTAGAAGCTATATTTACAAACAAAATTATCTTTCCACATCCAAGCTACTGCTTGGGAACTCAAAACTATATTTCAGATAATTAGAACTGAACTTCCCTTTACAGTATGAGACCCTTTAAATTAATAAAATTCTAATTCTCACAACAAAATATGCAAAAGAGAAGACAGTTTTGTTTAATGCCCTTTTTCTTGATAAATACTATAATGATGATCTTGAGAAATAATAACAGAAGCTATTTCAACTGCAGGCTTACCACAAGGTAGGCACTGTGGTGCAGCTGCCTATCTCTGATCAAAATTACCATCTCTAAGAGTTTCAAAAAGCACTGTGTTCTATTAACATTTCTAATTTGTTTCCACATTGGCAAAATTTACTCTCAAAACCTTACAACAGGGAAGTTCAATAAAAGTCTTCAAAGACTTTTCTGTAAGTCTGAAGTTACTTCAAAATAAAGTTAAAAAGTTCTCACTCAGAACCATTTTATTTTTATTTCAAATTGATACTTTAAAAACTGAAAGTCCTCACATGGAACTATGGCTACCTGTGGGTGAGGGGTATGATATTCCACCTTATGGATCTGGAGAAACAATTACTGAAGTTATATTCTTTGTACTTGATTCAAGTTCTAAAAAGTTTAACAAATAAAAATATGAAGCTAAAATTAATAGTAAATGATCCATATGATATAACAATTCAGATAGGTTTAAATAGGTCTTGTTCAAACAGCAGAAATGTGAATATGCATGCCCAAATGCTAAAAACAAAGGAAATACCAAGGCATGACCGCATGCTAATTCAAAACAACTTTATGGACAAATCATCTACAGAAACACCTTAATTTTAACTGGTTTGTGTTGTTTTAAAATTTTGACCATTCTATTTATTTCCAATTTTTTTTTGTATCACTAAGTAGTTATGGTTAAAACACACACACTCCTCAAGGTGTTACATATTTAACTTGTTTCCAATATGTGAAATAAGCATTGCTTTTGGTTCTTCCTCCAAAAAAGGGGCACTATTATTTGTTCTGATATTTTCTCTAGTGTCATTCTCTGCTTCAGAGATGACAATAAACCACAGAGGATGAATTTACACTCAAAATAAGACAAAAACTGAAATAATGCTTAGTAATATCTCCTCTTTAGTTGGAATCTACCTGAGAGTTCTATTTTACAGTAAAATGTGTGCTATCACCTTGACTCCATCCATCATCATCAACCTAGATCCCTCTCTCTTTACCATCAACCTTGATCCTTATAAGAACTTTTTTAAAAATATTTTTTTAGACATTGATGAACCTTTAATTTTATTCATTTATTTATATGTGGTGCTGAGGATAGCACCCAATGCCTCACACATGCTAGGCAAGTGCTCTACCACTGAGCCACAACCCCAGCCCCTTGTAAGAATTTTTACTGGTTTCTCATGTATCCTTTCATATTTATTATGCAGTTCTTTATTAAAATAAAGAGGGTTGCAACTACTCCACAAATTGTTGTGCTTTCCTTTTATCTCAATTCAAGGAGACCTAAATAATGTCTGTCTACCCTTTCTCAAGCTCATGCAGTCTCTGATTCCTGTGGCAAGGCTTCGAGTAGTTCCACAGGAAAAGCAAAAAGATCAGTGAGCAAAGAAACACCAAAACTAGCAGTCACACAGACACGAGCTAACACACATCAATCAATCCTTCACCTCACCAGCAATACTAAGGCAAAAAAAGAACTAGTCTTTTCTAAATACCGAGCATGGTACCTAATACATCTATTTTACTATAGTTCCTTTTACAAAATATAGAGGATATTTAGTCTTTTGAGGGAGGGGGCAGGGACAGTAAAAGAATTCTTTGTCAATCACACTTTGTGACAGAATGATGCATAATCGCAATGTCACCTCAGGACTTAAATGGAAGCTTGGTACTCAGGTGCTTATTTTTATTATGGTTTGGAAATAAAAACTATAAGTACTAAGTAAATGATACAAGCAAGCATCAGAAAAATGTAGCAGACAGAGTACATTTCACTTGGAATTATCAGGAGAGACATTAAGGCTGAACTAGGCAAGGTTGGTTTTAGGGAGCAGAGAATGGGGTAAGACAAGGAAAGAGCGAAGAGTCAACTTAAGGGGTTTTATACTTTAAAAGGCAAACTACAGCTAGTGGTCCAAATCCAATCCACTGCTTATTTTATTTGGTTTAAAGGTTCATCAACATTTAAAAAAAATTTTTTTAATTCTTTTTTTTAATGTTTTAAATAGTTAAAAAAATCAAAAGACATTTCATGACACATGAAAATTAAGATATTCATATATGAAGTTTTACAGCTACACAGCCATGCCATACATTTGCATGATGTCTGTGATCTACATGGCAGAGCTGGGAACTGCAACAGAGACCTCAACTCACAAAGCCTAAAATATTTACTATTGGCATTTCAGAGAAAAAAATTGTCAATCTCTTCCCTTAGGACAGCCTATTTATCTCAAATATTATAAGTGTGGGGCTGGGAAGAGGATGGTGAGAAAGAACAGAATAAGAGACTCATAGGTGGAAGTAAGGATTTTAGTCCACATCCTAGAAGTAGTGGGGAAGTCATTAAATAAAAGAGTTTTAAAGAAAATGACAACTAGATTTGTATTTTGAAAAGATCATTCTGGCTGTTATACTGGGAGCTAGAGTGTTAAAAGATAAATAAGAAAACTAGTGTAGTAAATAGTTCAAGCAAGATAAGAACTTAATTTGTGGGAGCAAAATTATTTCTGAACCCAGAAGGGTTCAAAGTCTGGCTATGCAACTTGCCAGGTTATTTCAATTCTCACAATTCTCACATTCATTATGTTACAACAGTTTTAGGTAGAGAAAGCTAAAAATATTCCAAAGTATGTACATCTAAAAAGTTTGGGAATATTACAGAATAAGTGCTCCCTTAGAATACTTTCTAAAATGTTTTATTCTTGTTATACGCTAGAAAAGACTTTTACTAAATTTACAATTAAAGAATTTACAAGTAAACAATACAACATAAATTAACAAAAACAAAAAAGGGAATATATACAAATGCTGCTTAGGTACATTTTTCAGAGCCCTTTTTTTCCCATAGTGTAGTAGTAACAAAACAAAGAACGTACCTGCTACATTCTAACAACGTAACTTTAAGACGTCCTTCAACAAGTGCCCACTGGTGTATATGGATATACTCTTCATCTTCTTCAGATTCTTGCAAGGTCTGATATGGAAAAAACGGCTTGAACCTGACAAAAGTAAAAATAAGTCTAAATTTCTAAATAACACACCACTCTAAAGTTCAAAGCACAATAACAACACATACACATACTTTAGAAAACAATACAAAACACCTAATACTGCATGTGCTCTACAAAACAAAAGCTTATTGTATTTGCCCATAAATGGCAACAACTAGTGGCCCTTTTTTTTTTTTTTTTTTTTTTTTGGTACTAGGGATTGAACCCAGAGATACTTTTATCACTGAGCTACATTCCCTGCCCTTTTCATTTATTTTGAGACAGGTCTACCTAAGTTGCTGAGGCCGGCCTTGAATTTTCAATCCTCTGGTCTCAGCCTCCCCAGTCCCTGGAATTACAGGTGTGTGCCACCATGTCCATAAAATGGTACCTTCTTTATAGCACCCAGGAATTCTCACTTTTTGGTCTGCTCTCAATAAAAAGGCAGGACTCATCACTAAAAAGGAAACTCCAGAAGAAGCCAGTAGGTTTAGGTGGGGCAGGAGATTCTTTGGATCAGATAGGAAAAGTATTCCTATAGCACAAGTTCAAAATTCAGAATGTACTGTTTTATGAAAATAATGAAATAGAAATTAGTACATGATAATTATAATTTCAGTAAAAATTAATAGCAGCAAGGTATTCACCAGAGTAACAAGGTAACAAGTAACCTGTCTAGTAGCTGTTTCACATGCATTATTTTATTTAATGCTCACAAACTAAGTGGTGATATTGCTTGCTCTTTTCTGCAGATGAAGAGTGAGTCTTCATCTGAGTGAAGCATTTGTTCAATTTTACACAGTGAGTGGCAAAACCAGAATTCAAGCTAGTCTGACTCCACCAAAACCCAAACTATCTCACAATTTTGTCACCCATGAATTATTTGGGCTATGTGTTCATTGTTAACCCTTATTTTTAATGGAGATACTTATGCTGAATTATATAAACTGTAGGCTTTAAAAAAACTTTTAATCTGAAATAGAACTCATACTATAGCAAAGGACAAAGAAAATGAGAGAAAACTGGACTTGAGGCCCTGTAGTTTTCAATTCACCCTAAACACTATCACTAACACTAACCATGGCATTTGCTTGTTCAGAAAGTTTTCATGGCTTCCCACTGACCACAAAAGAACAGCAAGAAAAAAGCTGGGTGTGGTGGTGCACACTAGTAAGCCTGTAGTCCCAGCTATTCAGGAGGCTGAGGCAGGAGTCATAAGAGTTCACAACCATCCTGGGCAACATAACACTATCCTGTTTCAAAAGAGAGAGTCCTAAGTCACTAGTTCCACATTCAAGATCCACCACAATTTTTCTAATCATATATTTACTTAAAATAAATCTTTCAATCTAGGCAGTTACATTCTATAGTTCAAAAACATTACATATTCCTGCTTTCAGGTCTTCTCTACCCACTGAAGGTTTTCCTTAGTACTCAAGGATCGTCCAGCTCCTAAGCTCTTTCTATAATTGGTTTCAGATTCTAGACCACAGCAGTCCCATCCACTGGTTTCAATTCTGTTTATCTTGCAGTCATTTAAATGGCCTAGTCTCACAATTCTCTGCACAAGTCACATACCTGACAAGGCTCCTCATACACTTAAGACTTGAGTATGTGCTGAGTTAATTATAAAAATCCAACACTGAAAATGAAATAAAACACTTGGAAAGTATTAGTAGCCCACTATAGTTTATACCTGAAAAATACTGAAGAGGGGAAGTATCACCATCTATCTGAGGTGGCGACCTACGGTGGGTTCACAAAATCTGACTATTTCAATAACTTAAGGAAATGGCCAAGAAACCATGCAAACACACAGAAGTACCTTTTCAAAATCCAGGGATGGCTCTGTAACCTTAGGGGTCAGTGGAAAGAGAGAGAGCCACTGGAATTTTTTTTTTCTTATATAGGTAACACACAAGGGGAGGTTCCATGGAACATTCTATCCCAAAAAGGGCAAAGGGGTAGGATTACCAAGGAATAGGTGAGTGTAACTCAACCCCACTGGGTGACGCCCACTCCTGGAGCCACACCTTCCTAATCCAAGCAGAAGTAAAGCCCAATGTATTGTGGGGTACAATAACTGCTCAGCACCCCTTTACTCAGGACTCACAGGTGTGCATAAAGCTTCTGTCCAGAGCGGCTCCCAAATGAGAAGGGTACTGTTTTATGTCTTCCTAGTAAACAGGACTAAAGAAAAAAAAAAACTTTTTAAGAAAACAGAATTAGACACACAGACAATGCTTAGTGCTTTCTCCTTTATCTGAACTAGTATAGCAAACAGAAGCCCCTTCTTTTCTCCCAGCTACTACACTAATTTGCATTTGAAGTAATTTGATTCAGACAAACTGGCACCAAAGTTTTAGAGGGAAAAATATAGGAACCAAATTAATTATATTAACACAATGCTGTAATTGAGTGCTTTTAACACAAACCTTATAGCTCCTAAAGAGCATATAACCTTGTTACTCTGTAAAAAAATTACAAATATCACTACATACACTAGCAATTTCAAATGTAGTAATCCAAGCTAATTAGCTAAAATAAAAACTGCTTTTAGAAAACTTTTCTTGTCAAGTATAAAGTTAAAATTCAATAAAAAATTTCTCACAGGGGTGTGAATTGAATGTTATATGGAATAAAGTCTAATTTGGTTAAGTAATACCTAGAGGATTTAACTAAGAGTGTTTATGCACAAAAATATATTAAAATCAGAAAAACAAAATAAAAATAAAATAAAATCAGAAACATATTCCTTTTAAAATGAATATACTAAGCTGGAATGCAGCTCAGTGGTAGAGCACTTGCCTAGTATGTGTGAGGACCAAGCTTCAATGCCCAGTGCAGCCAAGAAAAACAACAGAATCTACACACGAATGTTTTATAAAAACACTTGGTTTTCAAAACATTTAAGTCCAAGCCTTTTAAAAAATCTCAAAACCATAAGGAGTCCAAATAATTATGCAGACTTCCTGTTTCCCTTCCTTTTATCTTCCTGTCCTACCGAATTATCTTTCCTTAGTTTATCTCCTGTTAGTCAAAAATGTCCATTTTCTCGCTCAAGTTCCCAGGAAACGAGCCTTCTTTACCAAGCTACCTGAACTCCTCCTACAGAAACTTAGGAATTTAACCTAGGAAAATTTATTTTCAGGGTAATAGCATGAGGAACTGTGCTGATGGGCTCCCCAGTGAAACTGGTGAAAACTATTTTAAAACAAAATACTTAACAGCCTTTGTAAGTGGTCCTAAGGGCAACAGCAAAGGACGAAACTCTATTCAAGACAACATGAAACATCTGTTAAGAAAGCCAAGTCTGTGGTATTTGGACCAAGACTACTCCCCTACCCTGCAAACTCAGGGAGGCAGAGGCTAAACTCCAGCTCTCAGTCGGAGGGCTTTCTTGAAGAATAAGACACCAGTATCTCTCATTTGCCTCCAGCTACCTGTTCCTAGACAAGTGTGGTCAAAGAATGGGGCATCCCATAATGAGACCCTGATCATCTTTGTCCTGGCTCTTGAAGTAGTTGTTCCACAGTGGGAAAGGCAAGCCAAAAAGCTTGGCTGCCCTTCCCATTTCAATGATCACCAATTAGAGTGGGGGTGTCACCCAAAGGGAAGCTTGCCATTGTTTCTGCCCCTAGCTCTAGTGCCTTGGCTCAGATATTTTGCTGGGGGAGAAGGAGAGACAGAAACAGGTCAGATCATAAAACAGGTATCTCCAATCTCATCCTAATAAAATAACTTTGTTTACCATACACTAAGAATTTCAAACCCATGTGGACTATCAAGTACAATGGCGACTGCAGCAAAAGGCAATGGGAGAGACTTATGGATTTAAGGAAGAGACAGCACACACTGCAGGCTGCAGAGTTTGCAGAACAGACCAGAATATGAAACAGCTGGCAGAAGCTTTCCTGGGGTGAGAACAAATATCAAACACTGACCTCAGAAACTTCCTGAAGGAGCCAAAATTTGGATTAACAAGGAGGTATTATGATAATGTCACAATCAGTAGAGTATCAATAAAGAGGAATTACTTTAAGAAAAACAAAATAGATATTGTGGAATTGAAAAGTATAACTGAACTGGGCATGGAGGTGCATGCCTTAATCCCAGAGGCTCAGGAGGCGAAGTCAGAAGGACCTCAAGTTCAAAGCCAGCCTCAGCAACTTAGTGAAGCCCTAAGTAACTCAGTGAGACTTTGTCTCTAAATAAAATATAAAAAAGTGGCTCAGTGGTTAAGTGTCCCTGAGTTCAATCCCTGGTACCAAAATGAAAAAGAAAAATAGTATAACTGAAAATTAAAAATTCACCTGAAGGATTTCCAACAGTAGATTTGAAGTGTCAGAAGAAAGAATTACTAAATTTGAAAAAAGAAGCCATGGGTGGGGAGAATAAAGAAAAATGTACTGAACTTTAGGGAAATGTGTGATACCATTAAGCACACCTACAACCACAGAATGGTAATACCAGAAAGAGACAGGAGAACAAAATATTCCAAGAAATAAAGAGAGATAGTCAGTAGGTCCTGAGCTCCATTCATATTAAAATCTGAGAATAGTAAAATTTATAGAGTGATTGTTTAAGATTGGGGATATGTAAGAGATTAGAAGGGTAAAAGCTAAGGGTTATGAGTTTTCTTTCTGAGATGTTAAAAATGCTCTAAAATTGACTATTATGATGGTTGCACATATATTTGAATATGCTAAAATCCAGTGAATTGCAATTTTTAAATAGGTGAATTGTATGGAATATGAATTATATTTCAATAAAGTTATTAAAAAATAATTACTCTTGTTTCTGCTTTGATATGTTTGGTTAGAATTATTTGATTAAATAATAAAACCATAAATGACAAAGCTCTACTTAAAATACATTAGAGCCCCCATTAAACATTATGAAAAACAAACATTTGTTGAATCCCTACTATACCAGGTGCTGACTGTAAAACACTTTATATTTATTTTAAAACTTAATCCTTAACAATGATCCCCAAACTAGGGATGTACACAGTACATAAAGGAAAGGGTCTTAGCACTTTCATACCTAGTAAACGTTAGTGCTAAAACTGAAATCTGTACTAGTGTCTGCTAAGACTTTCATAATAGAATACCACAGCCTGGGTATTCTGTTACGAAATATTCTGGGTATATTTTCTGACAGGTTTTGGAGGCTGGAAGTCTCAGATCAAGATGCAGGCAAGGTTGGTTTCCAGTGAGGATCTCTCCTTGGCTTGCAGATGGCTTCCTTCTCACCGTATCCTCTCATGGCCTTTTCTGCATGCATATTCCTGATGTCTCTTCTTCTTAGAGGGATACCAGTTTTATTAAGTTAGATCTTATGATATCACTTAACCTTAATTATCTCCTTGAAGGTCCAATCTCAAAACACAGTCACATTGAGTAAGATTTCAACAGAAGAATTTGCAAGGGACAGAAAGAGGACACAATTCAGTCCATAACACAAATGTAACTGCAGAGCCTGGTCTACAGTCTGAGGCTGATCTGACTGCCATCCTGTTAGCTGCAGGAATATATGCTCTAGTACCAGAGAAAAGGTACCTGCCAAGGAGTCTCCTCCTCTTATATGTATTATTATGCTTGACCCTCACAATTACACGGTGAGGCAAGCGGGTCCCCATCATTTCCTCATTTCCCACAGACACATTAACAGGGTCAGGAAGAACAAACTGCCGAAGGATGCACTTTTTATTTTAAAAATGACATAAAAATACAGGCCCACAAAATGGGGGCCTAAGGCAAAAATGAAAAAGTGATCCAGAAAATAGTTGAATCCAAGTCAGGAGAGCAATGATGTCCTAAAACCAGATGACTGATATGTGGAAAGCCAAATAAAGGAAATAAGAGAGATAAAAGAAATGAGGCGGGAGAGGGGCACTGTGAAAATTTGGTTTAAGGCAATATGATAAGAGAATAAAAAAGAATTCAAACAACTCAAGGAACATATTGCTTTTAATGATACAAAGGTTAAGAAACTAGAATATTTAAAAGGAAATGTTGAGAAGGAATTGTATGTGGACATAAAATTTATGTAGACATAATAATGTGAATACAGAGAATAAGAAAGACTTAACTATAAGCAGAACATAAACATTATAAGTTATATAAAAATAAGGATGTAGTTCAATGAATGAACTGAAATAGTGATATAATTATATTGGGAAAAGGCAAAAAAAAAGGAAGGCAAGAGAAGATACTGCTTAGCTAAATCCTCATCTATCTTAGAAAGTCAATCAATAGACAAGGTCTACAGTTGTTAAATTAAAAATAGCTATATTACATTGCTTACCGATATAGAGGTAATACCATAATTTATTGAATACTCAGCATGGAAACATTTATTGAATACTTAGCATGGAAAGGCATTATATTAACATAGTTAATTCCCACAACAATTTCATGAGATAGGTAATATTATTAACCTCCATTGTGCAAATGAGGGAGCTGAGACACAAAGACTTTGAACAATTTGCTCTCGGATATATCGCTATTAAGTGGAAGAGTCAATCTAAGCAGTTTAGCTTCACGATCATACCCTTGGTTAATGTTTCAACATTGTTGAAAAGAGAAATTACAAATGATTGCTTCTGAAGAACATGATTCAGCACAGAAAAGTAGAGGGTTTAGGAAGTAACTAATGATTTTCATGATAAATCCTTCTGTTATATTTGGTTTTTAAATTATGGGCATTAGCTAAAACAAAGATAGACAATACCAAATGTTGAAGAGGATGTGAAACTGTTGGTGTGAGATTATTAAAATTACTTTGAAAACTGTGTAAATATCTACTTAACCTGAAGAGATACACATAGCCCATGACTTAGCAACTGTACCCTTAGTCATAACCAATAGAAATGTGCAGTATTCATCAAGAGACATGTGTAAGAACACTCATAATAACACTATCCACCATCATTGGTAGAATGGTTAGCTTGAGGTACATTCACACAGTGGAACACGCCACAGATTGGTCCCACAAATATCCTGTAGTCTAAGAAGCAAGACCAAAAAAAAAAAAAAAAAAAAAAAAAAAAAAAAAAAAAAAAAGAATACAGTATGATTCTATTAAAAAGTTTAAAACATACCAAAAAAAAAAAAAAGCAATGGTGTTTGAGGTCAGGAGAGTAGCTACTTTTAGGCTAGGCAAGGCAAGGCAGGAAAGGACAGGTACTAGGTAGCATACAAGGGGCTTCTTGGTTACTGATATATTCTGTTGTCACTTGTTCTGAAGGCTGGTTTCAGGGGTCCGTTCATATTGTCAAAATTCATTCTGTTAAACTTTTACAACTGTTATACTTTTCAGGTAATGACATTTTAATAAAAGTTTAAGTAAATGTTTAATTTTAAAATGTATATTAGTATAGAATTTTAAAATATATTTAACATTTTACACTTACAAGAGAAGCAAGCCTTCTTCTCACATATGGATCTGAGAAAATCTTTTTTAACATCTAAGATATTTTTTCAATCTAAGATGTCTTTTCAAGATTGCTCTATAAAGCACCCTGAATACCAGCTGATGACATCTTCATCACATGATAGCAATAAAACTGTTAGTAAACACTGCAATCTTTAGAGAAAAAGAGTTTACAACAAATCCAATAGAAAAATATGGTGTGATCTAGATCTACTCTTGATTTGTATGGGGCTTGTGTGTCCTTGCCTAAATGAGAAATCAGTTAAGAATTTTTTAGCTCAAGCCGGGTACAGTGGCACACACCTATAAATCCCACCAGCTATGGAGGCTGAGGCAAGAGGAACCCAAATTCAAAGGCAGCCTCAGCAACTTAGCCAGGCCTTGCAAGCAACTTAGCCAGACCCTGTGTCCAAAAAAAAAAAAAAAGGTCTGGGAATGTGATTAGGGGTTGAGTATCCCTGGGTTCAAGCCCTGGTATCCACCCCTCCCCCAACCCCCCCCCAATAAAAAAAAGACAAATCCTAACACCAAGCTCCTTTATGCTTACCAAAGTTAGTCCTCCATATTATTTCTTCTGATGAACTGTATCTGTTAACCACTCTGATCCCATACCTAGCCCCGTCTGGTAAACTCCTTTTCACTCTTCAAGTTCTACTTTAAAGTAACCTCCTCTCTATAACCTGTCTCCCTCCCTTCTCTACCATCTGGTAATTGCTTCCTCACTTAAGTTCTAAAATTACTTTATAAACACTTCTATTATACTACCAGTCAACCTGTTTACTGCCTGTCTCTTTCCAGTGCTCCTCAAATGGCACCTTCCTCACAATTAAATCATGAGTTGTTAAGAAAAAGAACCATATGTCATAGGCAGCACAAATAGTGGTTAAGAGCAGAATTTCAAGCCAGACTGCTTGGCTAGGGATCCTGTTGTACCATTTCCCAGCAATATGACCTTCAGAAAACTGTCTTTAACCTTCAGTTTCCCCAAATGCAAAAATTATACCTATTTCATGGTGGTAGTATAAGGAATGCATAAAATAATGAAAACCACTTAGAACCATGCCAGCATATTCTTGTTTAATAGCAGGAATTTAAGCTTAACAATAAACAAAATGCCTCAATATGAATCGGCCATTTAATATATATCCACCAAAATAAAGATGCCATTTGATGTTAAAATGGTACAACTGTAATTATACTACAATACTTGGATTTTTCTGAAACTCTTTGGAAATTCGTAAAAGAAATTCCATAAAGGTTTTATTAGTCTACTTTTTATAACAATTATGGTACATTTTTAATTTAAAGTTACTATATACATGTTTTTCCTAAAACTACAGTAGCCTTAAGTCTTGGAGAAGATCTCATTCACTGTTACTAATGGGTTAATTCCATGGTCATTCCTTTTTTCTTTTCTATTAACTGAATTTCCTATAAGTTCTCTTTTTAAAGGCAACTGTGTTTAATCTGGAACTGCCTAATATTTAATATAATATTTTCCATCTTAACATCAGTTAATAAGAAATAATTTTTCATCTTATTTTTAATGTTAAAAAGGAAAAACTCTATTTGAAGATCATCATAAACTTTTGAAAATAACAAAAGCACTTCCAAATACTAATTTATTCCACAAACTATTACACATGAAAGATAACTCCATACATAGCCAAGAGTTTAAATCCCTTCATTTTACTGATGAGAAAATTAAAAATTAAAAAGATTAGAGAGATGACCAAGTTTTAAAATGCAGGTACACTGACTCTCAGGCCTGTCCTCTTTTAGGGATATATTTGAAGGCACCAGACTAGCAACATTACCCACCGTGGTAGAAACATTATTCTTATTCCTACTAGCATTTACAAAACTAAGTTTGGCTGATGTGATAACAGAATAATATGTGCTCTACCATGAATCTACCATTAAGGTAGGTATCCTACCTCTGGATGGAGGAAAGTTGGGGGTCGTGTCCAGAAGGTACAAAAAGGAAGGAAAAAAATTAGAAATAACCCAGATAGCTTTTAAGTCATATGCAGTTATAATTGAGATTACCATTGACATAGAAAGAGTTCATGTCTTATCTATGGTTTTGGAGTACTCTCTGTCCCTCCCGTCCCATGATACAAAACCTTTAAACCTTTGAGAAATTAAAGCATTTTAACATATTATCATGTTATTATTTTAGCTTAAAATTTTTCATAGTGACAAACTTTCTTTCAGTAAAAGCAAATAAAACAGTGAAGTGTGTAAATAAAACAAAGGAATGCAGTTGAATCTTAAAAGATAATTTACAAAGTTAAAATAAAATATAGGAAAATGTTTAAGTTAAAAGGGGCTGGGATTGCAGCTCAGTGGTAGAGCCTGTGGAGCATGCATAAGGCACTAGGTTTGATCCCAGCACCACATAAAAATAAACAAAATAAAGGTACTGTGTCCATCTTTACAACTAAAAAAATATTAAAAAAAAAAAAAAAAAAAGGCTATGGCCAGGGCCGGGTGCAGTAGCACACACCAGTAATACCAATAACTCAGAATGTTAGGGAGTAGCTAGCAATGAGCATTGAGATACATGGTAAGGTCATAAAGTGTTCTTCAAATTACTTTAGGATCCTTCTTTAAACTACTTTCAAAGCAGACCAGAAAGCAAAGGGTGGTAATTTGTAGAAAATAAAGAGAAGCAAAAGGAGCTAACTGGGAAAATCCATCAAGAGAAAAGGATTAATGGGACTAACAACAGGGTCCACATGGAGGTTGATGTGAAGTTAGGAATTATAGCTATAAGTGTGTCTCCATGTATCTAGGAAGACTTTGCACTGTAACTTCTGACCAGCTATTGACCCCAGTGCCCACATTAACATGGGACTGACTTGTAGACAAAGCCCTCCTAAGTAGGATGGCCACTATGACAATTCTGGAGAGGACCAACTAAGGTCAAATACTCTACCACCCAACATGAAGGAGGGACTGAACATATGATTGTTAAAGAGTACAGAAGGTGGTCCCCAGTTCTCCTGGTAAGCATCAAACAGTAATAAAATTTGGGGACAGCACTGTCTTTCTTATCATTCTCTGCACAGAGATAGCCCACTCTCTTTTAAGAGTGCTCTCTGCTTACACCTCACTTTTACTTTATGTTCACCTCACTTTTGCTTATAATAAAGTTCTCTTGCATGGCTTTTGGTATCTGACTTTAAATTTTCTTTCACTGGAACACAAGAACAGGGGTTTGGAGTTTTAGCTCCCTGCTTTCCCGTGACAAGGAGGCTGAGACAGGAGGCTAACAAGTTCAAAGCCAGCCTCATCAATTTAGTGAGGCTCTAAACAATTAGCAAGACTCTATCTCAAAATAAAATATAAAAAGGGCTAAGGATGTGGCTGAATGGTTAAGCGTCCTGGGTTCAATCCCCAGCGCAAAAGAAAAAAGAGAGAAAAAACAACAACAACAACAACAAAAAACCTCTGTAGGAAATCAGGATTCATTGTTTAATCTCAGAGCACTATACATTATGTTGTATAAAATGAACCAAAAGTCTGTTTGAAAATGCCTACAGGATCAGGAAAATTTAAACACTAGATATTTAATGAATTTGGCATTACTGTTGAAGTTTACTTCAGATCTGATAAAAATTAAAATTCTTCTTCTTTAGATATACACACTTTGTATTTGTGGATAAAATATGTGGAGATTTGCTTCAAAATAATCCAGGTGGGGGAGGGAGGTTAGAGATAAAATAAGATTGGCTGTGAGTTGACAACTGTTAAATTAGGGACAGACATCTGAAAGTTCATTTTATTACATGTTTTACCTCTGAACTATGAATTTTTTCCTAATAAAAAGTCAAAACAGTGCTGGATATAGTGGAACACACCTTTAATCCAGCAATTCAGAGGATTACCAGTTCCACGTTAGCCTCAGAAACTTAGGAAGACCCTGTCTCAAAATTTAAAAATAAATAAATAAATTTAAAGAACTGAGAATATAACTCAGTGGTAGAGTATCACTGGGTTCAATCCTCAGTACTGCAAAAAAAGTTAAAAGTCCCCACAATATAGTAATATAATATAAAAGTATGAGCTCTATAATCTCAGAAACCTAGGTTTCAAATTGAGTAATTCATCTAATCTTTCTGACCCTATATTGATTCATTTATAACTGGAATATCACTATTATGGTATTATTATGTAGATTTGGTAATATACATATAAAACATATAGTCCTGTCCTGGCCCAAATTATAAGTTTAATAAATCTAATCATATTTCTTACTTTCTTCTTCAACTCTTCTTTTATAAACTACAAAATAGTTCTCTGCCAATTGCTGACCCTTAATTTCCAGTGCTGTGTTCCACATCCATTTTAATACCTATCATGTAATCTTTGTATTTCCTCTGATTTTCTTCTCTTGGGTTTTCTATTATTTCTCCTTCACATGTCTGCTTAATCAATATATTTTTATATTTTTTTATTGGTTGTTCAAAACATTACAAAGCTCATGATATATCATCTTTCATACATTTGACTCAATTGGGTTATGAACTCCCATTTTTACCCCAAATACAAATTGCAGAATCACATCAGTTACACACTCACATTTTTACATAATGGCATATTAGTGACTGTTGTATTCTGCTACCTTTCCTATCCACTACTATCCCCCTTCCCCTCCCCACCCATCATCCCTCTCTACCTCATCTGCTGTTGTTCAATTCTCTCCCTTGTCCCCCCCCCTTTCCCCTCACATCCTCTTCTATATAATTTTGTGTAACATCGAAGGTCTCCTACCATTTCCATATGCTTTCCCTTCTCTCTCCCTTTCTCTCCCTCCACTCGTAGTACTCCATTGTGTATAGATGCCACATTTTTTTTATCCATTCATCTATTGAAGGGCATCTAGGTTGGTTCCACAGTCTAGCTATTGTGAATTGTGCTGCTATGATCATTGATGTGGCAGTATCCCTATAGTACGCTCTTTTAAGATCCTCAGGGAATAGTCCGAGGAGGGCGATAGCTGGGTCAAATGGTGGATCCATTCCCAGCTTTCCCAGGTATCTCCATACTGCTTTCCAAATTGGCCTTACCAATTTGCAGTCCCACCAGCAGTGGACAAGTGTACCCTTTTCCCCACCTCCTCGCCAACACTTATTGTTGTTTGACTTCATAATGGCTGCCAATCTTACTGGAGTGAGATAGTATCTTAGGGTGGTTTTGATTTGCATTTCTCTGACTGCTAGAGATGGTGAGCATTTTTCATGTACTTGTTGATTGATTGTATGTCCTCCTCTGTGAAGTGTCTGTTCAGGTCCTTGGCCCATTTGTTGATTGGGTTATTTGTTATCTTATTGTTTAATTTTTTGAGTTCTTTGTATATTCTGGATATTAGGGCTCTATCTGAAGTGTGAGGGGTAAAAATTTGTTCCCAGGATGTAGGCTCCCTATTTACCTCTCTTATTGTTTCTCTTGCTGAGAAAAAACTTTTTAGTTTAAGTAAGTCCCATTTATTTATTCTTGTTATTAACTCTTGTGCTATGGGCGTCCTATTAAGGAAATTGGAGCCCAACCCCACAGTATGTAGACCGTAGCCAACTTTTTCTTCTATCAGACGCAGTGTCTCTGATTTGATATCTAGCTCCTTGATTCATTTTGAGTTAACTTTTGTGCATGGCGAGAAAAAGGGATTCAGTTTCATTTTGTTGCATATGGATTTCCAATTTTCCCAGCACCATTTGTTGAAGATGCTGTCCTTCCTCCATTGCATGCTTTTAGCCCCTTTATCAAATATAAGAAAGTTGTAATTTTGTGGATTGGTTTCTGTGTCCTCTATTCTGTACCATTGGTCCACCTGCTGTTTTGGTACCAGTACCACGCTGTTTTTGTTACTATTGCTTTGTAGTACAGTTTGAACTCTGGTACCGCTATACCTCCAGATTCACACTTCCTGCTTAGAATTGCTTTTGCTATTCTGGGTTTTTTGTTTTTCCATATGAATTTCATGATTGCTTTATCTATTTCTACAAGAAATGCCGTTGGGATTTTAATTGGCATCGCATTAAATCTGTAGAGAACTTTGGGTAGTATCGCCATTTTGATGATGTTAGTTCTGCCTATCCATGAACAGGGTACATTTTTCCATCTTCTAAGATCATCTTCTATCTCTCTTTAGGGTTCTGTAGTTTTCATTGTATAAATCTTTCACCTCTTTTGTTAGGTTGATTCCCAAGTATTTTATTTTCTTTGAGGATATTGTGAATGGAGTGGTTTTCCTCATTTCCATTCCAGAAGTTTTGTTGCTGATATACAGGAATGCCTTTGATTTAGGCGTGTTGATTTTATAGCCTGCCACTTTGCTGAATTCATTTGTTAACTCTAGCAGTTTCTTTGTAGACCCTTTTGGGTCTGTTAAACATATTACCATGTCATCCGCAAATAGCGATAATTTAAGTTCTTCTTTTCCTATTTTTATGCCTTTAATTTCTTTTGTCTGTCTAATTGCTCTGGCTAGTGTTTCAAGAACTAAATTGAATAGAAGTGGTGAGAGAGGGCATCCCTGTCTTGTTCCAGATTTTAGAGGGAATGCCTTCAGTTTTTCTCCATTTAGGATGATGGTAGCCTGAGGTTTAGCATATATAGCTTTTACAATGTTGAGGTAAGTTCCTGTTATCCCTAGTTTTTCTAGTGTTTTGAACATAAAGGGATGCTGTACTTTGTCAAATGCTTTTTCTGCATCTATCGAGATGATCATATGGTTCTTGTCTTTAAGTCTATTGATGTGGTGAATAGTATTTATTGATTTCCGTATATTGAACCAGCCTTGCATCCCAGGGATGAATCCTACTTGATCATGGTGTACAATTTTTTTGATATGCTTTTGTATTCGATTCGCCAGGATTTTATTGAGAATTTCTGCATCCAAGTTCATTAGAGATATTGGTCTGTAGTTTTCTTTCTTTGAAGTGTCTTTGTCTGGTTTCGGGATCAGGGTGATGTTGGCCTCATAGAATGAATTTGGAAGAGCTCCTTCTTTTTCTATTTCTTGAAATAGCTTGAAAAGTATTGGTGTTAATTCTTCTTTGAAGGTTTTGTAAAACTCCGCTGTATACCCATCCGGTCCAGGGCTTTTTTTGGTTGGTAGTCTTTTGATGGCTTCTTCAATTTCTTCATTTGTTATTGGTCTGTTTAAATTGTGTGTGTCTTCCTGACTCAATCTTTGCAGATCGTATGACTTAAGAAATTTATCAATATCTTCACTATCTTCTATTTTATTGGAATATAGGGTTTCAAAATACTTTCTAATTACCTTCTGTATTTCTGTAGTGTCTGTTGTGATATTGCCTTTTTCATCCCGTATGTTGGTAATTTGAGTTCTCTCTCTTCTTCTCTTCGTTAGCATGGCTAAGGGCCTGTCGATCTTATTTATTTTTTCAAAGAACCAACTTTTAGTTTTTTCAATTTTTTCAATGGTTTTTTTGTTTCAATTTCGTTGATTTCTGCTCTAATTTTAATTATTTCTTGCCTTCTACTACATTTGCTGTTGTTTTGCTCTTCCTTTTCTAGGTTTTTGAGGTGTAGTATGAGTTCATTTATTTGTTGGTTTTTTCTTTTTTTGAGGAAAGAACTCCAAGAAATTAATTTCCCTCTTAAAACTGCTTTCATTGTGTCCCATAGATTCCGGTATGTTGTGTCTGTATTGTTATTTGTCTCTATGAATTTTTTTATCTCCTCCTTTATGTCTTCTTTAACCCATTGATCATTCAGTAACATATTGTTCATTTTCCATGTGATGTAGGATTTTTCCTTCCTTCTTTTATCATTGATTTCCAGTTTCATCCCATTATGATCACATATGATGCATGGTATTATCTCCACGCCTTTATATTTACTAAGAGTTGCCCTATGGCATAATATATGGTCTATCTTTGAGTAGGATCCATGTGCTGCTGAGAAGAACGTGTATCCACTTGATGATGGTTGATATATTCTATATATGTCGGTTAAGTCTAGGTTATTGATTGTGCTGTTGAGTTCAATAGTTTCTTTATTCAGCTTTTGTCTAGAGGATCTGTCTAATGGTGAGAGCGGTGTGTTGAAGTCACCCATAATTATTGTGTTGTAGTCTATTTGACTCTTGAACTTGAGGAGAGTTTGTTTTATGAATGTTGCAGCTCCATTGTTTGGTGCATACAAATTGATAATTGTTATGTCTTGTTGGTGGATGGTTCCTTTTAACAGTATATAGTGTCCTTCTTTAACCCTTTTGATTAACTTAGGTTTGAAGTTGATTTTATTCGATATGAGTATGGCCACTCCTGCTTGCTTCCGAGGGCCATGTGAGTGATATCATTTTTCCCAACCTTTTACCTTCAGCCTGTGTATGTCTTTTCCTATCATATGAGTCTCCTGAAGGCAGCATATTGTTGGATTTGTTTTTTTGATCCAGGTTACTAGCCTATGTCTCTTGATTGGTGAGTTTAGGCCATTAACATTTAAGGTTACAATTGAAATATGGTTTGTACTTCCAGTTATGTTTATTTATTTATTTTAGTTTGGCTAGTTTTTACTTTTTGGTTATTCTCCTCCCCCTTTACTGAGATACCTCCTGCTGTTAGTTTTGGGCACTATTTTTCAATTCCTCTTCTTGTAGTATTTTGCTCAAAATGCTTTGCAGTGCTGGTTTTCTGGCTGCGAATTCTTTTAGCTTTTGTTTATCGTGAAAGATTTTAATTTCATTGTCAAATCTGAAGCTTAATTTTGCTGGATACAGTATTCTTGGTTGGAAACCATTATTTTTCAGCGTTTGAAATACATTGTTCCAGGATCTTCTCGCTTTTAAAGTCTGTGATGAAAAATCAGTCGTTAACCTAATTGGTTTACCCCTGAATGAAATCTGCCTCCTTTCTCTCGTAGCTTTTAATATTCTCTCCTTGTTCTGTATGTTGGCTATCTTCATAATTATATGTCTTGGAGTTGGTCTATTACGGTTTTGAATGTTTGGGGTCCTGTAGGCTTCCAGGATTTGGCAATCCATTCCATCTTTCATCTCTGGGAAGTTTTCTAGAATTATTTCATTTAATAGGTTGTCCATTCCTTTGGTTTGATTCTCTATGCCTTCTTCTATCCCGATGACTCTCAAATTTGTTTTTTTTATGACATCCCATATTTCTTGAATAGATTGCTCGTGGGATTTAAGCATCTTTTCTGTGTTGACTATATTCTTTTCAAGTTGATAAACTTTGTCTTCATTATCTGATGTTCTGACTTCTACTTGATCTAGTCTATTTGTAATATTCTCGTTTGAGTTCTTAATTTGGTTTATAGTTTCCTGCATTTCTAGGATTACTGTTTGATTTTTTTTTAAGATCTCTATCTCCTGGTAAAGCTTGTTCTTTGCCATTTGAATTTATTTGTTTACTTCCTTTTCAAAATATACTTTTATTGCTTGGACTTGCTGTCTCATGTCTTCTCTAATATTCCTTTCCATCTGAGTTAGGTATGCCTTGAGTTCTTTCCCTATCCCTGTTTCTGATGCTTCTAGGTCCTCTTGTAGAATTAAGTTGTCCTGCATTGTTTGTACTCCTTTTTTCCCTTGTTTTTTCATGATGTTCACGCTACTTTCCAGCTCTATTTGATTGCTGTGTTTCTGCTCTCTTCTATAAATTTGTTTTGGTTTTTTATATCTCTGTTGTCTCTCCTTTGTGTTGGTAGACTATGCTAGCTCCAGTGATGTCACCTCTCTGCTATGGTGGGCCCCAGGCTCCTTACTGGGGTGTCCGAATGGAGGGGGTGGGACTGGACTGTCTCTGGTTGGTTTCAGCTCCCGGACACCGGCGGGCGTGCGGTCTCCAGCTGCCCAGTCGCAGTGGCAACGTGCCGGCTGTCGCTGGTGGGCGGGCGATCTCTAGCCGCCTAGTCGTGTGGTCAGTCGCCGGCGGGCAGACGGTCTCCAGCTGCCCAGTCGCCCAGTCAGCCGGTGGGCGATCGGTCGCCTGCGGGCATGTGGTCTCCAGCCGCTCAGTCGCAGGGGGAATGGGCCTGCTGTTGCTGGTGGGCAGGCGATCTCTAGCCGCCCAGTCGCAGGGGCAATGGGCCGGCTGTTGCTGGTGGGCGGGAAATCTCTAGCTGCCCAGTCGTGCGGTCGGTCGCCGGCAGGGGGCGGACTCCAGCCACCCAGTCGCATGGGTGGCAGGTGGAGTTTCGCCTGCGGGCGTGCGTTCTCCAGCTGCTCAGTCGTGAGGGCCTGGCCTCTAGTCCCCTGGTTTCTCCTGCTAGTCCTGGTTTCTCCTGCTAGACCAGATTTCCCCTGAGTGATGCCTCTCGGCAGTTCAAACTGTACTCTTGGCCTGCCGTTTGTTGGGCGTGGAGGGTGGCTATTGAGAACCCCCCCACACTCTATTGTTTTGATTTTTTCCACTTGTCCCTCCCCCCACGCTGGCAATACAGGTTTCGTTTTCCCCGCTGATGGGAGGGGGAGTTGAAGGTCGGGTGTCTCTAGTTTTCCCTGCGTCTTTATG
Source organism: Spermophilus citellus (assembly GCF_964194105.1). Lineage (NCBI taxonomy): Eukaryota > Metazoa > Chordata > Mammalia > Rodentia > Sciuridae > Spermophilus > Spermophilus citellus. The sequence goes on from NC_138195.1 coordinate 84,847,083, forward strand.
CAGGCTTGCTCTGATAATCCCTCCCCCAGAGAGCCTAGGAGAGATTTTATGCGAATTCCCCGCCGTATGGGAGATGAGCTGAGTAACACGCACCTGTTTTATTGTTGCAATCTGTCGGAGAGTGGCGGTGGTTACTTCAGCTCTCCAAGATGGTGGCCGCTGGTTTCCTTGGTGGAGTTTCCGTTGTGGGGGATAGAACTGTCCCGTTTCCTTCCCCATCTGAAATCCCGAACTCAGCCCGGGGCTCCGTGAGTGCTCAGGCGGCAGGATTCCACAGAATCTGCAGCAATCTCCCTGCTTGCTGGTCGCTTCTCGGCGGCTCCCCGCTGTCTGTAGCCGTGGGGCGGGCCGCGCAGATCAGTCAGCCCGGATCTCCGGTCGCACAGTTGGCTCGTGTATGAGACTCAATTACTGGACCTCGGTGCTCGAAATCCTTCCTCTAGGTTTCAGTGCACCCCCATTTTGCTGTAAGTTCCTAACAAGATAGTTTTTTGTTGTTCTAACTCGTTATTGACCCGTGCAGTGGCACGGTACACGGGGTGTGATGCACTCTATTTGCGGCCATCTTGGGGATCTCTGCTTTTTCTTGACAAGGCAGTTTAAAATAGTGCTGTTAAGCACACAGGCTTTAGAGTCAATAGTTAGTCTTCAATTTTGGCTCTAATCCTTACTAGCTCTGAGATCCTGGGCAAGTTACTTCAGCTTTAAAACCCAAGTTTCTTCATCTGTAAAGTAAGATAATTACAGAACCTAGTTTTGAGTAGTTATTGTAAAGATCAGATGAGAAAATTTCTCATAAAGCATTTGGCACAGTGAAATGCTCCAGAAATACTGTCTATCAACTTTCTATTTATTTATATTAAGGCTGGTTTCCTACAGAATCATCAGGGAACAAACTGCTCCCTCTTCACAAGGAACTACTTCAGGACTCAGCATTCACCATGTGTGAGGTTCAAACTCATGGTATTTGTCTTCCTCTGACTTCACCCACCACATGGCCAAGATTTCAGTCCCCATGCTAGTTCATTTTTTAAAAAGTGTGTGTTCTGTGTTATTATCAACTTGTAATTGCAAAAGAACAATTTAACAATAGCTAATATGCCTCCCTATTTTAGGTATCACCTTTCTACTTCTGTGTCACTAAGTTTTATAAATAAGATTATATTAAACTCAACATATTAAGAATATATTAAAGAAACCCATGCAGAATTGTTCTGTTTATGGAATTCCTTGGTGTGTTCTATTGCTGACCAAACTCTATTCACATGGGGAAAGGATTTTAATTTCTGTAGTTCTACAAAGAAAAAAGTCTCCAATTTTCTTAAGTGGTTTTACCTATACAAGCAACAAAAGAGTAATAATAGAGGCTTGTTGGTCTCTCATAAAAGAACTTAAATAGCTGGTGACTCAAAGGTGAATCAATGTCAACTGATATCCTATGCACCGGAGAGATAAGGTATCAAGTGAGATGAGTTGCTCAGGGAACCCAAGTCATTCTCTTGACCAGGTCTGTCAAATCTAATATCCTTTTAGGTTTACCAAAACCCAAAAAGAGTCCTTTACCATTATCTAGGAATAAAACTACTACTTCATATATTTCTAGCACTTATGCAAATTACACAATACTTCACATACACAGTTTATTCCCATGACTCATAACAACATATGATATTATATACATATAATTATTTTGTGTGTGTGTTGGGGGGGGGGGGTGCTGGGGATTGAACCCAGGGCCTTATGTATGCTAGGCAAGTGCCCTACCACTGAGCTACATCCCCAGCCCATACTTTTACACATGAGGAAAATAAGGATGAAAAAGGCCAAGTGTCTTGTACATGATCATGTAATAAATGGTACAGTCAAAACTGAAACAGATCTATCAACCCTGGGTCCCAAGATGGACAAGCAATACCAGACAGCAATTAAAAATAGTATTGTGTCTAATATTTACTAAAGATAACTGATAAAGTGAAGTAATTGAGATAGTTCCTTTATATGTGGCAAAAAATATGTAGACCAGTGGTTCTCAAACATTTGGTTCTCAATACCCCAATACAAATTTTAAATTATTGAGGACCCCAAAGGACCAATACTTATGTGAATTATATTCATAAATATTTCCCATATGAGATATTTAAAATGATAGTGTTTATAACATAAGAATGTACAAGCTTACATTTCATTAATAGGGTGATGAGTCATCACACATAACTTCTGGAAAACACTATTAATATACTTATGAGAGAATGAGAGTGCTAAAGGCAGAAACATTCTCAAATTACTATGGGAATTGTTTTGATTTGGTAGGTCCATCTTGGGAAAGATTGGAGATTCAAAAGGATGCCCCAATAACACATAGAAAACCATTTAGTTAGACTCTAATAACTCTTAATTGTGGCAATTCTTTTTTTTTTTAATTATTTTTGGTTGTAGATGGACACAATACCTTTATTTTATTTATTTATTTCTATGTAATGCTGAGGATTGAATCCGTGCCTCACACATGCCAGGCAAGCACTCCACCACTGAGCCACAACTCCAGCCCCCACAATTCTTTTTTAAAAAGTTTAAGCCACAACTCATTATCTTAAGTTCACTATTTCTCCTACTTGATTAAAAACAAAACAAAACAAAACCTTAAAAAGATGACTATTTTGCTTTATTCCCTTTCAGCACTAGTTCTTTCTTCAGTATACTGTAGAATAGGCAAAGATCATACTGAACATTTATTGAATAAAATGATTTTTTTCTGAATTGAGGGACAAAAAACATCTTCAGGTAAAATTATTACCTCACTACTATAATAAAGGCATAAACAATTATATAATACAAAAGTCTAGTCATCTTAAACCAGTCAAATGAATTAAGACAAAAACAAAAACAAAAAACTCTGTTCCAGATATGAAGTAAGAAACAGCAAAAGAAATGACAAATTTAATACTTCAAGGTTATAATTGTCAGCTTTTCCCCAATTTCTCCCTAGCCAAGTAAAAGCAAAACATCTTCAAAAGTATGATTGTATTTCTCCATCTCAGTTTATAATTATTTCACTCAAGTTTGAACTTATTAAATGAAAATGGTAATTTTTATCTACATAGTTGAGAGGTAGCTCTACATTAGACTTATGGTAGGATAAGAGGCAGCCTGCAGAAATAATAGAAGAGTATTAAACAATGCCACCTTAATGCCATCAATTTTGCATAATTGTGTTCTCTTTAAAAATTTTAGATTCTATTTCATTTGGTCTCAAAAATAATAACTTAAACCAACAAATCAATAGTAATTACAGAAATAGATTCCTTATCTTCTAATTCTACTTTTTGAAGGCAACAGGCCGCGTTACTTTTAAGACAAATTTTAAGAACATAGATATTTTGTAAGCTTCAACAATTCTTATCACTAAATCTAGTGCAATAAATTCTTATTGACTGTCATGATTCTCATAATTACTGAGTCCAAATTCTACTCTGTAGTACTAAAAATTATAGATAATTTACACAAAAGAATTTATATTTTACTATAAACATTCAGTTAAATTCTTCCATGTCAAGAGTTTGACATTCTGGTTCTAAATAAAATCTACAATGTTAAATAAATACTGAGAACTAACTAACTAATACATCTTTCCAAATATTGAAAGAGATATCACCTGTCCTAAATTTTACAGAAAATAATATTATACTTACTATAATGGTGGGAACAAAATAAGATTTTCAGTGCATTATAAAAATAATTATCAAAACAACTGAAATTAGCTACATTAGAATGGTTTACTTTAGCCAAAGCATGTTGCACAGAACTATAAGCTTTGAATTATTACTTGCATGATTAAGTAAATAATTTGCATAAGCAAAGGATTAAGGTAAGAAGACTAGTGAGTCAGTATAATCTAGTATGAAAGACTATTAAGTGAAAAGGTTAAAAAAAAAAAGCATACAACAGAAATCCAACGAACTATTTAGTAGATAATGATGTCTGCACAAAATGTTGTTTCTAAGAACAGAATAGGAGATATTTTTCAAAATACAGATTCTTGTAGTCAGCTACTATACAGAAATGGTCTCCTTATTATTGCTACTTAAGATTTTACAGCAAAAAAAAAAAAAAAAGAAAAAGTCATTTATAATTGTACATTACAGAGGTAGGATACAGAATTGATCCTAGAAGAAACACCATCCCAGAACATACTTAAGTCACAAATGTCTGTTTAACTGCTATATATCTTACCAAAGACCCAAGTAAACATAATAGGCTCTTAATACAAAAGAATAAACTCCATTAGCTTATTTTTACCATGCAAATCACAGCATTTTTAAAGTACATAGCAACAAGAACTAATTATGCCAGGGAGTGGGAAATTTTCTAGCTACTTTATCAGTTAGGCAAATCAGAGCTCAGATATTTCAGTACCCCACCCACCATCTCATCAGCTCCATTCTCCTTATAATACATGAAGAATTCATGTGCATAAATACTCAAAGTTCTGATTAGGAGAATAAAGAGAAATATGTTCTAAAGCATCCTGCTGATTTCACAAAAATGCATCAGACTAATGAAAACAAGTTTTATTGTTATTCTATATATTAGACCAGGGGAAGGTATAAACTGCAGTTTAACAGCACTAACTTTTCTGAGAAATGTGAAATTAAAAACCCAGTCTTCCAAAATGTCAGAGAAGGTTGCAATCACATCTATGCTTTTGTGTGTGGGCGCGAGTGCACAAATGGGTACCTGTGTGGTACCAGGAGAGATCTCAAAGTCAGCAAGTTGAACAGCTCAGATATCTCAATTGTAGGCACGCACGAAGGGGAAGAGGCACTCTTCTTCAATACAGTATTGGCTTACAGTCATCAGCCTGTGTTTACTATGACAACTTTTAAACATTAAGGGGGGGAAAAATAAGTTCCACTCATTCTGTTTAAGAAATCCAAAAATACAGATGTTCTTTAGAAAGAGAAAGACTAAATCCAAAATCACATTATTTCAGTTAAATGGCTGACTTCACTTTGTGAAAATTCATCATTTAGGATTTTGGCAGTTTCTGTACAAACGTATTCATATATTATATTTTAGTAAGAGGAATGTGCAGGAAAAAACTCAGTATTTAAAGGGTTAACCCTCTTTTTATGATATTTAAAGGTGATATTTTAATGTAAACTGAAATATGATGGAATGAGTCTTTGGCTTTCTGTGGGAAAAACATTGTAGAAATGAGAATAGCAAAGGTCCTCTGGTGAGATTAAGTGAAGGCCTATTCTTGGAAAGTAAGATTTTTTTTTTTTTTTTTAAGAGAGAGTGAGAGAGGGAGAGCGAGAATTTTAATACTTATTTTTCAGTTATCGGCGGACACAACATCTTTGTATGTGGTGCTGAGGATCGAACCGGGCCGCACGCACGCCAGGCGACCGCGCTACCGCTTGAGCCACATCCCCAGCCCCGGAAAGTAAGATTAAGAGGCATGCCAGTAGGCATGAAGAGATTAAAAAGGAAAGAGAAGGAAGACAGGTCTAGCTAGAGAGAATGTGCAAGAATGTTGTGCAGAGTGAATGATCAGGAACAAGTTGGATTCATATATACTGTCTACAGACATGCCCACGTTATAAGTCAATTTGCAGGATCATGTTTATATTATACTCCCATTTTATATTAAGCACAAAGGGAGGGATGGATGGAAAGGAAAGAAGAAAGAAAAAGAAAGAGTGAGGTACTCCTCAATATATAAGAGGCTTGTGTGAGTGTGTAAGACAGTTAGGTGTAGACCTCAAATTTAACACTGGGTATATCAGGGAGACAAAATGGAGAGGTGATTTTTAACTACTAGTATTTTAACTACTCGGTAGTGTTTGAACATCTGCAAAAAAAAAAAAAAAAAAAAAGAACAAGAAAAACCCAGCTCTACCCAAAGAGACAGATAGAAGGATGTTTATGGTACCATTATTTATTTTAGTAAGGAACAAATGAAGAAAAAAATAAACCCTCTCAACAATGTAGTGGTTAACTTATGGTACAACTGATCAATGTCATTCCATATACCCATTAGAACAAAAGAAATATATATAGAAAACCCAAAATACAATAAGGGGAGTGGGGAAACAAGATGCTAATACTGATACTGAGTACGATCTTGTTTTTGTAAATTAATAACAAATTATAATATATGTTAAGTGGAAGAACAGTTCCCAAATTTCATGGTTTTCTTTGAGAAAATGTATTACAGATTTTTTATATTACATATTTTCTATCTGCTTGAATTCTTAAAATGAGTTTATCCCTCATTTGAAAGGGAAAAAAAATTAATATTTCACCTAGGAAATACCTGATATATCTCTACAAAATGTTGACAAGTGTAGGGTAATCAACAAAAATGTATCTGATTAGTTATGAAAGATATTTATTCAATAGTTATCACATATATAAAATTACCTACAATTATTCAATAGTTATCACATATATGAAATTACCTACAATTAAACAATTTTATTTCTATTTTATAATTAAGGAAACTGAGACTATGAAAAATGTCTTTTGTTCAAGGTCTATTGTTCAGGACAATGCTGATATCTGAAATAGGTCCATGTTACTACCAAGCTCTATCTATTCAAAGAGACAACCTAAGTATTTCTCTACAGCCTCAATCCAAAAAAAGTTACAATACTTCTATAGTACTAGATTCTCTTCTTATCATCTTGTAAATTGTTCTAAGAAAATGGAGAATGTGATGGAAAGAAAATGTTAAGTCTGTAACTTTTAAACACAGTAGTTAGTAGAAAAACCTCTAACTTGAAATGTTAGATATTCTTATTGACTACTGATTTAGAGTATCTCAGCCTACAATAGGGAAGCTCATCAAGAAGAAAAAAGAGGGGTGGGAGGGATATGTTACTCCTAACTAGTTGGAGGATTACATCCCCTTCCAACTTGTTTAGAAATGCCTGAGCCATACCAATCCTGTATATATTCTAAGAAGGTAAGCAAGATTATTAAGTTTGAATATTTATTTTAGGGTGTTAGTTTTAGTTCTATTTATGGCAACAAAGTTAGATCCTGGCTGTGTTACTCTTCAACCAGAAGTCTAAGAAACCTAGGCAGGTTTCAAGGGGACTATGAATTTCATGAAATTAAATAAAAAACTGTTTATGTATTTTTTCTGCAGAAATTATCCACAGCTTTCATTAACTTTCCAAAAAACAATGACCCTTCAGAAAAGATTAAGAAGAACTTTCAATATATATGCACAAATTCATTCATTCATCCATCCTTCCTTCCTTTCTTTTTTTTTTTTTTTTCCTTTTTCTTTTTGCAGAACTAGGAATCAAAAACAATTCCCTAAGTTGCACCGGTTGGCCTCAAACTTGAGATCCTCCTGCCTCAGCCCCCCGCATCACTGGGATTAGAGGTATATATGGTGACACCCCTACATATCCTCATTTTTATTAAGCATTTTAGCTTTTTTAAAAATTTAAGAGCAGAGATCAGGGAATCTTTTTAATAAAAGGCCAGATGGTAAATATTTTAGAATTTGTGGGTGCATATAGTCTGTCACACCCTTTTAAACAACTTTAAAGTTTTAAAACCATACAAAGGCCATCTTAACTGAGGCCTGATGGGATCTAGTCTGCATGGACTTTGGGAGTCTAGGACTTTTTCCCTAGAACTTAGAAATCCACTAATCTCCTCTAAGTTTGAAGTTTCTACATCTATAAAAATGAGACACTGCACCTTTCCTACATATAAGTGAGAGCGCAAGTACATGGTCAACCCACACAGTGCTTGAAATACACATACGTAGCAAACTAATTTTATTACCCTTCTCATCTAATAGATTGTTAGTAATACTTGTAAATCAATATTAAATGTTTAATAAAGCATGCACCTCCAACTCAATCTGCTAATGATCTAGTTTAGCTCTTTTCAGGAACAAACTGGCTTTCTGGGATACCCAATATACCCATATTACTAGTTAGAACTTAACATCCTCCTCAAAATTACTCTTCTCTCCTCAGTGTGTAAATCAAATTTCCAAAGCAAAGATTTATCAATTATTTTCCATCTAAACTTTGGCTTTCTGTGGGAAAAACATTGTAGAAATGAGAATAGCAAAGGAAATCCAACTTGTAAAAAGTAAAATTAGCACCAAACAGAGTATATTTATATGTACTAAGTCACAATACATTATAAGTTGTCTTCCCTTACCTACAAGGGATAAGCTCTAATCCCCCCCACCCGTTGATGTCTGAAACTACACATAGTACTAAATCCTAATGTACTGTTTCTTCATAGATGAGGGCTCAGTAGGAGGATTGTAAATTCTTGAGGCCAGCCTTGGCAATTTAGTTGAGACCCAGTCTCAAAATAAAAAGGGTTGGGAAAGCTCAGTGGTGAAGTGCCCTTGGGTTCAATTCCCAGTAAAAAAAAAAAAAAGAAAAGACCATAATAGATTTAAAATGAGCTACTATCTCATATTATTATTGCAGGACAGCTAGATTCATACACAATGCCTGTTGTCTCTAATATACCAAAGGATCAAAAGTTAGTTATTACATTTTCTACCAACATTAGTAAGTAAAACTATGATGACTATTATCACTAAAGAATTTTTTTAAACATTTTTTTTTTTTAGTTTAGACAATTTCTTTACTTCTTTATTTTTATGTGGTGCTGAGGATGGAACCCAGGGCCTTGCATGTGCTAGGGGAGCGCTCTACCGCTGAGCCATAATCACAGCTCCCTCACTAAAGAATTTTATTAGCTGATTTAAAATTCATTCTACTCTAAGACGCCTTTTTAAAGTTGTCTCCACACACACACACACACACACACACACACACACACAATGAAATAATGAAAAAAAAAGTAAATAAATACATTAACTTCAGAAATGGTTTTGTCACCTTTCAGGGAATTTGCTTTAAAAGTTTTTGAGACAACACTGATTACTAAAGTCACATTTCCTCAAATAATCAATAAAATGAAAAGCTATAAATTAAGAAAAAACATTATTGTTCCTCATTTCAGAAGACCAAGGAAGATATACATTGTATACAAACCATATTATAGACTATGAAGCTTTACAGACCAGGCCAAATTCAGTTACCTGAAATTAATGGCATATCGATTAATTTAAAGTTGCTTCCACCCTTAAGGAAAAATTTTGTCTTTCTTGCCTTCTAGGCACTAAGAATATTTGAAAATTTCCATGAATACATTTCAAAAATGTTTTTCAGAAGAACAAATAATCAGTTATGACAAAAATAGTCATGCTCAGAAAACATTAGAAGAAACTATAAAGTCAAATTTTCCAAAAATGTATTCCATATGCATTAAATTCAAGTATAGTGTCAATAAATATGTTTTCTATAGATCAAAGTTATACAGTTAACTAATGAAAAACTAACGAAAAATATCCACCAAATCCAAGCAAAAATCAGCCACCATTTGTTTGCTATAATGACATGACAGAAAAGTGGAAATATTTCAAGGAATTTTTTTGTTTTGTTTTGAGTTTCTGGCGGAAATAAGTCTTTAAAATTCAGCATTATATAGACACCATCTTTTTTTTAAAAAAAATTATTTATTTATGTATGTATCTTTAGTTTTAGGTGGATACATGAGTTTGTTTTTATGTGGTGCGGAGGATCGAACCCAGTGCCTCATGCATGCTAGACGAGCACTCTACCACTGAGCCACCACCCCAGCCCTAACACTATCTTTTAAAATAAAATTAATCAATGAAAATCCGTTCCAAGATAGTTAAAGAGGGGTTAGAATACAAACAACAATAAGTGTTGGCAAGGATGTGGCAGAATAGGCACACTCATACATTGCTGGTGGGACTGCAAATTGTTACAGCTAATCTGGAAAGCAGTATGGAGATTCCTTAGAAAACCTGGAATGGAACCACCATTTGACCCAGCTCTCCCACTCCTTGGTTTATAACCAAATGACTTAAAATCAGCATATTATAGTAATGCAGCCACATCAATGTTTACATCACAATAGCTAAATTGTGGAACCAACCCAGAAGCCCTTCAATAGATAAATGGATAAAGAAACTGAGATATATATACACAATGGAATATTATTCAGCATTAAAAGAATAAAATTATGGCATTTGCAGGTAAATGGATGGAGTTGGAGAATATCATGCTAACCAAAGTAAGCCAATCCCAAAACACCAAAGGCCAAATGTTCTCTCTGAGAAGTGGATGCTGATCCATAATGGGATTGGGGGGGGGGGTGATGGGAAAAATGGAGGAACTATGAATGGGCAAAGGGGAAGGAGAGGAGGGGAGGAAGCATGGGGGCTGGAAAGATGGTGGAATGAGATGAATATCATTACCCTAGGTACATGTATGACTGTACATATGGTGCCACCCTATATCATATACAACCAGAGAAATGAAAAGATGTGCTGCAATTGTGTACAATGAATCAAAATGCATTCTGCTTTCACATATAATTAGAATAAATAAATAAATAAATAAAATTTAAAGAAAAAATCTATCTTTCCTATCTATTAGATCTCCCCATTATTATTCTTCCAATAAGGGTCTAACTCCAGGCTAGGCAAGTACCAGTAGTCAAATGAGGCAAGTTCATGGGGACTGTAAACTACCTGCAGGAGCTTACAGGCTCCTCCCCTGCTCCAACCTGCTACTACAGATCCTTTCTCATCCTATTGCTAGCTGTAAGGAATGCAGACCTGGTACAAGATACCTCAGTTTTTCCTAACAGAAGTCAAAAAATCAAATCATGTGAAATCTTCCATTTTTTACTGTTAGCAATTAAAAATCAAACCCAAAACAGTGCAGGCTATGTAACAAGTATATACAAACTGAATTTGACCTTCCAATATGCAACCAGTACTAGCTGCAGGGAAAGTACAAACAGAAGCATCAGTAAGAATCCCAAATATGTGATTCCTAAAACCCCCAAAAGCCCTCCTCACTCCAGGACTAATACTCAGATTTCACAATGAAGACAGGCTCAACACATACTAAAAAATACCACCAGTAATCTTTCCCACTTGAAGATGAATTTTGGGGTTAATTTTTTTCAATAATACTACTTTAATATACCATTTTAGTATACATTTTAAGGGAAAAAAACAAAAGTTATCACTGACATGACTGGATCAAGAAACACCTAACTTCAATAAATTGGAAACCACATTTTCTATAGATTTTTTTAAAAGTTAGTATTTTATAAACCAAATATGTTAGGTAAAATGAAGTGTCAATCAGCTAGATCCTTAGGAAGCAACTACTTGAACTACTTTAGCATCTCTAGGTGAAATATCAGGAACTGGCAGTCCTGATAGGACATTTCAATTAAGCAACATGAAAAAGGAAAAGTAAAGGGGGAAGAAGTGACAACAATATTAACTGGCAAGATATTTCTGTTATGTAATGATTAAAAATGCCAGAGGACCCAAGATTCAATACAATTTTCTTTACTGCTTTAGCTCTACTAAGAAGATTAGATGGCTAAAATGGATAAACTAACAAGACCTTCTATTTGGAAACACAATCTGCTGGATTTTAAAAAATGCTATGTGGAGTAGCACTCAAAGATTTAATCTTATGGTTTAACTTTAAAAGGATCCTCGCAAAATTTCCAATTTAAGGGAAAAATAAGCTTTATAGAGTTCTCACTTAACTTGGAAAGATACCCCATATATATTATATTGACAACATTTTTAAGCCCTTAAGAACAATGCAATATAATTTTTTTAAGGCAGTCTGACTTCTTCAAAGCTAGATTTCACCACCTGAAAGCTGTGTGACTTTACACAGGTTATTAAACTACTCTGAGCTTCACTCCTCTCATCTATAAAACAGGATAACACTAGGCTAATTTAATTCCCATAGTGAGAACTGTAATACATCTTAGATGCACTGTAATTTATTCTCTTTAAATCACCAGTTTACAACACTTCTTGCAGAGCAGGTACACACAATAAAAGAGAAGTTAATACTTTCTGAGGTCACCTTTTTCATTCCTACGCTTCTATTTTTCTTTCACTAAGCAAAAATCAATTTCCCCAGTTACTTCAATCCCATCAATCCCACTCAACCTTAAATCTTATCAAGTACAGGTAATTCAACTCTCACTGAATTCTAGACTCTGAGAGTTGAGCCTATATCTATTTAGTATTAAAGCCCTAGCACATAGAATAATAAGCATATTGCAGGAGTCTAATAAATACCTGCAGACTGAGTGATGTAGTCTGTGCAGTATTTACTTACTGATCAATAAGATGCCCTCTAATAAAAAGGGCACAGATGTGTATATTTTCAGACATGATCATTTAATGCTGAAGGTTTAAAGTTAAAATAACAATCAAACTTATGTTGTACTTGGAGGAGGAGGGAAGTACTGGGGATTAACCCTGGGGCACTCTACCATTGAATTCACTCCCAACCTTTTTAAAAAATCTCATGTGTGGGGGTAGGGGTGAGCAGAGAGAGAGAGACAAGGTCTCACTAAGTTGGTGAGGGTCTCCCTAAACTATGCAGGCTGTCCTGGAACATGTGATCAACCTCTTGCCTCAGCCTTCTAAGGTGCTGGGATTATAGACGTACACCACCAAACCTGGGTATGTCCTGCTTTCTTTAAAATCCTTCTGTATACAGTAAATGAAAGACAATTTTGCCATACTTAAAATAGTGTTCTTCTTCAATGATAAAGCTTATTCAAAGTAATGAACTTCTCAGTGGCTCCATAACTCTTACTCATCACTTCAGATATAATTGAATTCCAAATCTACATTTAAAAAAATTCTCAAAATGATATGCAATCTTATCACCAATGACTATCTGCAAATAAGCCCCAAATAATAAAAACCTACTCAAATTTTATCACCCGAAGGCTCCAGAAAACATCAGTATTAAAGTTGTGATTATAAAATCTATAACAACTTTTTCTCCTTACTTTCTCAGCAACACACTGCTATAAATAAACACCTCACTGCTTAAACACTCATTTATAATTTAGTCACTTATATTCCACAACTTAAAAGTAGGTTTCATAAAGTATGATCTATTTCACAAAACCAGAAAGCAAACAATGAATGATTAGTTTACCATATTCTGCAAATCTATAGGAAAATTTTCATTATAAAATAAATTTCTCCCACCCAACAATTTTGTCACTGTGCTATTAGCTTAAACAAGTCTGCTACATACTCAAGTCAACAGCCATTCCAAATTCACAATATTTCTGGATTACCTGGCTTGAGCATGCGGTAGTGATCCAGAACTATTCAGCCTCCTCTAAAGGGCATTAGGTAAAGCTACTACAAAACTGAAATAATTTTATAATAAAGAGTAAAATCCAAAAGGTTTTATTAATAAACACAAAACTAAGGGAGGATATGAAGAGAAATTTAATATTCAGCTTTTAAAAGAAACAGCCATGGTTTTTTTCCCACTCTAACCACAAACTTTGCCATCCACTAAAGTGGATGAAGCCTATAGTCCTACAAAACTTTCTTTTCCCTTCCATTTCTCCTGTGATAATAAAAGAAAACTCATACATTAACCAAAACAGTATATTACGTAAAAATAAGCCATTACATGCAGGAAGGCTCTAAAAAATTAAAATCACTACACCATTAAAATACTATCTGAAGGGTGACTTTAAGTACTGAGTGAGGAACTTAACAGCCAGAGAACAGACACTTGAGGGGCCCATTCTGGGTCTGTACCACACAGGCTACCCCCAAAGGGAAGATGACAGTAATTCAAAATGCAGGGATCTACACACTATCTACGGGCTCCCAACTCCTTCCCAATTTGCTGCGGAAAGTATTCCTTTGCTATGGCTACTACCTTTGCCCTCAAAGTTGCCAATGCATCAAAGCAAAAGTGGTTGGAGATGGCAAAATAGAACAGACCTGGGCTAAAAGCACACCTTCATGCCTTGTCCTGTGTCCAGGAACAATTTCTCAACGTGGCCCAGGGCTTGCTGCAAAGCCAATGACACGGCCCTTCTTGCAGCAAGTATGCACAGGAAGTTTCTCAACAGTCCCAGAGGCGACTTCTGGGGATAATTATCAATATACTTCCATTATCAATGCGCTGCTGACAGCATCAGGAGTGCCCACGAACACAAGGAAAGGTTCGGAGGCAAAGTGTCCATTACTTGCCTTTGCCTAGGTCCCTGGTCCTGGGGAAACAGGGGCTGGGGTTACAAGTACGCCTCTGCCCTTCCCACTCCCCGCACGCAGAAGCCGCCGTCCGGCCCCGATCCCGCAGCCAGGTCCCGCGCCTGCGGACCCCGCGGGTGCCCCGGCCCCCCTCTCACCTGATCTTGTAATTCGGCAGCGTGTGTTTGCGCTTGATGATTTTCTTGAGCTGGTTGACGATGATGGAGGTGAGTTGGGGCATGGGCCGCCCTTCAAACTGGGAGCGCACCTCGAAGTCGATCAGCGGGTCCTCCACGAAGGAGAAGAACCAGTGGGTGAAGGGCACGCGGGTGAGGACGAAGCGCAGCCTCCCCACCACTCGGGACAGTTTGACGAACAGGTAGGCGGACTTGCCAAAGACCAGGTCCACGTCGATGGCCAGGTGGAAGCCCCCGCTGTACTCCACCTCCGCCTCGAAGGCCAGCTCCTCCGGGCAGGAGGCGGGCAGCGCCTCCCCCTCGGGGCCGTCGGGCTCCCCGGTGGCCGAAGCTACCACGGGCCGCACGAGCCGGATGGTCTTGATGAAGGGCACCGTCTCGCCCAGGAACACGTCCCGCAGGCTCAGCCCCTCCAGCAGGCGCCCTGCCGTCTTGGTCTGCAGCAGCTCCTCGAACTCCACCTTGATCTTCTTGGTGACCCAGCGGCGAGTCAGCGCGGTGTCCCGCAGCTCCCGGAACAGGAACAGGATGGTGGCGTTGAGAAAGTAGCAGGTCTCCCGCGTCGGCGGGGCGGGGGTCTCGGAGGCCGGGGTCGCACCGCCCTCGGGCGCCCCGCTGGAGGGCTCCTCAGTCCCGCCGCCGCCATAGAGGTACTCCCGCAGGGGCAGGCCCGGCACCGGCTTGGTGTAGCGGTAGCCGTCGCCTGCGCTGGCCGCCTCGTCCGGCGGCGGCTCGGGCTGTCTGCGGTACAGCAGCAGGAACTGGGTGAGCAGCGTGAGGAAGGAGCCCAGCACGGCCGACGCCAGGATCATAAGCAGCAGCCCCATCCCGCCGCCGCCGCCGCCCGGGCCGCCGGGCCCCCTACTCCCGCGCCCACAGCGCCGCTTTCTTCACGCCACCGCCCCCGCTGCCTCCATCTTGAGGGCATGGGGCGGCGGGGTCGGGGCGAGCGGCTCCCTGGGCCTCGTCCGGGACTTAGGCCCGCGCGCTGCGGCGCCTGAGCCTGCAGCGGCCCGCGCCTCCTCAGACTCTCCGGGGGCGGCCGGTGCGACCGCGGCGGCGGCGGCGGCGGGGCGAGGGCGGGAGGAGGCGGGGACAGCACCTCCCCCAAGCCTCCGCTCATTGGGCGAGCGGCGAGTGACGTCAAGCGTGCTCGCTCCCGGAAGCGTCGCCTGGCAGTCGGCGTCAGGGCGCGCGGACGCGGGTACTTCACCTCTCAGGCCCCTTTCCAGCCCCGCCCCCACGCCCACATTCCATTCCCCGCCTCGCGCGCCGCGATCCACGTGGCTGTCACTTCAGGAGTCGCGGTCAGCATCTGAGAGGATAACTGAGGGCACGGGTTAGAGGCTGCGAGGTCCGGCGGAGATGGCTTGTCCGGTCATTCAGTTATCTTCTAAAGCGCCCATCCCCCTCCGCTGGCCACTGGCCCTGCCACCTCTGCAGCAGCGTCGATCTTCCCGCAGTGTGGTGCTTCCACTTGCTGCCGCACGCCTCTCCCCGCGCCGACTGCTGAGCCGGTGGCGGCTGTGGCTTTCCCTGCAAAGCCCAACTGCAGAAGTCCCGAGCAGGCCACTCGGACACTGCCCAAACTGACTAAAGAAGACCGATTGTCTCAGAGACCGCCATCGCTGGCCAGCAATCCGACCAGCAGTCGCCCTGCGTCCGCGGAGCGTGGGACCTGGGAAGAGGAGACAAAGGCAAAGGACTAACTTTCCCTCCAAAGAAAGTTTAAATGAGAGCTGACCGGAGGATGACCGAAGTGAATCTGCCGGGTGATTGGAAGACGAATTAGTGACTGTCAGGTTCTTGTTGAACCCCTATGTGTATTACCACATTTAGGCCATCTCTGAGGCAGTTAGTGAGAGCCTTCACCCATTTTACCGATGCGAATTGACAGAGTCTAAGGAAGTGGCATGGGATCCTGGTTTATCCAACATGAAACCCTAAGTTTTTGGTCATCACTCTGTACCATAACACCAAGATTGCTAGAGTTTTAAGAGGGCTGATCTGTTCCCTGGTGCACCAGAAGAGAGAGCTGGGGGAGGGGTGTCAGGGAAAACAGAATTTTGTCCCTGGCAGCATCTCAATCACATGAAGCCAGATTGCTTAGTAACCAGTGTTATTCCTTTGATCTCTAAGTTGTTGCCTCATAAAAGTTTAGGTCCCTCCATCCACGTGGACACCACAACACTTCTAATCCTACAGAAGCCAGATATTCTATACATATTCTATGCAGCTGCCCCTAAGGCACCAGAGGAGCACTCCTCTCTAACCCTTAAAAATCTTCAGGCCAAGAATTCTCTTTGACTCTGGGTGATTCTAGGACAAAATCAGAGTTCTGACCCTACTAGGGCAAGTACAGAATTTTGGAACCAGTCTGATCTCACCTTACATATTCATGCCCAAGTCAGAGACCAGAATGACTATTACTAGGAAGATATAAGTCAGGTCTCTGCTCAGAAACAAGGCTCAAAACCTTTCTGAGATTTCTGGAAGGTCAAGCAACTTCTGTTCTCATCATCACCCTCTGCTTCTGGGATGCTGTCTCAGAAATGTACACCTTTTCTCAATTTCTGAAACCTTATGAATAACACTCATGCACTGTTTTAGCCAGCTTCTTTGCTGCTGGGACTAAAAGACCTGACCTGAACAATTTTAAGGGAGGAAAAGTTTATTTAAGGGCTTGTGGTTTCAGAGGTCTCTATCCATAGACTGCAGGCTCCATTCCTCAGGGCTTGAGATGAGGCAGGACATCACGGCTGAAGAGAGTGGCAGAGGGAACCAGCTCACATGGTGATCAGAAAGCAGAGAGACTCCACTCTCCAGACACAAAATATATACCCCATAGCCATGCCCCCCAATGGACTAGTTTCTCTAGCCACACCACATCTGCCTCCAGTTACTACTCAGTCAATCCCATCAGGGACCAATTCACTGATCATGCCAAGACTATAATCCAATCATCTCTCCTTGCATTGTCTCACACATGAGCTTTTGGGGGACACCACATCTAAACCATAACATGCACCATTGTAGTAAATGTTACAGAAACCAGAGGTGAAGTGGGGAGAAGGAATATTTCACATCAGTGACATGAAAACCTCAGACTGTATGTTTACCCTTCCTGGATCCTGTACCCTTCACCTACCTACCCACAAGATAAGGTGGTAGTCTACACAGTCCTCAATCTCACACTCCATCCTGTAGACTCCTTCCCTTCCCCCATCTTCTGCCTTACTCCTTAGAATACTTCTGGGTACCCAAATCTTCTCAATCCATTATTCAGTCATTCAGTTCCTCAGCAACACTTGTCCCATGAAGGAGTTTAGCAAACCTCTGGGGGAAGATAGAAGAAAAATATATTCCCTTGTGTTAAAAATGGTTAACATTTATTGAGCACCAATTCTCAGAATTCAGAGAATTAACTTGTACCAGGCACAATGTTAAGCACTTCATAATTTAAAAATACTTACCTATTTTTAAAAATATTTGAAAATCAAAATGTTAATGAGTTTTTATACAGTCAAATGTATTTGATATTTAAATTAGGTGGTAATAAGCATGATAATTTTGGTGTTAACATACACTTTATTTTATGAAATGATGTTGTGTTAACAGAAGCTTAGTGTTTTTAGTGTTATTCGTTGGAAGAATATAAATTCAGCAACCCTTTTTTCTTTTTAAATATTCATGCTGGTTCATAGTAATCCTAAAGACTGAGAGCCACTGGCCTTGGCTCTGAAAATCTATGATTCTGAGTAGGTTTCTGAAGAAAGGAGTTGTACTGCTGACTTTTTAATGTGCTTTAAATGACATCATTGAAATTAAGCTGCCCCAACAGCCTTCACAGGAAGTATGCATTTCAAAGGCAAAGACAGTTGAATACTGAAAGACAGGTTTTGTCTAGGACTCAAAATCCCACCAACCAGAGAGAGACTTGTGCCTCTAGGGCTGCTAAGCCCTTACTCCTTCCTGGTACCCACCAAATAGGAGAAAGCCAAAGCATATGAGTGTGGGAAGTTTGTGAGTACATGAAAAGCTGATTTGATTAAAACCATATAAAATAATGCAAATGTAGCAACATGGAGGTAGGCATAGAGAAGTTTAGAGTGTTTGCTAGCAAATGATCCATCAACTCATCCTATCAACTCTGAGGATATAAATCCAACAACTATTTTCTGAGCATCCAACATGTATCAGGCTCTGGAGGTGCTAGATGAACAGGATCAAGTTCTTGCCCTCAGGGGTGCCAGGCCCCTGTTTGCTTGCCAGGTGCAAGCAAACACACCAGCATAACTCTGATGATAAGAGATAGTTATTGTACTAGCAGAGCCTTCTGGTTCATGGGGAGAGACAGTTGACTATAAGGAACAGAAACTGCCTCAGGATAACTTAACTGAAATTGGATTCATGTTAAGGATACTGGAATATCTCCAGGAACTCCACTGCAAGATGTTCAGCTGGGGCATCACAGAAACCCTGGAATGGTTCTCTCTCTCTCTCTCTCTCTCTCTCTCCACCTGTCCCCACCCCCACCCAATAGCTTGTGCTTACAGCTCTCTGCAGATATGCTGTGTTATTCTATATGGCTCTTGATTTCTGTTCCCCTATGGCCTCAGCATGCAGGCAACTTGGAAGGCACCAGCTCTGCACCCAAATCTAGATGGTCCCACGTCCCCAGTACCCCATGTGACCTGCTAGCTCAATCTCAAGTGCTGGGAAAGAATATCTAATTGGTTACTCAAATCCAGCCATTTGTGCCTCAGGGCTTGCTGCTTCTGCACTGCTGGAAGGTGAGGCAACTTCCCCAATAAGGGGGATTGAGAAAATGTGATGGGCAATTCTAGTTTGATAGGGGATGATGAGAGAAGAATGCTGGCTTGGGAAGGTGGGAGGCTTCCTAGGGTAAATGGAATTTGCATTAACCTTGGAGGATTAGACAGATGCTCTAATCAGAAGGAGGCCAAAGCTCAGAAATTGGAATTCCAACAGAACCTAGAGAAATAGCAGGATGAATGGAGGAGGATAGCATGAATAGGGTTGGTGCCAAGGGGAGGGAAAGAAGATGGGGGTAAAACATAAACTGAGTTATGAAGGGACTGAGTATCAGGGCAAAAGAGGATTCTATTTTGCAGGCTTTGTAAAGTCTCCAAAGTTTGTTTAAGTAAGAGCGCGGTATTTAGTACTTTTCCTTCCATCTCCTCTGCCTGCAAAATCTCAACCTTAGTGTGATCCAGCTATCTTCCTTTTCCCCTCTGCGTCTGTAAACTTATGGTCTTCATTCTCATGGGGCCTTCATAGCACTCCTAGCTCCCACCTACTCTTTTATCCATTACCCCAGTCAACATCTTCTTCTCTCCCACACCAATGTCATCAAACCTTGACCATCTCAGGCCTCCCACCCTTACCTGCCCCACCAAGCTTAAGAGAAGACCCAAGTCCCCATTAATGAGAAGAAAAAGAAACCCTAAGGCTGGCATGCCCTGGGCTTTCCTGGCCCCAGATCACCTTCAAGAGACACTCGTCTTTTCATCCTCCTCTTCTGTGGCAACAACGTAATGACTAAAAACCAAACACACACACACACACACACACACACACACAAACACACGCACACATACACGCACACGTACACGCACACGCATGCGTGCACACACACACTAAAAGGAGGAGGAGGAGGAAATAAAGAAAAGCAGGCAGACAAAACAGCAAAAACTTGCTTCTGCTGTGGATCCCACTGCCTTCCAGGGTCTATCTCCTCTTCTTTAGCAGATCAGCCACTTTTGATTCTCACAAAATGAAAATGAACATCCTACTTTAAGCCTTCCAACTTCTGCCTTTTTTATCTCTTCATTGTCAAGTCTAGCTGATTCTTTCTGATTACATCCTTCCTTTCCACTCCCTTGAGTCCTCTGTACTCTGACTTCTGCCTGAACAGCTCTTCCTCACTCCATGAACCCATTCTTGCCAAAGCCCCAGTGACTTCCTTTTGGTCACAACCAATAGACTTTTAAAAAATTTTTTCATCAGAGGATCCAGGGATCCTCTGATAATGTGGATCATTTCTTCTTTCTTGAAACCCTTCCATTCCTTGGTAACACCATAAAGGACATCAACTGAAGGTAAATGTAAAACATGCTTCCTTATTTAGGTTGCAATGCAGAGAAATTGCCACTTGAATGTTGCCTGCCATTTCTGTGTCTAGAGATGATGACAGAAAAATGTCTTCCATGAAGAACCCCCTGGGTTCTTCCTGGATGCAGGATGGCCAGCTGCTCCAATTTTGCCACCATTGAGAGAGTTCCTGGGAGTAAGACCTCAAGGCTAAAATTAGAAAAGACTGGGCAAGATGCTCAGCCTACCTGGGTGGTACTTTCAGGAATTAAATAATAGGTGAGTTGGTTCCCATCCTCCTGAATGACTCAATATTTTATGGAATAGTGGAAGGACAGTATTGTTTATTTTCTCTTTCTCAATTGAAACGAAAAACTGCTTCTAACAATACATTGAGGAGAGTCTATCAGAAACTCTAAATTCTATCTACTTTATACTTTAATCATTGTACTTGACAAACTCAAACTTCTTATCTTTCTTTTAAGGCTATCTACCAATTTCAACTCCCTTTCATTACAATTCAGAAACCTAACTAAATCCTGGCACCAGGCTTCTAAGAAGGTCATTTTGACACTTTTCTTTCTTGGAACAACTATAATCAGATCCTTTTCAAATGGATGAGGCCTTAACTAGCATTTGCATTCCCCCCAAACTGTCCTCCAATCTGTTCCATTTCTGTCCTTCCCCTGACAATGCTTGGATCTGGGCCATTGTCATCTGAACCCTTTAAGTTCAGACTTGAATATTCCTCTCAAGGAGGCTCTCCTTGACTTGGCCCCTGTCTCTTGCTCATATAAATCTTGTGCCTTCCCTATTCTGATGCTTTGTAGAAGAGACTGCTAGTAGTTTCTCCCATATCCATTCACTCCTTCCATCATTTCAAAGAAGAATATGAGACCAGCAAATTCTTCAGCTTAAAAAAAAATCTTTCCCCAACCAGCCTTGCAGATAAGAGTGGTCAATATGATATAAGCAGATGTTGTTGGGCGGGAGCTCTTTAAAGAATTCTGACTCAACATGCTCCATTTGTTTTATGTACTTCCTTCTCCCACCTTTCTGCCTGGAAAGCAGATGGAATGGCTGGAGCTGCAGTGTCCATCTTATAACTCTGTGATAATCTTGCCACATGCTAATGATGATTTGGTAGGACAGAAGATGCTCAGAATACTGATGATATTGAAGCTACACTCAACCTTACAATCCCCACTTCCAGACCACTTTTACATTAGAGGGGAAAATGCCTCTTAAACTGTCAAACAACTATTTCTCTGGTCTCTCTGCTGCTAGCAGCCAAATACAATTCTGACACAGTATTCACCATGCTGCTGACAGGCAGCACTTACACAAGGTATATTTTGTAAATACATTTTCCCAATACTGGGCACAGGACCCAGCACATAGGAATTGCTCAATTGATAATTATGAAGGGGATAAAGAAATTAACACGATGTACTCTCCACTTTTGGTGAGAAAGAGCCAAGCTATTCTCCTGAAGCTTTGTCACCAACTGTTTGAAAGAAGAGGCTCAGGTACAGGAAAAGCCAACATGCAAATGCCCTAAGAGGCCTGGAAGGGACATAACTGTTGCTATGCTCCTGGCAAAGCCAGGAGCTAATGTTGGGGAGAATAACCTGGTAAGCAGTCATAGGCTCTGAGATGGTTGGTCTTTGAGATTGAGTGTGGATCTAAATCCTCTGTTTAGAGAGCAATGTATCTGTTGGGGCCCCAGCATACATGTCCTCACCCCTGTTGCACTTATCCAGTCTTATAGCTTTTATACGGTTCATATGCTGATGCATCCCAATGTATTTATTCAGTCTGAGCTTCTCTGGGAAACCCTTACATCCAATAGCTCACCAGGCACTTCCACGTGGATTTGAAATGGCCTACTGAGTGCAGACCTGAGCAGATACTCATCCCACCCCAGTTCTTGGGCAGTCAGTGGTACCTTTGTACTTACAGCTGCTCAGGTCAACAGCCTTATCTTGTCCTTGACTCTTCTTTCTCTCAAATCTACATTCACTCTGCCAACAAATACTGTTAGCTTTACCTTCAAAGTGTCTTCAGAATGTACCCACTTCTCACCATATTCACTGTCCTGGTGCAAGCAGTATCTTGGACCTGGATTATTGGAATGGCTTCTTAACTGGCTTTTCTGCTGCTGTCCTTGCTACCCTGGTGTCTATTCCAACACAGCAACCACAATAGCTGTGTTAAAGTATATCACATCATGTCCCCCATCTGTTCCCAACCACCAATGGTTTTTGTGATGGACAAATAATAATAGTCTTCCAAAGATGTCCATATCCAAATCCCCAGAACCTGTGAATATACTAATAGTGAAGGGCAATTAATGGTGCAGATGGAATTGAGCTTGTTATTCAGCTGACCTTCAGATAAGGAGATTATGCTAGATTATCAAGTTGGGCCCAAATATAATCACAAAGGTCCTTGAAAGTGAAAGAAGGAGGCAGAAGGAAAAGTCAGAGTGATGTGATGTGATGATGACTAACCTGCCATTGCTAGCTTTGGAGGTGGAAGGACCTAGAAGCAAGGAGTAGATAGCTTCAGAGCTGGAAAATACCAGGAAACGAGTTCTCCCTGAGATTAGAGCCTCCAAAAGGAGTTCATCTCTACTGACACTTGGTTTTTTCAGTCCAGAGAGTCCTGCTAGAGGTCAGATTTTTTTATGTCTAGAACCTTACTGTTATAAACTGTATTATTTTAAGTTGCTAAGCTTGTGGCAATTTGTTATAGCAGCCACAGAAACTCATACAGTTCCCTACCTCATGCAAGGTAAAAACCAAGGTCCTCTGAGGGAAGTCCAAGGTTCCAAATGACCTGATCTTGGCTACCTCTCCATACTTACCTCCTGTGGCCAACCCGATTTACACTCTAGTCACACTGCCCTCTTGCTCCAGCCACCATCTTTGTAGAATGAAGGAATGATTTTGAAACTCCTCACTTCCCAGAAGAAAGAGAGGAGAAGTAGTTTGCCCATGGCCCCTGCAGAGACCGGGACCCAGGACTCCTGTCCAATTACTAGTAAGTTACTATTTCTACATGTGCTTAGCATTCTCCCTGAGAAGGACTGTGGTTAAGCCTCCCCTGGCCACCTGCTTTTATGGCAGGAAAAAAAAATGACTAATTATATAATTGTGATCAAAGTATATAAATAATTTATGTGCTGTTGTCAGTAATTACCTAAAGGATTAAAAATAACATGTAATTGTATTTAAAAAGTATCAAATTGGAATATATTTCCATCAAAATGTAAAATGAAAGTGAATGTAGAAATAAAATTGAATGTTTTAGAAAAAATTTTATTTTTAAAAACATGAAAATTATTATCATTAAAAGGCAAAGTAGAAATTATAATTAATGAATGTAAAAGTTACAGGTAAAATTATTTAATTTATAATTAAATAATTGTAGCTCAGTGGTGAAGTGCTTGCCTAGCACATGTGAGGCACTGGGTTTGATCCTCAGCACCACATAAAAATAAATAAAGGCATTGTGCTCATCTACAACTATATATAGATTATTTATATAGAAATAATATTTTTAAATTATTTAAAGTAAAAAATATTTAAGTACATCTGTGGCTTTTACTTAAACTTTTGACAATTTTAAATTTTCATAAAAGTAAACTGTTGGGCTGAGATTGTGGCGCAGTGGTAGAGCGCTTGCCTAGCATGTGTGAGGCACTGGGTTCGATTCTCAGCACCACATATAAATTAATAAATAAATAAAGGTCCATCAACAACTAAAAAATATATATCAAAAAAAGTAAGCTCTTCACAATTGTAGCATTCATTCTCTTAACTTAGCTGCCAATATAAATGATCAGTATCTTTTTTGACTTGTATTAAGCCCAGGCTTACAAATGTATCTGAGTAATACGAGCTTTTTAATAATGTTATATATTTTTTAAAATATTTTTAGTTGTAGATTGTCACAATATATTTATTTATTTATTTATGTGGTGCTGAGGATCAAACCCAGTCCCTCACATGTGCTAGGCAAGCGCTCTACCTTTGAGCCACAACCCCAGCCCTATTGTATATTTTTCAATTACCCATGTGCATACATTCATGATAATGCCAACTTATGAGTTCTTTAGGAACCGCAAATGGAACACAAATCGAAGAAAAAGAAGACAAGTCAGCATGCCGGCAATGACAGGGCTATCCCAAAATCCATTTCATTAACGCTCTCTGGGAGGAAGGGATTGACAAATTAATCTGCCTTTCTTTTTACTCAGGGCTCCGACCATTTCAGCCCTCTGAAGCAGTTTCCATCTCTGATGTGGGCAGAACAGTCCACAAACTTCCTGGCATTTGGGGTTGGTAGAGAACAAAAGGAAAGATATGTGACAAATGTTCCCTGAGGCCTGAGCAGTGTTGGACTGAAGAATAGATGCTTAGGATAGGGGTTGTGATGTGCTAGTGCTATCAGAGCCCAAGTGACAGGCACACACGTTCTTTAGTGTGTGTGCGTGTGTGAGTGTATGAAGTTGGAGGGTCATCAAGGTCAGGGATCTTTCTTTTCTTGCCCAGGTCTGCTGAGGGCAGTGTAGAAAGGAGGCCCCTGGACAGGGTTGACAGGTCTCTGGGGTGTGAGCTCTGTAAGCAAACTCTTCTGCTTAGCCTCCCAGGAATCTCTGGAATGAGTGGGGCCTTAAAGGCAAGTGGGAGCTGAGGGAATGTGCGGTGCCTCTTGCCTACGCTGTTCCTCTCTGCCCACCACACGTCGAAGGGCGGGGTGCAGTAGCTCAGCAGCTCTCTCGGGCTCTGACTTCTGCAAAAGAGGAGAAGAGCCCCATGCGATAAAACAATTCATACTTGGCAATCAAGGGCTTTAGTTCTTCATTTCCTGACTGATAGCAAACTCTCAGAAAAGAACTTTGATGAGTAACTTAATAATAAACACATCAAGATGAAACAGCTAATGGGAAAGAAGGATAAGATCTTGTTCTGCAGAAAATGCCAATACTTAAGTCAGGAATACTCCTCGATGCCTACTAACGGCCTTTTAAAAAATGGGACTGAGGGTGTAGCTCAGAGGTAGTGCATTCACTTAGCATGTATGAGGCCCAGGGTTCAATTCCCATGAATACAATAGATAGATCTTCAAATAAAAACTGAAGTAAGTATAGAATTCCCATTTTGCAGAGAAGGAAATGCAAGCTCTGAAAGTCTATGTAGCTTGCACCAGGTCACACAGCTACTAAAAGACAAGGACAGTATTCCAAGCCAGGTGTGTCTGTGTGCAGATTCTGACCTTGTAACCTGTATGACACACCAGTTCTTGCTCCCTTCCACCCAACAAAGATCCAGATAATCAATATTAGCAAACAAAAATTCAGTGGAAGCCCTGGTAACCATTCTTCTGGTTCACCACAAAAGACAAAAAAATCTTATTAACCCCAAATAAACAGTTAATAAGTGTGTGTTACAGGGTTATTATAAGATATTAAAAAGCAACGTTTGTTGACCTACTTTTCTAATTGTGTACAAACCCCACTACTGAACTTTAGAGAACCTTTCATTACAAAATGCTGGCTTACTTCATCTTTTGAAGATCAACGAGCTTTGCAGGGTTAAGGCAAGTTGAAAAAGTGCCTGCAAGGCCTTGAGTCATAAAATGGGGAAACATGTTGTAGTGTTACAAAAATATTGACAATATCGTTATGATTAATGGCATTTTTTGTATTCCATCAAATTCATCCTTTGAAAGTGTAAATTTTTCCAGTTTTAAATATATTCAGAGTGTGTCAGCATCACCACAGTCTAATTTTAGAACTTTTCAACACCCTAAGAAGAAACCTATACCTATCAATAGTCACTCCCCTGTTCCCTCCCAACCCAGAAACCAAATAATCACTTTCTGACCCTGTGGATTTTCTTAATCTGGATATTCCACATAAAAGGAACCATACATGTGGTCTTTTGTGGCTTCTTGCTCTTGCCATGTTTTCAAGGTTCACTCATGTTGTTTCACGTGGCTGTATTTGGATCTTTTTTATGATCAAATATTCCTTGTGGGATATGCAAGTTATATTTCATAAGGAGAAATGTTAGATGCTTGGTATAAGTCTGCTGTCTCTACCTGGGAATCTGATGACCATCTATTTTAAAATACAAAGTAAAAGGTGAATGTCTGTAGCAGAGGCCTTTCTCCTTCTTCATATTCTTTCCCCTCTCCCACCCCTTGGAGTTCCATTACTCCACCCTCTCCCAACTTATGTCTTGAATCTCAGATGATTTTTTTCTTGTTTTCTTTGCTGCCTCCTGTTTCTCTCTCTGTTCCCTAAATGATAGACACCTCCAGGTTCATTGCCTTCATCCTTATCTCTGCCCTTCATATTCTTCAAGTCTGCAAAAGTCATTGACCCAGAGTGACCGTCTCAGGTCATGCTTTCTACAATGCTTCCAGACCCCCATCTCCCTGATTATGTCCTTTATAGCACTCATTATCATCTGAAATTATGTTTGTTTATTTTTTTATTCTTTGTCTCATCCCACCAAAATGCAACTTCATATGGACAGCAACTACATCTGTCTTATTCACTGCTATATCAAACAGTACCTGCCTGGTACATAGTATGTACTCAGTAACTATCTGAATTAATACCTGGAAGACCTGGTCTCTCCCTATGCTTCTTCGCCTCCATCTTACATGTCTTCGTGTCCACTTCTCTCTTCATCCTAGTGACTATCAACGACCCCTTGAATGATAAGACTTTGTACCTCTGTGCCTTTGCACGGGCACTTGCTCTAATGGACTGCCTCTACCTCCCTGTCAGATTCCCTCTTTGTTCTTGAAAATGCTCTGTCACTCCATAGATGCTTGTCACTACAATTAGATAGGGCTCCTTGAAGGCAGGGACAACAACCTTATCTGTCTTTATAGCTCCATGCCCAGGAATTTCACATGTGTCAAATGAATGATTTGGATCCATTTGGTATATATGAACTCCTTTGGGGAGAAAAACACCTCAAATTTTCTAACCAGTAATCCTGAAAGTTTTGGCACATCTGTGGGCAAGTCATTCTTTTACAAACTGGAAAGAAGTATTAATGATTGTTGGATTCATGGGTTGATTAAGAAGAGTCTTGCAGGACTCTATACATGTATGTTTTTTAAACATCCCTATGAGGACTGAATTTTCTCGAATGCTTGAATGCATTGGTTAAATAAGCCCCTAGTTGTCAAAACTCCTCTTTTCCTGGAACTCTATAGAAGTTGACCTAGACTCTCACTCAACCCCTAGAAGCTTCTGTTCTCATTTGCCCAAAAGCCACTTTCCTCAAACCACACTTGGGCTCTTGACCTCCTCTGCTACCTTTGGATCAATAGGTGGAAGATGCTCATGGTTTTCAGATGTTTTTACCCTCACTGTCTCACTTCCTGGCTCAGACCAAAATATCTCTGGACTGAATACAGACCAAATGCTGGCCTAAGAACATCGATCCTGCCCATTTTAGACCACACGCCTTTTTATAGTCATTCCCATCAGCATGGGAGTGATCAAGCGCATCCCTAGAATGATGGGGGTTGAGTCCTTTCCACAAAATTGCTTAGCTGGCAGACCTTCCTTCTTGCATGTTGCTAGGTTGCCTCCAAATTCCACAGGGATGAATTGGAGGGGATCCTTTTCTTAATGAAGAGGAGCCAAACTGTCTTTTTGACCACGGGCAATTTCCTAGTACATTTAATACTAGGAATGAACAATGCTGACCCATGCGTCCAGTGCAACATGAAGGTTAGGAGTCTTCTGTTTTGAAACTGCTCCACATGACTCTACAAAGAATCCTTGAGAGAATTGCATACCACTTTCTACCATAAAGCCAGTACAAATGGCCTCGTGTACCCCAACCTACGAAGCCCTTGTTTTAGAGCTCAGAGGTCACACAAAAAGCTTGAAAAATTTGTATTTATCTTAGAAAATGAAGAATTCCTTTCTCTCTGTCCTAGTCATAAGCTTTTAAAGTAAAGCATGCCTAGTGCTCATTCTACTGGCATTATTAATGCAGAATCAAAACAAAAAAATTTTAGAAGAAACTTCAGAGGTATGGTGTGTTATAGCACAAAAAAAAATGAAAAACAAAGATCTGCTTAGGAAAACCCTAGCTGAAGAAAGAGGAGAGGAGCCAGAGCCCCCACCCTTCATTCTCCAATCACATATATCACTCTTCCCTTTCCTCCTCTCATGGGGCAGAGAGAGGTCAACAGCCTTCCTCGGAGGGAGTTTCTTTCACAAAGAAACATAAGATGCTCCACTCCCAAAGGAATTTTTTGCCACATGATTTGGGGGAACAGTGGGCTAGGGTCTAGTAAGCAAGGTCTGTCTACTCTCTTCCCTGTAGACCTAGGAGCCTCAAATATGCTTATGTCAAGGGAGATGTGGTGTACTGTTTTCTCTAAAGGCATTTGACCATTTAAATTCTCTTCCCAATTTCTAAATTTTCTTCCCCGACCATCCCTTCTCAAGGTTAGTATTCCATGGCACACACTTAACTCCTGGGTCTACAATTAACTCATGCTTCTCCATCCAGACCTGGGGACCCTGTTCTCAAAGCACAGTCACTTCCCAAGAAGGAGAAATGTGGTACCGCCTAGAGCATGTGTGGTTTTGTTCAGGGAAGTGTCACAAGTTGTCTGGTCAGACTTAAGCCATGTTCTTCAATATAACTTTATCAGTGATAAAGGCGATCTTTTCATTTCTATCTCCTAATTTGTTCAAAACTCAATTGTAATTTCTTTACTGGTCCATGAAAATCCCAAGACTCATTAAACCAGGGTTCCTCTGGACATATTTTGAAAACCCCTGCTGTAGGCTAATGGGGGGGGGAGCGTAATCACAGAGTTGAAATCAAAGGAGCAAGAAGAACAAACCAAGACCTGACAGAAGTGTGGAGACCAGAGTCCTGGGGCCATATCCAGGGCCACAACAGTTGGGGATTAGGGGGAGGAAGACGCTGAAGGAACAGATAGGCCGAACATGATGACAGATGGCTCTGAGGCAGAAGGCAAAACTGAATGAGGAGGACATCCTGGGGGCCAACTCAGATGACTCTGTAGATGGAATTATGTGGGGAGCGATAAGGGAAGAAGGAAGGTTGTGGTCTTGATCTGAGTTGTGTGTCCTCAACACTTGAGGAAGTGGCAATAAGGAGGAGGAAGGAAACTGTGAGACTAGCATGGGGCTTTTGAAAGGAAGTCCCCTCCTAGGGTTGGGGTGGGAAAAATCACTGAGACCTGTGCCAGGGGAGGCTGCCTCACTTCCATTCCCATCCAGACCCACAATTTGGAAATTGGCATTAGTAGCTTCTTCTACAAGAAGAATATTCTAATCCCGGGGCTATTTTCTCACCCAACATTTGTAGTTGCCTTTCTGGAGTCTATCTGTGTCATGTTTCCTTAAGTTATTGCGAGGAGACCTGGAGGGGTGGTCCCCTGAGGCCTGAGAAACTGGAAAGCCTGGTTCTTTGTCCTACAGACTTCTGCAGATAGCAAACATGGGTAGCATCCATGGCTAGTGTGATAAGACTTCTGCATCAGCTTCATCTCAGAGGAGCTACAAAGATCAAATGAGATAACAGACATGAAGCACCAAACACAAAGGTTGGCACATTGTGGTTTCTGCCCACATGTTTGAGTTCATTTTCTGTTGCTCTAGCATAATACCTAATACTAAGTAAATTTTAAAAGAAATTGATTAATTTTAGCTCAATGTTCTGGAGGCTAGGAAGTCTGAGATTGGGTGATCCTATCTGGTTAGAGCCTCATGCTGCTTCATAACATGGTGGAAGTCAGAAAGGCAAGTGTACACATGTGAAAGAGAGAAAATTTGAGGGGTAGCCTGTCTTGATAACAACTTGCTCACATGTACAAATCCAGTTCTGTGAGATAGGTATTAATCCTTCTTTTTTTAATATTTATTTTTTAGTTTTTGGCAGACACAACATCTTTGTTTGTATGTGGTGCTGAGGATCAAACCCGGGCCACATGCATGCCAGGCGAGAGCGCTACCACTTGAGCCACATCCCCAGCCCGTTTTAATCCTTCTTAATGACCTAATCACTTCTTGAGCTTCCACTTCCAAATCTCCATTTTTCCAAGCACAATGGAGAATCAAATTCAGCATGAGTTTGGAAGAAGCCAAAACCATAGTCCCACAGTCCTCAACTATGCTGGGTTTCCATAAAGAGCATCCTGGGATGAAACCCACCATGCAGGCTCCAACTTGGGTCTGGCTCTTGGGGATAATAAACCTACTTCTGGAAGCTCATTGTGAAGATTCTATGTGACATCCTATGTAAAGAGCCACTCGAAGTGCCTGGCATCTAGCAGTGCATCATGGCAGCCATTAAGCTATAATTATTATCATCAGTACAAACACATGAGACTAGAGAAGTCAGTGACTTCCAATGTGACAGAGCAGGGCTTGGCTCCATTCCAGAATATTTAAAACCAAAGCGTCACACTTTGCCCTTAAAAAACACAACACATATTGCTTTATTCATCGATCCATCCTTTAGAATCTATAAACCATTTTTACTGTGGGCTGCGTATCACTTTACCAGGATATTCAGGAATACTTGGCAGGTTCAGGACTCAGTGTGCTTCTGGGTGTAGCAAGTTGAATGGTGGCATTCCAAAAGACATGTTTGAGTTCTAATATTTGGACCCTATCGATATGACCTCACTTGGGAGGTCTTTGTAGATGTAATTAAGTGAAGGATCTAGATCGTCCTGGTTAATCAGGTGTGCCCTATGTCCATCAACAAGTATCTTGTGATAGAGAAGAGCAGACTCATAGGAGAAGAGGTCCTACAAAGATGGAGGTAAAGATTGGAATGAAGCCGCAAGAAGCCAAGGAGCACCTGAGGCCACCCAAAGTTGGAGGAAGCAAAGAAGGAGATTCGCCTAGAAGCTCAGAGGGATTGTGACTCTGCTGACACCTTGATTTCAGACTTCTAGCTGCTGGAACAGTGGGAGACCCGTTTCTGCTGTTGTAAACTACACAGGCTGTGGCAATCTTTTTACAACAGTCACAGGAAGCTAGTATATGGGGAACAGTCACACACTCAAACCAACTTTGACAACAGAAAAATAGTGAGAGGGATTTTCCAGGAAGACTTGGAGGTATATTATGGATTCCAACCACAGAAATTTTGTAAGGGACGAAGCCCAGGACCTGGACAGTTGAAAATGGTCTGGCTCCTTCATGTGGGGACACCTGACTTCTCCTCTCTTGTCTTTCTTCCTTCTTTTTCTGCAGGCTGGCTCTCTCTGCTTCTTCATGCAGCCAAACCTTGAACTTGACCTTCATCACATTCCATTCCAAGTGCCTAACAGAGCAACAGATGGCTCTGTGGTCTGACTCCAAAATCGAGAGAGAGAGAGAGAGAGAGAGAGAGAAAGAGAGAGAGAGAGAGAGAGAGAGAGAAGAGGAGAGGAGAGGAGAGGAGAGGAGAGGAGAGGAGAGGAGAGGAGAGGAGAGGAGAGGAGAGGAGAGGAGATCTCTCCTCTGTGGAATAATGAACTCTCCCCAAAGGACGAGTTCTCAGGTCTGGGGACATTTGTCTGGGATCAGGAGCTCACTGGCAGACACCTTTGCTTGTTTCTTCTGGAATGGCAAGGACAGTTTTGAGAGGCATACAACTAGTTGGCTAAACTCGCCCCTGGTGTGACAGGTCCAAGAGAATCTAACCTCACATCTTGCAGGAGGGATGATGTCCTTGGCCTTCTAACCTGTCTCCTCAAACTCTTCTCTCTGCATCATTTTACAGAGGGGGGAAGGGCAGCAGAAAAGCTGTCCATTTAGATTCTCTTCCTGCTCTAAACATGAAGTTAATCTACTGGAACAAAAATCCTATTGATTTTTACCTATTATATTCTTCTCCCTGAAACAGCAAATGCATGCTACTACTGGGGTCATATTTGCCTTCTTTTGGATTCAGAGCTTAATAAAATTTCCAACTCATTATTTTTACATGTTGCTTTTGCACAGCTCCTTGAGGCCAAGTGGTACCTGAGATATTGGAGGTTGAAGGACTTTGCCTTCGACTATAAAATTTTCCATCTTCAAAGCAAAGCCTCAAAGCAAACAGAAATCCAACCCAGGCACAACTGGAGAAACGGGATCTGGGGGGGAAATCCCATTACTTGATGTGCTTCAATAGTCAATGAGAATCTGTTGGGTGTGGACCAAGTGCTGGGCCTTGAGCTGGAAGCGTGGGTTACAGAGATGAACAAGCTGGACATTGGGTTTCTCACATGGAGTTTATGGCCTTGGGAGAGGCAGGCAGAGATGAAAGAAAATAACACAAATGGATGCAAGCTATGACAGGCCATGCAGGAGAGGCACCTGGGTGTCGTGAAGGCAAATAAGCTCAGGCAACAGCCTGAGGGGCAGGAACAGCTTCTCCAAGGGGGCACCTTCCCCTGAGATCTGAAGAGTATGTGGGTGTTTCCCCGGGTGAAGGAGGGAGGTGGAGTTTGGGAGAGGGGTGTTCATTATGCTAGCCCAGCCGAAACTCATAAAATGTTGATAGTCCACCCATGGCATTGTGAAGGCCTGGGCCAGCAGGCAGGTGTGCTCTGCTTTTTTTGGTCATCTTCTAGTAAAAGAGGCTGCTTGAGTTTCTCCACCCAGTCTCTGACCCCTTATAGATCTCCCCAGAGTGTTTTAAGGGGCACATCAAATTCTGGGCCCAGTTGAGAGTCCCCAGGGCTCTGTGTCAGCCACATCCATAGTGCATAAAGGTGCTTCTGGTCTAATGGGTCTTGTCAGAACAAAAATTAATGTTGAAAAGAGAAGCTATTGCATACTCTTTTATTTTGTTACTAAAGGAGGCAGATGGGATTCTTTTGGCACAGGGAGATGCCCACCTGAGACTTTTCCATCTGACACTTGACCATCTCAGACCTGTGCACCTGAGGCCCTCCAGTCCAGAGAAGGCCACCTGCAGGAGTAAGCGTCTCACCCTGGAGCAGTGATCAGCATGGAGAAAAGTGGAGGATGTGAGGAGGAGGTGCCTGGCTTCTCCCCAGGACACCTTCTTGGCCATTCCTAAGAGACCACTCCTTCCAGTGTGTTCTAGGAGCCTGAGGAACACATCTCCATCAGAGTCAGCTTATCATGCTCTTCTGACCTGTATGCCTCCTCAACAAGACTCTGGAGTCCTCCAGGGACAGTGTTTTTCCATCTATTTTGTGCCCAGCTCCTGGAATCTACATGATAAGCATTCACTAAATATTTATTAAAGGAATAAATACATAGACCTTATTAATTTATACTTTCCTGCAGTCTCTAATCATTTTGAGGCTCAACCATGCTGCCTAGATAAAGGTGAGAGGGGTTATTATATTAAGGGTACCCTTCCCACTCCCTTGTACATAGTAGGTGCTTCGTGGTGACTTACCAAGTGTGTGACTATAGATGCGTCCATGTTAATGCTCTAGAGCTTATATGTAGTTTCTTTCTTAGTGGCATTGATTTTGCAACAAAGCCACATGGTGGGAGTGCACTAAGACCTCCCAACGCGCACTATTTTGGTAAGGCAGAAAGCCCCCAATGAATGTATGTTTTGAGACTGTAGCTTCTTTCTCCGGGACCAACCTTTTTTTTTTTTTTCTCATGTGTTCAGGGATGAACGTCCTTCAGCAGAGGCAGTTGTGGTTTCTACATCTCTTGCATAATGAATCCTGCCGCTGAAGACTCAGCCAGGGTGGGAGGGGGTGGCAGCTGGCCAGGATGGCCTGTGGCATTTCGATAAACAAACATCAATATTTATCAGAGCTGCTCTGACATGCTTCCTTGGCTGTAGGAACAGGGAGTCCTCCCTGGGTTTGTATATAGTTTTCTCTGTATGAGATAAATGTTTGGGGCCATTAAAGGGGGAAAAATGTTTGTACTCCGCTCCCCAATTACCTTGGCTAATTTACTGCACTAGGAGGTCCTGTAGTTCATTAATAATATACAAATACAAATCAAAGGAAGAAATTGCCTTGTTAATTGACTTTTGTGATGCTAATCTAAGTCAGGCTTCTCAACATTGCCCTACAACCATGTTTCTATCACACGGGAACAATTGACTTTGGAGAAAGCAGAAAGCCACCAAAGCAAAAGTCTGAAATTGTTGCTGAGAGCTTTGTAAACAGATCCGCACCTCTCCTGGCTCTCTTTAGGAATCTAAAGGTAGAGAACACAGACCAGGTGGCTAATGAGAGGTCACATTGGGCTGTGCTGGGCTGTAGGGGGTGTCCCAGCCTCCCTGCCCCAGCCCAGATGTCTGCAGCAAGATTGATCAGAAACAATAACCATTAAACTCAGCTGACTGGTCCAGTTAAGAGCAAGGTTCATCAGTGTTAAGAATTAAATTGGTGCCATATCCATTTCCCACTGACATCCCTGGGCTGAGCTCTGACTCCTCTTGTTCTCTCTGATCTTCACCTCTGGGGAAGACACAGAGCTTTCGTCAGTTCAACAATGGAGTGGGAGGTGGTAGAGTGCGGGTTGAGGTTTCCCAGGCCAGCCTTGGCAGTCAAAAAGATCTGGATTTAGATACTGCCCATTCTCTCTTTCCCTATAGCTGCCCATCATCCACCATGGCAAGTGTGGGAGCTGGCATTTCAAGTTCATGACTATGATCTCCACATAGCATCTCCCAGCCTCCAGCACTACCTCTGTTCTCTCTGAGTCGGCTTGGGCCTCCTGGATGACAGACCTGGCTCCTTCTAGAAGGAGCCACTCACCAGCCCCACTGGGAGGGAGCCATGTACATTTTGACAGATTTCACAGGAAGGGCAACTGATGTAGGGACAAACGAGGCAAGGCACCGAAGATAGCAGGAAACAGTTTTATTTGGCTGCAGCCAGGTTCAGAGGGCACAGCTTTTGAGTAATCAATTAATTCCCTGAACCCTGAGTTCAGGTAGTTTCAGAGTTTTATACCCAGTATGTAAGGGGAGGGGCTCAGAAGTTCACAGTCTGCAGAAGTTCACATAAAAGCAGCTTTTTCTTTCACTGTTTTGGGCAAGTTACCCTTCAAGGACAACACCTGAGAAGGGGAGAGCTTCTTCTCCCCTTTCTATTCTCCCCCTGCCAGCTGGTACCATGGAGCCCAATTGGTAACTTCTCTTATCTTAAAAATGTAGACATCTCTGTGAAGCCCAGCTCAAGGCCAGAGGCCTTGTTTGCACATTTCTTCAAAGTACTCTACTGGATATGTTTGTGAAAAACTAGTAAGGGGGTGTCCAGCACCTGGAGTGCTGGTATCTTCCCGGCCAGGGGCCAAGTAAACAGGGCAACACGAAAATAGGAAGCTTATCTACATTGGACTCTTTTGCAGAGACTCTTTTGCTGACAGTCCCAAAATCAGCCATGGTGAAGATTTCTGGAGAGGCTCAGTTAAGACTTTTCAATCACCCCTTCACAACGGGCGGCTTTAGACTGCATACTCCCCAGAACCATCCTGGATCCCCTTGCTGGAACCTTCCCAAAATTCTCCTTGATTGCTTTGCCTCTAGGAATTTTTCTCTTTCATGTGATTCTTTGAAGTCTCTTATTCCTCTTATAAAAAAGTAAAGGAAATAAACCAAAACCAATTTGATCCAGATTATGAAGTTTGAGATTCATTTGTCTTTTCTGTAAAATGGGGAGGACAATTCCTGTCTTAGAAGGTGAGATGGAGAATTAAATGGGAATTAAGTACATGTGAATCCTTGCTGTGAGTGCTCTATGTCATTAACATAGACCAAACCCATCTGTGTCTTTCCACAATGTCCTCACTTATTGAATAACAATAAATTCACAGGCTACACCACTTTCATCAGTGACAGTTCACTGAATACTTGTGGGATACTTGGTAATCATAAGCGGGGCAATCACAGGTTCTTTTATTCCAATCTTAATTTCTATTATCTATGACGTTCAGGTCACATATCACACTTCATACAATTATATATAGAGATTACAGGAAGGGTAATAAAGGGTTAAGGCAGCCACAGGGGCTCAGGAGGCAGAGCTGAGAGCAAGGCAGAGAGCAGATAGGAATGCAAACAGCCTTAGTAGGAGGTCAGATAAGAGTAGGAACCTGGGGAAGAACTTGTTCCAGGTGCAGAGCTATCAAAGCACTGGAACTTATTCTAGGCCAAAGTCCACACAGAGGGCAATTCCACAGTGTCAGTGTGGAGTGTTAGCTTGGAGTGGGACTTGCGTGGTTGTCGTGGGCACAAGCAAATGCACTCTGCTAAAGCCCAAGGACAGAGATTCAGAAGTTCGTTGCTGTGGCAATTTTCCTGAGCAAGACTTGAGATGAGAGACCAGGTAATGAGGCCAGGGGGCTGCTGTGTCCAGCTTGGGGTGCTCCACCTTATAGGGCCCTCGAGTAAGGGGGTTGCTTCATTCAGTGGTCTGGTGTGTTCAGTAAGTTCATGGGCTTGTTTTTCCCAGTATGAGTTTGGTACATCCACGCATCCACATGCTTTTGATTAATTCAGTAAGTCCACAGGTGGGCATTCTTATTAGCACAATTAATTCATTTATGGGTTTGTG
This sequence comes from Spermophilus citellus, assembly GCF_964194105.1. Classification (NCBI taxonomy): domain Eukaryota; kingdom Metazoa; phylum Chordata; class Mammalia; order Rodentia; family Sciuridae; genus Spermophilus; species Spermophilus citellus. The sequence goes on from NC_138195.1 coordinate 84,884,115, forward strand.
CCTTAAGATTGAGCCAGGCAGGTGGTAGTTGTTTACTTGTATACACAGGTGTAGAGTCATTCCGCCTCAGCCCTTAAACTCAAAATGGAGTACCATATGGCAAACCACTGCTTCTGGTTCAGGTACAGCCTTAAAAATGCTGTGCTGTACATCATGGAGTAGCTCCACGGAGTACAGCCTGCTCTGCACAACTCCAAAGCAATGTTTTTCAACCACGATCTCTGAAATCACTGTCATGGGTTGCTACCAGCCTTAAAATGAAATAGTATAAAATTAAAAGAGCAGCATCTGCTGCACGCAGCTTTGTTTTCTACCTCTCTTTTTTTGGTTTCATTATGCACATATGTGCCTGTGTCTGTGTGTGACCACTAGCAAAATATGATGGACTTTTTGTGGTGGGCAATGGGGGAGCAGGATGTGCCTGGCTCTGGGTCTCTCCATGATGAACAGAGCAGTAGTTTTCAGGCTGTGCCTAACCCTGAATTATCCATTTTATAAGCAGTAATTTGCCCTGAGTTATTCCACTTTGAGGATGAGTGCTGAGGTGGAATGACTCTCTACCCAGCTGGTACAAGTAAACAATCACCATCTGCCTAGCACAAGCATAAGGTACAAACTGATAAATAAGTTAATCATGCTAATAAAAATGACCAATTATTAACAGCAAAATTAAATTAAATTAGAAACTCATGGATAAACCCATATCTGAGAGAGCAGGCCCATAAGCTTATCAAACATGCCAGAGCACCAAATGAAGCAACCCCCTTACCTGAGACTAATAAAAGGAGGAGCACCCCAAGACTGGACACAGTGACACACTAACCCCATCACCCGGTCACTGTGAGCCTTGCCCAGGAAAATTGCCACAGTGGTGAACCTCCGATTCTCTGTCTCTGGGCTTCAGCTTGGCATAGTTTTTCTTGCCTGTAAAGACAATGTACAGCCCACTCCAACTTGACACCTCAAGCTGACATTCTGAAACTGCATCTGTCCAGACCCTGACCTAGAGTAAGTTGTCTGTCCAGTCTCCCCCACTCTGTCCCCACTTGCTGCACAGTTCTGGGTCCTGAGCAGTACTCCACTGGTTTGAAATGTTATCTGACCACCTACAGTGATCTCTATTCCAATTAGCTTTCTGCTTTTGCTCTCAGTTCAGCCTCCTGAGCCCCAGTGGCCACCTTAACCCTTTCTTAGCCTTTCTGTTATACATTTGTAATGGTGTCAAGTTTGATATGTGTTTTGAGTGTTATAGATTTTAGTACTTGAGATTGGAATAAAAGCAGTTAAGATTGAGCAGCTTGACTACCAGGTGACCCCCAAGTACTCAATGAATAGCAATGGATGAAAGTGATCTAGCATGTGACTTTATTGCTATTCAATAAATTCTGTCATCATGGAAAGAGACAAATATGTTTGATCTATTTAATGGCATAGCTCACTCAAGACAAAATGTTTGAAAACTCTTTAAGGGATACATAGATTACGGTATTTATCATTAAAATTTGTCTTTACCTCTGAAGTAGTGATCTCTTAGACTTAAGTGAGTTGCAAAACACTGATGTTGAAAAGATCAGTCACCCTTAACCAGTCCTTTGCCACAGGGAGAGTCGATGATGTCACACCAAAAACAGCCTAGAGACCTAATTCTATTCACACACATTTTTGTTAGGCTCACATGATATTTTTAAAAAATAATTACTTTTTAAATTTTAGGTGGACACAATATTTTTATTTTACACTTATGTGGTTCTGAGGATTGAACCTAGTGCATCATGCATGCTAGGTGAGCGCTCTACCACTGAGCCACAACCCCAGCCCCATAGGCTCACAAAACATTTATAAAAATGTTTGAAATAATTGTCATTTGAAAATGAGGCTGGGTATAAAAATCGGGATTTTTATATTTTCTTGAAGATTTGGAGAGCTGACCCACCAGGAGTTTCCCCAGCCCCTCACCTGCCTGTGTCCCCCCACATGCCACCCCTTCATCTGGGCTCTGGACTCTCTCCAGGATTCTCTGGGCAGACTCTGTGGGCTAACATTGCTGCCCTTCCCTGCCCTGGAGTCCTTCTCTACCCAATGCTCAAGGTTTATTTCCAAAATCCACAAAGCTGGACTATCCCAAGAGTTCCTTTTGTTCAAAATCTCATCTGTCCATGGAGAAACGAGCCCAGGAAGGAAGAAAAGGCCCAGGAAGGAAGAGGTGATTCAACCAAGGTCATAGGGATCTCTAGTGAGAAGAGCCCAGGTCTCCCTCCCCCTGGGTTGTGATCCTCTTCATCCATCCTCCTTCTCATAAAAACGGAGAATTTATTAAGAAATGTGTTTGAGTCACCTCGGTGGTCATCATCAGCCCTTGCTTTTTTCCTCTGGTCTCCGCCAAGGCAAATGTTTACCTTGAACAAGTGAAATTAGATCCAGAGTGGTTCTTGCGTGGTTTTCACGGTGCTTAAATGTCTCTTCTCTTGTTCTCTGTGACGCTTCCTCACTGTCTTGACGGGGCTGCAGCTGCCCTACAGCAGCTTCAGTCTGCAGAAGACACCCAGGCAAAGGGCAGAGGGACTCACTAAAGTGGGCATTTGGAAAGGACACACATCTCTGATTTGTTTCACCCTAGTTTAGTCAAGGTCAGAGAAAACAGCTTGGGGCGGATGCAGTTTTCATTAAGCAAGGTTACAGGCAATGCCAACATCAGCAGCATGACACATGTGGCACTCTCTGACAGTCCTAATAGAGGTTGCAGCACAGCCCTGGGGGGGCCATTCACAGGAGGAAGCCACCCTGTGTCCCACACTGCACCAGGAGCCTGAGGATCTGTTTTTTGATTCTTTTAACTTTTAAAAATTACTTTTGCATACTAAAATAGTCAAACATATACAAAAGTAGAAAGAACATAGGATGAATCCCCATTTATATGTCACTCAGATTCAACATTTATTAAGATTTTGCTACAGTGTTTCCTACCCCTGATTTTTAACTTTTAGTTTGACAGATTAACATATATACAGCTAAATGCATCAAACTTTTTTTTTTTTTTTTGTTGAGAGAATGAATCTTTTTTTTCTTTTTTTGTAGATGGACACAACACAATGCCTTTATTTTCATGTGGTGCTGAGAATCTAACCCGTGCTAGGTGAGCACTCTACCACTGAGCCACAATCCCAGCCCAAAATGCATCAATCTTAAGCAAACAGACTGATGAGTTTTAAGCTTTTATTATTATGAAATAATTTTATACATAGAAGGAGTTGCAAAAATAAGACAAAGAATTCATATATTCTTTTCACTGACTGCCTAAGTGTTTACATTTTTTACCACACTTGCTTTATGATTTTATCATGCTTTATATACACTCATGCACTCACTATTGTTAATGATTTTTTCTGAATACACAGATGCTATTATTCTTCTTCTGAACCATTTGCAGGTCAATGAGTTTTGAGACATATTTATGCCCATGTTATTATCACTCCAATCAAGTTGAGTTGTAGAGCATTTTCCATACTCCAGAAAGTTCCCTGGTGCCCTTCCAGAGGAAATCAATGTTCTTATTTTTGTCACCATAGATTAATTTTGCCTGTTCCTGAACTCAGTGTAAATGGAATCATCCCCCACTATTTTTGCTGAATTATTTTAAAGCAAATCCAAGCTCTCAGGTTCTACCATCCCTGTATCTTCTGTAAATGTCTCTACAAGGGGCATTTTCTTGCATATGGAGATCCCCTGTGATTATGTAAGAAGTCTCCGTAGCAAGCTACTGATTATTTCCGTTTCACAGAAGAGCACACAGGTCCAAGTTTACCCCGGGAAGAACTGGGGGAGCAGGCCGTCTTCCTGCCAAGCCAGTACCTTCCTTCTGCTGCTAAGCAGGTACTGTGGCCCAGCAGGGTCCCCTGCAATGGTGTTGGCTGCTCTGGGGAGCAGGTAAGCCTAACCCTTTCCTGCTCTCCTGTGGTTGCTCTCACTGCTCTCTCACACCAGCACTGCTGCCTGCGGCCTCTGGCTGCTTCTTGCTGAAGAAAGGCAACACTCAGCCCCCAGTGGTTGAGCAGACGGAGAGCCCCGCAGATGTGTTTGAAGGCTGCTGAGAGCTTCCCCCTCAGCACAATCTAGACTTCAGAGACAACCAAAATCATCAAAACACAGAACTGACCTATGACTTTAATATTTCAGATCACACTTGCAAATGAGTTCTAATAATACACAAACCCACATTTATTTACACAAAAAGGAAAATAAGCCCCACAGCAACCTGTTCTTCCAGAGGCAGACAGGTAGCAACAAATCTAAAAGCATACATTTGCCCCCTGGAAGTGCAACACAGGGCTCCCCAGGAACAAATAACTTATTAGCTGAATCAATTCCTCGTGATCATGGTTTTATTGTCTCATAAATTAGAAGGTTGGTGTAGCAACTAGATAAGTCAAAGACTTATGCATTCACAAATCATTTCTTGTTCCTAAAACATAGCTGGATGGGGCTGTTTGAATAGAAATGGATTGTCAGCAAAACTATATTGCCCAGTTACTTAGAAATAACTTTCTCTGTTCCCCAGATGATAGACGAGTTGACTATTGTAAGGTTTTCAAGCTGTGTTCCTTTTTAGGCACAGAAATCAAAAGAAGGGCCTTGGCTAGGGCTTAGATTGGGAGGTGCAGAGAGGCAGAGACTGTAGGGGGGTGGGTCCACTTTGCAAATGAAAAAATGTGACACTCACAAAAAACTTGAATTGCTTGGTCAAGCTCATCAGGTAGTAGGGATGGAACTGGGACTAGAACCATCACCTGCCTGGAGTCCCCTGACCTGGGCTGTGGCAGGATCCTGTCTGCATTAGGGGCAGGAGGGACTTTCACCTACCTGCCCCTGGCTGGAGGGGCCAGCAACACCTTTTCCCACACCCACTCACACCGAAGACACAGAAGCATCCTTGGTCCTCCACAAAGGCCTCTTGATCCCTCAGAGCCTGATGGTGTTCAAATATATGGGACAAGAAGAACTCTTTGGAGATAGGGCCTTTTTAATTTTATTTCATTTCACAGACACAATGAAAAAAAAAATCTGCTAATAGGATTGCCAACTCAGCAGGCCCAGGCAGGCGATGCGAAGGAAATAGAAAGCATCCTGGCACACCTGGAGATTGATTGCAAGTCAAGAACAATGACAGGCAACCAGAAATTAATCAGCAGAGTCGCTTCTCACTAAAGGGAGGGGGAGGAGAGACTGAGAGGTGCAGCCATTACCACCGACTCCTATTGATTATGTGTGTTTCTCCTGGGGCCCCCATGGCTCCTGGGAGCAGGGAAGTAGCAGGTGGCTCTCCAGGCTGCCCAAGAGCCAGCTGTCTCTCCTATCCCCATGAACAGTCAGCTGCACTGTCAGCAAAGGAAGGCTGGTGCAGGTGATAAACCCTGGTCCTGCCCTGCCCCATAGGCCTCATAGGCCTCTCAGGGGAGGCACCATGCCTCCCGGGCCACAAGAGGCCCCTTGTTTCTAATCCTGGCCTTCAGCAGCTCTGACTTGGGGCTGATGCACCAGCTTCCAAACTGCTATCTGCCACCTCCCTAAGATTGCTACCTGCTGGTTTCACGTGGTTCTTCAGCATGGTAGCCTTCATGTGGTCTTCTTATCACTCACCTCTGCCAGGCAGCTGACTATGGTAGGAGGGCTGAGAGTGATCAGGTGGGGGCCCACAGGGAGGCAGCAGCTCCAGGACAAGGCACAGAGGTCCAGGCCTGGTTGTGCTCCAGCACCTGTGTAGCTCACAGGCCCCCCTCCTCTTTCAGGTCTCAGACCTCCCTGGAAAGGGACATGTGGGTGCTCAGATCTTGGGTTATAGTTCAAACTCCTCAGGTACTATTCAGGGCTTTGTGAGTTTACTCTTGAGCTTGTATGCTAGGCTGAGGTCAAGAATTTTCCAGAATGCCCCTCTTATAGCTTTCTCCCCTGCTCCTCCTTTACTGGCAATTCCTCCTCCTCCCTGGAGTCCCTGCTCTGGTATCACCTCTTCCCTGGCTCTGGTGAGGCCTTTCCTGACAGAAGCCCCACACCTTGCCCTGCCTGCCCTATAAATAGCAGGTAAATGTCACTTACCTACTGCTACATACTGTTAAACCCGGCCCAGTGCAGAGGCCAAAGAAAGGCCTGACAGAGGTGTTTTAGGCTCTGCTTGGGAGAATACAGGCCAATCTTAGGGGTGGCAGGCACTGGACCTGTTTCTGACCCTGAAATCCTGTTACCCTGGACTATGTTTCAGTCTTGTTATTCAAAAACATCTGCCTGAGCCTCCAGACCATCATGAGAAGCACCTGGATTCATCCATTTGCCTTCATTTTAAGACCCAGGAGTAACTGCCAACAGTGTTGCCCCTATTGACCAATTGCTTCTTATTTTCAATGCCCTTCTGTCTCCTAAAGCAGAGGGCAGGGCATCACCATGGCTGCCCCTTTGCTCTGTGTGCTCCTTTGTCAGTGGGACTGTACGTGTTTGAAGGAGACTGGGTTTCCCCTGGAGAGGGCATACTTGCACCCCTGTTGGGAGAGATGGGCACTGTACATCCCAATGACTGCTTCTAGGAGAGTCCTCAGGGCCTTTGGGCTCACCTAGATGGCTGGGATGGGAGCTGAGGGCCAGGACTCTGCCCAGAACTGCGTTTATAGGCCAGTAGTTTCTTCCTGCTGGTCATAAGGCAACTTAATTTTGATCTCTCCACTCAAGTTTCTTCTCCGGGCTCACTGGCTTTCTGAGTGCCTGCCTTCTGCTTGAGGAGGAGAGATCAGAGGGATGCTCAGTATGGGGGAGAATGTTGGGATGGTAGAGAGACTGCCATCCACAAACTGTAGATGGGTAGGACTTGGCAGGGAGTTGAGAGACCAATCAGCTCATTTCAGTCTTAACAATGTGGCGAGCTTGGAGGGGTTTGTTTTGCTTTAACTTATGAAGAGCAAATGTACTATGGAAGTAATTGAAGAGGCGCTTGGCAACTGAGATTTTCAGATGCCAAACAGCAGGGATTCCAACAGGGTGGATACTCAGATCATGGCAACCACTCTTCTCTGGAGGAAACTCAGAGTAGGACCAAGCCTGGGCTGTGTGTTCTCAAACCCATGTCACACCCATGAAATTGATTGGTCCAGAGTTGGGCACCCAGCCAAAGCCAAGCCAATCAGAGTTCTTCCCTGGGAATTTTTCAGATTTGGAATCATTTGGAGGTGGGCAGCGCCAGGATATGAACAGTAAGTTGGCATGTTCTCATCCACATGGAGAAAACTGGGCCACGGTGAGAGAAAATGAAATCAACAGGCAGAGGAAAGGTGGCATTTGAGTCCCTGTTCGCAGTTGTTCCCATGGCCCAACTGCAGCTCCATCCTTCCGGCATTGAGGTGAGACAGCTCCTTTTAGTCTGAGTGAGTTTGAGATTCTATCACTGTGACCAAGTACCCAGATTCACAGAAGCAAAGCCCCATCTAGCATTGGACATGCCAGGAACTATTTTTTTTCCTTAAAGAACCCTTCTTAAGAAAGACCCCTACCTCTGTAGAAGATGACGTCATAAGAGAGGTCAGCAACCTGGAAATATCTGTATTGAAGTTACAGTAAGCTCACCGAAAGAGTTTTCATAACTAAGCCAAGCACAGCTTTTGACTTTTCCTCACCTTCTGTTCTCAAAACCTCCTCATTGCTGCCTCTGTTCTACTGTCCTTTGTCTGACCTTGACAGGCCTGTACTGGAGTGCAGAAGCACTGGACTTGGAGGACCAGTTATCACCCTTCCCAGTCATGTGAGGTCAGGTAAACCAGGGAGCCTCTACGAGGGTTTGTTCTCTCATTCTCAGGATGGGAAGAATAATACATAACTCATGGATTTGCTGGGAGGCCCATTTGGAAGGGAAGTTCTGAACTCAAGGGCTGTGGCTATCTCTTGTGAAACAAGTGGGGACCACATGTCTGATAGCTCTTCAATCATTTGGTTCAGTTCAATTCCATTTAATAAATATTGCCGAGTGGCCGCCATATGTCAGTTCTGTTTGGGGAGCTGAAGATGCTGTAAGGAGCAGAACAGATAAGGATTGTCCTAAGCTGCTGACATTCTAATTGGGAAAACAAACAGATCAATCAAGAAATGAGCAGTTTAGAAAGTGTGGAGAGAAGCTGTGAAGAGAATCCACAGGACAGAGAGTGAGTGGGGCTGAGCTGCAGAAAAGGGTGGGTGGGGTATTGAAACTGGGACAATCCTACAAATCTGGGGCATGATGTCCATAAATATAAGCCTGTCTCCGTAGGTCACACACCCAGCATGCTGGTGACGGGCCATGGCCAGTGGAGGACAGAGGTAGAGATGGTAATGGCTGAAGAACTCCCAGGCACTTTTGTACTCTGCAACTCAAAGAACTGAAAGATTGTTTTTTAAGCATTAGGAAACAGTGTGTATTAACTGAAGGCTGGCTGAGGAGGGGCAAATGCCCACTCTGAGTTTGCATTTTTTCGCTTCCTTCTCTGGCATTTCTTTGCTGTGGGTAACATCTGGAAAGTCTTCCAGTTCAAGTCTGATTTAGCTTCTACTTTTTTTCTTAAGCAATTGGGCCTCATCTGGTGGTCCAACACTTTGGAGTTTCCTCCTGCTGACATCTTCAAAAAAAAAAAAGGAAAAAAATTTTTTTTTTTCCTCCCATGAGGTTTCTAAATGTTGGGAGGACCATGCCTTAGTCACCGTGTGGGGGCATTGCACCATTTCATCCTTAAAGGACTGGGCTTGCAGAGGCTGTGTGAGTCAACCAAGTCACAAGGCTGGTCAAAACCCGGCAGCCAGCCTCCAAGCCCTGGACCTGGTCACCTAGCTGCTTGGCCTCTTAGCTTTACCAGGGACTCCTATCCACAAACGACAGAAGGCGTTGCTCAGCATGCCTGAAACAAAGCTGCTCAGGAGCTCTTCTGCACCCTGTATTGATTGGTCTGCACAAAAGCTAGATGGGGTGCTGTGGATATTTCTATTATGACTTGTGAGTTCCTCTTCCCTGTCTCTTTTTTGCTCCCCTTTTCCAAGGTACTGCATTTCTTACTTAAATGAATTCATTTTAAGGCCATGATAATAAGAATCCTGCATGCCCCCCCCCCCAAAAAAAAGCCAAAACAAAAATAAGAGGATCCACCTGGTACCTTGCTCTTCTGGGTTGCAGTGACCGTTCTGGCTTTGTGCATGAGGCTAATCAGAGTCCTTCTTGGAGTTTATTGTATTTTTAGCTAGAGGAAATGAACCATTTCCTTGCAGTGGTAAATCCACACAGGAGCCCATAGCTGAAGGTAGCCTCGCTGAGTTCCAGCCTTGAAGGGAAGCGGCTTTGAGAGAATGAAGCCAGATGTCCAGGAGAGAATGCAGGATCCTAAGGTATCGGTGGCCCTTGTTTTGATTCCTCCTGTTCTTCAGTTTGAGTTAACTTGCTAGGACATGCATTCAGAGAGCTCTCACTATGAGGCTAGCAGGAATGAGTTTGTAGGGTAGCAACTAGGGACAATGGATTCATATAGGTTGCTTTGAGAGGCAATATAAGAGCCTCCAAATTATAGAAAATTCCAACTTAAACCAGTTTACTAATAAAGAAGGTTCAATAACAAATGTAATTTAGAAATCTACAGAGAAAATCCCACCTTCAGGTGATGCCTGATCCAGGCTCTATTGATGTCCCTGAAGTTATTGCTTTTAAACTTTGTTCCTCAGGTTTCACAAAATGACCCTAGAAGCTTTGCGTTTCCCTTATAGCAGCAGAATGTCTCAGTTTCAGACCTTCAGAGAAAGAGAAGGTAATTTTTGTTTCCCATAGATTTTGTACAGTCTGGGATTTGCCTTTCCTTGGTGGTTCAGGCTGGCCAGCTGCCATTTTAAAATAAACCACTTGCACTATATTGCAAGGAGATTTTAGAGCAATCTGTCCCCATTCCACGAAGGAGGGAGAATCCTCCAAAGGAAAATCAAACTCTCATTGGAGAGAGAAGTAGAGGTAGAGACAATGGAAACCACAGCACAGGTCCCCTGAGGCTGCCATGGTTAAGGTCACTGTGTGCCTAATGCAGACAGGGGCTGGCTGAGATGCTGGGGGCAGCTCAGCTTACACAGAGACAAGGGGAGCTTTTAAAAAAACAGCTACGGAGGAAACACACTTTGGGGTGATCTGCAGCAGTGGTGCCTACTTAGCCAATCAGCTCACTCTACTGAGGATCTAGCAGATGAAGTGTCACATGGCCTTCCTCCTGCACCCTGAACCTCCTCATGGGGCAGAGTGGGATTCTTAACCTGAGGTCTCTGATGTCCCCAGACTCTACTGCCCATCAAGATCAAAGCCATGTCCTCTCTCCTGCTCTTCTAGCTGTTGGTGTTCCCCCTCTCTGGACCAGGCTCTGTCTAGCCGTGTACAGCCTGTCTCTGCAGAGGGCAGGCTACTTAGGGATAGGAACAGGGAGTCCTGCGAGTCTGTCGTGATGACAACCAAGGTTCCCTCACTGCCTGCTGAGTCAAGATTTTTAGGGCTTACACTAATATTTTGAGTCTTAAAAAACCAGCTAAACAGACTCTCCTGACTTTGTGTTATTTATAAGATACAGCTTCAAAATGTAGCCCAGGTTTTTCACTTCTAAAAATCTGACCTTTTCAAATGCCCAAACAGCTGTTCCTTTTGCATTATGCATAATAGAGATCAGAGAGAAGCCTAATTCTACCAATAGGACACCTCTCTGATGGGACATTTAGAAACTCTTTTTAAAAAATGGGTTAGTCACATGTCCTCTCATGGAAAGATGTCCAGGATATATATTCAAATGACATAAAAAGTTACAGAATAGTATCTAGTATAACCCCCCCCCCCCACCACCACCACCAAAATAACACACATGAATCACTGACGAGTACTCTCTGTCCAGAGGCCGACAATCCAGGTCTGATCTGTTCATAGTGATTCTCTTTGGAGAACAGGATTTGGGAGGGTATTTTAATTTTTGTTTTACTTTATTTCATATTTCTTGTTATCTTTGATAGTGAATATATACTACTTTTGTAATTTAAAACAATTAAAATAACTCCCAAATAAAATAAAAATAAACTGTGGTGGGGGTTGGTGGGTGGTGCTCACCACTCATTACATCCTCCTTCGGGGTGTGCCTTCCAAATGGCAGGCATAAGAAACTAGAAAAGGACACATCCTGGGCTCCTTTGCAGTGGGGGCTTGGGTGTGACTTAGATTCCACCAGGCTCCTTTATGGGGCACTGGGAGGGTGTAAGTGACATAGAAGTTGCTCTTGTGCTGGTTGGCACAGCCTTGGGGGTGGGAGCCTGGGCTTGACTGAGGAAGTGTTAACAGAGGTCTCAGAGCTGACCAGTCCCTCTGTGGGTGTAGGGTGTGGCACCGTTTGCAGTTTGAGCCTGCTGCAAGGGAAGCTTTCTGGTTCACCGGGGATAGAAGGGCCAGCTGCCCCCTCGGAGTCTGATTATGTCATTGGACTGGAAATTGTACCTTTTTCCAGTCTGTCCTATAATTGTATAAACTGTAATCAACTCTTTCTGTTTAAACTAGTTAGCTTGCCGGGTTTTTGTTTGTTTGTTTATTTTTCATTTTTTTTATTCTTGACAGATACATTTACATGGAAATCTGCAAAAAGCAACATAGTATTTCTTCTGTTTCAAAGCCCTCTGGTACCTTAAGGAAACATAAAAAAAAAAATTGAGGTTGTTTCTTTTAAATTAAGCTCAACTAAGGAGACTAGACTAAACTAGACTAAACTGTGTTCAGTCTTGGGGCCACCGTCCCTCCACACAGCCCCTCCCGCACACATGCTGTTTCTCTGTCTCTGGCCACCTCATCATTTCATCTTTCAGATATAATGGAAATCCAAGAAAAACATTGTAAGGAAATGAAAAAGGGCTTGGTGTACCAGTTATGGGTATTAACGGCAGCTTTCTTTATGGGAAAACAAATGGGGACGGTATTTTTCCTTTTGGTTGTGCTTCTTTGTCTTAAAACCTGTTTTGATATGTAATTTTTGAAGTTTGGTGGACCTGAAGTTACTTACTGATTTCATCTCAAAGCCTTTTATCCAGAGAATGAGGAATCCCCTAATTGGTGAGGTTGCCCTGGGAAGCCAAGGCAGAGTCTCTGGGGCTTGAGGGACATTGGAAACTGGACCTGTTATTTGTCATCTGGCCAAGCCCCTAATAATCCTCCCCAGCTCCACTTTGTACTGCCTGTCAATCAGCTCCCTCACCCGGCAGCCTCCGCTGTACAGCACTTTAGTTACAGAAAGCTTTTTCGTAGCTTCTCATTGGGTATTCCCACAACCCTAGGAGGCCGGCAGAGCAGGTGCATCAACCTCACCTCAAAGACCAGGAAGCTAAAGCGCAGAGAGTTTAAGGGGCTTGCTCCAGGTGGCACAGAAGCAACCCCAAGTTTCTAACTCAAAGACCTGTGCCTTTTCTAGAAGGCTATGTGGCCACTTGTGTTTTATTCTTTATGATCTTATCCCTATGCTAGCAATGGCCACCATTTCTCCCTATGGCTCTGGGGCCAACATTCAAATAACTCACATGCATCTCACAAAGTAGGAGGAATTAGACCTGAGATTGTTGGCCTCTGGACACAGTCACACTGTTCTCCTAAGCTAACATCATTGTTAGCTCCCACTCTCCACTCCTGCTTTATCTGAACACTGGATTCTGGGAAGAGAGACGCAGAGAGAGCTTCAGGCAGATAACTCTCTGTGACCACTGGATGTCAGTGCTGATCTACGCTTGATAACCAAACTCCTTCCCAGATTAGGCAGAGCCATCAGCACCAGTGTCAAAATGGAATCAGACAGGTGCATTGACCAAAAGCAAAGGGTACAGTGGCTGTGTATTTTAATTAAACAAATGGGTTTCTCTGACCTGCTGTTGTTCTTGAATTTCTCTAAATTGCTTGATCTAGCCATTCTAGCCTTGATCTAGCAAGAGGGAAGAACCAGCCTTCCAAACACAGGCTTAGAACATCTCTGCTGGCCCCTCACTAAGGACACAACTCCAGATGTATTTAAAGTATTATCAAGTAAGACCAGAAGAGGTTGCCTTTAAGATGAAGAAAATTAAGAGGGAAGAGCTTTGAATAACTATGGGAGTCTCGTTTTCCTGACAGTATTGAGGATGGAACCCAGGGCTCTTCTACCATTGAGCCACATCCCAGCACCCCCCTTTTTTTTATCTGGAGACAGGATCTTACTAGGTTGCTGCAGCTGGCCTCGAACTTGGGATCCTCTGCCGCAGTCTTGGCTGGGCACAGAATCACGAGCCACTCAAGCAGGAACAAAACTTTATTTTGAAAAAGCCGCCAATACTCTGTAGGCGCCGGCAAGCCAAACCCGGTCCTCCCACGCGGGCGTCCGCCCGAACCGCGCGCCTCCCGGAACCGGGGGTCCCCCGGACCTCCCCCGGAATTTCCTCCTACTATCCTTCCCCAACCAATGGGAACTCTCCACGAGTCCCGTAACATGAGTCCGGTAGCAGGCCAGGGTGAACAGCGGGAGTCCAATTTCCATATGAATGTAAATCTTAACATAATCATATCTCAGTGGCTAGCTGGCGTCACTTTACAACCAAAGGTGCCATACATCCTATATTTGCTTGTGGCTCCTAGCAATCCTCCCTCCTCAGCCTCCCAAATAGCTGGCATGTACCACTTTGCCGGGCACTATGTGACTCTTTAAGTTCTGGGGATGTGTCGCTTGAATAAAAATAGGCACACACACAAAAAGTGTGCTGAAGCAGCCACCACATGTGAAGGGAGGGAAAGAAGGGAGGCTGGGCCTTTGGGCTGGACACAATGGCCCTGGCTGAGAGCTCTGAGGACCCTGCTCTAGAAGTTCCCCTTGCGTGAACCCATCCTCTTCTCTTTTAGCCTCCAGCAGTTCCATGAGGCACTAGAAGAGGAAACTGAGGTTTGAGAGGTTATGTCCCAGGAGCCTGAGGGTGTGGACCTCAGCTTCAAATCCCAGCCTGCCTGGCCCCAGAACCCATGCTCTACCTGCTCTACCTGCTCGGTTATCCTGTCTCCCTGCACCTGCACCCACAGGCTCTAGTGACTTGTCCAAGACCGTGTTTGGGGTTGGGGAAGTGGAGGGACTAAGTATTGGGGTTTCCCAACGTCTGGAATGTTCTTTTCCTGGCCTCACTGAGCTCCTCCAATTGTCAGTGTCAGAACTGGGGGGAGGTGGGGCCAAGGACCCATTTCATCACTGCCTTGGGGAGGGCCCCCATAGCCATGGTGACTGTTTTGTAGGGCTCCACAGCCCAGCTCTGACCAGCCCCTGGATGACCCTCACTTCCAGGGACCCTCCAGCCTTTCCTCCTGTGGCCTGAAGCCCCCGCCCCGGACCTAGCCAAGTAGCCCCAGGCTGGCGGGAGCCCCTCCTCTCACGCTCCTCCTCAGGAGCTGTGTTCCTTTCAAGGCCGCCTTCCAAACCTCTCAATCCAGTACCCACGTCATCAGGAGCCCTTTTCTTGTCACCTGGGATGTTGCAACAGGTGTGCATGTGAAGCGTGGGTCTCCACGACTGCTCACCCGGTGATTCTGATCTGGCCACCCCCGGGGTCCCAAAGCTCTCCAACCTGGACCTGGGAGGTTTCCTCAGATGGCTTAGTAATTCAAATGGTGGGACTTCCAGGAGGAGAAGTCCCTCTGTCCTCCAGTTAGAGACAGGTGGAAGGCCCCACTTCCTCCCCTGTCATATAATGAGGTGGATCTGGGGGACCTTCCGAGGCCACCCACCTCCAGTGTTCTGTGTGTCTAAGGAAAGTTGAGTCTGGAGGATGACCTGAGCTGATGTCATTCATGATGACGGGTGGGCAGAGCCTCAGCTCACCCTAGAATGTGGGTCAAGGGATCTAGTGACCTCTCAGATGGCAAATGGATGAGGTCTGGTGGAGGAACAGGATGTCCTCGGTCTCCAACCCAACAAAAATCCCTACTCAAATCAAAGGCATCATCCAGGTGAGTAACCTGATTTATGAGGAAGTTGGGCGCTCTTCCAAGTTCACAACCATCTCCAGGTAGATGGCAGGGGTGGAACTTTGAGGCTGCAAAGGACAAGAAGTAGTTCTGAGGTCACTCACCCTGCAGGAGGAAGGACTGGCTGCTGGCCTGTATCCTCAGCCATCAGATCAGGAAGCCATTGTTGAGTTAGAAAATGTTAGCTCTTTCCCCCTCCTTTTCCCTGAGGAGTTTGATGGAGAAGGTAAGATGAATTTTTCAAATTCCCTAAAAAGCTGGAAGGCGAGTGGGATGGGTGGGAGAGAATCTGGGTGGGTGATGAGCACGGAGGCAGAGGGTGGTCAGCCTGGTGCCTTCATATTTACAGATATGCAAGTTTTGGCTTGCCTCACCTTGAAATAGGAGTTTGCATGGAAGAAAATATGTCAGGTAGACAGATTCTCTCCTTTATGAAATGTCATATGACTATTCTTGCATGCAGCTATTTTTCTTTTAAAATAATTCATGATGGTAGAGCTTGCTGCCATAATCGGTTTCTGTTTCCATTATAAATCCAATTTGGAAGGGTGACGGTGTCTGTCATTTCATCTTCCTCAGGGCTTCAACTTTGTATTTCCTTAAAAAAAAAAAGCAACTTGTGTGTGTGTTTACAGAAACTAAAAATCTGTGCTTTTTGGAACATGATTTGGCAAGAGGACTTGAGGTAAGAACAGGATAACGAGTGGGTGTCAACTCCCTTGTCAACTTTGATCAATTCTAAGTGGATGACTGGAGTGTTGGGAGGAGAAGAATTCTATGACCGCATTTCATAGACAAACTGAAGTGGAAAATAGCTGTGATTGATTAATGATGTCTGCCACCATCAGATGGGAGAAGGACGGAAACATTTTTCTTCCAACTAGAGTAAGTTTTCTCCTATTGGGGACCCTTCACTTCTTTATAGTATTTAATAGTTGTAAAAACATTTCTCACGTGCTTTTTTTATTTTTTAATTAATTAATTAATTTTTTTTTGTGGTGCTGGGGATTGAACATGGGGCCTGGTGCATGCGACACAAACACTCTACCAACTGAGCTATATCCCCAGCCCTCCCTCATGTACTTTGTTTTCATTTAACCATTAATTCAACTGGGTACACTCACTAGAGCTCATCTGTGTTCATATGAATTTATCTGTTAGATTTTTTTTGAACAATTACTGTGCTGGTCTGTGGGAGACAATCTTCACGCATGCTGCCTCTCTCAGCAGGATGTGGAGTCTGATTCTTCCCCCTTCAGTCTGGACTGTTCTTGGTGATTTGCTTGGCCAATAGGATGCAGCTGAAATTATCCCCTGGCACTTCCAATGCAAGGTCTTAAGAAGCCTTTCCATTTCAGTCTAGATCTTCTTGAAACCTTTGCATTTGAAGTCCTGATCTTAAGAAACACTTAGGAAATACCACCCTTCTGGAAAGATCATATGAAGAGGTCCAGAGGCTCTTGGGAGGGGCTCAACTGAGCCCAGCCCTCTAGCTGTGCCACCAAAGCACTAGGTATGTGAGACACTATCTTTGATTCTCCAGCCCAGCCCTGTTGCCAGTGAATACCACTGAGTCACACCGCTGAGTCACCCCAAAGGAATCATGGACTGAGTTCTGCCTGAATTCCTGACTCACAAAATCATCAAGTGAAAAGATTGTTACTGGAAGTTCTGGGATACTTTGTTATGTAGCAATGTTATGTTATGTAACCAGAATGTTGACCTAGGATGAGTAAGACCCAATTACAACCCGAGAGAGCTCCAAATCTCTTTGGAGAAATAGACACATGATGGACAAAACATAATTTGGTGAAACTACACATTTATAAGATAAGATGGAATGGTAGCTCGGATAACAGGCAGGGAACTCTAGCTTGAAGGGATAGGGAAGGCTTCCTGATAGGAATGATGCCTGTCTGGTCTCTGGTTCTATCATTCTTGGGATGCATGACCTATAAGAAGCCATTTTTTTTCTGGGAATACCCCCAACATGAAAGAAGGGTGCCCAGTGGCCAAGTCTGCATTAGTTGACTTTTTTTTTTCCTTGGCCATAGCTGTTAAGTCCAGGGCTGGACAAATACTCAAGGTGGCTAATCAAGCTTTTTCTCCCAGTATACTGTAATTTCTAAGCTTGGGTGTCATTGGAACCAATCATGGGGTGACAGCAGTCTTCTGGGGCAGGGTTTCTTAATCTTGGCACTATTTATATTTGGGCTGGCTAATTCTTTGCTGGGTGGACGGAACCATCCTGTGCATTCTAGAATGTTCAGCAACCTCCATGGACTCCATCCAGTAGCTGCCTGTAGCACTGGACCTCCCATCACAAGCATCAGAAAGTCTCCAGACATTTCCAAGTACGCACTGAGGGGCAAAATCACCCCCAGCTGAGAACCTTTTATCTGGAGTGACAGTCGCAAAGTTAATGAGCGGCCCAAGCCTGGTCCTTATTGAGATGTGGTTGTCGAACTCTGTGTATCTGTGAGGCATCCCAGAGCCTCTACTAATCCAGAGTCAGTTTCCATATCTTGCAACCCAAAGAGTCCTCGTCCACATGGTATTGAAGAATGGAATGGAGTTTGTACCACAGGTAGGGCTGGTATTTGAATGGAGGTGTGAAATACCACACTAGAAGCTATTCCATGGCTGAAGCTATGTGTGGAAGGTGGGGGTACGCTGTGGGGCCACAAGGACCAGCCATACTTTGTAGGCCACACTCAAGTACGCAGACCAGGGGACCTTGGCTCTGGGAACCTAAATGTCTGTGTTTCCCATGGAACCAAAGGCCAGCTTCTATTATTTCAGGAAGGAAAGTTCTTTGGTGGCTCCACCTTGGGAACTTACAGAACCATACTCCACTGAGAAGATGTCTCCTTGTTGAAGAGTGTGTGACTCCTAGGTTTTAACCTTGTCCACATTTCATAGACAAACTGAAGTGAGGAACTGAAGACATATTTTTTGAATCATACTGGATCTCAAGTGTCTGCTCAAAGTCAGGTCAAAGGGGAATGCCTTGTGCTTGAATCAGTCTGGTAAGTGTGCCATTGTTCACTTGGCTATCTGTGCACATGTTTGAGTGTGTGCATGAGGATCTTTGGGGCCACGGAGAGCAGAGATGAACTACTTCAGGCTACAGGCTCTGTTGTGAGGAGCTTTACAGTACTGTAAGCAGCCAGGCCGCAGGAGCAAGAGCCTTCTCTTCCTTAGGGACTGGCCCCTCTCAATTCACATTTCCACTGCTCTTCCTGATACCAGTAATAGGTTTTCTGTGAATCTCAAGTTCTCAGGGAATTAGTCTGGTTAGTTTAGGCTAGCTAACAGTGCCGCAGTCTGGCTGGGCACAAATCACGAGCCACTCAAGAGGAACAAACTTTATTTCTGAACTCCACCAGCACACTCCACACACGCTCCCCAGGAACTCTCCCGAACGCCACACGGCTCTTCCAGGAACCACCAACCGGAAATCCCTCCTCCGGCACTTCCCCAACCAATGGGAACTCTCCGGGAATCCCCTCCAGAGCTCAAGCAGAAACTCAACGGGAACTCTGCGAGAACTCAAAAGTCATCATCTTAATGGCTCGCTGGCGTCACCTCTCAACCACTACTTCTGGCAAAAATGCCATGTGTCATCCCGACTCGGCTGTAGCCCTCAACATAACAGGACAGAGTTTTGGCTCTTGGCCAACTAGAGACTATTGCCTTGGGGGACTGTGTTCATCCCTAAGAAAACCAGGTATGTAGTAAGATGGACCCTTTGCAGAAAAAGGGTCTTAGCAAAGGCTTGTGTGGAAGCAGAATCTCTAAGCTGCCCAGAAATGGATGTGTTCTTGACAGGCTCCATCATAAATACCTGAGCTGGGGCTGAGCTGTGCTGTTGGTCTCCCTCTGCAAATTACAGGCTGTGCTTCTGGACCCAGAAGGCCCAGTTTCCAACCAACTGGTCAAATCCAGCAGCCCTGGACTAGGTGTTCCAAGGGGAGGCCACTTCTGAGGAGTTAGCTTCCAGGAATAAATTCCCTTGGGAAACTCCACAGGCGACTTAAACCTCAAGAAAACTACTCATTAGGAGCTTGGGGAGCTGTTAATTGCCCTGTCCAGCCAAGACGCAGCGCTGCTGCGCCAGCCTGCTGAAAAATAATGAAGTCACAAGAAGTTCCAGCTCTGGCCCTGTCTACCAGGCCCCCTCCTGCTTCCTCTTCCTCCTCTCACTCCAGACACTCTGGCCCCCCTGCTGCCCTGCTGCCCAGAGACCCTCACTGTGGTGTTCAAACAAAACTGCTCCCCCAGGGACCTATCCCGGAGGCAATCAAATTCTCAGAAAGAACACACGGGAATATGGAACTCGGCAAAGGCTTGTTTTGCTGCATTATAAATGTATTCATCTCAAAGTTCTGTTTACAAAGGGATAAAGATTAACTACCAGAGAGCTATTACTCATCCTTCTTACAGAAGTATGAAAATTCAAGAAATTCATCCAGTCTTGGACAAGCTGTGGCTTTGGGTTGCCATGGCAATACCCACATCCTCTGCCTCCCAATCCTATACTGGAGCAGGCCAGTTGCAGCCTTTAGGGCAGTGCAGAGGGACAGAAAGACCATGGGAGGGGAAGCTGGGAGGCCTGTGTTCTGATCTCAGCTCCAATGCTAACTCGCCAGCTTCTCTGAGCTTTCTGGAACACAAGCGATGAACTGGTAGATTCCGTCTTTTTTGGCAGGAGCATCCCAGGGTAAATTATCTGAATGCAGGGGACCTTGTGCCCTTTTAAAGGAATTTGGCATGTGTAGCCACTTGGTACTGGGGCAATTCTCCCATAGGGTGCATTAATGTGGGAAGGGCTCCCGACCAGCTCATTGGGGAAGTTGGAGTTGGGCAGAGGTTGTTTCTCTGCCCTTGGCCACCAGGGGGCAGCATCTAACCTATGCCCAGGCAGCTGGTTTTCTTCTGGAACTGTGAATCTGGAGAATGACCCAGAAACGTAGACAACTTTGCAGGGTGGCAGCTGCGGAGATGCCAACACCCCAGGGTAACAGTGATGTTCCCGTGAGCTTTCTTGTGGCACACACACAACTGTGCTGCCCCCGCTGACTTCCACGGTCTTGCCTCTTTTCTCTGCTCTTTTTTCAATTTTGTGAGCAACCCAGTATTTTCAGAAGGGATCTGGTGTTTTCTCTTCAGTCGGCCAGAGCTGGTTTCCATTGTTCGAAACCAGATCCTTGACCGGAACCTTGCTGAACTAATGAACCCACAGTGTGCTACCCATTGCTGAAACTGTCTGAAGATCTTACCTAATGCCAGAAGTCTTTCAAGGAAAAAACTGGCATCTGTGAAATGTCAACCCAAGGCTGCCACAGATGTCACCTCACCTGCCAGTTCTGCTTAATTGGGAGGGGCTGCGTTGAGGAGGACTCTGAATATAGAGTGGTTTTGGTAACAGAGGAGTATCCCAAGTCCCCCCCAATGCTCCTGCCGCAGGACTTCCTCTAGCACCCTCTAGAGGAATGGGTCACTCTCTACTAGCACGGTCTCTTTGACAAACCAAAGACAGATGCAGCACCCCTTTGTGGGACCTACCAGAGAGCCTCATGGGGGGCTACTCAGGTGACCACAGCTGCAAAGCTAGAGGGACTAGCCCGTGGTGTCAGAGCGGCAGAGGTAGTACATTCTGATACTCCCACAGCACAGATGGGGAAACTGAGGCCCAGAGAGGGGAGGGATGACTTGCCTGTGGCTCTGCGTTGGATTTAGTGGCAGTCTGAGGTTTCACACATCGCTTGGCTCTTGGCCAGTGTTCCTGCTGCATCCCATCTTCCTGCCACTTGGTTTCTCCCGACGTTTCAGTCATCCCTACATTTGGAATTGCCACCGCCCCCCACCCCCAGCTGTGGAAGTTTGCTACGGCTGTTACAACAAATTGACAAAAACCTGGTGGCTTATAGTAATTCCAAGGTACCTCATGGTTCTGGAGGTCAGAAGTCTGACATCTGTCCCCCTGGGCTAAAAGCGAGCGGTCTGCCAGCTGCTCTCCCTCTGGGGTGAGTCCATTTCCTTCCTCTTCTGGCTTTGCCCACATCCCTCAGTGTGGGACCAGCTTCCTGCCTCATCAGAGCAGTGCCGGCTGGCTGAGTCTTTGTCACATCACACTGCTCTGCTATCTACGGCTCTGCCTCCTCCTGCTTTCCAGGGCCCTCATGATGAGCTGGGGCCTGCCTGGGTAGCCCAGGGTCATCTCCCCATGTTGAGGTCAACCAATGAGCATCTTCATTCTCTTGGCAATCTTTACTCACCTTCACCACATAAGGCAATATGTGCACAGGTTTCAGGCATCAGGAAAGGGACGTTTGGGGAGGTCATTATTGTGCCAACCATACCCACATACTCTCTGAAATCAGGATTTATCCTAAAAAATCATTTCCCGGCTCTCCTGTACTGACCCCGGGTGCCGCAGGCTCTCTCTTGGGTTCACTGCTGAGCCCCTGGAGGGAGGGTCTGTTCTTCCTGCCTCCTTTCCATAAGCATCCATTGATTTAAAATCCTTGGGAAAATGATAGCCCTCTAGTGTGCACAATTTAGAGGTTTGTGGAGTGGTCACTGTGTGGTGCAAACACCACCCCTGTCTAATTTCACCACCTTGAAAAGAGATCTCATGCCCATCCGCAGTCACTGCCCTCTCCTCCCTCCCCAGCCGCTGGCAGCCGCTAATCCTCTTTCAGCCTCTGTGGGTCACCTGTCCAATTCTGGACATTTCATGACAGTGCTGAACTGGTATCTGTGGCCTTTCCTGTGTGGCTCCTTTCCCTCAGCAACATCTTCAGGTTTGCTCTCTTAGAGACCTTGCCACCTGGCTGCTGTGCGCCCACCTGTGCCGCCCTTGCTGAGTCCTCTAAGATGTCCAACCCCAGGGCTTTTCTCTGCCCTGGTCCGTCACTGGCGATCCTATCCTCCCGAGAGTCCCCTCTTCGCAGAGTCCCCTCCTCCCTAGAATGTGGGGCTCTGCCATGACACCCCTTCTTTGTTCTCCTACCTCTAGGCTCTTTGTAAATTCTCCTGTGGCCCTGATCGCTTCCCCCTGTCTTCTGCAGAGAGAGCCCCCTAGGCCTGAGGCTCTCTGCTGTGCCCTGTATCCCAGAGGTTCTTGGAGTCCCGGGAGGGCTTTTGGGAGATGTCCCTGGAACAGCAGAGCATTCGGTGCATGCGCAGCTTTCGTCAGCTTCTCAAGTGCCTGTCTGAGCGGCAGGGCATTGAACTGCTGCTTTGTGAACTTTCTGCCTTTGAGAGCCACGTTGGCTATGACTCTTAGGGATGCAAGTGACAGAAACCCAACTCAAGATTTATTCTCTCCTGCAAATTATCATCCTTCAAACCACAGGAGATACACCTGGCTCTTCTGTTCCTCCCGCCGCCCTGGACTCCAGAGACAAAGCCCCACCCTGTCCAGTTCCAAATCAAAAGACACCAAGGGCAGGTGCTCAGTGTCCTGTGTTAGGTCACCTGCAGCCATCAGAGCAGTGCCATGGCTGAGGGAGTCACGTGCTGGGACAGATGCTGGGGGCAGGGTCAGTGACTGGCAGTCCTGCAGAGCACATGGATGTATGTCTCCTGCAGAGCTACTCAGCTACTGCCATGTGGACGATCCCCACGGTCCCCAGGTGCCACCTGCCCACTGGCTCCCAAACTGAGCATCCCTGGTGTCCTGTCTTTTTTTTTTTTTTTAAGAGAGAGTGAGAGAGGGAGAGAGAGAGAGAGAGAGAGAGAGAGAGAGAGAGAGAGAGAGAGAGAATTTTAATATTTATTTTTTAGTTATTGGCAGACACAACATCTTTGTTTTTTTTTTTTTTTTTTTTTTTTTGTATGTGGTGCTCAGGATCAAACCCGGGCTGCATGCATGCCAGGTGAGCGCGCTACCGCTTGAGCCACATCCCCAGCCTTGGTGTCCTGTCTTTGTCAATGGCACCCCCCACCTGTCTCCCGAGCTTTTCTCTGTTCTTTGCCCTCATTCGTACCTGTCCTGGCTCCCATCCAGGGGGTCTCCAAGTCCCGCTGATCTGAGCACTTCTCTCCCAGCCATCATTCTTATTGCCAGGTCCCCTCTGATCAGACTTTCTGGGCCTGTTGCCCTAAGTCGCCTCCCTATTTCTTAGTAGGTCTTCCTTTTTTCAAGACAGACTCAACCATGGCTATGGCACCCCCTCCCTGACGGAAATGCACTGGGCATCGCTATTTAAAAATTCTCATACTACCAGGCGCCGAGGCTCATGTCTGGAATCCCAGCCTCTCAGGAGACTGAGGCAAAGGATCATGAGTTCAAAGCCAGCTTTAGCAACTTGGTGAGACCCTGTCTTAAAATAAAAAAGAGCCATGGATGTGGCTCAGTGGTTAAGAGCCCCTGGATTCAATTCCTGGTACACCCCCCCACCAAAAAAATGCCAACAAGCCCATGTGGGGGAGAGCATTCTCACTTTGACAGGTCAGGAAAGAACCTTGGTAAGTTGAGGGCTTGCCAAAGGGGCATGAATCTCCAATTCCAAACCTAGTGCAGGTTCCTGGCTCCCCTCCATGCCTTAAAATAGTTGCTGAATGAATTTATGAAAGATTGCATTATTCTTTTGGATCACGCAGCTGTCTGACCATTCTGGTTTACAAATAAGAAGAGTCCTTGAGCTGCTCGGTCCTTGCTTGCTGCTCACAAAGCAAAGTGATACTAAGCTGATCCTGATACCTGGGCTTTTCTGAGAGGTTGGGGGTCCCCTTTTTCTCAGGGGGGTCTAGAGAAGGGAAGAAAGCATGTTTCCAAAGAGAGTTAACCAGAAGAATCCACAGAAAGCACGTAATGTGTGGCCTGGCACCTGGTAAGTCAACTCTCTTAACTGCAGCTCTTGCTCAAGCCATGTGGGGAGAGGTGTGGGGGCGGGGGTGAGACTCCGGGTCCTGGCCGCCCCTGAAGGCTCAGGGGCCTCCTCTGGGCTGCTACTCCTGTTAGTAACATTGCTGCAGCAGGCTCCAATGGTCTTCTTGCTCAGGTTTGTTTTCAGCCCACTTGGAGTGGGAGGACTTTGCCTGTTTTCTTCTGTGCCAGTGGTTGACACAAAGTAGATGCTCAATAAATAATTTGGAATGGAGGGATGGGATGGGATGGAGAGACCAGGGAAGGAATTCTAATTAAAGCCCTGGACCCTGAGATATTCTGAACTGCAGCATCTGGCACTCCCACTCAAGAGCCAGTTGATTTTCCACTGACTTGATCCACTGTGTCCAAACAGGGCAGAGCCACAGGGACAGGGCCTCTAAATGGTCACTGATGGCTCCACGAAAAATGCCTGCCATTCCCCTCCCACATCAGAACACAGCACTCTCTAATTGACCTTGAATGAGGTGGTGTTTACAGCTGCGACTTAGCAGCCATTGATCTTGAATTGATTAAGCAAGCAATTTGCAAAAGGGAACTTCAAGAACCCGGGGAAAGAACCCAGTGTGTGAAGGAGCAGTAGCCCCCACTTTCTCCCCTCCCCACGCCCACTGCTGGGCCCTTCTAAAAAATAAACAAACAATTAGTGAATTACTGTAGGGCCAGAAGGGAGCCGGTCCAACTCTGTCCCAGCAGGGGGGCAGCATGGCTGTCTAGGGCCCTGCCAGGGCTTTTGGGCCTCATTAGTTTGGGTTGGAGGGGCTCCCCCAGTTCCCAGCATGGCCTCCCAGGGCTCTGTGGGTGGGGACTTCATCAGCGATTATAACCTCTTTGCATCTGCTTGTTTTGGGGGGTGGGGGCAGTTCCAGCAGTTGGCAGGGTCCCCAGAAAGAGCAGAGACGTGGGTTCTCCTCTTGGCTGGGCCTGGCTGAGCTGGACCGGGCAAGGCACTTTGGGGACTTCAGATCACTCATCTGTAAAATGAGGGGGGTGGACAGGCGCAGTGGTTTCCAAACGTTTTATTTATTTATTTTCTGTCCTAGACTCTGTTCTTGAAACAAAGCCTAACTGGGCCACCTCGCCCTCTGAGATCCGCTCCGACAAAGTTCCTAAAGAGACAGGCCAGGGAGAGGCAGCAAGTTCCCATGCCCCTCCGGCCTCTGCTCTTCAGTTCGGGGACGGGGCTCCACGGAATCCTTCTGCTCCTGCAGAACAGTTTACTAATTTCTTCTGGGTCTCATTCAGTGTTAATCAGAGTTGCTGCTCGTGAGAAGGAACCAGTAGCAGTTAGGAGTTGTGTGTGGCTGCTACAAAGAGCAAACTGACAGGGGCTTAGGTAGACTAAGGGCTTAATATGTAATCATGGATTTGGTAACAAGAAGCCCAAACGCAGGCTGCCTGGGGCTGATCAGGCAGCTTCACAACATCCTTTGGGAGAAGAGACCAGGCTCCCTTTCTCTTTCTGTTCCATCATCCTGAGCCCATGACTGCCAATCTCAAATTGGATTCACAGTCAAATGTGGCTTTTGAAGCTCCAGACATCACATTCACATTCTCAACAAGGGAGAAAGACACCTGGCAATTTAGGCTAACTCCTTTAAAAATATTTCCTGGGAATATTACCTATATCTTCAGCTAATATCTCTTGCTAGAACTGCAGTTGTCAGCTGGAGACTTCTGACTGCTAAAAATAGTTGCATTACTATTTTTTCAACAAGGGTATATTGGTATCCAGCATATAACCAGAATTCTGCTAATAAGAATGATGAAAAGAACCGGTCTTAGGTAGTCACAGGAAAGCCACTATAATTAGTTAATGTCAATGGAGCACTGCCAAGTACCAAGCACAGTGATGAGAACTGTGCATGTATTATCTCATTCAAATTCTCATAACTGCTCATCATTCCTGTCTTACAGCTGAGGATCTTGAGGTACTGAGAAGTTAAGTAACTTGGCCAAGTTTCCCCAGGAAATAAGTGGTGAAGCCAGGATTTTAACTCAAAGGCTACAGCCCCAAACTCTGACCACCAGATGAAACCTTTATGGCAAAGACTTTAAAGTCAATTATCCTCATGTCTTTCAATGCTATTTCAGCATCTTTCAGGGAAAGAGGGACAAAACCTTGGTGTGGAGGGCCAGAGCCCTGTCTCTCTGCTCCACAGTTTCTTATCGTCCTTCTCCTGATAATGAAGACGGCACTGATGGTCTGAATGGGCCATGAGGCGTTGACCACAGGGTGTTTCAAATACAGTTTGGAGGGATTTCAGGAACTTGACTTGCAGGAATGACTTCTGAAGCAAGATTAAAAGAGCTAAATATATAGGGGCTGGCGCAGGGTGGACAGGGTAAGGACGGAGGAGGCATGGAAGGAAAACAGAGACGCTCTGAGCATTCCAGAAACCAAGGGGAGGGCCGTGGCAACACGAGGCAGAGGTCTCTGCTCAGCTCCAGTGGGACCTGGGCTTGGTCAGCAGAAGGCTTCTGTAGCACTCGCTCTGGCCTCAGCGCTAGGATGCAGATGGGGGCTCCTGCCTCCACGGCTTGGAGCTAAGAGTTGTGTGCAGAAGGGAACCGCTGAGGGCTGGCCGTGCAGGGAGAGCCTGGTCGGAAATGTGGTCTCCTGCGGGAAGGAGGCAACAGCTTTTAGTACACTTCCTAGTGTGCAGTCTGCTCTGGTCACATTTCTTCTCTGAAGGGTCACCATATCATCCCCAGTTTGCAGATGAGAAAATTAAGGCAGAGCAGGCTCAAGTGGCTTCCAGTTCAGGTGACATGGCACAATCAGGGGCAGATGCAGGAATGGGGACAGCAGGGGCAATGGCAGGAATACTGCTCCTTTTCTCAAAAGCAGCATCCTCAGGACGATAACTGACATGTAATAGATGCACAGTTAATACCATCACTCTGCTCAGTATGGCTCATAACTAAACTGTGGACAAAGCCTCTCATTGGTCAGAATTTCTCTCGAGGGATGTTCAATTTCAGTGTCAGCTCACTCATCAGGAGAAAGACTCAGCAAAGGGAGAAAGTGGGAATAAATATCTCTAAGGCCAAGGAGTCATGCAAACTAAGTTGCTACGAACCAACATGGATTCAGACATATACTGACATGAAATTTTATAGTTTTTTGTTTGTTTGCACAAGGAAGCCTTTCTTCCTGGGGTGTCAGTAGCTTTCTATGTCTTCATTCACTGTGATAATCAGTCCAGCCTTGTTATTTGCATACACTTTATTAAAGTGTATTTAATATTTAGAAAGGTTCCTTAAAAAAATCCAAGTGGAATCTTCAGCAGTTTAAGGGTTAAGTCAGTTAATATGGTATCCTGGCAGAGACTACAGGTACATCCCAATGTCACCTTCCTTCCTGCACCTTTGAGTGTTCAAGGCTTGGAGTGGTGCATGTGGCCACCCCACTTGGCTGTACAATGGACCACTGTCCCTGCTGCACTGCGGGAGGCTGTGTCACACTCATGGTTTCCAGGAGAGCCATGGAGACCACATGGCTTAAAACATGAGTGAGGCAGCACCTGCCAGAGGGTTTTTCTTGATTTCCAATCATAAACATAGAAAGGCATTTTATTTTACTGTGAAGCTGCCTTTACCAAAAAGTTGGAGATCAAACCCATGACCTCCATGGTATATGAGCCCCTGGGCTTAATCATTATGACGTCCACCCTGCTGGAGTCCCAAAGACACCAGTTGCAGCCCAGATGCTATGGAAGGGAAATGTGGCTATTTGTCCCTAAAAGATCCCAAGGATACCCTTTTTAGGGAAATCGGAACCAATAGTCAGTCTCTAGAATCCCTATGTTCCTAAATCACCTAAAACTTTGGGCTAGTGAAACAACAAACCAACCAAAAAGCCTAACCAGTGATTTAATCAATAAAGAGTGTTTATTATCTCCCATAACCAGAGGTCAGGCAATGTGAGGGCTGCAGGGTTGGATAGCTTAGCACTTCAACATCGAATGCAAGACTTTACTGACAAGTGCGAGACCCAGGTTCTTGCCGTATTTTTGCTCTGCTGTCTTGACCTTTGAAAGCTGGTCCCTCATGGTCACAAGACAGCTCCATCAACCTCACACAGCAATGTCCATAGGCCAGAAAGTTGGAAGACGGCATAGCTCTTCCTCATGTCCCCTTTGAAGAATATGGACCACACTTCCTTTTATGTCTCTTTTGAAGCCATTACTATGCCTGTGTCCGTCCTTTAGTCACTCACTGGCAAGGAGAATGGGATTACTATCATGATTGGTTTGTGGGCTAACTATGGCTGTACTGCAGAACCACCTGAGAAATTTAAAAACCATGTCTGTGCTTGGGTCCCAGCCCCAGATGACCTGTTTCATCTGATTTCAGATAGGATCTATTTGTGGGTATAAAGTCCCCCCATCCCAAGACAGTGCTAATATGCATCCAGGGTTGAAAAGCCCCAAGTTAGACCACTTCAGATTCCACCTTGGGGCTGGGTTAGGACTGGGACCCAGCCTGCTATGGAACCCCTGGCCACCTGATTCCTGAACAGAATTAAGTTTCTATTTTGTATAAAAGAACAAGGAGGGGTGGGGCAGAGAAGGGGCCTCTCCCACACCCCTTCCTTCTCCTGCAGGTAGAGGCAGGGATTCTTATGAGTGACAGCAGAGCACAGTTAAGATTTCTGTTCCATCATGGTGCTTCCATTCCAGCAGCCAGAGCTAGCAGCTCCCAGCAGTTAGGCAAAATAGAACCATCCAGAAGAGGCCTTGATGTTGTCACTAGCTGAGGTCACGTGGGAAAGGAGAAAATGAGAGTAGGGCACATAGCTCCTCTGTCTCCACATATGTGTGTGCCAAATTTCAGTTTGCTCTGCCCACCTGGGCCCCTTAAACATGTCGATTCCTGGCCAGCCATGTGGTGCACACCTGTAATCTCAGCTACTTGGGAGACTGAGGCAGCTCAAGACCAGCCTGAGCAACTTAGCAAGAGTCTGTCTCAAAATAAAGTAACCCCAAGTGCCTGGCGCTCCCCTGCTCCAGTGCCCAGACACCTGTGGCTCCATGACTGTGCGCTGGGCTCCACGGCTTTGCTGGCACTGCTCCCTCCCCCAGAGCATCCTCCAAGGCTTAAAATGCGGCTCCCACCCAAAAGGTCCCCAAGCAGGATGCCAACGCCACCTCTGTGCCCCAACAGGGGGCAGAAGAGAAGCACCCGATGCTCCCAAGAGACTCTTTATTTCTGCCTTCCGGGTCTGACAGCCGGCAGCTTGGAGGAGTTTGCTTTGGCTTTGGCAGCTTGGGTGGTGGGTCAGGCCCAAATGATTTTGTCCTGCAGCCTCTCTGGTGACCCCACCTCTCTTCAGCCCTTCAGCTGTCCCCGTCTGATCAGCAAGGGCCCCTCTCTGACCCATGACTAAGCAGAGAGGTTGCAGTTGGTTGGCAGAGATCGCACATGTGTGGGCCTGACATTTTGCCTATGCAGCTTCCACACACCCTTCCCAGGTCCCTCGGGGTGCTGCTTCCCCTTAGGCTGCAGCAGAGTCTTAGTAAGGCCTCTTCTGAGAGCTGCTAGCTCTGGCTGCTGGACGGGTTCCAGAGAGCTTCTGACTGACAGGAGAGCTGCCAACACCAAGACCTGAGAGCCGCTGACCCTCAGAGCTCAGAGCTGCTAACCCTGAGGGTGCTGCCCTGGGTCTGTTGGTGATTTCTGTCTGAATTGAGCAAAAGAACCAACCCTCAGCTGCTTGGTCACATGGGAGCACTTGAGTCCTTTAATGCAGGGCTGTGAGACCGAGGAAAGGGCGTATCTCGTTCTTGAGCCTGCGGACCCCCACTGAGCCCACTCAGCTTCTGCAGGGTCTGCTCCAGAGTCTCTGTGGGAGCATCTCCCCGGAGCCCTCTTCTCTGTCCTCCCAGCAGCTCGTGCCATGGTCTCCAC
The DNA here is from genome assembly GCF_964194105.1 of Spermophilus citellus. Classification (NCBI taxonomy): domain Eukaryota; kingdom Metazoa; phylum Chordata; class Mammalia; order Rodentia; family Sciuridae; genus Spermophilus; species Spermophilus citellus. The sequence continues at coordinate 84,913,943 of NC_138195.1, forward strand.
TTCCTGGTGCCAACGGGAAAGTCATGTGACTCACTCGTGTGAGGAAGCAGGTTGCCCCAAGCAGGACAAGTGAGATGCTGTCAGGACCAGGGTCACCTCCAGGCAGGCCAAGTCGAGCTCCCAGGCCTCACCCCAAGCTCTTCCTGGTGAGCTCGGGCCAGGCGAGCGAGGGGCAGAGCCAGGCAGGCAGGAAGGAGAAGGTGGGGATGGATTTATGGGCTCATTGTATGCAAATGAGCTGGAAGGGGCCACAGGCCTCCCCTTGACCCCAGCCCTGCCCCAGTGCTGGGTGGAGAAAGGCCACAGGTGTCACCACCCTTTCTCTGCTGCCATTGTTTCAGGTCTATGGAGAAGAAAGGAGACCAAAGTAATTATGGGTGAAAAAGCATGGAATGAGATCTTTTTTTTAAAGTCTAGGTTTCTGTCCTTGTCTAGGCTCAGGCCAGTGACCATGTTAAACACCCCCAGTCCCTGACCTGCCCCAGATCCTGACTCAGCGCTCAGGCCTGGCCACCCTCTGGGTGTCCACAGCCCTGCAGGCATCCCCAGCCACCGCTGCAGGAAGTGGAGGCCACCAAGCCAGTTCCCCTCCCCCTTGCCTCTCTCTGGGTTTGGGGGCTTTCCTTCTGAAACTCCCTTTTTCTCCTGGTGGCAACTCTCTCCCCAACAGCCTCCCAGGAGCCGGAAGTGGTCACGGTTTCAGGAGAATTCACACCAGCAGAACCACCCAGAGGGAGGCTCTTCTTTAAGAGGGTCTGTGTGTCCACCAGCAGCTGGGCCCAGCCCTCCTCCACCCACAGGGTGGCTGCCCTTCCCTCCATGGCACAGGCAGCCTGGCTTGGCACAGCGAAGGGGCCTCAGATGGAGTTATCCCTGGGTCCGGGAGCTTGGAGAGAAGAGGGAGGAAGCAGAGGGGCAGAGGAAGAGAGGCAGAGGAAGAGGAGAGGGAGAGGAGGAGGCGGAAGGGAGGAGACCAGGAAGAGCAGTATGACCATGGGGCGAAGGCCTTGCCCACAGAGAAGGGCCCTTGGTGGCCTGAAGGTTCTCCTGGAACCAGAGGGACTCCCATCCTTTTTGCCCATCCACCCTACATCTCCCAAGCCAGCCCTGCATCTGGGGCCTGCCCTTCTCGCTGCCCCGTGGCTGCCTGGCCCACCTCCTACATCCCCGCGGCCCCTGCTCTGAGTCTGGCCTGCTGACCACCCTCACCCCAGAGCTCCGTTGACTGGCAGAAGCACAACCTCATTAAGTGCCCATGGTACCCTCTGAGATCAGTGGCTTTACCCTTGCTTTTCAGATGGGTACACTGAGGCCAGAAAGGTTTGATGTCCAAGGTCACGTTGACTAGTAACAACTAAGATGGATTGGAGCCTGTGTGTCTGACTCACGTTCTTAACCTCAACACCTCCCATAAACTCTTTTGGCCTATTTTCACTAAAAAAAACCAAAGTTTCAATGATTAGGATTTGCTTTTATTTGACCTCAGACCATTGCACATAAGGTCTGGTGGAGCATCCTGTGACTGTTCTCCATGGAGTAATCAAAATATCTCACCAGGCAGAGGGAAGTTGAGCCTCCTTACACATGGCTTAGGGGATGCCAAGGTCCCCAGGTGGGCTTTCTCCCTCCCCTCTGGCCACTTTCTGGGGCCTCCTTTCCCCCTCAGTGATAATTAGGAGTAGTAACACCCACCCACGATATTAGAGCAGTTTCAAAACTCTTTCAGGGCCTCTGTTTTGTTTGATCCTTCCTCCAAGCCTCTGGAGTGGAAGACCAATACATTTTTCTCCCAGTTCACAGATGGAGAAATAGCGGCCAGATAGATTACTGACTTTTCCAAGTTCCCACAGCTGAGCTGAAACAGTTCTGCAACTCCTGGCTCCTTATCCAGGTGGAGACACAGGCCTCGCTGACTATTATCACAGGAGTTTGAGCAGGGAGGACCTGCAGGACCATCTCACCCATGCCCTTTGTTTCATAGATGAGCTGAAGGGCAGAGCGGGTCATGCCTTGTCCCAGTTTACACACGGCCTGGGGAGAGCTGGGAGAAGGCCCAGGGAGGGCTTGCCACCTACGACTGATGGCGTGATATGACCAGGGACACGACAGAGACAACACATGCGCACATCTCCTCACCTACAGATACAGTGAAGCATGGAGCTCTGAGTTCTGCTGCTGAAGGCTGTAAAGGGAGACATAAAAACATTTCAGATTACAGTGACACAGCCTCATCAATATTTATAGCAGCTCAATTCACAGTAGCTAAACTATGGCACCAACTTAGGTGTCCTTCAACAGATGAATGGATAAAGACACGTGTGGTAGATACACAATAGAATATTACTCAGTCTTAAATAAAATGAAATTATGGCATTTGCTGGTAAAATGAATGAAGCTGGAGAATATCATGCTAAGTGAAATAAGCCAATTCCCAAAAACCAAAAGCCGAAATGTTTTCTCTGATGTGCGGATGCTAGTTCATAATGGCGGGGTAATGAGCTAGGAAAGAATAGAGCTACTTTGGATTGAGTAGAGCAGAGTGAATAAAGGAGAGGGGTTTTGGGGTTAGGAAGGATAGTAGAATGAATATCAGACATTATTACCCTATGTACATATATGACTATATGATCAGTGGGATTCTGTATCATGCACAACCAGAAGAATGAGAAATTATACTCCATTATATATAGTGTAACAAAGTGCATTCTAATGTCATGTATAACTAATAAAAACAAATTTAAAAAATTATAAAAACATTTCAAGGTGTGGGTGGAGAAGAACAGTTGGTTTTGAAATCAGATGTCCTACTTGACCCTACGGGTAAATGACATCATCCCACAGAGTCTTGGTTTCCTCAACTGCAAAATTGAGATAGCCATGCCCACCTGGCCGAGTTGTTTAAGGACTCAGTGTATATGAAGTATTATCTCAAGCCTGGGTCACAGGAAGCACTCAGGGAGGGAAGCTGTTCTAGTCACTATGGTGTTGGTATTGGCGGTTGTCTCCTCCAAGCAGCTGGCAGAGCGCTGAGCTCCAAGAGGGCGGGAGAGTGTCTCTCCCACTCGTCTCTGTGCCTGAGGCCAGCACTTGGTAGAGTTCTTTGAGTTGAGCTCAAGCCTTGCTGGTCTTCACTGTTATGTGACACTTTGCACTTTTGTAAATCCTCTGAACACTGTATTCCATCTGAGCCTGCCACATTCCTGTGGGGACAGCAGGCCCAGCGTCATCTTTCCCATTTCATAGCTGAACAAAATCGAGGCTTCCTGCCTAAGCCAATGGCTGAGCTGAGATAACCAGATTCTGGCTGTCTCACGGCCACTGTGTGAAAACCATCCACAGAAAGCAGATCCCCAGAGGGAAAAGCCACTTCAGAAACTCCCAGGGTTCCTAGCTGAGAGGTTCAGAAAGGCTTCCAAGAATGGCTGAGATAAGGTCATTGGCCATGCTGACCTTGGTCCTTCTCCCTATCCAGAGCAGGGCAGCTCTGGGCCTATCAGAAAGGACCTTGGGAGCCCTGTCAATTATAGCACATTTCAGGTAGGGCCGCCTGGGTGCCCCCAAGGAGCTGGGAGCAAGAGATCCTGCCCAGCTGCAGGAGGAGCAGAGTCCGTCTCCTGGCCGGCCCACAGCCTCACTGACAGGTTTATTACCAAGTTTATGACCTCCATGCTTAGTCACTGCTTAAGTTGGCCTGCCCAGAAAAAACACATAGCAAAGCCGAGACCCAGATGCTTCAGCTGGGAAAGGCAGGCCCCGCCCTCAGCAGAACTGGCCTCCAGGGCCAAGTCCGGGCATATGGGAGGCAGCAGGGCTGGTTGTGTTTGGTGGACCATACAGTTGTCCTTTGTTTTGCTCAAGTGTCCACTACAGTTGCCCCTGAGACAGCCTGACACAGGCCAGGGGTATCTGATCCCATCCCCTAGACCTTCCTTAGGAACCTGAAGCATGATGGATGGCACCTCTTCTGACAGGTGGATCTGACTCCCTTCTGGCTTTCAGGTTGTAGGCAGAGATGGAAGCCTAAGCCTGCCCACCGCAGTTCAACCTCAGATTCCTGTTCTTACCGATGCTCCCACCTCCATGCGGCCTCCTAGAAACCCAGGTCTTCCTGAATCTCTAGCCATGACCCTGAGACCAGCACCGAGTCCCTCATCTGAGTACTCGGCTGCAGAGGCCCAGATGCAGTGGCAAAGCCCCTCTGCCCAGCTGGGTGCACAGAGCCCTGGGAATGAGGAGCCCACCTCGGGGGAGGCCAGCCTGGCTGCCTGAGGCTGCAAGGACATGGAACCTTCTTCCTACTGGGCGGCCCTTTGTTCAGCTCACTTAGGGCCCCATGACCAGGTGGAGAAGACAGGCAGCCATGATGGTAACTGGGAGCTGGCTCCAGCCTGGAGCTGCGCTGAGCTCGCCCGGCTCCTTTGCCCTGTGGTTTTGAAGCCAGATTTAAAGTTAGGTAGTCAGTGTAGTTAGGTAAATCGGTCTAATATCCAGTGAAATCTAAAATGGAGGCCATGCTGGGAATGACTCAGGGAAAACACAGGACAATTCATGGAATGTTAATGAAGTCCCGAAAAGGCCCTAGGCCAAAGTCCACCTCAAAGAAGTGTTAATAAACAGCCCCCAGCAAACTTAAAGATAGCCCATCACAAAGAAGTGTCCCACCCCTCGGGCCTTTCAACCTACATTCCATCACCAAAACTATAAGAAGGGGAAACAACCGCACTTCCACGATTCCACCTCTTGGGTCCCCTTCTTCCTCCGGGAGAAGTCTTTTCTGCTGTCCTTTAATAAACTTCTAATTTCTACTCTGACCTTGCCTCGGCGTGCTTCTTTGGTGTTATTCTTCAACATCGGGGAAGCAAGGACTCGTCACCGGTCAACAGCGGTATCAGTTTCAGTGCTCCATCATGGCGGGGGCTTCTCCAGGTCCCCGCTTGACCCTCACCCTGCACTAAGTCACCACTGTCATTTGCCTGATTAAATGCAAGAGCCTCTTCACTGACCTCCCGCTGGAGGACTTGGGCTCTGAGGGAAAGAATAATCATTTTCTCCTTCTTTCTCTCCTTAGCCCTTTCATATCTCAAATACAGTCCATTTCCTTCATTTCCCTTTTCCCCCTTCTTCTTCAACATACTGGTGTTTTATTCTAAAAACTACTCTTGACCTCTAGCTAATTATAATACAGTAAGATCCACAGTGATGCTCTTAAATGGGACTGAAAATCCGCATGCATGACAGGTGAGGGGCACCCTTGAGAAGTTTACGGGATGAGCAGGGGAGTCTGTGCTTCTGGGCAGCTCCAGGCTCCAGAGGTCAGTGGTCACTTAAGTTGCGCCCCCATTTGCATCACAAGTGTATGTCATTGCAGGGTTCTACATTTTGAAATTTAACCCCTGCCCCGAATCATAAATTTAAATCCCAACTATGCCACTTACTAATTTTGCCACACAGGCCAATATATAACCCTCAATTCCAGATTCTTCGACTGTAAAATGGTAGGGAATAATGCTCACCTCATAGAGTCATGAGGTTTAAAACTATATCAGTCAGCTATGGCTGTGTTAACAATCAGCCATCACCTCTTAGTGGCATTCACAAATGAGTGCTTATTTCTAATATTTCTCAGTGTTGGCTGAGACCAGCGGATGTAGCCCTGCATGGCTGGGTCCAGTGTGTTTCATGCTGCACATTTGGCGACTCATGCCTATTCTATGAATCTCACAGTGGGCCCAGGCAAAGTGAGCTCAGCTGCCTGGGGGAGTTTATTTTTTGATACTGGGGATTAAATGCAGGGGCTCTTACTAAGCCACAACCCCGGTCCTTTTGTATTTTATTTTGGGACTAACATCTCCGTGGCTGGAACAAGTCACATGACTACATCCAATGACAGGGATGGGGGTGCACTCTGCCATAGGCAGGCCCTGGATGCTGGAGGATCAGGGTGAATAATGCAATCCACCAGACAGGGCAGTGCTCAATCAGCTCTCACATGGGCAGCTGTGACCCTGGCCTGACTCCCTACAGTAAGCATGTGCTTGGGTTTGAGAATGGAACCTGGGTCTCAGGGCGTCTTGCTACCACTCAACATTTTTTAGACTTTCTGTCACCATCTTCTCATGGGTGGGAAACTTAAGCTCTGGTGGCTGAGGAATGTCCAAGCTATGAAGACTGAACAATGGAGGAGAAATCAATTAGTCCTTGCTCCCGTTTGCTTAGTAACTGGGTGCTGGAGCATGGTGGGGAGAGCAAGACTTTGGGTTCCTACTGGCTGGGTGACCTTGAGATCCCAGAAAGAAGCGTTCCTTAAGTCTTCTATTTTAGGAACCCCTGTTATTGTGTCTCACCGCACCCCCTGGCCTTTCCTTTGTATTTTATGGTGACGTTTGATCACTTACTGATTTGTGGGCATTTCTTTGATGCCAGCCTTGCTTAAGCTTCATGGCATAACCCATGTCTTTCAGGTGAGCTACTACTCAGAGCTGGTACAATGTCTGTTCAGTGCCTGTTTGACAATGAATGGTCATTCAATGCCACTAAAATTTATGAGTCTCAAGTGAGGTAACAGGTTTTTTTTTTTTTTTAAATAAAACAATGTAAAGGAAACTGACATGGAAAGCCTTCCACGTGTCTTGGTACGACAAGGTATCTATATATCATCTTTCTATCTATTATCTATCTATTCTCTCCCTCCACCCCCCACCCTTCCTCTTGGAATACGTGCTCAGTGCTGCACCCTCCACTCTTGCCATTGGGCACTTAAGAATGGCATCCAGCTGTTCAAAGCACACCTGGACTTGCAGCTTCTCTTTCCAGCCCAGAGCTCCTCAGTGAACGTTTTTCCTGGGCTCCTGGGACAGCCCCACTCAGCTGGTGGGAAAGCCCTCAGCGTCAGACTCCTCTATTTCCACCCCTTTCCTTGTGTCCCTTGGTCCCTCTGACCCAGGCTTTCCACTCAGTGGGGACATACTGCTAAGGCCTCATTGTGATTCAGATATTGAAATCCTCTCATCTCAGATGGTGAGAGTCTAGTCATCCACCACCCAATGACATTGCCCACAGCAGAGGAGAAGGTCATCAGGGCTGAGAATGGAGCTAGAGAGGACCGGGGCACAGAGTGGGCAGGGGTGGTAAGGGGCAGTTCAATACCTGCCCACCATAGCAGGGCAGCTGGCTTTAGTGGGGATGACACCAGGGGTGGCAGGGCAGGTGGCCACTGCACCAGAGGCCTCTGGAGCATGTGGTGGGCAGGGTCTTTCCAGGCATGGTTTGTGGCCAGGATGCCTGGTAGCCATGTCTTCATCATAGCACCAGGTGCCGGGGACCTAGTGGCCATCACTGTGCGGAAGAGCGTGAAGCATCTCTGTAGCCAAACACGGTTCCAACAGGGAGCTCCCAGCTGGCGCAGGCAGAATGAATGAAAAAAATTCACCCATGAGGCCTTGGCAGTATGTCCTGCTGAGTGACAGCCCCGTGACAGAGTTAGTACTATGACATGGATTCAGTGAATCATTTATGCTGTGATGTTGGTCTCCAAGAAGCAATTTTGGCTCACGTCATTTTACTAACTTAAAGAAGAGCAGAGAATGCTTTTTGAATTTCTTATGTCAATATTAATCAATTAGTGACAGCCCAGATCTAAGTTCACAATCCCCTGCCCTCGTCTGGGCCTCCCCCTCATGCAGCCCTCCCCAGGGCGTCTCTTCTTCTGCTTCTTGCACCTAGTGTATTGCACCTGCCCTGGCCTCGCTCAGGCCAGGGCACCTGCAGGACAGTCAGGCATTTTTCTGGCCTGAAGGGGGCCTTTTCTTGGGTCGCACTTGGTATTTTTATGCTATGTGTCCCCTCTTTATCTACCTTGAGCCCTGTAATGGCTAATTTTAAGGGTGAAAATGACTGGGCCATGGGGTGCCCAGATATTTGCTCTAATGTTATACCAGGTGTTTCCATGAGCTTAACAAATAAACCAGCAGCCCGGGGAAGCAGATTGTCCTCCCTGTGTGGATGGGGCCTCCTCCACTCCCTGGAAGGCCTGGGGACACTACCCAGGCTGTCCTTCCTGAGAGTGAGAGACACTCCACCTGCCTTCTCGCCTGCACTTGGGACACGTTTTATCTTGGTTTGTTTTTCTGCCTTCAGACTTGAACTGCAACCCTGGCTCTGCTGGGTCTCAAGGCTTTTAGACTCAGGGCTGCTGGATCTTCTGGCTTCAGCCTGCTGCCTGCAGACTGGGGCTTCTTGTCCTCCAAAATTAGGAGTCACCCCCCATATATATATCAGTTCTGTCTCTCTGGAGATCCTGACTGACACAAGCCTGTCCTTTGCTGTCCTGGTGTGTGTATGCCGGGGCCCACCAAGACCATGAGAAGGAAAACCAGGAAGCGCGTGACTCCATGACCCCACAGGCCAAGAAGCCATGGCCAAGGGTCTCATTGGTGTCCTCCGTGTTCTTCATCCCTTGCTGCCTCCCCATCCCATTGCCGAGCGCTGGGCAGAGTGTTCCCCCAAAGATGGTGAAGCGGCCCAGAGGGGTCCTGGCCTGAAAGCCCCACCTGAGCCCCGCGGAGAGTTCCGCCAGGGCTGGCTCCCGTGGGTGCGATTTACTTTGCCTTTTCTGAAGACTAGTTAGTGGCTGAGTGTCAGGGCTGCTCATCTGTCTCTCGATGGCCCCAGATTCAATCCACATGGAATTAAATCTGGAATGAAAATGCACGGCTTGTTCTGACTGGAAGGCCGACTCAGCCCTTTCCCTCAGGGTACGAGGAAAGCCCAAGACCGGCTTGAGAGGGCAGTTTGGCTGGGGTCTGCTGGGGTGATGGGCTGTCTGCTGCAGGGTGGGAGGAGACAGAGCCCCTGTCATCAGGGGATTTACACATGGAAGAGCCCAGAGGGGCACAGGAGGCTAAAGGACCACGGCTGGAGGCAGCCTCCCACCCTCCTGCAGGGAGGGCACCTCTGCCCCTGCCTCATGGCCTCCACTATAGGTGGCCACCTGCTTTCCCTTCTCTGCATCCCTTCCCAGAAAGCCCTGTGCCCAAGGCAGGAGGAAGGCAGGGGCCAGGGAGGCCCAGGCTGGAGGCTGCAAGGCTCTTTTTTAGACCTGGGTGTCTTCTTTTCCCCCCACTCAGGCCAGCTCCCTGGGTACCCGGTGTGTAGGCCAAACCTGGGGGATCCCACGTAAGGAATCTGCTCTTGGCAGGAGGCGGGGTAGTGGAGTGGTCAATCCCAGAAGAGCTGCTTGGGTCCTGGGTCTACCGCACAGTGGCTGCTCACCCAGGCAATGCAGCCTCCTTCCACATGCTTCACTTTTTTTGTTTGTAAAATGGGAAGGACGAGGGTCGCCATCCTGCGGCTGCCCCCAGTTACTGTCATTAATGCATCAAATAATTCAGGAGGGGAAAGCTCCTGATTTTAGAGCTTGAACTGCAACACTGGCTCTGCTGGGTCTGCTGGGATGGGGAGGCAGCACAGGATGGAATCAGTGCTTTTCAGAGGCCCTCGGTTGTGTGGATTGTGATATCCTCATTTACTGTAATTGGCTAGAGGAGGCCCTGCGACCCCATGGGTGGTGTCATCAGCTGGCGGAGGTGATCCCTGCACAGGTTGCCTGGTACGCGACCTGGAGCCGCTTTCTGAATTCCCCTTCCTTGCTTTTTTTCCTGGACAAAACTCCTATTGGTTGGAAACTCCTATTGATCAGGAAAGCCACAGAAGTGGAGTTGATGGTGGCACCATGACAGAATTCCCGGCCTGTTTTGGAGAGGCCCCACAGATGGAGGCAGGCAAGGTTTGGTCTCAGGACTCGGAGTGACATTATTGCCACATAGGGCCTGCCAATGGTCAAGGCCCTGCAAAATTCAAGAGAGACTTATTTTCAAGTCATTGTCCCCAGAAAGAACTCACAGAGGAAGGCCCCATGCCCCGGACACCAACCCCAGCCTAAGTGGGGCACCCAGTTTTTAGCTCTCCCTGGTTTCAAATGGGCCCAACTCTTTCCCTCCAGATTTGGAGTGGATCTTTGCCTTCCGTTTTCTTCAGATGCCTGTATTGCTTCATTTTGTCACTTTACTGGGCTGTGGGGTGCCCAAATACTGGATCACATTATTCTGTGTGCTACAGGAGATTAACATTTGAACTGGAACACTGAGCTAAGAAAATTGCCCACCCCTATGTGGGTGGGCTTTGCCCCATCAGTCCAAGGCCTTCCCTGTGTAAGGGGGGACTCCTGCCCGACAGCCTTCAAGCTGGGACACCGGTTTGTTCTTGCGTTTTGTCTTAAACTGAGACAATGACTCTCCTGGTTCTCCAGTTTGCCCACTCTTCCTGCAGATAGTGGGACTTCTTTCCCTCCCAAACTGTGGGAACCTTCTCACGGCTTCTCCTAGAGGCCCAGGACTCCTGCATACAAGGCTCCTCCAGTGTCCTACGGCTTCCAAAGGGGCCTGTCCTTTGTGCCCCTGTGCCCACGACCTGCCTCACCTATGAATGCCTATTTTCTGAGGCATTGGTGGGAGCACCCTGCCAGTCCCTGCTCCCTCGGGCTTCCTTGCAGGACAGACAGCAAATCTGATGACTAGAACCCACGAAGAATCCTGACCTGGTCTTGGTGGGAAGGTCCTGTGACAAAGCAAAGTCACCCTTAAGTAAATGAATGACCTCTATTTGGAGACAGTGTTTGTCCAATTGAATCTTCTGTGGGTTGAATTTCCTCATATGTGTAAAAATCATATTTGGGATTAAGTTTTCACTGCGCTGAATGCATTACTGGATTTCTGCTTCTGTCATTAGGAAGGGGGCGTCACCTTCGCTGCTGCGGTCTGCGGGGACCCTGGACGGCTGGCGTTCTGGCCGAGCGCTGACTGACCACGGGGATTAGGGCCGAACACAACTCATTTCCCACTGAAAATAAGCCGATTTGTTTTTGTTTTTAAATAAGCCTTATTAAAAACTGGCTGCGCTCATGTAGGATCTGCAGAAGCATCCTGGGGCAGGCTGCGATTTCCCAGCCTTGGCAGATAGCAAAACAATCGCTTTTTCCTGCTCCAAATTCAGGAATAATCTAGAAAGACTTGCTACTGTCCAGGGTCCTGGAGGAGGTCCAGAAGCTGGAGTCCCAGGGAGTGGTGGAGCGTGGGCAGCTTTGGGCCTAGTTGTCAAATTGAGGGAGACCCTGGGCGTGGGCTGGGTAGGCACAGCCAGCTTCTTGGGTCTTCTTCTCTCTGCAGCCATTGGCCTTCCTGTGGGTCCCCAGGGCGCGTCCCATTAGGAGGCTATCTTCTCCCCTTCCCCTCCTCGCCGCTGTCCGGCCCCTCTAGGACCCAACAGATGGGCTGTTCCCAGTGTGTTCTGGGGTGCACGGGAGATCTCAGGAGATTCCAGGAGATCCATAAAGTGAGAGCTGTTTCCTTTTCCCTTTCATTCCTTCTCGAGTGAGTGGCAGAGTTTTCCAGAGGCTGTAAGCCACGTGGCTGATGTTTCCCCTCCGGCAGCCGATGGAGGGGCTCTGGGTGGTTCTTGTTTGCTAAACATTTCCTAGTTTTAATATTGAATGTGAAAAATGTCAATAGATACAAACCATGCAATCCCAGATTTTGGGGAGGGTTTTAATTGTGGTTTAAAGAATGTTAAAAAAAAATATTGAGATCAAAAACTTAGCCCTTGTTCTAGATCTTTCTTTCTTCTCTTCAAGGAGAGGTGCTGTATTTACTTAAAGATTTATGTATGTCTTAACTGTTTACTGCAAGTAGAACTGCATTACTGTTTTTATTAGTGCAGAATCGAAAGAGGTTTTCCTTGTGGCCTCAACACCTTCTTTCTCATGAATGCTCTAATTTTTATTGTGTGATTTTTGATCACTGTTGTGTCTCCAGAGCGCCTTTCATCTGGCAAAACTAAATCTCTGTGCCCCTTAAACCCTAACTCCCTGTTGCCCCCCACCTCCAGGCCCTGGCAACCTCCATTCTGTCCTCTGTCTAGGAACGTGACCTCAGCATGAGACTGAAATGCCTTAGATTCCTCCTCTGTAAAATCAGGACTTACTCCTTTCTGGGGGTTGTGAAGATTAAAAATAAATAAATAAATACGATGGAGGAGAAGGAAGGGATGTTGGTGGGTGGTGTCAAGAAAGCCTGGGAGAGGAAGAGAATGGCACAGGGAGGGGCTGGGGACAGGAGCAGGTGGCAGAAACTCAGCTTGCCAAGTGTGGAGTCAAAGGTGAGAAGCACTGAGGCGCCACATTGTGAAGGGTCCTGTGGCTTTGTGACTTCATTCAGAGGGCCATGGGGAGCCATGGAAAGCTTTAGTCAGAGAGAAGACCGTCAGATTTGCATTTCAGGAAGGTCACCCCTTCAGTCCTTCACTGGAGTGGACAATGCCTTGCTGGGGGTCCAGTGAGGGACCAGGGAGGAAGCCACTGCCGTGTCCTGGGTGATAGATGTTAGGATTCAGCAAAATGCTATGAAAGTCCCCTTGAAACCTCTTTTTTCTTTCCTCAAAGTTCCTCTTCCCTTCCTCTCCTTTCTCTTTTACTCTATGGTCTGTAAAACCTTCTAGATTATTCTGAGCAATCCTGCTTTCACTCTTGACTCTCACTCCCTTTCCAAGTGAGTTAAGGGCTTAGCTGGAAACCACCTCTGCTTCCTCAAGCATGTCCTTGGGGGTCTCCCTGCCCCCCACTCCAGTCGAAGAGCTTATCAAAGTATCCACCCAAGAAATCGGCTGCCTGTGAGGGCAGCTCGGCCAGCAGACTCGGAGTTGACGTGGGTGCTCCTGATTTCCTATTGTCCTGTCGCCCTCCCCCATTTGGGACAGTGGGACCGTCACCTCCAAGGAGAAACATCACCCTGCAATGCAGAGAACAAGAGTTACATTTTTGATGTTAGATTTTGAAAGCCAAGGGCAAAGTGAAACAAAAGATCTGGAAGACTGATCCCTGAGCCTGTCCCCTGCTCCTCAGAGAGGAGACCCAGTGTGCCCAGCAAGGGCTGGGCAGGGGCCAAGAAGGGAAACATGGGCTTTAGTTGTAGGGCTCCCTGCCCTGGTCAAGTCCCTGTGTACATTTTGAGCAGGGAGAGGTGAGACAGAGGGACGCATCAGAACCTTAAGTCAGGTTTTTTTTTTTTCAAAGTACAACAACTTTTAATACACCATTAATACTAATGATTAAAAATTATTGCATAGTCTTATGCATTTACCCTAAAACATTTTCTGAAAGTTAACGAATTATATAAAAGACAAATAACCCTTTAAAATATGGATGGCCTTTACTACCTCGATCTTCTCTCTTTTTTTGTCTTTTCAGTACTTTTGTCCATTGTTTTCTCATTATCTCCCCTGCACTTTGGGCAATACCATTTCCCCTTTGGTTTATAGGTAAGTGAAACACATGAAAAGTGAAACCATTCAATTGGACACTGTTCATTGTCAATTGTCACTGTTCATTGTCACATTTCCCCATAAGACACTTGGTTACACAAACAGTATGTAGGTTCATTGGGATCTATTGCAAACTCAACAGGTGAGGCTTCCCTTTGCTGCTTGGCCTTTGAGCGTTTCTTTTTCTTGGCTGACTTCGATTTCTTTTATTTAGGTGGCTGATCGTCACAGTCTTCAATCCCATTTGTCATGTGACATAAATCACGGCTTTCACTGGTTCTCTGCCTGCGGGGTCTTCTTGAAGATCTTTCTGGCTGGCTAGAATCCATTTTTGCTTTATCTGATGCTCGTTCATTTTCAGCAGGATCTTGAAGACACTGTGAGTGTAACTCCATTTGTCTTGCTTGATTTTCCACCAATTCGAGCATTTGTGTGACAATCTGAATTTTTTCATCTCCTAATTCTTGACTATTGATTAATGCTCTCTGGAGATGCTGCTGTAGGCGTTTTTTCTGGTTTGAATCATCTTCTTTCTTATATTTTTCATAGACATCATCAATTTCCTTTAATGTTTGCGGAGCCAGGGTCAGCGATGGTCCCAGTAGCAGCGTCCCCGTCGATTCATTGGGTGGCAAAAAGAAAAACGAAACATCACAACAAACACATCGCCAGCCCCGCTGACTAACTGTTAGGGCCCAACTAATGCCTCTCACGGCCCGGATCTCCCTAAGCAGTCAGCATCGTCCTCTCCTGTAGCCACCAGCCGTGTTCGAGGCCAGCGGGAGCGCGCGCGTTCGCGCCCCTCCCTTTAAGTCAGGTTTGAGGAGCTGAGTGCATGTGCCTGGGAAGGGGGCCAGACCCTAGAGTTCCCTCTGTCCAGTGTAAAGCCAGAGAAGTATCTGGACAGATGATGATAACCAAGGACTAGATGCATTCTGACCCCCAGGAGTGCTTATGGGACAGATGAACAATCTGTGTGATGTAGGAGGCTGCTTCTCAAAAGTAACAGGAAATACTCCTCTTGGCTTAAATGATAAAGAGATTTTATTGGTTCAAGTAAATGAAAAGGTCCAGAATAGGACGGTCTTCAGGTGCAGTTTGATCCAGATATTCAGCAAGGCATCAGGATGTGGCTCTATTTCTCTCATTCTCTCAGCTTTGTGTTCCTTTCTATTGTCTTTTGCTCATACTAACAAGATGCCACATGCTTCTTTGTCCTGGGGGTGACAGCAGAGAAAGAAAGAGGTTGTATTTTTCTTCCCCTAATGATTGAACAAAAGCCCAAAATTTACCCTGTTGAACTAACATGCCTGTGGCTACGATCTGCCGAAGGGAAGGAATGGTGGGAAGTGAGGTCCCAGAGGTGGGAAGGGGTCTGCTGTGGTCAGAAAGCCATGGGAAGGGTTTGAATTCTACTCTAATGACTGGGGAAGACAGTGGGTTGGGGCTGGGTATGATAAAAGCTGATTTGCATTTTTAAAGAACACTCAGCTAAGGATGGAGAATGCTTAAGTGTATGAAGCTTTTGGGTGTAGGAAGGAGTGAGAACTTTCGGCTACTTACAACCCTTGGGTCTGTCCTGGTAAGGGAGAATCCCCTTGCATGAAAGAACTTTCTGTCCTGAGCTGGCAAACTCAGGGAGCAGAGGCTGGTCAGGACTGAATTTCAGTGTGTGAGAAAAAGGAAGGATTGTATTGTAATTTTTAGCTGCTGTTCTTCTGAGACAGCGGACAGGGATTGGGGGAGAGAGAGATGAACCAAGTAGAAATCAGAAGGCTATCGCTGGGGCTTCCAGAACTTTGGGGGCAATTAGAGAAATAGGTTTATTGAACTTGGACTTTTAAGTTGTATGGATCCTAAGCTGTAAATCCTTCCATTTCCCTGAAGCTTCAGTAGTCTGCACATTTATGAATAACTGGATGTGAGAGAAGTGTGTGTTTGTGTGTGTATGTGTGTGTGTATGTGCACGCGCACACAGATGCATGTTATGGAAAAGGGCTCAGTCCCAAGTCCAGGTTAGTGTCCTCTGGACAGACTAGCATGCATGGGATTAGAAGGTGGATCCAAATGAGATGATTTCAGGCTCATCTAGAATGAGGAGTCACAGGTGACCCTAAAACTGCAAGCTCTTTCCTCTCCCAAGAGGAATTTCCAGAAACCTTGGTTGGGGCATTGACTTAGGGAATCTGCAGAATGGGAATTGAAGCTTCTAACTTAGAATTCAAGGGGAAGCCACCACCAACTGATATCTGAGCTGTAACTGCTTTAGAGTTTATAAAGTAATTTCACATGTTTTACCTAAAGATGAAGTGAAATTTAAAAAAGGATTTCCATGAGAGATTGATGGTCACCCTCTGGTTTGAGAGTTGAGGACTTATTCTGAAGGAGTGAGATCACAAGATCTTTCTGGGCTGCTCTCTAGTAGCGCCTACTACCGTTTAAGCACCTGTCGCCCCTGGTGCAATAATCTCACTTGTAGGACTCTGACCTAGGACATAAAACCCCATCCAGCAGGAGGAAATCCACAGTGAGTGCTCAGGGTCATTTACAGAACAGCAAAAACAAAAACAAAACAAAACAAAAAAACAATAAACAAAAATAAAACTCAAAAAAGCCCCCCCCAACCTCAAACAAACAACAAACAAACCCCACCATTCAAACAAATCCAAAACCCAACCTGAAACAATCCAGATGTCCTTTAACAGGAGATGGAGCAGTTAAGTCATGGTACCTCCACCCAGTGGGAGGGGATGCAGCTGTTAAAAAGGGGGCGGGAATATAGTAGAGCGCTTGGCTCGCACAGGGCCCTGGGTTTGATCCCCAGCACCACACACACAGGAAAGAAAGAAAGAAAGAAAGAAAAGAAAGAAAGAAAGAAAGAAAGAAAGAAAGAAAGAAAGAAAGAAAGGGTCAGGCCAGCACTGTGACACATGGCTGTAATCCCAGTGGCTCTGGGAGGCTGAGACAGGAGGGTCGTGAGGGGTTCGCAAGTTCAAAGCCAGCCTCAGCAAAATAGTGAGGCACAGGCTGGGGCTGTGGCTCAGTGGCAGAGGGCTTGCCTCACGTGTATGAGGCACTGGGTTCGATTCTCATCACCACATAAAAATAAAAAATATATAGGCATGCTGTCCAACTACAAAACAACAAAAGTGAGGCCCTATGCAACTCAGTGAGACCCTGTCTCTGTATAAAATACAAAATAGGGCAGGGGATGTGGCTCAGTGGTCGGGTGCTCCCGAGTTCAATCCCTGGTACCCCATCCCCCCCAAAAAAAAAAGTTGGGTCAGATCCATGTCTCATGAGCCAGAACAATAGAAAGGATGTATTGTCACATTTTAGAAAAGCAAGTTTTGAGATAACACGTGGCCTACCTAGTTTTGTCAGGGGGGAAAAGACAGTAAGTGAATGTGTATTTATAAGTATTAAAAAACAACAAAACACAATCATTAATGATGCACAACAAACTAGTAATTCTCAGAGGGGCGGGACTCAGAGACAGGGGAAAACCACGAACTCACTCTATATACCAATATAAAACTTTATTTATTATGTGATTTGATTCCATATTTATGAAAAAAAAATCCGGACTCACTCTGAGGAGGAGCTGCCATTGTATTGTGGGAGAAATGTTCTGGGCTCTGTGGATGGCTGGTACTTTTCTGTGTGTCGCAGCAGGAAGTATCTTCTGTGCAAGAGGGTATTAGTGTATGTGTGGGGTGCGTGGGAGGGAGGGCCTAGCTCAAGCCAGTAACTGGAAGTGATTTATCTCACCCATCCTTATCCATAAAACCTTCTGAATAACAAATAAACAAAAGAAGAAAAAAGAAAAGGAAGGAAGAAAAGCCAATGTTGAGGGTGGGGTTTCTAAGATGGAGGCTGGTTTTCCACAGCTTAAATTCTCCTCATCCCTTCTCAAGGGAGACCCACTTGGCAAAGGAATGTTCAGCCATATTGGCTCCCCCATTGGACAATTTCCACTTCCTGTTTCCATCTTCCATTTTCCTTCTTGGTCTCCACTTCCTGCCTTTCTACTTCTTGCTTTTCTTCTTCTTCTTACAGGTATCTGAACCTTCTGATCAATATTGTAGGAGTACAGATCCTCCATCTTGGTCTCAGTCCTTGTAGAATTGGGCCCTTGAAGGAGGATTGTGCCCAGGTAAAGGCCTCTTTGATTCCACAGAGTGACACGGATTAGAGTTTAACCAGCTGGATTCCTTTCTGTCTTTAGTACTCACCCCCATTTTTTTTTTTTTTTTTGAAGCACCAGGGGAAGAGAGGTTAGGAAGAAGAGAGGCTTTGAGAGACTTCTCCACTAGGTAAACTAGGACTTGGACTGGAAGAAAAGCTGGGTAGACGTCGGGGTAGCAATGGACAGCAGATGGCTGAAGGTCCCCAGGTTTCCCCAACCCTGAAGGTTTCACAGGAGGCCACTGGACACTGTCTTTTTAGACAGTGTCTGCCAGGAAGCTTCCTAAACTGAACCTACTGCCCAAGGGTCCCGGGTGGAGCCTCACAGACCCAGGCTTGGGGCCTTCCGCATACAAACATATTAAATGGACAATGCCTCTGCAGTGAGTGGCCACTTTCCACTGGGGAAAATTTGTTTTCCCCTTGAAAAGCTAATGAAAAGCAGTCATGGTGAGAAACTCAGCCAAAGAAAGAATTGAAGCTTGTTTTCTAAGAGGAGAACACTACCAATTTCCGGGTGGTTCTTTGTGGAATCCAGACTGAGGGAGAAGAGGCAGCTGGGCCACTCAGAGTCCCTCAAACTCTGGGTGGAAGATGGGCTTCAGGGCCAGTCCGAAAATGTACTGGGGTTGGCAAAGCCCAGGGGAGCCCAGGAAACATGTGCGTTCTTCTGGGTATGATGAGGAATGCCTGTGCGGAGAGGAATTCCGGAGCATCTGAATAGAGTAAGACAGACAGTGAGAGAGCCTGAGCTGTTTTAACAAATCCAACACATTCTTGCCATGCCTCCTTGCTCTGGGCGGGGGCCTGACTGGAACCATCAGAGTGCCCTGTCTCCAGGAGCCCTGGCTCACCCCGCCTATTGCTCTTCTCCCACATCACCCAGAGAACGGACAACAGAGCCCACTTCTGGCCTGAGATCTTTTCGATTCCTGCTTAACACCTTCACCATCTCCCTGTTGCCTCCAGAAATTCCACTTTCTAGGTTGCTGTTCAAAGCTCTTTGTAACCACACTTCTGTCTCTGTTCACCACTGCATCTCCTCTACCACCTCACAAGCCTCTTGGGTTGCAGAATTAACAAATGACTCACCACACCCAGGTGCCTTGCACACGATGTTCCTGCTCCAGGAATTTGCATCTCTTCCACCTTGTGCTGGGGATCCCTGAATGCTCCACGAGGCTCAGGTCCTGTTATTCCATTAGTGCAACTTGTACTGCCCTGAACCATTAGAGCAGGAGGCTTTCAGAGTCAGGATGCCCATGGTTCAACTCCCAGCCCTTCCAGGAACAAGCTGCTGGGCCTCAGACAAGACTCTTGCACTCTTTGCACCTGTTTACTCATCTGTAAAATGGGCACGGTAATGGTGCCTGCCTTGCAAGACCTGTGAGCATCAAGGAGAGAATGCACATTCAGTGCTTGGTGGCCATCCAGCCTCCTAGAAGGCCTTTGCTAAAATTAGATGCATAATTGACAGCTGAGGAAAGGGACGCTTGGCCTTGGGGTGACCTGCTGCCTCCCAGCTGCCCCTGATGCAACATCTTTCCTTGCTGGCCAGACATAACTTTCCAGTTCCTAGGAAGCTTGTCTGGCTGATGTAGCTGGAGCTCTAATATGCATTCAGCTAAAAAGCAAAGCAAATGAACAGCTGCAAGATCAAGGTGAAGAATACTATGTACAACATGCACATCTGGATTAAGCTTCTATGGACGCAGGTGCTTAGAGATGCACGCAAGCATCTCTGGGAGGTCAGCAGGTCAGCAGGGACAGTGGCTGCCTCTGAAGAAGCTGTCTGGGGTCTGGGGACCAGGAGGGGTACGCTGCTTTCCTCAGCGTGTCCTTTGTTGCTTGGATCACTGTCCACACTCCCCACCTTCCCTGTAACTTCTCCCACAGCAAGGGGGACTGGGAGAGGTGGCTTGAGCTGGTGAGGCCAGGGCACAGGGCCTCCTCACTGTCCCCTGGACCCGGGTGATGACACCTGTGCCTGGCCCCACCCCTGGATGTCCAGGCCTCTGCTTGGTGCTGTTGCAAGAGCTCTGTGGAATTCCGAGTCAGGGCACACAGTCGCCAGCTCAGGGCACCAAGGGCCCTGAGACCTTAGAATTCTCCCACTGGCAGCTTTCCTCTTTGCTGAGCACCTACTGAGTGCCAAGGTTGAGCACACCCCGTGGAGTTGTCGGTGGTGGGGATTAGGACAATAGAGAAGTGGACACCCTGACTGTGTGGTCAGTGTCCCGGTCAGGCATGCTGCAGCGGCAACACAAGAGGGCCTCAGGGCTGTGGCCGCAGGGGTCAGGGCGAGCAGGTGATGTTCAGGCTGAGAGCTGAGGTGAGAAGGGGCAGCAGGGAGAGGTGGGGCAGAGCGCTGGCTGAGGGACATGCATGGTGGCCCCATGGAGGATAGACCAGAAGGACCACAGGCAGCCAATGAGGCCAAAGAGTGATGAGTAGGGACAGCAGGGAGCCCGGTGAGCTGTGGGGAGGGAGGAGGGAGGCCACAGTCCTGCAGATCTGATGGGCTCAGCTGTTGGGTTGGGGCTATGATGGCCCACCTCCCTAGGGGCTGCAGGTGCCTTTTCTTGGCTCCCCCTGACCCCGGCTTCCATCCAGGTGGGTGTAACCGCCCCACTGTTCCTAGGAGGATGGGACTCTGGCTAGTTCCTGCCCGCTGGCTTTGCTCGTCATAAGAGGCATGTTCTGGATCCAACTTCTGAGAATGGGGTGATGTGAAAAACAGGGTGTAAGGGCCTTGCTTAGCATCTGGACGGCCATCATAAGTGACAGCCACCATTTTAAGAAAAAAATTCACTTTCCCACCCAAGGCTGTCTCTGAGAAAGGCTCCCCACTCCCTCCTACCAACTCCACCCTTCACTGCTGGCATTAGGACCCGCCCAGCTCTAATCCCTGAGCCTGCCCCATAAAAGTACCGAACCCCAAGCCTGTTTTGCCTCTCTCTGTCTGTGGAAAGATGGCCTTTGTTTGTCACTTCTAACCAATAAACTCTGGTGTGTATCTCTGCCTGGTCTCCGTCGTTCATTTCTCGCTCGCCAGTCTCCCAGTTCCTCGCTTTCCTTTCAGGGGGCTCTGTAACAGATTGGTTAGATTACGTTTGACTGCATGGGACAGAAAATGCTAGCTCATGTAGCTTAAACAAGATAGATTTTTTTTTCAGGTCAACAAGATCTGGAGGTAAATCTAGTCCAAGATCACCCATGAGAAACTAACTCATGATTCAAGATAGCTGCTCAAACACCTGCAATCACAACTACAGTTCAAACAGGAGGAGGAAGGTGTGGAAAAGAGGAGGGCATACCTCTTCTCTGTAAGGCCCCTTCCTGGAAGTCATACATGATTTACTTCTGTCTGTATTTCATTGTCCAGAAATTATGGCAGGGCTGCACCCTGCTGCAGGGAAAGCTGGGAAATGTAGTAGCCATATGCCATGCTAATAATACTGGGGATTGTATGTCTTAGAAAGGAGGGGAAAATGGAAAATGCAAGTCACAACGTTCTCTGTTGCATGTGAGCAAATAAATTTGAGAACTACTTGGCTAAATAAAGTTAAAGTGTTCCTTTACGAGGAAGCATCCTGTAGTCTTTAGGGCACCAACAGGCACTGTTAACCTGCAAAAGGGGCTGTAGTATGGAGCGTTTGCAAAATGCATTAAGTTATGGAATTGGGGTGTGTGTGTGTGTGTGTGTGTGTGTGTGCGCGCACGTGCACACATGTATGTGATGTGCTTTACAGAATTGTTCTGCAGAATACACTCAGGTAAACTCAGTCTTTGATGATCCAAAAATGACAGAACCAGGCAGCACTCTTCATTTTCCAGACCAAATGCAAAGCCTTCAGTAAACCTAGGGTAGCTGCCCTGGATCAGAAGGTCTTGGCGAGGTGCTGGCCGGTAGAGAGGGGTCATGCTGGCAGGTAGATATGAGTCATGTTTTCCACTCTCAGTAAGTTCAAAGTCAGGTGAGACACAGTCTCAGCAAAAGAATTACAACAATACCCAGTGGAACGTGAACTTGGAGGTGTGACATTGGCCTGCAGAAGCCGGTGGTGATGGAGGTAAAGGGGGAAGAGGGCTGGCGTGGGGAATGAGGGACCTTGCAGAGTGGGGCAACAGCACGGACTAGGCGGATGGAAAAGGGCTTGTTAATGGGGACGAGGGGCAAATGCCTCCCAGACTGGAATTAGCCTATGAAGGTACAGAAGGGCCATTGCCTAGGAGTGAAGTCCAGGCCTCTCCTGCTCCCCGCCTCCTGGCTCGCGGCTCCCAGCCCACTGTCAGTATTGAGGGCTTCTCCCTGCCCCACCCCAGGCACTTTGGTCCAAAAGCACACAGCCCTTGGCAGGTCACGCAGCTCTGTCACTTTCCTTCCCTCGATCTCATAAAGAACCAGAACCAGCAAGGACGGGGAGGCCATTCTCACCCCCACTCCTCAGAATTTGGATGGCGCCAACGTCACCCCCTTCCAGGGACAGGGTGCAAAGGGGGAAACTTCAGCCGGTTGCTGGGGAGTGTGGGGCGAGGAGGCTGAGGCTGAAGTCCCTCTGAGGCCAGCCTGGGCTCTGCAGACTCTTCCCAGCCCTGACGAAGGCGCCCGGAGGCCGCTGCACTGGGCAGCAGGAAGGACTCCCGTCTGGGTTTCCTGGGCTGCCAAAGTGCCACAAACCACGTGAACAGACAATTGAAATATGTCCTCTCCCTGTTCTGGAGACCAGAAGAATGGAGTCAAGGTGTGGGCAGGGCCTGCTCTGAGGGACCTAGGGAGGAGACCTCCTGCCCCTTCCAGCCTTTGGCCGTGGGGGACTGACTGACTACCCTTGGCTTATAGATGCGTGGCCCCAATCTCTGCCTCTGCCGTCTCACACGGTTCCCTGTGTGTGTGCATCTCTGTCTTCGAACAGCTTCCTCCTCTTTGGGTGTCTGCCCAAAGTTCCCTTGTCTAAAGACCTTGGAGGAGAGCCCTCTGAATCCAGTATGCCTCCCCCTTACGTGGTTACCTCTGCAAAGACCCCATTTCCACATTCAGAGTCTAGGACTTCAACCTTTTTTTTTTTTTATGGGGATACAATTCAGCCTACAACAGTGGTGATGTTTCCCCTCTTGGACTCACACTCCAGCCAGCCCAGAGCCATGGAAAGGACCCTGTGCCGACACTGGATCCTGCAGCTCTAACCACCAGCAAATCAACAAATCCCACTTATTTCTAATTTATTAGCTTTGCATTGATCTAACGCCCTTCAGTACAAAGCCCTATAAACACACACTGTTTTCCTACTGACTCCCGGCCAGGTATGTGGTGGGGAGCTGGGCCAGCTGGCAGGGAGCACCACCCTGGCCAGGGAGGCAGGCAGGGATGCAGCCAAGTTTTCCTCCTCTGCTCCTCTGCCTGGCCAGGGCACTCATCTGCAATCAGGCAGGGGACAAGCTGGTTTTGTAGGCAGCCTGGGTAACCCCTGCAGCCCGGGTACCCCCTGCAGCCCACCTCCCCACCCTGGTCAGCTGCATCACGTTTAACAGCTTTGCAAGTGACAGCCATGGGAGGGGTAGGGGGTGCTCAGGTTCTGTTCATTTCAACTGGCAGCAAGTTTGCTTTCTGTGTGCCACACAAATTCCTGCTGTCTGTCGACACTGTATCAATTTGCTAGTGCTGCTGTAACAAAGATTCACAAGGTAAGTATTTCAACAACAGAAATGGTAATGCCTCTGTTCTGGAGGCTGAAGCCTGAAATCAAGGTCAGCAGGGTTGCTTCCTTCTGAGGTTCTTGTCTCCTCCTGCTGCCCATGAGGGAGAATCTGTTTCATGCCTCTCTCCCAGGTTCTGGCAGGATTAGGCATTTCTTGGCTTGTGGACGCTTCACCTGATCTCTGCCTTGTCTTCACATGGCATTCTCCCTGTGTGCATGCAGCTTACCCCCAGCACAGGGTAAGCAAAATGACCCAACCCTGGAGGAGAGTGCATCTTTGTTTAAAACAATCATCAGTTTTTGGAACCATTTGAGACTCTCCCTGTCTGTTTTGGGTGTCAAGGGAAGTGGCCAGGCAGAGCCATCTGGGGCTCTAAAAATGCACATAAACACTGGCCACATTGAAGGGCCCCTTTGGAACCTGGATTTAGGAAACAAAGTTGTCTTCAAATTTAAACTCTAAGACAAACAAAGCTAAGGTCAGAGAGCGACCAAGACTTTGTTTCACTAGATTGACAGACAGTATTAACACCCTCCTAAAAATGCGGTCGTCAGATGTAAGTGTGTGTGTGTGTGTGTGTGTGTGAGTAGAAGCATGTCTGTGGATGTGTGAGTTTGTGTGATTTGCACAATCGTGTGTGCAATCATGTGTGTAGCGAGGGGACAGCCAGGGAGGCCCAGGACAGAGTAGCTACCCTTCCCTGGGGACAACCGTCCCTGTCTCTGATTAACTGGTACTTTGTTCACTCTTGGAGTGGACAGTTAGGGCAGGAGTTGGATACCAAGTTCTCTCAACAGCCATGTGGGCTCCTTCTTCATTAGTTTGGAGGGCAGTGTCCCTGAGCATGGTTGGCATCCTCTGATTCCAAGTGTGTTCCAGGGACCAGCAAAATCAACCTGAGCGAGGGGCTTGTTCAAAATGCAGAAGACAGGGCCAGATCCATGGAATCCCAGCCTACCTTCCAAGCAGGTCCAGGGTAGCCATGTGCATAGTAAGCTGTGAGGCTGCTGCTCTGGAGGAGGCGCCATGGGGACCTAGAGTTTGGTCATTGCTAAAAGAAACTCCAGCATTTGAGAACTGTTCCTTCTTCCCCCTCCAGAAGGTGTGTCCACGTAACAGATCCACCCAGACAAGGCAGCCCTGGGTAGGTGCAGGCCCTGGCTTTTTGCTTCTTGTCTCCCCTCTCCCCTCCCCTCTTTTCAAACTCTTTCACCTGTCAACAACCAAACTGTTACTCTGGTCAACAGCCTGGTTTTCCTCATGATGATAATGAAACACTTCTCTGCTGTCTGCTGACTGATTGGTCTCTACTGATTTTAAATTCCACGGGAATCATCGTCAAGGCAAGTTATACTGCAGACAGTTTTACTGTCCCTCTGTGGGACCGGCCCAGGCCCTGGCATGCACCTTGTGATGCCTGAGGAGCTAACGGCCTCCTCAGCCTTCCTCCGCACCTCGCCTCCCTCCCAGCTGAGATGGGAGGGAGATGGCACCGGGGCACTCCCTGCCTTGGTTCTTCCCCCTCTTACCTGCTTTGGAAAAAATACAAGCAACGACAATGGCAATACACTAAAACCTGATGACAGCCAGAGAACTCCTAAATCTTCCCAATTGCCACCTGCACTTCCTCTAACTTGATGCCCTGGCATGCCCGCCCCGCCCTCCCCCATCGGGTCCCAACTTTGTAATCTGCCGCCTGCTCCTCCAGCCGCTTCGGGGAAATGCTGGAGCTCCAGGTGCCAGCCTGTTCCCTGCACACCGTCCCAGAGTGGGATGCAGGTAAGGAGCGGGGACCCCGTGGGGTGTCAGGAGACAGTGTGGCCTAGAACGCGCCCAGATCCAGCTCACTGGGAAGGCCCCTTTGGCTTCCCACATGGAAAACCAGCCAAGAAATGAAGGAATCCAGTGCATCTTTCACAGGTCAAAAAAAGAACTCCTGGTGGGTGGGAAGGGAGCAAGGAGAAGCTACCTTCTTCCTGCACAGCCCCATGCTAGGTGTGGGAACTCAAAAGGAAGGTTAGAATTTTCCTCCAGCAACTAGAGATTAAGCCTCTGCCCGGGGTTCAAGTTGAACAGAGAATCTAGTTTTCTGGTGTCAACTTTGCCAGAGAAAGGGGGTGGAGAAAGCCCTTGGCTTGGCATTGACATGACCTGCAGCTGACTCCTGGCCCCAGCACTGGTAAAGGGCTTTGGGAGACCTGTGCTCCCCGAGGGCCCCTCACTCGTCATAGGTGCAGAGGCCAGCCCTTGACCGCCAGTGCTCCTTTGATTTTAGAGAAGGTAGGGAGAAGCAAGGCCATTTAGTCTTCATTTCTTAATGAAGAATGTTGTTGTTTTAAACCTTCCTGTCCCTTTTACCAGTTGACCCTGTCATTACAGCGAGATCACTCTTTCTATGTCATCTCCCCATCGAGGTCCATTAGTTAGGACCTAAACAAGAGGGCACTTTTATATCAGGAGGCTTTAAGGACCATTTACAAGGGTGTGGGTGAGGTACTGGGAAACTAAAGGGCATGCTACAGGGTCCGGGGGTCAGTAACTTACCGTGAGGCTCTTTCCACCCTGGACCTGAGGGCTGCTGACAGGGGCGCACTTTCTGGATTAGGTAGAAGATGATCAAGGAGAGCCTCAGAGGAACCTTCAGCCCAGGGGTGCAGCTGGCCTGAGATGACCCTGCGAGGAGGGAGACAAGGAAGTGATCCTAGCCTCACCTTCTCCCTTCCCTGCTGTCTTATACCAAAGTTCCTTGTGACTGGACTCACCCGAGAGGCAGGGTGGGAGGAGCCTGGGATGTGGCATGCCCAGGGCAGAGGGCAGGATGGAGAAGGTCAAGAATGGATCAGGAGGGGCCAAGAGGAGCCACCTGGCCCCCAGGCTGCCCTTCCATCCATCCATTCTGGCCCCATCGGATTCAATCCGTGCAGCCATGTAGACAGCTGGTCATTTTACTCTTGCACTGTCCACTTCTTGTCATCAACATCACTGTACACTGCCAGAGAGCCCATTGGCCGAGGCAGCTCATAAGCTTTTCAGGGACAGAGATCACATCTACCTTAGATTCTTTCTTGGTCTTGGGTGCCTCCTTTGGACAAGAGAGGCCAGTGCATGTGTACACACATGCACGTGTGCACATGGGAGCATCAGCAAGGATAGGTGATATTGCAGTGACTACCACTAGATCTCAGTAGCTTTGTACAATAAATGTTTTTTCCTGTTCACATTACCCATCTGTCTTAGTCCGTCTTCTGTTGATATAACAGAATACATGAGACTGGTAAATTATAAAAGAAAAAATTTTATTTTTCTCCATGGTTTTGGAAGCTGGGAGTCCAAGAACATGGTAGCAGCTGGCTTGGCTTCATGTATCACGTTCGTGTGCTGAGTTATAACATGTTGGGAGGCCAGAAGGAATCACATGGTAAAAGAGGATGAGAGAAAAGCCAAGGAAACCAGTCACTTATCACTTTCCCACTAGCTCCCTCCACCTGAGAATTAACCCTCTCCTTTGAGAAAGGAGTGACTCCCTCTTCACCTGATCGCCCTTTAAACGCCCCACCTCCCAATGCTACCCCCAGTGACCTCCAAATTCCACAAGAGCTTGGGAGGAGGCAAGCCACATTCAGTCCACAGCGACAACCATTGTGGCTCTGCAGGTCATAATACTTTGGGACCTGTGATGGCTTCATCGAGATACCTGCATCCACAAGAAGATGAAGAAGATGGAGCAGATTGCATGCTGGCCTGAAGTTTCTGTCAGGTGGGTCACTTCACACATTTCATTGTCCAAAGCTTCATGGCCACACCTTTTACAGGCAGGAAGGCAAAATCCTTGCATACTCAGAAAAGAGAGCAGAAATATCTTGTGAGTAGTCCCCACAGTGGGTGAGGGTGGTCTCCACAGGGAGCTATGAAGGAGTGGGTGATGTTTTTGAATTTAATTTAACAGCAATTGTTAATAAAAATTAAACTTAAAACTAACCTATTGTCTTTTTGACATACTCAATTTTAGTTGTTCTCAACAATAGCAACAAAAAGTTAAGTGTTCAAGAATTACAGAAATCAGAAGATTTTTTAAATGCACAGACTGGTTTACATTACAATGCTTTATTTTGGGCTGGTTTTCACATAGTCTGTTTTGTTTGATAGGAATTGAATTGTCCCTAGAGAATGGATTCTTCACCCCTCCCCCCAATCAGGTTATCATTTTCCAGATTCTCACATCCTTGGCTGTTCTTTAAGTCTTGAATAGATTGACATAGGTCTGCTTACCAGCCTTGATCCCTTTGGCTCAGATCTAAGGACACTCCCTTCTCTGCCACTTGTGGAGCACACCCAGAAATGGTACCTGCAATGTCCCCAGGTACTGGGTTTTAAACTTGCTCAAGTCTGGGTCCCCAAGAAATCCTGGACCTTGCAGGAAATCACCTTATCTCAAAAGGGGGGAAAAGTGAAAAGATGTGAAGACCTAGGCAATTGCTCCATTGAATGAAAATTTTAAAAGCCAACAGACAGACAAATACCCCCCCCCCAAAAAAAAAAACCATCAAAACCAGTTCTTACCATTATTGTCAAAAGTAGAAAAGCATCTTCACCCATCTTCAGAGATTTTCCACATCTAGGAACTGTTTGGGTGGTGACCCTAGCCAGCTGGGGTAATCATCCAATTGGCTCATCCAATCAGTTTCCCAAAGGGTTTACCTAATGAAAACAGGAAGAGATTGCGGCTGAAGGTGAAAAAGATGGTTATATTAAGAATAACAAAAAACAAACAATAAAAAACCCTACAAAAAACAAATATCTCTTCTCTGTTCTCTCCTACTTTTTAGTTATCTTTTAAGCCCTGAAGTTAAATGCCAACACTACTTCCCCAAAGTGTCAAAGTAATTTTGATGGGTGGATTTAGAAAGAAGTTTCATCTAATTCATGGGATCTCAAGGGGCTCTCCACAGTGAGGAGAGAAAGTCTGAAATGGACCCTGGGGTTCAGGGTGCACAGGACTTCAATGATAAGGTGTTTGCTGCAACTATTACAGAAGCATATGCCAGTTGAGTGGCTAGCTGCATCCTCCCCCGACCCAAGGCCTGGGGCAATTTAGCTCTGGGACCTCCTGGAGGGTCATTTTGTGACCCTGCTTCTCATCCTCAGTTTTTTCACTAGTTCAAATTCTGATATAACCTGTCAGGGAGGGTGGGAACCATCAGAAAGAGCAATCCTCACTTTTATAATTCCTTTACTTGATGGTAAAAGTAGTGTATGCTCATTGCAGAGAATTTGAAAACTATAAAATGTAAGAGGAGAAAATAAGAAGAAGCTGTGTTGCTCCACCTAGTGATGATCACCATTGATTTTTCTCGTATCTCCCATCCCCTTTTTGATTTTTAAATTAAATATTTTAATCATTCACCCATCTTTACTTATTGATCATCTACTTTTGCCCTGTTCTCAGTTTGAGTGATATAAATAGTAGAAGAAATGGACAGTCCTGTTCTCACGGGGATACAACCTCAAATATTTTGAGGTGATTATTGAAATTCAGTGGACAGAAAGACAACAAGAAAATCTCCAAACCCTCCGAAGTTCAACAGCATATCACTGAATACTTCATAGGTCAGAGAATCTCAAAGAAAATAAGAAATGCTTGGCACTCTGAGGTGCAACTAAAAATGCTAACCTTAGAGCACAGGAAATCAACCAATAGTCAAAGTTCTCACTTCAGGAAATGAGAAAAAAAGGCACAAAATTACAGTCAAGACAAGTAGAAAAGGGAAATCAAAATAGGAGCAGAATCAATGAAATCAAAAGTGGGAAAATAATAGGAAAAAACAATGGAACAGAAAGAGCTGATAAATCTCTAGGAAGATGGACACAAGTTAAAAATGAGTATTAGCAACTACTAGTATCAGCAATTACACAAAGGATATCACCACAGATCCTGCTGTCATTAAAAATATAATAAGCAGATACTTTGAGTAACTCTATGCTCATAAATTCAACACACCTTAAAAGAAATGGGCCAATTCCTCAAACACTGCAAATTACACAAATCCATCCAAGATGAAGCAGACTACCTGAATAGCCCTGTAACCATTACAGAGGCAGAGTTCGTAATGTAATAGGATTCCAAGGTAGCTTTACTGGAGGACTCTTGCAGACGTTTAAATAATTAATACTAATTTTACACCCCTTTTTTTCAGAAAATAGAAGAGGAAGGGACATTTCCCAACTCATTTTTGAAACTAGTGTCACCCTGATTCCAAAATAGTTATGGATGGTACGAGAGAACCACTGCCCACCATCTCTCATGAACTTAGGTGCAAAAGTCCTCAACAAAATAGGAGCAATTTGAATCCAGCAAAGTGTACTGAGAAAATGAAATGGCAGGCCGAAGAAGTCAGTGCAAGTTATCATTTTCCATATTTGTCTCTGTTTATTTCTTAAAGAGAAATGGAATGTCGTGGATATAGTCAATGTCTACTTCCATGGTGGGTGTTAGCATGAAGTGGTTAGAGTGTATCTTTCTGTTCCAGATTTTAATAGTATTGCTACTCAGATATATGCTAGGTGTAATTTGTACATCATTATGTGCCTCTTTTAAAAGAACATAAGTGGCATTATATAGTATCTATCTCTTAACAATCATTCTTTTAATGTGAGTGTAGACCTACACATAGTTTTAACAATCAGGAGCATATGGAATATGTACTTTAGAAGACTGAACACCTGTTTTTGAAAATTCAACATTGTATGCCAGTCAACCTTACATCCAACTGGAATATAACTTATTATGTTTTCAGCACACATGGGCATATGGCACATAGTAGGTGCTCAGTAAATATCAAAGACATGAATAATGGATTGATTTCTTTATTCCCCACAACTACTCAGGAGTTGGGTAGTGACCTTCCCATTGAGGTGGAACCAGGGAGATGGGGTGGAAGTGGCAGGGCAGGGAGTCGGAGCCACACTACTGGCCTCCCAAGCTTTCACCTCTCTGCACTGCAGCCAGTATTAGTCAGGTGTCCAGTGAGCCAGCAGATGGTCACCTCATTGCAGGCAGGGCCGTAAAGGTCTCCCCAGCCCTGCTGCCTCCATGGGAGCCCAGGTGGAGGCCTGGCTCCCGTCCTCAGAAGGGTGGATGGTGGAAGTGCGAGGAGCAGGAGGAGAGGCTGAAGAAGAGGGAGCACAGCCTGCTGGAGGCAGAGGATGGGCTGGGGCTCCTGGGCCTGGGCAGAGGTGTGGGGACAGGAGAGGTGGGGCTCTGGGGGGAGGCCAGCAGGTTCTGGGAAGCGGGTGCTCAGGCAGGTGCTCTGGGTGCAGGTTGCTGTGTGGGGCCGGCGCTAGGGACAGAATGACGCCTCAGATCCTCGGTGAGCGTTTGCTCAGCATCACACCCATCATGGTGTGAGGTGCACCCAGTTCACACCCACACTGGCACAGATGGTTTGACTTAGTTTCCCCCCATTTTATTTACATATTCACAGAATAAAGAGACTTGCTGGAGGGGCCAGTGTTGTTGATGTCCAAGTTTTCTGGATGTCTTGGCGTTGGGGTCTCTCTCTTCCTTCTCTGCAGCAAAAGCCAATGTTACAGACTCACAGTTGGTCCTTCCCCTCTAGATGTGCGCACTGAGGAAATGCACAGAGAGAGGGAAGTGGTCTGCAGGCCAGGAAGAGCCCTCCCGGAAGCCCAGCTGGCCAGCACCTCCCTGATCTTGATCTTGACGTCCAGGCTCTAGAACTGTGAAGAAATAAATCCTGAGTTTCTGTCACCCAGCCTGGGGTATTTGTTACAGCAGCCAGAGCAGACGAGTGAAGCCAGGTTCTTACCCGTGGCCTGTGAGACCCCACTCTTCTCTCCAGTCACCTCTCAGACTCCTCCTCTCAGGCTCCCTCCCTCCAGCCACCAGCGTCCTTGGGACTCCCTGATGCAGGGAGTCCATGCCAATCTCAGGGCTTGGCACTTCCATCCTCTCTGCTGCCGGTGACTCTCCTTCCATGGCGCAAATCCCGTCACTTCCTTCAAGTCATTTCTCAAAAACTGATAACTACTTAAATTTGCAACTCACCTTTCCCACCCCCCAGCACTTCCAATCCCTTTGCATATCCTACTTTTTAATTTTTTCCATGCACTTATCACTCTGCAAGAATATTACCCAGAAGAACAGGGATATGCATCTGTTTTGCTTTGTGATAAGTCCCCAGCACCCAGGACTATGACCTTGTTCCTTTTCCGTCATTATTTCCGTGGCTGAGTCAATGAGCCTCTTCATCTCCGGAGAATTAGCCTGCCAGCTGGGAGACCATGCCATGCCAGCACTTCCCAGCAGAGGGCAGCCGACGCACACCAGACTGGAGCTCAAGGTTTTCCCAAAGAAGTGTAAGAAAACCACCTGGGAGACGAAATCCTTTTGGACTTTTCTCCTAACCCAGACTCCTCTGTGTGCCCAAGAGGCTGAATGTAGGAGGTGAGCTGGTGAGCCAATAAAGCCATTAGCTAGCACAAGAGGCTGTTTACCCAAAATTCTGAGGTAAAAATTGAAACTGCTGTTGAAAAGAAACAAGCTCATTCTTCTCATGGTGGAGAAGGACTGTGGTCATGGATCTGTGTCACTCCTCCAAATGATGGGAAAATGACACTTGCCCACTACTACCAAGGAAGAAAAGTCAGCCCCTAACCCACCACTGGGGTGTGATGATTCTGGTCGTACCCCCAGCACACCAGAAGATGCTTGTCATGGGAACTTCAAGTCTCCCTCTGGGTGCCTGCAGAGGTGACCTCTTCCCAGGTGCTTCTGTTACCCATTCAATCAGGAACTGAGTAGCAGTTGACCATAGGCCCTTCAAAAGCCAAGTTCAAGCTGAAACTACCTTAGATCCAAGTCAGCATTCGAGTGTCAAGTTAGGGTGAGGTTCCAAGGCAGATACTGCTCAAGAATCTGAGTCTAGGGGGCTCAGTTGGTAGAGTGCTTGCCTTGCATGCACAAGGCCCTGGGTTGAATCCTCAGCAACACACACACACACACACACACACACACACACAAAGAATCTGAATTTACCAACCCAAAACAATCCAGCCAGTTGCTCATCTTGTTACTACTACAATGACTACGAGAGCCACAATTTATCGAGCTCTTTCTTTGGGCAGGGTGGGTGTGTCACCTGCATTGCTGGGCTCATTCTCCTGGCAACTCTCTAAGTCCACATTCTTCTCCTCCTCATCTTGCAGGTGACATAAGATAGGTTGTCATTCACCCAGGGACCCAGCTAGTTGCTTTGCAGTTCAGCCTCAACCCTTGGGAGGAAAGAATCTGCTGAACAGATGCACCATAGGTGCTGTCAATGTCGGGGAGCACCTATACCAGCCCCCTCTGTGACCATACGAGAAGCTGAGGAAGGGAACTGGCTCCAGTTCATACAGAGAAGCCCAAAGCCTAGGCACAAAGAAGCATCCTGAGCCTTCACATCCCCGACTAGCAATGTGAGGTAAACCGCAGGTGTTTGTTTTGCCTTCCATATTTGCATCAGTCTTTGCTGGCACTAGATTCTTCTAAGATTTGTGAAAACAACAATTTGTCTTTTACTTTAGGAGTTTTGTCAACCAGTAGACTGTCCAGCTGGAAAAATCCACTGGCCTCTCACATGGTGAATTTGCTTCTGTGGCTCTTAGCTGGTGTCCTGGTCAAGCCCGTCAATCTGCAAGCTGGTTCATTCATTGGGAAGAAGGTTAATGCTAGTCACCTAAGGATGCCTTGGATTCTAGGCCAGGGATTCCAGCGCAAATGGGAGCTGCAAATGCAGGCCACCTATGTAATCTTAAATTTTCTAGTGGCCACATCAAAAAGAAATAAAAAGAGCAGGTGAATCAATGCACCTGGCACCACTCACCAGCTTTAATTTTTACAATTGTTTTACTTAACTCAATATCTTCAAAATATCAGCAGGTCAATAGGCAATTGTTAGTGAGATCCTTTATGTTTTGATTTCACATCAAGCCTTCTCGATCTGGTGTGTATTTTTCATCAACAGCACATCTGATTTGCACCAGCCACGTTTCAAATGCTCCAGAGGCACGCATGGCTAGTGGCTACTGTATTGGACAGTCCTGTCTTAGGTCCTTCTCTGACCTCCGCAGGTACCTTTGGAAACCGTCCCTGCCCAAATTCCTCTCCCCCAGTGTCACCGACAGGACTTGTGGCTTCCCTGCAGAAGTTCATCTGGTCCTCTGTCTCCCTGCAGCAGGAGTTTTTGTAATAAGCAGGACAGACTGTGATACAGGGAGATGGGAAGGCCCAGGAGGGTGAGGTGATGGGACAATTGGAAGAGTCAGTCCTTCCCAAGGAGGGGGCTGGCCCCAGGGGTCCTGGAGCCAGGGCTCTGGGCACCATGAGACCTGGGCACTAAACCAGCTTAGAAGCTCCCCTCAGTCCACCCCACTCAACTCTGTGGCCTGAACAGAAACACCCTCATTACAAGAGCACCCCACCTCTGTGGCCATTCTGATATTTGGTAATTATCGCGTGGAAGGCCTGCGATTGTGCATGGGCTGCGCTCTGAGAAATGTAAAAAGGCCCAAGCCAGGCTTCAGCCTCCAGGGGTTGGGGTGGGGGATGGGAGGCAGTGTTGCCTGGGTTCTCCTGATGGCAGTGGTTCCTGGGCCTCCTAGAGAGGGTCAAGGTCAGGCCAGTGGTGCTGGAGCCACAGAGGACTGAGAGCCCAGACTGGGACCTAGTGGGAAGCGCAGATGGGCCTGTTCACACACAGGGCTTTCCAGCACACCTGGGGATGACAGACACCCATCACTCTCCCTTCACCCCCAGCTTCCAGATGGTACCTCCTTTTTTCTGGAAGGCAGTGGCTGGTGCCCAAAGTCTGCATTCAGACTGCCTGGGTTCAAATCCTAACTCTTCCACTCATTGTGTGAATCCAGCAATTATCTCTCTTAGCCTTGGTCCTCATCTGGGACTCCTTGCTGGGGTTTCTGAGCATTAAATGAGGCAATAATGTGAGGCTTAGCATCATGCCAGGCTACTATTATTATATTTTACTGGGGAGTGAGCTGGTTCCCCAGCCCTTCAGCTTGTCCAGGATAGAGGCATCCCATTATTTTTTTCAATTAACACATTTTATGAGTTAAAAGCACAACATTAATGTAATTCTATGCTGATGGAGAACAATCTGAAATGCATCGTCAAGTTAAAAAAGGAAGTGCAGCTAGTATGTAATATGGACCGACATGGTGCCATATGTGTGGCTTGTATTTGGAAAGGTAGAAAAGGCACTGTGTTTTGTAAGGGGTGACTGGGGTAGGGATCTGGGGACAGATCCCTGCCAGAGAGTTGACTTCCCATTATCCAGTTCCTCATATTCCTGTTTTACTATGGATGTGTATTATGACTTTTTAGTTAAAAGTAAGCATTAACCCCCTCACACCTATCATAAATGGTTGCTGTGGAAAATGTCTGAATTCTGAAGGCAGCTCATGAAAACATAGTGCATTCCCCTGTGGAGTGTTTGAGGATCCAGGTCCCTAGTGGGAGAGAAGGCTTGTCTGATCCTAAGTTCATTTTCTGTGCTTCACCCTTTGCGCTTCTGTCAGGATATAAATCAGGCAAAAAGAAAATATCAAAGGGTCCATTCATACGTGTACATGTAACGTACATGGGGCCACTCACACATGTGTGTCCAACATGCCTGGGATCATCCACGCATGTTCATGTAACAGGCATACACTCAACAAAGGAAGCATGTCACATGCTCACACACATGTGCAATGTCAGCTACACATGCACCCCTCAAACAAACCACTCCACACCTACATATCAGCAGCAGAAGGTCTACCTCCACTTTACCCACCCACGTCCCAGTTCCCCAAAGCACTTTGCACCTACAACTACACACACACTCCAACAACCAAGCCTGTCTTCACATGCCCATCAACCAAAGCGCTTCACACACCCCGAGTAATCAAAGCACTCCATCCATGCACCAATACAGGGACACACACACACCAATAAACAAAGCATGTCACCACTATACACACCCCAAAGAGCTTTACTCCCCCAACCAAGTGCTTCATACCTAGCCCCCAGCAACCAAGATATTTCCTGCCGCCCCCCCAGCCCAGCTCCCCACGCAGCCCCCAGCCCCCAGCGCGTGGGTTTGCTTTCTGCAGCAGCAGATACTTGAACACTAAAACACTAGGCTGCGACTTTCTTTTCAGATTAATGAGCAGAAAAAGATTGGAAGAAGGGGGGCTGAGAGTGGCGGGAGAGAGCAATTACACCCAAATCTTTTCTCTGTTGATTAGGGATTCCTTCTCCAGCCTGCTTTGGCTCTGGCTAAATCTTTTTCTAATGAGATGTGGCTTATCCAGATCAGAGCGCTGAGAAAAAAGTTGCAATTAACTTTAGGAAGAAAAGGAGTGAGTGAGAAAGAGAATGAAGTGCGGGGGTGGGGTGGGGGCAGGGCCTGTGCATGGGGGGCAGGGACAATGGGGCAGACAGGCAGCCCAGCCAGGAAGGGCTTCCGGCAGGTGGAGGGACACAGGCCAGTCTCACCAGGACCTCCAGCCTCTCTGAGGCCACGGCTCCTGCCCCTTGGATTCCAGAGCTTAGGGAACTCCCAGGAGGCCTCCATGTGTCTGGGTCAGGCCTCAGGGCCTCTTTGGGCACAAGTAAGGCTGGAAGATGGCAGGTCTTCTTGGGTGGGGTCTGCCCACGCCAGAACACCACCCCTCAGCGCTTCTCTCCCTTTTGCTTGCCCATCCTCAAGAAGACACGGGCCCTTGACCACCCGACAGGACCCTAGGGCCCCACGTCAGGAGAGCACCAACTCTTGTCTTAGGAGCTGCTGGGGTTGGGCTGCCCACTGGTGGGCAGGGGCCATGGTCCAGGAGGGGCCTGAGGATCCAGAGCCACTGCTGGGATGGCCCAGGCCTGCCTCACTCTTCCCCCCTGAGGGGGGTCCTCAGTTTTATTTTCGTATGAGCCTCTTGAAAGGGCAGGGGGGGCTGCCACCGAAGAGGTGCAAACGCCCGCGGCCCCAAGAACCAGCGCAGTCCACCCGAGTGCACCTTTCCACAGTGGGGCCCGAGTGTGGCCAAGCCACAGCTGCGGACAAGTTTCTCCCGGTGCCCAGCGTCTTCATCTGTAAGAAAAATCAAGGAGGAAGACAGCGGGCTCCACAGCCTCTGCCGGTCCTGACACCCCTCGATCAGGCACAGACGTGGCTTCTGCGTGTCCCCACTTGAGTCACCGAGCCTGTGTCCCCTGACTTCCTTTCTCTGTTTGCACATACACGGGAGACTTTTACCTTCCTGCAAGTTCTTATCCATGAGGAGACTGGGTTTGGCCCTATGTGGTCATAAATACCCAGCAATGCCTGACGGTGGGCTCCAACCTGGCACTTGTGTGGGCTCTGGGGTCTCAGGTCATAAGTGGACGTGGGTATGCCAGTGGAACTGGGGACCCTGAGCTCGGACCAGCTGGAATTAGGTGAGGAGGGGTGGGTGGAAGGACAGGAGTGGGGTGCAGCCTTCGTCCTCTTCGGTCACACATGCACACACACAGCCATGTATGCTAAAGGGTCCAGGCAGGTCATCCAAGGCGGAACCCTCTACTCTCCTAGTCACGGCCTAGGTTTTTCCAATCCTCTGTCTTCCCAGTGTGACTGGGAAGGGCTTTTTATCGATGGCACTGCTGATGACTCTGTTGGAGCCAGTGAAGCTGGGCCTCTGAATTTTGCTCCACCTGACGAGCTTGTCTGATGCCCAAAGAAGGGCCCCTGTGTGTGTGTGTGGCCACCCGCAGACACACAGCACTCCCCATGGCCCCAGACTGGAGACACACAAGCTGAGGCCATTTTTCCTAAGTTCCAAGAGTCCCAGAGTCCCCACCTTCAAGCCTTGAAGCCTGGTACCTGGGTCCCAGGTAGCCCTCCTCTCTGCCCCCTGCCCTCCACGGCACGAGCTATGGGAGTCAATCCTGGCTTTCCTCCACCTCTGCCTGGCCATCGTCAATCCAATAAGCATATGTGTTAGAAATACTAGCCGGAGTGCTAAGTTAGAAATTCCCCTTAAACATATAGCAAGGTCAGATGAAGGGGGAAAAAATAGAAAACAAAACACAAAACCCCGAAACAGAAATTGGACACAGAAGGGCAGATGTGGACTGAACAGGAAGTGCCGGCCCTGAGCTAAATGAAACAGCTGTCACCATTGTTCTGGACCCGGGACAGCCTCTGCAGGCTCCATGCGGCCCGGCTCAGAAAGCAGATGTTAATAATTACAGCACATGAAACGAAGGGCACAGGATTAGGCAAGTGACGAAAAAGAAATGGTACCAGTAGATTTATAACTCACTCAGGCAAATCTGCCTGCATTGGGGTGGGGGGGGTGGGCCAGGGGCCTCACAGCAGAGGCCCCCTCAATCCCCTCCCTAGCTCTGCCTTTTGGCTCCCGGGATGGTCTCAGAATTGGGGGGTTGTTTAGGTTGTTTTATGGCGGAGGTCTCTCCTAGCTGCTATCCCAGGGACCCCATGACTACAGGGCCACAGCCAACTGCCTCTAACCTACAGGAAACAGATACAATCCACAATATTCCGCCTAAGCGCCAAAAAGGGGATCTCAGGGCAAGTTAGTAGTTGGATGGCTTACTGGTGAGCAGCGTCTTTGAATAACACGGGGCTCTTGCTCTGACTGCGGGGTTCATGCTTTAAATCCAGCAGCTGACATTCTTTGCAGTTCAAGTTGATTCAAGTTTTCAAGTGGGCCAGCGGCTCATGCCTTGGAAAAAGGCCAGGTAGCGCTGGGAGAAGGCTGGGACCGTTGCAGAAAGGAAACGAGTCAAGTTTGGAGGCTAATTACGTAAGTCGAAAAAGCAGAGTCTCCACATGTTTTCTGAACACTCCTCTGTGCTTTTCCATGTGAATGGTAAAAAGCAAAACACGACAACACAGTGACACCCACCAAAAAATCCTCCTCTCCCGCCGCCCGCCGGCAAGAACGTCTCTCAGAAAGGTTAGAAAGAAGGTAAGGCATGTGTTTACCATCTTTCTGCCTGATATAGAAACCATATGCTTAAATACACTAGCAAACATACTTAATATAACACTCTCTTTTATTAAATGTGGTTTTATAAACGCTCTCCCCAGCCAGGGCACCTCTGCGGAGCTGGAGGCTGGAGCTTGGCAGAATAATCTTCCCACTGTTCCATCTATTGATACACATTTTTTTGAAAATGAGTCTCGGACCCTTGGAAAATAGACTGGTTCTGATTATTATTGCAGGAGGGAAGGGGCGCACGAGGGCATCTTTTTTCCTCTGATAAATTAAAAGAACTGTAACGGGTGCGTTCTGCAACCTGCAAAAGGGCAGCGCCATCTGTGATTCATTTAGCAGCCCCTTACAGAAGATTTATTTGATTAATTCGGTCAGAAGAGAGAGAATATGGATTTTTCCTCTTCTCGGAAAGGCACATACACACACACGCTCCCACCCATGGGTAGATATCTTAGGAATGAAAAATGACTAATCATGTTATTGGAACCGGGGGACGTGGGGCCGGGTGGTGAGAGAGCAGGCACCCGCCCTGCCGATGGGAGGGCTGGCTTCAGAGTAGATTTAATGTCCTCAGGCCCAACACCACTGAGCGAGCCCAGAGAATAATGCCAGAAGGCTGGGTGGCTTGGATTAGGCGTGATTACTGGGTGCCAGGCACTGCCCTGAACTCTTTGTATAATTGTCTCACTGCTTGGTTCCAATGTCCTCACTGGGGGCTTAGTGGGGGTGATGTTATCGTCACCACTATCCAGACAAGACAGCTCCCTTCCCAGCATACCTCTGCTCAAAAGTCTTTCACTTTTTTTTTTTTTTTTTTGGTGCCAGGGGTTGAACCCAGGGGTGCTTAACCACCGAGCCACATCCCCAGCCTCTTTTTAAATATTTTATTTATTTAGAGAGAATTTTTTAATATTTATTTTTTAAGTTTTCAGCGGACACAACATCTTTGTTGGTATGTGGTGCTGAGGATCGAACCCGGGATGCACGCAAACCAGGCGAGCGCGCTACCGCTTGAGCCACATCCCCAGCCCTAAATATTTTATTTAGAGACAGGGTCTTGCAGAGCTGCGTAGGGCCTTACTAAGTTGCGAAGGCTGGCTTTGAACTTGTGATCTTTCTGCTTCAGCCTCCCACACTGCTGGGATCACAGGCGTGCACCACCGTGCTCAGCTTTTTTCACTTTTTTTTTTTTAGATGGTATTTGGCTTTCTCTGTCTTCCTCACCTAAACTGGGCTCACAGTGTGTATTATTACCATGTCTGCTTTCTGATCTGTGGGTGTCAGTTCAGTGGTGACCACAGAATGCCTCTCTTTTAGGCTTATTTCTGGTCTCCAGGACAGCTAGCCTCCCCAACCTTGGTGGTCTGTAACTCGCATGGCCCATCCCCTCAAACACCGTTCTTACTTCCTGGTGGATGGGTGCTCAAAGAAAGCAGCAAAACCAAGAGGAATTTTAAAATCCTACAAGATAAATACACATGGCAAGTAAATGTGCCCCTTCTCTCTATCCTTTGCCCAGAGCAGGCATTACTAATTGATCTCAGCTATCCTTCAACATCTTCTTAACACAGCCCCCCAGGTGGCCTCCACCAATAGGACAGCATTAGCACCTGAGCTGAAAGTTGGTAGCAGTTCCTTTTGGTTGAAACAGGAGGGAGAAACAGGAGCCCGGGGAGAAGTCAGCTACAAAACCAGGTAGGAACAGGTAGGAAGTGGTTCCAAGCCTCCCTTCTCTTCCCCCCCCCCACCATTTTTTTTTTGTATCTACTCCAGTGAGGCGGGACCAAGCCAGGCTCAGTGGGTCATGAACCTCTGGGTCTCTGCTCCCTTTCCCAGTAGATAGGCACCTAAGCTACTCACAGACCTGGTAAAATCTTTCCCAGGGCAGAAGACTGAAGGTCTCTTTGTTATTTTAAAGTAATTAACCCCAAACCAGGATGGGGTGGGGCGGCTTGAGCCCATGACATGTTACAGCCCAGGGTCCAAGAGTCTAGAAAGCAATGCAGTTTTTCACTGAGGGAAACTCTGGGGTCAGCAGACACTCCCCACTCCTCACTGGCCTGACCACAGGAAATGCCAGGATCAAAGGCAACCGAGGCTCAATAGGCTTAAGGTATTGAGGGCTTGTCTAGCTGCGGCTGCTTTTTCTGCCAGGCAGCCTCTCTCCATGGAAAGAACAACAGGGTTCTGAGAAAGGAAGAGGGAGTCTCACGTCCAGATTCCCCTCTGCAGCCCCTGTCCTGCTGACCCCGTCTGGGGCCTGACAGTAACTGCTCCTCAGCCTGGGGCGGCTCCAGGGACTTGGGGCTCACTCCCTGAATGTCTGATTGGCAGGAATAAAGCCTGTCCACAGGGGAAGGGACACTGTGACCCAGGGCTCTGGTCCTGCGAGCCAGAGGGTGAGTCTGAAACAGCACATTGCAACGAAGGCATAGGTGGTCAGCTCACTGTCCAGGTTGCCTGGGGTGGGAGGGGACGGACCTGCATGAAGCTTAGATGTGAGTGGGGGGGACTGTCCTCGCAGTGCCTGGGTGCGCAAGTTGCTCCTGCTGTTTCTGCCATCTCTGAGGAGGCTTGGAAACACTTCCTTTAAGCCTGATTTCTACAATCTTGTTTATACTCTGAATTTCTGCCTTTTATGAAGGAAAGTTTACTAACCAGATCCCACACTAGCTCCGCACAGGCTCTTGAAAAGAGCACAAATATTGAGTTAGTGAGGTCCTAAAGAATGAAGGACTTTACAGGGATCAAATAATACCCCTTAAAGGGTTTTGTAGACCAAACATCATTTGTTGACTAAAGATGTTTGTCTCGATAGCAGGAGTGGTTTTTCTAGAATGTTCCTGACTGAGGGGGTGATTGGATAGCTCAAAGAAGGAGCCAGATTGCAGGGGTGGTTGTGCCATTTTGGATTCCACTTGGGGATAAGGAGTGGACTTAAGGGTGGATGAGTCGTCCCTGCCAACGG
Organism: Spermophilus citellus; assembly: GCF_964194105.1. Taxonomy (NCBI): domain Eukaryota; kingdom Metazoa; phylum Chordata; class Mammalia; order Rodentia; family Sciuridae; genus Spermophilus; species Spermophilus citellus. The sequence goes on from NC_138195.1 coordinate 84,955,227, forward strand.
GTAGTCACAATCGAACTCCGGGGCTAAGCCGATATTCACTAGCTATGTGACCTTGGGCAAACTAGAGAACCTCTCTGTGCTTCAGTGTCCTTATTGGTAAAGTAGGGGTAACCATAGCACCTATCTCCTAAGGTTGTTGTGAGGATTAAATGAGATGAAGCACTTAGAACAGGGACTGGCACATAGTATCAAGAACACATCATCTCCCCAGCCCACCCAGGACAAGTGGACACAAAAGGTGGTATATTCACACAATGAGACTTTATTCACCCAGTGAAGTATCCACACATCCTCTAAGGTGACAGATCTAGAAAGCATTACATTAAATGAAAGGGCCACATGCTGTCTAGTTCCGTTCAGATGAAAGATCTAGAACAGGCAACTTCACAGAGATACAAAGCAGATCAGCAGTCACTTAGGGCTGGTGGGGAAAGTGATAGCTAACAGCAGGGGGCTTCCCTCTGAGGTGACAGAAGTGTTCTAAAATTGACCGTGGTGGGGGTTGCCGGTATCCAGTTCACCACTGAAGAGCATCTATTGACACCCTAACTGGATGGATGGTGTACTCTGTGACAATCTGAATTAAGCCATTTTAAGATGAAACCAAGGTCTTCCTTTTGACAGTAACAGGGTGGTAGAAACTGATAACTGGAGAGTGCTTGTCCCATCTAGAGACCCTCAGAAGGAAAAACTCATGAGACAGGCCTGGGGGGCCAAGCCCGGCCTCCATGTCCCCATGTTCTAGAAGGAAAAGAAGTTCCTCCCTCCAAGGGCTGCTGGAAGGAAAGATGAGATAGTTCACAAGAGCACTCGGCACACCCTAGGCACTAGGGAGGCATCCTGTTAGACTCCAGAGTTCACGTGGCTGGTGTCTGGGGGACAATCCTGTTGGAGAGTGGGGGAGTCACATAAGGAAGTGGTAACACCCGCAAATCCAGCCTACAAATCAGCCTAGGTCCTGGGTGACAGTAACAAGAAATTTGCAGTTTTCTAAGGTGCTTTCACTCTCACTTTTCATGAGGTTGCAAACACATCTACATCAAATAATAACTTGATTATTTTTTAAAACTTGGGGCATCTTTGATGGGAGGCTGGTGCAGACTCGGGAGGAATCCATGTCTCCCTGCTCCCTGCCTTCCACCACCCTGTTTAGGATGAAGTGCTTACAACAAACAGCATTACAAAGGGCACCAGAGAACCAAGGGCTGACTGGACCCAACTCTGCCGCTCACTGACTGCGGGACTCAGGAAAAGAACTTCCCTGGAATCCGGTGTTTTCGGCTATAAAATGGGAAAATATGGGTGCCACCTCTGGGTGTCCTTCAAGCAAAACTCTTCAGCATCTATGGCAGTGGACTGAATCTCACCAGTGGCCAGGGGAGCCAACCTGTCTGCTGTAGGCTGGGACCTGCCCCTTCTGTCCCAAGGGTCTGAGGTTCTAGAATCTCAGCTGGAAGCACACACTGGCTATTGCAGCCACCAGATTCTCCTCCCAAATCCTGTGCTCCAGAATCTGCGAATGTGACCTGGTGTAGAAATAGGACTTTTGAAGATGTGATCTAGTTATGATGTGATCCTTAGGATGGTCCCTAATCCAATGATCAGGCCCTTCTAAGGGAAGGGAGTTTGGAAGCAAAGACACATAGAGACACAGAGGGACATGCCATGTATCAAGGGAGGCAGAGATGGGAACGAAGGTGCTACCAGCCTGGGAACACCAAGGATGGCCAATGCCTCCCAGTAGCGAGGGGAGGGATGGAGGACAGATTCTCCGGAAGGAACCAGCTTTGATCCTGAACTTCCAGCTAAGGATGTACCAGTCCTGGGCTGCAGGGTTGGTTGAGATTGTTCTGTAGATTCTTGAGCATTTTTTGCAATTTCTGAGTCTAATGGAGATGGTGGAGCTACTCCCAGCCGGGTCACTCGGGCTTCTGGGCACGTCACATTCCTTTGCAGTGATCCGAAATGATATCAGCTGCACACAGCGTTGCTCATTCTCCTGCGGGGGCCAGAGCTGCCCAGATGGCAGCACTGCAGCCAGAATTAACTTCTTGCATCAGCAAAGTAGTTAGTACACCATGAACGCTCAGCAGATAGACACTTTCAAACTGTGAAACCCACTGTAGGAAGAAACAAAGGGATCTCGGGGAAAGGAAAGCCTTTGCACTTGATTTATAAAACGCCTTTGATGGCACCAGTGCCAAGCTCTGTGCTTGGTGCTGGGAACAATGATACACAGGGCAGGGAAGGTCCCTGCTCCCTTCGAGCTAATGCACTCACTACAAGAGAAAGACAGTCCATGGGGACAAAAACATGTTCTTCTTAGGCACTTAATAAAGGGTACCAATATAAATGTCCCACGATAGGGTGCTGGTTTGGTGTATTTTAATATACCCACACCTTGGACCATTGTGCAGCCACCATAACCACAGTTATTGAAGAGCATCTATTGACACAGGAATGTGCTCATGGTTCATTCATTCATTCACAAGTATTAGTTGAGCACCTATTTTGTTATGGCCCTGTCCTGGGCTCTGGAGACAGAGCAAGGCGCAGCTGAGACCCTGGACAGATTCCCTGCTGTTCTGAAATTTATATCCTATCAGGGGTAACAACTACCAGCCTTATGGAAAAAGATCCAAATGGGAAAAGATCAGATGGAGGCAACAAACAGGGTGCCATGGCAGACTCCCAGGGAGACAGGAGGGAGCTGCTGGAGCAGGTGATCAGGGAAGGCTGCCTGGAGGAAGTGACCCCAAAGCTAAGACTGACCAAGAGGTGACCAGCAAGCAGTTGAGGAATTCCTGCAAATGATCATCTCTCAAGGGACAAGTGAGGAATCAGGGGTCTGGATTTATGCTTAGCCATGGCAGGTCAGAGAGTGGTGGGTCCTGCAGGACCAACTGGCTTTTCTTTTTTAAATATTTATTATTTATTTGTAGTTGGACTCAATACCTTTATTTTATATATTTACTTTTATGTGGTGCTGAGGATCAAACCCAGGGCCTCTCACGTGCTAGGCAAGCGCTCTACCACTAAGCCACAACCACAGCTCCCCAACTGGCTTTTCTTTAGGGCTATAGATGGGTACCCTGAGGTGTTGCAGTCTGTCTTGCATTTCTCAGGAGGTGGGTAGCAAAACCAGGACGGAACCCTGGACCTGGGCTCCTTGGATGGTGCCCTTCCCAGGCTGTGTACCTGCCTCCCAGGAGATGTCCCCACTGAGTGCCTCTAGGGACATACAGAGGGTATGTGTCTCCGTGAGGAAGGTCCTACAGTGTGGATGCTGCTGCGCTCAGAGCCAGTAGGGAGACCCACACCCACACAGGAAAGCGGAGGCAGCAAAGCCAGGGAGCCAGGGTTGAGGGGGCTGCGCAGGACGGGGCACGAGGGGTCTCCTGGGAGGAGAGGCAGGCGGCTGGGCTGCAGGTGGAAGCCATTCATTCCCCGGCGCCTTCTCAACCCTGTGTCTTTGGCCCCCAGGCCCTGGCACAGGATGCGGAGGTCCCGGCTGGAGCCCCAGGCCTCGCTGTGCGCCCAGGTCGGGTGTCCTGGACCTCCAGAGAGGCCCCGCCCTCAGCACAGCCACGGGATGTGGCACAGCCCAGTCCCTGCACTTCTGTTCCTCGTTGCTCCGCCGTCCCGCTGGCTTTGATCTCCGCCCCACTCAGCTTGGCCGGCTCCGAGGTCTCCTGCTGCGACGCCTCAGGACGGGTCTCCAGCTCCCGACTCTCCCTGTCTCTATCATAGTCCAGATCTGGCTTCCTGCTTGCTGCGCTGTCGCCATGGGACCCCTCTGGGGCCCAGGGGGGCGGGGACGAAAGAAAAAGGTAGCTTTGGGCGAGATGGGGGAGGGTTCTGCAGCCAGGGGACCCTCTGGGATGGCCATCAGGTCAGCAGGGGTCAGGAGTTTCAGCTCTGGGTGGGAAGAGCTGGTCACGGGCCAGTTTATGCCATTTCTTCCCCGGAAACCATGATCAAGCTCATAGAGCCACGTTGTGCCTCAGTTTGCTGATCTTTAAAATGGAGATAAGAGCGGCCATTGATCGGAATCGCAGTGGTACGTGCAGGCACCTGGCTCCCGGCGACTGCGCAGGGCCGGGCTGTGTTTCATGCCTCCGTGGGCTTTGGGAGGGATCAGGGCCAGCCCTCAGGAGCAGAACGGCCGTGGTTCTCAGAGCCCTCTGCATGGTGGGACTCTACCTCCCCTTTCCCTCGTCCTCTCTTCCCCCACTGGCCCTTGGCCCAGGTGGGCTCTGCCAGCCTCAGAGGCTGAGCACCTGCTTCCTTCATCCCTGCCCAATCCCCCACCCTCTTTACGCTCCAGCTTCTCCTGTTTGCAATGGACCCATGGAGCTTGCAGACCTGCTCAGAGTCTTCCATGGATCTCAGGGACTGCAGAGGAAATAGCCACCTCCCCAGTCTTGATTGAAGACCCTCAGTAATCTGACCTTTGTCTTAACATCTCAGCCTTCTGGGGGCCTGGGAAGTCCAAGCCAGTGCTTGAAATGGGGTTCTACTGCATCTGAGCTGTGAAGTCTTGGCAAATGCACACAACGTCTCTGTACCTTGGTTTTCTGATTTATAAAATGGAGAAGATGATACTTGCCTTGTCGACTTCATGGGGGTGCTTGAGGATCCATTGAGTGGAGCTGAGGGTGCTGTTTGTAATCTGGAAAGCGAATCACTGTTTCTGGATCATACAGTGGCTTCCTTTCTTGAGACCTTGGGCCATGATGTTCCCTCCCTGGGAGTGCCTTGTGACCCTCAGGTGCCACCGTCCAGGTGGGGATATCATTCAGAGCCCTGGAGGAATCAGCGTCTCTGGTGAAGTTGCCCTGTGTCCTCCACCAGAAGTGCTCCCTCCTGTACTGAGCTCCCCCCATTTCCAAACACACCTCCTGTGTCTGCCCAGCTCCCTCCTTTGATGGGGGGCGCCTGGGGGTCAGGGCCACGCTGGCCAGCGCTTCCCTTCCCACAGCACCTGGCCCTCCTCACGGCAGGTGATGGGGAGGGTGCTGCTAAAAGGATGGGCAAGGAGCTGGGAGGAGCCAAAGGCGGGGGTGAGGTGGCAGACTGCCCCCCAGGTCTGTGTGACCCTCCATATCTGTCAGACAGGTAGCCAGTTCCAGTGTGTGACCCAAATGTTTATACACAGCAGATCCAGAGTGTCTATATGAGAGGGACCCAGGGGCAGAAACTTGATTGGCCGTCAGGGAGGGGGCTTGTGTGGACGCTGTGATACGGTGACCAAGTACACACACACACACACACAAACACACACACCCCCACACACACACAGGAGCGCACGTCTTCCTTGGGGACACAGGAACATGTGTGTGGGGTGCGTGCGTCCCACACCAGCCCAGGGAGTGGAGGTGAGTCATTATCCTGCTAGGGAGTCAGTCTCCTAAAGTGCCTTCCTGAGGTGGGGTGGGGGACGGGCTGGGGAGGTGACTCTGGGTGACCTGAATCCTGTTCCACACACAGGAGCCCTGATACATTATCAGGGACTGAAGTACAAAGAACAAAGGGCCCTGGGGACATCTGTGACCCCTGCGTTCCCTCTGGGTTCTGGGTGGGGCGTAGCACTCCGGGTCATTCTCAGGGTGTCTGCTCTGCAGGAGCCCGGGGCCACCCCCACGGGTGTCCCTCCACACATTCCTCAGGCCATGCCAAACCTGAGTGTCTGAAAGCCTGATATTTATCACTGTATGGAGTTTTGTTTTATCATGAGGCCATAGAAAGTTTTTTTTTTTTTGATATCTCTTTGAAACAGATGTCAGCAAAAGCTCCCTGCACAGATCAAGGGCAGGTTAAGGGCTTTGAGATGGGTCTGAATGTCCCTTTAACATCGTTCAATCTAATACCCAAATATACCTCGAGTCATTACCCTGTTTTTATAAGAAGCTCTGAACCAGATGTTCGGGAACTAATTAAGCATACAAATCAAACCCCGGGATCAGGTGGCACTCTGTTTAAATATCTTAACCTTTTATGATTATCTTAATTTAGAGAAAATTCAAAACACATTCAGAAGTCTTAGAAAATGAACTAAGTAGGAATTTACTGGCCGGGGCTTTTCTTGATGTCAGGATCCTTTCTTTACGAGCCCAGCCCGGGTTCCTGGGGAAGTCCTGGGCGCTCATTCCCAGCTCCCTGGGATCCGGAGGCTTTGAGAAGGGGCCACACCTGACCTCACCTCCGCAGCGAGGCGGAGGCTTCTCTCAGCGGCAGCCCCCCACCTCCTGTGGCAGCCCCCCACCTCCTGTGGCAGCCCCCCACCTCCTGCAGCCACCCACCTGTCTACCGGAGCCAGCGGGAGGAAGAAGAGTGGGATCTGCACTTGGGGGTTTTATCTTCTTTTTAAATAAAATAAAAGATGAAATTAGTAGGTGGGAAATATTCCTGCAGCCTGAGGTGTTTGGGGAGCTGTGGAAGGGAGCCCAGGCTGCGATGGGAACTGCCCAGGCCTGCTCCATGGTTGCATGTTGGCTGCAGGTGGCTAAGGGAGAAGACCCGAGCACAGGAGCTGCCCTCTTTCTTGATTCTGTTTCTTCTAGCAGTGGAAAGTGAGGCTTGAGGTTCCATCTTCTGCCCTCCTTAGGCAGAGGAGACGCTCAATCCAAAGGACACATGTGAAATATATATACTTACCAAATCCAACTGTCTCATGACAAATTCTTACAGTCTCTTAGCTGTACATTAGTCCACACATTTTTTTACTGAGCACCTACTATATGCCAGCTCTATTCTAGGAATAGTCTGTAGGAGGACATTAAACTCCCCTCTGAATCAGGTGCCCAGTTAGTCTAGCAGGACTGGACTGGGTCTCTTTTCATTCTTAGGACAATTTAACTTTTACAACAGGGCTTCCAGACAAACTACAGGATGCCCGATCAAATATAAATTTCAGATAAAAAATACATACTTCTTTACTTAAAGTATATCCCAAATATCACATGGGACATAATCATATTAAATAATGATTCATTATTTATCTAAAGTTCAAATTTAACTGGATGTCCTGTTTTCATTTGTCAGATCTTACAATCTAACTTTAGAAAAAGATTAGAGTCGATGGGGATGGTGTCTCAATCTTGGATGCTAAATACTAACTTTGCCTGGGTGACCTCCTTTAGATCTCACCGCCACTCCCCAAAGTAGGTTCTATTGCCATCCCCATTTTGCCCATGGGTGATCTCAAGCTCAGAGAGGTTAAGTGATCTGCTCAAGGTTGCCCAGCTGGACTTTTTAGCCCAGCTCTGCTGGACTTCAAAGCCTGGGCTGGTTTCATGGCACCCCCTGTGCAAAACTGATGGTTATCTTTCCAGAGTTCTCAGGTTCCCAGTTTGCCCTGGCTTCTCTCAACTTCTCCTCTTTTTCCACAAATGTTCAAGGAGAGATTCACTCTGTCAGATCAATGTCACTGCCATAATGAAAACCTCCCAAGCCCACGCAGGACGAGATCTGTCGGACCCTAATGAGAATGGTTCCGATTAGGCAAAAAGCAACCTCATGGTTATTCTAATGTTACAAGTAAATATAAAACATTTAGAAATACTTGGCTTGGGAGTGTTTTTTTTTTTTTTCCAAGTACAGATGTCTGACTCGCTGCCAGTTTGTTATTAAAAATGCTACGGTGGTTTGGGTACAAAGATTGCAGTAAAAATAAAAGCTGATGTCCTCTCAGCATTCGCTTTGACTTTGCGGGGAAGTCGGAGACGGGGAGGCAGGAGCAGATGGTGAATAACAGTGGCCCTAAAAGTGGGGACCCCCATGTTCAGGGCTCAGTCACTGCCCTGCCAAAAGCCCAGCCGGAGTCTCCCATTGCCCCTCCAGTCCCGGGGGGCTCCTGCTGGCCCAGGTTCCTGGGCTTCCCGGTTCCCAGCTCACCTGCACCTGCCCTTGCCCAGCTCTGTGTGGGGAGCGTCTCTCAGCTCCCCTCTGCCTGGCTCCTCTTGCCTTCATCCTCGGCCTCTCTGACTAACTCCCCTGGCATGGTTCTCCTGCTTCTGCCTCCTGTCCCTCTGTCCCCTCACTCTGCCGGCTTCCTTTCTTCCCCTCACGTTCCTCTGGGATGATCTTGATCACTTTGGGTCTTTCTCACCCATCAGTAAACCCTGGGGAGGCCTTTTCCTTCTCTGTTTGGTTCATCCAACACCTAGAGCCAGGCTAGCCACATGCTAGTTGTTCAAAAAACATGTGCTGAACAAATGAGTCTATCAAAGCACCTGAAATCTTGCCCTGCCTCGTGCCCTCTGGGGCCACAGGCAGAAAGGAAAGTGGCAGCCTCTACAGATTTTAATCAACTCCTGGAAAACACTGGAACTTGAGAGAGTCCCAAACCTCTGTGAGTGATGGCGTAGAATCCTGCGGGAATTTCCAGGACAACATTGCGAACTGCAGCAAGGAAAACCCTTGGTTGCCACTGAGTTTGCCTACGTGTAGGAGGAGGAGTGCAAAACAAGATCCAGGAGTTCCGATGCACCGACATGATATTGTCACCCTGAACAGTGACTTTGATGTCACTGAGTAGTCTGGGAGTGTGGGCCCAGAGGTGCTTCTTAGCCCTGCATTCGGAGTCCTTCCCACTGGTGCCTCCCCCTCCCCTCCCGGATTCCTGCTCACCCTGTCTTTGTGCAGCCTGCCCGCCCTGGTCCTGAAGGGCTCGCCATGTGCCCCATCCTTCATGCTTCCCCTGCCGGCCTCTGTGTCTGGCCGTGTATCTTCCCCTGTCCTTGCATGTCGGACCTAGCCAGCCTCACAGCCAGGCTCGCACTCCATGTCCCCCCAGACCCCATCACAGCCACCCCAAACTGGCTGCCCCCTCTTCTCTGGGCATTTTTGCCTTTTCCTTCTCACCGTCTTCCTGATATCAAGCCTGACTTCAAGCTGCTTCCGGGCAGGAACTGTGCCTCACTTTTGTGTCTTCTGCTGCCCTCGGCACAGTTGATTTTTGTGAATGAATGATGAGGATGTTGCTTAGGACACGCCACCTTGGTCAATATGGGCAATAACAATTGCCCACATAGTGTGCGATCGCTGAGGCTGGACAGAGTCCATAACTTCACCTCCCCCTCCCCAAGATGGGAAGTGACGTGGCTCATGGACAGGGCAATCCAAGCCAGTGTCCCCACCCCCCCCACGTCTCCAGATAAAAGGCCCCATAAACAAAAAATCCAGAAAACAGCCTGAACCTTCCCTGTTCCACTCACATGTTTCCTGTTGGGTGGCCAGAAGCCTGAAACAGCTGAATTCCTGGGTGCTCTACAAACCTCTCCCATCCCCAACTTCTTCAAATGTTTTATTCCAAAACTTGGTCCAAGCAAAAAAAAAAAGTCCCTTCAGAAACTCAAGTGCTAACACTGAACACATGAGCTGGAGAGCCAGAGATCCAAGTGGAAACAAACGCCCAGTTCTTGCTAGGTGAGTATCGTCGAACGTGTGAGCAGGCAGATGGGTTTATCTCAAGTGGGTTCTTGCAGAGGATGCCTCTCACCAGGGATCCCAAGCACTTGCAAAAGACAGCAACTGCTTTTGGAGAATCACATGCTCAGGAAGCAAGGATCCCTCCTTTCAGCCTGATCTAGGAGATGTGGAGGGTTCTGCAGGCAATGTGGCTTAAAATGAAGCCCAGTGCAAGCTTTTGATCTATACAGGATAGTATGTGCTCATGCATCACTGAGCCGGCGGGCTAAATTTAAACAGTCCCCTCATGGACAGAATCTGGATTCATTACTTTGTTTTGGGACACATGGGTCATTTGAGTTTCTACATATAGGACACAGAGGTGGGAGCAACAGGAACAGTTTTTGTCAGGCTAACACCGTGTGTCTTAGCTGCAATAGGATCATCGCATCGTCCTATGTCAAAAGTGATTGCTGTTGGAGAGAGCCAGCGGGCTGGTAGAAAGGTTTCCCCGAGCTCACAAAGGACTGCAACAGGAGGAAACACTCCATCACCAGGAAGTGACACTAATATATTCTATTAGATTTGCTTATCATGTTAAAGAATGTATTAAAAGAAAATGTTTGGAAAAGGGATGCCCTAACGTGGGATGATGGATGGAGAATTCCTAATTTGGAAAAAATGTGCTAAGAGGACATGATGGATGTGAGTGACCTACTTTATTTTATAAGAAAGACTGAGTTGCCTGGGGCCCATTGGTACACATATTTGGAAAAAGTTGTGTTTTTTTCCACATTAAGTTTTTATTAACATTTTCAAAAGAGCGAAAACACCATAGAAGAATATAAGTTTTGACTTGTCAACGCAGATGTGTTTGTAATCATTTGCTGTTTGGGAAAACGTGTCCCCTTGCTCGAAGTACTTCTAAATGAGGAGTGTCTTGCCAGGGGAACACCTGATGGGGGGAACAACATGACATCCTTTCTGTTGATTAAAAGTGACAGGGAAAGGGTGTTTTTATTGAAAGCCCAAATGGATCCTCTGCCACATGTAAGTAGTGACCTCTTACAGTGGTGAACACCTCCTGGAGGCCCTGCCCTTCTGCTGCAAGGGACAAAGGATCAAGGCTGAGTTAACCATTCTCATTCCACCCTAGATGATGGAGCACAACGCTGAGAATCCCCAACATGGAAGGAAACTCCTTTGTCTGGAGTCAGGAACTCTGGGGTTTGTCTAGGCAGCAGAAGGGACTGCCAGGGTTCTCCAGGGGACTGGTGGCAGACAATACTCCGTCACCACTGTAATGATGTTGTCAGAACCTAAGAAATACCTGTGGTGTCACATTTACTGCAGCAAGTGGAATGGAAGGGGAGAAGAGTGCCAATTTGTCACAAATTGGATTGCTACGTATCTGGTTCTAGAAATTCTTTAGGAGATACAATTAAAAATAGTTACCAAGATTTAGCCAATAAATTGTTTACTATAGAACTATTTATAATAATAATAAATAATAATAAGAGATAGACTCAATCTAAATGTCTGAAGCTGGGGGACTGCTTAAATAAATTCAAACATTTAATGCAGCCATTAAAATGATAATGTAGAAGAAGAATGTGGAAAAACCTTTAAAGCATCGTATTAAGTAGGAAAAGTGGGTTATAAATATTATGCACGTTATAATGCTCTTTGAAAAACTTATGTAGGTTTACTGCAGCAGTTAGATGTAAAATGTTGTATATATTATGATTGACTTTTATATTATATATGTGTATACATATAGATTTTGATGAAGGACACTTCACAGTTAGAAGTGACTGTGAAGAGTAGGTTTTATAAGCACTCTTTCATTTCTTTCCTTCTGAATGTTTGCATTTTCTACATAAGACATGCTTTACTTGGGTAATAAGTAAATCAGTTTCAATGGAAAATCTAAGAGATGCAACTGGTTACTTAGTAGAAATAATCAAGAGAGCTTGCAAGGATTCCCAGACACAAACTAAATGGTTTTCTCATACAATAATAAGAACTTAGAAATACAAAACGGAAAATTACTCCATTCCCAATAGCAAAACCAAAGCCTAAATCATTCACAAAACCGAAAATACAATGACTCATTCATGCAAGACACATCTAAGACCTATTTAGAACCGAATAATGAAACATATCAAAGAAACTCTAAACAAATTACTGTTTCTGGTTAGGAAACCAAATATTGTGAAGGTTTCAATTCTCTTCCAAATTTGTTTATAAATTTTAGACAATTTTAGGGAAGTTTCTGATTAAGATAGCTGGCAAGTAGATTTTAGACATTATCTCAGAGCAGATACATAAAAACAATTTTTTTCTGAAAGAAAAAAAATGAGAGAGAGGAAGTTTACCCTCTTGGGTTTTAAAAGATACTACAAAGTGAAAGTAATTAAGCAGTAGATAATCTAGGGATACCAAACAAATAATGAGTAAAATAGAATGCAGAATAGAATAAACTAGATTAATGGAATAAAACATGGGCACCTACCATTTGATTAAGATTTAATTTCTTGTCAATTGAGAAAGGCTCAATTGTTCCATAAATTATTTTGAAATAATTAGTTACTCATTTGGAGGAAAATAGACTTTTTGTTTGTTTTTACTTCATGCCACATTCATAGGGAAAAAATGCCAAATGTATCAGATACATTGTTAAAAATTATAACAGTTATAAAGGAGGCTAAAGAATAATCATTTCATATTGGAGGATGAGAAAGACCTTTCTTGAAAAAAGACAAATCTCAGAATGCATAAGGGAAAAATTAACAATTCTACCTGCAAAAATATTTAAATATTTAAAAAAGGAAATACATACTATAATTAAAGAGTAAATTAGGAAGGAAATGCAAGCAATAGATGAGGGTCTTTACTAAATAAAGTGCTGTTCTAAGACAAGAAAAAGACCATCATATGCACAAGGTCCTGGGTTTGATCCCCCATACCACAAACAAACAAAGAAACAAACAAACAAAAAAACAGTAAAAGATCATCGTTTCAACAGATGTATTGGAAAGACACAAGCAAGCTTTTTACAGAAGAAGAAATACAAATAATCACTAAGTACACTAATAATCAAATAAATATTGAACAGAAAAAAAATGTTATTTTCACTTACCACTGTTAGTTTTAAAAAGGAACAATAGTCAATATACTTAGGGCTTGGAGAAAGACTTTTGATGCAGTAATTTCATCCCAGGGAATTGACCCTGTGAGGACTCACCAGATGGTCTGGCAGAGCTCTGGTGGTACAAGGCGGTTGAATGAATGAGCCAGAACTGTACCCTGGTGGAGGCAAAGTCTGAGAGATATTGACAAGTACAGCCAGAGAGCAATGCATCTTTGCTGCCCCAATCTCTCTCTCCATGTGTGTGTGTCTCTCTCTTTGTCTCTTCTCTTTCTCTATCTCTCTTGTTTTTTTTTTTTTCTTAGCACCAGGGATTGAACCCAGGGGTGCTTAACCAGCCCCCTTTTTAAATGTTTTATTTTGAGACAGGGTCTCGCTAAGTTGCTTAGGGCCTTTCTAGGTTGCTGAGGCTGGCTTTGAACTTGTGATCCTCCTGCTTCCTCCTCCTGAGCCCCTGGGATTATAGGCCTGCGCCACCCCGCCTGGCCCAATATCTCTTTAAGAAGCCGATGGACTATTTGTGTGTTTGGATAATTCTGTAGTAGATTTTTGTCTTTCTTTTTTGTCATAGATTTTTAAAGTCGTTCTGCTTTTATAATAAAACCTGACAAAATCTGCCCGTTGAGGTGGGGTGACTTGCCCAAGGTTGACAGCTTGTCAGGACCAGAAGGAGCTGAGTCTCCTGATGCCCAGGTTGCTGGTGCTCCTGCAGAGTCCCCTCTTCTTACTGAGCATAGCCTCTGAGCCAAAGGGGGCCACAAATGCCCCCAAATTTGCCACTGGCAGCCACCTGTCAGCTTGCAGAACACCCCAGATCCCAGGCACAGGCAGCTGGGAGGAGCACATGCCAAGGCAGTTTAGTGAGCCCCGGGGAAGGGGGTGTTGCAGTCTCAGTGGTGACTGGGCTTCTCAGCCCCTGCTGTGGTGCCAGCTGCCCATGTGCCTCGTGCTGGTGTCAGTGGGCTCTGGAGGGACCCCTGCAACCCATGAGAAGGGACCGGGCCAGGAATTCACCCCCAACCTCAGGCTGCTCCTGCATTCACCACACTGGGAAACCTCACACCGATGACTGGAAGGGTCTGGTGGGGGGGAGCTAGGCATGAAGGAGATGTAGGAAGGGGAGGCAGCAGGCAGACACAACTCTTCCGGGACATAATATCAGCTTATGTTTAAAGTGCCTTGTCATTCACTTACCCACCCACTTCCTCAGCTGACCTGGAGGATCATTTATCTCAGGGAAGAACAAGAGTAACTGTTACTATTCCATTTAGAGAAGGAGAAACTGAGGCACACGAGGAGATTGAGCCATCTGCCTGGTGGCAGAGCTGGGACCTGTGGACAAAGAATAAGAGGCGGGGGTCAGCCGGGGCAGCTCTTCTGCTCCTGCCACATGGCCTTCTATCTTCTCTTCTGGGTCAACAACACCCACCCTCAGCCTGTGGGTGCTCCTGCCCACCAAAGCCCTGGTTGCTAAGCCTGACCTATGGTTGATTCACTCCTGCACTCCCACAATCTGGCCAAGTGCTTGGTATACAGCAGGTGCTCAACAAGGTTGCTGAGTCAGTGGAGTGACCAGAGGAATTCTGAGTCCATCTCGGTCATCTGAGAGCTCACCCTGACGTTAGGCCATCCTTGCCCCCACCTGAGAGTCTTCTCCCGTACTGTGATGTGGGTGTGAAGTCGTCACTAGGTCCTGAAGCCACCTGGCGAGATGAGGGGCTCTATCAATTTTATTTTCAGAAGTGAGAGGCTAGAGGACCAGCAGCCAGTGTTGCCGGGGAGATCCAGAGGGAGAGAAGGCGGGGAAGTGGAGGAAGGGCCCACAGTCTGCTCCGAGTCTTTCTATTGGTGTCACCAGCTTTGACACCTCTAGTTATTTGTTTTGGCCATGAGCAGCCTCTTAAGGACAGGGACCTTGCCTCTTGCTCCTGTCCCCAGGGGCACATGAATGAAAGAATGACAGTGAGCTCCTGCCATGGCTTGCCATAACAGAAATCAGAAGCCCAGGACTGGAGCCACAGTGTAGGCCACACCGCCAACTCCCTTGCTTGGAGACCTGGACATGGACGACTCCATCAAGGGTACAGAGGGAACCAGGACAGATCCGGGTAGGAGGCGTGAGCTGGTTTTCCGAGATCAGATCAGTCAAAGCAAGGCCAGCTGCCTTGGCTTGTTTTGGGAATCAGAGGGACTCTGTTGGGAGCCACCTACATGCACTAGAACCCCCACACTGATTATCCCAGAATCTCCATCACCAAGGGGAGAGACCTGATGCTCTCCTAATGACATCACACCTATAGCAAGGATCCTTGGGGCTACTTAACGGTGAAATAATTATATGTGCCCAGAACTGGGAGAGCAAGCGTTTCTGTAGAGCAGCCCATGATGCTCTTAAACAAGGTTTCACTATAAACTGCAGGTGGGGTGGGGAGAGGCAAGATTTCCAAGCCAGGACTCCACGTTTTAATTCCACCTTTTATGTTTTGGCACCTTCCCAGCTGTGTGTCTATATTGCTGTAGAGACATATTAAAACAACATTAAAGGAGATTAAAAGAGTAACAATTGTCATCCATAATCATATTACTATAACTAAATTGTACGCACATGCATGTGTCTCCTTGTTTAATGACGCCTGTGATACATGAATGCATTATCATCAGTAGCAATTAAACAATCAAGAAGGACACACTGCAGTCAGTAAAAGTGTCCAGTCCACGCCAGACACACCCATTCCCTTCTCTCTGGAAGCAACACAGTTGTCAGCTTAGTGGCTGACAATTACAGTGTATCTTTCCAGAACTTTTCTGAGTTCACATCTAAATATACACAGGTAGCTACCCAGTGTGCAAACACACAGTGTTTATTTCAAACATTAACAGGATCATAGTATGTGTTGTTTTAGAACTTGCTACTTCTCCCCTTCCTAGGTCTTAGAGATCTTTCCAGGATACTACAGAGATCTACTTCCACATTTGTAAATAGCTACATAGTTTTCTATAGTATGGAAACATCCTAATTTTTTTAAAAAAGTAGTCACCATTAAGGATATTTAGGTTGTTTCTGATTTTTCAATATTCCAAAAAAGGACTACATGTAGCCTCATCTTGCTTTAGGCTCCTGCCTCCCTCCCAAGGCTGATCAATCTTTTTATTCTCGTCAGCAGAGAGTCCTGTGGGGGAACATCAGCTCCACGAGGGCAGAGGTTTTGCTTTATCCCCAGTGCCCATAACCATGCCTCGCTCAGCACATGTTCACAAGAAATGTTTGTCGAATGAATAATTGACTGGCAAGACAAAGACAAAGCTGCAAATCATTTTAGCAATTACTGCTTGTCTAATTCTACATTTTGCAAAGTGTTTCAACTCCCTCCCTAGAACCATTCAATGCTCAGAACTGCTTGAGATCCTGCACTGTCATCGCCCCTGACCTCCTGATGAATCCTGGCCTGAAGTCAGGGTTTAGGAGTTGGAAGACAAAGGTCCAAAGCCTTGTGCTGTCATTTCTCTGTGTGTCTTTGGAGAATGCACTTAACTTCCATGAGCCCCAATTTTTTAACTTATAAAACAAAGACACACATACCTCTCCTTGAAGGGTTTTATGACAGTTACTGTGATTGGCCATGCAAAGTTCCCATACACAGCAAGCACTCCATAAGTGATGGTTCCCTTTTGTCCCTTTCTTGGTCTATTCTTTCTGCCTGTCCAGGGTCAGCCACCCATTCCCTACTTGTCATGTACCTACCAATGACAAAATGCCCTACTGTTTTCTCTAAAGGACTCCTGGCAAACTTACAGGAGTTTCCTGGGGTGAGGTGCAGGAAATATTTGCCTGTCTTATTTAAATATGACATCAGCACCATTTTCCTGAGTATTTTATATTTGAACACTTATCACATTAAATTATATGGGGCTGACTAGTTCCCCAACTAATTCTTGAGGGAGAGAATCATGATTGACTAACTTTGTTAAATGTGGGTCAACTGCAAGTTTCCTTATAAATAGTAAATGCTCAGTATGGGTAGGATAAAGAAATGATCCCCAAATAGCATGAAAGTCTGGTCCTGTGCTTCTAGACTTCTGAGGGACAGGCTGACATGCTCTGCTCTCAAGAGCCTTCCGGAACCAGGCTGCCTGTCCAGGGGCTGGTAGAAGGAACAGACCTCCTCTCTGCCCAGTGCTGGGTTGATGCTTCAGCCTGCCTGCTCCTCAGTCAAACCTACCCCCGGCCATGCTTCTGCTGGGCTGCTAGTCCGTCTTTCCTTTTCCCTTTGGAATTGCAAGACTTGCCCATTTCTACACCCTTTAAATAATTTGAAAGTCAAAAATAATCAATACACTCCAGTAGAGACTGGGGAGTTAAACTGTGATGCCCTCACAGCAGTGAAAGGAAGACATTTCCCGCGATACCTGAGACTGTGTGCACTTAAGTGCCTACAGGGGGGTCTTCTTCTACTGGACTCTGAGCTCCTTGAGGGCTGGTATCATAGGATTTGTCATTATTGAACCCCCAAAGCCAACAGAATGCTTGGCACCGACAGGGGTGTGTTTTGGGGATAAGGATATTGCTGTCTAGTCAGTTTTCTTTTTATTTTCATGCCACACAATCACTATAACTCAATATACTTGTATTCTTACCAAATTTAAAATTCTTGTGTTTTTTATGAGTAGGTCTTTTACAGCCTTTTGGGTGGAATCTTAACCAACTTTTATAGCATGGTTTTTACGACAACATACTCAATGCCAGATAATGACTAGAAAGAAACTTTTGGAATTTGTGTGAAAGTTAAGGTTTTCTATTGTCCTGCCCTGCCTTAGTTTGGATTCCTTCCCCCACCCCCCAACCATCTCTGTTCCATTCAGTACTGGGGAATGAATC
The DNA here is from genome assembly GCF_964194105.1 of Spermophilus citellus. NCBI lineage: Eukaryota > Metazoa > Chordata > Mammalia > Rodentia > Sciuridae > Spermophilus > Spermophilus citellus. Next base: position 84,972,665 of record NC_138195.1, read on the forward strand.
AAGGAGTGCTCTACCACTGAGCTACATCCCCAGCCCTTTTCATTTAAAAAAAAAAAAAAAAGTTGTTGATAGACTTTTTTTTTTAAATTTATATGTGGTGCTGAGAATCGAACCCAGTACTTCACACATGCCAGGCAAGTGTGCTAACGCTGAGCCCCAGCCCCCGCCCTCAGCTCTTTTCATTTTTGAGGTGAAGTCTCACTAAGTTGTCCAGGCTGGCCTCAAAGTTGCCATCCTCCTGACTCTGCCTCCCAGGAACTGAGATTAGGTCTGAGCCACAGTTCACAGCTCAGCACAGAGCTTAGCGGTTCTCCAAAGGACCCTCACCCCTGCCGGAAATACAGGACGTCCCACTGAACATATCAGAGGAAAAACCAAATCTGGAAGATTGTGGGTCCCAACAGCATCTTAAAATGGCATCACTCTTTGAAGGATGCAGCCCCCTTAGATTTAACTGGACTGGAGTGAAGGGGCCCTGCTGCTCTCCCTCTCCACAGGGCTTGGTGTGGGCAGTCTGTCTTAGCTCAGCCTGTTATGCTTTGAGCTCAGTCTTTTTCTTCTCCACCTCTCCGGTTGGCCTTTTACTACAGTATCTAAAATTCCTTCTTTTATTTTTCTCTATTAAGGTATGATCATTTACTGTAAAATGCTTTAAAAGTCTTGAATCCAATGAGTTTTTATAGTTGCAAACACCCTTCTAACCATTACCCAAATCAGGATAGAGAACATTTCTGCAAGGCTGAAAGGCTCCTTCTGGCCCTCTCCAGTCACCCCTCTCCAGGATGCGGTCATATCTATAGATGAGATTTGCCTGCTCTGAACTCATAAAAACAGAACCACAAAGCCTGTTCCTTGCCTTTCATTTTTTTCCCTGGAACAACAATAACAAAAATCATTAATAATAACAATAATGAAAACGTATAGACATAATCTAATTTCTTTTCTTTTCCAAGATGTTCAAAGTTAACATTCTAAAATGTTTGGCAGTGGTGGCTTCTGGGTAGAAGGAATTTGGGTTATTGTTACGGACTTCTTTATAGAGTCTGGTATAATATAAACAAATGCACATGATTTTGTAATAACAAAGGGAAAAAGGTTTGTGGAGGGACGTGGCTCTTGTGGAGAAGTGAAGAAGTGAGGTTCGGAAGGGGCCTGAAGGGGGAGCCTTGGCCTTCTTGAAGCCTGAGAACACTCATCCTTGGTAAGCTCTTGCTGGTGGTGGTGACCGAGGCGGGACTTGGCATATTATGTCAAACTCACTGACCTCTCAAGCCATTTCCTATCTGGATTCTTGTTTGTCTCTTTGGACATGGAACCATTTGACTAAAGGATTCCTCCTCCCTCAAATTCTTCCCTTGGACCTTTTTGGAGAGAAAGCACCATCTAAGGATAAAATCCTAAGTTATTATTAGTTATATCATAAATGTCTAAGTGAAAAATATTATGAAATCATGAAACACTTACAGACACACACAGACACACACACACACACACTTTAAACCTTTGATCCCACATTTGAGTTTTAGTGGTCTCTGTAAGACAATAACTATGAAGTGAAAGTCACAACTGTAGGTCACAGCTGTACACCACGATCTCTGAACCCCACCTGACTACAGATAGCGCCAGCCCCTCTTCTGTTTCCTCAATGGCTTGTGATACAGACGAAGAAGGAAGGAGGAGGACAGCGGCATAAAGCAGAGGAAGTCTAGAACCCTGAAGCGATGGTCACAGGAACCCTCAGAACATGAAAAAGAAAAGACAATACGACAATTTCACAACAGAATGCAAGGCCTCCCTCCGTTGGCTAAATGGTCCCACATGTGGTAATCTACAAAGTGGGGAGGCTTGAAGTGGGCCCCCTGGGCGGTGCCAGGGCTCGGCACAAACTGGCTGAGTGGTGGGCAAGCTGTGCAATCCACTGACCCCATTTCTGTCTCTGTACCATGGGGTAATGATGGTGGGGTCCACCTCCCAGAGCTGGTGGGGGAGGTGGCTGGAGGGAAGCGTGGGTCATTTTCCACCTACTAACCGTCCACTGTCTCTTGTGGACGGGGGATAAGTGCTCTGAAGAGGAAGTGAGATCCAGGCTCTGTATCCTAGGATCATTTTCTTTTGTGGGCACTACAGAGCTCCTCACCCTGTGGGCTGTTGCTTCCTCAGTGGGGAAAAGGTGGTATTTGATTAGGAAATTAGAGGAGGAGGGAAGATAGGAAAAGCTGTTGGGGTCCTGCAGCCCTGGGTGGAATCCTGACTCTCTCAGTGTGTTTGACCTTGGGTGAATTCCTTAACATCTCAAAGCCTCAGTTTTCTCACGTGGAAAATGGGGACAGTCTTAAATGGATTCAATGGACTGCATCTGTGGATTGGGCTGGGAGGACTGAGTGAGATAATCCTTGTAATAGGTGCTTAGCACAGCACCTGGGACAGGAGCCATCAGTGATAGAAATGGATTTCCTCTCATGCGAGATGCCCTGGCAGCAGGCAAGAAATGAAATAGGCTCTGTCTTCTTTCTGGCACACCTGAGCAGCTCTTTTTCATGGGAGCTCAGAGAAAGGGGCAGAAATATGGAGCTCTGCTGCTCACACCACCAGAATACAGCTTTCCATCGAACTGCGAGTGGACCAGATGGATCACCTGGATGAGAAAATGCCACAGAGGGGCCAGGTGTGGCCAAGCCCATTGCGGGCAGAGACACATGGTTGGCCTTGCCATCGGCATCCACTCCTCAGCCAGAAGGCTTGGTCTGCTGCGAATGTTCAGACACCTCCCCAGGCAGCCAGGCCCGGAGGCCCCACCACAATGAAGGGGGACCAGGTGTTTTTTTGTTTTGTTTTAGCAACAACAGGATCTTTTTCTCTCTCCTCTTACTGCTCCATCCCCCCCCCCCCTCAGCTCATCTCTGCAGATGCCTGAGAGCTTGTCAGGGACAGAGCAGGGACACACAGACTGCATTCCTCCATCTCTACAAAACCTTCCCCCAAGCCTGGGAACTGATTGGGCCAGGGCTTTGCTGAACAGAATGCCAATAGGTTTTGCTGGAACTGGGGTGCCAACCTGGACAGGTTTTGGTTTCAGTCTAATGTTCTATACCCATGGGTGGGGCAGGAGGGAGGCACTATTTTTAAGAAATAGTGTCTCTTCCCCCTCCTGATCCTCTTTGGGGACACCCTTTCCCAACCCCTTCCACCCCGATTTCCCTTCTCAACTCCTATGCCTCTGAACAAGTAGTCTCCTGTTTTAGGGTAAAGTTAGTGGATTCTCATTTCTTCTTCTTCTTTTTTTAGTTTTCTAGTTGTAGATGGTCATAATACCTTTATTTTGTTTATTTATTTAAGCGTTTATTTATTTATTATTTTTTTAGGTGTAGATGGACACAACACAATGCCTTTATTTTTAGTGGTGCTGAGGATTAAACACTTGAGAGGCAAGTGCTGTACTGCTGAGCCACAACTTCAGCCCAGTGGGATTCTCATTTCTGATGCTTTAGTTGGCTCTACCTGACTGCCCCCTCCCCGCCCTCTGCCTCCCCACCCTTCTTAAACTGAGTCCCTCTCTTGGTTCTGGTCTTTTAAAGAGGGGATACCTTGTGCACATCTGAAATCCTGACTTTATTTCCCTGGAGCCTGCCTAGCTCCGGCCCTTGTAGGGGAACTCCCAACTGCCTACCCATCTTAGCCCTTAAATTGATATTAAAAGTGGGCTGGAGCTAGAACCATCTGACTTGTAAGTGGCTGGGGTGGGGGAGGGCAGCGAGCTGCGCCAAGGAAGCAGCAATTCCCTCAGGCGGCTTGTCGTCTGGAGCCCAGGACCCGAGGTGAGAGGCTTCTGCTACTTTCCCAGACGCCTCAGTGAGTGTATGCTGAGCTCCCAAAGTTCATTTTTAATTTATGACATCAGTTTAGGGACCGTTTGAACCTCTAAACCTCCTTTTACAAAACCAAAACCGCTGCCACAGCGGAATATTGTCTCTTTGGTCCCTAGAAAAGGGTCAATTGGGAAACCACTTTGCAGAGGGGACCTGCTGTCCTTCACCATAGAGTTTCTCCTACCTTACCTTTTCTTGGAGATGAAATTGGACCCCAAGGTATTTGTTATAGGATGTAGCTGGTCTCAAAGTGGTTTCAATTAGGACTTTATAAAGTTACATCAAAACGACCAAATATGTACTTGCAAGGGATATTAGAGGCTCCCCCGAAGATATTCATAAATCCCCACAAACATCCATATACACACAGTATAGTACAAATGCATATCTAGAATGGTGTACAACACATAAATGTCCAATAAAACAGGTTAGATAAATAACATAACAATAAAGGAGCTAGATGTTATATTAAAACGGTAGTTTGAGACCATAAGATCCATTTTATATGTTAAATGGCATATAATAAAACCAGATTCTATACATTATAGAACATTTATGTGAAACAAAATGCCCTTTTCTGAAATATCCAAGGTGCTGTGCAGGAGCTTCCTCCAGCCTGGAGCTGGCTCAGTACATGGTGCCGCAAAGGATGAAAAGCAGCCACCACCACCGTCTCTCCTGTCTCCCCGTGTTGATGCTGTGACTCCATTCCTTGCCCTATCCCAGCTCCCCATAAGCCCACCTGTCTTTCAGGTGGATGAAGATTCCAGAAGACTTTATTGGGTTAACTACCGAACAGATTATCTCTTACAGGGGTCAGATTCCAAACTGGGGGTAGTCACAGTGCTATAAATGACACTATGAGGGCAGGCTACTTTAAGTCCTGTGTGGCGGGCCTTTGGTCCCTGGCTCAGAAACCTAAGTGTTGTGTCTCAGACATACAAAACAAGGTAACAAGCCATTTTCCAAAATAGGCATTTAGGGACAATTTGGAAATAGAAACGAATTTTTAAATGCAAGACCTAGAACCCTCTGGGGGCCTTTTAAACTGCGGTTGGAAAGGCAGTAGGGGATGGTGGATGGGCTGCCGGGAGACAATTCAAAGCACAGCAAAATGCACACTTAGAAATTTGATATTAACTGTGCTGCCACGTGTAAAGCAGCTTAATAATAATTGCCGCATGTGTGTTTACTCTTTCAATGCAGGAGAAATAAGAGCGACAGTTGGACAGAAAAGTTACACTAAAGAGCGACACCATTTAAAAGGGGAAATATTTCAGTGTTGATGTTGACTTACTAGCAACCTAAAACGGTCGGTGGGAATTGATCTTTCTCGAATTCTCTAGAAGCGGAACCTCAGGATCATTTGGAAGATAGGAAGGGTGTTAAAGGAGGGCTGTTTTCGAAGGGAATGCGCAGCGCAATTCCTCAGAACCGCCCAGGATCCCAAGACTCTTGGCGACCCCTAGTTCTTCAGTGCGAGGCCTGGGCGCAGCCGCAGCCCGCGCGCCGAGGTTCGCGGCCCCGGGACGCGCCGCGCGCTAGCAGCTTTTATTTGCAATCTCTTTAACTCTGCATTTCTGCTTCTCTTCCCCTCCAGCGCCCTGCCGCGGAGTGTTAGACAAGCCCTGTCGTCTGTGGGCTCTCACCTCAGAGTCAATATTATCTCAGATGGGCACAATAGACTGGAATGAAAAGCTAATATTGAACCAATGCGGTCCCTGCCCGCGCAGCGCCAATGCCACCCTTTGTTGCATAGCCCCGGCGGGCAGCCGGCAGCCAGGCTAAGCAGAGGGTGGCAGGGGTCGGGCCTCCTCGGGTCCCCGCTGGGGGAAGGGGTTCACTTTGGGTCCCCTGCGCAGGCTGCTGCAGGCCCCCATAGGTCCCCTTGGGCCCCAGTTGTGGCCTCTTCCCGCCCCGGGAAGGGCGAGGAAGCGAGGCCCCGCTAGAAGCGGGACACCCTGCACTTCCCTTTATTCGGACGCCTAGGAGATGCAAATAGGGGCACCAGGAGTAGTGTATTCAATCACTGGCTCCAGGGGCCCTGGACAGTGAGTGTGGTGTGGTGGCCAGATTAGGGCTCCTTACCTCTCCTAGGAGGCTGGGCTGCAGGGTCACTTGTATTTAAAACCTCCAGGACTGCAGGGGGGGGGGGTCTTCGTGTGTGTGTGTGTGTGTGTGTGTGTGTGTGTGTGTGAGAGAGAGAGAGAGAGAGAGAGAGAGAGAGAGAGAGAGAGAGAGAGAGAGATCCCAGCCCCTGTCCATTCAGGGCTCTGGGCTCCACCAAGCAGGATGGACGAATAGGGGAGACCAGGGGGTTGCTCCTTACTCACATTTTTCTACCTGCAGCACTAACACCATGCTCTGGCTACATCAGGAGTTTCAGGGTCATTGAATTCCTCACACAAGTGACATGGGTACACTGGGCACATGGAGTCTCAGCAGTGGGCAGGCAGTACTGCCCTGCCTGCGCTTCAGCTCATAAGTGGTGGCCAGATTACCAATGGCCCTCCAGTGCTAAATCCTGGGCTTGAGTGAGCGGCAGGCGACCTGGGGAAAAAGAAGGCAGGAGGCAGGGCCTGGAAAGCAGCCTGGAGGTCTATGGTGGGTGACTGCCTGTGAGGCAAGAGTTACCGTGATGTAGGAGGTGTAGGGCCTCCTGGATGTGGGGTTCCAGGATGGTTTGGGCACAGACAACGAGGGCCATGGCTCTTCCCTGCCTTTTCTACTTAGCTTGAGTGCAGGTGCATGGAGACTGGGTGGGGAGGATAGGTGGAGCTGTCCTAGGGTTCCTCTTGGAGTGACCACTGCATCTATAACCAAGAGTTGGAGTATAGCCAGGGACTTTGTTCAAGGTCCCTGAGCTTCAGTTTTCTTACCCAGAAAATGGGTACTACTGCTCCTTTCCTAATTTATCACACCAGACTTCGAGGTTCAGGGAGATTATGGGTGGGAGCACACATATTTAAAGCTCAAATTCCATGTAGGTGAAAGGAACTGTTTTTTTTTTTTAAGTCTTCTGAGCATCCTCCCTAATGTTCAAGGAGATCGCTTCCCTCCTCTTTCCTCTTTTCCTCACAAGGCCATGACCCCCTTTCTGAACTCAGCCAAGCCCTTGGAGAAATTGAGGAGGTACTAAAAGAAGAGAGGATCAAGTCGCGAGAGGGGCTACTGGGTGTCTGCTTTGAAAGTTATAGGTTGGAAGGTGAATTGCTCCACTAAAGCAAGTCTAGGAGCCAAAGAAGGTGAGGACCGAAAGAAGACAGAACTCCAAGTTAGGAGGCTGGGCTGCAGTGGTGGAGAGCCCTCTTGAACTAAAGGATGAGAAAGCCTGCAGAGGGTGAAGGCGCTGGGTTCCCAACCCTGTACCGGGTGTAGGGACTCCAGCTGCACCCTGGCTCTGGAGGTACTCAAGTGACCTGATGGAGATGGAGCTTTGAGGGCGATTGCTGGGGTGGTTGGAGTGCCACATTTCCACACACACACACACACACACACACACACACAGCTCCTGGGAGACTGCAAGGGAGACTGCAAGGGAGAGTTGTCTTCTCTGACGGGGCACAAGGGTGTCGGTTTTCCCTTGTTTCTGCGTCCGGTCTGTCTTCCCTTGCTCGTCCTTGCTCCGTATTAGGCTTTCGTTTGCAGGCAGCTGAGGGAGAAAGAAACTGGGACCTCCCTTTGATTCGATTTCTTTGCTTTCAATATTGAATCAGGTCAGCGCAGGTCGACACATGGACGAGTTTTGACGCGATGAAGAAAGTAAAACCCGACGGCGCTGCGTGCGCCTGCTGGCGGGAGAGCGGAATTCTGAGCGCAAACGTTGGGTCTCACAGGTTCCCCAGCGCAGAGGCCAGGACTAGGGTCCAGACTGTCCTGCCAGGGCTCGGACCCCCAGGTCGGCGCTCCGAGCTTACAGTAAAGCCGAGGGCGGCACTTCATATCACGCGGGTTTCCAGCAAACCCTAAATAGATTCCCGGATTTCACCTCACCGGAGGAATCAGGAAGGAACCGGGAAGGATGGGGATCCACGCACTCTAGGAGGCAGGGGCGAGGCATCTGAACCCTATCTCAGAAGTCCATTTTTGTCCTTGGAATGTGTCGCTGGTGATCAGTCGCCACTGCCCCAATAGCCAAGCACCTTCGGTCTGGAGCGTCCTCCGCCAGCCGCAAGGGGGCGCGAATCTGGGAGAGCTGCACTCGGAAACCCCAGCTCTACCCCAGTCAGGGCTCCGGCAGAGGGTCCTGGCCCATTCTCTGAGCCACCGTGGTTGGACGGGGTGATCTGAGTTGTGGACGCCTTTGCGCGATAGCTGGCCATCTCCTTGGTTCAGGGGGTCTGAACCAAGGAGAAGAACCTGTCCTCTCCTCCCTGTCCCTTTCGGAAGGGAAGTCTAACTCGTAATGAAGCTGGAATTCCAGCGCGGATGAACTCTGGAGCAGAGCTGGAGCTGATAGATGGAGGAGGGACGCATTTCCAAGTGGTTATCTCTTCTTTAGCTAATGAGCCTCTTTAGTCTTTCTTCTCTGGCTTGGATTTCGGTCTCTGCGAGATGTTTGTAATGGGGGTAACCCTGTCGCCCCGCGCACCGGCTCCGGGACTGCGAGGGTATCGTTCCTGCGCGGGTCCCTCGCCACTAGGCGCCGCTGCGCGCACACCGATCGAGGACTTGGGCCGCCGCGCCCGCCTTTCGAGAGGCCTCTGGGGAGGACGCCAGAAAGGGATTTGCCGTAATAATTTTTTAAAAAAATGTTTTAAAGGTATTAATTTCACTTTTTGTTCCTCAACACTGCCCTATGCATTCAGAGAGATCAAGGTGACTGGGAATCACAGTAAGTTGGAGGACTTCTTAACCTGTCCCCAGGCCTCGCCATCACCGGACACCTTTTGCATGTCTTGGGCCAGGAAGGGGTTCACCCTTCGCTGTTATCGGCGCTTCCCTCGCGTCGCTGCCGTGGCACAGTAAGGACTTATGACTCTGGCCCACTGGGAGGATCCATACCGGGGCGACCCTGTCACAGAGGGAGAACTTCGGGTGGGCCTAACAGAACAAGGCCATGGCCTAACAATAACCAAAATTCGGTGAAAGCTATCATGTTCCAAGCCTACCTATTCCTCTCCACAACCGTCAAAATATTGATATTTCCTTTTTACAGATGGACAACCAGAACTCAAGAAGGTGGTCCAACAGGTAGTGACCCCAGATAGCCCCCAAGCACCTGAAGTGTATAGGCTGTGCACCCACTCCAGATAATGCTCAGACCTAGAAGGAAGCAGGTAAGGGAGAGAGACCGGGGTTTGCTCCTTTGCAGCATAGGGGCCTTACAGAAACTCAGAGCAAATGGTTATGAACCCCCACCTCCACCCCCACCCCCAGGAATCACTGTCCTTTGATGCCTCCAGAGAGCCAGGAATATAGGCTTCGCTCACCCTAACAACTCCTGAGAGTTGAGAGCCTTTGAGAGAGTATGGAGGAGCTTGGCAGAGTGTGAGACCAGCATTAGTGCATTCATACATCTTTATTGTTCACACTCTGTGAAGCCCAACAACAAGCCCTGGTGGTGGGTAGGTAATAACAGCAATATCCAGTTCAGGTGATTTTATTGAAGTTCATTTGTGCCGGACACTGAACACTTTGCTTATCAAACAAGTCCAAGGGACAAGGTACTATTATTTATTCCCATTGGAGAGAAAAGAAAACAGAGGCACAAAGAGGTTAGGTAACTTGCCCAAGGTCACACAGTTAAGCTGTGAATGCAAGCCTCTTTGGGCTTATTATTATACCTTAATAATAAGGTGTAATTACATATGGTAAAATTACACTGTACTGTACAATTCTGTGAGTTTTGAAAAATAGTGGTGTAAGTACCATCGCAATCATAAAGTAAAACAATTCTACCCGGCCCCCCCAAAAAAATTCCAGCTTCATTACTACCCTTTACTACCTTCCAGACAGTACTGGCTGTATTTTTACTTATGACAAAATGTTTGGAGAGGTTGTGGTGTTGCCCAAGGTCGTTCAGTAAGTGACAGATCCGGGTCAGATCCTTAGCATGTGTCTGCTAGGCCAGCTGCCTGAAGAGCGTAGATTCCGGAGTCTAGAGTTAGGCGACGGCTTGGGGCACACACGCAGAAGGGAGGAAGCCCCGATGCACGCATAGGTTTTGTGTGTTGTTTTGTTTATAAACCGGAAGCCCACTTCTTTAACAGCGGAGAAACAAAGCCCGGGGGCGCATTTTACCACGCCTAAAGCCATGAGTAAAGTGAAAGGCAGCCTTATGGACGAAGAGCTCAGGGTCCGAGCCCAGACCTGAGCTCCCAGCGCCCCGGCGCACCTCGGCCGGCCCATGCGATTAATGAGTTACTCTGCTAGTTAATTCCCCCGCACGTCGGGGCCGAGCTGCGAACCTTCCCGGGAGCCTCAGGTCCGGCGCATGAATTAGCATAGATTACCCAGCTTCCAGGGCTTCCGCACCGCCCCTGACTCACCGGAAACGCACTACTTCTTCCAGGGGGCCTGGAGCTCGGCTTAGGGTTAGCGGCGCTTGGGGAGGAGGCATGACTTGCTTCCTTCTAAAAGGCGGTCACTAGACATCGCTGCTCCCTCACTCTTGCCCACCTGCCCACCAGCCAGAACCCTTGGGGTTACCCTATCCCTAAAGGGCAGTTTGCAAGAGGCGGGTGGGCTTTGGAGGATGTCACAGGACAGAAGACAGAACAGTTTGGCCCCTGCTCCAGCCAAATGTCCCCCATTGGGCATGAGGCTAAGGGGCCTGGCCTTCAGTCTGTCACTCACTTAAGACATTCTCCCAGGGTCCTGGCCCAAAAGGTGAAAGGTTAAGAAAGTACCAAATAAACTTGAAGCACTTAGGGCTGAAATTTTTAAATGATGGAAACACCTTCCATAGCATACACTATTGGGATCTCACCCAATCTCTCAGACAGGACTGCATTCCCTTTGCCCTCAAGGTCAATGACTTTTACACTTCCAACCAAGATCACTAGTGCTAGCTGTGCAACAAATGACCATTCCATGCCCCATGGCCTGGGCAATACTTTAGTGACCCTGCTTTGGAGCTTCAGAGTCTCAGGCCTAGTGTGGAGGCCTGGTCTAGATTTCCTACAAGGATCACACAGAGAAGGTGCCCCCTCCTTCTCTCCCTCTCTTGCTTGCTGGCCACAGGATCCAGGATCCACAGTTTACCCAAATTGGATGTCTCCAGCTTCAGATACCCCAGGACTGATCCCTGGCTCCACTGGGGCTGCTGGCTAGGCACAGCTCAAAGATCTGTACCCTTCATCGTGGCTTTAGGCTCCCTGCCAGTGAGGGCTTGGTGGGGCTATTTCCATAGCTTCATGGAGGGAAGGACTTCTGAGGTGGTTTTGTTTTTGGTTTTTGGTTCAAGTCTGAGGAGTGTGTAGCATTTGAATATACCCCTATCCCAAGATCCAATGCCCAGAATCTTTAAACTTGGAAAAGGTGTGTGTGTGTTTGGGGGGGGGGGGTTGACAAAGCAAGGCAGTATGGAAAAGACAAAGGGTACAAACTGGGCCAGGACTGGGGACTGGAGCTGGTGATGCAGATTTTTGAAGCCTGAGATAGGAGGAAATTTTTCCCATCATGAAGGCAAAGATGAGGCCTACACCTGTCGCGCGTGTGTGTGTGTGTGTGTGTGTGTGTGTGTGGACATGCATGCACATGATCTCTGTGGACTCCCTACTAATCTGTTTAAAACCCCAACAACACCAGAAAAACACTTCTTTCCCAACGCCTCTTTTTCCTTGAAGATTTCTCTCTTGGAGGAGTTTCTGGACAATTCCCTCAGCAAGCACAACACTATAGGTGAAATAAAGTTCAGAAATTGACACAGCCAAGGGAAGTCAGATGCAATCGGGAGAGGTAAACAGGAAGGAAGGGAAGGAAGTAGCTGAGGAATCTGGGGGCATGTCCTAAGACCCAGATCCTTGGCTGAATCTGGTGGCATTGCAGCCTCCTTCTTGAGGACTTCACTTCTCCCCCATCCTGAAGGATTTCTAGGTTTCACGGAAACCAACCTAGTCTTCAAACAGGCATTTCTTTCTCCTTAAGATAAATGACGTGGGCCTGGGAGTAATAGATTTAAAGGATGCCAGGATTTTTTTTTTTATCATTAATTGTAAACGTGCAAAATACCTGCTGGTACTTCACTTTAGAAGAATGTAATTGGCAAAAGGGTGGGGGGAGGAAAAAAGAGGCGGCTGATGAATAGATAATAGATCTTTAACCACCAATAAACAGAGAGCAGCGCCAGCAGCCTGGGGGATGTGATCATAATTATGCCGCTACGCGAGCCAATAGGGACAAGAGAACTGGGCCCTAAAATCATCCCAAAACCGAAGGCAAGCTCGAAAATGCGGACACGGTCTGGGACCGGAGACACCATCCACAGTCCTTCTGGTTTTGCACAGCAACTCAGCTCAGGGACAACAGATGGCAGAATAATAATAGAAATAATAATAATAGCAGCAATAATAACAATGTCAGCACTAATAAAAATAATTCCGGCAACAGAACGGTAGTAATAGCACCGCACCAACTGCTCCCTAACCTTGGTACCCGGGTCCCGGATATCTCAGAAGGAGTCGTTTTTTGGGGGGGAAGGAGGTGCGCGCTTTTCCAGGCTGAAAAAACTAGAGGCTGTGGTTTGACAGCGGCGGGGAGGTGGAATCGCACAGCCCGGGAATGGTTAGAGGCTCCGGTCTCAACTTGCAAACGAACCAACCGGGTCAAGGATCTCGAACGCGCGGATCCCGGAACCTCGAAGCTTACGGGTGGTTAGAAGGGTGGGAGGACACCCTCCATCCCCCACCCCAGCCTAAGAAACCGCCGGGAGTTTGCTGGGGGTGGGGATTGCTATAACCGAAAGGCGCCTTCGGTCCTCGCCCGGAACCAGTCCCCGCCCGCTTACCCTCGCCGTGCTCCCGGGGCGATCCCAGCTCCCCAGACGCAAAGCCGCGGGGTGCAGCTGCGGTGGAGCGCTGAGCGCGAGGAATCTGCCTGTCGGTCGTTCCTACAAGCTCCAGTGCAGCAGGCTTGGGATCCAGGGGGCTGCAGTGGAGGCGGCGCGGGCCCGGGACTCTGCAGGGACCCGGGTGCCCCGGAGGGAGTGGTGGTGGAGGAGGAGGAGGCGGTGGCTGAGGGGGAGGAGGTTGGGAAAGAGGAGGAGGAAGAAGAGGAGGAGGAGAAGAAGGAGGAAGAGGAGGAGGAGAGGAAACCGGAGGAAGAGGAGGAGGCGAAAGAGGAGGAGAGAAGCCTCAGCGGGCGCCGGGGGAGCGAGTGAGCTTGGAGAGCGGGGCGAAGGCACGAAGAGGTCGAGGGACCGGGCGGGCGGCAGGAGGCACGGCTGGGGCAGCGGCGCCGACTCCGTTCCACTCTCGGCCCAGATCCAGGCCTCCGGGTTCCCAGGCGCTCGCCTCCCTCTGACGCACTTTAAAGAGTCTCCCCCCTTCCACCTCAGGGCGAGTAATAGCGACCAATCATCAAGCCATTTACCAGGCTTCGGAGGAAGCTGTTTATGTGATCCCCGCACTAATTAGGCTCATGAACTAACAAATCGTTTGCACAACTTGTGAAGAAGCGAACACTTCCATGGATTGTCCTTGGACTTAGGGCGCCCTGCCCGCCTTTTGGAGAGGAGAGAAAACTTTTTTTTTTGCCTCCCCCAAGAAACTTTCCCCCCCTCTCCTCCCTGCTTCTAACTCCGATCCCCCCCCCCTCCACGCCATCTCGCCAAAAAAAAAAAAAAAAAAAATCACCCCAATCCACGCCTGCAAATTCTTCTGGAAGGATTTTCCCCCTCTCTCCAGGTTGGGCGCGTTTGGTGCAAGATTCTCGGGATCTTCGGCTTTGCTTCTCCTTCCCCTCCCCCTCCTTTCCTTTTCCTTTCCTTTCTTTCTTCCTTTCCTACCCCCACCCCCACCCCAAACAAACGAGTCCCCAATTCTCGTCGGTCCTCGCCGCGAGCACCGGGCGGCGGAGGCAGCGTGCCACGGTCGCCGGGAGCAGGGAGCCTGGGGCGCCCGCTCCTCGGCGCAGCATGTTCCAGCCGGCGCCCAAGCGCTGTTTCACCATCGAGTCGCTGGTGGCCAAGGACAGTCCCCTGCCCGCCTCGCGATCCGAGGACCCCATCCGTCCTGCAGCGCTCAGCTACGCCAACTCCAGCCCCATAAATCCGTTCCTCAACGGCTTCCATTCGGCCGCCGCCGCCGCAGCCGCGGGCAGGGGCGTCTACTCCAACCCGGACTTAGTGTTCGCCGAAGCGGTCTCGCACCCGCCCAACCCCGCGGTGCCAGTGCACCCGGTGCCGCCACCGCACGCCCTGGCCGCCCACCCCTTGCCCTCCTCGCACTCGCCACACCCCCTCTTCGCCTCGCAGCAGCGGGACCCGTCCACCTTCTACCCCTGGCTCATCCACCGTTACCGATATCTGGGCCATCGATTCCAAGGTACGTGCCACGTCGCGGGACTGCGGCGCGCCGCTCCCGCCGCATCCCTCACTGCGCCCGGCCTACTCTCGGTGGGCACTTAGCAAGGCCTGGGCGGAGGTTCCACTGGCTCTCCGGCCCACGCGCCCGGTTTGAAAACTGGGCAGCGAAGGGCGGCGGCGAGGGTGTTGATCCCCGCTCTCCCAAACTATGGCTGGTTTGGGGTTCTGGCCCGCCGGCCGCTTGACCTTTTGAGAAGGGGCGCGGACAGAGTTGTCCCCGTGTGCGCTTGAGTCTGGACACGCCAGAGCAGCCTGCTCGGCGTGCCCGTCGCCAGGGAGCCCAGAAACCGCTATGTCTTTAGACTCGCGGTCCCCTTGGTCCGAGGGCCACGGACAGGGCCGCCAGGTTCACCTACGACTGCGTTCTATTCTGTTCGCCACCATTCCACGCCCCTTCATCCCAGACCCGCGACTTCAGTCTTCGACCCTTCTACCCAGACCAGGGGACTCTTGTGACCCCGGAGCAAAGTGTGTTTCCCCCTGCTTTTTGGAGGCCCAGCGAGGGGCGGAAACCCGAGCGGGTAGCAACCTCCTCCGGGGCTCGGCTCTCTCGCAGCGACCTGCTTAATTGGGGCGCGGAGCGGCCCCGGCGGGAAAGCAGGTTCGGTCTGGTTTTTGTTTTTCTTTCTTTCAAAAGAAATGAACCAGGTCGAAAGACGGCCTGGGAGGGAAAGATCTGTTTGGGTGTCTTCGTTTCTCGCTATTTAAAAATTTTGTTTTTCTCTAGTTGGGGGTTGGGAGGAAAGTTAAAACTTCGGAAAAAGCGGCGAATAATTAGTTTGCCGATTCGAGTCGGATCCAGTTCATAATAGACCGACCTCAGGCAGCAGCCGATCAATACTCAGAGCCTTGTCGACACATTAACCCTTTACATTCCCTCCAGAGTCTGGAATTGGGTAGATGTCACACCCCTCCCCATAGTTTAAAAAAATGAAAACAAAAAAGCAATCCAAACCAAACCAAAGAACTTTTTGCCCTTACTCCTGATCAGAATTTGCCTCCATTCCCGCCTGGACTGTCGGTCTGTTTTCTTTTTTTGTTGTTGTTGTTGTTGTTTTTTTTTTTTTTTTTTTTTTTTGGTGAATTGATTTCCTACTCAAATGAGTGAACCCAAAACATTGGATTTCCGCTCAAAGTTCAGGGCTTCCCTTCTCCATTCTCTGCCAGCTGCCCTCTTGGTCGCCCCAACAGATCTGGAGCAACCAGGATCTTCCCGGGCCGCAGACCGTCCTGGCTGGTGCCGGCAAATCGTAACCCCTGGGTTTGGATCCCATCGCTCAAGTCTCTCCCAGTTCTTTGGAGCCGGGGACCACCGGAGCCAGGTCATCCGGAGGCAGCAGCGGTAGAAACCGGGCACACCAGCCGTGAGATTCTTGTCGCAGTCGGGCTACAACGACTCTTCTGGCCTCTGTACTTTCTCCGAGGCATAGCAAGACAAAAATAAAAAAATTGAATAAGTCCGCGAAAAAATTCAGGATAGCGGTCCGCTGCCTCTCCACACTGAGGTCAAAGTTTTCTGACAGGCTAGAAAGAAGAGAGATTTCTGTGGGTGGTGGGCACCAATCTCTCGGCCGGTCTCTGCTGCTCCCTCCTCTGCCTCGGGCGCCGGGAATTGGAGTGTGAGGCCCGCGGCTCCCGGGCGGCTGCGGAAGCCCGCCACGGTCCGGAGCTGGGGACTGGCCCCACTTGAGCAGCTTCTGGCTGTGTGCGGCACAGGTGGATCCCCGGCTGTCGGGGCTTGGCAGCTAAGCCGGCCTCCGTCTCGCGCTCCTGGGGAGGGCCACCAGCATTCGCAGGTCTAGAGCCGCAGACTAGGTGGAGGCCTTGAGCGCTCTGCCCCGCCAGCCCGGCTCGGGAGAAGCGCGCGACTCTGACCAGAGCCGCCACCTAATGGCACTTCTACTGTGCCCCCTGCAGGGAACGACACAAGCCCCGAGAGTTTCCTTTTGCACAACGCGTTGGCCCGAAAGCCGAAAAGGATCCGAACCGCCTTCTCCCCGTCCCAGCTTCTAAGGCTGGAACACGCCTTCGAGAAGAATCACTACGTGGTGGGCGCGGAAAGGAAGCAGCTGGCTCACAGCCTCAGCCTTACGGAAACTCAGGTGAGAGCAGCCAGGAGCTAGGACATCCCGACTAGGCAGAGGCCCCCTCATCCCAATATAAGGACCCTGGTAGCTGGCACCCAGCACACCCACAAGTGCTGAGCTCCGACAGGGCCTTTGCAAAGGGCCCTGTGGTTCCTTTCAAGCCAGGGCTCTGGATTTATAACTTCCCTGTTGCCCAGCTTCCCTGGGCTCCAGCAAGGAGGCTCTAAGAGTCTAAGCGCTGAGTTGCTCCTTCTGCCTAGCTGTACAGGCCTTGTAGCCTCTGGCTAGATACCTCTATAGTTTTGATGAGACTTTTGGTAAGTCATGGGGTCCAGGATGAGGGAAAGTGAAGCAGCCTGTCTGGGTGATTGAGGCTCAAGGTTGGAGAGGGTAGAGAGCCGGTTAAGGGAGAGTTCTGAGCGACTCAAGGCCCAAGGCTCTCATCATAAGCCCCAGTTACTCTTCTCAAGGAAGGAGAGTCTTGGAAGCTGGAGGTCAAGAGTGCTGGGTGCAATCGAAATCAGAGAAATAGAATTTGAAGATTGCAAAGAGGGCCTGGGGGATAGGCCCTTCTGCTCAGCAGGGTCCCCAGGCCGGCCTGGCTTGGGCTTGTCCCAAGGCGGGGAGGGGGCTTGGGGCTACTGTAGGCGCTACTGTATGGGAGCCCCAGGGCGGGGTCAAAGTTCCCAACAAACAGTAACATTTTCGAGCAGATTAAGTTGTAACACTTTTTCTGGGAAGCGCAAAAAGGTCGAGGCTTTTGTTTTTAAAGCGGTTCCCCCCCGGACAAAACTGAAGAGGGCCTCGCGGGTTTGTGCGGGGCGGGCACAAGGCGCGGCCCGGCTGATTTCTCCTGGACAGGCGAGGCGGCGGTGGTCTTTGTCCGCCTCGCTGCCCACGCTGCCTGGAGTCTTTGTGTGCGTGTCAAGCCCCGAGCGCACCGACGCGCGCCTTGGGCGAGCGCCGGGGGAGAAATGAACCGTCCTCCCCCTCAATTAGCAAACTCAAAGCAAATTAAACTCAGCCTTGTTCCCGCTCAGCTTTTCCATGGGGCACTTTGGGGGACTGCGGCTTTCGGGGAGAGCAAGCGGACCCGTGGTGTCTTAAGGGAGAGAGTGGGCGCGGGACCTCGAGGGCACTGCTCTGATATGACTCCCAGGCATGTGGAAGGTGCGGCAGTCACGTATTTCTAACCAGGACCCACTGCGGGAAGCTTGGACAAGGGCTACTGTTTAGTCTGGTTGCGGGTGGGGACCCACCACCCAGTTTTCCCAGGGGGCCATCGAATCTCAGCTGACTCCAATCTCATTGGTCTCCGGACCTCTAGCAGTTGCTCTGGAGAGGCCAGGCTGCCTGCTCTGTCTGCCTTGGTGGGAAGTGATGTGGCCCAATCTGAGGTTGACCCCTGGCCTGTTCTGAGCTGGATAGGAGGGAGGAATATGGGGACTCTCTCTTTCCCCTTCCTCTTTGTCAGTTTCTCTTACTTCCCTCTATTCCACAGTCTTTCTGGAGCTTTCACTTTTGAACCCCATTTCCTGGCTGGAAAGGCAAGGCTGGGTTAGTCCTCAGTCCCTTCTCCCCACTGTTCCTTGGCTTGCTCCATCTCAGCCCACTTTTGCTCACCTGCAGGGTCACTCAGCAAGGAGGCAGTGGCTGAGGCACATCCTGATC
The DNA here is from genome assembly GCF_964194105.1 of Spermophilus citellus. Taxonomy (NCBI): domain Eukaryota; kingdom Metazoa; phylum Chordata; class Mammalia; order Rodentia; family Sciuridae; genus Spermophilus; species Spermophilus citellus. The sequence goes on from NC_138195.1 coordinate 84,990,817, forward strand.
TTCTACCCAGGGCCCAGCACCTTACAGATGAGGCTCTATATTTAGGCTATGAAAGACCCGCAGAAAATGGAAAGCATATTGGGCCCTCGGGGAAGTTGCTGCCTGGACTGAGATCTTCTTGCACTCACTTGTTGGAGGGAGTTAGGGACATAACTCTTTTAAATTTCTCCTACTTATTATTTTATAGGGGTTCTTGTTCTTTGCAGTTTGCTCTCAGAGGGAAGTGGGTACCTGGGCAGGGCCAGGCAAGAAGGGGTTCAGTGCGCTGTGGGCAGTGGGGCCCTGGGGAAGGGCTCTCTAGGGGGGATTCAGAAGGGCAGGGAGCCAGGCTTCCCACTCATCACTGGGGACCCTGCTTCCCGAGGGGAGGCCCTGGGCGGCCAGCCTTTAGGTATGCATTTGAAAGACTGGACTCTCAGTCTTGCACCGGGAGCCCTCTAAGGGATCAGGCACTTGGTACCAGGATGCTGCTAAGGACCTAATGCACAGCACCTGCTTCTGCCCCTACAGGTAAAAGTATGGTTTCAGAACCGGAGGACGAAGTTCAAAAGGCAGAAGCTGGAGGAAGAAGGCTCAGATTCGCAACAAAAGAAAAAAGGGACACACCATATTAACCGGTGGAGAATTGCCACCAAGCAAGCAAGTCCGGAGGAAATAGACGTGACCTCAGACGATTAAAAACACAAACCCAAACCCACAGAAATGGACAACATGGAGTAAAACAGAGACAGGGAGAGGAGGGGAAGAAGGAACAACAACAACAACAACAAAAAAAAAAAACCCTACAAAACAAAAACAAACCGCGCACACATTCACCGAGAAAGGGAGAGGGGATCAGAGAGCTACGGCAGGCTTCGCAGACTTTGGACAGCGAGGGCTCTGGGTCCCAATCCGAGACCACGCCAGGATGGCAGAGGATCCAGGCTCCTACATCAACTTGCAACCTTCGTCTAAAGAGGCAGCTGAGTGAGTGAGAGAGACAGAGAGAGGAAGAGAGAGGGAGGGAGAGAGAGGGAGAGAGGGGGAGAGGGAGAGAATGAAGGAGATCTCCAGATCCAAATGTGGTAGAGCTGAAGGCGCACTCTGACAAGGAGAGCTGTCAGTCAATTGCCAAACAGGGAGACAAGATGATTGGCAGGTATTCCGTTTATCACAGTCCACTTAAAAAATGATGATAATAATAATTTTTTAACAACCAACCCAACCAGGCACAGGACTTTTAATTTTGCACTTCGCAGTTTTCCCCCAGTCTTTAAAAATAATTAGTTATAACAAGCGAAATTCCATATCTAGCCCCATCCCACACCTGTTTCAAAAACTTGAATTGCATGTAGCAGTTGTTGGGCGAATGGTGTCTAAAGACAAAATGAATTGTAATTTTATTTTCCTTTTAAAGACAGGTTCTGTGTGTTTTTTATTTTTATTTTTTCCGAGAAATGTGCAGTCTGTAAACACTTTTTGATACCTTCTGATGTCAAAGTGATTGTGAAAGCTAAATGAAGTAGGCTCAGCGATAGTGGTCCTCTTACAGAGAAACGGGGAGCAGGACGGGGATGGGGGTGGTAAGGGAGGGTGCCCACCAGACGAATCAGGATTTGTGCTAGGGGAAAATAAAACATAAATTAATTCTATTTCTTGGACATTCCCTTTCCTTACATTCTGAGGCTCAAAACCACCAAGTTAACTTTTCCTTGTAGTGGTTGGAGAAATTGGCTGAGTTCAACCATTCATTGTAAGGGCCGTTCAAAACTTTAAATCTATGTATTGCAAAAATGGAAGGACTGTAGTTAGCGGGGATGATGTTAGTGTGGCCAAGGACATGTGGCAAGTTTTCAAGCACTGAGTTTCTCTTCCAAGACCATAGACTTACTAAAGAGAGCAACAAATGCTTCCTTAATGTCTTCTATACCAGAATGTAAATATTTTTGTGTTTTGTGTTAATTTGTTAGAATTCTAACACACTATATACTTCCAAGAAGTATGTCAATGTCAATATTTTGTCAATAAAGATTTATCAATATGCCCTCAGAGTAGTCGTCTTGGGAAACTGAATTGGATCTTTACAAAAAAGTACCTCTATGATTTGAGTGTGGTCCTTTCCCAAATGGGCTCAAGAAATCCTGGCTCCCCACCTGCAAATGGGCCGTGTTGTTGGCTTCCGGTGACATTTTAAAGAGAGATGAAAGTAGAGAAGGGAGTTGATTAGGATAACTAAAGTCTTTTAGAAAGAGAGAAAAAGTTTTTTTTTTCTTCAAGCAGACTTTTGCCTGTAGGTTGCATGCCCTACTGGAGGGGGTTCCATTTGAACTTCAGATCCAAAATTGGCACTTGTCTTTACCTCTGTTTTTTTTTTTTTTTAATTTAAACATAGAACTATGACTTGAAGAACATTCTCCCAGTATTGGGAAAAACACTTAGCAGAATCAGAATCCTGGGACTTCTAAACTTGGTTTCTGACTTCAAAACCCCTTAAGTACAAGTCTCCCCCACCCCCTCTCCCTTCTTTCCTTCCTTCCTTCCATTCTTTCCTCTCTCCCTGGCCCCAATCTGCCAAAGGTGATGGGATGAACCCAAAGGCCTCAGGAACCTTATAAGGCAAGCATTCTGAGAAACCTCCAACTCTTAATTTTAACATTCAAGAAAAAGTTGTAACCATTCTTGGAGGAAACTTAGCTTTTCCCTTCCTCCTTCCCCCTTCTGGGGGTATGAGGTTGTTTTTGCATGCTTCATTTGCTTCTTATCCTGATAGGCTGCATTAATCAGTTTTATTTCCATTGATAGAGAAACCTCGTCTGTTCTGTTCGAGCTACAAAGCGTCCTGCGAGCTTTTGTGAAAGTGCAAATCAGTTTAAGCAATTATCATACCAGGAATATGAAGGGGAAAGAGGAGGCCCTGCCCAGTGGTCTCCTTTAATCTCTTAATCCATGGATCCAGGGGGGCTGCCTGGACATAATTTAGGACAATCTCCCCACCCTTTACACTGTGATAAGGCCAAGTTACAATGCAGGGCAAAAATACAAGCTTTGTTAACATCCTGCCTTGAAAAGTTAAGATTAGACATTCTGTGCACGTGTGGGGACTATAGGGCACTATGGAAATTTTCTTTCTGTTTTTCCTCCCCTCCTCAAAAATAGAATTCATTCTCCATCTCTCCCCCATCCACCCCCCCATCTCTGCTTGTCTCCCCACTTTCCCTCAGTAGACCTAGTTGCTCATAGTGCCTGTACATAGACCCCTCTTGGAAAGTGTGCTATGCCAGGGTGAGAGGGGTGGGCTTAAGGGAGATCCCCCACTGGCATCTTTCAGGGACAGGTGCAGCCCTGGTATCACCGAAACCCGAAACCCAAGTGGTGCTTTCGGCTGCTTGGACAGCAGGACTCTCAGTGACTGCTAGCTGTCCCTTGGCAGGCAGGCAGTGTTCTCCAAACGCATCTCTTTCACTTGAACTAGTCCAGGTTACCTTTCAAACCCAGAATGCCTCAACCACGGAGCTCTCTCCCAGTAAAATTTACACTTGCCTTTCCAGAAAAAAAATTCTCACCTTGGTTTATGGCTAATTTCTGTAGAAACCATATATATTTTTTTTAAGTGCAAGAAGAGGGAGCAGTGGTGAAGATTGTTTTTTTTTTTTTTGTTTTTTTTGTTTTTTTTTTTTTTTGGTAAACGTCCTATGTAGTGTAACAGCAATAAAATCATCAGAGAATACTATTAGCTTTGAGGAAGAAAAAAAAAAACTAAAAGCTTTATTACAAACCAAGCTTTGAAAATAGGGGGGATTAGGTGGCTGAAAGGGTCCCACAATGGTAAGAAGAAAAGGTTTCATGCTAATGAGGTTAATGCCCTTTGTATCTCCGGCCTCCACATCTTCATTACGCGCTATCTCCGGCTGCACGGAGCGGCTCAGAGCGCTGCAATCCACTCCAACGCCCCCCTTCCCGGCCCAAAGAAGGATTTGATAGCAGCTCTGTTCAAACTAGATAATTATATCTTTTCAAGTCGGAATTAAGATAAAGAAAGTGAAGCAGAGGCGGCTCGCCTTGATCCACTGCAAACAAATTTGGCGCACTTTCGAGTCCTTCCCCCCCGCCTCAAAAAGGCAGGACAGTCAGCTTATTAGCCGCTCGTTTGCTTTATTAATTCATCTATTTAAAGTGGCAGGATTAGAGCGTCTAATGTGGACGCGGGCTGCTGTGGCGCTGAGGAATATAAATATTTGCGAGATGCCATCCCGCGATGACTATCTGGGCGTGGGGCGCCGCGCAGGGTGCGCGGGACGCGTGTGCTCTACGACTGCGTCCCCTTCCCAGTATGCGCGTGCTAGGCTGGAGTCTTCTGGGAGCTGTATGCCCTCTCCTGTTACATAGGTGCTAGGCCTGAGTGCTCCTGGGCAGGGCTCTTTGGGTACCGTGGGCCGGACTCTGCGTTCCTTCCAGCACGGGGCTAATTGCATGCATGTTGCCATGTGGTTTTGTGACCCGAACAGGGATGTAGGTCACGAGTTTGATCCACGTCCTGTTTCCTTGTTGGTTACTTGTGGGCCTTTCCTGTGCACCACCCTGTGCTAAGTGGATGTTCCAGAGACGCGGGTTCCTAGTTTGGGTTGCTCGGAGAGGGTCAAACGGAATATACAAAGCAAGTGGGCCGAGGCGACTCTCTCCTGCGTGGCACACACACTTGGGTTCCGTATGCGTTTCTCGCTGGGTAACCTGTTCCTCCGCGAAGGCTGCAGAAACTCTAGGGGTGGCAGAAGCCTTGGACCTCCGTTAGTTACCCTTCCTAGCTCTTGTTCTGGTTGTACGGTACTCCCAGCTCCCTCGGACTCTGCTTCTGGCAGCCGAGCCAAACCCGAGCGGTGCGTTGGCCACCGTCGGGAACCTGCCGGGCCACTTTTGTGCTGGGGGCGGATTGTGGCAGCTGGAGAGGCCCGCCAAGCGGGCCGGGCAGAAAGGGAACTCGGGCCTGAGCGTGGCTTTGGAAACCTCGGCTCCTCCCCGTCCCCAACAGGAAACAAAGTTGTGGGCGCTAGGGCTGACTGGGGAGGGACTCTGGCAGTTCGGAAGCCTGGCCAGGGGCCCCCCGCTCTGAGGTGGTGGGGATATGGGCTGGGTTGCCCAAGTGTGGGCTGTGGCAAGTCGGTATCAGGTCGAGTTAGGGTGAGGGTCAGCGATTGTGAGTTTGTAGAGGTGTGTGTACTAGTTAGTTGTGATGCAACTGTCTGCGGATCCTGGAAATGCAATTGTGTGTCTCACTCGGGACTTGAGTCAGTTTGTGTCGGTAATGGTAGAGGGTGGAGGCTGCTGAGGCTAGAGCTACTTGTGTAGATGTTGCGAATGTGCCAAGATGTCGGTCTTTCATTTCTCATGCGGATTGTTTTGAGTTAGGGCAAGAACTTGCATTTGTAGGACTGCGGAGTGCCTATGAAGGTGTGAACATGCAGTTTATTGGATTTGTGTGTCAGGGTCTGGTCGCCCGGTTGAGTTCTGTTGAAGTTCCATCTCCAAGGATGGAGTGGCCTCAGGGCCTCAATGTGTGTGACTTGGGGGGGGGCATTTCTTCGTGTTTAGGTGGGAGCTCCTGCGATGATCATCCTAGTCCAGCACTAGGGCAGCATTCGTATCTGTTCTGGGGGCTCGGTGCTCCTGTGTCTTGTCAGGAGGCTTGGGGTGTTGTCCGTCTTACCTCCGATCCCGAGTTGGGCAAAACCACCGTTCCCCCCACCCTTTAAACTGCGCATTTTTCTAGTCAGCCTTTATTATTCCGGCAATCAGCGACTGATTTATTTGGGTGCTGCCACCCGGCAGCCGCGGGTGGGGCAGAGGATGCGGGCCTACAGCGTTGGGCCACCGCGCCCGGATACAGAACTGCGTCCGCGGTCCGCGGCTCGGCCCGCTGATTTATTTTCCCCACTAACCAGCCCCGTAGCGAGCGGGAAGTGGGAGTTTTGAGAACCCTCTGACCTCAGCCGTGACCCCGCTCCAGGAGGCAGCTTCTCCCAGCACGACCCTGTGCACCAGGAAACCCCAGGCAGTGCCACACTTGAAAGCGAAAGGTCCATTCATCAGCCGCGCCCCAGCGTCTAATTGGCCTTTTGTTTATTAGTGCCTGTTGCCCGGCGGGGGAACTTGGGAGGGCCCTGGGGCTGCAAGTCGGGGTGCCTGGGGTGGGCAGAGGGCCAGTGCCCAGAGCCAAGGTCTCTTTAAAGCAAAGGCGCGTCGCACTCCTCCAGGGGGGCGCCAGAGAGCGCCAATGATCACTACCACGTGCGAAAATGAGCTCTCGGCCTGGTCCTGGACCTGGAAAACCCATGGCTTCTTCCCTGCCCCACCTCCACCTGCAAACCAAACTCTCCTCTCTCCTCCGATTGCAGGTCCGCCTTCCTGTCTCTCCCTATTTTCCAAGGAGGCGCTGGTTTTGGGGCTGAGTTGGGCTCACATCCTGCCCTTCTTCATGCATCAAGTTCATCTTCCTTGTTAGCTTCTTACCCAAGAGAGACTCTGGGCTACCCTCACCAACTAGGCACCAACGGGCACTGTCATGGCACTCTTCTGCTGAGTGAGGAATTGAGAGAACTTTTGGCATAGCCAGGGAGGTGGGAGTTCCCCCAATTTTCATGGATCAGGGGGAAAGGAAGACCAGTTCTCCACCACTCCAAACTCCACCTCCTTGATTCCTACCTCGGATTCAGTGTCCAATTTCCAAACCTAACCTCCCAGTCCCCCTTTCTACTCCACCCTCTCTGCCCTTCCACACACCTGCCAGAGGAGCCCTAGAGAAAGCACAGGAGTCCTACCAGAGGCCCAAAGGCCAAGACGCACCTGAGGGGTCTTGGAGATGCCCAGGTTGGCATGGGATCGCTTTTGGAAAATGAGCAAAGAGGACCAGCTTTGCCTGGTACTGGCCTGACTGCCAGCAACCTCTGAGATCTGGGTGCCTCAGTCAGGCCCCAGACTGCCTCTGCCCCCAGCAAACTCCAGGTCCTATATATAGCCCGGGTCTCTATAACCCTGGCTGGAACCTGACGTCAGGAAGAACTTGATCTTGCCTGCTTCACTCCTGCTTCTGAAACTGATCCTTGAAATGAGAGAACAGACTCTACACAATTCCCATGGCCTTGACATAAGGTACAGCGATAAATATACACCACTAATGAGCAATTACCATATAATCACCTTCCAATTAGCTCGCATAATGATGAATTAAACATTCTAGCAGGCGGGATTAGGTTTCTTACTTTGTATATTATTTACGAAGGCTATAGCTTCTGCAAAGAACCAAATATCAAATTAGATGGGGGAATTTTCACTGGGGGGTAATTATGCACTCAGGCCAGCGGCTGTGTTCTGGTCACTTGTCAAATGAGGTCTCCTGCAAGGTACTGACTAGTTTATTTTCCCTTTTCCTTCTCTCTTTAGTTTGCAATTGCCTTTCCTTTTCCCTTTTACCACCCTGGGCAGAGTGGGACACGGGGCTGGGTGATGACTAGGTGAGGTTTGGGGAGGGACCTCAGTCTCCAAGGAGGATGCGCTGTAGGCATAGAGACCCTCCCATCACGTCTTTGGGGTCCTGTACTCCCTGGTCTCTGGTCGCATTTCTCCAAGCCCAGGGTGGGCGCTCCGTCGTTCCTGGGGGTCTCTTCGTTGCAGTTGCGACCCCAGAGCAAAAGCGGCGGCTCCTCGCGAATGCAGAGCGTAGGGCCAGGCGGCTGCCCACTCCCTCCACCGCGGGCTTCCCACCGCGCCCCGGGCGCCGCCGCCCGCAACCTCTGGCCTCCTGGAGGCTTCCTTTCGGTCTTTCCGACTTCTACCCCCACTCCCACCCCAGTAACAGCGAGAGGAAAGGTGGCGATTGGGGGGGGGGACAAGGAAACAAACAACAAACCTCAGCCCCGCCCGCAGCCACCTCTCTTGTTCGGAAATGAATTTTGGCAAGAGATTAGTTCCTAATCTGATCTAACGCGGCTGACATTTGGGAAGAAGATGAAAATGGCAGCTCAATTTCATTCTGAAACGGGGTCACTTCGCGGGGCTCTGCTCCCCAGAGAACGTGGACGCCCCTCCCCCACTCTCCCCTTAACCAGAGGAACTGGCTTGGAGCTGGAGGGGCGCCAGCGCAGGGACTGTCCCAGCCCCCGACCCCGGGGGTTGAATGTCGGTTGAATGTCGCGGGTAGGAAGCTGAATGGGTCGGGCAACTCTGTTCTCTGCCACCTCCTTTCAGTACATTTGCTTGATCAGAATGGGGGCCCCTGAACCCCCATCTGGACTCTTCATGCTAGAGAGTCTCTTTCTTGTGGCAGGCTCATGGAAGGTAAAAAAGTTCCAGGAGTGATCAATGAAGCAATTAAAATGCAGTGTCCCCAAGGCCTGCCCGTTTCTTCCCTTGTGTTCTTGGGGCAGGTAAAACTGCATCCAGAGCTGGATGGCTAGCCTTGGTAGAAGGTCTGGCTTACTAGGAAGACATGGATCTGGTGATAATACTTCTTGCACTGGCTCCAGGAAGCTGCAAAGTCCTGGGAGGTAGGAGCCAGGCCTCCTTGGAGAGAGAGGTTCCCTTTCTCCCCAGACCAGTTCACACTGCAAACCCAGAAGTGGGAGGGCCATGTTCTCGGTCACCCAGCAGGCCTCATAGTGCCCAGTCTCTGAACTTAGCTGGGACTGTGCCAGTTAGCAATGGCTTCATCCTGGGTCAGGTGAGAGGGGGAAGGTGGAATTGATTGTTAGGGGACCTGTTTATTCCCTGGATCCTGTCCTTCAGGGAGGATTCCTGGAAGCCTGGCACTTCTGAGGCCCTGCCTGTGGAGTGCAGGGCCTGATATGGTAGTTGAAGCCATTGTCTTCAGTGCAGGCCAAGGAGCAGGGAAGAATTTGTGCCTGGATCCCTGCCAGTGAGCATGGTAATGAAGAGGGCTCTGTTCCTGACTTTGGCCTGGAACCTTGCGTGCTGGTGTCCACAGAGGCATGAGTGGCTGTACCTGAATGTGCTTGTACAGCACGTAGCTTTCAGCACGTGATCACATACTGTGTATATAAGTGTGCATGGGACACATAATTGCTGCAGCCTGTGCCATGTATCCTTTCTTCTGGGTGGAGGGTTGCTGTGGCCTGGCCAGTGACATCTGGATTTCAGTGAAGCACCCACACTCAGCCCGTATACAAGCTGTAACTTTGGTAGGGATATCTGGGTGTTGGATGTGATGTTCTAAAAAAATGCTTTCATTATTGAGAATCAGCTTTTCTCTGAGCAGTCTCACCTTTACTGGTGTACCCCTAGCTGAGGAATGTTCCTGCCCCTTCCAGTATGGAGGATCTAAATAGCAACCACCACTGCCATCTGTGACCCTCAGGGTTCCTGGACATCATGCCAAGGCTGGTAACCACAGGGACCTTTGCACTTGTGAGTGAGGCTGAGCAGCTGGGAGTGCACATGCACATGTTTGGAAGTGTGTAAGTGTGAACATTTGAGTGTGTGGGGGTGTGTGGCACAGGTGTAATGGCGGGGTGAGGCATAACTGAGCATGCGTTTTTTTCCCCCACTTGTTGTACTAGACATGAAATCCAGGAATGTTCTGCCTTTGGACTATATCCCCAGCCCATTTTTAATTTTTGTTTTGAGATAAGGTCTCCCCAAGTTGCCAGGGCTGGCCTCTCACTTAGGCCTCCCAAGTGGCCGAGATTACAGGCATGTGCCACAGTTCCTGTCATGACCAAGCATGTTGGTCAATAAAGTGCATGGGGAGGTGCTGGCTTTCCTAGCAACCTTGTCGACCTGCCCCCTTGGTCAAGGCAGTCTGCCTCTGCAGGGCTCACCACATCCCCCTCCTGCTCCCCCCACACCACATCTAAGTGACTGCAATTATGCTCTTCCACAAAAAACAGAAGTGGAGTCTAATACTGTAGACCACTTCAAGTGGAAGGCCACTGCTTTGTTAAGTAAATGATGCCACGCAATTCAGATGTTCTTCTCCTACTTGTATAGGAACAGCACAGAGGGACTTCTGCACCCCAGGAGGGGGCTTCCAGTGCTGAGGTTTAAGAAAAGCCAGAACACTGTAAAGACCCCTCTTCTCTGCCCACACCCCCTGCCACCCCATACCCTGCTCCCTCAAATCTTAAGCTTTCACAGCTGATAAGGAGATTTTTAGAATATGCTATAGGTCAGTCCTGTTTGTCCCAGCCCCAGGAGGGGACAGAAAGAGATTGTGTGTTCGCCTGTGTGTACTGTGAGATGTGTGTGCCATCAGTTGTAAGTGTAAACCCCTGGAAGAACAGTCTAGAGAGGTCACTCAGTTCTCACCCCCTTGAAGGAAATAGGTGGGCCAGCATCCGACCTCATGAGCTCTCAGGAGCTCTCTCCCTCTCCTGGCCTCGGGCCTCACACAACCATTGCTTTTGCTCCAAACACCTACTACGTGCCAGGGCTTCAAAAATATGATGTTGGTTCTATCCCCCTGCCCACACCACAGGTCAGGTCCTTGGCATCTGTCCTTCCTACCACTATTCTCATGGGGCTTTCTTTCTAGTGCAAACTAGAGGAGCCATGGAAAACACGTGGGGGATGGAGAGAGAGAGAGAGAGCTCTGTGTTCTCTCTTCCCCAGGTCCCTGACTTGCTCTCTCCCACCAGTGAAAGGGACCAAATAAGATAGGATCTGCAGTAGGCCCACCTGAACCCATGTACTGTCTGCTGTTCTGTCTGATTGTGGTCTTCGCCCATGTCTCCATGCCTGTGCTCTGCTTGCTTGGAGCCAGGGAGGTAGCTGTGTCCAGCAAGAGTGGAAGACAGACCCCCTGCCCCTTCTCTGGGTGTTCTTTCCTCCCTCCCTCCCTCCTTCCTTCTTTCTTTTCTCCTATCATATCTGCCTGCCTGTCTGTCTATCCATCCATCCATCCATCCATCCATCCATCCATCCAACTTATAGAATTTATTGCACAAATACATTCATATATATGTGATTAATTATAATTATTGTTTACTACAGGAAAATATTTGAAGCAATTGAAATGCCCATCAGTAGGAAATTGGCGAAATAATTTACCTTAGGATTGGGTGTTATGCATTAGTTGAAAAGGCAGAGTTCATGTTCTAAAATGGGAGTTCCTCTCAGATATGTAAATGTTAATTAACAGAAGCAAAAAGAATGTGCAAGGAATATCAGGAGTGTGATAGAAATACATACAAGGTGTTTGAATTCATTGGAACTTGCCCATAGTCTTTTTTAGGAGGAGACAACAGGAAGTGGTAAGTGGATTCCGTAGTCTGTTCTGGAAGCAGAGGTGTGGTTTCCAGCTCCCTCAGCACCTGGCTCCAACCCTCCAGATTCAGGTCTGTCTTCTTGAATGCTAATGTTGCCTTTGTAACGGGGATATGATATGGAGGCTTAGGATCCTGGAGGTTCCCTCCAGCGCTCAGTGGGCCCATCCCTTGCTCTAACCACTGTACTTCTGTGAATGCCATCCAAGGCTTAGTTCCAGAAGTTAGCCAGCCCAACTTTCCCTCCATGAAAGAAACTTATAGGAGGCCTCCCTGGAGGTCCACAGCCTGGGTTTGGAGATTTCCGGTGCTGAGAAGCTCATTACCCACCAAAGTTGCTTTGTCTGTTCTGAAATAGCCTTGAGTAGGCTTTTCTCTGAAGTCTGACCTGGCGACACGACAGTTGTTTGAAATACTCCCTCTGCCCACTCCCTCTCATTATTATAAACAAACAAAACATACAAAAAATACAAAAATACAAACAGTGCAGGTAGTGTAAGGTACATACCTAGCCCAACTTTATCATACTGTCAGTGAATTGTGTCCTCTCTCCAGGTTTATATATTGAAATCCTAACCCCTAGTAATGCAGACTGTGACCTTATTTGGAGAGAGTGTCTTTATAAAAGTAATCAAGTTAAAATGCGCTCATTGGAGCGGTTCCTAATTCATTATGACCAGTGATCTTAGAAGAAGAGGAAATTTGGACACGGACAGACATGCAGGCTAGATGATGAGAAGACTCCATCCTGGAAAGTTACCCAGGGCTGGGAAGAGCTCCAGGGCCTCTGGGAGGACCAACACTGCTGACACGCCGATCCTGGAGTTCCAGCCTTGTGAGAAAATAAATTTCTGGTGTTTAAGCCACCCCGTCTGCTGTGCTACTTAGTTCTGGCAGCCCTGGCAAGTTCATACGAATTATCTGCTCAAGGTCAATCTCGTTCTGTCTGCACTTCCTGGGCCTTCCACATCTCAGGCTATTTTGAAGAAAATTCCAGACATTATATCTTTTCCCTACTAACACTTTTAGGATATACCTTTAATAGAATGCTTCAAAAATGTTAACCACGAAACCACGGTTCCTTAATAATTTGACCGTCTATGAGGTAGGCGAGGCACTGATTTGTGAGTACACTCAGGTCCGGCCAGGCTGGGCTCTGGACTCTGGACTCCTTCACAATTCAGCTTCCACTTTCCTTGAATGTGAGGGTCTTGTGGATCCAGGTGAACCAGACTCGCCAGCCCCAGACCCTGGGAAGGAGAATCTGGCATCTGCCTTCATGTTGCCCACGTCCCCCGGTTAGCTTGTACCATAGTGACACAGTGAGAACACCTGTAGGTTCTCTGAGTCTCATTAGGCAAGATGTTCTCAGAAATTTCCAGAAATAGCAAATGTTTTGTAGAACTGAAAAAAAAAATATATATATATATATATGTGCAATCCTTCTGCTGGCTGGGAGGTATGAGAGCATGAGACAAAATATCCGTTCTGCCTGTTTGGAAACCTCCATGATAATGGACCTGAATCAAAATGAATGAATAAGATGAGTGAATAAAAATAATTTTAAGAGCTGGCTCTTGCATGCCATGTACTTTCCATGTAATGTAGTAGATCTCATATCAGTGTGGTGAAGGCAGTGTCATAGGATTATCCCTACTTTGCAGATGAGAAAATAGACCAGGTAAGTTTTTTTGCCCAAGGTCTCAGAGCAGGAAGTGGCTTGGACAGTACCTGATTTGAGGTGAGTTGTGACCTGAGGGCTCATTCTCTCTATTCTCAAAATCATGCTTGTGCTCCTATGGCCCAGGCTCTGAACTGAGCTTTTCACATGTCCTGTTTCATTTACTCTTCGCAGCATCTCCACGGGGTGGATTCTGTGAGCACGCCCATGGTACAGAGGAGGACACTGAGCTCGTGAGTGATGGGATGGCCTCAAGGGGCCAAGGTCAGAAGTGGGAAAGAACTAGGACAGGAACTAGGTCTACCTCGCTATAATGTCTAGATTCTTAACCCCAAATCCTTTATCTAGAACCTTCCATGGCTCAATCAAATGTATTAGCTGTGACTCAGGGAGGGACCTCCTGGTGACATCAGGAGATAGATAGGAATACAGTTATGGGCCGGTATGCTTCTTCCCTAAGATGTGACTGAGGAGGCAGCTTGGACACAGGGGGAGCCATCAGCACAGGTTGGTGACTCCCTCCCCACACAGGGAAGGAGACACTCAGCGGAGGCAAACAGGCTCCCCATCTCGTCCTCGGCTGTGCTGCATTGCTAAGTAATTACACCCATGGCAGCTCGGCTGCACCCTCAGCAAATCAGGTGCTGATCTGAAGGTGTAATTAAGCAACAGTGAGTGCAATTAGCAATGGCGAGTGCCTTCCCTCGCTGGTGGGGCAATCACGGGTGAAGAGCCTGTTCAAAGACCTGGTAGATGCCCCCGGTCCCACCCTGTTCTGAGCCTTGGCAAAGAGATACCTCGAAGCCAACTTCTGTTGGGTTTCTAAATTTTGGGGAGAACCTTCGGTTGTGTCAGGGTACTAAACATAATTAGCATTCTTGAGGAACAAAATACACACAAGCCTGCTATTGTTTTCTTAATTATATGCCTTCAGATATAAAACAATCCCTTGGTGTTGGTGATGTGTTGATTAATTACCCCAAACAGTTCCTTTTGAAAGTTAGGAAATGTGTCTCTTGACCTCCTTCTCCATTTCACAGGAGCCAAGCTGGCCGGGTTCCTCCTTACTGGGCCGAAAAGGAGGAGGAGCAAGGGATACCTTGGGCAGGGGGGGCCAGGCTGGCTGGCAGGCATTTGGGGGCTTTGCTGGACTTGAGGTGCTAGTGAGTGGTGCTGGGTGATTCTCTGGGCAGACCCAGGGAAGCCAGGTCTGCAGCCTGTGGGGAGGGACCCGTGCTCTCCTGGGTTGGTGGGGTGATGATGGAGCCAGGTGGTATGCCCTGGTAGCTCAGTGAGCATCCTCATCTTGCCCCTCAAGCCTTGGGGAAGCAGGCCATGGTCAGGCAGCAAGGGGCACATGCCTGGCCTGAGAGGGTCCACAGGCTGAGCCAGGAAGGGCTTTGTCAAGTGTGTATAAATAACACTGTGGGTGCTGAGGGCGAAGGAGAGGCCCCTGCAAAGAGCTCTGGAGGTGTGTGTGTGCAAATATGTGCATGGCTGTTTATGTGTGTGTGTGCACGCACATGGGTTCTATGTATTTTTGTGTTTGCATGTATGTGCATTTGTGCATGGGTGTTTTGTGCATGTTGGGGATATATGTGTGGTGTGTGCATGTGTGTGCTATAAGTGCATGTACACACGGGCCTGTATAGGAGTATATGTGTATAGGTGTGTGTATTTGTGTGTTCTGGGTGTGTGTATGCATAAATGAGTGTGTGTTTGGGGGTGTGTGTGTTTGTGTGTGTTGGGGCGATGGGTCAGGATGGGTTTTCTTTGAAGTGCCAGGTTTCAGCCATTGCTCACTCGGGCCTGGAGTGCCTACCTCTGTCCCCCTCCTGGGGATATGCTCCTTGCCCTTCTAGGGCAGGCTCACACTCTCCATGCCCAGGAAGTGCTTGTGGGGCCTCTCCAGCATAGAGGCTCCCATCATTGCCCCATCCTGGTGTCCCATGGGGTCACCTCTCTCCCTTAGGTCACAGGACTGCAGGTGGGGACGGAGCCAGGCCTTGTCCATCTCTGCTGCCCAGTATTGCCACTTCCCCCAGTGCTGCTCAGTGCACCCTGTCCTCTCCTGCCCCCTCTCGCAGTCCCGCCTTCCCACATCTCTCCTCCCCGTCACTTCTGCCTGCCTGTGTATTTCTCTGAGCATCTGCCTTTTCTGTCTCATTACTAAAAATATTTGAGGTGGCCCCATAGGGATTATACTTAAACTTAATTAATGATACATAAGAGGTCTAAACACATTATAATGTACAAATAAGACAGTAAAAAAAATCCATACTGGGGAAGCCATAAATAAAATAGTCAAGGCCGGGGGAAAGTTGGCAGGAGACATGTTAGATCTTATCATCTCTGCCTTGCGGTGACAGCGATCACGGCCAGCAGTCATGGAATGTGCTTGGTGCTGGGCTCTGCACTTCATGTGTATCATCTCATTTCAACTTCTTGCTAATATCCCCAGAGCCAGGAGCTCTCGTTAACCTCATTTAAAAAATGACCACACTGGACTCAGAGTGGTTCAGTGTCTTGCCTGAGGTCACACAGCCAGTAAATGACACAGCAGGGATTTGAGCAGAGATGTCTGGTCTTTGGAGAAGTTCATAAGCAGGCTGTACCAAGGAGTGACAGGCTGGGCGTCTGGGAATGTGTGCTGGGGGGGGAAGGAGAGCTTACTGGGAGCTCTTGAGGAGCAGGATGCTGAGACGGGTGGAGAGGAAGGAAGGAGGAGGGTCACCTTGATGACCCAGGAACATCAAGAGGTCAGTGAAAACCAGAGAAGAGAAGGTGACTCAGGCAGCCCTCGGGCTCGTCAGGAGGGCATGGGAGCAAGCAGACCTGAGCAGAGGTGCTTGGAGGTAAGGTCACCGCAGGGTTCTGGTAACCCCACAGAGGAAGCAGAGTCCCTGTGTCCCCTCCCCAGTGGGAGGTCTCTCCAGGAGAGGAACACAGCCTTGTCTTGGGCACACCTGGTTGCCCCACTGACCGGCTTGGATTTCAGGAAGGCCAGATAACAGGCTGGGAGCCCTCCCCAAGGAGGGGCCTGTGTGCGCGGATTCTCTGGCCAGGCCCAGTCCCCTTAACTGGCCACCGACCAAAAAACTACTTACCCTCCCGAGAGCAAGTGAGGGAACTGTATACCCGTGGGGTGCAGGGGCGCTGGGAAGCGAGGCTGCTGCGTGGTGGGAAGTCGGGGTGGGGCGTGCGGCTGTACAGAGAAGAGTCTTTCAGGAGGAAAGGAGAGAAAGTGTTGGTCTCAGGGGGAGAGTTGAAAGCCGGGGCTTACAAGGGGAAACAGGATCACTTCCTGCCCCCTGCCCAGGGCAAGTCTTGGGAAATCTCTTAGCAACGTGCGTTTACAAATCTTAGCTGAAATTATTGACTTGGGCAAGACAAATGGCCGGGAGACCCAGCTGCTGGCTCCTGGGGATGAATGAAGTTCCATCCTAATGGCCCTTCCCTCATTCTGGCCTGGAAGCATCCGAGGAACTGGCTTGTAGAGTCTATTTTCTTGGCACCCAGAAGCCAGCTTCCCACCCTGGCTCAAAGGTCACTTGGACTATCCGGGCCGCTCAGCTCACCTACCTGCCACGAGCTGCTCAGCCTCGCTTCTTCAACCACAAACAAGGGCAACAAGAAGACCTACCACACGGTGGTTGTTCAGATGAAGTGAGCCGAGTACGCAGCAAGATTTCAATGCAAGGCACTCTGAGTGCTACCAGCCACCTGGGGAGCAAGGCCATTCCATTACCAGGAGTTCAGCTTTCTCTTGACCTCGCTCTGCTGTCACCCAGCCCTGCTGTCAGACAGTGTCAATTTCTGCAGGGAGATGAACCCTGGGTCAGAGCCAGAAGACACGAATCCAGCTCCAGCTCTTTGTCTGTATGACTTTGGGCCAGTTCCTTTGACTCTCTGGGTTCAGTTCTTTCACCTGGGTGGCGGAGGAATGGACCAGGGAGTGGCCTCCTGGGCCTCTGAGCTAGGCCTGGCAGGATGGATCCTAAGCTATAAGGAAGATCCCAACGAGAAGGGAAATACCTTTCCTCCCAGCACAACTCAGCCTGCGTCCTGGGGCATCTTTGCTGCCATGCAGGCTTTGTCTGAGTTGGGTGGGGACGATTCCTTCCTATGATCTGAACAGGTCTAGCCTCTGAACACATGCAGCACTGGAATTCAGAGAGCTGCTCCCCTGAGATGTCTTTTGTGGAAATCATTGCTCTGAGCCCCTGCCCAGAGTGGGGTGTGCTTGGTGATCTTGGAGCAGCCGAACCCTGGACTGGCATGGCCAGATTTAGCAAATAAAAACATAAGACGCCCAGTTAAATTAGAAGAGCTCTACTGGATTGTTGTAATTTATTGACAAATGGTGAACATAAGACATTTATTGTGGACCACCTTGACATCCCCCCCCCCCCCCCAGGACACAGGACACATCTAGCAAACACGGGACATATCTTTGTATCTAGGATGCCCGGCAACACTGCTCCCAGAGGCACCCAAGTCTGTGACATTTGGACTGAAAACTGCAGAGAAATTCCCAGTTTGGAAAACAGGCAGGTCACCTGAGGGAGTTTTGGGGAAAGAGGAGAAACGGAAGGAAAAGGTCCAAGGTAGGTCCTAGGGCTTTGCTGGAGGAGGGGGCCTGAATGCACTAAGTCCCAGAGATGATCCCTTGCCTTCTTCAGGGAGAAGTGCCCAGCAGCCTGCTTACCACACCACTGACCTGGTACTTTGGGGGCAGCTGCCTGGGGAACCATTGCTAGTGAGCATGGGAAGGACCTGGCTCAGGCTCCACTTCCTGCCCCTGTGCTCCAGCTTGGATCAGCCCTCTTCCTAATTCTTTGTTCATCCACCATCTCAGTGGGCAGCGGGACCTCAAGCTTTGCAAATGATTAAATTGAGGCCCAGGGCGATTCTGCGAGCACCTCTAGGATGTTTGCTGTGGAACTAACAAGAGGTTTCTATCCTCCCATGAGCCATGCTGGACAGGTCTCTCCGGCCACATGGGGCTGGAGCCTGTGCAGGGTGTGTGAGGGCTGCAGGTGGTACCACAGTATATAGGGAACTGACCAAGCTGTGTGGCAGGGCTGAGGCTTGGGTTGTTGAGTTAATGCAGGAAACGTCACCTGTCCAGTGCGTGGACTACACACAGGGGCTGGGAAGGATGTATTTATACTGTCAAGTGAAGCTCTGGCTGCCTTTATCCCATGCACGTTTATAAAGCAGTTTTGATCAATCAGGCACTGTGCTAGAAGCCAAGGGGATTCTTGGAGCAAGTATTGAGCACTTATTGTCTCCAGGGAGCTGCTGACAGGCTGGGAGGTCAGGGAGGGCTTCCTGGGGGAGGTGAGGTTCCGGCTATGGGCCCAGCTAGCTCCCAGCCCAGGACATACTCTTCAGCATGCTGAGCTTTAGGGCATGCTGGAGGGAGTTGCCTGGTGTGCCCACAGACTGGACAGACACTCTTGGGTGGGAGAAGAGGGGAGTGAGTGTCTATCCTTGGCTAGAGTTTTGAAGGCCTGGGATGACATCAGCTCTTCATCTGCACTGTGACTTCCCAAGGCCAAGAGGGGAAGTGACAGGTCAGACCCAGGTGTGGGCCATCTTGTCCTGGCTGGAGGCTGCTCTGCTGAGAAGCTGCCAGCTCCTCCCTAGGTGCCTGCTGTGGCCTTTGTTCCCATGTGTGGGGATGCATTGACCCTCTTCTCACCTTAGGGATTCCATGTGGTCTTTATTTTCATGTGTAGCAGTGATGGATGTTACTACAAAACATCAACAACAACAACAACAACACACAAGAGAAAATGGCAAGAGAAGCCTACCTTCCCCTGCCTGGCTCTTTCCTCTGTTCTTCTGTGTGGCCTGACTGATGGAATTTGACAATCCAGGCTCATTAGCTCAGGAATCGCTTACAACGAGCAGCCTGCTTGGGGAGGAAAAAAGGGCTTTACTTTGGCGTCAGTGAGAACTTTGGCCTCCAGGGAGAAGATGCTGGAGGGGCTCACCCCCATTCCCAGGCTCCCCCTTCTGCTCTGCACAGGCTTCGTCCAACTGGGCTGTGACCCCTTTTCCAGGGAGGGGAGTCCTAGGTTCTGGAGGCCAGCATAGGCCTGCCTCCCCAGTCCATCTCCCAGCTTGACACCTGATTGTCACATAAAACTCCAACAATTTTCAGATGGGGAAACTGAGGCCCAGAAAGTGGCATGAAATGCCCAGAGTCACCCAGCATGTCAGGGAAACAGGAGGTGTAGACAGGAGTGTGGGGTCTGAAATCAGGAAGATGAGGCCACAGAGCCTGCCCCTACGGCTCCATGGCTGTGTGACCTTGGATAGTGCATGCCTTTACCTCAGAGGACTTCGAGAGGATCAAGATAACACACCTAAGGCACCAGCTCTGTGCCTGACATGGACCGAGGGCTCAGTGCCCCACTTACCCTATTCCTCTTGTTCCAACTGTGGTTGAGCCCAGACTGCCTGATTTCCTGTGTGGCCCATTAGTTCAAGGTGAGGCCTTTTCACAGCCTTGAGTTGTCCAGCAAAAGTCAAATAGCAAGCAGCAGGGTCACGGAGCACCCAGGCCCGCTCTGTGTTCCTGTTTTGACCTTCTTCTGAAGCATCCAGGGACTGGACTTCAGGGAAGCCAAGCTTCAGTGGGTTCCAATGTCCCCTGTGGGCAGCAGCATGTGTCCCTGTCATCACCCAGCACCCACTGAGTTGGCTTTGTAATAGCCTTGTCAAATGAATGAACGAATGATGGAAGGTTTTCCCATGGTCCTTTTCTCCAGACCCAGGCTCCTTGAGGGCTCTCTTCCAAGGCAGAAAAAAGCATGAGTTTTGGAGCTAATGGTCCTATTTCCTCATCTGCAGGAGGAGCATCATGTATCCCTTGGGACTCAAGAGAAGATGTGTTTGGAGAATTTGGCACAGAGCAGGTGGATCCAAAGAGGGTGCCCTGGCCTCACCCCATCCTACCTGCAGATGTGCCCCTGCTTTGCAGGCACCTCTCCTTCCTCTCTGTTCCTTATGATGCTTTTGGACAGGAAGGAGACATACTGAAATTCTCAGTGTACAGGGAGGAAACTGAGGCCAGAGAGGTAAGTGACTTGGCCACAAAGTCAGCAACAGAGCCAGAGACTCAGGCCACACCTCTGCTTGCAGTTCAGCAGGCTGACACAAATACAGTCACAATGAAACAGCTCAGCAGTTTCTCGGCCCTTTTCTTCACCTGCCCTGGGGATCTGCCGAGCTTTCCTGTTCTGAGGCATGAACAGTCCCCTCAGATGGAGGGCATTTTGGGTTTCCACCCCACAGATTTGGGTCAGGTTCCACAAAAGGGAAGGGGTCCCCAGGCATAGGGTGGGCAACGTGGACAGGGGGCTGAGGCCCCAGGCTGGGGGTCCTGCTCAGGCCAGCGTCCAGGGCGATGTGCTTGATTTCCTCCATGCACCTCTCCCATAACCCTGGACAAACAGGCCTCTCCACCTGGCTCAGAGTCCCGGTGATTAGGATTTAATGAGCTGGCTGCAGAGAGCTCAGCGGCTGGGGTCAGTCTTGGAGGCCTGTGGAATGCACCTCCACCATGGGCTGGGGCTCTGCATCTTGTGTTTGGGGCCAATCTGATCCTAGTGTATCTATTTGGAACCAGCGAGTCCCCCCAGAGCATTTTATCAGGTTATTTGGAATTAGGAGTTTAACAACCCACAGTGCAGATGTAGAAGGCTTGAAGGAGAGAGAGAGAGAGTAAATGAAGTTGGCAAGGGACAGCCTGCAGGGGAGAAAGGCGGAAGTCCCAGGCTGAGTGTTGGAAGCGGGCTTGATGATGTTGGTGACAGCAGGCTGCATCTTCCAGAACAGGAATCCCCCTGTGGTTTACAAAACACTTCCCCCGACATAATTCTACTTACATTGCACAATGTTGAGAGGTAGACTGGGCTTGCCTTAATATCTTGATTTTACAGACTGTGAAACTGAGGCTCTGAGAGGTGCTGGCTTCACGAGCCCTCTGGTTTTCCTGCCCTCATTGGGTTTCAGCGGGGTACTGTGGTGCATGCTGGTGGTACTCTGCCAAGGTCTTCCTGTGGGAGCCAGACAGAGGGGCAAACGGGCCTGAGAGTGAAGGGCCTATGGGGTGACTGATGGCAGCAGGAGAGGTGTGGGCCTGGCTTCCTTGCCCCAAGTTAGGAGGACAAATTCTGAGGTAGCATTGGCCTCCCGGCTGGAGCTGGGACTTTACCTGGAAGTGCCCCTTGCAGGGTTTCTGTCCTTCTCTGGGCCCCAGGCCTTCCTTCCACCTTTGCTGGGTCATTTCCTTAATAAGTCACTAATTATGCAAATGTCACCTCCAGGTCTGTATCTGACCCCTTTCCCCCAGACAGCAGCTGGGGGCTCAGGGCAGGGAGTACCAAGATGGTGACAGAGATGGCATCTGAGGGGGAGGGGAAGCTTTCTTGTCAAAACCTAACCTGGGTCAGGGAGTCCTCACTGTAGCTGCGGCTGCATGGGGGTGGGGTGGAGGTCTCTTGAGAACCCGCTCCAGTCTGTTCCAATCTGGTTGAGCTTAGAGAGCTGGGGACAGGGCCACAAACACATAGGGTACTGCCTGGGGTCTGAGAGAGAGATTAGTAGGTGAGCATGCAGGACATCTGTTACCCCGCCCTCCCCACACCACCGCTTTTCTTTTTTTTTCCTTGGTCAAACAAGTCTGCTCAAGTTAATGGTAAGCCGTAGAAGTGCAATTACACGAACAGCCCCGTAGTTGACGCGTTTAACTGGTTTTCATTGTCTTGTAAGGTGTTGAAGGCGGGACCCACTCTGGAAGATTCTTTCTAGTAGTGCAGAGGAGGGCACGGTGATGCAGCATGGGGCACCCTGAGTTTATGCTTTGTCCAGAGTTGTTGACAAGCAGGTGGTTCTATGGTTGGAGGACCATCTGTCATACGGGGAAGGCCATGTGCCAGCACCAGGCTTCCACCCACATCTCAGAATGTTTTCTGTTAATTTTCGTAGCATATATGGCTCGTGGTGACATCCTGAAGGGAATTCGTAGATAGCGCTTTCCAACTGTTATAGCCTGCGTTTGGGGACCTACAGTGACTCCAGCTTGTCCTGGGGGTGCTCTTAGGCACAAACCTGTAAGAGTGAGGGCAGCAGGACTGGGTAGAGGGAGATGTTGGGCTGTGGTACAGCAAAACCCAAGGCCTCTGCTGGCCCCATGGGGTCTCTGGAGCTAGGATTGCCCTTCGGAGATGTCCTGAGTTGGGGTCGGGAGGCTGGGTCTTTGCACTCTTGTGTTGACCACTCCCTGGACACCGACTGCTCCAGAGAAGTGTGAAAGCTTGAATGAAGCAGCTTTCGCCAGCTCAGGGCAAGTTCTGCAGAAGGACTCAGCTGAGGGCTCTGGACAGGGCAGCACAGGGCTGCACAGCCGTGAGCCTGCTGCTGTCTGACCTGTGCCCACTCACCATGTTCTTGTCCCTGTTTCATCAGATCTTTGGTACAGAGTCATCAAAAGGGAGGAAACATGCCTCTTCCAATCCCACTTTAGTCAGTGTGAATTTCTGGGGCACTTCTTATACACTGGGCCCTGCAGGCACCATGGAAGCCTGAGTGTCAATAGGACACCTTCCCTCTCCTCAGGAAGCTCAGTCCTGCTGGACAGGCAGCTCTTGCCTGTGAGAAGGGACTGCTCAGGAGGGCTGCTGTCCTCATGGCTCCTGTCACCATGTGCCAGACACTGAGTCAGATGTCAGCTCATTTACCCTCATAACAACTCTGGATACAGGAGGGTATTTTAGCCTCATTTCTCAGAAGGCTTTACTGACTCTTCTGTAAAGTGGAATAGTAAGTGGACCTCTATCTACGCTGTCTATGAATTCCCTTCAGGATGTCACCCACAAGCCATATATGCTACCAAAATTAAAGGAAACGTGTTCTGAGATGTGGGTGGAAGCCTGATGCTGTTGCATGGCCTTCCCCGTATGACAGATGGTCCTCCAACCATAGAACCACCTGCTTGTCAACTCATCTGGAAAAAGCATGAACTCAGTGTGCCCCATGCTGTAACACCGTGCCCACCTCTGCACTACCAGAAAGAATCTCCCAGAGTGGGTCCCGCCTTCACCACCTTACAAGACAATGAAAATCAGTTAAATGTGTCAAATATGGGGCTGTTCGTGTAATCGCACTTTAGTAAGTGGACAAAATAGGATTTTAACTCACACATTGTGACTCTAAATTCTGAATTCTCAAGACCCATCCTCTACTGTCTGTGTAGAAATCACTGAGTGATTCTGGAGCTTTCTGCAGGGTGAGGAAAGGAGTACTGGGAAGACAGCCTAGAGGTGGTGGCCCAGGGTCTGAACTTGCAGCATGTGCTTTCGAGGGGAATTGGGTTTGCACAGAAGCTCCTTAGAAAAGAGGCAGCTCTCGTTGAATCCCTGGCTTTACAAAATTCACCCTCATCTGAGAGTCCACCTAGATTAAGCAGTAGCAGCTTGATGGTTCAATGGAGTCCCCTCTTCTGAGTAGAGGAGGGGCTTTGTTGCCTACCCCTTTGACTTGTAGTGACCACTGCACCTCAGCAATTATACTCTGTCTCCATCACTGCCCAGTGACGTGGTGGTAAGTGTTCAGCAACTTGCTCATTCCATAATGTCTGCCAGTTTCTGGGATAAAATCACTTCTGTCATATCTGATTCAACTTAGCAGCATGGCATCACTGGGGGGCGCACTGGGAAGAGATGTGCTCTACGGGCCAGTGTGAGTTGGTTCTAGGGACCACCGCAAGTGACTTTCTTCTCCAACATCTCTATTTCCAGAGTTGGATTCTGAGAACCAGATTTCAATTTTTCTCATGTCCAGGAAGACGGATGGTTCTCTTGGCAGGTGATGTCTCACATTGTCATAATAGGAAGCTGAGGATGTGGATTTTGTTGTGAAAGGCCACTGTTCCCACAGAGTGAACACATTTCAGTGCCTGCCCTAGGACATCACGCTGTCCACTCACCTCCTTCCTCTGTGTCAGATGCTCTGTGGTCTGGGGCCTACAAGGGGGCAAGGACTTCACAGCCATCATCTCAGATGACGGTCCTGAAAGTGACCGAGCTGAGGCAATGACCATCCCAGGCTGGGGAGGTGTAAGGACTTACTCCATGTCACACGGGCTGGTGAATGATGGCAGAGCCCGGCCTAAACTTTAGCTTCTGAGGCTCATTCTAGCATTTTCTTCTCTTTTAGGCAGGTTGAAATATCATGAATATTCTAGAATACACCATCAATTGAAAGCTGTATAAACACCAACATGCCTGGACTTATTTTAATTTAGAAATATTAACTAAAAATCATGCCGACATATGTCCAATGTTTTCTCCATTGCTCCCCTGTTGATTTTCGATAGCAGTCGGACACCAGGAGTTTTGGGTGGAAAATGGCCTTCTTTGTGCGTGCTTGGGTCCCTCCTTGACCCGTGCATCTTCTCCTGAGTCTCTCCCCAACCCAGACACTGCCGCAGCAGCCCAGGTCACGGTGGGGGGGGGGCAGAGGAAATATTTCAGCCCAAGGTGTTTTAGATCAACAACTTCTTCAGTCAAGATGACAAAAGTATTTATTACAGGAAATCCCTGGCAAGGACGAGCTAATGGTTCTGGGAGAGCAATAAAGGCAAACTCTTGCCTGGAGCATCCGACTTCTGAGGCTGAGCTGCCAGGATCTCACTGAGGCGCCTCAGCATTCCTGCAGGGGGCGGGGCCTGCTCTCCTGACCAGGAAGTCGTGAACAATGGACACCCACCAGTGCAGCCTCTGGTGGAGGGAGATTTACGTCTGTTCTTCCCTCCTGACCTGCTGTCCCCTCACCTCTGGGCTGGAACAGCTGTTATGTTTGACTCCACTTTCAGGAAAGATAAACCTGCCATCTGCCAGACACACCCACACACCTGCTCACACCCTCCAAGCTCTGTGAAGTCCCATCCTGCTTCCTTCCAGCGCAGGAGTGAGGAGCCTGGATGAATGCTTGTAGAACCTGTCTGATAGGACATTTAGAAATACTGAGTCCAGGTTCTGGCTGCCCCTTCCCTCAGTGGAATTCAGTAGCCCCTGTGGGGGGGTGGGGCAGGGACTCTCTGAGAAGGAGGCCTGAGCCAGATCATGGGTGGTTCTTGTGATAAATTCCAGAGGCAGCGGGTGTGGACCAGAGGGTCTCCAGCAGAGCAGGCACCTGGGTCAGCAGGAGGTTAAAGAGAGCGCTGACACTCCTACTGGGCCTGAGAATCTGCATTCCCAACACCTCCCCAAGCTGTGCAGTGCCATGCGACGGTTGGGGACCCTCCTTGGAAAGCTGCTGCTGTGGTTAGCAGCAGAACTCTGGGGCCGGACTTCACCTCCTAAGCCGCGATTTCATCTTATTCTGTAATATGGGCTGATCATCCTACCTACCCTCTAAGCAGGGCTGTCATGAGGATCAAGTGAATTGATATGGGTCCAGCACCTACAGCAGAGTCTTCTTAGTATGACGTTTGCTAAATTGGTTATACAAATTGGCAGCCTAAGTGAGAGGTTTCTATTCATTTTTCCTTTCAACGAAATGTTACTGAGTGCCGAAGTCTGGCTGGGCACAATTCAGGAGCCACTTATCAAAAGAAACGAACTTTATTTTTAGAACCACACACGCCAAACAAAACAGCTCCTCAGGAAAAACCCTCAGAGCCCAACTGCCACCACCGGCTTCCCACAACCCTCTCACACAAACGCAAGTCTCACCACCTCCCACAATCCTCCTGCTCTTGAGGCTGATTGGCTGGGTCGCATAGGCGGAGCCAAAGAAGTCCCCCAATGAGCATCACCACAGAGGAGCCAATCAGCTATCTGTTGATGGGGCCTCTGTGAGCCAATCATCAGCTGGCAGTCTGAAAGTTTGCTGGCAGCTGGAAGTTTGCTCGGGCCCCTTGGGCTGTGGCTCTCAACAACTGAGCACTTACCCTGAGCTGGAGCCATAGTTAATTGCTATGATATGGATGTAATTGACTATGCCCTGCCCCCCCACAGCCCCCCATGGTTCATGTGCTGGAAGCTTCATTCCCAGTGTTTAGCTTAGTTTGGGAGATGCAGAGTGCAAGATCAGGAGGCCCCATCTATTTGGCCTCTAGTGAAGACTCTCTGGTGCTGAAGTGGTGGAAACTTGAAGAGATGGGGCCTAGGACAAGGTCATGGGGAGCACTGGAAGGGATTAACTAGTATTAACAGGTTTTGTGATGTGAGTGACTGCTCCGGAGAGCAGATTGTTATAAAGTAAGGTCACTCCACGTGCATGGCCCTTTCTGCATACAGCTGGCTCATTTTCCATTTCTCTGCCATATTATGATGAAGTCAAGGGGGAGTTCACCAGGGGCCAAATAGATGGGGCTGCCTGATCCAGTACTTTGTTCCCAAACTGTGAGATAAATAAACCTCTTTCCTTTATAAGATACCCGGCCTCAGGTATTCTGTTAGAGCAAGATAAAACAGATTAACACAATAAGTATGGGACAACAACGTGGTACAGGAAGCAGATGCCATACTTTCTTGTTTTTTTGATAAGAAGCAGTGAATTTTTTTTGGTTACGGATGATGCATTTTCCCAGCATGTCACCGTTGGGGCTCTATGTATCTCCCCATAGTCTTAAAAACAGTACTATGATCAACATCAGAACCCTGTTCTCTCCTAGTACTTTATCTCCATAGAACCCATCTTGCTCTGTAATCACATGTCCATTTGTGCAATGGCCGACCAGTTGCTTCCTCATGGACTGCATGCTCTGTAAGTGCAGGCTCTGTCTTTGTGGTCATCCTAGCACATAACACCTTGCTGGGTGTATCATAGCTGATCAATGAAAACTTATTAACTGGATGGGTAGATGGTGGTGCAGTGCAGGAGGACCAAGGCCCACCCTAGCCTTCTCCCCAGTGCTGGAGCAGTTTCCTGATCAGGCTTCCTGCCTTATCTCTTGGCCTCCTAAATCCATCTCCTCTGGAGCTGTGGAGATGGTACTAAAAGCCAGGATTGATCTGCTCCCTGTCCAGTTAACCCCCTTTTCATGGTACCCTCTTTTAAGAACTATTTTCCATGGACCATGTGTTGACTAAATCCCATGATTTCTGAATTAATTCACATCTCTATTTGCAAATAATCAAAGCAATGTGGCTACCATGTAGAATTTCCCCTGGGATTGGAGACCTGGGTATATAGGTCTTTCCATGAGCCAGAGAGACCTGCAGGAGACAGTTGGTCTTAGCTGGAGGGACAATGTGACCCCAGTTGAGAATTTCTGAATGGGAGGAATCTCTGGAAACACAGGGTTTGGTGTCCTCAATAGCAGGAGAAGGAGCAATTCCCAACAGAGGAAACCAGAGAAACCCAGAGAACCCCTGCTGCATGTCAGTCCTGAGCTGGGCCTGTCCCCAGGGGTCAGGTGTCTTCCATAATTTTGTGTGCTCTGTGTATTGGTCAATTCCATGTC
The DNA here is from genome assembly GCF_964194105.1 of Spermophilus citellus. Classification (NCBI taxonomy): domain Eukaryota; kingdom Metazoa; phylum Chordata; class Mammalia; order Rodentia; family Sciuridae; genus Spermophilus; species Spermophilus citellus. The sequence continues at coordinate 85,018,235 of NC_138195.1, forward strand.
TGTGTGAAATGCTATCATGATTGATTGATATGCTGCTGGCCCAGGTTAAGAGTTCCCTTTTCTCTGAGCATTTTTGGATCTTGGGCAGCTAGCACAGTCACACGGCTAGTGCATATGAGAAAGGTGATTGGGGACCAAAGTAGAGGTTGTGCTGTGGAGGGGCCAAATGGCCTATAGCTTGATTATTTGGTAAAAGAGGTCCCCTTGACTTGGTTGAGTTGCGGGGTGCACAGCTCTGCCCCTTTCCTCCATTCCCACCCTTCCTGCATGCTGCCTATGTGGCCAAGGGAACCCTGGTCATGTCTCCCATGCCATTTAGCGCTGTGTTAGGTACTTAAACCCAGTTCCCCTGAGATCTCATGGTGCTGTGCAGGGAGGGTGGGGAGGAGCCAGTGCCCGGATGCATCTGTGTACTTGCTCAGGATCTTGCACTAGATTTAATGCTCTGCTGTTGCCAGCTGGATCGTATTTGAATAAGATACCCTGCCTTTTCAGCTTGCACCAGGCCCTGCAAATTATGGAGCCAATTCTGGTGGGAGCATCTTTGTAGAACAAACCCTTGTGTCTCCCTGGAAGCCAGTACCATAAAAATCCAACCATGTTGTATGTAAAACTGTTAAACAGCAGAGGTTGAGCTGCTGGGCATGTGTGTGGCGTGCAGGTGGGTCTGTGAGGTGTCTTATGCGTGACCCAGGAAGAAATGGGGTGTTCAGGTTTTTGCCCAATGGTGAGAGGAGAAAGTGCTGTTACCTGGAATCTCACTCAGGAAGTTGCTCTTCTCAACTAGAGGAAAGGAATCAAATGCTCTCCCCAATTTCTATGCCAGAGAGGGACTCCAGAAACAAATACCCAAAGCCAGGCATCTGGCCACAAAGCCTCTAAAACAGAGACAAGCCATCCCATCCCCTTGGGTAATCAGTAATTAGCAGCAGGCACTTTACTAAAAGGATCGCGAGGATGCAAATCTTCCTCAGTAAGCGACTGAGAGAGAACTGGCACTTGCAGTAGACTCCGAACAAGTGAATAAGCAATTACAATTAGTGTTCTGCAAATCTCAAGGGTCCTATATACCAGGTGACCAACCATCTGTACGATTAGGGGCTGACCAGGAACCATGCCAGGTACTTATAACAGAGGGAATGTAATACAGGGAATTTGTTACACAGGTGATGTGGAGGAGCCCAGAAGCCAAACAAGGTCACTTCAGTGAAGTACCCTAGGGTTGAGCAAGGCAGGAAGCCACAACCAGCCCAGGCTGGAGAAACAAAGGGAAGAGACAGTTATTGGAGCCCAATGTGGTCTGCAAGCCTGCTGGGTGGCAGCTGGGGATACAGAGGAGCTGCAGAGAGGCTGCGGGACCCTGGGTCTGTCTTCCCTGATCAGTCGACCTCTCACCGGTGCCTCCCATTAGCTAGTGCAGAAACCTGGGGGATGCAGCTTGTAGTGTGGACCCTGCTGTGATTCAGAGCAGGATAAGAGGGCAGTAAAGATCTGAGTGTAGACAGTGCAGCACGGTCCAGCATCCTAGCACAGAACAGTAAAAGGTCACTGCATGTTGGACCACTGTCACATCTCAAGAGCACCAGAAAGCCAGACAGGGTGTCAGTAACAGTAACATGAACCATTTATTGACAATTTACCATGGGCCAAGTGATCCTTGACTTCATGGAATCTTTTTGTTTGTTTGTTTTTGTTGAGACAGGGTCTCTCTATGTTGCCCAGGCTGGTCTTGAACTCTTGAGCTCAAGGAATCCTTCCACCTCAGTCTTCTGAATAGTTGGGACTATAGACATGTGCCACCATGCCTGGCTGCACAGAACCTTTTATGACAATTCTATGAGGTAAATAGTGTTAGCTCTATTTTATGCAGGAGGTGACTGAGGCTCAAACTAAATAACTTGCCCAAGGGCTCAGTGAACTCAGTGGTGGGGATGGAGCTGGAGGCCAGGTTCATGTTACTCAGAGTTTTGCTTCTAACCACCATAATGTGACCCTTGCTTAGTTATATGGATTAAGGGAGGGGGACATCGGTAACATTAGAATCCCCTGCAGATCATTCACGATTTGTGTGTACAATAATATTCAAGAGGACTGTGTTTTGAAATGCTTAGAATTTTCACTTCATGACTGTTTCAGCAAATTCTTCACATTCTCAGCAAATTCTTTTACTGGCATCACTAAGTCTCAAATCAGTAACCCCTCCGAGAGTCTTGGCCAAGTACCCGAACTGAGGAGATGGCTTTTGGTAGTCCAGATGTGTTCCCGTTCCCAAAGTGGGAACTTCCAGGGGAGGATAATAACCTCAACGTGGGCGTTGCTCACTCCGATTTGTTGGTGTTTAACAGTAGTTGTGGTTGTGTAGTGCAATCTCTTTATCCTTTTAATTTTCATTTCTCTAATGACTAATAATGTTGAGCATCATCAGTGTCTTTTTTGTGAAATTTCTATTCAAATCTTTTGTCCATTCCCACCCCCACCCCGGCCTTGGATTGTTTGTTTTCTTACTGAGTTGTAAAATTCTTTATATATTCTGGATACACATTCTTTGTGAGACATATGTGTGGTATGTATGGTAAATCTGTTTTTCTCTCTTTCATCCTTCCTTCTTTTGCATACCATTGAGCTACATCCTCAGTTCTTTTTTTTTTTTTTTTTTTTGAGACAGGGTCTCCATAAGTGGCTAAATGGCCTTGAACTTGTGATTCTCCTGTTTCAGCGTCCCAAATTGCTGGGATTATAGCTGTACACCACCATGCTCAACTTGAATTTTTTCTTACCGTTTGTTGCTTGCCTATTGTTTTTTAAATTTTTTTTTATTGGTTGTTCAAAACATTACATAGTTCTTGATATATCATATTTCACACTTTGATTCAAGTGGGTTATGAACTCCCATTTTTACCCCGTATACAGATTGCAGAGTCACATCAGTTACACTTCCACTGATTTACTTATTGACATACTCATGTCTGTTGTATTCAGCTGCCTTTCCTATCCTCTACTATCCCCCCTCCCCCTATTGTTTTTCTTAATAGAGAAAAGCAGAAGTTTAAAATTTTGATTAAATCCACTTCATTTAAAAATGTGGTGTGTGTGTGTGTGTGTGTGTGTGCGCGCGCACGCGCTTGCGGGTGTGTGTGAGCATGTGCCCCACTTAAGAAATCTTAGCTGACCTCAAGGTCAGAAATTTTTTTCTTCTGTCTTCTAGAAATTTTGTAATTTTAACTTTTATGTCTAGGCTTATGTTTCATTTTGAGCTTATTTTTGTGCATACTGTGAGTTACGGGTCAAGATTCATTTTTTCCTAATTTATGGATAGCTATTTTTTTTTCCAGCACTGTTTGATGAGAAGACCTTCCTTTTCCTGTTGAATTGGCCTGGTGCTTCTGTCAAACATCAATTGACCATTACATGCATATCTGCTTCTGGACTCCATATGTCTGTTCTTACCCTAATGCCACGCTGCTTTAATTACTGTAGCTCTCTAAGGTGTGTGTGTGTGTGTGTGTGTGTGTGTATGTGTGTGTGTGTGTGTGTGTGTGTGTGTGTGTGTTTATGACTTGTATAAATTACAGTTATAAGAAATCAAGTAATGCAATTTGCTTAGCTTATTCTTTATACTTCTGGCTGTCCAATGGTCTTTATATTTCCATACCAACTTTAATCATCAGCATTTCAATCTCTACAACAGAACCTGATGGGAGTCTTATTAGGGTTACCTTATACTGGTAGATTAATTTGGGGTGATTCAATAGCATAACAATTTTGAGTTTTTCAAAGTGAAGACATGGTCTATTCCTCCATTTACTTAGTTTTCTTCAGAAATTATTCATTTCTTTTGGCAATGTTTGGTAAGTTTCAATATAGATATCTCACACATTTTAAAACTTTCATTCCTGTTGCTGTTATAAATAAAATTGATTTTAAAATCACATTTTAAGTGTTTCCTGCTAATACAGGATTTTGATATATTTGTATAACCAATCAGTTGATTTTTATTTTTTTAATGTGTATGTCGTTTAATTTTAAATAGTTGAAAAATTTCCAGGCATCTTTTTGTTATTGATTTCTAATTTGATTTTTGCTTCGAGAGAACATACTCTATATGACTATCCTTTTACATTTATGAGATGTGTTTATTGAGCTGGTAGTTGGTCAACCTTGGTGAAGGTTCTGTGTGCACTGAGTAGTTGTTGATACAGTGTGTAACTATCAATTAGCTCGAACTGGTTGCTAGGGTTGTTCAGAATTCTATATTATTACCTACATTTTACTTATTTGTTAATAAGAGAGGAATGTTGAAGTTACCAACTATAATGAATCTGTCTATTTCTCCTTTCCGTTCTGATTACTGCCTCTTGTAATGTAAGGCTCTGTTAGTAGCTAGGTAGACACTTAGGATTATTATGTCTTGCTGATTAATTGACCCCTTTATTACTAAGAAATGTCCTCATCCTGAAGTCTAATTTGTCTGACTTTAATACAGACACTATCTGTCTTATGCTTACTATTCTTGTGCATGTTTATCCATTCTTTTAAGTTTTGGGGAGAGGTGGGGAAGGGGTCAAGGATTGAACGAAGGACCTGCCACTGAGCTACATCCCCAACCTCATTTCTTTTTTACTGTTGATGTATCTGTGTCTTTATCCTCTAAGTGTGTTTCTTGGACAGACTATAGTCGGGTCTTGATGTTTTAATTTTGTTTGACAACATCTTCCCTTTAATGGGTGTGATTATTCCATTTCAACCTAATGTAATAAGGATATGGTTGGGTTTAAGTCTGATATCTTGCTCTTTGTTGACTTTGTGTCATCTGTTTTTTTCTTTATTCCTGATTTTTTAAAATAGTTCAGATATTTTTGGTATTTTATTTTATCTTCTCTATTGGCTTCTTAGTTATATCTCTTTCTTTTTTCCTTTTCTTTGTGATGGCTCAAGGGCTTACAATATGCATCTTTTTTTTAAGAGAGAGAGAGAGAGAGAGAGAGAGAGAGAGAGAGAGAGAATTTTTTTAAAGAGAGAGAGAGAATTTTAATATTTATTTTTTAGTTCTTGGTGGACACAACATCTTTATTTTTGTATGTGGTGCTGAGGATTGAACCCGGGCCACACGTATGCCAGGCGAGTGTGCTACCGCTTGAGCCACATCCCCAGCCCACAATATGCATCTTTAATTTTATCACCATACATTCTGAACAGGTTTATTTCACTTCTATATAGTGAACTAATTTTATGATCAAACATTTCCAATCTCTGCTCATTTTTCTTATTGGATGTATATAATAAGCCCCACAACACAGAATCATTACCTTCATGACTTTTCATCAATTTTCTTTTAAAGAAACTGAAAATGGGAAAATATACTTATTTATCTGCATATTTATTGTGTGTTCCTTCTGATTCCTTCATGGAAGTCTGAATTTGCCTGGTGTCTTGTCATGTTTTTTTCAGTTTCTTGGGAGTGCAGATCTGCTGGCTATATACTTTCTTATCCTTTTGTTTGTGGGAGGGCATGAAGATGTTTTTATTTTTTCTTCTTTTTTTTTTTTTCTGGGGGTAGGGTACCAGGGATTGAACTCAGGGACACTCGACCACTGAGCCACATCTCCAGCCCTATTTTATATTTTATTTAGAGACAGGGTCTCACTGAGTTGCTTAGTGCCTTGCTTTGGCTGAGGCCGGCTTTGAACTCGGGATCCTCCTGTCTCAGCCTCCCAAGCCCCTGGGATTACAGGCATGTGTCACTGTGCCAGGCTCATCTTCCTTTCTGAATGATTTTTTTCTTACTGGATACAGACTTCTTGTTAGACAGCCTATCTATCATCCACCCACCTGTGTTACTTTCAGCTTTCCAAGTTGTTATTCCATTTGCTCTTATGTTACATTTTTCTTCAAAGGAGTCATTGGTCCTTTTTACTCTGTTCTTTTGCAAATTTTGCTTGTCTGTTTTCTAAGATTGTAATTAATTAATTAGTTCTAATTAATTAAATTATTAGTTCTAATTCATTAATTAATAAGATTTCAATTAACTTGTTCCCAGCAATTTGATTATGATGTGACATGATATGGTTTTATTTTTGTTCATTCTTCTTGGGATTCACTGACATTCTTGGGAATGTGGATTGAACTTTTCATCAGATCTGGGAGAAAAATTTCAGCCATTATTTCTTCATGTATTCTCACCCTTTTGAATTTTGGAATTCCAGTTGTGTGCCTATTGGGCTGCTCAGGGTTGGGCTGAAGGTTGCTTTGGTTCTGTTCATTCTTTTTACCACCTGCCCCCACCGGCTTGAGGCATCAGATTGAGTTGCTTCTGTGACCTGTCTTCTAGTTTGATGATCTTCTCTTCTGTTGTCTAATGTGCTATTAAGCCCATCCAGTGAACTTTTTATCTTATATGTTAAAATTTTCAGTTTAAAAGCTTTGGGTTTTTTTTTCCATAATATTTCCGTTTTCTTCAAATTATGTTCCTATTTACTTTGGGTCCTTGAAATTATCGTTATTGTTTTAAGATTTTTTTCTCTGCTAATCTTGTCATCTAGACCATTTATGGATCTATTTTTACTGACTTTTTTTTTCTAGCTATAGGTGACATTTTCTTGCTTCTTTGTTGCCTAGTGATACATGATTGGATGCTAGACATGTGATTATCATGTTCGGTTGTGGATTTTATTGACTTCATTTAAAGAGTGTTGTCTTTTGTTCTCCAGGGATCTCCTTTACTTGAGGGAACAGTGCAATCATTTTAAACAATCTTCATGTTCAATACCCTTTAGTTTAGGACTTATTTAGACATATTCCTAAGGCCTGAGATTTCTGGGTGTCCCTGGGATGCCTGGATATTGAAGGAAATGTGGATAATCTGACTACTTGGTACTTGAACGTCTCCCAGTCCTGCGTGAACTCTGGTAGCTTTTCTTATCCTGGGGATTGTTCTTTACCTGGCCTGTGGAGTCTCACTCCATGTACGCGCTGCTTAGTAGTAAGACAAAGGTTTGTGGGGTTTCTATAGCAATTTCTAAGCCTTTCTTTGGGTGGTTTCTTCTTCTCTAGCGTGCTATCTCACAAATCCTGGCTAACCTAACTGCTCTGAACCCCAATCTCTGTTTCCTTACTCAGCATGACGACTATGCTCTGCTTGAGTTTTCTTTTTCTGTGCCACCATCTAAAAAGTGCCCCTTACTCCCCAGACAGAAAGTTGTATTTATGTAAGTGCAATTTTCATCTCTCCTTTCTCAGGGACCACAGTGCTATAATGCCTATTGTTTAATGTGAAAAAAAATTGATTACCTTAATCCAGTTTTTTAATTGTTTATAAAGATAGGCCTAGTTATTCCATCACAGACGGTGGAAGAAACCCCTTCATTTTAAAGCATCTGTACAATATTCCTTTGTGTGTACCAAATTTATTTAACCAGTTCATGATTGATAATACTTTATGTTTCCAATCCTGACCTTTTATAAACAACGTTGTAGAGGAAGTCACCATACCTAACTCATTTCTGAGTATATTTGTCAAGTGAATCCTCAATAGATTAAAGGGGGGCTAAATGGCATGTGCATTTTTACTTTTATTTTTTTGCATTTTTAGTTTGTTAGACATTTTTATATTGCTCTCATCAAGGGCTCTGTTTATATTTCCACCATTGATGTGAGTGCATATCTCTTTCCTACATTTTTGGCAACTTTTTGATCTTTACATATTTGGTGGGTAATCTTCATTTATTATGCATGAGGGTTAGCATCTGTTCGTATATTTAAGAGCCATTAGTAGTTCTTTTCCTGTGAAATATCCGTTCATAACATTTCCTCTAACTCTTGTAATTAAAAAAAATCACACATAAATAAAACATAAATACAGGAGAGGGTTGCATTGGCTCTTTTAGGCCTCAACATGCTCAAATTTTAAAGCCAAAGCACTCGGTGCAAGTCAAATCAACAGCAAACAAATCCGAAGCACACAAATGGCTCTTTGCATATTGCAGCCGAGCACTGAGTTGAGGAAGATGGAGGATACCCAAGGTAAGCATATGATTCCATATTTGGATTAATCCAGATGCAACCACCTAATGTAAAACAGGGGCGTGTGATTTATCAACACGTGGGAGACAGAAAGAAGGCCCCGTGTGAGTTGGAAGTGGGTCAGGAAATGCCAATCCACTGTTAGGACAGAAATGCTGCTGCTGCAAAGGGGAGGACTTCCCTGCAGAGGGCTGGTGAGCACTCGCCACTGGCTTCTATCCGTGGCTTTGTAGTTCCGAGAAGAAGTGGAAGCCCATCCAGAATGCCACAGGTGGGATGGGAGCGGAAGATGGAGATGAGAGATGGAGGTGCTGAAGACTTGGAACCAGATCATGAGATCAGTGCTGGGAAGGATGAAGGGTGTCTAACAGGCAGAGAAGAAGTTCAAGGGTCTCGTGCAGGTCAGACCTACCTATGGAGGAACACACTCTGCCCATCTCAAGAGGGAGGTCAACCATAGGGGCAAGCAGAGAAATAGATATCAGCCTTCTGTAAGGAAGAACCTTCCAGTGGACCTGTCCAAGGAGGATAAAGGCTTCCCAGAGAGTGGGAGTTCTCCATCATCAGAAATATTCAAGGATAGGCTCCATCTCTTCCACTGAAATGGACTTCAAGCATCCTGCGGCTGGTTGGACTAGACGGCCTGCAATCTCTCTGATAATTCTGATGTCTTCTGTTTTTACACTCTCTCTACAGGCGTAGAAGACCAGGCTCCAACAGAAGGGCTTGCTGAGAGTTAAATGACTGGAAAGTGGTGAAGCCAGGCCCAGAGCCTCGTCTGGGGAAGTTAGGATGGGTTCATGTTCATCTATCTCCACTATGTAATCTTGAGACAAGACGGAGCAAGACCCTCCGGGAAGGTTGTTAGCGAGAGGAAAGACTCTGACATCCTGGATGAACCTGGGACCCACATTCAGTAGAACTGAGTGTGAATTCTGGTTCACAAAGCTTGTGCCAGTCAGGTCATCCTTCTCAGTCTTAGTCCCTGTACATCAAGCATTGATGAGTCCTGTCCAGTCAGAACCCCCCGCCCCATCCTCAAGTCTCTTACAGGATTTATCATCTGCACCAAGGGCTGCCTTCTCTTCTTATGATTCTACCTTGAAAGCATGTGCTGTGAGGGTGAGGACAAGGCCTTGTCATGGCTTGTGTCCCCAAAGCTCCTGATACAGTGCCTGGCATTTAGCAGGTGCACCCCAACATGTCCTTGCTTCCTAGCATCCCCAGCTCTCAATTCCCAGGGCCTGGGGAAGCTCTTTGAGCTGATGAAGTGTATCTACCCTTACACAGGAGAAGGCAATAAATCAATAAAGGTGCTCAACAAGATAAAAAGAAGACCAGGGCATCCGCTCTAAGCAGATGGTTGAAATCAACATGTTTCCTGAGGAAGTTTTGACCAATCACCTCAAAAATGTACTGCTGTTTCAAGTATTAGAAGAGGTTTAACAATAAAAATATGCCCCAGACAAGAGTCTCTGTCAGATACGGAGCTCAGCCAATATCCCTGTGTTCAATCTTGTCCGTAAGATGTTGGTGACACTGGATACTAGTAATGAGTGTCACAATCGGTGTAATTGGGTGCTCCTCTTGTGAAATGTAGCCTCATGGCCTCAGAACTTTCTCCTCTGTGGAAAGATAGAATTTTACCCACATATCATCTTTTTGGTCATTTCTGTGGTGGCACCGGGGTACAGAAAAGCTTCAGGGGGGATGCTGTTCCCCTGCCAAGGCAAGGCTGGCTACCCTGCTGGTTATCTCCAGCTTCAAAGTGATGGAGATGGGGTTGGGGAAATAAAGGTCTGGAGGGACAGGGAGGCATGTTGTGGCAGATTGAATAGTTGGACCAAATTCTTACATGTCCCTGTAGGAGTCTTCTATAGCCACACCTGGTCATAGTTCCATGAGAGGGCGGTTCTTTGACATTGAGTTTAGCCATGTAACTGGCTTTGGCCAGTGGAATGATGTGAGCAGAAGATGGAAATGTGATTGCACATTGGGTGCTCTCCCTTGTACCACTGCCATTTCCAGGAGAAGTGTGTGCTCTCTCAGTCTAAACCTAGAAGGCGACATGGAAAAGGCAGCAACCTCAGCTGAGCCTAAAACAAAACTGAGTCACAAGTGACTCATCTCATGGATTCATGAGCAAGAAAGGTGAATATGTGATGTAAGGCATTGATGTTTCAAAGTTGTTTGTTATGCAGCATTATGTGACAATAGCTGACTGATACACAGGGGAAAGCTGTGTGTGTGTGTGTGTGTGTGTGTGTGTGTGTGTGCGCGTGCACGTGTGGTGCATGGTGAGTGCACATAATCATGTTGACAGATTCAGTTCCTTTCTCAGGATTCCAGCCAGACTTGACAGCTCATAGGCAGCTGCTTCTTAGTCTCCCTGGTCCCCTGGTGGTCTATGATGCTATGCTTCTCAGAGAAGTTTATGGGATGTGGGCACAGTCAAGCCTTCTGAGTTATCTGGTGTGGTAGGTTGTTGCATTAATGACCTCCAATGAATTACGCCTCCCGTGTCAGTGACCTTCTGTGGTCCTTTTCCAGATTGACCCTGGGCTTGGCTGTGTGACTCACCTAGCCAGTAGATGGTGACAGCATGACGCTTCTTTAGTTCTTGTGTGCAGAGATTGTGTTCTCTTGCTGCTGAGAACTCATTTTCCAGCTTGTGAAAAGACTGAGTTAGCATCCTTGAGAATTAAGAGACCAGGTGGAGCGAGGCCCAGGCACCCAGCAGTCCTAGACACAGGAATGAGGGTGTCCTCCATCTTCTAGTCCAGATCAAAAGAACGGCTGTCTAGCCACAGAAGCATAAGAACTAGTACTTGTTCTAGTACATTGCTGGAGTGTTTGCTTATACTGCAAAAGTCCATGAACACACCGAGGCAAAAGATAGTTTGGAAAAGCAGTGAGGCCTCATTCATGCACATGCACTTAAGCAGTTCTTACTGTGTTCTAGACATTGTGCTATGGGCTAGGCTTGAGATTTGGAGGTAGGGGACAAGTGCTATTTTTTATAGAGACCCAGAAGACAGATAGCATGGCAGAAGCTTTGTCCAAAGGAGACCTGTGAGTGGTGGACATTGACACAAGGGGAAAATGGGCCATCCAAGGCAGAGAAGGCCAAACCAAGAAAATGGTGACTATGGCCCATGCAGAGGTCTGAGCTTCAGATTGGGCTGACAGTGCAGATTGGGCTGACAGTGTGGTGGCAGGTGAAGAAGACTAAAGGACCTAGAACTTGGAAGAGCCTGCTCCAGGCAGGAAACTGTTGTTCTTTAACTGCAACAGCAGGGTAATGAGAATAATCCTCACATCTGTTGAACAGCCTCACATATCATTTCCCATTCAATTCTCATGAGCCTGTGAGTAGATGGGCCAGATGTTCTCGGCTGTACTTCACCCAAGTGGACCTGAGGTACAGTGACCTACCCAGGGCCACCTGGCCAATAAGAAGCAAAGCTGGGTTCTGACCAAGTGTAGGGCTGCCTGTGTACATCCGTCCATGCACGGAAAGATCTCGTGGGATCTGGAACTCAGCATTGGTTGTTCAGTGGCCCTGAAGACCCTGAGGATGCAAGACTTGGAGGAAACAGCAAATATTGGGGTGACATGGTAAGTGCTGGCTGTTGGTCAGAGTAAAGAGCCAGGCTGAAGGGAGTTGGTTGGATGTCTAGGATCCTGAAAGAAGAAGCTGTGTTGTGAGCAGGGCAGATATTAAGCCAGTCAGTGAATGAACCAACCTCTCTACTACCAATCTGCCAAATCATCAACCAATCCTTCATCCACCATCCATGCATCTAACTATCCAACCACTGACTCAACCAGTCAACTACCCATTTACCTGTTAACCAGCTATCCATCCAGCCATTAACCAACTACCCAGTCAACCAACCATTTAAACAACTAAACCACCACTGAATCTGCTAACAGACAACCAAGTATCCAAGTGACAATTAGTTCCTATTGTGGGCAATGTATGTGCTAGCAATAGGGGACAAACAGAAGTGACTTTGAGTCTCACTAGATTCCTTTTGCTCCCCCACCCCTCCCACTTCAACCCCATGTGCAAGGAGTTAAAAAATATTGGTTGCCACAGTCTGGCTGGGCACAAAATAACTAAGCCCCACGAGGCACTTGTAGGTTCAAAACAGGAACTCCTTTATTATCGGAACTCCCGCAAACACCACCCACATGGCCCTTCCAGGAACCACCAATCGGAAATCCCTCCTCTGACACTTCCCCAACCAACTCGAACTCTCCAGGAATCCCCTGGAGAACTCCAAAGTAGAGGCCTGAGGCAGACAGCAGGGGTCTAATATACAATTGAATACACAGTTTAACATAACCATCATCATCTCAATGGCTCCCTGGCAGTCACCTCTCAACCACTCCTGGCAAAAATGCCATGCGTCATTCTGACTCGGCTGTGGCCCTCAGCAATTGGTCTTAAAAATATCTTTTGAAGTTGACTTCCCTGTCCATCTCCACTGCTCCTTTCCAAGTCTGGGCTACCACCACCTTTCCTTGGCTCCTGGAAGCCTCTCACCTGGTTCTTCAGGTTCTGCTCCTGCCTTTTGACAGAGATTGATTGCATCCCTATCCTTCTTCCAGATTCTAGTGGTGTCCTCATCATACTTGGAAATAAATCTAGGCTTCTTGCCGGGGCCTCCGACTCTTGCCGTGAAAACTCCAAGGCTGACATCTCTGATCCCCCTGCTACCCCTTCGTCACCTTCCCTCACTCCACCGATTCTGGTGTTCTCTTTTTGTTACTCCCACTTGGAAGCTTGTCCCTCCCTTGCTTTGTGCTCTGGAATGATCCATCCTCAGATCTCAACATGGCTGCAGTATCCTAGGAAGTCTAACCTCAATTCAGGTTATCACCTCATCAGACAGGTCTTGCCCAACTGCCTGCTCTGAAGGCCACCCCTGTCACTCGCTCATCATTCTGCTCCGGGTTCTTCCCAGCACCTGTCATTCTTCAGTTTATGTGTTTAGATATGGGTTGTCTGTCTAGTTCTGTAGAATAAGCTGGACAAGATCAAGGGCCTTGTCTGTCTCATGCACCACTGTATCTCTAGAACAGTGGCTGGCACCTCACAGGCCCTCAGGAAATGGCAGTTGTTCATATTGTGCCCACCACCCAATTTCTCCTTGTTGCCTAATTTCTCGTGTTCCAGAATGCTCTGCCTGATGCTTCCTTCCACTTCAACAGTCCTAGTTATTTGTGAGAGAAGACATGCTCTTTTCTTGTTGTCATCCATCCCACAGGTCCCCAGGGAATGTCCACACCATAACAGGTATCCAGTCATGAGCCTGAGGGCAGTGTTGACTGACCTAATTTTCAGACCCAGACCTAATGGAATTTGGTCTTTATGATGTGGTAGACTTGCTGTTCAAGTACAGGCTACACCCTCCAAGATGGCGGCTCATCAAGGTCTCTGTGTTTGGTCCTGTACAGCAATGGTGGCCACCGCCTGTCCAGGAGGCAGCCTAACCTGCATGACAGTGGATATGGTGACCTTCTGGGCACTATGTTCCCTATCCCCATTCATCAATTGTCCAGGGGACCTGGCCTCAGAGAAAAAGAAATTCTATTAAGGCATTCAAATGAGAAGAATCAATGATCTGGGAGCATTTTTTTGTGAGAGAGAGTAGAATAAGAGTCCAGGAAGCTATATTTTGCTTAGCATTGATTAAAGGTTGCTCTCTGTTCCTGTGGAATTCCATAGTCCTCCCAGGACACAAAGCCTGGATGTCATCTTTATATGAGGACATCCTTCACCTTCCTTTCTGGGGCCTCACCACTCCACAGAACTCCCCTTCTGTCCTGTGTGGGATTAACCAGATGGAGCCCAGGTGGAGTCTTGGAGGGGCACTGGCAAAGCTCAGGCACATTTGAGCAAGTGGCCTAACTGGAGAATGTGACTCTTGTCAGTGAGGAGTGTTGTAATGCCGTATCCATGTCAGGAGTGCCGCAGTGAACATAATATAGTATGAGAAGTATAAATTCCCGATGTAGAGAATTTACTAGACCACTGAGTGTTTTCATTCATGTATTTCCAAATGTCTTTTCCATGTTCATTTCCTTATTAGGAAGAACCTACAGAACATAGTCTTTGGCTTCAAGGCTTGGAGCTTGCAAGATGGGCAGCAGTGTGAACCCAGTGACCACAGGGCCAAGCGTCTCCTGGTTGGAGAGCAGTGGGAACCTTGGGTCTGCTTTCGGTGGCTTCTGATTTTGCTGTCGACCATCATCACTCATTGCCATTGAGTCTTCCCTTCAATATCCTGTTTCTACACATTAATTTCTTTTCTAGTAAAATGGGGATCAAAGCAGTTGCTTATTCAGGTGGCTTGGACCCTCACCAGCAGACAGCGTGTGAATCCCTCCTGAGCACACACTTGTCACGGGAATGGAGATGCCCAATGCCACATGGGGTCTGTACCCTCAGGGAGCCCACGCCCAGTGCTGGCAACCAGACATGAGCATCCAGAAGGAGTCACCACAGGGGCTGGTTTTGGAAAGGCTCCCTGAGGGGTCAGTGAGCAATGGCGAAGAACTGGGGAGGCTATGCTCTCCAACCTGGGCATAGCTGAGCTCACTGGGGGAGCAAGATGGAGGTGGCCTGGGGACCTTCCCAGGTTGCTGATATGTGACTTATAACCAGGTGATGACAGATTCAAATGAGACTTTTCTAGAACACCTCTGCCCTCTGTATATCCCAGCTAGTCCCCTTCAAATGCAGTTAATAGATTGGGGCCAAATCTCTGTGACTTAGTGTCCCATCAGGATGGGTGGACCTCCTGGTGTCATTGTCAGGAAAACACTTATTCTGAGTCCATCAGGTGCAGGTCAATGCCCTTGAGGACCAAGATGGCAGGATGTGGCTAGAGAATCACACATACTTGTTTGAGTTCTACCCTATTCCTTCCTGGGTGTTTATGAGATTTAAAATATAATATTTCAAAAATAGTACTTTTGCATGGCTCAATGCTCCAAGGTATATCTGATGAAATTCTTACCAATTTTGTCCTTTGTCTACCCAGAATTTCCTGTCTGGAAGGCATCTATTAGAGGTGTTTTCTTTTCCCCTACCTTGTATATACTTCAGGTATTAAAATATGCACAAGCAGGTGTGAATGTGAATTCTTACTTTTTTTCAGTTTTATGATAATAAAGGTAGATGCTCTGTAACTTTTTCACTGCAGAATACAGCTTGAAGATATTTCCATTCCTGTTCAGAGAGACCTGGCCAATGTGTTTGGTTATAGCTACATAGCATTCTATTGTACGACAGATCATTCATCGATGTATAAAATACATATATTTTCTTATTTTTTAAAAAAATATTTATTTTTAAGTTGTAGTTGGACCCAATACCTTTATTTTATTTATTTATTTTTATGTGGTGCTGAGGATCGAACCCAGAACCCTGCATGTGCTAGGTGAGTGCTCTACCGCTGAGCTATAGCCTCAGCCCTAAAATATGTATCTTTAACCAGGCTCCTGCAGAGGGACATTTGAGCTGTTAAAGTAGCAGTTTTTTGTTTGTTTGTTTGTTTTTTAAAATATTTTCCCTGGTTGTACATAGACACAATACCTCCATTTTTATTTATTTAAAAAAAATTTAGGGGCTGGGATTGTGGCTCAGCGTTAGAGCGCTAACCTAGCATAGGCAGGACCCAGGTTTGATCCTCAGCACCACATAAAAATAAAGGCATTGTACTGTGTCCATCTACACCTAAAATAAATAAATAAACATTAAAAAATTTTAAAATATTTTTAGTTGTAGATGGATACCTTTATATTTTATTTATTTATTTTTATGTGATGCTGAGGAGTGAACCCAGTGCCGCCCACCTGCTGGGAGAGCTCTCCACCACTGAGTCACACCCCAGCCCTGAGAAGAGGTTTCAACAGCCTGGGAAGGCTCTCCCTGTTGGCCTCATCCATGGTAAGAACCTCCCTCTTGGCAGGTGGCCTGCAGTCATGGAAGGCTGGCCACAGTCCCTAGAGAGCCATTAGGGTAAATGGGACTAGGACCAGCCATGGAGACAATGTCCCCCCTCAGGGAAGGAGTTATGAGACTCTACCAGTGGCTAAAGACTCGTACTTTGAAGGCAAAGAAGAAGGACCTGTTGTCATTCCACCTTTGGGAAGCTGTGTCCTGGTGAGTCTTGAATTCCTGGGTGCACCTGGAGACTTGTAGGTGGCCCGGACAGTGCTCAGGGCAGCTGCATACACACACTTCTATCCTACCGCAGCCCTAAGACCTTATGTGCTTGGAGGGGCACATGGAACAGAAGACCTAATGTGTGGGTGGGTGGTGGTGTGGTTGACATTGAAACTCTCATCACTGGAGTCTCTTCTTTATTAAACGTGGCACTGAGTCTGAAATTCTCCCATTTCTTACTGCTGGGGTTGCAGGGTAGAGGGAACCCTATTTACCTGGCAGCTGAACTCACAAATTCATTGTCAGTCATTGACATCTTTATGATTGGCTCATGAGATGGAGCAGTGGGGTCTTGAGCAGAGGAGGGGTCTTGCCAAAGGGGCAAATGAGATACAGGAAGGGGGCTGTCTGTCCTTCAGCCCCAGAGTGAGCACAGTTCATTTGTGTTATGTAGGTCATGCCAAGCCCGGATAGTGAGGGTCTTTCAGAAACCGCAGATAAGCTGGCAGCATCTGTGCCAGCATGAAATCCTGGCATAGCCACTTCCAAGCTGCATGGCCTTCAGTAAATGACAACCTCCCTAAGTCTCAGTTTCTTCATCTAGAAGAAACTTCTAGAAACTCTAATCTTCATGTTAGAACCCTAACATGACATTAAATGAAAGATGGATAAGAATACCTGCCTAGGAGCACATTCAACACTCTCACGATTCCTGCCCCTCCCTGCTACAAAGTCAACACGTGGTCCCTTCCCCTCTTCTCTGCATGGGAACCACACACATTTTACTTAAATGCTTGGTAAATCATGAAGCTGGGAAATGGGTCAAGGAAGCCCTGCACACCTGTTGTCTCTCTGTTGATTGAGTACGTGTGTCTGTGTGAATCAGGAGAATGGGCGAAGAGTTCCTCTTCCCTAATTCTAACCACAGACATACACTACACACCGTTACTTCTGTTTCCTTTTTGTATCTCAAATGATTTATTTTAAGGCCTGCTATAAAAGAAGACATTGCTTAATTGTCTTGCTATAAAATATGTAAAGTATTACACTATTGGGGCTCATTAGCCGAAGCAGAGCTGCCGTTTAGCAATCCACGAGGTGCTACTTGTTAATGAATGCTACAAATGATTCTCCTAACTACCTGAAGAGTAATAATAGATATGTCAGTGAGAACAAACAAGTCCCCAGTCCCCAGAGGGCGTGGAGACACTGGATCATAATTAGACAGAGGGACGGAGCAGACGCTTGTATTTTTGTGGATCTGGCTCTTGGTGTGCATTTCCATTGTCCGCCAGGGCTGGGGAGTGGCACACCACCTCTGAATCCTTCTTTGGGGAAGGATCTCTCCTTGCCCAGTGGAAGTTGCCAAGGACGTTACCGAGAGTCCAAGCTCCATCCCCACATATGGGGCAGTTCTTATTGAGAGGCCTTTGGGCACAGAGGTGTTTTTGGTGGCTCTCTCCATCCCTGGAGGCTAGAGCTGAAGCTCATTACTGTAATCCATCCCATGGTTCTGAAATAAAGCAGGCAGGTGGAGAAGGGGGTATCTTAGGCACGGGTGTGTTGAAAGCCACCTGAGTGTTGGAATATAGTGTGGCACTTCCTCAAAAGATAAAATATGGAATTACCATACAAGGCCACAACTCATTTCTGGGTATAGCTGAAAGAATTGAAGCATGTATTTGAACATATATTTGTACACTTAGTTCATAAGGGTATTATTCACAATCGCCAAAAGTTGAAAACAATCCAAATGTCCATTAAGGGGTGAATGGATAAGCAAAATGTGGTATGTACGTGCATAGGAATATTATTCAGACATACAGAAAATGAAATCCTTGTTGTAGCGTGATGCATGCTGTGACATGAACCTTGGACACACTATGCTACATGAAATAAGTTGGGCACAAAAGGACAAATACTGTATGACTCCACTTACACGAGGGTCCTAGAGCAGCCAAATCCACAGGGCTAGAAAGTGGAATAGAGGGCAGCAGAGGCTGGGGGAGTACAGGAATGAGGCTATTGCTTAGTGGGTATAGATTTTCAGTTTAGGGTGATGAAAAGTTCGAGGTGGACCGTGGTGATGGCTGCACAACAATTGGAGTGTGCTCAAGGCCACTGAGCTGTTCATATAAAAATAGTCCAGGCAGGCACGGCGGTGCATGCCTATCACCCCAGCTACACAGGAGGCCAAGGCAAGAGGATCACAAGTTCCAGGCCAGCCTGAGCAACTTAGTGAGACCCCATCTCAGTAAAAAGGGCTGGAGGTGGAGCTCCTTTGTCTAGCATGTGTGAGTCCCTGGGTTCCATCTTCAGTCACACACACACACACACACACACACACACAACACACATACACACACGTCAAAACAATAAAGTTGATGCTACAAATATTTTGCTACAATACAAAAGCCATTTGGTCCTAATTTAGGCCAAACAGGTACCCTGTTGTCAATTGTAGACAGGAATGGGGGACCACGTTATGTCCTGACCCAAGGGCTATGTGGAAGGGGGCACAGGCGTGGCAGAGGCATTGGCAAGGATACGGCTCTTTGGTGGGCAATGAATCAGGTCAGACAAGGTGAGCTGGGGTGTGATGGTTGGCAGTTTCTCTGGCTCAGTGCTGTGCTCTTGGGTCACTGCAGAGATGGCTCTGGGATTAGTACTGCCTCTGTTTGCTCTAGTTTTGATAGTTGTTGCTGGGCCCTTGACATATTGTGAGATCCTGGACAAGGGACATCCCATCTTAGTCCCCATCTGTGAGTGGAGGGGGCTGGTGGAGAGGATCACAGGGGTCCCCGACCTCTGGCCTTCTAGGATGCAGGGACACCCCTGGAGGCCTTTAACGATGAAATGGTTACTGTGTCCCTGGCTGTGCTCATGCAGAGCTTTGAGGTCCTGGAAGCTACGGGTGTGAGGGAGGTGTCCTGGACTCCTGCCCAGGCTGGGGAGCTGGGCCAAGGCAGAACCACCTCTCCAGTGCTTTTTGAAGTTTCCAGATGAAAGTGATTAAGAGCAAGGACTCAGGAGACAGATGGTGTTCCTGATTCTTCAACATACATACTGTGGATTCTGTATATTAACCTTTCTGGCTTCCTCATCTAGAATTATGAGATTGTGAGAATTAAATGAAATAATATAAATCATAAATCAAATGTTTAGGAAATATTGTCCATCATGGTAATTAACAACATGTATTGTTGATGGCAGTAGAGAGTATGCCTACTCATGCAAACTCTAACATCTACCTTAATTCATGAGCTTGAAGGGCATAACTACAAATTTATGAATTCATACAATAGAAATAGATAAGTAAATAAATAAAGGGAAACTTTTTCATTATAGTTGCTTTCAAATACTTGATAAAGAAGGATGGAATTGAAAATTACAATTTGACAGCTACTACAGTAGTAATTGTTTCAGGCAAGATTCATCAATGGATGATAAAGTTTTGGCTGAGATTATGATGAGAAACAGGATATCCAGGTAGTTTTAAAGTCTCTTTCCACAAGATGCTTATGGATGATAGAGGGGAAATGTCTATGGTACAGAAACCTGGCAGGTACCACAGAACCGAGATCAGTGTCACCATTAGCAGGAACAGGGACAAATCAACATGGTGTACCCTGATATGATGCTGTGAGAAAGCTCAACTTCCTACTGTGACATTGTTGCTGAAAGTGCCCAGCCTAGTCTGATCATGTGATCAGGCACACTTAATGGATGGTCATTCTACAAAATACCCATGCTCCCTCTTCAAAATGGTCAAGAAAGAGACAGAAAAGCTGAAGGCTGTTGCAGGTTTAGGAAGACTAGAGAGACAAGAGGAGGCAATGGAACATGTGACCCTGTGTTGGATTAGATAATGCTATTTTATCAAGGCCAGATTCATGATTTTCATAATTGCACTGTGGTTATATATGTAAGTGTCCCTGTTTTTAGGAAATAGACTTTGAAGTATTGGGAGATAAAAGGACATCATAGTTTCTACTTCCTCTCAAAAGTTTCAGAAGAAAATTAAATTTATGCCCATATGTTTATACATATAAGGAGGGAGACACAGAGAGATAAAACATGGGTAAATTTACACTTGCAGGAGCTAGAATATGGACGGGTAGATGCAATTCTATATCCCACTCATAACTTTTTGTAAGCCACCTATTCCAAAAGAAGCAGTTTAAAAAATTGTGAGCATTATTCGACTACATAGTTTCTTTTACCATTCATTTCATTCAATTAAGTTATTCCCCAAGGCCAACATGGGACTTTGGAAGGTAGGCGCTGATATGTTCCCCACTTTACAGATGAGAAAACAGAGGCTCAGCAGGATTAAGTAAATTGCCCAGAGCCATCCCAGGGCACATAAGTGGCAGAGCTTCAGTGGCAGGCAACTCACTCCAGCGTCTGAATGTTCAAACACTTCATAACAAATATTTATTGAGTGCCTATTAGGTGCTAAGTACTTTTCACATAAGGCTTTATTTAATTCTCACTGTAACCCTTTGAAGTAGCTATTATCATCCCGGTTTTATGGACGAGGACACAGCTGCTCAGTGAGGTTAAAGGATGCGCCCGAGTCCTATGGTTAAGAAATGGTAGGTCCAGGATTTTAACTCGGGTCCCCTGGAGGCCAAGGTGCGTCTCGCCATGGTGCGTGTGTGTTCAGTCTAGGTCCAGGCTGGGAACCATCAACAGAAAATTGGGACCCACACCAGGCTTGTGGGTGTGCTCTCCCTCTTGCTGGTGAAACAAGTATCTCTGTCAAAATCATGGGCTTGCCCTCCCAAAGTCGGGGAGCAGAGGGCTAGACGCATTGCCAAATGCACTGTCATTTGATAGGAAGCCACACTGTCATCATGGTTGGAAAATCTGGAGATTCCTGGGGTGCCAATGTCTTGGCTCGGCACAAGATCACGAGCCACCACACACCTTGTAGATTCAAACAGCAATTCTTTATTCCCGAACTCACACCGGCCTCTACACACGTTCTGGGGAAATCCAAGTTCTGCTGCCGCCCAATTCACCTACTCCACGAGGCTTTTTGCCAATATCCCATTTGAATCTCACGAGAACTCAACGGGAACAAGCAGCAGGAACACCCTAATCTGGGCAGCAATAATCTTCAACCTCCAACTTCCCTAAAACCCCTATTGTCTTAAACTGGGAACGCCCTAAACCCAAGGACCGGGATACTTCCTCAAACCTGATTAGCTCTAAACCCGGATCCGCCTTGGTCCTTGAGCAAGGTCACCTTACATGCAATGTCAACAGCGAAATCCATTTAACATAGGGTACGCTAGCAAGGAAATTTTGATGCGTCATTCCTACTTGGCAATGGCCATCAGCACTGGGGGAAATCTGATTATGCACATCGTGATCTGCATGACTCCGTGCCTGGCTCTTGGCCATCCTCTGTGGAGTGGGCTCAGGAGGGGGACCCTCTTCCCCCAGGGGCATTTTTTTTTCCTTGGGGCCTGTGGGACTTGGACTCAGGGACTCCTCATGAAAGTCTGCAGGATTTATCCAGGTCCTTAAGCCCCTCTCTTGGAGGAGTGGCTGTGGACAGTTTGTGCTCACAACTTTGGCAAAGAAGCTTGGTCATGAGTTAGGTATAAAAATATTCAGGGGAAGACAATGACTCATAATTGGGAAGTTAGAGGGGACACGTGTGATTCTTGTCATTATTGTGGTTTTAGTACAAAATCCAAGTGGCCACCATGGTGTGAAAGAAACTTGATCCTCACAGGAAGAGGCCAAGGAGGACAATTAATTACTTTAAGCAAGCTATAGATGTCATTTGGATATTTTCTTAAAGGTATGTATGATGTTATTAGATGTGTGTCTTAGAATATGCAAATAAATCAACTCCCCAAACAGATTCTTAGACTGTTTTCACTTGCTGGAGCCCAGAAGGAAGGGGGTCTAGTGCCCACATGCTGGCCAAGGAAACCAGGCCAGGGAAGCCCCAGGGTCCTGATGCCCAGAGGGCTGCTCTTTAGTCCAAACCTCTCCTCTGGCCTCTCCACCCAGCCTCATCTCCACTTCTCACTCCTGCTGGACCCAAGCTGTTTCGCATTACAGTTCTTCCAAGCTGTGATTCTTAAACTTCTTTGATTGTGACCCACAGTAAGAAGTGAATTTTATGGTGTGACCCAGCACACACATGCACATGCGCATACATTCACAAAACCTCATTCTCAAACACGCTCTCACACATGCACCCACACATTCATATACATGCACACTATGTACACACACACACACATACACACACGAACACATGTACACGCTGAACCAGCACAGGTCCCAGTCCCAGCAAGCAGCAAAATTCCCTGAAGTGGTTCCATAGCTTTCATTGAAGGGGGGACTCCCACAGGTTGGGCTGGGTAAAGGGGACACACAAGGTTGCAGGGTCACTCTCAGCCTAGTAACAATGGGAAGCTGTTTCTATAGGGCTGAAGGGACAAGTTGAGGGTAACTGGTGTCTAGGGAGAGCTGGAGCCTCAGTAGGAGCTGCGGTCCTGGGGTGCAGATTTTATGGAGGTTTTGTGGTGGGACCAGGAGAGCAAGCAGAGTTATGATACCATCAAATTAAAGTAGATGAGATTAGTAATACACTGGACATGTGTACAGGCTCGAAAAACAGCATGGCAGTTATGAAGACACCACCACCCTGGGGACCCTAGGAAGCATCGTCCCCTTCTTAGCCAGGAGTCGAGGACTCTGGGTTCCTGTAGTCTTCGGAGAGTGAGCCCCAGCTTCCGCTTTACCAACCTATGAACTAAATAGGTCAAAGATCAGCCTCTGGGACCCTGGGAGGACAGGCGAGGCCCCACATCCTCTTTAGTCACACCTGCGGACTCCAATTTACCTAGCGTCCAGACTGGAAAATCCGAATATTCAATATTTTTTCCCTACAGTTTGCTTTTAGGAGGGAGAGATGCACAGATAGAGCTGAGAGCAGATAGCGGTGCGGTGCAGCTTCCTGGGCGGGTCCTGGCGTGGGTGCAGAGTCCGCCCCGCACTGCGGGCCATTTGCCTCTGCAGGCACCCTAAAGCCCACTGTGCTCTCATCCCCGGTCCTGGTGTGGAAGGGCCTCGCTACAGACCCAGCCTCCAGGCAGCACCAGTGGAGTCATGGCGCCAGCTGAGACCGTCACCAGCTACATTCTTAAGGGGGGACAGCATGTCGCCCTTTCTGTACACTTTGTCAACCACTTGGTACTTTTAGGTCTCACCTTAGGACTCCTCTCCCTTACCAGGCTGGTCTGGGTTAGTCCTGCCTCTGCGCTCCCAGGCTGGCCACCAGGATTCACTCTCTCGCTTACAGACCTGCCTCCTTAGCTTGAGGGGCTCAACGGCGGGCGGGGCTGCGCGCGGCGGGGCTTGCCCCATTCACCCCCAACTCCACCCAGGAAGGAGCTTTGAGGGGGGTGAGCGCTGAGTGGAGGGAGAAACACTCAAATGAGGAGTTTTCCAGCTTCCTGCCATTTCCTCCATTTTCTGTGTGACCTTTGAGAAGGCCACTGAGTGAAATTGAAACCTAATGCAAACCGGATCAGATCCCATCCCCCCCACCCCCAAACTTGACATTTTGTGTAAAGAAACATCAGTCAAAGTAACTTTGGGAGGAAAAAAAATCTGGGCACCATGATTCCACATTTCTTCTTTGGATTCTTGCATTTTATTGGTGAGAGCTGGTGGGTTCTTCCTCCCACACTAATTCCCAGGCTACTGGGGCTCACTGGCTCTCTCCTTTCTTAATAAAAACAGCTGTGTTCTGATCACCAAAGTGGTATATTCTTACAGTAAAGAATCTGAAAACATAGGAGGGTGAAAACAGGAAGAAAATCAAAACTACATTTAAGTGTGCTCCCGAGAGAAAACCCCCACCATAAGAGTTGGGCATAGTCTTCCAAAAATTTCCTAGCATATGCAAACACATACACATTTAAAAATGCATCTTTGTCATCACTTAATACTGCTTTATAACGTGCTTCTGTCAGTTATTGTCACACTGTGGACATGTTTCCACATTAATAAACTTAACCATGTCATAATTTTCAAAGGCTTCTTCATGTTCTGACTGTAATATGGCTTTACCATGCAGTTCATCAGGATTGGGCATGGAGATTATTTCCACTCCTTTTGACACTGAAAATGACAGGAGCACCTGCTTGAGACATAACATAAGATAAGGACAACATGGAACCTCAAATCCAAATGGAGAATGAGATTTCTTGTTCTAGAAAAGATTCAACAATGAGATTGCCTATTTATTCCCCACTAAATAGACTAATTAGTGTGTAGACAGCTTTGGAGAGGGAAAGCAATTTTCTCTTCTGCCAAGACCAGAGCTAACTAGATCAGAAGGAAGAGGAAGACTCTTGGAGGAAAGGGTGTGATTTCAAGTGTGTGGGAGAAAGGATGCAACCTTACCTGGCTGGGTGAATTATGGGGAAGGGGTGGCAGTTTTCTCTGTGGCCACCTTGCCCATGGTAGGGGCTGCATCCCTCACCGTACCAGGACACAGATGTGTGTTTTACTCTCTGGCTTGACAACCTACTAGGGAAATAACAGAGAGAAAGCCCCAGAGAGTAAGAAAACAGAATAAACATGCCTATATCTAGAGGGTGAGAATTAAGACCAAGATCTAAAAATTCTCAACTTCTTCCTTTCCATGGAAAAGTGTTCTATTCCAATGGCCATAATCAAATGCAAAAGCATGCATCACAATGACACAAAGGCACTTAAATTTGTGAACTCAAAGGAAAATCCTGGTGATGTAAGTTGATTGTGTTGACAAATTAACCTAATGAGAATAGTTTCCCACCACGAATTCATTAAGCAAAAATGTGCAAAGATGGTATTTGCAGCCTGTTAACCCTTAATTGGCTCAACAATGAAAACACTTAATTGTGACGTGTCACCAAAATCCCTAATGTAGTTAATCGCTGTTAGACTTACAAAATTATACATTTTAAATGATGATCTTTAATTAAAAATTATTTGGGATTATCTTTAGCCCATGCTTTCAAATGAGCAGCTTTGGTACACTTGAGAACATGGTGGCAAAGAGAGTGGCAGGAGGGTTGCTTTTTGCTTGTAGCCCGACTTTTCTATGTGGAAAATATGGAAACAAGAGACAGGTGGTTTTGAAATAAGCTTCAAATATTTCAAAGGGGTATGGTGGAAAGGACTGGGCCAAAAGATAAGAGAAGCCCTGATTTGATTTCTGGGCTTTCTATTTTTGAGACTCAAATTCATGATCAGTAAATGAAGAAAATTGAATAAGGTTGGATTTGGAAAAGTCTGGTGCTCATGCCAGAGGAGAGGTGAAAATAAAGATTTTCATATATCTGTTGGCTCATCCAAAAGTAAGACACCACGGACAAGCCTCTCACCCAATGGGCCAATGAATGAAAGCTCTGTAGAATTTAGAACGTGCCAGTGAAACTTACAGAAAATGAGAAACACAAAAACAGCAGCACTCAATTATGAGTTTCTTTCTGGCTCTGACACCTGTGCTTTTGGAACATGCAGTGGTACAAACATCTAATCACCTTCCTCCTTCTTTTCTGGTCCCCATAGGTGGGGAAGAGACTGTTCATCCTAACCAACAAGCCCATTTTGCAAAGAAAATACTTCTTCTCCCAAGTTAAAAAAAAAAAAAACAATTAAATTCTGAAGTTGTGCTAATCCTCCCTACACCTTCTATATCCTACACCACCCATTTCAGAGTTCCAATTCAAATTATAGTAGCATCTTAGGGCTCCCTGGTGACCCATCACCACGTACACAATTTTAATGATCTATATTCTAAGGTGCTTGAACAGTGGTCTCCCCCAAGAGGCTTGGGAGTCTCTGAGGCCTGTGTTCAAAAAACACAGCTGGTGGCAGGCCTTGAAATCCCACTGGGTTTGGATGGGGAGCAGGTGGGGGAAGGGAGAGGCTGGCGAGATGACCCAGCCTACACACGCTTGCTACCAACTGGGCACAGGACGGCCTCTGGTGTAGAAGGAGAGCGTGGAGTGAAGTGGCCCAAACTCAGGAAGTCATATTCAGAGGGCAGTTGGGTGCTCTTGTCTCCTTGTTGTGAAATAGACGAGGACAGAAGCTTGCCAGGGTCTTTGGGTGCAGCCCTGCCCTTGGCAGGTCAAGTGACTTCATTTTCTTTGACTCCACAGTGACCCAGTGTCTCCCATGTAGGAGGCTCCATGCTGGCTTCCTGTGAGGAGGCCACAGAGCTTCCCACCTCCATCTACCTCCCCTTCCTCCTTCTTCCACTCCTGCTCCAGTCCAAGGGCTCAGTGGAAACCCACCAGGCCCCTGTCCAACACTAATGTCCCTGAGGCCTGTCCCCCACGGGCTTTAGGCCTGTCACCCACCCGCCGCCCTCTTTCTCACTGGGTGGACTCCTCAGCTCTTAGGTAACTGTGGTCCTGGACAGGGCTGTTTTTCTGGGCCCCCTCCTGGGGCTGTGGGTGAGGGGCACCACCTTGGCCACCAGACTTTCCCTGCGGCTGGATCCATACCCCTTGCCAGGGAGAGGTCAGATGGAACACCAGGGGGCATTGCCAGGGACATGAAGTGCAGCTCTGACTTCATGGGCTTCTGGGCTGGTGGGAGGGATCAGGACACCCAATAACCAGACAGGTGTGGCACAGGCCTGGGGACGGGGGGCGCAGTGAGGACAGCTAGGGGGAAGACCTTTCCAAAAACCAGTCAGTATTCATTCTCCCCCTCAAATAGCCAAGTAAAACAGACCAAGGCGGAGGGCACAGCTTCTCAGTTGAAGTGAGAGATGGGAATTTCCAGAGAATATTAAAAAATATATCCATTATTCAATGAAGCCATATATATTTAAATAGAGCATTAAAAGATTAAGTTGGGGGCTGAGCTGAGGTTGTGGCTCAGTGGTAGAGCGCTTGCCTTGCACATGTGGGGTCCTGGGTTCAATCCTCAGCACCACATAAAAATAAATAAATAAATAAAAATAAATATATTGTGTCCATCTACAACTAATATCTATATCTATATTTATATCTATATCTATCTATCTATCTATCTAAAAGATTAAGTTGGAATGTGTTGACCCTCTGGGCCCACTGTCACTGTGTCCTCTGCGAGGTGACCACAGTTATCTGTCAGTGTATTTCTCTAGACCCTTAAACTGTGTTTACATGCAAATCTATATTTATCCAAGCATCGCTGTGTGTTTTATTCAAAATTAAGAAACTGTCATCACATGTACACCTGAGTCATTTCTTCCACCCACCACATGGCTTTCTGGGGGAGGAGTTCTGAAGGCACAGGGCTGAGTGGCAGCCTGTCACATCTGCCAGAGTCCCTGTGGAGGGTGGGCCTCTCTGCTCAGGACCTACAGCGGTCAGCAATGCTCCAGGAAGTGAGGACTAGCCTGTGGGCTTCGGGGGAGCAAGGGCTCTTGACATACTAAGGCTGGGAAGTGGGGAGCAGGGGGTTGACAGGCAGCTGGGCTGGCATTGTGTGGGCCCCAGGTGTTGGTGGATGGCTTGCCACCATGTCCTGTGGCATTGGGGTAGTTTCTAATAACAGCACAGTGTCAGCTATGGGGTGGGCACAGGCTGGGGCAGAGATATCATCCAGTTGCAGGGGCTGGGATGTCCAGGTGTTAGGGACAAAGATCAGCACTGTGGGTGGGTGCAGCAGGAAAGACATGAGGCAGGAAGAATTCTAAAAGACTCAGTGACTGTGCCTTGGAAGGCACCACCCATTGGCCTGCTAGGCCAGCCCCTGCCAGCTGCCTTTGCTTTGGGAGAGACTGCGAGTGAAGGAGACGTTTGTCAGGTGGATGAGTAATTAAAAGAGCAGAGCTTCTAACCTTTGAAGCCCTTAGCAGTCCCAGGTCAAAAATAATGGTCTGGTCCCCAGAGACAGCTAATGTCAAGGTAACGGGAGAGGTGCCTCCTGGAAGGGCAGGGTGAGCAGCACCTGGCACAGCCTCCAGCCACACCTAAGACGAGCTGTGTGCCCCAGAGCAAGCATGTGACCTCTCTGAACCCACATTTCCTTATCTGTAAAATGGGGACAGTGACAGCCCTGGTTTCCTTGTTGTGGGGGGATTCGCTGAGATGAGCAAGGTGCATGCTGACAGGGAGCCTGGCACACAACCCACACTTAACAAATGGTCCCCAAAAGGACATCTTGGGCAGCAGGTACTCACAGTTCCCTGGGACTCTCCCACGCCAGCTGCCCTGAGGTTAGCATTTCCTTAAGCGGTTTAGACTCACCTTCCCTACCTGTGAATTTCCCCTTTTCCTCACCTGTCAGAGGTATTGAAAGCAGGTGATTTCTGGAACCTGGGGTTGGAGAATTATGTCTTTCTCTCTTTCTTATAAGGAACTAGCAATTTTATTGGTCCAATGCTGACAGGAACCCAGACAAAGGCTTTGCCAAAAGCAGTGACATGCTACCTCTCCACCAATTACACAGCTCTGAGTACAGTGACCCACATACTCCTCTTGTCATGGAGTCTGCTTCTTCTTGGCATGAATGAGGTGGGTGCTTGCCCAGCATCCTGCTGAGAATGGAGGGGACTGGTCTTTGGAGCCTCTGGGATGGAGGATCTCAGAAAGGGAAGAGGCTTGGGACATTAGGACAAGGACTCCGACTCTCACTGTCGGATGGAAACTGTCTTGCAGAATGGGGTAGAAGCTGGCAGCTTTTGCACTGTGCCTCACAGAGAAAGGGGAAGAGGATGGATTTGGGGGTTTTTGTCCTTTGCCAAGGATGGAAATAAGGCGGGACATTGAGGTCCACTCAAAGTCTGATGGGGAATTTCTGGCAGAGAACCGAGCTGTCCCTACAACTTCAGCTGTCCAGGGGGTTTATTATAGAGGAAATGTTTGCCTCCTCAGTGCATCTGCCTGGATCCATCTGTGTCCCTGAATGTGTAGTAATGTGGATGGATGTAGGTGCAGCCATTTGGGGCCAGATACCTGTGCATCAATGATTGGAAGATTCTGTCTTAGGAATACAAAAAGACATCATGTGAATATGATGTCACACATACAGGGCAAAAAGGAACATTCTGGCCAAGAAGCCATGCCAACCAAGTCACAGATCTCTAGTATGGTGGGAGGCAGCTGTAGGTGATCAAGATAAATAATTAGTTCAGTATCCATTTTTCCTTAACTGGGAAACAGACCTATTTTATTTTTCTGGAACAAAATCATTCCTTTCTAGTCTCAATTCATTAGGTTTGAGTGGGCTGGTGTCTCACTCTAGTCCAGAGTGTTCCACTTCCCCTGGGCCATGGTGAGAGGCACCCACCCCAGCCCATCTGATGAGGTTAAATCCAGGATTTTTCTTGGTACTTCCAGGAGTGAGACAATTTCTTCACTAGAGGTTCTGGGTAGTATGCAAGCCTGAAAGTATTAGTAGCCAGAAGAGGGAAGCTGACTGAAAATGAAGCAATTAGAAAGGAGAGTGCAGAGACAAAGACATATCCTTTTGACATTGTTTGTATACCTGGATTCAGCCATGCTTGAAGGCCACCCATGGTTAAATGAGCTTACACTTTTTGACTTGTATTTTTGTCCTTGGCAACCCAAAGCATTGGCTCACTCAGGGTCCTAGGGGTGGGACGCATCTAGTTATCTCTATCTGAACCTCTTTGTGGATGGAGATCTCACTCCCTAGAATGTAGAAAGACCTAGTCTAAAAGCAGCATTCTCTCCAAAGCATCTCTTCTGGGAATTAATTCCTAAATGCTTCTGGTTCACCACTGTCTTTTCTATTCTTTTTGTTACTCTCAAAATTGATTGCCCTGACATGGGGGTAGAAAGGATGGTGAAATGAGACGGACATCATTACCCTAGGTACATGCATGATTGCAATGAATGGTGTGACCCTACTTTGGGTACAACCAGAGAAGTCAAAAATTGTGTTCCATTTGTGTATAATGAATTAAAGAGCATTCTGCTGTCTTGTATAATCGATTAGAACAAATAAAAAAATTGATTGCCCTGAGAACACTCTGACACATACCTGGCAATGCCTGGCATGTGACAACATCCAAAATGAGTTTGCAGTCCATTTTTCAAAAGGTAGTTTCTGGTACCAGTCACCTCCCAATCCCCAGGCTGGAGCTGTGAACTCATGACCAACTAAACCAGGGGCACAAATCTATGGCACCAGCAAATTATGTACCAATTCACATTGCCACATTTTTGTGTTGACCAAGGAGGAATTTTATTTCTTTAAAGATAAAGCTGGGCTCCTTCCGGGTCTACTTTTTCTTTGCTTGTTTACTGGTACTTGCACGTGAGGACTGAGGCTCTGAGGAGTCCCTTGGGGGCTGTTCTCCCTGAGGGTCTGTGGGGAAGTTGCAAAGGGTCTTCCTGGGGTCAGCTGAGCTCCTGTCTAGCCCTGGGAATTATGAATGGAGCTAGAGGGTGCAGGGATGCAGCAGCTGCGGGGGTGGGGTGGGGAACCCAACAGGTGCAGTGCCCAGGTAGATGCCGGGCAAAGCTGAGTTAGATGAGTCCCCAGCCAAGATGTGGCATGGATAGACTTGCACTGTGCCACAGAACGAGAAAGCAGGGCTAGCCCTGGCTTCAGGCCGACCGGATCCAGGGTCTAAACAATGTCACCAGGGTTCCTCTCCCCTCCTTGTCTCTGCTGTACTGCCATGTCCTCGCTCCCTGTAAGCCCAAGCTTGCCTCTTCCTCAGGGCCAGGATCCCAGAGGGATCATCCATCTGAACCCCCAGGAAGACTCTGATTGGCAAACTTGGGCAGCGCCCTTCCCAATCAAGAGCTAAGGAGGGAGACTGGGGTACACTGATTGGCTAGCTGAGGAAGTGGGCGTGGCCTCTACCTCGACTGCCGGGTCCAGTAGGTGAGGTCTTTCCTAAAGTAAGGGATGCCAGGCCGACCCAAGGCAGGAGGGTGACAACACAGTAATTGCTTTCTGTTCACATCCTAACTCCATCGGGTTGGCGTCACGTCAGTGGATGAAGACGCTGACCAGCAGGTGTCATGGGGTAGGACCTTGGTGTGGGAGGCACCTGCTCTGCCCTTTCTGCCTCTGAACTTCTGGAGCCTGGGGGGCTGGGAAGTCCCCACTGCCTTAGTTTGGAGGAAGCGCCCAGTGACACATCAGGGGAGCTGATCCAGAAATCCCAGGGCACTTCATTAACTCGCTCCCAGCCTCTCTCCCTGTCCCATTTGCCTGCGTCACAGGGGCACTTCCGGCCCTGAAGGGCCTCGGCATGGCTGGGGGAGGACGCTGGCTGTAAGGACCTTTCTCCTTCCGTAGTGGCCTGTGGCCATCCTTCAATCTTCCCTCGCTGGGAGGAGGGCTGGTCTGGGGCCAGGAGCTTCCCTCTTGCCTTCCATGCTGGACTGAGAGGAAAAACCAAGAAGGGAAGAGGTGAGGACTCTGAAGAATTTGGATGTTTTGCTCTGAGGTGAGTCTTTTCTCCCCAGGGGACAACGTGGTGGCTGGTGGAGGGGAAAGGGCAGCTACTGGGACAGCCGGGCTCCAGAGCCAGCTCTGATCTGATGAGTGGGGGCTGGCTCCTCCCCGGGGGCCAGAATTCCTGTCTCTAAAGCAAAGGGTCGGTACTTTACAGCCTCCCCATCTCAGGCTTCTTGGGGTGATTTCAGAATTAAGAAATCCAATAGCAGCTGCCACATCTTCTCACCATGGCTTCTCACACAGGGCAGGGAAAGCTGTTCCATTTACTTATACACTCATACATTTAAACCCCCCCACCTAAAAAAATCTCATTTTTTTTTAAACAAAGACATTCTTTACTCCACGGGGTGATGGTTTAATTGACCCCTTGGTCCTTTCTCAGTGATCATGGGGCATGAGTTATAATACCAACTTTGCTGTGTGACCTTAGGCAAGTCTCTTTGCTGCTCTGAGCATACTCTTCTTTCTTTGTAATGTGAGCATGAGGATATCCACTTTATTGGGCTGTTGTGATACTCAAATATGTTATAGGCCTTGGAAACCACAAAGAATTACACAAGAGACAGAGATGAGCTGTTATGGAACTCTCTGGAAACTGGCCTAAAGGTGGGCTAGAAATCCCTATTGGCCTGTTCCTTTGTGCCTCACACACCAGACATGCGGCCATTATGTGTTGAATGACTGGAATCCTGGGGGCTTGTGTGGATTGTAATGCAAGGAGACACAGCACTTGGGCTGTGCTATTTTAAGTCCCAGCCTCAGATTCTGATGGGGCTCCTGGAAGGGGGGTTGAAGTTCAAGACCCCAGGGCTGTCTGGGACACGGAGGGTGCTGGAGCTCTTGACTATCTAGTGCCAAGGCCACTTGCTGGCCTGAGCTGGGGGCATCTGCGAGCCCCGGTGGAAGGGCAGGGTCCTAACAGTGAGCAGGGTGCGGGTGTGCGTCTCCCCTTTGCATCTTAGGAAGTGAACCTGCTTTTCCTCTTTGGGGAGGAAGTCACTGTGCCTTCATAGTCCTTACAGGAGATTCTGGGAACTCCAACTAAATGAATCCCCAAAGCAAAAATCTTTCCTGGGTTTCCAATTCCCCCTGGCCCCTGTTTGGGAAGGAAATGGGGTCAGCATCCTTGCCTCTGATGGTTCATGCCCCAGGTGCTGCTTTGGGGCCATGACCCCTCCTTGACCAATATGCTGAGCCTCCCAGGATGAGCTGGGGTAGAAAGGCAGGTCCACATTCCGCATGCAAATGGCTTAGGAAGCGTCCCCCCCACCAGCCCCACCAGCCCCACTGCACAAGTGAGTCCTGTTCAGCCTGTCATCTGTAGCCCTGGGTCTTCGAGCTCCTGGGTTCTGTTTCCCTCCAGACAACAGGATAGAGGAGCCGAAATTTATGCCTTTGGAATCTGGGGCATTAACTGCAGTAAATCAGCCTTCAGTGCCCAAAGGTAACAATTACCGCTCTCATTAATAGATTTCCCCAGCCTCGCTCATAAAGCAACTCTGGAGATGTCTCCGGGGACAGGGCAGGGGAAGTGTGCCCAGGGATCATGAACAGTCCAGCACCCTGGATGAGGAGGGAGACTGAGTCCCTCTCCTCAGGGCCTGCCCAGTGGATGTAAAAGCCAGGTGCATGGGTCCCCAGACAGGGCTAGGTGCTCCTTGCAGGAGCAGGACGTCGTGAGGGCTGACCAGGACTCCACTCTGGAGGGGAGGCACCTGCCCAGGCCCAGGGCTGGAAGCACTGTCGAAGAGACTGGGGGAGAGGAAGGAGGGTCTCCTGAGAACACCAGGGCTGTGTGGGACCCTGGGGTCCTGGGGCCTACTCCTTTTGTACTCTCACAGGGACTGCAGGAACTGGGGAATGAGCCCAGGGTTGCCCAGGAAGTCAGTGGCCAAGCTAGGCACCAGGAAGAAAAACAGAGGACTGGCCAGACACAGCGTTGGCCGGGCTTCTCCAGTGACTTGGACTCTCATCTCTTTTTGGTTGGAACAAAATCTGGATTCAACCTGGACAATGTGCAGGTGGCACAGGGGTGAGAGTTCTGAGGCCATGACTCTGGCTGCTGGGAATGGGAGGTTATGGGGCTGTGCTCTGTCAGGAGCATATATAATAATAAATAATATATATTATTATATATATTTATATATATATGTTAATATATATATATATATATAATATTAGTGTTCAGAGATATCCATATGAATCTCCCCCCCCCTCTCTCTATATATATAGTGTGTGTGTGTGTGTGTGTGTGTTGTATGTGTGTGCGTGTCTGTGTGTCCACATATCACATATTTTGGGCATATACTTAAAAGTGAAGTGGATAGATATGTAGCAATTATGTTTCATTTTTGAAGATCCTCCGTAGCACCCTTTTTCTGGACTTTTCTGTGTGCAGCAGGGTAAGCTGGTGTCAGATGGGACCACCCACTGTCATGTGAGACCTCTCTCAAGCTGGGAGCTGTGGTTGGACAGAGAGGTCCCCAAAGTAGTCACAAGGGTCCCTTGATGGCTTAGCAATCCCCCCATCTTCCCCACTCCAGTTTTACACTAAATTCTGGGAGAGGAAATCCTAACTCTGCTCACCATGGATGGAAAGAGATTGTTTTTATTCTTACAATTAAACAAAAAGAACAAAACTCCTTACCCCATGCACAAACTCCCAGTTTGGTTTAGAAAGACAACTTAAGTTCTACAGTTTTGTGATCAAACACCTGGGCTTCAGAGTCCGTTACAGTTCTGGCTCTGTCACTTACTAGTTGAGGACCTCGGGCAAATCACTGAACTTGTGAGCCTCAGTTTCCACATCTGTAAAATAGAGACCACCAGTTGTTGTGATAAGTGTCGGAGAGACATCCTCATCTGTAAAGAGCTGAGCATACCTGCAGGGAGCTCTATCCATGGGGCAGAATTGTGTCCTGAGGCCAGAGAGGACATTGCTATGGGGGATGGTACCAGAGGCTGCCTGGCATTGGCTCTGGCCTCTCTCACCTGCTGGGCATCTGGAGGGCCACTTGTGACAGGTGCCCAGGCCCTACCCCAAGCCCTACACATTCACTGCCTGGCCTCCCAGGTCTTAGGGATGGCTCTTCCCCCCTGGGGACTCTCACCATGGGAAAAGTCCCACAGTGGAGGGATTTATTATCTCTGGACTTTGGTGCTTCACGGGTTAGGTGACTTGGCTAATCCTTAATTATCCCTAATGTTAAAGGTCAGACCACTTCTGGGATATTTCCCAGTTTGAAGGTACCCATGGAAAATTAGCTCATTTGTAAAATAAAGTGTCGGGTGATGGCCCCAAAGGCCTTCCTGATGGAGAGGATTGGCAGGGGCTGCTGGGGAGCCCCTCTGGGCTTGCCTCCTGCCTCATCGCTTCCTACAGCAGGTATCAGCTGGGTGTCCCTCCAGATTGAGCGTGATGTACAGAGGAAGGGAGGCTTCATGGGGCTCGGGAGGCCCTGGACCATCCCCCAGGTGGACGGGTGTTGAGCGTGGAGCTTCGGTAGGGTGGGGTGGCTCCACTTCGCTGTTCCTCCACCCTGTCCCCTCCAACCCTGTCTCCACTGCCCCTGCGCTTTCTGTGGGCAATGGAGGTGTTGCAGATGCTGAGGGTGCCGCAGCCACTGGCTGCATCCTGGGCCATGCCCTGGGGTCTGGAAGTCAGCACAGCCAGACCCCCAAGCTCCAGAGCAGAGCACAGCCAGACCCCAAGCTCCAGAGCAGCTCTTCTGGGACCACATTCTGGTCCTTCTAAGGATGGGCTGTGGTCACTCCCTAACTTATTGAGTCATCCCTTTTTTTCTGGGTGCTACTGTGCCAAGTATTAGTCTAGGATTTGGGGCTATATTGCAGGACATCAACCGACAAACCAGAACAACAACCCTCCCAGAGCTCACCTTCTCATGGTGGGAGGTGTAGACAGGAAACCGGTGAAGTTCAATGATGGCGGATGAGGGAGGCAAGTCATGGAGAGATGGGGGCAGGGAGAAAGGAAGCACAGGCCTGTGTGGGTGGCAGTGTCTGATAGGGTAGCTGGGGAAGGCCTTATAGAAAAATTGACCTGGAGCAAAGGTGAGAAGATGATAAAGGGATGAACCATGGAGAAATCTGGAAGAATGGCTGCTCCAGGATGGATGGACAGCAGGTACAAAAGTCCTGAGGCAGGAGGAGGCCAGGTTCATTTGGACAGCAGCACAGAGGCTGGAGCCGGGAAAGCAAGGGGAGGAGACCTAGGAGATGTGGTCAGGAGAGTCTCCAGCCTGTGTCCAGCATCGCCTGGCCTTGACACAGTCATGGCATATTTGATGCAGTGTCTTGGAGTAAGGGTCAGTCAGCTGCTGTGGCCCCTGTGCCCAAACTGGGCAGCCTCCACACCCAACATGTACATATTTTTTGCGACTGGGACAAATAGCACAAAATACTTACTGTCTGGCCCTTTAGAGAAAAAGTGCGTTGGCTCATGGTTTCAGGCTTTGGAGCTTCACCATGTTGGCTCAGACGCCTGCTCATTTAGTGTCCAGGTCACCCTGTGTGAGTTGTTTAGCTTCTCTGAGACGAACTCTGCCATCTGTAAAATGCTGATCATATCTATCCTGCAGGGTTTGTGAGGTTACATTCGATAAATAACCAACACAAAATGCACACAGAATTGTTATACACAAATATTCTGTTAGGAGGTGGTGTTAGGTGCACATTCTGGAGCTCCCACGGACAGATTCTTGGGTTCATTGGGCAATCTTGGAGAAAGGTTTTACCGGGCAATCTTGGTGAAAGGTTTTATTGGCCTTAGCCTCAGTTTTCCTGTCTGTTATGTGGGGATAATTACTCGTGAAACAAAAATAAGGCAAATGGCTCATGGGAAGCACACATTGAATGGAAGCTACTGTTTTCTTGTCATCAAGCCACCCTGCATCATCTAGATGCTGGGGCATCTGCAGATCCTGGGGGGCGGGGGATATCCAACATCTGTCTCTGCATCGGTGTGCCCCTGCCCAGCCACCAGCCTTTAGTGCATATCCCAGAAGAGGGGGCAGGAAGGGGTGGGTTTTACAAGGTCTCCCTTTCCCACAGCTTGGCACACAGCCTAAACCCACGGCTACCTGAAAGGGTGCCAGCCTGTCCAGCGCATTTGAATTTGCAAATTATCTCTTGTTTACTATCAGAGGATCTGCGAAGCTGAAGCTTGTCGTGGAT
The DNA here is from genome assembly GCF_964194105.1 of Spermophilus citellus. NCBI lineage: Eukaryota > Metazoa > Chordata > Mammalia > Rodentia > Sciuridae > Spermophilus > Spermophilus citellus. The sequence goes on from NC_138195.1 coordinate 85,055,097, forward strand.
TTCCATTATGCTGCAATCAGTCCTGTTGGGGAAGCTCTGTCTTTGCAAAGCCCAATTAGTGTATTTATTTATTAGACTGCTTCCTAGCAGGTGAGAGTAATAAAAGGATCATTAAAGGATTTTGCCCACTGGATCCGGTTTGAACATTTGCTGAACTGGGGGCTTGGGTGGGAAACGGCAGGGAAGGGGGTCTGGGATTGGAAACCACTGACTATTCGAGGACTCTGTCACGCTACTTGGCTGCGATGACAATCCACTTGAGTTACGTTGCATTTAAAAAACCATGGCTGGAGTCCAGCGGTTGAAATGCAGACGCCCGCGTGTATTTATATTCGCAGAGCCGAGGCCATGTGTGTGGTGACATAGCGAATGAGAAAGTGGTGGAACTGAAAATAACATATGTCTGTCTCAAGTGCCAGAGGAAATTGTAGCAGTGTGAGAAGGAGCAGAGTACAGTTTTAGAGACGGGGAAAGAGGCGCGCTCCTTGTTCCACCGTAGTGTTTACACCCAGGTCTCTGCACATGGAATGAGCAGCCCCAGACAGGCAGAAAACAAATCCAAACCCACTCATCGATTCTTCGAGAGCGAGTTGGCTTCATGGAATTCTGGGCCCCAAATGAAGGTTTTTCCTTCCTTCCTTCCTTCCTTCCTTCCTTCCTTCCTTCCTTCCTTCCTTCCTTCCTTCCTTCCTTCCTTCCTTTCTTGTCTTTTTTGGAACTGGGGGTCAAACCCAGGGCTTTTCGATTGCAAGGCAGACGCTTTGCCACTGAGCTACATCCCAGCCCCTAAATGAAGTTCTGGCTTCAGAAGGAAGGTTTGCTGTGGTTTTGAGTTCCTGGAGATCTTGTTCATGGGAAAGAGACTGGGGATCGGGCTGACGCCGGTGGAGGTGGCCACGGTCAGAGGGGCTCCAACCTCACCGCAAAACTTCCTGCACTTGAAAATGACTCAGAAGCCTCCAAACTTGCAGTCTATTGAGAGCCAGAGAATAGTCTAGAATTTTTCTGGAATTAGGGACCCCTAAGGTCATATTTCTTCTCCTGGTGGGGCACTATTTTTAAGACTTGGGTTACCACCCTCCAAGTCTAAATTCCATGTCTGTCTGTATAAATAGATGTGACAAAATTAAAGAAGAAATAATAGATTGGATTTGCATTTTTTTCTTTTAACTTTGTGGAAGCAAGCAACTGGTTTGGCTTCATTTTCTACATTTTGCTTTGCTGTTTTGTCATTCTCAGGGCCTGAGCCCAGAGCATGTGTCTGAAAACAAAACTCTGACACATCCCTCTGATTCTGGGAGTCATCCCTCTTGGAGCACCCTTGACGACCTGGAGCCCCAGCTCAGACCCCAGAGTGAGCTGGAAAGGTCCCACCTGGTCCTGGGTTTGCTTGAAACCGTGACCGCAAGTTTTCAACATACACACTGGCAAAGTCACATACATTTAACTCCACCTACCTCTGTTTTCAATACATAGAATGGATGTAATATCCGCTGGCCAGGGCCAGGAAAGGGTGGGGTACACTGGAGAAACACCCAGCATGGCTCAGAGGATCTGGTGATGTGAAGTGGAACCTGGTGGTCACCGGAGCTGCCATTTGCCACTTCTTCCTCCATAGCTACAACATCCACAATGCCTGGTTTACATGTTCTGATCACCTTTCTTGTTCTCACAGGAGAGTTCAGAAACACTGGGCCTGAGAACTTGAGGTGGGGTGAACTACCCAGCCTGAGCAGCTCCCGTGGCCCCACTCTTGGTCCTGGGCATATCACCTGGGTGCGTTGGGTTACGCCTTGCAATCTCCTGTGAGTGTGGCATTGCTGGACCCATTTCCCAGACTGGCAGACCGATAAGTTCCCTTAATACCAATTTCAGATTAACTCTGACAACCATGGTCATTTAAAAAACATTTTATAATCAACCAAGGAGAATTCATGCTGCTATTGATGAAGGAGGAAGGGCAGACTTGGAGGAGTAGGGTATCAAAGACTCACGTTTTGGGAGGAAAGCACCAAATCCTTCTACATCCTGTGAAGTGGGAAGAATAACATTCCTCCAAACTCATGCTCCCCCAGAAATCCAGAATCTGACCTTCCTTAGAAACTGAGCCTTTGCAGATGTTTAGGTAAAGATCTTGAGATGAAATCATCTTGGATTTAGGGTGGCCATGAAATCTGAAGATTGGAATCTGTAGAAAGAGAGAACGATGCAGAGACACCAAGGGAAGGAGGTAGAGATGGGGGCAGTCAGCTACGAACCAGCCAAAGCCAAGGGCTATCTGGAGCAGGAAGAGGCAAGAAAGGATTCTCCCCTCAAACCTTAAGATGGAGCATGATCCTGCTCACCTTTGAGTTGGGACTCCTGGCCTCCAGAACCACGAAAGAATACATTTCTGTTGATTTAAGCCAGCACGTTTGTGGTCATTGGTTATGGAAGCCAAGGAAACAAATACGTCCTGTGCTTCTGGTTAGCTGTTTACATTTGGTTGCTAGAAATAAAACCAGGCAGGAGAAAATGCTAAAAAAGTAGTTGACTATGTGAAGGGAGAAGCTGACATCTCTGCATAAGGCAGCGACAACCCTGTGCTCTCTTGGAGTGAGCCCGAGGGTCCTGGAGTCTGTGGAGGGGTTGGGCTGTGAGAGGTGCCGGATCAGGGGATGATGTAAGATGATATGATTTATTGCTTTGTTAAGCAATCTTTTCAGTCATGGATCTTGCTTTCAGGCTTAAACTGTTGCTGAAAAAACAGGCGGGCCACGGGGATTGAAACACACCAGGGCTCTGAGGTGAAGAGACAGCAGGGCCACATTACTACCAGGAAGGTGGGCGGTGAGCTGCTTGCAGACTCAATTCTGGAAAAACTATGTGAGGTCCAGACCACACCACTCATGATTTAGTGAGATGGAGGTTTGCAGAACATGGAGGTAGGTCAGTTGGAGCGTATCTCCAAGGGACTCAGATGAGAAGTCCTTTACACTGGGACGGTGAAGGGGGACCTCCAACCCAGGAGGTGGTGTCCTTAGCATTGCTGTGAACCCTGAGAGGCCCGGAAGGGTCCTGGCAAGTGTGAGGCTGGATGTTGAAGAAGACACATGATATGACAGATGGGAGAAGAGCAGCCAGGAGCCACTTACAGCAGTTCAGCTGGGAGATGACCAAAGCCAAGTCTGGAATGTCCTGAACAGTGTCATTAAGTATCTAGCCGTCACTGCATGCGAGTGCCTGTATTTTTACTTTACAGAGATAAAATAATAATAATAATTGTAAGACTTCATTGATGCCTCCAGAGAAGACAGAAATGATAAACCCATGTCCCCAAAGATACCCAAATTTCTAATCTGGGGTGGTTGGGATGACTCAATCTCTGGAAAGTCGTGACTTGTCCCTGGGGGAGGAGTAAATCATGGAGCAGATTGGGAGAGTGCTTCAGTGAGGAACTCCTCGACTGTGCCTCTGCTCAGCAGAGGGGACAAGCACTCATGCCAGTGTCTCTCTCTCTCTTCTGTGCTGGTGGAGGGAGCTGGGCCTCCCATCGGCCGGCCTCTCTGTGTCCAAATCCCAGAGGCAGATAATTATTCAATTTGATGGAGATGAAAATGGGACTCATCCTGACATAACAGCTCCTATGTAACAGGGGACAACACAGGGCAGGGGCTCAGAGCTTGTCCCCTGGAGTGGGAAACCTGCATCTAACCCGACTCTAGCTGTTTGATTTGGGACACGATGTCAAGTTCATCTGTACGGGAACTGGATTCTAGAACCCTGAGGCAAACGTTGAGTGGAAGGATCTGTGTGAACCAGACTGGCGCCCGGCACTCAGCAGACACCGATTGAACACTTGTTTTCTGTGGTCCTGAGCTCGCTCTGCGTCGGTGACATCCCCCTGCTTGATCTGCACCACTGAACCCGGTGGGGAGGCAGCCATTTTTGTCTGCCACAGAGGAGGCCGTGATTCGCCGAGGTTCCTTGATGAGGGAGTGGCGCGGCCAGGATTTGAACTGGAGACTGTGAGCTTCCAACTGCTGTGCGCTGGCTCCTGCCTTGAGTCAGGCCCAAGTGAAGAGCAGGAGCGGGACCAGTGAGTGGCCTCCCCATCCCAAAGGCACGTAGGAAGGCCGCAGCCAGGGGCTCCAAGCTCAGGGGCTTCCTGGTGTCTGTCTTAAGGTCTGTTCTCACTGCTTCCTCTCCATTACCAGTTGGGTGTTAAGGACAGACAAGGTGGAGATGCACACCCACCCTCAAAGGCCTCCTCTTGGTCCTGGTTCTGACAAGATCTGAGTCCCGTTCTGTCAGATTCCAGAGCTGCAGGCCTCTGAGAGGGTGAGCAGCCTGGAGGTGGCTGTCAGGCTGTCGGGTGGCAGTCCACCTGGGACCCTGCTTTTCTGGAGGAAGGACGCCATCCCAACACAACCCCTGCACATCCCCTTCCTTGGGGTCCATCCTGAGGCTCCCCTGGTGTCCCTTAGCCTCTCTCGGATGGTTTCTGCCTAGGCATGGAGGGTCAGGCAGTTCCCCTGGGGGCTGATGAGTCTAGAGCTTCACGTGGCCTTCCCAGCCCCTCCTGCTTCATTTTCTTGAGTTCTGGTTTTAGAATCAGGGCAGTGCTCAGGGATGCCAAGCCTCAAGCTGTTCCTGGTCCCCCTGACCTTCCTCAGGGCAGTGTCCCTCTCCTGCTCCTCCAGGCTTCTTCATTTAATGTGGCCTAGGACCCCACGTTCTTCTCCCCCTTTCCACTCCTTCCCTCCCTGTGAGTGGCCTCAAGGACCCAGAAACAGTCTTCTTCGTTTCGAGGCTGGCAAGGCTGAGTGCTCGTACCCACTCCCCCCGTCACCTGCTTAGAAGGCTCAGGACCCCGGAGTGGAATGACTTGCCCAAGAGGGGCCTCAGAGGTGTCAGTCCCAGCCACACACAGTGGTGTTGTCTGAGTGGCATCTCCAGGAAGTGTGAAGGCTGCAGACCACTTCCAGAGGGTCGTGGAAAAACCTGTGGTGGCCAAAGAGAGAGTCTGGCTGTACAGAGGGACATGGAGGGCTGGACCCGAGAGGGTGAGATGAGGGTGGAAGGGACAGCTAGGGGCTTCATGAAGCCAGCTTGAGCCCATTGATGGGGAAACCAAGAGCTCATGGATCCTTGGCTGTGTGTGTGTGTGTGTGTGTGTGTGTGTGTGTGTGTGTGTTTAGATGAAAACATTTTATTTGTTTTCCTTAATAACATGCATGCTTTTCTTTTTTTTTTCCAAATAAACAAAGTGTTAGTGGATTGGATTAAAAAAATGTCAGGCCTGATAACAAGAGCAGGGGACCACTTGTCGTGACACAGACTGATGTACTCTGTGGGTTGGTAGTGGGCCCTGTCACCTGGTTTCACTGGGAATTCATGGAAGGCTGGTACCAACCACAGGCATTATTGCTGCTGCCCACCCTGGGAATTGGACCTCTTCCTGCTTACAGGGGATTCCAGCACCCAGCCAGGTGCTTCATGTCTTTCTGAGTGGCCAGGTTGTCCTGGTCACCAGGAAAGTATTCTGTGCTTTGAACTCCATAGTGACCCCTTTTATTCTTGCCAAGACTTGGTGTTCCCTCTCTCTCTCTCTCCCATTTTCTTTTTTTCTTTCTTTTTACCCACTCCTACTTCTCCTCCTAGTTGTTCCAGTATGTGTATAGTGGTTTCTCTTTGTGATACAGTAAGCATTTCCTTAATGGTTATTCATGTTGAGCTTTTTTCTTGTGTGTATTGGCCATTGGATATTTACTTTTTTTGTGAAGTGCCTGTTTAAGATTTTGTCCTTTTTTTTTTTAAAATAAAGTTACTGCCATTTTTCTTATTGAATTCTACGAGTTCTTTATATATCCTGAATATAAGTCTCAGGCCAACTTTCTTACTTTCTTCCTGCTGCCTTTGTTAAGCAGAAATTCTCAAAGTTTTGAATAAGTTAAGCACATTTTAATAGATACTAATAAAGGTAAAAGGCTGAAACATAATATAAATTATTAGAATTTTATTTCCTACATTCATTTTATATTTTTTGATTGTGGAGTAATTCTTAATTTTTGTGAAAGTACAAGGTGTCAATTTTTCCTTTACGATTATTGCTTTTTATCTCCTATTAAGAAGTTTTTGCCTATCCGAAGGTCATGAGGATATTATCTTTGTTACCTTCCAGAAGCTTCTTTGTTTAACCTTCACATTTAGGTCTACCACACATCTGGGAATAAGTTTTCTGTATGGTGTGAGGTTGGGGTCACTAATAGCTGCTTGTCCATGGAGATGCAGCCTGACCACCAAGGTGTGTGGACCACCCTTCCTCCACACACTTTTACTACTAGCCAGGTGATCATATATATGAGCATCTGTTTCTGAACTCTGTTATGTTGATTCACTAAATACTTCAGGAGTGAACGGTAGCTGGCCCAGGCTCACCATATTTCCAAGGAAGGTGAAGCTGGGTACTCTGGACTACTGCCTTTTTTTTTTTTTTTTTTTGGTACTGCGGATTGAACCCAGCAATGCTTTACTACTGAAACACATCTCTACACTTTTTATTTTATTTTATTTTGCAACAGAATCTTGCTAGTGGCTTAGGGTCTTGCTCAGTTGCTGAGGATGGCCTCCAATTTGCTGCCTCAGCCTCTTGAATCTGTGGGATTGCAGGTGTGGGTCCTGGGCTACAGCTTTTTGAGCAGATTCTGTGCTTTCTCTGTACAATCACTTGGTCTTTCTCTGCCCTTTTCCTGACTTCATCTCACAGATAATACTAACTGGCTAGCAAAATCAATCATTAAAATGGCAGAGCCTTACATAACACTCACTGTGTGCCAGGCTATCTTCTGAATATGCGCTTAACTCATTTTTCACTCAAACTCATAATAGAGTTGCTATTAGCCTAATTTTCCTAATGAAAAAATTGGGGTGCCAAGACCACAGAGGTGGTTGGTACCAGAGCTGAACCCAGGGATCCTGCCTCATAGTCTCTGTTGTAGGCAGTCCCCATACTTTTTTTTTTCCCAGTCAATGGCAGGAAGTGGAATGTGGCAGATAAAGTCACCCTGGCTGAAGAGCACAGCCATCCGAGTTCCAAGCTGGGCTTCCGTACCTACTGTCTGGGGGACTTTGAACAGGTTGGTTAATCTCTTTGGATCGGTTTCTTCAACTGGAAAGCAAGACAGTAAAATGATACTTGAGGTTCTATTCAGTTCTGGCACCTTATGATATCATCTATCTGGAAGAGTCCTAGAGAGACAGAAGGTTTTTTGGAGGGAAGAAAATTGTACAATGAGTTCCAGGGTCGAGGTGTAGGTGGGGGAGTTGCCCAGGGAGGGTGGTGAGAGCCGGGAGGGAGGGCACCTCTTCCATCTGTGCAACCCCTGCCTGGACCCCAGAGCCAGCCTATCATGTTACACGCTGCAGGAGGGTGATTTCTCCCTGACCCCTCTTCTGGGAATTAGTGTGAGAGTCCTGTGGATTCCCAGGGTGTGGTTCCTGTGTAGGCCTCCAGGGAGGCCGAGTCTCTTCCCAGAGCTGGCTAATTGTTCACCCACCGTGTCCATTCTGTGCTCATAAAAACCACGCTGGGCTCTTCCACAAGACACAGAGGGTCCATGGGGGGTGGGCGGTGACCTTGGGAGCCTGCACAGCTGAGGCTGGGGGCCAGGAACAGCCTTTTAGCCTTTTATCATTAACTCACCCACAGGCACATGGCAGGGGCTGTTAAAAGTAACAGAAACTTCACACGAGTGTGTATATATATATAAGTTTTAGAAAATTCAGATAAACACAAAGAAGGGAACAACAACAAAAAAGTCATCTGTACTCCATTAATCCACAGATAACCATTATTAAGATTTTTAGAGTAATTCTCTTTGGACTTTTTTGGCTTTCTTTCCCTTGCTCTTACCGTGCGTATGATATTTATGTATATGAGCACACTTACATCGTTGTTTACTACATGCATGGATTGGTTCCACTCTTCCGCATCTAGGCTTTTATATTTCCTAATATATTATAAGCCTCCCCCACATCCTTCCACATATTTTACCATCTTTACTAGCTGCATAATAAACCCATAGAGACCGTTTGCCACAGTCACTCTTATACACAGTGATTCTCCTTGTTCATAGAACACACCTCTGATTATTTCCTAAGGAAACTTTAGACATGAACATGCTCCAGTATTATTTTCAAAGGACAATAAAGCCCTTTATATTATTTTGATGATTTTCAATAGATGTTTATTTATTACCCATAATATCAATAGCTACTGTTTTAATCGAGTGCTTTATAAGTGATCAACATTCTGCATATATTATTTCATTTCATTTTCCAGAGAATTTTATAGCTATTCTATAACTTATTCCCAATTTATGACTGGGAAAACTGAGGCCTCTTGAGGTTAAATGACTTGCCCCAGTACAGCAGAAGTGGGGGCATGTAGCTGTCCACTCTGCCCTGTTCCCTGCCCCATGCAGGCTGTGTAGGGCCTGTGCCACCAGGTCCTGGCTCACATATGCCACAGACGGGAGGCTGGTGCCTAAGAATAGACAGGAGATTGGCATCTGCCAAAGGAGAAGTAGGGTAATGTGTGTCTGGGGATCTGTGAGGAGAGGACAGCTGGGTCTCCAGAGGAGGGGGACAGGGGCCACCCAGACAGGCTCTGGGCAAAGGGCAAAGTCGAGACAGCTTGAACCTCCTCCCTCCTCCCTGCACAGAAGGCCTATTCCAGCACCTTCCATGGACACCAGCCCCCAACAGGGAATTCATTGCCTGTCTTAGAGAGCCGTGGTAGTAATGGAAATTGGCATATACATTTAAATAATTTCATTATACTCCAAGATATGGTTTCTCTTTTCTCATTTTCTGCAAACTGGTAATAGCCTCTTTGTCTGATTAGAAGAATGATATCTATTCATTGCAAAAAGTAAAATCTTACATAATATAAAGACAAAACCAGAAACCTCCACCTTGAGAGAACCACTCTTTTGGCTTCCAAGTAGACATGTGGGGGACTTCCCTTCTGTTTCACAGATGCGTACTCCTCTAGGGTGCTCCACCCCCACCCTATCCCCGCCACCCCAGCAATCTGTCTTGGGCACCTGTCCTTGTCATTACCTACAGATTCCCATCATATCTTAATTTTTATAGAGTATGACTTACAGTAATTCATAATGGTTCAATTTCTGATGTTTAAATGTCCATCACAGCAAATCTCCTAAATGAGGGTCTTTGAACTTCTCAAAATGACATAGGTTTGTAAACCACAGTGGCCCATGAACAAGTGACTTTCTGTTTATTTTTTTCAAAATGTTTGCTTCCTTATTGCACAGATTTTCAAAGTTTTAAAAGCAGAGAGAAAAGGTACAATAAATCCTCTAATCCTCACGGATTGGATTCAACAATTGTTAACATCTTGTTCCATTTGCTTCGTCTACCATGATTTCTATTTAATTTATTTCTTTTGCTGAAATACTTAAAAGCAAAGCTAGTTATCTTGTCATTTTACCCCATGACCTTCAGTGTGCATCTCTGGGGGAAAAAAAAAAAGAACGGCTATTTTCCTGTGTAGGCCCCACAAGGCCAATGTCACTAAATGGACCTTAGTTGGCTGGTGTTGGCTGGACTCCATTAGGTCTCCCCTAGGAACTCAAACTGTGGTTTTTACTCTTGTGTTGTTCAAACTAGGAACCAAACTTGGAGAATGCTCTTATTTCAGTTGTTGTGTTTCTTAAGTCTGTGTCCGAGAGCCATCCCCAGGTGACATGGAGTCACCTAGTGAGATGGAATCCACATTCTTCAGCACTTCAGGTGACATGAAGGGTGAGCTGGCCAGGAAGACTTTACCTCTCCAGACACCTATCTCCCCTACTTCCTCCCTTTCCCCTTTTCTTTTCTTAGCAAGCAGCCCTGGGCTCCCGTCTTCAATAGGCAGATTAACCAAGCAAGATTTTAATAAAGTTATTTTCTTTCCATAGAGGCTAGACGTACTGCTTTATTTTTATTTTATGGAAACTAACACTAATAACCCTTTTGGGATAGCATAGATTTTTTTTTAAACACTTCCTTGTTTTTTAGTACTAGGGATGGAACCCAAAGGCTCTGTATCATGAGCCCCACGCCCAGCCCTTTTTATTTTCTTCAAGACAGCACCTCAACAAGTTGCTGAGGCTGGTATTGAACTTGTGGTCCTCTAGCTGCAGCCTCCCTCCCGGGTAGCTGGGAAGACAGGTGTGCTCCACCGTGCCTGGCTTAGGAAAATAAATTTATTGGATTAGAACAAGTGGATCTGTTTAAGGAAAAGCCAAGGAGTGGATGGCCTGGAAACAGATCAGCCCCGGGGCACAGGGTTTGACAGGGAGAAGCTCGGGGCCAGGCTTCCTGGGGAGGGCCTCCCAGGGCCTCCAGCCTTTCCCCTGGAAACAGTGCCGAGCCCTGCGGCTCAGCTCGTGTGGACCCCTGTGCCTTCTGATCATTGTCCTAGGATGTGGGTTTCAGAAATGAAATTCCTGGTTGTATTGGGAACAGCAAAAGCTGTAGTGATGGCTTCCCTTCCCGCACATTTTCTGTGTGTCCCCAGATACGACGGTGGCTACCTACTTGTCGTAGTGTTTCCATCTCATCCTTTTCCACGAGCGGTCCCTTCTCGCTGTCCCCCGCAGCACTTCTGATTCCTCCTCGAGTCCCGTGAGCAGTGAAACAAGATAAACAAGTTTGTTCTGCTGGTATCTAAATTAAGAGTAAATAGGTTCTGAGCGACTGTCTAGGGGGACAAACGGGAGTGTCCACGTAGGTCACATCCCTTTACCTCTTCCCTGTGCTCTGTCCTGCCTCACAGTCTGATTGCTGAGGATACTGGGAGGTTCCGCTAGTAGGGTCTAATTAAGTGACAGATGAGAGTGCGTGGGTCCCTTGCATTCCCAAGGGACTGTTCAGGACACAATGTGGATCTGTCTCATCACCTCCCTCCCTCCTTATAGCCTCTTGATATAGACAGAGTCAGAATGACAACCTTGGATTTGAGAAGGCAAGATCTGTAGTTCAGAGAGTTCAGAGACTTTATTTTTTTTGTACAAGGGATTGCACCCAGACACACTTTACCACATCCCCAGTCCTTTTTATTTTTTATGTAGAGATAGGGTCGCACTAAGTTGCTTAGGGCCTTGCTAAGTTTCCGGGGCTGGCCTTGAACTTGCGATCCTACTGCCTCAGCTCCTGAGTTCTTGGGATTACAAGCACGTGCCACCAGGCCTGGCAGCCAAGTGACGTTTTGAAGGCCACACAACTGTCTTATCGTGACTCAAATCCAGCTCTCCACAGCACACATGGTGATTTTTGTACTCTACCTGCTTGCTTGTTCGTGGCCTGGGCACAGGCACCTCAGGTGCTCTGAACAGTGAGGGTCTGTTGTGGGAGGGTACCGGGGGGGAGGGTCTCTCTAACAGCATGGGCACTGGTCTTTCTCAGAGGGACAGAGTGTGGTCAAGTTGCAAGGGGTTGGGACTGCGTCAGAGCGGCAGATCCAGGGGAGTGTGCCTGTGAGGGGCAGGGCACTCGTGTGGCTCAAGCTGTCCTCAGCCAAAGGGACGGCTGGGCAGGAGTAGAGGCCAAGAACGCGAAGTCCTCATTAGTTTGGGCTCCTGGCTGTGGACAGAGGCATAGGAGCTCAGGAGTCCCTAAGCTGGGTTCTGGGGCCTTTCTGGCTGTGTGCCAGGGTTGGCAGACACCCCGTCTCTGAGCCTCAGTTGAACAGAGGGGCACAGGCCTGGGTCAGGGGCCTTCCGACTACTGTCCTGGGAGGAGCCTCCCTCTCACCTTTCTGGGCATGTCAGTATTTAAGGCAGTTCGGGTTTTTTACTTTTTTTTTTTTCCTCTTTCTCTTCTGTTTTGGATTCTTGTGATTTAATTTGAAGGATTCTGATGCCAACATTTTTCTAACCAACTGAACAAAATGATCTTGTAGGTTCGACTCTGGGCTCCTCCTGTGTTTCACTCTCGATCCACGGCCCTGCCACGTCCTCAAATCAGCACCTTGGGTCCTGCTTCTCTTCACTTCCTCTGGGTTCTGCCCTGGCTCTGCCTCGGTTTCCCGTTCACCCTTCCTGCCCTTGAGGGCTGCCAGGGCTCCTGGCTGCCCCTGCCTTTGGTCTCACACCTGTCATTTGGCCTGCCCTTGGTCGTGCCCGTGACTCCCACAGCCTGCGGGAGAAGGACTCACCCAGGGGCTGAGCTGAGGATCTGTTTAAGGAAAAACCAAGGAATGGATGGCCTGGAAACAGATCAGCCCCAAGGCACCGGGTTGACAGGGAGAAGCTCGGGGCCAGGCTTCCTGGGGAGGGCCTCCCAGGGCCTCCAGCCTTTCCCCTGGAAACAGTGCGGCTCAGCTCGTGTGGACCCCTGTGCCTTCTGATCATTGTCCTAGGATTGCCATCCTACTGCCTCAGCTCCTGAGTTCCTGGCATTACCGACACGTGCCACTGGGCCTGGCAGCCAAGTGACTTTTTGAAGGCCACACAACTGTCTTATCATGACTCAAATCCAGGCCTCAAGAAAGCTCCCTCCGACCTCCTGCTGGGAAAACTCACCACCCGCTGTGCCTACATCACCCTTTCATGAGGTGGGTTCCATCCTCCGCCCCTGGCCTCTAGGAGTGTGGGCTTTAAAATTCACTCCAGTTCCCAGACATGCGTGTGGCTGGCAGGCCCAGGCTCGGCCATCGCCATGGAGAACCGGGGTGTTTCCTGCTGCACCAGGGGCTCCCTGCCAGGTGCGGGGAGAGAGGCCCTCACCACCTTGTCCCTGGGGACATTTAGAACCCACCTTAGAGTCCTCTGACTGCAAATATATTTTTCTTAAAAGTCAGATTTATACCAAAACAGATATATTACAACAAGCGATGACTCCAGGGAACCAGTTCAAAGGACTGGGTACTTCTCTGTAGAGCCTATTAAATGGGTCCTGTTTTCTCCTGGTTTCATCCGTATCAATTCTTTTCTAGGTAGATTTGAGACTAAAGATTCGCTTCAAAAAATAAAAAAAAATCTGTTTTGGGGGGGAGGGGTCTTTTATAGATTTTATAAAGGACAACACTTTCTGGTTGGAGTTTTCTTTTGTGGGTGTTACTTCTACCAAATCCAGATTTTTGTTTGTTTGTTTTTTTGTTTTGGTGGTGCTAGGGATTGAACCCAGGGCCTTGTGAATGCAAGGAGGCAAGCACTCCAGCAATGGAGCTATATCCCCAGCCTCCAAATCCAGGTTTTTTAGGATAAATTTTGTGCTAAAAATTTTATCAGTATGATCTTAGTCCTTTGTTAATTCCAAATCTATGCGGCATGTTAACACATATAAGCAGTCGTCCCATGCATTTTGTGTAGATTTTTACTGAGAACAATTGATTAAAAATTAATTTATATTTATCTCTCAGATTATTTGTGGGAAAATCAAGGAACCCTACTGAGGCTCCCAGGCTTTATTCTCTAGGATATTGTGTAGGGCTAGTGGAGGGGCCTAGAGTGGCTAAGGAGGTGAGAAGGTGAATGTCAACTGTCCCTTTTCAGGCCCCTGCCTTCCCTCTTTCTGAACAAGGACTGGTCTCTTTATCTCTACAGCTCAAACAGCCTAAGTCTCTGGTTAAGGCCCTGGAGCTTAGCTGAGGTCAGGATTAGGACCCAAACCCTGGCACATGGCACCTGAGCCCACTCGCTTTTATTGAGCTTCTGCTAAGCAACTGTCCCAGGACAAAGGTGCAGGGTGCTCATCAGCCACCATGAGTGATCATGGAGACCAGATCAGCTCTGAGCTGTGAGAGCTGAGGGTGTAGCTGAGTCTCTTGGAAGCCAGAGACTAGCTTCTAGCCCCAGTTCTCCAGTTGACCTGGGGTGTGACCCCATACAAGTCATTTGCCTTTGCTGACTCCTGCTTTCATTATTGGTAAGAGTTATTTATCCAATGGATATTTCTTGGCTCATACTATGTACCAGGCAGTGTTGTAGGTGCCAAGGATACAACCATGGGCTAAAGTTCCTGGCCCATGGAATTGACTCTGGACTGAATCTGAGTCCTCTGAGCTTGATGATTATTTGGGTAGGGGTAGGTACTGGGGAAAGGGAGAGGGCATTTTGTAGGGATACAGAATCAATTTAAGGCCAGTCCTTACTCAAAGTAGTTTATCCTTGTGTTGGGGACCACAGGCTGTCACCATAAAACAACCAGAGAATTAAATTTCCTCTGTAGATGCCAGGAGCCTACAAGATCTGACCCTTCGTGTCCTCACCAGCAGGAGTGACAATCTTCCTTTGACTCACCAGCCAAAGCCTTTCCAGCCTGTTTAGGTCTAGCTCCCCCGTCCCAGAGTAGCCTCTGAGATTAATCATTTGAATTGGGGGAATTGAATTTGGGGTGATTCAAGAAAATGACAGTGAGAAGGGAAGTCAGACAGGAAAGGAAAGGACACCAACAGCATGTCTGTCTGTCTGTCTGGAGAAGGTCGTTGCTGTGCACAACTGGAGCTTCACCTGATGTAGACCTCTGGGAGACAGTGTGAGACACACCTCCCACAGTGCCACTCCAGGGGTGACGAAGCAGGGTGTTTACCCACCAGCTCCCACTGGGCATTTACTGAGGGCATGTCTAGGGTGGCAGCTCTGGTCTGTCCTAGGCATGTTCCAAGGGAGCCCTCTGGTAGAAGGTCTTATGTGCTGGGGCACCACAGGTCTATTAGAAAGGTAAGTACTCAGGTGGGCTGCTCTAAGGCCTCAGGGCCTTTGCACTTCCTGTTACCCTGTTGGGAGCAGCCTTCTCCCTGGCTCTTTGAAGGGCTGGCACCTCATCTTCTAGTTGTCAGTCTAGAGTCTCTTCCTTGGACACAACCTCTCTAAATTAGTGATCACTTCCCGGAACTCGCCACCATACTATCTCATTTCTCTCCTTCACAGCATCACAATCAGACATCTACAGAAGTGTTTGCTGGTAGGCCATGCTCTATCTCAGGGCCTAGAAAGATCTGAGTCACAGTTGCACCTGGATAACTGTTTTTTTTTTTTTTTTCAAATAAACCATGAGTAGACTCCTTGTCATGTATCTGCACACGCATGTGCCTTGCTCTTTCACCCCAGCTAAATACAAACATGTCTACCACCCTGCCCCAGGCTCACTGCCAGACAGGGGCAGTAAACACTGAATTTGGGTCATGGGAACATGAAGATGCTGCACATTGGCCTAGATGTTTGCTCTTCGGAAATCTGAAGTCTTGTTGTCCTCATGGAATTGCTATCCCAGCAGGGGAAGGGAAGAAATGCCCGATATCGATGCAAAAGGTTGATGTTGTGAGTTCCCTGGGTGATTAGGTATTTTTACTTCTGATGTAACATTCAGATCCCTCCTGACGACCCACTTGTAGGTATTTAACAGACAAGAGCCCTGTGAATGTCCTTCAAGATAAATTTCATGTCATCTTTTCTTGTGCAAAGAGGTTTATTCCATCCCTTCAAAAAAATCTGTAGGGTATCTTGCTTCTATTTTTTAAAAACTATATTTAGTTTGCTTTGAAGATGAATAAAACTGAGATGCTATTATGTTCCTCTCCTACTTTGCAGCATCCACAAATTCCTTTGCTATTAATACTCTAGAGAAACAGATTTCTTTGATTCTTTTTTTTTTTCAGTTTAGAAGATCAAAAGCTGCCAGAAATTGTTTCAAAAGAAAAATAAATCTCTGAGAATTCAATTTGAAATTCTGCAGGGTCTATGCCTGTGTCCACTGTGCTGGGAGTCATGTAACGAGACAGTTGCTTGAATTGTGGGGTTGACTCCTTGCTGTGTCCCTTCTGCTCCCAGGAAGCCCCACTTAGCCTCCATCATCTTCTTTGTCTTGTGAAATCTTAAATTTCTGGCAAATTTGAGCAGGCAGAATGATTTCCCAAAGAGAGTATTTAAAATAAACAACTATCAATTTCTGGCAAGCACCACTTCTTTCTTGGAGATGCAAATTTTAAAAGTTCTGAATGAAGGGCCCCATTTTCTTTTGGGGTCTAATCCTATGGACACACACCATATGTTCAGTTCAGCACCCCCCTGTTTGATGTAGGGGGTGCCTGGACCAGTACTTGGCTGCTTGGCTGCTCCTCTTGGCGGTATGAAGATCCACGGCTTTATAGTCATCTCCCTGTACTGCTTGGCCTTTGGGCTTTGCAAAAGACCCAGAAGTCTTGGATGCAATGTTGGTGGACAGCACATGAGATGCAAACAGAAAAACTCAGACCATCATTGGTAGAGATTGGACACAGGCTGGGAGGTGGAAACCTAAGAAGGTCCAACAACGCCCAAGACATTCCCTGGGATAAAACAGGTGGAAGAAGACTGGAGCCCACAATCCCCTCACCAAATATATGCCTTGGAGCTCCATCCTGAAAGAGGGTCTTCCACTAATCCCCAACTCCACTCTGTTCTTGGATCACACACAAAATCAAATAATAAAATGAGAAAATACAGGGCTGGGGTGGTGGTTCAGTGGTAGAGCGCTTGCATTGCATGCAAAGGCACTGAGTTCTATCCTGAGCACCACATAAAAATAAATAAATAAAATAAAGATATCATGTCCATCTGCAACTAAAAAATATTTTTAAAAAATTAGAAAATACATGGTAAAACATGTTAGCAGAAAAATTGGAAAGTAAACACAAGTGAAGAAAAGAAGAAAAAAAAAGCTACATCAACAATCTCACCCTTTCTGGGAAAGCCAGTGCAACGTTCCCTAGGTTATGCACACTAACTGCCTTTTGACTTATGGTGGGTTTTCAGACTGAAATCCTATTGCAAGTCAAGAAATGCCTGGATGCATATTTTGATAACGAATCAAGCATATTATAAAAGCTTATTTTTACGATTGACTTTTTCTCTTGATATATTGTGAAGGTATTGCATGTCCATAAGTATATATATCTATCTATACAATGTTTAAACTTTTGAGGGGAATAATTTTGAAAAAGCAAAAATCACACAGAGACCTCTCACGTCCCCTTAGCTGAACTTCCTCTAATGCTAACATTTTGCATAATTGTGGTAGAATGATCAAAACTAAAAACTTAACATTCGCTGAACTGCAGACTTTATTTGGACTTCTCCAGTCTTTTCAACCAATTCTCCTTTCCTTTTCAGGACCCTTTCCAGGATCCCACAACTCCTATGGTCATCTTTCCTTAGTCTCTAAAGTGTGACCGCTCTCCAATCTTTCCTTATTTTTCATGACTTTGATACTTTTGAATTGTACTAGCCAGCTCTGTTGTAGAATGTCACTTGATTTTTATCTGGTGTTTTCTTGTGACTAGGTTGATTGAGGTCATGTACTTTTATAAAGGATACCATGCTACTCTCCAGAGGTACCTCCAGGGGCTATGTGATGTTGGTATGTCTTATTGCTGGCATGTTTACCTTGGTCCCTTGGCTAAAGTAATGTCTTCAATGGATACAGGACTATTCAGGTTATCTGTTTCTTCTTGAGAATGTTTGGGTAGTTTGTTCTTTCAAAAAATGGTTCCATTTACACCATAGGACCCAGCTATAACACCCCTTGGTATTTATTCTGAAGAATTAAAAGTCAACATCCTATAGCCATACATTCATACCCATGTTTACAGAGCACAGTTCACAATAGCCAAATTATGGAATCAGCCTAGATGCCCATCAACAGATGAATGAATAGAAAATGTGGTATATATTCACAATGGAGTTTTATTCAACCTAAAAAAAATAAAATTATGTCCTTTCCTTGTAAATGGATGGAAGCGGAGAACATCATGATGAATGAAGTAAGCCAAACTTAGAAAGTCCAGGGTGACATGTTTTCTCTATGTGAAAGCTACAGGAGGGGGAGAGGAGAGAGAGAGAGAGAGAGAGAGAGAGAGAGAGAGAGAGAGAGAGAGAGAGAGAGCAGGAGGCAGGAGTTATGGGGAAATCTTATGAAAATGAAAATCAGAAGGAATTGAATAGAACTAGGAGACCAGGAAGAGATGGGAGGGGAAGGCAAAGGCATGTACTATGGAATGAAACTGACCAAATTATACTGTTATATTTGTGCATGCATGAATATGTAACAGTGGATCCCACTGTTGTGTGTAATTATAATGTACCAGTAAACGGGAAAAAAAATGGTTCCATTCAGTCTAAATCACCCACTTTATAGAGCTACTCCTATTATTCCATTCTCATCCTCTTAACATCTACGGAACTTTAGTGATGTCCCCTTTTTCATTCTTGATGTTGGTCAACTTGAATCTTATCTTTTTTTCCTTGATCAATTTAAAGGCTTGCCAATTTTAATGATCTTTTCAAAGAATCAACTTTTAGTTTGTCTCCCATTTTTATTTTCAATATCAGTAATTTTGGCTGTCATCGTTCTCATTTCCTTTCTTGTTGCTTTGAGTTTATTTTGTTCTCTCTGCACTTTCTGAAACTAGAGACTTTTACTGATTATCTCTTACTGACTTCAAGTTTAATTTTGCTGGGATCCGAGAACATAGTTTGTTATGATTTGTATTCTTTTGAAGTTGTGAAAGTTAATGCCCCAGATTATGGTCTATCTTGGTAAGTATATATTTAAATTTATATGTGTTCTTGAAACATTTTGTGATTTGGGGCTAGAATGTTTCAGAATTTTCAATTACCTCAATTTACTTGATAATTTTGTCCAGGCTTTATATATCATTATGATTTATGTCTATTTTCTAACTACTGAGAGAATATTGATGCATCCAATTAAAATTATGAATTTATCTGTTTCTCCTTTCCGTTCTATTGGTTTTTGTTTCATGTGTATTGAAGTTCTGTTTTCAAGTATGTCCATGATTAGGATCATATCTTCTTGAAGAATTGACCTGTATCATTATCTTTGATACCTTTCTTTATTCTGAAGTCTAATAGAGGGATTCTAGTTTGTTTTGGTTAGTGTTTGCATAACATATTTTTCCAATCTTTACTCTTTTAACCTAATCTTTGCTCTTTTTATTTAAAGTGGGATTTTGTAAATAATATATAGTTGTTTTGTTTTTGTAAAATAAGACTCTTCTGACAGCCTCTTTTAACATATCTATTTAGAGGATTCATATTCATATTAATGTGATTATTGAAATGTTTGATTAAAATTTAGTGTCTTGTTAGCCATTTTGTCCCATCTATTCTTTTTTTTTCTTTTTTCTGTTACTGGTTTCTCTTATGTTACTTGAATATTTTAAATATGAGTTCATTTTGGTTATAATTCTTTTAAATTGTTATAGTAGTTAGTTGCCGTAGGGTTTAGAACATGCACCATTGGTCAGAATCCACCTTCTAATAATACACCATTTCACACACCGTCTAAGGACCTCCCCGGATCATTCTCAATTCCTCTTTACAACTCCTCGTGATACATTTCACTTTTACATGTTATGAACACAATATATTGCTAGTATTTTCACTTTAGATAGTTGCTTTTTAGGACAATACTAAGAAAAAGATGAATTTTTGCTGCAGTCCGGCTGCAGCAAAATAACCGGGGGTGACGAACAACTTGTGTACATTGATACAGCAGGAGTGGGAGCCGTTTATTGTAGAACAGGAGGGGTATATATACATTCCACACAGCTTATCTTAATTAACATAAACTAGATACAGCAGTCAACCAATAAGGAATCTCCACAATTAATGGCTCTCTGGCGTTACTTCACAAACCACTCCCTCTGCAAAATGCCAGGCGCCATCCTGACTTGTTTACAGACCCTAACAAATTTTGTCTTCTCTTTTCCATTTCCAGTGTTTTGGGGATTGAACTTGGGGGCACTTGACCACTGAGCCACATCCCCAGCCCTATTTTGTATTTTATTGAGAGACAGGGTCTCACTGAGTTGCTCAGCACCTCGCTGTTGCTGAGGCTGGCTTTGAACTTGCCATCCTCCTGAGCCACTGGGATTGTAGGCATGTGCCACCACTGTGCCTGGCCTCCAGTGTTTTAATATCTTTTTTAGCTTGTTCAAGCTTATATTTGATATTGTTCTTGACATGAAGAACTTCCTTTAATGCTTCTTCTAGTGTTGGCCTTCCGGCAATGAATTCACTTATTTGCCTGACAATGTTTTTTATTTCTCTCTCATTTAAGAAATATTTGTTCTGGGTACAGAATTCTGGGTTGACAGATTTATATTCTCTCTCTCTCTCTCTCTCTGTGTACTTGAACGTTTCATTGGCTCCTGGCTTGATGGGAGGTTCACTATAATTGTCATTTTTTTTCTCCCTATCCCCACCTCATGTGTCTATGTGGTTAGTTGGTTTTCTTTAATTTAATAATTATCTTGCTGTGTGTTCTCTGACCCTTTTGTATCTGTGGTTTGGTGTCTGTCATTAATTTTGGATAATTCTCAACTTTTATTTCTTTATATATTTCTTCTGACTCATTCTCCTTTTTCTCTTAGGTGTCTGGCTGTGTCTCCCTCAGATAAGTGACGTCTTTTGCCTCCTTCCATGTACCTGTCCAGATTTCTGGTTAGCTGTCTGCCCTAAGATGTCAGCTCTCCAAAGAGCCAACAAATGTAGCAATTTTGTAATTTGTCTGACTGTTTTCTCCTGGTAATGATGGGAATGATTCTCTTTTCAATTTTTCCAACCCTGCATGAAAGCAGGAATACACAATATAATTTTAAAGTAATTGTGTTTCATTTTATAGATACTCTATGTCTTGTTAAAACTATTCTTTAGTATTTGGCATTTAGGTTACTGAATATTTGTTTTTTTATGAACACTGAAGCAATCAACATCTTTGAACATACATTTTTGTGTTCTTGCCTGAGTAGGAGAAACTATTAGAAATGGGATTGTTAGGTGTTTATCTTTTGAAAGCTATAAATGTTGCCAAACTGATTTTCAGGAAAGTACTGACGATGAACATGCACACCAGCAGAGTTGAGAGTGTTCACGGACAACAGTTTGGGGACTCTGGGGAAGTTTCCTCTATGGCCACGAGTAACTTCCCTTCACCATAGATGGACCTGGCGCTTGCTTGGCCATGGCTACATCTGACCCTGAAAGACCCTGGCCTCTATCTCTGGCCAGCCAAAGCACAGTCAGAAAGAAATGCCTGGGTCAGTCTGGAATGAATATTGACAGACCCCAGGCCCGTCTTTGACTACAGCACACTCCTTTGATGGCTGATTGAGATATTAGAGGAACCTTTTGACCCTTTGTGTCCGTCTTAGGAGTTCTAAACCAATCCTTAAGCACAGACCAGTGATGTTTATGCAACATTATAGCACAGATTGATCATGAAGGAGGCAGATTTCTGATCAAGGCAAATATTTTGTGCTGGCAAATAAATAGCTAAATAATCTGAAATTTTTTTTGGTAGTAGAGGGAATGTCATGGTTCGTCCTTATAATTCCAAATTAAAATATTTAATGCTTTACAAAGCAGTTGCTATTTAAACTGCCAATAATATTTAACATGAATTTACTCACCATTTCCTATCCTCATACTGTATAATTTATAGCACTAAGCCCTTTCAATACTCCAAAATGCCAGATAAACTTTTCTCATTTGCTCTTAATTTGGTCACGCAGGATAATACCAACATCTGAAGGCTCTTTAAACTGCTTTTTAAAATGCATTCCCGTGACGCCACCCGTAGACCCTGCTCCCTGTCATCATCCATAATTATTTCCTATCCAAAGCAGCCCTTAATGCACGTATTAATCTGGCATTCTCCTCAGTGTGAACCACATTCAGCTCTATTAATTTTTTAAAAAAACCCTTTTAAAAAAAGGGGGGACTGCAGATGCTTGGCTATTACTGAAAAGCTATTAGAAGTTAACACCTTTCTTTCCCCAGAGACTGGCATCATCCTCGGCCTCCAAATGCCACCCTATTTTACATTACCAGCTGCTAAAATGAAGCATTAGAGACTTCCCCCCCTTTTCCTTCCAAGCTGGCAATGCTATTATTAGCTAAGGGTGGAATTCTGCTGGGCCTGTGGACAGGGCCATGGAGCCCGGCTGCAAAGAGATGGATTTTTAGATTTTTCTGGCCTTCTCATGAGTGTTGCCTCCAGCTCTGGAGCAGGTGGGGTCCCGGATGAGCAAGGTTAGAGATGACATCCAGTCGGATGACATTGGTGGACCATCCCAGGCACCATAAAAACACTTGAAAATGGCTGAGGCCACTGTGTAGTAACAAAACACATGTTTCCTGTTTTCTTAGAAACTACAACACGGACGTAGGATAGCGAAGTCTCTTGGCTCCACAAGGCCTGAGGGTACACTGGGGGACTGGGCAGGGAAGAGAAGTAGATGCTAATAAATAATTTAACATGGCCCGTTTCAGGATGTTGGGTTTTATAGCTTTGGGATCCACTTCCAGGTCACCCACTGGAAGGTAGGTTCATAAGAGAGGCCAGGATTCACAAATGGTGGCTCCTCTCCACAGTGAGGAGGGAGCTGGAAAGAGGTGCCATCCCAGCAGCAATCAGTGCCTCCATCTAAGCTTCTTGGGCTCTGGGGTTGACCTCCATCAGGCCCACAGGGTCGCAAACCAACAGGATGCTTACAGTGCAAGTGGGTCTGATGGCTTCTCTCCTTGTCCTCCACACTGGCATCTGGGGACACAGGAGGCCAGAAAACACAGCTGGGAAAGCTGGGAGAGACCTGAGATCATCCTGACGGCAGGCTCATCCTAGCAACCTCTCTCCTGGGTGCAGAGACAGCCCTGGTGCTCTGACCGAGTGTCATCCTCGGTGTCACTGACCTCCCCTCTGGATGGTTTCTGTGGGGAATACTCCATTAAAACAAGCCTATCGACAGCACGAGGGAAGGGAGTATTATTCGTAGTTCACAGTTGAGGAAACCTAGGCTCCGGCGAATTGTGTCATGTCCTGTGGTCACACTGATAGGAAGAAGGACTCGGCCAGAAAAAAACTATATAAATAAACAAACATCAAACACACCACCTTAGGTAGGTGAAGTAGCTAGTGCTGGTCACTGTCGGTCATCTCAGCCACAGAGGGGCTCCTGAAGAAACATTCTCAAGACACTTTTCTAAAAAGGGAATGGTTAAAAAAAGTCTAGGAAAAGTTAAGACATGGAATAGTAGCCCAAGAATATAAATTACTCATGACAGAACTGTTCTCATATAAGGCTTCCAAACAATACTATTTTTTGTAGCATTAAAAGACCCTTTTGTTGGCAGTTCTATTTTTTTTTTTCAGATGCCCCAAATAAGTGCAGTTATTTTACCTCCACCTAACGCTGCTTATGATTTAGAAGCCTCACTCAACTAATTTCAAAGACAGACTCCAACACGTTGCTGCTGAAAACAACCGTAAGATGCCCGGCAGTTTCCATGCACAGAGTTGCCCGCCATGTACCACTCTCTCATATCTATTATTTTACACCTATGTATTTTAGTCTAGGAGTGGTCAAGCATCTCTCCCAAAGCTCCAGCACATACAGTAAAGGACCTAGGTACTCCGTTTAGTTCTGGTGAATTGTATAGTTGCAATTTTTTTTTTTGTGTGTGTGTGGGGAAAGTGATCTGACAATAGTTATCAGGAACACAGGCTTATTCCTTTGGTCCTGAAATACTACATAAGGGAATTAAATCTACAGACACCTTGACCTCTGGATTTCCTGCCCTGGACATACAGATCAGGATTTTTTTTTCTCCAACATTATTTGTAATGGAAAAGAAAGAAAGAAAGAAGGAAAGAAAGAAGGAAAGAAAGAAAGAAAGAAAGAAAGAAAGAAAGAAAGAAAGAAAGAAAAATGAAAACCACCTAAATGTCCATTGAATAAATCATTGTGTTGATGGAGAGGAGTATATGACACATTAAATGTCAAAAGCTAACTCTAGAGTAATATCATATGATCCCATTTTAGCCAGCACTGAATCAAACCAAATCAAAGCCTTGGATGTGCTAGTCCATCTTGAACGTAAATTTCCATTGTCAGTGGGAGAGAATGGCTATTAAGTTTCCCTTCAATATCTTTGGGTGGATTTTCTTGGCATAGCAAGCATGCATTGCTTTGTGTTTAAACAAAAATGGAATGAAGAAAATGAAAGAAATAAAGTCACCAGGTAAAGTCAAAGCTGAGGATTTGGGTTCTTACTTTATATTCAGAGAATGTTAAAAATTAGCTGTGCTCCTGTTGTGGGAAAGGTTATTTCCAAGATGCGTCATTTTGAATATATAACAAGATTTTTCCATTTTTAAATTGCTAGCTCCCAGTGTTGTGTTCTTACACTTGACTTTAGAAAAGCATTTACATGTTAACACAGTTCAGCATTAATATCATCACTGCAATAGAGAATATTCTCCAGTTATAGAATGCTTGTCTCTCGAATAACTTAATTTTTCCTCATGATTTAAACAGAAGATGTAGATGGCAGAATAGATAACAGATCGGGAAGGAGAGGTTTGAATAAGAAAGTTGTTGCTCACCCAGAATGTGCTCTCTTTCTAATAAAAAGCAGTGCTGATTGAGGGCTTGATAATACACTTGATTGAATCATATTTTTGAAAGCTTGCTGGATAGATTGATTTTCTAACTGACTTTACTCAAACTCACTCATACCTTCCTTGTTCCTCAAAGAGGGTCCTTGTTTTAAATTACTGAATAACTGAAATGAGTTTCATGCTTACTAGTCTAAAAGTCATAACAGAACTATGACATTCCGTTGAGAGGCTGTCCCTGAGCTCTAGGACCCTGGGGTGAACTCAAGACAGCAAGAGCCATCTTGAATGAAGGCTGCTCAGTGTGATGGGCACATTCTTCCTTCTTCTCCAGGTTCTAGTGGCTTTGATCTGGTGGCTCTCATAAGGCCACTTCCTTCTGTGGGTCTTGCTACAGTGATCATCAATGCAGAGGTCTTCTGGTGGTGGATCTGGGACTCTCATCCACGAGTACTACTTGTATCATTTTTGGATCGATTGACACTTCTCCTCCCTGTAAGATCACTCTGCCTGCTTCTTCAGGTGACTACTCATTTTTGTTTGGATGCCAGACATCATGAATCTTACCTTACTGAGTGCTTGATATTTTGTATTCCTTTAAGTATTCTTGAATTTTCTCCGGGATGCAGATGAATTATTTAGAAATGATTTGGTCCTTTGGAGCTTATTTCCAAGCTTTGTTTGGTGGGAGCCTCTGCTGCATGCTGTGTCGTGAGGTCGTTTTCTCCGGCTGGGGTCCATGTACGTGTGAATGCTGATGCTTGTTCTGCCTCGTCCTTCCTGCGACTGTTTTCTCTCGTGCTCACAACATCAGTAACCAGCTGAAGATTCCTGGGGAGCAGATCCGTGGGGACTTTCCTGAGCAGCCCTTTGCTCTGTGATGTTTTCTTCTCACCGGTCCTTGCTCCAGCCCCAAATCTGGCCCTCTTGTCTACCCTGAGTTCCTCAGTGTGTCTCTTCAACTCAGAGGCTGTTGGGCTCCATTGGGTCTTCCCACCTCATGCTGTGTACTCTAGCAGGAAGCCAGGAAATTGGGGGGCCACTTCATTTACTTTCCTCCTCCTCCTCCTCCTTTTTTTTTTTCCTTTTGGTACCCAGGATTAAACCCAGGGGCACTTAACCACTGAGAAACATCCCAAGCCCTTTTTGTATTAGAGACAGGGTCTTGCTTAGGGCCTCCCTTAGTTGCTGAGGCTGGCTTTGAACTTGCAATCCTCCTGCTTCAGCCTCCCAAGAGGCTTGGATTACAGCCGGGTGCCACTGTGCCCTAGCCTAAATTCCCTTTTTGAAGGACTCCTGCCCTGTGCTGCCTGTTGTTCACTCTCTGCAAACTGTTTTTTTTTTTTTTTTTTTCCATGACTTGCCTGCTTTTGGTTGTTTAAGGTGAAAGGTCAAGCCTGGTCCTTGTTACTTCATGATGGTTAGAAGCATAAGTCTTGGAGTGGAGACCCAACCTCCAGGCACCAGCTGGGTCCCTTGCTGTCCGTGACTTTCCTCATCTTTGTCTTATTATCAGCAGTGAAATGGTGTCCTTTAGCAAGTTCCTAGAATTGGGAAGTTTGAATCAGGTTTGGAAATTCTGAACAGTTTTGGCTCTGGAAGAAACAAGATGTCCAGGGAGGCCATTCCTGATGGCAAGAAGTGAGATGGAGCCTGCCATGTGACACCCCAGGAGCCCTTTCAGTCAGGAGTTGCCTCCTTCCTCCTCAAACACTGGAAGGGTTACACATGGGTCATATGATGAGAAGCAACAACCTGGTCTTCAAACCAGCTGTGTCTGCAACACTCATCTCCGGCCCTTCTCCCTCCTGCTCCCGCCACGCTGGCCTCTTTCCATTCTTTGACTGTGTCACCCGCCATCACCTCTTCTCCAGTCTCCTGTTGCATCAGAGTCACAGCTGTGAAGTCACTTCCCTAGACCAGCGAAGCCCCTTGGGGTGCTCACGGCCCCTGAACTCTCCTTTGTAGAACTCACAACATGTGATGACAGTAGGCCTCGTCACCCAAGGGGCCTCACATCTCGAAAGACTGCCTTAGACCAAGTCCCTTAACATGGGAACCAATATTTCACAGGAAGTGGGACTTTAAAAACATTCAATTTGGGCTTTATCTTGAAAACCAAGTGTAAAAGTTATGCAAATAAATTTATTTTTATCTTGCTCTTGCCAAATTTTAGGTTCTGATTTCAACCACACACTGAAGTTTAGAATGGACAAAGGATGGATCAAGCATCAATAATTTCAAGGAATATAATTTTTATAACAAAATTGGATAGAGACGTTATATAATTTATTTTGTTTCATATATATATATATATTAATTTTTGCAACACAAACATTAAGAAAGCTGTTGATTTCAAAACTTCTCTAGAGCTTTATTAATTTTCTGAGAGCTTCCCTTAACCACCCAATGGTCCAGCCCTTCTGTTTTGACCATCAATGCAACATCCTGCAAATCTCTCTCTTTCTGTTGTTACAGATCTGTCAGAGACTCATCTGTTATTGGTGAGGTCTGGGTTTTAAGTGTTACTTGTATCAACCTCATAAAATCCCATAGCTCTGGTAAAGTCTTCAATTTCTCTTTGCAATTGTATTACAGTTGCAATTGTAAGTAACCAATAAAAACAACAACAACAAACCCTAGAGATGGATCAAAACTCTTTGAGCTGTGACTGATACTGACATTATTCATGCTGTTTGAGTGGAAAGTGGTTGGTTGGATCACTGACATTTTCTGTTTGCCAGTGAAACCTCATGAACATAGACACTTGGCTGACACTGTGACCTCCCCATGCACAAATAAGTGTGTCGTTGTTCAGTGGCATCTTCCTCGATGGAATCAGCTCTACAGGTGAGGGACTCTGAACCTCAGGGACCCAAACAGGCCCCGCCCAGGGTCAGAACTTGACAAAACATTGCTGGATAAATGAACACACCGAAGAAGAGCCAGGAGGAGGGGATCCTTCACAAAGTGTCTCTGCTGCCCCCGTCACTCCAGTGTCAGCGATCTGAGCTCCGTAAGCTCAGACACCTGTACCTTGGTGGCAGACGTCGTGTAGATTGGTGGGAATCCTTTCCTGTGCTTTAGCAGTGTTTAGTGAGATGAGGCACGAGCCGGGTTACCGCTCTGCAGTGGAAGAAGGCCACATGCTTGTCATCACAGGGCAGGGGTTTCAGGGAGAGGGACCTTGAGGGTGAGGTGAGTCTGTGTCAGGGTTAGGAGAAGCCCTGGGCGAAGGAAGGGTGACAGATGGCATCCTCCGGTGGCAGGTTGCTCTGCTCCAATCTGGGAGGGTGGTGTGTGTGCACGTGTGTGCGTTTTACAAATTCCTTGGGCAGTTTTTGGACATGCAGGTTGGTCAGACCATCTCTCAGAGGACAGTTTTCTTTGGTCAGGAAAGTCTCTCTCTCTCTCTCTTTTTTTTTTGTTTGTTTTTTTAAGAGAGAGAGAGAGGAGAGAGAGAGAATTTTTTGGCGGACACAACATCTTTGAATATGGTGCTGAGGATCGAACCCTGGCTGCACGCATGCCAGGTGAGCGCGCTACCGCTTGAGCCACATCCCCAGCCCAGGAAAGTCTCTCTTGATAGTGGAACTATTTTAGCACTTGGACATTCTTGATGCTGGGCTTCTCCCCCTTGGCCATGTAAGTACCCCTCATGCCCAAAGAGAAAACTCATGTACCCCTGAAGACACATACGAAGGAAGACATTCCTTTGATACTAAATTGGAAAATTAATGTAAATTTTACTCTTGGTTTCAAGATGCACCCAAGTTTGTTTTTATATAAAAATAATATTCTCCATTAACACTCTTGTAACCTAGGAGTTCACACATCTCAGTTTGTGAAATGAATCTTTTCTGGAAAAGTACTGCCCTCCAGCCCTCGTGGACTCTCTCAGCTGAGCCAGTGGCATGAGATTCAAAGATGGAAAAGAAAATCCCTCTGGGCTGGTGTCCGCTGTCCATCACGTCCCCAGTTCCAGGAACATGACTCTGAGAAACATCCGCTCTGTTCGGAGAGCATTTGGATATTTGTTATGATCCATTTCAATCATTTGAGAAAGCAAAGAAAATATATCAGTGTTGTTCCTGTTTCAATTTTTCCTTTCAGTAATTAAAAACAACAAACCAACAAACCAACAAAAGAACAACAACTATAGGGTTACTTTCCAGACAAGTAGAAATGTGAATCTGAGGGTTGAGGAAAACCTTGAGACCCCCAAAGTCTGTCCTCCTGTGGAGACCCAGGGCTTTTCTTTTCCAGAAGGTCCAGCCACAGCTCTGCTCCTGCGTTTCCCGAGGTCCTGGCCTCCCTGCAGCAGGCTCGCTCTGGATTTAGATGTGGACAGTCGTTTCCTTTCTTCCCAGGCCAGGATCAGTCACAGTTTCTTTCTGGTCAGCTTTTTTCCGACTTCAGATTTTAGCTGAGAATCCAGCAAGGTGGTTAGAAAGTCCCAAGGACAGATGCAGCCTGTCACACGTCCACAAGTCTGCCCACATGTCCTAGTGACATCTGCCCACATGTCCTAGGCCAGACCTTGAAGCAAGAAGCCCTGGATGTCAGCTGTGCCTCAGTGGGTTCCAACAGTCTTATCGTATTCATGAGTGTTTGTGGCTAAGATTTGGAGTTGCAGATTCACACCTGGACGGGGCCTGTGACCAACCTTTAAACGACCCTCCCTTCCTCTCCTTCTGAATGTGTCTTGAAGCTGACCAGTGCCTTGGAGAGCCCCTGAGGAGCCTGGCCCTCTCCTGCACTGGTGACCACTTACTTTTTATGCATGGATTCTTGAGGAATGGTTAAACCTTCATTGAAATTAAATTATTTAATCGGGACAGATAGTGGTGTTGAACTTTGTGCATGGATTTTCTTTTTCTGGAGCGTGCTGTGCTGTGGTTCAGGTCTTCTTTATCTTCAGACAGGGCTGGATCAGATCATTCACTACTTTCCTTTCCCGTTCCTTCTGTAGTTTCTCTGTCCTTGGACACTAATTACCTCAAGTTGGATTCTCTTTGTTCCGATTTCTTTGTCTTTTTATCTCTGTTCTTTGTGATGATCCAAGACTTTCCTTTGTGTCAGTAATTTTATTTTCAGCCCTATCTGGGCTGTTCTTGCTGATTTTAATTAAGTTATTCATTTTTAAATACTGTGGGTTGGTCCATAATTTATTTCTTTGGTCTGTAATCTCCATTTTTCTCTTGTCCTGTCATTTTTATCATCCCTGTATTATCTTATTCTAAAAAGCTTCAACGATACAGAATAGTTGAAAAAATTTACGGTGGACATCTGTGCACCCACTTCCCAGATTCTACAGTTAAAATTCAGTCCCCTTGCTTTGAGGTGTATCTGTGAATCAATGCACACCCCCTCCATCTCTGCATTGCATTTTTTTGCTAAGTTTCAGAAGCACGTGTTGATATCAATATGCGTCCCTCTAAATACTTCAGCATTCAGAACACCAAGTAGAGTTAACAATCTGTTTGCAGTAAATTTCCCTTTGATGTAAAATTCGTGTGCAGTGAAGTACTCAAATCTTAAATGTACCTTTGGATAAGCTCTCCTGGAAAACTTATTCTGAGAAATCTTCACACAGCAAAGTGAAAGTATTTGCAGCAAGCCACCACGTAGGCATTACCTGGATTTCTGCATTAGCCTTTAACTCTGCTTGTCTTATCAGATATTTATCACATGTTTTCTTTTGAGGTCAATTTACAGAACAATGACATGCGTGATTCTCAGGCATATATTGGGTGAATTTTAATAAGTACCTACTGCATCCTGGACGCTCCAGACCATTAGCAGGCTGCAGAACATGACCTCAGAAATCTCCCTCCTGCCCCTCCTCAGCCTCTTCCTGAAGCCACCACTATAGCAGGCCTTGTCCACCAGTCCTGCCACCTGCGTCTGTCAACTGCTCTGATTTTTCTTACCACAGATTGGCTGTGCTTGTTCTAGAACTTCCTGCAAATGGAACCATGGGGTATGGACCCCTTTGCTTGGGTCTCCTTTCACTCAATGTAATATTTTTCAAATCCATCTCCACGGTCGCCTTTATCAGTGAGTGCTCCTTTTTGTTGCTTAGTAGTTTTCTGTGTTCGATGGCCCACGGTAGATTCATCCATTCTCTTGTTGATGGACACCTGTGGTGTTTCCAGGTTGTCACTATAATGAATAAAGCTGCTGGGGACATTCTTGTGCAAGTCCTTTTGTGAACATGTGCTTTCGTTGATCTTGGATAATACCTAGGATTGGAATTTTTGAGTCATAGGGTGGATGTATGTTTAATTTCATAAGAACTACCAGAACATTCCCCAAATTGTTGTATTCTCTTCCACTGCCACAGGCAACACTTGAAGGTTCCA
Source organism: Spermophilus citellus (assembly GCF_964194105.1). Taxonomy (NCBI): domain Eukaryota; kingdom Metazoa; phylum Chordata; class Mammalia; order Rodentia; family Sciuridae; genus Spermophilus; species Spermophilus citellus. Next base: position 85,085,912 of record NC_138195.1, read on the forward strand.
GTTGTTCCAGATGCTTGGCGACGTTTGGCGTTGTCAGTCTTTCCAGGGGGTAGGGTGTTCATTTGGGGCTCTGTTAAGCATGAATTCGTGCACTTATTACACTTTTCCTCTACTAAAGCGGTGGTGAGGAATTTCCTCCTGTGGTTTAGCTAACATGTCTCAAATGGTATGCGCATGTCTGCCACTTCTCAGTTTCTCTTTCCCTTCAGGGGGACTGCCCATCACCTGGGCCTTCTGAGGTACTTACCTTCCATTTGGTCGGCTCCAGCCGTGCTCTCTGGATGTTCATTTTGACCTCCTGGAGTCCAGTTGGCTTCTTAACTTTCTTCCCATTTCACTTGAAGACAGTTTGATCCCCACCCCCATGGCTACCTTAGTTTTTACACTCAGGTTTATTGAGTATGGCTGGCCTATCGTAAAGTCATCCTTTTCCAGGTATACAGTTCTATGAATTTTGGCAAAATGTACAGTGGTGCAACTGTCACCACCATCAAGATGTACACTATTTTCCATCATTCCAGAAAGTTCTCTCATGCATTTTGTAGTCAATCTCTCTCTCAGTCCCTGGCAACCATGGATCTGTTCCCTCTCCCTATAATTTTGCTTTTTCCAGAATATTCTATAAATGGAATCATACTGTAAGTGAATGGTTGTGTCTAGACTCATTCACAGCATGATGCCTTTGAGACTCTTCTGTGTTGTTGGTTTATGAATCAATAGTTGGTTCTTTTTTTTTTTCTCCCAGGGCCAATGAAGGCCAGGCTGTGGGATTCCCTTTTGGTCAGCTTCACCCTAGATCTGAGGGGATTTGTGAGACCTACTATGATCTTGTTGACCCCAAAGTGACTTCCGGTGGGTGGGCGGTGGAGGGGGCCAGCTTTGTTTTGCTCTCCTCCCCATTTCTTTCCTTGACTGGTGCTTTTGAAATTTCGGCTGGGGCTGAGTTCTCCTCTGCCTTCCCTCCTGTCTTTTCTTTTTATTATGGTTTAAATGAACTTCTTCAGCTCTTTGGGGAGGGAGGTTCCATGGACAGCTTCCATTCGCCACCCTAGCCCCCAGATCTCTGCTCACATTCAAAACCACACAGACCTTTCCAACGTGCATTTTCGTGTCCTAACTTCTCTGGTCTCATCCTGTTCCCGTCTTATTTCCCTTCCCTCAGATTTCCTTATCTATTTTTAAAATTTTATTGTGGCGTGTGCATATTTACAAGCTGCCTCAAATACTTTTTGGAATGTGGTGGGATATAAATAATTCCATAGATTAAAAAAATATCAGGATTAGTCAAGGGTCACCTGAGACCTGCAGAATGCGGCAGCTATTGGTCGGCTGGTATTTTGGATTCAAGGAATTGGCAAGTTAATTGAATTTCATAGTTAATTTTACTAAATTAACCACGATTGCTCTTCTTTATTGCAGCTGAGACAGGGTTGAGTCAGAGCCACAAATTCAAATGCCTCCAGGCACCAGGTGGGTGCTACCAATAGTGAAACAGGTGGGTGTAAGTGATAGGGAGCGGTGGGGACTGTGGCCAAGAAGAGAGCACCGCACCTGTGCTATCCGAGATGGCGGCTTCTCCTCCACTTCACAGACAGGCGGGCACATGGGCCAATCTTGCTGGAACTTTTAGAGAGGCCAGGCATGAAGTGACCGTCTAGGCACTGTGTTGAACACCCACCCACCTCCTTGTGCCACAGAATGCTACTTTCAGATGAACTCTGGGAGGGAGATCCCAGAGCAAAAGTGAGGAGCTTTGTTGGTTTGTTGTGGCAGCCTCAAGTGGAGACCTCCAGACTCCTCTCCAAAGGCCCCTGGCTCTGAGGGGCAGTTTGGAGACCTTCAGAGGAGCTCACAACAAGGTCCTTCCCCCCACCTCTGATCTCCGCTCGTGCCTGCCATGCCCATGGGACTAGCCACTCACTTCTCAGCCTGGGATGCGGTGGGGCTGCTCGTAACACACTGACGCTGGACTAACTCTAGGGCACAAGCACGCTTTGCAAATTTAGAAGTTATTTCCAGAGAATGTGTTTTAGCCCAATGGAAGCCACGAGTGTATATATCCATACGAGTGTGAATATGTGTGTGTGAGTGTGAGAAGGGGAACATAATCGCTCCTCAGGTATTTATGGCTCCATGGGGAAGGCCAAGTTGATCTTGTAGGGAATGTTTCCAGTTAGTGCTTTCTAGAACGGGGTCTGCAAGCTATGGCCTGTGGGTGGAACACAGGCCACAGCGTGGGTTTGGACATCATGGGAGCTAAGAGTGGCTTTTAGATTTTGAAGATTGTTAAAAGAAGAAGGAGTGGGGGGGAGAAGAAGAAGGAGGAGAAGGAGGGGGAGGAGGAGGAGGAAGAGGAGGAAGAGGGAGAGGAAGAAGAAGCCACATATAGTCTACAAAAGCCTAAAATATTCACCACCTGGAGCTTTACTGAAAATGAGCTGGGTTTTCTGGATCCCATTAGTCTGAGCTCACCTGTCCCCAGGCTCACATAGGTGCTCTCTGCAGGAGATACAGGTGCAGATGGCTTTTTCCTTTTTCTGTTCTGGAAAGCTGTTATGGTGGGCCTGCTCTCTGCTTCTCATACTGACCCGAGCGAGAGTGGGCCTCCTCATGCGGAGGGCTGCCGCAGCCTCAAGTCCAAGACCCACACCCCTGAAAAGCCTGAGGCCTGCTCATGCTCATCTCTCTCCAGGCCTGGCTCCCTAGAAGCTGGATTCCCCAGAGGACTGAACTGCTATCACAGCTGTGTTTGGGAGTCTGCTGGCCTCCAGCTGCCCAGGTGGCCACCACATGATCGATCCATTGGCCTGAACATTTCCCCAGGGTGATGAGGACTTTGGGCTCTGATGGCCCAGTCCTTTCTGAACCCAGGTGGGTCCTGCTGACATTCTCTGGGGCAAGTCAGAGGCCTTGGCTGCTGCTGGGGTCCCACAGCCGGGGTCCTGCTGCTAGAGATTCCGCTCCTGAAGTTCTGGTGGGGGCCTTTGGGAGCCAGGGCAGCCTGGCAGATGGTGTGCTGGTCTCAGCTCTAGTCTTGGGTCCGGAAGGCACTGCCCCACCCACCTGGAGGAAGCTAGCCACACTGCAGTTAGTGGCTGCAGCTAATGGCTGCCCATTCTGGGTCCCAGTGTGCAAAACTCTGCTGTCCCCACAGCAGCTCTGGCCAGCTGTTCTTCAGGGCTCCCAGGGTCCTGCTTGGGCTGAGAGGGAGAACACTTCACCAACTCCCACGTCCAAGTCTGGCTGGAGCCTCACTCCCGCTGTGATTTTGGCAAGTCCCATCCCATCTGTGGGATATATATATATATATATATATATATATATATATATATATATATATATATTCTATTTTATTTTACTAATAATTCAAAATATGAGTGTAACTGTTTTCCGGTTCCCTTCTACCTGGGTATGGTCATGAAATGTCTAAGTGCGTGTGTTTGTGTGTGTGTGTGTGTGTGTGTGTGTGTGTTTGTTTCAGTCCTGGGATTAGAGCCCAGGGCCTTCCGTGTGCTAGGCAAGGCTTTACTACTGAGCTGTGCCGCATTCTCCTCCGTTTTCCCTGTGTCCTGGGTGCGCCACTCAGAACTGTGCACTTGAATTCCGTGGGCGAATGGGAAAGCCCAGATGTGGTGGAGCTAGCGTCTGTGCCCACGATATTGTGCTCTGTGTGAGCGAGTGCTGGCAGTGGCAGAAGAGGATCTGAAGGAGAAACAGAGCATTCTTGACATCTTACTAAGTGCAACCACTCGGCACCAGGCCAGGAGCAAAAATGCCTCTAGAGCAATATCGTCTCCCGTGGCATTATTTTAATATTGTTGTTTTTAATGTTTCTGATAGTACATGGGAATTGAATCCAAGATAGGGTTTGGTTTTCCAGTTGGGTAAGAGCCGAACATCTAAGATGATTACCTAATTATATCTGTGTGTACATTTAAGAAATATTATCATAAAAATAATTTAAGGCAAAAGTGGGGTCCTCTGAACATTTTCCTTCCCTTTCTAAGTGATGTGCACTGTCCCCAAGAATCAATGGTCAAAGCCAGGGTTGCAAACGGTGTCTGGAAAGGGCCAGATACTACTCCATACAAGTCATTCAACCTCTGTTGCAAAACTGAGTTTTCTGAGAAACAACCATAGATACAGTGTAACTGGATGGTTGTGTTCTAATAAAACTTTATTTACAAAGGCAGTTAGGGGCCAGATCCGGCCTTCGGGTCGCTGTTTGTGGAACCTGGTCTGAAACATTGCTGAGGTATCTTCCTTCTCAGACTTGGCACATGGTCTCTGTGTGGGTATCAGACTCTGGTTTCTAGAACCCTCCTTCCCTGTGCCATCTGAGCTCCCAGAGGGGCTGCTGGAGTGAGGGGGGTGTTCTCCCTTGATGCCAGAGCATCCCTGCCTTGGTCTTTCATCCCACCTGGCCCCGGGACCCTAGAGTCAGCTGTGTGTCTGTCCTGGTGACCAGCAGGAGCGCCATCCCTGTTCCCGTGCATGCACCTTGCCAACATTTGGAGGCTGTTATTGAAATCGTCTTGCAGCCCAGCCTTGTGAAGTAGCCCTTTTATCTTTCTGTATAAATCACCCTCTCCTTCCACTTAATCCTGCCTGGCCTGCTCCTCTGAACTCCCTCCAATTTGTCTCTGGTGAGCTGGTCGGAGCACTGCTGGCTGCAGGCGGCCAGGTGTGGCCTGGCTGAGGCTCACAGGGAGGGGCCCCTCTTCCATCTGCCAGGGATGGGGCTCTGGCTGCCAATTCCCACACCTCTGCACTGCTCTGCCGAGCGGAGCCTAAGTTCGCTTATTTGTACAACATTCAGTTAACATTTATTTATTGAGCTTTGCACTAAGTGCCAGGCAGTGAGCAACAGCCCTGTCACTGCCTTCTTGGGGCTCCCCTGGAGTGGGGAACACATGTACAACATAGCGGTGCAATTTTAAAGCACTTGAAGGAAACCCAGGACGTTGTGTGTCAAAGATGGGGTGGAGAGTTCAGGGATAGCATTCAGATACAGCCCTCTGAGGAAGGTGACACTATGCCTGGGCCTACCAGATGAGCAAGAACCAACCATGAGCACAGTGGAGGGGGGGAACATCCTGGACAGCAGTGTGTGCAAAGGTCCTGTGGTGGGAAAGGGCTGCTGTGCTTGATTGTGTGAAGGGCCAAAGAGGGCCTGTGAAGACTCAGCAGGGCTCTCAGGGAAGATGGGCTCAGTGGATCCCTGGCTGGTCCAGTTCGTGTTATAGCAAGGTGGACATGACAAGTGTAATAATCATGTAAGATATTCTATCTACAGACAAGGACCGTGTGCTCAATGCTCGATTAAATTTATTGAATGACAGGCCAGGGATTTGGGGCTGGGGTCTGGGTACATGGAGTTGCCCATTCCCAGGTTAGGGGTGCCCAAGACAAGCAGGCTGGGGACAGATAACAAGTTCAGTTCTGAGTATGCAGCTTGTGAAGGGGCCATGGGACTTCCAGGGGAGTGTGCGGACACAGATGGCGATGGGAGAGGAGGGCGTAGGTGAGAGAGGCTGCAGCGTAGCTGGATCTCTTATGGTGGCCGCGTGTGACCTCGCCAAGTTCCCTGTTTCTGTTTTCTCATGGGATCGGGTGGGGCATCGAGATTCACTTTGCAGATGAGGAAACTGAGACTCAAACAGGTGAGACCAGCTGCTCAAGAGCGTAAGATCGGTGTGTGGTAGACCAGGAGTCCCAGTCAGCCCTCCCGCTGCCCTGCGGGGCCAGGCTCATGGGCTCTCCCACCTGTTCTCCTGGCACTGCCCCTGCAGCTGGCCAGTGTCTGCACAGAGGCCAGGCCCTGTCTTTGAGGTACTCCTGTGGTCTCCAGCAGAACCTGGTCACTGTGCAGGCCACGTTGCTGGGAGAGTGGCCAGGACCCTGCTGTGCCCTCCCCGCTGGTGAGTTCTCAGTGTGGGAGGGGGTTGTCCCAGAGACTCTCGAGGCCCTAAGTGGGCCCCCACTCCTGATCCCCACCACGGGGCCTCCTGCAGAAGGAAGGCAACCCACCGCCCCTGCCAGGTCTCTCCCGACCTGAGGTGCCACAGGGCCATTGCCCAGGGAGCCAGGGAGTGGCCCAGAGCTCAGGGAGGGGACAGGGGGTCCCTGTTGGGCCCAGGAGGGCATGAAGTGACCCAGGGACCTGGACACAGGTCTACTGGGTCCCTGGGCTCTCAGGGTCACTGAAGACAGTTTGGGCCTTGAAGGCTGGAGGAGCCAAAGGTCTGAGACCTTTGCTTCTCCCTTGATAGATTCCAACCTGCCTGTGGCGCAGTCCAAGACCATGACAGCGGCTGAGCACGGCCGGGGGGGGGGGGGGGCGGCGGGGGCAGCCGTCAGCACACACCTTCTCTGTGCCCAACTGCTCTTTGTGGCTCACGTTCACCCACTCATTTGCTGCTATCATGACTGTCTCATTAATGAGGAAACAGATTCAGAGAGGTTAAGGAACGGGCCTGAATCACACAGCTCATCAGCAGGAGACCCCCTCTCTGACTCGAAGTGCAAGCCTGTTTCTTTCCCCCACTTCTCTGCTAGTTTCTCTACTTCCTCTGCTGTAGTCCCCACTGGCCACCTTTCCCCCTAGGGCCCTGATTCCATGACCCAACACACAGTAGGTGCCTGTTTGCACATAGAGCCCTGAGCTTACTGCCTCCTCAAACCATTGTCAAACTGGTGCCTTGAACACAGCTTTGCCAGGTGCCCCGCTCAGTGGGAAGGGCTGGACTCAGGGTCATTGTTGTTAGTTTAGATTTAAACTTAATGACTGAGGGCTTTGCATGGCATTTAGGGGCTGGGCACTTTCAAAGTCTCCCTCTCTTGGGCTGAGAAGTGAGACATGGCTGGGGGCATCCTAGATGGGACAACTGATGTACACTGGTGGCCTTGCTGGGAAGAACACAGCCTCCCTGACCAGCCCCACAGCCCCTGCTTTCCTGGCTCCGCCAAGGTGGCTGGGAACCGGAGCCCCAGGGGAGCTGGGGGCTGAGCTGCAAGGGCCAGAGGCCTGGCCTCTCTCAGCACGTGTGATGCATTAGGCGGGAACGGCTCCCCGGGGGCCCTCCCCATCATCTCCTCCCTCACAGTTCAGAGGTGACGCAGGAGACTACATTGAGCACATTTGCAGATTGCATGTTGAAGGCTTGTTGGATTGGGGCCCCGGCTGGCTGGGGTGTTGGAGAGGAGGTGACATCTGAGGTCTGAGTGAGGAGAGGTGAGCCCAGGTGGTATGGGCTCTCAGGACTGCAGAGCTGGCTTGCAGGGGCCCATCAGGAGCTGCTGCAGGGCGGTCAGCAGCCCGTCAGCCCCACATCCTGCTCCTAGGCCCCTGCAAGGCCCGGCTGCTGTGCCCGGGTGCACCAGGACCTGGCTCTCTGGTCTCAGGCTGTGAACCTGCCTCAGGTGGAAGGAGTGCTCCAGGCCAGGGCGGCCAAAGCCAACACAAAGTGACCTAGGAGCAGCTTGGACACTGTGGTGCAGGGTGGAGGTAGGGCATAGTGACCTCCCCAACCCAGACTCCATCCTGCCCGGGGTACGGCCTGGTGACACGGAGCTCAGGACCCTGGGGAGAGATCACAGCCGAGGGCCCTCAGTCATGCCTCTCCCCAGGCTGGATGCTGGGCCAGGTTTCCCGAGTGACCGACTCTCTTATTTGTTTATATGTTGATTAACAAAAAAACATTTACTGACCACCTCCTCTACGCCAAGTGCTGAGGAAACAGCAGACAGCCTCCGTCCCTGCCCTCGCACACCGGTACAAAATAATTAGCTGGTCATGAGGGTAATTTCTGGTCACCCTCAATTCCAGGACCCCACTTCTATAGCAGACAGTGCCCCTTTTAAAAGGGTAAGTTCACTGAGGTCCCGCCGATCCTGGGTCCATCAGCACAGCACTAAACATACCTCCAGAGTTATGAATCCTCCCAGCGCTCCTTCAGGGTCCCCACAGGGCAGTGGTGCCCCCAAGATCCCTAGCTCTAGGGCCTCCAAGGAGCACAGAGCCCTGGGCGGCTGCCCTGTAGGTGCTGGGTGGGGCACCAACTGCATCCTCCCACCTGGCTTGTCCCCGCACTCCAGGTGAGGGTCACGGGGACAAATGGCAAACATACGTGGGCTTCCTGACCTGCTTGCTGACCACTCCCAACAGCACCGAGAAGCCTGCGGCGTTGCGCTCCTGGCGTTCTCTGGGGTCCCCAACCTTCCCTTTCTGCACATTTCCACCTACGAGACCTCTGGTCCAGGAAAGATGTGGAGGGGACAGAAGTCAGCAGTGGGCCACACCCGTCCTCCCACTCTCCCTGTCCTGGGGGCCCAGAGCAGCAGGGGGAAGATGTGTAAGTACCTTGACCCATGCACAGGGCTTCATCATCTTCCCTCCCTCCCTCCTCCTCCTCCTCCTCCTCCTCCTCCTCCTCTTCTTTTTCTTCTTCTTCCTCTTCTTCCTCCTCTTCCTCTTCTTCTTCTTGTACTAGGGATTGAACCCAGGGACACCTAACCACTGAGCCACATCCCCAGCCCTTTTAAAAATATTTTACTTAGAGACAGGGTTTCACTGAGTTGCTTAGGGCCTCACTAAGTTGCTAAGGCTGGCTTTGAAATCACGATCCTCCTGCCTCAGCCTCCTGAGTTGCTGGGATTACAGGTGTGCGCCACCACATCTTTTTAGTTCATTATCCTTACTAGGGACCCTGTTATCACGGGGCAGCCTCATAGGGAAGCTGAGGGTTCAGGAAGCAGGATGCAGAGAAGGGGATCCCTGTGTAGCCAGCCTGGGACAAGGCACATCTCCAGACTGTCATCTCAGAGGGTTGGCTTAGGGGACTAAAGGCCCACCTGGCTATTTGTCATTTTCAAGACTTTGGCAGAGTAGCCAACCTGGTCCAAGGCCACCAGCCATTTAGAATCAGTCAGCTGGTCCGCATCCCTCAACAGTGATTTTCCAGGTCAGCTCCCACCAGGGTGCCACAGTGGCCAGCCCGATTCTCCAAGGTCAGGATGGATCTACTTCCTGTTGGGTCATTAGGCCTTTAGCAATGATGCTGATCCTCCTGGCTGAGCTCCTGTCACACAGAGGCAGCCTCCTGAAACCCTGCTTGGGGCCACCCAACAGGAGGAGGCCGTTGGCCTCCTGCTCAGGGGCCCGCTCAGCACGATGCCCCTTGTCTATTCTGCGACTGTCGGCTGGCACCTTCTCCCAAGCACAAGCCAGGCTCGTTAGATCCCTCATTTACATTTCATTAGGAGGTGTCAGGTTGGGTGTTAAAGAACAGAGCTCTGCCATCATCCCTGCACCCAGAGTTTTGGGGGTGGTACTCAAAACTCTGAGTATCAGAGTTTTGACTCCCCAGCAACCACCTCAGTGCTCTGCCTCCCCTTCCCCAGTAGAATCCAGGACCATCTGAGCCCAAACGTGAGCCTCCGTTCTGAGCCCCCATCTGCACCCACTCTCAGCACTGGCTTGAAAAATGGCATCATCAGGGTGCTTTGCCCACAAGGAGACCAGGACTCAGAGAAGGCAAGGGACTTATCCAAGGCTACACAGCTGGGACCCAGCAGAGCTGGCTGTTGGAGAACAGAGCTCTTTCTGGTTCCAAACCAGACCATCATTTTCTGCCTCTCTGTCCTCCTCAGGTTTCTCTGGAGCCCTCAAGGGTCCCCACGGTGGGGCTCTCTGTCCACCATGAGACACCTCATAAAATTCTCAAGGCAGCCACAGCTTCGCTTTGCTATGATTTGGAAACCACACAGGAGCCAGCATCATCCTGTGGGAACACAGAGATTTATGACACTTGTCTTCCAGGAGGAAATGGTGACACTGCAAGTCCTCCAGCCCAGCACCCAGAGCTCAGCACCCGGAGCTCGGCACCCGGAGCAGGCACAGTTGGGAGGCATGTGGTGCAGATGCGGCCTGTGGCTGATCTCAGTGACAGGGAGCCGTGGGCTCAGAGCATAGTGGGAATCCTCTTGGTTTCTCTTTATTCCTGGGGACCATGGGGACCTGGCAGTGGCTGGCTTCCCGGCCCGTTGGGGAAGGCCGATTCCTCCTCAAATTGGGAACAATTGGTGTTTTATCACATTTCCACATGCAAAATGTGTTTCAGCATTTTTCATTAGATTTTTAAGGCTCAGATTGATGAGGGCCAAGTCAGAGCCAGACATGGGGGCGTAAGAGACAAAGGTTCAGTAATGAGTTCGAAATTTACAAAACACAGAAGCAAATATGGCTTCAATACCCGACGTGACCCTTTATAAGTCTTGAAATTACTCTTCAAAAATCATTCTGGCCTGACTTCAGAGCCGAGTGGATGCTGGGATACCACAGATCGACTTTGAGAAGTGGGCTGGTATTGCAGGAATTTTTTAATTTCCTGTAACTCACAACAATTTTTTCCCAGTGAGACTCGGAGTCACTCCTGCGATGGGGCACTGACCGCATGTGCTGCAGGAGCCGAGCCCAGCGATCGGCCCAGGAGGAAGGGCACAGGAGGGGATCACCTGGGGAAAGAGCCATCAGAAGTTTAGGAAAGTATTTCCAGGTAACCGAGGGACTTGCTACTAAAAGAAAAGAAAAAGAAAAAACCACCGCGGAGCAAACGAGGGGCCCACAACTTCTGGGCTGCAAGAAGTGAAATTGCAATGGCGTCACTTATGCCTCTGAACTGAAAAGAATTTGGGGAAAGCAGATTATTATTAATTATTTTTAATAGCTTCTTAATTAGCCCTTCAAACAAGTTTTTCAAAATCCCCAAAGGTGTCTAATTTGCATGGTGTGTTTTACTTTTATACGCATTTCATTAACAGCACTTTTTCCCCCTCTAACCTAACAGTGAGAGCATATAATGACGCTTGCAGAAGGTGGCTGAGGGACCAAAAGGCAAAACTCCAGAGATTGCTCCCCAACCGTCCTGAGTCCCTTCCTCCACCTCTGGCCCCTGTCACCTCAGGGCGCTGAGTGATGCCCTTTCAGAAGTCACCAAAGGATCCGTTGGTCTTGGTCACCGCGCGGGGCCCAGGGACTCCAGCAGCACACCCGCTGCAATAATGGGCCTGGACCCATCGCGGGTCAGGAGGAGCCCGTGTGGGGACCCTGGGCAAGCGGCACACGGTGGCTTTCACAATGTGTGAAGCCAGGCAGAAAAGCAGCGTATTTGATTGAGAGCCCGGAGGGTCGCGGAGATTAGCCCTTCCTTTCTCCAGCCTCCAGGGGTTCGTGGCTGGGGATCTGGAGGTGACACTTGGCAGCCAAGGGCGTGGGACCACGTGGAGGGCCTGGAACCCGGAAAGAGGAAAGGGAGCTAATTAGTGCTGTGCTCTGCCTGCCCCTGGCTCCCCCTCCCTGTTTCCCCACCTCTGCTGTAGACAGGGACAGGCGCCATGATAATAAATAGCAACACTCTCTCATGTTCGCCACGTGCCCGTTCCTGCCCTATGTCCTTCACCTGAATTTCCCCCTCTTTATTCTGGCAGTAAAAGAAGTTCTATTATTGGCCCCATTTAACAGATAATACCTAGTTAGTAGCTCACTTTTAATGAGCGTTTACTCTGTGGCAGGCCCTGGACCATATGTGTATGCATTCAATTAATGTGATGAATGAGGAAAAGGAGGCACAGAGAAGTTAAGTAACTGGCCCTGGTCACACAGCTGATAAATAGCAGAGGTGGAATTCAAACCCAGGCCTTCCTCTCAGGAAGGCTTCCCTGTCTTTGCCACGGATCAGCATTTCTCACCTTCCTTTTATTATATTTTTTGGGGGCTTGTCCTCCGAAATTGTAAGGCTACCAGAGAGCAGGCTGAAGCTGCAACCTTTCCCCCTGTGTGCGCAGCATTCCTGGCACATAGTAGGTGTTCAAGACACAGGCCAACTGCAGCCTAAAAAGACAAAAACAAACAAACAAAAAAACCAGCTTTAACTTTGAGTCCAGGCGTCGGGTAGAATTGTCCTCTAGCAGACAGGACATGGTTAGGAGAGGATGGTCCAGTGCTGCTTATTTTATTTTGAGGTGATTTGTCTTTTTTTTTCTTACCTTCTAATAGAAAATTCTCTCCAAAGTCACACTCATTAGCACTCAGAGACTGTTGTGGCAAAATCTTTCCAAAATAGTCCAGAAGCTGAGCCAGGACCAAGTACCAGGACTTGGCCCGCAGGAAAGGCTTGAAAGACAGGGGTTGGCGGCCTCTGTCCTGGGGCAAGGGCGGGAAATGGCTGGCCACAGAGGGTTGGGTAGATTCTGTGTTGACCAGGAGGGCAGCAAAAAACACTCCAAATGAGTGTCTGCAGCTAAGTGGAAATGCTTGGCGTGGTGTGCTCTCTTTATAGACCTGGCTTCCAGCAACAGGGACTCACCCACAGGAGCAAGAGTCATGTCATGGGCCTCTCTCGGATCATCAGACTTGTGAACCAAGGAAGCGTCCCTCTCCCATCAGAACAGACACTCGATAAAATGGAGTAGGGCTGTGCTGCAGGCCCAGAGCTGTTTACCTCCCTGTTTCATCTTCTTTCACTACGTGCGTGCACTTGAGGTTCCCGATCCCACTTTAATTCTTCCACTAACAACCTTGGAGTAGGTTCGATTCCCATTCACAGATGAGGAATCCAAGACTTAGAACGTTTCTGTCCTGCAAGCTGGGATTTGAACCCAGGACACTTGGATGCAGGGACCCGTGCCTAGCGATGACACTGCTGCTGCGTTCAGCTTGCCCATCCTGCCCTGTCTTCACAGGGGACCACCGATGGATGGGCAGGCAGGGATGCTGGAAGCTTCCAAGTAGATCCAAAAGATGTCACAGGCTCCCTTGCACACCTGCTCACTGAAGCCTCGCCAGGGGCTGGAATCCAGGCACACAGCACAGGCCCCAAACTGTCACCAGGTCTGGAACACGGAGTCACGTGGATGGAGTCAAGGACAGGCCCAGGGTGTGGCCCCAGCAAGGCAAGGGTGGAGCCCTACCTTGAGTGGCGCATGCCATACTGGGGGACAGGGTTACAGGACCTTCTGACTCAGGATTCAGGTGCACTTCTCCTCTTTGTTTTTGACGGGTGCATTTTTGTTTTGTCTTGCTTTTGCTTATATTTTCAACTGATATATAAAAAAAATCATGTTTTTAGGTGTTACAGCATGATTCATTAAATGCTACAACATGTAATGATCAAACAGGGTGATTAGCATTTCCATCTCCTTATTTATCATTTCTTTGTGTTGGGAATCTTTGAACTTGTTCTCTTCCAATTCTTTATGAAACCCGTAACAAGTCAAGAACGGCAGCCACCCTACTGTGCTGCGGAACCCTGGACCTGCTCTCTCTGGGCTAACTGCATTTCAGTGCCTGTGATCAACCGCTGTCCATCCTCCCCTCCCCTTCCAGGCCTCCAGTAGCCAGGAGTCTACTCTCTTCTTCTATGAGGTCAACATCTTAGCCTCCACACACGAGTGAGAACGTGAGCTGTGGCTTTTAATGCTTATTAGGCTTATTTCACTTAACATGACGTCCTCCAGTTCCAACCATTTTGCCACAGATGACAGGATTGCACTCTTGTGTGTGTGCGTGTGTGTTTGTGTGTATATATATATACACACACACATAAACATCTCACATGTTTCTTCCCTCATCCATTGATGGACACCTTGGCTGAGTCCATATTTGGCTACAATGAATAGGGCTTCAGTAAACCCAGGGGTGTAGGTACCTCTCTGATACACCGATTTCATTTTCTTTGGATCTGTACCCAGTAGTGGGAGAGCCGGATCATATGGTAGTTCTATTTTTAGTTTTTTGAGGACCCACCATGCTGTTTTCCATAATGAATCTTCTACTTTGCCTTCCTAGAGGAGAGCTACTTCTCCCATTTGCCTCTATCTGACTTCTCAGCACATGGGGGTTACATTTCTTGAGCCTCTGCTATAGAGTGGGCTACGCGATTCATTATAGCCAGAGTTTTGAGTAGAAATGGTGCGGTTTGTGTCTTTCCAGTTTTCCAGCAGAAGCACTTAATTGCCAGCAATTGTTGTTTCAGCAAAACCCTGGAGCATTGTGTTGATAAGGTAGTCTCAAAAATGTGCATGGAATGCCTATAGAACATGCTAATAGGCAACAGAGCCCTCCTCTCCACTTCCCTGTAGTATGAGCAATAAATAAGCTTTGGTTGTTTTACCTCATGAGAATTCAGGTTGCTTGTTACAGCATCTTAACTTAGCCAGTCCTGCCAACTGCTCTTCCTCATTTTGGAATTCACCCATTCCCCTCTACCACCCTTTGAATGTCATGGCTGGCCTTTCCTCTTCTTCCTCAGCTCAGCTTAAAGTGTCACTGTCTACACTCAGATCTCCCAAACACTTCATAAATAGTCTATTGGCCACTCTGTTGGTCTTCCATTTGTTTATTTATTTGTTTACTACCTGTCTCTCACATCGTACTGTAAATTACACAAGGGCAGAGGCTTATGCTGTTTTGGTCATGTTTTATTCCTAGTACTTAGCACCAAGCCTGAAAGAATGCTGCTGGGGAGAAAATGAGGTCAGAGAGGACATGTGATTTGTTTAAAGTCACATAGCAAGCAGGTAAGATGAGCCTGGCCCTTGGTTACCACCCTCCCCAGACAGATTCTCTTCAATGCCTGGGCCTCATACCTGAGCCAATGGTCAAGGGCCAGGAAAGAGTTTCAAGGTCTTTAATCAGCAGGTCTTCAAAAAGCCAGAGAGCCTGAGTCTTGGTGGGCAGGTGCCTTGGAGGAGAGTGGAATTTGAGAGATGGATCTAAATCTAGGCTCCACAACTCTGTGGGCTTGGACAGGATATGTCACCTGCTGAGGCTCGGTGTCCTTGACGCTGGCTACACCTACTCAGGGAGTCAGCTGGGTTGCTGTGAAGACTAGGTCATGTGATACATATGCAGATCTCAGCACAGGGCCTCACTACCAGCCTCTCCCTCCAATGGTGGCTCTAATTATTAGCATCATGTTGCGAGTTGATACTGTTTTATGAAGGAACTCCAAGGAATAGGAATTTTAGCCACCGATGGGCCCTCCATGGGGCCAGCCTCCAAGGGCATGGTGGATTCATGATCTGGAAGCTGTTCCTGCCCCATCTTTGCCCACCAGCTCCCTATCACCTACCCTACCCTAATAGTGGGCTACCTGGGAAAGGATTCAGCACGAGGTGGAGAAATCCTACAGGGCAGACCATCCCTTGCACCTTTCCACAGATGAGACTCTAAGACCTAGAAAGGCTAGGGACTGTCTAGGTTCACCCAGTTCATCAGAGGTTGGAACCACCTGGACCCTTGGCCTCAGCTGTGCAAAGTGCCCCTTCTCGTGTATGAAAGCAGAAATACCAATGTGCTGTAAAGCAGCACCTCTTGACCAGAGACAACTGTCTCCCTAGAGGACCCTGAGCAACCTCTGGGACACTTGCCTCATAATTGGGGGAGATGCCACTGGCACCTAGAGGGTAGGGGCCAGAGGTGGCAAAGTTGAAAAATACTGTACTAAAGGAAGGTCATAAAGGGAAATTTGTTTGGGGGGTCCAGGGTCAGTCATTGTGCTTCCCCAGGGTGAGGCCACAGAATCACAGCACTGAGTTGCTTGGTGCCTTGCTAAGTTACTGAGTCTGGTTTTGAACTTGCGATCCTCCTGCCTCAGCCTCTCAAGCTGCTGGGATTACAGGCCTATGCCACAATGCCCAGCAAGCATTGGGTTTTTTAAGCCTCAAAATAACCACAAGAAGGTCCTCACAGTTATGTTTTGCAGATGGGCAAACAGAATATCTAGCTTGGGTGTGGCCTGCACAAGGCCACGCAGGCACGAGCTGGCAGAGGCAGGCCCGGAGGCCAGCCCTGTGAATTGCAGCGCCTCTGGCTGCCACGTCCAGCTTCTCCCCATCAGGGTCAGACCCGAATGAGACCAGGGAAGGAGGTGCCCAAGACTGTTGCGAAGAGCTGACTTCCCAGCTGCCTAAAGTAAATTACACAGTAAATTCCACTTGGCTGAGTCTCACTGATCAAAGTAAAGGGTCATCAGGAAAAACAAATCCTGGGTCTTGGGAACCACTTCAGGGTGAGTGTGAAATTTTAACCTAAAGTGTTCAGCTGGGGAGACGTGCGGCGGGGGCCGGGGCTGCGCTGCACATGGCGGGGACATTGAGAGAGGCGGCATCTGCTCGGAGTAGAGGCAGCACTGAGTTTAGCTTTGGGGAGTAAACAGTCTGCTGAGCCCCTGCAGGCTGGAGAGTTCCTGGCTTCCAACAGAACTGGAGGTGGGACTCCAAACTGCTACCTCTCAGCCCCTGGCACAGAGCCTACCAGGCTGAGAAAGGCCAGGGCTGGTCAGGGCTCCTCATCCGTGACACCAGCAGGAGCAAAGTCCTCCTTGCCCTCATCCTCTTGTTTGCCAGAGTGCAAATTAACTTTCAATGCTGTCGTAACAAGTATCTGTTCTTATGACCACAGTGAATTGGTTCATCATTTATTGAACGCCTACTATGTGCTGCAGATTCAATGGTGAGAAAACCACACATGCCCCAGAACTCAGAGATCTTGTCATCTTTGCGATGTGGAGAGGGGTACCCCAAAGTAACACAAGCAATGACGGCATCTTAGAGGATGGAGCTGTTGGTGGTCAGGTCCTTATAGGAAGAACATTGGCATATAAAGTAAGGGTAGCAATTCATCAGCTGGGTAGCTTATTCCACTCCTAGTGGCTCTTCATTGAGGTGCTGAGGACACAGAACTGGGAAGCACTGGGTGCATGCTTCCTCAGAGCAAGAGGATGAGCAGAGGGTTCCTGAGGGCTTGGGGTAAGTATGGCCACAGGGATAAGGGACTGATTATTTTGCCCACCATCTAGTACAAAGAAACAGGCACCAGGGGGCCCTGGTAGGTGTCAACCTCACAGAGCTCCGAGGCAGCCCGGAGACAGACCCTAGGAAGATTTCCACACAGAGAGGTTGGGCGGCCATTGTCTGCATGGTGACTTTCCTGCTCTTAACTGCCTGTCTCTAGAGAAGCTTGCACCTTTATCTAGGAATGCAAACTTAGGACAGGGCAGGTGAGGGGCGAACGCCTCCTACGAGCCTAGACTACCCCTGCTGCCACCTGCCTGCCTCCTTGTTCTCTAATTTGACTCAAAAGCCATCTTCTCAGAAAAGCCTTCCAAGTCCCCAGTCGGTGCTCAGGCCTCCCCCTGGCCTCCCGGCACCTCGTGACATTCTTGGGTGATTACTGATTAATGCCCGCCTTCCCCACTTGACCCTAAGGTTCTCCAGGGCAGGGACATTTCAGTTTATCAGCTCCTGGGAGGCCTGACATGTATTTGGTGCTCAGTAAATGTTTGTTGGAGGAGCTGAGGATACACAGCCACTGTCGCACGACCCCAGCAGGAATGTCTAGGATGGGCCACCCGCTTCTCCTTACAGGGGCCATCCAGTCTATTTCCAGACTCCTCCTGCCTTCAGTCCCCTCAAGAGGCCACAGTTAATGTGAATAGCCCGGGTCCACCTTCAGATGAGGAAATCCAGGCTCACTCTAGGCTCAGCAGCCAGGGACGCTCAGCCAGGCTGAGGACATGACCCCTTCTTGTCCATGGGCTCCAGGCTTGGACTAAACATTAGACTCACCTGAGGCTATTGGGAAACTACTGATGCCTGGGGCCCACGGCCAGTTCTGGTTTAGTGCTGGGTACAGACCTCATGGCAGTGTGGCTATGTCAACATGCAGCTGGGGCAATCCAGCTGCAGGTGGACACACAGTGGGCTGGACCCCACCTGCATTTTACCCATGAGCCACCAGAAGTCCAGAGGGAGGCCCAGCCTAGGGCAGCCATACTGGAGAGCACCAGGGCCCTGGGAGAGCATGGAGGCCATTTCTCTGTACAGGGGGAACCTTCCCTCAAATTCTCTAACTCCTCCACCCAGAGCAGGTGGTTTCAGACAGAAGGAGGCAGATGCTCAGGTGGGGCCTCAGCGCCCTGGCTCCCAATCTGATGGAGGGACAGGCAGAAATGCTTCATGTCCCCTTCCTTGCACTTCCCCTTTGATGGGTATGACAGCCTCATATGTGACTCCCAAGGGCTGGGACTTGTGGACAAGAGGCTGTCTCCAAGCCTGGGGCCTGTTCAGGGCTGCTTCTTGGCGGCCTGAGCTTCCAGAGCCTCCTAGGGAAAGGCCGCCCTTTGCAGCCCACGGACCAAGGAGCAGACAGAAGCAGTGGCCTCAGTTTTCGGCGTCACATACCCATTCCTGGCAGAGGAGTGGAACACTTCTGCCCAAACAGGGCTCCGCGATGGATGTGGAGAAGCAACCAAATGTCGCTCATTAATCACCGGCTCCATCTGGCTCCCTGCTTGATGGTTTTCAGCTGACTTGAAAAAGACCCAATTAGATCAAAACATTTTGACAATTTATCTTATGGCATGAACAGGTCCAGAGCAAGCTGATTTCATCATCCAGAGGGAGGAGGGATCGGGTGTGGGTCACGCACAGAGCTTGGGGGACGACGAGGGGGTCTCCCCAGGAGCCCTTCTGTGAAATTGGAGTGCAGCCGCCACTGACCCTGTCAATCTCTGGGCCAGGGGACCTGCAGGAGCATGAGTGCCCTTTGGTTTGGGCAGGAGAGGCCTGAAGAGGGAGAATCTGGTTGGGATAAAGCAAAGGAACAACCAGAAGGGACCAATTGTCCAGTGAGTTTGGCATGTGGGGTTGAACATGCAGCACACTTAGAAGTTGAGATGTGACCAAGGCCAGGCCTGTTCCAATCCCTGCACCAGCAAGAGGCCTGGGGACCCAGACCCTGAGCCTGAGGCTGGAAATCAGAGTCCTGATTTCCTGGTGGCTCTGGCTTCCCTGAGAGGGGATCAGCAGCCCCCAGTGGACCCCACCCTCTCTTTGCAGGTCAGAAACATGCCAGAGTCCTGGGTTTCCACGAGACCACAGCTCTTGGTTCCTTTTTTTTTTTTTTTTCCCCTAGTACTGGGGATTGAATGTAGGGACTCACATGAACTGGGTGAGTTACATCACCAGTTCTTTTTATTTTATTTTGAAGCAGGGTCTCCCTACATTACCAAAGCTGGCCTTGAACTTGCGAGGCTCCTGCCCCAGCCTCCCCAGTAGCTAGGATTATAGGTGTGTGCCAATAGCTCTTGGTTCTTAAGAAATAAGCTTTAGCTGCCCCCTGGACCATCTGTGTGAGCAGCTCACAGCACTGGAGGGAGCCCCAGCAGGCAGCTGACTACGGGTTCAGCGTGCTCGCCTGCCCACAGAGCACATGAGGGCGTCTCTCCCAACCCTGAGGCCAAACGTGAGCAGTGGTAGCAACCAGGGTGAAGAGTCCAGTCTCTTGGCAGGACTTGTACTGGACCTGCCAGGCTGGGGAGGGGCTGGGTGCAGCAGCCTCCACTGCCCTTCTGGATTCTTCTGGGCTGCTGAGGAGGAGGGTGCTGAAGTGTGGAGCTGCCTGCTGCCTCCCCAGGGCTGGCAGGAAATAGGTCCTGCAGGGAGCAGCTCACCATGTGTCCCTCTCGCCTTACACACTGGCAGACAGACATCCCATCTACTCCTACACGTTGTGGCAGGCCCCAGCTTGCACGGCCTCTTTAGTCCCATGGAGGCCCATGTCCACCGACGCCTCCCACAGGGCGTTCCCACGGGCTTTCCCCTTATCACCTACTGCCTCAGATGCTTCAAGCCCTTGTCACTCTCCAACCCTAACCTCATCCACAGACTTGCTCATCCATGTGTACCGCTCATATTTCCAAACATCATGCACCTCTCCTACCACACACACACTCATGCACACACACACACTCACGCACACGCATAGAAGAATAGATCATCTCAGGACCCATCTCAGCGGCCCTCAGTTCCTGGGTGGGCTTGCACTCACCTCTGCACCAGCTTGTGCATGCACACACACCCATCTTCCAGATACACAGCTGCTAGGGACAGAGCCTAGCAGGCACAACTGCAGTACTGGGAGAGGCTGGGGTGGGCCGGGAGCACGTCTTCGTCTTCGGATAGGTCTCCCCCAGGCTCCCTTGGCTGGCTCTCGCTGGCATGCTTCCTGGGGCCCAGAGTGAGGCTTCCTCTACTGCCCAGTTCCATCCTGTTCCTTCAGGACTGTGCTTCTTTCTTAGACCTTTCGGGTGGGGATGGGGGTGGGGATGGGGGATCCTTTTTACTTCCTGGGATTCAGTTCCTCTTTGGGCTTTTGTGCCCTTCCTCAGGCCCACTCTGAGCTTGATGCTCTTTCTCTCTAACATTGTCTCTCAGAAACCCAGGTGTTCGCTGACACTCAGGAAGGACCCACCCAGCACACTGGCAGAGCACAGGACCCACCTCCAGGACCCATGGGTCTGGTTCTTGCTCTGGGTTGAACAAGCCTCCCATCTGTGGGAAGGTCTCTGGGGAGCAGGACTTAGACAGCCACCAAGGCTTCTTCCAGAACAACTAGTCCAGAGCCTTAGGTGTTGCTGACAAGCTGTTCCTGCAGCCTGATGCCATTCCCAGCTGCAGCCTGGCCTAATCAGAACTCTGATTTGTAAATGACAGCAACCAAACTAAAATAGACCAAAGTAAAAAATAAAATAAATCAAGTGGCTCAGGCAACTCAGAAGGTGGGGAGGATTCTGCGGGGCACTTAGATGACTGCCAGATTCTCCGTGGCTCCACGGACAGGAGCCTTGAGCTTTCCGGGGTTAGGAAAGAAAGCCATTACTCCTAGCCTCCTGGTTTGGAAAAAATGAAAACGAAGATCTCTGATTGGCTCATCCTGAGTCACATGCCAGCTCCAGGACCAATCACTGTTTCCCAGGTGATGCTCTACTGTGATTGGTCCACTCTGGGAATGATCCCGCCCTCATGGATTGAGTGGTAGGTCCTATCGCGTCAGCACCTCTGAAGGAAGAACCAAGGGGGGAAGGAAACCCCACGAGTCCATTTCGATTGCCCTCTGCTCCCTCCCCACCTTCCCACCCAAGACAGGTGCAAGAGCAACGTAGAGACTCAATCTGCAGGCTCCTTCGCCCAGCTTCTGCTCCAGGGCCCCTGCCTCAGGCTGTAAGAAAAGCATCGCTCCATTCCCAAAGGGCTCAGGGGAAAAGGCACTAAGGAGGGGGCCTTGTTCACAGTTGTCAGCCCTGAGGCCCACCTCAGCTCCGAGCCATAGGTTTTTGTAGGTGCTTGCTCTTCCCTGCAGGTTTAGGACTTTGACTTCTTCCCATCAGGACCCCTGGCCTACCCTGTCTGAGCTGGGCTACCATGGATGGGCTTGTCAAAGATCACATCTACATCTGGTCCAGCTCAGGGTCCTGATGGGCACAAGCTCCCCTGCCTTTTTTTTTTTTTTAATATCTGTGTGCACTTATTGGCTGAAAAATTAGGACAGTGACATTTTAGTGTGGGGAAGGTGGGGAAAGGCAGTCTACATTAAACTCACCTTAGCAACCTGGACCCTTGCCCCTCTGCCCTCCAGGACCCTGACAGGGACTGCCAGGGGCGTCTGTTAAAACTGAGAAAGTGTTGCATATGTCTTTGGACACGGGCTGCTCCAGCGATTGCCCCACTTTCCCCAGTGGATTTTGATTGCACTTCTGGAGAGTTGGCTTGGTCAGCTTACTAAGTAAATAACCATGATATGAATCACCATCACCATCATCATCACCATCACCAACATCACCATCACCATTAGCAACACCATCATCACCATCACCATTATCATCAACATCATCATCACCATCACCATCCCCATCAGCATCTGTTGCCATGTTGCATAGTAATATAACAGCAAATTTTGCCATTGTTAAGTACTTCCGATGCAGGTCACTGCATGCATCCCTTCTCCCATGTCATTGAGAACTTACACTAGTCCTGTGAGATTTTTGTTAGACAAAAATCCAAGGCCCAGAGAAGTTGAGAAACTCTTCTGAGTTCATACGGCTAGCCCAGAATTATAATCCAGCCTTACTTGGTCCCAAATCTTTTGACCACTGTGTCATGTTTCAGAGAGTCCCAAATGCCTGTCACTAGAGGAATGTCAATACAGTGTATCCAAACCATGCAACGTAGGCAGCTCCTTAAAAATGACGTCTGCCCACCCGCATGCCTTGATCTGAAATGATTTCTAAGACAACAGCTAAGTGAGAAGAAAGAAGCTGCAATGATAAGTCTAGAATAGCTTCATTTATTTACTCTCCGACCACTGAACAGACCAGAGCCCCATGCACTCATGTACACACAGGAAGAGCTTTAAAGGAATATGCTCTGCGCTGCTAACCCTGGGGAAGGGAGGGAGTTTGGATGGGGGCCAAGGATTCTTTGGCTTGATCTATATTTCTGGGACTTCTTAAATGAACTTGGCTTCCTGCATTCCCTGCATAATGAGAGAGGAACCTTCATCATGGCTGCAGCAGGAATCCAAGAAGGTTTGACTTCCCGGATACACATCCTGGCTCTGCCACTTACAAGCTGTGTGACCCTAGGCAAGTCACTTAATCTCTGTTTCCACATTTGTAAAATGCGAATCATCACAACAACAATAATGCATATGTCATGGGGCCAAGGCAGGGTTTTCCATCCCTAGCACAGTTGCCAGTTTCTGCTGGATAATCCTTTGTTGTGGGAGCCTCTGCTATGCAGGCTGAGTGTGTGGTAGCATCCCGGCCTCTATTCCTGGATGCCAGCAGCACTCCTTACCCCAATCATGGCAATTAAAAAAAATGTCTACTGGGAGTCAATTCACTCCAGTTGAGGTTGAAGTGAGTTAGGTTAAAGTGCTGGGTTAAAGTGAATTGGTTCCTATAAAGTGCTTGGGCCGGTGCCTGGCACCAGGTAAATGCTGGTTCCCGTCAATCAGGAATGGAGAAAGAGAGTGGGAGGAGTCTCATTCGGCTTGACCAAGCAGGAGTGGAGGGGTTGGAGAGGGGCAGAATTCAGGACTGGAAGTCAGGGTACTTAGTCTCTGCTTCTGTTCCCGCCCCTCAGTATTTGGGGACCTTAGGTGCTGGCTCACCCTCTTGACCCTCAGTTTCCTTCTCTGTGGAAATTCGACGGCCTGACAGGGCCTGATGTTCCCCCTCAGACTGCAGGTGGCTGCCATATCCCCAGGGAGCCCTCCTCCATTTTTCAGAGCCAGAGGGTGGCAGGAGACGAGGTTCCCACCGACTCCCCTCTGCAGGCGCCTGGGCTGTGGCCTGGCCTCTTCAGACGCTCCCTCCCTCCCTCCCTCCCTCACAACTGGGGAGCAGATGCGGCCTGGGTGGCTGCTGCCCAGACGCAGGTGGTACCACCTGCCACAAGTTCCTTGATTCTTGATCGTCCTACAATCACTTTTGGCCCCGAAACAATTTGCTGGGTGAAGGGAGAGGAGGGCCTGGAGGGAAAGGAAGAAGAAAGGGAGGAAGGTGGGGGTGGCGCAGGGTTAAGAGTGGCCTTTGAAGTTCGCAACCATCTTATAGAAAACATCTTCAGTCCTTCCCCATTTGGATGATGTCAGGAGAGCACATTACCATCCCGAGATCAAATGCAACAGCAAGAATCACTTGTTGCTCACCAGGCTACAGCCATATATCAAGTATTCCAGGCACAGGCAATTCGTAACTTTCCCCGAAACAGATTGATATTTTCCTCTTCCACTTTCTGGGAAAAGACATCTGACTTTGCTTCAAGTGCCGTTTGGGAGGCAGCGGGGAAATTCAACCAGGACCCATGGTCTCTGCACAGTGCCCACCCAGTCCATTTTGTCTCCTTTCATGTCCCCTGGGTGAGAGGCAGCTTGTGATCAGCCATGCAGCGAAAGAGAAACCCAAGTGATTCTCTTAGGTTCTCCATAATTTGGTCCGAACAATAAGTAGAGCAGCAGGCGTTGTCGGAGATTTCATTCTCCTTGTGCGTTCTTGTCTTTCGCTTTTGCTCTTTTGGTTTGTTTGAGCTGGCTTCCCAGTGCAAATGTGATTAAAGTCTAGAACAATCAGGAAAATGGGGAGATGGGAATGCACATCCCCTAGATCAGGGCTGGAAGACTGTCTGGGCTGGAAGAGCTCTTATAACCCTTTGCTTTGTGCAGCTGCAGGAATAGAAGCCGAGGGAGGAAAGTGACTGTGCAGCCTTGACTCTGGGCGATTTGCTCACCCTCTCTGGAGGCTTCTTTCCTTACCTGTGAGTGGAGGACGTAGAGGTCTGTTGTAGAGCCTTTCCAGAGTTGAGAGTTCAGAAGACTCAGAGAGGAAGTCCTTGCAACCATAGTGTGATTCTAAAGCCAGGTCTAGCCAAGCTTCCGTTCCTTGCTGGGACTGCTAGGGGTTATGCAGAGCCCAAGGACTGAAATCTCACTGGTTTACCTCCATTTCTCTTCTGTTGTGGCTTCCCTTCCCGATCTCACTAGTCTCGGGTAGAAGCACCAAGGCTGCCCTTGGAGCTAACACAGGCAGAGAACAGTGCGCAAGCCTGGGACAAGGACGCAGCAGGAGACTGAGAAGCAGATCGCAGCCCCCTGTAACCAGCCAGCACTGACCTCACCCTGGAGCCTCTGGCATGGGGTCTCTGTACCCACTCTTCACATAAAGGGGTGGATGGTTAATGTCAGTGCCCAGACCCCTTTGTCATACCCAGTATATATTTCCAGCTGCTCTTGAGGCCAATCTAGCACACAGCCTGGGGGTTCATGTGGGTTCTGCAGCCAGGTGTCCAGGTTCAAATTCCCCAGTGACTGTGCAGCTTAGCCATGCTCTCCAGCCATTCAGAGCCTTAGCTTTCAATGCTTTATTTTTTTTTTTAGAAATTATAATATAATGCACATGTAAAAAATATACACCACAGGCTAGGAAGGGACCAAAGCCCTGTGTTCACTTCCACCCTAAGATGTAGACCTTTCCATCACTGCAGGACCTCACTCTACCTGTCAAGGGACCCAGATCCTGCAAAGTCCCCTCTTTTAAAAATCCCCTTTAATCTCATTTACAAATGCATTGCTTGTATTTGCTTGCTGTTGACCTCTGCGAGATTTTCTTGCTTCCCTCTCACCTGAAGCGATGCTTCTACGACTGGTCCTCAGAGTTGTGCAGGCTGTGTTTCTCTCACCCACCTTCTCTGCTGGAGAATATCCACTGTAGGATAGAAAAATAGAAGTGGAATTTCTGGATTTTAAAGAATAGGAATATTCAACTTTATGGAGAGCCTTAAATTATTTTCCAGTGTGCTTGTAGCCAGAGCCTCCATTTTTTTCATCTGTAATATAGGTACCAAACTCACAGAGCTGATGCAAGAATTAAAAGCACATAGAACATTGAGCATAGCCCCCCCACTCCCACCCTGTGCACATCGGAGACATTCAGGACATGTGATCTGTGACTAGCTTCCGCGTCCTCTTGCAGGGTCCAGGAGAAGCCTTATCCATCTCCTATAACACCTTCTACTGCTGCTTGTCACCTGCCTTTGTTGGACTCTCTGCCCTTGTGACTTATGCTCAAGGCCTTGTACATGACTATTAGGATTTTTGTTTTGTTTTGTGGTTCTGGGAATGGAAACTAGTACCTTGCGTATGCTGGGCAAGGGCTCTACCACTGAGATCTGTCCCCAGCCCAGCCTGAAGTTAGATATTTTCTGTCCACACAGCTGCTTGGTGATGTGCCCTGCTTTTCCCTGGGGTCTGTACATGACTTCTCTCACTATGCCTCAATATGAACAAGATCCTGAACTTACCCTCCGATCGACAGAGCTTCTTATGCTTTATTGGGGTCTTACAAAAAAATGCAGGTCTTGATTTAGAGGATCTGGGGCAGGTCAGAGAGTCTGCATGGAAATGCCAGCTCCCGAAGTAACCAGTCCATCCTTTGTCAAACGAGGGATAGGCCACCTGGGACTTTTAGCCAGAATATTCCAAACACACCCTCTGAGTTTGGTGACAGTACATCTAGACTGATACTAAACTGAAGCGTGCCCTTGTGTGTTTAGTTAAATAACTGTGGGGAGAAGAGAGGGTGATAGGTGGGCAGAGGAGGGGGAGGGGGAGAGTGGACAGGAAATGCTTTGGAAAGGGCGGTGCCCAGGCTGATTCCTGGGGGAAGCCCTGTGTCGGTAGGCTCTGGGGGAGATGAGCCCAGAGCAAGAAACCCGGAGCTGGCAATGACCTTGGCATGGCAGAGGAATTCTTTCAATGAGTTCATGAAGAGTTGCTCTGGGTATGTTAGCAGGGGGATTAAAATTGGGTGACCCCACATGCCTTATGCAGTTCTTATCAGGGCATGTAGAGGCAGAATTTAGGGAAGCAATTGATTGGGACTTTCTGGTTCTGGGTGAGATTACCACTTGGCTCACCTGGGAGCCCAGGAGAGTCCCAGCTCCATCCAGCCCTGTTTGCTCCACTCTGACCTCAGGCCCAGGCACCGACCTTGGGGGAGAGTGTGCAGGACCATTCAAATGGATGGCCAGGAATGTGCCTTTTTCTTCTCACCCCCAAAGCTGCCCCCTACTCTAACTATCTCTAGGCAAAATAATCACTTGGCTTTCCAAAGCCACAAACTCGGGGTATTATTCTTCCAGGGCGTTTTCTTCAGAACTGCCTACAAGACAGGCTCTTGCTCTGTTTCCAGATCCAAGTGCTGCGGGCTTTTCTCGAGGAGCTTAAACTCCTCTGTTTTTCAGTGGAGGCCACTTCTTCTCTCTGATCTCCATATTTGCCATCAACAGCCAGACAGCCAGGAAAGCATGCAAACACAGTTATCCACGGCTTGTCATCAAAGATATTTATCACTTCTCAGTGTCGTACGTGGCTCCGAGGCAAGACACCCAAATGCACCTAAATGGGGCACTTTTTTTTGCTCTTGTTCAAAGTTAAAATTCTCAAGCAGCATCTGATGTCAGGATAGCAGTGACTCAGACTTTCCAACATCTAAGCCCAGATCCACATGGCTACGCTGCCAAGATGATGCTATATGATGTGTGAGTTCCACTTCACTCTTGGCTCTAATGTGATGTGACATGCACCTTTGGGCACCCCCAAATCTTTCCATAGCAGGTGGCTCCCATGTCCTCTCAGGAGCCACCCAAGGGAGGAGGACTCTGAGCCACAATGTAAGTCTCAGTTGGGTCCCAGCTATGCCGTATGACCACCTCTGCACTGCAGTTGTATTATTTGAAAAATAATCAGCATTTGCAAAAAACATTTGGTAAACCAAAGGACTCCAATGGAGCTTCGGTATAGGACACATAAAAGCCAAGCTGATTTGGTTGAGGCAGTGTTGGGGTTCCAGGTTTCTACTAGTGTCCTTCCTCCCAGTTACAGAAGCCCCTAAGGTCACTGAAGACCCCCAAGTGCTCCACAGGGCACAGTTTGACTACCATGGAACGAGATAAGCCCCAAAGCTCTTTTATTCTGATGGTTTACAAAGCTGTGGAAAGATTACTGGGTTGGGGATGTGGGATGCTCTGCTCATTCATATTTTGAAGCCCTTGCCCCCTGTCCCTCATAATGTGGCCTATCTCAAGATAGGATTTTAATGAAGTTATTAAGTTGTGAAGTCATTGGAGCAGGTCCTAAACCAATGATTGATGTCATTAGAAGAAGAAGAGATTAAGATGTGCACTGGCACAAATGTAGAACAGTGTGAAGACCCAGGGAGAAGTTGGCTGTCTACAAGTCAGAGAGAGAGGCCTCAGAAGAAACCGACCCTGTGGATGCCTGGATCTTGGACTTCCAGCCTCCTGGACTGTGAGCAGATACAACTGGAGTGTTTGAGCCTCTCGGTCTGCGGTGCTCTTTATGGCAGCCCTGGCCAACAGATACATGGGGTGCCCTCCCATGCAGGCCACCAGGTTAGGGATTCTGTTTATCCCACTCTGAAACTAGTGGGCCACCTTGTAGGTTTCCTCTCCGAGGGTCTCTCCTCTTTATAGAGGAGATGACTGGTGCCCCAAAGAGTGTGTTCTTATCCTTGGGGGAATAAAAATCCTGCTATTGAGCTTGGTGATGTCTGGTAGAGGGTCTGGGCTCAATGGGCACACATAGGGATGGTGACAGTGGGCATGGTGGCATGGTGGACTGGAGCCTGGGGAAGATCTCCAACTGCCCCTGGTCTGGGAAATCTGGTCCTAGGAACACTGAAGGCCTGCTGAGACCAGAACCCCAGGTTTCATTTTTATCCTGATCAAATTGCACCCATGGTAATAATAGTCATCAGTGGTAGAGCTGTGTGAAACTAGCAATTTTCACTTCATGGGAATTTGTCTGGGAAAATAACAGTTTTTCACCTTTGGAAACTGCCATTTGGTTTCATGAAAAAATTCAAGGTGAAAAGAAATGTAGGGGAACATTTTCGATTTTTCTTGAGCTAGATTTTGGCAGAGATGGTGGCTATTTTCAACCTTGTTTAATGGTAAGAGGGGCCACCATGGAGGGGGACTGGAAAGGTTGTCACAGGTAATAAAACATAACAGGAGTGTGGTACCATCCTGATGGTACCCATTGGGGTCCTTCCAAGGATGCCTTTGGGGATCAAGTGGGTAGGGGGTGGCACCAAGCTCTGGGCCAGTAAAGAGGGACACAGGGCTCTGGAGCAATTCACCATCTTCTTTGCTGCCTTGCCAGGGGTTGTTTGGGGGAAGGGCTGAGTTTATTCTTTACCTAGTTTGTGGAAGTCCTCTCCACTCAAGTCCGTGTGCATCTGCAGAGTTCACTTGTTTAGCCCCTCAGCAAGTATCTCTTTTACATCTCAGGGATGGTCGTGTTAGATACCACCTGGGTGGTGTGTGTTAGGGAGGGAGATGGGCACACGGAGGGCCAGGCTTTACAGTCACAGAAAAAGACATCACACCTTTACACTTGAGCAAGTGGCACTCTGACAGAAGAGACAGTTCCTACTCAGAAACATCTGGAAAACAGCAGTAGATGAGCAGAGGTACAGCCCCAAGTGCAAGGCCTGGCTCCAAACAACACAGATAAATTAACACCGACCGAATTCGGCAATATGACCGAGAGGGTTACAAGCCATTCTTCTCCCAAGAAACTACCCACGAGAAATAATCAGTAGCATGGTTGAAAATGTCCTTCCTGGGGCTGGTTGTGGCTCAGTGGTAGAGTGCTTGCCTCGCATGTGTGAGGCACTGGGTTCAATCTTCAGCACCACATAAAAAAATTAATAAACAAAGATATTGTGTGTCCATGTACAACAAAGAAAATGTCTTTCCTGTGGCCACATTTATAAAAGCCCTAAATTGGGAATTAAACACTGACAATCAGAGGGATTGGTTCAAAAATGAAGGTGCTTGGGTCAACTTTGGGCCAAACCCACTCTCATTGGCTTTTGTCAATAAAGTCTTATTAAAACATAGCCATGTCTACAGTGACAGGTGTAGTTGTCATAAGAATCATGTCCTGCCAAGATTGAAATATTTACTCTCTGGTCCTTCAGTAGAAAATTTTCTGATTGCCGGTCCAATCAGTTGGATAAGCATTAAAAATGATGTTAAGAAAATAAATCACTATTAATAATTTGAAGAACACTGCTATATCCCTCAGTTACATTTTACTTTATAATTCTCTTTAGTATTTTAAGATAAGTATTTAGTTATCTACTTAGGACTTGTTTTTATTTCCTCGGGGGGTATATAAATTGATGAAGGTGTTAAAGCAATGATGTTCAGGATTTTTATTGTCAGGGAAGATGCATATGGTATTATGTTAGGCAAAGAAGTAGGATGTGAAACCCTGACATTAGTAATTCTAACTAACATTCATTAAGTGCATGAGAACTTCTAGGCACTGTTAAAATTATTTCTATATATGGAACAGGGAAGAGAAAATGCATATGGTATTATGCCATTCCAAAAAACAGAATATGTAATGTTGATATTCATAATAAGTAATATTTTATTAAGCACATATAAACTCTAGGCACTGTGCTGGTCACTGTGTCCATTAATATACACTACACTGAGCCTTGAAAAAACTCCACGTGAAGTTGCAATTGTCTCATATTTAAAGATCAAGAATGAGACGCAGAGGTTAAGTCATTTATGCTAGGGACCTACTTGGCAAGTGAAGGAGCTGGAGTTTAATGGCAGGAGTTGGCCTCTGTACAGAGAAAGGCCTAGAAGGATCAAGGCGGCTTGTGATCTGTGATGGTGGGCGTGGAGGTGGGGGTGGGCTCTGGCAGCCAGGGTTGTCTGGCTTTGAGTGCCTGAGAACCAGGAAGCGTGGCCTCAGCAAGAGAGGTGCTTTTTCTCTCATTGGCCAGGAAGTCTGGGGAGGCAGCCAGGGCTGGACCAGAGACCCTGAGCCTCCAACCTGGACCTGCCAACCATCCTTCACCCAGGAGCCTTATCCTCAGGCTGTCCCTGTGTCTTAAGGTGTCTGTCTCACCTCTTGGGTCATTTCCTGCCTTCAAGGCAGAAGGATGGGGAACCACAAAGGGCGAATGATATGAGCCGGCTGCGTGGTCTCTCTGTCACA
The DNA here is from genome assembly GCF_964194105.1 of Spermophilus citellus. NCBI lineage: Eukaryota > Metazoa > Chordata > Mammalia > Rodentia > Sciuridae > Spermophilus > Spermophilus citellus. Next base: position 85,116,360 of record NC_138195.1, read on the forward strand.
ATAACTTTCCTCCAAGCGCCCGCTGGCAACTTTCTCTTATGTCTCATTGGCCAGCAGGGGGTCACGTGATCACCCTTAATGGCAAGATTGGCTGGGAATGAAGTTTTCTAGCCGGGCTCATGGCAACCCTGAGTGACCTTGGGATTTCATTGGTCAGGAAGAAGGGGAGAGTGTATAATTTGGAGGAATGGTTGCTACTTGGTTAATTCTTTCTTGCGATTTCCAGAATTGAGGTTTGCTGAATGTGAAGGTGTCTGCACTAGGGAGTGCTGGGGAAAGGAGTGGTGGGGTGGGAAGGATGAACAGGGGGAGTTTCTAGAGCAGATGTGCTGTTTTCGGGGTGCCTCATGAAGGGGAACTGTGTTCCTTTATTCCTTCTGAGAACCTCAAATTTTGGGGAGTAAAAGAAGCCCCGGGGCAGTCAGCTAGACTCACTTCTCCCATCGTGTGTGGGGACCGGAGTCTCCAGGGTTGGCACGCCCTGAACAGGGGCTTGGGGTAGGGCTGCAGCCAAGAACTGACAAGAACAAGAGGCCAGGGGTCACTCTGATACAGGTGGCCTTGGTTCACCTTAGGTAGAATTATGTCCCTCTCAAAGGTCTGTTCCAGTCCTGACCCCCAAGACCAGAAATAGGGTCATGGCAAATGTGATCAAGTTTAGATGAGGTCATTCTGAATTGGATGGCCTAGCGTAAGGCCTAGTGTCCTTCTAAGTGGGACATTTGGACATAGACATGGAAGGCACAGGCAAGAAGGCCACATGATGACAGGCATGGGCTGCAGTGAAGCACTCACAAGCCGAGGGAGGCCCAGGGGTCAGGAGACAGCCTGGAGCGGATTTTCCTTCTGAGCTTCAGAAGGAACCCACCGGCTGACACCTGGGTCTTCAACTGCTGGCCTCTGCTCTGGGACAGAATAAGCTCCTTTTGTTGAGCCACTTGGTGTGAGACCATCAATTATGGCAGCCCTGGGGGACTTGTTCAGCTCCTGCCCGGGACAACCCACAGGTCAGGGGCCACAGGCAACTGGTGCTCTACTCCATGAGCCCTGGTCACCTCACTAAAAAGGGACACAGAGGGGGTCTTTCACCCTACACAGGAGCCGTTGCCAGGCCCACAGCCTGCACAGGCCTCCCCTGAGGGCTGAGCGCCTTCCCAGCTCTCCCTTCAGGAGCCCTTCAGCTCCCACGTTCTTCCCATCAGCACCACCTCCAGAGCCTGCTGGCAAAGCCAGACACAGTCCGAGGGGGCCCCAGCTAAGAGCTTTGTAAGAATTTTGTAAGAATGCAAGATGGCAAGTCCAAAACTACCTCTAGGGCCTTGGAGCAGATGGGTTCAGAGAGAGGCCCTCAGGTGGAAGTTTCTGGATGCAAGACAGCTCCATGTCCTTGTTCTGCACAGGTGCAATCAAGGCCGTTTCCCAGCCCTCCTGCTGGCAGACCCCAGTCCCCTGCCCTAGGGGGCCTTCTGCATTGAGGTGGCTATGCTGTTATGTCCCTTTCTTGGGAGGGCACTGAGGGAGCCAGAGTGCTGACAGGGCTGGGGAGACAGAGCCCAGGGTTGCTGGCTTTCTGAGGGGTAGGAAACCTGGCTTCAACACTTAACAGCTGTGTGACTCAGTGTCCCCATCTGCCAAATGGGAGTACTGGTCAGAGAGAGTCCAGAGGTGGAGACTCTAGCGTTAGCCTAACATCTGTAGATGCGAACCCTGTGTTCACTTCTTCTCCTTCCTTGCCAGAGAGGGAGCAAGAACAGACAGCCTGGATGTTGAGATTGGGGTCACCAGTCACAAATGCGACAGAGTCCCCAAGGACTGACTCACCTGGGCCCAGGATTCCTTTCTTCCCTGGTTGGCAGGCAGGGCGGCCAGGTTTCCCCTGCTGAAAAATGAAAACTTCAAATCTCTTCAGATTGGCAGAGTTTCTCACTCATGCAGAAAATGAGACATGATATCAAAAGCACTTGGGGTATTAGGCGGCCTTTATGGGCCTGTCAAATCCCATCTCGAGGGCGGAACTTCCTTTACCTGATCTCTCGAAGAATGTTCTGGGATCTGCTTCCTGGGCCCTGGCCGGCTTCTCCTGGTTACAGTAACAATCCCCTGTCTCTGGGGCCGCTGAGCATGGAGGGCATTTAGTGGCAGAGCTCACCCGATGCTCTGTTACCACTGGACATACAAACCCCTCTGAGGTTGGAAACGTGGGAAGCGTCCCCTGCTACTGAGTGGGGCCCTGCCCTCCTGCTCTGGGGCACAGCCCTCAAACACAGCTCCTGTAGACAAATGTGGGCTGGACTTCATGGCTCCTCCCTGTGGAACTGTGAGGTCCTGGTGCCCCACTCCCCCAGGACACACTGCACTGGGCTAGCACAGCCATAGTTGATGGTTCCCCTTAGAGTCCCAGAGCCTCACCAACATGAATGCTGAACCCAGCCACATGATTGAGTAAACAGCCTCCTTCATGGAAGGGAGTTCCTGGAATGCCTCCCTGGAAAGGGATCTGACTGGCTTTATCTTCTTTATATAGCACTTGTTCAAAAATGAGGACTTGAAAGATCTGTAAATGGTCAACAAGAAGGTTTCCACACCAATGGCATCAGGGTTGCTGTGAGGGGTGCATTTCTGACACACAGAGGTGACACCAGTAGCGGTGGCCTGGGAAAGCACTCTAACATGTTGGCATAAACAATGTTAAGACAGGAGGCCTCAGGGTGTAGATTGGATGGGCACTCCTGCTGTGCACCCTCCTTCTCAGCAACAAGAAGGACCTGTCACTGTTACCCCAGCCACCAGGGCTCACTCGGCTATATCCAGGAGCCGTGCCAGGTGTTAGGAACACCAGCTTCTCACATGTGTGGCTTTTGATGCTTGCACAATAATTTCATGCCCGTTTTATTTTATTTTAATTTTCTTTTTATTGGTTGTTCACAACATTACAAAGCTCTTGACATATCATATTTCATACATTAGATTGAAGTGGGTTATGAACCCCCAATTTTACCCCAAATGCAGATTGCAGAATCACGTCAGTTACACATCCACAATTTTACATAATGCCCTATTAGTAACTGTTGTATTCTGCTACCTTTCCTATCCCCTACTATCCCCCCTCCCCTCCCCTCCCATCTTTTCTCTCTACCCCATCTACTGTAATTCATTTCTCTCCTTGTTTATTTTCCCATTCCCCTCACAACCTCTTATATGTAATTTTGTATAGCAATGAGGGTCTCCCTTCATTTCCATGCAATTTCCCTTTTCTCTCCCTTTCCCTCCCATCTCATGTCTCTGTTTAATGTTAATCTTTTCTTCCTACTCTTCCTCCCTGCTCTGTTCATAGATGCTCTCATTATATCAAAGAAGACATTTGGTATTTGTTTTTTAGGGATTGGCTAGCTTCACTAAGCATAATCTGCTCTAGTGCCATCCATTTCCCTGCAAATTCTATGATTTTGTCATTTTTTATTGCTGCATAGTACTCCATTGTGTATAGATGCCACATTTTTTTTTTATCCATTCATCTATTGAAGGGCATCTGGGTTGGTTCCACAGTCTAGCTATTGTGAATTGTGCTGCTATGAACATCGATGTGGCAGTATCCCTGTAGCATGGTCTTTTAAGGTCTTCAGGGAATAGTCCGAGAAGGGCAATAGCTGGGTCAAATGGTGGTTCCATTCCCAGCTTTCCCAGGAATCTCCAAACTGCTTTCCAAATTGGCCGCACCAATTTGCAGTCCCACCAGCAATGTACAAGTGTACCCTTTTCTCCACATCCTCGCCAGCACTTGTTGTTGTTTGACTTCATAGTGGCTGCCAATCTTACTGGAGTGAGATGGTATCTTAGGGTGGTTTTGATTTGCATTTCTCTGATTGCTAGAGATGGTGAGCATTTTTTCATGTACTTGTTGATTGATTGTATGTCCTCCTCTGAGAAGTGTCTGTTCAGGTCCTTGGCCCATTTGTTGATTGGATTATTTGTTATCTTATTGTCTAATTTTTTGAGTTCTTTGTATACTCTGGATATTAGGGCTCTATCTGAAGTGTGAGGAGTAAAAATTTGTTCCCAGGATGTAGGCTCCCTATTTACCTCTCTTATTGTTTCTCTTGCTGAGAAAAAACTTTTTTTTTTTTTTTTTTTTTAAAGAGAGAGTGAGAGAGGAGGGAGAGAGAGAGAGGGAGAATTTTTTTTTAATATTTATTTTTTAGTTCTCGGTGGACACAACATCTTTGTTTGTATGTGGTGCTGAGAATCGAACCCGGGCCGCACACATGCCAGGCGAGTGTGCTACCGCTTGAGCCACATCCCCAGCCCCGAGAAAAAACTTTTAAGTTTAATTAAGTCCCATTTGTTGATTCTTGTTATTAACTCTTGTGCTATGGGTGTCCTATTAAGGAATTTGGAGCCCGACCCCACAATATGTAGATCGGATCCAACTTTTTCTTCTATCAGGCGCAGAGTCTCTCATTTGATATCAAGCTCCTTGATCCATTTTGAGTTAACTTTTGTGCATGGCGAGAGAAAGGGATTCAGTTTCATTTTGTTGCATATGGATTTCCAGTTTTCCCAACACCATTTGTTGAAGATGCTATCCTTCCTCCATTGCATGCTTTTAGCCCCTTTATCAAATATAAGATAGTTGTAACTTTGTGGATTAGTCTCTGTGTCCTCTATTCTATACCATTGGTCCACCCGCCCGTTTTGGTACCAGTACCATGCTGTTTTTGTCACTATTGCTCTGTAATATAGTTTGAAATCTGGTATCGCTATACCGCCTGATTCACACTTCCTGCTTAGAATTGCTTTTGCTATTCTGGGTCTTTTATTTTTCCATATGAATTTCATGATTGCTTTATCTATTTCTACAAGAAATGCCATTGGGATTTTGATTGGCATTGCATTAAACCTATATAGAACTTTTGGTAATATCGTCATTTTGATAATGTTAGTTCTGCCTATCCATGAACAGGGCATATTTTTCCATCTTGTAAGATCTTCTTCTACTTCTCTCTTTAGGGTTCTGTAGTTTTCATTGTATGAATCTTTCACCTCTTTTGTTAGGTTGATTCCCAAGTATTTTATTTTTTTTGAGGATATTGTGAATGGAGTGTTTTTCCTCATTTCCGTTTCAGAAGTTTTGTCGCTGATATACAGAAATGCCTTTGATTTATGCGTGTTGATTTTATATCCTGCCACATTGCTGAATTCATTTATTAGTTCTAGTAGTTTCTTTGTAGACCCTTTTGGGTCTTCTAGGTATAGAATCATGTCATCTGCAAATAGTGATAATTTAAGTTCTTCTTTTCCAATTTTTATGCCTTTAATTTCTTTTGTCTGTCTAATTGCTCTGGCCAGTGTTTCGAGAACTATATTGAATAGAAGTGGTGATAGAGGGCATCCCTGTCTTGTTCCGGATTTTAGAGGGAATGCCTTTAACTTTTGTCTATTCAGAATGATGCTAGCCTGAGGCTTAGCATAGATAGCTTTTACAATGTCAAGGTAAGTTCCTGTTATCCCTAGTTTTTCTAATGTTTTGAACATAAAGGGATGCTGTACTTTGTCGAATGCTTTCTCTGCATCTATCGAGATGATCATATGGTTCTTATCTTTAAGTCTATTGATGTGGTGAATAACATTTATTGATTTCCGTATATTGAACCAGCCTTGCATCCCAGGGATGAATCCTACTTGATCATGGTGCACAATTTTTTTGATGTGTTTTTGTATTCGATTCGCCAGAATTTTATTGAGGATTTTTTGCATCTAGGTTCATTAGAGATATTGGTCTGTAGTTTTCTTTCTTTGAGGTGTCTTTGTCTGGTTTCGGAATCAGGGTGATGTTGGCCTCATAGAATGAATTTGGAAGAGCTCCCTCTTTTTCTATTTCCTGAAATAACTTGAAAAGTATTGGTATTAATTCTTCTTTAAAGGTTTTGTAAAACTCCGCTGTATACCCATCTGGTCCTGGGCTTTTCTTGGTTGGTAGTCTTTTGATGGCTTCTTCAATTTCATCCATTGATATTGGTCTGTTCAAATTGTGTGTATCCTCCTGACTCAGTCTGGGCAAATTATATGACTTAAGAAATTTATCGGGATTCCACCTCTTGGGTCCCCTTCTTCCTCCGGGAGAAGTCTTTTCTGCTGTCCTTTAATAAACTTCTAATTTCTACTCTGAAAAAAAAAAAAAGAAATTTATCGATGTCTTCACTATCTTCTATTTTATTGGAATATAGGTTTTCAAAATAATTTCTAATTGTCTTCTGTATTTCTGTAGCATCTGTTGTGATATTGCCTTTTTCATCCCGTATGTTAGTAATTTGAGTTCTCTCTCTTCTTCTCTTCATTAGCATGGCTAAAGGTCTGTCGATCTTATTTATTTTTTCGAAGAACCAACTTTTAGTTTTGTTAATTTTTTCAATAGTTTCTTTTGTTTCAATTTCATTGATTTCCGCTCTGATTTTAATTATTTCTTGCCTTCTGCTACATTTGCTGTTGTTTTGCTCTTCCTTTTCTAGGGCTTTGAGATGAAGTGTGAGCTCATTTATTTGTTGGTTTTTTCTTTTTTTGAGGAATGACCACCAGGCGATGAATTTTCCTCTTAAAGCTGCTTTCATTGTGTCCCATAGATTCCGATATGTTGTGTCTGTATTTTCATTTATCTCTAAGAATTTTTTGATTTCCTCCTTTATGTCTTCTGTAACCCATTGATCATTCAGTAACATATTGTTCATTTTCCATGTGATGTAGGATTTTTCCTTCCTTCTTTTATCATTGATTTCCAGTTTCATTCCATTATGATCAGATAAAATGCATGGTATTATCTCCACCCCTTTATATTTACTGAGGGTTGCCCTATGGCATAATATATGGTCTATTTTTGAGAAGGATCCATGTGCTGCTGAGAAAAAAGTATATCCATTTGATGATGGTTGATATATTCTATATATGTCAGTTAAGTCTAGGTTATTGATTGTGATATTGAGTTCTATAGTTTCTTTATTCAACTTTTGTTTGGAGGATCTGTCCAATGGTGAGAGAGGTGTGTTGAAGTCACCCATAATTATTGTGTTGTGGTCTATTTGATTCTTGAACTTGAGGAGAATTTGTTTTATGAATGTCGCAGCACCATTATTTGGTGCATAAATATTGATAATTGTTATGTCTTGTTGCTGAATGGTTCCTTTTAACAGTATATAATGACCTTCTTTATCCCTTTTGATTAACTTAGTCTTGAAGTCGATTTTATTCGATATGAGGATGGCCACCCCTGCTTGCTTACGAGGACCGTGTGCGTGGCATATTTTTTCCCATCCTTTCACCTTCAGCCTGTGTATGTCTTTTCCAATCAGATGTGTCTCCTGGAGGCAGCATATTGTTGGATTTGTTTTTTTTAATCCATGATACCAGCCTATGTCGCTTTATTGGAGAGTTTAAGCCATTAACATTCAGAGTTACTATTGATATATGGTTTGTACTTCCATCCATGTTTGACTATTTATCCTTTTTTAAAAAAAATTTAGTTTGTTTCTCCATGATTATCTTTTCCCTCGCCCTCTGTCTTTACTGAGGCACTTCCCACTGATGGTTTTGGTTATTGTTTTTTATTTCTTCCTCGTGTAGTGTTTTGCTCAAAATGCTTTGCAATGCTGGTTTTCTGGCTGCAAATTCTTTTAACTTTTGTTTATCATGAAAGATTTTTATTTCGTTGTCATACCTGAAGCTTAATTTTGCTGGATACAGGATTCTTGGTTGGCATCCATTGTCTTTCAGTGTTTGAAATACATTGTTCCATGACCTTCTTGCTTTCAGTGTCTGTGATGAAAAATCCGTTGTTAACCTTATTGGTTTACCCCTGAATGTAATCTGTCTCCTTTCTCTTGTAGCTTTTAATATTTTCTCTTTGTTCTGTATATTGGATATCTTCATAACAATGTGTCTTGGCGTTGGTCTACTGTGATTTTGTGTGCTCAGTGTCCTGTATGCATCTTCAATTTGTATATCTGTTTCCTTTTTTATTTCTGGAAAGTTTTCTGTAATTATTTCATTCAGCAGGTTTCTCATTCCCTTGGTTTGAATCTCTGTACCTTCTTCTATCCCGATGACTCGTAAGTTTGGTTTCTTCATGTTATCCCATAACTCTTGGATGTTTTTCTCGTGATTTTTTACCAGCCTTTCTGAGTTGGCTAGACTCTTTTCAAGATGATATATTTTGTCTTCATTCTCTTACGTTCTGGCTTCTACTTGCTCCACTCTGTTAGTGATACTCTCAATTGAGTTTTTAATTTGGTTTATCGTTTCCTTCATTTCTAGAATTATTGTTTGATTCTTTTTTATAATCTCTATCTCCTGATAAAGATGCTTAACTTCTTCTTTTTTTGTTTATGTAATTCATTCTTAATGCGTTCTTTCACTGCTTGAATTTGCTGTCTTGTATCCTCTTTAAGGTTCCATTCCATCTGTCTAAGGTGTTCCTTGAGTTCTTTATATGACCATTTTTCTGATGATTCTAGGTCCTCCTGAATATTTAGGCTGTCCTGCATTGTTTGTACTCCTTTTCTTCCTTGCTTTTTGAAGCTGCTCATGTTACTTCTTGTTCTGTTTGACTGCTGAGTTACTGTTTACTCCTATAAATTTATTTGATGCTGTAGCCGCAGGTTTCAATGAAGTTATCTCCTCCACCACAGTCTGATGACGTCAGTTCTCTGCCATGGTGGTGTCTCTTGCAAATGGCGACAGTTCGTTTCCCTTTGCTGGGCAACCAATGCAACGGGTGGGTCCTTACTGTCTCTCCCAAGCCTCGTTTCAAACCTGTGGCCACTACCTATGAAGGCTCGGTAGGCATTTACCTCTGTAGGATCAGAAGGGCTGACCAGTTGTTTCAGCCGGATGGATTAGTGCTGAGTCACAGCTGTTTGTCTGCAGGAAGCAGGCGAACGGGAGCTTGAATTCAGCCAATCTGGGCTCAGTGTGTGTTCTGAGAGGCCCAGACTGTTCGCCCCAGATCCACGTCAGCTCAGCATTGCCTAGTGATCCAATAGAAGCCAGGTTTCTGAGGACTTCCAGCATCACATCTCTGTAAAGGTTCTTCTGGGAAGCATCCAGAAAAGCCCACTCCTCCTTGGTGAAGTTCACAGCCACATCCTCAATGGTCACTGAGATCTGGCATGCGTGCGGCCCGGGTTCGATCCTCAGCACCACATACAAACAAAGATGTTGTGTCCGCCGAATACTTCTCTTCAGATGCTCCCCGCATGGGCCGCCAAATGCCAATGTCTTGGCTGGGTACAAGATCACGAGCCACCACACAGCTTTGTAGATTCAAACAGCAATTCTTTATTCCCGAACTCACACCGGCCTCCACACACGTTCTGGGGCAATCCCGTTCTCATCATGCCCGTTTTATAGATAAAGAAACAAAGCTCAGAGAAGCTGTGTAACTTGCCAAGGACATAATTTGCAATGGGCGGAGCCGGAATTTGCACTCAGGACCTGACTCCAAGACCAACTTGACAGAGGCTGTAGGCTGGCAGCTTCCCAGGGTTCCTGGAACGTGAATGGCTCACAGATGACGCATCCACATTCAAAAATATATGGATATGTATAAGTTGTGAAATATGGCTTACACATAGAAAAGTACACAAGCTCACAGATGAACGAGATATTGTACAGTAAACGCCCATTAACTTCCACTTAGGTTGAGAGATGGAGTATATCAGCACCCAAGAAGCCCACCCCAGTCACTACCAGAGTCACTAATCTGATTCTTAGAGATCACTTTCCACACTCCTTTTTCTTGTTTGTTTGTCACTTTAGCAGTTATCCCCAAAGAGCACAGTTTGATTTTGCCAGTTTTTTTGAACTTTGTATAAACTGGAAACACAGAGTAGACTTAGCCATACCTGATTGCTTTCCTTCAACCACATGTTTGTGAGAGTCCTTCAGATTGTCAGGTGTAGCACTGGTTTCTTTTTATTGATGAGCAGTATTTTATTATATGGCTTATCCATTCCTCTACTGCTGGACCTTCCGGTTGTTCCAGTTTAGTCTGATTGCTGTTACTTGGAACATTCTTATGCATTTTCCTGTGTCTCCACTGAGCAGATACCTAGGCCAAAGGTGTACAAACCTTGAACTCTAGTAGACACTCACTAAATACTCCGTAAAGCCATTATTCCAATTTCACTCCCAACAGTGTGAGCCATTCAGCAGCTCCTTACCTTCAATGCTGTGTGTTGTGATCTTTCCACCTTGAGTGGTTCTGGTCTGTGAGTGATGGCAGTCTATCATAATTTCAGACACATTTGTAAAGACTATATTTTTCTCCAGGTAGAAAGGACTCCATGATACTGAGTGAGGCTTATTGCAAAACTTAGAGTTGCCCTGAGTCTGGGCACTTAGTATACACCGCTCTAAACACAGAAGTGAAAAAACATTTTTCCTGGGCCTGGTGCTCTCTCCAACAGTGGTCTCAAGAGGTTGGCTTGTGGGACACCCATGTGGGCCTTGCACGCCCGTGTGCACCTGGGCATGGACGACAACCTGCTGTGTGATCTTCTGCTGCCCTGTGACCACATCCCACTGTCCCTGTTGTTTGGTCATCCTGGCACTGTCAATCACTCATGGCTTCTGGGGACTGCTAATGGTCAGAGCTGACACTTTCTGGGCGGTTCTCTAAGCCTCTCTTTCTTCAACTGGAGAAAGTGCCTGGGGGAGAAATTGAGACGGGCACAGTGGCTGGCATGGGATAGATGCTCAACCACCGGACTGTGGTAGTGATGGGTCTCAGGTGGAAATTTTAAGGAGGTGCTGAGCCTGCACTTGCATGACCTTGACATCAAGAGGCTCCTTAGACACTGTAGTGGGAACCTGATCTTGTCGTCCTCAGCCCAGCCCCGCTCAGCTTTGTACTGCTGCTGCTCTGCCTTTCCCTCCCGACCCCTGCTGACTCCTCTGGCCAGAGCTTTCCAGAGAGCTCATTCTGAAACTCCACGGGGTGCTTAAAGCAATTTGCTGGACTTTATACACGACACCTCTAAAACATGAGATAGAACAGAATAGAACACATTCAGGTTCATCCTATGTAACTATTGATTCAGGAAACTAAGGTTTCAATTACATGTATGTACATGTGTACTAGGGCACAGTGTAAAACGTATTTCTTCCTGGGGGTCACAGTAAAAAGGAGTTTTGTAAACTGCTGCTTTGTTAATGTATATCATCGATGGTCCCCAGAATGCTACTCACTTCCCCCTCCGTTCTCTTCATCCGCCAACTTACTCCGGTCCCCAGCTGAGGAGGACTCCAGCCTCTGAAACCTGCACCTGCCCCAAGCAGAAGTCAACTCCTGCTTCTTTGTGTCCCTGTCAAGCCTTCCTCAAAGCGCTGCAGTGAGACGTGAACAGAGGAGCCACCCCACCTGCCTGGTCCAACCCCGGCCTGCTTCTTACAGGTGCGTCACCTGGGGCAAGTTGTGTGTGCTCTGTGCCTCAGTTACCCCGTTTGTAACACTCCCGTGGCTGGACTGCTCTAAAGGGCTAAATGAGCTAACAGATGAGGAGTGGCCATCCAGTGAGCTCTAGCCTGTGCTGGCCGTGGTTGGGTTCACAGCCCAGCCCTGGCACAGGGCTTGCTTCCTTGCTTCTGATGATTGTCTGCCTCTGACTGCTGTCCTGGCCAGTGGCTGCCCTGCAAGGAGGACGTGCATATGCTGGGGCTTGCAGCTCTGGTTCCAGCCGGGCCCTGCACACAGTCAGGGCCTCGAGGTTTGCCTTGTGTCTGCCTCTCCAGCAGCGTCCACTGGCACTTGTTCTTTGGGCCTCCATGAACCTTGATGGTGGTCACTGCCTGGAACTCTTGGCCATGAGCTCCTGGCAGGCCGAGGGGCCCTGGGATCCTCTGGGGGGTGAGGGTTAGGCAAAAACATAAGGCTCTGGTTCTCTGTTCCAGTTGCTTGGTCACTTGTGACGGGTCAGGCTTATTGGAGAGATGCGGTGAATTACGGCAGAGTCGCAATGCAGGGAAGTGTAGGTGAGAGGCTGTCCCATCCTGGCATGCCCAGGAACTCCAAGAGAAAGGGCCAAGGCCAGCTAAACCATCCAGAGGGGTTGAGTTCCTCGCTGTGGGCTGTGGTGTCCTGCCCTCAGGCCCTACCTGCCCTAAAAGCCTCCCTCATTTGCACCTTCAGGAGTGGATCTCCTGCCCGCCCTGGGCAGCTCATGCCCTGCTCAGAGGGACTGGCCTCACTGTGGGCTCATCAGCTCCTATCAGCAGCCAATCTGGACTTGAGAAGACCTGCAGAGGCTAGTGATTTGATTAAGATGAACCAGACAAGGTGTTTGGGATGCGAGCGTGGGCGTGGTGCATGGGTGGTAGGGAAGGTGGGAGAGGGTTGTGATGGGCTTGCTGAAACTCGGGTCTGCTGCCAGAACAGAGGGGAAGGCATGACGCCCCCCACACTTGCACACCAGAACAACACGTGCATAAGACACACCACATATGTCTATGCACTCACAGTCCACACATGTAACCGCACATGCACACAAATAAATGAACATAAGGAAACACATAAGATACACACAAACTTGTCTATGTACTTCTTTTAAAGGCAAATATGTGCTCTCAGAGACCAACAGTTTAGAGCATATCAAGGAATAAAGACATTTTCCTCATCCTCAAACTCCTGCTCTGCTTGGGAAAAGCCTTTAGAATACTAAGATGGTCTCTTTTTGGCCTATTTCTGGCTGTCGTCTGAGATCCATCCGTGTGGGGACTGGGATGTGTCCCACAGCCAGCTACCCAGCTACAGCTTCATAAAGAACAGGCAGAAGCTCTGAGATTCACTTGTGTGCTTCTCAGGGCCACTTGCCTCCTGGGCAGGGCAGTCTCTGGGAGCGAAGGAGGGAGGGAGGCGGAGGAAGACCGGTGACCTTCCAGTCCAGGGAGAGCCCTGGGTTCTTGCCTCTATTACACAGTCACTAAAGCTTAGAGGAATAAATGAGTGAATGAACCATTGCCAAGGCTTTGGAAGCCCATAGTCACGGGCTTGATTCCTTGCTCTGTATTTTGGATGAACTTGGGCAGGTCCCTTGGGCTTCATGAGCCTATGTCCCATTATCTATAAAATGGCGGTTATAATACTGCATCGTTTAAAGGTGAAGCTGAAGGAAGCAAACCAAGAGACTCCAAAATTCAATGGCCCCCAAAAGATAGGTGTCTTTCCCTCCCATGGCTCAGTCCTGGGAGAGCATCCAGGTCATGGGGAGGTTCTGTTCATGGTTCTGTTCAGGACCCAGACTCCTCCCATCTGTGACTCTGCCTTGCCACAGGCATTTTGTCCAGGGCATTGCAAGCGTTGCTCACACAGGCAGGGGAAAAACAGAGATCAGAGTGAGCGTGTGCCTCTGCCCATTGATCTAAATGTAGTCACAAGGACAGGCGAGCTGCAAAGGAGGAGGGAAATGCCGTCCTGCTGGACGACAAGGTGCTCAGAAGCGGCGCTGTTTCGGTGGCAGCAGGGTGTGCTCTTGGTGGGTAGCTGGCTGTGTCCTCACTGTGGTCACATCAGGTGCCTGGGCGAGGACCTAGCCAGATGATGTGCATCAAGTGCAGAGCACAGGGCCCCAGGCGGTGTGCCCTGGAGAAACAGAGCTCAGTTAATAATTTCAAAGGGATTCTTTCAGGATAAATCTTACAATAATGTGATCAGAGTGGACATCTTCCTGGTCCTATGGGTGGGACAGGGTGGTATGGAACAAATAAAAGGTCCCAGGCACAAATGCTTGGCTGAGACTCACAGTTGAGGCAAAAGCTGTTTGCATGATGGTCTGTTTAGATGCAGCTCGAGGTAGAATTTCGGGGAAGTGTGGTCCCTCCAGAAAGGTCCCTGGGGGAGGCCTGGGCATGAGGATGGTGCAATGGAGGGAAGCTATTGAGATGAACACCAGGTGGCAACCAGTGACTGGGTTCTCATGCTGGTTGGTCGGTTCTGTTTGTATCTTCAGGACAAAGCATTCAGGGGGGGATGGGGCAAGCCAGCGGGCCATATGGCACTCTTGTGCTACCTGGGCTGAGTCCCGCCACTGGGCAGACCTCCTTCTCTTTCTGAGTTTTGTTTTTATGTATGCACAAAATGGAGACCAAGATCATGAGAATGAGTGTGCGGTGAAGGCCAAGGCCCCGCAGATGTGAGGAATTAGGGTAATTAACTCAAAGTGGGGGAAATCCATCACGGCAGTCAGGTGTGTCCCCCAGACCCGACGGGGCTCATGTGGTGGTGGGTGGGGCCCGTGCGCCTGACCCAGGGAGCCGCCTTCCCGTCCCCTGGGAGTGGCCCCTGAGCTGTCGGTGTGGATCAGCACTTCCCTTCTGCGAGCTGCGCCCTTCGTGTCACAAAGTTGGCACAGTTCACGCCTCTGCTTCGACAGCTATTTTCTCTGGGTTTCATAAATCCTCTTTTACCCGGAGGAGACAGGAGCGCTGCATTTTTTCCCACCTGGAAACCACCACCGCTCGAAGGCTGCTTTTTCCCCACTGAAGACGGGTTTGTGTGTCCACACCCCTGAGTTTTTGTGTCACCTTCATTCGAGGTAATCGGCATCAGAGATGAAGGCAAGCAGCAAAGGACAAAGAGGCCAGCCCCAACGTCGGTCTGGCCGGGTTGCCCAGGAGTGACAGGCTTCTGGGGGGCGTGGCTGAGCATGAAACCCCAGGCCTGTCACTTTGCTCAGGTGTCCCTGCAGGGGGCTGAAAAAGTGCACCCCGGGAAGAGGGTGGGCACAAGGACAACTCTGTGACCTAACCACCTGTCTTTGGGTTGGCCAGGTCTCTAGGGCCCATCCTGGCAATGGCGGCACACATTTTTGGGTCTCTGAAAATCTGCTTTGGAAGCTGTGGCCCACCCCTTCTGGGTTCTCCATCAGGTCCTGGGGTCTTCTGAATCTGGAGCTCCTGGGGTCCGCTGGTTCTTCTTTACTCTTTGTGTACAAGGACCTACTGCCCATTAAAACATTCAAAATATTTTTAATATCCGTTAACTATCTTAATTTTAAAAGACAAAATGATAAAAAGTTACTGTCAATT
The DNA here is from genome assembly GCF_964194105.1 of Spermophilus citellus. Taxonomy (NCBI): domain Eukaryota; kingdom Metazoa; phylum Chordata; class Mammalia; order Rodentia; family Sciuridae; genus Spermophilus; species Spermophilus citellus. The sequence continues at coordinate 85,131,429 of NC_138195.1, forward strand.
TAACAATACATGGCCATAGGCTGTATGTTCTTCATCACAACCTCTATGTGAATTGATTCTAAATATATACTAGGCAATTCACAGAAACTACAAATAGCCAATGATGCTTGAAAAGAAATCAATCTCACCAATAATCAGAGAACACAACTTAAACAACAAGAAGACATCATTTCATTTGTCAGGCAAACTTTAAGTCTGTTACTATCTAATAAAGGCCAAGGTGTGGGGAAATATTTACCTTTCTCTGCTCTCTGTTCACAGGAGTATAAATGAATGCAGCCAGCTTGGCGGGACATATGGCAGTGGTTATTAAAACCTAGTAAACACACAGTGTTAGAGTCTAGCCACCTCACTCTGATAGTCCCAGTATAGAAGGTGAGCCAGTCACTGAATCACTGGACAAAATAGCACAAACACTGGAAATAAGTGAGACGTCTGTCAGTGGAAGGATGTTTACACAAATAATGGAGTGTTCACACCCTGGAGTAATGTGCAGCCATATAAATTAGCAGATCGAAATGTACCAACAAGGAAATTTCCAAGACAATTGTTGAGTCAATCAAACGCTCTCAGGTGGTGCCTTGTTTGGGCCTCCTCATTGTTGTGCTTGGAAATCCCTGGCTTGGTTGGGTCAAGTCCATGCCTCCCAGGCACCAATTGGTGGCAATGATTGGTTCTGAGGAGGACACAGAAGCAAACCTGGGGACTTGAGACTCCTCTACTGTGAGCTCAAGGACGCCCCAGCGGCCAGGGAGGATGCTTTGGTCAGACTTCATGGTGGCCCCCTGTCTTTCCTGGTCTTCCCCAGCTCCTCTGTTCCCTTCCACTTTGCTCTCACATGAAACTTCCATTTGTCAGATGCTTGCACACCTTATTCAGCGTGTATGTCCACTTCTTGGAAGGTCTGACTTACACACACTAGTGACACAGTGGTTCTCAGCCTTTGATGTGCATGGGAGCTTCTGGGGGGAAACTTGAGGGAATACAGACTGCTGCCCAACCCTCCCTGGGTTTGTGACTGAGTAGATTGTGGGGAGGGACCTGGGAATTTGCATGTTAACAAACTTCCAGGTGAGTTAGATGGTGAAAGACCACAATTTGACTCTCTTTTTATGGATAACGCACAACTTTTAAAATATTTTTATGGGTTTGCCTATATATATAAACATTAAGAAATACATCTGGGAAGCATCCCAGAGAAGTGGTAACAGTGTCTCCCTCTAGGGTTGTCATGGATGGAGATGAACATGTGAGTTTAAATCTGCGCTTTTCAACCCACTAGCTGTGGGGCATTAGGGAAGTTCTTAACCTCTCTGTGCCTCGGGTTTCCTACTTGTGAATATTGATAATAACAATGCCTGTCTCAAGAGTGGTCTGCAGGGGAACATAAATAATGCTTGGAAAGTGTTAGAACCACACTTAGGACAATGTTTATGATTTTATTTGTTCTTGATGAAATGATAGCAAAGTAATCTTTGGCTCTGAATATTTTGCAAGGAGAATTAGTAATGGGTTCATATGTCATTAGAACATTTTATACAGGAAGAATAAGTTCTAATATTTTATTGGATAATAGGATGACTGTGTGTAACAATATTGTATTAAATATTTCAAAATAGCTAGAGGATAAAATTTTAAATGTTTTTACCACAAATAAATGATAAATGTCTAAGAAGAAGGATATGCTAATGACCCTGGTTTGAGTATCACAGTGGATACATGTATTGAAATTTCACACTGTACCCCATAAATATGTGCAAATAATACTTGTCAATAAAAAATTAAAATTTTAAAGGTTTTAAGAAAAAGGAGAAATTAGTTGTGCCTATACGTGTGTTTGAGGCACACTCTATATTTAATCAATGTGCAACAGTCAATGAACACAAGGAAACAGAGACTCCTTGCAAAAATTTTTGCCCACCTTCCATCCCTCAGAAGCTCCCAAACTGATGAGTTGTGTACCTTTAAATAAGGCCCCCAACACTGCTTCACTGGGCAAGTTTTAAACCATAATGTAACCCAGATATAAACCAAGCCCATGTGGCCCAGTCTAGGCAAGATCACTGTCAGAGAATCACAGCCCTTTACTAAAAACCAATTAAAAAGGAATTCCAGACTTGACACATGTCATTTCAACAATGGTTCTTAAAATGTCCTTTTCTCTCCTTCCCCAAACCACTGTGGCTTTGGGGTTTCCCACACTCCAAGCTCTGGGCACATCTTGACTGGTAGCTGGGTTTTTTAATTGCCTGCCCCTTCCCCTCAAGTTTTGAAAGATCTAGAACAACTGAATCTATCTGGGTTCTTTTTCTTTTCATTTTCACTTCCCCAATTCCTGAATTTAGTACACAAACAAAAATCCAGAGATGAACCCAAGAAGAAAGCTGTCTTCCAACCTTCCCTGGCCAGAATCCACATCAGAGAAGGCCCAGGGAAGGCTGGGGGTTGGGGAGGGCTTGACGGTGTAGGTGGCTGTCACTCTAGATTCATCAAGAAAGCAGTATAATCAAGCCCGAGTGCTAACAGCCGTCCTGTTTTTAAAGCAAGCCATTGCTACCATAAGCAGTTCTTTTTCCCTGGGCACATAATCCTATTTTCACATTGAGCAATTGGCCATGAAACCTTCCTGCATTAGGCAGATTATTGAGTAAATTGTGTCCCACTTAGCCAGAGAAGAGGGATTACAGAGGAAGGGCATGGGAAGATGGTACCACTTCCTCTCTTGGCTTATTTTCCCAGTTTCTTCATATATGTATTTAATTAATATTGATTTTGTAGATACCGAGATAGGGAGGAAATATTCATATGTTCTATCTTTCTATCTTTGTACTCCACCAACAAAGAAGCAATTATTTCTATCTTTCAGTTGAATAAGCTGAGGCTTAGGGAATCCAAAAACTGTAAAAGTCACCCAGCGTGTAAGCAGCAGAGTGCCTATGGTCTTACTGTGATAGCACTTTGGAGAAACTAGGGGAAAAAAAAGTAATATCTGTAGGAAATTGGGAAAGGTTCTCAATTTTCTCATCTGATGATAGAGTTATAAATACCTAGCTGAGGGGACTTTTGTGGAAATTAAGTTAAATTATAGCCATGAACATATTCAGCTCACCACCTGACCTGTGTAGGTGTATTGTAAGCCTTACAGTGTATGGGTTAAGTTTTAGAACAAGAAAACCATGACCAGCGAGACTGTGACCGCTTGGTAGATTAGATCATTTATTACCCATCACGATCTCCTCCTTGCTATCTTTTTGTATGTCAGATGTTATAGAGTTAAAAACAAAACAAAGCTATGTTTCCCAGATTCTCTTGCAGCTAGAAATCTGCATGTGACCTGAAGTCTGGCAAGTGAGATGCTGTGCAGAGCTTGGAAGTGAAGTGAATGGTAGATGTTGATACCATGCTTAGCAAGGGCAGAGGTGCAGACTAGAGGGTCTAGGCATTTGTCCTGGGAGCTGCTATGGTGGAGTCTATGGAGTCCTCTGCCCAGTATCATAGATTCCAATGAGTGGGCCACAGAGACTGTGGATTTCACAGTACAAAGCCCCTGGTGTGGTTGGCGTTTCTCCCAGCCACGATCCCTTGACTATAATATTTATTGTAATGTTCAAATCCAGTTCTTTGGCTATATAACCATCTTGAATGACTCACTTTCTGTTTAAACTGTCAAGGTTCTGTTTTTCAAAGATAATTTTCAAAGAGTGACATAGTAACATCCAGGAAGATGGAACTGAAAACCTTGAGGGTTCAAGTGTCTCTTGGGATATGACCAGTGCTATGAACTAGCATCTTTTTAAACCCATAGTATGTTCCATGTTGTACTATCAGGGCTAGGACAGAAGATTGATGGGGAATGGAGAACATTTCTGAATTTTCTCTGGACTTTTCATTTAACAAGTTCCTTCTAACTGTCTAAGGTAATTTTGAACTGACAGTACTGAGGCACCAGGAGATAGTCACTGTCAGGTTAACAGGGACATGTTAAAATTTAAAAGCCAAATTACAGTTCTATGAAATAGTAAGGAAGATTTCCATATCTCCAAAGAGCCAACCCTCTCTATGGTGTTGTTCTAATTACAGGTTAGGTCAAAAACAAAAATATAGCATTTGGAGAAGAGTAACAGGATTCTACATGGCAAAGAGATGATGTGGGATGTCTCACAGCAAGCTGGACAGAGAATGGGTTATGCAGTCTTGCAGCGTTAGGTCTCGGGTCTGCTATATCCTGGGTGACCTGGACACGTCAAGGACAGAATGTCTTTCTTTAGTATGTGGTGAGAATTAAGAGAGACAGTGTGAGGCTATGGGCTACCACCAAACAAATACCCAATTTGTGATGGGTCTCTGTTTTTACTATTTTACTAAACAGAACCCATTGCTATGATTCTGAACCACTGTATATGAATTAAATTTTGGAACATCAAGTCACACTTGACATATGTCAGGGAGACTCTTGAGGATTGATTATAAATCTTTTTGTGAAGTGAAGCTCCTTTTTAGCTTTCTGAGTTTGACTCTTGCCTGGAAGATTCATAATTTAACTGATGAAGGTCACACTTCTCCATGAGCTTCAAGGCAAAGGTGGCCTGAGCAATGTCCATTTGCTAGTCAGTCACCTAAGTGTGGCTCTGGGAATGTCCCCTTGCTAGTCGGCCACCCTGAGTGAGCTTGGAGACATTAGCATCAGAGCGCGAGGGCCCAGGCTGACAGGTGAGAACCAAGCCTGTGCTTGCTCCTTGGAGGCCCTGACTGTGCATCTGCCCAGGTCAGGGTGCTGGATGGTGTCTCCGAGTCCCTCCGCCCCACCTTCCACTGCACTCATTGTACCTTCTCTAGTTCTCGACTCTGCTCAGCTCTGTCTCCATGCCGTTTCCACCACCGTTGGCTTTGGGGACTGGTTTTCAGTCTGTCCCCTGTTCTGACCTGCCACTGCCCTCAGGTAAGATGCCACCACCGCTCAGGTTCCACACAGCAGACTAGACTGAGATGGACTCCGTCCAGGAATGGTCTGCCTTTGTCCTCAAGATGTGCTGGGGACACTTGCTCTAAATGGATACTTTCTTTAAATTACTGCGAGACAGAAGCCACTACTTTTCCTCCAGTGTGCAACTTCCTCTACCTACCCGAAGGACTGCATTTCCCAGCCTCCCTTGCAGCTAGGCATCACCACGTGATTAAGTTCTGGTCCATAAGATGTAAAAGGGTCTTCTGTGAAATATCCTTAGAAGGAGGGGCATGACCCCCACTCTCTCCTTTTTTTTTTTCTGGCTGGAACAGAAGGTGTGATGGTGAAAGCTGTGGCAGGCACCTGGAATCATGTGGCAGAAGGGCAGTGCTGGGGATGGCAAGGCTCACGAAACATGAGTGTCGGACGGCCTTGGTGCTGCTCTACAAGTTCTTGGTGGATGACCTGTGGACTCCATTTATGTGGAGGAGAAATGCTTTATTCCCAGGTCAATGACTGTTATTTTAGTATCTTGTTGCTAACAGTTGAGCCTCATCCTAATTGATATGTAGACAGAAACTCCAGCCTGCCACAGAGTGAAGCCAGAAGTCTGGAGGAAGCATCTTATCCACCCTCCACCTTTCTCCTTGAGAATCCCAACACACACCTCGGCCTCTGTTTTCCCATCTATACAAGGGGCAGAAGAATTATTCTTGGTTTATTTTGAGTTACTGAACTCTTAAGAAAGTTGCTTAGGGCTGAGGATCCTTCCCTCAAAAAATGCAAATATGTAAAGCTTTGCAGATGGTATCAGATCCCTGGAGTCCTCTGATGCTCCTCAGGGGTTGAATCACCTGGAGATAAGAGCCATGATAATGCAAGACCATCTTTCAGCTTTAACATTCCATTAGCTCTCCCATATTCTAAATTTTAGATTTTTAAAAAAAAATACCTCTCATTTTCTTTCAATCAGGAACAAAATCAAAATACATCTGAAAAGAGACTCAATCCCAAATCTCCCAACAGAATATATTTTTGGAGATATACAATGTATTTGTATGACATATGTCCACATATGAAAGAATATACTATATAAAATCTGTATGCATGTATTATATGTGTTTATGTATACCCATAACTAAACGAGGAAGATAGAGTTTTGCTTATATACATAAGCGCAATATGCACATGGACATACATATATGCATCCACAATATAAAAAGGGTATATATGTAGCTGTGGGGGGTTTGGACTTCAAGGAATTTAGACAAGTGCATGATAAGCAGGAGTCTTTCTGCTTCTGGGAATCTGGAAAATGGTCCCTGTCACTGTGTTGGTCCCAGTCTCTAAATCTTTAGGTCAGCTCCTAATTGGTCCCTTTCTGGAGAACTCAGGAGGCCACAGAGCAAATGGATTACACACGCTGCGTGACCCCCGGCATAAATCTCCCACTTTGGGTCTGGGTTTGGGGAGGAACCCGGGAGAGACGGTCAGCCCGCCTCAGCCTGTACGTATTTCTTCCTTAGATAAACAGAGGTAAATCTCTGTCATTGTCCCTGCAAAGTATTTCTACCAATGTCATGGAGTTCAGTGAACTCTGAAGGTAAATAGGGAAAGAAGGAGAGAAGGTCAAGACTAGGTGACTTGGGTGACCTCATTTTGCCACTGAGAAGTTGCTCAGATATTGCAAACTCTACCTTCCTCGTTTAGTGAGCTCTTTCTATGCCAGCACTAATGAGCTTTTTTTTTTTTTTTTTTAAAAATAAAAGCTGAGTAAGAAGCTTGACTGTATTCTTAAACCCAAGTTTTCCATGGGTTAGTTTAGCTATAAATTAACCAGTCTGCAAAAATATATAAATAAATGACTTGCTTTGTTCTGAGCTATCTCCACCAGGGCTCTGCCTGCTTGTTATGAAGCTTGGTGGCCGTTCCACTGCCCAGTGCTTTTATAAATACTAATCAGTGACATATTGAGAAAAATTGTACCTACAAAAGCAACGTCTTCTTCCATGCAAATCAGGCCCCAATTCCCCACAGATAAGGATCTTTTTGATGGAATACATGCAAAATCTCCAGCTCTTAATTCTTTCATTAGTATTCCAGGCAGATGGTTGCCAAATAACAGAGAAAACTGTCTGAATTGCTGTGTCTGAAACCTAATATTGATTTGTTTAATAGTGTCAGGAAGTCAAAATTCACAAATCTCCTGTCGATTGTTTATGAGGCAGTTAGCAGAGAATTGGTTGCCCCTGCTTAATTAATAACTCATTACTGAAATTTGATTATATGCTTGAATGCTTTAAATGGGTTCTAACACAGCGTCTGCAAAGTGGTGTTAGCGACAAGGTAAGGCAGCTCAGAGGCGTCCCTGTTCAGGCTCTGCCATGACAATGTCCCGACAGACAGAAGCACGGGCCTCTTTTGACTCCACCCCCCACAACCCCAATCCAGGGTCAACTGTTTAAAAGTTGTTCTAGGGTCACAGGGACTGAATCCAGAGTAGGTCTGAAATTTGAGGAGGAGACCTTTCTAGAAAAAGCACTAGATGTGAACATAATCGATGGGTCTCTTGATTCTGATTCATCTGTGATGTGTCTGTGGGTGCGCGAGGTCTGGACATGGGAGCTCTGAGGCAGAGGAATAGCTAGTGGGGAGATGGAAAACCCTAAGTGTTATTGTTTCAAAAACTAAGACTCCACTGTGGCCAGTCACCCTATGGGGACAGAGTGGCCAGGTCAGAGCCAAGGAGGTTCTGGCATTACCTTGGACTCTGAGCCTGGGAACTGAGGGGAGGTTCTGCCTCATGTAGCCCAGTGCCAAGAACAGCCAGGGAAAGATTAGGCCTAGGTAACATCAGCGGATAGGGTGTCTCTGCCAATTATCACAGTGCCTCTGAGAGATAATGTGTCTGGAGGGTTGGGCGGGGGCATGCTTGGAAGGGCAGCTCTCTACAGATTGGTGCTATGGCACTGCCCCTCGGGACCTACATAGAGACCCCCCCACACACATACCCCAGCTGCCCTCTCTGGCTCTCACCAGGAGGGGTCCACCTTGGCCAAGCCTGATGGACCCAAGCAATTCTGAGCACCCCCCTAATTTTCATTTTAGGTGCAACCAAGGGTAGGGTGCAGAAGAGGAGGGGACATAGTTGTCCCTCCCTTTCTCTATGCTGCTGGCTGCTGTGCAGGGGAGGGACGGGAGACCAGTGTGCTTCCCACCCACTGAAGCCTGTCCCTGTAGCGCAAACATTCCTTGGCCCTCAGTGGACGCAGACTGGTCACTCCATAGCCATGTGGGGCACCCGCGGGTGTGGCAGGCATACCTGGGTTGTCCCCTGGAACTCTGCTGCAGTCGGTAGAGGCAAACAGGATGTGCCCTGCTGGCCTGCCACCTGACCACCGCCAGGGCCTTGTTGACCATTGCAGAATATTATTATTCTGGAAAAAGTAAAAAAGTTTATTCTAAGTCCCAACAGCTGATTAGCAAACTGAACTTTTGGGAGCAGCCCTTTGTCAGGGAGGGTGGTCTAGTGGCAGCACCCAGAGACCTGTGAAAGGCCACCTGGGTCAGAGTTCACAGCAGGTCTGGGGGCAGTGTCCTATGGCCAGCCTCCTCAAGGAGTCTGAGATCCATTGCTCCTGGGAAGGGAAAGAGGAGCTACCGGCAGCCTGGTAGGGTGCCACATGAGGGACACACAGTGTGACTATAGATTCCAGGGGAGGAGAGGGCACTGGCTGAAAAGCCCAGGAGGGCTCCTGAGAGGAGGAGGTGCCACCCAAATGGGACCTTAAAGACAGGTCCCATCTCGGGGCCGGTGGTCATGGTGGGGCCCTCCAGGCAGGCCTGGGAGCAGCCGGTCAAAGGTAGGTTTCAGGGTGGTGGCTGGGCAGGCTGGCTGGAAAAGAGGGTAATATGACCGGCCCGTCTCCTGCCTGTGGTCTTAATTGAACCAGTCAAGCTTTCAAAGTGAACAGTTGATCATTTGATTAAGAAGGGCCTTTGACTCTTTCAAGACCCACGGAGACTGACTTTTATCAAAGTGGATCAGAACGGTTTGCATGGAGGAATGTGGCCAGGTTGCAGAGGGAGGTCCCTTGCTGCTCCCCAGGGCCAGGCTGAACTGTGCTTTTTCAACAGAGGACCTCGCGGGGCGTGGGCGTTCAGGACACAGGCTGCAAACTGTCACCCAGGGGCGGGTGGCTGTGTCCCACAGCAATGCTCATGCCTGCCGGTGACAGGAGGTTTATCAAATCCTGCTTCAAGGGTCCTTGGGCTACTCCCTGCAGCCTCCAACCAGGGTGCCTCCCCTGGGCATCTGCTCTCAGGCAAGGGGTGTCTGCTGGTGTCTTCCATGAGGCCCATTTGTCAAAGTGCTATTAAGGATTTTCAGTACACACACACACACACACACACACACACACACACACACATACACACACATACACACATACACCAAAAAAAAGAAAAAGAAAAAAAAATAGAGTCAACTTTTTTTAAACTCTAATTTATTATGCTTGATTACGCGGCTGGAATGGGAAGGTAGCTGCTGTTTGTAGTTAAATAACTCCTCACAATTTCTTAAAGAAATGATCTTCAAAGCTTTAACGGGTCAGTGGCTCAAGTACAAAGGAAAGATTGATTTCCACCTCCCACCCTTTGTTCCCAGAGTTTAAAACAGACACGTTCGGGTAAATTAGTTTGTCTATGTTATTAATGGAAGAAGTTATTAAACTCCCATAAATATACGCTGGTATCTCGCTTAAAACACCAAATTTGTTTTAAGGGGGAAAAGAAAGTCAGGGAAAAAATGTGGAAAAGCCCAGAAGGGTCTCTTGGCTTTTATTATTTCATTTCTAGACGTGACTGTGGGTTAGAGAGCTGGGCTGGCTCTAAGTGTGTCCCCCCCACCCCCTCCGTGGACGGGCACATTTGTGGACTGGAAGACATTCAGAGGAGGCACTGAAGGAGGCCTGGGTGCAGGAGGGTGGCAGGGTGCGGGGAGGACATCCTTTCTAGGACAAATGAGACCATGCGGGGCTATTTGGCTTTGAAACCTGAGGGGCTGGTGAACATTGATGACCGAGGTGAAAATTTCTCTTCCTTTTTGAGAGGGGGGGATCAGAAGGGCTCACCTAGGTGACGCAGGCAGCCCCCAGCCACATGCTGAGCCAGAATTCGAGGGGGGCACAGCTTCAGGACTCACCATGGGGACTGTGCCCAAGAAACTGAGGGTTTGAGGCTGCAGGATGCTGATAGGGTTGATTCTCCAACTGCACTTTACAGTTTAGAAGTCTGATTCAGCATTGCCTTTGACCCTCACAGTGACTTTGAGAGCTCCGCTGAACAAGCTGGTGGTCTTGATCTTGCAGATGGTGAAAGGCCACCACTAAGGCCTTTTTGTTGTTGTTTGATTGATTTGGCCCCTGAGTAGAAATGTTAAATATAGAAAAAGCACTTGGAAAGTAAAGAAAAGCTGAAAGAAGAAAACTCAACTTATTGCCGGATGACAGTCAACCTTTTGCTTTTGGGCTTTTCCTTTTTCTCAATAACCCCTCGTGCATGCGTGCACACACCCATGCACACCCACACACTCACACACTCAATGCTTAATGTGGCAAGGACTTTTGCAAATGCTCTAAGTCATTCACATACTAAGTTATTTACTTCTCAAAACAACTGTATTAGGCAGATGCTATTATTATGAACATTTTACAGAAAACAGAGGCCCAGAAAGCTTTGACTTGCCCCACGTCACACAGATGGTGAGATCTGAATCCAGAGGGACCAACCTGCTCCAGCCCTGTGTTCCTAACCACTCTGTTCAGCCCCTTTACCCCTCTGTGGTGGACTTGTTTGATGGGGAGATGGCATCTCTACTCTGCATGTGGCCTTTTTCCTGCTCAGTCTCACTTCTTGAGCATTTCTGATGCCACTTTCACTCCTCTAAAGTGATTTTTAGTGGCTGCATCACCAACTGGAGAAGTTTTGGCTAAAGTTAACTGCTTTATGTGGAGTCCCACAACCCAGGACTGGAACTGTATGTGGTCCCTTATGACATGCACATTTCTGAGTTGCACTCTGACTTGTGGTTCTGCATTCTTCCCACTGGGCATACCTTTGAGATAGTCACAAAAAGAAAAGAAAGGGTGAATCCAAAAGTAGCAAAAACGTTCTATCAGATTCAGAACTGGCCTTGGGGTCTGCATGGGCTGCTGAGGTAGGGTATAGAGTTCTGGGGTAAGATTATTTTCCTTTTCATCCCAAATATCCTCATTTTAAACTCTGTGTGAGAAATTAATTTTCTAACTCAAGACCAGCAAGACCTTTGTGTCCCTTGAGAAGTTGATATGTTTCTTTCCTTTCCTCCTGCATAGCTGTTTTTCCCTTTTACTTTTGCCACCAGGAAGCTCAATATTAAATCTGAAGCTAAGCTAAAGTAAGTATGTGGTCCCTTATGACATGCACATTTCTGAGTTGCTCTCTTTAGTCTTGTTGGTCTAGTCTCATTTGCATTTCTTTAGGCCCCATTTTATGTTTTCATGTCACATGATGTTCATCAGCAGGTCTCCTTGGAGGGTGACCTCCTTTGTATAGCAATCCACACCTGCTCAGGGTTGGCAGTTTTGCACTGTAGGAAACAGAGAGAACAATAACTAGAACATTCAGTTTTGTGTCCTAAGTTATTAATTATAAAGCTCATGAACAGCCACAATCCTGGGTAATTATCCAAAGCATACTAAAAGGAAAGAATGATCATGCTCAGCCCCATTTTTAGAGCTAAAGAGACTGAGGCTTGGTGTAGAAGCAGCTTATCCATGGTCATGTCCAAGCTGCCGTCTGCCTCCTGGGATTCCTCTGAAGTGTATCTCGAAGGTTCAGTCTGGGAATTCCTTTCCTTTTCTCTCTCCTCTTACTCTTCATTTTGTGTGTTTGAGTTTCCCATAAAGCACGATTGGTTGGCACTATCTGAACTATCTTTTTATATTTTGAAAGTTTAGTATTAGTTTAATAAATTATTATGAGTGAAACTGGTGTAGTATAATTTCAGCGACTCAGGAGGCTGAGACAGGAGGATTGCAAGTTCAAGGTTAGCCTGGGCAACTCAGTGAGACCCTGTCTCTATATAAAATATAAAAAGGTCTGGGGATGTAGCTCAGTGACATTCAACCTTGATACAAAGAAACAAAACAATGTAATGGATATACTCTTTAAATGAATGTATCAAAGTTATTTTTTTAAATAGTCAATAAATTTAATGTAAAAAAAATTGAGTAGATAACAGGGGGACTGATGCAGAACCCCACCCCACAGGTGAGACCTTGCTTCCTGCTCAGCCATTCTCCCGTGGACCCTCAGCCTGGTGCTCCGCTCCCTGCCAGCTTAGGGTTGCCTTTGCTGACATGGTGCAAGACCACCTGCTCCCAAGGGCCAAAGGAATGAATCCCTAACAAAACAGTTCCAGGTCAGCAGTGTGGGAGACTCCCCAAGTCTGAAAGGCTCTTGCAAGGTAGGTTCCCCTTTCGCCAGTGTGGTCAGCCAGTGAGTCTGCTCACCTTTTTTGGTGGCTAGTAGGATGGGTGGTAAAGCCTATGTGAACGGGTCAAGGTTAGGGTGGCCTCTCCCAGGACCCCCCAGTGTGTCAATGAGAGCTCCAAAGTTCCTCTCTCCTTTCCTCTCCTGGGAGGCCCATGCACACAAGTTAAGCCACCCCTAGGGGGCCTGTGGGTGTAGGGAACCTAGAATTGTCTGAGCCAGGCCCTACGCCTGCCGCTGCAAACACTCTTTACCTAGCTGGGTGTCGCCACCTGGGCTTCAGTCTGCTCATCTCTGAGACCAAGCAGGATCCCGGACTCCTGTCAGGTCTGGCAAAGGGGTCACAGCTTCATGGACTGCTAGGTGCAGAATTCTGAGGACACAGCCAGGCTCCACGGGAGCAATGGCACCAGGAGAGGACGGCAGGACTGTTGACATAGAGATGGCCCCAACAGCTGGGATCCTCTGGGTCACCAAGTCTGTGTTCACGATCTCTGGTTCTAGCTGTTTCTAGTTGCCCAAAAGGCAGCTTCTAGGGAAAGCCTGAGAGCCCATCTTTATTCCTTCCCTTTTCCTGGCCCTGTCTCCATGGTGATGATATGATTTCCCCATCTCTCAGGAGGGCTGCTGGTCTCAGGGGAGCCATTTGGAGGGGCTGCGTAATTTATCATCCATTCTGAAGCACTTTTCAGAATGGAAGAGAGGGCTCTCCACAATTCTCCTGGGACCACAGTTGTAGCCTGGGACTCTCTTGGGAATCAGCCTCACTTCAGGAGGTTCTCAAACTGCACCAGGTGTGAGGACTGCTGGGGCCCACCCTCAGCCGGGCAAGGACCTGATCATTTGCATTTCGTTGAGCCTGAAGGTGATATCCACTCTGTGGTCTGTGGACCGCACTTTGAGAAGCCTGACTTAGCACATTGGTTAGAGCTTAGTAGTTCGCAGAGCTCGCGCATAACATGTTTCAATAAATTACAAAAACCCCAACGCCATGAAAATTTATCAATTGTTTCACATTAAGCTGAGCAACAGAGCTCAACTCAGAGGTTAATCGACTTGCTCACGGACACCCAGCTCAGGGGTGAATGGAGCTCTTGTTCAAATTCAGGATCACCAGCTCCCTCGTCTTAGGTGGCTCACCAGGCCCTGGGGTCTCTCAGCTCAGGAGCCCGTTGAAAGTTAAATCATCTCCAGTGATGCCTCATCCTCTGCAGATTCTTCTGGAGGCAAAGTGGATCTGGATAACAACTGGTCTTTTGTTGTATAAAAACCACTTCAGATCCTCCCAAAGGACCAGAATTTGGTGTAAAAAATGACCTTAGAAATGCTTTTGTCTATCTTCCTATTTAATTAATGCTTTAATTGTTTTGATATATTAATAATTTTTAAAGTTGAAAGAATCATGTGTGTATCATGAAACACTTACGCCAGATGTTTTATGTCACGTTTCACGTAATGGAAACGCGGAAGGGTGCTCCATTTCTGACATCAGTCCGTGGCCGGACTTCCACTCACTTAATCCTCATGTATCCTTTCAGGAATGCAGCGGGGGAAGGCCCAGATCATTTAACCTCTGGATGCCTCATCTGCTAAAGGGCAGGCAATAGTGCCTCCATAGCGGGAGAGGTGAGGTGAAATGCATTAATGTATGTTAGAGCAATTAGAAAGGTGACCATGAAGGTCAGCAATCATCTTTTTCCAGCTCTCTGCTGGACACCCTCTTATGTCCTATACCCTTCCACTACTGAGCTCTTTGTAAGCATACACCTCTTTTCCTTCCCTGCTGTATCCCTTCAAGTCCTGGTGCACGTAGTAGGTGCCTAAGACCTTGTTGAAGGGATGCAGAAGTTTTCAGTGCTTAGAAGTCCCCCAACCTCACCTTTGCACAGAGAAATCGTGAAGCCCAAGACAGAGGTGATGGGCCCTTGGTGGAGACCCTGGGGGGGCTCTGGAAGGGCTCAGCTTGGCTGTGACCCAGCTCCGAGTGTCTCACTTCTGGCTGTATGGAATGCGCCCTTCCCTCGGCCCTCAGGTTCCAGTTGTGACCTTACAAATTTCCACTGTGGGTGACACTGTGGGATCTGTGGACCCAATGGGAACACTGGCAATGAGTTGCTGGGCTCATTCAGCGCTCTGGCCACGGATGGATTTGGGAGGGAGGGACATTTTCCTCAGCATGTCTGGCTATGAAAAGAAACAAGAGAAAAGCAGGAATCTCAGAGGGTGTGGGAGGTTTTGTGGTTTGGTCCAAAATCAGAAACAAAAATGAAAACCAACCTCATGTCCTGTGGCCTCAGACTTAGACTCTTTTAAAAATAAAAGTTCTCATTTGTCAGTGGTCCTGTGAGCAGAGGTTTCTTGGTACTCTGGGGCTGGCGACAGGAGGAATGTCTTGAGTCTGACCAGGTGGACAGATTCTGGAGGCTTTTGCAGAAGCCCTTATCCAGCCTCAGGGAGTGAGTCAAAAGAAAAAAGACACAATATGAACACATCTAAGATACTGAGGAAAACCACCTGGCTCAGGAGTGAGTCTTAGTTCATGCTTGCTGTGAAAAAAAAACCCCTCTGTGGCTTCAACAACACCTTTATTTTTGGTTCTATGGGTTTGCAAATTGAGTTGGGCTCAGCTGTGCAGTTCATTTTTCCTGAATGAGTAGGCTTCCCCTCCACTGACGGCCAGCTGCAGGAGGGATAGTGGCGTTCCTTCTGGTGGTTGGCTGGCTATTCCCTGGGCAATGGGGAGAACTGGACCATGTACTTGGCATCATGTAGCAGGTTGGCCTGGGCTGCTTAGATAGTGGTGGCAGGAGGGTGGAGGGAAGGAGAAAAGGAAGAAGGGAGGGAGGGAGGGAGGAGGGGAGAGAGAAAGAGAGAGAACATGCAAGGAAATGACTCTTGAGGCGCATGCTCAGAAGGAGTTCAGCATTGCTTCTGCCATACTTTAGTGGCTGAAGCAAGTCACAAGGCCAACCTAGATGGAAAAGTACATTCTACAAAAATACACCACACCTCTTGAGGGAAGGAGCTGCAGAATCATGTTGTGAAGGGGCACGGACATGGGGAGGGGGAAATTGGAGCCATTTTGCACACTACTGCTGATGGGGAGGGCCGAGGAATCCACAGCTCTCAGAAGAGCGAAGTAGATGAGGAAGCTGCACATGCACCCCTGAGGATTCTGAAATTCTACTCAGCTCCCTGGCTGTGGTGCGGGAGCAGAGACAGGCCTGGCTGGAGGGAATGGAGAGTGGGGTGGGTTTAGCTCTTGATCCACCTCTAACCAGTCGTGTTGCTTTGCAGAGTCAGTGGATCCATTTTAGCCTTACTTATCCATCTGCAAAACGGAAATCACAATTCCTAACTCAAAAAATTGTGAGGATTAAAGAGGAATGAGTCTGGCATTTGATTGGTGCTGGAAAAACAGGTGTGATAGGAGTAAAATCTAATATCAATAGTGCGGTGGGGCATGGCTGAAATCCCAGCGGCTCAGGAGGCTGAGGCAGGAGGATCATAAGTTCAAAGCCAGCTTCAGCAACTTAGCGAGACCCTGTCTCAAAATAAAAATAAAAAGGGCTGGGAATGTGGATAAGTGGTTAAGTGTCCCTGGGTTCAATTCCCAGTACCAAAAAAAAAAAAAAAAAAAAAAAAAAGCAAATAGCAGCATCTGTGATAAAAGGTAATAGGTGATAGGGAGTAATCAGAATTTCCTCTTAGAAAATGTGCCTGGAATTTTATATCCTAGATGGCAAAAAGGCATCCCAGGATTCTACCAGCAAATCTCCATGTCTGTGAGGCGATTACCCGTTCAATTCAGTCAATAGAACTGGCCCCTAGCCACATGCACACTGCATGACCTCAGATGTCTGCCAGGGCCTGGGTGGGTCACACTCTGAGTGCTGGGTCTGACCCTGGCCCTGAGCACAAGGCCCAGAAAGAAAGTGGGGTTCCTTTGAGGAGGCCAGGCAGCCTTACCTGGGCTCTGGAAACCTATCTCAATTTCTTCTTCTTTTCTTTTCTTTTTTTTTTTTAATTTGACTCCCATGTGCTGGTGTCTCTGGGCAGGAGAAGATCAGGAGGGATCTTTATTCTTATTTATTCAGAATAACGAGTTCTAGACCAGTAATCTCCAAAGCAGTTTAGAAGTGTATTTTCTTGTGTTGGTTGGGAGCCACTCATCACATGTGGCTACTGAGCACCAGGGAAAAACCAAGGTGAGCCAAGCCTCAGGGCCTTGGAAGAGCCTTCAGGGCCGTCACCTGGGTTCGTTCCCCCTATTTCTAAGCAGGCTGAGAAAAGAGAAAAACTCATGAGGCGGGGGCAACCCAGAGGCCAGTGGACACTCCGTCTCTTGGTCCCCCTTGCCCTGTTCTGAGTGGCTCAGCCACTTGCAGCTCCCAGAAAGCCTCCCAGGTCTCCAACTGCTTCCTCCTCCTGTCACATGCAAGGAAAATCAGACCTCAGCTTCCTTCAGGGACAAAGGAGAGAAACTCACAAGAAGCGAGAAGGGTCCTTCACATGTGGACGGCTGCTTTAGAACCAAAGGAACCCCATGGTCCAGTGTGGGAGGTGAGGACACTAAGAGTCCCGGAACCACACCAGCCCCCCTCACCCCACACGTCTGTGCACACACATGTACACACACATGTGCACACATGCTTCGTTTGTGAGGGAGGTTACTTTTGGAGAGTTGGGACAAGACGTCCTGGTCTGGAAAAGCTGAGGGTTTTGCTTCTGCTTTAATTGGGTTCAAAAAGATGACAAACCAAATGCGCCTCAGGGTTTGCTTTTGAAACTCACATTGGAATTTATTTCAGGACCTTCCCCAAGTGGCTGCAGAATGCTGCGTGTAGACCTGATGGTGGCTTTTGCCGGGAGATTTTTTTTTTTTCTTCTTCCTATTGCCTTTCAACTTTAGCAGCAATAATTGGCTCAAACCAATCACAGTCTTTGCGTGCAAGCTAAATGAAAAAGGCCACCCTTTGTCCATGCCGCCAGTCTCTCTATTCCGTGATATTTCTTAAACTTGGGACTCCATTGCAGGCAAATGTTCTAGCGTCCTTTAAAGGATAGACTCTTTCTGGATCCTTCGATCAATTGACTGCAGTGGATAGCAGGGCTCCTGCCTGGGCTTCTTGCAGTGGTGTGGTCAAGATGAGTTCTCTGCTATCACCATAATTTACAAGGCTCACATAACCATGTAACGACCTGGTGATTACATGGAAAATATCGTATAAATACATAGCAATTACAAGTTCATGCAGATTACTTGGTATATACATTTGAAGTTACCGAGTAGTTCAAAGATTAATTATCCTGTAACTGGCAGTATTTAAATCATTTTTTTCTCAAATGCGAATATGTCGAGGTCGACTTCAAGGCTGGCTAGGATGGGTATGCGATGAGTATGATCTGAAAAGAAGAAATGAAATTTGACAGGCATGGATTATTTAAAGCATGCCTATGTGAGCCCAGCAGCCACTGCACTTTGATGCAAATCGTAGGGGAAAGAGCAGGGGAGGGTGTGTAGAGAAAGGTGCTGAACAAAGTAAGGATTTCCTGCTGGCGACTTGAAATTTAAACAAATAATCATTTAAATGGCGGCCCTGCATTACGTTCCGAGTTGTGTGCATTAATGTCAACATCTGGTACCAACATTTTGACAATTCTATTAAAATGCCCCAGCATTCCCTATCTAACACCTGTTAGCTCTAATTTTCTTTCCTGAGAAGCACACCAGTAGACAGGGTAGATTCCAAATCATTTATCACTTTTAAAGTGCTTCCATATGCGTGTTGGACTCAGCCTGGCCCTAGGCAAACGCTTTCTGAATGCATTAAAATTCAGAACTATTTTTTTGTAAGTGTAGACACCAATGTTTCATTGAATTCGTGTCTGGTAATTATTAGCTTAAATTATGGCTCACACATGACTTGACAAAGTGGACCATGAATTAAAACGCAAGCGGGCACACACACATACGCACACATACACCGAACTCTTCAATAGATACACCCAAGTCCTGCATTGCACTGTTATTGAGATGTCAGTCAGTAATCATTAGGCAAACACTCTTCATGGAGGGAGCTGCTAAGAGGCCCAGGCATCCCAAGAGACCATCTAAAAATGTCAAAAATGTTACAGTATAAATGAATGACACCAACAAGAACACATGTTAGAGTTGCAAGCAATTAGTTAATATATTACAAGTTTCAACCTCTGAGCAAAACAGGCAACAAAATTTTCTCTTGACAAAAGGCTGCAGATAAGATCAAGTCGATTCTCAGACAGTACAATTGCTGAATTGGAGCAACCTGCAGCAGGCTAGAAGGGAGGGAGGATCCTGGGAGGTTCAGGGAGTCGAAGGGTGGGCACCCAAGGCTTGGCTCTCCTTGCTTGAAAATGGTGGGTGTGACTGCCTGGCTCTTGCCATGGAAAAGTGAAGTCTAAATGCAAGAAGTTGTCCTTGTGCCCCATGGATCAGGATGATGAAGCCGGCTGCTGTTCTCTGCTGGGCCTTCTGAATAAAATTTAGAAGGTAAAATGAAATCTTGTTGCTATATTTCACAGGAAAGGAGGTGCCTTGCAAAAGGGGATATCTTATAGGTAAATGCTTGCCGGTTGCTTTTGAGAGGGAATTTTAAAATGAAATATTGGATATTGTGTAGTTTTTCTTTCAACCTCCCTACTCTCTCTTAAGTCTCTCTCTTGTATGCAGGATCCCTCTCTCCACATGCAAACACATGCATATGGAAAAGACGTTCGAAGCAACACCACCAAAAACTCATACAGAAAATAGGTATTGGACAAAAATCCGCATTATATGCTTGGGATAAGGATTTGAATGACTTCCTTGGAAATGCAAGAAAACTTTGAGAATACAAGAAAGAAAGAATGAAAATCCGAGCTCACTGACTCTGAATGTAAAAAAAAAAATTTGTAGACAGTTAAAAATGTCCACCCCTATACACATGCACACCTACACTTTCACACTTCCTCTGTTTACTAAATAACATTTCAGCACAGTTTTCATCTTATAAGGAAAGTGTTTGAAACTTGGAATAAGTGCACTTAATTAAAGGAAGGCTGTGAAAATGTGCACTAATCTGATATGACTAATAGCAAAGTGCATGAAATTGCTAATTAGAATTTCATTAAAGGTGCTGCTTTATCAGACTGTGAAAATCACAACCTTTAAAATTCTTTCAGGAGAGCTTAATTCCTTTTCAAACAGAAATATTCTTTAAAGACATTTGATTTGTTCTGAAGGAATTCGTGGCTTCCACTGAAACTGAAAATGTTGCTGATATTCCAAGAGGTGATATCAGAGTAAGAATATAGATCAGGGACTTTGTTTCCTTTGCCTGATGAGTCCCCTCCTCCCCCCCCCCCACCTCTACAGATTATTGTTCAAAAACCTAGTCATGAAAAATGGAGTTGAGTCCTTGGTTTGTTCCACATGTAATTTGTTTTCTGCTGAAACCAAATGTTCATTCTTTCCTTAAAGAGAAAAGAAAAAATTACTCTAAAAAAATTAAAGTCACTAAAAATAAAAGTTAAATACTTTAATTTTCACATGCATTAAAAAATAAAGCAGCGCATACAACAAAGTGTTTTTTTCTTCCTTAAAGGAAAAGACCATCCATTTAGATAATTTAAAAAAACAAACAAACAAACAAAAAAAAAAAACAGCAAGTAGCCTTTAACCTTTCTTTAAGAAATAAATATCTTAAAATAGGAATAACATTTCAATCACAAAATTGCACTTTTTAAATTTGGGAGATTCCAGCATTAACAATAGTAAATACACTTTTATCTCTTCCCAGATGTGCTCTCCTGAATTACACAATTTTCTTATTTCATATCTTGATGATTCCCTGCCCGAAATCTGAACATCAGCTTGTTTTTTACCAGATTTTTTAAAAAAATTCTACCTTTTCATCCCTTTAGTTTTATTCCTTCACTCTTATAATTCAGCCACTTCTCTTTATTTTCACATTTAAAAAAGTTGAGCACTCTCTCTGATGCCACCCATGGTATTTTGCTGTTAGTTTTCCTGTTGTTCAAAGGTTCTTAGAATTGATATCTGTGTTCTTTTTAAAGCTCAAGCTTGATTAAAGAGTTACACTTTGTTACTAAAAAAACATTAATATGAATGGAAACTACAGCTCACTCAACGCATCAGTTTACTTGCACCGAACTTGTTAAAAAGCCAGCCCTGCTCAACAGCCCAGACCACAGTCTACACTGCTGGAAGTTTGTAGAATCTGGTGCCCTAAATACACTTTAAAATCTAGATTCAAAGACTAATCAGTCATATTTACATGAAGACCATCACTGAAAGGGGAGAAAATGAGAACAGAAGTAACTTTATTTGAGAAACAGTGTGATTTCTTTGGACATTTAAACAAATCTCAAGTGGGCTAATTACAGGTTGCCGCTCTCTGATTTTCACTCTGGCACAAGGAATTTTCGTGGCATTTAGATAATTTATCAAGGGGACTAGGGGAACAGATAAAAGATTGCGTTTTCCTTTCCAACATTTGGGGGGTACATTTGTACAATAAGAGGAATGATTTTTTAAAAAATCGGTCTAGACTTAAATGAATGAAAATTATGCTCGTTAACTGTAATGTCTGGAGTCGGAGCAGGGGTGTCCGTCCTGCCTACCCCCGGGCCACCGTGGTCAAACAAAGCTGCTAATTCGAATGTTTTAAGTTTCAAATTGAGAAATATTGTTCTAATATGGCAACAATGGGGCTGTTGTCCTTTCAAGCGCTCTGCCATTACAGACTCCTTACAGCTCATTTTATGCAAAACAAATGGCAGGTAATCGTGATTTAATTCTTTTCAAGTAAATTACAGTGAGTGCTGGCACAAAGCCGCCGCGGACCCTCCCTTCTCCGTCAATAGCTGAATTAATGGTGGCAGGAGTAAAAACAGCAATTGTGCACAACAGCCCTCCCCGGCTCCCACCCCTGCAACGCGGGACCTGCCAATCTGGCCGCGCCCCCACCAGGCTGGAACGCTCGGGTAGCCGCCATTCGGATGGAACGTTCTGGTGTCACCGCGCGGCGGCCGCAGAGCCCAGGGCTCGCTCCGAGCCAGCGTCCCGGCAGGGGTCAGCGTCCGCGCGCTGCGCGCTGCGGGCCAGGGCGCGCGGGGACCCGGGGCTTGTGGCGCTGGAAATGCGAGTTAACAGCGCAATGGGTTCTCCGGGCAGGTCAAGGATCGGGGCACTTTGAACATCCGCTAACCACGCCACGTTCCCTCGGCGAGAGACCCTGGATGCTCCCGGAGGCAGCGGCGCGGCAAGAGGTGGGGCGGACCCCCGCCAGCGCGGGGGGCGCGGTGGCTGAGCGCTGCTGCGCGTCCCTGGGCGCAGGAACCCGAGGGCCGAGACCCGAGCCACTCCGCGCTCACAGCGCCAGTTTTTGCCGAGAAGCCCGCTTGGGGCGAGAGATGGGGTTGGGAAGCAAGGGATCAGCTAGGAAAGCAGGGGTCGCCTGTGGCTGAGAGGCGCAGGTCTAGTGCCTGGACCCCAGGCTCACCGGGGGAAGCCTGAAGCTCTGGAAGGGACTTTGAGATGAGGCTCTGTTCCTGTACACAGTAGGTGTGCAGTGACCATTGCATTGAACTGACGGCCAAAGTACTGCGTGACATTGTAAATCACTTTCCATTGTACTTGGAACAAAAATCAAACTCCTTCCTGAGGCCCAAGGTTCCGGCTATGGCCTGGCCATCTGCTCCAATAGGTTCTGGATGCCGAATGTCTGTCCGCGACCGAACGCTGCTTGCACTGTCCTGAAAGGGGGACCTTGAGCAAACGACTTAACCTCTTTGACCTCAGTTTCCACAGCTGTAAATGGGGTCAAAAATGGAACCCTACACTCAAGGACCTTGATGAGCTTTCACACAGTACTTAAAATGGTGCTTGGCTCATAGAAAAGTGCCTGATAAATGTTAGGAGGATTCACTGCACCTGGGCCATGTCCGCATTTTCCATCTTCCTGGACCTCCCTGAACGCATTCCTGCCTCTGCCCCTGCAGGAAGAGAATTTGCCTTTCTCTGTCATGGCTTCTGCTTCAGGCCTTCACTCAACTGTCACCCCAAGACTTCTTCACTGTCATGGACCGTCCTGCTCATCGTTAACTCATCTGTGTTCTTGCTAGTATTGATCCTGATCTGAACAGTTTTCACCTTTTTCTTGGCCATTATTGCCTGTCTTCTCCCCAAAGTGTAAGTTCTACAGAATGGAACCTTTCTTCTCTGCAGGCTCTCAGCACGTTGCTCAGTACCTGGAATGTAGTAGGTGCTCAGTGAAGCCCAGGAAATGGATGAATGGAGTCACTTTCTCTCTGACTTCAACACCAGAGTGGTTGAACTTGTTATCTCTTATGTGCCCACGTCTGTTGTTCAAGGATATAAGCAAAATCATCCACGTGGAAATTTTTATTTTCAAAACGAGAAAATAACAATTTGCTAAAGAGATCTAGGTTCTCAGGCAGAACTACAGACTGTTCTCAATGACAT
Source organism: Spermophilus citellus (assembly GCF_964194105.1). NCBI lineage: Eukaryota > Metazoa > Chordata > Mammalia > Rodentia > Sciuridae > Spermophilus > Spermophilus citellus. Next base: position 85,154,435 of record NC_138195.1, read on the forward strand.
CAACTTTCTTCCCTACCTGGGTCTGACATGGGCGGGAACCAGTTTCTGAGAACTCCTCCCATCCTCCCTGAGCCAGGGGACAAGGCCTGACAGGTGGCTAAGGCCCTTCTAGATCTCTTCCCTAGTTTTGCCTGACCTTCACCCTCAGTTGAGGGCTTGCTGGTTCTGGGCCAGTTTGGTCCTAGGACCCTATAGATGTCCCTGTCCTGAGCAAGCCCTGCCTGCTTTCCTCCTGTAGGTCCGGGAGTGCCCTTCCTCCTCCAGTGATGACATCTTGTGCAGGGTCTTTCCTTTGGCCTCCTGGACAGAGCTCCTCTGCCCTTTCCATTGCTCTTCTTTGATGTTAGTTACAGATTCACACTTGCTCTTTCTCCTTCAGAGCAGCTGCTTTATACCGGTTCCTGCTGGGCTACCAGACCCCCTCTCCCCTGCCAGGGCTGAGAAGCTGGGTGAGGCTGCCTCAGCAGCTCAATTCAAGGTGAGGAGATGAGTCAACTGGCTAGGGTCATTCTGTCTCAGTGTGCTGACTGGAGCCAGGGACAGAGTATTTCTGGAAGGCCTGGCTGGGCTCCTTATCTCCTGCTATTTATTTACTCAGTGAGATCACTATAAACAATGCTGGGGCGTGGTGACCATCCTCAGTGGCCACTCCTCTCTGGCTATCCAGAGATCAAGAAATATAAATACTCCATCCATTTATGTATCTCAGAACAGTTGCTTAGCACCATCAGGTGCAGTGATGGTGCTGGGGACATGGATACAATAATAGCTGACACTTGTTGTCCCTTTGCAGGTGCCAGGAACTGTTGAAAGTGCTTTGTGTGTGCGATGTTATTTAACATAACACACATCTGTCAAAATGGTTCTTTTATTGTCAAGAGGAAACTGAGGCTCAGAACAGAAATAGAACATGCCCGGGGCTGAGGTTATAGCTCGGTGGTAGAGCACTTGCCTCGTACCTGTGAGGCACTGGGTTCCATACTTAGCAGCATATAAAAAGAACTTGCCAAGGCTACTCGGTCAGGAAGTGGTGGGATCTGGGCTTGGAACCAGAGCTTTGTCCTCGTAACCACCATGCTGCATGGTCCCCATCAGTTTTCATAAGGAAGAAGCCATAGAGTTGGCACTCTAGAGGCACAGAACAGGCAAGCAAACCTGAAGGGGAGGCTGGTGGGTGGAGTTCCCTGCATCAGCGGTCCTCAGAGCCGGAGTGGCTCCAGCCACATGCCAGGCCCTGTTCTGACTGCTTTACACTTCGTATTAGTATTATCCCCTAAGTCTCCACAGTGGCCCTAGCTGGTAAGGAGTAGCAGGGCCCACATTTTGCAGAGGAGACACAGGGGTCCAGCAGCTCGCCTATGGTCTCAGGACCAGCAAGTGGCCCCACTGAGATTTGAAGCCAGCCCCACCCTCCAGGGTCCAGGCTCTTATCCTCGTCCAGCATAAGGTCTCTGTCTGGCAAACGTCATGCCCATGTGCTGGTGTGCAGGTGGCCCAGAAGCCTCTGACCCCTGGGTGGCTCAGGTGTTCCTCCTGCGCCCTGTGCTTGCAGGAGCAGAGCTGGCGCTGCTAACTGAAACCCGTGGGAGCTTCTGTTCCCTTGTCTATAAAATGGGGAATGAGGTCAGCTCCACCTGCCTCTTGGAGCTGCTGTGGGGACCAAGGTCAGGTATGGGCAGGGCTCTGTGGAGCATGACTGCTGGCCTCAGAGACACCAAGTTCCATGGCTCCATGGCTGTGGTGCTGGGCAGCATGGGAGGAGGCCAGGCTACCGACCTACCTCAAGGCTTCAGCCCTCAGGTTCAGGATGCCTGGCCCATGATGAACGGAGAGGTCATGATTTTAATTGCAAAATGTCTATAAACGAAGAGTCTCATTTGATGATGTGGATGGATAGAGAATTAAACCTTTTACTTTTTAAAATTAGCTAATTAATTAGTCTTTTTCCAAGACTAATCTCTAGGCTGGATTCAAGGGCACCTAGGCCAGCCCTCGGGGATGGCTCCATGCCAGGCTGGCCCTGGGTGCTCTCTGTGGTCAGCTGCACTGGGCGCTGCAGCCCAGGGATGCTGTGTCTGCTGCCCACACGGTTCCTCTGCTGGGTGCCTGGGACTCAGTTCCGCCGCCTTTCCCCCACCTGCCAGCTCGTTGCTTCTCTGTTGAGGGTTTTGGTTGACACCTTGACCTTGTGCAGGGTGTGAGGCAAGGGCCATGCTGCTCCATCCCCCAGGGCTCCTGTGGTTCTGGCTGTCACCCCACACGAGCAAGGGCCAGGGTGATATGCATCATCCACAGCGTGGCCTGGGTCCCCTCCACCTTCACCCCAGATCTGTTTCTGCTCCCAGAGCTGGATTTGAGGTGGAAATGAGGTGGTCAGAGATGGCCGACAACCACCCTCACAAAGCCACGGTGGGTGGAGCAAGGCCATGTAGGTCATGCCAGCCGTGAGGTTACAATGCCACCTCCACAGGCCAGTTGGTGGGCTCTGCATGGCGCTCCCAGGTGGCAAGTGGTGTGGTGAGGGACTTTGCTGCAACACACTGTGGGGAGAATCCTGCCCTCAGATCAGGAGCTCCAAGGGAGGGAGCAGGTGGGCTGCATGGGGGGACAGCAGGTAAGGGAGACCCTTCACTACCTTCCTTGAACTTGTGGGGTGACCAAGAACATCACATGCTGCATGAGTGCATAACTGGGAATGGAAAGTCGTCTGTAGGACTGCTGTAGCCACTGAGGATGGAGGACCTGTGCCCCGCATTATAACGGTGGGGCCTTGGGCCAGTGACATCACTTCTCTGTGCCCCAGTTTCCTCCTCCATAAAAGTGAGGTAGCACATAATTGGGTGTCTTTAGGGTTCGGGAGGAGTTAATTATGTAAAGTGTGAAAAGCATTCTGAATGGTGTCTGCCACAGAATAAGGAGTTAATAAGGGTCAGCTGACTCCAAAATATAAGCTCAAAATTAGCTTCTCCATTTACTTTTCTTCCCACTCAAGATACAGGACACACCAAAGTCAAAATGGAGAGCCTTGAACGCTCCCTGTGGACGAGAGGTGAGTCTGGTGTGTACTCCTGGCCTCACTGCCCACTACCCTGTGATCCTCGTAAGTGGCTTAGTCTCCTTCTCCATGAAATGGCTATAAAATAAAAAAGTCTATTACTAACACTGAGGATTCAATGAATAATACACATAAAGCGAATGACTTATTATTAATTTTTACCCCTTTGCCCTTCAAAAAATTGTCCTTGACCACATTCTTTTTAAACACTATGTTCTCCAGTTTTCCTTCTCTTCTGGCTGCAGAGGCAGCCTATATTTCCCAACATCCTCTGGGGTCCCGTGTGACTGTATTCTAGCCAATGGAACGTCATGGGAATAATGTGTGACTTTCAGGCCTGGGCCCTAGAATTTCTTGCCAGATCCTTGAACTTGTTTCTCGTCGTCTGCCAAGTGCCTGATAATAGTCAGGTGACCTTGAGAGCCACATGTTGAAGATGTGGAGTTCCTGCTACAGAATCTAGCTCTTCCTTGCCTATTCCCTGCAGGCCTTCTTGGACTGAATCGCATTGTATTCAACCACTGAGATGTATGGGATGTTTGTTACTGCAGCTAGCAGGGAGCCTATCCTGACCTATACTGGATTCTGTAGACCTCTAGTCTAGTATATACACCTATATGTGTTTATTCAAGAATTTGTGTATGTCTTAGAGTCTACCCAGCCTCCAGCCTTCTTAAACTCCTAGTGTGACCTAGTCAGGACTTACTGCCTTCAAGAACAAGCCCTGGCCACAGTCAGTGGTTGTGCTGACACAATTCCTCAGCACAACTTCTTGGCCTCTGGGCCCCCTGCGGTGCAGAGATTGAGACAGCCTTACCTAGGGCATTTTGGAGGTAGCCTGTGTCTCAGGACACGGGTCTCCTAAGAGACATTGATAATCCCATAGACTCTCTTCTCCATTCTGAGGTTGCCAAAGTGCTTGCTTTTGTCCTTGGCACATATGATAGATCTGGTACATGGCAGGCTACAGGGTCAGGCAGCAGATCCTCCCAGTGGGGCCCTGAGACTTGGCTCAGACCCCCTCCCCAGCCCTGCCTGCCCTTGTTCTCCATCTTGGGTGAGGTCGGCTCTTTACTTGCTGCTCCCCCATGAAACAGAATGCTCCCTAGAGGCCAGGACTCCACTCACCACTCCCCTGTCCCCCGGAGGCTGCTGCGGGGCCAGGGTACATGGCAGACATGGCTTGCTTGGCATAGAGTTGACTTCAGGGGTCAGGGACCATCCTCATGGTATTCTGGAAAAAGAAAAAAAGTCCTCAGCTTCGGTGAAGTTTATACTGATTGAAAGGAATACTTTAATATATTGAATGTCTCTTTTGTCCCAGGGCCTTCTGCAATTTCCTGAGCTCCTCCCCACTGCCATAATTTGAGGTCCCCAGTGTGCAGTGGAGGTGTGAAGATGCCAGCCCAGGGGTCCCCTCACTGAGGAGGTGGCCGGAGCCTCCAGCTGGGGGCAGTGCACTGGCCAGAATGGCGAGCGTCCAGGGTCCCGAGCTGCGTGCTGGAGCCATGCATGCCGAGTGCTTTAGATGAATTATTTCATTGAGTTCTGATAATTTCCTTATGAACCAGGGGCTACTATTGTCACCATTTTATAGGGGGTGGGAACCAAGTCTCTGCAAGAGTAACTCCTTTTCCCAAGTTTTCACCATTTAAAGACATGGAGGCTGGGTGCCATTTCAATTCCATTTCCTGTGGAGCAGCCCCTTGCCAGGCCACCCTCTGCCATTTCATCAAGGTCTGTGGTAAATTTTGGTGGGGGAGCCCTCCCTGTAATCAAGCAGAATTACATGTTTGAATGAACACCTACTATGTGCAAACTCTGGTCAAAAGCCCTGTCATCACACAGGGAGGACCCAGCCAGTCCCTAGGCATGGTATCCTGGTAGAGAAAGGAGCTTTGTACCTCTGCCTCTATCCCCACCAAATCCGCGCCATGGAAGGGGTAATGTGGACCAAGATGCATTATATTACGCTGTCTACCTCAGAGGAAAGAGAGACCCCACAGGCAGGGGCAGAGGTGGTTTCCTGGAGAAGTGGAATCAAGACGAACTGTGTCTGTTTGGATTTGAATACCTGCTGGCTGAGTGACCTTGGCAAGTTACCTGCCCTCTCTGAGTCTATTCTGCCTGCTCTAAGGTGGAGATAACAAAGGTACCGACCTTGTAGGATTGTTAGGAGGAGTAAGTGAATTAATAATAGGTAATATAATAAAATGATAATATATAGAATGTGTAAAGCACAGTAAAATCTCAGCTCTGTTCATATTTAGTCTTTTTATTATTAAGAACTGCTAGAATTTCAGTGAATACCACAAACAAAGCTTCAGAGTTGAGAAAACCAAGCTCTCTGTTGGTCTGAAAACAGGTTCCAGAAGATTCTCTCAGAAGGGCAAAGGGAGGTGGGTTCCTTGAGGGTTTTCATCCGTGTTTTGAGAACAATCAGTGGCTCAGCCTGGCTGGTTCTCACGGGGTGGACAGAAGATGAGGCTGGGGAGAGAGGCAGGGCCCGGCTGAGGAGTCTGGACCGTCTGTGCCACCAATGATGTTCCCGTCAGTGACACTCTGTGTGACGGTGGTCTCTTAAGATCACGTTGCTAAGTGATGTCACAGCTGTCTACCCTACAGTGTTTTCATGATCACAGAATTACTTAGTGATGCCCTTCTCAGAAGGCAACCCTGAGAAAACACAGGCATACTGGACAGGCAAGGGGGAGCCATTGAAAGTTTTTGAGCGGTGGTGTGTTGTGGCCAGGGCCATTTTAGAAAGACCCTGCTGGCTGAAATGTAGGGTAGACTGAAAAGGGAGCAGAGGGAGAAGCCCAGTAGAAAATTATTGTCATTGACCAAGGGAGAGGTTGGTGGCAGCTGGGAGGCCAGGGAGAGCGTGCATTGACACTTGAAGAGAGAGAGGTCCTCTGGACTGTGGGTGTGTAAAGCTGGTGGTGCCAGTGGGCGTGTGCTGTGCACACCCTTGGCCAAGAGCTGTGTGGTCGCGTGGGCGGCTGAGAGTAACAGCAGGCCTTCCCTCTGCAGGCCCAGGCCTGGGATGTGGTCCTTCTGGGCACCACATCACTGGTGATATCTTTGTGCCAAGAAAGAGACAAAGAGAAATGGGGGACCAGCCTCTCTGGGTCCTGAGAACCCAGGGCGCCTGTGTCCTCTGGGTGGACAAGCTCTCCGCTGGTCTGAAAACAGGTTCCAGAAGATTCTCTTGGAAGGGCAGAGGGAGGCAGGTTCCTTGTGGGTTTTCATCCGGGTCTTCAAAAAGCAGAGCGGACTGGCGAGAGCTGCCTGTCTGAGGCGTATTTTATCTTAACCTTTCCATGTAATCCTGAAAGCCCACCTAATCAATTGAAGATCATAAAATATTAGACTTAATGCTGCAAAGTGCTGCTTTTTAATTCACATAACAAGCTCCTAAATAATTCAAATAGCAAACAGACCCTGCGAGTCAATGGTGGGAGGCTGCTTGGATCAGCGGGAGAGTGTCAACACATGCCACATTTCCCGGATCCACTCCATTTCAAGAACCCTATTAAGTTAATTGCCGGTTTCTGACAGCAGAGAGCATGCTGGGAGCACAGCGAGCTTTATTAGCCTCGTGGCATCTGCAGGCCTCAGCCACTTTGCCCCTACTTGCAGGCACTGGGAGCCGCACATAAAAAAAAAGAAAATCAAATTATGAGACAATAAATGCTTTTGGCAACACATGGGCATCAGACCCACTGGCGAATCCAAGAGCATTCACGCGTCATTGCTGTTCTGTTGACTTGCTTGCAGCAACGCCATCTGTATGTTGCAGAAGTCTTACAGGATGTCATAGAGCAGTCACATTGATTGGTGTCCCCGTGGCCAACGCAGGATGATGTTAATGCAAGGGAGGGGCCCCACCTCCTTAAGAAATTACTGGACAGAGAGAGAGTCTCTAGAATGGAGTTGGGGGACCTTGGGAGAGACCTCACTTACCTCCTGTAGTTGGTGTTGCTGGTTCAGATGTGAGTGGATCTCCTGGGTTTGCAAACCCAGTGAAGATGGTTCTGGAGATAGAGAGGGCCGGGGAAGGGAAGGGCAGCTCATTAACCAAGATCCTTAGCCTTCTGCCAGGGAGAAGGTGTGCCCGTTGTCATGTAGGGGAGGTACCAGGACATGGTTTCCATGGTGACCTGCTATCATGTTGGTGGACCTGGTATATTGAGTGGAATGAGGCAGATTCAGCAGCAGGTGTGGGCTCCCATCTCTCCAGCACCCACTTTGACATGTGGGAAAACATGGACAAAGGGGGATTCTGTGGCTGCCCCCAGGGTCACATGTGAGGGGCAGCTGCTGGTTCTGGCGTGATATCCTGCTCTAGTACCTGGCCTCGCATCATCCCATTGAGCTGTTTTTCTTTCAGGTCTCAAAATAACAGTGGTGACAACCTAGATTAAATATAGATTCTAATCCCACTTTACTCATTTACCAATTTCAGCAAAAGGTCTAACTTCTCTGTCCCTCTACCTCGTTGGCCAGACGAGGGTGGGACTGCCCACCTATTGGGACTCCTCTGGAGGTAAACATTGACCTGGAGGTTCAAGTAGCCAAGGTCTAGGCATAATCTCCTTTCCACCATCTATGTAGTGTTCTCAGGAGAGCTGGTTTATTTGTTTCTAGATGATTCTGTTACAAATCAACCATCTTTCAATGTATCCCATCTAATTATTTACATTAAATTTGCATAGAGAGAAAAAAACTCTTCTCTTAAATCTCTTCCTGCCCCAGTTCTTACGCCCAGCCTCGTTGTTTGCAGAAATCATTTTTCTTTTGGAACCAGCTCCTCCATATGATAGCAAAGAAAATTTAAGGGTGACTGTCAGGAGTGAGGAAGTGGGGCACAAGATTGGCAGCAGGTAAAAGTGGCAGCAGGTGGACCGACCCCTTCAATCCTGATTCTCTTGGCTCCTGGGGCTCATGGAATCCCTGCACTTTTGATGCTGAAAGGGGCCTTAGAGATGGAGGCTGGCATCCTCTTTATAGGGGTGGTGGGTGGGTGGACCGAGGTTCAGAAAGAGGGAGTGACTTGCCTGAGGTCACACAGCCAATTAGTGGGGCAGCCAATGAGAGCACCCGGGTCTCCCCTTTCCCCACCCGCCCTCTTTCCAGCTCTCGGACACTTGGGCATAGATTTGGGAGGTATTGGAGCTGATCTGCGTTACCTGGAAGAAACAGAAAAATGACATTTGGCCAAAGTCTTGCTCTCTCCTGCATTTGCAGAGAGAAGAGCCACTTTGCCTCAAGACCTCTCTCCAGAAATAATAGCAGGAGTCCACAACTAATCCCCAGCAATAACAGCTACCATTTTGGAGGACTGATTCCAGGGACCTCACTGATCTCACCCAGCTGGCCCGTGGAGTAGGTGTTCCATGATTCCTATTTTACAGAGGAGGAAAGGGTTAAGTAGCTTTTACCCAGCCGTAGAGCTGGTGAGAGTCAGGGTGAACTTGAACCCGGCTCCATTTTGACTGGTTACTTTTTCCTGTGGTGTCTCCCTCCACCCTGAGATTTTGGCTTTAGGCCCAAAGACATGCAAGTTGTTACAAGGTGAGACGAGAGATGGGTTACTCCCTGGGGCCTACACTAGCCAAGATTGGTGGGCACGAGCTGGAAGCTGCTGTTCACCTCCCACTGCACCATGCCATTCTGCCCCCTTGGTAGCCAGGACAGGTGGCAGGGACCAGACTTCCTCTTTCACACAGCCACCAGCTTCTAGGAATGAAGTGTGTATATTAGGAATAACTTCAGCAGCACCTAATAGCGAACCAGAATAAAAGTGTCTTAAATGCATAAAGGGTTCTCTGGTGTTGGAGAAGTCCTGGAGAGACTGTGTGGTGGCCTCACAATTATCCAGGGCCCATGCTCTCTCTGCTCTGCCATTCCCTATAGGACTTCTGCCCTCGGCGCTTCAAGATGCCTGCTGCAGCTCTAGCCATCATGTCCACATCCCAAGCAACAGGTAGGAAGAAGGCGTAAAGCCAAAGGGGCCTTCTCCAGTTATCATTTCCTCTCTTCCAAAGAACCTTCCTGTAAGTCTTTGGGACTAGTTTCTCTCACCTTATTGGCCAGAACTTGGTCATGTGCCCACACCTGGCTGTGAGAGGGGACAGGCAGTAGAATCTTTAACTGGGCACAGCTGCGTCTAGGATGTAGGCTCGGGAGTGGGGAAGAGGGACACCAGGCACTGGGGGGCAGCGGGCAGTCTGCCTTGGAGTGATTCTCACCGCCTTCTCCACTTGCTCCTGCGATGACAGCGCTCAGATTAGAGAAGACTCGGGTTAGACGTGGAGAGGGTTCACAACACCCTTGGAGGTAATTGGCAGTGCCCTGGGGTGCCACTGGCTTAGGGTGGAACCTCTGTGCTTTCTGAGCTGTTTGCTCAGGAGATGGCAATGGTGATGAAATCCAGGGTAATTCACCCGGCCAGCGACTGTCGCCCTGCGCTGTCCCCTCTCCAAACACGGGTTGATTTTGCTTCTCTGGATTTCTTCTGCTCATAACACTCATGTCCTGAAGGTTGGCTGAGGCTGATCAAAGGGTGGGTTTCCTGTTCCAGAGGATTCTCTGATGATTATTGGGCTCTAGAAACAAACGTAGATACCACCGACACGCGTCTCCTGAGCACCAGGCTCTACATGTCCTGTCATTCTCACAGAAACCCTGCAGGAGAGGTGGATGACAATCCTATTTTACAGATGAAAAGTGGAGGCTCAGAAAGGCTGAGCAACTTGCCCAAGATCACACAGCTGCTCAGTGCCAGAACTGAAGGTCATAGTTCCCACCCTACCATCTGCTATCTCTACCCTTCCTCCCTGTTGGAGAGGACAGTCCCTTGGGACAACAGGGCATCATGGAAGCAGGCCTCTCTCTCAAGTCCTTTCTTAGTAACTGCACCTCCTTTTTCTTTCTCCTCCACTCAGGAGCCTCCTCTAAACTTTGACACCTCCCTGGAGATTGCAGCCTGAATGTAGCCCCCTCCTCTGACCGCCTTGTGGGCCCCGGCCAGTCATACATCCTGTCCCGCCTCACCATGCTCATTAGGAGGCCTGGCCTCTCCCCTGGTCCCGCCTCCCTTCCCAGACATCTCTGCTCCCACGATGCTGGTGAAATCTGTGGCCTGCAGCATCTCTGAGGTTCTGACACACAGAATCTAAATATATACTTTGAAAATTGAAAAGTGCTCACATATAGAACGTGGCTGTGGGAAAGGCAATGCCGCCTTTGAACGTGTCTCTTTAAAGACAAAATTTGCAAAGTGTTTTCCTGCCCTTAAGGAGACACTTGAACATGGCAGCAGATGTAAAAATGGAAATTGAAGTGTCTCTCCCAGGCCACCGTACGAGTATAAAACAGGCACAGTCTATTCCAAGCGCTCATTAATAGCTGGTCTCTGAGGGCCCTGGCAGCAGCAGAGGATTTGACTCATTAAAAAGGTGGCGAGGCAGCGTTTGTGTCCTCCCCGCCTGTCGCCGCGTGCTCCCAGTCCCCAGCCGTCCCCAGCAGGCCTCCGAGGGACCTGACACTGCTGGCACGGGGAGCTGTTTCCTGGGGGTTTGAAAGCGTCACCCGCTCACTGGTCCCATAGAATTGTCTCTAGGTGGCCTGGAATGGCATCACCTCCAGATAAATGCAGAGACCCAGAGCTTCGGCTGTCAGCTATTGAAGACCATGGTGCTCCTCAGCGTAACCCCGTGGCCTCTGGGTGGCACAGTGAAGGGGCAGTGCCCCAGGCTGGCCTTTCTGGGGGGCCTGGGGCTGCAGATGGGTCTTGGAGGGCCTGGGCCCTTGGGGGTCTGTGTGGCCATGATGTCCCCCCCTGCAGGAGGGCCCGGGCCCGCGGCAGGGAAGGGAGTCTCTGGCTTCACTTTAGCCCCTACCATCTGTTCTTGGTTTTCGTCTCCCCACCACTGGGATCTGGGTTCTGGGAGGGGAGTGACTCTGTCTCATCCTTGCGCCCCATTTTCTGGGCTCTGAGCTCCCTGAGGACTCTCCCCCCACAGTCCCCCTGGGGGAGGCCAGAGGGAGCCTCGCTGGCCTCTGCACACCTGTCTTCTGTCCCTTGGAGCACTTTTTCATCTCTGATCCTCATCAGGTCTGGCCCCTGCTCCCTCGTGTGCCTGGGAGGAGCTGTGGGCTGCCCCAGGAGCACCCTTAACTCAGAGCTGGGTGGAGGCAGGAAGGCGTGGCTTCCTGCAGGAATCTTTTCACGACACAGGTTGTCACTGGGTCAAGCAGTTCATTTGTCCATTTTACCCCTCTTTGGAAGACATAAAGGGGCCTTGTTTATGAAATTTGAATAAGCTGGGTGGTTGAAGTTAATTTTCAAAAGAATTAACTTGCTATTAATAAAATGTGGTCAGGGTTTGAGGGGGTGGGGAGACAGGGAGAACAGCCCACAGCTGTTTTATGCATTTATTTATTTTAAAATATACTCAGGACACCTGACTTCACCTTGAAAGGACTTCAGAGATACAGCCATCAGGACAGTCTCCCAAACAGCCAAGAAGTCCAGGGGCAGAGGAATCAAGGCCGCAGAAGGGCTTGAGGTGACACTTGCTGGCAGGCAGTGAGCTGTGGGTTGGCTTTGAGTTTCTGATAAACCAGAGAAACAAAAATAAATAAATAAATAAAGTGTCCCCCAGAGACACACTGAAACCATGGCAGCGAGAGCAGGTCCAGGTAGCTGGGAGCAGAAGGTGTGAGCCGTGTCAGTGGCTCCCCAGGAAGGTGGGATTCCCTTCTGGGGTGGGTTGGGATGTTTGGGTGGGGACAGGGAGCAGGGCTCACACAGCGCTGTCCTGGGCGACTGGGGCGTGTCCTGGAGCGTGTGCACGCAGGTGAAAGGCCGATCTCTCATGATGTGAGTCTGGACTTAACTCTCTTAGTCACATAAACAGAAAGCCATTTAAGCCCGTCTCAGTTCTACCTGGAACTGTCTGGGAATGCGACAGCCGTGTCCGCGAAGCAAGAGCCTCTGGCTTTGTTGGGAGCGTTCCGGAGCCGTGCTCACCGAGTTGGAAAAATCACGTCACCCTTGGCAACACCACTCTTGGTATTTGTGTCTCCAACACAACGCGCTGGTTGTTTGTCAGGACGGTGGCTGTGGCACTCACTGAGGCCTGACCCCCGGGAGCTGCTGGCTGTTTGCTCTGCTCACAGGTGGCTCCTGTAGGAGAAGTACTGCCCAGGGGCCTCCATCTTTCTCCTTCCTAGAGGGCACCATGCTGGCCCCCCACAGGCCCTCTGTAAGTGAAAGTGCCAATGTCCCAACCACCTGGTGAGCCACCGAGGGAGGTCTGTTTCCTTCCCTTTCAAAGGAGGTGGCTGAGGCTGAGGGGGTCAAGTTCTTCGCTGGGCCCCATGCTCCCTGGTAACTAAGGCTGTGCGGGGCTGGGCCTGCCTCTGTCAGCTGTCCCCACAGCAGCCCGTTCTATTGCTTGCTTTCTTTCTTACTGATCTACCCACTAAACTTCAGCCACTGGCCCTGGTGACAGATTTTCCACTCGGTCCTTTGAGACCCTCCCACAGCTACAGGTATTGCTGTCTCCCAGGAGGCAGCATCTCGACCTTGAGACCCCGAGCCAGGAGCTAAGAATATCTCCAAGAGTATTCTCAACACCACGACAGATGTGCCCACAAATTACCTGGTCCCAGTTGGCGGAGAGCAGAGGAAAAAATGGCACCATTTTCCTAAAAGCATTACACACTTAACCTGCAAAGTTACATCACACGTACACGCACGGGTCCACTGAGGGGAGCGTATATCCAAACCAGAGACAAGTCACCTGACAAGACAAGGACCCTGAGTGTGTCCTTCACAGAGAAGGCAGGGAGGCTGCAGGGGACAGTGCCGGCCAGACGCATTCACAAGTGGGAGGCCGAAACATTCCTCCCACAAATGGACACTGTGATGGACCTTGGCCCCCTATCTGCACTGATCTTGTCCCGTTCGTTCCAAGACCAGCCCTGTGAAGTGTGCCCAGGGCTCCTATGCCCTCCTCTTACGCTGTGTGACCTGGGGCCCAGCCTGACCTTGAACTCAAATGTCCAGACTCCCAATCCCGTTTTTCCCCATCACCCAGTGCAGTAAGAGATGTGAGTGGGATTGACTGTGTAAAGCACACATGCACGCGCTCACCCAGCGGGGCTTTCCACAAGATCGTCCCATGGTCTGATTTCATTTCTTCAGAGTGACAGGAAGAGCAGAGGAACACATGTAGGAGTTCAGCTAGGGACAGTCGCTGGCCCAGGGAGAAGGAACCCTGCCCAAAAATGTCCAGAGTAAATTGAGTGGCGAGTGGTAGACATGGATAAGGTTGATGTCACTCTACAGTATGACCACAGTGACCCAACTCATTAGTTGACAAAATAATTTTGTTGGATGACTGTTATTAATTAAAGCATCTTTAAAAATTAACTTGAGGGTGATTTTTTTTTGCCCTGTGAGGATTTAGCAGTTTACTTGGTTTCAACTGGGTGTCATGGGGCACATCAGTAATCCCAGTGGCTTGGAAGACTGAGACAGGAGGATCACAAGTTCAAAACTAGCCTCAGAAACTTAGCAAGGCCCTAAGCAATAACTTAGTGAGATCCTGTCTCAAAATTTAAAAAAAAAAATAAACAAATAAATAAATAAATAATAAAAAGGGGTAGGGATGTAGCTCAGTGGTAAAGCACCCCAGGTTAAATACTCAGTATTAAAAAAATAAAATAAGATAAATAAAAGGTGTATGTGGTTTCTAAAATTAATATTAGATACACTACAGTTATAAAGTCAAAACCCTATTTTATCCTTATGACTGTTAAATCCTCCTTATAAATTATACTATTCTACTTATGGTCCTTGTGATTTTTTTTTTATGGTGGTGAAATAGACATAGCATAAACTTGTCATTTTAATCATTTTTAACTGCAATCTGTCATTTAGTACATCCACACGGTCACACACATCTATACTTTTATTTTAAGCATAAGAGATGGCTTCTGAAAATTCTGGCAAAAAGCAACTGGACCAGAGTCTTTGGGACAGAAATCTGCCCCACGTGCGGCTGTGTGCACAGCCTGGGTGCGGAGGGCCCAGCCCCGCGTCCCCCGGTGCAGTGAGACGCTATTTTCCCTGACTTGATGGGTCTGGAGTCGTCTCTGGCTGCCGCTGTGGGGTGCTCTCAAATCCAGCGGCCTCTTCCTCCCTGTGTTTTTCAAAGCCACGCTCCCCCGACCGGATTCACATTTTCAAAAACCCTTCAGATAATCACAAACCCAAGAAACTTCCACTCCTCTGAGGTTTAATTAGGAGAAACTGTCTTTCTGGTACTTCCGAGAGCCTTGCTCTGAATTTCTCAGAGGAAGGAGGAGGGGAAGGTTTCCCGTGAAGGAGAGGGCGCAGGGGGACCTGTGAAAGGCCCCTGTGTCCTCCCCTCTCCCCTGCCACCGAGAGATGGGTGCCTTGTAGGTCACTGACCTCATGATGCGAGTGTGCCCTGGATCATTACGACCCAGAGAACGGGCCGATGGGAACGCGGGATAACACATTAGCAATAGATAATAGAGTCTAAATAAACATAATCAGCTTTCCTCTATGCCTCCAGACCAAAGCTTATCTATAAATACCCTAATGACACCCAGCCAGCCAATTACTCGCTTCTTGGAAGAGTCCCTTATTAATGGCGTTGCAGTGAGGGAAAAACATTAATTATTGGACACAGTGGGATCTTTTGCGTTCTGTCTGGTCCGGACAGCACCAATTAATGCAACAATTATCATCAACGACCGCGCAGCTCGCTGGGCACAGCCACCGGGCTGGCTGATGGGGTGGGAAGAGCACACTCGCTGGGGGACATCACCCACGCGCTTACCGAGCCTGCTTCATGGGTCCGGCAGCTGCTGGAACAGCAGAGGGTGGGTGCCGGGTTTTCTTCAGGACGATGCTGAATGGGGCAGAGCGGGAGTGTGGGGCACTGGTCCGTTGCTGTGAGTTGCTGAGTGAAGTCAGGCAGGAGATTGGAGACAAAAGGCCACTTTTAGAGCAGGGGCAACTGACTTGGCCCTGCCCACCCCTCTAGTCCTTCCCTCTCATTCACCACAAGCCAGCTCCACTGCTTCTCTCAGTGTCTCTAATTCAGCTGTGCTTTGTCCTGCCCCAGGACATTTGTCTGAGCTATTTCTCATGTTGAAAAGGTGAAGCTCTTCCCCTGTCTTTCGTGAGGCTGGTTTCTTCCTAAAAGCAGTATGGAGGTTTGAGAGGAGGTTCTTGTTGAGCTTGAACCCAAACTGTATCTTTCTCTCAATATTAGTCTCTTTCTTTCATTCTGTGCTCGGCACAGTGTTTATTATAAACCTTATTTAATGGATGCATCATTATTTTATGACTGTCTTCTCCACAGGAATGTAAGCTCCACAAGGGCAGGACTTTGTCTTTTTCTCCAGCATCTCCTGAGTATCTTGCGTGTAGTAGGTGTTTAATAAATATCTGGTGAGTAAGTGAATAAATCTATGAGCCATGTAGAAACAAAATTATGCTTAGAAGACTCTGTGCTGGAGATGTACAGACTAAACCAGCTAGTCTCTTGTAGAAATTCCTCGGAAAAAAAGCCAACTGTTTTATTAGTAGTAATAATGTTTCCAGCAAACTCTATATTGATTCTTCTGCATTTTGAAAAGCATGAACGAGCTCAAGGGGGCTTTAACACACTGTCCTGTAAGGCAGTGGCCTCAGTGGCTTGTATCAGGGCACTTCACTGGAGCTGGCTAACAGTGAATTTGCTATGCTCAAGGTGTGAGATGGTCGCAGGATTGCTTCTGTTGTCTTCTTCCTGGCGACAAGAGGATTGCATCTGGGAGGCATTAATTACACACCACTTTGGAAAATTGGTTCGGTGGAGGCTGGTTCCCCAGAGCACTGGCCAGGGCTCTGAGAAGTGGGTGAGGCCGGGTGGCCCTTCTGGAGGAAGATCTCCAGGTTAATTTCACCTGGAGTCACCCTTTGGAGCATTAGTGGCTCAGGGGTGCTGTTGTGAGTCATGGCCATGTCCAGGACACTTGTTTAACCTCCCTGAGCCATAGCAACCCTGTCCCTAACCAGGCTCCTGTTCTGCGCTTCCTTGACCAGGAGAGTCTCCTGAGGTTTTCTAACCAAAGTGGGACTGCGGGTGCTTGCAGGTGGCCACAGGATCCACAGGCCAGGGCTGCTGGACACATGGGTCACGACGAGCATTCCCATTCTAGTCCTCTTTAATAACCGTCCCCAGGGAACAAACCAAGAATTAAATACTTAGGAATGTTAGGGACACTCAGGGTGCATTCGCGAGAGTTGTTTTGCCTTCATCTCTTGGAGGTGGCAATGGCCTTGACTTGAGATGATCTCCCCCCACCAAACACATTTGGTCTTGACTATGTATTTGGACCCAACTGTGGACTGTTCAGCTTCCAGGTTGTTGATCGTAGACAGGGTTTTTGAGGTTTCCACACCTGGTTTGTTCTGCCCTGCCACCTGGGCAGTGTTCAGTAAAAGTCTGTTTCAACGCCATGTTGTGTTGACCTGGTGAGTCCGTCCAGCAGCACCCTCCAGCAGCACCCTCCACCATCCCCGGAGAGCAGGAGCCTCCAACTGCTCCCCTTGTATCTCCAATGCCTGGCCAGGGCCCATCCTCCCCCATAGCTTTCCAACCTCAGAGTATGTGAGCGTGTCAGCCCATGGATGAAGCTGCAGCAGGGCGGTGGCCACCCCCACTGCAGAGTGACCTTTCTTTCCTGTCTGAGAAGGGGCCATGTTGGGCTCTGTGGGTTCCTGGGTGCATGGGGTGAAAGACAAATGAGGCCTCACCCTGTGGTTAGAAACAAGGAGGCTGACAGACCTGGTCCAAGTCCTGGCTCTGCCATCTCCGGGTGGAGGTCAGACATGTGGCTACATCTTTTTGTGCCTTCCCTTGTGTGTAGGATAGAAATAAAGGTCACTGTCACGATGCTGTTGGGTTGCAGTGGGGTAATGTTGGTGGAGCCTTTAGCGTGTGTCTGGAACAGTCAATGACCAATAAATGTCAGCCCTAGGAGGGCCCTGCTGGGGAATGAGGGCTCTGAAGGTGGAGCCACGCCTCCAAGGACAGTTGTTCAGTTGGTCAATTGACAAATTTGTACTGTGAGTCAGGCATTGACTCAGGCCGTGGGGATACGAGGGTGACAAGGTTGTTCTGCCCTGCAGGGTCTGCAGGGGACTAGCCAGAGATTTCTTCCTGCAGGCTGCCAGCTCACTCATGCTGGTGGTCACGGCCCCATGTGGACACAGAACTCTGATGAATGACAGAAGCCACAGTGGAGATGGTGTTTGAGCTTCCTCAGAAGGTTCCATGGACAGAGTTTGGGTTGTATTTCACAAGCGGCTCTGGTGCTGGAGTGGCCTGGAGAGTTGTTGACCATCTTACATCAACCCACGCCTGCAGCATGCAGAGGTGCCCATGTCCAGAGTATCAGGATCCCAGGCAGCAATTTAAGTGAGTGGCTGTCTGGACTTTCAATCTGATTTCACACTGGAAACTATCGCTTGGTTTCTCTGTTTGTGGCCACATTTCATCCATTTGGCATTTCTTTATCAAATGCTAGTGGGAAAGACGTTCTCACGAACAGCTGCTCAGAAGGATGACTGTCTAATTCTCTGGGATCTCCTGGGTCCCCCCAAGTGAATATCATGGTCTATATTTTAAGTGTGATCATCTGAATTTATTTTCTAACTTGGGAGAAAAATCAGCCCAAGCATTTCACGTAGCTTAGAGTCAAATGGGCAGGAAGGCGTTTGATGTGGGCTGGGACTACCCACTTTCCTTTCTTCTAACTCAACCTTTCCCATTTATTCCTTTTCTCCTTTTGCCCCCTTGCACGGTTCACCTCCCTACAATCATTCTTGATTTCTTGGGATGTAGGATAATAATATGGTGGTCACTTAAAAAAGAAACAACAAAATTATTTGCCACAAGTAGTGCTTTGTGCAGTGATTTCTTTTACTACTCGAGACAAGAGAATTTCCTTTGAACTGAGAATAGTGTTCATTTCCAAAATGATAATTTAAATACCACGTAGATCATGATGCTAATGGAACAGCAGATGGTTTCCTGGGGACTCTGTGGTTTAGATCTGCAGTGGGAGCCTTGGTTGGCTGCTTGCACTATCGGGTGGTGGTAGAGACTTTAAGAGGTGGGGACTGGTGGGAGGTTTTAGGTGACTGGGGGCAGGTCCTCGAAGGGGACTGTGGGACCCCTAGCTCTTCCTCTTCCTCTCTTTCACTTCTTAGCCATGATGGAAGCAGGTTTTGTTGTGCCATGAGTCTCCACCATGATGTGCTGCGGCTCTACCAGATGCTTAAAAGCAATAGGCTTGCCCAATCATGGACTCAGAACCTTCCAAACTGGAAGCCAAAGTAAACCTTTCCTCTTCGTAAGTTTATCCTCTCAGATATTGTTATAGTCATGCAAAGCTGACCAACACAGGGGGTTTACTAACTCTGAACAGTGATAGAGTAAAATCCTTATGAGCTCACTAGTTTCTCTTTACTTTGACTTCCACCTGGCTGTTCTTCTGTGCTTTCCATGGCTTTGCTATCTTGTGACATTGTCCTGCATATTCGGTATCTTCCTCCATGTCACTCCCTGTGGATGAATCTCATATAATAGGGTTCCTCACTTAACATGTGTTCCTTACTTGAGTTTTCTACCCACACCCTGTTTTTAATTGGAAATCGGGAATCTTTGAGCTGCCTAATAACATTATAGGCTTTCCTTCATTTCTGCCTGTTTGCTTAGTTGCCAATTTCTAGACTTGTTCCAAACTCGAGGAGGAAGTGGGTGCTGAGCACGCAGGCACTCACAGAGGGCGTTCAGCCACCAGTGGAATATGGAAAGCAAGTCAAGGAGAGAAGTGAAGTCATTTATGAGTGAGATCCACTCAATAGGTCCATGGCTCTGAGGACCCTCTCCACAGAGCGCCAGCAACACCGTCCTGCAGAGCTGAACGTGACCTGGCTCTGGATGACCTCCAGCGTGGGGTGGAAGCAGCCAGCAGAAGGTCTGGCAGGCTGGGAGGAGGGAGGGAACTTGTGGAAGGCGGCCTGCGTCTTGATCGGGGCAAGTGTTCTAGGTTGGTGGGACCTCGGTTTCCACATCTGTAAAAGCCGCCCAATGAGCTCTGTGCCCCAGGCTGTGCAGGGCCTGGATGAGGTCACTGCACCTGCTAGGCTCATGGCCATGGAGCGGGAAGTGCTTTTATACTAGTGAGAATCAATCCAGGACGACAGGAACTTCCTGGGGATGGGATGCTGGGTGCTCTAGCACTGGAAGGACTTAAGAGGAGGCCACAGGGACCTCTGAGTTTCACAGGCAGGTGATTTACCTGGGGATGGTGTTGAAATTCAGATTCTGGTTGAAATAAGTCCTGAGTGTGTGTGTAGGGGTGGGAGGGATCTTCACTTCTAACAAGCCCCAGGGATGGCTGGTGAATTGGCCACACAGGAGTGGCAGGGACCTGGTGACTCCCCAGGCTTGCTAGAGAAGGTCTGTGATCATCCATCGGAGGAACCAGGTATTTGGTCTTTGTTGTCTTACAAGGTGGCCACTCCACGCAGGTGGCCACTCCACGCAGGTGGCCTTGAACAAGGCGGCTGAATGAGTCCAAATTGAGATGGTTGCTGAATGTAAAATAGACAACATGTCGTATAATAAAAAGAAGGGAGACTATCTCCATTTTTATAATGACTGCGTGCTGAAATGGTAATATTTTAGATATGTTGAGCTAAATAAAATATGTGAATAAATTTAGCTCCTTCCTTCCTTCCTTCCTTCCTTCCTTCCTTCCTTCCTCTTCCTCTTCCTCTTCCTCTTCCTCTTCTTCCTCCTCTCAGTCCCCTGGGTATTAGAAAATGGAAAATGACACTGTATCTTAAGTAGAATGTGTGGCTCATGTTTTCTATCTACTGGACAGCACCAAGCTAGGTCATCCCAAGGTCCCTTTTGAACGTAAGCACCCAGGAGTCTCTGTGTGCACTGGTGATGTAGCTCAGTGCTAAAGTGCACTTGAGTTTGATTCCTGGTACTGAAAAAAAAAAAA
Source organism: Spermophilus citellus (assembly GCF_964194105.1). Lineage (NCBI taxonomy): Eukaryota > Metazoa > Chordata > Mammalia > Rodentia > Sciuridae > Spermophilus > Spermophilus citellus. The sequence goes on from NC_138195.1 coordinate 85,174,608, forward strand.
AAAGGAAAAATTGCCTAATCTCTGCTCCCACGTCCAGCCCCCAACTATCTTTGCACTGTATGGTTTTTACAAAAGTGAAACTAGAAACTGAAAATAACCTGCTAATGTCATCTCCACCATTTCCAGTTTTCCTTGTTGACCCATAGTGACAGCTGGATTTAAGGTTCTGATTTTTGCACGAGGAACAGGCTGAGGACCTTCTCATATGACTGTGAAGGAGTCGCAGCAGGGTGAGCCGCTGGGACCTTGAATCCAGCCCCTCCTCCTGTTGAGCTGGATGACCTCAGTAAGTGTGTGTTGGTTTCCTCATTCTAAAAGATGATGACAATAAAACATCCTCCTCTGTCGAGTTGTGAGAATTGATGAGTTAATGTGGACAAGGGCCGAGAACAGTTCCTGGCACAGGCTTTGGCGGAACATGCACTGGCTGTTATTCTAAACTAATGAGGGCTCCCCGAATGGCGGCCTCATTTTTCAGCTGACAAATTACTCGGAAAAGCCCCCATTGCACACCTGCTTGAGTCAGAGGTCCGGGCAGTGATGTCACATTCCTATTTTTGGCAGACTCTGCAATTCGGGGAGTGACCTGTTTTCCTGCACTTTATCAAGGTCATTGCAATGGGTGTCATCAACCAGCCGCTTGGAACCGAGCCACAGGCTTAGAGGGAACCTCTGCACCACTTCAGCTGCTTTCCCCTCGGGGCTGCAAGCTGGTGGAGGGGGGCTTCATGATGACACCCAGGCTCAGAATGATGGCAGTAGGGACTAGGAGCTTGCCTGACTCCCAGGGGATGTTTCTGGCACTGCCAGAGGAGGTGGGAGGGTTTTGTTTGTTTGCTGCATTTGCAGCTTGGAGAAGGCAAGCTCAGGTTTCCAGGGACACATAGGACCACCGGAAGACTAGTGGCAGCAGCACAGCGGGGTGAAGCTCCTGCCCTGAGGAGCCCCCAGCAGAGGACCAGAGGGTTCCCAAGCCCCTCTAGGGTAAGGGCTAGGGCCGTGAGGTTGGGCTCCCTTGTTTGTGCAAATCCCTTAAAGAGTCTGAACTTGCACTCTGGGAAGACTCCCCCTAAGATCACCTCCCTTGGTTTGGGTCTTTCCCAGCATGAGACATAGTCTGTGATTTTCTTCTTTGCTTTCCTTTGTTGTTCTTTCTTGTTTATTGACTACCGGCTTCTCTAGTCATGAGACTGAGATACCCAAGATTACTGTACCATGATCCAATTAGATTTGGGGGCTCTGTGACAGGAAACACCATCAAGTACAGAGAATCCAGGCCCTCAATAGCTTTTTAGAAAGAGGCTGAGTATGAATAAAAATATATCAATAGACAACTAACTAGTCAATGAACTGACCGAGTGCAAATTGAGCTGCTAGTGCAGGTAGCTGATAATTCAACCAATGAGACACATCAAATGAGGTGTCTGCTGAGAGCACAGATTTTGGACCAGATGCTCCTGCTTTCAAATCTTGCTGTACTGTTCTTGATAGTTGGTCTTGATCTAGTTACTAAACCTCTCTGGGCCCCAAGGTGCATGTGTGGACGATGGGGGATGATGGCAACCAGGCAGGGTGTCTGAACAAGTGGACAGGAGCAGGTGAGACCTCCAGAATGGCCTGGATCAGATCCAGCTCTGTTGTCCCAGTGACTCTTGGTTCCTTTGTTCTTCCACCTCATCTTCCAAGTTTCAGTTTAACTGTCATCTCCTCCAAGAGGAGATCCACCCACTAAATGCTCTTCTCACTCGACCACCTCCCTCTCATCACCTCCCTTGGTTTGGGTCTTTCCCAGCATGAGACATGTGATTTTCTTCTTTGCTTTCCTTTGTTGTTTGTTCTTTCTTGTTTATTGACTACTGGCTTCTCTAGTCATGAGACTGAGGTGCCCAAGTCAGGGGCTTGATGGGTAAGATTTAGGGAGCTGGGGAGCCTTGGACATGCTAGAATCACTGAAGGGGATTTGCCATTTGCATGAATTTCCATCTGTAACTATGGTCACCTCCTGCACCTGGGGAATCTTGGCTTTTTCTCCTCTGTGACCAGGGAGAAAGTTATAGTAAGGATTAACTGAGATGGGGTGTTAGCATAGGAAAAAGATGACATGGAGCAGGCATGGAATCAATAGTGGAGCTATGGCATGAGCTGGTGCCAATCAAACTGCAAGTCTTTTTTTATTCTCATCCTTCCTGTTGTTTTTTCTGTGGAATGGTTCCTTCTCTCCTCCTCCTCTTCTTCCCATTCTCCTCTTCCTCCCCTATCCTCCTCCTGCTCCTCTTTTTCTTCTTCTCTCCCCCACCCTTCCTCTTCCTCTTCCTCTTTCTCTTGATCCTCCACCTCTTTTTTTTGGGGGGGGGGGCAAATACCTGTTATACAGATGACAAAGTTTAGTATGACAGAACTAATCCTGAAAAATAAGAAAAGGAAAACAACCGAGACTTTTCAGTTTCTCAATTTACGAAACCCACAGTTTTATGTGTGATGTCAGTGGAAGCAGCTGGTGGGTGAGTTCACACTTGAATGTGCAAATGGATGGAATGAGCCAATCTGTGCAGGGAAGTTGGTGTAGTGGACCTGCTGGCTGGGTCTTGCTGATTTTTGCAGTGGCGCTCACTGGGAACAGCTCGGGGACCCTGAGCATGGTTCTTCCTTGGTCTGGCGTAGAATTTCCTCAGCTGTTAAAGCAGGATTTTAGACAAGGAGGATGGTTCTGGACCCTTTTAGTTTGAAAATGCATCCACTCTTTTAGCATTCTGATGAGAATGAAGCTGTCTCTGACTGCTCTCTGTCTCAGTTGTATTAAAACAGGCATTTTTTTCAAACTTTTTTTGGAGCCACCTTGACCTTTATCCTAAATAAAACTGGCAGGGAATCTGAGAATATGAAACCGACCAATGAATATCTACTGAGGTTAGAGGGGTGCAGGTTGGGGGTGGAGCATCTGCACCTCTTCTCCTGCCCTCCCCAGGCCACCACAGAACATCCCTACACTTCCAGCCACAGCATGGTAGGGTTGCTGGGCTCAGCAGAATTAAATTCACTTTCTGAACCTACCTCTGTGCAACCAAATCTGGACTGCAAACTTCTCCAGGGCAGGCAGTACTGGAAGCCATTGAAATTCCCATTCTCTGCCATTCCCTGGGGCTGTTCATCATCTCGCAAGGTGACACAGACTGCCTGGGGTCTGCAGCATTTGGGCTTTGGTAGCCTTTGTATCAGGATGATTTGGGACTTCTCAGGTAGGTCACATAATCACTATCTCACAACTTTGCGACCGCAAATTTAATTTCTTTTGAACATTAGGGGCCATTTAAACAGTAGTTTGAGTATTAAATTTGCACTTTATGGGAGTTGGGGAGGAGGGATGGATGGGGGAGTAGTAGGGAAGAATTTCCCAAAACCAAATGAAAGAAGGATGGAAAACATTGTTGAGTTTTTGCTAGGAAAACTGGTTTTTGTTCCCCCTCCAATTGAAATATTCCTTTAAAGCATTGGCAGGCTTACAGAAGTGAAATGAAAAACAAATCCCACAAAAATCCTGGAGTACCATAAAAATAATGAATAAAGTAGTGCAAAATGCTTTGATTTCTGTAATATTTTTCAATAAAGTTGGTGCATTCCAAGCAGATTGTATTTATCTTGAAGGAGGCCTGCTGCAGTGAGGCTTAAGAGTTTATAGCAACATTTTGGTGGTCTTGGTTGTGATATGATAATAAAAGTACTCACATACATGGGCTTGGGGCGTGGGCTTATGAAGGAGGCTGACCTGGGTTCAAATTCCTTCTTCCCTTTGTCTCCCTGGGCCTCCTTAAGTATGGAGCTGTCTTCTCTGGGCAGAGTTTCTTTTCCTGTAAAGTATGAAAAGAATAATGCCACCCCAATTGGTGCTGTCAAGTCACATGAGGAACTTGAAAGGGGCTGGAGGATGGGTATAGGTACCTGGACTGAGCTTGTTTGGGTCAAGAAAGTGACATCAGAGGAGGAAAACTGCTAATTTGACCAAAAAAGTTCTACCTTGTTGTTAAATTTTTCATTTTTATTAATGCATTTCTACTATTTGAATTATCCGTCCATGTCTTTGACATATTTTTCTTTTTAATACTGGTTAGTTGTGGTAAAATATACATAAAGTGAACAAGGTACACTAAGAGTAGAGGTCAATTAGTTCTGACAATTGTATACATCTGTGTAAGAAATCCCTAGATTAAGATCTAAATTATTTCTAACAGCCTAGAATAGACTAGGATTTCCCTCCATTGGTCTACTTGTCTATTCTTGTGCTACTTTTACATTAAAAATTATATAAAAACCCCAGGAATGAAGTCAACAAATGCTATGCTGGATCTCTACTTTGAAAACTACAACACGTTATTGAAAAGAAAACAGAATTACATGGAAGAATAAACTATGTTCATGGAAGATTCTATATGGTAAAGAGGTCAACTCTTCTAAAGTCATCCATAGCAAGTTTTCTTTTTCTTTTTTGGTACTAGGGATTGAACCCAGGGCCATTTTACCACTGAGCTACATCTTCAGCCCTTTCATTTTGAGACAGGGTTCACTAAGTTGTTTAGGGCCTTGCTAAGTTGTTGATGCTGGCCTTGAATTTGTGATCCTCCTGTCTCAGCCTCCTGAGTCACAGGATTACAGGTATGCATCACAGTGACAATTTAGCAAGCTATTTTTTGTGGTCAACAAGCTGATTCTAAAATTTATATGGAAGTTCAAGGGCCAACTTGAAGGTGAAATATGCAAATGAAGGACTTATATTATCAGAAATCAAGATTAATGAAACTATAGTAATTTATACAAAGGAGTATTAAGGGTAAAAGAGTTGAACAGATACTGAAAAAGAGGGCATTCAAATGGCCAATAAGCACATAACAAGTTCTAAACCTCATTAGTCATCAGGGAACTACATAGTAAAACCACAATGTGATATAACCACACACTTGCCAGAATGAAGTTAAAGACAGATATATTCAATGTTGGAAGGAACTGAAGCAACTAGAACACTAATATACTGCTGACAGAAATGTAAATTAGTAGGATCACTTGAGAAAACTGTCAATATTATTAAATTTAAGCACATGTCCATCTATGACGAAGCGATTCCACATTTAGGTATAGACCCAGCAGAAATGCATACAACACACACTAAAGAAATATATAATGATTATCGTATAATGTGAAGTCCAGGTCTATTAATGAAGCTCATCAGCAGTGGGATGGATAGACTGTAGTACAGTCATACCATGGAATACCATGTAACAAGGAGAATGAGTGTATCACACTACATGCAAAGCATAATGATAAAAAAAAAAAGAGGCAAGGCACACACACAAAAAAAAAAACATACACTGTATGAGTCCATGTAAACAGAATTCAAAAACAGGCTAAACTAGCTGATGGTATTGGAAGTCAGCATAGAGTTACCCTGTGGCATGTAGTGGCTGTAGGGGGATGAGGGCGGCCAAGGCTGATGGTCATGTTAAGTAGATACTGAGTATATGGGGGATGTCTTTTTGAAAAATGCATTGAACTATAAACTTATTATTTGTATATTGTAAGATTAATGTATTTTCTTACTTTTTTCCCAAGGGAAAAAAAATTATATAAAAACCCCCAATTGTCAGTATCCTCTTATGTCTTTTCTGTATATTTTTTGGGCGGGGAGGGAATCCTAAGGCAAAACAAGTTTTCTTTTCTTGGATAGGTTTATAGGATTTTTCAGTCACCAAAAACTAAAATGTAATTACCAGAATTGCATATGAGCTATTTTCATTAATACTGCTTGATCTTCAGGGGACCATTTCAATCTAAAGACTTTTTAGTTTTTTTTTTTTTTTTTTTTTTTTTTAGTTTCATAGTTTTCTTCTATTGCTCCTTGGATTGTTGTGTCTCCCGTCATTTTGGCTATGTCCACTGACATTCCTAATAAATGAAAATTGAATTTTTGAATAATTAAAAATAATTCTTCCCTTTTAAAATATTCATCTCTTTGTTCTGGGAAAAGGTCTTGCCTTTATTTTGAATTGCACTGATTTAAAAATTGAAAAGTAGGGGCTGGGGTTGTAGCTCAGCGGTACATCACTTGCCTCGCACATGTGAGGCACTGGGTTCGATCCTCAGCACCAGAAAAAAATAACTAAATATATTAAAAATTTCAAAAGTATTCTAGCTGCTAATTTTTCCTTTCAAGTTGGCAACTGTGCTTCTCATCATTTTATAGAATTTCCTGGTCTCAGATGTCCTTTTCAAATTATCACCTGTTCTTGACACAGTGCTGAGGACACAAATCAGATTATTTCTCAAAGTCTGTTCGGCTTCTTGCAGCAGGGTTTCTCTGGAAGCTCTTCCCTGTTGGTCAGAGTGGTCCCCTCTTGTCACAGCTTTTCTTTCTCTGGCTTCTTTCCTCCATCTGCACATCTGTATTGAGATGCACAGAAATGGGAACTAAGGTGAGTTTTGTTTATTTGGTGCATCTTTATTGAGTCCATACTCTTTGCTAGTCATGCTTCCAGGTGCTGAGGATAGAATGGTGAGCCCTCTAGAAACCATCCCCATTGCTAGGGTTCTTAGACTGTAACAGAGGAGGCTGAACAGGTGACAACAAGGGTGACAAATACTGAGAAGGAGAAGAAGGTCCGACCACAGAGGACTTCAGCACAGTCTTGGTGGGTGCTACAGAGAGTGTCCTGTGAAGGCTCCCAAAGGAAGGTGGCTTTAAGCTGAAATCCAAAAGCAAACAGCAAAGGGGATGAAGCAAGGGGAATCCCCTTGTGCAGAGGCTCTTACTAGCTGGTGTAGTTGTTGAACAATGCTGTAGTGTTTGTCCTTCTTACATTTTGATGTATATGTAATTAATATATATGTATGTGTATATATATATACACACACACACACACACATTACCATCACGTGTACACATGCTATGGCAGGCAATTCATGGTACGGGATGCTGTCTTGACATTGAAAATACCAGCTGAGAGCTGGGGTATGATTTGAAATCCTCTCCCATCATTAGTGGTCAAAGACTCTGAAGGTGACAAATGCACACTGTTTAACAGTGGCCAAGCTCGAGGTCCTCTCCAGTCACAAGGAGTCCTGGGACCCTGACATCTTGACAGGCATCTTTCTCCCCTAGTGTCCAGTGTGCTGAGAGGGTATGGACTCCTGTTTCAGAAGCTGTGCTTAGCAGGAGGAGATGTTGGTGTGTGTGTGGCATGTGTGAAATGCAGAGTGAGCACAGGGGATAGACTGGTGACTGAGTTAGTCACATGGCTTGGCCATTTATGGGTTAAATAGGAGGCTGTGGACTGGCCTGACAGCTTCAACACCCATAATACCTTTGTTTTGGAAAACAGGATTGTGTGATCCTGACAAATCTTGGGAAGGCAGCACACTTGGTTCTTGGGCATTTCCTGTAAAGCAGGGATATTTGTCACACTGAAAATCTTGTTTTCACATATTACATGAAAGATCATATTGGATATTGTATGAGCATGATGGGACTGAGGATGACTTTCGTCCACTGTTTTCTAGACAGATGGTTCTAAATTATGGTTAGAATTCATATATAAGAAAAATTAGCTTTCAGCATTGAGGTATTATCACTTTTTTTGTGTTTCTTTGAGCCCTGTTTAGGTCAGAGAAACATGTCTAGCTTCTTGAGCCGGAACTTCCTGTCTCTGCAGGAAGTGCCAGAATCCAGGCCTGTGATGGGGTTGGGGGCCTTGCATGTGTTCGGGAGGGGGGTGAAGACACATTTCACAGCAATGGAGGGAAGATCTGCACCAGCTGCTTCTCCATTAATGCAGCCCAGGGAGAATTGATGGAATTGTGGAAGGGAGGAAATGTGGATTTTGACCTTTGCAAATACCAGTTTTGAAGAAGAATGTTAACTTCCAGTCATAGGTGGAAAAATTACTACTCAACTTCATGAACCCAAATTTTAGTAAAAAAATGAGCTCTGGCATCCTGGAGAAGATGTCATAATCCCACAATTCAGTCAACCCTGAAGACTAGCCTGTCGATGTGGTCAAGATAGTGGGAAAAGCAGTGTTTCCCACTCCTTAGGCAAATAGGAAAGGGGAGGGATTAAAAATGACCATAGGTGATGCCTATATCCTGTCTGTGTATTGGTTCATTTGTGATTGGTTTGCCCCAAAGAGCTCTCCAGGAAGTCTTGTGGCACAAAGGTAGGCAGAACCTAGGCACCACCACCAAGATATCATTACAACTAAGGCGGGCCTTGGTTTCCAGTGTTTTAAGAGATTTCTCAGCCAAAAGCAGTAGTCATGTCTGATGGTGAGTGTGTGGAATCTCTATTGCCTATCAGAGGAGTTGTCAAGTCCAGAGCTAAAGTTGCATCCTAAGGAGACCCTGGCCCTGCTGCCAGCTCTCCTTTGCTCAAGGAAAAAGAAATGATTCCCCTTTCAGGCAAAGGCTCTAGTTGTGTCCCCACCAAGTTTTCACAAGAGGATCTTTCTGTTCATCTCATGGTCAAAACACAGATCCAACTGGAAAACTGGAAGAACAGGTACCAGACTGAATATAGAAACTCAAGCTATTTCTGCTCATTACCCAAAGTTACACTAAGGGTCAACCCTGAAGCAGAGTGTCTGATGGATGTGTGACTCATCCTTGAAACCCTAGAGCAATGCTGTCAAATGAAACATTCTGATGACCATTTTCTATATCAGCATTGTCTGGGTAGTAAGAGTAAGAAACATTCTGATGACCATTTTCTGTATCAGCATTGGGTAGTAAGAGTAAGAAATACATTTTTAATTTAATTACAATAGACACAGTAGCTAGTTGTTAATGTGTCCAAGAGCACAACTCTGAACACCTACTCCTAAATCAAGGCAGATCCCTACTATCCTGCAGGAATATCAATACAAAACCATGTGAAATTTTTTACTGCACCTAGTTAAAGATGGTGCTTATTATTTATATCACATCTAGAATTTTTCAGGAAGGTTCATGGGGGAGTTCTTTCTGGTTTAAATATCAGGACTGACTGAGCTTTATGTAGACCAATTTTATTCAAAGATGTTGGAATTCGTGTACCATTATATTTCTCTGTCTGCGTCAGTTGTTGAAAAGGTCAGATCTGAATCCAAGAGCCACCTTTACAAATCTAGAAGTCTCTGCTACATTTATATTACATTCTGGCTTCCTTCTGGGCTCTGCTTTAACTTCCTCTGTACATGGAAGGACAGCAGGTTTTTTCTGAAAGATCCCTCCAGATGCTCATCTCAGATTGTCTGGCAAGGAGCTGACATAGTTGGGGGACCCTCCCCACAAATTTCCCACCTCTAGTAGAAGGGGTTTCATTAACTTAACTGACCACATGGTTTCCATTTCTGGTTGGTGGCATTCCCCAGGAAATGCTGTAGGCAGTCGAAGTCTAGGCTCAGATGTGACTAGTCTTTGTCTTCAAGTTCCATGGGACCATTCCCATGTTACCCAGCAAAAGAAGAACAGAGGAGCCCCTCCCATGGCACACAGACCAGTCTGTACCCAGCAGCCATGCCCAGGCTCTGGGACCCTCTGAATGAAAGAGCAGAAGAGATGGATCCTCTTCTTGTTGATCTGCATTTTGCAGATACCCCATCCCCTTTCTCTATCCCATAGGCATGCCATCGATGTTGTCTTTATCCCTGCTCTTACATCTCACTGTCTTAATGAAATCATTTTATCTTGCTATCATGTATCCAGTTTGAGAAGTTGCATTAAATTCTAGGAAAGAAGGCAACAAAATACCATTTAAATTAATAAAAATAAATAGAGCAGGGACTTCCTATTTCCTGCACACCCAAGTCTCACTCCTGGTAGCCTGGTGGTTTGAGTGCTAAAGGGGTGACTGCGTGCAGAGAGCTCAGAACTTGAAGCTCAGCACAAAAAGGACCAAGAACTAATATTTCCAGATTTTACCTTTCCAAAACCCAGAGGCCAAATGTCAGGGGGCTTCTTCACTTCTTCTTCTTCCTTTTGTAGGATTGCAGGGTTAGGAAGGAAGGAAGTTAAAGGATCCAAAAAGGATGACGGAAGAAGACAGAGAGGAATAAGGGGGGACTCTGTTCACTGAGGAACAAGTGGCTCATCTATTTAGTTCAGGAGCTGGGCCCGAAACCCCATCAACCCACGGAACCTCTATAGGGAGAACTAATAGGATATTCTTTGGGACTCTGTTTGGTTTTGCTTGGCCATGACCTGAGGGCTCTCCTACTTCTTCCAACTACTTGAGATCATTGTATCCATCAGGAGCCTGGAATTTAGGAACGATTCCATCAGTGCTGGCTCTTGTGATGACTGCCGATCCATTTTGTCCATTCCCCTGTCTCTCCTAGGAAAGGTCATTCCAAGACTTGGAAACCTCCCACTCTACCCAAGATGTGGGTACCACCAACAACATGTGAGACATACTGTGACTATGCAGCCCCAAATGAAAACTACAGGACTTTCCATCTCTCCCCATCCCCTCTAATACTTCCTGCCTCCCAGTCAAAGGAGAAACTGTTTAGAAAAATCAGGCCAAGATTACCCCAGAGGGAAAATATGTTTTGAGTCTAGTGAAGGCCTTTGCTGAGTGACATTAATTATACGCATTTAGATTTGACATTATTAATTAACCTTCTCAGCTGTTTATATTGTAGCCTCTTATTAAAACAATATGATTAAAACAAATAATTAAAGAATATCACTACCTCCTTAAATGTGTACATCATTTCAAGCTTACAAAAGACTTCTATCTACACTCTCATTTGATGTGAACACTGATTCTATGAAGTTAATATGGAAAGATTTAGTCTTTTTTCTTCATTGTTTCATTATGATAAAATTATGTATAACATAAAATTTACTTTTTTCCCCCATTTTTTAGCATATGATTTAGTGGTATTAAGTACATTTCCAATACAATGTAACCACTATTCACTTCCAGAACTTTTTAATCATCCCAAACAGCAAGTTCATGTTTCTTAAAGAACTACATTTCCTCTCCCCAGGCCCCTCTAGCTTCCAGTGTGCTTTCTGACTCTGTAAATTTGGCAATTCTAGGTACTTTTCTTATGAATCATGCAATAAGTGTACTTTTGTATGTGTCTTCTCTCAAATGGTGTCATGTCTTCAAGCTTCTTCCATGTTGCGGCATGTATTGGAATTTCAATCTTTTTTTAAGCCAAATGACATTTCACTGTATATATATATACACTGTATTTTATTTCTCTAAAGACGTTTGGGTTTTAATAAATCTTTTTTTTTTTTTTTTTTGGCTATATTGGGCTGCTGTCAGCATCAGCAAGCCATAGTCTTATTGGACAAAAGTAGTGAAGAGATTCATGTGGTCATGTGAGGTAGGGCAGGGGCTCCGGACCCTCACTGCATGTAAGAATGGCATCTGGGTCCTGGCTCTGGGCACTGCTCTGGACCTACAGAATATCTGATTCTCTCAAAGTGCAGCTGGATGGGGGCATTTTAAAGCAATTCCCCCCAGTAATCTGTGCAGGACAAATTGAGGGTCATGGAGCCTGAAATAGCAGGATTTCCCAGTGGGCTCTTGCCGGCTTTGTTCTTTGGGTTGCCCCTTTTTCTTAGTAAATCTGCCTCTCATAATCAGTGGATCAAAGTGGATCCTCATTATATCATTTTAACTCATAATTTGTAGCAGGAAAAAGAAGACAGATTTTTAAATCAAAATTCAAGCTTTAAAAAGAAAAGCCTGCTCCTGATATCAGGAAGCCAAATGTTGGTTTGTTGGCTAAATATATGAATCCGTTTGCTTCTTGCATTTTAATCATCTCATTTTAATAACACACCACAATACAAACAATTGTGTGGGTTAATTCAGCTCCATTTAAGAAGTCTTGTTCTGTACGCCAGAGCTTGTTGTTCTGTCTAGTTAAATGCTCATGCATTAAAATGCTAATAATTAAACTGTTACGATTGACTAATGAACTCTGCCAGCGATAAATGATGGTCTTGTTAGATTCGCTGTGCAGCAAGCTCCCTTTGTACTGAGAAAGTTAAAGGTTAAAGTGCTCTTGAAACCAGTGAGTGGATCTAGAAGCAATTACGATTTTTCCTTGAAACTAATAGTTACTACAATAATGTTTCAATTCCAACCCAGGAAGAGTAAAAAGAATAAAGAGGGAGGGGATGACTCTGAGCTCTATTCACAGAGAAGGACGTGGAGCTTTATTTAGTCCACAAGGCAGATGGCGTGGTCATTCAGACTAAAGCCCACTTAGTTACAAACATCCTTCTTGGAACCCAGTCTCCCAAGGATGCGAAGGGAGATGATGACTTTTCAGGACACAGCAGCAGGTGACCCAAGCTTTGTGGTGTTATTTGGAACACAATGGTTAAGTAGTGCAGGAAATTGCTCTGCAGCTCTCTGTGTGATTTGGGGAAAGTTGCTTAATCTCTCTGGACCTCAATTGTCTCATTTTCAAAAGCGAGATAATAACAACAGCTCTCCACGCCAAACAATCACTTTGTCTTGGAGCAGCCGATTGCCATTCTTGGGGTCGTGGCCTCTGGTTTCCCTCACAGGGCATCGCTTCCTGGCTCTTGGTTCACAGGATTTGGTGAGAATTGATGTCAACCACGCATGTTCCAGGGGTAAGCATGTGACCCAGGTCTGACCAATCAGAGCATCACACTTGTCTGTTCAAAAGTGAGCCTCATAAGAACTGGTTAGAAAAATTCCAGAGCTCTAGCCAGAGCAATCTAGAAAGAAGCACCCCCTTTTCCTAAACTGGATCCTGGAAGGGCGTGAACCTGGGCAGCACGAGATGGCCTTCCTCTCATAGGTAGAGCAGAGCTGAGGCTCAGGAGCTGGGTCCAGCCTCACTCTGGTTTTCAATGACAAGAGCCTTTTCTTCTCCTCGTAAGCCAGGTTGAGTTGAATTTCTGTTGCTGGCCACCAACAGAGTGTGCCAGGGTTATTACAGCGTTAAGTGAATGCACACATGGTGCTTTAGAAGACTCCTGATACACCATGACAAGATGACAAAAGGGAAATCAGGAAATGGACCAGCAGGACGGTGTGGCTTCGGCCCCTTCCTGTGTGTTGTTATGTGGATCCTCAAAGCCAAAGGACTTTAAGGCACTAGGGGGCTTCCCTTCCTGAAGACTCTGTATATACTATAAAACTATACTTTTTTTCCCCCATAAAGGAAGCAGTCTGTGAAAAAAGATCATGAACTCCATTCCTCTGCAATATTCCTTGTGTTCTGAATGATCTTTGGATGCCAACTCAATGGTGGCCACATTTAATCAGCCAGCCAGGTTCTGAGCACATGCTGAGAGCCTGTGTTTGGAAGGGTTATGTGGAGGGAAAAGCTTAGGCTCTTAATCATGTACTGTCTAGGTGACCTTAAGTAGGTCACTGCCCCTCTCTGAGACTCCTCATCTCTAGGAGGAGGAGGATAAAAACCCCTGTCTTCAATGGATGTTGAGGGTGATTTAGGAGGAATGGGAAAGCACAATGGTTAACCACTTACATGGAAGATCTTTAGTTTTTATATATACCTTTGTATAGTGTGAAGCAAAAGCCCAATATAAATATATGGGGATGAATATATAATCTTATATAGGCTCATTCTAGGTATTCCTTATCTCCCTGATAAGTTAATTCTTTAGATGAATGTTTGTTAAGCATCTACTATGTGTGCGAGCCTGTGAGAGGTAGGAGGGATATAGCTATGAGGAATTAGACACAGCCTCAGCTTTTATGAAGTTTGTAGGCTAGTGGGGGCCAATGGAACCAATGGAACCTGGCACAATAAATGTCTAATTACAAATGAGGTTAGTCCTGTGATGGAAAAAAAAAATGGAAAGTGTAGAAGAATAAGAAAGGAGAGCTGTGTTTGAACAGTCAGGACGGGAGGCCACTGCAGCTCTCTGAGGATGTGAGTTTTGACCAGAGATGAGCAGGGTGAGAAAGAATCAGGACCATGAGGGGGAAGAAGAGCGGTTTAGGTCAGTGCAGCAGCAGCAGCCAGAACTAGAGCCTCAAGGCCCAGAGGAACCAGGCTCTGGGAGATCTTAGCTTCTCCAATGCCAGGGGCTTCTAGCATAGGGTGACACAGAGCCATCTACCAGGGAGAAGAGCATGCGGGTCTGTAGGACTGTTCACCTGCAGGCCCATCTCTTTCTTTCAAGCACAAGGTTGGGAAGCTTTCCCCTTTTGTTGACATTGAGCATGGAAATGTGACTTGCATTGGTCAACAGGATGTGGCCAGAAGTGATGTGGGTCACTTTCTGTTCAAAGCTTTAAGACCCCAAACTCGGTTCACTTTGTTTCTCTCCCCCTGCCCCAGCCTGGCTCTGTACCCTGGCTCTGTACCTTGTAGGTCTGTACCTTTGAGGGAGAGGATGTGGAATAGACATCCCTTGACCCACATGGATGTGGAATAAGAGAAAGAAATTCTTGCTGTGCTCAACCCCAGAGATTATGGTGTGCTTTGATTATGACAGTATTGTATACATTGAAATATCCTATACAAATTCTAATGACATGATAATGATGTAGGGAAATAGGATCCCTACTGCCTGAACCCTGGGGAAGCCTACAGACAGTTCCAGAATTTCCTGGCTCAAGAACAGCACACTGGAGCCCTAATTCACAGGCTCTGTCCTCTCCTGCAGCAGGGACCCCTCTTCTGCAATTCCATATAGTATATGTAGGTGGGTCCCCTGACTCTGAAGAAAGTTCTAAGAAGAAAAGGTGGAGACACTCAGCATGCCCTTGAGATAAGGCTCTGCCAGCACCCACAGAACTGCCCACTGCCTGTGGCAATGTCAGACATAGCCTGAGAAGTGACAAAGCTCACAGACAGCAGCTGCCACAATCTGGTAATGAAGGCTCCACCAGCAGCATCTCTGAGAAGTCTGCAGACTGTCTCCCTAAATTTTCTTCCAGAGAAGAATAAGTATGGAAGTCTAAGATAGAAATGGGGACCAAACTTCTTAGTACCTAGGAAAGTAGCTGGCATGTAGTGGGCACTCAGTAAGTATTAGATGTGTGAATGCACAAATGGATGGATGGATGGATGCATAAATAGATGGAAGGAAGGATGGATAGATGGATGGATGGATAGAAGACAGGGTGGATGGATGAATGGATGGAAAGAAGGAAGGATAGATGGAAGGATGGATGAGTGGATGGGTGGGTAGATGGATAAAAGGTATCATTGGGAGATTTAAGGGTGGGATGGAGGCTGAGGATAACCCTGCTCCCAACTAGCAGAGGTGGGTACTGAGAGTGTGGGCACCTCCCCCTGACATCTTCCTAGTGCCCATGAGGGAATCTTTGGGAGAGATGAGACAGGCTCAGGTGGCATCAAAGGACTCCCTGAGTCTCTTGAACTCCCATACCCCAACTCTACCTTCTCACAGACATGAGGCAACTGAGTCTGATTCCAGGCTCATATTCTGGCCCAAAGCCTTGGAGCAAGGGGCAGGTCCCAGAGTGGGACCTTGAACAGCTGTAAGAATTCTCCTTCATGGATCTACTCCAGGGCAGCAAAAGCCCAACTGGAAGCCCAAGCGGAAGTTAATGGGAAAACCATTCCATGCACTTAATGAATTTCTAAAAATCATTTGTTAACACTCTAAGACCTTAAAACTTAATTGTTTAAAAGACTCTCAGTCTATTGACTCCATAAACGTGTTTTAGATTTATGTGTTAATGTAACAATAAGCAGTGTGCGTGTAAATGTGCCAACACACTTCATTCAGCACCACCACTCTGCAGCCGGCTGCTCTGCAACCAGGGTGGTGCCCACCTGCCCAGTCACAGAAATGCTGTCTGGTTTTCATGTCACTGTCTGTCATCCCATGCAGGTGAGCGGCAGTGCGGTGAATCAGTATGTCTTCCCTCCTGAGCCAGCAGGTGCATCTCTACATGTACAGCCTGCTCAGTGGCCACCGTTCTGGCGAGCAGAATCTGTGGCTGATGGCTGCAGCAAGCAGCATTCATGGGAAGGGACATCCTGAGACCCAGAAGGCAAAGAGTGCCAGGAATCTGAGCTGTGAGGTCTCGTTAATGAGGGGCACCGAGGCAGCTCCCAAATGCCAGGCTACCTGGAGAATCTGGCAGAGGTCTCATCAAGAGCAACGTGCTCTTTTCTTTTCAGCTGGCAACATGGGAACAAATTCATAGGAAGGGGGTTTACAAGACGCACAAAGTCAACTGCTCAGCCATTTCCACACTGGCTGAGTCCATTCTTGACTCCTGTTTTCAACACCCTGTTTGGAGAATGATGCAGAAATCCTGCAAAGTGGCCAGAGGGAGGTGACAATCACGTGGCAGTATTGCCAAGCAGCATTGTATTTTGCACTATGTGGAGGGAATCAAGGGAGCACCGAGATGGGGAGATAGATAAAGACCCGACTAACCACTTGCAGGTCTGCAGGGGATTTTCAGGGGTGTGCCTGACCAGGCTTATTTCTAGATGGCAATGGTGGGTTTGTTGTTGTTGTTTTAATAAAGCAGGAGGGACTGGTGTTAGATCTGAGGAAGGCCATCTTGAGGTAAAGGTTATTTATGGCTGCAATGATTTCTTTTACCAGGCTTGAGAACTGAATCCAGGGCCTCGCACATGCTAGTCAAGTGCTCTACCACTGAAATAGCCCCATTCCCAGCCCCGATCTTCTGATTAAGGTAGTAGAACCTGCCCCATCCTGAAAACCCTTAGGAATCTGTCTTCTGAATTCTAGGCATGTATTTGCTACAGACAGGAGATGTAATTTGATTTGACAACTCTTAACACCCCCAGCCCTCATCCCACAAAACGAAATAAAAATAGTGAAAAACCTCTCCTCTCATTTCCCATTTTAAATTTCTACCTAAGTGCATTTCTCAGAGGCAAACATAGCAACACCAAATTTGTATATTTCAAGGAAGTTCTTTTACTGACTGTGTGTTTATTGTAGGCAATTGGGGAAACACTGTGGAGGGTCTGTCCTGTTAATCCCTGGGCCTGAGCAGAGATCCAGGCCATGAGCCTAGTCTAGGGCCAGGGTGACCATCACATAGCCCTGTGAGGGCCTGGCACTTCCTCTCTGGACAACAGTTTACCAGCATCTGAGTCCTGACCTCAACATTTCTCATTTCTGTCAGAGTCGAGTCTGAAGATTTTTACTGCATGTTTTTTTTTTTTTTTTCCCCCATGTAAAACTTCCCGGGGACAAAAATCAACATCACCCTTCACGTTGCCAGTTTTCTTGCCTGCTTTGTTGGCATGGGTCACAATTAGACAAGCCAGGCTGACTGGTGGGGACTCAGTCCCTACGAGGTGAACCAAGTCACTCACTCCAGACCCCGATTCTACCTCTTCAGAAAACAGGGCCTTGGTCTGGTCCTTGCACAGCTCCAAGGCCTCGGCGGCCCACAGTGTGGCCCCAGGTGGCCATCATGGTCACAATGGCCTTGTCTGGCTGTCAGAGGACCCCACTGGGCATATTGCCTTCCTGGGGTCTTAGCAAGGAATGCATTTCTACTGGAACCACATCCGGGCCTCACCTAGCCTCTGACAGGAGACACCTGCAGCCCTTCACCCAGGTCACCCGAGGCGGGTCCCAGCTGCTGGTCTGGAATCCTGAGAAAGTGCCCAGCTCCAGTCTTCCCCACATCCAAGGACAGCCGGCGGCTCAGAAGACCACCTGTTTGAGTAACAGAGAATCACTGGATGCTTCATTTAAAGTCACCAGAGAATAAGCACATTGGAGCATTAAAACACTGTCAATTTGATACTTTTTGGAATACAGAAGAAAGCATTAAGCTAGACAAGGCAGAGACACATGAAGTCAACTGCTCCACTATTGCCACCCTTTCCTGGGTATCCAGTGCCCGCCAGGCCTTCAGTCCCACAGGCCTCCCGTACCCGCACTCCCTTAGGAATGCTATGCATTTTCAAATAACACAGAAGGAGATGGAATCCCACTTTATAAACTTCTCTCAAACGATCTTGCTTTGTTATACTCGGCTACAGATCGGTAGATTCTGAACCTACCTTGATCTCTTTTCTTTTTTTGACACTTACACACACCCACACACATATAATTTACACATTTAAGGTTTCTCATGTATGCTGTTTTTAAACACAGGCTTTTAAAATACTTGCTTCCCCTACTGTTCCTGCACCACCTACTTTAAACTCATAACCTGTTATGCATCCTTCTGTACCTTATTCTGTGCTTGTATCGTAATATATATATATATATATATATATATATATATATAATCATAATATATGATACAAGCACAGAATAATATATAATTATATATTATGTATTATGATATATATTATGATACATAATATCATACTATATAATCCACATCCGAGGTATATACATATTTTATATGCACCACTGTGCTGTTTTTTTTTTTTCCATGCACCAACATGTCTGGGAAATGGAGGCAATCAAATAATGACATTCTCACTCACTCGCAGTGGGAGATAACCCACATTTATTTGAACATTCTCCCACTAAGGGTGTTCACTTTATCTCTTTATTTTGGCTACTACAAACAGTGGTGTGCCACACATCCTTGTGTGCTTAGATGGGAGTCCGTGTCTTCAAGTCATTATTCGTCCACTGCAGAAGAATGTAAACTCCTAGGAGTGAAAATCTTGAGACTCTGGATAATTGAAGAGAGAAAACAGAAAACAAGCAATGTACACGGTATAAGCAGGCAGCTTCTGAGGTTGGAACATTTTCTGCCCTTGTCCCTAAGTAGTCCCTTTGGCCTTTCTATAGTCAGAGTCAGAGCAATGGTCCTACACTACCCAAATTCTGCCTAAGGCTGGTATGGGACAGTGTTGTGCCGTCCAGTCGAGGAGGCTCCTTGCTCAGAAGTGTCCCTGGTCTCTCTGCGTACTCCTGCCTCCCCATCTCCAGTGGAGGTTTGCTCCAGGGGACTGACTGCTCTGGGGTTCTTATGAGGTAATAGGAGAAGGTTGGGGCGGCTGCAAAGAAGCACTTCCTGGAAAGGGGTGCACAATGTCAGCACCAAAGTGTACCTCATCTTAAGGCAGCCTTGGACCAGCTTAGCTCCTAGCAGATCTTCTCTCCTTTCCACCCAGACTGTGTGGCCTCACAGAGGGATTTGGCATCACTTAAAGTGACTGCTTGGAACATAAGTTCTCTCTCTTCTTTGATGGAAAAATTACTACAATTGAACACGACATCCACCTGCTGTTTCAGCATCAACAGATGAATGAGTCATTGGGCAATGTTGTCCGTGAACCGTATCCCTGGACCAGAATGAGCCTAGGGGAGTGGCAGGGTAAGGACATCCTGGTGTCCAAAGCTTGTCCTGTGTGCACAATTGTCCTAGTTCAAATGGGGCTGCTATAACACATATCAGCAATCAATTAGCTGCAAATAGCACACATTTATTTCTCACTGCTCTAGAAACGAGGAAGTCCAAGATCTGGGTGTTAGCAGGTTTGGGTCAGGCAAGGGCCCACTTTCTGGTTTGTCGATGGCACCTTCTTGTTGTGTCCTCACGTGGAGGAAGGGGAAAGGCAGCTCTCAGGGTCCTCTGACACATGGGCACTTGACCGATTCATGAAGTCTTCAGCCTCAGGAGATGTAATTGTTTCCAAAGACCTCAGCTTCAAATACCATCCCCTTGAGGGGGACATTTCAGCATATGAATGAGGGGGACACACACATTAGGACCAGTGTGCTGAGATATGGCTTCCCTTCCTGACCCTGCACCTGGTGCTCCTACAGAGTGGGAAGGAGGAGGGAGGCGCAGTCTGAGGCACACAGGCTTTTGAACCAAGTGAAGAATGCTTAGTTTCACCAAGAGAAAAGGTGCTCCATGGAAAAGATCCCTGGCATATTTATAAAAATATCAGCGACATTGCAGATGCCATGGGAAAAATAGGGATGAGTTAGGGGCTGAGCTCTGGTTGTGTGTCTGCTGCCCCAAAGCTGGAACCTACAAGTTGACATCCCACTTATCTGGGTCTCAGTTTACCCACCTGGAAACTAAAACCATTATACTGAATGCCTTCCAAAGCCACTCTCAGCTATGAAACTCCATGTTTGTTTTAATTAAAAATAATTATATTGCTATATTGTGTGCATGTACAAATATGTAACAATGAATCCCACTATGAGATACAACTATAGGGTACCTATATAAAAAAGAACATTTTTAATATAACAAATGCAATCAAGCTTCTTATAGAAAAATCAGAAAATACAGGTGGGTCAAAGAAAGAAAATTTAAAAAGTATAAAATCTATATTGCTGAGCAGTAGACAACACTTAAAAATGCACGTCTAACCTCATAGGACTTTTAAAATTCAGCATACATTTCCTTTAGTATTTATATTAAATTAAATACTTTAGGTATGGGACCCCATGAGATACATAGCATTACAATAAACTTATTTGTCACTTAAGACACTATTGGCATTTTAACTGAAAAGACTCCATATGCAGATGCTCCACATTTGATTAGGGCTGAACACTGACGGGGTTTTATCTTTTCCACTCTTGTTCGTAAGGCTGCGAGGATGTCCTGCTGGCCACCCCTTCACGCACATCTTTATTGAGTGCATCACTCTCTGTATCCTCCATTGTGGTGGTTGGAAAGGTACAAACAGGAGACGTGTACAAATTGTGGACAGCAGAGGCCAGCATGTTCTGTCGTATGTGGAGAGGAAGGGTTGGAGTCAAAGCCCAGACAAAGTCAAAGCCCAGGTGGGGGGCATCTCTGTGTCAGGCTGGCTCTGCCTGGCCATTGGGGGGCTGAGAGTTTGGTGATGGGAGGTTCACAGTGACCATTGGAGGACCTGCCCCATGGGAAAGGGCCCATGGGAGGCAATCCTGTGTGGAATACTCTAGAGCCAAGGATTATCCCCATCTTATGGATGAAACTGGTGCAGAAAAAGGTTTAATAATTTGCCCCAAATCGTGCCACCTATGTGTGCCAATTTTTCTGGAGGTGTGCAGAGTCTCAGGTACAGCAGTGAGTCATCCTGTTGCCTGGAAATCAGGAGAATGTTCTCTGATAACAATCATTGCTCCACTATTCCTTGAGGAAAGAACGAAGGGGTTCTCCTTCAGTGACTCTTGGAATGCTCTTTCATTACCCTCCTCATTAGGAAAGGGGAGGAATTAAAAAAAAAAAAAACACAAAACTGAGGTCTCATAAACAAATCCTTGCAAGATCACCAAGATAATAGGCCAAGAGCCCCTGAGTTCCTTCATAAGAAAAAAACCTTGGGCTGGGAACCGGCTGGTGAGCTCTGAGAGCCCAGCACAGGTTGGTACAAGAGCTCAAGTGTGGCTTGTGCTGTGAAGCAGAGGAAGGCCATCTGTACCCATTTCACAGATGAGAGCCCTCGGGGCCCAAGGGTGCAAGGGATGGGTCTGCCAGTGCAAGGGGCCAGCTGTAGCAGTGCTGGCGATTCCTTCTGGGTCTACAGATGACCATCCCTGCCTTACCAGCTCCACTCTTGAAAGGGTGGAATGAGGTAATGTCTCAGAACGTCCCTTGTAAACTATAAAATATTATATGTCTATGTGAGAGATTACTATACTTATAAAGCTAAATTATAGCAGATTTTAAATGAAAAGCTCAAATAGCCAAGCTGCCGAATGCTAGCTCTTCATACTCATTTCCTGATGGGACAAAAGGAAGAATTGCGAACATGTACTGAGTTCTGCGGGGGGATCTAAATGCTTCTACGCTGTTAACCCATTGAATCCTCACAGGTGCTACAATTATCCCCATCTTATGGATGAAATGGGTGCAGAAAGAGGTTTAATAATTTGCTCCAAATCGTGCCACCTATGTGTGCCAAGTTTTCTGGCACTCAAGTCTATGAGGTGTTCCTTGGTCATATAAAAATGTACCAAGGCCCCTCAAAAGAGGACTTGGGTATGGTTTGAACATTCATGGGTCTTCAGTAAGTCTAGGCAGCCCAGAGGTTTAGCCCCTGTTTACCAGCAAGATTGGCTACCCCAGTTGGGGGTCCTTCAGCATTCCATGCTGGGGACTGTCCCAGGACAGAGAGATTTAGCTGACCCATGACCCAGAGGACCCCTTTCTTTCTGAGTGACATATGCAGATATCTCTGAAGATGGCCATCTCTCCTCACTGGCAATCATGAATTTTTATGAAGCCGGTCCAGAATTCCCAGAATCCAGTCGGGTGCACTTTGCAGACCCTAAAATGCTGTCACCATGGAAGGTTTCATTGCTTGCACCTGCTAAAACATTTGAGGCATTTGAGAGGCAGTGAAACACATTTGCTTTTCATTTTATCTGACTTTGGAAACCTTTGAAGTGTTTAATGGTGGAGCCCAGGAAAGATCTCCGCCTCTTAATCATTTACTCGTAAGGCACATTCTCGGCTGTAGCCTGTCAAGCAGAAACTGAACTGAGCCCACTTTTATTAAGTGTCACATGCCCAGTCACTGTTCATTAAAGGTGTTTTAAGGTTTGAATTATGTAATTTATGAGAAAAAGAAATAAAAATTCCATTGTTTTATTAATATGCAGCCCAAGATCTCTTGCTCATAACAAACTTGAAGGTAAGTTGGGCTAAAGGACATGAGGGGGCAGTTGGGGGTGGCCTTCCATCCTCCCACCATCTGTGCTGCCCTGGCCTCCCACATCCACACCGTCCCACCCCAGGCAAGAGCATGGCCAGTGGCCACCCCAGCCCGTCCTCCCAAGCTCCCGTCCCCGAGGCCTGATGCCATAAGAAATTCCTTTTCTCTTTGCATGTCCTCTACCTCTTTCCCAGAAATACCTGGAACAAACAAAAAGCAGGAAAAAGAATTCCTCAAGAGATCTCAAGTGGCCATCATTGGGAACTAACAGGCCTCTGACTCAGGAGGGCAGCCAGGGGCTGGGCCTCATGCATTTCCTGGTGTGCTAGGCACCTGCCCCAGGAGGATGATCTCAGTGCATCCTCACCATCCCTTAAGGGAAGAAGCAACTGCCCCCATTTTAGATAAGAAAAAACAGAGTTAGCAAGATGTGGCCCAGGGCTGCCCTTGTCTTTTCCTCTCAGACAGAGGGAGCATCCTAAGCCCGGGTCAGCCTCCTCGGGATGATGACACTGGGACCGCCGAGAGTGTGGACCACTGAGGCAGCGTGGCCTTTCCTGGATGGGCAGTGCTGTGTAGAGGCCCCACAGGCCTGTGCAGGGCCAGCTGCTTTCATGAAGGACACTTTCCTCCTGGGGATCCTTGGCATGCCATTGAACCCTATAGAATTCCACATCCTCAGAGGATTCACACAAGAGGTGCTCATGGAGCCTCCCTCAGACCCTCTCCTTGAGGCCCCCAGTCCTCTCCCCAGCTCCCAAACAATGGGGGGGGGAGCCAGCCACACGTGCCCTGGAGGTGGCTGTGAACTGGCCAGTTCTTCCTTGCTCTGCCTTCCCTGACCAGCACATGAAGCCCTGATGGGAGAAATGTCATTTTCCAAAGTGTGGGCAGCCCCAGAATTTTAGCCCTTGGTAAGGATTTGCAGACCAGCACAGCTGAAGGGATTTCTCACCTCCACACGGCCCCACTTTCCTGCCCACACAGAGAGAATCAAGAACTTGATTTTTGAGCATTTTTTTAATCAAGTGACTCATGTGTTACAGGTGCAAAGTTGCACCAGGCCTTTCCTTTGGCTCGGATTTGTGAGTTTTTAGTTCTGAAAGAGATGTCAGGTGCTAAGGTTTTCCTAAGACGTCTAACAGGAATGATGCAGAGTTTTGAGAACAGAGGAGCTGTAAAGTCTGGGCTGGGGCCTGGGCGGGGCGGGGCGAGGGCTGAATGAATTCCCTTTTGGGAAGTTCCCTTCTCCCAGCTGAAGCAGAACAGGAAAGGCCCTGTTTGCAGCAGGTGAAGGGGTGGGCCAACCTGTACAAATCGACGTCAATCATTGACCCACTTAATTTCCAATGACCAGCTCAACTGATACTGCGATAGTGCTGGCTGCTGGCAATCTGGACTGTAGGAGCCGTTGACTTTGATCTGCCAGCTCAATTTCCATTAGCAGTGAAACCACAGACCTCTGTGGGGCCACAGGCCGGAGGGTTGTGACGTCTCCCAGAGCCTCACGGGAGCCCTCAGCTGCTTGTCCTGATGCCCAGAGAGCTCTGCATAGCGGCCCAAGAGTCCCTTTAGCTCACTGATGCTGCCTGTGTTCTTTGCATGAGGCCAGGCACTGGGACCCAATGAGGAAAAAGCTATTCCAGCTGGTGGGAGGGACAGAGGAGACAGGTGATTTCAGCACACAGGGCCCAGATGGGGTCTGGATGGGGGCTGGATGGGAGCTGGATGGGGAGATGCAGGCAACCATGGGGGCTGCAAGGGCATCAGGGAAGGCTTCCAAGAGTTGGAGAGGATAAAGTGGAAGCTGGGAGGGAAGGTGGCTCAGCAATGGCAGAAAAGAAGGTGCAGAAGGAGTTTCTGAGGAGTCTGGAATTTGTCCAAGGGAGTAGGGAGCCATGGCTGGGCCTCAGGAGGGTGGACGACACAAAAGATGAATTGGCTAGAGGGCAGAGAGGGCTGGGAAGGGCCCACTTAGAGCAGTGAGACCAAGTTGGAATTTGACATCCGCAAGGCATTTTGGATCAAGCAAGGCCTAGCCTGGGCACATGTGCTGTTCAGGAGAGATTCTGCCAGGAGTCCAGCCCTGGGATAGGACAAACCCCTGAGGGCCACTAATGGCAGGGCTCCATGGCATTGTCTGGGCTCCTCCTCCAAGGTGAAAACTCAGTGGTGGGGGAGGACACACGAGGAAGAGGGCTCAGGAGGCAGATGTAAGTGCACCCCTTCCTCATCGCCTAAGATTTAACTAAATCGTTGGGGTTGGGCTATTTTGGGGTCTGAAATCTGAGGAAAGAATATTCCTTGGACTCCAGACATGCATCAGGCAGTCATGGGCAGTTGTGTAGGCTGACCTCAAAAGCAGGTGGCCATGACAGATGAACCTGGGTGGCATAAAACCTCTGTCAAGCAGCAGGATGTCTTGGCCTGAGTGTTGAAGACTGTTTTATTTTGTTGTTGTTGTTGTTGTTTTGGGTTTTTTTCCTCATGAGGAATTCTGTGGTAAAGAGAGGAAATCACTACATTCTAGAAAATTCTCAGGCCTTTCTTGCAAAAAAAAAATTTACTGTGAATCTCATGTAAGCAATTATTTTTAAATTAATTGAATACTTACTGTGTCCTGGCACTTTTGCATATTTTCACAAGTGAGTTCATTTAATTTCCCCATCCCTGAGAAATGGGGATTGTTATGTCCATTTTCACTGGTGGGGAAATTGAGGCCTAGAGAGAATAAACCACAGGTGCAAGTCCACGTGACTGAGAAGTGGAAGACTTGGGCATTGTCAAGCATGACAGGGAAGTTCAGCCATGGCTGAGTCAGTCTCTAGGGATTCCTGTCATGGAGATGGAGAAACCTCCTGCTCTGTAGGGGTGCCGAGTTGCGTGAGCAGGCACAAGGGTGTCGGGGAGAGGCGAGGCAACCTCTGTGTGCAGAATTCCGCCTTCTGGCCCTGCTGGGAGCCCCTCCCTTCACTGGGCTGTTTAACAGGAAGGCTCCAGCTGCCGGCCTGGGTTACATGCTCTGAATTTCTGTACATCTTCCTATTGACTGAACAATGCTGCTCACTTAGATGAATCCAATGATCGAGGCTTTTCAATGGAGGGATGCAGTGCTGCCTGTCTGTGCAGCCTGAAGAGGAGAGAGGGCGTGACCTGGCCCACCCTCTGCCTGTCTCCAGTGGAGGGCCCGTGACAGGGGAAAGGAGGACCATGGAGGCTGGAGGAGCATTGCCTCCTGCTGTCCAGGTCTGCTCTGAAGGGTTCCCGTGGCCTTGGGTCTAGGCAGCAGCCACAGTAGGACTCAAGGTGAGGGCTGACCCGGGGGAAGTCAGATGCAGTGGGCAGGGTGGTGTTTACCCCTCAGGGGCAGAAATCAAAGTGCTTGCACCCAGCTCCAGAAAGCTGACCCAGGGCACCCCCTGGGATGCCACAGTTGCTTTGTCCTGAGGTGGAAAGAAAGAGAAAGACCCCTTCTGACTGTATAGCAAGCCCTGGGGGAGAAGCAAGGGCACTCTGCCTCTTTTCTGGGCTGGCCACTATGCTGGGCACCTTGCAGGCCACTCTCCAGGATGACCAAGGTGACCCACATTTCACAGAGAACACTGAGGCTTGTAAGGAGAACTTGCTGTGCACCATCTCGGGATGGAGTTGGGGCCCACTTACTGATGACTCAATCCAAGGAGAAGGGTTTGGGTGGATGGGGTCTGTTTTAGAAGATGTACAAAAATGTGACTGGAAGCAAATTTTCATCATATCAGAGGGATTCTGTTCTTCATAAAAGCAGTGCCCCTGCTTTCTAACTTTGAGTACATGGAGTATTTCCAAAATATCCCAGTTTGAAGTTTAATCTACCTCCATCAAGATTTTGAGTCAAAGTGACATTTATTCTGGAGAGAAAGGAAATAAGCACAGACTCTACCTGCCCCAATGAGAAAGAGGACAGGTCCTGGCTTGCCACGAAAGGGATGCAAATTCAGTGTCATGAGAATTAGCCCCCAGTTGCCACCCAAATGCTGGGGGTGGGTACAGGGGACCAAGCCAGGTGTCCCTTCCCTGAAGGCAAGAAGTGACAAGATAAATGAACGAGAGAGGGCTAGCCTGCACCACCCCTCTAGGCTGCCTAGGCCTTTCCTGAGTGACCTGTTCACTCCAGGTCTTGTATTTCAGTCTCTCGAGGTGTGATTCAAAGACATAATCTTAGGAAGACAGAAATTCCAATTAAACTTAAAAATTCATAATTTCATTTCAATAATATAAAAATAATTCTTTAAGGAGAAATTTGGATGCATCTCAATTGCAATGATCATTTGCTTGATCATAACATAAGACTCATTTTACTGGGTCTCAAGTTGGGGTCCAAGATAAATTCTCTAGAACATATGAATCATATACTCTTTAAATGGAGTCCTTGCATGATTGGAGTTTGAGAAACATGGCTCTCAAGTCAAATGACACTCCAAAGCCCCCGAGATCAGAAACAGTGAGCCAATGTCAAGGGAAACCCCTGATCAGGGCCCAGAGATGATAGAAATGGAGGAAAATCCATTAGCCTGCTGGCCCTTCTTCCCAGATCTCTGCAAAGCCTGGCTTCAAAACTGATGAAACATGGCTGAAGTGGCAGGGCTGCAAGCTGGGGGACCCAGCAGTGTCCCCAGAACCCAGTCCCACACCAAATGGGAGTTCTTTCCTAACCAATTCCCTGATTCTCTCTAGGGGCAGCTCCTGGAATGTGACTGAGTTTCCAAAGGTCATACACTGCGCTTCTGCTTTAATGTGACTGTGTAAGACTTGGGATCCCAGTGCACGCTGGGGATCTTCAGCCTTCTCTGTCACAGCAGAGCTCTGGCTGGCCTAATTGCTGGGTGCACCATCAGTGGTAATAGAAATACAGTTCTTGATACAGCCGCGGTTCGCTACGGTATTGCTGTATGGTATCACCTATCTGATCTGCACTGCAGTTTGAGTAAGGCTGTCACCACCCTTTTATCCATATGCATGGCCTGGAAAGGTCAAGAGACTTGCCTGAGATCCCATAGGCAAGAGCTGTCTGCCCAGCTACTTCTCCTGGTTTGTAGTGCCACAGAGGGGACTTGCTGAATGCAGTGCGGGAAGACAGTTCCCGCTCAGCACAGGGAGGTCATTCACGGAGAGCATCCAGCACAGTACACAGCATCCTGGGCTGGCAGGTTAGGGTATGGCCAGCCTGTCTGCCTTTCCCCTATTTTCCTTCCAAGTGATTTCAACAAACCGCTAGGTACAAACAAAACACAGCTAACAGCCTCTCAGAGAACATTCACTTTGGGAAGTCCAGGCACAGGATTCCTAGAGGAAGCCTGTCCTAGGGAAGGGCTGGGGGCGGAGGCTGCAGCCACCACCCTCTGCACTGAGGAATTCGGTTCTCTGGGGAGCTTCCGATGCAAACATCTGGGCCGGCCCGGGGCAGACCTGCTGGGTTTGGAGAACCGGTGGGGGTGGCGTCAGGGGGTCATTTGTCTTTCCTCTCAGGAGGCGATGAACTCGGGGGCCTCCTGAGCAATGGGACTGGGGACAGGGAGGGATGTCCCACTCCCCTTCTGCTTTCTCTCATGGAGCTTCTAAGGAAATTCCACTGCATTGTATTTACAAGGCATCCCCAAATGTCAGTTTCCTTGAACACAATGTATTTAATAAAAAGCCATTAAGCCTTGTAAAGCTGTCAGAAATCTAAATGACACTTGTAATAAAATCTTGTCGGGTGACCTGTTCCGGTTAATCAGGTCCAGTGACATCATCACCCGCGGATCTGTCTGATACCCAGGGCGCGAGGTATATTTAGACAGCTTTATGATCCACACGGATTTGAGTTATTAAAATTGTACAGTTTTGCAAGGAATTTGGGATTTAATAAAGCAGCAGAGAAACTACAAAAGGAGCAATAACCTTCGAGAAAAGCCAATCCCCCCACATGCTGGGGGCGTGTGCTCAGGCTGGTCGCCTGGCCAGGGCTGATGCCAGGTGCTCACATGGGCAATTTTATGTATCTATAATGTGTATATCTGGCATCTGCGTGGCCAGCAAATAAATTACATCTTTCACAATGAATTCAAGGTGGTGAATTGTGCTTAAAAGTAGATTTATGGATTTATTCAGATTACAAGAAGATATTACCACCAATGCCAATTCACTCTAATAAGCCATTTTGAGCAAATACAACTGCTGATTGTAAATATCTTTGGCTCTGCCTACCACCTGGATGGTTTCCGGGCCTCCAGGCCCTTTAAGGCATAATTCCATTTATCTTGAACTACACAAAGCCTGGCTGCATGTAAGAATCAGAATGAGACAGATGGACAGACACAGACAGGGGATACCCCTTTGCTTGATACTCTATAAATTTAGACGAAAGGGGCAGATATCAAGAAAGTGTGTTGGGCACGAGGTAAATAAATTACACCTGGGCTCCTGGCATAGACTGGCACAGTGCTCCTGATATCTCAGTCAAATTATTCCATTTGTTTCTAAAGATATTTTAATCCCACATGACCTCAAACTTCCCGTGAACCAGGGCCTGGACCCAAGGCCGCCCACGGCCTTTGCAATAAATCCGTTGTCTCCCTTCTCAGCCCTCAACCCAGGCCCATAGATCACCCCTCCCTGCATCTTGCTTCAATTACTCAATTAAGTCCAGTAAAGTTCTTGTAGGTTTTGCAGATGTTGCTTTATTATCAAGGCCTCCGACAAACAGGAGAGTTCAGGAGCCGAGGTTAGAGGGAGGTTGCTGGGGGAGGGGCCGGGATGGGGCACCGGGATATCCCCAGCCTCTGCAGAGGCTGAAGCCAGGAGAGGGGCAGGGGTACTGTTCCCAGCACAGCTCAACCCCTTCCCTTCTTGGTGTGGGGAATTCGTGATGTTATCTCACTGAGAAACTGCTCCGGAGAAATAGGTATTCCACCTTCCGATGAGATAATGCTGTGATTAACAGACGCTTAATTGGGCCATTTATCAAGAGCAGGACCTGCCCTCAAGTCAGTGGGCTAAGTAAATTATTACCCACCCTGCAGGTGTTGGACTGGCAGACCTATTACTCTTCTCGAAATGGTCTTCAGAAGAGTTTATATGGAAAGATGATTTATTTCCACGAAGAATTCTATTGTGCTCATATTTATCCGAGCATAGCAGGGCTCTGCCCGGCCCCTCTTCCTTCACGCACCAAGAGGATTGTTGGAAATTAGAATCATGAATTCTGAGAAGGTCATAACCAGACAATGTTGAGACACCAACCAGCACCACCTGGCCATTGTACAGGTGACAAAACTGAGGTGTCACAGACAAGTCCAATTACACAGTGGGTCAGCAAATGGGCAAAGGTATATCCCCCCTCCCCACTCCTTTTTTATTCACTTAGGTATTGTTTCTCCCACCGATGTAATTCCTAAACGTGGATGACATAGAATTCCTAAAAAGCAAGAATCAAATTCTGAATTAGACTTATTTTTATAGACTTTAAAGCAGAGTTTCCCAACTCTGGCATTACTGACAATTGGAACTTGATTACTGGTTGTCGTGGAGTCTGTCTTGTGCATTTTAGGGTGTTGAGCCGCATGTCTGGCCAGAAGCACTCTCCCCACACTTAGGACAAACAAAACGGTCTCCTGGAAGGCAAAATGGTCCCCAGCTGAAAACCACTGCTTTAGGGCACTAATGTCATCAGCATGAGATTAATGACATGAAGAATAGCAGCGAGCAGTTACCAAGTGCTAGGAAGGAATTTGTGCTTTAGACACATTCTCTCAGGGTCCTCACCGTAGCTCTGTTCTGGGGCTATCATCCATTTAGAAGACGAGGAAATCTGGACTTAGAGAAGTAAAAGTTTGCCCCATTTCACACAGATGCGGTAGAAAACCGGGACCCTCGCTGTTGAACAAGGCTGTTGAATTAAAATTTTTAATGAAGTGATGAAACTGGACCATTTTCTTTTCCCCAGTAATGAATTCATCTTTATGAATCTTAAGAATTCATGTTGTTCCCACATTAAAAGGAAAATGCACCATAGCTAGTTTATGGGATGTGCTGGTTTTTCTGAAGTGAGAGTGGTCTCTTCTTCACAGCCCAAGGAAGCACAAAACCCCACCAGATTTAGGGATTCATTTGGGCATCTAGATGATGAGATTTCAGTGGGCAAATACCTCTTCCTCTATGTCTCAAATTTCCAGTGATCCCTGATCATTCGTGGTCTTCCATAGTCTGAGGCAGATTGCTTCCCTATACCTGGAAGCCTATCCCTAGGAAATTCCCAGGTGAGAAATGACTGAAGCCAGGGCTCTACAGGTAAAGTGCTTGGGTTTCAGGCCAGGAAATAAACTCAACATAAAATGGTCCTGTGAGGTGTGATTCAACCATATGGGGATTTGTGGTTAGTGTCCTCAGTATGTGCAGGCCTGAGGTTTGGGGGTGAAATAAAAGAATGTTTTCTCATGAGCATAAATAAATCCCAGTTCCCCATCCCTGCACAGTTGAGTTATCATAGTTGCCTCTCATGTAGCTCCTGATTCCATGAACTATATCCTTAATCCGATTGTACTATCTCTATTTGCCCTTAGCCCCTATTTCTTCACTTAGCTATTTTATTCTGCTGCGAACTCATGTGTATGTGTATGCACTTGTGTACAGTCATGTGTGGGGGACATGCTGTAAGAAACATGTTGCTAGGCCATTCTGTCATTGTGTGAACACCATAGAATGCACTTACACAAATCTAGAGGGGACCAGTGGCCTCTTGATTTAATCAGGAGACTCGGTAAATCCGAGATGGATGAGGTCTCCAGGGTGGCATGCACACTGATTCACTGTGGATTTTTAATAACTAGGGGCTACTCTAAAATAACGATAAGCAGCAGAGTCAGAGCCACTGCAAGCCATGTCTATGACCTGGGAAGAAGGAGAGAGGGAGGAAGAGGAAAGCGAGTCAGCAAGGCCTGTCCAGCTGTGCACTCTTCTCTTCATCAAATGGAGAAGGTGGGCCACACATGTGTGCAACGTGGTCACACGTGGAGGGTACCCAACAACCTCCCAAAGAAGTCATTTAACCACAGGGAAGATGAGGGCTTGTTCGAGGTCATTTGGTCAGCAAGTGGCCACGTTTGGATTTGAACCTGGAGCCGTCCCCTACAGGCAACACCATTTGTTCAGTGTGTTCTGCGCTCCATGAAGCTCACCGTGGGTATGGAGGGAAAGACAGTTGATGGGGTTACATCAACTGCCTTCTCCCCCCAGCACTGGGGGCTCCTGTGGGGACCCTCCTTGTGGGGACCCTCCTTGTGGCAGTCCACACAGGGAGCAGAAGCTTGCTCTTTCCTTTTCTGTCATTGAAGCCCTATCCCTCACTGATGTGTGCAGAGCAGGCCCGCTCCTGGGCCTTTGGCTGGACGGTCTCAGACTGCCCCCTTGAAGGCTGAGGGGCTGTGGATTGATCCTGCCTCCGATGTGAGGGGCATGGAAGGACTTGCTAAGCTGCTCCTGATACTGGTACTACTCATTCTGTCCCCAGGCCTGGTCTGAGGTCACCAGCTCATTACACACCTCCCCACCCACAGGGAGAAGAGAGAAAGACAACCACCGCAGAACCTCTTCTGCCCTCTCCTCTGGTCTCCCTGGATGTGACATTGGCTTTAGTGGGAAGGAAGACCACGCTGGGCACTCAACTGTCTGGGAGTGAGGGCTCAGGGGGTAGGACGGTTCCCAAGGAAGGTGAATGTCCAAAACAGTCCCCCTGGAGAGAAGAAAGGGCACTTTATTTTAAGGGAACATTTGCTGGCTTTGCCTATTGCTAAAAGCCCACTTGAATACCGACCTGAGTTTCTTGAGTGTGGAAGTAGAACTGAGGCCACTTGAGTTTGGGGGCTCTCATCTATCTGTGTGGGCAGAAAGCAGCCCCAGTCTGTCCTCGTGGGTTATGTGCCATGTGCCCTGGGCTTCAGGCAGTGCCAGTGAACAGACCCACAACAGGGCTGGCAATCCCTACCCACCCATCCGCCAACCTCTGGGAGCGCCTACTGTGTGCCAAGCAGAGACAGGTGGGACCAGTGGCCAGCTGCTGCCTTCCTGACCTGGAAGGACGAGTAGGTGTCCGAGGTAAGTGCAAATCAGATGTTCCCACAAATAGTGGAGGAGGGACGGGGGAGGCCCTGAAGGAGAGGTGAAGGGTGCAGTGGGAGCCGTGGGAGCAGCTGTGTGCACTGGGCCACACGGCGGCTTCTCTGCGGAAGGATTTTTCTGAAGAACTTGAGTTGGAAATTAATAAAGTAAAGGAAGAAGAGCATGTTGAAGGAAGAGGGGAAACATTTGCTTTATCTGAGGGTCCAGAAGGAGGGCTGTGGTGGAGGCAGAGGCCCCGAGGGCGAAGCACTCAGAACATTCCAGAATTTGCCAAGATGGCAAAGGCTAGTGTTACACAAAACTGGGGGGCAACCTCTCTTCCGCTCTTTCCTCTGCGGCTGTCTCCTGCCACCCCTTCTCTACCTACCCCAGTTTCAAGAAATAATATTGGGATGTTGGCTTAAATAATAATAATAGTAAATCCAGCAGGGGACCAGCAGGTCTGTTGACTTGTGCCTCAGTTGCCTTGTCTTATGATGAGCCATAGTCCCTGTGTGTGGAGGGGAAGGGACTCCCTGGCTCTGCAGCTGTGGAAGTGTCACACTGCCAGCAAGCATTTAATGAGAACAGACTCCACACACCAGGGCTCCGCAGGCACCCTGCAGGCGGGTGCTCTTAGTTTATTGCCTTTCAAGGTGTGAGGAGACTGAGGCTGGAGAGGAGCCCCTTGCCCAGGCCACTCAACCAAGGTTGATGACCTTGACTGCAGCCTGCCCTCTTAGGCCCGGGCCGTTCCAGACTGTCTCTCAAGGTGTTCATCTAGCACAGCTTAATGCACAGTGTGGCTACAGAACTGATTTCTCCAGCTTCCAGAGGCATTCTGAGAGGGGTCCTCGAAGCCCCCAAGCCTCCTTGGTTCCATTTTACAGATGGGAAGGGCACGGGAAGGGCAGGGTGCGGAGGGAAGTGGGTAAGTGAATTACTCCCGTCCCAGAGGGAGTCGGTGGAGGCTCGTAATAGGCGCAGGCCCGGTTTCCACTCGGCTGCCTCAGCCACACTCCTAGGGCCCAGCTGATAATTGCTCATTATGTGCTTAATCTGGGCACAGCCGGGCCTGGCAGCAGAATTGCATCACATCAAAGCCAGCGCTTCAAAGGAGCAGAAAGCTGTCCTCTGGGGTAATTAGCAGAGGCCCATTCTCTCCTGCTTGGGACAGTTGGGAGGGTTTCGGGCAAGGTCCAAATGGCGCAAAGGGAAGCCCTAAGTTGTCGACTCTTTGGTGAACTCCGACAGGCAAGGATGACGCTCAAATCACTCAGTCGTTTGCATTCTTTTATAAACGTTAAGACATCTTTTCTTCCTGCCTGGCCCCAGATGCCCCAATCAGTGGGTTGTCCTCTGCTTCCTGGAACACCGCATACCCTCTCTCAGCTGCCACGTCCTTCTGAGAGGAACTGGAAACACACACACACACACAACACAACACACGCCATGAATCAAAAATAAAACCTGAAAGAAGGTCACAGAAACTTGTTTGGGCATAGATGTGCTCTGAATCAAGGTGCCATGACTCAGTTTCCCCAATTGTCCAAGCCCCAGGCGGCAGCCCTAGGTGGGAGGTGTTGGTTAATCCATCAGAGTGGAATTTCGGGGTGGCAGGCTGGGCCTGAGACCTCTGAAAAAATCAGAGGATGCGCGCAGTCCCTTGGCGTGAGTGCCATCCCCCTCGCGCAGCTGGAGGGAGAGGCAGGTGATGTTATGTCTCTAATCCCATTTGCAGTCCCCTGTCGCACAGTCAGGTATCCCACCAGCACGGTGCGGAAGTGCAGAAAGTGCTAAGAGACGTTATAATGGAGTCTGGTACCTCTTTTTGATGGCCTGCGGGGCAGTCAGGCTAACAGGCCTGGGCGAGTGTGACATAGGAGCTGAACGGTGCTGAACAGGCCAGCGGGGCACACCTCACCTCAGGGGCTGGCTTCAGGGCTGTGTGTGCAGGCAGAAGCAGGCTCATCCCTGCTTTAACAAATGACAACTTTTGCTTGCTCAAAGTCTGGACAAGAGCGAGTCTTCCTCACGTCTCAACCATGTTTAGAAACGAGCATCTTAAATAACGGAGTTACTGGAATGGCCGAACTTATCCTGAGCGAAATGAGAAGGATGTTTTCAAATGCTGAGCAAAACCCATCCAACTGGGGAGTGGAGGGGCGTCAGAGTAAGCAAGGTCTCATATTAACGGAAATAAAGCCCTGTGCTTCACATTTGCTGATAATGCAGACTTTAGTGGAAGATGGACCTCCTTTATAATTTCTGAGCCTGGAATTTCTTTGTGCCAGTTAATTTGCCAACAGTGAAAAACAAATGAATACACATACACTTCCAGAGGTGGAGAGAGTGGGTATCTGCCATTCTCTGTAAAGGAGTCCCGGGGACCCTGGGAACAGAGATACTGTTGCTTCTCAAATGATTTAAAGTATCTGGGAGCAGTGTGAATTCCCTTTTAGGAATCTCTGAGCCCATCTGCAGGCTTTCTGTCCTGCTGTTGGCTCTGTGCTCACAGACCTGATTCAGGAACCCCACGCTGAAAACATAAGCCTTTAAAATTGCTTCACAAAGCACCTGCAGCCTTCGCTAATCCTCAGGTGTGAATATACCGTGCACCTGCTCAATATTCCCTTGGTATTTGTGTTAACTATATGGGAAATCACATTGAGCCCTTCTGGGAGTGGCACGGCACCTTGGAAACAGGGTATATGAGCCCAGGGCCAAGTCTGTCACTGGCTGACCCACAGGTCAGCCCCAGTCTCCTTGTCTTTCTAATGGGTAAAAGGTTGAACATGTGACTGAGGCTGTTTGAGATTGTCTGAATTAAGGATGTTCCTTTCCTGTTGTTTCCAAGATCTTTGCCTCTTCCACTTATGGGCATGGAACAGTTTGTCTTCAAATCTTCTCCCCCCCCTCTTTGGCTTGAAACCCAACCCAATAAGGCAAGATTGGAGCTTGATTTCTGATCTCAGAGCAAAGTACCTGGCACACAGCAGGTACTCAATACATGCTTAGTGTCTTTGTTCATTTTGTGTTGCTATAACAAAATGCTAGAGGCTGGATTATATATAAACAGATTACTTGGCTCATGAATTTGGTGGTTGGAAGGTCCAAATCATATGGCTCTAGCACCCAGAAATGGGCTGTGGCTTCATCACAGAATGGCAAAGATTTAGAAAAGGAACTGGCTGTGTATAGAGGGCATGTGTTTAAAACAGGAGGCAAGAGACTGAGGAGGGGTCAGGCTTGCCCTTTTTATGGGCATCTGCTCTGGAGGGATCTAATCCACCCCTCCCTGACAGCCTGCTCGCTCCGTGAGACCAGCATTCATCCACCCTGAGGATGAGACCCTAACACCTGCCATGAGGCCTACCTCTTAAAGGATCCACTATTTCAACAATGCCACGCTGACCAAGCTTCAGCATGTGAACCTTAGGGAACAAGTCAACCATAAGCGAGTGCCTTTCTGGCTTACCTTGGGCAGTGGAGATGTACCTGGGTTCCCAGGTACAATCAGGACAGACTAAACAGGGGCCCAGTGCAAAATGAAAATGTGGACCGCTTCTTACAAACCAAGGAAGCATTTTTTTTTTTTTTTTTTTTTTTTTAGTGAGAGAGGAGAGAGAAAGAGAGAGAGAATTTTTTTTTAAATATTTATTTTTTAGTTCTCGGCGGACACAACATCTTTGTTGGTATGTGGTGCTGAGGATCGAACCCGGGCCGCACGCATGCCAGGCGAGCGCGCCACCACTTGAGCCACATCTCCAGCCCCAAGGAAGCATTTTAACACCGCAACAGCAGAAGCTTGAGAAGAGGGAGGATCCAGCTGAGCACGGGGCTCTGTGCCTCCCCATGGCCACAGTCTTACAAGCCCTGAGCCCAGTGGCCTCTGACCGCATGCTGTGGTATGTGGCATGACTGGGGCTGCCCCAGCAAAGTGCCACAAACGGAATAGACACCGTCCTGCTTTTCTGGAGGCTGTGAGTCTGAGAACAAATGTCAGCAGGGCTGGTTCCTTCTGAGGGCTGTAAAGGGAGTTGCTGTACCGGGTCCCTCTCCTCTGCTCCTGGACAGCCAGGCTCTGCTTGTGTCTCCACGCACTCTCCCTTTCTGTGTCCATCTGTGCCTGGATCACTTCTGCTTATAAGGACACCAGTCACATTGAATTAGTGCCCAGTCTAACAACTTCATTCTAACTTAATTACCTCTTTAAAGACTCTTCCCCAGAATAAAATTACATTTTTGAGGCACTGGGGGCTAGGACTTTAACATGTGGGTTTGAGGGAGGACACGAGACCACCCCAAAAAGGTGCCATCAAACACAGGCATCTTTATTATTGTCATTCTGAATTTGTTTTCAACCACATGCTATTTTGGTTCTTCCCTGCAGAGATGTGGAAGGACCATCTAGTGTTTTTTTTTTTTTTTTTTCTGTTATAAGGATGAAGAAGCTCATCACCCAGGGCTCAGCCTTGACTCCTCAATCCAGCCTCCTCCAGAAATAACCGTTTAGTCCACCAATTATTTCATCTTTTAGGAGTATTTTTTATTTAATTGCTGAAGAATCTAAAAATATAATTGGTGTACTTGATGTGTATGATATCTTGTTTAGAAAGTTAGGCTGGGGGAAAGAACGCAATTAAACTGTCAGAATGCAATTGCTTCTCATATTTAATTGAAAGTGGCTCACTCCCATGATTCTAGAGTTGAAAGCAAGAAAGTTACCAGGATGGCTGGTAGCTACAAAATGAAGACACAGGGACCCTATGGCTGACTACAGTTTAGGGGCTACTGCGCATAAATTATGTTGCTTTGGTAACACAATATGATGCTTAATTGCTTGAAGCACAGAATTAGCCATTTTGGGGCATAAGGGGTAATTCTGATTAAAAAAAATACATGCTGACCTTGACAGCAACTCCCCCCACACCAAAGAACATATGTGGCGCGTGTGTGCGCGGGTGCATATGTGCGTGAGGGTGGGCACGTGTGCATGCTTGCAGTTCCCTTGAGTCTTTGCTGTTTGGGTGGCTTTGGGCCTCTTGCTAACTGTATTTGAGGCTCACTAATGAAACAGAATGAGTGTGTTCAAGGTGGGAAAGTTCCCATCCATAGTGGGGGGCTTCATAAGTACCATCTCTTCTGAGAATATCGACTCACACAGTGCTGCAGGCTTTGGTGCTTCAGGTTGGGCTCCTGGGACCGAGAGAAAGACAAAATGTGGTTTTTCAAGCAGCTCATGCACAAATTGGGGAGAAACAGACAATTTTGATGGCATGTAGTAGACACTGGGAGTGGGGAAGGAATGGCTGTGAGGCCATTAGAGAGGGAGAGACCCCCTGGGAGGCTACACAAAGGTGCCAGGACAAGGCAGGAAATGGGAATTCAATGCAGCAAGTATTTGATTGTCTACTCTGCTCAGGGCCTAGTCCTGAGGCCTGGGCTCTGCACAGAACTTGTGCTCTAGAAAGATCCAGCAAATGAAGGATATGAAATAAAAAAACACAAAAGTTCCAGAAGGATAAGACAGAGCCTGGGCTCCTGTCCAGGGAGGAGGCAGGGAGGGGGCTCTAGACATTTTCACAGTATTTTGTTCTTTATTTAAAAGACAGTGAATGCTTAGAAGGACACAAGATCACTAATCCTGGTATTTCTGCTAAAATAAAATGTATGATCTGAATCTAGTCATGAGGAAGCATCAGAAAAAAACCCAAATTGAGGGACATTCTACAAAATAACTGGTCTATAACCTTCAAAGATGTCAAGGTCAAGAAACACAAAAAAAGGCCAAAGAACTGCTCTAGATTAAAGGGAACCATGAATGTTGAATTTCTTGATTCAGATAAGTGTATCATTCACATATTTATGGTCAAGAGTTGAAATGTCTCCAATTCACTCTCAAATGGAGAAGTGGGGAAATATCAAAGATGCAGGGTTATGCACTCAGCTGTTGAATCTGAGTGGAGGGTTTATTGGTGACTTTTCTGCAAGTTTGAAATCACAACAAAATAAAGAGCTAAAAGCATATAAACCCTTTTTAGCAATTTTTTTGGAAAATCAGCAAAGCATCTGGCACTCAAAATAAAATGAAACCACTCAAAATCTTGTCTCTGGTCCTTTGGAAATAAGTCAGCTCAACAAGTTGCCATTTCCTCTCCATCTTCTCTCTGGCCTTTTCCCAGGCAGAAAGTACTCATTTTTCCTTTATGCACTGCTTGGCCTGTTGGAAGGGCT
Source organism: Spermophilus citellus (assembly GCF_964194105.1). Lineage (NCBI taxonomy): Eukaryota > Metazoa > Chordata > Mammalia > Rodentia > Sciuridae > Spermophilus > Spermophilus citellus. The sequence continues at coordinate 85,213,553 of NC_138195.1, forward strand.
CCTGTGACTACAAGTACACGCCCTCTGAGATCCAACTTGCTCACACACACGCCTGGCTTGGCAATATCAGGACCAGAATCTCGAGATGCAGGCACCTGGCAGTGCTGGCAGCAGTGGCTGGCAGCTTTTGCCACAGCAGCGCAGTGCTGGTCGTGCCCTAGATATTCCAGCTTCTGGACGCGGTTCCCCCACTGTCCCTCTGGCTACAGAGGTCTCCTGGTCTTTGGCTTTCTTTAAAAATTGGCTGCAACAGGAAACATTGTCAAGTCCCTGGTACTTTTTCCTGGTCTCTCTCTGAGCCATTTTAATGCAGGTTTTTCAGTACTGTTGGTACCTTGGGGGAGTCATTCTTTGGTATGGGCTGTCCCGAGAGTTGTCCTGTGTCGAACGGCATCTCTTGCACCTCCACCAGATGCCAGTAGCAGCTCCACCTATTTGTGACAAGTAAGACTATCCCCCAGACTTTGCCAAACATTCCCTAGGAGGCAAAACTATCGCCTTTGAGATCTATTATTCTAAAGGTAAACCCCAGAACTAGGACAGAACCCGTCCACCCCCTCTCCACACTGGCATGGTCGGGATTGCATCACGTGGGGAAAACTGAGTCCCAAGACCAGGGCTCAACTTCAGGCCCAGCTTCCTCAGTGGGTGAGTGGAGATTTGTTAACACCTATTTCTCTACGTCTCCGGAGATCAAATGACAGATGCTGCACAGTGAGTCTCCATAGGGCTTGTATCTGATGGGAACACAATATATTCCCAGCCTCTCTTTCAGCATGAGAATGAGACGTATAGCAAAGTCATGTTGCAAACTCCAAAAAAATACTTAAACCAACTCAGTTTATCATTGTCATCATCCCATTGCTTGCTGGTTCCAAAACATCTACAGATCAAAAACATTGTGGTGGGGGAGAGACTACCATGTGCTAACCACGTCCAGTTTACTTTCCTTCTGGGTGCACAGGAAGACTTGTCTTCCCTTGCAGCAAGGTGAAATCATGTGATAGTTACAGTCAAGGGAATATTGATGGAAGTGAGAACCACTTCCAGTCCTGGCCCTGGGGGCCCATGAAGCCACCACTAAAGAGAAGGAGCTTTGGCCCCTGATAAACACTACAGAACATGGCCTTCCCTACAGACCTTGACAGAAACAAAAAAGCTATGGAGGATTGTGGGGGTGTTTGTTACACAGTGATTCACCCATCCTGACTAATACAGGTGGAGCAGAAACCAGAACTGAGAAAAACCTTGTGGAGCAGGCAGAGCAAATCAGATTCCCTAAGTAGTCAGGAACCAATCCTCAGACGTCCCTGAGGAACCAGGGGATTCAATGAAATCAACTCCAGCGTACTCTGAGTCAGACATAGGTTTCAAGATCCAACCTTGGCCCATCCCCCACCAAAACCACCATCAGGAAGCAGATGGCAATGGCAACACTGACGCCCATGCCATTTGTTGACCATGCACCCAGTGCAGGGCTCTGTCTCATACAAAGCCATCGGTGGCCCTGGAAGCTTGGCATCTTTGTTACCTAACCCCATTTTCAGTTTGTCCAAGCCACAGGGTGAAGTTCAGGCTCAATACACCACAGAAACTCGGTCCCTCAACCTGCCAAATGCCAGCTATTCCCTCCTCCCTGGATAGCTCCCAGGAGTCTCATAGAAGATGCAAGGATGAGACACAACACTGCGCCTGGCAAATGGTGGAGAGCGGAGCACCAAGCCATGGTGGAGCACTCAGGGCAGACCTGAGGTTGGCGCTTAGTAAATGCTGCTGATCCTTATGATTTGGGGATAAGACCCACCCACCCAAGAGATGTGTGTGTAGGCATAGCGCAGCTTCCCCGCCACTGGCCAAAATGCCAGGTGCTGATGGAGATGGAGGGCGGAGACTGTGGAATGAAGAACCACTATCAGCAGGTGTGATCAGATTTGACTCAGGATGGCAAGATGTGATTCTCCAAGGTTGCTTCAGAAAACTCCCTGCTTTCTTCCACTATGCTCGAGTAGCTCTTCACACAGCCCTTAAAGGGAGATGAAGCCTGTGAGAACAGAAAGAGCAGCATTGTGTCATGGAAACAGGTGGGTTTTCCTCTTGTGCCTAACAGGTACGCTACCTTCGTTAAAATGTATGTTGCCAATAGCTGCCAAGACAGGGAGATGGCAACCTGCATACTGATTGGTGGTTTCACTTTTCAATGAGCAGCCTTGGACATGACCTTTGCCTTTATCCATGAATGGTCTGTGGATGTCGGTGTGAAACATGGACTTGATCCACTTTTAGACCTTGGGGCTCCATAGGGATGAGCAGAATGTCAGTCTTGACTTGCTGCCTGGCTGCCTCTTATGTTCACCAGCTGTTTACTTTCCAACTAAGAATTTATGTTTTAATATTTCATATTATTTTACTTGTGGTCAACGTGCATTAATTAAAATGTTATTGGGGCTCATGTGATATTTCAAAACATGTGTACAGCATGCACTGATCAAATCCAGCCTCCCGCCACCTCCTTTCCCAGTCTCTAATGATCACCGTTCCACATTTAGCTTGACTTTGCTAAGAAATTCTTTTGAGGCAATGTCATCCAGGGAGTTTGAACTCCTGGCTAAAGTCATATCACTTGGGATGCTTCTGACAATGGTCCCAGCTAGTAAGTAGGAGGTCGTATTGAATTCTGGCACTGCCTCTTACAGCTCTGTGATCTTGAACTTGACCAAGTAACTTAGCCTTCCTGAGCTTCTATTTCTATCTTTAAAATGGAAAAATAATGTTGCCAATTCCACCTGGTTGTGGTGGATCCGAAAATGGTGTATTCCAGGCTTCTGGCAGAGGGGCAGAGGTGGTTATTAATGACAATTATTATTGCTGCTGATGCTGTTATCATTACTGATACTTGTTATGTGTAAAAGCACATGTTGTTCTTACAGATCTGGGATTGTATGCATGGGATCCTCGAGATGAGAAGCACGGGGAGGTGCATGCGCACTGAGATGTGTGTGTGTGTGTGTGTGTGTGTGTGTGTGTGTGTGTATGCCAGCATGCATGCGCACATAATCTTTGCGGGACTTTATTCTCTGGCCCCCATTGGCTACATTGGCCAGTGCAGCTCGAATTTCTGTCTCTTGCCACGCACCCCACCTCGTGCACCTGCTCCCCCTTGGCCTGCGGTTACCTTGGATCCACTTGGTTATAGCAGCCAAGTTTTTACCTCTCCTGAACGGCCCCTCCTCACCTCCTGAGCTAGCTCTCAGCAGCCCATGATCTTTTCTTCAGATCTTTTTCTTCACCTCTCCACACATCAGCATCCCCCTACTCACTCCGGCTCTCTTCCTGGAACACCCTCTTTCCCCTTCCTGTCTTCACCCACTCCGAGCATCCCCTGGAAGGTGCAGGGTGCTCCTTCCAGCCCCTCCAGCTGTCCTGGCCCTCCCTGTGCTCAATGGCCTGATGGGCCACACAGATTTGCTGGCTGTTTGCTCCTCTGTTTGGTTCCCACTCAATCTGTCTAAGGCCTTAAAGAGCCAATTTACTACTCCTAATAAAAATTGCTTACATTTATGGAGCCGCTGTTAGGTGCCCACTACCTGCATGGTGTCATGTAATGGTGTGAAACGTGTTACTGTCGTCCTAATTTTATAAGTGATAGTCTCAGAGAGGTCAAGACCCTTGGCCAAGGTCACAGAACTAGTAAGTGGTAGAGCAGGGATTTTAACACGGTATGTCTGACTCCAATCCCCTCACTCTTAACCCCAGGAAAACTCCTGGGGTCAGGCAGGTGGGCTTTATTTCTCCTTATTTCCTGTGCACAAACCAGCCAAGTTGGGAAGGAGGGCAAGAGAGCAATTGATGCAACCTCAGAGGTGCCTCCTCCTGGAAGCCGTCCCTGAACTCTGCCTCCTCCTGTTACTTAAGTCATTCCCTCCTTCCTACACAATTCTACTTATTTGTTTACTTTCCCCTCCTGCAGGGGATTACAGGACATGTGGCCTGGAGTAGGAGCTTGAGGAAGACTCATGAATGAATTTACTGGGAACAGTGTCAAAAGTAACCCAGGAACAAGGTGTAGCTCCTCCCCCACCCCCTCAGGCTGGTTTGAGCTGCCATTTAGCTGCAGTTTCCAAACCTTCAGCACAAAAAATGTCAGGGAGGAATTTGCTCTTGGGAATTCCCCCAGGGTTGGTCCCATAGGCATGTCACTCAGCAGCCTGCCTCCCCTTCCAACTCTGATGCCCAGAGCCCACAGCAGCTCTCCCCACTGGGCAAGGGTGGCTGTGAGTGGGCAGGTGGCCCTCTCTCCTAGGCTGGGAACCAAACCAGGAACAATCCAGGGATCATGAGCCCGTAAGGTGGGTGACAGCCATAGCTGTGGGCCGTGGGGAATGGAGGGAGCTCTCTGTGCCTGGTCAGGCTACCCAGCCTCTGGGCGTCCCTAGGGAGAAGGTGGTAGAAAGTCAACAGCCAGACCTAGGAGCCAGGTGCTATTCTTGCTTTGTTTACACTGACTGACTTCATCCTCACGACAATAGGAAGATAATGTCATTGTAGGCATTTTTGCAGATGAGGCAACTGAAAAGGAAAATAGTAAGGATGTGTCTGAGGTCGATAGGCCCCAAGGGCAGAGTACAAGATTAGCTGGATCTGATGCAAAGCCGCCGCCACGTGGCCTCGGTGAAGAAACAGACTGGGACTGAAAGGGACAGATGGTATCTGCCACCCCGCCTGACTTCATCACTACAAAGACACACTGTGGCAGCAAAATGGCAGCGCCCCTCGTCTGGATGGGCTGGGGTCTGAATCCCTTCCTGAGCTAAGACCACACAGGGGCCACTTCGTTGCACCCACTTTGTGTCCCAGAGGAAGCAGGGCACAGAAAGTGAAACCAGCAATGCCCCTGCCTCTCGCAGACTCTGGGCACCAATATGGGACAGAGGGACTTGGGTAGAATGTAGCCAGTGGTCACTGCTTTGGGTTCTGAGAGAGAAGTGCAGAGTCTCTGGAGAAGTTCTCAGGAATAGGCTGCAGTGAGTTGGGACTTAAAGCATGGCACATTTGGGACCATTTGTTCCAGGGGTTGTGTGTGGTTTCTGACAATTGGCTCTTGGATGTTATGCCTTTGGGGACCCACATCCAGAGAGAGGTGACAGGCAGCAACCAACCATTTCAAGTATCACAAGTCTTCCCTGTGGCAACCCCCTAGAAGTACTAGGGGATCAAGGAATTGTCACCGTCACTCATGGTGAGTATTTCTGCAGTTGAGTCCTGGCAGGAGCGAGGAGGCTGAGTTGCATGGAAGGACTCCTCCGCTGAGCCTCTTCCCCCCAGCCCCTCTGTGCCCGGGTCTTGTCTTCACTTCCTCCAGGGATTGAGGGTGGATGGTGTGCGCTCCTCTCAGGGCCCGTGAGAGAGCAGAGTGGGGAGGGAGGGGCGCAGCTGGCTTCTCAGTTAAGAGGGACTTGCTTAAAAAACTCACATCTTCAATAAATCTGATCCCAACTCTGCTAACTTCGTGCCTGGTTGGTGTCAGGAACCATGCTTTATTTTGCCACCTCAGTTTTCTTTTCACACCTGGGGGTGGGGAGCGTCAATGAGACATGGGTGTCAGTTCTTGGCATGGAACGCTGCACATGGAAACCCTGACCCCAGCCCTAACCCTGCCCTTAGTGTGGCAGCTCCTGTCCCCCATGCCCTTCCCCTCCACCTCCCCCATCTTTCTCATTCCTCTTCCTCCTGGATGGTTGAGGTTCAGTGGTCTCCTCCTGACGTGTCCTCCTTGGGCAGCTCTGGTCCCCGTACCCAGCCTCAGGCAGGACGCCTTCTGACCTGAGGTGTTTTCCCTCGGCTGACATCTGATTACAGGAAGAGGATGATCAAAGACCCATGGACCTGTGGCAGGTCACTGAGTTCCTCAGATCTGAGAGCAGGAAATGGAGGGTGGAGCATGAGTGCATCTCGGGTGGCCATCAGGTATCTGAACAGGGACATGTGTGACAGGAGCCCACAGTGATGCACGAGGTGACATAACTCAGCGTGGGCTGGTTTAAAGTCACACCCTGAGCGGAGCAGGGACTCCCAGGAAGAGTTGCCTGGTTCTCTGGTCTGGTGGCTCTCTGGCACAGCAGTGTCAGCAAGGTCGGCCCAGCGGCTCTTCTTTTCATACATTCAGCAGATGTGTATTGGGTGTCTCCCAAGTGCCAGGTGCCCTAGGCGATGAGAGTAAACTGAGGACGAACACAGACACAGATCCTGCCTTCAAGTGGGTTTCTATCAGTGGGGGATGAGACAGAAAAAAAAATCCCACCCAGACATACAAACCTGTAACTGTATAATTAGAGACTGTAACGGGGAACTTTTTTCGTGGGGAGGGGAAGCAGAGGGGGACACAGTTGTTTAGGAACAGGCACAGCTGCTCATAGACTGTAGGAACTGAATGTCACCAGTCCCTGCAGGTGGCTTTTCAGAATCTACTTAGTAAATCTGTGTGACCATAAGGCTCACAGGAATATCATGGAAACATCGGTTCTCATCCACCACAGGGCAGGGGTCTGGGCAAGGGGGACACCTGGGCTACCTAGGTCAGATGGAGAGTGATCATGCTGCAATTCTGGGGTGTGCCTGTCAATCAAACACTTGAATAGCACTTAGTCAAGGCCATAAAGGAGCCTGAGAGGCAGGTAGGGTTTCGAAGGAATGCTGTCATTTTCCTAGGAGAAATAAACACATAGTAAACCTTACATTTAAGCCCCACCCACTTGGAATTGATTATCTTCCTCTTAGAGTTTCTGAGGTAATAAAATGCTAAACACATAGTAGGTTTTAGGAAATAGCCCTTCCCCACCCTTTCCTTTTGTCTATATAAAATAGGTCTTCCAAGCAGGGGAAAAAATCCATGTAATTAGAATTATAGGCACTTTTCAACCTGGTTTAGGCACACATTTCAATCACTTGGAAACACCCCTTCAGTACAATTGCAGGGCTAATTATAAATCACTCCTTTTAATTCATTAAGCCAGAGTCCCTGAGGCCCCACAAAGGTGTGTTCTATTGGCCTAATTCAAGGCCCTCGATGTTTGGCAGACCTCCTTTGTCATCCCGGTGTTGGGGGACAGGCCTGACAGGTGTTTTACAGCTCAGCCGGCTCATATCAGGTTCTTATTGAAAATGCTTAAATTTCAGAAAACATGCTGTATCTCCCAGTACAGGCAAATTCATGCCAGGCAGAGAGACACGTTGTCACAGGGCTCTTCCAGGCTGGGGAGGATAAAATGTATCTTTAACATCAGTCCAAATTGGAGAGATTTGAAGGTTTCATGTTTTTAAAACACCCTGTTATTTCTTTGGATGTGGAGGCCCTCCCCTTGAGAATGGGGCTCCAGGGGGTGATTTGCTCTGGACCACAGACTGGATTTCAAGGTCGGAGATGATACATTAATTCTTACTTAAAGCTATCTGGCATAGCTTATTTTCATGAAGAGAGAAAAAAATATATATATATTAATACAGTGTTTTGTTAAATTATAGAATAGTACCTTTGAGATAGAAAAGATAGAACTATCGATAAACACTATTTGTAAAATGCAGGCATATATTGACCGTGCTTCTCTATACGGTCCAGCTAGATCAAGTCAAACGACCTTACATGGGTCACAATGTTTAAATTTAAAAGGCCCAATTTTCTGAATATAATAATGAGACCAACAAGAGTTTTGAGGCCCTCTGTGGTGTTGTGTTCCAGCACCCCAAGACGACGGTAATCATCACCAGTCACCCTCACAGGGTGCAGCTCTCCACCCCCGATTGCTCAGAGGGAGGCCCTGCCCCTGCCTTCAGTGTGTTCAGCAGGCGAGGGAGTGTGGACCCTCCTGACTCCACTCCCCCGTTCCTACCTCTGTCCCACACAGGGCCACATGGAACCATGTCATCCACAATCTCGTGGCATCGTGGTTTATTTATTTATTTATTTATTTCTAAACCATGCTTTTGGGAACTTCAGCGGTGAGAGTGCTCATTGAACTAAAATTTGGACTGATGTCTTCCATGGCCAAGAGTGACACAGTGAGATCCAGGTGTGGGTCCTGGCTTAGGGGTGAGAACCTGGCTGTGTCCAGCTAGGTCTGCTCACCTGGAAAGGGGCCAGGGAGCCAGGCCTGAATGCAAACAAAGCTACGCACAGCAAACAATCAGAAAGGACAGGGAACGAGATTGTGGGGTGGGTGGGATCCCGGGAACACACATGCGGCCCATTGATTTCTGACAAAGGTGCAAAGGCAATTTGATGGTGAGAGGTTGGTCGCTGCAGTAAATGGTGCTGGAACAATCCAATATTCATGTACTGAGCGGAATGTCAATCCATGCTTCATGTTCTATGTAAGAATTGACTCAAAATGTCTCGTAAACAGAAATATAAAACATAAAGCTTCAAGACTATTCAGAGACATTGTAAAAGCATCTTGGGACATTGGGTATTGAATATGTTTTAGATAGAACAGCAAAAGCATGACCCATACAAGGAAAAAAAAATTGAAAAATTTGGCATCATCAAAATTAAGAACCATTCTTTAAAGACATGTAAGAATATGAAAAAAAATCCACCATATATTTAGGGAAAAGATATTTGAAAAATACACATCTAAGAAAGGACTGGTGGATCAAATACATATAAGGAACTTTCAAATCTCTATAATAAGGAAACAAACAAACAAACAAAACCCATGCTTTTAAAAACTGGGCAAAATGTGAATAGAAACTTCATTGAAGAAGACATGCAGTGCAAATAAGGTCACAAAAGACACTCAACACTGTTAGCCATCAGGAAAATGCAAGCTAAAACTATCATTAAAGCTCTGTACACTTACGAGGATGACTGAAAAGAAAAACACTGATAATGTCAAGCACCGGCAGATGTGGAGAACTGGAATTCACATTGGTTGCACGTTGAAATAGAAAATGCTACACGGAGGGGGGCTGGGGTTGTGGCTCAGTGGTAGCGCGCTTGCCCGGCATGCCATGAAGCACTGGGTTTGATTCTCAGCACCACATACAAATAAATAAAATAAAGGTCTGTCAATAATTTTAAAATATTAAAAATATGCTACATGTGCTTTGGAAGAGTTTGGCAGTTTCTTGTTATGGGAAATCCACTCTTGTGACTTCACTCAACAATGTCACCCATTCCCAGGTACTTACCCAAGTGAAAGAAAAACTGAATGTTCACATAAAAAAAAAAATGTGTCCATAAGCTTTTATTCATAATCACCAAAAGCTGAAAACAACTCAAATATCCCCAAATGGAACGGATAACCTGGGGCTTCGGTACCACAGGAATGCGACTGCGGCCCCGCCACCTCCCATGGACACATGAAGGGCCCGCTGATGTGAGGCGGTGAGCACTCAGCTCTTCGACCTTCTTCCTCTCACAGCCAGAGTCTAATAATGAACAAAATATCAGAAGAAACTCAAATTGAGAGAGAATCTACAAAACCCCCGCACTCTTCCACACTGTCAAGGTTACGGAAAACAAGACAAGACTGAGAAATGGACAAAGTTGTTTAGTTTTTGTTTTTTTCTGGAACAGAAAAAGAACATAATGAAAACAGCTAGTAGAATCCAAATGAAGTCTGGAGTTCAGTTAGCAGCAACATAGCCAGGCGAAAAAGGGTAAAGTTTCTAAGCTGCAAAGCCTGAGTTAAAATGTAAAGGACTAGGTATTGTAAAGTTTCTGAACTGCACACAGAACCTGAAATTCCTGAGGCAGTTAAGACAATGCCCGGTACTGACCACTTAGTTGTTAAATAACCTGGACTCTGTGCAGTTTGGCACGTAGGCATTCAGGGCCCAAACCAATCAGTTTGAATGTATCCCCCTTCTTAGGACTGACCTATCACTCCCGCCCGACCTGTTCCCACCAATGAATGTACTAATCATGTTTGAGAATTGTTGTTTGATTTTCCCGCGGTGTATGGTGATTTGTTAAAGGAGACTGTGATGTATGTAAAGTCCCTGCCCTTCCTAAAAAAGTGTACTTAAGCACTGCTCAACCCCTGCTCGGGGCTCTGGGCTGCTCTCCCTTCTTGAGTGAGCACGGAGCCCCAGCGCGCTGGATCTGCAATAAACCCCTTTTGCTGTTGCATGAATCGTTCTCTTGGTGGTCTCTTCCTCCGACGTTCGCCGGACCTTTACACAGGTACTCAGAAACCTTCGGACTCAGGAAGGTTTCAGATTTTCAGATTAGGGATGTTCTACCTGTCTATCAGCACTGGTTTCTCCATTCAGACCAACACATTGTGGTAACATAAGGTGGTAACTGTAGTGGGAACTGAAACCCAGTGAAGGGGACATACAAACTCTGCATTTCTTGCAACATTTTTGTAAATCTATAATTATTTAAAACTGGAAAATTGACTTTAAAAACAACATTCCAGGTGCATAGCAGACATTCAACAAATGGTTTTTTCTATGTTTTTGAGGAAAAAACATTGGTAGGAAACGCCAATTAGAAAACTTACCTTCTTTCACTGCGTAGCGATGCAGAGATGGTAAATGGCTCCTGCAAATGTTATTCCACACAGAACCATGGCAGCTGAGAGTGAGAAGGGATGGAGGAGTGTCTAGCCCAATCCTCTCATTTTCCAGAGGAAAACATAGAAGACCACGAAAAAGAAATAAGAGAAAAAGCCATGGCAAAATTGAAATAGAAACAGAAATAACAGTATAAGGAAAAGTAACAGTAATAAATGATAGTAAATAACACCTACTATGTATCAGGCACTGAACCATAGTAAATAACACCTACTATGTGCTTTACTCCTCAATACCTCATTCATAGCAATCCTACAAGGCACAATAGTTTTTATTTTACAGAAGAGAAAACTGAAGGTCAGAGAGGTTATGTAACATGCTCGGGATCACATAGTTAGCAAGTTGCAAGGCCAGGCTTTGAACCCAGGAAGAGAAAGAAAACTAACACTTTTTGGGCACCTGCTATATAGCAGGCAAGGTACTGAATGGCTCTGAAACCGTAACTCTATGAATCCCTTGCAACCATTCTACCAGTTCATTGCTGTTATGTTGAACTCACCAATGAGGAGTTCAAGGTTGATGTGCTACTCCTGCCATACCAGGGCCAGATGGAGAGCTGGGACTTGAACTTGGGTCTGTTGTACCCTAGTCCTGTGTCCTCCTTATCCATATTATAGGCTCCTTGCTGTAGGGTAGGAGAAGCCAGCGAGAATAAACTGGAGGCCTTGTCTTTTCATTCCCTTTTTATCGGATAGTCAGGAGAGCCGAGCTTCCCTAGCAGGCTCTGCAGCTCCCGCTATTTCACATGGGAGACGTCTTCTATCCATAATTTCCCAAGACTCAGGGAGCCGACCAGGGCTTTTAAGATCCTCAGGACCCAGGATGACAAACGTGTCCATTTTACAAATTTCAAACTTTACCCAATGCTTAGAAAGTATCAACAGACTCCGTAAGATGTTAATATAGGACAGTATCACCCAGGCTGACGTCTGAAGCATTGGTCAAGCCCTTGCTGTCTGCGACCAAGAGGGTCTGAAAAGTGGAACATGTATTTAGACATGGTGGGGAAAAAAAATAAAGAACAAAGCAATCATCTGTGTGTATCCCTCTCCCATATGTGGCCACAAATGGAACACATTGAGGAGGTCGTGAGAGATCAGGAGATTTAGTGAACTGGGCACAATACAGCTTTGTGGTCCGGTTTATTTTCTCATGACAATGTAAAATATAGATTAAGATAAACTAAAATCCTTCATATTTGGTTTTATAGCTTCGATTCATAAATTCTCCACATTCATTAGAAAGTGATGTACTATCTGCACCCACTTGAAAAGATAGCATCCCAGGGGACAGATACAAGATTATTAAAAAGAAAAATCCTGATCAAAGAAATATTGCTTCTTTCCTCCTTTCATTGAGCAGATGTGCAATGTGTCCACAGAAAGAAATAGAAAAATTCCTGAGTGATTTATTTGATGAACCTAGTTTTAACGGAGGTTATTGCATGCCTGATATCATGACGGGGGTTATTAGTTTCCAGTTGAAAATGACCAGAGAGGGTCTCGTTCACTTCATCAATATGGCCCATTTATAGGTTGTCAGGAAGGCGACAGCGGGCAGCCGCAGCACTTTGTCTTGGAGTTATTTCTCTATTAGATGGTTGCTTGTCTTGATCATGGAGACTTCTGGCTATTTAAGAAAACCCAGACCACGGACAATATGTCTGTTCCATCCCAGCACTTAAGACATTAAAAGCAGATGCATCAATTAGCAAAACCAGTCTTACTCAGAGGCATCACAAAAGCCCTATTTGCCACGGAGAAATGAAAACAGACACTCCTGAGATGCACTTTTTTCTAGGACCCGAATTGACTTTTGCTTTTGCTAAAAAGGATACTATGACCAATCCGGTGGTGCCCAGACTTTGGGAAGAAATGAAATCATTTTTCAAGATTGAAAGAGGGGGATTCTAAATAGGATGGACAAACTCATTACTCTCCCTCCATGAACGTTACCTGTTGTCTTCAATCTATAAAGAAAGGACATTTAACACACTCATGAAATTTGAAAAAAACAACAACAACAACAACAAAACCCCAAATATATAATCTCAGAAACGAGATAGCATTACCTGCCAGGAAGGCCGGCACGGAATGCTCTGTCTGCACACTCGGGAAGCAGCCATCTGTCACTGATCAGCCCTGGGCTGCAGATGACTCTTGGAAACTGCTAGAAAATCTGGAAAAGTCTGTGAGGAGTGAGATTGACATTAGATAGAAAGTTCTTGCCCTGAAATCATTTAGTAATTCCACAATACTTCCTTAGATTAGATTGTTTGAGTACTAACAGAAATAATAATGCCGAGAGGTGGAACTATTTATTATGTACCTGCTGGATGTCAGTGCCTCATTCTGAGGGTGACATGTGGGTGTCTTTTAACACTTGCAACAACTGTGATGCCAGTATCATGAAGGTCAATTCACAGTTAGGCAACCTAGGACTAGAGAAGCCACACAGGTCACCCAACCACCAGAATAGAAGAGTAGGGATCCCGCCTGTAGTCCCTCTGGTCAGAAGCCCTTGGTCTAAATGCTCGTCTCCCTCCCTTCTGATTTTCTCTGATCTACTAGTTTTTTAATAGGTCTATTTCCCCTACCTTTGTTCAGTATCTTTCCACCTCCAACTCCTCAGCACCCAGTGCAGGGTCTGACTGATAGTAGACACTTAATAAATGCTTATTTCTAAAGAAATGAGAAAATGGAGACTTGTAGTTTTGGAAATTTGTTTCGCACATAGGGTAGCAAGAGGATTATTTATTTGTAAAACACTTAAAGCCATGTGTGATATAATAGAGGAAACCCCGATACATGTGAGTGACTTTCATTATGGAGTTAAGAAAATGAGCTCACCTTTGAGAGTGCCCTCTTGCCTTGGACTATTGAACAAGTACCAGCAGCCCTGCAGAAGAATTCACTAGCCAGCCTTCAGAAGGATTGAGAAACACTCACTCATGTCACTTATGTGTGTGTGTGTGTGTGTGTGTGCGTGTGTGTGCGCGCGCGTGTGTGCACATACATATATATTTAACATCTCATTATATTTACAAATCATATAATATATATGATACATACATGATCTTGATTTTTATATAGAGATCATGCATCATGTCATTATATATGCCCCTTCTCTTATGGATGAAAAATTTGCATTTTCATAACAAATAAAAGCAATTCTCAGGCCCTTCTTCTTCTTCTTCTTCTTCTTCTTCTTCTTCTTCTTCTTCTTCTTCTTCTTCTTCTTCTTTAAAGAGAGAGAGAGAGACAGAGAGAGAGTTTTAATATTTATTTTTTAGTTTTTGGCGGACACACATCTTTGTTTGTGTGTGGTGCTGAGGATTGAACCCGGGCCGCACGCATGCCAGGCTAGCGTGCTACTGCTTGAGCCACATCCCCAGCCCATCTCAGGCCCTTCTTGATGGAAGGATTTTTCAAACATATCTTGCTTTCTGGGGCCCCAAAGGGAAGTTTCAAAGATTTGAGCACTGGACTGGACTTCTGTATAAAAGATTGAAAGTACAAACTCCTCTATATTTGGAATAGCAGGACTGACCATTGACATTTAGAAGGAGCTGCCTGGCCTTCTCTGGATTCTCTTTATAGATACAGTTTTCAACTTGAGCTCAGAAATTTGTTTTTCATTCACCTCTACGGCACTGTGAAAGCTGGAACTGCGAGTCGGACATTATATTACCAGCATCAGGGGCATTGCGTTATTTTCTCAGATCTTTGCTGGAAATTTCCCAAGATGGTAATGAGAAAATGATTACAACAAGATCCACTTGTCTCTGATTTCTGCACCCTAATTTACAGGGGGTCTAGGGACAATTCTCCTCAATGCACCATCCAGACACAGACCGGGAAGGCAAAGTGTTTGCTGATATCATTTCAGTTCCTGATGCCCTGGTTTGCCCGCCTCCCCTGGACAGATGTTTCTCTGAGCAAAGCAGCCTCGGCTGCTGACATGATTTCTAAGTCTCTCCCATCAGCAGGAGTGGGGTGGGGGGGACAAGGAGGCTGGTTGCTTTTCAGCCATTCAGATGGGTAAAAGTGTTGAAAGTCAAGGTTACTGTTACAGGAGCACAGTTTATAATTGCTTGCAATCCAGTAGGTTTCACTGTGGATAAAGCCTTCAGTGCGTGTGCCTTAAAAAATAATCAGGGATTACTCAAACTAAAAAGAACAAGAAAAGAAAATTTGGGATGAATAAATTCATGCCAGTTTATTTTTCCCCAGATAGAAACAGGCTATTTCCTGGCACTTGGATCTCTGTGTTCAGGCTCTGTGCCACCTGACATCATGAGCTTCAGTCTCTGGTGCTGAGAAGTAAAGCAACCATTTTTCAACTTTGCTTATAGGTGAGAAAATATAAGTGGCTGCAAAATAATGAACATTTAAATATTGCTTGTAATATGTGATCCAAGAGACAATGTCAGTATTGGGTTTTTAAAGAATAATTTCATAGCTATATATTTTAAGAAACCATGGGTCAATTAAGAGTCTCTTTAACATCCATTACTACATAGAAACTATCTATTCCACAGATGGGTGGATAGAAGAGAGTATCTTTTATTTTAGATATATATTTTTTTCTCCAAAGAGCTATGGATTAATTAAGAGCATATTTTTTCGCAACCTCTTCATGAGCAAAGTGTGCAGAAAAATCCTTTAGAAGGAAGAATTCTTTGCAGACCACTTTCTTTTATTCAGGGACAATATCATGACCCAGAGCCACTCTGCCACCTGCAAACTGAACATTCCAGAGAAGCGGAGCAAACAGACTTTTTCATACCTGGAACCCCTCTTGAGCAAGAGTGATGTTCAGGGCAGAGAGCAAAGATGACATTTACTTGTTTCAAGACAGATTCTCAAAGACTTGACAGTTGATAAGCTCAGTCTTTTTTGCAGGGAAAAAGAAAAAGAGAAAGATCAAGTCCTGAGGGTTACTTTGTTAAAAAGCCTTGGATTGAAATCCACTTCCCATCTTTCCCCTCCCTGCCTCTGGTTCAGTTTGCCTTAAAGGTTTCTAGTTTTTGTCGTTGTTGTTTCATCCAATTCCCTTTGCACTTGTGAATGATAATGAATCTACTGTCTGGTGCTCTTAGAGGAACTTGAACTTCTCGGATAAAAGATGTGTTCTCCATGTAAGTGTGTGAGTCGTTAGCATTGACATGATTATCTTCGGAGTTTGTACCCTATTAACTTGATGATGGAACCACTGTTTATTGTCATTGTCACAGCGCTTAACTGCAAAAGGTCAGATCAGAATGAAAGAACCCGATGGATGCCGACAGAATGAGTGATCAGCTTTTGATGAAATGTCTGCTCTCATCTGCTCTCGTTTCACGATGGATGACACAAAGTGCTGTTGACTCCAACTCCAAAAAGTCAATTTAAACTAGGTTGAAAATATGCAAATTTAAGTAGCTATCAATATCCTTAAAAATGCCCATGCCCTTTGAGCCAGAAATTCTGCTTTTAGTCCTAACTCTGCCAAGGAAGCAGCCAGACACATGCATGAAGACCTGTGTCCAGAGCTGGTCATTTCCACGTCGAGTGTGGTGGCAAAAGACTGACATCACCCTAAATGACCCACTTCTGGGTATTATCCAAGTAAATTACATTAACACACTTAATACCACAATTCAAAACCATATCATCAAATAGTATTTACTAAACAGAGGGAAAATTCATGGTTTATTGAGTTAATCACATATTTTTAAGAATACTAGGGGTGAGCCTGCTTTCATTAGAAGTTACACATTTGTATACATGTAGCAACGGAACCTGCAGGGCTTTATCATTGCTTACCACTGGGTGGAGGGATGATGATTTTTATTCATTCTTAACATGTCGCTCTATTTCCTAAATTCTCTGTCACAGATAAGTACCACTTTCATCGATAATAACAACAACAAAAACTAAACAAAAATAAAAATCAGTAAATGACATCTTTCCAAATTGGTGAAGATGGCATTACGCATTTATCTGAAACACGGATCCACGGTCAAAATCACAGGCGAGCAGAACTGCAAACCTGTGTCACGGCTCCAGTGTTCCAGGACCTGTACGCAGTTGTCAAAGGGAAGTCCCCTAACATGCCTTTACAGCACCCAGCCCTTTATTAATGCCACATGTGCTCTTGTAAGGTTGAGTTATTAAGTGACATACAATAATTGTCTGTCCTCCGAAGTAGACGTTTATTTCCCTCCACTCACGCGGCTCTCTTTCAGTATCATTTATCACAACTGCATTGTAAAAATCATCTCAGTGGGTTGCGTCTCCCGTCCCTCTCTTTTAATGCAAGCCGACCTAAATGGCCCCAGTAAGAAATTAAATATAATTACCTATGGAACTGCACAGGGCAAAATAAGATCGCACCGGCTCCGAAGTGGAACGAGGCATCGGGAGGCCCCTCGCCCTCCGTCCTCCCCAGAGTTAATTTCCTCCCTCCTCGGGAGTGTGCACAGGCAGCCTCACAATGACCTGTTCAGTTGGCAGTGGAAAATTATGTCATTTGCAAGCAAGCTTTCAGCTGTGATATTTTATAATTGTTAAGATGAAAACCCGATAATCCTCTCCCCCTTCACATAAACTGCAATCCATCTTTAAACCTGTGATAATTCCTAAAACCTACCGCTTAATAAACTAACCAACCCCAGGCCTATGTGATTTTACGGGGAGTCAATCTTTGATCAGCCAAGCTGAAATGGGTCTGATAAGGGGACGCCCTTCCACTCTAGAGTCGCCACTTGAGTGGGTGATTGCAGTTTCCTCCCCATCCTCAAGTGCCAAATAAGCAGAAGTCTTCCGAGCTTCTTATCTCTTTCACTTTCTTCTCGAGATCTCTGTCGCTTTAATCCGGCATGTCTGCTGCTGGTTAACAAGGAAATCCTATGTCAATTATCGCCAACAACTTCCTGCTGAGAAGCAGTGGGGAATCAAAGCGTTTGAGAGCCTTTTCACACCAGAGAGTGGTGCAAGGCCTAATTAAATGGCCCTCATATCCTGCAGCCTGGTGGAGGCCACAGGATAGATAGCTAATGAAAGATAGTCTCATTTCTCCAAGAGGTTGGAGGCTGGTGGGCCGCCATCAGGTTGCAGGTGTGCTCTGGAGTGGGGCTGTGTGTGTGGGGGGGTTCCACTTCTACTAAATTTAGGAGGGCTGTTGTCAGTACTGGGCAGAGGGGTGCTGAGGACTGACCTTTGGAAGGGTTGTGTCTATTAGAGCTGGTCTGTGAATCAGGGCCCCAAGTAGGGGATGTCAAGGAGCTGTCCAAAGACATTAGGTTTAGGCCTCCAAGGAGAATGTACCCCTACGGAATTACTTAACATTTGAGGTGCCCCACCCACCTACCCAAGAGTTCTCAGAAAATAGGTTGCTGCTAGCATGTACACACACACACACACACACACACACACACACACACACCACAATGTAAATCATTCCCTTCAAATGACTTATTCCTGCTGGAGGTACACCTAATTTATTCTATAGATAGACAAACTCAACTAAAAATATACACACCCCCAGACATATCTTTATGACTCCCATCGTTTCCAGTAATTTCTCTACCTAGAACAGTGGCTCTCAAAGTGTGGTCCTGGTCAAGCCACATACCTTTAAGCAGAAGCTTGTTAGAAATGCAAATTTGTCAGGCCCCGCCCCAGATCTCCTGAATGAGCCACACAAAGGAAAAGATGATCATCTAAGGTTTATCCAGCCCTTCAGTGATGAGGTGGGCTGAAGTTGGGGAATCACAGGTCTCGTGCAAGTCCGGGAAGCTCTTTGTGTAGATGGCCAGTTTGGGTTATTAATCATGTATGTTGCCTTTGTTTTAAAAACCCAGCATATTTGACCCGACTGGACTCCACGTCTGTCTACCTCCTATGGAATGTCTGTGTTCAAGGCTGCGGTCATCTGCCCCGGGTCTGATTCTTGACCTTCAACCTTACCCAGACAACTTTGGTCTTCATTTAAGGAGGTGGGGTAGTAGTGGGGTGAGGGATGCAGAATGTATCCACGGACATGTGTAAACCTGTTTTTAGAGGTGAGATTCTTAGACTTTGGATTATTTTTTAAAATTCAGGGAGTCAAATAGAGTTTCTTGCTCTTTATATTTGTAATGAAGAAGATGGACGCCTGCCTTGTTCATAAAAGCAAGGGCATTTTTAAAGATGATGAAAGGAAATAGTAAGGACATAATTTCAGAAGAAGAGCCACCCTTTAAAGGGAATCAGTTTATGTTTGTGAAAAGCTCACTTTGCTGTTGTTCTTTTCCTCTTTTAACTGGAGATTTGTGGGTTCTCTGGAACGCAGTGGCAGTGTCTAGAAATGCGGGGTCTAGAAATGGCTGCTGCAGGTTTTGATTTAGGGAAGGGGTGAGGGTTACACCGAATCAGTGGTTCTCAACCTTGGTTGCACATTGAAATCAACAGGGGAGCTTCAAAAACTGCACAAACCTAAGTACCACCCCCAGGGATTCTGCTTTAATTGGTCTAGTTTGAGATGCAGACCCAAGGATGTTTTAAATAGCTGAAAACCACTGCTTTAATGTTCATAAATCATTTTGTACTCCAGAGCATCTCCAACATTCGTGTGCACACGCTGCCCCAGTGAATCTTGCTCAAATAGCATTCTAAGGGTCTGCCACGGGGCCTGGGATTTTTCATGTCTAACCAGCTTCCTGGCAATGCAGTTGCTGTGGGTCTGGAGGACCACACTTAGAGTAGCAAGACAGAGTGTCTTACTGCTATGGCATTTCCAGGCACTTAGCAGAAAGCCCAGTGCCTCTCCCAGTACCAGCCCTAATTCCCTGGAGAGGAGAGACCACCCTCCCCAGGTCAGCTAGTTGTACAGCTATGGAGTGGCTGATCCAGCCCCAAGGTGGCCTGGTGTTCCTACCCCACAGGCAGTAGCTGGTCCCCTGTTGTGACTTTAGTTCCCTTTGTGGCTCCTACCTGGGTTCTACGTATAGTTAGTTACCTTGACCATTCTGTGGTAGACCAGAAGGCCTAGACCTGACAAAGGGACCCATGCAAGGCTGCAGGCCAGAGAAGCAGAGTGCAGAGGACAGAAAAATGACAGGGCCAACTTACTGGCCAAAGCCCATTGCTACATGATCATTCTATGTTTGCTTCACTTTGTCCTATGGGCCAGGCCTGAGGACTTCCTAAGGAGGTAGCCTTACAACCAGGGTGACAGCTGTCCACCTAGGACAACTGAGAAGAGACCGCATGCAAGCCTCCAGTTCCTGTTCCTTCATCACGATGCACGCCATGGGTTTATTCAGAGTTTCTCCCTTTTTATCTTCAGCTTTGAGATATACTTGTCTTTTCTTTGCCCTCACAGTATCAGTGATCTTGGGCCATTTCCTTAGATTTCTGGTACCCTCAGCATCTTAATCGATAAAATGAGGTCATTAGTAATTCAGAGCCTTGTTTTAAGAATGAAGAGGCAACTTATAGCAGGACATCTACCAGGCACTTGTACTTAATCTTGCAAATGACCATTTCTTGGTTATGTGGGACATTTTGTAAAACATATGGATCAGGCTGGAAGAGACCTCAGCGATGGTCTGGTCCATTTCATTTAATTTTACAGAAAAAGAAACTGAGGCTTATAGAGGTCATGAGACATCCCAAGGACATTCTTGGCCAGTAAAAACCCAAGACTGGACTGTCCCCAGATCCAGCAGTGCTGGATTCTCACACAGATGAATTGTGTGTTTGCAAGTTGCCTTAAATCTTCTTTGGGGTCAGATCAGTTATAAATAAACAGCTGCTGAGAAGGCCATTCCACCCCATGCTGCCTTCCTCAGAGTCAGAGCCCTGAGGAATGGCTCACAGGGCCATTCCCTCTCCTGGGCCCAGACACTACAGACGCTCAGGTCTACGGTCCTTCTGAATCCAGAAAGTCACTACCAGTTGGCCGGTGTTGTCCTGTGAACCCTTTGTTTTCCCTCTTCTGCTTTCTGTGATCACAGGCTTTGGAGTGAGCTTCTAAAGGGTGCCTAACTAGTTCAGCTACCACCAGGTAGAACCAGGTAGGACCGGCCCCCCAGAAGTGCAGAGGGAACTAGCCTCCGGTACCCCAGTCACTAAAGTGTTCCAAGCACAAATGTCTGAGGACTCATGAACTTGGAACACCATTGGTTGATATTTGTTGATCTGCCCAAATACTTCATTATGCTTTTGAACAGCTGGGACAATTGTTTAATTATAAAAAAAATAGTAATTTTGGATTTCTGATTAGGTCATAATACTGAAAGAAAAAAAATTGTCCTGCTCAATAATGGCTTTATGTGGACTCAGCAAAGTCTGCTAATGCCTTACAGTCTTTATGTAGAACATTTCCATAGCAAATCACATACACCCCATTTCCCTGAAGGTGGAATACAGAACAGTTTCAAAATTGGGAACAAATTATAGTTCCCTATTTTGAAGCCAAAGATGACTTTAAAATAATATTTTCTTTTACTAATGCCAATAACCTAAGTAATTTGATGTCTAAATCAGTTGCAGTTGCTGCACTTGGAATTTAAAATGCTTTAGAATGTTGAGGTAAGTTCATGGCCAACTATAGTGCTTTTTTTTTTTTTTTAATTACCATGCCTGCACTTATGCTGAAAGTGCAGGAAAACCCTACTTTAGGGAGTTTTGAAGACACTCAAGCCCAGAGCACCTGCAAAGAAATATCAAGGACAAGGGTGACATAGCCCCTGTTCAGGGCTAAATCAACCCCTGCAGGGCAGACAGACATCCTTTAGAATAAACCTCAAGCTCCATTCAACCCTTTCAGACCTTACTGAGGACATCAAGTTACATTTTGAACATATAGTAGTTCTTATTTAACACTCTTTGCCCCTTAATGTAATGGTTGGCATCCAGTTAATTTTATCCCAACACTGAATCCATCCAGAGGTTTCTTATAACTTCCATAGAGTCATGTCACTTTTCCATGATTATTCAATCAGTTCTTTTCATAGAATAAAGTCCAGGCTCCTCAAGACGGTACTTTAAGTGTGTCCTCAGCCCACTTCATTACTGTAATTCCTATAATTGTTGATTCTGCTACTACTTGGCTACTATTGTTACCTCTATTCTTCCCACTTCTACAAAATGCACCTTTCTTGTTACATGACCTTTATGGATGAGGAAACGGAGGTTTCCTAATTCTTCCACTGGTAAGTGAGGGCACTTGGGCTGAGATTCAAGATGCTCAGTTAGTAAATCATTGAAAACTGGCGGCTGCAGTTCTAACCATCACATATGTATTCCAGGAAGAAAGAAGGAGGAAGGAGAAGGGCAAAGGCCTCACGGAATAACTTCTGCCTACCTACCCCTCAGAGGAAGTTAGTCACGTGCTTCACTCTTGGCCTCAGGGGAGGCTGGGAAGATAGTTATGTTGGTTTAAAAAGGAGAAAGGTGAATATTGGGAGATCCCCCAGCACCTCTCATTGTCCCCACCTGCAGAATGACATTCTCCTTCATTCCAGGGAAGGATTCCGTGAATCCCCACTGTGGCTGAAGGATCCTCCCCAGCAGGCTGAGTTTGGCTTTCCAGTTCCCTCTCTGGGACATAAGGTTCTGGGCCCCGTTCTTGGAATGGGACTGATGACTTATAAAATGACCATACATGCAGTCACATGATTGAATGATCAAAAGAAGGTGAACATAGGTAGGTAAAAGTTACACTGTAGCTATGATTCCACTTGGCCTATGAAAATATAAAAATCATTGAGTTTTCATCAAAATGGAAAATAGAAACTTAGCACATCCAGGTCCTCTGTGTTCCCTTTCCAAACTTCTCTTCATCCTACACCTATGTTTGGAGAAGGCAGGCAGCAGTGTGGCATTGTCTTCTTGTCTTACCCCTGAAGGCTTTGAATGGGTGCTGCCTATCTAAGACATCAGTGTGTTGATGCCCACAAGACTCCACACCGACCCTCTGTTCACCTTGCCATTACCTGAAAAAAAGGATCCCGGTGCTGCAGGACTAGTGATTAATGAGAACTGTTATTTCCTGTTATTTTTCAGATTGACTTCTGCTCAGGCTTCCAAGTAACAGGACTATCCTAAGGATAATAATAGAGACTGGGACACCTATTAGTACCTTGAGATGTGAACCTGGGACTATTAGAATATGTTAATAGGGGAAAAGAATTTGAAAAAAATGCAAAATTTCCTTCAAAACTCTAATTTGGTTTTGGTTTAAGTGAGTAAGTATGAATGTCAAACATTTTTCTTTGTGTATGAATCTATGGATATACCTAAGTATCTGTTTACCAGCTTTCAATGTGAAAGTTGGTTACTAGCTCAACAGGGGACAGGGGAAGGGCGAGACCATATTCTCACATGTTACTATTGGAACTCAGGATGGTTTGCTTAGCACTTGGTATACCAATGAGGAGAGGACAGAACGAGGTGGTGTCTGAGTGAAGAGATTTCTGTGTATCAATGTCCTTTTCTGGTTTTGACAATATGCTATGATCACGGGGTGAGAAAGCTTCCTATGGGGAAATGCACACAGCTGCCAATCAAACCAGTCTTGGGGCCCAACCTGGCTGCTTCCCGGGGAACTTCTCACACCCCTCTAAGCCTTGGTTTTCTCTCATGTCCAGTGGGGAAAGAGGAAGAGGAAGATGGTAGCAAGAAGGACCACCACTAACACTTAGTGAGGGTTTCTTGTGCACTGAATGCTAAACGTATCACATGTATTATCTCATTAATTCTCATAATAATCCAATTATGTAATTACTATTAGTATTTTCATCATATTATCTGAAGCGGTTATCTGTAGTTCCCTAACAAGCCCTGAAAACTTAATGACTTAAAGGAACGTTATGCTGCTCCCATAAATAAGTTGGCAACATGGGCTGGGCTCAGCTGAACCATTCTTCTGGACTCTGACTGGCTCCCTCATGCCCACGCTCTGCTGCAGGTCAGATGGGCAGCTCTGCCTCTGGGGCTTGGCTGCTGGGGTGACAGGGTGATGGGGGTCACCTGTCACTCCTCATGAGGCAAGCTAGAATTGGGTCATTCATACAGTGGAGACGGTATTCTGGGGAAGAGGAGAGAGAGAACAGAAGGCCAAATGAGACACACTCAAAACTGGACTATTGTGACATCTGCTATTGGCCAAAGCAAGTCTTACCTAGCTACATGCAAAGGCGAGACTGAGAAAGTAGGCTCTACCTCTTAAAGGGAAGGAAAGTGATGTCTCATAGCAAAGAGTGAGGATTCAAGAAGGCGAGCAAGAGCAGACATGTTGGCAAATAACCTCCTAGGGTCACGGTAAGAATTCACAATGACAGTGGATCTTATTATTTTCTCCCCAAATCCTGGGATGCAGGTACTATTACTGAGCCCATTTGATGAGTGAGCACACCAAGGCAGAGAGACGTTAGGCACCTTCCCAAGGCGGCACAGAGCTCAGGAGGGGCCCAGGAAGACTGAGGTCCAAGCAGTTCAGGCAAAAGTGGAACGGGGTGGTGTCTGAGTGAAGAGGTTTCTGTATACCAATGTCCGTTTCTGGTTTTGACAATAAGCTGTGGTCACGGATGAGTTGATCTTTGGGGGAAGCTGGGTGAAAAGTCCACAGAAAACTTTCTGAACTTTTTTTTTTGGCAACTTCTTGTGAATATTAAACTATTTCAAAATAAGAAGTTATATAAAAAGTTCCAGGAAGTTCAAACACTTAGTCAATACTCTGTACACATGGAAAGAACTGAGAATAGTCCCTAGTCACAGCAGGAGCTGAGTCACATCAGCTTCTTCTGCTGAAAGGCACCACCCACCACCTCAGGCTCCTAAGTCAATGTATGGATGGTACCCACCTGGCACGGCTAGGAAATGACCACGAAGGCCTGGCAGGCGAGGGGCGGGGAGTGTGAGATGCATTAAGGGCCATAGGTGGTCCCTGAGGACCAGAGTCTGCAGTTACAGGGCAAAAACAGACGAGGGTCAGAATTTCTGCTTTTCTGAGATCACTTTATGGAAAATATTTTTTTGATCTCACAGATCCCTGAGGATCTAATTAAAAGAATACAGTATAACATGGGGATTTGTCTAACTTGATGGGGTCAAGCAAGGCATTTTTTCTTATCTTTCTAAGTTAGTGGAAATTTTTCTTTATTAGAAAGAAAATGCATTAGCAAAGGGCAGGCTCCAAGTAGACCTGGTCAGGTTGGATTTCCACAAAGAGTGAGGTAACAGCCTTGGAAAAAATCCTATAAAGGGGCCTAAATAGCCATGTGCTAAAGTGCTGGAGCTTCAGAACAATAATAGTAACTGTGGAAGTGCTGGAGGGCAGGGGCCCTGGGAAGAGATGCTTCAGGAGCCCTGCTTCAGCTATTTCTGTTGGGGGCCAGTGCCCGTGTGTTAATGGTAGATGGGAAGCAGTTGATGGCCGGAGTGTGTGTGTAGGGGGTGGATGTTCTGTGGAGGTTACCCATTAGTTTTGCTTCATCTCTGCCAGAGGAGAGCAAAGATCCATATTAACTACAATTATAAAAATAATGCTTGCAAACACTGGGCGCTTTCTAGGTGCAGCCCTGTTCTTTGTCATCCCACTGCATCTTCAGTCTTTTTCTGGGAGAGAAAATTGAGGCCTGGTGATGTTAACTTTCCAAGGTGCACGAAGCTTGTTTGGGGGCCACCTGGGGATGAACACCAAGGACAGGCTCCCTATGGGACACAGGAGTCACCGTCCCAATAACTGGAGTTGGTGGGGATGGCAATGTGTGGTCTTAGCCCTTTCTAACTTCAGGTGGAGAGGACTAAACCCTCTCCACACTCCAGAATTTCATCTGGAATTTATTTTTGTTATGATGTGAGGTTTGAGATCTAACATTCCTCCCCAACCCTAATAGCCAGCCGGTTATTCCTACATCATTTAGTATTAAACCATCTTCTTTACACGGAATCAAAACACTACCTTTTACATGCATTTAGTGCCCAGTGTAGACTGCAGTCTATTTCTGGATCTAGTTTGTTCCTGATCTATGACTTTATTCCTCTGTCAATGGCATGTTGCTTGGATTATAGCGTAGTTTAGTATTTACAGATATATTTGTGTGCGTGCCTGTGTGTGTGCGTACAGAGACTACATAACATAGTGTAGTGAGTTATAATTTTATAAAAGAACCTCAAAATTTTTTTTCCTTTTTCAAACTTCTCTTCATCATTCTCAGATAGTTATTACTCTATAAAAACTTTAAAATAGCTTCATGTGCTCCCAACCCCAGCAAAGAAGCATGGGGTTACTGCACTGAATTGCAATTCCATTCCTAAGTTGATTTGAGGACTGATGTTTTTATGATTTGAAGTTTTTCTATACCCAGAACATGATACATCTCTCCATTTTTTCAGGTCTTGTTTTAAGATCCTTGTCGTAAGATTTTATAGCTTTCTTCATATAGGCTCCATACCTTTATTAGTAAATTTATTCCTGGATAATATGGTGAATGCGATAATTTTTTTTTTCATTTCCATTTTCTTACTGGTCCTTTGCTGGTTGGTAGATGCACTCTCCCACAGCCCTGAGAATACCTGCTTAGCTGCTCAATGACACTCCTACTGAAGAGCTAGGGAATGAACATTCTGTAGGGGACTGGAGTCTGGATCCCCAAGATACCTCTCCTGTCCCCCAGTTCATCTACATGGCCACAGGGGAAGCTCCCTAGGACCATCTGATGGAGTAGGGAAAACCCAGCTTTGGGGCTTTCCAAAGCTTACATCCCAATAGATCATGGAAAACTAAAATGAATGCTGTCTGCTACACTCACTCCAGAGAGACCCTGAAAATAGCCTGAGGGGACCTCCTCCCAGTGGGCATTGCTTAAAGAACATCTCCTCCCAATCTAGGTGTAGGGGGAGAGATGACCTGAGGATATATATATATAGACTCCCAGGAAGTGGTGAGTAAGCGGGTTAGTTGGTCCAGTATCTAAAAAGAGCAAGATTGGAAGGCCAGAGACAAAGAGGACTGGGGAAGAGGCATGTGGGTGGATCCCAGGGAGTAGGTACGTCATGTGAAGGCCTCTTAGCCACAGCAGTGCCCATCAGAGAGCATCCATCCACTGCGGAGAAGCCACCAAATAAGGTGAACTGTAGATGTCATCCAGCTTCTGCCTGTAGCCATCCATGTGCTGGCACGGCATGTCCATGAACCAAGTAGTCCCGGGACTCGCTTTCACCATGGAGGACTTGGTCACTGCTGCCACCGGTACGTGTGTGATCTTCCAGTTTCAAAGACAAGCTGTGAACCCTCAATAAGGCACCATCCCTCGAGGAAGAATAACATGCCGTTTGGAGGTAAGTGGGTTCCATTGCACTCCTTTTACCCTGGAGGAGGCAACAATTTGTCACCAGTGGGATTGAGACATATTCTGGCCATGAGTTTTCCTTTTTCCTTACTGTGCTGTCTTGGTCAAGATCACTGCTCCAGAGCTTACCGAGTGTCTGAATTATTACTATGGGATCTCCCACCCCATCATCTTGGACCCATGTTGTGGTTAAGGGGGAACCAGAGTTCCAGGGATCCTCTCATAATACTGCATTACTTAGAAGCTGTCAGCCTGATAGGACAATGGAATGACCTCTTACTGCAGCTAAGGCGCCTGCTCTGGAGAGGGGACAACTTGTGGTATTGGGCTATTGTCCTTTAAGACATCATATATACGCTGAATCAATAGCCACTAATGGTTCTACCTTCCTGAAAAAGTGCACAGTTCTGGAAATCTAGGGCTGGCCCCTTTCCTCGCTCTCAGTGATTCAACCAGGGAATACCCAATTCCCATTTTTACAACTTCAGGCTCACTATAGACTGGAGATCCTTTGACCAGGTACACAATAAGAATCTTTTTAAATTTTTTTTTATTTTTTATTTTGGTACTGGAAATTGAATCCAGAGGGACTTTACCACTAGTACATTTCCCCAGCTCCTTTTTAATTTTTTATTTTGAGACAGGGTCTCACTGAGTTGCTTAGGCCTCACTAAGTTGCTGAGACTGGCCTTGAACTTGTGATCATCCTGCCTCAGCCTCCTGCACAATAAGAATCTTATTGCAACTTCTTTATGGCCATGTTGGATTCCTCTACCAGTAGATTGTTCTAATAACCCTTTGCTATAATTTTTTTTTCATTTTTAAGCAAACTTATGACCAACAACCACCAGTGTTTTCACTAATGCCTTTTTTTCTGTTCCAATTGTTTCCAAGGCCCCATACTACATTTAGTTATTCCTTCTTATTTCTTGCAGTCTGTAACAGTGCTTCACTTTTTCCTTGTCTTTCATGACAATTTTGAAAGTTGACAGTTTTTAAATTTATTCATCAATTATTTTATCAAATGTCCTTCAGCTTGGCTTTGTCTGATTATTTTCTCCTGATTGGAATGGCGCTGTGCATTTTTGGCAGGAATACAAGAAAAATGATATTGTGTGCTATTCTTTTTTTTAAAAAAATTTTAGTTGTATTTAGATACAATGACTTTATTTTATTTATTTATTTTTATGTAGTGCTGAGGATCAAACCCAGAGCCTCACATGTGCTAGGTGAGCACTCTGCCACTGAGCCCCAGCCCCAGTCCCTTGTGCATTATTCTTAATGCCTCATATCAAGGGGTTCATGATGTCTTAGTATTGGTGATTTTCACTTTGATCACTTGGTTACAGTGATTTACACTGGGTCTCTGCTGGAAAGTTATTATCTTTTCTTTCATAGTTGATAAATATCTTGTTTAAAGTACTTTGAAACTATGCAAATTCCATTTCTCCTAAAAATTTTACCCACTACTTTTAGAGTTATTAATTTTTGTTGATATAACTTGCTTCCAGTCACATTGCCAAATTCCATTCATTTGAAATTTTTTGGTAGAATCTCTTGACGTGTATATCAATTGTACATAAAGATAGCTTTATCTCTTCCTTTTCATCATCGATAACAACTTTTGTATTTTCTTGTCTTATCACAATGGCTAAACTTCTAAAATCATTTCAAATAATACAGATGATAATAAATATCCTCCTTTGTTTATTTCGTTGAATGACTTTAGTATTTTGCTATTTGATAATGATTCCTGTACATCTGGAGTAAATGACATTACCATATTTAAATAACTTCCTTTTTTATTTCATTATTGTTTTTGCCTAGAATGGCTATTAAATTTAATTAAATGCTAATGTAATAATGTTATTTTCTTCTTTAACTCATTGATGTAATGGTTCTATTGTCAAATTTCCTAACATTAGATTATATCTTCACTCCTTGAATGATCCTGTGATGTATTGATTTAGAAATGCCTCACTGGATTAAATTTGCATTGTAACCACAAGAAGGTGGATCTATAGTTCTTTTTAGTACTGTTTAATAAGATTTTGATATTTTTTCTTATGTCATAAAGTATATTGGAGAGGTCTTATTTTTTTTTCTTTGGTTTGATTTTATTGTGATCTTGATTTAAACAGCTTCATTTCCAGCATTTTCTTTTATAATTTTTTTTGATCCCAAAATCTTTATGAACAAAACAAAACAACAACAACAATAAACTCCATCAGTGAGGCTGTGGAGTGATAGCACATAAGAACTCTTACGTTTTCCATCCAATTTTGCTGTGAACCTAAAACTGTTCTGAAAAAATAGAGACTATTAAAAAACATTCAGCAGCTGGCAAGCCAATGTAGCCCTCACTGGCTGCCCCTGAAGAACGCCCCATTTCAGAACATTTTTTCCTGGCAGGGCAAGAACACATCCAAAAAATTTAGAACAAAGAATACCAGGTAGGTGGTGGAGTGGGGAAAGCTGAGTTTAGTCAATTTGGGTATTAAATGAACAAAGTGGAAATTGTATGCAAAACAGCATCTCACTCTTTGGAGTCAAGATTTCAGGCATTATTTGAAAAAAGCATTGAGTTATTGTCTATATTATTAAACCAGCAAGTTTACTATCTAAGGTATTTGTGTCAAAGTCTTTGAAACATCTATTAGTCTCTTTTCTAGCCTTAGAAGTCCAAGACAATAAACATCATAGATTCAATCTCTGACATAGATTATTGATCATTATAAGAATTAAGACAGACTTAGTATAGAAAAGAGAATTTGGTTTTCAGAAACAAATTTCTGATTCATTAAAGTGTTTCTTCAATTTGGCCACTCTATTAAAATTGAATACATTGGGTTATAAATTGTTTTGTTTATTGCTTTATTGCCAGTGTCTTCTGTGTACAAGGGGGCAAATAGGTATATATCAAATGAATGAATGAATGAATAGTGATAATCCAAGTTAATCACACATTTTAGTTATTCTGATGAAATTTGTTACTGGAGAATCAGGTTGAACTATATGAAATTACCATTTTACAGATCAAAACAGTCATATGCTAACAGTTTTATAGGGTTCAACCTAATCTGTATCACCTGTACTTACAAACCTAGATGATATAGCCTACTACACACCTAGGCCATATGGTCTAGCCTATTGCTTCTAGGTTACAGCAATTAATTGCAACACTTCACGGTATCAGACACTATAGGCAACTGTAACACAATGGTAAATATGCATGTATTTAACCATAGCTAAAAATGGAATAGTGTGTTTTCATGGTACTGTAAAAAAAGAATACTTGACAGTAGTAATATTTAGCTCCATCATAGTCTTATGGGACCACAGTTGTATACATGGTCTGTTGTTGATCAAAATGTCATTATGCAACACATGGCTACACACACACATGGCTACACACACACACACACACACACACACACACACACTGATATTTAGGATATTTATTTTATTTTATTCTTCCTACTATAGTTAAAGATCTTGGTCACCAACTTCCCTGTAACATCTTTGTCCCCAGTAGAATTTCCCACATTGCCCATCTGCCTGCTGTACCTGTGGAGGTCATACGCTTACACAACCAGCCTGGACTTTTCTGTAGAAGTCAAGTGCTTCCTCAGCCACAGTGAACATGGTCAAAGACTCAGGTTTCCATGCAGCCTAAAGCATGTCAAAATGGGAGCAGAGATGAAGCTGCAATTGAATTTAAAAAGAAGATCTATTAACTCGATCCTCCTGGCAGTGGCATGGATATGGCCATGGTTTGAACTTTCTGGCATCCTTTTTGGCCTGTGGAGCAGAGTGGAAGGAGGTCTTTAATCAGGACTCTTCCTCCACTGCCTCCTTCATGCCTATCAAAAGCAGCAACAGCAGTGTGATTGATGATCAATCGCCCCAAACTGTTTTTAGACTTGTCTCTTCCTCAGAAGAAAGGAAATATTTGTTTCGGTTCACACCATACACCCCTTTATGAACATGATTTCAGTCATGATTTCCTATGTGCCTGTGTAAAGGAAAGGGTGGAAATAAAGAACAAAACCAATAAAGACCCAAACCAAAAGCACATGTCCTCAAGGGGCGCACACCAGGCGAACAATGGCTGTTAAACAGATGAATCCGCTGAAATGTAAAATATTCCGCAAAGTTTGGCAGCTTTGAAATGCTACACTTTCTAGCTCTCATCTGTTAATCATCTGAGGGGACTTTCTCAGCTCGCCAGAAGGGACCATCTTCTCTTTCTACATTCCCATAACTGAGGTGCATGTGACCCAGCAGCCAAAGTGACAAGTAGGACGGAAAGACAGACCGCTGAGAAACTGCTGCAGGAGGGGAGAGAGAGATTTTACCCACCTTCATTTCTAACTGAATCTTGCTGTATATATTTTCTAGCGTGTGAGCTTTTCTTTGAGTTAATTTTAAGATAAGTCATAAAGCTATAAGTGCATCAATGATAAATAACACTAGGGAAGAAAAGTGACATAATGATAAGCGTTAAAGTTCTGCACAAAAACATTCAAGTATTCTCTTAGGAAATCCATCTCCTTTCCACAGTATTTTTGAAAGCTGTATTTCTGAAAGCTTAAAACCATGGATGCCTTCCCCACCATCCTCCTGCTTAGTTCCTATGGGACAGTGCCAGTCCAGATGCCTCGGAGGTAGAAAAATCTGCTTCCTAGGAAACAATTGTAGCTCTCACCAGAGAGATCACGCACCTCAATCACACCCCATCACAAGCGAGGCAAGGTGTGTGCCTATGAAATCGCGTGGGCCTGAACACACCTGTGTTAGGTATGCAGTCCCTTCATGGGCAATGGATTCTCCTGTGACATGGACCATAGCAAGTGACCAATTAGTCAGCCAAGGAACCCTGGGTGTTAAACTATGACAGAGGAAGACCTTCCTACTACTCCAGGTAGAGCATCTACCTGTCCACAAGTGAACTAGGCTGCCATCTTTGACGTAGTGAGCCATTGGCATGGTTCAAGCAAAGGCTGCTGAGCTGTGTCATGGCCATTATGAGCCAGACTAGTACTTATTAGAAGCATATTAGAATAAGATGGGGAGTTTAAAACAATTCCTCTTTACTGGCTGTACCTGTATTCAAGCATCCATAGTTTCTGCAGCTCTCCAGGTGATCAGAATCACCTGTGGAATGGGCGTGTGCACTAGGGACTTGCTTAGTGTTTCAGAGCTCTAATGTCCATGTGCAACATCAGGCATGCTGATGAAATGTGGGTTCTGATTCAGTGGGTCTACAGTGGGCCTGGGATTCTGCATTTCTAACAAGCTCCAGGGAGAAGCTGATGCCACTGGCCCAGGCACCATAGTTGGAACAGTGAGGCACAGAGGGCTTAAAGTCCTCCCCGATCCAGAGCTCCCATGGGGGCAGTATCATTCTGAGGGAGGAATGGGGAGCATGAGCAGGTGGGAGCAGCCCTGCTGCCTTCACTGGCTGCAAGCTGAAGACAACTCATTTGTCATCTGGGAGCCTAGGTTGCCCCATGTGAACAAAGAAGATACCTGTAAAGTCCTACAGCGTCCCTTCCCGCCCTCATTCTCTGAGATGGCATTTGAATTGGCAAAGCCCCTGGGGAAGAAGGACTCAGAATTTCCAGAGAACCCAGAGAAGGCTAACAGACATGACAGATTTGCAGGGAGGACTCGTGGGTGTTTTCTCTCAGACTCATGGTTTCCAAAATTATACCCTCGTCCTTGTCCCTTGCAGGTCTGCATTTGTCTTAACAGACATTCATTTAAGATGGGTTTGAAAAGGGAGCAGGTTGCCTCTGGGAAAGGTCACTCATGCCTTTGTCGACTGACACAGTCATATCACTTGCTGAGAGAGTCAAGAAGTGTTGTCCTTGCATTGGACACCTCCTGTCTGGCAAGGGTGGCAATCCCAGGGACAGAGTTGGGCAAGAAGAGTCCAAAGGCTCTGGGGAGACTCTAGACAGGGCCCAGGGCCACAAGTGAGGTGGTAGTGAGTTCTCCCAACGAGGGGCATGTCAGGAAGTCTTTGTGGAGGAGACTGATATGAATGAGGAATGTGCAGAGCTGGGAACAGAGTGGCCCTGGAAGGTGCCAATGTGCGCCAGGGTAGCAGTCTGAGGCCTGAGAATGGGGGTGAGGTGGGAAGGACCAGAGGTGGCTGAACCCCCTGGAGAGAGAGACTGAGCAAGAGAAACTTGACTTCCTTCCACATCAATGGCCATCAGCATCTATTAAGCATTATTTGGATAACAGGTCGAGTAGGGAAGGAGGGAACCCCAGCTCCAGCCCAAGTGGAAGCCCTTATATAGTCCCAGCAGTTCTTTGCTGGCCCCATCTCCCAAAAGAGAGCCCCAAGACACCAAGGACTCGGCCTTTCCAGTAAATAGTTTAAGAATTGTCCCCTGGGCCTGGAGCACTGCCCTGTGGGCTCCGAGTGCCCCTTAGCAGATACCGTGGGTCCCTCCATCACTAGCATGGTCAACTTCCCAGACTGTTTTCATAGCTGACCCCTGAGAAGTGCAACTTGCAGTGTTAACATTGGGAAAGTCCTGGGCAAACCAGGCCCAGATGGTCCCCTCCCACCTTGCTACATCCCTTCAGTGGCCTCGTTGTTGAGCTGCAGCTGTGGTGGACAGTTCCTGTGGGTGCTGGTAGGGTCCCTGCTCAAGAGCTCTTGCATCTGACATTTCTATAGCAGGGTTTTCTCCAAAGCCCCAGGATCCAAGCTTTGCAAAATCCCTGCTTGGGTCAGATGGGAAACTAAGGCTCTGGCTTGAGAATGAGCTGCCTTCTTTGACAAATGGCCAGCCTTCCCTCCTTTGGAGGGACATTCTGAGGCCTGTTCTGTGAGGCTCCTCTGAGCACCCCGGAGGGAGGCACCCCAGCTTCCTGCAGCAGTGACTTTCTGCAAGGAGCTACAGGAAGGTGTCACCCAACTGCCAGTTTTACCCAACATGTTCCTTAGGAGGCTGTGCTTAAGGACCTCCTAAGGAAATGAGAGAGTCTTCCTCCCATCAGCCACGTCCCCATTTATCTGCACAAGTGGAAGGCATCTTCTGGAGCCAGCTTCACCGTCCATCTCCCCACAGAGCTCGGCATCATTTAAAATCCAGTCACTGCCCTCCGAAAACCCCTCTGAGCCCAAACAATCCCATCATTCCTCCATACTTGCAAAGGTGTTTAAGATATCTAAATATTTTAAAGGTATCTACGAGGATTGGATTCTTTTCTTCGCGATGACTTGATGAATAAATGATGCCCTAATTTCACTTTAATTATTGTCTAATGCTCTCTAATTCATTTCAGATTGGTATTTAACTTCCTTCCAATTTGACAACCTTTCAGACAAAACTGATCAAAACAAGCCCAGGCTCTTTCTATATAAGAATGGATTCGTTGTCTCTAGATTTCAACAAAAGGAAAACAACTGTTCAAATCCTTAATATTTTTGGCACTCTGAAAATTTAAAGTCATCCAAAACACATCTTTTAAAAATATTTTAAAGTAAGAGAGGGATTCTGAGTTCAGAGTCTAAGATTTTGTTCTGCCAAGTTTGAGCATGGAACAGATTTTTACGGCTGAATTATAAGCCCCTGAAAATAGGTTTATTATGGAAGTGTGAACACACAACGTTAGCCTATAGCAACATGAATGGCCTTGTTATCAGAATGCTTGGATCATCTCCTTTGCACTGAATTGGAAAAGCAAGACACCAGCCTTGGCCTTTTTGCTAATACATGTGAGTGTCAGTTAAGAGCTTGCACACACTCCTCTTTAGAAAACTTCCCCAAAGTTTTTAGTAATCCTTGAATTGCTAGGGAGTCCTACATCCTCATCTCAGGAGTTAATCTACCATTTGCAGCACAATGCCTGGTAACATCAGAAAACATTTTCTGGTGGAAGGAGAATGGGGGTCCAGTGGCTGTGTGGATGGCACAAGCAGCTAACAGCTAGCTGTGGAGAATGCATCTCTCCTGATCCAATGACTGACAGGTGTAAATTCTCCAAGCATGTTTCTGGGCTCAGGAAAGAGAATGTGGTGCAAACAGGAGGAATCTCAGTTTGAGATACTATCAGGCACCCAAAGTTCAAATGCTCTGCATTCTTTCAGCATCTGAAGGTTTTTTTGCCCTAAGAAAGCTACATGTTTATTTTCTGTTTTTTTTTTTTCCTGCAAAGTAAAGCATTTGGAATTCTATTGCATGGTACTCATAACAAAATTAAAATTATACTGAGCCGCAGAGTAAATCTCTATCGTGATTGGCTGCAAGAAGCAGCCCACGGCCGAAGCCTGCTTTCAGGCTCAGCCAGGGCTGCCTTAAACATGCTCCCAATGCAGTCTGACACAGGAATGTTTGACATTCACCAACTCAATATAGTCTAATATCAGTGAGCCAGAAACCTACTAACTAGAGCACTCAATTAATTAGGTTCTGGTTTTCTTCCTCCTCTCCCTGCTCCCAAACCTCCAGCCTAGGGAGACATAGAGCATGCAACTACTTGGCATTTATTGAGTACCTACTGTTTCAGGGCACTATTCATAAAATCCCCCCAACATCCGTGGAGGGAGTTACAATTATTATCCCCATTTTGTACCTGAGGAAGTAAGCTTAGCAGAGGGGCAGAGGTAGGAGCACTAGCTTTGCTCACTGACCTTCCTGGGTTTGCATGCTGGCTCTGCCACATGACAGCTGTGTGGTCCCAGGAAAGTTATTTAGGTTTTTCTGCACTTCAGATGCCACTAATGTATCATTTCTATAAAACTGACTAAATAGCATAAAGTTGTAGTGAGAGATGTGTAGGATTTAAAAACTCTCTTTTATTACATAGGGAATTTCTGCATTTTGATTGTTGAACGCACTTTGAATTTATGTTTTTCAGTTTGTTGCCCAGGAGTTAATGCTCTCATACCCGAGCCATACTTCTAGTGGGATCATGGTGCATTCGTATGCATTCCCAGGATGAGTGCAGTGGAGGAGGGGAGGGGTGAGGAATGAGGAGCAAGCACTGGAAAGACCACAGGAACCTGAAGCTGCCTGAGAGCAAAGCCAACATGGAGGGCAGCTGAAGTGAGAAAGGAAGATACAAAACAACCACCCCCGAAGAGTGTCTTTCAATATCATGGCGCAGCTCTGCTGAAGCAGGTCCTACTCCTTGGATGTCAGTTACATGACCCATACTTCTTTTCCCCCCTGGCTTTGGCTAGTTTGAATGGGCATCTGTTTCATGAAATAAAAAGAACACAATCCAAAAAAATCCTACTACATCTCCCTTGATTTCTATTCTTCCACAGTTCAAACCTAACTAGAGAGACAGTATGGTATCTAGCTATCAATTTTTCCTCTGTCCATCCATCCATCCACCCTCTATGAATGCATCCATCTTTATATCCACACATCCATCCATTCACCATCTATCCACCCATTTATGCCTCCATCTTTCCATCTGCTCATCCATCCATTCATCCATCTTTCCATCCATTCATCTATCCATCATCCATCCATCATCCATCCATCTATTCATTCATCCATTGAGCACTTACTTGGTACCAATTTGAAAAGAACCAAGATGAATGAGGCATTGCCCCCTCTCCTTGGGGAACTTCAGGTACATTCCTCAAACTGCAAAACCAGGACAACAGTTACTTTAGAAATGAGCAATTGGGTGAAATGGTGTGTCTTTAGGGAAAGTTTCTTGAACATCTCCATGTATTAAATTATTAAGGTTTCTTAAAATATTGTATAGGTTATATTTTAAGTTTAGATAGACTTCTCACTTTTTTCTTCAATCCTCTGAATTGAACAATGACACACATTTTTTAGAATTCTCAAATGTTAGGCCTCATCTATATGTACTTATTATCTGAACTGTCACCCAAAGACTCCAGCCTACAATTAGGGGAGAAAATGTCAATTCTGCTCAACATTTCAACAATTTGAACCCCCACCCCATACCCATTATCATTCTGCTGTGGTGTCAAGAATCGAGTGCCTGGCGGGATGGAGGGGTCTTTCCTAAAGAGCCTCTAACAGAAATCCTTCAGTCATTCCCAGCAAGTGGCCTTTAAACACAGGTGGACCCACCATCAAAAGGACATTGCTTAAAATAGGTGCTTAAAAGACTAAAGAAGAGACAGACCTGTCCAGCTGTTAAATTATTTTCCTGCCAATTTCTTTCAACTAAGCGCACCTAAATCTTATCACACAAATGGCCAAATGTCACATAAATTTATTAGGAATGCATCCTGGATTTGTTTCCATTGAAATCATTGTGGGCTTATTTATTTATTTTGCAAATAAACTCTGAAAAGCTCTCATGTGAAATAGTATTTGGTAACGAGATTTGTTTTAGAATCCACATAGAGCACAATCGGCTATCAAAGGAAATGTCGCATCAGAATCTTTTATGTTGTGTGTGTGAAATGTTCAAAGTAATGACGAATGTGGCAAAATCAAAATTGTACATTTAAGAGGGACATGGTGCTAAGAATTCTTGCTTGATCTTCAGATAACATGAGCAGCTTATAAGCCTTTGTGTTTTAGTTCTCTGTATTGTAAATAAAATCAGAAGCATCCCAAAGTCATGGATTATTTATGAAATGTGGATAAAAAAACAGATGATGTTTTTTCAAAAACTTAAGTTATACTATTAAGTCTCATACCATGAGGTGACTTTGTTTTTTCTTGCATTCACCATCTTTTAAAAAAATATCATTTATTTTTCGTAGCAATATAAACACATTTACAAGTGAACAGAATGGTATCAACCACAGGTTTTCGATGGATTATGAGTAAGAAGAAATTTTAGTGGTGATCACACCTATCAGAGGAGATTCATCAGTCACTTTTTAGAGAGACTTGGGATAAAAATTGGGGATTAAAAAAAAAAAAGAAAGAAAGCAGTTCTCAATTTTTCTCTTGCCTCACATTACTTTTTCACCTTTAGCTACTATACTACACTATAATTCAGGACCCAAATCTTCCAACACCAGATGCTTGAGCCCATCTTCCCAAGCCCTGGAAACAGAGGAAGAATATTTTTTCCTCTGGACTATGGGCTCCATCTGTTTGCTCAAGGTGACTATGTAAAGTCAAAAGAGGGAGGAGATGTCACCTGTTAGCACTTTTCATAGTGGCATATGGTGGTAGTGTTTGACCCTGGGTAGCCTGGCGTTTGAAGCTTCTAAAGCAGTGCTTCTCAAACTTGAATGTGTAGAAGAGTCTTGTTCAGTGCAAAGTCAGAGGTCTAGGGTCTACATTCTTACACGTTCCCGGCTGGGGCTGATGCTGCTGGTCCTTGGACCACATTCTGAGTAGCAAAGCTGTGAAGAACACTGAGTGCCAGCATCCAAGGTAATGAAGCCTGGGGACCCTGAGAAGAGGGGTGTGTGTGTGCGTGTGTGTGTGTGTGTGTGTGTGTGTGTGTTCTCCTATAACATGGTCAGTTCTGTACCCACCAGTTCTGGTGAACAACCCTGAGGGAGGGACTCTGAGTCCTTGAAGAAGGCTGAGCACTGTGAGATTCTTACCCTGATCATAAATCCCATTTTGCAAAAGGACAGAGAAACCTCTGACCCAGGGTCACAGAGCTCATAGCAGAGATGGAGGACTTGGGGCCCAGCCTCTGGGATCTGTACTTCATGCTTCTACCCCTAGGGTACACGTCCTCCAAGAGGGCACTGAGCCCCTCTCATCCCCAGAACCTTCCATGTGGTCTTCCTTCTGCTAGGAGTGTCCTCTCAACCTCTTGCCTGATTGTCTCACCTTCCATTTCAGCTCAAATCTCACCTCTTCCCCAGGCCTAGCTGGGTCTGCCCCGCCCCCCACCTTGAAGTTAGCTGTGATTTTTCTCTCACTGCTCCCCACGTACTTTCCCTCATTATTCTGGCAGCCTTCAATGATTCGATTATTAGTGTTAATTTGTTTCCATGTCTATCTCCTTCACAAAACTGTAGGCTTTACCAAGCCAGGAACAAAAGCTGTTTATTTTATTAGTCTTGAGCACTATTTGTGGAGCAAAATAAGGGCTCTATAATTTTTTGACGGTCAGGTGGACCGACTGAATGAATGAATGAATGGAGTTACAATCTGCAAATACCCACTAGGCCACTAGAGGGCAAATATCCTCACCACACAGAGGGACCTGGTATCTCCACTGCACCACTAGGTTGGCATAGCTAAGAAAGCAAATCCAAACCTCTGGCATGTGTCACTGGCCATACAATAGGCAGAATAAAAAGTCCACCTCAAGCACTTTTGTATTGCTCAACTCCTGTGATAGACCTAAGATATTCTTTTATTCCCCTGGAGACTTGGGGAGCTGAAAGAGGGACAGATGCAGGATTTTATGAAGATGTGGCCCACAGGTAGTGGCTGCACAGGGAGTCACAGCAT
The DNA here is from genome assembly GCF_964194105.1 of Spermophilus citellus. NCBI lineage: Eukaryota > Metazoa > Chordata > Mammalia > Rodentia > Sciuridae > Spermophilus > Spermophilus citellus. The sequence goes on from NC_138195.1 coordinate 85,252,847, forward strand.
GTCCAGGACAGTGTGAGGGAGGATGACTGTTATCACGTGAACTCCCCCAGGACCAGCACCTGGGACCAGAATTCTGTGCAAGTCATCAAGGACGGGAATCAGCTCTCAAGTGCATGTTGTCCTGTCAGCAATACTGTGGGGGCCTGAAGCTTGATCCCGTGGGGAATCCTGGCAAGCCTTAGGGACACTCACCATGTCCCCTCTCTGCCAGTCATCCCACCCAAAGGATGAGCTCCAACGTCCTCACACTCAGAGGTATAGGGGCATGCGCTAATACTCAGTCCTTCTGGCGGACCTGAAGTGGGCAAGACACCTATCCTCCAGGATTTGAGAGAGTCCTTGGGCAAAGACAGAGTGCCAGATTTCAGGGTTTGGCTAGGGTCTAGGAAGGGAACTGGGGGTTGTGGCAGTGGCCATGCTGGGCTAGGGGCTTGACTCACAATGGCACTTCCTGTGGCCTTAGTCCCTCAAGCTTTCCTCCAACCTCCCCCAAAGCCACCCAAACCAAAGGGATGCGGCGGCCAAGAGCTGTCATCCCCCACTCCATCATTCATGTGGCCGTTTGCCTTCTGGGGAGCCTGCTCCCATTGTCATGCCCTCGCTTCCCCATTTCTGAGATGACGCTTTTCCTGGGTGCAAGTGTGGACCTGACTTGTCCGCATCCCGTGTGACCTTGGACTCGGGTCTGAGTTCTCTGGCCCTGTCTTGCCCATCTCTGCAAGGCGAGGAGGACACCCTCATTCAGCCTGTCTCCTTCACAAGATGTTATGAGAGGAGCCGAGATAGCATCTGAAAGCGGCCCGAACTCTGAAGGGAAGTGCTCTTACGAGCTATATAAATATAAGTTATTACACAGTATTATTTTAACCTGGCCCAAGTTTAGATTAGTTGTATGAATCATTCATCAACCTTTACTTTGTATAATTAAAAACGTGTGGTTCTTGGAATCTTTGTTCGGGAGGCGAGTTAATGTGAGGGGACCAGGATTGGCAAGCAAGTAGAAGTCAGTGACTTCTGGTCCAAGGCAGACGCAGCAACGATGGCGATGGCGGGATTCCGTTATCAGTCCACAGGGGCGGGTCTCCTCATTCAGCTTTAGGGCAGCCGCTTTAGGGACATCCGACTCATGGTTTTCCTTATTCAGACTGGCAGCTCCCGTGGTATCTCAGAAAGTGCCTGGACAATGACTCCATTTCCTTTTTACGTGTCCTTGACTGACAGTTCTCCTCGCATAACTATGCCAAAGTTGCCAGGTTCTCAACGTCTAACCAAACAATTTGCTCCTTTGGGGGCCTACCCATTTTGGGGGTTAATGTAGAAGTGCCAGTTTAATATACAGGTGATGCCCATGGCAGAGGAAGGTGAGGACAGGATGAGAGCAAAAATCTGCTGGTTCCTCGAAAGCAGGAGCTGTTGTTCCCTCATCTTGGTATCTCCCTCCAAAATGCCCAGAACAGCACCTGGCAGTCAACGGACGCTCCGTGATGGTTAATTGAAAGAGCGAATGCTAATAAAGAGGGAGGAAAAAAGAAATCAAAACACAATGAACCCATAACCCAGGGACGTCATTAGCTCTGGTCTCCCCATGTGTTAGTTATTAGCCATTAGTAGCATGGGTGGTCTGGGAGAGATGGACTAATTCTTCTGTTGGCCACAGTGGTGTCAAACCATAGATTAACTACTGGGAACCAGAGTGTTGACTGGATTTCTGTTGTGCGCCCGATTTCCCCCAGTGACTCTGGTGAATTAGACACATGTCCCAGGGGCTCAAGCTGTTTCCAGCTTGTAACTTACACGGTGGAAGGATCCGATGGAAGAAAAGGATGCAGGTAAGGTCTGCTGGGAGCGTCCACCCTGTGTGTAAACACAGCAGGAAGCAGACTGTTGACAAGTCCTACCTGAGGGTCACTAAGGATCGGGCTGTGGAATAATGGGCAGGGGGATAATTGGCAGATCAGAGGGCATTCAGAGGAGCCGTGTGCCTACAGCTCCGCTCCTTGCCCTCCCTGTAGACTCTCACCAAGATTTGACTGCTGTAGCCGTGGTCCTGGGCACTTATCATTAAGGAATTATCAACAACACACTCTCAGACTCCATCACAAATGAGCCATACTGAACACACAAACCCATATGTGTAATAATCCCCGAAATAAACCATCTCTATTACAGACAAACCAATATCTATAATAATCTCTTTCTTTAAATTTATAGGTGAATTATATAGGATATGTCTACCTTTTACAAAATTAAATTTGCCTTTGTATTCAACCATTTCTTTTTTGTTTCAGTATGAGAAACATGTTGTCCACTTCCCAGATCCAGACTTCAATCAACTTGCACTAGTTTTTATTTTGCTTCAAGATTTAGGGCTTTTTGAGCCCCTCCCCTCTTCCTGCTACCCGTATCACCGAATTGTTAAGTGGCTCCTTGTTTAAAAGAAACCAGCAAACTATAAAAGACCCTTTAAACTTTTAGGACATCGGTTCACTTTTTCAGGAGAACATTTTGAAGAGATGGGGTAAATGAAGTAGAAACATTCAGATTGAATTTCCTTTGAAATCCATGGGTTTTAAAATTAAGGGAAAGTGATTGGCAAAGCATGTTTTGGTTTTTGCCGAATCTGAAATGTTTGAAAAACAGTTCAAGATGTTCTTCTACACCCCAACCACATCCATCTGGGACCGTCCATCCCTAGTTTAAATATATTTTTATACATCCATGATGTAAAGAGCACAGCTTCTCACTGCAGTCCTAGGGCCACCATATTTGTTAAGGGAGAAGAACAGATTAAAGTCTGAAGGTTGGATCACCTTCTGGAAGAAGAAAGTTCTAGCTAGGCTGGGGATGTGGCTCAAGTGGTAGAGCGCTTGCCTAGCATGCATGAGGCACTGGGTTCGTTTCCCAGCACCACATAAAAATAAAATCAAGATATTGTGTCCATGTAAAACTAAAAAGCATAATTTTTTTTAAAAAAAAGAAAGTTCTAGCTAGATGATTGGGAAAAGGACATTAATTCCACGTGATTTTGAATCAAACCATGAAGGAAAAATAGAGAGCGAGATTTCTTTCCCTTCCTCTCTCCTTCCCTCCTTTCCTTCCTTCCTTCTCCATTCAACCATTTATTCATTAACAGATATTTATTGAGTGCCTCCTCTGTGCCATGGATTATGTGAACACCAAGCATCCACTGGGAAATTGTGGCTTCTAACAGGCCCAGGGGAACTTGGGAAGAACTCGGTGAGGACCATCCTGCTGTTTAGAACTGGTCACTGGCTCTTCACCTGACTTGGCAGCCCCTGGTTGACACTTCAGCACTGTCATGGCACTTAACGGAGCTCTGCCTGGCCACGTGTGAGTCTCTTGCCTCTCTGGGACTTGGCTGCACTAGAAGGATCTGTAAGGTTCATCCATGAATAACTGCATAGCCCTGGCTCTGAAAATGACACAAACAGTTGATTTATGCCCCCAGTATTTTTTTAATTCTAAATATCAGTGAGGGACAATGGCTGAGAAAGTCTGTACTTCTCTAGTTTTGCCATCCTGGAATTCAGGTGCCTGTGGGTCTCCACTACACTGTTTGCTACATAGAGATCTATAGAGTCCTCCTCCTTCACGCATAGCCAGGGATCCTGGAGGTGAATTTGCCTTGCTGATGGACAAGAATGCTTGGATGACACTTGGCTTTCTTTTTGGCCATTTGGTTTTGGTTTCCTTTGGAATGTGATAAGTGTGGCTGTTTCCTGATAATGCACTGAAATTGCGAGCTAATTTGGATTGCATGTTCATCTTATCACAGGGCTGGAAAGCCGGCTGACTTCTGCATACATGAAAAAGGCGGTGTTGGTAACTGGGTTGTCACGTGTGGTGTAATATGTGGTTTGGAAACCATTATGGGATTAAGGCAATTCGGAGATTATCATCTCCATGACATCTCTTATGTGGGCTGAGACCACTGGCAGTTCCAGGCTTTCTGTGATTCACATGTCAGGGTTTGATGCACCTGTGGGATAGGTGTTCTGCTTTATTGACCAAGGCATATATATCATGAGAGACAGAAAGAGAGAATTAGAGAGGGAGAGATATATGAGGTATTCTAGTGGGGGTAGTAGGAGGAGGAGGGCACACGAGGCTTGCTACGTGGCTCAATATCCTTCTGATTAACATTTGGTTCTTTCTGAAGACAGAAAATCAAAACAATGAAGAAAACACAGGAGTGGCTGGAGCCTAATCCTTCTCTTCTTCCATTTCCAGTTCTGAGCAGAGAGAGGAATTCACCACCTCTGCTTCTGCCCTCTCATCTGAAGCGTCATGCAGGAGACTTCAGGAGCAACCAGGGGTGTTGGGGGTCTCAGCCTCTCAGCAGTGAGAAGGGAGGGATGTGCACAACCCTGCTCCAGTTCCACCCTGGCTCCCCACCTCATCTGGGCTTCGTGGTTTCCTCTCTTGGTCTGCCATTGCCTGCCCAGACCCCCACCCTGAGGCTCTGCCAATGGGTGGAGAAGGGCTGGAAGAAAATTGTTCTTTCTGTGTTAAATGGCACAGGGAAGGGACAAGCAGAAGCCAACCTGGGTTGTCATTTCTGGCTCCAGGCTTCTTAGCTTCATGTTTTGGTACAGCTACTTCACTTCTCTGAGCCTCAGATGAGACTGGGAAATGGGAATAACAATCTCACCTCCTCCTGGAATCCATTTGGGACCACGCAGTTCTTTTACATGCTTCCACAATGCCCTTGCTGACCTCTCTCCAAGCACCATGCGACTCACTGGGATGGCCTACTTGTCCCTGTATCTCCCCCATGGGGGTTGTGTAGTTGACAGAGTATACACTTAATAATAGACAATAAATGCATTAAAAGAAGGCTAAATGATTAACCAATGAAGAAGAGTTTGTGATTCAAATGTGGCAGAACATGGAAGCTTCTAGGCCATGCGTGTCACGTCACAGGTATCCCATGTGTGCTGAAGTCCTTATCACAAATTGGGTCCCCGGCCCTTCATCGAAGCTATAGAGCTGTGAGACCCAGTATTGCTCAAGGCCCTGTGCTCGATCACACTCAGAGACACCGCAGGTGGACTGGTGCTGATGAAATAATGCCCTGCCAATCTTTAGGAGTCAAGGAAATAGTTCTAGCATCGCAGGCCACACATCCCAGGGTCATCCATGCAAAAGGAGGCATGGAATCCTGGTGACCAGAACCTGCAGTAGCCTGGTCATCCAGGTGGAAATGAGTAGACTCTTCCAGGTGGGGAGACCATGCTCTAAGGTCTTCACATGTAAATGCCCCCAAATGAAAATAAGTAACCTGAGTATGTTCCAATAATGACGTAGTGCACTGCAGTGAGACGGCCTGGTCTCAAATACCCACAAACAGGGTAGAATCTCATGAACATGACACACAGTGAAAGGAGTCAGATGCACAGTGCCTAGTGCGTGGTTCCATTTCTATGGAGTATAAGATTCTACACATGCTATTGAAGTCAAGATGGTGACTACCCTTGGAGGGTGGTAATGATTAGACCAGAGAATGAGGGGGATTCTGGGAAGCCGGTATGTTCTGTTTCTGGAGCTGAGTGCTGATTACAGAGCGTTGGAACTGTATACTTACTTGCACTTTTTGGTAGACTATACAGTGTAATTCTATGGAAAGTTAAAAAGTAAGGAGTCATAAACAAAGGCATCCAGGAATGTATGCAAATGAGCACCACTGACTCTAGAAATGTCAGTGAAGCATCCTCATTTACAAATCGGAAGCCCTAGAATACTGGGTGACTTTGCTTCTTCAGATAAGTTCGCAATTCAAGGGCCAGTATTTACCGAGTGCTAAGATGCTCTAGCAATTATTCACCCCATTGTACAGATGGGGAAATTGAAGTTCAAAGAGTATAAGTGACACACAGGGTAGCTTTTAGTGGCAACAGGGAGAGATACTCCCCTCCTGGACATGCCTCTATGAGAGAGCAAAATCCCAGAGAGAAGTGGCTGTAGGAAGTGTCTAGGCCAAGAGAACCAAGGCAACCTGGCAAAATTTCCCATGTCCCAGGTATGGTATGGAAGCCACAGAGAACTCAGGCCTCATGGAACCATCTGGAGAAGAACAGTAGATGCCTCAGCTATAACTACTATAGGCTGATGTCAGGTAGAACAGACACTCCATATCTCCCCTTCTAAATCCTGAGGGCATTGCACAACCCTGGGGCTGGGGAGGGTGGAGATCAAATGGGGCTATGCTAAAATCAGAAATTATACAGAATGTAGAAACCACAAAATGGATATTTAAAATATATTAAATATCAATATTGCATTATATTTCTTTGCAGGCTTGGATTTCTGGACTGAGATTCACACCTGCTATTTATTATGTTGGCATTTCAGATTTTCTTGGGAGCAGAAGCCATTCCTTGACAGGGCTCTTATCTTGGCACCTTCCAGGATCTTCTGCTGGCCCCTGGGTTTGGAGAGAGAGAGAGAGGAATATGTGTATCAGTGAATAAGCTTAGAGCAGGGTCCTGTCCCAGTAGATGCAGGGGGGATGCCCATGTGTTTTCACTTTAAGACCTTGTATTCATAGGCCCCCAAAGACTGCTTTCAGATGCCATTAGCATTATCAGTTCTTGAATTTTCTGAAGAACCACATTTCATGTGGTTCCCTAAATGTTAGAACTTCTTTTACCCCCAGACCCAGCAGAACACTTTCATAGGGTTTCCATTAAATGACCACAAGGAAATGTGCACCATACCATCTTTGAGTCTCTCCACTTTAACAGTGGCATACTCTCCTGCCGTTTGCAAGACATCCGAATCACGGGAGTATGACTCTAATTTGCGCTGCTCTTGAGAGAAGTATCGATAGTAAGATATCACTTTCATAAGTGATATCATATCCTGATTGAACACTGCCATCGAGTCTTAGGCCACTTGGTGGTTGCATTTGCCTTAGATCCAATTACAGCTGTAAAAGTGGTTTGCATTAGAAGTTCTGACTCTAGGATTTGATCATTATAAGTAGGATAAACCACCAAAAGAATGTCGATTGCTTTCACTAAAAGGATGTAATAGCCCAGAGAATCTCTTTCATATTTCAAATTAGGAAAGCCCAGCACTGCCCTCTTCCCTGCACCTAACTGTCCCTTAATGTATTAGTTAAAACACTGTAGAGTTCTTCATTTGATGGGTCTGTTGGGATCCTCCAACCAATGGGGTTTACTTTTGAATATCCAGAAAGATCTCTTGCAGCCCAGACACTAAGATCTGCAGTTCATGGGTGTTTGCCTCTAAAGGTGGTTTCACTATACTTCTTCTGTATACCTCAAGTTTTAAAAAATGATCCCCCACCCAATTTCCCTCCAACTGAACTCTTCACCAATGCTGTCATGTTTCTACCCACAGCTGCCCAACTGCGGAAGCATCTGTGGTCAAGATGCCTAAGCGAGAAGGTCCATATGCAACACGTGGATATTGGATATTGAAGAAATGAATCTCCCTGAAGCCTTTGAAAGGTCATTGTCCTGGCCGGCAGCCATGAAAGGGCCCTCAGCACTTCATACAGCCTGCAGACAAATGTGACCTTCAGGGCACCTCTCTCCCTTTCAGAGCAATTTATTCAGGAACAATGCAAGTCCTTGTTGTTTTCTGACCTGGAATCTACAATTGAGCAAGGACATAAACTGCTCAGGATAAAGGATGCAAAACCCAGACTTCCTGATCCCCCAATGCACCAGACAACCAGTTCTGTCCATCAGGCAATTGATCATCCGGTCGCGTTTTCTGCCACTTGTAAGAGGTACAGAGAAGAGCAAGAAAGAAAAAGGGCAAATAAAGATAGGCGTTGTCAAATACAATGCTTCTCTGCCATCTTCCCGCTCCCGAGCCGTGCACCTGAAGCTCACCATCCATCACAGCACCTGGTCAATGGGCCACTAGGAGTGGACCAGGGTGAGCTGGAGGGTTGTGTTCTTGGTAGGGGAATCCATGCCAACTATCATTTTTAGAAAAGCGAATGTGCTTTTATAACTCGTTCATGCTGAGAATTATTTGGGGGGTATGCATATTTATTTTAAAGACAAATCAATATACAGACCAGTAAAATGATTGGAGAAGACTCACAGTAATGTCTTAACTTTTTCAAAAGAGATTTTATCTGACATATTTGCTGCAAATCTTGGCATTTTACAAAAATAACAACAGGTTTCCTTTAGCTGATTTTCCACAACAAAGAGAATGTTCTTTTTCCTCCCACATGTTCACCCACCTCCTTCCTTCTTTCCTTCCTTCCTCCCTTCCTTCTTTCCTTCCTCCCCCTTTCCCTCCCTTCCTTCCCTTACTTAAACTCTCTTTGCCTCTCTCTGTCTTTTTTTTTTAGAATGATAGAAATTGCATTCTATCATATGCCTTCTAAGTAATTTTTAAAAAAAGTCCATAGTTGACAAATAAAAAAAAAAGATAATGTAAAAAAATCCACAGTTGAGCTGCAAATGAATGTTCTTTGTTGCGGTCTCTATGTGGGAAATGTAATGACTCTTGAATGCTAATTAAACTAAAAATTTTAATTGCCAATTACTTTTTTTAAACTGCATATCAATTGTTAAGAAATGGCCAATTTCAGAGAGAGAGAGAGAAAGAGGAGAGTCATTTCCCATTTGCTAATAGAATCTTTTATAGTAAAGTTTGACCTACTGATTCTTACATGGAATAATGTTCAGATTCTGAACTCAGCCCGTTGAGAACCTCAACTCTAGCCAGAGATTCCAGCATCAAATAAATCACCCAACCTGCGCCTTCCCGTCCACTTCCACAACGATAAGTAACTGTCCCTGCTTGCTGAGCACGGGGAATCAGGATCCTGATAACGGCTCTCGGGGGAGCCACTCCTGCTATCCAGGATGACAATGTAGGTCTCAGAAGAAAGCCAAGGAGCCGCTCTCACTTAGCAGCTGTAATGCTGAGCGCATTACACAGACAAATCAGGCCCCCCAAAGTAATGTGTTTTCACCTCACAGCAAGCAGCGTTTGAGTTCAGGAAGAGGAAATGTGTATTAAGAGAGTGGGTTAAAAATCGACATTATCCCAGACTTTCATGAAATCAAAATTATGGCCATGATGCTAAGTTATTATAATGTATTTATTACCAGGATCGCTTTCATATTTAACCAGTTTGGCCCATCTTGAGACCTGTTTTAAAATGCACCACCTTGCCCACCTTTCCCATTTTCATATGAAAAACAGGAAAGCAAAAACTAATTTACTCAGAGAGACGCAGCGCCTGTGTGCCCGTTTATCTCTTACAGACCACCCCTCAATCCAATGTTGACAGTACATGATATTCCATTAATCTGCCTAATGAAAATTTAACCAGTGTTATAAACAAATAATTGGCTATTATCCTCTCAAAGATCCCGAATAAATTACTTCTGCTTATTTTCCCCCCTCTCTCGGTGTTCAAAAGCCAGCCCTTTCTGATGGATGTCACAGGGAGAGGGAAGGGGGGCTCCATCCCACTCCTGCCTCCTCTGCAAGGCTGTGGCTGCTGCGGGCAGACTCCACTCTGGGAACACGGGGTGGACCATGAGATGGCAGAGGGTTGAGAAGGAGAGCCAGCCTCATCCTTAGGTCAATGCCTGGCCCGCCTCCCCAAGCACGCCCCACACCTCTCCATCTCCACCCCACCTCCCATTTTCCCCCTCTACTGCCTCTCATTCTCCCTTCCCTTAGAGTTCTTCTTCCCATTCCTACTCTCTGAGTTCTTAAAGAGTCTTGTCTCCCTTTCTCAACTCAGTCTCGCACCCAATATCATTTCCACACATTCCTTTTACCAATTTGCTATCATCACTGTGATTTCCAGAATTCTGGGCCTGCTTTAAAAGGCGACACCAGGTGTCAAGATGATTGCCTATGAGGATTCTCAGTTGAACTATTTGGATAAGGTACAGACCCTGTTTGCAGCACTATGTTGAAGCAGGAGAGTTGAAGGAATCTATTGGAAGCCATTACTGCTAAAAAATGGGTCCTGCCCTGGGGTTCCAAATTGAAGTTGGAACGGTAAGATTAGATGGCAAGACCCTCAGAAGCGAAACCTGAGACACTAGTTAGAATACTTACCACGTTGCCTTTCTTGACTTAGTCCTGCTCATTTCCACCAAATCAAAACTTGTATCTTTAAGAGAAGGATGAGCCAAGTGCAGTGGTGTACTCCCAGCTACCAAGGAGGCTGAGGCAGGAAGATCGCTTGAGCCTAGGACTTTGAGGCCAGCTTGGGCTGAGACTCTACCTCAAAAAGGCAGGAAAGAAAAAGACAAGGATGGTATCTTATTCACTGATTTCATTAGCAACAGACACGTGGAGGTGCCAAGTGAGCAAATGTGTGCATGCTTGAAGGAGTGCAAATATTGTGGGCTCTTTTAAGGAAAATTCCTGTTAGGAATTTAGACAATAAAACTATGATATGAAGATGTCATCTTTTAATAATGGGTAACTTTTCTTTCTTTATTTCTTTCTCTCTCTCTCTCTCTCTCTCTTTTTTTTTTTTTTTTTTTGCTAAGATGCTGATGCTGAGGCTGACCTTGAACTTGCAATTCTCCTGCCTTAGCCACCCTCACCCCCAGTCTCTGAAATTCACAGGTGTGTGCCTCTGTGGCCACCCAGGGTCCTTTTCCTCAAAGCCCTCAATTTCCGAATTCCATCAATCCCACAATTTATGCAAGTTGCTAAAATGAATTCAAACACCATTTGTGTTCTCTTCTAATGTTTAATAAAAATATCACTACAGCTTATTATAAAACAGTATTGAGGACCAGAGTGGTAATTCTAGCATTATTATTCTCAACTTTTAGAATGACACATCATCTGAGAAGCTTATTAGATGCAGTTCCTTGATTTCACTCTCAGATTCCCACTTGGGACTTGGGAATCTGCTACTGTATCAAGCAGCCTGGGAGATGCTGGTGCAGGGGACTGGTGGACTCTTTAAGAAACCCTGTTCTAATGAGAGGTCAACAGCTATTTGGGGATTGCCTAAAGTATATTCTTAGGCTGGAATCTCCATGGTTGGTATCAGCAAGAAGTTGGCATTTTCAGAAAAGCACTTTGAGCTCTGTTCTGGACTAAAAGAGATGACTGAGTTTCTGTAGTTGGTCAAGACAACTGGAGACAGCGCTCCTTCAACAGGAGGCTTCACTGCCAATATTGCTCATTCCATCCAGGGCCAGTTCAGCTTGCAGTTGGATATCTGAGTCTGGAGCTTAACAAAAAGGTTGGAGCTAAAAACCCAGAACTAGAGTTCAAGCCATAGTGCCCATCAAGTGTAATTTTCTTCCAGTATCTAGGTTTCCATTAAAGAATTGCTCCAATGTAAACCTGATAGGGTATCCATCCCAGAAGAAATACCAATCACCAACATTGGTGCTGGTGTTTCACGTACTTGTGACTGCTTTTAGTCTTGCAATAACCTTCTGGAGATACTGGGCAGGTACTCAGTCATCTCTACAGATGTGAAAGCTGAGCCCTGAAGAAGTCACATGAGAAGCTACATCATAATTCTTAAGTAAGGGAGCCATGCAGAGGCTATATTGGAGCTCATGAGGTCAACAGAAATTTAGGACCTCAGGGTGGCCCTGGGGAGAATGGGACATGGCACGGTTCCCTTCCTAGACACTAAGGCCCTGTGTAGATAGACATTGAGTTATGTTTGACTTCACCATTGATAAAATGGTGCATTGCTAGAGATGGGACCTCAGTCTTTCCTCCCAGCATCCCATCTCTACTAATACAAATTTTGCAAAGCTGCCTCACAGGGTGGTTGAGACAGCATATGCAAAGCACGTGGCCTGATCATAGAAAGGACTGGATTACTGATAGCTGCTATTATGGTAATTACCATTCTGACCCCAGAAACGTTTATACTGCCCTCCGGGGTAGTCCAGCCAGGCCCAGTGTGAGGCTAAATTACAGAGCAGGTGTGATCACTCCAGGGCAGGCTTTTGGTGCCCTCAGAGCCCACAGCTGGAGTTACCACCCCTGCAAGACCTTATGGAGCCCTGCTGTAGCCATCAAGGGAACTGTGGGAACTATACTCTCAGAGGGAGAGAAAAGTCCAAGAGAAATGAGAGATTACTTTGTACACCTCTGAAGGGGCTTTATGGTTTAGAGATAGCTAATAAACAGAAGTATGTATTTGGATTGGTCCAAGCTAAGTAGAAAAGATCTAGATTTCACCAGAAAACAAACTGTTTTCTTCAGTGACCTCCAAAGCAATAAAGAGATTGAATATTTGATCATAGAGAACTGTTAAAAAAATAAGTCATTTTAAAAATACAGTCTATCTTAATTTAGAAAAGAAAAGTAATTCCCTTCAAAGTAGGTCCCATCTGCAATGGCCTCATGAGAACCTACCCTGGAGGGTCACCCCAGCAGCCCAACTCAAGCAGTTATTCAAGTACCGGTAAAGGGCATGATCTTTTGGATTTTTTTCCTCCCCTCATTCCAGGGCTCCGAAGATGGGGAAAAATTGATCAAAACTGGTCAAGAGCTAGAGAGGGTGGATAAGATACCATATGGCCTCAGGAAATTATTCTTCCAAGATGCCAAGGAATACCATAACATAGTGATACCATAACAATAGTACTAACAGAGCGAATATTTACTGGACACATGCCAATCTAAGATCCTTCATACACATTAGCTCATTTCATCCTTTTGAAGTAGATGTTGTCACCATCACCAGCTCACAGAAGAGAATGCTGAGGCATAGATCACGTGACTTGTCTTAAACTTCAAGGCAACTTAATAATAGAGTCAGGATCAGAACCCAGGCAATCTGGCTCAAGCACCCTGTGGTTAGTTACTACACCAGACGGAGTTCTCCGTCGCTTCAGACATCATCTCCTTGCAAATGTCTGTGTGCAGCTTCCCTGGAAGGACACGGCCTTCTGAATGCTGGAGTTGGAGTTTCCTCGTTCTTTTGGCAACAAAATGCCAAGCATGCGTCAGGGGTACTCGATGATTGCCCAGAAACCACATGGCCTATCATATGTCATCCCTCATAATTTATTTTTATGAGAGTAGTAAGTGGTATCAGCATTTTATAAGCATGTATGTATATTTGTTAATTTAATTTATGCAAATGTCTCATTTATGTAAATCATATACAGATCCACCATCAGGATATCTTTAGCAAAATAACATGATCAAGATATTTAGGGATCTGACATCTATAAGCAGAGAATGCAAATTATTTTTACTGTGTGTTCTTACTGCCATTAAGTTCATGTCAACAGTCAGGTCATGCTGAGGCTGGCGTGGCGGTGTTTCCGTGGGTCTTTCTCTCCCTCTTGCCCAGCTCGATGCTTTGTGTGGGCCAGCTAGGGCCAGGGTGCCCTGGGAGAGGGGAAACCTCAGCTGCAGCAGCCTCAGAAGCCTGGCTTGTCTGCTGGTTGGGAGGGATGAGGTTACAGTGGGTAAACACAATACTGTATTTCATAGCTATCCCGGGGCTTTGGGCTTGATCCCTCTGTGACAGTGGTGTCCTCATTACCCATCCATGACACTGCCAGGGAGTCGTCATGAATAACAAAATTTCCCTAAATCTCGACCTTGAGTTCTGAGTTCCTGGCATACAGCTTCAAGGGAAAGTGATATTTTTATCTTATTTCAAGGAGGAAACTCTGTGTATGATGTTACATCTAGTGCTGGGACTTAAATAAGTGCATTTAACACCGTGAGCCTTAAGAATAAAGATGGTGAAGGACTGCAGGGGTTGATAGTTACGTCCATGATCATAAAGATTGTGGAAATCATGCCTTGAGACCTAGAATGTTCCATTATACAGTTGCTCCAATCAGTAGCAACATTGCTTTTATGAAAAAAATCTGAAACTATCTTCATAGTAAAGTGAAAACTTATTGGAGTAACTGTCTCCCCACTGCTGTGTTGCTCAGGAGAATCACTGAGCACCACTAAGGGCGCGGTGTCTTCCCCTGACCTGAGCCTGCTGCAGAGTTGTGAGTGGGAGAAGGAAGGAGCTGGCACCGTTGAAGCATGTGTCCTTTCATCCTCTGTTTTCCAGCTCGTAGTTAAACATCTTCTTGACTTTCTACCTGCAGCATCTTAATGTGTATGGCACAGTTCTGTGGGTCACCCACATGACCTGGTTTAGATGACAGATCTTGAAGATGACTCCCTGTGTCTTTACGGTGGCCTTAGTACCCAGAAAGAACTTTTTTGTATGCTTCATGGTCAATAATTTAAGTCAGTTCATCCTTTACATTCTCTCTAAATTTGGAGAAAATGGAAGCTAGCAGCTGTTATGTAAATTGGATTGTAGACAGAAACAAATTTGATCACTATAAATCGCATTGCTATCATATAAACTTCCCCTGCACTCTGGGTGCTGGAGGGGAATCCAGGGCTTCCTGCATGCTAAGCACATGCTCTACTACTGAGCTACACCCCTGACCCCACTTACGCATTTTAAAAAGTCACTTGACCACCATATGAGTTGTTCATAAAGCTCTTTCCGGTGCTGTGTTCCACTCACACCTTGGGATCCTAGTTAGAGGCCACACAGAGTGGATCTTGCAACATGTGAATAGAAGTCACCAAGGACTTCCCCTAGTGGGGAGCAGCTTACAGAACGTTTACTGATTGGTTCCTCAAGAAAACCACAACATATGTATTTTTCTAGATGGGGAGAATATCCCCTAGTAGCCCAGAACCTAAGAGAAATTCAAAATGTTGCTGCTCATCCCCATGGTGCATGGTAACACAGGGAAACTGAGCCATTGGATCAGGAATACAGCCAGGGACAGCTGTTCACCCCAAGGGGGCAGAAAACAGGCTTCCAGCATGTTAGTATTTAGTGGAGATGAACAGAACCAGCCAGATCACACCATTCTGGATCAAGAGCAGTATACAAACTGACTATTGAGCATTTGAAAAATCAGAGGCACAGAGCTTGGACTCTGGAGTCAGAAAGAAAGGACCTCAAATCCCATGTCTACTTACATGGGACACCCCTTGGCTTCTCAAAGCCTCATTTTCTTTGTCTGAAAAATGGCAGAAGCACCTATCTTACAGGGTTTTGTGAGGCTCAGAGGCGAAAGCCTAGAGAAGATTAACACAGTGTCTGGCCCAGGGTCGGTGCTACTAAACAAGGGATGGGTACCAGAAGAGAAGTGACTCCGTGCCCCTGGGTTTGGGTCAAGAGACATAAGGCCTATGGAAAATCAGGTAGTTTCAGAACATAGAAGAGAAACTGACAGCAGCCAGAACAGAGTGGGTTTCCTTGGCCACAGTGACTCCTGCCTGGTCAACCCATTTCTCTTGATTCTTCCTCCTGGGTCCAGTCTCCTCCCAAGAGCCAGCTGGTTTTTTACACACGTTGGCTCCACCCATTTATCCTCCACGTTCCTTCCACTCAACTCATAGGAGCCTGAGGGGGTCTCCTCACCACCAGGTGTCCTGTTTCAGATACTGATACCAGCATACAGGCAGTCACCAAATTGCAAGGCTGTGGTCACCTCAGACACCTCTTTCCTGCCCAACCTCTACATAGCTACCCCTCAGCTCTATCCTGGGACTCTGGCATCTGGAGAGTTCTCAAACGCGTCTCCTCCTCTGTCTCACCTCCTCTCCTAGGACACCCTGACTGTACTTCAAGCTGCCATGACCTCCTTCCAGCATGACTGTGGCTCACTGAGAGTGGCTCCCACTTCCCATCTGTGCCCCCCACCCCCATGACTCCCCCATCTCCTCTCTTCATACTGTCACCAGAGTGCTCTATCAACCAGAAGTTTGCCAAGGCTTCAGATGACTTTTGGTCACTGCAATGTGCTTTCCATCAGTGCCACTCATTGAGAATGTCCTGTGCAGCATGGGAGGGCTCTGGGGTATGTGACCAGCCCTGCCCTGATGGAGCTTCCAGTTTAGGAAGAGAGAAACATACTTGTCACGGAACCATGGAAACAAAAGTATGATGACACACACATGGGAGGACCACCAAGCTGACACCAACAATCTTCCTGAAGATAGCTGGGCCTAGCAAGTCCTGGGGACGGGGCCCTTCCCTGGCTCCCTAGCAAGGCTCCATCCCCTGCCTTGTAGTTTAGGGTTCAGTAAAACTGACATGTTTGTCACTCTTGACTGCTTCTG
Source organism: Spermophilus citellus (assembly GCF_964194105.1). Classification (NCBI taxonomy): domain Eukaryota; kingdom Metazoa; phylum Chordata; class Mammalia; order Rodentia; family Sciuridae; genus Spermophilus; species Spermophilus citellus. The sequence continues at coordinate 85,268,987 of NC_138195.1, forward strand.
TCTTTGGAGCTTTCCTTTCTATCCTCCCTAGGACCTGGCATTTTCCTCCTCCTGCTAACGCCCATTTATCCTGCCCAAGTTCATCCTCCATCAAACTCACCCTCTCCAAGACACTAGCCCCTTCCTTCCTTCCTTCTCTGTTCTCTGTGACAGCAGTGACTGTGCCTCTCAGCTCACGAGACGGACCACACTGTATTATAATTGCCTGTCCAGTGGTGGGCCAGTTAGGGACATTTAATAATTATTGATCAAATAAATGAATCAAGGCTCATGTGTGTGTCTCTGCCCCACTAAGCTGTGGCTTTCTGCAAAGCAGGGGCTTGGCCAACTTTGCACCCCTCCCCTGGCTCCCAAAATGAGCGAGGAGCTTAAGACAGGAGCCAGTATCCGCAGGTCAAATTCATCCACAGAACATCTGAGCTGAACGGTTTATTTTAGGAGGAAGATACAACAGTTTTTCCACCAAGAATGTAATTCCGAGGACACTGGAAACCAATTGCATAAACATTAGAAAAACGGTGCATTTGGACAAGGTGAGCCAGGGCAGGGATGACCACTTGCCTGCACTCTAGCGGTGGCTGTTTGCGTGTGAATAAACACTTGCATGTTTTGTTTCTAGCCTTCTCAAAAGGCTGTAACCTCTTGGGCTCTGTCTCTTTGACGAAGGTCAAGGAATAAGGAAATATACTCTATTTGGGAAGCCGATTCTCTTGCCTCAGGTGAGGATGAGGCACCTCACCCATTACTTTGTGTTTCTGTACCAATAATGAATCTCATAAACCTGGTTCAGTTATCATAGAAAAGCAATTAAATGTGGAGACTGGGACACTTTAATTGCAAGGAGACTTATTCTCCAAGTTAAACAAACAAACAAAAAAGATAGTTCACAATTTCCACATTTGGGCTTGCAATAAATCCTATCAGTTAATGGGTAGCTGAATTACTCCTTTTTCCTCCCTTCCTTCCTTCCTTCCTTCCTTCCTTCTATAAGTGCAAAGCTTATATTCAGCAAACCTCTTTGACTGAAAGCTAAAGAGGTAATTGGAATATTTAAATATATTATAAATATGAAGTAATAAGAAAAGACAAATTTGACACAAGTAAATGCCGCCTTTTTTCTGAGTTGTAAAACACTGGCAGACAGGTTCTAGAAAGCCTACACAACTTACTAGAGCAGCATGAATCCCTAGTCCAAGCCCAAGTCCACTCTTGATTTACCTTCTTCTGCAAGAGACCTTGTGCAAAACTTGACAAACACAGTGGAGCAAATCCAGCCTGCTGCCTGCTTTTATTTATTTATTTATTTATTTATTTATTTATTTATTTATTTACTTACTTACTTACTTATTTGCTGCCTGCTTTTATAAAGAAAGGTTTTATTGGAACACACTGGGCCCATTTGTTTACATATTGTTCATAGCTGTTCTGTGCTACTACAGCAGAGTGGTGACGTTCAGTAGAGGTGCTAGCTGGCAAAGATGAAGCTATCTACCATCTAGTGCTTTGCAGAAAAAGTTATAACTCTTGGGCCTGTGCACAGGGCTTGGACTGTGAAGGCAGCAAGGCTGGTTTGATCTCAACTGCATCACATACCTCTGTATCATCTTGAGACGCAATCCAGTCCCCTCATCTGAAAGATGAGATGCTAATAATAATAATAATATCCACTTTATACAACCTTAAACAATGCATATAAATCCTTATTGCAGGGAACTCAGAAATTGGAGCTATTTTATATTAATGATGGTAGAGGACTCTAGAATCATCATTATGTTTCCTTCCTTCCTTCCTTGCTTCCTTCCTTCCTTCCTTCCTTTTCTATCTCTTCCCTTTTCTGGTATGGAGACCTATTTTTCTGAGCTGGAATTGAAAATACTTAACTAGAGGCAGGTTGCCAGCCAGGGAGAAAGTCTTCAGAATGGTGTCAGGCTCTCAGGGAGCCTGTGGAGCCAGACATTGGTCAGATTGTTAAATATTGGGAAGATTATTTGGGGGCCATTTCATATTAATCCAAGTCAGGAAAGGGGAACCACTGAGCTGTCAGAAAGAGGGTTCAAATGATAATCCCCATACTTCCAATGTACTTACTTCCCCTAGAAAAGTCAGCACAGAGATGAGGTATTTTGCTGATTTGATGAAAGGATCCTACTTCAAAGAGCACAGGTAGTGAATGACAGCTTTCCATTACCAGCACCATCATGTGTCAAGGCTGAGACCCACCTCTGGAGTCACTGATCTACTCAATGATTCACCCAGGACGGGCATATGAGGCACTGTGGGGAGAAACTCATCTAAAAATCTCTGCCATCCTTAAGGATCACAAGTAGTTTTCCAATGATAATTTTTGTTTGATTTGCATAGTAATACATTTTTTGGACAAATAATTTAAAATCAGAAGATTTTATTTAAAACTCTGAGTTTCCAATCTTTTTGGTGGAATTGAACTAAAGCCCAGAAGTTTTTGCAATGCTGGGTCCCCTTTGGTGGCTGACCATACTGCTCCCCTATACAGGGCAGGGAGGGGGCTCTAGAGGTCAGCACTACCCTCACCCCTCCTGTCACAAGGTCAAATTCCCCTGATTATCTCACAGAGGGTGTAGGGCTGTCATGGGAAGGCAGAGCCCTGGGGTGAACAGCCAGCACTTCTCACGTGTTCCCTTCAGCAAGTTACGACATCTCTTTGTGCCTCAGTTTCTTTACCTGCAAAATTCAGATGTTAATTGTCCTTGTCACATAGGTTTGTCATAAAAGATCAAAAGAAGTAAACAGAACAAAGTGCATAGAGCAGTTTCTGGCACATAGTAAGTGCTAAATGAACAGGGCCTGCTCCCAAGCATAGTAGACAAGGACAATTCAGATCTTGTCCTCAAACAGCTTGCCTTGCTAAGTCATTTACCTTAACCAAAAATATAAGCTGAGAATTTAGCAGACACTGATGGCTTGGGTTTGGGGAAGGGTCCTTGGCATTCTCCTGTACTCCCTTTCCTACTCCATTTCTTGGGCTCCAATAATAAATTGCACTCCAAGACGGAAGAAGCAGGAGAGAAGCAAATAGATTGCTTTTTCTTGGCAGGACTGTTCCTGGTCTCCCAGAGGCCACGTTTCCCACATCAGGAGGAGAACCGAGAGCTCACTGAAGCCAGCCTGCTGCTCTGGAGCCAGGCCCCATCAGCAAATGGACCTAGGGGGAAATGTCCAGAAAAAAAAGCCCTGAATGAACAGTGTAGCACATCAACTAATCTGTGATTCATACATATTCAGGAGGAAAGTGAGTGAAAAACCAGCGTTTCAGGCAGCTTTACATTTTCAAATTAAGTTAATAAAATAAGATTTCCAATGTAATGACAAATTAATTCTTCTTTTCATAAGTTTATTAAAATAAGCGTCTCCTATCTTCTAACTAGCGCTGACATATGCTTACATAGATACATCCCACCCAGTAACCTAATCTCCCAGCAATCTTGAAGCAATTAACTCCTTCTAATCTTGAGCTAACAAAGCCCACCATGCCGGAAGGCCCCTGAGAACGCCCCGCTGGGGTCCCTGCTTCCCTCTCCTGCTCCCAGCACCCGAGGAGCAGGGTGCACTGAAGTGGTCCGGGGTGGCGATTGGGCTGGAGCAACCAGATGAGTCATCACAGATCAGAAGATCTTCATTAACTCCTTATTTCTCTGCTAATTAACACAAAAAGAATGAGTTGAATGTCTGACAGGCAATGACTGACCCACTGCCTGGTGGTTAATGGAATGCAAATGACATGTAATGAGGGTCTCCTTCTAGCCTGGGCAGCTGGCCTACTATTTTTGTTGTGGATTTTGAAAGTGTTGGAGCTCCGTGAAAAGAGTTTGCTCAATAATTTCAACTGCAGCTGGGTTTGTAATATAAAGTCTATGCAATGGATGTCTGTGCATGGCAGAATTAACTTGCGCTGTTAACCACAAGGTCTAGATGAAAATGGTGGTGGTGGGGCATAAATCTGGGCCCTTCCAAACGGAGCAGGGTATTTGTCGATTGTGTTAAGTTAGGTAATGCATTTTGGATTTTGTTTACTATGACAATGACATGCATATTACTAAAATGTTGCTTTTTCTTTTTTTTTCTTTCTTTTGGCCTGACAACAGTCTTTGCAATTTATTGTAGTTTAATGTGTTGGCTGCAGAAGAACCAAGGTTTCATCATCTAAGATTTATCATAGAATACAAGTAGAAAAACCAGCCTGAATATGATTTGTATGCTGTCAATAAAATGCTGATTCAATTAAGGGAGGATTTTTCTATGAGGTCAATAACGTAGCTCAAATGAGGAAATCTGCCATCCATTGCAAGATGGTAGTTAAGTGATAGATTTTATAAACCAAAGCAAGAGTGTTAAAAAAAAAGTTTCTATTGAGATGAATACTTTTTTATTGGCTACTAGGCTGTCCTCCCTTACACTGGGTGGGGAAGCCCCTCCTCAATTATACTTTTGAGCTCTTCAACCAGAGCATTAAAAATACTTTCTTATAATTCTCCTGATGAGTATCAATTTCTATATTGATCCTGTATTGGCTATATAACTGAATAAATGCAAGTCTTACTGCTGAAGACAGACCAAGTTGGTGAAACTGAGTCACTAGTATGTGTGTTATTTTAAATTATCCTGTCATAAACTTAATTGTCCTGGCTACTCATACTGGGCAAGAAAAAAAATAGGAAGAATGAGAGAAAAAAACCTGAAGGGGAAAAAAAAGTAGCTAGTGATAATTTGTCAATAATTGTTCACCTTTGCTTGAGGTCATTGGAGCCCTTGAAATTATATAAAATTCTATTCCTTGGAAAAGGCTGCCTCCATGAAGCCAGCTACAAGACTTTCTTAGCACCTGTCTCAACCAGTCTGTGGCTGTCAAGAAGTAGAGAAAATGACATATTAAGTAGAAATGCTACTACTAGGAAAGAATATTTTCTTAAATGTGGGAATCTAAAGTACCATTATCATTAATTGCTGGTCTTGTTTAATGCTTTCCAAAAGCCCTTGACGTATTTTTCACCAATTAAGCAAGGGAATGTGCTGTGCAAAACCCATTTCTACACCACATGGCTCTGGAGATCCTGGAGATGTCCTGGAGAAGACAGGTCACAGTCCCTGAGAGATGATCTGTGCTGGCAGTGTGAGCTTGCCTGGCAAAGCAGTCCTGGGCACGGGGGCAAGCGTGATTAGCACCAGTCACGGAGGACTTCCTCCTCATCTAGGATGATGTTCATTGGAAAATGCCTTTGGAGGTGAGAGTACTCGTTGGATGGATGTTGGTGGTCCAACAGGCACGGTGGGTCCATGGAGCCTGGGGTGAGTCCTGGTCTCTCTTATGTGCAAACTGGCTAATGGTAGGACCATGGGGCCCTGGGGCATCACAGTCTTGAGAATTCCACAGACCCCTACCCACTCCATTTTGGCTGATGCTGGTCATGTGCTGCCCACCCCAGGAACTTCAAGCAGTAGTGACACAGACCATTTGGGCACCAGCTCTGCTTCCTCTTGCCCTCCCTATGCCTAAGGTCACTAGTGGCCTGACACGAATTCCTTCCTTTAAGAAAACTTGTAGTTATAACCATATAGCCAGACAGCACACATCAAATATGAAAATGTGACTCAGGTGGCACCAAAGCACACAAGGCTTGGGGAAGAAAGGAACTAAATATGCGAAGAGGACTAATTCCCAGCAAATAACAATTCCGACAATCGCTTTTTCAGCTGTGGGCTGCGGAGAGATCTGTGAAAATGGCAGACTCAATATAAATCTTTCCCCCTTTTATTTAAATGAAAACATCCTCGTAAATTATATATACTTAGGATGTCACCAATTTTGGAGGTAATCTTTCAGGTTAAGCATGTTCCCACATTAAACTGATAATTATCCTTCCTTCTCTTCTTCTATCCCCCTGACGCTCACAGTGGATTTTTGCTTCATGTTTTATTTATGGAACAGAATTAATATGCAGATTCACAAAAACTTAAAAACTCATAATTATTCATAAAGGGCTTTAAGGTTATTTACAACATTTTTATGAAACTCTGGGTTTGCGGGAATGTGTGTAGGAAAGTTGTTGGAAGTAGAGTAAGGTTAAGTCCTGCTATGAAGATTAATCTGAAAATGATCAGACTCTGAATGGAAGTGCTTCTCAGTATTCCTAATCTATATTTAAGTGAATAATGGACATCGGTAACCTTATAAATATATTCAAGACTGGCCTGGCAAGAGAGCTTTGCATAGTCAATGAAACAACCAATGTAGGAAGAAATGTCTAGTTAGGAATCCCTTGATCACTAAATTTTGCCTTGGAACTTTTTGAGGATTTTCATTAGTATTTTCACCTTGAATGCATATATACACTCCTATTCAATGATGTGGCTCTGCAGAATCAGTATAATCTTTGTATTAAATGCAGTATAATGAAAGACAGATTTTTCTTGGTCCGGGGTTATCTGGATGGTTCTATGGTTTTTACCAACCATAATCTCAAGTCTAGAAAAAATGAGTGCCATTTGGGAATGCACATGTTTTCGTTCTTCTGCAGTGGAGAAAGGGAGATGGTTCCTGTTGATGGGGGCCACATGATGGCCTTCCAGAAGTGGCTGAGGCTCAAAAGCATCTGTGAACAGCTGTGAGGACAGCATCTCTGAGAGCCTTCCCTTTCCTGAGAATGACTTGGGCTCTTCATTCAGCTCACAGTTAAGAATATTTTCATGGGGAAGGCACCTTGTTGGACTTGGGGGAGTCTGGCCCCCAAATCACGTGACCTATGTGTTCTTTGCATGCTTCTATTAGAAGCATCTGGAAATGTCAGACTCTCAAACCTACCAGTGCTTGAGAAATTCCTGTCCATGATGAAGTGGGCAGGGAGATAGACAAAGAAAGCATGGCCTGGAATTGAACGTCTCCTCTTGCGTTCACCAGCTCTGTGACCTACAGTAAGGTCGGTTGACCCTTTGGAGACTTGATTGACTTATATGTCAATAAAATGAAATGTCTACCTTCAAACAGCTGCAAAATAAGAGACGACAAGTCTAAACTGCCAACTACCCACGCCCGGCATATCGTAGGCACTGAAGATATGGTAGCTTTTAAAATTTTGCCTTGTAATTTTTTGAGGATTTTCATTAGAATTTTCACCTTGAATGCATATATACACTCTTGCCCAATGATGTGGCTCTGCAGAATCGCTATAATCTTTGTATTAAATGCAGTGATGGCTGAATGGAATAGGTGCCAATCCTTTCCCATCGCCTAGTGTGTAGTAAATTATGTGAAATAAAATCGTATTTACCAAAGGCTTACAAACCATAAATATATATGAAAACAGAACTGTCTTCCTGGAGGCATTTCTACTTGAACGAGGGAGGAGAAGGAGTAATCCTTTTTCAGCAGTTTTTCCATGGCTTCAGAAGGGGGTGTTCCTCTCATGCTCCTATTTGTCTTTAGAGATCCATACGATTGTATATACTTGGCATGCTCAAGACTTTTTCTGTAGAAACACGTACTTCTTGGTAGGGATTAGGGTAGAGAGAGAGGGCAAAGGAGGAAATAGGGGGAATATTCCCAGTTCACTTGGGGCAGGCAGCTCTTAGCCAAGACTCTGTCCCCAAATGATATGCAGCTGAGGAAGCCAAATTTTCAGATGGCTTGATGAAAATATAGATAGATATATAAGTCTCCTAAACACAGACATAATCTGCTGACATGTCAGTTTGAGCAATGAGTTCAATTGATTGCATGAGAGGAAAATATTGGAAGGAGCCCTCAGATGCTTCTATTGTTCATTGAGGAAGCAGAAATATCATGTATGTGGCTCATTGTAGTTTCCCTTCCTAAGGCATCTAATGACATTTGACTATATCTGAAGATAATGCTACATAGGTGCTATATTTTTTACTTTTTCTTCAAGTAAAAGAGAATTGTAAATGTTTTACAGATGTGTAGCTATATATCATTAACCTCTACAGTGTTGATTAAAAATAGATATGTTTATATAGACATTTGCATGCTGTGTATATCTACCATATTCCCATCCACCTAATTGACAGCTTACCAGCACTGAAGCCCTGCTCATGGAGCAAGTTCTCCATACTTTTGAGAAGGCTAGTCCATGTTGGCTTTGGGGAATTGAAAAATGGACAAATCAAGTTAATGCTCGTCATACTCAGCAGCCACACCAGGCAACATGAGTTTAGACCTTGGTATTTGAACACAAAGTCCCTCCATTTTTTCTCTATGGCCTCTCCATAGAATTTAACATTGTTGGTGAACTCCCTCAATGATCTCTTCTTCCAAGGCTCCTGTCTGTCACACTTCTAATGCTTTGCCTGGCTTCTGAGCTCTTCCTGTTTACTTTTCTCCCCATCTTCCCTTTCTCTGGTTCCCCTTCCCAAAATGGCAGTGGAAGTGGAATTATCAGGTTTCCAGTTCTCCTAGACTGAAAAACAGGGTGTCATCTTTGGGTCTTATCTATATGTTAGTCAGCTTTTCATCTCTGTGACCAAAACATCTGACATGAACAACTTGGGGAAAGATTTATGTTGGCCCATGTTTCAGAGGTTTCCATCTATGGCCAGCTGCTCCAAGGCAGAAACATCAGGTGGAGGAGAGCTGCTTAGCTCATGGCTACCAGGAAGCAAGGGGTGGGGAGGGGGTGGAAGGGGCCGAGGACAAATGAAACCCTTCTAGGGTCCACTCTCAGTACCTCCAAACTGGGTCCCACCTCCCAATAACCCATTGAAATTATTAATCCATCAAATGGATTAACCCACTGAGATGAAAGCCCTCCTCTTGATTCAAACATTTCCTGAAACCCCACCGGCATGGGGACTAAGTCTTCAATACATGAGCCAAACCTCTGGGGTACATTCCAGATCCAAACCATGTCACCCAGACAACTCCTGGGCACGTGACTCCGGTCCATCCATTCTCCCCCATCTCATCCTGCCGCCTGGCCCAGGTGCTCACCCAGTCCTGTGGTTCCTCAGACTCCAGCCTCTGACCATGGCTGCTCCCAGAGCACCCACTGCCACTCACTGCCTTCATCAGTTACTCTTCCTTCTCTGATGGGGTCCCACATAATTTAAGGATCTCCAGCCCACGTGTCTGCTTGGTTTTCGAGCTGCCGTTACCACCCCCAGCTGCCGACTCCCTACCTTCATGACTCTCTGCCACGCGTTGTCATTGACAGGCACAACATCTCTACTATTTCCTGTAAAATCCAGGATGATACTGCACAAAGGGCAGGTTTAGATATGAAATGTCCATCTGAAATTTACAAAAAAAATGTTTTAAAGTGATTTTTCATTTCAAAACTCATATGTGAATCCATTTTCTTTCAGAACAATAGAAATATGAAAAAGACCCAAGTCTTCTTTGAACATCCTTCCTCATGGCCTGCCCCCCTCTACAATGACCACTGTTATATTTGTGTTTTTTCTGGAGGAGGAAATGGGGGTGCTGTGTTTCTTTCCAGGTCTTTCTCTGCATATTTGCATATGTATATATCACCCAGGTTTTTGGTGCCTCTGACTGGGGACCATGTCTCGCTCTCTACTAAGGATAAATACCGTTGAGGTGATGGATTTCACAGCTTGAGTAACTTCCTGCCTGGAATTTAGTAAACTCTTTTGCTCACTCCAGCTTTGCTTTTAACACACATCCTGATTCGAGGTCTTTATATTGGTTTAGAACATTAAAGAAAGAGTCAAAGGGGCTTTTATTGTTGTTGCCTGTTTGGGGGGTTGGCTTTTCCATCAAACGCCCACACTGGCCTGAGGATGCCTCTGCAGGGCTGGATGGACTGCAGGCCCTGCCTCCCCCCACTGCGGACACGTGAGACAGCGGCCTGAAGGGCTTGTGCTGGGGAGAAATCGCTGGTGCCCTGATGAAGTGCTCAATAACTCTGTGGTTGGAAGCAGAGCTCTGGATCCCAGAATCGCTCAGCTCGTATGCTCGCCCCTCTCTAACCAACAGCAGGATCTTGGAATTTAATATACTTTCAAGTGAATTTTAGTACGTGTGACATTTTTGAGCCAAAAGCTAAGTTCAGAGGAATGTCAATTTGGTGAGACGAGGCTCAAGATGTGCCGTTGATTCTTAATGAGATCCTGACCTCCGAGGTAATGTGGTAGCTACCTCCTATTTAAAAATGCAAATTCCCTGATTTCCTTTGAAAGCATGGAAGTTAATGAACTTGGCTAAGAGGAGGAGTCCCCCTCCCTCCCACTCAGAGAGGGCCCCATACCATTGGTTACACTAGCTAAACATGCTAATAGAATTGCCCAGTACTTTTCCTATCAAAAGCGTTCAAGTTACTTCAAGAGCCCCAGAGTTGCAACCATCCCATGGGAAGGAGCTGACAGTGATGATATCATTCCCCTGAACGTGTTGGGTTTCTGTTTATTTTCAGCACAGGCAGCTGGTAAGTAAATTTATCCTTAAAAGGAGTGACCCTTTTAATGCTTCTACCTTATCTGAAGAAAGAGTACCTTTTTTACACTTGCTTTGTCTCAGCTCCCCACTCCCCATCCCAGTTGAGATAACTGGAAATGGTTTTCACCTGCATTATCAGGTCCAGTTCATTCGTGGCACTGCCTGGATTGGGACAGGATCTGGGATCAGACCTGGACTCAGAGGAAATGAGTGATTGATTAGTGATGTCTGGGAATTTGATTGGTGATGTCTGCTGGGAAAGGGATGGGAGGGATGCTCCTTTGGATCAACCTTTCTTGTTAGTGACCATGAGATTCAGTCAAGAAGTTAGGCACCCTTCAGCTGTCTCTCCTGTTTTTTGTTTTTTTTTTTTTGGTGGGGGGGGACCACAGAGGAAAGGGATCCTGACATTTCTGAGTTTCTCTAAAAGGAAACTCTTAAAAGTCCAGGAATCCAAGGATTGTTAAACATTGTGGTGATCATTAGAGAAATGACAGACTGAGACAGATGTGATGTCCAGGAGGATCTGTAGCAAGGTTTTGCCTGTCTTTTGGAAATGCAGGTACCAGCTTTTTTCCATGGTCTCAAACTTCAGCCTTTTAAAGGAAAACTTCTTTAAACTCCCTGTGTATAATGAGTCTTCAGTTGTCATTAATGCATATATTTCTTTAAAAAGGGATTAGGAAAGGAATTGCCTTGCTGTGTGCCAGAAATAATGATTCTGAGATCCAGGTAAGATGTGACTCAGTGGTAAAGTACCCTGGGTTCAATCCCTGGCACAAAAAGAAGGAAGAGGAGGAGGGAGAGGAGGGAGGGGGAGGAGGGGGAGGAGGAGGAAAAATAATTCTAAGCCCCATGTAAGACCTTCTGATTCAGAAGCAGCCTGTCATCTGCAGTTACAAACTCCCTCAGGCAGAACCAACCATGCGATTTGTGAGGCCCCATGCAAAATGAGGATTCGAAGTTCCTTGTTAGAATTGATTAAGAATGTCCAGACAGTTATGGCACAGCATAGGATACACCCAGCAGAGGATCCTCTAAGAGGAGACTGGCCTTGCCTCCAAGTTGTTCTTATATGTACTAAAGTTTAAAACCCAGAACTAAAGTCCCACTCAGAAAGACAGAGGGAGCCTATTCAGTTCACCCATCCAATTGGTGGTGATAAGAAGGGAGAGAGTGTCAAGCGAGTGTCCAAAGCCCATTCAGCTCTGTGGGTCTGTAATTTCCCAGACCCACTCAGCACCCTGTGAGAGGTCCAATGTACACGTCAATTAAATAATTTCTGAAGCACCACCTCTTCCCTAAGTGTTCCCAAGTTGATAACATGAACTACTCCAGGCCATTTCCGTGGAATCGTCACGTTCTCCTGACCCACTCAGTGAGTTCCCTAACTAAGTCCTGAACTGCATAAAGCCTGCAGAAAGCCTTGAGCAAGTCCCTTGTGCATCAATACTCAGGGTCATCTGTGGGAATAAACAATGTAATCTACATCCTAGGCCATTCCCCATGGTACTGCGCTCAGTGCTCCAGGAGAAGACTTGGCATTCAAGGCTCAGCCAACACCTCCTTCAAATGACTCTCATGATGAAACCTTGGTTCTCACTAAGTTAATAAGTGTCTTCCATGATGATAGAAGCAGCTGATATGGATTGCTAGATCACACGAGGACTTCTAGCCAGGTCTTAACCTTAATGTTTTTATTGCTTTTGTAATATTATTTTTTGAGTGAGTTAGTGTTGGACCACTACCTGGCACATATTCCTTTGGGGTACACTAGTACCAGTGAATAAAATATTCTCCTTGACCTAGCACTTGAAACTCATGCAGTTTCTATCTTATGAGGGGAGATAGACAACAAACATGCAAATCACAACATTCTTGCAAATCATGGTTAGTGTTCTTTTATAAACCCAGACTACCAAGAGAATAAGCAGCAGCTGCTCTGGATAGAGTGGGCAGACGGGTACTGTTTGAAGAAGATCATCAGTCCACATTCTTCGATTTGCAAGTGACAAAAGGGAAATTCAAACAAGTTAAAGGAAAAGTGGTCAGGGGGAGGTAGGGGAAGAAAGAGGGACAAAAACAGTTGTGCCTCTTTCTCATTGGTTCCAGAATGACTTTAGGGGCTGATCCTCATTGTTCAGTCATAAGTCACTTGCCAATCTTGGAACCAATCACTGTGGCTATAGCTAGGTCGGCTTTCTGGAAAGGATTTTGGCCTCTTCAAAATCCCACTGACAGGGGCTAGGATTGTGGCTCAGTGGTAAAATTTTTTACCACTGGGTAAAATTAGGCTTAATGGATGGACTACCATTCTCGCTCTGGGTTTGATCCTCAGCACCACATAAAAATAAAATAAAGTTTATCGTGTACACTTACAAATAAAACAAATATTTAAAAACAAAAATTCTCACTGACAAGGGATGGGCTGGAATGGTTCCTACTAAGGAAAATGTGGACTTTGCTACTAAAAGACATGGAGAGAAATTCAGAGAAGACAGAGCTCTTTAGAAAGGCAGCCATGTGACAAGTTTGGTGGGAAGGAATATTCCTAAGAGAAAGTGGTGGCAGGACAAAGTGTCAAAGGGTGGTGAGCCAGGGGACGGGTGACTTGAAAGGCAATTAGAGAGGTGAGCAGGGATTAGATCATCAGAATATTCTAGGTCATGTACACAAACCATACGATTCTTTATTTTCCTAGTAGATGGCCTGTTTCTTGGGAGATCTCTTTGCATCTCCTCTTATTTAGATTTACTGAGATTTAAGGGATATGCTCTCTTTACACGAAGAGGGGCAAAATGCCACATTGCCACCTTGACTCAGAGATGTTTGATGCTCATTAACCAGTTATTCAAGAGACTTTGGATTTTTTTTTGATTTTTTACTGTATTTTTTTTTTTTTTTGCTACTGATGATTGAATCCAGGGGTGCTTTACCACTGAGCCATATCCCAGCCCTTTTTATATTTTATTTTGAGACAGAGTCTCACCAACTTGCTGAGGATTTTACTAAGTTGTTGAGATTGGCCTCAAATTTGTAGTCCTCTTGCCTTAGCCTCCTGAGTTGCTGAGATTATAGGCATGCACGACAAGCCCAGCCCAGAGGTTTTTGTTTCTAAGATGTAAGGAATGCATCCAGTTGTTACTGTATAGACCAGTTTGGACCTCTCCAGTCCAATCTTTAACATTTGCACAAAATTTCACTCCTTACAGGCTGCTAAAATTTCTCAGATCTGACCAGAAGAGGGGCATTTTATTTCCCAGGTAAACGGAAGTTTTGCCTGAATTAGCTGTATTTAGAAAATTATTCAAAAAGTACTTTATACATCAGATTGAGCCAATCTGGATTTTGAATGATTTTAGCATTTCATCTGTTTATTTCTCAATATCTAGCCAGATTAGAAGAAAAATCTTTTCATCTCAAATGGCATGGTTTCGAATTCAAATAAATGGAGGAAAATTGACTTGACAATGTGTGGGTATTTTTTTTTTTTTTGTCTCCAATCAGATCACACTTTTCTTATTAAGAAAAAAATGCTTGCATTGAAAACAATGAAGAAAACACAAAGAACAAAGTTGCATGTGACTGACAGCCGGTTTCCTTGGGTGCTGGCTCTGGTAACTTGGGACTCCTTTCACAAATATGCCAAGCATGAGAGGGCTGAGTAGCAGACCCTGAAAGTTGGCATTGCTTCATTCAGGTCAGGTCATATGATTACTTTTGTCCCCTAATTCCCTCCACAGAGGTTTTTTTTTTTTTTTTTTTCCACTTTCCCCTTAAATCAGGCAGAAGCTCCACATTAATCTATTACGAGTTTTTTCTTCACTAGAGATTTATTTTGGTTTTGTTGTTGTCATACTTAACATAACAGATGTTCCGGCATTTTTTCACATAATACCACTGTGAGTCTCATGTTATTGTTAAAACCCTACAAAATTTTAGACAGTCCCTCTGAAATCACTTCCTTCTCCTTGGGAATTTTACCTTTTTTCCTCCCTGTCTGTGATGGTATGTTCCAATGAAGGCCATGCAGAAAAGGGACTATTGGCTCATGTTAAACTTTGGAATTAATTGCTATTGAAAAATAATTGCCCTAATGGTGGGTTCAGAGAGTCTTTAGAGCTACTAGACGGGGATAAAAACATTCTTTTTGATTTTTTTCACTTCTGCCCCCAATTTATAAGCCTGGCTAGTGGTGATAGTAGACACACTCAGGAATATTCTGAAGATGAGTTGAAGGTCTAGTTTCCATCAGGGGAGTTTGAGGGCCTATGACACGCCCTCTGGGTTCTGAAGAATCTTGACTTATTAGGCTTAACGGACTCCAACTTAGGTCCCTTACCTGGTCCATGTCACCTTGTCTTATATGCACTTTCAAGACTAAGATTCATCTAGTCAGTATCACGGTTGACCCTGAGATCTGAAATCCTCCAAGGCATCCCAGATGGCTTGTGATGGGCTGCCATCTTCCTTGGGGGGCCAAGGGCACATTCGCCTGGCTCTTTGTCATCAGTGGGAAGGGTGAGGGCTCCTGTGGTGTTTGATTTTCTGTTACCAAAGAGAAAACCAGTATAATTTAACATCCTCTAATGAGTTAAGAGCCTCTGAAAGGCAAAGTTAAATAAACAAAACATTCATTTGCCCTTCAAGCCAGCCTGGCTCTCTCTCCTAATTGTGTGGAGAACTGATTGATAAAACCCTGGGGCTCCACTTCCTTCTCATCCGGTCATTTTTTGGCTCAAAAGATTGCAGGGTTCCTCCTTGGCTGTTCCACTCTGAGCACACCTGGCTGAGCCAGGACATTCTCTTTCTGCCTTTTCTTTTACTCCATGTATGTATAACTCATACGGGCCCTCTCTTGACCTTGGGCATTTATTGATACACAACAAAATTGATAATTTTATTGGTTATCTATTACATTTAATCCATTATTGATTATTGATAGTGTCTCTATGTCAGTTCAGGTTGGAAGAAATTGAAAACCAAACTGGTGTAAGCTGGAAAGAAAGAACTGCTTCATTCTTGCAAATGAAGAGTCCAGGAGCGTTTCTGAGTTCAGACAAGACAAGATCCGGGGTTACAATCATGGCTGGCCTAATGTCCGATTTCCCTCTCTCCATCTCTCAGTTCCATACTTTTGGTGCTGATATCACTTTGTGGCCTCACCTGGGCACAAGTTGGTTGCCAGCAGCTCCCAGGGCTCCATCCTTCCAGCTTCCTATGCGACAGGGGATGGGGAGATCTGGGTACAACACTGCAGACAAAGTCTCATTGACCATGGACAGAACAATGCAAAATACTGATTGGCTTAATCTAAGCCACGTGTTCCAATCCTGAGCCCAGGGGGGATTCAAATTCATCAGAAACAGATGGACTGAAGGATGGAGCAAGGGTTCACCCCACAGGGGGAGAAGAGAGAAAGGGTGCTGTTGGCAGAGATGCAGATGTCCCCAGGATGCCCACTTCCTCATCCAGTGATAAGCTGAGGACAGAAATCCCAGCTCCCCAGGGCTCAGTGCTGACCCTGCATTCAACAGGTGCTTCATGAGGGCATCAGTTGGTTGGCAATTACCCACATAAACTTTTTGACTAATATTGCAAAGCCAGAAAAAAAAAACCAAAGATTTTTGGAAGTGTGGCTCATCAAAACCTTGTCTTGATGATTTTTTTTCTTTCAACTGGCAAACGCCATCCAGCCTGCAGTGGTTATATGTGTAGACAAAGTCTCTGTTTAGGCACCACATGTTCTAACAGGTGCCCGTGGCTGCCAAAGCAGATGGCCTGGCAGGATGCTGGCAGCTTCCCCGATGAAGTTTCCTTTTACAAAGAAGAATCCAGACCCTGTGATTCTGCCTCCTGTCTCCACCT
Source organism: Spermophilus citellus (assembly GCF_964194105.1). Lineage (NCBI taxonomy): Eukaryota > Metazoa > Chordata > Mammalia > Rodentia > Sciuridae > Spermophilus > Spermophilus citellus. The sequence continues at coordinate 85,285,299 of NC_138195.1, forward strand.
CTGAGCCACATCCTTAAGAATAGGCTTTCCTTGGGTCTTTCCTGATTTCTGGTGGGCTGGGATGCCGGCTCATCCAACCTCTCCGATCCAGGGAAAGGATGCACTGCTCTTCCTACAGTGAAAGTCAGTTAGAAAGGGGGAGAAAAGTATTATTGAGATTCTAGATGACAGAAGAATAACACTTATTTAATTATTCAGTTCAGTACAGCTGGATCATATCGTGAGCTAGACACTAAGAAAATAGAAGAAAACAAAGAGAAATGGTCCCTGCCTTGTAGGCTTCACAGGAGAGTTCCAGGAACACACTTGTCAGTTGCTAGTGACCAGAGACTCATTTTCCTTTTGTGCTCTTATTGTGTCTGCAATGATGTGCTAGCACAGTTGCAGTCGTTTGATTAACTGCTGCTTCGTCTTCCACTAGGTTCTACAAAGTGCTTTTACACTGTTACAGTGCTCAAGAAACATTTGAAATATTTGTGGACTGGAAGAAAAAGGAGAATGTCTTATCCTATGCAGGTCACCAATCTGTCTTGGTCCCACCGACATTGAACCCGAGTGGAAATACAGCAGAATAAGCTTTTTTATTTTCTTCTTTTACATGTTTACATGAGTAAACATAATAGAACTTTACCTCACCTTCTCTAAATGCTGATTCTTATATTTGAGCTGGTTAGTTCCGGGCATTTATATTGCTAGAGTCTGAAAGGAAAGACCTATCACCCTTTCACTAGGGTTTTTGGTCCATCTTTGTGGGAGGCAGAGCAGATTTCATTCATAATGAAAGTGGATGCCAGGCACCAAAGTACAGAGGCCAGGCACTGTGCTAGACTAGCCAAGCAATGGAGAAGGCACAGGTGCTGCCCTCCCCAAGCTTGCGATTGCTGAACATCCACACGGGAGAGTGGGTACCTAAGTGGAAGGGCGCATTTGTTTACTGGGGCTGCTGTAACAAGTTCCTGAGAACTTGGTGACTTTGTCCTTTTATAGTTTTGGAGGCCAGAGGTCCAAAATCAAGGTTCCAGCAGGGTTGTCCCCTCTGGAAGCTGCAAGGGGAACATTTCACAGTCCTCTTCTAACTTCTGCCGGCTGCTAGCAACCCTTAATGTCCCTTGACTCATCCACACATCACTTCCGGGTCACCTCTGTCCCCACATAGGCTTCCCCTCCTTGACTGTGCATTCTTTGCACCTCTGATCTCTTTCTCCTTTCTCTCAAAGGTGCTAGGCAGCAAATTTAGGGCCCACCCATTCAGGAAGAGTCATCTCCTGATCCTTTGCTGGATCACAAGTCTGCAAAAACCTGTGTTTAAAGGAGGCAGCCTTCACAGGGCCCCGGGGTAGCACTTGGACTTATCCTGGGGCTGGGATGGGGGACAATTCTGCCTACCACAGTCTCGTTGGGTTTCACTGCGGATCTGCCTAATGTTGGCCCTGGTCCAGGCCCTTGACCTCTTTTCTTGCACCCTGGCTTCTGCCTTTCCTCCCACAGCTTGCTGCTCAGCTCTCCCCAGCCTGTCCAGCTCCAGGGGTACTGGGTCCTGGTACCCTGGTGCAGTCAGGATCAGACAGGGGCGATGCCTACCAATGACACGAGCCAGAGATCACCAAGGAATAGCTCTTAAAACCTCATGAAATGAAAAAGTAAAATAAAATTGCCATCAACAGAAATCACCTTGAGACCTTAACAAATTTTGTTCAATGCCCGTGACTTCAAAGGAACGAAATAACTCAGGAAGTTTTAGCAGGGAATAGCAAGTTTCTGATGGATTATTTGATATTGTGCTGCATTTATAAGTTAAAAGATGGCAGACAAAAATCTAGAGAAATGGTCTACGGTTGAGAAGTAGCAAGATGGCTAGCATCCGATTTCTGGGGCTGGCCAAGGCCTGACACTGGGATATCAGATAAATTAGGCACCCACATCAGCTGTGGACCTCTCACCTAATTTAGAGAAGTGATATTCACAAACACTGTCAATATTTCCGAGTTTACAATCACACCTTTGACTGTTGACTTAAAGCATCTAGTTTGGTTCAGGCTACTGGTGATGTTTACACTTTGGAATCTATTATGCATAGAAAAATTAGGGATTATCTTTGACCTGGGTACCACATATTCTTATGCAAAACTAAGTAGGGTTATTTATTCATTTAATCAATTCCATATGTTTGCTGTCATCATCGCCATGTAGAGCAGATCTGATTTCTGCTGAGGTCAAACCAACATTGTCCTGTGTGTGGGGATCGCAGGTCTGATTGGGAACGCAGATCGCCTGGTTGGCATTCAGACAGCGTGAAGCCTTCCTGACTTCTGCCACACAATGGCATTTTCCTTTTCCTTTTCCTTTTTTTTTTCCCCCCCCCTGGAGAGGTCATCTGTCATTTAGCAACAGAATCGAGAGAAGTTTTCCTCTTTGTGCAAGTATAATCCTGGGCCTTATGTAGGAGAAAGATTTACCTTCACGGTGGCTTTTCAGGTCAGTCTCAGAATGTGAGGGAAGAGAATCTAGACACTGGGGAATACCCGTGAGTATTTGTACAGGTACAGTTGCGACCCAAGAGATGGCACTCAGTTCTACAAAATCACTCAAAACACAGCCGACTGTGTGCCAGGCACTGAGTGAGGCTCTAGAGAGGAAAGATGAGCTGCTTATCCCTTGCTGAGTTCTGAGACAGATGCACTGGCTATGAACACAGGGGCTTTGGATGAGAAGTAGGTTCTGAAGAGTTGAGGCTAGGATGGGATTAAGGAGGAGAAAAAAGAAGACCTTTGTCTTACAGGTGTGATAGAGGTTGGTAACATGGCAAGTGGGTATATCCCGTGCAGACGGGATGCATGAGAAAAGCAAAAATCATGCAGCGGAGAGTATTTCCAGGCACTGACTGGAGTGTGGGGTGCATGGAGCACAGTTCAGGATTTGGGGACCAGGGAAGTGATTTTATAAGGAAGCAGAGAAGGAAAGTGAAGGTGAATTTTTTAAGTTGTTTTCTTTCTTTTTAAAAATTTTTATTGGTTCTTTCTAGTTATACATGATAGTAGAATCAATTTTGACATAATCATAAAAGCAAGGAATATATCTTTTTTTGACGGGGCCGGGGGGTGGGGTGGTGGTGCCAGGAATTAAACTCAGGGGCACTCAACCACTGAGCCGCATCCCCAGCCCTATTTTGTATTTTATTTAGAGACAGGGTCACACTGAGTTACTTAATACCTTGCTTTTGCTGGGACTGGCTTTGAACTTGCGGTCCTCCTGCTTCAGCCTCCTGAACTGCTGGGATTATAGATGTGTGCCACCATGGCTCACCTAAAGCTTGGAATATATCTTATGATGAATTCTGAAAGGACTGTTAAGAAAAAACTGTGGATTTGGGGTTCTTTCCTGCAGGTGATGGAGAACAAGGATTTTAGAACAGAAATATTGCATATCTTAGAAGAGGGGAGGAAGGGGAGGTAGGGAGAGGCTAGAAGCTGAGGGGCCAGCAGGAAGCTATTACAATCTTCTGGGCCTTGGGGACCAGGCAGGAAGAGGCCGGGGCTAATGTTCTGAACCTGTACACAGTGAGGTTCGTCTGCCCGTGGGGACACAGCAGCCCATGCCCAGCCCCCAGGACAGACAGCTCTGGAACTCTGTTGGGATAGGCTCTGCCAGCTCCATCAGTGTCGCTACGAACATCAATCCATCAATCCAATAAATGTCTGTCAAGCATCTAGTATGTGCTGAGAATTTTACTGGACACCAGGGATTCCATGATGAAGCATGAATGAATTTCCATAAGGCCAAATAAAAACCAAGAAAAAGTAAAGGGGAAAAAGTGTTTCCCTTTCAAGTAACTAAGGAAAAGAATGCCATTTTCTACTAAGGTAGTCTTTTCATCTTTAAAAGGATGTCACCCAAATGCGGGCCAGCTTGTATTTATACTGTGTGCTCCTTCATTACTGGCTGCATTGCGGCCTGGTCCAGCCTCTCCTCAGCCCTGGCCGTGTTCCTGTCTGCTGGGCACTTGGGAGTAGTCATACTGTGTTTGAGAAATTCTTGGCTTCATGGAACCCACCTCCCTAAACAGAAGCCAGACACATTAGCTTCCACCCCCATCTCCTTTATAGACGGAGCTCAAGCCTGGCCCTAGGTTCCTGCAGCCCAGAAAATGGAGCGGTTGAGGTAGGATGCCCCACACATCTATGCAGATAGGAAAAGCTGGTCCTGGATCCAGGTCATGTCCTGGGGCAAAGGTGGCACTGATGGGCAGCAGTCGGGCAGTGGTGTGGTTCCCCACCCCAGGCTGCTTCTTGGGACCTGCTGTGAAGGTGGGTACTCAGTGGGGTTCAAGCAACTCCATCTCATCCTGCAAAACACATAGAGGCAAACTAGGTATCCAGCATTTGGGGAACTGCTTCAGAACTTATTTTGGTCCACCCATAGCATGGGGTCTCATGAAACCATTCAAGGATCATTTTTGAAACTATGTGGAATTGTGGGAAAAGTGGCTCAGAAATATATCAAATATAGTCAATATAGAACAACATGCATACCACCCTGTAACATGTGTATCTGTGAAAGGTTCTCCAAACCAAGAAACCAGCTCCCTCAAAATGGTAAAGCTGCGGTGACAGTTTTTGCATATTTTAGAAAGACATTTTGAAGAGCACCCCTCCCTTGACCTCCTCACCTGCATGGAGAGAAAAAGACCACCCCTCCTCACCTTGACAGGAGAGAAAAAGGGAGCTGTGACAGAGCCACCCCTCTCACCATGCCAGCACCTGAGCCAGGGCACCACTGTCTGTCCTGGAAACCCCGGAGCAGATCTCCCTTGGCCCTTAGATCTGTTTACTCATTTGCAACATGAGCCTGGACTCCCTGGCTTCCCTACACCCCAGCACTGCCTCCTGGCTGACAGCACCCCACGCCCACCCAGCCCTTGCCAGCCCTGACGCTCCAGGTCTGCCTTCTCAGGGACCCTCCGCAGCCCTGGCCTCTCCTCCCAACATCCTCCACCTTCCAGCCTGGCTCCCCTGAGGGCCTCTAAGGGGAGGATGGGTCCTCTCCTACAACCTTCCAGGCTTGGGAGCTCAAAACCAGGCAAGTTGGCCGACAGCTGGGAAGGACAGGGGTGGCAATTCTCTTCTTCCTGCTCTTTCCTCAGCAGATAGAAGTGAAGATGTGGATAGCATGTTGGAGGTTTGAGGGGAGACACTAGAGGGAGGGGTGCATCCTCTTGCCAGATAGACTGGTGCAGACATACACACATACGCAGCTTTGCACCATTCCAGGGAATCCTTAGATGCCCTGAGATTCATGGGTCTCTGAGAACTGAGATTAAGAACATTTTGCTAGTGGGAAAGAGATGAGCTAAAGGGGAATCCAGGCAGCAACAGTCAGAGCAAAAAAAAAAAAAAAAAAAAAAAAAACTTCACAGAAGAAAAACAGAAAAACAGAGCCATGAACAGAATGTCTCAGGTGTCACCTGTGGGACTTCAAATCAGTATGTGATCATGCCTAACACATCTGTGAAAGACAACGCTTCTGAATGGGTGAAAAGGCAAAATCCAGCTCCCTCCTTTTGTGGGACATATGTCACCACCACCTCGAAGACTGCAATATATTTAAAAATGAAACTAAAAGCCAAAATGTAGCAAGCGAATATCAAATAAAATAAAGCAAGGATGAAATATTTGTCGAAGGCACAATTCAACCCAAAAGATAAATGAGCCAACAGAGGTCATTCTATGTCAGTAAAAGTAACAATGTTTAATATAACTTCTCATTTTTATATTTTCTCCAAACAAGTTTCCTTCACTTGGTAGACAAGGAAAAGATAATAATTTAAAAACCTTTCTATCTTGTAAAATAGTTTCAAGGTATTTTTAGAGCTCTGCTTTACAATAATGAATGCAATTTTAACAGTCATGTAATTTTAATGGTAAAAATTAAAATATGGAGAGTAAAACCTATTAAAATACCATTAGAAATTTGGATTGAGTATTTTTTTTAAAGATTGTTTTTAAGATGGACACAGTATCTTTACTTTATTTTATTTATTTTTATGTGGTGCTGAGGATCTAACCTAGTGCCTCACATACTCAACGCAAGCGCTTTACCACTGAGCCACAACCCTGGCCCTGGATTGAGTATTTTTAACATACCACTCTGGTTCTTGTCTGATTAAGTACCTTAAAAATCTATAAAGAAATAGAGTACGTGAATAATAAACTAAATCATATTTAATCTATAGTTATAAATCTTGTACATTAAACATAATTTTCAATATAATACAATTTAATTAAAATATATATCTTTTCTGTATAGAAACAGTGTTGGGATAATGTATGGAAAAATGTTGATAGCTATCTCTGTGTAATGTAATTACTTGGGGGAAGGATGTTCTTTTTTATTTATTATTTTCAGTGACTTTTAAATCTTTTTAAAACTTGTGGGTCATAGAAATAAAAGCTTAATTTTAAAAGGAGTTAGAACATTCTTACATCCTTCAAGATCCCTCTTCTCAGTTCAAGAGCTCTCAATCTGAACAATATTTTTTTCAGCAGCAGGAATCATGTGAAAGTTGTGTGGAAAGTTTTGCCAACACACCTGCACCAGAGGCTTACGTTGTTTTCCAGTTTGTTTTTCTCTCTGTGGCATGTGAAGTTGTATTTGGAAAATTCTTTGCTTTCGTCTGATGCAGAAATTATTCAAAAATGCCAATTTCACGGGCTTGCGTTCTCTCTCTCTCTCTCTCTCTCTCTCTCTCTCTCTCTCTCTCTCTCTCTCTCTCCCTCTACCCTAGGCAGAATTTTTCAAAATCGTAAATAGCTATCCAAAAGAGGAACACTGGCTGATTTTGAAACAGTCTGCAGGTGGATGGTGAGTCCCGAGCCCAGGGAAAATTTCCGTGGGTGAAGGACTTCTACAGGATATCATATGGCATAACCAATAGTGTAAGAAAATTCCAGAGACTGAGGAAATGGTAAGTAGGGAAAAGAACTGAGAATTCTCCTCTTCGTACTTGATTCCTTTGTGACTAGTCTTTACCAGAAGAAAAGAACAGGTGCAGGGGGGAGTGTCCCCTCAGAACATACTGGTGTATTCAACATCTTTTCATCCAGCACCAATGAAAAGAACTGGATGCAGGGTGAATTCAAAAGCAGAAGGAAAATAACATGATAGAATATTTCTCAAAAGGTTTAAGAACAAAGATCTCCACACCCTCCTCCCGAGCAAAGACCATAAGTTAACAGGTGGACATTTGGAAAATAATAACTTCTAATTCAAATTAATTTTCACTAGGTAGTCCACAGAAATTTAGATATAGTAGATATTTAATGACAAGTGATTTCATGGAAAGGACATAAAGAGAAATTATATATGTTTTCATCATAAGGAGTTTTAGTTCTCTCTGTTACATGCATTTCAAGGCAACGGTATACTCAGGTGCAGTCTAAAGATGCAGGAGAATTGATGAATGAAACAGTCATGTGCAATTTGTATGGTGGCAACAGTAATATACTGTACCTGGGTCAAGTGTATATTTCAGCCAGTGCCTTCCACACTCATAAGATTATCAATCACAACCTAGATGCTGGCTTATGAAGGAAACCACCTAAGACAGATACCTGAATGATCCATCGTGTTGAGTCAGATAAAAGGTTAACTTGGTGACTTCCAATCTTCTCAAACACAAGGATGCTTTGTTAAACTTCAAAACCCTTCTCCCATATAATGTTATAATTTTTCTTTTTCTTTTTATTTTTTTAAATGGTTCTGGGGACACAGCCAAGGGCCTCATGCACATTAGATAAGTGCTCTACCACTGAGCTACACTCCTAGCCTAACAGCTGTAATTTTAATACAGGGTCTTTAAAAAGAAATACATCAAGAATAAAAACTACTATGAGTTCAATAATAATTTGAAAGTCAGCTACTTCAAAACAAATTGCACTTGCCCAATATATGGCAATTTTGCCCAATATATGGCAATTTGTGAGGTCTGTAGACAATGCTGTTAGCCACTGCAGATGATGAACCCCTTGTAAGACTGCTGGGGGCCTGAAGCAGTCTATGGCCTCACAGAGACACTGGACACTTTCTTCATGATGGTTAGTGCTGTTTACCAAAAATATCTGATTCTCTTCCTCCTTAGTGCAAGGAAGGATTACACTTCCTTGACCATTCGAGTCACATGGAACCATGTGGCTTCCCGTGGCCAATAAAATGGGAATAGAAGTCACATGCACTTTTTGCTGGCTGAAACCTTTGAGAGCCAAATACATGATTTGTTCTTCCCCTGTCAAAGCTATCCATGGTCAGAGGTTCCATTTCCAGTCTCTGACTAAAAATGACACAGAGGAAATGACATGGAGGCAAGTCCCCAATTGCCCTGGCCCAAGGAACTTGAATTTAGAACGTTAGCTAAAAATGATTCTGTGTTGTGTTGAGATGTTAGGACTGTTTGTTACTGTAGCATCGCTGGGCTGATGCAGATTTACACTATCCTTTAGGATAGACAATTACTTACTCTTTATGGATAGACCTTCCAACCGGGCATCCCAATGACTTAGACCAAAGTAGCATTACCCCATTAGTTAAAGATCTTCCTTGTAAACATCTATGGATTCATAGAAGATTCCCAAATATTTTTCTAGACACTGAACCTTTAAATCTCTAGACATTTCTACCTTAGCCAGGAAGATTTCCAGGTGCTGTCTTAAGTCACTTTTATTCTAGTGAACAGAAAGCATGCAGGGGAGAAATAATTAATGCCAAAAATAAGACATGCTAGACAGGAGAAGGAGAAAGAAGAGAATGCTTCAGCTACTTAGATGGGATTTGGGTAGGTTTGAGGAAAGAAGCTATACCTGGAATGAAGGTTTTATAAAGAAGGGGCTGAGGAGCACCAGGCCTTCCTGTTCAGTCGCAGCCCCTGGGCCTTCCGTGGGAATTTCTCTAGCTGCTTCCTTTCACCTGCCTGTACATCTTCCATTTGGTTAATGCCTCCAGATCTGCTCCATTCTCAGGATCATGACCCTGGCATTTCTAAAGTCCACTTTGAACTCGGCCTGCAGAGAACAGGTTCTAGCAGTATTGACAATAGACTGCGAGGGCATCCTTCTTCCCAGGAAGGGTCACAGTAAGTGTCAACCCTGGGCCACACATGAGAGCCTCCTGGGCAACCTGAAACATCCTGAAACCCTGGTACCACCCAAATCCATGAGGTCACAGTCTCTGGGGATGAAAAATCTCTGAAAAAGAATTAGTGGAAACACTCCTTTGGCCATCTGTAGTCTTGGAAAAAATAATGGGAGACAATTTTCTTCCTAGAAACTTTTCACATTTATAAGTAAAGTTGAAGAAAGGATTATGCCTCCACTTTATCTCTAATAAGAAATCCCAGATTAATTACCAAAAGCCTGAACTCAACCTCTAATCTCTCTATGGTGTTGATTGTCCTTCACATTCTATATCTTTTTCTGAGTAGCAAATTACCTTCATTTAGCATCTTAAAACAATGTACACTGAGTATCTCAATCTCTAGGGGTCAGGAGCCTAGCCCAACTTAGATGAACCTGTGTTCAGGGTCTCAAAAGAAGTCCATTGACCTGCGGGTCAAGCTGTTTTGCTTCGTGGAGCTGAGTGTCCTCCAGGTTTGTGCGTTTGTTGGCAGGCCTGGGTCCCTTGGGCTGGACGGCTGAGGTCCTCATGTTTTGCTAGTTCTCAGCTGGGGGCTGCTCTGTGCCTGCCACCCCGGCCATGCAGCCCTGGAACCGCTTTTACATATACACTCCTGAGAGCAAATGTGTGGTATTTCCCTCACCCTGACTAGTTCTCCACTCCCCTGATGCTGATGAGGTGTGCAATAGTTCGACTCCATGCTGACATGAACTACCTGGATTGGCAGGAGGTTCTGCAAGTGGGAAGCACAGTCCCATCAGACTGTCCCAATTCAGGTGCCAACTGTGAGTCCTAGGCCCTGGGACTTCTCACTGTCAGGCCACAAGTCACTGGGCTCCTGTCTTCCCTTGCTCGGCTTCACCAGTTTGCTGGAATGGCTCACAAAACTCAGGAAAGTGCTTTATGGGCACTTACGGTTAGTTATAAAGGATACAGATGAGCAGCCAGGTGAGGCCTGGCAGAGCCCCAAGCCCAGGAAACTCCACACCCTGAAGTTGGGAAGTCCCACCTCCCAGCACATGGCACACTCACCTTCCAGAAGCCCAGAAGTTTTCTAAAGCTTAATCCCAGCACTAAGTCCCTCCCCTGAGGTCACCTGGCAGGACAAACATTCCAACCCTGCAGTTGGTTGGTCTTCTGATGATTGGCCCCATCCTGAGTCTAAGGAGGATCCTCCTCTAAGCCACCACATTAGCATGAACTCAGGTGTGATGGGGGCTTGTGGGGGTGGAGGGGTGGGGGACTACTGAATAGCAAAAGACCCTCCCATCACTCAGCAGAGTCCAAGGGTGTTGTGTCTGGAACCAGGGACTATGATCCAACACCATAATGGAAGCTACTCCTCTCACCCCCATCACTCAGAAAATTACAGGTTCTATTTATTTTTTCATTCATTTATTCACTTACTTATTTGTTGGTATCAGGTATTGAACCCAGGGGCACTTAACCATTGAACCATATCCCCAATCTTTTTTTTTTTTTGTATTTTTTACTTTGAGAAAGTGTCTCACTAAGTCCTTAGTCACTTTTGCCACATTCTACGGACTAGACGTCAATTGCAGGTCAACCCACACTCAAAGGGAGGAGAATATGCAGGGGTAAGTTTTTAGCTTACCTGAGATATCTTTTGGTCATCAAAAATAGTAAATTTTGCATATTTTGTTAATATTATAATGACGAAACTAGATACTATCATTATTATCACTATCATCATCTTTAATCAAATCACCTCTGAATGATGAGAGGGTTCCATTAGGACAGATTAGGCCCTCTTCCCTGCTCCTAGACCCTGCCCATGGCATTGGGTTTATGGTTAACTGCTGTACACTTCTGGCTCATATTCAGCCTGTTTCTAATTATGATCCCCCTCCAGTCTTGTGAAAGTTCTGTTTAAGATCCATGTACCACAATCAAAGATGTTTTCTCCAACTAAGAACTCACTTGCCTGATGAGACCCCAACAGGCTCCCCATCCAGCTGATGTTAGAAATAAATCTAAGTTTAATGACACAGATCCTGAAATAATGTTAACTCCTGAGAGCACGAAGAGGCTGGTGGTGACGGTTAAACAAGAGAGATGTTAGTAATTTTCTGCAGGAAGGCCATGGATGGAGATTCAGAGAGGTCTCACTGAACACCAGTCACTAAGCAGCAGGAAAAAAAATTGGTTCCTTTTCAGACCCTAAATTTCAACTATTTTCCAATATAATACAAAGCAAAAGGGGAAGTATGGAACACTGATTATTTGACATTTTAGCAGGCCACTTCTACAGGCAGTAAATGAGCAGGCAGAGTCAAAATAAAGATAGAGCAGTGTGAGAGACGTATTAAACAGTATGCTAAAAAAATTAACACCCAGGGGGATTTTTGTTATAAGTTTCTACTTTTCTTAGATTCAACATTGATATGTTTTTCTCATTTAAGTTCACTAGTAATGTTTATTATTAATTCAAATTCTCAATATTGAAGGGGAGATATTTCCCATATGCTTGACATGCTGCTCCGTAGGTTCATAAATTTGGAAGAGTTTTGATTAACACTGACAGAAAACCCTTTGAAAACATATGGCTGTATATACATCATGTCATTTCTCATAACATGACACATCCTTCTTCGCTTTTCCTAATAAGATGAGTTCAGTTGTATTTAAGAAACATGATAATACATTGTTGATTTCTCTTTATGGGAGAGAAAAATGAGTAAAAATAAACTGTTTCATTGTTGCGGCAGACGCTGAAAAGCATAGCAGATAGCGGGAATTAAAATAAGAACAAGAAGAGTGTTACCTTTAAGCACTTTTTATAGACTAAATTAACATGCTGTAAATCTAAAGTGTTTTTAGCCCCTCCCATTTCCGCCTTCGTGATTCTGATCCTGTACCCCAACAAAATGACTGGGGATCCATCTTATGCCCACCAGGTTGCAGACCTTGTCCCTTAGGGCCTCACTGATTGCAATTTCCATGCCTTTTTTGGCCCCCAGACATTCTCATCCGTGGTATCTCACAGTTCCACCTGGACATCTACCTCTTTCTTAGATGGATGAAAGGATGAGTTTAGCCCTTTTCTCCTTCTTCTCTTCTCTTCCCACTTTGTGCCACAGGATGATGTCAAGAAGTCCTTGGCCAGTTGCAAACACCTTGACCTTGGACTTTCCAGTTTCTAGAATTGTAAGAAATAAATCTCTCTCTCTCTCTTTTAAAATAAATTGCCCATCTCAGGTAATCTGATACAGCAGCACAAAATGGACAAAGACAGACGAGATACCAGTTAGGTAGCACACTGTCCTTAAACTCAGAGAAGAACATGAAGAGGAACCAGTTATATTGAGAAGGCTACAAAAGAAGAGTCACCCACACCATATTGTGGCAAATAGAAGCTATGGACAACCATGCAAATGTCCTTTAGAAAAGGGAGAGTTACAGAGAGGATTGGAATAGAACCTAGATGAGAGACCCACTCTGGAAGAAAACAACTTCAAGTTAACAGAAGAAAAATCATTCCAAGTAATTAAATGCTTCGTGCCACAGAGGAACTTACTAAAAACATAGAGTCAGTAAGCAGAGCAGAAAAGTGAGAATAATAACATAATAGAATGAGAAGGAAAAAAAGACTAGAACAATAACTAAACCACTGGGAACTAGCCAGGGTTACAGCCATGTGCCACCACACCGGCTAGTTTTGAGTGTTTTAATTCTAATGAAGGACAAAAATCTATGAAACAAAAGAACTCGATTTGCAGATCAAGAAGGTACACTAAGTTCTGAAGGAAAAACAAATGATGGATGAGCCCATGTAGAGCTGTGTCCTGGTGGAAATAATAAACTCAAGAATAAAGAATTCTTCAAACTATAAGTAAAAATAAGCCACCAGAAAAGGGACTGTAATGTTCAATGTCAAAATATGATAGGCCCTTTTTACAAAGTTCTGAGGAAAAGGGAATGATTTGTTAAAATGTTATATCAAGACATTCACTGTTTGACTATAAAGGCCATGGACAGGCATTCTCAAACATGGCGGGGAGATCAGTGAAATCTGCATCCATGCACTATTTTTTGAAAGAATTTTCAGCAGAGTGAGGCAGCCAGTCAAGAGATGAAGCAAATATAGAATTGAGGGTTAGAGACGTTAAAAGTTAAAATATGTGTTACAATGATGAACCCAAGCAATCTAGACTAAGCTCAAAAGTGAGAATTTGTTCAGTAGAATATACACATTACAAACCTGGAAAAGTCTATAAAGTAATATAACTAATAAAATTAGAAGGACTGGGGAGGGAGAGGAGAAGTAACATAAAAGAACTCATCTCACCTTCATTAGAGATGCACATTCCTCATAAATTCCACGAGTAAAAAAAAATTATGACTTAACTTTCTAACATTTTTATATTTATTTTAAAATTTATAATGATCATTTAGGAAGCAATCTCCCTTAGGAGAGAGAAACTTTGATTTGTGGTTTAATTGTTCTCTGTGTTGACTCGCTTTTTTATGATGTTAAGAACAAGTAAAATTCATCTCTTTTAAAATAGTCTGCTAAATGTAATGAGAGATCCTGGATTGGATCAGGGAATATAAAAAAAAAGGATATTAGTGGAAAAGCTAGTAAAAGTCAAATAAAATCTGGAGTGTGGTTAATGGTAACGTACCAGTGTTGATTTCTTAGCTGTAAGTACCATGGTAACATAGATGTTAATATTAGCCGTCTGGGTGAGGAGTAGATGGAAACATTATGTACCGTATTTGCAACTTTTCAGTAAATCTAAAATAATTCCAATATAAAAAGTTTTCTAAAAATATTATGCATCAAATCCATCCAACCTTTCATTTGCACCTTTGAGAGGAATAAATCTAGGATTATACTTATTGAAAAGGAACACTTGCTATTTCTGGATAGTTGACTTCAGGGTCATCTATCCCTTCCTTTGCATATTTTGGTTTTGACTTGAAGTGAATAGCAAACAATTATTACTTTTATTACAAGTCATATTATTATTCCAATTTTTTAAAAAAGCCAACAAAATAGTGTTGTAGATAAATATTAGTGAGATATGTTTATGATATAACAAGAAAAAAGCAGAAGACAAAATAAAGGGGTCATAATTTTACTTTTTAAAAATATATTTATAAGGCTGGGGCTGTAGCTCAGTGGCAGAGCGCTTGCGTAGCATGGGTGAGGCAGTGGGTTCGATCCTCAGCAAAACATAAAAATAAAAAAATAAAATAAAGGCATTCTGTCCATCTACAACTACAAAAAAATTAAAATACATACATATATATATAAAATATTTTATATATATATGTATGTATTTTAATTTTGTTTTTATTTTATATATAAAATAAAAACAAAATGACTGGGATGGAGCTCCATTCAATTATTTCCTGTGCTTGTCTTAGGAGTTTTTATTTTCTTCTTCATGCATTTAGAATTTTTACAGTGGTTTAGCAATGGGTACACATTTATAATAACTGAAAAATAAACACAGTTTCACTGTTATCCAGTGAAGTTGGGACTGGCAGTTGGCGAGTCTGCTGGAAAAGTTAATTAAAGCAGTGAATCATAAAATGTGATACATACATACCTTAAAGATTTAATTTTAACTTGGAACATATGGATGTTCTCGGACTTGCCACTCTTTTGATGTCGAGCCAAGACCCTTTCTTTGAGCTGGGGTCTGCTGATCTGAGTTCCAAGCAGTCTTGCCTTCAAAGCCACCCATAATGCATCATCCAGAAGTCCCCGTTTGGGTTTCTTTAAGACCTGATGAGCCCTTGAAGACACTTATAAAGTCATTTCTCTACATTTCTCGTCTTCTCCCAGTTTTTAATGTGTGTTTCACACACACTTGATTTGATAGTAATTTATTGAGTAAGTAATCATTGTTAAATCTTTCATCAGTTTACGTTAGAGTGTGTGAATAATGAGCATATAATATTAGCATAACCAGCATGAATAAATTTGGGAACCCGCGTGGCTGACTCTCAGCCATTGCAACTGGTAGGGAAGGAAACGGTAAGCTTGGCACTGCATCCGACGGTGAGCATGCATGGTATTTGGGGCATTGGCCAGAAGGGCCTACTGGGGAAGCAGCCTGATCTGATCCGACCAGTTGATTACGTCAAGGAGGTCACAGGAACTCCCATCTAAAGCAAAAGACTGGCTGCTGTTCAGTCTTGCTGCCTGGGGTGCAGCAGGAACAGGCGAGTCACAGATCTCCTCTCTACCTGCTCTCTCCCCACCTGACCTTGGGTAGCTGTGATTCTTTCTCTCCTGGCCCAGTACAGATGAATGACCAACAGGTCATCTGCTTCTTTTCTAGTTAGTCCCACACTAGAAGCCAATAGTGGTACTTCATAGTCCACATGGGTAAACTGAGGCCCTGTGAAGTGGCCAAGACCTTCGGTTACTATTTGGTGGACCCAGGTTTCCACCCAGATCTAAGTTCCGACTCTAAGGCACTACTCTAAAGGTCCACCCTAGCAACCTTCATTAGGGCCGTGGGTTGATGATTAAAGAAAGATGTGAAAGGACACAAAGAAATGATCTATTACATAGTGCAGGATGACTTTGCCCCATAAAATCTCATGACATCTCATTTCTCTGAGCCTTAAAATCATTAGTTATTAAAAATAGTGGGCTTTGCTTTATCCCCCTGTCCTATATGTGCAGGATAATACATTGCCATCTTTCTATTTGGAGCCTGGAGTACAGCATCACCGGTGTCTTTGGGACCATCTGTAGCCAAGATGATCCCCAGTTTCACCAATACTGCCTTTAGTACCAACTCACATTCTCATACTGAAGACGTGCAGTGGAGAATCTGACCTCTCTGTTAAGTACCAATCAGCTCCCCTCGGTGCTTCCTAGAATACACTCTGGTCTCCCTAGCATCACCAATTCACCTCTTTCTTGTTGTCATTAGCTTACCCTGATGTTCATAGATTTCATTCTTTATGTTCTTTCTTCTTTTGTAGCTAAGCTGCTCCAGTAAGTTGTCCCAGTTTGCTCTCCACTTCCTTATCAGTCTTCTCACCTTCCACTTCTCATCAAGGGCACTAATGGCCACCATATTTCCCATTCCAATGCTCTTCTGTCCTCATCTTTCCTCACCTCTCAGGAGCACACAATTGACACATCTGACTGCACATTCCTTCGTGAAATGCTTTCTTATCTACTGCTACACGACATCTTATTTTCCAGGTCTTTCTTGTATTTTAGTGAACCCACCTCATCTCTTCCCGTGACTTCAGCTCAATCTCTCAAGTTTGAAAGACCCAAATTTAACTTCTATGTCCCATGTTGACTTCATATAATCCACTGAATTTAAGTACAATCTATACACTGATGGTTTCTACCTTTATCTCCTGTACTCCTCATCTCCCTGAGCTCTAGATCCATTCATCACCCTACTTGATATGTGCATTGATTCCAATAAAAGTATCTCCAGTGTAACATAGAGAATAAACTTTGAGGGCTGGGGATACAGCTCAGTGAGTAGAGTGTTTGCCTCACATCACAAAGCCCTGGGTTCAATCCCCAGCACCAGAAAAAAAGAAAGAGAGAGAGAGAGAGAGAGAAAGGTAGGTAACTTTGATTACTGCAAGTCAGAAGATCTATTCACCATTCCATGTCTTGCCCAGTGGATAACTAACATCTCGAGTTACTCAAGGAAAAATAATCTAGATGACATCCTCGATTAGTTTCCCTATAACCAGTGTCATTCAGGATTCAGTTCTCCAGAACTGCTTCTAAAATGCCCACCTCTCTCACAGCTTTGCTCTCCCTCGGGTCCAGGTCAGTGTCATTTCTTACCTGGCCTGGTGTGACGTCAGGCCTGAGGCGAAGGTCCAGTATCTGTGCTGCCTTGACATCTGGTGAAATGGGAAATGTTGAAATGGCCCGACTGCAAATTCTCCTCCCTGCTCCTGCAGATAAGATCTCCTGTCCAGACAGCCCTCCTCATCCAAGACCCCAGGCGTTCCTGCTTATCCCTGGGGACCAGGTTTCTATTCTCCACCAGCTGCAGAATTAGTCAAACCAACCAATTTCACTTCCCTGTGGGGACCAGGGGGCACCCTGCCCTCTTGATTCGGCAAAGCCAGCCTCTCACAGCCCCGATGTCACTCTGTTCTCAAGTGCAAACCTCAAGTACGTGACATGTGGTGTCTCTCTCCCAGGCTGCAAGTACATGTGACTAAAAAACTGTGGTCTCTATCATCTGTCCAGGGCCCTGTGACTGGTCAGCCTCCTAACCCTGGGGTGAGAATCCCCACCCCCCTGGTGTGATAGGAGTTGATGGAATCTGCCAGCCTCCACTAAAATCTCATTTCAAATGTTTTCTCTGCTAAGAAATTCCTCTTGAATGCACTACCCCGTTACCTTCTCTCATCTTCTGTGCAGTATTTGTTACTCTCTGAATGATCTTGTTTGTGTGTGGTTCTTTCTTCTCCTTCTCCTTCTCCTTCTCCTTCTCCTTCTCCTTCTCCTTCTCCTTCTTTAATTTTGGCACATTTTAGTGTTTGGCACATTCCACTAGAATGTGATCTCCACGTCCCTGTCAGCAAATTTATTGGATCCACTTTTAAATGTCCCCTGTGGGTAGACGTGTCTGTCCCCATCGGGGCCTCATCCAAGCCCCAGCTGATGCCTTCCCTCACCCAAACGGTTGTGCTCACCACTTCCTCGCTCTGTTTTTACAGCGTACATGGGAACCCTTTAAAGGTAAGAGTTAGACCCGGCTGCCTCTATTCACAGATCTTCCCTCTGCCCACGGCTCCACCTACTCAGTGTCAGAGTCTGGCCCCCTGTGCCTCCCTGCCTCCATCTCCAGCTGTCTGCCCCTGTAAGGGTCCGGCGAAGCGTTGGAGAAAGAGACCACACAAGAGACTGGCTCCATGCAATTGGCAAAAGGGGATTTATTGGGGATCCATTCCAGCGCGCTGGGGCTCCGTGCTCACTCAAGAAGGGAGAGCAGCCCAGAGCCCAGAGCAGAGGTCAAGCAGAGCTTAAGTACACTTTTTGGAGAGGGCGGTGGGCTTTGCATACATCAGAACAAATCATCATGAGGCGTGGGAAAATTGAACAACAACTCTGATACATGATTAGTCCATTCATTGGCGGGAACAGTTTGGGCAGGGGTGATTGGTCACTTCTAAACGGGGTACACATTTAAACTGATTGGTTCTGGGGCCTATATGCTTACGTGCCATGCTACCTGGAGCCCTTAGCTATTAAACAACCAGGGAATCAATGGAGATATTTACTGGGCAGTTCCCGCATTGTCCTAACAACTTTACAGAGATTACAGATTCCGGGGATAGCAGAGGAATTGTAACAATAGACTTTTACCTTTTAGCCCAGGCCTTGTAATCTAGAAGCTTTACAATGCCCTAGTCTTTTACACTTTAACTCAGACTTTTGCAGCTTAGAATCAGCTTAGAAATTTTACCTTTACACCCCCAGTCACTGTGTTCCAGGTCCCTGGCTCAGCTTGCTGTTCAGGGCTTTTACTGTCCTTGTCCTCCCCATCCAGAAAACTCTTCCCCCCACTTCCTTCTGCTCAAAGTCAGTTTTTTGTCACTATATAACAAATACTCGAAGCAGGCGGCTTATGAAGAAAAGAAGTTTAGCCTACATTTTGTTTGGTTCTAGGGCATGACACTGGCACTGACTTGGTTTTGGGGAGAGTCCTCGTGGCTGCGTCCCATCATGGTGGGGGGCTATGGCAGGAGCCATGGTGATCACATCCTGAGGTAGGAAGCCAGAGAGACACTCAGGGTCAGGCTGGGACTTTTATAACAATTCACTCTCACAGGAGCTCACTCTAGGGTACCAGTACTTCCTTCCAAGAATAGTGCCCGCGAGGACCTAAGGAGCTCCACTAGGCCCCCTTCGTAAAGGCTCCACAGAACCCCACACCACCACCTGGAGGATCAGGATCCTAGTACGTGGACCCCTAGGGACAAGATCCCAGTACATGGACTCTTGGGGACAAACCCATCCAAGCCCTCACAGTCACCATGTCAAAGCCATCACGATTCCCACTTTTCCCTCTCTGTCCTGATCCTCTTCTTTATTCTCAGCTTTATCATCTTTTTGGTTGTTGTTGGCTAATTTGTTTATTCTCTATGTACCCTGCTAGATTGCAAGAGGAATAGGGACACTCTCTGGCTCACTACAGTGTCCCCAGAGCTTAGGTCCTAGGTTAGGGTTTGAAATATATTTCATTAATAAGGTCTTGTCTTGCTTACCATTGTATCCCTGGTGCCTTAAACAACATGTGACATACCAGAACAATAATTTGAAAATAGCAAGAACAGTTGAAATTTGTTTAGCACTTACTATGTGCCAGACACTGTTCTCAGCTCTTGGTATGTGTTATTATTATTTATAATAACAACTCTGTAGGATAGGTATTATCTATCTATCTATCTATCTATCTATCTATCTATCTATCTATCTATTTTTCAGTGTGGAAGATTGAACCCAGAGCCTCACATATGCTAGGCAAATGCTCTTCCACTGAGCTACATCCCCCGACCACTGGCCAGGTGAGGAAAAAAATGAGGAAAGTGAGACTCAAAGGAGCTAAGGAACAGGTTCAAAGTCACATGCAGAGTCAGTAGAGCCATTGGGATTCAAAAGCAGGCATGTGACTTCAGATTGGGAACTATTAACCACTGTAAATGAATGGTGCCAGATGTTTGTCAGCAATTTTCCTTGGGCCCATCGGTACCCATGATAGACAATGATCACCCGGGTCAGCAGTTCCATCTACTACCACGGGAAGATAAAGTGCCAGCCAGTATCAGATTGTATAGAAAGTACCACCTGAAACACCCCTGACTGTCACACCTGGGCTGCAGAAAGGAATGGAAAGAAAGATTGTATCTTTTAGTTGCTTACTTAACCCTCAGAAGGGTTAAAAGCCACTGGTTTTCAAAAAGGAGAACTCCGTATCCTAATTTATGTCTATCTATCTGTCGACTGTCAGCAGGAATGCAGAAGGTCAACTTGGGCTGCACCAATAGGTGTTTCATAAGCTAAATGGTGATAAAGAATTAGATCAGCCCAAAGCCAAGGCAGGCAAGGAGGCGAATATGCACTTCACAGCCCGTTCCTCACAGGATGTAAATTACAGCCACCCCAAGATATAGTAGGTGTTCACTCAAGTTTCTCTGTGGGTTTTCATAGCCCTTCCACTATTGTGTTTGAAGTAAAACTTAATAAAATTCCAGAAATGAATTTGAAAAGGTATTGGTACCAAGAGATTAATTCAGGAGGTTTCGGAGGAAGTACCCTCCACGTGATTGACTGCAGGGAGAGGAGCCTCCTCCACAGGCCTCAGGATGCAGAGTCAGCCTGAGCAGGGGAGGCCTGCACCCCCACTCCCCACCCCCCCACCCCACCCCAGGAAGCCTCACTCCTTTATGGGCTGTTAGCAGCAGGCAGAACCCAGCCTCAGGTCCCTCCCACCTCCATGAGGCTCTGCAGCCTGCGGTCCATCTGGAAAATCGATTTTTCAAACTCAATCAAGCTCACGAGGTAAGAAGCAGAAAGCAACTATTTTGACCTTAAAGGCCTTAAGAACATCAGCAGGTTTTGTCAACAGAGACCAAGCGTGGGGAGGGTGGAGGGATTGCCAAGATCGCTGCAGCCCCATGCAACGCCCCTCTCTGAACTCTGACCAGCAGCCCCTCCCTCCCTCCCCCCAAATGAAAACTTTCCCATAAAGAAAAAAGTGTCGACCAGAGTAATTCACACCAACTGCGTCCGTGGACCTCACCAGAAACGCTTCTGTGTATCAGATCCAGGGATCTAAAGGTCACAAGAGCTGCTGTGCCGAGTGGGTTGGGATGGACCCTGGTGGAGGTGACCGAGACCCCACTGGGACCTTCGCTGTGAGTTAGGTTGACATTAAAATTGAATCAGGCTGAAAGAGTCACGTTATGCCTGGCAGCCAGGCAGGTGACCCCAACTAGCTAATGACGCTTCGGTGAGAGGCAAACCCCAGCAATTTTCACTTCATTCTTTTCCAGCATAGAGCAAATGTTCCCATATAACATGACATTTAAACCTTGCAATACAGTATGATGGGAACACAAATGCGGAACAGCAAGGAGTTTTCAGAAGGGACCACTACAAGGGTCAAGTTTGGAACTGAGGGTCAGGTCCATCTACGGCTACCTAACGACAGACAGAAATCCCGGCCACAACTCCTCCAGAAAGCCCAGCATCTGCTGTGTTCAGAGTTTGGGGGAATCACCACCCGGCTCTCAAAGTGCCTACTAGACTCTCAGGGGACCTGGTGTGCCATCAGTAAAGGCCCCTGGCATTCTGCCCAAGGTTAAAATAGAGTGAAACAAGCCTGGAACTTGGCTGATAGGTGGCTCTATTCAACATCTGGGCAATATTCGGAAATTGAGTACAGAATTTAGATTCTACTCTAAGGAACTCTGTGGACCCAGAGAGGAGGAGGCTGGTGCAGCTGAGCTTCTCACCCACCCAGGGGGCTCAGCTCCCGCCCAGCCTCCTGGTGGTTGTACCATGGCATAGGAGACTGCTGCCCACCGAGTGCAGCCTGGGACTGGAGCTGAGCCCAAGGAAAGCCCAGCTTGATGAGAACTTATGATGCATCATACCACGAGGAATGGACCGTCAGCTGCCTGTGGTGCAGTCCCATGTCCAGTGTGCAGGGCAGGCCACCCAGGCACGGACAGGCACAGCTCTGAAGTGTGGGGCACTTAATGGTCCTAGAGAAATTCTCAACCAACAGGAGACAGAGATTTGTGGCTAAATAAATATCCTAGACTCTCCCACCCCCCTCCATTTTGGGAGATTCTCTAGAAATTCTGAGTCTCCACGGTTGTTTAAGGTTTCCCAGCAGAACTGAGCCCCACAGCAGCGTTTACCAACTGCAGTGAATGCTGGTCACTCTCTCTTCTCTTCCCATTGCCCCCTCCCTCACATCTGCCTCCTGCCCCCGTCCCACCACCACCACCAAACGAACTGCCTGCACTAAAGTCCTTGTCAAGATTCTGCTTCAGGAAACCCAAATGGAGCACCAGCCAAAAAAGGACTGAGGGAAAACAGACACATAGGTGTGCACCCGCATAGTCCCCTGGGCCTGGCAGCATCCGCCCCTGAACCTTTCTGACATTTGAGCCAATTAAGTTCCCTTCCCTTTTTCTATTTTACTTAAAGCAACCCGCCTTAGACATTTCATCATTTGCAATGATGAAGCCGCCCAAATAGGACGAGAGCTTTGGTATCTCTGACAATGACAATAATGCACATCTATGTGCTCTTCTTTTTTTTTAAAAGATTTTTTTAAAGATAGAAAGAGTTTTTTAATATTTATTTTTCAGTTATCGGTGGACACAACATCTTTATTTTATTTTATGTGGTGCTGAAGATCGAACCCAGCGCCTTGCACATGCCAGGCGAGCGCCTTACCGCTTGAGCCACATCCCCAGCCCCTATGTGCTCTTATGCTGACAACGTCTTCATAGGCCACCGCCTGGCACACTGTAGATACAAATACCAGCATCAAGTAAGTGGACTCTATCTCATGTTCTGACTTCCCCTTGTTCAGAAGAGATAAGAGTGACATTTTTATATATCATCTGGTAAGGGCTCCAATTAGCTGCTACACACTGGAATAGTTGCTTCCCCAAACCCCTGGATACCTCCAGCACCCCTAACGCCCAAACCCAACACCCACCCCCAAATCCCCAGACCTCTCCAGGATCCAGCAAGTGAAAGGTTAACACCTGGCACTGTGGGGGCTCCAGGGCAGCACTGATTCTGATTGGTCAGTTCTGGCCTTGCTGATTGTATAATATTTGGAATATTACCACCACATAAGGCCTAATATTTTCACTCCCAATGCTCTTTTAAAGTTAATCCCCATAAAGCTCAAAAGTAATGCAACACAAACTCCTTAACACAAAAGAAATGTTTTTCCTCCAGACCCACCATACTGCTAAAAATTCAGAGGAAACAGCTTTCTAGATAGTCTCTGCATGAATATTAATACTAGTGCACTACGCCTGCAGATGTGGTCTTGGGCTTTTCATCTGGCCACAGGATGCAACGAGAAACCAACTGATCTGCAAGACTTTTCCCTCCCTCCTTTGTACAACTCCTCCCGTGAACAGCAATGTGTGATTCTTTCAAAATTTTTTTTTACCCCGCAGCTGGTGCTGTTCAATGGATATTTTGGCACAAGAGGGACTCCCATCTGTGTCCCAAGTCCAAAATAATCAAGAGGTTTTCAAGTTTATTTTTCCATGCATTTTCCCTCCTTAGTCTTCTTTGGTTTCCATAGATGAGGTATTTCTTTAACTTTCAGAGCCAAATCTAGTTACTGACTCTTTAGAGGCAACACGACACACAGGATGCTCTCTCTGCCGTCTGGGGAAATCTTATATGTGAGTTCAAAGTTGGGTGATCCCACTCAGTTATAAGCCAGGTAGAATTCTGTAGCAGGTGTGCTCAGGTCAGGGATGGACGAGAACACAAATGTGTTCCACAGGGGCCAACTGCAAGCCTCCAGAGAATCCAGAGAAAGGCAGGCAGCTCGAGTGTCTAACAAGACACCGCAAAATGTAAGAATGGCTGCCCTTTGGACATTTTAGCTAAAGACGGAACAAGGCCTGCTCTTCAAATGTAGATGTACTTGCCGAGAAAAGAAAGATCTGATGGGATGCAGGAAACAGGCTCACGGGAGAGAAGAAAGCACGACGTTGGAATGATGTTGAAATAGGTCTCAGTTTCAGCTGAGATGACACACATGCTCCATGGCTTTGTTCTTCTCTGCCTCCCATTCTCCTTCCTTGTTGAAAGGATCTTTCTTCCTAGGACCCTGTGTTAGTTTCCTGTAGCCGCTGTAATAAATGAGCACAAACTTGGCGGCTAGAAACAACAGAAAGGCATTCTCTCTTGGTTCTGGGGCCTGGAAGTCCAGAATCAAACTTCTCAGGTAGGAACCAGATGTCAGGAGGGCCACGCCTCCTTGGAGGCTCCAGGGAAGAGCCCATTTGTTGCCTCCTCCAGCTTTGGGTGGTTGTGAGCATTCCTTGGCTTGTGACCACATCACGCCAACTTCCGCCCTTGAGGTCACGTGGCCCTTTGCTGAACTCTTCCTCTGCCTCTCTCTGTCAAGATGTTTGTGATTGCATTTAGTTCTCCCCCAGAAAATGCAGGATCATATTCCTTTTTTGAGAATTAATCTAGTCACATTGGCAAAGTTTGAGCCACATAAGGTAACATTGGAGTCCTGGAGATTGGGATGAGGACATCTTTTGAAGGGTATTATTCAACCTACCCAGACCCTAGGAGAGAAGCTGTGGGTTCCCACCTAGGACCCTCACCATCCCATGCATCCCAGGGGTGCCTCCTGTGAGTGTGTAGGACTCCCCGTGGAAGGAATTCTCTCTCTCTCTCTCTCTCTCTCTCTCTCTCTCTCTCTCTCTCTCTCTCTCTCTCCTGTCCCAGGCCAGGCCAGAGGACCAGGGATTTGAGGTCTGAGAGAATACCCTTCAGATAAAGCCAAATGGTAACTGGAAGACCAAGACCCCAACTCCCTTACTCCTTAGTTGGGACAACTCTGGGGAACATTCCACACTGTCTCCGAGTTCTCCAATGGGACTGGGCTCTGGGGGCCACCATGGTAGCCTGCTGGGTGGTGCTCATTTATTCCTTCCCAGTCTCCCTTCCCCATCCCTGGCCATGCTTCCTAGGACAGCTTCCGTATAAACACCTACCGTCATCCCCTTGCCTCAGGGTCACTTCTGAAGGGAACCAACCTGCGACAGACCTCGTGTCCTCACTTTGGGATTCAACACCACCTCCAGGAAGCACAGGCCACAAGGTTCATATACAATTTACTTTTCCACCGCCAGGGCCTGCTGAATTAAAAAGAGAGAGAAATCATCTTCACAAATCCTAACTCTGAGGAGCATGTGGTCTGGGGCTCCAAAGTCATGTGGCCTGACCCCTCTGAAAGACAAACCTGGGCTAGAACTGGGGACTGAGAATCAAACGCTTTGCCGGCAAGATCTTAAAAGGGGAATTGTCATATTAAGAATTCAGATGGAAAAATAAAAGACCCAGAATAGCAAAAGCAATTCTAAGCAGAAAGTGTGAATCAGGCGGTATAGCGATACCAGATTTCAAACTATATTACAGAGCAATAGTGACAAAAACAGCATGGTACTGGTACCAAAACGGGCGGGTGGACCAATGGTATAGAATAGAGGACACAGAGACTAATCCACAAAGTTACAACTATCTTATATTTGATAAAGGGGCTAAAAGCATGCAATGGAGGAAGGATAGCATCTTCAACAAATGGTGTTGGGAAAACTGGAAATCCATATGCAACAAAATGAAACTGAATCCCTTTCTCTCGCCATGCACAAAAGTTAACTCAAAATGGATCAAGGAGCTTGATATCAAATCAGAGACTCTGCGTCTGACAGAAGAAAAAGTTGGCTCCAATCTTCATATTGTGGGGTCAGGCTCCAAATTCCTTAATAGGACACCCATAGCACAAGAGTTAATAACAAGAATCAACAAATGGGACTTAATTAAACTTAAAAGTTTTTTCTCAGCAAGAGAAACAATAAGAGAGGTAAATAGGGAGCCTACATCCTGGGAACAAATTTTTACTCCTCACACTTCAGATAGAGCCCTAATATCCAGAGTATACAAAGAACTCAAAAAATTAGACAATAAGATAACAAATAACCCAATCAACAAATGGGCCAAGGACCTGAAAAGACACTTCTCAGAGGAGGACATACAATCAATCAACAAGTACATGAAAAAATGCTCACCATCTCTAGCAGTCAGAGAAATGCAAATCAAAACCACCCTAAGATACCATCTCACTCCAGTAAGATTGGCAGCCACTATGAAGTCCAACAACAACAAGTGCTGGCGAGGATGTGGAGAAAAGGGTACACTTGTACATTGCTGGTGGGACTGCAAATTGGTGCGGCCAATTTGGAAAGCAGTTTGGAGATTCCTGGGAAAGCTGGGAATGGAACCACCATTTGACCCTGCTATTGCCCTTCTCGGACTATTCCCTGAAGACCTTAAAAGAGCATGCTACAGGGATACTGCCACATCGATGTTCATAGCAGCACAATTCACAATAGCTAGACTGTGGAACCAACCCAGATGCCCTTCAAAAGATGAATGGATAAAAAAAAAATGTGACATCTATACACAATGGAGTACTATGCAGCAATAAAAAATGACAAAATCATAGAATTTGCAGGGAAATGGATGGCACTAGAGCAGATTATGCTTAGTGAAGCTAGCCAATCCCTAAAAAACAAATACCAAATGTCTTCTTTGATATAATGAGAGCAACTATGAACAGAGCAGGGAGGAAGAGTAGGAAGAAAAGATTAACATTAAACAGAGACATGAGATGGGAAGGAAAGGGAGAGAAAAGGGAAATTGCATGGAAATGAAGGGAGACCCTCATTGCTATACAAAATTACATATAAGAGGTTGTGAGGGGAATGGGAAAATAAACAAGGAGAGAAATGAATTACAGTAGATGGGGTAGAGAGAGAAGATGGGGGGGAGGGGAGGGGGGACAGTAGGGGATAGGAAAGGTAGCAGAATACAACAATTACTAATAGGGCATTATGTAAAATTGTGGATGTGTAACCGACATGATTCTGCAATCTGCATTTGGGGTAAAATTGGGGGTTCATAACCCACTTCAATCTAATGTATGAAATATGATATGTCAAGAGCTTTGTAATGTTGTGAACAATCAATAAAAAAAAAAGAATTCAGGGTGCTTTCCCCAAGTTCCTTTCATGTTGGAGGATTTTTCTGTTCCCTCTGAATGCACACCATGATAGTGTTAATCTCATATAAATAGAAAACAGCCCCAAAATGTATAATAATTGCATACACCACTCCCTTTGTCAACTTTTTGATTTAGTGCAACTTGCTGCAGAGCCGGGTTTTATTGTGTTATGATACGACAGTAATCTTTTCTGTGGCTTTCACTTTATTTTGTTACATTTATCTAGTGTGCCAGATTCACACTCCCACAGTAACCATATGGGGAAAAGCCACAAAAGCTGTTAAGTACATTTAATTACTGTTTTGATGAGCTCATATTTTAATTATGTTTATTGATTCTGTGTATATTGAAATAGTTTTAGCATTTCCAGAAAAAAAAAAAGCCCGGAATCAATATGCAGCAATTACTGAGCACTTTATGATTGTGTGTGTGTAATTAAAACTTTCATAAACTATTTTTGAAGAACATATCCCCCTTAATCCTATACGGGTGATTAGCTGGGTTTCTGACTGTGCTTAGGTAAGCTTTGGTTTCTCGTCTATGTAGAAGGAAAATAGGGTTCAGTGCAAAATATGTTTACAGTCAAATATTTCTGACTTTAAATGTCTCCCTTCCAAAACAGCAGAATGCACATATTGTACCTTACATGATTTGTTAAAACACCGCTAACAATGATAAAACACAAATTTAAACTTCCTAACAATGCAATGTTGCCAACTCAAAGATTACTCCAACTGTCAGCCATACATATGTTGCTGCTAACTGACAGATTATTAAAAAAACAACAAAAACTCAGTCCCTCAGTGCCTGCCTCCCTCCTGTGCTCCTGCCATCGATGTTTTGAGTTCTTAAAAAATAAAATGCATAACTCCCATGTTTTTTCAGAGAATTAAAATAGAACCCTTATTATGGTGTACATTTCCTTCTACTCATTCTGTCCATAAAAAAATGAAGCAAAAATAGGAAGCTGCCTCTTTAAAAGGTGATGCCAGCCCATCTGCTCCAGGAACAAATGCTTCTGGCTCAAACAGCCTCCCTGGCTCTATGTTCGAGAAGGTCGTTTCCCCCAAGCCACCGTCATCAGCATCACCTGACGCTTTTGGAAAACTGCAGATTCCTGGGTCCTACTCCAAGCTTCAGAGCCCAGGAATCTGAATTGTGAAAACTTTCCAGGCTGCTCTCATGTACCCTGATGTCCGTGCACTGTGGCAGCGTTCCCAGAGGCCTCTCCTCCTCACCATGGTCTTCTCATTCTACAGTTGGGCCCTTTGCAACCTACGACAGTAGCAATTGTAGCTTTGAGTTGCAGGAGTCACCTGCAGACAGATTGCTCACTAGCCTTTGCTAACAGATTGCTAATATGCTTTTGGGGGCCACAACACTGGAGGTGGTGGGCCACCTCCAGTCCCCTGATGGGACTCAGCCTACATCTACCCACTCTCCCAACCAGCAATGGGCTGCCCTCCAGCAGGACACTTCTGTCTGCTAGGACTGGCCTTATGCAAGAATTGTTTGTGATCCAGACTTACTCAAAGCCTGATTGAGATTAGGTCTACCATGACAAATGACTACAAACTGTGACTTTAAGAGTTCTGGGGGCCAGAAGTCTAAAACCTAAGTGTTAGCTGGATCGGTTCTCTTTGGAAGGCTCAGAGAGACAGGCTGGCCCTGCCTCTTTTGTAGCTGCTGGTGGTTGTTGGCAATTCTTGCCATGTAGACTCCCCATATATGTGTGTATCTATGACACCTATATACATAAACATCAAGATGAATAAGATAGATAGAAGATAGAGTAAGTTGTGAAGGGTCCACTGTAGAATGAGAAATATATACACACCTACTTACACACATATACACATATGCACACATAAATATACACATAAAACATGAAATAACCTGCTGACAAGATTTACAAGATGGCTGTCAAGTTCCAAGTCTGTAGAGAGTAAACTGGAGACCCAGGAAATACAGAAGTGAGTTCCAGTCTGAATCTGCAGGCCTGAGGTCCAGGGGGACTGTAGGTTAAGTCCAAATCTAAGGACAGAGGAGACCAATTGTTCAGCTCCAACAGGCCAGGAGAGAGAATTCATCCTTCCTCTGTCTTTTGTACTGTTCAGGCCCTCAGTGGGTCTGATGGTGGCCACCCATTTCAGAGAGGAACCTTTTGTTCTCAGTCTGCCAATTCAAATGTTAATCTGTTCCAGAAAGTCCCTCACAGAAACACCCAGAACTAATGTTTGATCTGATATCTGGGTATCCCATGGCCCAGTCAAGTTGACACCTGAAATTTTGTACCACAAACCTCCTCTTAACTTGATACATCTGCAAAAACCCTGTTTCCATATAATATCCCATGAACATGACTTTGGGGCCACAACACTGAGCAATGTCATGGAGGATTGTTTGAAGAAGCACCTTCATCCTTTCTTCTTCAGTCTCACATTCTACATTTTGCCTTTAGATTCAATCAGACCATGAAAAAGCCGCCTTCCAGATCTTACTGATTCGAGTCCACATAGAAATGCTATCCTGGTAAATGCTGGTCAACTCTCCCTGACCTTGACATTATAGTAGTGTGTTACTTCACATGTGGCCCATAAATGATACCTGTCCTCAAACTGCGTGCCTGTTGGTCCCCAAAGATGTATGTGGGAGGCTGTTTCCCCACCAATGATCTCAAATCCGTGATGGGCAAATTGAGATGTAAGTAAAGGACACTGTCCACATTACATTTGTCCCCATGGAGCTCCTTGGGAGACATGGAGGGTAAGGGCTGGTTAAATCCTTCCCAGTGGAGGAACTACTATGTGTATTCCTCTTCTCACTGATGGTGTCACCATTTCTACTTGACACTAGCAATCTTAACTGGTGTAATAATGGAGGCCGGGCAGGTAACTGAGAGTTTGGCTTTGGCCAGGGAATGTGAGGAGGTGAGAAGGGTCAGAGGTTCAGGCTACATCAAACTTGAAAGCACATAACTCATCTCATGGCATTCACCTCAAAAAATTTTAAAAATAAATTCATCATGGAAAATTTCAAACATACACAAAAAATATAGGCGTATGATGAACTCTCATGCATCCCTCATTCATATACAAAAATTAACATTTTTCTAATCTTATTTACTTGTTTCACTTGACTTTTTAAAAAATTTTGCTTATCTGTTTTAAAATAAATCTAATTTGCAGCTTTATTGGCATATATGCCATTATCACACTTAAAAATTAATAGTCATCCCTTATTAGTAATCCCTTAATATTTTCAATTCTTAATCTATATTTAAATTTTCTGAATCCAAAACAAAGTTGATTTTAAACCAAGTCCCTCTACAATGTCACTACACTGTATTTGGTAGTGACAGCTCTTGAATCTCTTTTGTTCTATAATTTACGCCTCACGTTCCATAATTTGTGAAACCTGCCAAAAAACTCCTTTTACGCATTATGTGGACCAAAGAAAATGAAACTTCAGCTCTGTTGGTCTCAATGGCTGCCATTTTGCAATATTTTCTTTCAGTTTTCCTCCCATGATTTAACTTACTTTTAAAACTTCTGTTTTCTCTGGTTCCAATTTTTTTATTTGATTTTTAGGCTACCACTTTGTTCTATGTGTTTGGGGCATAAGCTCTCAAATCCTTGATGGGCAATTTGGGATGTAAGTAAGTTGAATTATATTAACAAATGTAAAAAGTCGTTCAGAAGTTAAACCCCAGTGTTTAAACCTCATCCCTAGTGCCCAGCCTGCGGGTCGTGACGGGCTGGTGGGATCTGATGGCTAGTTGCCCACAGCGTGTGGGGGGCCCTGGGATACCAGTAATCTCTCCAATCGGAAGGAAGGGTGGAGCCAAGGAAATGCCTCTTTTGCCTTTTTATGTTGTGACCAGAAAAAAGCAAACCCATGGGGTATAATAACCATAATCTAGAGTTTGACACTTATGCATGAATTCATCCATGTGTTTGACATAAAATCCAACTAAAACCAACAACATTGGGGTAGGGAGCCAAGATCTCACTGAGTTTTTATGGCATTTTATTGAAGATCTTCAAATAGTACTAAACAGAAAAATAAAACAACTTCTAAACAAAGCCAAACAAGATTTAACAGGAAAACTTCTTATTTCTTATTTTGAGGACTGGGACATTTCCAAACCATCTTTAGGGCACATTTGCTAAAGGATTTACATTTGGTAAAGGATTTACATGCAGAGAGGGAAACTTTTCCTTGTAAAAAGATTTACGGCATTTTTCTCTCAGAATTCATATGTAACGTACATGCAGGACCACAGCTTAGGAGTCATTCGAAAGGAAAGAACAATTAGCTCATGCATATTGTTGAAAGGGGTTGGTGGGACTTGTGTGTGCTCAGCTTCATCCCAGGTTTCATAGGGAATTAAAAAAATTGCAAGGCCTTTTTTTTTCCATTCAGGAATCAACAATCCTGATGGAGGTTGGAAACCAACACAGGGCAATCAGGGTATTGGCTGATAAAATAAATGGCCAAAAAACAAGCAGCGCCTAAGGAACTTGGTGGGTGTATATTCTGGTGACTCTTGTCACCACCCCAGCCCCTCCCCATATGCTAAACAGTGAGCTCATCTGAAATGAAGGTCCCTCTTCCCCTCACAAGCCTTGGGCACCTCCCCTGGGTAACCATCTCATTTAGAGTGGGATTCAAGCTCCTTCACCTGACCTTAAGGCCCTCCTCAGTTTCTTCCTCATTCATCTCTCCAGCAGTTTCCTCTCCTGCTTCTCTCTGTCCCTAACACAGGCACACACTCACCTGAAACCCCCTGCGACACCTCCCCCAAGAATTCTCAGGCATTCTCCTTTCTGAATGGAAGGTCAGGGTGGTATATAAGAAACAAAACAAGCTCTGCAATGTCAGTTTTCATCATTTATAGGGATGCGTGGTCTTGAGAATACTCTCTCTCAGAGCTGACGGGATAGGACAGTTCTTTCATGTCTGCCCTGTGGTTCTTGAGGACCTCCACTCGGTTGCCAGTTTACTACCTACAACTAAGTTTGTTGACCTCTTCCCTCCGCCCCCAGGATGAGGAGCATAACACCAGGCAGGAGCACAAGGAAGAGACCCACCATGAGGATCCACAGCTGGTGGCCAGGTCAGAGGCTCGGGGAAGGAGAGGGAGACGGAGATGCCTGGGTTGGCACTAGGAAGACAGGATGGGTGGCTTTTGCAGCATCCCCGGTGCTGGCTCCTTCCTCATCCCCATTCTCTGCCCCCATTACAGATGGGCCATTTAGGACTTGCTGAGCAACCTTACCCAGTAAGCTACACGCACTCGGGTCTTGACTCAAGCTGTTGACAGCCACCGACTTTGCCACTTGCCTCCAGCTCTCTAAAAGCCTGGTTTCATAATAGAATGATGTGAACCCAGAGGCATTTGTGAGGTGTGGCTGTCCTCGTGTAATCAGGCCCAGACCACTGCAATGTGCAGGGCAAACATTTAGTTCCAAAGTTTCCAGGACTTTCCTTATTGCTATCAGTCTAAAAAAGAAAATGTCACAACCCTGAAGGTCTACTTAGAGGTAGGAGATGACAGGGATGTCTATCAAGAAATGGAAGACCTGCTGAATAGCTATTCTGTGCTCAGAGACCACTCCCTCCCCCAGAATCCACCTTTGGTTCCTGTATGTCACTGTGTGTTCCCCTAGATAGCTAGATGAGCTGGGAGAACGTCCTTGTGACCTGGCTTTGCCCATCCCTTTCCTGGTCACAGCCAAAACATGCTCAGACACATAGCTCCTCCTTCAGAAATAATAAGAGCCATAGGAAACAGAATTCAAGAGAGCAGCAACATGCAACTCAGGTTGGATCATGTGCCTGAATTTGTCCCTGTAGCAAGAGAGTTAGTTTTTGTGACCTCTGTGTAGAACCTCTGACCTCTGTGTAGCTCAGTACACTTGCTCCCTTTTTGAAGTTATTTTCAGCCCACAAGAGGTTCAGTAGCCATGCCAAAAGTTACTGGAGTCGGCCAAATGTCTTCCCAACACACAAAGGGCCGACATCCTTCATTTAAATCTATTCTGCGCATCCAAAAGGGACCCAGTATCATCTCACTCCAGTAAGATTGGCAGCCATTAGGAAGTCAAACAACAACAAGTGCTGGCGAGCATGTGGGGAAAAGGGTACACTTGTACATTGTTGGTGGGACTGCAAATTGGTGCAACCAATTTGGAAAGCAGTATGGAGATTTCTTGGAAAGCTGGGAATGGAACCACCATTTGATCCAGCTATTCCCCTTCTGGGTCTATTCCCTAAAGACCTAAAAACAGCATGCTACAGGGACACTGCTACATCGATGTTCATAGCAGTACAATTCACAATAGCAAGACTGTGGAAGCAACCTAGATGCCCTTCAATAGACGAATGGATAAAAAAAATGTGGCATTTATACACAATGGAGTATTACTCTGCATTAAAAAATGACAAAATTATAGAATTTGGAGGGAAATGGATGGCATTAGAGCAGATTATGCTAAGTGAAGCTAGCCAATCCCTAAAAAACAAATGCCAAATGTCTTCTTTGATATAAGGAGAGTAACTAAGAACAGAGTAGGGAAGAAGAGCATGAGAAGATGACTAACATTAAACAGGGATGAGAGGTGGGAGGGACAGGGAGAGAGAAGGGAAATTGCTTGGAAATGGAAGGAGACCCTTAGGGTTATACAAAATTACATACAAGAGGAAGTGAGGGAAAAGGGAAAAATAATACAAGGGGGAGAAATGAATTACAGTAGAGGGGGTAGAGAGAGAAGAGGGGAGGGGAGGGGAGGGGAGGGGGGATAGTAGAGGACTGGAAAGGCAGCAGAATACAACAGACATGAGTATGTCAATATGTAAATCAGTGGAAGTGTAACTGATGTGACTCTGCAATCTGTATATGGGGTAAAAATGGGAGTTTATAACCCACTTGAATCGAAGTGTGAAATATGATATATCAAGAACTATGTAATGTTTTGAACAACCAATAAAAAAAGGGACCCAGTATGAAAAATTGTGCTCTATATGTATAATATGAATTGTCATGCATTCTGCTATCATATATAACACATTAGAACAACAAATCTTAAAAAAAAATTAAAAACAGATGGTGGAATGAGATGGACATCATTACCCTAAGTACATGTGTGAAAACACAAATGGTGTGAATATACTTTGTATACGACCAGAGATATGAAAAAAATGTGGTCTATATGTGTAATGTGAATAGTAATATATTCTGCTATCATATATAACAAATTAGAATAAAAAAGAAAAAAAGGGACCCAGGCTTCAAAGACTATGTCCCTCTCAATGATATTTTTCTATAAGAAATAAACTAACTGCTATTTATCAAGCACAAAATATGTGTCAAGCCCAGTACTGAGAGCTTTGCATTGGGGCATTTAAGTTCAGTGGCAGAACTAGTATATTGTTACATGCAAGAATGTTGCTATCAGCAGCATGTTACAGATGAGAAAGCCAAGTTCAAAGAGGTAAAAAAAAAATGCTCAGATAGGAAGAGAGGGAATGGAGATTCAAATCACACCATTAATTCCTTTAAGGATCAATTCTGAGAACAGTCATTCTCTTGCAAACCACACAGGACTTGGTTTTGCCAACCTGGAGCTTCCAAAAGTGGTCATATGTTCAATAACATGGCATACGAATATTTCCAGCTCACCAGGTCATGGAAAAACTCAGTCCCCCAGTATGTGCCTTCCTTTTCCCATGTAAGATAACATATTCCAAGGTAGTGAGGATTAGGATAAGATATCTTTGGGACGTGACTGTTACTTTGCCCATCGCTGTGAGGTTGTACAAGCTCATCGTCCTCGTCTTCCCAAGCTAGTTTATAGAAAACCCAAACAAAAGCAAGTTCAAAGCCCCTGCATCTGTCTCAAAAGGTGTAGTTCTTTCCTTAAGCCAGTAGCTATGCCTCAGTATTTCACAGAAGCTGAAGTCTTGTGTCAATGCTTGGGGGAAAGTGGAAAAACAGAATTCACCCACATCTAGTGCCCCCCATGGGTGCTGGCACTTGCGTGGAGAGAATCAGGCTGGGGCCTCAGGAAGTGCAGCCCAGTGAAATGAAGGCGGATGTTGGGAAGAGGTCTTTCGTTGACTTTGTGGAACAATTCTGGATTTTCTCCTTTATGAAGGAAGGATTTTCTCTGTATCTCCAAGACCTCCTCTGGTTTCCCTCCATCCAGAGCATGGGCCCTGTGTGCCTTTGTGCTCGGCTCTGATCTTACTACTTCTTCCACTTACCTGTCACCATGGAAACACATCTTGGGGTCCTGTCTCTATCATCCTGTTCTCGTCCTTCCTTTCCCCAATCCTTTTCCTAAACTCACACCCTGCCACAGACTTTAGCTCTGTCCTCTGGGTTCATTCCTTGGTTTTAGTTTTGGTTTCAGGACCCCTCCTGGGATGCAGACCTTCACTCAGGTCAGGTGCCTGGATCATTTGCGACATGATCCCTCTGTAATTGTAATGTGCCTGGGCTTGTGTTTTCTGTATGATTAATCAAGTTATGACTGGGCAATGCAGGCCTGTTCCAAATTTTATAAGATGCCTGGGAGTTCCAGTGCTATTTGGGGGAAGATATAAATAGGAATTGTTCATTTAAAAGTCTTCCCAGGTGTTGAAAAGCAATCACCCAGTAACGCCACAGTCCTGTATTGAGAAATTTGCCAGAAAGACTCTATTTCTACTTACAGATTTGCAGATCTCATACTTTAAAAGCTGGATGGAAATCTTCATACATCAGTCAACACTTATCTTTCAAACAGCCTTCTGGACCCAGCTCAGTGGAAAATTAATTTCATAATAGAAAAATGGCTTTCTTCTTGGGAATCTGAGATGTTTGTTCATTGCCAAGAGCACAGAGCTATAAAAGATAGTCCCTCATGTAACAGATCCTACTTCATAAATGTGAGATCAGGGTAATCCTTTAGAATTTGGGGAGATGTTTGCAAAATGGTGGAGCTCAGAGCCACTGTGGTCTCTTTCTGTGATTGCTTCAAGCAGTGGCTCAGCAGCTTGGCAAGACTCATCAGGGTTCATGCTTGACCGGACCCTCCCCACTTCCTTCCTATAGAAAGAAGGTTCCTTTCTTCTCTATTTACTGAGAACCTACCATGTGCTCCAGGTGGTCAATGTCTCCAGCGTATGATCAGCAAGGCCCGTGGCTTTTATCCTGGAGACTCCGCATGTCTCCACCTTCAAGTTCCTGCCTGGTCTTCTTGATCTGCACCTTCAGTTTCTCTAGTGAGTTAAACTCCCAGCTCCCACCTGCCACCCGAGGGGTCTCCCTCTCATGTGATAAAATTAGCCTAAAATCTGAAGTTTTCTCATAGCCACTGTGACAATATCTAAACTCCCAAACATGGCCCCTGCCTCGGGCCCATCTGGCCTCCCCAGGTAGCACTATCTTAAACTCCCTGCTGGAGCCCTGGACTCAAACCAGAAGGAAACTGACTGTTCCTTCAAATGCCATGAACTTGTTCTTACTGCCTTCATCCAAGTGGCTGCTCTACCTGAGATGCCATTGTCCCCTTCTCTACTATCTCTATTTGGTCACCCTTCAAGACTGAGTTCAAATGCCACATCCTCTGTCCATCTGGAAGGAGAGAAAGAGCAGTGGCCTGTGAGCCAGGGATCCTAGATCTGCCATTCACTGGTTGTGTGACTCAAAGCAAGTCACTTCTCCTATATAGGCCTATGCCAATATTTGTAGACTTGGAATGCCAGATGGGTGATCTCATTCCTTCCTGGGATAAGTCTGTGCCTTTGACTATTTTTCCAAATCCCCTAAATCACCTCCTCAAATTCTCCCCCAATTTAAAAAATATACACATTAACTCACAATTTCATTTCTGGGAAAGTAACCCTAGAAATGAGGACTTCTTGGTTCTTATTGTGGGATTGTTTGTACAGACATACCTACATGGAAACAAAGCAAGTGTCAATCAATGGCAGAGTGGTCAATGAAGAGTAGAACCGTGGAATATTAAATAATCACTAAAAAGAGTAATTTAGATTTATCATAAGTTAATTTGTGGGGATTTTTTTTTCTGAAATAAAAGCTACACAATAACACACAGAGAAAAAGACTACGGTTTATCAAAGAATGAGTCTCACAAGACTTGCTCTATATGTTTGAAGAGATTTCAGGTATGGAGAAAGATGTGCAAGGATGTGCTCCAGATTGTTGGCATCAGTGACCTGGGTGCAAAGGTGGACGAGAGCTGGGCAAAGAGAAAGAAGTAAACCAAAAGTAAGGGTGTCCAAAATTTTTTGTAAAGTTTATCAATTTCAAAAAAGAAAAATATACAATAATATTCACTTATATGAAATTATATTTCTGGGCACATTTATCTTCAATAAGCGATGAATTGATATATGGTCACTGAATAGGAAAGGCAGTTCTCTTAGGACAGCAGAAGTGCAGACAGCTGTCATTTTTCACTCTCGTCCTTTTCAGGACTCCTTGCCTTGGTTTCAGTGAGTGCAAGTTCTGATCAGAGCAGCAACTGTGCCCAGGGGCCGTCTTTTGTGCACTGGATGCTTCACATCCAGTTACTCATCAGGCCTCAGGCTGACACGTATACATTGGTCTAATGAGCAGCCCCACTTCTAAAATTATCCAATCAAAGATGAGATTATCAATTTAGGAGGTGGCATGGCTCAAAACGATTCCCTTTTACTTTTGGAAGACGTCAGTGCCATCAATGGACACAGTATCTATTCCAGTCACTCCGCCCCCCCCACCCTGCTCCCATGGGAGCTGAGGTTCAAGGTCAATGACTGAGTCAGAGTCAAAGCTAGGATCTGGACCTAGCTTCCTGGGCATCCTGTCTCCTTCTCAATCCCTAGGACCACCCCTTATGGAGACCACAGACACAGGGCCTCTGCCTCCCTCTGTCCCTCTGGTCCCTGATGTCTTACTAGCTGCTGCCTTGAAACTGGGATGGGGCAGGGGTACCGAGCAGACCCTTCCCTAATACTACGATGTATCCCAGGACTGGAGGGATACTGAAGTACTCTTGGCAGCTGTCTCATCAGCAAAGGCCCCATGTGAGCCCACTACTCCTAGGTGGCAAGCATGGCCTCTCCTCAGCTCAGAGGCCCACCTTCTCAGGTCTGAAAATGGAATGTGGCACCGGGAATGCCTGTCTGAACCAGAGTCCCACCTGGACACAACACCAAGCACAACTGCCTGGCTGATCAGGACACAAACACTGGGAAATGAGTGACCTCCCTTCTGGCTGCTTCCCCTGACCTGGGCGGGGTCACTGCAGCCCACCTGCCAGACTCTTCCTGGAGTCACCAGAAGGCAGCTCCCCTGCGTTCTTCATCTTCCGGTCCTGCCCTGGGCACAGAGCCGGTTCCCAGTGAAAGTTGACTGAAGTAGGATAGCTAATCCGCACTCTCTCTCTCCAACAAAATGATGAAGCTGGGAAAGGGTTTGAAACATAATATCTCCTGGTTTATGAGAGTTCATGTGCACATAGAGGAAAACAATTGATTTCTAATATGAACCTTATTAAAGTTATTACTGGGTTTAAAATTGCATTTTGAAGACTGAGTCTAATGACTAGAGAAAACTATTAAGCCTTTATATGGAGGAGAAGTTATTTTTTAAATGCACCCTCTGTAGAATATATGTCCCCAATTAGACTTGCCAGAGAAACTGACTTAAGTTATCACTGGTGCTGACTTCAAAGGAAAGCCAGCCTCTGAGCCACATTTGACACTGCCAACTTTTAGCTATTCTCTCGCAAGTCATAATTAACATTAAACTGGGCCTAAAATTATCATAATTTATGTGGGTAGTGAATTAGCAGGGAAACCCATGTGCAGCTCCACCACAAACATGAGACAGAGCAACAGTTTGCATTAGTCGGTGTGTCATGGGCCCATTGGGAAGGCGCTTGGGATAAATTGCCACAAGTGTGTCCTCGTCATTCTACAAGTTGCAACAAACCCAGCAGCAGGTCAACTTGCAGGCCAAGCTGCCTGGAAGTTCTGTTATTACCATGTGAGGACCTTGAGGGGTGGATGCCCTGATTCCCAGTCTTCATTAGGGACATCAGCTGAGTCCTTTCCTTCTCAGTCCAGATGGAGAAACTGCAACGGCCATTTCTGGTTCATTTCCAAGCATTTTTTTAAAAATTTCTCTTAAGAAATCTTTGCTGCTCCTTTTATTACTGTTAATAATGATACTCAAATCATAATATTAATGAATCAAGCCGGTCCCAGGAGTCAGAACAGGGCTAGGCGCTCCACCTGCCTTGGCCCTCAGCCAACTTGTCAGAAGTGAAAAGAGGGAGAGGCAGGGAGGTTCTATGACCTGCTCAGGGTGACACAGCTCATGATGGCCACGGACACGGCTCCATGTCCTTCTCCAAGGCATGTCATTTCCTGAAGGTGACTTGGAAAGCTTAGCAAAGCTTCATCACCCTGATAGCCTTCTCTGTGTGATTCAAAAGGAGGGAGTAAAGTTATTTGTTCCCATTATGTTGGTGTTTGGTTTTTTTCAGCAAGTTTGAAAGGAGCTACGTAGTTAGTCCCAGGTCTTTGTTTTGCTCATTTACTTTCTATATTCATTTTTCAACATTCTAGTTCTGGAAAACTCAAATTATCCAGTCAAAGATGAGATTATCAATTTAGATGGTGACATGGCTCAAAACGATTCCCTTTTACTTTTGGAAGATGTCAGTGCCATCAGTGGACACAGTATCTAGTCCAGTCACTTCCCCCCTCCCACCCTGCTCCCATGGGAGCTGAGGTTCAAGGTCAATGACTGAGTCAGAGTCAAAGCTAGGACCTGGACCTGGGCATCCTGTCTCCTTCTCAATCCCTAGGACCACCCCTTATGGGGACCACAGACACAAGGCCTCTGCCTCCCTCTGTCCCTCTGGTCCCTGATGTCCTTCCTAGCCCCTGCCTTGAAACTGAAGTACTCTTGGCAGCTGCCTCATCAGCAGAGGCCCCAGGTGAGTCCACTGCCCCCAGGTAGCAAGCATGGCCTCTCCTCAGCTCAGTGGCCCACCTTCTCAGGTCTGAAAATGGAATGTAAAGCCTTTGTAAGTCTTGCTTCCTTAATCTCCGTAATAACTGGGACCGGGGCTCACTGTTAATTTCTCATTTTACTCCTTGAGTGAGGAAACCAGGAAGTTGAAGGTTACATGACTTCCCGGGCTCCCTGGGGCTTGGCCCCTGACTCAGAGGCTCTCAGGCAAGCATTTCCCTCTCTCTGTGCTGAAGAACGGAAGGCTCATGGGCAGGAGGCAGGGGGAACGCTGGGCCCTCTGCTCTGATAGAACCTCCCTCTTTTCTTTGTACTGCTGGCCCCTGCCAAGTGCTGCACCTGATCCCCTGGCAGGTGGAGAAA
This sequence comes from Spermophilus citellus, assembly GCF_964194105.1. Taxonomy (NCBI): domain Eukaryota; kingdom Metazoa; phylum Chordata; class Mammalia; order Rodentia; family Sciuridae; genus Spermophilus; species Spermophilus citellus. The sequence continues at coordinate 85,325,694 of NC_138195.1, forward strand.
TATCTGGAAGGATGAATTCCCTCCCATCAGTGCTCAGGCCTTCTTGGACTTCCATTCATTTGTTCACTTCATAAATATTTGCAGAATGACTTCCAGGTTCCAGGCACTGTGCTAAGTGCTGGGGATGTAACAGGAGAAGTGGGGCAAGCTCATTACCCTCACGTGTTCCATAAAGCATCTCTCAGACTATTGGCCACTTATTCCTTCATCGCTCTGGTTCTTTGACTTACTCCCCCGTCCCTCCTTGAACACCCGATTTTGATTTTCAAAGGCAGCTGAAGGAAGGAGGTGGTATACTTACATTTTCACATACACACTCCCCTCCAGCCCTGGGATCCATCATAGTATCAGGGAAGGGTCCACTCTGTGCCCTGCCCCATCCAAATGATTTTTTCTGCCTTTCTGATATGAGGGGATGTGGCCAGTTCCTTAGCACTCATGGGCAGGTTCACACATGTACCTGTCACCTGCTCAGGAAGGCTTTCTGCCTTTTTCATGAGCTGGGGCATCGTTGGCTGCACGTCTTACTAACAACAGGATGAATTTCTCACAGTCCAAGATCAGGGTCAGCACGGGCAGAGGCAGGTGAGAGTTCTCTTCCAGGCTGCAGGCGGGGACCCGGTGGGAGGAAGGTGAGAGAGCTCTAGAGCCCCTGGTACAAGGGAGCCAACACCATCCATGGGAGCCTCACCCTGATGACCTCGCCGCCTCCTTGTTATTCTTTTCTTTAAGTTAAAAAAAAAAAACCAAGGGAATGGAAGCAAACCACTTTGGCTCCTTCTGTTTGAATCATGGGCTTGAAGGCCACCTGGATGATGAAGCTTTGCTGTTTTCCAAGTGAATTTTGGGAAATGACATCTTGGAGAAAGATGTGGAGCCGCGTTCATGGCCATCGAGCTGTGTCACCCTGAGCAGGTCACAGAACCTCCCTGCTTTCTCCTCTCTTTACTTCTGACAAGTTGGGTGCACATGTGTGTAGGACTGAGGCAGGGGAGTGCCTAGCCCCGCACTGGCTCATGGATGGCTTGATTGGTTAGAATTATGATTTTATTATCATTATTAACAATAAAACAATAGGATCATGTGAATAAACAAATCTCTATTGTAGATACTTCTAACTTTGTTAATTACAAAGAATAAAAAGGTATAAAACAAAACAAAATTAAAACACAAAACATTTTTCTAAAAAAATAGAGTCAGTCCCAGATGTTCACGCAGATTCTAAGCATCCAAAGAGGACACACTGAAAAAAAAAAATAAACTTTCTTCCCTCAATTTCATTAGGCTTTAGCTCAAAGCAGTGCAGCATCTTCAGAAAACTCACGAAAGGCTGGAAAAGCGTTATAGACTATCAGGTGCCCACTCCTCAGCCTCAGAATGCCTAAGCCTGTTACAGTGTGTCAGGATGTGCCTAAGAGGATGCATACCTTTGTTGTCCTGGGCGTGTGCACATGTGCGTGTGTAAGCACAGGGTGCGCTTGTGCCCATGTGTCTCCTTCACCTTCAGCTAACTTGCCATCAACAGGGCTTTGAATTGGTACTGCCTGGAGGTCACTTTTAGAAACTCAGGGTGGGCCACCAAAGGGAAGGCAATAAAAGTGCCCTGGTGGTAGACAGGAATCAGAGCAGATACACAGTTTCATTCAGCTTCAGATTAGTCTAAATTAAGTCCTGCAGCCTGCAGAGGGGTCTCGGCTTGGAGGGCAACCTGATAGTGAAGCTAGAATCTCAGTCTATCGATGTACTAAATTGATGGCAATGAAAAGAATCCTCCCCAGACACAAAGTACACTTGTTTTCAGATTAATGTGTCCTGAATGTACGCTTTTCAGGCCCCACTCGGAAGGAGTCAACGTGCGCCTGCTCCGGGGCAGAGGCAGGGCCAGGGGAGCATTATTTGGTGAAGTATTTGTTTGCAGAGGTGACCTGGCCACTTGCTCGTGAATACACTAGAGGACTATTCTTTCCTGACATCACATGAGGCAAATTCACAAGAACACTAAAGAGTTTGTTTAAGTTGGTGGCGACGGAGGGACAACCTAGAATGCATGCTAGATGCACCCTACATGTTTCCCCTGGCACAGTCTAAAGCCACCTTGGCTGGGCCCCATTTCCTCCTTCCACTTGCGGAGGAGCCTCTCAATTACCCGCTGTTAAGCATCTTGGCCTTATCTTTGTGTAACCAATGCCTGTTTCTCTTTTCAAAAATGACTAACAGGAATTTGGGGCATTGTGTTGAATTTTAATGGGTGATTTTGTTCTCAGATGCCGATTTTCTCAAGGTCCTATCGTGGCTTCCTCTCTCTTGCTCCTTGAAAAATAAGACTGGTAATCTTCGTCCCTGACAAGGTTGAGGGTTGGCACCTTTCTAATAGCAGGGGAGGCTCAGGGGTGTAACACTTAGGGATAGTCATATGGGAATCGATAGCTGAGGTTCTTTGGGATTATGATAAGGAGTTCGCTTGAATTATGAATGGGCGAAGTCAAGGGGTTCAGGCACTGGTCTTCTCACGTGCTCAATTGTGCCAGCCTCCCTCTGGGTGGATGGTGAGAACCGCTCGGCTACTTCCACAGGAGACAAGATGAATCATTATCTACCTGTTATTAAAGCCATCTCTAAGCTCATGAGCACCGGTAGAGAACAGATACAGCTCATGGGAACATAAGAGCCCAACAGCTGGGCTGGGATGGGCTGAGCTGGGCTGGACTGGGCTGAGCCCCTCTCTCTCTCTCTCTCTCTCTCTCTCTCTCTCTCTCTCTCTCTTTCTCTCTCACTCCCTCATGCCATCCTTCTCTCTTCTTTTTCCTCTCTCACTTCCTATCTCCCACCTTACTCTCTTGTATTTTTGTTTTCTGAGAAACCAAATTCAGAATGCTGCCTTTAAATTTCAATAACTTCTTAAGATTCCATGTCATGAAAACGATCCTGGCTTCAACAGCCTTGACTTAGACTGTGCTTCCTGTGAGTATGCTGACATTCCCAAGACAACTATTCCCTTTGCTAAGACCACCAGAGGAGATGCACCCTTTACAGCACACACCAAGCCCACCTTTCTCTACACAGAATTCGGCCTCGACCCAAGTACAGACTCCTTCAAATTTGAGAGACAGAGTGTTATCCTGATTTGGGGAAACAGGAGATAGTAGAGTTAGCCCCACTTAAAATTCTTTGAGGCTATTATATGATTGGTGCAAACATGAGTTTAGTTGGTGAGCCAACCTCTATTTGGATTCAGTGTAAGCCATTCGGGGTTATATGTTTTTCGAAGCAAAAAAAAAAATAAATGTCATTTAATGCATGCAGCATTTTTCTTGTTGCTTAAAACCTTGTGTGGATAACCAGTATTTTGAACAAATAAAAGTCTATTTCAAGAAGCACATCATTCATTTAAATAATTATTAGGAACATTTGATTCCCAGCCCCTATTTATAATTCTTCCTCCTTCACATGAAATTGGACTGAGTCCGTTCCCGTCCCTCCTAAGCAGTGAGGAAGGTTTCTTGCCTGGGCTCTTGTGGTATCCAGCTTCCTCTGCCTGCCTCAATCCAAGATCCACCTCATACGCCATGCCAGCTACACAGTCTCAAGTCAAGAGTCAGGTCTAGTTCATTCTCTGACTTAATGTATTCAGTAGATTCCATCTATTCCTAGAAAACTAGCTACAAAGAATCCACAGCTTTTTAACATGGTCCCATTCATCTTCTCCTCCCCTTCACTCTGACACTGGACCCTTCTTCTTGTTTCAAACAGGCCTGTGCTTTCTCTCCACGGGTTTCTGTTTTCAGTACCCTTCCCACCAGAAGTCTCCTCTCGGCCCTAGCTTCTGCTTGCTGAAATCTTTCTGACCATTCTCAAATCCCACCAGTCATGGAGTCTCCCTGGCTTTCCTCAAAGATTGGATCTTTCCCCACTTTGTCTATATAGCTCATTATTTATCCCCCTTATTATAGCCATTTATCCAGTGGAGATGCCACCCCTACTAATTATGCATTTGCAAAACACAAAGCCAGTGTCATCTCTGCAGCCTGGCAATACTTTGAACTTGGTAGGCATTCTCTGTGGCATTGAACTAAGGAGCTGTTAGTGCCACTTTTGAACCCAGATGCTAGAATCGTAGGTAGTAGCATAAGGAGGGACCCTCACCTAACGCACCGGTTGAGACTCACATTGAATCAGAATAACCTGGCAGCTTCTTCAACATCCGCTGTCTGAAGTCTTCACCCTAGCTATCCCAAAAAGAACTTAATAAGAAAAGTTGGGCATGGTGGAAGAGGAGAGAAAGGTAACAGGCAGATGCATGATGGAGCCCTGATTATGAGTGGTGTGATGAAGCAGAAAAGAATGAGCTTTGAGATCAACAGACATGGGCTCAAATCATGACCCTGAGGAAGTTGCTCAGCCTCTCTGAATCTTTGCGCCTCCACTGATAAATTGCAAATACCCCTATCTTAAGAGTTGTCACTTACAGTAAGTGAGAGTTTGCATGGAAATCGCCTTGTGTGTTTTAAGGCACGTGGCAGGCTCTCTAATGATGGTTAGTTCTTTCCTCTTCTTTGCCATGATTCACATGAAGTGCTGAACGCAATACTATGCTGTGATACTTAATTGAATAAGTCAATCTGCATTCACTCACCAAGATATGTAGTGAATGAGCCAGACAGTGTACAAAACCTCAGCACACTCCAAACTCAAACATCCCCTAATATCATTTATCAATGGATCTGAAGTTGTTATATTAAATTATTATATACAACATCCCTCTTTGGAAGCCAATGCCAGACTCAACATCAATCATGAACTTCTCTGCAAAGGTTTGGAGCGCCTTAAGTTGTTTCTCTTGGTTGTTCTTGTTCTTGTTAATCTACTTTAACCCATCCTGATGTGAATGCATGGCTTTCAACCTAGAAATAAAGGTGTGATATAAATTCTAACGTGCTAGGGAAATGGGGATTTGTTTTTACCAGTTCCAATTTAGTCAGCTTTTCCTTCGAGCACCCGTCTTCCTTTCTTTGTCTGGTGTTTAATAAAAGGTTTATGAGTTTCTGTTTTTCTTAGTTGGGAGACCAGAACCAAATTGAAATCACCATTGCCATTAATCCAATATGGCATATGTGAATGGAGACACACACTATGACATTGTAATGTGTTTTATAAGCAATATCTATTTTCTTTCATTGTTCCACCTTCCTATTGAAAATTTAATCTATTTCCCTAGAATCTGGTTTTTAAGGATGTATTAGTTGGAGAATGTATATTTTACACTGTGGTTATAAGTAACTTGTAAAAATCAATAAAATGTTCTTTGTTAACTGTTGTACAGAACTGGCAGTGAACTGAGAATAGTTTTATGTGTAAGTCCAGCCCTGGGGTCTACTCCAAAAGTTGTCAGATGTCGTCATAAAATAACCCTAAGTTAGACTAGTAAAAAAAATTCCCGCAAAGAGAAATTTTTAAAAAATGAATTATATTGAGCTATCACTGCACATACTGAGAAATAAAGACACATGATTCGCTCCCAGCTAACACAGGGACAATAGTGGATATACACATCTCTCTACATTTTTCAAATGCTTTTATATTATTAACTCAGTTGGCTAGTCTTTCTGCAAACACCTGAACACTTAATCATGTTTTTGACACTGCACTAGATGCTGAGGATCTGATGGTGAAAAAAATGAAGAATATAAATCCATTCAGGACAGGACACTCTCAATTCAGCAGCAAGAAAACAAACAACCCAATAAAAGCAGGCAAGACTTCAACAGACTCGTCGCCAGAGAACAGATAGATGGCAAATAAGAACATAGACGCGTATTCAGCACCATCAGGCCATGAGGATGTGTAAATCAAAGGCAGAGAGACACATCTCAGAATTGCTCCAATAAAAAAAAACAACACGGGCAAAACTAAGTGGATGTGCTGAGGATGTGGAGCAGCCAGGCCTGTCTTATGTTACTGATGGGAACGCAGGATGGTACTGTCGTCATGCTAAGAACAGTGCGGCAGCTTCTCATAAGCATATACCTATTACATAACCTCGCATTTCTGCTCCTTGCTGTTATCTGAGGAAAAAAAAAGCACATTCATATAACCCAGTACACGAATGTTGATAGCAGTTGTGTTTTCCAACTGGAAAGAACCCAAATGTCCTTCAACAAGTGACTGGGTAAGCAAATTGGGGTACATCCATACCCAGGAATCCCACTCAGCAATGAAAGGGAGCAAATTATTGATTCACGAGAACAACTTGGATGTGTCTTAAGGGAATTGTGCTGAATGCAAAAAGCCCTTGCCAAGAGTTACACAGTTTATGACTCCATTTCTATAACATTCTCAAAGTGACAAAATCATCGTGATGGAGAACAGATAAGTGGCTGCTGGGGAAAGGTAAAGCCATGAAGGGGTCAAGCAAGGAAGTTTCTTTGTTTTGAAGGGGCAGTTTCATAACCTGATTGCAGTAACAGTTACCAGAATCTAAAATCTCATAAAACAATAGACACACATTTATGTACAAACTGCTAGAATCCGAGTATAGTTTCTATCTGAATTAATAGCATTGTACCAACAATTCCTGCTTTTGAAGACAGGCTGTGATTGCCACCTATTCCAACCCTGCAGGAAACCAGGAGAAGGAGTCACACACATTTTCAGTATGGATGCTGCAACTTCTGGCAAGTCTTACCTATTTCAAAATAAAAAGTCGTAATTGGAAATAGCATAGAAATACACATAAACGACAATTTGGGGGACGTGCCATGGAAGAGATCCACAATGCTCTGAAGGCCTCTGAAGCAGGGTTTGACCTGGTCATGCAGGTCAGGGAGCACTGGAAACTGAGCCAAGATCTAAAAGAAGGCTGGAGGTTAATGAGGTGAAAAGGGCAGGAGGTTCAATCCAATTCTCGTGACTTAGGAAAAGTTCAATAAGGTAGAAAAATAGTTCCTTCCATGAACTTCCAGAGCCAAACACACACGAAGCTGCAGACAAGCCCTGATGGCTAAGGTGGGCTGGGAAAGAAGTCTACAGGGACCTAGAACTCAGCTGCTGAGTAAATTAGAAGGGCAGGGGGTAGCAAGAGAGGAGCTGAGGAGGAGCCAATAAGTCAGGAGCCCTCAGAGCTAGTCTGGGAATCTCTGCGGGGCTGCTGGGGTAGGCAGCAACCTCCAAAGCCCTGGCCACTTCTGGCAAAGGATTCCCACAGACAGGTGTATTCAGCAGGCAGGGGACCTTCCAGGGCAGCCTGCCATAGGCTTCTGACTTTGAAGAGCAGAGCATCGGAGAAGGAAGAAGAGGAAACGTCAGGTTCCTCCCCTGCCCCAGCCTGGCTGTCAGCCCAGGGGGCTCGGGATGAAACCCAGGACTTTTCTGTCCACCTCCCCAGCAAGTCTCCTCACCTCCTTGAGCAGCAACTTCTCCTCCATAGTGTAGATTTAGACATATGACCTCGAAGCTGCCACAGCACTTGTGTTCTGTGATCCTGCTGACGTATGACACCTGTGTTCAGCTTCACTTTTTGCGTAGCTGCTCACCTTTGTGAGTACCTCGATGAAGACCAGGAGAAATGGCCATTCATGCTACAAGGAAGTGTCCTTTAAAGCCATTCTTTTCCCCTAGGGGCTTCCACAGTGATCTGGAAACAAACCTACAAGGTGCTGCATCCCTGCAAGTTATTTTGCTAGGTCAAGTACAAAGATTTATTTCACTGAGTTCTGATGAAAATGGGAAATTGGATGTACCATTATATAGCCTCCCAACTGAGGGAGAATTTAAATTTTCTCTTAGTAGTGATTTGACTGAGCTAATATTTATACATTTAATAGGAGTTTTAACATTTTACTTAAAATGTTATTTTTACAGCAGTGCCCTGATCAGAAAGATTTAAATTATGTTCATTAGTGGTGGCATGTTCAGTGACTGAAGTCATAACATTAGAGTGAATCCGACTGACAGGCAGAAGTATATTTGCTTAACCAAAAAAAAGAAAGAAAGAAAGAAAAGAAGAGAAAACTTGTGAGACAAAGGCAGGCGTGAATAGGAAGGGATTTTCTTTCTTTGAAGGTTGTCATTTTTCTACTGACAAATGTTTTCCCTCCAAACAAATCATTACTTTCCTTTCCACCTAGTCTGATAAAATAACCACAAATATTTTGAATGCCTGCATTGAAAAATGGATTTAGAACATTCGGCGCTTACAATGGCCAGTTCTGGGGGTGCAGAATGGCTTTCAACTCTCAACCAACCGAAACATGCATGTTTATCTTTAAGCCTGTGCAGTAGAAGCATCTAATTGATCCCACTTGGGAGACAGACTGTGAATAATAGGCCATTATATTTTGATGAGACACACAATTGCCTTGAACCTGTCAGGAGTTCAGGTGTGGGATCCAGCTACCTGGGGCCGTTGGTGGAATGTGATGGTTTGTGCGCTCCTGCTCACGCATCTGCCTGCCGCAGCCCATGCAGGGCCCGGCTCCATTTCACGGGAATAACTCACCTATTCATGAACAATGAGGTTCAAATTGTACTTTTCCTTAACACAACATTAACTCTCAAAGAGCTGGAAATTCAGCACTCGGTTCCGTGAGCTTAGATTGCAAATCAGTCACTGAGAACATTATATGAGCAGTAATCCCATTAACTATATCATCTTGCAAATATCTAAATCCAGTTAATTAACTTGTATTGCAAAAGAGCTCGAAGATATAGTTTTCAGAGAACAACCATACATTTTAGGGCCCTAATTATACTTAAAGCAAATTTCAGGATCTGCTTTTTATACAAAAAAGGTGGAAAACTGCCTTCTAAGGGGGAACAAAAAAGATTGATGGAAGGCTACGTTTATGAGATTTGAACAGAAAAGATATTCAAACATTTCAAAAATTAACTGCTTTCTTACATAAACTTTTTACTTGCATTGTAGGGAGCTTTTTTAATAAAAGGATTAAACAAAGTCTATTATTTTAATTAAAATTCATAGCAATACAATGTCATCTTTACAGTGGTCATAGAAATTAACTAGTTCATGGATTTGGCTACCCTTCAGAGTTCATAATAATTTGACTTGAGCATGATACTAAAAGCTATAAAATAAGGAGTCTTAAAATTATCATAGGAAGGATTTAAAAATAAAAAATAATAATTTCACCTAATGAAAATCCCCGTCACTGAGTTGGAAACATATAGGACCAACAATGGCTTAATATTTTTTCAGGTGTCAATGATTGTCTGGGATAGGTACATAACTCTACCACTGTCTGAGATATGTCCATAGACATATGTGGGTATATATGTATTTTGCATAAAATTTGCATAAATGTGTGCTACACATACGTGTGTGTGTATGTGTATGTGTGAAGCCTCTGATAACACCCACTCCTTCCATGTTCATTTTGGACTTGCCCATAACATCACTATGGTAGATCTTCATTGGCATTTGTCAGCAAAAATAAATCCTCCCAATATGTGTTTTTCATTATGCTTCATGAAAAATCCACACCCTTTAAGTGTGAAATTCAAGACTGATGTATTTTGCAACAGTTTAAATTGTGGCTTCTCTAGACTATTTTTCAACATAGACACATTAAAGAATAGCAATAAAATATAACAATACCTTAAATATAAATCATGCTTTTCTTCCAAATAGTTCAAATTCTTATCCTCCATATAAATCCATACTCATGTATGTGTATATATTTACATATACATATATACACATGTATATATATATATATATATATATATATTTAAATATATATATATATTTTTTTAAAAATATTTTATTTCATATATATATATATATATATATATATATATATGAAATAAAATATTTTTTTAAACCTCAGTACAAATTGAAGTTTGGGGCACATACAATTTTTAAAAGATGTCTACAGGATTGGATTTATTCACGCTAAAATCCAAGACCCAATTCAGGGTATCGTGGTTCATTGTTCCAAAGAATAAAGTCCTGAAAACATCCAGGAATTCTAACACTGTCATTCTCACTCTCCAAACTTCATCAACATAAAACATACTATTTTTATTAGAAAAATGTGTCTCATTGGGGTTTATGCCAAAACAGTTTTGAGGGGCTTGTGTTACTCAAAGGCATAAGGACAGACTTAGAAGATGAAGAATTTAGTTGCTGACCCAGCCTTTGAGACAAATTGTTACTGGAATCTACAGAAAGCGATGAGCATCTGACTCCAGCCCGAGTTCTTCAGCACAGTACAGGCAGCGGCCTTTTGATGGGCTTGTAATTTGGGGAATGTAGATATTCTCTTAAAGACTTTTGGAGACTCCACTTCATAACCATCGTCAAGTGTCTTCTATGTGTTTTCCAAGTGATGTTCATCCCCGTGAGAGAATCATCTCATTTTTTCCCTCCTAACAGTTCTGTGAGGCAGGTGCTGTCATTTTACAGGGAGTACATATAGTACATTTTACGGATGAGGAAAACGCGGCTTAGAAACTTCTAGTCCAAATCACAAATCTAGAAAGTTATGAGGCTGATTCCAAAACAGGCCATCAGATGCCAAAACTCATACTTCAACCCAATTGGCTACGCCACTCTGTGAGCACCTCGCCTTACATCCTTAACTTTGCGGTACCCAATTTTGCTCCTGGAAACTCACATTAGAATTAGGAAATACATTGAGTATTGATGTTTGACCACGCATTCCCCAGTGGTATAAAGGAGGTTAAAACAACACCTTCCACAGGAAACTGAGAACAACTCTGAACATGAAATCTGTAAATGCCGTCTTCCATGGGATGGTGTGTGCACCTAGTCCCTTGCCGCCGACAGTTCCAATGGCAACGTTCACACCATTTGTGTTGACATCTTTTACCTGCAACATGGCTAGAATGCTACAAAGCACATTTCAAATTCTTGAGCTCAACTTGGAGGACTTGGCTGTGTCTGGTGAAAGGGTTAAACGTTCCCCAGGCCTCTCGCTTTCACTTGCTCCTAGATCACGTCAGGCCCCCTGCACCATGGCAAACCCAAGATGTATCCTAATGACAGTATAATTAGAAGTATCATTGTGGTAATGATTCTTTTCATCTGGAGCACAGGCTGCACAGAAAGGGGCTCTCATTCAGCTAATTCCACCTGCCTCTCCCCAGGCTTCTCCTGGGCTTCTCCCCCTAGGTCAGTAGTGAGCGATAATACCAGGTGTTTGACAAGTCCTCCGACTTGGGGCTCATCAAACTAATTAAAGAGAAACACATCCAAATTCTAGTGAATTATTTTACTTTAAAAAATGCTCCCCATTCATCTGGTTTGGTGGGTTTGATTAATGAAGACGACAAAGGGACCGTTGTTCTTGCAGCCCACAGCCACTTGGTTCGGGTTCAGTGGGCCCAGGGACAGGCAGCCAGACCTTAATCTGGTCTTTCTTTCCTACTTAAAAATCCAAAGGGTAGAAAAGTTTCTGATTTTATCAGACCCGCCAAGGCAGGAAAAGAAAGATGAAAACCATCTTGATCCACTAACTTGACGTAGCCAGAATTTATTTGTTTAACTTAAACACCCCTTAGAAGACGTCCATTGTTTATTTGCCACACATAGAATAATACAAGACATTAGGAAAACGTTAGATCCATTGATATATTTTAATATCCCTTAAACTAATAAACCCCAGGAGCCTGTCCTTGAGAGAAACCTCTGCAGTACTGTCCCTCTGCACTGCTCAGGCCTCTCCTGGGGTGCTATTCCTCCCACCCACCGGCATTACCCAAGGACACCCAGGGATTGAATTTGGGAGTGAAAAATGGAGGTTTTGATTCTTAACAGGAGTGATTTTTTTTTAATCAAAGGATATTTCATTTTTGCAGATAATTAGGCATCAAATGTATATCTTAGATAAAGTTGTTTGCTGCATTAGCAAAATATGTCTGCATAATTAACTAAGTAAAGCATTTGGAGATACAGTTGAGCATTTAAAGGTTGACTAGAATGTATATGCTCCCGCCAGGTTAAAACTAAATCCAACAGACAACTATACTAATAAATTTAACATATTTTGTAAAAGCATAGATGCGTAAGATGTGGCTTTTAATAATGTTAGCCAAATTCATTACAAGATTATGGTTTTAAAAGCTGTAAACCATAAATACACTCTCCAAGTTTCAAAGTCCTAAAATGTCAAAATATCCAACCCAATATCTTTTCATATGGTATAAAGGCATTGCATAACTTTTCAATATTATCTTTTTAAAAAATTAGGCATTTGAACACCATTTTTAAATCCATCACTTATTTGAGCCTAAATTTTAAATGAGACCTTTTCTTTCAGCAAGTTTCTCTTAAATTTTTGAATTTATTTTCATGAACCTAAAAGTATTTGCTGATGTAAACTGTTTAATGAAAAACATCTTTTCCTTTCTCTTTACGTGCTGAATGCAAATCCAGTCTTGTTAATATCATCTCACCAGCTTTGACTAATAATGAAAATTAATTTATGTCTAAGAAATGAATTCACACCTGTGATGTTCAATAGTTCCCAACCGTGAAGTTTCAGATTGAATCAGTAAGTCCATATTCAAATGATTCTCCCACTTGTCTGAAGAAAAACTTGATAGATGGTAAAATGGGTTCACTTCATGTTTCCTATGGGGTTTTGAGACATGTTAACTGCAGGATGTTAATAGAGATTATGAAAAAAAAAAGTTACATTGTTTGGCTTTTACCCATTATAAACATTTAAGAGATATACAGAAAAGTTGAAAGAGTAAACAGCTTTAAATCAACCAACAAATCTCCAGGGAAACAAAACTAAACACAGGTCTTCCCTGCAGGACTTCTCAGATCCTTCAACGCACCTATGTGCCCAGGCAGTCTCCAAGAGAACAGAAAACTTCTTGTGTTCCCAACTGATTTGCAGCATCTTGCAGTGTTAGAGTCCCCTCTGATGTACCTGAGATGTGCTGGTTTATTGCAAGTTTAGAGGTTCTGTTATCTCCATGTAGAACTCTACCCTCAAAAGCAGGGAGCCTAGTACCAAGCAAGTTTATAAGAAGAAAGATGCTTAGGAGAATCATGACTTGAAAATTCATCTGCACTTGAAAGGTTCACAGCCTAAAATTTACAAAAGTGTTTGGAAGCAGATTATCTCGCAGTTGATTTGAGCAAGTTACCTCGCTCTGATTGTTAAATTGCTCCTCTTTCAAATGGACTCATGTTGTTCTAAAAACCAGGCAAGGATTTGAATCTGGCAAGAAAATAATCCAAATGAATAAAGGTCTTGTTTCTCTTTAATCCTCCCATTACCTTATAAAGTCCCTTTTTAAAAAAGTGATATGTAGTGGTTAGATTTTTTTTTAATTTAATGTGAACACTGAAAGTAAAACTGTGGATAGTAAGTCAGCTGGAGGTTTTAGCAAAAATTATTCTGAAATTCTCCCTTAATTCTTACTTTGCAGTGCGGAATCCAGTCCATGTCAAGTCCTGTGTTATTGAATGCCCTGCTTCTTTTGTAAGGTTAAGGATTTGATTTTGGAACACATGGGTTTTCACATGTTAATGTTGGAATTGAATTCATTTGTGAACATGTTATAAGACACAATATGAAAACTATCAAGAGGCAGCTTTAAACCTTTCAAAAATATATATTTTTAATCATTACTTTATTTCACTTCTTGCTATAATCCTGACAAGCACAAACTCAGCCCCAACCATCAGCTCTTCAAGAAATTGCTAATATCTAAAAAACAAATCTTATCTTTTCCACTCTCATTTCCATTCCAAAATAATGCATTATTCTGTTTTCCCCCTGCGTCTTCTTTTACCACCTAGCAAACAAAATTCCAACTACGGCTTCAAAAATGACAGATTTTGTGGGTTTTACTTTTCAGAGATGATGTCATTTGTGGGGAATTGTTGGGTAAACCATACACTCTTTTCAGAAACCTGCAATTACCTCTCTGAATAAAGAGATCAATGTCATGTTTCTAGAAATAATGGCTAATGATATGTCTCTCGAAAGGAAGTGGCGTTATTAATTACCTCACTGTGAACACACAGTTTATAGACAGCTCAGAGGGCCACTCGCCCAATTAAGTATAATGACCGAAGCTTCAGTTAGTCCATCTGCACGGCCTTCTAGAGTAACAAGCCTGCAGCTTCACAAGACTCCTAAGGCTGAAGCGCACAGCGAGGAGGGCTCAGAGGTGATCCCTGGTCAGCTCTGGACAGTCGCCTCCCTGCCCAGCAGGCGGCAAGACCTGTCTCTCCTCCAGTCTAATCACCCAGCTTTGTCTCCATGTCAACTACCTCGGGACTGACTGCCCACGATTTCTGTGCCAAGTTATATTAATTTATATTACACATTTAAATAGATTTGATATTATGTATATATATTTAAGGGAGTATAAATACATAAACTATTTAATGTTATATTAATATACTTGTATAAAAACTATATATATTTAATAAACCATAATTATGTATATTTTTATAATATACTTTATGTAAGTTTTATAGGTAATTATTGAACTATACATTTATATACTATATAAAATATAGAGTATAATAATTTGAGTACCATTAACATACGGGAGGAACGAGAACAAAGCACCTGCTAACCCAGGGGTTTGCAGCTAGAATTCACCTCTGTCAAGAATAAAGGCCTGAAACATGAAATAACATACTCCACACACATGCATCTCTATTATCATTAAATGCTCCCATTCTTTCTAGCAGACGAATCTTTCTAGCAGTTGGGGTCCTTGCCTGTAGATCGTGCTTTAGGATCAGTTGATGTTGCTCAGAGGACATCCCACTCCTTTCCCTCTTGGCACAAGCTCGTCACGACAGTCCTGCTCTGTTTCCTTGATTTTTCCTAATTGGCTATGGGGGGTGGGCATTGAGCCCTGAGGAATAACGTGGAACCTTTGGGGACAGATTGGCAGGGACCACAGGGGGAGGAGAGCCGGAACTCAGGACCTGGCCCTCATCCTCAGGCTCCTAATGACTTCAGGAAAGACACAGCTTCCCCTTGCCCGGGGTCATGGGGAACACTGGGCCCACATTTTGGGCTCTCAGAATGGTGGTTTCTCAGCTGCTTTGGCCACCCAACTCCACGGTTCATGACGTCCACGACAAACCTGCCCTTTCCCACCCAACCCCAAGATAACACTGTCTCCCTCAGGGTTGGGAAGACTAGGGAGGCCTCTCGGTAAGTGTCTGAACCCTGCATGAAAATCAGGGGCAGGCCTGGCCTCTGGAGGCCTCCTGAACAGGCACAGAGCAGCCAGGGGTCTGTCCCCATTGGGAGAGCCACACCTGCCCTGCCAGATGCTGCTTCCTGTTCGGGTGTTCTGAAGGTCAGGGAGCATGATGAGTCCCCAGAGCCTGGGGCTTGCATGATGCTCTGTTTGCTTCCTGCAGGAATACCTGGGCCATTTTCTACCTGGGCCTTAGCTCCACCACGTGGGTCATGTCAGGGTCCCCATGGGCAAGGTGGCCCTCAGAGAATCACAACCAGACGCTGTAGTCCAACAGAGTCGTATCCATTTCAATTTTGGTTTGCCTTGATTTGGGTTTTAAACACCAACTCCCACTCCTGGCCTTCTTTTCTTTCTTCACGCATTTACAGATATTTATGGAGTGCCAACCAGGGACCGAGCACCATTACCTATGAAGGAAATGTTGAGGCCAGTTTGGAATCCCACCTTCACCAACTACTGATAGTGACTTTTGAAAAACTACTCACCCTATAAGAGCCTCAATTAGCCCACCTGCTAAATGGGATCCAAAGTGTCTGTGTTGAAGGAGAGCTGTGAGGATCCAGACAGCTCTTACACAGTCGAGGTTTCCAGTGAACGTGTTCCCTTCCCCCACTAACAAAGGTGGCTCACTAAGTAGGAAGTCACACTCTCTAACCCTGAAATGTGCTTGTTTGTAAGTAGGTATGGAGATGTCCCACTCCCCAACCAAGGAAATGCTGGACTTTCCATGGCTCCCACCAAGCCCACAAAGGACTATTATTCTCTTACAGATGAGTAGGCAGCTAATGTCCCAGAGGGGGGATTAGGGGTACCACATATTTACATGTTAACTGTGTGGCTCACCCCATCTTGGATGACAGGGACTCCTGAAACTTTCCTTTGGCTACTTTAAAAAAAGTCCATGTTTCCAGTGTAGAACACATGGGTCAAAGATCTATTACATTTAAACACTGAAAGCATGAGCATATCTCCCAGATAAACAGTGGCATGAGATTTCCAGGAGACTGGACATAAGGTTCACAGCAGAATCACTTGTGTATCCAAAATTAGAAACAAACGAGGTCCCACAGATTGACAAACTGTGGTAGTTATTCAAAGGAGTAGTATGTAGCAATGATAATTAATAACTCGTCCATATGTATAAATCTTAGAGACAAGAATATCAAGTGAATAAAAGAACATATCCATTGTGATTCTAGTTATATGCAAGTCAAAACATGCAAAAGTAAAATAGGTGTCTCTGCATATTTTAGAGAATGTATACCTAGGTGGTTAAACTGTAAGTAAAGTGATATCGGACACGAAATTTAGGGTAGTGATTGTCCCTGGAGGGAGAGGCCAGGACAAGGTCAGTGGTCAAGTATGGCTGCACTGTGAAGAATGAAAGAACAACTCATCAGAGAAAATGCTCATTTATTGAGGAACAGCTCTGCGTATTTATAGAGCTGGGGGTGGTTTGACAGTTATGACAGTTTAGTGGTTGACAGTTGGCATGGGGTGCTTTCTGATTGGTGGGTAAGGATCATGTGAGCCAGCAGGGCTAGTCTGATTGGTGGGTAAGGATCATGTGAGTCAGTAGGGCTAGTCTGATTGGTGGGTAAGGATCATGTGAGCCAGCAGGGCTCACCATTGGACGGCTCTTCTGGGGAGATGGGGAAGTTAGTCTTTGGAGCCGGGTGGACTCCCAACAAAGAAGAGAAGGCTTCACGTGTAATATACTCTCACATGTGAGCAATATTTTATAATAAAATGCTTTAATTGTTTCCCATTCTATTTGGTTATTGAGCGCTGAGTTTCTTAGAATAAATATAGACACCAAGACATACATACAAAGATATGCACAACAGTGTGCTTTATAGGAGAAAAAGTAAAAGTAGCAGCCAGATGTTCCATTGTGGAAATGGCTCAATAAACAATGGTGTGATCATTTCCTATCAAGAGTCCTTGGCTACTGGTTTGTAAGAATAGAAAGTGAGGAAACTCATGAATCTCCCACCTTCCAAAATACCACTCAGGAGGCAGACTAGTCTAGCAATTGGGAGGTGGGATTCCTCTTGTAGTTTGGGTTCTTTTATTGACCAGAGATATTCATTTTAATTAAAATTCTCTCTAGATCTCTAGCCACATGATCACAAGGCAAGTAATGTAAATCTCACATTTTCTAAAAATATGAGTTATTGCTGGCAGACACTTCTTAAAAACTTTCTTGAAAAAACTTACACAGCAAAGAAACTAGGCTTTGAACCAAGAGTTTTAAGCAAGAAATACGGTGGCCACCAGGATGGAGGTTGCTAGGAGTACAAGAGGTCACATCAGTGGGGGGCACTTCCCTTTCCCCTCCCAGGGCACTAGCGGGTCAAGCAGTAGTTCTCAGGGCCTATCCTCCACACACATCTTGGAGTTTCTGCAGCTTTGTTGCTTCAAGTGTCCCTTGGGAACTTTATTTGGACACCCTTTGAAGCTCAAGAATATTGACATTATGTGGCAATGACCATCAAGTCTTCCAGCTGCCTTCCCAGCTTCCAAACTCCACCTCACCTTCCACAGTGGCAGGGGACCCTAGGATGACTTGTTCCACAGCCTCCTGCTGAACAACAGGTCTAAGATGAAGGATTTTCCTCAGTCTCCACCACCCCTTTATGGTCCAGGGATGGAGCAGGTGTCTCAGGTGTCATGGACCATCTCTAACTCAGAGGACATCAAATCCACCCAGAAGCCACAGTAGTAGCCATCAACAGAAAATGGCAAGCTTTGTGCTGGGGTGTGGCAAGGCCAGGCTCCCTAAGATGCACCTCAATTCAGAACATGCACTAGTGGTCCATCTCCCATCCCCGTGTTCCCTTGCTCATGCACTCAGCAAGTGTCTTTTAAGCCCCTGCTATATGCACTGTGCACTGCTCTGGTGGGTGATGTGCAGTAGTGAACAAGACCATCACAGTCTCTGGGAGACAGAGAAAAAGCACATAAGCAAGCCACTAAATAAACAGTCTATTTTCTGCCAGGTTCGGTGTCACTTGCCTATAATCCCAATGGCTTTGGGAGGCTGAGGATTATGAGTTCAAAGCCAGCCTCAGCAACTTAGTGAGTCCTTAAGCAACTCAGTGAGACCCTGTCTCTAAATAAAATATTTAAAAGGGCTGGGGATGTGCCTTAGTGGTTAAGTTCCCCTGGTTTCAATCCCCAGTACAAAAAAAAAAATAAATAAAAGTATATTTTCTGTGACCAAGGGCATGAAAAGAAACAATCAAGAAGTTGAAATAGAGAATATTCAAAATGGAGAACAACTCACTTTAAATAGGGGGCTAGAACCCCTTAGGTTAGGAAAGGTGAGAAGAAGATGGCATGGAAAAGAGAAAGGGGAAGGGGTCTCCCCAGAATCAGACAGAACTGCAGATGCCTTGAGATGGGACAGCAGCTATGTGTTAGGTAAACTGAGCAAGGCCAGAGAGGGGGCAGGTGCCATTCCCTTCCAGGAAGCACAGGACTGCCTGCCTGGCACAGGAGTCTAAAGACCATATTAGCCTTCTCCTCCTGCTCTTGCAGGTGACTTGGGCTCAGCTGTTCAGACTCAGGGTGGGTGCACTGGCCACTCTGGCCAGAAGGCTGGCTCCCAGTCTGGTGGAGACAACCCCCTTTGGGACTCTGTTAGAATACTCCAAATGGGAAAGGACCCTATTTAGTCCAGATACGTCACTGGCAATCCAATAACTAGAAGTCCCTCAAACTCCTAATCTCCCACTTAGGGAAGCTGGATAGTAGGAAAGCTTCCAATACGATCAGGCCATCACACAGTTTTGCTCCGTCTAAAATCCAATGGAAGCCCAGCCCAATTCTTGATTCATCTGGCCAGCTGGGGATTAGATAATCCTAGAATGCCAAGCCGTGAACAGAGGAAAATGAAGGGCTTGTCTGGCCCTCTGGGCAGCTGGAGAAAGTAAGTAATGCTTTTCCAATCATACTTAGACCCTCTGGTCTCTGGGCTTTGGCTAAACTCCAAGAGGCAACTACTGATGAAGGGACCCCAAGCTGAACGTATCTGATGAAGAGATGCTAATAAATGCTTAATAGTAGCTTCAGTTTTCTACTCTATCATTTATTATATAATATAATATGCATGCTATATAAAATCATGTCATGAAATAAAATATAGAAGAAACTTTTAAACCACCTATAACTTCGCTACCTCAACATTAATATTTTTTTCTGTATAGAGTTACTTCTAGTCTTTGCCTTTAAACACTTTTACCTAGTTCTAGTCATATCTGCTCATACTTGTGTTTTTAAATTTTATATTGCATGGTGAAGTCTTTTCCACATTCTTCCCAGCCTTTATAGTTAACATTTTAATAATGATATTATTATACTCCCAACCAAATGTACTATAGCTTATCAAAGCAATGCCTTTCTTTTGGACATTTATGATTTTAGCATTTTACCATCATGAAGAGACCTGTCATCAATATTTTCATGCCTATCACCTTTTTCACAATTTGTAAGAAGCTTGATATTATTAATTTTGAAGACATTTGTTCTTGGTAGCATTAGGTCTTTTTCAACGGTCCATTACTTTTCTTAGAGACACTTCTAAATGCAGGTGATTTATTATACAGCTGCTTCCTGGTGAAAAACTCTCTCTTAATGACTTATGATGCCAAAGATACAGGCGTTGACTCAGCAAACTTCCCCTTAGCTCATCTGGAACGTCCTGGGCTTTTCCCTTGCGTGAGAGGCTCTGGGGGAAGAGTCCTATTCTATTCCAGTTAATGCAACAACATCTCCCTCTTATATGCACCTTATCTTTTTTTATGTAGCTTCATAGAAAGAAAAATGCAAGCCTCCCTTGGGAGAGAGAGAGCAGGAAGGGGCCTGTCCTTAGTCAACAATGATCCGCCATCTGGAAGGGAGCTCCAACCAGAGAGGAGCAGCGTGACACACAAGTCAGAAGTCCTTTCAGCGGGCACGGCCTGTGGGCTCTGCACACCTTAGTGTCCTAGGTCTGTCAGAAACCTATAAGGAGATGCCATGGACTGGGCAGTTTGTAAACAATGGACATTTTTTTTTTATAGTTGTGGAGGCTGGAAGTCCAAGATCATGGTACCAGTAGATTCACTTCTGGTGAGGACATTCATTTCCTGGCTCCCAGATGGCACCTTCTTGCTGTGTCCTCACACCGTGGAAGGGACCATGAA
Organism: Spermophilus citellus; assembly: GCF_964194105.1. Lineage (NCBI taxonomy): Eukaryota > Metazoa > Chordata > Mammalia > Rodentia > Sciuridae > Spermophilus > Spermophilus citellus. Next base: position 85,346,111 of record NC_138195.1, read on the forward strand.
GCTCCCAAGGGTGTGTTTTATAGGGACACTAATCCCACTCATGAAGGCTCTGCCCTCATCTCTTCCCAAAGACCCCACCTTCCAATACTATCACCTTGGGGTTAGGTTGGGAACTATGAATCTGGGAGGGGCCCAAACATTGAGACCAAGGTACCTGGGACAAACTTCATGGGCGTTTTCTTAATCTTACTGAGTTAGAAGTGCTCACTGCATTACAGGATCCGACACTGAAGAGCATGCTTTGTAACTTTCAAATCTGTATTTATCCAACCCTTGGCACTCACAGACAAGCACCAAACAAGAGCACATGCAGCCCGGATACTGAGTCCATCTCCACATCTTTAGCCTCATAAGTCATTAAAAGGGGTTTTCACCAGGAAGCAGCTTTATACTAAATAATTTGCATTTAAAACTGTTGGTAAGAAAAGCAAAAGACACTTGAAAAGAAGATGCATTACCATGAACGAATGTACGAAAAATTAATAAATCCATGTGTTCTCAAAGTGGGGTGCTTAGAGAAAATTTTTCCCTGAAGACTTTTTTTTCCCCCTTCGAGGAAAGTATAAAAAAAGGGGATAGGAGGTGGACAAGGGGCAAGAGAGCACTGTTCACAAAAGTTTCATTTTTGACAACTTGGTTAAGATGACCCAATACAATTCCTAGCTCTCCTAAGCAGAAGGGGTAAGAAGTTACACCTGCGGCAAACTTTGGTAAATCTAAAGAATGACATTTTTGAGAATGACTTTTTATCAATCTAGCCATAATTATCAGTGGAGACTTCATGTTACTATAAAATAAAAATGCCAAGGAATTCACTTCTTTACTGTCAAATTGAGATTTGATGGAAGAAACAGCCAGGCAATTAATTATATTTAGGAACCATGCATCTTGGCTTTGAAGTTAACTGTATTTCCCTGTGGCTTTATATTGGGAACAGCTTTTATTAAATTCAATTACTTTTCCCTCTGGTCTGCTCCATAAAGAAAGGTACACTCACAGAGGAAGACAGCTCTTAGCCCAACTATTTCCACTGGAAAGATGGTGATGGAGTGGCTTTGGCCGCTAATATGTATCCGACCTTTATGAGCACAATAACAGATGAGAGGGAGTTTCTGGTGGTCTTCAAGTTTCACCACTCTCTTGTCAGCCAGCAAAGCAAAGAATGCAAGGGTCTTTTCCTCGTCTATGTTGCCTACATTCCCACCCCAGAAGGGAACAGCTCAACTCACCCACAAACCCTGGAACCAAGGGACTCCTCCCAAGAGATCTGTAGATGCATAGTCACTGGGATGGGGAAGAACCCTGAACAAACAGCCCAGAAAGATCACGGGAAGGAAAGTCACCAATTCTAGACCAGCTCTGTTCCAGCCAAAAGAGGTTTCATCTTTTCTGCTCCATAAACCTCCTGTTCTTCATCTGACCAGCAGGCAGACATGGTACCTCTGGACCTCCCTTTCACATATGGCTGTCATTAGGATCAAACAAGACAGTGAGATAATAAATGAGGGATAATTGCAAAGCATCGGTAGGAGTGTTGGTAATAATGTATGAACTAGCAAATTTCTGCTTCAATGTCATTTAAAACAAAGTGTGGCTTTAATAATTCGCTTGTCCAAGTGTGCTGAGATATATCTCACTGTAAGAATGGTTTCCCGGGCTGGGGATGTGGCTCAAGCGGTAGCGCGCTCGCCTCGCGTGCGTATGGCCCGGGTTCGATCCTCAGCACCACATACAAACAAAGATGTTGTGTCCGCCGAGAACTAAAAAATAAATATTAAAAATTCTCTCTCTCACTCTCTCTCCTCTCTCACTCTCTCTTTAAAAAAAAAAAAAAAAGAATGGTTTCCCCTCCCTGAAATACACAGGCCAAAATGTTTTTAAGAGCTGATGCATTGTTTGATTGGAAAGTGACTGAAAAACTTGACTGTGTTGCCCACCAGTCAGGTGGCAGCTCCCAATGAGGGCATTTTCTAACCGAAAGTATAATGTATTTCTGCAATAAAATGACCAATTTTACAAGTCCCAGGCATTGCTTAAAAAATGGTTGTATTAGGATCAAAAGCTTCAGTGCCACCTGGGACCAATAAGTGGTCTGTTTCTTCCAGAAACATCACCTACTTCAGCCCCAATCCTGGCTTTAGTGAAATTAAGAAGCACAAGAAAACACAAGGCAAACTCAAAGAGCTCTAGAAGAATTATGTAGGCAGAATCCAATATTAAGATCAGGTCATTTTCCTCCAAGTTTGTCACCCAAATGAGCCAAGGTTAAAGTACAATCAGCACGATTTCTACTTGACAGCACTTCCAAGGCCAGATTCAAGAGCTCAGCGGGAAAATCTGTAAGAAGCCGCCTGGCTAAATGGAACTGAATCTGTGGTTCAGAGTCTGCTGTCTTCCCTGGATTTTCATTGTTAATATTGTGGATGTGTCACTTTTATCACCTGTGCCACTTCTGTCACTTAGAGTATCTTTGTGACAAAAGATCATTAAACTGCCACATTGAGACATCGAGTGGATGGAACGTGTCTTCTGGTGTTTTCTTTGGGTGCACTGTGCGCCAAAGCTCAGTGGGCTTTAAGAGAAATGAAAAACGCAGGCATCCAGAAATGTTGGCATCAAACCACTGAAGAGTTCTACTCACTGGCCCAGAGAATGGGATCGGGATGGAGCATGGGGCAGGTTCTGAGATGGGTGTGCTCTGAGTACAGTTTGATCAGCCTGGACGGACAAAGAGTAACTTACACAAGACGGCGGCCTACTTCATTATAAAGGTCGTGTCGATTGTCTGCCGTGTGCAATGTGTTCATCTAAGGTCCTGGAGAAAGATACAATGAATCTGCAGCTTGTGAGCTGAATCCAAAGAGTTGTGTGTCTTGTTAATGTATTTATCTGAAGAGAGAAGCAAAGGGCCAATGCACGTTAACTACTCAGTAAACACTTCCTACATGAAAAAATAAACAAACTAATGGCATTTAAGATTAGGTATAGGCCACCAGCAAGATGAAAAAGTGAGTAGAGGCATTTAAACCATTGCCTTCAATTCCAATGACCCCCCCCCAAAAAAAAATGGGGAGGAAAGGGCAATTTTGGGTTATTTCTAGAAACTAAGAAGGGTGCCAACACACTTTACCCCTCATCACTTAAGGATGTGCAAAATTATTAGAATTCAATATTTGTCAATAGTTCCTTAAGATAAAATATATGTGCAGCGCCATGAAGAAGTCTCAAATATACCATCCTATGACAGACACATGCAACCATGTGATCTAATGAGAAGAAAGTATGATCACCAGCACATTCCCTCCAGTCCCATTTCTGTATAAATCTCCCTCCAGCATTCCCAGAGCAAGCTGCAATTCTAACTTTGCTCCTGCCATGGGTCAGTTGTATCTATTCTTAATGCAGAATCAATGGAATTGTATAACATATACTTCCATATAAGACTTCTTTTACTAGGGCAATGTGTTGTCTTGGCTTCTTTCAGTAGTTTGATACTTTTCACTGCTCCATAGAATTTCGTTCTGGGAATATACCCTCTATTAGCTTGGTAGTTTTATATATATAGCATTATTATTTTAACAGCTACTCTGGACACTTTTTAAATTATCTGCTTATTTTGAGATCATCATAGATCGATTCACAGGCATCTCTAAGTCTAATTTGTCTGCTTTTTCTTTTGTTGTCTGTGAAGCACTTACATTTAAACCTCTTGACTGTTGAGTCTGAAGTTTCAATCATCTGTGGGTCTTTTTCTACTTGCTTTTTTGCTCTATCACCCTTGCTATTGGTCATATTCCTCTCTTTGCAAGTCTAGTCTTATTGGTGCACAATTGATAATGTGTATAAAGAATCATGGAGGCTTCACATTAGGTCTTTCACCAGTGACGGTGTCTTTTTTCCTCTGGCAAACAGATAAATGGAAGGACTGTTCACTGAATCCCAATCAGGGATGGAACTCAGGCAGGACTCAGTTGATATTTCAGTAACATATGGTTCAGTTTGCTGAGTGTGGTGGTGCACACCTGTAATCCCAGTGATTCAAGAGGCTGAGGCAGGAGGAGTGCAAGTTGGAGGCCAGTCTTGGCAACTTAGCAAAATCCTGTCTCACAATAAAATATTTAAAAAGGAGCTGGGGATGTAGCTCAGTGGTAGAGAACCCCTGGATTCAGCCCTTAGTACCAAAAAACAAACAAACAAACAAACAACAAAAAAACAAATAAACAAACCAAAAAAACATCCCAGCAGCTCAGGAGGCTGAGACAGGAGGATCGAGAGTTCAAAGCCAGCCTCAGCAAAAGTGAGGTCCTAAGCAACTCAGTGAGACTTTGTCTCTAAATAAAATACAAAACAGGGCTGGGGAGATGGCTCAGTGGTTGAGTGCCCCGAGTTCCAAAAAAAAAAAAAAATCTGATTCATCTCTATTTCTCAGGTATAACACCCCTAGACTTTGGATGGAGAGCATGGGTGCTCTGCCCTAAAAGACTGCAGATTAATTTCGTTCTTTAGAAGTTTTGAGAATGATTTTTCTGTTCAATCACTCAGAATTTAGCCAGTGTCACAGATGACCAAATTGTGTACATAGAATAACTAAAAGAATTGACCAATAAATACATAAATAATCTCTTAAAATTAATAAGTGATTATTGCAAGGCTACAGAATATAAAGTTAATATACAAGCATCTTTTGTCTTTCTATATACCAGCAATGACAGTAAAGGCTGAAATTAAGAAGAAATAATCATTCACATTATTACCCAAAGCAATAAAATGCATAGGTAAAAACCTAGCAAACCATGTATAAAATCTGAGTGAATAAACTCATAAAACTATGATGAAAAAAGCCAAAGGACTAACTAAATGGAGTTATTCCATGTTTAAGGATAGGGAAACTTGTTAGCGTTAAGATGTTAATTCTTCCAAAATTTATGTCCAGATTCAGCACAATCTCAGTGAGAATTCCAGAAAGTTATTTTTGTAGATATCAACAAACCGATTCTAAAATCTACATAGAGAGGCAAAAGACCTAGAATATCTATCTAACAAATGTTGAATAAGAGAAAGTTGGAGGACTGTGATTACCTGACTTCAAGAACTAGTATAAAGCTAAAATAATCAAGACAGTATGGTCTTGGTGAAGGAAAAGACATATCAGTAAAACAATAGAGAGCCCAGAAGAAACCCATGTGGATACTGTCAGATGATCATTGACAAAGGAACAGAGAGAAGTCTCTCCAGAATGTGGTACTGGAATAATTGGACATCTACATGCAAAAAGTTAAAACATAGAGCTTATACTTTTTGCAAAATTTAAGTCAAAATGCATCATAGACCAAAATGTACAATGCAAAAATATTAAATTTTTAAAATATAACAGGAGAAAATCTAGAAGACCTTGGTTATGGTGATGACTTTCCAGATATCATTCCCCAGACACCATGAGTGAAAGAAATAATCAATAAATTGAACTTCTTTAAAATGAAAAACAACTGCTTTGTGGAAAACAAGATAAAGAGAGTAAAGAGAAAAGCCAAAAATTAGAAAAAATATTTGCAAAAGACATATCTGATAATGACTGTTATCCAAAATATACAAACTCAAAATTCAACAACAAAAAAAACAGGTTTATTAAAAATGGGCTAAAGATCTGAATAGATATCTCAGTAAGGAAAATATAGAGATGCAAATAAACACATGAAAAGATGTTTAACATCATATGTTATTAGGAAACTGCAAATTAAGATGAGATCTTATTATATTCTTAACGGGATGGTCAAAATCCCAAACACTGGCAACACCAAATCTCGATGAAGTTGTAGAACAAAGGGAATCCATTGCTGTTGGAAATCCAAGATGGCACAGCTACTTTGGAATGGTTTGGTAAGTTTCTTATAAAGCTAAACATACTCTTCCCGTATGATCAGGAAATTTCAATTCTAGGTACTGACCTAAGTGAACCAAAAACTAATATTCACACAAACATTTACATTTGGATGTTTATGACAGCTTTATTTAAAATTTCTAAAACTTGCTGGGCATGGTGCTACGCACCTTCAATACCAGCAAATTACAAGTCTGAGGCAGGAGGATCACAAAGTTTGAGGCCAGCCTGGGCAACTTAATGAACCCTGTCTCAAAATAAAAATTAAAAAAAAAGATTGGAGATATAGCTCAGGGATAGAGTGCTCCTGGGATCCATGTCCAGTACAGTTAAGAAAAAAAAAAAAAAAAAAAGGAAATTTAAAACATAATTTATGAAACTAGGAAGCAGGCAGTAGGTGACTAGATGAAATTGTGATACATTCCATCCAAAAACAAACAAACTACCACCATGCCATGAAAAGGAACAGAGGTACCTTAAATGCATTTGACTAAGTGAAATAAGTCAATCTGAAAAGATTACATACTGAATGATTGTAAGCATGGAACATTCTTGAAAAGGCAAAATCATAGAGACAATAAAAAGATCAGTGGTTACCAGGAGTTGCAGGAGGGAGGAGGGAGTAAGAAGGACACAGAGGCTATTTGGGGCAGTGAGTGTATTCTACACAATACTCGAGGTTGGATACATGTCCTCCTCCGGTATACATTTGTCAAAATCCTCACCAAGAGTGAGCTGAGCCTTAATGTAAACTATGGGCTTTGGTAACCACATTGTGCCAGTGCAGGGACCTGGATTGTGACACTCACACCACTCTGCTGTGGGGTGCTGGTGGTGGTGATGCATGGGTCAGGGTGAGGCATTGGTTGGAAATGTCTGTACCTTCCACCCAATTTTGCTATGAAAAAAAAAAACTGCTAAAAAAAAAGAAATTTATTAAAAACAAAGATAAACGCAGCCGAGGTCTGGCAGGGAAGGCTGGCTCTGCATTTGTGGCTGGCTTCTTCTCTTTAGTGGGACTTGGCCTCTAAGTGCTATGAAATCGTGGAAGATTTCATTCTGGCTTTTAGAAGCTTCCAGTCTATTGCTGGAAGTAAAACTTATGTCTCAAAGTGTTGAGAGCCACAGCCAAAGGGGCCCCAGCAAACTTCCAGCTGATTGGCTCCTCTGCGATGATGCTCATTGGGCTGTTTCCCTGCCCTTTCAGACCACAGAGCTGCTCATTGGGGGACTCTTTTGGCTCCGCCCACACGACCCAGCCAATCGACCTCAAGACCGGGAGGAGTGGGGGTTGAGAGGCTTGTGGGAAGCCGGTGGTGGCAGTTGGGCTCTGAGGGAATTCCTGTAGAGCTCGTGTGGTGAACCGTGTGTCCTAAAAATAAAGTTTGTTTCTGCTTGACAAGTGGCTCCTGCATTGTGCTGAGCCAGACTGCGGCATCAAAGTCAAGTATAGCTTCCCAGACCACATCAGAACTCATGTGTTCTGATGTACCGCAAGAAAACTTACCGAGTGTCTGACTGTCCACCTGACCACCTGGTTTGTCTTTCCTTAGGAGAGCCCTCTGCCCAAGGTGAGTCTGCACTCAGCCTTGGAAATGCACCTGTGGTGGAAAGTGGTAGAAAATAAACCCCTCTCTTTGAGCCACAATGATGGGTAGGCAGTGACATCTCTGACTTTCTTGAAGTGATATCACTTGCTTTCTGTATTTTATACCAATGATGTTCAGTTTTAAAAAATCCCTCTCGATTATATGCTTCAAATCATATCATATCATAACATCGATGACTATGACCAACCAGCTGTAATTTTATGTGAGAGTGCAGAGTTTTTCACAATACTTTCATCTGGAATGTGAGCAAAATTTATTCAAAGACAACTGAGTAGGCTAACACAATCCACTTCTGAGGAATAAAGTTTTCTAGCTATTTACAGTAAAGACGGGATAGGAGGAGAAAGGCTGATTGCACAATCTTAGAAAAGTGAGGGCTGAATGACCTAACCAACAATAAGCTCATCTTTGAAGAATTTGGGGGATGACATTATTGTGTGTGTAATGATGAATCAGAACAGAGATATGCAAAATCATCTGACAAAGGCAAAGGGCCTCCGAGGACTTCACTGTTGCACTGTAACCTGACAGAATCTATCCTGTTGCAAAACAAAACTAATAATAAAAAGAGCTTGGGATGTGGCTCAATGATTAAACATCCCCAGAGTTCAATTCCCAGTACCCAAAAGGAAAAAAAAAAAAAAGCCAGGAAGACAGAGACTTGTGTAGCCAAACAGCAGGGACAAAAGGTGGTCCACAGAGGTTGGTAACAGTCACAAGTTCTGATCACCAAATAATTCTACCTCTCTCCTTCTAGGCACATGGTAAAATTGCATTGCCTGACCCTCCCATAGTCGGAGTAGAGCTATTTAGTCCCAGTCAATAAGTTGTGAACACAAATAATGTGTCACTTCTAGCCTTGAGGATTTAACTAGTTTCTAGAGAGATCTCTTTTCTTCTACTATAGTCACCAAAAACATTCCATAGAGTGTCAACTCCATCATCCAGGGTCCTAGAATAAAGAAATCTCAGAGAAGAGCCTTCAATCAACCTGCAATGGATTTGTAGCAGAGGGAAAAATACAGGTTTGTTGTTTTTAGGTACTGAGATTTGGGAGGTAGTTGGTTATTGCAGCATAACCTTGCTGATCCTGACTGGTACAGTATCCATGCTCTCTAGGAGAGAGCTCCCTCACCTAAGGAGTCCATCTGTCAGGACTCCATCTCATTTAAAGAGTAAAAAACTGAATACTTCAAGATGTCTAAATATCACTGAATATCCAATTCTTAAACAATTCATACAAACAACTCCCCTGGCTCTGACCCCAGATGCATCCAGTGACCTCATTACAATTGGGCATTGCATAAGCAATTGCTATGGAGAAAGATACCAGTTCCTTGAGACTGGCTAAAGTCGATGGATCTTCCCTCAGTGGCTGACAAATCAGACCTCTGAGTGTGGAAAAAGCCAGAGATTTTTTAAAGGCCAACTGAGGGGCTTAAGCAATAAAGGGATTTATTGCCCACATAGCTAAAATATTTTACAGTCATATAAGCTTCAGTCACAGTTCAAGTCAAGGGTTCCTGGTGTTCTCTGAGGTCCAAATATGTTTCTCCCACATTCCCCCACCTTTGCTTTGCTGGATGTGATGATGTTGCCTCAGGCTGGCTTCCCTCAGATACAGCAGATGACTGCTCCCACGATTCCAGGCTTTACACACTCACATGGTCTAGAAGAAGAGGGAATGTCTTTATCCCAGAACCCCAAACCAAAGACTTGAGATTAACTCATTGAATCATCTTGGAACCATGCCTCCCTCAGAATCCATCATTGTGGGGAAGAGTAAAAGGAGATGAACAGAAGGTTCTGGGTGACGGGCTTGACCTAAGTCATGAGCTCCATCTAGTTCAGGAGGCTGGGATCAGCTTCCCTGAATCACAAGAAACTCTATCCATAAATATGGATTCTTGGGAAATAGCTCAGTTTATTTTGTGTTATCATAACAGAAGAGACTGGGTAACTAATAAAGACTTAGATTCCTTTCTCAGAGTTCTAGGGGCTTGAAGTGCAAGGTCAAGGTGTCACCTCTGGGGAGGGCCTGTGTGCTGTGTCATCCCATGGCAGAAGGCAGAAGGGCAAGAGAGCAAGTGCAAGGGAAGGAGAGAGAAAGAGAGGGCTGAATGCACATGTGTACCAAACCTACTCTGTGATAATGAACCCAGTCCCTCCATGATGGCTTTAGTCCATTCATGAAGGCAGAGCCCTTAGGACACACCTCTCAACGGCGTGGCATTGGGGTCAAGTTTATAACACACGGACATTGGGAGACACTGTTAAATCATAGACAGTATGGTTGTGTGCACATTCTACATTGCCAGCTAGTTCTCTCTCTTAGTAAAGGTCCAACCTTCACTTTCCTCCAAACTCTGCACATGAATTTTGATGCCATATAGCAACCAGTCCCCTTTCTCTCTTTTCCTCACGCCCCACAACTGCATCTGTCTGCACACACTGGCTGTTCCTCAATCCTCGGTGCCTCCTCCACAGCTTGTGCTCAGTGGCCTACCAGAGTGGGCCATCGTTTTAGACTTCTTTGTTCCACATGAGGCACATGCTGCCGTCGTCTGCAGGTCAGACTATTCCAGAGGGCTCAGGTGTCTTTCTACATGGATTCCAATCTAAATTTCATTTTGTGTCACCTTAGAATCTCAAAGAAGGAGTGGGAGGCATTGGAAGAATCAGACCACCATTATTAGAAGATTTCCCTGGAACGAGGACAGGCCTAGTCTTCTTGGGGTGCAGTAGTTTCAAACTTCTATTATTTCAACTTAGTTTCCATTTCTCCTCCATCAACTATGTCCCTCCCCAGTGCTAGCAAATGTTGACTAAACCTTACTACATACCTTTCATGTACTCATTGAAGGTTTTTACCTTTAATGCTAACCACAACCTAATTACCTCCTTTTAATGGCAAGGAAACTGAGAATCTGAGAAATTTGGTGGCTACTCAGTCAAAGCCACATAGTTGGAAAGTGCCAGGGTTGAGATTAAAATCCTGGCAGACTGGCTCTGGCATCCACATCTGTAGCCACTCTGCTGACACTTCCCTGTCATTCAGGATGATCATGGCCCAAGGCTTTTTCAGCAAAATATTTTGAACGAATCAGTTCAATAACTTCCTTCAGTAATATAATTAATGAAGTAAATAGTAACAGTAAGAAGTCATGGGATTCTTACTGTGTACTCAGCTTTATGCTAAGCCATAAAAATATAAAGCTGTTTATGTCATATAATAATATCCTGGGGGAAATGGGGCTTAGAGAGCTCAGGTAACTTGTTTAAGGTCACACAATGAGTTAGAGGGGAGGACTGGGTTTGAACCCTGAGCTCTTGATGCCATATCTCATGACCTTGGCCACTGACCTGTGGAAAGTTTGCATTTTGGTCTTTTGGTCAAGATTTTAGATCAAGAGGGAATCACAGTTTCTCAATTTTGAAGTCTTTTATCACCCATAATCCCAGGAGCTCAGTAGACCAGGGCAGAGGCACACCGGGTACTCAATATTTCTCCAAACTGACACAGCTAATAGCTGGTTTTTTGAAGTCTGGCGTTTAGATGACGTTACCTGACAAAGACGCGCTGGCTCGATTCTGTGTTAGATACCATGATAAACTGGCTTTGCAGAGGAAAGAAAACATATAGAATCCCATTTCACACCTATTATACTGTCAAGGGTATCGTAGCTTATAACCAGCAATAAAAGCAAGACATCAGACATCAATCACTCTGAGCACAAATTATCAGGTCTAAGCAAGATATTAAGCAAGGACTTGTTGAGGTTCTGGTTTAATATTTCCAGTTTAGGGATTAACAAATTGAATAGCACCAAAATTAAAGAAATGCTCTGTTAAATGAGAAACTGTACAAGTGCATCATTTATGAACCACAAATCTCCACGCCTCTCTCAGTGTTGGCAGCGGCCAGATGACTCATGGTGAAATAACCTTAAAACTTCTAATTCTGAACCCTTGGTCATCTCATCCCCTACTACCCCGTACTGTTCCTCTCTAGTCTCACTCGCCTCAGGAATGGGCCTCCTATGGAGGGCACAGGAGGCCTGTAGGGCCATTCCTGAGCATTTACAGTCAGGTCCATCTGGATAGTATCTCAGCTCTGCCTACCTCATCTCCACCTTCATCCCAACAGCTATTATCCCTTCTTGGATGTTAGCAATGCCAGTAGCAGTCACATTTTTAGTATATCTTAAGTCCAAATAGTCCCTCCCAATCTCTTCTCAATGCTGCAGCTTGAATCATAATTTCAATATCAAAAGCTGATCTTTCACCCCATTCCCATGCTTAAAATGCCTCAAAGGTTTGGCAGTATACAGAGGCTCCGCCCACTGACAGATTCCACCTGTACAATGGTGCAATACCCATCCACCAGTCTGCTTTTTACTCTCAGTTTTTATATAACAGGATTTTTTAAAGCTAATTTTGCCCAAATGTAGACTGATGAGAGTATTCTGAGCACAGTTAAGTTAGTCTAGGCTAAGCTGTGCTATCTGGTAGATTAAGTGTATCATAGGCATTTTTTCTTATATTTTCAACTTCCAATAGATTTATCTGGATGTAGCCCCATTGCATATTGAGAAGAGTCTATATTTCAAATGATATTGCCCCTCTTTGGCATGATCTGTTCTCCACCAGTGCCCCACCCAATCAGAACTCCTCTCCTCAGCCTCCCTCCAGCCTCCTAGCCTCCCTCCAGCCTTCCCCCAGCTCTCACTCTTGGGATCCCCACTCCATGCTCACTCCTTCTCCGGTTCTCAGTGCAAATGTTACCTGTCACAAGAGGCCTTCCTTGACCATCTGCATTGTCAGATAAACTACAGGACACCAAGTTAAATTCAAATTTCAGAAAAATAATGGTCACATTTTTAGTATATCTTAAGTCCAAATAGTACATGGGGCATAGTTACACCAATGACTTATTCATCTTTTATCCAAATTTCAAATTTAACTGGGCATGGTGTATTTTTATGAATTCAATCAGGCAACCCTACTGACCCAAGTGACTCCCCAAATTGTTCTCAATCACATCACCCTATTCATCTCCCTCATTCAGTCACCACCATTTAAAAATATACATGGACACATTTACTTGTTGATTGTCTCTGTCCCCACCTGGGCTCCGAGCTCTTTAAGGGCAAGACCTAGGTTTATTCCATTCATTAGTATGTGCTCAATGATTAGGATATGATGAAAGTTCAGTACATGCCTAGCAAGGAGTTCAATAAATATACAACAAATGAATAAATGTGTATTATTTTAGCAAAAGAGTGAGCATCCTCTTTTAAAGAACTTCTTCCTAAGTAACATGGCAAAATTTCACAAACCAAAGCAATAGAATATGTAATCACAATCCGATTAGCTCAGTAATTAGACCTTAATGTAACTAAGTTCAGTGGATGGTGAATTGAGGAGGCTCAGTGTTGAGCAACATTAATGTTACTTTGAAATCTTTCCAAATGATAAGAATCACTGGAGGATCATGAGTTCAAAGCCAGCCTCAGCAACTTCGTGAGGCCCTATGCAACTTAGTGAGATCGTGTCTCTAAATAAAACACGAAAAGGGTTGGGGATATGGCTCAGTGGTAAAGTGCCCCTGGGTTAAATCCCCAGTACAGAGAGAGAGAGAGAAGGAATTGTAATCCTAGTACTCTATTTGGCTCAGTGGTGAGAAGTATTTATAAATTAATACTAATTAAGACATTAAAACTGGATTTAACCTAAAATTGTGCTACACCTTTATTTTGCAGATGAGAGGGAGGGAGGAAGAGAATGGACATATAAAATAAAGTTGACTTCATCTTGCACAGTAGAAAATTATAAAAATGAGGATCTAAGAGAGAGCACTATAAATTTGAAAGAGAAATGGAGATAAGTATCAAAAGCAAGAAATAAAATAAGCTTCCAGAGAACTCAAGTAGGGTTGGACAGAGGGGAAGGAAGGTGTGGGATCATCATTTTTAATATTTTGCATTATAGAAATTACAAACATCTTAAATTATATGCATATATTACTTGGATGAAAATGTATTGGACAAAAACTTGCATCAGCAAAAAAAAGGCATAAAACAAAAAATGATAATCTTTCTATTACATGCTGAGTTAGTTAGGGTTCTCCTGAGAAGAATCAACAAATAGTGCACACACACACACACACACATACACACACACACACAGAGAGAGAGAGAGAGAGAGAGAGAGAGAGAGAGAGAGAGTTTGAGTTGAAGGATTTCAGTCACGTTGTGTCAAAGTCCAGAAGTAAGGCTTTTAGGAGCTGATTGAATCATAAGCATAAGGGCTTTAACCTCATTAGTGGATTAATCCATGAAGTGGATTATTGGGAGCTGGGACCTGGTTGGAGGAAGTAGATCATCAGGTCACTGAAGGCATGCCCTTGGGGACTATATCTCATCCCTGGAAACTTCTTCTTTATCTCTCTGCTTCCTGGTTCCCATGAGCTGGGGAACTTGCCTCTGCCATGTCCTTGTGCCATAAGGTTCTGCCTTGGAGCCAGATGACCATGGATTTCACCCTCTGAAATCATGAGCCAAAATAAATCTTTCCCCCGTTAACTTGTTTATGTCAGGTGTTTTGGTCACAGAAAGCTAACACACCCAGCTCTCTTCTTTTCAACTTAGTGGGAAGTGATATTTCATTGCCCTCTGAATCCAATGAGTATTTCTAGAATTAACACAGTAAAATTTCTCTGAAATCTCAAAAAAGTCTTTAAAAACTCAATTGTGTTCATCCCCAGACCTGGAAGGTAGATGATTCTCATTTATAGTTGACTCATCCCACACCAGAAGGTAGGGTCAAAATCTTTTTCTTCCCATCAGTAAGTGCTTTGAGACATTTACCTGTGAAATTCTGACTTCCACCTACAGATAAGAAGGTAGGGATGGAGCTTGCCTTTCTTCTCCTTGTACTCTTTTGGGCAATAAGAAGACAGACTTTCTACCTCTGACCATGATGGCACATGCCTCTAATCCCCACAGTTTGAGAGGCTGAGGCAGGCAGTTCATGAGTTCAAAGCCAGTCTCAGCAATTTAGCGAGGTCCGAAGCAACTCAGACCCTGTCTCTAAATTAAAAAAAAAAAAAAATTTAAAAAAAATTTAAAAAGGGCTGAAGATGTGAGATGTGGCTCACTGGTTGAGCACCCCTGGGTTGAATCCCAGCTACAAGGACAATAAAAAGGAAGACAGACTTTGTATTATGGAGTTTTTTAAAGTTATATAGTAGAGCTCCACGGCATAGTTGATAGAGCGAGCCTTTTCAAATGACTTTTTTAAAAAAGAAAACTTTACAGTCTCAATTTAAGATGAAAAACATCTCTGGACACAGAGCAGCTTAATAAGAGAATAAGAAGATGACTAGGGCAGAGTCCTGAGGATGTCACCTTGTCATTATCGACGGTATTTTCTTCCTTTTTAGCATGGCATAATGTAATCCTCCAATGCTTAGGTACTTAAAAAATATTTTCCCTGCAGCAGCAGGAGTGATTATCATGAATGATAAGTGAATTTGTCCGCATTAGCGCACCCAAGTAGCTCCCATCAATCCACACCGAGACGTGCCTGAGGCTGGGGGACTCCTGAGGCTTGGGCTGAGGCTCTACAGAGCGGCTTGGGTGGGTGCTGTCCTCTGTTTTTCCTCCTAAGATTGCAAGAATATTATGTGTAATCTAATATTTGCTAAAATATTGAAAACTCCTTTTAATTGAATAAATTTACCAAAAAACTTCATGGATTTAAATGGTCTTACGAGTCATTTGCCAGAAAAGATTGATTCCTCTAATAGGATCCAGCTGTAACTTGCCTTGAGCATGGTACAAATTCTTTAGGGGAACTGATGGCTTTTTCTTTTTCTTTTCTTTCTTTTTTTTTTTTTGTCGTTTGTCAGTGTAGTTGAAAATGATACTCAAGAGTTCTATTTATCAGTAGGGGAAACTTGTTTAAACACATTCAGAATGCTGCTCCTGTTTTTATTGAATCTAATCCTTCTGTTTCTCTTGTTAATAAGGTTTAAATATAAACACAATCAAATTTGTTCTTTGTGAGCTGTTAAAGCCCAACAGTAATACAAAGCGAACCAAAATAGCTCTCCAGAATTCAAATTTGAGATGAAATGCTGTTTATTTGTAAGGCGGAATGATAACACCTAAGGAGATCAAAAGGGGACTGAGGCAGAATCTTATGCTCAAGTGAAACTAATGACTGAATTGCAGAATCCTAGACTGAAGATTCCTCAGGACAGACACCAGGTCTTAACCTCATTGTAGCCTGGGTTCCTGGAACAAGCCCATCTCCCTGGAGGTAACTGTTGATTGGCTTATTATTATGGAATTGCAGTGACCACCATAAATAACACCCCCTTCTTCCAACCTGAGACACACAGAGGATCAGACAACTGGAGACAAAAATGTGAGTTTTCATAAGTGGTGTATATGTTGCTCAATTTAGGTTTTCATAGTTGTCTTATATATAGGCCAGAATATTTGGGTAAGATCAAACTAAATTAGAGGACATGGCTGAATCATGCATCCACAGTGGACTTCTTAATCCTTCATCCTGAATGAGATGCACCTGGCCTCTGTGGTGATGCATGTCTCTAGCTGACTAGAGGTCCCCTTGCACAAACAGAGCTGCCTCCTGAGCTCACTGTATGACCAAGACATCCCCTGAATGCACACGTCCTGCAGACATGCTGCCCCAGAGTGAAGGTTCCCAGTATCCTCTCCAACCCACCAGTCAGCTAAGTCAGACCCTTCCAGACAGATAGCTGAAATTGTCCCAAATGCTTTTCCTTCTGGGAGAAGAAGGGAAATTGTTGCTCCTCTATAGAAATACACACCCATGGAAGTGAAAATTTAGTCAAGTGGGGGGTGTTATTTCAAAATTAAATGTTTTATTATTCTCTAAGAACTTCACGAAGAGCTGGAATTCTCAACTTTATTCTTGTTATGACCAGAGCAAAACTGTTGGCAAATATCCCTCCGGTTCACTTTAGTATTCATTCCGATGCTTAGATCCATGTTTGGAATCTGCCTTCTATTTAGATTAAACCATGTTATTGTCAAAGGCATTACTTGATCATACTTTCATGTACACATTTGCATTTTCCTTCTGTTCTCTGCCACGATTGATCTGGCCTACCGTTTTTGTAACCTGTTGCTGGGAAACTCAGTCAGCCTATGCTTAGGCAACTATTTAAATCGGGAAACTGTTCTTTAATGACCTTAATTGGCTGGAAAGAAAAATCCTTGTTAGAGTGTGCCTTCCTATTCTGTTTTGGGTTTCAGAATTTCCGGATGTGTGACAAATATTAAACAAACGATCACTTTGAGTTGGCAGTTCAGGCTCAGATCAAAGGTACCATCATCAAACACTTAGCGAGAGGTGATGAAACCTGTCGTGGCTGCAGTGCAGGCTGTAGAGCCGGCAAGGCGTCCTGGGGTGTCTGCAGTGGCTCCTGGGAGAGTCAGATCAATGAGGAGGACACCTCCGTGTTGATGTGCTGCAGGTGTCTCCTCATGCACCACTCTTTGATTTCCACATGGCTCTTTTGATATTATTCAAGCCTTGGTTCAGATCAGGTTTGACTGCTCAAAACTAAACTACTAGAATTGTGAAAAACTTGAGACCTCCTCTCTGGATTTAAAATGGTATTTTCTTTAAAAAAGAAAAAAAAAGGTAGGGGAGGTGGGGAATGTAAAAGCCCAGATCACTGTATTGTATAATCATGGGAGAGACTAGAGACTCACCAAATCTACCAACCCCACAGCACCCCAATCCTGCTGGGCTACTTCCTTGACCTACCAAATAAGAAAATAGAAGCAAACAAGTCTAGTAACTGGGCAGAATTTCAAGGCTTGCTGGTGAGTAGTTCAGGCCTTCCACTGTGTTTTGACCCTCTGTTTACATTAGTCTCTGCTATTTTGGATACCCAAGTGAGGAACTTCTACAGATCAGTACAGGGAGTGGGGGTGCCAGTGGTAACCTGCCTTCTGCATACTGTGCTCATTTGTCCAAGTGGTAAGTCCTGCCATGGGTTGCAGATTCAGTCCCTCCACATCCCAAGATTCAACCAAGCGTGGATTAAAAATATTTTTTTAAGAAATGCATCCGTATGGAACACATACAGACTTTTTTTCTCATTATTATTCCTCAAACAATATAATACAACGATGTAGGTAGCATTTACAGTGGATCAGGCCTTCTAAGTAACCTGGAGGTGACTTAACATCCATGGGAGGATGTGATGGCGATCAGGGACTTGAGCATCTGTGGATGTCGGTGTACAGGGAAGTCCTGGAATCAGTTCCCGTCAGATACTGAGGGACAATGGAACCACTTTCTAGACCACAGCACGACAGTCCCTTGGTTCACACGCTTTTCCAGTCTGGTCAGCTGTCACTTCCCTTCTAGATATATCCTGCATGATAGTCGCTGCACCAATAGTCCAACTCCACTGGAAAGGTCAAAGCTGAATCTGGGACACACAGATAAGCATTGACCCCTGAGTTTTTGCCTCCTTGCTAGAGTGGACTCAGAACATTAAAAAAAGTTGGCCTCGAGGTTGGCATCTGTTTGGGGAGTTGTTTGGAGGGTCCTGGAGATTCCTGTGGAGTGACAGGGAGGGTTTTGGCATCAACTCTCAAAGTGTGAACCTAAAGAATCAAAGCAAGAGTGAGAGGAAGGGACAGAAGGGCAGGGCAAGAGCACCATCCTGGCACGGGTGGCCTCATCAGAGAAAGCAACCGCAGAGGACCCAGACCCACCAGGCCCCGCATGTGGGGTCTGGAGCCACATGGGTCCATCTCACCCTGGCCTTCCTGCTGTCTGAAGAGGCCCAGAGCTGGACACCTGGGGAGTCTGCAGGGCTCAGGGGAGGAGGCCAGGGGTGGACGCTGACAGAGGGTCCCGACAGCCCCGGAGGGTAAAGGCCCAGGAAGCAAGACTGCCATGTGGCACCACTTCAGTGTAATTAGACAGAGGAGGGGGCTCGAGGCCCCACAGCAGACACCTGGGGGTGAATGCAGAGAGGGCCAAGGGCAAAGGTGGAGACACACAAGCCACCTGGGACCACTGATGGACACTCCCCCCAGGGTTGCCGAGTGAGGAGGCGGGTTGGGGAGTCTCAGATCAGAGGGTGGAGGCAGGCAGCGAGGTGCAGGGTCTGGAGGCACAGGGTCCAGGAGAACCCAACACAAAGGGCTGTGACCAAGGCACTGTCCCCTCTGGGTGTGCTGGGGGAGACATGCTGGTCAGGGGGTGGCAGGCAGGAGGGGAGCATTTTAAACATCTTTAAATTTGTTTTTCCTGTATCTGTTTACTAATAATGTGATTTTGTGAAAGCCAGATCAGATTTTTTCTCCTTATTTCTTATATTTTGAAAATTTCAAACTTATTTAAAAGAAAAATACACTCTCTACCCATACATATATCCTTCACTTAGATTCACAAATTGTTACCATTTTGCTACATTTATTTTAGTTTTCTAGCTCCATACTCTTTTCTAAAATCATTTGCCTGTAAGTTGCAAAAATCAAAACACTTCTAAGTACTTGAACATGCAATTTCTACAATGGCTATTGCATTATATAAATATCAACGTATCTAGGAAAATTAACATTCATTTTACTTAATATACAGTTCACATTTGTTTCCTCAACTGTGTGCCAAATGTCTTTTATTCCCTAATCCAGAACCCGTGATATTTGTGCAATGCATTTGGCTATGTCTAAAACAGACTAGAATCTTTTTCAAATTTGGAACACTTCATTTATTGTTTTTCATAACATCAAAGTTTTTGAAGATAAATGGCTAAAATGGACCATATTCTAGTTTTGTCTGATTGTTTTCTCATGATTAGATTCAAATTAAGTATCTCTGGCAAAAATATTTACCGAGGAGACCTGCCTTTCTCAGAAGGAAGCCATGGTTTAGGAGTTGTATGTCTCAACTCTGTAACAGGAAGAGTTCCCACTAAAGTAGCATTTGGCCTGTTCATTTCTTTGTAATTTATATCGACGGGCTTCTCCCCCTAAAGATTTACAAACTATTCCGGTTACAACCAGATCATTAAAATAATTATTAAACACCAGTTCCGTGCCCAACATTGAGTTTGATGTTCAGATTCCAGCTAAAGAAAACAATCTGGTGAAAGAAACGGAATTCTAGAACTTTGCTGTCCAGCTCAGAAAATTTCAAAAGAAATTCCCAGACTGAATTCCAGAGTTTATGGGGGAAACCTCGGAGAATCTGAGGAGCAGCTCCTTGCTCTGTGCTGTTCCAGCAGAGACAGCATCCGCTTTCAGGGCAGCCTGACTCATGGGTGCCCTGCTGGGACAGCCAGAGGACTCCGGAGGCCAGCTGCACAGTGGGAAAGCCCTTGGCTGCGAACTCCAAGGAGCTGGACTCTTGTTCTTGACTAGGTGTGCGCTCCTTGCCTCTAGGGGAGGGGCTTCCTTGAGGTGCTCTATATATTGTTTTCCAAATACAGACCCTAAATTATTCAGAGAAAGAGTGTCTGAAGTCAAAGTCAGATAGCCAAATTGTCCTGAAATTGATTAAAAGATATATCTTATTTCTACAAGTGGCACATGCATATTGAAAAATTAAAACAGATTAAAGGGGATTTAGGAAAAGTTAATCTGTCTCCCATGCAAATATCTAGTCCGGTTCATCAGAAATTACTGCCATCGGTCTCATCTATTCTTCCAGGAATGTTCCAGCAAATACATATATACACGTTTTAATGTGCAAATCATAGGAGCAATCTCTGCATTTTAAGTCTGTTGCCTTTGTCTCATCCCTTAACAATATCTTGGATATTTTGTCACATCAGCTTATATACACATCTTGTGGCTTTTTACTTGCTGCATAGTATTCAACTTGATAACAAGAACTATTAGACTAGTTGCTTATCTCTGGCTTTCCATTATTAAAAATGCCACAAATGCACATTTTTATACATGTTTTAAGATATTTATAAAACAGAATGCTAGAATAAAATTGCTGGGTCAAAATTGTACATCAGAGATATTAATAGACATTGTGAAATCGCCTTCCCAGGAGGAGCTTATCTCAGTCCACTCTCCAAATGACGCCTATGTTCCCTCATCCCAGCAAGCCTGCACATTCACATGGCTGACTGGTGAAGTGCTTTGCTTATTCTAGTTCACCAAGGTTTATAAAGCTGTTTGGACTTCTTTGGCCCATTCATTTTCTGAATATTTTCTAACAGTTTGTCCCTTTGCCTATTTGCCTATTGACTTAGATTACACCACTTTTGGTTCCAACATTGAAACATTTATAGAGTCAAATGGAAGCATATTTTCTTTATAGAATTTCAGTTTTATGACTTGAATAGAATCTCTTTTCTATGATTATTAAGAAACAAAACAGAACAAAAACTCCTATATCCTACTCAGAACTCCTCATCTTTTATGTTTAGAATTTTAACCCCTACAGAATCTACTTTGGTACAAGGACAGGGGCAGGATTGGAATTTGCTTTTTTCCCAGGTGATATTTCAGTGGCTTCAAGACTCTCCTGATCCATTGTTTCCCATTCTTTGGACCTTTGCTTTCATTTTTGAAGGTGGCTATGTTTCATCGCGTGAAGGCAATTATTCATAGTAAAAAGGCAAATCAGACATCATTATTCTTGTTTCTGAGAAATGTTCAGTTAGTTTTATTTAATTTAGAAGCTGCTTTTTAAAAATCCTTTTTATATTACAACTCAATCTGCTCAGTGATTTGGTATTCATTTTTCTTCAAACCAAAGAATGCATGTGTCATAAATGTTGATGAAGTTTTCTTAAGCAAAATTTAATCCATCTTTCATTTCTAAATGATATGGTTGCAATTCCAGGTAGAAAATGATAGTGAGTTGTTTGCCATGCAGCACCGGAAGGCAGGAAATGGACATTATTGCTTCAATTATTCAAGAACTGTCCCTATACTGGAGATATTTTAGTGTTTTTTTCAATCTTGCTTAGAAACACCTCCCAGGTTTCAATTACATTTATTTCAAAATTAAACTCATAGATGAACTAAGAGAGTCATGCTGGAGTTGCCTGTGAGCTCATCATTAATCCTTTATGCTAGGGAGTGTATCTATCACTAGCTCTTGCCTTGGATCTGCACTAGACAGAAGACAGGAAGTCCTGACCTCGCAGGAAGATCCCAATCAAGTTCTGCCAGCTGGTTCTGCCATTATTAACTCAAGAGCATTTAACTGGATACTTTAACTTGAGTAGGCCTTAAAAGATTTTAAAATGCTCTTCAAAGTGGGAGTGTGGGAGGAAGCATGGACTTCAGGAGCCCCGGGTAGACCTCACTAATTGGTCATGGCATTATTTCTCTTTGCCCATCTTGTTAACACTCTGCATCGTTAGTATTTAGAACAGTGTTTTGTACAAAGCAGATTTTCAGTACATGTTTGTTGGGTGGAGAGAAGAATGGATGGTGAATGTTGGATTGGATTGATGGGTGGATGAGTGTTTTAGTTAGCTTTTCATTACTGTGACCAAAAGACCTGACAAGAACAACATAAAGGAGGGAAATTTACTTTGACTCTCCATTTCAGAGATCAGTCCCTGGTGGGCCAACTTCATAACCAGAGGCCATGGGGAAGGGAAGTAGCTCAGGACATGCCAACCAGGAAGCAGAAAAAACATAAATCCCACAGGCACAACCCTAGTGACTCACTTCTTCCAGCCACACCTTACCTGCCTAGAGTTAACACCCAGTTAATCCACATCTGTGTGGATAGATTAATCCACTGACTAGGTTAAAGTTTTTGTAATTTAATCATTTCACATGTGAACATTTTTTTGCATTGTCTCACACATGAATTTTGGGAGGACACCTCATATCTACACAATAATGACACCGCCAAGTGAAGCCTCAGCAACTTCCACAACCCAGCAGCAACTATTGGCCGATCCATTAACACTCAAGATGAAATCTATTTACCAGGCCTCATTGAGGTTTTATTCCAGACTCATTCTTCCTGACTAGTTAATGAAATTCATGTATATTAAGGAAGCACTTTACAGAAAAGGCTATCTTGCTTGATGTTCTTGCCACAATGATGTATTATTTACTTTGCATCATGATATAATTAAATAAACTTTTTATGTCTAGAATTTCTGTAAGACTCCTAAACAAAAGGATGGATGTTCTCCCTGTTTCAATTAGGGACCGCTCAAGGTTTCTTTCCTTCTCCTTAATTACAAATATAAGTCAAATTAGAATGGGAGCTCCTCCCTCCATCGAGGACAACGGAAAGTGTTTTATAATAACCATAGTTGCCATATTTTAAAGTGTAGATAATTAAAATCTCAGCATGTTGCCCTCTGAATCACATGCAACAAAAAAGTAAAACCTTCTTGCAGTGTTTGAAAGAGCCAGCCACTGCACTCTTCCCTCCCCTTCCCCCTCAAACATGCATTTACTGAGGACTGGATATGACCTGTGAGTCACAAGCAGCAGGGAAGCAAAGGTGAGCAGGCGCTTTCTCCTGTGTGTGCACAGAGCGGGGCTCTGGGACAAGTCCACCAACGTCTCCAGGGGCTGGGAGCCCTCCCTAAGATAAAGGAGTGAATACAGAAGTCAAGTGAGCATGGCCATCGAGTTCTGGTCGACTGCCTACAGATTTGAAATGAACACTTACTTCTCCTATTCCCAGTTCACTCTAGCACTATTTTTGCAGCCACATTTGTCATTTAGGGCCAATTCTGTCTGCCTGTTAAACACTCGTATCTTCATTCATTTCAGAGCGTGCTCCTGAGTAAGATTACGTAAGTGCTTATAATAGATTCTCATCAAACCATATAGATTTAAAAAAAAATAATGTTCTCATATATACCCAACAAAACAAGAGGACAGGTACTGAGCTAGGTGTCCATGTCAGGGCTGTGGTGACCAGAGTCCCAAAACCTTTTGCCAGGAATTCTATTTTTTTTTAATAACTTTATTCTATTTATTCATTTGTATGTGGTGCTGAGGATTGAACCCAGGGCCTCACATGTGCTAGGCAAGCGCTCTACCGCTGAGCTACAGTCCCAGTCCCTGCCAAGAATTCTTAGTATATTTTTATAAGATAACTATTATAGACCTCGAAATAAGAACAAGAAAATGTATCAGATGGGAGGCCAGCAAGGGTCAGCTGGGGGGCTCTGAGCAGAGTGGAGTGAGCAGGATTGGAAATGACGCCAGATTTTTAAAATGTATCCATAGGGAGCTCCCTGGCCATCGATTTGACAGTTTCCAAAAACATACAATTCAAAATGATCAATGTGTTGGACAGAGAAATAGGAATATGAAAATACTGAAGGTAGGAGTTAATTTGCCATTTAGACATACATATGGAAGTTTGTTTCATTACTAAATATGTGGATTTATTCCCTACAAACAAAACTGAAGAGTAACTGAGGTGAAACCCGTTTGACGCACAGTTTGCTCAACAAATAGGCAGAACCAGGTGTAAAGACAACTGAAAGGCAGTTATGAAATGGTGGGTTAGTCTGCGGGAATCAAGGGAAGGGAGAGTGGTACCTTATTCTGTGGACACAAATTTCCCTGGAGTCAGTAATAATGTCAATCAGGGGGAAGGCTGAAATGATAATATCCCAACAGTGAGGTATGTGGAATAGACAATCAGAAATTAGATATGGCACACTGTTGTGGTCTTCTTACGTTTTTGACAAGGAGACAGGCCTTGGGAATTTGGGAGACACCCATGAGTGGGTCACCGTGGCATTGTGAAACCATGGAAATGGGCATGAAAAAAGTTAACTGCTTTTAATTCCAAGGGGGTACAATTTGGGCATCAAAACAGGCGGGTACTGCTAAAGTGAACACTAGGACTGAGAATCCTGCCGATCCAGACATTCTCTTGGTTTCATGGGGACCAAATTTTGTCCCATGCATGTACCATTCTGATACGTTCTTATGGGAGGCATCCTGACAGGCGGTAGCTCAACAAATTGAAGTAACAAGGGCTCGTGAGGGCAGGGTGTGATTTTTACAATGGCTGGAAGGTGGCTTGATCTCAGAATCCAGGTGTCCCCATGTAGCCCAGGGATTTAGAAAAGCTGAGCTCTCAATCTTTCACAAGTGCCCTTGCTCTGAGGGACCCACACATGGTATTCTCTCTACTGCCGCAGTCTGGCTGGGCACAAATAACCAAGCCACCGCAAAGCACTTGTAGATTCAAACAGCAACTCTTTATTCCCAGAACTCTCACCGGCACTCTCCACACTCGCTCCCCGGAACACTCTCACCCTCCACCGGGCTCCTCCTGCACTCTCTCTCGGAACCCCGCTAGAGCTCAACAGGAACTCCAGAGTAGCCGGCGCCTGAGGCAGTAGGAGCAGCCCTATTCCTGGAGCCACCCTATTGCCAGACAGCCCTTCAAGGCCTAGGATTCCAGACGCATCAATGCACTAAGCTCAGTGTTTGCAAGAGAACAAGTGACACCTGGTGCTCCCCATAAATATACACCCTGTGACTGACCCCAGGCCCCTGAGTCACCTCCTCCTCACAGCCTCCCTCTCTGGTTTGGTTCATGGACTGTGCACATCTCCATGGCCTCTACAGTGACTTCTCCCTCTTACTGCTGAGCTCTTGGAAGTGCAATTCTGATTTGTGTATATTTGCATATATATATATATATATATATATATATATATATATATATATATATATATTGTATATATATTCCTATATTTATATTTAAAATTAGATCAAAATGAATATGATTTTTTGATGCCATCTCAGTATAGTACTTACCTAAAATAAGAAGACACCTTCAGTTTTGGAAAGACTTATGACTAGATTTCACACCACATCTTTTAAAATTAAAATACATGGATCGTCTTCATCACAAACTCTTCCTGAATATTTCATGTGTTTTGAGCTTTATTTGCTGTACATATCTTCACAGTGTGCACAGTATTCAAATATTCCCAACAGATGGTCTCACGTGCTACATATTATATAGCATTAAATGAATAGTTTGGTAAACAAATGAGTCAAGAATTAAAATATTTTACAGCTTATAAATCATGAAAGATGTTCAATAACAGTACATTAATAAAAAAGTCTTCAAATGTAAACATAAAAACATTAAATGCCACTATTGGATTAGTCAACTGTTCATGAAAATGAATTATTTCTTTAAAAGAAGTGGATCTCATAGACTATGACCTAAATTCATCAGGTTGATGGCTGGTTTCCCTTCTCAACCCAACTCCTGCAGCTTTCCCTCTCATTAATGCCTCCTTAATAACTAGGAGAGGAAACAAAACTCACGAGCCAATTTTGTTCTCTTAAGATTATCTTCAATAAAATGCCCCTGACATTACTCCACAGATGGGCAGA
Source organism: Spermophilus citellus (assembly GCF_964194105.1). NCBI lineage: Eukaryota > Metazoa > Chordata > Mammalia > Rodentia > Sciuridae > Spermophilus > Spermophilus citellus. The sequence continues at coordinate 85,372,003 of NC_138195.1, forward strand.
AACCACTGACGCTCTCCCCTTGGATGTCATGGCATACCCCTACATCACTTCTAATGTACAATGACTTTTCCCTAATCACTTGGTGTCTTTAATACTGGATGCAAGACTTAACTTTTAAATTTCATTCTATTTCCCTAGAAGTGAGACCTCAATAGTCCTGACTGTGAAGAGAATATAAGCTCTTTATGAACAAGTCATTTGACAGAATAGCATAGCAACGTTAGAAAGTGGCCACGGCGTAAAACCTCCCACCTAAGTCACCGCTGGCTTCATTTGTTCATTTAAGGTCCATTACACATCTTCAGGTGCACATTCTTACCTCTGCCCTACTACACCTCACATAGGCTACGTCCTCAATTCCCTGTTCTACATTGTCACCTAAGCACACTGTGAGGCTGGGGAAGAGCCTTGAGAAATCATTCTAATAAGTTCAGGTGCTGCTCTAAGGACAACACTTTAAGCCAGTGATCCAACAACCCATCTTTCCTGATCTGTCAGGGATAAAAAAGTATGGCCGAATTTTAAAAGGCTAATGTACAAAAGCAAAACATTAAATAGAAAGTTCCAGAAAAAACCAACCCATGTGATTTTCTGTTACTGAAAATCGCCATACACTGTATATGATTTTACCCACACACAGCACAATATTATGTAAACTGATCTTTGGGATACTTAATGGTTTTTAGACAATTTTTAACACAAAAAGTAAGAGTGCCATCAATAAGACATTGCAAAGTCACAACTACCACAAAGAGAGTGTGTTTGGGTTCCAGGATACCCTTTTAGAATGCTCTAAGCACTAAGGCAGTAGGTCTCAGACCACACCTCTGGTTACCAGCACTGTTTTCTTTCTTCAAGCTACAGCACAGCCAGGCTCAAGGACAGGTAAACCAGAGGTCGTCTTTTTTTTTAATTAATTATTGTGTTAAAACATTTAACATGAAATCTCATTTTAAATTTTGAGTGTATAATGCAGTAGTACTCACTACAGACACAATGTGGCACAGTGGATCTCTAGAACCTCAGTTTGTATAGCTGAAATTCTATACCCAGAGGATACTCACTCTCCATTCCCTCTCTTCACATGCAGCCCCCACCCCAGTATTACATATGTGATACTCCATATCGCATATGCCACACATACCCCTCCGCCAGCCCAGCTTGGAATCAGACACAAGATCATTTCTGGCAGAAGTACACAACACTGACCTCTGAATTGTTCTTACCCTCAGGATAGTGACAATGATCGTGAAGATGATGTCTAATGGTACATCAGCAATACTAAGGAAGAGACTGCAAACTAGTAGCTCTAAGATTTTGTTTTGTTTTTAAATGAATTTTCTGCCAATATTTGTAGTCATATTTCACGCAAAAAAACTGTACTGTTTTCAGTTTCTCTAAGAAGATCAGGTTAAGCAACCCTGGCCTTGCGTTCATTTCCAAATGGCAATACGAGCAGGAGCGGAACAGCTGTTGCTCCCTGTGAGTGGGTACAACTAGCTCTGGATTGCCACTGTCCTGTGGTCCCTGTTCTTTACACCTGAGCTGCCCTCTCTCAGTTCCCCAACCTGGCTCTCCTGTTGGAGTCTGTAATCCCCACACCAAGGGTGGCAGCACAAGTGCTCATGTTTGCTGTGACCTGCTGTCTCTGATTCCACTTTCCTGTCACTCACCAGAGTATAACAGAAGGCGAGTTAATGGTAAGTAACAGTCCTGTTCTAATTTATTTAAAAAAAATTTTACAAACTTCAGTACTCACATCAATAATAAACCAGACTTCTCGGTTCACCACAACACATCAGAATTGAAACCTCCTGACAAAGGAACTTGATGTCTTCCTCCCAGCACAAATCTTAACTTCTTAGTTAGTACGGGCAACTAATGATGAAAACATTGAACGTTTCAAAATCGAGTTTCAGAGTGCAAGTAGTTTAAGGAAAAAATAAAGCACTTTTAGTTGATGTAATTATAGGTATATAAGAATCTCACTTTATAAATACTTACTGGATAACCATAAAATCATGAAGTTGTGTATAGTTAAATAAACATTTCTGAGGCAGGCATTAAAATAAAACCTAGATGAAAAATAGCTACCTTTAAGAGAATAATAGCATTCTATTCCCAGGTTGCTCCAAATATCTTTGTCTCAGCAGATGGAGAAAGAAATGCATACGCTAGGGGGTGGATAGAAAGAGGAACAATGTAGAGGAGATTCACTGCAGGTTATGGAAGTTGAGAGCAATTAAGAGAGCAGGAAGGCATTCCAACCTGTGGAGATATCCCTGTTCCAAATGTATATGACTTAGATCTGAAATGACCACGGATACACCTCATCCTCTAGGACAATACAGTTTACTCACACACTTCCGTCTACACTGTACTTGGATACACATTCACACATTAGACCCATGATGCCCTCTGATGGCATCTCAGATGGACAGGTGGGCACTTGGATTAGTATTTTAAGGGGACTGGACGTGTGATCACCTGTTGAACTCTGGAGAATAAGTGGTGAGAAACCATAGGGTGTGCCAACCCCACTCTACTCTTTCTTGAGTACCATAGTTTTTTTGTTTTGTTTTTTTCATTTAACTTTCCTCCAAATCTTTGTATGTGACTTAACTAACAGGGCCGCTTGAGGGAAAAAAATGAAAACACAGAAACAGAAAGCACTTGGCATAGACCTGAGCCTACCTATAAATACTCAAACATCATTTTCTACCAAATTGTAAGCACCATCCCTATGTCATATATGTAGAGAGTATTCACATCTATTGAAGAATGTTCATCCCAACATACTTAGAAAGTACTCTTCTGCGTGACTTTTCAGGGTCATTTTCATAGTGAAGCAATTCTACAGGTCTGAAAGAATACTTGCAACAATACATCAAACAAGGGGCATCCTAAGTGTTTATTAACTGACAAGGAAGGCTGGGTGTGGCACTGCACAACTGTAATCCCAGCTACTCGTGAGGTTGAGGCAGGGGGATTATGAGTTTGAGGCCTGCCTCAGCCACTTAGTGACACCCTGTCTCAAAATAAAAAATAAATAAAAAGGGCTGGAAATGTAGCTCGGTGATAGAGCATCCCTGGATCCAATCCCCAGTATTGCAAAACAACAACAAAAACAATAACAACAAACCTTATGTACAAATGTATCATGGTAGCACTGTTTTACCTACAATAAGAAATTCTGACAAATGAATTACATTTAAACACTTTAATCACCTACAATAAATCAACAATCATATATAAAAATTCTGATTCATGCATCAGATTACATAAATTTTACAACTGCCGCATAATACAATTTACATACTTCTGAGTTTGTACCTGCAAAAATGTACACAAGTTACTAGAGCATTTACTTAAGAAGGTAGGTGTAATACTCTTCAGTTATAAATAATGCTTATATCATCCAAATACATTTCTAAATCTGCAGCATATTTTTGTACCTCAAAATACAAACCATCTGGAAGCTTCAGAGATTAATAGGCCCAAATGCATCAATTCCATTGTAACAGTGGATTATTTAACAGAAAATAAATAAAATAAAATGTCAACTCTAGTTTAATTCTTGAAAAGCTTCTACCCTTCTTATTAAATACACCAGAAACTCCTTCATATGCAGATCGATTAGTTAAGGTGCTACCTATTGCATATTAAATACTTTCAACAACTGCATCTGGATTATTCAAGTCCTCAATCTGTGAAAACCGGGGCTCTCAACATGTGCTGGCAGACCCTCACCTCCCTCCATGAGCCAGCAGTGTGATCCTTCCCGTCCTCCTTCAAGAGCTGAGGTGAATGGGCATGGTTTCTGCTGCACTCACCCACACAGGTGACACCTACCAGATCTAAAAGACATGAGTCCATGAACATCAAAAAACTTTCAGCTTGCTTTACAAATCCAAGGTAGAAAGCTTTCTAAAAATCTACAGAGGAAAATAAAAGCTCTAGTGTGACAATTACTGTAGATACATTAAAGACAGCAAGGTCTGGTTTTCCTTTTTTTAAGATTTTCCTTGTTAAAGAATAAGCACCCTTATAAGTAAGGGTGGTAGGTAGGGGGAACTGGGGTAAGGGAGATGGTGAAGGAAGGATGTGAAGAAAGCAAGTCTGTCACTAATGAGCTTAGTTTCACTCAGGTTTCCATTCATGAAACCCTTTTAAATACAAGGCAACATTTTCACAGCTGGAAAATTACAACTAAATCTTGATTTACTGCCAAAAGCAAGAGAAAGTAGTTATATATAATCTATGGATAACACTACCCTCATGGGAGGAGGCGAGGCTAGGCGCAATACAGAAGATAGCAGCAAAAAGCAATACTTAAACACTGCTCATAAATGAGTTACACAATGATTTATATACAATTCTAAGTAATAACCCTGGTACTCAGTAAGTGAAACTTGACGCCTAAAGTGGTAGAAAGTTTTGGTCAATATTTTCAAAGCTGATTTTTAGAACTGGGAGGTAAAATGGTGGTAAAACAATACTGGTTTTAAAATAAGAGCAGAAAAGTTTAATTATATAACAAAAGTATGTTAGTATAAGATAGACCAGATAACATCAATTCTGTAATATTAAAAAATCCTCCTGTTGGTGGAAGCGTTTCTGAGAGAGCATGCACTTTTAGGCATAAAAGCAGAGGTAAGATCTGCTTATAAGTCTATTGTACTGTGCATTATTTAATGTGAACATGTATTTAATTTCCATTTCTAAGCTACTAACAAAATATATCATTAGAATGCTTAGAGTTACACTTTGGAAAAATAAATTAAAGTGATCTTTTTGGCCTTTCTTCTTAGAATGCCAGAAATTAAAACGACACTGTTTATACTTCTGCTCAAGCACAGGAAACACTGTCATATTTACTTGGGAACTGGTTTTACTTTTTGTTTTTAGTTTGTTATATTGTCTGATTATGAAAATACATGGTAAGTTTACTCTGGTCATGAGTGAAAATTCATAAACATTGCAACAGAACATTTTCAGGCAGTAGTAAATGTAGATTTAGTTTTAAATACAACACATGTTAGATTTTAAAGATAAAAATAATGATCTAGTTACAGCCAATCACTTATGGACAACAAGTCTACTCTTAACAATTTTTATAGAGGGAAAGAACTGCTCCTGAAAAATAATTTCCTCATAAAAATAACAGTTCTTCTTGAACCATACTTTTAAATGTTTTACTTATGGAAAACATACCTCCAATACAAAACAGACATCTCAGTTCATTCTAGAAAAAACAAATTTGACTATAGCAAACCATAGTAATCTATAGATATCTGTCATAATTTTGAAAACACATGGATTTTTAAGTTTTTTTTTAAAACTTAAAAGAGTCCCAACAATACTATCAGAAAAACCTGCTAAGAGCAATGTTTTGTAACATTTAATAAATGTTACTTTAAAATGGCACCATGCTAAAAGATAATAATTAGCAAGACCTCAAATGAGAAAATAAAATCCCACTCTAGATTATGAGGTTTAATATAGAGCTTTAATAATGAGTAGAGGGGAAAACTGATGAAAGCTATATTTCTTAATTTCTTAATTTTAGAAAAGTATTTAATTTTTTTTGTATTGGGAAAAATTTTCACAATTCCAAAATGCATGTTCTTATAGGAAAATTAAAGAAACTCAGAAAATACAGACAACAAGGGGTTTTAGCTTTTGAATATAAGCTTGGCCAAGTATTCTCTGATTCAAAATATTATGATAAATAAAACTATTATGTCTGCTTTTTCTTTAACTTTCAATGAGGTCTTAATAGAGATAAGTATTAAAAAATGCAATTCATTCATTCATATATCAGTCTCCATATGGAAATTAACTTTACATTTTAAATTCAGAATGACACAGCTAAACTTTCATAGTATTTTAGATTTTTAAAGCTGAAAAATTAAACAGAAGATTAGCAACATTCTTAGATCACTGTTTTTTCCCACTTAAATTTCATAATTTTGTACAAATAAATAGAGCTAATCTATGGAAGGAATCAACATTTTGAGGGAGTGGACTTTAAAAAAAAAAAAAAAGAACCCCTAATTTTGTGATAAACCAATCACTGGAGAGTAGATATAGAGTACTATGTAACGTCATGCTAGTAAAAATCTGCTCTAAAAATTCACTCCTCTCCAAATAAGTCTTATTTTTGGTTCAAGACCCAAAGACAACCATCTGTTCTGTTATTGATGAAACTTGAAACCAAGCCTAATTTTTCAATCCTAGAAACTGCCCATTGCTTTGGGTTATCAGACACAGATGAGCACCTACATTTTTCCCCATTATTTTCAGATGTAACTTTGTAATATTTTCTTTGCTAATGATTTAAAGGCATGCAGAATTTCAACAAAACAAATTGCATTAGCTTATCTTCTGCTTAAACCTTAAACAAAACTCATGTTAGGTAAAAAAGCAAAGAAATTCATGCTGCTGTGAAGTTAATGATGTGTACTAAAATTTGTCATTCTTTAAAAAAGGACTTGGATCACAATTTTTGGAAAAAGAGCAAAAGTGTGATGCTGGGATCATAAACAGCAGCTCACTCTGAAGCCAAGGCTCACAGTCAAGAGCAATTTGAAGCAGCTTCTCTAGAGGGACCGCAGTGGTAGTAATGACGATTTGTCTTGCATCAATACAGCGAACGTACCATTTCCAAACTCAGAAATTGGAATCCGTACCTTAGAGGCAACCAGTTGCTTTTCAATGTACTAAAAACACATGTATATATGAGGTATATGCATGTATTTTATATACAAAGATACATGAAAATGTATTCATGTATGTATATAAAATTTAAACTGATTTTTGTAGTGTTATAATGAGCTATATTCATGAAGCTAACTAAATCTGCAAATTGACTTCTGAGAATTCAACCAGTCTCCATCTGCTTAATGCAAAAAAATCTATTCCTGAGAAGTAACTCGTGGGCTTATGAAGATATTTCTTGGCCTATGTCAGATAAGTGGGCCAGCACCAGCACCCAGGTGAATCCTACAGAACTGCTTATTCATTGAGAATCTGGCCCATTTTCACTCAAAGGTTCAAAGTATTTTGCTCACTTCAAAGGTCCCTCTTGATAGTCCCTGCTAGTAATAGGTACGGCCATTTTTCTTAGAGGAGGAGAGTAGGCTATGAAACCTGGCAGAGGGGCCTCTTCAAGTAACAGGTTTTTTTTCTTTATTTCTTCTTCCCCTCTCTCTTTCCAATTATAAATGCAGTAGACTTGGCTTTATGAATTATTGGCAAACTTGCCAGCTTTCCTGGATGGTTCGTATGGCACTCTGAGAATACTGGGCGTTTCCTCCATTACCCTGACCAAGAGGTTGTCGATGTAGTCCTCAAGTTCCCGGATGTGGGTGTCTTTCCTCCGAAGGAGTTCTTTGTGTTTCACCAGCTCCTGTAGTACCTCTTCGTAGGTCAGACTGCGGTACCCTGCAGTGGCATCAAAAGGATTGCTGTCCTGGAACAGAATACAGACTGTCACATTAGCAGGCAGAGTATCAGGGACAGACCCTATGAATTATTTAGAACTTTAAGTTATGGTTCTTCAAACCCTGATGAAGGTTTCTTCCATCCTCATCTACAACTAACGTGCCTGTTTGCAGACTGGCCAGCCAGTTCTGAGGCAGGAACTAAGGCAGATGTACCAAAGCCTGCATTATAACTCTATGTTCTAAACCCCTTTTTTCACACTGTGAACAATTTCCTAATATAAGAGACTGACCATATAATTTAAGACTAAATTAAAGGATGAAATATTCTGTAATTTAGAATTTAAGTTAGTAGCTGTAACTAAAATAGGGTAAAACAAAAGCTATCCAAGATATTAACTCAGAGGAACCGTAAGAAGCCACTGAGAGCTACCACTTGGATATCAGTCCTCATGGAATTGCTTCCACTGAACTGTGGTTTAATGTTACACCTTGGCTTTTTGTTGGAAGATGCCTACAAGAAGCAGTAATATCAAATCTGCTTCACCAATTTGCTGTGACATGTTGAAGCACTTGGAATTAAATCAATGAGCATCCTTATGCAAAGCTGCAAGGGAATAACTTGTTTTAATTTAGAGGCTGGCTGGGCCTCTTCTCCCCTAAGTTACTGGTTTGTTTCCTTTTCTACACACAACACCTATCTGATTTACCTTATTTCCCTTTTTGCTTTACCTTATTTCAATTACAACTATATTAACACTTAGGGTTACTGTATCTGTATTCTTTACTGTTTCATTGCTTATAAGCTTATTCTATTGATAAAAAATTATTTTCAAACAAAAGAAGTATAACCAAACAATAAAGAAAGGGGTACTGATTTAATTGATTTTTAAGAAAAAGAATTCCAATATTAATATATGGCAAACCCCCCCCCCAAAAAAATATTTCACAGTAATCAAGAAAAGCACTTCAGCAACTCTGCATGCAGAAATGCATGCTGGGCATTTCCAGCAGTGGGGTCTGCTTGGTCATTAGGGAATGAGGTTCCAAGCCAGTGGCCAACAAGAGGCCATCAGTGGAGCTGGGCTAGAAAATAAGATACAGAATAGGGAGCAGGGAGGCTGAAATGGTAGGTCCCAACTATACCAAACATCTTGAAAACTATGATTAACGATTTTTAGACTCTTTGCTAAGGGAAATAAGAAACCAAGATTTCTAAACAGAGAAATTATGTGGTCAAAAGCTATGTTCTAGGAAAATTAAAATGGCAACAGTGGGTGAGATTGTTTGGAGAAGCTGAAAGTAAATCCAGGGCTACTGACAAGATTTAACAAGAAGGAACAGAGAGGGTATCAAAGAAAAGGGAGTTTAAACTCTATAAACTATATTTAAAACAAGTTATTTTATTTTGGCATTAGAAACTGGGAAAAGATGCAAGTATATTAGTTAATATTTATCTCTGTCCCTAAAAATATTTCAAATATTGATCTAAAACTACTGAAGGAAGAGTTAAGTGTCCTCTGAATTTTTACCCTTTTCTCTCTCAGATCAAATAAGTCCACACAGTTCCTAGTTTATTTAACTGGTCATAAGTAGTGTAGAGTTATATATCTTATTATACATTTCTTAATTACATTCTTAAAAATAATTTATCATATTAAACAGCTATCTACAGAAATAAATAATGAACACCATAAAGAGGAGTAGATTTGGAAGTTTGTTAAATACTCGCTACTGTTTCTACTCAAAGTAGAAACTCTGCATACACTTAGGCAGAACCAAGCTGGGGGTCACTTTCCTAATCTGACCAAGAAGGAATCTCCACAGTCCCTTTCAACTCTAAAATTCTGTGCCCTACAGAGTGAGTTTTCTGAACAGCATTTTAAAAAGTAATGAAGTCCATCTAATGTGACTTCAATATTCTAATAAAACATTTACTGAAAATAAGGAGTTTGGTGAGAATTGCAGGGGTTAATGAAATTAAACTAAATGGAATGTGAGTGATTGGTTGACTGCTTTGTTTTTTTCTTAATTTAACATAACAGCAGCATCTGCTGGAATCTCTAATCTTAATGAAATTATACATACATGAACTGACTTCTCCAAACTAATTAAGTGATGATATACAGCTAAAAAATCATTTGCACTGTTATATTTAGTACTACATCAGTAATTCTTAATGTAGCTAAAAAATTTTTTTAACATTTCATCAGAAGCTCAGGAAGAAAGACATGTTAAAAATTCGTCATTTTGACATAAGTAGTCTAAATTAATGCCATCATATAAATCAGTCTAACAACTTAATCTCTCAAAATAATCTATTATCTCAGAACACTGCTCAACACTTTTAGCCATAATTGAGAATATACAGAAATATTATTTGTCTTATTTCCCCCCCCTCATAATGACCTAATACTAACACATGGAAGATTTCTTGGGAATACATTTCTATTTTTTTTCGGCTAATTTTTCCTTTGTCCTTTTATGTGAAAATTTTACCCCAAATTTCAGCATCAAGTTTCTGGGCAGGAAAACATCTTAGAAACACATGTACTATAAACTATATTCTGGAAAAGAATATAAAATAATTAAAAACAGTTTCAGGCTTAGTTCCAGATTTTATTCAATATGTGGAAACCACGTAAAACTTCTAATTTTAGGCATAAGATTCTTAAATTGACAGATCTACTCAATGAATACATTTATCCTTCAGTTTATTGATATGACACCAAAGAAAATAATAAAGATTAACATTAGCTAACACAAGCAATAGAAAATGAAAATATTTTCTGTTAATAAAAATTAAGAGGAAAGCTCTCAGGCAAATATAAAGATTGCTTTTTTCAAGATACATTTACTACTAGTCATGGAAAAACTTCAAAAATTGAGAACTCTCCAAACTGGCAAAGACCAAATGCAGCACCTACACCAGGACTCCCAAGTACTCAGTATTTTTCCTGAGTGCTCTATCCAGCACATGTGTTTTTAAGATGTCTTCTTATTTTGAAATTTAATGTACATTTTTCTTTTCTCTTCTCCTTTCACAATCAATCCTTTCTCATTCTTATTCCACCACTGCTAAAAAATGTCCATAAGCAAATATAAGAAAATGGGGTTTGGGTTAGAGAATAACAAAATTATTACATGAAGCTTTTTTAATTGGAATTTTAAATAACAGGGTTGTGCATGAGACTCCGAGAATTACTAGTGATCTATTTTTGCTTTACACATAATCTAGCCTTTTAAACCAGGAAATATACATTTTTTACAATATTTAAATTTAAACAAAAGCAAATTATCAGGACTCAAAATAACTGGAGATTTAAAGAAAGGTTGTCCTGGTAACCAAATATTGGTGGGGCGTAACTGACATCCAAGGCAACTACAGGAGAGGGAGGAGATGAAGGCCTGGCATTCTCTCATCATCTCATTATTGTTCTAATGAGGAACTTTGCTCTGGGAATATCATCTCAGCTACTTTCACATCTTTTGTCCTAGTCCCTTCATCTCCCTTTCAGTTCTTAATTAGGCCTTAAAGAGCTCACACTGCCCTTTCAACTGGCTACTGCTCCTGCTTAAACACCGCGCTTTCACAGACAGGTGTTGGCACCAGCATAGACGACATACAAACTTAATTACAAAATACTATGTCCAGAAGGGGAAAAAATAACTTGCTGGATGGCTATTACTGGAGAACTTAATGTAAATTATTTCAAACATCTTATAATCCTCAACATAAAAATTGTTCAAATACTTTTCCTCAATAACCATCAGTTTGAGGATGAGCTTTCTCCTCTTAATTGTATCTTGCGGTAAATTAACAACACCTAGTAATCCTTTCACTGTCAGAATAGTTAGGATCCAGAGAAAAATAATCACACATCAAGGATTCTTTTATCACCTTTAAATCCTTTAACTAAAACAATTTTCACATTTTATTTCTTTAAAGAATTCTAAGGATGCTTTTACAGCAATAAATTACAAGATTTGGAAAAGTACATTTACAAGCACATAGAAATTGTAATTAAAGTTACTTAATAAACAATAGCTACACATTAAATCGATTTTTTGATGTTGCATTTTGAGATTAAGTAACCGCCTGATAGAATTCATTTTACTATCTGATCAAAGGCTGACTTCATATAGTCTGACATTTCTTGCCAGACTGCCATATTATAAAGACTTGAGTATTTATGAAACATCAAAACTTACAAATCATTTACATAAAACAGCACAAACAATATGAAGTCCCATGTTTCTATAATATTTGTACAACTTTAAAGACAGACAACTGAACTTAAAATAACTCATAAAATAAACTCTAACCCCACCTCAACCTCTTTTAGGCACATCACATCTAAAAAAAATCATGATATGTGACTGCTTAAAAACATTCATATTATACATCTGGATCACACATATTAGGGACAGATGGTGGAAACAGCAACCACCAGCCTCTTGAAATAAAAATTCTATTTCTGTTATTCAGTGAGAATTTAGTTTTCTACCCAGAACATTTGCCCATATTTTTGTAAAATAATGTGTTCTCTAGGTTTAACAGATATAGAATTGACCACAAATGCAATGGAATTGTGAGATCCAACCCTGGACTTCAGCTAATAGCAGGATGAACTTCAGATATCTGAACAATCCCTGCAAAATACGTGAACCGACTTCTGATCACTGCCAACCCTGCTAATATATTTGGTTTTGTTCTGACTAGGAAAATAAGTGTCCTAAAGTATTTGCTGCTTCTTCAAATATCTTCCTGATTAACTGGGTCTCTTGCCCGAGTGCTTTTCCTATTGTTGAATGTTAACAAACAGCATATTCTTTCTTCAATCCTTGTCCCGACAACAAAAAATCCGTCTTTGCCGCATGCTCTTATTTCATAACTATGATGCTGACTTTAACATACAGCTTTCATATTAATTTCAAAACAGCCTGTAAGCAAAATCTGTGCACTTTAAATTGGCTCTAATTATAAGTGTTCACTGGAACTTTAATTGATCATATACAGAAGCCACACCCTCTAGTATATAAAAGGCAAGTCTGAATTTCACTTTCTCTCTTTCTTCCAAAATTACCACCCTGATCTGCAGTACTTGGGCAGCTGAGATATTCAAAGAGACAGAGGCATTTTTAAGAACATGTGCCAGAGAGGAGATGGGCTTGTGTCGGGTAATTCTCTAACCCCTCGGCAACTTACCGGGATTTTCCTGAGGTCTTCATTGCTTGTCGGATTCATGTGAAAACTAAGTAATAAAACACAAATGTAAATGTTAGAAGTGCACCATGGTCCTAATGGAGAAAACAAAAAGAGAAAATACTTTTTTTTTGTAAGTATTTTTAGTTGTAGGTAGACACAATTTTTGTTTTATGTATTTTATTATGTGGGGCTGAGAATCGAACCCAGTGCCTCACACATGCTAGGCAAGCACTCTACCACTGAGTTACAACCCCAGCCCCCAAAATAGAAAATTCTTAACTAACAATGCCATAAAAACTTCTGAAGTCCTTAGTGAAGTTTAATCCAAGTTTAATCCAAGATGCAGAAGACAGTGTTTACTCAACATTCTTCAAGTATCTATGATTTTACACTCTGCAGGTAAACTCTTCAGTTATTATCAAAACCGAAGAACCATACACCACACATTGAAATATGTCATTTCCACACGTCTTTAAGCATAGTGATTTTATTTTACTTGCTTTTATATTACTCTTCTTATGTATATAAACACACTTACCTTTAGCCTTTAACTTTAGCATTATCTGAACTTAAGAATAGAAAAATTGCAGAATAAAAGCATTAAGCACTCTTTGTATAAAATACTAGAAAATTTAACTTTCAAAACATTACCCTATCAATAAGAATGAGTTCTGAGTATAGGAATCATTTCTATCATTAATATGATTTCTAAGCAGCTAGCTTTCAAAACTTAAAACTGAAATGGACCTAAAAACAAAACAGATTTCTTCCATACAGAGAATAAGAAAACATCATAGCTGAATGCTCTAACCATTTTCATCTTTGAAACATGTCCATTAGGAAGGGGACTACAACCCCAAAGAAGCTCAACTTCAAAGCCATCTGATGAGTAAATATTTCATCAGTACTCTACACATTGAATTTTTGCACAGCACTTAAGAGTATTAGCCTTAGAATCTGCTACAAAGCATTACTGAACTAGAAGCCTTTGCATTCCACACATATTAAAAAAAAAAGACAATGGTTAAGATACGTATTTTTCCATTATCTGTATATTATCAGCAAAATACCTGGAATCCTCTGAAGATTTAAGAAATTTACTTTAGAACTTCTGATTGTGTGACAGAAATCACAGACATGGATTCCTGTCTGGAAAATAATTTTTACCAACAGATACATATCCCATACTGCAAAATCCACAAGGCATACATGAGTGCACAACACATCAAGAGAATTTTCCCCATAGCCAAGATTTCATTTGTTATGGCTAAGATCTGTGGCGCCTGCTTCCAAGAACTAGTTGCTGACCTTTACTAGGTAGAGCTCCTGGGATAAATGTGGTATTTCAGCAACCCAGGATGACTCAGTAGACCCGTGATTTAAATATCCAGAGTGCATTCATTTCCAGGCTTAGATGGCTGCCACATTTTCTCGTTTCCTATAGCTTACCATGTTTTTTGGTGTTCTGCATGGTCCTGGACTGGTGTTGCTGTACCAGCAAAGCCTCAAACGCCTGACAAAAGAGTCACTGAAAAGAAAACATCGAAAAATCCCCAAAGACAACCTCAAAAGTCCACCTAGCCTAGAGGGCCATGGGAGCAGCTGCTGACACCTGTGACTTCCACCCTCTCCAATTCTGAATCCCAGCTAGTCAGCAGAAGAGTCCAGGGGGCTAATTCCTCCTTGCCCCATTCTCTCTCCACATTTTCTGAAGGGTCAAGAAACACAATTCTGTTCTGTCCTTCTCCATCTGACTGTGATACTCTCAAGGACAAGGTGATTTACACTCGGGTCTGACAGTGTACCAAGGTGCTCATGAGCAAAGAAATGGTTTGGGGGGGCCCCCAAAGCCAAGTGGTGTGAATTGAAATCCTGGTTCTGCCCTGTACTTGCCATGTGACTTTATGCAAAATTATTTAAGTTTAATTGTCTGAGTTCCTTCTTCAGTAAAATGGGAATGGCAAAAGAACCTACCACACAAGACTACTGTGAAGATTAAATGATTTAATATGTAAAAACAGTAACTAGTAGACAGAACATGTTCAATAAGTTAGTAAATAAACATTACATGGCACTTAATCTGGGCCTGACAATATTTTAAGCGCTTTATCAAAATCAACTCAGTTAATCTCCATGACCCTTAAGAGTGTCATACAGTACGTATCATCATTTCTTCCACACGTTCATTTTAAAAATAAGGGAGCAAAATGGGTTAGACAACTTGTGAGTTGTCTTAACTGGTGGAGCTGTCTGGCTTTAAAATCTGTCCTTGTAACCACAGTCCTAGTTCCATTCTCTGTAAACAGATCTTCATGGGCGCTGGCTACACTGCAGAAGCCCTGGACACTGAGGCCACACGGACTGACCAGACAATAAACCTCACTGTGAGAAAGCGCTTGGTCAAGCGAGAGGCAGAGAGACGGCATTAAGGCCATGCACTCTCATAGCAGTTGATCAAGCCAGGCAGGATTTCAAAGTCCATGAAGCACAGGTTTGGCAGGCTAGAAAGAAAGACACTGCAGACATATGGCACAGCCCAGGGCTGCTAGACAGTGTGTCACAGTAGGACACTGCAAGAGCAGTTTCAGGGGAAAGTGCCCTGGAGGACTCTGAGGCCCAAGAGGAGGCTCTCAGACCTGAGCCACTGAGCAAGAGGCAATTTCTTGGTAATGTGAACTTTCTCTCATAAACATTGTTTGAAGTGTCTCGTGTTTGGTGGCACAAGCCATCCCACTGCATCCTCTAGAGTGAACAATGTTATGATGATAAATTTAAATATGCGCCTCAGGAAGAAATCACTGAACTAAGAAATAGAAACTCAGGCATTACATTTGTTGTAATAAGGGATTTTAAGGCAGAGGCATTTAGAACAAAGAGTTTACCAAAATCACCAAATTAATAATATGTAATATCCAATTGCTTTCACTTATGGAACTAAAATGAAACTCAATGACCTCCTTAAAAATGTCTGAAAATTCTTAAGAATGATTAAACTTAAAAGGCACTACTGTGAGGGGAAGAGCATCTGGGGCCCTGAGCCCCAGCCCCTTCCCATTGTACCTGAGCCTGCTAGGGATCTGAGGTCCCCAGCTGAGCACAGAGTAGGCCAGGGAGAGGGCCCGCCCTGAACGGGGCATTGTCTGAAATCCAAAGGCAAAGCCCCTCCCTCAGGTCAGCTTTGTACACACTAACATGTCAAACCCATAAGAACTCTGTCACTCATGGCTGCCTTTTTTGATCTGTCCTTAAGGGGGAAAAAAAGAGTTAACTGAACTGGATTGAATTAGCTTGGTGAAAATAAAATGTCTCTATTTATCGAAGTGTGGCACCAATTTGTGATATCTTTCTCTTTGGACTGCTGTCCTCATGTCAGACAAGATATTGAATAATACAGCCTGACTGCTCAGCTGAGCTGCTGACAGGCCAGAAAGTGGTGTTTCTAATCAGGTACTAAATAAACTTACGACGTGCTCATGCGGAAAAAAAGGTATAAATAAACTGAAACTCCAGAATTTAAGAAATTAATTTTAGAAGTCAGAACTGAAGAAGTTTGGAGGCAACAGATTTTAAAATAACTTTTAAACTGATAGAAATATTTCAAACTAATAATTTAAAAAATTTTAAACCAATAAAATGTGCTAAGCTTAATATTCTGAAGAAGTTTTTAGGCAAAAGCTTGATAGTTTTATTTCATGATATTTTTAAATTTTCAAGAATTTTTCCAAATAAACTAATTTTAAACTTTGAAATAATTTTCAAATATTATATTTCTAAGAATTACTGGTATATCTTCTATACACTTATTAATTTATCTCAAAGTTAAAATTAATGAGTAAAGATAGTAGAAGCAAGTTGATGGGAAATTAAAATTGCTCTTCAATTTGTGCTATGGACCAATCTCCCACATATAGGTCAGAAAAATAAACCACCTTTATAAAGTGATAAAACTGATCATTTCAGCAGTGGTAAAGGTTTTTTTTTCTTTTTTAAAGAACATACATACATTCTTTTAGAGAAAGAATAACTAAGAAGGGGAAAGACCATTCAGTGAAAAAGTGTGAAGTACTTGTAAAGACAAAAAAAAATCCATAAGGATAAAGATCTATCAAAAATGGTTATAGCATTACTATAAATCAATGCAAGCTGTGTAACTCTCTGGCTCTAGAATTTTAAATCTTTCAATTTGAAGGCATATAACCACACATAAAGCTCTCTGGAAGACTTTCAAAATCAACTGTGACTAGAGTTATCACTGTACCTTTCATGTGAGCTTTCCAAACCCCATTACTGCTGAAATTATAAATCAAAGTGCATTCTGGCCTACAGCTTAACCCATTTTGTTTTTAATAAGTGAATTCAAACTATTTGTAAACTCCAGAGGTGTGACACCTGGTAGGGAGGGGGGAAGGCGGGGGTAGTAAGAGGAACAGCTTTCTCAAACACAAGTCAATTCCTTACTGTGTTTGGGAAGTAAGTCTAACTTTAAGCTATCAACACCAGTAATTTTCAAAGGCCATCTTCCCATTGATCTTTAGCTGAGTGGGCTCTAGAGACCCAGGGCTTCACTTCAGTGACAAAAGCGGGCGGAGGAGGTGTGTGCTGAGAACTGCAACACCACAGGGACCCTAATGAGTCCAAAAAGAAAAGAGAAATGCCTCATTTATAGCTCATCTCTACTTTGTGATGAAGTACAGAACGACATTAGCTCTAAGTATGATTAGTACTTATGACGCTATTTTTATTTCCATTTACAGATGAGGAAATGAGCAGAGAAGTTAAGAAGTTTACCCTAGGTAACATAGTAATTAAGTGTTAGTGTCAAAATTCAAAGAAAGGCATCCCAGCTCCACAGTCCAAGCTCTTTGGTCACATACTTTTCTTCTTGCCTAGAGAGGCTCTAAGTTGTGTGGTCTTACTGTGTTTCTTGGTGGATTTCAAGGAATCAATGCAACTTCCTGAGGATTCTCCCAACCAGAAATGATGTTAAGTCTTGGACTCAGTTGTAGAACAATGGCTAAAAAAACAACAGGATTTGAAATAACCCTGCTTATTATTCTGTTTGTCCATCCTGATCCACATTGACCCCAACCCCTCTCCCCAGGAGGCTGATCTTTGGACAGTGCACCACCCAGGTTCCCCCTCTGGCTTCCTTGAAAACTGGAGCACCAAGAGAAGGGGAGATGGGCGTGATATCCCCAGCCATGGTCCATGCCATCACCTCCTCAGTCCCTCCCCATGGCCGCCTCTGTAGCTATTCTGACACCTAAGTATGGCAGCACCTTCTAGGCAGTGCTGGGCTCTGGTGCTAGCTACACTAGCCCTTCCTGACATCCTGAACCCTGACCACACCTCTTCACCAAACTCTCATCAACTATTCATTCTGAATGTATCCTTTGTTTCCTGCTAGGATTCAAATGATATAGGATATATATAATAAATGCCACAAATTATTCACTCAATAATTTAGAATGATTGAAGAAAAAGGATTTTTCTGATTCTCAGAAAGAAAGAATCACAATTTAAGTATATGAACTATCTACACTTTCCTTTTCCCTTCAATTTCTGGCTTATGCTCCATATTTACTTACAAATGACAATTCACTGCTAACCACAAAAAGAAAAAAATAAAAAGGGAAAAGAAAAATAAAAACTTCCTGACTTCACAAGGCTAGAGCACTTTATGCTCAAAATTATTTTTGACTTAGAATTATATTTTTAAGGATTCATTGCTCCTGAAGTTTTGAAGTGGTATGACTGAAGTGACCTGGATCTGAACAATACCACCTCATAGTCACACTGCCTTACAATTTATAACACATTTCCACAAACAATTTCTCTGGACATGTTTCCAAAGGAACAGTGGTCAATAAAACAGGGTTAAGTAACTCACTGTAAAATCTTCTCTGCACTCAAATCCCACCTGCTCAATGCTCACCCTTTCTCCCTCCCTCCAAGGAGAGAACTCTCCCCAACACACTGATATTTACTCACCTCTCACCAGAGCATATTTCTGGCCCAAAGCCTCTCAGATATTCCATGACTAGTCCTTTGCCAATCTCCAAAGCACCCCTCAGAAACCCTTGCTGGCTTTGTGACTTGGTCTCACTCACCTGATGCAATCTACATCACATCCCCAGTTCTCATTGAGGACTCACTGCTTCCTTGGTGAAGGTCACCAAAAACTACCTGCATGAGGACAGTCGCTCACTCTGCTCGACCCCTCAGCTCCATCTCCTACAATGGCTCTTCCTTCCTTCCTCCCGGGACTCTCTTCTGGCAGCCTAGTTTCCCCTGTATTCCCAGCACTCCTTCTCCTTGTCACCTTCTTCTTTTCACCCTTAACTTCCTAAGGCTGTTTTCAGGCCTTTCCTCTACTTTACCCTTGTGATTCCATTTTCTCCACTATCTTGGCTGCCACCACTGACCAGATGGAGGACTACTAAATCTACTACATCTTGTTAACCACACTCTTTATCCTTTATAATACCATGTTCACAAATGTCTGGCAAAAGCCCCAAATTGGAAATATATATGCACCTCTCTTTCAGATCATCTGTTGGGTTTTCCTCCTCCTTCTGGAACAAGCAGACTTCTGAGCACCCGAAGTAAAGCACTGAGACACCCTGCAGCCCAATCCTCAGCCTGGCCTGCTTTGTAAACCCACTCCCCCTACTCAGCTCTGGACATGATCTCTCATTACCCCCCTGCTACTCATTGGCACAGTTTCCTTTCCATTACAAGACCCAATACCTCTTACCTAGAGTACACAACAGCCTCTTACCAGTCTCGACCCTCCTCATCCAGTCTACCTAGGCAGGCTGACCACTGCCTTCTCATCAAGTCTATCCTACTTACCCAACTATCAAAAAACTTATGGCCTCTAACTTCCTGGAATAATGACATACTTTTTTAGCCTGGTTTTAAAAGCCCTTCCTTCAGACTGTACCAATTCATCTTTGCAGACTGACCGGACAACACTTGATGCCCAGGCACAACCTACTCAACTCTTCAATATTTCAAACAATAAAATTTAAAAGACAGAAACGCCACCATCTATTTCAAAGAATTAAGATTAGCAGAGGGGTAGAAGAAATGAATATGAAAATGTTTCATATGACAAGGTGTGATTCAAACATAAGGTACAAAAGATGGCTTTCTCTGTATCTCCCTTCCCCCTCAGGCTTCCCATCCCTTCTTACTGGACTCTGCTTAAAGGAAGGAACCAGATCTCATTAACCTTTCCATCCCTGTATCTGACAGTGTCTACTGCATGGCAGATGTGTAATAAATGAATGAATACCTTAATACCAGTATTTAATAAAAATCTGCAGAAACTGGGATAATAGTTGAATAAGTAAATCAATAGTGGGTCAATTCAAATTCAACCAACAAGATATGAAGTTACTCAAGAGCAGAAGAAACTGTTTTCCTGAGAATATATCCTGAGAATATATTCTATATCTGAGAATATTTTTCAGTTTTTTTAAGATAGGAAGAATTATTCTAATATTTACAATTGCCACTAAAAACTGGAATAAGTTTTCAAATTGGTGGGCTTCCAATAAAATCAATTCAACTAGCCAATTTATCCAGGACGCCAAATAGGTTAGGTATTTAACCACAAGACTGATTAATTTGAGATTCTTCTGGTAAATCCAGTTCTTATTCCATAAAGGTTACATGTTAAAGGAGTCTTTTATATGATTTTTTAATAATCTTCTTTTCAAAGCCTTAAAAAAGTAAAGTGTCCACAGAGAGACTGCACCAGTAACACAATGTTTATTAGCACATTTCCATAATAGAAATGAACACAAGCATATGGAACTTAGAAGACAAGGTGAAACTCAGTGATTTTTTTTTTCCTTCTTTCTTTTTAAGAAAAAAAGCAAAGAACTCAGGACCAATCAAATTAATGATATTATAGAGTAAAATACATATTCTCTCTCCTGGGACTGGGCATGCACATGAAACACTCTGATGACAAAACAGAACTAAGACATAAGTGTCTACGGGGATTAACAGTAATTTTCTTATTAATATTCTCACAGGATATCTTTTATGAGATCTCAGAGGCAAGACAATTAAAACTTGTGGTCAGTGTCACCAAACAGCACGGACAGCAAATTTGGACCTGGTTGCTTTTCTATAATGAATAGTATGTTATTGAAGAAAGACCAAAAACTGGAGGATTTAAGGATGTCCTAGAAATTAAGAACATGTTTCATCAAGAGTAAAATGTTCACTAAGTTTAATGTACTACTTCCTCCAGGTAAAGAAAAGAGACAGTAATTATTTCAAGGACAAACAATTCACAAATTTCCAAACTCAATTCCTTTAAATCTAAGCTTCTCAAACCTTTCCCCCTTTAGTACCCTGTACTACATGACAAGACTAAATCCAGTAACAAGCAAAACTTTCTTTGCCATCTGAACTTAAACTTAAAAACTCAGATGAATTTTTGCATCATATCTCTCTTTATGTAAACAGAACTTTTTGTTACTTGGGGCAGTTTTTTTTGCTTACCCTGTTGCTCTGAGCAGACACTAGCCTGCCATCTGTCACATATACTAGTAATTGTTGTTTTTGTTTTGGCTTCTTGTGATCAAGTCCTTCTGATTTTTGAAGTAAAATGGTGGAATTAGGAAGAAGTGATGAGAACGGGTTCCAGCCTCTTTGGTGGGACTAGAATCAGCACAGTCTCCATCTGTCTATGAGATTAAGACCAACTCAGCAGTCTTCATCTACTTTCCCCTGTGAGGAGAGGGTGAGGAAAGCCTGGGCAGAGGAGACTCCTTCATGAGGGTGAGGATGAGGTGACCCTGGGCTTCTCTGGACCAGGTGAAAAAGGCTAGAGTGCCCACAACACCCTTGGCCAAGACAACCCAAGGTGAATCTTTCTGTGTCTAAGAAAAAGCCATGTCCTAGAAAGGAAGCTATGGTGCCTTCTGATCCCAGAGAGGCCTCAATTGCTCTTTAACAACTTGTAGCAAGGGCCTTGGCCAGCAAGATTCCCTGCTCTGCAGAGCCTTCAAGGTGTGCATCCAAAGCAGCCAGACTTCTCAGGGCCTCCCTGGAGTGAGGGACAGGCTCCTACATATACTTTGTTTTGACAGCAGAGCTCCTGGTGACTTGAGGACTTTTCCATATTCTACATGCCACGCTGAGAAGCCCAGCCTACAGACACACTTATCAATTAAGAGTGTGTTTCAACAGGGCTATGGAATTATATTTTCAATGGAAAAGAATACATTTTTGTATGAGAAATAATACTCTCCAGGTCCCCCAACAAATGAATAATAATCTTATTAGAAATTGTAAGTTATACGACACACACACACACACACACACACACACACACACACACTCAGCTTGTTCTAAATGTTTCTTCGTAAAGAAAAAAATACTATTCAAGAACACAGGTCCCCACTAAGTTAAAGGCTGCAGCTTTGATATACTTGAGTATCTACAGGTTCCTTTGCCATTGTCCCCATCCTGTAAGTGATATAATTGAAATTACTTTTCACGGCAAAAAGATTTTGTTCTCCATCTAAAATGACACTTAAGAATGCAGTCTCTATAATTTTGTCATTTTTTAATGCAGAGTAATACTCCATTGGAGGGAAATGGATGGCATTAGAGCAGATTATGCTAAGTGAAGCTAGCCAATCCCTAAAAAATAAATGCCAAATGTCTTCTTTGATATAAGGAGAGTAACTAAGAACAGAGTAGGGAAGAAGAGCATGAGAAGATGACTAACATTAAACAGGGATGAGAGGTGGGAGGGAAAGGGAGAAGGGAAATTGCATGGAAATGGAAGGAGACCCTCATGGTTATACAAAATTACATACAAGAGGAAGTGAGGGGAAAGGGAAAAATAATACAAGGGGGAGAAATGAATTACAGTAGAGGGGGTAGAGAGAGAAGAGGGGAGGGGAGGGGAGGGGAGGGGAGGGGGGATAGTAGAGGATAGGAAAGGCAGAATACAACAGACATGAGTATGTCAATATGTAAATCAGTGGAAGTGTAACTGATGTGATTCTGCAATCTGTATACGGGGTAAAAATGGGAGTTCATAACCCACTTGAATCAAAGTGTGAAATATGATATATCAAGAACTATGTAATGTTTTGAACAACCAATAAAAAAAAAAAAGAATGCAGTCTCACTGGCATCTTTGAATTCATGCGTCTCGGTCCTTTTTAGACACATATCAGGCAGGCAACATCAGTGTCCCTGTTGGGGATGTTCATACAAGACAATTTCTTAGTATCATTCAAGTGTGGAGCCGCAAACTATTCATACTTTATTTAAAAATTAGGTACAAATTTGAGTATAAGAATTCCTAAGACGTTCCTAGGAATAAGTCCCATCTCCACTATCTTTAATAGTTTTAGGTAGGCTGGGTCCTTGACAGTCCCTCAAAGAACTCATCTTTTCCTTTCCCCAAAAGCCCTTTCTTCTCTCTCCTCACAGATCCATCCTTTTGAGATGCTGCTAATTCTACCTACTCCATAATGCCTAGGCTGTCTAATTCTGTCCACCTACCCTCCTGTGACTTCCATTTCTATGAGCACTTACCATGGAACCACCTATTAGCACTAGTAATTACATATTTTGTATCAGACACTCTGCCTTATGCATTCTTTGAATCAAAGAATCAACAGAATTCTTACACGAGAAAGGAAAGTGATACATAACAAAGTAAGGATAAAAATTTTTATCCCTTATATCAAGTTTGAAAGCAAACATCTTTATCTTAGAAAGTCACCTTATACCTACTGTCTCATAGTCCAAAGACACAGACCCAAAGGAGGTGACATTATAAGATCTTACCTATGTCTATAAGTACAAGAGATATTCCACAAAATAACTTGATGACAATATAAGAATATTTAATTTTGGTCATGTATTTTTTGATCAGTAAGGAATAGATTAGACTGACAGAACATTAAAAAATATAAATATTACTTCAGACATATTAAAGAGACTGCTCGGGCACTATCATATACTCTTAGTGAAAAGAAAAAGGAGGTACTTTCACGTATAAAGAAATAAAAGAGCCCTCCTCCAAATCTTGGTTATAAGAGACACACAAGGCCAGGCACGATGGGATGTGCTTGTGATCCGTAACTTGGAGACTGAGACAGGAGGATTGCGAGTTCAAGGCCAGCCTCCAGCCTCAAAAACTTAGTGAGACCCTGTCTCAAAATAAAAAAATTTAAATAGGGCTGGAGATATAGCTAAGTGGTAAAGCACCCCTGAATTATATTCCTAGTACCAAAAAAAAAAAAAAAAAATACACTAGTCTTGTGTAAATTCCTAAGTCTGCTATGTACCCCTTTCCCAAAGGGGATTCTGAAATGTTCTAAGAAATTTTCAATATTACGCTGCACTTATCCATCTTATTATGAAAGTTTGAACTGCCTTCCTGAAACAATTCTAATATAAGATTTATTTTTAAATTGAGAATATATTATTACTTCGAAAAATTCCACCCAATTCATTGAAAACAATTGATACGTTGATGCTGAGTGAAACGATCATAGCAAAAGCCCCATTTTCAGACACCCTATGTGGCCAACACCACCCTCAGCACTTCCTGTGCATCCACTAAGACTGTTATCCCATTTTACAGTTCAAAATATGTAGCTGTGAAAAGCTGTAAGGTCATACAGCTATTACAGAGTGCCAAACCCAGACCTGACTAGACTCCCTTCAGAACATTCTTTTAACATTGTAAAATCCTTGTAACATTGTAAAATGTTACATTGTAAAATCCTTCACTGGAAGAAGTGAATGAAACATACTTGTGAATCCAAACTTAAAAAATAATGTTTAGCATGATTTTCATTTTTAATAATTTTGGGTAATTAATTTCTTTGAAGATGAAAAATCTTTGAGAAACAAACACATTGTATGCATCCAATAAACAAAATATGTGATTAACCTGAATAGCCCTATTCCCATACCAGGCTCCATAACAAAGAGTTCATTATACTTA
Organism: Spermophilus citellus; assembly: GCF_964194105.1. NCBI lineage: Eukaryota > Metazoa > Chordata > Mammalia > Rodentia > Sciuridae > Spermophilus > Spermophilus citellus. The sequence continues at coordinate 85,396,658 of NC_138195.1, forward strand.
ATGTTGAGCTGCTGCAGGGCACTTGCTAATTGGCTCCTTGGTCGCCTACAGTAGCAAACATACTTCCTCAGGAACCTACCAGGCTGAGAATGACAGACATAGATATTGCTCCATAACTCCAACTAGAAAAGAAATGGTGAAATTACTCAGTGGTTAGTAGGTAAAAACATAATAGTGTAGTCACTATTAATAAAATATCCCTTCAAAATGCATCTAACCATTTTTTAATGAGCTTTCTTGTTATTTTCTAAAACAGAGGTGTCTATCAACTCATTCCCCAATGCATAAAATCATGTTCAATGGTCAAGACCAAACGCAAAGGTCTCTTCCTCAAAGGTTACTTCCCAACTTTCAGGAGACTTAACTGCTTTTTCCTCCACCTTTCCACAGCAAACTTCACTTTCTTCTGTTCAACACAGTTCATTCTGTATTGATTATGGGTCATTTCTTACTGTCCTCTCCATTGCTGGTATGGCTAGGATTTAGTGCTCCATAAATACAAACCTCTAGCCCTAGTGCAGCTTTACACACATTTGTTTAACCATAAACAAAAACTGGCGATTTGAATTGTTTTACTCTAAGAAGGCCAAACTGATTTAAATAATTGCTGATACATATCTAACAGATATTACATATTTATGTATACTTATATAGTAACATTTGTGGGGTTTTGGCAGTACTGGGGATTGAACCCAGGGGTGCTTAATCACTGAACCACATCCCAAGCTCTTCCTTTTTTTTTTTTTTTTTTTTTGGAGACAGAGTCTCACTAAATTGCCCAGGCTGACCTTGAACTTGCCATCTTCCTGCCTCTGCCTCCCAAGTCATGGGGATTACCTGTGAACCACTGCACACAGTTATAGTAACATATTTAATACACAAATCAAAGAGGAATAATTCACCCTTAAAAATGTAAGTTCAAAGACACAAATGTCAAATGTCTGGATCCTATTATTCTTAGAAACCAATTAAATATATATAAGGAAAACTTTCTTCATTATCAAATTAACTGCTTCATTTTATATCACCAGAAGCTATTTTAAAAACCCTGGTCACGAGGTAACACTACAACCATAAATTAAATACACAAAACCATTATCTATATTTCTAAAGGTGAAACTTTTGTTATTTAAAAAAAAATTAATTATTGTCAATGTGGTCTCAGTGGCCCAACTGGAATGTTCTAGGCACAGAAGAAGAGGGCATCTATTTGAGGTGGTGCACACAGAAGTAAGAAATATAAATTATTCTCTTAATGAGAAACTACCAGAAGGAGTGCAATAGGCTCAAGATTTGGTAAAGCCAACACCACTGGGAAAAAATGCACATAGTAATTACAAAGCTAAAGTGAAAACACTTTACATGCATAAATCCATAAGCAGTTATTGAATTGGCATTCTTGTGTTCAAAAAAAGACAGTTTATTACGGTTTGAAAAACAAACTGTCAAGAACTGCTACTGTTTTGATACTAATTTGCTAGTCTCAACTCATAACACATATTCCTGGTCTTTAACAAAGATGCACAATAAGACAGTACCTCATGGGGGGGAAAAATAAAACACCTCAAACCTTTCCTTCAATACTAATATCTAGACTATAGACTTGACACTGTTGCATTAAATATGTTTTTTTCCAAGTGCTGTTTTATAAAATTTAAGACACACCACTGAAATAATTATGATTGCTTCTTCTCCCCTACCACCGCCCCATTCACCCAAAAGTAGAATGGGCAAGTCTCGTCTATTTTAGCCCAGAAATATTTCCCAAAGATGTTCCCTTCTTTTCCACTCTCACTGCCAACGGACCTGCACCAACTTAGTTCAATAATCATAGCAGCTTTTTCACTAGTGTCCCTGTCATTCTCCTCCCCCTCCCTGCACCACAAGTACGCCATGCTTGCCAGGCTATCTGAGTCATTAGCTCAATCATCACAACCCAATTTAAAAATGTCCACGGTTCCCCAGTATCCATACAAAAATCCAGTCTTTAGCATGAAATTAAGACCTAATATTTACAAATCTTTTCTTCTATAAGTTTAAGAAGCAGGACTGATATCTTAATAGTCTGATTTTTTATATGGCAAATACTCAAAAAACAGTTATAATGGAAATATCATTTGATTATCAGAGCTGAAATTCAGAAAAAAAATTATCCTGATAGACTGGAGTAGCCACACTGAGACAAGAAGCCATGGAAAGAACTATAAGATTCACAAGGGGTTTTGGATATTTCACTTTCAGAGTATAACACATGTGGGAGGTTTTTGAACCAAAACTCAAGATTTATACCCTAGCAATATAAAATAGCTACAGGAAATAACTATATCAAATATTTGCAACTGGGAATACCATCAACTCTCAAACTTAAAGGTATTATGAGAGCCTGATTGGAGGAACCAGGGCTAACAAGTAAAAAATCAAATTGGCACTAGGCATTCTCCCCTCTGGCCTAAATCCTGATCATTTTAATGTCAACAGGGGAGCAAAGTTAGTCTAGAATAGACATGTTAACCTACAGACCACAGATGAAAAACATACAATAAATGTTTAAAACAAGTGAGAACCATATAATTTGTGTTTCCAATGTATTTTTCTCAATATACATGTTCATTACTGGCAATTAACAAAGAATGTTAATCTATATTAACAAGCTCCCCTGCTTGTTGATTTTATAAGGAAATAATTCTCTCAAACCACACTGAACCAAAAAGCTCACATATTGATTTACAAAAATTAACACACTGGGGTCACTGGAATATAATCTTAATACTTTCCTATCAGAAATCTCCAGAGGACTTACAGACTCTATCTTGTATTTGATCATATCCTAACAACCTGTTCTCTTTAACTACTGGACTCGCTATGTGTTATCCTGTGTCCAGTGCCTAAGAGCTCGTTAATTACCTAAACTATATCTCCATAGGTCTTGTTAATTACCCGTCTCCTGTCTCAGAGGACCTTGTTAATAACTTGTACAGTCTCTCTAAAGAGGTCCTAACAACACATTAAAATTAAAGATGCTTTTCTTTTAGCACCTGTCAAGTGCTGTAAATTGAGAAATTTTCACATCAGTTTATTAGCCTACAGTAGTTTTTGTGGGTTTTTTGGCTTGTTTTCTTCTCTCACACATAATTTCTCTATATCTCAATCTTCTCAATCTCTCTGCTTAAGAAAAATAACAAAGTTTGTCTTTTTTGTTTTCAATTTTAAGATTATAAATATCAATTTGCATTATCGAGTTAGTAAAAGGATGGCATGGTTAGTACCTGCAAATTAACCCATTGGGAAATGCACCAATTAATGAGACCTATATAATGAGTATTAGGATGACAAAGGGTAAAAAAGTTTCAAGTAGTCTCTGGGGAATTAAACAGAGAAGTTCTAGTTAGTGTTATGGGAACTAATCACATCATATATTTCATGTTCACGGACACTGCTACATTGGAAACATTCTGCAAATCCCTGGACACTAATGGATTAATGGCTCTAAAAATCATCTGAAGAGTTTGTGCTGTCTGTCTCATAAATGAGGCAAATTTTTGGCTGCGTAAAAGATTTACAGCCTACTATGAATAACAGGCAAATTATCTTTAGACAAATATGAACAAAAAGTAATTATTGCTATTAAAATAAATGTTATGCACAATGAGGTTTATTATGTCAAAGATTGAGCTTTAAACTCATTCAGGAAAAAAAATTGTTCGTAGGGGACGTTATAAAAATGAAGTTTTAAAACCTATGAATAGGATCTTTTCTTTAGGATCATTTATTTACCATTCTTCTTAAAATCAAAATGTAACCTTATACAAGACCATTTTTTTCGTGGACATTTTATACAATTGCATAATAATGGTTACCTGCTAATAGGCCTATTGTGATTTTTTATTTGGGAAAATTAGAAACACACTTAAATATCCATTCTGGAAGCCAATGTTTCATAGTTCCTGAGAAAGGTAGGACACAATAATAGATAGGAATTGATGAATTTTAATAGGATAAAAAAGAGAAAGAGGGAAAGAGATCAATCTGATGTTAAAGGCACTCTGTCATGCAAAATTATAAAATATGAGTGATGAATATGAGTTTTGATCTTAGAATTGCCCTAAATGAATTTTTGGCCTGTTCATCAGCTAAGAGGAGGCAGGCTCTTGCATACAGCAAATATTACAAATGGAAATACATGCTCTAATAAAATCAATCATATGAGGAATGATATTATAAAACAAACCAGTAAGTTATCCTAGGATAACTAAAAATTTGTTACCTGGTATTCATAATTGCAGTGAAGCTGAAAGTAATGGAAGTGGAAGGAAGTCACACACCTTTGTGCCCTAAGCAAAATTCTCTGGTAAGAGTCTCTCCCATTCATTGTTTCTCTGACTGGCTGCTCCACTAACCTCAAATTATATGAGCTTATCACAGAGTAGGCTTATATTCTTGACTTTTTCAAAATTTCAAAGTAAGACATAGGTAGCAATTTCTTCTGTATGTTAATAAAATGTCTGAACTAGGTGGTGTTCTGAACTTACTCAGGGAGTCTGGAGCTCCTGATAAAAGCATATACCACAGTTCCTCTTCAGTTGTCCACAGGTTGCACACCATTCAGCACACTGATACCCTGAATATTAAATAGATATTTCTATCTGGTTTTTACTGTCCACTCTAATTTAGGTGCTTTTTACCTATTCAGCCAAATCTCTTCTCTTTGTATCCATTTTAGCCAAGCTGACTTATCAACTCAGTTAGGGTCTGTCAGCCCAGTAAGCAAAGCTAGTGGCGCCAAGTTGCCTTCTGTTCAAATATGAGTTTATTAGCACAACCAATCATCAAAACAACATATTCAATACTTACAAAAAAGGTGATACAACTTCAATCAGCAAGTTTCAAACTTGACTGACAATCAGCAGGAAGTTTTTAAAATGTTGATTTTTTTATTCCAGTGCCCACTCACTAAAGATTCTAATTCCCTCTAAGGTGAGATCCAACAACCTGTGGTTTTGGAAAAAAGAAATCTCCAAGAAATTGTGATGGTCAGCATATAGGACGTGCACTGACCTAGGTGCTGGGGGCCTCTAAGAAAGAAAATTCAGCATGACTGGTAGGAAGTTTCCCAGCTCAGTGGAGAAGACTTTTAAGAACTGGACACGATAAACATCACATAGCAGTTTCGATTTATGTAATAACAGAAATCGAGAAAACAAAAACACCTGGTTATTATTCAGGAAAATATTATAAGGAGAGATGGACTGATGGCACTCAGAGACAGGTTGAGTGTAGCCCACAATTGAGCCCAGGAATGGAGATGGCATGACTTACCAGACTCTCAAGTTAGAGAGGTACACTAAGAAAATTAACTTACTAAGAACAGAATGAGGAATAGTAAATGTTAGATAGGTAAGAAAAGTCTGAAATACAGTAAGCCCTTAATTCAGAAAGAAGAGTTTGGATTTGGGGTTGGAAACCAGTAGTTCTTAAGTATTTTTGATCGGGGTTTTCTTAAATAGAACAAAAGGTACTATAGTTTACATACCCTGCTTAGTAGGGTAAATAATGTTAATTTCTGTAACAAATATATAAAAAAAATTTCAGCAACTTAATATTCACAGAATCTTTCTTTCAGTCAAAGTCCAACTTGTTGTTCCTGCTCCAGGGCCTTCCACACACATGTGGGGGGTCTAGCTGCTCCTATCTCCTGGCTCTGCCCTCCTTAAAGAACCCCTGCATTCAGTTGCTGCTGGGGCAGCAGTCTATACCTGTTAAAGGCCAAATAATAAATATTTGGGTTTCTCAGGCCATATGGTCTCTTACGCAACCATCCACTCTACCACGGTAGCACAAAAATAGCCACCCAAAGATGCAGGCGGCTGTGTACCAGCACAACTTTATTTACAAAAACTGCCTGCAAGCCAGACTTGGCCCACAAGCCTCAGCTGCCAGCCCTGGTCTGGACCTGTGGAGGACTGTGTAAGAGGCTTAGAAGTGATATTTATCTTTCCATTAGCTCTTTAATAAGGTAGAACTTAGCCACTCATCCCTACCTAAGAGAAGGGTCTAAGCTATGTCCCAGCTTAAAGAAAAAAAAAATTTTGAAAACACCCAACCATTTCCACTTTTCAAATTATTTTTGATAATTTCTCAAAATCAGTGGTTATAAACAAATTATTTAAAAGGTATAAGAATCATACAAGCATATTTGTTTTTAGAAAATGATATTCTGTAGATGCAAAGAAGAGCTGCTTTACAAATTGTGGGACAACTATAACAAATTAGTTGATGAGTCAGTTGATAAATGGTAAAGGTAAAACTCGATGATAAGTATGTCGTCAATCTACTTTTGTATCAATAAATAGAGTAGCAGCATTTTTGATACACAAACAACTCAATACCAAATATAAGCTGATAAAACATTTTCCTGAAATTTATAAAAATTCCAACTATTCTCTCAATTACACTGCTGTAGTTCTACAGATGCCCAGTGTTCCAGCCTCCAAACTTCTCAGTAGAAAACTGACCTTGTGTCAACCCAGTTCCATTTTCTTCCGGGTACACAACTAAACTATTTCTTAACTGATTGCAGCGGCACTGGGACATGACTGAGCCCTGGCCAAGGGGATGTATGGGGTAGCAATGCAAACCACTACTAGGCCTGAAACACAAAAATGATCCACCTGTGATCCTCCCCTCCCTTTCCCTGCTGCAATGATCTTGGAGGGCTTGTGATAAATGGTAACACTACAAGAAGGAAGAAGCCTGAGAGACTATGTGGTGCTGAATGACTGCATTAAGAGAGCAGCCATGTTTTCCATCCCCCCTCCATGTACTGTTTTGTGACAGAAGTGAGCAACTTTTACTGTGGTGAGCCAGTGATATCTGGAGTTGTTTATTATAGCTAGGGGAACTATTCCAAACACAGAAGCAAAAAAGTATGTTTTGTGATTTCCAATGTGATTCCTTCAGGCAGACTTCATTTGCATGAAAAAATAAAAACTTCTTAAAAAAAAGTTCCTTAGAAATTTTAAATTGTTTGCATAAAGGAAATTCTCTAGTTTTAATCATAAGTATTATTCACTTAGACAGCTATCGCAGAGTTTCTCTGTTCCTGCAATCTCAGATGGACCAATCCCCTCAACAAAAACCAAGTGCAGCTTCACAGCTATATATTCCCCTTCAGCTTTGTTCAGTGTTCTCACAAAGACTAGTCAGAAGGGTCCAGGAGACTGTAAACAGATCTATAGTACTATCGGAAAAATAATGCACAACGTGTGTCCTTGTGACTTGAGTCTATAGCCTCAAAAGTGACTTGGATATTAACTTGAGAAATTCAAACAGTCCCAAGTAACTGGGGGATGATACTGGGAGGATAAACAAGAATGCTGATGCTGTTATGTAAAGAACACACTATCTTAACAGTATCTGCCCAAATTCAACCCAAAACAAAGCTGCTTCCTAAAAACATGAACTGTATTCCTTCTCTGGGTCAACTTACATTCAACTCTTCTTTTTTACACTATTAACTAGAGCTACCCCTTTATTTAAATGTTTCACATTTACCACAAAGATGGATTATGACAGAAAATGAGAATCTTCCAGGAATTTATACACTCTGTCCTTTCTGTCCTTATATCTGCCACCTCCTAAATATGAAGAAAAAGGCCTTAAAATTTAAAAAACCTATTTTTATATACATGCAATCATTTTCTACATACATCATGAAACAGTTCTAATTTTAACAGGAACAGTAATAGTGAAGTAACCCAACCAAAGTCTTCATCGAACAATAGGTCACACGTACTTTTAAAGCTTGTGGCAATCCATGAGTGCAGCCCAAGTCCAGGGCAATTAAATATATATTTACTTTTATAATTATTTTTCAAATGCTAACATAAAATATTATTTTTCTATCATGTCCCATCTTCTTGCTTTTCATTAACTCTAAAATTACTGAAATTACTCCATCTCTAAGTTATCTCTTATCTTGCACAGTTGTTTTCAACAACATTCTGCAAAAGAAAGGTCAGTAAAAGTGGAGAAAAGCTAATATATGTTTATTTACCCCTGTAATGTAGGACTTAGTGAAAGACGTGAAGGATACTACATGAAATACCAATACAAAACATTTTAGAATAGCACTTCAAAACTTTTCAAGAACACATTGACACCAATGATAAAAATTTATTTATCTGAGGTATAGTCTATAACAAAACTGAATGATGCTTCTAAAACCACAGCAAATACCCATTTATTGATAAAAGAGAATGAAAGAAATACGTATTTCCCTTCCAAAATTTAAATACATGGCTTTTGATGTGATGGAAGATGCACAAGGGAGGGGGAGAGCAGAGCCTCCAAGGGAGACTGTCACACTACCCTTGCTGCTTACAGTGGGACAAAGCAAAGAGCTTCGCATGAATAAAACGACTGACAACACAAAAACACAATACAGGTGGGGTATCCCTTACCCAAGATGCCTTAAGCTTTTTGGATTTGGGAATATTTGCAGACTTTACAGGTTGAATATTCCCAATCGAAAAATCCAAACTCTAATAAAACTGTTCCAAAATTCAAAATTCCAAGAGTTCCATCTACTATAAAACCATTAATGCTGAAGTCCACATTTCTTAAGGAAGAGCATTTTGGATTTTAGATTTTCTGACTGGGATGCTCAACCTATATTACTCACCATTTAAGGGTTCCCTATTTGGGCTAGCTTTGTACTATGTACTTCATGAGCTATTTATCCTCACTGAATCATTCACACCTACAAAATTCATTAATTGCATTTAAATATATACAGTTCCAAATTCTAAGGAACAAGAAAAAGTAGCAGTATATATAAAACTGAAAACTCACGAGTTTGAAATTCTAATCTTTATCATAATGATTATTCCTATGATTATAAATCTTCATAAAGATCTCTTACGTATTTACAGTATACATGCGGGTCACTGAATTCCAATGAACATTCACAAAACTATTCCTAAACAATCATTTAGTAAGGATATTTATTAAATCTATCCTGAAATCATCAGAATAGAAACATTAATATTTCAGTACTAATTCTTAAACAACAGACTATGTGCCGCTACTGGTTTACTAAACCTCTCTAGACAGCCCAGGACTTAATCCCTGGAAAATATCTAGGAATACATCTCTGGCTTGCACTCACACCCCTGGATTATTCACTGTCACCATGTCTCATCAAAAGGCATGCTGTTTCTCCAAAGTTTTGGTGAGTTTTGGCTTACATAAGTGAGAGCAGACTAGGGTAGGGAATAAAAATCTTTTATCCTTTTAATCCTTCCAAGATAAAAAGTTCAATTCCAAAGATGTATGCAAAATTACTTGGCTCTATAAGCAATTATAAAAAAGAAAAAAATTCCAAGCAAAATAAAAAGAATTTATTTTATAAATAGCACAACCTTCCCCATTCAAAACTTACCTTGAAGATGGCATCATATTTGAAGCCCTGAATTTTGTTGTAAACGGATTAGTTGAGTCATAATCAAAATAGTCCTGACGATTTTCATTACATGCATTAGGTGACTTCAAGTCACAAGGGCTATCAGATCCCCCATTGTTAAGTTTATCAGATCTTCTGCCATCTTTTTTCCCAGTCACTCTCTCAAAAAGGCTAACTTTCTCCCTTTTCTCTCTTTTATTTTCTTTTCTTACTTCAATTGGTTTTGAAAATAAATTCATGCTGCTGTCCCATGATTCACTGCTTTCTTCAAATGGATTTTTCTTCCTTGGCAGTGTTGCGAATTTTTGGGGTAATGAAGCAGTCACATTTGTAAATGGGTCATTTTGTCTTCCAAAAGACGATTCACCTTCACCCACAATGCTGTCAGGTTGGTTCATTTTAGAAGTATCAAAGCTTAATGCTCTTCTGTGTGGAGACTTAAGACTTCCTACAAACAATTTTGTAGTTAGTACATAATCAGTGACACATTACATCATACTATTTGACACATTCTGCTGCTTTTAGAATGAGTGCAATTAGCTATTTAAAGGTATTAACCTTAAAAATAATCAAGGAAAACAATCTTAAAATGGAAAGGTATAACGTTCTGAAGTTAGGCTACTAACAATTAGTGTCTTATTAGACGATTAGTAATTTACTTAGCTCAGAAACCATCACACAAACAAACAATAATGTTAAAACTAGAGGACCCACTGGCATGATAATGCTAGAAATTCTCAAAGTTTGTTTTTGTTTTTTGGCTTTTTTTCATCATTAGCATTAAATTGACTTATTTCTGAACATTAAAGTTTTTTTCCCAAGAACCTTATGATGAAATTGAATGTTCATTTATGCTTCAGGCTTTCAAGGCAGGAGAAACAACAGTTAAAAAAAAAAAAAAAAAAAAGAAAAAGCCAGGGCATGAAGAGAGACTGAAACTCATTTTATTATCACCTAATAAAATATATAAAAATGCAAACAAACTTTGCTTTCAATGAACTTATCAAGGGTACAGTAGACACTCAATAATTGATAGACGACTAAATCTATAAAATACTACCATGAAACGGCAATTTTAGTTTTTCAACTTTAGAAGTTACACTTAAAAACTACAAGAGTAATTAAGACTACTGAGGAAAGACTACACTGGAAAGAAGGTACCACTTACCATTTTCTGGAACAGCTCCAAAGGACTCTATGTGGCGTCCAAGAAGATGTGTGTGACCTACAGCACCAGACTTCAGTTTCTCAGAAGACATGTGGGACCCCGTTAAATCAGACATTGAATGTGCAGAAGAGAGACGCTGAGGACCCAAAAGAAAAGGCTTTTTTGGTTTGGATTTCATCTGTATTTCACCACTTGAAAATTCAGTACTGGCATCAGGCATGGGAGTACTTGGAATGATTGCAGAAGACGTATCAGAAAATGTCCCATCATTTTTTCTACCTTTCATCTTATCTTTCAATTTTGCAAAAGGAGATCTTGTTTTGTCCTTCATTGATAAGTCAAACATACTTGCTGTCATATTGTTCCTCATAAATTGAATATTGACCTTTATCTCACCCCTGTTTTTGACTCTTTTTCCTTGTTTGGATTCTAACCTAAACCACCTTAAAAAGAAGAAAAAAAAATATGTTGTAACATGTAATGAAGAAAGGCTATCAGACCTTGGCATATACACACAGTTCTTTAGGTAAAGCTACTGCACACATCAGGGCAACCGAGCACTAGATGAGAACCTGTTAGCCAGAGTGTTTGTGGTTTCACTCATTGTTTCACTTTAAAAAACAGATCATTATTTCTGTAATGTGACATGTACTGAAGGAACAGATCTTTGTCAAGTGTAAGGATTTTGGATAAGTCTTCTTTCACAATTTGAAAATTACTCATCATCAAAAATTCTTATCAATAATAGTTAATATATTTCTATATGAGATAAGTGTCACCAATGGACAGAGAACATTTTTTAATATTAAAATACACTGAGGCAGAGACTTTGAAAGAATTCACTAATTCAAATTATTTTTGAGTATCATAAAAATAATAAATACACTTTAATAACATTAATATTTTGCCCACCCCAAAATATTACTCATGTCAAAGTATTATAAGAATTTTCTTAACACTTAAAACCACTACATACAGTTTGCTAATCATTAAACTGTGAATGATGTAATTTAGATTCATATAAAATGGATCAGTCTTTTCTTAAAGAAAATATACAAAAATGAGTGAAACACAGAAAGAGACAAATAATAAATCCTATAAATTTTTTTGAAAAGTTGAAATATTTCCTATTAGAATCTATTTGCCTCACTTACTATTGCTACTGTATAGCATATTAGAGTATCGTGCTGCCCATTTTTAAATTATGTGTAAGAAGCAAAGTTTACTTTGGTGTTGTCTACAATATTCTTATCCATGAGAAATTCTCCAGTTGTTGGTGTCACAACTGGTCATTTTACAGGGCAAACAGCCAGAAAACTGCAGAATCAAGTCTAGAAAAGAACTCCTATGATGTTTTCACATTACTTAGCAATGAAGCATGATATCCATTCCTGCAGACAAGTTATTTAAATATAGCTTTAATCAAGTGTAACAAATTTTCTTAGCTACAAAAGAACTCTGATCTAATTTTACATTAGTTCTTTCTCTCATTGTTAGCAACAGGATGTACCAAGAGAAGGCTGAATCAAATGGGAGACTGGTTCACAGTCCTTTCCAGGAAAGACAGAAATGACACACAACATCTACACCAGCTACAAGCATGTGGGATTTCCATGTGTATAATGAGTCAAAGTAAATCTGAGGAGAAAATACACCAAAACCCAAAAATGGAAAGTGGGGAAAACAGTCAAAATTCATAGAATTTTAGAAAGAAGATCAAATAAAATCATTTGTTTTAACATCCTTATTTTATAGGTGAGGGAATTGAGGCACAGAGAATGATACACAATTTCCCAACGTCAGAGCAAAGTCAAAAGAAAAAAAAATAAAGTTGATGAATAACATCTGCAGGAGAATAGAAGTTCTTCCTTATTTGATGGACCACATGTGTTAATAAGGTTAACCACATGGTGCCACATATTACAGGATGCTGCATTTACCAGGAGATGTGACAGCCCAAAATGAGGCAATGCAGTTCTTTATTGCTAGAGTATAAGCTCTTTGAAGGCAGTTTGCCTTGCACTACATAAATATTCAATTTTTCATTTCTAGAATCACATTCTTAAAACCATCAATCCACCATTTTGGACCTAGATAACTTTAAAGAATAAAGCAATCAGTGTCTGAATACAACTATAAATACAGTACATTTTCTATCCCCCCACAAAGAAGAAAAATAATCTGCAAAGAACTCCGACAAATATACTAGTTTAAAAAATGGCAATGACAAGAAGCTTTAGTGGCTTTGTTTTGAAACCTACCTAAAGGGAAAGGCTTCAAGACTCACTCCTGAGATGTTTGTTTCCCCATCAGATAAAAAGATAAAATGAAGACACAGCATTTGAGGTTCACTGAATTAATGTTGGTTTATTTCGTTCTTTTTTTTTAACCTCTAGAGTACTGGGTTTAAACTGTATATGGCCTCTGTTCAATTTTTTAGTGGGCACAGGTCCATGTTCAAAAACCACCACACATGTGGGAACTATTCCCAAGCAATTGGTGCTGTGTGGTCAGAAATGGGACAAGATTGGCAATAAGAGTGCCAGAGGCCAGGACGCAGGTGCACTGCAGAGACCCATGCTAAAGTCCTAAAATCTATGTATGCTAGAATCACACCTAACTCTAGGGACTCAAATTGTTATTACTTTTTACCAGCATTTTTTTAAAAAATCAACATCACCTTCTATTATAAAAAATCAATGGATATTACATAATAGCATCAACAATTTTACCATTCTATTATTAAACATTGTATTATATCTTAAATCTCATACCAGAACCAACCCAGACATCCATTAAAGGTGGAAATACACAAGTACTCTTTACACTGCTAGGATTTGGGCTTGGGCCCTTTTCCCTTCTCCTTAAAAAAAATATATATTTTCAAGACATGAAAAATATACATAAAATAATAGTCTTAACCATCATGTTTCAACACAACTAGAAGACATGATGTAAATACTTGTCTTCAGTGTCAAAAAGTAAAAAGCGTCACACCCAGCAGTTTCATGGGACTTCTAAATCAGCTGGTAGTCTTCATCACTCATACCAGTTTTCCAAAAAGCATTTGGGAATATGCTGACAAGGTTTAGCAATGTGCAGAATATTAAATATCTTTCTTGCAATACACCGGTGGCTGAAATCTGTCTCTTACTTTGCCACGTGTACAGCTGTGCTGGAAAAGGAAGCTATTAAATATATTAAAAATCTAGAATTATTACCAATAAACATACCTCATCAAATACGTGGTCCCCATTTAGCCACAAAGAAAATGTTAAGGGTTTCATAACATATGAAAATTGCTTTGAATGCAATAACATCACAAGCTCTGTTGATAACATTTCAAAGCATTTTCCCCAAAAAAGTTCTAATCAATTTTATATAGACACTACATTATTAGGGCATTGCTCATAGCCAAATTTATTGTAAATGTGACACTGCCAAGGAAAGAAAGAAGAAGAAACTTTAAAAGGCTATTTCATCCTTAGAACTTTGGGTTCATACTTGGGCCTACTTTAACTTGAAAAATTTATGTTCCAAAGGCCTACAGTACATTATTCCTCAATAAAAGTACTACTTAAGTACAGTAAGAAATCTGAAGTTACAATATACTTAAAAGTTTACATTCAAAACATTTTACACAGTACATACAGAGTCAACCCAAATTGGCAATTTGAAACAAATTCTTTGGTACTTACTCACTTCTTACTTTAAATTTGATGAAGAACCCTTTGGAGGAAACTGAATACAACTTTTTAATAAAAAAGTATCAAATAGTTTTCTTTTAAAAATCATTGATAAATATTTAACTTTACACTTTGTAAAAACTTTTTCTCCCCTTTAAAATATTCTCATCTCTTCAATTAGATTAAATATTTACCATTTTTCTTCTTGCATTCCTAGTATTTTTTAACTCTACTTTTTTACTCAAAGTGTATTAAATCTTAGAAAAAGAACAGATTCAAAATAAAACAAAACACTCTGATCTAGAGAAGTGCAAACACAGATATGTTCAGAAAAAGGAAGAAGTAGTTGTTTTAAAATATGTTTCAAACATAAAAAATTTAACATGAACTTAACAATATCATTATGAAAAAAAGTTTCTCAAAGGGTAAATAAATTAGTTACAACTGAAAGAAACACAGGGCTGTTTTGGAAGTCTAAGTCGTCTTACAAATTCCACCCAATTTTCTCCCATTAATTCCATTGGTCTTAATTTTCTCTCAGACTAGAAATATTTTAAGAATGGGGTATATATATTTCTTTGTTTAAAAAGCATACTATTTTTTCAATTTTAGATATAATTGCTTGTCCTAATTTGTATTGTAATTTTTAAATTGAAATATATCTAAGTCAAGCATGAAAGTCACACTAAAAAGGCCATGTTTTATTGAAGAAGTCATTAAATCACTAAATCACAAGAATTTAATCACTGTCTGTAATCTTATAGCCATTAATATGATCTAAACACACTAGTTTTGCAGAACTAATTCTCAAGTAATATAATAACAACTCTACTATAATGCAAATTCAGAGGAAAACATTAGTGGGTGCAAGATTGAGGTTTGTGTGCACTTTTAAAACTGTGTTTTATCTTTTAACAGCTTCATACCCTATCAAGATGTAATGACCCTAAAAATCGGCTGGGCTACAATAATAGACAACTGTGTTTATAATGCTCAAATTAAATACTGAGTTTTAAATTTGATAATTCATCTTTCCACAGCCACAGAGTTCAACATACATACAAACATTACATTGGCAGATTTAATTTTCTGATTTTCCATTTCATGAAAAGTTGTAATGTTTTTTAAAAATCATAAATTACACCTATATCAGTTTTAGTTGGTCAACAATGAGATCCAAGCTTCTTATAAAAAGTAAAATAATGTTAATTTTCTCAAGTCATATTAACATTCTTAAAATCCAATCAAAATGTTAGAGGTAAATAATACATATTTACCTCTAACAGAGAGAATGGGTCATTAATCACTCCATTTAAAAATTGTTTCATTACAAGGACTATTTTTAATTCAAGTCATGCAAATAGCGTGCTTAAAACTGGCCATATTTCAATCCAAAATTAATCCCCCCCCATTCAAGTAATTTTCAGGATCAGAAAATTCATAAATAAGTAAAGTGCCCCCAAATTCAAATAAATTACAAAACTTACTCTGTTTTCCTTCTTTGTTTGTCCTCAAAGATGTCATTGAGATTGATTGCCACCTGCCCTAAAAATTTATCCAGACCCACCAGGGACCTGTGCATAACTATGAGGAAAAGAATGTATTTCTCTGGATTCCCCTGCATTAGCAACCCAGGCAGCTCAAAGGAGGCCTCTTCCTTCCACACTGGCTCAAGGGTTTTTTCAGCTACAGAGGTGGAGTACTTTTCCTTGCCCAGCTGAATTATAGTGTATGTGTCATTGGTGCCACTTTTGCCTTTTGGCTTCAGATCTTTGGCTTGGAGCACTGTGACCTGCACGTGGGTTGGAAACCACTTTTGGGCTTGCTCGGACAGCATCATTCTGCCCTTTTTCTCTGCACCGGGTTCTGGAGCGCAGGGAGTGCCCCTCCCGTAGGGAGAGCCTAATTCCGTAATCACTGCATCCTAAGGACACTCGACCCGGCCGGGCCGGCTGGGGTTGCCCAGCTACCCTAGGGCAGATGTCAGAGCGCCTCGCGGGGGGAGCCCGGGGGCACGGCTTCTCTGGGGGTCCCTTTCCTCTGGAGAAGCACAGGGGCCCACATCACCTGGCCGCGCCGTCCAGGCCTCCGCGCGGACCCGCGCGACTCGCGTTGCCACCGTCCCCCGGTGCCCGCCCGGGGACGGCCCTGGGCGGCGGCGGCTCCGGGGCCTGCGGGCAGGTGAGGCCTGGCCGCTCGGGGGCTGCGGAGGTGGGAGGCGCGCCCGGCCTCCCGCCTGCCTCCTGCGGCCAGGCCGCCTCCGCCTCCCCACGCCTCCCGCCCGCCCCGCTCGCCCCGCTCGCCCGCCGGCCGGCCCGGCTCCTCCTCCCAACCCCGGTAATACGAACCGCCAGCGGCTCGCGCGGCCTCGCTCCCTCTCGCAAACCTCTCCCTCCTCCTCCCCCTCGCCTGGGCTCCTCCTCCCGGACGGGGGCGGGTCGCCCGAGGGCGGAGTGGGACGGGGCGGGGGACGCGGACGCCCCGGCGCCGGCGGGGCGCGGGACGGGCCTCGAGCTGCAGGGCTGCGGGCGCGGGGCTCGGCCTGGCCGGGCCAGCGGCTCCTAGCACTGGGCGGGCGGCGGCGGCGGCGGCACTTCCGGGTTCGCCTTCTCCATGTTGATCCTGGGAACGCGAGGGGCGGGGCCGGGCGGGGCCGCGGGGTCAGGGGTCGGCGCCTCCCTGGTTGCCGTGGAGACCGGGGCGCGCGGCAAGGGATGCGGTGCCTGAGCGCTCCCGCTAGGTTCTTGGTGCTGCTGGGGCCTGGCCAGTGCTGGTGTTTGCATGGTATGGACCACAAAGGCCGACAGAAGGGTCCTGGAGAGATCTCCAGGATAGGAACCACTCCTGAGAGGAAATCACCAGGCCCTGGGGACCGCGCGAGCTGGGGAGAGACCCAGTTTCAGTCTTTAAGGGCGGGGAAATCTCCCTCGCTGACACAGCTGGAGTTCCCTAGTAGATGGAATGGGTCCTCTAAATGTAGGAAACAGAATTTCTCCAACCTCTTATCCATCCTTTTTGAAAAGAGAAGATCCCATCAATTTAATAAAATGGACATACTCCACCCAGTCTTTGGGGGAAAGGAAGATGTCAAAACTAACACAGACATTAATTAAGACCTCAGGAGGCACTGAACTGGCATCAGAAGACCTGATACTGTTCCGACCTTTACCAAGATCAATCTATGTGACTTTGGCTGAGTGACTTCCCCTCCCTGAACCTAGGTTTTCACTTAAGTAGAACAGGTCTCCATAGTGTCTCAAACCCCATCATGACTGTTGGGACCAGCTGAGAAAGCACCTACCCCTGTACGATAACCACCAACTGCATTACCTGGATTGTGTGGAGGCCACGACCCAATTTGGGAAGAAGAGGCTGGAAGAAGTATACTGGAAAAAGTATAGGTGAACTTTTCCTAATACAATGGCACATAGTTTCAAGGCTCATTTGCTCTTCTGGTTCTCAATTAAAAAAAAAAAAAAAACTCTTATGTCCTGCCTTTATTTCTATTTATGTCTTTCCAAGGAATTCTTGGAAGTTTTTTAGACTACATTGTATATCATGGAAAGCCTTCATAAAGCTTAGCATGCAGTGTGTGTGCCAATTTATTGTATAACTTAGTGCCTTTTCTCCCATTACAGGACTAATTTTGAGAGTAAAATAATATGATAGATGTAAATGCACTTTTTTCAACTTAAAATGGCCCCCAAATGGGCAAGGTATCGTGTTTATTGTTTTCAGGCTAAATTTTAAACTTCTCCAATCCAGGCAGAATTTTCCATCCCTGGGAGACAGCGAATGAAAAGGCCATGTGTGGAAGCAGAACAGAATTATCGCACTGCGCATAGCATCTGGATCCCAGAGTGGGCAGTTGTCAACTTTAAAGAAAAATATTCTTAGGGATTTTTAAAGAGTACATTGGAACCATCAGTGGTGGAATTTCACCAGGATCTCTAGGGAGAAATAATTTGACACCTGAAACTTACAAAAGCAAAATAAGCATCATGAAATCCAATTTAATTAAGTTTAGAAGTTTTATAAATTGCATTTTTAAAGGCTTCAAGTCTCTATTAAATGCTGTAATTAAATAAACAATAGATGATTAATTATAATAGTGAATGTGTGTTTCTAAAGAGCTTAAATTGTTTGGTAAGCTTTATTAATGATTATAAACTTGTTTACAAGTATCATTTCACTCATCTCTGAAATATGGCCATCTCTGGGGTAGAAGCTGGCAGCTGTAGTTCGCAGCAACGCAATAACAGACTCCAACACAATTCAGAGAATACTCTAAAGGCAAGAGCTAACCAAATGGAATTGCTAACCTTTCTTCCTGTAGCACCTAAATTTCTTTTTGAGTTTCCTAAAAGTTGAATAGAGCCAAGATCATTCAGTTTCACTGCTGGCAAGATCAGACATTATGACTTAATATTTCTAAGGCAGAACAAGAGAATAGCATATTTTTGCCCATGGGGAAAGCAAATAAACAAATGAGTTAAGTAGAATCTTGAATTATGTTATAAAAGGGAAGAAATTTCCTAGTGTTTCTCTCATTTTATTATATTAAGAAAATAAAAACTTGTCAGTTGGGTCAAGTATATGGTTGACTCATAATGAAAAATAATGTCAATTACATAAGATCTGGAATCAAAGTGGTTCTGCCAAAATATTTTACTAAGATAGACATGGACAGTAACTTTAAAATGATACAAAGGATTGCGTGCATAAGGACAACATACCAGAATTGAATAGAGCCACATTTTTTTTTGTTATCCTATCACTGATGATATGTCCGAAAATGTTTGGTACAATTCCAAAATCAAGAGCTTGGGAAAATAACATTTTATGGGAGGAAAATGCTGAAAATTCTAATTTTAAACTGTTACAATTCTTGCTGCAATGAATAAGGATGATTTTACCAGAAAGTTAAAATAGTCAACATTATTCCCTAGGAGTGGAGGATTTCACAGATGAAAACATTTATTAAGTGCTGCACCTTTCAGTGACGTCCCAGAAGGGAACTTACTCCAAGCATTGCAGAAGATATTCCCTTTGGACATTAGCATCTCTAAAATCAGGTCTTGCAAATCTATTGTAGGACAATTATGATGCTCTCAACATTTAAATAGCCCACTGAGTCAAGAGTGCTAATGCTCTTATACACATTATGTAATGGGTATTAATTCTTTTCCAGATGGAGATGTAAAAACATCAGCAAGAAGCTTTCCCAAGGTATCATTGCAGCCTTCAGCCTTCAGCCTTCAGGTACATACACACACTTCAAATGCATGTACAACTGAGAAGTATATAAAATTCATAGGGGCTGGGGATGTGGCTCAAGAGGTAGCCCGCTCGCCTGGCATGCGCGGAGCGCTGGGTTCGATCCTCAATACCACATAAAAATAAAATAAAGATGTTGTGTCCACCGAAAACTAAAATAAATAAATAAATATTTTAAAAAATTCTCTCTCAAAAAAAAATTCATATATGTATACACACCAGAGTTACACTGGAGGCAGATCAACGTCCATGGAACCAGTCACAAACTAAAAAAGAATTGGACAAAATGATCTGAAGTTACAATGGCAATGAACTAGAGTTGGGAAATTTTGGTAATTGTTTTGCTTTGTTTTCATCACTGGGCTGATGAATGTGTCTTCGGGGATTGGGCAGTATATGGATGCAGTCTGTGATGCATGAGAAGCAACATGGTATGCGGTGTACAGAGCTCGAGTCAGCAGCCTGGATCTTAATCCCAGGTCTGCCTATTACTAGCTACATCGTATCTTTGGGGAAGTAATTTTTCTTCTCTGGGCCATCTGTAAAACAAGTCTGTAATAGCAGCCATCAAAGCATCCTCTAACATTTAATAATCCTATGTAGTATATCCACAGCACAAAGAAGCAAATTGCCTTATAATTATCTAATTGAATTTGGAAAATAAACTAAAGTAGATTTCCTTTTTATGTAACTTATTAATGAAGGATCCTCTAATTCAGGAAGAAAAAAAATATTCTTCAAGGTGTCCTAACAGTTCTCTCTATCAAATGAAAGTAATTAATGATCACAGAGGAAATATAACTTTTATTAATAGGCCCTGCATGAGGAAATTGACACCAACAGCTCAAGATTTGGAAGAAATTACATGTAAGTGGTAGTCTTTTGAAAAGCCTTAAACTTTTTACTTGTAGCCCTAACGATAACCTCTATTCATATTATTTGTAGCTTCTTAAAACTGTGAAAACATGCTGAGGAGAGTAAAAATTTAGGGAGTAGAATATATATGTGTACATAAGAATGTTTTGTGTGGATGTCTGTATTCTTTTTTTCATGGTATACTATTATGTTATACAATTTTGTCACCTCAAAAAATCAATGCACATTGATGCATACAACATAAATTGATGAGATGACTAAGCCCCATTTGATCTTTTGTCCTTCCAAAGGACAGTTGTTTCCAATTTTTCAACTATCATAAGCAATGCAGTATAAACATGTAACTTATGTCTCCTATGTACACATGCAGGTATTTGGGGGTAGCATTGGTAATTATACCTTTTTATGACAGCTGACATTGTAATCATGGGAAATTTGTGGGTATTAGGGTGGAAAACCCATGGACTTGTGCAATAGACCTGAGTTCTAATTTCAGTTCTGCCAACTGAAGAGCTATAGCCCTGGCAAGCCTTGATCTGTCTATTCCTCAGTAAGCCCTTCCAACTTCAGAATTTTCAAAGTCCTTTTCTTATATTTACTGAGAAGCAGAGATTATTGTTCTTGAGATAAAAATTTTTGAGAATACTTAGATATTTGTCTCCAAATTTTAATTGTGTTACCATCATGAGTCTTTCTAAAATCTTCCAGAATATTGGTACTTGCACAAATTTAGGAGAATCTTGTTGCTGAAAGAAATGATTATTAGAGTTTTAGAATCTCATCATCTTTATACTTTGTGAACATTGGTTAATTAATTAATTAATTTTTAGAAAAGATCCCTCTTAGTTGCTGAGGGTCCCACTAAGTTGCTGAGGCTGGCCTTGAACTTGTAATCCTCCTGCTTTAACATCCTGGGTCACTGGGATTATAGGTTGATGCCACCACGCCCAGCTCCTGTTAATTTTTTATATATAGTTAAAATCCAAAATAGGATTTAAAAAAAATATTAAACAATTGAATTATATTTCTGGGATATTCTGAAATACATGATGTTTCTAGAATAAATGGAATAAATGTTCATTTGGAAAGCATTTAACTGTTCAGGGGTGGCAAAAACATTTGGTGGTGGTATTTCTCCCCACTACAGCAGATTTAGTGCTTTATATTTGATCTTGTTAAACAAAGTAAAGAACTTTTAAAGTATTTGCTACATTTGTTATAATTTTTCCTACTTGTTATGTTTTATATATTGATGTAAAGCCTAGGGGGAAATAGCAGTTTGAGGGAATAGATGGAGCTCTTCTTGTTTCAGGGTCAAATTTTAAACAATTTTTCCTAAAGCAAAGTTCAATCAACCTGAACAATGTCCTATTTCATCTGAATATCTGATAACACAAATATTTTTGGCTTATCTTTATATCTTCTGAATTAAGTTATTTTCAGAACACCTTTAGATTATAATATGGGGGGATGGTTCCAAGCCTGTAT
The DNA here is from genome assembly GCF_964194105.1 of Spermophilus citellus. Taxonomy (NCBI): domain Eukaryota; kingdom Metazoa; phylum Chordata; class Mammalia; order Rodentia; family Sciuridae; genus Spermophilus; species Spermophilus citellus. The sequence continues at coordinate 85,418,613 of NC_138195.1, forward strand.
TATAAACATTTTCTAGCAGTTGGAGTATCATGGATGACCTGCATGACGAAAATTAAACAGAGGATTCTCTTTGGGCACTGCTCACATCAAGATGTGGCAGGACACTTGGACAAAAGATTCTCCATATTCTTCAAACAATTCTTGTACTTCAGTTGAGCTTTAAGCACTATCAGAGCCTTCTTGAAGTGATGTCAGGGCCTAACACTGCTTTAGTGAAAGCACACACAAGCGAAAAATAATTGACCTAATTTTGCTACTCAAATGAGCAGCAGCCTGTACTGTAATGTTTGGCATCCATAAAGGGCAGAGGAATTGAAATGTATTAACGAACTTTATACAGGGAAGAAGACTCATCTAGGACAGCCCTGAACTCTTCAACCCTCACAACCAAAGGACAAAATGCTAAAAGAGTGTCCCTTGTGGAAATACATTGGGTACCTGCAGCTCACACACCACTGTGATCTGCCTTGAATATTTGCTGGAATATAAAGCAAAATAATGTATGTAAAAGCCTTTTGTAAACTCTAAAGAATTTTACAAATATAAAAAATTTCATCATGATTTTAGGCTTATAACATATGCATATGTATGATCACTCACAACTTTTTCTTCTGGCATCAATGGTTGCTTAAAATGATACAAGTGGAACAGACTAAGACATAAGAAAATTCTAGTTTACCATCACTCAAACTATATTAAATATGACTCAACTTTATCAGGTAAGGCACTTGTGAAGGACAAATAGGAACCTGGTAGCTCCATAGATAAATACATGTGATGGGCCAAGACTGGCTATTGCAGAGCAAAAAAAATAGACTGTATTAACACAGGCTAAATATAAGTGTATTGTGGAAGTGCAAACCTAGTGCTTTCTTGGAAAAACGTGCCTTAACAAGCTCATGTGGTTATAAGGTTAATAATAACTTATGTGTTTCTCATTCCTAGTAATTGCCAATCCCCTTGTGACCATGCTCCTAGTTTCAGGCAGCAAGTAAGAGAGTCAGACTTACTGCTCCAGAGAGGGGAAGCTAAAAACACACCAAAGACTCATTTCTCAGTTTTCCCACTTGAAAGTAGACAATAAGAGATAACAGAAGCCAATGTATGCAGTAAATAAAGAATTTGGGAAGAAGGCAGTTAATGAAAGAGCTAGACTAGGCAAAGATTTCACTGGGTGTGGGGGAATAAAGATAGGAGGGCTGAACAGGTAAATTGTCTCCAAGATCTTCCATTCTCCTCTCACCTTGTCAAAACTGAGACCTGAGCAAATTGATGATAAACTAGAATGAATATGAGCATCCAAAACTAGATGTCCTGTGTACCTCAAAAGTGAGCAAAGTCCCAGAGCTTCCTAATTCCATGCACCATGATGGCTTGGAGCAGCAATGGCAGCAGTAGAGAAGCAGGATGGGGAGACGGCGGATGCTAAGCAGAGAAGGTCTGAGCAATCCCACTCCTCAGCCTCCTGCCATCAAAGAGGCCCCAGACAACCTCTGAAAAGCTCACCTCCCCTGAAAGTGATCCAGAGAGGGCTGGTAAACCTAAAGATGTGGCCAGGTTGGGACAGGGAAGATTTGGAGTAGAAGGACCAAGGATCAGGGACAGACCATGGTGGGGTCTCCACCTATTACTTCATACAACTAGATGCTAGTGGAAATGCCAACTGCCTTAGACCTGCCTGGGATTCTCCCGGTGGCTTCAACTCTAGTCCTGCCCTTAACTCATAATTTTTGTCCTGGAGAGGATGGGGAGGAGGAAATTCTGAAACTATATTTCTGTTAATATGTATCTTTCAAATCCTGAAAGCTTGAATTGATTCAAATATGACATTTTTCTGGATAAATTTTGACAGGAGAAGAAATAGGGGAATCAAAATAGAGATTATATTGGCTAATAGGAAAATAGTTTTACTTCGTATCTATTGCCTGAGTGTGTGGCCTTAAACATATCACCAATAAAGGAGAATTCATTATAAGCTGGTGTACTCTGCTCATTTACCGTATTTTTTTCAGTTATGTTTAAAATATATTTCACATTCATTCAGTGCACCTATCAGCAAATTGATTAGGGAACTCAAATTAGTTGGTTCTCTAAAAAAAGCATGAACACTAAAAAGAACTCCACTATGATGGTCTCATTGGAGACTTGGATCTTCGACTTTAGATATAAATATTTATGTCCGCAGACTTGTCTCTGATCTAATAATATATATTAGAACCTATAATTTTATAAACATAGCATATAACATATAAATATATACTATATGTAATTTCTTTATGTTTAGTATTATATATTACTACAAATATATAAAATGTTGTATGCTACTATGTTATAAATATAATTCATAAATATATAATATATAATTACATAATAACACAATATGTTATTATGTGTTATATATGAGCTGTATATAATTAATATGTTTGATTTTATACATATGCATATAATTACAGGTTCTTTGGCTGCAGGAATCTGAGATTCACAGTCGTTAATTTGTTTAGAATAATTTTATTATATTGGTAAATGTGACACAAAATTGAAGACATGTTTCATATTTAAGCCTAGGGCCAATCCTGGTGACACGGCTTGGAGACTGAAGTTGGGATATGGGTACCTCGACAGCTGGGGCTCATGGCTGGGTTGAATGAGGGACCCTGGCATGCCTCTGGGTTTTCTGCCTCTCCCTGTCTGCTCACTGTCACTTGATCCTCTGTATTGTGCCTATTCCTGTTGTTCTCCTCATCTTAATGCTCCCTTTTCTTGCCACAACTCCTTGTGGCATTGACTTTCAACCTTCATTTGCCCGCCTGAGAGAGAGTTTCATGGGCCGAGCTCAACTTTTCTTGAGGCAGGCCTTATCCTGGAGACTCCAGCTTCAGGACCTGTGGCTGCAGCTGGGTGGAGAGAGGAGCAGATCTTGGAGGCAACAGAGGAATTTCCTCTACGAGGGGGAGGGGGGTCCAGCTACCTCAGACCGGGCTATTGGGAGACAGATGCAATGACTGATAAATATATAAACATATTAAAATGCGGACATTGAAGGCTTTTGATGTGATTCAAATTTCAGAGTCAAGCTTCGTTTAAGAACAAAAATGCATTCTACTGCTCAGTTAAATGAAATAAAGTGTTCAAATCACTAAGTGTAAGCTCTTGTAACATTGATGTTTATGATACAAGCACATATTACTCCAAGTATTTCTCTCTATATTCCACTAATGTTTGTGGATTTTTTTTTCTTTCAATCGTTGGACTAATAATGACTTTGCAAATTATAATTGCTAATATTCTCTAGAGTAGAAGGCTTTTCAGATCACCTTCCAGCATTAATACCTATTTAAATTAAAAAAAAACCCACTGAATTGCATTTGGAATTTCTGGTTTCTTCTGTTTGTCATGCAAATATTCAGTTCTGTTCTTTTTATGATAATATGAAATAAAGTAGTTTCTCATAGTAACATTGTAAATCATTTGCTTTCTATTACATGCAGCTGGTTTTGTTACTATAATGATTTTCTATGAGTGCATATTGCAGAGCACATAAGATGCAATGTGATATTCCTTTATTCAGAATTTATATGCAATTATTATTTGCCCAGAAATAATGAGACAATTTGGAAATATAGTAATTTATTATAATACATTTCTTTTTAATACATATCTACATTGGGTGGGGGGGAATCTAAATTTCTGAGAATGCCATGCCATCTCTTTTTGTTATATGGACTAGAGTTTTCATCTCACTGAAAATTCAGAATCAAAATCAAAAACAGCTGAGGTAGTTACTCGGGTGCCTTCCTTCAGCTTATTCAAAAGAATATAGGATGAACGGTAAGAATTAAGTAAACCACAAATTATTTTGGAGTGTCTGGTTTGTATTATAAATAAATTTTTCACTGCTGGTTGTTTTTTCAAAAATATTGCCTGTATTTTTGATATTCATTCCTATGATCTAATGTAAACTTTGTCCTACCAGTTTAATGTGTTGTTAGTTCATGATTACATTTTTTTATTATACTCATATGCTATAAATATTTCTCACTCTGCTCTTTGGATCTCCCCCAAATAGCAATAGTCTTTGAGACACGCCATGGAAACTGTGAAGGGAAATATCCCCCTTTTGTGTTGGCACATATTAATTTCACACCTTAAATAGAATCTAACCACATCAACAATGAGGCACCTACTTTTAGGGGTAGATTTTTAACAAGTATTTTTAAGAGAGGAAAGTTATTAAGAGGCAACAACAACAACAAAAATCAAAATGGGGGCTGGGGATGTGGCTCAAGCCGTAGCGCACTCGCCTGGCATGCGTGCGGCCCGGGTTCGATCCTCAGCACCACATACCAACAAAGATGTTGTGTCCGCCAAGAACTAGAAAATAAATGTTGGAAAATTCTCTCTCTCTCTCTCTCTCTCTCTCTCTCTCTCTCTCTCTCTCTCTCTCCTCTCTCTCTCTCTCTTTAAAAAAAAATCAAAATGGACTAGCACTCTGCTTTCAACATTTCCTTCCTCATTCATCTTCACTAGAATTTTAAAAGACTTGATACTTTTACATTAGTTGGTAGTTTAACAAAATCCCAGTAGCTAAGTCTTCAGCTTTGAAGTAGAAATATTTGGGAACCTTTTCTTATATACTTAAAAACAGTACACTCAGAATATTTTCACATTTTTTCTCCTTAATTACCAACGCAGTGTCACCAGCACAATGGACTGCATGTAATGGGGAAGACCGAAGATGACCAGTTACAGTCTTTATGTCACCTATTTTAGCAGGGTGTTGGATTTCTCACTGCCATGTTTTGTTGTTATTCTCGTTTTCTTAGTGGTCCCCCTGGCTCTCCATAAAGGAGTCCAGGGTTTATGAGAGAAGGCAGACTGGTTCTACCCTGCACCAACAAGGGTTTTGGAAGCAAGAACTGGTGGATATCGATGACACAGGCACCAGTGAGATGCTGTGTGCAAAGAAAACCATACCTGCATCTACACAGGGGCCCTCTTAGCAGTGAAGAAAAGGACATGTGCAACCAGCCAGAGCAGCAGGAGGACAGAGTCCCTGCACATGGCTGACTGCTGACCACTTAGCCCATCCTTCCCCCTTCCTGGAAGTGTCAGGTCTTTAGAGGGGTTAGAGGGTAGAGGCATCTCATTCCTGTTTGAAGAGATGGGAAGCAGCCTCCCCATTCCAAGTTTCTTGGACCACACATCTTGGGTGAGATGAGGTTGAGCGAGTGCTTTAAAGAGAATACAAACTGACTCTTAAGTCAGACAGATGGGTATGTATTTTAATTTCATGTGCCTTGACTATTTTGAACCCTGCTAAAGATATTTTAAAGGGATGTTTTGATCATTAATTCTCTTTAAAATCCCTAGGGAGACCTGATCAAACTAAGAGAAGTTTCTTAGATCTACTGCAATAAAGAGAGAACACCATCTTGCCAGAGCCTTATGAAGGCCTCAAAGTGGAAATATTAGGAAAGGGAGCAGGGGCCTGGGTGGGCGATTTAAGGAGGAATGAGGCAGAGACAATTGGTGAGATTTGGGCAGTCTGTGTCATGAGAACTTTAAATAGAAACAAATTAAGGATAGGGTCTTGAAGTGGATCCTTTTAGCAAGTTGCTGGTCTTGAGCTGTTGATTGAACAGCTTATCTTATCGATACAACTCTTTTTCTGGACCGAACATCCAGGCCATTTTTCTTGGTCTCATTATTGCTGAATATAGGTTAATTCACGATATCATTTATTATGCAGCCATGCTATAAAAATGTCTCACTCTTCTCTTTGGATCTCCCCCAAATAGCAACAGTTCTGGTCTCAGAACTGTTAACACAGGAACAACAATTATAAGGGTTTTAATTCTTTTTTTTAATATTTATTTTTTAGCTTTAGGTGGACACAATATATTTTGTTTTTATGTGGTGCTGAGAATTGAACCCAGCGCCTCACGCATGCTAGGCGAGCGAGCTACCTCTTGAGCCACATCCCCAGCCCCAGGGTTTTAATTCTTGACTGACAGATGTAGACCACCCCCCACCCAAACAATTCAAAAAGTAGTAATTGGAGAAAAATAATAGAATGTCATGTTTGTGCTCTCACTTCACCGAAGCTTTGAAATAAGTAAATTGCATCATGCTATTATCCTCATTTGGAATTGGAAGCTCAGAGTTAAAACATTTGTCCAAGATCACAAAATGAATGAGCAGAGAAGACAGAGTTCAAAACCAGGTTGTGTAAGGATGAGCTGCTGAGATATTTACTGCCTCTGGGGTGACCAAGATTGTCTTGTCTGACTTTAAAACCTTTGCTGTCATTGTTTCCTCACTTACCAAAGTAGGTAAGGGCTTAGCCATTTTTCTTGGCAGAGCTTTGGTGCGACTTAATTTTTTCATTTAGGACTTCAAATGAGAATCTGTCTTTGACATGACACGTGTTTGAACTTAATTACAAACTATCTTCCAGAGTTCTTTATTTCTGTCTCTTCAAAAAAGATCTTAAAAGGCCGGAAGTGCTTCTTACACTTCCTGTGTACCTGCCTGCCCGGAAGAGAAGCTCGGTGCTGCATGTGAATTGAACTGAAATATTTATCATTCATGCAGCGACAATCATACCTCCACCACAGAGTTCTAGCTACTATTTAAGGCTCAGTTGCTCCACCAAATATTTGTTGTGAAGAATAAATAAATATTTCCCAGAGTGTTCCGGTGAGCACATTACCACTGCAAACAGATTTTTCACTGGCTTTTCTCTTATGTTCAAGTATCAGGAAACAAGAGAAAAAATTATGTTGCCTCAACTGTGTCAGAAATAAAGATAAGACTCTGGGAGCATTCAAAAAACCAAGACCAACTGGTTCTAAAACAGGGTGGATTTCATTCACCATGTGTTAATCAAAGATAGTTGCTTCAGCCCCTGCCCAGTTGGACTAAACAGTAATCAGAAGATGGAGGAGGTAGTTTCCCATATGCATCAAAAACAAAAGAAAATAACAAAAAACATCTCTTATATCACAGGGTGTGGTGCTGGGGGGTGTGGTGCTGGGGAGTGTGGTGCTGGGGGGTGCAGACTGGGGGAAGGGAATGGGGCAATTGTATTCTGAGAACATTCTCTATAGACTGTGGCCTTTTACTATTTCCTTCCTTTTACTATTGTCCTTCCCCACCTCCACGGATCACCTTCAGACTGCCTTTCCTTAGGACTGCCACAAAGGGTCACATAAGTTAATTTTTCACCTGGATTAAAATGTTAGCACCTGGGGACCTCATACCATTAATGTTATTTGCCAAAGTTCCCACATACACAGAGATCATCAGAGCTACCATCCTTTGATTAAAATCACCTGCTTTCCACAAGATCCTCATTGTTAAAAAGATGGAGGAAATGAACCTGAGGTAGCCAGTGGTTGTTGAGTTTCTCAGTGGTCTGTCTTGAAGATGAGTGATTAGATTCTACTCTCACCATTTTCTGGTGGTGGTCAGGAGCTGTTTTATTAAGAAGGCAGAGTGGCAGGTGAAGGTGGCTTTCAACCATGAGCCTTGGAGCCGCCTGCCCTATTAAAATAACCAGTATAGATGGGATGTATGTATTTCCGACTGGAAGATAGCATTTGTTCTATGCCTCCAGTGAAGATCAACTCACAGAGTGGAATTGAAAACTGGGTAGTTGCTTTAGATATGAGTGCTTTGATCTGAAACTACCTACAAAATTATACATTTTATTTTTGTCATGGTTTTGGAAACTGAAGCAGCTCTGAATTCTTTAGAAAATAGCTTGAATTATCCATTTAACTCAGTTTATGGACTCACTGTCAAACATGGGGGGAATTCAGAAAATACCCAGTCTCACCTGAGGACAATTTTCAAAGCTTTGAGTCTGTAGCTGAAATGGCTTCTTCGTGGCATGCCAAGGGGACTTGGAACTGTCCCTCCCATACCACCTATTATTTCTTCTTTGATCTTCTCTTGTCCTTCTACCCTCTACTTCCTATAAAAACTTACTGTGTTGCTGTTTCCAGTTCAGAAAGCTCTGAGTTGTGTAGACAAAACATTTTATTGTTTGATTTAAAAGGTTCCATTTTTATCCAAGGTCACATTCAAGTTATTGCCTACAATATTATTATAGTTTCTTCCTTATATATATTTACCTCTGTTGGGGCTTCTGTTTTTAAACTATATCCTTTCTTTTTTAAAAAATGAACTAAAATGATTTGTTCTAAGTGGACTTTGAATGAGTACGAACTTTTTATTGCCAAACCCTCCACAAGGCCACATAAATGTCACAACCTTCTTTTTGGGTAAGATGGCCAAGGTTGCCTGCACACAGAAACTCTGCAGAGAATTTCCTCTAAACGTATGATGGCTAAGAAGGAAGGACTACCTGGATCGTGAAGAATGTCACCTACCTACCCTCGGCTCTTATCTCTGTTTGGTGTTCTGGGAGTTGGTCCCCTGCTCGATAACAGTTCTCACCCTGTCCATGTGACCTAAACTTCTGGTATCATGTGCCTGTTGTATGCCTTTGCGGTGCCCACTCTCTCCTTTGTCTTGTTTTGACCTTGGTTCATTAACCCCATTAGCTGGGGCTACACAAACCTCCAGCAGAGGCCAACCGCACCCCTGAGGCGTGAAGCTGCCTCTCCAGACGGCTGCTGGCCCAGCTAACTGGGAACAGACACCTTCTCTGGGTTAGCATCTTCCCTTAGGGAGCCAGATTGGAGTTCAAGTAGGTTAAAGCGTTACATTTGTAAATTTGTAAAGGATCAAGTTGTGAAAAGAAGGGCAATCTTGTTCTTTGAGACTTTATTAGCCAGTAAATGAAATATGATACATTTATAGGAGGGAAGACCCAGATCCTCTGCACTTCACTGAGCCTGAAAGATGTGTTTTATTTTGTGGAGTTGACGGAATGCCTGCTAGGTACACTTTTACAAGGCACTGCATGGATTGCAAGGGTAATCATAAAGTAAAAATGGGCAATGAGTACCTTCAAGTCTAATTTATATACACATTACCCCATCAAATGTGAAGACCCAAAGCCATATGTTTTTAATTTTGGATTTAATTTTTAAGTTTTTTAGTTTGATTTTTTTTTTGAATCATGATTAACTTTTTAAAAAACATTGCCTGCTCTTTTCCACAAACCTGGTATCAGAATAAAATGCACCAACTCCTATCAGCAAACACTCCTATCAGCACAAAGTGACGTGAGGTAACATTAAAGTCCTTGGCTGTGAAACTAGGGCTGTGGCTCAGAGACAGAGCGCTCACCTAGCATGTGCAAGGCTCTGGGTTCGATCCTCAGCACCACATAAAATAAATAAATAAAATAAAGGTATTGTGTCCAACTACAACTAAAAATTAAGTATTAAAAAAAAGTCCTTGGCTATGACAAAATAAATTGGAATTGTATAGGGAACTCCTTAATGCTTGATATTATTCTGCTAAGAAAAGAGAGCCACTGGAATCTTTGATAGAGGGAAGCGGAACATAGCAGGAATGTCTTCCCAGATGATGTTCAAATCCTAAGCCACATCCTCGCACATGTCTTCTATTTCTTGTTATCTAGTGGACATGAAAAATAAACCTGGGGCTGGGGATGTGGCTCAAGCGGTAGCGCGCTCGCCTGGCATGCATGCGGCCCGGGTTCGATCCTCAGCACCACATACCAACAAAGATGTTGTGTCCGCCGAGAACTAAAAAAAAAATAAATAAAAAAAGAAAAATAAAAGAAAAATAAACCTTCTGAGAAGGAAAAGGTATAAATTTCAAGTCTGGACTGAGAAGAACCAAGACCAGTTAGAGAGTATAAATGGCAGGGATAGAGAATTGTGAGATGATAGATAGATGATGGATGGATAGACAGACAGACAGACAGGCGTTTTTCCTTGATTTTGAATCTCATTTTTACGTTTATCACAAGCCAGAAAATTGACTGACTCAGTTAGCAAGCAGTTTACAAGGAAGTACCTTAACTTAATGGGCTGGTTTAAAACAATATTTTATTCATTTTTTTATTATTGAATTTTTTTCTTTTTTTTTTTCACTTAGAACAGCAGAGAAATATGTGGTGCCAGTTCATGCATTTCTGTTCCCACTGTGCATTCTCAGTGCACAGGAGACAATCCAAGATACACAAGCGAGGCAGGACCGTCTCTCTGACATCCTCTGCCCTCCTACTCTGTCCACCAAAGGTGCGCGTGGTTGAGAGTTGGATATGCAACTCTCGGTCTTCCTGACCTGTGTTCATGTCTATGCACATATTGTTCACATAAGCAAGATCATAACTTATCTGTTGTTTTTCAGCTTTTTTCACTCAATTTTCCATGGAGCTCTTTTTAAGCAAGTTCACACGTCAACTTCATTCTTTTTATTGGCTCATAGAATTTCATAGTATGGGAATGTCATGTTCCTGTTCTCTATTGTAGTATATTTAAGTTATTTCCAGTATATCATTGTTATAAAATGCTATGATGAATATTCCTGTGTGTTACTTAAAAAATAAAAAAAGGTAGAAGAATTTCTTTGGGGCAGTTTCCCAGATCTAGAAATGCCAGGTCAAATAAATAGTAAGCCTTTAAAAATGTTGTAGATTGTGTTACACTTTCTTCTAAAGAGCTTATTTATCTTTTCATTAAATGTATTAGTGCCCATTTCTCACATTCTTGAAAGATCTTGACATTACACATTTTTTAAATTTTTCCAGTTGTGTGAGTAAATATGTACCTGCCATTATTGTCTTGATATTTATTTACTTAATTATAAAGGCAATTGTGTATTTGTCTCCATACATATGTTATTGTTCTTTCAGAATTGCCTTTTCTATCTTTTGTTCCTTGTTCTTCAGTGTACTTTTTTTCTTCTATAGTGATATGCTGCAGGCTTTTTTTTCTTCTTTTTTTTTGTATTTTGTGTATTAATGATCTCTTTGTTGAATATGTTGCAAATATTTTCTCCCAGTCTGTTACTTCGAATTTTTAGCTTTTTACAATTTCTGAATCCTATTTTAGCATGTAAGATGTATTGCATCTTGAAGAAATCAGCTAGCTAATTTATTATTCAATTCTACATTATTTAAGTAATTTTTAAAACATAAACTTGAATTTTATTTACTATATCCTGAACGAATTTATAAAAACACCTTTTTAAAGTTTTTTCCTCTTTATGTCAGTGTTTCCCTTTATCCCGCATTATCATCATTTTCATCTTTTAAATTATGTCTGCTTTTGAATGTAAAGAGATACCCCCCCAAATGAAGTATTTTATATTAGCACCTGTAGCAGACAGACCCCAAGGAGACCTCCACTAAGCCCTGCTGTCTGGTGTTCACCTGGTTGTGTAATGTCCTCCTGCTGTGTGAACAGAAACTTTGACTTTCACTTAACCTTTAGAATATGGCAAAGGTGATGGACATCACTGACCATCCTTTCACATTATGTAAGACTCCATCTTGCTGGCTCTGGCTCATGCTGCTCTTGAAGAAGCAAGCCACCTCTCCTGAGGCGAGGCAAGGTTGGTGGCCTCAGGGAACCAACAGCCTCACTCACCCAACCACAAGGGGTGAATTGTGCCAACATCCTGAATAAGCTTGGAAGCTGATTTTTTCTCATTTGCGTCTCCAGATAAGAGCCCAGACCAGCCAACACCTTGCCTGTCCTCTTGTGAGATTCTTAACAGAGGAGCAAGCTAGGCTCTGCTGACTCCGCAGAAACAGAAATTCAAAGACAATGCATATGTGTAGGTTTTGAAGCTGCTAAGTTTGTAATAGTTTCTTATGCAGCAATGGATAAGTAATATTGCACTCACATTAGCAATATACCTAGACGTCTTTAGGGGGGTGAAATGGCAAAGACTAGAGAATGGAATTATTAGTGTTTTGGCCTTAAATAATCATATTAGAAAAATGTGCTGTAAAGTAAAATGTAGGAAATGGTTATGTTTTTCTAGCTCTATATTACAATAGGTTCAAGATTTTCCTATTGTATTATTGGTATACTAAAGGAAGCTACTAGAAATGGCGGGGGGGGGGGGAGGGATACTAACAGACTTTGCTTTAGAGTTCCTAGAAATAGATTGGGTAATAGGCCAAGCATAATTTATGACAAATATAATTACTGGTATTTCACTTGTGTGGATCCTGAAGCAACTACCGTCACATATGGAAACCTTCAGACTCATAGCTGTTATAAGTTTCATGACCAAAGATGGGACAATAGGAAATGAGAAAGTAAAACCTCTGATCAGTGGACTTCTGCGTCAGCAGCCTTTCTGTTTTTTTGCTCCTCTGGTTCTTCGTGGTGTTAACTTCTGGGATTTGTCTTTTCTTACACATTCTCCTTCCCTTTCTTTCGTCTTTCCACTTTTTTCCTCCTCATCATTTAGATAATCCATATTTGAGATACCACTTTTTTTAAAAAAGAAATGTGTTAGCTTTAAGGATTCGGCTTTTAAAACTATTACATCAAATAATTCTGTGGTCAGACTTGATATTTTTTCTGATTCAGCATGGAAAATAATTTCATTCCTAAGCTACTCAAAGACAGAGACGAGTGACTTCATTTCCTCTGTAGTATGAAGATCCCCTTGGGACTCATAATCTGTCTCTTGGCTGTGGCCCTTTAAACTTTCTTGTGGACAGTTTGTGTTTATTTCAAGCTCAGCAGGTTTTGCCTTTCTCCACCCTTTACTCAGTCTTGACACGAGGCTCCTTTTCTATGGAAAGGTCTAGCCGGTGACTTTCCTGCCACTTGACATCTCGATTCTCACCTTTTCCAGCCTTGCCTGTGTTTATAGGTGTCAGAATAAATTTCCAGCTCATTTTCCAAACTTCACACAGTACTTTTCACCTTCTACCTTGCATTATTATTCCTCTACCTATCTTTTCTTTCATTTTTGGAGGGAGGACTCTCATGACGCCTAGCACTAGGGTAAGCCCTGAATAACTGGCAAATAAATGGACAATCATTAGAATTTTAATGCTTTAAAGACATTGAATTTGGTAGCTCTTGGATTTTGGATTTCACAGACTGATCATATCAGAAGAAAAGAAAATAAGGAAGGGAATATCAAATTGCCAGTTTTTACTTTACCAAATAATTTCAAACAATTATCTACATCTGTGATATAACATTATACAAATGCATGTATATAGAATTATAAAACACATATAGAAACAAAGCAGGGTTTATAAAAAAAAAAAAGTCAAAGGACACAATGTCAGGACAAAAGATTGGTCCTTTACGGAACAAATTGACACTAGAATGGCTGATGAACTTCATTATCTTGGCTTTGCTCATCTAGCAGCAGACTTCATGTTGTACTAATTTTGAAGTAATTGAAGAATCACAAGTTGCAAAAAATAGTAGAGAATTCCTATACATCCTTCACCTACTTTTGTAGAATCTCATAAAAATCAAAGTAGAGTAGAGGAAAAGGAACAGAAGGAGGAAGGAGGGCAGGGAAAGTCGATATACTGGGGAATGATAGTTGCCAAATTACATTGTTATTTTATGTGTATGTGTGAATATGTTGCAATGAATCGCACCATTATGTACAGCTATAATGCACCAATAAAAGTATGGAAAAAATCATAATACCTTATGAAAATCTGACATCAGCACAACAGCATGCACCACAGGGTTCCATTCAAATTTCACATTTGCGCTGCATTTTTTTTTCTTTCTGTATGGTATTATGACATTTTGTCCACATGTACTGATTCACTTTAATACCATCACTATGCACAGAAAAGTTCCACTATCATGCAGCCACTCCTGAGCTACCCTTTTACATTATACATTTTAAATACATTTTTTAGAAGAGAGTGATCAAGAATCTATTCATTTAAACTCAGAAAGTGGAGGATGAAATTCTCTGAGAATTGGAGGATATGCTTTGACTCCAGAGAGCTGGGGTCATGCTTTCTGCCTGGCCACTCTTAGATTTACCCCGAGCATGTACAGCCAATCAGACATCATGGAAACGAGGAAAGGAAATACACCAATCCCAGAGACAAAGTGGAGAGTAGAGAATTATACCAGAACCTTCTATATAGTTATTCTAAATTTTGTGGGGCCTAAATCCTTTTTGGTAAATATTTATTTAAAAGTTTAAGTAAATGAAGATTATGTTCTAATAATTCACAGCAAATATGCCTCTGGACTAGTCTTAAACATTTTGACAAGATAGGTCTATTAATTTGTATACTCTTTAAAATTATAAATACCCCCTAGAGTAATTGAGTAAATTAAGCAGATGCTTATGACTTTGCATGCTGTGAATGAGTTGCCATCAGCCTCTCTGGATCATTTACCAGGTTGGGGGAAGGATAAGAGGCCATTATCAACTACAGATATGAAGTCCTTGTGTAGGTCCTAGGGGATCCCAGGGTACAATCACAAGAGTCTTTTCAATGGGGACAGGGGAGACAGGGAACAAAATATAGAAGTGAAAGAAGCCTTTGTCTATTTTACAGTTTTGGCACTAGATGGTCTTCTTTCTAAGGAGGTATGGGGTAAAATGCTAAAGTGTGGGCCATTTCCACACCCTGGAAACATCTGTGGGACATTTATGTATAAGGTGCTCCTCCAGGGAGCATGTCTTTGGACTGGGAATGGGTCATGACAAAGTACTCAGTGCCAGTGTCCATGTGATAAACAGGATTCTTCTAAACACACTGTGCCTTTTTAGGAATTATGGGAAAGGTAGTGTATATAAAACACAAAGCCTGCCGTGCAGTGGGTCCTCACTAAGCGGTAGGAACTACCATCTTCATTTCCTCCCCATGATCTCGGTTGGTGCACATGAAAACACCGTGAAGTCACGCTCCTTTTCCTCAATTTCACAGAGGTGGACACCGAGGTAAGAAAATGGAAACCTTTCCATGAGATCACAGAGTGAGGGGAGAGATTCTATTCCCGTCTTCTGATTCTAGATTTTTACTCTTTTCCCTGGACACAGACATCTTCCCCATTCAGAAATCTCAATGCATGATTTTCCTCATTAATATAATTTTCTTTAATTTTCATCCAGGCAGAAAGACCTCTCAATCTCGGATAACGCATATTCTTTTCTGCACCCTTGTGTGGCAGTCTCTTAAGGAAACAGGGAAGCTCAGCTCTGGACCTAAGAGCAAAAAAGCTTCCAGAGCCAGTCTCCCAAACAACCTCCCTCCACCTTTAATGTCCTGTCCCCAGATTTCCATTCCATCAACCTCCATCGAACACTGTCACCTGTCTACATACTTAGGCGCTGGGAATGAAAACATGGGCCTTGGGTCCTTCCTTGCCTTCCACAATTTCTAGCTGAGAAACAGGAAGTGACACCCGCGGAAAGAACGGAGCACAGGCAAAGGGTTAGGATGACAAGGAGAGAAGGAGAAAGCAATTGATTCTGACAGGACACTTTTTACACTTGACGTGGCGTTGTTGCAGCTGGTTCCTTGAAAGAAGAGGGAGATCAAGGAGAAAGGGCATCAAGCAGAGGAAACACAGGGTATAAACGCTGAGTCTGAGCACGCCCCACGAGCATGGTCAGTGTTTTTCCACTTCAGAGGGCTCCAGAAGGAACATGCTGGAAAGACAGGTAGGGGAGAGGTGTTGGCTGCCTTCTGCTGCAGAGTGGGGCGAAGCAGTTGGAAGCCATCAAAGGATCTGAAGCAGCGATGTGGTATAACCACATTTTCCCCCTCAAAATAAAGACCACTCTAGTGTTAGTGTGGAGAATGGATTTTAAAAGGGTGAGAGACTCGAAACTGGAAGATCACTAACAGGCAGACTTTCACAATGGCCTCTTCCCTCCAGGAAATAAACCCATCTACCTCCTGGTGAGGTTCAAATTAGGAATAAAAGGGTGGATTCTTTTTTCTTATGACAAACTCAAGATGAAAGTAGAGATTCATTGCTATAACTAGTGTTTTAATTGAGGTTTTTTGTGGGAAAGACACCCTAAAACCTGCGAGTAGTTGAAATTTGATTTTTTCAATCAGATAACTTTTATTTTTCCCTGGGATCTTTCATAATCACATATCTTCATGGGTACTTGGGAGGAAATGCTCAATAAATACTGCATGAAAATCTAATGAGATTAATCATTTTTGTAATATAAATAGCACTTCTCTTATGTGCTGAAAGAATGATTATTTTTAAGAGGAAGGAAAAAAAAAATCCCAGAATTTAAATTTAAATTCTTCAGTTTGCCCTAGAAGGCCTCACTGTCACCTTTCCACTGCATGGTGACATTGAGTTTTCTTGTATTTATTAGCTTCTGCCTCTCTGGCTAGGTCACATAAAAACACCTACTTGGAATATCTAGCACTAATGGCTTAATTTGACAATTTGTAGATGGTATTCTTCTATTACCCTTTAGGACCTTAATAATTAGTTTTTCTTTAGTGTGGTATTAAAGCATTAAAGGTCATAAATTCCACAGTCACCTGTATCCATTTATTGCTAATTTATTATAGAACATATCATAAAACTTTCCTTGACATATAGGCCTCTTCATAACTATAAATCTCTTTTCAACTGTTTAGATAACTTATGCCTAAGTTCAAGAAGAGACCTCTAGGAGCAAATATTTAAAGCATCTATTTATTACACATTAATGGTGCAGGATAGATAACCGTGTGAAGCTGCTGTGAAGTATTCATTTACATTCAGTGTATTTATCACTTCAAACCCTGATAAAGATAAATTTGTTTTCAAGAGGGAAAAATGTTAAATGTCAAGTCGCTGTTTTACTAAGTGCTTTAAAATGTCCAGCTGAATAAAGCCATCTTTCTAGTTAGCATACAAGGCCAAAAAGAAAAAATGTTTCACTGAGATTAAATTCGTCACTAGTATTGTTTTTGTCTTTGGTTTTAACTATGGATATCATATGCTATAAAAGACTTGCTTACCAAGTACATGAATCTTTACTGCTTCAACTTCTATGTGACTGTATATTTGTTTCATAAGTATTCAAAAAGAAAGAGAAAAGAGAAAATCTACTTTCTGGGAAACCAATTTGTTGAATGAGCAGTTTAATGAAAATCAAATTGCTTCCAATAACTTTGTCTGATACTATCAGTAACCCTGATGCGTATTTGCAACATTCTCAGGGAGTTTTGTTTTTTTTTTCCAAAGCCTTCATTTGGCTTTAGTTGTTTAGCAGTCACAGTGGTCAGCCAAACCTGGCTATCCTCTGACTTTAGGTGATCAAAATATCGTATTTATTTAAAATTACAAATGTAATTGTATCAAATGTCTTGTGATTTATAAACAACAGACTGAGATTTTCTTTTCAGCAGACTATCAGCCCAGCCTTCTACGGTTTTCTAAATTCACCAATTAGTTAACCAATCCAATGCAAAATGAAAATTTTGCACGCATTTTAAGCATTTTAAAAATGCTCAGTATTTCAAATATTAAATGTACGTGAAATTGACATCTAACTGAAGTGTACTGACAAGTTCACTATAGAAGGCTAAGGTGAAAGAAATACAGCAAAACTAAAATGGAACTATAATCAAAATTTTGAGAAGCTGTTCAACAGTTGAGCCATATGATTTGTTGAAATGTTGCTATCTAGAAGGGGCCTCTTGAGGGCGTGCTCTGAGTGCAACAGCGAATTGAAGACTCAGAAGGGATTAGTATGCTATATTTACAGTGAATAGAACCTACATTTGAAATAAATAGAGAATTATGCAAAAAAGCATAAAATAGTTATGGATCCCTAAAATAATGCTAAAAGTTATGTGAAGCAAGATACCAGCAAATATAACTGGAAAGATACAAGAGCCACCACATTGCAAATTAAATTGGGACCTCATGGATAAAAATAACAAGGTGAAGTTGCTTTCTGAGTTGGAAAATTGTGAAATAATCCTAAAAAGTGCTAAAAGATCTGTCAAAAGGTACAGTTGGAAGTGTTCATAAATCAGTGGATTTTAGCATTTTCAGATATTCACAAACCATCATCACAGTCAATTTTAGAACATTTTAATCACCTCAAAAATCCACCCCGTAGGGGCTGGGGTTGTGGCTCAGAGGTAGAGTGATCACCTAGCACATGCTAGGCCCTGGGTTCGATCCTCAGCACCACATAAAAATAAATAAAGTATTGTGTCCAACTACAACTAAAGAATAAATTTTTTTTTTTTAAAAATCCACCCTGTAATCTTTAGCTATCAGTCTTTTGTTTCTCCACCTTTCTCCCCACCTGCCAGCCCTAAGTAACCATTTAATCTACCTTTTGTTTCTACATTTTCCTATTCTAGACTTCCATATAAATGGAACTATATGATACGTAATCTTTGGGGATTTCCTTCTCTCACTTAGCATGTTTTTCAAGGTTTATCTGTGTTGAAGAATGCACTGGTATTTCATTCGTTTTTCTGGCTTCTTTTGGGATTTCCCTTCACCCCTGTCTTATCTTTGTTCTCTTTCAGTTTGAACATGATTCCACAGGGGTAGTTTTCTTTTGTTTGTTATTGTTGTCATAACAACAATTCTAATTCTATTTAGTCTTCTCTGACCAACCTGGATCATGGGCTTGATGTCTGACATTACTTTGTGGGAAATTCACAGTCATTATTTGCTTTAAATGTTTCCGTTTCTTCTCCTTCTGGCTTTCTCTTTACACCTATTCACACCTCTGATTATTGTCCCTCGGTCCCTGGGTCTTCCGTTCCATTCCTTCCCTTTGCTTTTCAGTTTTGGAAGTCTCTATTGTCAAATCCTCAATTTGGAGATCCCCCTCAGTTGTGTTCAGTCAGCCAATGAGCCTAGGGAGGCATTTTTAATTTTTGTTTCGAACTCTAGCATTTCTTCTTGAGTCTTTCTCACAATTTCCACCTTTCTGCTTACATTGTCCATTTGTTCTCTCATGCCACCTACTTTCCCCATTGAAGTCCTTAGCATATCCTGTAGTTCTTTTAAATTCTCGGGCTGTTGAATCCAACATTCCTGCCTTGTCTGAGTGTGGTGTGTGCTGTCTCTTTCGGCTCTCCTATTCATATTTTGTTTGGTCTCCAGTTCACCTTGCAACTTTTTTGTTGAAAGACAGATGACATACTAGGTCAAAGGAAGTGCAGTAAACATGCCTTTAGTGAGGTGATGGTAGGGAACGGGGCCAGGTGAATGTTCTACAGAAGCATGGCTAAACCTTGGCCTTTCAGTGAGCCTTGGCCCCTGGGCTGTGAACTGCACAGTGCTTCCCAGTCCCTTTTCTGCCCCCATAGGTGCTGTGGAAGGGCCTGGAGTGGATGCTTCTTTCCCCTCATGTGGAGGACTAGAGGGAGCATTCTGTTCATCCTGGTGGGTGGGTCTTGAGAGCAGGCTTTGTTAAAAAGGACAGAAACCTCTGGAAATTCCAAGTGTTACCCTTCCCTCCTTCTGCCAGAAGCCCCAGGGGATTTTCCTCTGGTCTTCTCTGTTAGACCCTTCAGTGTTAGATCACTAACTCCTAGAGGTAAAATCCACAGCAGTGAGAGGCACCCCCTTAAGCCCGGGCCCCCTGGAGTTCCCTGCCTTGCCGCTCTGAACTCGGATGATCTGTCAGTGATGGCGTAGGTCTTCCTACTCCAGTGCTAGTTCCACGGAGGTTTCTGCTCCAGTGAGCTGTGATTTTCGGCAACTGCCTTCTTTCTCTCCAGTTTCAGGGGCACAGTTTGTCCTATGACCGGTTGTCTAACAGGTCTGAGAAGAGCTGTTGATTTTCAGTTTGTTCAGCTTTTTGCCTGTTAGGGTGACAGAATGACTTCCAAGCTTCTTCGATGCTGGGCAGAAACTGCAAGCCCCATGGTGAGCTTCTATGGCTGAATGATCCTATATTCTGTTGTAGGGATAATATTTCACATTTTGTTTATTCTTTAGTCAAAAGACAAATATTAGAGTTTCTTCCATCTTTCAGCCATATTGAATAATGCTGCTATAAACATTCTTGTAGAAGTTTCTGCATGGACATCTGTTTTCATTTCTCTAGGCTATATATACCAGAGTGGAATGGCTCATTCATATTTAATCATTTGAGGATCTACCTGATGATTTTCCTAAGTGACCGTGTCATTTTTTCTTCCTATGAGTAGTGTTGGAGGATTCCCTTTTCTACTCATCCTCATCAACACTCACGATTATGAAACTTGAGATTCTTGATGTAATTCTAAGAAAAATTTTAATTGTGGTAAAATACACACAGCATACATTTTACTGTGTCAGCCATTTTAAAGTGTTGTGTTCCGTAGGGTGAAGTACATTAACATTGTTGTGCAACCAGCCTCCAGAACTCTGCATCTTGCAACTCTGAAGACTCTGTGCCCTTTAACCCTTCATCTCCCCACATCCCCACCCCTGGCAACCATGGTTTTGCCTTCTCTCTCTTTGACTGTTACTACTCTGAGACACCTCATTTAAGTAGGATCCTACAGCATTTGCCTTTTTTGTGAAGACTTTTTTCACTTAGTATAATGTTCTCAACACCCCCTCCTGTGTAGCATGCATCAGCATCTTCCTTTTCAAGACTGAGTAATAATTCACTGTCTGTGTATACCACGTTTTGCTTCTCTGTTCACCCTCAGTGGACAGGTGGGTTGCTTTCACTTTTTAACTATCGTAAGCAAGTTTGCTACAAGTATGGATGTACTAACATCTCTTTAAGATCCTGCTTTCAGGGGCTGGGGCTGGGGCTGTAGCTCAGTGGCAGAATGCTTGCCTAGCATGCATGAGGCCCTGGGGTCGATCCTTAGCACCACATAAAAGTGAACAAATAAAATAAAGTTATTCTGTCCATATAAAAAAAAAAAAAATTTAAAAAGATCCTGCTTCCATCTCTCTTGGATATACACCCAGAAGTGCAATGGTTTGATCATATTCTATTTTTCATTTTCAGAGGAAGGGACATGTCTTTTCCATAGCCACTGCACCATTTGACATTCTCACCAGCGGCACCCAGGGTTTCTAATTTCTCCACCTCCTTACCAACTCTTGTTGTCTTCTGTCTGTTTTGATAAACCTAATGGGAGTGAGGTGATATCTCATTGTGGTTTTGATCAGCATTGCCCTAAGGATTAGTAAGGTGGACCTCACTTTCATATTTTGTAGCCCAGGACATTTAAACAGTGAACCAAGTTTCAGTGAGCCTCATCAGGGTTCTTAGCAAAAATCTAGCCCTCACTCAGACCAAAATCTCTGTGAACAGTGACCTAAATTAACTGGGATGGTTAACAGACTTTAGTAGGTAAGACTCTTTTAGCTCTAGGAAGATTTAGAATTAAGCAATGGAGGATTGCGATAATTAAACTTGAAGTATTAATATTTGAGGTTTAAGAAGAGAGCTGTTCATATTTTGTTACTTTATGAATTTGATATTATGAAAATGACAGTCTTTTTGTATGTGTGCATGTGGGTGGTATAAGGGTGCTCTACCACTGAGCCACCTTCCAGTCCTTTTATTTGTTTTATTTTGACACATGGTCTTATTAACTGATGAGGTTGGTCTCGAACTTGTAATTCTTTTGCCTTAGCCCCCCAAGTAGTTGGGATTATAGGCGTGCAACACTGAGATTGGCTAAAATGAAAGTCTTATAACTTCAGTTGAAATTTTATAATTGTATGATTTTGATTTAGAGTGATAAACTTGTACTGATTTGCTCAGGGTTGTTTTTATTTTAAAAACGAAAGTCTTGCTTCTCAGACACGCTTCATTTTGGAATGGTTAATATTTTACTTAGAATTCAGATTTTAAATTGAACTCTTACTAAACTCACGTTCAATGTTGGACCATTTATAATAACTTTAGTGTCATTGTGTGTTTAAGTTTAATATGCTAGATATATAAAAGTTACTTAAGTATACACTGTGGTTTCCATAGTTCAGATAATTGAAGTACTTGAAAATAAAAAGCATATTAACTTTATAAACAAAGTTTAAATGTTTGAAGGTGTTTAATGAAACCAAACATTACCCAAAATCCTGTTTAAATAATTACTGACATTTGCTATCCTCACACTAGAGATTTGTGAGCTGCACTTAAAGACAGAGAGGGTATAGAAGGAAAAGTCTCATTTCATTCTGTGTCATCACAACTCAACCTTAGGGTTTTTCTTAGGTAAATGGAACCTCAATTCTTTAAACCAAAAATAAATTGAGAAACAGTCTTTTGAGTTATTAAAGCTACTCTAAAGGACATCAAAGCTGATGTTATCTGTGGTCCAAGGTGTTTGAAAATACTCCCAGTGGGGAGTTTCAAAAGGAGTCCTATTGTCTTGGTAAGAGGGGGACATTAACAGCTGCCAGGCAAACCAACACGACCCATCACTTGCCATAACAGTACTTATATTCAGAAAGAAAATATAGCCTTTTTGAAATTCTGAAGATCAATCCAATTTGGACACATGGTCTTATTAACTGATGGTGGTGATTGCTCCCTGGAGACAGCTCCTCTCAACCCATTTTCAACTGAAAAGCAGGCTCAGTATCTGCCTTCTCTTGATGGCATGCGGCCTCTCATGTGGCTGCGACTGAAGAGGACTAGTGCCCTTTTACAATGTGCAAATGTCACTACAGTTTATTATTTTTAGTTGCATACACTTTAGACTTAAAGGAAATATCCTCTTAAGACTCATAATGATTTTTATCTAATTTGCTTTATTTCTCTGACAAAAATTATCTTTGGAAATATTGTTCCTCCTAAAGCTTTACCAAGTCATAAATTTCAGCAAAAAGTCTAAGAAAATGCCACGTCTAAGGAACCGCTGAGCTGTAGTCAGCAATATTTATAGGCGCGCCGATGATTCACACGCTCTTTTCAGGCTGTGAAAGGCTTTAAACCGAGCTTCCAGACTGTTACCCTACTGGGGGGAAAGCAGATCTTGAATACTTATTGGGGGTATCACAACCAGATGACCAATGGCAATTGCTTCCTAGCTTCTCCTCTTCCTTATATACTTACCTCCAGAATGTGTTCTATTGCATCTGTGATTCATGGCTACTGGTCTATTTAGATTGAGAAGCAAGAGAAAGACTTCCATTGCAATCTCTGACACCAAATGCAATTTTCTGTTGCAAGATTACAGAGCAGCCTGCAAAACTCACAGGTTGCCAAAAACTTCCACTTTGTTACCCACAGAGGAGGCTGAGGATCTAGAGGACACACACACACACACACACACACACATAATCCCATTTTGTTTTGTGTTGCCAAATCCCAACCTTAAGAATTAAATACAGAAAAAATTACAACATTCTATAAGATATCCTTATAATTATTATTGTAATGGATATGTTATTACATTGAAGAGACAACCTCAGCCTTCTTATTCATTCTTAGATAATTTAAACAGATCATGGTTAAAGGGAAAAGGCGAAATTAAGAATACTATGAAGTCATTTTTATCAACACGAGTCCAACATGTTTTTGAAAACCCTGCTATGGAGCTTACTATAAAGGACAAAATTTTCCCCAAGGTTAATATTTATTTCTTAAAAGGATGGTTTCTTAAATTATAGTTTTTAAACATTAATAATTGCCAGTGGTTTCCAGAAAACTTTCTTTTATGGAAGAGCAGGAACCTTGCATTCACGAGCCCTCCTTGATCTCAGTCTGTATGAATTGTTTAGTTTTATTTGGTGCCACAGGGACTCCTCCAAACTTATCAGAAGCCTCAGTTTAATACAGAAAAAAGAGGGGCTCAGACATGTCAATATAATACTGTTAATGTTTTCCACGTTTACTATTCCAGGGTCAAAGTCAAACCTCTTATTGTATTAATAATAGCAAAGCAAAAATAAGCTTTGTAGTTGTGAATTCATGGTTTTAAAGAATAATTTCCCTATGTTTTTATTAATTCAAGCCATCCATTGAACCACTGAGGGACTCCATTATGCATTCGAATGACATATCTCATGCTGTACCTTCAACTCTGGAAGACTGTGAGAATGGATATGTGTGTGATTCTTTACAGTCATCAACAACGGCGCTTTCCTTTGTTCAAAGGTTATGTCAATTTATAACATTAGAAGTTATATTTAGTAAAATAAACTGTAGAGCTTAGTAGTGAAATCATTAAAAATCAGCTCTCCTCCGCTGCTCTAGGACCAGAGCAGCCCAGTTCACATGCTGCACATTACAAAGCGTGGCCAAGGATTCTGGATTCTGTTACTTTCTGATTTGTAGGCCAACAATAATCAGAATTTTAATAAAAAAAAACCTCCAAGGAAACCTCAGCCAGCCCCAGCTCATCTGGCCCTTTCCTTGTGAGTGTATATTGAATCCTCATCCCACTCAGCACTGCTTGGTGGTAAAAGTAAACCCAAGCCATCCACTGTGTTCCAAGAGGCCTTTGCTTGCCCTAAGCTTTTGTTGAAGACAGAGCTGGCATTGATGCCTACCCCTGGTGACAGGGGACAAGAGTGGAGTGAATTGGCATTCTCTTTTTCTACCTGTGGGCCTTGCTCACCATTCTTCTGCACCTTGAACTTGATCTTGGTGAATGGGAACAGGAATTCACAGATCAGCTAAAGATGCTGCAAGCTCCCTGTTCTGTGGACGGACCAGGACTATGTACCTCTCAAAGAAGACAAACTTATCTTCCCTACTCCCCTAAAAATGCAGTTTACCTAGATCTACCTCTCCTCCCTAAGGTCGAATACAGACCTGTGCAATGAAGCGCTGTTCTATATTAGCTTTTGCATCCAGTCTACAGAAGTTGGCTGGAATCTGTAGGAAGGAGGCTGAGCTGGAACCGTTCATGATAAAATGTTGGGCCTGGCTTTCAAACACTTTGGAGAACAGAACATTTCTCAGTCTTCATTCCTCATGAACTTCATAGTATCAATTGTTTTGATATTCAAATAGCTTTGTTTGGTTAGTAACTCAGAAATATTTAAATATATATATATATATTAGTTGTCAATGGACATTTATTTATTTATTTATTTATTTACTTATATGTGGTGCTGAGAATCAAACCCAGTGCCCCACACATGCCAGGCAAGCACTCTACCACTGAGTCACAACCCCCGCCAGCCCTTAAATTTTATTTTTAATAGAAGGCAAAGAATATCTTCCTTCTCTCATTTGATAAGTAAATTATATCATGGAAACTGAAAGCTCAAACTCATCTCACATTAACTCCCTCCTAAAGATAGGAGAATGTCTCTGATTATAACTCCTTTTCCTATTTAGAAGGTCATGCATTTGTCTTATAAGGAAACAAAGGAATATGTGCTTCTGGGCTCACCACATGATGTTCTGGGTATTTTGATTGGTACACTGTGGTCAAATAAATTTGGAAATATAGGGCTAAAGCCAGCCAAAGTTGTTTGTTTGCAGCATAGCAGCAGCAGCACTCTGGAGTGGCCGGGAGTGTGGACGGGATGCCCTGCTCTCCTTTGACTCCTGATTTCACCCTAAGCATGTGATCATGGACAAGTCACTTATATCTCTGTGCCTCAGTTTCACCATCTGCAAAATGAAGGTGGAATTAGGGTACATCTCTCAGGGTGGTTGCAAGAATAACTCACATTTATGTATGAGAACTCCTTAGAACAGAGCCTGACAAAGTAAGCACCTTGCACGTGCTAGTTATTATTATTGTACAAATTAAGTTTCAAAAAGGGAGATAATATAGTCTTTTCCAGAATTGTTTGTTTGCTCATTAGTTCACTCATTCATTCAGTCAGTCTCTTCTATCCCGTATAGATGGCTTGGGGTGAGAGGAAGTTTGAGAGTAACAGTAGGGTTGAAAAAACAAATAACTGCATCTTCATCTGTTTTATTATCTGTTTATTATTGTTGTCTATCTATATTAGGTATCCCTTCGTTTAAGTTTTGCACATGCTAGGCAAGTGCTTTGCCACTGAGCTCCATCCCCAGCACTCTCCCCCTTTTTAAAAGAAATATTTATTTAGTTGTAAATGAACACAGTATCTTTATTTTTATTTTTATGTGGTGCTGAGAATTGAACCCAGTGCCTCACACATGCGAGGCAAGCACTTTACCACTGAGCTACAGCCCCAGCCCCGCTCCCAGCCCTTTTTATATTTTATTTTGAAATGGGGGTCTGCTTCGTTGTCCAGGCTGCCTGGAATTCGAGATCTGCCTGCCTTAGCCTCCTGATTGTTGGGATCATGGGTGTGCCATTGCACAGCTACTTTGTATTAGTTTTTAGAAATGGGTAAAAACACATTTGAGGGATGTCCCATGAAAAGATGGAAAGATTACATTGTGTACCAGTTGGTTCCTGTGGGTCTCCCTAAAGTATCCTTTCTCTTAAGAATGTACAGTTGGAAAATTCATATACAAAAATACACTCATTTTCTTTTTCATCAAATTCTGTATGAGCATCCACTATGTGCCAGGGATTATTCTAAGCATTGGGAACACAGCACTGAGTGAAACAGACATCCAATTCTCAGGAACTCAGATTCCTGGGATCACAGATATGCAGCTATCCAGAAGCCAATCATGAATGCATTTTTTTTTTAAAAAAAAAAAAGCAAAATCAGGCTTTATAAATTTTAATGATCATACTTTACAAGTTGGTGCTTATAAAATAAATAGGATAACAGTATATTTAACCTTTTGTAGAAATAGCCACAAAAGTGAAAATGTGAGGCCCCAGCTTGGGCCCTAAGGGGCTCTGAGAGACCTCGGCGTCACCCTGCCTACTTCATCCCATCCCAAGGCAGCTAGGTTCCAGCCTTGATAAGATCTCAGTCAAATAATCTGCTCTTTTTTGACAAAACTAAGGAAGTTTCTTCTTTCCCTCCTCAGCCTTTGTTCAGAGCGAACCTCTTAGGCATATAGTTTGTATTTTATCTAGGCTCAAGTTTTTAGTTTAAGAAGTATATAAAATAGTATATCAACCTAAAGTCTTAAATCAGAAAAAGACATATTTGTGATTTTTTTAAATTTAAAAATATGCAGCCATATGTGTGAGTGCCTCAGACTGGAATCAAGCTCTGATATAAGACATATGAGATGGATCCAACTTAGCTCACTAATTTTTTGTTCACAGGGCACAATTTTGGAAAGTGATAACAATGAATAATTGCATTCTATTAAATTACAAATATAAAAAGAACAGATCTGGAGTGGTCACTGGACCTGGAAATCTTTTTAAGATAGGAAAACCATGAATACACAAATGGTTAGCATAAAGGCCACTACTTAACAAAAATAAGAAGTATGCAGTTTTCCTATTTTAACCTGTACTTGCTTCTTTACACAAACGTGATATTTGGCATTTTGGTAATATATAGGATCTCAGAATCAGATACTTTTACAGCTAGAGAGAGGCTTGAAAGCCCTTTTATTGAACCTATGTCTTTCCCAAATGGAGAAATTGAGGACCACAATGGGTAGAGTCAGTTGTCTTTTGACTGGGTTGGAATTTTTTGTGAGAGAATATTTTATTTAAGGGTTTATTTAAACAGGATCCTTGTATCCCACTAAAATTTCCTCTATTCTATATGAAATCATCAAAGTGTCACTGAGCTTGCAAAGGAGAACATAAATGATATGTTTGAAAGTATTACGTTCTTTTAAAAACTTTTCAGTTGCTTGTTTTTGGTGTACCTTTTACGTGTAATCTTCATTTTAAAAAGAAACAAAAATCAATACAAAATTCCTGTTTTTATTATTCAGCTATTTTTCTAGATGAATTAAGAAAACAAAAGGGCAGAAGGGGTAGCCACTTTAACTTTCCCGCATTAGTATCTGGGAAGCACCATTTTAAAAAATCCAGTCGTATTTTTCCACGTAGTCAAAGTAGGTGAAGCAGAGGGCTCAGTCATCCACCAGCGATAAGAGGCAATCTGGAATTTTCTTGTTAACAGATGCAGTTTCTTTCACAGTCTAATAAAAAGTTTGCCTCAATTCATTATTTCTGTGAAGTTGTTAAAAAGAGTATTAACTATAATTTTTAAATTTGATTCTATGCCTGTAACATTTAGGTGATCCCATATAATTAACGTGCAATTCCACAAGGGACAGGAAGTTGAGCCTGGCACGCGAATCATTTCTCCAATGTGTAACTGGCTTTTGTAAGAGCTGCTTGCTCTCCCTTGGGGGTGTGAATGTGTCCTACCTGTATTGTCTTAAAGCAAAGGTTATATGTGATCTCTGTGGGATGTGTCAAGGTAGGAGATGGAAATAGGGAAAAAATGTGATAGTAGGAAGGGACGTTGGGATAAATGAAGACCAAAGGGAATAACAAAAGAGAAGAGACGCACCAAGCAGAGAGTGGTGACACAAGCCAGCTGTGTACCCCCCAAAAGTGGCTTTGTGCTGCCTTCTGTGCCTGAGCCTTTTAAAAAATTAATTCTACTTTGGACATTTCAAAACAGTGCTTGCCAAAGGGAGCTGCTTTTAGGTGGCAAACTGTTCTGTGTGCATATACACATACATACATACACATATATATGTTAATGCATAATATACTTAATATATTTTAATATACTTAATATATTAAGAATATATTCATATATACTTAATACATATACACAATATAAATATGTATATATGTATATATGTGCACTTAATATATTAAGTATATTAATATATAAATATATTAATATAACAAATATTAATATTATTATATTAATATATGCACATAATATACTTATTATATATTATTTTCTGAAACATACATTTATTATATAATATATTTCATATATATCCAAAATAAATAAATATAATAAATATACCATTATATATTCATATGAATTTATAATATAATACATCTTTAAAATAAATATATAATTGACCCTCCACAGTCTTGGGTTAAAATTCAAAGATTCGACCAACAGCACATTCAAAATATTTAGAAGGACTCAAGGTGTAGCTCAATGGCAGAGTGATTTCTTGGCATGCACAAAGCCCTGGGTTTGATCCCCAGCACCACAAAGACACAAAAAATTACACTTTCTTTTTTTGTCATTATTTTTAAACAATACAATTTTAACAGCTATTTGCATACCATTTATATTGTACAAGGTATTTCAAATAACCTAGAGATGATTTGAAATACTGAAGGATATATGTAGATTATATGCAAATACGGGTCATTTTACCCAAGAGACTTGAACATCCATAGAGTTTGGTATCCATAATGGAAGGGGTCCTGAAGTTAATCCCCAGTGAATGTCAAGAGGCAACTATAGGGCTGGGGATGTGGCTCATGCGGTAGTTCGCTCGCCTGGCATGCGTGCGGCCCAGGTTCATCCTCAGCACCACATACAAACAATGCTGCTGTGTCTGCCGATAACTAAAAAATAAATATTAAAATTCTCTCTCTCACTCTCTCTCTAAAAAAAAAAGGCAACTATATGTTTTAAATACGCATCTAGTATGATAGCAAGAGAAACTTCTCTTTAACAAAATGAATTTATTTAGGTGTTTTTCAAAAAAAGACTCAACCTTGTAAATAAGAATTAAGTAACTTAAGGGATAGTGATACTTGAATATATCAAAAAATCCTGACCCTCCTATGTCAGTGACAGGTTCAGGAAATCTCTCTCTACCAAGAGCTTCTGTTTTAAGTCTTCACCCTTCAGATTTTCAAAGCCTAACAGTATAAGGGAAGGATCCTGAAGAACACGGGGTGGATTCTCTCTAGAAGTGACTTTCTCAAAGTGAATAGTACACTGCTCCCTCCTCACCTGTTTCTCAAACCTCTGACCTGTTTAGTCCCTCCCCTGTTCCCTCTGTCTGTGCAGAGTGCAGGGTTGGGGACAGCCAACCACATTATGGCAATCCTGCTTCTTTCAGGTGGAAAGAAGGAAGGAAAAACCAACCACAGCAAACCACCCTCAACACACACACACCCAGCACAGACACACACACAGCCAGCACAGACACACACACACACACAGAGTGCACAAACACACCTAGCACAGACACACAGAGTACACAAACGCACCCAACACACACACAAACACACACACACACACATACACACACGCTTTCCTTATCCATTGTATTGAAAAAAGTAGGAAAAACCAACTTGAGACCACAGTGCCTACTTAAAAACCCATTTGAATTTGCTGTTGTGCAGGAGGGTTACTGGAGGTAACAACTGAATACTCGATATTTCAAAAGGTTAGAAGAAAGGATCCTAAATGCTTTCACCATAGAGAAATGATAAATATTTGTGGAGATAGAGCTGTTTAGCCAAGTTTAAGGATTACACAATGTATTCACATATTGCACATCACATGGTACCCCATTAACATGTACAATTATTATGTTTTTATATATCAGTTAAAAATCAAATTTTAAAAACTCTTCAACTATTAAAAAAACATTTTTGGTTAGTGGATTAATTTTATGGTCTTACATTTTTTAAACAAGGGAGACCCTTGTTTTAAAATACATTTTAGTTTAGGAATACCTCAAGGAAGGGATAGTCTTTTTTAAAATGTCCTCAGAATAAAGCAGGTTAATTTTTCAGAGGAACAAAACCCTCCCAGGCATTTTTTTGATGTTCTCTTGGAGAGGGTGATGAATCCAAAAGGGGCTTAACAAACGTGATTGTCATCGTGTGCTGGGACCATAGTGGCCTGGGAACAAGAAACTGAATGCTAAAATAAAATTCAAGAGTTCTTTCCTTCCATGCTGACTCCCTCTCCAAATCTCCAAAGCATTTGTTTTGTAAAATCCTAAGTGGAAACACATTTTGGTGCCATAATTTCAAACAAACCATCTCTTTTTGAACTCTGCAGCCTTGAAGCATTAACACAATAGCATATCAAGTTCACAAAATCTCAGATAAACCACGTTCAAGCTATAAAAATGACTGAAAAAAAGTCTTAATTTTTCCCACATCTCACTTCCTTTTCCCACACTGCTGTAAGAAAGCTCAGCTTTGCTTCTTTGGTGAGAGGGCCTGCTGCGGAAACACAGCCTGTTGGATACTGACTGAATCTAAAGTACAGCTTGGCCTAGGTCACCTTCCCCAGGCATCCTGATGACCCAAGGTGAAACCATTTTGTCCACACTTACTGTTTTGTGAAGCACACAGTAGGCATTACTGAGCAACTGCACACCCAAAGAAATAAATAATTGGATTAAAATTGGAGTACACTGACTGTCATTCATATAAGAACCAACCTGTTTTTCCAACCCGCTCTGACATAGAAAGAAAACCAAAAGGGTGTGAAGTATTATTATTCTGAGCTCTATGGTCTGCCTCAACTAGTGTGTTTAAAGCAGTTAAACATATCACATTGCTTTTTAAAGTCAAAATATTGAAGTTTGATAGATTTTTGTAGTAAAAATTCAAGTTCCAATAATTTCTTAGGATAAATAGGACTCTTTGTTCAATTTACTTGTTAAAATGGTATTAAAATAAAATAACCTGAATAAGAGATCAGGGTAAATAAAATGACCCAAAAGTAGCTCAAATAATTGCAAAGGGGCGGGGGAGGGCGAAGGAACCCAGGACAATGTCTCTTCAGTCACGTACCAAATGTTTTATTATCATACACATGATTTATAGTTATATTATAATAGCTGAAAATTTAAGAAAATATGGACATTCTTTAGGGAACAGAGGTGCAAATCTTGAGGAGGTCAAGAGGAAAACTTGATTTATTCTGTTTTCCCGGTATTGCAGGTTGCCAGGTGTTCACCTTTTGATCCGGCTACAGGCAATGATTTTCTGAAGTGGTTTCTGATGGTGTCTGACATCATTTATAGTACTCTTGAACAATCTTGTCATGTGCTAAACTGTACAAATTAAGTGAGTTAGTGGCCCAAAAAGAGCCCACTAGGCTCTTGGGTATCCTGAGTGTTTTGCTATTTGCGGCCTCTTATAGTCATTGCTCAGAGAGAAGAAATGAAGTTTCTAGAATCTCTAACCCCTCAAGTGGTAGATTTGGTAGAGAGCTATAGCAGATCTGGGATGAGTATAATGGATTTGACCGTCTTAAGCATGCGGAAGCTTACAAGTGATCCTTGTAAAGTAACTTGAAAACTATGTCCCTTTTAGTGGTTCATTCATGTGTTCATTCACTCAGTCAGCCGCCCAATTTCTTCTGAAGTGCCACTCCCTGTATCATGGCAAAATACGTCATGTGGGAAATCAAGATAAGAGAGATCTTGCTCTTGTGCTCAAGAAGTTTATCACAGTAAGAGAGATGACACATTGAAATGAGTGGACTTGAAGGCAGAATAGTGCATCGACATAGAAAGTGACATCAGGTGTAAGTTCAGAAGAGGGGGTGATTCCCACTGAGGTGATCAAGAAAACACTCATTCATACATTCATTGATTTCATACATACACACCGTGAGAGACCACGGTCAGCACGGAGCACATGATGGTGAACAAGACCCAGGCAAATGGGCAGAGAAAACACACTCATCCACTAATTCAGCCAGTATGTTTTGAGGATCAGTTGCATGGCACACATTGTTCTAGCCTCTGGGGATTTTTTTGATGACAGTCAAAACCCTTTGTCACCGAGCTTACATTCTACTAGGAAAGATCATCAACAGACAAGTAAATACTAGTGTCTGTTGGCAATATGTAAATCAATGGAAGTGTAACTGATGTGATTCTGCAATCTGTATACGGGGTAAAAATGGGAGTTCATAACCCACTTGAATCAAAGTGTGAAATATGATATGTCAAGAACTATGTAATGTTTTGAACAACCAACAATAAAAAAAAAAACAAGTAAATAAATGTTAATGTAACCTTAGATAATTTGTGTTGTGAAGAAAGTAAGTCAATTTATCAAGGTAAATGATGAAAAGACATGGAAGGTCATCTTAGGTGGGATGGCCAGGGGAAGGCTCTGGAGAAGAGAGATCTAAAGGAGGAGAGGCTATGGAAGACTCTAGGGGAACAGCATCCCCAGCAGGGAAGCGTCCAAGGCAGGACTCTGCTGGGAGGAGCGTGGAGGAGGATGGAGCTGGGCGCCACCGAAGGCCAGACCATTTGTCCCATGAGTCCCTGGGTGGTTTAAGGACTTGGGAAGCCACTGGAAGATTTCACTCAGGTACAAAATGGTATTTGAGTTTAGGGCTTGTCCTCAGTGGTTCAAGAATGAGAGAAACTGGAAGATAAACTATTTAAGAGGAAAACTTGACAACAACTTGAATTCGGTAGCAATGGTGGATTGAATAAAGAGTAATCATGTTCAAGGTAATTTTTTTTTTTAATAGAGAGGATAAATGGGTGGGATGTGAAATGGGAGAGAAAGAGAAGAATCAAGTATAACTCCTATGGCTTTAAATATGAGGATATTGGTGGATTTTTGCATTCTTGCCTAATATGGAGAAAAATGAAGGAAAAAGAAGGTTTGACAAGGGAAATGAAGAATTAGTTTCCTTGAGCTGCCATAAACCAATGACCTAAACTTGGTAGTTTAAAATAATAGAAATTGAGGGTTGAGGGTATAGGCTGAGTGCTGGCCTACCATGCACCAGGCCCCAGGTGCATCCCAGTACCTCAAAACAAACCAGAACAAAACAGAAACTTATCCTCTCCTAGTTAAGGAGGCCAGAACTCAGAGGTCAAGGGTCCGCAGGGCTGTTGGCCTCTGGGGGCTCTAGGGAGAGTCCTTCTAGCAGCTCAGGTGTTCCCTTGTTTTGCAGCTGCAGCACCTGTCTCTGTCTTCACTTTTCTTTCTCCTCTGTGTCTGTCTTCTCTTCTGCCTTATAAGGACATTGGCACTGGAGTCCCACCCAGATAAACCAGGGTGATTACATCTTGAGATCCTCATTTAAGTACATGTGTTAAGACCCTTTTTCTTTTTCTAAATAAGGTCATGTTCACGGATCTGAGGATTAGGATGTGGACATATTTTGAGGGACCACCATTTAATCCACTGCAGCCATGTTGGTTCCAAGAAGAATTCCTGGCGGAGGAGCAGAAGTCAGTCCAGAAGTCAGCCTCCAGTGACATGGGAAGAAAACTGAGAAAGTACAGTGTCCTGTAAGCATGGGGACAAAGGACTTCAAGGCAGAATTTGTGAGCAGTAGTGTCAGATGTCACCGAACCGTCCATTGTTCACTGGCGTGGCAACATGGCGACCTTGACATATGTAGTGTCATTGGAGTGGGGGAGCTGAAGGGCCTAGTAGCATGAATTAAAAGCAGACTATGAGGTGAAGAAGGGCCAGTGGTGCAAATCTGTCCTCAATGAAGCAGGTATCATAAGTTGTGAGAAAAGATGGAAGAAAGAACAAAGAAGGCTTGGGTCAGGGACCAGAAGGATTCCAGAGGAACTGACAATCTGCACTGAGACCTGAAGGCTGAGGGCCAGTTGGCCAGGAAAGAGAGGAAATGAGGAAGAATGAGGGAAGAGATGGAGGAGGAGGAGAAAGAGAAGAGGAAGAGGAAGAGGAGAAGGAGAAGAAGAAGGGATGGAGATGAAGGAGGAGGAAGAGGAAGAGAAAGAAAAGGAAGAGGAAGAAGAGGAAGAAGAGGAAGAGGAGGAGGAAGAAGAAAAAGAGGAGGAGGAGATAGAAGGGGAAAAGAAAAAGAAAGAAAAAAGAAAGAATGAAAGAGGAAGAGTTTTCTAGGTATATGGAAGCAAAAGAGCCACCAACAGGTTTCACACAAGACAGGGATAGAAACAAATTTGTGTTTCAGAAACATCAAATGAATCAGAGACTAAAGAAAGACAAGGAGCACAGAAAATATTTCTTTGTTGATAAGCAGTGATAGACAGGGGTGATCTTAACAGTACTCAATAACCAGAGATCCACAGCCAGAGGCCAGCCCAAAGGATGCTCTAACAAACACTGTAACTGTGTTGGCTCATAAAATTACAAATAGCATCTGCTTGTACCCTTGGTAGGATTGGACATATCCTAGAACAGCTTAGAAGCTACAGTTGACAAGATTTGTTCATTAATTGGATGGGAAAATCAAGGAGGAAGGGTCAAAGACAACTCCAGTTGACGGAGGAGGACCCCAGTTAGTGAGGTAAGGAGCTTGGCAGGAAGAAGAGGTCTGGGGAAGGGAGCAGTCCGTGTTCACATTGCATCAAGCTGAATTCAAGGGGCTTTTGAAACATACAAATGCAGACATCACCAGGCCACCCAGAGGGCTGAGCTAGCAATAAGGATTTGGGACTCATCAGGATCCAGGAATGGTTATAAAAGCCAGCAGAGTGAATAAGAAGAATCAGGACTGGAGGCCAAGGGTGAAAACATCCGCCCTTGAGGCAGGAAGCAGAAGAAGAGGCTTCAAAGAAGCAGGGAAAAAGGGGATGGGGCAGACAGGAAGGAGAAAAGCCAGAGAAGCAAATGGAAGAAAGTGCACAGGAGGAGGAAATGGCCAAAGGAGCCATGTGCTGCCAAGATGTCCACATCGGGAGGAGGAAGCCGTCCTTCAGATTGAGCAGCAGTGAGGTCACTGATGGGTTTAGCAGGAGGGGTTTCATAGTACGAGTGGAGACAGAGGAGGGCAGCAACGGAGGTGACCAGAGTTAGTAAAGGCAGAAGCTCCTTCAAGATGAAAGGGGACCGGAAAGAAGGAGGTACGCACGAGGGAAGGCCGAGTGGCCAGAGCTGGCTTGGATCGCTTCCTGGCTCGTGCTCTCCATTCCTCTTACACAGAGATGGGAAAAGTGCTCTGTGCCAGGCTCCTTGGTGGCTTCGGGTTGGGAAAAATTCAACAGAGAAGGAACGCTGAGTGTCCAGGAGGGACACTGAATAATGAGGAGGCTGGAAGAGGGCAGGGTAACCCTGAGAGACGAAGAGGACTCCCTGTTCCCCGGGAGCTCCAGAAAGGCCAAGGATGGCTGTCAACGTGGATCCGAAGGCTGCGTGGTAGAGGACCAGGAGGTTGCTGTCTTGTAGTTTGTATTTCCCCAGTCATGTGGAGGAGGAGTGAGTCTGGGTGGTGACTCAGCCTTTGGCCCCCATTGCTCCATTGGAACTGATCTTGTCAAGGTCATCATGACCCCTAGTGTTGCTGAAGGTCCATTCTCAGCCCTCATCTTACTTATTAGCAGCACTGGACTGTTGATCATTTGCTGTTCCCCCAAATGCTGTCTTTTCTAGCCATATCAGGCCTATTTCGTGTGTTATTCAAGTTCCCTGAGCTCCACTACGTACTCCGGCCACTGCTCTGGGGAGCCATTGCATGGAGGCTTCCATCAGCTTTGGTGTGTGTGAGCTGGCCAGGTCTTGCTTCCCTCTCTCCCTGACCTAGGAATTCTCTGACATGATGGAATGGGACATTCAAGAGAAACCAGGTGGGACCGACTCATGCATGGTCCAGAAATGCAGGGGAGTTTTTCCTTGGAGCAATTCTTTACTATCCAGGGACAGGAGCCAATGGTAAATTCTTTTTCCATCCCTCTGCGTGGATGCTCTGAGACTCATTTCATCAGGCTTTTATGAAGGTCTTACAGGACTGAGTCATCCATATGTTTTTTTCCCCATTTCTGTTTTACTATCCTTGTCCCTTAGTCCCGCTTCCTGGGACACGTTCCAAAATAAACTACCTACACATGGTCCTTTGTGTCAGTCTTCTTAGAGGAAAGCCAGGCTAAGATTCCTCTTATTGGGCAGAACTGTAAATGAGCCTGAACGTGCAGCCCAAACACGTGCCTTTATAGCTCTGTTGCTTCACAGGTAGATCCTGGGTCTAATTTTTAGCAGTCTCTCTGTGGCTGTAGAAAATTCAGGATCCCCTAATGTGCCAGAGAGTCCTTCAGAACTTGAGTGCACGCCTCCTGTTGATTGTTGGTAAGCAGAGCTTATGTTGTTGCCAAGATTTCTAAATGGAGTAAACAAAGGCTCCAAGGCCTGTTATTATTTCCCCCATAATTTAAAGTACCAAAATGTGTCTCTGTGCCACCCTTACCACTAGCAATGCGATACTTACTGACACATGGCTCATAAAAGTTCCAGCTTCAAATCCTCCCTGAGTTCTGCTTCCTGTGGTGACTCTTGATACTAAGAGTCATAGTCTGGGCTCCTCAAAGGAAGGACCCCCAAAATACATGGTTTATTTTGGAATGTGATCCTCTGAGATGTAAGAGTCAGGGACAAGAACAGAAACATGAGAAGAGAAACCACACTGGATGCCTCGATTCTGTGGGAGTGTTATAAAACCTTGTGAAATGCACCCCCAACTTATCACTCAGAATAATGGAAAATGTATCCAGCCATTGCAGGTTGCAGTGGATAATGGGAGGTATTTTCATGGGAATTAGACTTCCTGGGAATCATGTGGACCTGGACTGACAGACGAGGTGGTACCACTTGGTCCTCAGAGACAAGATGAATGTGATTACTAACATAAGCCACAAAGGATCCAGGATGTCTGTTCTTATAGGAACCTTGATAATGACTAACATGAGATATGTAGACAGCCCACTAGTCTGCAATAATAATCATTTTAAAGAGTGTGAGCTATCAAGCAGAGAGTCCATATCAGCCACCCAATTTCCTAATCTAGGTCAGCTAAGATCCAGAGCCTATTACTTGAAGGAAGGTTGAGTCTTCCATAGTACTGGTCTCAACTAGGAGCATTTCCACTCCCAGAGGATATTTTGTAAAGTTGGGAGACATTGTTGTTTGTCCCAAAGGGGTAAGTTAAGGGACAGGATGCACAGGCATCTATGGGTGGAGGTCAAGAACCGGTAAATATCCTACGGTGCACATAATATCCCCCCATAATAAAGAATTATTTGGCCCCAAATGTCAATGATGTTATGGTTGAGAAATCCTGTTGTAGAGGAAGGTCCCAACAATGTCACCAACATGTAAGATAAATGATAAGCATACTCCAAATCCTTTCCCAGAAGGACCTGCAGTTAGAGGACTTGGAGAATGGAGAATACCCAGAATTTTCAGGGCCTGTTGGGAAAGGGGGCTGATCTGAGCTTACTGGTGGCCTTGAGGATGATGGACTGTCTACCCACCACAGTGTTCTTGTTTCCAACCTGTTTCACTCCTCCCCCAGCCCCTCCCAGCAAGACTTCACTGTTTAAATGAGTTGTCGTTTAATCCTTGGGAGTACCTGGGAAGATTTTCTACATCTCCCTTTCACCTGCCTTCTCTCAGGGGAGGGAGCACAAATGGATATTGACTGGAGTTGCCTGATCTCAGGGTTAATCTAGCACCTTCCGATCGAAGCACTGAAGTAGAAGCTTCTGAGGATTTAGCAGCCTAGTTAGGTCAGAGATTACAGAAAAATAGGAAAGATCAAGGATGGTGGCTAAACTTTTAACATTTGTATAATAGTAATAATCATATCTCATCATTCTTAGGGTCAATAAACAAATTATTAGAGCAGTAGTCTGTGTGTACCGCACAAGTTCCTATGTTTGTTTAGTTCAAAAGGTAAATTCATTGCATTTTAAAGTGCTCTTTGGCTGTTCTGATCCTCTTTACTTTCTCAAAGTCCCTAAAGAAAAAAAAAAGAGGGTCTTCCTTTTGCAGGGAAGAACTGAATCTGTGGATCATTCAGTATAGAATGTCAGTCAGATTGAGTCAAATACCCAACATTTCTCTTCCTCCTGGCCTTGTGTCCAGGAAATTACCCTCACTACCTGTTTAATTTCTTTCTGTAGCTAGAGCCATTCTGTGGGTTTTCAATTGGTGATATAAGTGACTTTGGAAATAGAAAGTCAGTTTTTCAAGGCAAACTCTCTCTGTTGTTGGAGGACCCTTGGTTGGAAGTACATGGCTTCTCCTCTTTCTGCAGAGATATCTTAATATGGAGCTCCAGAAAGAGCTCTATCATAATGTTCATTTAATTTGGTGGATGAGTTTGATGTGACTGAGAGATGACTACTTAACTTTTTTTCTGATGTTCCATTCCTATACTTCACAGACTAGAGCCGTGTTTCTAAAACAATAAATATCGGCATAGGGCTTTTTATTGTTCAACTGGATAAACTAAACATGTTATTGATTATTCAGCTAATTACTAGTTGGCTTAATTACTAGGAAAAGGTCTTTATTTGGAATTAATTTTCATAAAGATGGAAATGAGGATGTCTTCTTTGGCAGGAATCACACTGTGGCTCTTGTTTCATAGGTAACAGTGATGATAATGTGCAAGGTATAGAGTTAGAGATGTACGGGACCTGGCAAGACCTCTTGCAAGAGTATGAGCAAAGAGTAATGGCTTTCTTGAATAGTACCAGCAAATACCTCGGTTTTCAGACTTGATGGCACACTAGTATCAACTCTCCTTAACCACATCATCCAAGCATTTAATTTCTTTGTGTCAATGGGGCACGTTCACATTCATCTTAGTCATATAAAAGACACATCGATAATTTGAAAAGTAACCATGCTTGATTTGCCTGAGCCAGACAGAGTTGACAAGTGTTTAAAAGCTACATAAGTAGAAGGGGAGACAGAACAGGCACCAAAAAGGACATAAATAAAAATTAAAGATAGGTACAGAGAAAGGTGAGTGCCTGGATGCACAGAAGTTATTTCTCTGGGACCACCATCAGGTTGGATTTATTTATTGAAAGCAGAAAAGAAGAGCCATTTTGATGTGGGGAATATTCGACTCAGAAACTTCACCTCAAGTAATAAGGGTGCATGGTGATTATGAGTGTGAAGATCTTGGCAACTTGTTCTATGATGCTGTTAGTTTTGTTCATACTAGGCAATCTTGTGATTTCTGGGAACTTTCCAGAAAATGTAGTATTTAGGAATTTTCAGTGGGTCTTATCTGTATTTTCATGAAAGAACAGATTATGGTTATTTCCTTAAGCATGTGCATTATATCCTTCTAAAAATAAACTAGGGGATTTCCTGTTATGTAAAACATATATATTAAAAAAGGAGGGAAAATCCTGTCTCCAGCTAATGTTTTTCCATTTATTCTGTATTTTTTCTAGTAATTAATTCCTTTATTTATATACTGATTAATTCCAAAAGCAGTTGATCATAAAAGTGTGCTCTTCTTTAGAAACAATTAAATCCATATTATATAAAAAGCAGAACTTGTATAATCAAATAACATATCAAACAAAAAAGAGTGATAGGGTGTTAGGTGTTGGGAACTAAGCTTGGAGCTAAATTCAGTGATAAAATTGTAATACACTTATCACAAGACTTCTAATTTTCTGAATGAAGAGATGGCCCTTTCTGAAAGACATTTTTTACCCCAATATATTTTTATGTTCCTTTCAATTTTTTAACCACAGGCCAAAGATGTTGACTCCTTTACAGTGTGAGGCCCAGAAGTCTGCAATTTTAAAACAAGCACCCCAGGCGTTTCTGATATTAGCCAAATTTTGGAAGATGTAATCCAAAGGAAATCTCTTCCTTTTTTCTCAATAGAAAATAAAATTAAAGTAAAAAATGGGCAGCACCACCACATTTTGCATGATGTCCTCCCAAAAGGAAAAAAAAAAAAAGACTTACATTCAAGAACAAGAGAAACATACTCTGATTATACAGAGAGAAAACAACCAGTTGAAGATCAACACATGAGACCTTTGTCTCTGCAGGTCCAAAATGCAGATTTGATTGACATGTCTTCCATGATTTGACT
The DNA here is from genome assembly GCF_964194105.1 of Spermophilus citellus. Classification (NCBI taxonomy): domain Eukaryota; kingdom Metazoa; phylum Chordata; class Mammalia; order Rodentia; family Sciuridae; genus Spermophilus; species Spermophilus citellus. The sequence continues at coordinate 85,459,073 of NC_138195.1, forward strand.
GACTTTTCCCTGCGACAGTTCCTGAGTTAACTAAGTAGACCCAGATGCAGTGGTTTGAAAACCCCCCTGCATTGGACACCATTAGATTTGATGACATGGTCCCCTGGCAGGCCAGAGGGTAGACCTTATCTGAAAAGACTACTCACATCGACACCTACCAAGAGCACTGTGCATCTGAATGCCAAATTCTGCCTGCCTTGACATTTTAAGAGAATGGCCTTAAAACATTTTTGGTATTTGCTATTTGGTAGTACTTTCCGGAACAGCCTTTAAAATCCTTCAGAAGGAGGTGTGAGGCAGTGATCCTCCTCCTGGTGTCTTGCCCATAGGTCCTCAGGGCACCCCCTAACACCAAGCACTGCCATCCACGTGGCCCAGGAAACACCTTCTGCCTGGACCTTCCCCAGACTTCCTTGTGCTTCCTGAGCCCAAATCGTGGCCCTTCTTGTCCTCTTTTGGACTTGGTCATCCAGTCCCATGTGTGTTACCCCCGACTTAGAAACCCAGAGAACATGAGCCCTGGGATTTCTTTCAGACATCCTTGTCCATACCTTGGTCGCTTAGGGTTCTGCAGCCCGTCCCCAGAAAGGCCAAGTAGAAATAATGACACAAATGACAACAAATGGCAGCAGCAGCAGTGAACCCAACATAAGTCCCAGCAGTGTGCTTCCCACCTGTCAAACACGACACGCTTCCATTTCTAAACGCGACTCTTAAACCAACCATCTGAGGTATCAGCCCTGTGTCACAGATGAGGAAACTGAGGCACAGGCAGGTAAAGAGGAGTTAAATAGGCGGAGAAGAAGAGCTAGGATGTGAACCCCAGGCGCATTGCCCATTTCTCTCTGAGCCATAATCTAACATTAAGTTGAATAACAATAAATGTACCTTATATTTGAGTAGCTATAAACATTAATTTATATGATCTGCACAAGAACTGACAAAAAATGGCTGATTATCTCCATCTGAAAAACTGATACTCTAAAGCCACAGAAAGCTGTAATTATTTATTTTTTGCTAACTTGTCACGAACAGCCCTATAAATATTAAATAATTGCACCTAACAGAGACGAATTTTATTTCCAACCCTGAGATGTTAAAAAGAGACACTTTTTCAGTTTGTCTCTTTGACTTTGTGTGATGATAGCATTAAAGTTATTTTTTAGATACTGTCTAAGGTAACCCAGTAGAAAGAGTCCGTTTGCTCAGGAAAACTGAATGCCATTCTGGTCCTTCAAAGCAATTTGGGACAGATGTGCCTTTCCTTCTTCTTCAGCAAATCCAGAAGACACACACAAAAAAAGAAAACGTATTTTATTTCTTGTGAAATGCACTTTCCCGTTCATCTCTGTATGTGGGACTGTCAAAGTTTATAAGTTTGGCAATGTTCTATAACGTGACCATTCTGTTCTCCTTTAGAAACTTATTAAATCTATATTTTTATAAAAAACAGAATGTGGCAGAAGTTTTTTTCATCTTTTGACATTTACTTATTGGCTAGTGTTTTTAAGTCATGCTGGATCTCAAACCAGAACGACAAAACCTCCAAGACTTAAGTGTTTCCAAAGCTTATTTGAAGAGTGGGCGGCCCAGAGCAGGAGGGTGCCCGGCACTTCCACACAATGTTTTATCTGCAAATCAACCATGATTTCAGAGCCAGTAACTAACCCTTTGAAATTGGTTTAGCTTTTTCAGAAGGAAAAAAAAAACAAATAGATTCTCTCTCCCCTCCCCCAGGCTTTCTTATCCAAGGATGCTACCTACTTAAGTGCGCCATCAGGATTTTAAAAAGTTTTGGCAGTGGTCTTCTTTGGAGGCAGGTGGGCAGACTAGATGCCATTTCTAGTTTCTTCCTGGACCTGGGCTCCTGAAAGTTCTTCCCAAGTCGCTTCCTGGAACTCATGAAGCTGCCTTGGCCTGCCATCAGCAGCACCACCCAAACCACAAGGCTCTTTAGCAGCTTTCCAAACTCCTTTGATTTATCAGGCCTGTTCCACTCTACTTTTAATACCCCAGCTGTGCTTCATACACTCTATATTTTAAGAGCCTCACAGTTGACAACTATTGTATCCTGGTGCATCAGAGAACTGAGGCTATTATCTCCAAATTATTACACTGGCCCATTGGGTTTAACAACCTCTGCAAGTATTCATGGAGGTTTTAGTTTTTGCCCCCCTGTGATCATTGATGGTATTTCCCCCCTCATTTGCTAAGAAGCTTTCTGCAATAGAGAATATAGCTAACCATGTAGTTTCTCTCTTTGCCTCATTATAACTTCCTTCTTGTTAAGGATCCACCTTTAAACATTGTGATTTGAGAATTATAATTATTTCTCTAAAATGTGTGAAGCAAACCATAGCAGGAGTGGCAGATGTGATTTAATACAGACTGCACATCAGCACATGGAATTCAGCATTAGATATGGTTCCTGTCTCGTACTTCACCTCTTACACCTGGTAGGCTGATGGGGCATAATCTTGAGGGAGACATGGAAGAAGAAGAAGAGAAAGAATTCTCCATGGACATGCATGACCATTCATGAGATGGGGGAAAGAGTTCTATAAGCATTTTTCTATACTCCTTATACTTTAATAAGCTGAATTTTTTCATGCCCCATTATTTTCCTGTTGGGTGCAGAAGAAAATAACTATTCTACAGAGAGCTCACAAAAGAGTGGCCAACAGCTACAGTTACATAGACTGCTTTTACATAGATTTTTCAAGAACCCATAACTTGAATGAAAAGCTCTTTTTTTCTTTGCTCCAGTTGTGATGAGAATAGTTTGTTTGACTCATACCAAACCAAATCAAGCATTTCTGTGGGCACAAAGAGGAATGTGGAGCAAAGAAAGATTTTCTTCCTAAAAAAGAATGTGTGCATGGAAAACAAAATTGCTTCAGATTTCACAACATCCTTACCATTAAACATTGAAGGCAGATTCGGGTCAGTCCAATTTCCTTTGCAGATATTTGACTTTAAAAATCACATATTCAACTTTTAAAAAATGGATTTGTACGAAATGATATATATAAAAAACTCATGGTATATAAGTCATGATGAATTTCAGCTTATGTTTAACCTCTGCCTCTTCATCTTTAAGAGATGCAAATTGCCTTCAGGCAGTAGTGGAAATGTCTTGTATGTCTTGTCCTAGTTCCTCCAAATCAGCCCCTAAAGACGTTTACATTAGGAACTTGGAGTGATGCTGAAATAAATGAGTTCCTTCAAAAGGCTGGCTGCCCCCATCTAGGAAATTAAAAGTCATTGGGGAGATTTTTTTTTTTAAAAAAGAGCAATAACAGATAAGTACATAGTTCTTGGTTTCTCAGCCCAGCCCTATTTATTAGTACATTTTCAAACCTCGAGTGACTGATCCTGTTAACTATGTGACTAATTTTAAGAGGGAGAGCAAAACTTGGTCTCAATGACCTGAGTATCACAATCTTTCAGTTGTTCCAAGATCTCAGATGGTGACTGTACTTATTCAAAGAATTTCATGCATTTGCTTTTGCTCTTCAAGAATGTAACATTCCAAATGTATTTTCAATGTGATTTGGTTTGAAGCTGCACTAATTCTTTGCATGCATGTGAGAGCCAGATTCTGGCAGTAGAGTCAGAAGAGCTTCTCGGTGCCCTTATCCCTGAAACAAGGCACACACCATCTTGCCCGTCTTCTTACAAAGCTGCTGCAAGCTCTGAAAGTGCAAAAGCTCAGATGGCCACGGTGTGGAGGGAGTCTGTGGGGGTTTTCTTAGGCACACTGCCTCACCCAACACTGCAGTAACTCTTGTGAAGTGAGGAAGGCAGGTGCTTGGGTAGAATTTGACATGTCTCCTAAAGACCTATTTGTTAAAGCCTTATTCCTTAGCATGAAACTTCTGGGAGGTGGTGGAAATGTCAGAGGTGGAAATGGGACCCTCCCTAGTCTTTTCCCCTCTCTCTTGCTTCCCAGCCATGAGGAGAGTGGTTTTCTCCTGCATGAGCTCCCACCATGATGTGTCACTAAAGATCCAAAGCAATGGGATCAACCAATCATGGACTGAGAACTTCATAACCGTGAGCCAAAATAAACCTTTTCTGTTTTTAAGCTGATTATCTCAGGTATTTGTCCAGTAATAAAAAGCTATACAGAGGGTGTTGCCATGGTCGTGCATATTTTAGAGACAGGAAAAGCCACTCTCTGCAAACAAGGAGGATTGACTTGTTCAACATCACTGGACAAAGTTAACACCTGTGAGAACCAAGGACCCAGCACGGAGCTTGAGACTAATCTCCACAACCTTTCTACAAGGCGGCACGAATACCTTTATAAATGGTAAAGCTCCTTACAGATGTGAGATGTGACATCATCAGATCCCTTTGACACTCCTCCTAGTGATCAGAGGCCAAAGCCAGAAGAAGTTGAGCAAATATTGGACAGCTAAACCACAGGGCTTTTGATAGAGGAGCTCAGGAGAGAGCCCCAGCAGAACTGGTAACAATATGCAGACAATTCTGCCATGGGACAAAGGCTGGTCACTGAGTGATGAGTTGGCAGCCAGAAGACCAAGGTCACAGGATGGAAAGGTAGATGAAGAAGTGAGATGCTGGGAAGGAGGAAGAGGGGACAGAAGAGTCCAACCTGAGATAGAGTCTGGGGCTGAAGAGTGGGACAGATGGGCTTTCATCATCAAGCTCTTAAGATGACCAGAATCCTTAGTGGGCTGGCTCCCCAAGGGCTGCCATGGTGTGACAGGGCCTGCCCCATCCCCTCAAGTCTAACCACTGTCCTGCCCTGCCTGAACTCAGGAGAACAGGGTGTTCCTGAGAATTAAAAACCCTCCCCCCATAGAATGCTGATGGGAGCTGAAACACAGATACCCACACTCCCTCACTCCTTGGGCCTGTCACTCTGAGCATCGCCCTCTGTCAGCTTCTAAAGTCTTCATGGCATTAAAGTAGGGTACTCCCTGTGGTTGCTCTCTCGACAGCCCTCCTCCTTCTCCTCCTTTTCCTTTGCCTCTTTCTTCTTGGTTGAATTACCTCCCTGTCTCTTTTTCCCTGTTTTATCCATGTTTTCTTTGCCTTCCAGATAAACTACTTCCATCCAAATCCTTGTTTCTGAGTCAGTTTCTGGAGGAATTCAAACAAGATGCAACTTGCTGAAGGGGATCATGTTCATCCTGGTGAACAGCAACATCCCGCAGAGGCAGGATCTGGGACTGGGGGGAGGGGGGTCGAAAAAAGACCGAGAAAGATAGTGAAGAGATCCACTGCGAATTGTAGGTCAGAGCCTGCTGATTGACGATAGATGTGGCCCAGAAGACAGTGATGACAGAAGACAGTTGAGTCCAAGAGTCAGGAGCCACAAGAAAGGCAAGGTAAGGGGGACAAGAAGAACTGAAGCGCCAAGGTGAAGGGCTAGGCTATTTAGGGACTGTTTATACCTGTCATAATAGCAAGGGCTTAACTGCCAAGGACCGGGAAACGTCACCGGCCATAGGCATATTGGGGTGGGTAGGAATTCACAGCTTATTAGAGCCAAGTATGTTCTTGGGGAGTATTTAATCCACCCCCTTCAGAAGATGAGGAAGCAAGGGTCAGAGAGGACAACTGTCCTACCCTTGGTCAATTCCACAACCACTTAAAGAACCAGGACTAGAATCTGCCACTGGTACCTTTCCACCGCTCCCATGCTCTATTGAAAAGAGATCAAGTCAGAACTTTGATTCTCAGGCTTAACAGTTATCTTGACCTCTAGAAGTGAAAAAATTAGAATTAGGTCTCAGTTTCCTCCTGAGTTCTGACACCCACCTAGAAAAGCAGACTTCACAGTCTAAAGTCTACCTATTTTAGAAAGCGTTTATAACAACCCTTCATCCCCTAATGGGGATGCTGCTGTGACTTTTAATTACTATTCATTAAGGGCTCAGATGTGTTCTGCTTAATGAAATACTCGAAATAAATGTCATGACAGTTCTACCAGGTTACAAAGAACTAACAAAAACTTAAGCGCCCAGCTATTTTGGTCAATGTCAGTGCTGCATTATTATTATTTGTGTCAGATATAACATGAATTATTATGAAATGATAGTAAAAACTGCTTCATTGTATGTCTAGTATCTCATTAAATTCAAGTGGAAAAAATATGGGGGAAACACATGCATCTACCTGATGAGTCTTAAGGCTTATTTCAAAGCAAAGGCTGTAGAATTACTGCCTCGGAGAGCTCCGGAGGTAAAGACACAATCATCCCCTAAGTTTCCCTCTCTCTCATACACGCTGCAAACTTTTGGGGAGTCATTGTGCTTCTGAGGCACTTTGCTCTGCTAAGCTCAGAGTCCCTCTTGTATGCTCTTTTAAGAGCCCTGGGGCAAATATGTACATACATGCACACACAAACACGTATGCACAGACTGGTACAATTCTTTGCAGTCTTTAATGTGTGATTGCACTTTGTATCTTTAATATTCACATGTCCTCTCATTAATAATGTGCTTCTCTCTCTGGGTGAATGTCTACTCATAAACAAACAACAACTGGATCGCTGGAAACCGAAGGCTGATTTATTTCGAAACAGCAAGTGTTGGGGAGGGAAGGAGCTGTGAAGATCATTCTGTTCAGAACCTATGACTAAAGAGGTTCAGGGTAGGAGGGTAGGACTTGCTCAAGGTCAGCCCGCCCATCACGGGGAAACCAGGTCTTGTGAATCTTTGTCCAAGACCTGCAGGATGTCTCACTGTCCTGAGGAAGCACTGCTTGCCACTGGCTCCAGCACAGCCCCTCCCCCTCGGCCCACAGCACGTTTCCAAGACTAAAGGAACCAAAAGAGGAGGAAGTCTTTCTGACTCTGTTGCTACTACCCCCATGGAGATATTTAAGATTGGGGTTGGGGGATTTTCCCCAATGCAAAGCTGAAACATTGGTAAAATTGCCATGACAAAATGCAAATGGAAGCCTTTTGCAAGCTGTTCTTTACCTTTGTCATGAGCTCCACTGAGTAGGATCTGAATGTCAAGTTGTATCTTTACAGTCAGTGGACAGATGGTACTGAGTCCACACCAGGCAGCTGTTCTTGTGCTTTATCTCTTTCTCAAGTGGTTACTGAGTGCAAGAACAGGTAGATCAAAGAGTGCAATGAGCTAGTCAGGATTGTTCAGCAAAATAATGCAATGGGTGACATCTTTCTCTCTCCACACAGTGTTCTGTGGCAACACACAGACACATAGACAGGAGGCAGCCCCAGAATGACAGGATTTGAGGCCCAGGAAGGCTCCTCTTATTTCCCTTTCTACAGACTTCTTAGCTGCCTCTTAAAGGCCACCACTGATATCTCTTTCAGAGGTTTTAGGTCCCTATCAGGGCACAAGTATCCCTGGTAGGAATAACCCACAATATTATGAGTCATTTTCTCCCTTAAGCTAAACAGTCTTAGAGCATGAATTTCCATAGGAAAAAGAAAGCGCACACACCTGAGAACCCTGGGGGCTTCCAACAGACAGGGGAAGGAAAGGCCACTCAGGAAGGGAGATGGCCAGAGACGCAGTGCTTAGGTTGATGACTGACAGCTACACTTCCAGAGTCTTTTGAGCATGCCCCAAGCTGGTCAAAGTGTTTTCTGAGCTTAATTCATGTAATTCTCCTTCTTATGAAGTAGATGTCATTATTATTGTTCCCATTAGAGATGAGGACATAGAAGCACAGAGGTTAAGTGACTTACTCAAGGTCACAGAGCTGAGAAAGAGCAAATTTCCAATCCACGCAGTGCAGCTCCAGGGTCTGAGCCCAGAGCCACCGTAATGACCATTTTTATATATTGCATTTTTGTCTTTGCAATGGCCTGTTTGATTTGTCTTGTTTTCTCACCACTGAAGTAGCTCTAATAGACTCTTCCTGTCCCCTACCTGTCTGATGGGATGAATTTGGTATTTAAAACTCAAGAGCTGCATTGTCTTGTTGACCTCTCCAGCATACCGTGTACCCCAAGGGACTTCTTTGGGGATCTTCATGAAAGAACACTGAGGTCTGTGTAGCCCCTCTGCAAATGGATTTCTCAACAAAGAGCTAAGGGGTAAGAGAGATGCAGGGTGCTGGGTGCTGGGCGGGAATGGAGGGCTCCTTATGTATAATAGATGCTGGGAAAGGCTGGGCCGCCTATGCTGATATGTACTCAGTCCCAGAATCATAACGAGGTTTTTGTCTCTGCGGATGAATAAGCACCCCCCTGGTTCCGAGGGAATGAGGCGATGGCCTTTAGGTTAGAAGCGCATGAATAATACAGATGTTAGGATGGGCAGTGCCATCAGTCCTGCCTCCTTTATATACAAAGAGAAGACTGGGCCATGCAAGGTAGCACTTTTCACAAATATCACACATAAATAATGTAAGAGGCAATGTTTAAGGATGGGAAATACAAAATCCCAGGTGCATTTGCTGCTTGCATCTTTCTCCATGTGCTGTGCCCCTTCTGGATCTCCATGGGCATATGGCGGAGAGTGTGAGGCTTTTGAAGCGCTCTGTGATGCTGACCCATCATTTAGATTCTTTTAGATACTTATGTTTGGGGGTCACTGTTTTGAAGAGGATCAAATAACAGAAAAATAGGTTTGAAAAGTTTTTCCTAAATTTCCTACTTTAACAAAAAGATGAACACCAAAACGTCCATGAATTGAGGAAGAAAAGACACTGCTGTACTTGGTATAGAGCTGACTTACACCCCTGTTGGACCCCCTCCCCCACCCCTAGTAAAGTAGAGAAAAGTCTAGTAAGATTTATAGCAAAATCAGTGAATCACTGCCCAAATCATGATATTTATTAAACCTCTAGAATTCAGCCTCACACACAAAACATTTATCGTGAGTACAAATAATACACAAAAATTGAGAGA